>NC_141689.1:1713052269-1717852269 GCF_964263255.1 Lissotriton vulgaris | reverse complement strand
GAACGGAACCCACCTTGATTGAGGTTCTTAGTGAGAATCCTATGATGACCTACAGGAAAGCACATTCCCTGAAGGACAAATTGAGTAAAAATGAAGTAAGCATGAATACAACTAAATCAAGTGACATCAAGGGCTTCTATACCTGCATGAAATGCAAAGCCTGCAGGTATAGCCATAACATCAAGAAAGTCTTCTTTCCTGTTGAAACAGTCGAAAAACCTATTAATAAACATCTAACATGCCTATCTGAATATTGCGTGTACGTTTTGACATGCCCGTGTTCAAGGAAATACGTATGGAGCACGATGTTCCCTGCCAAGAAACGTGTCCTTGAACACATGAGATCTATTGAAAACAAGGATCAAACTTCACCCATCGTACGTCATTTCGAGGAACAACACAGAAGCAATAGAAGTTTGCTTAAGTTGTGCACCCAACAGGGCATCTCATCTGCAAGACGATTACTCTATAGTAAATCAGATTTGTGATTCAGTCCAGTACCCAGGACTTACAATGTCAGAAGAATGCAGATGCACCATCCATTTGTGAACTGTACAATATTTATTTTCATAACTAAAGATAACTAATTTTTTTAACTGTGTGGGTCCAACCTTATTTTTTTTTTTTGAGCCATAGGTAACACATTGTTTAGTTAACTTGGGAGCCCGGGGATGGATGATTGTTTTCTTTTGGCAACGGAACTGTCCTCTTCCATCCACAGCAGATGTTATAGATTCATTGACTTGATGAATGTTGTGTTTGTCTATCTCTCACCGTGCCCTAATTCCCCCTATCCATCCATTCATAAAAGCACAACCCTCTTTCCCCATGTTTGGGTGATCAATTGAGTTGTATATTAATTTCCACTATCAACAATATCCCACTTGAAACAACAGATGTGGTTAAAGCAACTCTATTGGTTACAGGAGGTAGCTAGTAGTACCAAAATTCACACTTGCCCACATCAGCCTTCCTACCAGGCATAAAATTGACATCAGAGGGCAGTGACTAGATTACACCATTGTATGTACAAGGATAGGTAGTGTGTATTTTTCCACTATCTAAGCCCCATGCATTCTACTGAAGAAACCTTTTACTCAGTCAGACATGCAAAGGAAATAATAACAGGAAACTCAATTTTCGCGTTTTAAAGTCCCATCAACATCTTAAATAAAAGTGGGAAACATCCGATTTCTGTACTCTCATTCACAATAAGAACTTCAAATGAAATTGCCCCAAATGTAAATTTGACAGAAAGCCTTATATATAACCAACCCCCAGTGAGTTTTGCATACTGTCATATCCGGTCCTAGAGTTAATCAAAAGGTTTCTTTTAACCAAAATTCATTATTAACCTCTATGTTGATAGTTTTTAAATCGTTTTTCAGTCTCATGTGAGTTTCATTTAGACAAAACGACGCCCAATATGTTCAGTACGTTGCATGCTACATGTGGAATCCCAAGTGAGATATAATGTACAGAGCAGTCACTTGAATCAATCCAAGTATATATAGTCTTAGACGGATGTTTCTTCATGTGCATCAAAACAATCAGTACCTATAAGTGAAACACAAAAGAAAGGTGCCAATCAGAGTCTAGCATAACCAGAGACTAATGAATTTAGCTATGAGTTATGAACTGAGTGAGTTAAAGTGGTGAAACAAAAATTAAAATTCAGAATACATTTAAAAACAGCAGAAGGCACTGACTAGACCCAGGGCCCAAACCAGTTACAGTTCTAGTTACATCTAAGACAGATACAGTAATTACCATCTCCAGACTGCAGCTTACATTAATCACCTAGATGCCATTTCATTTCTTCCTCCGAGTTCAGACCTCTGGGCATAAGGGTGTCGAGCTCAATGATGTACCTGTTCTCCATTTGTCTTAATTTGCGGATCTTATCACCACCTCTTTTCATGGCAGGGAGCTTGTCAATTACGAAGAACTTAAGCAAATTTCTATTGCTTCTGTGTTGTTCCTCGAAATGAATTGCGATGGGTGAAGTTTGATCCTTGTTTTCAATAGATCTCATGTGTTCAAGGACACGTTTCTTGGCAGGGAACATCGTGCTCCCTACGTATTTCCTTGAACACGGGCATGTCAAAACGTACACGCAATATTCAGATAGGCATGTTAGATGTTTATTAATAGGTTTTTCGACTGTTTCAACAGGAAAGAAGACTTTCTTGATGTTATGGCTATACCTGCAGGCTTTGCATTGCATGCAGGTATAGAAGCCTTTGATGTCACTTGATTTAGTTGTATTCATGCTTACTTCATTTTTACTCAATTTGTCCTTCAGGGAATGTGCTTTCCTGTAGGTCATCATAGGATTCTCACTAAGAACCTCAATCAAGGTGGGTTCCGTTCTAAGGACATTCCAGTGGCGTTTGAAAGTATTGAATACTTGCCATGATTTGGAATGAAAAGTAGAAATGAACCTCACTACCTCCTTGGTGTTTGCAGTTTCAGGGTTTACATTGACTGTTAACAGGGATTGGTGGCTGACTTCATTGGCTTTCTTAAAGGCCGCATCTATGATAGAGGATTGGTATCCCCTTTCAACAAAGCGCTTCCTCATGCACACACTTTCAGTTATAAAATCTTCTTCAGTGCTACAATTCCTCCGAGCCCGGAGGAATTCACCAAAAGGAATGCTTTTGATCAAGGTTTTTGGGTGTCCACTGTCCGCGTGCAACAGGGTGTTACCCGCAGTTTCTTTGTGGTATAAGCTGGTTTTAAGTTTCTTATTGAGCACTTTCACATGTAAATCCAGAAATACCATATTCTGGGTATCCATATGACCTTCCAACCTGATATTCTGGTCATTCCTGTTTAGGTCTGCCACAAACATCTCTGCATCACCCTGTGTCCCATCCCAAATGATGAAAAGATCATCAATGTAGCGCAGCCACAGTTTCACATGGCTGCGGTACATCGGATGAGTCTTCTCTACTTGCTGCTCCCAGCTCGCCATGAAGAGATTAGCAAAACTGGGAGCAAAGCAAGTTCCCATCGCCGTCCCTTGCCGTTGTCTATAATAGACATCATTAAAGACGAAGACGTTGTGTTCCAGACAAAATTTAATCATTTGGATGATCATCTCAGAATGGTTCAGATAGGAGATAGATCTGGTGCACAAAAATTTCCAACATGCTCTAACACCATCTTCATGTCTGATAGACATATACAAACTGCATACGTCTAACGAGATGAGTAAATAACCATCCTGCCATTCAAAGTTAGTGATTTTGTTGATAAAATCTCTGCTGTCTTTTAAGTACGATGGTACATTCTCAACGAATGGTCTCAGAAAGAAGTCAATGTATCTTGACGTGTTCTCTAAAAGAGAACCAATCAAAGATACTATTGGCCTGCCAGGGGGGTTCTTCGGGTCTTTATGTAGCTTAGGCAGTAGATATAAAACTGCTATTTTAGGATGTCTATTTAACAAAAAGGAGTATTCATCCCATTCGATGATGCCACTTGTACGCCAATTTGTCAACATTTCAAAATAAGTGTTATTACTTTGTTCAATCTGCTGTAAGGAAGAGACTTCATAACATTCTTTTGCATTCAATTGTCTCATACCCTCATTTACGTAGTCATTAACATTCCATACAACCACATTCCCCCCTTTGTCAGATTGACGAATGACAATAGAGGGGTCCTCTTCCAATGACTTTATGGCTACTCTTTCTGCTTTACTCAGGTTGTCTTTAAACCAGCACTTATTTTTTGCAAGGTTTTTAAGGTCATTTATGACAAGGGTTTCAAAGGTATCGATGCTACAAGCAGGTATTGTTGGATTAAAAGTCGATTTGGATTTGAAATGATTTGTACAGTTAAGATCTGTTCTGTAACCCAAAGAAATTGCGTCATTGGGAGTATTGTCCGGTGTACCAAACTCCAAATCCTTCATGGCAATAAGTGTTTCTACTTCACCAATAGTCTCACTAACTGGTTCTACATTTGGGGCAGTCATTGATGCATTTTTCACTTTAAGTTTGTTCCATTTATGCAAACGCAACTTTCTAGTAAATTTGAACAAGTCTATTCGTTCCTGAGAATAGTTAAAACTAGCCGAGGGGCAAAAAGATAAGCCAAATTGTAAGACATCATATTCTACTTTAGATAGGACATGAGATGAAAGGTTTACCACATTGCGTTGATTCATTTTCCTCGTGTTTTCTTTTGACCCCGTGTTTCCACTCCCACTGGGGCTGTTGCCATTCCACTTGTTCCAGCCGCCCCTCCTGACTGGCCGTCGTTCTTTGTTGTATTTTCTCCAAGCTTGCCTCTTCCTCTGCCTTTTCCTCTGAATCCTCTTCCCTGTCCCCGACCTCTGTCTATCTGCCAGTTTTGTTGTTGCATAGTTTGGTTCATCATCTTGAATTCCACCCGAAAATTTGAAGCCTTGCTGGAATCTTTTGATGCAGTCTTGGGTGCCTGTAGTTGACCGTCTTCTGAGACGTCACTCTCTACTACTTCCTCCTCCGAGACTGGTGCCCCAGCACCTACTGCATCAATGATGGCTTGTATCCCCTTTCTTTGTAAATTGTCATATTTACGACTGAAGGTAAATATGCGACCCTCTTGGTAGTCAATTTTATCTCGTAAGAACTTCCTTTCTTTCTTTGCCACGATGTCATCTTCGTGTTTAATCATTTTCTTGTCAATTTCTTCCATTTTCTTTGTGAAACCTTCCGTTGTATCCTCCTTCGTTAATTCATCCTTTAGATCCGCAATAAGTTTCAACAGTGCCATTCTATCTTTCCATGCATGTTTAATTAAGATAGATAGCATGCGATTAGAACAGTCCATTAAGTTCTCAGCCCATTCTTCCGCCAGTTCAATGTCTGGTTCTTCATGTGATGGAGCTATTAAAATGCGCAAGCCTCTGGGGATTCTTTTCTCCTCCTGATACTTCTCTAGAGTGATTGCTTCCCACCAACGAGATATCTCTTTACGTATCAGTTTTTCTAATTTCTGGTATTTGTTTGCTAATCCTTGCCCAGATGGCGCTGGCTCCTTACTAGAAGAACTGTTTGTAGTTTATACAAACATGGATTGAGCCCTTATTTTTCTTCGTGCCTCCGCCTCTTCTTCCATGCTTAAAAATCACGTGGGGATCCCCCCTGTTGCCTGCATATACTGTTCTTAGTGTTAGGAAAATGCGCACAACTATTTAATATAATTAGTGATTCCTTCTCGAGGGCCCTCGCACAATGACCTCCAGAATGTGACTCTACTGGTGGTCCGGCGTGGGAAAGTCGCGCTTTCAGTTCGAATTGCCTGATCGGAGAATTCCGAAAGTACGTCGGAGCAATAAACAGCGCCTGCCGCAGTGTAGTTCAAAGGCGTGTGTATTCAAAAATTGCGCGTTCATTTCACTTGCACTTTTAGATAACTTAACCGGAAAATAGCATGAAACAGACTCACCCGTCACGGAGCTTCAGGAGACGTCAGGCAGATCCACCTTGTAGTTCCCAGGCTCCCAGTAAGCCGTTATGCATTCCCAGTGTTCGTATATCGTCTGGTTCCAAGTCGAAGTAAACAGCTCTTCCGTCTGTGGCACATATGAAACGCGGTCAACCGGCGATCACTTAATATCAGATCCACATCCTTTGCAACACCGGGACACCGGGACAGCGGTGCATAAAGGGGCAAAGGTTCCCCTTCGTCAATATGCAGGTTCACAATACGTAGCAACGCTACGTTAGATGCACTCCCCTCGATATGCCAGGAATCAAAAGTCCTCAACAAAGTGCGCTTTTCCAAAGATCCATATTTATTTAAAGTGCAGCATCGTGATAAACCATGGAATCAAAAACCCAACGCGTTTCGGCGAGGAAACTCGCCTTGGTCACGGGTAATTTCAAATCCAATGGACAAACATTAAGTAAAGTTTCACGTAATAAGTGCAACATAAACAAAGGACTAGTAGCTTGATCATGGTGGCCATCTTAGAGTGGAGTACACATTCATTAGTCACATAGCTCAAACAATACGTTTCAATGGCACCTTATCAAAAATCAAACTTGCTTTGCTCCCAGTTTTGCTAATCTCTTCATGGCGAGCTGGGAGCAGCAAGTAGAGAAGACTCATCCGATGTACCGCAGCCATGTGAAACTGTGGCTGCGCTACATTGATGATCTTTTCATCATTTGGGATGGGACACAGGGTGATGCAGAGATGTTTGTGGCAGACCTAAACAGGAATGACCAGAATATCAGGTTGGAAGGTCATATGGATACCCAGAATATGGTATTTCTGGATTTACATGTGAAAGTGCTCAATAAGAAACTTAAAACCAGCTTATACCGCAAAGAAACTGCAGGTAACACCCTGTTGCACGCGGACAGTGGACACCCAAAAACCTTGATCAAAAGCATTCCTTTTGGTGAATTCCTCCGGGCTCGGAGGAATTGTAGCACTGAAGAAGATTTTATAACTGAAAGTGTGTGCATGAGGAAGCGCTTTGTTGAAAGGGGATACCAATCCTCTATCATAGATGCGGCCTTTAAGAAAGCCAATGAAGTCAGCCACCAATCCCTGTTAACAGTCAATGTAAACCCTGAAACTGCAAACACCAAGGAGGTAGTGAGGTTCATTTCTACTTTTCATTCCAAATCATGGCAAGTATTCAATACTTTCAAACGCCACTGGAATGTCCTTAGAACGGAACCCACCTTGATTGAGGTTCTTAGTGAGAATCCTATGATGACCTACAGGAAAGCACATTCCCTGAAGGACAAATTGAGTAAAAATGAAGTAAGCATGAATACAACTAAATCAAGTGACATCAAGGGCTTCTATACCTGCATGAAATGCAAAGCCTGCAGGTATAGCCATAACATCAAGAAAGTCTTCTTTCCTGTTGAAACAGTCGAAAAACCTATTAATAAACATCTAACATGCCTATCTGAATATTGCGTGTACGTTTTGACATGCCCGTGTTCAAGGAAATACGTAGGGAGCACGATGTTCCCTGCCAAGAAACGTGTCCTTGAACACATGAGATCTATTGAAAACAAGGATCAAACTTCACCCATCGCACGTCATTTCGAGGAACAACACAGAAGCAATAGAAATTTGCTTAAGTTCTTCGTAATTGACAAGCTCCCTGCCATGAAAAGAGGTGGTGATAAGATCCGCAAATTAAGACAAATGGAGAACAGGTACATCATTGAGCTCGACACCCCTATGCCCAGAGGTCTAAACTCGGAGGAAGAAATGAAATGGCATCTAGGTGATTAATGTAAGCTGCAGTCTGGAGATGGTAATTACTGTATCTGTCTTAGATGTAACTAGAACTGTAACTGGTTTGGGCCCTGGGTCTAGTCAGTGCCTTCTGCTGTTTTTAAATGTATTCTGAATTTTAATTTTTGTTTCACCACTTTAACTCACTCAGTTCATAACTCATAGCTAAATTCATTAGTCTCTGGTTATGCTAGACTCTGATTGGCACCTTTCTTTTGTGTTTCACTTATAGGTACTGATTGTTTTGATGCACATGAAGAAACATCCGTCTAAGACTATATATACTTGGATTGATTCAAATGACTGCTCTGTACATTATATCTCACTTGGGATTCCACATGTAGCATGCAACGTACTGAACATATTGGGCGTCGTTTTGTCTAAATGAAACTCACATGAGACTGAAAAACGATTTAAAAACTATCAACATAGAGGTTAATAATGAATTTTGGTTAAAAGAAACCTTTTGATTAACTCTAGGACCGGATATGACAGTATGCAAAACTCACTGGGGGTTGGTTATATATAAGGCTTTCTGTCAAATTTACATTTGGGGCAATTTCATTTGAAGTTCTTATTGTGAATGAGAGTACAGAAATCGGATGTTTCCCACTTTTATTTAAGATGTTGATGGGACTTTAAAACGCGAAAATAGCGTTTCCTGTTATTATTTCCTTTGCATGTCAGTACACTACATAAGTGGCAAGAATGGGCATATTCATGCCAAATGCTTTTTGATTTTTGATAAGGTGCCATTGAAACGTATTGTTTGAGCTATGTGACTAATGAATGTGTACTCCACTCTAAGATGGCCACCATGATCAAGCTACGAGTCCTTTGTTTATGTTGCACTTATCACTTGAAACTTTACTTAATGTTTGTCCATTGGATTTGAAATTACCCGTGACCAAGGCGAGTTTCCTCGCCGAAACGCGTTGGGTTTTTGATTCCATGGTTTATCACGATGCTGCACTTTAAATAAATATGGATCTTTGGAAAAGCGCACTTTGTTGAGGACTTTTGATTCCTGGCATATCGAGGGGAGTGCATCTAACGTAGCGTTGCTACGTATTGTGAACCTGCATATATATATATATATATATATATATATATATATATATATATATATATATATATATATATATATCACTGAAAAACCCATAGGTTATAGACCATATATAGTTAGGAATTTGCATTTACAAAGCCTTGAAAATTCACTGAAAAAACCATAGGTTATAGACCATATATAGTTAGGGATTAGCATTTACAAAACCTTATTTTACTCGCACAAAACCATTAAAATTCCATACATAGTTAGTTGCACTAACTATATACACTGATGACATCTCAAATGACATCACTGATGACATCACTGATGACAACACCCAGTGACTGTATGTTACTGTAAAGTTAAAATATGTCTTACATATTGAAGAATGAGTGGATGTATAAGTGTCTGGATGAAGGATTTAGTAGGTGCATGACTGACTGTATGAGAGAATGATTAAATGTGTCTCACTGAGTGCATGGGTTAGTGACTAAACTGTCTTAATTTGGCAATCATTATATATGTTGTTCTGTAAACTGCTGCATGTTTAAATCAGTAGCTATATGAGTAACTATATGGGTTATTGAATGGTTGCCCAAGTATTTGTATGGGAGACTGAGTATGTGTGTGGGTGGCTGGGAGGTGTATGACTCTGTGCATAGATGTGTGAGCAGTTGATTCACTAAATGTATGGGTCAAAAGTGCATGTGGAAACAGCTGTATGGACAGTTGACTGTGTGCATGAGTGTATTGGTGAGTGAATGGATATCTCAGTGCTACATGTCAAAGTAAGTACATATGTAAAACACAGTCCATGTGAGAGTTGACATATATAAATAACTGAACATAAGAGCCAGTGAATGTGAGAGTGGCTGTATGGATCATTGTGAACTTGTATCAGGGATTGTATAAGAGAGTAAATATGTGTTAGTATATGTTTGAATAAGTAAGGTGTGAATAACTGTATAGTTGAGGAAATGGAGGTGTGATTGATTTTTTGCATAACTGACTAGGTGTGTGAGTAACTCCATGGATAAGTGACAGTCTGTGAGTGTCTGTTTATACTGATTGTATCTAAGGTTATATTAGAGTCTGAAGATGTTCATTGTATTATCACATAAATGATATCATCAGTGATGGGATCAGTAATGTCAAATGAGATGTCAGTGATGTCATCAGTGATGTCATTTGAGATGTCATCAGTGATGTCATTTGAGATGTCATCAGTGATGTCATCAGTGATGTCACTGACCATGTCATGAATGATGTAATATGTGACATCATTAGCAGTGGATTGCGGGTGCGCGATATATAGTTAGTGCAACTAACTATATATGGAATTTCAAAGGTTTTGTGCGAGTAAAATAAGGTTTTGTAAATGCTAATCCCTAACTATATATGGTCTATAACCTATGGTTTTTTCAGTGAATTTTCAAGGTTTTGTAAATGCAAATTCCTAACTATATATGGTCTATAACCTATGGTTTTTTCAGTGAATTTCATTGGTTTTTTAAAAGCTAATATCTATAGCTGTAAAATATATTCTTTATTACGTGACGTATCACGTAGCCCGTGAGACGCCTCATGATGCATCGCATAACCGTGACGTATCGTCTCTGCAGCGCAAACAAAACCCGTAACGTAAGCGCGCCAGAGCACGCTTAAAGATATATACATTTTTTTTTAACCTTAATTAGAGACAAAATCCACACGTGCACATATCACAAACGTTCCAAAAACACAATATGTCGGACTCCCGTTACGCTGCCGGTTAGCTGCCCGGTTAACGTACCGGGAAGCACCTCTACCGCGAAAAATCGCAATTATTTTTTCTTTTGCCCCGCGGGGAACTTTAATAGCCCCCTCATCAATCCTAGGGGTTCAGGAGGGGTCTACCTTACCCCTTTCCTTCATTTACACCTTTTTTTTTTCCACCTCTTGTCTCTCGATCCCACCGAGAGACAAGATGGCGGCCGCTCCAGACTGTTTACAATGTTAACAGCCAATCAGCTTCTCCTCAGACTCCCGTTACGCTGCCGGTTAGCTGCCCAGTTAGCTGCCCGGTTCGCGTACCGGGACGGGCCTCTACGGCGAAAAATCGCATTTTTTTTTTTTGCCCCGCGTGGCTCTATAATATCCCCCTCATCAATCCTAGGGGGTCAGAAGGGGTCTACCTTGCCCCCTTTCCTTCATTTCCCCCTTTGTTTTGGCCTCCTCTTGTCTCTCGATCCTACCGAGAGACAAGATGGCGGCCGCTCCGGACTGTTTACAATGTTGACAGCCAATCAGCTACTCCTCAGACTCCCGTTACACTGCCGGTTAGCTGCCCGGTTAGCTGCCCGGTTAGCTGCCCGGTTCGCGTACCAAGACGCGTCTCTACGGCGAAAAAATCAGATTTTTTTTTTTTGGGCCCTGCGTGGCTCTATAATATCCCCCTCATCAATCCTAGGGGGTCAGAAGGGGTCTACCTTGCCCCCTTTCCTTCATTTCCCCCTTTGTTTTGGCCACCTCTTGTCTCTCGATCCTACCGAGAGACAAGATGGCGGCCGCTCCGGACTGTTTAGAATGTTGACAGACACCGGAGAGCCAATCAGCTTCGCTTCGCAAAGTTCCGTTACGCGAACCGGAGCGCTGCCCGGAGCGCTGTCACAGATATATATCTTATTTTGAACGTTAATTTCTCAAAATCCACTGGAGCACATATATTGAGACCTAGCAAAGGCACATCGGGCTAACAGCCCCTACAATTTTGCCAAGTTTCGTGCAAATCCATTCAGCCGTTCGAGCTAAAAGTGAGGCCAACCGCCCTATGGAAAAATGAATGGGAAAAACGCGTTTTGGGACCCCCCTTTTTTCTCGGCCGCCCCTTGATGGCCCCCCCCAAATTTTCAGGGGCTGCTCAGAAACAAAATGTGCCATTTTCCTGAAAATTTCAGTCACTTTTGTCCACAAACGCCAACGTTATTAGACATAGAATTTTCAAAAATCCCATAGAGAAAAAATCCTAACTATATATACCTACTGGCGACCGCCAGTAGGTAATATATATATATATATATATATATATATATATATATATATATATATATATATATATGACCCAGTGAAATCTATGAGATATCACTGCGTCACTTTTATGATGCTGCTGCGTCCAAATCTTGCGCCTGTTTCACAGCAGGCGTAAGACTGATGCAGGCCCTTTCACATGGGCCTGGCCCCATATGAAAGGATGCATTGCTGGAATTGCATCATTTTTGTGACACACTCCAGCAATGCATCACTTTTGCGCTTACAGATACGTCTGAAATACTGACGTATCTGTAAGTACTTGCGACATAATACATCATATATTTAATATGACGCATGACTAGAAGACTGAAGGCCTCATTTATGAGGCCATGCGTCACTTTAACGCCACCGGTGCGTCACTTTTTGTGACGCACCAGTGCTGTAAAAAATGCACCTTATTCAGTCATATTTACAAAGTGACGCATCTAGGTAGATGCGTCACTTTGTAAGCCCCTGCACCACATTATACCTCGTCAGGTGTAATGTATGCAAAAGGGACGTATTGACGCAAGAAAGGGTTGTAGAGGTGACGCAGGGAAATCTATGAGATATCACTGCGTCACTTTTATGACGCTGTTGCGTCCAAATCTTACGCCTGTTTCACAGCAGGCATAAGACTGATGCAGGCCCTTTCACATGGGGCCTGGCCCCATGTGAAAGGATGCATTGCTGGAGTTGCATCATTTTTGTGACACACTCCAGCAATGCATCACTTTTGCGCTTACAGATACGTCTGAAATACTGAAGTATCTGTAAGTACTTGCGACATAATACGTCATATATTTAATATGACGCATGACTAGAAGACTGACGTCACTTTAACGCCACCGGTGCGTCACTTTTTGTGACGCACTAGTGCTGTAAAAAATGCACCTTATTCAGTCATATTTACAAAGTGACGCATCTAGGTAGATGCGTCACTTTGTAAGCCCCTGCGCCACATTATACCTAAGTCAGGTGTAATGTATGCAAAAGGGGCGTATTGACGCAAGAAAGGGTCGGAGAGGTGACGCAGTGAATAAACTGGGTTTTCCCCATGCTACGCTCCCCGGTCCGCTCCCCGGTGCGCGTACCGGGCGCTCCACCGCGCGAATCGATTTTTTTTTTTGCCCCGTGGGGCCCTTTTATTGCCCCCACATCAAACCTAGGGGGTCAGGGGGGGTCTACCCTGCCCCCTTATGGTCATTTCCCCCTTTGTTTTTGCCACCTCTTGTGTCTCGATCCTACCGAGACACAAGATGGTGGCCGCTCCGGACTGTTTTGAATGTTTACAGACACCCGAGAGCCAAACAGCTTTCCATGCGCAAGTCGCGTAGCGCGGCTGGTGCGCTCCCCGGTGCGCGTACCGGGGCGCGCCTATAGATATATATATTTTTTTGAACCTAAATTACTCAAAAACCACTGCAGCACATATCTTGAGACATAGCAAAGGCACATCGGGCTACCAGTCCCTACAATTTTGCCAAGTTTGGTGCAAATCCATTCAGCCGTTTGGACTAAAAGTGAGTTTGACTGCCCTATGGAAATTAACATGGAGAAAACACGTTTTGGGACCCCCCTTTTATCTCGGCCCCCGCTTGACGAATCCCCACCACATTTTCAGGGAAGGAGCGGAGCAGGCCACGAACTTTGAGAAATTCGCGAAGATTCGTCCACCGGCGCCAAAGTTATTCCCAATAGATTGTTGCAGATTTCCTATGGAAAGTAGATCCTAACTATAACTACCTACTGGCAACCGCCAGTAGGTAATATATATATATATATATATATATATATATATATATATATATATATATATATATATATATATATATATATATATATATATATATATATATATAACTCATATTTTACTGTTAGTATCATTTAATGTTATACAGTCTTGACAAACCATTATGAGTGTTTTACTGCCTTCGAATTTTTTGCTTTGTCATGCATCATGGTCGTGGATTCGCTTCTATGTCTATGATATGTTGGTTTTCAGGGCAACCAAGGAAAAATGGTGACTGTATATTTACGCTTGTGACTCACAGAACTGTTCATGCAGTGAAAAAGGCGGTCCTGCCACCGAAACACGTCTGACATTGTTGGAATAAATCGCCTTCTGTTGAAAATTGTCAGGATGGAAATATATATATATATATATATAAAAAAAAAAAAAATATATATATATATATGTATATATATATATATATATATATATATATATATATATATATATTTATATATATATATATATATATATATTACTGCTCACAGCTTGGTGTCGTCGTGCGAGGTGCACTCAAGGAGAGGTGAAGAGCTCCAAGCTTCAGCTCCAATAAACAGGTAAAAAGGCACCAGCCTGCTGTTCCCTTTTCACAGTCCAGCTACCATCGTAGCCATACGCGTTTCACATACTTTCTTCCTCAGAGGCTGATGGTGAAGGACGATCAGTGATGTCATCAGTGATGTCACTGACCATGTCATGAATGATGTAACATGTGACATCCTCAGCAGTGGATTGCGGGCGCGCGAGTTATAGTGAGTCCAACTAACTATAACGTGGGAATTTCAATTTCAATGGTTTTGTATGAGTAAACTGTTCAGCTAACTATAACTGGTGTGAAACCTATGGTTTTTTCAGTGAATTTCAAAGGTTTTTTAAATGCTAATTCCTAGCTATAATGAGTGTGAAACCTATGGTTTTTTCAGTGAATTTCAAAAGTTTTTTAAAAGCTAATTCCTAACTATAACGTTTGTGAAACCTATGGTTTTTTCAGTGAATTTCATAGGTTTTTTAAAAGCTAATTCATTTGTATATCGACTTTGTAACCTACGATAATTTTTTTTGTTAGCTGTTTTTTACACCAATTAATTATATATATTTAAAAAAAAAACATTTGTTAAATGTATATATTTTTTTTACATGTTTCCCAGTGCGCTCAGGGTGCGCGTACCAGAGAACGTACCCGGGAACGCACCCAGCGCTTACCCCGCGATTTTTTTTTTAAAAAAACCGTTTTTTGCCCTTTCAGGTCCTTCTAGGCCCCCCTCAGAAAACCTAGGGGGTCAGGGGGTGTCTACTCTGCCCCCTTTTAATTATATCCCCCTTTCTTTTTTCACCTCTTGTGTCTCGATTCTACCGAGACACAATGTGGCGGACTCTCCGGACTGTTTAGAATGTTGACAGACACCCGACAGCCAATCAGCTTTCCGCTCGCGCACTCCCGTAGCGCGCCGGGTGCGCTCCCAGGTACACGCACCTGTGAGCGCTCGGAGCGCGCCTATAGATATATAAGTGTTTTTAAAGTTAATGTTCAAAAAAACTACTGGAGCAATTTTCAGCAAATATAGCAAAGGCACATTTGCGTACCAGTCCCTACAATTTTGCCAAGTTTGCCGTAATTCCGTTCAGCGGTTCGGGCTGTAGACTTGTCAGACCGTCCTATGGAAATTAACATGGGGAAAACACGTTTTGGGACCCCCCTTTTTTCTCAGCCCCCACTTCACAAATCCCCCCGAAACTTCCAGGGAAGGAGCGCAGCGGAGCTGGCCAAAATCTTGGAAAATTACACACAAATTCCTCAACCGACGTCAGAGTTATTACCAATAGAATGTTGCGGATTTCCTATGGTAGCCAATCCTAACTATAACTACCTACTGGCGACCGCCAGTAGGTAATATAGATATATATATATATACTTGATTATCTCATTTTCACTCCACTCCAATAGAATAAATGAGCGTGGACCCAAAAGTTTGTGCAATTTCTTTATTTAGCCGTTACCGCCATTAAGCGTTTCGGGAGATCCCTCCCCTTGATATATTGGCTTATCCCCAATTATCATATTTAATTTATATCTAAGTCTCTGGAAAAGTGGACCATGTGTACCCAGGGCCTGTAAATGAAATCCTTCTAGTGGGCCTGCAGCACTGATTGCATTATTCACTACAGTAGCCTTTTCAATAATGTCTCAGGCCTGCCATTGCAGCCTTTGTTTCCAGTTTCAAACTGCCATTTCAACATGGCAAAATAAACCTTTTTTTAAAGGTTCAAACCTGCCTTTTTAATATATATGTCACCCCCAGGATAGGCCCAAAACAGCCCATTGGGCAGGGTGTAATATAATTAGAAAGTAGGACAAGTACCTTTAAGGTTTTACATGTCCTGGTAGAGAACATATGTTGTTCCCTGTTGCAAGGCCTGTTGCTTCAGTAGCATAACATTTAAGTTCCTTATTACATTTAATGAGTGATAACTTCCAAATGGGAACAGGTAACCAATTTAGCTTTGGTGTCTTTAGAATTGTAATGAAACATCCTATCTTATGATAAAATTGGATTTTAAATTACTTTTAGGAAGTTGTCATTTTCCTGCCTTGGACCTTTAGTAGAAGCAGCCTGTATGTGGTTCACATGAATTGGTGTAGTTGGTAGTTGGTCTTTGTGTATTTCTCCTAGACAGCCAAAAACAATAGAGAGCATAGGTGTGCCTGGATGGGCCATCACTGGAAGGATGGGGGGATGGAGTTGGGTCTGTAGTTAGTCTGGAGCCAGGGCAGGGGAGGCAGGAAACCTTACTTCAGGTGGTGAGTGTCTGAAAAGTATCAACACTCTGTTCATCATCTCCTTGTGTTTGCTTTGTTCACCCTAAGTTGGCAGGGTATGGCCTGACATGAGTCCCTTGCTCACTTTGCCACTGGATTCATACTAGCCTGGCTCATGAGGGGTGTTTCACTGAAACTGGTCCCAGGATGCTTGTTTCTGATCCATGGAAGATGTGCCTTGGCAGTTGGGGTTTGACTGTTCCCATAAAGAACAGGGTCAAGACTGTTTTGCATATGTCTGGGTCTGAACTGGGGAGGTGAAGTGAGCTAAAGAACGATGAAGGATTCAACCCAGAACTCTGACTCGGGTGAGTGTCTGAAAAGTTTCAGCACTCCGCCCATCATCTCCTTGTGTTTGCTTTGTTGTCCCTCAAACAAAACACTTTTTTCAAAGTGCTGCATTGGACTTACATGATTTCTCCTGTCTCCTAAAACTTTAAGATTCTACTGGTGTAGCTAAAGGAGGGATTGTAGACACACAGAGACAGGAATGTTTTTCTTTCGAAATCCAAATCAAAAGTGACCATGAACTGGATAAAGCTGAGAGAGGAGGCTTCAGGGCAGGAAGATGCCGTTTTTACTATATGCACAGTAGCCTTCCAGTCTCTATAGCATGTTCTGATCACAGTCAATAAAGATGAACATGAATATTTGCGCTATAGTGTTTTTTCAGTACACCTCGTAGTCCCATCAGTTCAATTTTTTCCAAT
The DNA here is from genome assembly GCF_964263255.1 of Lissotriton vulgaris. Lineage (NCBI taxonomy): Eukaryota > Metazoa > Chordata > Amphibia > Caudata > Salamandridae > Lissotriton > Lissotriton vulgaris. The sequence goes on along the minus strand of NC_141689.1, from coordinate 1,717,835,587 downwards.
TTGCACTCTGGGGCATATAAAGCTCACTAGACCTCAGAGATGTTTTATATAGCTTAAAGGGGTGTGAGTGGCCCACCATGACATAGCGCTACAGTCTTTCAGCCCTCCAGGGAACAGATATGAGAACTTAATGTCCAATCTGCCGCCCGTGATGCAGAAAACTCGTGAAATACCTGGGAATTTGTATGTGCTCCCACCTCCTTTTTTAGGTCGAGACTAGGTAGCACTTGTGCTGTCTCTTTGAGACATTATGTAATCACTCTGTGAGATTATATCCCATCAATAGACCTGCTATTTGCTGGCTCCATTTTCATGCCATCTCCGTTGTCACTCTCCCATTCTTTCTTCCTATTTGCTAATGGCATACGTTTGCCATAACCCTTTTAGTGTTTATCCCTCCCTGAGATCAGGGACAAAGTACAATATCATTCCAATAGTTACCATTATGCCATGTGTTTGTAGGATAACTTTTTTTTGTTGAAAAGGAATTATTACAATTCGTCCTATTTTTGTTTGAGGTCACATTATTTTTCTTTTGTGGTAGCATTAATGCCTTTTAGAAATGTATTTTTGATTTGAGTGATCGCCATTTGTTAACGATCGTCATGTATTTAAATTGTTTTTTTTTGTATAGGCACTGGGAGATCTGATACCTGAGACTTGAACACGGTTCCCCAGTTCAAAAGTTGGCAGCTGTAAATGTTACGCTACATCCCCGCTCCAAATATTGCTGGGTATAGGCATCAGTGTGTTTGGCTGGGAGTGGCTGAGTTTCATAAAAAAAAAAAAAATTCAATTGAAGATACCCTCCTTTTCTCCATTGTGATGCTCTTGCCCTCCTTCCCACTGTCTGTAGTTTTTGGTTAAGACTCTATAGCTGGATCTTCCCTTCCACCAGGCTAGACTCTCACCCCCTTCTGATATTTACATTTAGCACTTTTAAGAGACTGCGTCTACGGGCAGGCACCACATTCTGTACTCTTGGGCTAATCTGGTAATCTTCATTAATGTGAATACTATCTGAATAGTCTGAAGAAGATGCAGAATAAAGAGAATCACTCCACCCACTTAGGTACCTTTTAGCATGCCAGGATGTTTAGTGTGAAACACAACACCACACAATTCCACACCACCTCCGAGCATAATTACCCTCCTTATAATAACACCCAACGCAACATGATTCAACATAGGTACACTCTACTCAATACCACACAAATACACCCAACATAAACCCACTATGTACACATAGCAATAGTCCACATAAATACACTCAACACCCTCCCACAAAATTCCAATCAGCATAATGTCAATCAATTCTACACAGTTCTATGCCACACATTCCATTCCAGACAACATAATTCAACAACAAACACATAATTCAACCACAAATCAACAACACAATTGCATAACACACCACACACAATTCAATCCACACTACAGTATTTCACATCACACCACAAAATTCAACAATACGCCAAATAAATAAACTCCACTACATACCACTCCACAACACAAAATACCATTACCCATAATTACACACCATGACACACAATCCCACTCTACATAATTCCAGTAAACTCAATTCAACATAATTACAAAGAACATAATTCCACTGTATACCATTCCCCATTGTTCCACTATATAAATTCACTCCACACCACCCAATACCATGCCACACAATTCTGCAACTAACAATTCCAATCTAACCCACATAACTCCTCTGCACACCACATTCATCCACTCCATAACACATGGCAAAAGACATTGTCATTTACAATGCCAATTGCTCTAACTCTTGCAAAAGTGGGGCCTATTGGCTTTGCCAGTGCTTGGTATATTTTGGGCCTATTTTTTCCCTGATGTCTAATGGCCTTTCTTTTCCTCAGGGGAGGAATTTGGGTAAACACCCTCAATACACCCCAACGGGGGCAGAAAGACTGATGCACTTGTTTTGGAGTGGGAGCACAGGGCGATGCCTGGGTGAGCCGTGCACCCCTTGTTTATTTATTTTTGGAACTATTTTTCTCTTGGTGTCTAGTGGCCTTTTTGTCCCCCAAGGGCAGAATTTGGGTAAACACAGTGAATCCACTCCCAGGGGACAGAAAGACTGTTGTGCTTGTTCCGGTTTACGAGCAGTGTGTGATGCCTCGGTAAGCCCCCCCCCATTTCTTTTTAATTTTCTGGGTCTATTTTTACCCAGTGTCTAGTGGCATTTCTGTCCCATGGGGGAAGAATTTGAGTAAGCACTTTCAATCCTCCAATAGGAAGTAGAAACAATGGTGCACCTGTTCAGCGTTAAGAGCATGGCGTGATACCTGGGTGAGCCGCACCATTCCTTTTTTTATTTCTGGGAATATCTTCTCCTAGTTCTTATTAACCTTTCTGTCTCCTGGGGTCAGAATTTGGGTACAAACCCTCAATACACACCTGGGGGTAGAAAGACGGAGGCACGTGTTCTAGGGTGACAGCATGGCGTAATGACTAAGTGAGCCACCCCTAACATTTTTTTATTTTTTGGGCCTATTGATGTCTAGTGACCTTTTTGTTTCCTGGGAGTAGATTTTGGGTAGACACTCTCAATCCATTCCTGGGGTGTCAGAAAGACTGATACTCCTGGGTGGAAGTACAGAATAATGCCTCAGCGAGCAGCCCCTACACCCTTTTATATTTTGGCCCTATTGTTTCATAAATATGCCAAAAACAACGTATGAATCACCCCCACACCCTTTTTTGGCCTACTTTTCCATAATTAGGCCCAAAATAAGGGGGAGGATTGAGGGTGTTTACTCAAAATATGCTCCTGAGGACAGAAAGGCAACTAGACATCAGGGGGAAAATATTCTAAAAAAATTACAAAAAGGTGCTGGGCTCACTAACCCATTGTGCTGCTCCCCAACTTCAGAACAGGTGCATCAGTTAATCTCCCTCTCCCCCCCACTGTGGTGGATTGAGGGTGTTTACCCAAAATCTACCTTTGGGGGACAGAAAGGCCACTAGACACTAGGGGTAACATTTGCCAAAAATGTAAAAAATGGGGTAGGGCTACTTCCCCAGGGATTGTGTCATGCTCCATCCCAGAATAGGTACTGCTGTGACTCTGGTTAGAGTCACAGCAGTAGGCCCAGCCAAATTAGTGGGGTAGCATTTTTTGAGGGACAAGTAGAGGAACGCTGGGTGGTAGAAGTGTTGTGGATCCCTGCAGTTTCAGAAGTTCATGTCACAGAAATGCAGGGAAATTTGCGATTGTAGTCAAAGTTTGATGCTTTCGAGGCATTGTGTGTATGAAAACATTATGGGATTCATGTGAGGCACACCACCCTGGACTGGCCAGAGTATCTAGTTTTGCAAAATATCTGGGTTTGGCGCGATTTCCTACGTCGCGCTGACTAGTAGCTGTCAATCAATTGCAAGACCTTAATGAGGTGTGAAGGTGTGAAATTTCTCCCAGGGGCTACACAGTAGACCACTCTGATTAACAGGTCAGCCTGAATGGGCAGCGATGACAGTCAGCCCTTCAGGGTGGGGGCTATTGCTCCTCCTGTTGGTACACATTGTCAAATCCTGTCTGCAAGTCTGTATGGGGCATTTGTGGAAATTTGCTCCCTTTAAAGGGATCAAACAGGATCAGAACACATTACCTGTATATTCTCTGTCTGGTTGCTAAAGGAGACTGTGTTGTCCTAACAGACATCCGTCTCCTGGTTTACTGTGGCACAAGAGCCAGCTTCAAACTGAATTTTGGTGAAATGTTAAAAAAAGGAGGTAGGCCTGGGAACTTTTACCCCAGGTAGATCTTGGTACGGAGTGCCTTGAAGCCGCCTCTACTCACCTCTACTCGCTTAAGGGTACCAGACATAAATGTGGCACCCCACGGCACCATCCACAGAAGACTTTCTAGACATGCAGCAGTTCAAAACAGGACTGGACCTGCTTCTGTGACCTGAGGGGGAGCCTTTAAGGGTTGGCCCTGCTCCCGATGTACCTAAGACAAAGAAGTGGAATTCAAGGGCTACAAGGACACAACAAGCTGCAAAGGGTGTTTTTCCTGAAGTGCGCAGCTGAGCAGTGGCAACTGAACGTAGACTGAAGTTTTCTGAAGGCTTCTGTCTGATACCCTGCAAGTCTTTAAGTGTCTTCCTGTGAAGCGGTGTGTCAGATTCTTGTAAGTTGCTTTTGCTCAAGGATATATGTAGAAGAGCACTGCACATAACTGCTGTTGTTGCTGTATGTTTCCCTGTCAATTTTCACTGCAAATTACTGTATGGTGCAAAATTACATGAAGTGGTGTAATGGTGTAATTTCAAAGGTTTATCATAACAAGCGTAGTATGAAAATCATGAAATTATACATTTATCACAAGTACGTGAATTACATCAGCATAATTTAAATTTGCCCAGGCCTAGGTCTTTGAAGGTGGCTACAGTTTTATAGATGTCTAGCGGACTATGATTTTTCTTGTCAAAATGGGACAACGTTCCTTTCTGCTTTCAAACTAAGAAGAATTCTCAATGTTTTTCTTAAAGAAAGTGACAAAGTGCCTTTCTTAAGCGGGGCTTAAAAATATTTTTGAACTTTTTAACTTCCAGACTTTTATCTGGAGCAATCTACTTGGTGCATCCATCCTGGGATGCATCACAGTTGGACAGAAATTGCACCTTGGTTCTGGGCTACCTTTACCTATGACTTACATTGAACTTTGTGTTTTTCTTGGCTCTTTGTTTCATTTTAATCTTTAAAATTTCATATTGCATGTCCCTATTGGATTTTTGGAGCCCCACCCTAAAAAGGCAGGCATTGGAGGAACAAAAGAGGCCCTACATGGCCTCCCCGCCATGGGGATACATTCAGGGGGGGCACAACATGTGCCCACCTGTCTTTATGCCCCCAAAGTCCCAGCGCGGCATGGATGTCACCATCCATGACGTGCTGGAACTTTTTTCCCATTCCAATTCTGGAGCCTATTTTTCAGGCGCTGCCATGGGAAATGCATAGGACCATACACAAGTTCAACTGGCACAGCTGTGCTGGCGGAGAGCCGGCGTAACTGCGCCACACTCATAATTAGTCCCTTAGGCCCACATTACAATGGCAGTCCTCAGAATGCTGACCACCATCGTATTGGGTAGCTGATCGTCCAACAATGAATCAGAAGTCCTGCCTTCCCTGTCACAATATGACCGCCAGCACAGCAGATGAAATGCGCTGCTTTGTACTGCAGCCCAGGAAATGGGCCACAGCACAAGCCACAGTCAAAAAAAGCACTTTCTGCATTTCCATGCACCATGTTCCAGGCACCATTTGATGCCTGGCACATGGTGGATGGATGTGCAGTTCGGCATCACAAGTGCCCTCCTGGCCATGAAGCATTGGCCCATGGGGGACAGGAGGCCCTGTTTGGGGCCCCCAAAGCTCATTTCTGTCTTCCTTTTCACGACGGTCAGATTGTTATGAAAAGGCAGTTGGAAAGGGACATCCTAATTCCTACAGTGTTGTCTGCGCAGACACTGCCTCCAAGATTCCAACCACTGCCCCGACGAGCCTTTCAGAGGCAGCGGTCTTACCCCGCAACGTCTGCGCTCTGACCGCCGGTATTGTTATCCATCAGTCAGACCGATGGCCTGGATGTCGGGCAGACAGCCATCGATGGCCTGTCAGTGGCATCCACTTAATATCGTAATGAGGGCCTTAATTCCTTTAATTTGTAATGTTTTTGTTTTCTAAAGGACAATTTGTTTAATATATATATTTTTATTTCTCCATATTTGTTCATACATGGATGGTTTTAATTGTACTGATTATTCGTATACAATGTTACATACAAAAATATATGTCATATACCTTAGATATGACATTACATATTCATTGATGTCAAATAAATTAATGAAGAGTGCATTTAACAATATATTAAAATATTAAAGGGATATAAAAGATACATACAATCGAATCTATACACTAAATAAACAAATTAATATTAACAATTATACCAAAAGTAATACTAAATAAAAGTCCCAAAACTTCCCAAAAGTATAAAACTTACACTCTCCCTCATCCCTTATATTAAATAGTTATCAATGATTAAAAATTTTAAAAAAATAGATTCTTAAATCTTTGGGTTATAATAAAAATTGCCTCATTTGTATTACATAGATTGATTAGACCATGATGTATTTGAAAACTAATGACCTTAAATAAGGAATAGTCCAATTTCTTCGTCTTCATTGGATTCTGATTGTGTCTTTGATCCATTTTACCTGAATGATTTTGTTCTCATTTACTTGTTGTTCGTGGTGGTTTTTGCATCATAGCATCAGTTGTCTGGCTCTGTTATCTCAGTTGTCTGGCTTGCGTATATATTGATTCCATCTAATCTAATCTGATGGAACCTCCTGGCCACTGTTTCTAACTAGGAATATCTCACTTGCCTAGGGGTCTGGTTTCTTCATTGATTGTCATCCAGCATCTGGAGTTGGGACGGAGATGTCCCTATGGTAAAGTACAGGAAAAACTGTCCCTATACTACACCGCAGTAAGCTCACCACCCCGGTGGCAGAGATTTCTGTATGGAAAAGTATAGGCAGAACATTCAAAAGTTTAATAAAATTGGAAAAGGTTAAACAAAATATTTTATGTTAAATATTAAGGTAAACATATTTTATACATTTAGTCTACATGTATGCCAGTAGAAGAAATGCTACAGCACTAATACCTTAATTTTGATTTAAAAATGAAATTAATTGAAATATAGTAAATGAAATTAAAATTATAATCTCAGGTTTAAATGAAAATAAAAATATATTTCAATCTGGAGCAGGAACATATTAATATACAAATTAAGTATTAAATGTTATTTATTTATATTGTATTAAAATCCAATGCTACGTTACTTTTACTGCAAAAAAGGTTAAGATATTTTATAATTAAATTATAAATATATTATTTTCTTTATTTTTTTTTACATACAATTATATTTATTAATATCTTTAACTATTTTAAATAATTTAAATAAAAATATTGTTATTTCCTATAGGGTGTTATTTTAAGTCCCTACCTTCAGTGACTCCCATTGAAAGGCGTTGCAGTACCAGTCATAATCCATATTTAGTGCTGGACTTACAACAGCCTTTTTTCAGTAGCAACGTACACTTGTATACTTGGTTCCACCCCTTTTTTAGTGGGTTGGGGTTTATGTATGTTTAAACATTTGAGTTTTCACACACGGAATTTGTGAATACAGCAACATAGTAAAGGTACTCAAAAATGTAAAAGTAAATTACATTGGTAATACATTCACAAATGTAAGTTATCCTTGAAAATAGCCCCCTAAGTGACACACACAGGAACAGGGGGTGGAGAAATCAGCAGTCATTGGAGGGTCGGGTCTGTCCCTACATCAGCTACATAAGACGCATGCTGGCGTGACCACGCAGCGCCATCTCCATTGTCACACGGGTTCTGTTCAATACCCGCCAGGACGTATTTTTAGACTTTGCTTTTAAAAATTTTACTGATTTGCAGAGGCTTACCTGATGTTAAACAGTACTTTGCTTTGGGGCACTGGGCATCTCAGGCTATCCGCTACCGCTTGCCGTAGCCGCTACTCTAATCATTCAGTCAGGATCCAAGTACTCATGCACTGAGCCAGACCTTAGCAAATGGACTGCTTTAAACCCCTATCCACTATGCATGCAGTCCTCTAACCACCTGCATACGTGTCTTTCACACCTTCAATTCCCCAGTCAGTATTCATACACTTCCAGCAAACACCCGGTCACTCCCCTTGCACTCCTCTAGTGACCCATTCAGCACCTGTACTAATCCATTCACTGCGCCAAAACTCAAACACTTATAAATTCACCCAGGCACTCTCTTTCCAGTACTCTAATCATTCAGTCAGTACCCAAGTACTAATGCACTGAGCCAGGCCTTAGCACATGGACTGCATCAAACCCCTATCCACTATGCATGCAGTCCTCTATCCACCTACACACTTGTCTTTCACACCTCCAATTCCCCAGTCAGTTTCTATACACTCCAGCAAACAGCCTACCACTCCCCTTGCACTCCTCCAGTGACCCATTCAGCACCATATACTAATCCATTCACTTCGCCAAAACCCAACCACTTATAAATTCACCCAGGCACTCTCCTTGCAGTACTCTAATCATTCAGTCAGTACCCAAGTACTCATGCACTGAGCCAGGCCTTAGCACGTGGACTGCTTTAAACCCCTATCCACTATGCATGCAGTCCTCTAACCACCTACATACTTGTCTTTCACACCTTCAATTCCCTAGTCAGTATCCATACACTCCAGCAAACACCCTGTCCCTTCCCTTGCACTCCTCTAGTGACCCATTCAGTGCCATGTATTAATCAATTCACTGCGCAAAAAACCCAAGCACTTATAAATTCTCACAGGCACTCTTCTTGCAGTACTCTAAGGATTCAGTCAGTACCCAAGTACTCATGCACTGAGCCAGGCCTTAGCACTAAGACTGCTTCAAACGCCTATCCACCGTGCATGCAGTTCTCTAACCACCTACACACTTGTCTTTCACACCTTCAATTTCCCATTCAGCATTTCTACACTTCCAGCAAACACCCTGTCACTCCCCATGCACTCCTCCACTGACCCATTCAGCACCATGTATTAATACATTCACTGCGCCAAACCCAAACACTTATAAATGCACCCAGGCACTCTCCTTGCAGTACTCTAATCAGTCAGTCAGTGCCCAAGTACTCATGCAGTGAGCCAGGCCTTAGCACATGGACTGCTTCAAACCCCTATCCACTATGCACGCAGTCCCCTAACTAACCAACACACTTATCGTTCTGCATTTATACATTCAACAACAACAAAAAAACAATATTTCAATTTCAATATTTTCAAAAACATTTTTATTTCCATTTATATTGAAAATATATAATGTAATTAAAAAATAAAATATGTAAAAATAAACAGTTAAAAAACTGTAGAAAATCAGTATAAAAAAAACATATAACTATTATTACACTTAAAAATGATCATTTACATAACCTTCGAAACTCCCTGAAAAAAGCATTGGCTTCAGACATGTTATAGTTAGGAATTAGCATTTAAAAACTTTAGAAATTCGTACAAATTAATATAAATTGCTCCATTATATTTAGTTCTGCTAACTATAACTTGCGCGCCCCCAATCCACTGCTGGTGATGTCACATATTACATCGTTCATGACATGATCAGTGACATCACTGCTGATATCATTCATGTGACAATTGGATTCACCTCATCATAAACTAGTATAACCTTTTGTCACTCACTGTAAAATAGAGAGTACCATATTTGAATACATTGACACAACAATACAGGTTTCTAAAGACCCACTCAGTGATTCCTAGATCTACACACACATCTAATCACTTACCTATAGATTCACTCATACATGCTGTCAATGATCAATAGAACACTATCAAATATACTTATACACCTATATCAACATTACACACCAGCACACATCCTATTCACTTATGCAGTAATCCTACTCACTTTTGCAAACAATGGATCATACTTACATTTACTCAGCTACACACTTATACAAAAACCACTTAATTTGTTCATATAGATAGCAACTCATACTTAGTGTGTTATAAAATCACTATTACAAGTATACAGTTATCCATACAGTCACTCATACAATCACTGAGTCTTATGTATACATACTGTCACATGCACTGCCCTTTATTTTGTTGGACATGTACCATTGAGAGATATATTTGCTCATCACCACACCCATAAAGATATTCACTCACCCAAACAACTGTTATAGCATGCAGTCTTAACCTCATATACCTACTGAATCAACTATTCACACATCTTTGGGCAGTCACACCCCCCCCCACCGAACCACACACACATTCACTCTACCATACAAATACTCAGTTAACTAATCAATAACTAATATAGACTTTCACATAGCTAGTAACCAACTGGTGCAGCAGTTTACACAACAACTTTACCTGTTACTTTCATTTTACCTTGCTCATATTTTCTCTGTGATCGATGAGATTTCCTTCCACAGACACCATGGGGTTTGTCCTTGGCCACCGATCTTATCAGACTTGGTCGCACGTATACCTAGAAACTAATTTGAAGGATGGAAGCCACAGCCATTACAACGCATGTTCGTCAACAAAAAAACATTATTAAGATTATGCGTTTATCATGCGTGGTAAATGCATACTAGTTGTAAAAGCATGTGTGGTAAAGCGATATGCGTGCTAATGGTTTTGTGGTGACGATCATGCATGCTTATGAACGGGTCTGGGCGTGGTGGAGTCTAGGGCACCAGGCGGAGGGCCACGCAGCTCCACTCATACAATATAGAAGTAATATAGGATTTTTAAAACTTAAAAAAAAATGATTTCATAATTATCCTAAATGAAGTCTTTAGTTAGTATGTATATTAAATACGTGAATATATGTTTTTAAACAATTGAAAACATTCTCGTCTTTTTTGTACGCGGCGCCGTACATGACGTCACACAGAAGCTTTGATGCGACGCATAACGTCAAAGAGTATTCGTAGCGTATGCTGAGAATAATTAGCAGTACAAACTATGGTGCGATCACTCGCTCACTGTCAAATCAGTGCCTCTTTTCAGTGGAGAAGTTGGTAATTGCTGGATCTATTAATGGGTGGCTCCATCCCCATTTACACCGACCCGCCCTGCTAGGGTCTCATGGCTCGTGTTTGAAGGAGCAAGTTGTGGCTGGATTTATGTACGTGAGCCTGACCCGCCGACCTTTACTGAGGCAAGACAGGAAAATTCCTAATGAAAACCTGTAGTTGTGTCGGTAAGGGAGACAAGAGGAAACATTTCCTTTTGCCAGCTGAAAGAGGAGAAAGCGTTACCTGATGAACATTGCTTGGATATGCAGGTTTGCAAACTTTAAAGCGTCAAACAGTACGATTGAACACTGAGACTGCAGCAATGTGACACTGGCATGATTTATGCTGCTTTCCGTTAATTAATGAACATTTCTGTTTTAAAGTGCGCTATCAGTGAGAGAATGTGACCTACGTCTTTAAAATCACGTGGTCATTTCAAAAAACACAATTTTCCCATGACCAAGGCTTAATGGAGTTGAAACATGTTGGGATTTGCAGTACCTGTGTGCTCTTTCGTTGTGTGGAATAAAGCGGTTGAAACTTCTTTCAACAGGTGTCGGTGTGCCTCTTTTCAGTGGAGAAGTTGGTAATTGCTGGATCTATTAATGGGTGGCTCCATCCCCATTTACACCGACCCGCCCTGCTAGGGTCTCATGGCTCGTGTTTGAAGGAGCAAGTTGTGGCTGGATTTATGTACGTGAGCCTGACCCGCCGACCTTTACTGAGGCAAGACAAGGAAATTCCTAATGAAAACCTGCAGTTGTGTCGGTAAGGGAGACAAGAGGAAACATTTCCTTTTGCCAGCTGAAAGAGGAGAAAGCGTTACCTGACGAACATTGCTTGGATATGCAGGTTTGCAAACTTTAAAGCGCCAAACAGTACAATTGAACACTGGGACTGCAGCAATGTGACACTGGCATGATTTATGCTGCTTTCCGTTAATTAATGAACATTTCTGTTTTAAAGTGCGCTATCAGTGAGAGAATGTGACCTGCGTCTTTAAAATCACGTGGTCATTTAAAAAAACGCAATTTTCCCGTGACCAAGGCTCAATGGAGTTGAAACATGTTGGGATTTGCACTACCTGTGCGCTCTTTCGTTGTGTGGAATAAAGCGCTTGAAACCTCTTTCAACAGGTGTCGGTGTGCGTCTTTTCAGTGGAAAAGTTGGTAATTGCTGGATATATATATATATATATTCACTGAAAAAACCATGGGTTATAGACCATATATAGTTAGGAATTAGCATTTACAAAACCTTATTTTACTCACACAAAACCATTGAAATTCCATATATAGTTAGTTGCACTAACTATATATCGCGCACCCGCAATCCACTGCTGATGATGTCACATATTACATCATTCATGACATGGTCAGTGACATGACTGATGACATCACTGATGACAACTCAAATGACATCACTGATGACATTATCCAATGACTGTATGTTTCTGTAAAGTTAAAATATGTCTTACATATTGAAGAATGAGTGGATGTATAGGTGTCTGGATGAAGAATTTAGTAGGTGCATGACTGACTGTATGAGTGAGTGATTAAATGTGTCTCACTGAGTGCATGGGTTAGTGACTAAACTGTCTTAATTTGTGCATCATTATGTCTGTTGTTCTGTAAACTGCTGAATGTGTTAATCAGTAGCTATATGAGTAACTATATGGAATATTCATTGGTTGCCCAAGTATTTGTATGGGAGTCTAAGTATGTGTGTGAGTGGCTGGGAGGTGTATGACTCTGTGCATAGATGTGTGAGCAGTTGATTCACTAGATGTATGGGTTCAAAAGTGCATGTGGAAACAGCTGCATGGGCGGTTGACTGTGTGCATGAGTGTATTGGTGAGTGAATGGATATCTCAGTGCAACATGTCAAAGTAAGTACATATGTAAAAGACAGTACATGTGAGAGTTGACATATATAACCGTGCAGAAGAGCCAGTGAATGTGTGAGTGGCTGTATGGATCATTGTGAACTTGTATCAGGGATCGTATAGGAGATTAAATATGTGCTAGAATATGTTTGAATTAGTAAGGTGTGTATAACTGTATAGTTGAGGAAATGGAGGTGTGATTGATTCTTTGCATGACTGACTAGATGTATGAGTAACTCCATGGATGAGTGACAATCTGTGAATGTCTTTTTACACTGATTGTATCTAAGGTTATATTAGAGTCTGAAGAGGTTCCTTGTATTATCACATGAATGATATTATCAGTGATGTTGTCAGTGATGTCATTTGAGTTGTCATCAGTGATGTCATCAGTGATGTCATTGACCATGTCATGAATGATGTAATATGTGACATCATCAGCAGTGGATTGCGGGTGCGCAATATATAGTTAGTGCAACTAACTATATATGGAATTTCAATGATTTTGTCTGAGTAAAATAAGGTTTTGTTAAAGCTAATTCCTAACTATATATGGTCTATAACCCATGGTTTTTTCAGTGAATTTTCAAGGTTTTGTAAATGCTAATTCCTAACTATATATGGTCTATAACCTATGGTTTTTTCAGTGAATTTCAATGGTTTTTTAATAGCAAATATCAAAAGCTTTAAAATGTCAAGTACGTGGTAGGTAAAAACATTTTCGTGTCTATGCACGCTGATGTGCTTTGAACGCTGCCCCCCCTCCCTCCCCCTCATTTCTTTTAGGAGTATTCTCTCTTTGCAGATAGTGAAGGGTAGGTAACGCAGGCCTTTGCCCCCGTTGTAATCCGTCGTGCCTGCTTCCCTCTCCATTTGATTTATTGTTATCCAAGCATTTACTGTTTTAGAATTGGTTCTCTTTGGTTCATTCTCTATTTACAAACAAGCACAGAGTCGCAATACTCTGTTTAGTCTTTGCAGATAGTGAAAAATCGTTAGAAACAACAAAAGGAATCAAGCAAAATCAGTAGGCCACTAATGGGATCCTTTTTTGACCTCGCTAAAATAGAAACAATAGGAACAACCCCTCATGAGAAATATGAAACTAGTGAGAGGAACTGAGCTCGACGCCATGATGGCAAGACAGCTCGGCTCCACCGCCCACCCCGCCCAAAACAACGACAAACACTATGCAAATATTATAAATATATACAACACACCAGCAAAGTAACAGGGTAAAACGTTTTATTAAATAACTATTTACATGGCAGCCTGCTGCAACATCGATCCAAATGCATGCCGCCGTTCCCGGGATTTCTCCCCGACTACTCTGCGGCCTACGAGATGGAGAGGCCGGGGCGTTGACTAAGCGGGGCCTCCAGCCGCAACCACAGCGTCAACGATCGCTGCTAACAGCCACTGATCTGAAGAACCGCTACCTGCGATGCTTCCCTGAGCCGCTTGACGGAGGCCCCCGAGGGGCGGTGTGGTGGCGCGGACTCGGAGGGGGCGCTTGACTCCTGCCCCCTCCCCAAGTCTTGTTGCCCTGGTGTGGCCTGAGATCGCCCCCGACATAGGCGGTCGGCTCCCGGGGTGAGGCGGAACTTGTTGCCTTTTGGTGACTCTTCCATTCTGGACCTTGCCCCACAATCCGTTTGACCTGAAGACATGTCCTGCGGTGTCCTGGTCCAACCATCACATATACCTGCGCCAGGACACGGCGTGGGGTGCACTGAAAGGGAGAGGCGGCGCAAACGAGCCTCCCCCACCTCCCCAGGTGGAGGTTTATCAGCTACACCCCAGCGCTTCACTCGGCCACCTGAGTTGCGCCCGCTCCTGCGGCACAGGTCCTCGCTCGGCCAGCTGAATTGCGCCTGCTCTTGTTATTACAGCGTCTCACCCGCCATCCGGATGAATTGCACCCACTCTTGCAGTACAGCGAGAGGCGGCTGCCACGGAGCTCAGGAAATGGCGGTCGACTCCACAGACTTGGGCCTGGCCTGCAAGGATGGCTCTGGGCAACCCTGGAACTCGGACGCTTGACTGCTAGGGCATGGGCCCCATTCCCAAAAGTGTCCCCTCAGCCTTGAAGATTCTACAAGAGTCACCGGGGCCCCCGACTCCCGCAGACTTACGGTGGGGAGCGACTGCCATGATTGCTTGCGGAATGGCCACGACGGAGTCACAAGATGGTGGTGCTCTCATGCTGACGCCAGCTTCAGTCTGAAACATCCAGAAACACTGTAGACTACCAATTCGATCAGTTCCGGTGGAGCCCCAACGTGACCCGGTAGAGAAGAACTTGCCCCCCCCTCTTTGACTGATGGTTCTTGTTGCCTGTCCCTTCTGTTATATGACGCGCCGCGTTAGCGCACCCGGAAGTGCTCCGGTGCGCGAGGCGCGAAAAGCAGCTACCCGGAAGCGATCCGGGGTGCGGCAAGGAGCGCGTAACGTAAGCATAACAGGTCATGTGACTTGTTAATAAAACTTTTCATTGGTTCATTTCACTTTTGGGTTCCTAATGATGTAAGGCTAGGTCATGTGACCTAAAAATAACACTTTTCATTGGTTCGGACTGGGAAGGGGCGCTTGGCTCCTGCACCCTCCCCAAGTCTCGCTCAGCCAGCTGAGTTGCGCCCACTCTTGCGGCCTACGACATGGAGAGGCCGGGGCGTTGACTAAGCAGGAGCCTCCGGCCGCAACCACAGGGCCAACGATCGCTGCTAAAGGAGGGGAGCCTTGCCGGTGAGAGCCACTGATCTGAAGAACGGCTGCCTGCGGTGCCTCCCTGAACCGCTTGACGGATGCCCCCCAGGGTTGGTGTGGTGGGGCGGACTGGGAGGGGGCGCTTGGCTCCTGCCCCCTCCCCAAGTCTTTCTCGGCCAGCTGAGATGCGCCTGCTCTTGCTATTACAGCGTCTCACCCGCCATCCGGCTAAATTTCACCCACTCTTGCGATACAGCGACTCTTCCACTCTGGACCTTGTCTCCCCAGAGGTACATCACCTTACACAGACATGCACTCTGATCTCCTTGGTCTCATTCAAACATCAATAGTAAGATTTTCATAAGTGAGTGTAAGTGGGGGCTGTTTGAGGACCTGCCTGCATTGGAAAGCAATGTGATGCGGTGCCTCCCTGACCCGCTTGACGGAGGCCCCCGAGAGGCGTTGTGGTGGCGCGGACTGGGAGGGGGCGCTTGGCTCCTTCCCCCTCCCCAAGTCTTGTTGCCGTAGTGTGGCCTGAGATCGCCCCCGACATAGGCGGCCGGCTCCCGGGGTCCGGCGGAACTTTTTGCCTCTTGGTGACTCTTCCATTCTTGACCTTGTCCCACAATCGGTTTGACCTGAAGACACGTCCTGCGGCCTGGTCCCTGAATGTGTGCAATGGGACGGTATTGATTGGATCAAGATGGCGGCTTCACACAAAGCTGACTCAAGTGTTGCTGCTGATGCTATGCAAACAAAAACTGGTTTTCAGTTTGTACATTCTTCAGGATTTTTCCATCCAAGGCTGGTTGAGAGTTTGTAGAACGATGGCTTCAGATTTTCAACATACTACTCTTCAACATTCTTCATAAATGTAACAATGTGAGACTCACTAGGAGAACGGCCATTTATCTTTCCTTTCAAAATGCTGCCAACAATATTTTCTGAATGGAAGACACCATCTTGTAGCATAAAAGGCTGCGTCAAGGGTGGTATTGCCCAGAATGTCTTGTTTTCTAGTGCTCGTAATGACGAAGCCAGAACTGCTGAAAAGGATTCTGGTCCTGCCGCTACTTACTGGAGACATTGAACTATACTCTGGACCTGCCTGGCCTCGACAAAAATGGCGCCAGTATGGGAGCGACTTGCAACTCCTTATGACGTTCTAGTTACTTAGCCCTGACGTTATGGGGGATGTATGCGGTCTTTGTGCACATGGCGGGCGGGGAAGGGTACTGACTGGGAATACGGACAACCCTATTGATGTCGATTTTTCATTATTAATTATTGTATTAATAAAGCTTTGAAGTAATGTTACCCATGATACTCGCCCATGGTGTGCGTATAGACGATTTTATTGTAACTGATCCTGTTATACTTTCAATTAAAAAATCAACCTTCACTGATCCTACAACCGTTTGTCACGTTTAGTTTTTTCAATTAAATGGCTCGCTTGTTACATACTCCTATACCCCTGGCTATTGAAAGACACCATCTTGTACAATAAAGGGCTGCGTCAAGGGTGGTATTGCCCAGAATGTCTTGTTTTCTAGTGCTCGTAATGACGAAGCCAAAACTGCCGAAAGGGATTCTGGTCCTGCCGCTACTTATTGGAGACATTGAACTATACTCTGAACCTGCCTGACCTCGACCAAAATGGCGCCAGTATGGGAGCGACTTGCAACTCCTTATGACGTTCTAGTTACTTAGCCTTGACATTATGGGGGATGTATGCGGTCTTTGTGCACATGGCGGGCGGGGAAGGGTACTGACTGGGAATACGGACAACACTATTGATAACGCAAAAAAAACGTTTTGTTTTTTTTTGCCCCGCGGGCCCTTTTAAAGCCTCCACATCAAACCTAGGGGGTCAGGGAGGATCTACTATGCCCCCTTATGGTCATTTCCCCCTTCGTTTTGGCCTCCTCTTGTCTCTCGATCCTACCGAGAGACAAGATGGCGGCTGCTTCGGACTGTTTAGAATGTTGACAGACACCCAAGAGCCAATCAGCTTCGCTTCTCAAAGTTCCGTTACGCAAAAAGTACGCGAACCGGAGCGCTACCCGGGACGCTGTTACAGATATATATATTTTTTTGAACGTTAATTTATCAAAATCCACTGGAGCACATATATTGA
The DNA here is from genome assembly GCF_964263255.1 of Lissotriton vulgaris. Taxonomy (NCBI): domain Eukaryota; kingdom Metazoa; phylum Chordata; class Amphibia; order Caudata; family Salamandridae; genus Lissotriton; species Lissotriton vulgaris. The sequence goes on along the minus strand of NC_141689.1, from coordinate 1,717,818,203 downwards.
GACCTAGCAAAGGCACATTGGGCTAACAGTCCCTACAATTTTGCCAAGTTTCGTGCAAATCCATTCAGCCGTTCGAGCTAAAAGTGAGGCCAACCGCCCTATGGAAATTAACATGGGAAAAACGCGTTTTGGGACCCCCCTTTTTTCTCGGCCTCCCCTTGACAAACACCCCCCAAATTTTTAGGAGCTGCTCAGAAACAAAATGTGCCATTTCCCTGAAAATTTCAGCCAATTCCGTCCACAAACCCCAAAGTTATTAGACATAGAATTTTCAAAAATCCCATAGAGAAAAAATCCTAACTATATATACCTACTGGCGATCGCCAGTAGGTAATATATATATATATATATTACCTACTGGCGTTCGCCAGTAGGTATATATAGTTAGGATTATTTGTCTATGGAACTTTTGAAAATTCTATGCCTAATAACTTTGGCGTTTGTGGACGGAATCGGCTGAAATTTTCAGGAAAATGGCACATTTTGTTTCTGAGCAGCCCCTGAAAATTTGGGGGGGTTTCCTCAAGGGGGGGCCGAGAAAAAAGGGGGGTCCCAAAACAGGTTTTTCCCATGTTAATTTCCATAGGGCCTTTGGCCTCACTTTTAGCTCGAACGGCTGAATGGATTTGCACGAAACTTGGCAAAATTGTAGGGACTGTTAGCCCGATGTGCCTTTGCTAGGTCTCAATATATGTGCTCCAGTGGATTTTGAGAAATTAACGTTCAAAACAAGATATATATCTGTAACAGCGCTCCGGGCTGCGCTGCGGTCCGCTTACTTTTCGCGAAACGGAACTTTGCGATGCGAAGCTGATTGGCTCCCCGGTGTCTGTCAACATTCTAAACAGTCCGGAGCGGCCGCCATCTTATCTCTCGGTAGGATCGAGAGAGAAGAAGAGGTGAAAAACGAAGGGGGAATTTAATGAAAGGGGGCAAGGTATACCCCTCTTGACCCCCTAGGAATGTTGTTGGGGTTATTAAAGGGTCCCGTGGGGAAAATAAAAAAATATATATTTTTCACGGTAGAAGCGCTTCCCGGGCCGCGAACTGGGCCGCAAACTGGTAGCGAAACGGGAATTCGCCATTTTGTGCTTCGTTTTAATTAAATTACTAGGTATAAGGGGGTGCGGGAGACGTATCCTAATCCCTTATGTTTTCTGAGGGTGGCTGAGGAGGCTCATATATGTTGATATATGTCTTCCAGCGGCTGTGCGTGCGCCATCTTGTCTCTCAGTAGGATCGAGAGAGAAGAAGAGGTGAAAAACGAAGGGGGAATTTAATGAAAGGGGGCAAGGTATTCCCCTCTTGACCCCCTAGGAATGATGTTGGGGTTATTAAAGGGTCCCGTGGGGAAAAAAAATAGATTTTTCACGGTAGAAGCGCTTCCCGGGCCGCAAACTGGTAGCGAAACGGGAATTCGCCATTTTGTGTTTTGTTTTAATTAAATTACTAGGTATAAGGGGGTGCGGGAGACGTATCCTGATGTTTTCTGAGGGTGGCTGAGGAGGCTCATATATGTTGATACATGTCTTCCAGCGGCTGTGCGTGAGCTTTTTTTTTTTTGCTGCGTGACGTCTGTTAACATTCGATTCGATGGAAATCAGGAAGTGTTGACCGCCAATTTGTCAGTGCGATAAAATATTTTGTTATAAATGAATCCTTATTGATAAACATTGTCTGCGCCATCTTGCCTTTTTTCCAATGCCACAATTTTGTCGTGCACGGCAGCCATTTTAGATGCCAGGCCGGTCCCAGGCTATCACCTAGCCCTGCGGATGTAGTTTATGACCCCAGCTGTAGAGAATCCAGACATGCCAACCCTCCCGATTCAGGCGTGAGACTACTGATTTCAGTGCTAGTCTCCCGCCTCCCGATTTCTGCAAGCAAAAACCCGGGGGCATATTACCAACAACTAGCGATAATTTTTGTCTCTAACTTGTTTAGAGACAAAAATTATCGCCGCACATCGGCGATTTTTATCGCAGATAAACCTTGCTATTAGCAAGGTTTATCGCAAATGCGATAAAAAACGGCCGCAATGCATGAATATCGCTGAAAAGTCAGCGATATTCATGCATTATCGAGCAAATGCTCTTAGCCATGTTATCCACCTCCCATTGGATAACATGGCTAAGAACTGCTCAGGGCAGGTGTTAGCTTTTGGAGATATTCGCGCTTAGCGCGAATATCTCCGAAAGTTGGTAATAGGAGATAGCGATGTTAGCGACTGTTTCCAGTCGCTAACATCTTGGCACGCCCACTTTGCATGTCATTAGTGATAAATATCACTGACATGCAAAGCGGGGCCCAAGATGGTCGCTATCTCCTTTTAGCTGTCACTAACTGGTGTTAGCGACAGCTTGGTAATAGGGAGATAATTTTATCTCCGCTTTCTTGGCTTTTAAAGCCAAAAAAGCGGAGATAAACCCCCTTGATAATATGCCCCACGATTCCTCGGGGGTTTCAGGTGACAGGGCTTGGTATTGTGTTACGTGGTAATTCTTCCAGGAAACGTCAGAGGGTCGATGCAGGGGTTCTAGAAGGGGTGATAAACCATTTAAGCCTCATGAACAAGCGCATGGTCTTTTAAAGATCTGTGAAGTACTCCGGGCGGCGGTGTGTGTGTGTCCTCTTTCAGGAGCGGGCGGGGGGGGGGGCACTGCCAGCAACTTGCCAGGCCAGGCAGTGTTCAACACTTGCATCACCCTTTCTCTGCCTGCTATTGCGCTCCATGCTTCGCAAAGGTAAGAAAAAGAACGTGCATTTGAGTTTGAAATGTCCGATCCTGTAGCAGTACACTTGCAAAGCCCACACATGACAATAACCCGATTCAAGGCCCCATTCACCCGATTTTTTAAAAATATATAGCACTCCAACAAAGTAGGATTATAAAACTTTATTAACTTTTAAATATAACGAACGCAACAAAAACTGTAAATACATTTAAACATTTTTTAACAAAAAAAAACAACAATGGTCAGAAGCTGTCTTTTGTGCGAATAGTCCCAAGGCAGCACAACGTGCCTAGTTCTGGACGGCACCCAGGTGATGTCACCTGGGTGCCGCACTGGTTTTTGGTTTCCTACAATGCAGCTCAGAAAAACAGCGTGGGGCGTCCCGGGTGGTGCGGGGGGAGGCCTCGTCAGTAGCGGTCTGTTGTGCGAATAGTCCCAAGGCAGCAGAACGCGCCGAGATGTGGATGGCACCCAGGTGATGTCCAGTAAACTGCCGCACTGGTTTTGGTATCCTACAATGCTGCTCCGAAAATTGGCGTGGGGCGGCCCGGGGGGGGCGTGGGGGAGGCGGCGTGAACGGGCCTCCCCAGGTGGCGGCCATCCAGCTGAGTTGCGCCCGCTCTTGCGGCTACAGCGTCTCGCTCACCATGTTGTTGACTTCCGCCCACTCTTGCAGTGCAGCGATAGGCGGCTGCCACAGGACTCTTAAAATGACGGACGGCTCTTCGGTTTTGGGCCTGGTCCACTAAAATGGCCCTGGGACACCTTGGAACTCGGACGCTTGCCTGCTAGGGCTTGGGCTCCATTCTCGAAAGCGTCCCCTCAGCCGTGAAGATTCTACAAAAGTCTTGGGGGCCCTCGACTCCTGCAGGCTTCCGGTGGGGAGCGGCTGCCATGATTGCTCGCGGAATGACCACGACGGAGCCACGAGATGGTGGTGCTCTCATGCTGACGCCAGCTTCAGTCTGAATCATCCAGAAACAAGGTGGGGCTTTCATCGTTTGGGAAAAAAAAATGTTCTAAACCAATGAAAAGTGTTATTTTTGGGTCATATGACCAAGCCTTCCATCTTTAGGAAACCAAAAGTAAAATGAACCAATGAAAAGTTTTATAAACAAGTCACATGACCTGTTATGCGGCATAGGGCTACAAAAAGCGTAGAAAATCCGTTGGCACGTGAGGCGGCGTCAGTAGCGGACCGATGTGCGAATAGGCCGAAGGCAGCACAACGCGCCGAGATCCGGATGGCACCGAGTTAGTGTCCAGCAAGTTGCTGCACTGGTGTGGCTATCCTACAATGCTGCGCCGAAAGTCGGCGTGGGGCGCCCCATTGGCCTGTGAGGTCACGTCAGTCAGTGGGGGCTGTTCGTCTCCCCCAAGATGGAGGCTCCTCGGCTGCAGTGGAGCGCCCCTTAGCGTTTCACTCGCCGTCCAACTGAGTTGCGTCCGCACTTGCGGCTACAGTAGGCCGAAGGCAGCACAACGCGCCGAGATCCGGATGGCACCGAGGTGGTGTCCAGCAAGTTGCCGCACTGGTGTGGCCATCCTACAATGCTGCGCCGAAAGACAGCGTGTCCAGCTGAGTTGCGGTCACTCTTGCGGTACAGTGACTCGAACGCGCCGAGATCCGGATGGCACCGAGGTGGTGTCCAGCAAATTGCCGCACTGGTGTGGCCATCCTACAATGCTGCGCCGAAAGACGGCGTGTCCAGCTGAGTTCCGGTCACTCTTGCGGTACAGTGACTCAAACGCGCCGAGATCCGGATGGCACCGAGGTGGTGTCCAGCAAGTTGCCACACTGGTGTGGCCATCCTACAATGCTGCGCCGAAAGTCGGCGTGGGGTGCCCCGTTGGTTTATGAGGTGATGTCAGTAGTGGACCGATGTGTGAATAGGTCGGAACCAGCACAAGGCGCCCTGCACTGTTGAGCCTTTTTCAATGCCTGTTTTTTGTTGTTTCCCCTCCATCAAAAACAAAAAAAATATATAAAACTGTGCAAAAATACAAAAAAATCAAAAAATGTTTAGAAAAGCAGTGCTTGTAAGACTGTCTGAAGCTTATTTGCACCTGCTGCAGCTTCACTATTGCCCTGGTGTGGCCAAAGATCGCCCATGACATAGGCGGGCGTCTCCCGAGGTCCGGCGGAACTTTTTTCCTTTTCCTTTCTGCTTCTTGTCCCACAATCCGTTTCACCTGAAGACACGACCAGGTCCCTGAATGTGTGCAGGGGGACGCTATTGATTGAATGAAAATGGCGGCTTGACACAAAGCTGACTCAAGCGTTGCTGTTGATGCTATACAGACAAAAATTGGTTTTCAGTTTGTACATTCTTCAGGATTTTTTTTCCATCCAAGGCTGATTGAGAGTTTGTAGAAAAATGGCTTCAGATTTTCCACATATTACTCTTCAACATTCTTCCTAAATGTAACAATGTGAGACTCACCAGGAGAACGGCTGTTTATCTTTCCTTTCAAAATGCTGCCAACAATATTTTCTGAATGGAAGACACCATCTTGTAGCATAAAGGGCCGAAATGGGTTCTGGTCTGGCCGATGGTTGGTGGAGACATTTTGACTATATCTTGGACCTGCCCGGCCTCGCCCAAAATGGCGCCGGTATAAATGGGACTCGTAACTCCTTGTTGTGTACTGGTTGAACAACCTTGATATCACGAGATATGAATGCAGTTTTGATGCTCATGGCGGGCGGGGACGAGAATTGATTGAATATTTCGACATCCCTATTGATATTAAGTTCTGATGTGTTATTGATTACTGTAGTATTGAAAGTTCGAATTAACGTCACTCATGGTACTTGCCCGCAAATGTATATCTAGATAACTTTTTTGTAAGTGGCCCTGTCGTAATTTAATTACAAAATGTACGTCCACCAATTCCGCAACTGTTAGACACCTTAGTTCTTGCAACCTAATGGCCCGCTCGTTACGTTCCTCTATAATGTAAATGTCTCCTCATCATATACGATTTCAGTTTGCTCCGTGGCCGGCCCACGTGGTTATAGGCCCGTATTTGTATACTGACATTTTCACAATAAAGGTTTTTAAAACAAAACATGGTAGTAGTATTTACATTGGTAAAGTTTTTACTTTTAGTCACTGTTTTCGAATCAGTAAAAGGCAAGTGAAATAAAGCAGTCCAATTACATGACAGATAAAAGGTATAATACGTAGGAACGCAGTAAAGATAAATGGTCAAGGGCAGTTGTGTTTTCCACTCCTGCAACATAAAGTGATCGATAAGAATCTGATAATCAGGCGTATCGGCGACTAAGACAGCAGGCCGAGTCTCTTTTACTCAACGGCTCCGTCATGGAACGAAGAAACGCCCTTTTTCTCGAAAAAGGAATATATTTTACTTGCAGGACAGTTGTAAATTTTCCGGGAAAGTACATTAGCCTGGAATATTATAACATATATGTTTTAAAAAAAAAAGTTCGAAATCAATAAAAAGTGTATTTTTTAGGTCATATGACCAAGCTTTTCATTATTAAAATAACAAAAGTAAAATGAACCAATAAAAAGTTTTATTAACAAGTCACATGACCTGTTATGCTTACGTTACGCGCTGCGCGCCGCGCCCCGCCCCGGATCACTTCCGGGTGCGCTAACGCGGCGTGTCATATAACGCATTACGCGACAACGTAGGTCAAGAATATAGTCAAAATGTCTCCACCAACCAGCGTTCGGAACACAACCCCTTTCAGCAGTCCAAAAAGTTCTGTTAAATGACAACAGAGGGGACAGGCAACAAGAACCATCAGTCAAAGAGGGGAGGGCAAGTTCTTCTCTACCGGGTCATGTTGGGGCGCTACCGGAACTGATCGAATTGGTAGTCAACAGTGTTTCTGGATGTTTCAGACTAAAGCTGGCGTCAGCATGAGAGCACTACCATCTCGTAGGTCCGTCGTGGCCATTCCACGAGCAAACATGGCAGCCGCTCCCCACCAGAAGCCTGCGGGAGTCGGGGGCCCCCAAGACTTTTGTAGAATCTTCACGGCTGAGGGGACGCTTTCGAGAATGGGACCCAAGCCCTATCAGGGAAGCGTCCGAGTTCCAAGGTGTCCCAGGGCCATTTTAGTGGACCACGCCCAAATCTGAAGAGCCGGATGCCATTTTGAGAGTCCTGTGGCAGTCGCTTATCGTTGCATCGCAAGAGCGGGAGCAACTCAACTACATGGTGAGCGAGACGCTGTAGTCGCAAGAGCAGGCGGTAAACAGCTGAATGGCGGAAGAGGCACAGTTTAGCAAAAGCGGGCTGAATGGCAACTAAACGGTAAAGGGGCGCCCCACTACAGCGTGTCTTCAGGTCAAACGGATTGTGGGACAAGGTCCAGAATAGAAGAGTCATCAAAAGGCAAAAAGTTCCGCCGGACCCCGGGAGCCGGCCGCCTATGTCGGGGGCGATCTCAGGCTAAACCGGTGCTATAAGACTTGGGGAGGGGGTCGGAGCCAAGCGTCTTCTCCGAGTCCGTGCCATCACACCGCCCCTCGGGGGCCTCCGTCAAGCGGTTTAGGGAGGTACCATATCACATTGTTTTCAAATGCAGTCAGGTCCACAAACGACCCTCACTTACTTTGAGAATAGTGAAGCTGCAGTAGGTGGAAATAAGCTTCAGACAGTGTTACAAGCGCTGCTCAGAACTCTGAACTATGGCACCCAACATCCAGAACTTATGCCATTTGAGAATGGCAGTGACATCGAAGCAACTCAGGGACCAAAACCATTAACGTACTTTCACGTATGAAAATCTTACTTGGGGAGGGGGCAGGAGCGAAGCGCCCCCTCCCAGTCCGCGCCACCACACCGTATGTTGAAAATCTGAAGCCATCGTTCTACAAACTCAACCAACCTTGGATGAAAAAATCTAGAAAAATGTACAAACTGAAAACCAGTTTTGGTCTGCATAGCATCAGTAGCAACGCTTGCTATCAGAGTGCATGAGTTTCATGCTCGATCGATTGAGCTAGCCGGATCGGGCAATAAAAAGTATAAAATAGTTATGTAAATAGTTATTTAATAAAATGTTTTACCCTGTTTCTTTGCTGGTGTGTTGTATATATTTTTAATATTTGCATAGGGTTTGTCGTTATTTTGGGCGGGGTGGGTGACGGAGCCGAGCTGTCTTGTAGCCCTCATGGTGTGGAGCTCAGTTCATCTCATTATTTTCGTATTTCTCATGAAGGGTTGTTCCTAATATTTCTATTTTAGCGAGGTCAAAAAGAGATCCAATTAGTGGCCTACTGATTTTGCTCGATTAATTTTATTTTTTTACACGATTTTTCACGATTTTTCACTATCTGCAAAGACTAAACAGAGTATTGCGACTTTGTGCTTGTTTGTAAATAGAGAATGAACCAAAGAGAATCAATTGTAAAACAGTAAATGCTTGGATAACAATCAATCAAATGGAGAGACAAGCAGGCACGACGGATTACAACGGGGGTAAAGGCCTGCGTTAACTACCCTTCACTATCTGCAAAGAGAGAGTACTACTAAGAGAAAAGAGGGGAGGGGGGGGCAGCGTTCAAAGCACATCAGCGTGCATAAACACGAAAAAGTTTTTACCTATTACATACTTGACATTTGACAGCTTTTGATATTTGCTATTAAAAAAACATTGAAATTCACAGAAAAAACCATAGGTTATAGACGATATATAGTTAGGAATTTGCATTTACAAAACCTTATTTTACTCACACAAAACCATTGAAATTCCATATATAGTTAGATGCGCTAACTATATATCGCGCACCCGCAATCCACTGCTGATGATGTCACATATTACATCATTCATGACATGGTTAGTGACATCACTGATGACATCACTGATGACATCTCAAATGACATCACTGATGAAATCACTGATAACATCTCATTTGACATTACTGATCACATCACTGATGATATCATTCATGTGATAATACCATGAACCTCTTCAGACTCTAATATAACCTTAGATACAATCAGTGTAAACAGACAGTCACAGACTGTCACTTATCCATGGAGTTACTCACACACCTAGTCAGTTATTCAAAAAATCAATCACACCTCCATTTTCTCAACTATACAGTTATACACACCTTACTTATTCAAACATATACTAACACATATTTACTCTCTTATACAATCCCTGATACATGTTCACAATGATCCATACAGCCACTCACACATTCACTGGCTCTTATGCACAGTTATTTATATATGTCAACTCTCACATGTACTGTGTTTTACATATGTACTTACTTTGACATGTAGCACTGAGATATCCATTCACTCACCAATACACTCATGCACAGTCAACCGCCCATACAGCTGTTTCCACATGCAGTTTTGAACCCATACATATAGTGAATCAACTACTCACACATCTAGGTACAGAGTCACACACCTCCCAGCCACCCATACACACACACTCAGTGTCCCATACAAATACTTGGACAACCAATCAATAACCCATACAGTTACTCATATAGCTACTGATCAACACATGCAGCAGTTTGTAGAACAACAGATATAATGATGCACAAATTAAGATAGTTTATTCACTAACCCATGCACTCATTAAGACACATTTAATCATTCTCTCATACAGTCAGTCATGCACCTACTAAATCCTTCTTCCACACACTTATACATCCACTCATTCTTCAATATGTAAGACATATTTTAACTTTACAGAAACATACAGTCACTGGATGTTGTCATCAGTGATGTCATTTGAGATGTCATCAGTGATGTCATCAGTGATGTCACTAACCATGTCATGAATGATGTAATATGTGACATCATCAGCAGTGGATTGCGGGTGCGCGATATATAGTTAGCGCATCTAACTATATATGGAATTTCAATGGTTTTGTGTGAGTAAAATAAGGTTTTGTAAATGCAAATTCCTAACTATATATCGTCTATAACCTATGGTTTTTTCTGTGAATATATATATATATATATATTCACAGAAAAAAACATAGGTTTCAGGCCTTATAGCCTTATATAGTTAGGAATTACCTTTTAAAAAAAACCTTTGAAATTCACTCAAAAAACGATAAGCTTTAGGGTTGTTATAGTTAGCTGGACATTTCACTCATACAAAACCATTGAAATTGCTCCTATATAGTTAGTTGTACTAACTATATTTTGTGCACCCGCAATCCACTGCTGATGATGTCACATATTAGATCATTCATTACATGGTCAGTGACATCACTGATGACATGTCATATGACATCACTGATGACATCATCCAGTGAATGTGGTTTGCTTCGTTATTTAAATATTTATTATATATATAGCAATTTGCATTGAAGAATGAGTGGATATATATAAATAAATGTTTGGATGGAGGATTTAGTAGCAGTGTAATTGACTGTTTACTTGACCAATTTATAATGTCTCACTAAACATAGTGGATAGTGACTAAACTGTGTGAATATCGGTATCACTTTGTCAGTTGTTGTGTAAACTGATTCTACAGTTGGTTACTAGCTATGTGAAAGTCTATATTAGTTATTGATTAGTTAACTGAGTATTTGTATGGAAGTGTGAACGTGTGTGTGGTTCGGTGGGGGGTGTGTGACTGTCCAAAGATGTGTGAATAGTTGATTCAGAAGATATATGAAGTTAAAACTACATGTTCTAACAGTTTGGGTGAGTGAATCTCTTTATGGGTGTGGTGATAAGCAAATATATTTCTCAATGGTACATGTCCAACAAACTAGAAAAATAAAAGGCAGTGTATGTGTCAGTTGTTTTATATAAATAAGTATACATAAGACTCAATGATTGTGTGAGTGACTGTATGGATAACTGTATACTTGTAATAATGATTTTATAATTCACTAAGTATGACTTACTATCTAAATGAATAGATGAAGTGGTGTTTGTATAAGTGTTTTGCTAAGTAAATATGTAAGTATGATCCATTGTTTGCATAAGTGAGTAGGATGACTTCATATGTGAATTGGATGTGTGCTGTTGTTTAATGTCGATATAGGTGTATAAGTATTTTTGATAGTGTTCTATTGTTCATTGACAGCATGTATGAGTGAATCTACAGGTAAGTGATTAGATGTGTGTATACATCTATGAATCACTGAGTGGATCTTTAGATACTTGTATTGCTGTGACAATGGATTCAAATATGATACTCTGTATTTTACAAAGAGTGATGAAAAATTTTAATAGTGTATGAAAAGGTGTATGTGATTGTCACGTGGATGATGTCATCAGTGATGTCATCAGTGATATCATTTGAGATGTCATCAGTGATGTCACTGACCATGTCATGAATGATCTAATTGTGACATCATCAGCAGTGGATTGCAGGTCCGCGAAATATAGATAGTACAACTAACTATTTAGGAGAAATTTCAATGGTTTTGTACGAGTGAAATGTCCAGCTATCTATAACACCCCTAAAACTTATAGTTCTTTGAGTGAATTTCACAGGTTTTTTAAAAGCTTAATTCCTAACTATATAACACCTGAAACCTATGTTTTTTTCAATGAATTTCAAAGGTTTTTTAAATGCTAATTCCTAACTATATAAGGCCTTAAACCCATGGTTTTTTCAGTGAATTTGCAAGGTTTTTTAAATGCTAATTCCTAACTATATAAGGCTTGAAACCTATGGTATTTTCAGTGAATTTGAAAGGTTTTTTAAATGTTAATTCCTAACTATATTAGGCCTAAAACCTATGTTTTTTTCAGTGAATTTGCACATTTTTTTAAATGCTAATTCCTAACTATATAAGGCCTGAAACCTATGGTTTTTTAATTGAATTTCGAAGGTTTTTTAAATTACAATTTTTAAATGCATTAATTGTTATTTTTTTTATACTGATTTAATACATTTTTGCAGGCAGGTGTTCAGAGGGCACGTCCCCTTTTTACAACGTTCTGCAACGTAACCCCTGGCGCGTTTGTATAGGAGGAACTAATTCCCCTTGCATACTGGGGGTCCCTGGGGGGTAACTAGCCCACCAGGAGCCTCCAGTATAAGCCAGGGAGCTGCATTACAGAGAGGTGTAATGAGGCCACACCCTTTTTTACACCTCTCTGCAACGCAGCCCCCGGGCATGTTTGCAGAGGGGGAACTAATTCACCTTGCCTACTGCCGGTCCCTGGGGGCCAACTAGCCCACCTGGAACCTGCAGTATATGCCAGGGGGCTGCATTGCAGAGAGGTGTAATGAGGCCACACCCTTTTTTACACCTCTCTGCAGCACAGCCCCTGGCATGTTTGCAGAATAGGAACTAATTCCCCTTGCATACTGGGGGTCCCTGGGGGCCAAGTAGCCCACCAGGAGCCTCCAGTATGCGCCAAGGGGCTGTGTTGCTTTGCCCCAGGGGCGGCGGTCCCCGGGGCAGTATGGGGGGGTTGTGGACCCCCCACACTTTATCACTATGCCGCCGCAAATTGGTCCCCCCAGGGGGTAATTTAAAAAAAAACAGACCAGGTTTAAAAAAAAAAAATATGTGCCTTTTTGGTCCTTGTGGGACTACCTGGGCAGGCCTAGGGGGTCAGGGTGTATCTACCCTGCCCCATTTTTGTGATCTTCACGTTTGTTTTTCTGCTTTCTTGTGCCTCGGTCTATCTACACGCACACATAAACACATATATATATATATATATATGCATATATATGCATTTATATATATGTATGTGTATTACCTACTGGCAGTCGCCAGTAGGTAGTTATAGTTAGGACCTAGCTACCATAGAAAATCTGCAACATTCTATTGGGAATAACTCTTAAGTCGGTTGGGGGATCTGCCTGTAATTTTCCAAAATTTTGGCCTGCTCCGCACCGCTCCTTCCCTAAAAGTTTCGGGGGGATTCGTGAAGTGGGGGCTGAGAAAAAAGGGGGTACCAAAACGTGTTTTCCCCATGTTAATTTCCATAGGACGGTCTGACAAGTCTACAGCCCGAACTGCTGAATGGAATTAGGCCAAACTTGGCACAACTGTAGGGACTGGTATGCAGATGTGCCTTTGCTAAATTTGGTGAAAATTGCTCCAGTGGTTTTTATGAAAATTAACTTCAAAAACACATATATATCTATAGGCGCACTCCGAGCGCTCACCGGTACGCGTACAAAAGATCTCAAATTCATGGAAATCATGACAGAATTACGGACGGAACTAAACTTGGATGAATGCGATGACCCAGCAATAGGAACCGGAAGGATCAATATAGAACAACAAGCACCCTTGACTAACTTCAAAGCACCATCACAATTCAATCCACAGATGCAGTATGATGCTATCGATACCTTCTCAGGTGCAGTAATCCAAGATCTAATGAAGTTCAGGATTACTGGGCAGAAATGGACTATAAAGAAAAACAACCTTTCCAAAGCCCAAACAGATGCTATAATGAACATCAGTAAAAACGATGAGATCATTGTGAAGCCATCGAATAAAGGAGGAAATATTGTTCTGTTAACTGGGAACAATACTGTCATGAATCGCTTCGTCAGCTGGAGGATTCTCAATACTATGTGAAAACGAACAGAGAGGAATATCTACAAAGCATCATAGTGTACCATGATCTTTTGAACAAATGGCGGAATAGATTAATGCTAGATATGAATGAGCATCTATTTCTAAGGAACCCAGAGCCTGTAACACCAACTTTTTACCAACTCCCAAAGGTGCACAAAGATCTCCATACACCACTAGGGAGATCTACCTACATTGACTCGTTTCTGTCACAATTTGTTGTGAAGTTACAATCATATGTGAGAGACACTAAAGACTTCATATCACAAGTGGAAACCATTGAATGGGATACCACATATGTACTAATAACTCTTGACATCACGAGCCTCTATACATGTATTCGACATGACCAAGGAGTGGAGGCTTTTAAATACTTTTTAGAGAAAAGAGCTATGAAGTACATGGAGCATGGAGTGATATTGTTTGAACTGTTGGAATTCTGCTTGACACGCAACATATTTATCTTCCAGAATGATCTTTTTAAACAAGTATTTGGAACTGCGATGGGCACCTGCTTCGCCCCCAGCTACGCAAATGTATTTGTAGGCTGGTGGGAGGAGCAGGTGGCCCTCGCGGGCGACAATGCGAAATGGGCAGCTTATATAGTTGTGTAGCGTCATTATATTGATGACCTTTTTCTTGTATGGAGGGGTTCCTTTAAGCAGGCAGAAGAATTCATTAGAGATCTAAACAAAAACAATCTCAATCTCAAATTTACTTGTGAAATGAGTAGGAAAGAGGTGCATTACTTGGATCTAAGGGTCTTTGTGAATGAGTGAATACTTGAGACATCATTATACAGGAAGCCCACAGCGGGCAACAGTATACTGCATGCCAAGAGTAGCCATGCTCCGAATCTAATTCGAAGTATACCTTACGGCGAACTACTTAGACTTCAATGTAACTGTTCAAGAGACTCTGATTTTTTAATTACAGCTAAAGAGTCCATCATGAGATTCAAAACCAGAGGTTATGAATCCACTCTTCTTGATAAAACCCTCAACAGAGTATTAAAAATTCCCAGAAAGGACCTGTTGAATATGAAAAAGAAGAAAAATCAGAACAGTCGAAAGTCACTAATAAATTTAGAAAGATCACAACTTTTTCAGATGAAGCCAATCAGCTGAGAAAGATACTTACCAGAAATTGGCATATACTGCGATTGGATCCAACAATAGGAAAAGATGTCCCTCTACGACCCTTAATCACTTTTCGCAAATTAACCTCTCTCAGAAATAAACTAGTACAGAGTCACCTCATGCCTCCTAAACTTAAAACGAGTGGAACCCTGAAAGATATGAAAGGGTTCTTCCCCTGTGGAAAATGCAGAGCCTGTGAGAACAGCAAACAGGTTTTGTCATGCAAAATTCCTGGCCTGAAAACTGCGAGACCTATCAACAAGTTTATCACATGTCTAACCCATATGTTGTGTACTGTCTGACCTGTCCATGTGGTCTTAATTACATTGGCAGTACCATTAATAATGAAAAAATGTGTATTTTGGAACACCAACGTGCCATTTCTAACAAGGATATAACTTATCCAGTGGCACGGCATTTTGCCAAAGTACATCAAATTAATAGGGATCTATTACAATATTATGGCATAGATCATGATCCCGAAAAACCAGAGAGGTGGGGATAGACTGTTGAGGTTACGCAGACTAGAGTCACGGTATATTATTTACATGTAAACTAAAAGCCCACAGGGGATGAATAGTGGGGAAGAACTGATGGTACATTTGGGCAAATGAGAAAGAGTGAATGAACCCATATACTACTTGTAGGAGAGTAGGGTCTGCTATCCTATGGTCACCCCAAATTTTTGCTTTTTGCTTCACTGGTTTATGACTTAATGTGGCTGTGGGCCTGCTAATCAGACCCACCGCCTGCTGTTCTCTCTCTAAATTACTGCCAATGCACCCTAGGTGCATTACAAATTGGATACTGGTTCACCTTATTGGCCCCTGTAACAGTGCACCCTAGGTACCCAGGGCATAGGTGTTTCCAAGGCCTACCAGGGGCTGCAGCATGTATTGTGCCACCCCTGGCCTGGCCTCCATATTTGACACAACTGGATGATCACTCAGCTGGGGTAAGTTGGTGTAATTACCTCTTACTTAGGTACAGTATGCCTGTGCCTAACCCTAAACTGGACACATATGTTCCTATCAGCCACTCCTATGGAAGGCCTCATCAATCCTGGAGGCAGAGTGCTTGGAAATATGTGAGATGGTGCTCTAGCATGAGCTGAGCCTGTCTGCAGCTGTCGGGAACCACTCCCTAAGCTGTTCCGGGATATTGCCATACCATATACTCTTAAGTGCATTATAATCCTCGCTGTTAAATGCTATCTTTGGTTTGGCTTTATCAAAACATGTCGAGTAAGGTGTCATACGAATTGGAATACTATCCCCTCGACAGTTCTGTCGACGGGGATAGCATTCCACCCTTCTAGAGGGACACGACATGTGTGTAGCCTTAACCCCGGTTAAAGTTAACCAGAGCCTCAGCATCACAAAATGGATGCTGCCACCACAGACACGAGTCTGGCCTCCTGCTGCTGACCAAAACTCGGCAAATGGTGGCCTGGACAAAGGGTTTCCTGCCTTGGGAGGTGCGAGCACCACCCCAGACAGGGTTTTGTGTATTAGGTAGGACAGGGCTGAATAGAATCTGACATGCCCGGGGCACACAAGGTGTCCCCGTGCATAAGCCAGTCCAAACCGGTCCTGGGACTTTCCAGACCCAGGCCTGGCGAGGAGCTGGACAAAGGAAAGGGGGTGTAACCGCCCCCCTTCCTGGTTCCTCCCAGAGGAGGGACCTAGTAGGTGATCCACCCCTCAGATTGGGAATAAGAGTGGGAGCACAGCAGATCATCCTGAATCAACTTGAAACAAAGAAGAAGACTGGACTTCGACATTCTGCTGCTCAGAAGACTGAAGAGAATCTCCCTTGTGGCCTAGGAGTGGCCACCCTGTGAACACAGGTACCAACCAGCAACTCGACATCTGCTATGCCGCCGCCTCCCGCTGGAGCCCGAGCCCAGAGCCCAACAAGAACCAGACTCCCAGACCTCACACAGCCCGATCCACAGTCCCTGCGAAGAAGGGACCCGTGGAGGCACTGAGTGACGTGGGACCGGACCTCTTGGAAGACACTTGAAAAGCTGACTGCGCAGCGTCTGAGGCATCCTCGATGTTGTGCTTTGGGGACTGAGAACCCCCACCACCGAGCAGCCCTTGCACCGAAGAAGAGCCCTCCAGCATCTCCACGATCTGCGTGGGGCCCTTTTGCATTGTGCCACTCGATGCGCCATCCCGGCCACTAGCTACATGGTCAGCGGCCATCTTGGCGACGAAACCGACAAACTACACAGCGGGTCTGGTTGCTCCAGACTTGCCCAAGCTCCTGTGAAAAGGAGCACTCGCTCTGACCTTGCTGGTCCGAGTGTTAAGCATCTTTTGATTCCTGCGTGGCTTGCATTAGCCAAGGCCTGTTTGCTCCGATCAGGTTGCCGATACTGCCAACAGCGAGAAGCCTGCATGGGACAGCTCGTGACCGACTCCTGGACGTCCTTGACCCCCGGTGTCCATGTGGCTGCAGAGAGAAGCTACACCTCAACGCCTGTTTGCACCCGACATCGCCTGGTTCCAATCTGGTTCCACGGTAGTCACTGGCTAGTGACTTTGAACATTGTCCCCTCTGCTTTCAGGTCTTCACAACTTCAGATCCACCCTTGGATCCACTGGAACTTTTCACATCGAACCGCCTGCAGCATCTTCAGCTCTAAGCACCATCGACCAGCGTGACGAAACCCGACACTACTTCGACCCTGTGCACCCGCTTCCTGTGGGTGAGGTAACTCTCGGAAGGTTCTGAACTATCTAACTTTGTACTTTTTACGCACCATAGACTTTACATTGGAAAGTGCGTGCACTTTAGACACTGCACCCGAGTCCCGCGGGCCTTTCCCGACTTAATCATTGCTAGTCTCGAATAGCTCCTGCGATTCCCAAGGCCCTAGGCCTGTTCCCGTTCTGATTGGTATCTCTTATACCACTTTCTTAGTATATGGTTTAGGTGGCCCCTAGGGCTCATCCATATTGTGCAACTTTTGTGTATTTTAAACTGTCTTGTGATTTAACGCTTGTGCTTCTGTGCTCATAAAGAGTCCAGGGGATTTTATAGTTAATAAATCAATATATATTTTCAATATATATCTGTGTGGTGTCCTTTCATTTGGTATTCAAGGGGGTTGTGTATGGTAATACAGCTGGCTTCACATGCCTTTCAGAGTTTAGCCTAAGACTGCTTTGTCCACGTTACCACTAGGATAACTGGTCTACTAGGTTGAATTACAACCAATCATCATAAGGGTTGCTTGGCATGGTACAAAGTGATCACTAAGAATTAGTGAGCATTATATACCAGGCCAACTTCTCACATTGGTGAGCAGCGGATTGGGATCTGAGCTTGCTGTTGTTTTACCATTACAATCTTTGAGATTATCATTTGAAAGATCATACAGGTACCTGCTAGGTACATATAAAACAAGACTAGTATACTTAAGTTCTACTGAACTTAGTTGTTGTAGAGCAAAGGGAGTAGCACACCCTGACTACAACTACTAGATAGGTTTAGTAGGTAAACACCAGTGTAGGTAGATTGCAACACATCCACCCACACTAGAGCAATGTCTGGAGCAGAGGGTTCCACTGGGAACATCCCTGTTGAGAGTGACCCTCCAAGGGCACCATCCAAATTTGCTATTTTCTCCTTTAAGGAACTAAGACAGCTTTGTGTCTTAAGGGGTCTGAAGACAGGACCTTCCCCTACTACAGACCACCTAAGAGAGCTCTTAGACCAGTCTGAGACTCTAAAGCCCTTTAAGGCAGACCCCACTGGGAATGCTGATGGAGGCCATCCTTCAGAGGATGACACTGTAAACACCCCTGTCCCTATCATCCTGGTAGATGAGGAAGCCCCCATCACTGGAGCTCCTCAGGTAGACCCAGAGGAGGAAGATGAAGAAGAGACAGAAGAGGGGGGGAGCAGTGAGTCAGATGATGACAGAAATAGTCAGGTGCTGGTCAGTAGGCTGAACCAGGCCAACTTAAGCCTATTTGGGACTGAATCTGGTAACAACCCATTCAGACCCCCAGGTGGACTTAACCAGAAGCCTAGGAGGAGAAGGACTCACTCAGGTGACTCTAACAACTCCCATGCTTCTATAGGTTCTCATGGTCACTCCAGAAGGGAGATGACTAGCCCTCAGAGAAGGGAACATGAGGCCAAAATGAGAGAGGCTGAATTGAGGATCCAGAGACAAGAGTTAGAGGTTGCCTTGGCCCAGGAGAAACTTGCTAGAGCAAGACAGCCTAGAGAGAGTGGGGTAATAGAACCCACTGGTGGCAGCAATATCCACAAGGATAAAGACAGGTCTTTTGATAACAGAAACCTGAGTAAGATTGTGCCCCCCTACAAAGCTGGGGATGATATCCATAAATGGATAACTGCAATGGAGAGAGCCTGCAGAGTACAGCAGATCCCTCAGGAGCAGTGGGCAGCAATCCTGTGGCTCTCCTTTGAAGGTAGAGGCCGAGACAGACTCCTCACAATTAGTGATGGGGATTCTAGAAACTACCTGGTCCTGAAGAGTGCTCTGATTGATGGGTTAGGCTTAACCACTAAACAGTACAGGTTAATGTTCAGAGATACCCAGAAGACACAGACTCAGGACTGGTCTGAATTTGTTGAGTGTGCCACTAAGGCTCTGGAGGGATGGTTGCTGGGAAGCAAGGTTACAGACTATGAAGGATTGTATAATTTGCTGATGAGAGAACACATTTTAAATAATTGTCAGAACCAGCAGTTGCATCAACATTTGGTTGACTCAGATTTGACCTCTCCCCAAGAATTGGGAAAGAGGGCAGATAAATGGGTAAGAACCAGAGTTAAGCAAAAGAACCAGAACCAGAACCAGGGTGGTGACCAGAAGAAAACAGACCAGAAGGGTGGGGAGCAGAAATCTAAAGACCAGAAGTCTTCAACAGGGCCCCAAAATGATACAGAGGGTGGGTCCCAAACTTCCAAGAAGAAGAAGAAAGAAGGTCAGAAGAAACCCTGGTGTAAAACTTGTAAAAACACCTCTCACTGGACAAGTGAGTGTAAAAAGGGTGGAGCCCCCAGCACTGCAGCCCCTAAGGCAACTGCACCCACTAGTACAGCTAGCAGTGCTGGTCCACAAACCAAGGGGGTAGTGGGTATCACCTTGGGAACTGAAGGAGATTCGGACCTAGTCAGAACCCTTACTCAGGCTGTTCTGATTTGTGAAGGGGACATAGATTTGACCACTGACATCAGTCCCAGTAACCTGGGCAAATACAGACAGACACCTTTGATTAATAACAAAGTGGCTCAAGCTTACAGGGACACATGTGCCAGTGTCACAATGGTGACACCTAACTTTGTGAACCCTGGACAATACATGCCAGGTGATAATTACCTGGTGACCAATGCCAGCAATGTCACTACTACACATAGTGTGGCACTTGTTAACTTTTCCTGGGGAGGGGTAACTGGCCTAAAAAGAGTTGTGGTTAGTGCTGATCTCCCAGTAGAATGTTTGTTGGGCAATAACCTAGAGAACTCTCTATGGTCAGAAGTTGAGTACAGGACTCATGCAGAGATGTTAGGGATATCATCACATGTTCTTGCTGTGACCAGGTCACAGGCCAAAAAGTGCCTCTCTGAACCTCAGGTCTTGGATCCTGGAACAATGGACCAAGCACCTTCCAAGAAGAAGAACAGGAGGGTTAAGGCTGTGCCTTCCCAACTGCCTGCAAGTGAGGATCAAGCTTCACAGGAAGCTGGTCTTGAGACCCCTGAAGGAACTGTCTCTGAAGAACTTGAACCTGATCAGGTTGAGTTTCTGGGGACAGGGGGACCTTCTAGGGCAGACTTGGGGCAGGCTCAGTTAACCTATCCTTCTCTTGAACCCCTCAGACAGCAGGCTGCTGCTGAGGCTGCTGGGACTGCTCAAGGTGCCCATAAAGTTTATTGGGATGAAGGACTCCTTTACACAGAGGGTAGAGACTCCAAGCCTGGTGCAACCAGGAGGTTGGTTATACCTCTGCAATTTAGGGGTTTCCTTCTCACCTTAGCCCGTGATATTCCTTTAGCAGGACACTTAGGCCAGAACAAGACCTGGGACAGGCTTGTCCCTCACTTTCACTGGCCTCACATGTCTGAAGACACCAAGGAGTTTTGTCGCTCCTGTGAAACCTGCCAAGCCAGTGGTAAAGCAGGTGGAACAACAAAGGCCCCCCTGCTACCACTACCTGTGGTGGGGGTTCCCTTTGAAAGAGTGGGGATTGATATTGTAGTAAGCATGGGCGGAAAATCCGTTCCGCTCGCGGATTTTGCGGATTTTCGGGAAATTCGCAATCCGCGAGATTCGCGAATCTCCCGCAAAATCCGCAAATCCGCGAGCAGCGGATTTTGCTCGCACTGCTCGCACTGTTCGCGTGAGTTCGCGCCCCGCGAATAAGTGCAAAATTGCAGAAATACGCTCTTAGCAAAACTGAAAGTAACTACTTACCAGGTTCAAAAGTTCAGGCTCATCATTAGTAGCCATTTCCTGTAGTGCTTCCTGAGGGGCCCCTCCAGAGTTCAGTTGGCAGTTGAAACTATTATGTGACCCTGCTCTGAACCTCAGAATAGTTACACATATGCCACAAAGGTCCTGAATTACAGCTAAGGGAGACAAGCAGGAGCCAGGCTGGAAGTTAAAATCCATTAATCAGCCCCTAATTCATTATTGTCAGTTGGGGCAGGGCAGGTGTTGTAACTAATTTTGCAACAATGAAAGCACTTAGCAAGTGCAAAAGATCACTAATCAGGGCGCACTAAGGAAGCAGGTGCCAGCTAAAAAAATATTCTGTGACACATTAATCAGCCCCAAATTAATTCAGGTCACTTGAGGCAGGGAAGGTGTGCTTTGCTTTGCCGAAAATAATGTACACTGGACAACCAGAGGGTGTGGTGATGAAACAGAGGGTGGCATGGGTGGGCCAGAGGGTGGCATGAGTAGTCAGAGAGTGGCAGTGGTGACAGAGAGTGGCAGTGATGAAGAAGAGTGTCCCAAACAGGCTGGACACGTAGAAACAACAAGTTCGCAAAACTTGCGACCCGACAGGTAAGTTCGGAAATTGCGAAATTGTAAAAACCCTCGCGAACTGGCAGAAACACGGGCGAACACAAAAAAAAAAAAATCCGCAAATTCGCGGGAATTCGCGGATTTTGCGGATTGCGAATCCGCAAATCCGCAAAATTCGCGAACGCGAGATCCGCAAAATTCGCCCATGCTTATATTGTAGGTCCAATGGATCCCCCTACAACATCTGGGCACAGATTCATACTGGTGGTGGTGGACCATGCCACCAGGTACCCAGAGGCAATTCCACTTAGGACCACAACAGCTCCTGTTGTGGCCAGGGCTTTACTTGGAGTTTTCTCCAGAGTGGGGTTTCCTAAGGAGGTAATATCTGATAGAGGTGCCAACTTCATGTCAGGATATTTGACAGCTATGTGTAAGGAATGTGGTGTTAACTACAAGTTCACCACTCCTTATCATCCACAATGTAATGGGCTTGTTGAGAGATTTAACAAGACCCTAAAGGGCATGATCAAAGGATTACCTGAAAAGCTCAGGCGAAGATGGGACATCCTACTGCCCTGCCTTTTGTTTGCTTACAGAGAGGTCCCTCAAAAGGGGGTTGGCTTCAGCCCCTTTGAATTGTTGTTTGGGCACCCTGTAAGAGGACCCCTGTGTCTGGTGAAGGAAGGATGGGAGTTACCTCTCAAAAAGCCTAAACAAGACATAGTGGACTATGTACTTGGTCTCCGCTCCAGGATGGCAGAGTACATGGAAAAGGCATCCAAAAACCTTGAGGCTAGCCAAGAATTACAGAAAGCTTGGCATGACCAAAAGGCTGTCCTGGTTGAGTTTCAGCCTGGACAGAAGGTATGGGTGTTGGAGCCATTGGCCCCAGCAGCACTCCAAGACAAATGGTCTGGACCCCATACAATTCTGGAAAAGAAGGGAGAGGTTACCTACTTGGTGGACCTAGGAACTCCCAGGAGCCCCCACAGGGTGCTCCATGTCAACAGATTGAAGGCATATGTCAGCAGGGAAGACATGGGCTTGCTCATGGCTACAGATGAGGGACAGGAGGAAGAGAGTGACCCTCTCCCAGACCTGCTCACTCAGAACCCTGAGGATGGCTCAGTTGATGGTGTGGCCTTAGATGGCAGCCTCACTGAACGTCAGCAAAATGACTGTAGACAAGTTCTACAGGCATACAGGCATATGTTCTCATTGACACCCAGTCAGACTAACTGGTGTACCCATGTGGTGGACACTGGTGACAGTCTTCCTGTAAAGAGCAAGATTTACAGGCAACCTGATCATGTCAGGGACTGTATAAAGACTGAGGTGCAAAAGATGCTGGAATTAGTTGTTATTGAGCCTTCAGAGAGCCCCTGGGCTAGCCCAGTGGTTCTGGTCCCCAAACCTCACACCAAAGATGGCAAGAGAGAGATGAGGTTCTGTGTGGATTACAGAGAACTCAATGCTGTCACCAGGACGGATGCACACCCTATTCCAAGGGCAGATGAGCTCATTGACAAGTTGGCTTCTGCCAAATATTTGAGCACATTTGACTTGACAGCTGGCTACGGGCAAATCAGGTTAGCTGAGGAGTCTAAAGCCAAGACAGCATTTTCTACCCCTAGTGGGCATTATCAATTTGTGGTGATGCCCTTTGGTTTGAAAAATGCACCTGCCACCTTCCAAAGGTTGGTGAATCAAGTCCTTACTGGGTTGGATGACTTTTGCGCGGCTTATCTGGATGATATTGCTGTCTTTAGCTCCACCTGGGAGGATCACCTGGTCCACCTGAAGGAAGTGCTTGAGGCTCTGCAAAAGGCAGGCCTCACTATCAAGGCAACAAAGTGCCAGATAGGGCAGAGCAAGGTTGTATACCTGGGCCACCTTGTAGGTGGAGGCCAAGTTCAACCACTGGAGAGTAAGATCCAGACCATCAAGGACTGGTCCCCTCCAACTACCCAGACTCAGGTCAGAGCTTTCTTGGGCCTGACTGGGTACTACAGGAAGTTTGTTAAGAACTATGGGTCCATTGTGACTCCTCTTAATGATCTGACATCTAAGAAGATGCCCAAAAAGGTTCAGTGGACAGAAAACTGTCAAAAGGCATTTGATGACCTGAAGAAGGCCATGTTCTCTGCACCTATCCTGAAGAGTCCTGACTACTCAAGAGAGTTCATTGTCTAAACAGATGCTTCTGAGTTGGGAGTGGGAGCAGTGCTTTCACAGCTTAATGTAGATGGCCAGGACCAGCCCATTGCTTTTATTAGCAGAAGGCTGACCCCCAGAGAGAAACGTTGGTCAGCTATTGGGAGGGAGGCCTTTGCTGTGGTGTGGGCCCTGAAGAAGTTGAGACCATACTTATTTGGCACTCACTTCAAGATTCAGACCGACCATAAGCCCCTCTCATGGCTTAATCAGATGAAGGGTGAAAACCCCAAACTACTCAGGTGGTCCATTTCCCTACAGGGGATGGACTTTACAGTGGAGCACCGCCCTGGGACTGACCATGGCAACGCAGATGGTCTCTCCAGGTACTTCCACTTAGAACATGAAGACACAACTGGTCAAGGTTAGTCTAATGTCCCTGCGTTTGGGGGGGGGGGGTTGTGTAGGAGAGTAGGGTCTGCTATCCTATGGTCACAACAAATTTTTGCTTTTTGCTTCACTGGTTTATGACTTAATGTGGCTGTGGGCCTGCTAATCAGACCCACAGCCTGCTGTTCTCTCTCTAAATTACTGCCAATGCACCCTAGGTGCATTACGAATTGGATACTGGTTCACCTTATTGGCCCCTGTAACAGTGTACCCTAGGTACCCAGGGCATAGGTGTTTCCAAGGCCTACCAGGGGCTGCAGCATGTATTGTGCCACCCCATGCCTGGCCTCCATATTTGACACAACTGGCTGATCACTCAGCTGGGGTAAGTTGGTGTAATCACCTCTTACTTAGGTACAGTATGCCTGTGCCTAACCCTAAACTGGACACATATGTTCCTATCAGCCACTCCTATGGAAGGCCTCATCAATCCTGGAGGCAGAGTGCTTGGAAATATGTGAGATGGTGCTCTAGCATGAGCTGAGCCTGTCTGCAGCTGTCGGGAACCACTCCCTAAGCTGTTCCGGGATATTGCCATACCATATACTCTTAAGTGCATTATAATCCTCGCGGTTAAATGCTATCTTTGGTTTGGCTTTATCAAAACATGTCGAGTAAGGTGTCATACGAATTGGAATGCTATCCCCTCGACAGTTCTGTCGACGGGGATAGCATTCCACCCTTCTAGAGGGACACGACATGTGTGTAGCCTTAACCCCGGTTAAAGTTAACCAGAGCCTCAGCATCACAAAATGGATGCTGCCACCACAGACACGAGTCTGGCCTCCTGCTGCTGACCGAAACTCGGCAAATGGTGGCCTGGACAAAGGGTTTCCTCCCTTGGGAGGTGCGAGCACCACCCCAGACAGGGTTTTGTGTATTAGGTAGGACAGGGCTGAATAGAATCAGACCTGCCCGGGGCACACAAGGTGTCCCCGTGCATAAGCCAGTCCAAACCGGTCCTGGGACTTTCCAGACCCTGGCCTGGCGAGGAGCTGGACAAAGGAAAGGGGGTGTAACCGCCCCCCTTCCTGGTTCCTCCCAGAGGAGGGACCTAGTAGGTGATCCACCCCTCAGATTGGGAATAAGAGTGGGAGCAGTGCCATTGCACAGCAGATCATCCTGAATCAACTTGAAACAAAGAAGAAGACTGGACTTTGACATTCTGCTGCTCAGAAGACTGAAGAGAATCTCCCTTGTGGCCTAGGAGTGGCCACCCTGTGAACACAGGTACCAACCAGCAAGTCGACATCTGCTTTGCCGCCACCTCCCGCCGGAGCCCAAGCCCAGAGCCCAACAAGAACCAGACTCCCAGACCTCTCACAGCCCGATCCACAGTCCCTGCGAAGAAGGGACCCGTGGAGGCACCGAGTTACGTGGGACCGGACCTCTTGG
The DNA here is from genome assembly GCF_964263255.1 of Lissotriton vulgaris. NCBI lineage: Eukaryota > Metazoa > Chordata > Amphibia > Caudata > Salamandridae > Lissotriton > Lissotriton vulgaris. The sequence goes on along the minus strand of NC_141689.1, from coordinate 1,717,792,783 downwards.
AAGACACTCGAAAAGCTGACTGCGCAGCATCTGAGGCATCCTCAATGTTGTGCTTTGGGGACTGAGAACCCCCACTACCGAGCAGCCCTTGCACCGAAGAAGAGCCCTCCAGCATCTCCACGATCTGCGTGGGGCCCTTTTGCATTGTGCCACTCGACGCGCCATCCCGGCCACTAGCCACGTAGTCAGCGGCCATCTTGGCGACGAAACCGACAAACTACACAGCGGGTCTGGTTGCTCCAGACTTGCCCAAGCTCCTGTGAAAAGGAGCACTCGCTCTGACCTTGCTGGTCCGAGTGTTAAGCATCTTTTGATTCCTGCGTGGCTTGCATTAGCCAAGGCCTGTTTGCTCCAATCAGGTCGCGGGCACCGCCAACAGCGAGAAGCCTGCGTGGGACAGCTCGTGACCAACTCCTGGACGTCCTCGACCCCCGGTGTCCACGTGGCTGCAGAGAGAAGCTACACCTCAACGCCTGTTTGCACCCGACATCGCCTGGTTCCAATCTGGTTCCACGGTAGTCACTGGCTAGTGACTTTGAACATTGTCCCCTCTGCTTTCAGGTCTTCACAACTTCAGATCCACCCTTGGATCCACCGGAACTCTTCACATCGAGCCGCCTGCAGCATCTTAAGCTCCAAGCACCATCGACCAGCGTGACGAAACCCGACACTACTTCGACCCTGTGCACCCGCTTCCTGTGGGTGAGGTAACTCAGCTCCGCCGGTGTTCCTACACTGGTACACATCTCAAGAGCCTGTGTCTCAAGTTTCAGCGTTCTAGATCACTCGGAAGGTTCCGAACTATCTAACTTTGTGCTTTTTACGCACCATAGACTTTACATTGGAAAGTGCGTGCACTTTAGACACTGCACCCGAGTCCCGCGGGCCTTTCCCGACTTAATCATTGCTAGTCTTGAATAGCTCCAGTGATTCCCAAGGCCCTAGGCCTGTTCCCGTTCTGATTGGTATCTCTTATACCACTTTCTAAGTATATGGTTGAGGTGGCCCCTAGGGATCATCCATATTGTGCAACTTTTGTGTATTTTAAACTGTCTTGTGATTTAACGCTTGTGCTTCTGTGCTCATAAAGAGACCAGGGGATTTTATAGTTAATAAATCAATATATATTTTCAATATATATCTGTGTGGTGTCCTTTCATTTGGTATTCAAGGGGGTTGTGTATGGTAATACAGCTGGCTTCACATGCCTTCCAGAGTTTACCCTAAGACTGCTTTGTCCACGTTACCACTAGGATAACTGGTCTACTAGGTTGAATTACAACCAATCATCATAAGGGCTGCTTGGCATGGTACAAAGTGATCACTAAGAATTAGTGAGCATTATATACCAGGCCAACTTCTCACACTACTTTCATGTTGTTGATTCTGATACTGATTTTGAATTTGAATTTGACTGCATATCTGACCCAATTTTCTCCCAGTTGTCTGACCTTTCCCTTCTCTTGTCTCTTTTCTCGGCTGAGAATTGTTGGAATTTGATAGGTTATCTTGAAACATGTCCAATTATGAAGATATTTTTTTATCAACTACGTTGACTTAAATTGGCATATGCACGATCCATAGGTAAGCTGGCGATGTGCCGATACACAGCGAGATTCTTTTAAAAACACCAGCTTTTATGCGGCACCTATGCCGATACACGGCGAGAATATAACATGTATATGTATATGATAAAGATGCATTTATGAAGATAGTAAATTGTCTAAAATGGCCGCTATGTTTGCAAGCGCGATAAATAAATTTTCCAGCTGTCATCGCTGTTGATAACTTGAGATGATGACGAACTTATAAGCTGCCGCTTCACAGCGTTATAGGTAAACATTGACAAAGGACTTCTGTCCAAAACGCGTCTGTTCACACTGCTAACGGCAAAACAAAGTCATCTTGCCTTTACCCTAGGAGTACTGTACTTTGTTCCATGGATTGAGGGACGGAGCTGTAGCTTTGATGGAAACGCGAGTACCATCGCGTAGAAGCACCCGCCTGTGAGTGACCCGGGATTTTCTTGGTACATTTGGAGCGACAATATATATATTGTAATAAAGAGTGCAATACAGAAATCCATGGTGTTATCCAGAGAGGAGCTCTTAGTTAGAAAATCTGAACGTCAAGTGATACATGTGCAAAATACACAAGAGGAGGCAAATCCAGAGGCGAACTGTTTTAGAATAATAACTGGTTTTAACAGACAGCATAAACAGATTCGCAAAACTGTGATAAACACTGGCCTATTGTCACAAAGGACAACATCATAGGTAAAAACCTCCCCAAGAGAGTATCACTTACTTTCAGTAAAGCACCATCTATGCGAGATCATATTATGATAACCAACTCAGAGCCCTATGTGAAGTCTTCATGGTGGCAGGAAAACAATGGTTTTTACAAGTGCAAAACTTGTAAAGCCTGCCAACATGGAATTAACACCAAGAATTACAAAGATGGTTTCACTGACACGCAACATCCGATAAACCAAGTTTTAACATGTAAATCGGAATTTGCGGTATATGTTTTACAGTGCCCCTGTGAAAAGAAATATGTGGGCAGCACCAAACTTGCTGTCCACAAGAGAATCCTCCAGCACCTTCGTGCTATCAGTAACGGTGACAACACCTATCCGGTGGCCCGCCACTTTAGGGAATGTCACCAGAGCGACAACACTAATCTCAGGTATTGGGTGATTGACGCAATTATCAATAGCAGAAGGGGAGGAGACAGGGAAAGTAAGTTAAGGAGACTTGAAACCAAGTACATCTTATTACTCAATACCAAGACCCCGACAGGCCTTAACATCACGGAGGATCTTTACACTTGCCTGCCCTGACCCATTACCTATTTATGTCTCCTCTTCATGGTAGCTGTACTGGAGGGTAGCCCGGCTGGGTGGAACTCGTGCAGGTACCATGAATTGGCTGCGACAGAATAAATAGTCCTAAAATCTGACCGATTACAGCTGCTGCTTATAGATAAGCCATCAACAATGATTTTTTATATTCACCATGCACTTATCAACATTGTTTAGTTTTATTATTTTGGTTAAGGTTTTCACTACTTTTTAACGGTAGCATGTACCTCTGGTCTTAATACTTTCTTAAAATGATTTGCAAAAGAGAAAAGACTTGACAAGAATCGCATATTTCAAACTTGAATAGATAATAATGGATTATGAACCTACACGGCTGGGCAGGCATAGATAAACTGCATTATGACGGGTTTTTACTATAAAACATGAGGTCTGGGTTACAGCAGCAATACTGAGCCCTGGAAGGAGAAAGATTGGCATATTTTTCACATGTTCTGTTGTAGACAAAATGCTTGACATTTTGCTTCTAATTGCACATTTTGCGATATTTGCACATATTTAAAAACTATCTACAATGTATAGTTATGCACTTGCACTTTATTCTATATATTTCTCATACGCCCTCATGTTTTTAATCATAGTCAAACTTGTTATTTCCATGTATTTTACAGTTATTGTTGTTGCCATGATTAATTTATTCATATTAGCATCCAGTTGTATATATTCATGATGTAGGTTCTACCTTGGGTATTTTACCAATATTCAAAGTGTTTCATGTAAAAGCTAATTCTACCATTTAGTAGCGGAAAGCATTTTTTCCATGTCCATGCTAATGGAATTCACAGGTGAAACTTATTGTTTATCGGCACTAGCACTTTAAAAGGGCTGTTCTACGATCAAAACGTTGTCATGTGAACAAGGCTCCGTTGAGCCGAAACGTCTTTGACTGTACCTCTGCAATAAAGGAAGCAGAAGCCTATCTGGTCCGCGTCCGAGTTTCCTTTGCTGGCTGGCGGAATTCGTTGCAGCGCAATTAGAAAGCGGTATACGTAATATATATATATATATATATATATATATATATATTTATATATATATATATATATATATAAACCTCAGTCCTGAACTTTGGTAGTTTACCACATGATCCAGGTACAGACCACAGTAGTGCGCTTTCGATTGTATTTTCAAGTGCTTTATTCTTCGTTCCTAATTGCCAGCATGCCGCGTTTCGGCTGCGTAGCAGTTGCCTTGATCACATTTATATATTTAATGTTCTTGCCATTATAAGTATCGGAAAACAATATTTTTGTAATCAACATTTTTGTATCTTGTTGCGTTGGGTATTGTGGTAGAGATCCAAAATCTTTATGTAATGTTTGTATGAGTTTCTCAGGGGTGGTCATTTCTCATGTAATTTGCTGTAGCGTAACTATGCAAAGTTTCAGAAATATTATGCAAGATTGCGTGAATTTATGGGGAAAAGCGTAACCTAGCATTTATCACTATTTTCTGAGTGCAAAATACACCCTCTTATCCAAAAGGAAGTTGAGGATGCATTGGGCCGAAAAAAGAGTGCTAAAGACAACAGAACACAAACAGTAGCAGTCAGTGACCATTCACTCTGGGTGCCCAGAGACAATACGTTAGTTGTCTCTGTGCTCCTGTGGTAGAAGTGTTTGTGTCAAATTACTTATAATTACACAAGATGGAGTAATTTGCACTATTTTCTGTAATTTTCTGCCAAAAGAGTGACGCAGAATTCCCGAAATTATTCCGACACAAATACATTTTCGCCCATTCTTAATTTTCATGTGGGAGGCATGAAATAGGCCAGTGTGTTTTGAATTTTGTATTATGCAAGAGGTGACCGATGAATGGTTGCATCTGGCTAAGTAATAATATTTACATTTATATACAAAACCATTAACCATTTCATTGTACTGATCAAGGAGTGTATGTTTGTGTTTAAGTCTAAAATTATACTTTTGAATGAGAAGGAACCTTATAGACAAAATATATTTTAAAAAGTTTTTTTTTTAGGAAAAATATTTTTTATAGTGAATAATTAAATATATACTTTTTTAAACATAATAAATGTGGATTATACACATTTACATAGTTTACAAGGAAGATTATGTTTGCGAAACAGCAGGTTGTTTTTGAATAAGCAAATTAGATCAAAAATGCATGAAAAGAATAACTCACAATAGTTAAAAAGGCTGACATCAACGAGACAAATATTGGCCAAGGCAGCAAACTAATAATACTTTTACAGGACTGTGTTACTTAAAAGAGTTGTTGAGGTGATGGACAAAACCATGTGAGGATAGAAGTATCGGGTCATAATTCGAACACAATGCACAGAATTTCACAATAAAAACCAGCCATAGCCTCTGATACAACTAAACACTAGATCAACTGCAAAACACAAGGACAACAATACCCAAAAATAAACAATGATGATCGTACAAAACAAGGGGGAGGTTTATCAACGGGCAAGCAGTGTTGTGTTGCAAGAAATGAAAAACCACACCACATTGCAAAACTTTTACAACCCACTGTGTATATTTAAAAAATGAAAATAAAGTATTAAATAATAATACTGGAATACTATACATATATTTAGTCACAAGAGAAACTTTTTTGTGTGCTGTTAGCCACATCTGGCCCAACTATCTAGTGTCCTCTCTTGTTCCTTTTTGATATTCTTGAATTACCCGTTTGTGATTTATGATTTGTTTTTATTAGGGCTCAGGTTCAACACCCACTCTAATGGCCTTGTCGTTAATAACTTTCAGTTCACTCATTCATAAGTTATAAAGGCCTGCACTGTGTAATAATATTTACTTTAGACTGCTATAATAAGCATTTAGTATTTTCTATGGGAGTGATTTGCAGGAGCAATGAACAACCACGTCTGACACTAGACTTACTCCCAGACTAGAGTGCATTTACTATTGTTTTAGAGTTTATTGGCTGTCTAAACTGTAAAAGTGTTGTTTGTGAATACCAGTCGGACTACTTTATGTGGCGGGTGTGTTTATTTGCATGCTTCTCAGTAAACCCCACCTATTACCATGTAAATATTGCCCATTTCCAGCCACTCCCTACTATCCCTCCCACATTTACTACCAAAAAGTATGCTTGTGTGTGCGGAGATCTTCGCACACGTGGTCAAGTGCTCCGCACAGACAAGACAAGGGTGGGGGAGGTCTCCGCACATGAAAGTAATGGTACTTTATGTACTACAAAATGTAGCTTGTCCGTCGGGCCATAAGTGTTCATTATAGGCAGACACAGACAGGACATATCAGACCTTATTACGGATAGGAAATTAGATATACTATTCGTCACAGAAACCTGGATAAACAACGCTTCAGATCCCAATCTAGTGGTTGCTGTTCCACCTGGATATAAAATCTATCGATATGATAGACAAAGAAAGAAGGGAGGTGGTTTGGGAATTATTGCCCATAACACTTTCATGGTGACGTTGTCCCCTTTACTTTCAACATCTTGTGAAGCAATACATTTTACCATCATGCTGACACCCTCGCATAACTTCAAAGGAGTTCTCCGGTATAGACCTCCAGGAGCTCGTACCCAATTTCTCTCCAATTTGAACTTAATGCTCGAATCACTAGCAACAGAGGACAGCTTTACGGTCTTATGTGATTTTAATTTCCACCTAGAAAAACATGACAACAACGAAACACACATAATATTGTCTGATATGGAAATCCTAGGACTGTCCCAACTGGTTACCTCATCTACGCATGAGGCCGGTCACATTCTGGATGGCATTTTTACAAACTTTAAGGGGATTCATTTACATGACATCCTTCCGCTCCTTTGGTCCGACCATCATGCCGTTCTCTGTGACAAATCCATCAACGATGCCCCAAAAAGGTAGACTGACCAATCCTTGTCCTATCCCCTTCAAAGCCTGGAACGACCTAAACAATGCAGACTTTAGAGAACTATTGGATAGCACCTGCCCCACAATTGCAGAGGACCCAAATACAGCCATTATTCAATACTCTGAGTGGTTAGGTAATGCCATCAAAACACTGGTACTACTTAAAACCATATCTAGAAATAGGACATCTCCCTCCGCCCCATGGCTCTTGGAAGAGCTTAAAACACAAAAACAAAAATGCAGGAATCGTGAGAGGATTTGGCGCAGATCGTACGACGTAGAAAGCAAATCCAGCTATAAGGAAACACTTGCTGAATATAAAAAAATGATAACTGAGGCAAAAAGAAAGTACTTTAGCGACCTAATAGATAAAGCAAAGAATTCAAACAAACAACTTTATGAGGTAGTGAAGCAACTAGTGGGAAATACTCCCGACTTGACCCCTCCCCCCTCTCAATCATTTTGCGATGCGTTGGCCAATTTCTTGATATTTATTTAGCCTTTTCTCCCAAAGTATAATCCTATCACACACCCTACCTGTTTCATCCCCTCTGCCTGTTCTCTCTCTCAATTTAAAGAAATAACAGAGCAAAAATATGGACATCATTAAAACTGTAAAAACAGGATCGGCTCTAAATCCATGTCCACCAAAAAATTTTCCTCCCGTTCTGGACCTACTAACTCCGGTAATCACGCAACTGTGTAATGTTATGTTTAAGCCAGGGACATACCCCAATGTTTTAAAAAACACCCTTTTAAAGCCACTTCTAAAAAAACAGCATCTGGCCAAAGACGATCCAAAAAACTTTAGACCAATAGCTAGTTTTCCTTTTTTTGGCCAAGGTGGTAGAGAAAGCTATGAACCGTCAGCTGTCTGAGTACATCGAGGAACATCACCTGCTGGACAACACCCAGTTTGGGTTCCGTAAATTTCGCGGCACGGAAACTGCCCTCATTAAAGCTGCCGATGAAATCAGAGTCATCAGAGATCAAGGGGGAACTGCAGTACTTGTACTGTTGGACCTCTCCGGGGCCTTCGACACGGTCGATCACTCCATTTTGATCGACCGTGTCGAAAGGATGGGCATCAAACTGGGAGCTAAGAACCTACTGGCCTCTTTCCTGTCCGGCAGGACTCAGGCAGTTACACTAGGGCCATTTCAATCAGCCGAGCTGTCTCTACCATGTGGTGTCCCCCAAGGCTCATCCCTTAGTCTGACACTTTTTAACATCTATGTGTCGGACCTAGCAAGAGTCATCAAACAACATGAGATGGGCCTTACCTCCTATGCGGACGACACCCAGCTAGTCCTCGCTAGTAACAACGACGGAGAAGAGGTGGCGGAGCGCTTCCAGGAAGGTATGCAGGCAATTGGAGACTGGATGTCCTCCAGTTGCCTTAAACCTAACTCTGAGAAGACCGAGGTTGTCATCTTTGGGAAACTTTCCCCACGCTGGTCATCCATTTGGTGGCCTTCATCGTTTGGAACCTTGCCCAACCCTGTCCCGAAGGTTAGGAATTGTTTTTGATGAACATTTTAACTTTCCCGCGCATGCTAATCAGACAGTGGAAACAGCTTTTTATAATCTAAAACTCATTAAAAAAATCATGCTGTTTCTACTTGACAGTACAGACAAAACTCTGGTCAGCACACTTGTACTCTCATCACTCGACTACTGCAATGGCCTGTTCGCCAATTCTCAAGCTCGGGTTGTCAATAAAATGCAATCAGTACAAAACGCTGCTGCAAGATTGCTTTCCAGAATCCCCAAATTCAAACCTATTGCCCAAACTATTCGGAATTTTCACTGGTTGCCGATTAAAAATCGAATAAAATTCAAAACACTTTGCCTGGTATTCAAAGCATTGCATAATCTAGGCCCGCAGTATCTTAGGAAGCAGTTTATACCATATCAACCCTCAAGGCAACTGAGATCGGTGACCTTGCATCAACTAACTGCACCGCACTAAAACAATCCCCTGGGGTGACAGACGCTTTCCAGTTACGGAATTCACTTCAATTGCCAATCAGATTAAGTCAGTCTCTTTATTCCTACCGTAAAGGTTTAAAGACCTGGCTGTTCAGCCAGTAACCTCCAGGAATCACATCAGAAGAGCCATGAGTCGAGTTTTCAGCGCCGAGACGCCCATGGGCATTCGTTCGCGCTTTACAAATCTAAAAAAATAAATAAAATAAATAAATAAATTATTCTTGAATACTAGAAACCTTTGCTTGCATCTTCTGACAGCTATTTGAAAAGGAAAATATTTATGACTAATCCTAACAGATGTAAATCTGATTTTGTAAATTGACTGTAAATTTGAGAACTCCCTAAAATATACCCCACATACGTCAAAATGCGGCCAGAACAATTGTTGATTGAATGGAAGTTTATGTTCAAAATCTGCAGCTCAAATTTTACGCTGCTGTTTTCCATTTGTTTTAACATAGTGGCAGAAGTTAAATAATACTCCTACAAGACGGTGGCTCACTCTAATTTGCAGCGAAATCAAATAAATATCAAAGAAAACTAACAAACAAAGGGGCATATTATCAAGGGGGTTTATCTCCGCTTTTTTGGCTTTAAAAGCCGAGAAAGCGGAGATAAAATTATCTCCCTATTACCTAGCTGTCGCTAACACCAGTTAGCGACAGCTAGTAGGAGATAGCGACCATCTTGGGCCCCACTTTGCATGTCATTGATATTTATCACTAATGACATGCAAAGTGGGCGTGCCAAGATGTTAGCGACTGAAAACAGTCGCTAACATCGCTATATCCTATTACCAACTTTGGGAGATATTCGCGCTAAGCGCGAATATCTCGAAAAGCTAACACCTGCCCTGAGCAGTTCTTAGCCATGTTATCCAATGGGAGGTGGATAACATGGCTAAGAGCATTAGCTCGGTAATGCATGAATATCGCTGACTTTTCAGCGATATTCAGCGACGGCTCGTGGAGGGAGTTACGGTGGGGCAGGAGGGCGGGGAGGGGGAGGGGCAGGGTGGAGGTTGCTAAAAACCGGCATATGGATAATTGCAGGTAAGTAAACAATTTAATTAATAAAACGAATTTCGTAGTGCGCCTTGCATCGCAAAATGCAATGCAGTGCGAGCTACGAAATTCGTTTTATTAATTAAATTGTTTACTTACCTGCAATTATCCATATGCCGGTTTTTAGCAACCTCCGCCCTGCCCCTCCCCCTCCCCGCCCTCCTGCCCCACCGTAACTCCCTCCACGAGCCGTCGCTGGCGATATTCATGCATTGCGGCGATTTTTATCGCATTTGCGGTAAACCTTGGTAATACCAAGGTTTATTTGCTGTAAAAATCGCCGCAGCTCAGCGGTAAATTTTTGTCTCTAACCAAGCAATAGCGATAATTATCGCTATTGCTTGGTAATATGCCCCAAAATTCCCACTTGGGCCATCCACCCATGCCAATCCTGCCTCTCCACATTTTATATGTAGCAATTGACCCCTACCCATAGACTGTTCCGAAAAAAAAGCGACTGAAAAGGAACCTCACATATTGTACATATGGCTTAAAATATCTTACATTTAAAACATAAAACTACAAGTGCATAAAAGAAAGGCTATCAGTTCTGGTGATCTGTTAAAAGGCCTGCGGAATTTTCTCTTGATTAAATCTAAAATTTATTTCACACCGCATAGAATTGTACCATTCGCAAGGTGAGCTGATTGAGCGCTCATTGCGGCTGTGATTAACCTGTGCTCCCGGAATACCATTTTTCTATCATAGTCTTGAAGAGGTAATTAGCCTGACACCAGCCCCCGAGGACTGAAGAATAATTGTGCAGCTAACGTAAATTTGCATTTAAGCGCTGAAAGCCTTTGATCACTACAGTTGTGGACATCACCGGTGGGATCCTAACCTCAGGCCAATACTTCAAATGTCACAGTCTACAGCATAATTGCAGAGAAACAGTTAGAGAATAGTCAATGTAGACCATTGTCATGGGGACGCATGACGCGCCTCCCTCATAAACCTTCTATCACTTCTTTTTCAGGATGGTTTTTAATAGGAGGTAAAAGCTACATAATGCCACGCCTACATGGGGCACTCCATATGCTGACACACTCAGGGGTGTCACGCAAGCCCCTGCAGACCCTGAGGTGCAGGTGGGCTCACAACCCTATAGGGGGTCCCAACCCTTCAAGAGCACCCCATTAAGTCCAAGGTCAATGCTGAGATATTCAGTCAGTGGCGCCTTATCACATTCTGCAGTTGAGTCCCATTTCCTTCCTCCCCTGGACACACTGCTGCATAGATGTGCAAGATAATTTCAGCAGTACATGATACATGCCTGACTCCTAGGATATCAATAAGAAGCATTTACCTAAAATTAAACCGATTGGAACTTTTTCATATAGCTAGAGGTGAATGTGGTAAGGGCCCTGCTGTCCTGCATCTACTGTGATAATTTTTTACTCCTTCTGCACATTAATAATATTTTTATTTCGTGTTTACCCCTACCACAGATGTTGCACTTTATACAACAATGTGCTCCCTAATTTTATTAGACCAACATATTTCACATGCGCATTGTTTGTAAAACTGATACCACCAGAACAGTCTGATGCATATTTATACGCAGGACGGTATCCATTAAAGTTCAAATCTGTTGTAGGAATTACTATCAATAAATATACAAGGATTTTCAGATTCCTTTGTAATGGTAACATTAGAACAACATTTTAACTGGCATTTTACAAAACGTATCTTTGTGAAGTATAGGGCAGGATGTAGGAATATCTGGTTGCAAAATACTGGTTGCAAATTGTGGCCAGTATTCTTGTGACCAGTAAACATTTCTATGAACAGACCTATGTACTAATAGGTTGGTTCTTAAAAATCTGGGTTACTCCATGAATAATATTAATTTAGGCCATAAATTGAAACTCACTACGATTGGAGTCCCTTACAGGAATAGAAGCCTTCTCTGGCCAACAGACGATCATGTCTGTGATTGTTTTATCTTCGAAGTTAATGTATTATCTAAAAAGAAATTGGACTGTGCTTTTGTTTGTTTTAGAGTTGCAGTCGTCTCATGGATCACTGCCTACACTTCAATATGTTTTTCTACCTTTTCTTTTTCTTTCAAACCTAGGTAGAATGGTGGGACTCAACTGAAGGGAACTTCCAGAAATTGTACAGGAATAAAAATAACAGAGTGTAATCACATTTTCTTTGTTTCACAGGTCTACTTCCCACCCAGAACACATCTGCAGGACCTTCTCCTCACCCAGCCACATTTGGTCTTTGCAGTACTTTAAAGCAGCACTAGTGGTGGTTGGAGATCAATAAAGCAATCAAACAGTTAGGGATTTTTGAAGTGCACTAATCACCGAGAGGGTCTCAAGGCACTGGTTTTTTTTCGCGCAGCTTCGTCTCATCCAACGAGCCAGGTCTTCAGGCTCTTCCTGAAGGCTTGCAGTGTGGGGGATTGTTTGATGCTGAGAGGGAGTTTGTTTCAGGTCTTCGCTGCGATGTAAGAGAAGGATCCGCCTCCCGCTCTGACTTTGTGGATGCGTGGGATTTCGGCTAGGGCAAGATTGGCAGATCGGAGGCTTCTCTTGGGTGCCTAGAACGAGATTATTTAATTGCAGTATTGGGGTCTGATGTTGTGGAGAGACTTGTAGGCATTGGTGAGGAGCTTGATGGTCACTCTCTTTTCGACGGGGATCCAGTGCAGTTCTTGTAGGTGTTGGATGATGCAGTGTTGTTGTGGGATGCTAACGACCTGTCTAGCTGCGGAGTTCTGTATAGTCTGGAGTTTGAGGAGTAGGTATTTCTTTATTCTGGTTCAAAGGGCGTTCCCATAGTCCAGACTGTGGTTATGAGAGCGTGGGTGATGATTCTACTGGATTTGAGGGGGATCCATTTGAAGGTCTTGCGAATGATGCAGAGGGTGTTGAAACATATGGAGAATGTAGCTTTGATCTGTCGGTGCAATGTGAAGGAAGAGTTGAGAATGATGCCGAGGTCCCGAGCGTGGTCTGTGGGAGGTTCAGCGAGGGTGGTGGGCCACCAGGTGTTGTCCCATGCTGAGGGGGTGGATCCGAGGACGAGGACTTCAGTTTTCTCTGAGTTGAGCTTTAGACAGATTTTCCTCATCCAGGAGCTGACGTTCTTCACACCTTCCAGGAAGCTGTGTCTGGTGATGTTGGGTTAGTTGGTGAGGGTGAGGATGAGCGGGGTGTCGTCTGCGTAGGATACTATGCTGAAACCATGTTTTTTGACAATGGTGGTGAGAGGGGCCATGTAAATGCTGAAGAGTGTGGGGCTTAGTGAGGATGCTTGGGGTACTCCGCGGTTGATTTCTAAGGGTTCGGAGAGGAAGGGTGGGAGTCTGATTCTTTAGGTTCTGAGGAAGGAGCAAATCCAGTCGAGGGCGGTACCCAGATGCCGGCGTCTTGGAGTCTGGCGGTTAGTGTGTGGTGGGAGATGATGCCGAAGGCTGCTGAGATGTCTAGAAAAATAAGGGCTGCTGTGTGGCCCTGGTCCATGAGGGTGCAGATATCGTCTGTGGCAGCTAGGAGGGTGGTCTTGGTGCTGTGGTTGCTTCAGAATCCAGATTGGGAAGAGTTGAAGATTGAGTTGGCTTCTGTTAGTAAGAAGTTAGTAAGCTAGTTGTTGTTAATCTCCATAGTGGCTTTCACTGTGACTGGGAGGAGAGAGATAGGTCATTAGTTCTTGAGGTCCATTGGGTCTGCGGTGAGCTTCTTGAGTAGGGACTTGACCTCTGCATGTTTCCAGTCATCGGGGAAAGTGTCTGTTTCGAGGAAGCAGTTGATGGTACGTCACAGTTCAGGTGCAATGGTGGAGGCGGCTCTGTAGAAGATGTGGGGCAGGCAGGGGTCGGTGGGTGCGCCTGAGTTTATACTTCTCATGGTCTTGGCGGTATCTTCTGTGGTGATGGGGGGTCCAGGAGGTGATGGCCAGCTGGGTTATGTTGTCAGTTGGAGGTGTAGGGTTGGTGTCTATGTTCTGTTTGTCTAAATTGCTGTAGATTTCTGATCTTGAGGTGGAAGTAGGAGCTGAGTTTGTTGCAGAGGTCCTGGGAGGGAGGCACATCGAGGGATTCGCTGGGGGTGGGTTTGGGGAATTCTTGAATGATGCTGAAGAGTTCCTTAGAGTTGTGGGAGTTGGTGAGTATTCTGTTCTGGAAGAAGTTCTTCGTTGTTCTGAAGAGTTGGTGGTGTTCTGTCATGGCGGACTTGCAGGCGGAGCGTGCTTCAAGGGTTTTTCTGTTCCTCCAAGTTTTCTCGAGTCACCTGCATGTGCTCTTGAATTTTCAAAGGTCGTTGGTAAACCAGGTGGCCTTCATGATGCTCTTTCTGTCGTAGTTCCGGAGGAGGTTCAGAGCATCTGCGCAGTTGGCGATCCATCTGTGGAGTGCGCTGGTCTTGGAGTTGGCGTCAGTTGTGGTGGGGGGAGTAGAGCAGTTGAGGGCGGACTTGAGGTGCTCCTCGGTGATCTTGCTCCAGTTCCTGCACGGTGTGGGCCTGTCTGTGGTAGGTTTGGAAAAGAAGAAGTGGACCTAGTGGTGGTATGTCCAGATGGGTTGCCTGGTGTGGCTGAAGTGAACGTTGTGTCCTTCAGCGAAGATGGAGTCGAAAGTATAGCCTGCCCTGTGGGTGGGGGTGGTGTGAAGCTGTCTTAATCCGATGTTGGCAAAGTTGTCCAGGAGGGCTGTGGTGTTGGGGTCGCTGGGGTTGTTGAGGTGGACATTCAGGTCTCCGAGGAATACGTAGTCATTGGATGCAATAGAATGGGGTGTTATGAGGTCTGCCATGGTGTTGGTGAATGTGGTGCATGGTCCGGGGGGTCTGTAGGTTAGGGTGCTGCATAGAGTCATTGTTGGGTGGATCTGGAAGTGCAGGTGTTCCATGGGGGATGTGGAGTCGTTCATGCTGGATGTGATGAGTTTTTGTGTACGATGGTCAGTCCCCCTCCAGGGTGGTTGGAGTGGTCGTTCCTCTCGATCTTATATCCGTCAGGGATGGCGGTTGCAATGTCGGGTGCAGAGCTGGCATTAGACCAGGTTTGTGTGAGGAAGGTGACATCGGGCAAGAGTGTGCTGAGGAGGCCTGATTCTACTGCATGTCTGTGCAGGGAACGAATGTTGAGAAGGATGCAGCTCGGGTTTGTGTGCACTGGCATCTGGGGGATTGGTGAAAGGGCTTTAATATCTGTCCTTCCCAATGACCATTGTTCCTCTCAAAGCCATCCTTCATTCAGCCTGTCATGGTGATACAGTTGCTAAGAAATTAGACCGCAACTCACTAAACTTAAAAAACCCTCACAGGCACTGCTGGAAGCCAGAATCCATTTAAGTGGCTGACTTAACTTACTAGTCACTCCTTCTTGGTTCCCCTAGGTATTAGTAGTGGTGGAAATCCAGCTTTCCTCTCGAAACTCTGGAGAAAAAAAAACTAGGAGTCATTCTTCTCTTGCTCAACAAGAAGAGTCTGGAACATTTTGCCATGGACTAGATAACTAAACTTTCGCATGGTGTGCAAAAAAACTAAGTTGCATTTGTTGAAAATGTATCTCAACTAAACCCACTCCTGGTCTTTTCCATCAACACTTTCATCAATGTTATATTTTCTGTATTGCTCAAGTTTTACAAAGTTTTCAAGTAGATTATTCTATAAACTCCATTAGTGATGTATTCCCCTCCTGCTTTCATCACCTTTAACATCTTGCTTTATTGTTAATTTTTATATGAATTTCTCATTTGCCCCCTTGTGATTAGGTCTGTGCTAAAAATATAGCTTAAGTAAATCAACGAGCTAAAGGAATTCTGGCCACAGAGTAGCCGTTTCCAACTCATGTCTCAACATATGCTAGCTGATTTCAACATTTCAATTAAAATACATACTATTTCCAAAAAAACACAAATCTATTAGAGACTCCATGGCCTTATATTCAAGTATGGCTGACCAAGTATTCATGCTAATACAACAAATAATGTGAGAATGAAAACCTTTTTGAGTGGTCGTCCCTACACCATTTGGATTTGATTTGCTAGTATTTTGAATCTGTACACTGTTACCTGCCATTCCATCTCAGTGAGTGGGGTCTGTCCCAGCAACATAAGGTAAATTCAAAGAACTCAGTAGTTTCAATAAGGCCACAGGAAGTTGGTGTTGGCAGTGAACCAATGGAATGAAAGGTAAAGGTCACATGTGGACTGCAGTGTACATTTACACCACTCATATGACAGCAGGAAAGGTTTGTCTCTAAGTTCATCACTTAGTCATGACTGTCAGCAGGCTAAAACACTACAGTATATGCAAGTACGATGGGTCCAGTTTCGGATCCACAAAAGTTGCACAGCCAATGTTTGGATTAAATCCAATGAATTAAGTTTTATTTTCAATCATCTTATCTTCTTAAATTTATATCATTTCATTTTAACCATGTTTTCGTTCATTCAATTCATTTTATTCAATCTGTTGTTTTCCCATTTTGATTAACACTCAGAAGCGTGGGGTTCATTCCATGTCACGGTTTATTTGTAGTCCAATGCATTTCGGGAGGAAACCTCCCTTCGTCAGGGACATCTACAATTGTAAACACATGTATTTTTTTAAATAATCGATGTCGAGATAACAGTGTCATCATGTTGTCATTTAAAAGTTACTAAAAACGTGTCCATTGAAATATCTTATCCGTTGTCATATTTTTTACTCTAACGTGAAACATGTTCAAACAGCATGCTAGGTTCACTATTTTTACACACAGTATTCTGATCGGTCTCCCAAGTTTAAACTCTATTAATTTTACGAAGAAATCCCACTGTTAGCACTAATCTAGTTTATCATTATATACACACTCATGTGTGGAGTTTGCGCTTACCGTGACATTTAAATCCGTCAAATTGTGAAAAAAGGGGGGAGGCGTCCCCGTTCATCCTTTCCTACGTACAAAACATCTCCATTTTCTTAGCACACCTTCGCAGTCAACTTCTTCGTTCTAGAGAGCTAACTATAAGCACTCTCCCACTCTGCATTTTAATGTGTTCCCGCCTTCCTTAACGGTCAACAGGTGATATGCTACACGTAAGTTAACCTCATCAATCCTCACAATAAAGAATTCCTTAATCTACCAGAATGCATCATTCCTGTATGCTTTGATCCCCGTTAAACACTACAGTAACACATTAGAGAAAGATGTCCACAGTTGTAGATAATGGCTCTCTTACACATTATAGAGGGTACCTGTGATAGTGTCTTTTATCTTACATGGGCGGGTGCTCAGTGTAGAAAAGTGGCACATCCTAGAAATAATGGAAAAAATGTCCTTTTACGGAACAGCTACTAAACATTTTTTTCACGTTGCAAGCAAAGTGGAATTTTCCTCTTGAGGACTGCGCCCTCATGAGAAAAAGTCTATTTTAACCAATAGTGGTCAGAAAAATATTTTATAACTATTTTGGAAAAGTAACTTTTAAATACAGGCTTTGTTCTACCTGAACCTCACAGCAGTAATTAGTTGAGTTCAGCATGACTGTCACAACCAAACTAAAATTAGTATCCAAACAGATAGTGCCAAGACTCCCTGAAGATAATGAACCCTTAAAATAACCACAAGCACTTAGAATTAGGACGTGGGGAAACAGGGAAGAGAAGGGCCATGATGGAGAAATACATGAAAGCCCATTTGGATGAATTTCCTTTTTTTCTGTACAAAAGATATACCCATTCAAGATTTGGACAACTTTGAAATGGGAAAGTTAGCAAGTTGAAACACAAACGGCCTGATTAACAAAGGCTAACATAAACCTGTGTGTAATGTTACGCTTTTTCACTATTCAGAAAAGTAGATTATTATAGTAAAATTTTGAGTGTGGATACTCCACTGTCAGGGTGGAGAACTCCACACAATAACTATAGATTTTTTTTGTTTTTTGCAGAATTCAGTAATCCGAATGCTGGGTTCCTCAATTGGAAGCAAGGTCAAGGATTCACAAATCTAGCATGGGATTCACAAATCTTGTACTAAAAATATTTTGAAAATATTAATTTTATTCTTAGGCGAATTCGCTTTGCCACCCTCCCCGTATATGGGCATGAGGGTCAGTGTATCATCCAACCCGCCTATGCCTTCTTTCTTTTTTTTTTCTACAAGTCAGTGATCGGTGCACCATATGTAAGATAATGTTGGCTGCCACAGAATTGTTTTTAAAAACTCATGTATATTTAGGAACCATGAAATATTCAAAGTATTCAATGGTTACCTATAATTTCATCATCATAATGATAACCCTCAAACTACTCTGAAGAGATTTACCATTGTCAGGGCTACCAGGATTATGCATAATGGAGAAAATATTTTGCAGCAAGGTTACCTAAATTATACAGCACATTATCTGGAAGTATTACCTTCATCCATTTCAGCTAGGAATTACATTTTGGGTGAAATCTGCAACTATTGCAAATATTGTGGCAAATGTGGTAAATACATATTTATGAACAAATTACTCCAGAATTGTGAACAAAACCGAAACATTTTAACTCCAATCAATGCCCATTGTTAGTTGCACTATGAAAAAAACTGCTTTTTTAAGCTGACCTTCCAAAATAAGTATTTAATATAAAAAAACGTGTTACGAAGAATAACACAAGTCAGACTCCAAATTCTGGGTTTGGTTTGTTTATTTGCCAAGGAACATGGACAAAACACAGTGTTCCACTTTGACGGCTCCAAAACCCGCATCAACTGACAATATCTGGAACACCCAATTGGAACCATGGTGGAGACATTCTACTTTAGAACAAAACACACAGATTGTGTACCACTTATAATATGGTCAATACTGCCATAACTGACTTTGTTGTATTTCTATCTAGGACCCTAATTCGATATTCCCGATTCATGCCCTTATGTGGTTTTAATAAATAAGTACCCTTATAAAGGCATAAGAATCAGATCCATATTTAGTAATAGCCAATGCAGTCCAAAGCACGGCATGGTTACTCCCATAGACTCCTAGAAAGCACAACGCATTCTTTAAACAAACCAAGCCTCCAGCAGCCCGGGAATCCCCCTCCTTCTTTTGTTTTGATTTGCACAAGAACTCCTAGAGTCCAGCAAGAACTGTTAGTTCTCAATGACGTCTAATGTCCAACCTTACGTCAAACCCGACACCTTTCAGGTATAAATTTACCAACGTTGCCTTAAGCAAACACACGGTGGTGGGGAGCGGAGCGACGTTCTATTTGTCCGAGAGCCCAGCTGTTGCCAGAGCCGAAGGAAGCCGCCACTCCCTTTTTGACGCGCTGGAGAAGCTGCCTTTTCTCACGCCGAGAAATCCAGCTCCGGTGTTCCCCAGCTACCATCGCGGGTAGCTGGGAGATCGAGTCCTGAGAAGCAAGATACAAGACCTCCTTCATTCTATAACTAAGGTATGGAGCTGATTAAAACCTTGGAGAGAATTCTTGATTCCTATCCTTGGCAAAAACCTAACTTTAACTTAAAACTGCTACTTACTTACTCCTTCCCACGTATTAGGCTTAGGTCAGGTACACTGGGGTAGGCGTATCTTAGAAGCACCAGTTGAGTTCGTTTAGTCAATGTTTTTATGTATGTATATATTTTATATATTTTAAAGTATCATATGGCTAAGAAACCATATCAATGCTTTTACAGTATTATTTCATAATAAGACTTTTACTGTACGCACTTTACTTTATGATAAGTATTGCAATTGTGGCGATTCATTTCTCTTGCATGAGAAAGAAGACTGCTCAGTAAAATAACACAATTTTATTGAAAACGCCCGTCTCTCTATTTCTCTGCACTCTGGTGAAACCAAGCATGCACGATTAACTGAGTGAAATAGCCGTCTATTGTTTTCACACGACTCTAGAGATACACTATTCTGAGGGAGCAAAGTTGTCATGTTTATGCGGTTGTCAGAAACGAATCCCTTCTTGTCTAAATCAGGACAGTTAACCCTTTCCTGAGCATTCGAGAAAGCTTCTAGTGACCTCTGAGCTACCTGGCAAAACTAATTAAGTCTAACATAGTCAGTCGAGACCTAGATGACCTCAGTCCTACGTCTACACTGCTGTTTATGTTATTCCAATGTGCAGAGCCTATTGGGAATATAGGAACTACACTACATGGCGCCTAACGTGGAGCAAAACGATAATCTAACGCAAGACAGTAGAGTAACTCAGTCGTGCTTTTCACACAGACCCCTTTTTCCTGTAAAAACTCCAATAGACGTCTGGAGTGGGTGAAAGGTAATATCCGCCGGAACTTGGTAGGATGAGAATCCTATGTATTAGTTCTTGGTTTAGTCAACGTTGAAGGATACAGTGCTCCAAAATATTGTGCACCTAATCTTTGTTTCCTTGAAACTTGATCCGCAACAAAACTTTCTGTCAGTAAAATGGGAGAAAGTGAAGATGAAAGAGAGAAAGAAGCATTAGCAGCTCGACTCTTAGCGGAAGACTCAAGGCTTCAAGAAAATGACCCGAATGCTATAATCATTCTGGTCAATATAAGAAGAACTATAACTCCTAAACTTATAGAGAATGCACTATCACCAAGAGGAGGTACAGTCATATTTGTGATAGCGGCACATGAGTTTCGGCAGACAGAGGTATTCTATTCATGGATACATTTTCCAGCAGCACACGCCGTGACAAAAGACTTGCACTATTACAAAATAGAGGAACCTCCGGATATATACACTCCTTTCGAGGACGTTGAAATCCCACTAACATACCAAGAGCACCTGCTCTGGTTTAAAGGCGCCCTAAAACATCAAAATCACATCACCAGGCACGGTCAACTAGGTAGACCAGGAGCCACTTGGCCGGTTCTAGCCAGCTACACACCACACCCAAACATTGAAAAAATGTCAAGCGAAGAACTCCTAGTTAAACTAAAAGAATTAACAAAAGCATACAGAGAATTAGTTCCATTGGCAAGGGACGATATAAAGCACCTCCAGAAATTGAAGGAGACAGATATAACAGACCAACCATTTGAGCTTGCTAAAATCATAGAAAAATCCTATGAAGAATCAGGAAGAGATAGTTTGGGTGGTAAACCGGTAAAACCCCAACTAATTGAAAATCCTGAAAAAAACATATTAAAAATAATCTAAATACTCCAAAAAAGAGCTGGGATGGTAATAAACAATCCACTCCCAGAGAAAAACAATTCCAGTCCAGAGGAAGGTCTCCCCAACTTAGAAATAAATCACCGGTTGGAAGAGACAAATCTCCCCAAAGGGAACTCTCGGAAAAAAGATATAACCTTAGAGATAGGGATAAAATAAGAAAACCTGACAGAGATCAAGACATTGAAACACGTCCCTCTTGATCTTCCTCGTAGAAATCGGAAAGAAGAGGACGGTCAGAACACAAGGAAGAGCACGTCAAGTCCAAAGAACCTGCTCATCAAAGTAAGAAAACACAATTTCCCAGAAAGAAGGTAGCAAGTATTAAAATTAAACATGCCGAGGATTCTGGAGACACAACTGAAAAACGTAGAGTGGGCCCAGACAATGCTAGACAGCGCAGCAGAAGTGACCATAGCTCACAAGATCCTGATGAATCTTCTGGAGACAGTGGACACGAATGAATACATTCAGGTGGAAACTGCAGACACACGAGTTAGTGTGCCCCATAAACTATATGAAATAACATTGCGTATAGAGGGAGATAAAACTAGGAAAATTAAAGTTCTCTTTTGGGAAAATCTTTCTAAAGGCTATGACATCCTGTTAGCTGAAAAAGACTGGCCACCAGAGTTTGTCAGGGTGTGCGCTCATGGCGAATAAATGATTATGCCTGCCTTCTCAAATCATATCCCAATTCATAAAAAATACACATTGGCAAGAAAATGGGCAGAGGCCCAAGCCCCTGCATTATATAAAAATCATGTAGAATGGGATGAGGACTCTCCTCCCCACAAAATCCAGTTAAAAAATCAACTGACTGCACAAAGGCAGTAACCAGTTAAACAAGAAGCTAAAAAGCAAGCCAGGGAGATCTTAGATCAACTTGAATACCAAGGGGTGATTGAAATATGCACCTCACAAATGAACAATCCTTTGTTTCCTGTCTCCAAGCCAGACGATTCATATCGTCTAGTTTTGGACTACAGACATTTAAACTCCTGCTGTAAAACATTTGCAGTACAAAATTCACACAGTGCAGCACTAATGAAAAATATCGTGCACAAAAAATATAAAACAACATTAGATATCTCTAATGGATTCTTCTGTCAAAACATAGCACCTGAAAGCAGGTACTTGACCGCTTTCTCAATAATGGGGTCGCAAAAATAATTTTGCTGACTCCCACAGGGATTCAAGAAAAGCCCAGGATTATTCTCAGCAAGGGTAACAGAATTACTACAAATATATGATGATGAATCATTATCATATGTCGATGACATCTATCTGACAGACGATGACCTGGAGACTCACTTAAAAAGAGTGAACACCATAATTTTTGGGTTCGCATCAGAGGGTTACAAATTCAACTTTAAAAAGTCAAGAATTGCCCTTATAACAGTCCTATTTTTAAGATATGAATTATCAAGTGAAGGCAAAGGCCTGGCAGACAACTTCTTAGAGAAGTGTGCAGTACTCCAAGCACCAAAAACGCTGAGAAATTTACAATCAATACTAGGTTTCCTGAATTTCAGAAGAACATACATTCTAAATTATGCGGAGAGGGTTAAACCTCTCTATGAATTAATAAAACATGATTTTAAACCAATACATTGGACTGAAAAACACACAGACATTTTGAGATCATTACAGTCAGACATGTTAACTAAAACAAAATTGCAAACTCACGACAACGTACGCAACCTTGTAATCTGAGTAATTCCAGGAAAATGCGGATTCACATACCTGACCTCCAAAGAGGGAGAAACGGTACCTATAGCTTACAAATCACACTTGTACACTCAAGCTGAAATGAAATTCAGCTCTACAGAATAAATTCTGACAGCGGTTCAAACTGCTGTAGCAAAATAAAGAGCCCTAGCTCAAGGCAAAAGAATAACTGTTAATACAGCAGAATCAGCCCTTGAGGCATTAACAAGTCCACGTAATCTGAATACAGTCGCATTAGATCCAAGATGGATACAATGGGAAAATTCTCTTGCTACAGAAGACGTGAAATACTATTTTGACCCGAAATTGGAAAAAACTAGATGATCTAGAATATGAACAAGAATATCCTCTGCCAAACGAAATTCTGCCTCTCGAACAATATACCTGCGTAATCTATATGGACAGATTCGCACAACACTACGATGTAGATAAAAAATCCTACAATGCAGTTCCGCGATTGTCAAAGGTCGCTGGCGCTCTGGTAAATTCAGACCTATGATTACCAAAACTGAATCACTCAGAACCTGTTCAGCTGAACGAGCTGAAATATGATCTTTGAAGATGGCGCTTGAAAATGCCGATCGCGAATTGCCCACACTAATAGTGTGCGAGTCGCATTACTGCGTTAAGTCATACAACAATGACATGGAGACATGGAGCAAAAACGGTTACAAAGATGACACAGGTGCCACAATAAAGCATAAAAAGCTTTGGGAACAAGTAGTTCTTTTACAGAAAGAACTACAAACGACTCACGTGATACATGCACTGAGTCATCAACGTGATGGCGTTCACGTTGCAGGGAATTAATTGGCTAACACAGCCACAGCGGAAGCGGTTCAACCGGCTTCCGTAGCCATTAAAAAGCGTTCAGAAAAACAAGTAGATGGAGAAACCATGCTGGCGGTAAAAGCGTCATTAAAAGGCAATTATGCAGAATTACCTCTCAACTATCCACTCAGTAATACATACATAATTGATGCAAACTCCGTTCCTTTTGCTCAAATCCCTGGAGTGGGGAATAGAGTAATTCCAAACACGAACCGGAGAGTTTTCTTGATTGAAGACGCGCACATGGGATTGGGTCTGAGGCACCAAGAGATCTTGAAATCTCTGATAGAATTACAATCAAATTACTGGTGGCCAGGAATGAGCGTAGATATCTACAATTTTGCAAGAACTTGTGAGGACTGCAACAGAGATCGCAGTTGTGAACCGGACCAGACAACAGCCCCGATACCACTATTAGAGAGCATTAGGCGATCTATAATGCAGAAATCCAGCCGGAGAAATGTGTCGCCATAATTATTAAGACTGAATTCACTTAAAAATGTACACCCCAGTGCTTGGCTGACGCCAGAACTGTTATAAAAGATTTGCGAGTCTTTATTGGTACATACGCAATTGGCATGCTACACTCTGATCAGGGTCCTGCGTTTAGCTCTCGAGCTTACAAAGAGGTCATGACCAGCATGGGCATTGCATTGCGGTACTCTTCTCCCTTCCATCCTGAGGGAAATGCGGTAGTGGAAAGAAAAAACCGTGACATAAAGCAATCTATAACGGCGAGGGTATTAGGTTCGGGTGATGGGTGGGTCAAACATTTAATAAGTGTCCAACATTGTCTTAATACCATGCCAAGAGATTCTCTAAAAGGTTTCAGTCCGTATAAACTTTTGTTTGCAACTAGAATGATTATCCAAGATTTGGATCGTCAGACTTCAGTGGTAGAAGAAAAATCTTTTGATATCAAAGATCGATTGGCTGTTTTACAGGACTTGAATGAAACAAGAAAGAGTCTAAGTAACATAAAGAATAGGCCAACAATCACTGAAGAACCACCTGTCCCAGCAAGACCTGTCTGCATTCCAAAGATTGGGGATCTGGTCAGAGAAAAGATCGTGGTGAAGAAGGAATTTGGGCCTTCTTACAGAAAAGCAGTACCACTCTTAGCTATCAGCGGAACAAGATCAGTAGTACTACCGCCAGTTGCTGGTAAAAAAGAAAACAGAATTGTTCCAATCGACCTGGTGAAACCACAAACATGTGGCAGATAATAAATAGCAGGCCCAGTGGACTCCCAAGAAATAGCAGAAGACCAAACTTTGCTACAATCCAAGAGGTTCAAACTGAGAGATTAATCACATTCGATAAACCAACAGAAAATAAAAAAGTACTTTGCAAAAAAGCCATGGAACTTGTGCCTCTTGAAACCCAAATTGCAACAATTCGTGGAGGTACACCAATCTACAATGATGTAGCTTCAGAATGTACAAACGTAACAAAAGAAAATGCAAAGATCAATGGAAATCCGGAAGCAATCCCACCAATTGACAGAACTGCATCTGGCTATTTTATCAACTTTGATGACTTTTCCGATGATCCAAGTGAACATGGGGACAAGCCAGCAACAAAAACTTTCAAAGAGAAAATGACCGAGCTGCTTCACCAACTGAAAGAGATATATCTGATCTCACCGTGGATTGAATTTTGGACTGTGTTAGGCGTACTTTTCCTCCTGCTTTGGCTGATCATGGTTTTATGTTTGGGTAGATTCATTGATGGAAATTATAGTACAGTGGACACAGCAAGTCAGAACATCAACTTGGTCCTAAAGTCGCACAGATCCTCTCACATCGAGAAAAGAGAACTATCATCAGTGAACATCACAGCCAATCCAATACATGGGGGTATTGCATGGGACAAAACTGACTATGATATTTATGGCCCGATTGAGCTCTTGAAGTATCTACACCAGTTGAAGATTTCCTTAAGTGATTTTGTGAAACCTAGTTTCATTTCTGATGATTGGGATTTTGAAAATATTAATAATATGATGTCAGATTTAATAATGTCAGTTAAATTTACAAAACATGATTATTTACAGGGTTCATCAAATTATGAAGAATTATACTGTTATAATCACTATGGTCATCACTATTTGCATAAATCTGCACAACCTAGAAATGTTTTTACTTATAATCAATGAGAACATTGTCCAACACTACAAAAATAAGTTTGAAAACTTTGTTTGAGAAATTTCCATACTTCTCAGGGTTTAACAACAGTGATCCAGAAACGTTTTATTTTAAAATGTTAAATAGGACAGGAATGAAAAACATGATGTCAAATACTAAATTGATTTATTCTGAAAAATGTTATGACAAAATGTCATCATTTGGTTTCGAATTTTGGAAAAACAACATTGAAACAAAAACCATCTGGGGAACAAAAGACTGGCAGGTACAAGGTCTAGAATCATTATTTAGAGCCTGCATGATCCCAGAACAAATAATATTCCTGAATGATACCATTCAACAAACTACTTGTCTTGGTTTAGCTAAGATAAAAGACTTAAACAAACCGTCTCTTCTAAAGCCCATTGCTGATTACAACAGTACTACTGATATGGAAATAGACGTATCCCATATTTTTCACCAAAACAGAACAAATCCTGATTGGAAAAAATGGTTGATCTGGCCCATAGACACTAACAACTGTCAAGATAGATTCCTGAATAAAAGACAGGGGCTCAAAATGACCAGGCCAGACCCAAGATACTCCCATAGACAACATCCAGGGATAGGTACAAAATACAGTGTAGGGAAACTATGCCTTGAGTGACTACAAACATCCACACTGGCTGAAATTAAGCAACACTTGACTTTACTTAAAGAAGGTGCTGACTTGCGAGATTTCATAATGGGACCTCGCAAACAGCGTCAAAAATGTTTCATAGCGGCCGGTATATACGCTACATACAACGAAGCTTGGAAAGTAATGCAAATTGAAACAGCAGAAAAAATACGAGAAAGTGATTGTATAAATTTGGAGAAATTACTTTCTGTTGTGGTCAATGGGTTAACGACTCTGTCTTCCAGAATTTATTCATTGGACAGGATTGTATCATCTGCCTTTGATATAATAGAGCAGGACTTGCTAATGTTACAACATGGTCAGTCTCAATTGCGTTCTATTGTACAGCTTGTCTGGACGTTGCAAAACCTACGTCCAGGCTACGTGCCATGGTGTCTAATCAACATAACGTCAATATTTTCTATCTTTAACCTTACTGATAAACAAATCAGTTTGGCACAAAAAGAAGCAGATTATATGATTCTGAGCATTGAAAATCTTGAGAGATTACCATTGACAATGTCAGAGAGACCTGTCATTGAATGGATAATACACGGAACAATTACAATTCCGATAACAACTTTCCAGTTTAAATATTGCCAAGAATATATACCAGCAGGCCAGTATGAAAGGTTGGGTAAAGGCTACATCAAATCAACCTGGGATTTACCTTACACACACAAATGTTATAGTGAAGGAAAAAAGGAGGTATTCCTTAGTGGTAATAATTGTAAAAAATCACTAAGCGGTACACTTCTGTGTCAAGGTATAAACCTGCATGGAGCCTGCGAAGGGTCTTCAAGTAACCTTTCATGTAACCTGCAAGGTACTCCTGCAACACAGATAGAACCATTCTTCAGACAACTCTCCAACGGTAGCTACGTTATAATAACTGACCACAGCTGTTGTGGATTGGTGCCAGGAGAATGCTATCTCGTAACTGTTACTTCCAGGGTTGTTTGCTGTATGCAAGTATTGTATCCAAACAGCAATCCAGACATGGAGGCGGCAATATGGCCTTATGTGAATATCTCTTCTATTCGAATTGATACTTTAACCCCTTCCACGCTCATGACGAGCTCAGCTCACCATGAGGCACAGTGGTGCTGTGCTTATGACGAGCTGAGCTCGTCATGAACAATGGTATATCTTGGGTGGCAGCACAGGAGGGGAAAACCTCTAGCAGCCAAGGTGTTAAGCAGAATGAATTCTATTCTTTTACAGACAACTGTGCCTTTGACATCATCCAAAGAAACGTATGACCTGCAAGTTGCAAGGACAGCTGCAGAGATACATACCCTTTTATCGACAAATTGCCCTGTGCATTTCGCAGAAATGTTAAGCCAAATTTTAAACATGTCTGATACCAGTGGCATCGCACATGTATTTAAGACAATTTTTTCGGGACTGTTAACACCATTGGAAACAGTTCTGGCCATCTTCCCGAATTTTGTCCATTCTGACTCGTAGCCGGAATTTTATTTTTGCTCCTTCTGCTCCGATATGGCAAGCCAATCCACAGACAAGACTCCAGCAACGATGGAAGAAACGATCCTAGCAATACAATACCGAGACCGTATCACTAAGGTCCTCGGATTGGCCCGGCTAAGAAATCTGAGTACAACTCGGGTTCTTTCATTCAGACCGATCTGGCAGGATTGCATCTTACCTGTGCTTCGATGTCTGCTATGCGGAGAAGAATGTGTGTTACACTACCTCTTGTAATCAAAGAAGGGGGAGGTGAAAAACTGATCGATTCAGTTTCCAGAGTACATATGCTAATCAGATGAGAAAGGATCATCTGAGAAGCCACACAAATTGTAACACCTGCCACGTGGTCTATATGATCACTTGTCCTTGCAACCTTAGATATATCGGCATGACATGCAAGAAAGCTAAACAAAGACTGTGTGAACATCGGAGCAATGTAAAATGCAGAAAGAGTACTACGAAAATGGCCAACCACTATCTAGAAAAGGGCCATACAATACAAGACCTACATTGGGTCATCCTTGAGACTTTACCCAATAGAGACAGAAATGCTGAAAAGATGCTCTTTGAAAAAGAGCAAAGATCGGTACATAGGCTCAGAACTGACAATGAAGGGATGACTGATAATATCCCCTGGCTCAGCTTAGCAAGAAGATGAAGTCACAGCATCCAGTCTGAACATTCTATGTCTCACTGAGAAGTGAATGAATACTGTCACAAACCCTGTCCCTCGCCTCAAAACAAAACAACCTACTGAACGCTGTTTCTTGACACACCATTTTAACATCAAGTCGATATGTCCCAGCCCAAACATCGGACTGAACATCATGTTACCAAACAATGGCTCCAATGAACCTATAATGGGTAAATAAGATACTACAATCATAAACACCAGGAAATAAACAATGCACTATACGTCGTGTTACACTTTAACACTAAGTCGATATACTACAGCCCAAACATCGGAATGAACGTCACTAATTGACTATCCATAAAACTACCAAGCCATGGCCTCATTGACCTTGCCGTGCAATAACAATATAATATTGATTTACATACGGGGAAACAAATCACTAGGAAGGTAGTAGTAAACATCCAAGGTTCCTATAACAACACATAGAAGGGCCAATGGGATCACTTCCCAACGTAACCACCGCCCTTTAATATTCACCCGGAAACAGAACTGACTGTTTCCGGGTTGGCGAGAGCAGCGCGCACACAGAGGACGCCAGGATCGGAAGCAAAAGGTAGCGAGACCGAAGGAACGAGAACGCTGGAAACCGCAAGTATCTTTCAATGCTTAGCCTTAATTCAAGCTCTCTCTTTCTTTAGTCCGCCTGAAGCTCGGCCATCCGACTGGAGCGCGTTAGGTATACGGGCGAGGTAACAACAATTTTCCCAAATGTGTTTAGAATGGACTACGGTCTATCAGTGTCATACTTGATAAATAACACGCGTGATTAGGCACTATACTATATCGCCTAAGATACCTTCACGTTAGAATAAGGGAAGGTGTGTATATGTGTGTTGATTATTATGCACAATATGAGAAGAACAATACATTGTGCACTATCACCGTATTTTGAAGAGACGAAACGACTCTAAGAATTACTCTACACCTAGAAGTATGGTGATAATACATGCATGCATCACCAACTCTAAGCATGCTATAGCCCTCTGCATGAGTTTGGAGTGTTGAAGAGAGAGTTGACATTGCCATATATACCTGCCGGTCCATGAAGTATTGCCATTTTTTAGTTGTTATAAAGTCTATCAATGGATAGATGTGTTAAGCAGATTTCTGCTTGGTTTGTGTCCCTTTGTACCCTCTCCCTTGTATGTTGAAAAACAACTGTGTTTATTTTCTTACAGGTACACTGTGACCTCCAATACAGAGAAACAGGTTAACATCCCTATTTCTTATCACTTTTTTGAGAGCACATTATTTACATCCCTTTTCACGTTATTCACCTAACGGTCCTGATGAATGCTCGTAAGTCCTAATTGAGGCGATTAAGGCAGAAACATGTCGACCAATTTTTAACTCCCCCACTATTTATGACTCTAATACTCTGAGTGCACCTATTACTCATAATAAGTTCACGAGATGCACTAATTCAGAGTTTACCAGACCCGAACCCAGACCCAATAACATTTTCCTCTATCTGGTTTTCCGGGCCTTTTTAATACCCCTTATCACTGGCTCACTACTGCATCAACCTTGGGTAAGAATCTCCTGGTGGAGGCTGCATAACCTGATCGGCCTGATGATTATGCACACACGTGATTAGATAGCGGAGAATCAAGATATACCGCTAAGATACCACCATACCCATCATGTGCATGAGGGTCTTTTAATTGGGACACCCCCCGTTCTTCCTGCATACCTAAGGTTGTGCAGGACGAGTGATCCTGTCTTACACTACCATCAGCAGTGCCAATGGATATAGATACTTTGCTAGGTCTGGTAACGACTCATGCAACGTGTTGTCCCCAGCGGCTACCTATTCTGATGACGGCATTCGTTGAGACTTCACCACTACGAGTAGGTGGCGGTAAAGTACAAGAGGAAAGCAGCACCAAACAGGTACAACCTTCTGTGAGCATTGCTGATCCAAACATCGATGATAGCAATCACGCAGAGAACTGCACAATTTCAGTATTTTCAAACTTGGTCGAACTTTCACCTGCTGTGGTAGACCAATTTTTTGCGAGTCTGTCTGATACGATGTTCTCCCCTGAACAACGGGAATAACTTTTAGAACAACAAGCACACAGCGTTCCCTGAACTCTGAATTTGGCCTTCGGTTCTGTTAAACAAAGCAATTGAAAACATTTGGAACTATTTTTTCATCTGAAAACGAAATTATTTTTCCTTTCAAATTAAAATATTTTCCATGTTTCCCGGCACATGATACTTTGCTTAAAGTAGAACTATTCTTAGAGAACAGAGCTTCTATTTTTAGAAACATTAGAGACAATATTTTACCTCAGCCTCTAGCACATGTACAATATCGTATAAGTATGTGATGAAATGGTCTGGACCTTCTCTTCTGTATACAGAGCCATTTCATGTGTAATTTCATTTATAATTTTCGCAATTCATTCAGCTGATATATATGAACTTAACTGAATGATAACCTTGCTTAAAAACGTACAGTACCAATACTCATTTTCGTGTATAAAGCATACACCATTTCAAATGCAATTATGTATTTTGGGGTGGGTTGGAAAACACACATGCATCGTATGTTTACTATTGCTTTTTTTTAGTAATGATGGACATTATTCCGTGGAATGGGTGTTGTATTTCTATCTAGGACCCTAATTTGATATTCCAGATTCATGCCCTTATGTGGTTTTATTAAATAAGTACCCTTTTAAAGGCATAAGAATCAGATCCATATTTAGTAATAGCCCATGCAGTCCAAAGCACGGCAAGGCTACTCCCATAGACTCCTAGAAAGCACAACGCATTCTTTAAACAAACCAAGCCTCCAGCAGCCCGGGAATCCCCCTCCTGCTTTTGTTTTGATTTGCACAAGAACTACTAGAGTCCAGCAAGAACTGTTAGTTCTCAATGACGTCTTATGTCCAACCTTACGTCAAACCCGACACCTTTCAGGTATAAATATACCAACGTTGCCTTAAGCAAACACACAGTGGTGGGGAGCAGAGCGACGTTCTACTTGTCCGAGAGCCCAGCTGTTGCCAGAGCTGAAGGAAGCCGCCCCTCCCTTTTTGACACGCTGGAGAAGCTGCCTTTTCTCACGCCGAGAAATCCAGCTCCGGTGTTCCGGAGCTACCCTCGCGGGTTGCTGGGAGATCGAGTCCTGAGAAGCGAGATACAAGACCTCCTTCATTCTATGACCAAGGTATGGAGCTGATTAAAACCTTAGAGAGAATTCTTGATTCCTATCCTTGGCAAAAACCTAACTTTAACTTAAAACTGCTACTTACTTACTCCTTCCCACGTATTAGGCTTAGGTCAGGTACACTTGGGTAGGCGTATCTTAGAAGCACCAGTTGAGTTCATTTAGTCAATGTTTTTATGTATGTATATATTTTACATATTTTAAAGTATCATATGGCTAAGAAACCATATCAATGCTTTTACAGTATTATTTCATAATACTACTTTTACTGTACGCACTTTACTTTATGATAAGTATTGCAATTGTGGCAATTCATTTCTCTTGCATGAGAAAGAAGACTGCTCAAAAAAATAACACCTTTTTATTGAAAACGCCCGTCGCTCTATTTCTCTGCACTCTGGTGAAACTAAGCATGCACGATTAACTGAGTGAAATAGCCGTCTATTGTTTTCACACGACTTTTATACACATTTTTTATTCTGAGGGAGCAAAGTTGTCATGTTTATGCAGTTGTCAGAAACTAATCCCTTCTTGTCGGATGTACGGCATTACAACCCGGGCTTTTACACCGCGTGCCGTTACAACACTGTTTTTACTTGCGCTGTAAGGCCTGGATAGTGGAATAGTTTAATTTTCTATTCCAACTCCAGCCCACTTTACAGTAGGGAAGGTGTTGGAATAGAAAATTAACTATTCCCTATCCAATAGCGCCCTCGTAATAGCAGCGCAGGGTAATGCCCGCGTTGTTAAGGATGTTTTCCCTTCTGGTCTAAATCAGGACGGTTAACCCTTTCCTGAACATTCGAGAAATCTTCTAGTGACCTCTGAGCTAGCTGGCAAAACGTCTACACTGCTGTTTATGTTATTCCAATGCGCAGAGCCTATTGGGAATATATGAACTACACTACAACTTATGGTACATTTACAATCCACTCGACTTCAGTTCTCATGTTTATGCCAAGTGCAGCAGGGGTTGGCCCCCCATGGAGAATTGGATACAGGGGCTGGTCACATTCCAGGCTCTATGGCCACCCCCTATAGCACACAACCAAAGTTTCTGCACAGCGGGGTGTGATACCCAGCATGGTTGAGGTTTGGGGCCTGGTCAAAGAAAATAAATAGATCCTGAATAAAACCAATGAAATTCACTGAAATATCCACTGTTAAAAATTGAGTTACGGTCTGGTTCAAAAGCTAAAATTACTGAAATTATTTGAGTTATTGTTACTTATGCACACTACACATGCCACAACCTGCACAGCCCACCATGCTCAATACCCCAATTGCATAGCGCGCGAGAAAACATCAATAAGAAAGCAACATGGCAAGCAGTGCGAGTTCTAGTGGATGTTACATGCATTTGTAACTATAGCTCTTGAATTTAATCGGTTTTATACTTTTGAACAAGAACCATATCTCAGGGCTCGATTTAGAGTTTTGCGGCAACAGATTACACTCTCTGCCAAACTTAAAGTTCATGTATGTCAATGCCAGCATACACTTCCGACAGATCAACAGAGTAATGGCCATCAGATGTTTTGCCGGCTGCGGCCCTCCCTATTTTGAGAGGTCGGACAAATGGAAAATTCTCACTATCCAGGTAATTCCTTATGGCAAGGGGCAGTGAAAACTTTCATGGCGAGGGTGTCATTTATTTTCATAAACCAAATCCCTCTTTGATATTTTGCTTTGAAAATAAAAATAGAGTTGAAAGTTTGATGTGCGGCTTCGTCATGTTGACAGAGCCGTCTCTCCATTTTTCAATGCATTTACAGGAACCGTTGTGACTGTGGCTCTTGGAGATGCAAGCGATGTCCCCTGGGCCAGAGGACATCTCTGAATATGGTGGGCAGAGTATCCTCGCCATGGCGGGAATAATACTCTCTACCATGGTCAAGGTACTTAATCCTTCTGACAAAGTACAAACCAGGCGCTCCGTTTTTAACAGGGATTTCCACAGTCTTTTTGAGTTATGGTTTTACTTGTGTGCTTTGCATACCATAATTGGCAAATTTCACCAGTTTGTCATGTTTGAGCCAGTACAATAGCCTACTTTCTAACTGTGCTCACAGTTTATTCCCAACCCCAGGAGCACAAAGCCTGAGAGGGTTGGGAAGGGCAGTCCCTGTGCCCTACCTGTGGTGGGATCTAGCCCTAGGGCCTGGGCCATCTGTGCAGAACTTAATAGTTATTTGATATAAACACATTGTTTTTTTTTTTGGGGGGGGGGGGTTGAGCGTTATTTCTTTTTTAACTTTATTTTAACAATGGTAAACCTCAATATTGACATTTTTTCTTCTTTATTATTAGCACTGTTTGATATTCCTAATATACTGTAATGGCAGCCACAAGAGTACTTTCAGTCAGCCAATTGGTGCCATTTGATTAACGGCCTCTTATTTTGTCTGGATTGACATGAGCAAAACGAGCACTTGCTCAACATAAGACATTCATTTTTCTTTTATTTGAGCTCCCACATGATTGTGGACTTAAAGAGAATACATATACAAACGTTTAAACCTATAAAGAGGCCACAGGCCTTTTTACAATGTTAAGTTATCTAAGACTACAAGAACAGGTTTATCATCAATGTACCATCTTATCCATCATATTGTTTCACAGTAGCTGCTGTTGAGTTTCATAAAATAATGTGCTTGTTGGCAGTCCCACTAATGCAAACCTTTGCACAACAGTGCCTGGTTATGCAGATAATGCTGCTGATGGACCAAGAGCTGGGGCAAAAAAAATGGAAAGTGACTTACTGTGCTCCTGACTATGACCTATATTAGTACCAATAGAATGGACCAGGGATGGTTGTTGCCAGTTCGGATCTCTTACAAGGATCCACAAAAGTGGCACACCTTTTCTTTAGAAGCCCCTGTTTCTGTGTTCAACTTTGGGTTTGACTCCAGACATAGGAGGAAGATGTCAACAAAGGCAATACTGTGATCATAACAAGGGCAGTATCCCCAGAATTATGATTTGTTTTCTCTGAGGAAGGAAGGCTAAATCTATAAGCTACTGAAGAATTTCTTGATAGCTCTCTTTTAAACAAAATTCTCTTTTTACCTTCTTCCCGTCCTTCCACCCTATGCTCAGGCTTGGATTGCAGACTGTGCAGTATATGACAGTCAAGTCATCAATGGAATACTTGTTATAGAAAGGAAAAGGAAACTTTCATCTATCAAAAACAGCATCCTGGTTCAATGTCACCCCCTTCTATTAGACCATTTCTCCTGCCTTTCCTGTCCGCGCCCCTTGCTCCTCTCTTGTCCTCTTTGCCTTAGTAAGTTTAATCAACTAATGAGAAAAATGACTTTCAGCTGCATTGCCAATTTAAGGGTATGGCTACCATAGAGCCCATCACATATCCACAGAGACCATGAGAATACCAGGGCAGAAGCAATCAGAGGGCACTATCTCTGCAATATGGCACAGAGTGGTGATTAACTCTTATGGACAGTAGAAACAAACACCTGTGTAAATGCTGGTTATGATGTCTGTGTATGGTGGCACAAAAGGTGGTTATTTGCACATTACAAATTTCCGGGTTGGGCTGGGTGACTAGCCCTGCACATTGGAAAACACAACCCACGGTTGTTTTAGTGTCAGTATCAAAAATTTCATGTCCCAAAATTATATTTCAAACAAATGATCTCACATTATATAAACTCAATTTTTCCCTAAAGAGAAAAGCGGTAGGTCATACACCAACGTTTTGGACAATTCAATTGATTTAAATGGGCCTTTGGATGGGAGTTTTCATATGCAAGACTACGCATGCCCTTAAGTGGGATTTACTAAGCCCCTCAAAGCCCCCTTATGCAGCTCTGATGGTTTAATAAATGCAGAGAAATGCAAAGCAGCACAAATCGCTTCCTGGCATTACTCTGTGTTGAGAAGGCATTCCAATACACCCATCCAGGATTATGGTGTCATTCAAACTTTACAAAGACATGTAAACCTGGGAATGCATCAAAATGCTACACATTCCCAAGTGAGGTGTAACAAGGGGAAATATGTATATTTCTCCTTGTTATTTTCTTATTCCATGTGTGCTGCATTCTGCAGCACACATAGGAAGAGGAAAATGGTTTTAAAGACTGTTTTTTTTTTTGCAGGAATGTTTTCCTTCACGTACAAAAACAATCCTTCCTGAAGCACAGGCTCCCTTGCATGAGGCCTCTAAGAAGGTGGGGGCCCTGGACAATTGTCCATTATGCCCATACCTTAAAACGACTCTGGTGGGATTCAAACCCTGTGATCTACGAGTAGTAGCATGAACTGAACCTGCACCACATGTTGCTCTAACATTTAAATGTCACTTTGCTCCTCCCTACCTTGATGTTTATTCTCAGCAATCCATTCTTCACAGTATGTACACCACACATACTGGTTAAATTCACTGTAAATTAAAAGTGCTGATGCTACAGAGAGTTGAACCTGTAACTTGAGGTTACAGTCAAAAGGTTAGCAGTGGTGCCAACACACTGACAACATTACACCAAAGCCTGTGTCCGATACATCTTACCTTGACACTGTGTTTGTCCCGAAGCTCCTGGAGCTGCAGCAAATATTTTGAAATAAACTTAATATAACTGCATGTTGTGACCATGTAGTTTAAACAAACATTTACCCATATTTTCATGTCTAAATAAGCTTATTAGCATATGTTGTGCTGACTAGTATGTGCAATGCTCTGTGATCACACAACTTTTGCTTCTCCTGCTTTTTAAAGTTTCTTTGTGGATCCATAAGTGAGGTCTTTCCTTTGGCAATTTTACAAGTCGGGTACCACTGTCCCCAAATGGGGTGTACCCATGTCCATGCATGCTAAGGGCCAGGTAAAACCCCACGCTTACATGGCATGGCCAACTTCCTACCCACTAAGCATGGCTTCTTTGTATCAGTGGAGGTGGCTATTTAGGCCTTACTTCCCTCCTGCCAGTGGTACCTTGGGCAGGTGGAACATGGGTGAGCCTGGTCTCCTGCATACCTCATACATTTGCATAAGCAGCCAGGTATGAGGGGCAGCACAAGTCTAATGGTGCGCTGGGTGTTCCCCTAGATCCCATGTTCTGCACTGGGAGGTGAGGTTTTCTGTGGGCATGATATGCAGGTTCTAAATTGATGAATTGGTACTTGTTATGCTCTTGTTGGCAGACTGCAGCATCAGGAGTATTGAAATCAGGCCTCCTGGCCTTCAAATATTTCATAGTGTCTCTCAAGCTGTTTTTTAACTGCTCTCCCTTCAACGTGGGAGAGGTAAGCACCTCTCCTCCTGCCACTTTAGCTCCTCAGCCTGATTTTGTCATGCTCTTAAACTACTCCTTGAGCCCCAGCTATTCCTTTCCAACAGCTAGGAGCTGCATAAAGCCCAAGACCAGCTCCCCTACCTTGGATCCTGGGAGTCATTTTGGCCTGGGATCTTCCTACAGCAGAATCATAAGACCCTCAAGGCATGTTACACTCCTGTTTGCACAGCCTATGCCCCACAGACGTGTTGCCACTTGTAGGCTGCATGTGTGTCCAGCAGACATAAGGGGTTCACTTTCCAGGGTTACATACATTGGACCTGTCTACAGAGGTTTCAGGGGTAACCTCTGCTTCAGTGTCTCCAGCAAGTCCATCCTCTGCTGTCCTCCAGTGGGAGTGGGCAGGCTAGTGCCACTGGCCAGTGAGGAAAGGGTCTTAGCTAGAGCAAGTAAGTTCAGGTGCAGTGTATCCCACCTCTGCAGACAGGAGTTTGCCCACACAAGATCCTTTCTACCTCTCCCTCTGGGGTTTTTCAGTGCTTCTCAAAGTCTCTCTTTCTTGTGCAGGGGTTTAAAATTAAAATTGAAGGTGGAGCATTCTCGAAGATGGACGTTGCTGCCTAATCCATATATGCTCAAAATCAAAAGAGACTAGCTAGGTTTAAACAGAAAAGACTCGAAGGAGTACGTATGTCAAGGGAAACCAGTAGGTTTTATTTGAAAGCCCTCACCCACCAACCTAGTTGGTGGCATGCTTCATCATCGGGCCCCACCGCAGTGGCACCTAACGTGCCCCGGGTGTGCTTCGACGCCAGGTTACTGCGGAGCTGGTATAATTGCTGAGTGTGCAATGTGGTGAGTATGAAGGTGAAAATTAAAAAGCCATACAGAAATCCCAGCACCCGAGGGTAAAAAACTATTTTAATGAAACTGGGTATCTGTTGGCACGTTAAAAAGGCAGACGGACACAATGGAGTATGGATTATGACCTCCAGTGTCCTGTGTGGTCTACAGAAAACACTGGTCTAACTTACACTGAAGATGACATCAGTGAAATCTTATCCGACCCGTCCCTTGCGGCAGACTTCAATGTCTCCACAACCATTGCACAGTCCTCTGACTGGGATGCACTGACTGAGAAGAAAAGGAACAAAATACGAACCATCCTACATGGCGTAATTCTAGCACAGTATTTACGCACCAACACTGCTCCAAGAGGTCTCATAGTCACCAATGCCCCTAGGATCTTCCTAGATGACGCCACTTTCAGGAAGGATTGGGCCCAGATCGCCTGGCATTGTACCAGGGACTGGCTCGTCCTCATCATAAAAACCGCCAAGCGACTCTCCGATGCTATCCTGATCGAAATCCAGGCAACTGAGAACCATTTCAAGACCACCCTAACTGGTTTTAAGAAGAAACTAGAAGACCAAAACCGTGAGATGGCTGACTACAAAGAATACTTAACTCAGACAAAAATTAAAAATTTTGAGAAAGACCTGAAGAGATTCAGCTTCACTAAGACATACCCTTATTCGGATGATGCTTATACCCCAGCCAGAAAAGACTCCGACAGCTCCGGGGACAATAGTTCGGTCTCTAGCAATTCCAGCACCGGATCCAATCAATCCAATCAATCTAGAGGAAGAGGGCGACGAGGCCAACACTGGCAGCAACCCTGGCAGGGTCCACCACAGAACCACAACTTTGGGCCCCCACAATTTGGACCAATACCACCTCCTTTCTATGGTTTCCCCCCAATGTACGCACCAGGACAGATGCCATACTTTCAAGGGAATCCCAACCAAAGATATCCTTTTTTATCACAGGGCCGCAGGAATCGCGGAAAAAGAAGAAATGCACCACAGGTCCACTGGACACCAGAAGCGGAACCAGTGAGTTCGAACACGAGGAACAAAACCAAGGAACAGGCGGGACCGAGCAAACAGTAACAGCGGTAAGAACAAAAGACCAGCTGGTGTTCAACGTCTCTAGCACAGAATTGACAGAAGAAGAAACAGCAGTCCTGAACAAGGGCCTATCTTTCGTCCCCACAGCGAAACTGGACCATTTCAAATTGCATATGGAACTGGCGGAGTTCTTTAGAAAACTAAAATTAAAAGCCTTCTTTGAAAAGAAAACAGAGTCCAACGACCCTCAGGAGGAAGTCCCCAACGAGACAGGCCTCAGATTAAAATCCACCTTCATTCCTCCACCTGCCAGTATACCTGTCGAGATCGCTGCTTTCGAACAGGCGGTCTACACTGAGGTTGAGAATATACAAGAAAGAAACACCTTCAATAATCTGTCCTACAGGGAACGTGAAACGATAAGACGCCTGCAGGCTAACCCTACCCTTGTCATAAAACCCGCCGACAAGGGGGGAGGTATCGTGCTCATGGATAAAACAGATTATGACACCGAGTGTCTCAGACTACTCAGCGATACCAGGAATTACAGACCACTCAGGAAAGACCCAACTGAGGAACTAAGCCAGAGGATACAGATCTTGGTGAAAAATGCCCGAGACGCAGAACACATCTCAAAACAGGAGGCCGACTACCTGTGCTGCAAAAATGCAAGAATCCCATACTTCTACACCCTCCCAAAGATACACAAAGGAGTAACCCCACCACCGGGAAGACCAATTGTGTCTGGGAATCAATCACTCCTAGAGCCCCTGTCACGCTTTTGCGACTTTTTCTTGAATCCATTGGTACAACTCACACCTTCCTACATCAAGGATACGAAACACCTTTTAAATGTAATCAAGGAAACCGACTACAACCCAGAAACCCAACTCCTTGTCGGATTAGATATTGAGAGCCTCTACACTAGCTTACCGCAGGACGCCACACTGGCAGTACTGGAGGAAGTCTTAACTGGAACTGTTTGGGACCATCATACTCCACGCAGCTTCATAATGGATTGTGCCACTCTGGCATTAAAAGACAACTATTTTGAGTATGAGGGCAAGCTGTACCTACAGACTAATGGCACAAGCATGGGGAGCGTTTTCGCTCCCAGCATAGCTGGTCTTTACGTAGCCCATTTCGAAAAAACACACATACAATCTGTAAACAATCCCTACGCAACTAACATCAATGTATGGCGTCGATATATCGACGACATTCTGGTAATCTGGGAGGGAAATCAGGAATCCCTGGATCAATTCCTCATGTGGCTCAATACCCGTGACAACTACCTGAGGTTTACCTGCACTAGCAGTGCTTCCGAATTAGCCTTCCTGGATCTCACCATCAAGGCAGGCGTGGACGGCTTGACAACCACAACTTACCACAAACCCACATCAAGGAACTCACTGTTGAGGTTCGACAGCTTCCACCCTAGACCTCTACGGGAAAATCTCCCTTATGGCCAATTTTTACGACTGAGACGCAACTGCAGCCGAATTCAGGACTACAAACAACAATCAGCCACTTTGATCCATAAATTGGAAGACAGAGGATACCCCACCAGGATTCTGAACACCACCTGCAAGAGGGCTCGAAACCAAAATAGAGAGTCTCTGCTTGAGGCAACAACAAGGCCCCCTGATGAACCCACTTTGACATGCGTCACCACTTATAATACCGTGTCTAATCAGGTCTCCAACATAATCACCAAGAACTGGAAGATTATCAACTCAGGCAACCGAAACTGGGAAAAACCCAGATTCGCATACAAAAGGGCAAATAATCTGAAAGACTCTTTAGTACACACCAGACCCAGACCGAACTGTGCCACTAATGACAACACCATCCTCAATGCTTGGGGTTTACCGAAACTTACGGGACACCAACCGTGCAATAATTGCAGCGTGTGCCACCTTACATCCCCCTCAAAGACCCTGGACCTAGAACCGGGCAAGGTATGGACACAACGCCAGTTTACCAACTGCAATTCCTCTAACCTGGTGTATCTCATGACATGCAGATGTGGCCTACGGTACGTGGGTATGACTACCCGGAAGGTACGGACAAGAATGACTGAACATCGTAGCACCATCCGATGTGGTAAAAACATAAGTAGACTTACTGACCATTTCTTGTCCCACAATCACACCCCCAATGATTTCGCTTGGACTGTGATTGAACAATTCCCCATAACTGAAAACAATGAAAGTTTTCTCTTCCAAAAAGAACAACGTTGGATTTATCGCCTATCCACTCATACTAAGGGACTTAACGATTCCATACCTTGGAATTCGCTTAACACCTAATGACTGAGTCTTCCTTTTCCTCTCCATTCTGTGCATAGTCCACACTCAATGACTGAGACTTCCTTCCTCTCCATTCTGTGCAAAAACTAATCCTTCTCACATTAATATACCATTCATTTGCTTCCTTCCAGTGTCAATATCATTTTTTGACACCCTTTGCCCTTCGTAAAAGGGTTTTAGAACATACTAGCGCTACTATGAGCGCTGATACACCCTTCCACGCATGCGCGGCACCTTCCACGCATGCGCGGTAGCCTCTAACTACCCGCGCATGCGCAGAGAGGCTTTACCTGTGGGCGCACGCGCCGGATAGGGACCGCTACTCTGTTAACGCATGCGCAGAGCGCGCATGACATGGCGCTTTCAGCGCGGCAACCCCTCCCTCTGTTTCTACCCTAACCCAGGTGTAACCAATGACTGAACCTTTAAATAAACATGCTCGGCCAACCCTCATTCACATCCGGGCGCCGCAGAAGGATTACAGGTCCAAGGAGGAACCAGATCGACAGTTTCGTGAGTAAATGAGACTGCGCACTACAGCTTCTGTTGGGGTAAGGTGTTGAGGTTTTCCCTTACAGGTCGGATAATTATATATAACCAATACCACCTCCTTTTAGGGTCTCTTTCTCTGCCAGGCGACCCAAGGAGGCTTTGATCAGCTAAACACTGTGTGAGGACAATAATTGATTTTCTTTCACTTACCTGAACCTCACATTGACATGTTCGTTTTCTAGATCACCACTACAACCGGCTTCTAGATAACCTTCACTTGAGTCTTGCCACTGACAAGACCACACTTTAGCCATGTATAGTCCGCTCACTCACCTTACAAGACGGTGGAATGACGACTGTTTTTTGCAATAATATGCTAATATGACTCTACCCTGTACGTCTGTATGTCTCCCCCTCTATGTTATATGTAGCAAAGCGAGAGGGAACCCCCTTCTCACCCATATAGCACCTTAGTGTGTGCTACACATAGAACCTTAAACACACTCACTGTAATTTAATTTAATACCCCCACACATACTCACTTGGTCCTGAGGAAAGCCTGTTTCAAATTAAGAAAGGCCAGGCTGAAACATGTAGACCACACAGGACACTGGAGGTCATAATCCATACTCCATTGTGTCCGTCTGCCTTTTTAACGTGCCAACAGATACCCAGTTTCATTAAAATAGTTTTTTACCCTCGGGTGCTGGGATTTCTGTATGGCTTTTTAATTTTCACCTTCATACTCACCACATTGCACACTCAGCAATTATACCAGCTCCGCAGTAACCTGGCATCGAAGCACACCCGGGGCACGTTAGGTGCCACTGCGGTGGGGCCCGATGATGAAGCATGCCACCAACTAGGTTGGTGGGTGAGGGCTTTCAAATAAAACCTACTGGTTTCCCTTGACATACGTACTCCTTCGAGTCTTTTCTGTTTAAACCTAGCTAGTCTCTTTTGATTTTGAATATATAAAAGCGGGGATTCAGACTAGCTTACCTAGTCCTCCCTCTCTCCTTTGATTCAGTGATAATCCATATATGCCACATTATCTCCCCACTCCTGACCCATCACTCTAAATAGCATTTTGGGATTTTCCATGATGGTAAAATACAGGTCAGTAATAGGTCCTCCAAAGTCTTCAGCTCACCCTCAAACTGACACAGCAAACGGGTTCTTTCCCTCCAAAATACCAAAAGGAAAATCCTCTTGTGCATGGCCAGGCTTGTCAATAAATGTCAATTAGTTAGCCCAAGCTGATTCCTCTCCTACCATCTACTAGTAGCAAGCTAATCTTCTGCAAATGGGCTTACTGTCTGGGGGTTTAATAGGTCTGCTATCCAGCAGAGTGATTAATGTGGCCTAGCATGGAAAGTCAAAGCCTACATTTTATCAAAGGTTTCCTATGGAAAATACTAATAGGAGTATCAGTATAATCATATTAATATTACGTTTTCACTCAGGACCTAATTAAACCCAAAAATAGTCTTAATTGTTTTTAAAATGAGGCAATACAAATTTGATATTTTTGGTGCAGAGTTCATCTACAATATGAATACAACAAAGTAAAACAGTCGTACAGTGAAGGGTGTGGATTTTGTTCTTAAAGACTAAAGTGTAGCTGCAGGTAGATGGCGTAGCAAACAAGTAAGAATTGGTGAAAAAAAACTGTAAAGCTAAGGAGACAAGCTATTTCTTTGGCACTTTCCAGATGTTTGATTGGGGTATTTGGTAAAGCAGCCATGTGAACCGACTGAGCCATTCCACCGAGGAATAACGTGAACCAGACATCTGATGTAATAATACCTGATGGTTGATTGTGTCAAACATAGTTTACAGGTCCAATAAATTAGGAGCTGGCTCCATCTTCTGCATACATTGTTTTGAGGGCTTCAATAATGGGTCCAGAATTTGGTATCCTTTCCAGGTGTGAATACTGTTTGAAAACTATCTAGCATGCTGACTGCCTTAACAAAAGTATCCAGTTGTATAATGTCACAGCTTGTTCGAGTACATTGTACTGTGTAAACTATTAAAGAAATAGGATAGCCACAGCCTGGATCAATAAATTTGGATGAGGGTTTTCACTAAATGGGCAAATTGTACGAGAGCCAACAAAGATGGTAAACATGCCAGCCAGATAGTCAAGGGTATAGATCGTAAAGACTTTGTTGAAGATGTAGCCAGTGCAGAAGATGTAGTAGTTCCATCAGGGTGGGGGTAATGAGGTCATATTTTTTCATGCACTACCTAAGGCATGCTGTACCATGTAGAATGCCATAAAGGTGTGCCTGAGAGGCCATGGAGCAGGACCTTGCTATTATTCAGATTTGAGAGCGCAAGGGCTTAAGCAGTAGCTCTGAAGTCATTTTGAACAAGGATCTGTATCACTTTTTAGGAAAGAGAGTTGGCACCAGATCATTTTGGTTTTCCATCAATGCTGCCAAACTGAGAACATGGCTGTGGTTCTGCTCC
This sequence comes from Lissotriton vulgaris, assembly GCF_964263255.1. NCBI lineage: Eukaryota > Metazoa > Chordata > Amphibia > Caudata > Salamandridae > Lissotriton > Lissotriton vulgaris. The sequence goes on along the minus strand of NC_141689.1, from coordinate 1,717,748,691 downwards.
GAATAGATACATCTAGCTGGAAAACAAATACAAATTGTAAGTTACAAATGTGAAGTAAAAGAAAGGAGTTACATCAATACAAGGTAATAATTTAATCCCAATGTTATCCTTTAAAAGAGATAGGCCTTGTCGCAGTGAAAAACAAATGTAAGAGTTTTTTACTACTAGGACATGTAAAAGTTAAAAGTGCATGCCCTACTTTTTAAATACACTGCACTGTGTCCTTGGGGTGTCCAGCGCCTACCTTAGGGGTAACATATATGTATTAAAAAGGAAGATTTGAGCCTGGAAAGTGGATTAGCTTGCCAGGTCGACTGGCAGTTAAAACCTTCATACACTGGCTCTGCAGTGGCAGGCCTGAGACATGTTTAAAAGGATACTTAAATGGATGGCACAATCAGTGCTGAAGGCCCACTAGTAGAATTTAATTCACAGGCCCTGGGCACCTGTACTCTACATTACTGGGGACTTATATGAAAATTAAATATGCCAATTGTGGATACACCAATCGTTTAAGGCAGAGAGCACATTAGCTTTAAACTGGTTAGCAGTGGTAAATTGCTCAGACTCCTAAAGCCAATAAAAAGCAATTCAGCAAAAAGGGGAGGAGGAAGGCAAAACTGTGGGGGTGACCCTGCAGAAATGACCATTTCCAAAAATGTGTTAATAATTTGTATTACTATTTTAATTGATTAATAATTATGTATATTGTGTATCATAAATATATTTTAGTTATATTTTAGGTGTGGGCTGCTAGGTTTGTAGGTTTATAGGGTGGGAAGTAATACTTAAATACCAATTAAATATTAATTGTAAATTAATTATTTAATTGATTATTAATACTATGGATTGCGTTATACTCATTTTTTTTGTTATATTTTAGGTGTTGCCTGCCAGGTTTGTAGGGGTATAAGGTGGGAAGTTAATTAAGTATTAGTTAAATAATAATATTTCTTATATTGATGATTAACTATTAAACTGTTTATTAATTATGTAAATAGTTTAATTGTTTTTATTTTGTAATATATATTTTTATGCAAATTAATATTGTTTATACCAGAACACCGCCTCCCTGCTGGAGAACCTCAACCAACATCTTACTCAAGCAACTTTTGACCACACCAACCCACACGGCTGAACACATGCTCGACTTAGCTTTCTCTACCAGTGGGAACATCACTTACAGCCACGCCAGGGAACTCTTCTGGACCAACCACCACTGAGTACATCTTGCCTTCGCCATGCCCACAGTATGCCACCACCCTCATCACCTCCCTAGTGCAGCTGGAACAAGGCCACCGAAGAACATCTTGTTGACCTCCTCAGCATGACCACTCCTCCATCACCAACAGACACCAATACCGCAGCTCCCAACCTTCACCGATGGATGTCCACCTATACCAACATTCTGGCACCCCTCAAGAAGACAAAAGGCAAGCAACACTCCAGGAAAGCCAGCTGCTTTACTCCCACCCTCCATGAGTCCAGGCGTCCTTGCCGACGACTTGAGAAGAGATGGAGGAACAATAAAAGCCCTAGAAATCCACGCAACCTTCAAATCCGCTGTCAACGCACACCACCTTCTCCTCAAAACCACAAAGAATATGGATTTCCAAGATAGAATAAACATCAATACACACAACAGCAAAGAAATCTTTGCCATCATCAAAGAGCTCTCCAGCCTCACTGGCGAGACCACAGACATCTCACCCTCACAAGACCTCTGCAATAAACTCGCCACCTTCTTCCACCAGAAGATCAGGCAGATCTACAACAGCTTCGACACCCAAGACCCACTACCACTGCAAGCAACCAAGCCACACCCCAACAGATCATGCTCAACTGGACTCCGCTCACCACAGACGACACACTAAAGACCATGAAGAGCATCCACTAAGGAGCCCCATTGGATCCTTCCCGTACCACATCTTCAACAAAGCAGCTACTTCCATCTCCCCAGCTTCGCTGCACCATAAACTGCGCCATCGAAACCGCCACCTTGCCCGATGACTGGAAACAGGCTGAGATCAACCCCCTGCTGAAGAAATTTTTACTGACCAGACAGACCTTAAGAACTTCAGACCCATCTCCCTTCTCCCCTCCCAGCCAAGGTCATTGAGAAGACCTTCAAAGCCCAAATCTCTGACTTCATTGAAAAGAACCACATCCTGGACACCTCCAAATACAGTTTCTGAAGCAACCACAGCACAGAGACTGCATTCCTCGCTGCCACAGATGGCATCTGCTTCCTCCTCAACTGGGGAGGAACCACAGTCCTCTCTGCCACCTTCGACACCGCCTCCCACCCATCTAATCACGAAACTCCATAATGCCAGGATTCTGCAACAAGTCACTAGACTGGTTCCACTTCTTTCTGACAGGCCGAAAACAGTGAATTAGACTACCCCCATTCCTCTCAGAACCTACAAAGATCAGCTGCAGAGGGCCCCAGGGCTCCTCCCTGAGCCCCAGCCTCTTTAACATCTTCTTGGCTCCCCTTGCAGCCAACGTCAGAAGCCATGGACTCAACATCATCTCCTAAGCCGATGACACCCAGCTGATCATCTCCCTCACCAACAAACCCACAGACGCCAGAATCAATTTTCACTTTGGAAGGCAAACAGTCGCTACCTGGATGCAAGACAGCTGCCTCAAGCTCAACAAAACCTAAGTACTCATCCTGGGACCCATCCCCTCAGCCTGGGATGACTCCGGGTGGCCTCCTAGACTAGGAACCCCACCCACCCGTACAGACCATGCTTGCAACCTTGGCATCTTACTGGACTCTATGAACGGCCAAATCAATGCAGTAAACTCATCCTGCTTCCACATCCTCCGTCTGCTTCAAAAATCATTCAGATGGCTTCACACAGAATCAAAAGACAGTCACCCATACACTCAACACCAGTAGACTAGACTATGGCAACGCACTGTACCCTTGCGTCACACAGAAACAGCTTAGGAAACTACAGAACGTCCAAAACACAGCAACCAGACTGTTCCTCGAAATCCTCCACTGCAGCCACATGACACAACACCTCTGACAACTCCACTGGCTCCCTAGCAACATGAGAATCACCCTCAAGCTTCTCACACATTCCTACAAGGCCCTCCAAGAAGGTGGACCAGAATATCTGAACCACCACCCTGTTTTCCACACACCTGCTAGTCAACTCGGCTCTGCCCACTTCACCCTGGCGTCTGTCCCACGGATCCACAAGATTAGAACCGGCGGAAGATCCTTCTCCTAACTCGCCTCCAAGACCTGTAACACCCTACCCCTCTACCTCAGGCAATCTGCGTCATTGACCCAGTTCAGGGAGGACCTTAAGTCTTGGCTCCTCAACTGCACTTCCAAACCAGAAGGATCACCAGCCCGCCCCTAGCACCTTGAGACCCTCACGGGTGAGTAGCCGCACGTTAAAAACCCCTGATAGATGGATTGATTGACATAGGTGACAGATTTCACAAAAATATTGTTTTTAGCTCCAATTGGTGAAAGAAATGCTGCCAGAAAAGGTCCTGAATAATTTTCCTTTTTACTGCATAAGTTAGGTAACATTTCTGCATAAGTTATTTAACATCACAGCATAACTTGTCCTTCATGCTGCAAAATCCAGCAGCACTGAAAATAGTAAAGCACTGCAGAGTGGTTTGCAGGCTGTCACTTTGATGATGTGATCCATATTTCACATGGAATTGCGAAAATGTTTTCTACACATACATACATACATATATTTTGAATTTTATCATCAACTTATCTAACACCCTCCGAATGCTCTGCCGGCTCGCTCTTCCGATGGATCCCATCAACACCAGGAAGACTCACACATGCCCTCCTCACCAGGCTGACTCGACAATGGAAATTCTCTCTATGCCAGAATCTCCAACCAGCTTCTCAAAAGATTTCAGACCATACAAAACATTGCAGCCAGACTCATCCTGGACTTCTCCAGATAAACTTGCATCACCCTTCACCTCAGAAACTGGCCCCCCATCCAGAAGAGATGCCTATTCAAGGTCCTCACACTCGCATACAGAGCCTTCCTCAACCACGGAACATTATACATCAACCATGACTGAACTTCCACCTGCCCACACAACACCTGCGCTCTGCATCTCTCGCCCTCACATAAATCCCTGCATCCGTCAGCCGCAGTGTTGGCTGCTCCTTCAACGCAACCAAGACCTGGAACGACCTGCTCCTCCACCTCCGAACAGCTCCCTCACTGGCGGACTTCAGAAAGAATCTCAAGACTTTGCTTTTCGACAGAGACACAGCACACTCTGCACCCAGATACCCTTAGAGGTGACAGTGCAGAGCTACACAAATACGATTGATTGATTGATTGATTAATTGAAGTAGGGCCAGGCAAAACTCGAAGCATGTCAGTTGCTTCTCTCTAAGGAATGGACATTCTGTGACAGGGTGTTGTCCCTCATTTTTATTTCATGACCACCTTTTATTACTTCCTCAACATTGGTAGTTTTGGTGAAAACAGCAAGTGAGTTTCTTGTTTATCACAGGCCACTCTTTCAGGCACGTTTTTGCAAAAACTTGGCATATGATTGACGGAGTGGCAAAAGGCCACAGGCCGATTTTGGCAACTGGAAAACCAGGTTCGAGTCTCAGCGTCAGCTCAATATCCTGTGATCCTGGGCAAATCATTTAATCTCGCCCTGCCAACAAAAATGGAATGTGTCATTGTGTATTGCAACTGGTGCTCAGTTAAAGTGTTCGCACTATACAAAACTGGGGAAAAAATGTTGCATGCAGGTGATACATACTCAGACATATGCATCGTGTGCATGTTCGACCTTTTAATCATGTCCAAATAATGCACATGCCACATTTTTGTAAACAAAAGTTTACATTATATAATAACATTACATTTGTTCAAATCGGACCACTCATGCAGATATTCAAGCACTCGTTACTTATTTGGCTTGCAGGGTCAATATAGGCTTTCTAGAGTGTCCACTTAATTTCTTGCTGGACCCAGAAGTAATCATTAATTAATAAAGTATAACAATTTAGCAAAATAGTAAAGCACACCAACGTAAGTGATAAATTCCTAGTGATTTTGCGTGACATTCATACTACTGTGGACAGAAGTGTATTTTAACACCAGTTCTTCTGTATTTAAGAGGGGGCCTCTGGCAAGGACAGGTTGTGCTTGGGTTTCACGTAGCTTGTACGTAAAGCCCCTACGCATTTAACCATCATTGCTTTATTAGTGTCATGGCACGTATCGCTATAAACACACGCTCTCCTTTTCTCTCGATACATTGGCAGGGGGGTGCCCTTGCCAAATGATTATAATGCCGCAAGATGAGAAAGGCGCTGATGAAAGCAGACACGAGCATGCATGGCAGCCGTTCTCATTCAGCATTTGTGGCTTGGCTGCTTTCCAGTGTTTCTGTGTGATTACTGCGGGGCACGAAGGGTCTTGCTACTAGTTAAACCGTCAAGTGTCGGCAGCTGTCAGGCTGCAAAAAAACCCGTCTTTTTAGGCCGCAGCTGCGTGTGCTGTCAGGAGCTACTTTCACACAATTGCAGGCAACCAATGGCAGGCACTCACTTCAGCTCTGTTATTAGCAGATAACTGCAGGGGACACGCGAATAGGAGGTAGCTGAACTCAGTTTGACAACCTTAGGAAATAGAGGGAGTTAAGAATTAAAAGACATAATCCACTTCTCTGCTCGAGGAAAAAAAAAAACACAACCGGTGGAGTTCCCACAATGAACATTGCAAAGAACTGCAAAGGGAGAATTTGTAGTCGAAAAAAGATGCATTTTACCACATACTGGTTGGTTCCATGTTATAATTATTAGCATGATTATTATTATTAATATTATTATTATTATTAATGTTGCTATCAAGTTTATAGTTAATGTAGTTATCACACAGTGAAAAATCATGACATTAGTTTCTATATTGAGCAAAAGAAGTGCAGTAGCAGCTATAGCAATGCAGTTTTAATGATTGCAATTTTACTGCACATCTTCCCTGAAAAAATGTGCATGCGCCCCCTTAGCAAGTAAGTCATTGGAAGTAATTCTAATCTACCACCTCTTTTGGTTATGCTACTGATTTTCTGTCTTCATTAGATGACGGTCATTCCAACCATCTACTAAAATACTCTGGGGCAGATTTACAAGAAAGTGACGCATCTGTAGAGATGGGTCACTTTCCTGCGCCACCCCCTGAGAAATCCTTGCGCCACCATGGATATATCATTTTTACAATATGGCGCAAGGATTGACAGATGCGTCATACATTCTGACGCATCTGTTGGCGCAAAGCTCACACATTGCTGGAGTTGTTTCGCAAGCAAGACACAACTCCAGCAATGCATTTTGAGGCCTATTCCCACTAGACTGCATCACTCCTTACACCTGCTTCAAGCAGGCGTAAGGTTTTGATGCAGTGGCTTCCTAGAGTGACGCAGTGAAATTGTGTAGATTTCACTGCGTCACTTTTTTTAGACTTTCCTGCGTGGGAACGCCCACCCGGCATCGGTTATAGCTGACGCAGATATAATGTGACGCAGGGCTTTACAACGTGATGCATCTCCCTAAATGCGTCACGTTGTAAATTGACTGCATTATTTTACGCCACCGCTGCGTCACAAAAGTGATGCAATGGTGGCCCTAAAGGGTTGGAAGCGGCTTGTAAATCTGCCCATCTAACTTTTCCGTTCTCTGTGATCTGAATATTCACCTTTACAGTAACCACGACCACCAAGCCTGTTCTCTTCTGTACTCAATGACCCCCTCAGAATCTGAAACAATTTGTGGATAAACTGCTGGTCATCTGCTTGACCCAATATTCTCTAACGGCTGCATTCCGGTCACTGAGGTTTTAAGTAACATCTGGTCTGACTATTCTACAAACCACTTCTGTTGGGTTTTGGCGCAAGGTTCGAGGAGCAGAGGGCCTAAGCCATCACTTCCCCATTGCTCCCGGGCCAATGTTAAATCAGAGAAAATGTAATGTATCCTCAATGACAGTGCCCTAATGCTATCAGGTAGGATAGATGAGGATGCACTGTCAGTTGTCTTGGAACAATCCGACTTCAACTGCCCTAACCGCTTAATGTCCTCCGTCCCCCAGCCGTGCCATGTCCGTCGCTGCCCCTATTTTAAAGGAATGTGTCCCGAATGCCTTTGAGTCCTCACCCATCAACCGCAGGGCGTGCCTCAGAACACCTGACCTGCCGTCACCCTGCCGTCCCCCCCTACCAAACACCTCCCCTCCTGAGGTCCCCTGCCCAGCTGCCAAACACCGGCCCCACACCGCGTCCAGCCTCCCCGGCCCGGTCACCACCCACATCCCCACCCCTTGCTGGTCCCTTTTGGAGCGTCGCAAGCGTACCGCCACCTACCGCGCCTGCCCCTCAATTTCCTCCCACAGTACCCCCCGGCCCCCCTTTCAGGCCTACCAATTCCGAGATCCTAAACGCCCCAAAAGAACAACCAGGACATGAGCGTGGCAAACAACACCGACTCCCTCCCGTCTCGACAAACCGAAGGCAACTTCGTTAACAGGCGTCCCAGCAAATCCTCTGTAATAGGCCTCCACTGAAACACCTTCGTGATTCTCTCCGGTGCCCAGCCGTCCAACAACCTCACCCCCAACTCCCCCGCGGACGGCTGATACCCCCACCACAGCTTCCCCATGAAAGCCACCGCTGACAACTTCCCCGCAATCGTCACCCTCAACAAACCCCTTTCCATCAAGGCCAACATGAACCGCACCACCTGCTCCTCCCGCCGCCACTTGTCCTCCTGCCTTACCGCACCAGACTGCCGAAACTCCTCCCAAGCCTGCACGTGCGCCTTCCAAGTGGACGCCGCCACCGACACCCTCACCAGCTGAACGACCCGGCGTCTCCCACCGACCACAGCTCCCTCTGCACCGGCGTCTTGGTCTCCTCTGCCTTCGTGACTAGCCCATGGAACCTCTGCCGCTGTGAACGAGACAAAGCATCCGCACTGTCATTGTCCACCCCAGGCACATGCCGGGCCTGAAAAAGGATGTCATGCTCCAGACAGCGAAGCACGAAAACTCTCATCAATTTCAGCACTTGCGGGTCCCGGGCCAACTGCCTGTTCACAACCTGTACCACGGACATATTGTCCACCCGGAACAGGACCTGCTTGTGTGCCAACTCCCGAGCCCACACCGCCACCGCCACCACCAGCGGAAACAATTCCAGAAATGCTGCGGCCTCCCGCCGGCCACTGCTCCGCGCACCACCGACCCGCCCAGTACAAACCGAAGCCACCAACACCCGCCGCATCGGAATACAACGTGACATCCCACTCCCAGTCTTCCGGTGGCGCCATGGGCACCCCATTGAACCGTCCCAGGAAAGTCAGCCAAATCCACAAATCCTCCTTCGTCCCCGCCGACAGCCGCAAGTGATGATGTGGCAACATCAGCCCGACAGCGCCAAACTTAGGCGACAACAGAACGTACGCTCCGCCCGCACCACTCGTCACACAAAATGTAGGTGCCCCAACAACACTTGCACGTCCCGCACCGTCACCTTCCGCTTGTCCAACATGCCGGCCACCAATGCCAACATCGCCGCCTTCTTGTCTTCCGGTAGGCGTGCTTCCATGGCAGCCGAGTCGAGCTCTATACCGAGAAAGGACATCACCAAACTGGGACCGTGCGTCTTCTCTGGCGCCAGGGGAACTCCCAAGTTACCCATTAAGTCCTGAAAATCTTCCAGCTGCTGCTGACAATCCATCCAACCGGGCTGTCCCATCAGAAAGAAGTTATCCGGATAGTGTGTCACCGTCTCAGAGCCTGTGCGCCAGGAAAAAGCCCACTGCAGGAAGGAGCTGAAACGCTCAAACAACGCGCAGGTGATCGAGCACACCATAGGCAGCGCCTTGTCCACAAAAATGCCCCTATCGAATTGGATTCCCAACAACTGGTAATCCTCCGGGTGCACAGGGAGTAACCTGAAAGCCGACTTAATGTCGCACTTCACCATCAGTGCCTGCTTCCCTGCCGGCGCCACGATCTTCCGCGCCACGTCCACCAATGAGTACGACACCGACGCGAGTTCCGCCGATATGAAATCATTCACAGAAGACCCCTCCGGCCACGACAAGTGCTGTATCAACCTGAACTGCATCAGCTCCTTCTTGGGCACCATCCCAATCGGGGAGATAATCAGGTTTGGCAAAGGAGGCTCCGCGAAGGGGCCCACCATGCGGCCCTCCCTCACTTCCTTGAACAATTTCTCTCGCACCATCCCTTTCCGTGCGTTTACTGACTTCAAGTTGTCCTCCAAGCGTGCAATCCGCGGCCCCTCATACCCCAACCGAAAACCCTCCCGGAAGCCCCTTCGCAAAACGGCCGCATGGTCCGCCCGCGGATAGGCTGCCAGCAATGGCTCCAGCCGGTCCAGCCTAACTGGTGTATGAGCCCTTTCCCAGAGCCCCCGCTCCCCCTCTGCCTCCCCCTCTCCCCCCAGCCTGATTTCTCGACGCCACTGGCTGTTGTCCCGATGGACCACCGATTCTCCAGCAGCGCACCACTGGGTGCCTTCTCCCCCACTTTGAGCATTCGTGTCGAAAACTACACACTTGCAGACTGCACGCGCCCTTGTTGAAATCCCAACAAGCCCCAACTGTGCTCTGCTCTGCGCTCTCTCCCTGCCCCTCCCCCTGCCCCTCCCCCCCCCCACGGGTGGGGCGAGCTGAAAAGGGGCTCGGCACGAGAGGCAAGCCGTCAGCCGTATAGACGGTGTGCCCGAACTTTACCCCGCCCATCGTCTGTTGGTACAGGTCAGAGTCCAGCCCCCCCCCTTTGCGTCTGGGTCCGACGCCATCCGCGCCCGGGAACTCCTCATCATAATGTGGCCAAGCGTAACCGCCGTAAGTCACCTTCGCCTTCCGAACCACATCCATGTATTTGAACAAAGCAATGGCCCTGTCTGGATACCTCTCTCAATATACACTAGCGTATATGAGGAATGCCGCCGACCAATTGTCAATCGTCAGCGGCACCTTGGGATGCCTGGCCAACTACTGCTCCTCCTCCTTGGACCCCTCCTTAGACGTAAGTTCCCTGTGAAGGAGCTTCAACAGCTCTACGTCCTCCCCCTTCCATATCTTCTCCTTCGTCGCCAGCAAGTGGTGCGCCCCCAGCGGTTTTGTCACGCCCATATATGGAAGCTTACGCACCAGCACCACGCAACACTCTTTCCCCCCCGGCAGCCCCCCCATTCGACTTCGCACTTCCCGCCGCTGCACTGCCCTCGTTGTCCGCCCCGGCGCTTGCTGACGATACCCCCTCCGATGGCACCGCCCCATCGTGCCCACCCCCGCATCCATCACATACCGTCCTTTCACCAGCCGCACCAAGTCCTCCCCCCTTGCCTCCGTCCCCACTGACACCTGCGCGCTGCGCTTCCTGCCCAAATCACTCCCCGCTCTGTCCCCCACCTTACCTGGTGTCAAGGCCAGCGTCCACACTGGATTCCACCGCCTAACCAGAGGAGCTGAGGGGGCCGTCACTCTGGGCGCGTCCAGCGGTGGTCGTACCTGCAATATACTTCCAACAGCATTACTGCCCCCCTCCTGAATCTCCCCCTCCTCCTCTGACTCTCCATCCCCATCCACGTGCAATCCCAGTGGCTCCTGGTCGCCCCCTGTGACTTCCACTCGACTCAACCCCACCTTCTCCCTACACACCCTCATCAACGCACTCAAATCAACACTCACTCTCCGTCCATCCACCATACATGACCCGCAAGCTGTAGTGTCCACCTCGCCGTGTACTCCCCGACCCCCAGCGGCGGTCTCGACCTTTTGGGGTGGGGCGGGCAGGGGCCCATCGCCCCGCCGTCTCCCGTGCTCTCCTGCTGGGTCCCTCGGTGGGGCACGACCGCCCATACAAGGCAGAGCCGGCCCATCCCCTCAGTGGACCGGAGCCGCAAGCTGCTCACCCGAGCTCCTCTCCCACCACTCCTGCCAAGGAAAAAACGTGGAGTCCAGCATGCCGGAGAAAAACTGCCCCCCCCCAACCCCCCAAACTCTCCCCCCTCTCCCCATCCCCTCTGCGGCCCCGCCCCCAACCCACGGAGTGCCCCCCCTCTTAGCTGGCCGCTCTTGCCACCCCCGATCCTGCCAGACCCACCTCACCCCAATCCCCCCTTGTCACCTGCCGAGGCTCCCCCACCCCCCCAACCCAAGCCCCCCAACTCGGTCCCCTGCCCCATGCCCCCGACCTCACCCCGATTCACTCCGACCCCCCCTCTCCACACCCTTCTGACCCAGGAGCACCATCCCCTCCCCACCCCCCTCAGCGCCTCTCCCCATCGCCCCTCCCCCCCACTCCCCACCTCCTCTCCCCCCGAACCCACGTCGGGGACGGAGACCTGCTGGGGCCCACCATATCCCCCCCCCCAGACGACGATCCCCAGTCCAAGGCAGTCTCAACACCCCCCTTCCCCCACCCTCTCCCCTCTCCCCTCCCCTTCCCACTCCAGCTCTGACTCTTCAATAAGCAGGGGCGACCCCACCCCCCCTTGCCCCCCTGGCTCTCCCCCTGTGTCCCCCACTGCATCCTGCTCAGTATTTCCTGACACGTCTTCCCCGCGCCCTGCGTCCCGGGACAGCACCTCCCCCCTGGCCTTCATCTCGTGGCCTCATTACAGCATCAGCCTCTACAACCCTCTCCTCCCTCCCCCCGCCCCCAGCACCTTCTACAAATTCCAAGGCCCTCGCCCCCCTCCTTCCCCCCTCCCTCCTCCGCTGCGTGCCATTCCCCAGTGCCGCCCGACTACGCCGCCCACCCTCCGGACCGCTCCTGCCCCTCCCACCTTCACCGCAAGCCCTCCGCGGCCGAGACCGTGTGGGCTCGCATGCCACCACAGCTGCTGCGGTGCCATCTGCAGCGTGCCACGGCGGCCTCACCTGGACCTCCGGCCTCAGCATGTCCAGCCGTCCCGCGTCGCCCAGAAGCCTCAATGCCTCCACGACCCGCGAATCCGTCAGCCTCGCGATTCTTCCTCGGAAAACGCAGCAACCACCACAAAGCGCTACCGCCACAGGTACCGATCGCTAGACCTCTCTTGCCCACGCACCAGAGACCCCGCAAAACGCGTCGCAATGCCACAACCAGGCCTCAAAAACACGCGACCAGGACCCCCTCCAGCTGCTGTGTCACTGCCACCGAAATGGTGGTCATTGACACAAAATGGCCGCTAATATAGCCCCCAGCCCAACCAGCCCAAGCCCCAGCCCAAAGGGAGCCCAACACACCCGCCGCCAGCACAAGAAGCCCAAAATCCCTTGTCCCAGTGGTCTCCTTCCCCCCCTCCCTCCGGGCCCCAAATACCCCTGGGGTTGACAGGCCTCCCGATGGCGGCCGCCCCCCCCAAAACCCCATTTATCCCGGGTATGCTTTTTGTTGTATTACGCATTCCAGGCTTGGGTGTAGGTCGCCCACTGAGAGGACGTAATCGCCACCACGATCATTGGTTTCATTGTAGTTGGAGCCAGACTACATCGGGATGGCTGTTTATGAGGCCGTACTGTACTCCATTCCAGCCAGCTCGGTTTCAACCACATCACTGTGCTTGGCATTTTGGAAATCTTCCACAGAGCCATGTAACTACAGGCTGCGGCTTTACAAGGGTGCCCATGTTTCCCGAAATAAGATTTAAAAGAACAAGGGGTCGTTACCTCCGGTCATAATAAGAAAAACATTAGTCTAAAGACTCTTTAAAGGCCCTCTCAGACTTGATAAGATGATTTTTGTCACGGTTTTTAACAGGTTATGTATAAAATAGGAACCCCGGTGTGCTATTTTCTTGTATTCCATAGACATAACTCTTTCCACTTAAATAGTGCCAGACTAGGCTATTCTCTTTCGATCTTCCTTTAGTTTTGCAACATCAGCAACATTTAGGTACTTTCTTCTTCGTAAATAAATCATTGTAGTCATTAAATACATACTTCCATAACATTCTGTGCACTGAGACAGTTCGCAGGCTGGGGAGGCACAGCCGTACCAGTGAGGGGCTCGCTACAAACCTCTACATGGCCGCGAACCGAGCAGCTCAGCACAGGAAAATGCCGGGAGTTGAATGGTCAGCTTGGTTTAAAGTGACCAATCGTGGGGGCCCCCTGTGTGAGCCACAAGGATAAAAGGGCATGGCTGTCCCCCCAAAGAATCATATGCCTTTGCCATTGACCCTCCCACCCACACCAGTAATGCGGGCTTTGCAGCCGCGGATTGTGGATGGCCTGTGGCAAGGTGGGGACAGCACATAGGGACAGCAGAATGCGTGCAATAGCCAAAGGTGGAGTCGTTCAAGCGGGTAGGCTTGAGGATGCTTTATGGTAGGGGCACAGAGAGCAGGCTGCGGGGCAGCATGGGGTCAGCAGATGGCGGACACATGACTTGCCATATCGGGCAGGCACCAGAACCTCCCACAACACTTGGCAGCAAGGTGTAGCTTAAAAGCTGAAGGAGAGATGCTAGACCCTGGCTGGGAAATGGCTTTCACTCAGGGCGCTGTCACAAGGTGCTGTTATAGACTAAGGACTACTGGATTTGAGCTACAGACATTGTTAGGTGATGACAACATTATGCATGTTTTAAAAAAAATGATCTGTGAGTTTATGTCTGTCAATATGTGAATAAAGATGATCTGCAGCCATTTTGCACCGTCAGAGGCTTGATTGATATGTGACAGCAAAGGGGAAGGTGGGGTGCTAGTAGCAGCTGGAAGCTAGAGGGCACTCCTTCTCTGTAGACGGGTTAACTGCCCTGCTTATAGAGGAATTCTCCCCAGACAGCAGGAACAATTAGACCCAATTAGTATGCGCATGGTCATTGAGAAATACTTCCTCTTTAGGTCTCGCCTAAGTCAGTGCACACACTGTCTCATGCGAGACAATTTTTTACCTTTAAAGAGGCTTAGAGGTTGGCAATTGATTACCATTGGTTGGCTTAAATTGTAACTCATTTGATTGCTTCTTGTTTGTCAGCTTTGGTAAACTTCCTTCCTCTTCATGTGTTTGTCCCTTCCCAGGAGCATAGACGCATTACTGTGCCCTTCCGTTGCTCACCTTTTCAGGGTCTATGTTTTTTTCTTTTTAAGCACTGTATAAGAGTATTGACCGTATTGACCTGTGGCTGAAGAGACTGGACACGCTGCACTAATTGCTGCTTCCTGCGCTTCCAGTGCAGCGCCTCGCGGTACCCGCTTCGCGGGTCCCGCTTCGCGGGTCCCGCTTCGAGCGCTGTGCGCTAAGGATTTTTGGACCTCTCCTGTTGTTTTGCCCTGAGTGCACGGAGACTGCTGTGGGTGTGGAGGTATGTGGGCAGGGCTGCGAGCTGCGGGACTACCTCTCCCAGGAGTCCTAGCCAGACCCAATCGCAAACAGCTGGGCCGCTCTCCCTGCCTGCCTGCCACGCCCCCCACCACAGGGATTAAAACCTTGGCATTTTCCATGCTCATTGGGACGCCGTATTGACCTGTGGCTGAAGAGACTGGACACGCTGCCCTAATTGCTGCTTCCTGCGCTTCCAGTGCAGCGCCTCGCAGTACCCGCTTCGAGCGCTGTGCGCGGAGGATTTTTGGACCTCTCCTGTTGTTTTGCCCTGAGTGCACGGAGACTGCTGTGGGTGTGGAGGTGTGTGGGCAGGGCTGCGAGCTGCGGGACTACCTCTCCCAGGAGTCCTAGCCAGACCCAATCGCAAACAGCTGGGCCGCTCTCCCTGCCTGCCTACCACGCCCCCCACCACCGGGATTAAAACCTTGGCATTTTCCATGCTCATTGGGACGCCGTATTGACCTGTGGCTGAAGAGACTGGACACGCTGCCCTAATTGCTGCTTCCTGCGCTTCCAGTGCAGCGCCTCGCGGTACCCGCTTCGCGGGTCCCGCTTCGAGCGCTGTGCGCTGAGGATTTTTGGACCTCTCCTGTTGTTTTGCCCTGAGTGCACGGAGACTGCTGTGGGTGTGGAGGTGTGTGGGCAGGGCTGCGAGCTGCGGGACTACCTCTCCCAGGAGTCCTAGCCAGACCCAATCGCAAACAGCTGGGCGGCTCTCCCTGCCTGCCTGCCACGCCCCCCTCCACCGGGATTAAAACCTTGGCATTTTCCATGCTCATTGGGACGCCGTATTGACCTTTGGCTGAAGAGACTGGACACGCTGCCCTAATTGCTGCTTCCTGCGCTTCCAGTGCAGCGCCTCGCGGTACCCGCTTTGCGGGTCTCGCTTCGAGCGCTGTGCGCTGAGGATTTTTGGACCTCTCCTGTTGTTTTGCCCTGAGTGCACAGAGACTGCTGTGGGTGTGGAGGTATGTGGGCAGGGCTGTGAGCTGCGGGACTACCTCTCCCAGGAGTCCTAGCCAGACCCAATCGCAAACAGCTGGGCCGCTCTCCCTGCCTGCCTGCCACGCCCCCCACCACCGGGATTAAAACCTTGGCATTTTCCATGCTCATTGGGACGCCATATTGACCTGTGGCTGAAGAGACTGGACACGCTGCCCTAATTGCTGCTTCCTGCGCTTCCAGTGCAGCACCTCGCGGTACCCGCTTCGCCGGTCCCGCTTCGAGCGCTGTGCGCTGAGGATTTATGGACCTCTCCTGTTGTTTTGCCCTGAGTGCACGGAGACTGCTGTGGGTGTGGAGGTGTGTGGGCAGGGCTGCGAGCTGCGGGACTACCTCTCCCAGGAGTCCTAGCCAGACCCAATCGCAAACCGCTGGGCCGCTCTCCCTGCCTGCCTGCCACGCCCCCCATCACCGGGATTAAATATATAAACACTCTATAGATTTGTTAAATGATAAACGATCCTCTATGGGAAGGTTAGCTACAATACCCAGCCCCGATGTCCAGCCTCCGAGTACGAGCCACCATCTTATCGAAATGGTGGCTGATGTACATCGTGAGGCACAGGGGGAAGGCCTACCTCCGACTTTGACTGTAGAGAGTGACTCTAGCTTCCACAACACACAAGCCAGTGGGGGAGAGGATAGTTTGCTCTTGGCCAGTCAATCTCTCTCGGATTCCTCAGAGGTTGAGGATTCACAGAGAAAAACATCACAGAAAAGAAAAAGAAAAAGAAGTAAAGGCCAACAGAGGGGGGGTTGTTAATAAGATTCAAAAACCGAATGCTCCAGTACTTCTCACTGTCCCAACTCTTGATGCCACCTCCATCACACATTCTGTCCCAGTCTTAAATGATCTTCCGAGAAAATCACATACCCATGTTGGCCCTTCAGACCCATGCCCCACTTGTTATAGAAGTGATGATAGTTTGTTGTTAAAAATGGAAGCTATGTTCAAAACTCTTTTGCTTCCCGTACTAGAAAGAACGCGCCTGATGGCCTCTAAATTAGATGCACTTGAGTCCATATTTAACACCAATACTGGTCTCTTAACCCCTTTAGCGCGTCGAACATTCCGCCCCAGTGCGGACGTTCGATCGCGCTAACGGGATTCGGACGTCCAACGGTCGTGAGCAGCACCAGCGAGGTAGCGCGCGCGACGACCGTTGGACGTTCAAAGCACGGAAGGGGTTAAATAAGTTGGTAAACTCCCAAAGCATTCTAGGGAACCTCAGTTCTTCCCTAAGTAATCCCAAAGGCCAGAAAAATGTTACCATAGGTAAAACTACTTTGTCAGTCATTGTAGGCACAGCACCCAATCCTGGTTTAATTAAAAATAAGGGTTCATCGGCACGGGGGAGCTCTGGGAATAATGATCGCATGACTGCATCAGCTTCCTTGTGCCAGGTGCCAAAAAAGGCTCCCTTTAAATCCAACCATCAAGACCAGCCGAATAGCCCCGCACCCCACGTGGCTACCGGGCCCCAGGATACTGTAAAAAAGAAGGCTTCAAGTGTATCGTCTAAGCCCAAACCAACTAATGGTACAAGGGGGAGTAGATCCAACAATCCCTCTACACCTTTTGTAAAAGCCAGCAAACGGATACCCCCATGTACAGATTTACCTATAGAAGCAACACCATATACGATCATCTTGACAGGTGTTGCCCCTCTTAGGGAGGGTTCAAATGAATCACATGGGGATCTCCGAAACAAGGTTGTATTCTGGCTGAATAAAAACCGCCCACTTCCCCCTTCCTCCTCGACAGAAATATTGTTTGTGAGAAGAGTTGAATGGCTAGGACATTGTACTAAGGACTTAGAAGGGGACTGTATTATCATATCCTTTAAGGATCCCTGGGTGGTAGATTTCCTCCGCAGGGATGCAAGGTTTGAGAGGCTGGGAGATGTGCAGACCCTAGGTCTTGGGTATTTTTATCCGAGACGATCCTGTGAGCTCCCCCCTAGCCATACCCTCTCAATGATACCTGCTAGAGGATACCAGTCTGAGAAAACATCTTCCTTTTTGCAGTACCCATTATAGTTTAATCGTTATGAACCCCTTTCTGGCCTGGAGTGTATCGATTGACTTCACACATCAAGTGGTAATGGGAGGGCTTTGGGCAATCAATTAGACGGGGTAGTTGGAGTTGGTACAGTAGAGTCTACTCAGGGGGAATTTAGAACTGAGAGGGAGTGGGTGGTGGCCTCTGTATATCCCCTAGAAGTGAAACTAGAGGATCTCTAGTGTCATCCCTTTAAGGCACACAGATAATTGTCTTTCCGGTATAGAAAAGACTTCCACTCGTTATTCCTGTTGTGTTATTATCTTTTTTAATTCATTTGAATATCATTCATCATTTTCAGGTTGATTACCGTTTCTTGTACATTTGGGCCATATATACATCAGGCAATGTCATATCAATAGATCCAATGCATTTCGGGCATTTCACTCATGCCCTTCATCAGGAAATCGACACTGTAAACATAATTAAATAACTGTTACCATTGTGTAACAAATGAGCATTATGAACATCATGAAAAACATCATCAAGATATGTCAACTATAATTAAAAAAATGTGGGGGTTGGCAGTAAGGAGTAATGCTGACAGTAGTGAGTCTAAATGGCTAAATGTGGTTGCCTAGTGAATCAGTAGTTAAAAAAAAAATAAAAAAAACAAAGTCTCACTTACAAGCCTTTTCTCAGAAGTTTAACCATCTGCAACAAAAATGGTGAAAACACGGTCAACGATGTGGGTACAGCGTTTCAGTGGAGCGCTCAAAACTACATTAACTCCAATCAGTTAATATGAACTAACCTGGGAAGTTGTGTACTCGAATCTGTTAACAATCTCCAGAAACAGCGGCACAGGCGAACTCTGACCGCGTTTAGATATTTAAAAAGGTACCGGTCCTGTGGCTAGTCATGTGACCATAAACATGGACAATAGACTACATGTTGCTTCGTTTCTCGCAAAAAGGTGGTTAGTGAGCGTCGGGAAAAGTACACTTCAAAAAGGGGAATTTAAATGTAACTTCATGGCGAAAATGAATGACTCGGGACAAAAGTAATATCAAAAATGAGGAGGGTTAAAAACCTTTTTAAGAGAAATAGAGTCGGGACCCTGGATCGAACTCTGGGTTAGGGTACTAAAGGTATAGGTCGCTCTGATGCTAGAGCTATCTCGAAATTCAATGAGGAAATGAAATAAAATATAGGATAAACATAAGTGATAAGTGTCTGTAGTTATTAGGAACATACACAGTATCAACAAGATACGGTTATTAGAGCAATTGATTACAGATAGCATGACAGTTCAATTCTTTTTTGATATTACTTTTGTCCCGAGTCATTCCCCTTTTTGAAGTGTACTTTTCCCGACGCTCACTAACCACCTTTTTGCGAGAAACGAAGCAACATGTAGTCTATTGTCCATGTTTATGGTCACATGACTAGCCACAGGACCGGTACCTTTTTAAATATCTAAACGCGGTCAGAGTTCGCCTGTGCCGCTGTTTCTGGAGATTGTTAACAGATTCGAGTACACAACTTCCCAGGTTAGTTCATATTAACTGATTGGAGTTAATGTGGTTTTGAGCGCCCCACGGAAACGCTGTACCCACATCGTTGACCGTGTTTTCACCATTTTTGTTGCAGATTGTTAAACTTCTGAGAAAAGGCTTGTAAGTGAGACTTCGTTTTTTTTTTTTTTTACTACTGATTCACTAGGCAACCGCATTTAGCCATTTAGACTCACTACTGTCAGCATTACTCCTTACTGCCAACCCCCACATTTTTTTAATTATAGTTGACATATCTTGATGATGTTTTTCATGATGTTCATAATGCTCATTTGTTACACAATGGTAACAGTTATTTAATTATGTTTACAGTGTCGATTCCCTGATGAAGGGCATGAGTGAAATGCCCGAAATGCATTGGATCTATTGATATGACATTGCCTGATGTATATATGGCCCAAATGTACAAGAAACGGTAATCAACCTGAAAATGATGAATGATATTCAAATGAATTAAAAAAGATAATAACACAACAGGAATAACGAGTGGAAGTCTTTTCTATACCGGAAAGACAATTATCTGTGTGCCTTAAAGGGATGACACTAGAGATCCTCTAGTTTCACTTCTAAGTTATATTCAAGACGCCGCAGGAACCCCGACGTCACCTTTGGGAGCACCAGTAAAATATCTTTAATTAGACTAAGTGTTTCAAGATACAACGGCTGTGCATCTATCCGTACTATAATAGTACTCTGTATATCCCCACCAGAAGGTTGACAAGGTGGTGGGCCCACACCTGAGTGTAGTAGCACCCTTGGGAGTGGATCACAATGGTAGGGATAGCTCTATAACATCTAGCCAGGTTACAACACTCAAACTAGCATCATGGAATGTGGCAGGGTTGAAGGGTCGTATGGACTCAGAGGATTGGTTGGACTATATTGATACCTTTGATATTCTTTTATTTCAGGAAAGTTGGGCGCCTGATCCTATTCATAGGATTGGGTTCCTACATTTTTTCAAACCTGCTATAAAGGGTAATAAGGGTCGGGCATCGGGAGGGTTAGTGATTTGGGTCAAACAGTCCATAGGTTATCGACCAATGGAAATTTGCGTGGATAACCCGGACCTCTTGGGAATTAGGTTAAGTAAAGAAAATTGTCAGGATATTGTAATTATTAACATCTATGTACGTGGCCAACCAGGTGGGCGCTGCCCCGGTATCCTAGATGTGCTAGACTCATACCTCGAAGGGGTAGGGAGAGACAAGTTACTCGTTCTAGCAGGGGACCTCAATTGCATCTTCGAGCCGCTTTATGCTGCAGAGGAGTACTTGGGGTTTCCAGAGGATACTGTCTGGAATATCCCAATGCTTGCTCTGGATACTATTAAAAGAGGTTCAGAGGCAGCCCTACATTGGATGGGGCTTTGTCTAAACTGGGGGCTAAGGGCAACCAACGGTCGCACAGCCTCTGACAAAGTTGGCAAATCCACTTTTGATAACGGGGTAAGAAATAGTCGGATAGATTATATCCTGCTCAAAATGGAATTCTGGTCACTTTTGATCGATATGGAAGTAGTGCTCCGCCCCGAAAGCGACCATAACCCATTATCACTTAGCTTGAGACTACCAGGTGGATTTGGTAGACCCGCCTCCCCAGATCATGTAACAGGGGACGTGGTACTAACAAACGATAGAAGAAGGCTTAGATGGTCTAGAGTTGTAGAGAACCCAACCCTTCTTGATAGTATAACAGAGGTAGTCTCATCATCTTTGACTGATATTTCGTCCCTTGCCCACAGCAGGGCTGCTTGTAATCAAATTTGTGACCTTCACGAACGGTGCTTTGGCCGTCTTAAGGTTCTCTTGACGATTCCACCAACGCAAGGCACCGCTGAGGTACATGGCCCTCGGAAAAAATGGTACAATAAAAACTGTAGGGAGGCTCATGGACGTTTAGTTAAAGCAGTAAAATTGAGGATATCTAGGGATATTAAGGAGGCACGCTTAACGTATAAAAGAACCCAGTGGCAGGCGAAAAAGGAGTGGGATGATCTATTCTGGTCTGACCTAGTGGATGCATGCATTTCTGCCAACCAGATTAAATTTTGGGAAATTGTAAAGTGGGGAAGAAATTCTGATTCCCAAGCCCCAGTTAATCATGTGTCTGCAGAAACATGGGTTGATTTCTATTCTGGTCAGTTTACGGAGTCTGACCTAGAAATCGACACAGCTCTGTCCAGGCACGTCATCACCCTCACTCCTAATCAAGAGTTAAAATTCACGCCACTGGAAACCGAGTCTGCGCTCCGCCAGGTCCTAAAAGGGAAGGCACCAGGGATGGATTGCATCCCGGCCGATTTATTCAAGGTCAATCACCAACTCTGGGTCCCATATATAACTAAGTTAGTGAATGCTATTGCAATGGGTGGTAGGATCCCTGGGTCTTGGAAGGGGGCGGAGATCCTCCCTATTTTTAAAAAGGGGGATCGTTCAGATCCGGGAAATTACCGCCCAATAAGTTTAATAGATTCACTTCAAAAGGTCACTGCTAGGATGGTCCTAGCTAGAATTCAGGGATGGATGGAGTTGGAGAATATCTTGTCCCCCCTACAGGCCGGCTTCAGATCAGGCACCAGCACCATTGACCAGGTCTTAAGATTTTGTCTGATTTACTGGAAGGTGGTGCTGCTGGGTGGCGGAACGATCTATGCCGCTTTTATTGATCTGAAATCGGCCTTTGACCTTGTGCCAAGGGCCAAACTCTGGACCGCTCTTATAGATCTGGGTCTGCCATTAGAACTACTGGATATGATTGTTAGACTACATGAGGAGAACTTTGCTAGGGTGAGGTGGGGAGGCCAAGGGCAGGTGACGGACTACTTTCCCGTAACTTGTTGCGTCCGTCAGGGTTGCGTCCTGGCACCTAGACTCTTTTTATTGTTCATCGACCAGGTGGTGAAATTTTTTGCGAACACCCCCACAGATCTACCCTCGTTGGGAGGGACAAAGTTCCCCATGCTCATCTTCGCTGATGATACTTTGCTCCTCTCAAAGACTCGTGGGGGTTTGCAGGCTGCATTGACCCGATTCGAGGAGTTTTGTACTGTCAACAATCTTAAAATTAACGTAAACAAAACAAAATTTATGGTTCTGACTCAAAGCCATCCCATTAAGAGCTCAGTGACCTTGAATGGAGTGGGCCTAGAACAAGTTGAGGTCATGACCTATCTAGGAGTAACCCTGGAGTACCGACTCCGTTGGAAACCACAGGTTGATACACTGCATTTAAAATTTGCTCGCCTCACAGGTTGTCTTTTACAGGAACAAAAAAGGTCCTTAACAAAACGAATAAAAACAGCACTTAAGATTTATACTACTAAGGTAAGCTCCACAATATTGTACGGGGCAGACTTTTGGGGGCATATGGATCTATCGACACTGGTGAAGGTTCAAAACAAATTTATGCGGAAATTAGTAGGTCTTCCACAATCTTCCACAATCAAACCTCTATGTCTGGATATGGGTTGTAACCCATTTAATGAAATGGCTAGATACAGACTAGTAGCTATGTGAAGACGCATCTGGACCTCCCCAGACTTAAGCCTCTTTGCTAGAGAACTTGAGGAAGTAAGATCCATCTGGGGGTCTAGTAGCATACCCTGGTTGCGCGAAGTAAAATTGATTCTGGATGAGATGGGCCTTAATCAGCTATGGACTTCTCCGAGACATACCAGCTTTCCATCAAAACAGGAATATAAAGCACTTTATTGGGCTTCTGTTCGTAAAGGGCAATTCAGACTGCGTTAGTTTAACAGGAATGTTCCTGCGCCATAAACTGGACCCTCCCCTAGAGAACTATTGGGATGACATTACTAAGCCCCTGGATAGGAAGCTTTATCACCAGTTCCGAGTAGGTACTCTGCCTTTAAGATCTTTCACTAGGAACTGGTCCAATCAAGTGAGTGACTTGTGCCCTTTGTGTCTCGTACATAAGGAGAGTGTTGGTCATCTTTTATTTGCATGCCGGCTTATCAAGCCCCAAGAAGTAAATGGTTAGGGCCTATTTGCCGCCATCTTAAAATCAGAGGGAGCGCTGAAGCTAAAAAAAAAAAAAAAGAAAGAGTATATGTTTTTTGGCTGTCTGTCTCGTGTACTGCTCCCCGTGTCCCTCCCCTATTCCCTAACACCCACTTTCCTCCATTGTCCGTATGCTTGCCCTAACACTCCCAGCTCAACCCACCATTGTCAGCCTGCTTGTCCCCCTCCTGCTTACCACTCATGTGCGTGCACCCAGCTCTTTTTGACCACCCTCCATTGTCTGTGTGCTAGCCCCAGCCCCTCCCAACCATGTTCCATTGCCCATCTGCTTTCCCCTCCAGCCTCCCCTGCCCACCCTCTCTTGTCTGTTTCGCTGCTCCAGCCCATCCAAACTGTTGTGTGTCTGCTTGCTTCCAGGCCCTGATGCCCAACCTCCATTTTCTGTTTCCCTCATCCCCTATCTCGCGTCCTTTACCTCCACTTACATCCTTCTCTTCCA
The DNA here is from genome assembly GCF_964263255.1 of Lissotriton vulgaris. Taxonomy (NCBI): domain Eukaryota; kingdom Metazoa; phylum Chordata; class Amphibia; order Caudata; family Salamandridae; genus Lissotriton; species Lissotriton vulgaris. The sequence goes on along the minus strand of NC_141689.1, from coordinate 1,717,725,254 downwards.
TCTTTCATCCCTTGATATTTCCTCTGGGGAACATACGGCTAAAAGTAAACAAAAAAAGCATTGGCATAGCCAATAGGTCTCACCTTTAGGACCTTATAAGTGTTTAGCAATGAAACAGTTGATGTTGTTGCACCAAGGATATTGTGCTGCATAACTAAATACTTATAAGGTCCCAAAAGCGAGACCTATTGGATATGCCAAAGCGTGTTCATAATTGTTGCAGCCAGGGCCGGCTTTACCACTTGTGGCACCCATTGCAAATATCTTTTTTGTCCCACCCCTCTAATGACCTCCCCAGATTCCCTCACTACAACCCAGTGTTCCTCATCCCTCCACTGACCCTCCCTTAATTATGTTTCATTTGTTTTAGAGTGCATTGAAAGGCTAGCTTTACTAATCCACTCAGATATGCACATAAAATACAGATGTTTTCTTTGCAGCAGGCATAATAACCCTCTGCATTACTTTATGGTGAGTCAAAACTGCCACTAGACAAAACTCCAGTCTCTCTCCATCCCAGTAACATCAATCACAAGAGTTATCATGACAATTTATTTCTACCTGAAAGCTAGGTCCACAAGGAATTCTGCAGCAGGTGCTTCTAAAACATGCGTTATTGCTAATCACAGCACGCCTTCTAAGGTCAGTGCCTCCCTCCTGGTCAGCACCCAGTGCAGCCGCACCGGTCGCACTGCCTTAAAGCTGGCCGTGGTAGTAGCAAACCACCAGGTATATATAAACCTTGTGTTTTTTCAATGATGCCATTTATTGTAATGTTCCTGTATCTTTTCTGTCCCCATCAGTGAGTTTTGTCTGCTGCATAAAAAAGTTTTCTTGATCTATTTGCAGTACTATGTGAAGATTTTGAGGTGCAGATTATTTTCTTCCTCTATTTCCTGCAGTGCCTCATCTGGAAATCTTGGCAACATTTTGCCTTTCTTAGATTCAAGATAAAATAAAAATTATTGTGGCAATTACCCTTCGGATGTTTCTTCTAAAAAAGCTTGTAATCCATCAACATGTCTGAAAGCAGAGGAAGTGAAAGTTCAGGAGAGATCTTCAACGAACACCAGTGACACTTCAAAATCCTCATGGACAACTTTAATAACATGTACAAGGGCACATTCGTGGGGGTTGATTGAGTGATGCAAAATACATGCAACATCAATGACCTCAGGGGCATTGGAATAATCTCAACAGGTAAGTAAGGCAACTCTTAAGCAAGAGTGCGCACAGTCGATCACTTCTGACATGAAGACTGAAGGAGGAAAAAGTGCCGCCGACAATTGACCTGTACTCATGAAAAGCGCAACAGAAGAGTGAGTTTAGTGGATTAATCATAAGACAGCTTAACCCATACACGCATGCATAGTGATGCCTCCATAAGTAAACACTTTTAGGATCTCACCTGCAAGTCAAAGATGAATCGTCCACGGGTAACTGTAGCATGTTTAACCTTTTTGACGCAGCAGACATTCGGCTGGAGTTCAGCTGATTCCGGCGCGTGCACAGATCGGACAGACCCCAGCCATCCGACGCACAAGTGCACTGTGATGTTGGATGGCCGGGGGCCGTCCGACACATCGAAAAGGTTAAAAGTTAACTGTTTGGGATTTTGTTATTTTTTTTGCGGGTTTTTGGTTTTTGTGGGTTATTTCATTTATATACTTTTTTTGTAACTGTTATAGCAAACAACCACTGATAAACATCTTTTTTTCAATGATGGTGAGAGAAATTGGGTTGTTGGCTGAGGCTGATGTGAGTCCTTCTCTAGCAACCACCCCAATTCCTGTCAGGGTGAACTACAAAAGTCAATAATTGAGCATATGCTTAACCCGCTGGTAGTTTGACACAAAAGTAGACAGGCTTAACTTAGAGGCAATGTGTAAATTATGAATGCTGCACTTATACAGTAATAAAGTGAAAATACATCACAAGAAAAAACACTAAGTTAGAAAAAAAGAGCAAAATGTAATACATTATTTGACCCAAAACGGCAAAATTTGAATCAGTAGATCCCTAGATATGCAATTTCAAAGCTTTAAGGTAATTATAGCGTCTAGAAGCACATATCACCACTCACGGTTATCTAGTTGTCCAAGACTGGGTGACACTCACAAGTTCAGGTTGAATATGATGGAGCGTGGGCCGGATACAGGGTCAGTGTATTGCCACTGAAAAAGTTACATTCCAAAGTCCAGCTCAAAGAGTGCCATTCGTGGTGGAGGAGGCCGCGAGGAGCAAGAGAACATCACAGATGTTCTTCGCTATAGCAAGAAGAGCAGACTGGGCATCGTGGATGGTCATCACTGTAGTGCAAAAAACCTGTTGAGCGTCGTGGATGTTCTTTGCTGGAGATTCGCATTGACGGTCAGTTCAGGGTGCTGATCTGGTGACGCTTGGCGCAGATCTAACCTTTCCAGTCATTGCTGGGGATCCCTGTAGCTAAAAGGAGTCAGGTTCAAAGTACCTTCTCAGCAAGCAGGGCAGGCCTCAAGCAGCAGGGTTATTCTTCTGGCAGCATGGCGATGTTACATATGTACTATTCACAGGTCCAGGAGTGTACTGAAGAGTGGGTCTGAGGGTCCCCTTTTTATAACGGGTGCCCACTTTAAAGGGTAATAATCCTCTGGAGTTTTTCCCCTACAGAGGTGTCTGGAATTTCCTACCTACCTGTCCTGTTCACACTATGTCAGGGGGCACAATAGGCTAGTGTGAAGTCCTTTTTGTGTGAGCTGGGCTTGTGCCTTTGAAGTGGAAGTGTGGCAGGTGACAGCTCCACCCCATCAAGCCTGGATGGCCCATCTTGCCAACACCCAGACCCTCATTGTAATACTGTCTTGCAGGAATACACAAAGGTCAACTACCAACTGCAACTTATCATGTTACACAGGCAATAGGTTGCAGGCACAAAATTGTTAGGCCTAGAAAATATCAACTTTCTAAAAGTGGCATGTTCAGAATTGTGCCTTTATGCTTGGTCTGGAGGTTAAGTGGACTGATGTGCACACTGTCGTGGCCTGTGTTTGACCTCATGGTCAAAAAGGTTCAAATCCTGGCGAATCTATTTAGCTTTCCATCCTTCTGAGGTTGATAAAATGAGTACTATTGAGTTGGGTAACAATAAACATCTGTTATTAAGTGCCAAGATAACCTTCTGGGTGAATGTGTACTTTATAAATACACATGATATGTAAAACCCACCTTTACCATTAATGATGGTTTTAAATTACAATTCCTTAGATGCCCGCTATGACTTTCCTACCTGCTCCCAATTAAACGTTACCACTTATTAAATGTATTAAGGTAACCCAATGTTATCCTATGAGAGAGGTAGGCTTTGCAATAGTAAGAACAAATTATAGTCATTTTTCACTACCAGGACATGTAAAACGTAAAGGTACATGCCCAACCTTTTAAGTACAATGCACCCTGCCCTAAGGCATGTTTAGGGCCTACACTATTGGTGACATATGTATTAAAAAAGAAGATTTAGGCCTGGCAAAAAGTTTATTTTGCCCAGTCGAAATGGTATTTTAAAGCTGTGCACACAGGCTGGAATGGCAGGCCTGAGATATATTTAAAAGGGCTACTTAGGTGGATCAAACAAAGAAATTCCTTTCTGTGTGTTCCAACTCATATACTCACATTACTTTCCTAAAACCATTTGTTTAGACCAATTTCAAACTATACAAAACCCTGTACAGGCATTATATTCACAACATAATCATGTATGTATCTTAATACTTTTTATTAAAAGAAGTTCAGAAATAGATACATGTTTGTTAACAATCCATTAAAACCAATTACACGTATTATTCACAATAACAACATTATGTTCAATTTTGGTAAATGTCATAGTGAATCAGTACATATCTCACAATACATCATTTCAATAAAACATTTTTTTATATACACATAAAAAAAGATCTGTATGTTTTGTTTTTTTGCTCACTTGCTTACTTTGCCACTGGATTTAAGCAAGCCGGGCTGAAGACAGCTGGAATGCCAGAAACCGGTCCTCGGAAGCTTGTTTCCGGTCCAGGGAAGACATGGCTTGGCAGTTCGGGCTGGACTGTTCCCATGTGGCACAGGGTCAGACTGATTTGCACATAGCCGTGTCTGAACTGGGGTGGCAGAGTGGGCTAAAGAACGGTGATGGATTAAACCCAGATCTTTTGACTGGGGGCGAGTGTTTGATTGATTCAGATGCTCCGTCCATCACCACCCCCTTTTGTACCGCTGAGTTCAATAGAAAGGCATAGTACATCAGAGGCACTCTGGTCCAACGAAAATGCATCTGTGCATGAACGATTCATGAGTTCAGTACCAAGGCCTGGTACAACAGTGAAATCCTGGTCCAACAGCAATGCACCAGCGATGGATGTGTTCAGTAGTGAGGTCTGGTACAGCAGTAAAATCCTGGTCCAGCAGCAGAAGCCCAGTGATAGCAATGACAAGATGCAACAGTGATGCACTGGTGCAGCAGGCATTCACAAATGGAACAGTGATACTCAGGTGCAACAGTGATGCATTGGTGCAACACTGGTGCGCAGGGACAGCAGTCATGTCCCAGTTCACGCTAGCCTTGCTTCAGGGCCTACAGGTCCTGCAGGGATTCAAAGGTTCTGCAGTAATGTGAAAGGGCAGCAACGATATGCAGATTATTAATAATTCACAGGTGCAGCGATGATGCTGATCTACAGCGCTAATGTCCAAGTTTAGCAGTACATTCAGTTGTAGATATGACATACAACTGCAGCTGCAACAGCCTGATGCACATTTGCAGCTGTGATGTCCAGGTACACAAGCCATTCCCAGGAGAAGCAGCAATGTGAAGAGGCAGCCGTAGTGCCCAGTACATCAGTCGCACAGTGATGCAGCAGTCACGCCTTGCGCAGTAGCAATGCTTCAGTGGCACACTGGTGCACAGGTGCTGCGAAAAATCCTCAGTACTTCCAGGAGTTTTGCTTTGGTAAAACAGTAGTACCTCAACGATGCAGCAATTCTTTGACACAGACGCAGTGCCCTGATGCACCATTGATGGTGCAGGCACTGTAGCGAAGCTTAATGCAGCAGTGGCCCAGTGGTAAAACAGTACTACAAAGGTGCCCATTGACAGACAGATGCGAAACAGTGACACCCTGATGCAGTAGTGACACACAGGTGATGCAGCGGTGGTCTGTGCAACAGAGACGCACTGATAAAACATTGACACCCTGGTGCAGCAGTGGCAAACGGGTGATGCAGTGATAGTCTGTGCAACAGAGACACACAGTGATGCCCTGGTGCAGCAGTAGGAGAAAGGTAGGAAGCAGTGACACCCTGGTGCAGCAACGATATGCAAGTGAGAAGCAGCAATGCCCTGGTGGAGCAGTGAGTCACAGGTGAAGCAGCGATGCCCTGGGCTTGGCCACACAGCAAAACAGGTGAGAAGCAGTGATTTCCTTCTGCAGCAGCATTGTAGTTCAGCAGCAGTGTACAGTTGAGAAGCAGCAATGCTCTGGGCAGCAGTCCAGTCCTGTACAGGTTAGAAGCAGTAATTCCCTAGTGCAGCAGTGGTGTGCAGGTGAGAAACAGTAATTCCCAAGTGCAGCAGTGGTGTGCAGGTGAGAAGCAGTCATTGCCTAGTGCAGCAGTGGTGTGCAGGTGAGAAGCAGCAATTCCCTGGTGCAGCAGTGGTGTGCAGGTGAGAAGTCGTAATTCCCTAGTGCAGCAGTGGTGTACAGGTGAGAAGCTGTGATGCCTTGTTGCAGCTGTGGTATTAAGGCAAGAAGGTGGTGCCCTCGTGTAGCAGCAGCATATAGGTGAGAAGCAGTGATTCCTTGGTGAGCAGCAGCATACAGTTGAGAAGCAGAGATGCCCTGTTGCACCAATGAGACAAAGGTGAGGCAGCGATGCCCTGGGCAGCATCAATTTACAGGTGAGAAGCAGGGATGTCCTTGTGCAGCATTGGTGTAAAGGTGAGAAGCAATGTTTCCTGGTGCAGCATCAGTATACAGGTGGAAAGCAGTAATGTTCTGGCGCAGCAATGGTATAAAGGTGAGAAGCAGAGATATCCCTGTGCAGCTGCGGTGTTAAGATGAGAAGCAGTGATGCCCTGGAGCAGTGGCAGTTTAAAGGTGAGAAGCAATGACGCCCTGGTGCAGCATCAGTTTAAACGGCAGAAGCGGTGTAAAAGTAAGAAGCAGTGATGCCCTGGTGCAGCGGTGGTTTAAAGGTGAGAAGCAGTAATGCCCTGCTGCAGCAATGGTTTAAAGGGGAGAAGCAGTGATGCCCTGCTTCAGCATCGGTATATAGGTGAGAAGTAGTGATGCCCTGGTGCAACAGCGGTATATAGGTGAGAAGTAGTGATGCCCTGGTGCAGCAGCGGTATATAGGTGAGAAGTAGTGATGCCCTGGTGCAGCAGCGGTGTAAAGTTGAGAAGCAATGATGCACCAGTGCAGCAGTGGCTTAAAGGTGAGAAGCAGTGATGCTCTGTTGAAGCAGTGGTTTGATGGTGAGAAGCAATGATGCCCTGGTGCAGCAGCGGTTTAAAGGTGAGAATCAGTGATGCTGTGGGGAAGCAGCAGTTTAAAGCTGAGAAACAGTGATGCCCTGATGCATCAGTGGTTTAAAGCAGACAAAACAATGATGTCTAGGTGCAGCAGCAGTGTAAAGGTGAGAAGCAGTGATGCCCCTGGATACTCCCCATTGAAAGCTACATGGCTTCTGATGCCAAAACAGCACTCTGTACCCAGCCGCCCCAGTGCCGCTGAGGGTGCATCTTTGTGCTGGCCCCATTTGCCCCATTTGCCCTGAGCTTAAGTCCAGGGGTATGCTCCCACAACCCAATGGCCTGCTCATCAGCAGCCACCAACCGGAGGCCCCCTATCCCCCATTGGATAACATTTGGCCTCAGTACTCTGTAGCCGACCACCCTAGTACTGCTGAGGGTGCAACATGAGTGCATCCTTGACCCTGGAGTACCACTGAGTCTAACCCCAGAATACCAACTCCCAGAACAAAATACTTACCTTTGAACTATTAACACTATTTTCCTCCATTGGATGCCATCGGCTGTTCTTCAATGAAAAGTTTCTAAAAGTGTGGACATGGGAAATCTAAAGAAATTCTTTAAAATTGTACGACCTAGCAAAAACGATTTTACTTACCTGTTTTCAAGAAATGCCAAAGTGTAGTATCCAGGTATACTACACTTCGAAGAAATGCAACCTCAAAAGTAACTTACCTGCAATTTACCTAAAAAGTCCATTCAAAGTATATGTACTGTATTCTACAAAGCATTTCATTTCTCAGTGACAATACTGTCAGTCAAAACAAAGTGCACATAGAATTTAAATTCAAACTATTTACAAACTGCATTACAACTGTCAATGATGTATGGCTTCCCTGTGCCAGACTTGCTTGGTCCTAGAAAATGCAATTACTAAAATAATATTTTTTTACAAAACAATTGGTCTGAAGTTCAGTTTTTGACTGTGAGAAATCACATGCTGACTGAGTGTATACAACAAATGCTTAACAGTGTCCTTTGATAAATTCTTACTGCTCAACCACACTACCACAAATAGAGAGTTAGGTGCTATCTAACTTTACCTCTGCCTACCTTGGGGGTTCCACTAGACTCTGTGTACACTATACCTCACTTTGGTATAGTATACACGGAGCCAGCTTCCTACATGACCTCTCCGTACAATTCAGCCATAGCCTAAAGTGTAAGAAAACAGCAGTGAAAGGCCTGCATTCTGCCAGCAGAAGCATTTAGAAATGCCTGGGTTCCTGCTGGAAGTATAGTGTCACAAGAAGAGACGAGGTAAGCAGGCACTACTGGAATGAGGCCATGTCTGGCTCCAAGGTCAGAGATCAAGCAGCAGCGACCATAAAGGAGAAGGCAGCAGGAGCAATAGCCAGTGGCGTAACATAGGCACCTGTAGCACCCACAGTGGGGGGGGGGGGGCAAAAACTCCAAGGGCCCTATCAGCACAATACCCTGGCTGGAGAGCTCCTGTTTGAGTCCGGAGGGGCCCCTTCCAGGTATCCTGCAGGGGGGCCATCAAGTTTTGTTACGCCACTGCTCTGTACCAAGATTGCAAACTCTAGTTTGTGTAAACATGCGGGCTGAAGCTGTCAAGGTTTGCAAACTCCTCTAGGGATTTGCAGACACCACATAAAAAACTTATTTTTTTACATTCTAAGCTATATATTTCAGTAGAAAATATATGTGTTCAGAAGGAATAGGAGGCAGGTACTTACTCTTTGCAGCTACAAATGTGTTAACCACTTGTGTTATACTATGTTGGTCATGTTGATATGTTTCGGCATTGCCACCTTTATCATGGCAGTAGCACTGAGTCATCAGGAAAATATTCCAAACTCAATACAATCCGTGATCAATTTTGAAGAAAAACGTGGCAGTGAGGCAACAACAATCTACAAACACCAATATGTTTCAGAAGCTTTTTTCACAAAAGATCTCAATCCTCACTCCCTCATATAACTCGTATCTACAACATGTTCGGCTGCTTCCAAACAAATCTATTTGCCAACGCTGCGAGGAGAAAATTAATTAGCTAAACCTTTGTCTGCCCCTACAAAAATGATTTATTAAAGTTGTCTCTCATTTTATTTTTGTTTCACGAAAGGAACATCTCCCTGCCCCTTCCCAATATCAACCTTAACCATTCCCACCTGTTTTCTCCCTGTGAGGGGTTTCACACCTTACTCCAATTAGAGTACGCAAAGCTGTCGATTGTCAATTACAATTTCCAACCTTACGTTCCCTCCTACATCGATAGGACTTGTGGGGTAGTCCCTTAAGTCAAAAAATCACGCATTGAGACGTTGAGTCCGGGTTGATTCTATTTGAAGTATATGATCCATTCTCACCCTCACCGAAACTTACATATCCATATATACGCTTTGTGCTTGTAGCGCTGTGATTACAACAGCGGGTATTGTAGCTGCTTTGGATACTTTTGTATCATTCATTTCATCGCGCTTTGTGCTTGTAGCGCTGTGATTACAACAGCGGGTATTGTAGCTGCTTTGGATACTTTTGTATCATTCATTTATATCGCGCTTTGTGCTTGCAGCGCTGTGAAAACAACAGCGGATTTCGTAGCCTGTTTTCAATAAGTGTGCTTAGTAGCTGATCATCGTGTAGCGCTTTGAAAACTTAGGGGTGCTCATTTGCTTAGCGCTCTGTTTGGTCCGCTCTAACATCATTTCTGTGTTACGCTTTGAAGGCAGACTGCTTGGTGAATAGCGCTTTTAGTGGAGAATTAGTCTGCTGTACCTAGGAGCCTTAGACTGCTTGCTGGCGTGCATTGTGCTGTGCCCTCGCTGCTTTCACTTTCATTTCTGCCCTCCATTTTGTTGTTGTGATATCCCCTGACCCGCCTCCACGATCCCGCCTCCCAGCTGACCCTCCCACGCTCCGCCCCCTCCACCATCCATTTATGGCCAATGTCCCCACACGCAGCGTCCACGCGCTACGGCCACGCCGAAGGTGCGCCAAAGGTAAGCCCGTCTACGCCCGTCCGCGCCTGGACCGCGCCCAGCGCCAGACTCCCTGGTCCTCGTAATGCCCACCCCACCCGCATTACTTACGATGCCACCACCCTCCTAGCCCTTAACCCCGGCCGTTCCCCCAACTGCGTCCAAGTCGCTCCTGGACACACCCATGGACCCTTCTCCTGCAACTCCTGCAAGTTCGACGGCACCAAGAACAACTCCTCATCTATGAACACACAAAAGATATCCGACCCCAACCACCTACAATGCATCCTGCTCAACACCCGCTCGGTCCACAGGCACGCCATTGACCTCTGGAATCTACTAGACACCATCTCTCCGGACGTCGCCTTCCTAACAGAAACATGGATGAACGCCACATCAGCCCCAGACATCACCATTGCCATCCCGGAAGGCTATAAGATCATTCGCAAGGACCGTACCGGCCACACAGGAGGAGGCATCGCTATCGTCCATAAGAAATCCATCCGCATGTCAACCAGCTCAGACGTCAATCTCGCCAACACGGAACACCTTCACTTCCAGATCCACATCGACCCCAAGACCACACTCAGAGGCACCCTCCTTTACAGGCCACCAGGACCCCGCGCACAATTTAGTGAAAACATCACGGACTTCATCACTCCACACGCGCTCCCCTCCGAGGATTACATCCTTTTGGGAGACCTCAACTTTCACCTTGAAAAGAACAACGACAGCAACACCACCACCCTGCAAACCTCGGACTTAAACAACTTGTCACTACTCCCACCCACATCGCAGGTCACACACTCGACCCTATCTTCACCTCCAGCATACATGTCTCCTTCAGCCACACCACAGCTCTCCTTTGGACTGACCACAGCTGCGTTCACTTTACCTACAACAAGCTCACATCCAACAACCACCCCCAACCCACTCTGCAAAGAAACTGGAACAAAATCACCATCGACCAGATCTCCTCATCGCTTCTTCAAAACCCCCCAGCCCACTCCTCAATCCCCGACCAAGCAGCCACCAACCTCACCCAATGGTTATCCAACAGCGCCGACATCCTAGCACCACTGAAAAAACGACAAATCAAACGAGGCAGCAAGAAGGCCTCCTGGTTCAACGAGGATCTTAAGAAATCCAAGAAACTCTGTCGCTCCCTTGAGAAGGCATGGAAAAAAGACCCATCCACCAGCACCAAGGACGCCTTCAAGACGCCACCCGCATACACCACCTACTGATTCGAAATGCCAAGAAAGCCGCTTTCAAGGACCGACTAGATAACAACGCCCACAACAGCAAGGAACTATTCAACATTGTCAAGGAATTTACCAACCCCTCAGCCAACTCCAACGACATCACCCCCTCTCAAGCCCTCTGCGACTCCCTAGCCTCATTCTTCCACAACAAAATTGCAGACATCCACAACAGCTTTGACAACCGACCCGAGGACCAACCCACCCAACCCCCTGCAGGACCCCCACCCCCCCTGAACATCCTCAATGACTGGAAGCCAATCTCCACTGAGGACACCATCCGTCTGATGAACTCTATCCACTCAGGATCCCCCACAGACCCATGCCCTCACCACATCTTTAACAAAGCAGACTTCATTATAGCACCGCACCTCCGAGACGTCATCAACTGCTCCCTCAATTCCGCAACCTTCCCGGAAAGCAGGAAACATGCCGAACTCAGCGCCCTCCTGAAGAAACCTACAGCTGACCCCACCGAACTCAAAAACTACCGCCCTATCTCACTCCTTCCATTCCCGGCCAAAGTCATCGAGAAAGCGGTCAACAACCAGCTCGCCGCATTCCTCGAAACCAACAAATCCCTCGACTCCTCACAATCCGGCTTCCGAGCCAAGCACAGCACTGAAACCGCCCTCATCGCAGCAACAGACGACATTCGAACTCTACTGGACAATGGAGACACAGTCGCCCTCATCCTCCTCGACCTCTCCGCAGCCTTCGACACGGTCTGTCATAGCACCCTTTTACAACGCCTCAAAAACGTCAGAATCCAAGGAAAAGCACTGGAATGGATCACCTCGTTCCTCACCGGAAGAACCCAGAGAGTCCGCCTTCCACCATTCAAGTCAGAGGCCACTGAAGTCATCTGCGGCAGACCACAAGGATCCTCACTCAGCCCCACCCTCTTCAACGTATACATGAGCCCCCTCGCGGTCATCGCACGCCAACACAACCTCAACATCATCTCCTACGCCGACGACACTCAACTGATCCTCTCACTCACCAAAGACCCAAACACTGCCAAAACCAACCTGCATGAAGGAATGAAAGAAGTAGCCGAATGGATGAAGCACAGCCGTCTGAAACTGAACTCAGACAAAACAGAAGTCCTCATCCTAGGCACCTCCCCCTCCGCCTGGGATGACTCTTGGTGGCCAGAGGCCCTTGGAAAAGCATCCATCCCGACTGACCACGCACGGAACATTGGGCGTCATCCTGGATTCCTCACTCTCGATGAACAGGCAAGTCAACGCCGTTTCTTCATCCTGCTTCAACATTCTTCGCATGCTCAAAAAAACATTTCGCTGGATCCCCACCGAAACTAGAAAAACGGTCACCCACGCCCTGGTCACGAGCCGACTGGACTACGGAAACACCCTTTACGCCGGTACCACCGCAAAACTCCAGAAAAAACTCCAACGCATCCAGAACGCTTCAGCCAGGATCGTATTAGACATCCCGCGTAAAGAACACATCTCTGGTCACCTGAAAAACCTCCACTGGCTCCCCGTCAATAAGAGGATTACTTTCCGGCTCCTAACCCACGCACACAAAGCACTCTACGAAATCGGACCCGAATGCCTCAACACACGACTGTCCTTCTACACCCCCTCCCGCCAGCTACGATCCTCCAACCAAGCCCTTGCCATTGTACCTCGCATCAACAAAACCACCATGGGAGGTAGATCCTTCTCCTACCTGGCAGCTAAAACCTGGAACTCACTTCCCACTCACCTTCGCCTTACTCAGAACCACCTAGCATTCAGAAAGCAACTTAAAACTTGGATTTTCGACAAGTAATTCCCCACCCTGCCTCAAGCGCCTTGAGACCCTATGGGTATGTAGCGCGCTATATAAATCTCTTGACTTGACTTGACTTGACATAGAATGCAAAATATGTTCTTCATTCCCTCTGAATCAGTCTTCTAGAACTTTTGCTAACAAGTGGTGTCTGCTTATATATCTCATTTCTCCCACCTCACCAGGATTTTTCTACAAAAAGCAAGTTTTAAAATACCAATTAATGCAGTCTGAATATAAAACGATAATATCAATGAATGCTCCATAATAAGACCGTCCTTGAAAGCATTAATGGAAAATCTGTGGCTGACCCTCGCCAATACATCATCAAATTTAAATAGAAAACGAAAGGCCGGTTATTGTTTCTTGCAGTAAATTATATGCATGCTTTCACAGCCAGCAAGCACTGCACTCTTTTAAATGGATCACCCGCCTCTAAAAAGGTTGTCACCGTCAGCATTTTTAAGAGTTCGGAAAATGCAAAATGCGTAATGTTTTTCTGCTTAGTGCCAGACCTTGAAATGTGAATCAAATAAATGGACAACTCATTTGTATCTCGTGCCTGACTAGGAGCTAAATAACAGCATCCTGAGCAGCACACTGGTTAGCAATGCGGAATATCATGCAAGAAAAGCAGAGCAGAAGCAGACCACCGGAAACTCATCTTTAGTGTGATTAACTAAGGCGGCTGGCTGGTATTACCACTGATTGGTGCTGCCGCTGATCCCCTGTCAACCTAACAACAAGGTTTCAAAATGTACCATTCACCCTGAAAGAGAGAACGGACTGTTTGTATTTTTCCATGACATTTATTGACAGCAGAATATTTATTTGTGCAAATCAAGAATAAATTCAGGTCACTCGTGAAAATAGTAATAATAATGAAAATAATCATGTAAAATCCTTGATATGCCCTTCAACAAAAATAATTTTTCCACCCCTACAGATAGACGGATCTATTTCTCAAATATGTTGTCAATAGTAGTTGTCCTTGACAGCCCAGACCCAGTGGAACTTTCAAAGGAGTAAAATGGAGTTAACGACACAACCATTACTTTGAAACGGGTAACAGGATCCTCCTTTGATACCCTCACTCGTTAACTCTGACTTAACACACTTGAACACTCCATCCCAGTTATAACACCAAGCAATGCCTTGCCCCTCATACCTCACTGAACTCCACCCAGCTGGCCAATGTTACCAATACAAAAACTGGCCAAAGGGTCATACCACAAAACCACCTACCAACTTCTCATGCATTCCATTGTATCCCCATACATCTCTCCATACACTACATCTCTATTCACTGCACAGCTGATGTAGGAAATCCCCCCAGCAAATAATACTTGAACCACTTCTCACATCACTTAAGCAGGGGGTGTAACCCTACTCAGCAGAACCCAAAGCTATGTCAGGGTGAAGTCACAAGCAAACACAAAATTAACCTGTGCTCAACCCTCTGGTAGCTTGGCACAGAGCAGTCAGGCTTAACTTAGAGGCAATGTGTAAAGTATTTATGCAGCACTTCAAATAGTAATACAGCAAAAATACAATACAGGAAAAATCTCACATCAATTCAGAAACATATACTACCTTTTAATAAATACATCAAGATCAAAACAACAAAGATACATTAATTCAACCCAGAGATTCGCAGTTTAAAACATTTAAGTGACAATAGCCTCAAAAAGCACAAAGCACCAACTGTGGTTATTTGATCGCACTGAACTGAGACAAAGTCACAAGTTGAGGCCAACAGCGATGGAGCACGGGCTGGCTACAGAGACTAGGGGTGGAGGGAAGTCGCAGAGTTCCACTCTGCAGACTTCTGCGGAGTTACATAAGAACTTGGTAAGATTCAGGTGAGTTCCTCGTGATGGCGAAATTGACAAGTTGCACTGAATTTTTTGCTCCTGGAGCTTGTTCCATGCTGCAAAATTAGCACAATTGGTAGCTTGGTGCACGCCAAAGGGTGCTTCTTTTTTGCTGCCACTCAAGTAGATACTCTGCCTGCATTGGAAAAAATCTTGCAGGTGCCACCTAGCACCTGAAAATCATGCTAGGGAATAACAATTCTCACTTGCGCTCGCCAAATTAGTGGTGAACTTCATGCGAGAAAAAAGTCTACCACGTGGTAGTTGGTGATGTTTTTCAAGAACTTTGCATTACCAGTGTAATATGGAGAGGACACAAATCCACATACTCTGCCAGCAGAGCCAAATTCATCTCGCACCGCTAACAGAGACCCAGTTAGGCCAGTTTGAACAAGAGCACCGTAAATCCTGTTTGAGAAGAGATGCGTGGTGTCCCGTGTCGAGGATGCATCATGCAGCAGGGGTGATATGAGGTTTGTGTGAGGAGATGTGTCGCACAGCAATGGTTATTGGGAGCTGCAAGGTGATATCCTGATGTGGAGAAGCATTGTGTAGTGGCAGTTGTGATGGGCTTTGTCGGCTGAGGCAATGTCCTTGCATGAAGATGTGTCAGCTCCGGTAGGTTACGATGGACAATATCAAGTCCTTGTGTCAGGGACGTCCGCATAACAGAGGCGATGCATCCACTCTGAGGGTGATGTGTCCAGCAGAAAAGGGCGATGCATGGAACAGCAGAGGCATTATGCCGGTTTTGGGGAGACGCCGCACCACAGAGGAGATAAGTTGGTTTTGCTGGATCCACAGATGGGCTGGCAGAGCACCTTCAAGCTGACTTTTGGGGTTCCAGGTCTGGGTGGCAGCACTTGGTCGGACAGGACTAACAGATAGCAGAGTCCAGGCACTGTGTTCAAGGTTGATGAAAGCCTGTTATGTACCTGAATCTTCTGATCACGAAGCCAGTCAACTAGCCCTTGGTGTCACTCTGGGGTACTGGTTTAGAAATGCAGGACCCTGCCTTTTCACCCAGGTGAGAGGGCAGCAGGGCAGCAGGGCATCACAGCAGGGCAGCAGTCCTTAATAGCAGCAGTCCAGCAGAGTGGCAGTCCTTTCAGCAGCACAGCAGGCCATCTTCCTGGCAGAGTTCACAGGTCTAGAAGTGGAGAAGTGTGGCTCAGGGGCTAGAGGCGTCAGACCTGGAGCTTGAGTTCGACCCTGGACCAGGGTTCAATTCCCCGCCTCGGTGTGTCCTGGGCTCAAAAATTCCAAGGACTCGATAATTCTCGTTCCGGTGCCTTCTCGACTCACGGGTTCACACTCTGCGACTCTGGGCAATAGCTTGCTTAATCTCCACAACGGCCCCTCGCGGTGGGATGCCTGGCTTTCACCTTGTGGATACCCTGCCAGGGTTATCTCACAGGGGAATACCAGGATGGGTTCCCTAAGCAAGCGCGGAGATGCCCCAGGGTAAGTCGTGCGCTATATAAGTTTCATTCATTTCATTTCATACTGAAGAGTTGGGGTCTGAGGTACAACATTTATACCTGGTGCCCACTCTGAAGTGAAGGAAGCTTCTAGAGGTTTCCTCTCCCCTGAGGTGGCAGGCAACTCCTTATTTTCTGTCCCAGCCACAGCTTGTCTGGGGTCATGATAGACTGGTGACAATCCCTTTGTGAGAGTGCTCAGGTAGTGTGTTTGTGATATGCAAGTGTGGTAGGTGGCAGTTTCTCCACCTTGTTAAATTAGACTGGCCCATCCTGCGAATACCTACCTTCCCTTTGTCTGAATGACTACATGCAATACAGAGAGACCAAATGCCCAATTCACCTAGTCATTTGTCCCAGGATCATGCTGCAGGCTGAAAATGGTTAGGACTGAAAAATGCCAAGTTTCTAAAAGTTGCAATTCAGAATTGTAAAATTCAACTTTGCCATGGTACATTCCCACCACTCTGCAAAAGCGCCTCTCAGCGCACTGCTGGTGTGGCAATGAGGCCCCTTTGCATCCTGAATGCCTCCATCCCCAAGCAGCAATATGCCGGGAGGTGCATTTGCAGAGTGGTGGAGAAAGGGGCATGGCCTTTGACCACCTCTCAGAAGTCTAGCTGTGTGGGGCTAACTAGAGGTAACAAGAGGGCCAGTAGGCCCCCAGGTACCCTCAAGAGGCAAAGGGATTTCATTGCCCAACCAAGACTGCACCAGGAGGCGGGTTTGCAGAGTGGTGGAGAAAGGGGGCATGGCTTGCGACCACCTCTCAGCAATCCCACTGTGTGGGGCTTACTGAAGGTAACAGGTAGGCTAGTTGACCCCTAAGGACCTCCAGCAGTCAAAGGGACTTCATCCCCCAACCAAGAGCGCGTTCGGAGTCGTGTTTACAGACTGGTGGAGCAAGTGGGAGTGGCCTGGTATCAGAACTCAGCAATCCTGCTTTGTGGGATTTAGTGGAGGTAACAGGAGGGGTAAATGGCCCACAAGGACGTCCTTGGGGCCAACTACCTCTCTTGTTACCTCCAGTATGTCCCACATAATGAGATTGCTAAGAGGCCTTCAGAGGCCACGCCTCCTTTCCCCACCACTCTGTAAACCCACCTCCAGGTGCCCTACTGGTTGGGGAATGAAGTCCACTTTACTCCAGAAAGACCTTGGGGGCCAAGAGCCCCTCCTGTTACCTCCTTTCAGTCCCACACAGCGGAATTTGCTGAGAGCTGGTCGGAGGCCCAGCTCCTTTTCTCCATCACTCTGCAAATGCGATTGCTAGTTAAAAAATCTTAGAAATTAACTAAAAAAACAAAGGTTACAGGTAATAGTTAACAAATAGAATTTAAGAAACTTTAGCATTTCACTAAAAAAAGCAAAGGTTACAGAAACGTTATAGTTAGGAATTAGCATTTAAAAAGCCTTAGAAATTAACTGAAAAAAACACAGGTTACAGGAACGTTATAGTTAGGCTGACATTTCACTTGTACAAAACCAGAGAAATTCAGCCGTTATAGTGAGCTGAGCGAACTATAACGCGCGCCCCGCAATGCACTGCTGATGACATCACATATTACATCACACCTGACATGGTCAGTGGGACAAGGAAGTCCAAATAAGTCTATTTACTGTAAGCATGGGCGAATTTTGCGAATCTCGCGTTCGCGAATTTTGCAGATTTGCGAACTCGCAATCCGCAAAATCCGCGAATTCTCGCGAATTTGCGGATTTTTTTTTTTGTGTTTGCCACTCTCTGTCACCACTGCCACTCTCTGACTACTCATGCCACCCTCTGGCCCACCCATGCCACCCTCTGTTTCATCACAGCACCCTCTGGTTGTCCAGTTTTACATTATTGTGGCAAAGCAAAGCACACCTTCCCTGCCTCAAGTGACCTGAATTAATTTGGGGCTGATTAATGTGTCACAGAATATTTTTTTAGCTGGCACCTGCTTCCTTAGTGCTTCCTGATTAGTGATCTTTTGCACTTGCTAAGTGCTTTCATTGTTGCAAAATTAGTTACAACACCTGCCCTGCCCCAACTGACAATAATGAATTAGGGGCTGATTAATGGATTTGAACTTCCAGCCTGGCTCCTGCTTGTCTCCCTTAGCTGTAATTCAGGACCTTTGTGGCATATGTGTAAATATTCTGAGGTTCAGAGCAGGGTCACATAATAGTTGCAACTGAACTCTGGAGGGGCCCCTCAGGAAGCACTACAGGAAATGGCTACTAATGATGAGCCTGAACTTTTGAACCTGGTAAGTAGTTTCAGTTTTGCTAAAATCGTATTTCTGCAATTTAGCACTTATTCGCGGGGCGCGAAGTTGTACTGGGAAGCCGCGAACTCACGCGAACAGTGCGAGCAAGCCATAAAATCCGCTGCTCGCGGATTTGCGGATTTTGCGGGAGATTCGCGAATCTCGCGGATTGCGAATTTACCGAAAATCCGCAAAATCCGCGAGCGAACCGGATTTTCCGCCCATGCTTACTATTTAGCAATGCACCTACTGACAAGATAGTGACAGATTTGCAAGTTTATCAAAGTACATGTCAGTGACGCTCAAGGCTCTAAGCAGAGAGATGGATAGTCAATGTACTGAAACAAACTTTTATTTGTAGCAATGCAATGTGCATCCAATCACTTTGTCACGGTCTGCAACCATCCCTCTCACCGCTTTTGATAAAATGCTCATCTCCCCAACCAACATTCCAAATGAGCCCCATAGGTACAGGAATATTCCTTCAGGAAAAAAAGAGGTGGGGAATGCCACAATGCTATTTACTAGTACAAGAACAGGGGGAACCCTACTTACGAAGGAACCAGGGTACTAGTTTTATAAGAGAAACAACGGTTAATAAGGACCTTGATAGCAATAAAAAAGGCTCAATGGCAATATATAAGGTACTGTAATGTAAGAGGACAAGGAACCACTCACATACCTTTGCCCCTGCCTGCAGGGCTGGTCGCTCCACTCACCGCGCAGCTCCCTCGCTGAGTGCGGGGATCCCCGCCCCCCCACCGCTGCTGCCTCGCACAGACGTGAGCCGGGACCGCCACTCTACCGGCTCACCTCATGCCGGTGCCCCTGAGCGCCTTAGCGGTATTTTCGCCCGTTTTCAGCGTTGTTGTGACTTTTGGTAACTGTTTGCTTTCACCTGTGCTTTTCTCTCCCCTTTGTGTCTCCTGTGCCGTGCTCGTGTCCTCCCCGCCGCTTGTCCCCCTCCCTGCTCCCCGCCGCTGCTCCCCTGCGGCCCCGCCCAGCTTCGCTAGCTTGGCCGCCCATTGGCCCACCCCGCTCCCGCTTCCCAGCTGCCCCGCCCTCGCTCCGCCCCCCACTACGCCATTTATAGCGGAGTCCACGCGTACGCGCAGCATGCAAGTGCAGCGGGCACGCCGACTGCGCGCCGAAGGTGCGCCAAAGGTAAGCCCGTCTGCGCCCGTCCGCGCCTGGACCGCGCCCAGGGCCAGGACCCCTGGCCCCCGCAGACGCCAGCCCACCCGCCGGACCTACGACGCCGCCACCCTCAACGCACTCAACACCGGCCGAACCCCGGGATGCTACCGAGCCACCCCGAGACGAACCCACGGACCCTTCAGCTGCCACTCCTGCAAGTTCACCTGCATCCGGACCTGTCCCGCACCAACACCCGCCAAGCCGAACACCAGCAGCAACCACCTGAAGTGCATCCTCCTAAACACCCGCTCCGTCCACAGACACACCATCGAACTCTGGAACCTCCTCGACACCACAGCCCCTGACGTCGCCTTCCTCACGGAAACTGGGATGAACGACTCCTCAGCGCCCGACATCGCCATCCCGGAGGGCTACAAGATCACCCGAAGGGACCGCATCAACAACACAGGAGGAGGCATGGCCATCATCTACAGGGACACCATCCGCATCACGACCAACACCGACGACACCCTGACAACCGCCGAACACCTGCACTTCCAGATCCACACGGACCCCAAAACCAACCTCAGAGGCACCCTGATCTACCGACCCCCGGGACCACGCACTCAATTCAGCGAGGACATCGCCGACTTCATCAGCCCGCATGCCCTCCCCTCCGCTGACTACATACTCCTGGGAGATATCAACTTCCACCTGGAGAACAACAACGACCGCAACACTATCACCCTGCTCGACAACCTCGCCAACCTCGGTCTCAAGCAGCTGGTGTCCACCCCCACCCACCTCGCCGGACACACACTCGACGCCATCTTCTCATCCAGCAAAGACATCGCCTTCAGCCACGCCACCGGACTCCACTGGACGGACCACAGCTGCGTCCACTTCAGCTTCAGAAGGACTACAATCCACCACCACCAGCAACAGGTTGCACGAAGAAGCTGGAACAAGATCACAGCCGACCAGCTCGCCGCTTCCCTGAGCCAGCACCCCCCCCCAGCTCAGCGAACCCCAGCCAGGCCGCTGACAACCTCACGAAGTGGATCAGCAACTGCGCGGACGAACTCGCCCCACTGAGGACCCCGCCCAGCAGACCCGGCAGCAAGAAGGCCCCATGGTTCACCGACGAACTCAAGAGCTCCAAGAAGAACTGCAGAGCCCTCGAGAAAGCCTGAAGAAGGGAACCAACACCGGACAACATGACCACCCTCAAGCTTGCCACCCGGAAGCACCACCAACTGATCCGCGCCACCAAGAAAACTGCATTCAAGGACCGGCTGGACAACAACGCACACAACTGCAAGGAACTCTTCATCATCGTGAAAGAGCTCTCCAACCCCAACGCCGGAAACAACGACATCACCCCATCGCAAGACCTCTGCAACTCCCTCGCCTCCTACTTCCACAACAAGATCGCGGACATACACAACAGCTTCAGCACTCAACCGACGCACGCCACGACCGAACCACCGCCCCCCACCACCACCCTCCGCGCCTGGACTCCGATCAGCACCGAAGACACCATCCGCATTATGAACTCCATCCACTCCGGATCTCCAACCGACCCCTGCCCTCACCACGTCTTCAACAAAGCCGACGCTGTCATCGCACCCTACCTGCGGGACATCATCAACACATCCTTCGACACCGCCACCTTCCCGGAGAGCTGGAAACACGCCGAACTCAGCGCCCTACTCAAGAAACCTACAGCGGACCCCACCGAACTCACGAATTACCGGCCCATCTCGCTCCTCCCGTTTCCAGCCAAAGTCATCGAAAAGACTGTCAACAAACAGCTGGCCGCCTTCCTCGAGACAAATGGATCCCTCGACCCCTCACAGTCTGGCTTCCGAGCCAACCACAGCACCGAGACCGCCCTCATCGCTGCCACCGATGACATCCGAGCCCTGATGGACAACGGAGAAACAGCGGCCCTCATCCTCCTAGACCTCTCCGCGGCATACTGTCTGCCACCACACCCTAGTGCAGCGCCTCAGCAACGTCGGAATCCAGGAGAAGGCACTGGAATGGATCATCTCCTTCCTCGACGGAAGAACGCAGAGAGTCCGTCTACCACCGTACAAGTCAGAGGCCACCGAGGTCATCTGCGGCGTCCCTCAAGGATCCTCGCTGAGCCCCACCCTCTTCAACGTCTACATGAGCCCCCTCACGGCCATCGCACGCCAACACAACCTCAACATCGTCTCCTACGCTGACGACTCCCAGCTGATCCTCTCCCTGACCAACGACCCCGCCGCCGCCAAAGCCAACCTTCACGAAGGGATGAACGACGTAGCCGAGTGGATGACGATCAGCCGCCTGAAACTGAACTCAGACAAGACGGAAGTCCTCATCCTGGGCTCCTCGCCCTCCGCCTGGGATGACTCCTGGTGGCCCCCCACCCTGGGCACCGCACCCAAACCGACAGACCACGCACGCAACCTGGGCTTCATCCTGGACTCCTCCCTCTCCATGACCAGACAAGTCAACGCCGTCTCCGCGTCCTGCTTTAACATGGAGAGGTGTGGCTCACTGGTTAGAGGCGGCAGACCCGGAGGCTGAGAACGGCCCGGGACCAGGGTTCGATTCCCGACGCGGCAGGGTCGAGGACCAGGGTCAGCGGACTGATAATTCTCGCCTCGGTGCCCACTTTGGTCAGTGATCACACTCGGTAACTCTGGGCATTAAGCTTGCCTCATCTCTACAACGGCCCCCCACAGACGCCGGGGATGCCTGGCTTCACCTTGGAGGTACCCAGCATGGGACCATCTCACTGGGAAAGCCAGGACGGGTTCCCCAGCGGTCATTCGCGCCAGGATACTCCGGTAGTAATTGAGCGCGCTATAAAACACCTTACATTTACATTTACATTTACATCCTGCGCATGCTACGTAAGATCTTCCGGTGGATCCCCACCGAGACCAGGAAGACGGTCACCCAGGCCCTCGTCACCAGCCATCTGGACTACGTCAACCCCCTCTACGCCGGAACCACCGCCAAGCTCCAGAAGAGACTCTAGCGGATCCAGAACGCCTCAGCCAGACTCATCCTCGACATCCCCGACGCAGCCACATCTCCGGACATCTGAGAGACCTGCACTGGCTCCCCGTCAACAAGAGAATCCCCTTCCGTCTCCTCACCCACGCACACAAAGCCCTACACGACCAAGGCCCGAGCTACCTCAACAACCGCCTCAACTTCTACGCCCCCAAACGCCACCTCCGATCGACCAACCACGCCCTCGCCGCCGTCCCCCACATCCGAAGAGCGACAACAGGAGGAAGGTCCTTCTCCTACCTGGCCGCCAAGACCTGGAACTCCCTCCCGACCGACCTGCGCATGACCCAAGACCACCTCTCCTTCAGGAAGAAGCTCAAGACCTGGCTGTTCGAGCAGTAGCAGCACCCCCCCCCCAAGCGCCTTGAGACCCTCCGGGTAAGTTGTGCGCTCTACAAATGTCTTGATTGATTGATACAAGGGTTGATTTATAACCATATTTTCAGTTTTATATACATTTGTAAGCAAAAGAAATAATTGTGCATTTTGTCCCCATGTGAAATGGAACCTAAATGTGAATATTGGCGTGGTCTACTATATACAAGGTTTCCAAAATTACAAAGAACGACCATTTATATATCCATGTTTAACAGCACCAGTATACGATAATACATGCTAAGTATTGGCTCATTGTGAGTTACTTTTAATTATTTCACTTACACGGTGGCACACTTTCACCAAGGCTGCGCTATTACCAATTAAGATGTCCCAGTTATCAAAGTCCTGAAGAGACCTCCCACCCAAGCAGGGGTCGAAACGCCGTCGACAAGTTTAATAGAACGAGCCACTACTCAGCATGTATTATCGTATACTGGCGCTGTTAAACATGGACATATAAATGGTTGTTCTTTGTAATTTTGGAAACCTTGTCCTCTGACATTACAGTACCTTATATATTGCCATTGAGCCTTTTTTACTGCTATCATTTTCCCTATTAGCCACAGGAACCGTTGTTTCTTTTATAAAACAATGCCATATACAACATTTCTCCTTCCTCAGGAAAGTAAAGAACAAGCTTATTATTCACACATTTGCGAAATTACTGCATTTTATATCGAAGTGCCATGAGGGAGGTCGATGGATTCTTGTTGTCTTGAGGGTGGAGTCCATCGTCAATGCATTCTCAGTTTGTGTGCTATCCAATGTTATTGGTATTAGTGGTTCAGGACAATTGGCTATCCATTCCATTCACCATGTGCACCCATCTTCCAAGATCAAATTAGGTTTTAACATATTTTATTCTTACAGGATAAGAATATCATTTGAATTTATTCCTGCAATATGCCGGTTTCTTGATAACAACCCATTGTCCCTCCATCCAACTCTTACAAAAAGGTCCCTCATTTATTATACCAACCTTTGTATTTTTCTGCTCTGTTCTAATTTTATTAACTACTTTTTCTCTGTCAACCCATATCTGCTTACTGCCATTTAGCCAATTTTGTGTAAGCTTGGATCCTGGCTTCTTACCTTTCAGAGAAAGAAAAGCTGAGACACCAGAGAAAGCAGTAGGTGTATTGAAGTATGAACACAGCATTTCTCTCACAAACTTCTCAACTGAACCTCCTACAGTGTATGCCAATTGTATCTTTTGTTCAACACCCTGTTAATTCTTTATAGCAGATCATCTGTTTTGGAACAATAAAGGGAAGTTTTATGTGGGATATTGATAATGCTTCTAAATATGCAGACATTTCCTCTGAGACAAATTGTACTCCAATGTCAGTGACTATTGTGCTAGGAATCCCTTCATTTGCAAAGGTATTTGTCAGATATTCTGTATTAATTTTGTTTACTGTATAAATAGTCTACCAAGACAAAAAAGTAATTTGTTTATAACCTTAGGTAAATAGGCTGGCCATATAATATCCAAACCTAACTTCACCCATGGTTTAGAGGGAATTTCGAATGGTGAAAGCTGAACCTTGCATGGGAATCTAGATTTGTCAAAAGCACTGCAGGCATAACAATCTCTTAAAATTCCTTTTTACCATGGAGTCCATGTTAGATAACCAATACTCTGATTTTATTTTTGTCATGTTTCTACCTAAGTGATCTCCATGGGCAGTATTGAAAATACATTCATGCATGCCTACAGAGGGAATTATCTTATCAAATTTGCAAATGTGTTTACAAATAATGGAGAACGTATTTCTCACATTCTAAAATGGTGAAAGTTCATCAGGTAATTACTTGCATTTATCTGGCCACACACTCATATTCTTGTGTTTGACATTGCATAAGGATCTGCCTTCCGCCATGCATTGTTCCCATTCTTACTCAATAATAGCAGCAACAGAAATTGCTAAAACAGCTTCCTCTAGAATGTTTTCTTGTGTCACATTACTTACCACAGGTATATGTGAAAAACGATTGCATATGTAATTCTCCCTCCTGGAACTTATTCCACTTGGATTTTGTAAGTCTGCAAACTTAAGACCCACTTAGACATCCTACAAGTGAATCTTTGCATGTTCTTTTTAGAAAATGTATACATTGCGGAATTATGGTCTGTCCTTACTGTTGTGTGTAAACCCCATAATTACAATTTTAAATGACAAGGAGCCCAGTAACACCCAATGCTTCTTTCTCGACTGCTGAAAAATGATATTCTGCATCCTTAAGTGTCCTTGAGGCAAAGGCTATAATTCTTTCCTTACCGTCAGAAAATCGACAATGCACCTCCAAGACATTTGCTGCTGGTATCTGTGCTGAATAAGGTTTGTATGTGACATTGAAATTCCATCAATTGGGGGCACTTATGATGGCATCTTGGATTTTAGAATTGTGGAAAAATGTTTTAACACTCTGAATTCCATTCAAAAGAGACACCTTTCTTAAGAAGAAATTGTAACTGATTAACCAGATTTAAAAAAAACTTGACATACCTTGACATAGATTCTGCTAGTCCCAAAAATGACTTGAGTTCTTAATGGCTTGTGGAAGGTGGAGATAATTTTACCAAATCAGCTAAGTTGTATTTAGGTTTTACTGTTTCCCCTGAATTAGCGTGTCCTGGGTATTCTACTGATGTAACCCCAATTTTCCAGCTTTATATTAAAAATTTCTCTCAAGATGTTATTGTGTTAAACTCCAGAAGTCGCATAATTTAAAATGTCATCTTGGAAACATAGGCACTTTCAAACATCTTGCAATATATTCTTTGGAAACTGCAGTGGCAGATTCTAAGCCAAATGACTTGCCACTAAATCTACATGCTCCAAATGGAGTTATGAATGATGTTAGTGATGTTAGTGACTTGGATTTAGGATGAAGAGCAACCTGATGGCACGCAGAAGAAAGCTGAAGGAAACTAAAGATTTGGCATCATGGATTAGACTTACCATTTCATTTATTTTAGACAAGGGGTGTGGCCTATGCATATATTGGCATTTAACCTTTTAGGTCTACACACAGTTGTTGCCTACAACCTTCGCAGCTATAACTATTGGATCAAAGCATTCTGAGTGTTCATTTTTTTCAATTACTCTGGGATTCTTTAATTAATTAAGGTCTTGGATTAAGATTCTTTCAACATTAGGGGAACAGGTTGTCTCTTATGAACAACAGAAACAGCATTTTGATTTCAATTGAATCCTATGTACAACATTTTTGAGCAATCCTAACTTTTAATACTTCCGGGAACTCTTAACACACTTCCATTCTTGTGATACACTTGTTTGCTAGGAAAACGTGTTCTTCTCTGTTAGGATCAAGCTTTATTCCTAAAGCCTTCTGGTATTTCCAACCTAGAAGATTTGATCCTTGTTTGGAAAGATAGATTATTCTACTGTTGTTTTTCCTGTGAAGTTCATATGCATCTTTAACATGCCCAGCAAATGGATAGGTTTGTTATTGTACCCTTCTGGGTTTATATCAGTTCCTCAAAAGTATACTCTTTAGCAGAAAACATTTTCCAAAAGGTTTTAACATCTATCAAGGTATAAAGGGAACAAAAATCTGCAAACACTTGTAAAATTCCCCATCGAATCTTATTTCATGTGTAGGATAATTTAAATCATTAACTTTTTCTTTGTCATCTATCTGAAAAACAAATGTATGCTTCTCTACTTCATCGGTTTTGGCAATATATACACTCATGTTCTCAGAGTTGTCTTTTTAATACAACTTCTGCATGTCACATTGGATGTTGTACATTTAGGATTGTTGTCTATGTGGTTAGTATTACAATAGCTTGAGCATTTCAATCTACCCAACTGTTTTGCTTCCAAATATCCGCTCCCATTATTTTAAATACCTTCTCACTAGTAATTGTGCTGTTTGCAGCCTTAGTGACTTGATGTATATTATGTGACACCCTATTTCTTTAACACATATGCTTTGAGCAATTCTTATGACTTCAGCTAAATCAGAGTTCCCTTCCACTATAACCTTTCCTGTATCTTTGTGTCATTAGTGCACCTCCCAAGTTGATCTCCAATGAGTTGGTCCGTTAGAAACCAAACTCACTCATGGCAGATATACCTCTTAGTACAGCTATGTAACAAACCACTTTCTTGTTTTTTCCTTCGGAAATTTGTGTCTTTCAAGTATTATATGAAATTTCCACTTAAACTTTTCTCCAGCTTCTTTAATGGTGTTTGGTATACATCTATTTGCAATTCCCCTTCACCTGTTTGTCTTTCCTCATATTCTACTGCAGGATCTGGCAAGTCTTCAAACACTTGCATGCTATGTGTCCCTAGATTATGTAACAAGATATGTTGTTTACATAAAGCAGAATATATAGCACCATCTACAGCAATAGGATAAGATTCAAATAGTTTCACCCATTGTTTCCCTGGTAGAACAGGTTCCCCCACCTCATTGGGGAAAATGGGTGCTTGAGAAATGTTTGAACAGCTATGGGAAGGTGTACTAAAACCTCAATAGCAAGTTAATAGTGCAAACACCACTATAAATAATGTACAGTAACGTCATATTGTACAATCCCAATAAACAGGAAGTAATAATGCAAGAATAAATGAGAAGTTCTAAGGCTAAGATCTTGACAATATGCACACTGACAATATAGAGTATAATAAAAGCTGTGGTGGCTGGTGTCATTTGAAAGTGCTGGGGCGTAAAAGTTCCCCCTGAGTGACCTTTGGCGAGTGAGCGTAGTGATGGAGCTCCACCGCCATAGGGGGAGTTCAGCTGGGTTCTCCCCCCTCCCCCGAGATCTTTTTGAAAAAAGAGTGGGCAAATGGTGCATTTTCAAGAAGATTTGAGAAAACAATAAAGTTTATATGGAAGTTGTAAAGATGTAGTTATGACAAAAAAAAGATTTCATATGATAACTATGTTTCCAGTGTGCTTATGTTTTTCATTTTGATGCCTTATGAGTATTAGGTCCAGTGCCAAATGTATTCCAAGTAGAAGGATGTACCTGTATTAGATATGCATGCCTTTTTAATCAGATGGGGTAAGTTCCTCCCATACTAAAAGTAAGCAGGCAGTGACTTTTGCAAGTAAAGCATATATTTATTGAGTGCTGCACGGAAGAGGCTATCTTTTACAGTACACCATGAAAAGTTAGCAGGAATTTCAATGTGGATGAACACAGCTCTGAGAGTTGAACACTAACTCCAGCAAAAAGCGCAGCTTGAATGTTGAACGTATTCATTTTGCCTGGACTGGCACAGATTTTTATCCCTCACACATCTATTCATTCATAACAGTTTGCTGTTGTTCATGCATCTAGTTTCCTCTGCTGTCTCTATATGGCATTAGCATAAAGTGGGCAGGATAATTATTAATGTAGTGGGATAGTGCATACGGTGTTAAGGTATTATGGCATTCATCATTTCTGATTTACCAATACAATGATACATTTGCTCACACCACAGTGACTGCAGTTTTGGCAATTTCATATGCTAAAATAATGTATAAAAACCCTTGATTTTAACAAGGAGCCAGAACTTCCCTGAGACCTTCACTATGCTGCTAGGGATGTTGTCTATTTCTCTTCTGACTTTGCTGCCCACTTGGGACTTAGACATTTTGAGTCTGCACGTCTGTGTAATGCTCTATTTGCTGAGAGCATTCATGACACTGAATCTGCATTGCATTAAATTTAAAATTTGTGATTAAATGCTTTAACTATTCTGCTGATCTGTTTATGCTATTTTTGATGTGCTGGGAGATGAGCTACCTTGGGAATACATTGCTTCATGAAATAGGGTGTTTACACCGTTTCAGATTCAACCAATTGTGGGCCTTCGATTAAAGTATGTTTTGGGATGTCAGAATTGCAGGGTTTGCTGCGCCCACACTATGACCATCTGGAAGGGATCTGGGAAAGTTTTGACTAGAGTAACCAATCTGGGGCAAAAATTATGATACTAGGTGTTAGGAATAAATGTGCACCTTCTGACAATTGAGAAACCAGATCCCTTTAATTTCAGACAAAAATAGGGTCCTCATGTATCAAAGAATTTTGCTCATTTTTTGTCTACAGGAAAATGCATTAATATGTAAGGGCTTCAGTTCTTTAAAAAAAAAAGTAAAATTGTTCTATTTCTACCATTTAGGTTAAAATCTAATAATCACGGTACCGTGTGGTATTCCAGAAATTTTTCAAGGAATTATTTTCCTGCATTAGGTAAGGTAACAAACATGTGCATGAATAGGTGCACACAAGCACATCTAGACCAGTACCTTTATGTGCACCCTCCTCCCTTGATTTTATCCAATGTTGTTTGTTTATCTCTTGTACATAGATCCAGTGCAATCCATGAATGAGACCACAACTAGGTAGAAGTTTACAGAATACAAGTCGCATGAGACTACCGGCTTCCAGGAAAGACTGACTTAAACATCCCCTTTATTTGGATACCAGCACAAGCTATGATGATGATGCTCGAGAAATGTCAAAAATTCAGGGTCAAAATGTATTGTCATATTTTCACCTGGGAGGAAAATATATGAGAGTAAATAGTACGACAAAGCTAGTCAAAATTATATTGCCAAATATTGCTCACAAGTGACTGATTGGAAGATTTCACAACTTAAATACACAAACACACCATTAGACTGCCTTGAGAGTGCATTTGCAGTGTGAAATCACACGATTGTATGCTTCAGGTGAAGTGTAAGGTGAAACTGTATTGAATAGCTGTTTATTATCAAATCAAATATAGCTTAATTCGATTGTTAAAAGCAATCATAAAAGCGTACATATTCATAATAAAAAGTTATCACATTTTAAATACATTTTACAGAATTACCATATCATAGAAAACAGTTCATTAATAGCAGGACTCAATACATTACACAGTCAATGTTTTCGTATAATATGTCACTCGTTTCAGAAACATTGTGATTGTTGCTACACATTGCTCATTATCCAAATATTGTATACTTAACATGGCCAGACGACATTGGCGCAGGCCCATCTGTCTCAATAGAGGCAGTAAGATACTGTGCCTAGGAAAATCATAAAATTTACAAAATAAAAGGACATGAATGGTACTTTGGGGCGACACATCCTCACAGGGACAATGCTGTAATTCATGTGACCAGTCATTTACAGTTGGGAAGCTAACCAGTCTATGGAAAATTCCAAATCTAAAGCGGAATAATAAAAATCTATCATAGTTACCAGGAACATAAACCAAATAGGGTTGAATTTTAAAAGAAGTTAATAACAATTGATGTTGCAGGACAGTTGGTTTTAAGACCTCTGTAGTTATCCTTCAGGTATCCAAGAAAGACAAACCCTCCCTCCTCAAATCTTTTCTTGAAATGGCTGAGATAGTGAGTGGATTTGAGAAGTATTCCGGCTTTCCAATATCCGTGAAAAACTTAGACACATAGCTCAGCCATGGTATCCTCAAAGCTCCGTCCAATTTCAAGATATCTGACACAATGGAGGAGGAGTGTGGCTCAATGGTTAGAGCGGCAGACCCTGATGCAGAGTTCTGGTCCGGGACCAGGGTTCAATTCCCGCCTCGGCGGGTCTTGGGCTCATAATTCCTCGGACCTGATTTCTCGCCTCGGTGCCTATTCTAATCATGGGTCCCACGCTGCAACTCTGGGCAATAGCTTGCTTAACCTCCACACCGGCCCCAACAGCGCTGTGGATGCCTGGCTTCACCCTGGGGGTGCCCAGGAGTGGACACTTCACAGGGAAAGCCAGGAGGTGTTCCACAGCGGTATGAGTAATAGCGCCAGGAAACCGCTTGGTGACAGTGCGCTCTACAAATACCTTGACATTTACATTTACATTTACAATATCCCTATTCAGCTTAGTTTCTTCTTTAGTCCACAGTCTGTGCCATAAAAGCACAGGCTCAAGCTTGATCAGATCAGATATGTATGGAAGTCCTAATTCTGCATGGCAGTTATAATTAGGAATACTCTTAGGAACAGCGAGGATATATTTCAGGAAAGAGTTTTCTGCTACCTGGATGGGGTTAGGGTCAGCAAAGCCCCATATACCGCTCCCATAGGTAACACCAGATACACATTTGGCTTTATATATCTTAATTAACTCAACAGGCGGTCTCCTACCTAATTTTTTAGCAAAAGTCTTCAGGACAGCAGTAGAACGGACCATCGCAAGTTGTTTATCTGCTACTGCCTGAACCCAAGACTCATTCTGAGTAAATAAAATACCTAGGTAAGAGAATTGCTTAGTTGCCTCAAGCTTCTGTCCTGCAATGAAATTCGCCCTTTTGGCCTTACAATCCTTACCAAATCGTATGATGAATGCTTTCGACGTGTTTACCCTTAACCCCAGATCTTTCATGAAAAGGGCAAACCTATCCACCACGGAGCCAGGACACATCCCTGCCTGACTCCACTCCTAATTGGGATTTTGTCCGTGCATACCCCTTTCAGGCTATAACAAACGCGAGCTGATGCGTTACCATAAAACTGTTTCAGAAAATAAATAATATTTTCATCAACCCGAGTTGTCCTAGCAAGGCCCACAGTTTGGAATGGACCACACAATCAAAGGTGTCCGAGAGGTCAACAGAGACCAGGAACAAACTCCCCCTCTTAGCCCTTGTGTACTTCCCCACCAGCATTAGAAGGTTTAAACCGTGCACCACTGTTCCTAGGCCAGTACTAAAACCGTATTGCAAGTCAGATAAAATAAAGTTGTCATTAGCCCAGACTAGAAGACGGTCCAAAATTATCCGCCGAAATATTTTCGTAAAAGAGTCCAATAGGGAGATGGGCCTATAACATCCCGGATCGTGTCTATCCCCTTTTTTGAAGATACGCACGATTATGGACTCCACCCAGGTGGGCTAAAAATCCTGTAAGACAACTTGCGTTAAGCACCTGGACCAGAAGGGGACCCCACAGAGGAATAATAGCTTTAAAAATATTTATGGGGACTCCATCCGGGCCAGGCGCCTTACAGCCCTGACTTACATAAAGTGCTTTTTTAACCTTGTCCAAAGTGAACATCAAATTCCTTGACAGGGGATAAAAAGTAGGAGAACAAGGAGAAGTTATGGGTGCCTCTCCTTCATATACCTTGGCAAAATGCTCGATCCATTCCGCCTCTGGAATTGCAATTTCAATTTTAGGGCCAAGTTCTTTCGTTAAAAAAGGGGTTCTGATGATCTTCCAGAAGCCTGCACTATCATTATTTACAGAGGCTAACTGCAAAGCTTCCCATGCTTCTGCTTTTAACGTATACTTCCTATCTTTTACAGCAAGTTTATATTCTTTCCTAAGTGTCCTAACCTCCAAGACACATCTAGGTTTATTATGCAGTTCTTGCTTTAGCAGTGTGTAAGCTCGCGTTCAATTAGAATTAAACAATCCTCCCTTCTTTCTATTGTTTTTACACTGTCTCGTTAGAGAGGTCCTAATTTTATTAGAGATGGTCAAAAAGGATGCAAGGAGCATTTCAGGGGTAGAGTCATCCCCCAGGCGAATTGGTAGCTCAGACGTACATTTACCGATTACTGTATTACGTATTTTTGTTTGATACCGTGGCCCATCGTAACAAATAGCCGTTTGTACTACCAATAGACACATTTCTACCCACTCCGTCTTTATCAGGATTACTCCTTGGGAGGGTCTCCATTGGCAACAGAATGACCATGCAAAGCAGAAAATGATTGCTTAATGCGACGTCTGAGACCTTACAGAATAAATTCGGTCAGCATGATTATTAGTTACAAAAGCATAGTCAATAGTGGAAGAAAAACCCCTTCCACTAAATGTTGGGGTAATAGGGAAGGTAACTCACAAACTTCATTCACAAATCCCAGGTCGAACTTACTAAGTACTTCATTTAACTGTTCACCCAGAGAGGTGTGGACGAAGTGTGACTGAGGTAAACCCTCTTCCCATACTACTCCACATCTATTATCCTTCGCCATACTACATAAAGTGCAATTAAAATCTCCCACAAAAAGTATCATCATATCTTGCCTGGCACTTTTGCCCTGTAAGGATAATGCTTTGGACTGTTTATTTAGAACATTAGATACTTCACCCGAAGGAATATTATTGTAAAAATTAACCAAGATAATTGAGATATCAAGGTCAGATACCAAAATAAAGAACTGAAAATAAATATCTTTAATGGGCTCAGTATCCCTTATTATTTTCAACTTATTTGACAAATAAAGACTCAGCCCCCCCTTAGCTCTCTCATGAGTACATTCAACAGCCGAGGTATCAAAGGCCTTTTACCCATTAAGGTGGACCGGTTCCTTGCTCCAGGTTTCCTGAAGACATATCAAGTCTTGTGACTGAATAAAGTCCTGTCAAAGTGGGTTATCAATTTTTTTTATTTAATTCCAGCAATATTCTAAGAGGTAATATTGCATAAAGGGAGTGCAAGGGGAGGTGGCACAAAAAGAGGGGACCTAACACCTACTATTCATGGTACAGTCCTATTTGGAAGTAGTGACTCACAACCAACTTCAAAAGCCTCCAACCCCTCATTAATATCCTCAACCCCCCGGTCTACTAGCATTTTCCACCAGCTCATTCCCAGTATTCTCGTAGTTACAGACTTGCGAAGAATAAGCTACTCCGCCATGAATATTGGCGATATTGTCTGTTTGCAGTCAATCATTATTCTCTAAGCCACTCAAAATCTCAAAAGGATTTAATGTCGGGACACAATATCTTCCTTCAGTGGGACCCAAATAATTTGTTGCCTGACAATGGGGTCCTAAAAACCTGCCAGGATACATGGGGCAGTAAAAAGAACCGAGGGAAAGAATGTTAATACAACCAGAGTTAACTACCCCAGTAGAGCCCCTCTCAATTATATTTCGTACCAATAGGGGTGACCGAAAAGTTAAAATTACGCAGTCACCACTCAAAAATTTACTAGATGTGCCTATCCAACTAACCCTTCTGACCATTTTAAATTCAGAAAACAATGCATTAGTGAGCCCAAGTTTCGTGGATAAAAATTGAAGGGATTTGTTCCTCAAGGTCGACCAATGTTCAAAAGCATTGGAAGGCAAAACTGGAACATTAGCTAACACAACTGTATATGGTGTAGCTTCAGGAGGTAAATTTAGAATTGGTAGGGATAAGATTGCATTATCCTCTAATCAAGGCCGATCTCTTCTTGTATTACTTGTAGTATTGCTATTATCACTACGCCCCCCCCCCCCGAATTGGGCCTATTAGATCTGCTGCTCCAGTTGTAATGTTACCCCCTGGATTTTTAAGTTCTGGTCTTCTACTGACCTCCCTGTTTTTATGCTGTGCTTGGGTGGCCGGCTCCAAGGATATCCTATTAGAATTCTCTCCTATGTTAACTGAGGTGGAGCAGGATAATATCATGGGTGGTTCTGCCTGGATATGTTCAGCATTATTGGAGAACTGTTCCTCTATGCCAGTTACCCGGGCTTCGATTGTGGTAATTTTTAAACAAATGGGCACAAGAAGTGTTGTTAGCAAAGTTTCCATTGTACCCCAAAAGATCTCATCAGCTTTTAAGTTGCCTGCAATATTTAGAACAGGAACAATATCTGTCTGACCATTGCCACTATTTCCTTTCAATCCAGCCGAATTTACAGCTATTTTACGTTGATTAGGAGTCCCCTTCCCATTAGAATTTTTTACAGGTAGTTCTTCCTTATTTGTGTGCTTCTGTTTAAGCCTCGCTATTTTCCCTCTCGTTGTTACATGCAGGCCGGTGTTATTTGACCTTGATAATGATACACAATTAGGACTTGGAGGGAGATAGCACTCCACCTGCGCTAAAGAGTCATCTATTAAAAGTGAGGGCTCAACAATTGCATTAATTGGCAAAATAGTTGGTGTCAAGGATAGTCTTGTTGATAAGGGGCAGGGTTCAAGGGACAGATTATGCTGTATGGGGACAATTTCCTGATTCAATGGAATAGGTTGGGCACTTGGCAATCCAACAAATGATGGCGCTAACATTGAGTCCTGAGAGTTTATCGTAAGCGTAGATACATTCATAGTGGGCAAGGGTTGGAAGAGAAAGGCGCCTTTCTGTATTTTCAATGGCAGCATTTTATCTATTGCTGTTAAACTTGGGAGTGGAGTATTTACGGTTACATTTTGCTTGGTAACAGGGCAAGGCTGCAGAGGGATATTTTTCCCCATATTCTTAAACATAGAATACCTGAGCGACTGAATCAGCAGCAAATCAATATAACAATCCTATCAAGAAATACAATAAGAAATAAAATATACAATTCGGAATAAAAAATATCAATCGTTGGGAAGTAATATGAACTTAGGCAACAATTCAAAATGTCAATAGAAGAGTGTCACTAACAACAAGAGGATTTGAATGTTTACCGCGGGCAGGAATTGTATCAAATGGAATCCATTCAGTCAAAGGGTATGGCCCAGCCCGGCCTCTCCCGGCCCCGGTCAGCCACAGACGGCCCGCCCTTTGCCTGGGCTTAGCCCGGCATCGCCGCGCGTGTCCCGCGACGCAGGAAACTCCCTCGGTCTTGCCAGAGCCGCCAGGCGCGAAACTGGCGTGTGCGGCGTCCGGCCGCAAGGGCACCTGGGGGCTGTAGTCCCCCCACTCGGCTGCCGCCCAGTGGGTTGAAGAAAGGCAGCGGCAGCGGGGTGGACCGATGGCAAGTGTCCCCGGGTCTGGAAAGAATGAGGAAGAAATGCCCGGCCAAAGAGCACGTCCCGGTAGGTCACTCACGTCCTGGAAAGTTTAGAGCATCACCCGCTCTGCCGCAACTCCCGCGGTCTTTTCAGCGCCGCCTGGCGCGAAACCGGCGTGTGTGGTGTCCGGCCGCAGGGCACCTGGGGGCTGTAGTCCCCCCGCTCGGCTGCCGCGCACTGGGTTGGAGAAAGGCAGCGGGTGGGACCGATGGCAAGCGTCCCTGGGTCTGGAAAGAATGAAGAAGAAATGCCCGGACAAAGAGCACGTCCCGGTGGTTAATCACTCACTGGAAAGTTTAAAGAGTCACCCACTCTGCCGCAATTCCCACGGTCTTTTCAGCGCCACCTGGCGTGAAACCGGCATGTGCGGCGTCCGGCCGCAGGGGCACCTGGGGGCTGTAGTCCCCCCGCTCGCCTGCTGCGCACTGGGTTGGAGAAAAGCAGCGGCAGCGGGGGAACGGATGGCAAGCATCCCCGGGTCTGGAAAGAATGAAAAAGAAATGCCCGGCCAAAGAGCACGTCCCGGTAGGTCACTCACGTCCTGGAACGTTTAAAGCGTCACCTGCTGTTTATTAAATTTTACACGTTTGCAATGTTGCTTGGATTTTGTGGTAGTATACCTTTGGGTATTTTTTTTGTTTTTCAGGATTAAATGTACAAGAGCAGTAGCGGCTAGCAGGAAATGGGGCGGGGTGGTGGCAGGGGGGTCCAAAATACATAAAAAACAACACACTTCCTAAGCACATCTCTCCTCTGTCATCTCTCCTCCATAGTCCCTCATTGTCTCTCCGCAGCTGGAACCAGGAAGCACACAGGCCAGGGTCCCTTCCATAATCCAATCAGCGTTGTGATTGGTCTGAGCGGGGCGTGGTGCGGCACTCAGATGGGGAATGGGAGACTGTGCATGTTCCTCGCCAGGCTGTGTAATGCAGCCTGGTAGGAAACATGCAAAGTGCGCATAACTGTTTGGAAACAGTCATGTATACTTGGAGTGTGCAAACCACGCCCACCTCGCTGTAACCCAGCTACGAACCTATGAAAAATAAAATTATAATAACGATGTTATTATCATTTTATCTTTCCTTCTCTGGGAGCAGTGGGGCGACACTCTTCTTCCTTAGCGAATGAGCCGCTGCTGCAAATGATTACATACTTTAAAAAGCTGTTATTGGAGCACATTAAAGGTTTTGAACAGCATGGATTGCATCACTGAAATGTTGTAAACAACTTTTAAAAAACTAAGGGGCAGATTTATGATGCCCTTGCGCCTCTTTGCGCCGCAATTGCGTCACTTTATTTGACGCAACAGCGGCGCAAACAATGCACCCTATTTACAACGTGACGCATCTAGGAGATGCGTCACGTTGTAAAGCCCTGCGCCATAAGGAGGCGTTCCTGCGCAGGGGGGGGCCGTTCCTGCACAGGAACGCCTCTTGAAAGTGGCTGAGTGAAATCTATGAGATTTCACTCAGTCACTTTCAGGCCAATGCTGCGTCAAGACCCTGCGCCTGCTTGAAGCAGGCGTAGGTCTTGACGCAGCATTGTGAAGATGGGGCACCCCCGAGCCTTGCTGGAGCTGGGTCGCGCATGCGACGCAACTCCAGCAATGCGCCACCTTTCCGGCACAGATGCGTCACGCATCTGTGCCGTTTTTGCACCATGGTGCGCCGCATTGTAAATGCGGCGCACCATGGGTGGCGTAGCTGTGGCGCACTGTGGCGCACATTAACTGGCGCATCCCTGGGGATGCGCCAGTTAACATAAATCTGCCCCTTAAGCTTTTAATCCGAACACGAATAAGTCATGCATATCACACATGATTGGTAAAAAAATCTATTATATGCCAACCAGGTCCGGAAGGATGGATCTTTTAGATATAAAATGTGCATTATGTATACATCAAAATATTTTGATCACTTAAGATGCATGGCACCTTGTTGAGACGCAACTCAGACATGGGAAGTGTGAAGGCCACAATGTTAGACACGTTGAAATCGAACATGGAACGGAGCATGATAGCAAAAGAAATTCTGTAAAGGAAGGGGAAATCCCAAGAAAGTAGAAGAGGTCCGACACCCTTGGCTGTCAATCTGTGGTCTTTCATGAAAGGTTGTTTCAGGAGTGTGGTTATCATTGTCAAAACTGCGTCACTGGGCGTGAGGATATGGTTTATTAAAGAACATCAAACCAAGAAAGGCCTGATACAAATCTGCATCCAAAGTGAGAGAGAGAGACAAAGGCAGGAAAGGATAAAGAAGGAGGAAGAGAAAGATAGGAAGACTATGACGAATAAAGATGAAATGAGAATGAGACTACAAAAGTGAGATTAAAACACAGAAAATGCAGGGTGATGGAAGAAAGAAGCAGGTCATGAAATCAAGACTAGGCAGCCTTGATATTCGACATCCCCAGCATTTAGGAGCTCCACATTTGGACGTGTTCAAAAAGACTATGGACTCTTGCACTTGTATTCCTATAACTTAAGCCCTGCCTTTAGCCCTGTTACACTATCAAGTTCCCAGCCAAATGAGTCCTCTTTTTTGGTTGTGAGCTTCTTCCCAAAACATTGTGTTACATAAGCACTGACAGTGGCACACACCCAATGTATGCACATCTGTGACATCTTAGCCACCAACATAGTTGAACTGACAACGGAGTAATTTGAGAAGCCCTGCGACAAAGGGTCTTTACCACTCATATCTAACCTACACAAAACCAGCAAAGAATGAGTTTAATAAACTTTCAAAAGAAACGCAACTAATTCTGAACTTCAAGAGGATGAATCATTTCATCCTATAGAAGAGTTCTCTTATTTTCTCCATCTGCATGGCTTCAGTGGGAAAACACAGGAGAATCCGTAAACATTGTTTGAGAAAGCCTTAACAAATCATCTAATCTAAGTGAAACCTAACATAATTGGAAATTGCATGAGTTCCATATTCTTGATTCTCAAAATGCAAGGGCAATGATGTGACAGCTGTAGAAGCTTACATGCTTACTTACAAGCCATTAATTAGACTGGATAAATCATAATGGAACTACCAAAGACAATATCTTTCAAATGACTTCTGATTGTACAAATTCAGTTGTTTCAGTATTTCCAGTAACCAGTAAGGTTCCAGTTATCCCTACTGTCCATGTCACCACTGAAGAGTGTACCAAAACTATCCTCCAAAACAATCACATTGGCCGGAATGCTTTTTGGTCACAGAGGGTACCAGCATGGAGGGAGAAGTGTCAGGGTTGCAATGTGGCAAGCAATAGACTACAATAGAACCCAAGGAACTATGCATCACTCTAAGTCAAAACCCACCTATCATCCAAAAAGAAATAGTCAACATCGCGTTGCATAAATCTTGCCGTAGACTTGAACAGGAAAGAGAACATTTAGTTAGGAGCAAGAAATATGAAATTGTGCAAGATTTGGAATCCCGGTGACCATTTTGGCACCAAAGACTGTAAATATCGGGCCCCTCTCTCTCAAGCCTTACCTAGCTAGGCAATGCAGATTTAAGAAAGGGACGAACTCACCTGCTGTCGAGTTCTCCAATGTCTTCAGCAGACATCTGCATCTAGGGGTGTTTAGTAGACATCAGAATCTGTGGATTCCAGTATTTCATCCAAGAAGGAAACTCTGAATGGATGGAAATCATAAGCGAGTAAAAGGTGAAAGAACAGGCATGGAAAGAAAAAAGTGTAGAAAAAGGCCAATGTTAATCCAAACCGGAAAGAAACATCACTAGCACGATCAGAGGATAGGAACTGTGTTTACTTGAACCGAATGTAAAATGGGCAAGCGAAAACTTTTAGCGAAAGACCAAGATGTAGCTTATTTTCTTTAGGAAGAAGGTTAAGAGAATGCAGGTAAAAAAACACAGACAAGTCAACAGTGTTGCTACCAAGCAAATTGTGCAGAAGAATCAGGACCTTGTACAAGAGGGAACCAACTGACATGAAGGTGAATGCCAGCGAAGACGTTTCACTCTTTCTCCCCAACCCCGTTCCCCCCTAGGTACACACCAGAGGTGGTGTATATACTCAACCACTTGGATTGGGAGCTGAAGGAGTAAAGGAAGGCATCCATCACCCCAGCCGGGCAGAATTGCACTTGTTAGTGCACGTATTTGATAAAAATCTAGTAGAAAGTGATTTGAATCAGACAAAGAATCTCACAGCTGAAGGAACATGTATTGACACATTCAGCACCAACCAATCCATTACCACAACCACGCTTTCTTCAATAATGTATATCTTCCACATGTACCTTTTATTCAGTGAAATTCACACACACCAGGGCTTGATGAGAAGGAAACTTGTGGTAAGAACCTCATCTTCTTCCAGTCCTCTGAAAGATCATTTGTCCATGTCAGTACCAATGATCAAGGGCAATGAATGAACTGAAAGGTGACAAAAAGAAATAAACTAAATATTGAAAGAATAGGTAACACCCCAAATCAAAAAGAAGACTACTATGAAACAGCCAGACACCACCTACCTAACCCAAACCAAGAAAACTCTCAAACTTTGATTTACATATTAGCTCTTAACGAACCAACACAATGTTTGAGGGCGCCGTTTTTACCCATTGTATTTATTGCTGAACCAGTGGTTAATCACCACTCAAAAAAAGAGCTACCACTTCTATAGGTAGATTAGTAGGACACTACGCTATACTATACAAAAACTATATTTACATGTACTGAGTTCAAAGTGATAGGATTAAGAATTATTATGAAAAGTGAATCCAGGAAATGATCTGTTAGAAATGGAGGTCTCTAGTTGGCAGGTTTGTACCCTGTCCAAGTAGGGACGGCACCACAAGTCAGGTCAGAACTCCCAACAGTGGAGTTCAGGGGTGCTGCAGGTGAAGTGTTTGTGCCCCTGAGACTTCTTAACAGGAGGCAAGCTCTACATTAATCCCTTGAAGAATCTTCTCAAACAGCATACACAGCAAAGATCAGTCCTTATTCTCTCCAAAGAAGCAGCAACTGGAGGCCAACCCAGGAAAGCGACATACAGCAAAGGGGCAGTACTCCTCCTCACAGCTCTTCAGCTCTTCTCCTTGGCAGAGGTTTCTTTTGGTCCAGAAGTTTTCTAAAAGTCTGGGGTTTTAGGGCCAGTACTTATACACCTATTTGGCCTTTGAAGTAGGCATTCTTCAAAGGCCCCAACCGCGCTTGGATGTCTGGCTTCGCCTTTGGGGTGCCCGGGAGTGGGCACTTCAGAGGAAAAGGCCCGGAAGCGTTCCACAGCAGTATGTGCACATCGCCTTGAGACCCCTTCGGGGGTGATTCGTGCGCTATATAAAAGCACTACATTTACATTTACATTTTATTGTCATTGCAGTGCACAAGTTATTGTCATGCCTGATCTTGGCTCCAGGCAAAATCCAGGAGGGTGGAGACAGCATTGTGAGAGGCCAGGAACAGCCCTGTTCTGGTGAAGGTGGCAGACCCATGTTCAGTTGTTTTCTTTATCACTTTATCACATCTTACTGACATGCCTGCTTTACATACTATAGATAATACATCTTTTACCTCTGCATCACCATTAATCCACAACCTTTCCTGAATTGTTGAATTATGCACATGCATTACTAATTGATCTCATATCATTTCTTGAAATAGACCTCCAAATCGGTAATCTAATGATAATTTTCTCAATGTTGTGATGTATTCATCTATAGTTTCTTCTTTTTATTGTTTCCTGTGTAAGAGTTCTATCTGGAGACCCCTATACACACCTTGAGAGAAATATACTTGTCCAATTGGGTTATCGCTTCAACAAAAACATTACCACCCCCCCACCATATTTTCCCTATGAAGATGTCCATACATTCCTAATACCTTATGACCCAATGAACCTTGTAATAATCCTTTTTGTCTTTCAGATGCCAATTTGTCCTCAAAATCAACAGTCACAATGTAGTTTAACAAATACTCATTCCATTGTGGCCATGGTACAGGAGGTTCACCTGGATTGCACAACAATTCCTTAGAGTTTGCCATAAATATTAGCCATGTTAGAGGAGGAATGTGACTTTGACTTCCTTCACCATTTCTCTAAAGGTACCTATGTACAAAATAATGCAGCATTCAGTCCAAAACATACACCCAACTAGTACAGGATTAATACAATACTAACTTACTCAGTTACTTTCAATTATGAAGGATAACATATGCGATCATGTTTGCTAGTCACCGGTGACTTTTACTTAAATATGGTTACACTTTATTACCATTAAAAGTATTAACATTAATAGCTTAAAATTGTTAGAAAGAAGGTGTGTGAATCACAGCAATCACCATGTATTCTCTGCAGTGAATGCTTAAGATATTTAGCTATGCTTTAAGGTGTGCAAATCACCAAGTATTCTCCGCACACCATTCCTAAAATAATAAAATTTGCTTAGGTGAAAAAAGAAAGAAAAATTCTTCAGAACAAGACAGCAACATGGGAGATGGACAGAAGCTGAGTCTTAAGATTGTATTTTGGAATGTTAACAAGTGGAGTCTGAGGTTAAGGAGAGAACGCATCCTTCAATATATATAAAAGATTGTACTGCCCAGATGTGTGTGCTTCAGGAGATGTATCTGAGAGATAGAGAGTGTAAAGAGGTCTTCAAGTCCCAAAAGTGGGTGCAACAGTTGGTGTGTATTGAACAAACCTTGGTGACTAAAGGGGTGGTGATATTGACAAAATGAGAATCAAAAGTCTCTATTATAAAAATTAATTTAGACAGTAGAGGTAGATGGGGCACAGCAAAATTAAAAGTAGGAGGGCAGAGTTTCATGTTAGCAGGGTACTACGGGCCAAATGAGGATGATATAGCACCGTTACAAGAGTTATTGGTGGAGTTATCTTGTTCCTCAGATTCAATTATTTGGGCAGGTGTTCAATGTAGTATTGGATAGTACTTTGGATAGATCGATTAGTTGAGCAGTGGTAAATCAAAAAATGATGGGGCAGATAAAATCAACGAGGAAACAATTGGGTTTATATGACAGTTGGAGGTGGAAAATGGGGGATAAAAGAGGGCATACATATGCAAATAAGAAATATTATCACCAGTCGAGGATAGATTATATTTTGTTGAATCTAGGCTTGAGATAGCAAGTAAATGATATCAAACATATTGGGATTCACTTGTCAGATCATTCCGCAATTCCGGTGGAGTTCTTTGATTTTAACTGGGGTCAGCCCCGGTTGGGTTGGTGTGGGACTTCTACAAAGCCTTTTTGAGGGGGGAATCTAATAAGTTATGCAGCTGGAAAGAGGAGATTTTTTTAGGAAGAGATCAGAAAATTGGAGGAGAGAATAACATTGGAAGGTGACCTGGTCAATCAGAGTCAGAGAGAGTCTAGACAGATGGATTTATCTGATCTGTAAATTAAACTTGCCTCAATTCTCGATAAGAGGGTAAGGGAAAGATGGGAAACAAGTAAACTTGCGCAGTTCCAGTAAGGGGAGAATTACAGGAAATTGTTAGCTTGGCAGACAAAGAAAGATCAGGTGAGAAATTTAATACAATAGATTAAGTGCCAGAGTACGGGAGTGTCTTAACTAATAGAAAAGAGGTTGAGGTTGAGGAGGCGTTTTACAATTACTTTGAAACTTTATATGAAGAGGATTTGGAGACAACTGAAGAAGAGAGGGACAGTTGGTTGAGTTGGGGCTCGATAGTTGCGTTGGAGGAGGGAAAAACTGATATCATAAACATTGAAATTGGGAAGGGGAAAGTGGAACAGGTGTTGAAGAAGGGTAAGTGAGGGAAAGCACCCAGTCCAGAAGTTATACCTTTATAAGTATATAGTATAGTGCACTAGAAGATGTATTGCCTCCAATTCTAACTAAACGTTTTAATGAGTTGTTGATGGAGGGGGCACCCCAACCAGAGTCATGGTCAGAGGCTATCATTTCTTTAATTTTGAAACCAGGAATGACCAAAAACAGATACAATTCATATAGGCCGGTGTCGCTTCTGAACTGCGATTACAAGATTTTTACCAACATTTTGGCTGATAGACTTAAGCCTAGTATGGGCGAACTGGTGCATGAAGACCAGAAAAGTTTTATACAAGGGAGGTCACTCATTCAGTTAACTTATTACCTTATAGGGACATTTGATATGGCTGTAGCAAATAAGGTTCCCTTGGCGGTTACAGCTTTGGGTGTTTTTGCAATCAGGTTTGAAAGCAGCAAAGTTGGGAGACAGATTCTGTAGAATATTTCCAGGCTTCTGTAAGACACCCAGGGCAAAAGTGTTGGTGAAGGGAGTACTGACATCAGCATTCAATATCAAGAGAGGGGCAAGACAAGGATGCCTGTTATCTCCACTCCTGTTTAATTTGTATATATAACCTTTGGCAAATGTATTGAGGGCAGAGGAGAGGATTGTGCCCTTTCAATGTAAAACTTGTGTTAAAAAATTGGCTTTATAAGCTGATGACTTGTTGATATACATGGCAGACCTGAAAAATATAATCAGCCATGTAGTAATAATTGTGGAAGACTTTGGAAGAGTCTCTGGGTATGAAATAAACAGGAGGAAAACTGATATAGTTGTCTGGAATTTGGATGGAGGTGCAGAAAAGACTACAACTGAAATTATGTATCTGGGAGTTACAGTAACTCAAGACATAAACAAGTTGGTGGAAACTAATTGTAATGAGGTGAAAAATGAAATATGCGATTTAATGATAAGCTGGATGCACCTACCTCTGACAATTTCCGGCAGAGTAAATTTGGTAAAAATTATTTTACTACCAAATCTTACTTTCCTCTTTAATGCATACCTCTATCTTTTAAAGATGTAGGGCTCATGAGGCTACAGGGCAAGATTGGATCATTTATCTGGGCAGCAAAAGGACCCCATATTTCCTGGAAAATACTGTGATGGAGGAGAGAAAAATGTGGTTTGGCTCTTCCAGATTTGCAGTTATATGCATGGGCTTTTCAGCTCAAAAACAGCAGGATGCTTTTGGACAGACCTTGAGAATCGTAAATTGGGCAACTGTTTATCCGATTGTTAGAAGAAGTAGAAGCAGGGACTTTGTGTTTTATGATGAAGTACGCAGATCCAAGATTTTTTAAAAAGGTTAGATTGAGTTGCCAGAAACATGGTACAGGATTAGAAGGAGACTGAAATGGCTATATTATAGCAATATGGCCCCTATTTGGGACCCACCTGGATCGCCCAATTGGACGAAGGATACATTTGCAGGGTCATTAAGGAAGGCAGGAATAGAAAGGTGAGAGGACTTATTAGAGGGGAGACTGCTGATTTCATGGG
Organism: Lissotriton vulgaris; assembly: GCF_964263255.1. Taxonomy (NCBI): domain Eukaryota; kingdom Metazoa; phylum Chordata; class Amphibia; order Caudata; family Salamandridae; genus Lissotriton; species Lissotriton vulgaris. The sequence goes on along the minus strand of NC_141689.1, from coordinate 1,717,680,484 downwards.
AAGATCTTCATTTATTTATTTATTTGTGTGTTTATATAGCGCTATGAATAAACTCCCGAAGGAGTATCTCCGCGCTGATGACAACCGGTAAGGAAACTGATAAGGAAGCAATGAGTTTAAAAAGGGAGAGTGTTGTGAAGCTCCTATAACCAGCAAAGGTGCAGGTTAAAATGAACTAAACAGAAAGGTTCTCAGATATTTTCTAAATTGGAGGTGGTTATGGCACTGCCTCAGTGAGAGTGGAAGTGAGTTCCAGAGATTGGGGCCTACTACGGACAGAGCCCTGTCTCAAAACAAACAATCAAGTATGTATATTCAAGTACCTACACATCCAGAGTTGGTTTCAAGCATTAGAGAATAACATAGGTGGTGCCAATGAGTTCAAAAAAACATTGATGTTTGATGGTCCAAAGGAAAAAACCATCATATTGGTACTGGCGGTTGATGGAAGAAGTGGAGGACAGTTCACTTTGCCACAGCAGATGTGGGGGACTGACTTGCCAGGAGTGTTGCTGGACAAATTAATGCAAGTATCCTTTTCTATACTTTATAAAGTGATTGAGCTTGTCTATTTAGGGAGAAACCACCTTTTCTCTATTTACAGAGTGTATTAGACTCCATATAAGCTGTTGAAAATTGGGAACAAAGGAGAGGTGGCGTTTCACAAATGCGGTTTGAAGATGGCAGATGATATGCATATGTTCTTGAGGTGCCAAGGCTTCGGTTTAGATCTGGAAAATACAGATTAAGGTAAGCCCTCTCCTGGTTTTCTTTGGTATGGGTAATGAAGCTGATGAAATAGTCAGAGATAAGCAAAATACATTTTTTATGCTATGTTGCTGGCACGAAGAGAATTGTATAAAAAGTGGATCTGCCCAAATACTCCCACGTAAATAGAGTGGAGATCATCCTTGGAATATACTTTTACCTTGGATGTAATCTCCCTGGAAAGAAGAAAGTACACCTTTTGGCATCCAGTGAGGAAATGGCTGGTGAGGCAGGATGCAGATAAGGGCAGGTAGGGAATGTCCAATGATTATGCCTAACCAGACCTCAGTATAAAGTACATACCATTCCCAAAAAACTTTGCATCATCTGCTTGTTGGTATCTTTGAGGGCTGCATATAGCGGGGAGAGTCAAAGCTATGGGAAAATGGTTATTAAAGTGCAATAGGCAGGTCTCGGATGAGCATGGCAATATTGGAAGCTTTTGTCCCGGCACGGGAAAAGAGTGAATTTGGATGGAGGCAATGTGGAAGGCAATCTGAGGCTAATTAGGACAAAAATGTGGTCTGACATTAAGTACTCGAAACTACTTATTCCAGATTGGCATCCATAACTCTGCTCTGGCCTGGTTCATCTGGCTCTCTTACCAAACCCACTCAGGCGGTGCCACTCCCTCCTTTTTTCTCACCTTTTCTTGATATTACCTGTGAATGCCGCAGGGCTGGGCATTAAGCCCCCACACATTAATCTGTATATGCTTCCTTTTGCTGCTCGCATAGACTCTTTTGGCTTTTCTTTCATATTCTATTTGGATGACACACAACTTGCAATCACTTTAAAAGGGAATCTCCAGGATACTCGAAACAAGTTTAAGGGATGCATGAGCAGGGTTGCAGCCTGGATGAATTACAGCTTTGTAAACTTAATAGTAATAAAACTGAGGTTCCGGTTCTAAATAATGGTCCCAATATCTGCATCTCTGCATGGTGGCCATGAAGGCTTGGTTTCACTCCAATCACTACATCCATAGCTCACCACTTATAGGTTATTTTTGTTGTTCCACTCTCCTTTGAGAAGCATATTTACAAGGCGTCATCAACTTGTTTCCTTTTCATTAAAATCATTAGGATAGTTCTCATCTTTCTACCACAAAAGAAATGCCATTGAATAGTAAAACTGTTAATTCTATGAAGATTGGACTACTGTAACTCTCTTCTTCTTGGTGTCCCTTCATCTACCGTCAATCAACTGCAACTAGTTCTAAATTCCACAGTTTGACTGATATTAGGAATTGCTGCTATGGCCTCTGTCTCTGCTCTCTTTAACCTTCTTCAAAGGCTACCAGTACATAAATGTATCTTGCCTAAAACACTGTGCATCTGGCACAGGGCCCTACACATGGTCGGTCCCACTTATTTATAGGACCAGCTTATAGCTCCTTTCTGAAAAGTTCCAGACATTCTTTTCAACACTCCCTACTACTGGCCGTCTTCTTTTTCGACAGCAGCTCAAAACTTTCCTTTATACAGGCATCTTGGAGTGACTACTCTCTAACAGTTTTACCATTTACCACTGTGCCAGAACACCCCTTGGAGTAACAGCATGCAATAGAAATATATAAAATAGATAGATGAATGAATAAAAAGATCTGCTTGTATGTAGGCCTATGAGGCACATAGGGGCTGACTCGCACTGGGCTTTCACACTTGTGTCGGAGGCCCCGCAGACATGGTGGGGGTGAGCTCTCCTAATGAGGATCTACACTCGTTGCAGGGCTTCTACAATTGCAGACTGCAGGATCTTTGCCATGAGTGTGGAGGACCTGTGAGAATTGAGACTAGAGTGTGTGAATAATAAAAATCAGACAAAAAAACTAAGCAAGTGAGGTGTGGTTCTTGACTTGGCAGTATGCTGATCACGTTCAGTTAGAGATTCCAATCCTTGCATGGTTCAAAACATGGTTTCACATTTCGAACATTTCCCTCTGTGGTATTGTACTTTTGCTTGCAGCTTAGCTGATTTCTATAATAATTTAGTTACCAAAACAGTATGTAGGTTTGCCCCTGCTCTGCCTTTGCTACTGCATTTGTTGCATTACTGGTTTAATATGTTTAGGGTTTTTTTAATTATTATTTTTTTATTTGGTTCTCATTCGCCAAAGAGTAAAAATAGAGCTATTGAATTGCTCCCATGACCTCCACCTCAAAGTAGCACTCTGTAGTTAGTTCGTGGGGCTTTACACAGAACCTCACTGAGTAGATGTTCTAATTCCTGGGCGCCCTTCAGAACCAGAGAGGTAAAGTATATAGACTGTTAAGGCTTAGTCATTGGACCAAACTGTTAATTTTAACGGGAGGAAAGCCAATCCTCACACTGGCACCAGAAATCTAGCCTATTTTCTCTATTGTTCGTAGGGATCTTTTTCTCCAGATTAATTCTATCTAATTTCATAGTATAATTAACAGAGAAGACCCATTCTAAAAAAGAGGGGGGAATGTCCTGTATCCATTTTTTACATACTTTCTTCTTGCCAACAAGATCAAATAGAAAGATAACTTATTCATCCATCTAGGGAGCGAATCATATTCTGGTAATAAGCCAAAAAACACTAAAAGTCGGCTTACCTGAATTTTGAAACTCAACATAGCACCAATACCTTTAGTTACCTCTTCCCAAAAGAACTGGAGCATGGAACACTACAGAAACATATGGATGTCATCTGCTTCTGGGAGATGGCACTTCGGACATTTAGGCAGTGGACCTTTCGAAAACTTCGCAAGTTTATGTGGAGACCAGTACACCTTTTGGATACAGAAGATATGGTTCCATTTCAAATATGCCGGCTGAACCGTAGCAGACAAAGTGTCAAGAGATACTTGCCATAAATCTTTTTAAGATGGACATCCGGCAAGCTCTCTCCCCACACCTCCGTCGGTAGATCAAATTCTCCTTCCTCCAAGGCCAATATTAGCCAATAAATAGTTGATAACTTCATCTTTTTCTCGGACTTTTTCCACAGAGCATTTTCTAGTTCATTTTTTTTGCCCACATCCAGACCTATACTCTGATGCCAACTCCTTATTTGGCAGTATTTTAATTTTGAGAGTCTATTATCTGTAAGAAAGGAGAGATCCTCCCATGATAGCAAAGACTCCCCTGAAACCAATTGACCCCAGCATCGAATTCCAGCTTTTATCAATGCAGTAGGCAAAGAGTCTCTAGTCCATCCAGGGTAACCCGGAGCATTCCAGATAGGGGCAAGAGCACTAAAGTAGCTGATCTTCAGAGCTTTCCTAACCTTAGCCCACGTACCAGCAAATTCTCGAAATAACTTTAGTCGCACTTTCTTGAAGAATCTTGGATCCCCATATTTATATAAGAAAGACCCTCGATTTTCATTCTGAACATCTACAAGTATTGTCTTAAACATTGCTCCTACATCTGACTCGTATGGAATATCTAAGAGAAGTTTCCCTCCAGTAAGTGACAGAGCTCTAGCATATAGAACTAAATCTGGTAAACACAAACCCCCCTTGTTCTTTTTCCTACGTAGCTTCTTCCACGCAATTCTGATCATTTTGGAGGCCCAGATAAAGGAGTTAAAAGCAGACTGGAGAGATCTTAGACTTTTTTCATTAAATGCCAGCGGGATATTTTGCAGAATAAAAATTAACTTGGGCAGGAGCATCATTTTTATTAAGTTTACTATGCCAATTAGCTTTAGAGGTGAATAAGCCCAGGTCGACAGGGAAGATTTCATTTCCTTAGCAACCCTTTGCAGATTTAATTCTGGGATCTCAGGAATGTTTTGACTGATCTGTATTCCTAAATATCTGATTGTACTCTTAGTTGGAAAGGAACATGTACTCAGATTCCATACCATACACTCTGTTTTTGTGGCGTTAACTTCGTAACCTGAGATACTACCAAAATTATTTGCTTCCTCGTATATCAAAGGGATCTCTGAATTCGGGTCTGAGGTGAAAACCATTAAATCGTCGGTGTATAACGCCACCTTCCTGTCCCAATCCTTGAATTCAAAAGATATTATGCTTGGGTTCAGACAAATTTTTTTGGCAAGGGGCTCGATGTATAAATTGAAAAGCATCGGAGATAGGGGACACCCCTGCCTGGTGCCTCTCTGGATTTTAACTGGTGCAGACAAATTTCCGTTCACTAAAATTCTTGCCATGAGAGATTGATACAGCAAGGAAACAGTTTTCTCCTAGATTATATAATATACCACATTTGTAAAGTGCACAATCACCCGTAAGGGTCTCTAGGCGCCGTCGGGAAGATTAAGCAAGCTATTGCCCAGAGTCACATGGTGCTGGGCTAATCTGCCGCCATTGCCGGGGATCGAACCGTGATCCCCAGACTCCGGACTCCATATAACTGCAAATCTGGAAGAGCCAAACCACATTTTTCTCTTCTCCATCACAGTATTTTCCACGAAATATGGGGTCCTTTTGCTGCCCAGATAAATGATCCAATCTTGCCCTGTAGCCTCATGAGCCCTACATCTTTAAAAGATAGAGGTATGCATTAAAGAGGAAAGTAAGATTTGGTAGTAAAATAATTTTTACCAAATTTACTCTGCCGAAAATTGTCAGAGGTAGGTGCATCCAGCTTATCATTAAATCGCATATTTAATTTTTCACCTTATTACAATTAGTTTCCACCAACTTGTTTATGTCTTGAGTTACTCTAACTCCCAGATACATAATTTCAGTTGTAGTCTTTTCTGCACCTCCATCCAAATTCCAGACAACTATCTCAGTTTTCCTCCTGTTTATTTCATACCCAGAGACTCTTCCAAAGTCTTCCGCAATTATTACTACATGGCTGATTATATTTTTCAGGTCTGCCATGTATATCAACAAGTCATCAGCTTATAAAGCCAATTTTTTAACACAAGTTTTACATTGAAAGGGCACAATCCTCTCCTCTGCCCTCAATACATTTGCCAAAGGTTACATATACAAATTAAACAGGAGTGGAGATAACAGGCATCCTTGTCTTGCCCCTCTCTTGATATTGAATGCTGATGTCAGTACTCCATTCACCTGGTTTTCTTTGGTATGGGTAATGAAGCTGATGAAATAGTCAGAGATAAGCAAAATACATTTTTTATGCTATGTTGCTGGCACGAAGAGAATTGTATAAAAAGTGGATCTGCCCAAATACTCCCACGTAAATAGAGTGGAGATCATCCTTGGAATATACTTTTACCTTGGATGTAATCTCCCTGGAAAGAAGAAAGTACACCTTTTGGCATCCAGTGAGGAAATGGCTGGTGAGGCAGGATGCAGATAAGGGCAGGTAGGGAATGTCCAATGATTATGCCTAACCAGACCTCAGTATAAAGTACATACCATTCCCATAAAACTTTGCATCATCTGCTTGTTGGTATCTTTGAGGGCTGCATATAGCGGGGAGAGTCAAAGCTATGGGAAAATGGTTATTAAAGTGCAATAGGCAGGTCTCGGATGAGCATGGCAATATTGGAAGCTTTTGTCCCGGCACGGGGAAAGAGTGAATTTGGATGGAGGCAATGTGGAAGGCAATCTGAGGCTAATTAGGACAAAAATGTGGTCTGACATTAAGTACTCGAAACTACTTATTCCAGATTGGCATCCATAACTCTGCTCTGGCCTGGTTCATCTGGCTCTCTTACCAAACCCACTCAGGCGGTGCCACTCCCTCCTTTTTTCTCACCTTTTCTTGATATTACCTGTGAATGCCGCAGGGCTGGCATTAAGCCCCCACACATTAATCTGTATATGCTTCCTTTTGCTGCTCGTATAGACTCTTTTGGCTTTTCTTTCATATTCTATTTGGATGACACACAACTTGCAATCACTTTAAAAGGGAATCTCCAGGATACTCGAAACAAGTTTAAGGGATGCATGAGCAGGGTTGCAGCCTGGATGAATTACAGCTTTGTAAACTTAATAGTAATAAAACTGAGGTTCCGGTTCTAAATAATGGTCCCAATATCTGCATCTCTGCATGGTGGCCATGAAGGCTTGGTTTCACTCCAATCACTACATCCATAGCTCACCACTTATAGGTTATTTTTGTTGTTCCACTCTCCTTTGAGAAGCATATTTACAAGGCGTCATCAACTTGTTTCCTTTTCATTAAAATCATTAGGATAGTTCTCATCTTTCTACCACAAAAGAAATGCCATTGAATAGTAAAACTGTTAATTCTATGAAGATTGAACTACTGTAACTCTCTTCTTCTTGGTGTCCCTTCATCTACCGTCAATCAACTGCAACTAGTTCTAAATTCCACAGTTTGACTGATATTAGGAATTGCTGCTATGGCCTCTGTCTCTGCTCTCTTTAACCTTCTTCAAAGGCTACCAGTACATAAATGTATCTTGCCTAAAACACTGTGCATCTGGCACGGGGCCCTACACATGGTCGGTCCCACTTATTTATAGGACCAGCTTATAGCCTACTTTCTGAAAAGTTCCAGACATTCTTTTCAACACTCCCTACTACTGGCCGTCTTCTTTTTCGACAGCAGCTCAAAACTTTCCTTTATACAGGCATCTTGGAGTGACTACTCTCTAACAGTTTTACCATTTACCACTGTGCCAGAACACCCCTTGGAGTAACAGCATGCAATAGAAATATATAAAATAGATAGATGAATGAATAAAAAGATCTGCTTGTATGTAGGCCTATGAGGCACATAGGGGCTGACTCGCACCGGGCTTTCACACTTGTGTCGGAGGCCCCGCAGACATGGTGGGGGTGAGCTCTCATAGTGAGGATCTACACTCGTTGCAGGGCTTCTACAATTGCAGACTGCAGGATCTTTGCCATGAGTGTGGAGGACCTGTGAGAATTGAGACTAGAGTGTGTGAATAATAAAAAACAGACAAAAAAACTAAGCAAGTGAGGTGTGGTTCTTGACTTGGCAGTATGCTGATCACGTTCAGTTAGAGATTCCAATCCTTGCATGGTTCAAAACATGGTTTCACATTTCGAACATTTCCCTCTGTGGTATTGTACTTTTGCTTGCAGCTTAGCTGATTTTTTTATTAATGTAGTTACCAAAACAGTATGTAGTTTTGCCCCTGCTCTGCCTTTGCTACTGCATTTGTTGCATTACTGGTTTAATATGTTTAGGGTTTTTTTAATTATTATTTTTTTATTTAGTTCTCATTCGCCAAAGAGTAAAAATAGAGCTATTGAATTGCTCCCATGACCTCCACCTCAAAGGAGCACTCTGTAGTTAGTTGGTGGGGCTTTACACAGAACCTCACTGAGTAGATGTTCTGATTCCTGGGCGCCCTTTAGAACCAGAGAGGTAAAGTATATAGACTGTTAAGGCTTAGTCATTGGACCAAACTGTTAATTTTAACGGGAGGAAAGCCAATCCTCACACTGGCACCAAAAATCTAGCCTATTTTCTCTATTGTTCGTAGGGATCTTTTTCTCCAGATTAATTCTATCTAATTTCATAGTATAATTAACAGAGAAGACCCATTCTAAAAAAGAGGGGGGAATGTCCTGTATCCATTTTTTACATACTTTCTTCTTGCCAACAAGATCAAATAGAAAGATAACTTATTCATCCATCTAGGGAGCGAATCATATTCTGGTAATAAGCCAAAAAACACTAAAAGTCGGCTTACCTGAATTTTGAAACTCAACATAGCTCCAATACCTTTAGTTACCTCTTCCCAAAAGAACTGGAGCATGGAACACTCCAGAAACATATGGATGTCATCTGTTTCTGGGAGATGGCACTTCGGACATTTAGGCAGTGGACCTTTCGAAAACTTCGCAAGTTTATGTGGAGACCAGTACACCTTTTGGATACAGAAGATATGGTTCCATTTCAAATATGCCGGCTGAACCGTAGCATACAAAGTGTCAAGAGATACTTGCCATAAATCTTTTTAAGATGGACATCCGGCAAGCTCTCTCCCCACACCTCCGTCGGTAGATCAAATTCTCCTTCCTCCAAGGCCATTATTAGCCAATAAATAGTTGATAACTTCATCTTTTTCTCGGACTTTTTCCACAGAGCATTTTCTAGTTCATTTTTTTTGCCCACATCCAGACCTATACTCTGATGCCAACTCCTTATTTGGCAGTATTTGAATTTTGAGAGCCTATTATCTGTAAGAAAGGAGAGATCCTCCCATGATAGCAAAGACTCCCCTGAAACCAATTGACCCCAGCATCGAATTCCAGCTTTTATCAATGCAGTAGGCAAAGAGTCTCTAGTCCATCCAGGTGAACCCGGAGCATTCCAGATAGGGGCAAGAGCACTAAAGTAGCTGATCTTCAGAGCTTTCCTAACCTTAGCCCACGTACCAGCAAATTCTCGAAATAACTTTAGTCGCACTTTCTTGAAGAATCTTGGATCCCCATATTTATATAAGAAAGACCCTCGATTTTCATTCTGAACATCTACAAGTATTGTCTTAAACATTGCTCCTACATCTGACTCGTATGGAATATCTAAGAGAAGTTTCCCTCCAGTTAGTGAGAGAGCTCTAGCATATAGAACTAAATCTGGTACACTTTTAAAACTTTCTGCAAGCGCATTGGCAGGACGCGCTCACCGGATAAGGAGAAACCCGTCTTGAACCCGACTCGACACCGGACCTCGCCGCACCCGCTCCGCGGGTGCCGCATCGCCGGAGGCTGTGAGGATCATCTGCTTGGACTCCACGGGGGAAGCTTGCCGTTTGCATCTTTGGCTGAGGGCTGCAGGGCTGCGAGCGTCAGGGACTCCGTGACCCAGGAGTCCCTGCTAGACCGTCTACCACTTCCGGTCCGCTCTCCCTGGCGGCCCGCCCACCGCCCACCTGAGGGCTTCTTAAACCCCTAGCCTCAACACCACCAGTGGGACACTTTTAAAACTTTCTGCAAGCGCATTGGCAGGACGCGCTCACCGGATAAGGAGAAACCCGTCTTGAACCCGACTCGACACCGGACCTCGCCGCACCCGCTCCGCGGGTGCCGCATCGCCGGAGGCTGTGAGGGTCATCTGCTTTGCACTCCACGGGGGAAGCTTGCCGTTTGCATCTTTGGCTGAGGGCTGCAGGGCTGCGAGCGTCAGGGACTCCGTGACCCAGGAGTCCCTGCTAGACCGTCTACCACTTCCGGTCCGCTCTCCCTGGCGGCCCGCCCACCGCCCACCTGAGGGCTTCTTAAACCCCTAGCCTCAACACCACCAGTGGGACACTTTTAAAACTTTCTGCAAGCGCATTGGCAGGACGCGCTCACCGGATAAGGAGAAACCCGTCTTGAACCCGACTCGACACCGGACCTCGCCGCACCCGCTCCGCGGGTGCCGCATCGCCGGAGGCTGTGAGGATCATCTGCTTGGACTCCACGGGGGAAGCTTGCCGTTTGCATCTTTGGCTGAGGGCTGCAGGGCTGCGAGCGTCAGGGACTCCGTGACCCAGGAGTCCCTGCTAGACCGTCTACCACTTCCGGTCCGCTCTCCCTGGCGGCCCGCCCACCGCCCCCAACGCTGGTATAATTAGGCCCATCCCTCCCGCAGCGCGGGACGCAGCCCGGAGCAAAGACCGGGCTAAGAGCGGGCCGTTTGAGGCCGTTCGAGGACGGCAGCGGACGGCCCCGGCCCATAACCCCTGGCCTGCTGCGTTACAAGTAAGATAGGCGAAATTGTGCCCAAAGCGGGTTTTGGTCTATGTGTATTCGTACTGACTAACAGGGCGGATTATCTAGTTATCATCGCACTTGTATAAATAGTATACCCAGGTCCGATTACAGAAGCTGGTGTTAACTCTGAAATCATGGTTTTAAGATCTGGTAAAACTCGCAATGTCCAAATCCAAACACCCACAGGAGTGGTATCAGGTCCATTAGACGCTTTTATCACTCGAGCCACGGGTATCCTGGAAAAAGAAATTGCAATGGTGGAAAAGCGTCTTTCATTAGATTTAGTTAGCGGCAAACGCTCTTCACTAGGTAGGTTGGCCAAGATCCCCAGCCCCGTGCCACCTGCACAAGCACACGCAGCTTTTAATTGTATACACCTAGACACCACGGAAGCTATTGTCCACATGGATAGCGAGGGGACAGATCCTCCCGCTCACACCACACTTTTTCCTAAACATCCCCTGGACGACCATGAAGTAACAGGAGAAATTGAAACTCAGGATAGCCATAACACCAAACAAAGTTCTGACACTGTCGATTTATTCATCGACTCACCCAAAGTAGATTCTAATGTTCCAGTTCACACAGATCTCACAGGTATAGACAAGGGTTCTAGGAAAAGAAAACAAGACTCCAGTTATAAGGGAGGGAGAGAACCCAAGATGCCGAAATTAAAAGACCCCGTTGGTAATTTTACATCGGGATCAGGCCATCCAAGCGGAAATCAATGCACAAATGCACTGACTAATACCCTATGCCCCTCCCTTATCTCCTTAGGTTCCTCAAACCCATGCCCAACATGCCTAAGCAGTGATGATTCCCTGCTGGCAAAGATAGAGGCTTTAATGAAAAACCTCCTATCACCTGTCTTGGAGAGGACTAGATTAATGACACTGCAAATAAACTCTCTGGAGGCAGTAGTTAATGCGAACTCTGCAATACTATTGTCCTTATCAGACATAGATTCCGGGTTGGCTAAACACTCCCACTTATCTTCAGCCCCAAAAACAACTATTATTCCACCTAGTCTCGTTGTTAACAATCACAATCCGCCAGGGCCAGTAATAGATAACTCTAACAAAGGGGGTGCTCATAAAAATTCTCCAAGCAAGGTATCAAAGGCCGCGCCCCAACGCTCCCATATGACAAAGCCTACGAATAAAACCCCGGCTAGACGCCAATCAACCAAACCACCCCCTCAGGTAAAACCCAATCCAGCCACCCATAGCCTCCCACCCCATAGGCCCCCAGCAAACCAGCAAAATACTCTAAATCCCCCGGCAAAGAAACAACCCAGGCATCCTACGCCGCGGGTCGATATCCCTATAGAGGCAACACCTTATACCATGGTGCTGACCGGCGTAGCCCCACTGCCATCTGGCAAAAGGGAGACCCATGACGACCTGCGCAATAAGGTTACCTTTTGGTTGAATAAAAACAGACCCCTGCCTCCATCCTCGCCAACAGAAATCCTATTTGTAAGAAGGGTTGACTGGGTGGGCCAGGGCCCTAAGGATTTGGAGGGTGATTGTATTTTAATATCGTTCAGGGACTCCTGGGTGGTGGATACAATCTGCCGAGAAGCTAGGTTTGCCAGACAGGGGGACGTCCAAACTTTAGATCTTTCCTATTTTTATCCCCAAAGACAGGCTCACTTCCAAAAGGCCCCCAAACAGGGACGAACCATCACTAGGAACTACCCCATGACAACACATCTACAAATTTTCCCACCACTATTCAACCGCTTTGGCCCCCTGTCTGATTTGGAGGTCATTGATTGACTCCATAAATCACCCCAAACACCTGAACCCGTAGAAAATGCCGACCCTGGGGTAGGGGGTAAGAGGCAGGGTCAGGCGCCCACCCAACTCACAGTCATGGTAGAGGAGTGTAAAAGGGTCCCAGCACCAACAGGGAGGGATACATCATCTTCGAGGGAAGGGGGAACCTCTTTGTTGTTGATTGAACATAGTTTTACGGGGGGGTCTGAAAATGGGCTGGAAGCTGGGATAGGACAGGATACGTTTGTAGCCTCCGAGGTGGTGCCCTCCTCTACGGTATCTACACCGGAAACTCTTGCCCTAGTGTCCTGGAACATTGCTGGGATTAAAAGCCGCATCCACTCTGGTGACTGGCTTGAGTTCATTGATAAATATGATGTCATCCTACTCCAGGAAACCTGGGCTGCCGACCCAATTTTCAAGCAGGGCTATGTAAATTTTTATAAAGCAGCCACTCGAAGTGCTATTGGGAACACCAAAGGGAGAGCCTCTGGGGGGCTACTGATCTGGGTGAGACAATCTCTGGGTTACTGTATCACGGAGATAAGTGTACTAAACCCGGACCTCCTTATTGTTAGGCTGAGAAAGACTGACCATCGGGACTTGATCTTGTTAAACATATATGCACGAGGCCTGCCAGGTGGTCGTACGCCACCGCTGTTGGAGGTATTAGAATCTGTTCTGGCAGCCCTCGATTGTACTAATGTCATTTTGCTTGCTGGGGACCTAAATTGTTGTTTCGAACCCCTGTTAGACCCTGGGGACTGCTGGGGTTCAGTGGAGGACATTGTATGGGGCATACCCGACTTGCTGACTGTTAAACCAGTACCTGCCACAGAGGCGGCGGTGAATTGGACGGCCTTTTGTCTTAACAGTGGCTTTCGGGCCTGTAATGGTCGAACTAAATCAGACCAGGGAGCCGACTGTACTTTTGACAACGGGCTAAGAAGAAGCCGCATTGATTACATCCTGTTGAAAGTAGTAGATTGGTCCCTGATGGTAGATATGGAGATAATTCCCCGCCCAGAAAGTGACCATAATCCCTTGACCTTGCAATTAAAATTGCCAGGATTTGCAAGATTAGAGGAACCCGGTATCTCTCAGACGGGGGACACCTACCTAACAAATGATAGGAAGAGGGTAAAATGGTCCAAAATTGAGGGGGATGAGCTACTGAGAAACAAGATTACTAGCGTGGTTAATAATACTCATAACAAAATGCTGACCCACGCTGAGTCGGGGGACAACACTAGAGAAGCTGACCTCATTTTAAATCTCCATATTCGTTGTTTTGATGACTTAAAAATCCTGCTATCGCAACCCTGCCGACAGGGAAACAACACAGCACCTACTCGTCCCCATAAATGGTACAACAAAAAATGTAGGGAAGCGCACACCGCTTTGGTTAAAGCTGTTAAGTCTCGGAACATAAGTTTGGTGAAAGCCGCCAGGTCATCCTATAGGAAAACACAAGGGGAAGCTAAAAGGGAGTGGGAGGATAAATACTGGTCCGACCTCTTGGAAGCCTCCATGTCTAACAACCCCATTAAATTTTGGGAAATAGTCAAGTGGGGGAAGGATCCGGACGGACGCATCCCCACAAACCATGTGCCCCCCAATGAATGGGTGATCTTCTATGCAACCCAGTTCCGTGCAGTAAACCCCACGCCACAGAGTACATCAGAAAAGACACCCCATCCCACCCAAAGTGAGACTATCACTTTCACAGAAGGAGAGGTTGAGCTCGCATTAAATCGCACTACGCGAGGGAAAGCGCCAGGTATGGATCTCATACCTGCCGACTTGTTTAAAGCTAACCCCGCCCTGTGGATACCATATATTGTCACGGTGGCAAACTCCATAGCTGCAGGTGCAGGCATACCTAAATCTTGGAAGGGGGCGGAGATCCTGCCGATCTATAAAAAGGTCAATAGGTCTAATCCGGGTAATTACCGCCCGATTAGTCTTATTGACTCTATACAAAAACGTATTGCTCGCATGGTTTTGGGCAGGGTCCAAGGATGGATTGAGATGGAGGACATCTTATCCCCAATGCAGGCGGGCTTCAGATCGGGAACCAGCACCATCGACCAGGTGTTCAGGTTCTGTCTGATCTACTGGAAGGTGGTGCAGCTTGGCGGCGGTACCATCTTTGCAGCGTTCATCGATCTGAAGTCCGCCTTCGATCTTGTACCGAGGGAGAAAATGTGGGGAGTCTTGAAGACCCTAGGAATGCCAACAGAACTGCTTGATTTGATAATCAAATTGCATAAGGACAACTTTGCAAGGGTAAGATGGGGTGGACAGGGCCAGGTGACAGAACCCTTCCCAGTCACCCGTGGTGTCCGCCAGGGCTGTGTCTTGGCTCCTACCCTTTTCCTATTGTTCATTGACCAAGTGGTAAAATTCTTTGAGTCGACCCCAACCGATGCCCCCATGCTGGCAGGACAGCGATTCCCAATGCTCATCTTTGCTGATGACACCCTACTCCTCTCCAGAACACGCAGCGGACTACAGCGGGCTCTGGACCGCTTTGAGGAGTTCTGTGTCATCAGCGACCTTAAGGTGAATGTTGGGAAAACCAAATTTATGGTGCTAACCAAGAACCACCCTGTCCGGAGTACAGTTAGTATGGGAGGAGTCAAACTGGACCAAGTAGAGAACATGACATACTTGGGGGTTATGCTAGATAGTCGCCTGAAATGGAAAACACAAGTTGATGCCCAACATCTTAAGCTTGCCCGACTTACTGGCTGCTTACTCAGTGAGCAAAGGAAATCCATTACCAAGCGGGTCACACCAGCTCTCAAAATTTACGATGCAAAAATCAATCCTGCAATTCTATATGGTGCAGACCTGTGGGGCCACAAGGATCTGACGGGCCTGTTTAAAATACAGTGCAAGTTCCTCCGCAACTTGGTAGGCTTGCCACAGTCGTCCCCCTCAATCCCCCTTTGCTTGGATTTAGGATGCCCTCCAATAAACGAGATGGCCAGATTCAGACTGGTTGCCTTTTGGAGGCGCCTTTGGACCTCGCCTGACCTTATCCTATTTGCAAATGGGGTAGCAGAAGTTAGGGCAATTAGTGGATCGGAAAAAATTCCCTGGTTCCGAACGGTCAAATCCATCTTGACGGATATGGGCTTAGAGCACCTTTGGACATCCCCAGCCGCCAGTATTTTCCCAACTAAACAGGCATTTAAAGAACTGTACTGGTCCACGCTCCGCCTGAACAGAATAAATGCCTCCTGCTCTACTAATCTTACTGGTAGGTTTCTTTGTTTTAAGTTGGACCCCACACGTGAACTTTATTGGGACACGATTTCCAAATCCTTAGACAGGAAACTTTTCCACCAGTTCCGGGTGGGCACTTTGCCGTTGAATACCTTCACGAAAAATTGGTCCTCAAACACCACGGATCAATGTAAATGGTGCCCAGGCCAGAAGGAAACAGAGGGCCATTTTCTGTTTGCTTGTCCCAAATATCATGAACCAAGGGTCAAATGGCTAAAACCACTTTTCCAGAGCCTGCCCATAAGAAAATCAGAAGAGGCTATCTATGTATTAAAAACTAACACACTGGAAATTATTACAGTATGTATAGCCAAATATCTGGGCTGGGCGTGGATACTCAGGGCAAAACAATAGTTTAAATCTGGATAGTATGAATTTACTAGTAATCCTATTCCCCCTAAGGAAAATTTGTTTCAGGATTGTCTACAAATTGTTTAATTCTTTTTAATGTATGTGTATTTAATGTCAATCAATTATTGCTTGTAATATTTGTCTTTTATGATTCTTTTAATAATCGAAATAAAGACTTTAAAACCTGACCTGAACTAAATCTGGTAAACACAAACCCCCCTTGTTCTTTTTCCTACGTAGCTTCTTCCACGCAATTCTGATCATTTTGGAGGCCCAGATAAAGGAGTTAAAAGCAGACTGGAGAGATCTTAGACTTTTTTCATTAAATGCCAGCGGGATATTTTGCAGAATAAAAATTAACTTGGGCAGGAGCATCATTTTTATTAAGTTTACTATGCCAATTAGCTTTAGAGGTGAATAAGCCCAGGTCGACAGGGAAGATTTCATTTCCTTAGCAACCCTTTGCAGATTTAATTCTGGGATCTCAGGAATGTTTTGACTGATCTGTATTCCTAAATATCTGATTGTACTCTTAATTGGAAAAGAACATGTACTCAGATTCCATACCATACACTCTGTTTTTGTGGCGTTAACTTCGTAACCTGAGATACTACCAAAATTATTTGCTTCCTCGTATATCAAAGGGATCTCTGAATTCGGGTCTGAGGTGAAAACCATTAAATCGTCGGTGTATAACGCCACCTTCCTGTCCCAATCCTTGAATTCAAAAGATATTATGCTTGGGTTCAGACAAATTTTTTTGGCAAGGGGCTCGATGTATAAATTGAAAAGCATCGGAGATAGGGGACACCCCTGCCTGGTGCCTCTCTGGATTTTAACTGGTGCAGACAAATTTCTGTTCACTAAAATTCTTGCCATGAGAGATTGATACAGCAAGGAAACAGTTTTCTCCTAGATTATATAATATTCCACATTTGTAAAGTGCACAATCACCCGTAAGGGTCTCTAGGCGCCGTCGGGAAGATTAAACAAGCTATTGCCCAGAGTCACATGGTGCTGGGCTAATCTGCCGCCATTGCCGGGGATCGAACCGTGATCCCCAGACTCCAGAGTCAGTCGCCCTAGCCGCGGCGCCATACCTCTTCTCCTTTAGTATATGGTTTAGATAGACCCAGTTGACTCTATAAAATGCTTTTGTTGCGTCTAAAGTTATTATAGCTAGTGGACATTTATAAACAGTTACCATGTCTATTGCCCCTATAAAATTATAAGTAAGTTCAGTTATGCCTCTACCCTTGATAAATCCTTTTTTTATCCCTTCTGTAGAAGGTCATTTGCTACCCCATTTAACCTTTCTGCCAATATTTTTGTGTAGATCTTATAATCACTATTGAACAGAGAGATAGGTCGATATAAGTCACAAGATCTAGGTGACTTTGAAGGCTTAAGGATCAGGGAGACTGTAGCTTTATTCCAAGAGGAAGGAATATTACCGCCTTTTTCAAAGATATGGGCAAAGAGTATAGTCAGAACTGGGGAAAGACCATCCTTCAAAGGTTTATAAAGTTCCGGAGGTAGCCCATTGGGTCTGTGACTTTTCCTGTTTTCCCCAGATCGATAGCTTTCTGTACTTCAGCTCTGGCTATCGGAAGATCCATATTCTGGGCCATAACATCTGAAATCTTCTTAATGGGAGTACAGCCCAACCAATCATTAATCTCATATGTATGAACATCCAGGTCCTATATACTTAATTAAAATGCAGCTGAAAGGCCATAGTAATTTCAACTGGAGTCTCAAGTAAGACGCCTGAGTGGAGGAATTTATTTCTGTTATAGTGCCTCGAGACAGATCTTGTTTGGTCTTCCACGCCAGGAGTTTCCCGCAGTTCTCCCCATAATCAAAGTGAGCTAATTTGCTAGCCTGCCATTTACTTTTCAGCCTTGACTACAGAAATACCGCTAGGTCTGATCTTAAAGACTTTAACTTCTCTAACAAAACAGGGTTCGAGGGTACATTCTGCTGGACATTTATGGCATTTTCTACTATTTGAATCTCTCCTTCTATTCCCTCGATTGAGAGGGGAAGAACATGGCGGCTGGCATGTAGCGGGTCGTGGAGGCAACTAAGGACGGGAGCTGAGAAATATGTGCGAGCAATTGAATGCCTAAAAATGCTGATTTAAATGTTTTTGGATGTTTACTTGCTAAAGCTGTAATATTTTTACGTACCGGACTGGACTGCTTGGATTGTTTTGGTGTTCTGCGTTCGCGTCTCTGGTTTGTCGTCTGCGGTCTCTCACCTTTCAGCAGGGTGGAGATCCGCGTTTAAGGTCCCCGGAGGAGCTGTGAGGAAGGCCGGAGTGTTCCGGTTGGCTTGGTAGGATGTCGGCCGAGGCCGTGGATGTGGCTGTATCAGCTGAGTTGAGGCAGGCTGGTGAGGTTCCCGTGATGGTTGCGGCGGGGGCCTCCCGAGCCTGTGCGTGCAGTGGAAGCCATTCTGGGCACGCGCTGCATCCGAGCTGGGTCGAGGGAGGAGAGCGGTTGCAGTGCTCCCCCTCCAGGGAGGGAGGAAGGAATACAGCTGGTAGAGTACCAGCGGAGCAGCGGCCATCAGAGAGAGCAAATAAGGAGTTTTGCAGGAGGGCTGTGTGGGGGTGTGTGGGTGGAGATATCGAATATTGCTGTAACTACTAAACTGCTGTGGCTTGGTAGTAGGAGCAAACCGGAACAGAAGAAAGGCTGCATGTCGGCAAACCTATCTCGGGGACAGTCCAGATACTCGCTTAGGAGCTCTAGGTCAAACTCATTGACGGTGGCCTTTCGAGAAGGATAGGGGGCTGAGAAGTTATATAATACAGGCAAACAACCACAATCAGCCAGTAAGAAAGCAGCACTGCAAAATAACAGAACAAAAGGCACAAAAACAGAAGTCAGAACAGTTAATAAAAGGAGGTGTGCCCCGGTGGTTAGAGATCCACACAAATTAAACCCCTCACAAAGAAATTATTTTAAAGTTACTCCTAGCACATTAGTTTTAAATCCCTCCGAGCGACCAAACAGTCTGGATCTAACTTTGGATTAAAGTGGTGTGCTTTCGGAATTTCCTACTTGGAATAGGTTTCTCCCTCTTGTGAACGAGGTTGAATCGGTGACTCTAGAGATGGAGGATAAGCCTTGCAGTGTTGTATCTGAAACAGAGGGAGATTTGGGTAAAAAAGCTGAGAGGGCAGGTCACAGTGATGATCAATAACTTTCAACTTCAACTTCAGAGGGACAGGATAACACTCATAAGCAGGTTTCCACAGACAACAGTTTTGGGGGCTCTGGTAGTAGAAATCAACAGAGTACTATGTATGATATGTAAAAAACTATGGTAAAAGAAATGAAAGAGAGATTTGCCACCTCAGAAAGTAATCAACTTGATATTAAGAAATCGTGTGAGAAATTAGAAAACAAAATTGATTCACTGGCAATAAGGACATCAGCTTTGGAGCTCTCGGTAACGGAGTTAACTAGCCAGATGGAAGAAAATAAGAAAAACATAGCAGCACTAAAAGAGAGGGATTTAGAAATGCAAGACAAATTGGAATAACTGGAGAATTCTCAGAGGAGGAATATAATACGTCTGCTTAAAGTTCCGGAAGGAGTAGAAGGGTCGAACATAAAAGAGTTTGTGGCAAGGCTGATAAAGCGGGCTACTCAAGTTGAATGCTCAGAGGAGGTACTAATGGCAGATATCCAAAGAGTTCACAGGGACCCATTTAGGCTTAACCCAAATAAAACAAGTCCAAGAAAAATGTTAGTACATTTCTTGACATACCCCTTGAAAGAGGAAATATTGAATAAAGCACTTAAGAAAAACTTCCTGACAGTGGATGATATTACATTTCAGATTAGGTCAGATGTCTCGGCTATTACAGCCTCAAGGCAATGGGAATTGGGCAAACTACTGGAACCATTTAAAAAAACGGGGGCCTCTGCTCAATTAAAATTCCCAGCTTCTCTAAAAGTAATGCATAATAACACCATGAACATTTTCAGGAGAGTTGAAGAGGCCGAGTATTTTTTGCAGTCCATTTCAGAAGGAGAACAGGCATTGGGTTAACAGTAGTACTCAGGCTTTAGGTGTTAAAACAATATATATATATATATATATATATATATATATATATATATATATATATATATATATATATATATATATATATATATATATATATATATATATATATATATATATATATATATATATATATATATATATATATAAGTGAAGTGTAAATAAGCTCCTGTCCTAGGAAAAGGTGCCCCAAAGGCCAAAGTAGTGGCCATGAAGATAGTAAAGGACATGCTATTTTTTGGGATGAAGAAATAATTGATAAATTGAGAACAGAATCGGAGGTCTTCTTTCAAATCAATATGGGCAGTGCTCCTACCCATATATTATGGGATGCATATGTTTATTTAAGGGGTCAGATTACAACCATTCAGATAGCCAGACAGAAAAAATATAACAATATGTTTAAGGTTTTGTGTATTTTCTAATATTTGAATTTTTACTTCTTCTCTAAACTATGTTTATATAAAATAAATGTCTGATGCTGTTATAATAAGTCTTCTCAAAACATGTCTGCAATTTCGAAGAACCGTAAAATGTCAGGTGTTACTATTACCCAGCGTAACGATATTCAATTCATTTACAGCCTTCAAAAGGATAGAAGGCTGAGTAAGCCCTGTGAGGGTTCACACCTGTGCCTTGCAAATTACCCCACTTGTATTTGAGATTTTAACATTGACAGCAAAGACAGCAGCATTGCTCCAATACTGCTGTCTTTGCTGTCAATGAGTACACATTTTCTATGCCAGACTTGAATTATTATTGAACCACTGAAAAAAAAGTGAAAATGCTAATAAAAGACAGAAAATGAATCATGTGAAAATGGAATTTGTTTGATGGATTTTCCCAAACAAACATAATACATATTAAATGAGAGTATGGGATAATTGACCACACCATACTCGTTCAATTCAAGTTTACAAATTTGAATTAGATTAAACTGATTTAAACATCGGTTAATTTTGAGAAACTCCCATTTTTTTATTTCCCTTTTTATGGTATGTAAATAATGAGCACACTATTTTTCTCTGCTCTTCCAGCAGGGGTAAGCACAGTGAACTTGTAGCTGTGAAAAGCTATTCAGCTGCAGAATTTAGCAGATGTTTCCAAGCTTCATTAAGGCTCATTACAACTTGTCATGTAACTGGAAACTTATTTTTCCAGTGATCTGTGTACGACTGTCAAGATAAAAGTCAGTCTTAAGGCATATCTGAAAAGAACAGAAGCTTGCACGTATTAAAAATACATCACTAACATATTTTAATTAGCTACATTAGACCTTAAAAGTTTCACACAGTTTCTTCAAGCACAGGCAAACCTATGACTTGGGGAAATGTATTTTGAATTCAAGTGCTAAGCTTTCTGCCTAGTATGTTAAGATATTATTATAAATACATTAGGCCATTGGCAATGGCGCCGGGCACCAGCCGAGCACTTCACACACCACAGGTAAATGGAAAAAGGTTTAAGTAGCATATATAGCACACTTCAACACAACAGTGGATAGTTTAAGTTTACTGGAGCACGGGTTTGTGTATTGATCACAAGAATAGGGTGTCATAACTTCAATAATCATTCAAAGCTTATAGCGTTAAAACAATAGTTTTGTCTGTATATCAGTTGTCCTGGAGAGGGCTAATGCAGTGACCCAGTAACGGTACAAAGGGCTTCATTGAAAGCAAGGAAAATACCACACACCACGTGGCTGGACAGCAAAAGACAATTCTAACTGGGCTGCAGTGGGACCTCCCCTCCCCCCACATCACTGGACCCCGAATCTACTGCACAGGCTGCAACAATAATAGTTCGATTTCTGTACTAATGTGATTTCTATAGCAAGTCATAAGTGCTCCTTTCGGTAGCTCTGAAGATGGAAAAGCGGTATATTAACGCCATTGCCTCATATTTTACAATTTGGACAAATTTAAAGCTGTGTTATAGAACTCCACGATGCGATTTAATCAATCACAATATGGACAATCAGTGTCATGTTAGCCTCAGTGAAGTCTTGGTGGTAACTGCATGCACTAATGAAGAAAAGAGCACTAATTGGGAACCTCTTCAGAATCCAGAACCAACATTGCACGGTTTATGCTCTGGAAACTTCACTGCATTGGTAATCCAGTGTATATACCTTGCGTGTGTTAGTTTAATCCAAGTTGCCCTGTATATAAGACACACGAATTATAAACTTCTGCAGTCACCTGTGCAAATGTTCTAATGAATGAAAATGTTCACTAACATTCATGGATAAGTGTAAAAATATTGATCTCATACTTCAGCACATGTTTGTGATGGGAACACTTCACAACCACATTCAGTGCAACTGTCATTTAGGTTTACCTGTACATGAGTGTGAACTTTGCAATGCATGTGTGAATGCCATTTTCAAGATGGACGATTGCTTCTTCCACGGAGAATTACTAAGACAGCCTAAGTCTAAGTTTTTCATCACCTCTTGCATTGTTTTTCTCCGCACTTAACTAGCACAATTTCACAGGCTTTAACTAGGGCTCACTGTCAAATCTGGGTTGAAAGTAAAGGAAGCCCTTCACATAAATTGCCCTGAGTAGGAAATCTTTTTCATAATCTGCGTAGTTGAAAATTGAAATGTGTGCTCTGTACCATCTCTGACTGATACATGCTACTGTGCAGCTGCCATGGACTGAGGGCCCAATCTACAAGCTGGTTTCCGTCGCTCTTGCCCCACGCAAAATGGTGAAAGAGCCACGGAAACCTTAAGTCAGATTTATGGAGCCGCACAAGGGCACTTTGCGTGGCCCTGAGTGGCTCCATAAATCTGGAGTAAGGAAACTCAGCACAAATCGCAGTGTTGCCTTACTCTGCCCTGAGAAGGCATTCCAGGGGGCTGCATGTGTGTTTCCATGCTACTCCAATGGTTTTTGATGCATTCCCAGTTTACCACAACTGGTAAACCTGGGCATGCACAAATAAGATATGCCTTCTACGCATTCCGCAGCACACATGTTTAGAGGAATATGCATCGTAGGATTTTTTTTGTGCAGGAAGGTGTCCCTTCCTGCACAAAAACAACCCTAGCACCAATTTGTAAGAGTGCCTGCATTAGCGCCAGGCTACTGAAAGGGTACCAGGGCACAGAAAAATGCAAAAAGAACAATTGATGGACAGAATGCAAAACAATGTCATACATTCACCCCAGTACAGAGATCCGGGCCTAAATCCATAATTTTTTTGCTCACCATGCAATCCAGTTTGGACCCAGCCATATGCAAATCAGTCTTGACCCTGCACCTAATGGGAACAGTCCAGCCTGAATTGCCAGGCCAGGTTTTCCTGGACTGGAAACAAGCATCCTAGGACTGGTTTCTGGATTTCAGCCCTCATCAGCCAGGATAGCTTGACTCCAGTGGCATGGAGAGGACGGGACCCATGTCTGAGCAAACCTGTCCCACTCTGGGTGACAAATGCAAAAAGAACAATTGATGAACAGAATGCAGAACAATGTCATACATTCACCCAAGTACACAGACCTGGACCTAAATCCATCATGTTTTGTGCCCAGCATTCCAGTTTGGACCCAGCCATATGCAAATCAGTCTTGACCCTGCACCCAATGGGAACAGTCCAACCCGAACTGCCAGGCCAGGTCCTCCCTGGACTGAAAACAGGCATCCTGGGACCGGTTTTGGGCTTTCAGCCCTCATCAGCCAGGATAGCTTGACTCCAGTGGCATAGAAAGCATGGACTCTCATCCGGGCATATTGGTCCCACTTGGGGTGACAAATGCATCAAGACTGATTTGCATTTGGCTGGGTCTAAACTGGGGTGGCATGGTGAGCAGAAGAACAATGGATTCAACCCAGATCTCTTGACTGAGGGTGAATGTGTGATTTATTCAGCATTCCGTCAATCATTTGTTTGTGTAGCACTTTTCACCCTAAGTGGGATGGGTATGCTCAGACGTGGGTCCGTTCCTGACTGTGCCACTGGATTCAAGCTTGCCTGGCTGATGAAGGGTAATACCCAGAAACCAGTCCCAGGATGCTTGTTTCCAATCCAGGGAGGACCCGGCTTGGCCGTTCGGTCTGGACTGTTCCCATGAGGCACAGGGTCAAGACTGATTTGCAAATGACTGGGTCTAAACTGCGGTGGCATAGTGAGCAAAAGAACAATGGATTCAACCCAGATCTCTTGACTGGGTCTCTCCGCTTAGCACCGACAACAGCAACATGGCAGCAGCACTGCGAGCGTGCAGCCGGGGGCTGGGGCATAGCCAGTTCTGCCTTCCCAATGCGGACAAGGTACGGAAAATTCCAAAAAGTAGTAGTACGGATTTAAGAAACACCGAACACTCTTGTCTCCTACGTAAATCAGCACTCGCCCTCGATAATAATAGAAACAATGAAAGCATACTAAAACCAAATATATAAAGAAAAAATGTGGAAAAGACGCGTGGAAGCGTCATTGTAGATACGTACAAAAGAAGGAAGACCTTTTAAACTTGAGTTTCTGGTCCCGCACACATAAGGTCGAAACGCGTCGGCAGCAAACAGATAGAGGCTTGGAGAAATCCGAGAAAAAGAAACACTGATCCTGTCAGGGCAGCTGAGGGGAAAACACTCACGTTCCTTTTCAAGAGACAACGTATAATTGTAAAAATGATGCATTTTTTGTATATATAAGTGTAATGTGATATAATTGGTTTCATGTATTGAAAAGAAAAAAAAGATATAAAAATACTTCAGATGTATGAAACGTCAAACAAAAAAAGGATTTGAAGTAAACATAAAAAGAAATGGTTGCCCAAAGTCAATAAAAAGGACCTTTGCAGGCTAAAAAGAAGAGTTGTAATTTATAGTTTTCAGAGGCACCTGTCTTTATAAACTGTATGATTTATTCAGCATTCCGTCCATCATTTGTTTGCGTAGCACAGGCATCGAAAAAGGCAGGCATGTGCCATATTGCCATAAATATGGTGCATTCCTACCCTTTCCCTGTCTAGCAGTGCAGCTCAACAAGGTGACTTGCTATGCTGTACTGCATACCTTACCATAACTAGGCCCCTAAATATATAATAGCGAGCTCCACTCCAGCTCACAAACACTAACCTCATTCCCTCATGTGGATGCTGTTGCAGCTCTTCTAGAATTTGGAGTTTAGTAATGTTAATTTCCTCAAGGCCACAGACAAGCCTTAAATTCTAGAAGAACACTGCTAGTCTGATGTCCTGCTATGAATGGCTGTCCAGTGTGGAAGCCCAAGGCAGCCCTAGGAGACCAACTTCATAGGAACACTACATTTAAGCTCTCTTAATCCCTCACCAGAAATTGGGATGAGGGCAGATCCAAGTCACAGAATTTATCTCGTAAGAACACTCTCTCTTTACAGCACCTTTTGTTATTTTTGTGCTTTCTGACCCTGCTTTTTTGCAGAGAAGACAAAACAACCAATTGGCCTGCAAATTAGTAAAATTGGAAGACCTAGAGACATAACCGATTGTTGCCACTGTGCACCATTGGGCCTTTTGGCAAACATCTCTCTTTCCCCATTCATCAGACATTCATCTATCCCCTTCATCACCCAAGTTAACCCTCATGATTCTGGGTAGGTTGACTTGGATCCCTTGAAATGACCAGATCAGAAGACATTCACATTTTAAATATTCACAATCAATAAACCCATGCTGGAAATATAAACAGGTACTCCATGTGTTCTTGTTCAGAGCACAGAACCCAAGACACTGTGTTTCTGTTGTGCTGATCACTTTTTTGGTTGCCTTAAATGGTCCCACTGTTGTGGACATTAGTGGTTACCTGTTTATTTCAGTGGAAACCCATTGGATCAAAAATTAGTGATTCCAGCTGGCATCATCCAGTGAGTTAACAGAAATCATGAGCTTAAGTCCCTGGAAAGGGAAACACTTAATGGACTTGTTGAAGCTGGATTCTTTAAGGATTCTTTTCCCTGATTCCGAGGAGTTTAACACCGATATGTGCCACCTGCATTCCCGTAGGATGTAGATATCTGAAAGGAGCTATGGGAGCCTGGGGGTTGATGAACAGAGGACAAAGAGCTGGAGAGAGAGGAGACTATGCCCTCTCTGGAAGAAGCATTATCTGCTTCCTCCACAGTATGGATTGGTGTGAAGGAGCTGGGCTGTGCCTTTACCCACAGCCCCTGCCCCTCTCACAACCATGGTTTATCCAATTGTGATGACTATGAACCGACTAAAACTAAGTACAGTTTCTCTGGATTTGACATTTTTGGTTCTCAAAACACGACATTGCTTCGTGAATAAACGTTGATCCAATGATTTATGATAATTTGATTTGTAGCTATGAAGATTTGATGGGCAAATACTTTATACTCATGGATCAACCCATATTCATGTAAATGATGTCTCAGTTTAAACTTTGAGCTTCTTAATAAATGGCTCTACCGAATTCCAATATTAAACACATGTGGAGAATTTATTGAGTAAATGAGCAAGATCAGCTGTGTCTAGTTAACACCTACTGGGTAATGTTAATGTTTTGGGGTAGAATGTATCTAATCTTATCAGAGTGCAATCATAGTGAGGTAATACGCAAACAATGTAGTGACATTATTATTCCTCTAGTGGCAAGGATCTCTCGATTGAGCAGTTTAAATCATTCCTGTGTGGATGTCTGCGACCATTTAGGTTTAAACACATCATTATTTTCTAATGAAGTTTTTTAAAGGACATTTGTTATATTCTGTGTAAAAGATTTCTATTCAAGTAAAGAAATCTGTTTTCAGAAAGTAATTTCAAGATTATACTTTTGGAAATTTATCTTCTTTTGGTTTTCCATTTTCCTCATGTTTCTCACAAATATCTACATCTCAAATGTCTGAGATGGATGCATCAACATATGATCTACTTCTTTCCTAAATTCAAACACATAAAAGCTTGGCAACTGATCACACAGTTCAAAAATTTTGTTCCAGTGTTTAGAAAATTCCATTGAAATACAAGGAAGAATAACAATCAGTGTAAATACCAGCTTTTCCTTCCAGTTCTGAATTTCAGTTCCACCATGTATAAAGCAGTAGTATATATTTTACCTTGCCTTTTGTAGATATTTGAGGCAATTCTGTTTTTTTCCCTTCCAATCCAGGATTGGATTGCATTCTATTAACAAACAGATTTTATTGACATACATTTAGTTGCTAGATGCTTGGAAAATTGTCATGGAGTGTAAAGTGTTAGGTAGTAAACCTGTTTGAATGATGTTAATTCTCACTAAGATCAGAGAGAACAATTAAATCTGTTCAATTTTCAAGATCACAATTTGTGGAAACAAAGTATTAGGTAATGTTAATACCTGAGGTTTACCTTTAAACCTGAGAACATATATTAAATTGTGAGAATATTCAAGAGAATGCTAAGGGTATCCTCCTTACACATAAGAAACAAACATGCTGCTGTATTCCTCTTGGATACCACTAACATTTCTTATTCTATTACTCCATTATTCAGGCATTGTCAGTGGTGGTATCTGCGTGTATGTCAGAATATTGAGTTTTTAATATTGTTCTACAATGGGATGATAGTACAATATTGACAACCAAAATATCAATGATGTATGTCATGATAGGTAGGAATATATTTACTATTCTTAACACCACAACTTGAAGATTTATATATATCACATATGTACAAATATACAAAGTTACAAATAGTAAATGTTTACTTACCTAAATATACTTCCCCATGTGATATTTTGGTTGTTGCTATTTTTGCTGTGATTTATGGTAGTGCGATGTAAAAGATTCAATATTCTGGTACCATTCTACTCTGCCTTGTAAACAAATAGAATGGTACCACAATGAGGCTTGCTATTAGTTGAGCAATCAATAATACCACACCACTGTTAATCCAAAACCATGCAACAGGTTTGTCCTAAAGTATTTTAACCAATTATAAACAATTCACTCAATGGCTAAATGTCATCAATAAAGTCCCAGGATCTTTTATTAATGTCCTAGCCATGCCAATTTTTATTAATACAAATCTTTCCATTATCTAATTTTAACCATACCATTTCACTCATTTGAGACATAATTTACAATGTATATCATCCTGCAAGAAAATGTATCTTATCATCTATGAAGAAAATAAGGAATTCAGTATTTTAGGTACATTGCTATTATTCTAGGCAGAATTTCATTGTCAAGATTAATTAAATATATGCATTGACACAAATCTCAATCATCCGGAGCTTTGCAAATTTGTATGATGTATTTTACTCTTGACTCTGAGGGAAACGCTTCATTACTTACCTACAGTCAACAGTGTGCTATCTAGATGATTATGAGAACAGTTTGGTTTCACCTAATGACTATCAAATCAAGATGACCATTGATATTATTTGATCCGAGCCATACCTTGAGTTTAATTATATATAGAGTCACTGTAGTAACAGTTACAAGCCCCAGACAGAATAATCCTTACTTTTGGACCTATTTGAGAGATTCAATCTTCCAGTAGAAAATGTGAGTGAGTAAAGTAATTGTGTAAGAAATCCTACACCTATGTGTTTGCACAATTTTAACTAGCATGATAGCATATACTGCACAGATAGTGGACCACGTTCCTCCCCTCAACTATTTTTATACTATTAAGGTGGTTTCACCAATTACTCTTGTAATTTTAATATCAGCTGCAGACATATTTGTCTAAACTTTCTACAAATAGTTGTAACTTGACTTTGTGAGCATATGATCTCAGTGAGGTGATTTTTCATAAACCTAACTAGAGTTTTTTTTTCATGGGGTCCCATTTTGGTCAAAGGACCTTTGTTCTATCAAAAATGTAGATGCCTAGAGTATTCAATAATCCACCACTCTTAGTATTTATACTCAAGCTCTTTTGAAATTTGAGATGCAATAAGCAAAGTGAGCCCCTGTTTTCTCTTGCTCTCAGATGAGCTGACCAGAGTTAATCTGGTAGTTTAGGCTGATGTGTACCATGTGAGATTGTGCCCAGAGTTTGCTTTCTGCATTTTACGCCAGCTTTGGTAGGTTTACATAGGCAACACAAGTAATGTGTGGAAATTCTTGGTCCATTGCATCTGAATCACAGTTATTCATTTGACTAGCAAGGAGACTTTCAAACTAGAAAAGCAGAAACCAGGAATAGAGAATGCTCAATAAGTAGAATACCCCATTGAAAATGCATAGTTAAACCTAGCAACCCTACCTGAACATGCTCTTGTCCAGAAACTCTTGGTATTAGAATGAACAAAGGCAATCTGCCATATCTATAGCTATGTACCTATATGAGCCTATAGTCATGGAAATATGTAAAGGTATGGGTGAAGATTTACATAGCTGCCAGAATATTTATACATTTTTTCCATTCACAAATATTCCCAGGACTATACCAGAAAAGCTAGAAAGCATTCAGATCCTGGACCTGAATGACTATGAACATTCAAAACTGTTGGACTGCTGCTTGGAAAAACATTGAAATCTTTAATATTATGAAAAATTATCCCCTTGTGTAGGTGTTACTTTGGGCAGGCTACCCTTCTCCTGATTATGAAGGGAAGTAAATGCAATATTAACTCCCTTTTACAGAAGATCGATGAAAAAAGA
This sequence comes from Lissotriton vulgaris, assembly GCF_964263255.1. Lineage (NCBI taxonomy): Eukaryota > Metazoa > Chordata > Amphibia > Caudata > Salamandridae > Lissotriton > Lissotriton vulgaris. Next base: position 1,717,650,987 of record NC_141689.1, on the reverse strand, counting down.
AAAACTCAAGAAATATGCAGTAGTCAATATAGGTAACCAGCGTTAATCAAAATACCACTTACTACGAAACCGCCAACTCGGAACACCACTGACATGGAAAACCCATGATGGTTTTCTACACCTACGTGTCCAAGATTTACCACCTCTTTGTCCTAAATGTACAAGTAATTGACACCATCCACAACTATCCTTCTCTCCACCTAATTCCAATGCAGGTTTAAGATGCTCAGGGAAACGTATACCTTGGCAAATTAAGAAATGCACTTGAATATTTTACCACAATAATCTGCAGACTTATGTAATCAGAAAATAATGTTTGATCTGAATATTTGACAAATATTTTATTTTCACTGCAGTATAAAATAAACAAAATTAAATTATTTGATATTTTGGTTGGGAATCAAAATAAATGGACACATTAAGCAAAGTGATGCTCCTCTGAATGACGAGTGCTAAAGAACTGTAATTAAAGAAACCCTCTAATTGTCTGATCTCTGTAAAAGGTGAGAGCTAGTGGGTACGCCTGTCATTTATAATGTCATATTAATCCAAAATTAGATTTTTTAGTAAACACAGTTTAGAAATCTGGAAGGTATTAGTTGATATTATCCTATTTATTCAAATCCTTGAGTTTGAGAGTTATTGGGAAATATTCTAAAGCATCATTTCCATTGAACAGAACTAAGCAGACACAACATTAAAGGATAAGAAAGGCTTGAGTATTAAAAATCATTCATCAAATCATACATCAAAATATTGAAATTCTAATTCTGGCAAAGTCACATGTGTAGACTGAAACACTACGATTTACAAGAGAAATTACTATATAAGCATACAGTGAAAAAAGCCAGAATAAAAATGTCACCACAAAATTAGGAAATTGTGGGAGAAAGTATTTAGTTTAAATCACTTAAAGACAACCTAGCTTGCAAAACCTCTGAAGTATATTTTATTAGTTTTTCACTTGAAGAAAAACATGCACAAATATTAAATGTGTAAGAGCTACAAAGGATAGCTTTTAAATCTTGAAGCCTACCATGCCCCCCCGTATTTACTACTTCATGCACACAATGTTTTCATGTTTAATGGTTTTCCCTACTTTTTCTATTTCACATTATGTTCTAGTTGTTATGCTTCATCATTAGGGCTCCCGGTTTTATGGTATTTATTTTTTATACATTGCGTTCTGTATCTATCCATATTTAATTTTGGGCCATTTTATCTGTATTTATCCATATTTATTTAGTGTTTTTCAGATAAACGAAGTTGTAAAACTGTACATTTCCATATGTATTTAACTGATAGACATGCAAACATAATTTGATGTGTCGTGTTTTAGCTACTTAAGGTGCAAAATATTGCATACCAGTACATTTACTGGTAAACATGACCATTGCATCACAAATGTATTTTGACATATACCTTTATTTAAAGAAATGTGACCCTTTTTTTAAATTTCCCATTCTGACCATCTGCTCAGCTTTTGGGCTATATTTCACAAAAGACAGCACAGAATGTCACTCTTAAAAGAAGCACAATTTTCTGTATTTATACACTTTTAAAAATAAATGCAGACAGAAAACACACTGTTTTCTGTCTGTATTTACCTGCAGAAATCCGTAAAAACGGATTTCAGGGAGCCTTAATCATCATATGAGCAAGATAATCCAACTTCTGTTGTGTATGGAAGCAATCTAGATCTAGACATCGTATGATAATATTCAATTCACAAAAAGTGGTCTCAAATTGCACACCAAACTTTTTGAGAATGGGATCAGATTTTGCAAACCTGCCTATGTATTCATAGATAAGTGAACAAAATAAAAAAATGGGCATGGATGCAGAGTGACCTGACCAAATATCATTCATTAGATAGGTCTCTGTATGGGTTCCCTCTTATTGGTTGCAATAACAAGATGGTGAACTGCAGGAGGCAACCATCCTTGTGATCTCACTCCAAAGCAGAAACCTTTTTTTAAGCAATCTTGTTCCGGAAGGCAACCATTGCTGCTTAAATGGCCCAAGGTTATCCTTACCCCCTTTATGAATCAGTGACCACCCGCTTTAACACATTTGTAACTGGTCATTACCTTGTGATTGGCATTTGCAAAGCATTGATTATGGAAATACAGAACCACAATTTGAAGGGATTTTGTCATACATGCCCCTCCTAAATAGAAATTTGGCCTAGGTTGCAGAACCCATTTTACTTTAGAAATGGCTCTTTTGCAGTCACAACCCCTGTGATTTTGCAAATCGCAGGGTGTGCACCTGCAAAAGGGCATTGTACATCTGTCCCTTAGTCCTGCATTGCAAGTGAAATAAACAAATATTTCTGAAGTACGAAATGACAAATATGGCTCTGTTCTATTTAAACTGGCTAATTATAGTTAACATCATGCAATACTTTCATCCATACGAAGTGCCAACATATTTTCTGAAATATTTTTGTGATGTTCTATCAGAGGTTTAGGTGCATAGCATGTTGAATTTTTCAGCGTAGGAGATGCAATACGGCTCTAAACCTTACATTTTTTTACAGTGGTTTGAGTATCAGTTTAATTAATATTTCTTAATCAACCCCTTCAAAACCCCCACTAAGTATTAATTACACGTTACTTATGAAATTTTTTCAAATGAGATTTTCTCAGATAAAGAAGATTACTCTAGGTCACCTGGCCACCAGATAGTGTCCCAATAAACTGCAAAGGAAACCAGTGGTTAATTCTAGCTTGTAGAATAGACAAGAATGGCTGCTCTTTTATGTTAGTTCTTGTCAGGACGTAGAACTCTGTTGCTCAGATATGAATTTACCTCAAATAAATGAAAAGACAAGAGGCATTTGGCAAAACAGGAACTAATTGGTTAAATGAAACACTGCAGCTGGGAGAGTCTATAGAATGTGCCTCAGGAAAGTCTGAATTTTACCTTGGATTTGTACATTTTTTGCAAGTAACATAAATCGATTGCTGCATTCTTAAAAGGCATCACAGTCCTAAATAAACAAGGTTGGGCATCTTGATGAGGACACAGATGGCTCTCGACCTGTCCAGATGTCCGGCATGATGGACGAATGATCACTACGTGTAGTGTACATGTCGTGCCCTGATGGGCTGAGTGTTTCTGTCTACATGTGGCATCGAGCTTAGTGATATTTTTGGGGAACGCAAGCCTTTGGCCAAATCATGGACCTGTAGGATAACAGCTGTGGTTTTGTGAGTAAATTTAGAAATAGCACATTATTATGCAGTTGTCTGAAAAATAACTATGTTTACATTTTAATGATGCGCTCAATGAATTAGCCATGAACAAAATATTTCTTCACGGGGAACTGAAAAGGAAGTCCTGAGGTTTTTAGGAGAAGTGTGAGTTTTAAGCTGTTTTACGAGGTGCTAGAATGTTATGGGAGTAATGGGTGTTAAATTGTTTTAATGCTCTTTTACTTTTGTTTCCCTTCCTCTCCTTGCTACAGTGGGACCATACTCCTTTCCTGTGGACTTTTTCAATTTAAAGGTGAGGCGCTTTGATCGGGCTGGGGTGTCCTTTTGACCTACATGTGCTTTAGTTTAATTGTTCCGCTGACACATGCATATTCTTGTGGCCTCGGCACGTGGCATGGAGCAAGGTTTTTCTCTAATTGAGCTGCTTACTGGTCTACGTCCTTCTTCTGGAAGGTTCAAGAATCTTTGGGTGGCTTTTTGTGCTGCTTTACCTGTGTTTTCCGGCATGGTTTATTTAAAAGAGCAGGGGCCCGATTCACAGAACTAACTTACGACAAAATCCTAAACGTACTACTTTTGGTATTCACAGAAGGCATTTAGTAGTCTTAAGTCAGGATTTTGTCCTAAATTAGGATTCTGTCTTAAATTAGGATGTTGTCCTAAATTAGGATTTTGTCTTGCATTAGGATGTTGTCCTAAATTAGATTTTGTGCTAAATTAGGATTTTGTCTTAAATTAGGATTTTGTCCTAAATTAGGATTTTGTCTTAAATTACGATTTTGTCCTAAATTAGGATTTTGTATTAAATTAGGATTTTGTTTTAAGTTAAACTTACGTTTAAATTAAGTTTATCTTAAGTTTGATGTAAGTCAACATCCTAATTTAAGACAAAATCCTAATTTAGAACAAAATCCTAACTTAAGACAAAATCCTAATTTAGGACAAAATCCTAATTTAGGACATAATCCTAATTTAAGACATAGGACAAAATTCTAATTTGAGACAAAATCATATTTTAGGACAAAATCCTAACTTAGGACAACATCCTAACTTAAGACAAAATCATAATTTAGGACAAAATCGTAACTTAAGTCAAAATCCTAATTTAAGACAAAATCATAATTTAAGACTACCAAATGCCTTCTGTGAATACCAAAAGTAGTAAGTTTAGGATTTTGTCGTAGGTTAGTTCTGTGAATCGGCCCCAAGGACACTGGCAGTGGTTGGTAGCATGTGGAACACTGTGGAAGCCTGCAGGGAAATGGTTGGGGCTGTGCATGTTTGCAGTTTTCCCCCAAAAAGAATCAGGGGTATTGTGGGACTTTTATGTATTTGGCCTGATGGTGGCGCTAATGAATTCAATGGATTTTATTATGGACAGGGGTCTTGTGAATGGATTTTCCAGGAGTCTTTTTAGGATTTTTGCAGCTATTGTGGCCATTGCTGCCCTCTTTGTGTTGCAGAACGTTGTTCCCAATGCTGGAGCATTCATATAATTTTGAAACTAAAGAGGGGCATCTAATGGGTAGTAAACCCTTAGGCGGTGGAAATTTAGATAGTCTGCCCAAAGTTGGACTTCGGTGAGCAGTCCTGGATGTCTACTTTTATGAACTGGTTGTGGGCCTGCCCTGCTCCTGTGTCAGACTGCCTTCCCCCTGGGGTGGGGTCAGGCAGCCCTGCCCTGGGGGACCAACAGGAGTGGGGGCCCTGAACCCCCTGCTGGTACCCGGAAGGCGAATTCTAGTATGGACTCCCGATTGACAAGGCATGGCCGTCTTAAAGGCTGGCTGCAGGTAAGAAAATATGACTAAGAGCTGTATGAAGGGAATAGGTCATTTTGAGGATGATCTTATATGTGTGTTTGTATTTTGGGATTGTGCTAGGGTGTTTCCACCCCTTACAGCCACTCTATACTACTGTGTCTGTGGGTTCAATCTCTGCAAGGCTGATCTCGTTGTCTGTTGCAATGACTGGCCTGTGCTCAATCAACTACCTGGTGAATCAGCTGTGGCTAGGTTTCCTTGAAGTTGATTGTGTGATACATGTGCGTTGTCCTGTGCTTCGTTTTGTGGGTGTATGTTCTGTGAGGCTGTCCTGGTACTATCCCATTCTGATGGTGGAACATTATTAGGTGGCATCATTTGCCATGTAGACCATTCTGTGACAGTAGTGCAACTAGACGATGCAGGGTTGGACCCAGCCTCACTGACCAAGGCCACTAGAACCGGGTGGACACCCTCTGGGGTCTATAAGCAGAGCTCTGTTTGAGCCCGGTGTTATCTGAACGTTTGCAGCTAGCGAGGTCCTCTCGAAACCAGTTTATTTTGGTCCAGTTTGGTGTTGTCTCTCTGGGCCTGCTCTTGCTTTTCCCTGTCTTTTTCCTATGTCTTCTAGTAAAAGCACAGTTCTGGACCTGTATTTCCTGCCAAGATTTGCTGTCTAGCCCCACTACACTATCTAATCCAGTCTGGATTTTGGGGAGTAGCCCTCCCTTAAGGATGTTGAAGAAAAATGAGACATAGGGGCCTGTTTCTGTCCAGGACTGACCTGTCTCCTGTCCCCACTGTTCTCTCATTTTGTCTAAGAATTCAGTCACTGTCTCCCCAGGCTTCATGCTCTCTGCCATCAGTCCTCTGGTTGATCAGGGAATATTTCCCTTAGGGCCTTCTAGATATGGTGTCTGAATGAGTTAAATGCAGTCCCCATCATGGTTGGTATTGACAAGCGTGACTGCTGGGATGCAAGCTTGGGAGAACACCGTGCTGGTCTGTTCCCCGATGAGGCTGCTGAGCAGGATTTGATGTTTCTCTAAGCTAGGTTTATACTCGGGTTGTTCTTTTTGAAACAAGAGAATCATTTCCCTGCCCAGTCCATCAATAGGGGCAGTTTATACCCGAGCGCTTCTTTGTCTGTGTCCAAGGTATGTAGATGCGTCCTGCTGCACCTTTCTACCGTAGTCTGTTGGTTTCTCCCTAACGTAGCACTCCCATTGTCTCAGTCACTCTTGCATGTAGGGGTAGTTCCATTTCAAAGCTCCCCCTCCATGCCAAATACTGTCCTCGGCTATGGCCATGCCTTTGAGTTTTAAGGGTCCCTTTTCTGGCCAGGGACGGTTATACTGGTGGCCCTTCTTTTTGGTCCAGCAGGCTAGTAGATTACAGGAAGGTCAAGATAAGACTTCACCCTATTCTCTGGATAATATTTCTCTAGGGAGGGGTCTGTCTGACCAGTGTGTTTGGGGGGACGTCCTCGTTCATTGCTCCCCTCGTGCACACTTAAGGGTACCATGCTGCTCCTTCTGCTCAATTGTGTTCCTGTCAGGCTTGCCTGGCTGCTTTTTTCCTGGCCAGCCCCTCTCCTACTCCGATGCTCAGGTGATGTGCGTGACTCGGAGAGGGGTCATCTTTATGTGGTGCCCGAGGCCTTGCTCCGGCTCCATCCGGGGGAGGGGGAGTTGGCTCCTCTTCCTACCGGGCTTCCCAGATGAGAACTCTCTCACTTTCCATTCTTAACTCTTGTCTCTCTAATTCCCACACAGGTTGCCTCCTTCTCTCAGTGATATGTGCGGTTCTACTAGGCAATGTCTTGGTCTCCACCTCACTCCCTGATGCTTTTTTTGCCATAGGCCTGCCTTGGTGGAGTGTAGCTCTTGAATCCCCCTTCAGAGTCAGACTTTTCAGGATTGCTGTTCCTTTCTTCCCCTCTACTGGTTGAATCCCCTTCCAGAATGGCCACAAACCTCTCTCAGACCTAGTGGCACAAAGTGGGGCACTCAGGGGTACGCACTCCTGTTCGACTCGACCCTGGTGGGTCGCAACTGATGGCTGAGGGGTTGAACCACAAAGACCCCAGGCACCGGACTGTGACAGGGCTGTCTGCGCTTGGGCTGGTGGGACCTGTGATTCTCTTCCCCCTAAGTAACTTGATGTCCCTAGGGGGGTCTAGCAGCTTGTGAATATACTTTACCATGTGGCAGGGTGCAGAGCTTTTCACAAACTCCTATTTCTAAATGGGAGCTTTTGCTGCAGGCATTTTTGCCCACTGCACAAGCTCCCATAGAGAAATGAGAGTTTGTAACCACATCACATTGTAATCAGATGTGGGGAACCTCCGACCTATGGTTGGGCAGTTCCATCACTGAAATGGTGTCGGTCAGAAGCAACTCTGACCAACATCATAATTAGGGCTTAAGGGAGAAAGGTTGACTGAAAAAATTATGGTTTTTGTCCAAAAAGTAGCCTTCTCATAGCGCCTACAGCCCAAGGAGAGAGAATGCTCTGCATAACATGCAGAGCTAAGTGAGTCTGATAGGCTGTTGCTATCGGCTAAGAGGACCAACATTTGCAATTTACCTGACAATTAACCTGACAATTATCAGCCCTTTGTTGCCAGACACAAGCCATACTTTATTTACTAAGGTCTGGATTTTCCCCAACACTTGAATTATGCTATATCACACCCTGGGGTAGTGTGTGTTTACTTTCACTTCTTTTAGTCACTGTCAGTTGTGAAACCAGCAGTCCCTAAGAAAAACTATTTGCTAAAAAATAAGACTAAGGTGGCATCCCTATACAACACTCAGGGCCCCTGCATACCTTTATACCGTGTCCAAAGGTTCAGGCGATCCCCTTATCACACCCAGGGATGAAGAGTACCTTTGATCCATACCTAAAGGTCAAAGCGATCCCCTTCTCAAAACAAGGGACAATGTGTGCTTCTGATCCATGCCTAAAGGTCCAAGTTGTCCTTTAAAGATACCCAGGGTGAGGCGTACCTATGATCCATTCCCAAAGGTCTAATCAATCCTATACTAACACCCAGGAATGAGGAGTACCTAGGATCCACGTCCAAACGTCCTGGCAATCCCTTACTACCACCCAGGGACGAGCCGTATCCTGTGTCCCCCACAGTTGTCACAAACAGTAATAGTCATCTTTGCCTTCTCAAGTGTGCTGACTAGGGGAAAATAAAAAATTGATCTATGCTCGTCCTAGTTTGCCATAAGCCACTCAGTGGGACTAAGGATCAGATGTAGTCTCTCACCCTCTGACGGCTTCTTTCGGATGGTCCTCCGCCCGTGGATTCAGCAGAGCTTCTAATCAATTAGGGCGTCTGCTCAGTGGTTTTTGTTTGCACAGATGAGTCTGTTAACGCAGGGGGATTTGTACTTCAGCAGCAGTCAGGTCGATGAACCAATTTCTCCAATCTGGCTTGCCAAAATTTGCTCGGATGTTAATTTACCTTGAAAAATTAACTGACAAGAGGCGTTTGGCAAATCAGAAATAAGTTTTCTTAATTAAACGCTGCGTCTGGGAGAGTCTCGACAGAATGTGTCTGAGAAGAGTCTCCCTGTGTTCAAAATTGTGGCTCGTTTTACACGTTTCTTGCAAGTGCCATACATCGATTGCTGCATTCTTAAAAGGCATTACATTCATAAATAATCAAGTTTGGTGTTTTGCTAAGGACACAGATGGCTTCCGACTTCGGGTAGAGCTAGCATGGGCAGATGTTCAACATGAGGGACGCGTGATCACTACATGTAGTGTCCATGTCATGTCTTGATTGGTTGAGTGTTTCTATCTATATGTGTCATCTAGCATTTTTGGGAAATGCAAGCCTTTGGCCAAGCGTTTTTTATTGGTGCCAAATGCAGCAGGCTTGTTTGTGGTGTAACTAATTTTCTGTGGGATTGATCAAGGTATTCCTTGGGTGCGCGTTTATCTTTGGGTTAATAGAGACCCCACCTCTGACCTGTTAATCAATAGGCTTGGATGTGGGTTGCAGGGCCTGTCTGACCACATATCTCTGATTCGGAGTTGTGGGAAAATCCCCTAGGGTAAATTCAACAGCAATGATACAAGTTCACTGGAAATGCAAAATGTAATCTGGATATCACTGGTGTCATTTTTATCAACATGCTCAATAGCTTGTGCACAGTTGTCATAGCATACTTTGGCATTGTCTTCACCGATATTGGCATGTTCTCCTTTGTAGAGCAAGACATACATTTACATCACTTTTATTGGTAACATCATCGTTATGAGTATATGGATTATGCCATATATTATTGACATTGCTACTGCAGATATCATCGCTGTTGTGCAGGTATAGATTATGACATACATTGACATTGTATTTATGAGAACAGGTACTGTCAGATGGGCACAGGTTATGTCATATGTTAGTATTGCATTTAACAGCATTGTCGTCATGCCTGCACATATCACAGTAGTCATTGTCATTGTATTTAACCATTCCAGCAACTCCAAACATAAAAAGATAGGACAAGCCTATCTTTTAATGTGTGGAGTTCTCCACCTTGACTGCAGAGTCTCTGCACTGGGAAAACCTACTAAATTTTTGTTTTATGAATACTGAAAAAGTGGAAACTTACCCAAGCAGCTACGCTTACTTTTAAAATTCAGTCCCATATTATTTCTGATAGTATTTTACGTTCACCACTACCATATCACTGTTTTGACTCTCAAATGCTCTCAGAACTGTAAATAGGTTTCTCTAGTTTTATTTCCTGATGTATTTCAACCTTAAATATGTATATAACAGTGTGCTCAACATGTTCCCTACCAAATGATACCTGACTGACATTTAAATCAATTCCAGGAGGGAAATATCACCATGTTTCTTCTTAGCTCATTTCTTACAAGAAGAAAACAGCAATATGCACTTGGTCTAAACCCAATCGAAGATTAACAATCTGACTTGATATTATATCTGTTATCAGTGATATGCAGAATAAGTTCCTATATAGCACTACGTTAAAGGTGTATTTCTTAAATACTCTAAAGCACTAAAGATTAGATATAGGTCATAGCACAAGACTAAATAACCTCCTCATTCTTCATCCACTGACAAACTACTTTATTCATTGTGATATTAATACTAGATTGCCTTGCAATAAAGAAAATACAATGGTATTTGTGTGAACAGGATTGGTAACTTGGGGTGGAGGCTTTAGGAAGCCATTTAGACTTCAGTGGACAGCCTGCCAGCCAACCAAGTCAGTGCAAAATTTCGATTTCCTCCCTTTCTTTTGTGGTTTTCGCTGTCTACAAAGCATCTGCCAGAGAGAGAGATATTGTTGGGAGAGTGCTCTGCAGAGTGGGTGCTATGTTTTAGCCCCACTAGTACATTATGTTGTTTTTCCCAAAGTGGGAGTTTGTTTTACAGGAGCACAAAAGTTCCCTGATGCACATAATGTTTTCTAAGATTGCACCATATAGCGTAGAGCAACCATCTCTTTGACCTGGCAGCCCAGTAGAGCATGGGCCATAAGGTAAATGATATTTGAAAGGCAGAGTAAAATGAGCTCAGTTGTCAGAAATTCTGCAGATCCCAATTTCCCAACTACAAATCAGGCAAAGTGAATTGTAAGTTTGGCTCTCGTGTGTTAGACTTGACATCTTTGGCATGTTTTCCCTTGAACTTTTTCCTCTACCTACTTTATTTTTTATGCTGGTTGGATTTTGTTTTTGCTGGCTTAGATGCTTTGGGCACTTTGCCACTGCTGATCACTGCTGATCAGTGTCAAAATGCAAGTGCTCCCTGTGTAAATTGTTGTTACAATTGGTTATTCCTGATTGGCATATTTGATTTACTGGTAAGTCCCTAGTAAAGTGCAGTGAAGTGTGCCAGGACCTGTAAATCAAATACTACGAACGTGTAGGCCTGCAGCACTGAATATGCCACCCACATGAGTAGCCCTGAAAAGGTATCTCAGACTTTCCACTGCACTGTCTCCTCGCAGTTTTGAACTACCATGTCGACTTTGAAAGTGCACCCACTTGCTAGGCCCTAACCTTCCCTTTTTTTACATGTAAGAAACCCTATGGTAGGCTCATGGTACCTCCATGGGTAGGGTGCAGTGTATGTGTAGGGTAGGACATGTACTGGTGTGTGTGACATGTCCTGAAAACCAGCCAATTTAGTGTTTCACTACTGAAAGGCTATCTTGCCCCATAGGATAGATCCGGAAATGCTTTGTAACATCTTACACGTATAACTTCACATTGGGACAAGAAAGAGAAAAAAGTTTAGGCTGCCTGAACTCAGAATTTAATAAGACATATTTTAGTAAATATTTTTTTTAAATGTGTGTTTGAAAATGCCACTTTTAGAAGTAGGCATTTTCTTGTTTAACCATTCTGTGTGCCTCTGCCTGTTTTTGTATTGATGTCTGGTTTTGGAGTGACAGGGGCTGGGATGTGCATTCACTGTAGACAGCCACTGCGGGCTTGAGGTAAGCCTGGCTCTTCCTGGGTGACACAGTGCTGAGCTGAATGGGGCTTGGCCGCATTTAGGGCAGTGGGAGGAGATTTTGTTGCACCTGAATAGGACCTGTCTTCCTTGCACAATGCTGTCTCCACCCCCTGTGGTCATACTGCACCAATGAGGACAGAACTAGTTTGGACTGGGCTCAGAGACCCTTGCACAAAGAGAACAAAGACTTTTAAGGGAATTCGTATTAGGCCTGAAACCCCAGAACTTTAGGCTACTTCTGGAATCAAGAGGAACCTTTGCAAAGGAGAAGAGCTGGAGAACATTGATGTTTGCTGTCCTGCAGTAGCTGTTTCTGCCAAGGAAAGGACAAGGACGTTGCTGTGTGCTGTGTCCCCCTGCTTAAGGAAGACCTCCAAGGGCTTCAGTAGAGCTTGCCTCCTGTTCTGAAGTTTCAAGGACACAAAAACTACACCCCCAGCTCCCCAGAACTTCCTTACAGGGAGTTCTGACCTGCCAAGAGGTGCCTGTGACTGTGTTTGGCCTCTGGAGGGTGTTCCTGCTGTTGGGAGCTGAAAAATCAAAGCAACTACAAGAAAATCGATGCATCGCTCTACTTGCAGCTGTTTTTCCAACGCAGCACCACTGTGTAAGAAGAATCTCTATGCATCGCTGCGCCACTGCCGAAACCAAATCATCGCTTGTCGCCACTGCAAGAACCGACGCATCGAAGGATCGTGGATGAAGAAACCGATGCATCTCCGCTCAACACTGTCACATCGATCCCCGACGCAGCCCAGATTTCCACGCAGCGTACTTGTGCGGCAAGTTTCCCCAACACATCGCCTGCGGACCAGAACCGTCTCGGAATTGATGCATCACTTCCCCCTACAGACTGGATTTGACGCAATACTTCTCTTGCGTGCAGCAGAACTGTTGCATCACCTCCTTGTGGTCTCAGGAACTGACACATCTCTTTGTTTTCCGACACTTCCCATGTCTGTGACTGTTTGGACTTGTGAATTCTGTCTCAACTACAGGTACGTTGAGAGACATCATGCAACCATAGTTTTCAATGGGCCAAGTTGTTTGAAACCCTTTTAAAGTCATATTCTTATTACATGTATGTTCGATTTTTGTTATTTTGTTGAGTTTAGATAAAGATACTTTATTTTAGTAAACTGGTGTGGTGTCCATTTGTGCTGTTATCACTGTATTATTGTTTGTTTTGAGTACAAATACTTTACACATCGCCTTTGGGATAAGTCTGTCTGCTCGTGCCAATCTACCCAGGGGTGAGCAGGGGTTATTTAAAGTGTGTATTCCCCTTTACCGTGACTAGAAGCAAGGGTCCCTATTTTAACAAAGATACCTACCTATGCCAACTAGAGACCCCCATTTCTAAAAAGATGGATCCGTCATTTTATTTGGATTCCCCATGTCTGGCAAAGTTGAAAGGACCCCCTTAGTCTTGATAAGAGCTGTGGCTTAGTTCCCAAAATGGTAAACAGTCTAGGGCCCAGAAAGTTAAATATTCTAGGGCCTAGAAAGTAAAAGCTAGTTTCTCTGAACAATTCTAGCCTTAGCCTTACTAGGCTTTCTGGAGCAACAGATATGATATTTAATTGCATCAAAGCAAAACTAAAGTAGATATAGAAAGCTGGAAATTCCCCAAAGCAATTAAGTAATAAAAGGTCAAAAGGAGTAAATTATATTAATGTAAGCAGCTCTAGATGATACAAATCAGTTAAAGAGATGAAGAGAAAGCAGTGGACAACTGAGAATTGTATGTATCTCATAATTGACCTGTGCTCACCCTCTGATAGCTTGGCGCACAGCAAGAAGGCTTAACATAACAAGCAATGTGTAAAGAATTTGAGCAACAGTTCAAGCAGTAACACAGTGAAAACTCCTCTAAATTACTCAACACTAGTTTTGAAAAATAACTTATAATCCAATAAGTATAACCGGAGTTATGAATTTTTAAAGATGAAATGGAACTGTAGTGCTTAAAAGCTTATAAAGAGCCAACCGGGGCTATCTGGTTGTGCTATACCAGGGTGAATCCAAACTTCCAGTCCGGCTGCAATGGAACGCAGGTCAGTTACAGGGATCAGCCTTTGCCCGCTGCAAAATACATAAGATGTGTTGTCGAAGGAGTTGATACGTGGGAAGCAAGAGTCTATGCATTGTAGTCAAAACGCAGGATTGAAGACGATGCATTGGTGCAGAACCGTGCAATGTTGGAGATGCATCGGAAATTGGAAACAATGCACCGCACAGTCAGCATTGGGGTGTCTGCAGTCCATGCAACAGAGATGATGCATCCATGGAGATGTTGAGGTTCCTATCAGCCCAATGGCATCAATGCGTGGATTCTGGATGTAGCAACACTTTATATTCACTTCCAAGGGCCCAGGACTGGATTGGCACCACTTGGTAGGGCATGACTTGCAGCAAGCAAAGTCCAAGGGCTGTTGCAGAATGAATTCAAGTCTTTGATCTCCCTAAGACCTACTAAGGGGTAGGTCAGCATGCCCTTGGAGACACTCTGGGTTCAAGATAAATGGGTCTAGTCCTTCCTCAGTCAGGGCAGAGGGTAGCATGCAGCGGGGAAGCACAGCAGAAAATCAGTTCTTTCTGAGCAGCAATCCACCAGAGTAGTAGTCCTTGTAGCAGCACAGTAGTCTTTCCTCCTGGCAGAGTTCTTCAAAGGTCCAGTAACTTCATCATCAAAAAGTGTATTTTTTAGTTTATTAAAACCATAACTATCATTTTTCACAGGTCCAGTAGTGTACTGAAGTTGTAGGGTCAGAGGTCCAGCTCTTATATCCATGTGCTTTTAAAGTGGAGGTGAGATCAAGGAAGGGTTTTAAATAGTGCACAGAGGTCCTCCCTCCCATCTCTGGTTCCGAACTCACCCCAGGGGGGTATGCAGCCCTGCGTGTGGGGACAAGACATAGCCTATTCAGGTGTAAGTGTCAGCTCCTGCCTCCCATCCTACCATGGATGACCAATCAGGATGAGGGTGAGCATTCAGTCACACCAGGCTCACTTTGTTTGTGGCTGTCTAGATAGAATGCCCACATTCCAGCTGTCACCCATCCTACATGTATTGGAGACAGGCTGCAGGCACACAGGGCTAAGAGGAGAAAAATGCAATTTCTCTAAAAGTAGTTCAAGGAGAAGTGGATGATGCTGTTAAGGATCAAGAGGCTGGAATCATTAAAGCTAAACAGTGACCAATTGCCTCTTGGACCATCAATACTCTATACTTATCTTATCCACAGGTCATCTATTTTTGCCTGCAGGTGAATTTTGATTAGTAAACAATATTTAATACATTTTAAAAAAATGGGTCCAAGAGGCAATTTGTTTACTGTTTATCTTTCTAAAAGTGGCATTTTTAAACGGCTAATGATAAATTCGACTTTACCAGTAAAGAGGAATTCTCATTACCATCCCAATGATATGAAACATGACAGATCTACTTCTTCTCAAACAGGAATTACAGCTTACATGTGTAATAGGCAATTCCTGATGGTAACCTATGAGATGGGTAGGTTTCACAGTAGTGAAAAATAAATGTGGGTGTTTTCCACTGCCAGAACATGCAAAACCTAAACTTATATGTCCTATCTTTTGATTACACAGTACCCTGCCCTATGGGCTACCTAGGGCTTACATGAGTGATGACTTATATTTAATAAAAGGGGAGTTTAAGGCTTGGCAAGGGTTTTAAATGCCAAATCGACCTTGCATTGTAAACTGCACACACAGGCTCTGCAATGGCAGGCTTGAGTCATGTTTAAAGTGATACTTGTGTAGGTGACAAAATCAGTGCTGGAGGCCCACTAGTAGCATTTAATTTACAGGCTCTTGGCAAATGTAGTGCACGCTACTAGGGACTTACAGGTAAATTAAATATGCCAAATGGGGATAAGTCAATCAAACCATATTTAGGGGAGAGTGCTCTTGCACTTTAACACTGGTTGGCAGTGGTAGAGTGCTCAGAGTCCAACAAAAAGAATCCAGCAAAATTGGAGGCAAGCAGGGAAAATGTTTGGTGGAAGCCCACCCTAAGGCTGACAGGTATAACAGTGGTGACAGGGCATTCACCAGAAAAGAGGACGTTTTCGCTGTTTATATCTTTGATGGTGTATGTGTGGAGAGCATTAACAAGTTACTGGCTCCAATCCACTAGGTGACACAAAATTCCACCTCCACCTGCAGAGAGATTCCCTTCCAAGGGGGCTGCTGAGTGGAAATGGTCAGGCAAGCAGGAAAACAGTCTGTTCGCCACTCACCCTGTCTACTTTCATTTACTAACTCTGCATGTTACCGCCCAGGGAACAGAAATACTGCCTGACAAGTAGGGATGTATGTCATTACAACGCATGCTTTTACAACGCATGCCATTACGACGCAACTTTTACAATGCAAGTCGTTAAAATGACTTGCGTGGGGGGGCGCTGGATAGTGAATAGTTTAATTTACTATTCCAACTCCAGTCCCCGTGGATAGTAGGGAAGGTGTTGGATAGTAATTAAACTATTCCCTATCCTAGAGCGCCCTCCAGCGCAATTCGTTGTATTGACTTGCATTGTAAAAGTTGCGTCGTAATGGTAGTGCGTTGTAAAAGTTGCGTTGTAAAGGATGTTTCCCGACAAGTAGTCAGTACTTCTCTAACTGCTTGCTGAAAGCTTCAAAATGTCCTGAATAGCAGCGAAAATTAAGTGAAAATCATTGAGGAGAAGGGACATGTAGTGGGGAGCTGTGCACACGCGATGGAACCATAGCATCAATGCAAAAGGGACTACAGTTCTCCATTTAATCGATAGATGGGTGAGTGGGTAGGATGAGTGGCTAGAATGGTACAGAAGGAAACGAAAAGTCTTGAGAAAATATAAGCGACAGAAGAAACATTGTGAACTTTGTCTGATGCATGAGCGTTAGTACAGATCCTTTTTTGGGCATTTAAATTGTAGCTTCGAGAGTCAGATGCCACAAGCCACATTACTGAACTGTTTCGCTTTTGACAGTCTTTAAAGTAGAATTGACATTGCCGGCAGGATTATAAATACTCCAGTCATCAGAAGAATGCATTAGCTTTTGTGTGTCGGTTTGAGAAATATAGAAGACACTTAGGATAATTCAAAAACAGCTGGATATTTTTGCTAGGGGGTCCTGTTTGTTTCTCAAAACAATATTAACTTTCTCTGAGGTCAGCAGAGATTTTTACTGGAATGATTTCGCAAATAAGCAAAACGTGTATATCAAAAGAAATATAAATGTATGTAAAACATTGGTCTAAGCGTATCTTGATCTTTGCAGTTCTGAAGTCCACGGTTCAGAGGTCAAACTGCATTTTCTGTTTAGAAGTAAAACAAACCTCAAACTGTGCAGACTCACACATTGCATACTTGTTTTTCAATTATTAAATAATTGTAATAATATTCGTTCTTCCATTGCTAATGGATGACTGTCACTGTGTTGTCATATCTGTTAGCCACATTCTTTCACACTTTATTTGTATTTACCATTTTTCACGAGTTTAACTCATAACAAGATGTTAATATTGAGAAAGCCAATGTCAATATGAATAACTATACATTCATGTATAAAAACGAAATAGCATCTTTGTTGACAAATTCGCCTGTTGTGAACTCCATATCAACCCGACTCAGAAATAAGCGGTTAGGCAGACCCTTAGATCAGGCCCGAGGCCACTGATTGACAGATCATATTGGGGTAGCACGGAGTCAGCATACAAACGTGTGAACAGGAAATCCCGGATCGCTCCAACAGATAGGCACAGGGACACCACAATGGTCCAGAGAGATTGCCCCCAATATAGCACACATGCCCGGAGGGGTGCCCACGTTCCCAAAAGAGCATAAAGTCAGATACCACATGAAGTTAATAACACTTAGCCTATCCAGACACAGCACACAGTACACACAGTGATCATGTGCTCCCCATGCTGGACATCTGGACATGTTATCCACTGACCGCATTGTGTCTTCACAAGGTTAAGGCCCACCTCAATTCCTCATTCAATACCTTAATTTATGGCTCCAAGACAGAGGTACACATTTCCTACCAAAAAAAGATTGCTATAAACATTTTATTACATTCAATTAACTGTGTAAAAGTCTGAGTTAAACCAATTGCAAATTGAGACAGTCCTCAGACCCTATGCCTGTGACTGTGCTCCTGGCCAAAGTGTTCCTGTTTTGTCAAATGCCTCTTGTCTCCTGTTTTTCAAGATACTTCATGTTCAAACGACATTTTGATGAGCCAACATCGGAGCTGAATTGTACCTCAAATCCGACTGCGGCTAAAGGAAGGGGATCCCACTCGGACGGTGTCACAGTTGGGCAACAAGGAAGGTGAGCAGGCACTGCAATGGTTTGGAAGATATGCTGAATCATCCGGACACAGGTCTCACCTGAAGCAGCTGTCACAGTAAGTAAGAGACTACACCAGAACCTTAGTAAAGCTTGTGGTGTATGGCAAACTGGGCAGAAGTACAAAAAGATAATCTGAGCGCCCTGCCTCTGACAGAAATCTGTATAAAAATACAATATCCCAACAGGTGGAATTCGAAAAGACAATTGCTAAGGTATGCAAAAAGCATTACACAAACAAGAAAATAAGGAGACAATTATTTCAATGATTTGTAAATAATAATTATTTATATATTTGGTTTCTTAAGAAGGAGGACAAGGAAACAATTTAATAATTAGAACAGCAAGAAGTTCAAAAAATTCCAATGAAAACCGAAAGTGGACTTGGTGCTCAAATATATACAAGTACTGGAAGGCGACGTAAGTGATGGGGTGAACAGCGCAATGTGAACAAGGTGAAAATATTATACAGTGGGTGGCTCAGTGTGTGACATAGTTAAGGTGACTTAGAATCACAAATCACAGTTTCTGTAGAGCCACGCTGAATGTTGCGCCTCAGTTTGCGCTGTGGGGCAGACGACGTTTTGGTCCCTGATCAATTAGGACCATCTTCTGGATGGGGTTGTCTCATTTTCAATGCTGAGGTAATAATGGGAGCGATGGGGTGTCTTAGTGTGGTCGTCTGTTCAATCAAGGAATCTGTGGGCTGCTACAAGCACAACCTGAGGGTGTAGGAGTGAAAGGAATGAGTCTGAAGCCGGGCGGGTAGCAATCACGTCACTCCGGAGGGCAAAGCTGAAAAATTCCAAAGCCGTGGCAGGAGCGAATCCAAGCACGGAGCCAGCAAAGGGTCAGAAAGCTGGGGAAACAACACTTACAATGCAAATTTTACAACGCACTACCTTTACAACGAAACTTTTACAACACAACATCCATCACAATGCACGCCATTACAACGCAACCATTACAATGCATGTCACTACAACGCATACCACTACAACGCATGTCATTACAATGCAGTCGTTACAACGCATACCATTACAACGCATACCTACACTATCCAACACTTACCCTACTGTTGCACCCCCTGGAGTTAGAATAGTAATTTTTACCCCTACACTATCCAATACTTACCCTACTGTTGCACCCCCTGGAGTTAGAATAGTCATTTTTACCCCTACACTATCCAACACTTACCCTACTGTTGCACCCCCCTGGAGTTAGAATAGTAATTTTAACCCCTACACTATCCAATACTTACCATACATGCAATGTAATGGTATGTGTTGTAATGGTATGCGTTGTAAATGTAGTATGTGTTGTAGTGGAATGTGTTGTAAAGGTAGTTTCAATGAATTTGTTGTAATGGCATGTGTTGTAATGGAATGCGTTGTAATGGATGTTGTGGTGTAAAAAATGCGTTGTAAAGGTATGGGTTGTAAAAGTATGGTTGTAACGACATACATCCAGAAATCTGGCATATTACCCATTTTATATGTCCTAGCTGAGTATTCACAAGGCGGCCTCAAAGGTGATAGTGCAGAAGTCACCTTTTTCAATGGTCAGCATGGCGGGAAAGGTGAATATCTATTATATTCTTTGTCAGAGTCAACAACTCAATCTTATTTTTTTAGACTGAAAGAGTTTCTCAGTGCCATCAGTTTTCCAATGCCCTTGGTGTCTGAAAGAAGTGAGAGGTGTTGCTCACTTGAACTGCTGGGTGTAATACAATGGTAGGCTTTTTACTCTGTGAGTGACACAGTTGGTATGTTTGGACCACTGGGCATGACACAGATGGTATGCTTAGCCCTGAGTGTGATACAGGGTATGATTAGGATTTTTAGGGAAAAAGATGGACCTGGTAGATTAGGTATAATTTATGTTTGTCCAAGAGGGCCCTGTGGTTCTCACGTTATTCATTTTTTTCTGCAAACTATTGTTATAGTTTTTGTCCCAGAGCCGATATTGACAGAGTATCAGGCTCACTTAGTCCTGTGCACCTCACAGAGCTTCCCTTGGTCACAGAATAGCATGCGCTGGTCGTGTAGTTCTCACTGATCAGTAGAATCTGCACGTTTGTTGGACATCATAAACTCTCAGTGAGGTGCCTAGATTGATTCTGAGCACCCCCACACTATGTGGCGGCCAAGTGACCAGCTCGCTCACAGTACCACCATAAGGCCTCCTAACCTTATCAGGGTGCGAATGGCTTCTGTCAACCTCTGAGCACGACAAGCTTGACCCCTTACGGATCGTGGAAACAGAACAGAACCTTTTGCTCAGTCACTCGTGCTTACTTGTTCCCAGAGAAAGATACATAGAATACACACTGGGATGTTTTCAATATATTTATTGAACCAATTTTATTCTTGATTTGAATATATGTGCTGCGATAATCAGCAGACAGAAGCAGATGAAAGTGATTACAAGCACTAAAAGAGTAAACAGTAGATACAGTTCTTCCATAGTGCTTAAACAGTGTATATATGCATGCATATGATACAAGGCAGTAATTAGGTATTCTCTTATTACGCAAACCCTACGCTCTGCGTGTACCTAGAGTGTGTGTAGGTATGAAGCCATGAATCCCCCCAAGTGACGATCCAATCCCATTACTTAGTGAGACAGAAAGTAGGACCCCACCTTGATCATGAACTGGACACCCCTCATGAGATGTCGGACAGCTGGGTGGTGAAGTCTCAGCATGCAGGAACCCTTGGTGTCAGCTGAAGTGCCCCCTCGGCTAATCTTTTGGGATGCTCATACTTATAAAGCATCCTTGTTTTGTACACATATATTAGCAATGTTATGTATATGTATTTAGCCCTGTCGCCCCATGGATGAAGATAGACAACATTTGTATATTGTGCATAAAAAGGCCTTGTACATGGTGTTCGAGACATCATGATAATGTTATGCGAAGCTAAATGTGTACACAGAAGTAGTTTCAGAGAAACTAATACTACATTGTCACGCATGCAAATATGTGCAAAAGGTCACAGTAGAGAATATATTGCGCAAAATTAGAACAATGTAAAAAAATGTGCAGCTTTGTTACATGGGCCTAACCTGGGCACATAACACCTTTTCTTCATACGAAGGGTCAAAATATCAAAACCCTTGTTTCCCTTAAAAATATTCATGAGAGCCATTAAAATTAATAATGCTGTTTGAATCTCCAAGCACTCAGGAAGTCATGGTGCCTAGAAAAGCAGAAAACATATTGTTTTGAATCATTTTGTTTAAAAACAGACCAAATCGTTTCCACTACATTGAAAGGCAACTGCAGACAGGATTCCCAGAGGTGCACCTCGAAGCAGGTTTATGGAGCAAAGGTGATTACATGCAGTTTCCACAGCAGCTGCTGAGGGAAGAACTGCATCCTGTAAACGTATGGTTGAGCTGGTATCTAGTTCACTAGGAGCCAAAGCATCTCAGGGTGTCTCGAAGAATGCATTCACCTGCAATGGAATATGCTGGGGACAACAATACCCATGGGTCTTTAAGGGGTCAATCAGTACTTCAGTGTTCAGTGGCGCACCAGATCATGATCAGAAGCATAAATCTAACCAGCGTGCATGGCTGCAAAGCAGGCAACGGAATGCAGGTTATACCCAGTGAAGCTGAACAGGCCTGTAGGACAAGAACCAGTGCTCATTCAAGTCTTGTAGCCGAGGTGTGCCAAAGAAGTATATCATGTGCTCATGGCATCGGAGCACAGCCAGTGATGTCTCCATTCGGGTTGAACTGGGACGTCCATTTAATCAGGATTCCCGCCACAAGTAGCACGACAAGCGGGAGAAATGCTTCCCAACATGGAGTGTATCAAGATGGTATAACTCTGAAAATTGCCTGAAAGGTGCTAACCAGTCCAGAACCAAAATATTTTAAAATGTACACTATTCCCTTTGTACCAGACATATTAAAGATACGGTGGATCATATCCCCAAAATGCAGTGGGAAGTTAGTATGGAGTAGCGTCGGTATCTGTGACGGAGACCTTGCAACCTGGAGATCGAACCTTTCTCTGGCTGATGTTAAGGCCACATCTTTTTGAAGGAGCATGGCTTTCAGTTTGCTCAGAGAATCAAAGCGTATGTCAGTAACATTTATTGAAGGCCATAGTGTTGCCCCCCTAACTGTGCGGGCAGCAGGAAACAGTACTTGTGTGCAACAAGTGACTATGGAATTAACCGTTACCAGACAAGCGATGCCCTGTTCCATTCCACAGCAACCAAGATCATTCAGCATCAAAAAGCTCCCATTTGAGAGCAGCTTTAAAAGTGGATGACTCATGGCGGCTAGAGAACCCTTCAGATAACAGGACAAGTTCGCAACTGAAGCATTGCAAGCCCCAAAAAGTAAAATGCCCTTGCAAACTAAGGACCCACTCAAGGCATCCTCACAGTCGGAACCACCAGGGAACACATCTGTGTCCCCATTTCAGCATCTAAACCTAAATGGTAACTCCCAGTATTCAAGCACCTAACCTTCCTCAAGCACCTCATAACTTATAATTGTTGGTATTGTAGACAATATTGGAATTGAAAATTCATGACTGGTAGGTTGATGTAACCAAGAATTATCCAGTCTGTGGATGGTGTCTCAGCTTTTGAAAGGTAATTGGTCTAACTTTTCAATTTTCAACATGGTATATTTTGCATCTCTTCGTGCCATTACTATCTGCCTTTTCATTTATATGCAGAAAACGGAATTGTGTTATTAATATAACGCCACTGTATTTTGCCAGAACGTAATGTTTGCAACGTCCAGCTTAATAATACAATGGACCGTAATTGTGATTGTCCATGCTGTAAGATAGAAAAATCTCGTTGTATTATGTCAATTGCAGAAGATACTATGTTGCCCAGTGAATAAGTTCTGTATTTTAGTGCGGTCCAACCATTGTCAAAAATAGCCAAAGCCTTGTCTAAATTAACCCTATCAATCTTGTGCAGTCTCTCAGCAGCTTCTTGTTGAGAAACTTTCCACAGCTCATTGTATATTGCATACAAGAAGCACTTTTAACGTGGGTTCCGGAGACCTGACAAAAATCCCTGAGATCCATGTCATCAGAAAGAAGGGACAAGTGTTTCTTCAATTAAGAAAATGTTGAGGTTTTTAGCCAGTCAAGGTACAACTTCCAAACACTATATGATGTTACAACCCTGAGTGTTCTGACTAAACATATCCCTGATCAGGATTGTGATCCTAAACCTTTGGGTGTTGCCCAGGAATCTAGATTGACACCAATTTGTGTTCAGAGGCCAAACCAACCATCCCTTCCAATTAGGGTCTGATGAATTGCAAGAACCATTTTGTATCATGGTATCTAGTGTATCCTCACTGTATTGTGTAAAATGCTGCCAGTTCTCAAAGCGTGAGAATGTGGGAATACGAGGTATGTTTAAAACCTTCATCTTGGCTATTCCAGGACTGGAAGTTTGTTTCACTGTTTTATTCAGGAAAAGTATTCAATGTGGTTTGAGGCATGCTCTGAATAAGGCCTCAGTTCCCTGAACCTGCCAATATTGTGTCCCCCAGACAGATTTTTTGTCTGGTGTCTTTCCAAAAGTCAAAACCCTGAACGGACAGCTGGGAAAGAAAGGAAGCATGGTGTTGGTTAGCATATTTTTCTTTGCATATGTAGGTGCAAGCCTTTAGTAGTAAGAGGTTGTGTTTGACGTGTCGAAACCAGAAAAATAAGAAAATCTTTGTGCAACTGTTTTGATCTACCTTTAGGAGGAGTTGGGCAGTGTTCCCATTGGGGGTAATTATAAACAGCATATGGGATACTTGCTTCGTGTTAAAAACTGGTGAGCCTATTGATAGCAAATGTATCACCGAAGTTAGATGTACCATCAACACTTCCTTAGAAGAAAATGCAGCTGATTGCTCTTAGTCTACAAGCAATTTTTGCACAGTTTCATTGTTCCAATCATCAGAGAAAGTACTAAAGGAGATCATATAATTTAAGGAAATTTTAAACAAAAATGCTACTTGTAATGGTCAGTAGGACTGTCCACCTCATTCAATACCCTGTCCCACACTATTCCTTTGGGAACTCGAGGTGGTGTACTGTTCACCAGGGACAGGTCTCTTTGTTCACGGTTCGATGATGCATGTGTTTTCAGAACTAAATTCTCAAGTTCTACTCCAGAAGTAGGAAAAAGACAGTCATCAAACTAATCAAGAGGACCAGGAAAAGTAACCCTATTGTAATCCAGAGGTGTAACCAAGGAATACCAAAGTTTGTATTTTTGAGCCAAAGATAGCATGCAAGGGAGAGGCAGTGATGTCTCAGCTTCACTTTAATCCAAAGAGAAGTTTTCATGATGCATGAAGTATCCAGAAGCTGCCGGTCTAATTTTGGCAGCTCAGCTAGTTTTGTAAACCTGGGATATGAGTCAATCTGTGGCATATTCACATAGACGTCGTCGATTTTTTTAATTGAAATTTTTGTTTCTGTACTTGTTGACTGTACAGTTCTTGTTGGTTCAACAGGAAAAAGACATACTTATTTGTTTGTTTAGAGTTTCTCTTTGGAGAAGTGACTTTTCTGTAGTTATTAAAGCTTCCATCTGGACTTCCTGAACAGTAACAAGATAAGTGCAGTCGCTACACAGGAGCCCCCGAGGCCTACTGTTGAGAATCAGCTGCATAGTGTGGTTTGATCAGATCAACTGAGACAAACTACCAGGGAAGGGGTAGAAGAAGTACAGATCTGATACCTTGAACAGCCAGGACAGGTACACATGCTCTGTAAGATGGTCCAAATTATTTCTTGTCCACAATGTTTTCCCTTACCAGATCCCCAATCACCAGGACCTAGCCAGTTCTTGCAGGTACAACCTTCACTTCTCCAGCTGTGGTGTGTTTTTACGTGGACATTGCTTGCATACCTCAGACTTCATTAAGTACCTGTAAAACATCCATTGATGTCAAATTGTGTTTCTGCCACCACTGTACTGCCATTATTGAAGTTTGATACTCACATTCTCACACCAAACGGAATTTCATATGGAGTATGACCGACCCCAGGGATTTTTGTGGCATATTATTGATTGCCCTCTGGATCTCATGAAGGTGATTGACCCAACTGTGACCCACACCCATACCCTTGCTGTTAAAAACTGCTTTAAGTCATGTTTTTTCCTCTCAACTATCAAGTTTCTCTGAGGTTGATGGGGGGGAGTACCGCAAGGTCACACCCAAACCTCCCATGGCTTCTTTGTAGGCCAGAGAGCTAAATGCCAGGCCCTAGTCAGAATGTAGTGTGCCAATTGCATATGTCCAGATGAAGGCACCCAATTCCTTTATAACAGTTTGAGTGTCAGCCGAGCACTGTGGCCAAACCCACAGGAATCTGGAGCATGAATCCATTGCCACCAAGATATACTTGTGAACCCCATCTGATTTTTAGGGGCCACAGTGATCCAAATAAACACAAGCCATAGGCTTGTCTAAGATCAATAGAGGTGTCTACGGTGGACATGCAATTGTTGAGCCCAGATGTCAAATGGAAGGACAAGTCCTTAGTCTTGTTTGTAAAACCTGGCCACCAATAGTGTTGTTTCAATAATAAAATCGAAGCAGTAATTCCTGTATATGCTCAACACAGACCAGCATGTGTTAAACCCAATCTGTGATCAGTGTTTGGTATGTATAACTCTATCCCCTACTCCTGGAATCTGAGCATATGAAATATTTTGTGCATCTAACTTGTAGAAGTACTTGACTGGAAAGCCTTTGAAGCTGGTGTGTGTCATTGTGAGCAACTTTTACGGCCACCATTGTAGTGTACTTCCTATATTCCCAATAGGCTCTGCGCATTGGAATAACATAAACAGCAGTTACGACGTAGGACTGAGGTCGACTAGGTCTCTACTGAATATGTTAGACTTAATTAGGTATGCCAGCTAGCTCAGAGGTCACTAGAAACTTTCTCGAATTAACAGGGAGGAGTTAACTTCCCTGATTAGACAAGAAGGGATTAGCTTCTGACAACCGCATAAACATGACAACTTTGCTCCCTCCAGAATAAGGAGTATATCTCCAGAGTTGTGTGAAAACAATAGATAACTATTTCACTCAGTCAATCATGCATACTTAGTTTCACCAGAGTGCAGAGAAATAGAGAGATGGGCGTTTTCAATAAAAGGTGTTATTTATTGAGCAGTCCTCTTTCTCATGCAAGAGGAGTGAA
The DNA here is from genome assembly GCF_964263255.1 of Lissotriton vulgaris. NCBI lineage: Eukaryota > Metazoa > Chordata > Amphibia > Caudata > Salamandridae > Lissotriton > Lissotriton vulgaris. The sequence continues at coordinate 1,717,624,915 of NC_141689.1, read as the reverse complement.
TTGCCACAATTGCAATACTTGTTATAAAGTAAAGTGCATACAGTAAAAGGAGTATTATGAAATAATACTGTAAAAGAATTGATATGGTTTCTGAGCCATATGATACTTAAAATGGATAAAATATATAAAATTGCATACAATGATAAAAGTTAACTAAACATACTCAACTGATGCTTCTAAATACGCCTACCCCGGTGTACCTAACCTAAGCCTAGTACGTGGGAAGGAGTAAGGGAGTCGCAGTTTAAGTTAAGTTAGTTTTGCCAAGAATCTGAATCAAGAATTCTCTAAGGGTCTAATCAGCTCCGTACCTTGGTTTTAGAATGAAGGAGGTCTTTTATCTCGTTCTCAGGACTCGATCTCCCAGTAACCCGCAAGGGTGACTGGAAATACTGGAGCTGGATTTTCTCAGCAGGAGAAAAGACAGCGTCTTTCTCATTGTATCAAATGGGAGGGACGGCTTCCTTCGGCACTCGCATCAGCTGGGCTTCGGGTAAGTAGATAGCCGCTCTGCTCCAAACCACAGTGTGTTGCTTAAGGCAAATGCTGGTATATTTATACCTGGAAGGTGCCGTGTTTGACGTAAGGTTGCACATAAGACATCAATAAGAACCTTCACTAGGAACTGACAGTTCTTTCAGACTCGCAGGAGTTCTAGGACAAATCAAAACAAAAGTATGGGGAATTCCCAGGTTGCTGGAGGTTTGGTTTGTTTAAAGAACTCGTTGTACTTTCTAGGAGTCTAAGGAATTAGCCTGCCGTATTTGGACTGCATTGGTTATTACTAAATATGGATATGATTCTTATGCCTTTTTAAGGATATGATTTGTTATAACCACATAAGGGCATACATCGGGAATATTTAATTAGGGTCCTAGATACGTTTACAACACCCACTCCACGTATAATGTCCATCATTACTAAATACTAAGCAATATATAAACATATAAGTATGCATGTGTTTTCCAGCCCACCCTAAAATACATCAAATGCATTTGAAATGGTATAAATACACTAAAATGAGTATTATACTGTACGCTTTCAAGCAGTGGTATCATTCAGATAAAATGTTGTTCATTTAGAATGTTTGACTGAATGAATCACAAAATTTACATTCATGAAATGGCTCTTAATACAGAAAAAAAGGTTGAGACCATTTAATCACATATTCATACAAGATTGTACATACGCTAGAGGCTGATTTCAAAATATTTGTCTCTAGAGTCTCTAAAAATAGAAGTTCTGTTCTCTAAGAATAGTTCTACTTTAAGCAGAGTACCCTGTGCCAAAAAAAAGGTACATATTTTTGAAATTGGGAAGAAATAATTTTGCTTTCGTGGGAAAAAATAGTTCCAAATGTTTTCAGTAGTGTTGTTTATAAAAACTGAAGGCCGAATTCAGAGTTCAGGGAACGCTGTGTGCTCGCTATTTCAAATATTATTCTCGTTGTTAGGATAGAACATTACCTCAGATAGGCCAGCAAAAAACGCGTCTACCACAGTAGGTGAAAGTTGGGCCAACTCCAAAAAGTTGAAATAGTGCATATATGCGATGCATTGCCATCATCGGTGTCTAGATCAGCAATGGTCACGGAAGGTTGTACCTGTGTGGTGCCGATTCCATCTCGTACTTCACCGCCAACTAATCGTAATGGTGAAGTCTCTACGAATGCCGTAATCAGAATCGGTAGCCGCTGAGGACAACACGTTGCATGAGTCGTTACCGGACAAAGCAAAGCATCGATATCCATTGGTACTGCTGATGGTAGTGTAAGACAGACGTCCAACACGCATTCTTCTCCGCATAGCAGACATCGAAGCACAGGTAAGATGCAATTTTGCCAAATTGGTCTGAACGAAAGAAACCAGGTAGTATTCAGATCTCTTAGCCGGGCCAATCCGAGGACCTTAGTGATATCGTCTCCGTATCGTATTGCTAGGATTGTTTCTTCCATCATAGCCTGAGTTCTGTCTCTAACTAGGCTTGCCATATCGAAGCAGAAGGAACAAAAATAAAATTCCTGCTACAAGTCCAAAAATTAGAGGCAGGCCACTGAAAAGAGAATGCACAACATTCGGGAAGATGCCCAGAACTGTTTCAAAGGGTGCTAACAGTCCCGAAAAAATTGTCTTAAATACATGTGCGATGCCACTGATATCTGACATGTTTAAGATTTGGCTTAACATTTCCACGAAATGCACGGGGCAATTTGTCGATAATAGGGTATGTATCTCTGCCGCTGTCCTTGCAACTTGCAGGTCATACGTTTCTTTGGACGAGGTTAAAGTCACAGTTGTTTGTAAAAGCATAGACTTCATTCTGCTTAAAGTATCAATTCGAAAAGAAGAGATATTCACAGAAGGCCATATTGCTGCCTCCATGTCTGGATTGCTGTTTGGATACAATACTTGCATACAACAAATGACCCTGGAGTGACGCTCACGAGATAGGGTTTTCCTGGCATCATGCCACAACAGCTGTGGTCAGTTAATATAACGTAGCTACCGTTGGAAAGTTGTCTGATAAAGGGCTCTATCTGTGTAGCCAGGGTGCCGTGCAGATGACATGAAAAGTTGTTTGATGAACCTCTGCAGGCTCCATGCAAGTTAATACCTTGACACAGAAGTGTACTGCTTAGTGATTTTTTACAATTGTTACCACTAAGAAATACCTATTTTTTCCCTTCACTATGACATTTATGTGTAAAAGGTTAATTCCAGGTTGATTTGATGTATCCTTTACCCAACCTTTCATACAGGCCTGGTATATATTTTTGGCAGTATTGAAACTGAAAAGTTGTTATCGGGATTGTAATGGTGCCATGTATTATCTATTCAATGACAGGTCTTTCTGACATTGTCAATGGTAATCTCTCTAGTTTTTTAATGCTCAGCACCGTATAGTCTGCTCCTTTTTGTGCCAACGAGATTTGTCTATCAGTAAGGTTAAAGATAGAAAATAATGACGTTATGTTGATTAGACGCCATGGCACGTAGCCTGAACTGAGGTTTTGTAACGTCCAGCCTAACTGTACAATAGAACGCAATTGGGATTGACCATGTTGTAACATTAGCATATCCTGTTCTATTATATCAATAGCAGATGATACAATGCTGTCCAGTGAATAATTTCTGGAGGACAGAGTCGTTAACCCATTGTCCACCACAGAAAGTGATTTTTCCAAATTAATACGATCAATTTCTCGTATTTTTTCTGCAGTTTCCATTTGTGTTACTTTCCAAGCTTTATTGTAAGCTGCGTATATGAAACGTTTTTGACGCTGTTTGCGAGGTCCCATTATGAAATTTCGCAAGTCATCACCTTGTTTAAGTAAAGTTAAGTGTTGCTTAATTTCGGGAAGTATGGATCTCTGTAGCCAATCGAGGCATAGTTTTCCTACACTGTATGTTGTAATTATCCCTGGATGTTGTCTCTGGGAATATCTAGGATCTGGCCTGTACTGTTTGAACCCCTGTATTTTGTTCAGGAATCTATCTTGACAGTTATTAGTGTCTGTGGGCCAGATCAACCATTTGTTCCAATCAGGAATTGTTCTGGTTTGATTCAAAATATAGGACACGTCTAACCCCTCATCTGTAGTGGTGTTTCTATCAGGCATAGGCTTTGGTATAGACGGGTTGTTTAAATCTTTTATCTTGGCTAAACCAAGACATGTTGTTTGTTGAACAGTTTCATTCAGGAACAATATTTGTTCTGGGATCATACAGGCTCTAAACAATTATTCTAGACCTTGTACCTGCCATTCTTTTGTACCCCAGATGGCTTTTGTCTCAATGTTGTTTTTCATTTCATTTCATTTATTCTTTATTTCGGTTAACAACCTTAAAAGAAACAGTTTAAAAATAATACATTACATTCCTTACATACTCTAGTACAGTATTTAACAATATTTGACCACCCGAGAAAAATTATAATTAAGGAGGAGTCACTATCAAAAACAGTATCTCATAGTAAGATTAACATCCATGAATCGAGGAACAATTAATAAATAAGTTAAATAATTTGATGAGTTAATACATAGCTCTATAAAAACAAGGCACCAGGATTAAAAAGAAGCACAACACTACTCACTACTATCAGACCAGTTCCCCTTGTCGCTATCCTAAATTTGGACAATACACTCTAAACACACTAAAAGTTTAAAACATATTCCATTTCACGCCCCACTAATAATTATCAATCTGGTTGTATTTATCATTACATATAGCACACCTATTTCAGCATACATTACAATTGTAATTATTGGTTCGAGTACAATATAAAGTGCAAATCAAAGTGCATTCCAGTAGCTATTCTTCGTAAATACCAGCTATCTATTTACATTTGGTAGCCATTCCTCTTTGTAACTATCGCTGCCGATAGGAGGACACGGCTCAAGCTAAATACTGTTGGTCGTGAAGTGTCTCCTTTAAAGACTCTTTCACCATCTTTGATATGGCGAAGGCCCAGAAGTTGACATATTGGTTTTAGCCATTTCTTTCTTGCATGTAAATAATCAGGGCATATAAATAGCATGTAAGCCTTATCTTTCCTCAAGCCCATTTCACATAGTTCACATAGGTCGGAGCCAAAACTCCCCCCTGGGCCTTTGCTACAGTGCCATTTTGAAGTCCTATATTTTATTTGAAGGACACTGTAACGAAATTTTAGATATAATGATTTGGCCATAGGCGGGTAGATTTCATCCACAAAGCTTTCTAGTTTCATATCCATTTTTAGTTCAAAAAACTTAAGTGTCAGTGTCCCCAGTTTGGAATTTTCCAGTAGGGAATCTCTTTTATATTCCCAATAACTGTTCTTAAGCATTTGTTTTTTTGAACTATGTGTAATTGAATCTGGGTCTGACCAAAAGCTGCTTAACCCCAATTTTATAAACCACTTTTTAATGTAAGCCAACCATGGTAAATGCGTGGAATTTTTTATAAACATTATCTCCTTTAACGACTCTCTATAATCAATTAGCTCGTCAGTGGACCACAGGCGAACCCAGTATAGCAGAGGACGTAAAAGGGCATGGTCATCAGAACGGCGAAAATTAAGGTCCCATAAAAGAGGGATAAGGGGAGTAGAACCAGGTACACCTAAGAGCTGTCTAATAAAATTATTTTCTGAGACTAAAAGGGTGCTTTTCGAAATATGTCCACCCATAAAGAGAAGCCGATTGCGCCTTGTACTTAAACAAACTAATTGCTGGCGAGACTGACTTAAAATACCTATTTCTATGTTTCCTTAAAATAGGGCCTTGATTCTGGACTAATCTGATCTTCGAAATTTTTAATTGTGGTTTCCAAGATGTTTTGCTGTCTAAAGTGATACCCAGGTATTTAAAACTTTGGACTTCCTCAAGTTTTTTTATTATTTATAGTAAAAATTCTATTAAAACCTTTATGTGGGTTGATTGTCATTATTTTAGTTTTCGAGGAATTGATTTCAAGTTTCTTATCCTGGCAATACAACCTAAATTTGTTAAGAAGGATCTGAAGTCCCTTAGGGGTTTGGGAAATTAAAATCGTATCATCCGCAAATAGTAATGCCGGAACGGCTTGACCACACAACTTGGGAGAGTCATGCTCGCAGCCCAAGAGGGTGTCGGGGATGTCATTAACCTAAAGAGAGAATAGGGTTGGCGCCATAACGCATACTTGCCTAACACCTTTCACTATATCTATTTTCTCACTTAGCTCCCCATTGGGCCCCCATCTCACTCTTGCATAATTGTTTTCATGTAATCTATTCAGCTGTTGAAGAATGTTCCCAGGGGCATCCATATCATTTAGCGTTTGCCATAATTTCCCCCTGGGGACAAGATCAAAAGCAGCTTTTAGATCAACGAAGGCCACATATATGTGGGAGCTCTTTATGTTAATGTATTTCCAAAGTATGCATAAAAACCTAAAAACCTGGTCCACTGTACTGATTTTCGCTCTAAAACCAGCCTGGTACTTTGTAAGAATAAAATGGTCCTCGACCCATGCATTAAGCCGACTAAGAATTTGACGGGCAAAGATTTTTTGCAGAACATCGATCAAACGAATTGGTCGGTAGTGTGATAGATTAGACCTATCGCCTTTCTTAAAAATTGTCACGATTTCTGCACCCTTCCAGGTCTCCGGGATTGGAGCTCCCTGTGCTATTTTATTTGTGAGCAAGTTAATATAGGGTGCCCAAATAAAGTCCTCCCAGAGGTCCTCGGGTATTCTATCTGGACCTGGAGCTTTGCCCGATTTCACCGCCTTGATTGCTAGGATAGTGTCATTCAAACTAAATGTTAAAGGGCTATCGTAAGGGGCTAACTTGATTTGTTTTATTGCCCAATCTTCCTCTTCTACTTCACAGGAGTAAAGCAGGGAGAAATGTTTAACCCAGGTACTTTCCTCAAGGAATCTATCTTTTGTCTCTGTAGTCCCCTTTCGTGCCTCTTGCAATGAGGCTCCAAAAGGAAGTTCGGTCATTTGACTTACAAGCCTCGAGCAAATCTGACCGTAGTCTTTCATCCCACTCTTTCTTAGCTAATTGAACGTTTTTTTTGTAATGAGTCCTTTTAGCTCTAACAACATCTAATTGATTCCCCTTCACTGCTTTAATGAGATCTGTTTTAGCACTTCGGCAAGCTTTGTTATACCAGTAATTTTCCTGTGGGGGAGGATGGCGACCAGGTTCTAACTTTTTTATAGCTTTTGTTAGGATTCCACCAAGTTGGGTAATTACTTCACCATGGGGTTCTACCATAGGGGAGTTATCTATATCTATATCAGCTAGCGGGGTCATGTGTTTGACAAAAAGTTGGACTACGGGCCACCTCAAAGACCTACGATTATTTGATTCTATAGGTTCAGGTGATGGTTTGGGATCTTTGCTATCCCTAATATTAGATGAGGCAAAGAGTAGATTCTGGGTGGTCAAGGAAAGTGGAAAGTGATCACTTTCTATGCGCTTATCCACCTTTATGTCCACCAACATTGGCCATAAGGCCAAGGAGACTAAAATATAGTCTAGGTGGCTTGAACAGCCCCCTCTAGTAAACGTTGGCTGACTAGGACAGTTAGAGGGCAGGCGTCCATTACATGCTCGTAAACCATATTCCAGTGTCATACTCAGTACTTGTCGGGCACTAGTTGTGCAGGCTACTTTGTAATTTGCGTCAGCATTGGGGATGGTATTAGCACTATCCTCATCCCTGTAAATATCTTCCAAGCCCAATATGGGCTCAAAATTCCTATTGAAATCGCCACAGATAATCAATATAGGGTTGTGGCCTAGGTCCGAAATGATTTTACATAGCTGGATTATTACTTCTGATTCCCTACATGGGTTATGCGGCCTATTATATATATTGATCACATAAAGTGACCCATTTTTTGGCTTTTTCACTTCTATGATCAGAATATCGGGGCTATTTGAATCTATTTGTTTAAAAGTAGTCCCCATTGTGATTCTGGCCCATATCATCAAACCCCCAGAGGGTCTACCCCCATGTGTGTTTACAGCTGGGATAAAAAAGGACCTATAGCCAACTTTATGAAAATTTTCTACCCCCCAGGTTTCTTGGAATAAAATAAGATCCCCTTTATCAAGGTATTGATGCCAAGCTGGGTCGGGTAAATTCTTTTTTATTCCTGCGATGTTCCATGAAATTAATTTTGCCTCCCTTATTCTGCTACAGTAAATCTGTCCTGGAGCCATAGCAGCATTTCCACTCGTCCCTGATGTTACTAGATCTATATCTGAAGGACGAACCACTAGGCTAGTTGGGTCAATCACTCCTAAAGTACCTTCGGTACCACCCTTTATTCTGGGGATAGATGTTACATCAGTGGGCGGATTACCCAGTACCTTTGGAAGTTCTGGTGATTTTTTTCCATAATGATTAAATGAATCTGGAATGTTTAATTTAAGAGGTTGATCAAAGCCATTTGCCCTTCCCAGATACCATAGACTATTACAATCGTCCATCCTATTTTTCTCATACATGGAATTATTGCTTGTAGAGTTCATTCTCTGAACTAAAAGGTCACACATTCAAGGGGCATGATATGATCTATTATATGCCGAGGTTTGATCCCTCTTAAGTCAATCACAATCATTTAACCCTGAAAGAACACTAAACCTGTTTTCTAAACGAATCCCCCAATCGTTATCAGGAGCACCTATGCCCCATCTGTTTGTCATTGCATTCCACCCTGGCCTTGTAGTTTTAGGGAATGTCTTAGGATATGTCTTAGGATATGTCATGCTTCGCTGTTTCCCATAAAAAAATTCTAAAGTAAGTGGAACGATAGTACCAGTACCACTCCTACGTTGAGGGGGGAATATATTTAACAAGACATTGGGGAGTACAGCCAGGTTAGAAAAGTCCAATACTATACAATCTCCTTTGAACTTTTTTGGACTGTTCCCTATCCAGGTTACCCTTCTAGCCATCTTAATCTCCCCTGCTAACTGTTGTTTCCCCCCGGGTGCCATCTTCATGTTACCTGACAGCCAGTGCAAAGCCTTGCTTATCAAGGATGTTGGAGATTCTGATTGGCCAGGTGCCAAAGGAGGTACATTTGCCAGTACCAACACCAAGGGTGAGGCTTCTACTATAAATTGTAAGGAATCTTTTTCTAAGCCTGGTGTGGTCGTTACAGTTGGTCTTGATAAGGAATCTTCTCTTATCACTGGCTGGTTATGTTCTGTTGCTGGTACCTGTCCAAGGGGGATAGTCGAAGCCACGTTTTCAACTCCCTCTGTCCCACTCACAGTATGCTCTTTATTTGTGTGGGCTAGATTTGATACTAGGGTTGTTGTGTTAGCAACCTCTTCCGCTATCTTGGTCGGGCCCCACCCAATTTCTTTACTTCAGCGGTGAGTTTATCTATTTTTGCCACCAGCGGTTTGACGATGGCCTTGATCTTACAGTCGATCATCTCCGCTATCCTATTGAATAACTCATCATCCATGGTTTGTTTGTCACTATCTTCCCTATACCCCCTACTTTTATCCCTTGTTTTCACTAGTGATGCAACCCTTTTTCTCCCTGATCGCGACCCTCCGCGATTAGACTGGATTTTTCTACATGTTCTAACCGCCCTGATTACAGGCACAGGGATGGGGGGTTCCTCTACTATTACGTCCACCTGTGTGGTAGAATCTTCTACTATAACATCAACCTGTGACTCGGGGTCGGTTTCTTGATCAATTTCTGGGTCAACCTCTAAAAGTACACTTTGATTTAAAGTTTCGCTGTTACGGAGATCAGTGTCAGGGACTTCGCTGCCTACAGCCTGAGATGGTATATCTATCCATGGAGAATTTGGAGGTGGACTCAAGGAGTGGAGAATGGGGGATTGGCTTAATCCTAGTGACTGCCTTCTATCACTATTAATTTTTGTTACTACCTGAACCAAATAATTATCCATAGTGTTAGACACAGCAACAGGAATCTTTTTTGGCATACTGTATAGTATTAGTTACAGTGCGATTTAAATACCATACAATAATAATATACAATACGAAAGGGTAAGACTAGATAGTGTTTCTCAGTAAGGTAATAACCATACGCAAAATGTCTTACTTTAAAGAAGTATCTTTATATCAGCACGGACAGTATGTCATGCCCAGTCCAGTCACGGCCGGTCTTGGACTGTCTAAGACTGTCCGCCCTTTTTCCGGGCTTCGTCCAGCGTCCCGCGCGTCCTCGCGGGACGAGGGTCATGGCGTTGTTTTATGCGCCTCCTGGCGCGCTGGGTAGTACCGTCAACGATTTCCCCCGTGGGATCCTGGGGATTGTAGGCTCTTCCGTCAGACTGGCGGAGCCAAGCCCGGCCGGCCGGCCGTTTGAAGCAATGGGGGGGCGGAGCCAAGCCCGGCCGCTAGACAGGGAACTGGAGACACAGCAGAGAGCCCGGTAACAAACGTCGGTGAAATTCAGGGAACTCGGCCCCTGGCGCTGATTTATGCGCCTCCTGGCGCGCTAGGTAGTAGCGTCAACGATTTCCCCCGTGGCATCCTGGGGATTGTAGGCTCTTCCGTCGGAGCGGCGGAGCCAAGCCTGGCCGGTCGTTTGAAACAATGGGGGGGGCGCAGCCAAGCCCGGCTGCTAGACAGGGAACTGGAGACACAGCAGAGAGCCCGGTAACAAAAGTCAGTGAAATTCAGGGAACTCTGCCCCTGGCGCTGTTTTATGTGCCTCCTGGCGCGCTGGGTAGTAGCGTCAACGATTTCCCCCATGGGATCCTAGGGATTGTAGGCTCTTCCGTCGGACCGGCGGAGCCAAGCCCGGCCGGTCGTTTGAAGCAATGGGGGGGCGCAGCCAAGCCCGGCCGCTAGACAGGGAACTGGAGACACAGCAGAGAGCCCGGTAACAAAAGTCGGTGAAATTCAGGGAACTCGGCCCCTGGCGCTGTTTTTTGCACCTCCTGGCTCGCTGGGTAGTAGCGTCAACGATTTCCCCCATGGGATCCTGGGGATTGTAGGCTCTTCAGTCGGACCAGCAGGGCCAAGCCCGGCCGGACGTTTGAAGCAATGGGGGGGCGGAGCCAAGCCCGGCCGCTAGACAGGGAACTGGAGACACAGCAGAGAGCCCTGTAACAAAAGCCGGTGAAATGTTGTTTTTCCAAAATTCAAAACCAAATGTAGACATTTTTTCATAACATTTTTCAAAATAAATCAGTTTAGTATTTGTCAACATGTTTTTCGCTCCTGTCTTATTTAACATTTTGTAATAAAACGTTTCTGGATTAGTGTAATTAAACCCTGAGAAGTAAGGAAATGTCTCATAAAATGTTTTCGAACTGCCTTTTGGCGGGGTTGGACAATGTTCCCACTGATTATAACTGAAAACATTTCTAGGATTTGCAGATTTATGCATATAGTGATGCCCAAGGTGATTGTAACAATACATTTCCTCATAATTCGACGAACCCTGTAAATATTCATGTTCTGTCAATTTTGCTGACATTTCTAAATCTGACTTCATATTATTAATATTTTCAAAGTCCCAATCATCAGAGAAAGAACTAGGTGATACAAAGTCACTTAAGGAGATCTTGAATTGATGTGGATATTTCAAGAGCTCAACCGAGCCATAGATTTCAAAGTCAGTTTTGTCCCATGCTATACCACCAGGTATAGGGATGGCTGTGTTGTTCACTGATGATAGTTCTCTTATTTCGATGTAATGTAATGTAATGTAATGATGTCTTGTAAAGTGCCTGAATCACCCCACAAGGGGTATCTCCGTGCTGTAGACCGCTGGGGAACCCGTCCTGGCTTTCCCTGTGAGATGGTCCCTACTGGGTATCTCCAAGGTGAAACCAGGCATCCCCGGCGTATGTGGGGGGCCGTTGTGGCAAGCTAATGCCCAGAGTTGCTGAGTGTGATCCCTGGTTAGAGTAGGCACCGAGGCGAGAATTATCAAGTCCGCTGACCCTGGTCCACGACCCTGCCGCGTCGGGAATTGAACCCTGGTACCGGGCCGTCCTCTGTTTCCAGGTCTGCCTCCTCTAACCAGTGAGCCACACCACTCCACTGTGAGAGGATCTGTGTGGTTTCAGGACCAATTTGATGTTCTGACTTGCTGTGTCCATTGTACTATATTTTCCATCAATAAATCTACCCAAACTTAAAACCAAGATGAGCCATTGAAGGAGGAAAAGTACACCTGACACAATCCATAATTTAATCCATGGTGAAGATAGATATGTTTCTCTGAGTTGATGAAAGAGTTCTGTGATTTTTCTTTGAATGTTTTTGTTGCTGGCTTGTCTCCATGTTCATAAGGTTCATCGGAAAAGTCATCAAAGTTTATAAAGTAGCCAGATGCAGTTCTGTCAATTGGTGAAATAATTTCCGGATTTCCATTGATCTTTGGATTTTCTTTTGTTACATTTGTATAGTCCGAGGCTACATCGTTGTAGACAGGTGTTTCTTGACGAACTGTTGTGATTTGGGCATCAAGAGATACAAGTTCCATGGCTTTGTTGCATAGTCCTTTATTATTCACTGCAGGTTTATCAAAAGTGATTAGTTTTTCAGTTTGAACCTCTTGGATTGTAGTAAGATTTGGTCTTCTGCTATTTCTTGGGAGTCCACTGGGCCTACTACTTATTATTGGCCACATGGTTGTGGTTGAGTTGTGTATACAGAAAGCCTTCTGATACATACCCTTTAAAGGCACACCAATGGCGTTCATAGAAATGATTCGCAGGAGGGTAGGTTGAAAGTTTCAAAGTTTTAACGTTTTAATCACGTTTAGTTCATGCTGATATTCACAACGTATCAGTTACAATGCAGATTCATTGGGTTGATGCAAAAGTTATTCCCAATGCATTTCGGGCGTGAGTGCCCTTGATCACGGAGTCTGAAGAGGAAGAGAATAAAGCGTGATGAGTAACTGTGTTAAAGAAAAAACGTGGAGGTTGGGTTTTAAACGTGAACTAAGTGAAGGGTTGTGCTCTGCTAAATAGCTCGGCTCGAGTGCGCTAGTGCGGCGGATTTAACACGTGGAGGAAGGGTAGTGTGGGATTCTACCGCGTGTGTGTGACACGATACAAATGGTATGTGTCAATTACGAAGGTAACGGCAAAGGGCGAGGAGATCTGGAAACTTACTTCATGCTACGAGTAGCGTGCCTGGTAATTCAATCCTTTCGCGGGTCGTTGACGTGAAAGTGAGTAAGTCCGTGGTATACATGCAGTGGCTAGCGGACGCGTTTACGTGATGGTAAAAATAAAAGAGGGACTAGGTGCAAGGGGTGTAAAGGAGGTTAAAGTGGCGGCCATTTATAAAAGGCAGTGAGGTGTTAGTGAGAACGGTAAACACATAGCGGAGCAATGTAAACAATGTCATAGATTAAATGTAAAATTACAAATAACAACTGAATTCGCTACGATCATTTAAGCCAAAGGGCTTAAGGGTCTGCAAGCGGTAAATCCACTCAAGTTCACGTTTCAATAGTAGCTTGTGGAGGTCAATTCCTTCTTTCTTAGTGACAGTTTCCAATATGACAAATTTCAACTGGGCGATGGTATGCCGGGATTCAAGAAAGTGCATGGCTACACTGGATTTTTCAAGTTTGAGTCTTATGTTAGATTTATGTTCGTTTAAGCGAGTCTTGATTTTACGTTCGGTTTTTCCAACGTATAGTTTCCCGCAGGGACATTTTAGGGCATAAATCAGATTCATCGAGTCGCATGTTGCATCCACTTGCAATTGTATTTTGTGGCCTTTCATAGGGTGTTGTATAGAATTTCCCTTAATGATATTGTTGCAATGATTGCAATTGAAGCACGGTTGAGTGCCTCGGTGTTGTGCTATGGTATCACTGGGTTTGCTTAAGATTTCCTGTAGATTTTTACTTCTTGTGTGGGCAAATATGGGGGGATTTTGGAAAATGCCCTGAAAATCTGGCTCCATCTGCAGTATAGGCCAATGCCTGTGTATGATCTTTTTATAGATGTGGCTGACGGTAGAGTATTTGGAGACTAAAACCATTCGGTCTTCTTTCTCCTTGTGACTTTTTAGAAGGCAGTCTTTTCTTGGTATCTGTTGGACTCGAGTTCGTGCTTCTTGAAGTGTGTTTTCCGGGTACCCTCGATTACGAAATCTTTCCTGCATTTCATTGATGCGTGTGTCAAGTATGGACTCGTCTGATACAATGCGTTTGACTCGCAACATCTGCGAGTAAGGTAAATGTTTCTTCAGAGAACCCTGATGAAAGCTTGAAAAATGTAAAGTGTTGTTGCGATCTGTACTTTTTCTATGCAAGTCTGTCACTAGGCCTTGTGGTGTAGTTTTAATGTGAACATCCAAAAAAGAGATGCTGGTGTCACTTATTTGCCAGGTAAGCTTGATCCGTGAGTCTTTGGTGTTGATTTCTGCTAAGAAGTTTTCAAGTGTGTCTTTAGTGTCTGACCATAGGAAAAACAGGTCGTCGATGTAGCGGACGTACATCTTAGATTTGTCTTGGAAGCGCCGGTCAGTGTATATGTGCTGTTTCTCGAAATTCTCCATATATACGTTGGCGTACGCAGGGGCAGCGCAGTTTCCCATCGCCATTCCTGAGAGTTGCAAAAACCATTGATCATCTAGTCTGAAATAGCTATGGTACAAAATAAACATCATGAGTTCCATGATGAATGCCTGTTTGGTTACGTCAATTTCACTGTGCAGTAGTATTTGTTCCAGTGCTTCAATACCTCCCAAATGGGGTATTGAGGTGTACAGGGAGCTCACATCTGCTGTGCAGAGGACAAGAGGTTCATTGGGTGCCAGTTTTAGTTCAGAAAGTTTCAACAAAAAGTTGGTTGTGTCCTTGATGTAGCTGGCTGATTTGATAACTAGCGGTTGCAGGTACTTGTCAATGAACTTGCCAGGTGTCTCATGTATCGATCCTCTCGTAGACACTATGGGTCTGAAGGGTGGGTCCAATAAGTTTTTATGTATTTTGGGACACATATAGATAGTAGGGCTTTTGGGATGTTCAATAAGTAAGTAGTTTTTGGTGCGTTCCTGAATGGTACCAGCTTGGTGGGCTTTGTTGACAATGGCTTTCAAGATGTTTTGATATTCCACGGTGGGGTTATTGTTAAGAGCCATATAGGTCGTCGTGTCTTCGATATGTTCATGCAGTTTTTGGGAATACATGCTTGTGTTGAGGATCACCAGTGCTCCTCCCTTGTCAGCCTTAACACATTTAATGCGAGGGTTATTGGCAAGTGCTTTGAGGTTATCCCGATCTTTTTTGGTAAGATTTTGTGTCTTCCTAGAGGCCTTGAAGTTGATCTTTTGGATGTCGTTACGTACGAGGGTTTCAAAAAGGTCGATACATTTATGGCTGCTCGGTGCTTGAAAAGAGCTGGGAGGTCTTAATCCAAAGAGCTCGTCGTCTTTAGCCGTTGTGGTGGGCGGAAGGGTATTGTCAAAAAAGTTACGTAGCCTGAGTTTTCTTGTGAATTTGAAAGTGCTAACTTCAAGTTCTAACAGATTGGTGGGAGTGGTTGGTATGAAGGATGTACCTTTCTCTAGTAAATCCATCTGATAGTCAGATATGTTTATGTCAGATATGTTGATGACTAGACGGTCTTTTTGGGTTTCAGGTCTTTCTTCGCCACCATGCTCCGTGTGGCGGGAGGACTTTTTTCTTTGTCCTTTGGTCTGGCTCCGCCTGAGTCGTCGAGTTGGTCCAGGCCTACCTCTAAAAAATGGCTCGATGAGGTTTGGTCTTGGCTGGTTGTTGATGTGCTGGCTGATTCGGTGTTTGAGGGTGGCTTGGATGCTGGTGTTCGTGTGGAGGTTCTACTGGATGAGTCAGTGTCTGAAGATGATGTGTCAGTCTGTGCTTTTGGTGGACGATTACGTCGTCGTTGGGCATATATATCTGCCCACGAATATACCTCATCAAGCTTATAATCAAGCGTGTCCCGTCGGAACTTTCTGATTTTACGTTCGTTAATCTCCTTTTGATGTTTATCCAGGATGCTCTTAATCTCGTCCAATGACGATGTCAGTTCCTCTGGGGTCAGTAGATTCTTGAGTTCGTTATCAATCTCTTTGATTTCGATTTCCAGATCTTTTAGGATTCCAGCAAGTTCTTCAACTATCAACAATATTAAGTCAAGGCTACATTTATGCAATATGCCATTCCATTTTTCAATAAATGTTTTAGAATTTTTACATAGGGAAGGCTTTAGAGCAATTCGCAAACCGCGCGGGATTCTTAGCGCCCGGTGGTATCGCAGTAATGTGCTCGCATGGAGCTTCTGATTGATATGACGTTTGGACAAGTACAATAAGTGTTTAATACATTGCTCCTTATTTCGGCTGGTGGTGGAGGTGCTGGTTTCTTCCTCTATCAGTGAGTAGATGCGATCTCTTTCAGATTCATCATAGGCGAGCGTATGCGCTCGGGCTTCTGTGCTTTTACTGATCTCCTCAAATTGCATATTGAATGCGTGCTACCTTCCTGTGGCGGATAAGGATATGACAAAATTGTAAGAAGTGGAAGGTGCACAGCTTAGTGGTTGGTATGTTCCGGTGAAAATTTAAGTTGGTTTATGGGTGCTCTCGAGGGTGGTGCAAACCGTCCATGCACCAGATATTAAGAAGCTGAGTTGTGTATACAGAAAGCCTTCTGATACATCCCCTGTAAAGGCACACCAATGGCGTTCATAGAAATGATTCGCAGGAGGGTAGGTTGAAAGTTTAAAAGTTTTAACGTTTTAATCACGTTTAGTTCATGCTGATATTCACAACGTATCAGTTACAATGCAGATTCATTGGGTTGATGCAAAAGTTATTCCCAATGCATTTCGGGCGTGAGTGCCCTTGATCACGGAGTCTGAAGAGGAAGAGAATAAAGCGTGATGAGTAACTGTGTTAAAGAAAAAACGTGGAGGTTGGGTTTTAAACGTGAACTAAGTGAAGGGTTGTGCTCTGCTAAATAGCTCGGCTCGAGTGCGCTAGTGCGGCGGATTTAACACGTGGAGGAAGGGTAGTGTGGGATTCTACCGCGTGTGTGTGACACGATACAAATGGTATGTGTCAATTACGAAGGTAACGGCAAAGGGCGAGGAGATCTGGAAACTTACTTCATGCTACGAGTAGCGTGCCTGGTAATTCAATCCTTTCGCGGGTCGTTGACGTGAAAGTGAGTAAGTCCGTGGTATACATGCAGTGGCTAGCGGACGCGTTTACGTGATGGTAAAAATAAAAGAGGGACTAGGTGCAAGGGGTGTAAAGGAGGTTAAAGTGGCGGCCATTTATAAAAGGCAGTGAGGTGTTAGTGAGAACGGTAAACACATAGCGGAGCAATGTAAACAATGTCATAGATTAAATGTAAAATTACAAATAACAACTGAATTCGCTACGATCATTTAAGCCAAAGGGCTTAAGGGTCTGCAAGCGGTAAATCCACTCAAGTTCACGTTTCAATATTAGCTTGAGGAGGTCAATTCCTTCTTTCTTAGTGACAGTTTCCAATATGACAAATTTCAACTGGGCGATGGTATGCCGGGATTCAAGAAAGTGCATGGCTACACTGGATTTTTCAAGTTTGAGTCTTATGTTAGATTTATGTTCGTTTAAGCGAGTCTTGATTTTACGTTCGGTTTTTCCAACGTATAGTTTCCCGCAGGGACATTTTAGGGCATAAATCAGATTCATCGAGTCGCATGTTGCATCCACTTGCAATTGTATTTTGTGGCCTTTCATAGGGTGTTGTATAGAATTTCCCTTAATGATATTGTTGCAATGATTGCAATTGAAGCACGGTTGAGTGCCTCGGTGTTGTGCTATGGTATCACTGGGTTTGCTTAAGATTTCCTGTAGATTTTTACTTCTTGTGTGGGCAAATATGGGGGGATTTTGGAAAATGCCCTGAAAATCTGGCTCCATCTGCAGTATAGGCCAATGCCTGTGTATGATCTTTTTATAGATGTGGCTGACGGTAGAGTATTTGGAGACTAAAACCATTCGGTCTTCTTTCTCCTTGTGACTTTTTAGAAGGCAGTCTTTTCTTGGTATCTGTTGGACTCGAGTTCGTGCTTCTTGAAGTGTGTTTTCCGGGTACCCTCGATTACGAAATCTTTCCTGCATTTCATTGATGCGTGTGTCAAGTATGGACTCGTCTGATACAATGCGTTTGACTCGCAACATCTGCGAGTAAGGTAAATGTTTCTTCAGAGAACCCTGATGAAAGCTTGAAAAATTTAAAATGTTGTTGCGATCTGTACTTTTTCTATGCAAGTCTGTCACTAGGCCTTGTGGTGTAGTTTTAATGTGAACATCCAAAAAAGAGATGCTGGTGTCACTTATTTGCCAGGTAAGCTTGATCCGTGAGTCTTTGGTGTTGATTTCTGCTAAGAAGTTTTCAAGTGTGTCTTTAGTGTCTGACCATAGGAAAAACAGGTCGTCGATGTAGCGGACGTACATCTTAGATTTGTCTTGGAAGCGCCGGTCAGTGTATATGTGCTGTTTCTCGAAATTCTCCATATATACGTTGGCGTACGCAGGGGCAGCGCAGTTTCCCATCGCCATTCCTGAGAGTTGCAAAAACC
The DNA here is from genome assembly GCF_964263255.1 of Lissotriton vulgaris. Classification (NCBI taxonomy): domain Eukaryota; kingdom Metazoa; phylum Chordata; class Amphibia; order Caudata; family Salamandridae; genus Lissotriton; species Lissotriton vulgaris. The sequence continues at coordinate 1,717,606,856 of NC_141689.1, read as the reverse complement.
ATTGATCATCTAGTCTGAAATAGCTATGGTACAAAATAAACATCATGAGTTCCATGATGAATGCCTGTTTGGTTACGTCAATTTCACTGTGCAGTAGTATTTGTTCCAGTGCTTCAATACCTCCCAAATGGGGTATTGAGGTGTACAGGGAGCTCACATCTGCTGTGCAGAGGACAAGAGGTTCATTGGGTGCCAGTTTTAGTTCAGAAAGTTTCAACAAAAAGTTGGTTGTGTCCTTGATGTAGCTGGCTGATTTGATAACTAGCGGTTGCAGGTACTTGTCAATGAACTTGCCAGGTGTCTCATGTATCGATCCTCTCGTAGACACTATGGGTCTGAAGGGTGGGTCCAATAAGTTTTTATGTATTTTGGGACACATATAGATAGTAGGGCTTTTGGGATGTTCAATAAGTAAGTAGTTTTTGGTGCGTTCCTGAATGGTACCAGCTTGGTGGGCTTTGTTGACAATGGCTTTCAAGATGTTTTGATATTCCACGGTGGGGTTATTGTTAAGAGCCATATAGGTCGTCGTGTCTTCGATATGTTCATGCAGTTTTTGGGAATACATGCTTGTGTTGAGGATCACCAGTGCTCCTCCCTTGTCAGCCTTAACACATTTAATGCGAGGGTTATTGGCAAGTGCTTTGAGGTTATCCCGATCTTTTTTGGTAAGATTTTGTGTCTTCCTAGAGGCCTTGAAGTTGATCTTTTGGATGTCGTTACGTACGAGGGTTTCAAAAAGGTCGATACATTTATGGCTGCTTGGTGCTTGAAAAGAGCTGGGAGGTCTTAATCCAAAGAGCTCGTCGTCTTTAGCCGTTGTGGTGGGCGGAAGGGTATTGTCAAAAAAGTTACGTAGCCTGAGTTTTCTTGTGAATTTGAAAGTGCTAACTTCAAGTTCTAACAGATTGGTGGGAGTGGTTGGTATGAAGGATGTACCTTTCTCTAGTAAATCCATCTGATAGTCAGATATGTTTATGTCAGATATGTTGATGACTAGACGGTCTTTTTGGGTTTCAGGTCTTTCTTCGCCACCATGCTCCGTGTGGCGGGAGGACTTTTTTCTTTGTCCTTTGGTCTGGCTCCGTCTGAGTCGTCGAGTTGGTCCAGGCCTACCTCTAAAAAATGGCTCGATGAGGTTTGGTCTTGGCTGGTTGTTGATGTGCTGGCTGATTCGGTGTTTGAGGGTGGCTTGGATGCTGGTGTTCGTGTGGAGGTTCTACTGGATGAGTCAGTGTCTGAAGATGATGTGTCAGTCTGTGCTTTTGGTGGACGATTACGTCGTCGTTGGGCATATATATCTGCCCACGAATATACCTCATCAAGCTTATAATCAAGCGTGTCCCGTCGGAACTTTCTGATTTTACGTTCGTTAATCTCCTTTTGATGTTTATCCAGGATGCTCTTAATCTCGTCCAATGACGATGTCAGTTCCTCTGGGGTCAGTAGATTCTTGAGTTCGTTATCAATCTCTTTGATTTCGATCTCTGGTGATCCTCAACACAAGCATGTATTCCCAAAAACTGCATGAACATATCGAAGACACGACGACCTATATGGCTCTTAACAATAACCCCACCGTGGAATATCAAAACATCTTGAAAGCCATTGTCAACAAAGCGCACCAAGCTGGTACCATTCAGGAACGCACCAAAAACTACTTACTTATTGAACATCCCAAAAGCCCTACTATCTATATGTGTCCCAAAATACATAAAAACTTATTGGACCCACCCTTCAGACCCATAGTGTCTACGAGAGGATCGATACATGAGACACCTGGCAAGTTCATTGACAAGTACCTGCAACCGCTAGTTATCAAATCAGCCAGCTACATCAAGGACACAACCAACTTTTTGTTGAAACTTTCTGAACTAAAACTGGCACCCAATGAACCTCTTGTCCTCTGCACAGCAGATGTGAGCTCCCTGTACACCTCAATACCCCATTTGGGAGGTATTGAAGCACTGGAACAAATACTACTGCACAGTGAAATTGACGTAACCAAACAGGCATTCATCATGGAACTCATGATGTTTATTTTGTACCATAGCTATTTCAGACTAGATGATCAATGGTTTTTGCAACTCTCAGGAATGGCGATGGGAAACTGCGCTGCCCCTGCGTACGCCAACGTATATATGGAGAATTTCGAGAAACAGCACATATACACTGACCGGCGCTTCCAAGACAAATCTAAGATGTACGTCCGCTACATCGACGACCTGTTTTTCCTATGGTCAGACACTAAAGACACACTTGAAAACTTCTTAGCAGAAATCAACACCAAAGACTCACGGATCAAGCTTACCTTGGCAAATAAGTGACACCAGCATCTCTTTTTTGGATGTTCACATTAAAACTACACCACAAGGCCTAGTGACAGACTTGCATAGAAAAAGTACAGATCGCAACAACACTTTACATTTTTCAAGCTTTCATCAGGGTTCTCTGAAGAAACATTTACCTTACTCGCAGATGTTGCGAGTCAAACGCATTGTATCAGACGAGTCCATACTTGACACACGCATCAATGAAATGCAGGAAAGATTTCGTAATCGAGGGTACCCGGAAAACACACTTCAAGAAGCACGAACTCGAGTCCAACAGATACCAAGAAAAGACTGCCTTCTAAAAAGTCACAAGGAGAAAGAAGACCGAATGGTTTTAGTCTCCAAATACTCTACCGTCAGCCACATCTATAAAAAGATCATACACAGGCATTGGCCTATACTGCAGATGGAGCCAGATTTTCAGGGCATTTTCCAAAATCCCCCCATATTTGCCCACACAAGAAGTAAAAATCTACAGGAAATCTTAAGCAAACCCAGTGATACCATAGCACAACACCGAGGCACTCAACCGTGCTTCAATTGCAATCATTGCAACAATATCATTAAGGGAAATTCTATACAACACCCTATGAAAGGCCACAAAATACAATTGCAAGTGGATGCAACATGCGACTCGATGAATCTGATTTATGCCCTAAAATGTCCCTGCGGGAAACTATACGTTGGAAAAACCGAACGTAAAATCAAGACTCGCTTAAACGAACATAAATCTAACATAAGACTCAAACTTGAAAAATCCAGTGTAGCCATGCACTTTCTTGAATCCCGGCATACCATCGCCCAGTTGAAATTTGTCATATTGGAAACTGTCACTAAGAAAGAAGGAATTGACCTCCACAAGCTACTATTGAAACGTGAACTTGAGTGGATTTACCGCTTGCAGACCCTTAAGCCCTTTGGCTTAAATGATCGTAGCGAATTCAGTTGTTATTTGTAATTTTACATTTAATCTATGACATTGTTTACATTGCTCCGCTATGTGTTTACCGTTCTCACTAACACCTCACTGCCTTTTATAAATGGCCGCCACTTTAACCTCCTTTACACCCCTTGCACCTAGTCCCTCTTTTATTTTTACCATCACGTAAACGCGTCCGCTAGCCACTGCATGTATACCACGGACGTACTCACTTTCACGTCAACGACCCGCGAAAGGATTGAATTACCAGGCACGCTACTCGTAGCATGAAGTAAGTTTCCAGATCTCCCCGCCCTTTGCCGTTACCTTCGTAATTGACACATACCATTTGTATCGTGTCACACACACGCGGTAGAATCCCACACTACCCTTCCTCCACGTGTTAAATCCGCCGCACTAGCGCACTCGAGCCGAGCTATTTAGCAGAGCACAACCCTTCACTTAGTTCACGTTTAAAACCCAACCTCCACGTTTTTTCTTTAACACAGTTACTCATCACGCTTTATTCTCTTCCTCTTCAGACTCCGTGATCAAGGGCACTCACGCCCGAAATGCATTGGGAATAACTTTTGCATCAACCCAATGAATCTGCATTGTAACTGATACGTTGTGAATATCAGCATGAACTAAACGTGATTAAAACGTTAAAACTTTGAAACTTTCAACCTACCCTCCTGCGAATCATTTCTATGAACGCCATTGGTGTGCCTTTACAGGGGATGTATCAGAAGGCTTTCTGTATACACAACTCAGCTTCTTAATATCTGGTGCATGGACGGTTTGCACCACCCTCGAGAGCACCCATAAACCAACTTAAATTTTCACCGGAACATACCAACCACTAAGCTGTGCACCTTCCACTTCTTACAATTTTGTCACATGGTTGTGGTTTCACCAGGTCGATTGATACAACTCGGTTCTCCTTTTTACCAGCAAGGGGCGGTAGTACTACTGATCTTGTTCCGCTGACAGCTAAGACAGGTACTGCTTTTCTGTAAGAAGGCCCAAATTCCTTCTTCACCGTGATCTTTTCTCTGACCAGATCCCCAATCTTTGGAATCCAGACAGGACTTGCTGGGACAGGTGGTTTTTCTTCAGTGGTCGTTGGCTTTAGCTTTTCGTTACTTAGACTTTTTCATGTTTCATTTAAGTCCTGTAAAACAGCCAAACGATCTTTGATATCAAAGGTTTTTTGTTTCACCACTGAAGTCTGACAATCCAAATCCTGGATGATCATTCTAGTACCAAATAAAAGTTCGTATGGACTGATACCTCCTAGAGAATTTCTTGGCATGTTATTAAGACTACGTTGGACACTTATTAGATGTTTGACCCACCAGTCACCCGAACCTAATACCCTCGCTGTTATAGATTGATTTATGTCACGGTTTTTTCTCTCCACTACCGCATTTCCCTCGGGATGGAATGGACTAGAATACCGCAATGCAATGCCCATGCTGGCCATGGCCTCCTTGTAAGCCAGAAAGGTAAACGCAGGACCCTGGTCAGAATGTAGCACGCCAATTGCTTATGTGCCAATAAAGACTCGCAAATCTTTTATAACAGTTCTGGCATCAGCCGAGCGCTGGGGCCACATCCAAATGAATCTCATCTTAATAATTATGGGATCGCATTTCTCCGTCTGGATGTCTGCGCATAGATAGCCTGATGCTGTCTAATAGCGGTGTCTGGGCAGGTGTCTGGTCCGGTTCACAACTGCGATCTCTGTTGCAGTCCTGACAATTCATTGCAAAGTTATAATTTTGCATGCTCATCCCCGGCCACCAGTATTGTGATAGTAATTCTATTAGAGATTTTAGGATCTCTTTGTGCCTCAGACCCAATCCCATGTGTGCTTCTTGTATCAAGAAGACTCTCCGGTTCGTGTTTGGAATTACTCTATCCCCCACTCCAGGGATTTGAGCAAACGGAACGGAGTTCGCATTAATTATGTATGAATTACCGAGTGGATAGTTTAGAGGTAACGCCGCATCATTGCCTTCCATTGAGGCTTTTACTGCAAGCAGCGTTTCGCCATCTATTTGTTTTTTCGTACGCTTTTTTTGTAGCTACGGAAGCCGAGTGATCAGCTGCCGCTGTGGCTATGTCAGCCAATAAATTCCCTGCAACGTGAATGCCATCATGTTGAAGACTCTGCGTATGTATCACGTGAGTCTTTTGTAGTTCTTTCTGCAAAAGAACTACTTGTTCCCATAATCTTTTATGCTTTATTGTGGCACCTGTCTCACCTTTGTAAGCGTTTTTTATCCAGGTCTGCATGGAATTATTGTAAGACCGGACGCAGTAATGCGAATACCACACTATTAGTATCGGGAATTCGTGATCGGCATTTTCAAGCGCCATCTTATTTCAGCTCGCTGAGCTGTACAGTTTCTGAGTGATTCAGTTTTAGTGACCATCGGTCTGAATTTAACTAAGCGCCAGCGACCTTTAACAATCGCGCACGCAGCATTGTAAATTTGTTTTTCCACAACGTAGTGTTGTGCAAATCTGTCCGTGTAGATTACACAGGTGTACTGTTCAAGGGGCAGAATTTCAATTGACAGAGGGCATTCATGTTCGTATTCCAGATTTTCTAGTTTTTTCATTTTTGGATCAAAAGCTCTATTTCACGTCTTCTGCAGCAAGAGAATTTTCCCATAGTATCCATTTTTGATCTAGAGCTATAGCATTTGAAATGCATGGTCTTGTTAATGCTTCAAGGGCTGATACTGCTGTTAAAACAGATATCCTTTTCCCTTAGGCTAGGGCTCTTTCTTTTGCTACAGCAGTTTGAACCACATTTAGAATTTTTGTAGTAGAACAGAATTTCATTTCAGCTTGTGTGTACAAGTGTTATTTGTAATCTATTGGTACCGCTTCTCCCTCGTTAGAGGTCAGGTATGTGAATCCGCATCTTACTGGGATGACTCAGATTACGAGGGTGCGTTCGTTTGCGCGTGTTTGCAGTTTTGTTTTAGTTAACATGTCTGTCTGTAATGATCTTAAAATTTCTGTGTGTTTTTGAGTCCAAATAATTGGCTTGAAATCAGGTTTTATTAACTCATAGAGAGGTTGAACCCTCTCTGCATAATTTAGAATGTATGTTCTTCCGAAATTCAGGAAACCTATAATAGATTGTAAGTTTTTCAGCATTTTTGGAGCTTGGAGTACTACACGCTTCTGTAGGAAGTTGTCTGCTGGGCTTTTGCCTTCACTTGATAATTCATATCCTAAAAATAAGACAGTTAGATGGACAATTTCTGATTTTTTAAAGTTAAATTTGTACCTTTCAGATGCGAACCTAAGTATTATGGTGTTCACTGTTTTCAAGTGAGTCTCCAGGTCATCATCTTTAAGATAGATGTCATCGACATGGGATAATGCCTCATCATCATAAATTTGTAGTAACTCTGTTACCCTGGCTGAAAATAATCCTGGGCTATTCTTGAATCCCTGTGGGAGACGACAAAATGGCTTTCGGGTCCCCATGCTGGAGAAAGCGGTCAAATATCTGCATTCAGGTGCTATGTTTTGACAGAAGAAACCATTTGAAATATCTAATGTCGTTTTATATTTTTTGCGCACAATGTTATTAATTAGTGCTGCACTGTGTGAGTTTTACAGCAGGAGTTTAAGTGTCTGTAGTCCAAAACTAGACGATATGAATCGTCTGGCTTGGAGACAGGAAACAAAGGATTGTTCATTTGTGAGGTGCATGTTTCAATCACCCCCTGATATTCAAGTTGGTCTAAAATTTCTCTTACTCGTTTTTTAGCTTCTTGCTTAACAGGATACTGCCTCTGTGCAGTTGGTTGGTTTTTTTAACTGTATTTTATGATGAGGAGAATCCTCATCCCACCCTACATGATTTTTATATAATGCAGGGGCTTGGGCCACTGCCCATTTCCTAGCAAATGTGTATTTTTTATGAATTGGAATGTGATTTGAGAAGGCAGGCAGAATCATTTCTTTGCCATGTGGGCACTCCCTGACAAACTCTGGTGGCCAGTCTTTCTCTGCTAGAAGGATATCATAGCCTTTAGATTGATTCTCCCAAAAGAGACCTTTTATTTTCCTAGTTTTATCTCCCTCTATACGTAATGTTATTTCATATAGTTTATGGGGCACGCTCACTCGGGTGTCTGCAGTTTCCACTTGAATGTATTCATTCGTGTCCACTGTCTCCAGAAGATTCATCAGGATCTTGCAAGCTTTGGTCACTTCGGCTGCGCTGTCTAGCATTGTCTGGACCCACTCTCCGTTTTTCAGTTGTGTCCTCAGGATTCACGGCATGTTTTATTGTAATACTGGCTACCTTCTTTCTGGGATTTTTTTTTTTTTTACTTTGATGAGCAGGTTTCTTGTCTTTGGACTTGACGTGCTCTTCTTTATGTTCTGACCGTCCTCTTCTTTCCGATTTATTTGAGGAAGTCGAGAGGGACGTGTATCAATATCTTGATATCTGTCAGGTTTTTTCAAATTGTCCCTATTTCTAAGGTTGTATCTTTTTTCAGAGGGCTCCCGTTGTGGAGACTTGCACCCCCTTCTGGAGATCTATTTCTTCGTTAGGGAGACCTTCCTCTGGACTAAAACTGTTTTTCTCTGGGAGAGGTTTGTTTATTACCCTCCCACTTCTTCTTTTGAGAATTGAGATTATTTTTAATGAAAGTTTTTTCAGGATTTTCAATTAGTTGGGGGTTTACTGGTTTACCACCCAAGCTATATCTACCTAATTCTTCATAGGATTTTTGTATTATTTTACCAAGTTCAAAAGGCTGGTCTGCTATATCCGTCTCTTTCAATTTTTGGCGGATCGCCACACATGTTGCTTCTCCTTTTATGTTGGCTAATAATATAGCCGAGACCTGCTTAAAGTCTTTCAGTAATTTCATACCCAGAGTTAAAGCAGGTTCTGGACCGGATTTATTTTGAATCTGTCTTAGTACATCTGGTATAACCGCCATAGACGGAACACCATGTGTTTCTGTATAGATAGAAGCAAAAGCTGTGCCCCAAGTGTCACAGTCCTCCACATGTGGTGTGATCCCCATTGGGAGACAGATAGTCAGAATTCTGTGTTTTTCGTGAGGGGTAGTATCAGGAAATGCTGCCTCTATCCGAGTGATTTTTTGAGCTAACCAGAATGGAATTTGTTCCCGTTTTGCGGGTGTTTTACCTAGACATGATTGTATATTCTGTGGTGTAATTTTATTTGTGTTCCCCTAGTGAGCCGTATTTGTGGAATTTTAATTGTAGGTTGGACTGTTGAAGTCCACATGACATATTGGACCAATTGTCTATGTATTTTAATTAGTTGTTTTAACTGAACTAAAAGTTCTCTGTCTGACATTGTTTCAATGTCGGGGTCTGGTGTGTAGCTGGATAGAACCGACCATGTGGCTCCTGGTCTACCTAGTGGACCGAGCCTGGTAATGTGATTTTGATGTTTTAGGGCACCATTAAACCAAAGCAGGTGCTCTTGGTATGTTAGTGGGATTTCAACTTCCTCAAAAAGAGAGTATTCCTCTGGAGCTTCCGCTATTTTGTAGTAGTGGAACTCATGTGTTACAGCATGTGCTGCTGGAAAATGTATCCAGGAATAGAATACCTCTGTCTGCCAAAATTCATGTGCCTCTACCACAAATACGACTGTACCACCTCTTGATGTTACTCCATTTTCTATAAGTTTTATAGTTATGGTTTTTCTTATATTGATCGGGATGATTATTGCATCCGGGTCGTTATTTTGGACAAGTGTGTCGTCCGCTACGAGTTGAGCTGCTAGTAAAGCTCTCTGTATTTCGTCCTCACTGTCTGACATTTGTACTGACAGAAAGTTTGCAGAGCAAGTTTTGAGGAAACAAAGATTGGGTGCACAATATTTTGGAACACTGTATCCTTCAACGTTGACTAAACCGAAAACTAATACATAGGAATCTCTTCCTACTAAGTTTTGGCGGATATTAACCTTTCACCCACTCCAGCCGTCTATTGGAGTTTTTACGGGAAAAAGGGGTCTGTGTGAAAAAGCACGACTGAGTTACTCTAGTATCTTGCGTTAGATTATCGCCTTACCAAACATTGGGCGCCATGTAGTGTAGTTCCTATATTCCCAATAGGCTCTGCGTATTGGAATAACATAAACAGCAATTTAGACTTGGTCTCTACTGAATATGTTAGACTTAATTAGGTATGCCAGCTATCTCAGAGGTCACTAGAAACTTTCTTGAATGAACAGGGAGGAGTTAACTTCCCTGATTGGACAAGAAGGGATTAGCTTCTGACAACTGCATAAACATGACAACTTTGCTCCCTCCAGAATAAGGAGTATATCTCTAGAGTCATGTGAAAACAATAGATAACTATTTCACTCAGTCAATCTGCATACTTAGTTTCACCAGAGTGCAGAGAAATAGAGAGACGGGCGTTTTCAATAAAAGGTGTTATTTATTGAGCAGTCCTCTTTCTCATTTAAGAGAAGTGAATTGCCACAATTGCAATACTTGTCATAAAGTAAAGTGCGTACAGTAAAAGGAGTATTAGTTTGCTGCGGAGGGTGAGGAGGAGCCCAGTACTTCCGGGCTTTAGGCAGCGAGGTCAGCGCTCTAGATGCGCTGTAGGCGAACCTACTTAACTCAGGTGAATCTCGGCCACAGTTGTGGGGAAGAGATAGCCGGTGACAGTGGCAGGCTCCATCCGCTTGTGCGCCATAGCTGTTAGAGCATTTTAAAATACTTATTTATATCACGCTGATTAAGAGCTTAAAAATTGCTGATACGATTGCATGTGTATTTTATCACTTATTGCACTGCACGCTGATCTAAAGCGCTTTTAAATATTGACACATACGATCGGGTTTGTTCCTAATGTTATGGTGACATTGTGGGGGGCTTGACTCACTTGTATTTGATTCTCCGGGGCTGATTATTAGTCGGGGGGTCGCTCCACCTCCTGCACTCCCGCCCCGTTTCCGCCGCACCCAGTGTGGGCGTTTGCTGCAGAGGGTGAGGGGGAGCCCAGCACTTCCGGGCTCTAGGCAGCGAGGTCAGTGCTCAAGTTGCCCCTCCCCTATCCTCTACTTATGTGTGTGGGTCCGCGACCGCGCAGCGGACGCGTGCAGCGGGCGCGACGAAGGCGCGCCGAAGTGGTGCCTAAGTCAAGCCCGTCTGCGCCCGTCCGCGGCCGGCCGGGGCGTGGGGCCACAACCCCTGCCCATTTAGTGCAAGTACCTATCCACTATGCTAGCCAGGAACTTGTGCGTTTGTGTCCACCAATAAATGTATCCTGCAGGAATTCTATGAAGGCACATGCGATACATAGTTGCCCCTACTGCCCTTTCAAAGGTATTAGAGAGCCCGCTAGCTCTCATGGAGGACTGAGAGCCCAGGGAGGCTTACTCAATTGTAGATCTTTAAGTAAGCACTCAACTCAAATATGGGATCTCCTGCTGGATGAGAAGCTAGATTTTCTCTTCCTAACGGAGACCTGGCTGGACGAGCACTCTGATCCCGATATCGTTAGTGCTGTTCGACCAGTGTATTCCATAGCCAGAGTTGATAGGGAACGAGGAAGAAGCGGGGGGATTGCGATTATTGTAAAGTCCCCATTAGAATGTACCCTACTCCCGATCCCTATAGACAGATGCGAAGCTGGAACGTTCAACTTGAAGCTTAGTCCGCAGGACTCTATATCTAGGATCCTAGTATATAGACCTCCAGGAAGCCTTGGAAACTTTAGGTCTAGTATTGTGGAGAGCACTGCCCACCTAACCATTAGACGGAGTAAAATCTTAGTTTTACGGGACATTAATATGCATTTTGAAAACACTCATCTGAAAGATGTTACTGACCTTCGTCAGGAATTTTAGGAACTACAGCTTGAGCTGAAAAATACCACTCCTACACATGTTATGGGTCACTTACTGGATCCTGTGTTTACGAGCTGGGAGGGGGTGACTGTGGACACCCCTATTCCTATCCCATGGTCAGACCATTACTTAGTTCCCGTTCAGATAAGTAGCTCTGGCTGTGAGAAGCGCGCAGCGGACATCAAAACTTTCCGTACCGTAAATGGAAGCAGTTCTCCCAAAATAGCTTTAACAGGCTGATACAAATAGGGGGTCCGATGGATGGCACTGATGTTGAGTGTGTGAACTCTAAGCTTGATGAGCGCATCCTAGACGCCGTAACTCCACAGCTCCACTGAGCAGTTCCAAGACTTGTGGTAGAAGAGCTGAAGAGCTAGGACTGCTCTATGGTACACACCAGATTTACAGCGGGTAAAATCGGAATGTGAACAGCTGGAGCGCAATTGGAGGTTTACATCCTGTTCTGAGAGTAAGGTCTGCTACAAATTAGCTATGAGGAAATATCAAAAGCAAGTGCGAGGGGCCAAAGCTGCCTACTATCACATCCGGATAGAGGAGGCGGAGAACTCCTCGAAGGAGCTGTTTAAAATTTTTAAAGAATTATCCCTGGTACCTGGCGTGAATTCCCAGTCTACCGATTCTGTGGGGGAATGTAATCGAATGGCTGAATTCATTGCTGGCAAAGTAAAGAGTATTTATGCCTCTTTCTCCAAACAGCCGGTTAGTAGCCTTCAGTTCATGGAATCACTGGAATGGAGAGGATCGGCGGAGAAGTTGGAGCACTTCTGCATTCCTCCATCTGAAGAACTGCGCAGCATCTGTCCTAGTGTAAAATCAGGCTCCCCGCGGGACCCCGCGCCCCCTAGGGTGCTTGCTGAGGGCTTGGATGTACTTGAACCCCTGTTCAGATATGTACTTCAGGTCTCTTTTACCTCCCAGCAGCTCCCAGCAGACTGGAAGAAGGCTATAGTCCTGCCCATTAGGAAAAAGCCTAATGTTGGTATGGAGGTTCTTGAAAATCTAAGACCTATATCTCTTCTCCCTTTTTTGGCCAAAGTGGCTGAGAAGGTTGTAAACCATCAGCTGGTGGAGCACCTGGAGAAGGCTGAGATTTTACATCCCTCTCAGTCGGGCTTCCGGTCGGGGTTTTCGACTGAGACGGCCCTTCTGAGAGCCACTAAATCGTTGAGACAGGGAGCAGATGCGGGGCACACCATGGCACTGGTGATGCTAGATCTTAGTGCCGCTTTTGACACTGTAGCGCACTCTATCTTGCTACAGTGTCTTAGCGATGGTGGTGTCACCGTGTCTGCTTGGGGTTGGCTAAAGTCTTTCCTCACGGGCCGCTACTTCCAGGTCCAGCAGGGCCTTGCCCACTCTACTGAGCTGGCACTTGACCAGGGGGTGCCTCAGGGCTCTGCCCTGAGCCCCACTCTATTTAATTTATATATGGCCCCCTGGACCGGGTCATCCAGGCGTATGGAGTGGAGTTGGTATCCTACGCCGAAGACACCCAACTGCTGTTATCCCTATCTCAAGGCCCCGCAATGACAGCGTCCAATTTTAAGGCCTGTATGCAGGCTCTGGCGAATTGGATGGACTCCCATTGCCTAAAATTGAATGGCTCTAAAACGGAGGTGATGGTGGTGGGCGGGGAGACCAGCAGCTGGTCAGCCGAGTGGTGGCCGCCATGTTTGGGTCCCACCTCGGTACCCTGTGAGGAGACTAAAAACTTGGGGGTATGGGTCCATCCTACCCTTTCTTATGAAGGGCATATCCGCCGGTTAGTTGGGAAGTGTTTTGGAGTCTTGAAGACCTTAAATAAAACACTTGACCTCCTGCCCTTGTCAGCCAGACGGACCATGACTCAGGCCCTGGTGACCTCCCGGATGGACTATGGGAATGTTCTATTCCTGGGGGCCACCGAGAAAAGTTTGGGGCGGCTGCAAGTTCTGCAAAATTCTGCCGCACGGTTAGTTCTGCGGCGGCCTAGGAGAGCAGCCTCCAGTCTGGCAATGGATACTCTGCACTGGCTGCCTGTCAGGAAGAGAGTGCTTTATAAATGCCTCCTGATCTGCCATCGCATTGTATGGAATAGGGCTCCTTCTTACCTGCACAACTTGGTGCATAAATCTGAACCCTCGAGAGCTCTTCGCTCGGGAGGAACGGGCTTGCTGGTGGTTCCTTGAGTGAAGAAAGCAAGAATGGGGGGGCGCTCTTTCAGTGTGATTGCGGCACGGAGCTGGAACAATCTCCCTTTGGAGATGAGACTAGAAGGCGCTGAAGTAAAATTTAGAGCATTGTTAAAAACTCATCTGTATAGGATGTAGGGTTCACGGAAGGGTGGGCAGTCTCTGTTATTGTTAGGTGTTTTCCTCACTAGCGCGGGAACACGCCGTGAAGGTGTTACGAGGCGCTTTATAAGCTGTTTTAATATTATTATTATTATTATTATTATTATTATTATTATTATGAAATAATACTGTAAAAGCATTGATATGGTTTCTGAGCCATATGATACTTAAAATGGATGAAATATATACAATTACATACAATGATAAACGTTGACTAAACATACTCAACTGGTGCTTCTAAATACGCCTACCCCGGTGTACCTAACCTAAGCCTAGAACATGGGAAGGAGTAAGGGAGTCGCAGTTTAAGTTAAGTTAGTTTTGCCAAGAATCTGAATCAAGAATTCTCTAAGGGTCTAATCAGCTCCGTACCTTGGTTTTAGAATGAAGGAGGTCTTGTATCTCGTTCTCAGGACTTGATCTCCCAGTAACCCGCAAGGGTGACTGGAAACACTGGAGCTGGATTTTCTCAGCAGGAGAAAAGACAGCCTCTTTCTCAGTGCGTCAAATGGGAGGGACGGCTTCCTTCGGCACTCGCATCAGCTGGGCTTCGGGTAAGTAGATAGCCGCTCTGCTCCAAACCACCCTGTGTTGCTTAAGGCAAATGCTGGTATATTTATACCTGGAAGGTGCCGTGCTTGACTTAAGGTTGGACATAAGAAGTCAATAAGAACTGTCACTAGGAACTGACAGTTCTTTCAGACTCGAAGGAGTTCTAGGACAAATCAAAACAAAAGTATGGGGAATTCCCAGGATGCTGGAGGTTTGGTTTGTTTAAAGAACTCGTTGTACTTTCCAGGAGTCTAAGGAAGTAGCCTTGCCGTATTTGGACTGCATTGGCTATTACTAAATATGGATATGATTCTTATGCCTTTATAGGGATATGATTTGATATAACCACATAAGGGCATAATTTGGGAATATTTAATTAGGGTCCTAGATACGTTTACAACACCATGATGGCTCAGTCTAACCTTATATTAGAACAAGTGATTGAAACAATGGCAGCAGTGCGAAATGTTGCCTTAGCGGCTTCATCAGCCATGGAATTCCCTGCAACGTGAACGCCAACACGATGATGACTCAATGTGCTGATAACATGAGCCCGTTGCAAGCATTCTTTCAGTTTTGCCATTTATTACCAGAGCAGCTTGTGCTTGATTGTGCAACGCTTGGAATCTCAAAATCCATTCAGGCTCCAATAGATATTCATTTAGAACTGGACACAGTAATATGACTTACACACTATAAGTGGGGGAATGTGTGATCTGCACTTTGTGGTGCCAGAATAAGGGCTTTGAGTTCTGCCAGCTGCATTGTACAATCCCCTAGGGGCTGTGTGTGTGGTTTTTTTTCAGGACAGAACTTTCCAACATGCATGCACCCCTTTATAACTGTGCATGCCACGGAATATTGGTGTCTTGTCTCTAAAGCAGGTTGAGCAGATCCATAAGTGTAAATGATGTAATCATATCGATTTAGAAACATTATTTAATTTGGCAGAGGATGTTCTTGTTCGTACTGTAGGAATGCTTTTGTTTGTAATGTAGAATCAAATCTGTAGTCTACATCTATTGCAGTGAGAGAGTTAGCCTATTGAATCCATTTTGGATGTAAAGCTTTAGCATTTGGAATGCTCGCTTTGGTAGTGGCCCCCAAGGTCGGTACCTAGGTAACCTCAATTATGCATTTCCCCTGTGATAGTGCTCTCTCTCTCTCACTACAGCAGTCTGTACTGCTGTGAGAATGTTTTCATTAGGTGCAAACACATTTCAGGGTCTGTGTACAAATGTGATTTGTATGCAATAGGTGCTGTTTCTACCCCATTTAAAGTGATGTAGGTGTAACCAATTGGTCCGGCGACTACTTGGATAACCAGGTGTGTGTGTGTAAATGTTTGGAAGCTATCATGTCAGTCAGCTTGTACCGAGCTTAAAATGTCTGTATGTTCCTGTGTCCAATTTGTTATTGAAAAATCAGGTCTAATTCAATTGTAGAATGGTTTTACTCATTCTATGTAATCCAAAAGGTATGTTTTGCCAAAATTCAAGAATCCTAAAATGGATTGTAGTCTTTTCAGAGTCATTGGAGGTTGGAGCAATGCACATTTTCAAAACAATTGCGCCAGGCTTTTGCCTTAACTTGACAACTCATATCCCAGAAACAGGACATTGAGATCAAATTGGAAATTACATTTGTAGCTTAGGTAAGCAAACCCTACAATTTTACAATCTACTCTGACCAAGTGTTCCATTAACTCATTGTACGCAGATAGATATAATCTAAATAGGATAATGCCTCCTCATCAAAAGATTGAAGCAAGCCTGTTATTCTGGCAGAAAACAGCCCAGGGCTATTCTTATAACCCTGAGTTAAATGGCAATATTGCTGTTGTAAACCTAGCGCTGAAAATGCTATTAAACATCTGCTTTCAGGTGCTATATTCTGGCAGAAAAATCCCTTTGAGATATCTAGTGTTGCTTTTTTATTTCTTCAACACAATGTTATTCATTGGTGCAGCACTATGTGCATTTTGTACTGCAAATGTGTGAGTGGATGTGTTTAAATGTGTGTAGTCTAAAACTAGATGGTATGAGTTCTCTGGTTTGTTACGGGAAACAAGTGATTATTCATTGATGAGGTGAACATTTCTATTACACCTTGATATTCAAGTTGTTCTAGGATTTTTCTAACTTCTTTCTTAGCTTCATGTTTAATTGGGTAGTATTTCTGAGGTTGAGGAGTTGTTTTTAATGGGATTTAATGATGAGGTGACTCATCATCCCATCCAACATGATTGCGTTAAAGTGCAGGAGCTAGCGATAAAACCCACTCCTTGGCATATGAATGTTTAATAGATTCTGGAATGAGGTCAGAGAAAGCAGGTAAAATTGTTATTTCCCCGATTGGGCATTCCCTTACAAACCCAGTTGGCCAATCATTTTCAGCCAAAAGAATATCGTAATCATATGTTAAGTTCTCCCAAAAGAGAGCCTTGATGTTTCTTCCCCCCCTTCAACTGCAGTGTTTTTTCACGTAAATGATGGGGGACACTTACCTTTGTATAAGGTGTTTCCCCCGTGATATACTCACTCAGCGCTACTACCACCAGATAATCCATCAGGTTCCGTCGAGCTATTGTGACTGCTGCCGTGTTGCCTAGCATTGTCACTGCCCATTCCCCTCTCAGAAACAGAGTCCTCAGTAGCCTGGACAAGTATTATTTTAATCACAGATACATTCTTCTTTTCGGATCCGCGGTTTAGGTGTCTTTTCTCTGTCCTCTTTTTAATGATATAGTCTGCAGTGCAATGTGTTTCCCTTTTCGGCTTCACATGCACTTCTGATCTGTTCTCTGACTGTCCACCTCTCTCCGAACGTGTATCGGATGAATCCTGAAAGGAACAAGAGGAACGTATATCAGTATTGTGATCCTCATCAGGCTTTGTAATAGTATTACGGTTTCTCAGAATAGTTTTCTTTTCAGTGATTTCCTTTTGAGGATACCCACCCTATGATTGTGTCTTGTTTTATTACTTTGTTTGTTTATTGTCCCATTTGTTCTTGGAAGAATTAGGTGCTTGCTTAGGGTTTTCCTATTCCGAATTACTCTTAACCTGTGGTTTCCCAAGTCTGGCTACCAAATTATCTCTAACTTATGTAGCATTGTTTTCTTCAATAATTTTAGGCAATTCCTGCTCCTGCTGGGCAGTGGTAAACTCCTTCAAGTGTTCGAGTAAAGCTAACGCAGCTGCCACCCCTTTTATGTTACTCAAATTAATGGTGGATACTGTGCCATCAGTTTCATCCTTAATTCCAATGCAGGTGCTGCCCGTACCCATTCATAAGCTGTTTCACTACATCAGGTAAGACAGCAAACAAAGGGGTAAAATGAGTTCTGGTGTAGATGGCAGCGAAGACTGTACCCCAAGTGGCACACTCTTCCACAGGGGGAGCCATCCCCATTGGCAAGCAAATTGTTAATATTCTGTTTTTCTTGTATTGGGGAAAAAAAGTGTTAAGATGACTTGTTTTTTGTACTTTCCAGAACAGAACTAGCTCCCGACTGGTGGGAATTTTCCCCATAATGACATTCAGTGTTTGTGGGCTGACACCCATAGTAGCCAATTGTGGTTGTGCAGCCTGGGAAGTACATGCAGGGTTAACCTTGAATGTTCATATTATGAAATGTGTAAGATATCTGTGAATATTTACTAGAGCTTCGTATAGTGTTTTCAATTCTGTTGCATCTAAATTAGCAATATTAGGATGTGGTGTATAAGCAGCTAAAACCAGCCATGTCACTCCTTCTTTACTGGGAAGACTGAGTCTCACATTTTCCATAGTGTGGGGGAGGGCGCCTTTAAACCAATGTATGTTTTCTTTGTAAGTTACTGGAATTTCTATGTCCACATATGGAAAGTATTCCTCTGGTGTTTCATCTTGAATGCAAGTTTGAAATAACTTTGTTCATGCATCCTCAGCCATGAATGTAACCCAAGAATAAAAGACCTGTGTTCTGAATGCTTTGTGTGCCTCGGCCACAAAGGTAACGTCTCCACCCATTGTCCAGAGACCATATTAATTAAGTGAATTTTAGGAGATAGGGTAAGCCCAATGTTGGAACATTTCTTATCCTACAAGCTTGAATAACCTACAGCCAATACAGAGGGTATACCTACCCAGCTGAGGTGTATTTCCCTTCCCACCTCGGACGTCTCCTGTTTGGAGGTGAGCAAAGGTCTCGGAGAATAGCAACACTAAATGATTCAGATAAACCGTTACATAAGAACCCAATCAATGTTGATGGCGCCATGTCGTGTAGTTCCCACTAATCTGTAGAACCGGCATGTTTGTTGAACAACATAAACTTTGGGTGTGGTGGATATGTTGGCCCAGAGACCACCTAGCTCACAGTGCCACCATAAGCCCTCTAACCTTACAAGGAAACCAATGGTTTCTGCCAACCACTGAACCTGACACCCCTGACCTCTCAGGGATTGTGGAAATAGATCAGAACCTTTCACTCAGTCACTTGGGCCTATTTGTGCTCAGAAAAATATGCAGAGAATACACACTGGAACTTTTTCAATATATTTATTAAACCAAAGTTATTCTGGTCTAGAATACATATACCCCCACATGCATCAATCTAGGATTTTGCATTTCTTAAATAGCGAAAATTAAGGAATCGCTATTTTGGAAATGCAAAATGCTATGCATCAAGAAATCCTAAAAGTTTTTAGGATTTCTTAATTTTCGGAAATTGCGATTCCTTAATTGCGAAGTGCAATTAAGGAATGGCATTACATTGATTCCTATGGCCTAGAGGCCCATGGGAATCAATGTAGTCAATTGGAAGGCAGTAGCAAATTGCGAGTGGCACTTAGAAAATTTCATGGGTGCAAAGGACCCCCCCCTGCACCCCTGAAATGCATTTGAAAGTGCATGTTTCACACACACATGTCCTAAGGACATGTGTGTCTGTAACTGGACAGTTTAAAAAATGCATTTTTAAGCATTTTTAAACAATTTCGCAAATTACCACGAGGTTGAACCTCGTGGTAATTTGCACTTCCAATTTGAATACTCGCAATTTTTTTTTAAATGATGCATAGCTTTTAAGGAATCGCAAGTTTGCAATTCCTTAAAAGCAATCGCATTTTTGGAATTCGGTAAAAATACCGAATTACTCAAAAACGCTTGATGCATCCCAAACACATATTTAGGAAGTGCAAACGGCCGAATTTACCGATTCGCACCGTTTGCACTTCCTAAATAGGTTGATGCATGTGCCCCATAGTGTGATAATCAGTAGACAGAAGCAGATGAAAGTGAGAACAGGCACCAAAAGAGTAAACAGTAGATACAGTTCTACCCTGGTTCTAAAAGAGTGAATATATGCAGGCAATGGTGGTACTCAGGAGTACTCCTACTACGCAAATCCTACTCTGCGTTTACCTAAAGTGTGTAGAGGTGTGAAGCCAAGGATCCCCCCAAGGGACTATCCACCCCAATTACCTGGTAGGAGAGAATGTAGGACCCTGTTTTGGTCACAAACTGGACACTCCTCGTGAGATGTCAAACCACTGCCTGGTGAAGTCTCAGCATGCAGGGCCCCTCGGTGTGAGCTGGAGTGCCTCCTCTGATAATCTTTTGGAATGCTCATTATTTCTAATAGAAAGCATCCTTGTGATGTACGTATAGATTAGCAATGTTATGGATGTGTAGAATTCCCTGTCGCCACATGGATGAAGATAGAACAGTATTATTACCTCATGCTTAAATAGGCCTTGTATATGGTTTCTGAGGCATTGTGATACTGTTATGCGAAGCTAGATGTGTAAACAGAAGTAGTTGCAGAGAAACTAATCCAACATTAGCATGCATGTGAATATGTGCAAAGGTCACAGCAGAAATGTTATTGTGCAAAATTAGGACATTGTAAGAAAATGTGCCGGTTCGTTAATTTGGCCCTAACCTGGGCACATAACACGCTAAGACCGGGCTAAGAATTTTTGTTTTACAAAGTAATTTTTTCTCTGTCAGGTTTTTAAGTGTTGGTCACTTGGACTTCTGGGCATGGAGCAGATGATACATTTAGCCCCTAGGTGTGATACAGGGTGCGATAGTTGATGTGAGGTATATGTGTAATGTTGTGGTGCTGTTAAATTACTGCAAATAGTGTTTTGTCTAAATATTGTGTTTTTCTTGATGATTCAATGTTTAATATGAAGATGTTGCTATTTATCACCAAACGTGATTGATGCCAGGAGTGAATATCATTCAGATAAAATTTTAATTGACAAATAGCTTTTTTAATGTTTCAACCATTCATATGCATTGGTATTTGTGTTTCTGAAATGTTCATGTTGAATTGTTGATGCATCTGTACATAGTGCTGAGTTCGTAGTTACAATATTTCAATCAGTAAACCCCATGTATATTTTCCCTACAATTCAGATTGAAGAGTCCCTAAAACAAAGAGGCTAAAGTAACTTGTCCTCAAAAATTACCAAACGTATCATGGAGACACCATTAAAACATATGAAAACTTGGGTCCCCACACAGGCTAAAAAACATAATACGGTTTACCAAGAATGGCATTCACACACATAGGCACACACATTTCTCTGACCCAAGGAGGGAACTTTTGACACTAACATACTTAAACACATGAAAACATTCATACAAGCCAAATACACAGGTCAGAAGAAAGATAGGAGAGAGGCATGATCAGAAAGATGAGCCATCTTCGAGGAGGCCCAGATTGACAGTCATGCACCACAGCAAACAAGGCTAGGCTACAGCACCTCTCCCACCGTTTACAGGTATAGAGGTGCTTTTGCCTGCTCGTCCTACATAAGTATCCTCCTATCCACCAGTTGAAGAAGTGGGGGGCCTCCCCCATCAAACTACAAGCTGTTAGACCAAGGCATGAGATACTAATAGGCCATCAGTCCAAAGCAGTCACAGAACAACCCCAGTTCGGTGCAAGAGCTCCCAGAAGTTTGACCCCCGCCTTTTGCTCCCAACAGATAAAACCCCAGCAGTGCAGAGACTGATTTAGGTGACCAAACACGAGTGACAGGGAGTTTTCTAGCGGTTTTAAACAGTGATGCAACTAGCAGGAGTGAGGAAGGGGTCCTCAGTCCTCTTGGATCTGATGACAGAGGGTAGAGCTACAGGAAACAACAGAGTGGGAATTTAAGGGCAAAGCCTGACTCAAAGAAACAGCGTATTGCTCAGACCAAAGGAGGCAACCTAAATGGAATATAGAAGAAAGGCACGAGCTAAGGAGAGAAAGAGCTCAAACTTAAGAAGCACAGCTAGAACACAGAGCAGTATGCCCCCTACATGAGGAGAGCAGGGGTAGGCACAGAGCACTGATTAGAGAAGAGTCAGAGGTAGAATTAGATGAGAGATTTTTGGCCAGTATCCGAGCCTCACCCAACTTTCAATGAAGAAGAGGAAAATCAGGGCCCAAGGTATCCCGGTGCTGAGCCGACCGAGATGTAGGAAAAACAGGACAGTCGCACGTGCACAAGAAGAGCTGCGACAAAGTCGTAGCCACTCTACCCAAACACACAATATAGATAGACTGACCCCAAGACAGATAGTGGCGACAAAGGAAGGCAAGACCTTTGCGTGGCCATTCTTCCAACTGTTTGCCCACCGGACCTAGGGAAAAGACCAGTATGATAGACTCTGGCTGAAGGGAGATCATTCGTACCAGAGGACATGGCCAGAGTGGATGACAGCCTCCGGCATGGAGGAGGAAATGCAAAGTGGAGCTTCCCCTACATGCAGAAATGTTTAAAAAGATTGGAACACAACGTGTTAAGGAGAAACCAGTAGAACTACCCAAAGCAAAGATGTATCCACTACGTCATAAGGGCACATCAGGGACCATCTATGTGCTCTGGGCTGAAATGGACAAAGAGGGACTAAGGACAAAGTTACCACCATTGCAGGATGAAGTGTGAAAATGGACCTCATGCTGTGAGACGAACACCGAGGGAATAAACCTAGTGATAGACAATATCAAAAGTCTGCTAATTAATCTTAGTGGAGAGCAGACCAACACTGTGTTTGCCCGAGCTTGCCCGAGCTTGCATCCCAGCAATTACACTCACAAAGACTGGGAATGACGTGCTGCATTCAACTCCCATCTGAATATGGATAGCCCCGAGGGAGATGTTCCCTGACCGCCCTGATGTAGGAGCCCTAATGGTGGAGACTATGAAGCCAGGGAAGTGAATAATGGATTTTTTGTATAGAATAATAATAATAATAACAAACAAATGTATAAAACGCATGGCTACACTAACTAGTGTAATAAGGGAATAATGGTGACAAGAGACAGGCTGGCTGTTGACTGACACAGACCCACACGTCTCATTCTTTTACAACATTCTCAAAAAGGGGCTGCCCATATATTGCATTACCATAAAAGGAAACAAGAGAAGGACAGAGAAAAACAGGAGCAAGCCAAGAGAGATGCTGCTAAATTGTCAAAACACAAATTGAAAATGATGGTCCTTGAGGCACTGAGTTGACCGTTAGTGTGCAAATGGCACTAGTCTTAAAGGGTACTCCACCGCAAATCCCGAGAGGGTTTCAACCTATCTATAGCGAGAGAGGCCAGGGCGGTTGGCAGCAACCAGACATTAGGGAATGCTACTTTTGCCACAGGATGGTCCTCCTGGCAAACAATGCCAGTTAAAAGCATATCACGAACAGCGATCGATTGGCCAGGGTCATCTACCACAAAATCCTAATCCCCAGAATCCAGCTCAAGGAAACCCAAATGTACCCTACATTCAGCAGCAGGGAGGCCATTCAGTCACCACACCCGCCAAACAGGGATTCGGTTGTTGGACAAACACATGGCAACAGCAACCGCAGACAGGGAACTCAGCCTAATGGGACTGAGGCCACAGCCTCATCAGGGGTAACTGTCTGGGGAGATAATGCCTTCACACAAACACAGTATCCAAATGCCCAGTAAGATAAAACCCAAAAGTAAAATACCCCCCTTTTACTCACATCCCAAGAATTTACTGAACCAAAAGCCAAAAGAAGGACCAATGAGACAACATTGAGAATGCAAACATTTCCTTGCACCTGGGGATTCAGGGCTGCTATATGTGCTCTACCGATCGGGTATATTCACTAAAGTTCACCATTAAGGTCGTCTACGGGAGCCAAGGCTCAACTCTTCTGCTGATCCCCCAGGCGGGGTTAACTGGCCATGCCTCAAGTGGAGGGTAGTCTGACAAGGGAGTGGGGTGGCTTCCAGACCAACTACTTCAAATGCAGGCACCCAAATTCCTGCATCCAAAGTCAAATGGGACGGTCATTTGGCCCGGGCCCATTATTCCTGTATGGCATGCAGTTTCAAGCCCCCCCCCCAAAAAAGAACTAGAATTGATGGGCAATATGGAGGCCCCTTTTCAGTTCTAGAATACAGCTGTGCTCAAGTGGAAGGATCAAGGATTCCCATACATCTAGTATGGGGAAGACCCCCACAACCTTCACAGCACATGCAAAAGAGTCAATAATGTTTGTCAGGTTAGCCAGACATCCCTGAGTTAGGAGATAGTCCAGCCCTATCATCATCCCTAGGTAAAGTTTGGTGAGGATTCTTGGCCCAAGCCACGGGCTCCTCACGATCTTATGATCTCATTGATGTATTCTGTTATTTTTTTATCAGGTTTTTCAAATACCTGACAGCTGGCAAGCATGCCATACCGCTAGCATGCCCTCTAGTTGGATGTCCCTAGCTACAAGCCGGGATCTGCAGATGTGAACATGATGGAGAAGACGTGGCCCGAGGGAGAGAGGGGTGTCTGGGAGAAGAGAGGCGGCAAAGTCATCCATAGCTCCAGGTGACAGTAGAAAGCAGACTGTGCTCACTGCCGTATCAGGCCTAGCAATCATTCAATGCACCAAGCCTCACATACAACATTCGGAGAAAGCAGTAAGCCCCGAGCTAGGACACCAAAAGACGATGATCAGGGGTACATGGGTGCCACAGAATTACTTTCCAGCCCCTTTCGTCTCATTATAAGTGAAATAGCAGATCAGAAAAGATCTAGTAAAGTGCCCACAACTCAACATAATTGCCCAAAGTTAGCCCAAAAAAAGCCTTTAGAGAAAGGGTGGAACCTAGATATCTGGTGCCACAAAGGAGGGGCACGTTGCAGGCCACATGCAGAGAGAAAAGTAATCTTAGGGCTCAATGCAGATAACACTCAACAGCGACACATCCCCTCCCTGCTCAGTCTTCTGTGATAACAAGTGGACCCCCGACATGGAGTTCCTCTGTAGGACCATCCAGCTTGATGATATGAAGGGAAACAGGTCTCACAGGAGAGGATTGAAGGAAAGCATAGACACCCAATGTCAGGAAATCAGGGCTAGAAGTGAAGGGGCAACCCCTAATTGTACAGAAACTTACACTGTATTCCTTATGTTTCAGAGGTAAAGGAAGGCTTCCACTGGGCACAAATGAAAACTGTGGCACAATACTGCACATTCTGGAAATGCAATGGGGCGCCTCCATGCTGATGTGTATGTACTGGTAGTGCAGCGAGTTTTCCTACACTCAGCTCATCCTCGGATAGCACGAACTTGCTCTCTCATCACCATGCACCACCCTACTCTGGTCATTCTGACCAACCATCGCACTTGTGCCAGTCCCTGCTAGTGAATAAGACAACCTTGCTGCATCAGGCTCATGAAAAAAGAACTGTGGATTATTTTGGCTGGGCTCAGTACAAGGACATTCCATTAGAATTTAGACTGTTCGCTGACTAACAAGTATTGGCGGGAGGGCACACCCTTCTTCACCATGCAGACAAAAGCCAATGCCTGCTGGCTTCAATTCACCAGGTGGAAAATGTTTAAAATGATGAACAGCACTGACCTTTGCCTTAAATCAATAAAGAAAGAACTGAGAGCAATACGCCTCATGGTGATGCAGCATTGGTAAGTGTTAGACTTAATGACTGGGATGGAGGGAGGGGCGTGTGCCAAGATTGGTGCATCCTGCTGCACATTTATCCCAGGGAACAATCTTCATAATGGAACATTCACTCCTGTCATCCATGCGCTGCACAGTTTACAAAGAGGCATGCGTGAGGAGGGAGGTGTCCCTGATCAGGAGTGGTTTTCATATTGGTTCTCCTGGCTCCTTCAGTCGCATTCCGGATTGTGTATGTCATTGCAACATTTTCATCTTATTCTTGTTTGTGTATGTCTCAGTGAAATTGGGGATTTCCTGCTGTAAAAGCGCAGTAGTGAAATTGTTTAAAATGCATGTAAATAAGAAACTAATAATTGTCAGAACTGAAGAATAGTCCATCAATAAAGTCCCTGTTATGAAGTATGGGTTAGATAGTGTAGTTGAAAATTCAACGAGGGGAAATGTTAATATTGAGAAAGTCGATGTCAATATGAATAAAGATACATTCATGCATAAAAATGAAATTGCAGTTCTATTGATGAATTTGCCCTTTGTGAACTTCACATCAACCCCAACTCAGAAATGCATGGTTAGGCAGGCCCTGAGAACCAAACTTGACGTCACTAATTGACAGATCACAGATGGGGTAGCACGTAGCCAGCATACAAATGCATGAACAGAATATCCCATATCGATCCAACAGATAGGCACAGCAAAACCACAATGGTCCAGGAAGATTTGCCCCGATAAAGCACACATGGCTGGATGGGTGTGTACGTTCCTAAAACACCATGAAGTCAGATGCCATATGAAGTTAGGAACATTTAGCCAATCCAGACACATCAAATAGAGTACACACAGTGATCACACATTCCCCATGCCTGGCATCTGGAAACGTTACCCACTGACAGCATTGTATCCATGCATGGTCTTGATCCACCTGGATTCCTCATCCGATACATTCTTTTATGGCTCCAAAGAAAAAGGTTCACATTCCTTACCAAAATAGGATCACTGTAATATTTT
Source organism: Lissotriton vulgaris (assembly GCF_964263255.1). Taxonomy (NCBI): domain Eukaryota; kingdom Metazoa; phylum Chordata; class Amphibia; order Caudata; family Salamandridae; genus Lissotriton; species Lissotriton vulgaris. The sequence continues at coordinate 1,717,580,863 of NC_141689.1, read as the reverse complement.
ATTATGTTCAATGAACTGTATAAAAGTCTGTGTTAGACCTATTGTAAATTGAGACAGTCCTCCAACCCTATGCATGTGCCCCCGGCAAAATCTATAAGTACAATACAAAATGATTGCATGACAATTGTTCAATTGCTACTTGATTAAGGCAACATGTATAGATCGCTGGAAGGGTGTACAGAGTCTAATTTATTATGGCTTATCCAATATTTTTATCACTTTTCTCAAAATAAAATGTAAATATTTAATCATAAATTGTTTCTTTATTTTTAGGGAACAGATTGTTATATTCCATATAGGTACCCTAAAATAGGCTCAGGTGAGATCATAGCCCTTAAACTATATTTTTCCCTACATTACATACATAATGGTTCTTAGGGACTGACCTCTTACCTAAATACGACACTCCATTCAATTGGCAGGATTTTCCCTGGTAAAATCCTCATACATTATGCAGGAGGATTCTTGTAAGCACAGCAGAGCTAACATCTCCTGTATAATATCTATGAACAAAGTTCATTCCCGATGTCATCCTAAGTCCGACAAAGTAATTCAGCGAGGTAGAACCTCGGGGAGACCTATGGGTATATATACTTCATATCTTGCTAGGATAGGCAGAGGAGACCAGGAATTCCCGGCCGACACACTGGTGCCACACACTGAGCTCGTTTCATGCAGACATTCCAGCTCGCAGTGGTCTAAAATCCCTTGCAGGGTGTACAACCTGAGACCAAGACGGGATCCCACAGTTTCTAAATTCAGGTAATGGGGTTGACTTCATGCTAGAGGGATTCTTGGATAAACACCTACACACATGCTAGGTACACTTAAGAACATCTAGTTAAGGAAGCATCATAGGAGTACGCACTTTTATTGTCATGTATTTTATATACTCCTATGTATTCATGCTTATCGCAAGATGGTAGAACTGATCATCCTTTTACTTTCATAGGGCTTCTAATCAGTCAGTCAAAATACTCTTTATTCGATTTTTGTAAAAATCATAAAAGGACACAATACAAATACAATTTTAAAAACATCATGTGATCTCATTACTAAAAAAAAATTTTCTACATATTGACTTCATTTCACCAAGTTGTTACAAAAATTTACAAAAATTTACAAGTTAATTACAAATGTTAAAAATTCTCCATTTAAAATCAAGTTTATATTAAAATAGGGCTATCTGGGGCAATCTTTTCTTCCTTGATCTAAATGCAGCAGTTAAATAACAAGCAACACTAAACATAGTGTGAGTATCTGCCAGCATTTGGAGGAAAATTAAGGCTGGCCTTATTTGAGTAAAACCCGCCGCTTTCAGGACAGGAAGTAGGTATTTTACCCTCTCTCTACTATAGAAATCACAGAAAAATATAAAGTGGAGGGTGTCTTGTACTGAGAATGGATCACAGCCACATGGTGGTCCGTCTTCAGGTTTTGACCACACAGGGAAATTTCCTAACACGTAATGAATTAAGTTCATCCTGAATTTTGTGAGTAAGAGTCTATGGAGGGGATTAGTCACAATTTTTAAGTATGGTTCCAAGGAGGGAGAAGTCGTTATAACTATGTGTGCCCTTACCATGGGTTTCCTCAATTCCAACTCCTCTCTTGCCATGCAAGTCCTCTCCAAAAACGCCTGCTTAATCCATCTGACATCCTCCCTTCTGATGTTGATTGGGTCATTAAAGAGTTCCGGTCTCCCCAGCATAGAAAAAGTGGATTTGATATATTTCAGCCAGGGAATTCTCATGGCATTGTCCCTTGCAATAACGTCTTTAAGAATGGCATGATTTAGCGTTAGCTCGGGGTTCAGCCATGTTTTGGCCCAAAAAAGAAGCGGGGCTAGTTTTAATTTATCAGTAATGTAGGGCAGGCCTATTTCCTCATGGATCGAGAAGGTGGGTGTGGAATTAGGGACAGATAAAATGTTCCTGATAATACCGTTTTCCACCCTCTGTATTTTTACCATGTCTGCATAACCCCAAATTGCGGACCCATACATGGCAATTGGTACACACTTACTGTTATATATTTTAATCACCGCCTCCATTGGTTTAGCTCCTAGTCTTTTTGTGAAGGCCAGCAGGGCTGATGATGAACGAGCTAAGCTAAGACTCTTTGCTTTAATCTGGGGGACCCAGGACCCTCTTTGGTCAAAAAGGACCCCCAGATAAGGAAAAACTGGTACCCTAGAGAGAATCTCCCCCTTACAAATAAATGATTTTTTATGCAACGTGTTGACTCTATGACCGATAATCATAGTATGGGACTTAGAAACATTAATTTTCAAATCTAAGTTATCCATAAAGGAGCCAAAACGGTCCAGAAGGATCTGTAGGCTAATGCCTGTTCGTGCTATTAGGACGGCATCGTCCGCGTATAGGAGGGCTGGAATCTGATCTCCTCCTACACGCGGTACATCGGCCATTCCTGTTTCTAGGTATTTCCCCAGCCCATTTATATAGATGGTAAAGAGAAGGGGGGCCAGGATGCAGCCCTGGCGCACCCCCTTCTCGGATTTAAAACTTTCCGTGCACCTTCCATCCCTGGTAGCTCTTATTTTGGCATTAAGATCCTGGTGTAACCTTGCCATAAATGCCACCAGGCATTCATCTATGCCCAGCTCTAGGAGGAGAGTCCATAACTTACTCCTGTTCACCAGGTCGAAGGCCGAGGAGAGGTCCATAAAAGCCAAATAAACGGACCCCTCCCCGGCCACCGTGTACCTGGAAACCAGGAGATGAAGGTTGGAACATTGTTCCAGCGTCCCTCTATTTTCGCGGAAACCATATTGAATGTTTGAGAGTCCCCCATTCTGCTCTAAATTTTCCCTTAATTTAACCAGTAGGACTCTACCTAGAATTTTAAAAGTAGAGTCAATAAGGGAGATTGGGCGGTAGCACCCTGGGTCCTCCCGGTTTCCCTTCTTGAAGATGGGTACGATTATAGATGTTGCCCATGTTTCAGGTAGAGATCCTTCATTTGCTACTCTGAACACTCTGGTCAATACTTTACTCCAGAGTGCTGGACAATATTTGAAAAAGTCAGCCGGCACTCCATCAGGGCCTGGTGCCTTATTTTTTGTGGTTTCCATAATAGCTTTGAGAACCTCCTCTTCCGTAAACTCTACTGTGGCTGAGCAAAGGTCCACCTCAGTAACACCTGTGGAATCAGGGAGGTTGCCTCCATAAATATTGCTAAAATGCTGTACCCATTTCTCGTCAGGAATTACACAATCTGTAATCAAATTGTCCTCCCCCGAGAAAAAGGAATGATTAATTATGTCCCAGAATTGTTTACTGTTTTTCAGGACATCTACATTAAGAAGATCATTCCATGCGTTATTTTTAATTTCATTTTTCCTTGCCTTTACGTTGGCTTTATAGGCCCGCCTCAAGTGTGAAATTAATTCTTTATCTCTATCCTTAACCTTGAGGGCCAATTTCAGATCTCTATGAGACCTTGAACATTTGTTGTCAAACCATTTGTGAGGCTTTATGGGGTACTGTGATTTAGGTTTTATAAGATCCCTTGAGGTTTGTGCACAGATAAAGTTAAAAGCTGTGACAACTTGATGATTCGAAGCAGTATGATCCAAACAAATTTCTATCGGTCCCTCAATTTTAGGAAGTAAGATTTCCATAAACTTTTCCTCCATGGCCATGCCCCATCTGAGCCGTCTGCCCTGGTCACTGGGCACCGCCATGGTGCAAACCCGGGATTGGTCCACCTGTTTGCGCCATAAGTCACTCCAGTGTATCTCAATTGACAGAGGGTTATGGTCGCTATGGGGTGAGACAGTTACTTTATAGTCTCTCGTCTTAGAAATCATGCCTGAGGACATGAATATGTAGTCAATTATCGACCCATTAGTAGGGCCTTTAAAAGTGGGAACCTTCTCATTCATAGCAGATTTATATGGTTCATACATGTTAAAATTAGCAAACAATAAATCAAGTGCCTCCCCCGTTTTGGTGTGTTCAAAATGAGGGATGCAAGCTCCAATAGGAGACTCTGCATCTCTTGAATGGCAAGGCAATTGACATTTGTGGCTGTTAAAATCACCCATTAAAATTTTTTCGAAAAGAGTATGTGAATTTTGACTGTATTTATTTATAAAATTCTCCAAACAATCCAAGTGTTCAGATTCAGTTTGTCCTCCCCAGGCGTTATAGAAGTTGATTACGAGTATAATACAACCCGGTGAGACTGACCATTCTATTGCTAAGATGTTTGGGGAACCTGAATTCAACTGATTAAAAGTCCCTATTAAATCTAGAGAAAAAAATGTAATGAGTCCCCCTTTTGCTCTCCCAGCGTTACTAGAACTTGCAGGTATTATGAAGCTTAGGAAACCGTCCAAAAAAAAGGATAGTGAAGTATCCCAAGTTTCTTGAAGAGCTATAACCTTATGTTTGGAGATGTATTTTACCCATGTTGGGTCTGTTTTTTTAGCTCTTATTCCAGCAACATTCCAAGTCAGGAATGTGCATGGAAGTAAAGTCACCCTCTCAGAGTTAACTTTTATTGGTGATACTACAGGTGTTGGTAGTCAATCATTTGTGTTCAAGTCAGTTAGGGGATTAAAGCGATTAATCAGGTCCATAGTTGGGCCTGTGTTGTAGTGTGTAGATGTGTTATGTCTCACTTTCCCAGTTACAGTTTGCCACCCACTTCCTGCTGGGACAGTGTTGGAGGGAGCCTTCCTATATGAGTTAAAGCGAGTCTGTGGGGGGTAAAAGAAACCTAATGGAACCGCCCTAAGACTATCATTCTCCTTTATGTCTGATCCATCCCAGAATAGGCTAGTCGGGCAATGAGCGTTATTAAAGTTTATCACCACACAATCACCTTTCACATTTTTAGTCCGTTTTCCCACCCATCCTACCCTTCTCACTGCAATTATGCTGGCAGACGTATTTGATTCACCGCTGCTTAAGTCATCACACCATTTTTTTGCTTTTCCTATAAGTGTGGGAGTGGGCTCCTCCTCTCCTTGCCTTAACGGGGGTACCCCTAGGAATACAGCTACATAAGGTACTACCGCAGGGGGCAAATTTAGATGAATCTTACTTTCCAAGTAGCTAGTTTCCCATGGTGTTGAGGGGACCTCCTGTCGGGTGGTAGGTATGAGTGGTAGGGGAACTTGTGGCCCTACGCTATCTGATTCCATGGGCTCAGTAGGGGCCACTAAAAGTGGTGGTGGTAACTGCTGTTCACTATGACATTCTGGGCCCTTTTTATTACCAATAGACATACTATTGAATTTTCTTACTAAGTCGTCTATCAGGACACATTTTTTTAGCAAACCTTCGAGACATGTGTTCATAGTATCAACTATGTCCTTTGCAATTCCCACTAGAAGGGGTTCGATTCGTTCCTCAAAAAGAGCCTCAAGATTATCCTTCAAGGACTCCTCCATCCCATTTCTGGCTTGTGGAAGTCCCTCCCTTTTCTTTCTCTTTTTCGAGGACAGTTTTGAGTTACCCAATGGGTCCGAAGTAACGGTGGGTAGCAAAGTTTGGGATGCACAAGCTTGTGGTAAAGTGGAGACAGTAGCAGTAGTGGGTTTCATTATGATGACATCAGGCTCTAAGGGGATAGCTTGCACTTCGGGTAATACAGATGTGGGGGGGGACTTGGCTAATATGCCCAGTTCTTGCTGTGCTGTGGCAATTTCTTTAGTTAGAGCCCCCACCGCAGAGGTAAGGTAGGACATGATAGAATCAGATTGTTTTGCCACTTTTGCCTTCTTCCCACCTTCATCTGTGGTAGCTCCGTTTTTCCACTTACCCATTGTGTCTAGAAATGTGCAGATGGTGCCCAGCCCAGCCGGGTTCTGCCGTGGACTGCCGTAGACTGTCCCGCCCTTGTCCCGGGCTTCTCCCGGGCTTCTCCCGGGCGGCTCCCGCGCGCTCCCGCGTCGCGGGGGGAGGTGCTGGTGTTTATGCGCCGCCTGGCGCCAAATCGCGGTATGCGGCTTCCGGCCGCACGGTGTGCTGGGGGTTGTAGTCTCTGCTGGTGCCCCTGGTTCTGCACGGCAGCGGCGCTTGATGGCAGAGAGCGCCGCTGCTTCTGTCAGGCTGGATGCGATGCGTTCCCCTCACGCCGACCACGCTGCACCCCTGGTGAGTGCGCTGTGTCCCCCGCTCTGCCGGGGGAGGTGCTGGTGTTTATGCGCCACCTGGCGCCAAATCGCGGTATGCGGCTTCCGGCCGCACGGTGTGCTGGGGGTTGTAGTCTCTGCTGGTGCCCCTCGTTCTGCACGGCAGCGGCGCTTGATGGCAGAGAGCGCCGCTGCTTCTGTCAGGCTGGATGCGATGCGTTCCCCTCACGCCGACCACGCTGCACCCCTGGTGAGTGCGCTGTGTCCCCTGTGTCTAATCGTTTATATTTGATACTGTCTGACGGTTGTTGCAGTTCATCTATTTTACCCCAGAATAACAACTGTTCATTAAATACTTATTGAAAACGCCCAGACTGTTTATTCTGTGTATCTCGCGGAGGCAGACTAAGTAAGCATGAGTGACTGAGCGAAAGGTTGTATATTGTTTCCACGATCCTGAGGGATTAGGGTTGTCATGTTCGATGGTTGCCAAGAACTATTCTCTCCTTGGTAAGAGGAGATTCTAGTGGCACTGTGAGCTAGCTGATACAGAAGGACAACATATCCAGTGGGGGTGTTTAGAATCAGTCTGACACCATTCCTGTATAAGTTTGTATAGGAACTACACAACAAGATCACAACTTACATAATCCTTCATCTACTCAACCTAATGGTAATATATTTGCATATGCCTTTTCTGATTTGTCTAGTATGAGCATTTTGTTTTCTTTAGCTAGTGATAGGATGAGTTCCTTGTTATGTGTGCCTTGGCCAATCAGATCCCTACATTGGAGTCTTTAGTCCAGATGTCAGCTGCTAAGCCAAATAGCCCTTGCTGGAGCCATATCGACTCGCTTTGAGCGTACCACAGACCTTTTATCGATCTTTGTAGACCCCTGACAGCTCGCACGAACCCGCCCGCCTGTCTCCCGCGGCCCGCCAGCTCTGATTCCAGCTAGAGCGGGGCCGCCGAGAGGAGACCGGCGAGGGGCGAACTTCATCTCCCAGAAGCCCTTGCTGGGGTCCGTGTCACCGGGGAGCGCCAGGCGGCACATAAAAATCGCATCAGCCCCATCGAGTGGGGGAATCCTTGTAGCCCTTGCTGACGCCATACCAACTCGCTTTGAGCGTACCACGGACCTTTTTCGATCTTTGTAGACCCCTGACAGCTCGCACGGACCCGCCCGCCTGTCTCCCACAGCCCGCCAGCTCTGATTCCAGCTAGAGCGGGGCCGCCGAGAGGAGGCCGGCGAGGGGCGTACTTCATCTCCCAGAAGCCCTTGCTGAGGTCCGTGTCACCGGGGAGTGCCAGGCGGCGCATAAAAAGTGCATCAGACCCGTCTCGCGGGACGCCGGGCGAAGCCCGGGCAAAGGGCGGGCCCGTTTAACCTCTTCAATGCTAATGACAAGGGTAACTCGTCATGCACTGCCCATTCATTTCAATGGAAATCTCATTATTTTGGCCTAATGACCCTTAGCGTCCAAGTGGTTAAGCCCGTTCAAGACCGGGTAAGACTGGACTGGGCCATGTTGTGTGCAATTGTTATTCTTATCGTACTGCCTAACTCCACTGTGTAATCAGCTCACTTTGTACGAGGTTCATTCCTACCTCTTTTGTGGTGAAATGTCTTCCACAAGAGGTTCAAGAAGTAAAACTGCGCAGAATGTAGCTCAAATAAAAGGTCCTATAGACTTATTTATCACCAGAACCAACGAGGTGATTAATCAAAGCATATCTCTGTTGGAGCGGAGGGTATCGCAAGAGCTGGAACTAGCATGGAGGTCCTCTTTAGGGCCTCTAGCTTCAGCCCAAACTCCAACACAGTCAAGGCCAACTACCTCTCTCGCAAGCCAAAATGAAACCGTGGCAGAGATCCTTACCGTCCCTGTCACGGTCGATTTATCTGTCTCGCAGCTGTCGCTTAATTCACTCTTATCCGATGACTTAGAAAAATCACCAGATCTATCTCAATGCCAAAATCACGCTGTGTCATCGGAAATAAAGGATAAAGGGAAGAGGGAAGGTGCTATAGCTAAACAGAAAAAGAAGACAAAGAAGACAAAGGGGAATAAATCTAATTCTATTCAACCAATACTCTCAGCAAACTCTCAGCCCCTGGATGTAAATCACTTCGCACAGTCTTCACAAAATGATATCAACACCTCTATAATTAATATTCAGGAAATTTCGGATAGCATGAAAATAGCCGGGGGTACCTGTGACAGATGTGCCTCTAACGCCCACCTATTAACCAGTGTGGGGGAGCTTTTTAAACGCTATCTGCAACCAGTTGAAAAAAGCTTAATACATATTGAAAAACAGTTAGCGCAGTTAAATACATTACCTTTTAACCAGAAAACCCTGGCTCCTGCATTCCCAGGGGGGGCCAAATCCAAAGCCCCGGGTATTCCTCCTAAATTAGCCCAAACTGTTTCAAAAATCCCAGTTACAGAACCCATAAAACCTGCAGACATACAAACTGGGCGGAAAACTGCACAAGACACTGCCGATTCCACTGCTGTGCTAGTAAAGGAAAAGTCCAACACCATCCAAGACAGCTCTAAGTCCACTCCAGGTTTAACCAAGTACCCTGCGGGGTTAGCCAAGCAAAATCCTAAAATACATCCTTCTTCTAAAGTCCCGGCCACACAACCTAAGGGAGAAGAGAACAAGAAGGGAGTAAGGCTCAGGCGGCCTGTTCATCTTCCCCCCGAGGCGACGCCCTATACAGTTATTCTTACGGGGGTACATGAGCTGATGGAAAATACGGATGAACCTCCGTGGTCTCTCCGCAATAAGGTCCTTCAGTGGTTAGGTACAAACAGACCTCTCCAATCCCCATATACTAGTAGTATTATATCAGTACGAAGAGTAGTATGGATTGGGGATTCTAGAAAAAACATACAGGGCGACTGCATTATAGTCAGCTGTGGTGATTCTGCCACGGTGGATTATATTTGCTCCTGGCCTGACCTGGAAAAAAAGGGGGGGATTGATGCCTATCGTCTCTCCTTCTTCTATCCTCCAACAAACTCACACAACAACGCAGATTTCCAATGCTGGGAGGAGGGTGCGGATTGGTCTTGGAACCAAGTAGGTCACTGGAATGGAAATAGACATAGATCGAGAGACTGGGAACCGAGGCCTTGGATGCCAAGGAGAAACCAGTATAACTTGGATGGATGGAGGGGCATCCCCCTGAGAAATAGGTATGATTGCCTGGACATGGTTGACTGACCATCACGGTACTCATTAAGGGTGAATAAGGAGTATAGTACCCTGTCCATTACTTCAATCTTAGGCAATAAACCTGAGTTGTGTCATTCAAAACAGCCCCTTAATGGTTCAATCGAGACTACTACGAACTTTGATCCTCCCTGCACACTACCTATTGAACTTTCCGTTACCTCAACACAAGAAAAAATAAATAAAGGTCGGGGATAGACCCGACAGGGTACAACAAAGTTAACTAGTGTGAGCCCACAACACTCTGAAAAAGTTCTGTCATCACCATTGAGAAAACCTAATCTGGCCTTGACCTCATGGAACGTCGCGGGCCTTCACAAGAAAGTAAATGATCAGTTATTTCTATCTTTTGTAAGGAAACACGACATTGTTTGCCTTCAAGAGAGTTGGGATCAGGAGGAGTCACATTTAGAGGGCTATACCACCATATTTACGCCGTCTACGCAGGGTAATCGAGGCAGGGGATCTGGTGGGCTTTGTACTTACGTCTCTAACCTGGTGAAAGTTACTGTGAAGAAAATAGCAGGGGAAGGGGCAAATGACAGAGCGTGCAGATCCCTGCAAGGTCTTTCTGTTGTTGGCGAGGGGATGAATCTCGTTCTGATTAACTTTTATAATAACATCGGGAAAGAAGAACCAAAAGCTACAATAGAGGACCTTACCAACATTCTAAATCTGGGAGCAGGAAAAGCGGATTGCATCCTTATCATGGGTGATTTCAATTGCCATTTATGTCCCCTTAGTGGCGCGGGCATTGGTGGCATAATTGATCTTAAGGGCAAACCGACCACACACTTTGTCCACTCCACTTTTGGTACGATGTTAAATCATCTCATGCATGAATGGGACCTAGGATTTGCGAATGTACTTTGCGAGCCTGTGGTCGACTTTCAAACAACCTTCCATGGACATGGGTCTGGGACCATTATTGATTTCATGCTGATATCGAACAATAGACAGGGACATGTTCAGGGCTTTGATATTGAAAACCTAGCAATTAGTGATCATTTCCCAATTAGTATCATTTTGCATAAAGCCTGGCATGATGGTCATGCCTTGAGCCTTCCCGATAAATTATACTGTCACTCTATCTCACTCTCCAAAAGAAATGGTTACGCTGTGAAGTGGGCGAAAGTTGACTCTAGTAACTTTCTAAAAGAAGTAATCATAAAAGATCAGGAGCACTTTACGATGTGCTTGGAACAAGATCCTTCTCCGGAGAAGGTTAAATTAGCCTATAGTAAGATAGCGGTAACCATAAAGGAAAAACGTATTAGGAAATGTAAAGAGAGGGAAACGACCAAATTGAACCGTTGGTTCAACTCTGCCTGCACTTAAGCTCATACTTCTTTAATCCAGGCTCTAAAGACACTTCCGAGGGATGTTAATCTAGTTAGAGAAGCGAGAACAGCGTACAAACAGGCCCTAACTATTAGGAAAAACGATCTCAAACAGCATGCATGGGAAGCACTAATCGGAGCTAGCGCCCTTCGTGATAACAATTCCTTTTGGAGAGAAGTTAATGCCCCATTCTTTGTAGAAAGCAGGACTGACTCTCTCGAAATCGTGATACCCGAGGACGATTGGGTCAATTATTTCACGGGCCTAAATAAATAAGAGGATTTATTGGAGACTAATCACCGAGAAATTCCTGCAAACAATTCTATCGACCTACACCTTGAGACAACTTGCCATTTAGACAAGTTTCCTTTGAATATAGTTTTCATGTCTGCAGAAGTCGAGCAGGCCATTTGTGAAAGCGCAAATTTAAAAGCCCCGAGCCCAGATGGAATTCCCATCGACATATTTAAAGATAGTCTGGACCTCTGGGCTCCGCTTCTCACAAATGTCCTGAATGCCTACAGCCAAGTAGGTTTTCCTGTTACGTGGCAAGAAGCCATTGTAATCCCAATTTTTAAAAAAGGTGATAGACAGGATCCTAAATGCTATAGTCCCATCTCCCTGCTCGACTCTCTGATGAAAGTAGCAGGGAGAGTATTATTGACTAGATTACAAACCTGGGCTAATGAAGAGAGGGTTCTTTCAAAATTTCAGTATGGTTTCAAGAGAGGTCTGGGTACAGTCGAGCAGGGCCTGAACCTGGCCCTTACAACCAGCAAATATACGATGGCTAAAAAAGGCAATTTGTTTATGACATTTGTCGATCTAAGCTCGGCTTTTGACTGTCTAGATCACAAACTGCTATGGTCAACTCTAACGAAGTTAGGTCTAGATCCCCCAATTTTGAATTTTATTGAGGAACTTTATAGAGGTGCAGGAGCAATGGTTCGCTACGGCAGAAATGGTGAATGCACCAGGAAATTCCCTATAGAAAAGGGGGTTAGGCAAGGATGTATACTTGCACCCTTTCTTTTTAATCTTTATATTAACGAAGTGGCAGACTTTTGAAACAATTTAGAAGTTGATTACCCCAAAATAAATGGCTCGTCGGTTCAAATACTTTTATATGGCGACGATGCCGCAATCATATCGCGAACCCAGATGGGCCTTCAAAAGGCACTAACTGGTTTCTAAACCTTTATGGGGTCTAGAGGTTTGAAGATCAACGTAGGTATAACTTTTACCATGTGCTGTACCTCTAAAAAAAAACCTAAGATAGCCTGCAGAACCTTTGTCAATCAGTCTAAGATAAGCTTAACCAAAACATTCTCATATCTAGGCATCACATTCAATAATAGAGGAACCTGGACAATAGCGATAGCTACACGTAACTTGGCCTTCTCCCGTACTATAGGAGCGGTAAAACAATTTGCCAAACGCCTGGGTGGGAAACCCATTGACACTTTGATTAAAATCTATGCAGCTAAATGCGTATCGACTGCAACCTATGGCGCTGGCATATGGGGGACGGCCGATTGCTCACAAATCCAATCAACAGAAAATGCCTTTTTCAGATATTTGTTAGCTGTTCCAAGATCTGTTTCCACCACCATCTGTCATAAAGAACTAAATTATGTGCATATTATAGATCTGATAAAAGTAACACCAGTTATGCTGTGGCACAAGATTTGGACCTCAGAAGAGACGGGTTTGAGCAGGGATGTGATCCTGGACTGCATGAAACAATCAGCGGCCAAGAAGATTATCTGGCTGCAATACATTAAAAACTTTATGAACTCCATTGGGCACCCCGAATTCTTCACAACCCCGAGTACATGCTCTTTAATTTCGAAAAAACTTTTGAAAGATTCTTGTCTCGAACTACTGGAAGATAGAAGGTGGTACCTGGATGGTAGCAAGTTAACAATCATTTCCCATCGCCGCATTTTATGGGGTCCAGGCTTACATCCGTATTTGTCCCCGGAAATCCCTAGTTATACAAGATCACTCTTAACTAGGATGAGAACAGACTGCTTTTTTAGGGTGGTATCATTCCCTACTCCAAATGACCGGCCGGTGTTATTGATAAAATGTCCATGTGATGACGTTTCGACTCAGTCAAACATCCATAGTATTTTCTTCTGTAAATATTATGAGTGGGGGAGAAAGAGATTTCTCTTGCCACTATTAAGGCTGTGGGGCTTGCGTCAATGCAGACCTGCTCTAATTAGGCTGTATATGTTACCCGATGAACTTACCGTGAATACAGCTGCCAATTATCTGAAATATGTGGTTAGAACTAGAGGCTCCATGATTTAATGTAAAACTTGGAATTTATATATATGTAGCTAATAGCAAACTTAATTAACTGAGTTCCTCTGACTGCCTTTTTATAAAGTGTTTATAAATGTTTTTTATATTTTTTAATGTTTTCTTCTGCTGTAATATAGATAGATGCAACTGGATTATGGTATGAATTTTTATTGTGCTTTTATGGTCTTTTTATAATAGCGGATAAAGCTATCTTGACTTGACTTGACTTGACTTGAATGGAAAGGCAATATGAAAAGTGCTAAGCAGAAAAAGAAGCAAAGTACAATAAATGATAGCTGGGATGCTCCATGAAAAATTAATTGTCTGTAACAGAAACAAGATCACAAAATAAGTACTGGGTTCTGAGAAACAGTGAATGGGGAAAGCAAAACAGAAAACACAAAGAGCAGACAGACCGATAAAACTACTAGGAACACAAAAATACAACAGCATAAAGTAACAGGAATAGGGACAGAATGCCAAGGGCCATATTGTACAAAGTGCCTCATCTTTGGAAGGTGCCCTGACGGTGACTAAGAGGTGGCACACTGTCAGTGCACCCCTGATGGCAATCCTCTGAAGAGGGTGAAGGGGTCTTTTGTACCCCGTAGACATCCCCTTGCAGGTAGGTGCAGTCACTCGCTGCACTCGCCTGAAACGGGATCTCTCACTCCTCTCAAAATTGCAGGCAGGTTGCCACCTGCACAGTGAAACCCGGGGCAGCTGATTCAAAGCAGCTCCGTATTTCACTTAAATGCACTCCCCACAGGGCAGCACAACTTCGCTACTGCCCTGTGGGCAGAGCATTACATATAATACTCTACACTCTCCTTGTTTGTGCAGGGTGCAACTTTTGAAAGAAGCGCACTGCACAATCAAGGAAAATGTGCCACATTGTGTAATATGGTTCATAGAGTATCAAGACAGGTTGTGAGAAACTGAGGAATAAGCAAAGTACACAGAAAATAGGACTGAGACTTAAAGCTGAGCAGCATGTTCACACACTCTCATTAGTAGGAAAACTGTGACAACACACAGCATTGAGATTAGAGAGAAGATATAGCTGGCAATTCAGGGACAGAAAACATGTGCAGAGTGAGAGTGATTTGACAGCTATTAGCCATATGTTTGTTTATGTTGAGACTTGGAATCCCACTTCTAGAGAGAAGGCTGCAAGGGAAACTAGTAGACAAAAAGACTAAGGAAGCCAGAAGGGACACAAAGAGAAACTGGCAAACCAGTAATGGAGTGTGGAGCTGAGCTCTGGGAGAGGAAAGTAAATGGCAGCATTTGTAAAGCGCACAGCTACCTCCGGAGAGGTGTTCCAGCAATGGGGCCCGTCGGAAAGATTAAACAAGCTATTGCCCAGAGTCACATGGTGCTGGGCTAACCTGCCACCAGAGCCAAGGATTGAACCGTGAACCCTGTGGTCCAGAGTCAGGCACCCTGGCCACTGCGCCGCATCTCTTCCAGTGTGGCAAGTATATATGTATGCATTGCTGAATCTATAGGGACCAAGAACTTTGATGACAAAGAAAACTTCACCTCCAAGAAGCAAGAGGGATTTGTGGTATTTTCCAAGCTTGTAGCAACTGCTAAAAGAGATACCTTCTAAAAGTGGAGCAAAGATGTAGAAAAGAGCTAATAGAGTATAAGAAAGATAAACATTAAGTGTGGTGGATGGGAGTCCATCACCAGGATCTAGGCAACAAAAATGTTAATTAAACTTGAGGTCGAACTCCTGGCAGCTATGGCACAAAGCAAACAATGCTAACTTAAGAAGGGTTGTAAGGTATTTAGCAGCAACAAAACAGCCAAAAAGCCAAAACACAAGAAAATAAAAACCACACAATCAATTTAGAAAAATACGGTAAAATGCAATGAGTACAATGATACCAAATTTACAACAACAAAAATCCACTAAGGGAAACCAGAGCCAACATTTTTTAGAGATTTACCAAAAAAAAGCAGCAAGAAAAAGCAAAGTGCCTATCAGTATTCACTGTTTGCAGTTGCCTAGGACTTAGGCATGATTTCAAGCAACTGCAAGCAGCAGGAGATGCACCAAGAGCGTTCCTTCTAGCTATAGAGTTTACCTTTTGACTTAGTCTCTCAAATGAAAATCTATATCTTCCAATGGGGCAAGATTGCAGGTTTAATCTGCTATAGTTCTCTAAAAGTTGATAGCCTCTGGATGAGGTCCCACTGAAGCCATTGATTTTGGCTGGAAAAGCTTAGAGTGTGAGAAATTACAATTTTACAGCTGCTGAAGTCCTCACCTTAGGCGGATATTTTTTGCAGCCTCATCCTATCAAGGTTTCTAGATTCATACTCAGTCTTTTTTTAAATCCTCCAGTGGCACTAGTATAGAGGTGCATCAACAAAGTCCTCTTGAAATTTGTCACTGATGCTGTGAGCTCCAGCTGAAGCAACGGAGGTCTAGCAAATCCAAAAGTCCAAACATTATAGAGTTTCAGGAGAATCCCCTCACTCAGAGCACATCAAGGCCAGGATTCACTTTAGCAGAGTGTACCTGTAGGGTCCAGATCAGGTCTAGTTGCTGTGGGTCAGCTGCATAATTCCAGAAAAAGTCCTCTTGTAACTTGTTGCATCATTGTAGTCACAAAGGAGGTCAACCATCTGATCCTTGAAGTTCTCTTCTTCATACTGGGTACAAGTGTCAGCAGGTCCAGACTTTCAAGTCTCCACCAAGGCCTTAAACAGTAGGTCCAGTTCTACTGTATTCTTCCACAGCAGCAAATACTGTTCTGATGAGCTGTGGGTGAAAAAATCCTTTACAGGATTCACTAGCCGGTTGGTGGTAGTGAATACTGTACATTCCCTAATTAATGATGAAAGCATTCCCAAGGTAAATTCTTCCCACTTTTGCAGCATACCCTGTTGGCCTTACAGATTGCTTTCACACAGTGCACTGTTCTAAGTAAGATCATACATGTCACAGCCTTTCTGCCCTTGAAGGAGGGTTGTGTGACAGCTAGGGATGCATCCACATCTTCCTCCACATCAAACTGTTTCTGGGACAGACCCTCCCTCCACCTGGGCATGTGCCAAATTGGCTTCAGAGATCAAAGGAAACAAGATGCTTCTCTTTCCCAGGGCCTACTGTGTACTTAACTTTGAATGTACAAGCCTCAGAAAAGTCTCTTTCAAATTAATGAAGTTTCTGATCCCGCCCTAGCTTGCCCTTCTGATATTATATGTGTCACACAACTCATACCCAAGTCTTCCAGACAAGAGGCTTACACCATTGCTTCTACTCTGGTAGCAGTTCTCATACCTCATTAAAGGAAATATTGACTGACCAGTTGCTTGCAGGCTACTGCCAATTAGCCGCGGGAGGTTAAGGCAGAAAAAGTCTCACTTTATAAAAGTCACTTTTCCTAATTATTTATGGAAATCAGACTGCACCACTGAATTTGATTTTCAATTAGCATTACAAAATAATGTTTGAAGAATTATCCTATCTTGTCCTAAACCAAAATAAGCAGAATTATGATCCTATTCTGAACTTTAATTTTTCTCATCAGGTAGCTACAGCCCTTGAGAGTGAAAATGCTTTTGGAGGTTACTCATTGTGGGCACATGCCTTAATTCTCATAATGGTGGACTACAGTTCCAGTTTCAGGTTCTTATTTAATATCTCAAAGTAGACTTCTTTACTATCAAAAAGGGTTGTTTGAAAAGTTCGCCTGCAGTTTTAAAAGCGGCAGATGGCAGGCAACCTAGGTAGGTCTGAAACTATGTTTCCGTTGTGTGCCTAGTAGATGGCACAACATGTGCTGCAGACCAGATGTCACATTTAACTTTTTCATGCCATTATTGTAATTCCTGCACCACATATTATGGTCCTCTAGAAGATAGGGGTACACTTCCTAGAAAAGACCCTAGCTGGAAGGATTCTCTACGTACTTCACTACCCAATGCAAAACAGGAGCTGGTTCACAGTTGGTCCACGATTAACACAGCTTTACGCCCGAAACCAAGCATAGACCCCGTAACTAAAAAAAGGAGGCTTTGTCTTTACAAAATAGAATTTCACCATTGTCACAACTGAGTGAGACGGATTGACTTATAGATTCTCCAGGGGAACCCCAAATATCTCTTCAAACTGAAGAATCCAATCCTGATACTTTCAATAGAAAAGTGAAATTGGTGAGCTGGAATATTGCGGGGTTACGCTCCAAAAGAGATGATAACATCTGGTTAAGTCATATAAAGCAACACGATATTATAGCGCTCCAAGAGACATGGGACAGTGCGTGCGATTTTTGGGTCACAGGTTACACATCATTCTTCACCTCAGCAAGTGGTACGGTAGGAGGAAGAGACAAAAGGGGGTCTTATGCTCTTGATAACTGTTAACATAGCGGGATTAGCCAAGCAGATCGCTTCTCCCTCCTTAAACCACCTAATAGTGGAAATTAATTTGATGAACGATACCAAATTATTAATTATAAATTTTTATAATTTCATGTTAGATGGCTGACATAATGAGCACCTTTGTATTCTTGAAAATTTTCTCCTGAAATACAAGGAACAGCAATCCACTTTTGTACACTTCATTTTGATGGGGGATTTTAATATTCACTTATGTAATTTAAATTGTCAAATTAAAGATAGGGACGGACCAGCAAATGCAGTTCATCAACACTTTGAGCATAGTCCCAAAGGAGAAGTTCTAGAGGCCCTTCTTTCAAGTGCTGATCTTTACGAACCAGGGTTCCAGGATAGGAATGAACGAGTTGCGACATACAGTGCCAGGAACTCGGAATCAATAATTGATTACATATTCATGTCGCCTGGTTTGCTTGGTTTTGTGATCATCTATAATGCAGTGGTATCTGCCTTTAGTCATCACAACCCGGTATTCCTTGAACTGGATAATACCACTAAATTTGTAAGTAGTCAGGCTAACCCAGTGGCAGAAACTGCTATTTTAGTGAAGGACCAAGGGAGGAGGTTAAAGTGGAGTAAAGTAACCCCACCAGATTTTTTGAATACTCTAAACACGATAGCTAGCCAACTAGACATCTGTATAGATCCCTCCAAGATGGGGTGGAAATGATTACTTCATTTGAAAAAATTTGTACACTTGTGGCAAAAGAACTAACTGTTAAGCCTCAGAAAAAATATTCCCTAGCTAGGGGATGGTTTGATAACAAGTGCTCCAGAGCCCATAATAACCTTCTGAGGGCCCTTAAAAATTCCCCCAGGGATAAATTTGAAGTTATCACCCTCAGGAAGGAATATAAAGTAACGCTGCAGGCGCGCAAAAGTGTTTTAAAAAAGGATGCTTGGTCAGCCATAATGGACAAGGCGACATTAAGGGATAGCTCTAGTTTCTGGGCTATTGTCAACAACCCCCTGTTCACAGGTGTTGAGAATGATACCCTAGAAGTCAACATAAGTGAGAAAGATTGGTTGACCCATTTTAAAGATATTTACGGTAGCAACATGGAACTAGAACCCTTTGTACCACCAGAACCAGATACTGATTGCCCGGCACTTCATTTCTCGCTAGAAGAAGTTAGGAAGGCAATTGAAAATACAGCAGGGAAAAAAAGCTCCAGGGCCCGACGGTGTCCCAGCGGACATGTATAAGGCCGATGTTAGTTTCTGGGCTAAACTATTAACAAATGTTTTTAATGCCTCCATAACATCAGGGTTCCCAGATTCATGGTCCCGCTCAACTATTATACCTGTATTTAAGAAGGGTCAAAGAGGAGACCCAAGGTGCTACAGGCCCATATCACTCCTAGATTCATCTGTCAAAATACTAGGGAAAGTGATTTTAGCTAGAATAAACGATTGGGCTGGGAAAAATAACATCCTTTCAAAAGCTCAATATGGGTTCAGAGCTGGCAGAGGGACGGAAGACCAGTGTCTTAACCTGCACCTTATTTTGAATAAATACATGGTGGCATCAAGGGGTTCGGTCTACCTTGGGTTTATGGACCTGTCCACAGCCTTTGATCTTGTAAATCGGACCAGGCTGCGGACTATGCTCCTGGACCTAGGGTTGGACCGACCTCTGGTGCACTTTTTGGCTGAGGTACACCGGGATTTACATGCCTCAATAAGAATGACACAAGAGGGTGTTTGCACTGCAACGTTCAAGTCTTGTAGAGGGGTAAGCCAAGGGTGTATTTTAGCCCCGATGCTATTCACGCTGTATATTAATAACCTGGAAGAGTCATTGGGTAAGGCTACTCTAGACGTACCACGTTTTGGAGGAATCTCGACACCAGTTCTCCTCTACGTGGACGATGCCGTTTTACTGGCACGAACTCCCTTAGGCCTACAAAGACTATTGACCTCTTTTGGTGCTTTTATGTCTTCACTTGATCTTTTGATAAATACTGGAAAGTCGCATTTTATGGTAGTGGGTGGAAGGAAAAATAACGTTAACACCTTTTACTGTATTGAGTCAGTAATTTCGAGAGTTAAGGTCTTCACCTACTTAGGGGTAGTATTTGATGATAGGGGTACTTGGACCCCCAACTTTTGGCAAAGGCTAATGCGATGAAAAGATCTTCAGCAGCTATATTGGGCTTTGCTAAACGTCTAGGGGGGAAACCAACTGAAGCCATCTTATCTATATATAGAGCCAAAACAGTCTCAATTGCAAGATATGGGGCCACCATTTGGGGATATAAACACCCTGAAGCTATTCAAAGAGAGGAGAACAAATTCCTATGTGCTCTCCTAGGCTTACCCCAATCGGCAGCTACTTTTGCCACCCATCAGGAGCTTGGGATGGGCTACATCAAAGACATTATAAATATGGCCCCTATCCTACTGTGGATAAAAACTTGGCTGAATCCCCACTTCTCTCTTAATCATGCGATTTTAAAGGACTGTATGAATTTGGAAAATATGAAAAGTATCCAGTGGATGTCCTATATTAAAAATACCTCTAGGGAACTGGGGCGCCCAGAAATTTTTACTAACCCAGAGGAACTGCCAAAAGCAGATCTGGCTTGGGTCAAAACCAGCTTTATTAAGAACAGAGAATTGGAGCAGGAGGTGATTCAACTAAGGAAGCCTTCGGTAAGGGAACACTATCTATTATTCTCATCCCTTTTTATCCAACCGTACCTCACTGTTGTGACAGTCCCGTTCCATCGTTGGGTTTTGACCAAATTCAGATTCAATCAAATTCATTTGCTGCTAACCGACTCGAAAGTCTGGTGTAGGCCGGTGGACGCGTCCCCATGTAACTGTGACTGCTATTCCCTGCAGGACACAATGCACTTTACTTTTTTCCGCTCTTATTACAGTTTGCCCAGGAAAAAGTTTATCATTCCTTTACTAAAGGGTAAGGGGTTTGTGCAAGCTAAACCTGCGTTGCTATTTCTAAAACTAATGGAGTCCCCGTTCACTATGTTTGAAGTGGCAAATTTCTTTGTAGCTTCCATTCACCGCAGGAAATGTATAATGATGGGTCTTAACAAAACTGCTGGTGTAAATACATGATTTCATATTGACAATACAATGTTTTTTAACCTGTAATGTAATTATTCAAAAAAATGTGTGTTTTAAAATTGTGCTCTTTTTTAATGTGTTTTAATGTATTTTTTTACCCCCAAATCAATTTGTATACTGTACTTTTTGTGATTTTAATTAATAGAAATAAAGTGGTATTGAATCTTGAATCTATGGTCTTGAAAGCTCAGTATGCCGCCTAGGATTTAGCTGATTTTACCATTTTTTAGGGGTCACAGCACATCGACTGGGTACTGGACACGAGTGCCCTAGTGTATCAGTCTGCAAAATAATTTTCACTCAGGAGTGACACAGATCCTTTACTGATTCTTTACTTTCCTTCTGTAATTCTATTATTCATAGCATTCCACAAAGAATGATTGGTATATTTCTGGCATTATTCTATATGCAACCAAACCAATGCCTTTGTAGCTTAGAATTCGAGGATATTTGATACATATTCCTAAAGTTTTCCTTAAACTGAGCTGAGGATTGAACAATAAACCTCAATCAAGAGTTACATCAAAAATAGTCACCACCTACTACAAAAGCTTGATGGAGAGGGGAGTTTCTTGGTCTACCCACTTTAAATTATTTACTAATTATATGTGTGGAACCCATTGCAAATCCTAAATACCTCCTCTCAGCAAGTTTATTACACACTGTTGCCACTGCAAGTGCTGTAGACGACATTTCTAAAGCTTTAAAATGGTGGAATTATAGAATAAAGTGCTATCAAATGACAAGGTGTTACCTTTTAACATTATTATTAATACTTTTATTATTGTTATGTTTTGTTGTTATCAATATTATTATTATTGGTTATAATAATAACAAATACTAATAATAGTGATGATTAGGAAACTATTATCAAAAGTAATTGTAGTAGTTGCAATAGTAGCAGAAGTACTGCTAGTAGTAGTAGTAGTAGTAGCAGTAGTAGTAGTAATAGTAGTAGTGGTACTCAGAATGGTAGTAATAGTGCTTCGATTGTTATAGTCATAACCAACAATGTCATAACCAACAATGTTTTATACATGTTTCAGCTGCCTAAACACTAAGCAGACCATGTAAAGTTTAAGGGCAATGTCATCACTCTTCACAATTATACTGTTGGGCACTGACAGAAAAGTTATAGGGCAGTAATCTTCTCACTGTCATTGTCACTTTTATTCTGAATTTGACAACCGGGCTGATATCTATGTTTGGATATTTCAGTAAACAAAAATATGATGGATGGAATGCTGAACAAAACATACATAAACTCTGAGCCACAGATCTAGGTTTAATCCATTGTTTTTTTGCTCACCAGCCACCCCAGTTTGGACATAGCTATATATGTCAGTCATGACCCTGCTGCCCATGGGAACAGGACAGCCTGAACTGTCAGGCCAGGTCCTTCCTGGACCGGATACAAGCATCCAGGGATCTGTTTCAGGGTATCACCCCTCATCAGCCAGGCTGGCTTTAATCTAGTGGCACAGTCAGCATGGGGCCCACGTCTGGGTATACCTTTCCCTCCTAGGGCTGCAAAAGCAAAAAGAACATATAATGGATGGAATGCTGAATAAATCAGACATTCACCACCAGATATCGTTCTGGGTTAAGCCCGTTTGTTCGTTGACCACGCCACCCAAGTTTGGACAGAGCCATATGTAAATTGGGCTTGACCCTGCTCCCGTTAAGATCAGTCCAACCCGAACTGCCAGGCCAGGTCCTCCCTGGACATGAAACAAGAATCCTGGAACCAGTAACGGGCTATCACCCCTCACCAGCCAGGGTAGCTTGAATCCAGTAGCATTGTGAGCATGGAATCCACATCTGGGCATAGCTTCCCGCTTTATATGACAACAGCAAAAAGAACAGATAATGGACAGAATGCTGAAACAAAAACTCACCTCCAGCCACTGATCTGGGTTTCATCCATCCTATTGTGCTCAAAATGCCACCCCCAGTTAGGAACCAGCCATATGCAAATCAGTGTTACCTTCAACCCATAGGAACAGTCGAGCCCGAATTGCCAGGCCAGGTCTTTCCTGGACCAGAAACAAGCATCCTGGGACCATTTTTTGAGGTACCACCCCTCTTCATCCTGGCTAGCTTGAATCCAGTGGCACAGTGAGCACAGGGCCCTCGTGTGGGCATACTCCTCCTACTCAGGGTGACAAAAGCAAAAAGAACATATGATGGACAGAGTGCTGAAAAAACCATTCACCGACAGTCATTGATCTGGGTTCAATCCATCATTTTTTGCTCACCACGCCACTCCAGTTTGGACCCAGCCATATACAAATCAGTCTTGACCCTGCTCCTCATGGGAAGAGTCCAGTCCGAACTGCTGGTCCAAGTGCTCCCTGCACCCTATACAAGTACCCTGGTACCAGTTTCAGGGTATTACCCCTTTCAGCCAAACTAGTTTGAATCCAGTGTTTGTGTTTGTTTCAACTTTATTTCGGGTAATATAGCCATAAAAGCAGGAAGTACAAGAAAAAAAAACATTTAGAGACAAGTATATACAGTACCCTATACCAACAAATTGTCACATGATCAGGTTACAATAAATAGAGTGGGGCAAACAAAAAATTGATCCATTTCAATGATTTTACAAGTACCACATTAAAATCTAGATCTCACTTTATAATTTAAATAAAATATTTATTTTTCATGATTTAAAAGCCAGAATTTAAAACCTTTAAAAACCACATTTAAAAGATGAAATCAGTGCATTCTATTATAACTATGCTAGGTGTAGAAGACTACGGACCCCATTAATACATTACAGCTTGTGGCCAAGCTGTTTTCTAATGAGGTACACGTTAAATAAAAACCTACTTATGCAAAACACTACCAGTTGTGAGGTGTTAGACTTAATTATATGCTCTGCCTCTTTGTAGGACCTAACGGCCATATTTTTACAGATGGGTCTAATCCAACGGTCCCTAGGTGACTTATAGACCGGACAAAAAAACATTAAATGGACATCGTCTTCTATTGCCTGCAGAGGATACAAAGGCCACTATCATTTTTACCCCCCCCCCCACCTACAGGTATTTGCATTCGTCTGGAGCACCCCATATCTAAATTGCAAATATAACGTTTTTGCTAATGGTGGTCCTATCTTGTCCATGAATGGTTCAAATGCAGCATTATCCTTTACAATCAGAAATTTCTGGGTCAATATGCCAATGGATGAACTATGGAGTAGCTCACCATTGACATACAACCAGAAAGTGGACTTTAGGATCTTTTTACACGGGTCATATTCTGAGGTTCTTCCCAATAATGGGACAACCCTAACCTGATACACCAAAAGGAAATATGTTTTAACCATGCGATTTTCTTATACTCATCAATCTGAATATTTTCTATCAATCCACTTTTATAGTTACACAGCTCCAGGGTTGTCCAAAGCCTTACCCAATACAACAATGGCCTTAAGATTGCTTGGTAATCTGTCCGTTTGAGATCAATATCCAGGAACACTGGGACTAGTGGAGTTCTAGTTGGTAATTTAAGCAACCTACATATAAAGTGATTTTCTTCCCGTTCAAAGTTGCTCTTACAGCAATGCCCCCAAACCTCAGCGCCATAAAGTGCCGCTAATTGGGCCTTTGCCTTAAATACTTCAAGTGCCGGCGTGATGGCTTTAGAATGACTCGCGCCGTGCACTTTTAGGATGGGCATCGAATTTTGTTTGAAGGACAATCTACTTTTTACCAGATGCCCCTTCCATGAAAGGGTACTATCCAACATAATACCTAGATAGTTGAAACTCTCCACATACTCCAGTTTTTGATTATTTAAGGCCAAATTTTTCCTAAAGGACTTTTGCGGGTTTATGGACACATATTTTGTTTTAGATTAATTTATTTCTAACTCCTTCTCTACACAGTAACCATAGAATGAATTCACCAGATTTTGGAGACCCTTCGGACTCTGTGAGATGAGGATTGTATCATAGGCAAAAAGTAGTGCCGTGATCGCCTCGTCTCCTAGCTTCGGGGAGTCATGGTCGCAGTCCCTTAGGTATGTAGGTATATCAATAACATATAATGAGAAGAGCGTAGGTGCCAGCACACAGCCTGGGTGCACACCTCGCCTCACATGTATGGGCTTTGAAACTTAACCTCTCTTCCCCCATCTGACTTTGGCGTAGTTCCCTGTGTGTAGTCTAATGAGTTCTTTGAGTAGCTCGCCGGGGACCCCCATATTTCTTAGTGTGGTCCACAGGAGAATACGTGGGACGAGGTCGAAGGCGGCCCTCAAGTCTACGAACGCCACGTACAAACTGCCCTTTCTTATATTAATGTACTTCCAGTAGATGCACGTGAACCTAAATACTTGATCCACCGTACTGGTTTTTAATCTAAACCCTGCCTGGTATTTAGTCAATATCTGAGTCCCGTCTATCCATTCTAAAAGTCTATTTAAAATATGTCTGGCGAAAACCTTCTGTAAAAGATCAATTAAACTAATTGGGCGGTAATTGCCGGATCATAACGATCTCCTTTTTTAAAAATTGTTACGATTTCTGCCCCTTTCCAACTATCGGGGATTGGCGTTCCAGCCACTATAGAGTTACATAAAAAGTTAATGTAAGGCCCCCATACTTCCACATCGTGCTTCAATAAATCACCAGGGATCTTATCAGGTCCTGGGGCTTTGCCTGCTTTGATGGCCTGTAGTGCCTGCATGGTCTCCTCTATGCTAAATTGTAAGGTAACAATACTCGATGCTAAGTTGCTTTCTTGGTCTTGTATGGGCGACCCCTCTTCATCGTGTGAATAAAGTTTAGTAAAATGGTCACACCATGTTTTTTCGTCTAGGTAGAGGTCCTTAGATGATCTACCCTTTTTATTCCCCTTTGATATTAAACTCCAAAAGGTACCCTGATCTCTCAATTTAGCTGCAGTTAGTAGATCATCCCATAGTGCGTCATCCCACGCTTTTTTCGCCTGAATCAAGATTTTATTATATGCATGCCTGCTATCTCTTATGCACTGGAAATTCTTGGTTTTAACAGCCTGAATCAAGTGGGACTTAGCTAGATGACATTCTTTATTGTACCAAGGATTAGCTAACTCTAAGTGACTTTCGTTTGAATTCTTATCCCTTTTGCAAATTTTACTCAAAAAGGGAGTTAGAGCATCTACCAATTGATAGTGTAGGTCTAGAACGCCCTGGGTGCCCAATAAAAGCTCCTGGCAAGATGCAATGGTGTCGGAAAAAGTATTATAAATATTTAGCATTGTTGCATCTTTAGCCAGGATGTAGGGCCATCTCAGAGCCTGCCTATTATTTGATACCTGAAGTTCCCCAAAAGAGCTATTTAATGCGACATCTTCAGCTGGTTTAGATATAAAAGGCTGAGGATTTAGCCATAGCTGAAGTGGAAGATGGTCACTCTCTGTCCTAATATCTATTTTAAAGTCAATAATTAAAAACCATAGACTCAGAGAGACCAATATAAAGTCTATATGTGACTTACAGTTGCCTTTACAAAAAGTTGGGGCTGCTGGTCTATCAGACTGTAAGCGGCCATTACATGGCCTTAAGTCGTGACCCACGGTCAGCTGTAGAATCTGAATTGCTGCTACAGTACTTTTAACTGGCCCAGTGGAATCCAAAATCGGGATATCATTTGCCATGTCTTGTTCATCGAGTAGGTTATCGAGGCCCAACACTGGTTCGTATTTACAGTTGAAGTCCCCTCCTACTACCACTTGCGCATTTGGTCCTAGTGTATCTAAAAAGGAGTCCAGTAGCTCTACCACCTTAGATTCCTTATTTGATGGATGTGGTCTGTTATATATGTTTATTAGATATACAGATTCTTTTTTCCTTGTCACCATCTTTAGTCCCAATAAATCAGGAAAAGGAATTGACTATGGAGTAACTTCTATTTCTAAAGTAACTCTTACCCAGATCACCAGCCCCCCCAACGCTCTCCCTCTTACTGAGGGAATGGCGTCACAATGAAAAGTTTTATACCCGGGCCTATGCAGAGTTTCTAGGGCCCAAGTCTCCTGGAGGAGGATGGCATCATAATCCTCAATGTAGGTGCACCAAACTATATCTCGTAGATTCCTAGCTCAGCCTGCTATGTTCCATGATATTAATCTTACGGGTAGGTTTTCCTTGAGACTGGGTGAGGGTGCATCCAACAATATATCTTGCCTAGGTGTACCATCTAGAGGAATAGTTATAATACTTGTTCCTTCCATTGCAATATTTCCAGTAATGTTTCCCTCAAGCACGGTACTACTGATACAGCATAAATCAACCTCTCCCGGGCTTCCATTGCTATCCCCAGCACAATTAGAAATCTGATCACTCACCGCTGCCATTAAAGCAGAGGCAGGTCTAGGGCTATCTTCATAATTCAATGTGGGCACCACTGTCCGTGATTGCTCAAACTCTAGGTTATTCATATTTAGCTTCCCAACCTGAATATTTGAAGTTACCCCCAAGCCAAGGCTGCCAACCGACAAGAGTCAATCATTCTGATCCAAGGTACTCAATGCATGATATCTATTATGAGTTGGGATCTCGAAGATTGGACATCTGCTGGAATTTGGAGGCCTGCCTGTGGTATTATGCTGAGGAACCTTGGCTAAATGGCTATAGAAATATCCCAAAGGATGCACACCCACACTATTCTCACCCAGTTTCAAGGATGCTGCTCTAAGTAGCACAGTTGCAACGTGTTGAGGGTGTCTAAAATAATAATGATCCAGGGTACCCGTCTAGTTGTTAATATCTGGTCTGAATAGTTTATCGGAAACCCACAGTTCTTATTCAGCCAGGAAACAGTTTTGTGTTTAAGCGAATTGTGTGATTCCTGGCGGGAGTTGGGCTGTGTAGAGTCTATGGGTGGGACATTGGAAAGTACGACAACATATGGTTCACAGTCTGGTGGGAGATTAGTTGGGCACATTTTCCTCGGTGGGACTGGTGACCCCACTATGCTCGTTCTGACCACTTTGGTCGGTGTAGTCTGGCCGTCCGATCGTCTCATCTCCTTGGCTTTAGCTGTACTTACCCTCCCCACCAATGACTTCTGTACAACATTATCAGGTAGATCGTCCCTTTCCCTCAATTTCAAACTCTCATCACTAGTTATCCGTGTTAGAAGACCTCCTAATCTTGACACTTCAGCTGTCAGGAAATCTATTTTTGCCACTAGAGGCTTAACAACAATTTCTAATTTAGCCTCAAGCATCTTAGCTATATGGTCCAAAAGGTCAGGATTCATGTTGGTGCCACTGTTAATAGTCATGGTCTCCTTGTGACCAACGGTGCTCCTCTGCACTGTTTCAGGTATTTTCTTGTGGTGTGTTCCTTGGTCTGTGTTTTCCTACATTTCCTTACTGCTCTCTTAACTGGAGAGCGCCGTAGTGAAGCACCCATGGAATTATCTGGTAAATCCTGGTCCGATGCGTCCTGATCTACAACTGATATTGCCGGGATTTCTTCTAATGGGACATCAGTAGTAACATCAGTAATAGGAGGAGAGGCCACAATCGAACCACTACTGGCACCAGGGGGTGTAGTAATTATCACTGGCCGATTTTCCCGACCCAGTTATTTCCTTCTATCATTATTAATCTTACTCACCATTTTGACTAAATAAATGTCCATAGTTGATTTGTTCTTAGCCATTAGTATTAACTAAATATTAACCCCAAAAACGTTAGTACCGTTAGAATCACGGCTAGTTGGGAATAGGCACACAAAAACAATAACTATAACCTTGCAAAGTACTTCCTATCTAATAGTGTGAAACAAAAGGTATTTAAGAAACTGGAATAAACAGTCATAAAATATGTCCAGATGCTTACTTTTCAGATAGAGCAACAATCAGGGGGGTGGCCCTGCCCCGGTCTGCCCAGACTGCACAGACTGCCCCGCCCTTGTCCTGGGCTTCTCCCGGGCGTGCCCGCACGCGTCCTGCGGGGACAGGAGGCGTTCCGGTGTTTGTAGGCGCCTCCGGGCACAGCCTGCGACGTCCCAGGTGCGCCTCTGCCACCGGGGCACCTGGGAAAAGAAGTCCTCAGAGCTGGGGTTGCCTGCCCGGCCGTTCCCCTCACGGTGCTCGGTGGGCTGGAGGATGGCGGTAAGGAGGTGTGGGGCTGAGCAGCTAACCTTCACGTACTGCCAAGCAGGTTATGTCCCTCCAGTGGCATAGTGAGCATGGGACCCAAGTCTGGACATATCTTTCCCACTTCAGGTGACAAAAGCACACAAAAAACAGATGATGGATGTAATGCTGAACAAATCATTCACCCCATCACAGATCTGGGTTTAATCCAGATTTTTTTGCTCACCACATCACCCCAGTGTGGACCCAGCTAAATGCAAAACAGGCTTGACCCTGCTCTCCATGGGATTAGTCCAGCCCGAATTGCCAGGCAGGTCCTCCCTGGACCGGAAACAAACATCCTAGGACTGGTTTTGGGGCATCACCCCATATCAGCCAGGCTAGCGTTAATTCAGTGGCATAGTGAACACTGGACCCACATCCGGGCACACCCTTACCACTTTGGGATACAAAAGCAAAGAGAACAGATGATGGTTGGAATGCTGAATAAATCAAAAATCCACCATCCATAACTAGTCTGGACGTAATTCATTGTTTATTTTCTCACCTCGTCATTCTAGTTTGGACCCAACCATATGATATCAGTCTTCCATTGTCGAACCAGTTTCCGGTGGCGCTAGTGAGCAACCAGCGAAAGCCGCAAGCCGCAACCGCAGGTGTGGACGAAACCGTGGACGAAACCGTGAGGAGCCGTGAGGTGCCGCGAGGAGCCCAAGCAGGGGCGGGACAGCAGGGCTGAACAGCGGCAGCAGCCCCCGGGCACCCGGCAATCGGCAATCACCATCCTGCATCCAGTGCATCCAGTGCATCGAGTGCAGCACCGGCGGCGGTCACTAGCGGCGGCGGAAGAGGAGAGGTGAGCTAGAGGTGAAGGCGGAGGTGGGAGAGAGGAGTGAGCGCGGCCCTACGGCCCCGGCCCCCGCCTCGCCTCACCTCATCTTGCCGTTTATCGCATTGCCCGCATCGCCATGGGCCAGTGCCTGTGGTGAGCGTTTGTCAAACTGCCATCAAAGCCAATAGGTCACTGCTAGCTTTGATGCACAAGAACCTGTCAGCAGAGCGAGTTCAGAGGACGTTTGTGGAGTTCAGATCTCGGAGCTTGTGCCAGGCAGCGACACCGGTGAAGCAGAGAAACGCCGGTCAGAGGTGGCCGCCCCCCTCCCTTCCTTCCCTCCCTACAGGCACAGGCCAAAGCTAAGCACAGCTGGAAACAATCCTGGCTTGTGAAAGCGGTCCAGTTTAGAAAGGAGGGCGAATTGACAGGACCAGTAAAACAAACAAACAAAGACAAAACCAACAAACATACAGATATCTAACAAATCGGAAAATACAATCCAATACAATTTTTTTTTTCTCTTTAAAATTGGCAAAAAAACTAAAAACAATAACGACCATCCCCAAAAAGAAAAAAAACTCATAGCTCCGCCCTAAGCAAAAAAAAGGAAAAAAACCTTCGCCACAGCATCAAGTCGCAAGGCGGGTGGGCAACAACCCAACAATGAGGTCTGGAAGAATAAGGGGGGATGAGTGTAAAGAGAAAAAATCACCACCTAACCCCAAAAAACCCAAAAAAGAAATGGAGATGGAACCAGAAATAGAAACGGAGGTCATAAAGGCGATGGTCATGGAGGACAACAGTATAGCACCAGGTACTACGCAGGAAGGAATGTCACCCACGGAGCCGAGGCAAACAAATAGCGACAAGCAGTACGGGAAGGAAGGCGTAACACAGGGCATTACAGCCATCTCCGGATCCGCAAGCTCAAAGTCAACTGTCAGCAAAAAAGCGACTGAGACAGCCCCGCCTGTTACTAACGAAGGCGGCAAGAAGGGCATACCACCTGCATCAAAAAGGCACTATTCATGCCCAAACAGCAGTAAACGGGCATTGATCACCGACTTCCTAAAAGTGGCCACAAAAACTGCGAAAAACAACCAGGAATGCGACGACCATAAACAATTCACACATTTACAAGATACCAGTCCTAGCATTGACACCTTTGACGGCCCAAGTGAAGCCGATACGAATATCCCCCTCGATAAGTGCATCAAGAGTCGCATTAATGAAAAAGCAGAACCTTGGGCGATAGGTCCAGACCTGGATCACGCATCAGAAGGCGAAACCCATGGCCCCCAAACTCTAAAAATCATACCCCTCTCAGAAGGTGGTCACATCCATAAAGTCAACGCCATAGAAGCAGAAATACATCATCAGCCGCTCATCCTAGTATCACAGCAGAAGGTGCAACAACAACTGTTACCAAGCCATAATGGTCTTAACGGTAACAAAGAAGCTATCTCAACACATCAGACAAGCATGGGCCCTCTAAGCCCCTTCGGTACCACACACATGCTGTCGCCGGCCCTACTCACAGATGACCCGGTCAAAGCAATAACCAACAAGCATTATTCTTCGGAATCTGTCTATCAAAGTAGTATAAAATCACCGCCCTCAAGGCAACAAGATGACATATTTCTTAGTCTAAAAAATCTCGAAAATTCTCCCACGATGCCGCAGTCGCAAAATAGGGAGATAGTACACGAAATTTCAGCCTCTCAGGTTTCCTTGCCTCCAGAGTATACACCTTCACCGGTACAGGCAGCCAGCTCACCACCCTCTGCAGTCTGGTCCCATTTGTTAAACACTTTGGACACTATCGGCAAAGCCATGACCTATCACGCAGACAAATTAGATACCCAAGTTGGTCTGTTAAACATTCTAGCTATCTACGTACAGGGGGTGGAACAAAAGCTGCAAAACCTAAATGAAATGATAGAGCGGGTGCAGCAAGACCGAGAAACATGCTACCTAACAAACCATTGCCATTGCACGCAAATCATAGACCAACTAGCCGTAGTTCCAAATCTAATGTCCGAACTACTGGGGGCCGTCAGGGACACCTCAGCACAGACTAATCCACCAACAAAGAAATTCAGAGAAACCCAGCAGGAAATGGATCAGGTTTACCCAAGTCCCCCAAAAGAGCACAATGTAAAAGCAGGGGGGCTCAACAGTGCTCTAACACCCGAAAGCACAAAAACATTACAGTTAAAAACCGTTTCTGAAAATGTAGCCGTCTCGATCAGCCCATCAGTTGATCTTTGCAACAACCCACTCGCAAAAGAAGCAATTACTAAAGCCCCACTATCAAAGCGGGAGAGGAAACGACTAAGAAAGTCAAGAAAGGGAAAACAAACAAGACATGCACCAACCATATTCAGTACCACAACGGAGCAAAATGTTACCCAAAGCGAAGACGATACACCAACAACAAACACAGAGAAAGCAAGCCTGGTGGTCGACACAGTTCTATCTACCAATAAGCCTACCAACACAACAATTCAAAAGCAACCAAAAATGGAACACTCACAGCCAGCAAACGTATATAGCATATTCAAACCCATAGAAAAGGTAGTGAATCGGCATGTAACATCACAGCCCACTCAAATCCCAACAAACACTACCAGACGCAACACATTAGTCACATTAGAACCCGTCAAAACCAGCTCAAATGACGTAATTTGGCCTAATGAGGGAGACAGCAAGGATGGGTGCACCGCCGACAAAATATACAGGATTCACAGGGAAAGCAGTGTTCCAACCACTGCAACAAACAATGATATACCTCCTCTAAACACCGCATGCAACACTCAGAATCCTCGCCCGTCCACTGCGGGACAACCCTCAGAGGGAAATGAACTTAAAAAAAGCCATCACACAGAGCTGGTCCTTTCCGACAGCAATAACTGTTACTACAAAAAGCTGCATTTCATCCCTCATTTCGAATCGAGGGGAACCCATGACATCCTTAATAGAAGCGTAATACTAAAACTGCTCAAAGCACTCCCGTCCCTGCGTCATATTGAGACGGAGAACCTTGAAAGCGTCGAATTCAGCCCTAATCCCGACCCATCCGGTCGAGAAATCACCATAGTAAGCTTTAGTGATAACTCCTTCACAGAGCAAATCTGGCAGCAGCAGGTTTTATTTGCCAAATGGGGTATAGAACTAACAAAACCAACGCCCGCCCGCTATCCTACCCCACTTCAACAACTAAAGTCATCAGAGAGCTTGTTGAGAGGTGCGAAAGGCCCAGAACACCAAAGCCCAAGAATTGGCAAAGATCAAGACGGGAGGAAAATAACCATAACCTTCGTTCATCCTGAAGCAGGAAAACACACAGGGCAAAGGAAACAGAACCCAGCTGGAACCCGCCAATGCACGGCATGAACAAACCCTTTCAAAGCAAAAATAACAGACCACGGGTGCAACATTTGCTCTTGGAACATAAATGGCCTGAGCTCAAAACTAGAAGATCCGGACTTCATGGAATTTCTCAAAAAACACGATTTAATTCTTCTCCAAGAGACATGGCAAACAAATCCTTCACCAATAGTAGATTACAAAGAATATCTTAACCCGGCCCAGAAGGATTCGAAATATGGTAGAGCTAAAGGAGGGCTTTCAATCTATGTCTCGACCCACATCTCCTGGCAGGCCACGGAAGTAGATTTAGATACAACATGGATGCTATGTATCAAATTAACAGCCCGACCTTCTGTAGCCTACTAATATTGAATATATACATCCACCCATCATCCAAACAAAAGAGATTGAATATTGACACTCTAGTAGCAACACTGGATACATTAAAACTGGCTCACCCACACTCCAACATAATTTTATCAGGTGATTTCAACATGAAATTACAAAATCTAAGGAAAGATAGTCCAACAGGCCATGTTCCACCTAGCAAACAACGTGACACACATGGTAACAGATGTGCCTCTCTGTTGGAAGAAAGATCAATGGGCGTGTTAAACCGACAAGTGACATCAGAGAGCCACCAAGCATATACCCGAGTAACGCAGAGAACATGCTCCATCATTGACTATTCATTATCAAACCTAGACCTTCTTCCCCACATCACAAACTTTGAAATAAAAGATAGGTCAGAAAGCGATCATCACCCACAAACCTTCACTTTACTCGTAAATATGGCCGACCCCGCAAAAGACAAAGAGATGTCCCAATTCACAAAATGTTACAATTTGAAACGTCTAATTTGGAAAAAGGAAAATATTGGTGACATCATGGCCACATGCATAACCCTTTCGGAGAGTTTTAAAGTCAATCCATCATGCATAAAGGCTTGGGAAATCTTTGCTCAAGACCTAAACAAAGATTTCTCAAAAAATGGCCGCAAACCAGGCAGATCAGAAGGGATAGGGTGGTTCACCACCAGTTTAAGGAAACAAAAAAACCAATTGAATAAACATCTAAGGCATCTGCGAACTCGAGGCCTAGAATCTACTCAGGACATTCTCTCACTAATATCAAAAGCAAGAAAAGACCTACAAAGAGACTCCAAGGCAGCCAAGAAAGCCTTCAGAGAAGAACTCTGGGCAAAACTCCTCCATGCCAGCAACCAAAAAGACTCTAAGCTCTTCTGGGATATAATCAACCAGCTATCGAACGGCAAGAACAGGCACTTCAACTCTGACGTAATGGAGGACACTTGGAAAGCACACATCGAGCAAACATATAATGACACCCTACCCTCAGGAGCTACAAATCAGGAAATCCCCACCGCAGAAACAGTTGATGATACACCAACAATCGAACTGTCAGAACCACCTCTGCAGATTTCCCAAGATCGGGTCCTTAAAACCATAAAAAATCTAAGGCCTGAAGGAGCCCCAGGACCTAACGGATTGCCTAACGCATTATTCCGGCATGATCCCTTATTCTGGTCTGATATCCTTACTCCATTATTCACACATGCACTATTGTCAGGTACGATCCCAGACTCCTGGAGAGGAAGCATCCTTAATCCTATACATAAATCTGGTCCACGTTCAGATCCTGCCAATTACAGATTGATCGCACTCATTGAGGTTAAAGCCAAAATCTACGCCTTCAACCTGCTGGCAGAGTTAGAAGACTGGGTGAGCCACACAAACTTGATGCCAAACACACAAACAGGATTCCGGCCTGGAATGGGCACCCTCACCAACATCTCTGCGGTCACACTCCTTGCCAATCAAGCCATGGCCAAATCCCGCTCCCTCTATGCCTGCTTTATTGACCTTAAAGCAGCATTTGATAAAGTACCGAAGGCAAAGCTATGGGCCAAAATGCAAAGCTTGGGCGCACCAACAAAACTTTTGGAGGCAATTATCAACCTTTACTCGGATACATGGGTCCAAATCAAAAAAGGAGACGGGTGCAGCATAACAAGTAAGATCCAAACTAAAAACGGGCTGAAACAGGGGTGCGTGCTGGCCCCCTGCCTCTTTAACATCTACACCGCCGACCTCGAGAAATACCTTCAACAAGTCCAAACCGACCCCCCAAAACTGGGCAAAATACCAATCACCAGCCTTCAATACGCAGATGATATCGTCCTTCTATCACAAACACCGATAGGCCTTCAACGATCAATGACCCAAC
This sequence comes from Lissotriton vulgaris, assembly GCF_964263255.1. Classification (NCBI taxonomy): domain Eukaryota; kingdom Metazoa; phylum Chordata; class Amphibia; order Caudata; family Salamandridae; genus Lissotriton; species Lissotriton vulgaris. The sequence continues at coordinate 1,717,545,792 of NC_141689.1, read as the reverse complement.
TAGGAGCATACACCATTGCATCCCAATTAACAATCAATCGCAAGAAAACTAAGGTGCTGTGCTTCTCAAAACATCATAAAAAAGGGTCAAAAGGCAAATTCATCTGGAACCTGGGTGACAAACCAATAACCCAGGTGGAATCTTACAAATATCTAGGGTTTCAACTTGACCAAAACCTTAACTTCAAACACCAGCTGAATCAAGTGAGAACGAAAGCAAAACAACTTCTCTACGCCTTTAAAACTTTACAAAGGAAATTAAAAGGCAGCTCAACAGGCCATGTGTTGAAGTATGCATGTAAGTGAAGTAGGGTGGCTCACTGGTTAGAGGCGGCAGACCCGAGAGCAGAGGACGGCCCGGGACCAGGGTTCGATTCCCGGCGCGGCAGGTTTCTGGACCAGGGTCAGCGGACTCGATAATTCTCTCGCCTCGGTGCCCACTCTGATCAGCGATCACACTCGGCAACTCTGGGCATTAGCTTGCCTCATCTTCACTAACGGCCCCACCAGACCGCCGGGGATGCCTGGTCTCACCCTGGAGATACCCATTAAGGGACCATCTCTCAGGGAAGCCAGGAAGGGTTTCGCAGCGGTCGAAGCGCCTTGGGACCCTACGGGTAAGTAGTGCGCTATATAAAATGCCAATACAAGGTAATCGCAGCCAAACTTATACCAACCATATCATACGGGTCAGAAATAATGCATACAATAGACGCAGCCGCCCTTAATCAAGCCCAATCAAGCTTCTTCAAGAGGTTGTTCTTAATCCCCCAGCACATTTCTCAAGCCCAGATTCGACTGGAATACGGGTTAAAAAATCAGAAACCAGCCAGACAAGGGGCGGTCATTAAATACTACTGGCGGATGAGGCAAGCAGAAGATAACACATTAGCCCACTCCTGCTGGGAAGAAATCGAAAAGCAAGCGATGTTAAATAATTCCATCGTCACGGTTCTAAAAGGTTCACTCAAGGACTTACACCTCGAAGGGGTATGGCATACAAACACCCCTTTTTCTGGCTTCAAAAAGGCAGTAAACAGTGCAACCAAACAAATTTCACAGCTAATGGATAAAACTGCATTCTCAAAGAAAAAACACGCTTGGGCAGTGATTAGTTCTTACCAGTCGCTCAAACCACAACCATACTTGTTAGACCATTTTTCACAACATAAAAAACACTATCTGACCATGCTACGACTGGGGTCATTCCCTACGAAGGACCTAACCCCAAAATGGAAACAAGTATGGTCAACAAAAGAATGCCGGCTGTGCGGACAAGGAGAAGAGAGCCTCTTACACCTACTATGCATCTGCCCTACACTACTAGAAATTCGGAAAAGGGTCCTCCGCAAGTTGCTGATAAAAAATCAGCTACGGACATGCAGAGCGGCAGTCATACATTGTCTTGGAGGCCACTCCATTGAACTTTCTTGCAAAGCCATTCTGCTTTGGAAAATGGCAGCCAAAGAATTAGACAACAAACAAGAATGAACTGGAGTGGTTCAGTTTAGACCACTTGGACCCTTGTTCATCCCCTGCATTAACACAAATTCTGGGCCCCCGGTGTACAGCATCGCCTCTCTCTGTTCAAAACTTCTTTTAACATGAAAGTTTTACTTAATGTATCTTCTATGGACGATTATTCAGGTCATGACAGCATTGTGTTTTCATTTCTTTTCTGTTAGCTCCTTTTTAACCCTCAACATTTTATCCAATTAAGTAACCTTGTTTCTTTCTTTTTTTACATGTTTGTATCATTGAACTTTCTCCATTCTTTTATGATTTTTAACGAGATCAAATAAAAGTATTTTTGACTGACTGACTGACTGACTGACAGTCTTGACTCTGGGAACAGTCCAGGCCGAACTGCCAAGCACAATGGATTTAAGCCAGATCTGTGACTGGGGGTGATTGTTTGATTTGTTCTGCATTCCGTCCGCCTAGTTTTTCTCTAGTGTACCTGCCTTACTGTGCCTCCATGTTTCTTATATATTTACATATTTCTCTTTTTAGCTTTACCTCCCTTGCATATCTAAATATAAACTTAAAATATCACCCTAAATAATTTCTTGTTAAGTCATCAAATACCTTTATTGATTTCCATATGATCCTATATGAAAATGCCTGCACCGGTGAAATTGTAATTTATTTTATATATATATGTTTGCCTTCGTAAGGTGTCTGATAGAGAGAATATATGGAGATACAAATAGTCTAATGTGTTATTTATTATCAAAGTTGATCCTGATGATTTTTCCCTCCTTCAACAATGGTGACAAACTGTATATTACATTCAGATGATCTACATGTATAAATTATGCGATTGCTATTTGTGCATGTGCACTGGTTATGAATCATTCTATTTAAAAACATGCAGAGCAAAAATGGTTAATTAAGACTGTGCAGTGAGATGGAATTACAGCTTTGTGAGCATGGTTCCAGTTTTCTCCTGTAAACTAGTTCTAAAATGGAATCTGCGGGTAAATAAGCATTGATTTCTGAAGTCAGCTACACTGCACTGTGATAGCAGCATGTAATGTTACCTTTGCACTCTAGTAATAGATGAGTGAATGTGTGTTTATTAGTTCGCTTGCTTGCTTCAAATAACACGTTACTGGGCCACATCTATTTTTACTGGCATGGCAGTCTGTGATTATTAGGTGTCACATGCACTCGCAGTTGTTTTGTTCTTTGTATATGAATCGTATTTCAAAGTGCTTCGGGTCAATAAATGATTAGCTTGCTGCTTAAAATGTGCTGTATCCGGCTCTGAAATCCAACTAGCTGATGTTCATTCTGTATGCGACAATCCATAAAGAAATACATAAAATCACGAACTACATATCTTGGGACAGTCAAGACAAAGGGAATGATTTTCTGTATTTTCTTGTTTCCCAGAAAGCACCGATAAAAATAAAAGCCAGAAGTGTGATTATCTTTTGCAGATGATGCATCGCAATACATCCTCATGTGGCATGCAGAGGGATGGAAAGGCACCCGCCTATCTGATCAAATATTTAAGACAATAAATTGAAGTTTTTAATTAAACAAATAACAAAAGAGGGGCTGGGATGGCTGGTGCGCATTTTTAAATGAATCTGCAGTTTGTGTCATGGGGATGTGTCTCGCATTTCAAGGCACACCGAATTATTCTGAGATTTTTAAAAAGGCAGTTTTCCTGCTTCTACTATGTTAGGCCATGTTGCACCGTTCGTTGGTGTACTAGCGAGCCTACGTTTTGTAACAATGCAGTACTTGCAATGTAGTTAGGGTTACTAGACGTTGGAGAAATTGCGGAGCATGTTTACTATAAAATGTCAGAGACATTTTCAGAACGCATGGATATGCCGTATTTACTACAATACGACTCACCCCTGTGTTTTGCCTAGCACTGGTGCTAAAATTAGCTGGCAAGTGCCAACGCACTTGCATAGTGTAAGGGGCAGATTTACAATAGCTGGCGCATCCCCAGGGATGCGCCAGCTATTGTGCGCCGCAGCTCCGCCACCCATGGTGCGCCGCATTTACAATGCGGCGCACCATGGGGCAAGAATGGAACAGATGCGTGAGGCATCTGTGCCGTAAAGGTGGCGCATTGCTGGAGTTGCGTCGCAAGCGCGGCGCTGCTCCAGCAGGGCTCGGGGGTGCCCTATCTGTCCAATGCTGCGTCAAGCCGTACGCCTGCTTCAAGCAGGCGCAGGGTTTTGACGTAGCATTGGCCTAAAAGTGACTGAGTGAAATCTTGTAGATTTCACTCAGCCACTTTTGCGAGGCGCACCTGCCCCGGAACGCCCACCCTGCGCCGGAACGCCCACATGTGGCGCAGGGCTTTACAACGTGACGCATCTGCCTAGATGCGTCACGTTGTAAATGGGTCGCAAAGTTGCGCCACGTTTACGACGCCGTTGCGTGACGCAAACGTGGAGCAAGTCCAACATAAATCTGCCCCTTAGTTTTTTGCACTGCCGCAGATTTACACCTCCTTGTAAATCTGGGACAGCGGTCCAAAAGCAATGGGTGTTACGGTGGAAGACCCACATCAGCACCCATTGCTCACCCCTTTGCCACAGAGGACTACTGCAGAAAGGGGCCTATTTACAAGATGCTGTTAAGCTACGCTAAGTGGCTTAGCGCCACCTTGTAAATATTGAAAATGGTGCTGTGCCACCAGAGAGTAAAAAAAGTGACACTCCTATTGGCGATAGAGGCTTGTCAATATGCACCAGCATCTTTATTTCCTCCGGTATGCCTCAAGAAAATTACCAATTTCATGCAAATTATAAATGGGTGGTCGTCTGCGTAAAATTTCCTCCAGAGGAATGTATACAAAAAGCAGGCAAGATACACAGTCAGTGGATTGTCCACACTGTTTTCCATTTCAGGGGGTGAACATTGCTAGAACATTGTATGTGACCGAGGCACAGATCCAGTTTTACAGTGCCCACATTTGTTGCTCGCACCAGGTCTACTGGGAGTTAAAAATAAACCAGCAGCATAAGAGGAAAGAGCACTAAATGTATGTGTGGCACATAGGACAATAATAACCCATTTGGGTTCATACATTCGTGTTACACAGAACATCTAACAGATAGCTAGTGACAAACAACATGCAAGTAAGCATTAGTGATTAAATTAATATTTACCTTCCCAAAGTTTATATTCAACATTAGCTACATCATATATATTTAGTATGTTAATCGTTTTAATCTTATCAAACCTTTGTTATATGGTGCTGTGTGGCAAAATCAGGTTTGCTTTGTGGTACTGTGGTGCTCAGAGGTACTGTGGAAAAAACAACTGACCCCTGGATCTGTTCTCAAGAGTGTCTACTTTTCAGAAATATGTATTACTGCAGGATGCCCCAATGCCCTGTGGTTTGCAAGGCAGGTTTATTTCAGAAAAGTGCTTCTTTGACACCCGGTATCCTGTACAATAATTCTACGACATCTCACAATAGCGCCAATGATGAAGCCTATGGGTATCTGGATCTTTTTTTGTTTTGTAGCGGCACACAGGAAGCCTTTCCATTTATGCATGATAGCTAGTTTTTGTATATTTTCTGCATTTTTCTATGTCGGAATGACAGTCTCCTTTGTGTTTCTGCCCTCTTAAGTCTTTGCACAAATGGCAGGAAAACTCGGTAGGAATAATGCAATTCTCCCTATAATGGAATATCTAGCTAGTTTACTTTTTAAAAATGTATTGGTTTCTCTTGGTGCAGGCTGTGCTAGTTCATACTTAAATGTGGTTAATTATACTGGACATGAGTAGAGTTACTACCAAACCCAATTCTGTCTCCTATGCACACCCAAATATATGTGGTACTGTTTAAAATTTGAGGAGATGCTCTTATATAGGATGTCAAATTTGTATTCACCTGTAGATCTCTGGAGTTATTCTGATCATTTACAGACACTTGCTAGATTATTGACAAATTAAAGTAAAACTTGTGAGTAAGTTAACTGTGTAACTTTTAATGACACTTTTGAGCAACTTTACTACTATTTACCATTACAAGGGTAACGTTTCTTTTTTTTCACTTTTAAAGTCTTTATTTCGATTATAAAAAATCATAAAAGACAGTAGTTAAAAAAAGACAATACCGGGGTTTTCTTCCTACACAAAAAGGAACCCTCAATGTAACATAATATACAATTTAAAATCTGGCGCCGAACCAATATGATATTCAAGCAATGTGGCAAAACCCAATCAACACCATCCATTACGTTAAAAGAATTACTTTAGATCAGATTTTAAAACAAATTTTACAAAGGGTTAAAACACTGAATTCTATGTACAATAAATATCCTAATGCAGGTTTAGGGTGGCAGATTGTAAAAATTACTCATTTAAAACGTAATTTACGAGCTCGGATGATCCACATCCAGTGAATACATTTAGCTACAGCAATAACCACTGGTTGAGTACTATTAGTTTTGAGGATCCTTAAAGCCTCAGCCCCTGTGTTAAGTCCCAGCTGTAAGCAAATGGGTTTTAGCCACTTATGCCTAGGAGCTTTATATTCAGGACAAATAAATAAAATATGCCCGATACTTTCTCGTTGGGTCTGGCAAAAAGGGGCAACTAGAATCGTTGCCATTTTTCCATTTGGCTGTGAAGGAATTAATGGGTAAAGTACCCACCCTGAATTGGTGGTATCTCTTTATGTCCTCAGGAACAGTAATACAATCCCAGTATTCCTCTAGTGCAGCAGAATTTTTAAGTTCCAAAAAGTCCGCGGTCAAGGACGGACCAACACAACTGCCAAATCTTTTTAGGGATACCATACTCCTGTAGAGTGCTCTAAATGTTTTCCTGGGTGGGAAGGTATGGGCTGTTGGGTCTACCCACAAAGTGGATAGACCCATTGCTGTATAAACTGCCTTTGCCTCCCTCGTCCAGGGGATTCGATGTGCTTTATCAGCATTTCTAACTTCGAGAAATGCCCGTGCATACTGGGAGAGATCAGGTGAAACCCACAGTCTCCTCCAGTAAGCCACTGGTCTGTAACGGACCATGTCCTCCAAACCTGAGAACCTAGGTCATATAAAAGAGGGGTCAGGGGCATAAAAGCGGGGAGACCTTTGATACCTCGTAAAAATTTATTTTGTGCCCATAATTCTGCCCCGTATAAAACTGCGGCTCCGATCTTGGCATCGTAAATTTTCAATGCAGGGGTAATTGGTCTGTGTGGGAGAGGAGTAACTCCTTAGTCAAAACTCCAGCTAGCTGCGCATGCTTTGTAACCAGCTGGGATGAGTGGGATTTCCAGTCCAAGTTTGAGGCTAGGGTTATGCCCAAATATGAAAAAACCTGGGTGTGTTCGAGTTGCGCCCCATTCATGACCACCTTCCCTCTTACATGTTTGGACTTGTGAAGGACCATACACTTGGTCTTACTTACATTTATAACAAGTCTGTGGTCATCGCAGAAGACCTCAAACACATCTATTGCTTTTTGTAACTCACTCTGTGTTTTCGAAATCAGCAGGGTGTCGTCTGCAAACATCAGCAGGGGGATCAACCTTCCATCCAATTTAGGAGCATCGGTGGGTTGATGCTCATAGTAGGAGATCACCCTGTTGATGTATAACAAAAAGAGGGTCGGGGCAAGTACGCACCCTTGGCGAACACCTCTAGCGATCCAAAACTTATTGGTAACACCACCCTGTTGATTCCATCTAACTTGGGCAAAATTGTCCTCATGTAAAAATTTTAAAAAGGACAAAATATTAGGTGGCATACCCTGCTCTTCAAAAACATCCCACATTTTAGCACGCAGCACCAAGTCAAACGCTGACTTAAGGTAGACGAATGCTGCGTAAATCGTACCCCCCCTAAAACAACCACCCGCCAAAATATTAAAACAAACCTGAAGACCTGATCTACAGTATTTGTGTGGCTGCAGAATCCTGCTTGCAATGGTGATAACACATCCGCCTCGATCCACCCTTGGATTCTCTGCAGTACAAGTCTTGCTACCACCTTTTGAATACAGTCTATGAGACTTATAGGCCTGTAATTCCCTGGATCGGCGTGCTCCCCCTTTTTGTAGATCGGGATATGTCTGCGCCCTTCCAGGTATCCGGTATTGGCGATCCCAAGGCAATACCGTTTATCAAGGAATGAATGTACGGAACCCAGACCTCCTTGTCATATACAAACAAGTCAGCTGGGAATAGATCTAATCCTGGTGCCCTACCCTTAGGGATAGTATTCAGTGCCTTATCAACCTCTATCCTCTCAAAATGTAGGGGACTTAGGTCCTGATTAGAGGGAATATGATCCTCATTGGTCTCTCTAAGTGTGTCAACCGACACAAATTGAGACGCATAATGAGTGACCCAGAGGTCGGGGGAAACGTAATTTATGGGTTCTCCCCTCTGTATACCCCTGCCCCATTTGACCATATCCCAAAAGGTACACATTGATCGTTCCCTGCTGGCTAGGTATAGATCTCTCCAATAATCCTCGTCCCACGCACGTTTGGCATCGTGCTGGGCTTTTTTATAAAAAGAACGGGCACTCTTTACTAATTCTCTATCCTTAGATTTAACTGCCTCAGCGAGGGCTTTATACACAGCCCTACACGACTTGCCATACCATTGTTCTTCTTTTTTTAGGGGCCTTTTTTGTCTAATTGAAACCTTTTTAATAAATAGGCCTTTAATTGGTTAAAAAGGTTGGTGTGGATTGAGCTAACATGAGCCCCTGCCTCTCCCTGAGTAATGCATTTTTTAAGTTCGGCTGTAGCCTCAATTGTCATAGCCCTCATTGCCGCAATCTTAGCCTCATCCACCAAACAATTGGCCCATTTGACACGTCTTGTATCATTAGATAGAACAATCTCCATCACCTCAGGCAGAATTTCTTGTGGGCTCGAAATTGATATCTTAAGTGAAAGGAGAAGTGGGTCATGATCACTTTCGGCCCTTTCGACTACCTTCATGTCCTTAATATTAGGCCAGTTCTCTTTGTTAGTAAGTATGTAGTCGATGCGACTCTTGCGACTGCCATTATTAAAAGTAAAAGCCCCACATCTATCAGAAGCAGTTCTGCCATTTAGGGCACGAAGCCCATGTCCAACACAAAGGACTTTGAGCTGCAGAGCTGCATCTGTCCATTTTTTAATAGGTAGAAGTGTCAACTGGGGGATATTCCATGGGCCATCTTCTTCCAAAGTAAGATCTATGTCATTGGTGTCTAAGGGTTCGAAGCAGCAATTAAGATCGCCTGCTACTATAGTGTTACCTTTTGCTCTATTTAAATCTAGGAGTAAATCTAGCTCTTCAATGGTATGCAAGGGTTTACCACCTGGCATGCCCCTAGAGTAAACATTAAAAATGAATAATAGTTTGGATCCGGGGCACTGGATTCGTATTAATAAAATGTCGCTGCTATTTGTATCAACTTGGTTGATAATGAATCGGCTATCTTGTTTGACCCATGTCAAGAGACCCTCCTTTGATCGCCCTCGAGAGCTGGGGACAGCAGGAACATAAAAGGAAAGATAACCTGGCCTGAACGCAGGAACATTCAACCAGGTTTCCTGTAAAAGGATTAAATCCTGACTGTCTATAAAGGACAGCCAGTCCAATGATGTTACTTTGCTTCTGAGCGCAGCCACATCCAAGAAACCGATGATAACACATTAAGTTCATCATCCAATAGTTGTGGACTGGGGATCACTCCTTCAGCCAGCCTTCCAGGACTATTTAGACCGCTTTCTATCTCCTCCTGCAGTATACTAACAACATTAACATTGGAAGAGCTGCTGAGTATTGCACTGGCTCCCAGGGCTGGAATAATAGCTTCTTGCGACTCAATAACTATAGGGATTCCCACAGTGTGCATATTTGCTGTGTGACCTACCCGCTGTTCCCGTGTTTCAGCACCTTGAAGTCAATCATTTGCATCAAGTGAGCTAAAGACATCAAATCTATTGCTCAGTGGAACCAATTTGCTGCAGGGGACTACCTGAGAATTAATCTCTCTCCTATGTAAATCAACTGCAGCGGTAGTGGGGTAGAAGAAACCTAAAGGTAAAATGTTGATGGAGTCATTGTGGATCCTAAAAGAACCTGCCTGTCTCAAAATATGGTCCACCAGTTGAGGGGAAGAAATACTCACAACAACACAATTCCCCTCCATGCTTTTCCTGGTCTTTCCCACCCAACCACCCTTCTCACCATCTTAAAGTTCCTAAAAATATGATCCCCCCAGAACTGTTTTGGTGTTCAGAAAATGGAGAGCTTTGTTTTTAAGTGCCGTCCTGTGTTCTTCCCCAGCATTGGAGATTTTTGGAACATTTGTCAAAATAACGGTGTATGGGCATGCCTCAGGTGGGAGGTGGAGAAATATTTCTTTGGGGGAACCATTAACCGGGAGATCTAATCTCCCAACTGGTCCCCTAGGGCCGGGCTTCGCTCCGGCTTGGTTAACTATAGCTAGTACCAGAGTGTTGATTACTCGAGTAGCTGAGACTGCAGGTGCCTCACTCCAGCCTAAACCTGACGGTATGGGAGCATGATTTGGTCGTTCATTGGGAGTTTTAGTTCCTTTAAAAGGAGGTGGGTCCTTAAATATAGACTTTTCAAGAGCACAGAGTCTACAGTCTTTTAAATCTAACTATTCCATAACGAGAAAAATTAGTGCTTTCAACCTATCCTCCATATGTCTAAAGAGCTCAGAAGTGAAATCCCCCCTGGTGGCATCTTGTGTTACAATGGTAAATTCACTCCCTCCTTGAATTGCGGGAGCAGGTTCTTGACTAGTTACTGTCACATTATGGTTGCCCAACCCAGGTGTGGAATTCTTTTTTTTTTGCCAATTTAGCTTTATGTCTAATACCTTTGGGGGCACTGGTAGCCTTTCTTTTCCCTGGAGGATCTCTACCTTTAACGCCTGTCAGAGCCCTTTGCTGTCTAGTGCGGGTAGTAGGAGGGGAAGATGGAGAGCTCACTGTGGATGGACAAATAGTATTTGTCGAATTGATAACTGGAGCTAAGTCGTCATCAGAAGACGGAATTGGAGCCTGCGGGGAACCTTGGGATAGACAACTGCCTCTCATTTCAGGATTCAGTGCTGGATTCAAAATCGAGCAGAGGGGATCAATTGATAGCCTCCTTTCTACAAGCTCAATCTCCTTGGCCACTGCTGTTTCTGCCCGTTGAAGATAGGCGGCAAGTGTCCCCGCTCCCCCAACCCCTAATCCCCCTTTGCGGCTAGTTTTACTCATGTTAAAAAAAGATTTAAAAAACCAATTACCATTGACAAAAGAAAGAAGAATAAAAACACAATAAAAAAATGTGTACTAAATCAAGAACAAATAAATATTACGGTTTCAAGCAATAATAGCCTAACCATGCAATACACTTATCTTGGATTTAGTCCCAGTCCAAACGGAAATGTCAGAGGGCTGGCCCAGCCGAGCCTCGTCTGGAAGCGGACGGCCACAGACGGCCCGCCCTTTGCCCGGGTTTAGTCCGGCACCATCCCGTGCGCGTCCCACGTTGCGTGTGTGGCAGCCAATAATGTAGGAAAGAGGGTGGGGCGTAATGAGCTTCAGGTGCTCCTGGTGCTGTGGCCTGCAGAGGGGCTGCTGGTACTGGTAGTCCTCACTGTTATCAGGGGGGAGCAGAAAACAGGGTAGCGTCCTCCTTAAAGATGTGGCCCCCAACAGAGAACTTCAGCCAGATAGCTGAACGGCCCCCACCAAACACGCAGCTACACAGACCGCGCTCGAGCCCTCAGCGCAGCTTCTTAAAAGCGTAGACTTACATGTCTACACCCTTTAAAATGGGGAGTCAAGTCAAATTTACTGGTGTAAGTTACTACAGCCAAAAAGGAGTAGTGGTAAGACCAGCACAACACATGTACAACCACCGATACTGCAACACCCTCCCATACATAATAGTCAGACCAGGGTCTTATAATTGAGCTCCAAAGGAAATGTTATAAGAGTTTATATAGTTAGGACATCTTTGTTCATTCTTTCTATACAAACCAAACTTAAAATACACAAACAGTAGAAATTCTTCAGCTATAGTTATACTTTAAATGTGTAATTTATGGACCGCCTTTAATTTTATATTACTTTATTCATTCCTTCCCTACAAACAAAATTTGTGTATACAATACTTTAAATTTCTAAAGTTATACCTTTTTTGTTGACGCAACACCTTCAAATTATTCTAATTTGCACACTGTTGGACTTGGCCCTTTTGGCAGGTTCACTTCTAAACTTTTTTGCTTTGTAAGGTGACTTGATGTTGGGTGTTTTTGGCTTCTGCACACTTTAACACTGTGTCCCAGTGAAAAGTGCGTTGCACACTCTGAGTGCGTGTGGTGAGATTGGCCTGCCCTCCGATAGGAATGCATGGGGAATGTATGTGTCCATGGTAGTTCCTGATGTATGGGGAGTGCAGGGGCAAGTTTGGTATGTGCGAACTCGTGAGATTAAATTCTGCACAATGATGTGCGCGGATTTAATGTATCTAGTGTGGAAGCGCAGTCTATATGTACCACGTGACCACTGGATTTATATTCCAAAACACATTTATTTTTCTTTTTTCAGATTCTTAAAGTTTCAAAAAACACGGGCACAAACAAAAAAACCATCAAGACAGTAGGCTCATGTACACAGTATCTACAAAAATACAAATTTACAAATGTACACTATTTACAACAATCGAGTCAAACGAGACAAATAATAGCACACCTAGACAATAGAACATAAAGTGATTCAATTCAATTGCAGATTGAACAATGCAATACTGATGCATAAAACAAGGAGGAAAACCAGTCCTTAGAACTATGAAACCAAGGGACAGGCGGGATAGAGATGGAAATGAGTGCCTGCCTGTCTGCCAAACCCTGTGGTCAGATATTTAGATGGGGTTGCACTACTAGGGTCCAATAGAGTGGAATTAGTTGTATCCTAGCGGCACCCTTTGAAGTTGCCACAGGGTGGGGTGTCGACGCGTTTCGAACCTGGATGTTATAGGTTCTCTTCAGGACAGGGACTGGGGATAATAAATCTGTAAAGACATACAGGGTTGGTGTCAGGTTTGTATATCATAGTACCATGAAAGTATACTCTGGTTTCAAAGAAACAAGGGAAATAATTACCTGCACAAGGGCACAAGCGTTGCCGTAGTGTGGGCAATTCTCAGAAAGCAATCAGTTCTGAAAAAGCATATAAGGAAAACTCAGCACAACCAGTAACTCATTGGACCACAAGGGGTTTCAAAAAGACATCCACGAATTTAGAAATGGGTTCAAACACAGAGTCGCAACCGGACACGATTGGACGTCCTGGAGGTATTTTCGGGTCTTTGTGCACTTTGGGGAGAAAGTACAAATGCGGGGTCCGTGGGTGTTGCTTGACAAGATATTCTGATTCTTTTGGTCCAAGAATTCCTGCTTCCCTGGCAGTATTGACAAGTCTTCTGACTTCATCCAGAATTTGGGCAGTGGGGTCATGGGTGATACGGCGGTACCACTCCTGATTGTACACATGATTCCTACCCTCAGTGCGATATAAGTGAATTGGGTTCTTTTGTCCGTGCGCCTAAATTACTGATTCTCTGGCTTTCAGGTAGGAACGTTTTCCTTTGCTCCCTGCCTGTGATTAGGTGGCTTAACTCGGTTTTCATAACCGGCACCCGTATTTACCTTGGGAATCTTTTTCATTACTCACCTAGCCAACTACATCGGCGCAGCAAAACATGTGAGCTGTTCATCCACTCTGAGTGTGTACCGCAAGGCGGACATCACGTTTTCAGTTCATCCACGTATGAATCACAGGTATGACTCACATCCCCGAAGGGCGCATGTAATTTATGACTGCTCTATTATCCCACGTACAATGAGTTACTGGTTGTGCTGAGTTTTCCTTATATGCTTTTTCAGAACTGATTGCTTTCTGAGAATTGCCCACACTACGGCAACGCTTGTGCCCTTGTGCAGGTAATTATTTCCCTTGTTTCTTTGGAGCCAGAGTATACTTTCATGGTACTATGATATACAAACCTGACACCAACCCTGTATGTCTTTACAGATGTATTATCCCCAGTCCCTGTCCTAAAGAGAACCTATAACATCCAGGTTCGAAACGCGTCGACACCCCACCCTGTGGCAACTTCAAAGTGTGCCGCTAGGATACAACTAATTCCACTCTATTGGACCCTAGTAGTGCAACCCCATCTAAATATCTGACCACAGGGTTTGGCAGACAGGCAGGCACTCATTTCCATCTCTATCCCGCCTGTCCCTTGGTTTCATAGTTCTAAGGACTGGTTTTCCTCCTTGTTTTATGCATCAGTATTGCATTGTTCAATCTGCAATTGAATTGAATCACTTTATGTTCTATTGTCTTGATGTGCTATTATTTGTCTCGTTTGACTCAATTGTTGTAAATAGTGTACATTTGTAAATTTGTATTTTTGTAGATACTGTGTACATGAACCTACTGTCTTGATGGTTTTTTTCTTTGTGCCCGTGTTTTTTGAAACTTTAAGAATCTGAAAAAAAAAAAATAAATGTGTTTTGGAATATAAATCCAGTGGTCACGTGGTACATATAGACTGCGTGCCTGCAAAATTCCTTTGTTAAACTGTCCTGTCCAGCCACCCTGTTCTGTTTTTCATGTTGTAGAGATCCGGGCTGGGTAGATGTAGGATCCGAAACCTTCACTGGTTCACTTCTAGAAGTTAGCATGTCTGTGTAGTAAATGTGAATTGACTGTCTGGCTTGTGATTGTGTGGAGCTGGCTGGTGTGCCTGGCTCCAGGAGTCAGGATGGGTCTTCCCCGGTGGTGAATGAAGAGATCTGCATTTTGATGGCAGGGAGGAGTGCACCTGGGACCTGAATAGGGCTGGACCTCCCCTTCACAAAGCTGGCTCTGCCCCCTGTGGTGCGTCTGATGTCCCTAGCCTGTCCTGTGAAGGGTGAGAGGGGCTGAGTACAACAAGGTGCTCCAAAACCAGTTGCTTCTGTTTTTTCCTTAACCCTGTGCTGCCAGACAAAGGAAATGTGTATATAACAAAAATGTTCTCTTGTTCCTGACCTGAAAGGGGGGCCTGCTGCTGCTGGCTGCCAGGAGGAACCGCCACTGGGCGCTGCCTCCCTATTGGAGGGCCCTCTGAGCTGGCCCCTGGGCCCAGCCTTTGCCCCCTACCTTCTGGACGACATCCCTGAACTTTGCCCACAGGACCTTTCTGCTGTTGCGCCCTGGGAGTGCTTTATTCTTCCTACAGTAATGCACCTTAATTTCCAGGAGAAACGCTTGACTTTTGGGCTTGGAAGCGCTGTGTTTCTGCCCCCAGGAGGACAGCTGGTGCCCGCAGCACGACGCTGCATCGTGAAGATGTCCCCACACTTCCACTCCTTGCCTAAGCGGGTGCCTATCCCGCTTATCTGCCGTTTTTATCCCCCGAGTGGGAGCCTACCCCACATATTTATACTTTTTTAACCCCTGACGGGTGGCCACCCCGCCTGGGACGTGTTGCTAGTCTTTAATCCCTAGCGGGTGCCCAACCCGCCAGGGACTTGTGCATTTGAACGGGTGCCTACCCCGTGTTGTGTCCCGAAGAGAGCCGCCATGAAGCTACAGCGCTGTGCCACGCTGTGATTGGCCCCGGGAGTCCCGTCGCGTCATCACGAAGCCTCGCAGCCATTGGTACGGCCACGAGGGCTTCTCTGAGATCCAAGAACTGAAACTGGAGGCCGGGGAGGAGAAGGCAGGAGCCGGCAGCTGGAGAAGGAGCCTCCACGCTGCCTACTGTGACCGGGTGAAGGAGGGCGGCGACGCTGGCTCCCCCAGCAAGGCTCTCCCTGGAGTTAGAGAGCCCCGCCCGCCGCCCTTGAGAAGGAGCAGAGAAGCCCAAGCGGAGATGCTGCCTCCCAGCAGCCGGTGAGTGGGGGCATCTCGGTGGGTCCCAAGTCAGTGGTAGAGCGGCCCCAGGTGGCAGTGGGCCGCTCCCCCGTTATTCTACAGCATTTGCAGGCAGGGCCTACGTGGCTTCAATGTTGGGGGTGATTTTGTTTGGAGGGCCCCAGAGCTGACCCCCCCTAATGCCTACGCTCATTTGATTTAGGGCACCTTTTGGTTCAGAGCCCATGTGGCTCCCACGCACACGGGGGCATTTCTGGTAGGTAGAGCCTGAAAGGCTCCAACGTGATTTGGAGCACATTTTGTGTTTAGAGCCTACGTGGCTCCCACGTCGTGTTTGGCCACATTTTTGTATTTAGAGCCCCAGAGGAGAGCCAGGGTGCACGCAGGTGCCCAGGCTCAGTTCCCCAGTTGCACAGCACTTAGTGGGTAGCTGCATCATTTAGGCCCTAAGAACCCTTGCGCATTCTTCTTTGGCTGCCAGCGCAGCCCAGCCCTGACATTTTGGACAAAGGGCGTTTGAGCACCTGAGAGGCCAATTTGGTCTGGGGGTCAGTATCTAATATAATTCTAAGCAAGGTGATGGTACTTGTGTTCATGGTGGTAATGACCTGATGCCTTATGTGATTTATGCGTAATGTGCAATGCCTTTATGCCTGTGATACCGCTAACTGGGATTTCATGCTTAGGAGGGTGTATTACCTAGTATTGCTTATGCTAGCGAGTTCATAGTTCCCCGCGTGATATATGCCAGGGTGGTTAGGATTGCGTAGTGTGTACCTACCTTTTACCAGTGGTTACTCGTTGTGTTCTGCCAGTATTATTTTGTGCTATCATTATTCTATGTGCTAGAAGTGCTATTTCTACTAAGTGCTGATTCTGACAGTGGCCCATGTGGCCCTGTCCTGTGTACATAATCCCCTGTAAATACAGCCCAGTTCCAGTTGGCACCGTGCAAATTGTGTGTTTATTACCTAATGTGTTTGGTATAATACAAAGGCTAGTTTTATATATAACCTTGTTTGGAGTTTCTTTTGTGGTGGGCCTTGGGTGTTGTTGCTGGGTGCGCAAGCAAACGCTTTACACACTGCCTCCGGGATAAACCTGACTGCTCGTGCCAAGGTACCAAGGGAGCGAGCAGGGGTTATCTTGGCGTGTGACTCCCTTGCCATTACTAGAGTGATGGTTTCTGCCTGGCTTTGGCACAAGCCTTAGCCAACCAAAAATCCCATTTCTAACACACACCATCCTGCAAAGTATATTCAATCAATCAATCAATCAATCAGTCAACTTGTTAAGCATGGCTAATCAGAAGTGAGGATATCCAGGCCTATGAAGGGAGCTGGAGCTTTATTCAAACAGCCAGGTGTTCAACTGCTTTCAGAAATCCGACAAGGTGCCAGTAAATGGATATGGAGGGGTGGGCATTCCAGGCTGCTGCTGTGAGGTAGGAGAAGGAGTAGTCTCCGGTTCTTTGATGGCACATTTGGGGGTGTCAGCCTGAATATCTTGCACAGCTTGCGAAGGAGTTAGAAGGAGGAGGAGCTGACAGCGTTGATCTGGGGATTCATGGTGAGCTTGTTGTCAAGGATGATGCCTAGTTTTCTTGTGTGGTCAGTGGAGGTGGGAGTGGGTCAAAGTCCCAAAGACTACCAAGAATTGTCCCATGGGGATGGTTTGTTGGCAAAGATCAAAACCTCAGGTTTGTCAGTGTTCAGTTTCAGACAAGTTTCCTTCATCCACTTGGTGATGCTTGTGATGCAGTTGAAGAAAGTGGTTCTGGTGATGTTGTCTTCTTTGGGTAGGGAGCGGATGAGTTGGGTGTCATCTGCGCAAGAAACAATGTTGAGTCCGTGGGTCCTAACAATGTTGGCTAGTGGTGACATATATGTATTGAAGAAGGTTGGGCTGAGGGATGGGCCTTGAGACACACCACAGATGATGTTCTTGCGCTCAGACGTGAAAGGCATCAGTCATACCCATTGGATTCTTCCACTAAGGAAAGAAGTGATCCAGTTAAGTGCGGGCCCTGAATACTTATGTAGTGTAATTGGGAGACTAGGGTGTGGTGCAATAGGTTGTTGAATGCCACAGAGAGGTCCAGAAGGATGAGAGCAGCCATCTCTCCCCTATCGAGTAGAGTCTGGATGTCGCCAGCAGCTGCTATTAGGGCTGTTTCTGTGTTATGATTGCTGTGGAAGCATGATTGGGAGGGGTCCAGGAGTTGATGCTGGTCCAGGTATTTTGAGAACTGCTGGTTTCTTCTCTTTCTCCATTATTTTCTCTGGAAATGGGAACAGGGAGATGCGTCTTAAGTTGCTTAGTTCGAGGGACTCAGCGGAAGGTTTTTTGTCGGGCACCCACTAATTTGAGTAGGTTACTATTTTGATGGAGGCATTGATGATTGTGATGAGCTGATTGTGTGTCTTCCCAAGTGTAAGACCTGGAGGGGGCAGGGGT
The DNA here is from genome assembly GCF_964263255.1 of Lissotriton vulgaris. Lineage (NCBI taxonomy): Eukaryota > Metazoa > Chordata > Amphibia > Caudata > Salamandridae > Lissotriton > Lissotriton vulgaris. Next base: position 1,717,527,940 of record NC_141689.1, on the reverse strand, counting down.
AGGTGGGGGATCCTAAGTCGTTAAATTGCATGGTGGTGGCTGTGTCTCCTGGTCGGAGAGATACTTTCAAACCGTCAGTCAGGGGCCCATGCGGATTGGCTGTCTGGTTGGTTGGTGAAGCACAACTTTTTGAGTTGAGCGGTAATGTTTCTGTTGATTTTGTTGATCTTGAGGTGAAAGAAATTGACTAGTCAGTTGCAGTGGTCTTGTGAAAGATGATTGTTTTTTCTGCAGCGAGAGGGTCGTGAACTCCCTGACGATGGTGAAGAGTCCTTTGCTGCAGTTGGAACTGATTTCGATAATTCCATAAGGGCTCTTCTCGTCATCTTTCATAGTGTGTATGGCATGTGTTGAGTGCCGCTTTTAATGAGGTTCTATCTGTATCAGCTTTTCTGGTGCCAATAAATAAAGAAATCGTCGCACGCCTGGGTAAATAGCAAAGTGAATCTTCTGCATCGGGGACACATCTAGAATGTGGTGACCTGTCAAATCATTTACAATGTGCTGAAACGTTTTTACCATCCTTGGAACATATAAACTTTGATTAAACAAATTTCATATGACGCAATATGAAAGAATAAGGTCATGAATAAACCACGATCATTGGAATTTATATATTTTGGTTTGAATTTTTGAAAAACGATCCTCATTGCTCTGGAGTGCTTTAGATTCAAACCCTTCCCGTGGAAGGGTACACTTATCAAGCTCTTCTGGTGCGCCATATCTTTTTGAGATGTTTACAATGGTGCTTTGTGGTTCTCAGGTCTCCTGTGTACCATCTGGCTTGCTTGGAGGTTTTTCTGTGCTTGGGGTCTTTAGTGGTACTAAGGTGTTGGCGCAGTCTGTGATCCAGTTGTTGAAGTATATTACATTGAGGTCAATTTTGCAGGAAGGGATTGGCTGGTGTTTGGCCAGGGCATTGTTCCATTCAATTTCTGTGACCTTGTTCCAGCTGAGCGTGGGGCCCTTGGCATTGTCTCTGGGGGTGTCTCTGGTGGGGAAATGTTGAAGTGGACGCTGTGTGGTTGGTCCAGGTGAGCTGTGCAATGTGGCTGAACTTGATCTTGTCGCCGGAGGTGAAAATAGGGTAGGGTGTGTGTCCTGCGGTGTGAGTAAGGGCCTGAATGAGTTGGTTGAGTCTGATGCCTTTCAGGCCTTCGAGTAGATTGGTCAAGTTTTGGTTGGTGGAGTAATTCAGGTGGAAGATGAGGTTACAGAGAAGTAGGAAGTCCACAGTGTTGATGGCGAGAGGGGCTATGAAATCAGTGAGAAAATTGCTGATGTCCGTTCTTGGTTCCAGTGGGTGGCAGACAAGGTTTCCCCTGACAGTGGTTCTTTTGTTTGGTCACAGCTGGAAGTTCAGATGTTACATGGTCGGGTTGTCGTCGTACGTCGTGGTGGTGCAGCAGATGGAGTCTTTGTGGCTGATCACCAACTTCCTGTCTGGTATCTTGGCAGGGTAATGTCGTAGATCTTGTATTCTTATGGGACGGCAGTGGCGATGTCAGGGTCCAATGTTGGGCTGAGCCAGGTATCTGTGAGGAGCAGGGCATCAGGCATGATGGTACTGATGAGGTCCATGCAGTGTTCAACTCGATCGCCACACTACATTAACTATTACTCACCACTCTACCATGCATTGTTGTCCCAAAACATACAATTTGTGATTGTAACTTATATTATTTTACATTGCATAACTGATCTGTACTAATATAATAAAGAGAGAGCCCATACCTTTGAGCTGGGTAATCTCGGGAACCACAGTTCCAATCACAACACCCAATACAGCATTGGAAAGGACAGTTGCAGCAGATGGACATAGGCTATACAGCTGCCCACCATATACATTAGAAACGTAAAAGAACCTTACCGGCAAAGTAGTCCCTTGTGGGCGTGGGCGGGGCGGAGCGCGGCATGACGACAAAAAAAAGCGTTCCTTAAACGTGTGCGTTGTGCTGGGGGAGTGAACAAGGCAAATGGGTGTGGCAATTGCAATTGTGCGGCACCAAGGGGTGTGGCCAATGGGCGTGACAAATGGCAACAATCGCACGGCACATCCCCCCCCAAAAAAACGTGCCTTGAGGGCGTGTGGAAAACAAACGTGTGCTTTGGGCCGGGGGTGGCTAAGGCCAATGGGTGCGGTTATTGCGCTGGAGCAAGGGGCGTGGCCAATGGGCGCGGCAATTGCCGGGGCTTAGGCGGGGGCAGACGCGACTAATCTTGCCTACGGGGACAATAACTGCACAGTATCCTGCGTGCTGTCAGCGAGACAACTCTCTGCATAAAGGACTGTGCCTGTGGGGACACTAACTGCAGGGTCTCCTGCGCGCTGTCACACAGTCAACTCTCTGCATAAACGAATTGACACCAGGCGCACAACATCAACCAGGGCTGGAGCCGGGCTCAGGCGGCGGATGACGCGACTAAGCGCGCCTGCTGGGACACTAACCTTTGAACTGACTGCACTTTCCCACATGCGCAGCGTCTCCAGTGCGCGCTGTCACCCACTCAACTCTCTGCATCAACGACTTTACACCACAAGCACAACTTCAAACAAAACTGGAGCCGGACCTCAAGCGGGGGATGACGCTATTCAGCGTGCCTGTGGGGACACGAAATTTACAACGGAATGCACTTTCACACACGCTTACCTACGGAAGTGGAGTACATACACACTAGAGACATCTGCTAATACTTCTTACTCCGAGGTACACACAGTATCTGCACACACATGCCTAACTATTGTGACACTTCATGCTAAAAATGTTGTCTACCGCAAGATTTAAAAATAAATTTCCCTTGCCTATTACACACATCGCACACATTCTATTTCATACCCGGACAACATCCGGACGGGCTGCTAGTATAATATAAAGGGGTATCAGCAGTGAATGGAGAAGGCACCAGTTATAGTTAATGTAGTGTGGGTACAGAGTTAAATACATTTTGCATGGTGGTGCGGGGGTGTTAGAGTGGAGCGAGCTGCAGTCTAGTGATGTACAGTTGAATAGCATAGACTGGAGTGGCGTAGAGTGGAGTGGCATACAGTCTAGTCATGTAAACTGGAGAGTTGTATAGTGGAATACTGTAGAGTGGAGTATTGCACAGAGGAGTGGGGTACAGTGTAGTGGGGTATAGTGTAGGTGAGTAAAGTGTAATAGCATTCTGTGGAGTGGTGTAAAATGGATTGTTGTAGAGTGGAGTGGAATACAGTGGAATACCATTGAGTGCAGTGGCTGCAGCGAAGTGGCATACAGTGGAGTAGCCTACAATGAAGTGAAGTAGAGTGCAATTAAATTGAGTGTTTCCGACATACAGTGTAGTGAGATAGAGTGGAGTGGCATATAGTGGAATAGAATACAGTAGATTGGCATAGCATGGAGTGTCACACAGTAAAATAGCGTTGGGTGGAGTTTGTTAGAGGGAATTGGCATCCAGTAGAGTGGCAGAGAGTGTAGTGCAGTAGAACGTAGAGATGTACAGCGTAACAGCATATAGTGGATTTTCATGGAGTAGAGTAGCATATAGTGCAATGGCATACAGAGGAATAGCATACAGTGGAATTGTGTACTAGGAGTGGCAAAGTGTGGAATAGCATAGAAGGTAGTGTCATATAGTGGAGTTGCATTCAGTGGAATAGCGTACAGTGAAGTAGCATAGTGTGGAATGGCATATGCTGTATTAGCATACACTGGAGTGGCATAAAATGAAGTGGCATAGAGTGCAATAGCGTACAGTGTAGTGCAATAGAGTGGAGTGACATAGAGTGGGGTGGGGTAGAGTGGAGTGACATAGCGCGTAGTGGTCTATTGTGGGTATTGTGGAGTGTGGTAATTGAATCACACATAGCTTGAAAGTGTGTTAAGGGATGTAGATGTAATGTGGCAGGAAAATATATTTTTGGGTGTAAATGGTAATTTTTGGTAGCATATGTGAATAGCAGAAATAGTTTTTAAAGTTATCATTTTTAAAATACAAAGGGTCATATGAATCAAACAATTTTGAATTTGCAACCTGTGAATTGCTAAATTTGACTGTTTGTGGATGCAAAATAGCCTTTCCAAATGTATGAAAGACATTTACAACCCTATATCAGGGAATCACAACATTCTCGATTCCATAAATTTGCGGTACCATATTGCGAGTCGCAAGGAGGTAATTGCAAATTCAGTGTATGAACCATTGGCATATTGCAAATGGTCACAAAATGGGGATTTTGAATGTGCAATTTACCACCAACTCAAATCAGGTGGTAACCAAGAGCAACCTTTATAAAAAAGACCCAGAGTACATCAGTATTTTGCACAATGGCTGCACTCTGCATCATGGCGAGGAGGATGACATTCCTGGCAGGGTTGCAGAGAAGGAGGAGGAGACAAGAGTGCATTTTCAGTATATGCATTACATTGTTCGACCACACTGAGGAGGAAATCACTGAGAAGTATAGAATAAATTCTGCAATGATATGAGACTTAATAGCTGAACTGCACTCACAACTGCAGCCTCACATTTGCAGGACTAATGTTTTTCCCGGCCATGTGAAGGTGTTATATTCCCTGCACCTCTTAGCTGTGCACTTTTTCAGCCTCACCCCACATCTGAATTTATCCACTCCAAGTGAGCACCATTAATATGCAGTGCATAAAAGCACTCTTAATGTGATAGAGTGCACCATTGGCCTGCTCAAGAGTCACTTCAAATGTCTACACAAGAGTAGCGGTACACTACTGTACAATCCTGAAACCAGCATGTACCATGTTTCACAACATAGCTACAACAAGAGGCATACCCCTGAACTTGTCTGATTGAGATTCAGATGATGAGGATGACCCATGTCCTTACTGTCAACCAGCAAATGGTTCAAGGGCAGCAGAAGGCAGCCAAAGACATGCTGAAATTATGCACAATAATTTCTAAAGTAAGTAATAATGTGATGAGGTATTTCATGTTCTGGCTGCTTTCATATTTATTACCTTAACTTCAGGTTACCTATGTCATCCCCGTAAAATAAGTAGAGTCACCACAAGCATGACAAATGTATTGTAATGTCCCAAAACAGCAAGCACGGATACATGTCAGTATCACTTTTTCCTTCCACACACTCCAGTAGGCCATTCAGTGGGCCCTGTACTATCTCCCGGTGAGACCTATGAAGCTGCACTATGTCTTGAACTGTTACGCCTATTTTCCATCACCTGGGCAGTGACACTACTGAGGTTGGAGAGCTCCTCACTATCTCCCTATACCTAAATTAGAGTTTCCTGCAATGCTAGCAGTCTGTATGTTCTCATTTGCATTTGTGACTTGCACCAAACTCCTTGCAACATCTCTGCTACAATATGCCAATCTCCACTTGCATGGTCACACCGTGATGCGACAGCAGTGCAGTTGCATTTGTCAGGTGATGGACAGATCTGGTAAACCCGTCCAATACTCCCATTGTTGTTGTAAAGCTTTATTCAAGATATATACTCATAAAAGCACAAACATACATTTAAAAATACATGTTAATTAAAATCCATATTTCATACATATAAATACATTTAAAACAATTGTGCAAGCTTTAACAAAAAAGGAAAAGAAAGATGTAATTTAAACTTATATAACAATATCAATTCATATTAGCAGATAAAACCCTCCGCCTAATGGACCATGCCCACCCCAAGTACTTTGCTGTTCCCAGCACAATGGGCATATCAGTGGAGGTACAAATGATTCTTAGCCCCTCAACACCACTAGATGCCCCAAGGTTTCTACAAACTGGGGCCAGCCATACTCTCCTTGGAATAGCATAGGCCTCGCACAAAAATAAAAAGTGGCCTACGCTTTCGTTAGTTGCTCCACACACCGGACAGCATGAGGTATTCGAGCTCCGCCACCTACCCGTCAAGGATCTCAAGGGAAGGGAACCCGGCCTTAACTGTAAAAATAACTTCCTGTCCATTGGGACAGTAATACTGTCCCAATATTGTTCTGATACAGGTCTCATTTTAATTTCCAAAAATCTTCCCCCCATTGTTTCAGATTTTGTACTCCTCCAAAGTCTTTCTTCTATGTAATCCCAATAAAGGGTCTTAATGGTGTTTTTACTTGGGAATACTTCCCCAGATGGATTATCCCAAAGGTTAGGGAGGCCAAGCTCACCCAGAACGACCCTAAGTTTCTTCAACCATGATATTTTAAGGAAGGTATCTGCTTTAATCAATGCTAGAAACCCGTCGGCATAGTGTCGAATCTCTGGGGTTGTCCATAGCCATCTCCAATGGAGAATAGGCCTTAATCGAGCTCGGTCACTAACAGATCTCCTCCCTAGATCAAGACCGAGCGGGATTAATGGCGCAGTCTGGGGGAGACCCGTAATTCCCCTAAGAAACCTATTCTCTGATGTTTGTAGAGTAGGGAACCTCTCGAAACCCCACACTTCTGCCCCATATAGGGCTGACCCTGTAGCTTTGGCATCATAGACTAGAAGAACCGGTTTTATAGGCTTGGTTTTTGATTTTGCTTGCTCCACCCTAAGTGCCCCTGCAATCTGCTGGTGACTCAGTGCCGCCTTTTCTATATGGTGGGACCAACCTGGCTTACTAGATATCTCAACCCCAAGATAGGTAAAGACACTTACTACCTCAAGCTCAATGTTGTTCAGAGATATCCTTGGTCGGGGTCTACGCCTTTGGGAGAAAGCCATCAGCTTGGTCTTCCCAACATTAACTTCAAGGCCATGCTCCCCACAGAAAACATCAAATATATTTAGAGCACGCTGCAGTCCAGCCGGGGTTTTGGACACAATTAGAGTATCGTCAGCGAACATCAGGATCGGGACCCTGATGCCCGCTAGCGAAGGTGCATCCACACTTGCGTCCAACATTCTACCCACAATTCCATTAATAAATAGGGAGAAGAGCAAGGGTGCCATTGCACATCCCTGTCGTACCCCCCGTTCAACCGGGAAGTCGACAGTGGATTCCCCATTCAACCCCCATTGGACTTGGGCAAAGTTGCACTCGTGAAGCCTCATTATCAGAGTGAGCAACTCAGGCGGGACCCCCATTCCATTCAAAACCGCCCAGAGCTTGCTCCTTGGGACCAGGTCGAAGGCAGCCCGCAAGTCGACAAAAGCGACGTATAGGCTGCCCTCACCAAGGAGCACCGTCCCCCACCTCAACATAGTGAAACTGAATATTTGGTCTACCGTACTGGTTGCTCGCCTGAAACTTGCCTGGTAAGGGGAAAGAGCATTGTTCTCCTCTACCCAGTCCATCAGTTTGTTTACCACCATCTTCCCTACCACTTTTTGGACAGTGGCAATCAAACTTATTGGCCTATAATTGGCCGGGAGTGACCGATCACCTTTCTTGTAGATGGGTATAATTATTGCTCCCTTCCATATTTCTGGGATTACAGCCCCTTTTGCTATTGCATTTCCCAGTAGGGTCACATACCTGGCCCACCGTACTTTATCGTTTTTGAATATGTCAGAGGGTATCCCATCTAAACCCGGTGCCCTTCCCCCTTGTAAGGAGCAAATTACCAATTCTACTTTTTTAGGGGAAAACAAACTTTCCGTACAGAATACCACTGGAATTGCTTCTAGAGCCACGGCCTCCCTAATCTCAGCGTACTGGGGTTTAAAATACTCCACCCAGGATGCCTCGTCAACATTGTTATCTGGTTTATTTGGGGTGCCACCTCTACCCCACTTCAGAACTTTCCAGAAAAGCCTGGAATCCCTTGCCCCTGAGGCCTCCAGCAATTCATCCCAATACTCTTCATTCCATTGTTTCTTAGCCAGGCGAACACTAGATTTATAGTGTTTCCTGGCTACACCAATCATAGCCCTATCCCTGCTTCTAATTGCTCTACCCAGTTCTAATCTAGCTGCCCTACACTGTTTATTAAACCACCCAGCCGGTTTGGGTGGGACTTTCCTATTTGCCTTGGACGATCTCATGAAGTGTGGTTTTAAAAGGGAAAAAACTTGTCATGTATGGCTGTGGTTACACTAGACCCAGGAATTACGGGGCTTGCTATCTCCATGGCGGCGATTGCAGCATCCACCTCGGAACTTATATAGTCCATAGATGCTACATTCGCCAGCACATTTGGCCATTTGACTCTACGCATGTCATTGGCCATAACAGGTAATACTCCACCACGAGGTTGTGAACTGCCTGGCATGGCCGTCCACCAAGTGTGGGTGACACAAAGGGGATTGTGATCGCTTTCCAATCTTCCCTTTATTTCCATATCGCATATCCCCTGCCATAAATTGAGGCTACAAATGACATAGTCTATTCTACTTTTGTTGTGGCCATTGTCGAATGTACAAACACCTCCCTGGTCACTCTTTGTCCTTCCATTAAGGGCCCTCAACCCGTATTCCAGGCACATTGCATTTAATAGCAATATATCCTTCGTCCACCGTTTGACTGAAGTTAGGTTTAGAGTCGGGACACCCCATTGGGCATCTTCCTCTTGCCCTAGTGGATTTTCCGTGTTATCCAATGGTTCGAAGGTCCTATTAAGATCACCAGCCACTACCACTCTGTTTCCCAGGGACTGTGATTCGAGAAAAGTGGACAGGGCCTCTAGGGTGGGGGAGCTCCTGGTATTAGTACCCCTAGCATAAATGTTGTATATGTCTATCGCACCCCACTTATCCGATGCCATTCTTAGCAATTGAATATCCTTGCAACCCAAGTCCAGCACTTTCACTTTAATTTGTAAACCTTGCTTAACCCAAACTGTTAAACCTCCCATAGGTCGACCCCTGGCACCTCTAATCGCTGGAATGGAAAAATTTAAATAGCCTGGGAGGAAGATGGGATCGCAAGCCCATGTCTCCGAAATAGACACACTTCAAACCTGCTGACAAAATCTATCCAATTTTGGGACAATAGTCTACTACCTAGCCTCGCAATATTCCATGAGAAAAACTTCCCCGGGGTAGGGCCATCTCTGATTCCCACCTCAATAGCTAGCGTGGATGGAAGGTTGGTCGGACTCTCAGAGTTCCCTTCCTGGTCTACAACAATATCCGCAGAATTAGCATCAGTTTCCTGGGTAACAGTGGTGTTTGTTATGGACGATTCGTCACCCCCCAAACTTTGCCTACACGCCCCACTGTCTCCCCTCCAATTCACAATCTTCCCACCACCGGTCACTTCTTTTGGATACACTATTGTGTCTCCACGGTGGACCCCACAGAATTCCCACATACGTCCCCCCTTACCACACTACCCCCGATATTCAGGAAATCACCAGACTTTCGTCAACAACCCCACCCCGAATTTTTCATCCCATCATAGGAATTGTAGGTTTGACCATTGTAAAAGTTTGGTTGTAACAAAGGCACAGTAAAGGGGGTGATCCCTGACAGTGATAGATAGGTAGAACTGCCTTGATCACTATTCCCACCAAATTGGGCACCAGTTGGTCTTGGGTAGAAAAAGGTGAGATCCACAATACTAATCCCACCACTGCTAGTGCCCCAGCCCGGCCTCGTGATCCAACCTACCACCCTTGGATCTTGGAAATTAATTATAATACATTCTCCTCCCAAATGTTTTGGAGTACAACCTATCCAATTAACCCTTCTTACCCCGATAATCAAACCATCAACTTCACCGGGCAATGGTCTATTACTCCCATTAGTTAGTGATGACGCCTACGGTGTGTGACATGCCCCTACTGCATTATTGTGCACAGTTCCTTGATGGCAGTTGTTAATTGCTTGAAATTGTCTGCAGTAGCTTTTTCCCTTTCTCCACTGTTGTGTTCAGCTGCTTGATATCATCTTTGATGTCACATGGTATTCAATGACCTCAACTGTCTTTGCATTGCCTTTATGTGCTTGCATTGTAGGTGCTGCACCTTTAATCTTGATGTCTCCAGACCACCAAATACAGCTGAGCCGCCACCTTCCTCTGATGACCATCTTACAGCCACTCTACGCCTCATGAGGGGATTATATTGGCTCTGGGCAAAGGATTGACGTCTGTGAGAGGGTCTATCCTCAGATGGTGGTGTAGGCATGTCTGTTTTAATATCATCAGCCTCTATGTGAAAATCAGGGAGTGTAGGCACTGTTGTCTTGAGTCTGCTTGGTGCAGGTGTTGTGGGGACACAATACTTTCACAGTATGACAGTGGCAGAGTGTCTTCAGTTTCCGCAGTTTAAGTTTCTGCAGCATGTTGTGCAGATATTTCTGTGACATGAATAAGTTTACTTCAAGAAAATACTTGTGCTTCTTATTTTACATTGAATATTTGAAATACAACTTTTTCCCTGACATGGTATTTCTACTTGTTATTTGCTGCGACAATTTGTATGGGGCTGCACAGTGCAACATTATTTGCCATATTTTCACTATTGTTTTTCTAACCATGACTCCTGTACTGCATTGGAGGGTTGCAAATAAAAGGTGGCCTCGGAAATTTTCGTATTAAAGTTTTACACTCTTGCAACAAAAAATATTTTATATGTTGCAATTTGTACATCTTACTTTTTCTGGTACTGGGAGTGTTGAGGAGACATTGTCTGTGACCCCAACAATGGCTTCTGGCTGCAAAGTTACCTCTACCATTTCCTCCAAATTGGTGGATGGTGGCTGGGTGGATGGTACTCCAACAGTTCACCTTGCCTCGGCAAGCCTGTTTGCTACCTTCTTCTTGGCCTGTGTCCATAAGTCTTTCTAGTGCATGCAGATTTCTTCAACCTAGCGCTGTGTGATACCCACCGCGCAGATCCTGGCCTGGATGGCTTTTCATGTTTTTATTTTTTCGCTCTATGGTACTTGTAGTGAGCTCTTTCCAAAAAGCTTACCATGGCTCTTTATCACCTCCTCTGTGAGCACCTCCAGTTCTTGCTCACTGAATGTTTATTTGCTTTTGCGCCCTCCACCCTCTTTGCCATTCTCCTCAGTGGCCATGAAAAGTTTGGTGTGCAAAAAAATACTCCAGTCACCAAAGTACTCTGTTGCAACGTTCTGCCTCCTCCTCTGGCTTTGGATCTTGAAAACAGCATGGATTGACCCATTTCCTGATTGTGAGGTCATCAAGCTGCTGCAAAATGAGACATTTGCAATTTCGCGATTGCCTAATTTGCATTCCAATATAGGTAAATCTTTACCGATTCCTAGGATACTTCCGAAATTGCAATTACAACATACTGATTGGGTAAAATTCATAATTTGGTAATTGCTAATTCTGATTATAATACATGTGGCCCAAAGTTATATATTGTGTGATGGTATACTGCGGTAAGTTCACAGTATACTGTGGCACATGCACATGGTGAGGCAATATGTGATTGGCCAATGGCTGTTTACCAAAGGCAAAAGGCAGCCATGTTTTTTCAGCACATTTTGTCTGCATTCTGTTTCCCTAGATTCTAGTTTAGCGTCTTAGATGTAGGGATGTAGATTGTTTTATTGTTATTCCATATCTTATACCACCTTATTAACCCCTTCGATGCTGATGACGAGCTCAGCTCGTCATCAGCCACGGGGGGCGTGTGCGGATGACGAGCTGAGCTCGTCATCTAACGCTGCTTTTAGAAAAAAGCCGCGTAGCGTAAAAATAACCGCCGCAGCGATGCGGTTAAAGTGTTAATAGGTAGACAAATGTATTTATAATTTTCAAAATATTCACAATCAGCTCGTCAACTGCTGCTGCATTTCCACTTCCCAACAACCAATCTTTGAGCCAGCCTACTTTTCTAGCTGCCAAGCGTCCACCAGCACAGAGAATGCTGACTCCACGGTAGGCGTGTGTCCATTATCAGTTTCAGCAACTGACGAGACATGGCTTTTACTGCTGCTTTGGCTCTGATGCCAAAACAAAATCTTAGCATTCAATTCAGAAACTGAGAGCTGATAAGCACAGCTAAAAGGTACTCTAGTTTTGTAATATTTATTTTCTGCATGATGTGTTATTTTTGAAACTTTAGTGGCATATATCATAGTTAGTGGTGGGCAGAGGTTGCAAACTCTGCCACTCTGCGAAATCTGAGTTTTTTGCCAAACTCTGTGCACCCTGCGGAGTCCACCATCCACCCCTACTTTTACCTGAAGATTTAAATATGTTAAAAATTGAAAATATGGGGCTGTGCACCCCATCAAAAAGAAAGTTATAAATACTATAATTTGCCAATGCGATGTGCATCTTGTGTATTACTGCCTATGTTCTTTTGATTTAAATAAAAAGAATAACATTTAAAAAACTGAAAAAATATGATTTAATACACATTTATAAATATATGTTAATGAAAACATACTTTTAGAAATTTACCCTTTTCCTGCCTAGGCACTCAGGAGGCTATTTTGCAGTAGACTCAGTTGCAGCCCTATGAGTGCTCAAACCCTGAATGCGGTGTGAACATCGCTCCTAGAGCAGACAAAGGCCTGGGGTTAGGGATGTGCTTGTGGTTCTCAGTTAGGATGACCATTTTGGCGGTGCTCAGTAACAATTTAATTTGAAGGGGACTCCACAGTTACAGGCAGATTTTGGTTTACACCTAGACAGGCCCCAACTTTTGTTACCCCAGTCAGGCAGGCACTAATCCAAGTGAGAGGGAGGGAAAGTGACCAGAGAGGAGGAGCTGCTCATTTCGCTAGCCACACCTCTGGGGTGTGCACAAGCGACAAATGGCACTGTAGGCATGTTTTTAGTAGAACATATAGGGAATGCTGCAAAAGTGGGTAGGGTAACCTCCAGCAACATTTACCCCTTCTGTTAGAGAGGAGCCTGGACCCACTATCACCTACAAGCTGACACCAGGCATAAATGTGGCATCCCCAGTACCCTCCTCAGAGCATTATTGGACCTGGAGAAGGTCAGAAGACGACTGAACCTGCTGTCTGAGAACCAAAATAAGCCCTGAAGGACTTGACCTGAGTCCTCTTGCGCCCAGACCAAAGAAGTGGACTCATAGACTCATAAGGCTGTCCTCCTGTTCAAGGTACAGGGATTCAACAAGTAACTAGAGACCTTTCCTGCACCTGCCCAGTGCCAACTGGACCTGCCCTGGACTTTGCTGGTGGCCTCTGCTGGAGTGAGTTCTGACCCCCCAAGTGCTGTTCCTGAGGTCCTGTAACCCTTACCTATGTCTGGCTGGACTTCGTCTACTACCCCTGTGAACCTTGAGCTTAGAAACAAATTGGCTTCAGAGACCTCTGAAAGAGTGGGAGAAACTTGCTAAGCCGATTCCACCAAGATATCTGCCAAAATGCTGAAGATTCAGAATTCTCCAATTGGAGCTTTATTGTGATGGAGAGGTTTACACTGCACAAGCCAGTTCAATGTTTATGTTAAAGTGAAATACAGGCATACAGGGAACGAATGGTGTAAAATATATTGAATGGTAAGATCCCTTTTTAAGCTCCTAAACTAAAAGAAAGGTTGCATTGACACTCCGGGGTATAAGACAATAAAGCAGGGCTGAGTAATGTCATACCACCTGGTACCCCTTTGGTTGCTTTTAAATCTAGAACTGGCATATTGCATGTTATTTTTTTTGTTATGTGTGTTTTTTGTTGTGTAAATTTAATTCACAGTAGTTTCAATGGGTAGATGTTTATTTGATGTGGGATATGTATTGTATAAATGTGTATTCTGGTACATGAATATGTCTCTCCTCTGTCATTGACAGTTGTCAGTGGAATGGCTATTTTTTTATGTACTATGTGACAATTAAAGGGTGATTACAATAATTAAGTTGTGTGATCATGAGTTGAAATCATTGTGGTGTTAAAATAGAGCCAGCACTGCCGTTAGATCATTCTTTGAAGTATTACAAAGCTGGCATTTCCTTGTCATAACCAGTTTGGGCCTGCAGCCTGTATCCTGGGTCACAGGACTGGGTGTAGTTGACAATTGGCCTTTGTGTATTCCTCCCCGACAGTATCACAATAGAAGTCCTGGGTGTTGGCAAGATGGGCCATTCTGACTTCATGGGAGGGGCGGAGCTGTCACCTTTCACAAATGCACTACAAAGGGGCTACCTTAGCACATGCACAAAGAACTTCAAACTAGTCCATTGTGACTCCAGACATTCTGGGTCCAGGGCATGGAGTCAGGAAATTCCAGACTCTTCTGCAAGGGGAACACTCTAGAAGTTTCTTCCACTTCAAAGTGGGCATCAGCTATAAAGATAGGACTCTCAGACCCACCCTTCAGTACACAGCTGGACCTGTGGCTGCTATAGAAAAAGAACTGCCCTTCTGCCACAAGACTACCCTACTGTCTGAGGCTTGCCCTGCTGTCTGAGGTAGAAGACTGGGTCTGCTCTCTTCATCCCACACCGAGTAACTCCAAGGGTCTGAGCTACAGGGACACAATAAGCCACAGAAGCCTCCAAGCAAATGCCCAGCTGACCTGCTTCACTGGACCTGTCCTTCCTGATCCTGCAACTGGGTATGCATGAACCCCGCTGGAGTCTGCTCAAGTGAGTTACTGACCTTGAAGACCTGCCTCTCCAGGTCCCGGGTCCTTGGCTTGCATCAAAGAGAACTCCTCCTGTCCTAACTGAAGGTTCCACAAAATCCACCCCAGAGTGACATGAAGTTCTGCAGTGCCTCACCATACAGCTGCAAGCTTCATTAGAACCACGCTGAGTGAGGCGAAGCCCCACCAAGTCTTACTGCAAAAGCTGCCAGCCTCATCGGAATTGGTGCCAAAAGATGCAAAGCCACAAAAGCCAGTCCACACAGCTGCCAGCTTCATTGGAACTCACACTGAGAGAACTAAAAAAGACGAACCACACAGTTCATTGGAACCCTTGATAGATAGCGTGAAGCCGCGCAAAGTATTGCAGCACAGACCACTCACCAAGGACATAAGGTACAATCCTTAGCGAACTTATCATGGTCATGTATCTCGAGCTCTCTAACATCTTAGCGGAGGCCGTCGAATCTCTCGCCCCTGTTCGCCAACACTACTCGGCCAGGAAGCGTCCTTCGGCCCGCTGGTTCTCGAACTCCCTCAGGACCCTTAGACAGGGTTGTAGGAGGCAAGAAAGACTATGGAGATCACATCTGGACCCCATAGAGAAGGACAAACATAAAACTCTCCTTAAGGGCTATAAAGCGGCAGTGTTGGCTGAAAAGAAGGTGCACTTTACCAACCTTACTGCCTCACTTACTTCCCCCAGAGACCTGTTCAATATAGTCAATACTCTATCTCTTCTTTAGGCTCCCGACCCTATAACAGCCTCCCAAGATCTTTGTGATCGGATTTCCGCTTATTTCCACACAAAAATCTTGGATATTTACACCGATTTGGAAACCCTTAACCTCAATCTCCACCCCGTGATCCCCCCTCACCTGCCGTAACTTTGGAAAATCAAGCTACTGTGCTCTCCACTCGGCTCACCCATTTTACCCCCCTTACCCTCGACCACCTTAGTGCGCTCCTGGACAGGCTTAAGTCTGGATCCCCACTTGACCCCTGTCCTGTGAAAATCTTGAAAGAATGCAGACAGGTACTAATGCCCCCTCTTGCCGAGGTAATGAATATAGCCATTTCTGAAGGGGTTTATCCCTCGACGTGGAAAACGGCCATTGTCAAACCCCTTCTGAAAAAGACCACACTAGACCCGGGGATTTTAAAAAACTTCTGTCCCATCTCCCTGTCCCCGCTAAACTCCTGGAGGCACACCTTAACCACCACTTGAGTGCCTTCCTCGACAGTTCCAGCTCTCTGGACCCTCTCAGCATGGCTTCCGAAAGGCACACAGCACCGAGTCGGCACTCCCTGTTGTCGACAGCTTTCGGGCCAAGGTTGATAGTGGCCAAACAACTTTACTGGTGCTGCTTGACTTAATGGCGGCTTTTGACACCCTTTCCCCATCTATCCTTGCTAGTCATCTTAGCAGCATGGGTGTAGATGGCCCCGCTCTCAGCCTCCTCACATCCTTCCTTGACCAACGGCAGCAAAGGGTAAAACTTGGTGACTTCATCTCTCCCATCAAGCCTGTGAAGTGTGGGGTCCCCCAGGGCTCTTCTTTGAGCCCTACGCTTTTTAACATTTATGTGGCCTCACTCGCCAGGCTTGAGAGGTCCTTTGGCCTACAAGTTCTTTCCTACGCCGACGACAAGCAGATCATGGTCTCCATTACACAATCTGTGGAAATTATGGCTCTTAACTTCAAAAACTGTATGGAGGCGGTCGCTGACTGGATGGTCAAGAACTTCCTCAAATTAAATGGGGAAAAAACCGAGGTCCTCATCTTTGGAACCAAACATGAGATCTGGTCAACGGACTGGTGGCCCCCTGCCCTTGGCACCTGCCCCACGCCCTCCTCCTCCACCCGTAATTTGGGTGTTATCCTGGACACCACTCTTTCCCTTGAGAAACCGGTCAGCAGGACAGTCTCCACCTGCTGTGGTGCCCTGAGGATTTTAAGAAAAATCACCCACTACCTTTCCCTGGAAGCCCGCAAACAGGTCGCAGTGGCTCTTATAGCCTCCAGGCTGGACTACTGCAATGCACTTTATCTAGGCATTAACATCGGCTTGGTCCAGCACCTTCAGATGGTGCAAAACGCAGCGGCCCGGTCAGTCATGGATGCCCCAAAACACTCTTCGGGTTCGGCCATTAGGAAGAACCTGCATTGGCCTCCCATGCAGGCTAGGATAAACTTTAAAGCCCTTTCCCTTACGTTCTGCGCCTTGAATGGCACTGGGCCCGAAGGAATTCGGTCACTTGTGTCCCCTTATGTCCCGGGCAGGACACTTCGCTCCTCCAACAAAAATCTGCTTGTTGTGCCTCGAGTATCTAAGGCCAGATGGGGCAGAAGGGCCTTTCGAGCTCTCGCCCCCAGACTCTGGATGACCTCAAGGAGCTTACTTCCCATGCACTTTTTCGCAAAGCACTCAAGACCTGGCTCTTTCAGGAAGCTTACCAATAACCTGCTCCCACTCCTTCTGACCAAACAGTTTTACCATCTTTAGCGCCTTGATGCCTTTGGGTTTAGTTGCGCTCAATAAATTCACTTTCATTCATTTCATTCATTCATTCATGTCCTTCATCCATTGCAGTCAGCCTGGACTTGTGACTTTGTCCAAGTCTAGTGCACCTGCATTCCGTCAGTTGTTGCTTTGCGCTTGTGGAGCTACTTTTAACAAGATCTTTAAAATTGTATATCCATGGTTCTACTGACTACATTTTTGTTGTTTTGATGTCAACTACTTCATTAAAAATAATTCTATTTCTCTAAATTGGTGGGATTCTTTTTGTGTTAAGTCAAGCCTGTCTGCTTTTGTATCGAGCTACCAGAGAGTTAAGCACAGGCTTATTTACTGACTTTTGTGGATCACCCTGACAGAGATTGTGCCTGTTGCTTGAGAAGGGCTCACAACCCCTCAACCAACAACCATTTCACATAGACATTATTTTTACCTTTGCTAATAACGTTAGCCCTGTTTGACAAATGTGCATTCAGCATTTTTTAGCATACTCTTGCCATTTAAGGAGTTCAATTCCATCAAGGGGAAGGCACAATTAATAGCAGAGGTCATAACTGTGTTCATTTACTAAAACATCTGTCATCAGTTGATGAATTCTCATGAAATTTGGCAATCATTTAGCATATTAAGGCCTTGATTATAAGTTCGGCAAAGCAAAATTATGTATACTTTAATACATTCATTTTGTTACTAGGTGTGGGAAAGCCTTTTCCATGTGAGACTATGACTGCAGTAACAGCCACATCAAATTGTGTTTTTTTCTGACTGGAGGTACCATGCCCCCTCTGCCAGAAAGTATCTGTCACTTCTCCCTTCTACTCTCTCCCTTACCCTTACAAGTCTAACTTTACTACTCCTAAACTGAGAAAAATCCTAACTTTAAGACTTTTGGCATTCACAGAAGGCATTTAGGAGTCCCAAAGTTAGAAGTCCTAACTTTACTACTCCTAAATTGAGAAAAATCCGAATTTTAAGACTTTCGGTATTCATAGAAGGCATTTAGGAGTCCTAAAGTTAGGAATCCTAACTTCTGTGAATACCGAAATTAGTAAGTGCCTTCTGTGAATACCAAAATGAGTAAGTGCCTTCTGTGAATATCAAAATGGTAGTAAGTTTAGGATTTTGTTTTAAGTTAGTTCTGTGAATCGGGCCCAGTGTCTCCTCCCAAATGGGTGTGCACTTTTTGGGAGAAAAAAGGAAGAATAACAAAGGACGGAAAGCCAGGCAATGCCCCTGGGTGTGTCTGATCTCTGTGTCAGGAAAAACCTGCAGATGACGACTGAAGTTCTGACAAGGATGTTGCTGAAACATTTGGTGCAGAAAAAGGCCTTTAAAGAAACTCGTGAAGTGACGGGTATGATATCAATGTTGAGGCGTCTCCCGTGCTGCACCACAAACAAATGGCGTACGCGTCTGTGAGAAGCTGGCCTGGTATATGATGTCCACTTTGCGGGCACCTTGCACCAGTCCAGACAAACTTCATGGTGATTTAGGAGCTCTTAAACAACCTTAAAAACCTATCCAAGTGGTTGCTGCGGAGAGCAGCCTTCAGGCTTCGTCTTGAAGGAGTGTAAAGCTGCTTGGTTTACCAGAATGTAATCTTATAGTATAGATTAAATAAAAAAAGAACCAGACAAAGTATTTATAAAAAATATGTATTCATTATATAACGCTCTCTAATACGTTACCGTATCTCCTACACGGAGATAGACACAAAGCACACAACACTTTACAAAGAAATCACAGTAAATAGCACTAATACACAGTGACCCCAGGGGGAACCAAACCATATACTAAGAAAGTGGTATAAGAACCACGACTCGATATCAGGACAATGTCGAGAGGACATAGAATTGCTGGGGACCCACAGGACCACCCAAGGTAATTAGATGGGGACCCCACATAGAGCGCTGCAATGTGTGAACACGACCACGTGCTCCGTGCATGTCTATGTGCAAGTCGCGATTGGAATTTTAAAGATTTGGGACCCTTCCCAGTGGACCCTGAAGAAACCTGGTGGAAGACAGAAGTTTGGAGAGCCACCCCACCCGTGGATACTGTGGTACCCAAGTTACTTATCCCAGGAAAGCCGGGTGCATAGATGTGAAGCGGCACCGGCAACCATCGTCAAACCCAAGTGAGGACTTTGGTAAACTGCTGCTGCTGGAAGAGGAGAAAGTGTCCGGAGGAATTCAATCATGGATTCCTGTACAAGAGTACCTGAAAGCAGATGGGACAGAGTCTATCTCAAGCTGGAGTGACCAAGAAACTTGACAGACCAATGCCCTCTGATTCTGGATGCTTCAGAAAATATGGCAGTGACCTTGAATCTGCAGCTGCAGTATGTGGAGTTCTGAGGGGTCGGTGTCCAGCGGGAGCACCGACAAGCCTTGGCAAATGCAACCCACTCACGAATTTGAGAAGGTGCATGGTTAGGACCAGTAAGGTCCAGGAGATTCACAACAAGCAAGAGAGTCAGTGCAGGCCCCGAGCAATCAGGGGAGACAGAAGGAAATCAAATGGACCCACAAGCTGAAGGCACAGGAGTTGCAAGAGGACCTCAAGCAGCTCAGCAAAAGATGCAGTCCATGATGCACATGATGCAGTGTGACCAAAGATTCTCATCTCTAGAGGTGCTTGAGGTTGGGGCTACTTGGAGCCCGAAGATCTTCTTGCAAATATGTCAACAAGCCTTTGCAACTGCAAAGGGATGCGGTACCCAGGGGTTCAGTTATTGCAACCCCCACAAGGACTACTGGCTTAAAACTTGGTGAGAGGGTAAGGCAGGCCTTGGGAGCTGAGGAAAACTACCAACTATGTTGCAGAGCCCAAGGAGTCAGGAGGAGCTCGGGATCTGCAGACTAGTCATCTTCCTTGTGGTGCATGCGAATGAAGGGGAGTGACTTCTTCACTCCAAGGGAGATTACTTTGGTTGTCCTTGATGCTTCACTGTCCCTGGTAGGTTCCTGTATGATGCACAGGCACAGACAATGCAGCAGACTGGAAGGGAGATGAAGTCTGGCCCAAACGGAGTCCAGCAAAGTCCAGAGTGCCCAGACGGTAGAAGTGCAGTGATTTCAGTTCTGAATCTTATCCACAACAAATCTAGAGACCTACACCCAGGTAAGCCCTCAAGTACTGTAAGGAAAGAGTTGGGAAGATGCAGGGGACCCTCCCAGGGGAGTGTCTTTACAGGTGGTGGTTACTCCCATGTCCTTTGTCCTGTTTCACCCCAGAGTGGTTTGAACTGGACTATGCACAGGGACACCAAATGTGCCCCTCATGCAGACTTTCAAGCGCTGGGAAGTGCACCCACCCATCCCTAATACACTAAAGCCTGTCTGGGAGGTGGTCACACCTCCCTGTGACAAGATGCCTACTGTTTTCCTTCCCCTGCTTGATCTTGGCACAGCAGCAGGTAGGCAGAAATGCGTCTCTGGTCGGCAGCAGCCATTTTGTGCTGCCGGGTCTAGAAGGCTGGTACTGGGAACACTGAGAGCCTAACGGATGGCTCTCCCAGTGCTTGGAATCATACCTCCCACATCATTTTTGGTGTGGGGGTATGATTCCAACATGTTTGATACCAAACATGATAGGATTAATTGCAACTGTTTTCGAGATGCTCATTGCGTGATTACGCGGTGCCCCTCTAAATAGTATATAGCTGCTTCACTGACAACCCGGGAGCATGGACTCCGTAGGTTGCAGGGGTGTCTGCTCATGCAGGGGCACCCTCTCACTTGGAAATAACCACCCTGCCCTAAGGATTGTAAAGGCCTGGATTAGGGGTGACTTATAGGTTTTAAGTGCAGTGACCCTTGGATATAGTAATCCTATATCTTTATTAAGTGGTGCATGCACCAACTTACACAGACTGCAATGGCAGGCCTGTAGTTCCATATTTTGAATGGTCTCTCATGGGTGGCATAATGTATGCTTCTGGCATGTGGTGCCTATGCACTGGGTATATGGGCACCATATACTAGGGACTGACAAGACTACCCCAGTATCCAGTCTGGTATATACCTAGGTAATGAACACTACAGTTTAGGGAAAAAGCAGATAGACTGGGGTCCTGATTAGCAGGATCCCAGTCAGACTAGTCAAAAAACAACATTGCAGGTTTTATCTACTTTTACCTCTGTAAGCCTTAGGGGATCCACTGCACTCTGTGCACACTATACTTTACTTTGGTATGGTATATAGGGAGCCAGCTTCCTACAGTGTGGAGATGTTTGTGCTGGCAGCCAGGCTCGAGAATCCCTTAACAATGTTGAAAAGTTCCTTGGTGTTTTTGCTGCTGGTTTTGATCTGTGCAGCAATGGTTGTCTTCTTTGTTGCCCTCAGCAGGCAGTGGTAGATGTTGAGGGATGTCTTGAAGGCTGCCCTGTAGGAGGTGTCCTTGCTGGTGCTCTATCTCCTCTCCAACTGTCTCATTTCTCTGTTCTGAGTGCTTGGGTGTTACTGCTGACTTTTTTTATAGAATTTTCTCTGGATGTTGCTTTTGATTGGGATGATGGGAGAATAGGCTGGGGCATGATTCAGAGGCATTGTAATTCATCATCATAATACTTAGATCATGCCTGTAACATACATGCATACAAACAACACAAAACCCTTTTATACTTCCATTAGAAAAACAAAGTTAAAAATATGAAGTAATGCTTTCTTTGGTCATAATACCTTAAGGAACATTTATTTTTTATTTTTATTTTTCGAAATTTTTATAGCGCAACAAATACCCTAGGGTGTCTCGGTGCTTGTGGAGCTACTAGAAAACAACCATTAGCTTACTGGTTGAACAGCCATGTTTTTAGGAGCCTACGAAAGCTCATCAGGTTCGGGGCAGTTTAATAGCCAGTGGCAAGAGATTCCAAAGTTTTGGAGTGGCCACCAGAAAACGTCTGTCTCCCCAGGTGGCAGTTCTTGCACGCGGTACAGGGAGGAGACAGATGTTAGCCGATCTTAGTTGCCTCTTGGAGGTGTACAGCTGAAAGGCTTCTATGAGGAACCTGGGTCCAACGCCATGTACTGCCTTATAGGCAATGCAGAGGGCCTTAAATTTGATACGGTTCTCGACTCTCAGCCAGTGGAGATGGCGAATGGCAGGAGTGATAGGCTTGCGACGAGGAATGTTAAGAAGGATCCTTGCAGCTGCATTCTGAATAGACTGCAACTTCATTAGGACACGCTTCTGTGTGTTTAAAAAGAGAGCGTTCCCATAGTCTATTTTTGAGAAGACTAAGGTGGAGACCAGGGTCTTCCCAGCTGAGGTAGGGAGGTAAGGCAATAGTTTCTTAATTCTTTTCAAAATGAAGAATGCTGAGGAGACAACCTTGTTTGTGTGGATGTCAAAGGACAGTTTACTGTCAAAAATCACTCCCAAATTTCTGGTCTTTTCTACTGGGACAGGTGGAGGGCCCAGCTTTTCAGGCCACCAGATAGAAGACCATTCAGGAGAGAGCCTGCCGAAGGTCATAATCTCGGTCTTGTCCGAGTTAAGCCTCAAACAGTTCGAGGCCATCCAAGTGCTGACCTCGAGCATGGTTCTCTGGAAGTTGGCTGCCACAGTAGGGCCATCTCTGTGGATTGCTAGAACCAGCTGGGTATCGTCTGCGTAGGATGTGAGCCGTACCCCATGGGCCTTTATTACCCTCGCTAAGTCCGCTACGTAGATGTTAAATAGCATAGGACTTAGCGAGGAGCCCTGTGGGACTCCACAAGGGAGTGCAGAGATAGGGGAGTAGAAATCTCCCAGCCTCGCGGTCTGGGTACGGTTTTTCAGGAAAGATGAAATAAGGTCCCTGGCCATACCATCTATCCCCAGGGCTGTGACACGGTCGACCAGAGTAGCATGGTCGACCGTGTCAAAGGCTGCAGACAAATCCAGAAGGATCAAGACAGCCGCCCCTCCCTGGTCCATGATAGCCCTGATCTCATCTGAGGCCTTTATCAAGGCGGTCTCCGTTCCATGCCCTTTCCTGAACCCAAACTGCGTTTCGTCGAGGAGTTGGTGAACCTCGACGAACTCTGAGAGTTGTTCGTTCATCAGAGATTCGCATATTTTGGCAGGAAAGGGCAGACACGCAATGGGTCTGTAACTGGCCACAGCTGTAGGGTCCAGGGAGGGTTTCTGCAGAAGGGGTTTGATCACAGCCTTCTTCCAAGGATTGGGGTATTGACCTGTCTGGAATGCAGTGTTGCAAATTTCCATGAGTGGACGCGAGATCACTTCAGTGAGTTTTCCCATCACAGAAGGAGGACAAGGGTCCAAAGTGGAGCCAGACTTAGTTTTGGAAATGAGTCTGATAATATTGTCTCGTGTGGTGGGCATAAAACGGGGAAAGCGATCATGATTATGATTGGAAATTGCTTCTTCCTCATTACAGACTCTATGTTTAGTCCTGGTATCCCCTTCGAAAGAGGAATATATATCAGCCACCTTTGTGGTGAAGAATGTGGAGAGATCATTGCAGAAGGTCTGTGAGGGTTCGACCCCTGGTCCCGTAGAGGGAGTGGACAGAGTCGTGACGACAGAGAACAGCTCTCTAGCAGAATTTGTGGCATTCTCTATTTGTGCCGAAAAAAGACGGTTTTTCGGGCAATAATCGCCTTTTTATATATTGTGAGGGCATCTTTATAAGTTTGTTTGGCTATTTAACATTTAAAAACACCATTGAAATTAGCTTAAACACACTGATACCTACCATTTCCTGTTAACAAATAAAGCTGTAAACTCCCTTACATTTCAAAGTCAGAGTTAATTTTGAACACAAAGCATATCACACACCAAATTGAATGCTTAGCTCCTCACACTATTTATACAATAAATACTTAGGGCCGTTCTGCCGCAGTGGAGGAACAGAGTACTCCACCGAGCTGCAGGCCTTCCCGCCTGCCGTATTACGAATTTTCTGATCAACTGGAAGTCTCTTTGTTGTGGAGTTATGACGGCGTGATGTTACACCACTGAAACTGTGTGCAATATCATTGTGACTCCATAGAACAGGGAGCGCTGCATACTCAATCTCCAGTATGGGCGCTGCATGCACTGGCATTGTGACCCCAAGGAACAAGAGATATTGCACACCCTGTCACATGGAATGGACAGCGCACAAGCTGTGATTGTGTCTCAACAAGTTACAGACACTCGGGCAAGAATTCGGTGAGTTTTTAACTCAGTTACTGTCCCTGCCAGGAAAAGCTATGCAGAAACGAAGATCATAATATGCACATGGGAACCTTTGTGGGACGCTCTCCATGAGCTGCCTCTGGCTCTCCCACCGCTGCGGCTGGAGCAGGGTTATCGGAGAAGGTGCCGTGCTGCAGCGGTCTTGTAGCTGTGTTCCTGCTCAGTTCAAAATTGGGCAGTTGGACCACCAAGGAAGCGGGTGGAAGGCCTGCAGAAAAAGTGATGCCAGGAGCCATCCTGCTAACATCGTAATCAGGCCCTAAGACTTTACACCATATCTTTACCTTTAAACACACACAGAAAGAAAGACTGAATATTGTATGCATAGTCATGCCATCCTAATGGTACGTTAATATGCCACATCACTAGTTAGGTAATTTATGTTATTTGTGAATTAATGTGAGGTAATGAGAATTGCATTTGGTCAGCAAGGTATGCTGCGCAGGTGTTGGAGATAAGGTTTGTGGAGGCTATGCCCTTCGGCCAAACTCCACCATGCATGGTCAATCTTAATTTGGATTGATTTTCAAATTAAGAATCACACCATCATTTTTGGAGTGTTTGCCAAAGAATGTACTGTTTACACTATAGTCAACATGTAGTAAATCCCAGGGTATTACCATCTAGATATAGACCTGATCATTAGCAGGTAGATTCATCAAGCTAAATTGCGCTCGCAAAGGGCCAGATTCTGAGAATCTGGCCCTTTGCGAGTGCAATCTTTGCATTTGGGATTCATGTGGAGAAGTGTGGCTCAGTGGTTAGAGGCGGCAGACCCGGAAGCTGGGATCGACCGTGGACCAGGGTTCGATTCCCCGCCTCAGCGGGTCTCGGGCTCAAAGTTCCACGGCCTCGACAATTCTCGCTCCGGTGCCTACTCGACTCACGGGGTCTCACTCTGCAACTCTGGGCAATAGCTTGCTTAATCTCCACTACGGCCCCTCGCGGCGGGATGCCTGGCTTTCACCCTGTGGACACCCTGCCGGGGCCTCTCACAGGGGAATACCAGGATGGGTTCCCTAAGCAAGCGCCAGGATGCCCTTTGGGTGACAGGTTGCGCTATATAAGTACACCTACATTTACATCATCCCAAATGCAAAAATCGCTATTTGCGAAATCGCATATTTGTGAGGAATTGGATTTAAGGAATCTCTATTAGAGATTCCCTAAATGCAATTCATTAACCAATTTGAAATTGCGAATTCGCAATATTTGGTTGCTATTTACCACGAAGTCTGACTTCGTGGTAAATTGCGAAAAAATTGAAAAAAGCACTTTAGTGCATTTTTATCTGTTGCAAGTTACACACACACATGTCTTTTGGACATGTGTGTGCGCAACACCTGTGTAAATTTGCATTTCAGGGGTGCTACAGGGTGTCCTTTGGACACCCCTGGCACCCTTGATATCGCCATCTTATTTGCGATTAGCTAATTGCTAATCGCAAATAAGGAATACTCCCCATTCATTCCTACGGGCCTTTAGGCCCATAGGAATGAATGGGGAGTTATTCTTTATTTGCGATTAGCAATTTGCTAATCGCAAATAAGGAATGTGTAGGAATCGCAATTTATTTTGCGATTCCTACATGAATCCCGTTTTGCGAGTCTGTAATAGCGATTCCTTATGAATCGCTATTAAAGACTCGCAAAATGGGTCTTTGATTAATCTACCTGTTAGTTCCTTATCCAGGTTGCGCTCTCCTGCAAACCTTATATATCTAGACTTCGGTTGTCTCTGCTTCAGAGTCTAATTTCCCCTCCTTCATTTTTCTTAATCAATTCAATCCTGAATGCTTTGAATGTGGAAGGATAATTAGTGTGGATTTTCCCAAAAAGCTTTAATGTCGAGTAACTAAGGGGCATATTACCAAGCAATAGCGATAATTATCGCTATTGCTTAGTTAGAGACAAAAATTTATCGCCGACCTGCGGCGATTTTTATCGCAGATAAACCTTGGTATTATCAAGGTTTATCGCAAATGCGGTAAAAATCGGCTGCAATTGATGAATATCGCTGAAAAGTCAACGATATTCATGCATTACCGAGCTAATGCTCTTAGTCATGTTATCCACATCCCATTGGATAACATGGCTAAGAACTGCTCAGGGCAGGTGTTAGCTTTTGGAGATATTTGCGCTTAGCGCGAATATCTACAAAAGTTGGTAATAGGAGATAGCGATGTTAGCGACTGTTTCCAGTCGCTAACATCTTGCCACACCCACTTTGCATGTCATTAGTGATAAATTTCTCTGACATGCAAAGTGGGGCCCAAGATGGCTGCTATCTCCTACTAGCTGTCGCTAACTGGTGTTAGCGACAGCTAGGTAATAGGGAGATAATTTTATCTCCACTTTATTGGCTTTTAAAGCCAAAAAAGCGGAGATAAACCCCCTTGATAATATGCCCCTAAAATCTTTGCTTTTTATTGCCTGAGTATGCTCTAGAGTTGCGTTTATGCATTTTTTGTAAAAGGCATGTTGTGCTTCATAAATATTTGAGTTTGCATGGGCATTGCAGGATGTGCAGTACAAATCATAATTGACATGAACAGTGTTTGATTGTTTATAAATTGTTTCATATTGGTTCCATTTTTTCAAGCAATGAAATTATTACAATTCCAGAATTCAGTCTACTGTTTTGTTGTCCAACTTTCATTATTCATTTGAAATAAACTATGGGAGACCAGGTATCCTATTAAAGGTACAATCCTATATGTGACTTCCTACCTCATCCTCTATATCTGGCTCATCCCTAAACCAAGTGACAAAGATTTCTCCATTATTTATGTTTTGTTCTCTTTGCTGGAACACAAGAACAATATTTGTTTTTCTGTTCATCAGACGCAATGGCAGGAATTTGTTTTAAAATAAAAAGAAGTTGCTCTCTCTTTTTTGTATTGGACCTGGAGTGAGCTCTTTCCATGCCTGATTTGGGATATCCTCGGTTCAGGAGTCTTTGATTCATCAGTTCAATGTATATCTGCTGCTTGTTCAGTAGAACAGTTTATTTTGTTTCATAGCATTTCACCATATGGTATACTCCATTTCAATTGACTGTCACTGTTTGCTGCAAGAAGCACTGAGGTCACTCAAGGGTCAGTTAAGGGCTCACTTGCCAAAATAGCATAGAAACACAAAATGACATGACATAACATAACACAGCCTAACATGACATAACATTGATGTTGGTGCAGGAAGCGGCCTGCGGAGTAGAGCCCTTGCTGGGAGATTGGCCTAATTACAGAACCGGCGCCGTCTATACTGGAAAGTCGACCCTGACGGTGGTGCACGAGGGGATAGAGTGTGGGAAGCAGCCCTGAGACTGGAACGGTCCCGCCGCCTTGAGTGGGCTATGGAGATAGAAAGCCGCTGAGAGCTTTGGTGACGGGGACGGGGGACGCAACACCGAGGGGCCCCCCCCTGCTTCCCTCCATTGTGCTGACCTGCGGTGGAGCCCTGGAGACAGGTCCCGGCAGGGGATTGAAGTGCCCACCTTCCAGGCAAGCGGTGACACTGGTCAGGGGCACTCCCTGGATGTTGACCAGCTCACAGGACACAAGTGAGTGGCCAAGCCGGGGGAGCTTCACAGGGCCAGAGAGCACAGTGTTCGAATTGAGGGCCGGAGGCTGGTACCCGGAGGGGAGGGGGAAAAGACCGGACAGGGGGAAGTCGCCATTGTCCAGCCCTCTGGGAAGTGCGGAATGGGTAAGAAGCAGATGACCGCCTGGACCCCACGACAGGGGGCCCTGGACCGCTACGCCACGGCACCCCCCAACGCAGAGACTGGGCTCCCAGGGCCACGCTCAGATACGGATTTATTGATGGGGGCCATACAAGCATCTCGGGAAGACATACAGGTGTCCCGTGCAGCTCTGGAGGTCAAGATCGGGGAGGTGGGCTCAGAGGTCACATTGCTGACGCAAAACTTTCGTAACTTAACAGAGTGGGTGACCACGGCAGAAACCAGGGTGGGTGAGGCAGAGGATGCCATACATGCCCTCAAGAAAGACGTGGCGGAACTTCAGGCCTCACATCGGCAACTCCAGTGGAAGGTGGACGATGCGGAAAATAGGGCCCGACGCAATATTCTACGCTTGGTGGGCTTTAGAGAAGGAATCGAGGAGAACAACATGGCGGCGTTCCTACACTCCTGGTTGCAGAAGACCTTCCCGACAGCGAAGTTCTCTACTTGTTTTATGATAGAACAAGCACACCGGGCACTTCTGGCGAAATCGCAAGTGGGGGCGAGACTGAGGCCGGTCATTGCCCACTTCCTGAACTTTGCATATCGGGATATGATACTGAGAGAAGCCAGAAAGCTCGGGGAGATTCGAGTGGAGAACACGCAAATTATGATCTTCCCGGACTATAGCCAGGAGGTACAGAAGCAGAGGCGCTCCTTTGACTTGGTGAAAGTGAAATTAAGGGACCTACATATTCAATACATGCTGCTCTTCCCGGCGAAACTGAAGGTACTATACAAGGAGAAGACGCATTTCTCACCTGGAGGATGCCTGGCAGTGACTAGAGGAGCCTCCCCCTCTTCGGAGAGCGGAGGAAGAGACGCGGGGAGGCAAAAGAGGTGGCTATCACCGGGGCCCAGTGGGAGCAACTGAAGACCCAGAGACGGAGAGGAACACGGGGCAGCAGGAGGGTGAAGACGACGCAGTATCCAACACAAAGCTCGACTAGCCAACGAAGGCGGAACTCGGTATCCCCCGTCCTAGGAGATCAAGCAGGTTCAAGGTTTCGCTGCTTAGCTGGGAATCATCGCTCAGAGTGGGAGGACGACACTGGTGGCAACTCATCCTGTGAAGAGGAAGTGGAGGCACAGTCGCAGCACCCATTGGTGGCAGCAATCCACGAGATCCACGAGATGGAACAGGATTCGGCCAAGGAGGCTGGGGTTTTGCAGGATGCCATCCAGGACTCACATTCCTGAACTGAGGACAGAAGGGACGGAATGGACATAGGCTCATAGCCGGCTGGCACTCAAGTGATTTTAACCCCTATACCTATTGTTTTATTGTTTGTTTGGTAATTGGCCTTCGGCTGTGTAATCACAGGTGAAGGGAGTGTTATTTGCCTTGGGGACCACGCCTCGGGGGGCTGAGTCTGTAAGAGGGGGGGCTTTTCTGGGGTGGGCGACAGACCTTCTCAGTCCAAAAGTCCTATACTGAGCCTATGGCGATAGTGGGGCAATCGGAGGGGGGAGGTGGGGAGGAGAGAGATGGGAGAGGGTTCAGTTGTTTCATGTTTTGGGACTTAGAGGGGGTTTGGAACGGGACGCTTTACATGGGCTGGAAGTTAGGGGAGGAGGGATTGTTACAGCATGTCAAGCAGATAACACATACTCAGGACCTAGAGGCCTCGAACACATGGGGCGGGGGAGCGTGGCGGGGCTGCAGCTTGATACATTGGTCACAAGTGCGTGCGACCTTGCTGCTCCACTGCCATTGACTTTATGCATCTTGCACTATGACGCGGGGCCGGACCCAGGATAGTGTGATGGACGTGCCGCAGGCTCAAAAGTAAGCATGGGCTGAAAATTCGTTCCACTCGCGGAATTTGCGGATTTTCTGCGATTTCGCGATCCGCGAATCTCGCGAAATCGCGGTAAAATCTGCGACTCAGCGCGGACGAATTTTTAGCCAAGCACTTACAGGATTACAGCAGCAGGTGCAAAAGGTGAAGCAAATTTTTTGTAACCTTTTACAAAAGGGTTACAAAGAAATTAACTTCAACTTGGGCACCTGCTGCTGAAAGCCTGTAAGTGCTTCCTGGCGCCTCGTTGCCTACTTGCAACTATTTTCTGACCCTGCTCTGACCCTTGAAGCAGGGTCAGAGAATAGTTACAAGCAGGCAATGAGGCGCCTGTCACGAAAATTAAACTTCAACAGGAAGCACTGACGGATATAAAAACAAGCATTTGCAATGCAATAGGTCTCGCATTAGGAAAATTTGAGCTATTGGTCTTGTAAATGACAATTTATTTTATTTATGTGTTGGTTTTGAAAATAGCTAAATTAATAGCTTTGTCATTTAAAATGCCAATCGTTATAACTTTCGCAAATGTGACACCTATAGCATTTGTAATGCAACATGTTTTGTATTTACGTGACTTAGCTGTATTGATATTACAAATTACAATGGCTTTTAATTTTTTTAAATAATGAATACTTAAATAAAAGTGATTTTAATTTATAATGGCAATAGCTTAAACTTTTGTAAATAACTTTTGTGAAGATTATGTTCAGTGTATTTAATTGTGACGAAAATCCAAGAACAGAAGTGAAATATTAACATCTTTTTGTGACATTTGTAATAAAGTTTGAAACATTGAGAGAACATATTTAAACCAGTTGTTGTTGAATGGTTGTGCAGATTGATGCTGGGGTGGCGCTGAGTGGTGCTGTGGTGGTGCTGAGTGGTGCTGTGGTGATGCTGAGTGGTGCTGTGGTGATGCTGAGTGATACTGGGATGGTGCTGAGTGATGCTGGGGTGGTGCTGAGTGGTGCTGTGGTGGAGCTGGGTGATACTGTGATGGTGCTGAGTGATGCGGTGGTGGTGCTGAGTGGTGCTGTGGTGGTGCTGAGTGATAATGTGGTGGTGCTGAGTGATGCTGTGGTGGTGCTGAGTGATGCTGTGGTGGCGCTGAGTGGTGCTGTGGTGGTTCTGATTGGTGCTGTGGTGGTGCTAAGTGATGCTGTGGTGGTGCTGAGTGATGCTGTGGTGGTGCTGAGTGATGCTGTGGTGGCACTTAGTGGTGCTGTGGTGGTGCTGAGTGATGCTGTAGTGGTGCTGAGTGATGCTGTGGTGGTGCTGAGTGGTGTTGTGGTGGTGCTGAGTGATAATGTGGTGGTGCTGAGTGATAATGTGGTGGTGCTGAGTGATGCTGGGGTAGCGCTGAGTGATGATGTGGTGATGCAGAGGGCAGAAAGGCACAAATAGCAGTCTAACAAAGGGCAGATGGGCGGAAAAACAAGGGAAAACGAGTGTAACAGAGGGCAGAAGGGCACAAAAACCAGTCTAACAGAGGACAGAAGGGCAGAAAAACAAGGAAAAAATGAGTCTAACAGAGGGCAAAAGGGCACAAAAAATGAGTCAAACGGGCAGAAAGGCACAAAAACGAGTCTAACAGAGGGCAGAAGGGCACAAAAAACGAGTCTAACAGGGGGCAGACGGCCAGAAAAACAAGGGAAAAGCAAGTCTAACAGAGGGCAGAAGGGCACGAAAACAAGGGAAAAACAAGTCTAACGGAGGGCAGAAGGGCACAAAAAACGAGTCTAACAGGGGGCAGAATGAATCCCGCCCTGCGTGTTTGTCCACAAATATGCCACCTATTTGTGCAATATCTCTACTCAACTGGAGTACTTTCTACTGCCTAATCAGTAAGTGCTCCCTCGTTGGCTAAATGTATTGGGGCAGATTTACAATAACTGGTGCATCCCCAGGGATTTGCCTGTTATTGTGCGCCGCAGCTCTGCCACCCATGGTGCGCCGCATTTACAATGCGGCGCACCATGTGGCAAAAACGGCACAGATGCGTCACGCATCTGTGCTGTAAAAGCAGCTTATTGCTGGAGCTGCGTTGCGCTTGCGACGTAGCTCCAGCAATGCTCTTGGGGGCCCTATCTCCCCAATGCTCCATCAAGCCTTGCGCCTGCTTCAAGCAGGCGCAGGGTTTTGACGCAGCATTGGCCTAAAAGTGACTGAGTGAAATCTTGTAGATTTCATTCAGCCACTTTTAGGAGGCGTTCCTGTGCAGGAACGCCCTCCCCTGCGCCGGAACGCCTCCTGATGGCGCAGGGCTTTACAACGTGACGCATCTCTCAGAATCATCACGTTGTTAATACCCAGCACCATGGCGCATCTTTTGTTCTGCCGCTGCGTCACAAAAGGTCTCGGTAGAGGGTGGCAGTGGTGAACCAGAGAATGGCAGTGATGAGCCAGAGGGTGACAGTGATGAACCAGAGGGTGGCAGGGGTGAACCAGAGGGTGACAGTGCTGAACCGGAGGGAGGCAGTGCTGAACCAGAGGGTGGCAGAGGTGAGCCAGAAGATGGCTGTGATGAACCAGAGTTTGACAGTCGTGAACCAGAGGGTGGCTGTGGTGAACCAGAGGGTGGCAGTGGTGAACCAGAGGGTGACAGTGCTGAACCAGAGGGTGGCAGGGGTGAACCAGAGGGTGCTGTGATGAACCAGAGGGTGGCAGTGGTGAACCAGAGGGTGGCAGGGGTGAACCAGAGGGTGGCAGAGGTGAACCAGAGGGTGGCAATGCTGAACCAGAAGGTGACAGTGGTTAACCAGCAGGTGGCAGTTTTGAACCAGAGGTGTTGTGATGAACCAGAGGGTGGCAGTCGTGAACCAGAGGGTGGCAGTGGTGAACCAGAGGGTGACAGTGCTGAACCAGAGGGTGGCAGGGGTGAACCAGAGAGTGGCAGTGCTGAACCAGAGGGTGGCAGTGGTGAATTAGAGGGTGGCAGGGGTGACCCAGAGGGTGGCAGTTGTGAACCAGAGGGTGGCAGTGGTGAACCAGAGGGTGGCAGTGATGAACCAGAGGGTGGCAGTGGTGAACCAGAGAGTACTGTGCCCATAGCCAACCGCATGGGTAACTTCGCCAAGCAAGCGACCCGCGGACACGCAAAAAGCCCTGCGAACACGCAAAAAACCCTGCGAACATGATAAAAACCCCACGAACACGCAAAAAAACTAAAATCCGCAAATTCGCATGAATTCGCAGATTTTGCGGATTGCAAATTCGATTTTGCACGAATTCGCGAAACGCGAATTCTCAAATTTCACCCATACTTACTCAAAAGGGGATTAAAATACTTACCTGGAATGTTAATGGGATGGGGAGTAAGGTAAAGAGAGGGTTAGTAAATACATACCTGAAGCAAGTGGGCCCTGATGTAATCCTATTGCAGGAAACACACCCACAGGGAACTAAATGTGGTTTCTTAGCCAGAGGACAGTATAGAGGGCTAGCATATGTCGGATTTACCACAGGCTCCAGGGGGGTGGCCATATTAATTAGAAAGAATCCACCATTTCAGATAACGTAGACCTGGATAGATCCCCAGGGGACATATGTGGGAGTGAGGGGACACTGGCGAAGGCAGGAATACACTATCATTTTGGGCTATGCACCACCGAAACTGCAAGCGCCTATACTCAGGGGAGTTACTGATATAATCTTAAACACGTCAGACACCCAGCAGGTGCTAGGAGGCAACTTTAATGATGTGATGGCCTCGGGAACTGAAAGGACAGGAGACAGGACTAGGGTCCAAACACCATCCCTGCTTTCCACGACGATGGCTACATTAGGACTGATAGACATGTGGAGATGGCTCCATCCTGAAAGGAGGGCATATTCGTTCTTCTCTGGAGCACACAGGGTTACTCACGGTTGGCTTATATCTCCATGGCACGACACACACTGTTTGTTCACGACACTGCAGCGTATCAGGCGAGAGGTATATCGGACCACTAGCCCCTACTAGCGGTGGTGGGTGGGAGTGGGGAGAGGGAGGCAGGTCATGGAAGCTGTCGGCTTGGTACCTGCAGAATGCCGAGGTGCTAAAAGGTTTTCGTGCGGATGCAAAAGTATATATTGCTGAGAATGAGGGCTCAGTCTCCTCCAAGGAGGTCTTTTGGGAAGCCCTTAAGGCAGTCATGCGAGACAGGGTGCAGACTAGACTGGCGGGGGAAAAGAAGCAGCAGGAGGAGACAAGGTCCCTGGAAACCCAGATACTGACACTGGAACGGGAACATCAGCACACTAAGGCAGAAGGGACCCTAAGATGCCTGCAGGATCTGCAGCGCCAGTATAGAGACTTGGTTACGGGGGAGGCTAGGATGCAGGCACTGGCGACATTACATCGCTTATATGATGTGGGTGAGAAGTCCAGAAAGTTGTTGGCGTGGCTCAGCAGAAAGGAGAGAGATGCCAGGTGGGTGGAGCAAGTAGTTATGTCCGGGGGGACCTGGTGAGAACGGATTAACAGATAGTGGAGACCTTCGCTGAATACTACAAAACATTTTATGAAGCTAGGGACTTGGGGACCAGGAAGACGCGCTCCGATATATGGAGCACATTGAGCTCCCAACTATGACAGATGTAGATCAGAGGGAGCTGGAGGAAGGCTTTACATTGGACGAAGTTAAAACAGCTCTGGCCAAACTGCGGGCGGGGAAGTCCCCGGGTCCTAACGGATTCCCCACAGATTTTTTTTTAAAGATAGCGGACTTGCTGCTACGACATATACTAGGACTCTTTGAGGAGGCGGCCCAGGAGAGAGAGTTACCATCGGATCTCCGTGTGGCTACGACAATACCGATACATAAGGAGGGTAAGCCAGTAGACGACTGTGCATTGTATTGCCCTATCTCCCTCTTAAAAGTAGAGGTGAAGCTTCTTGCGACGATACTTGCTCTCCGGCTGCGGCGGGTGATACTGGGGCTGGTACACCTTGACCAAACAGCTTCCATTCTGATAGGGCCACAAGATTAAATCTCCGTCGGACTCAAAACTGCCTCCAGGAGGTGAACACGAGGCACGACCCTCATTTGTTTCTGTTACTAGACGCAGAAAAAGTGTTTGATGCTGTCCACTGGCCATTCCTTGAAGGAGTATTACTGCGTTTTGGCTTCGGCCCTAAGTTTCGGGCTTGGGTGCAGTTACTTTACACTGACCCCGGAGCACACGTTATGGTCAATGGGAAGTTATCCAGAGACTTCCCGGTGAGATGGGGGACTAGACAGGGTTGCCCTCTGTCTCCCCTGCTTTTCGCCCTTACGATTGAGGTTCTGGCGTGTGCGGTTAGACAAAATGGGGACATTCGGGGGTTCCGAATAGGACAGACAGATACTGCAGAGGAGAAAATATCGCTATACGCGGACGATGTCCTCCTGTATATAACGCACCCTGCTACGACGATAGAGGTTCTATTCGTAGAACTGGATCGATACGGGGCTTGTGCAGGATATCGAATAAATTGGCACAAGTCGATCCTATATGACCCTCAAGGCAGGGACGAATGGGCAGACCTACCAGGAAGGCTGCAGACGACAGGAGAGGGGTTTGTATATTTGGGGATCTTTGTGACACTGGACAGGGCTCGCTCCTATGACAGGAACATTAAAAGAGTAAGAAATAATTTTGTAGAGGATGTGGCCAGGTGGAGGAAGCATACTCTTACGATTTTGGGCCACGCGCCCTGTTCAAAATTATGACGCTCCCAAGATATCTGTATGCACTCCAAAATGAATATTTCCCCATCTCACGACGGGTATTCCGAGATATTAATACGGAACTTAGGGCCTTCCTGTGGTTGGGTAAGCAACCCCGAGTTGCACTGACGACCCTCCAAAGGCATCAATACAATGGTGGAATCTCATTACCTAAAATTAAGGCCTACTATTGGGTAGAACATTTGGCGCCCATCAATGACTGGATACATGCCCCAGCTACACATCCTACCTATGCACTAGAGCGACATGGCATGGAGAAACGCATTTTACTCACTATCTTTACGGGGGCGCGGGTAAAGGTAGGCTGCTATCTGCCACTAGAGTTACCCTGGACATTTGGGAACGGGCGATGAGGTGTACAGACTGGGAACGGAAGCCGACGATGCAGACACTGCTGTGGCAATGTGCCTGGCTGAGGGAATTGAGTAAACTAAGAAGGTTCCACAGATGAGATGATATAGGAATATCAACACTAGGTTATGTGATGAAAAATGGAGCGCTGAAGTCCTTCCAGGCTCTTAGGGCAGAATACGGATTAGGTCGCACACAATATTTCAAGTACGCACAGCTGAAACATGCTTGGAGGGCGGAGGAGACGTTGATAGGTACACTCCCAGAGTATGCACCAATGGAGGGCCGCCTTCTACAGGAGCAAATCCCAAATAGAGTAGTCTCCCTGACCTACAGAACTATGATGAATAATATCCCGGACGGGTTTGTGGGTCTTAAGAGGAAATGGGAGAACAATGTGGGGGAAATGGATACGGTGGATTGGGATACGGTCCTGATGCACCCGGGAGAGGTGGCTATTAAATCCCTCTAAAGGATTATTCAATACAATATGGTCCACAGGACCTACTTTGATCGAGTACGCCTACATAAAATGGGAAGGGCCGGAGACTCGAACTGCCTGCGCTGTGGTAGAGATGGTGGAGATTTCTTCCATGTCCTATGGTCCTGCTCCGAAATTAAAACCTACTGGGTTGAGATTCTGAGAGAACTGGGGGAGGTGTTGGAGACCACTTTGCCGCTAGATCCCAAACTGGTCTTATTGGGCATGACTAACAATGTAGACCTGGCCCGCCCACTGTTGATTTTTCTTGCACTGGCCCTAGTGGTTGCCAAGAGAGATGTGGCAAGGAGATGGGGGGTAGTCATGTTGCCACAGATGGAGGAATGGAGAAGAGGCATGGACCTGTACATAGCAGCTGAAAGGGTCACGTACAAAGCGCGGGGATGCCCTAAACAGTTTGGAAGAGTTTGGGGCAAATGGCGTAGATACCATGGTCTGGATGGAGGTCTGTGAGCTGGCAGGGGTACAGCTGTATCTCAAACAGGATGGGAGAGAGGGTGCTACGAGACTTTGTAATATATTAGGGGAGGGTCAGGGACGAAACCTCCCGGGTCTAGCTGAGGTGGCAGAAAGTGACTTGTTCCTAAGGATGAAGCATGGAGGGAGGGGGCGGAAGGGTGGGGTGTGCTGCTTGATGCTGACATGCTTGTTATGTTTATGTATTATAAAATGCAAATAAAAATATTTATTTAAAAAAAAACATTCATGTTGAAACACTCTTTGACCAGATCTGACTTTGGTATGTCTTGGACTTTAAGGGCTAATGGATCCTAGTGTTGGTGTTAAAGATGCAACATGGCCTCAGTCATGGCCTAAAGGGAAATAGCTGAGATAACTGCCCAATAAGGAAGTTACATTCACCTTACTGATATCATGTCGGCCTGAAGAAGCCCTGGACCCCTTCAATTGATTCAGGATTCAGGATATGTTTTCATCTCATTCTTGATGGATCCTACAAGAAGTCTTAGCTTCACATGCAATTCTCACGTTTTTTTAGAGAAGGCACTAGTACCTCTAGATACTAGTCAACATTAGTCCATGTTTCAGCTGGAAGGTCAACGGAGTCCTCAATTGGTCAAACAGTGGCAGGGTGCACTGGGCATCTACTTTGTCCCCTTCGGAAAGCTCCAGATATGCCTTTGTGACTCCATTAAAACAGCATCTACCAACCACTATTCAACTAGGTCATTTCCGAGAAAACAATCTATGGCAAGTTTATCTAAGACATCCATCAACACAAGCTGAATCGTATCATCGACTAGCAGAGTGATAAAGACAAGTAGATTCACTTCACGCATTTTAGGGTCAGAGTCAGGTTGATAGTAATCATCTTGACCAACCAAATTCTATTTGTAGTCAACATGTGTCTGATCTACCACTGTGAGACTGGCTGCTGAAGCAGGTAAAGAAATGAATTATGCTACATCTATTTATGTTTGCATTACAGAGGCTCTAATGTGTTTTAGTGTGCACACAGATAACAACATTGCAGCCCTCTGCCTATATGTCTAATGGTTCAATTATCACCTCAGAGTGCATGTTCACTGGTTTATGTGACTGGTGTCATATACAACGTTGATTATCTGCACACTGATCCATAGAGGCAGTCCGAAATCAGACTTTTCATGTTTCTGATTTTGCAAAAGAGCCGACTGTATAACTCCAATTACATTTCTGACAATTCAGAGGGGGGGGGGGGGGGGGGGGGGAAGGGAACAGAATTTGTTTGGTGAATATCCACAGCTATCCTCAATTTGCGTGTTTACGACCTTACACAGCATCCCTTTCCTGGAACTACTTCTCAACACCCACCAGAGGAGATTTACTCACACAGCAATCTCCTTGTGAGTATGTAGTATCTCACAAAGGCAAAACTGATTCCAGTGAATTAATAAAACTTAATTTTTTCACATGTTAAAAAAGCTAGTTTTGACATGTAACTCAGATATAAACATGCAACTAGCTTTGCGACTATTTTGTGATTGAGATCTCCAGGTGAGTAGGCAAGATGCAAGCAGCAGATCATTGACAAATGTGTGACTATAGGAGGTTGCCTCCTCTGATTCCCTTATGGGGCTAGATTACCATAATAGTTAGGAATGCTGCCAAGCAGAGGCAACCATGCTAAGTATTATATAATTAGTATGCTGTTTCTAATTGAATGGTTTTGTGCAAATAATCTATTTGAGGCAGGGTATATTTTATTGACTGGATTCTGGTCCTGAAGAAAGCCTTTGACCTTTAATGGCATTTGCAACTGCCGAAACATATTGACCATCTACCACCTTGCCTAACTCGCGCTGCTCCAGCGCTGCGTTTTTAAACTTTGTGTTATTTTATTTGGGCTTGTGTTCGATTTGGGTCTTACCTTTGTTTTTTATTGTGGCTTTGTGTAGCTTCAGCGTTCGCCTCCTGCCCCCTCACTGCATATAAAAAGTGCACTTAGGTGCCTCCAATCACCACCACTTCGGTGGGTCCGGGCTCATGGGATCTTTTTAGGCGCCATTTTGGGTTGGGACTCTTCATCCTGCGGCGGCCGCCATCTTAGAGCGGACTTCGCGCGCGCAGGGTGACGTGAGAGCCTATTTAAGGCGGTCTTCTGTGGGGCTTGACTTTTGATCATCTACCACCTTGCCTAACTCGCGCTGCTCCAGCGCTGCGTTTTTAAACTTTGTGTTATTTTATTTGGGCTTGTGTTCGATTTGGGTCTTACCTTTGTTTTTTATTGTGGCTTTGTGTAGCTTCAGCGTTCGCCTCCTGCCCCCTCACTGCATATAAAAAGTGCACTTAGGTGCCTCCAATCACCACCACTTCGGTGGGTCCGGGCTCATGGGATCTTTTTAGGCGCCATTTTGGGTTGGGACTCTTCATCCTGCGGCGGCCGCCATCTTAGAGCGGACTTCGCGCGCGCAGGGTGATGTGAGAGCCTATTTAAGGCGGTCTTCTGTGGGGCTTGACTTTTGATCATCTACCACCTTGCCTAACTCGCGCTGCTCCAGCGCTGCGTTTTTAAACTTTGTGTTATTTTATTTGGGCTTGTGTTCGATTTGGGTCTTACCTTTGTTTTTTATTGTGGCTTTGTGTAGCTTCAGCGTTCGCCTCCTGCCCCCTCACTGCATATAAAAAGTGCACTTAGGTGCCTCCAATCACCACCACTTCGGTGGGTCCGGGCTCATGGGATCTTTTTAGGCGCCATTTTGGGTTGGGACTCTTCATCCTGCGGCGGCCGCCATCTTAGAGCGGACTTTGCGCGCGCAGGGTGACGTGAGAGCCTATTTAAGGCGGTCTTCTGTGGGGCTTGACTTTTGATCATCTACCACCTTGCCTAACTCGCGCTGCTCCAGCGCTGCGTTTTTAAACTTTGTGTTATTCTATTTGGGCTTGTGTTCGATTTGGGTCTTACCTTTGTTTTTTATTGTGGCTTTGTGTAGCTTCAGCGTTCGCCTCCTGCCCCCTCACTGCATATAAAAAGTGCACTTAGGTGCCTCCAATCACCACCACTTCGGTGGGTCCGGGCTCATGGGATCTTTTTAGGCGCCATTTTGGGTTGGGACTCTTCATCCTGCGGCGGCCGCCATCTTAGAGCGGACTTCGCGCGCTCAGGG
The DNA here is from genome assembly GCF_964263255.1 of Lissotriton vulgaris. NCBI lineage: Eukaryota > Metazoa > Chordata > Amphibia > Caudata > Salamandridae > Lissotriton > Lissotriton vulgaris. Next base: position 1,717,488,064 of record NC_141689.1, on the reverse strand, counting down.
TGACGTGAGAGCCTATTTAAAGTTGCTCTCATACGCGCAGCGTGACGCGCAGGTTGACGCCCTCGCTGTGCCTGAGTCGTGCCGGAGTCCTGCCCGTCTGCGCCCGTCAGCGTCCCGGCGGCGTCGGGGCGGCGGGGGACTTTGACCGTCACTACTCTGGCTGCGATGATTTGCTATTCTGCTGCGTCACTGCGGGACTTGCGGGGCCATTCAAGCTCCTGCCGCTCCATTTTTTCTGGGCGGTTTAGGGGCAAACGCTGCTGCCCGTCCTGCGGCTGGAGGCCTGCCTTGTCTTGTGCTACAGTGTCAAACCAGATAACTGCTGATGCGAGGCATCTTTGTATGCTGCTGAACACAAGGTCGGTAGGTCGTCATGCCCTGCACATTCATGACCTTTTGGTCAGGGAAAATCCTCTGTGCCTGCTACTGACGGAAACCTGGCTCGGAGAGGCTTCCCATCCGGATGTCTTCTCCGCCATTCCGCCAGAATACAACATCTTCCGGCAGGACAGAGCGAAGGGGAGGGGAGGGGGAGTAGCCGTGGTTGTGAAAAAGTGCGTCTCCTGCTCAGTACTTCCCTTGAACCCTATTGGGAATGCCGAGTCGCTTGCCTTCACGATCAGATTGTCCCCGGGTCAGGCCCTGAAGGGGCTGCTGATCTATAGACCTCCAGGTCCTGTGGGTTCCTTCTTAGAGGATCTACAGACGGTTGTCTCCGAGCTGGCGCTATCCACTCAGCACTGCATTGTGGCCGGCGACTTCAATTTCCATCTGGATGTGGCGGATGACCCTGATGCGGCCAAATTGATGGATGTTACTTCTCCGCTTGGTCTTATTCCTTGCGTATCAGGGCCAACACATGAGAAGGGGCATACCCTGGATCAGGTGTTTTCATCTGTTCCGCTTAAGGAGGTTGCTACCCTGCAGATGCTCTGGACCGATCACTGGTTGATCAGCTTTCTGGTGCTGGAATGCGCGCGTCCGGATCACAGAGCGCCTACCTTGCTTAAACCGGCCTCAAGAGCGCTTCATAGAGTAACTCCTGACTTGCTCGAGCAGGCACTGCTGGAACACCCCTGTCCTCTCTCGGGTGACCTGGATAGTGACACGGAGACTCTGCAGCGTTGGCTTACCGATCGGTTGGAAGATCTTGCTCCCAAGGTTGTCCCCCGGTCCACGGTGGCTCGGCATTCTGCCCCGTGGTTTACGGAGGCGCTCCGTGTGGCTCGTAGGCAGTGCAAGGCGGCCGAGAGGGCCTGGCGCCTTGTGTACGATGGGGAGGCTAAACTTGCCTACAAGGCGGTGTTGAAGGCTTACCATCGGGACATTCTCGGTGCCAAGAGGGTTTATCTGGCTAGGAGGATAGAGGCATCTGCGAACTCCTGCAAGGAGATCTTTAATATTGTGAGGGAGTTTACGATCCCCAGCTCCCATCTGCCCCCTCCAGCTTCGGCGGATGTTTGGGCCTGCGATCTCGCTGGTTTCTTCACAAATAAGATCAAGGCCATTCAGGCCACCTTCGCGGAGGAACCGGATGGAGGGAGTGGTGCGAGGCTGGACTTTGGATTGCCGCAGACTGCGGTGGCAGTGCTGTCCGACTTCCCTACTGTTACCAACGAGGCCTCTTTTACGCTGCTGGCCAACCTCAAATCTGGCTCGCCACTCGACCCCTGCCCTGCCAAATTTTTGGCTAGGATGGCGGCAGTGGTAAACCCTCTGGTCAACCCTATCCTTAATGCCTCCCTGAGGGAGGGACGGGTCCCTAGCTCTTGGAAAAGAGCGATGGTGATCCCCCTCCTAAAAAAACCAGGCCTTGACACCGAAGTCTTGGCGAACTACAGGCCTATCTCGCTGTTACCAGCACTAGCGAAGCTTACGGAAAAACATGCCAATGGCGCTCTCTCTAGTTTTTTGGAAGCTAATAATCTGCTCCATCCATCTCAATCGGGCTTCCGACCTAATTTTAGTACGGAAACAGCTCTGATTGAGGTGACTGAGATCATCAGGGAGACTCTGGATGCTGGCGGCAGGGCCATGCTGGTCATGTTAGATCTCTCGGCGGCTTTCGACACCGTCCCCCACAAGACGCTTCTAACTAGGCTTTTTGACATCGGCCTGAGGGGGACGGTGCTGAGGTGGTTTACTTCTTTCCTGGAAGGCCGCCGCCAGACGGTCTGGGTTTCCCAGAGCTCCGCCGAGATGCCGCCATTGGGAGTTGGGGTTCCACAGGGTTCTGTGTTGAGCCCCACATTATTTAACATCTTTATGTCCCCTCTGGCGGCATTGGTAGAGGAGTATGGGGCCCAGATCGTCTCCTATGCCGACGATACGCAACTCCTCTTCACATGCGGGAAAGATCAAGAGTTTGTGGGAGAGAGAATCCGGGACTGCCTTGCGCTGGTCTTCGGCTGGTTCCAGCGGAACGGTCTGAGGGCCAACTCGGGAAAGTCTGAGATTTTATTCTTTGGTTGCGTCGCCGATCCTGAGTGGCAGCATTGGTGGCCGCCCGACATGAGTCCTCCTGCACAGTCCTCAGTGGTGGCCAAAAACTTGGGCGTCAAGCTAGACAATCAGCTGTCGCTCCGAACTCACATCCTTGGCCTGGCCGGCACCTGTTACGGATTACTGAAAATGCTCCGCAAATTCTTGCCTTTGTTATCTGAGGAGCACAGGAGGATTACAGTGCAGGCTCTGGTCGGTTCGAGGCTAGATTATGCCAATGCTCTTTTTCTCGGCCTTCCTGACTATCTGGTCCAGCGCCTTCAGGTGGTGCAAAACTCTGCTGCCCGGGCGATCTTTGGTCTAGGGAGACGAGCTCGAGCGTCTGGGTTGCTCCAGTCGCTCCATTGGCTCCCCATTAGGAAGAGGATCCAGTTTAAATCCTTGACCCTGATGCACAAAGCTCTGCATGGCTCAGGAGCGGGATATCTGCAGCGGAGACTGACTTTTTATCGTCCAGCTCGTTCCCTCCGCTCGGAAGCTCTGTGTAGAGCGGTGGTTCCACGGGTGAGGAAGGCCCGCGCGGGAGGGCGGTCTTTTGGCTGCAGAGCCCCCCAGCTTTGGAATCTGCTTCCATTTTCTCTGCGGAGCACTGCTAATTTGCTCCAGTTTAGGAGGGGCCTGAAGACCTGGCTTTTTAACTCCTAGTCTGTTTTTACTGCCCATTGTTTCTGTTCTGTTTTGTTGTCTGTTTTTAGCTGTGTTGTGTTATTTCAATACGAGTTGAGGGTGGAAAGCGTCGGGACACTCCTTGTGAGTAGCTGTACGCTATATAAAAACTCAATAACATAACATAACATAACATAACATAACATCTCTGATGCGAGACCAACATTCATTTGTGGACATTACAATTGATGTTTAACCTTTTATTCTGAACCCACAATAAAGACAATCTTTCCAGGGATTTCAAGAAATATTTTTTACGTTTATAGACATTTTGTTCCAGTCCTGAAACAATCCAAGGAGCTCTCTAACAAGGTTGAGCCCACCCTGACAATCAATATCAGTGTGTAGATAGGTTACCAAAACGTGGGTTAGGTTGCCAGTCCATAAAGTGATGCACCTCTGTAGTGGGAAGTAGACACTCAGCTGTACAACATTTAAACTGTTTGCTATAACTCATTGTGTTATGTTCACAACCTTCCACCTTTTCTGAACGCCTAATTCCCACCGGAGGAGATTTACTCACACAGCAACATCCTTGTGAGTACTATGAATTTACAAAGGCAAAACTAATTTCTGTATCTGAAACAAAAATAAATGTTCATATGTTAAAAATCGTATTTCCCCGTGCAAGTCAAACAAAACATGCAGCTAGCGTTGTTATGTATGTTGTGTTTCAGAACTTTGGAGGCCTTCCAGCACAATTAGAGTGATGTAACTTGAAATTTCTGTTTGCACAGCTCTAGCACTTATCCATGGGTGCTTCAATGAGCCTGAATGACTGATCTGGAAAGATGACTAAATTAAGTCTGGGCTGACCAATTTAGAATGTTTATATGTCCTATTTAAAAGATCACTTACTTCTCCCTCACTGTATTGGCTACACACTCCTCTGCTAGAAAAGTAGCAGGCCATCTATTTGAGTGTCAGACCCTCTATTGAACAGGCATCCAGGTGGCAATCCCATCTATGACACCAAGGCACTTCAAATGTGCTTGCCTAACTCTGGACTTTTCTTTCAGCCTACCACACTTGATTGGTTCTCTGGTGCAACGTGGTCTAATACCATCATGTTCAATGGAGGGGGTGTGAAGTTTGGGACAGTATTTCATAGTTTTCACAACAGGAAGAGAGACTGATGTCCATCCAGAGTTGCTCTTTTTTTAAAAAGCAACATACTAATAGCATCTGTGATATAAATAGATATGAAGTTATTTACTCCTATATTAAAACATGGCAAATCATGCAATTCAATAAAGCAACATTTTGTGAGAGAAATAAAAATGCAACATTGGGCACCCACATAACTCAGTAGTGGGTCGCAAATATTTAATGACATTAACAGCTTCCCATCAAAAACAGTGCCTCCTAATATACTGTTCAAGCTCGGTAGCTGACCACAATCTTTTAATTAAGCACAAATGAAAAAAATATGACCTGTGTGTACAGATAACAAGATCTGTGTACAGTGCTATGAATTGTCTGACTGTTTCAGGTAAACTGTTTTTTACGTGGAAAACCTGCTTTGTCTCTGAATTTAGAGTTAGGCTTGGACACTAAATTCAAAGTTGGATAACTATTGATGCAAATACCCTTGTGGTAGTGAGTCAGTTGATCCATGACACTTATTTCTCTCCGCAGAGTGCTAATTGTGGTGGTTTTCACTCTAGTCTGGCATCAAAAGCAACATCAAGTCTTCCATGATCAATTGCTTGACAAGTACAAGTGAAGGAACTTGGACAGCTGAGATATCTTGTTACACAACATTAATCCTTCTCAAAGGGCTGTTCAGGAGACCATCCTTACAAGTTGATGAGCCCAGACTCTTCAACGCAGCTTCAGGAAGGTCTCCTCTGGAATGTAAATTGACGCCTTCATCCCAACCTCATTAGGTTGGGATGACCCCCCTTATCTCTGTAGGTGTTTGACTCTCTCAGCGCCAAAATCAAGTCTGGATCTCTGGCAGACCCGCTGAAACCGGCCCAACTCAAGACCCTGGCGCCGGTTTGCCGCACCCAGGTGCTGTCCTTGATCAACCTGTCCCTCTCTTCTGGAGTGGTTCCCGTCAGATGGAAGCAGGCAGTAGTCACGCCAATTCTGAAGAAGGCGACCCTTGACCCCCTTAAACCTGAAAGCTACCGCCCTATCTCCCTTCTCCCTTGGGCCACGAAAATAGCAGAGGCCCATGTGAATGCCACTCTTACAGACCATCTTGGTAGGCTTAACATTCTCGACCCTACCCAGAACGGGTTCCGTGCGGGTCACAGCACGGAGACGGCCCTTCTCTCGATGGTCGAGCATCTGCGTTCCGTGCTGGGTTCCGGCCGGACGGCGGCACTATTGTTATTAGATCTCAGTGCCACCTTCGACACGGTCTCGCACGGGATTCTGATTCGGCGTCTTGAGGAGGTGGGCGTTTCTGGCTCCGCCTTGCACTGGTTTCGATCCTTCCTTACGGATAGGTCATTCCAGGTGGCGATCCCGCCCGGTAAGTCGTCATCCTACCCGTTAGACCAGGGAGTCCCACAGGGGTCATCACTGAGTCCCACCCTTTTCAATCTGTATATGAGACCGTTGGCTGCGGTCGTCAAGCGGTGGGGCCTGACCATGGTCTCTTACGCAGATGGCCCGCAGCTGGCGGTCACACTGAGTGGGGACTCAGACCTGGAGGCTCCCAGGTTCTGTGATGGTCTGCGATGGTCTGTGATGGTCTGCGGGAAGTGGCTAACTGGATGAATTCCAACTGTCTCTAGTTAAACACCAAGAAGACGGAGATTATGGTGGTTGGTAAACAGGTGGCTTTGTGGGGTGACAAATGGTGGCCTTCGGAGTTGGGTGTGACTCCCCTCCCAGCGGCAGAGATAAAAAACCTGGGGGTGTGGCTTGATCCTTCTCTGAGTTTCATCTGTCATACCAAGAAGGTGGCGGCTTCTTGCTATAGCATCATCAGAGGACTTCGACTCATCCTTCAAATTCTTTGATGCACCCACAAGACAGCTGGTGGTCCAAGCATCAGTGCTGTCCGGGCTGGACTATGCCAGCTCCCTACTGGCGGGGGTTAACCAATCAGAATTTCTGCGGCTCCAGTGGGTTCAAAACACTGCGGCCCGACTGGTGACAGGTCTGCCTAGGCGGTGCTCGGTGTCCAATGCCCTGCGCTCTCTCCACTGGCTCCCTGTGCAGCAGAGGATTAGATTCAAGGTTCTCTGCCTTGCATTTAAAATCCTCAAGGGTACTTCCCCACAAATCTTGGAGAAACTGCTGATCCCCTATGTCCACTCTCGCACTCTTAGATCGCAAAGCCAGAACTTAGCAGTGGTCCCGCGTTTTAAGTTGAGCAGAATTGGTGGCCGCTCCTTTCGAGTCGTGGCAGCGAGCTGGTGGAATTCTCTTCCTCCACAAATCCGGCCCATCGATGAGCTCCTTCAGTTTAGACGGGCTATCAAGATCTTTTTATTTGTTTAGCTCATCTGTTGTGTCTCTTCTCCTTTCTGCCCGCTTTTAATGCTGAGTTGTGTTTACCTTCTCAAAGCGCCAGGACGCCCCTTTGCTGGGGCAGCTGTGCGCGGTACAAATAAAAATAACGTAACATAACATAACAGGTGGGCTGACATGGCTTTCATGGTAAACTATGAGTCTATGGATGCATTCTGACATGCTAATGTATCTAAACTCATCTAGCTCCTGGCACTAGGTTGTGCTGGCCACACCAGCATGCAGGAGAACAGTGAGCTAGTGGTCTTCCACTAACTGTGCCCTAGAGTGACCTTCCAGCAGTTAAGGGTAAAGACAAAAAGGAAGAGCCGGGGACAGGTAAGCCTAGCAGCACTGACAGACTCTTGTTTTACTTACTTGACAGGAGTGGTAAGATACTGGTGCCATTACCTCTCCCACAAGAGGAATGTTGGAATTGCACATCCAGTGAGACGGACAAGCCTGCCACAGCTGGTGTAGGTGAGGGGGGCTCACATTTGTAAATAATGCAAAGAATATCACCACCTAATAACCCTGGAGAATTACAGATAACTGATACCTGGACTGCAACATGTGTGACCACTGGGCCACCAGGCATAGAGAGAGATGTTACCTGGGTACTGGAAGGATGGCAAATATTATTGCAAGCACAATTCATAATATTTCACAAACATTCCCATTCAGTAAAAAAAACAAATAAAATAAAAAATACTCACAAAACAGCCTGTTTGCACCTCTTGCAAGCTAAACTTTACAAATGATGCTACTCACTAGTACTTTGGTAAAGGGTTGTGAGACAGTCTTTGCACCGTGATTTTTACATCGCAGTGCCGTTACCACGCATTTATGGTAAGCATGGGGGGCTAGAGGGTCTCACCCAAAAAGATAAAATATATTTAACCTTACCTTATTAATGCGTGATAATGGCATACAAGATAAAAGCATATACGTTCTAAACAAATGTGGGGTAACAAATGCGTTTTGAAGGCATGCAATGTTTTTAGTAGCGTTGTACCAGCATACAAACAAAGGGTCGAAAAGGATCATCCTTTTGAGACTATGAGGCAGAGAGACCAGTTTAAACCAGTCCTTTGGTACATCAAGGGTGTTTCTCAGGAGACCTAGAGAGCACACAATGTGCAGACTGAAGGTTCCTTGAGAACTGCCGCCAGGGACCCGGGAAACCCGATTTGGGCAGCTTCAGGGTGCCCAGGAACAAAGGGAGATTCTACCCCTTCCCTGGAAAAGAGCGCACACCAAAGGTGGAGAGAAAATACCTGGCCGATAGGTGGCCAGATGACGTTTCTCAAAAACCCACAATAGGGAGATGCTGCCACATGTCAGGAGGGAACAATGGAAGGATTATATCAGCACCGCCACCCCAGCATGGGTCACTTTTGGAAGCCAGGGGGTTGCCGATTAACTTTATGAACCCATAAAACGGCATGCTTGATGGCCTGTACAAACTAAGAGGTGGCACAACTATGGTAGGCAGAAAACAGAACATGATTGTGATATGTCAGAAATGATTTATGACCCGTCAGCCGTTGTGAGTTATGGCCTGTTTCGTGATTTACAAGCCTGTCGAAATGATTTATGACTGCTAAATGGAGTGATTCATGAACTCTCATGTTTGTGATTTATGAGCTGGTCAAAATGATTTATGACATCTCGTGACGTTGGTAGCGGGATATAATCTATGTACTGTAACTCAAAAAGTAATTCATACATGGTATGCAAAATAAACTGCGGCCAACATCAACCACAGGAAACAAGACACACACGAGTTGGGAATCTTTAATGGAAAATATATGTGTAGAATGTCATGGATGGCAGTTTGGGAGTGGGCCCAGTGCGGAAGTTATAGCAGAGGCCACCCCAGAAGGGAGCCTCGCTAGATGGTGCAATAAAGGCAACCAGGGACCATGAAAAACCAGTTTGGGAAGCTTTGGGGTGCCCAGCAACAAAGGGAGATTCAACCCTCCCTGGGAAAGAGCGCGCACCCATGGTGGCGCAGAAATACCTGGCCAATGGGTAGCCCGGTGACATTTTTCAAAACCCTCAATGGGGAGAAGCCGCCGCATGCTGGGAGGGGACAATGGGGATTTTATCAGCACAGCCAACCCAGCGCAGGTCACTTTTGGAAGCTGGGGGTGGTGCGCCGATCAACTTTCAAGACCCACCCACACACACCGAGCAACAGCATTGTCGCAGTGCTGGACGGCATGCGAGGCGGATATGAAGGGATACATTTGTTTGGTAAGGAGGCACACCAGCAGGGGGGTGTGCAAGAGGAAGGCCACTCACCTTGGGATGCCTTACGGCAGGGTGAGTAGGCCCGAAGGGGGGAGCAAGAGGAGACAGCACTCGCAGCTCAGACCTGCCGAACGGCAGGGCACAAAATGGAAAAACAAGGTAGCGAGCTGGGGCCTAACTCCAAAGAGAGGCTACCCACCCCATGCAATCAGCGTGAAAACCAACAGGGAACGTTATGACCCCATAAAACGGCATGTATTATAGCCTGAACAAACTAAGAGATGTCACAACTATGGTAGGCAGATAACAGAAGGTGATTGTGATATGTCAGAAATGATTTATGACTTGTCAGCCTTTGTGAGTTATGGCATGTCACATGATTTACAAGCCTGTCAAAATGATTTATGACTGCGAAATGGAGTGATTAATGAACTGTCTTGTCTGTGATTTATGAGCTGGTCAAATGATTTATGACATCCGGTGACGTTGGTTCATGGCTGGTCATAGTGAGATATGACCACTGTACTGTAACGCAAAGAGTAATTCATACATGTTATGCAAAATAAACTGCAGCTAACCTCTACCACAGGAAACAAGACACACACAAGTTGGCAATTTTATTGTAAAATATATGTGTAGAATGTCATGCATGGCAGTATGGGAGTGTGGAGGTTAATATAAGGATGCAATCAGAGGCAAGCACGGTTGCAGATTTCACAAAATTGCCCCACAAGTCTGCACCCCGTAAGATATCACAGTGTGTTATGGTGCCGATCACGTTACCTGTTGGTCTACTGCAGAGCCACTGAAATCATAGGATTCTGAGGCTAAAACATTTGCCTCAACCTGCCACACAATACATCATTTGATGCAAAATTTGCAGTTTAATAAACATCCTTCTAACTCAAATTGCTTAAAAAATACCCAAACCATTGCCACAGGCGAGTTTGTGCATTTGAATGCCATTTGCAAATATTAACTAGTAATCTTTTACTGCTGATTGCTGTGTAGGTGTTAAACTGGTACTAATGAGGTGAAACCTTTTCCCAGATAGTATTAATCTCTGCAAAAATGACAAAATAATGAAGGAATACTGCCACAAAATGTGCACATAATGCCGCATAAAGGGGCAGATTTACAAGCCCCTTGCGACACATTTACGCCACGGTTGCGTCACTTCTGTGACGTAGTGGCAGCTTAAACCATGCGCCATGTTGCGCTGTATTTACAACGTGATGCCTCTAGGGAGATGCATCACGTTGTAAAGCCCTGCGCCATATGAAACATGTGTCAGGTTTCATGTGGGCGTTCTGGCACAGGGTGGGCGTTCCCTCGCAGGTACGCCTCGTAAAAGTGACGCAGTGAAATCTACAAGATTTCACTGAGGGGCCGATTTAAAAGGTCAGGCGCATCTCTGTAAATCAGGAGGAATGCGCCAGACACTTGGGACACGCAAAACCACCCGTGGGCCACCATTAATGCACCGCATTTACAATGTGGCGCGCCGTGGCGCATGGATGGGCAGATGCGTATCGCATCTCCCGGCGTAAAGGCAGCGCATTGCTGGAGTCGCGTTCCAAGCATGACGCGGCTTCAGCAAGGCTCAGGGGGGCCCTATGCATAACATGCTGCGTCACTCCTTACGAATGCTTTAAGCAGGCGCAGGGTTTTGACACAGCATGGCCGTAAAAGTGACTCCATGAAATCTTGTAGATTTCACTGCATCACTTTTACGAGGCGTACCTGCGAGGGAACGCCCACCCTGGGCCGGAACGCCCACATTAAAGCTGACGCAGGTTTCATGTGGCGCAGGGCTTTACAACGTGACGCATCTCCTTAGATGCGTCACACTGTAAATACGGCGCAACATCGTGCATGGTTTATAACGCCGCTGCGTCATGGAAGTGACGCAACTGTAGCGTAAATAAGTCGCAAGGGGCTTTTAATCTGCCCCTGAGTCACTTTTAAGGCCATGCTGCGTCAAATCCCTGTGTCTGCTTGAAGCATGCATGAGGAGTGACGCAGCATGTTAGGCATAGGGCGCCCCGAGCCTTGCTGGAGCCGCTTTGTGCTTGCAACTCGACTCCAGCAATGTGCCGCATTTATGCCGGGGGATGCAACACGCATCTGCCCATCCATGCACCACGGCGTGTCGCATTGTAAATGCAGCGCATCAGTGGTGGAGCAAGGGTGGTTTTGCATGTCGCAAGTGTTCTGGTGCATCCATGCTGATTTGCAGAGATGAGCCGGGCCTTGTAAATCTGCCCCTCAGTATCTTTGCGTGCCACATAATTTGTCAACCATGACGCATAATTTGGACCTCCCCTGCCACAAACTTACGTTGCCCTGGTGTAGTGTTATGTATTTGAACATGCTGTAAGCCCCATATCTCTGGTATGTCCTACGTGTTTCACTTGTTGAACATTGTTATGATCACAGTTATGATACGACTTGAAGGGGCCCCCTTTTAGCCCCCCCAACAGCATCTCGCCAGCTGTGTTCCGTTTAATCTGCATGCATTCACTGAAAGAGCGGAGGTTCAATTGAGTGTGTTCTTTCCCCCTAGCTTCTCTTTATGTAAATATACTTTCCCAATGCTATCCGGTTTGAAACGAGTTCTTCTATCATTGAATATTATGTGCATCGTCCTGATAATCAATGTTATAATTAGTTTCAAATGGTTAATTGAAGTAATTACAAGCCAAGAAATGTGATTAAAATGAATGTTGATCTCCTGTGCCTCTTCCTCGGATCAAATTAATGTCTTGTTGTTTGATAAGAGTTTTTAAAAAATGTTCAGCCTCGGCTGCGTGTTTCTCTTTCACTGAAAAATTTAGCATTCAAGACCATGCTTCCGAAATCTTATGTTTTTACCAAGTTGTTTTGCATTTAAGAAAGACACTTGAATTTAATTACTTGCGAGTTTCATTTCTCTGAGACCTCTCATCTCAGGGCTTGCAGTAGTTGCATAGAATAGCTCTGTGTGGTAAGCACAGGTGTGCAGCTTCGACTATGGTGATTTTTTATAGGTAACCCATGCACGTCAGCCTCCCACGTGCAGCAGGAAACGACCCTGCAGCGGAACAACACCTGTGTCGCAATAGCGGTTGTGAGTTTAATGTATTCATTTGTACGCCCTTTCTTGTGCTAAAACGTGTTTGTAGAAAGGCCAGAACAGTTTCAGGATACTGCGTTTTGAGTTAGGTGGACACTTTATTCATTTCTGCAACATCGGAAGTCATTCTGACAATTTCTGTGTGCCGCGTCGTTTCCTATGAGAACTCAAAACCGCACTTCAGAGCAGGAGTTGAATGTTTCCGAAAATTCAGTTCCGCTCAAAACATCGCACTGCGCCCCTGTGTAACCAGTGTAGTCTTCTGCCAGGGTCCGCCGCCATGACTGTGAGGTATAATGGCATGCCGGGGGAAATGGCGCACATAATTGGATTAGTTCAGTGATGCAAAGCCTGTGCTGCCAGGAGGAAGGGAAGCTTGCAGACTGTAAAATGCGTTTTTAAAGAATGAGCAACCTCCTTCAATGCTGGCGCACATATTTCAGCTGAGGTTTTTGTATAAAATGTTTTACTCATACATGCACAACCATGCGAGGAACGGAACGAATATAAAACAAAGGTAAGCCATTCATTTTACACAGACAGTGCTTACACCAAGCGCACTCACCCACAAATCATTGAAGTTGATGCTTTCACCCTACACGAAAACATCCTCATTCAGTCGACTGATGGCGCCTCTTCGCAAGCTGAACCAGACGTCTGTCTGCAATGGGACCCTGAGAACTTCCTGGATTGGCACCCCAGACAATTTGCAGTTGCAGTAACATTTCACTGTCACATTGTGCACTATGTAAATGCCTAATGCATAACATAAGATATTCGACTTCTGGATCCAGCATCATCCATTTATCAAGGTCAGGGCTGGATTGGGATATAAAAATTGGGCCAGGCATCCCCTAGAAAGTGCCCCTTATTCACAGATCACATCCTTTCACAAAACATTTGCTGGCCTGTGTCACAGGGTTAATTGTTGGATATACATAGGGCAAATAAATAAGTGGTCGATCTCCAGTTTGATCAAGTGACAAAAATTAATCTCACTGAGCTATCTCTTGGGGCTACTGATGATGGTGATATCTGATAAATGTGCCGCATGAAAGAGCGGAAAATACTTTTATTTTTAAACAGGGCGTTGCACTTGAGCTAGGGCTTTAAGTGGGATGAAAAAAGAGGGATACAGGCTCTACAATGTGTGTGGCCAAGGAAATGTACCAATGAATCTTTTATAAGACACCTATTACTGTAACTATGGGCGTGGTCTAACACAGGCGCTCAGATCCAGTGCTTTGAAGGCATGCCACCTAAGGTGCATAAGCATGCCTTTGCTGTTAGTGAGTCGAAATAAATCACAGAAGAAACGCATTCACATAAAATAAGTCAGACCATCCGACTTTACCAGTGCTTGTTAGCACTGATTTGTATTGAATTTCACACATCCTGCCCTTCACATCTCTTTCCTCTGCAGTCTCGCTCTCTCGGGTGCTTACTCAATCTTGAACACCCACCAACAACCTAAATTCACCCAGACATGATGTCTCAGTTGAAGGATTGCTCCATGAAGAGTCATAAGCAGGAACATTGGAAGTATGGCATGGAAGGACCAAATTACATGGCAGGGATCAATAAATTATGTGGCAAGAGATAGCAGTAACACTTCATTATGTTGCATTTTTACACAAGTAAACTCTGAATGTTCAAAGGTCAACTCCTAAATACAGGTATTAGCAACCGATGGGTCCCAGGGAGACTTGGCACGAGCCGATGTCCCCCTGGGGTATTTCGCGTAATGGGATGTCCCATGCGCTCTGATTGGCTGTTTGGGTGTTGGGAGGGGCTGTTCAGGCGCGGGGAGGGAGCGGGAGGTGCGACGTCACTCAGCTCGAGTGAGGCAGCAGTGGCGTCGTGTTTTTTGGCTATCAGCTGAGAGGAATTCCTGTCAGCGCTTGTTTATTTACATAGCGTTGCTGTGGTATTCGACGGCGGGAAGAGTATTCGAGCCATGTCGGCGGAGGATATTGCCAGGGAGGCAATAAGAGCACTGGTGGCGGTGGGGCGCTCGGATTTATTGCGCCCAGGTGCTGTGGTGGAAAGCTCTGTCGAGGTGAAGCGTCCTCGGCGTCTAGCAGCAGAGGGGGTGAGTCGTGCTGTCGCTGCTTATAGGTCCGTAGCAGGCAGTTCCACAGAGACTGTATGTGAGGAAAAAAATGCCAGCTGTGAGACCACGGAGAGCGCGCCCCTCGGGCAGGAGTACCCGAGGGAAGAAACCACCCCCTTAGTTCAGCCTCAGCCCCATGTGTTGTGAGGGGAGGTCAGCTGGCTTTTGAACCACAAGCTAGGAAGAGGGCAGGAAAGCGCGGAGGCAGAGCCAGCTTTGTGCTAGATACTAGAGTTCGTCATGTGCATTTAAGTGAGGAGGCTCTATTCAGTGAGAGCAGCGCAGGAGTTGACAAGGTGGCACAGGCGCCAGGAGTTTCTTTTCTTCAAAAGGAAGCGTCATTTTCAGGAGGAATACCCCCAACGAGCTATGCTGTTGCCAAGGCTAGCAATAGAATTGAAATTGCGCCAGAGGTTTGCTTTGGGGGCCAAAAGAATGCATTAGTGGACTATTCCAGTGACAGCGAAGAGGAAGACTTTGGTCAATTGGAAGCTGTTGAGTTTGAAGGTGCTGTGGGAGGAGAGTCTGCGCCGATGGAGTACAACATGCAGCGAATGTATTCAGACTGTCAAGAAGTTCTGTTACCTCAGCCTAAAGGCCCCCCACGGGCTTTGAGTGGCGCAGACTTCTTTTATGAGGAGCCACATTCCTCTGGTGACAAATATGATTTCCAGCCTGTTGGGGGTGTTTTGTGGGATAATCAAGGTGGGGAAAGTTCTGGTTGGGTGGAGGGTCAGAGTGGGAGCGGGGTTGGACGCGGGGACAGTGAGATGTTTGAGTATTTTCCGGAGTCCAGGCCTCCTCCGCGCCACCCATGCATGGAGTTTGATTCTGATATGGGTCCACAGCAAGGGCAGTGGGTTTGGGTGAACCACGTTGATATGCGCAAGAAGCACTTATCTGGATTCCCACTGGATCAGGTAAAAGGTAGGTTAAGAGCGGTTCCTCGCTGGAGCGGCGGTAACTTGGCAACGGGCTCTGGTCGCGGTTCTGTGGTCCGGAGTTCTACTCCTATTAGAGCGAAGCAAAGTGCGGCTTTGGGGTCGGCGCGGGATACACAAAGCGAATCTGGTGCGGATTTTGGGTCAATGGCCGGGCGCTTTACACAGAGGCCCGTGGCTGATGTGGCAAATTATGACGTTGACACTGGTAATGTTTTTATGCCGAGCACTAGTTTTGTGGATACTGAATTTCAGGATGTGGATGGTGGTGATTATGAAGAATCTGACAAAGAAAATAGGGTTTATTCAAGGGATTGGGTGTCTAAGGAAGCAGCTTCTGGTTTGGGCGGCCAGGAGTTTGGAGTGAGGGGGGTCATCTCACCTCTTCTGTTGTATTTCAGAGATCTGGAGCGGCTTTCTCTGCGGATCGTGCACGGTATGGCGGACATCATCAGCGTGATGGTCTTAAGGAATTTCAACAAAGGGCTACACAGCTGCCATCAGGTAAGCAAGACTGGTGGGCTGCATGGACACGGCCTTTGGTAAGCGGTCCACATGCGGGGCCTGTGGAGGGTGGTAATGATAGGATGGCAAAGGGTCAAGAGGATTTGGGCACAGTGCCACAGGATACTCCACAGTCAAGTTTGGGGTCTGGGGTGCAGACGGAAAGGGAGGGAGGGGTAAGCCCTGGGTCATCAGTAGGTAGTTCTTTGCGGAGTGAGAATCAGGTGAGTGGTCGTACAAAATTACCTTATATGGGTGTGGCCATGCCCTTGGGCACTCACTTATCGCAAAGGACAAGACAGAGAATTTGGAGCCACGACTATGTGGATATTTTTCGGCTTTTGCATAGAGATCTGCAGGCTAGAGAAGGTTCTAAGAAGGAAGAGCTGAAATTGTCCCGCCGCCTAAAGGTGCCTAAAACAATAGAGAATTGGATGGCTGCTTTCATTATATATGCAAGTGTCTATTGTGAACGTTATCCAGAGAGGGTGGTGGCACTTTTTAAATACATAGATATCATCAGGAGGGCACATCTACAGGCGGGGGGATATGCTTGGTTGAATTATGACGAAGAGTTCCGGGCTAGGGTGAGTCTCTTTAACGATAAACCGTGGGGGGAGGTGGACCAGGAGTTGTGGCTCCAATGGCTGTCAGGGCACCCGTCATCCAACACGATTCATACGGCCAGTGGTTTACCAATCACATACCGGCCCTTTCTGCAGCGTCCCGCCACAATGGGGGTGGGTGGATTTGGAAGAGGACAGTTGCCTACCACGGGAGCATGTTGGGGTTTCAATCGTGGCTCCTGTGTGCGTCAATATTGCAAATTCAAACATGAATATGCTCAGTGTGAGGGTAGATACGCTATTTTCCAATGCTTTCCCAATCAACATCAGGGGGACCATGGGAGGGGGCAGAGAGGACATGGTACCCTTCCACCACTTATACCAAAAGGCTCCTACCCCAATTAGACTTCAGGCGATGCTGCAGTGTCTGGAAGCCTACCCGGATAATGAGGCTGCAGCTAAATTAATCTGGGGTTTTAGGTTGGGCTTTCGCATTGGGTATCAAGGTCCTCGCGTTCTGCGCTGGGTTGAAAATTTAAAATCAGTAAAAGAGTTGCCAAATGTGGTACAAGTTAAATTGCAGAAAGAACTGGACTTGGGTAGAATAGTGGGTCCTTTCTCACATTGTCCCCTGCCTAATTTGATGGTATCGCCTCTGGGAGTTATTCCAAAAAAGGCCCAAGGTGAGTTCCGGCTTATTCACCATTTGTCTTGGCCGGAAGGGCAATCAGTAAACGACTTCATCTCGACGGAGGACACGGCGGTGTCATATACTTCAGTCGACGATGCTTTACAGATGATTCGCAAGGCTGGTATGGGAGCGCAACTTGCAAAATGTGATATTCAGGCGGCTTTTCGGTTGTTACCCATCCATCCCATGGATTTTGAATTATTGGGAAGGTCCCACATCAAAATTAGTCTTCTTAGGTATAGAGATCGATACGGCAGCTATGGTAGCTCGTTTGCCCTTGGCTAAGGTGCAAGAGATTAGGTCCTTTTTGCAGGAAGTTATTGGCGAAAAGAAGTTGTAACTCCGTCAGGTCCAGAGGCTTCTGGGGTATCTTAATTTTGCCTGCAGAGTAGTTAGAGCGGGCAGAACTTTTTGCAGACGCCTCGGTTTTGCCATGGCAGGGTCTTCCTTGCCGCATCATCACATAAGGCTGACGCACAAAGTTAAAGAGGATTTGCTCATTTGGTTGAAATTTTTGGATGAGTTTAATGCTGTGTCTGTCAATTTTGTGGATGAAGACACGGTGTGGCAGGTCCAGATTTTCTCGGATGCTTCGGGAGCCCAAGGATTTGGGTTATTCTGGGAAGGGCGCTGATGCGCGGAGCTTTGGCCGGCTCGTTGGTTAGAACAGGGCCATAGCATCTCCTTCCTGGAATTTTTCCCGCTTTTGGTTGCATTGCATGTGTGGGGAGAAGAGTTCAAGGATCGCTGTGTACTGTTCCATATAGATAACATGGCGGTGGTAAGTCTGGTTAATGGGCAACGAGCGAGAGATGTGAGGGTTCTACACTTGTTAAGGGCAATCATGTTGCGAATCCTTAAGTTGAATATTGTTTTTAAGGCTAAACATATTCCTGGGGTGAACAACTCAATTGCCGACGCTCTGTCTCGTTGCAATTGGCAGAAGTTCCGGGAGTTGGCGCCAAGAGCAGACAGACACAAGACGGCGATCCTTCGACCATTTGGGACCTGGGGGAGTGAGGATTGCGGAGCTGATGGAGCATTCTATAGTTAAGTCCATGAGAAGGAGTTACCAGCAAGCGTGGTCTGAGTTTTTGCTTTATGCTTCGGATCATGAGCGGGACGGTACAGCAGTTGAGAGTGAACAGTTTATGTTGGAATTTGTATTATATTTAATGGACAAAGGTTTGTCTCATACAACGATTTCAGGCAAACTTGCAGGTATTTCATTTTACAGCCAGTTATTGTTGGGAAAGACGGTACAGATAGATTTCATTTTGAGGAAGATGCTGAAAGGGTTTGGGAAAAGCAAAGCGCATGCTAAACAGTTGAGGGACCCTATTACATTCGACCTGTGAAGACGCATTTCAGGAGTTCTGCCTGGTTGTTGTTACAATGAGTGGGAATTAGTACGGTTCAGGTTGTGTATGATTTGGCTTTTCTTTGGAGCCTTCCGCATTTCGGAATTGATTGGGTTGAAGAACCAAGCTGGGATCCAAACATCAGATATCCACATATTTGAGGGGAACTTGTTACAGATCAGGCTGCGACAGTCAAAGACAGACCAAATGGGGACAGGGACTTGGGTAAAATTGGGAGGGAGTGGGGTGGTGGATTGTTGCCCCTTTGAAGAGTGGGGTTCATTTGTTCAGTCCAACGTTTTCCGTTCTGGAACAATTTTTTGCCATAACCCCTTCGATGCTGATGACGGAACGGTTCCGTCATCAGCGTCGGTTGAGCTGTGCTGATGACGGAACCGTTCCGTCATGACTCCGCCCACGCAAGGCGGAGTCAGCATGGGCAGGGAATTCGCGCCGCACGGAAGCGGTTAAAAAAGGGGACCAGTTGACTTGTTTTCAGTTTTTGTCAGTATCGAGGAAAACTATTTCATTGGTGGGGGGAAATCCAAAATGCTTCGGAACACATTCCTTTAGAATAGGTGCGGCTACTGAGGCCGCTAGATTGGGTTGGGGGAAGGAAGAGTTACAACGCATAGGACGTTGGAAATCTAACTGCTGTTACCGATATGTGAGGTTGTAAATACATTCATGGTTGTGTATATGGTAGTAATGTTGGTTTTTGTATCACAGGTCGAGTTTTGGATTTCCCTCAGAAAAAGAGGACTTGGATTGTGGGACATTCCATAGTTAAATGGTCATCAATTTTTGCTGAACAGCAAATCTGTGGAAGGGGTTTAGGTTTGTTTGGAAAAGAACATGAAGTGTTATGGAAAGGTGTGGGGGGAATGAAATGGAAGGACTTATTTCCCTTACTATCTAAATTGGCCGCGGCTTGGGGAATTCCAGACCCACTAATAATACACCTTGGTGAAAATGAGTTGGTGGAATTATCAGGGCTATCCCTGATTAAACAAATGAAGCTGGATTGGCGGTGATTAAATCCAATTGGGTGGGAACAAGGGTGGTTTGGACTGAATTTGTATATAGACATCATTGGAGAGGTGCCCGAGTACATGCGGCTGTGGAAAAAGCTCGCCGCAAGTTGAACAGAGCTTTAAAAAAATTTTGCCCAGCTATGGGCATAACTGTTCTGGCGCATGAGCATTTTTCCCGCGAAATGCTTCATTTATTCAGAAGTGATGGTTTGCATCTGTCACAGATGGGGCAAGCGTATTACCTTATGGAGCTACAAGATGCATTGGCCAACTTGTGGTGTGTGGATTTATGGTGTTCACAGAAGGAAATATAAAAATGAAAAAAAACACATCTACATCAAATTGTGCTATGTTAGAAATTTGGGTGGGGCAGGAAAACTGGGGTTTTCCTGGGTGGCGTGTTCTTAGGGGATAGGATAATCTAGAGCGGATTCATCCTTTCTCTATGGGGGGGGTTGGGAGGGTAGGTGGGAAGGAAAAAGGAAAAGTTGGAAATAATGTTGGTCTGGTATTAAACAAGTTATGGATTGTTGGCAAATAATAAAGAATTGGGAATGGTGATGTATACCGATTTGATAAAAGGTTTCGGGGAAATTTCACAAGGTGTATGTTTAATAAAGGTAATGTTGCAGAGTCTGTCTTTGGCTGTCCTAATAATAAAAGTGACCTTTTATGCTATCTAGCAGAGTCGTGTGGAGTGTCCTTATTTGAGCGATGGGTCCCAGGGGTACTTGGCACGAGCCGATGTCCCCCTGGGGTATTTCGCGCAATGGGATGTCCCATGCGCTCTGATTGGCTGTTTGGGTGTTGGGAGGGGCTGTTCAGGCGCAGGGAGGGAGAGGGAGGTGCGACGTCACTCAGCTCGAGTGAGCCAGCAGTGGCATCGTGTTTTTTGGCCCACCCACCCACCAGCCTTTAAGGGGTTGGGAAGGGTGTTTGTTCGTCAGTTATAGCTGTTAATTTTGTCCTGTTTTTTCAACAAAAAAAAAAGAAGAAAAAAAGAGAAAAGATGTCACTTTAGGGCAGTATTGACAGTCTCCTTTTGTGTTATATGTTTGTTAGGTGTTTTCTTATGGGATAGGATAATCTAGAGCGGATTCATCCTTTCTCTATGGGGGGGGGGGGTTGGGAGGGTAGGTGGGAAGGAAAAAGGAAAAGTTGGAAATAATATTGGTTTGGTATTAAACAAGTTATGGATTGTTGGTGATGTATACCAATTTGGTAAAAGGTTTTGGGGAAATTTCACAAGGTGTATGTTTAATAAAGGTAATGTTGCGGAGTCTGTCTTTGGCTGTCCTAATAATAAAAGTGACCTTTTATGCTATCTAGCAGAGTCGTGTGGAGTGTCCCTATTTGCGCGAAAGATGATCGGTCTCTGCCGGACTAAAGGCATGCCACTGCGCCTTAAAATGTGTTATTATAGCGTTTTCAGTAACAGTTGATTCATTTGAGTTAGGAATATTTTTTGGGTTAATATCTGCGAATGATGCCGGAATTTATAAGCTATGTGGGATAATTATGCGGAAAAGGCTGCCTCCGTAGAATCAAATATCTCTAGTGGCTCTGGCTGCTTGAAAAAAGAAATTATAGAAGTGTACCTCAAAAAAAGAAAATAGGGAATTGTACAAATAAATCATGTGAAATGCAATAGGGTCTGCATTAGTGAAAACAACTACTAAGGGTTCTCGCATGTCGAGCAAAAGATCAGTGTTTAGAAATGTAAAGTTAACGACCTGTAAACAGGGCCTTGTCGAGACCCGTTTTAGTGTCTGGGTTTGCTGCTACTGCTTAGTACTGCCACTGGCAGAACCATCCTCCCCTTCATGGAAAGTCTTAAATCTTGAGTCGGCATTTGTGTGCCTTAAAAATACAGCACAGCTAAAGCAAATAACTTCTGACCTCTTTTCCATGTGGTCTCGTGTATCAGCCTGGTCTGCCGAGGAAATAGATGGAAGTAAGGACACATTCTGGCCACATCACCTGGCTTGGCCACTAATGAAGTGGACCAGCAGGGAAAAGGGGTGACGCCACCCCAACTGTGCTCAATGTGCCCATCCGGAAGAAAAGGGAAATACACAACCAGGAGCAGTTAACTTTTCCCCCAGGAGGCCAGCCCTCTATTGCAATGGAACTGAGGCCAACAGACAGGTCTTTGGTAAAGACAAACACTGTAACACACACTGTAAAACTGTCTAAAAATTGGCTACTAAACCGCACAAAAAAAACTGTCAACAATTGACCCTCATGCATTAAACCATGCCGGATTGCAATCTTCACAATCCGAGGCTGATCAAGGGAAAAACTTTGCAAAGAATACAATAGCCCTCACCTGTGTAGGTGCCATGCTTCATCATCACGTTAGCTCTTTGCTTGGTGGGCGCTGCCTTACCCAGTGAACTCCCAAGAAGTGGGGCTCTTATGCAGAGAGCTTTCTACCTCCTGGCCCGATGTTTTCTGTGCTCAGGTCACTGTCCCAATTAGGGGGTTTTAAGACAGGGTTGTAGACTTGGTGAAGGTGTCGCTAAAACTGGCTATGCACACTCCCTTAACAGTGTTTATTCCTGGCGAGTGTCTGTGTCAACATTGAAAACAGGACGAAACCAGTCAGTTTGGCCTTTTTCCCTAACCTTACCCTTTGCTCAGCGTTGGCAGTTTGGCCTGAGATAAGGTGCATCACAGAGAAATAGTATTTGGTATCATTTTTAACGAAAACAGCCAGATAACAATATACAAAAGTAAGGAAGGTTTAGATGACAACTGTATAGTTTTCAACTGCGACATGCCAGAAAAATGAAGAAAGCAAACAAGATGATTACAAGTTATTATGGAAAGTGTAACCTTTGTGCATTAAAGAATATGGAAAGTTGTTCCAGTACAAAGCAATGTGAGCAGTATCAGTCATTCCAGTGGCAAAATTCCCTCAAAGTGTAGCGTAACTAATGGACCCTTCTAGGGTGGCGCATGGTCATACGGGTTATGGGGCTTCTACTGCTATTTGTTAAATTCTGGCTTTGAAACTTTCATGGAATTTGACTCTCTGAAGCTCTTTCATCCAGGAGACCTTTTTCAGTGTTGACGATGGATACCCAGAATTTAAATGCTCTATTTACAACTTTGCAAGCTAGAAAACTTCAAAGAGGAACAAGGATGGCTGTTCTAATTTCAAGGAGCTCACACATATTTATGATAAGTTTGCCTGGACCCTCACAGTCTCATAATTGAACAAAAGTGAGACTTATTGAGGCAAAAGGCAAAGTTTTGATTGCATATACCAAATGGGTAATTTAGACCTTGCTTGGCGGGTGGACAGTTCATCTGCTAGGACCTCTTCCATGGCCTATTGGTAAACAATCACTGTATTTAAAGATCCATGCCATCCTGCTGAACGTCTTTTCTTCAGAAGTGCACTGGTTGACACGACAAGAGCACTTTCGATAAAAATAGAGCGCTTGCTAGTCACTATGACATGGTGACTATCCAGCACTTTTCTTTTGTTTGCAGAAACAACCCCCCAGATTCATTTTCTACAGAACCACAAAATACGGAGATGCAGGGAGTTTACTCCCACTGTCGGGAGTCATTGTTTTTTCCATTTTCTGATTGCCAAGGTTTACATTGCAGTCCAGAGTGAAAACAAAGAGCTTTGGAAGGCTTCCCTGAATAGGGCTATCCTTCTGGTGATCTAAAGCCAGCTAGCCAGCCTGTAGCCGAATGACCACTGGGTAAAACATTGCTGACTGCAGAACAGATGTAAGTCTGTAGTGAGAAGCCAGGCTGTTCCCTCATCTTTAACTGAGTGATATGGCGAAAAAGCAGCTTCAGCCAGTTTATCACAAGTGCTTCACATCCGCCGCACACTAAATGGCCCCTAAAACATCCAGTAAATGGGCAAACAAGGTTTAAGCTGTCTTCTCTAATATTCTTTAGTTTCCAATTTCCTCAAGATTGACTCCAGTGAAAACAGTTCACTGCAACCTAGCAAAAGGGGATGTCAACAAGCAAAAATACAAAGATACTCATTCTCACAATATTCTGTCCACTAACAGACACTTCCATCAGTGGATAACACATGTTCTCTGCCCAGGACCATTTTCCTTTAGACCCCAACAGAGTTAGGGAAAATTCTGAACAGGAGACCAAGGATCATGGTTGCCTTGTGAGTGGTAAGACAACCTGCAGGTGTTGAAGATGCTGTGCATGCGCAAGCCTATTGTGACCCATCTATCAAGTTAAGAATGTTCTACTCTGTCAGCAGGGGACATTTTCCCAAAAGTGTGCTTGGTTAACATTGGGGGTCACAATCATAAAATATGTGTTTCAGAAGCCCTAACATGAAAACGGAGGATCTTCTAGTACATTTTAGCTATCAGTCCTATAATGGATGTATTACAATCTAAAGGCTCCAGACAGCTGAGCCAGCTGAGATTCTACCATCTCAAACCTGTCCCTTCCACCAAATATAAATGAGGCTGGGGAACCATGGAAATAGCAGAGTGAGACATCAACCACTTCCACAAAAGTCTAAATGAACTCCAACAGACGCCTGTTCTAAAATGTGCTTCCTTAGTCGTGGAGCAAGGTCTTGCATGTAGAGAATCAAGAAGAAGACAGGACAACTGTGGACATTTTCTACAGTGAAGAAGTGGTCTTCGTTTGTCTTATCTAATTTGCAGGCAAGAAATAAGGAGCAGGGTGATCAGCATGATTCGAGAAGAAAAAGGTTCCCAACCTGGCCTGAGAATGCATGCATATGTGCTCTGAGCTCCTCATGTGGTGTGGCTGTGGGAATTGTTGACTTTAGGCCTCAGTAAACAACAAAATCATGGTTATATAATGAGGCCACACTTTAACATGGAATGGAATCTAGAGGTGGGCTCTGTGGTATGGAAGGGCACTCCATGTAGACACTCTTTGCTGAAAGTAACTACTATCAGCTCAATGATCTGTGGATAACTAATTTTGGTTGCAGCTACTGATTCTACCTACAAGATCGCTTTTTACCTGTTTCATGCACGGGTAGATCTGCCTACTGGACTCTCCTGTTTCAAATTGTCTACCAAGCAACAGGCTCTTTGCTTCAACTAAGTGGGACATGGATATTGTCTCCAAGGTTAACCTTTGCGGTAAGGGGGACGGTGGCAGCTTTCCCTGACTCCGTTTTGGCGCCATCTGCGAACACTCTGCTCCTCTTGTTTTTAATATTGCTCTAAACCGGCTCCGTGAGCTCGTGCAGAATTTTTGCTGTGTAATTGATTCATGTGCTTTTAAAGGGGCAAAATAGCTCGTTGCCTGTGTGTCACTCTGTTGTAGTGTTGCACTTGCATAATTAGTTTAAAATTGGTTCCGCATACCCACACGCACTTGTTGTTTGTCCTGTGCCTGCACGCCCTCCCAGACCCTCAGCCAATCACGGGTGGGGAAGGCGGGGCAGAGACAGAGGCAGGAACATCCTGGGAAGCGAGCGGTTAGCGCTCCAGCTTTCCCCTAACTCGAGGGATATAAAGCACCTCGGCGACTCAACGCGCAGTGTTGACGCGCAGTGTGGCGCCTAATCCTGCGCCTAAGACGAGCCAAAGACCAGCCCGTCTGCGCCCGTCCGCGACTGGACGGGGCTAGGGGCAAGGGGCCATGGCATCCTGTACCCTCTTAACGGAGAAGAGTCATGTCGCAACTCAGGTTTATTCACGCCAGACTCTATTGGAAATAGGCAGGTATGTTACCACACTGTGCCCCTACTGGACTCGTTCCAGCGTGGGGGGCCTTTCTCTTGTTTGGGTTGTCACTTGCAATTTACCAGCACTGTGGTCATAACTGCTCATCACCTAAAGCCTGCCTGTTCAGTGCGGAGTCCTAATCCCGTAACTCAGCCTACTAGCGTACCTAAAGATCTGCCCCTAGCGTGTAAAAACCTTCTGTGCAATGTCCGCTCCCTTGTCTCTCATGCAACACAGGTGTGGGACCTCATTACAACGGAGAGACCTCATCTGTGTTTCTTAACGGAGACCTGGTTGAAGCCTCATACAATCCCAGCCATAACGCTGGGGGTCCCGACTGGGTACAAAATAGTAAGGCTGGATCGCCCGATCAAAACGGGAGGAGGATTGGCTATTGTGTTTAAACAAGAGTTGGAGGTTGCTGTCATTGAAACTGTGTGTACCCCGGAAATGGAACTTATGATTTTTACGATCAATCCCACTTCTAGGGAAACCAGGAAGGGTGCACTTGTGTATCGACCTCCTGGCCCATGTTGGACCTTTTCCATTAAATTAATGGAAATTTTGGCAGCTCACATGCAAGTTAACTCTGAGTTCATTTTGGTGGGGGATTTCAATATCCACAGTGAGATCACCACATGTATTGATGCACAGACTGTGCTAACAGATTTGGCCACACTTGGACTAAATAAAATGAATCAGGGGCCAACTCACTCTGCGGGCCATACTCTTGATCTAGTACTATGTAATTCAACAGCCATTAACTGTCTCAATCCCTGCCAAGTGGATTGGACAGACCACTCGGTTATTACGTTTTACACTCGTACTAACTATAAAGTCAAAGCCTTTCATAGGCCGATGGCCAATGTCAGAAGGCCCTGGAACAAACTAGTCCCCTGCAGACTTTAGGGACAATTACTCTGAGCCCAATTGGGAAGATTGCGGAGAAAACGCTACCTTAACCTTAAGCGCATTTAGTGAAGCTGCGTCAAGAACTATAAATTGTGTGGTCCCGCTGGAAACTTATAAACCCCGCCCGGCCCCAAAACAAGAAGTTTGGTACACTGGGGATCTCAGACAACTAAAACAGACCATGAGAAAGTTGGAGAAAAAATGGAGAGCTACACACAAGGCAGATGATAAGCAGGACTTTATGAGGTCGTTCAAAATCTACCATAAAGCAATCCGCGCTGCTAGGAAACAACATATAGCAGTTCAATTATCTGCTGCGGGTTCTAACGCAAAAACCATGTATAACATTCTACAGACGTTCACTAAACCCACTGCGACATATAGTCAATTTATCTTTGTGTACGGGGGAAGTCCCTTCAGCCTGGAAACAGGCTCAGGTCAGACCTCTTCGTAAAAACAATTCAATCCCCTGGTCGGATTTGTCAAATCTGAGACCGATCTCTCTTCTCCCTTTTATAGGGAAGCTTGCTGAGAGATATGTGAATCAGTATTTGTCAAAATTTATTGAACAAACGGGTGGACTCGACCCCTCTCAGTCGGGTTTCAGGCCCAGGCACAGTACGGAGACCGCCTTGCTGTCCGTCGCTGACAATCTCCAGATGTTACAGGACAAGGGTTACTCCGTTGTCCTGGTACTTCTGGATTTGTCAGAGGCGTTTGACACTGTGTCACATGAAATCATGACCTCCAGACTAGTTGACATCGGTCTGGAAGGCAAGGCTCTGGCCTGGCTAAGGAGTTTCTTCAGTGAACGCACCCAGAGAGTCATTTTGGGACCATACCAATCAGAGGAGGTGGTGATCTCAAAGGGGGTGCCACAGGGCTCGTGTTTGAGCCCTACGTTATTTAATATCTACGTGGCACCCCTAGCTAACATCATGAGATCCCACGGGTTCATTCCAGTATCATACGCAGATGATACACAACTCCTCTTCCCTTTTAAAATCATGACTCCCGAGGTGCGTGACTCCTTTGCCCGGGGGATGAAGGAGGTGGCACGCTGGATGGCAGCCAACTTTTTGCAGTGCAACGTCTCCAAGACCAAGGTGATGCTCTTCGGAGAGGCCAAACGTCTATGGACTCCTGACTGGTGGCCTCAAGATCTTGGCCCCGTCCCTGAGCCCAAAACGGTGGTTAAAGATCTGGGAGTGAAACTGGATCATGAGCTCACCCTAACACAACAAACCAATCAAGTGGTGGGTTCATGTTTTCATGTAATTGGTCTTCTCAGGAAAGTATTCCCTCTGCTACCGGATTTCACCAGGAGAACGTTGGTCCAGTCACTAGTGTTAAGTAGGCTGGACTACTGCAATGGTCTGTTGCTGGGTGCCAATGAGGGTATCTTGGATAGATTACAAGTTGTGCAAAACACTGCTGCACGACTAGTTTTAAACGCCCCGCCTCGTACTCCCTCAAAACCATTGTTGGCCAAACTGCATTGGCTTCCGGTAAGGCAGAGGGTGATGTTTAAGATCTGTTGTGTCATCCATAAATGCCTTATAGGTAAGGGTCCTGGCTACCTCACTGAAAAATTCATCCCTTATGTCCCATCTAGATCTTTGAGATCAGGAGATCAGGAATTGTTATGTGTTCCTAGGGCCATGAAAGCTAGAAAGGGGGGTAGGGCCCTTTCTGTAGCCGGCCCTAAGTTGTGGAACCAACTCCCTAAGGAAATCAGAGTATGCAGGGAACATCTCCCTTTTAGGAAGAAACTCAAAACTTTCCTTTTTAATCATTAGCTGGTTTAGGGCTTTGAATTAGATCACGACGAGTTGCTGTTCTTTAGTTGCTGCCAAAGGCGCAGAGATACTCCTTCGGGAGTCGATTCGCAGCGCCATAAAAACATGCAAATAAAAAAATAAAAATATATGTAGAAGGAAAATATGTGCTTTCCCCTTCGGATCATCTTTGTGAGTGGTATATAAGATAGAGGTTGGACAAAGACTGCTACAGAGGTATGTGAATTGCGGGGCTCCCAAAAGCAATTTTGAGGTCCTTTGAAATGGACCATACAATAGGATATGGAGGATATGAGATGGAGGGTCCCATTCCTGTTCTATTTTTCCCCAGTGGTGTTGCCCCTAAAACGTTCAGAGGTGGCTTTTCCCTCACTGAATGGATCAGCACGAACACACTTTCCATAAAGGAGCCAAAGTGGATACATTTATTTTGGAAAGTTTCATGAGTTTGATCAAACTTTGCCAGAGCTATTAAAGGACCAACATATTCCCGTTCTGTGAAAAATCTGACCTAACGACCAAACTATAACTACACTGCGGTGACTGAGATATAGCTTCAATCAAGAAAAGTTACAGCAAGAGTTACACAGTCAGGAGGGATATTTTATTTATGCAATCTTTTTTAGGATAATGTATGGGTCAAGGTATGCTGTATTATCTCAAGTAATTCATCAAAGAATTCATTTCTCACAAAGAAAAATAAGGAATCAATTGTACCTGCAACTTCCGTATACACTTCTTTCTTAAAACTATTCACGGAATTACTTCTACTGTTCCGTCACACATGTGCATATTCTTGCCATCTGACTAACACTCCACTTTCCAAATTGGATGTTTCTTAAAGTTGGCTATATGTCTTGTTGCCGTCACTTTTGTATCAAGATTCCCAATTCACAGTTGTGGCAGTGGCATTCTTATTAGGTGGACCTTTTATTACTTTCACATTGCTAACAGAGTGAGAAGTGGAGTTGGTGCTGGACCTTATTGTTTTAGTAGATTTTCCATAATTTAGCATTCCTTGCAAAGTTGACTGCTTCATTAACTGATGACTGTTTTTGTAGCTAGAAAATATTCTTTAATGTTCTTGTCATAACATCTGACAACTGGCTACTCTTGGATTAGATTTTGAGTAAAGTTATCAAACCTGCATGTTTCAGTAAGAATGCAAAGTGCCGCTACAAATGAATACATGCTTTCATGTGACTGTTGTTTCCAGGTATAAGAACTTGTGTCTGTGAACCACAAAACTGTCCTGAGAGTGGTTATTTTTCCATGCATTTGATGTTTTCCTCAAATTCATCCAATTCACTGTGCTGAATAGTGACATACTAGCACAAAAGTATTTCTTCGTAGAGCTAAATACCAAGTCATCAATTGCATCCAAATAGGTGTAGAATTTATTTTAGCCTGCCTGTTTGATCAAAGGAGAGGCACTATGATGTAATTAACTAATACAAATGACAAATACATGCAAGAATTCGAGTTACTTAAAGCTTTGGCCCAATCTTCTGCCATACAAAGGAGCAGTAGATGGATGGGTTGATTGAGAAAAGCTTTAATCCATATAAATATCCCAGCTATTGGGCCCGGGATAGAGTACGGAGAAAACATGAGATGCAACTGCAGTCCTCTTATATGTTACTCGAAAAGCCACAATGGAGAACAGTGGAGTTCCCAAAGTCAACAGAACACTTTACATACCGAAACTTCTACATATGAACAAATACACCTAGCAGCATCTCCCCTACCACAAAATAATTAAAAAAGGAAAATGCATGAAAGTAAAAATAATAAGTAAGTTAAATTACAAAGGAAAAGGTAATTACATTAATTATTTGTCATTGTCCTGGAACAGAACCTGGCTGTAAGTTTCACAATTCTCTTCATGGCATTATATTACACATTGCAATTGATACCTCCCTGAACACTCTCTTGCACATCACCATAATGTGAGCTCACAATGTCTTCTTCACCAGTGCCCTTCAAAAACATCTGCTGGAAAGGAACTAGCTTGTGAGTTCTTCTGCCTGATGTTTGATGAACAACTTGTAGGAGGACACTTTGCTTGCATGCATTGCATTGCATAATCTCTTTCAGAACACTTTCCTTTAGCAAATTTCTGTTTTTGATAATGCTTCAAATTCACAACGGCCCCCTTGCTGCACCAATTGTGATATGTTAAGCCAAACAGCGCTGAAGGTTTCACCAATTACCAATAAAAGGTTCTGAGAAAGTAGATTTTATGTTCTGAACTATGAAGGTTTTTTTTAAACATCCAATCTCCTATGTTTACATTTTTAATTTAGCATTTCTCCACACTATCCAAATATTGTCTAATCACTTTTTGTTTTCTATTCATACATTCCATCACCACTACATCCACAGCACTTCTCTTAACTAGGGAGTAAGTTGAGCTCTGGCTTCTCTTCGACAAACCAGTGATTGAATGGGTTGTAATTTAAAAACTCTTTTCCCCGATATATTTTCAGATTTTCTTTCTAGAGGATATGGCTGTTTCTACACTGTCCGTAAAGAATTTGTTCAACTTCTCAACTAAACTAGTTTGATACAAACCTTTTTTTTTGTTATATCAAATGAGGATCGCTATTAGATACCAAGATTTCAGGCACTCCTTCTTCTGAAAGCAATTCGTCAAAGAAATCAATGAAAATAATGGCTTACTTCTACCATGTGTGCCAAGTACTATATTTAAACAGACCATGTTGACCTTCCATTGTTTATCAGACAACAAA
This sequence comes from Lissotriton vulgaris, assembly GCF_964263255.1. Taxonomy (NCBI): domain Eukaryota; kingdom Metazoa; phylum Chordata; class Amphibia; order Caudata; family Salamandridae; genus Lissotriton; species Lissotriton vulgaris. Next base: position 1,717,457,666 of record NC_141689.1, on the reverse strand, counting down.
CACTGTTGTCACTCATTAACACATTCTTCAACATATGCATTATGTAGGAAAGTGCCTCTTTTGACATTGTTAGCCCTTAACTTTTTTGACAGATACATGATCTGTGCTCTCATCCGCGCCAGGACACTCTCGAGTAACAGTGCGCGCTACAAAAGCATTATAACATAACATACCAATTTGACTGAGTGTGTGCTTAATTCCTGCTAACCAGACCCAAGCACCTGTTTTCCTTCCCAAAGCTGTACCTTTGTACCTACAACTGACACGTCCCTGGACACAGGCAAGCCCCTTGTAAAAGGTACCATGGGTACCAATGGAACTGTGACCAGTGAAGGACTCTAAGGGCTGCAGCACCTATTGTTAAACCCTTAGGGACCCTGCTCCTTAAAACCCACACACTGCCATATCAGGCTTCCTGTTTTTGGTGCAGAGAAAAGTGAAGAGTGGGGAGAGTATGTAGCCATACGGCTAGAGCGGTCGACCTCAAAGCTGGGAGACCGGGTTCGAGTCTCGGCCTGTGATTCTGGGAATTCACTTTATCTCCCCGTGCCTAACACAAATGAATGTGCCCATCTGTAACAAAACGGCTGCTAATGTAAAATTTTCTGATACCTGATATTTTTGGGTCGAGTTTGCGCTATATTAAACAAAACAAAAAAAAGAGTTGACATGGCACTCATCTCTGTGTGCCATGCCGGTAAACCACTGCCTGTGGCCTAGGCAAGTCACCCCTCAGGGTGCACTAAACCACAGACAAGGGTACAGTTGCATGAGCACTGTACCCCTACAGTGTCTAAGTCCATTCTTAGAAATCGTAACTGCAGTAAAGCCATAAAGAGTATATGGTCTGGGAGTTGGTCATTACAAACTCCACAGCTCCATAATGGCTTTACTGAATCCCAGAAAGGTTGGTAGTAAACGTCTCAGCACATTAAACCCACACTGATGTCAGTGTGGGATTTAATCTAAAATGCTCTCAGAGGGCATCTTAGAGATACCCCCTGAAAAACTACCAGCCCAGGGGTGGTTCCTAACTGGCAAACCACCATTTGCCACCACCAGACAGATATCTGGACCCATAGGTAGAGGGTCTCTGATCTTGGGCTCCAGAAACAAAGTACATTCTGGGCAGAGGTATCATGCCTCCTTACACAGGACAGGCTGGGTCCACGAAGGTAAGCTCCAAAGGCCTGCCGCCTTTGTTAGCTGAATTTGTCTTTTGTTGCCTCCAGCAACTAGGTCCCACTGGTTCTGACCCCAAATTTGGGCAGAAGAATCATCATGTAAACAAAGTTATGGTGAGAGGTGTGCCCACCTTTGCAATCCCACCCCTCAGGTAGGGGAGGCGACGTGAAGCACACATCTCAGTCCCCTCCATCCTAAAGATGAGGGGACTCCACCAACCAGAGAGAGGCTAATGCCCCCCTCCCACTGTAGGGTGGCATAATATGGGCTGTACCCACCCCAAGAAAGGGACCTATTGGTCCCAACCTGCACAACCCTGTAACGGCCCTAAATTACATTTTTATGGGTGACCTTGAACCGTGCCTCCTCAGATTGAAGAAGAAGAAAGACCAACAAACCATTCTCTACGAGGAAGAAGAGTATACTATCTGCTTTGGCTCCAGCCCTACCGGCCTGTCCCAATTTTGACCTGCACCCAGAAAGACCCTGGCGTGTCGAGCAGCTAAAAGCAATGGTGTCCAGGCATCCAGCAACCTGTCTTGCTGGTGGTCACCCTCAGGAAATCTCCTTGACTGAGCATGAAGCACTTCTTCCAAACCAGAACTCTCCATTGAAACCAACATGGTTCTTGACGTCTTCTTGGCACTTTGCATCCGGCCCTCTCTGTGCCGCTGGTGGTGCAGCTCTTCTGCTGATTGTTGGCCACTAAAGTGCTGAACTTAACCTCAAGAGCTTTGCACCCACAGCAATATACCTGAAAGCAGCCCCTGACCGAAGACCCTTAGCATCATTGGCTAACATTGGGCCCCTGCACTCTGCACCCGGCCGCCCTAGTGCAGCTGGTGGTGCAACTTGAGTGCCTCTTTGAACCTTGGTTATAACTCCCAACCACTATTCTTGCAGGTCATTTATTTACCTGCAAACCGATAACATTCTTTTCTCACATAAGAACTGATGCTAGGACTTTTCTCCTAAAAAAATTGTTGAACTGATTTTTTGTATTGACTCCAAAGTAATTTTGCTTTGAACCCCAAACTGCCCTACTTACCTGTGTTGTATAAGATTCACAGTGTGATATCTAGGTATATCACCCCAAGTAGATGTAATTAACTGAAAAGTAATGCAAAAGTAGTCCAAAGTCATTCAATTTATTCTAAGCTGTTTTAAAAGCAAATACAAACCTTTAATGATTCCAATTTCAACTACAATTGCATTTTCTTGACAAGCTCTGTATTGGAAAGCATATTCTACTTACCTGTGCCAAGTCCTGCTTGGTTCTAGAAATAAAACATAAGTATACCTTTTTTATATCTACCTAATTGGTCTGTATTCAGTCTCTGTGTGTGACCATCAGTTCATGCTTGAGTGAGTACAATAAATGCTAAACAAACCCTCTTATGAGCCTAACTGCTCAACCACACTACCACAAAGAGAGCTGTTAGTGATTATCTAATTTAGCTTCTGCTGTATCTATGGAGATCCACTGGACTCTTTGCACCCCATACCTTACTGTGGTATAGTATATACGTATATGACGAGCTAGCTGGCACACTACGGTACAAAAGGGGGTGGTGATGGACGGAGCATCTGAACCAATCAAACACTCACACCCAGTCAACAGATCTGGGTTTAATCCATCACCGTTCTTTAACCCACTCTGCCACCCCAGTTCAGACATGGCCATATGCATATCAGTCTGACCCTGTGCCTCTTGGGAACAGTCCAGCCCGAACTGCCAAGCCATGCCTTCCCGGGACCGGATACAAGCTTTCTAGGACCGGTTTCTGGCATTACAGCCGTCTTCAGCCAGGCTTGATTGAATCCAGTGGCAAAGTGAGCAAGGGACTCACGTCTGAGCATACCCTGCCAACTTATGGCGAACAAAGTGGTACAAAAGGGGGTGGTGATGGACGGAGCATCTGAACCAATCAAACACTCACACCCAGTCAACAGATCTGGGTTCAATCCATCACCGTTCTCTAGCCCACTCTGCCACCCCAGTTCAGACATGGCCATATGCAAATCAGTCTGACCCTGTGCCTCATGGGAACAGCCCAGCCCGAACTGCCAAGCCATGCCTTCCCTGGACCGGAAACAAGCTTCCTAGGACCGGTTTCTGGCATTACAGCCGTCTTCAGCCAGGCTTGCTTGAATCCAATAGCAAAGTGAGCAAGGGACTCACGTCTGAGCATACCCTGCCAACTTATGGCACACAAAGTGGTACAAAAGGGGGTAGTGATGGATGGAGCATCTGAACCAATCAAACACTCACACTCGATGTGATATTTGAGAACCTCTATAAAGTGTAGCAGGATTTTGCTGTATGTTCACATCTAGGATTACATAGAGAGGAGTAAGTCACGGTTTTCCTTGGACCAACACTTTGACTGGTTATTGTTCTAAAAGCATGTGGCAGATGTGAGAAATCTGTACCTCCCCATTAATGAGTCATTATACAACCCTTTCATCATGGCCATCATTTGGAGGTGTCAGGGGCTCCAGCTATGACCTCTAGCTTGCCCCTGCTACTCCTGGCACTTCATGTGTGACCCCTGGCCTCGGTGGAGGCAAAACACAGGGGTCGCAAAGATGAAGTGCCAGGAGTAGCAAGAGCAAGCTAGAGGTCACAGCTGTGACCCCTGGCCACCTCCAAATGAGGCTCATGCCTTTCTTATCCATTACTGAAGCTCTATGTCAGTACATGGAAGAGAAGATATTCTAACTTACAAAACTAATATCACAAGGTGTTTGCTCTAAATACGTAATTTTGCAGTTATTGTCCATTTATTTATTCATGTGGAAAGAGAACTGTGGTTCACCTTTCTGTGTTTCTAGATGAGCCGTTTCCCAGCTGCAGTTCTGTTTTTTCAATGTACACTGTTGACCTATCAAGTTTTTAGGGAAAGGCTAGTGAATTTCCTACAGGTCCCCATAATACGTAGAAGCTACCACAGTATATACAATGAAAGAGAATATAATAAGAATAATATTTCACCACTTCAGCATATGTACGCACCTTCACATCTCTTGTTTTCTAAATACACTTTGATTAATATTAACCTCTATTCTAAGTTGATTGCAATCTTATAAATGTGACTACCAAGAAAAATACCAGGAAATAATGCAACTCCTAATACATTACAATGTGTTATAAAATTAATAGGATGGCCTATGACATTCTCTATTCTCACTTGCGCACCATAATTCAAAATCCTATTTATAATACCTCAAGTTTTTCATCTGTCACCATACCAGGAAGATGGTAAAAGAGTTTTATAGAGGAGTCAACATTTTTCAATCAAGGTATATGTATAAGAAGAATTAATTTTCATAGAAGCAGCACAAGATGTCTGACCCCATTTTAAGGATGATTTTTTTGTGCTTTTTGTGCAATTTCCACTGATTAATGCTGTGTACACGGTACATTTTAAATCTCCTACTGAGGTATACTTGGATTAGTTAGATGTCTTATTTACCTTTACTTTAGCTTAGTTATGCAACACAAAACCAAATGTACAGATTGTTGTAATGGTTCTTTAACCCCTTGCGTGCTCGTGACGGAACCTTTCCGTCACGAGCCTCGGGTGGGCTGTGCTGGTGATGGAACGGTTCCGTCACGGCCCACTCACCGTGCCTGCGCGGCCCAAATTCCACACCTGCGCTGAAGGTTCTATTAGCTGGGCGGGCCGTGACGGAACTGTTCAGTCACAAGCACAGCCCAACCGAGGCTCGTGACGGAGCGGTTCCGTCACGATCACGGGAGCGCCGCGCGGCCCCCCCCTGCCCCCTTAGCACTGCGGCGGAATAGCCACCGCAGCTAAGGGGTTAATTTAATTTTTCTAGCCACTGTCTAGAACTGGAAATGGAATTACCAGATTCACTCCTATTCACGGAATGCAGTTCTTTCAATCTCTAGATAACAGAGTACCAGTTGATGATCAACAAAATTAAAGGTACCACCACTGTGTTGCTGCTGCAATGACTTAATTTCATGTCTAACTCTAACCTTTTGCTTTCTATTAGGATGATTATTCTTCTGAGTAACAATGTCCTCCTGGTCTAAGATTTTGTTGTTCCTAAAGACAAAGAAATATGGATCACTGACATTATGTCAAAACACAAAAATATCATCAATGAAATATTGATAACAAATAAGATTGACTTCCTATGCTTAACTAGTAAAACCACAAATATCGGAAACTCAAATATCGTTGTTAAAATTTTAAATTTTTAACTATATTGAAATTTATCAGATAAAAAAATACTTTTTCCTCTAAATAAAAATATATGCCAAAAATATTGATTCAAACAGTTTTGATTATAATATTATCACTAAAGTAATGAAACAACCATTAATAAATATGCAAAAAACACTTTATACATATAACAACTACCAAAAATAGACAGAAAATATTTAATACAAAAACCTAAATCAAATAAATATATAGTACATGAACAGCGTCGTGAGACCGCCGTACCATTGGTAGCAGTCCGACTGCCGTCTCCTCAAGTGCCCGATTACAAGGAGGGTGACAGACCACCAAATGATTGCTGCAACCGTCAGAATCTTAGATCCTGCAGCAGCGGTGGTGGGGGAAAGTGGCGCTCTATGGTGGTGGTGCCAATGCCAGCCTCACCATGTTGATAACAACATGCCTTTCTGCCAACCTTTTCATGGCATGGACCTTGCCTGAAAAGTATATATATAATATATAAATAAAATTATAACAATACAACTTCAAAAAATAATAGCATGAACTACAAACATTTAAATGATAATATAAATATTAATAAATATATATATATAAAATTGTATTTTAAGTATCAAATGTAATCATAACATAAGAAACAGTATCATACATAAAACAATAATAGCTGAAAGCAACCAATAAAATACATCTATAAGCAATTTTAACTATTAAAATCAAACAAACAATGAAATCAACAATATAAAAGGCATACGAATATAAACAACTGATTTCTTAAAAAAAAGACTCTGCAAGACAAGAACACTCTGCCAGTTTTTTTCACCAGACCAATAAAGAAGAAATATATACATTTTAACAAATATCTTATCAAGTAAGTAAAATCTATAGTTAAACGAAGACATAATTATTATTAAACTTAAAAACTTTAAACATATAATTAATAAAACACTTTCAACTTGCATCTCTTCACATAGGCGTGCTAAAATAAAAACCCATGACTTGAAAAAGTGACAAGCTGCAAAGAAATAAAAACTATCACAAATCAGCAAAAAGGTATTAGAAAATACATATACGTTAATTTATACAAAGGTACCCAAATAGTAAGTTAAAATAAACCTAATGACCTCAACCTCTACCAAGTACTAAAAATTATCATTTAAAATGAAACTTACTATTTTTTTTATCCAAAAGAGAAGAAAGCACCTGTTCCAAATTAGAGCAACCGCAGCGGAATAGCTACAAAACCATGCAAAACTTCGAAGCAGAGCATATGTGTAAATATACAAAATAGAAGTAGTTGCATATTTTTACATGTAAATAATACATGTACAAACTTTAAAATATTTTATGTATTTATACTATTTCAGAACTTTCAGATACAATGGCAGAAGCTGTAAAGTATATCACCTTGCAGAAAGGAAAGAAGTTACTAACTCACAATGGCTACACCTACTGCCAAGAAACAGTATCAACAGAAACTATAAGCTGGAAATGTACTAAATATTATTCTAATGCATGCTATGGGAGGGCCACTACTGATGATTATGTTGTAATTCATGTAAGTGAGCACAACCATCCCTTAAATCTAATAGAAATAGAGGCAAAGGGAGATATTGCCAGATATAAGAGAAGGCAAGCACTAGCAGGAACTCAGAAGCAAAATCCTTAAAGATATAATACCTATAGTACCCGAACTCATCGCAGGTCAACTACCACCTACCTCACTATAAAATGTTTAATTGGACAAACTAAAAAAGCTGCTAGCAAAACCCTGCAAGTCACCTAGAAGATACCAAGACATACACATACCTGAACATTTACTAATGACAGATAGGGGTTCATTAAAACGCCAGTCAGATCTGCTTCCTCTGTGCTGTTGGAGTCAGATCAGACCATTGCAGCCACATTGGAAACGCCAACTGACTTATTATGATGAAATCAGATCGCTGTGGTCCATCCGACTCTGACAAACAATTCCAACCGTGGAGGCATGTGAAAGGCCCATAGGAACTAATAGGAGACCGGAACATCGTCTGAACCGACCGCCCAATTACAATGTGCATTTAATGACAAGAAGAGGCCCGAGGCGATCCAACCACTGTGCTGGAGCTGACACAAAAGGAGACACAAAAGGCAAAATTCACCTTCATACAGTCGTGCACTTCTTATGTCGACATGGATCGTGCATTACAAGTCCTGCCACTCCTGTACCTGCTCGATGTAGAGAAATTCGTCATCATCGTGGACACAACCAACGGTAAGTGGCCTACCACACCCTCCAATTAAATCCTGTGCCCCTTTAGACATGGTTAAACCCCACTTTTTGTCAGACATCTGATGCAACCTGACTTGATGTGCCCTATGTCCCTGCCCATCAGGTTCCCAGTTCCTGTGGTATCCACAATTGGTACATCCCTAGCCACAGGTAAGCCCCTTGTAAATGGTGCCATGGGTACCAAGGGCACTGTGACCAGGGAAGGCCTTTAGGGGCTGCAGCACCTATTGTGCCATCCATACAGGCCCGAACCTTAACAACCACACACTGTCATTGCAAGCTGCGTATTTTGGTGCAGGGAAAAGTGAAGAGTTGACATGGCACACCTCCCTGTGTGGCATGCCTGCAACCCACTGCCTGAGACCTAAGTAAGTCACCCCTCCAGCAGGGGGACCTAGCCCCAGGAGAGGGCACAGTAGCATGAGTCCTATGTCCCTACAGTGTCTAAGGCAATTCCTAGACACTGTAAGTGTAGTAGAGCCATAACGAGTTTATGGTCTGGGAGTTGGTCATTACTAACTCCACAGCCCCATAATGGTGTTACTAAAATCTTGAAAGTTTGGTAGCAAACTTCTCAGCACATTCTCAGCAGGAAGGGATCCCAGAAATAATGGAGAGTAACAGGTACCAAGCTTTAATGACAACAGAACACCAGGAACCAGGCCCAGAGAACGAGGTACATGTTGAAACCCCTCCACAACATGTAGAACAACAAGAACAACCACAGCTGAGCAATACTGTGAAGTTAATGGTAATAATGATGATAGAGATGAGGTCTAATTTTGCAACATCAGCAAAGAACCAAATAAAAATACAGGAAGCTTGCAAGGCCCTAGACCAGAAGATTATCATGCTAATGGAGAGAGTTGTATTAGTAGAGGATGCAGTGGATGCAATGAACAAAAAAGTGGAAATAAATCAAAAAGAAATAAAATTGCTATAGACAAAGGAAAATGACATCAGAGACAAAATGGAGTAGTTGTAAAACCAAGCCAGGAGGAATAACATCAGAATCATTAATGTCCCAGAAGGCCTAGAAGGGGAGAATATAAAAAGTTTCATGATCAAACTGCTTGAAGAGATAATTCCCTGGGCCACATCCGCTAACCTCCCCGGTGACATCCAAAGAATACATCAGAACCGGAAAGAGAAATGGAAAACAAGGAAACACCTGAGAAGAATACTAATAAACTTTGAAACCTATACCCTTAAAGTGAGAATTTTAAATGAAGCTCTAAAAACAGGTTCTTTTACAAAAGATGGCGGGTCATTCAGAATCAGATCCGACATCTCCAAAACAACTCAAGACAGGCAATAGGAGCTAGGCTAGTTCATGCAGCAGTTGAAATCTTTGGGAGCAAGAGTGACAATGCATTTCCCAGCCTCACTGAGGATTATGTGGGAAAACAAAAGGCACAACATGAGAGACCCAAAAGAGGTTGAGTGCTTCATAGAATGCATAAAAGCTCAACAAAAAAAACACTCCTAAACTGGGAAAAACTAATAAAAGTGTTCACCTAAAGAGCTCTAAAGGGCAGAAGCCTGCCCAACAAAAAAAAAGTGAGGCTTCTGCCGGGAGTTTGGTGGGGGGGGGTGAGTAAATAAAGTCACTTAGAAAAATTACGGAAAACAGAAAAAAAGATGTACAAGGTGAGGAACATATTAGGGAACGGAAAAAAAAATCAAAGTCCAATAAAAGCAATTGTAAGGAAGAAGGGACCCCTGAGGATGCACGGAAATCTAGGGATCACAATGAAAAGGTACTGGCAGTCAATATCCTCTCTTGGAATTAAAATGGCCTTAGAATAAAATGACGCAGGCAAAATATCCTGAAATACCTAAAGGCCCTTGACAGCGAAACAGTAATACTGCAAGAGACACACCTTCTAAAAGAAGAATGGACAGAAATTATTAAATACCGGAAATGGGTGGATGGGTGGATGGTTATGTATACACAAACCAAGAATGCTGAACAAAGAGAGTGGCCATTCTGTTCAAGAAATTCCTCACATCAAGAATCGAATCAGCAGAAGTGGACTAAAAAGGGAGATGGGCAATTGTGAAAGCTAGGATCTACAATAATCTATATACAATTGTGGGATACTATAGGCCCAACATGGATGACCCTATACAGCTCCAAAAGGTATACTCTCAACTGACCGCTCAGTCACCTATAATAATCGGAGGGGATTTCATTATAATATTAGACCCCAAAGAGGACCGATTCCCGGCACAAAACAGTGCTAATCTACCTAAAATGAGAGAGTGGGTCAGTTTGTGTATTAAAGACCTGGGGATCACAGATATCTGGAAGGAGAAAAGAGATAAGACCCACAGATTTACATTCCAGAACAAAAAACGTGGACATACGTTCAGAATAGATCTCTTTCTGATAGACAGAAGCCTGACCAGTATAACCCAAAAGGTGGAACACATACCTGCCCATCCAACTGACCACTGTGCAGTCCTACTGTGTCTCTCGCCAAAAATTACCTCCACCACCTCAAGGTGGACAGTAGACTGAGGTATTTTTACAGACCCTCTACGTATAGGAGCATTAGTTAAAGAGACGGACCCATTATTTCAACTAAATAAGGAAGGAACTTTGAAACAAGTATCCTGGGGCACATATAAAGCTGTTATCAGAGGGAAAATAATAAGTATCACAGCATATGAAAATAAGAACACAAGGACCTGCATTAAGCAGCTGGAAAAAAATTATAATTCTGGAAGCAGAATTAGCAAAGGGGAAAGCCCTGTATGAAAAGTCCAGACTAAAAGAAGAAAAAGCAAAGAAAGAAGACCTCTCATATATACTGAAAGCAACCGTAAGGAATAGATGGGAGGCAAGCAAGCTCTCACATTATGAATATGGAGAAGGATGTGGCAAGCTATTAGCTTGGAAAACAAAAGCAGGGTTAACACGCAACAGGATAGCAAGCATTCAACTAGGAAACCAACCTATAGATAGTTCAGAGGACTCAAGAATCAAAGAAGTATTTGTAAACTTCTTTGACCACATATACTCAGAAGAGAACTCAGTTATAACAGAACAGCTTACTAGATAAGATAACACTTCCTTCTGCATCCTAGGAGCAATGAGAGGAGCTCAACCGAGAAATCACAAAATAGGAGGTGGCGGATGTAATCAAGGGCCTAAAAAAGGGGAAAGCAGTCGGCCCTGATGAACTTCCAAATGAGCTATATGTGAACTTGCGAGGGGTGCTGGCCACCCCCTGATGGAGATCCTGAACTATATATTTTTAGCTAAAAGGGATCTCCCAGACTCAGTGTCGTATTAAAACCGGGGAACGACTCAGTTAGATCCTAGTCCTATAGGACTATTTCACTCTTAAATGCTGACTATACAATTTACACACAAAAACTGGCAAAAAGACTGGGAAAAGTGGCCGGATCCCTTGAACATCCAAACCAAAAAGGCTTTATTAGAGGAAGAAAAATACAAGACCTAACTCACAAATTTATAAGCGCAATAGACATAGTAACTCACCAATCTATCCCCTTATCAATTATAACCTTTGACGCAGCCAAGGCGTTCAATAGAGTTAGCTAGCCTTTTTTTAAACACAACACTAGTAAAATTCAAACCTGGGGATACGTTTCAAGATGCAATTAAACTAATCTAAAAAAAACACTCAGCGAAGGTCCTGGTCAAGGACAGTCTAACAGACAGGATAAAAGTAAAGAGAGGTACAAGACATGGCTACCGCTTATCCCCACTACTATTTAAACTATACATTGAGCCATTAGCGAATATGCTAAGAAATACACAGGTGATAATACCATTTAAATTGCAAGTCTGGGAGAAAAAAATGCATTGTATGTTGACGATCTGATGGTATTTACTAGTGACCAAGCGGTCTCACTTCCTCGAATAGAAGATATCCTGGAACAGTATGGGACAGTCTCAGGCTATATGATTAAGGCAACCAAAATCAAAAATCTTAGAGTGGAACAACGAATCTAAGAATCAGATGGTAAAAGATAAAATAAGATATCTCGGGGTGGACCTTGTAAAAGATATTGAGAAAATAGCCAGTGGGAATTTCAACAGAAATCTTAAAGAGGTAAGGAAGCTACTAAAAGTCTGGGAAGGGCTCCCTCTGTCCTTTATGAGAAAATCAAACACAATCAAAATGACAATATTATCAAAATGTACATATCTGTTCAGTACCTGGAAGTGGTAAACGCTGTTTGAAAATAGACTGGCAGTAACAGAACTCTCTTACCCGCACTTTAAAAATATATGCTATTTGCAAATCACAAAAATCGGCTTTTCCGATTTTAAAGTCTAAACCTTATCTTAATATTTTACTGTTTTGAACTGTTTATTTTATTCCTATATTGCTGCCTTATTGCTTGCCTTTGACTCTCGCCGCCATTTGCTCTGTAAACGCTGCTTGCAGGGCGGTTTGCAGATCCTCTTCCCCGTTTTGGGTGCCATCTTGGGGGTTAGCGAACTGGTGTTCAGACGAGCCTGCCTATTTTTACATGGCTACACAAGCGTGCAGTGCACGCGTGCAGCGGGCGCGCCATTGGCGCGCCAGAGGCCCGTCTGCGCCTGTCCGTGCCTGTCTGCGCCTGTTTCGCGGCCAGCGCTAGCCAGGCTGCCGGTTCTGCTTCTACACCGGCAATAAGATGGTCTAGAGATGAACCCTATGCCCTAAGTCCCCCTACATGTGGGGAGATTCATAAGGTAAACCCAGATAGAACTAGGGAAGGGGAGAGGGTGGAAGAAACATGGGGATGAGTGCAAACACTGTGATCTTAACCTAAGTTCTATGCCAGTACAAGAAAATCTTGATATAGACCTAAAGGGTCTCCAATAAAGTCCAGAATTAGGGGAACGGATCAGGGCTTGTTATGTAAACTGTAGGGCACTCCCCAGACACTCCGGAGATATCTGGCTCAGTATTCCGAATGAAGGCTGGGATATTGTGTTTCTCACGGAAACCTGGTTAAGTGATAGCTCTTTGCCGGATATTGCCCTTGCTGTACAGGCGGGATATAGATTAATAGCTGTTAACCGCCCCAATTATAGGCTAGGGGGTGGCCTGGCTATTTTAATTTGTGACAAGTGGGAAATTTCCTATAAACAATTGGAGAACTTGGGCCCATTGAGGCCTTAGCCTTCAACATCTCCTGTACTCATTTCCCCATAATGTCAGGCATACTTATTTATAGACCCCCCTCTACTCTGATTAGACATTTAGCGGACATTTACGAATATATTAGCAGCTTGATACCCAGATATTCTTCGTTCACTGTCTTGGGGGATTTTAATTTGCATGCGGATGCATTGGACGACCCGCTGGTCATGAAAACTATTGACACGCTTAAGGGCCTCAATCTCCATCAGAAGATCCTAGCAGCCACACACATAGGTGGCCATACGCTCGATCTCGTTTTTTCAAATGATCAGACCTTAACTATTGACCTTAATCAGCAGGTAACCTGGTCCGATCATTTTTTGATTGCTTTTAGTATTGGCAGGGGCTCTAAGATAAAAGAGGGGTTGCCGGTCACAAAAAAGTCCAAAAATTGGAGAAATATCACCCTTGCCAACTTCGGTAGAGAGTGGGAAAATTCCCCTTTTGTGCCTACCAGAGATTCCCTACTCGATGTTAATAAATTTGAAGCATCTATAGCGGTAATCTTGGATAAGCTGGCCCCTATTGGAATAAGGACCTCGGTTAGAAAAACCGCTCTGCCCATTGGTTCACGGACAGGGCCGGTCCTAGCCATGGGCGGTATGGGCAGCTGCCCAGGGCCTCGCGCTCAGGGGGCCCCGCCGCGGCGCCGCCAGCCCCGCAGAGTGAATGGAATGGAAAAGCGCTGCGCACAGCACTCTCGCGCTCGCGCAGGTCCGCAGGCAATAAGAGGCAGGGAAGGGAAGGGGACTAGTCCGTGTCCGTCACTGTCTGCGCACAGACCGTGATGCACGCACCCCACCACCTAGCTTAGTGGTGGTGGTGGTGGTGCCTTAGTGGTGGTGACGTGACGTGCGCAGTACGCAGGCGGATGATGCGGGTGACAGACAGTGGGTCCATCCCAGGGCCGTCAATCTGGTAGCCTTCGAAAGCGCTACCAATGGCGGCCCTATACATGATTTTATGGCCAGCCCCCGCTTTGCAGTGTGAGTGTGACGCAGCATGCATGCACGCCATATGTGAGGAGCAGGGTGGAGTCACTACTCGGATCGGGCCGCGTGGGCAGGGCAGGAGTCGGTTCAGCCGGGCCTCGTCGTTGTGACTGAGTACGTTAAGGTAAGAGAGCTGCTCCGCTCCTCCTTTTAAGTATATATTATAATAAATACATACAAATTCCCAATATAAAATATGTACTCAATGGCAGGCAAGCATGCTGCAAGGCCGTACAAATGGCAGAAATGCGTGACACCAGTGAACAACATCATGCAATATAGCACAGCTGTCAGGCATGAGACTCTGAGCTCTCTGTGACCTGGATAGCTAGTCTCACTTGAGGCCTTAGCCGGGGAGGCCTTTGTTACTTAGGAGGTAGGGTTGCTGTGCATAATCTGAGAGGTCTTTGGGATAGGCTGCTGCGTGGAAATCTGGGCCTACACAATCTAACCCGAGATGGCCCTCTGTCCCCGCGTGAGGTGTGTAGTTGAATTAATTGATTCCTCAGCGTGATTTTTCTATGGTTCATATGCATGAACAAACTCGGGGGAGTAGCTGTCACTAGTGCAGCAGATGTGGTGGCACCGGGTCCACTGCACCCCACTTATTTCTGCCTTTTGCTACAGAACTGGGGGGGGGGACATGCCACATCCTTGCGTGCACCGATATGCGTGACCATTGCTAAACCAACTGTAAAACATAGGTATTCAACAACAGTTATAATTAATGGTATCTGATTTTTGAGCGTGTTTCTTATGTTTATTTCACACATGTTTACATTAAACATTGCTGTAATCCTCCCGCCACATTTTACGTAATCCCAGCAGTCCTTTTGTGTATTTATGCAGACACTCCAGTCTGTGGTCTGGGTAATTCTTCTGCCTAAGGCTTCCAAAGAAATGTGCACGTGCAACCAATAGTCCCTGGCCCTTTCTTTTTTAGATCTCACAAGGAGAGCTGGGCTGAGGGTGTTTATTCATAAATGCACAATCGTTGGTGATGCAGTGCTTAGCTGTGTTGGGTTTCCGTGTTTTATTGCGTGTTATGAAGAGTAGTTGCATTACAGATACCTCTGTTGCCTCTTCGGGCTGAATTATTTCATGTTAGTTACATAATGGCCCATTTGGAGCACCCCCCCTCAAATGTTTATGATTTAAATATAACATTGCACTTTACCAAAGGCCCATACCTCTGCCTGTACCGATTCTTCTCCCTCGCACAGCAGACTACTTGCTGGGGCGAGAGAAGGCGGACGCCATCTTGGGGGAAGGCAGGGACAACGCTCCAGTTGCTGGCTGATCCCCACCCTCCTCGACTCCCTCTATAAATGAATAACACCTTTCGACCGCGCAGCGGGCGGGCGTAGCGGGCGCGCCGGTAGCGCGCCGTAGGCGCGCCTAAGGCAAGCCCGTCTGCGCCCGTCCGTGCTGAGACCGCGCCTAGCGCCATGCCCCCTGGTCTTTTTAGACCCTACCAAGGAGGTAAGGCCATTACCTACTCTTGCAATCATCTGAGGGATATAAGGAACACTTATCGTAAACCATCCGGTGCTATTTTAAGCTCATGCTGTCTCCATTTTAAAGCAGACTATTTAATAAACTTACAATCCGTTCAATGCCCAAACTGTAAGTATAAACTGATATTCCCCTATCCTCATCAACCACAACATTTGTCTCAAGTACACACCATGACCAAACCTATACAATGTGCGTTAATTAACACGCGGTCACTTATAAAACATAAAGAGGCTATCCACGAACTCATTCTAAGCCAAGACCTAGATCTGCTTTTTACAACGGAAACATGGACAGACCTAGTATCCGGCCCTGATCTTAGAACAGCTGTCCCGGACGGATATACGTGGTCAGGCAGGACAGACCGCTAGGAAAAAGAGGTGGCGGTATTGCCATTGTACATAGAAACAATTTGGTCACAAGGATAGAACCAATTAACCTTGATTCAGCGGAAGCTCTCACTTTCTGCATCAGACTCTCCCCCATGCAATCTTTTAATGGCACTCTTATTTACCGCCCTCCCGCCCCACGAACCCCCTTTCTAGCACCCCTTAACACCCTGTTAGAACCCATAGCAGCTTACCCTGATTACACCTTATTAGGTGATTTTAACTTCCACCTAGAAAACCCCATTGATAGAGACGCCTCAACTCTAGTATCTGACCTTTCCGTAGCAGGCCTCAAACTATTGAATACCGCTCCCACCCACCAGGCTGGGCATACACTCAATGGCATTTTTTCCAACAATCCGTACATCACCCCTCCTTTAGTAAAACCATTAACATGGACTGACCACTCCGCATTAATTTTCACTATTATCATAAGGGATGTCAAAAACACACACCCCAAAAATTCTGTGATACAATTCCGAGATTGGAAGAAGCTGGATGAACAAACCTTACACTCCAACCTACTGGCCACTCAACCAAGGGATACCTCAGACCCCCATACTGCCTCTGAGAAATATACGGCTTGGCTACACGATGCCTTCAATACACTGGCTCCTTTAAAATCTATACGATCAAACCGTAATACACCCTCTGCTCCTTGGTTTTCTGAAACCCTCAGATTGGAGAGGCAACGCTGTCAAAATTTAGAAAGACGCTGGCGCAAACTCTATAATAACAACTATAGAGAGGCTTATAAAAAAGCGCTATCCATCTACAGATCAATGCTAAACACAGAAAAACAAAGATACTACACGGAGCAAATAGAAGCAGCTAAAAATTCCACTAAATTACTTTATCAAGTGGTTTCAAACCTGTCCACCCCACCGACCTGTACCTCAATAGAACCAACTCAAAAGCTTTGCAATGAACTGGCAGATTTTTTTAAACTTAAGGTCAACGACATATTTTCCACCTTCTCCACAAAGCCCACTTTAGAATCCACCAGTTATAATACAAACACTCCCCCACTTCCACATCTCTGTCAGAATTTGCTCATATCACCCCTACTCAGATAATGGAAATCATAACTACTATCAAATCAGGATCACCACTTGATCCATGTCCTCCTATGATCATCAAACCAGTGACCAACTTGATAGCCCCCATGCTGACTAATATCTGCAATGCCATGTTTCACTCGGGATCCTATCCTTCGGTTTGGAAGAAAGCAATTATCAAACCGTTATTAAAAAAACCAAGCTTGAACCCCTCTGACTCAAAAAACTATCGACCTATTGCATGCCTTCCTTTCCTCTCAAAAATATTCGAGAAAATCATGAATCATCAGCTGGCCAATTATATTGACCAGAACAATCTTCTTGATGACACTCAATTTGGGTTCAGGAAAGGCCATGGGACCGAAACTGCCCTCATAAAGGCAGCAGACGAGGCCAGAGTAATCATGGATCAAGGAGGTGCAGCAGTCCTGATACTATTGGACTTGTCTGCTGCTTTCGACACGGTCGATCACAACATCTTGATCGACCGTGTTGAAAGGATCGGCATTCAGGACAAGGCCAAATCACTGCTAACCTCCTTTCTCTCGGGCCGTGAGCAGTCCGTCAAACTGGGTGATTTCATCTCCCCTATCTTTACCTTGCCGTGTGGTGTTACTCAGGGATCCTCGCTAAGTCCGACACTATTCAACATCTATGTGTCTGACTTGGCGAGGGTCATTAAAACCTACGGTATAGGTTTAACATCTTTGACACCCAGTTAGTACTGGCCGTTCATAACAATGAAAGAGTGGTTGCAGCTAACTTCCAAGACGGAATGATGGCATCAGCTCTTGGATGGACCATAACTGTTTAAAATTAAACTCAGACAAGACGGAGGTCATGATATTCGGCAACCTGACCCCGTCTTGGTCTCCATCATGGTGGCCTTCTGACTTAGGCCTTCCACCGACACCGGTGAAGAAAGTCAGGATCCTAGGTGTCCTATTTGATAATAAACTTTCATTTGTAAGCCATGCTAACGCGGTTGTCTCTGCATCTTTTTACACTCTGAGGATGATTAAGAAACTATTGCCGTTTCTCCCAGCCAGTGCAGGAAAAACCCTGATGTCAACCTTGGTCTTATCCAAGGTTGACTACTGCAACGGTCTACTATTAAACGCTCAAGCACAAGTTCGGAATAAGCTACAACTCGTCCAGAACTCTGCTGCCAGAATCTTAACCCATACCTCAAAATTCTCATCCATCTCTCCCATCATTCGGCACCTGCACTGGCTTCCGATTAGGAGCCGTATAAAATTTAAGGCCTTATGTATCACCTACAAGGCCAGGAACAGCACAGGCCCAGCGTTTGTAAGGCAAGCCTTCTCTGCCAATACACCCAAAAGAGCGTTGCGCTCCTCCTCTGCTAACTTGCTACCAATTCCCCGCACTAAAAAAGTGAACTGGGGGGATAGGCGATTCACGGTCGCTGTATCTAGGCTGTGGAACACTCTCCCCCTACACATAAAATCATGTCCTTCCCTCATGATCTTCCGGAGGCAATTAAAGACTTGGCTCTTTAACCAGTAGTCCTGAGCCCACACACCTGATCTGAACAGCGCCGAGACACCTCAGGGCATTTGTTGCGCCTAACAAATTTCATAAATAAATAAATAAATAAATACAAGTGTCATTTGTGACTCGCCGGGTGGACAAAAATCTCGCGGATGAAAGAAGCGGATGATCTATTTCATTTTTTCTGGGGCCCGTTAGTATTACATCTGAATGCGTGTGGCTGTGTGAGTGTGTCCTATGGAGAGTTGAGCTGTACGTAAAACATATACCCCCTTACTTGGTTCTCCCGCAGTTTTCAAAAGTTAACAACAAAACTAAGGGACTGTTTATTATTATTCATTTAGCTATCTGACTATGCAGAACCTTGGAACAGCACACATTATTGTAATTCTGTGATTAAGTCTTTTAATTATTTTTTCCTAGTTGTGTGGTGTTACTTGACGATTTTTGGACGGCCTCGTGCGTGCGTATGGCTGGCGTTCCTGGGTTTTTGTGGATGCTCGTCTAGCTTGCCTCGTAGCTCTTTGGGGTGCTTGGAATTGGTGGTTTCGTGCGGCTTTAGCATTCATGCTGTCTAGGATCTCGTCGTTTCATTTGCGCTTGGCTCGTGAATGCCCAGATGTTGGTGCTAAGGGTTTTGCGTGGAGTGTGGGAGGTGGTTTATGAGTGAGTATTCGTCAGTGTGGTGTATGCGTACTGTCAGAGACTGTTCTATTTTCATCCTGGGTTCTTGCAAATCATGGTTTGCAAGCACTGACGCTTAAAGTGCGGGTGGGGCAGCTGCTGGCACAAACACATGACTGCTGTTTTCTTGCCCTCTGGTTCCTTTGGAATTTGGGGGCATGTCCAACTAATCATTCAAGGAGCCGTCAAGTGTTACACTCATGGATATTTGCTCACCTGTTTTCCATTCCCTCTACTTTTAGTCCATCATGTTACTGATGTCCACACTAGTTTGCTTCAGTGATGCCAAATAACTAAGATCAAAAGTCCTGCAGTCACTTTCTGTGATGTCACTTCTAGCAACTCAATATGCAATTAGAGGGGCCTCACATCTTCCCTTTCGCCCTGGGCATCAGAAGGCCTAGGACCGGCACTGTTCACGGAGGAGCTCTAAAAATTGAAGAGCGCCTGCAAAAAATTGGAGAGAGCCTGGCGACTGGGTTATACGATCATCTGTAGAAACTCTCTCAGACCTATCAGTATGAAAGACTATAATTCCAATCAGATTAAGGCGTCCAACAATTCTGTGAAAGACATTTTTAGGATAGTGGAAAGTTTGACTCATCCCCAGGCATCAAAGAGCATGATTTCTCCCTCAAAAACCCTGTGTGATAGTCTTGCGACCTTCTTTCACTACATTTTTTTTGATATTTATACTGCTTTTCCTCCACATAAAGATGCTGACGTCCTTTCTCCCACGGTGGGTGGTGCACAAAGATGGTCCTGTTTTAAGCCATTTGATGTACAATGCTCATTGGCTGACCTAACACATCTTAAATCTGGGTCCCCTGAAGACTCTTTGCCAGCTAGGTTCTATAGGATCCTGGCCTCAATACTGAATCCAGCTCCTAATCTAATCTGGAACCAGTCACTGGGGCCCGGCATCTACCCTGTTGACTGGAAAAAAGCCTTGGTGAGACCAATTCTAAAAAAAAGAAAACGCAGATCCTTTGGTTTTGAAAAATTATCGACCCATCTCGCTCCTCTCAGCCCCTGCGAAAAATCTTGGAAAAGGAAGTGCAGCGGCAGCTTGCTGACTTTTTAGAATTGAAAAGTCTGTTACTTGACTCGCAGTCAGGTTTCAGAAAGGGTTTCAGTACTGAAACTGCACTGCTTAAGTTGCAGAGACACTGCGGGAATCTGTGGATCAGGGACAATGCTTGTGTTGTTAGACCTCTCCGCAGCATTTAACACAGTGTCCCACAAGATCCTTCTGCACAGGTTAGAAAGTCTAGGGGCCTCTGGCTCAGTTCTCTCCTGGTTCCGGAATCTTTTTGAAGGGGCGCTCCCAGCAAGTGACTCTTCACTCTTTTACCGCAACAACAAAATGGCTATCGTGTGGAGTCCCCCAGGGCTCCGCTCTGAGCTCGACTCTTTTCAATGTTTATCTAACTCCGTTAGCCTCAATAGTTAAAAAGTGTGGGATAAGATTGGTCAACTATGCTGACGACACCCAACTGCTATTTTCCTTTAAGGAAATTGACGGTGGTGATTTGAGTTGTTTCAAGGAGTGTCTGTCAAACATCGTGGCTTGGATGTCAGACAATTGCTTGAGGCTAAATACTCAAAAAACGGAGGTCCTCTTCTTTAACAACAAATTTCCATTGCACTCGGCTCAGTGGTGGCCTACCGCTTTCAACCCTCCCCCTATACCTGTTAAATCAATGCGCAATCTAGGCTTCAAAATGGACATAGAAATATCAGGAAAGGACCATGTGGCGCAGTTCTCATCAAGCTGTTTCTGGAAACTTAAAATATTACGTAGATTTCTACACTATCTTCCTATGGACTGCTGTCAAGCAGTGGTACATGCCACCATTACTTCGCGTCTGGATTATGCCGCAAGTCTCTTGATAGGTGCTCCCGAGTACCTGATTGCTAGTCTTCAGCTTATCCAGAATGCGGCAGCCAGAGTTATCAGAAACATCCCTGTAAGACACAGTATAACTCACCATTTGGAGTCTTCACTGGTTGCCGGTGAAGAAATGAGTGTTGTTTAAATCTATGATACTGGTACACAGAGCCCTGCATTACACTGGCCCTAAGTATCTCAGAGTCAGGATCCATAGATACTTGCAGACCAGAACCTTGAGATCAAATAGTCAAAACCTTCTGAAGATTCCCAGATTCTTTAAAAGCTGCATGGGTGGCCGGACCTTTTCGGTACGTGCTCCCGTAGTGTGGAATTCTATGCCTGTGGAACTCAGAGGGATGGAAAAGGAACCTCTCTTTAGGAAAGCTTTACAAACCTGGCTGTTTCGATTGTAGTAACTGTTCTGTTGCTCGGTCTCTTTGCTTTCTGCAGTTTACGTTTTTTTCTTCCAAGAAAACGCACCAGGACACTTCCGTTGGAGGTAACTGTGCGCTATTTAAGTATCCCAATAATAATAATACCATCTCACTGGAATTTAAAGTAGAACGGACAAGAAAGTTTCAAGTAGAATTAAGCAGCTTCATCTGGGCCGCAAAAGGGACAGGAATCGCTTGTAAAAAATTGAGAAGGATAAAGGAAGAGGGAGGGATCGCAAGCCCTGATTTTCTGGAATGCTGCAGAGCCTTTCAATTCAAATACACAAGAGAGCTACTGGATACATTTGAGGTAAACCCCACACACCTACAGGCACTACTCACTTCAGAAGGAAATCATTATCTATACAAATTTGGGCACCCCAAATATTTCATAAAATAAAGTTGAAAACCTTCTGGTCGACTGCAAAACTATGGTATCAGATAAGAAGCACCCTAAAAATTCCATACCAATTGACTTTTGCTCCAATCTGGGACTCTCCTGGAACCTCGGAGTGTCTTAGGGACAAGTTAGCTATCCCCTTGAGGGAAGGTGGCATAGTTAAATGGGAACATCTAGTAGGACAAAATTTGGTCATCGCCTGGGAAATCCTCGTAGGAAAGATCAACGGCACCCTGGCAACATTTAAATACTACCAACTAACCAGCGGAGTCAAGAGCCTCAGAAAAGAGGAATCGGGAACTAGAGAACTCAAAAATATGTTTCAAGGAGACAGGATAAAAAAAAAATCTCAAGCTGGTACTGGGCCCTTACACAGGCAAGGTAAGAATAATTTAAAATTATGAGCAAGAGCTGGGGGAAAGAACTGCCAGAGCTGGATGTGCAACATAAATGGCAATTATCAATAGCTACATGTTGGCGAATTGTGAAATACACCCCAGAGGAAAAGAAACAGAAGGTGAGAAGCTGCCCAAAATGTGGGGAAGAAGGAGCAGACGACCTACACATGTTTCGGCAGTGCCTCCAGCTTGAGGAATTCTGGAGAGAGACGGGTAAGGTCTTATCCAACTTGTTGGGCCAACCAGTGGAGGTAAGCATGGATCTTTTTGGGATAGGTCCCTACAATCCAAATTACCCAAAACTGAATAGAGATCAGTAAAAACCTACTTTTCCTATTTATGCTGTTAGCTAGAAGGGAAATATACATTAAATTGGTGAAAAATATACCTCCAACACATAAAGAATGCCTGGCTTCTATTCGAAGGGTAAACAAACTGGATAGAAGTGGGAACACAAGTAAAAGATATACATTTTAGAATATCTAGGAAAAACAAAATCAGCCTAATTGAAAAAATATGGTTTGTGTCATGATTGTCAAATGATTAGGCAATGCAATAAAACCTTCAAGCAAGGCCTTGAATGAGTAGCCAAAATGGCTAGCTCCCCCGATAACTATTTGGAAGCGGACATAAAGGGGCCTCTACGGAAAAAAAGGGTTGAGAATCTCCCCACATACACAGATGCCCACCCAGGAGAGATACCTTTTAGGAACAGATGGGTCAAGGGGCCCCTGACACCTCCACGTTCAAACTATTGCACAGTGAGGACTAACAATTTTTTTTAAATGCACTCTTAGAGATGCATCCTGAAAATCGACCAGTCCTGGTGTGGTTACTGAATGGCTGCCCCCAACTTACTGTTCGGTTTGATATCAATGTCGCTTGGGGATCCTGCAACTCAAACACTTCATATGATGCCTCAACCATGCCATTCAAGATTACCACATGAATTTCAGAAGCTACTGTGAATATCCACGACAGCAGTAGATTATCATTCATAAATCACAGATGCATATGTTGTCCAGATTGTGACCAATGTGTTGTAACTGTGAAGATGGCAGTGCATCACATTCATCGCTAGGTCAGAGACTTTCAGTTGTATGTGATGTCTGATGCTGTCTCTTGGCTTTTATGGGCACTAACAACAGTTATCAAAGTTTTGCCTGCTATCTACAAGATGGCAGACGTCTTCCCCGCATTCCCCATAGTTTAGCTAGTGATGACAGTTGACTTTCGTACAGACAAGGTGTCCATCCTTCACAGTAACACTACTGTTAATCCACATAACTGTTGGCTACATTCAGATGATTTTGAGTGTGGACTCTGCACACGTCATCAATGATTATTTTCATTACATACCTATGGACCCTGGCAGAGTGATGAGAAGAAGTGCTCTAGTCTTACGGCCATTTTCAGGCCTGATGACAATGAAAGAAAGAGATGTTCTTCGGACATTATGTCTCAATAGAGGAACTATCAAGGATCTATCTGGCCTGTTGGAGCCTCACTTGCATACTCATTGGACATATCCCACATCTCTTACACCAACATTGAAAATGATGACCGCTCTGCACTTTCAGGCCACTGGTTCTTTTCAGTACATGGTGGCTATATCAGGAGGAATGTCCCAACCAACGTTCAACTTGGTGCTAAGTGCTGTGCTAACAGCACTGCTGAGACATTTGGAGAGCTTCATTCAGTTACCCAGGGCTACAGATTTGGCCACTGTCAAGGGAGATTTTTATATCCTAGGTTGCATCCCAAATGTGGTTGGATCTATTGATGGGACACATATTGGCCTTTAGTAATACCACAAGCCCCTGAGCAGGTAAATAGTACCCAGAGGAACTTTCATTACATCAAAATTCAAGTGAGATTTATACATTTCACACATCTGTGTCAAATTGCCATTATCAGCTCATGACTCTAACAACAGTGCCATATCTCAGTTGATGGCATGTCAGCAATCAGAGAGGGTTCGTGTGCATAATGTCCTGTGTAATCTTTGGCCAATGTCAGAATTATGACTGCACTTCTGTATGTTAACAAAGATAGAGCAGGAGCATCTGTTATCTGAGCATATGATATTCTTAAGAGTAAGTATTAGATTAATATTATCAAAACTCTTGCTTGTTAAATATTTCCATCATCAAGACATCACAATTATCCACTATATTTGTCTACAGATGATTAGCCAATGATTCAGTTTCAAACAGCGCTAGGCATTTTCCAGAAGTAATAACACCAGGAACCAGGTGGTATATTACAAGTGAGTGGTGAGGAGAAAGGAGAGGTTTTTTCTTTGGAATCAATGTACCAAGAGTGACCCATTAGGTAGGGTTCTGATCTATCCATATAAAGTATTTTACTGAAAATTGGAATCTGATGAACCTTTGCAAGCCCCATTAATAATATGTAGAGTTTTTTATTGGGGTAAGGAAAGATTTTGACATTAGGGAATAGGAGCAAACTGACCGACCATATGTTGGGTTTGTGTATATTATTTAAGGTTTGCAAATCATATGCTGTACCTCAAATTGGAATCTAATGTATTTATGCAAGCCTCATAACCAATAGGCAGAGCTCTTTCCTGGAGCAAGGGGACTTTTTTGTATTAGGATGGAAGAGAGAACTGACTCATACTATAGTGGTTTTGTGTATATTACTTCAGGCTTATGTAGATTTTGAATATAATGAAATGAAATTCTTGGTTGATATCTGTAGGATATGTATAATATGGGCAATGGATCTCTAACAATTGCATATTGAACTTATGTTGAGTTGGTGAAGTCATGGTGTATTGGTATTTATTACCTATTCATATATAAGATTAATGTGAATGTGTTTTGTAATATATGTATATATTTTTGATAATAATTGTACCAATATTTTTGTGTATACGTTTAATTTTTTCCGCCCAGATGAAGTCCATTTAGAATGAAACGCGTTGGCTGGGCTGAACATTTACGTGTATCTTCAAAAAGAATAAAAAGAATTCAAGAATCTTTCAACATAAACCATGTGACTCCTGTGCATGATTAATGACAACTACCGCTGTTTTGGGGTGGACTGGTTATAAATATTGTATGTACTAATTGTTTCAGATAATATGCGCTTCTGCTCTATCTTTTTTAATAGGCTTTTCTATGTAGTGATTCTTTGGCAGTAGGATCACAATTAGTTGAACGTTTACATTCACTTTACTAAAAATACGGATAACTACAGGTGCAACCGTCTTGTGGCATTATTGCTTGTTTTCTCTTTTGTATGCACCTCTGTATGTCTCTAATGTAGGTGACTCAGCTTATCCAAGCTGGCCATAGTTGATAGCCCCACTGAGGAATCGAACAACGCCAGAGGAAGTCCGCTTAAATGAGGCAAGTGGAGCGGGCTTTCGGGCTCCTGAACCCCAGATTTCGATGTTTGAACAAAACTGGTGGAGCCCTCCTCTACTTACCCTGGAAGGTGTGTCAGAATATTGTTGCCTGTTGGATGCTCTAAAACCCTGCATTGAGCAGGGATATCCCCCTGATTGAAGACAAAAGAAACTCACAGGCTCCCCTGGGTGTTGTCCTCAAGTGAGCAGTTATGATGATAGTGGCAAAGATGAAGGAGTTGACATGCAACAACAGCTAATCAACAACGTCTTCGCTTAAGTGTATTTATGCCCAAAAATCTTTTGAGTGTGAAACGTACAGTTACTGTGCTTGTGCAGCTGTGAGGGATTAGTTTATGTTTGATGTGTACATTTGCGGGTAACTGTTCTGGTCAGTCAGTGGAGGAGGTATTGACAAATACCCATGTGGCAGATGTTCATAATTGTAGTCTAATTTAAAAAATAAACATGTCCTGCTGATGTTGTCTGTCATCATTGTCACTTTTAGGGATGGGCTACCTGATATCTGTTGTTTTAGCCTGTTGTAGGCAGTTTTGCCTTTTAATCATATTACAGGGGAGTGTCTCCATCTGGTGTGAGACTTTGTTCTGCATTGCACATTACACATTACACATGGTCTGTACCTAGCACTTGTTTTGGGTGTACTTCTCTGGTATCAAGACACCTTGCACAGTGATAATATGGCATGTTTCTGCAGCACCATGGGGGTCTGACGTTGTGTGGTGATGCTTTGGTAATATGTGTGGTTCCAAGTCCAACTACAAAGTGGGGATATTTGACATGAACATGTTAATCTCTCTTCAAATTGCTTGGAATGCTGTATGAAGGCTGACTGTAGGTGTTCCTGTGTGTGCTTGTTGTACAACACTGCTAAATGTGTGTGATATATGTTCAGATGCTGCTACCTTTAATTGGTCTGGTCCTGTGGTTTTCTGAAATGCTGACCTCCCTGTTATGCCACCTAGTGATATCAGATGTGTATTTTGCATTTTGTGACAGTCAATGTGGTACCAGATGATTACCTGAAACATTTTTTACAAGTCCACTGATTATGCAATGTCTAATGACTCCTCACAATACCAGTGTTTTGAGACATGGACATGACATTTGTAAATGTTGCTGATGATTTCTCAGACCGTCTTGACAACATTGAGTCCTTCTAAGGTTTGAGCACCAGAATAAACATGACTTTCAATGCTACACTTCAAAGAGTGTTTCAGAAGCTATGTGTGGGACTCACCTGCTTTTCCGCAAAGGCAAAATGGAAGGAACAGATGTTAGGTCCCGACTTCCCTCACTCACCTCCTTCGTCCAACAAAGTCAAAGCAAAAGAGAAGAGGTGGGGAAGAGGGGGAAACAAGGAAAAGGAAAAGGAGTAATTTGCTGGTCTGTCCGATGTGGTGTCGCAAGGTTTCCTAATGGGGAATGACACAAGCGTAAGTATGATTTTTTGAACTAGGAAGATGGCTGTATAGATGTTTGGTTACTCTAGTGTTCTACCTGTTGAAAGTTCTGCCAGGTGTATCTAGGAGGTATCGAACGAATAGAGTGTGAATGCATATAGTGTATCTAAAAAGCAAACATACACTTATTATTCCTAAGGACTGCAGAATTTAAACTTTAACAATGATTAGGGTGAAATATACCAACCTTAACGTAAGCCACTAGCGGAAATCAACAGACCCATAGGAAAAAATATACCATCGCCTAAAAACGAGAAAAAACACAAAAAACATATTTTACTAGTCAGGAGAGCCAAGAAGGGAAAAAATGTGGCACAAAAAGGTGCAGGGTCAGAGTGCATAATTAGGGATAAATGGTTAAAATCAATCTCTTATTTATTTTGTAGCAAAAGATATGAAGAAATTGTGAAGCAAAGCAAGTTCAGGGCTGAGAAACACTATACAAAAAATGAAAGAGGACAGAATCAGATAAGTATCAGGTTAGCCACTGAATACTAAAATATCTTGTATCCTAACTTCAGTTGAGAACTAAGATTCTTAAAATACCTCCCTCGTTCTCAACAATGCCGGTGCCAGGAATTTACCATTGTTAGAAATTGCTGCTCCAAGAGAAAACACTGAGGCTGGCCGACAAGCTCTGATGCTGAACTGTGCCCCAGAAGAAGAAGCAGCAACCTAGAAACCACAGTGCACAGAGGAACGCTGGGAGAGGAACGCCAAAGACATCTTCTCTCACTGATGCGGAATCAAGAATGCAGGTAAGCGGGAATGTAAGGGAGGCTTGGTGGGAGCCTGTGAAGTAACGCAAAACGTGTTTCCCTCGTGGACCCCTCACTTAGACGGGGCTTGCGCAAGAGGCTGCGGGTGGGGACGGAAGTGCTGCTACAGGCAGGGCAGCACAACACAGTTTTTTATATACTTATGTGGATAAAATCTGCTTCAGCCAAGTCCATGGATTTTAACTTCAGCAGAAGTCACATTCAGTTTTACACAAGATATTTCAGAAGTTGATAGCAAAATGAGAATGAGACAAAATAGACCACTGAATGTGAAAAATGTGTATCTAGTGTGGTGTATTTCGATCAAAATAATCAGCAAAGTGAACATTTAACAAAGATAAGCACACAGGGGTATAGTCGTCAGTGGCGGTGGATGAAATCCATGTAGTAGCAGCCACAGCATTTAAAGTCCATAGTCCAACTAACTCCTGCCTTCCAAGATGACATGTGGACAGGATCAGTACACAAAGTCAA
Source organism: Lissotriton vulgaris (assembly GCF_964263255.1). Classification (NCBI taxonomy): domain Eukaryota; kingdom Metazoa; phylum Chordata; class Amphibia; order Caudata; family Salamandridae; genus Lissotriton; species Lissotriton vulgaris. Next base: position 1,717,429,435 of record NC_141689.1, on the reverse strand, counting down.
TGTGTTGTGCACAAAAGAGACATTAGGGGCAAGCCTACTCCCTGGGGTGTGCTATTGGCTTCCCACCAAATCTCCAGCTTTCTTTTTTAGACGTCCCCACTTATGTTTAAGTGGGTCCACTGCTACAGGCTCTGAGGTGTCTGAGGACTCTTCCTCTGGCGTGGAGAAGTGTGGCTCACTGGTTAGAGGAGGCAGACCTGGAAGCAGAAGTCAGCCCGGGACCAAGGTTCAATTCCCGGCTCGGTGGGGTCTTGAGTCCTAAAATGTCCACGGACTCGACAATTCTCGCTCTGGTGCCTACTCGATTCATGGGTTCACACTCTGCAACTTTGGGCAATAGCTTGCTTAATCCCCACAACGCCTGGCTTTCACCTTGTGGATACCCTGCCGGGGTTATCTCACAGGGGAATACCAGGACGGGTTCCCTAAGCAAGCGCTTAGATACCGGGTTGGTGATTTGCGCTATATAAATACATGTACATTTACATTTACATGGCATCCATTCCTCTGGCAGCCAAAGATGGTGACGGCCCTGTTGTTATTTTGTCACAGTAAAGGGTAGATGTGTTGGTGAAAACCATGCAGTGGGTGGTGTTAAAGTCCCTCAGCACCTTTTTTATACACTATTTAAAAACATTAATAGTAATACATAGACTTTCACAACAAACTCACATACAATGCTATAACTACCTTCTAAACCACCCCCTGTTACCCACTTCCCTCAAAACCCATAACAAATCCTAACAATAGAACTTACCTGTTTCGACAAACTGCAGCACCTTACTGTGACCTGGTTCTGGGAAAATAGTCTAAAAAGAAAACAAATAGACCACAAAATAGAGTTAGCTGTAAAAAAAAAATTGTCTAAATTAAATAAAAATATTGACTATCTTGCCAAAGAAAAGAATCAGACATATTGTACAAATGTTGAATAAATACAATATTAAAGCATAAAAAATATGAAGTATGTCAAATTATGCTGTGACAAAAGGTTTAAAATATATAAAGTGTAAATCAAATATTAGTATAAAATATATACAATTATTGAATATACACTGAAAAAATATATATTAAAATGAAGTTGAAAACATGTATATCAAAAAATGTAAGAAAACTAAATTCCCAAAAGGGAAATAGAAAATTTGCCCAGGCTGAATCTCAATTGCCTGTTTCCCTCACAGGGAATAATCCATTAGTTCATGTATTGAGAAAAACACATACCATATATAGTCTTTCAAGCTTTTCATACACTTGAAAAAAATGTCTTCATCAATTAGCTTGAAGTACATAGTCAAGCGTTCATACATTTGATCACAGATCTTCATTAAATATTGTGACATATACAGCCAACAAATATAAAAAGAAGTGTGTTATTTACTTAAAATTATAGAAATGTTTGTTTTAGATTAAATATATATGATTAAAAATGTCAAAATTTACAATTAGTATACTTTAAAAACATAAATAAAATGAGAAAAATTTGTCACATTTTTCTATTACATAAAGCAATTTAATTAATAGTATTTTTTACAAACATACAACTAAGCATTTTTAATTATATTTCTAATTCCCCAATACTAATAAAATAATACAAAGTATTGCTATTTTGTACAAATAAAAGTCAAATAAAAAATGTCAGAATACAATTATAAAATTAAATAATCCCACACTTCAACATAAATCATAAAAAAAAAAATCTAGACACTAAGGGGGTGACATTTACTATTTCCACCCCTATCTATACCAATTTGGGGAAGGTGTTGGACACTAAAGGGGTGACAATAACTATTTCCACTCCAATCTATACCAATTTGGGGAAGACGTTGGACACTAAGGGGTGACATTTACTATTCCCTTTTTAGTCCAAACCATCGTTGGACACTAAAGGGCTGACATTTACTATTTCCACTCCAATTAAAACTTATTTGGGGATAGTGTTTTGCTGTAAAGAGGTGATATTGACTGTTCCCACTCTTACCTATACCAATTTGAGGAAGGTGTAGGGCACTAAAGGGGTGACGTGTGCCATTCCCACTTTAATCTAAACCAATATGGGGAAGGTGTTGGACACTGAAGGGATGACATTCATTATACCCACTCCAACCTAACCCAAATTGGGGAAGGCTTTGGACCCTAAAGGGGTGACATTTACTATTCCCACTCCAATCCAACCATATTGGGGGAAGGTGTTGGACGCTGAAGTGGTGCAATTATCTATTCCCACTCCAATCTTTAACAATTTGGGGAAGTTGTTGGACACTAAAAGGGTGACATTTAAAAATCCCACTCCAATCTAAGCCTGTTTGAAAAAGATGCTGGAAACAATAGAGGTGAAATTTACAATATCCACCTCAATATAAAACATTTTAAACAAGGTAATACAAATAATCACTTAAATACACAATTAATACTTCATACTCATACACTTTTTTACTATAAAACAATATAAATCTATATAAAAATAAACTACAAACCTATATATACACAAATGTAAATCTAAAAATATATTTTATTACCAGTAATAGTTAAAATATTTGTGATTTTTTTTCGATAACATTCCTAAACTTTAAGCCATTAAATAACAAATCCACTATTATTCCAAAATTACCAATCATAAAATGCAAAAACTATTTAATTAAGTTGTATATTTTTTTATAAATTGACTACAGCATATTTGAATACAGTTATAATTTTAAAATAAAATAAAAACATTCTACAATTAAAATACATTTTCCGAAAAAATATAAAAAAATATAATGTTACATAAAATATTTATAAATATTTTATTTTATTAAAAATATTGTTACAAATTTTTTAAATGTGTTTTTTTCCCCAAGAAGCTTTTTTATTTTATACCATTAATATAGCTCTAAGTAAAATGTATTAAAAATATTCCTACAACAAAATATATTTTAAAAATTATTAACATTCATTTTATTTTATAATATCCTTTTTTTATCTCCCCACCCTTATACTTTAAAAACCCAATCTACTTCTACTAAAAATGTATTACAAAATTATTTATATCCAATAATAAAACTAAATATACAAATGTCGACACTTTCAGAATAAAAAAATAATCTTATTAAAACATAAATGAAAAGATGTAAGCAGATACAATAAAACACAGATACAATACATTTCATACTAATTACACAGGCACAATAAATACTCACTAATTAACACTTACAAGTTATATTACATACAACAATTTTGGCTACATCATTATTTTCTACAATGATATCAAAAACAACACTATAAAATCATATTTTTGCCTTTGACATTCCGGTCATAGATATTTTTATTGCCAGATATTCTTTACACAATCTTTTTTCTAATATTCTGTCCAAACACCAGAATTATATGGTAGCCATTTTGCTGGTCATTATTTTAGAATTAGAGCTTCTTTGATTTGGTAAGCAACTGCCAAGAGATGCAATTATAACTCTCTACAATGCAATTTGAAATGATCAAGATCATCCCTTACTTTATATAGGGAATTTGCTTAGATGGTCATGAAGAGACAATTTGTACTCAATCTGAATTGCAAGATACTTCTACTTTCTGAATGCTAGTGATTTGAAGCTATGTGCATTACAATTTCCGATGGAATTATTTTCCTAAAGCCATAATTAGAGGATCCTTTGGTTGTATGTAAGATTGTTTCCAGACATATGGGGCCTCATGCTGATGTCAGTGGGACCGCCACCAACAGGCCGTTGATTGTTGTCCACAGACATCCAGGCCTCTGGTTCGACCGCCTCATTCCGCTGCAGACGGTTGAACCACAGTAGTCTGGGGCAGACCTCTGCCTCTGACAGGCTCAAGGAACCCATCGGACACTATTCTCTACAATTAAGGCAGTGCAGCGCAGGCACTGCCGTTGGGATTAGGATGTCCATTTCCCACAGCCTTTTCATGGCAAGTCCCTCCGCCATGAAAAAGCGGTCAGAAAGGGACTTTGGTGGCCCCAAGCAGGGCCCCGTCCCTCTTGCACCACTGCTAAGTGATCAGTGAAACACATGGGGTGTCCTCTGAAACATCCACGCACCATGTGCCAGGTACCACATAGTGCCTGGCACATGGCGCATGAATGTTTGAAAAGTGCCTTTTCCTACTGCTGCTTGTGCTGCAGCCCTTTTCCGGGCCACAGCAGAAGCTGCAATAGGAAAAGGCATTTTATGACCACTTGCACGGTGGTCATATCGTAATGAGAAAGGCGGGACCGTCATGCAGGGCTGTCACCTGCCCGCATTGATGGTGATGGGACGCTCGTCTGGCCACCAGTTATTTAAGGCAGTATAGGAGCACTGGAGCAATCACAATTTTGTGCTTTTTCAAGGTTTCCAGTAAGGTACTTTTGTAAAGCATTCAAACTTTTTGTGACATGAATTGAGTTCTCCTATTATTTCCATAACTAGCTTTAGGGGCCTTCATTGCACCCACGGGAGTTTTTACAGTTGTGCTGGCATTGCAATTGCACATTTTATTCCATAGTAGTTTCAGTTGAGGTTTGTTGATTCTCCAGATTCATTTTATGTCTTCATCAGGTTTGCTTTATAATTTTGACACTAATCTCCCAAGTTTTTCCATCAGGAGAAGCCGAGGGGCGGAATATCTGTGGGTGATTTTTACTGTTGTGGCGCGTTCCACAAAGACTACTGTTTTATTTGGAAATCCCTGCAGTAAACAAAAAGTACAACTTTCACAACTGTGTGATCTATTGTTGAGTTCAATTAACCTTAAAATCAAGTAAGATAGCCTGCCACATCTTTTGAAGACAAGTATTTAGTTGATGTAAATTACGTTCTTCTGAGAACTCAGGCATTCTGCTCCAACGTCTGTCAGTATGGTGAAGGAGGTCAGGTCCAGGGACCAGCCATCACGACTCAAACTCTCTAGCTTGCACATTAGCGTCAGGGCAGTTTCAGAGCAGTGAAAGAGATGGCACTGATTGTTCTCGGCAGAATATGGGCAGGTAGCTAGGAAAGAATATATGAATGAAGAGTGAGGGATAGAGTAGAGAGTATAGGGAAGGAGAAAGGAAGAAAGATAATGTAGAGAGCAGTCTCGACATTATGGTAGTAGGGTTGGCACACTCATGTCATTCTCAAATAAATTTGCACCGAAACCACTTCATGGTCAAATCTTTCTTTTTATGTAAAGTACCGTTCCACTGACATTCTCACAGAAAAAAACATAAAAGGAGGGAGAATAAAAAGGTACAACGCTCTCAAATTCGGCGAGGCATTAACTCTTACACTCCCGTGTAAGTCGTTTACAACAGAGTTACTGTTGCTTTTCTTGGTCCTGCTGATGCTGAAGAGAAAACTTTTAGCTTCTGGCATTAACTAAACTGAAAGAATGCCAATATGATTTCAAGCTTTATTCATCAGAATATGTAAAAAAAACGCAGTGGAGCTCAGATTAGCCACAAGAAAAAGCAATTTATGCAAAGAAAGAGGTCTGCGCCGGCTCATTGCACTACATTAGTCGGAAGAAAGAAGAGGCCTAAGAGATGACAGTAAATAATTAGAAATCATTTCATCTACAGAAGATCTTGCATGTCTATATTTGTTATGTTATTAAACTTATTATTATTTTTTGGTTGTGTAATAAATCCATCAGTTTGTCAGAATAAGGCAATTAATCAAACCGCTGATGCCGGCCAGACAGCACCATGTTTGCCCTTCTGCAGTTTTCATGGTTCTCTTCTCTTGTTTGGAAATCAAGAGGCGTTCGCCTAGAACCCAGGAGGAGTTTTGAAAAGAAATCACAAATTTGAAATGTGCAAACTTTAGAAGTGTAGGGAAATGTGAAAGTATCATTTCCATTACTGTACATTTCAGAGGACCATTTCTAAATTTCATTCGGGATATATTTACTTGAATATGTTTTGTGCAGGTGCTCGCAGTGTGCAGCACAATGCAAAGCGTAGTGAACACATTATAACTCGGTGTAACATTTGGCTTGGCCGTGCAAGCGCCCACAAAAATGTTAGTAAATAGACCCTTCCTCTCCTGAACCAGTGTTTCAGAGATGCCTGAATATGCGTGAAGGGGAGCGTTGAAAGACTTTCCCGAGAAGCTCAATGTGACAGCTGTGGTATTTACTTACTCGTTACCTCTATGGAAGATTGACGTGATTTTCTTCATCCAGTGCTATTCGTTTATATATGTTGTGTCGTGGAACCATGTACAGCACTCATTTATTCTTGCTGTACCTTCTTGATCCAGCGTTCTTCTTTTTTATTGGCGATAGAGCCAAGCATGTTCTCCTATTCTGCTGTAACCTAGAATATCTCTACTCCTCCTTCACTTCATGGCCTGTCCCTGGAACAAGAAGTACTTACTTTCGAATCTCCCAGATGTATTTCTGGGGTAATTCCATACAGCAGCACCGTAGTATGCTTGTCATGAAACAATATCATCCATTGACTCAAGCCTTCCTTACTCAAAAGTCCTTTCCCATTTGAAAGTTTCAAAAAAGCAGTCTGCGTGTCAATGAATATGTATACATGCCTGCATAATTATGTTTATGTTTATGTTTTGGCAATTTTATATTGCGCAAATACCCAGGGGTGTCTCGGCGCTTTAGTGATCAGGTGATGACAGTCACAGAATTTTTAATATGGAAACAGCCAAGTTTTGAATTGCTTCCTGAAGCTAAGGAGGGTGGGGGAGGTTTTGATGGTAAGGGGAAGGGAATTCCATAGTCTAGCTGTGGAAATCACAAAGCATCTGTCGCCCCAGTTGACTTTCCATTGCATTGCATTGGACGTTGAGCACATGAGCTGAAGATGAGCGAAGGGTCCTGGGGTTTACAAGTGGACGGAAAGAATGTTTAAGGAACTGAGGGCCAGAGTTGTTAATAGCAATACAGAGTGCTTTAAATTTCGTACGGCTCCTTACAGGAAGCCAGTCAAGCTGTTGAATGAAAGGAGTAATGGAGGTGTACTTAGGTATGCCCAGTAGGATTCTAGCTGAGGCGTTTTGCACCAATTGAAGCTTATTTAGGACTTTTTCCTGCGCGTTAAGGAGGAGGATATTACAATAATCAGTCCTTGAAAAAATAAGGGTGCTGATGAGAGTCTTACCTGCCGTTATGGGGAGGTAAGGGAGAAGATTCTCGATTTTCTTTAGGGTAATGAAGGAGGTGGAGACTAACGCATTGACATGATGATGGAAAAGTAGTCTGTCGTCAAATATGACTCCAAGATTATGAACCTTAGTGACGGGTTCAGGTGGAACGCCCATCTCGTTAGGCCACCAGAGGGGGGACCAAACGGGTTTAAGTTTCCCAAAGGTCATTACCTCCGTCTTGTCAGAGTTTAATTTTAAGCAATTGGCGGACATCCAGGAGCTAATGGCGAGCATTCCCTCCTGGAGGTTCGCTGCCACTGAAAGTCCATCATGGTGTACTAATAGAACCAGCTGGGTGTCGTTGGAAGAAGTAGTGAGACTAATGCCATAGGATTTGATCACCCTCGCTAAGTCTGAAACGTAGATATTAAACAAAGTCGGACTTAGCGAGGAACCCTGCGGTACTGCACAAGGAAGGGAAAAAGTGGGAGAAAAGAAGGAGTCTAATTTTACAGCTTGGGAGCGGTTGGCAAGAAACGAAGCAAGAAGGTCTTTGGCCTTATGCTGGATACCAATCGCTGAGACACGGTCGATCAGAGTGGCATGATCGACCGTGTCAAAGGCCGATTAGAAAGTAGTTGAAGCCATACAGTTATGTAACAATTAACCGTGGGCGGTGAAGTCCGCTCCGCTCCGCTCTCAAGCTCTTTGTGGAGCTTTCTGCACTTCCCGTTCTGTGGAGGTTGAAGAGTTCCAGAAAAGAAAAAACATTCCGCAAAGTTTTTTTCCCCGCTCGTGCTCAGCAACATCAAGTTGGCGAGCGAGGAAAATACACCTCCAGGTGAGATTTTTCCTTGAGCGCGCTCGTCAATGTCAAGTTGGCAAGCATGAGCGAGGAAAACCAACCTCCGGGTGAGATTTTTCAAACCGGGCGGTCTGGTTTCTCAATTCGAGTGGTCGTGTATGATCCGTCCGTTCGCATTGGGAAACCTTCCGTTAGTGTTAAGAAAGCTGTCGCTCAGGTAGAAAATCTACTTGAGTAGCAAAAAGAAAGCAGCACTTTCTTGCACTGTGCATTGTGCCGTTCGCATTGATTTTTTAGCGCGGGACAAACACCTGGCACTGAAAATCACTGTAAATGGCATGACCCTAACACCCCAAGAAAAAATTGGTTCCTTTCTGTGGTTCTTGAATTTGAAGTACAATTTACTTTTTAAGGACTAAGACACCTACAACATTTCTGATCTCAATGATGTGTACCCAAGAATTGTTCCACAATTATCTCTCAAGGAACATAATTTTCATTAAAATCAAATTTATTAAAAACTTCATCAGAATCAAAATACGGTATATACTCAGTAATTCTACATTTAAAAACAATCACAGTATATTAACATTCAGCACAAAATCCAAATTCACAAAAATTCACAAAAAGTTAAAAAAGGTAGCCAAGTTGTCGACGCGTTTCGGTGTTTTGAAATTGATGGTACACCTTCCTCAGGACTACAAACAAATTTCTTCCATCTAAAAATATACGGAACAGTCAATTAGTGTACATTCATTGAGAGTTTTCATTTTCAGAAAGTTTTTTACAATACTCTAGGTGTCAGAGCAAAACAATAAGATTCTCTTACTCAATTCGCAGTATTCAATTTGCGGTCTCAGTCTAAATCCTGGGGATAGATAAATCTTATCCACTGTTATGGTTCCGGTTTATTCCTTTAAAAACCTGTATGTACACAATGATAATTTGTGTACAGTTATTGCATTCAATTTTTCTTTCGCAAAACTACAACCTTTATTCATGCTCTACTAGTCACAATACAGTGCTTACTTTAAGTTTTATGGTAGCTGCCTTGGGAATTTAGTTGCAACCACAAAGATGTATTTCGTGTTCACTGTTCGACACTTAGGGAGGTTCCTTAGGCTGACCTGTGTGTACATAATATTAGGTAAACCGTAAGTTTATTGCATTTTGGACACTAGATTTAAAAAATGAGCTCATGAACGGTATGCTTACTATATAGCCGGTCATGGAAGCATTAAACTTTCTTCAATGTTTAACTCCAGCGAGCGTCTTTTCCACCTTTAGGTCTTGCTTTGTTCTAAAGGGAACGGAGTGCTTCTGTTTAAAATTAGAAGACGACTTCTTTTGTCTAAATAGAAAGAATACAATGCGCATATTATATTCCATCATGTTCCCTTATTTAGAGCTAAATTATTTCAAAACAGTTAAAGTTATGGTCTATTCACTTGTTTAGGGAACAGCAGGCATATGGGGCTGCAAATTAAGTAGTGTTTGCAGGACCTCTAGTTTTAGAGTACCAGTTCTACTGGTTAAACAATACAATCCTGTTTAGAGTTAATCATATTTAAAAAAAGGGGGGGAAAGAGTCCCCAACTAAGCATAGTGGGTTTTGTCTAAATACAGCATGTAAGCTGGATCTAGGGGGTAACCTGCGCCCATTTATCTTCTTTCTCTTACCTCCGTTTTAAGAGCTTCACGCCGCCTGCCTGGTAACCCGGTCTCCAGCATCAGTCAATGTGCTAGGAGAAACGGTTCCTTTTATACTGTGGGGTGGTCTGTTTTAATTGGGAAATTGTTTCCACCTGTGTGAGACCATCGGCGCTGTATGGTCGCCATTATTGTAGTTTGGAGTGTAACTACTAGCCATGTGCTGCCTACAAGTGAAGAGGGACTAAGTCCCAAAAGATCGAAAAAAATTTTTTATTTAAAGGCAGTGAAATTAAAGAGAGTAGATGTACGATATTCTATCTCAAGGAGTGGGTACTATTTTTGCTTGCACAGTAGCGCTTGTAGTGATAAAGAGAATCATGGGCTATTGTTGAAAATTAGTTTAGGTACTCGGGATGGTGCGTTAATTATCCTATGTTGATTGATGAAGGACTACATCATATTTACAAATGTTATCTCTGTACATGAAAGGGATATGAAACTCACGTCTGTAATTTGTTCAGAGAGGATGTTGTGTCGAAGTATATGATGTGACTCAACTCTTAAGACCCTGACATCATGTTTAACTTTTGTTGCAATAAGATCACAACAACAATCCTCAAAATGCATTCGACCGCATGTGTCCAGCCATCCAAGAATGTAAGGGGTGACCCTATGATGAAAATCGTGAGCTCTCTTTATATATTGACATCTAAATCCTTGCACAAATTATCCATTATAGATGCTCCGATTTTCAGACATATATTAGCCTCAGGCATGCTCATGTGTATATGGAGCTGATTGTATGACTGTATTTTTGATATCATACTAGAATTGATAAAAAGGGTCAAATTCGGTGAACTGAATGCAAAGTTCTAGTACAACTGTGCGCATCCATAGTCAACTACATTATGTACGTTTGGAAGGGAATCAACAATGGTAAAGCACTTATCATTGGCCTTATTGTGGTGTATTAGCATTGATGAGTACGTGAATAATAACACCCTAAAATCGTAATCAAAGTGTCCTGGAAGCTGTGAACGTATACCCCTGCAGGAACTTCGATTTAAACTACTAAAATGGCGTGCCATTTATTTACAAAGTGACAGCGCGCCTCGCTTAAAACTCAAATGTGCGAGTGATAATAGGGCTACTATGTAAGGAGACACATAAACTACTCCGTTAGATATATAATCGCTTATTTAGGATTTTGAAACTCACTGCCTCTAAATAATATCTCGAAGACCGTCGGGTATTAGTCCCTCTTCACTTGTAGGCAGTATTAAGTGTGTAGTTGTACTAAAAACTACAAAAATGGCGACCACACAACGACCATCCCGAGTACCTAAACTAATTTTCAACAATAGCCCATGATTCTCTTTATCACTACAAGCGCTACTGTGCAAGCAAAAATAGTACCCACTCCTTGAGATAGAATATCGTACATCTACTCTCTTTAATTTCACTGCCTTTAAATAAAAAATTTTTTTCGATCTTTTGGGACTTAGTCCCTCTTCACTTGTAGGCAGCACAAGGCTAGTAGTTACACTCCAAACTACAATAATGGCGACCATACAGCGCCGATGGTCTCACACAGGTGGAAACAATTTCCCAATTAAAACAGACCACCCCACAGTATAAAAGGAACCGTTTCTCCTAGCACATTGACTGATGCTGGAGACCGGGTTACCAGGCAGGCGGCGTGAAGCTCTTAAAACGGAGGTAAGAGAAAGAAGATAAATGGGCGCAGGTTACCCCCTAGATCCAGCTTACATGCTGTATTTAGACAAAACCCACTATGCTTAGTTGGGGACTCTTTCCCCCCCTTTTTTTAAATATGATTAACTCTAAACAGGATTGTATTGTTTAACCAGTAGAACTGGTACTCTAAAACTAGAGGTCCTGCAAACACTACTTAATTTTCAGCCCCATATGCCTGCTGTTCCCTAAACAAGTGAATAGACCATAACTTTAACTGTTTTGAAATAATTTAGCTCTAAATAAGGGAACATGATGGAATATAATATGCGCATTGTATTCTTTCTATTTAGACAAAAGAAGTCGTCTTCTAATTTTAAACAGAAGCACTCCGTTCCCTTTAGAACAAAGCAAGACCTAAAGGTGGAAAAGACGCTCGCTGGAGTTAAACATTGAAGAAAGTTTAATGCTTCCATGACCGGCTATATAGTAAGCATACCGTTCATGAGCTCATTTTTTAAATCTAGTGTCCAAAATGCAATAAACTTACGGTTTACCTAATATTATGTACACACAGGTCAGCCTAAGGAACCTCCCTAAGTGTCGAACAGTGAACACGAAATACATCTTTGTGGTTGCAACTAAATTCCCAAGGCAGCTACCATAAAACTTAAAGTAAGCACTGTATTGTGACTAGTAGAGCATGAATAAAGGTTGTAGTTTTGCGAAAGAAAAATTGAATGCAATAACTGTACACAAATTATCATTGTGTACATACAGGTTTTTAAAGGAATAAACCGGAACCATAACAGTGGATAAGATTTATCTATCCCCAGGATTTAGACTGAGACCGCAAATTGAATACTGCGAATTGAGTAAGAGAATCTTATTGTTTTGCTCTGACACCTAGAGTATTGTAAAAAACTTTCTGAAAATGAAAACTCTCAATGAATGTACACTAATTGACTGTTCCGTATATTTTTAGATGGAAGAAATTTGTTTGTAGTCCTGAGGAAGGTGTACCATCAATTTCAAAACACCGAAACGCGTCGACAACTTGGCTACCTTTTTTAACTTTTTGTGAATTTTTGTGAATTTGGATTTTGTGCTGAATGTTAATATACTGTGATTGTTTTTAAATGTAGAATTACTGAGTATATACCGTATTTTGATTCTGATGAAGTTTTTAATAAATTTGATTTTAATGAAAATTATGTTCCTTGAGAGATAATTGTGGAACAATTCTTGGGTACACATCATTGAGATCAGAAATGTTGTAGGTGTCTTAGTCCTTAAAAAGTAAATTGTACTTCAAATTCAAGAACCACAGAAAGGAACCAATTTTTTCTTGTTTTGCTATTTTTCCCAGTCCTTTCTGGGTGTGTAAGGGAAAACTCTCTCTTTTGTCAAAATGACCCTAACACCCTCTACCACTTGTGGTACTCTGGGTAGTGCTGCAGAGTTTTTTGTCCCTTTGTAGAGTTCTGTGTAGCAGAATACTCAAACTCTGCCCAGGCTTAGTAACACTTGGAAAAACACATTGTAGGCAGAAAAGTCCACTTTTTTAATTACATCTGGAAATAAAATGAACACAACCTAGATTCAAATGTGATTACGCTTTTATCCAGAATTCGGTGATTTAGGGCCTGATTATGATGTTGGGCGGACTCATGTCAGCCTGCCACCCTAACAGACATGGAGACCACCCAATATAGTTTCTCCAAATTACAATGCGACCGCAACCTTAGTGGTCTCATTTACAGGTTTTCCACTGCGCCGGGTACTGTTGGCTGCTGCACCCATTGCAATGGAAAAAAGCATGAAACTGCTAAAGAGGGGTTCATTGGTAAGTTCAGTGGAAATGGAGGGAAAAATGGTACAGCTAACACTTGCAAAACATAGAGACAAAACGCTAAAATATATGGAAACAATACTCTGTTGCTCAGGGACCAAGTGCATATTCTTCAAAAGCACTTCAAGATGAGATCCTCACTCAGATAGTCAGCAAAGTAACTACAAGTCCTCATTAAGAGAAAGTTCATGGGTGAGTCTATCCCTAAATTGCATTGAAAGACCACCAAAGGGTAACTTAGCCAGGTTTTTGGTCGACTTTCAAAATCATGGTGAAAGTTCAGCCATGAGTCCACACATTATTGGAGAATTGAAAAATGTGATAATGACCTGCGCTGTATGATGAGATTCAAACTTCTGGAGAACAGCAAGAAATGAATTGCTGCTGGGGGTGAATATTCAAAAAAACTTGTAGAAAGACTATTGGTGAAGAGGTATAACCAATTATTCAACTGGGCTACTTTCAGACAATGATATGAATATAGTTGGACGAAGGGTATTTCCAAAGAGTTGCACTGTTACGTAGAAAACCCTACTTTCTTTCACATTGTACCCACTACTATTGTGCAATTATAGGAATCCTGCATCCCAAACTTGAAGGACAAAAGTGAAGGTCATAAACCTACCAGGGAGCAATAGCAAAGCATGGGTGGCCATTCTGTAGCAGTCAGTTATGACACCTTTGAGGAATATTGTGCCAATCATGCGGCTAACATCAGTCTACATATCCAAAAGCATGATGAAGAACATCAATGGACTATATCTAACCTTTGATTACAAAGCCAAATGACATTAACACAGAGAAGCATGAGCCTCTCAGGCCATTATCTAAAGGATGGAGAGACAGAAACGGGTAACTTCACTGTTCAAGGAATATAGGTTCCTCATCACATAGGCACTCTGGCCCTAGTTACAAGTTAGGTAGTACAACCACCTGCCCGCTGCAGTTGTTGACCCTAGAACACAACTGCGCTGGCTGTCTTCCACCCGCTGTATTACGAATCATGTAGACTGAAATGCCGACCACGCAGACGGCAGGGTTCCCGACTGGTCCACGGCAGTCTGCAATGTTGTCAATTCGTACTGTGATGCTGCCAGGGCCATTGCTCCTCACTGAGACTATTATGACAAATCAGTTGTACCAGCGGTCCCCTAGTGGCAGGTCCCCAATGGTGGTAAGCGGCCATGGTAAGCTCGCAGCAAACCACCACAACAGTGATATTTGGATGGATAAAAAAACTACACAGCTGATGTCCTTTGGCCAAGTGGGCTTGCCTGCAAATTACTCGATAAAACACACCTCAACCCTGACTATGATCATTTGCTTTTCAAATGCAGCCCACAAGACTGGCACCACTGTTTGGTGCATTTTGAGTTAAGGCAGCCTTTTTTTCACCTTCCCATTTAGCACTCTCCACACACCTTTTTGTTGTAGCCTATTCCCTAATATCCTTTGTTTTTTTGTGTTGATTTGTCACTCATGTAATCTGATAGTCATGAATCGCCCCAAAAATCCATGTTTCACAGATGCTGAGCTGTCAGTCATGGTGGATGAAATCATTAGAGTAGAACCACAAATATTTGGAACCCAAGTCAAGAAATACTCCTCCCAGTAGGAAAACTGAATTGTGGAACATGATAGTCAATAGAGTGAATGCTGTTGGTGCCACCCTGCACTTACAGCTGGAAATAAGGAAGAGGTGGCATGACTTGAAGTTAAAGGTGATTACCCTAGCCTCTAAGCACCACCAGGAGTCCCAAAGGACTGGCAGTGGCCCTCCCAGAGGCCTTTTACAACACTTTCCCTGGGAAGAAAAGGTCTTTGTCATCCAGCATATTCAGGGCATGACAGGAATACCTGGGAGAGTGGAGTCTGGTAAGTTACACTTTACTAACTGTTGCAATACCCTAGTATCCTGTTTGCTCTCAACTCTGCTTTTGATATTGTTTCGTCTATCTACTGTCTAAACATTCAATCCTTAAAGTATCAGAGATGTTGGTTTGTCAGTGTTAATGTGTATTGTTGCATATAAGATCACATGTATCAATCTCCATAACATGCCACATGTTGCAATGCTGAGCGTAAGTGTATAATAAGAAAAATATCACCCCTGGAATCATGATATGTGTCAAAATGTAAATGCATAGTCCATCTGGAACACCCTCCCTGTTGAAATTCGGCTGATAGAGGACTTGCTGTTGTTTCGTAGAGCCATAAAAACCTTCCTATTTTAGTTTCCCTGTTTTAGCACTTTTTTGTAGCATTATCTCCATGTTGTGTTATGACTGCTCCGTGTCTCTGCGCCGGGATGCTCCTTCGCTGGAGTCGCTGTGCGCATAATAAATTGTTATAACATAACATAACATAACATAACATTTGTCAAGTGTTGGTAAGTTGATTTAGAAATGACAACAACTTTCATGAGGCCCTGTGACTGTAACTGTAATCAAGATGCAATAGTCCTTTTGCCCCTTCTCACTTGTCTGCCATGTTTCAACTGATGTTCACCTTACATGAACTGTGCAATGTACATAAAATGCTCTACCTGCATATCTGACTACTTTGATTGATGGTGTTCTGCTATCCTCAATTGAAACTATTGATGGTATGAGTGACACCATACCAAGGGCCAGATGTAGGTCGCCAATTACCGGTCAGTAACGGCCGATTTCGGCCGTTACCGACCGGTAATTGGCTTTTGAGATGTAGGGGCCTTTATTTTACAGAATCAGTAAATTCACTGAATCGGTAAATTTACTGATTCTGTAAAATACCGAATCGGTAATTTGACCGATTCGGTAAATTCCAGATGTAGGTAGCACTTTTACTGTGCTACAGGCCTTCAGATTTCGGTATTTTACCACCCAATCCAATTGGGTGTAAAATACCGAATTCAGGTGTACATGCACATCTGTGCATGTACACCTGTGCCATGTGACACATAGACATGCCCTTAGGGCATGTATGTGTGCCACATTTCACACAAGCCTGTACTTGGGGTGCTAGAGGGTGTCAAAGTGACACCCCCTGCACCCTTGCAGGATTCGGTATTTACCGATTCGGTAAATACTGAATCAGTATTACCCTTTGATTCCTATGGGCTTCAAGGCCCATAGGAATCAATGGGCAATACCGATTCGGTTGTCAAAGTGGACTTTAATGTCCACTTTGACAACACTTCAGACGCCAACGCCATAGAAATCACAGCAAGCTTAGCTGCAATGCAATTGGAGCAATTTGTTTCATCCCCAACACATATTAAGGGACATCTTTTGGACCTGATTTTTAGCAATTGCGAATATCTCAAAGTGGGCACAATTAACCGTCTCCCCTGGACAGACCATTTTCTGGTGCCCTTTAGTTGGACCACACATAAAGCACCCTCTTCTATCCCTATTCCTTGTAAAGTACGTAACTGGCCCAAGCTTCGCATAGACAACTGGTCTAACATCCTTAATACCACCAGAGCCGTTTTTGTCTCTGACCCCTCTGCCAGTAGTAACTTATTTGACGAATGGATCACAAGCTCTCTGGACACCGTCCTGCCCCTTCGCACACCAGGCCCAAAAAGCCAGAAAAAAACTGCGCCTTGGTACTCTGAGGAGCTCAGGGAGAGGAAACGTGTCTGCAAGAGACTGGAAAGGAGGTGGCGTATGACCTTCAATGATGCGGATAAAGCCACTTATAGGGAAGCCATTAGGACGTACAAATCTGAAATCAAAGCTTCTCAATCTGCTTTTTACAACGGCAAAATAATGATGGCCAAGTCCAAACCCAAGGAGATATACAAGATACTAAAAACCCTGACTACGACTCCACCTCCCCCGGCAGGCAACCACAATCCACTCTCCCGTTGTAATGAACTAGTCGACTTCTTTTTTCATAAAGTAAATACAATTTATCATTCCTTCCCGGATCCGGAAACAGAATCTTCCACTCTCAACTCAGACCCTGACACAAAAATAGGAAATCCTTCTCAGAACCGTTTAGCCAATTTTACCTTGATGAATCTTGAAACACTCAGGCTCCTGATGCATCAAGTAAAGTCTGGCTCTCCACTGGACTCTGCCCCCCCTAGTGCACTGATCCTGGCTGATACTGTCATTCTTCCCACACTTTTGGAGCTTTTGAACTCTTCCATAAGGACAGGGCTGGTGCCATCGGCCTGGAAACATGCCATGGTGCGGGCACTACTGAAGAAGCCCACTTTGGATCCGGGCAATTTGAGTAACTACCGCCCGATATCACTGCTTCCCTGGGTTGCCAAGATCCTCGAGAAACATATTAACACTCTTCTAACTGAGTTTCTTGAGCACAACCACCTGCTTGACATTTCCCAGACGGGCTTCCGCCCCAAACATGGGACGGAGACTGCCCTGCTGGCAGTGACAGAAGAGGCAAGGCGGATCTTGGATCGGGGAGGATCAGTGGCAGTGATCCTCCTCGATCTGAGCGCTGCCTTTGATACGGTAAACCATAAAATCCTCATAAACCGTCTATCTGATCTGGGAATATCAGGAGAAGCCTTGGGCTGGTTTAAGTCCTTCCTGAGTGACCGCACCTTCCAGGTGTTTGAAAGCTCGGCCGTCTCTTCGAGCAGGCCGTTGGGTTGTGGGGTGCCGCAGGGCTCCTCACTGAGCCCTACGCTTTTTAATGCATATATGAGGCCACTGGCTGAGATCGTTCGTCCGCATGGTATTAACATCATTACCTATGCGGATGATACTCAGGTAGTGGTCTCCCTTGTGCGAGGGAACGACTGCCAACCACAAACAAACCTAACGGCGTGCTTGGAGGAGGTTAAGAGCTGGATGACAGTGTCTTGCCTGAAACTCAACGATGATAAAACGGAGCTCATGCTCCTAGGCCCTGCAGCCCCCACCACCTTGGAGCTGTTATGGCCTCTGAGCATGGGTGCTCCCCCCACTCCCAGAGATAAGATAAAAAGTCTGGGAGTGTGGCTGGACAAACCATTGACTTTTAATACCCAGGCAACCAAGGTATCGGCAGTCTGCTTTGGCCTCCTTAGGACGATCAAAAAAATCCTTCCTCTTCTCCCTTTCGAGGCCAGGCAGATAGTGATTCAAGGCTTGATCCAATCTCGCCTTGGCTTCAGCAACTCCCTGTACCTCGGGGCCCCGGAGTACAGCCTGCAAAAACTACAGCGGACACAAAACTGTGCAGCTCGCACATTGCTGGGACTCCCACGTAGAGTCTCGATAAGGCCTGGCCTAAGGACCCTACACTGGCTCCCCATTAGGGATAGAATTAAGTTCAAGACACTGTGTATCGCTCACCAAGCCTTTTGGAAAACTGGTCCAGAGATTAATCACGCCCTGATTCTACCCTATCAGCCTAATAAATCACTCCGCTCATCAAATGCCTTTTTGGCTAAAGTCCCTAGGATCTACAGAGCCAGATCAGGAGGCCGCTCTTTTGCCTATAATGCTTCCAGGTTATGGAATACTCTTCCATGTCACCTGAGAAGCAATTCCAATCTGGCAAGTTTTCATAAACAGCTCAAAACCTTCTTGTTTAACTAACTCTGACCCTCCCTGGATCGTCTCCCTTGAAGACACTGTTCTAGTCCTAGCGCCTGGACGCCTCAGGGCAACTTTAGCGCTCAATAAAAACGCTTTTCATTTCATTTCATTTACCGAATCGGTAAATACCGAATCATACCGATTCAGGAATTCTAAAATAAGAATTACCTACATCTGCCCCCTTCCTATTTACCTACTCTTAAATACCGATTCGGTATGATTCGGTATTTAAGAGTAGGTAAATAGGAATTACCTACATCTGGCCCCAAATGTGTACCTAAAATATATGTGAGGCATGAAGGTGACTCAGCTAGTTAGAAGTGGCAGGTGACCCTGTGACTCTGCACTGCTCACATGATGAATAATGCATTCAACCAAGTTGTGTGTACACCTGTATTCTACACAACTAGGCTTTGGAATGGTCACATGGTACTTGTACACGGGAAACAACCTTTACAACGCAACTTTTACAACGCACTACCATTACAACTAAACTTTTACAACGCAACATCCATTACATCACATGCCATTACAACGCAACCATTACAACGAATAACACTACAACGCATACCACTACAACGCATATCATTACAACGCAGTCATTACAATGCATACCATTACAACGCATACCATCACAACGCATAGTACCCTTACACTATCCAACACTTACCCTACTGTTGCACCCCCTGGAGTTAGAATAGTAATTTTTACCCCTACACTATCCAACACTTACCCTACTGTTGCACCCCCCTGGAGTTAGAATAGTTATTTCTACCCCTACACTATCCATGACTTACCATACATGCAATGTAATGGTATGCGTTGTAATGGTATGTGTTGTAAAGGTAGTATGCGTTGTAATGGAATGCATTGTAAAGGTAGTTTTTAAAAATTTGTTGTAATGGCATGCTTTGTAATGGAATGCATTGTAATGGATGTCGCGTTTTAAAAAATGCATTGTAAAGGTATGCATTGTAAAAGTATGCATTGTAACATCATACATCCTTGTACACTGGGTTTAGGAGGTGACATGTTTATCCCCAAATCCACCAAACAGCATATCAGCACTTCTAATGAGCTGTAACGCAATAGATCACAATATTAATCTCTGCCTATTTGGTTTAATCGTAGGTCTCTGCTTACAATGACACAAACAATGTCGATGTAGATACCATACTTCCAACAATAATAATGTTCTCAATTTTTCAACAGGCCTATCTGGCAGAGTGCCTGGCCGGAGCTTGACCACTAAACACATTTCAACTCCACCCAAGGATCAAGTCCTCAGTAATGACAACACTCGTGGTAAGATGGACGTGAATAACCTTCCTGGCCAATCTGGTCAGCTGGGCAGTCGGCAACAGTGGGGTTCACTGTGCTCACAACACCTCCCATCCCAGCTGCAACAAAACAGACAACCACTGCTCCCACATGTGTGCCTAGCACAGTCTGCAACATCTTGTGCCCCCAGTCCATGATTTTGAGGTGACAATAACCAGCACAGTCACTGAGGAACCGGGAACCGGTGGGAGGGTGCAGTCTGGGCTAAGGGTACCAGCCTGCTGTGGTAGGAGTTGTGGGAGGGTAACTGTGGGTCTGCTGAGTGAGCGCACTGGGGCCAGTGACATCCAGGCAACCATCACCAAAGTCTTAGGAGTCTATCAGGACTAGCAAGGAGTGATGAGCCAGGTACTTATGGAAATCCGGGAGATGAAGCAGCTGCAGAGGGACACTTACTAGGAGGTGGCTGGCATCAACATCAATATGGCCTCTCTGGTTGGGGTACTGCACAACATCAACACTACCCTCTACAGGGCTTTTCCACCTGCATCTGCCCCTTCCTGTAGTCCAAGTACATATAAACCATCAAGATCTACAGCTGCCACAGGAAGGGAGGCCCTATCAGAGGATGACACGTCTACTGACATCGCTGTCTCAGCAGCAAGGGATCCCCCTAAAAAAGAGGGGCCATTTACCCAATAAATCAGTAGATGGGGACGGCAGGACACCCACTACCACCAGTAAGAAACCTCACACCTAATTTCTTCCTGTGTGTGCAACACATTCACTTCATGGACTATTCCGGGATACTTTTCCATTTCTAAGGTGAGTAGTATGCAGAAATTGGGGCTCTAGACAACGTGCCATCTACAACTATGGTTTCATCCACCACAATGGACTTCTTCACTTTTGGTTTCTCCTGTTTTATTTTTAACATTTTTTATTTTCTCTTTATTAAATGCAATAAATACACTAGTCACCAATTCATTGTCTCCTGTAGTATCTCTCACATCTACCAATGTATATGTACACTCATGTGAACTTTTGAATTCCAAAACAAGGTACTTGTGTAAGCATGGATATGTTGAATGTAAATAATGTTTAATTTGGGATACCAACCATGTCACACCTACACGTATGTACAAGTGTCTGGTCTCATAACCTTTTTATTCCATTGTTATAATCTAAAGCTGGCCTGATGTCAGAAGCAGTACAAACAAGACGTGATTCAAATATGCTGTTAGTGATCATAGATTCAGTTGCAGACCTTAACAACACGTAATGAGAGAACACATCCGACAATAACCTATACAACAGGCAACAAAGAAATAGGTCTACATGATCAGCTGGAGCCATATTTTCTACCTCACAAAGAAGAATCCCACAGCAATCAAACTAAGAAACAGACAAATGACAGTACAACAGCAGAGGGTGATTCCAATCCAGTGCTGCTGCATCTGGTGGAATGTCACAGACAAATGTCAATGATGTGCCACAAGCACTTTGGACTACAATGAGGAGATACATCAACAGCTCCATACAGTTCATAAACAATGAGGATTTAGCCAATGTGAAGGCAGAATAGAATGATTTGGGTCCAACACAGCATTGTGCTACAGCAATTGATGACACACATATTGTATTAGGACCACCACACCTCAGGGGAAAAGTCCAATGGAACCCTTGTAACTTCCATCCTATCACTGTACAAGCAGTCTTGGTACAAGTTCTGTACATCCAATGTCTGTGACAGACATTCCCAGGAACAATACATATCCACTTCATACATAATAACAGCATCATAAATATGCCAATGCCACAACTCTGTAATGTCCAAAAGAATATGGCCTGGGGAAGGTATCTAAAAGTGACCAAAACAAAGGGTTTAGCTATGAAACCATACATATGGCATAGCTCACATTGTCATCTTCTAGAGAACACAGTCCAAGACAACATTTTAAGCAAAACAAGGCTACAGTAACAAAACAAACACCTTTCACCAGATTTTCCCAGAGCCTCATATTTCTAGTATTTTGAATAAACATCCTCCTCATATCATTACAACAAGAGCTACTAGAATAGGAAGTCATTACACCTCACACAATACTTACTCTCGAGAGAAGAAGTCGATGAGATCTTGACCGAAACAGCTCCTTCCTCTTCACCAATATCATCATCATTTGGCCATGGACAGTTGGGATACAGTGAGTCTCCTAGATTGAGGGCAGACAGAAGGGCAGCAATGAGTTACACACTTTCAGTCTATACCACCTGATATTACCCATACAAAGTTAGGACAAATGAAAAATCCCAACACACCAGGACCTCTCCGGTAGTAGTTGTGACATCAGTTGGGGTATGTGCTGTTCCACTGCATGAAGGAATCCTCGGAACCGGAGTCAGACGTTTGTGATGTACAAATCTGGTAAGCAGACAACTTGTACGTTGATAGAATGGAAGTGCTTCCTGTTACAGTACACTTGTTCCCTAGCTTGAAGTGGTACTAAGGTAATATAAGTGCCATAAATGGACCTAATCACATGCCGAATGCAACCAAATCTATAAAAATCACCCTTCATGGTGGCTAAATCCTCACATAGCTGTTCATTTGTCTCATTGCTGAAAGCAATTTCTCATACTACACAACTGAACATTGGCTGTGACATACTAGCAGAAATAGCTACAGTGAATTGAAAGGAATCAGTGGCCAGAAAATGCAAGACTAACATAAGTTTCACAATTGGCATGAGAGATGTAGGATTAGTGATTTGAGGAAGGCGTCAGGCTCCTACTGATGACATCAATCCAGTATTGTTTGCCTATTCAAATTAAATTTCTTGATCACATTTATATCTTCCATGATCTGAAGGTCTGGAAATGGACAGTACACTGAAAGCTGTCATTTTGTCCCTCCCCCAGGGTACCTATGTGAGGAATGAACATGATTTTGTACATTGGTCACAGGGTCCAGAGTTACATATATGAAGAGTTAACCAAAACATATGTGGCATGATATAACTGCTTCATAAAGTATTACATACACATTATCATTGTCTACTGTTCAAAATCCACCACTGATCACAAAATGTGGCCTTCACAAGAGTCTGTAACAGAAATGTGCAGATCACCAATTTCAAAATCTAACATTTGCACAATACTATGGTTCCGATTCACAGAACTAACTTAAGACAAAATCCTAAACTTACCACCATTTTGGTATTCACAGAAGGCACTTACTCATTTAGGTATTCACAGAAGTTAGGAGTCCTAACTTTAGGACTCCTAAATGTCTTCTGTGAATACCAAAAGTCTTAAAGTTAGGATGTTTCTCAGTTTAGGAGTAGGAAAGTTAGGACTCCTAACTTTAGGACACCTAAACTGAGAAAAGTTCTAACTTTAAGACTTTTGGTGTTCACAGAAGGCATTTATGAGTACTAAAGTTAGAAGTCCTAACTTTACTACTCTAAACTGAGAAAAATACTAACTTTAAGATTTTCGGTATTCACAGAAGGCATTTAGGAGTCCTAAAGTTAAGAGTCCTAACTTTACTACTCCTAAACTGAGAAAAATCCTAACTTTAAGACTTTCGGTATTCACAGAAGGCATTTAGGAGTCCTATAGTTAGGACTTCTAACTTCTGTAAATACCAAAATAAGTAAGTGCCTTCTGTGAATACCAAAATGAGTAAGTGCCTTCTGTGAATACCAAAATGGTAGTAAGTTTAGGATTTTGTCTTAAGTTAGTTCTATGAATCGGGCCTTAAGATTTTCATGACATTTTAGGTCAAAAACCACCAACCTTGGTGTACAACAAAAATGAATGTGTCTGTCTCTAACAAAACTGATGCTCTTGTAAAGAGCTCTGATACCTGATATCTTTGGGTCGATTTTGTGCTATATAAAACTCTAAAAAAAAAAAAATAATAATTACTAGTCACCTGTACTATAGTTCAAAAACACTAAATTGGCAGATGCCTGACCTCGCAAATTGGAAATTTGGAACAACTGCCACCGGTGGAAGTCTACCGCATGGAGGGCTATAGTGTTCATGATGGACACAACCATAGGCTAACATTGGTGATTGTGATGGTCTGGTTCCAATGGCAGTGTGCATCTGCGCTGATGACAGCCTACATGGCGTACATGTATGCTGCGGTTTGAAAAAAGCCCACTTGTCTCCTGACACTTCTGCTATCAAGACCTCCTCCACTTTAGCTGCTGTTTGCCATCTCTGGGAGCAACCATTCCAAGCCAGGCAAGTGAGAGCTCCCTTCCCTTCTCCCTCGAAGAGATGGAGACCCTGGTTGAAGAGGTTCTTCCCCTCTATGGACAGCAATATTGCACCTCCAGAGGAGCAGGTAACCATTTCAAATATATATTTTTCCTCTGTTCAACTTTATCCTTTCAATTCATATTGGCTACAATGCGCCTTTGAGTCCCAGAGTGAAACTATGCTATTTTTATTGAAATTTAGTGATCCCTACATATGAAAACCATGTAATGGATTATGGGACTTTATACTTTGCGGAGTGAACAACTGTATTGTAATGTGTGTTAACCCCTACGTCCTTCCTGTTTTGAATGCACATATATGTGCATATCTATATTTCATGGTACCTATGATAAGTTACCAAATTATATCATGGCATATGTGCAAAGAAATGTATAGGCTTTATAGCATGAGCTGTGTCTGTACACAGTAAGAAGCAGGTGAGGATGATGTTAGTCATATGTACAGTTCCAGATAGACTTGGCATTTTTTGCTGTGTTTCCCCAGTCTTTTTGCTTTCTGACCTCCCGGTTTTGACTCTGTTTTTGCTGGTGTAATGATTCTGCTCACTTTGCTCAGTGCGGTCCAGTGGTAAAGTGCAAGTGCTCCTGTATAAAATGTGTTATGGATTGGTGTTTCCATGATTGGTATATTCGATTTATGTGTCAGTCCCCAGTAAAGTGTACTGCGTGTGCCAGGGCCTATTAATCAAATGCTGTTGGTGGGCTGCAGCACTGCATTGTGCCACCCACGTAAACAGCCTGTAAAGTGTAACTCTGGCCTGCCATCGCAGAGCCAATGCGCAGCCTGGGGCTGCTGTGCCGACTTGGCGAGTGCACACACTCACAAGTCCCTAAACCTTCCCTTTGCTACATGTGAGTCACCCCTAAGAAAGGCCCAAGGCACCCCCATGGGCAGGGTGCATTGTATATGAAAGTTAGGACGTGCCCTGTGTGTGTGGCATCTCCTGATAGTGAATTACAGCCTACTAAATTTTTCACCATTGCAAGGCTACCTGTTCTCCAATGATACAACACAGGTAGTGGTGGTATAGGCTGTCGCACTACCAATCTTAGAATTACAGTAAAGTTTGGTTATAATTGATGTTAACAGTCCAAATGATTTTAGTTGGGTGATGGTTCCCCTCAAGGTAACAGTGACATCCCACTACCCAAGATGTCGACTTAAACTACAATCCAAAAGGATGATAGTTATTTCAGCTATCTAAACAATTGTTGTACCTCGGTACTCAGTTATTTAACACAGAAGCAAGTGCTTCTATGGGAAAAGCATAGTCAGTCCTGAACTTGTTACAGAATCACAAACTTATCGATAATCAGACCAAAACACGTTCATTATTTAACCGTTGTATAGAGAACATCCAAAAACTTTAGTTATTTTTACTGCTTTAATGTCATATTTGACACAATTGTTGTTGATACGATGTCTTGTTATTGACACAATTTCTGAAACACGTTGTTTGGAGTTCTTCCGTACATGGATCCCAAAGAAAAAAGAACACAATAGGCAGCCGACACGTGTTTCGTTACTAAAAAGTAACTTCCTCAAGGCTTGTTGATATTTCCTGGTTTAAATGCGATGTGCACGATTTTGTCAAATTTGCAACAAAAAACAAGAAATGGATGAACCTTGGATGAGGGTTCAATGGCCACTCATTCCTATGGGTCAGATTGATACTTAGTGAACATAAGATTCTTTTCAAAGAAGATGTCCGGACATCTATGATTTAAACATACTTAGTTGCACATTTGCCAAAATCGTGCACATTGCATTTAAACCAGGATATATATAGGATATTTTTCTAAACTCGTGTATTGTTCGTTTGTAGTGCTTACACTGTATTACTGTTGGTTATGTGCAAATGCTTTACACAATCCCTCTGAGATAAGCCTGACTGCTCGTGCCAAGCTACCAAGGGTGTTAGCAGGGGTTATTTTAGGAATGTAACTCCCTTATCCTGACTAGAGTGGTGGTTCCGGCCGGATTTCGGTGCAAACCTTAGCCAATCCGAAATCCCATTTTTAACATTTCCACAGATCAATTAGCCTAAATTAGGCTTTGCAATACTGTTTTCTGGGATTTAGCTATACCTCACAGACCCCCTTCAGAGTGCCATACAACCTTGAGGCCAGGTATTTGAAGACCACAAGATTCACTCTTATATATTAAACTGGTGGCAATGTGATGCTCAGGTGGGCTCAGTAGGAACAACCTGCAGAGAGCAAGGCCTGACAATAACTTGTAGTAAGTCTGGGCCATGGCCCAGGCTTGGGCAGAGTTACAGTGGCAAGATAACCGATGCACAGAGTAATCTCCCAGTAGACCTGCAGATCCAGGAATGTTTCCAAAATGAGTTTTATTGAGCAATGATAGCCAGGTTGCTTTTACATGGATTTTATTTGAAATGGGGACTGAGGTAACCCCGACCTGATACCTCTTTCAATTGACCGACATTGTCAATGTGTGTCTTCTACTTCTGACAGTCCCCTTACTCCCACATGTCTGTTGTCCCTTTTCTATAAGTTATGCTTCCACTGTACAGGCCTATTGCATATCTGATATGTTACCAGTATATATAGTTGGTTAAATCTGATGTTTTTTTGAAATGCCATTCACCAGTTTTGTTGCATTTAATCCAATGAAATAACACATAAAAATGTATGTTTATTGTCATCCATGTTACAGTGCCACATTTGGCAAAAGGAGTGTCCTGTGATGGAAGTACATACAACACAAACTCAATCTAACATAGTATGGTATCTGATTACATAGTCCACATGTCCACACATCCCCAGAGAGGCAGCTCTCATTGAAACACATGCCAACCCATACTTTGTGGACAAAGTGTCAGGATGTAGTCTATACTATGGTATCAGGTGTATACAACATGTGCATCAAAGAACCATATATCCAAAAACGTGCAGTTCCAATCTGTTTCTTCATCTAATATATTCATACAGGTCAATGCCGATCAGAAGAAAGTCCTTTGGTGAGCCATCACCTAAAAGGTACGGATCCTGGGGGTCTTTAACATGTGGCTTAAAGACCCCCAGGTCGTGGTGGGAGTACCTGATCTGCTGGACCAGGAAGATAGTGGAGGTCCAGCCGAGGAAGTTCTCCCAACGTGGACAAGATGAGCTCGCGACCTTGATCCCCCTAATGGCCTGAATACTGGTTGTGGCCTAACCTGAACTTGAAGAGCAGTTGAGGGCCCAACAGCAGCTTCAAGGGTGAGTCCTGGCCAGTCATGCATGTGCAAAAATAAAAGTTGATGGACAGAATGCAGAACAATGTCATACATTCATCCCAGTACAGAGATCTGGGCCTAAATCCACCGTTTATTTGCTCACCTTGCCATTCCAGTTTGAACCCAGCCATATGCAAATCAGTCTTGACCCTGTGCCCCATGGGAACAGTCTAGCCCGAACTGCCAAGCCAGGTCCTCCCTAGACTGGAAACAAGAATCCTAGGACCGGTTTTGAGCTTTCAGCCCTCATCAGCTAGGATAGCTTGATTCCAGTGGCATGGAGAACACGGGACTCACATCTGAGCATACCCATCCTACTCGAGTTAACAAATGCAAAAACAACAGTTGATGGACTAAATACAGAACAATGTCATACATTCACCACAGTACAGAGATTTGGGCCTAAATCCATCATTTGTTTGCTTACCATGCCATTCCAGTTTGAACCCAGCCATATGGAAATCAGTCTTGACCACGTGCCCCATGGGAACAGTCCCAGGAGGCTTGTTTCCGGTCCAGGGAAGACATGGCTTGACAGTTCGTGCTTGACTGTTCCCATGAGGCATAGGGTCAGACAGATTTGCACATGGCCATGTCTGAACTGGGGTGGCGGAGTGAGCTAAAAAATGATGATGGATTAAACCCAGATCAGTTGACTGGGGTTGAGTGCTTGCAATGTTCAACACTCCATCCATCATCCCCTTTGGTTTTGCATTGTTCGCCCTAAGTTGGCAGGTTATGCCCAGACGTGGGTCCCTACGCCTGCAGCAGCAGCGGAATCTGCTGGGGACCAAGCTAGGAGCAGCACCCCCGCACCATTAGGCTCAGTGCCACCACCACCACGACCACACCAACTTAAGTCCAAGCCCTTGAGTGCTGCAGAGGCACTTAGTCTAGTTGTTCAATCACCATCGACCAGTGATGTTAGCTCATCGCAAGAAAGTAGCAGCAATGTCCCTCAATCAACACAGGTTGTTGTAACTCATCTGACGAGTGTTGAACAACCACAGCTGCAACAACAACCACATGTGCAAGTACAAGCCCAAGTACAAGTGGAAGGAGAGGCAGCACAAGGAGATGCACAAGCAGAGGTGCATGGAGGGTCACAAGTGCCCACAATAGTTGTTCCTCCCGAAGTAGGGGCACATCAGGAAATCGGCAATCAAGCCGAGGTATCATTGAGGAAGCCACTCCTCCTGATGATCATTCATTGTCTTCCACATCCCTAGCAAGGAAGAGATCAAGGGTGGTGTCTACATCTTCTTCAAGCACACCTCCTTCTGATGATACTGATCAAAATTGGGAACCAGGACCACTGCCATCTGAGAGTGAGGCACACCATGATCTGACAAAGGTAGTTAAGCGTAAAAGGAAGTTGTCCAAAGTCTCATAGTTATGGAGTGTGATGAGGCTCAACAAGAAGTGGCTGATACTACTGCTGATGAAGACTCTCACGACGACGACCCAGTCATCATAAAGGTCACTGCAGCCCCAGCGGGCATGCAGCAAACGGACATTTTGACCCTAGCCCGAGAAGCTGCTGAGCGTGATGATGTTGTCGACGAGGAGGCAATGGAAACACCACAATCATTGGAGTTAACTAGTACACCAACACGTACCGCATCCATATTTCTTCCTCGCCAGAAGGGACCTCCATCCACCTCGACCTCAATTAGTGGTGGTGAAAGTGCAAAACGTAGTAAAGGTCGGCAATCCACATCCTCCACTTCATCTGGCATTAGCAGCATGACCACCACCACCAGTATCGCCGCCTCCTCCGGCCCCCACAGACATTTCATGTCCGCAGTTTGGGACTTCTTTAGTGTTTTCCCAAAAAAAAGGAAAACTTTGCCATTTGTAGCATTTGTAAGCATGCAGTAAGTCGTGGTAAGTTTGGTACCAACTATGGTACCGGAGGCCAAAGAGGTCATCTTAAGAGACAGCACGCTTTCCAATGGTTTGCACACCTAAAGGAAATCAAGGAAGCCCGAATTCC
Source organism: Lissotriton vulgaris (assembly GCF_964263255.1). Lineage (NCBI taxonomy): Eukaryota > Metazoa > Chordata > Amphibia > Caudata > Salamandridae > Lissotriton > Lissotriton vulgaris. The sequence goes on along the minus strand of NC_141689.1, from coordinate 1,717,399,991 downwards.
AAGTCAAGAAATTGTTGATTTTTCATCTGATGATGACGAGGAGGAAGAAGTGTCAAAAACTTCACTTACACCCAGTACCCCTGTCAGCAGCACACCCCCTGTGAGCCACACTAAGAGTGTGGGAGAGAGTGAGACACCAATGCGAAAAAGTTCATCAGCGAGCGTAACTGGGTCGAAGAAGTCATCATCATCATCCCAAAAAAGCATGGTCCAGGGCAACATTAGAACCATGTTGTTTTCAGCAGCGCCATATGATCGGAACCACCCACTGACGCGTCTGTATAACACTAAGCTGGCTAAAATGCTAGCTCTGGACCTTCTCCCTTTTTCTTTTGTAGAAGGGGTTGGTTTTCTAGAATTAGTGGCAGCGCTCAGCCCTAAATGGAAGGTTCCTAGCAGGTTCTATTTTGCCAGAGTTGCAGTTCCAGCACTACATGAAGATGTGCTGGAGGTGATTGGGGCAGCTTTGCAGAAGAGTGCTGTTCACACTATACATCTGACAACAGACATGTGGACCAGTGGCGTAGGCGCTGATTACATGTGCATCACTGCACACTGGGTCTCTTTTTCAGGGGTTAAAGCAAAGCTAAACGCAGGTGCTGACCCGGACCAAGTTTTTAAAGCTGCTCGGAAACATGCAACACTAGCCATGTTTGGCTTGGAGAAACGTCATACAGAAGAAAACATTTTGAATGAGTTTAACACAAAGGTCTTTCACTGGCTGTCCCCCAAAAAACGCCAGATTGGTTATGTTTCCACGGATAATGGCGCCAATGTAGTTAAGGCCATGGATCTGGGTTACTATTTCAGAGTGCCGTGTTTGGCGCATTGTGTAAACCTGGTTGTTAAAAAATTCTTGAGTGATGAAGACAGTCCAGCGTGCGAGTTAGTGGCCACCTGCCGAAGAATGAGCAACCATTTCAGCCATTCTTTTAAGGCCCGGAAGCATCTGAGGAGCCTGCTACATGAACGTCGAATGCCAGTGAAAGCAATCATCCAGGAGGTGCCAACACGTTGTAACTCAACCTTCTACATGCTTGAGCGTCTGTATGAGCAGTATACGGTACTCGATCACTATTTCTTAACACTGGGTACAGCTCAGAAGGACCTGAGGCTAGATGCGGCCCAATGGAACCTAGTTAAAAGCCTGACAGACATGCTTCGTCCTTTTGAGGTCTTCACGCATGCAGTCAGCAAGGAGGACTGTAATTTGGGAAAAGCTATCCCATTGTTGCGCATGCTGGAGCACCAACTGAAGGCGGTGTCTTCTATGTTTCAAAAAGATGAAAAAAAGCAAGACGCTTTTGTTTTAGCGGAGAAATTATTAGAGCGCCTACTTGGTGATGAACGTCTTAAAATGATCCACTCAGAACAGCATCACATTTGTGCTACTATTCTGGATCCACGCTACAAAAAGGCGCTGGCAGGCCGAGCATTCTTTCCTTTTGATGATGAAGATATTACAAAGTACAAACGTTGGCTAGCCTTGTCAGCCATGAGGTTTGAAAGAGAACGGCAGCAAATTGAAGGAAAAGGCAGAACATCAGCATCAGCAGGCCATCCCCAGTCAAAAGAATCCACTTCTGCACCTGTGGCTGTGGCACAAGTGACCTCTCAGCCGTTAAAAACACCGGCAACCGGATCATCTGCACCTGACCCAACAGTAACATTGGATGCAGAAGAGGATTGGCTAACTTGGCTTGGGTTGGCTCTCAAAAGGTCACAGCAAAAAGTAAGCAAAGTGGAGGAACCGTGCAGGACCTTGAGTCGATGGTGCAGGACTATATGAATGACTCAACAGAGGTCTATGTTAATGCTGACCCATTGGCGTATTGGCATGGAAAAAAAAAATTGTGGGCACAGATCTCCAACCTGTCTATAAACTACTTGTCTTGCCCACTCGTAAGCGTGTCTTCTGAACGTGTTTTCAGTGCTGCTGGTGGCATTGTAACTTCCAAACGGACCCGCCTCTCGCCCAAAAATGTGGAGAGGTTAAAAATTATCAAGATGAATCAGCACCTCACCACCAGATTACAAAGTACGAGAATACACGCCGGAAGAAGACGAGGAGGACAGCAACTTAGATGAGGGAATTTGTTCTCTGTTAGGTGACACTGACCTACTCCTGCCTAAATTGGCAGAGTATGAGGACGAACTCTTATTCTTATTCCCTGACACCGAGCCCTGAAAATGAGCCAATGAATCAATAACTTTCTTTTTCGTCCTTTTTCACTTTTATTGCTGTGTGTCTGTCTTTCTTTGTTTTGCACAGTTAATATAATTAAAACTTTAATCACCTAATCACAAAAACAAGCCCATCAGCAGAACTGTCTTCACTTGTTTGCTTATTGATTTGAAGGTGCTGCAGTCTGCATTCCTCAGGTTCACAAGTTCACAAGAACATGCTCCTCTATCCTCCTCCTCCAGACTCCTATTTCCCTCAAAGCAGAGGGCTGGATTACGCCCAATGAAGAAAGACTCTGCACTTGTGGGGGTGTTCTACTTCTTTGCGGGTGAGTTGGCGGGTCTTGGGGCCATTGCTGGGAAGCTCTAATACCGGATAAAAGTGGTTTAGACCAAATCGGAGGCGAACATTTTTTTGCGTTTTTGCTGACTTGCTTGCCTTTGAGGTGCTCTTTGGGGGGGTTCCGGGTGTTTGTGGGTGAGTTTTGGGTCTGGGAGCACTGCTGGGACAGTCTAATTTTGATTGCATTTGCTTTTCAGGAAATCCGTGGTGGAAAACGGGAGTTATTATGACCTAGCTGCACAGCGCGTTTGGACCGAAGGCCAATAAATATTGTAAGTATTATATTTTCCTTTTTGGCTGTGTGGGGGTGTTGTGCTTTTTTGTGGGTGGGTTGGCGGGTCTTGGGGCATTGCTGGGAAGGTCTAATACCGGATAGAAGTGGTTTGGACAAAATCCATGAGGGAATTTTTTTTGCTGTTTCTGACATTTTGCTCAATGTAGCGTTTTCGGGGGCCTGTTTGGGGGGCTTCCTGGTGTTTGTGGGTGGGTTTTCGGGGTCTGGGAGCACTGCTGGCTATTGATACTTTTGATTGCAAGAGGTTTGAAGCAAATCCATGGTGGCAGAGGGGAGTTAGGGCCTAGCTGCAGAGCGCGCGCGGAGTGATTTTGGAAATTGCCATGAAAATGACTAAGTCCCCATTTTTGTACTTTTGCTTTTTGGCTGTTTGGGGGTCTTCCACTAGTTTTCGCCTGGGTTGACGGCTCTGCAGCCATTGCTGGGAAGCTCTAAAACCGGATAAAAGTGGTTTGGACCAAATCGGAGGCTGAAACTTTGATTGCATTTGCTTTTCAGGAAATCCGTGGTGGAAAACGGGAGTTATGACCTAGCTGCACAGCGCGTTTGGACCGAAGTCCAATAAATATTGTAAGTATGAGGTTTTCCTTTTTGGCTGTTTGGGGGTGTTGTGCTTTTTTGCGGGTGGGTTGGCGGGTCTTGGGGCTTTGCTGGGAAGGTCTAATACCGGATAGAAGTGGTTTGGACAAAATCCATAAGGAAAAGCCTTTTGGCACTTTTTGTAACTTAGGGTTCGTTAGGGTTAGCCCTAGCAGCAGGATTGCATGTGTTTCGGGGTGTTCTAGATTTTTGCAACTGAGTTCTGGGGTCTTAGAGCACTCATGGGAATGGGTAATTTTGGTTGCAAGTGATTTGAAGAAAATCCATGGTGGGAAAGGGGGGATTTGGCATAGTTAAAGAAACCTTTGCCACTATTCTTAACTTAGGGCTCGTTAGGGTTAGCAGTATTTGTATTGCATGTGTTTGGGTGGGGGGTTTGTGGGGGGGTTTGCGAGCCTTGGAGCGATGCTGGGTATGGATACTTTTGCTTGCTTGCAAGTGGTTTGAATACAATCCACGGTGGGTAAGGGGGTATTTGGGCCTACTTTTACTTTCAAAGTACGTTTTGTCACCAGTTTTCTACTAGGCCTCGTTTTTTGAGATCTGATTGGGGGTCTTCTACATTTTTGCGATTGGCTTTTGTAAGGGTGTGTGTGGGAGCACTGCTGGGAAAGTCTAATTTTGTTCTAAAACACAGTTTACAGTACACCTAACTTGAGGGGAAAGATCCGCTAAATTAATTTGCCCATACTTATTTATCCTTCAAAAGGAGACTCAGACAGAGTACGCACTTTCAAAAATATTGTACTGTCTATTAGGAAACTCAAAGTGTGACTTTTTGCACTACACAGCGTACATACCTTATATTTATTTATCAGTGGTGTTCTAATATCACTTCCTGTTTTTCCATCAATAATTACAGGCCGGGTTTCAGTCTGTGCAATGGGAAAAGAAGGATGAAGTCAGGCTTCACATTAGCGAGCCGCAATTCAGCATCCGCCAGGCAGGCAGTGGACAGGGTGTCTTCTGGTCACTCACATTGATGAACAAAGCGTCAGCTAGAATGGAGGAGTGCTGCTAATAGGAGGAATGGTTTGATGCTTGCAACTTACTTACCAAATTCAACAGGACAACTACAACAACATACAGATACAGTATCCATTGTTTTCTTCTATGAGTGTGACTGCATTTCTTTGATCTCTCGCTGCTTCTAAATTGATCCCTACAGCCATTCTATAGGTTTTACAGAGATAGGCAAGTGAAAACGCTGCAGCCCTGTACTGTTGCATTCTGTCATTCACGGTTGTCGAAAGTACTACTTACTTTTCAGTAACAATGCATGCAGTAGTGCATGCACTTCCTTTATGTCACTTAGAAGATTTATGGTTAGCTTTGTACCCAAAGATTTCTTTATCTTCAATTATTGTTTGTCCATGCTGTGCTTTTTTTTCTTCTCTCAACAAAACCTACCCAAAAAGAAACCCCCAGTCCCATCCATTTTCCAAACCCTAACCCTCTTCCCCCGGGCTGTGTGGTTTTGATTGATGTGTGACTAAATGACATCAATAATTCCACACACTTGCTGGGGAGGATAAGGTCATAGCAAAAGGCTGGTGAAGGAATCCAAGGATATATTCTAGACTTACTCAGCTTCAGTACTATTTCTTGTAGTAGTAGCCAATGTCAAAGAAATTCAACGCAAGTACTAGTTATACTTTCAATACTTTACCATTTGTTAGGCTACATTGTGGCACTGTTCTAGTGTACTGTTACCTGCTATATTCTCTATCGTATCGTTGTAATGCTCCAGTAAGGACAAAGCAGGTTTCATTTTCTTTTTTTCAATAGGCATGCAACTGCCACTGTGTCACTCCACTAGTACCACCGCAATGAGGACATTTCATCCGCCCAGGATTGCCAACCTTAATCGCCATTTCCCGTGGAGCCAACCCTGGGCCTAGCCCTACTTTCAAACACAAATTACAGGTAAGATAAGCGTTTGGAGGGAGGTAGTATAATGGAGTATTAGGAGAGATGAGAGATTGACAGTAGTACTACTAAAGTCCTAGGACTCTTGAATTCACTTACTCTGTGAGAGGCACTTAGTGTTGAAAACATTTAGCCATTTACACTTAAAGGAAGAAAATGACACAGACTTAAGTTTCAGGAAAACAAACTTACTGTTAAACCCCCACCCACCAGACTCAAAAGCAGTAAAAAACAGGCATGCTCAGATAAAGTTTCAAAAAGTATATTTGTATAGCCCTAACAAAATAAACTCCCGCAAGACCCTCCCTAACCCCTAGGATTGTCCTTCAAAAGTCCCAAAAACAACCCAACTACCAATTCCCACCCCCCAAAAGTCTCTAAAAAAGGGGCAAGGGACACCACTGCAGGATTCTGTTCACTTTAGCGGCCAGGGCATCATACTCCTTGCGGAGGGTGGCATGGTCGGAGCGGAGGCCCTCCACCAAGGTCTTATATGTTAGGACCTCCTGCTCCAGGTAGGACACTCTGAGGCATAAGCGGTGCTGGCATGCCTTGCAACTCCTGTGGGGGGCAGCTGCTGTCTTTGCTGCTTGGCGGTGGCGGTTGTCTTTGGTAGCCCGGCTCCGTACCGCTGGAGCACTGCGCTGGCTGGCAGCCCGTGGGGGCACGGAGGAGGATGCAGCTGTCCCAGTGGATGTTGTACCAGTAGACTGCGTGTCCTCCTCCTCCAGGGCCACCAGCCGCCGATATTCGGCGACAGTGGCATCCAGCCTCCGTTGCCGGGCCATTCGAGCCCGCTCCTTCCTTGTTGGTTTTGTTGGTTTGGAAGGAGCAACTATATGAAGAAAGAAAGACATAGTCTGTAACCAATGCTCCTTAAGATGAACACAAAAGGATTGAGCAGAAAGTTGTGTCACAGTACAACTAGCCACTTGAAAGCACAGTACATAACTATTGAGGCCAGTATCTATCTAACCTTCCACTTCTTCATCCTTGCTCTAACATTAGTGGGAGTTTAAGGAACAAATTCTACGAGCACTATGGACTTCCATTACAGTCGACTATGACAGTACACCAGTCTTATTCTTCTTCTTCTCTCTTGTTTAGGAAAATTGGTACATTATCTTATGCAAGCCGGCATAATGCCAGCGCTGTGAACTTGCACCCGAGAAAAACAGACGCACACCATGATGAGTGAGACAGACTTCCGTTACTGTACCGGTCCAGTACATGCAGGTGGTGAAGCTCTTACTTTTCTATTACGGGTGGCACTGAGAATACTCTGTTAAAAGGGCTACTGCTTAATTAATTTAACTTTCACCCTACAGTGCAAATGAGTACTAGAAAAGGAAAATGAAGAAGCTAAATAATCTGATTATCTATCACTTCACATGGGATGTATTTGATTACATATGGGAAGATTTTAGGTGCTTTGCTTTTTATTGAGTGAACAGTGATACACCCACACATAAATGACGGACTACTACTAAACTAAACTTATTAAGAGAGGTAGGGAGTGTCCACCGTAATAACCGGATATATGCTGTGCTTGCATTTGCAATACAAACTACTGCTACTATTCATGGTAGTATTTGGACAAAATTACAACTTCTTTTCCTTGCCTTTCCTACACTGGAACGGACATGCGGGTGCGGTGTTACATGCTCTTCAAAGTAACACTTAGTTCATCCAGTGACCGTCTACTCTCTCTAGATACACATATGCTATCTAAGAGTCAGATAGTAATATGATCCAGGCATCCATCCATTCAAAGTACATGCACACATACAGTTTCTGTTTCACCCACCCAGGCTGTTCTCCTTCCACCCATCCTTACTTCATCATTCACCCAGCCATGCACCATACCATATTCTTTCCTTCCCAGCCACCTCGGGTACCAAGCAAACACATATCATTCTTCTTTGCCAGTCATCATTAAATTTCTCGTCCTTCCACACTTACACCCTTCTTTCGCTTTTCGTTCATCCCATCCATCAAGTTCATCTCAGATCTGATTGGGATTCTTCTCGCCAAAAACTTCACAGCTAAGTCAAAGTACATTTAGAGGAGGCTACTACCTGGTTGATTTATAATTAGGCTGTGGGGTTTTAGGTTTAAACCTATTTTAACTGATAAAACCCCACTGAAAGAAAAATTGCCCTCACCAGTGAAAACATGTAAACACTGAAAAAACACCTGCACAACCACAAACTAAATGCCATTCAAAGAAAGGAAAAAGAAAGTGAAAGAGTCATTTTGTTCTTACTGAAGGAGTCAATAAAATGTAACTTTGTTTTACAAGCTAGCAGTAAGAAAGACTGGCTAACATTATTCTGCTTGAGTTTTTTTCTTTAATGATGCCACGAAAATATTGTTTTTTCTTCCTTTTACTTTTTTCAGTTTTATGGCCTTTGGGCTAAAGATGCAGGGTTTAGTTTCACGTTTTAGGTTTAGTTTAATTATTATATAAACTGTAGAGAATCAGGACATATCAAACTCACATTTGATATTTTGGCTGCATTTGATTCTTTCACTGATAGGTAAAATGGCTAGTTTCATAAAAATCTTTCCTAATATGTGTCATCACATTTGCCCACAGAGAATGTGTAAAAACCCTTAATATATCAGACCATAGTTTCTAGTGGGTCAGTATTGATAGTAAGGTAATTGCCAACACCTCAGGTTTTAAACATTAAATGCAAGGTATAGTGACAAGTATATATATCACCAAGCATCTGGGATAGTGGTGAAAACATGACACCAGACATCTGGAAAATATGGAACGCAGTGTCACTTGTTATGGTCTGCAAAAAAGTTTCTTTCCAAGTTCAACAAAGATTGGAGTGATATTGTTTGTATTTGTAGTGATTCAGCTACGTAAATAAAAAATGTGTGTGACTTGTCAAAATTGATACCCGAGCTGAAGTGATTCCCTGTAGGAGATCCTTGCCACTTCTTAGATGGTATGCTGAAAGCATCTTTACAATCTTCAGAGTTAATGAGGGATGCTATTGACTTTTTAGTCCATTCTGGTGCACTGTTTTCTTATGACCAGGAACTAAAATGCAAATATTTATAATGTTGTGCTTTATGTGGCATCAAAGAAAGAGTCATCGCAAATGTGCCCCTTAGCTGACGGTTCTCAGCCCAAGTGGCTATGAATGCTGAGAGGGCCTTTTCTCAGAAGTTTACATGGGAAGGAAAGCGCAAGCGCACATGACCAAAGACTCATTGAAGAAGTATTGTATGGTGTGCTACAATAAGATTAATTTGCATAAATCTCTTTGGACCTAATATACACTATACGTACACTGTCTATATACCATGTTGTTTCAGTGCAGAAAGCAAGCAATGACGAAAGCAAAACGTTCCATAAACACCGGAAAAACACTTTTTCTGTTGTTTTTAGTGGCGTGAAAATGTGTAACCACTGATAACAACTGTTTTTTAAGATATTGAAAACACTGAAAAAACCCCACCAGAATTTACCAAAAATAGAAACTGAAAACAGGACAGCCTATTTATAATACACCGTGCAGAAAGCACACTCTGCAGTCTTCAATCTCAATAAGTAAGGAATATATAGCTTACCTCTGCCCGCCACCACCGTGTGAACCCTCACAGGCACATTGGTGTCGTCCGGCACTGGCATCGCCGCCTCCTCCCCAGAAGTGTTCTCCTCATCCAGCACCACCACCTCCGCGCTGGACCCGCCACCAGATGTTCCACCTACAAAGTACATTTAAGAATGTTAGAATACACCACTCACTACTATATAATATTTGGTCTAGGAATAAAGAAATGTGAAAAAAACTGAAAACAATGTAATAATTTGTGACTGTCTACTCTAAAGTAAAAATGTCCCTTTTTCCAGGGAAGGCTGTTGTCTTGCTGCACTTTTTGGCACAATTGATGAATGCTTGCTTTTTATTTTTAACACGCACCACTTTTTCTCCTAACAGACAGAAGCTTGACTTCTAAGAACACAAGCAAGATCAAGTTCAAACCAGGTGAGAGCTCGGCTTGACCACAAGAAATGTGTTCAATTAATCGTCAGCACTAAGCACTTTTCCATGTTCAGTTAAACGTTTAGTTTTATGACAAACTTGATTTTAATAAATGTGTTTACTTTTAATAAAGCTTTTAAACTTAAATAGACTCTGTGGTTTTTGGTCCTCCAGACTAGAGTGGCTGAGCTATAGGTTTTGCAATTTTTGCAAGCATGAGTCCGTGCCTCTGACACTTCTTGACTCTGACTCTGTACTCTTGTCCTGCTTTGGATAATCTAATCATCATTGGGGATCAATCATCGGTGACTGTGGGAGCTAAATGACTCTGCCACACTAACTAGTCAGTAAGGAGATTGGGGGTTCAACTATAGAGTCTGTTATCACTGAGGTATGTGGAAAGTCTAACAGTGCCTATTATAATTGATAAGCTAAGCAATGCATTATTTAGTGTCCATAGTTCTGTTTGTGCAGATTTGTCCCTGCAAGAGTAGTTGAATGGATTGTCCTCCTATCCAAACCAAAAGTAATGTAGTCTCCTATTCTTTCTTGGTGGTCATTCACCTTTATATTGTTGGCAATTGTCAAAGCATAAACATTTAGAAGACTTGAAAAGACATTATGGACAATCCCAGAGGAATGCACTCAGTGCATAGAGCTATTGCTGACTAGAATGGGAGTCCAATGGAATTGCCAAATGTACAATCTTAGTTAGCTACACAGACAGACTAATAGGAATAATCTAGTAATACCACAGGGAGTCATAGTGGAGGCAGGATACGAATTTAGATACAGTCTACAAGAAGATCAAAGACGATTTAGAAAAAATCGAATGAGGAACGCTAGGAAAAAATAGGTATTCCTCCTCCTGTGTCCTCTTGCCCCTAGGGGGAGTTGATGTACAACATGAAAGAAAGAAAGACCAGAAAACATGGATGATATTTGTCAACCAAATCGAACATTTCAAAAGAACAATAACAAAATATTTTGGCGAAATAGCAAATAGACAACTATTCCACGGGATATATTGACCGATCTCATGTGGTCTACTACGTTATTGGTATTGCTTGATTTACACGCGAAGTGACAGACAAAGTCCATCGTGATTGCAGATCAGCGACAACACTAAAAAGTTTCCTACTACATTAACCAGTCATTAAAATACTCAAACTATCAATCCACCACCACTATTTCTTCTTATCACCATGTGTACAAAGAAAGGACTGGACTTGAGTCTGTAGGGGCTGATTTAGAAGCCCCTTGCGGCTCTTTTGCTCCATTGTTGCGTGACTTTTGTGACGCAGCGGCAGAACAAAAGAGGCGCCATGGTGCGGCGTATATTAGCAACGTGACGCATATGGGAGATGCATCACGTTGTAAAGCCCTGCGCCATCAGGGGGCGTTCCGGCGCAAGGGAGGGCGTTCCTGCGCAGGAACGCATCCTAAAAGTGGCTGAGGGAAATCTACAAGATTTCAATCAGTCACTTTGAGGACAATGATGCGTGACTCAAACCCTGTGCCTGCTTGAAGCAGACGTACGGCTTGACGCAGCATTGGGGAGATAGGGCACCCCAGAGCATTGCTGGAGCTGCGCCATCGTTGCGACGCAACTCCAGCAATGCGCCGCCTTTACGGCACAGATGCGTAACGCTTTGGTGACGTTTTGGGCCCATGGTGCGCCGCATTGTAAATACGGCACACCATGGGTGGTGGGGCCGTGGCGCACAATTACTGGCGCATCCCTGCTACTTTGCAGGGATGCGCCGGTAATTAAAAATCTGACCCTTAGTGTCTAGCATTACGTAGTTCTTTAAACTACACTCATACATAAGTTCACAGGCCAATGAAATGAACACAAAATCGAAAACAAAGAAGCATAGTAGCAATGCTACTGAGAAGGAGAGCAGTGCACCTGAAATGCACAGAACATTTTGAAATATAATTTACCTACAATGTAATCAGCAACATTAATGCTCTTGGTAAAAAACTAGCTACTACTACTCACCAAGCCTGGGGATCTCAAGGCCGAGCAGGTTGAGCAGATTGGGTTCCCGGTCCAGGATATCCGTCCAACGGTAGGTGCCCTGGTTGTAGGTGCGCCGGACCCGAGAGTGTTGGTACATGGCCCGGCACACCTTCTCCCACCGCTGACGGCGCTCCTGGATCCCGTACCCATGAGCGATCTTGCCGCATGCCATGATGGTCCTGGGGAGGCGGCGCTGAACATAAAAAATTAGTCCGGCCACCTCCTCCGGGCTGAAGATCTCCCGGGGTGCGACCTGCTCCCCCCTCAAACGCCCGCATGGGAGCCGGGCACGGGGTGCGGGACCCTTCCCCTTCTCGGGATGCTTCCCGGCTCCCTTTACCATGGTCTGGGCAGAAAGGAAGCTAAATAATAAAGAAAATAGAATAGGGAAAAAGAAAAGAAAAGAGTTTAAAAAAATAGTTTAAAATTAACCAAAAGTAGCAGAAAACACAAAAATATAGAGCTAGAAAAATAGAGGGATAGATAATAAGTAAAATAGATCCAAAAAAACTTCAAACAAGCAAAGGATGGCAGAGATTCAGAGAGGATAGAAAAAGCATGCCCAGAACCATAGCAATGAATGAGAAACAAGATGGCTAAGTTCGCGCGAGATTTTCCTCGCGAACACACGCAAAATTTACTAGCGAGCCGCACACTTTGCGAGATTACACATCGCGCCCCGAAACGGAAATAAGTCATGTAAACAAGATGGCCGTGCCTGTGAACGACCGTGAGGGTAACTTCGCGCCGTTGCGCTACAAGCGGCTCGCTAAAATGCACAAAACCTTGCTAACTAACACGCCCCAAAAAAACAAATCGCATATTCGCAAGAATTTGCGGCTTCCGAATTCGATCTCGCGCACGTTCGCGCCCCGCGAATCCCGCGAAATTGCAGAAATACGAGTTTTGCAAAACTGAAAGCACTCAGCAGGTGCAAAAGTTCAAACTCATCATTAGTAACCATTCCCTGTAGTGCTTCCTGACTGGGGGCCCTCCAGAGTTCAGTTGCTAGTTGCAGCAATTGTATGACCCTGCTCTGACCCTCACAGCAGGCTCATAGAATAGCTACAAGTAGGCCACAAAGGTCCTGGAAAAAAAAATTGCACTGCAACAGAAAGCAAATTACAGATAAGGAAGCAGGTGCCAGACTGGAATTTTAAAACAGTGACACATTAATAAATCAACCCCAAATTAATTCATGTCAGTTGAAGCAGGGCAGGTGTGCTTGCTTTTCCCCCCCATAATCTACAGTGATGATGATGAACCAGAGGGTGGCATTGATGTACCAGAGGGTGGCATGTGAGAAACAGAGGGTGGCAGTGTTGAAACAGAGGGTGCTGTGAACCTGTGATGATGAACCAGACGTAGAAACAACATCGTCGTGACCGTTGCGTGCCGACAAGTAAGTTCGCAATTGCCAACTGGTACAAAACCCTCGCGAACTGGCAGAAACCCTTGCAAACACAAAAAAACAAAAAAATCCGCAAATTTGCGAGAATTCGTGGATTTTGCGGATTGCGAGTTCGCAAATACGCAAATTCGCGAACGCCAGATTCACAAAATTTGCCCATGCTTAAACTACACTGATACCCTCCAGACACAACACCAACACCCACAGACCCCTCCACAACCATATCCATATGCACAGACAAGACACCAACTACCACAGACCCCTCCACAACCACACCCATACCCCTATACACCACATGACACCCAAAGACCACTCCACAACACCCAGCACATCCACATCACACACAAAAAAATACACTCACAGTCACCCACACAACAGACACTGCAACAACACACAGTTGATACAGCACACACACCTCTCATTTATACTCCCAAACCTCCCAAACCCAACTCCATTCCAAACATCCCACTCTTTGGCCCCATGAATATGTCTTGTTCACCCTTGCCTGTACCCCTGTGAAAACAGATCCCCCTCCGAAAGTTCCAAAAACCTCTCCAAAGCCCAACGCATCCTTTTCACACCCCAATCTACCCCTGAGAAACCTGATCCCCACCCCACTAAACCAAGCCCTATCACCAAAAAGCAAAAGAAAGTCCCTCCCAAAACCAAAAACACTCTTCCTAAATCACATCCCAACACCCTCCCAAGTACCATCTTCGAGGTGATTGCTAAGCCCAATGGATGCCCTTTTGTGAGGTGTTTCGCTGGCAGTATCCGCAAGGTCAAGTTTGGTCGCACAGCATTGTGTTGTCATACATGATTCCACAATGGACTGGCCATTGGCCATTGTTGGACATTATGGTTATCCTACATTCATTTAAACGTTTCATAGTTTAAAAGACAATGGTCCTGCCATTATTTTTCTTATTATTTGATATTATTGTGCAGTTAGTGATGTGTGACTGCAGCTGTGCTTGTTTCATTCTTTATTGCTGATCCAGTTGTAATGGTTAGTATGATCTGACATTTGAGCCAGTGTTGGAGTGGCACAGGGCAATGAGAAATGCTGAATGGAATGTCTATGTGGGATGAAATCCAATTGGGGCTGATATTGCATTGAGTGCTATATTATATTGCAAGTATTTCAGTTTGGCCTGGCCATTGTCAACATCATTTAAGTTGCGCTTCTCCCTGTGGCGTCGGTTGGGCATGTGTTTGCTGTGTTCAAGTTGGATTTTTGTGTATCCCCACATGGATGGTTTTAACTTGTCTTACCCTTGTTGATATTTGTAAGGACATATGTCCATTTTCCTGTGTTTACCTTCCACCTACTTTATCTAGATGTGTGACACAAATGCTTAGTTCTGTGTTGCATTCAAGGCTTGTACTTACACATTACCTACATCTGCATGGCACCTGGTTATGCTATTGGTTGTCACTGATATACTTCAATCCTGTGTACAGAAAGGTTTTTAAGCATGAGCCAAATGGACTGGTTCAAAGCGCCTCAGCCTTTCAGGATTCCCACTGGTAGGAGCATACTTATTCTGCAGAGAGTGTTTACAATGTGCCCTTTGAATGCTTCTCACACTAATTCATTGTGATGCCATTTACTGATATTACTTTTAATATGGGAGATGGGTGAGAGTCTAATACAGAGTTGTAGCAAAGAAGGTATGTTTCAGTTCAGTGACACATCCATACAGATGTGTGTTTGATATTACAACAAGAACTAGGATGTGTGCAGTGTGAGGGTATGAGGGAGATTGATAGGTATGATATGATAAGAAGGTGTTGTTGTGTGACACAATTGAATGCATACATCACTATCAATCATTGTGAGATGTAAACACATGTCCATTTTTGTACAGTGTACTTGGCCAAGGAGGGCAACATACAGATGTATTTGGGTTATACATTTCAAACAGTCCCAAACAGAGTCCGACAAAATATGTTTATCAATGGACTCCAACCCCTGTGCCCGGTCGATGGCAGGGCATTGGTTTGCTGAGGAGTCTCTGGAAACATGTAGGAATATGTCTTATCTTTGATTGCGTCCACAGCTGTGTCAGTTTTGAATGTGATCAGGCATGGACAACAGCAGAAGGACATGTGTGATCAGCTCCATGACAGCACACAACATTTGGAGATGAGTACAGGTGAGTTTCGGCCTTATGTCCCTCCCTTTACACCAGCTCAGATGTGGTGGTTGTACCGCTGTGTTCACACCGGCTGCAAGGCAACTCGTAAATGAGCAGTTACACTGTTGGTCTGCCCTCCAACAGACTCATTGGCCTATTCCGATGCTGCTACAGTCGGGATTTCCAAGTGTTGGCGGCGGGACCATGACTGTCTTTTGTAACTGCATGTCTCATTATAAGGCGCTCAGACTGCCGATGGCGCGGCTATCGATCTGACACTAATGGCATAGTGGTCCCAAGACGGTCAAACTCGTATTCAGGCCATGATATGAATTGAAAGCATCGCACACCTACCAAGTCGAAAGGACTGTAGTCTTATCTATTGGTTCAGATAGATATTTGCTCCACTCCCAAAGCAAACATACTGAAATATGAAAAAACAGTATAACACCAGTAACTTACACCGAGCATGTTAGTGAATCATATTAATGTGCAGAAGAATACACTCCATTCATCCAATTTGTTGAATGCATAAAACTGGTTACATGGAGTTTTCAAAAGCTTTAGCGTAAATAGGCTGCTATCAAAATGTTTACCTCCTGTAAATTTACCAAGTTATATCATCCGAAGTAATTGCGGTCCCAAGATATCTTACTTCCATGGGGACGCCTCCGCCATCGTCAGGTGTGGGTAATTAGCAGCGTTGCTCTCTGGGACTCTGAGCCTCACCAGAGTGTAGCCGATATCAAGGCTGCAGCAGGGGACCTCCAAGATGTCCGCGATGTCAAGCAGCTCCCCACGGGAGGCGGATTTCCCCCAGGATCCCTGGTGTGATCTCCAGAAGCAGCAGGCAATCCTTGTAGCAGGTAAAACAACCCCCCTCTGTGAGGCACGAGACAGCGCTTTCTAGCGCAATGGGGATGCCTCCGCCCTCGTCAGGGGTGGGTAATTAGCAGCGTTGCACTCTGGGACTCCGAGTCTCACCAGACTGTAGCCGCTATCAAGGCAGCAGCAGGGGACCTACTCGATGTCCGCGATGTCAAGTAGCTCCCCACGGGAGGGGGATTACCCCCAGGATCCCTGGTGTGACCTCCAGCAGCAGCTGACGATCCTTGTAGCAGGTAAAACAACCCCGCTCTGTGAGGTGCGAGACCGCTTACTAGCGCAAAGGAGATGCCTCCGCCCTCGTCAGGTGTGGGTAATTAGCAGCGTTGCACTTTGGGACTCTGAGTCCCACCAGAATGTAATCGCTATCAAGGCAGCAGCAGGGGAACTCCACGGAGTCAGACGTTTGTGATGTACAAATCTGGTAAGCAGACAACTTGTACGTTGATAGAATGGAAGTGCTTCCTGTTACAGTACACTTGTTCCCTAGCTTGAAGTGGTACTAAGGTAATATAAGTGCCATCAATGGACCTAATCACATGCCGAATGCAACCAAATCTATAAAAATCACCCTTCATGGTGGCTAAATCCTCACATAGCTGTTCATTTGTCTCATTGCTGAAAGCAATTTCTCATACTACACAACTGAACATTGGCTGTGACATACTAGCAGAAATAGCTACAGTGAATTGAAAGGAATCAGTGGCCAGAACATGCAAGACTAACATAAGTTTCACAATTGGCATGAGAGATGTAGGATTAGTGATTTGAGGAAGGCGTCAGGCTCCTACTGATGACATCAATCCAGTATTGTTTGCCTATTCAAATTAAATTTCTTGATCACATTTATATCTTCCATGATCTGAAGGTCTGGAAATGGACAGTACACTGAAAGCTGTCATTTTGTCCCTCCCCCAGGGTACCTATGTGAGGAATGAACATGATTTTGTACATTGGTCACAGGGTCCAGAGTTACATATATGAAGAGTTAACCAAAACATATGTGGCATGATATAACTGCTTCATAAAGTATTACATACACATTATCATTGTCTACTGTTCAAAATCCACCACTGATCACAAAATGTGGCCTTCACAAGAGTCTGTAACAGAAATGTGCAGATCACCAATTTCAAAATCTAACATTTGCACAATACTATGGTTCCGATTCACAGAACTAACTTAAGACAAAATCCTAAACTTACCACCATTTTGGTATTCACAGAAGGCACTTACTCATTTAGGTATTCACAGAAGTTAGGAGTCCTAACTTTAGGACTCCTAAATGTCTTCTGTGAATACCAAAAGTCTTAAAGTTAGGATGTTTCTCAGTTTAGGAGTAGAAAAGTTAGGACTCCCGACTTTAGGACACCTAAACTGAGAAAAGTTCTAACTTTAAGACTTTTGGTGTTCACAGAAGGCATTTATGAGTACTAAAGTTAGAAGTCCTAACTTTACTACTCTAAACTGAGAAAAATACTAACTTTAAGATTTTCGGTATTCACAGAAGGCATTTAGGAGTCCTAAAGTTAAGAGTCCTAACTTTACTACTCCTAAACTGAGAAAAATCCTAACTTTAAGACTTTCGGTATTCACAGAAGGCATTTAGGAGTCCTATAGTTAGGACTTCTAACTTCTGTAAATACCAAAATAAGTAAGTGCCTTCTGTGAATACCAAAATGAGTAAGTGCCTTCTGTGAATACCAAAATGGTAGTAAGTTTAGGATTTTGTCTTAAGTTAGTTCTATGAATCGGGCCTTAAGATTTTCATGACATTTTAGGTCAAAAACCACCAACCTTGGTGTACAACAAAAATGAATGTGTCTGTCTCTAACAAAACTGATGCTCTTGTAAAGAGCTCTGATACCTGATATCTTTGGGTCGATTTTGTGCTATATAAAACTCTAAAAAAAAAAAAATAATTACTAGTCACCTGTACTATAGTTCAAAAACACTAAATTGGCAGATGCCTGACCTCGCAAATTGGAAATTTGGAACAACTGCCACCGGTGGAAGTCTACCGCATGGACGGCTATAGTGTTCATGATGGACACAACCATAGGCTAACATTGGTGATTGTGATGGTCTGGTTCCAATGGCAGTGTGCATCTGCGCTGATGACAGCCTACATGGCGTACATGTATGCTGCGGTTTGAAAAAAGCCCACTTGTCTCCTGACACTTCTGCTATCAAGACCTCCTCCACTTTAGCTGCTGTTTGCCATCTCTGGGAGCAACCATTCCAAGCCAGGCAAGTGAGAGCTCCCTTCCCTTCTCCCTCGAAGAGATGGAGACCCTGGTTGAAGAGGTTTTTCCCCTCTATGGACAGCAATATTGCACCTCCAGAGGAGCAGGTAACCATTTCAAATATATATTTTTCCTCTGTTCAACTTTATCCTTTCAATTCATATTGGCTACAATGCGCCTTTGAGTCCCAGAGTGAAACTATGCTATTTTTATTGAAATTTAGTGATCCCTACATATGAAAACCATGTAATGGATTATGGGACTTTATACTTTGCGGAGTGAACAACTGTATTGTAATGTGTGTTAACCCCTACGTCCTTCCTGTTTTGAATGCACATATATGTGCATATCTATATTTCATGGTACCTATGATAAGTTACCAAATTATATCATGGCATATGTGCAAAGAAATGTATAGGCTTTATAGCATGAGCTGTGTCTGTACACAGTAAGAAGCAGGTGAGGATGATGTTAGTCATATGTACAGTTCCAGATAGACTTGGCATTTTTTGCTGTGTTTCCCCAGTCTTTTTGCTTTCTGACCTCCCGGTTTTGACTCTGTTTTTGCTGGTGTAATGATTCTGCTCACTTTGCTCAGTGCGGTCCAGTGGTAAAGTGCAAGTGCTCCTGTATAAAATGTGTTATGGATTGGTGTTTCCATGATTGGTATATTCGATTTATGTGTCAGTCCCCAGTAAAGTGTACTGCGTGTGCCAGGGCCTATTAATCAAATGCTGTTGGTGGGCTGCAGCACTGCATTGTGCCACCCACGTAAACAGCCTGTAAAGTGTAACTCTGGCCTGCCATCGCAGAGCCAATGCGCAGCCTGGGGCTGCTGTGCCGACTTGGCGAGTGCACACACTCACAAGTCCCTAAACCTTCCCTTTGCTACATGTGAGTCACCCCTAAGAAAGGCCCAAGGCACCCCCATGGGCAGGGTGCATTGTATATGAAAGTTAGGACGTGCCCTGTGTGTGTGGCATCTCCTGATAGTGAATTACAGCCTACTAAATTTTTCACCATTGCAAGGCTACCTGTTCTCCAATGATACAACACAGGTAGTGGTGGTATAGGCTGTCGCACTACCAATCTTAGAATTACAGTAAAGTTTGGTTATAATTGATGTTAACAGTCCAAATGATTTTAGTTGGGTGATGGTGCCCCTCAAGGTAACAGTGACATCCCACTACACAAGATGTTGACTTAAACTACAATCCAAAAGGATGATAGTTATTTCAGCTATCTAAACAATTGTTGTACCTCGGTACTCAGTTATTTAACACAGAAGCAAGTGCTTCTATGGGAAAAGCATAGTCAGTCCTGAACTTGTTACAGAATCACAAACTTATCGATAATCAGACCAAAACACGTTCATTATTTAACCGTTGTATAGAGAACATCCAAAAACGTTAGTTATTTTTACTGCTTTAATGTCATATTTGACACAATTGTTGTTGATACGATGTCTTGTTATTGACACAATTTCTGAAACACGTTGTTTGGAGTTCTTCCGTACATGGATCCCAAAGAAAAAAGAACACAATAGGCAGCCGACACGTGTTTCGTTACTAAAAAGTAACTTCCTCAAGGCTTGTTGATATTTACTGGTTTAAATGCGATGTGCACGATTTTGTCAAATTTGCAACGAAAAACAAGAAATGGATGAACCTTGGATGAGGGTTCAATGGCCACTCATTCCTATGGGTCAGATTGATACTTAGTGAACATAAGATTCTTTTCAAAGAAGATGTCCGGACATCTATGATTTAAACATACTTAGTTGCACATTTGCCAAAATCGTGCACATTGCATTTAAACCAGGATATATATAGGATATTTTTCTAAACTCGTGTATTGTTCGTTTGTAGTGCTTACACTGTATTACTGTTGGTTATGTGCAAATGCTTTACACAATCCCTCTGAGATAAGCCTGACTGCTCGTGCCAAGCTACCAAGGGTGTTAGCAGGGGTTATTTTAGGAATGTAACTCCCTTATCCTGACTAGAGTGGTGGTTCCGGCCGGATTTCGGTGCAAACCTTAGCCAATCCGAAATCCCATTTTTAACAGTTCCACAGATCAATTAGCCTAAATTAGGCTTTGCAATACTGTTTTCTGGGATTTAGCTATACCTCACAGACCCCCTTCAGAGTGCCATACAACCTTGAGGCCAGGTATTTGAAGACCACAAGATTCACTCTTATATATTAAACTGGTGGCAATGTGATGCTCAGGTGGGATAAGTAGGAACAACCTGCAGAGAGCAAGGCCTGACAATAACTTGTAGTAAGTCTGGGCCATGGCCCAGGCTTGGGCAGAGTTACAGTGGCAAGATAACCGATGCACAGAGTAATCTCCCAGTAGACCTGCAGATCCAGGAATGTTTCCAAAATGAGTTTTATTGAGCAATGATAGCCAGGTTGCTTTTACATGGATTTTATTTGAAATGGGGACTGAGGTAACCCCGACCTGATACCTCTTTCAATTGACCGACATTGTCAATGTGTGTCTTCTACTTCTGACAGTCCCCTTACTCCCACATGTCTGTTGTCCCTTTTCTATAAGTTATGCTTCCACTGTACAGGCCTATTGCATATCTGATATGTTACCAGTATATATAGTTGGTTAAATCTGATGTTTTTTTGAAATGCCATTCACCAGTTTTGTTGCATTTAATCCAATGAAATAACACATAAAAATGTATGTTTATTGTCATCCATGTTACAGTGCCACATTTGGCAAAAGGAGTGTCCTGTGATGGAAGTACATACAACACAAACTCAATCTAACATAGTATGGTATCTGATTACATAGTCCACATGTCCACACATCCCCAGAGAGGCAGCTCTCATTGACACACATGCCAACCCATACTTTGTGGACAAAGTGTCAGGATGTAGTCTATACTATGGTATCAGGTGTATACAACATGTGCATCAAAGAACCAGATATCCAAAAACGTGCAGTTCCAATCTGTTTCTTCATCTAATATATTCATACAGGTCAATGCCGATCAGAAGAAAGTCCTTTGGTGAGCCATCACCTAAAAGGTACGGATCCTGGGGGTCTTTAACATGTGGCTTAAAGACCCCCAGGTCGTGGTGGGAGTACCTGATCTGCTGGACCAGGAAGATAGTGGAGGTCCAGCCGAGGAAGTCCTCCCAACGTGGACAAGATGAGCTTGCGACCTTGATCCCCCTAATGGCCTGAATACTGGTTGTGGCCTAACCTGAACTTGAAGAGCAGTTGAGGGCCCAACAGCAGCTTCAAGGGTGAGTCCTGGCCAGTCATGCATGTGCAAAAATAAAAGTTGATGGACAGAATGCAGAACAATGTCATACATTCATCCCAGTACAGAGATCTGGGCCTAAATCCACCGTTTATTTGCTCACCTTGCCATTCCAGTTTGAACCCAGCCATATGCAAATCAGTCTTGACCCTGTGCCCCATGGGAACAGTCTAGCCCGAACTGCCAAGCCAGGTCCTCCCTAGACTGGAAACAAGAATCCTAGGACCGGTTTTGAGCTTTCAGCCCTCATCAGCTAGGATAGCTTGATTCCAGTGGCATGGAGAACACGGGACTCACATCTGAGCATACCCATCCTACTCGAGTTAACAAATGCAAAAACAACAGTTGATGGACTAAATACAGAACAATGTCATACATTCACCACAGTACAGAGATTTGGGCCTAAATCCATCATTTGTTTGCTTACCATGCCATTCCAGTTTGAACCCAGCCATATGGAAATCAGTCTTGACCACGTGCCCCATGGGAACAGTCCCAGGAGGCTTGTTTCCGGTCCAGGGAAGACATGGTTTGACAGTTCGTGCTTGACTGTTCCCATGAGGCATAGGGTCAGACAGATTTGCACATGGCCATGTCTGAACTGGGGTGGCGGAGTGAGCTAAAAAATGATGATGGATTAAACCCAGATCAGTTGACTGGGGTTGAGTGCTTGCAATGTTCAACACTCCATCCATCATCCCCTTTGGTTTTGCATTGTTCGCCCTAAGTTGGCAGGTTATGCCCAGACGTGGGTCCCTACGCCTGCAGCAGCAGCGGAATCTGCTGGGGACCAAGCTAGGAGCAGCACCCCCGCACCATTGGGCTCAGTGCCACCACCACCACGACCACACCAACTTAAGTCCAAGCCCTTGAGTGCTGCAGAGGCACTTATTCTAGTTGTTCAATCACCATCGACCAGTGATGTTGGCTCATCGCAAGAAAGTAGCAGCAATGTCCCTCAATCAACACAGGTTGTTGTAACTCATCTGACGAGTGTTGAACAACCACAGCCGCAACAACAACCACATGTGCAAGTACAAGCCCAAGTACAAGTGGAAGGAGAGGCAGCACAAGGAGATGCACAAGCAGAGGTGCATGGAGGGTCACAAGTGCCCACAATAGTTGTTCCTCCCGAAGTAGGGGGCACATCAGGAAATCGGCAATCAAGCCGAGGTATCATTGAGGAAGCCACTCCTCCTGATGATCATTCATTGTCTTCCACATCCCTAGCAAGGAAGAGATCAAGGGTGGTGTCTACATCTTCTTCAAGCACACCTCCTTCTGATGATACTGATCAAAATTGGGAACCAGGACCACTGCCATCTGAGAGTGAGGCACACCATGATCTGACAAAGGTAGTTAAGCGTAAAAGGAAGTTGTCCAAAGTCTCATAGTTATGGAGTGTGATGAGGCTCAACAAGAAGTGGCTGATACTACTGCTGATGAAGACTCTCACGACGACGACCCAGTCATCATAAAGGTCACTGCAGCCCAAGCGGGCATGCAGCAAACGGACATTTTGACCCTAGCCCGAGACGCTGCTGAGCGTGATGATGTTGTCGACGAGGAGGCAATGGAAACACCACAATCATTGGAGTTAACTAGTACACCAACACGTACCGCATCCATATTTCTTCCTCGCCAGAAGGGACCTCCATCCACCTCGACCTCAATTAGTGGTGGTGAAAGTGCAAAACGTAGTAAAGGTCGGCAATCCACATCCTCCACTTCATCTGGCATTAGCAGCATGACCACCACCACCAGTATCGCCGCCTCCTCCGGCCCCCACAGACATTTCATGTCCGCAGTTTGGGACTTCTTTAGTGTTTTCCCAAAAAAAAGGAAAACTTTGCCATTTGTAGCATGCAGTCAGCATGCAGTAAGTCGTGGTAAGTTTGGTACCAACTATGGTACCGGAGGCCAAAGAGGTCATCTTAAGAGACAGCACGCTTTCCAATGGTTTGCACACCTAAAGGAAATCAAGGAAGCCCGAATTCCAAGTCAAGAAATTGTTGATTTTTCATCTGATGATGACGAGGAGGAAGAAGTGTCAAAAACTTCACTTACACCCAGTACCCCTGTCAGCAGCACACCCCCTGTGAGCCACACTAAGAGTGTGGGAGAGAGTGAGACACCAATGCGAAAAAGTTCCTCAGCGAGCGTAACTGGGTCGAAGAAGTCATCATCATCATCCCAAAAAAGCATGGTCCAGGGCAACATTAGAACCATGTTGTTTTCAGCAGCGCCATATGATCGGAACCACCCACTGACGCGTCTGTATAACACTAAGCTGGCTAAAATGCTAGCTCTGGACCTTCTCCCTTTTTCTTTTGTAGAAGGGGTTGGTTTTCTAGAATTAGTGGCAGCGCTCAGCCCTAAATGGAAGGTTCCTAGCAGGTTCTATTTTGCCAGAGTTGCAGTTCCAGCACTACATGAAGATGTGCTGGAGGTGATTGGGGCAGCTTTGCAGAAGAGTGCTGTTCACACTATACATCTGACAACAGACATGTGGACCAGTGGCGTAGGCGCTGATTACATGTGCATCACTGCACACTGGGTCTCTTTTTCAGGGGTTAAAGCAAAGCTAAACGCAGGTGCTGACCCGGACCACATTTTTAAAGCTGCTCGGAAACATGCAACACTAGCCATGTTTGGCTTGGAGAAACGTCATACAGAAGAAAACATTTTGAATGAGTTTAACACAAAGGTCTTTCACTGGCTGTCCCCCAAAAAACGCCAGATTGGTTATGTTTCCACGGATAATGGCGCCAATGTAGTTAAGGCCATGGATCTGGGTTACTATTTCAGAGTGCCGTGTTTGGCGCATTGTGTAAACCTGGTTGTTAAAAAATTCTTGAGTGATAAAGACAGTCCAGCGTGCGAGTTAGTGGCCACCTGCCGAAGAATGAGCAACCATTTCAGCCATTCTTTTAAGGCCCGGAAGCATCTGAGGAGCCTGCTACATGAACGTCGAATGCCAGTGAAAGCAATCATCCAGGAGGTGCCAACACGTTGTAACTCAACCTTCTACATGCTTGAGCGTCTGTATGAGCAGTATACGGTACTCGATCACTATTTCTTAACACTGGGTACAGCTCAGAAGGACCTGAGGCTAGATGCGGCCCAATGGAACCTAGTTAAAAGCCTGACAGACATGCTTCGTCCTTTTGAGGTCTTCACGCATGCAGTCAGCAAGGAGGACTGTAATTTGGGAAAAGCTATCCCATTGTTGCGCATGCTGGAGCACCAACTGAAGGCGGTGTCTTCTATGTTTCAAAAAGATGAAAAAAAGCAAGACGCTTTTGTTTTAGCGGAGAAATTATTAGAGCGCCTACTTGGTGATGAACGTCTTAAAATGATCCACTCAGAACAGCATCACATTTGTGCTACTATTCTGGATCCACGCTACAAAAAGGCGCTGGCAGGCCGAGCATTCTTTCCTTTTGATGATGAAGATATTACAAAGTACAAACGTTGGCTAGCCTTGTCAGCCATGAGGTTTGAAAGAGAACGGCAGCAAATTGAAGGAAAAGGCAGTACATCAGCATCAGCAGGCCATCCCCAGTCAAAAGAATCCACTTCTGCACCTGTGGCTGTGGCACAAGTGACCTCTCAGCCGTTAAAAACACCGGCAACCGGATCATCTGCACCTGACCCAACAGTAACATTGGATGCAGAAGAGGATTGGCTAACTTGGCTTGGGTTGGCTCTCAAAAGGTCACAGCAAAAAGTAAGCAAAGTGGAGGAACCGTGGAGGACCTTGAGTCGATGGTGCAGGACTATATGAATGACTCAACAGAGGTCTATGTTAATGCTGACCCATTGGCGTATTGGCATGGGAAAAAAAAATTGTGGGCACAGATCTCCAACCTGTCTATAAACTACTTGTCTTGCCCACTCGTAAGCGTGTCTTCTGAACGTGTTTTCAGTGCTGCTGGTGGCATTGTAACTTCCAAACGGACCCGCCTCTCGCCCAAAAATGTGGAGAGGTTAAAAATTATCAAGATGAATCAGCACCTCACCACCAGATTACAAAGTACGAGAATACACGCCGGAAGAAGACGAGGAGGACAGCAACTTAGATGAGGGAATTTGTTCTCTGTTAGGTGACACTGACCTACTCCTGCCTAAATTGGCAGAGTATGAGGACGAACTCTTATTCTTATTCCCTGACACCGAGCCCTGAAAATGAGCCAATGAATCAATAACTTTCTTTTTCGTCCTTTTTCACTTTTATTGCTGTGTGTCTGTCTTTCTTTGTTTTGCACAGTTAATATAATTAAAACTTTAATCACCTAATCACAAAACAAGCCCATCAGCAGAACTGTCTTCACTTGTTTGCTTATTGATTTGAAGGTGCTGCAGTCTGCATTCCTCAGGTTCACAAGTTCACAAGAACATGCTCCTCTATCCTCCTCCTCCAGACTCCTATTTCCCTCAAAGCAGAGGGCTGGATTACGCCCAATGAAGAAAGACTCTGCACTTGTGGGGGTGTTCTACTTCTTTGCGGGTGAGTTGGCGGGTCTTGGGGCCATTGCTGGGAAGCTCTAATACCGGATAAAAGTGGTTTAGACCAAATCGGAGGCGAACATTTTTTTGCGTTTTTGCTGACTTGCTTGCCTTTGAGGTGCTCTTTGGGGGGGTTCCGGGTGTTTGTGGGTGAGTTTTGGGTCTGGGAGCACTGCTGGGACAGTCTAATTTTGATTGCATTTGCTTTTCAGGAAATCCGTGGTGGAAAACGGGAGTTATTATGACCTAGCTGCACAGCGCGTTCGGACCGAAGGCCAATAAATATTGTAAGTATTATATTTTCCTTTTTGGCTGTGTGGGGGTGTTGTGCTTTTTTGTGGGTGGGTTGGCGGGTCTTGGGGCATTGCTGGGAAGGTCTAATACCGGATAGAAGTGGTTTGGACAAAATCCATGAGGGAATTTTTTTTGCTGTTTCTGACATTTTGCTCAATGTAGCGTTTTCGGGGGCCTGTTTGGGGGGCTTCCTGGTGTTTGTGGGTGGGTTTTCGGGGTCTGGGAGCACTGCTGGCTATTGATACTTTTGATTGCAAGAGGTTTGAAGCAAATCCATGGTGGCAGAGGGGAGTTAGGGCCTAGCTGCAGAGCGCGCGCGGAGTGATTTTGGAAATTGCCATGAAAATGACTAAGTCCCCATTTTTGTACTTTTGCTTTTTGGCTGTTTGGGGGTCTTCCACTAGTTTTCGCCTGGGTTGACGGCTCTGCGGCCATTGCTGGGAAGCTCTAAAACCGGATAAAAGTGGTTTGGACCAAATCGGAGGCTGAAACTTTGATTGCATTTGCTTTTCAGGAAATCCGTGGTGGAAAACGGGAGTTATGACCTAGCTGCACAGCGCGTTTGGACCGAAGTCCAATAAATATTGTAAGTATGAGGTTTTCCTTTTTGGCTGTTTGGGGGTGTTGTGCTTTTTTGCGGGTGGGTTGGCGGGTCTTGGGGCTTTGCTGGGAAGGTCTAATACCGGATAGAAGTGGTTTGGACAAAATCCATAAGGAAAAGCCTTTTGGCACTTTTTGTAACTTAGGGTTCGTTAGGGTTAGCCCTAGCAGCAGGATTGCATGTGTTTCGGGGTGTTCTAGATTTTTGCAACTGAGTTCTGGGGTCTTAGAGCACTCATGGGAATGGGTAATTTTGGTTGCAAGTGATTTGAAGAAAATCCATGGTGGGAAAGGGGGGATTTGGCATAGTTAAAGAAACCTTTGCCACTATTCTTAACTTAGGGCTCGTTAGGGTTAGCAGTATTTGTATTGCATGTGTTTGGGTGGGGGGTTTGTGGGGGGGGTTTGCGAGCCTTGGAGCGATGCTGGGTATGGATACTTTTGCTTGCTTGCAAGTGGTTTGAATACAATCCACGGTGGGTAAGGGGGTATTTGGGCCTACTTTTACTTTCAAAGTACGTTTTGTCACCAGTTTTCTACTAGGCCTCGTTTTTTGAGATCTGATTGGGGGTCTTCTACATTTTTGCGATTGGCTTTTGTAAGGGTGTGTGTGGGAGCACTGCTGGGAAAGTCTAATTTTGTTCTAAAACACAGTTTACAGTACACCTAACTTGAGGGGAAAGATCCGCTAAATTAATTTGCCCATACGTATTTATCCTTCAAAAGGAGACTCAGACAGAGTACGCACTTTCAAAAATATTGTACTGTCTATTAGGAAACTCAAAGTGTGACTTTTTGCACTACACAGCGTACATACCTTATATTTATTTATCAGTGGTGTTCTAATATCACTTCCTGTTTTTCCATCAATAATTACAGGCCGGGTTTCAGTCTGTGCAATGGGAAAAGAAGGATGAAGTCAGGCTTCACATTAGCGAGCCGCAATTCAGCATCCGCCAGGCAGGCAGTGGACAGGGTGTCTTTTGGTCACTCACATTGATGAACAAAGCGTCAGCTAGAATGGAGGAGTGCCGCTAATAGGAGGAATGGTTTGATGCTTGCAACTTACTTACCAAATTCAACAGGACAACTACAACAACATACAGATACAGTATCCATTGTTTTCTTCTATGAGTGTGACTGCATTTCTTTGATCTCTCGCTGCTTCTAAATTGATCCCTACAGCCATTCTATAGGTTTTACAGAGATAGGCAAGTGAAAATGCTGCAGCCCTGTACTGTTGCATTCTGTCATTCACGGTTGTCGAAAGTACTACTTACTTTTCAGTAACAATGCATGCAGTAGTGCATGCACTTCCTTTATGTCACTTAGAAGATTTATGGTTAGCTTTGTACCCAAAGATTTCTTTATCTTCAATTATTGTTTGTCCATGCTGTGCTTTTTTTTCTTCTCTCAACAAAACCTACCCAAAAAGAAACCCCCAGTCCCATCCATTTTCCAAACCCTAACCCTCTTCCCCCGGGCTGTGTGGTTTTGATTGATGTGTGACTAAATGACATCAATAATTCCACACACTTGCTGGGGAGGATAAGGTCATAGCAAAAGGCTGGTGAAGGAATCCAAGGATATATTCTAGACTTACTCAGCTTCAGTACTATTTCTTGTAGTAGTAGCCAATGTCAAAGAAATTCAACGCAAGTACTAGTTATACTTTCAATACTTTACCATTTGTTAGGCTACATTGTGGCACTGTTCTAGTGTACTGTTACCTGCTATATTCTCTATCGTATCGTTGTAATGCTCCAGTAAGGACAAAGCAGGTTTCATTTTCTTTTTTTCAATAAGCATGCAACTGCCACTGTGTCACTCCACTAGTACCACCGCAATGAGGACATTTCATCCGCCCAGGATTGCCAACCTTAATCGCCATTTCCCGTGGAGCCAACCCTGGGCCTAGCCCTACTTTCAAACACAAATTACAGGTAAGATAAGCGTTTGGAGGGAGGTAGTATAATGGAGTATTAGGAGAGACGAGAGATTGACAGTAGTACTACTAAAGTCCTAGGACTCTTGAATTCACTTACTCTGTGAGAGGCACTTAGTGTTGAAAACATTTAGCCATTTACACTTAAAGGAAGAAAATGACACAGACTTAAGTTTTAGGAAAACAAACTTACTGTTAAACCCCCACCCACCAGACTCAAAAGCAGTAAAAAACAGGCATGCTCAGATAAAGTTTCAAAAAGTATATTTGTATAGCCCTAACAAAATAAACTCCCGCAAGACCCTCCCTAACCCCTAGGATTGTCCTTCAAAAGTCCCAAAAACAACCCAACTACCAATTCCCACCCCCCAAAAGTCTCTAAAAAAGGGGCAAGGGACACTACTGCAGGATGCTGTTCACTTTAGTGGCCAGGGCATCATACTCCTTGCGGAGGGTGGCATGGTCGGAGTGGAGGCCCTCCACCAAGGTCTTATATGTTAGGACCTCCTGCTCCAGGTAGGACACTCTGAGGCATAAGCGGTGCTGGCATGCCTTGCAACTCCTGTGGGGGGCAGCTGCTGTCTTTGCTGCTTGGCGGTGGCGGTTGTCTTTGGTAGCCCGGCTCCGTACCGCTGGAGCACTGCGCTGGCTGGCAGCCCATGGGGGCACGGAGGAGGATGCAGCTGTCCCAGTGGATGTTGTACCAGTAGACTGCGTGTCCTCCTCCTCCAGGGCCACCAGCCGCCGATATTCGGCGACAGTGGCATCCAGCCTCCGTTGCCGGGCCATTCGAGCCCGCTCCTTCCTTGTTGGTTTTGTTGGTTTGGAAGGAGCAACTATATGAAGAAAGAAAGACATAGTCTGTAACCAATGCTCCTTAAGATGAACACAAAAGGATTGAGCAGAAAGTTGTGTCACAGTACAACTAGCCACTTGAAAGCACAGTACATAACTATTGAGGCCAGTATCTATCTAACCTTCCACTTCTTCATCCTTGCTCTAACATTAGTGGGAGTTTAAGGAACAAATTCTACGAGCACTATGGACTTCCATTACAGTCGACTATGACAGTACACCAGTCTTATTCTTCTTCTTCTCTCTTGTTTAGGAAAATTGGTACATTATCTTATGCAAGCCGGCATAATGCCAGCGCTGTGAACTTGCACCCGAGAAAAACAGACGCACACCATGATGAGTGAGACAGACTTCCGTTACTGTACCGGTCCAGTACATGCAGGTGGTGAAGCTCTTACTTTTCTATTACGGGTGGCACTGAGAATACTCTGTTAAAAGGGCTACTGCTTAATTAATTTAACTTTCACCCTACAGTGCAAATGAGTACTAGAAAAGGAAAATGAAGAAGCTAAATAATCTGATTATCTATCACTTCACATGGGATGTATTTGATTACATATGGGAAGATTTTAGGTGCTTTGCTTTTTATTGAGTGAACAGTGATACACCCACACATAAATGACGGACTACTACTAAACTAAACTTATTAAGAGAGGTAGGGAGTGTCCACCGTAATAACCGGATATATGCTGTGCTTGCATTTGCAATACAAACTACTGCTACTATTCATGGTAGTATTTGGACAAAATTACAACTTCTTTTCCTTGCCTTTCCTACACTGGAACGGACATGCGGGTGCGGTGTTACATGCTCTTCAAAGTAACACTTAGTTCATCCAGTGACCGTCTACTCTCTCTAGATACACATATGCTATCTAAGAGTCAGATAGTAATATGATCCAGGCATCCATCCATTCAAAGTACATGCACACATACAGTTTCTGTTTCACCCACCCAGGCTGTTCTCCTTCCACCCATCCTTACTTCATCATTCACCCAGCCATGCACCATACCATATTCTTTCCTTCCCAGCCACCTCGGGTACCAAGCAAACACATATCATTCTTCTTTGCCAGTCATCATTAAATTTCTCGTCCTTCCACACTTACACCCTTCTTTCGCTTTTCGTTCATCCCATCCATCAAGTTCATCTCAGATCTGATTGGGATTCTTCTCGCCAAAAACTTCACAGCTAAGTCAAAGTACATTTAGAGGAGGCTACTACCTGGTTGATTTATAATTAGGCTGTGGGGTTTTAGGTTTAAACCTATTTTAACTGATAAAACCCCACTGAAAGAAAAATTGCCCTCACCAGTGAAAACATGTAAACACTGAAAAAACACCTGCACAACCACAAACTAAATGCCATTCAAAGAAAGGAAAAAGAAAGTGAAAGAGTCATTTTGTTCTTACTGAAGGAGTCAATAAAATGTAACTTTGTTTTACAAGCTAGCAGTAAGAAAGACTGGCTAACATTATTCTGCTTGAGTTTTTTTCTTTAATGATGCCACGAAAATATTGTTTTTTCTTCCTTTTACTTTTTTCAGTTTTATGGCCTTTGGGCTAAAGATGCAGGGTTTAGTTTCACGTTTTAGGTTTAGTTTAATTATTATATAAACTGTAGAGAATCAGGACATATCAAACTCACATTTGATATTTTGGCTGCATTTGATTCTTTCACTGATAGGTAAAATGGCTAGTTTCATAAAAATCTTTCCTAATATGTGTCATCACATTTGCCCACAGAGAATGTGTAAAAACCCTTAATATATCAGACCATAGTTTCTAGTGGGTCAGTATTGATAGTAAGGTAATTGCCAACACCTCAGGTTTAAAACATTAAATGCAAGGTATAGTGACAAGTATATATATCACCAAGCATGTGGGATAGTGGTGAAAACAGGACACCAGACTTCTGGAAAATATGGAACGCAGTGTCACTTGTTATGGTCTGCAAAAAAGTTTCTTTCCAAGTTCAACAAAGATTGGAGTGATATTGTTTGTATTTGTAGTGATTCAGCTACGTAAATAAAAAATGTGTGTGACTTGTCAAAATTGATACCCGAGCTGAAGTGATTCCCTGTAGGAGATCCTTGCCACTTCTTAGATGATATGCTGAAAGCATCTTTACAATCTTCAGAGTTAATGAGGGATGCTATTGACTTTTTAGTCCATTCTGGTGCACTGTTTTCTTATGACCAGGAACTAAAATGCAAATATTTATAATTTTGTGCTTTATGTGGCATCAAAGAAAGAGTCATCGCAAATGTGCCCCTTAGCTGACGGTTCTCAGCCCAAGTGGCTATGAATGCTGAGAGGGCCTTTTCTCAGAAGTTTACATGGGAAGGAAAGCGCAAGCGCACATGACCAAAGACTCATTGAAGAAGTATTGTATGGTGTGCTACAATAAGATTAATTTGCATAAATCTCTTTGGACCTAATATACACTATACGTACACTGTCTATATACCATGTTGTTTCAGTGCAGAAAGCAAGCAATGACGAAAGCAAAACGTTCCATAAACACCGGAAAAACACTTTTTCTGTTGTTTTTAGTGGCGTGAAAATGTGTAACCACTGATAACAACTGTTTTTTAAGATATTGAAAACACTGAAAAAACCCCACCAGAATTTACCAAAAATAGAAACTGAAAACAGGACAGCCTATTTATAATACACCGTGCATAAAGCACACTCTGCAGTCTTCAATCTCAATAAGTAAGGAATATATAGCTTACCTCTGCCCGCCACCACCGTGTGAACCCTCACAGGCACATTGGTGTCGTCCGGCACTGGCATCGCCGCCTCCTCCCCAGAAGTGTTCTCCTCATCCAGCACCACCACCTCCGCGCTGGACCCGCCACCAGATGTTCCACCTACAAAGTACATTTAAGAATGTTAGAATACACCACTCACTACTATATAATATTTGGTCTAGGAATAAAGAAATGTGAAAAAAACTGAAAACAATGTAATAATTTGTGACTGTCTACTCTAAAGTAAAAATGTCCCTTTTTCCAGGGAAGGCTGTTGTCTTGCTGCACTTTTTGGCACAATTGATGAATGCTTGCTTTTTATTTTTAACACGCACCACTTTTTCTCCTAACAGACAGAAGCTTGACTTCTAAGAACACAAGCAAGATCAAGTTCAAACCAGGTGAGAGCTCGGCTTGACCACAAGAAATGTGTTCAATTAATCGTCAGCACTAAGCACTTTTCCATGTTCAGTTAAACGTTTAGTTTTATGACAAACTTGATTTTAATAAATGTGTTTACTTTTAATAAAGCTTTTAAACTTAAATAGACTCTGTGGTTTTTGGTCCTCCAGACTAGAGTGGCTGAGCTATAGGTTTTGCAATTTTTGCAAGCATGAGTCCGTGCCTCTGACACTTCTTGACTCTGACTCTGTACTCTTGTCCTGCTTTGGATAATCTAATCATCATTGGGGATCAATCATCGGTGACATTGGGAGCTAAATGACTCTGCCACACTAACTAGTCAGTAAGGAGATTGGGGGTTCAACTACAGAGTCTGTTATCACTGAGGTATGCGGAAAGTCTAACAGTGCCTATTATAATTGATAAGCTAAGCAATGCATTATTTAGTGTCCATAGTTCTGTTTGTGCAGATTTGTCCCTGCAACAGTAGTTGAATGGATTGTCCTCCTATCCAAACCAAAAGTAATGTAGTCTCCTATTCTTTCTTGGTGGTCATTCACCTTTATATTGTTGGCAATTGTCAAAGCATAAACAACTAGAAGACTTGAAAAGACATTATGGACAATCCCAGAGGAATGCACTCAGTGCATAGAGCTATTGCTGACTAGAATGGGAGTCCAATGGAATTGCCAAATGTACAATCTTAGTTAGCTACACAGACAGACTAATAGGAATAATCTAGTAATACCACAGGGAGTCATAGTGGAGGCAGGATACGAATTTAGATACAGTCTACAAGAAGATCAAAGACGATTTAGAAAAAATCGAATGAGGAACGCTAGGAAAAAATAGGTATTCCTCCTCCTGTGTCCTCTTGCCCCTAGGGGGAGTTGATGTACAACATGAAAGAAAGAAAGGCCAGAAAACATGGATGATATTTGTCAACCAAATCGAACATTTCAAAAGAACAATAACAAAATATTTTGGCGAAATAGCAAATAGACAACTATTCCACGGGATATATTGACCGATCTCATGTGGTCTACTACGTTATTGGTATTGCTTGATTTACACGCGAAGTGACAGACAAAGTCCATCGTGATTGCAGATCAGCGACAACACTAAAAAGTTTCCTACTACATTAACCAGTCATTAAAATACTCAAACTATCAATCCACCACCACTATTTCTTCTTATCACCATGTGTACAAAGAAAGGACTGGACTTGAGTCTGTAGGGGCTGATTTAGAAGCCCCTTGCGGCTCTTTTGCTCCATTGTTGCGTGACTTTTGTGACGCAGCGGCAGAACAAAAGAGGCGCCATGGTGCGGCGTATATTAGCAACGTGACGCATATGGGAGATGCATCACGTTGTAAAGCCCTGCGCCATCAGGGGGCGTTCCGGCGCAAGGGAGGGCGTTCCTGCGCAGGAACGCATCCTAAAAGTGGCTGAGGGAAATCAACAAGATTTCAATCAGTCACTTTGAGGACAATGATGCGTGACTCAAACCCTGTGCCTGCTTGAAGCAGACGTACGGCTTGACGCAGCATTGGGGAGATAGGGCACCCCAGAGCATTGCTGGAGCTGCGCCATCGCTGCGACGCAACTCCAGCAATGCGCCGCCTTTACGGCACAGATGCGTAACGCTTTGGTGACGTTTTGGGCCCATGGTGCGCCGCATTGTAAATACGGCACACCATGGGTGGTGGGGCCGTGGCGCACAATTACTGGCGCATCCCTGCTACTTTGCAGGGATGCGCCGGTAATTAAAAATCTGACCCTTAGTGTCTAGCATTACGTAGTTCTTTAAACTACACTCATACATAAGTTCACAGGCCAATGAAATGAACACAAAATCGAAAACAAATAAGCATAGTAGCAATGCTACTGAAAAGGAGAGCAGTGCACCTGAAATGCACAGAACATTTTGAAATATAATTTACCTACAATGTAATCAGCAACATTAATGCTCTTGGTAAAAAACTAGCTACTACTACTCACCAAGCCTGGGGATCTCAAGGCCGAGCAGGTTGAGCAGATTGGGTTCCCGGTCCAGGATATCCGTCCAACGGTAGGTGGCCTGGTTGTAGGTGCGCCGGACCCGAGAGTGTTGGTACATGGCCCGGCACACCTTCTCCCACCGCTGCCGGCGCTCCTGGATCCCGTACCCATGAGCGATCTTGCCGCATGCCATGATGGTCCTGGGGAGGCGGCGCTGAACATAAAAAATTAGTCCGGCCACCTCCTCCGGGCTGAAGATCTCCCGGGGTGCGACCTGCTCCCCCCTCAAACGCCCGCATGGGAGCCGGGCACGGGGTGCGGGACCCTTCCCCTTCTCGGGATGCTTCCCGGCTCCCTTTACCATGGTCTGGGCAGAAAGGAAGCTAAATAATAAAGAAAATAGAATAGGGAAAAAGAAAAGAAAAGAGTTTAAAAAAATAGTTTAAAATTAACCAAAAGTAGCAGAAAACACAAAAATATAGAGCTAGAAAAATAGAGGGATAGATAATAAGTAAAATAGATCCAAAAAAACTTAAAACGAGCAAAGGATGGCAGAGATTCAGAGAGGATAGAAAAAGCATGCCCAGAACCATAGCAATGAATGAGAAACAAGATGGCTAAGTTCGCGCGAGATTTTCCTCGCGAACACACGCAAAATTGTACTAGCGAGCCGCACACTTTGCGAGATTACACATCGCGCCCCGAAACGGAAATACGTCATGTAAACAAGATGGCCGCGCCTGTGAACGACCGTGAGGGTAACTTCGCACCGTTGCGCTACAAGCGGCTCGCTAAAATGCACAAAACCTTGCTAACTAACACGCCGCAAAAAAACAAATTGCATATTCGCAAGAATTTGCGGCTTCCGAATTCGATCTCGCGCACGTTCGCGCCCCGCGAATCCCGCGAAATTGCAGAAATACGAGTTTTGCAAAACTGAAAGCACTCAGCAGGTGCAAAAGTTCAAACTCATCATTAGTAACCATTCCCTGTAGTGCTTCCTGACTGGGGGCCCTCCAGAGTTCAGTTGCTAGTTGCAGCAATTGTATGACCCTGCTCTGACCCTCACAGCAGGCTCATAGAATAGCTACAAGTAGGCCACAAAGGTCCTGGAAAAAAAAATTGCACTGCAACAGAAAGCAAATTACAGATAAGGAAGCAGGTGCCAGACTGGAATTTTAAAACAGTGACACATTAATAAATCAACCCCAAATTAATTCATGTCAGTTGAAGCAGGGCAGGTGTGCTTGCTTTTCCCCCCCATAATCTACAGTGATGATGATGAACCAGAGGGTGGCATTGATGTACCAGAGGGTGGCATGTGAGAAACAGAGGGTGGCAGTGTTGAAACAGAGGGTGCTGTGAACCTGTGATGATGGACCAGACGTAGAAACAACATCGTCGTGACCGTTGCGTGCCGACAAGTAAGTTCGCAATTGCCAACTGGTACAAAACCCTCGCGAACTGGCAGAAACCCTTGCAAACACAAAAAAAAAAAATCCGCAAATTCGCGAGAATTCGTGGATTTTGCGGATTGCGAGTTCGCAAATACGCAAATTCGCGAACGCCAGATTCACAAAATTTGCCCATGCTTAAACTACACTGATACCCTCCAGACACAACACCAACACCCACAGACCCCTCCACATCACACACAAAAAAATACACTTACAGTCACCCACACAACAGACACTGCAACAACACACAGTTGATACAGCACACACACCTCTCATTTATACTCCCAAACCTCCCAAACCCAACTCCATTCCAAACATCCCACTCTTTGGCCCCATGAATATGTCTTGTTCACCCTTGCCTGTACCCCTGTGAAAACAGATCCCCCTCCGAAAGTTCCAAAAACCTCTCCAAAGCCCAACGCATCCTTTTCACACCCCAATCTACCCCTGAGAAACCTGATCCCCACCCCACTAAACCAAGCCCTATCACCAAAAAGCAAAAGAAAGTCCCTCCCAAAACCAAAAACACTCTTCCTAAATCACATCCCAACACCCTCCCAAGTACCATCTTCGAGGTGATTGCTAAGCCCAATGGATGCCCTTTTGTGAGGTGTTTCGCTGGCAGTATCCGCAAGGTCAAGTTTGGTCGCACAGCATTGTGTTGTCATACATGATTCCACAATGGACTGGCCATTGGCCATTGTTGGACATTATGGTTATCCTACATTCATTTAAACGTTTCATAGTTTAAAAGACAATGGTCCTGCCATTATTTTTCTTATTATTTGATATTATTGTGCAGTTAGTGATGTGTGACTGCAGTTGTGCTTGTTTCATTCTTTATTGCTGATCCAGTTGTAATGGTTAGTATGATCTGACATTTGAGCCAGTGTTGGAGTGGCACAGGGCAATGAGAAATGCTGAATGGAATGTCTATGTGGGATGAAATCCAATTGGGGCTGATATTGCATTGAGTGCTATATTATATTGCAAGTATTTCAGTTTGGCCTGGCCATTGTCAACATCATTTAAGTTGCGCTTCTCCCTGTGGCGTCGGTTGGGCATGTGTTTGCTGTGTTCAAGTTGGATTTTTGTGTATCCCCACATGGATGGTTTTAACTTGTCTTACCCTTGTTGATATTTGTAAGGACATATGTCCATTTTCCTGTGTTTACCTTCCACCTACTTTATCTAGATGTGTGACACAAATGCTTAGTTCTGTGTTGCATTCAAGGCTTGTACTTACACATTACCTACATCTGCATGGCACCTGGTTATGCTATTGGTTGTCACTGATATACTTCAATCCTGTGTACAGAAAGGTTTTTAAGCATGAGCCAAATGGACTGGTTCAAAGCGCCTCAGCCTTTCAGGATTCCCACTGGTAGGAGCATACTTATTCTGCAGAGAGTGTTTACAATGTGCCCTTTGAATGCTTCTCACACTAATTCATTGTGATGCCATTTACTGATATTACTTTTAATATGGGAGATGGGTGAGAGTCTAATACAGAGTTGTAGCAAAGAAGGTATGTTTCAGTTCAGTGACACATCCATACAGATGTGTGTTTGATATTACAACAAGAACTAGGATGTGTGCAGTGTGAGGGTATGAGGGAGATTGATAGGTATGATATGATAAGAAGGTGTTGTTGTGTGACACAATTGAATGCATACATCACTATCAATCATTGTGAGATGTAAACACATGTCCATTTTTGTACAGTGTACTTGGCCAAGGAGGGCAACATACAGATGTATTTGGGTTATACATTTCAAACAGTCCCAAACAGAGTCCGACAAAATATGTTTATCAATGGACTCCAACCCCTGTGCCCGGTCGATGGCAGGGCATTGGTTTGCTGAGGAGTCTCTGGAAACATGTAGGAGTATGTCTTATCTTTGATTGCGTCCACAGCTGTGTCAGTTTTGAATGTGATCAGGCATGGACAACAGCAGAAGGACATGTGTGATCAGCTCCATGACAGCACACAACATTTGGAGATGAGTACAGGTGAGTTTCGGCCTTATGTCCCTCCCTTTACACCAGCTCAGATGTGGTGGTTGTACCGCTGTGTTCACACCGGCTGCAAGGCAACTCGTAAATGAGCAGTTACACTGTCGGTCTGCCCTCCAACAGACTCATTGGCCTATTCCGATGCTGCTACAGTCGGGATTTCCAAGTGTTGGCGGCGGGACCATGACTGTCTTTTGTAACTGCATGTCTCATTATAAGGCGCTCAGACTGCCGATGGCGCGGCTATCGATCTGACACTAATGGCATAGTGGTCCCAAGACGGTCAAACTCGTATTCAGGCCATGATATGAATTGAAAGCATCACACACCTACCAAGTCGAAAGGACTGTAGTCTTATCTATTGGTTCAGATAGATATTTGCTCCACTCCCAAAGCAAACAAACTGAAATATGAAAAAACAGTATAACACCAGTAACTTACACCGAGCATGTTAGTGAATCATATTAATGTGCAGAAGAATACACTCCATTCATCCAATTTGTTGAATGCATAAAACTGGTTACATAGAGTTTTCAAAAGCTTTAGCGTAAATAGGCTGCTATCAAAATGTTTACCTCCTGTAAATTTACCAAGTTATATCATCCGAAGTAATTGCGGTCCCAAGATATCTTACTTCCATGGGGACGCCTCCGCCATCGTCAGGTGTGGGTAATTAGCAGCGTTGCTCTCTGGGACTCCGAGCCTCACCAGAGTGTAGCCGATATCAAGGCTGCAGCAGGGGACCTCCAAGATGTCCGCGATGTCAAGCAGCTCCCCACGGGAGGCGGATTTCCCCCAGGATCCCTGGTGTGATCTCCAGAAGCAGCAGGCAATCCTTGTAGCAGGTAAAACAACCCCCCTCTGTGAGGCACGAGACAGCGCTTTCTAGCGCAATGGGGATGCCTCCGCCCTCGTCAGGGGTGGGTAATTAGCAGCGTTGCACTCTGGGACTCCGAGTCTCACCAGACTGTAGCCGCTATCAAGGCAGCAGCAGGGGACCTACTCGATGTCCCCGATGTCAAGTAGCTCCCCACGGGAGGGGGATTACCCCCAGGATCCCTGGTGTGACCTCCAGCAGCAGCTGACGATCCTTGTAGCAGGTAAAACAACCCCGCTCTGCGAGGTGCGAGACCGCTTACTAGCGCAAAGGAGATGCCTCCGCCCTCGTCAGGTGTGGGTAATTAGCAGCGTTGCACTTTGGGACTCTGAGTCCCACCAGAATGTAATCGCTATCAAGGCAGCAGCAGGGGAACTCCACGATGTCCGCAATGTCAAGTAGCACGCCACAGGAGGCTGATTTCCCCCAGGATCCCTCGTGTGACCTCCAGCAGCAGCAGACGATCCTTGTAGCAGGAAAAACAACCCCCTCAGCGAGGCACGAGGCAGCACTTTATAGCGCGATGGGAACGCCTCCCCCCTCGCCAGGTGTGGGTAATTAGCAGCGTTGCACTCTGGGACTCCTAGTCCCACCAGAGTGTAGCTGCTATCAAGGCAGCAGCAGGGGACCTCTGCGATGTCCGCGATGTCAAGCAGCTCCCCAGGGGAGGCGGATTTCCCCCAGGATCCCTGGTGTGACCTCCAGCAGCAGTTGACAATCCTTGTAGCAGGCAAAACAACCCTGCTCTGCGAGGAGTGAGGCAGCACTTTGTAGTGCCATGGGGATGCCTCCGCCCTCGTCAGGTGTTGGTAATTAGCAGCGTTGCACTCTGGGACTCCGATTCCCACCAGAGTGTAGCCGCAATTAAGGCTGCAGCAGGGGACCTCCCCGATGTCCGCGTTGTCAAGCAGCTCCCCACTGGAGGCGGATTTCCCCCAGGATCTCCGGTTAGACCTCCAGCAGCAGCAGGCAATCCTTGTTGCAGGTAAAACAGCCCCTCTCTGCGAGGCGCGAGGCAGCAAGTTGTAGCGCAATGGGGTTGCCTCCGCCCTTGTCAGGTGTGTGTGATTAGCTGCGTTGCACTCTGGGATTCCGAGTCCCACCAGAGTATAGCCGCTATCAATTCATCAGCAGGGGACCTCCGCGATGACCGGGATGTCAAGTAGCTCCCAACGGGAGGTGGATTTCCCCCAGGATACCTGGTGTAACCTCCAGCAGCAGCAGACGATCCTTGTAGCAGGTAAAACAACCCCCCTCTGCGAGGCGAGAGGCAGTGCTTTGTAGTGCGATGGGGACGCCTCCGCCCTTGTCAGGTGTGGGTAATTAGCAGCATTGCACTCTGGGACTCCGAGTCCCACCAGAGTGTAGCCGCTATCAAGGCAGCAGCAGGGTACCTCACCAATGTCCGGCAGCTCCCCACGGGAGGGAGATTTCCCCCAGGATCCGTGGTGTGACCTCGAGTTGCAGCAGATGATCCTTGTAGCAGGTAAAACAACCTACTACTCTCCACAATCAATTTTGTCTGAGTACATTTGTTTTAGTGTAATAGAAATGAAAAAAAAAACATACTCAGTTTTAACTCTCAGGAGCTCAATTGTTTTGTGGTATATCACTAGCTCATGAGAACAGGATTTCTTAATTTAAATTTGAAGAAGTCTAAGCCAATCCAGAAAGTTTCTGCAATTTCTAAAGAGAACAATTACATGTCAGTTAGCATGTTTTCTGTATAGTCTACTATCAGAACGATGGTGCTTTGCAAACCTTCTAAAATCAGTGAATTAAGAGATGTTCAGATTATTGGTCAATGATGCAATATTTTATTTATGGATTAAGATCAAACGATATAATGGCACCTGATTGCTTCACCAATATCATTGTTCAAAGTCTTCGTGACATAGCCCACTATCATTTTTGCTACAACTGCCGAGCTTGAAATTAAATGCAAGCCAAACTGGATCACTGACAAGGTTTTGGCAGTTAGTGACTGGCAGAACTTTATCTAACAAGAAACCTGCTTGCTGTGCCATTTGTAATCCAAAATAGTAAAAGGCAAAGCGCATTTCTCAGTTTTTCTCTGAAGGGACATTCTGACTACTATCAGCTATATTAATTTAGAAGGTAAAAGATTGAAACCTTGTTCAGACTTGGCAAAATGATTTTTGGACTTTAGTCTTGACACAATTATGATATCAAAATACTTAAATATAGAATCAATATAGAGATGAGGGGAAATAGATAAACCCTCCCACCAATAAAACATTATTTGATTAAACAATTGCATTCTATGGCACCATAAGGACTGATTCAATATGAGAATTGCACATGTTGAAGTTGATAATCCATGGAGAAAATATAGAGGTTGTGCTTACACACACGAGAGTGACTAACATTGCTATGGTGTTATTTTACTGCCTGCACATTAATAACATTCAAGATTGGTAAGTAAACGTGCACACACATCATTGTGTTTACGAAGGTACATGCTGTAGTCATACCAAATGGTAGCTACAAATTGTAACCCCAAATCTTAATTTATGATGGTGGAGGATACCACAGCTTTGGCATGACAAATATATGCATTGGCATGCAAAGATGCAAAGATTTTAGACATTGTCATACGAAATATTCAAAAATGAGATACAATCAGAACTATAATGATAATTGATTAGCATAATTGAATCCAAGAATCTTTGAAAGCATATGTAAGTGCTATGAGAGTTCCAGATTAAATATAAGTATCCTTCAGAAATACATTGAAATACAAAGCTCTCAGTGAATGAAATATGAAATATATCAAACCTTGATCAACAGAAATCGAGGAGGCCCACTGTAGCTCAATGGCTCCGGGATGTCGCACACTGTAGGGATATGAAGGAGCAATGTGCAGAGAAGTTGCCTTAGCGACATGCCCTAGAGATATCTGGGAGCTCTACAGAACATATTTTCTATGCTCTGGCTCTAGCCCAGCTACAGCCAGTATACAGGCACCATGACCTTGCGCCTTCATTAGAGCTATCTCTCCTAATCGATGTATGTCTGATGACAGCCTACTGGTTTCTTAGGGTCATATTGCTTGACACTATGGGGACAATCTTGATGTCGGGCTGAATTGCTTACCCCTGACACCGGCTCGTAAACAGGAATTACCGACACCTGATTGTCTGTCCCACCTGCCTCATTATGATGCGACGGAACACTGTTCAGTCGCATTCCAACATTTCCCTATGGGAGCATGCATTACGGCTGTAAACCAGCTGTAATACATGCTCCCATAGGGAAATGGGAGGTGTGGTTCATCCCTGCACCCTGTGGCAGGCACCTCAAGCTGCCTGCCACGGGGTGCATGAATCAATAGGGGTCACCTCTAGTGCCCCCTCAGCCCCCAACCGGAGGCGGCACACTAAAGGGGGCCCTGCTGGTGTCCGCCAAACATGCTTTCCGACATGGTTTCCATGTTGGTGTGGCCGGCATGGAAACCAGCCGGAATCCGTGCATCGTAATCCTAAGGGCAAAAAATGCCCACCCTATGGGATTACGAGCTGGTTCCGACTGAATAATGGGCTCCTTGAACCTATCAAATGCCAGCCGGAATGGGCATCCGGTTCGACCGGCTGCATCATTATCAGCCGGTTGGAATTGAAACCGACAATGGCTGTCGAAACGCCTTCAACCGATGGCCAGAAGCTTTCCAACCACCATGGTAATAGGCCCCAGTGTATTTGGAAATTGTTGGATTTCTGTTTGTAATGTTACAAAATTATAAATAACACTTTTACAAAAGAGGATTCTGATTTCATACATTTCTCATTATTCAAATGTGAAATTACTGCAGGCTAAATTATTTGCAATATGGTTTGTTGTTGCATGTTTGAACGT
This sequence comes from Lissotriton vulgaris, assembly GCF_964263255.1. Taxonomy (NCBI): domain Eukaryota; kingdom Metazoa; phylum Chordata; class Amphibia; order Caudata; family Salamandridae; genus Lissotriton; species Lissotriton vulgaris. The sequence continues at coordinate 1,717,357,050 of NC_141689.1, read as the reverse complement.
ATCACTCAAAGATTAGACGGTAAAATTGACAATGCTATTGTGTTGCTATCATTCAAGAAGGCCCCAAAAGTTATGGGACTGAATATCTCACATAGGCAGCATTCCCCTTCAAGGCTTTGATTTCAATCTTTCACAGCTATCAGACTTCATTTAGGGAACCAGAGGGGAGACTGGGCCTACTGGGCGCCAACTATAATGGTTGATTTTACTGTTTTAAGTCCCCTTCTTATATGTCTCCACATTCTGGAACGAGTTCAATCATTTTCACATTTGAGTCTCAGTGGAGCAAGTTCAAGCAGTTACTGGCTTCTCAGGAAGGTAGTGGAGGCAAGAGCTTAGACCTGAACAGCAAACCTGTAGACACACTTTTCTAGTCACACAACAGAAATAAATGCTGCTCAAGTCAATTCAATTAGTGAATACAGGGTGGTGCCCCTGGGTAAGATCTCGTTGGGGTGACAAACACCTCTCTCCAATTCTGTCTCCCATCTGGGCGACCCTGTAAATTATAGCCCTCAGTATTCTGAGTCAGAAGCATTATTTTGGCACATATGCAGCCGACATTATTCCTAACCAAGAAGTTCAGTTGCTCTTTTTCATAATTAATTTGGGCAGAAAAGTCTCAGTTCCCCAAGCTCAAGCCTTTGATGTGCATTCCAACACAAGTCTTTGGTGCACAGTTGGAGGCTATGCTATCTGCTTTTTAGTTCTGCAGCACTCGTGGGTGTGTGGGTGGGCAGGTACACCTTGGGCCCGATTCTGATGTGGGTTAGAAAGCTTCCTGACCAAATCGGTTTGGGAATAGATTCCAACCCACTCAAATCAGGAAAGTCCGACCGACCGAGTACGACCGACCGAGTACGATGCATCTGGATGCGTCATGATACGATTTGGTGGGACTCCCATTGACTTCAATGGGAGCATATGTTCCTAACCACATCACAATTGGTCGGGAAGACACATTCCCGATTCGATTTGGAAGGCGCAAATGACATTAGGAGGCCTATTTAACCACATCGGAATCATACCCTAGGTGGGAATGCTTTCCTAACCGCATCAGAATCAGCCCCTTAGTGTCTTAGGTGTAAGTGATGTCCTCACTATGGGACAGTATTTGTCGTATGGACCAAAGGAGGCAGGAGAATAGTGGATTTGAGTCCATTGCTGTTCCTGTCTTTACCTGTTTCTTTGTGGTTTCTCTAGACCTAAAGAAGGCAGAGTCTTGTGGGGCAGTGCACCATTTTCTTCGTCTCTTATGGACAGATCTACAGTTGAGGGGATTTTGCTTGTACTTGCATCAGCTTTGACAGAGACACTCACTCTCTGCAACATCATAGATGATGACCTTATGGTGTGTTAAAGTACGTACATAGGAATCATCACACTTCTCCTGAAGAGACTACAGAAAACTCAGCGACAAGGCTCATCCTCAACATCCCCAGTCGGACCTACATCACACCCCACCTCAAGAAACTAGATTGGCTCCTGATACAAAAGAGATGCCAGTTGAAGATGTTGACCGATGCATACAAAGCCCTGCACGATGAAGGACCAGCATACATCAACAAATGCATGTCCTTTCATCAACAGACCAGACACCTATGATCTGCCTCCCTCTTCCTAGCAGATACCACCCAGGTCAGCTGAAGCAACAGTGGCTGATGCTCCTTCTCACATCTGGCAACCAAAGCTTGGAACAACCTTCTCCTGCACCTCAGGTCTGCCTCATCGCGCCGGGAACTCAGGAAAGGACTCAGGAACTGGCTGTTCAAATCAACAGATAGCCATGAAGCAGCCAACTACTCCAGCTCCTGGACACCCTCACAGGTGATTTGCCACGCTTTATAAATGCTTGAGGATTAAATCCTTGATTGATTAATAGGAGAACGGAGTACACAAATTGTGGTAGAGGATTGTGAAAGAATCCCAGCTGTTTTCTTTTTTGGCACCTTTTTTAAGAATTTGTTGTTCAGAGAGCTAAATTACCACACTGACCTTGGTTATATTGTGCTAAGATATATGGTCTGACATAAATATTGTGTATATATTTTGTTTCCATCTATTACTAACTCCAATGTGCAATATTTTTGTAAATGAAGTTTGAGACGCAATATTGATGTTAAACAATAGTCTTACTATGATATTCTGGGATCATACCCTGATATCTGTGATCTGAAAACCACAAAAATTAAACCTGTCAAAACTTTACATCCTTCTGAGACCAGTAATTTCAGAATCATTACATTGGGTACGGTAATATTTGATATCTGCATCACATAAAAGTGAAAATATGAAGCACAATATATAACAAACATTGGCACAGCCAATCGGCCAACTCTTGCTGGCTGCCAGTACTGGCTTTGCCAGTGCATATAGAATTGCTGTGCATGCATTAGCAACGTCAATTGCGATTGAAGCCCAGCCTGAATTCTTATGTTATGCACTTTATAACTTTTCACTTTTTTAAGGGGCTATCACTTAACGACTAGAAGCAATGAGGTCGCCAACTTGGAAGTCTATGAAACAACAGCTACTAATGTTGACATGGCCAAAGCTTGTGGCAGAGTTCTAAAAACGGTTCACTGATAGGATATAGATTAAAAAAATATTGATGTTCTAAATATCGAACAAAATATATAGAATACAAAAATATTGACTCCTATACCTAAACAGGTAAGTACATTAATAATAAATATTGATGTAAAAAATATAGATGTAAAAATATCTATTTAAATACATAAAAAATAATATATATTAAACATATTATTATTGATTTTAACAAAAAATTACATTTCATATACATTTTGACAAAACACAACAAATAAACATAATAAAAAAATAAAACCACACACATAATAATTTATACATATACTTATATGTACTTTAAAATAATTTATAAACTATTATCTTTCATTTATTTTAAAATGTTAAAACTATATAAAAATAAAAAATAAAATATATATAACTAATTTGAAATATAAAAAAACATTCTAGAATAAATTAAAATATTAAACTATAAAGTAAATATTTAATCTTAAATTGCCCAATACAATAAGTGCAACAGTAGAGAAAGTGTTGGATAGCAAAATAATTCAATTTACTATTCCAACTCCAGTGATTACAACACTAGAGAAAGTGTTGAATAGCGAAGATGTAAAAATGACTATTCCCACTTCAAAGAATAAGTAGGGAAAGTGTTGGATAGTGGAGGGGTAAAAATTACTATTCCCACTCCAGTGAGAGCAACAGTAGGGAAAGTGTTGGATAGCAGTGGGGAAAAAAATACTATTCCCACTCCAGTAAGTGCAAAAGTAGGGAAAGTGTTGGATAGCGGAGGGGTAAAAATTACTATTTCCACTCCAGTAAGAGCAACAGTAGGGAAAGTGTTGGATAGCGGAGGGGTAAAAATTACTATTCCCACTCCACTGAGTGCAACAGTGGAATAAATATTGTATAGTGGAGATGTAAAAATTACTATTCACAATCCATTGAGTGCAACAGTAGGGAAATTGCTGGATATCGGAGGGGTAAAAACTACTATTCCAACACCAGTGAGTGCAACAGTAGGGAAAGTGTTAGAAAGCGAAGGGGTAAAAATTACTAGAGTAAATCCAGTGAGAGCTACAGTAAGGAAAGTGTTGGATAGCGAAGGGTCACGTTTTACTATTCCCACTCAATAGAGTGCAACAGTAGGGTATGTGTTGGATAGCGGAGGGGTAAAATCACTATTCCCACTCTAGTGAGAGCAAAAGTAGGGTAAGTGTTGGATAGCAGAGGGAAAAAAATACTATTCATACTCCAGTAAGTGCAGAAGTTTGGAAAGAGTTGGATAGCGGAGGGGAACAAATTACTATTCCCACTCCAGTAAGAGTAACAGTAGAGAAAGTGTTTGATAGTGGAGGGGTAAAAATTACTATTCCCACTCCACTGAGTGCAACAGTAGAATAAGTATTGGATAGCGGAGAGGTAAAAATTACTATTCACACTCCAATGAGTGCAACAGTAGGGAAAGTGCTGGATAGAGGAGGGGTAAAAATTACTATTCCCACTCCAGTAAATGCAGCATTAGAGAAAATGTTGGATAGCGGAGGGGTAAAAATGACTATTCCCGATCCAGTTAGAGCATGGGTACTCACAAACTTTCTCTCAGGGGCCAACTTTACAGTGTGGTTTGTGGCCGAGGGCTGCACCGGTGGGGGCGGGGTCAGAGGGGGAAGGGACAGGGCTAGAGAAAAAAAACTGTGACCATGAGGTTGAACACAGGTCCCTGCAGCGGACGCATTTGTCCACTGAGCCACCAGACCCAGCATACACATCTCCCTTTCTCCTGCTCTCTGTCTCCCTCTCTCTGCCTCCCTCCCTCTGTCTCCCTCTCTCTCTCTGGCTCTGTCTGTCTCTCTCCTTCTGTCTCCCTTCATCTGTCGCCCTCAATCTGTCGCCCTCTGTCTATCGCCCTCCTCCCTCGATCGCTCTCCTCTCTCTGTCTTCCTCCTCCCTCTGTCTGTCTCCTTCTCCCTCCCTCCGTCTCCTTCTCCCTCCCTCCATCTCCCTCCCTGTCTCCCCCTGACTGCCTCTCTATGTCTCCCTCTCTGTCTTCCTCTCTCTGTCACCCTCTGTCTCATTCCCTCGGTCAACCTCTGTCTCCCTCCTTCCCTCCCTCTCCTTCTGTCTCCCCCTTCCTCCCTCTGTCTCCTCACCCGAAGTGTGTGTCAGCCCGGGCTGAGACAGGTTCCCCATCGCACACACACAGCCGCACCCGAGTACTTCATAGGTCTTTAAAATACCATTTATATGTTAATGAGGCTTTGTTGTATTTCATCTCTTAGCGCCCATGCATCTCCACTCTGACAATCACTGGAATCCCCCAGCCCCCACAAAGCAGAGTCTCTCAGAGTCTGCGCTGCTGCGGGGGTGTTTGCTAACACTATTTTCTATTTTAAACACATTTACAATGTCTGCAAGGTTCGCAGGCCGCTAAGAAAGGTTTGCCAGGCCGCTGGCGGCCCGCGGGCCATAGCATGAGTACCCATGAGTTAGAGCAACAGTAATAAAAGTGTTGGATAGCGGAGGGGTAAAAATTACTATTCACACTTTACTGAGTGTGACAGTCATATAATCATTGGATAGCGGAGAGGTAAACATTACTGTTCCCACCCCACTGAATGCAACAGTAGGGAAAGTGTTGGCTACCGGTGAAATTCGTTTTTACTAATCACACTCAAACACAAAAAATAATTAAAAAAAAAAAGAAAAACAATATTTATAAAATAAATATAAAAGATATCAAACATATAAAAAGAACACATATTAAACATTTATTACATATAACAAAAACATAGAATTATTATATTAAAAAAAATTACAAAAAATAATTGTTTTAAACTAGAATATATTTACAAATAAAAGAATGAATTCAAAAATAAATGTATTTATTTTAATTCCTAGCCTATAACACCACACCATTAACACAACTCTTCAACATTTTTAATTAAAAGTATTTACATAATTAACAAAATTAATCATTAATCAAAAAAATATGATTAATAAAAAAACATTAATTAACTACACAAACTGTAACACTATAATATCCACAACACAAACCTGAATTAATCTATAAAATATTAAAACACAATTAAAACTTATTTTTAAATTAAAAATTACTGCTATTAACAACTGGTAATTAAATAATTAATTACAGTTAATACCCACCCTTAAAACCTTTATTATTAAAAACACACAAAAACTAAACAATTACCCAAAATATATATTAAATAATGAACTATAATTAACAACTATATAATAATTAATTAAACACAAATTACTTACCACTGTTTACTCCTATCAAAACTTATAAAACCACAACACACACCTCAAACTATTTACACAATTACCAAAATTATTAACAAATTCTTTAATTAAAATTAATTAACAACTGATTAATAATTCATACATTTAAAAAATGTACTTTCCACCCTTTACACTTATAAACACCACAACCCACCTAAAACTAATTACACAATTACCATAATTAATTACTAATTAATTCATTAAATGTACTAACAACCAATTATTAATTAGTTAATAATAATTTACTTTACACATTTAACTCTATAACATCTACATTAAACACATAATAATAAATACAAATATTAATAATAATAAATAAAAAATAATCAATACATTTAATATAATACATTAATTTCCACCATATTCCCTATAAACCCACAACCTGCTATCAAACTAAAAGCGCAAATTTTAAATACAAATAAAAAATAACTACAAAAAATGTTACACATACATTAAAAATACATACAATTTTTATACAAAAACACACATCACATACATATATTTACTAAAATACATAACAATTATAAACATTATTTTAAACACTTGGGAGCCTATTAAGATGGGGGTGGACTTTAGTCAGCCCGCCATCCTCGCGGTGCTGGGACTGGCCGCCAGACGTGCGGCGGTCCCGCATCACTGACTGGGATGTGACCGCCACCCTGGCGGTCGCATTCCGCATATTTGACATTGCCTCAGGTGCTGCTTACAGCAGTACCCGCCGCAATGCCAAATTAACATGTTGTGCATTCCCGTGCACAACATGGCAGGCACTGCGCAGTGCCTGCCACCTTGTAAATGGAGCTGTAGGGGGGTACCATGGGTACCCACCAACTGCACCCACCCCCCTTAGGGGCCCGCAACAGGCCCCCAATGCACATTCCCGCCAGCCTTTCCATGGCAGCAACGCCGCCCTGGAAAGACCTTTAAAACCATGCATCATAATATGAGCGGCGGTGCTTTCTAGGCACCGCCACCATATTGTTCCCCAGGGCCGCCCGGCCATCAATCAGAATGATTGCCGATCTGCGGAAAAGCGCGGACACACTTTGCGTCTGCCGCTATACCCTTTGCCATAATTATATGGTGGGGGTAAATCAGGTTGAGATTGCAGGCGCCTGCCATCCTATTGACCCCTATATTTTTTAAATCAATATCACTTACCTTAAATTCGATATTCTTGACGACGATATTCTTGCTGTCGCTATTTCTGAACCACAATATGTATACCTCGATATTTGTGCAACTCGTTATTTATGACTCAATATTCTGTGTCTGCACCTCTAAAAACATTGTCAGACCAAATACAGACAGTTGAAAGCAGCATGACAGGGACATGGGGAGAGAGAGTGAGAGATTTGAGAGACATTGAGCAACAGCAATGCTCGGTGTTGATGGAGGGAGAGGAAGAGAGCAATATATGGAGGGAATATTTTAGGGAAATATCGATGATCACCAGGATATCAGGTGGGCAGAGTAAGAGAGAAAGTGAAAGAGAGAAAGAGTCTGAGGGGAAGGAGCATGAAATTCATTCAGCCAAGTGCTAAATCTTAAAAGCAAGGGAAGCTTCTAGGAACAATTAACAAGTAGGCTGAAACCTAAACGCTCTAGGGGTGGGACAAACAGAACAATAAGCAGGAAAGCCACTGAGTATGAAGCAGAGAACTGAAATAGACAAGAAAGCCATTTAATCATGATCAAGGGGGAGTCCCAAAGCCCCTACATGTATATGGCTCAGTTTTTTAGGTCGAGCGTGAGCCAGTGCACAAGCGCTGTTCTGCGAAGAGCTGTGGCAGTTAAGTATGGAGAGAAGCTTCCCCACTCCCCCACCCTTATTTTTCATTGACTTGTGTGTTTGTCCCTTGTAAATGATGTCTTCTGAATCATTATGAGGCTGGTTAGTCCCTCCTTAGTACAGCCATGTCGTCATTTGTATCCTCCAATGGCTACTGGCCCCTTTACTTGGTTGTTACATGGGGTGTGTACTATTTCCTTTCTACTCTGCAGACTTGTCTACATTTTGCCGCAACTATGGATTCCCTCGGGATGCAGATACTTCTGGGGTATGCATGCAGACATGTCTGCAATCTTCAGTGCTGCAGAGATCTTGCATGCTGAAGAGCACCCGCTGACTTTGCGGTGTTACTCTGGAAAATATGATTCACATGATACGCCTCTTAAGTCTTGCAATATTTGTTACATGCATGCGATGATAGGAGCGTATTTTATTAGTAATTTATGTACTCTCCATTCCCTCTCAGTGCCTTGTGAACGTGTAGCTCATAAAAGGCGGTCACGTGTGCTGCATTACATTCATGTTAGCATTTCAAGAGGGCCATTCTGCAGCTCACGCAGCAACCAGGCGCTATCGGTTGTCTCAAGACTTTCATCCAAAGTAGGGTAAGCATTCGCAAATGGACAAACCTCCTTATGTGCTCCTCAAAGCTTAGAGTATGTAAAATGACACAAAACGGTCTTCCAGAATATCCCCCGCCCCACTAGACCGAAGAGCATTCCCAGTAAAACAACAAATGTCTACCAGCGAAGTAATAACTTTCACAGCTCAAAATGCATCTAGGTTTCAGGAATACAGCTTTGTAAATTACCACCCACACTAAGCTAGAAAACAAGCACTGGCAAAGCAAAGGTCTTGGCTTTAAATGAATGTTATATAATGTGAAACATAAGTAGATGGCATAGGAATGCATATGTATTTGTGTGGAAGCAAAGAACTAGAATATGATTGGTGTAGGTAAAAGGCCCAATGATAGCTGCACTTCAAGCCAGACCTGAAAATTCATGTAGGCTATTAACTGCCCTCATCTCATCTGTGCTGCTGCCAGAAAAGAAACAACTATTTAGTTAGCCAAGAAACAAGCTCATGCAGCTGGATAAGTAAAATGGTCCCATTTGTGTGGAGGCTAAGAATTATTTTTCTTGAAGCACACAACCTCAGCCCAATCAAAACTAGTACTTGCAGCTTCCAACATGCGGGTGGAGCTAAAGTGCTTCTCCTAATGATACATCAAGCCAGACCATAATGAGTGATTCAAACGTCATAACGGAAAAGTATTTTAGCATATGCTGTGATAAAACTGCGGCCAGGCTTAATGCCTTTGTTTTTCACAATGTCTTCTGTGCCCGTAGCTTGTGAGGAGTAACTGGTGTGGGCAGTACTTGCACTAGTAGGAGCGTGAAATGTGTCAAAAGCTGTCAAAAGCTGTCCAGGTGGCTTAATATGCTGCACAACATACCACACACCTCCCCCAGAAACTGGCTTGGCTTGAGTGGTGCTGCAATTCTGAAGCGTGGCTATGGATTTTGGATATGTATTCTTGCAGTGTCTCAGAATCTCCTTAGCTTGCAAGGCCGTCTCATTTGGGTGGGTAGGCAATTTGGAGTGTGTGGCCATACAAGTATTAGCCTGTAACTCAACAACCACGACCAAAACACTAAGTTAACAGAGACACTACTTTGGACCCAGAGACAACACACAAATTGTAACTCATCTCATGTAATTTACATGATCACGTGTCCCTGCGGAAAAAAGTATATAGGAATGACCTGCAGAAAGGTAAAATTAAGAATTGGAGAACACAAAAGCAATATCAGATTGAAGAAAATCAACACAAAACTCTGTACCCAATTTGTTGAATCAGGCCACACAGTAGAAGAAATGCAATGGACTGTCATTGAAATGTTGAAAGATAAGACTGGAAATGCTGAAAAAGTCCTATATGAAAGGGAACAAAGATGGGTCAATCGTCTTAAAACTCATCTTACTGGACTTAACGATACTGTCCCATGGCATCATTATGCATAAATGTATGTATACTTTACCTTTACATCTTACATCTTATGAATTGACATGAAGATTCTTTATAATTGAGAATTACCCTGGAGATATATGTTATTTATCAATTAAGGTGATGTACATGATGAATGAGAAACACATAACCCACTGATTGACTCTTAATATAAGCTCCAACACAGAACACGAAAGACTGCTTTCTGTATTGATCAAGTTAACTCTAACCACAAGCAGTTCCCTTTTATCACAAAGTTTTATCACAAAGTTACATACAGTGGAATAAACGAAAATATGGCTTTATTTCTTTACCTATATATGCCTACGTAAAATATAGAAAAGAACAAGATATCCTAAAGCCATATTCCTGAATATGCTAAATGTTGTAACGAACACAAGTAATTATGCTTTCCATGTTACTTAAGAAAAGCAACATCGCGTATGGTCCATTTTCTATGACTATGAGATCAGCAGTATAGATAAACGGGAAACTTAAGAAAAGCAACATTGCGTATGGCCCGTTTTTTATTACTACAAGATCTGCAGTGTAGAAAAACAGGAAACTGACGCGTTTCCGTGTCCGGGGGCAGCGCCAGCACCAGACGCCAGAGACACTCCACATTGCGGGTAAGAGAACTTCGAGGCCGATTTATAATTTTATAACTCTAGTCGGTCCTCGGATTGCGAGCCTAATATAAAAATACCCCTTTTCATTTCCTACTTCAGCCTGAGACCAATTGGTCCTAAACCCCTGACGCGACACGATATCTCGAAAACTAAGGTAATACTTTAATTTTGATACAAGGTGAAGGTTCCTAGAACATGCACTTACTTAATTGCGAGTATTTTAGGTGGGTTTCCACACGTATGTCACAATGCCTAATAATATGGATACCTTTACCTACAGACTAACGATAGACCTGTTGCCATAATAATAATGTAGGTCATTTACAACACTGTGTCTCTTATAATTACGAGTTAACCAGGCGGTCTACCACTTTCACCGCATTGTCAAATAGAACATAAATACCCTTATTTGTTAACTAACGAAAGTCCTGTTACCAGAAAAGCAAAAAATTAGGGTTATCAATACTTACTGTTTAACATAAAAATGTGCCTCTCTCCCCTCACTGTTTAGATTCCTGAATGTGATTCGCCAATTGTTTTCCTAATGAATGCCTAAACTATAATGAATATGCTTCAGAAATGATATACAAAATAACAGTGTCGCAAAATTTGCTGTGGTCAAAATACATACATGCCTAGGTAAACACACATAACAATATCGTGAACTGATTTGTGATTTCTATTACAGGTAAATTAAACCTTGTATTCATAATACGGTTGGTATAACAAAATCCACTGCCATACTACACAAGAGGTGTGAGTATATTTTACTTTCTGTTTTGTCCTGACGAATGCTCCACAGACCCGGCTGGGCAATACGGAGCTGAAACATGTTGACTGTATGTTTAAAGTGATATACTGAGATCCAGTTACTTGATCTGATAGTATACCGTATAAAATTTTAATAACAAATCACACCCTCCGGAATAAAATAGTAATATGGGTGATGACTTGTCTTTTAATATAATTCAACCTTCAAAGTGGTGATACCTAAATTCATCTCTGGACACTGCTACGCTGCTCCAGAGTGGTCCTCAGGCTTGAGGCTGGCATGTAGCACAAATAGATCACCCGATGACAATTGCCACTAACGTCTATGAGGGGCGGAGAACTAAGATACCCCGCACTTACGAAAAATCACAGCGTTTATGAGGGTTTTCTATACCACTTTGTGTAACGTAGTTACAAGTGTCCTAGCCTACTTTTGATATTGAATATCTTATGTGGGGAACTGAATAGACACACATTCCTCCTCCCTAATCTTGATTGACATCATACAAGCATTAGCCCCTATGCTGAGGCCGACCACATTTTACCACCACTATGCCAATTGCAATTTTCTGAAAAATTAAGCAGATGACGGACATCAACTTGGTTGTGCAAAAGAAACAGTGCTAGCCACACAGGAGTACTCAGTAGCCTCCTAAGCTAATGAAAGGAAGGGATGCAGTAGGTTTAAGTTAAGAACAAACTGGTGGATGCCGGTGGAGTAGCTTCCAGAAAAGAGCAGAAAGGAGAGAGAACTGCACCCAATGTAGCAACAAACAGGAAGGAAGGAGCCAGTAAGAAGCACCTCCTAGCCAATGACTATTTCACACGTGCTTGCCTTAGCTGCACATTTCTACTCGCTTGTCATCATGCTGTGCCCTCTTCCAACCTTGCTCACTGGACAGAGATAAAGCCAAGGTCAGTTCAGTTATAGCTATAGGGTACTCATCAGATAGGTGTAGAGGCTTCCCCCATTAAGATCAGTATGATCTGGGGGTATCACCTTGGCTTGTAGACTCCAACCTGCACTTCGGTAGGTCGCAATCCGCGCACCTTCCTCTGCGCTTCGGTGGGCCGCAATCCCGACACCTTGCTCTGCTCCTCGGTAAGTTGCAATCACTGAACCTTACACTGCGCTTCGGTAGATCGCTATTCCCGCACCTTACTTTGCACTTTGGTAGGTCAATATACCCACACCTTACTCCGAGCTTTGGGAGGTCAATATCCCCGCACCTTACTCTGTGCTTCGGTAGGTCAATATCCCCACACCTTACTTTGCGCTTCCGTAAGTCAATATCACCACACCTTTCTCTGTACTTCGGTAGGTCAATATCCCTGCACCTTACTCTTCGCTTTGGTAGATGAATATCCTCACACCTTACTTTGCGCTTCGGTAGGTCAATATCACCACACCTTTCTCTGTACTTCGGTAGGTCACTATCCCTGCACCTTACTCTGTGATTCAGTAGGTCACCATCCCTGCACCTTACTCTGTGCTTCAGGAGGTCACTTTCGTAAATGCTGGCTTATGATTCGTTCATAGGCTTGTTAGTACCTCCTTAGTAACAACTTGTCTTCATTTGTAACCTCCCATGAGGACTGGCCCTTTTTCCTTTGTTTGTTACACCATATGTCTTATTTTGTCAGTAAGCACTATTTTCTTTAATGAGTTTCACCTACTGCAGGCACAACTTACTTTCCTGCAACATTCAGTGCGACATGCATGCTTTCACTTTCCAAGCTGCCCGGGGCAATGACTGCACTTCTTTGCAATTCCATAGGTCTTGCATTTGCAAGAGTTTGAGCTATTGGCATTGTAAATGACAATACCTTTTATTTATCTGTTAAATATCAAAACAGATAAATAAATGGTATTGTCATTTACAATGCCAGTAGCTTAAACTCTCGCAAATGAGAGACCTATTGCATTGCACATGCTTGCTTTTTCAGTGCTGTCTGTGACAGAAATCTGTCTGTAGGTAGGCAGCATGAGATGAGTTGTTATTACTCGAAGCAGACATAAAAACCAGAGGTAGGGGAAGGAGGAATGTAGGACCTTGGTGATAAAGTGCTTTTTGAGTGCTGCTCGGTTTATTATCCTCATATACTTTATCCCCAAGTCTCGTAATGAGGTGGTCTGTGGGAACGCTCCGAGGAACAAACCACAGCCCTATTTAACTTGAAACCTACCTCATGGGATTAGAAGGTTGATACTCCTTTTGAGAATCAACTTGTTGCCCCTAAGAGAAGTCACCGTCATTTGGGATAAAATACTGACGGAGTAGAGAATTTGTGAAATGCGTTATTTACAAATCCAAGATTATAACTATGTGCTATTTGTGTGCTCGGATTTACAAAGGGCCAGGCACATGTTTTTAAGACCAATATTTATCAAATGTAATATTCATTCTGCAAATGAGGCCCATATATCTGTTTTGTCCCCACCAAATGAAATGGTCTGTTATAGGATATATCAATTTTTAAAAACGTTTTAGGTTATTTAGTAAGTCATTTTTAACTCTATTTTGTACATCGGAATTTTATGATGGTCGGATATTTGATTGTATACTTGTTTAAATATTTCTCCTCTTGTTCCATAGGAATGTTTTTATTTATTTATCGATTTATCTTTCCTGCACTCCACACAGTATGTTTGATAAAGTCTTTTTAGGAGGCTGCCATGTACAAAGGAAGAATTACGTATTGTATGTACAGTATTGCTTGTTTAATCTGTGCTTATATTTCTGTGGACCTCTACAGGAGTTCCATACCAAAATGTATTAATTGAATGATTGAGCAATGCTCCCCTTGCACAGTTGTTCCTCGAGATCATCTTACAGTGAGAGTGCCAATCAGTAGTGCCCATACACAACATAACATTGTAGATGGAGTAGCTACCAATAACTGGGAGGTTCTCTCCTGAGGGTCTCAATTAATATCATGGACACCTCTTACTTCACTCATTCCATCAATGATGCCACTTAGAACCCAACAGTGGAGAACAAATCATACAATTCTGCATTTGTTTCGAATAAATTCACTTTTTATCCTTAACACGATTGCTTATTTATTTTTTTTAATGTCTTTAGGCCGATCATCCAAATGCATGCTTTTAATGCTAACAACAACAAAGTGACTTTGGCCTAATAAAACGTAAGATATTTACAGAGATTGCTAATTAGAAGCCTGCGCCTGGTACCGTCATGAAATTGTCATCGTTAAGCAGGCAGAAAGTGGACTAGTTGCAATCGCGCACTGCCTTGCTCAGTATTCGCACCGATTTCTTACATTAACAGCTTTGAGTTTCACCTTGTTGACTTTTCCAACTTCAGTCGGTAATTGGGCGAAGCTCTGTACTGCGGAGCCTCACGTAGGGAATGTTAAGCAGCAAGTTGCTGTCAACATGCATTGCTAATATTCAGCCTTATCAAGGAAGCGAGTTTCTCTGTATTTACTGCATATGCATGTGTCGCTGGGCAGATATTGAAGGCTGTTGCTAAATACTTCTGAGATAGCGAGTCGTCCTTAATAACACTGAATGTATTAATCAGAGGTAGGAGGGGGCCAGTTCAGCGCGCCTGGCATGTTTATTTGCACCCTGATACATGTGATCGTATTTTTGAGGTGGAGGCTATCAATAGAAGGAGTTTCAGGACGTAGATAAGATATTATTTTTGTGATGTTTTTTCCCTATTAATTAAATGTGTTTCTGACGATCAGAACGGCGTCCACCCACTTTTTTCACAGGGTGGACTCAGTCCACGCTGCTAAGAAGTTGAGACTCACTGAAAAAGAGGCTGAATTCGCCCCGGTGTAATTTCCAAACACCGGGACACTTTCAGCAGCGCCTGCACGTTGTTATCAGCTTTCGATCAACAACATGCAGGCAGAGGAGGGATTGGGTTCTCCTATTTCTGACTCCTGCTGGACCCATAACAAAGGCCGAATCTGAGGGGTCATCAGGCCTCCTTTTGTTCCAGTCTCCTGGCTGGCAGCAGCCAGGAGCCTCACATCTAGAAGCAAATGCAGCACAGGGTAAACAAAGGCTAGCACTTCACACATACTTGGGAGAGGCAGCTTTTCACTTTCAGGCTCTGTTTAGGAGATATGCCTGCACTGTACGACTGTCAGATGTGTTGATCTTTCCCAGTATTTGCACAAAATAAATAGCATTTATACAGCGCTACCCCCCCCTGAGGAGGCGTTGAAATAATTTAAATATTACTAATTTTTCTTTTAAAGCACTATGGCTAGTGGAAGCTTTACGCTAACAAAAGGCAACATTGTTTTATGTGTAGCCTACAAAAGTGAATCTTCTGCCTAAATCAGGAGGGTTTGCAAGTATACTCGAAACGTGCTCAAATGTACTCATGATACACCTGCTAAACATATGTGAGGGCTTAAGATCTGATGTCACTTCTTATGATGCCACTTCCTGTGATGTCACTCGCTGTGATGTCTTGCGCTGGGATGTCACAAGGCATGATGTCACGAGCTGTAATGCCACTTGCCTGTGATTACCAAATGAGAAATAGTTACTGTATATCGAGTTACAACTAGACTAGAGCAGTGGCGCAGCAAATGGGGGGAGGGACGAGTCTTACTTGAGGCCGTTGTGGAGTGACAAACACAGAATAGCCAGCAACTCCCTCCCTGCTCTTACATACAACCAACGTGAGGTGGCAAATGAAGGGACCGCCACGGGCGGCCACAGGTCTGGCGACTCCACTGAACTAGAGCGAGAGAAAGCAGACATGTACATTAAACAAAGAGTATGAAAGACATGTGACAAAGTGACCACTGGAGTAACTTTTTTTATAAAGTGAAGATAATCATGCAATCAGAATATTAATATCGCACATTGAATAAAAAGTAAAGTCCTATAGAATCCGACTAAAGGGTTACAATTGTAATGAGGAGCATGGTTCAAGATGTGGAAGAACTAGGAGACGAAGAAGATGGTGGTAGAGGAAAGGGCACACTGACAGTAAAGGAGGCAGCAGATGAGCTGGCAAACTGTTTCGGTGGTGGGGCTTTACTGGGCCTGGCGGAAGGGTGCCGATGTACAGAGGGCATGCAAGGGGCATAGCATTGGAGGCCTAGTAAAGAGCAGGGGCGGCTGGTGACATTTGAAAGTGGTGGGGCGTAAACTAATTTGCATATTGCACCGCAGCGATCGAGCACAGCGAGCGAGCCCTAACCACCTTGAATCCATCCATACATCATTCATGCATCCACCCATCTATCCACCCACCCACCCTGCATCCATACATCATTCATTCATGCATCCACCCATCCATCCATCATGCATCCACCCACCATGCATGCATGCATCCATACATCATTCATACATCCACCCATACATCCACCCACCCATCCTGCATCCATACATCATTCATTCATGCACCCACCCATCCACCCATCCATCCATCATGCATCCACCCATCATGCATGCATCCATGCATCCACCCATCCATCCACCCACCCACCCTGCATACATCATTCATTCATGCATCCACCCATCCATCCATCATGCATCCGCCCATCATGCATGCATCCATACATCATTCATGCATCCACCCATCCATCCACCCAACCATCCTGCATCCATACATAATTCATTCATGCACCCACCCATCCATCCATCCACCCATCCATCCATCATGCATCCACCCATCATGCATGCATGCATCCACCCATCATGCATGCATCCATCCATCCATACATCATTCATGCATCCACCCATCCATCCACCCACCCATCCTGCATCCATACATCATTCATTCATGCACCCACCCATCCATCCATCCACCCATCCATCCATCCATCCATCACGCATCCACCCATCATGCAAGCATCCATCCATACATCATTCATGCATCCATCCACCCATCTATCCATCATTCATGCACCCACCCATCCACCCATCCATCCATCCATCATGCATCCACCCATCATGCATGCATCCATGCATCCATCCATACATCCATACATCATTCATGCATCCACCCATCCACCCACCCACCCTGCATCCATACATCATTCATTCATGCATCCACCCATCCATCCATCATGCATCCACCCATCATGCATGCATCCATCCATACATCATTCATGCATCCACCCATCCATCCACCCAACCATCCTGCATCCATACATCATTCATTCATGCACCCACCCATCCATCCATCCACCCATCCATCCATCCATCATGCATCCACCCATCCATCCACCCACCCACCCTGCATACATCATTCATTCATGCACCCACCCATCCATCCATCCACCCATCCATCCATCATGCATCCACCCATCATGCATGCATCCATCCATACATCATTCATGCATCCAGCCATCCATCCATCCACCCATCCTGCTTCCATACATCATTCATTCATGCACCCACCCATCCATCCATCCACCCATCCATCCATCCATCATGCATCCACCCATCCATCCACCCACCCACCCTGCATACATCATTCATTCATGCATCCACCCATCCATCCATCATGCATCCGCCCATCATGCATGCATGCATCCATACATCATTCATGCATCCACCCATCCATCCACCCAACCATCCTGCATCCATACATCATTCATTCATGCACCCACCCATCCATCCATCCATCATGCATCCACCCATCATGCATGCATCCATCCATACATCATTCATGCATCCACCCATCCATCCACCCACCCATCCTGCATCCATACATCATTCATTCATGCACCCACCCATCCATCCATCCACCCATCCATCCATCCATCCATCATGCATCCACCCATCATGCAAGCATCCATCCATACATCATTCATGCATCCATCCATCCATCCACCCATCTATCCATCATTCATGCACCCACCCATCCATCCATCCATCATGCATCCACCCGTCATGCATGCATCCATGCATCCATCCATACATCCCTACATCATTCATGCATCCACCCATTCATCCATCCACCCACCCACCCTGCATCCATACATCATTCATTCATGCATCTACCCATCCACCCATCATGCATCCACCCATCATGCATGCATCCATCCATACATCATTCATGCATCAACCCATCCCTCCACCCAACCATCTTGCATCCATACCTCATTCATTCATGCACCCACCCATCTATCCATCCACCCATCCATCCATCATGCATCCACCCATCATGCATGCATCCATCCATACATCATTCATGCATCCATCCATCCATCCACCCATCCATCCATCATGCATCCACCCATCATGCATGCATCCACCCATCCATCCACCCATCCTGCATCCATACATCATTCATTCATGCATCCACCCATCCACCCACCCATCCATCCTGCATCCATCATTCATGCATCCATCCACCCATCATGCATGCATCCATCCACCCACCCTTCCACCGAACAATCATTAATGCACCCACCCTGCATCCATCCATCATTCATGTATTTTTATGACCATATAAAAATAAATTATGGACTCTAACAAGCCTTTAGGATCGATGTTGAAGGATGTGCCAGTTTACATATTACATCACCCCAACCTTTTTATGCTGGAAACCTTCTACCGCCCATGTATTTGCCATTCTGTAAGCCCTAGGTATGTACTATACAAATTCACATACAAACATACACCAACATGCATGCAATAATAAATGCATATATCATGCTATTCCGCCTCTACCGTTTGTTAACATTTTGAAATTTTATAACCTTAGTTCAAAGAGTACATTATATTTGTGGTGACAGTTGTTAACTCATTTTCTGGAAAATGTTTATAAAATGAAATCTGTTGAAGGCTGTTGTTGCAACTATCAAAAAAGAAATTCTGAGAATTTTTACATTTCCAAAACACCATGCCGTGAAATAAACGGGTGACCTGGAATAGACGCACACATTTCTGCAGCAGATACTTTAACACACTGAACTATCTCAAGTCATTTGTGCAAGCTAGTTTACTGGAACACCAAAAAACACACACTCTTACCTTGCTGCCGGTCCCGCACACGTCACAGGCTCACAGCGCCCCTGGCCAATCCTGGCGCCAGGGGCACAGGTACCCTCTCGCCCGCAGCACGCCTATTAGGGCGCCTGATGGGCATGCGCAACGCCGCCAAAACACAAGTGCGCATGCATGGGCACGGGTAAAAATTCACCCTCCGTCCCCACGCATGCGTACTTGTGTTGCCGTCTGTACAATCATGTCAATGAATCAACATGACGCCCGCCTGGCGGTCTGACGTCTTGTTGATTCATTGACATGATTGTAATGACATGAGGGAGCTGCGGGCGGCGTCGGGCAGGGGGAGCTACGCCCCCACGCCCCAATGGACGAACCGCGCCTGGTAAAGAGGCTCCAAAGAGACAGGTAGCAAGCTGGCAGGCTTGGGCCTGGTGCTTGGGGGTACGGACGCATTAATCAAACAAGAGCATTGGGCAAAGACATCTAATGGTGATGAAAAAGTGATAGAAAGGTATAGACACGGTCAATGGATGTAAAGAGAGAGCCTATAAAGGAATGTTAGAACCGTATTATGCATTATATATCACATAATTCCGATCATAATGTTACATGTGTATTGCCAAGGAGGAGGTGAGTGGATTGCTAACTGAGAGGATGTAGGTGTGCTTGCCATCCCAAGTTGAAGCAGGGCCAGCTTTAAGGTAGCGTGACTGGTGCAGCCACACCTGATGCTGACCTCTGAGGGCGCTGTGTTTAAAAATAAGTTATGGGTTAAAAGCATGTGCTAGCGAGTTTCATGTGTCCAGTGGTTTTCAGACAACAATAAAAAATGTCAAGATAGCTCTGGTGACTGATGTTCCTGCTGGGGAGAGATCGAGTTTTGTCTAGGGACAGTTTTGGCTCTTCGTAAACTCGAGGGTTAATGTGCCTGATGCAAAGAACGTGTACCATGCTGATCACAGAACTGGGTGTGAGTAAACTAAGAGTAGTGCTATAACAAATGAAATGCAAGTCGGAGAGGGACTATGGAGAGATGAGGGGCACTGTTGAAGGGGTAGTGAGAGAATTCTTGGAGAAGGAGTTCACTGAGGGGGAGACAAAAAAGGCTGCTGCACCAGGCGCCACCAATGCTAAAGCCAGCTCCGAGCTGAAATGAATCAATAATTTCAAAGTTTATTGTTCAACATTAACAGTAGAGGTAAGCACAACAAAAGAGTTCTGAGACTCAATATTTAAAAAAGAAACAAAACTTATACATTACTAAACACACCTTTCCATCTAATATCAAAACAATAACTAATACTGCTATGTACATGTAAAGTATATTTAATATGTACAACAGATATTGATTAAAAGAAAAAATAAATTACATAGTTTCCTTCAACATGATTAGTATATCACCCACAGGATTTGTGTGCTATACAGGAAACATATTGCCCCTCTAAGGCAGTTCTGCAGGTCTTAGGGAATTCAGGATACTCTCTGCTAATTTTGTTACAAGCATTGTCTTTTTATACCCTTTGGAATCTCCGTTTAGATTTTGATGTGCATGGGTTAAAAATATCGAACACCCAACGTTTAGAAATGCAGATACAGCTAACATGTTACAAATGCACAATAATTGTATTGCTAAGTCAGTATTCTAGCTTAATGAAAAACCTTTAGTTGTTATCAGGTTAATAGTTCGGTAATATGTGACAGATTCAAAGCGCAATACATTTCTACACATTTGGGGACCATGCACTCTTTTCTTGTGCAGTTGCAGCCTCCAATCGGAAGGCACCCTCTTAAAGATGGTGCGATGAGCATATTTGTACTCACAGTCATTCATATAGCCTAGGTGCAATGTGCATGGTCTGTGTGAGCTTTGTAGGCTATGTCACTGGGCAGGTGTGTAGCAGTTCAACTGATCCTTTTTTTTGGTCTGTGGCCTCAAAATCAGAGTCACACCTGGGGGCTGGTTGGGGTGGAGCTGCTCTGAGCTTTGAGCCTTTCCAGGGGTAGAAAGAAGCCAGCACAGGTCTGTACTGTCAGTTGTGATTAACATAGGGGCACATTATCAAGAACGGCGTTAACAATTATTGCGGTTTAGCGGCAGAAATCTGCCGCTAAAGCAGCGATAATGGGCTTGATAATATACCCTTGTGAATTCCAATAGAAGTCCATGTTCTGGTGTGAACATGGGCTTCTATTGGAATTCTCCAGGGTATATTATTAAGCCCATTATTGCCGCTTTAGCAGCAGTTTTCTGCTGCTAAACCGGCGATAATTTTAACGCCGTCCTTGATAATATGCCCCTAAGTCTTTAAGTACTTTAAGTCAGTCAATGAAGGCAGTCCTGAAGATTTCTGAATTTGCTCGTGATAGTAATGCTGTTATCAGTGCTTAATTTTAGCCAGTGGGTAACCATTGGCACTCACTTGTGGGGACCTGGAAATTGTTTTGGTTATCACACTTTAGCACAGAACAAGAGAGAGAAACCCAGAGGTGGGGGAAAGAAGGAGGAAGAATAAGACCAGGAAACAGTGACAAAGAGATGAAAAAGAACCTGCAAAACTAAGATAAAAGGGAAAGAAGTGTATGACAGTGGATGAAAGAGGCATGAGGTAGAATAAAACTATATAGCCCTGGTTATCGCCAATGCCGACATTCGGTAATTCTTGTGGTGGGCTTCGAAGAAATTCTTTGGTCACTTATTCATTTACAAATTAAGGAGTGTCTGATTCTTAACCATCTCAAGTAATTGGGTGATTTCTAGGACAGTATTCACACATTTTAAGTAACTTGTCTGCAAACGCAGGGCATTCAGTTCTCAACGTTCGAAGATTCTTGGCAAAGTTCACTGTCAACAGATTTAGGGCAAGCATGCAGCCTTCACATAAAACGTTTCAACCTTTGACAATGTAAGCACGTATTTAACAGTGTCATGCCTAAAAGCCAATGCACAAGAAGTGTTTCATGTACATTTTTAACATTTTCAAATGATTATCCTGTGCTGAGACACAATTGTCGGGTCTTGAATAACTGCATAATGAACTTGCCAAGATTATTCAAGTGCTCGTTTATAAGCTGTTAACTATTCAGACACAATAATGTTTCATTGCCTGTTTATGAAAAAAACTTTCCTGCAAGGAACATTTGAGCAATTATTTGAATAAGTACAGACACATTATGCTCTGTGAATATGTACCCGACTCAAATGAGTACTGCTGCACTCCTCTTAGAAGCTCGAAGCAGGTTGAAATACATATTAGGAATTATTTTATTTAAGCAAACCTTGACAACGTCGACTATATTAATAACTACTTTGCTCATTAAGCATTTGGGAATGATATTGCAGATATTACAACTTCTAATTTTAATATAATAGGCGGACAGGAAAATAATAACTGTATGGTTCAGAATGTAATGGGAGATATGAAGGACCTTAAATTCTGGTTTACAGTTGAGAGACATTGAGGCAGGCTCATTGGAGTGCAGCCGCAAAATATGCTATTGAGTTCAGCACCCAGTCGCCTATTATGAAGAATTTATATAGTTGCTTAACTGTAAGCCTACCCGACTTTACCAATTAATTTGGTTTGTAGACACTATTTTAAAAAGTCTAAGAATAAATTCTGTGGCTGTTTCTTAAGTGGAGATAATATTGTATTCCAATGTTTTTCTATGGAACAGCTAACCCTGATACAGTGAACATAGCCTTTTGCGGCTTTTTAACATTAAGGGCCTCATTACAATGTGATTCGAGTCACATAATCAGTTCACTTCTGATCGGCGCATTACGATGCAGGGGGTCGAAAGTGACACCGACCAGTCATTCTGGCTGGATTCCAATGGGCTAAAGGAGCCCATCGGCTAGTCAGAGATCTCACTGTAATCCCATTGAATGGCGATTTTGCCGTCGGATTACAATGTCTGTTTCCGACAGGCTTTCCATTTCAGGCTTTCTGACATGGAAAGCCTGACAGAAAGCGACTTTTGGGGCCCCTAGCTGGGCTGCCTTCTCCCTCTGGCCTCCGGTTGTGGGCCGATGAGGCACCTATGGTGCCACTGCTTAATCCCTGCACCGTGTGGCAGGCACAGTGAGGTGCCTGCCACATGGTGTAGTGATTAACAGAAACTACCATTTCGCTATGGCGCTTGTGCTACGGCTGCAGCACAAACTCCAATAGAGAAATGGGAGTACGCAACCACACCATGTGCCGCCACATTGTAATAGCATTGTTGGGACCGCCAATCAGAGGTCGGTCGGTCCTGAGACAGGTCCGCTCTGACATCGTATTAAGGCCCTATACCTTTATAAGTCCTTCTCTTAAATATCATGCACCCTTCCTCAATGGGCAGTAACGCCTACTTTTGTGGCGATTTATTACAATTTTAAAGGAGTGTTTAGACCTGTCACCAGGGGTTTATTCTGACAGTTCGAAAAATTTCAGTTAAAACCTGCAGCACTATGAAACAGCTGGAGGCCCGCAGTCATGTTTGCCATGTCACTGCAGTGGGTAGCAAAATGTGTGCTGCAGCCCATTGGTGACATTTTACTGATAGGCCCGGGGTACAGATTAGGTATTGACTATTAGGAACTTATAGGCAAGTTAAAGATGCCAATTAGAAGTATGCACATTTCATAACAATGAAAGGTGGGGGGGCAAAGGCACTTTACTTCTGGTTAGCAGGAGTAAAGTGCACAAAGTTCTACAGCAAGCAAAAAAGCCCAGCAAAAAATCTGGGAGCACACCATGGAAAATTGAAAATTTCCCCCAAAACACATCATCCTCTTCCTGAAAAGATCTTCACTGGCTCTCCTTCCTGGCATGCATCAAGGTAATATAGCTAAGCATCATTAGGAATGTCAGTCCATAAAAAAAACCAAGCTTAAAAGCTGGACTTCTCTAAGCACAACCTCACATGTAGTGCAAGGCGCATGACACTGTAGATGCCCAAGGCAATTAAAAAAGGCATATGCAAAAGCCTTCTCTATTTTATTTCCCATTATGTGTTAGGAACTCTCCACTTATTTGAGAATTGCCTAACACTCCTATCCTTCAGAAAATAATTAAAAATATTCTGCTTCTCATGAAAATTTATATTTACCCCTCCAATTCTCAATCCCCCATCGTTGTGCCCTTCACCTTCTTTTTTAAAACTTTTTTTTCCATAGATTTCATAAAAATATTGGTACGCACACAGGGGCCGATCCACAGAACTAATCAGAGACAATATCCGAAACGTACTCCTTTTGGTATTCACAGAAGGCACCTACGATTTTCGGCATTCACAGATATCACTTACGACTCCTAACTTTACATCCGCCTCGGGCCAGAATTTCCCCACTCGGGACAGAATTTCTGCACCCGGAGCAGAATTCCCGCCCCAGAAGCAGATATCCCACACGTGTGCCAGAATTTCCGCACACTGGCTAGAATCTCTGCATCCCCGCTGGAATATCAGCATTTGGGTCTGATGGTCATTACAAATGCCTACCATCCCCCACTATGTCTCAGCTGAAGTCAATTAAAACAAACTGCAAGACCAGCAGCACAAACCACATAAAAGCAGCACACATTCGAGGAACAGAGAATTCCTGTTTTCATTTGCTACTGGAAAATGTACCAAATGAGTAGAAAGAAGAACTTCACAACTGAGGAGACCATCATGATTGTGGAGTTCATTGTGAGGCACCACAGACGCCTGTATGGTCTCCCACCTTACTGCACCAGTGGCACAGAGAAGGCAGCTGTATGGCAGCATTTAGCCACTGGTGTCACACAATTGGTGGAGGATGTGTGGACAGTCAGGGACATCAAGAAGAAGTGTCAGGACAAAAAGGCGAGGATGAAGGAGAAGTACTTCAGGATTGAGTTGAACAGGATTCTCCCTGCCCCACAATCTGGAACCCACCTACGTCTCACCCCACTTGAGGAGGATGTCCTCACTACAATCCACCCCCAAATGTTCCATGGGCTGCCTGTGAGTGATGTCCGCAACGGAGATCCAAGCAAATGGGATGACAAGAGCAAGTAAACAAAATGACTGTCTGTGTTGCACTGACATCATGCGTAAGGACGTTTTCCAAAGTTTAGATAAAAATATAGTCAGTCAGAGACTCATGTGTTTCCCTTTGTATGTTGCACCACAAGTCCCAGAATCCTTTGCATTAGAAATGGCAAATCCCTTTCTCACTCTTTAAAGCATGGGGCCAGTACTGCTGCTGTATATACCTAACACTGTTAAGTAGCAATTGTCAAAGTGCCCCCTCCACTTATCCAGATGTGTCTGGGTCAGTCAAGAACGTAAGGGGGGGTGCGGTGCAGTGAAAATCAACAGGCAACGGAATAAGGCAAATAAATACAAATTACCCTAAAAGTAACTCACCATGTGCCTGCCAAAATCACAAAGCAGAAGGTGAGAGATTCCATATTTTAAAACATTTTCAGCCTCATTCATCATTCTTTTAATTTCCAATTCTTTAATTGCGAAAATTGAGGAATCGCAATTAAAGAATCGCAAATTGGAATTCATCAAATTTTTCGCTATTTTTTTGCGATTCGGTAAAAATCGAAATTTTTACCGAATCGCAGTTGCCAGTTGGAGCTCTGCTTTGAGGAACTGGAGGACTTTTTTGGTGTGCAGCAGAAGGGGAAATGGTTTGGAAAATACTGGAGTAGACCTGCAGGCCAGGAAAAGGAAAATTACATTTAGTGACCAGGAGCTGGAAATACTGATAGAGGAGGTCACTGTGAGGCAGGACCAGCTTTTTGGGAGGCAATCTTTGAAGGTGCCTGAGACAGTAAAGAGGAAGCTGTGGCTTGCCATACAAGCCAAAGTAAATGCGGTTGGGGTGGCACACCGTGACATAAATAATTTGCAGAAACGCTGGTATGACCTGCGCAGTCGTGCCAAGGAAAGAATTGCTAACCGGATTAAGGCAGCAAGAAAGACTGGTGGTGGAACCCCCAGGGATAGACCTAACAACCCCCTTGAGGACATGGTAGAAAAAACCCTCACAACAGAGGCAGTGATTGGAGTCATAGATATTGACACCTCTGAGCAAGCTGGACCATCTCAGGGTAATAATTCATACATGTTTTTTTACATTTAAATGTGAGTGAAAGACACCCTTAATGTTCTCCTAGCTGCCTATTCCAAAACCTTTTAATTACTATTTTTTGTTTGGAATGTAGCTGAAATTATAAACATTCAAACTGATGAAAGCAATGCATTATGGGTTTTGTAGTCCAACTTCCATTAGAGGTTGACTTATTGATAAATGTAGGTGTATACTTTTTAAAAAAACAATTACCAACGTTAGAATAGGAGAGTAGCCATGCAACATGTTTTTTTACGTTGAACTTTATTTGAGTTCATGCTGCAAAAAATTACACAATGTAAAAATAACATACATTTTGCACTATTTTAATCATAGATGGAGAGGAGGACAATAACACAAATAATTTGTCAGAGTCACATATTCTTGAAGATCTGAACACAAATGAAATCAAATCAGCAAATTCTTCACCCACTACTCATCCTAGAAGTCAAAGACACAGAGTGCTACCACTGCAGCAGTCTGACAGTGATGAATATTAAAATGACTATGTCCAAGTCCAACAGCCTGCTCAAACAACAGCAAGCATTCCAAGACAGCAGGGCAGGCGTAGTAGAATTCAACAGTTTTATAGGCGAAGGGCACGTCCATTGCAAATTAGACAAGAGGGTGAAGATGAGAGCAATGCCAGTGCTGTTGAGTTGAAAATCCTGAAGATCCAGCGCCTACAAGGCAAAGATGTACGTGTTATAAAGGGGAAAATTGGTCACATTAGTCAAGACATTGGTGCAATAAACAACAGTCTTAAGTACATGTAAAAAATATTTGAGAAAGGACATGCATCATCATGTGAGAAACTAGACTGGATTGCAACAGCAATTGAAGCAATATGTACAGCAATGAAGGAACAGCAAGCTGGAAATGCCAGTATGCAGAATAGGTCATTTGCCACCATGCAGGGGTACACCAGGGCAATAAACCATCTCTCAAACACTACTTCACAGTTAACAAAGTACACAGTTGCCATGCAAAAAGACATCACAAAATGTTGTGGAGATATTGCTAGAGCTATGCTGATTGTAAATAGTAATGTTGCAGAAATGCAAAATACAAATGCAAGGGGGAGCTTACAAAATGTAGATGGAATTTAAGAATGTGCAAATGTCAGTAGTAAAGTTACACCTGCTGCAGCTTGTGGACGCCGTAGTGCAAGAAAGCAAGATTTGGCAAGCAGCATAACTAAGGGTGATGTTGGAATTACATGCAAGGCATTAGGGGTGCGAGGCCGCAAAAAATAGTATGATACTTCTGTAAATACATAGTTGAGATTTAAATTATGTCTGTATTTCCAAGCATTGCTATGATATTGTTTAGAGAAAATATGCAACTTATTAACTTTCCAAAAAATGCTTGCAGTTAGATCCCCTGAGTACCCAGTGTCCCTGTTAAACATTTTCAAAATAAAAATAATTAATTTAAGCACAAGATTCAGTGGCGTACTTCTTACCTCTGTTAAAAGTAATGTTGAGTAATCTCTGCCTTTCTTTTTCTTCCCTCTGCTGCATCTGGTCCATGTAATCTTGGTTGTGGTTGTTGAGGCTGGTTGTCATTGTGAGGGAGTACATCCTCAATCTTCAGTTCTAGGCCTCTCCTAGTGGCTACGTTGTGCAACATGGCACAAGCTGCAACTATTTTACAGCAAATGTCTGGTCGATATTGTAGTGCTCCGTCTGTCTTATGTAGGATGCGAAATCTAGATTTCATTACTTCAAATGTTCTTTCTATTACATTGCGAGTTGCTATGTGCGCTTGGTTGTACTGCTGTTCTTTACGGGTTGCAGGAGTAAGATAGGGAATGAGTATGAATGACCTCACTGCATATGCACTGTCACCTATGTAATTTTTGGAAATGAAAATGACAATAATTAGGACAATGAAACAGCATGGTACAGAGATAAGTGAAAAAGGATAGAATGATGTTTACCCAGCAAATATCCACCTCCAAATTCTCCAGCAAGCAGTCTTGTGTGGATGGCACTATGTCTAAATATGTAGGAATCATGGGCACTGCCAGGGTAACTTGCAACTAAGTCAGTGATGATAGGTTTAGAATTGCTAATTGCTTGAATGTTAAGACAATGGTAACATTTCCTGTTGCAGAAAATATACTCATTTTCAGATGGAGGACAAACGGGAACATGTGTGCCATCTATACAGCCAATTACATGGGGAAAATGTGCCATGTTGTAAAAATCTAACTTTGTTTGAAGCAATTCCTGTTGGCTGCTTGGAAATGATATGTTATGCCTTATCCTATGCAACATGGCATTAAGAAAAGCATTAAATAATGTGAAAGTGAACTCTGGGACACACCCCCAGCAATGGCTATGACACCCTGAAAGGATCCAGAGGCAAGGAGGTGTAGAGAACACAATACCTGAACATGGGTTGGTATGGCTTGTGTCCGGCGTGTATGTCTCTGCAAGATAGGGTCCAATTCATCTATCAAATCTAAAATTGAGTCACCATTTACCTATACTTATCATATATGTCTGCCTCAGTCTGCCCTAGTAAGGTGATGCGCACTCTGAAAATTCTCTCTTGTAAAATCCTTCTCCTCCTTCCTGCTGCTCTCAACCTCAACCTACGTGCCACAAGAAAGAGTGCTGCCATGGTGAAAAAGTCTTAGATGCTTCCAGGAGCCCCATAAATGCACTACTGATGAGTTACACCTGTTTTTTTTATTTAAAAAAAAATTTACCACCTGGTCTGACTTGTTCTTAAAATAAGAATTCCTATTTGCGATTTTTTAGAAATCGCAAATAGCGAATTTTCATGCATGCAATCTTTTTCAAAAGTTTACAGATTCCTTATTTTTGCGATTTTTTAAGGAATCGCAAAAAGATTTGCGATTCCTAAATTTGCAAAAAAACGCTTTTGACATGATGCATCCCAGAGATTGAAATTGCATTCGCAAATGATGAATTTTGCGATGCGCACCGTTTGCGAATGCAATTTCATTTGATGCATGTGGCTTTTTGTTCCCATATTCCGTTGTCTATTTCCCACCCTGCCATGCCATTACATCCCCAACGCCCCACTGCTCCTACCTGCACCGGCTGTGGCAGTACTTCACAAAACTGTTAGCATAGAGAATCTATGAGGAAATGTCTGACAAGTTCCACATGTACATTTCCATTTGGTGACTTTCATCTCACCTATTGACACATTCAGCCAGAGTACAGACGACCACAGTAGCAGAGGTCCCTGCATCTTCTGGGAGGAAACATCATCATCCAGAGCAAGGCCTACCACCCTCACTAACTGGTAAGTCAAACTGGTCAGGAGATGGTCAAAATGCATACATTGTCAGCAGACAACAAAGGGACATATGGTGTTCGAATCGCAAAGGTAACCGGAGATAAAAATCTAACTTTGCAACTATTGGAATTCTTCAAGGACAGTTACAATTAACAAGTGGCATTTGTGAATAGTGAAGGACAAAATATAATATATCTAGGCTCATCATACCTCCTTTCTGAAAATTACATGTATACCACCAACAGTTCCAGAACTGTGAACTCAATCCTTGAAACAAGTGCCACAACAAGTCAAAAAGGAGCCTCCACTATATGGTAATTGTTTTTGTTGACTAAATCAAGAAATCCAACGTAAACAAATATAACAATGATGAACAAGGAGTCAGATGCAATTGTCAGGAGTATTGAGAATGCGTCCACTGTCCAACGTAGAATGGAAAGGGGCGACCAATCGGTCCCCCCGAACGTATGGTGGAGTACCACGATCCCCCCGGGAAGCCATCTTGGGCGGGAGGCGAGTCTCGGCTGGTATGCCCGAAGCGGCGTAGCCGGGGCGCGCCTTTTTCCCGCCCTAGAGTGGGCTGGCCTAGACACCAACGCGGCCGGCCACGCCCTCAGAGGCAGGCGGGGGCGGGTTCACGCCCACCCTGAAGACGGATAAAAGGAGCGGAAGCCAAGAAAGCATCCTCTTGTTCCTGTGCTCTGAAGCTGCACCTCCCCGCTGCACGTGAGCTCGAGACGGAACGAAGAGCAATTTTGACCCACCCACCAGCCCCTGAGGACAGCGATTCGTTGTAAATACAGCTGATATAGTATCTTTTGTTTTCTCTGTTTTCTTACAGGTTGTGATGATTGTCGTGACATTTCTTAACGATGCAATAAAGATTGGTTATTTTCAGTATGTTTTGCAAATAAAGTAATTTTGAACAAGGATTGATCAGTATTTACGCTTGATAATAAAGGATGTTTTGCTTTGTAAATCTTAGTAACTTAGGTAGAACTGTCGTATTTATTTTGGTCGGGCGGTAAGGTCATGATCGGTGAGCAGTAATTGGAAGATCCCTATGAGGGGGCGTCACCCATTACGGATGGGAGCGCGCGGGGGAGGTGGCCAATTGGCCCCTCAACGGGGAGGCGGTCCTGTCTAAGGAGAGGCCGCCGGAAGGAAAGGAAAGGTGGTCAAGGCCCCTTCCTGGATAGGAGGGGCTACGGCCCCTCCTGGGGAATTTCCCGGGGCCAGGACATCTGCGACGGCAGATGGGTAAGTTGTGTGGGGTGCGGGAGGGGGTTTACGCTACCTTTTAGACACCTCACACGAGTCCTCGAACGACCGTTAAATGGCGTCGAGTTTATTGGGGCCCCCGTCAAGTACAAAGGGAAATTGGTAGATGCACTTGAGGTACGCCTCTGTGCGGTCGCTCCTCTCACAAGTGAGGGGGGTATTTCTGGTTTAGGGATCTGACACCGGTTACGACCTTGCCGTTGGCCCTTAACATTAGGATGTACAATTTCAAGTCAAATGTTTTGTAGGATGTTAGTTCGGCTAGGAGAACCTTTGTATTAGAGATCTGTTAAGGTTAGCCAACATCGTAATGTGGAAATGAAATTGTACATTATATGAAACTGTTATTTTAATGTTTTCTTTTGTTTCATATTTTAATAAATACGGCCGGGAAGGGTGACTCCCTTCCCGCCTTCCAAAAGTTCAAGAACTGTTTCCGGTTTCCCAATTATTGGGGATTGTGTTGAGAGGGGGTGGCGGGTATCTCGGCCATATGTTTTTTCTATACATTAAGTTGTCCACTCCACCCAGCTGGTTACATATGTTATCATTGGATGTTATTTTTTTGGCCATTAACAAAACATGATAGTGGAACTTACTTCAGGAATTGTTTTTTATCAATTTGATAGACGTTGCTCCTAGGGAGTGGGGCCAATTATAGGTTGAATGTGTGATCACTCATGATAATTAGTGCTACATACTTCTGCAACTGTAGTGCCCACACTGCATGTGCTTATCCTTTGTGCCTGAAATTGGGTACATCACATGTGGCAGCAGAAATGTAAAGTATCAAACACACGTATCATTTTAGGTCCAATGATGTCCTCCCAGATTCCAAAACCCACATTGACTTCTGATACAAGATTGGCTGTGACATCTGGTTAGGGACCACACACTGGGCAGGTGTGATGCCATGTTAAGTAAACCCAAGAATGATGTACCTGAATGCTCATGAAATGTGCTTTTAATCTCCGCTGTATGTTGTATGTGTTTTACATCACTGTTGTCCTGTATCACAATATGCCTACATATAGCATTTAACCACAACTTGGTGGCTAGTGAAAGGATGACACAAAATGTATGACAAGTGAGTGCAGAATCAACATAAAATAGTATATAGTGTCATATGAAGTGTACTAGACACAACTGGATTGTATTTCAATGATTTGAAGACTCCCTAACAAAATTCAAATGGAAACATCATATTAAAATTGGTGTGGATGAAACCTGCACTGATGCCAGTTGTGTACTTTTGTGATGGATGTATGGGCTGCTAAGGTGAATCTTCAGGAAGTAAAATGTTAAAATTTCTTGGCTGAAAAGCGCAATGCAAATCCTGTGCAGGCAGCAACCATCAACGCTTCTCAAGTTACCCACAATGAGGGATCTGAGTCAAATGTTGCATTCTGCTTGCCTCCTATTCTTCTGTATTCCCCTATATAAGTGACGGTATAATATATTAGGTTAGGATGTCTGCTATATAAGACATAATCCGTTATCAGCTTACTTCTACCATAATGTTGGAAATGGAGTATGGGAACAGAGGACATTCAAAATATGGGCATAACAAATGTGTGATCTCTCATTCCAAAATGAGCTTTGTGACTTCATGGTTAGGGAAGCACAAATGACACAGAAAATGTACCTGACTAGTGCACATCTCACATATGAACTTTGAAATGCAATGTTTGAACTGATGTGCAAATGTGAAACTGGTCAGCCTGTGGATGTACACTCCTTTCGACTTGTTAACAGATAACATTATACTCATGAGACATGTTAGTCTTAACGGTGAAAGTGTAATAAATGTAATGCGGTGGCGTCCAGATTATTTCTCCCCTTCTTTCAAATAATAGTAACCTTCTCCTACACTTTTGTCTGTTGATGTGTCATCTCATTGATGTCAGTGCTTTGTGAAGGTAACAGCTGGAAATTTCTGCATGTGAGCAGGGGCTCATATGTATTGTTATGTTATGTTAATAACAATTTCTTGAGCACACATACACCCTTGGGTTTCTTGGCGCTATATAATCAAGACAACCAACACAACTCTTAAGCGTAAGCCTGTTGGAACAGCCACATTTTTAAAGATTTTCGAAATGCCAATAAGTCATTGCTCTGTCTAATAAAGAGGGGAAGAGCATTCCAAAAGGAGGCAGCCAAAAGGTAGAAACAGCTACCACCCTGGCGTTTTTTCTTCAATGAGGAGACATTTGCAAGAGTGAGATATTTGGAGCGTAGGTTGCGCGAAGGTGTATAGTTAGTGATGGATTGCCTGATGAATCTAGGGCCATTATCATGAAGCGCCCTGAGGGTAATGCACCCTGTTTTAAAGGCAATACGCTGGGCCACTGGCAACCAGTGAAGTTTTTCCAACCCAGCTCTAATTGATTGCCACTTTGGTTGCTTCCAAATCAGCCTTGCCGCCTGGTTTTGGACCATCTGGAGGCGTTTTAGTAGGCCCATCGGAAGACCCAGGTAGAGTTTGTTCGAAAAATCCAGCCGGGAGAGAACGAGGGCAATCACCACTTGAATGAGTGCAGAGTGTGTTAGAAGATGGGCGATTTTCCTAATCTTCCTAAGTTGAAAAAAACTAGAGGAAACCACCATTCCCACCTGTCCTTTGAGGGATAGATCGTCATTAAGTGTTATCCCCAAGCTTTTAACCGATTGGGTCTTTATAGGAGGGATTCCCATGTCAGTTGGCCAGCACAGTCGCCCCCAGCTCAGTCCACTTTCCCCAGGCAAGATCAATTCTGTCTTGCCTGGGTTGAATTTAAGATGGTTTCAGGTCATCCAGTTCTGTATATGTGACATTACGGCTGAGCATTCGGCGGCTGAGTTCGGGGAATTTAAGGGAATGATTAGCTGAAGGTCATCAGCATAATTATATAAGGTTATGTTGTAATTGTTTAAAGAATAAATCAGTGGACGAAGATAAAGGTTAAATAATAAAGGGGAAAGTGACGAACCTTGGGGAACACCACAAGTAGATGATGTAGGAGAGTAGGGTCTGCAATCCTATGATCACCCGGACTTTTTGCTTTTGTTTCACTGGTTTACGACTTTCTCGGGCTGTGGGCCTGCTAATCAGACCCACAGCCTAGCTGTTCTCTCTCTAAATTGATGCGTGTACCTTAGGTGCATTACCCAATTGGAACTGGGCCACCCTGTCAGACCCTGTAACTCAGGGCAACGGTGTACCCAGGGCCTACCAGGGGCTGAAGCATGTATATGGCCATCTAAATATGACACAACTGGCTGCACGACAGCTGGGGCAACGTAGCGTACCCGCTCGTTGCTTTAGGTATAGTAACCCTATATCTAACCGTACAATGGACACCCGAGTTCCTATCAGTCACTCCTATGGCAGGCCTTGACAATCCTGAAGGCAGAGTGCTTTGAATCATGTGAATTGGGTTCTGGCCCGAGCCGAGCCCGGTTGCAGCTTGCGGAACCAAGACCCAATGGCTGTTCCATGATAACGCGTACCATATCGGTAACTTCGGTATCGCGTTATCAAGACATGTCGAGTAAGGTGTCATACGAATCGGGATACTGCCCCCTCACCAATTCTGGCGACGAGGTTAGCATTCCGCCCTTCTAGAGGGACACGACATGTACGTAACTGTGAACCCCGGTTAAAGTTAACTAAAGCCTCAGCTCCACAAAATGGATGCTGCCACCACAGACACGAGTCTGACCTCCTGCTGCTGGGAGTCCTTCCAGCGAGGAGAGCTTGGACAAAGGGTTTCCTGTCAAGGGCGGTGAGCACCGTCCCAGACAGGGTTTGTGTATTCTGGGTAGGTAGGGCTTTGCGAGAAGGTGACTGCGGAGTGGCACCCCGGTGCTCACTACGCATCTGCCGGTCAGAACCAGTTCCAGGGGCGCCAGCCCCTGGCCTGGGGAAAGTCCGGCAGGGGAGAGGGGTGTAACTACCCCCCTTCCTGGTCCCACCCTTAGGGCAGGACCTAGTCATGTACCCACCCCTTTCTTTAGGATAAAGGCCGGGGCGGGGACCCTTCCAATTTAGATCATCTTTGAATCAAGAACTACTTTCTACGAAAGGACATTCGAGACTCTTCTCAAGATTTCTCCCTTGTGACTAAGGAGTAGTCACCCTGCATCCGCAGGCACCATCTAAGAACTCTGCGGTTTGCTGCAAGTCCTTCCTCAGGAATCCGACGGCCCAGCTCGACGAGAACCGGCTTCCCTGGCACCTCTGACCTCTACCCACGTCATCAGCTCAGCTGTGATCTGTGGGTGC
Organism: Lissotriton vulgaris; assembly: GCF_964263255.1. Classification (NCBI taxonomy): domain Eukaryota; kingdom Metazoa; phylum Chordata; class Amphibia; order Caudata; family Salamandridae; genus Lissotriton; species Lissotriton vulgaris. Next base: position 1,717,322,123 of record NC_141689.1, on the reverse strand, counting down.
GACGAGACCTCGAGGGACCGGCCATCATCAAAACCTGCACGCTTTCTTAATCAGCACGACCATCAAAGTAATTCTCTGGTGAGTGCTCTGGGGTCCGAGAAGCCCCGACCCTGAGCTGCTCCAGCACCGAAGTGCAGTCTCCCAGCATCTCCACGATCAGTGTGGGGCCCTTCTGCTCGCTGCTCAGCACGTTGTCTGGTCACTAGCCGCTGGCTTGTGCCCTTCTTTGACGACATCCGACAACCAACGCTGCTGGTCTGGTTGCTCCAGACTGGCCTTTGCTTCCATCTTTGAGAGAAGCACCCCGGACCCTCCTGGTCCACTCAAGACGCCATTTTAGGCCCACCACGTGGCCCTGAAATCTGCCATGGCTTGTTGCCCCAATCCTGGGCCCAGCGACGCCGACAGCATCAACCTTCGTGGGACAGCTCGCACCTCCATCCTGGTCGCCGACAACGCCTCCTGGTCCGTGAGACTGCAGAGCCTAGCGTCGCCCACTCACCTAGTCGAGGTGACGGCCAACCGGTGCCTTCCTGGTACCCTCTGACGACTGGCTAGTAGTACGAACTTGGTCCCCTCTGCTTTCAGGTATCAACGATCTCTGATCCAGGCTTGGATCTCTACGAACTATTCATCACTGGTCGCCGGCCAGCAACTCCTTTTCTTCCGGCTCCTGGCTCGTCAGCGAAGACCCCGATGCCTATAAGACTTGTGCAGCCGCAGCCCTCGTGGCTAGGTAACTTCAGCATTTCGGTGCCTGCATAGCCTCCTTACTCTAGGGTCCCGACTCCCTCGCTTCCGACTTGCCTTATCGGGTCCGCCCGAGACCACTAAAACTTTCCGTGTCCTCGGACACTTGTTTTAATTGTGCACTTGAAGTATTTTCCTAAGAGTTTTGGTTTGTGCTTAGTACCCTGGCCTCATAAAGAGTCCAGGGCTGTTGTGATTCTTAATAAATATTCTGTTTATTTTCATAACACTTGTGTGGTGTCCTTTCACTTGGGGTTCAAGGGGTATGTGATGGTATAACAGCTGGCTTAACACGCCCTCTAGAGTTTAGCCCGAAGACTGCTCGTATCCACGCTACTAGGATAGCTGGTCTAAGGTTGACTTACAACCAATCACCATAAGGGTCGTTTGGAACGATACATAGCGGTCGCTAAAATAGCGAACGCTACATATTGGGCCAATTCTCACATTGGTGAGCAGCGGTTGGGATTTGAGCTTGCTGTTGTTTTACCACGCGTATCCTAAGAACATCTTGTGAAAGATCGCATAAGTACTCCAGGTACATATAACCTAGCTTAGAATACTCTGAGTTCTACTGAACCAGCTGTTGTAGCTCTTCAAGGCTTAGCACACCTTGGCTGCAACTCTTAGCAAGGGCTCAGTAGGTAAACCCATAGTGTAGGTAGGTGCATCACTTACACCGCACTAGAAACAGCATGTCGGACAAAGGCGGAAACTCTGAGTCTCCCCTCGTGTCAGTCGACCTTCCACAGGTCACCTCCAGATATGCTGCGCTTAGCTTTCATGAGATGCGACAGATCTGTACGTCTCGAAAGATAAAGCAGGGTGCAAACCCTACCATTCCGTTTCTGATTGGTCTCTTGGAGAGTTATGATGCCAGGAAGGCGGGTAACACCGACCCTTCTCATCCCGAAATGGAAATGCCTCCCCTCGAGGGAACCCAAGGTGACCCTGACCTTATCCATCTCTCAGCCGAGGGCGAAGAGGAGGACGAGGAACCAGAGACATCTGGGGACGAGGCAGACAAAGGTCCAGTCATAGTTAGTCAGCTAACTCAGGACAACTTAAGCCGGCACGAGATTGGTACTAGGAGACCCCTGGGGCCTCTCTCGGGCCAGCTTAACATTGGGAACGGACGAGTTAGGTCTCTGTCGAGAGGCTCTAACAGATCAGTTCGAACCAATGGCTCTCGAGGCTCTGCTCGAAGAGGGATGACATCGCCTCAGAGAAGAGTGTACGAAGCAAAGGAGCGGGAAGTCAATCTGCGGATCGAAAGGGAAGAACTTGCCCTAACCAAAGAGAGACTCGCCTTTGCTCGAGAGCAAGAGTTGAGTGGGACGATTCCCACTGGTGGCAGCATTCCCCCACGGGAACCCAGGAGTTTAGACACTAAGCACCTGAATAAGATAGTGCCCCCCTTTAAGCAAGGGGACGACATCCACAAATGGATTACTGCTTTGGAGCGGGCCTGCACTGTACAGTGCGTCCCCCAGAGTCAGTGGGCAGCTATCTTGTGCCTCTCCTTTGAAGGTAAAGGTAGAGATAAGCTCCTCACCACAAGGGTCGAGGACGCTAACAATTACCAGATCCTGAAGAACACACTGATTGACAGGTTTGGCCTAACCACTGAGCAGTACAGGTTGCTGTTCAGGGATACCCAGAAAACTCAGTCTCAGGACTGGTCTGATTTCGTTGATTGTGCCACTAAGGCTTTTGAGGGCTGGTTGCTGGGCAGTAAGGTTACTGATTACCAAGGATTGTATAATTTGATCATGCGAGAACAGATTTTAAACAATTGTCAGAACCAGTTGTTGCATCAGCACCTTGTCGACTCGGATCTGACCTCTCCCCAAGAATTGGGAAAGAAGGCAGACAGATGGGTCAAAACAAGGGTTAAGCAAAACCAGGGCCAGAACCAGGGTGGTCAGAAGAAAGCAGACCAGAAGGGTAAAGATTCGAAAGGGGAACAAACTGACCAGAAGTCTTCGACAGGTCCCCAACAACCCAAAGAGGGGGGGGTCAGGCTTCCCAGAAAAAGAAGAATCAAGAAGGTCAATCGAAAAGGTGGTGCCAATACTGTAAAAGTAAAACTCACTGGTTTAGTGAGTGCACCAAGAAAGGAGGGCAGACTCCTGCTACTGCAGCCTCTAAGGCACCTGTGCCCCCTAGTACAGCCAGCAGTAGTAGTGCGCCTCCCAAGGGACTAGTTGGGTTAACCTTGGGTTCTGAGGGGTGTGACGGCTTAGCTGGTACACTCACTCAGGCTGTCCTTGTCTGTACAGGGGATGTGGATATATCCCCTGATGTCAGTCCCAATACTTTGGGCAAATACCGACAGACGCCTTTAATAAATGGAAGAATGTCTCAAGCCTATAGGGACACTTGTGCCAGCGTCACCATGGTGACGCCTAACTTTGTGGACCCTGGACAGATCATGCCAGGTACAGAATTCCTGGTGACCAATGCCAGCTACGTCACTACCAGTCATAGTATGGCGATTGTTGCTTTCTCCTGGGGAGGGGTAAATGGCCAGAAAAAGGTTGTTGTTAGTTCAGACCTCCCAGTGGATTGTTTGTTGAGCAATGATTTGGAGTCATCACGATGGTCAGAAGTGGAGCAACTGACTCACATGGAGATGTTAGGCTTGCCAGCACACGTGTTTGCGGTGACCAGGTCACAGGTCAGACGATGCCCCACTGAACAGGTGCTGGATCCTGGAACAACGGACCAGACACCTCCCAAGAAGAGGAGCAGTCGGGTTAAGGCTTCGCCTTCCCCCTTGCCCCAGGTCGAGGATCAGGACTCAGAGGAGGCTGACCTCCAAGAATTGCGGGAAACTGAACCTAAAGAACTCGAACTTGATCAAGTTGAGTTTCTGGGCTCAGGGGGACCCACACGAGAGGACCTGGGGAAGGACTAGTTAGGCTGCCCTTCTCTTGAACCCCTCAGACAGCAGGCTGCTGCTGAGGCTGCTAGGAACGCCACAGGTACCCACAAGGTATACTGGGAAGATGGACTCCTGTACACTGAGGCAAGAGACCCCAAGCCTGGCATGACCAGGAGGCTGGTCGTCCCCTTGTCTCAGCGTGGTTTCCTCCTTACCTTGGCCCACGAGATTCCCTTAGCAGGAAACCTAGGCCAGACGAAGACGTGGGACAGGCTTGTCTCACACTTTCACTGGCCTCACATGAACGAGGATACCAAGGAGTTTTGCCGCTCCTGTGTCACTTGCCAAGCCAGTGGTAAGTCAGGTGGCACGACAAAGGCCCCCCTTATACCAATGCCTGTGGTGGGGGTGCCTTTTGAACGGGTGGGGATTGACATCGTCGGTCCCATGGAACAACCAACAGCATCAGGGCACAAGTTTATACTGGTGGTAGTGGATCATGCCACCAGGTATCCTGAAGCTATTCCCCTTAGGACCACTACAGAGCCTGTTGTGGCAAGAGCCCTAGTTGGAGTATTCTCCAGAGTGGGCTTCCCTAAGGAGGTCGTCTCCGACAGAGGTGCAAACTTTATGTCGAGCTACTTAACTGCTATGTGGAAGGAATGTGGTGTCAACTACAAATTCACTACACCCTATCATCCACAATGCAATGGGCTTGTTGAGAGATTCAACAGGACCCTGAAAGGGATGATTCACGGACTACCTGAAAAGCTTCGGCGTAGATGGGACGTCCTGATCCCCTGCCTTTTATTCGCTTACAGAGAAGTCCCACAGAAGGGGGTTGGCTACAGCCCTTTTGAACTTTTGTACGGGCATCCTGTGAGAGGACCCCTGTGTTTGGTGAAGGAAGGATGGGAGAGACCTCTCAAAAAGCCTGCAACCAGCATAGTGGACTATGTGCTGGGCCTCCGCTCGCGGATGGCTGAGTACATGGAGAAGGCATCCGAAAACCTTAAGGCCAGCCAAGAACTCCAAAAAGCTTGGCATGACCAAAATGCTGTCTTGACTGTTTATCAGCCCGGACAGAAGGTGTGGGTGTTGGAGCCAGTGGCCCCAGCAGCACTCAAGGACAATTGGTCCGGGCCCTACACCATCCTGGAGAAAAAGGGAGAGGTCCCCTACCTGGTAGACCTGGGAACTCCCCGGAGCCCCCACAGGGTGCTCCATGTCAACAGGCTCAAGGCATATGTCGACAGGAAGGACATGAGTTTGCTCATGGCCATGGATGAGGGACAGGAGGAGGAGAGTGACCCTCTCCCCGACCTGCTCACTCAGAATCCTGACGATGGATCGGTAGATGGTGTTGTCTTTTGTGGCAGCCTCTCCGAACATCAACAGGAGGATTGTAAACAGGTTCTTCAATCCTTCCGGCATATGTTCTCTCTAACACCCAGTCAGACCAATTGGTGCACCCATGAGGTCGACACTGGTGACAGCTTGCCCGTGAAGAGTAAAATCTACCGGCAGCCAGATCACGTTAGAGACTGCATCAAGAATGAAGTGCAGAAAATGTTGGAGCTGGGAGTCATTGAACCCTCGGACAGCCCCTGGGCTAGTCCCGTAGTTCTAGTGCCGAAACCTCACACCCCGGGCGGTAAGAAAGAGATGAGGTTCTGCGTAGACTACAGGGGTCTCAATGCAGTCACTAAGACTGATGCCCACCCAATACCAAGGGCAGACGAGCTTATCGATAGATTGGCTTCGGCCAACTACTTAAGTACGTTTGACCTGACAGCTGGGTATTGGCAAATCAGGTTAGCTGAGGACGCCAAGCCTAAGACCGCATTTTCTACCCCTGGTGGGCATTATCAGTTCGTGGTGATGCCCTTTGGTTTGAAAAATGCACCTGCCACCTTCCAACGGTTGGTGAATCACGTTCTCACTGGGCTGGATGACTTCTGTGCGGCGTATCTTGACGATATTGCTGTCTTTAGCTCCACCTGGGAGGATCACCTGGTCCACCTGCGGAAAGTGTTAGAGGCTCTGCAAGCAGCAGGTCTCACTATCAAGGCTACCAAGTGCCAGATAGGGCAGACACAGGTTGTATACTTGGGCCACCTCGTCGGTGGAGGCCAAGTTCAGCCACTGGAGAGCAAGATACAGTCAATCAGGGACTGGGCTCCTCCAACCACCCAGACTCAGGTTCGAGCTTTCTTGGGCCTGACTGGTTACTACCGGAAGTTCGTCAGAAATTACGGATCGATTGTGACTCCGCTCAATGAACTGACGAGTAAGAAAATGCCAAAAAAGGTTCAGTGGACAGCGAGCTGTCAAAAAGCATTCGATGACCTAAAACAGGCCATGTGCACGGCACCTATCCTCAAGAGTCCAGACTACTCCAAACCATTCATTGTCCAAACAGATGCTTCTGAGTTGGGTGTGGGAGCTGTTCTATCTCAACTGAATTTTGATGGTAATGACCAGCCCATTGCTTTTATAAGCAGACGGCTGACCCCCAGAGAGAAAAATTGGTCAGCTATAGAGAGGGAGGCCTTCGCTGTGGTGTGGGCCCTGAAGAAACTGAGGCCATACTTGTTTGGCACTCATTTCAAAATTCAGACCGACCATAAGCCCCTCTTATGGCTAAATCAGATGAAGGGTGAAAACCCCAAACTGCTTAGGTGGTCCATTTCCCTACAGGGGATGGACTTCACAGTGGAGCATAGACCTGGCACTGATCATGGCAATGCAGATGGGCTCTCCAGGTATTTCCACTTAGAACAAGAAGACTCACCTGGTCAAGGTTAGCTTATTGTCCCAACGTTTGGGGGGGGGTCATGTAGGAGAGTAGGGTCTGCAATCCTATGATCACCCGGACTTTTTGCTTTTGTTTCACTGGTTTACGACTTTCTCGGGCTGTGGGCCTGCTAATCAGACCCACAGCCTAGCTGTTCTCTCTCTAAATTGATGCGTGTACCTTAGGTGCATTACCCAATTGGAACTGGTCCACCCTGTCAGACCCTGTAACTCAGGGCATCGGTGTACCCAGGGCCTACCAGGGGCTGAAGCATGTATTATGCCACCCCTGGATGGCCATCTAAATCTGACACAACTGGCTGCACGACAGCTGGGGCAACGTAGCGTACCCGCTCGTTGCTTTAGGTATAGTAACCCTATATCTAACCGTACAATGGACACCCGAGTTCCTATCAGTCACTCCTATGGCAGGCCTTGACAATCCTGAAGGCAGAGTGCTTTGAATCGTGTGAATTGGGTTCTGGCCCGAGCCGAGCCCGGTTGCAGCTTGCGGAACCAAGACCCAATGGCTGTTCCATGATAACGCGTACCATATCGGTAACTTCGGTATCGCGTTATCAAGACATGTCGAGTAAGGTGTCATACGAATCGGGATACTGCCCCCTCACCAATTCTGGCGACGAGGTTAGCATTCCGCCCTTCTAGAGGGACACGACATGTACGTAACTGTGAACCCCGGTTAAAGTTAACTAAAGCCTCAGCTCCACAAAATGGATGCTGCCACCACAGACACGAGTCTGACCTCCTGCTGCTGGGAGTCCTTCCAGCGAGGAGAGCTTGGACAAAGGGTTTCCTGTCAAGGGCGGTGAGCACCGTCCCAGACAGGGTTTGTGTATTCTGGGTAGGTAGGGCTTTGCGAGAAGGTGACTGAGGAGTGGCACCCCGGTGCTCACTACGCATCTGCCGGTCAGAACCAGTTCCAGGGGCGCCAGCCCCTGGCCTGGGGAAAGTCCGGCAGGGGAGAGGGGTGTAACTACCCCCCTTCCTGGTCCCACCCTTAGGGCAGGACCTAGTCATGTACCCACCCCTTTCTTTAGGATAAAGGCCGGGGCGGGGACCCTTCCAATTTAGATCATCTTTGAATCAAGAACTACTTTCTACGAAAGGACATTCGAGACTCTTCTCAAGATTTCTCCCTTGTGACTAAGGAGTAGTCACCCTGCATCCGCAGGCACCATCTAAGAACTCTGCGGTTTGCTGCAAGTCCTTCCTCAGGAATCCGACGGCCCAGCTCGACGAGAACCGGCTTCCCTGGCACCTCTGACCTCTACCCACGTCATCAGCTCAGCTGTGATCTGTGGGTGCGACGAGACCTCGAGGGACCGGCCATCATCAAAACCTGCACGCTTTCTTATTCAGCACGACCATCAAAGTAATTCTCTGGTGAGTGCTCTGGGGTCCGAGAAGCCCCGACCCTGAGCTGCTCCAGCACCGAAGTGCAGTCTCCCAGCATCTCCACGATCTGCGTGGGGCCCTTCTGCTCGCTGCTCAGCACGTTGTCTGGTCACTAGCCGCTGGCTTGTGCCCTTCTTTGACGACATCCGACAACCAACGCTGCTGGTCTGGTTGCTCCAGACTGGCCTTTGCTTCCATCTTTGAGAGAAGCACCCCGGACCCTCCTGGTCCACTCAAGACGCCATTTTAGGGCCACCACGTGGCCCTGAAATCTGCCAAGGCTTGTTGCCCCAATCCTGGGCCCAGCGACGCCGACAGCATCAACCTTCGTGGGACAGCTCGCACCTCCATCCTGGTCGCCGACAACGCCTCCTGGTCCGTGAGACTGCAGAGCCTTGCGTCGCCCACTCACCTAGTCGAGGTGACGGCCAACCGGTTGGTTTGGTTCCAAGTAATCAGAGCTTTCAATAAAATTGGATAAACATCTGGAAACATATGCCTCCAGAAGTTTAGAAAAAAAAGGAAGGAGGGAGATGGGTCTGTAATTGGCCAAAATTAGGGGATCGGCTCCTGGTTTTTTCAGTAGTGGAATCACGGTGGCATTTTTAAACCCATCAGGGACCTTGCCCTGACCGAGTGATTCATTCAAAAGAGGAAGAATTACCGATGGAATAGCTAGGCACACCTCCTTTAGAATGTGAAGGGGACAACTGTCAAAAGGCGAGCCCGATTTGACACGCGAAAGAAGTTCTGAAAGGGTCGTACTGTATTGTACAATACTGTAACGTATTGTATTGTATTGTATTGTAATTGCATTAATATAGTGCTTACTACCCCTGATGAGGCATCAAAATGCTTTTTCTGTGAGTTGCCCGCTACTCCAAAACCGATAAAGGATTAATATTGAATTGGTATAGTGAAATATGAAAGTAATTTGAGTGGTGGATAGGTTAGTCAGTTATTTGGATTCAAAAGGATAGCAGCGGGATGGAAGAGGGAGAAAGATTTGCTTTTATATAGCGCTTGTTACCCCTGATGGGGTGTCGAAGAGCTTTTTTAGGCGAGTAGCACACTACTCCGGAACCCATAAACGATTAGTGGTGAGTTATTATAGTGAGATATGAAAGTCATTTGAATGGCAGATATTAGTCAGTTATTTGGATTGAGAAGGATAGCAGAGGGAAAGAAGAGGATAGAGTCCATGAGGTAAATATGCTGCACATTGGCCAGGAATATACTATCAATGGACTTTGAGAATTATATATACATGTATGGTCATAGCTACCATCTGGTGTACTGAAATATGGACATGTATGTCTGATCCCAGCTGCTGGCAAGCCGACACCAGTGCAGCGTACAACTCCATTCCCGGGAATGCAAGACATCCTGGCTGCAGCAGTGAAACCCTCACCTCCGAAATTGCAAAGTTGTAAGTACAATCTCCATTGAACACTTCCCAAAAACTTTTTGACCAGTGTTATTTTGTGTAAATAAAAATAATTTATCTTCACAAGTCAAGACTGTGTTGCGTATTATGTCCTGATAGGCAAATGTATACCAATTTTGGTGGCCTAGAGATGTGGGTATGTATGTGTGTGTGTGTGACACATGTACAAGTGTAACTCCATCATTGCAACAAGCCATAATGTGCAGAGCAGATGACTCCCAAAATATATGCCCATATTTTGTACAATACATTCACAATGAAGTTAAACAAGATAGAGAAAGTGTGATTCAAAATAAGATTTTATGTAAATAAAAGAGCGTGATTAGAAAAACAACAACAGTCCAAAAGGAAAACAAATGATGTTCTTACTACGAAAAGGGAAGGGCACTTAGATTGAGGTGGGGCAACATAAATATAACACGTCAGGGAGCATCAGGGGAACCAGTCTATTTACAAGGGGAAAAGTAAATAATTGTCCACAAAGAAAATTATGTCCAACAGGTCAAGTGTCCTTCTGGTCATCCTCTAGTACCACAATGTCCAGATCCTCTGAGTCTGATGCGGGCTCCTGGCTGGCCAGTACAGGACCAGGCACCACAAAGGGTGGGGACACGCAAGGAGTATGAGGGAAACAGTGTGGCACAACAAACAGGGGGATACATTGACAGTGGTGTGGGAGGGATGTTGGGGTACGAAAGACACCATGACTGCAGTCAGGGAATTGAAACTGGCAGTGAGGGTGGCCAGAGCTCGGGCAGTCTCCTCCCACATCATGCGCAGCTCTAGACACATCTGCAGCAGGATGCAAGAGGACATGTCTGGCTGACCCTCACATGCCCACATCTAGTCCTCTGGTACAGCCATAGGAGGAAAAACACAGGGAGGGGTTTGGGTTGAACATGAGTGGTGTGGTGCCTCCGGTTCGAAGCCAGTGTTGGTGTCGACCTGGCAGCTACGATGATGGCGACTTGTTGCAGGGGATGCAGCTGGATGCCCAGATGGAATGCAGAACTCTAGAGTTAGGGAGGGGCTGATGGCAGGTCCAGTTTGCGTAGTTGCTTGCCCCGGGGACACCTCGCCAAAAGTAACTAGTGAATGGTCCGGGGGAGAGTAGATTTGCCCCCCAGCCAGAGGTGCTCAGTTCTTCCCCCTTCAATTTCCTCAGTCTCCACCCAGTCAGTAGCACCAGAGGTGTCTTCCTGCTCAGTCCGGGTGGGTGCAATCCCCCTGCCTCCTGATGTCGAAGGTCTCACCTCATCCTCTATGGTCCGGGATGCCCGCCACACCTTCCACCACCAATCACAATGGTAGGAGACAGACACATTTTTTACTTTTGGAAGGCAGGGGGGCCTCGCGACCCCCCCGGCCGTATTTCTTAAAATATGAAACAAAATTTAAAACTTTAAATTAAAAACGTTTCATTTATCATGTACAAAATTCAACTTTCATTACACTTGATGAAGACAGGTATCCAGGCTAACCTTAACAAATCTCTAATACAAAGATTTTCCTAACCGAGTCTAACATCATGGCATCATGCATTGCATACAAATTTTGTACATCCTATCAGTAGGGGCCAATGGCAAGGTCTTAACCGGTGTCAGATCCCTATCACCAAATTTCATGCGCAGAGGACTTTACCCTCGTAGCCAACCGTAACTTCCCTTGTCATGGGGGCCCCCTTCCACTCGGCGCCATCTTAAGGACATCCGAGTTCCCGTGCGGGGTAACCGTAAGAAGGACAGCATAGACTCCCCCACTTTCCCCGCACTCTCTTCCGCCGCAGCGGATATCCGGCCCCGGGAAATTCATGGGAGAGGCATATAGCCGTCTCCCCCTGGGCGATCCCATCCGTAATGGGTGCCGCCTCCCCCCGGGCGCTCCCATCCATAATGGGTGTCGCCCCCACTAGGGACCTTGAAATCACTGCTCACCGATCATGACCTTACCGCCCGACCGAAGACTAAATAAATACAACAGTTAATGACCTACTAGTGGGAAAAAACCTATGCATAATTTTATATCACAGCTAGATATATCCCTCACTGCTACCCCCGCCCTTGTAGAGCGGATGTCCCAGAATAGTACCCAACATACTATAAACATTGCTACAAAGGAGAAAAGGTCCTATAACAGAGAAACCATTTGATTGCATACAGTTTATCACACTTCTACAAAGGAAAAAAGGCATATAGACAAGTATTCAGTGGCATACACAATCTTGGAATCAATCTACAATGGGAGAAAAGGCCTAGACACGACGTTTATGCATCACAATCAATTGCAAATCACAACTTTGTTTACTCCCAAACTTCTGCAACAGGGGCTGGTGGGTGGGTCAAAAAACTGCTGTCTGTTCCCTTGAGGGCTCACGAGTGACGAGTGGTGCAGCCTTCAGAGCGCGGGAACAAGAGGACGCCTTCCTGGACCCTGCGCCTTTTAACTTGCAGCGGGGAGGCGGGGCGGCATCCACCTCCCGCCCAAAAGTGCACGGACTTCCGGGCGGGCGTTAGGACAATCCTCTTAGGCGGCGGGGGCGTGCTCCAACCACGCCACTTTGGGCATACCGGCCGGGGACACGCCACCCGCCTGCAAAGGTTTCCCGGGCGGTCGGGGGCACCCAGCCATACGTTCGGGTGACCAAGAGGTCTCCCCTTTCCATACGGTCCGGGTTGCCCGCCACCCCTTCCACCACCAATCCCAATGGTAGGAGACAGACACATTTTGAACTTTTGGAAGGCAGGGGGGCCTCGCGACCACCCTGGCCATATTTATTAAAATATGAAACAAATTGTAAAACTTTAAATAAAAAACGTTTCATTTATCATGTACAAAATTCAACTTTCATTACACTTGATGAAGACAGGTATCCAGGCTAACCTTAAAAAATCTCTAATACAAAGATTTTCCTAACCGAGTCTAACATCATGGCATCATGCATTGTATACGAATTTTGTACATCCTATTGTTAGGGGCCAAAGCCAAGGTCTTAACCGGTGTCAGATCCCTATCACCAAATTTCCGCCCTCATGTGTGAGTGGCGCATGCGCAGAGGACTTGACCCTCGTAGCCAACCGTAACTTCCCTTGCCATTGGGGCCCCCTTCCACTCAGCGCCATCTTAAGGACGTCTGAGTTCCCATGCGGGTAACCGTAAGAAGGACAGCGTAGACTCCCCCCCTTTCCCTGCACTCTCTTCCGCCGCAGCGGATATCCGGCCCCCGGGAAATTCGTGGGAGGGGCATATAGCCGTCTTCCCCTGGGAGGGGCCTATGGCCGTCTCCCCCTGGGCGCTCCCATCCATAATGGGTGGCGCCCCCACTAGGGACCCTGAAATCACTGCTCACCGATCATGACCTTACCGCCACAGGCCAGATAGTTGACCGACTATCTGGCCCCCCTACAACTCCTATAGGTCATGTCTCCTCAATCCCACTAGCCAAGCTATCATGTCTCCTATCAATATGTCATTCCCCACCCTGGACAGGTGTACCCCATCATCTGAATAACAGTGTTCCCCCCAGATGCACCCGTGAGGTGTACTTTGAAGGTGGTTAGATCGAAACAATTTCTCCATTTTATTGTTGACCCTCTTTACCGAATTGTTCAACGCTGTCGTGGACAACCCACCCCTCCATACCCTCCTCGGAATCATGTGTGACCAAGCTATTGTGCACCCAGGGAGTGTCTTTGCTAACCAACTAACTGCTGAAAGTATGTGTTCTATTAAAGCCCGTCTGCCCAACCTCACCAAATCATTGCCCCCAATGTGCACTATGACTAATGATGGCGGTGACCTGTGCCGCCCTAACAATTCTTCCACAAAACTTTGCAGTCGGTCAATACACAAACCGCCCTTCCCATGGAAGGTCACCCTGAAACCATATTCCTCAGATGTGTGAATCGCATCACCTGCCCTGAATATGTCCGCGGCCCGTCTCACGTATGAGTGGCCCACGACCCAGACCACTCGTCTTCCATTCCTCGCTCCTGAAGTGGTGGTTAGCTGATACTGGGCCGGTCCCAATTTCCGCCCTGCATGTGCAACCGCACGTAACGTTTGAAACAGTCTGAAAACCATCGCCCCATCTGTTTAACATTGTCTGCCTGCAGACCCCCGGCCGTTGCTTATGTAGCGGCCCCTATCCTGAATGAATGAGTTCCAAAATCACTCGGGTTCAAGCCCGCAGCTGCAATCGTGATCGCCAGCACCCTTTGGAACTGAAACTTTGTTAACAGGGTGCCGTCAGCATGCCGCAGCAAGGCCCCCCCCCACGTCGTCACCCTTTGTTTTAGGTAGGCCTCAAAGTGCATCACTGGACAACAGGGACTACCCGGCGTGCGCTGCAACACAATGCTACTCCCCTGGGCCTCCTGGTCTGTCTTTGACCTGGCAATCCTGATCAGCAGGGAATCCCCCTCACTTGCATGTGGTCCCTGCACAGACCCCCCTCGGTATCCCTTTTATTGGCAGCCACTAGTTCGTCTACCCGCATGGCCCCATAGAATGCCAGTGCAAATGCTGCCCGGAATAGGACAACCTCACTAGGTGAGGAGCATGTCTCCTCTAGTTTAGCCAGCAAGGCGGTCAACCTGTCAAATCCTATCGGATGCCTGGTATCCTTTTTGCGCCCCTCTAGGCGCCACCAGCCACGCAGCGCCTTTGTGACTATAAAGGAGTCCGTCGGGTCCCTGATCCCTTGGAGCTGAGCCATAAATGATATGGCGGCCTTATACCGACTGACGGTTGCCGTCGACCGGCCCTCCTCATGAAGTGCCACTAAAAATTGGGTAAAGGACCCCTCCTGACCCCATCTATGCTCCCATTCAGGGCTCAAAAAGGCGCAGTACGAGCGGAATGCCCCTTCATAAGCTTTCCTTGTCCTGGGCACTAAACTGGCTGCCACGAGGTTTTGTAGTCCGGAGCTCCGATTTGCCATAGTGGTTCGGGAAATGGCGCTGCCACTAGCTCCGCTGAGGGTAAACAATACCTGAATGCCTGCATTTTGAAACGAGAGAGCGCATCAGCAGCATTATTCAGTACTCCCAGCACATGTTTTGCCCTGAATTGTACATTTAGCTTCAAGCATTCCAACACAATTTCTTTCAACAATCGCAATATCCACTTGCAGCGTGCTGCCTGCTGGTTAATGCACTCCACCACAGTCATGTTATCAGACCAGAATATCACCGAGTGGTTTCGGAACTCTTCTGGCCAGGCCGACAACGCTACCAAGAATGGGAATAACTCTAGGAAACCAATGTTGCTCATCAAGCCACTTGCCTCCCACCATGCTGGCCACTTCTGGGCCGACCATCGGTTACCAAGGATCACGCCAAACCCCACACTGCCCGCAGAGTCAGTCCATAGACCTAACTCTGCTGACGAGGCCGGGGCTTTGCTCCAGACTACCCGGCCATTGAAATCCGCCAGGAATGCCAGCCAAATGAGCATGTCCTGGCGAACCTCTGCCGACAGTCTCGTGCGATGGTGCCCTTCCTTGAGGCCAACCATGGCCTGGGCAATCGATCGTGAGAAAGGGCGAGCCATCGGTATAACCCTCAGCGCAAAATTCAGCTGTCCCACTGTTTGCTGCCATTGATGCAGTGTCACCTTGTCCTAAGACATTGTAGCAAGGAGGCCCTGAATTTGGCGATCTTCTCCGCCGGCAGACGAAAGCAACCCTCCACAGAGTCTAGTTCAATACCCAGAAACTCCTGGGAGGTAGTTGGCCCCACTGTCTTACCTGGCGCCAACGGAACCCCGAAACCCCGCATGAGCACGCAAAATTCCTGCAATGCCCGTGCACAGTCCTGAGAGCCCGCCGGGCCGAGAAACAGGAAATCATCGAGATAATGCATCACATGTTGGTGCCCTGAGGCCCTTGAGAATGCCCACTCCAGGAATGAGCTAAACATTTCAAAGTAAGCACAAGAAATTGAACAACCCATCGGCATGCACATATCCATGTAGTACTTTCCCTGGAATGCGAAACCCAACAAGTGCTGATCTTTGGGATGCACCCGCAGTAATCTAAATGCGGATTCAATATCCGATTTTGCTAACAGTACCCCGGGGCCTAGGCGATTCAACATGACCACTGCGTCATCGAACGATGCATACCTCACACTGCAAATGCCTGCATCGATTGCCTCATTCACGGAAGCCCCCCTTGGCGAAGACAGATTATGTATGAGCCTGAACTCGCCCGGCTCCTTCTTGGGAACTACCCCTAATGGGGAACACACAAAAATGGCAGCTGGTATTTCACCAAACGGTCCTGCAACCCGCCCCAAGCGAACCTCTTTTGCAATTTTTGTGGCGACCACAGTCGAGTTGTGCGTAACGGACAGTTGGTTCCTGCATAATGGGGCCCCCCGAAAATCACACGCCGGGATCCTGAAGCCATACAAGAAGCCATCCCGCAGGATCCCGGCGGACACATGATCAGGGTATTTGCTCAGCCAGGGGGTCATAGCCAAAATATCCACCGGCGATTGCTTAGTCATCCGAGCCACCGTGTCAATCCTGCTTGGTACCCCCTTTTCCCCCGGTAACATTGCCTCTGGCTCGGCAGCTAGTTTCGGGGTGGGAGGTGTTACCACAACCTGCGCAGGCATGCCTGAACCTGCATGTTCCCTGCGGCCTACTACATGTTCCCTTGTTAAAACCCCAACATACCCCTCGCTTGTTCCCATTATCGCCCGATCTCGACTGAGTTTCTCCCCCGTGGGCTGGTCGAAAGGGCTGCGATTGTTTCTGCTGAAAAGCCCTGAAACCATTCGCACTCGACCCTGTACCTGCCGCCGAGCCTGGCGTGAACTGCGCATGCCATGATACAGTGTCCAAACAATCCCAAGTCAATGATTCATTAAACTCTTTCGCTTTTCTAAACGACACATCGTATCCTTTCCATGCGTCCCCCCCATATTTCTCATGGAAGCCTGTGATCCTGCTCTGGTAGCAAACAAGGTCTCCCAACAATTCTGGTGTTTGCTCACCCATAATTGCCACAAACACAGAAAAAGCCCTGATCCAATTCATCATAGACTCCTCCACCCTGAATTCTGCCATTTTGGCCCTCCATTCACTTGGGTGCAACCATTCCTTCTGGGTTTTGGCATACTCTAATTCACGATTGTCCGTCAACAATAAAAACATATTAATATATTTGTTTGCCCACACCATCTCTTTTGTGGCCATCGGAACATGTTGTGCCAGGCATTCCCGCCTTGAAGGCACAGCGCCCTCCCCCATTATTTGGAGCGACCTCTTACCATTTACCGTCGTACCTCCGGTCGTGTCCGTCGCCTTATTCTGGTTCTCGACCGCGGCCGTGTTTGTCACCTGCAGAGGAATAGAAGGCACGTTCCCTGCCCCAGAGCCCCTTGCCTGCCTGAGCTGGTCGATAATTTGCCTGGCCTCCTCAGCTGGATCTTCCGCTGCCGCGGATCCCCCCACTCCCTTCTTCAACCAAGGCAATACCGCCGCTAGATGCATCGCTAGTTTGGGGGGTACCTGTTCCTTATCCAGTGGTGTGATAATCACAGGGATTGGCAATCCCCCATCCGGTGCGGGCACCGGGCTGGCCACTGGGGTTACTGGGACCAGCGGAACTTCCATCGGGACCGGGACCTCACTAGGACCCCTTTTCTCTTTCTTCTTTTTCCCCTTGTCCCCCCCTGGAGTAATGTTTGGCAAAGCAGGCCCCACAATCCTCGTAGGTCTCCCTGAGGGCCCCGCCTGAGCTTCCACTTTCTTCTGGAGTGCCGCTAAGCTGCGACCCAATCGGTCCACTTTACCAAATTTCCTGTCCATTGCCGACACTTGGTTTACCAGTGTGCGAAGCATCCGTTCCATCTCGGAGCTCTTCCCATTCTTCTTTCCAGGCATATCCGACGTTCTGTTTTTCTCTCTGCCTGTTTTCCAGCAGCTCCTCGGATCCCAGATACGCCTTGGCGACTGAAACAGAAAAAACAACGATTACCACGTTAAAAAAACTGCTGCTTGTTCCCTTGGGGGCTCACGAGCGACGAGTGGTGCAGCCTTCAGAGCGCGGAAACAAGAGGATGCCTGCCTGGACCGACGCGCCTTTTAACTTGCAGCGGGGAGGCGGGGCGGCATCCCCCTCCCGCCCAAAAGTGTATGGACTTCCGGGCGGGCGTTAGGACAACCCTCTTAGGCGGCGGGGGCGTGCTCCAACCACGCCACTTTGGGCATACCGGCCGGGGACACGCCCCCCCCCCCGCCTGCAAAGGTTTCCCGGGCGGTCGGGGCACCCAGCCATACGTTTGGGGTGACCGAGAGGTCTCCCCTTTCCATTCTTCCACACTAGTTGAAAGAGGTCATAGCCACCAGCTCCGAACCATATCCAGCTGTTTGTCCTTGTGGCCAGCTGAGCCACTGAAATGCAAGACAAATCATGACATAGTGGTTGTGCACGTCAGGACAAGACACATTCCTAGATGAGCCAAGGTCAGACTTTGTTCTCCTCTGATCACACTATACACTTGTCAGTGTTTATGAGCTTAAATAACATGTATATTCACTGTCATCTCCTGATTTGAGCAGGACATGGACATCTCACAAGGTTTTTGGTGGCTTACACATCTGTAATGTCCAACCCTCCACTTTGCATTCTTGTGATATGTGTGTTCTGTCACTGGTACATGGGCAGGTTCCAAACCCAGTCTACAAAAGGAGATCAGAGAGAGTCCAGATGGTATTGAAATGGGCCTGTGATATGGAGTCTCTACACTGTTATGTCTGGACAAACACAAATGATGATTGGGGGTCACAAATCCATATAGGTTCATGGCTATTAGGTTTGCTAAGTTGTGAGTCTAACCTTTTGATATTCCCTCACAAAATCTGATAATCCAGTGTCACATATTGGCTTCAGAGACTGATCAGGTAGTGCTGTGCACTGGTGATCAGTAGTGACTCGTTACAGCTACCTGTACATGAAAAATTGGCATACAAGCCACTAAGGCTAAGACATGTGTCTTTGGACACACTGGCAAACAGGAAACACATAAGAGTGTGGCAAGGATCTCAAAGTCTGTCTTGACTCCATGGCACATGATGATCTGACTCAATCAGAACCCAAACCCACCGAATGCAATGCAAGTCATAGCATTCAATAGCTATTCGCCACTCATACACACAGTGGACAGTGCCTGTCACATTCCTCATCCAATTCACCCATCAGTTATGATTCCCTTTGTTCACTGTTAGTAGTGCTGACTGCAAATTTCTGTAAAAATGCTACAGTGAGCCTTTTGCTTCAAGATGACTGCTGCATAGAGTCAGAATAGGTGAATGGAGGCATGTGACACATGATGGTACAGCTCTGTCTTCACTCACATCATACTTCCAGACACATATTGCATATAATGAACTTACCAGGTCTCTGCAGCTTATGATCCTCCAGCTGAGCATGGAGGGTCAGCCAAGCTGCATGCAGGACCTTCATGTACAGTGGGCTTTTGCTTTGATGCAGCTCAGTACCTAATGCAAGCACTGCGACTGGCTTGCCTGAGAGATGCCCTCAAGGTCACTGGAGACCCTTTGGAATGACCCTGTTGCAAAGAAATGGAAAGCAAAAAGTATCTTGAGATATGCTGGAATGACTTCTGGAGGGAAACAGTATCTGGCCCTGATATCTTGGCTGGACATCCCAAATTGGTTGATCCTATACCTGAAGATCCTCTCTATTCTCCTCCTCCCCTCCTCAAGTCTTCTTGCTGCATGGCAAGGTGCAGAGCAACAAACACATTTAGCGACATGTTGAAAGAGTTTGTGTGTGTCTGCTCTGCTTTCATACATTCTGCCGGGCTGGGATTGGCTGTTGGGCTGCAGAGTGTCAGCTGATGAATGGTGGGGGATTTTAGGCACTTGGACAGGTGTTTAGCATTGAAGAAAATTATCAACCGGCCAGAATGCGGGTATTCCGGCCCGGACGAGACATTCCAGCCCGAGAGCGGAAATTCCAGCCCGACTGCAGGATTTCTGCTCCTGGTGCAGAAATTCCTCTCGGGGTGCGGAAATTCCAGCCCG
The DNA here is from genome assembly GCF_964263255.1 of Lissotriton vulgaris. Classification (NCBI taxonomy): domain Eukaryota; kingdom Metazoa; phylum Chordata; class Amphibia; order Caudata; family Salamandridae; genus Lissotriton; species Lissotriton vulgaris. The sequence goes on along the minus strand of NC_141689.1, from coordinate 1,717,302,768 downwards.
AGTGCAGGCATAAAGTTAGGAGTCGTAAGTGATTTCTGTAAATACCAAAAATCGTGGGTGCCTTCTGTGAAAAATACCAAAAGTAGTTCATTTAGGATTTTGTCTCAGATTAGTTCTGTGACTCAGCACCACAGTCTTATTGAGATTAGTACTATACATAGCAGCATAAGAGTACATTAAATATATAAATACATCAATTGCCTTGAAATTATTACAGATTTCATTACAAATTAATAGAAGAGAATAACCAGTTGATTAATACATAAAATTAACAATTGCACATTCCTGACTAAGCCTCCAGACTTTTAGGCTCCTTTATTTCTTCCCCGCAACTAACCTTCACCGTCTTTATTGTCTGCACCATGATCAATGCCTAAATCTGTATACATATTTTATCTGAGACAAAGTTTTTCTCCAGTAACCTTTTGTTAACTGCAATCTGTGTTTATGAAATCAGCACAGATAGGAATGTACCTTATGTACTATGTGATACTCTCCATTGCCATTCAAGCGATGGTACACATTATATATAAAATAAACATTATATGAAAAACACGTATATCAATTTAGTCAACAAAATGATAATTCAATTGAATGCTTTATGACAAATACAAACGTTGTAACATTTAAGAAGGTAGTTCAAGAATTGGTTTGAGTTTTCTTTGTTCATTTAGGACTGATGTGCCACTTCTTCATGTGGAAGCAGAAAAACATGTTTCCCTATTACTTGTGCTGAAATAGCCAAAAACGGTCTATTTTCATAGCTATTTGCTAATTAAAGAACTAAGCAAACAGATAAAGCAGAAACTACAGAATTACCGTGACAGGAGTGTATTTTTTTTATTTAAATGATTCCAGCAATTTACATTAGTTCCAAAGATGATACAATATGCCTGACTTGGGTCTCTCTACAGTCAAATGGAAAAATAGCACGGTTTATATGTGCACCTAACCAAATATCCGGCCACAATCAGTGTTCTGCAATCACTGCAGTCACTCATAAAAAGAGAAGCATAGAAAACTTCAGTAGGGGAGAGCAACATGCTTTCCTTCAGAAACAAAGAGTTCAGTAAATAATACAATGGAAATAAACAACTTTTGTTCCCTACTGTGGCTACGTCTGAATTTAGAATTGTCTATAATGGCTCTCTGTAAGAGCTATCATAAAAATAACAAAATAACAAACACAATAATAATAGCACTAATAAAAAGTAGCAAAGATTAACACCTGACATATATAGGACTAAAAGATCCAGTTTCACTTTAAAATAAAATACAAGGATAACCAAACAAAACTTGTTTTTGATCGACCCGAATGTTAACATTGTAGGCTGACCAGCATGCTTTATCACAATTGGGAAGCTCTGCATGGGTATACATGGCTGCGTTGAAAAAAATAGCCAAAAATTGCCAAATGTTGCAGAATCATTTTTTTTTTGATAAACACAGGTCTTCAAAAGTCTATACATGTAGCAAAGCCTTGTCTAGAAGGATTTAGCCCCATTAAGCATCGACCTTTCGGAGATAAGTGAAACAGTGCATTTGAATTTCATTCTCTACAGGCACTATAAAGTTCCTGTATAAAAAATGAATTCCTGTTAACGCTTTCCGTTTCTTACCCTAGATAAATTCCTAGATCCTCATTACGAGTTGCAAAGAATTCATGCGGGAATGCTTGGCCTAGAATTAGCAATTCAGATGGCATCCCATCTACTGAATATGGGCATTAAGAGTAAGAGGCATGAGAATGGTGAATATTATGCACAGAATGAAAAAACAGGTCCTTTCATTAGAAATGGGGGTCTCTAGTTGGCAACGGTTTGCACCTTTGTCCATGTAGGGACCCCTCTTCCTAGTCAGGCTTAAAGAGTTATGCCTTTAGGCAACCCCTGCTCACCACCCTCGAAGCTTGGGACGAGCAGGCAAGCTTATCTTAGAGACAGTGTGTAAAGCATCTGTGCACACATACAGTAATACAGTGAAATCACTACAAATGTACACCACGCCAGTTTAGAAAAATAAGTATTCTTTATCTAAACCAAACAAGAAGAAAACAACAAAAATCCACAATACATAGATCAAGATATCCTCAAAACTCGGTTATTCACACAAATAAAGTTTGTAGCAACAAATAACTCCCCCAAAGCTATTGCGACGCTGTGACAGATAAAAATCCCAGAGTACGGAGCCAACAGTGAGGTGTGCGTCATCGGGCCTGAAGTCACATGGACTGCACAGAACAGTACCTTGGCAAATGATCAAAACAAAGAAGGTGCATAACATCGGGGACGTGATATTTCATTGGCACCTATTTCTTATCACCACAGGGCAGTTGAGGCATCGGTTCCTTACTGCAATGCAGGGCAGGTGAGGCGTTGGTTCTTTACTGTTGCTTGGGAGGTGATGTCGCGGTGGCTTCAAGGCATCGGTTCCTTACGACGGTGCGGGGTTGATGGATTTGGGCGCTCACCCCCGTCAGGTATCGGCTCAGTGATAAAGAAGCACTGGCATCAGTTAAGTCGGGGCTGCGATGTGAGTCGAGGTAGTTCGTCACGAGCGGAGCCCACGGCTCCAGTGCAGGCAGCGGCCTCGCTGACAGCTTCGGAGTCAATACAGTGGTGTCGGTTTTGCTATTTCCCTCAGTGGCAGCTTAAACTTCAATTCCAGGTGTATAAGGAAAGAGGGGATGAGGTATTTCTGTCCTTGAGACTTCAGAACAGGATGCAAGCTCTAAACCAAGCCCTTGGTTATCGTCTTTGTTAGAACTGGGGGTCTCTATTTGGCTGAGGTAGGTACCATAGTCCAAATAGGGACCCTTGCTTCTAGTCAGGAAAAGGAGGGACACAATCTTAGATAACCCTGGCTCACCCTCCGGTAGCTTGGCATGAGCAGCCAGGCTTATCTCCAAGGCAATGTGTAAACATTTTCAACCACACTCCCAGTAACACAGTGATAACACCACAAATGGACACCACGCTGATTTAGTAAAATAGTGGTATCTTTATCAAGAAGAAATACAATGAGACCAAACGATAAAAATATCCAGCTTATGTGTATTCGTAGTATTTCACTGGGCCGGTTATTAGGCCAACAATCACTTGTAGGTTCTTGCGGTATTATTGAGCAGTTCACGATTATGTAATGCAGTCCTAATGCAATGCTATGCAGTTCGTAATGTAGAAATATGTCAGTCCTTGATGTAAGTACTAATGTTGTTTGTAAGGCAAGTAATAATGCAGTCCGTAATGCAAGTACTAATGCGGATCATAAAAACAAGAAATAATGCAGTGAGTAGTGCAAGTACTAATGCGGATCGTAAAAGCTAGTAATAATGCAGTTCGTAGTGCACGTACTTATGCGTATCGTAAAAACAATTCAGCACCGATCACGGTGCTTGTGAAGGTCTCTATGCCACTCCTGGCTGACTCAAGGTCAGCGACTGCCAAAATATGCCCCCAATACTGTTACGAAGGAAACAAAGTGCAGCTCCACAATCCGACCCTGGTACTGCCAGTCCTCAGCGAGTATGGGCCGCGCTACTGACTTGAGCCGAGACTCATGCTGCAAAGATGGTAAAGGATGAGAGCTGTCTCTCGTAGCACGTACTCCACCCCAGGCGGCGGCACACGCATGCTTGCTCAGTATTATCTGGGGGGGTGCAGTCTCTCTCTCTCCTGGCGGCTTGGGCATCATGCTGTGCGGCTGCGGGTTGGCGGCGGCTGCTTCTTGCAGTGAGAGTCGGGCTACCAGGTGATGGCTTCGCAGCTGATCGGCTCCAAGCATGACTCCGCTGATCGGCATCATCTCCTACACCGATGACACCCAGCTCATCCTCTCTCTCACCAAGGACCCATACTCCGCCAAAACCAACCTCCATGAGGGAATGAAGGCCGTCACCGACTGGATGAGGAGCAGCCGTCTGAAGCTGAACTCGGACAAGACAAAGGTCCTCATCCTCGGACCCACCCCCTCAGCCTGGGATGACTCCTGGTGGCCGACCACACTGGGAACAGCACCAACACCAACTGACCATGCACGCAACCTAGGATTCATCATCAACTCCTCCCTCTCCATGTCTAAGCAGGTCAACGCCATCTCTTCCTCCTGCTACAACACCCACTGCATGCTCCCTAGGATCTACTAGTGGATCCCGACCGAAACGGTGACACAGGCCCTCGCCAGCACAAGACTGGACTACGGCAATGCACTAGACGCAGGAATCCCAGTCAAACACCTACGACAACTACAACGCATCCAAAACGCCTCCGCCCGACTGAGCGTCAACGTCCCCCGCCGCAGCCACATCACCACCCACCTGAGAGACCTACACTGACTCCCCGTTGACAAGAGGATCACCTTTAAGCTCCTCACCCACGCACACAAAGCACTCCACAACGCCGAACCAGCCTACCTGAACTGCAGACTCAGCTTCTACACCACCACCCGCCAGCTCCGCTCCACCAGCCTCGCCCTCGCCGCTGTCCCCCGCATCCAACGAACGACCTTCGGCGGCAGATCCTTCTCCTACCTCGCCGCCAAGACCTGGAACACCCTCCCTACCCACATACGGCAGACCCAAGACCTACTCACCTTCAGAAGACTCCTCAAGACCTGGCTCTTCGAGCCTTAGCAGCACCCCCCTTCCCCATAGCGCCTTGAGACCCTCACGGGTAAGTAGCATGCTTTACAAGTACTCTGATTGATTGATTGATTGATTGATCTTGGGCCAAGGACCTTAGACATATGATGGTGAAGGTTCACAGGTCTCTCCTTGGCAAAGGCAGGCTCGGGCCGGTGGCGGTAATGTCTCAGGGCTCCCCCTTGGGATGACGGTCCCGGCCGATGGCGATAACGTTCACAGCACTTCTGGTCACTAGTCGATCAAAGCAGAGCACAAGACAGCTCCAGGGCACATGGTCATGGGGAGATTCTCACTACGGTCCCAGGCTGCAAAAAGCACACACACACACAGTGTTGCAGAAACACACTTGGAATCTTTTATGTTCCTGAGTTTCGACAACAGGGTGCCAGCTCTTCTTGGGCCCTTGGAGACAAGTTACTTCAGGACGCAGCACACTGCAAAGTCCTTTCAAGCACGGGGACCCAGCCCACATCAAAGTCCCTTGTCTTCTCTTTAGTCAATTCAGCAAACTGCAAGCCAGCACCAGAACACACAGCAAGGGCAGTCCTTCTCTTCAGTCACTTCAGCTGTTCTTCCTTGGCAGAGGCTCCACTTGATCACAAAGTAGTTTCAATCCTTTTTCAGGCTTGAGTTCAGTCTTGAGTTCAGGGGTTTCAGCTCTCACATTTATACCCCTAAATGCCTTTGAGGTCTTTGTGTTTAGGGGACCCTGAGCCCCGTCCAAACCAGACCTGGGTGTGCACACCCTCTTCTTTTGATAGTGAGAGTCTGGGCCACAGACTCTCCACAGGAGGAGGAGCCATCCTTTGGTGGCAGCAACTCAGCCCTCTTCACATGCAGGGGGCTACTCCTCCCCCACCCCAAATGCAGGCCAGCCTGTTGCTGTCTCACCTACTCCTCTCTCGTGTCAGGACACTTCCCAGACCCTGTCACATCAAAACCCAGACAGTTAATACACAACCAGGCAGAGGCACACAGGATTGTTTAAGACAAGGAACCAGCCACTTCTAAAAGCGTGGTTTCTAAACACACAATTTAAAAACCATCTTCACAAAAAGGGTATGCCCAGACGTGGGTCCCTTGCCCACTTTGCCACTGGATTCAAGATAGCCAGGCTGATGTAGGTTATGAACCCGAAACCGGTCCCAGGATGCTTGTTTACGGTCCAGGGAAGACATGGCTTGGCAGTTCAGGCTGGACTGTTCCAATGAGGCACAGGGTCAGACGGATTTGCATATGGCCATATCTGAACTGGGGTGGTGGAGTGTGCTAAAGAATGGTGATGGATTAAACCCAGATCAGTTGACTGGGGGCGAGTGTTTGATTTGCTCTCACGCCCCGTCCATTATTCCCTTTGGTATCGCTTTGTTTACCCTTAGTTGGCAGGGTATGCCCAGACATGGGTCCATTGCCCACTTTGCCACTGGATTCAAGATAGCCTGGCTAATGAGGGTTATGTACCCAAAAGCAAATCATTAGCTACTTATAAGAAAATGATAGCCGAAGAAAAATCGGCCATTTTTGTAAAAAAAATCAATGAAGCAAAAAAATTGAGTAAAGAACTGTTTGCCACTGTAAAAAAACTTACTGAGCCTATTGCCAAACAAATTGAAGGTAGTTTGGATCTGTGCAACGAATTGGGGCTATTTTGTACTGACAAAGTGAGACTTATCTACAAATCTTTCATTTCTCCACACCACGACACACAGGCAAGGGGTAATATCCAGCCCAATCTGGGAAGCTAGTTTCAATTCCCCAAAATTCAAGTTCTCAGTCCCATCGGTAGGATAGATTAGCCACATGGTGTTGTCAACTAAATCAGGGGGCCCGGAGGACCTCGCCCCCTAAGGTCCTGCATATGTTCCCTGAGATGCTCAGCAATCAACTTCAGCTGCTCCTTGCCAATATAACTCAGTCTAGCTGCTTCCCAAAGGCGTGGAAAGCGGCCTCTGTTCTTCCCCTCCTAAAGAAGCCTAATCTTGACCCCTCAATCCCAGCCAACTATAGGCCGATATCGAGAATTCCATTCACGGCCAAGATCTTAGAAAAGTTGTTTAACTCTCAACTTGCTGGGTTCGTTAGGGACTCCCATGTCTCAGATAACTCTCAGTACGGGTTACAGGAGGAACATGGAACTGGGACTGTTCTGGTCATGGCAACAGAGGAAAACAGGAGTATACTTGACGCGGGGGAAAGGCTGCCCTCATATTGTTAGACTTGTCGGCAGCCTTCGACAGCGTCAACCATGATATACTCCTATCCCGGGTTGAGGAAATAGGGCTACACGCATCAGCAACTGCATTGTTTGCCACTTTTCTCGATGACAGATCCTTCTCCGTCCAGCTTGGGGAATTTGTATCAAAACCATTTAGCCTGCTCTGGGGGGTTTCCCAGGGGTCCTCCCTAAGCCCCACCCTCTTAAACATTTATGTTGCCCCTTTAGCCAAAATCACCCGAAACTGCGGCTTCCTCCCAGTTTCCTACGCTGATGACACCCAAATAGTGCTAAAAACACAGTTGATGGACAGAATGTAGAACAATGTCATACATTCACCCCAGTACAGGGATCTGGGCCTAAATCCATCGTTTTTTTGCACTCCACACCACCCTGGGTTAGACACTGGCTATGTGCAAATCAGCTCTGACCCTGTGCCTCATGGGAACAGTCCAGTCCGAACTATCAAGCCATGTCTTTCCCAGACCGGAATCAAGCATCCAAGGACCGGTTTCTGGCTATCAGCCTTCATCAGCCTGGATAGCTTGACTCCAGTGGTGTGGAGAGCCTGGGACTCACGTCTGAGTATACCCAGCACACTCGGGGTGAAAATTGCAAAAAACACAGTTGATGGACAGAATGTAGAACAATGTCATACATTCACCCCAGTACAGGGATCTGGGCCTAAATCCATCGTTTTTTTGCACTCCACACCACCCTGGGTTAGACACTGGCTATATGCAAATCAGCTCTGACCCTGTGCCTCATGGGAACAGTCCAGTCTGAACTACCAAGCCATGTCTTTCCCAGACCGGAATCAAGCATCCAAGGACCGGTTTCTGGCTATCAGCCTTCATCAGCCTGGATAGCTTGACTCCAGTGGTGTGGAGAGCCTGGGACTCACGTCTGAGTATACCCAGCACACTCGGGGTGAAAATTGCAAAAAACACAGTTGATGGACAGAATGTAGAACAATGTCATACATTCACCCCAGTACAGGGATCTGGGCCTAAATCCATCGTTTTTTTGCACTCCACACTACCCTGGGTTAGACACTGGCTATATGCAAATCAGCTCTGACCCTGTGCCTCATGGGAACAGTCCAGTCCGAACTACCAAGCCATGTCTTTCCCAGACCGGAATCAAGCATCCAAGGACCGGTTTCTGGCTATCAGCCTTCATCAGCCTGGATAGCTTGACTCCAGTGGTGTGGAGAGCCTGGGACTCACGTCTGAGTATACCCAGCACACTCGGGGTGAAAATTGCAAAAAACACAGTTGATGGACAGAATGTAGAACAATGTCATACATTCACCCCAGTACAGGGATCTGGGCCTAAATCCATCGTTTTTCTGCACTCCACACCACCCTGGGTTAGAAACTGGCTATATGCAAATCAGCTCTGACCCTGTGCCTCATGGGAACAGTCCAGTCCGAACTACCAAGCCATGTCTTTCCCAGACCGGAATCAAGCATCCAAGGACTGGTTTCTGGCTATCAGCCTTCATCAGCCTGGATAGCTTGACTCCAGTGGTGTGGAGAGCCTGGGACTCACGTCTGAGTATACCCAGCAAACTCGGGGTGAAAATTGCAAAAAACACAGTTGATAGACAGAATGTAGAACAATGTCATACATTCACCCCAGTACAGGGATCTTGGCCTAAATCCATCGTTTTTTTGCACTCCACACCACCCTGGGTTAGACACTGGCTATATGCAAATCAGCTCTGACCCTGTGCCTCAAACAAACAGTCCAGTCCGAACTACCAAGCCATGTCTTTCCCAAGCCGGAATCAAGCATCCTAGGACCGGTTTCTGGCTATCAGCCTTCATCAGCCTGGATAGCTTGACTCCAGTGGTGTGGAGAGCCTGGGACTCACGTCTGAGTATACCCAGCACACTCGGGGTGAAAATTGCAAAAAACACAGTTGATGGACAGAATGTAGAACAATGTCATACATTCACCCCAGTACAGGGATCTGGGCCTAAATCCATCGTTTTTTTGCACTCCACACCACCCTGGGTTAGAAACTGGCTATATGCAAATCAGCTCTGACCCTGTGCCTCATGGGAACAGTCCAGTCCGTACTACCAAGCCATGTCTTTCCCAGACCGGAATCAAGCATCCAAGGACTGGTTTCTGGCTATCAGCCTTCATCAGCCTGGATAGCTTGACTCCAGTGGTGTGGAGAGCCTGGGACTCACGTCTGAGTATACCCAGCACACTCGGGGTGAAAATTGCAAAAAACACAGTTGATAGACAGAATGTAGAACAATGTCATACATTCACCCCAGTACAGGGATCTGGGCCTAAATCCATCCTTTTTTGCACTCCACACCACCCTGGGTTAGACACTGGCTATATGCAAATCAGCTCTGACCCTGTGCCTCATGGGAACAGTCCAGTCCGAACTACCAAGCCATGTCTTTCCCAGACCGGAATCAAGCATACAAGGACCGGTTTCTGGCTATCAGCCTTCATCAGCCTGGATAGCTTGACTCCAGTGGTGTGGAGAGCCTGGGACTCACGTCTGAGTATACCCAGCACACTCGGGGTGAAAATTTCAAAAAACACAGTTGATGGACAGAATGTAGAACAATGTCATACATTCACCCCAGTACAGGGTTCTGTGCCTAAATCCATCGTTTTTTTGCACTCCACACCACCCTGGGTTAGACACTGGCTATATGCAAATCAGCTCTGACCCTGTGCCTCATGGGAACAGTCCTGTCCGAACTACCAAGCCATGTCTTTCCCAGACCGGAATCAAGCATCCAAGGACCAGTTTCTGGCTATCAGCCTTCATCAGCCTGGATAGCTTGACTCCAGTGGTGTGGAGAGCATGGGACTCACGTCTGAGTATTCCCAGCACACTCGGGGTGAAAATTGCAAAAAACACAGTTGATGGACAGAATGTAGAACAATGTCATACATTCATCCCAGTACAGGGATCTGGGCCTAAATCCATCGTTTTTTTGCACTCCACACCACCCTGGGTTAGACACTGGCTATATGCAAATCAGCTCTGACCCTGTGCCTCATGGGAACAGTCCAGTCCGAACTACCAAGCCATGTCTTTCCCAGACCGGAATCAAGCATCCAAGGACCGGTTTCTGGCTATCAGCCTTCATCAGCCTGGATAGCTTGACTCCAGTGGTGTGGAGAGCCTGGGACTCACGTCTGAGTATACCCAGCACACTCGGGGTGAAAATTGCAAAAAAAACAGTTGATGGACAGAATGTAGAACAATGTCATACATTCACCCCAGTACAGGGATCTGGGCCTAAATCCATCGTTTTTTTGCACTCCACACCACCCTGGGTTAGACACTGGCTATATGCAAATCAGCTCTGACCCTGTGCCTCATGGGAACAGTCCAGTCCGAACTACCAAGCCATGTCTTTCCCAGACCGGAATCAAGCATCCAAGGACCGGTTTCTGGCTATCAGCCTTCTTCAGCCTGGATAGCTTGACTCCAGTGGTGTGGAGAGCCTGGGACTCGCGTCTGAGTATACCCAGCACACTCGGGGTTAAATTGCAAAAAACACAGTTGATGGACAGAATGTAGAACAATGTCATACATTCACCCCAGTACAGGGATCTGGGCCTAAATCCATCGTTTTTTGCACTCCACACCACCCTGGGTTAGACACTGGCTATATGCAAATCAGCTCTGACCCTGTGCCTCATGGGAACAGTCCAGTCCGAACTACCAAGCCATGTCTTTCCCAGACCGGAATCAAGCATCCAAGGACCGGTTTCTGGCTATCTGAGTATACCCAGCACACTCGGGGTGAAAATTGCAAAAAACACAGTTGATGGACTGTTGCGTGTTTATCTAGGTTCCTGATCGATACTGTGACCTTATGCCCCTATTCGGCTATAAATCCATTTATTCCCTATATTGGCATAACCGTTCAAGTGCGATTTTCTGAAAAGTCATCTCTGGCCTCACACGAACAGAGCCACATTCCAGCATAGTTCTCTCTGCCACTTCCTTTGCGACCAATTAGTGCAATGACAGAGCAGTAGTCACTATCTGATATTCCTAGATAACACTCCGAGTTCTTCAACAAGATAAAAACTCTGCAAACCTGGAAATCCCCGCTTGCTGTGTTTTGATTAGTAATGGAACTCTAATGAGCAACTGATAACTATCACTTCCTAATGACATCTTTAATTGACGTCTTATGTCCAGCAAACTTGCGTCAAACCCGGCACCTGTCAGGTATAAATATTACCAACGTTGCCTTAAGCAAAGGAGAGCTACTGTTGCTGATGCCAGCTGCCTGCAAGACCCCGTGTTAGTAAATCTAGCACTCTGTCGCTGCAGCCTGCTATCCTGTGGTGGTGAAGCTGCTGATACCATTATCGCCGCTACAGCGCGAACTATGGTGCAGTACGCTTAAGGAGCTGAACAGCCGTCCCTCTGCAAAGACATCCAGCAGATTCCAGCTGCCCGCGGACGCTGTCCCCCCTCCTTCCTCGACGCGCTGAAGAGAAGCCGCTGCCTTTCTCGTGCAGAGAAATCCAGTCCCGGCGCTTCCGGTTTACCCTCGCGGGTGACTGGGATATCGAGAGAGACCCCTGAAGGAGATACCAATCCTCCATCATTCTATTCAGAGGTATGGTGTTGACTAAACCCTTAGACGAGAATTCTTGAAACAAACCTTGGCAAAACCAACTTAACTTAAAGCTACTTACTTACTCCCCTTTCACGTGTTAGGCTTAGGTCAGGCACACTGGGGTAGGCTTAGTTAGAAGCACCAGTTGAGTATGTTAGCCTAATGTATATATGACTGTATATATGTTTTATTACTTTTAAACCATTGTATGGCTAAGAAACCATATCAATGCTTTTACAGTTCTATTTCGCAATACTTATCTTACTGTACGTACTTTTTATAATAACAATTATTGCAATTGTGGCAATACATTTCTCTTGTATGAGAAGAAAGACTGTTCAATAAATATTAACCCTTTATTGACAAACGCCCGTCTCTCTATTCTCTACATCTCGTGAAAGTAAACTGCACTAGACTGACTGAGTGAAATACATGTCTATTGTTTCACACGACCCTAGAGATCGACTCTTGATCTGAGGAGCAAAGTTGTCATGTTGCACGGTTGTTGGAAAACTGAATCCCTTCTTGTCTGTGCCAGGGAAGCTGATCACTTCCTATGCAGAGAAGAAAGTTTCCAGTGACCTCTGAGCTAGTTTGTAACACAACCCGATTAAATTTAGCATAGTCAGTGGAGGCCTGGAATATCCGCAGTTCCACGTCGATACTACTGTTTATGTTAGTCCAATGCGCAGGGCCTAGTGGGAAACTAGGAACTACACTACATGGCGCCCAAACGTTTGGTATGGCGATAAACTAACGCAAGACAGTAGAGTAACTCAGTCGTGCATATTTCACACAGACCCCTTTCTCCCGTAAATACTCCAATAGACGTCTGGAGTGGGTGAAAGGTTAAAATCCGCCCGACCTTAGTAGGAAGAGATTCCTATGTAAAAGCTCTGGTTTATTCAACGTTGAAGGATACAGTGTTCCAAAATATTGTGCACCTAATCTTTGTCTCCTTGGAGACCTACTCTGCAAACCTTGCATTTTAACAATGCCAGGAGAAAACAACGGAACCTCTGGGGCCGCAGTAGATGCGACTCAGCAAGGTCCCGAATACACAGACCCGGATGCTATAATCATCCCGGTCAACTTAAGAAGATCTATAACGTTAAAACTTATAGAAAACGGACTGACACCTCAAGGTGGTACAGTAATTTTCGTGATAGAGGCTCACGAGTATCGGCAGACAGAGGTATTCTATTCATGGATAAACTTTCCAGCGGCAAACGCTACAACACAAGAGTTTCACTATTACAAAATAGAGAAACCTCCGGAAGAATACGCTCCTTTCGAGGAGATTGAAATTCCACTTAAATTTCAAGAGCACCTGCTCTGGTTTAATGGCGCCCTAAAACACAATGATCACATAACTAGGCTCGGTCCTCTAGGTAGACCAGGAGCAACGTGGCCGGTTCTAGCCAGCTACACACCACATCCTGACATTGTAAGAATGTCAAGAGAAGAGCTGTTAGTACAGCTAAACACATTAATAAAAATACATAGGCAATTAGTCCAATATGTAATGCGGACTGCAACAGTCCAGCCAGCTGTTAATTCACACCAGCTGACCCCTCACCAGGGGAACACAAATAAAATTACACCACAGAACATACAGTCATGTCTTGGTAAAACACCAGTAAAACGGGAACAAATTCCTTTCTGGTTAGCACAGAAAATCACTCAAATAGAGACAGTATTTCCTGATACTACCCCTATTGAGAAACACAGAATCTTGACCATCTGCCTTCCTATGGGAATCGCACCACACATAGAGGACTGTGACACTTGGGGTACAGTCTTTGCTACCATTTATACAAAAAACACACGGTGTTCCGTCTATGGCGGTAATACCAGAAGTGCTAAAACAGATTCAAAATGAATTCGGTCCAGAGCCCGCTTTAAATCTAGGTATGAAATTACTGAAAGACTTCAAGCAGGTCTCGGCTATTTTATTAGCCAACATAAAAGGAGAAGCAGCATCTGTGGCAATTCGCCAGAAGGTGAGGGAAACAGATATAAAAGATCCTGTTGAGCTTGCAAAAATCATAGAAAAATGCTATGAAGAATTAGGTAGAGACAGCTTGGGTGGGAAACCAGTAAAACCCCAACTGCTCGAAAGTCCTGAAAAATTATTTATTAAAAATAATTTAAACACTCCTAAAAAGAGCTGGGATGGAAATAAACAATCCACTCCCAAGGAAAAAGTTTTCCAGTCCAGAGGAAGGTCTCCTCGACGGAGGGAAAGAACTCCGACTCGAGAACGACAGTCTCCCCAGAGGGAGCCCTCTGAGAAAAGATATAACCTTAGAAATAGGGATAATCTGAAAAAACCTGATAGATATCAAAGTATTGATACACGTCCCTCTCGATCTCTTCCACAGAATTCGGAAAGAAGAGGACGGTCAGACCCAGGAGAGCACACCAAGTCCAAAGACAAGGAACCTGCTCAGAGTAAAAAATCTCAATTTCCTAAAAAGAAGGTAGCCAGTATTAGAGTAATCAACCATGCCGAGAATACTGAGGACACAGTTGAAAAACGGGGAGTGGGCATTGACAATGTTGGACAGTGCAGCAGAAATCAGTATAGCGCGCAAGAACTTGATGAGTCATCTGGAGACAGTGGACACGAATGAATACATTCAGGTTGAAACTGCCGACACCAGACTTAGCGAGCCCCATAAAATATACGAAATAACATTGCGTATGGATGGTGATAAGACTAGGAAAATTAAGGGTCTATTTTGGGATAAACTCTCAAAAGGCTATGATATTCTGTTAGCTGAAAAAGATTGGCCCCCAGAGTTTGTCAGGGAGTGCCCTCGTGGCGAAGAAGTGATTATGCCTGCCTTCTCGAATCACATTCCGATTCATAAAAAATATACATATGCAAGGAAATGGGCAGTAGCCCAGGCACCTGCATTGTATAAAAATCATGTAGGATGGGATGAGGATTCTCCTCCTCACAAAATCCAATTAAAAAGTGAACCGACTGCCCAACGGCAGTATCCCATAAAGCAAGAAGCTAAAAAACAGGTCTGGGAGATCTTAGATCAACTTGAATACCAGGGGGTGATTGAAACATGCACCTCTCAAATGAACAATCCTTTGTTTCCTGTCTCCAAGCCAGACAATTCATATCGTCTAGTTTTGGACTACAGACATCTTAATACATGTTGCAAAACTTTTGCAGTACAAAACTCGCATAGTGCAGCCCTAATGAATAACATAGTTAGGAAAAAATATAAAACAACATTAGACATTTCTAATGGTTTCTTTTGTCAAACCATTGCACCAGAAAGCAGATATTTGACCGCTTTCTCTGCATTTGGGTCACAGAAAAATTCTGTCGACTCCCACAGGGGTTCAAGAACAGCCCAGGACTATTCTCAGCTAGGGTAACAGAGTTACTACAAATCTATGATGATGAAGCATTATCTTACGTAGATGATATTTATCTCACAGACGACGACTTGGATACTCACTTGAAAAGAGTGAACACCATTATACCTGGGTTCGCAGCAGAGGGTTACAAATTCAACTTTAAGAAGTCCCGAATTGCCCATCTGACAGTACTATTTTTAGGGTACAAATTATCAAGTGAAGGGAAAAGCCTAGCGGACAACTTCTTAGAGAAGTGCGCTGTACTCCAAGCTCCAAAAACGCTGAAGAATTTACAATCCATTCTAGGTTTTCTGAATTTCGGAAGAACTTACATCCTAAATTACGCATAGAGGGTTAAACCTCTCTACGAACTAATAAAACCTGATTTTAAACAAATCAATTGGACTCAAAAACACACAGAAATTTTGAGATCACTGCAAACAGACATGTTAGCAAAAACAAAATTAGACACACGTGACAACATACGTGATCTTGTAATCCGAGTCATCCCAGGAAGATGCGGATTCACATACCTAACCTCTAATGAGGGAGAAAAGGTACCAATTTCAATTAAATCTCACTTGTACACACAAGCAGAAAAAACATTCAGTCACACAGAAAAAACTCTGAACGCAGTGCAAATCGCATTAGCAAATGAACGAGAACTAGCACACGGCAAAAGGATTAACATCCTCACAGCGGAATCCGCCTTCGAAGCGCTATTCAGCCCAGTAAACCTGCCTACGGTGTCACTGGATCCAAAATGGATACAGTGTATTGATTCTCTAGGAGCGGAAGACGTAAAATACTATTTTGCCCCGCAATACGAAGAACTGAATGATTTAGAGTATGAAGAAGAATATCCTCTGCCAATCGAAATTCTGCCTCTCCCACAATATGCCTGTATAATCTATACAGATAGCTCTGTACAGCATTTCAATGTAGAGAGAAAATCCTACGATACAGCATGTGCGATCATTAAATGTCGTTGGCTGTGCGGTAAAATCAGACCGAAAGTAACAAAAACCGAATCAGTAAAGTACTGTTTGGTTCAGAGAACTGAAATTAGATGTTTAAAGATGGCGCTCGAAAATGCAGAACGTGAATTCCCGACACTTATCGTGTGCGATTCTCATTTTTGCGTCAACTCTTACAATAACAAACTGCAGAGTTGGATTGAAAACGACTACAAAGATGACACAGGTGCCACAATAAAGCATAAATTGCTCTGGAACTAGGTAGCTCTTTTAAGTAAAGAACTACAAAAGACTCACGTGATTCACGCACAGAGTCTTCAACGTGATGGCGTTCACGTTGCAGGGAATTCATTGGCTAAGACAGCCACCGCGGAAGCAACTAAACCGGCTTCCGTAGCCACAAAAAAGCGTACAGATAAATACATAGACGGGGAAACCATGCTGGCAGTAAAAACGACCGTAAAAGGCGACTGTGCAGCACTACCCGTAAACTATCAACTCAATTATGCATACGTAATCGATGCAAACTCCGTTCCTTTTGCTCGAATCCCTGGAGTGGGGGACAGAGTAATTCCAAACACGAACAGGAGAATATTTTTAATAGCAGACGCACACATGGGATTGGGTCTGAGACACCAAACAATCAGGGACTCTCTGACTGAATTACAATCAGTATACTGGTGGCCGGGAATGAGTGTAGAACACCAAATATATGCAAATAACTGTGAAAACTGCAATAGGGATCGCAGTAGTGAACCATGCTACCGGCTACCGATCAGAAACAGCGTAACGCTGCCTGCACCCCAACCTGCGTCCTATTAACCATTAAGACAAAAAGCACTTAAAAAATGTGGCCCCGGCGCTCGGCTGACGCTAGAACGGTTATAAAAGATTTGCGAGTCTTTATCGGCACATACGCAATTACCACGTTCCATTCTGACCAGGGTCCTGCTTTCAGCTCTAGAGCTTATAAGGAGGCCATGGCTAGTATGGGAATTGGGGTGCGGTATTCTTGTCCGTCGCACCCCGAAGGGAACAGTGTGGTAGAAAGAAAAAACCGTGACATAAAGCAATCTATAACAGCGAAGGTATTAGGTTCAGGCGCTGGGTGGGTCAAACATTTAATAAGTGTCCAGACTAGTCTTAACAACATGCCACGAAATTCTCTAAAAGGTTTCAGCCCATACGAACTATTGTTCGGAATTAGAATGCGAGTTCAGGACCTCGATAGTCAGATGTCAGTGGTACAAGAAGAAACAAAGCACTTTGATGTAAAGGATCGTTTGGCTGTTTTACAGGAACTGAATGAAACAAGAAAATCATTAAGCAACATAAAGTTAAAGCAACAGCCAAGTACCACTGACGAGGCACCACCCGCAACAGCCCCAGCAAGGCCTGTCTGGATTCCAAAGATTGGGGATCTAGTCAGAGAAAAGATCGCGGTTAAGAAGGAATTTGGGCCTTCTTACAGAAAAGCAGTACCTGTCTTAGCAGTCACCGGAACAAGATCAGTTGTGCTACCGCCACTTGCTGGTAAAAAGGAGAACAGAGTCGTGTCTATCGATCTGGTAAAACCACAAGCATGTGGTCTATAATCAACAGTAGGCCCAGTGGACTCCCAAGAAACAACAGAATACCCAAACTTGCAACAATCCAAGAGGTTCAAACTGAAAGACTAATCACATTCGATCAGCCTGCAGTGCACAATGAGGGACTATGCAATAATGCCATGGAACTCGTGCCTCTTGAAACACAGATTGAAACAGTTCGTCAAGAAACAACACCAGTCTACAATGATGTGGCATCAGAAAGTGCTACCAAGAGACAGATTGAAAGTACAATCCCATCAATTGACAGAACTGCCTCTGGTTATTTCATCAACTTCGACAACTTCTCTGAAGATTTAAATGACCCCGAAGTGATGCCAGAAACAAAAAAGACTTTTAAAGAAAAAGCAACGGAACTCTTTCATCAACTGAAGGAAATCTACCTTATTTCCCCTTGGCTAGAGTTCTGGTTCGGTCTAGGTGTATTTTTCCTCCTGCTTTGGCTCATCATGGTACTGTGTTTGGGAAAATTCATTGAAGGAAAATATATTACAATGGACACAGCAAGTCAGAACATCAACCTAGTCCTGAAACCACACAGATCATCCCACGTGAAGAAAAGAGAACTGTCAACAGTAAATGTCACAGCAATTCCAATACCTGGTGGGGTAGTATGGGAGAAAACAGACTATGAGATCTATGGTCCGGTCGAAATCCTGAAGTATCCTCATCAACTAAAGGTTTCCTTAAGTGACTTTGTGACACCTAGTACATTCTCTGATGATTGGGACTTTAACAGTATTAATGACATGATGTCTGATTTAGTAATGTCAGCTAGATTCACAGATCATGATTATTTACAAGGTTCATCTAGTTATGAGCAGTTATTCTGTTACACCCACTATGGGGATCACTACTTGCATAAATCTGCACAGCCTAGAAATGTTTTTATGTATAACCAATGGGAACATTGTTCTACACCACCTAAAAGCAGTTCTAAAGCATTTTTTGAGAAATTCAAATACTTCTCAGGGTTTAACACCAGTGATGCAGAAACGTTTTATTATAACTTGATGAGTTTACCCCAGTATCTTTAGAAGAAACTGCTAAAGCTATTTTAGCCAGTAAATCGGGCTCCCCCTTTGACCCCTGTCCCCCTCCGGTGTTGCATCACCTAATAGAAATGGTTAATCCTATCATTAACAAAATCATCAATTCCTCTCTAGCAACAGCAAGTATCCCTAACGATTGGAAATTGGCAGCTGTTAAGCCACTCCAAAAAAAGGCCCTGGCCGATCCCACCACCCTTTCCAACCTACGCCCAATTTCCTTGTTGCCCATTTTATTTAAGCTGACTGAAAAGTTTGTCAATAGTCAACTGACTAACTTTTTGGAGAAGAATAACGTTCTCCACCCCAATCAGTCAGGATTTCGGTCAGAACACTCTACCGAATCAGCTCTATTATACACCGCTGAAACTTTAAGAGCTGCAATGGACCAAGGAAAACAGGCTGTCCTGATCCTACTGGACCTGTCGGCAGCCTTTGATACCGTGTCCCACAACATCTTATTGGACCGGTTGGCTGCCGCAGGGGTAGGAGGACAGGTGTTGGCTTGGTGTAGGAATTTCCTCACTGACAGACGCCAAATAACAGTGCTAGGCCCATATCAATCTGAGGCTAAAAACGTCAGCTCAGGGGTGCCACAGGGCTCCAGTTTGAGCCCAGTTCTTTTCAATCTATATATGGCACCTCTGATGAACTTGATCGCGTCACACAGGATCAGTTCTATTTCATACGCTGACGACACCCAACTGATTTTGGTGCTGGACAGGGAACGGCCAGGTGCCAAGGAAGACCTTAGGGACTGTCTTGCAGCAACATTTAAATGGATGAACAACAACCATTTAAAGTGCAACGCCGGTAAAACGGAAATTTTACCTGTAGGGACAAATAACCCTTTTTCCCCCATAGCATGCTGGCCATCAGATGCTGAAGTGCCACCTAATACAATTGTATCCGCCCGGAACCTGGGTATAAAATTTGATAACAAACTATCCTTTAAACCCCAGGCCGTAGCAGTAGCAGGCATGTGCTTTCAAATCATTAAAGCACTTAGGAAGTTCTTTGACCTTCTCCCTCTCTCGGCCAGGAAAACAGTTGCAGTGGCCTTAATTAACTCTAGGCTGGACTACTGCAACGGACTTTATGTTGGAGCAAATAAGATCGTTCTCCACAAATTGCAGATGGTCCAAAATGCGGCAGCCCGCCTTGTACTGCGTTTGCCCCGTAGATCGTCAGCCTCAACAGCCTTAAATACTTTACATTGGCTGCCAATCGGGAAGAGAATCTTATTCAAACTTCTCCTAATCACTTTCAGGGCTTTCCACCAACGTGGACCAATCTACCTACGAAAGGGGTTTAAAAGATACTACCCTGCACGTTGCCTGAGATCCACAAACCAGAACCTACTCTCTACACCCCATTTCAAACTGACCTCTAAGGGTGGTAAATCCATCTTCGTTCTGGGAACTAAGGCCTGGAATAAACTCCCCCTTTCCCTGCGGTCTTTTTCTCAAGAAGCTTCCTTCAGGAAGGCTTTGAAAACCTGGATTTTCTCTCTGCCTGACGCCGTGTGCAGGACTCTGGTGTAATGTGTGTGAAGAGATTAGGACATCTTTTTCCTTTTCCAACTTTCCATCTGAGTTGTGTAAGCGCCAAGATACTCCTTGGAGTGGAAGTAGCGCGGTAGAAATGTCCATTACATTACATAAACTGTTAGATAAAACAGGAATGAAAACAATGCTGACAAATTCTAAATTGATATATTCAGAAGCATTTTATGACAAAATGATGACTTTTGGTTTTGATTATTGGAAAAATAATATTGAAACGAAAACAATTTGGGGTACAAAAGATTGGCAGGTGCAAGGCATAGAAGCACTATTTAGAACCTGCATGATACCAGAACAAATGTTATTTTTAAATGACACAATACACCAAACATCTTGTCTTGGCCTAGCTAAGAACAAAGACCTTAAAACACCGTCTATGCCAAAGCCAATACCTGAGAATACAACCACAGATATTGAGTTAGACGTGTCACAAATTTTACATTTCAACAGAACACATCCTGATTGGAAAAAGTGGTTAAT
Organism: Lissotriton vulgaris; assembly: GCF_964263255.1. NCBI lineage: Eukaryota > Metazoa > Chordata > Amphibia > Caudata > Salamandridae > Lissotriton > Lissotriton vulgaris. The sequence goes on along the minus strand of NC_141689.1, from coordinate 1,717,282,224 downwards.
CTGGCCTACTGACACAAACAGCTGTCAAGATAGATTACTGAATAAAACACAGGGGTTAAAAATGACCAGATTAGACTCGAGATACTCCCAGAGACAACATCCAGGGATTATAACAACATACAGTGTAGGGAAGCTCTGCCTCGAATGGCTAACAACATCCACACTGGCTGAAATTAAGCAACACTTGTCTTTACTAAAAGATGGTGCTGATTTGCGCGATTTCATTCTTGGACCACGCAAACAGCGTCAAAAGCGTTTCATAGCGACCAGTATCTATGCTGCTTACAACGAGGCTTGGAAAGTAAAGCAAATTGAAACTGCTGAAAAAATACGAGAAATTGATTGTATTAATTTGGAGAAATCACTTTCTGTAGTAGACAATGGGTTAATGACTCTGTCTTCCAGAATATATTCGTTGGACAATATTGTATCCTCTGCCTTTGATGTGATAGACAGAGATTTGCTAATGTTACAACATGGCCAGTCTCAATTGCGTTCTATTATAGAATTAGGCTGGACGCTGCAAAATCTTCGTTCAGGCTATGTGCCTTGGCGTTTAATCAACACAACGTCATTGTTTTCCAGTTTTAACCTTACTGATAAACAGATCAGTTTGGCACAGAAAGGAGCAGACTATACAATCCTGAGCATCGAAAAACTCGAGAGATTACCATTGACAATGTCAGAGAGTCCTGTCATTGAATGGATAATACACTGAATTATCACAATTCCGATAACAACTTTCCGATTTAAAAAGTGCCTTGAGTACATACCTGCTGGCCAATATGAACAATTGGGTAAAGGATATGTAAAATCTATATGGAAATTACCACACACTCATTCTTGCTATAGTGACAGCGACAAAAATGTATTTCTTAGTGGTAATAACTGTAGACATTCACTAAGCGGTATACTTTTGTGTCAGGGTATTAATTTACACGGAGCATGTGATGGAAATTCTAACAACCTTTCATGCCACCAGCTTGTCACACCTGCAACTCAGATAGAGCCCTTCTTTATGCAACTTGCAAACGGGAGTTACATTCTTAGAACGGATCACAGATGTTGTGGCCTCGTGCCAGGGAAAAGTTATCTAGTAGAAGTAACATCCATGGTCAAATGCTGTATGCAAGCATTGTTTCCGAGTGGGCCTCTAGACATAGTGACTCCCATCTGGCCTCATCTGAATCTCTATTCTATACGAATTGATACATTAAGCAAAATGAAATCTGTACTTTTACAGACAACAGTGCCTATAACGTCATCAAAAGAGACGTATGATCTTCTAGTTGCAAGGACAGCTACTGAAGTTCATGACCTTTTATCAACAAATTGCCCCGTGCATTTCGTACAAATGCTAAGCCAACTCCTTAACATGTCTAGTGCCACAAGCATCCCAGGCATATTCAAGACAGTCTTTACGGGACTGCTAACGCCTTTTCAAGCAATTTTGGGAATCGTTCCTAATTTTGTGCACTCTGTTTTTGGCGGCATACCATTATTTTTGGGACTTGTAGCAGGGATTCTATTTTTGACCCTCCTGCTTCGTTATGGCAAGCCTCGACTCAGACATAGCTCCCATGGGAATGGAAGAGACAATCCTAGCAATGCGCTACCGGGACAGGATAACTAACGTCCTTGGATTGGCCAGGCTGAGAGATCTAAACATGACCTGGTTCCTTTCATTCAGACCGATATGGCAAAATTGCATTTTACCTGTGCTACGGTGTATGCTTTGCGGCGATGAATGCGTGTTGGACATCTGTCTTTCACTTCCATCAGCAGTACCAACGGACGTCGATACTTTGCTCAGTCCAATAACGGCTCACGCATTGTGTTGTCCCCAGCAGCTACCAATCCTGATGACAGCATTCGTGGAGACTCCTGTGCTACAACCAAGTGGTAACAGTGGAGCGAGTGACAAAAGCAACATCATCCAGGTACAACGTTCTGTGAGCATTGCTGGTCCCGACTATGATGACAGCAATCATTCTCACACCTGCCAAGTTACAGCGCTATCTAATTTGGTTGAACTATCACCTGAATTTGTAGACCAATTCTTTGAGAGCCTGTCTGATACGATGTTCTCACCCGTACAGAAACAATAACTTTTAGAAGCTTTCCGACACACAGCGTTCCCACGAACTCTGAATTCGGCCTTCAGTTTTGATCAACAATAACTACTAAGAGCTTTGGAAATCTATTTTTTGAATTGGACAATTTTTCTAACATTGACCCTTTTTTTTTGGCACGAACAATTCTTTGCTTAACGTAAAAACTATTCTTATAGAACAGAAGCTTCACACTTTTATTTCTAAACACATCTAGAGACATAACAACATTACACCAGCCTCTAGCACACATGTTATTACAATGCATTTTTATGTGAGGATTTATCTCGCATTTCTTCTGTCAGAGATACTTCATGTGTAATTCTTTTTGCATAATCGTTCATTGATTTCATATGCAATAATTATTTGAATGATTTCTATGCTTTTAAAAAAACGTACAGTACCTAAATTTCATGTATTACAAGTACGCCTATTTCGAATGCATTTATGTATTTTGGGGTGGGCAATGTTACACATGCATCTAATTGCTTTAGTTTTAGTAATTTTGATGGACATTAACCCGTGGAGTGGGTGTTGCGTGTTTATCTAGGTTCCTGATCGATACTGTGACCTTATGCCCCTATTCGGCTATAAATCCATTTATTCCCTATATTGGCATAACCGTTCAAGTACGATTTTCTGAAAAGTCATCTCTGGCCTCACACGAACAGAGCCACATTCCAGCATAGTTCTCTCTGCTACTTCCTTTGCGACCAATTAGTGCAATGACAGAGTAGTAGTCACTATCTGATATTCCTAGATAACACTCCGAGTTATTCAACAAGATAAAAACTCCGGTAACCTGGAAATCCCCGCTTGCTGTGTTTTGATTAGTAATGGAACTCTAATGAGCAACTGATAACTATCACTTCCTAGTGACATCTTTAATTGAAGTCTTATGTCCAGCAAACGTGCGTCAAACCCGGCACCTGTCAGGTATAAATATTACCAACGTTGCCTTAAGCAAAGGAGAGCTACTGTTGCTGATGCCAGCTGCCTGCAAGACCCCGTGTTAGTAAATCTAGCACTCTGTCGCTGCAGCCTGCTATCCTGTGGTGGTGAAGCTGCTGATACCATTATCGCCGCTACAGCGCGAACTATGGTGCAGTACGCTTAAGGAGCTGAACAGCCGTCCCTCTGCGAAGACATCCAGCAGATACCAGCTGCCCGCGGACGCTGTCCCCCCTCCTTCCTCGACGCGCTGAAGAGAAGCCGCTGCCTTTCTCGTGCAGAGAAATCCAGTCCCGGCGCTTCCGGTTTACCCTCGCGGGTGACTGGGATATCGAGAGAGACCCCTGAAGGAGATACCAATCCTCCATCATTCTATTCAGAGGTATGGTGTTGACTAAACACTTAGAAGAGAATTCTTGAAACAAACCTTGGCAAAACCAACTTAACTTAAAGCTACTTACTTACTCCCCTTTCACATGTTAGGCTTAGGTCAGGCACACTGGGGTAGGCTTAGTTGGAAGCACCAGTTGAGTATGTTAGCCTAATGTATATATGACTGTATATATGTTTTATTACTTTTAAACCATTGTATGGCTAAGAAACCATATCAATGCTTTTACAGTTCTATTTCGCAATACTTATCTTTCTGTACGTACTTTTTATAATAACAATTATTGCAATTGTGGCAATACATTTCTCTTGTATGAGAAGAAAGACTGTTCAATAAATGTTAACCCTTTATTGACAAACACCCGTCTCTCTATTGATTTGCATATAGCCAGTGTCTAACCCAGGGTGGTGTGGAGTGCAATAAACGATGGATTTAGGCCCAGATCCTTGTACTGGGGTGAATGTATGACATTGTTGTACATTCTATCCATCAACTGTGTTTTTTGCAATTTTCACCCCGAGTGTGCTGGGTATACTCAGACGTGAGTCCCAGGCTCTCCACACCACTGGAGTCAAGCTATCCAGGCTGATGAAGGCTGATAGCCAGAAACCGGTCCTTGGATGCTTGAGTCCGGTCTGGGAAAGACATGGCTTGGTAGTTCGGACTGGACTGTTCCCATGAGGCACAGGGTCAGAGCTGATTTGCATATAGCCAGTGTCTAACCCAGGGTGGCGTGGAGTGCAATAAACGATGGATTTAGGCCCAGATCCTTGTACTGGGGTGAATGTATGACATTGTTGTACATTCTGTCCATCAACTGTGTTTTTTGCAATTTTCACCCCGAGTGTGCTGGGTATACTCAGACGTGAGTCCCAGGCTCTCCACACCACTGGAGTCAAGCTATCCAGGCTGATGAAGGCTGATAGCCAGAAACCGGTCCTTGGATGCTTGATTCCGGTCTGGGAAAGACATGGCTTTGTACTTCGGACTGGACTGTTCCCATGAGGCACAGGGTCAGAGCTGATTTGCATATAGCCAGTGTCTAACCCAGGGTGGTGTGGAGTGCAAAAAACGATGGATTTAGGCCCAGATCCTTGTACTGGGGTGAATGTATGACATTGTTCTACATTCTGTCCATCAACTGTGTTTTTTGCAATTTTCACCCCGAGTGTGCTGCGTATACTCAGACGTGAGTCCCAGGCTCTCCACACCACTGGAGTCAAGCTATCCAGGCTGATGAAGGCTGATAGCCAGAAACCGGTCCTTGGATGCTTGATTCCGGTCTGGGAAAGACATGGCTTTGTAGTTCGGACTGGACTGTTCCCATGAGGCACAGGGTCAGAGCTGATTTGCATATAGCCAGTGTCTAACCCAGGGTGGTGTGGAGTGCAAAAAACGATGGATTTAGGCCCAGATCCTTGTACTGGGGTGAATGTATGACATTGTTCTACATTCTGTCCATCAACTGTGTTTTTTGCAATTTTCACCCCGAGTGTGCTGGGTATACTCAGACGTGAGTCCCAGGCTCTCCACACCACTGGAGTCAAGCTATCCAGGCTGATGAAGGCTGATAGCCAGAAACCGGTCCTTGGATGCTTGATTCCGGTCTGGGAAAGACATGGCTTGGTAGTTCGGACTGGACTGTTTCCATGAGGCACAGGGTCAGAGCTGATTTGCATATAGCCAGTGTCTAACCCAGGGTGGTGTGGAGTGCAAAAAAATGATGGATTTAGGCCCAGATCCTTGTACTGGGGTGAATGTATGACATTGTTCTACATTCTGTCCATCAACTGTGTTTTTTGCAATTTTCACCCCGAGTGTGCTGGGTATACTCAGACGCGAGTCCCAGGCTCTCCACACCACTGGAGTCAAGCTATCCAGGCTGATGAAGGCTGATAGCCAGAAACCGGTCCTTGGATGCTTGATTCCGGTCTGGGAAAGACATGGCTTGGTAGTTCGGACTGGACTGTTCCCATGAGGCACAGGGTCAGAGCTGATTTGCATATAGCCAGTGTCTAACCCAGGGTGGTGTGGAGTGCAAAAAACGATGGATTTAGGCCCAGATCCCTGTACTGGGGTGAATGTATGACATTGTTCTACATTCTGTCCATCAACTGTGTTTTTTGCAATTTTCACCCCGAGTGTGCTGGGTATACTCAGACGTGAGTCCCAGGCTCTCCACATCACTGGAGTCAAGCTATCCAGGCTGATGAAGGCTGATAGCCAGAAACCGGTCCTTGGATGCTTGATTCCGGTCTGGGAAAGACATGGCTTGGTAGTTCGGACGGGACTATTCCCATGAGGCACAGGGTCAGAGCTGATTTGCATATAGCCAGTGTCTAACCCAGGGTGGTGTGGAGTGCAAAAAAACGATGGATTTAGGCCCAGATCCCTGTACTGGGGTGAATGTATGACATTGTTCTACATTCTGTCCATCAACTGTGTTTTTTGCAATTTTCACCCCGAGTGTGCTGGGTATACTCAGACGTGAGTCCCAGGCTCTCCACACCACTGGAGTCAAGCTATCCAGGATGATGAAGGCTGATAGCCAGAAACCGGTCCTTGGATGCTTGATTCCGGTCTGGGAAAGACATGGCTTGGTAGTTCGGACTGGACTGTTCCCTTGAGGCACAGGGTCAGAGCTGATTTGCATATAGCCAGTGTCTAACCCAGGGTGGTGTGGAGTGCAAAAAAATGATGGATTTAGGCCCAGATCCTTGTACTGGGGTGAATGTATGAAATTGTTCTACATTCTGTCCATCAACTGTGTTTTTTGCAATTTTCACCCCGAGTGTGCTGGGTATACTCAGACGTGAATCCCAGGCTCTCCACACCACTGGAGTCAAGCCATCCAAGCTGATGAAGGCTGATAGCCAGAAACCAGTCCTTGGATGCTTGATTCCGGTCTGGAAAAGACATGGCTTGGTAGTTCGGACTGGACAGTTCCCATGAGGCACAGGGTCAGAGCTGATTTGCATATAGCCAGTGCCTAACCCAGGGTGGTGTGGAGTGCAAAAAACGATGGATTTAGGCCCAGATCCTTGTACTGGGGTGAATGTATGACATTGTTCTACATTCTGTCCATCAACTGTGTTTTTTGCAATTTTCACCCCGAGTGTGCTGGGTATACTCAGACGTGAGTCCCAGGCTCTCCACACCACTGGAGTCAAGCTATCCAGGCTGATGAAGGCTGATAGCCAGAAACCGGTCCTTGGATGCTTGATTCCGGTCTGGTAAAGACATGGCTTGGTAGTTCGGACTGGACTGTTCCCATGAGGCACAGGATCAGAGCTGATTTGCATATAGCCAGTGTCTAACCCAGGGTGGTGTGGAGTGCAAAAAATGATGGATTTAGGCCCAGATCCTTGTACTGGGGTGAATGTATGACATTGTTCTACATTCTGTCCATCAACTGTGTTTTTTGCAATTTTCACCCCGAGTGTGCTGGGTATACTCAGACGTGAGTCCCAGGCTCTCCACACCACTGGAGTCAAGCTATCCAGGCTGATGAAGGCTGATAGCCAGAAACCGGTCCTTGGATGCTTGATTCCGGTCTGGGAAAGACATGGCTTGGTAGTTTGGACTGGACTGTTCCCATGAGGCACAGGGTCAGAGCTGATTTGCATATAGCCAGTGTCTAACCCAGGGTGATGTGGAGTGCAAAAAACGATGGATTTAGGCCCAGATCATTGTACTGGGGTGAATGTATGACATTGTTCTACATTCTGTCCATCAACTGTGTTTTTTGCATTTTTCACCCTGAGTGTGCTGGGTATACCCAGACGTGAGTCCCAGGCTCTCCACACCACTGGAGTCAAGCTATCCAGGCTGATGAAGGCTGATAGCCAGAAACCGGTCCTTGGATGCTCGATTCCGGTCTGGGAAAGACATGGCTTGGTAGTTCAGACTGGACTGTTCCCATGAGGCACAGGGTCAGAGCTGATTTGCATATAGCCAGTGTCTAACCCAGGATGGTGTGGAGTGCAAAAAAGGATGGATTTAGGCCCAGATCCTTGTACTGGGGTGAATGTATGACATTGTTCTACATTCTGTCCATAAACTGTGTTTTTTGCAGTTTTTACCCAAATAGTGCTGGCAATTTCAAACAACACTGCAGAGACAGCGGATAGATTCAGGCACTGCATGGTCCAAGTCAGTCAATAGATGCAGGTAAACTACTTAAAGTTGAATGGCGATAAATCAGAGGTATTGCTACTGGGAGCTGAAACTAACATCTGGTCAAGCAACTGGTGGCCAGACAGTCTCGCCAGATGCCCATCACCGGTGGGCAACGTAAGGAACCTGGGGGTCATATTTTATTCCAAACTCACTTTCAACGCGCAAATAAATAAGCTTACCTCTTCGGTTTCGTACACGTTAAAACTGATTGAGAAACTGCTGCCATATATCCCACCGGACACTTGCAAAACCCTGGTAACCTTGTTGGCTCTTTCCAAAAATAGATTACGGTAATGCACTGTATGTAGGGCTGCAAAAACAGCTAATATTAAAACTACAGCGGCTCCAGAATGCAGCAGCCAGGCTGGTACTGGGGATTCCCAGGTTTGAACCAGTGGCCTATAAAATGAGAAGTCTCCACTGGCTCCCCATAGACAATAGGATCCAATTTAAGTCAGCTTGCCTGGCTTACAAAACTTTGCATGGATCAGGTCCTCACTTTCTCAAAAGTAACTTACTGTGGTATGAACCTTCTAGGACTCTACGGTCAAGTAGTGCTTTGCTTCTCAAAACTCCCAGATTTAAACAACTAAGATGGGGGGAGAGGCTTCCTACTGAACACATCAAAAATCTGAAACAAGTTACCTGCAGAACTAAAAAACAGCCCTTCATTGTTGTCTTTTTGTAAGAATCTGATGACCTGGCTATTTTCAGCATAGTCTGGTCTGGCTCCGCACGACTCTTTCTACTTCTGCAGCATAGTCATTTAGCGCCAAGATGCCCCCAGGCATTCGAGCGCTCTACAAATCCTATAATCAAATCAAAATCAAATCAAAATCAAGCGGTCCCAGGATTTCTGCTTCCGGTTCAGGGAAGACATGGTTTGGCAGTTCGGGCTGGACTGTTCCCATGAGGCACAGGGTCGGACTGATTTGCACATGGCCATGTCTGAACTGGGGTGGTGGAGTGAGCTAAAGAATGGTGATGGACTATATCCAGATCAGTTGACTCGGAGTGTGGGTTTGATTTGCTCTAACGCTCCGTCCATCATCCCCTTTGGTATCGCTTTGTTCACCCTTAGTTGGCAGGGTATAACCAGACGTGGGTCCCTTGCTCACTTTGCCGCTGGATTCAAGATATTCTGGCTGATGAGGGTTATGAACCCGAAAACGGTCCCAGGATTCCTGCTTCCGGTCCAGGGTAAACATGGCTTGGTAGTTCGGGCTGGACTATTCCCATGAGGCACGGGGTCAGACTGATTTGCATATGGCCATGTCTGAACTGGGGTGGTGGAGTGAGCTAAAGAATGGTGATGGATTAAACCCAGATCAGTTGAATGGGGTGAGTGTTTGATTTGCTCTAACGCTCCGGCCATCATTCCCTTTGGTATCGCTTTGTCCGCCCTCAGTTGGAAAGGGTATGCCCAGACGTGGGTCCCTTGCTCACTTTGTCACTGGATTCAAGATAGCCTGGCTGATGAGGTATATGAACCCAAAACCAGTCCCACAATGCTTGTTTACAGTCCAGGGAAGACGTGGCTTGGCAGTTCCGGCTGGACTGTTCCATGAGGCACAGGGTCGGATTGATTTGCATATGGCCATGTCTGAATTGGGGAGGTGGAGTGAGCTAAAGATTTGTGATGGATTCAACCCAGATCAGTTGATTGGGGGTGAGTGTTTGATTTGCTCCAACGCTCCGTCCATCATCCCCCTTGGTATCGCTTTGTTTGCCCTTAGGTGGCAAGGTATGCCCAGACGTGGGTCCCTTGCTCACTTTGCCACTGGATTCAAGATAGCCTAGCTGATGAGGGTTATGTACCCGAAACCGGTCTCAGGATGCTTGTTTGTGGTCCAGGGTAGACGTGGTTGGGAGTTCGGGATGGACTGTTCCCATAAAGCACAGGGTCGGATTGATTTGCATATGGCCATGTCTGAATTGGGGAGGTGGAGTGAGCTAAAGAATGGTGATGGATAAAAACCAGATCAGTTGACTGGGGGTGAGTGTTTGAATTGCTCGAATGCTCTGTCCATCATCCCCTTTGGTATCGCTTTCTTCTCCCTTAGTTGACAGGGTATGCCCAGACGTGGGTCCCTTAGTCTCTTTGCCACTGGATTCAAGATAGCCTAGCTGATGAGGGTTATTAAACCAAAACGGGTCCCAGGATGCTTGTTTATGGTCCAGGTAACGCGTGGCTTGGTAGTTCGGGCTGGACTGTTCCCATGAAGCACAGGGTCAGACTCATTTGCATATGGCCATGTCTGAACTGGGGTGGTGGCGTGATAAGAAGAATGGTGATCGATTGAACCCAGTTCAGTTGACTGGGGGTGAGTGTTTGATTTGCTCTAACTCCCAGTCCATCAGCCCCTTTGGTATTGCTTTGTTCGCCCTTAGTTGGTAGAGTATGCCCAGTCGTGGGTCCCTTGCTCACTTTGCCACTGGATTCAAGATAGCCTGGCTGATGATGGTTATGAACCCGAAGCGGGTCTCAGGATGCTTTTTTCTGGTCCAGGGTAGACGTGGTTGGGAGTTCGGGCTGGACTGTTCCCATGAAGCACAGGGTCAGACTGATTTGAAAATTGCCATCCCTGAACTGGGGTGGTGGAGTGAGCTAAAGAATGGTGATGGATAAAACCCAAATCAGTTGACTGGGGGTGAGTGTTTGATTTTCTCGAATGCTCCGTCCATCATCCCCTTTGGTATCGCTTTCTTCTCCCTTAGTTGGCAGGGTATGCCAAGACGTGGTTCCCTTAGTCTCTTTGCCACTGGATTCAAGATAGCATAGCTGATGAGGGTTATGAACCCAAAACGGGTCCCAGGATGCTTGTTTAAGGTCCAGGGAACTCGTGGCTAGGTAGTTCGGGCTGGACTGTTCCCATGAGGCACAGGGTCAGACTCATTTGCATATGGCCATGTCTGAACTGGGTTGGTGGCGTGATCTGAAGAATGGTGATGGAATAAATCCAGAACAGTTGACTGGGGGCGAGTGTTTGATTTGCTCTAACGCTCCGTCCATCATCCCCTTTGGTATCGCCTTTGTTCGTTCTTAGTTGGCAGGGTATGCCCAGATGTGGGTCCCTTGCTCACTTTGCCACTGGATTCAAGATAGCCTGGCTGATGAGGGTTATGAACCTGAAACCGGTCCCAGGATGCTTGATTCCGGTCCAGGGAAGAAATGGCTTGGTAGTTCGGGCTGGACTGTTCCCATGAGGCACTGGGTCGGACTGATTTGCATATGGCCATGTCTGACCTGGGGTGGTGGAGTGAGCTAAAGAAAGCTGATGAATTAAACCCAGATCAGTTGACTGGGCGTGAGTGTTTGATTTGCTCTAACGCTCTGTCTATCATCCCCTTTGGTATCACTTTGTTCGTCCTTAGTTGGCATGGTATGCCCAGACGTGGGTCCCTTGCTCACTTTGCCACTGGATTCAAGATAGACTGGCTGATGAGGGTTTTGAACACAAAGCCGATCCCAGGATGCTTGTTTCCGTTCCAGGGAAGGCATGGCTTGGGAGTTAGGGCTGGACTGTTCCCATGAGGCACAGGGTCAGACTGAATTGCACATTGCCATGTCTGAACTGGGGTGGTGGAGTGAAAAAAAGAATGGTGATGGGTTAAACCCAGATCAGTTGAATGGGGGTGAGTGTTTGATTTGCTCTAACGATCCGTTCATCATCCACTTTGGTATAGCTTTGTTTTCCCTTAGGTGGCAAGGTATGCCCAGACGTAGGAGCCTTGCTCACTTTGCCACTGGATTCAAGATAGCCTGGCTGATGAATGTTATGAACCCGAAACCAGTCCCAGGATGCTTGTTTCTGTTCCAGGGAAGACAAGGCTTGGGAGTTCGGGCTGGACTGTTCCCTTGAGGCACAGGGTCAGTCTGATTTGCACATTGCCATGTCTGAACTGGGGTGGTGGAGTGAGCAAAAGAATGGTGATGGATTAAACCCAGATCAGTCGACTGGGGGTTAGTGTTTGATTTTCTCGATTGCTCCGTCCATCATCCCCTTTGGTATCGCTTTCTTCTCCCTTAGTTGGCAGGGTATGCCCAGGTGTGGGTCTCTTTGCCACTGGATTCAAGATAGCCTAGCTGATGAGGGTTATGAACCCCAAACCGGTCCCAGGATGCTTGTTTATGGTTCAGGGAACAAGTGGCTTGGTACTTCGGGCTGGACTGTTCCCATGAGGCACAGGGTCAGACTCATTTGCATATGGCCATGTCTAAACTGGGGTGGTGGAGTGATCAGAAGAATGGTGATGTATTAAACCCAGATCCGTTGACTGGGGGTGAGAGTTTGATTTGCTCTAACGCTCGGTCCATCACCCCCATTGGTATCGCTTTGTTCGCCCTTAGTTGGCAGAGTATGCCTAGACGTGGGTCCCTTGCTCACTTTGCCACTGGATTCAAGATAGCCTGGCTGATGAGGGTTATAAACCTGAAACTGATCCCAAAATTGCTTGCTTCCGGTCCAGGGAAGAAAGGCTTGGCAGCTCGGGCTGGACTGTTCCCATGAGGAACAGGGTCAGACTGATTTGCATATGGCCATGTCTGAACTGGGGTGGTGGAGTGAGCTAAAGAATGGTGATGGAAAAAACCAAGATCAGTTGACTGGGGGTGAGTGTTTAATTTGCTCTAATGCTCCGTCCATCATCCCCTTTGGTATCGCCTTTGTTCGTTCTTAGTTGGCAGGGTATGCCCAGATGTGGGTCCCTTGCTCTCTTTGCCACTGGATTCAAGATAGCCTGGCTGATGAGGGTTATGAACCTGAAACCGGTCCCAGGATGCTTGATTCCGGTCCAGGGAAGAAATGGCTTGGTAGTTCGGGCTGGACTGTTCCCATGAGGCACTGGGTCAGACTGATTTGCATATGGCCATGTCTGACCTGGGGTGGTGGAGTGAGCTAAAGAAAGCTGATGAATTAAACCCAGATCAGTTGACTGGGTGTGAGTGTTTGATTTGCTCTAACGCTCTGTCTATCATCCCCTTTGGTATCACTTTCTTCGCCCTTAGTTGGCAGGGTATGCCCAGACGTGGGTCCCTTGCTCACTTTGCCACTGGATTCAAGATAGACTGGCTGATGAGGGTTTTGAACACAAAGCCGATCCCAGGATGCTTGTTTCCGTTCCAGGGAAGGCATGGCTTGGGAGTTAGGGCTGGACTGTTCCCATGAGGCACAGGATCAGACTGAATTGCACATTGCCATGTCTGAACTGGGGTGGTGGAGTGAAAAAAAGAATGGTAATGGGTTAAACCCAGATCAGTTGAATGGGGGTGAGTGTTTGATTTGATCTAACGATCCGTTCATCATCCACTTTGGTATAGCTTTGTTTTCCCTTAGGTGGCAAGGTATGCCCAGACGTAGGAGCCTTGCTCACTTTGCCACTGGATTCAACATAGCCTGGCTGATGAGGGTTATGAACCCGAAACCAGTCCCAGGATGCTTGTTTCTGTTCCAGGGAAGACAAGGCTTGGGAGTTCGGGCTGGACTGTTTACATGAGGCACAGGGTCAGACTGATTTGCATATGGCCATGTCTGAACTGGGGTGGTGGAGTGAGCTAAAGAATGGTGATGGATTAAACCCAGATCAGTTGACTGGGGGTGAGTGTTTGATTTGCTCTAATGCTCTGTCCATCATCCCCTTTGGTATCGCTTTCTTCGCCCTTAGTTGGCAGGGTATGCCCAGACGTGGGTCCCTTGCTCACTTTGCCACTAGATTCAAGATAGCCTGGCTGATGAGGGTTATGAACCCGAAACCGGTCCCAGGATGCTTGTTTCCATTCCAGGGAAGGCATGGCTTGGGAGTTAGGGCTGGACTGTTCCCATGAGTCAAAGGCTCAGACTGATTTGCAAATGCAATGTCTGAACTGGGGTGGTGGAGTGAGCTAAAGAATGGTGATGGATTAAACCCAGATGAGTTGACTGGGAGTGAGTGTTTTATTTGCTCTAACGCTCCGTCCATCACCCCCTTTGGTATCGCTTTGTTTGCCCTTAAGTGGCAGGGTATGCTCAGATGTGGGTCCCTTGATCACTTTGCCACTGGATTCAAGATAGCCTGGCTAATGAGGGTTATTATCCCGAAACCGGTCCCAGGATGCTTGTTTCTGGTCCAGGGAAGACGCGGCTTGGGAGTTCGGGCTGGACAGTTCCAATCAGGCACAGGGTCAGAATGATTTGCACATTGCCATGTCTGAACTCGGGTTGTGGCGTGAGCTAAAGAATGGTGATTGATTAAACCCAGATCAGGTGACTGGGGGTGAGTGTTTGATTTGCTCTAACGCTCCGTCCATCATCTCCTTTGGTATCGCTTTGTTCACGCTTAGTTGGCAGGGTATGCCCAGACGTGGGTCCCTTAGTCACTTTGCCACTGGATTCAAGATAGCCTGGCTTATGAGGGTTATAAACCCGAAACCAGTCCCAGGATGCTAGTTTCCGGTCCAGGGAAGACGTGGTTTGGGAGTTCGGGCTGGACTGCTCCCATGAGGCACAGGGTCAGACTGATTTGCACATTGCCTTGTCTGAACTGGGGAGGTGGAGTGAGCTAAAGAATGGTGATGGATTAAACCCAGATCAGTTGACTGGGGTGAGTGTTTGATTTGCTCTAACGCTCCATCCATCATCCTCTTTGGTATCGCTTTTTTCGCCCTTAGTTGGCAGGGTATGCCCAGACGTGGGTCCCTTGCTCACTTTGCCACTGGATTCAGGATAGCCTGGCTGATGAGGGTTATGAACCTGAAACCGGTCCCAGGATGCGTGTTTCCGTTCCATGGAAGAAATGGCTTGGCAGCTCAGGCTGCACTGTTCCCCTGAGGCACAGGGTCAGACTGATTTGCATATGGCCATGTCTGAACTGGGGTGGTGGAGTGAGCTAAAGAATGGTGATGGATTAAACAAAGATCAGTTGACTGGGGGTGAGTGTTTGATTTGCTCTAATGCTCTGTCCATCATGCCTTTGGTATCGCTTTGTTCGCCCTTAGTTGGTAGGGTATGACCAGACGTGGGTCCCTTGCTCACTTTGCCACTGGGTTCAGGATAGCCTGGCTGATGAGGGTTATGAACCTGAAACTGGTCCCAGGATGCGTGTTTCCATTCCATGGAAGAAATGGCTTGGCAGCTCAGGCTGCACTGTTCCCATGAGGCACAGGGTCAGACTGATTTGCATATGGCCATGTCTGAACTGGGGTGGTAGAGTGAGCTAAAGAATGGTGATGGATTAAACCCAGATCAGTTGACTGGGGGTGAGTGTTTGATTTGCTCTAATGCTCTGTCCATCATCCCCTTTGGTATCGCTTTGTTCGCCCTTAGTTGGCAGGGTATTTCCAGACGTGGGTCTCTTGCTCAATTTGCCACTCGATTCAAGATAGCCTGGCTGATGAGGGTTATGAACCCGAAACCCATCCTAGTATGCTTGTTTCCGTTCCAGGGAATTCATGGCTTGGCAGTTAGGGCTGGACTGTTCCCATGAGGCACAGGGTCAGACTGATTTGCATATTGCCCTGTCTGAAATGGGGAGGTGGAGTGAGCTAAATAATGGTGATGGATTAAACCCAGATCAGTTGACTGGGGGTGAGTGTTTGATTTGCTCTAACGCTCCGTCCATCACCCCCTTTGGTATCGCTTTGTTTGTCCTTAGGTGGCAGGGTATTTCCAGACGTGGGTCCCTTGCTCAATTTGCCACTCGATTCAAGATAGCCTGGCTGATGAGGGTTATGAACCCGAAACCCATCCTAGTATGCTTGTTTCCGTTCCAGGGAATTCATGGCTTGGCAGTTAGGGCTGGACTGTTCCCATGAGGCACAGGGTCAGACTGATTTGCATATTGCCCTGTCTGAAATGGGGAGGTGGAGTGAGCTAAATAATGGTGATGGATTAAACCCAGATCAGTTGACTGGGGGTGAGTGTTTGATTTGCTCTAACGCTCCGTCCATCACCCCCTTTGGTATCGCTTTGTTTGTCCTTAGGTGGCAGGGTATGCTCAGACGCGGGTCCCTTGCTCACTTTGTCACTGGATTCAAGATAGCCTGGCTAATGAGGGTTATGATCCCAAAACCGGTCCCAGGATGCCTGTTTCTGGTCCAGGGAAGACGTGGCTTGGGAGTTCAGGCTCGACAGTTCCCATCAGGCACAGGGTCAGTCTGATTTGCACATTGCCATGTCTGTACTGGGGTTGTGGCGTGAGCAAACAAATGGTGTTTGATTAAACCCAGATCAGTTGACTCTGGTTCATTTTTTATTTGCTCTATTGCTCCGTCCATCATCTCCTTTGGTATCGCTTTGTTCGCCCTTAGTTGGCAGGCTATGCCCAGACGTGGGTCCCCTAGTCACTTTGCCACTGGATTCAAGATAGCCTGGCTTATGAGGGTTATGAACTCAAAACCAGTCCCATCATGCGAGTTTCCGGTCCATGGAAGACGTGGCTTGGTATTTCGGGCTGAACTGCTCCCAAGAGGCACAGGGTCAGACTGATTTGCACATTGCCCTGTCTGAACTGGGGAGGTGGAGTGAGCTAAAGACCAGATCAGTTGACTGGGGGTGAGTGTTTGATTTGCTCTAATGCTCTAGCCAACATCCTCTTTGGTATAGATTTGTTCGCCCTTAGTTGGCAGGGTATGCCCAGACGTGGGTCCCTTGCTCACTTTGCCACTGGATTCAGGATAGCCTGGCTGATTAGGGTTATGAATCTGAAACCGGTCCCAGGATGCTTGTTTCCGTTCCAGGGAAGAAATGGCTTGGCAACTCAGGCTGCACTGTTCCCATGAGGCACAGGGCTGACTGATTTGCATATGGCCATGTTTGAACTGGGGTGGTGGAGTGAGCTAAAGAATGGCGATGGATTAAACCCAGATCAGTTGACTGGGGGAGAGTGTTTGATTTGCTCTAATTCTCTGCCCATCATCCCCTATGGTATCGCTTTGTTCGCCCGTAGTTGGTAGGGTATGCCCAGACGTGGGTCCCTTGCTCACCTTGCCACTGGATTCAGGATAGCCTGGCTGATGAGGGTTATGAACCTGAAACCGGTCCCAGGATGCTTGTTTCCGGTCCAGGGAAGACATGGCTTGGCAGTTCGGGATGGACTGTTCACATGAGGCACAGGGTCAGTCTGATTTGCATATGGCCATGTCTGAACTAGGGTGGTGGAGTGAGCTAAAGAATGGTGATGGATTAAACCCTGATCAGTTGACTGGGGGTAAGTGTTTGATTTGCTCTAACGCTCCATGCATCATCCTCTTTGGTATCTCTTTGTTCGCCCTTAGTTGGCAGGGTATGCCCAGACGTGGGTCCCTTTCTCACTTTGCCACTGGATTCAGAATAGCCTGGCTGATGAGCGTTATGAACCTGAAACCGGTCCCAGGATGCTTGTTTCCTGTCCAGGGAAGACATGGCTTGGCAGTCCGGGCTGGACTGTTCACATGAGGCACAGGGTCAGACTGATTTGCATATGGCCACGTCTGAACTAGGGTGGTGGAGTGAGCTAAAGAATGGTGATGGATTAAACCCAGATCAGTTGACTGGGGGTAAGTGTTTGATTTGCTCTAATGCTCCCCCCATCATCCCCTTTGGTATCGCTTTGTTCGCCCTTAGTTGGTAGGGTATGCCCAGACGTTGGTCCCTTGCTCACTTTGCCACTGGATTCAAGATAGCCTGGCTGAAGAGGGTTATGAACCCGAAACCGGTACCAGCATGCTAGCTTTGGGTCCAGCGAAGTCCTGGCTTGGCAGTTCGGGATGGACTGTTTCCATGAGGAACAGGGTGAGATTGATTTGCAAATGGCCATGTCTGAACTGGGGTGGTGGAGTTAGCTAAAGAATGGTGATGAATTAAACCCAGATCAGTTGACTGGAGAACGAGTGTTTGATTTGCTCTAATGCTCCGTCCATCATCCCCTTTGGTATCGCTTTGTTCGCCCTTAGTTGGCAGGGTATGCCCAGACATTGGTCCCTTGTTCACTTTGCCACTTGATTCAAGATAGCCTGGCTTATGAGGGTTATGAACTCGAAACCAGTCCCATCATGCGAGTTTCCGGTCCATGGAAGACGTGGCTTGGTATTTCGGGCTGAACTGCTCCCAAGAGGCTACGGGTCAGACTGATTTGCACATTGCCCTGTCTGAACTGGGGAGGTGGAGTGAGCTAAAGAATGGTGATGGATTAAACCCAGATCAGTTGACTGGGGGTGAGTGTTTGATTTGCTCTAACGCTCTATCCAACATCCTCTTTGGTATAGATTTGTTCGCCCTTAGTTGGCAGGGTATGCCCAGACGTGGGTCCCTTGCTCACTTTGCCACTGGATTCAGGATAGCCTGGCTGATTAGGGTTATGAATCTGAAACCGGTCCCAGGATGCTTGTTTCCGTTCCAGGGAAGAAATGGCTTGGCAACTCAGGCTGCACTGTTCCCATGAGGCACAGGGCTGACTGATTTGCATATGGCCATGTCTGAACTGGGGTGGTGGAGTGAGCTAAAGAATGGCGATGGATTAAACCCAGATCAGTTGACTGGGGGAGAGTGTTTGATTTGCTCTAATTCTCTGCCCATCATCCCCTATGGTATCGCTTTGTTCGCCCGTAGTTGGTAGGGTATGCCCAGACGTGGGTCCCTTGCTCACCTTGCCACTGGATTCAGGATAGCCTGGCTGATGAGGGTTATGAACCTGAAACCGGTCCCAGGATGCTTGTTTCCGGTCCAGGGAAGACATGGCTTGGCAGTTCGGGATGGACTGTTCACATGAGGCACAGGGTCAGTCTGATTTGCATATGGCCATGTCTGAACTAGGGTGGTGGAGTGAGCTAAAGAATGGTGATGGATTAAACCCTGATCAGTTGACTGGGGGTAAGTGTTTGATTTGCTCTAACGCTCCATGCATCATCCTCTTTGGTATATCTTTGTTCGACCTTAGTTGGCAGGGTATGCCCAGACGTGGGTCCCTTTCTCACTTTGCCACTGGATTCAGGATAGCCTGGCTGATGAGCGTTATGAACCTGAAACCGGTCCCAGGATGCTTGTTTCCTGTCCAGGGAAGACATGGCTTGGCAGTCCGGGCTGGGCTGTTCACATGAGGCACAGGGTCAGACTGATTTGCATATGGCCACGTCTGAACTAGGGTGGTGGAGTGAGCTAAAGAATGGTGATGGATTAAACCCAGATCAGTTGACTGGGGGTAAGTGTTTGATTTGCTCTAATGCTCCCCCATCATCCCCTTTGGTATCGCTTTGTTCGCACTTAGTTGGTAGGGTATGCCCAGAGGTTGGTCCCTTGCTCACTTTGCCACTGGATTCAAGATAGCCTGGCTGAAGAGGGTTATGAACCCGAAACCGGTACCAGCATGCTTGCTTTGGGTCCAGCGAAGTCCTGGCTTGGCAGTTCGGGATGGACTGTTTCCATGAGGAACAGGGTGAGACTGATTTGCAAATGGCCATGTCTGAACTGGGGTGGTGGAGGGCGCTAAAGAATGGTGATGAATTAAACCCAGATCAGTTGACTGGAGAACGAGTGTTTGATTTGCTCTAATGCTCCGTCCATCATCCCCTTTGGTATCGCTTTGTTCGCCCTTAGTTGGCAGGGTATGCCCAGACATTGGTCCCTTGTTCACTTTGCCACTGGATTCAAGATATCCTGGCTTATGAGGGTTATGAACCCGAAACCAGTCCCAGCATGCTAGTTTCTGGTCCATGAAAGAAGTGGCTTGGTATTTCGGGCTGGACTGCTCCCATGAGGTTAAGGGTCAGACTGATTTGCACATTGCCCTGTCTGAACTGGGGAGGTGGAGTGAGCTAAAGAATGGTGATGGATTAAACCCAGATCAGTTCACTGGGGGTGAGTGTTTGATTTGCTCTAACGCTCCATCCAACATCCTCTTTGGTATAGATTTGTTCGCCCTTAGTTGGCAGGGTATGCCCAGACGTGGGTCCCTTGCTCACTTTGCCACTGTATTCAGGATAGCCTAGCTGATGAGGGTTATGAACCTGAAACCGGTCTCCGGATGCGTGTTTCCGTTCCATGGAATAAATGGCTTGGCAGCTCAGGCTGCACTGTTCCCCTGAGGCATTCTCAGGCTGCGTTCTCAGGCTGCCAATGTTTTGCGAATTACTCCTAGCTGACTACTAGCTTTTATCGCGGCTCCTCCGCAATTATTATTGTGTCTTGTGTTTTTTTAACGCTGTGTGATTTTAACATTGCTAATTGCACTTTCTTGGCTCCTTTGAGCAACCTACCTGTAAATTCCGCTCCAGACCCCGTTCCGCCCCGGCTGTGTGCCGTTTGTGCGGAGGGTCGAATCTAGTGAGCGCCATTGCCCGCCTTCTTCCTTGATCCACTTCCGCCCTGACGCATTCAGCGCAGGTCAGCGGTCTAGCGGTTTTGGACCTCGAGTATTTAATGGGGCCAAACGCGGGACACAGTTGACAGACGCGGCGTTCTCAGGCTGCCAATGTTTTGCGAATTACTCCTAGCTGACTACTAGCTTTTATCGCGGCTCCTCCGCAATTATTATTGTGTCTTGTGTTTTTTTAACGCTGTGTGATTTTAACATTGCTAATTGCACTTTCTTGGCTCCTTTGAGCAACCTACCTGTAAATTCCGCTCCAGACCCCGTTCCGCCCCGGCTGTGTGCCGTTTGTGCGGAGGGTCGAATCTAGTGAGCGCCATTGCCCGCCTTCTTCCTTGATCCACTTCCGCCCTGACGCATTCAGCGCAGGTCAGCGGTCTAGCGGTTTTGGACCTCGAGTATTTAATGGGGCCAAACGCGGGACACAGTTGACAGACGCGGCGTTCTCAGGCTGCCAATGTTTTGCGAATTACTCCTAGCTGACTACTAGCTTTTATCGCGGCTCCTCCGCAATTATTATTGTGTCTTGTGTTTTTTTAACGCTGTGTGATTTTAACATTGCTAATTGCACTTTCTTGGCTCCTTTGAGCAACCTACCTGTAAATTCCGCTCCAGACCCCGTTCCGCCCCGGCTGTGTGCCGTTTGTGCGGAGGGTCGAATCTAGTGAGCGCCATTGCCCGCCTTCTTCCTTGATCCACTTCCGCCCTGACGCATTCAGCGCAGGTCAGCGGTCTAGCGGTTTTGGACCTCGAGTATTTAATGGGGCCAAACGCGGGACACAGTTGACAGACGCGGCGTTCTCAGGCTGCCAATGTTTTGCGAATTACTCCTAGCTGACTACTAGCTTTTATCGCGGCTCCTCCGCAATTATTATTGTGTCTTGTGTTTTTTTAACGCTGTGTGATTTTAACATTGCTAATTGCACTTTCTTGGCTCCTTTGAGCAACCTACCTGTAAATTCCGCTCCAGACCCCGTTCCGCCCCGGCTGTGTGCCGTTTGTGCGGAGGGTCGAATCTAGTGAGCGCCATTGCCCGCCTTCTTCCTTGATCCACTTCCGCCCTGACGCATTCAGCGCAGGTCAGCGGTCTAGCGGTTTTGGACCTCGAGTATTTAATGGGGCCAAACGCGGGACACAGTTGACAGACGCGGCGTTCTCAGGCTGCCAATGTTTTGCGAATTACTCCTAGCTGACTACTAGCTTTTATCGCGGCTCCTCCGCAATTATTATTGTGTCTTGTGTTTTTTTAACGCTGTGTGATTTTAACATTGCTAATTGCACTTTCTTGGCTCCTTTGAGCAACCTACCTGTAAATTCCGCTCCAGACCCCGTTCCGCCCCGGCTGTGTGCCGTTTGTGCGGAGGGTCGAATCTAGTGAGCGCCATTGCCCGCCTTCTTCCTTGATCCACTTCCGCCCTGACGCATTCAGCGCAGGTCAGCGGTCTAGCGGTTTTGGACCTCGAGTATTTAATGGGGCCAAACGCGGGACACAGTTGACAGACGCGGCGTTCTCAGGCTGCCAATGTTTTGCGAATTACTCCTAGCTGACTACTAGCTTTTATCGCGGCTCCTCCGCAATTATTATTGTGTCTTGTGTTTTTTTAACGCTGTGTGATTTTAACATTGCTAATTGCACTTTCTTGGCTCCTTTGAGCAACCTACCTGTAAATTCCGCTCCAGACCCCGTTCCGCCCCGGCTGTGTGCCGTTTGTGCGGAGGGTCGAATCTAGTGAGCGCCATTGCCCGCCTTCTTCCTTGATCCACTTCCGCCCTGACGCATTCAGCGCAGGTCAGCGGTCTAGCGGTTTTACGTCCCTTATCCATATTATGACTGTGTGGCGGAAGCGCAGCGGACGAGCGCAGCGGGAGCGCCGACGTCGCGCCGAAGTCAAGCCAAAGTCCTGCCCGTCTGCGCCCGTCCGCGCACGATTGCGCCCTGCGGCCTTCCGCCCTGCCGAAAAAGTTTCTTACTCTTCACAGGACCTCCATACCCTCAATTACAATGTCCCCTTGCCACCTGACGCCATCAGAAGGGCCCAGGCGTGTGGCATTGTTTGGGCTTCTGGCTCTTCCCCCGCCCCGTTACCTAGTTGTACCTATCCTTCTGTACCCCTTATAACTCCTCCTTTAACACCTGTGTCTCACACTCTATCCATTCATTATTTAAACACGCGCTCCCTGGCGAGACACCAACTGGAGATCTATCGTCTATTAGACGACACTGAGACAGATATTCTGTTCCTATCTGAGACTTGGCTGACCGAGGACTCAGCACCTGATATTTTAGCTGCTATCCCTAACGGGTATTATATACTACATGTTGACCGCCCCAGGGGGCAAACTGGTGGCGGAGTCGCCGCTATCATTCGCAAGGAATTTGTCTTTTCCACCCTGGACTGTACTCCTATTCCTGATACCCAGACTCTGGTGATTCAGCTTCGCTCTGTCATCACTTCCCTTACCTGCGTGCTCATGTACCGACCCCCCGCCTACATGCCTTCTTTCTCCCAGTCAGTTGGGGACATGGTCTCCCAGCTTCTTATTAATCACTCTAGGATTCTTATCCTGGGCGATTTTAATTACTGGCCTAATGACCCCCAAGAAAGCAGACTGTCTGAACGTTTCACTGAAACCCTCAGCAGTCTGAATTGCCAGCAACTGATCTCCAGTCCCACCCACTGTAAGGGACACATACTCGATCAAGTCTGGGCGGCCAATCTTGATATCGACCCTCCTTTGATTGTTCCATGTACTTGGTCAGATCATTATATTATTTCTTTCTCAGTTGATCTGCCCAGTTTTCATCGTCCTCCTCGACCTACGAACATTAGGGCTCGCAACTGGAAAAATGTCAACCTGCCAAAACTTCTTTCCCTCTTGGCAGCCTCAGCCCCTGTAGACCCCGATTCAGTAACCCACCAAGCCTCCTCCCTCGAACACTGGCTGAAGGAAGCAGCCGATTCAGTAGCCCCCCTAAAGACCATAAAAGTCCAACGCCCCCACGATGCCCAGCGCTGGTTTAATGACCAGCTTAAATCTGATAAACTTGCCCTTCGCCAAGCTGAACGTCGATGGCGCCACAAGTATGACCCTTTACTCAAGTCAGAGTTTATCTCCTTATTGAGTAAATATAAATCATCGATACTTGAGGCAAAGACTCACTATTTCTCTACAAAAATCCTGGAGTCGGCCTCCAAAACAAAAGACATTTTCTCAATCGTCAATGAGCTCTCCCTCCCTGACCGCATCACTCTTCCACTGGCACCTACTCAGGCTTTGTGTGATGAGCTCAATGCCTTCTTCCTAGAAAAAATTTCCATCATTAAAACTAACATCTCTCCACCCTCCCCCTCCAAATCATTCCCTCTCCCTCCTGCTAACCCTCAGGTATTCTCTTCTTTTCCTCCTATCTCTATTTCTGACCTTCATAACCTTCTTCATAAGGTCTGCTCCGGATCTCCCAGGGACTGTTGCCCCCCTCATATCCTGAAGGAAATTTTCATGGCCTGTCCCGGTCCTGCTTTGGCCCTCCTCAACACCTCTTTATCATCTGGAGTTGTTCCAGAGGCCTTTAAGCAGGCCGTGGTATTACCCATTTTAAAGAAACCCGGCGCTGATCCACTAGTGCTCAGTAATTACAGGCCCATATCTCTCCTCCCTTTTTTGGGCAAGATATTAGAGACCTATGTTACCGGGTGCCTGAGTTCGTTCGTGGAGACTTCTCTATTCCTGGATCCCCAGCAGGCTGGCTTTCGCCCTCTCCACTCCACCGAGATGGTGATTGCGGCTGTCTTGGACACCCTCAGAGCGGGCGCTGATGACAACCTCTCCCAAGCCCTGATTTTGCTAGACCTTTCGGCGGCGTTTGACACGGTCGATCATGCTATCCTGGTCGACCGTGTCAGAAACGCCGGCATCCAGGGTATTGCGTTGGACTGGGTGCGGTCTTTCTTGCAAGGCCGCTCGCAGGCAGTCCATCTGTCTACTTTCACTGCTCCCTTTCTCTCCCTCACTTGTGGTGTCCCCCAAGGTTCTGCTCTCTCTCCCCTCCTTTTTAATTTATACATGCAACCACTTATGGTCTCCCTTCGTCACTCCCCTGCAACTATTTTCAATTATGCTGATGACCTTCAGTTGGTCTTTCCTTTGGACACTTTACCCTCCTCCCGTTATAAGTTTCAAACCACCATGTTGTTGATCTCAGATTGGATGGCTCACAGCCAGCTCAAGCTGAATCCATCAAAAACGGAACTCGTCCTGCTGGGTGGCCCTTCTAATCCTTGGAATGACACTTTTTGGCCTCCTTCCCTTGGCATCCCTCCCAGCCCGGTCAAGACCGTGAAAAGCCTCGGAGTGGTTATCTCTGAGGATTTATCCATGAAACCCCAGATCTCGGCTGTGACATCATCCTGTTTTTTTCAACTGCGCAGGATCCGTAAGATCTGTCGTTTTCTCACCAGAGAGGCACTCATTCTAGTCTTACTGGCTCTGGTTATCTCCAGGATTGATTTTGCTAATCTCCTGTACGTGGGGATTCCTGCTTATCAGCTCCACAAACTTCAGCTGATCCAGAATCAGGCGGCCCGCTTGGTGTATCACCAACCTAAACACCAGCATGTTTCTCCTCTGCTGAGGAATCTTCACTGGCTCCCAGTGGCCCAACGGTGCTCCTTTAAACTTGGTTGCACCGTCTTTAAATCTCTCCACGATCGCGCCCCTGAATTTGTGTCTTCTAAACTGAAGAGATATCTTCCCACCCGTAATCTAAGATCATCTGCTGATAATCTTCTCTGCATTCCATCTTTCCGCCGGAAGCGGCATGGCGGCTTGCGCCTTTCTTCTCTCGGCCCCATCTTTTGGAATTCCCTGCCTTCTTCCTTTCGTCATTGCCCTACCTACGAGTCATTTAGGAGAACCTTAAAAACTTTTCTTTTTAAAGCTGGATCAGTGTGATCTCCTGGCCCTGGTTTGTTATGTCTGTCATGAGCGCCAAGAAACCGTTTCGGTGTACGTGCGCGTTATAAGTTATTTAACATAACATAACATAACAGGGTTAGACTGATTTGCATATGGCCATGTCTGAACTGGGGTGGTGGAGTGAGCTAAAGAATGGTGATGGATTAAATCAAGATCAGTTGACTGGGGGTGAGTGTTTGATTTGCTCTAATGCTCTGTCCATCATGCCTTTGGTATCGCTTTGTTCGCCCTTAGTTGGTAGGGTATGACCAGACGTGGGTCCCTTGCTCACTTTGCCACTGGATTCAGGATAGCCTGGCTGATGAGGGTTATGAACCTGAAACCGGTCCTAGGATGATTGTTTCCGGTCCAGGGAAGACATGGCTTGGCAGTTCGGGCTGGACTGTTCACATGAGGCACAGGGTCAGACTGAGTTGCATATGGCCATGTCTGAACCAGGGTGGTGAAGTGAGCTAAAGAATGGTGATGGATTAAACCCAGACCAGTTGACTGGGGGTAAGTGTTTGATTTGCTCTAACGCTCCATCCATCATCCTCTTTGGTATCGCTTTGTTCGCCCTTAGTTGGCAGGGTATGCCCAGACGTGGGTCCCTTGCTCACTTTGCCACTGGATTCAGGATAGCCTGGCTGATGAGGGTTATGAACCCGAAACCAGTCCCAGGATGCTTGTTTCCGTTCCAGGGAAGAAATGGCTTGGCATCTAAGGCTGGACTGTTCACATGAGGCACAGGGTCAGACTGAGTTGCATATG
This sequence comes from Lissotriton vulgaris, assembly GCF_964263255.1. Classification (NCBI taxonomy): domain Eukaryota; kingdom Metazoa; phylum Chordata; class Amphibia; order Caudata; family Salamandridae; genus Lissotriton; species Lissotriton vulgaris. The sequence continues at coordinate 1,717,256,547 of NC_141689.1, read as the reverse complement.
GCCATGTCTGAACTAGGGTGGTGAAGTGAGCTAAAGAATGGTGATGGATTAAACCCAGACCAGTTGACTGGGGGTAAGTGTTTGATTTGCTCTAACGCTCTGTCCATCATCCCCTTTGGTATCACTTTGTTCGCCCTTAGTTGGCAGGGTATTCCCAGACGTGGGTCCCTTGCTCACTTTGCCACTGGATTCAAGATAGCCTGGCTGATGAGGGTTATGAACCCGAAACCCATCCTAGTATGCTTGTTTCCGTTCCAGGGAATTCATGGCTTGGCAGTTAGGGCTGGACTGTTCCCATGAGGCACAGGGTCAGACTGATTTGCATATTGCCCTGTCTGAAATGGGGAGGTGGAGTGAGCTAAATAATGGTGATGGATTAAACCCAGATCAGTTGACTGGGGGTGAGTGTTTGATTTTCTCTAACGCTCCGTCCATCACCCCCTTTGGTATCCCTTTGTTTGCCCTTAGGTGGCAGGGTATGCTCAGACGTGGGTCCCTTGCTCACTTTGTCACTGGATTCAAGATAGCCTGGCTAATGAGGGTTATGATCCCAAAACCGGTCCCAGGATGCCTGTTTCTGGTCCAGGGAAGACGTGGCTTGGGAGTTCAGGCTGGACAGTTCCCATCAGGCACAGGGCCAGAGTGATTTGCACATTGCCATGTCTGTACTGGGGTTGTGGCTTGAGCAAACGAATGGTGTTTGATTAAACCCAGATCAGTTGACTCGGGTTCATTTTTTATTTGCTCTATTGCTCCGTCCATCATCTCCTTTGGTATCGCTTTGTTCGCCCTTAGTTGGCAGGCTATGCCCAGACGTGGGTCCCCTAGTCACTTTGCCACTGGATTCAAAATAGCCTGGCTTATGAGGGTTATGAACTCGAAACCAGTCCCATCATGCTAGTTTCCGGTCCATGGAAGACGTGGCTTGGTATTTCGGGCTGAACTGCTCCCAAGAGGCTAAGGGTCAGACTGATTTGCACATTGCCCTGTCTGAACTGGGGAGGTGGAGTGAGCTAAAGAATGGTGATGGATTAAACCCAGATCAGTTGACTGGGGGTAAGTGTTTGATTTGCTCTAATGCTCCCCCCATCATCCCCTTTGGTATCGCTTTGTTCGCCCTTAGTTGGTAGGGTATGCTCAGATGTGGGTCCCTTGCTCACCTTGCCACTGGATTCAGGATAGCCTGGCTGATGAGCGTTATGAACCTGAAACCGGTCCCAGGATGCTTGTTTCCTGTCCAGGGAAGACATGGCTTGGCAGTCCGGGCTGGACTGTTCACATGAGGCACAGGGTCAGACTGATTTGCATATGGCCACGTCTGAACTAGGGTGGTGGAGTGAGCTAAAGAATGGTGATGGATTAAACCCAGATCAGTTGACTGGGGGTAAGTGTTTGATTTGCTCTAATGCTCCCCCCATCATCCCCTTTGGTATCGCTTTGTTCGCCCTTAGTTGGTAGGGTATGCCCAGACGTGGGTCCCTTTCTCACTTTGCCACTGGATTCAGGTTAGCCTGGGTGATGAGCGTTATGAACCTGAAACCGGTCCCAGGATGCTTGTTTCCTGTCCAGGGAAGACATGGCTTGGCAGTCCGGGCTGGACTGTTCACATGAGACACAGGGTCAGACTGATTTGCATATGGCCATGTCTGAACTAGGGTGGTGGAGTGAGCTAAAGAATGGTGATGGATTAAACCCAGATCAGTTGACTGGGGGTAAGTGTTTGATTTGCTCTAATGCTCCCCCCATCATCCCCTTTGGTATCGCTTTGTTCGCCCTTAGTTGGTAGGGTATGCCCAGACGTGGGTCCCTTGCTCACTTTGCCACTGGATTCAAGATAGCCTGGCTGAAGAGGGTTATGAACCCGAAACCGGTACCAGCATGCTTGCTTTGGGTCCAGCGAAGTCCTGGCTCGGCAGTTCGGGATGGACTGTTTCCATGAGGAACAGGGTGAGACTGATTTGCAAATGGCCATGTCTGAACTGGGGTGGTGGAGTGAGCTAAAGAATGGTGATGAATTAAACCCAGATCAGTTGACTGGAGAACAAGTGTTTGATTTGCTCTAATGCTCCGTCCATCATCCCCTTTGGTATCGCTTTGTTCGCCCTTAGTTGGCAGGGTATGCCCAGACATTGGTCCCTTGTTCACTTTGCCACTGGATTCAAGATAGCCTGGCTTATGAGGGTTATGAACCCGAAACCAGTCCCAGCATGCTAGTTTCGGGTCCATGAAAGACGTGGCTTGGTATTTCGGGCTGGACTGCTCCCATGAGGTTAAGGGTCAGACTGATTTGCACATTGCCCTGTCTGAACTGGGGAGGTGGAGTGAGCTAAAGAATGGTGATGGATTAAACCCAGATCAGTTCACTGGGGGTGAGTGTTTGATTTGCTCTAACGCTCCATCCAACATCCTCTTTGGTATAGATTTGTTCGCCCTTAGTTGGCAAGGTATGTCCAGACGTGGGTCCCTTGCTCACTTTGCCACTGGATTCAGGATAGCCTGGCTGATGAGGGTTATGAATCTGAAATCGGTCCCAGGACGCTTGTTTCCGTTCCAGGGAAGAAATGGCTTGGCAACTCAGGCTGCACTGTTCCCATGAGGCACAGGGTCTGATTGATTTGCATATGGCCATGTCTGAACTGGGGTGGTGGAGTGAGCTAAAGAATGGTGATGGATTAAACCCAGATCAGTTGTCTGTGGGAGAGTGTTTGATTTGCTCTAATTCTCTGCCCATCATCCCCTTTGGTATCTCTTTGTTCGCCCTTAGTTGGCAGGGTATGCCCAGACGTGGGTCCCTTTCTCACTTTGCCACTGGATTCAGGATAGCCTGGCTGATGAGCATTATGAACCTGAAACCGGTCCCAGGATGCTTGTTTCCTGTCCAGGGAAGACATGGCTTGGCAGTCCGGGCTGGACTGTTCACATGAGGCACAGGGTCAGACTGATTTGCATATGGCCACGTCTGAACTAGGGTGGTGGAGTGAGTTAAAGAATGGTGATGGATTAAACCCAGATCAGTTGACTGGGGGTAAGTGCTTGATTTGCTCTAACGCTCCCCCCATCATCCCCTTTGGTATCGCTTTGTTTGCCCTTAGTTGGTAGCGTATTCCCAGATGTGGGTCCCTTGCTCACTTTGCCACTGGATTCAAGATAGCCTGGCTGATGAGGGTTATGAACCCGAAACCGGTCCCATAATTATTTTTTCCGGTCCAGGGAAGATGTGGCTTGGCAGTTCGGGCTGGACTGTTTCCAGAAGGCACAGGGTCTGACTGGTTTGCATATGGCCATGTCTGAACTGGGGTGGTGGAGTGAGCTAAAGAATGGTGATGGAATAATTCCAGATCAGTTGACTGGGGGTGAGTGTTCGATTTGCTCTAATGCGCCGTCCATCTTCCCCTTTGGTATCGCTTTGTTCGCCTTTAGTTGGCAGCGTATGCCCAGACGTGGGTCCCTTGCTCACTTTGCCACTGGATTCAAGATAGCCTGGCTGATGAGGGTTATGAACCCGAAACCGGTACCAGGATGCTTGTTTCCGTTCCAGAGAAGACATGGCTTGGCAGTTCGGGCAGGACTGTTCCCATGAGGCACAGGGTCAGATTGATTTGCATATGTACATGTCTGAAATGGGGTGGTGGAATGAGCTAAAGAATTGTGATGGATTAAACCCTGATCAGTTGATTGGGGGTGAGTGTTTGATTTGCTCTAATACTCCGTTAATCATCCCCTTTGGTATCGCTTTGTTTGCCCTGAGTTGGCAGGGTATGCTCAGATGAGGGTCCCTTGCTCACCTTGCCACCTGATTCAGGATAGCCTGGCTGATGAGGGTTATGAACCTGAAACCGGTCCCAGGATGCTTGTTTCCGGTCCAGGGAAGACATGGCTTGGCAGTTCGGGATGGACTGTTCACATGAGGCACAGGGTCAGTCTGATTTGCATATGGCCATGTCTGAACTAGGGTGGTGGAGTGAGCTAAAGAATGGTGATGAATTAAACCCAGATCAGTTGACTGGGGGACGAGTGTTTGATTTGCTCTAACGCTCCGTCCTTCATCCCCTTTGGTATTGCTTTGTTCGCCCTTAGTTGGCAGGGTATGCCCAGACGTGGGTCCCTTTCTCACTTTGCCACTGGATTCAGGATAGCCTGGCTGATGAGCGTTATGAACCTGAAACCGGTCCCAGGATGCCTGTTTCCTGTCCAGGGAAGACATGGCTTGGCAGTCCGGGCTGGACTGTTCACATGAGGCACAGGGTCAGACTGATTTGCATATGGCCACGTCTGAACTAGGGTGGTGGAGTGAGCTAAAGAATGGTGATGGATTAAACCCAGATCAGTTGACTGGGGGTAAGTGTTTGATTTGCTCTAATGCTCCCCCCATCATCCCCTTTGGTATCGCTTTGTTCGCCCTTAGTTGGTAGGGTATGCCCAGACGTGGGTCCCTTGCTCACTTTGCCACTGGATTCAAGATAGCCTGGCTGAAGAGGGTTATGAACCCGAAACCGGTACCAGCATGCTTTCTGTGGGTCCAGCGAAGTCCTGGCTTGGCAGTTATGGATGGACTGCTTCCATGAGGAACAGGGTGAGACTGATTTGCAAATGGCCATGTCAGAACTGGGGTGGTGGAGTGAGCTAAAGAATGGTGATGAATTAAACCCAGATCAGTTGACTGGAGAACGAGTGTTTGATTTGCTCTAATGCTCCGTCCATCATCCTCTTTGGTATCGCTTTGTTCGCCCTTAGTTACCAGGGTATGCCCAGACATTGGTCCCTTGTTCACTTTGCCACTGGATTCAAGATAGCCTGGCTTATGAGGGTTATGAGCCCGAAACCAGTCCCAGCATGCTAGTTTCGGGTCCATGAAAGACGTGGCTTGGTATTTCGGTAAGGGTCAGACTGATTTGCATATTGCCCTGTCTGAACTGGGGAGGTGGAGTGAGCTAAAGAATGGTGATGGATTAAACCCAGATCAGTTCACTGGGGGTGAGTGTTTGATTTGCTCTAACGCTCCATCCAACATCCTTTTTGGTATAGATTTGTTCGCCCTTAGTTGGCAGGGTATGTCCAGACGTGGGTCCCTTGCTCACTTTGCCACTGGATTCAGGATATCCTGGCTGATGAGGGTTATGAATCTGAAATCGGTCCCAGGATGCTTGTTTCCTTTCCAGGGAAGAAATGGCTTGGCAACTCAGGCTGCACTGTTCCCATGAGGCACAGGGTCTGACTGATTTGCAAATGGCCATGTCTGAACTGGGGTGCTGGAGTGAGCTAAAGAATGGTGATGGATTAAACCCAGATCAGTTGACTGTGGGAGAGTGTTTGATTTGCTCTAATTCTCTGCCCATCATCCCCTTTGGTATCGCATTGTTCGCCCGTAGTCGGTAGGGTATGCCCAGACGTGGGTCCCTTGCTCACCTTGCCACTGGATTCAGGATAGCCTGGCTGATGAGGGTTATGAACCTGAAACCGGTCCCAGGATGCTTGTTTCCGGTCCAGGGAAGACATGGCTTGGCAGTTCGGGATGGACTGTTCACATGAGGCACAGGGTCGGTCTGATTTGCATATGTCCATGTCTGAACTAGGGTGGTGGAGTGAGCTAAAGAATGGTGATGGATTAAACAAGATCAGTTGACTGGGGGTTAGTGTTTGATTTGCTCTAACGCTCCATGCATCATCCTCTTTGGTATCTCTTTGTTCGCCCTTAGTTGGCAGGGTATGCCCAGACGTGGGTCCCTTTCTCACTTTGCCACTGGATTCAGGATAGCCTGGCTGATGAGCGTTATGAACCTGAAACTGGTCCAAGGATGCTCGTTTCCTGTCCAGGGAAGACATGGCTTGGCAGTCCGGGCTGGACTGTTCACATGAGGCACAGGGTCAGACTGATTTGCATATGGCCACGTCTGAACTAGGGTGGTGGAGTGAGTTAAAGAATGGTGATGGATTAATCCCAGATCAGTTGACTGGGGTTAAGTGCTTGATTTGCTCTAACGCTCCCCCCATCATCCCCTTTGGTATCGCTTTGTTTGCCCTTAGTTGGTAGCGTATGCCCAGACGTGGATCCCTTGCTCACTTTGCCACTGGATTCAAGATAGCCTGGCTGAAGAGGGTTATGAACCCGAAACCGGTACCAGCATGCTTGCTTTGGGTCCAGCGAAGTCCTGGCTTGGCAGTTCGGGATGGACTGTTTCCATGAGGAACAGGGTGAGACTGATTTGCAAATGGCCATGTCTGAACTGGGGTGGTGGAGTGAGCTAAAGAATGGTGATGAATTAAACCCAGATCAGTTGACTGGGGGACGAGTGTTTGAATTGCTCTAACGCTCCTTCCATCATCCCCTTTGGTATCGCTTTTTTTGCCCTTAGTTGGCAGGGTATGCCCAGACATTGGTCCCTTGTTCACTTTGCCACTGGATTCAAGATAGCCTTGCTGATGAGGTTTATGAACCCGAAACCGGTCCCAGGATGCTTGTTTCCAGTCCAGGGAAGACGTGGCTTCTTAGTTCTGGCTGGACTGTTCCCCTGAGGCAAAAGGTTAGACTGATTTGAAAATGGCTATGTCTGAACTGGGGTGGTGGAGTGAGCTAAAGAATGATGATGGATTAAACCCAGATCAGTTGACTGGGGGTGCGTGTTTTTTTGCTCTAACGCTCCGTCCATCATCCCCTTTGGTATCGCATTGTTCGCCCTTAGTTGGCAGGGTATGCCCAGACGTGGGTCCCTTGATCACTTTGCCACTGGATGCAAGATAGCCTGGCTGATGAGGGTTATGAACCCGAAACCGGACCCAGGAAGCTTGTTTCCAGTCCAGGGAAGACATGACTTGGCAGTTCCGGCTGGATTGTACCCATGAGGCGCAGGGTCAGACTGATTTGCAAATGGCAATGTCTGAACTGGGGTGGTGGAGTGAGCTAAAGAATGGTGATGGATTGATTCTAGATCAGTTGCCTGGGGGTGAGTGTTTGATTTGCTCTAACGCGCCGTCCATCATCCCCTTTGGCATTGCTTTGCTCGTCCTTAGTTGGCAGGGTATGATCAGACATTGGTCCCTTGCTCACTTTGACACTGGATTCAAGATAGCCTTGCTGAAGAGGTTTATGAACCCGAAACTGGTCCCAGGATGCTTGTTTCCAGTCCAGGGAAGACGTGGCTTGGTAGTTCGGGCTGGACTGTTCCCATGAGGCCCAGGGTCAGACTGATTTGCAAATGGCCATGTCTGAACTGGGGTGGCGGAGTGAGCTAAAGAATGGTGATGGATTGAACCCAGATCAGTTGACTGGGGGTGAGTGTTTGATTTGCTCTAACACTCCATCCATCATCCCCTTTGGTATCGCTTTGTTTGCCCTTAGGTGGCAGGGTATGCCCAGACGTGGGTCCCTTGCTCATTTTGCCACTGTAGTCAAGATAGCCTGGCTGATGAGGGTTATGAACCCGAAACCGGTCCCATAATTATTTTTTCCGGTCCAGGGAAGATGTGGCTTGGCAGTTCGGGCTGGACTGTTTCCAGAAGGCACAGGGTCAGACTGGTTTGCATATGGCCATGTCTGAACTGGGGTGGTGGAGTGAGCTAAAGAATGGTGATGGAATAATTCCAGATCAGTTGACTGGGGGTGAGTGTTCGATTTGCTCTAACGCTCCGTCCATCTTGCCCTTTGGTATCGCTTTGTTCGCCCTTAGTTGGCAGCGTATGCCCAGACGTGGGTCCCTTGCTCACTTTGCCACTGGATTCAAGATAGGCTGGCTGATGAGGGTTATGAACCCGAAACCGGTACCAGGATGCTTGTTTCCGTTAGAGAGAAGACGTGGCTTGGCAGTTCGGGCTGGACTGTTCCCATGAGGCACAGGGTCAGATTGATTTGCATATGTCCATGTCTGAAATGGGGTGGTGGAATGAGCTAAAGAATTGTGATGGATAAAACCCTGATCAGTTGATTGGGGGTGAGTGTTTGATTTGCTCTAATACTCCGTCAATCATCCCCTTTGGTATCGCTTTGTTCGCCCTGAGTTGGCAGGGTATGCTCAGATGAGGGTCCCTTGCTCACCTTGCCACCTGATTCAGGATAGCCTGGCTGATGAGGGTTATGAACCTGAAACCGGTCCCAGGATGCTTGTTTCCGGTCCAGGGAAGACATGGCTTGGCAGTTCGGGATGGACTGTTCACATGAGGCACAGGGTCAGTCTGATTTGCATATGGCCATGTCTGAACTAGGGTGGTGGAGTGAGCTAAAGAATGGTGATGGATTAAACCCTGATCAGTTGGCTGGGGGTAAGTGTTTGATTTGCTCTAACGCTCCATGCATCATCCTCTTTGGTATCTCTTTGTTCGCCCTTAGTTGGCAGGGTATGCCCAGACGTGGGTCCCTTTCTCACTTTGGCACTGTATTCAGGATAGCCTGGCTGATGAGCGTTATGAACCTGAAACCGGTCCCAGGATGCTTGTTTCCTGTCCAGGGAAGACATGGCTTGGCAGTCCGGGCTGGACTGTTCACATGAGGCACAGGGTCAGACTGATTTGCATATGGCCAAGTCTGAACTAGGGTGGTGGAGTGAGCTAAAGAATGGTGATGGATTAAACCCAGATCAGTTGACTGGGGGTAAATGTTTGATTTGCTCTAATGCTCCCCCCATCATCCCCTTTGGTATCGCTTTGTTCGCCCTTAGTTGGTAGTGTATGCCCAGACGTGGGCCCCTTGCTCACTTTGCCACTGGATTCAAGATAGCCTGGCTGAAGAGGGTTATGAACCCGAAACCGGTACCAGCATGCTTGCTTTGGGTCCAGCGAAGTCCTGGCTTGGCAGTTCGGGATGGACTGTTTCCATGAGGAACAGGGTAAGACTGATTTGCAAATGGCCATGTCAGAACTGGGGTGGTGGAGTGAGCTAAAGAATGGTGATGAATTAAACCCAGATCAGTTGACTGGAGAACGAGTGTTTGATTTGCTCTAATGCTCCGTCAATCATCCCCTTTGGTATCGCTTTGTTCGCCCTTAGTTGGCAGGGTATGCCCAGACATTGGTCCCTTGTTCACTTTGCCACTGGATTCAAGATAGCCTGGCTTATGAGGGTTATGGACCCGAAACCAGTCCTAGCATGCTAGTTTCGGGTCCATGAAAGACGTGGCTTGGTATTTCGGGCTGGACTGCTCCCATGAGGTTAAGGGTCAGACTGATTTGCACATTGCCCTGTCTGAACTGGGGAGGTGGAGTGAGCTAAAGAATGGTGATGGATTAAACCCAGATCAGTTCACTGGGGGTGAGTGTTTGATTTGCTCTAACGCTCCATCCAACATCCTCTTTGGTATAGATTTGTTCGCCCTTAGTTGGCAGGGTATGTCCAGACGTGGTTCCCTTGCTCACTTTGCCACTGGATTCAGGATAGCCTGGCTGATGAGGGTTATGAATCTGAAATCGGTCCCAGGATGCTTTTTTCCATTCCAGGGAAGTAATGGCTTGGCAACTCAGGCTGCACTGTTCCCATGAGGCACAGGGTCTGACTGATTTGCATATGGCCATGTCTGAACTGGGGTGGTGGAGTGAGCTAAAGAATGGTGATGGATTAAACCCAGATCAGTTGACTGTGGGAGAGTGTTTGATTTGCTCTAATTCTCTGCCCATCATCCCCTTTGGTATCGCTTTGTTCGCCCCTAGTTGGTAGGGTATGCCCAGACGTGGGTCCCTTGCTCACCTTGCCACTGGATTCAGGATAGCCTGGCTGATGAGGGTTATGAACCTGAAACCGGTCCCAGGATGCTTGTTTCCGGTCCAGGGAAGACATGGCTTGGCAGTTCGGGATGGACTGTTCACATGAGGCACAGGGTCAGTCTGATTTGCATATGTCCATGTCTGAACTAGGGTGGTGGAGTGAGCTAAAGAATGGTGATGGATTAAACAAGATCAGTTGACTGGGGGTTAGTGTTTGATTTGCTCTAACGCTCCATGCATCATCCTCTTTGGTATCTCTTTGTTCGCCCTTAGTTGGCAGGGTATGCCCAGACGTGGGTCCCTTTCTCACTTTGCCACTGGATTCAGGATAGCCTGGCTGATGAGCGTTATGAACCTGAAACTGGTCCCAGGATGCTTGTTTCCTGTCCAGGGAAGACATGGCTTGGCAGTCCAGGATGGACTGTTCACATGAGGCACAGGGTCAGACTGATTTGCATATGGCCACGTCTGAACTAGGGTGGTGGAGTGAGTTAAAGAATGGTGATGGATTAAACCCAGATCAGTTGACTGGGGGAAAGTGCTTGATTTGCTCTAACGCTCCCCCCATCATCCCCTTTGGTATCGCTTTGTTTGCCCTTAGTTGGTAGCGTATGCCCAGTCGTGGGTCCCTTGCTCACTTTGCCACTGGATTCAAGATAGCCTGGCTGAAGAGGGTTATGAACCCGAAACCGGTACCAGGATGCTTGCTTTGGGTCCAGCGAAGTCCTGGCTTGGCAGTTCGGGATGGACTGTTTCCATGAGGAACAGGGTGAGACTGATTTGCAAACGGCCATGTCTGAACTGGGGTGGTGGAGTGAGCTAAAGAATGATGATGGATTAAACCCAGATCAGTTGACTGGGGGTGCGTGTTTTTTTGCTCTAACGCTCCGTCCATCATCCCCTTTGGTATCGCATTGTTCGCCCTTAGTTGGCATGGTATGCCCAGACGTGGGTCCCTTGATCACTTTGCCACTGGATGCAAGATAGCCTGGCTGATGAGGGTTACGAACCCGAAACCGGACCCAGGAAGCTTGTTTCCAGTCCAGGGAAGACATGATTTGGCAGTTCCGGCTGGATTGTTCCCATGAGGCGCAGGGTCAGACTGATTTGCAAATGGCAATGTCTGAACTGGGGTGGTGGAGTGAGCTAAAGAATGGTGATGGATTGAACCTAGATCAGTTGACTGGGGGTGAGTGTTTGATTTGCTCTAACGCGCCGTCCATCATCCCCTTTGGTATTGCTTTGCTCGTCCTTAGTTGGCAGGGTATGGTCAGACATTGGTCCCTTGCTCACTTTGCCACTGGATTCAAGATAGCCTTGCTGATGAGGTTTATGAACCCGAAACTGGTCCCAGGATGCTTGTTTCCAGTCCAGGGAAGACGTGGCTTGGTAGTTCGGGCTGGACTGTTCCCATGAGGCCCAGGGTCAGACTGATTTGCAAATGGCCATGTCTGAACTGGGGTGGTGGAGTGAGCTAAAGAATGGTGATGGATTGAACCCAGATCAGTTGACTGGGGGTGAGTGTTTGATTTGCTCTAACACTCCATCCATCATCCCCTTTGGTATCGCTTTGTTTGCCCTTAGGTGGCAGGGTATGCCCAGACGTGGGTCCCTTGCTCACTTTGCCACTGGATTCAAGATAGCCTGGCTGATGAGGGTTATGAACCCGAAACCGGTCCCATAATTATTTTTTCCGGTCCAGGGAAGATGTGGCTTGGCATTTCGGGCTGGACTGTTTCCAGAAGGCACAGGGTCAGACTGGTTTGCATATGGCCATGTCTGAACTGGGGTGGTGGAGTGAGCTAAAGAATGGTGATGGAATAATTCCAGATCAGTAGACTGGGGGTGAGTGTTCGATTTGCTCTCACGCTCTGTCCATCTTCCCCTTTGGTATCGCTTTGTTCGCCCTTAGTTGGCAGAGTATGCCCAGACGTGGGTCCCTTGCTCACTTTGCCACTGGATTCAAGATAGCCTGGCTGATGAGGGTTATGAACCCGAAACCGGTACCAGGATGCTTGTTTCCGTTCCAGAGAAGACGTGGCTTGGCAGTTTGGGCTGGACTGTTCCCATGAGGCACAGGGTCAGATTGATTTGCATATGGCCATGTCTGAAATGGGGTGGTGGAATGAGCTAAAGAATTGTGATGGATTAAACCCTGATCAGTTGATTGGGGGTGAGTGTTTGATTTGCTCTAATACTCCGTCAATCATCCCCTTTGGTATCGCTTTGTTTGCCCTGAGTTGGCAGGGTATGCTCAGATGAGGGTCCCTTGCTCACCTTGCCACCTGATTCAGGATAGCCTGGCTGATGAGGGTTATGAACCTGAAACCGGTCCCAGGATGCTTGTTTCCGGTCCAGGGAAGACATGGTTTGGCAGTTCGGGATGGACTGTTCACATGAGGCACAGGGTCAGTCTGATTTGCATATGGCCATGTCTGAACTAGGGTGGTGGAGTGAGCTAAAGAATGGTGATGGATTAAACGCTGATCAGTTGACTGTGGGTAAGTGTTTGATTTGCTCTAACGCTCCATGCATCATCCTCTTTGGTATCTCTTTGTTCGCCCTTAGTTGGCAGGGTATGCCCAGACGTGGGTCCCTTTCTCACTTTGCCACTGGATTCAGGATAGCCTGGCTGGTGAGCGGTATGAACCTGAATCCGGTCCCTGGATGCTTGTTTCCTGTCCAGGGAAGACATGGCTTGGCAGTCCGGGCTGGACTGTTCACATGAGGCACAGGGTCAGACTGATTTGCATATGGCCACGTCTGAACTAGGGTGGTGGAGTGAGCTTAAGAATGGTGATGGATTAAACCCAGATCAGTTGACTGGGGGTAAGTGTTTGATTTGCTCTAATGCTCTCCCCATTATCCCCTTTGGTATCGCTTTGTTCGCCCTTAGTTGGTAGGGTATGCCCAGACGTGGGTCCCTTGCTCACTTTGCCACTGGATTCAAGATAGCCTGGCTGAAGAGGGTTATGAACCCGAAACCGGTACCAGCATGCTTGCTTTGGGTCCAGCGAAGTCCTGGCTTGGCAGTTCGGGATGGACTGTTTCCATGAGGAACAGGGTGAGATTGATTTGCAAATGGCCATGTCAGAACTGGGGTGGTGGAGTGAGCTAAAGAATGGTGATTAATTAAACCCAGATCAGTTGACTGGAGAACGAGTGTTTGATTTGCTCTAATGCTCCGTCCATCATCCTCTTTGGTATCGCTTTGTTCGCCCTTAGTTGGCAGGGTATGCCCAGACATTGGTCCCTTGTTCACTTTGCCACTGGATTCAAGATAGCCTGGCTTATGAGGGTTATGAACCCGAAACCAGTCCCAGCATGCTAGTTTCAGGTCCATGAAAGACGTGGCTTGGTATTTCGGGCTGGACTGCTCCCATGAGGTTAAGGGTCAGACTGATTTGCACATTGCCCTGTCTGAACTGGGGAGGTGGAGTGAGCTAAAGAATGGTGATGGATTAAACCCAGATCAGTTCACTGGGGGTGAGTGTTTGATTTGCTCTAACGCTCCATCCAACATCCTCTTTGGTATAGATTTGTTCGCCCTTAGTTGGCAGGGTATGTCCAGACGTGGGTCCCTTGCTCACTTTGCCACTGGGTTCAGGATAGCCTTGCTGATGAGGGTTATGAATCTGAAATCGGTCCCAGGATGCTTGTTTCCGTTCCAAGGAAGAAATGGCTTGGCAACTCAGGCTGCACTGTTCCCATGAGGCACAGGGTCTGACTGATTTGCATATGGCCATGTCTGAACTGGGGTGGTGGAGTGAGCTAAAGAATGGTGATGGATTAAACCCAGATCAGTTGACTGTGGGAGAGTGTTTGATTTGCTCTAATTCTCTGCCCATCATCACCTTTGGTATCGCTTTGTTCGCCTGTAGTTGGTAGGGTATGCCCAGACGTGGGTCCCTTGCTCACCTTGCCACTGGATTCAGGATAGCCTGGCTGATGAGGGTTATGAACCTGAAACCGGTCCCAGGATGCTTGTTTCCGGTCCAGGGAAGACATGGCTTGGCAGTTCGGGATGGACTGTTCACATGAGGCACAGGGTCAGTCTGATTTGCATATGTCCATGTCTGAACTAGGGTGGTGGAATGAGCTAAAGAATGGTGATGGATTAAACAAGATCAGTTGACTGGGGGTTAGTGTTTGATTTGCTCTAACGCTCCATGCATCATCCTCTTTGGTATCTCTTTGTTCGCCCTTAGTTGGCAGGGTATGCCCAGACGTGGGTCCCTTTCTCACTTTGCCACTGGATTCAGGATAGCCTGGCTGATGAGCGTTATGAACTTGAAACTGGTCCCAGGATGCTTGTTTCCTGTCCAGGGAAGACATGGCTTGGCAGTCTGGGCTGGACTGTTCACATGAGGCACAGGGTCAGACTGATTTGCATATGGCCACGTCTGAACTAGGGTGGTGGAGTGAGTTAAAGAATGGTGATGGATTAAAGCCAGATCAGTTGACTGGGGGTAAGTACTTGATTTGCTCTAACGCTCCCCCCATCATCCCCTTTGGTATCGCTTTGTTTGCCCTTAGTTGGTAGCGTATGCCCAGACATAGGTCCCTTGCTCACTTTGCCACTGGATTCAAGATAGCCTGGCTGAAGAGGGTTATGAGCCCGAAACCGGTACCAGCATGGTTGCTTTGGGTCCAGCGAAGTCATGGCTTGGCAGTTCGGGATGGACTGTTTCCATGAGGAACAGGGTGAGACTGATTTGCAAATGGCCATGTCTGAACTGGGGTGGTGGAGTGAGCTAAAGAATGGTGATGAATTAAACCCAGATTAGTTGACTGGGGGACGAGTGTTTGATTTGCTCTAACGCTCCGTCCTTCATCCCCTTTGGTATCGCTTTGTTCGCCCTTAGTTGGCAGGGTATGCCCAGACATTGGTCCCTTGTTCACTTTGCCACTGGATTCAAGATAGCCTTGCTGATGAGGTTTATGAACCCGAAACCGGTCCCAGGATGCTTGTTTCCAGTCCAGGGAAGACGTGGCTTCTTAGTTCGGCTGGACTGTTCCCCTGAGGCAAAAGGTTAGACTAATTTGAAAATGGCTATGTCTGAACTGGGGTGGTGGAGTGAGCTAAAGAATAATGATGGATTAAACCCAGATCAGTTGACTGGGGGTGCGTGTTTTTTTGCTCTAACGCTCCGTCCATCATCCCCTTTGGTATCGCATTGTTCGCCCTTAGTTGGCAGGGTATGCCCAGACGTGGGTCCCTTGATCACTTTGCCACTGGATGCAAGATAGCCTGGCTGATGAGGGTTATGAACCCGAAACCGGACCCAGGAAGCTTGTTTCCAGTCCAGGGAAGACATGACTTGGCAGTTCCGGCTGGATTGTTCCCATGAGGCGCAGGGTCAGACTGATTTGCAAATGGCAATGTCTGAACTGGGGCGGTGGAGTGAGCTAAAGAATGGTGATGGATTGAACCTAGATCAGTTGACTGGGGGTGAGTGTTTGTTTTGCTCTAACGCGCCGTCCATCATCCCCTTTGGTATTGCTTTGCTCGTCCTTAGTTGGCAGGGTATGGTCAGACATTGGTCCCTTGCTCACTTTGCCACTGGATTCAAGATAGCCTTGCTGATGAGGTTTATGAACCCGAAACTGGTCCCAGGATGCTTGTTTCCAGTCCAGGGAAGACGTGGCTTGGTAGTTCGGGCTGGACTGTTCCCATGAGGCCCAGGGTCAGACTGATTTGCAAATGGCCATGTCTGAACTGGGGTGGTGGAGTGAGCTAAAGAATGGTGATGGATTGAACCCAGATCAGTTGACTGGGGGTGAGTGTTTGATTTGCTCTAACACTCCATCCATCATCCCCTTTGGTATCGCTTTGTTTGCCCTTAGGTGGCAGGGTATGCCCAGACGTGGGTCCCTTGCTCACTTTGCCACTGGATTCAAGATAGCCTGGCTGATGAGGGTTATGAACCCGAAACCGGTCCCATAATTATTTTTTCCGGTCCAGGGAAGATGTGGCTTGGCAGTTCGGGCTGGTCTGTTTCCAGAAGGCACAGGGTCAGACTGGTTTGCATATGGCGTTGTCTGAACTGGGGTGGTGGAGTGAGCTAAAGAATGGTGATGGAATAATTCCAGATCAGTTGACTGGGGGTGAGTGTTCGATTTGCTCTAACGCTCCGTCCATCTTCCCCTTTGGTATCGCTTTGTTCGCCCTTAGTTGGCAGCGAATGCCCAGACGTGGGTCCCTTGCTCACTTTGCCACTGGATTCAAGATAGCCTGGCTGATGAGGGTTATGAATCCGAAACCGATACCAGGATGCTTGTTTCCGTTCCAGAGAATACGTGGCTTGGCAGTTCAGGCTGGACTGTTCCCATGAGGCACAGGGTCAGATTGAGTTGCATATGTCCATGTCTGAAATGGGGTGGTGGAATGAGCTAAAGAATTGTGATGGATTAAACCCTGATCAGTTGATTGGGGGTGAGTGTTTGATTTGCTCTAATACTCCGTCAATCATTCCCTTTGGTATCGCTTTGTTCGCCCTGAGTTGGCAGGGTATGCTCAGATGAGGGTCCCTTGCTCACTTTGCCACCGGATTCAAGATAGTCTGGTTAATGAGGGTTATGAACCCGAAACCGGTCCCAGGATGCTTGTTTCTGGTCCAGGGAAGACGTGTGTTGGACTTGGCCCTCTTGGCAGGCAGGGTCATCCCCAAACTTTTTGCCTTCCTCCAATATTCTCTCTGGCCTGTTTTTGTTGGTTTAATGACTCTGGGCACTTTACCACTGCTGATGAGTGTTAAAGTGCATATGCTCTCCCTACAGTAAAATGTATATGTGATTGGATTCCATGATTGGCTTACTTGGTTTACTGTCAGAACCCAGTAAAGGGCACCCGGAGTGCCAGGGCTTGTACATACAAATGCCGCTAGTGGGCTTGCAGCACTGGTTGTGCCACCCACAGAAGCGGCCTGGTAAAATATGCCTAAGGTCTGCCATTGCAGGACCTGCGTGCAGTCTGGGACTGTCATGCTAACTGCGCAAGTACAACTACTTGCCAGTCCCTAAACCTTTCC
Source organism: Lissotriton vulgaris (assembly GCF_964263255.1). Lineage (NCBI taxonomy): Eukaryota > Metazoa > Chordata > Amphibia > Caudata > Salamandridae > Lissotriton > Lissotriton vulgaris. The sequence goes on along the minus strand of NC_141689.1, from coordinate 1,717,239,829 downwards.
TTAACTTCATATTAGTCATCCCTATGGTAGGCCCAAGGGGCGCTATCCCCTGGAAGGAAGAACTGTGCTGCCTGTGCCTGCAACGCTGATCTAGGAAGGTTTAGTGCGCTGTGAATCTTCATCACGCACTCAGAGAACCTGTGCACCCTTGTCCCCTAAGCACCGCGAATTCCGCCCGGCCGCGCCACACTTCACACCGTAAAGACCAGCCTCCCCGCCGGCCTGAGCACCGTGATTGTGGCCAAACTGAGCCGTAGCTCGCAACGTAAGCTGAGACCCGTCCTGTCCAAACGCCGTGATCTTCTGGCCCGAGCCGTAGCTCGCACCGTAACGACGGACTTTGCCCTTGTTCCCTGTCCGCTGATCAACCCACTGCTGAAAGGCCCCCGGCTGTTAAAGTGAACAGCTGTGGCGCGTACTCTGGCCTGGTACGTCTTGGATCTGTGAATCGTACTGCCACTCGCACCACCTGCAGCCGCTCCCCCTCCAGGGTAGAAGCATACGCTGTGGGTAAACCTGACCCCCCAACGCATCGTTAACCCCAAGCTGCGCCTGCAGATGCCTCGAGCTGTGGCCACCATTCCCCTGGAAAACACAGCAACGTAGGAGGATTGGCCCCCGCATCCGTCCACCTCGAACCCCCACAAGAAAAGGCACTGTGCCTCCTGAGCCCCGAACTGTGTGCAGTGCGAGTCTCACCCCCAACAAACGACTCTCACCGCTTCTCTACGCTAAATTTGCCAAGTACGCTGAGATCATACGCCGCGCTCCGGACTGCAGTGTCCGCGCAGCGGGTGTATTGAGAACGCATCGAAGTACGAGCCACACAAGCCTGGTAGGACTCGTACCCCTGTTTAGCATCGCCTACAGCGTAAGCGTCTCACGCGCGGTGCGTGAGAGATAGCGAGGCCCTTTCCCCGTGAATCGTACGACACGCACAGGAGCTGGAAAGGAGAGTCAGACCTTGAACGAACCGCAATAACAATCGTAACCGTGCCTAAAGCGCAGTAAGCCGGCGTTAGAAGTATTTAACCCCTTCCAGGCCCGAACTGTGCAAATAAGGTCTACATCTTGCTTTTGAAACATTTTGGCTTCATTTTAAAAGTAACTGGAATCGTTTCTGAATTCTAAAGTCTGTGATACAAGCCTGCTTGAAAATCTATATATATAAAGAATATATTTTTACCAAACAGTCTTGTGTCCCTGTGTGGTGGGTTGATGGTTCATTGAGTATATTATAACAAATGCTTAACCCTGTGTACTCTAGAGTTTAGCCTTGTCTTCCTGCACCACGCTGCCTAGAGGGTGAGCAGGGGTTATTTCTAGGAGTAGTCCCTGACTAGAGGAGAGGGTCCCTGTTTGACACAAGTGTATACCTGCGCCAATCAGAGACCCCCAATTCTAACAACGTGGCTTGGCAATTCCGGCTGGACTGTTCCCATGAGGCACAGGGTCAGACTGCTTTGCAAATGGCCATGTCTGAACTGTGGTGGTGGAGTGAGCTAAAGAATGGTGATGGATTTAACCCAGATCAGTTGACTGGGGGTGAGAGTTTGATTTTCTCTAACGCTCCGTCCATCATCCCCTTTGGTATCGCTTTGTTCGCCCTTAGTTGGCATGGTATGCCCAGACGTTGATCCCTTGCTCACTTTGCCACTGGATTCAAGATAGTCTTGCTGATGAGGTTTATGAACCCGAAACTGGTCCCAGGATGCTTGTTTCCAGTCCAGGGAAGACGTGGCTTGGTAGTTCGGGCTGGACTGTTCCCATGAGGAACAGGGTCAGACTGATTTTCAAATAGCCATGTCTGAACTGGGGTGATGGAGTGAGCTAAAGAATGGTGATGGATTGAACCCAGATCAGTTGACTGTGGGTGAGTGTTTGATTTGCTCTAACACTCCGTCCATCATCCCTTTTGGTATCGCTTTGATTGGCATTAGGTGGCAGGGTATGCCCAGACGAGGGTCCCTTGCTCACTTTGCCACTGGATTCAAGATAGCCTGGCTGATAAGGGTTATGAACCCGAAACCGGTCCCAGGATGCTTTTTTTCTGGTCCAGGGAAGACATGGCTTGGCAGTTCGGGCTGGACTGTTCCCATGAGTCACAGGGTCAGACTGATTTACATATGGCCATGTCTGAACTAGAATGGTGGAGTGAGCTAAAGAATGGGGATGGATTAAACCTAGATCAGTTGATTGGGGGTGAGTGTTTGATTTGCTATAACGCTCCGTCCATCATCCCCTTTGGTACAGAAGGCTCATTCCAACAATATACACAATCAAGAAGTCTCCTTCTACCTCACTACATACCGTGGTCTGTACCTTCACTGCTAGGTTTGCAGTATAATGTGCCTGCACATAAATATATGCATACCAACAAAATAAAACACAGATTATCCAACTCGCTAGATGTCATTAAAGCACTTGTTCTGTCTCAACTGAGGGAATAGCCCTGTGCACCAGAGTTCTAGATTCCACGTTTTCCCTTGTTAAAGCTCCTTTCCACACTTGTGCACCCCAATTAAAGCTGTCCACAACACAGTAATACAAATCAATTCACCAAAGAGCAATAAAAGTTTGATTACTCCACCACAACTCTAACCCTACTAAACTTTTCTCCCCTAAAAATGGCAATAATCTTCTTTTTATGCTATATTAAATACTAAGGACCTGAATTAGATGTTGGCAGGACTGGATGGAATTTGCTTTTTTGGCGGTCTTCCAGCCCGCCTACCTAGTGGTCCGACCGCTCCATTGAAATGCTGGTTGTTTGACGGATTAAAGACTATTGTGGTCCCGCTGAGTCCAACAGGGATGTTCACCTGCGTCAACGGCACAGTACTCTAAAGTGGCTGTCAGAGGGCGCACCACCATGCTAACTGCCATGACAATCACTATGAGCCTCCCCGCCAACGTGACTGTGGTGGTAAAGCCACCACACCTGAGTTGGCAGTTTGGGACAGATGTACGGCACAAACTCACCTTTACTTATGTTTGCGCTCCTTCACAACCATGAGCCTGATCTACCAGTTAGTGCCCAGTATCCTGTTGATTGAGGATGAAGAAAATCAACGTTGTCGTGGACAGAATCGACAGTAAGCAACACCTTTACCTGTTACCTTTTCAATTGCCACAGAACTGAGGTGCTGTAATCTTGTTTCAGAAAATCATACTGACAAGCAGTAGCATACAAAAGTGCAATGCATATGTCTGAAATGTTTATAGTGAAGAAATTTGAAGAAACACCTAAATCAGCACATTGGATATAAATATTTGGTGCAAGCTGCCTTCAAGTAAATTTACACTTGCACAAAAAAGTATAACAAACCAAAATATTTAAAACATACATACATATGTCTTTAAAACAAAGAAAGAAAACTGCAACATCAAAACCATATGCAACACAGATTAGGAAAAGTACAATGTAACATGATGTACAAATTGTACTACACAAGTTGGAACCTTTACCTTCTTCATTAGCACCAAAATCAATGTCAGTTTCGATTTGGAAGTATCAAACATATACATCCATTGAACATTACCCTTTTTCTACTGCAAGTCCTGTATATTATCCAAATTTAGTAGTCACAATACTTGATAAGATGAATTGCATATGTGCTCAGATTGAGCAGGAATCAAGGTCAAACAAGCACACCTACAGTAACACATTTAGAAAAAAAAGATTGACATTAATTAATTGGTGCAAGCTGCCCTTACTAAGAAGAAAGCCTGCATCTACATCAAATTGCAATCACATATTATGTTAACCAGTGCATGCACTTAACCAACCACACATTAACTAATCTAGAAACTGGACAGCCACCAGGGTAAAGAAAAACAGGTCTTCCCATTTTAGTTAGAAACATTGCTAGGAAACAAACGATAGTGAATTAACATTATTGACACAACAAACTTGGTGAAAATAAAACAAACTTTTTTAATAGCAAAACTGAGATGATTTTCTCAAAAAATATTTCGCAACCTACCTCGCCAAAGTAAATATTGTGTTGCTTGCACTCCTCTGCACTGGCACATCAACTTAACTCCTGAGGGACTGCCATGGGAACCTCTTTAGGAAAGGACATCTACGTTGCAGAGTGTGCACCTCTAGAACTTATATGAGAGGGGGTTGTGTGGGCTTGGTAGGGGAGTTTGGACTTGGGAGGGAAAGGGGGATGGTTTTGGCAGTTGAGTTTTTTTCCTTTTTTTTATCCAAACCCTTTGGCTTGGGAGGGGAAATGGGTTTGGGTTTTGGCAGGGGAGATTTTTGTCTTTTTTTTATTTCAACTTTTGGGTTTAGGAGGGGAAGGGGTGGGTTTGGTTTTCTGAAGGGAGTGTTTCTGTTTTTGAGGGAAAGTCTCGGGTAGAGGAGGCATTCTTTTTGATTTGCAAGGGAATTTTGAGACATGGAGGGCTCTAGGGCAAAGGTAAGCAGGATATCCTCTTGGAGATAATGGGTGGGATGTTCTGGGGGGGTTGAGGTTTGGAAGGGAGAGGGAATGTTTATGTCTGCTGTGTGTTTTGATGGTGCAGGTGCCTGTGAGTCTTGTGTATGTGCTGAGTGTTTTGTAGTCTGTCATTTGCTAGGTGTGTGTTGTGAGGGTGAGTGTTGGATTTTTATTATGTAGAGGTGATGGGTGTTGGTGTGCTGCATATAAAGAGGATGGTGCAAGTGTGATTGGTGTTTGTTGCAGTTGCTGTCAGTATGCCGGTGGTGGGTGCTGGTCGCGCGCAGTGAATATCCGGCACTTCGGCTGTGTACCCGATACCTGCTAGCGCGAAGAATTGGTGTCTTGCTATGTTTAGTGGTTTGTAATAAATAAAATCTGACTGCCACATGTATTTTTAAAAAACTTTTAACTTTCGTTTATTCTACCACTATTTTGCACATTTTGTTGTGAGCTCCTGCCCCATCATCTTTCAGCCGGTCCCCGGTCCATCACGGCTTGTGCCGGTTGTACGGAGGGACTTGAGGCAATTTCCGCCACCCCACACTGTGATTGCCATACTTCCGGGTGGGTCAGCCTTCCAACAGTTGACCCCACCCCCTCCTCTATTTAAAATTGATCACAGCGCTGATGGGCACAGCGGCGTGCTGGCGGCGCGCCGAAAGAAAGCCCGTCTGCGCCTGACCACCACATGTTGCCAGGACCCCTGCGTAATTTACATCGCATTATTGGATAAGCCTGTCTAGTATCATGCTGCTCTATTCTAGTGAGGAACAGCAATCTCTAAATCCTTTAAATCTATTATACAATGGAAAGGTTATTCATATGATTGAGCCCCTAGGTAATCATCAGGCTATTCCCCATAGTGAGAATAAGTTGAAGATACATGCCTTTAAGCATGACACAACTGACACACTGGCCATTGACATAAAAGCAATTGTCAAACCACTTACAGCTCTATATCTCAAAGCGAGGTCCATACCTAAGCATACACTTGAACTTTGGAGCCTTCTGGATGCTGAAAAAAACTGATGTTTGCTTCATTACTGAAACGTGGCTTCATAGCCAGGCATCATATGATGTTGCTAAAGCCTTCTCCCTCATTATCATCTAGCTAGGCTAGATAGGTAAGTGGGTAGAGGAGGAGGTATTGCAATTGCAACCAAGGCCCCTATCGAGATCAAGGTGTTGGAGTCGTTCTCCAAAACTACATCTGAGATAATGATTTTTATTATTGGAATTCCTAGCTCTGAAACTTGGAGAGGAGCTTTAGTTTATAGACCCCTGGTTCTAAATTGAAATTTGTAAATTACTTATTAGAAGTAATAGTGTTGCACGTCCTAGCAACTGACAATTTTATTTTAATTGGAGATTTCAACTATCATGCGGAGCAACTGTTGGATTCTGATAAAAGCCACTTAGTCGGGGCAATGGACACACTAGGTCTGACCCCGAGGGTAATAGGCCCCACACATCTAGCTGGTCATATGCTAGATTTAATATTTACCAATTCGTCCAAATTGATCATTGAACCCCCTCTTTCTATATTATGGACTGACCACTATCATTTAAAATTTTGTATGCTTAAATACTCTTAGAGGAATCTAGGGCGAAACAGAAGAGTTCTGATTCGGCCTTGGCGTAAACTTACTCCAGATGCCTTTTTAGCACATTTTAAACTGCAGCAGATATGCCAGTCTGATACTTTGGAACAGGCTATAGCTACTTTAGAAGCATCTATTGTATGTGCTTTGGACAAAGCTGCCCTCATGACCAACGTTAATGTAAAAAACAAAGCTTACCGTGGTTTACATCTGCCCTAAAAATCGATAAACAAATTAGTAGAACAACTGAACAACAATAGATGAAAACTAAAACAGATGAAGATCGCAGGAACTACAGACAGTCCCATCTTAAGTATATAAAAAACATTAAATTGGCCAAAAAGACCTATTTAACTCAGCGAATAAACAACACTGCACACTCAAGCAACGAACTCTATAAAATATTGAAAGATTTTACATCCCCTCTGGTTGAGCAGTCTCTCTTTGTTCCCACTCAAGAGTGGGTAGATTCTGTATCTTCCTTTTTTGATAATAAAATCAAATTCATCTACTCATTGTCCCCCAATTTTGACTCTGGCCAATGTCAGCAAAGTAGGAACTTGCCTACGGTATCCCCTTTGGTGGAAGTAAAAGCTGCCCCATGGTTAATGGAATTTAAATCCATAACCATAGCTGAAGTACTAGAAGGCTTAAGTAAAATCAAATCGGGTTCTCCAGCAGACCCCTTCTCACCCCGCTCCTGCACTAAGATTACGCCGTTACTCGCTAACCTTTTAACTGAAATTTTTAACATGTTACTAGAGCAAGCCAATGTTCCGATTGGGTGGAAACACGTGCAAGTTAAACCAATTCTTTAAAAAACCGTCAGCCGACCCCACCTTACCAGTCCATTATCATCCCACTTCCTTGCTACCCTAGTTTGGGAAGGTATTGGAGCACTTAGTCAACAAACGGCTCACTGCCTTGCTAGAAAACCACGGTCTCCTGGACTCCTCACAATCTGGCTTTCGGGCTGCCCATGGGACGGAGACTGCAGTCATTGAGATTATTGATAACATCAGGCTCACATTGGACAGAGGGAAACCAGCAATTCTGGTTCTCCTTGATTTGTCCACAGCCTTTGACACCATCTCCCACAGTATTCTGAAACATCGACTGTGGGAGGTGGGTGTCAGAGGGAAGGCCTTGGAGAGGTTCGAGTGTTATCTGACGAACCGCTTTACCACCGTTTATGTAGACTCATTAGTCTCATCCAGTCACTGTTGGGTTCCCACAGGGCTCTATTCTCAGCCCTATGCTGTTTAATTTGTATTTAACATCTTTAGCTGGTATCATCAGATCGTACGGTTTTGAAACCGTGTCTTATGCTGACGGTACCCAACTGCTTGTCACTTGTGGTTCTGATTACGTCGGCACACGTTCCCGTTTCAAGAGTTGTACGATCAATATAAACAACTGGATGAGTAGAAATAAGTTACAACTAAATGGCAGCAAAACTGGGATTATTTTATTTGGTAAAGCAGAGGAATTCTGGTCCAAGTCTGGTAGCCTTTGGAATTACGATCATGTCCCTCTCCTAAGTCTGCAGTACGCAACCTTGGAATTACGATCAACTGTTCTCTGTCTATGAAAACTTATGTCAACCAGGTTCTAGGTGTCTGCTATGGGATTATGCGCAATCTCCGTAAAATCTTCAAATGGTTACCTATTGAAGCAAGTAAACCTTTTGTGCAGGGTTTAATAATCAGCCATCTTGATTACAGTAATGCCCTGTTCACAGCACTTAATGAAGATCTGCTTTCCAAGCTTTTGACCCTTCAGAAAACTGCGGCCAGATTGGTTCTTGGCCTTCCTCCTAGATCCCCTTCTGTTCCAAATCTTGAAATTCTTCATTGGCTTCCAGTGCGACAAAGAAGCCACTTTAAAATTTTAGGTCTCACATACAAGATAACGTACGATACCGGTCCTAACTGTCTAGCAAAAATACTCCAATTGTATAAAACAAGGAGATCGTTAAGGTCCTATACTAAATAATATCTTGTTCAGCCGCGCGTTTGTATGTCCCGTAATGGTGGTCGCTCTTTTTCTTACCTTGCCCCCATGCTATGGAACAAATTGCCATCACACCCCCTATCCATAGTGGATCATAAATGCTTTCGTAAAAGCCTTAAAACCTGGCTCTTTCCTAAGTAAACGCTTTGACAGGTTTTGGGTTTGCTGTCTGTTGTTGCTGTTTTTTGCTGCAAGCGCCTTGAGACCTACCGGTGATAAGTGCGCTCTACAAGAATATTTGACATGACATGACATGGGTGTAAGTGATGTGTCTGTGGTGGCGTGTAAACTGTCAGTGGGTGTATTAGAGGAGTGGGTGGTGACTGGGTCTGTGGAGTTGGAGTGGTGGGTGCATGTTTGTCAGTGCCTCTGTTTGTTTTTGTTTTTCCTGTGTGTTTGTGTGCTGTTTGGGTCTGTTGAATTGTCTGCATTCAAATGTTGGTGTGATTTGGACAGGGCTGGGCATGAGGAATGAGGATGGAGCAGGGATGGGAGGTGGGGCAAGAGGTTGGGCCAGTTGCAAGACTGCAATCTGGGAGGAGGTGAGACCCTGAAATGATTGCTGTAGGGCAGACATATCACTGGGAGTGACCTTCAAGAAAGCTGACATGTGCTGCACCTGGGGGCTCAGCACCTGGAGGGCATTCAGCAGACAGTCTGCTCTACAGCGATCGTGCTTTGGAGGCCAAGAGCCTCCTCACTGAGCACAGCCAGGGCAACAGGGGCAGAGGGTGAGGTGCCTGTGGAGTCCGCACACTTTGCGCAGGGGTGGCCATATGGTGAGCAGTGTTGAGGGTGAAGAGGGGACTAGGGTGGCAAACAAGGATGCAGGTGCAACACTTCCTGGTGGGTCCACCCCCAGTAGGGACTGTTTACTGGCAGTGGTCTTCAAAGAAGATGTACTAGAGCTGGAGACCACCACAGTACTCCCCTCACCCTCCGTGAGATTGGGTCCTAGCTGCATCTGATGTTGGCAACATCAGAACACAACTAGCTAGCTGATTCCCTGCCTTGTTGGCCACATTCTCCCTTGCCTTCTGCTGAAGATACTGCAAAAACATATACAATATATCTTTGTTTCTCTGTAAATGGAACTGATCATGAACTTAGATCAGAATACATTTAACACGATTTCAAATTGCACCTGCTTCTGGCTATCCAACTTTTGTTTAGACACTATCATAATCGCACCCATGTAGGCAACCTTTCCTGAAACTCTTTGGTCACAGGTTGGTCATTACACATGATAGCTCCTATATCAAGAATAATCTTGTCTCTCACCTATCCATTACATTTCTACAGGAAACGTTTAACACCTCTGAATGTTTGACCTTTGTTGCATTGAATAATGTATTTAGTTCAGCATAAAAATATCAACCTAAAATACTTTGAAAAGATAATTTACAAGCCCCAAAATTCTGCATGTTTTGCATTCCCAAAAAGGGGATGCATGTATCAATGTGTGTCAACGAATACTGCAATGTTGTACTAAAATTTGTGCGCACTGGAAGCTTGTTTGCTTTGTGTGGGCCTTTCAATATGCTAGCCCTTACTCCAAGTATATGTCAAATGCCTAAATGACTGTATGCATTCTGTAATGAAACAGCTAATCAATGTTTGACGCACTATGTCAATGCATATGCTGTAGAAAACCTATTTTCAAAACTCTGTTGGCTGGATTGTCCCTTAACCTTCATCACAAGTAAATACTTGGCTTTCACACACTGCTAATACACTCCAGTACATAATATAAACCTTTTCCCATTTGACTCATGAATCGCTCTAGTCATGAGTAGAAAGACGCACTAGTGTAAAAACTGTTGTCACAAAAATATTATGGCTTGCACTTTAGGTGGAAATTGGTACAACATCACAGTCAATACTACAGACACTGATGCAAATATCATGATCACTTCTAAGAGACAAAGGTACCTCACAATATGTAGCATATTACACCTTGATAGATTTCTGCTTTTGACTAATGAGTCCTAACTTGGGCTTGATTCTGTGTTTCCAAGATGGCAAATCACTATGTGATGGAACTTTCCATTACCAAACAACCTTGTAAGTATTCCCTTTGATTCCATCAGAGATTTAACTCCTGGATACTAGAAAGGACAATGATCAATAGCTTTGTTTATCTGTTATAGTGTCATCAATATGTGTACATTGCTGTCTGTGTTGTTCTCAAATGTGTATGCCGCTCACAGATTTCTATGAGAAACCACATTGGCTCACATCCACACTTGTGAAAGGGTAAGATATAATGCAAATCTTTCACTTGTGATAGGAATTAATATGTATTTATGATTCTCGGCACCTTTTGGATTTGTATAGAACCTAAAATTTAGCCATTAAGTTTGATGGTATTACAAAATCTGGTTTACTTGCTCACGCTTGTGTGGTTATGAAACCAGCTTACCAATGTGAGGTCTTGAACATCCATTGTATCATGATTGCATTGTGTGCTATGTCACCTGTATTAGGGCTTAGCCTAGATCATGCACAATAGGACAGGATAATCACACCTGACACATGAAGAACTAGTGGCCTTGTAAGTACAACTGTCCCTCTTACATCCAACCAAACACTCATGAGTAACTGCTTTTTAGGCAGGCATATGTCTGCTGATACCAGTCCATTGGTAATGAATATAAAGCAGGTGGCCTCCTTTTCCACAAATCCATGTACTAAACTTTTCATCATGCACCACGTGCCAAACTTACACCTTCAAAAACTGTTCTGCTTTGCACACGTATCAACCTTCATGTAGATGTCAAAAATAGTTGCTGTAACTAAAAATAGTTAGTAAACATGTTCAACTCACACTACAACTTACCCTATGGCTGCTGATGTTGGGCTCTCAACTGCCCATTAACAGCCGGTTAGGCCACCGCAAGAATGCGGACAATTAGGGGGGTCAGTGTGGGGTGCATGTGCTTTCCACGTTGGGAGGACTCACCAAGCAGAACTTCAGCTGACTTTCCGGCCCAGCATCATAGGTCCCCCTACTTCTTAATGCACTTAATGCTGCACAGCTTGTAGACCGCCAAGTTCCACATCTCCCTGGCGATGGCTTTCTTATGTCCAGCTTCTGATGGGCTTTGACCTGTATTCTGCAGCACACATGGACGTAGCAAATCTACATTATTTAATGATTGTTTCTGTGCACATAAACAATCATTAAAGGTGTTTTGATCTTTCTATGTGTGCTGCAAAATGCATCACGCATATAAAAAGCAAAAACAAGGAGAAAGACAATTATTTCTCCTCATTGCACCAATCTAACACCTGCTTTTACATGGTGTTTGTTTTTGGTGCTGCCTCAGATTTACAGATCCCTGGAACACCCACAGCAACACCCATTGCATGCCCCTTTCACTCAGAAAATTGTGAAAGGGTACCAAATTTACAAAGCGGCACTAAGCCATGCAAAGTAGCGTAACACCTTTTTCGTAAATATAGTGCAGGGCATTGCACCACAGGAACATCATAAAAAGTGACGTTCCTGTGGTGCAATCCCCTTGTAAATATACCCCATTGTGAGCTACTCACAGGCAAGACACTTGCACTATTAAAGGTCTGCCAGTAGTGTCAGTGAGAGGGTGCTCTTTGGGGATGTATGAACATGTGTACCTATGGATGGGCTAGCAATGTATGGATAACACAGTCTGTGTTTTAAATTCTTGTGGGTTTGGGACACACTTTTTTCAATATGTAGTACTGTTACATCGATGACACAAACATACATGTGTATGTCTATTTGTTTTAGGGGGAACGTGAAGGTGCAGAAAATGGTTCAATGTTAAGAAGTGTTTGACTTAATTTCCTCTGCACCATAACATTTCCCCCAATCAATTGGACATAAAATTGTTTGTTTCTCTCAATCATATAACAGTACCACATAAGGGAAAAAGTACGCCCTGTGCCACAAGATTCTACCACACAGACTCAATGTCTGACTGCAGCCCACTTCCTTCCAATGGCCAGTTTTCACTGTGCCAGTAGTACTAATACAAGACAAGCACTTTTTTAGAAATGACATGTTTGAAAGTGCTTGGCAGAACATTTCTCTGCACTTCAAAAATATCACATCTAACAAAGGGATGTGGCTTGCATTAGTACATATGGCTCAGTGAATACTAGCCACTGGGAGTAAGGGGCTGGCAGATTGGATAGGAAACAATTCTGAATGGGAGTTAACCAGAAACTAAGTGTTTCCTATAGAAGTGAGGTAGCTCTTCTTTTCAAATGTCCTCCATATTTTAGCACACAGGAGCTTTTTATTTGTACACACCACCAATACATTTGTGCTTCAGTGCTTTGCGTTTGTGACTCAACCCCAGCCTGGACCATGATTCTGACTGAGCACTTGGCATTGTCAGGCCCTGATTTCTGAAATATGCTGATCATGATGTCACATGAACGCAGCCTCACTTAACCTTCATATGGAAAACTGACCTTGTGCCCATTGAATGACTTACATCAAGGCTGTGTGCCACTCTTGAGGGGTCTGAGAGACACTGGTAGCTCCCAAACAGCTGTTCTGAGACCCCTGATCTAGGCTGAGGGTCTTGTGGTAGTATACACATAGCAAACATCAATTTAATTTGGCAGCTATAGAAAACATTTACATGTACAGTTGTAATTACATTAGAATGTATTTTCAGATGTACATGATGTGACATTAATGCATTTTACATTTAAAAGTATACAGCAATATATCTCTACATGTACAGCCACACATTTACCTTGGGCTTTGAACACACAACACACGTGGGCCTTTTGATTATTATGGGAAAGGCTTCCAAATCCCTATGGGCCAGATGTTTCAACATAGTCCTTATTAGCTAATTTTACCGATTTGCTATTTTGGACTCGCAAAATGCAATGTATATAGGTTTCACAAATATAATTGTGACTACTAAATATTCCTTAATAGCGATCGCAAATTGGGATTAGATATTAAGGAATGCCTTTCCATTCATTCCTATGGGCCTAGAGGTCCATAGGAATAAGTAGGATTGCATTCGCAATTTGTTAGTACCAAATAAGTGCTCGCAAATTGCGCATGGAATTTCAAAGGTGCAAGGGGGCCAAAAGCCCACCCTGAAGCACCCCCAAAAAAAGTAAGTATGCCCATGTGGTGCACCTACATGCCCTAAGGGCATGTGTGTGCACCACATGGCACTTAGAAAAATGCAAAAATGTGCATATTTCTGGGAATTTGCAAATTACCACCAACTTAAAGTTCGTGGTAATTTGCGATTCCTAAATGCATATTCGCAATTTGTGATTGAAACATGAATTGCATTCAGGGATGGCGAATCCCTAACTTGCAGATTAGGTAATCGCATAAAACCATTACCCATATTGCAAATGGCAAGATTTTGATACATTGCAAAACACATTTTTGCGTTCGCAAACTGGACAATTCTGCAAATCGGCCCGTTTACATACGCAAAAGCATTGATACATCTGGCCCTAAGATCCTTGTCCTATATAAGGAACTAAATACATGACACTTCACATAATTCAGTATACTTCAGTCAGGAACTCAATGGGACTTTGCAGCCTGTGTGAAAAAGTTAGACAGATTCACATACACATTTCAAATTGGTACCTATTCCTCTGGTGGGCCATAGAGTTGGACATAAGAGGACAGGTCCACAAATTCATGCCATCATAGCCCTAAAGGTCAGAAACAGCAGCAAAAGTAGAGGAGGTCTTGATGGCTGCAGTATTAGGAGGCAAGTCAATTTTTTCCAAACCACTGCGTACATGTATGTGACAGACATGATCGTTAGTGGTGATGTACAAAGCCATTGGTTGCTTTCACACGCATTAGCCAATGGCTGTATCCTTCATGGAGTACAACACTCACTAGGCGCTCAAGTTCTGCCAGACGTGCGCCTACAAATGTCCTGATGGCGAGGTCAGGCAGCAGCCATTTTAGATGTTCAGATAATGCTTTGGTGACAATTAAGTGCTTCACCACCACTCAAAAAGGCGGCTACTTTCTTTCCATATGAAAAAAATCAAAGGACAGCCATGTTTGTTTAAAAACAACATCTATGTGTAGTGTATTAGTGTTGTGACATGCAAGAGTAGTGCAGTGTGACACCTCCATTAAAACTATTTTGAGGCAAACAATTTGTTTTAAAAAAAGGATGTGTAAATAATACATTATTAATGTATTATTTTCCAAATTATATTTTATGTAAATGTACATGTATTTATATAGCGCAAATCACTGACCCGGTATCTAAGCGCTTGCTTAGGGAACCCGTCCTCGTATTCCCCTGTGAGATAACCCCAGCAGGGTATCCACAAGGTGAAAGCCAGGCATACCACCACGAGGGGCCGTTGTGGAGATTAAGAAAGCTTTTGCCCAGAGTCGTAGAGTGTGAACCCGTGAATTGAGTAGGTACCGGAGCGAGAATTGTCGAGTCCGTGGACATTTTAGGACTCAAGACCCCGCGAGCCGGAAATTGAACCCTGGTCCCAGGCTGACCTCTGCTTCCAGGTCTGCCTCCTCTAACCAGTGAGCCACACTTCTCCACTAACCAGTGAGCCACACTTCTCTTCTTAATAACATTTCAAAGACAAAATAGGACATTCAGATGTTAAAAAGTGACAGACAATTTTTACATTAAAGATATATGTAGTGAAAACATATATATGTTGTGCACACATTTGTGTGAATTAGGATAAATGTATATATGGTAAATGTTTTGAAAATGTCATTACGTTGTTCAGTTGCAGACTTTTGAACTGTGGGAGAGTTAGGCGACGACTGCCTCAAGTGTAACTTCCATTTCCAGACCTGGAACTCATGGAGGAAAGGGATATTATAAACAAGTACAGATTGAGTAGGCAAACTATACTGGATTTGGGTCATCATCGTTAGCCTAATTTTCTGCCACGCAACAGAAATAGCACAGCTATAACAACAATTGTCAAAATTATGGCAGTACAACTTTTTGTGGCCACAGGATCACTCCAATATACTGTGGCAGTATCTAGTGGAATGTCCCAACAAACTCTCAGTTGGGTGCTCCATGAAGTTCTTGCATCAATGATGAGACACATCAACAGGCCAATTGAGTGGACTTTTGGTCTCCTGAATACCAGATTTCGCTTTCTGGACACTATTTATTCCCTATGTGTAACAATCCGAAAAGATTTACCTGAGCCCCCTGTTATCTTTTTCCCCCCTGTTGTGTACTCTATTGGCTAAGTAGGGCACAGGCTTGTGCCCCACTTTATGTATTGTTATGTACGATTATCTTCATTGCCTAACAAGTATATATTAGACCTCTGTCCGGCTGGACATGTCAACTTATTATCGCAACGATTGAGTACATATTTTTTATTTGCTTTCATATCTCCCTTCTCCGAGGACCACTGTTGTTTTAATAATTCAGTCTTGTCCAGGCATAGGATTTTATACTGGAAGGCTAGGATACCCTACCAGTACAAAACCAATGTTAGACATCGCACGCATACCTTTACACTACAGTGTGGTGGTGTGTGCATGGCACCAGGCAACCTGTTTGCGCGCCAGTACAGGGAGAGCGAGAAGCACCAGGCCAAGTTTAGCAAATATAACTCTTCACTGCTCTCTCCCCCTGCCCAACACAGCTCAGCAATTTTACATTATATTGACATTTTACCACAATGATTTATTTTAATTGATGATGCACCATGGTCCGGTGCTGTTTTGTGGTCTGACTTTGTATTATGTAAATTGCTACGCAGAATGCAAGTGTAGTAAATATGTAAATGTGTTCTCACTTCGCTCTATCTGTTACTTCCAGTCATTCGTGGGCTAACCACGTTTCTTGCGGTGGATTTCTTCTGCGTGGAAAAATACACTTTCTTTTAAAATTTAAGAACATACCCCACGTGCCTAATGCCACACAAGTAGTCGTTGGTGGCAAAGCCTCCCTCACATTCCTCCATTTTCTCTCCTGTATGATAACTGTAAAAGTGGCATATAAGGTGAGTCAGTCAGCCATTGCAGCGACCTTCACAGAATGTCACACAGTGAGAATTAGCTGTCTTTGTGCTGCTTAAGAGCTGAAGTGCCGAAGCACGTTGCCATGTCGTCTGACTGTAAACAGATGTAATGTATTCCAGGCTGCTATATTCTAATTTGCATATAAAGTACTGCAGACATTAGCTTTGTGAATAATTGGTAAAACATAGTCCTCACCCAGGTTCGCAAGAAGTTAATTTGTGACATAGTAACTTCCGTCAATCACGGTAAACAGCTCACAACTGATTTGTAATGGACAGGACTCTTTAAAAAGGAATTTCCGGCATTCTGCTGTATGCATTTAAGCTAAACCATCTGCAACCCACATCAGTATACATTACAGTTTTTACAGCTCCTTATTGCCCTGCAGTAATACAAATGTGGCTGCTTTTGACAAACCGCCCATTACAATTACAGCCCATGAAAATATTTAGAGTAATTACGCAAGGCTGGCCACCAATACGACTAAAAGGTAGATTTGTAGAAATTAATTTCCAGAATATGTAATGAAAAAATTAAAATGGCAATTATTCTCTGTGTATCTGACACTTCTGAAAAGCGCATTTGGCTCAGGAAGCATTCTACATAATTTCCATGAATATGAAAGTACAGCAGTGCCCAACCTGCAGGTGAGCCAGCATGGACAAATGGAAGGCAGCTTTCAGAGGCACAATTTGTTTCTCACTGGTGAATGGTTGCTTTTGCCTTTCCGCAGTCATCAACCTCAGGAGAGGGGATAAAAGTGCCTCCAGTGTCAAGGCAGGAGAAGGGAATTTGACAGCAAATGACCAAAAGGTCTGATAGGTCAATTCCTGAGTGTGTGGAGGGCAAACAGATAACAAATTAAGGGCCAGATGTATGACCCATGAAAATAGCGACTCGCTATTTGTGACTCGCAAATAGCGAGTCGCTATTTGGTACCTACTAACACCCCAGACAACATGATTGTGAATCGGTATTCACTCGCAGAGCAATTTGGGCAATTGCGATTTACTTTAGTAGATTATATACAGCCATTTTTGCATGCACAAATTGCGATTGAATTGGCGCATGCAAAATGGTCGTACATCTGGCCCTCAGTTCCGTATTTCTGTCAGAATACGCTGAAATAAATGTCCCTGACCTAAGCTGACAATCCTCTTTAATGTTTTAGAGGAACTCGGAGAGTCGATTCCTGCATTATCACAAGTACTGTCAGTACTACAATTCTGAACTCGGGCACGTGTGTGATTATAAAAGGGTGTGCATAGAGATAGGGGGCCGTATTCACAAAGATGAACTTACACTTTTGTGTAAGTTTACTATTTTAGTCGCAAACAAATGGTTGATTTGTAAGTTTGCAACTGTGGAGACTCCACAGTCAGAGCAGAAAACTCTGCACATAAAAAGATAGGCCCTAAGTATAGCTCTGAGAGATATAACACAAAATCTAACTCTTCACCAAAATTGTCATTTGAAAATGCACATGATTTTAAGAATCCCGAAACATTATCTGGCTGTTCTCAATAGACCAGTTCCCGATAAGAAACACAACAACATAAGCAATAATTCTAGAAGAATGACTCACACAGCAGCACTACACTGATTCAGGCATTGACTTTCAAACCAAAAACACAAGTACGAAACCATATTCAGCAATAACAGTATAATGAGAAAAATAATAGCCTTATAGCCCACAGCTGAGGGCTATACCGGTTGTTAAAGGTCCTGATCCCAAGGTATAGGCCAGAGTTTCAGGCGAGGGCCTTTAACGTCATGTATAGTCAGATGCAGAAAGACTATAAGTTTATTAGAATATTCCACCCACTGATGGTAGAGTGTTTTAATAGGAGAGAAACAGAAATACCAACATTGGATTGTTGGAGCAGAAGGCTTATACTGGCCTTTATAAGCCCGGAGACACACCATTGTCCTGAATGGTGCCTCCAAAATTCCAGTATTCAAATTCATTTTAAACATGCCAATGTAAGGTTCATCGATCATTAACTGCCCAAGGCAGAAATGAATCTCAATGGGCCCAAGTTACCAAAGAACCTTAATGGCTCCAGATAGTAAAGAGCCTCTGTAATAAGCCTAAATTGTTCCAGATAATAAACACATGCAGGAAAAAATTTCAATAGCTCTAGGTTGAATGATACTCAAGGGACACAGGAAGTGATAAATATCAATTGCCCATTTCAGACAGTAGATTTAATGGCTCGAGGTAATATTGAAATTAAATGGCCACAGGCCATTAGAAAGTTAAATGAAACCTAATCAGAAATTAACATTAATGGTACAAGATAGTAATGAGTCTCACTGGTACCAGGCAGTATTGCTTATCAGTGGCCCTATGTGCTTATGATCATCAAAGGCCGAATGTAGTAATGGCCAACAGAAGCCATAGATGTTAATGGTCCAATTTGCTAATAAACACCAAAGCCCACAGGCTTCAATGGCACTAGGCAGTAGTGAACTCTAATGGCCTCAGTAGCACTGTTCATGTCACACAAAGGGGAAAGTTCTGCACATAGAAAGGAAGGATTGCTCTATCTTTATATGTACTGAGTTCTCTGTCCAACCTGTGGAGTCTCCACAGTCATAATCTTACTATTAATGTGTAGTTTATTTTACACAAAAGTGATACGTTTACCTTTATGAAATAGGACCTTAGGGCCCGATTCACAGAACTAACGTAAGACAAAATCTTAAACTTACTACCATTTTGGTATTCACAGAATGCGCTTACTCATTTTGGTATTCACAGAAGGCATTTAGGAGTCCTAAAGGTCCTAACTTTAGGACTCCTAAATGCCTTCTGTGAATATCGAAAGTCTTAAAGTTAGGATTTTTCTCAGTTTAGGAGTAGTAAAGTTAGGACTCCTAGCTTTAGGACTCCGAAATGCCTTCTGTGAATACCAAAAGTCTTAAAGTTAGGATTTTTCTCAGTTTAAGAGTAGTAAAGTTAGGAGTCCTAACTTTAAGACTCCTAAATGCCTTTTGTGAATACCGAAAGTCTTAAAGTTAGGATTTTTCTCAGTTTAGGAGTAGTAAAGTTAGGAGTCCTAATTTTAGGACTCCTAAATGACTTCTGTGAATATCGAAATGAGTAAGTGCCTTTTGTGAATACCAAAATGAGTAAGTGCCTTCTGTGAATACCAAAATGGTAGTAAGTTTAGGATTTTGTTTTAAATTAGTTCTGTGAATCGGGTCCTTAGAGACGAAGTTCAGAGTCAGGTTGAACACTGTAAAATGTATTAATAAATTGAGCCTCTCCTTATTGTAATTATCTGCTAACTCTGGAATCACTGCAGCAAGTGCCCCAAAGAAGGGAATTATTTACCAAAGAACTGAGAAACGTGTTGGCTGGATAGAATTAGTATCAATATGCAATTGTCTTGAGTTAGCTCCCTCTTTTTCCAGAACTTTAATTTTGGAAATTGAGGAGGGCAACTTAAAACTTTCCTCAAAATATTTGAAGAAAGGACATATGTGAAAAGAAAACGAACACTTTTTGATGCTGCTCTAAGTGATTTTGTTGTGTAATATTACGGGTGTAAGAGGGTGTGGCTCACCCCTAGGGACAAGCTACCAATTTTTTTCAGTCTTTGGGTAAGGTCTCCATTCTGGCATAACAAATATTTTCGGATTAAAAGTAATTCTGAATGGAATTAAAGCAAAATAGAGGCCTGGACATTTTTATCTATTGTAATGGTTTGCTTTCTCTTTCACCTGAATGCAAATATTTGACTTCAAATTATTAGCCAACAAAACAAGTTCATGATCAGATACTGATATCTTGAATGGCTACAATTAGCAACTGACCAACAAATATAACTCCAGTCACCAGCGTGCCTTATCTGTCATATGTCTGAAAAATCAGAAGTATGCTATGGTTACTGTCGTTTTTTTGTAGAAGTGATTTCGCACATGAGCAGCATTAAAAACTGCTTTTGGTGAGCAGAGGACTACAATACCATCTGCTTTCTGGTCGTGTGCATGGTGGGTGTCGCTTCTTTGGATCACATGGGATCTTTTAGACAAAGAAGTGCCGACTCACTTCAAGCAAGAATCCATATGACAATCAAATATACCACAAAATTGGACAAGGGGGAATCATTGAGATATGAAGTTCACATGCAATCTCCACGTCTTCTCATTCACTTATTTTTCCCTACATGAGTGGTCAGGGCCAGGACGCACAATTTTGACCTACAAAGATGTTGGGGAGATGGTAAGTTTTGACACCTATCTCTTAGCAATAGGCTGGTGATGGAAAAAAGTATTATCCGGGTCATAGGATATTGAGTTAATAATGGTAACAGTTGAGCAGATAAAGATCCTGACAAGTGGAAGCCAAAATGTGAATGGTGTCAATAGCATTTGTTTAAAAAGATAAGCATCCATTCACTAGGAACATTTAGAGGTTGCAATAACTACAGTAATACCACAAACCCAGCTTATGACACTGAAAACGAAAAAGTCCTTCCATTTAACAGAGTTGGAAAAGCGACATTATTCAGGTGTCAGTTCTGAATTAATTCCTAGTTTAAAAAATTCATGGCTGACAATGTGACCTTATGCTAAATCTATGTTTTCAGGGGTGCCCCTGAAAAGTGTGCTCTTTATGCGCCTAGATTACTGGTGTTTCTAACCTCTCAGGAGTGAGAGATGCTAAACACACCCATACTTCATTTGACTTTGTAATAATGGTAACTGTTGGACTAAATCAGTTGACATATTTTTCTTTGATGTAAGTCTGCCGTAAGCGTGTTCAAAACATGCAGCCAACATAAAAATCTAATATACCATGTGGGCTGCTGCAAGACATTTACCACCAATATGTCAGCACATAAGCTGAACAGCTTGCGTTACAGGCTAGTGTGGGTTTGGAATCTAATCCCATTTTGTTGGATTAGATAAAAAAAAATGTGAAAAGAGGTAAATCAGCGCTCACAATGATTTCCCAGATTCCACGGGCCTTATTTATGAAAAGTGACGCATCGCTGTGTTAAAACAGCGTTGCGTTACTTTTCATTGAGCCCTCCTTGCGATACCAAGGATGCGTCATATTTACAGTACAGAAGCTTGTTTCCTTCCCAGTGTAAGAATTGGCTTGGTAATTTGGTTTGCCCTGTTCCCATCATGCACTGGGACAGGAACAGACTAATTTGCATATAGCCAGGTTCTCAGCTGGGATGGTGCAGTGAGCTAAAAAACGGTGTTGTATCTAGCCATGATCTCTTGACTGGGTGAGAGTATTCTGCTTAATTCAGAAACTCTGTCCATCACCACCCCTTGTTGTCAAACATTTTGTCCACCATAAGCGTGGAAGGGTATACTCAGATGTGAGTCCCTTGCTCATTGCACCATCAGGATTCAAGCAAGCCAGGCCGACGACGGCTGAAATGCCAGAAACCGGTCCCCGGAAGCTTGTTTCCTTCCCAGTGTAAGAATTGGCTTGGTAGTTTGGTTTGCCCTGTTCCCATCATGCACTGGGACAGAAACAGACTAATTTGCATTTAGCCAGGTTCTCAGCTGGGATGGTGCAGTGAGCTAAAAACTGGTGTTGGATCTAGCCCTGATCTCTTGACTGGGTGAGAGTATTCTGCTGAATTCAGAAACTCTGTCCATCACCACCCCTTGTTGTCAAATATTTTGTCCACCATAAGCGTGGAAGGGTATACTCAGATGTGAGTCCCTTGCTCATTGCACCATCAGGAATTAAGCAAGCCGGGCCGACGACGGCTGAAATGCCAGAAACCAGTCCCCGGAAGCTTGTTTCCTTCCCAGTGTAAGAATTGGCTTGGTAGTTTGGTTTGCCCTGTTCCCATCATGCATTGGGACAGGAACAGACTAATTTGCATATAGCCAGGTTCTCAGCTGGGATGGTGCAGTGAGCTAAAAAACGGTGTTGGATCTAGCCCTGATCTCTTGACTGGGTGAGACTATTCTGCTTAATTCAGAAACTCTGTCCATCACCACCCCTTGTTGTCAAATATTTTGTCCACCATAAGCGTGGAAGGGTATACTCAGATGTGGGTCCCTTGCTCATTGCACCATCAGGATTCAAGCAAGCCGGGCCGACGACGGCTGAAATGCCAGAAACCGGTCCCCGGACACTTGTTTCCTTCCCAGTGTAAGAATCGGCTTGGTAGTTTGGTTTTCCCTGTTCCCATCATGCACTGGGACAGGAACAGACTCATTTGCATATAGCCAGGTTCTCAGCTGGGATGGTGCAGTGAGCTAAAAAACGGTGTTGGATCTAGCCCTGATCTCTTGACTGGGTGAGAGTATTCTGCTTAATTTAGAAACTCTGTCCATCACCACCCCTTGTTATCAAATATTTTGTCCACCATAAGCGTGGAAGGGTATACTCAGATGTGAGTCCCTTGCTCATTGCACCATCAGGGTTCAAGCAAGCCGGGCCGACGACGGCTGAAATGCCAGAAACCGGTCCCCGGAAGCTTGTTTCCTTCCCAGTGTAAGAATTGGCTTGGTAGTTTGGTTTGCCCTGTTCCCATCATGCACTGGGACAGGAACAGACTAATTTGCATATAGCCAGGTTCTCAGCTGGGATGGTGCAGTGAGCTAAAAAACAGTTTGGATCTAGCCCTGATCTCTCGACTGGGTGAGAGTATTCTGCTTAATTCAGAAACTCTGTCCATCACCACCCCTTGTTGTCAAATATTTACAGTATGACGCATCATTGTGCAAGGAATTACAGATACGTCAGTATTTCTGACGTATCTGTATTGTGCAAAAGTGACGCTTTGCTGGAGTTTGGCACAAAAGTGACGCAACTCCAGTGAAGCGTCCTTTCACATGGGGCAAGCCCCATCTGAAAGGGCCTGCGTAAGTCTTACACCTGCTGTGAGGCAGGCATAAGATATTGACGAATTTGCATTCTAGAAGTGGCGCAGTGAAATCTTATAGATTTCACTACATCACTTCTACAACCCTTTCTTGCGTCAATATGCCTCCCTTGCATTCATTATACCTGTCGTAGGTATAATGTGGCACTGAGGTTTACAAAGTGACACATCTACTTAGATGCGTCACTTTGTAAATATGGCGCAACAAGGCGCATTTTTTATGCCACTGGTGCTTCACAAAAAGTGACGCACCAGCGGCGTAAAAGTGATGCACAGCCTCATAAATGAGGCCCCCACCTCTTTAGGAAGGGACGGGATTGCATTTCTTAGCCTCCACCTCTTCAGAAAGTGCCATCATTGGTTACCCACCAAAACCAGAAGCTAGGTAAGAGAACTTTGTACTCTAGTATTAACCTTTACTGGAAGTTACATCATTGCAATGAAGATGTGAACAAAAACATAACACTCTTCAACACAAGCAAAACACTACAACCATCAAGCACTGCATCAACCTTCTGCTAACCCTCCTATCCCACATTCTACAAACAAGTGTAAACCCCTCATGCAATTCCGCAGCGAAAAAAATACGAATTATCCAACAGTGCATTGATAACATCAACCTGCTTCTCCTTTTAGATCAACTCTTTCTCATAGCATCCCATAATGTACATCCTTCAAATTCCTATGTTTTACACATATAAGCATAACTTCCAACTCCTTCAAAGCTTACGCTGCACAGCATAGCCTACAAAGCATATCCGAATAGCTACTTATTCTACCATACCAGTATGCTTTCAATAGAACCAATCCAAACCTCAATCACGTGAATTGCCTTTTTGAGTCTACTGTGAGCATTTGTTTTAAGTATCTCAGCATATCAGTGTATCATAAAGTTTTAGGTCCCAAATCACATGTAATTTCTTTCTGAGATTTTTTATGTTCAGCTCTATAGGGAAGAATTTTGCTGGTTTTGGTAAAATCTTCGGCATTTGTTTACTTTGGATAGACATCTCCTTTAACAATTTGGCTTCCAGATCTCCAGCAGTGCTTTAAAATAATTATTCCAGGGGATTGATTCCTTCAAAATGGACTGTAACAGATAATACTCATGGAATTCCGATCTGTCTCTTTTAATTTGGCACAGTACGATAGAAATCTTGCCATATGTTTCATATTTTGCCTTATTTAAGGTACATTTTAGGTGTGTTTGCAATAGTACGGTGGAATCTGGAAGGTGAAAAGGCCTCAATAGCAGTTAGACTGGGCCTTATTAGGCCAGGTGCTGAGTTTGCAATCATTCTGCCGGTCAGAGTTGGCATTTAGTTACTACCATGTGCCTTGAATAGGGCAGATATGTCATGAAACATCTGCCCTATTCAAGGCACCTGGAAGTAAATAGCCCTGTCATCTTATTCATTATTCTTTGAAAAGAATGGTGTAAGGCTTGGGCCAAACATTTTAGTGCTTTCAAGTGGGCTTGATGTGTCCACTTTTATCACTCCAGATTCCTAAATATTTGTATGATGATTCTTGCACTACTTTTTGTAAGAATTAGCATCCCATCCCTTTTTGGTTATTTTATGGTCAAAGATTATATTTTTGATATAGTGGTGTTTATTTTTATGTTGTTGATATCACAATAGGACGCAAGTACATACAGTGACCTTTGTAAGCCAATAGCCATCCGGTGTCATCAGCATTATGTATAGCTTGCATCTGCCAGCTGTGGGGGAAAGGCTTTTGCGTAGTCGAGTGCTTGATTTTTACATCAGCTAGCTAAAGGTTCAAAAGTAGAGGTACTAAGATGCAACCTTGCTTTTGAACTGGACTGGTGATTATTTTCTCAGATCTCACCCATTTCGATATTACTTGAATTTTGACCCTGGTCGCTGTGGAGAGGCTCATTATAGCTGGGGAGGAATACCTTGTTTGGGCAATTTGGCCCACCAAAGTGCCTTCAGCCACATTGTCGAAGGCGGTGGCATACTAATGAAGGCAGCATATAAGGCTGAATATAGTAAGTTGTCCTCACTGCTACTGCCTTTGTGAAACCCTGTTTGAAATACTGCAATCAAATGGTTCCCTGATGCCCACTGTTCCAGCTCTTTGTGTAATATTTTGACAAACTACTTCACATTGATGTTGAGGATGATTAAGCTAAAGCTCTCTGGAGCACTGAAGGATACCTCTTTATGCATCTGCAAAAAAAGGAAGCCCCTCCAGGATAGTGTTGGAATCCAAACATTTCTTGAAAAGTGATAGTGACGTTGAGTCCAAATTGACCTGGACTTGCTTAAATATGAAGGCTAGAATGTGGTTTGTACCTGGTATATCAGTGAAATTAATGGTATTCTCACCCCTATCAGTGTTAGGGTCACCTCTGCCATTTTTCCACCAGGACTGGAATACTCCAGTGTATTTGTTGCTCTCACACTTGGTTTGTTTTCTGTTCTGACCATATAAAAAGTTTTTAATGCCTCCTGACCAGTTATCTGTAGAATTGTTTATGGAGGTCATTTGGGTTTTCTTAGAAAAGAAATAGTCTTAGAGTCTATTGAGTACACATCTTAATGTAGCTTGATCCTTAGCTTCTCCTCTTTTCATTTGTTTCTTCCCAAATGTTCTTCTTCTATCGATTTCTTAATTCCTTTAATTCCTTCTTTACTGCTCTCACTTCCTTGCTGAGTTTCTGGGATCTAATTGCCTCATTTAGAAGAGTTTTCAAATGCCGGATATGATTCCCAGTGCGTGAGTATTTGTGATGTTCTCTGTGCATTGAAGGTTGGCTCATCCTTTTATAGAATACTGTGCCCAAAGATGCATGTAAGGTTGCCTCATTTTCCCTCAATCATATGATCCTCCAAATATCTATTCACTCAAGTCCTGCACAAATCAGTTTTTTAGGCTTGCCATCCAATTCCAGTTCTTTCAATGGACTCCGTCTCAGCCTGATTACACAGTTCTTTAAGCGGTCCCATTGTGCCACCATGCAGATGAAAGACACTTTTGAGCGTGCAATTATCACTGTTCAAACTTGGAATTACTCTGAATTCACTGATTTGATTGAATTGTGCAACAGACACCTATATATAGTCCAGTCTCACCAGCCTTTGATAGAATATATGTGTGTAAACTACTGGCTAGTCTGCTGATCCTCTACCATGAAGCAGGTGCAGGCCCATGTTTTTTAAAACATTAGGTAAAGCTTTGCCATTCTTTTTTTTTCATTGTGATCTCTTTGGTGGTATTTTTCAGTATGGATCATCATATTTTTGCCAAAATGAGTCTTCTTCATCTGTTTGGTTGTAGGTTGAGTTAAATACCCTTGTTATCAACCATTTTGCATCTGTGTAATTCCTCATTAGGTTACAAAGTTTTGGGTTTTGTGATTTGGAGGTACTTTTCATGGTCTATGGAAATAATAGGCCCATTGCCTGTGCTATGTGTTAAAAGTTTGTGGTACTTGGTTATGATTGCATTGGCAGACCCCTGGAAGTCCCTAGTAGATAATAGACCCAGGGGATTCAAACTATCTATAATTCCTTGTTATATAATAGGGCATGGAGGTTTAGAGGATGGAGGTTTAGAGGCACAGTAGATTTCCTGCCTACCATGTGTGCACTACTGAGTGCCTGCTGTCATTTAAAAGGCAGCCTTGCTTTGCAGACTGTCTTTAAATGTAAAATCAAAGCAAATTGGACTTTGGATCAATGCAAATTTGACCCCGAAGGTCTCCCCTAGGTGTCCCAGGGGTGAGGCGCCATGTAACTATAAGCATGGACCTTATGAAATATTTTTTATGTGCCCAGATGAGGGAAAAACTGCCCATTCAATTTATCCTCATTGTAGGTACTTAGCTCCATAGACTAACATTTCCAAATTCTATTCAAGTATAACTATTGCTAGAAAAGGCGTACAATGCTATTCAATGTTTTAAAAAATTGGTATAGATGAATTCTACTGTTGAATCTGTCATAACTAGTACAGTAAATACTTTATAAGACTTTTTTTCTGTGAACTGAAATCCAGCCTGCTTGCTGTCCCCAGGTTAGGTCAGCTCTAACAGGCTTAACCAGGCTGCTATGATTAGGTGATAAGTGGCCTGGACGGAATAGAGGTTATCTGATGGTTATGCCCCTGCAAAAACAAGGCCAGGCAGGGAAAAGGGTAGTAACACTTTGACTTCAAAGAGAGGAGGAGAGTAAAGGAATGCCAGGCCTCCCTTTCCCCACTTCCTGTACCCTCAGCCAGATGGCAGGCTAAGGACAGAAACTTGCAGAGGTCAGGAGGGTTCCCTTCCACCTTATTTGCTGCTTGATTGCATGTTTGCACATTTGTTTCTGCTTTGTCCGCATACCCACATTTAAAAAAAACTTGAAATCATTCTGCTTTTAATCTATCTTACCATTGCTGCTGGACTGCATTTTTTGCACATTTAGCTACTGCCCTCTGTTTGCATACCCGCATTTTAAAACGTTGAATCTTTTAATTTATTTTGCACTTTCTCACATTGACTCTGCTTATTGGGGCGAGGGGGCTCAGATCACTTCCTGGAAGTCCCCTGGTGCCACCGAGAGACACCATTTTGTTGATCGGCGTTCTAGCTCTCTGGCACTCGGGCCTATTTGAATGCGCGCTGAACGGACCCGCACAGCGGGCGCGCCACAGGCACGCTGAAGGCGCGCCCAAGGCAAGCCTGTCTGCGTCCCAAAAGCGGCCAGCACAAGCCATGCTGCCCGAAAGCCCTTGGGAGTTGAGCTGAGAAGATGCTATTCTGGAGCTATGTTAAGAGAGCAGGATTCTGAGGTCTATTGCTACGCTCACAACTGGGATGTGGCGATGACTTCATTAGCCGCCTGCCCAGTATGTGGTTCCAAATTGGGGTGGGGGCTTGCTCCCTTGGTTAATGAGTGTTGCCTACCCGAACAGCGGGCTAAGGACTCCCATATTCTGGCAGGTATGATCAACGCCTGCTCTTTTAGGAAACATCAGACAGATTTCTCAGCTCGCATTGACTCTGCCAGGAACAACGCTAAAGACATTTTTGCCATAGTGCAGAGTTTTACGTCGCTGCTGGCCCAAGCAAGCCTGATTCCATCTTCTCTCGCCTGGAGTAACACGCTCTCATGCTGCTTCTAGGATAGAGTTCAGGCCATCCAAGCTACATTTCCTTCTGTTAATGGTTGCCGTGAGGTGCTTCGGGGGGTGCAACTTGCTGCTTCCATCTGCTCTCTGTCAGCATTTAAAACAGTCGACCCCCTGGACTGTCTTAAAATCCTCAGGGGGCTTAAGTCCGGCTCTCCTTTGGACTCTTGCCCGGCCAGGCTTTTGGTAGCAGTGGCAGAGAGTGTACATATACAGGTGAACTTTATCATCAACCTGTCTCTACAGACAGCGGCTGTTCCTCAGGGGTGGAAGCAGACAAAGATCTTGCCGCTTCTTAAAAAACCTTCTCTGGATCCCTTTATCCCAGAAAATTATCGGCCCATCTCCCTCCTTCCAGCCATTGCCAAGGTCAGTGAGAAGGTGGTCAATAAACAACTTACAGAGTTTGTGGAGACTGAGGCACTTCTGCATCCAGCTAAATCAGTGTTTTGAGCCTCTCACAGCACTGAGATTGTTTTAGTAGAGGTGGCTGAGGCCATCGGGAGTGCCTCGATGCCCGCAGGAGGGGGGCATTCATTTTTGCTGGATCTCTCAGCGGCGTTCAACACCATCCCGCATGCCTTTCTTTTGGCCCGACTAGCAGAGATTGGTGTATCGGGAGCTGTTTGGGGTTGGCTTAGGTCTTTCCTGGAGGAGCGGGTTGAGCAGATTTGTCTCCCTCCTTTCTCCTCCTCCCCTCAGCTGGTTACTACTGGAGTCCCGCAGGGCGCTTCCCTTAGCCCTCTCCTCTTTACCATTTACATTACTCCACTGATATATCGGCAGAGGAGCTTGGCGCCAAGGTGATCGCCTACGCGGACAATACCTAGTTGTTGTTTACCTGGGACAAAACATCAGATTCCCTCTCAGCTGCGCAACAGTGCCTAGTTTCCATTTTTAAATGGTTGGCGGATGCACAGCTTAAGTGCAATGAACATAAATCTGAGATTCTGCTCTTTGGTAAGTTCCCCTCTGATTTCCGAGAGCAACTGTGGCCGCCCAACTCTCCTCGGGACAGCCTGCTAAAAATCTGGGAATGTGGTTCCATGAGAGTCTTTCCTTCTCAACACACATTAAGAAACTGGCCGGCTGCTGCTTCGGCCTTCTTAAGACCCTTAGGAACTTTTTCCCACTCCTCCCGCAGGTGGCAAGAGAAACTGTCACATGTGCTCTGATCTTGTCTCAATTAGATTATGCCAATGCCCCCTATATTGGCGCTCTGGTTACCTGCTTAAAAAACTACAGGTGGTTCAGAATACGGCGGCTAGACTGTTATTGGGCATTTCGGCGAGGAATAGTGTGGTTCTCCAACTGCGCTCTCTTTATTGGCTACCTGTGGCAGACAGGGTCAAGTTTAAATCTATGGTTCTGGCCCGTTGTGCTCTCCACGGTTATGGCCCCCTTTATCTTCAGAGGTGACTCTCTTTTTATATTCCTTCATGAGCACTCCGATCCATGTTCCCAGTTTTGCTCGGGCCCAGCGCTTTAAGTTCCAGAGACTAAGGGGTAGATCTTTTGTGGTGAAGGCAAGTATGGCCTGGAATGCCCTCCCCCTTGCCTTGCGGTCCATCCAGGGCCCAGCTGTGTTCGAAAGGTTTCTTAAGACTCATTTGTTTGCTTGATAGCTTCTTCTTGCACCCCTCTCGCATTGCGCCAGGACACTCATGAGTATCCGAGTGCGTTATAACTGGATATAACATAACATAACAGGAAGAGAGCTAATGGAAATGAGTCACACTGTTGGTTGTTCTACTCAGCTCTTACTCCCCTGGAGAGAATTCATCCATGTTGGATTTTTGAAGTGTAGTGGTTTGTTTGGACAAGAAGATGCCACAATTTGGAGGAAGCTGTCATGCTTTTGGGTCGAACTCAGCATCTCATTGGACAGCGATGCCCCCCTGCTTTTCACCCCATAACACTGAATAACTATGTGAGAGCTGCATAAATGAAAAGACCTGCTGGCTGAAACTACAAGGAGAAGAAGGATTGCCCAGCTAGAATCTGGACCTGAACCCAAAGGATTGCACTCATGCGGCACAATCTGGTACTACTCACCTAAGGACTTTGCCTTGCTTCAAGAAGGATTAAGGGGTTGACTCCCTGCAAGCTGCTGGTTAACAGAGCCCACTTGCATCATCTCCAGCAAGAGTACCCAGCCTGGGCTGCATTCAGTGGACTATTAAGGATTTGGCCAGGTGCAATGTAGGAATTGTAGTCCTAAGATACAAACAGAAGAGGGGAGAGAGAGAGTCAGTGGATTCAGTCTCCCTGGAAATGCGAGTAAATAAAGTAGAATCCACTCAGAGTGGTCGTGGTCCCTAAAGTGATGGGGAACACACAGTGTCATGATTCATCATCGGGGCCTTCGCACCCCTCTACGGGATGCGGCGTGCTACGTGTGTTACTAAAGAGAAAGTGAGTGAGGTGAGGTGAAAGTGAATTAAAAAATACCTGGCACGTAGGTAAAAAATAATTTTATTAAGTCCTGAGCAAGGGACTTATTTACTGTGACCTTTACCGGACCTTGCTTTAGGATGGCTGCCTTATTGCTGTTGGTAGGTGTATACCTACCAATAGCCCACTTTCCAACAGCCACTTTATCCTGACACTGTTTAATGTTACTGTAAATATATTTCTTAAGTGGTCGGTGTTTGTGATACTCTACATTTGTGATCAGTTAACAATTATCTAAACGCTCTCATTTACTAAGAATTCGTTTTTGTGGTACCACAAAACTATATATTAGTTTGTCAATAAAAAGATAGCTGTTTGAACTAACAATACCCTACAGCCAAACAGTTTTTTAAAGTAATTCAAAAGACAAGCACAAGCAGTGCTCTGCAGTAAGAAAGCCTCTAACAGGTCTTTGGTTTAAGAATTGGCATTTAATGAACTCAGTATATTCTTAGAACAAATGAAACATTACAGAAATAGAAAAGTGTTTTTATTACGATGAAACAAACTCCAGGCAGTAAGCATTGTTAAAGTAAAAAAGCAATGAAATATGAACATTATTGAGCTATAGAGAGAGATTATCTTCTGTAGAAACAATGTCTTTAGAAGCAGCATTTAATTTGAAGTTATAAATAAAATAAAAGACCATAAGAGCTCGATGTCTGCAGCACTTGTTTTTTTGCACTATATTTTTAGCTCGCACTTCCATTCAAAATAGA
Source organism: Lissotriton vulgaris (assembly GCF_964263255.1). Classification (NCBI taxonomy): domain Eukaryota; kingdom Metazoa; phylum Chordata; class Amphibia; order Caudata; family Salamandridae; genus Lissotriton; species Lissotriton vulgaris. The sequence goes on along the minus strand of NC_141689.1, from coordinate 1,717,208,551 downwards.
TGGGAGGACACATTTTGCAGAAAATATTGCCCTAAATGATGGATTTCGATTTTGCATAATGAAAATTACACAAATTTCATGTACCTCTAGTCAGAAGTATCCAGTTTGACTAACAACCCCTGTTTCTTACAGTATTTATACTACCATAAGACCCTGATAGATTGAGTATCGATGATGCATCTATTCTTCTCATATCCCCTTCAATTTCCCTTTGCTAGCTTGACTAGTGGGCCCATTTTTTTGTTGGTAAAAATTGAAAAAAGGTGCTGCAGATGAAGCTGTCTGGTGTTTTCATGCAAATGGTATCTACAAAGGGGTTGTGGTGCTGAAATCACCATCTACCCAGCTTTCAGGGACTGACAGACTTTTGTGATGAAATGTTCTGGAATCTGTGTGGATTAACAACATTCTACCCACCCCGCATTCCCCAAAGTCTTCAGAGAAAAATGATACCTTCATTGTGTGCGTGTCCAAAGCAGAATTGGCAAAACAAGTATTTTCTTTTAAACGTAGCTCTTGGAATTTGCTGTGCTATACCCTTAGTTCCTATGTTTATGGCTCTTCCGAGTTAAAGGCCCTTGGCCCACCCACATAAGTGAGGTATCAATTTACTCTGGAGATTGAGGTGAACACTGTGGGGTAGGATATATTTGCCGACATGTTGACCCCACATAAAACAATGTGAAAAATATATTTTTTACAGCTAAATTTGAGGTTTACAGGGGTTTCTGGGTAGGAAACATTGGGGGGGGTGGGGGGGGGGTCCACACAAGCCATACCTCACTGGACTCCCCTGGATGTCTAGTTTTCAGAAATGTGTGGGTTTGACAGTTTCCCAAGATGGCCGGCAAGCCCGGGGTAAAAAACTCAGGTGACCACCCTTGCAAATCCACATTGTTTTGTGATAGGTTATTTTGATGTCTCCCCAATATGTTTTGGGCTCTTGCCTGCTGTTTGTACTTAGCTTCCCACAAGAGTGAGGTACTATTTTTATTGGGAGACCTAGGGGAAATGCTGGATGGTAGGAAAATTGTTCTTTTTCCGATACCAGAATATAATGACACAGTAATTCAAGACAAATGTGTGACGATAGTCATATTTTGAGGTTTGCATGGCACTTGGAGTAAAACAACTTGTTGGGATCCATGAGAGGCACACCACCCAGCTCTCCCCATTTTTGGGGGTTTACAGAAATATCTAAAGTTGGTAAATTTTCCCTAGAGACAGACTACACCTTAGTACAGAAAAACAGACGAGAAAAATATGACTGGCTATCAATCCGTTTCACAACTACACATTTATACTGATTGGAATTGGCACTATTGAAAGGTGCTGAAACTGCAAACAAGAACAACCAAGCATTGGAAATGCAATAGGTCTCGCACCATTAGAGTTAGTGCTTTTAGAATTGTTTATGTTTTTTTTTTGTAAATGTTTAGCATTTTTGTTTCCTGTAGCCAATGCTAAAGAATTACAAATAAAAAAAGCCATAAACATTTCTAAAAGCTCTAACTGAAATGGTCTGAGACCTATTGCACTGTGTGAGGGTGAGGGGTTGAGGGTGAGTGAGGGTGAGGGTGAGGGTGGGTGAGGGTGAGTGAGGGTGAGGGGATGAGGGTGAGTGAGGGTGAGTGAGGGTGAGGGGTTGAGGGTGAGTGAGAGTGAGGGTGAGTGAGGGTGAGGGTGAGTGAGGGTGAGTGAGGGTGAGGGTGAGTGAGGGTGAGGGGTTGAGGTTGAGGGTGAGGTGTTGAGGGTGAGTGAGGGTGAGGGTGAGTGAGGGGTTGAGGGTGAGTGAGGGTGAGGGTGAGTTAGGGTGAGGCGTTGAGGGTGAGTGAGGGTGAGGTGTTGAGGGTGAGTGAGGATGAGTGAGAGTGAGGGTGAGTGAGGGGTTGAGGGTGAGGGGTTTAGGGTGAGTGAGGGTGAGGGTGAGTGAGGGGTTGAGGTTGAGTGAGGGTGAGGGTGAGTGAGGGTTGAGGGTGAGGGTGAGGGTGAGTGAGGTGTTGAGGTTGAGTGATGGTGATGGTGAGTTAGGGTGAGGGGTTGAGGGTGAGTGAGGGTGAGGGGTGAGGGGTTGAGGGTGAGTGAGGATGAGTGAGAGTGAGGGTGAGTGAGGGGTTGAGGATGAGGGGTTGAGGGTGAGTGAGGGTGAGGGTGAGGGTGAGGGGTTGAGGGTGAGTGAGGGTGAGGGTGAGTGAGGGTGAGGGTGAGTGAGGGTGAGGGGTTGAGGGTGAGTGAGGGTGAGGGTGAGTGAGGGTGAGGGTGAGTGAGGGTGAGGGTGAGGGGTTGAGGGTGGTGAGGGTGAGGGTGAGTGAGGGTGAGTGAGGGTGAGGTGTTGAGGGTGAGTGAGGGTGAGGAGTTGAGGGTCCCAACACATTTACATGCATTGTATTGCTTACTCACTTTTGAATTTAATCTATGTGTAATACATTTTGTGATTTCAATAAAATCCTCTTTAAACTAAAAAAAAAAAATAGTTTGTGCACAATGGGGACAGAAACTTTCCAAACCCTTGTCTTCTGATCTGCCCCATACTGTGAAAGATCTTAGCTTCATGGTCCATGAACTAATCTCAGTATTAGTCGAGGGGCCATAAGAAGATGCGCTCGAGCTGCAGTTCATTCATGGGAGTCAGAGCTGTATCTGCAGTCCTGGTGCTAGCAAGTTTTACAGGTGCAGTTTAGCTACATTACGAGTCGCTAAAATCATTCAAGCTAAAGTGCCAAAGAACGGCTTTTAGCAGCAGCGTCTTGCCTAGCGCCACCAACGTAAGTCATCATTATTTAAAGCATTAGGACCATACAGTGTGAGATGCATTAAAAAGATAAAGCTGTGTGCGCAATGATGACGGTATTAACAGCGTTGTGGTGGACCGGGCGTCACCTCGCTATTAGTCTCAGTGCCACGAAAAACATGCTTTTTTTATAACGAACTTTTTTGAAGATTTCTGCGGCAAATCATATAGAGTCAATTGGAGCAGGCCAACTGAAACATATTTTCAATTTTAGACCATGACGAGCAGCAGCTCATCTGAGGCAGCCTCAAAACACCTGCTGCTTCGCTGACCACACACCAGCGTCACTCTCTCCCTCATCCCAACTGCGGGAAGAAGAGAAAACAGAGCCGGGACACAGGCAGGCAATCACAAAAGAAAATAAGTCGGAGCACGCGGACCATTAGATAACTGCATACAGCGCAGGAAAGCCTGCCATCTTTGGGCCCCGGTGCCACTGCACCCGCTTCACTGATAGCTACATGTATGCGCGCCTTTTTTTGTACAGCTTGTGAAAATGGAAAATACGTCATTCTATTTTGTTTTTTGTTTTATGTGCCAAAGTCGTACCAAATTATACCCACACTAATTTATGTAAAAACATAGGTCTGCTCCTATGTGTGCCTGGCAACAGGTGTGTGGGCTAATGTCATTTGTATCCTAAATATTCATTCCCTCGTGCAAGTCTACTTTTCAGTGCGCCGCTTAACAGAAGCAAAACAGAGCAGATGCAGCGTCTCATGTCTTAATCAGTAGTGCCTGGAAGGAGTCCGCACCAATGTTTCATTAGATTGGGTGAGAAAGCTAAGCTAACAAGTAATTGATCCTTTCTAATTAATTTGAAAGCTGCGAGTCAGTTACACGTAAAATAGATAATTAGCCAAATCACTCAAGCTTTGGGCAGCAATTATGTCCAGGAATCCCAGTTTGAGATGGATGCGTGTTGCTAATTATATTTTAAAAGCGTATTAGTCACAGTTGAGCATGTTTTGCTAATGAAGGACTGGGGGGCTGTGGAGGGTCTGTGGCAAGAGAGAGAGCAGGCGTGGTATGCGAGATAATGAATGGACAAGTTTGGGCACCGACATATGGGCCAATTTCACTTAATTATCCTTCTTCAGACAGCCTCACGAGAGTGGAGCGAACGGGATTTCGCACAGCTTGTCCCGTGTAAATGATGTCCAAATCGTACAACGGGAATAGTCGTTAATTTATTTATTTTTTAGGCGTATCTGTCTACCGCAAACAAAGCCACACGGGCAACAGAGCACTTCACATGAAACAAGAACAAGTCTAAGAATCGCCACATATTAATAAAAAGACGAAACCGTGTTAATGGCTGTAGGGTGGGGGAAAGGAGGGAAGAGAGAGAAGGGGAGGGGGGAGGAGAAATGCGACACGGCGGGCAGGGGAGGGGGCGGAGCGGGGAGAGGGAACAGACGGAGGGAAGGCAGATAAGGGGAGGGGGAGGAGAAATGCGGAGGGAAGAGAGAGAAGGGGAGGGGGGAGGAGAAATGCGACACGGCGGGCAGGGGAGGGGGCGGAGCGGGTAAAAAAACAAGACGGAGTGAAGAGAGATAAGGGGAGGGAGGGAACTGATGTGCGCGCGCTTTTAAGCTCAATGCGCATGCGCATTGAGCTTAAAAGTCACGGGCACTGCAAGGAATCGCCACGATTCCTTGCAAGTTGGATAAAGAGTGGATAAGCCACCATAGACTCGCAAGCTCGATGCGCATGCGCATCGACAGGCGAGACCTAAAAAGCGTTGCACTAGAATAAAAAGGAGAAATAAAACATTACAATAACATAAGCAAATAATAAGCCAGTCCACACACAATCTACAAGCCAAGCTGGGGGGGTAGGTGGGCCTAAAAGCACAAGGTTGATCTGCCCCCAAGGAGGGCAGAAACAGCCAAAATATTTCATCCCAAATAGGAGAGCGACCCTTGCCCAAAAGGGCCGATCTCCTCAAACATTTATATAAAAAAATAAGTCCCTGGTGGCCTAGTGGGCCATCTAAAATATTTTTAGGCCGATCTGCCCCCAAGGGGCACAGAAATGGCCGCACAAAATGCCCCTCAAAGGGGGGCAACCCTTGCACAAGGGGCCACTCCCCACAAACATTTATATATAAAAAAAGTCCCTGGTGGACTAGTGGGCCAACTAAAATATTTTCGGGCCAATCTGCCCCCTCCAGGGGTTCAGAAATGCCACACAAAATGCCCATCAAAGGTGAGCGCCCTTTGCCCAAGGGGCAGTTGCTCACAAACATTGATATAAATAAAAAATAAAATCCCTGGTGGGCGCATGTATTAGTGATATAAAAAAAAATCCCTGGTGGCCTAGTGGGCATTCCTGCAGCACGATCACGCAATCATGCAGCCGGAATGCTCAAAGGGACATTGGAGTAAAGGAACACCCTTTCCTTTCCACCAATGCCTCTTGCATAACAAAATCCCCCTCCCAGAGTAGAAACTCACCTCCTTCGTCCTGGACGGGGTGGAAGCAAATGGCTTCCACTGTGTTCATTTTTAGTCTTAGGGGGGCGGTTGATGGGGGCAGCTGAAGGGCTTCTGCTGTCCTCCCCAGTGGGGGCAGTATGAAGGGCTGCCTATGGAGGGGGCACCATCGCTTCCCCCATGGGTGGATGCTAGGACGGCCGGGAGCACCCATCCACTGTGTCTCAGGATGGCTCCCGGCCGCCCTGAGCTCGGAAAGGGTTAATCTCAGCCACTTGCAATTGGTAGGGTTTGCATCCCAGTCCATTTCTTGAGTCCTGTTGCAGAGTGAGCAGGAACTCAGATCTGGGCATGCTGGTTACACTAAGGGCAAAAAAATGCAATAACAGCAGTGTGATAGATGAAATGCTTGAATGAATCTCAGTTCCTGTCAATCACTATGAGGCACCCCAGTCAATTGTTTTTTGCCCACCATGGAATTCTAGACAAAAGCCTGCCTTATGTATATCAGAATTGATCCTCCTCCTCACGGGAGCAGTCTGTCCTGAACTGCCAGTCGAGGTCTCTTTCAGAAGATACCACCAAACTGAACTTGAGCCCTTATTAATCATGGAAACTCATCTCTATTATCAATGTAGTCCACGTATATCACTTTCCTCTTGATAGAGAGAGCCGTTCTGAGTGATCACGGATGAACAGGGCAAAACAAAGGCCATAAGAATTTAACACAGATGAAGGCAAGTCCAAGTCCCCTACTTTCAATTTTTCTTTTTTTTTCACTCTTTGGCTTTCTGCAAAATTCTTTAGCAGTTTATTCATAGACAAGAAGGTACAACAATATAATTACTGTAGTCTAGCTTAAGCAAAATATAAGATATTACACCTCTTTTCTCTCTTTCAAAATGTATTATGGTTACTAACCATAAAAGTTTCATTAAAATAAATGTCTCTATATAAAGCAATAGGAAAAAAATACAAACAGGTTCAGATAAGCAATTAATACATTATTTAAAAAGAGAAAAATGTGTTAAAACTTTAGACTTACGTTTTCCCATGCAATTGCAACTGCTAATAAATACCCGCTCAAGCTAAAAACAACATAAGGTAGCGTTTAGTACCTCAAAACTCGCAGAGCCTCCTCGTGCTTTCTATATCCTAACTCCTGACAAAGAGGGCGAATCCACTTCTTCCTAATCTTGTCATAGAATGTGCAAAAGAAAAAAACGTGTGCAATACTTCCTACATTTGCAAAAAGGCATAAAGTGCAGAGGGTTTCAGTGTTTAGCCCATTATCCATTTTACTGTATATGCATTAATTTGAAGGATACCATAATGAAAAGTCGAATGTACTGTTCTTTCCAGGGAAGAATAAACTATATCCAACAACTCCTCAAACCCTAGACAAGGCTTAGCTACCAAAAAGTGTGTGGTTAATCTGCCTAATATTGTGTTACTATGCAGTATTTTCAGCTAGTACTCCCAATATATCTGCTTCAATTGTTTCTTTTTTACACCGCTCAGACCTGGAAACCCATGAGAGATAATTGATTTCAGTTTTCAGAATTGATTGCTTCAGCTAACACTACATTCACAATCTATACCACTATTATAAAGGAAGAACTTTGAACCTTTGAGGCAGGTAAACTCGGGAACCACAGCGCCAATCCACACACCTGATACATCATTGTAATTGTCAGGGTGTGCCGATGGACATAGGCTATATAAATTAAAAAAATATAAGTTATTTAAAAAATTTACGAGAAAAAAGAAGTAGTCCCATGGAAGTAGCGCCGGCCGCGACGTGCGTGCTGACATCAGGAGCGCGGGGAGGAGCGGCGTCCAGGAGCGCGAGGAGGAGCAGCAGACATGAGCACGTGGAGGAGCGGCGGACAGGTGGGAAGGAGCGGTGAGGAGCGGCGGACAGGCTGGGAGGAGTGGCGGACCGGTGAACTCAGGAGCGCGGGGAGGTGCTGCGGATGAGGTAAGGCTCCGGGGGACCCACGGACAATGTTGGGGCGGGCAGGGGCCCTGAAGTCAAGGTCGGGATGGGTTGCTACTCCGGGGGGGCCCACGGACAATGTAGGGGCGGGTGGAGGCTGGGGCGGGGGGGGGGCCCTGAAGCCTGATTGCTCCCGGACAAGGTCGGGACGGGCTGCTAGTTACTATTATAAAGGAAGAACTTTGAACCTTTGAGGCGGGTAAACTCGGGAACCACAGCGCCAATCCAGACACCCGATGCATCGTTGTAATTGTGAGGGTGTGCAGATGGACATAGGCTATATAAACTTAATAAATATACGTTATTTAAAAAATTTACAGAAAAAAAAGTAGTCCCTTGGAAGAAGTGCCAGCCGCGACGTGCGTGCTGACGTGAGGATTGCGGGGATGAGGACCGGCGGACATGGCGCGGGGAGGAGCGGTGAGGAGCGGCGGACAGGCGGTGAGGAGCGGCAGACAGGCGGTGAGGAGTGGCGGACAGGCGGTGAGGACCGGCGGACAGGCGGGGAGGAGCGGTGAGCGACGGATGAGGTAGGTTATTTATTTATTTATTTAGGAGCGGTGAGCGGCGGAAAAATGAAGCAAAAATGACAATTATGAGCAAGAGGAAGCAAACAGAGCATTACAAAAGTGAGCCAAACGGTGCATTACAAGAGGAAAAAGTTACGTGTGCAGGTTACAAAAGCGTACAAAGTAAACATATAGGTATAATACTGCAATATATGGAGGAAGGCTCCGGGGCGGACGGGGGGCCTGAAGCCTAATTGCTTCCTGGACAACGTCGGGACGGGCTGCTAGTATAAGTATAAACAAGAGCCTTCTGTATACAAGTGATTAGCCGTTGTAAAGTCTGTGCTTCAAAAAAGTCACAGAGTTTACAAAATACCTTCCTGCAATGCAAAAAAAACCTTTTATCAGTCAGAAAACTCTTTTCAACTGGTAAAATTGGGTTTGTGACCATTTCCAAACTGCAAAAAGCAGGGGGCGTGAATGACACCCCCTCCTATATGCAAGTAACAATTAAAAATAGCAATAGTTTGGCTCTCATATGGGGTAGCATCTACTTTGAGATCGATGGAGTAGAAATGGGATGAGCAGACCACTGTATGCTTCAACAATGTCTTCCCGTATTGTAACCGTTTTGAAAGGCAGCACCTCTCCCTTCAAGAGATATAGTACAAGTAAATGTAAATGTACATGTATTTATATAGCGCGAATCACCGACCCGGTATCTAAGCGCTTGCTTAGGGAACCCGTCCTGGTATTCCCCTGTGAGATAACCCCGGCAGGGTATCTACAAGGTGAAAGCCAGGCATCCCACCGCGAGGGGCCATTGTGGAGATTAAGCAAGCTATTGCCCAGAGTCGCAGAGTGCGAACCCGTGAATCGAGTAGGCACCAGAGCGAGAATTGTCGAGTCCGTGGACATTTTAGGACTCAAGACCCCGCCGAGCCGGGAATTAAACCCTGGTCCCGGGCTGACCTCTGCTTCCAGGTCTGCCTCCTCTAACCAGTGAGCCACACTTCTCCAGAGATATAGCATGTACATTATTGGGTTATTAGTTGTGCAGGATGTGAGTAAAAATACCACAAGTTCCCCTTACTGGGAACCAAGCACTCAATTGAAATGGTCGTAATGCTTGGATCCCAGGGTAGTAAAGCAATGCAGTCTAAGGCCTACTCAGGGGAGTTGGTATGGACTGCTCCATATCTTCTTTTTTTTGTTGCTTTTCTTTTTGTTGGTGAAGTCCAGTCTTTTTTGCATACTACGATAGGACATGCCAACACACGGACAGACTTCAGCATCCGTAACTAATGCCCGTACTATAGACCTGCTAAAAATAAACTCTGTAACTCGAGATGTCTCGCTACTCTTTTTGCTAAAAGACTTCAAATCCCATGATCCTGCCGATCTGAGTGTTGGGAGCTATCGGTCGCCTAGTCACTCTGATGCGGCTTTCCGGCTTTGGCTGTATACATGTGCATATAAGCATCCTTCCCGGCTGCCTATTCAGATCAAGCTGGGGACCGAGACCGCCATACAATGAAATGAGGGGGGAACTCACAATTTGAGTAAGTAAAAACTGCCATCGGAATGCAGCCCCATCCGCATGGTACAGCGGGCGCCGTGGCCGCCCTCTCCCAATTTGGTTTCGTTAGCACATGTAGAAATTTCCCCGTAGTGTAATAACTCTGGTCCTTGTTTTTACTTGTGGCTACATTAGGACCTCTCACCAGCACCTCTCGGTCCATCGAGAAGCCTGAAGCCCCCCTAATTGGGTAAGTGCTAACAAGCGTACTAACGCTTGTATGGCACGTATGAATGAATGCATGGATGAATGAACTGCACTGTTTTAAAAAAAAATATCAATATGTCTTTTTACACCTGCAATTGAGACCGTTTTTCTTTGGGTTTATTTAATATCTCTTGCTACCCCACTACTTAAATAGGTTTAGAGGGTAGAACCCATCACTAGAATTGGGTGTCACCTAAAAAACGAGTGTTACTACATATGAGAATGAGTGACACTGAATGGGGACACAATTTCTCCTCTCTCACAGCATGCACACAAGATGTCAAGCATGCAGCTTTATGGATTGAGCACTTACAGTATATAAGATCATGTCTATAATAGCATGTCATAATATTTTTCCACAGATGGAGCCTGGCATTACAGAGATACCTTGAAGCATACACGAGGAGAAGCTACTCTTCCCTCGCTACATTGGTAGGATAGAGACCTCCCATCCTGTAAATTCCCTACACATAGAGGGGGATTATTCTCAGCCCTGAAGGAAGTCCTGGACCTTTATGGCCCTCTGTATGGACTGAAACATGTTGGCACTAGGGTCATAGGACCATTAAAATCCAAACAAGACCCGCTTTTAAATAATTTTTATTGACCCAACCAGACCCACGAATAAAGGGAAACCAGGGGTCTGATTGAGGTATTTTATCTTATAATCCCCCATCCTTCATCTATCAAAGAGCTACCCAACACTGTGGTCAAGCCCACCTCGACTTTTAGGGGTCGGGGTGACCCAATGATGAAGCATGACACCACTAGGGTGTGTGAGGGTAACTAAAAAGAACTAGTGTTTTCCCTCAATACATGTGGACATGACTATCAGGTCCAACACACTATTAGTGGTCAGTTGTTCAGCCCCCACTACCGCATACAAGGCCTAAGTTCCTTGTGTGTTACACTACCTGAAAATCACTCTCAGGCTTAGTATTTTTGGAGTATTTTTTTGTGATAAGATAATTGTAGGGAGGATATACTCCAATTTTCCTCTCCAAACCCCCCCCCCCGGTTCTCTGGACATTATACCAGAGATCCTTTGTGTTATAGAAGTCCAGTCCCACCCAGGCACCCCAATGTGCGTTTTCCATGGTGCAGCATAGGGAGCCTGTCCCTGCCTGCCCATGCCGGCTCCCCATCCAGCGGGTATCCTTCTCTGTCCCGGCAGCTTGATTCTCCCCTCTTTACTCCATGCAGGGAGAATGCTTCTTCTGTGGTAGTTGCCCTGCTCCCCCAGACATAGGTACGTGGAGCAGGGTTGATCCCAACTCTTTCAGGGGGAGCTCTCCGTTGTTTCTGTCATCTGGTGGCCAGTTATGCTTCCCAGGTCCCTTTCTCCTTTGTTGGTGGGGGTGTGAAGGCTCTACCATGTATCGTCATTGGGAGGGGCCTGGAGATGGGGGTCCCATGGCCCCACTTTTGTTGGACTGGCCCAGGAGATACCATCCCCAGGCCACAAATAGCTCTGGGGAGGTGGTCCCATTAACGTTCACTCATGGGTTTATTGCTAATTAATGAACCTAGCATCCATCCCCGGGCACTGGTCTATTTCGAGGGTATCTCAAGGATTTGCATTGGAACTCCATGTATTCAACTTTCTCAGCTGAGGTCAAATGTCAAATCCCTTCCCTGCAATATCTTGGGGCCTTTTGGGGTGCTTTGCACAATCTTGGGCTCATGTTGGGCCTGGTGGCCAACCCTACCCTCCTGGAGCCTTTCCCAAGGGTCACCTAACATCTAAGGTGGCACACTGTGCAGGGAGCTGGTTCCACTAGCTACCTGTGCCAGCCTTTCTCCTTTTCATTTTCCTCTGGTGCTCCTCACCTCTTGCTTGTGCCCAGAAGTGCAGATCTTCCCCAACTGGTCCTGAGGGGGTGTATGGGATCCAGCTTCCATCATTCAGGAGTGAATCACTGAACTTGGGGTCAACTCTAGTTCATTAGGGCATCAGGGGGCTTGTCCTTTCAGCTGTCCATGGTGTTGCTGCCATTCAGTTCCAGTGTCCAATTCCAACAACAAACCTCTCTCCCTTGTGCAAGAGTTTTTAAATGGGGTGTAAAGTTCTAGAAGCCAGGCACACCTGGCCAATCCTAAGATGGCAACTCTCCCTTTCAACCCTGCCCAAACCTCCTGCACAGCAAGATGGGACAATTCAGGATGGAGCCATCAAGAGGTCACTGTTCGCATCAGCTTTGGGGGCCTCAGTTCCACCCCTAGCTGACATCTCTGTCAGGGAATTTCCCACTAATACTTCAAAGGAGAGCCCCCTCTTGTGTTGGCTCCAGAGGTCTGGGCTTCCTCCTTTGTTCAGAGGGCCTTGGCTGTCCAAACCCTGGTACAGTGTGAGAGCTAATTAATAGACGCAAATTCTCTTCCCCACCGGTTACTACTCAGAAGTTGAGTTTAACACTGCTAATTGCTACTTTTATGTGGGGAGATCTTTGACCTCTCCTCTACTGAGGAGCAGAGTAAATAATGTGGTCCAGCAGGGTGACCAGGCCTAGACTCAGAAATATGAAAATCTGGACGACCTGTAAAGGGTACATTTGGGATCTTGGAACCTGCGTATTCAAACTGGATACATATGTTTCATGCCAGTTCATACCTTTTGGGGCTTTTAAGACCTGAGGCAAGCAATGCTGCTCTCTGAGACAGATTTTCTCTTATGTGTATAATGCAGTGTCATAGCAGACAAAACAGTAAACCATACTAACTTTACCTATGAATGGTCACTAATAATGTAAGACATATGCCAGGTGAACATCTAACCTTTCAGAGTCACCTCTGCAGCAGACTACCCGTGAGCAGTTACCAGGCTACGCGCAGCAGTAGTTTCACACACGCAGACCACACATGTGTGCACACACGTGTGCACACATGTTTATGTGTCACTAGCTAAATGCCCCTTACCCGAGCTAAGTCACAGTGGCCTTTTTTTAAAAGGCTGACACTGGAGGTAAACACATGCAGTGCATTCACCATGTGATTACCATAGGCAAGACACAATTAGTGAGACTCACCCACAGTAAAATGTTCAAAATGGGGCAATCAAAAAAACAAAAAATCAGAGCTACGAAATGGGCAGAAGCCATTTGCAGCACAGGATGATTAAAAAAAAGTTCACTTTCAGGGAATGCAAATGCAAGGGTGAATGTTGATTATTCATCAGGGGCCCAAGGCACTGCATAGCCAGCCTTTCTAGAGAAGAAAGAAAACAAAGATTAAGATACCAATCCACACTGTGTGAAAGCAAGAGGCTAAGAAAAGTGAGTGTAGAGGATATTAAAATATCTTGCTGAAAAGGTAACTGGATCTTCTAGTAATAACATTACCTTACTTTTCTGTAGTCACTAAGGGCATGAATCACAACAATCAAATGTTAATTTTAGAACGTATGTTTACTCCTTTGTTTACTTACTCATAAGCCGCTGTGCATATGCATGTATTTAGCATCTAAGCATGAGTACATACTTTGAAAAGGTGCATTCATAATTAAAACATGTTTTTTTCCACAAATATGTTCTTGCCTTTTGGAGAACCCCCTTGTAAAGTACCAACATCCAGTTTTGGGATGTTTAGTTTAAAATTAGAATAGTTACCACACTTTAAACGGTTCCAAAAGATTGGTGTAATACAGAATTTCATTGGTGTTTAACAGTGATGTCTTGTTCCCTTGGCTTTGAAATTCAATATTTAAATGCATTTACAGTAAGAAAGCAAGAATGTACTATTTACCACTCGTTCTTTTCCATGCTGAGTTTTCTGCTCACTGTTTCCTGCCTTTTACTATGATGTTTATAAGCATTGTGATCTTTGTTTTGGAAATATATGCTATGTGGTTGCCATTTGAGGTTATGACTGTCAGAGTGTTGTAGATGTTGTTGTTGAGGGGACTGTTACAGTTGGTTATATTGTAATTTAAATGTTTATGTTTAATTTGTTGGTCTTGTGTGCAACTCAAAAAGCAAAAAACTAATAATAATAATAATAATAATAATAATAATAATAATAATGATAATAGGGAAGCTTGTAAAAGCGCCTGGTTACGCCCACCGGCGTGTCCCCGCGCTGTGGAGAGTGGGAAATCCCTGAGCCCCCTACTAAGCGTGAGTGCAAAATACGTTCCGCTCGCAGATTTCGGGGATTTTTGGTAAATCCGCAATCCGCAGACTCCCTCAAATTTACCGAGCGGCGGATTCGGGGGGCAAAAGTTCAAGCCTTCAAGCTTGAAGTTGTTGTTGTAACTATTTTAGGATGGCGCCGGCAAGCTGCCAGCCCATCCTAAATTAGTTACTAAGTTAGCTTCAACAGGAAGCACAGGAAGCACTAATAGATAAAATAAAGCAGGTGCTCGAGCACCTGCTTTATTTTATCTATTAGTGAGGCTAATTTAGTAACTATTTTAGGATGGTGCTGGCAGCTTGCCAGCGCCATCCTAAAATAGTTACAGGAAGATGATGGATGGACAGCTCACTCAAGGGAGCGTCGTCGAGGCTGGGCAGGTGTGCCTTCTTCCCAAATCTACCGTCGAAAATCAGCTGTGATGCTGGATAGAGGCCTTTGCATCCTTGACTTTCACGAGCGCAATCCTCGTGCTGTTCCTGTGACCAGGAGCTTCTTTCTCTTGATCTGCTGCTCTAATCAGTCTCTGACCTTTTATACACACAAGAGGCATGTGAACTCGCACGGAAGCCCCGCCCGTTTGGCCCCTCTCACACACTCGCGGTCTTCCCGCCATTTACCCACTATGATGGACAGCTCACTCAAGGGACCCCTGCGCCCTTCGGGGTGATTGCATAGTAACACACACATGGTCGATGGAACTAGTTGAAGCTCAAATTCAGTGACTCATTCATCAGCCCAAAAACAATCGTGAGCGGATTTGCGGATTCACGGATTTTGCGGATCCGCGAATCCGCGAATCCGTAAATTCGCGGATCGTGGATCCGCGAAATCCGCCCATGCTTACCCCCTACCCAGACTAAGGCACCCGACTCTTTATTGAAGGAACAGGTGTGTTTTTAGCTCTCTTATGAACCTGGTCTCAGAGGGTTCCAACCGAAGCTCAAGCGGGAGTTCGTTCCAGCTCCTAGCTGCAAAGAGCCGGAAGGATCTGCCAACCATTCGGGCCTTCTTGACTTTAGGGATCACCAACAGGCCGGTTCCAGGGGATCTAAGGGACCAGACGGGCCTCTAGACCGTGATAAGGTTCTGCAGGTGCCTGGGGCCAATGCCTTGAATAAATCGATGGCACGTACAAAGAGCCTTAAACACAATTCTCTTCCTGACGGGAAGCCAGTGAAGAGCATCCAAGGCCCTTTTGGAAGCGGCCCTTCTAGGTACCCTAAGGACCAAACGAGCCACTGCATTTTGCAGCACCTGCAACCGGTCTAGACTCCTGACCGTTGCTCCTAGATAAAGCAAGTTGTCATAATCTAATTGCGAGGTCACAAGAGCGTGCACTAGCGTCCTTCTAGCTTCTGTGGGGAGAAGGTCCATAATTTAGCGTAGACCTTTGAGGATACCAAAGCAAGTCCCCACCATACGTCTGATCTGTGGTTCAAATGTAAGGTCCGAGTCTACCCATACACCCAAGTTCTTAGCCTGGGGGCACGGCGTAGGAACTGGGCCTAAGCAGGATGGCCACCATGCCGACGACCATGCAGACGGCCCCCCCCACCACAAGCACCTCCGTCTTGCTACCATTCAACTTCAAGCAGTTGTTAGCCATCCAGGAGGCAAGCTCCTGCATGCGGGCTCTGAAGTTGGATGCCGCAAGTTCAGGTACCCGCGATAGCGAGATGACCAGCTGTGTTGTCATCGGCATATGACACAATCTGCATTCCAAAACCCTCCACTATACTTTCCACTGGGGATACGTATAGGTTAAATAAGATGGGACTCAGGGCAGAGCCTTGGGGCACACCCTGATCCAATTTCACAGCTTTAGAATAGTGGGCGCCCTGTCTGAACTGGAATCTGCGTTCCGTCAGGAAAGATTTAATCAATTTTAGCGCCGTGCCTGAGACACCGCCCTTATTCAGACACTGCAGCAAGGTGTAATGTGCTACAGTGTCAAAGGCGGCGCTCAGGTCCAGAAGGATGAGAGCCATTGTCTGCCCCTCATCCACTCCCTGCCTAATGGCCTCAATAGCCATAAGTAGAGCTGACTCCGTAGAGTGGAGCGACCTAAACCCAAATTGCGTGGGGTGGAGGAGGTTGGCATCTTCCACATAGGCCATGAGTTGTAGATTTACGGCCTTCTCAGCTACTTTAGCTGAATAATGTAGCAGCGAGATAGGGCGGAGATTATCCAGTTTCTCCATACTGATGTTAGGCTTCTTCTGGAGTCGGAGTACCACCGCCTGCTTCCAGCCATCAGGCACCGTGTGCATACTAAATGACACATCTAATAGATGCCTGATATAAGGCTCAAGAAGGGCGGGACTTTCCCCGAGCAGTTTAGGCGAGGAAGGATCCCTGGGTGAGCCTGACTTATGTAACTGCAGATCCTACGGAACATCTCCCTTAAGCTCCACAAACTCTGCACCCGTTTTTTTGGCTCCCGGAAAGGAGGAGTATAATATTTCCACTTTCTCTGAGAAGAAACTCGCGATACGATCGCAGGATTCCACAGAGCTTTCCGTGGGTGTGTTAGACGATTTAAGTGAGTCAATTTCCCTATAGATCTTGAATAATTCCTTAGTGGAATTTTTCGCTTCCCCAATTCTCCCAGCATAGTAAGTGGCCTTGGCCCGTCTGAATAACCCATGATAGGTTCTCAGTTTTTCCTGATATTCCAACTTGGCCTGATTGAGAAAGGCTATCCTCAACTGCCTCTCTAGATGTTTGCACTCTGTCTCTGCTAGGCCCAAGTCGTCGTTGTACCACGGTGCCGATTTCTGAAGATTGCTCACTGTTTTATTCAGACGTAGCTGAGCAGTGCTGTCAAGAGCTTTCTTTTACGTCTTTCAAGATTACAGCAGGCAGTTTCGGCATCGATACCCCCTGGTTGCCCTCCTTTGGTCAAAGCTTCGTTAAACTTCAGTTGAGAAAAGCCAGCCCATTGGCGACACAGGTAGTTGAGCATAGGTTGCTCAGGGTCTCTGGGTTCTGGACTCTTTACCACAAAGGTAACAAAGAAATGATCTGACCAGGGAATGGGGATGGGAGTGTTCACTTCAAATTCCCTCCAATTAGTGAATATTGGATCCAATAAATGGCCATGCTGATGGGCAGGGGCCTTCGAGTTCAGGTCTAATTGCACTGACTGTAGTTCCTGGCATAAATCTACAGCCCCCCTATCAAGGGAATTCTCCAAATGCATATTAAGGTCCTCTAGCAGAAGGAATGTATCCCTCCGTAGGGCAGATTCCGTAATACCGTCCAACAAGCTGGAGACAAAATGTGCATGAGGGCCAGGAGGTCTATAGACCTGGAGTCCTTTCACAGTGAGGTGCGGATTGACCCTGATTATAAATGCACCTGCCTCACTATCTGCTATGGGTATAGGTTCCATTTGGCAGCTTAACGGCTGTTTAAAGACAATCGCTATCCCGCCACCTCTACCAGACATCCTATCTAACCTGACAATCATGTATCCCATGGGGAGGGCTTCAAAAATGTCTGACTCAGAATCGGAGTCCAGCCAAGTTTCCGTGAGGAATAGGAGGTCGAGTTTTTTATCTGCAAGTATATCAAAGATGTCTAACTGATGTTTGCACATTGATCTAGAATTAAGCAGACCACAGGAGAACCTTGTAGCCCCTTGCTTTAGCTTGTCTGCCACGTTATAGGTAAATGGGCAATGTCTGCATCCCATATTCTCAGCTACTTCCATGCTATGGCAGCACGCGCTAGAGATCTTGGGATGGCATTCATTCAGTTGATTGGCGCTCCACTGGACTCTTGCAGCATTCTGGACGGGGGTTTTGGCGCCGGTCCCCGAACGGCAGCGGACGGGCGCAGACGGGCATGCCTGCGGTGCGCCGTCGGCGCGCCTCCAGCGCCCGCTGCGCGGCCGTTTAAGCATCCGCTTTTTAACCCTCCAAGCCTCTACAGCTCGAGAGCACTAGACCGCTAACCGGCCCCCCAGCACACCGGAAATGACTGTCTCTACACTTCCTCACCCACCGTGCAACGGTGCTAATCACCGCATCGGACCGGGGCGGGAAGGAAGGAAATCGAGATCAGCCTTCAGGTCCAAGTGTGCAGCCCCACTCAGGTAAGCTACCGAAGTTTCTTTGCTGAATTAAATCTTTAAAAAAACACTGTCCTACAGGATTGCAACAAAACGCGAAAAACAGTTATTTAAAAGTCATTAGCATAGATAAAAAGAAGGTGCCGTACGCAGCAGCTCAGGGGCACTGCCACTGCCCAATCATTACCACCACAAACCAAAGGCAGATACACAACTATTGCAATCCAACAATAAAATATGACACATTCAATGTGTTCTTTCTCTTTCAGACAAGATGTTTCTGGCAAGACAGTACAGCAAATTGTTGTACATTACTTCAAACTGCAGTTTAATGTGCTATGCCACTAAATTACTGTCATTTTTAGGTTGAAGGAAGTCATTAAAATTAATGCAGTAATGATGCATCCTTGTTTAATTTGAAAACTTTTTTATATAGCTCATATAATTCATCTTCCTTATTAACCTCATGAATGTTTTCCAACATGGTATAGTTGACTGAATAGACCTTTTGCTTTGCATTTTTAGATGTATTACACTGCACATCTGTTATCAGTGTGAGTGCTCACTTCCTCCTGCCGTTGCCACTGTGATTCCAGTTAATATAAATCACAGGGGCATATTACCAAGCAATAGCGATAATTATCGCTATTGCTTGGTTAGAGACAAAAATTTACCGCTGAGCTGCGGCAATTTTTACCGCAAATAAACCTTGGTATTACCAAGGTTTATCGCAAATGCGATAAAAATTGCCGCAATGCATGAATATCGCTGAAAAGTCCAAGATATTAATGCATTACCGAGCTAATGCTCTTAGCCATGTTATCCACCACCCATTGGATAACATGGCTAAGAACTGCTCAGGGCAGGTGTTAGCTTTTGGAGATATTCGCGCTCAGCGCAAATATCTCCAAAAGTTGGTAATAGGAGATAGCGATGTTAGCAACTGTTTTCAGTCGCTAACATCTTGGCACGCCCACTTTGCATGTCATTAGTGATAAATATCACTGACATGAAAAGTGGGGCCCAAGATGGTCGCTATCTCCTACTAGCTGTCGCTAACTGGTGTTAGCGACAGCTAGGTAATAGGGAGATAATTTTATCTCCGCTTTCTTGGTTATTAAAGCCAAAAAAGCGGAGATAAACCCCCTTGATAATATGCCCCACAATTTTTAATGACAAAGAAAATTATACTTTTACTTTTTTCCTAAGACAACAAGGCACTTTCCTTAACCCATAGCTAGTTTACCAAAAGAAGTTAAAATAATGAATATTATACCTTTATTTGTATAATATCATCATGTTTGTTTATTTACTGAGACTGTGCTGACAATCTAAGCTTGAAAGGTTATTTTTTATTCTTAGCATTGGGCTTCATTTATATTATTAGCGCATAATTTTTTGTGATTGATGTATTTAATGTTATAACTCCAGTCTACAAAACATTTGGGAAGTGCATACACTGCAGATGGGAGGGACAGGGTCATATTATTTAACACACTAACTCCAGTGGAGAAGTGTGGCTCAATGATTAGAGCGGCAGACCCTGATGCCGAGGTCTAGCCCCGGACCAGGGTTCAATTTCCCGCCTCAGCGGGTCTTGGGCTCAAAATTCCACAGACCTGATAATTCTCACCTCGATGCCTATTCCAATCATGGAGTCCCACTCTGCAACTCTGGGCAATAGCTTGCTTAATCTCCACAACAGCCCCCACAACGCTAAGGATACCTGGCCTCCACCTTGGGGGTGCCCGGGAGTAGACGTCTCACAGGGAAATCCAGGATGGGTTCTACAGCGGTATTCGTACAAGCATAAATTGAGTGTGCAGATTTAATACTCTAACTACAATCTAACAAATCATCTAACAAACATTGTGCAACAATCATACATCACAAGGGTCTGATTTACAATTCTTAAATGCACTCCAACAATCATTAGGCCAGTGCACCCATTGGAGGTATTTTGAGTATTCTAACTCCAATTTAACAAACATTAGGAAAGTGCATACATTGAGAGGTCAGACTTAGTGTTCTAACATCCTTCTAAAAATCTATCTAAGAAACATTGGGTAAAGTACATACATAGGAGGGTATATCAGGTTTACTTTTCAAACTCCAATGTAACAGGATTTGTAAACAGTGCATACATAGTGGAGAAGTGTGGCTCACCGGTTAGAGGAGGCAGTCCCTGATGCAGAGGTCAGACCCGGGACCAGGGTTCAATCCCCAACGTGGCAGGTCCTTGAGCTCAAAATATCCACGGACTCAATAATTCTCACCTCGGTGCCTACTTGAATCGTGGGTTCACACTCTGCAACTCTGGGCAATAGCTTGCTTAATCTCCACTACGGCCCCACTGCGATGGGATGCCTGGTCTTCACCTTGGGGATGCCCAGTAGGGGTAATCTCGCAGGGAAAGGCCAGGACGGGTTCCCAAAGCAAGCGTCTTGAGACCTTACGGTGAAAGGCGCTATATTAGAACGTATGATTTATGATTTACGATTTATACCTTAAGAGAAGTGGACATATTTTCTATTCTAACTATCCTCTAACACTAATGGAGAAAATGCATAATTTGAGGAGCAAGTTGACATTGATTCTGATTCTGGTCTATCCAACAGTGGGTACTATGAAGTTTCCAAATAAAGCTTGCTCAAATAAAGTAATTATTTCATACATGGAAAGAGTAGAAATCCTGAACATATTGGCACTATATCTCCAGTCTAACAAACGTTGGTGAATGTTAATGCATGGGGGGAGGAGTGGGGAGAGTGCACATTTTGTTTAGTAACTCCGGTCTAAAACAGTCCATGCATTGAAAGGATCAGATTTATTACTCTACCTGTTGTCTAATAAACATGGTGAAATGTGAATTTAGAGGGGACGAGTGGTGGGGTTTTAAAAACACATAAATAGAATAAAAATAACGTTAAAAAGATTTCATACATGCAAATATAATATTTAAAAATCTTAAATATATTAGAATTTTTAAGTTAAGCTAAATCTCAAACATAATGAATATATTGGAACTGCACAATTTAAAAAAAATAATAATAAACACAAACAAACAATCCCTCAACTGTCTTCAACACAACGCACAAGCACAAACAAACAGTAATTCAATCTGTTATGATGAACATATTTTTATTTAATTTTAATTCAACTATTTCTAGATTGAAATACCACCCACTTATTCTCAAAACATACTCCAGATGCACAAAAATTTAATATAATAAAAGAAGTAAACAGTACATTTTTTAAATTTAAAGCAATTGCGATGATCTGGTTGCGATGCGGGAAGATGGCACCCTTGATGTGATGATGCAATGACGCTGCAATGAGGATGCATAGGCGCCCTGGGAGGCCCAGCACCCTTTCTCCCCACTCTGCAAACGTGACTACTAGTAAAAAAGGTGTTTGTAAGTTAATAGGTTTAGCATTTGTGAGAATTAGAGCTATTGGCGTTGCAAATGCAAACGTTTTTTACTTATGTTTTTTGGAGTGGAGAGCATGTACGTTGAGTGTAGTGATATGTTGTGCAGTAAAATTATGTGGATAGAAAGTATGTGGTATTTAATGTATAGGAATTATGTAGAGTGGGATTATGTGTTATGGAGAGTAATTATGTGGTATGGTAGTCTGTGTTGAGGAGTGGTAACCTCAGGTTTATTCTTCATCGTTTCCATAGAAGCTTAACTATGAACTCAATGAGACAAAAAAGATCACAGAGGAGCACTTGTAGACCTAGTCAGAGGTATGAGCAGGGCAACTGGAATTATGTGACTGGCTACATCGACTTTGGCACATACATTTTCTGCATTAGCCACCTAATTCATCATCTTTACCCTAATCTGCAGATTTGAAAAAAAAGCCTTGCTTCTAGCTGAAACGGGTTAAACGTTACCAGGAATGCCGCGACAAGAATTACAGTGTGATGAAATCCCTTTGCAAACCTAGAATAGTCACCTGTTACTTACTACTAAATGTGGGTGTTAAATTGGTACTAATGGTGTGGAAGCCACTCTTGCTTCCCTCTGCGCCTCTCTTGCCTCTTTCTGCATTTGTTTTGCTTCTTTCTGCATGATTTTTCATTTTTCAGCACTTCTCTTGACCTCATTCTGCAAATCTATTGTACTTTCTGTAGCTCTCTTCCCTTTTTCTGCTTGTCTGTTGCCTCTTTCTACATCTCATTTGCTTATTTCTGCACCTCCATTGTCCCTTTCTACACTCATCTTCCCTCTTTATGTACATTTCCTACCTGTTTTTGCATCTCACTTGCCTCTTTCTGTACTTTTCTTGCTTCCTTCTACACCTCTATTGCTTCTTTCAGCAATTCTCCTGCCTCTTTGTGCACTTCTCTTGCCTGTTTCTGTACCTCTCTTGCCTCTTTTTGCACCTTTGCTGCTTCATTCTGCGCTTCTCATATTTCTTTCTGCATCCCTGTTGCTTCACTCTGCACTTTCCATACTTCTTTCTGCACCTGTCTTGCTTCTTTCTTAACCCCTGTTGTCGCTTTATGTACCTCTTTTGTCTCTTTCTGCACTTTGCTTGCTTCTTACTGCATCTCTGTTGCTTCTTTCAGCAACTCTCTTGCCTCTTTTTGAAACTCTGTTGGCTCTTTCTGCTCCTCACTTGCTCCTTTCTACACTTCTCTTGCCTCTTTCTGCAACCCTGTTGCTTCATTCTGCACTTTCCATGCTTCTTTCTGCACTTGTCTTGCTTCTTTCTGCACCCCTGCTGTCTCTTTCTGTACCTCTCTTGCCTCTTTGTGCACCCTTCCTACCTTTTTCTGCACCTCTGTTGGTCCTTTCTCTACTGCTCTTGCTTCTATCTGCACCTTACTTGCTTCTTTCTGCACTTCTCCTGCTTCTTTCTACACCTCCATTGCTTCTTTCAGCAATTCTCTTGCCTCTTTCTGCACTTCTCTTCTTCTTTCTGTACCCCTCCTGCCTCTTTCTGTTGCTCTCTTGCCTCTTTATGTACCTTTCCTAACCCTTTCTGCACCCTTTTGCTACTTTTTACATCACTGTTGGTTCTTTCTGCACTGTTCTTGCTTCTTCCTGCACCTCACTTGCCTCTTTCTGCACTTCTCTTGCTTCTTTTTGCATCAGTCTTCCCTTTTCAGCACATCTCTTGCCTCTTTCTGTACCTCTCTTGCCTCATTCTGCACATCTCTTGGTTCTTTATGCACTGCTCTTGCCTCTTTCTACACCCCTCTTGCCTCTTTAAGTGCCTCTTTTGCTTCTTTCTGTACTTCTTTCTTCTCTTTCTGCACCTCTCTTGCTTCTTTCTGCACCCCTGTTGTATCTTTCTGCATCGCTGTTGTCTCTTTCTGCACTTGTCTTTCGTCTTTCTGCACCTCACTTGCTTTTTTTTGCACCTCTCTTGACTCTTTCAGCACCTTTCTTCGTATTTCTGGACTTCTGTAGCCTCTTTCTGCATTTCTCTTGCTTCTTTCAGCGCCTTTCCTACTCTTTCTACACATTTCCTACCTTTGTAGGTATAGTTGGAAATTAGCATTTAAAAAACCTTTAAAATTCACTGAAAAAGCCACAGGTTTCAAGGACATCATTGTTAGAAGTTAGCATTTAAAAAACCTTTGAAATTCACTGAAAAAACCATAGGTTTCAGGGACTTTATAGTTAAAACTTAGCATTTAAAAAAATTTAGAAATTCACTGAAAAAAACACAGGTTTCAGGGATGTTCTGGTTAGTTGGACATTTCACTCTATAAAACCAGAGAAATTTGGCCGTTATAGTTAGTTGAGCTAACTATAACTCACACCCCCTCAATGCACTGCTGATGGGTGAACAGTCAAAATAGTGAATTTTTAATATCGATCTACACTAATATCGAGTTTTTATATCGTAGGGACAGAATATCGAAGTCAAGAACATCGTTGATCAGAATATAGACTACAAGGTAAGTAAAATTGATATTTTTAATATCAAAGTAAATAATATCGAAAAAAATAATATTGTTAGCAAAAATATTGCTGTAAATAATTTCAATTTTTTTAGTGTTATATATTTTAGTATGTATTTTATATGTATGTTTAACATGTTTTAATGTTTTTTATTATTTGTTAAATATATGTAATCAACGTTTAGAAAATAGTAATTGTTTTTAAAATAGATTTAGCGTTTTAGTATCAGAGCGGGTTGTGAGTTTATAGGGGAATAGGGAGGGAAGTAATTTAATTATAATATTTTAATTAATATGTTTTAATTCATTGTTATTGATTGGTAATTTAGTGTTAACTAATTAATAATTGGTAATTCATTTTTATAAATTGGGTAATTTATAATTATATTAATTAAAATTATTTTATAATAATTTGTATTCATTGTTATTGTTAATTAATTTTGACAAGAATCAAATGGGGTAACGGTCCGTATAGCCGGTGATATTTCCGACCCAGCGTCAGGGGTCTGGGTTGAAAGAATCAGCGATAGTGAGTCACTGTGGACTCCGAGACGGGCGGGTACATCTGTCTCAAACCAGCTAATGCCTGGGATATGGCAGCGGAGAGACGGGTCACCGGTCCCTTAGGAGACAGAAACCGTTTCTCCGCTGCCATATCCCAGGCATTAGCTGGTTTGAGACAGATGTACCCACCCATCTCTGAGTCCACAGTGACTCACTATCACTGATTCTTTCAACCCAGACCCCTGATGCCAGGTCAGAAATATCACTGGCTTTACGAACCGTTACTCCATTTGTGCTTACAGCCCTGAAGAGTCACGGGCTCCTTGCCTGCTTGACAAAACACGTGTCGGCTGGTCATTTGCTTTTGAAGTTACCTTTCAACAAAAGAAGGTCAAATACAATCCTTTGAAGAGCAAAAAGACTTTCTATCATGTCCACTTTGTTTCATTTACTACCAATTGTGTTCTTTGGATTAAGCATGATACATGTATACACCTCGCTTAGCGTGTGCACAGGATTCTTGTCATAATTACCGAGTGGGCCCTGGCCAATCTCTGCAGAGGTTTCGTGGTCTCCTCTGACCTTGCTGCATCGTCTTCATTATTGTTGCTTTTTACCTAACACACACTGCTACCAGTTAAGGCGCCACACTTCCTGTATACATCAAAACCCTCCACAGAACCTGCAATTGTATTCTAAATTAATTAATATTTGGTAATTATTTTTTATTAATTGATTGATTGATAAATACATTAATTGTGTTATTTTTAATGTGTAGTGGGTTGTGCATTTAAAGGGATATAGGGTGGGAAGTAATTTAAATATAATTAATTAATTAATTAATAATATGTTTTTATTGTCATTGACTATTAATGTATTGATGATTAATTATTAATTTGTCATGTTTATTGATTTGTTAATTTTAAATTATATTAATAATAATAAATGCATTATTGATTTTTATTTATTGTCATTCTTAGTTAATTTATTGTTAATTAATTATTAATTGGTAATTATTTTTATTAATTGATAATTACTTTAAGGGGTCGATTCCGGTTGGGGAAATGAATCGCGTAGTACGATCCGTTGCAAAAAAATACGTCCTAATCATTGCGAACCGTACGAAAATGAAGAGTTAATCCGTACGACATCGACCCGCAGAGTGAACCGTACGATTCGTAAAAATGCCGTACGACCAGCCAAGTACGATCCGGACCGAGGAATGAGTGCGCAATTCGTACAGTAAACCTCACGCATGAGCAATTCGTATCAAGGGCAACACTACCTAAAATCAAGAGGTGTACGAAATTGGGGTGTACGAACCATACCCATATGATCCGTACACCTACGATCATGGGGTGTTCGCATGGGGACATACGCACCATACGCCTGAAATCCAGGGGTGAACGCACCGTAACCCGATGCACCGTACCCCTGCAATACACGTCCCTAAAACCTGTGTATTTTTTAGTGAATTTCTCTCTCTCTCTATATATATATATATATATATATATATGGTTTGGATTGTTGCGCAAAATAAACCGTACCTGGTTTAATCTCTGCTGTGAGTGCTGATTTGTTGCCGGTTGGTAAACCTGCGGAGCTTGAATATATATATACGACCTAAGATCCGAACTTGGGTTGGGGAACATCACCCTCCATAATCAGGAGCCCACCCACGTCAAGGGCCACTTATTGGATACAGTGTTTTCTAATCTTCCCCTTCTCTCCATGTCACCGTCCCTGCCTCTCCCTTGGACTGATCACTTCCTGATCCCCTTTCAAATGGGTTTTGTTACAGCTCCCCCACCTCCCCCGGCAGCCACAGCACAAGTACCAGTAAGGGTTTGGTCGAAACTCCCGGTCAGCGATCTTACACGCAAGCTGACACATACCATCCCGGTGCTTAATGGGGATCCTATAGAGGCAGATGAGGCTTTCTGCGAATGGCTCAGCACAGCCTTAGATGCGGTACTTCCCCTGAAAATAGCCAACAGGAAGACGGGGGGCCCCAAATCCTTATGGTTCACCCCAGAGCTGGGTCTTCTGAGAAAAATTTGTAAAAAGAAAGAACGTGACTGGCGGAAAAACTGGGCAGGAAACTCCAAAGAAGAGTACAGGGCAGCCATGAGAACGTATAAAGCGGCACGCAATGCCACCAAAGCGGCCTACCTTGAAAATAGGATAAAATCATCAGCCAGTTCTTCAAGGGAAACCTATAAAATTCTCAAAGAGCTGCTCAAAGTTCCAGTATCTCCAGAACCCTCAGAGGGGAGTACGGACCGCTGTAACCTTCTGGCCCAGTACTTTGACCAGAAAATTCAAAACATCATAGCCGGCCTCCCCTTGCCCCGTCAGAGCCCGCCCTTAGGGGAGAGCTGTCTGGCCACTGAGAGAGTTGTGCTAGACAAGTTTGCCCCGATCACTAGGGAAGCTTTCTGTAAAGAGCTGGCCGCGCAAAAAAGTGGCTCTCCGACGGATCCCATGCCTATGTACATCCTAAAGCAGTTTACGGATGTCATAGCGGGTCCGGCAGTAGATCTACTCAACGCTTCCTTTGCCGCCGCCAAGGTCCCCCCCAGTTGGAAGCAGGCTATAGTAAAAGCCCTGCTAAAAAAAGCGGGCCTTGACCCCGCCGATTTGTCCAACTTTCGGCCAATCTCCTTACTGCCAGGGATGGGAAAGATCGCTGAGAAATGGGTTAACCGGCAACTCTCATCCTTTTTGGAATCCAACGAGTTGTTACGGCACACCCAGACTGGCTTTCGGCCCGGTCAGGGCACTGACTCGGCGCTGATCACCATGGTAGAAGAGGGCAGGTGCATCTTAGACTCAGGAGGATCAGCAGCCCTGGTCCTCCTGGATCTGAGCGCGGCATTTGACACGGTGGATCACAAGATCTTGATCCACCGGGTGGAGGAGCTGGGAGTAAGAGGCCTGGCGCTCACCTGGCTAACGTCATTCTTGAGTGATCGAACATATCAAGTGTGCGAGGGCAACAATAGATCAGTGCCCACCCCCCTTCAGTGTGGTGTCCCGCAGGGCTCTTCACTGAGCCCTACGCTTTTTAACATCTACATGGCCCCACTGGAGGGGGAGGTCGCACCCTTTGGAGTGAAACTCGCAACGTACGCGGATGACACCCAATTGATTGTTTCGCTCTCGCTCGCAGAAAACCACGGTGAGAAGTTTGCCGCCTGCCTTACCAACATCATGGCATGGATGGCCGACTCAAGACTCAAGCTTAATGCCTCCAAAACCGAGGTGATGTTGCTGGGAAATCTCTGCACCTCCCTCCCCAAATGTATGTGGCCGGCCTGCTTAGGAGATCCTCCGACCCCGAAGGGATCCATAAAACGTCTTGGCGTCTGGCTTGAACCGGAGCTGTCGATGCACACTCAGGCGAAAAAAACCGCAGGGTGTTGCTATGGGCTGCTCCGCTCAATACGGAAAGTTATGCCCTTACTCCCACTAGACTCCAGGAAATTGCTGGTACAGGGCCTTATTTTGTCAAGACTGGATTATAACAACGCCCTTTTCCTGGCTGCACCGGAATACACCCTGAATGTGCTCCAGAGGGCACAGAATGCAGCCGCAAGACTGCTGACGAATACACCCAGAAGAACGTCAGCGAAACCGGCCTTGAAAGCACTCCATTGGCTGCCCATAAGAGCGAGAGTGAAATTCAAAGCGCTCTGTACAGTGTTCAGAGTCCTCCAAGGCACAGGCCCTCCGATCCTCAGAGATCTGATCCGCCCTTACAAATCATCACGAACGCTCCGCTCTGGCGAGGAAAACCTGGTAGCTATCCCGAGAGCAAAAAGAGCGAGGGCCGGAGGACGCCGCTTCTCAATAAATGCGGGCCAGCTATGGAACTCCCTCCCAACATCAATGAGGAAAGAACCTAACTTGACCAGATTCCGAAAATCTTTGAAAACGTTCCTTTTCCCCCAGAATGACTAACATCTCGGGATGCGGTTCAGAGGAGGTCTGTCTGTGTGTACACGTAGCGCTGGGACGCTCAAGGGCAGCCATGCGCTTTAGAAATTCTTTTTCATTTCATTTCATTTCATTTCATATATATATATATGTATATTTTTCAAGTACTGGATCCCACCATGTAGAAGGACACAGAGACGGCACACCAGGAGATCTTGCACAAATCCTTTATTGTGCACTCTTTAACCAAGGACGACGCGTTTCGGCGTAAGCCTTTTTCAAGTAACCACCATCTTGTATTTTGCCAAACTTATAGTCCCACATTTGTGTCAATGCTCAATGGACATAGAAAAAACACTCTACTAGGTGCATTATGCAAGATAAGCGCATTTAACATTCAAAGCAAATATATACACACATTTGATATATTTGAGTTCGTAAAAGTGAGTGTAAGTCGTCAGTAGGTGGGAGCATGTGGTGTAATGAATTTGGCAATAGTCACATTACCTATCATGCAATGGATTTCCAATGTTGGTCAGATGATAATGACAGTGAACTACCCAAGACGATATGTCTGTAGGGAATTGTAGTTCCTTGTGTGCCTAGCATCAATTGCTGTAGCCCGTCAGGTTCGGGATTGCGGTCCGTAATATCATGGTGACGATAATCCCGGAACAGCGTTAGGTCGGGGACTGACGGACGGGTGCTAGGTCTACCGGGAAGTGTAGTTTAGCGGGTGACAGTGCGGGGGTTCGAGACCGTAGTCTCGAAATTTTATTATATCACGGGAGCTCCCAGTTTTAAATGCAAATGGTAGGCACTGTGACCCGGTCTGATCCTATAATGAATGGATCATTGCCGGGTATGTCAATCGAGGAGAGCTCCCCTCGCAATCTGACCGTCATGTGTGGCTTGGAAGAAGGTGACTGGCGGTGGTAGGGTCAGGGCTCGAGTGCTTTTATATGAGGGACGAGTGTAAGGTGAGATGCATATATACAAGTGAATGTGTCAAAACTGTGAAAATAAGTGATACAATTAAAAATAACAACAATACCCAACATACAATCTGCCTTCGTGAGTATGGTGCCATTCCCCCTAAATGGGATAATCTGACGAAAGAACAAAGGACCTCGTTGAAAGCATTAGAGGAGGATGCAACAATTGTAATCAAGCCCTCCGATAAGGGGGGCAATGTAGTAATCATGAACTACAAAGACTACAAAAGGGAAGCCATGAGACAGCTGAACGACTCTTCATGCTATGAACTTATCAATTGGGAACGGTACAGACGTACCATAAAAGAGTATCATGCACTGCTTGGGGGCTGGTATCACACTGGTCTACTAGACACCGATGAATATAAATTTCTAAAGACAGAAAATCCGCGTATCCCCTGTATATATTTCCTCCCAAAGATCCATAAAGACCCCACTAGACCACCAGGGTGTCCGATCGTATCCTCCAATGGGGGATTACTGGAAAATACATCCATATTCCTGGATTTGTATCTGAATCAATATGTACAGAATCTCAATTCGTACTGCAAGGACAGCACAGACTTTTTGAGAAGACTGCACTATGTGAAATGGGAGGAGGGGTACTACACGATCAGCATGGACGCATGTTCTTTGTACACTTGTATTAATCAAGTGAAAGGTGTAGAGACATGTATGCATTATTTGAGGAGTCGACATGTGGATTGTTGGGGGCACAATACCATGCTTCAGACAATGATGTTATTTTGTCTTCAGGAAAACATTTTTTTGTTTGAAAAGGCGGTATACCGACAACTCTCCGGGACCGCGATGGGGACTTGTTTTGCCCCCAGCCTAGCGAATCTTTTCCTAGGCTGGTGGGAGGAACAGGTCGTCTGGGCGGAAGGGTCCGAGATGTACACTGACCACATCTTGATGTGGGTCAGATACATCGACGATCTGTTTTTAATTTGGAATGGCCCTGAAGCACTAGCAAGACAATACATCAGTCATCTAGGTAATAATGATCTCAATCTAAGGTTCACGTATGTGATTAGCAACACATACTGTGAATTTTTGGATGTGGCAGTAGAGATTAGAGAAGGCGACCTGACCACGCGCCTGTTCCGGAAAACCACAGCCGGAAATGCGGTGCTGCATGCGGCGAGCCACCATCCGACTCCCCTCAAGAGGAGTATCCTCTACGGGGAGTTACTGAGGGCTCGCCGCAATTGCAGCACCGACATTGATTTCCATAAAGAACAGAAGGCCATGATAGAACGCTTTAGCCAGAGAGGATACAGCGAGGAGACATTAAAAACTGCCCAGATTAAAGTCCAGGACCTAAAACATGAAGAAGTCCTATTTAGAACATCCAAGAGTGACTCCAAAAGGAAGGCAATGGAGAATAGGAGCCAACCCGACGCACCCCGGATGATTACCAACTATAGTAGGGGAGCTTGGGCCCTGGAAAAGATAATGAGAGCCAATTGGAAATTAATTACATCTGACCCGATTGTGGGAGGACTAGTGGCAATAGACCTCAGATAACGTATCGCCGGGCACGATCTCTGAGAGACAGACTAGTGCATAGTTATCCCAAGGAATCGGCTAAAATGAAGTGGCCTCCGATTCCGAATGGCTTCACCACTTGTGGTAGCTGCAAATGTGACCGCAATGGCAAATCATGCAAAAACTACAGAACAGGATCTGGTCAGATTAGAACCATCAATCAACAAATCAACTGCAATACTGAGTTCACTGTTTACGTACTGGAATGCCCATGTAGGCTCCAGTACGTGGGCAGCACCAAACATCCCCTAAAAGTTAGGATTCTACAGCACCTCCGTGCCATCTCCAACAAAGATCACAACTATCCCATGGCCCATCACTATGAAGAAATCCATGGTGGAAACAATGGTAGCCTGAAATTTTATGGCATAGACAAAATACCTAAAACCATTACCGGCAGAACAGGCAGGCTTCAGAAAGAACCACGGAACGCTAGATAACATCGCGGTCGTTCAGACTATTGTGGAGAAATATGTTTTTTCAAAAGGCATGTTGGTCTACACAGCTTTTATTGATTTCTCCATGGCGTTTGACAAAGTGGATCGTCAGACGCTGTGGAGAAAGCTCTCTCATCTGGGTATGCCACACCATCTCCTAGGCCTCATAATAGAATTACACACAGACACTTGGTGTCAAGTGATGATGGGCGGCTCACAGGGGCTTTCCTGCAGGATTAATACACATAATGGCCTCAAGCAGGGTTGCCTGTTGGCCCCTCTTTTGTTCTCTCTTTATATCTATGACCTCCCCGAGAAAGTAAACTCAGCGAAGGGGGATGCCCCTAGAATTGGTACAATATCTATTGGCACTCTATTATATGCAGATGACGTCGCTATTTTTGATCTAACCCCCATTGGTCTGCAGCGTCGTCTGGATGCCTTGACTAATTATGCGGAGGAGCATTGTCTGAAAATCAACATTGCCAAAAGTAAAATTTTAGTCTTTCGCAAGAAAGGTCCTAGAATAAAGAAGGGGTATAAATGGCTGGTGGGGCAGGAAGAACTTGAATTGGTCAATGCGTACCTGTATTTAGGGAAGGTTTTTTCAAAAAACAGGCGTGACTCAGAGCACATCAACCGGTGTGTTGGCAAGGCCGCCTCCCAAGCTGGAGCTCTAAATACATTTTATAAGACTTGTGGGAGATGTCATTTTAATCATGTTCTGTCAGTTTTCAAGGTTAAAATTCCCCAAACTTTAACCTATGCTGCAGAAGTTTTGGATAGGAATTACTGGCTCTCTTTCGATAAGGCTGAAGGCCAGTTTTTCCGTCAAATTTGTAATTTAAATTCCATGGCAGCCCCACATGTTCTTCGTTTGGAATTCCATTTAGTTTCTTCTTACACTTCTTCCCTGGCAGCGGTCCTGAGGTGGGGGAACTCTCTTTGTTGGGGTGTTGAGGGCACGTTAAGGGCCGCTTTGAAGCTGGAATTTTTTGTAAAATTAAAAGAGAAATCCGCTTTTTTTAGGTCTTTTGCTTACGCAAACCATCTATTTGGGCTCAATTTAAATAGTGACTCACCCATCCCAAAGTCTGTACTGAAGTCGTTCTTAAAGAGGTCTGTAAGCATGATTAGTACAACAAGAGATATAGCTTTAAGTCATCCTAAAGTTCGTAACGAATTGATCTGTGTGAGTGCGATGGGAGCAGACCCCAGCCCTATCTCTCATGGAATGTTCCACATGGCATCAGAAGAATAATACTTCTTTTAAGAATGAACCTATTGCCCCTGAGAGACGTAACGGGCATTTGGGAAAAAACTCCTAGAGATGAGAGAATTTGTGAACTGTGCTGCTCCCAAATACAGGATCTCAATCATGTGCTATTTGTGTGTCCAGAACTTTTAAGGGCAAGGCGTATGTATTTGAGACCCTCTTTTATTAAATTTAATATTCGTTCCGCTGAGGAGGCCCGATCTTTTGTGTTGTCCCCTCCCAATGAAATGATCTGCCATAGAATATTTCAATTTTTTAAAACATTTCTGGTTATTTATTAGAACTTCTGAATTTTAGTTTAGTTGGTATGTGTAATGTTTTGCCGATTGCTTAAGGTAGATTTTTGTATTTGTTATAAAGCATGTTCTTTTATTGTATTGGTGTATTTTTGTGGACCTCCGTTGGAGTTCCGTAACAAGTAAACTAATTGACAAATTGAAATTGGCAATCAATGGCACCAACAACATGGGGGAATTGCCCAAGAGGATAGAAGTCTCCCTTCACAGCTGGCAATTCAGCACCCCTGTGGAAATGGAAATATCTGTCCTTGAATATCATCATGGCAGACAGAACATCACGCAGCGCCATGCTGAACATCGGTTGTGACATCCCACCAGCCCTGGCCACTGTCTCCTGGAACTATCCAGTGGCAAAAAATGCAGGGCTACCCTCACCTTATAAGTTGGGGTGAAAGTTGTTGGATATGTCTGGTGAGGCTGCAGGTGGGGCTCCAACATATCACAAAGGGTCTTTAGGGTGGCTCTATCCAAACAAAATTTCTGGATGGTCGCCACATCCTTCATGTCCTCCAGCACTGTCAAGTGACAAAGCAGATTTGGCCTCCTTTTAGTTGAGATGAAAGTGGACACATGTCAATGCAATACATCATGAGATGGGCACAGCATCTCATGTTCTGGATGACACAACAACAACAATTACTGCCATCAAAGTTGAGTTACAGACCAGCTTACATGTAGGGACACCTTCAGCTACACAAAGGGCACACCTGTCAACTTACATAAAACAAGTACCTCAAACACCACCTTGATCAATGCGAATGTACATAGGGATATGGCCACATTTCACATGGGCACGCCTGTGAGTATAGCATCCAGCATATGTGTAACAAATCAACCCCACTGTCTCATACCTAGCTGCTGTACCTGTCACACCTTAATGCGTCATGTCAAACTGGCACACATCCACAACACAATGACCACAGATGGCGCAGAAATGACGATTGTGTGCATGAGCAGACATAAGAGGCCATGCTAAAAAGTACATTATTCATTGAGACGTGCATTGCTGTGATTGTCACATTGACATGTGTACACATTGTAGAGTCAAGAACAACACTGTCCTGCCTACATGACCATCAATTTGCAAGTGATATGTGAGGGAGTACAGGCCAATCTACGAAATCACAGACACAAACATGGCATGTGTGGACACCAGTGGAGTAAATGGAACATTGGCAATGATCCGTGCCAGATCCGTGCCAGTCCCTTCACGAGCGAGGAGCTGGAGGTCCTGGTGGACCTGGTGCTCACAAAGTACCCAAGGCTATATGGTTTAACTCCTTCTCTACCACCAAACCAGTTGGAGGTTTACAACTTCACAGTAGGGCTAGGTAGGCGTGACACCACACTACCAAAGTTAGCAAAAACTGAATCTCATACGATTGACAAGGATAGCCCTCCCATATTGTATAGCCCAAAAGTGAAGAGCGTCCTAATGGACACTCCTCCACCTAAACAACAAGGCATACCCACCCTACATGAATGTTCTCAGCCACCAGCCACTAATAACACACCAGAGGCTCCGGGAGTAATTTCCATTCTCTACTGGAATGTCGCTGGGTTAGCCAACAAAGTAGACACGCCTGAATGGGGGGAACTCATTGAAGGGTATGACATATGCCTTTTTCAAGAGACATGGGCAAGAGAAAAATATTCTCGGCCGGGTTTTGCTACCTTTGATATCCAAGCAAAATGGGGAGGAAAGGGCCGCCCATCAGGAGGACTTTCAACCTGGGTTGGGTCCCACTTGGGTTGCAGGGCCACACATCTGGAAACCAACTCCTTGGACTTCCAGTGTGTTTCCTTGGAATGGCCAGGCGGAGGAAAAGTAACACTGATCAATATATACTCAAGACCGGTGGGGGTTGCAGCCACTTCGGGAACAGTCGAGGACCTAGCGCTGTTTCTCGACTCGCTTACCCTCTGCTCCCCACTAATTGTAGGTGGAGACTTTAATCATCAGTATGAACCTCTTCCCGACCACTTGGCGGGTATATCTAGTGAAGAGGACGAATCGTGGAACATCCCCACCCTGACAGTCCCATTGGTCAGGGCCTGGACTCCACTTGCCACCCAAATAATGTCCCTCACGCTCAGTCACTCGTTGAGGGCTTGCAACGGCCGGATAAAAGGTGACATCCCGCCAAAACATACCTTTAACAGATCGGGCTATGAGTCACGAATTGACTACATCATGGTCTCAACCAGGGACTGGGGGAAAGTGAAAGATTTTGGTGTAATTCCCAGATTCGATAGCGACCATAATTTGCTTTCATTAAAATTTGAGCTACAGGGGCCACAAATAGTCAAGGTTGATGAAAATTCCGCACTTCAGGTGGACCTTGCACTGTCCAGCAACAGGCGCAGAATTAAATGGGCTAAACTGCTGGAAAACCAAAGTAACATAGGGAGACTTTATGCACTAATCGTCCCCGCCCTGGAAAAAGTTGAGCGCTGCATGCACCACCCAGTTAGTGAACCAGAATTCGATCCCACAGGTAATCCTGTGGCATCCAATTCCTCCCTATATAAGCCGGCACAAATGATCGAACTTGGTACCATTCACTCTGAGTTATGCACTAATTTTGCAGAGGTGCTGAACCCGGTGGCCAGGTCAAATAAGTTCAAGCAGAAAAGAGCCACCTGGTTCAACGCTTCCTGCGGGGCAGCAAAAGCTGCACTACTGAAATCACTCAAAGCGCGAGACATTACAAGTGTAATCAGGGAGAAACGATTTGCCTATAAATTAGCCCTCCGTGATGCCAAAGTAGATTGGGATGAGGGAAATTGGACCAAAATGACAGCTGCTCTTGCATGTCGAGATGCACGGACTTTCTGGCAGATCGTCAAGCACGGCTCAGCTGAACCACTTGTAGCAGTGGAGGCCAATATAGCACCCTCTGTCTGGGAGGAACACTTTAAAAATCTCTACAAATCACATAGTAGCGACCAGGCGATGACCCTACCTGAAGATGTGCCGTACTCCTCCATTGACAGAGTAGCCCCCATGGACGGATTTAGTGTGGAGGAGATTACCATGGCAATCACGTCCTTGCCGGCTGGAAAGGCTCCGGGCCTTGACAGGCTGCCAGGCGACCTTTATAAACACGAACCAAAGATATGGGCTCCATATCTCAGGGCGCTATTCAACTTGATCCTGAAGGGCATGCCAATCCCCCCGACTTGGCCGGGGGCAGAGATAGTCCCAATCTTTAAGAAGGGATCGCCTCTGCTTCCAGCCAACTATAGGCCAATAAGCTTGATTGACGTATCCCAAAAACTCTTTGCAAAGCTGCTGTTAAATCGCCTGCTTGAGTGGATCAGGGATTTCAACATCCTGAGCCCTTTCCAGGCAGGATTCAGGGAGAAGGTCTCTACCATTGACCAGGTCTTTCGGCTTGTCCTCATTTATTGGAAAATGGTGCAGTTGGAGGGTGGCAGCCTCTATACTGTATTCGTGGACCTGAGGGCGGCGTTCAACCTGGTCCCCCGGACCAAGCTGTGGGAGGTCCTGGCTAAACTGGGGGGTTCCAGAAGGCTTGTTGAAAATGCTAGTTCGCCTTCACAGCGCCAACTTTGCACAGGTGAGATGTGGCAGGATGGGTGTACTGTCCGAGAGGTTCCCCCTTGGCAGGGGGGTAAGACAGGGTTGTGTGCTTGCACCGACCCTGTTTTGCCTCTATGTCAATGGGGTTATCTCTCACTTAGAGGGGGTACCCAACTCTGATGCTCCAAAACTGGCTGCCGAAAGGGTGCCGGCTATCATGTTTGCCGACGACACTCTGTTTGTATCAAAGTCGGCAATGGGTATCCAGCGCATCCTTGATGGCTTTGTGGATTTCTGTGAGGCCCATGGTTTAGAAATTAACGCCATCAAAACTAAATTCATGGTCCTCAATCCCCCACAGAAATTCCATTTCAGCCCCAGCATTGCACACAACAGGCTTGAGAGAGGGAAAACCTTCGAATATCTGGGCATTATGTTAAATGATAAACTAACCTGGAACACGCACCTGGAGAAGGTCCTACTCAAACTGACCCAACATTCGGGGGGCATCATGAAGCTATTGGCAAACAATAAATCCTCAATCAGGCCCATTGGTCCGCCGATGCAGATTTACAAATCACAGGCCAAGGGGGCTGCCATCTACGGGTCTGAACTCTGGGGCCATGTTGGAACATCAGACCTCTTGAAAGTGGAGAATAAATTCATCCGAAATCTTGTTGGATTACCTCCCAGTATGCCCCTTGTCCCCCTCAGGATGGATCTAGGTTTATGTCCGCTAGATGACGACTTGGCTTTCCGCCCGCTGGCCTTTTGGCGCAGACTATGGACAACCCCAGAATTGTTCAGCTACAGACAGGGACTCCAGGAGGTCCTTGCTATGCCGGATGCTGGAAAAATCAAATGGCTCAATTTCATCAAACTGGAACTGGAGGGTCTGGGACTTTCTAAAATGTGGTCCGATCCCTTGCCTACTTGCCAACTCATTTCCAAAAAGGAGCTAGCCAAGACATACCGTGACAGTAAATTATCCTTGCTTCCCAATCAATCTAAACTTGGGACCTTGACAGACTCCTTCATGTCCTTTAAGGCCACTTACAACTTTGAATCGACTCTGGATAAAGTTTACCCTCCTCTACTCAGGAAATTATACCTACAGTGGAGACATGGGTCCCTCCCTATCAGATCACTTACAAGTAAATGGAGTGACGACGCAAACAGTACTTGCCCAGCATGTAGAACCTTGGATGAAACTGAACTTCACATTCTCTTTTTTTGCCCCGTCTACCGAGAGATCCGCAAGTACTGGATTGTCCCTCTATGCAGGAATCTGGGTTTCGTGAAGTGCATGGCCGCTTTTAGAGTCCTGAAAACTGATCTGACCGATTACATTGTGTTTGCGGTAGCTAAGTACCTGGGCGCTGTCTGGCTCATCCGAAGGAAATGCCTCAGGGCTGGTAACTGACTTTTCTGTACACAGGACACGCCAGTGCAACATGGGATTGTGTAAAAGCTTGATTCTAAAATTTTATATTACACTGTATAACTTTTTATGAAATAACAGTTTTAAAAATGTATGTTTTAAACGTCTTTTATGGTAAAATCTTACCAAAATAAAGATATTTTGAATTGAATATGGTGCCCCAAATGTTGTGGTAAGTCCTAGAGCGGGGGGCCAAACATGTAGTTGGTCTGATGCAGTATGTGCCTGAGAGTGTGGGGTTGTGTCATGCACTGCATATCATGCTGTCTCCAGGGGGAAGGTAGGTGTACCCAATGCCATAGGTTTCCCTGTCTGCACATGTATGTATGAGTGACCTGTGTTGTATTGTCCGCCATACAGTAACACAGAAGTTTGTTCATGCAGGAGCCAGGACAGGGATTGTTTGGCGGAATGGCTGTGTGTGCCCCTGTTGTCCATCTCAGTGTGAGCCCAGCTGGCCAGCACAGTGCCCGCCGACAAAGACAAGGCTACATACTTGCAGAGTATTACATCAGTCTTTTCTCATTGCACTCCAGCTATGCGCCATCTCAGCACTGTAGATTACACACAACCGGCCTTGTGATGAGAATTTTCTATTTGTGAGTTTGAGGAAATATAGATTTTATGGTC
This sequence comes from Lissotriton vulgaris, assembly GCF_964263255.1. Taxonomy (NCBI): domain Eukaryota; kingdom Metazoa; phylum Chordata; class Amphibia; order Caudata; family Salamandridae; genus Lissotriton; species Lissotriton vulgaris. Next base: position 1,717,170,280 of record NC_141689.1, on the reverse strand, counting down.
AAGAAATGTTCCCTAACGTGTACCCCACTGTCTCCATGTACAAGCTTAAAGTGCATGTAACTTCCCTCCTGTGCCAGCTATGAAGACGCAAATACATTTGCGTCCAACGTTATCATGTCCTCTTTCAGATCCACCATGAATGGGTCGAATATTCCGTTCCTAAGTGTGCCATGCCAACGTCTTTATGTAGTGTACCTTACACGTTTTCCAGCCCAGGCGAAGTAGGCCCTGATTTCTGCCATCGAGCCTTTTCCTGCCTTCTAACTCTGAATGCCTCAGCCTGGGGCTGCCTCTGTGTTCATGACCTTTACCTTACTCCTTGCGCGGCTAACGGTGCTTAGCTCAGCCTGTTGCCTGCCAAGACTGTATTCAACCTTCGAATTATCTGTTCCGCTCCTCAAAAAATACATTCCTGCCTACTAGTTTAAGTAAACATCCTTCCAGTTGCAGAGCAAAGGGTCAAGCCTTACTGTCTCCGTGCAAGTAATTCATAGCTCCTGTTACCATGGTAGGCCCATGCCCCCTCGCATCTCATGCAGACACGTAGACGCTTATACACGCACTCACAGTCAGTATAGAATAGCCTCTGCCCAAGAGACCTTTTCTCCTAGATAGCATGGTTCCCAAACATCAGATATCAGATATGATATAGGAACGAGTTGATCTGACATGCCAGACTTCTGTCTCTTTCCTCTAGTGTAAATGTCAAGTCCCCTGCACCCTCCAGCTCCACGTCAATCACACGTCATGCAGCTGCGCGCGCATCCAGATCTCCGATTTCTGCTGACATTGCAAGAATCTGCTATGTAACCACCCACTTGTGACACTTTCATGTGACGTTTCTAGCACACACCTCTATGTTCACGCCTAGTTCACGCCTTCTGCTTACGTATTGCTAACACGTGTGTGCTCTTATCTTGTTTCTCTCAGCTGTTACGCCTACTGTATAGGTTTGCATTATCCGATTTGAGTATAAAAGTTATGTATTGTCAATAAAATATTGCTCTATCCCTTCCTGAACCCCAGTGGTGAAAGGAACATGATATCCAGTTCTAGAACCATTCCTTTTTAAGGAATAAAACCCCAAAGAACTCTAACACCACGGACTCTGCCTCTTTCTTTCCGATTGAGTTATTATTGTTTAAGTACTTACCTGCATAGAAATTAGGACGGTAAATCAAATATTTACCACATTATTTTGGCGCCCGAACAGGGACCCCTCCCCCACCCCACGCGCCGGTTGGTGCTTTGCAGCCTTTGCCCCCTGCCACAAGTCAAGACGGACAATTACGCGTACCCGCAGGATTTCCTGTATCTCCCTCAGGCCTACGGAGGTGACGGAGACTGCGATCAGCACCCAGACGAGGCGGTGAGGAGTGCGGAGGATCCCGACCAGAGCCTAGCCGAAAGAAGCAAGGTCCGAGGTGTCAAGAGGCCCACCAGTTCCGAAGTATCCAAGTATCGAGTCCGAGTCGAGTCCAGTCCGGTCCAGTCCAGTCGAGTTTTCCGAGGCCTTCTGTTCCGTGCTACCCAGTGAGTACCATTGCTGGGGACGCATCTAGACGGGTACATTATTATGTATCCGGTAAAGACGGGTTTGGGTACACAAACACGGTCTGCACTGTTTTAGACAGTGTATCTGTGCTGTTTAGCAGTACATCAAGTATTCAAGTTCTTGCACTGTTCTCAACAGTGTATCTGTGCTGTTTAGCAGTACATCTAGTATCAAGGGTAGTCATATATGTTCAAAATGTTTTCATGTGATTAATGTTGTGGTATGAGTGATTGTTTACTGTACATTCTTGTGTTTTTGTGTAAACTAGCTGTGTTCAGAGTAAGCAACAAGTATCGAGTATTCAGTACAAGGTAACAAGATGCCGTTTTTCAATAAATTAAGACAGATAGGAACTAGGAAGGGGATACTAGAGGAAGCAATTCCTATTCCCCCTAGGGACACGCCTGGAAATTTTATGTACCACAAGCATGGCTTAGATGCCATACTGTATCTAGATTTATGGGCCGATTATACTAAGCACCTAGACGAGAGACACAGATGGCCCGTTACAGGAACATGGGATGCCGAGTGCATCATGAAGGTAGAAGAAGCGCTATGGAAAAAGAAAGCCAGACAATCTCAGAAAGATGCCATAGAGTTTTGGCGTAAAGAATCACATAAACGTGCCGAAAAAGCACTCCGAAAAGAAGACAGACATAGAGAAGAGTCGGATAGAGTCCGAGAAAACGAACTAGTTAATGAAGGAATCCGAGTAAAATCAGAACAAGTAGACCGCGCGCGAAACAATCTTGTAAATGGCATGTACTTAGTGGCCGAGGGTTTGCCTGAAGCCACTTCAGAAATACCGAAAAATCTGCCGCCACCATTGATTCCGACTAGAGTAAATCACAGAACCACTAAAGACATATTCCTTGCGTCCTATCTGGACGATGTAGCACCCGCTTACACTAATCCACGTGCCCACGTCCCGCCTACTGACGGTGACGGAGGTGGCAATCCGCCCCAAGACAATGTTCCGCCATTACCGCAACAAAGTTCACCCGTTCGACAGACTGCTCCACCTGTTCCTCCACCACTTCCCACACCTAAGATTAATATACCAGATCCGTTTGCGCCTGATCCTAGTATGAGACGAACCCAGATACAGATACCGACTCCACAGACACACAATGCTCAAGCTTCCGGTTCAAGAGGTGCGACAGGAGGTTACCAGACTCCGCCAGCAACACACAGATTAAACCTTAGGGACCTGTTGAAGCAACGTACACCGCAGTCACCACGTTCAGACATGCTTAAAGAACCCCTTCCATTTTGCAGATATGATCCAGTACCTGGTAAAGACGATAGAATGTTGTTAGCATCATTACGCTTACGAAAAGTTGCAGATTACCTAGTGTTATTTCCAGGGATGACTGAACACCTAGATAGAATATATCATTTTGTCCAGACTGGGGAAAACCCTGAAAGTATTAAAGAGGCCCTGGCTCACCAGAAAGTTGACACTCAAGGTTGTATATTACGTTTCTTCATAAATTGCTTAATAAGAGAACGAGACAGGCCTGGAGTAGACCAGGAAGAGATGGAAGCACTAAACAAGTGGGGTCAAAATATAGCCGAAGGAAACCATGATAAGCTGAATTGTATAACAAGTATGTACAGGAAAATCAGAAAAGCAGTAATAGAAATACACGAAAAAGAAAAAGCAAGTGACAGGAATAACTCCTCCGAGGAGGACGAACCTGAAGAACCCGACACGACTAAAGAAATAATAGCGTATGTAGGTAAGGGAAATTACCTTAGAAAAGGCATTCGTCCAGAAAGCAAGAGAGTCTTTTTCTCTGGCATAACAAAACCGAATTCTCCTGAATATCTGTTTCAGGTCACCGATAAAATTCTTCAAGAACAAATGGGGTACCATGTACTCAATTCTATGGATGAACAAGAACTAGCCCGGTCAGCAGTACTATGGGCTGACAATTCTAGCACCTACAATGATGATACAGTAGCACAGACATTTCTGAACCTTTCCCCAGACGAGCAGAAATTAGCTGGTATATACATGATCCAGCATCTCATCACGTTATACAGACAACAACATTCTGATCCAGGTCCCTTACCTGATACATTAGAAGCACTACTTATGAATAGATGGAGAGGCCTAAGTACCAGATTATTTCAAATAATTCTAGAACAACGCCGTAGATACAACGTTTTCTTAGGCCCACAATATGTTTCAGCTCCGCCCCCAGAAAGAAAAATGTTTCATTTTGACAGGCAGAATCCTTTACGAGAAGTACACCCAGTTATGAAAGCCGATAATACCATGGAACGTGTATTTGTGTACACACCCTTAACAAAGTTGGAATTGTTAGAAATGAAGAAACTAGTACCCTGTCACGATAAAGACCCTGCAGGTTTTCATCGAGAACTTAAAGACATGTTACTCATGGGAGATTACACGTATACAGATATTATGAAATTGTTAAAAGAACTGCTGCCCACCGGCATTTACGAGAAACTCAAGGAAAAGGAATGGGAGGTGGGAGATAAAAAGATTATCTGGACTGAAATAGAAGACGAGGAAAAAGGTCGTACCCCAGGGGTAGGCCTTGGGGACAAAGCCAAAGCATTACCAGGTTTAATAGTACAGGTCTTGCCAAGATTATTGACAACTAAAAAGGAAGACTGGGACGCGATCTCAGCCTGCAAACAGAAACACGATGAAGATACTAGTGACTTCTATTCAAGATTCGAGAAATGTTTCATTATTAATAGTGGCCTGAAACCAGGTAGCGAGTCATACCCACATCTTTTTGTAACGAAATTAGTCGAGAACTCCCTGACTCAAGTCAAGAACCGTGTATATAAAGTTGAAAGTACATGGCAAGCAAATACGCCATCCCAGATGTTACAAATGTTACAATATCACCAGAACAGAATTAGAGAAGAACAGGATCACGAACAGAAACGTATGAAAGACACAAAAATGAAAATGTTAGTAGCCCAGTCAGTTCCAGCCGACGGTCAAAGAAAGGGAGCGACCCAGACAGGTAATGTAGCAGCTCCCGTTAAAGGGACATGCAACTATTGCAAACAGCCAGGTCACTACGTACATGAATGTTCAGTCTTGAAACACAATATATCGACAGGTAAAACTAAAGAAAGACCGCGTCAGCCTAGACAAGACCAGGCCCAGCAACAGACTTCACAGAACATGCAGCCTATACATGCTCCACCACACACAGCACAGACCGTAGCGGTATCACAGCCACAGCCCATTGCCGCAACGCAGCAAGTTTCACAGCAGATGTGCCAGTATGCCAAATCTGAATACCCCGATTATCAGCGATACACATGAAACAGCCTAGAGAGGGAGGTTGGCTTGCCTCTTATTGAGATTCCTGTAGATCAAGAGGGTCCTTATGTACACAGTCAAGTATTGGGAAAAGACAGAAAATTTTTAATTGACACAGGGGCAAGCCGCACAACAATCAGTCATGATGAAGTTCCAGGGGCACACCTCTCAGGCTCAGAGAATGTTTCCCTTGGTTTTTCAGGACAGCCTATTGTGAATGAAGTATCGAAACCTGTTCCCTTAGCAGTAGGTCCATTATCACGTGTCACAGACTTGTTACTCACGAAATCATGTCCCGAAAACTTGTTAGGTATCAAAACATTGAAGGCTCTAGGAGCAGTGATATGTTGTTCTCCGGAAGGAGTTAGACTTTTTCTGCGTGACTTTAAGGGTCACTATGTATTACGAGAGTTTGATGTCAGATTGAAAAATGTTCCGAAACACCTGTGGGCACAAGGCCCAACCGATGTAGGTTGCATGCACATCACACCATACCGTGTCACACTTAAACCAGGAGTTGTTTTACCACGAATCAGACAATACAAGTTACCACCCGATGCTGTAGTGGCTTTACTGGAAATCATTGAAGAGCTCATTGCCCAAGGAGTGGTTGTAGAAACCGACTCCAATGTCTGTAATTCCCCTATCATTCCGATTCTTAAACGTACTGATCCCAATGCACCGCCAGTATATCGGCTGGTGATTGATTTACGAGAACTGAATAAATGCATTGTTCCACAGTATCCTGTGGTCCCCGATATCTCATCCTTATTGACTGCTATTGATTCAGAAGCAGCGTTCTTTACTGTAATTGACCTTAAGAACGCCTTCTTCAGTGTACCCATTTATCCAGAGAGCCAATATCTCTTCGGATTCAGTTTAAATGGTCGAAGTTTCAAATTTTCACGCGCACCTCAAGGATTCACAGAAAGCCCCAGCATCTATAGCCAAGCACTGAAAATACAACTTGACAGTATCCAAATGCCAGTTAACACAGCCTTACTACAGTAGGTCGATGATCTGCTGATCACCGCACGAAGTGAACCCGAATGTGAACAAGCATCACTGACAGTTTTACATTTTCTGGCCGACAAGGGACACAAGGTGTCTCCTTCGAAGCTACAATTCTGTGTTCAGCAAGTTGTGTACCTGGGTCACTTGATGTCCAAAGTGGGGAGACAGCTCACTCCTGATCGCATCCAGTTAATTGTAAATATGCCACAACCCCAGACACAAAAGGAAGTACGGGCCTTTATAGGCCTCACCTCGTACTGCAGACAATGGATTCCTCAGTATGCATTTCTAGCTAAACCACTCATTCAGTTGACAACACAGGAGGCAGCGACATCGACTGTCCTCCCTTGGACTCAGGAACATACACAGGCTTTTGAGGAATTAAAGAAAGCTTTATGTCAAGCACCAGTTTTAGCGACACCATGTTACAGCAAACCTTTTACACTTTTTGTCACAGAACGTGATGGTACAGCGTTGTCTGTCCTCACACAAGATCAAGCAGGTTCACATAAGCCTTGTGCTTATTTTTCAAGTACATTGGATTCAGTAGCTCAAGCACTCCCTGCGTGCTTAAAGTCAGTTGCAGCGACAGCCCTAGCAATCAGACAGAGTGACTCAATTGTATTAGGACATCCATTGACAGTACAAGTTCCACATTCTGTGGAAGTTCTTTTAAACCGAACACAGACTCAACACTTGACTATAGCACGACTGACAGGTTATGAATTAACGTTATTCCAGCCACACATAGAAATCAGACGCTGCAACATTTTAAATCCTGCAACATTGTTACCTTCGATTATGACAGATTCAGCACCGCATGATTGTATAGAGATCATTAATGCAGTAACAAAGCCCCGACGAGACTTAACAGATGTACCATTGACAAATCCAGACCTGACACTTTACGTGGATGGTTCATGTATGAGAACAAATACAGGAGAATTAGTGGCCGCGTATGCAGTGACCACTGAAACTGAAGTTAAAGAAACACATCGTATAGATACACTGTCCGCTCAAACAGCAGAGCTTATTGCTCTGACCCGAGCCTGTATACTAGCCAAGAACAGAAATGTTAACATATACACTGATTCACGTTATGCTTTCGGAGTCGTACACGACTTCGGAGTGTTATGGCAAGAACGAGGTTTCTTGACCTCTCACGGGGCCAAGATTCAACACGGTCCCCTCATTCAAGCACTGTTAGAAGCAATACATCTGCCTTCAGGCATATCTATCATGAAGTGTAAAGCACATACTAAAGTTACAGACTCTATTTCCCAGGGTAACGACCTGGCAGATCAAACAGCAAAACATGCAGCATTGACTCACACCCAGACAACTGATGTAACAAAGATCATAGTGCCGACACATTGTATGACAGTTAGGGATCCCACACTAGATGTAATCGATATCCAGACACATGCGACTCCAGATGAAATCAAGAAATGGACTGAACTAGGAGGGATCCAGACAGACCAGGGATGGATGACGAAGGGAAAATCTACATGGTTTCTCCCCGATTCTATGGTTCAAGTCATAATAAATACAGCACATAGTCCCGCACATCTAGGAGAAAAAGCTATGCTAGACAGTTTACAGAATCTCTGGTACAACAAACACTTACGAGCAGCAGCAAAACAGAAAGTGCACACTTGCATGATCTGTTGTCAGTTCAATCCAGGTAAAAGCGTCCCGGTAGAGCAAGGTGGATTTCATCCTCCCGATCACCCTTTTGAAGTCCTCCAGATGGATTATATCCAGATGGAACGTTGTCGAGGATTCAAGTACGTCCTCGTAGTTGTTTGTGCACTTTCCCGTTGGACCGAAGCATATCCAGTCTCAGATTACACTGCCCCGACCACTGCCAAGCAGCTGGTTCGAGAATTCTTCCCACGGTACGGCTTGCCTTGTATCGTGTACTCAGATAACGGACAGCCATTCTCATCCGAGCTCATGAAGCAAGTTTCACTTCTGCTAGGATACCAGTGGAAATTCCATTGCGTCTGACATCCCGAGGCAGCTGGCCTCGTAGAGAGACACAACCAGACACTGAAAACACGACTCGCAAAAATATGTAAAGAGAAAGGGGTCGACTGGATAGTCGCCCTGCCAGTTGCACTGTTCTACATGAGAATGGTTCCCCATTCGAGATCAGGACTATCCCCGTATGAAGTGGTCTTTGGACGACCACCAAATATGTGGGGGACGCCCATGCCTAAGAAAATAACTGATGTTGACTGTAATATGCTGACAGATTACCTTGCCTCCTTGATGTCTGCACTCCAATCATGTCGTTCACAGGTTGCCGCAGCCTTCCCTGACAACACTGATGTGAAGCCACACGATGTCCGCCCTGGGGATACAGTTTTGATCCGGAATTTCGATAGGAGGAATCCGCTGGAGCCCCGTTGGCAGGAGCCGAAGCTCGTCCTTCTGACCACGAGGACCGCCATTAAGGTGAAAGGCCGTAAAGGATGGATCCATACAAGTCATGTCAAGAAGTTTAATGAACTATTGCCAAAGACTGACTCTTCCACCCCCTCAAAGGACTGTCCCGATTCTAGAGACTTTAAAGTTCCCATGAGAGAGAAAACTCCGCAAGAGGAGTACAAACAGAAATTACGATCTAGCAAGTCAGACAGTTTAATTGTTTAAGTCCTCCCCTAGGTGAATCGGTTAAATAGTTTCTGACATGTATCCCCTAGATCGAGATAGAGAGAGAGAGAGACAATTCAAGAAACGTGCATATTGTAAATCACTTCGTAGTCACTGTATAGTGACATTATTGGTTATGTTTTTTCTAAGCCTTCTGATAATTGCTGCCAGTATATTGTTGCATCTGTATTACCCTATCTTCAAGCATACCCAATCTGCTTACAATGTCACTGCCGAACATTCTTTTAGTGAATTACCCTTACATGAGTTATCTTATAGACTTGCGCTGCGCAACAACACATTCATTAGTATGTTACATCACTCCCATCAGACTAATAATGCTACCAACTGTTGGATATGTGGCCGACTTCCTCCCTATCAGAAATACAAGGGAGTTCTGCCCCTCTTTCCATACCCGTTCACTCACAATGGCTCCTGTGGAGCATGGTTTAGATTAATTAATTCTTTAGATTCTAATATTGCTGTTTTCGAAGGAAATTGGGTTTGGGGAAACCTGAACTTAGTTTTGCTTAAAGTCTGTTATCCTGACAAGACAGGACTTCCCATTAGGACAGGAACTGATCTAGAAAACGAAGTATATGGATTAGGTAGTTACACAATTAACCTCATGATTCTTACTGTTGAATCCGAAGCTGCGCCAGTTCTCCCTGCTATGTCAGTATTACCAGTCATAGGTGAACTATGTGTCAGAAAGAATGGTTCAGTACACTTAGGCCATAGTAAATGTACTATTGTAGTCGAATTCAGTGATCAAGGCAAGTCTACATTTAGAGCTACTCGCCATTCCTACTTTGTTTGTGGCAATACCGCATACATACGCTTACCTCTAGATTGGGATGGTACCTGTTACATTGCATTCCTTCTGCCACCTGTTTTTCTAGCCCCTCCTGATTATCACAGAAATACAAATCTAGTAACTACTAGACTCCGAAGAGATCTCCCGATTGTCGACCATACTGAAACGGCATGGGAGCAATACACAGATTTCAATAAAGGTTTCTTCCCCTACTTAGGTACTGTTTTTAATAGTAAGCTGATACGAAAATTAACTAGAACCCTCGAAGCAGTAGTGAACGAAACTACTTCCGCTCTAGGTGCTTAACAGAGGAGCAATCTGCCATGCGGGTTGTTGTTCTTCAGAATCGTCTTGTTATTGACGTCATCCTAGCAGATAGGGGCGGAGCCTGTAAGGTCATCGGGTCAAGTTGCTGTGTTTTCATTCCAGAAAACGCGCCAACAGTATATAAAGCTATCACACGTCTTCATAAAATTGCAAGTTTGATACATCAGAATCCAGGCACCTGGACTTGGTCCGGTTGGTTCTGGACAACGTTGACCGCTTGGGGATGGAAGATCCTATCCTTCCTAGGCATTGCCCTTCTCATAGTATTCAGTTGCTGTCTGTGCCTGCAATGTGGGCCGGCGATTTGTGGTCTGTGCGCCACATCATGTATTCCGCATTCAAGTTTCCACTCAAAACGTGAAAAGAAGAAAGAAGAGCAAATGATGTTACGTGAACAGACTGATCGATTCATGAGGATCGATATATCATGAAGGGTCCGTAGGGAACAAGGAGGGAATGAGGAAATATAGATTTTATGGTCAAGAAATGTTCCCTAACGTGTACCCCACCGTCTCCATGTACAAGCTTAAAGTGCATGTAACTTCCCTCCTGTGCCAGCTATGAAGACGCAAATACATTTGCGTCCAACGTTATCATGTCCTCTTTCAGATCCACCATGAATGGGTCGAATATTCCGTTCCTAAGTGTGCCATGCCAACGTCTTTATGTAGTGTACCTTACACGTTTTCCAGCCCAGGCGAAGTAGGCCCTGAATTCTGCCATCGAGCCTTTTCCTGCCTTCTAACTCTGAATGCCTCAGCCTGGGGCTGCCTCTGTGTTCATGACCTTTACCTTACTCCTTGCGCGGCTAACGGTGCTTAGCTCAGCCTGTTGCCTGCCAAGACTGTATTCAACCTTCGAATTATCTGTTCCGCTCCTCAAAAAATACATTCCTGCCTACTAGTTTAAGTAAACATCCTTCCAGTTGCAGAGCAAAGGGTCAAGCCTTACTGTCTCCGTGCAAGTAATTCATAGCTCCTGTTACCATGGTAGGCCCATGCCCCCTCGCATCTCATGCAGACACGTAGACGCTTATACACGCACTCACAGTCAGTATAGAATAGCCTCTGCCCAAGAGACCTTTTCTCCTAGATAGCATGGTTCCCAAACATCAGATATCAGATATGATATAGGAACGAGTTGATCTGACATGCCAGACTTCTGTCTCTTTCCTCTAGTGTAAATGTCAAGTCCCCTGCACCCTCCAGCTCCACGTCAATCACACGTCATGCAGCTGCGCGCGCATCCAGATCTCCGATTTCTGCTGACATTGCAAGAATCTGCTATGTAACCACCCACTTGTGACACTTTCATGTGACGTTTCTAGCACACACCTCTATGTTCACGCCTAGTTCACGCCTTCTGCTTACGTATTGCTAACACGTGTGTGCTCTTATCTTGCTTCTCTCAGCTGTTACGCCTACTGTATAGGTTTGCATTATCCGATTTGAGTATAAAAGTTATGTATTGTCAATAAAATATTGCTCTATCCCTTCCTGAACCCCAGTGGTGAAAGGAACATGATATCCAGTTCTAGAACCATTCCTTTTTAAGGAATAAAACCCCAAAGAACTCTAACACCACGGACTCTGCCTCTTTCTTTCCGATTGAGTTATTATTGTTTAAGTACTTACCTGCATAGAAATTAGGACGGTAAATCAAATATTTACCACAAGTTCATGTCCCTCAATGCGACATCCACGACAGTTAACTATTCACAAGGCAGGGACATTGAGGGCTGCTCAGTCTTGGACACAGTGAGTCCCCTCCTAGACACAGGTTGATATGTGATGTATGTGTTGCCCAATCCAACAATGGACTGGAGATGTGGGCAGGCTACATAGGAGTTATAGTGCTGGCATCCTGCGTGTGTGTGTGTGTGTGTGTGAGATGTGCAAGGACTGTGTTCCCCCTCACAACTGCATGCATTTACATCAGCTTTTCTTATGCAGATGTACCATGTGAGATGTACACTGGTCCCTGATCATTGCATTTGTGATGAGTCTGTATCTTTCTGCTATACTGATAGATGTTGATATATAACACCGTGTCACTGATCATTTCCCCCCTTGTCTCCCATGCCTGAAACTCAAGGTACACCAGTGTAAGTTCTGTGTGGAGGGCCATTGCAGCCATGGTGCGAGCTCTAAGGGGTCTCATACCGATGGTGCACAATGATGTGCAATTGACCATGTGGGAAATGTGCAACGTTGATGTTTGCCAGATGGCCCTTTCCATTGTATGGCACCCATACTGTGGTAGCTACCACCTGGCTCCAGCCGTGTGTCACCAGTACCCCGTATTCACACAAGTGCGATAGTGATAGGCATGGAGACATGCCCAAATGGCGGTGGCCATGCTCCGCCACCCAAATCGCAGTACCTACCACCTGGCCCCAGCGGTGTGTCACCAGCACCCCCCATTCACACAAGTGCGGTAGTGAAAGGCATGGAGAAATGCCCAAATGGTGGCGGCATGCTCCGCCACCCAAATTGCGGTACCTACCGCCTGGACCCAGCTGTGTGTCACCAGCAACCCCATTCACACAAGTGCGGTAGTGGTAGGCATGGAGACATGTACAAATGGCGGTGGGCATGCTCCGCCACCCATATCACGGTAGCTACAGGCTGGCCCCAGTGGTGTGTCACCAACACCCCCCATTCACACAAGTGTGGTAGTGATAGGCATGGACACATGCCCAAATGGCAGTGGGCATGCTCTGCCACTCAAATCGTGGTGCCTTATGTGATTGTATGGCACCCAAATCGCACTAGTTACCACCTGGCCCCAGCGGTGTGTCACCAGCACCCCCAATGTTACACAAGTGTGGTAGTGATAGGCATGGAGACATGCCCAAATGGCGGTGGACATGCTCTGCCACCCATATCGCGGTAGCTACTGCCTGGCCCCAGCAGTGTCTCACCAGAAACCCCCATTCACACAAGTGTGGTAGTGAAAGGCATGGAGACATGCCCAAATGGTGGTGGGCATGCTCCGCCACCCAAATTGCAGTACCTACCACCTCGCCACCAGCCCCCCCCACTCACACAATATGGTAGTGGTAGGCATGGAGACATGCCCAAATGGCGGCGGGCATGCTCCGCCACCCAAATTGCGGTACCTACCGCCTGGACCCAGCAGTGTGTCACCAGCACCCCCATTCACACAAGTGCGGTAGTGGTAGGCATGGAGACATGCACAAATGGCGGAGGGCATGCTCCGCCACCCATATCTCGGTAGCTACAGGCTGGCCCCAGTGGTGTGTCACCAGCACCCCCCATTCACACAAGTGTGGTAGTGATAGGCATAGACACATGCCCAAATGGCAGTGGGCATGATCCGCCACTCAAATCGCGGTGCCTTATGTGATTGTATGGCACCCAAATTGCACTAGCTACCGCCTGGCCCCAGCGGTGTGTCACCAGCACCCCCAATTTACACAAATGTGGTAGTGATAGGCATGGAGACATGCCCAAATGGGCGGTGGACATGCTCTGCCACCCATATCGCGGTAGCTACTGCCTGGCCCCTGCAGTGTCTCACCAGCAACCCCCATTCACACAAGTGTGGTAGTGTTAGGCATGGACACATGCCCAAATGGCAGTGGGCATGCTAAGCCACTCAAATTGTGGTGCCTTATGTGATTGTATGGCACCCAAATCGCACTAGCTACCGCCTGGCCCCAACGGTGTGTCACCAGCACCCCCCATTCACACAAGTGTGGAAGTGATAGGCATGGAGACATGCCCAAATGGCAGTGGGCATGCTCCGCCACCCATATCACGGTAGCTATTGCCTGGCCCCAGCAGTGTCTCACCAGCAACTCCCATTCACACAAGTGTGGTAGTAATAGGCATGGACACATGCCCAAATGGCAGTGGGCATGCTCCGCCACTCAAATCGTGGTGCCTTATGTGATTGTATGGCACCCAAATCGCACTAGCTACCGCCTGGCCCCAACGGTGTGTCACCAGCACCCCCCATTCACACAAGTGTGGAAGTGATAGGCTTTGAGACATGCCCAAATGGCGGTGAGCATGCTCCGCCACCCATATCACGGTAGCTACTGCCTGGCCCCAGCAGTGTCTCACCAGCAACCCCCATTCACACAAGTGCTGTAGTGATATGCATGGAGACATGCCCAAATAGCGGTGGGGATGCTCCGCCCCCCAAATCACGGTAGCTCCCGCCTGGCCCCAGCGGTGTGTCACCAGCACCCCCCATTCACACAAGTGCCGTAGTGATAGGCATGGAGACATGCCCAAATGGTGGTGGGCATGCTCCGCCACCTAAATCGCGGTAGCCACCACCTGGCCCCAGCGGTGTATCACAAACACCCCCCATTCACACAAGTGCAGTAATGATAGGCATGGAGATGTGCCCAAATGGCGGTGGGCATGCTCTGCCACTCAAATCATGGTGCCTCATTTGATTATATGGCACCCATATCGCAGTAGCTACCGCCTGACCCCAGAGGTGTGTCAACGCCATGGAGCATGCCCTCACAGCCAATGGAAACGATGATTGTGGTGGCATGGCGCAATTTTGAAAATCGTGGTCGGCATGCTCCGCCACCGCGGAGGCGGTCATTGGATGCATTTGAACGATGCATCATAGCGGTAGACCACACCTGGCTCCTGGGCAGTGTCACCGCCATGGAGCATTCCCTAGAGCCAATGGGAATGATGATTGCGGTGGCATGATGACATTTTGATAATCGCAGTAGGCGTGCTCCACCACCGCGTAGGTGGTCATTGGATGGATTTGAAAGAGGCAGACCTGGATCACCAATTGCTGCAGCTTGGCACCTTTGAAACGACCCCAGGGGGCTATATATGTGTGGGAGCGAGCCTCACATTTCCACTATTCCCAGAGCTTGCTGCCTGAGACCCCTCATCTGCTGCTGCCTCAAGAGCCTGCTGCCAGAGACCCCTCACCTGCTGCTGCCTCCAGGGACTGCTGCCTGAGACCCCGCATCTGCTGCTGCCTCCATAGCCTGCTGCCAGAGACACCTCACCTGCTGCTGCCTCCAGGGACTGCTGCCTGATAACCCTCACCAACCAATTCTACTGCTGTTGTCTCATGTCCACAGTGATGGCAAGGACAGAGAAGATCCGTGCCAGTCCCTTCACGAGCGAGGAGCTGGAGGTCCTGGTGGACCAGGTGCTCACACAGTACCCATGGCTATATGGTGCCCCAAATGGCGTGGTAAGTCCTAGAGCGGGGGCCACACATGTAGTTGGTCTGATGCAGTATGTGCCTGAGAGTGGGGGGTTGTGGCATGCACTGCATATCATGCTGTCTCCAGGGGAAGGTAGGGGTACCCAATGCCATAGGTTTCCCTGTCTGCACATGCATGTGTGAGTGACCTGTGTTGTATTGTCAGCCATACAGTGACACAGAAGTTTGTTCATGCAGGAGCCAGGACAGTGATTGCTTGGCTGAATGGCTGTGTGTGCCCCTGTTGTCCATCTCAGTGTGAGTCCAGCTGGCCAACACAGAGCCCGCCGACAAAGACAAGGATACATACTTGCAGAGTATTACATCAGTCTTTTCTCATTGCACTCCAGCTATGCGCCATCTCAGCACTGTAGATTACACACAACCGGCCTTGTGATGAGAATTTTCTATTTGTGAGTTCATGTCCCTCAATGCGACATCCATGACAGTTAACTATTCACAAGGCAGGGACATTGAGGGCTGCGCAGTCTTGGACACAGTGATTCCACTCCTAGACACAGGTTGATATGTGATGTATGTGTTGCCCAATCCAACAATTGACTGGAGATGTGGGCAGGCTACATAGGAGTTAGAGTGCTGGCATCCTGTGTGTGTGAGATGTGCAAGGACTGTGTTCCCCCTCACAATTGCATGCATTTACATCAGCTTTTCCCATGCAGATGTACCATGTGAGATGTACACTGGTCTCTGATCGTTGTATTTGTGATGAGTCTGTATCTTTCTGCTATACTGATAGATGTTGGTACATAACACTGTGTCACTGATCATTTCCCCCCTTGTCTCCTGTGCCTGCAACTCAAGGTACACCAGTGTAAGTTCTGTGTGGAGGGCCATTGCAGCCAAGGTGCGAGCTCTAAGGGGTCTCATACCGATGGTGCACCCACTGCCACAAGAGGTGGGACGACATCAGCCGGCTGGCAAAGAAGGTGGCAGAGATGAGCTTGGGACTGCTTCCTCGCACTGGGCGGTTGGCACGATGCAGCATGACACCACTAATGAGCCGCATCTTAACGTTGACTCAGCCTGAGCATGATGCACGTTTGAAGGAGCATCAGCAGCAAGCCAGGGGTGAGTATTTGGGGAGGGTGACTTTGGCTGGGAGTGGCTGCAAGTGTACAGAGACTGTGCCGGCGCTGGCCTATGTGATGTTGGTAGTATGATGCAGGGGCATGTAAGTGGCTGCTGGGCTGGCTGCCAGTGTCACGCATGTGCCCTACCTGTACTTACAAAGCTAATTTTAAAGCTGTGCATTTCCATTGTAGTCTGAGTTATGTCCTTCAGGTTTCTTCTGCATTTGGGTAGTCTGGGGAATCACATTGGGAGGGACGGCAGTGTTCCCGATCTGAGTGTGCCTGCATCAATGCGACCAATTTATTCACCCAGATTGGGGAGGCCTAGACATCTGACTACAATGTGCACCAGTCTTTGGGCCCCAAAGTACAACATGGTGGGTGGCATGTGCTCATCGCCATTGTGGACTGTCATGTTGTAGTCTGTGTCTGTGTTGTCCCCTCCTGTTCCATCCAGATCTGTCAGTGGCAACAAGTGGTGTGCCCCCATCATGTCCCTAGGTGTGCTCAGAGCTAGTTGTGTGTCTGTTTGAATAAAGCCACAAGCAAGGTGTTGTGCTGTGTGGTCATCACATGGCTCATTCATGCCTGAATTTCCAGTTTCCACACGCTGTTTGAGTCTATATAGTGTGTTGGCACGATGTGATTGCACAGGGTGGTGTGCAACATGTAGATTCTGTCATTTTTTGTAAAGCATTGCTTGCACATGTTTGTTCTGTTTCTGCCACTGACCTGACCCTACATCTCTCGCTCTCATGCAGAATCTCCTGTGGTCACAAAGGGACGGGAGACGGACACCAGTGGGGGTGAAACTAGCTCAACAACTGCACAGGAGCCCAGTGACACAGATGTCACCAGCGCATCAGAGGGGGACAGGAGTCTGCTGGAGGAATCCCAGCCTGAGACGCAAAGTACCACATCATCTGATGCCAGCGGGGATGCATCCATGTTGGCGGGCACAGGGAACGGGGACTCTGCATCATCTTTCACCACACAGCGGCCAGTGCCCACCCTCCCAGCCACTTCCTCTGGTGCTGCCCGTGTCCGCCTCAGTAATGGGGAAGAGTGTCCTTCACTCCTGGCACCGCTGCCCCTGCCCCTGTCCCCCCTGCTGACATCAGTGCTGAGTCTGTGGACCTTTTGGGACAGATGTGTGTAGGCCAGACAGCTCTCCTCAATGCCTTCATTGACCACAACAAAATATTGGCGGGGGGTTGCTTTAATGGAGGGCATACATTTAGATGTGGGTGGGCTGCACCGGACTGTCCAGGCTTTGTCCTCCACAGTGACGTTTGCCCTTCAACATGCACATACTCACAGACCAGCTCCGGTCCCTTTGTCCATCCCTGGCAGTGGCCACATCTGACGATAGTGACCACGGTCCACATACATCGAATTCACGATACGGCACACAAAGCACACAGCAGCAGCAACCCAAGCGGTCCCGGCCGCAGACACCATCCCCACAGAAGACTAAAGCCAGCCCAGAGTGCAGAGGGAAAAGCCCGTCAGGCAACACCAGGGGTCAAAAAGCAAAGCAGCAGACATCAGACACACATGCCTCAGAGGCATCCCCAGCCAAGGACTCTCATGTCCCGAAATCATCTCGCAATTAGAAGCCTACCGTTTCAGTGCCCACCAAGGAGGTGGTGCATGCCAAGAGTACACCTAGGAAGAGCTCAAAGGCAGAATCACCCACCACCTCAACTCCCATTCCAAGCCGAGTGAAGCAGGGGAAGGAGGGCACTATAGGGGTGACACCTAGTAAACAGGGGAAGGGGGGCAGAGACAAAACCAGGCAAAGAGTACCGCTGGGTCCAGCATATCAACAGAGGGGGGGCAGCGTCTGCACCTCATGCAGCTTTGGTGGTGAGTGTGCCAGTTGTGGCCACACCACCTCCAATTGATCCCATGTCAGGGAAGCCATTTAGAATCCCCAAGAAGTGGAAAGGCACCCCTCCACAATCTCCCAGTCACACTGTGTCTCACGTCAGCATGACTCCACCTTCACGTGCCACTACACCACCTGGTCCAAACAGCCCTCTGGCTTGCCAAGCTACTGATAGCTCTATCTCAGCTGGGCCTCTCTGTCCCCAGTCAATTGCCCCAACAGTCCCCGTGTCACAGCCAGCTCCCAGTCCACCTGACAGCCAAGCCTCAGTGGTAGTCACCCTCACACCTGTCTCTCACACAGGTGGGCCTGTACTGCACATTACCCCAGACTGTGTTGCTAACCATGGAAGGGTACAGTTGCACACATTCCCTGTGCAGCCTCTCCTGGACATACCCTGCACTTTGTTTCTACCACTGGCCTTGTCATTCACTGCTGTTCTGGCCTTGCATGTGCAGTTTCTCATGTACTGACTTTGCACTTCACCCTGCCCACTGGCCTTGTCATTCACTGCCGTTCTGGCCTTGTCTGTGCAGCATCTCATGTACTGAATCTGCACTTTACCCTGCCCTCTGGCCTTGTCGTTCACTGCTGTTCTGGCCTTGCCTATGCAGATTTTCATGGACATACTCTGCACTTTGCCCTGTCCACTGGCATTGTCGTTCACTGCTGTTCTGGCCTTGCCTGTGCAGCTTCTCATGTACTGACTCTGCACTTTGCCCTGCCCACTGGCCTTGTCATTCACTGCTGTTCTGCCCTTGCCTGTGTAGCTTCTCATGTACTGACTCTGCACTTTGCCCTGCCCACTGGCCTTGTTGTTCACTGCTGTTCTGGCCTTGCCTGTGCAGATTCTCATGGACATACTCTGTACTTTTCCCTGACCACTGGCCTTGTCGTTCACTGCTGTTCTGCCCTTGCCTGTGCAGCTTCTCATGTACTGACTCTGCACTTTTCCCTGCCCACTAGCCTTGTCATTCACTGCTGTTCTGGTCTTGCCTGTGCAGTTTCTCATGTACTGACTGCACTTTTCCCTGCCCACTAGCCTTGTCATTCACTGCTGTTCTGGTCTTGCCTGTGCAGCTTCTCATGTACTGACTCTGCCCTTTGCCCTACCCACTGGCCTTATCGTTCACTGCTGTTCTGCCCTTGCCTGTGCAGCTTCTCATGTACTGACTCTGCATGTTGCCCTGCCTACTGGCCTTGTCGTTCACTGATGTTTTTCCCTTGCCTGTAAAGCTTCGCATGAACATACTCTGCACGTTGCTCTGCACACTGGCCTTGTTGTTGACTGCTGTTTTTCCCTTGCCTTTGCAGCTTCTCATGGACATACTTTGCACGTTGCCCTGCCCACTGGCCTTGTTGTTGACTGCTGTTCTGGCCTTGCCTGTGGAGATTCTCATGGACATACTCTGCACTTTGCCCTGACCACTGGCCTTTTCGTTGCATGCTGTTTTCCCTTGCCTGTGCAGCTTCTCATGGACATATTCTGCACTTTGCCCTGACCACTGGCCTTGTTGTTCACTGCTGTTTTTCCCTTGCCTTTGCAGCTTCTCATGGACATACTTTGCACGTTGCCCTGACCACTGGCCTTGTTGTTGACTGCTATTTTTCCCTTGCCTGTGCAGCTTCTCATGGACATATTCTGCACTTTGCC
Organism: Lissotriton vulgaris; assembly: GCF_964263255.1. NCBI lineage: Eukaryota > Metazoa > Chordata > Amphibia > Caudata > Salamandridae > Lissotriton > Lissotriton vulgaris. Next base: position 1,717,150,737 of record NC_141689.1, on the reverse strand, counting down.
CTGACTACTGGCCTTGTTGTTCACTGCTGTTCTGGCCTTGCCTGTGGAGATTCTCATGGACATACTCTGCACTTTGCCCTGGCCACTGGCCTTGTTGTTCACTGCTGCTTTGCCACTGCCTGTGCAGCTGCTCATGGACATGCTCTGCATGTTGTACATTGCTCTTCTCTTCTCATGGTGCCTATCTGTGTAATAATTGAATAAAAACAGTTGCCCCTGTTGCCTATTTTGTCAGTGTCCTTACTGAATGAAGTTATTTTTCTGTGTATATATAGTTAACTGTGCCACATGGTCTGTGTGGCACTTCAACATAGTCTATGTTTTAGCTCACTTACTCTACTTTTTACAGGGGTGACATGGGCTTCATTGCTTCCTGACCCAGACACTTGTGGGGTCAATGGTGTCAATTTTTAATGGGAAGCCGTTCTCATTTTCTTAATGTGTTCATGTTGGCTATCTTGTACACATGTCAGGTTGGGGGGCACTGCCAGCACAGAGTGAGGTAAGGTAAGGTATGGTTAAACTGTATTTGCATAGTTACTTAAAACTCTTGCAATACATACAAAAATAAAACCATGTTTAAAATGTCCGTGGTCCCTCATTAGTGTGGCAGCATGAATGTCTAACACACTTCTGTGTCATTATAGTTATAACGTCCCAACTGTTTGTGCCTTTGCGACCTATAAGAAAGATGCGATCCGTTGTCACAGTTAGTCGACCATGTGATAAGCTTACCACCGTAAACAGATAGCCTGCACCTTAAGAATCAATTTGGCATTTTTGCTCGAGCTACTTTAAGGAATTTGTATAGCCTTGTGTTCAATTGTGGTGATGAGGGATCAAAGCATGCCAGAACTGCTTATCTCCTTGTCCTGATCCCTCTTTGATTAAAGGGAATTTTCAGCAGCTGCCTTCTTTCTTCACACATCTCTGTGCAAATGCAAATGATGTGTATAATGTTTCACTGGTCCTTGTTGCAGAGGCTACATAGATTAAAAGCCTGCACCCTTTTCCAGGGAGGGAGCTGCTGTGTGGTTGGTAACACTACTAGCGGGAACTTTAGGAATTTTATTTTCAATATTTTTGGATATCCCAAATTGAAGTAGTGTTGAGAGCTAGGGACTTATATGTGGCCAAAGTCATCCAGGCGTGCTCTCTGACAGAGAAGGTCGTCTTATCCTCTAGCAAATAGTGTATCTTCAGCGACTTCCACACTGTTTTTTTGAACACTGAATGGAGGCAGTGTGTGTCCCTGTGATTGTCAAAGCCTCCTGGAGATATTGACCTGCAGGTGAGTTCTGCCTCTGTTGGATTTCTTGCCAGAGGAGATGGTTTAGTGTGTTAAGGTTTGATGACCTAATCTTGTGCCAGCAATTGATGAAAGCTCCATAGCTGGCCCAGGTTTGCTTTATGAGACCAAACTCCAATCAAATTTGTGCCGGTGAGGTGTAGGTCGGCAGGCTGAACATCGTTTTACATGCTTTAACAAGTGTTTTATCCAGGAGGTTACTAGCTCTCCCACACAGTGCCTCAGTACCGTAGGTAATAGAAGGTAGTATTTTAGCCCGAGCTACCATCAAGAGTGGGCTCAGAGTGGGGCCAATCAGTTTAGCTGATAAAACTTTCAAAGAAAGTGCAAGGATCATCCCTTTCCTTTTGATCTCCTCTTGCTGGCGACTGAATAAACCCTGTTTGTCTATGTAAATTCCCAGGTACTTGTAAGCCTCTGCTGTTTCGATATATTTGTTACCCAGGTACCAGTGATGGATCTTTTTTAATTTCTTGTTAATTGTCATGGTCCTTGTTTTGCTTAAGTTTATTGAGAAACTGTTTTCTTCTACATAGACCTCTAGGCAATTCAGGAGATGTTGCAGGCCCACTGCCGTGTGGCTGAGCAGGACAACGTCGTCTGTGTAAAGTAAGTTAGACATTGGGGAGCCCCCTAATCTGGGTGCATGTGAATTGCAGTTATTGAGTGCCAAGGTTAAGTCTGCCATGTATAGGTTGAACAACATGGGGACCAGGACGCAGCCCTGTTTGAGACTTTTCGATGTTTTAATTTTTCTTGAGAGATGCGTTCCTGAGCCCAGTTTGACCAGGTGTCGGAGTGTAGGAGCATGATCATTGTTAAAAGGTTGTTGGGGAGGCCCCATCCGGCTAGCTTAGACCATAGTTTGGGCCTCTCCACATTGTCAAACGCGGCGCTGTAGTCAATGAAGCAGACATGGAGCTGAGTTTTCCTCAGTTTTGCCATGTCTACTAACAGTGGCATTGCCATGATATTGGTTATTGTGCCACAGCTTTTTCTGAATCCTGTCTGGTTTAGCGGGATTATTTTGTTATTTTCTGCCCAGCTTGACAGCTCCTCCAGCAATGTGCCCGCAAAGTATTTGGCTTCATTATCAATCAGGGCTACTAACCGATAATTGGCTGGTGAATTCTTGCTGCCCGATTTGTGTATTGGGATGATAGTGGAGCCTTTCCATGAATCTGGAATTATGCCCAGATGTCGTACTTCCAGGAATAGTGAGTGGAGTATTTTTGCCCGGTCCCCCGGCTTTTCCTTAAACACTGCTGGTGGGATTCCGTTTGGCCCTGGTGTCCCTCCTTTTTTCCCTTGTTGATCAGTTTTTTGATTAAGAGCTGTTCAGTGGTGGGTGAACCTTTGACGCTATGTAGATTTCCTCCGGCATGTTGAGATGTGCTGATTGCCTTTAAGCATAAACCTGCTTCGGGGTTTGCAGGAGGGGAGCTACCGCTTTCCCTGCTCCAAGTGATGAAATCAACTGCATCCCTGGCTGTTTTGTTCTTCCCCGACATTAAATCAGTGACACTTTGGCTATTAAAGTGGGATTTTAGATAGCTTGCCCATGTTTCCTCTAGTATGAAGGAGGTGAGGCCCCCAAGGTTCGGGTGTATTATCGTATTTACTGTTTTCCAGAATCGGTCACTGGCATTATGCTTGGTGTTGTACAGGAGTTTAGCCCAGAGGTCCTGTTCATTGTTGTTGTCAATAGTCCATTTCAACCTCTTCAGTTTGATTCTCTGTTCCCGCACATTAGAGATAAGTGATAAATTGCCTGGGTTGTGGCGTGAAGATCTTAGCAAGCCATTTATTGATTTCTTAAGTACTTTTAGTTGTAATATTTGACTCGTAGATAGTTTATTCTGTTGTGACTGTCCGAGAGAGGACCTTGATTTTATAACTGATGCCTTTAGAGTGCTAAGGTTGGTTGTAAAACGTTCCCAGGAGTGTATCTGATTCTTGCCAGGTGATTGGACAGATATGAGACTAATTGCTGTACCTGTCAAGGTTTTTATGGATTCTGTCGAGAGCTTAATCTTCTTATAGTTTGTTGTGTAGCTTGTGCCTAAATGTAAAGCAGGGAGGATGCTATGCGTAGCCGTGCCCGCTAGAGTAGCCTCCTGTGGGCAATGATCACTATCCTCTATATTGCCCATTTTGAAGCCAGTTACGTATTGCAACAGTGAAAGGCTGACAAAGGTATAGTCTATAAGTGAGCTTGTTAGCTCAGTGTGGTAGCTTGCCGCTGGGGGAGTGTCATTGACTGTTCTTCCGTTAAGGGCCCTCAGGTTTAGGTGTTCCAGATCTTCCAAGAAGTTTCGGTTTAGCTTGTTCGGCCTCCCATGCATAAAGGAACCTTGCTGAGGTAAATTGTAACGCGTTGATTGGAGACGGACTTCCTTTGACTCAGATGTTCACATTAGAAATAGATGCATGTCCCCTGATAGAATAAAGTTTGAGGCTTCCGAGCAGTCTGCACTCAAGGTTACTAGTTCAATTATTTTTACTTTGTCGGTTGTTATTCGTTTCGGATGGATGTGAACATTGAACAGGGTTACTTCGGTCTTTGCCTCTGCCCATGGCAGAGCGAGCTTCACTGCTAGCGCTACATCTGTTTCCGGCTCCATTACTTCCACTGTTGGTAAGGATGTTATTAAAATGTAGGTCGCCAGCCCTCCTGAAGCGTGGCCCATTTTGCTGCCCTTGGTGACAAGCCAAGTGAAACAGCGAAATCCATAGATGTGCTGTGGTTCCGTGAGCCATGTTTCTTGTAGCATGATGATGTCAAAGTTGTTAAGATATTGAAAGAAGTCTGGATCCAGGGTTTTTGTTGCCAAACCATTTACGTTCCATGAACAAAGGCGTAACATAGCTTCTTTTGGCGGGACTTTATCCTGGGCTGCGTGGCTATTGTGTCATTGGGTCGCTGTTGTGAGGGTTATTGTTCTGACACATTGGTCGGCAAACCCGGGGTTCCGGCTACTTGAAAATTCCGCCCTTAGAGGCGCAAATTGATTAGTTTGGTTGAAAGCCCTTCTAGGCTCTGAACAACTAAGAGCCCCTTTTAGTACGGAGGTGGTGGGCCGAGAGCATTTTTGTGGTGCTTGTCTTGGACTCATGGTCAATAGTGGTGCCGGATAATCTGGCAAATGGTAGGGGCTAATTTGAATGCCCCAGTCTTTAAATATGGTATAGTGGTTTAGTACTCTTTGCACTGTAGCCGCTGATTTCCATAGTGCCCTTGTTGTTTCCGGATCCACTGGATTGTCTGCGGGGAGGAACTCGATTGCCAGCAGATAAAAAGTATTCAGGTCATTCAAGGTGGGACTAGCCCGAAGTAGATTTAAAATGTTCCCATGATTCAACAGATTATGGCGACCTTTTGTGGAATACTCTGGTTTGAGCAATATATAGCTCTGATGGAGCATCTGATCATTTGATGTATAAACTATGCTTTCCCGAGTCCCTGGTTGGTTGGCAGCGATATTTAGCTGTGATGGCTGGTAGGGCACTTTCTGGTCTTGGTGCGCAGCTACACATTGATCATTGGGGCCAGTTCCTGTGAACATTGTCGAGGTTGGAGTACCCAGAGTTATCTGAGCTTGCCCAAGGAGAGCAGGGTGTAATAGTCGGTCGGGGGCTATCCTCGCTTGAATCCCCTCCGGAAAGAGTGCCACTGCCTCGGGTATCCGGGGCTTTCTCTTTGCCGACTCATTGTTTCCGGCTGGTGCGGATGTTATGCCCGACTGAGTATGATCGTGCCTGAGGAGAGGGTGCTGAATCAGCTGGTCGGGGGTTGTCCTTGCTTGGTTCCCTTCTGAACCGGATGCCACTCTCTGGAATGTGGAAAACAAAAAAAGGGAAAACAAAAAAGGCTTGGGTCTATATACTAGCTGGCCTAGACCACTCTAAATTAAAACAGCAAGAAAGATGGCCAGGTAGATTGTTTGTGAGGACCTAATCTAGTACCACTTATCAAATAGATCTAAGCGGACACACTTTTCATTTAGTAATTTTTTACTCAGTCCTTCATTTTCAAAAAACATTCATATATGTCCAAACAATGATACCATTTCATTAGCAAAATTCACATAAAAATACAATATTCAAAACACAAGTTTGACGAACACTATAAATGATACATATTTACATTTACACCATATATACAAAAACACAGACAGAAAATGCCTATCTTCATTCAATGTTTGAGGCACCAGTCTTGATATAAACCAACCAACAAGCAAGGGGCCGTTCTGTATTTTTGCTGGCCTGCTTGCTTGATTATGCTGGAACCTTCTAGTTTCAAGGGTCAACACTCAGGTAGACTTTATCTGCAATTACAATCCTGATATGCCCTTCCTGAGTCTTGTTCCAGCATCAAGTCAACGCGTTTCGAACCCACGTGTTTTTAAGGGGTTCTCCTCAGGACCTGGACTGGAAACTGTCCTGTACTGAAATGTAGCCTTGACGGAGCAACAGTATTCTCTCTCTCAGGGGCACTGTGGATCTCTATGTCTTGCGGTAGAAATGTCCTTGTATGAATCAGAGTTCCGGGGGTGATGCCCGATGCTGTATGCTCATGGACGGAGATGGCGCGATTCAATCATGATGGTCCGGGTGATGTTACTTCGTGATCCTGCCTGCCGGGTGTCCGCTCAGTGTTTTGCACTCGGTGTATCTCTCTGCTCGCGGCCTCCGCGTACAACGTCAGCCATGTGGAATGTGTCAGTCTTCTTCTCTTCCATTACTTCATTGCCCACTAGGTAGTCAATTGTTTTTTGCCCAGTTGCTTGCCAGGTGCTCATGTGGGGAGACTCATCATCTTGGGGCGTTAGTTCAGTTTGCCTAAGCAGACCCGCTTGGCTAAGCATCGCAAAGCTGGTGTTAAGAGGCTGAGGACCAAAACCAGTTGTATTGGGTGTTTTTTCTTTTGCTGAGCGTAGGTCTGTGTCTTCTTGCTTAAGAGGGTCTTCCTTTATTCCTGTTGGCTTGCTGACTGGGTTAAGGGGTGCTGCTGTGTGAGGATAAATACCTGTGAGGGTCGTTTTTCTTGCCTGCCATCCTCTTTGCAAGCTATAATTGAGTTTGGGCTCTGTTTGGTGAAGATTGGGTAAGTCTGTGTAGTGAAGATTGGGTAAGTCTGTGCTTGCTTGAGTGGCAGTAATTTCTGATTGCGTCCTTTTCTTTTCAGCTGACGGCATTGTTTTGCGTTCAATTTAGTCACGTCCGTAGTTGCCTTTGCTACCTTTGACTGCTGCCGCTGCTGTTCAGAATGCTTACCCTTTGCAGTGAGCCAGTAGCAATTCCTTTGCAGGGTTTCTCAATTTTTATTTCTGCTGTCGGGTATGCATTGCTGTCGTTAGTGGGGCAATTGACCCTAGCGTTGCTGGCTAGTTTTTCCTTCAGCTCATTGAGCACGGTAGAGAGCATTGCCGGAAGGGTTGATAGCTTGTCCACAAATTGACTGCACCCGCATTGAAGGTATGATGCTGTTTGTGCCCTTCTTATTATTGAGTTGAGATCCCCCAGTTTTTCGTCAATCCCTGATGTAAACACTCCCAGTGTGTTTAATAATGTGAGTTGTATGTCCACCTTATCAGATTGATATTGTAGTGCCTCCACTGACAGTTGCATAGTTTTTAGGAGGAAGGCCCAAGCCCCTCCATTTTGCGTATTAGGGTCACCCCGCTCCTTGAAGCCCTCTTCCCCCCTGGCGACTGTGAGTCTGCTAATTGAATCTGCGGGTGGTTCAGCTTTGGCGAGAGAGGGTCTTGGTGTTGGACTGGAGAGGATACTGCCAGCATATCCTCCCATTTTTGAGTTCCTAAGTATGACAAAGCGGTCCTATCTTCCTCCTGCATTAAAGGTTTTGAGTTGACTGGCGGGGGTGTGGGCTTCTGGGTGATTTGGGTGGTGGATCTGATGTCACCGCTGAGTGTAATGTTCCTTTCATCATTGTGATCCTTAGAGTCCTCGTGGCCAAAGGCCACCCCTTCGATGGCCACCGGGGAGTCCTGTTTAGTCAGCTTGCTTTCTAGACTGAAGGCTGCTGAGCCTGGCTGCTTTCTCTGGTTAGCCTGTAGGTTTATTTTCTTTAGCAGTGGCTGACCTTCTCCAATTGAGGGCTTCGGGCCTGCATGGATTCAGGAGTTTCTGCTATTGTTAATAAAGTTGTTGCCAGTGTGACACTGGTTGCTGATCGTGAGTGCTGTACTACTAGTTGTAATGGTGGCTGAGGCTCCTTGGGTCCTAGTGCCTTTGTTAATGCCTCAGGGTCACTTTGGGTTGAACCAGTATGTTTTGCGTCTCCTGCAGATTGTGTGACCTGTGCAGTGCGATGCGCTGAAGGACTAGCTGAAAAGTTGGTTGTAGAGGTTCCAAATTTATATTGATTTGAAAAGTTCTCAGTGCTGATTTTGGTTGGTAGCCCTTCGTTTGTAGAAACCATCCTTATAGGTGGAGTTGTATTAGCGTGCAGAACAGTTGATAAGTGAAATGCGGGGGTCTCCATCATGTCTGGTACAGCTTGATTATGAGCTTGGTTGTGCACTTGTGCAGTCATTTGCTGCTTTTGCTGGATTTGTAAAGTTTTTACAACAAGGGGTGGTGAGGGACAGAGTCTCTGAATTAAGCAGAAAGCTCTCACCCAGTCAAGAGATCAGGGCTAGATCCAACACCGTTTTTTAGCTCACTGCACCATCCCAGTTTCAGAACCTGGCTGTATGCAAATTAGTCTGTTCCTGTCCCAGTGCATGATGGGAACAGGGCAAACCAAACTACAAAAGCCAATTCTTACACTGGGAAGGAAACAAGCTCCCGGGGACCGGTTTCTGGCATTACAGCCGTCTTCGGCCCGGTTTGCTTGAATCCTGATGGTGCAATGAGCAAGGGTCTTGTAAAGTTGACTGGCTTAGCTGCCCTTCCGGTGGTACTGGATCTGGTGCTTGGTCTGGTAATAAGGGCGTCTTTCCATGTTGATGCCGGAGTACAGGGCGGCTCCTACATCCTTTATGAAATTAAATATTTTTGATTGGACCAGTGGTGCTTTAGGCTTCTCTCTTTGTGGCTCTCATGCACTTGGGTCACTTACTATCGAGATTAAAGCTGATTCGTCGCTACTTCGATTGGAGGAGTCCAAAGCGGGCCTGCTTTGCCCTTTTTTCTCTGAGCTGCGGGCTTCGGGAAACTTATTGTTCTTATTTTTTTTAGGTCGTGGCACAGGTCAGCTACTGTCTGGGAACCAATGCTGCCCCAATGTCCAAATGTCCAATGCTCTTAAACTCCCCCCCATTTGCTACCACTGCAGATTCGAAAAAGGCAGTCTCCACACAGAGGCCTGCACAGAGATATGTTTTCATGGGGCGGTAGATCTGTGCTATTCTGTAGTGCGGACGAGTGGGGCACGCATGGCAGAATGGAGGCTTCTCCTGACCTAGTCAGGCCACCTCAGCAGGATCTGCCACTGGCACACAGTTACCGGCCGCCCACTAATGACGGCCACACTCGCCCAGCCTACCTTCCTCACTGGATCCAGTCCTGGCCAGTGCCGATGCTGGTTGGGAGGTTAGAAGGCTGAAAGGGTGGAAGGCTCTACTGCCCCCCGGTAGCCGCGCCGGCTGTTCAGCCCTCAGAAGCCGGCGTGTCACGGGGGGACGGGGCGGGAGCTGCAGAACACCGGCAAGAAGCGGCAAAAAGCGGGCTGCCGTGGGCTGGCTGTGAGCTGTGTGGGCTGTGGAGGGGGGGGGGTGCGGGCAGGACAGGCTCACCCCGCCTTTCGGTCCCACCGCCTCGCTACCTCGACTGGAGCGGTTGAGCTGCTGTGAGCAAGATGAAAGTCAGGTCGAAAGCCAGCACAGAGTGGGATTCTATCCACAGGTTTCCAAGGCACGCTGGCCAGGGTCACCATATATGTGTGTTCTTCCTTTATGTGTGCCCAGTGGGGTATGTGTGTGGTCATCTTGTGATGGCCTGTCTTTCAAGTCCCATGCCTTACTTTCCATGTGTGGTCTTGGATGGTCAGGAAGTGTGCAGTGTACAGGGGGTGTTTGTCAGGAGTGTTGATGCGTACATGCCCCTGCACTTGTCACCCAGGTGTTGTATGCCTGTTGTTTTGATTGTTCAGCTCTATGGATGTGGTGAGTTGTATGTTGTGCACTGTGCAGTGTGTTGGTGTGTCCTTGCAGTTCTGTCTGACTCCTACTTGTTGTTTTTGTCACTTGTGAGCATGCAGAGTGTGTGACTGGCAGGTCAGTGTTGTGTTTTGTTGTTCATCCATGTGTCTTGTTACTGTTTGTGGTGACTGTGCAGACCTGCTGCTCCACACTTCCATTGTGGTTGTGTTTTCTCATGCCTTGCTGTTACATAGCGCCTTCTTGACTTCAGTGTGGCATGTAGTGTGCGGTGTCATACCATCCCCTATGTATGGTACACTCTTGAAATGTCCCCTACTGACATTCAGTAAACTTAACTTTGATGTCAGCTGCCCCCTTGGTTTACATGTGTGTGTGCCTCCCCATCACTTCATTTGTTACACTGTGCTGTGTGGTGCAGTTTTTTATCCAGGATCAATGTGCCACTCAGTGCATTTTCCTAATGGGTTGTATGTGATGTTTCTGTGCTGTTTGTCAGTCATGGTTGCTCATATGCGTTGTAATACTTTATTCGATGGAAATTCATCATAAAAGTACAGACATACAAATATATAAAAAAGACAATCAATCCAAAGTACTACAATTACATCCCATAAAAAACAGCAAGATAAAAACAATGTTTAAAACAATGTTATGGTTATTAAAAAGTTTTTTAGGGTTTATGCATTGCCCAACAGTCTAGAGCGTATTATCCAAGCACCCCCCAGGTATTTTGCCACCACACAAATAATGTACATAGAAACAGTATTAGTTGTAATAATACGTAGGGCTGACCTATGATCTTTTACACCCAACTCAGTACATACAGGTTTCAGCCATTTAGCCCTAACAGATTTGTATGCTGAGCAGGCAAATAAGAAGTGGGCAAGGGTTTCCTCAGGACATTGGCAACCTGGGCATTTTCATTCAATTCCCCCTTTAGACTTCCATCTTTCCAAAACATTTTTAAGGGGCAGGGTGCCATACCTTAATTTCAGGAACAGAGTTCTGTCACTGGCTACTTGGATGAAATCCAAGAATGGTTCCAACTTCATGGACGGTTTGTGAATAAGAAAGTTCATTGTTAAGCTCCCCAAATTTGAGCTGTTGTTAATCTTGGCCTCAACCCAGTCCCAATATAATTTCTTTACAATTTGCTTTGGAGGAGGGACTTGTGACGCCCAGGACTCCCCCAGGCCTATTGATACTACTAATTCCTTGAGGTTGTTAAGCCATTTTATTTGGTTAGAAACATTTAGGGTTATTAACTCATCCAGCACTCGGGCATACCCAGCTAGTTCCTCGGTTCTTCTAAGGCGCACCCAAAATAGCAGCGGCCTTCGTTGAACTTTATCCGAGATAGATTTTTTGCCCATATCAAAAAATAGGGGTAACAAAGGGGTAGAAGCTGGAAGTGAGACTAAATCTCTGATAAGCTTGTTTTCCGCAGTTACCAGTGACTTAGTATTTTCTGAACCCCATAATTCGGCGCCATAGACTGCCGAGGACAATGCCTTCCCTTCATAAACTATCAAGGCAGGGGCTACCGGTCTACTAGAAGAGACGCTGGTTCTTTATTATTACACCGGACACCCTTTTTAGATTTAGTACCGTTTTGGAAATGGGGGAATCCCAGGTCATACAGTTGGACAATCTCACCCCGAGATAATCAAATTCATTCACAACCTCTAAGGGGGATCGACACAAAGTAAGATGAACCTTCCTGGCCTTTCTGTTGGAAGTTAGGACCATTAGCTTTGTCTTCAAGGTGTTGACCGTTAACCCACGATCATCACAGAATAGGGAAAAACGGTCAAGCAACTTTTGAAGACCCTTAGGGGTCTTGGACATCAAGAGGGTATCGTCAGCAAAGAGGAGTGTCGGGGTTTTCTCCCCGGCAAGGACGGGGGCATCTGCCGGGTCCTCCCTCAAATGGTCCACCACCCCATTTATGAAGAGGGAGAACAATGTCGGCGCCATCACACATCCTTGCCGTACCCCCCTGCTGACTGGTACCCTCTCTGTCATTTGACCCTGGCGCCCCCATCGTATCCTTGCGTAGTTGTCCTCGTGCAATTTGATAACTAATTGAAGTAAGAGACTAGGAAACCCCATGGCTTGTAAAATCTCCCATAGCTTGGCACGTAGGATGACATCAAACGCCGTTTTCAGATCAATGAAAGCCAGATACAAACAGCCCTTAATGATCGATACTGACTTCCAATAAACCGCGCAAAACTGGAAGACTTGGTCCATAGCACCGACATTCCGCCTAAAACCAGCCTGAAAATGGGTAAGAATATCATTATCCATTAACCATGTCTCCACTCGATTTATAATGACCCTGCCAACTACCTTTTGGATGGTATCGATCAAACTAATTGGTCTGTAGTTGGCAGGGTCCTCTCTGTTGCCTTTCGTAAAAATTGTAATCACCTCCACCCCTTTCCATGATTCCGGGACGGGGTGGCCTAGCTGGATAAGAGTCATTAAATTAGCTATATACTCTGCCCAGATTAAAGGATCATGTAATAAAAGGTCACCAGGCAGGCCATCTGGACCGGCCGCTTTGCCTGGAAGTATCTTTAGGATTGCGGCCTTAACTTCTTGCTTGGAGAATATTATTTCATTACCCATCAATTCCAGGCCGGAGATAATGTTGCTACTCTCTATTGGTGGAAGGAGGGGAGTTTGAACGGCAACGTCACAATACAATGTTAAAAAATGAGCGTGCCATTGCTGGTCAGTAATATGGTTTAAAATAGGATCAACACCCCTCCGGTCTAGCATGTTAATCAGTTTCCAAAAAACAGTAGAGTTCTTTCCACTGGCAGTAATTTTAAGCTGCTGCCAATGCTCTTCCTCCTAATTTTTCTTTGCTAGGGCAATGGAACCACGATACTGTTTTCTAGCTAATTTTACTGCCATTGAATCCTTTAGTTTCATCGCTAAACCAATGGCTTTTCTCTTGGCACTACACTCAGCTGTATACCACGGATTCGCCTTTGGCGGTCTATTGGCCACCGCGGAGTTCCTTTGGGTATTTTTATGGAAGTTTTCTCCTATTTTGTCTGTGAATGTTTTATACTGACCCAATAGTTTATGCCCCATAGAGGAAACCTCTCCCCAATCCACCGCTGCAAGGCTAGAGGTTTCTGCTTTGACTAGTTCCCTAATGTTGTTAATTTTTCCCTCTTCGAATTTTACCACGTCCCACCTCAATTTCCGATTACAATTAGAAGGGAGAACATCCTTCGTAACCATCTCAGGACCCCCTTTGTTGCTAAACCCGTGTCCCCAATTAATTTTCATACATAGTGGGTTATGATCACTGTCTGAGGACTGCTTGACTTTCATATCTTTTAAACTAGCCTAAGAGTAAACATCTAAAAAGATATATTCAATTCGCGATGGGCAGCTTATCCTATTGTAGGCCATTGACCCTTCACGATCAGAAGTGGTCCGGCCATTTAGTGCCCGTAAATTATGGTCCAGAGCTAATGCATTCAACTGTATTGCTCTGGTGGTCCACTTCTTAATAGGGGGCAGCATTAAAGGTGGTATGGCCTGTCTCCAGTCATCAGAATTTAAACCCAAAACGTCCTCATCATCTAATGGTTCGAATGTGCAATTAATATCGCCCCCCAACAGGATTTTAGACCTAGGTGGAATCTCAGACAATTTAGCATCTAGTAACTCAATCGTTTGAGAAGTTGAACCGCCCTGAGTCCCTCTTGCATAAACACAAAACAGATGAACGGTGCCCCCATGTGGGCTTTTCAAGGAAATATGCAAAATGTCGCTTGACTGTGTATTGTGTGTGGTAACAGTACAATTCAAGTTCCCCTTTACCCAGATAAGCAGGCCACCAGAGGGGCGGGCTTTTCCTATAGAAACTGCTGGGACAAAATATGAAGAGTACCCATTTTTATAATGTGGGGACAAGCACCAGGTTTCCTGAAACATACAAATATGGAAGGGATCAATAAAATCATTCCAGTCTGGATTTTCAATGTTTTTATTAAATCCTGCTATATTCCAAGAAATGATGTTAATAGAAGAAAGAGCTAAGGTTGTTACAATGGTTGTGGGCGATGGAGTACAGACCAATTCAATCATTCTAATGGCCACATTATCCACAGACTCCTCAGTATTTTCTCCAAGTGTGGAAATAGCCTGCGATGACCCTACCTCCTCCTTCGGAACCTTTTGTCCGGAAACATAGATTGTATGTCAGTCAACTGCTTCCAGGGTGCTGAAACGATTAAAGCAGGGTAAAGGGGGGGGGGGGGGGGGTAATGTTGATGGCCAATCCAGTCCCCCTGAAACTGATTAAACCCAAAAGGGTGCCTACCTACTCTCCTTCGTACTGTGCTCCACCCTCTGTCTTCGCCCCCATCCCAATGGTTAGCATTGTAGTCCTGGAAAGGCTCTTCTCTCATCCCCCTTCTTGTATTGTTTGGTGCCCTTAACCAACTCCACCTATTACTGCTGTGGTCTGGAAGCATATAGAAATAGGAGAGGGGTTTGGCTAGAATAGAGGAGTTGTTGTCACGTGGGGATCCGGCACAGATATACTCCACTGTGCACGGATCCTCAAATGTCACAACAATACAGTCACCCTGGAGGTTTTTTGGCTTCTCACCCACCCAAGGTGCTCTCTCCAACATAAGCAGATTACTGTGAATGTTGGGCGGAAGTGGATAGTTTCTATCTTACCAGTAGCATACTTTGTTTTTAAGAGCCCAAAACGATTCTGAAGATGAGGGGGGGAGCTCAGGAACTCCTGTTAGAACAATTACATAGGAATGGGCATCAGGGGGCAAGTTAATATTCCGACGTGTTTTATTATTTGCTGAATGGGATAGAGGCGGTTTGGGATCAACAATGATAGGAGGATTAGGGGCAACAATGATGGGCCCGTTTACTTTCTGGAGAGTACTAGGCACAGTGGAGGGCGGTTTATTACAGCTATTTGTAATAGCCTTGGTTGGAGGTATTTTGGATGAACGCACTTTTAGGGTAGGGTTTTTCCCTACTACTTGTGCGTTGGACAATGGTGGTATATCACCAACCGGTGCTAGTCCACCGTTTGCCTTTTTGGCGGGAGCTTTTGGTCTGGCTTTTAATTCTAGATTTAGGGCCTGTAATTGATCTTCAATGCCTTTTAGTCTAGATTCCAAGGGGGACAGTAAAGATTTAATCAGTTCAGCTATAGAGCTCATAAAAATACCTTTCCTGTCTTCAACCCCGTCAAAGGATTCACCCAGGCTACTATCTTCAAGAAAGTTTTCCAGACTTGGGGTTGAGGCTGTATCATCGGGGATACCCAGTGGTAGGGAGTGTGAAACACAACGCTCCTCAGCTTTGTCTTCACTATTTGCTAAAGTAACCACTATGTCCCTCTCCGCCTCTAACCCACAAGACATGCCACTAGGATCACTAGAGGTTCCTTCCCCGCCCACTATAAGAATTGAATCAGTACTATCCTTGTTAGATGTTTGGGTGCATTTAGGGATAGCGCCCTCCCTCAAGCCTCTATGTACAAGTGATGTATCATGATCGTTTATAGCAATCGGGAGAGCCACTAAGGAGATTGAGGGGGCTACTTGAAGGGGCAGCAAAGAAGTAGAATCCTTGGGTACAGATTGACTGGTAGGGATGGAGTGATTTACAGGTATAAGTTGAATAGGATCCAATTGGGGAGTGCGTTGGGCTCTACTTGGTGTGGGCACAGAGGCTATAGGGCCTAGAGATGATCTCCTCGCTGCTGCGAGATCCTGCAACACTCTTCTTTCCATGAGGGCAATCCCCTCATCGATTAGAGTGTTTGTGCGCACAATGAAATGATCCAATGTGCCCGTCAGTTTGGAAGCACTAGCCGCAGCCTTACTTCGGGTTTCCCAAGTACACATCCCTGTGCCCAAGGGTCAAAGACTAACTAATACAATATGTACTGTAGAATAGCAGTGGCCAAATTGTAGCAACCGACAATAATATAACACAGTAGACAAGAATACACACACTGGATAGACCCAAGTTAACTAAAAAAAAAGAAGTCAATAGAAGAACCAAGAGCTGTGGCCCAGACCTGACTCTACAGACCTCGGAGGGCCACAGAGGGCCCGCCCTTCGCCCGGGCTTCGCCCCGGGCTGGGTACCGCGCGCGTCCCGCGTGCGCATTGCTGGTGGACCTAATATACAAGGAGTCTTTGAAGGGGGCGGGAAGAGGACCAGCTGCAGCCGATCAGCGGCGCTGGGCAGTCTGGTCCTCGCAGTCCCGTCTCTTGTCCGTCGATGGTTCAAGCGATGAAAGCAAAGTCTCCCAGCTTCACAAGGTTTAGGGCCAGCAGAGTTTCAATCCAGCGAGCGGCTCCCGTGAAGCGGGGGCCGCGAGAGGTAGCGCTATGGCCAAAGGGATAACACCACCGAAAGTTCAGCAACAGGCAGTAGAAGGGTCCCACTGAACACGAACACTGCACGGTCTTTGTGGTGGAGGAGGCGGGAAGAGGACCAGCTGCGGCCGATCAGCAGCTCTGGGCAGTCTGGTCCTCGCAGTCCCGCCTCTTGTCCGTCGATGGTTCAAGCGATAAAAAGCAAAGTCTCCCAGTTTCACAAGGTTTAGGGCCAGCAGAGTTTCAATCCTGCGAGCGGCGCCCACGAAGCGGGGGCCGTGAGAGGTAGCGCTATGGCCAAAGGGATAACACCACGGAAAGTTCAGCAACAGGCAGTAGAAGGGTCCCACTGAACAGGGACACTGCACGGTCTTTGTGCTGGAGGGGGCGGGAAGAGGACCAGCTGCGGCCGATCAGCGGCGCTGGGCAGTCTGGTCCTCGCAGTCCCGCCTCTTGTCCGTCGATGGTTCAAGCGATGAAAGCAAAGTCTCCCAGTTTCACAAGGTTTAGGGCCAGCAGAGTTTCAATCCAGCGAGCGGCTCCCGCGAAGCGGGGGCCGCGAGAGGTAGCGCTATGGCCAAAGGGATAACACCACGGAAAGTTCAGCAACAGGCAGTAGAAGGGTCCCACTGAACATGGACACTGCACGGTCGTTGTGCTGGAGGGGGCGGGAAGAGGACCAGCTGCGGCCGATCAGCGGCGCTGGGCAGTCTGGTCCTCGCAGTCCCGCCTCTTGTCCGTCGATGGTACAAGCGATGAAAGCAAAGTCTCCCAGTTTCACAAGGTTTAGGGCCAGCAGAGTTTCAATCCAGCGAGCGTCTCCCGCGAAGCGGGGGCCGCGAGAGGTAGCGCTATGGCAAAAGGGATAACACCACGGAAAGTTCAGCAACAGGCAGTAGAAGGGTCCCACTGAACACGGACACTGCACGGTCTTTGTGCTGGAGGGGGCGGGAAGAGGACCAGCTGCGGCCGATCAGCGGCGCTAGGCAGTCTGGTCCTCGCAGTCCCGCCTCTTGTCCGTCGATGGTTCAAGCGATGAAAGCAAAGTCTCCCAGTTTCACAAGGTTTAGGGCCAGCAGAGTTTCAATCCAGCGAGCGGCTCCCGCGAAGCGGGGGCCGCGAGATGTAGCGCTATGGCCAAAGGGATAACACCACGGAAAGTTTAGCAACAGGCAGTAACAGGGTCCCACTGAACACGGACACTGCACGGTCTTTGTGCTGGAGGGGGCGGGAAGAGGACCAGCTGCGGCCGATCAGCGACGCTGGGCAGTCTGGTCCTCGCAGTCCCACCTCTTGTCCGTCGATGGTTCAAGTGATGAAAGCAAAGTCTCCCAGTTTCACAAGGTTTAGGGCCAGCAGAGTTTCAATCCAGCGAGCGGCTCCCGTGATGTGGAGGCCGCGAGAGGTAGTGCTATGGTCAAAGGGATAACACCACGGAAAGTTCAGCAACAGGCAGTAGAAGGGTCCCACTGAACACGGACACTGCACGGTCTTTGTGCTGGAGGGGGCAGGAAGAGGACCAGCTGCGGCCGATCAGCGGATCCGGGCAGTCTGGTCCTCGCAGTCCCGCCTCTTGTCCGTCGATGGTTCAAGCGATGAAAAGCAAAGTCTCCCAGTTTCACAAGGTTTAGGGACAGCAGAGTTTCAATCCAGCGAGCGGTGCCCGCGAAGCCGGGTCCGCGAGAGGTAGCGCTATGGCCAAAGGGATAACACCACGGAAAGTTCAGCAACAGGCAGTAGAAGGGTCCCACTGAACATGGACACTGCACGGTCTTTGTGCTGGAGGGGGCGGGAAGAGGAACAGCTGCGGCCGATCAGCGGCGCTGGGCAGTCTGGTCCTCGCAGTCCCGCCTCTTGTCCGTCGATGGTTCAAGCGATGAAAGCAAAGTCTCCCAGTTTCAAAAGGTTTAGGGCCAGCTGAGTTTCAATCCAGCGAGCGTCTCCCGCAAAGCGGGGGCCGCGAGAGGTAGCGCTATGGCAAAAGGGATAACACCACGGAAAGTTCAGCAACAGGCAGTAGAAGTGTCCCACTGAACACGGACACTGCACGGTCTTTGTGCTGGAGGGGGTGGTAAGAGGACCAGCTGCGGCCGATCAGCGGCGCTGGGCAGTCTGGTCCTCGCAGTCCCGCCTCTTGTCCGTCGATGGTTCAAGCGATGAAAGCAAAGTCTCCCAGTTTCACAAGGTTTAGGGCCAGCAAAGTTACAATCCAGCGAGCGGCTCCCACGAAGTGGGGGCCGCGAGAGGTAGCGCTATGGCCAAAGGGATAACACCACAGAAAGTTTAGCAACAGGCAGTAACAGGGTCCCACTGAACACGGACACTGCACGGTCTTTGTGCTGGAGGGGGCGGGAAGAGGACCAGCTGCGGCCGATCAGCGACGCTGGGCAGTCTGGTCCTCGCAGTCCCACCTCTTGTCCGTCGATGGTTCAAGCGATGAAAGCAAAGTCTCCCAGTTTCACAAGGTTTAGGGCCAGTAGAGTTTCAATCCAGCGAGCGGCTCCCGCGAAGCGGGGGCCGCGAGAGGTAGCACTATGGTCAAAGAGATAACACCACGGAAAGTTCAGCAACAGGCAGTAGAAGGGTCCTACTGAACACGGACACTGCACGGTCTTTGTGCTGGAGGGGGCGGTAAGAGGACCAGCTGCGGCCGATCAGCGGCGCTGGGCAGTCTGGTCCTTGCAGTCCCGCCTCTTGTCCGTCGATGGTTCAAGCGATTAAAGCAAAGTCTCCCAGTTTCACAAGGTTTAGGGCCAGCAGAGTTTCAATCCAGCGAGCGGCACCCGTGAAGCTGGAGCCGTGAGAGGTAGCGCTATGGCCAAAGGGATAACACCACGGAAAGTTCAGCAACAGGCAGTAGAAGGGCTCATATGCACTTTAACTGTGTGTACTGCCCAGTCCTCTGGTCAAGTTGTTTCCACCTTTGTGTCCCAGACTTGTGCATCTGTTGGTGTTGTGTTGAATGCATGTGTGTTGGATGTGGTATTGCTTCAGTTCCTGGGTGTGCTGTTGTCTTTGTGCTGTGCTGATTGGTGTTGTGTGGATTGATGTTCTGTCACTGTGTGTTTCTGGTATGCTTGGTGTGCAAACACTGCTTGTTGTGCATGAAGTGCTGTGGGTCTCAGTTGCCTTGTCATTATCGGGTGTCAATCCCCTGATGTCCTGCTGTGTTTGGTATGTGATTTTTTTGCCTGTGCATCTGTTGTTTGTTTGATATGGCTGTGTTGTTGTGTGATAGTGCACTTCTTGTGTGTGTTGTGGTATGATGTCTGAGCATTGTTCCTGAGTGATGGGGTGTGCACTCCTGTTGTGTCTGTGCTCCCATTGCCTTTCCACAGTGTAGCTGCACAGGGCATGTCTGTTCTTGTTGTGGTTCTGTGTGTGTTTCTGATGGGTTATGTGTTTGTCTGTTGTTTTTGTGCAGACTTGTGTTCTGCCATCCCTGTGTATGTGTGATGTTTGTGGCTACCCCCATGGTGTGTGATTGTTTGTGTGTGTATAGACTGGCAAGCATTGCCAGCCTTCAGTGCTTTTGACACTGGTGTTGCGTGCTGCTGGTTGGAGGGGGTGTATGTTTGTACATTCCTACTGGTGTTTGGCAGTCATGGAGTGTGTTGATGGGCCTGCGTGTTGTGCTGCTGGTGTACTCCTGTGAAGTAGTTGTATACATGTGTGGCTGTTCACAGTTTGACATCATGGCCTTCTTTTCATCCTTGTGCCTATACATGGTTTACCTTGCTGTCTCCCTGTGTTGTTGCACTGCGATGTCTATGGTTTGACTTCACTGACTGTACTGGCCATCTGTGCTTTGATGGTCTGAGTGTGTTGTTCTCTGTTCCTTGTATTGCATGTGATGTTCACATGCTTGTTGTGTGTCTCCATGGCCTTCCATTTGTGTGCAGCCGACTTTGGCTTTCCTATATGTTGTGCTCCATTGCTGTTGGCATGTGGGGTGTGTATGTGTCTGTGTGTCAGTCTGTGGTATGTATGTGTGACTATGCAGGTTGTGTGCCCATTTGGATGTTTGTTCCTTGTATGTGTTCATTTTGTGCTTGTACTCATTTTTGTTTCCCTGAGTGTGGTGTTGTTGTGGTGTTTGTGTTCCCATGGCCCTGTGCTACTGTGCTGTGTGTTCCTGTGCAGCCATTTCAGCAGTGGTTGTCTGCCTGGTTGTTTGTTGTGAGGTGCAGGGTGTGGATTGACCTGGCTTGTTGTTGTGCATGGGGGTGCACAGGAGGGGCACATGGCATGTGCCTTCATGGGGTGTGCAAATGTGTGGTGGGAGGAGGTGTGGCCCTGTTGTCTTTGTGCCCTGCCCATGACTGGCACTGGCCCTGCCTTCTGCATTGTGTGCATGTATTCCCTTGTGTTCACCGCTGCGGTGACATGCCCGGGACATTGCTGCATGATCGCGGTAGATCAAACTTCTGCCATCTCTGGTTGGGCATTTTCTCCGCTGCAGTGTGTCTGCTTGTTTGGGGCATCTTAATTTGTGGAGCTGGGCGGACGTCATTCTGCATGGCGGTGGGTCTCCATTCACTTCCACCACGCAGTGGCGGACGCACTGCGCGCACCACGGCGGACGGGAAATGAGCTGTTTGGCCATACTAATATGGCGGACGCGAGTACTGCTGCTCCCGGATGGAAAAATGCACTTTTCTGCACCGCAGCACCACGGTGGTGCCACCAGCCAACATCCTAATGGACCCCTTAGTGTTTGATACAAACAAAATGATAGTATTTATTGTGCAGAGTCAAATCCCTATTACAACACCAGGAACGTTTCGATTTCTCTAATTATTTCCCCGGTGGAGTAACCCTCAATACCATCAATACAAATCTACTTTATGAGTAACGAAATGCACCATTCCACCCATTTCTAAAGATAAGTGTGCTCACTACAGGTGTTCGAGGAAAGATACTTGCTAGGATGTTATCTGTTTTGTGTAGTGTGAAATCCCCCATTCAGCACAGGCAAGCAAATTATCCAGGCTGAGCTTTCCACTTAGATGGAATACATTCGGTACCATAAGCAGAAAGTAGGGAAGAGGGTAAATAGGGCGGAAGAGAGTGCTACAAATGAAGGCACCTATTATGTCTTGCAATGATGTCAATGTGAATGTGTGCTCGGAAGGTGCCCCACATCGCCTTGAATTATTGGTTAGCAGGAAAAGTAGGACGGCTTAGTAAAACGAGTACTCAGGTAAATGCAGAAACAACTAAAATAAAGAAATTGGACAGTCAGAAAAAACTTGTATAATAGACAAGATGTGAAGTAACGTACAACTCTCAATATAGGCCTGGCATAACATTGACTTCTTTTCCAAATTTGTCATTAGCCCTGATTAAAAGAGAAGATCAGGGAAACCATTTTGCAGGAACTTTCTGAAAACCGAAACCTAAAAGAAAAAAAATGAGCCCAACCATCCACATTAAGGCTTTGACAGGTGTTTTTTACATTGTTGAAATCTGGGATTGTTCGAAGTTTACTGGCTAATACCAATTGAGACTGAAAATTAAACAATTTACTGACACTTCCTCTTGGATCACAAACATCCCCTGGGAATAGCATTAAAAGCAGGAGGTATTTTCGTAGTAAGCAGCTGTAACAACCTTTGCCAGGAGAGTATTTGTCTGCTAGCTTTGCTTTACAAGAAATCATTCGTGCCAGAAGTTAATAATATAGTTAATTCTGAGTACGTCCCTTGGTTTTCTAATGTGGAGAAAACACTTCTTAGGCACTGATTACCAGTGTATGTGCTATTTAGTACACATGACAAATAATGATACCACTGGGTACGTAATGTATCAGGTGTGATAAATAGCACCTATTCAAAGCGTGTGGGGAACAATATGTGGAATATTGTGTTCATCGCATCAAAATATGCACGGTACGGTAAATAACATACATATTTCCCTTGTAGAATTGTTAAAGCTCCTCCTAATTGACTTTTACAAACCATTTGATACAGTCTCCTGGTCTTTTCTTGAGGGTGGGCTTCGGGGAGCAGGCCTTGGGCCTACCTTTCATATATTTATGGTGGGAGTGCTATGCAGAGCCTCCTCCGCACAGGATCAGGTAGATAGGATCCTCTTCCCACCCTTCCCAAGCTGTTTAGGGACATGCCAGGGCTGTCCCCCCTACTTTTTACCCTCGCCATAGAACCGCTTTTGCGCCTGCTACAATGAGATGCATAGATTTGGGGCTGGAGATGGGGGTGCTGGTGTGGAGGACCAAATTGCACTCTTTGCAGACAGTGTCCTGCTTTTCCTCGCTGAACAACGATTTTGGGGTCCTAGAAGTCTTGAGATCCTCCATCTTTATTCTGATGTATCTGGTTTGCGGGTGTATGCCAGTAAGGCTTTTTTGATGGAGGATGCTTAGGACGCTGCAGGACAGCATTGGTGTTAAGATATTCCAGTCTGAAGGAACTCCTTTATGTACCTGGGAATTCACATCTCCGGTATTCCAGACCAGGCATGTTCCCTAAACTCATGCCCTCTCGCCTACACACTCGACTGTGATTTATGCAAGTGGCCCGTCTGCCATTTAATCTATTTATATTTACAACAAGGGGTGGTGAGGGACAGAGTCTCTGAATTAAGCAGAAAGCTCTCACCCAGTCAAGAGATCAGGGCTAGATCCAACACCGTTTTTTAGCTCACTGCACCATCCCAGTTTCAGAACCTGGCTGTATGCAAATTAGTCTGTTCCTGTCCCAGTGCATGATGGGAACAGGGCAAACCAAACTACAAAAGCCAATTCTTACACTGGGAAGGAAACAAGCTCCCGGGGACCGGTTTCTGGCATTACAGCCGTCTTCGGTTATAGCCAGGTTCTGAGCTGGGATGGTGCAGTGAGATAAATAACGGTGATGGATCAAGCCCTGATCTTTGGACTGGGTAAGAGTGATCTGCTTAATTCAGACACTCTGTTCATCACCACCCCATTTTCTGTATAGTTTTTGGCCACTATAGGTGTGGCAGGGTATACTCAGACATGAGTCCCTTTCTCACTGCACCACCAGGATTCAAGCAAGCCGGGCCGAAGACGGCTGAAATGCCAGAAACCGGTCCCCGGTAGCTTGTCTCCTTTCTGGTGAAGAATTGGCTTGGTAGTTTAGTCTGCCCTGTTCCCATGATGCACTGGGCCAGGGACAGACTGATTTGCATATAGCCAGGTTCTGAGCTGGGATGGTGCAGTGAGATAAATAACGGTGATGGATCAAGCCCTGATCTTTGGACTGGGTAAGAGTGGTCTGCTTAATTCAGACACTCTGTTCATCACCACCCCATTTTCTGTATAGTTTTTGGCCACTATAGGTGTGGCAGGGTATACTCAGACATGAGTCCCTTTCTCACTGCACCACCAGGATTCAAGCAAGCCGGGCCGAAGACGGCTGAAATGCCAGAAACCGGTCCCCGGTAGCTTGTCTCCTTTCTGGTGAAGAATTGGCTTGGTAGTTTAGTCTGCCCTGTTCCCATGATGCACTGGGCCAGGGACAGACTGATTTGCATATAGCCAGGTTCCGAGCTGGGATGGTGCAGTGAGATAAATAACGGTGATGGATCAAGCCCTGATCTTTGGACTGGGTAAGAGTGGTCTGCTTAATTCAGACACTCTGTTCATCACCACCCCATTTTCTGTATAGTTTTTGGCCACTATAGATGTGGCAGGGCATACTCAGACATGAGTCCCTTTCTCACTGCACCACCAGGATTCAAGCAAGCCGGGCCGAAGACGGCTGAAATGCAAGAAACCGGTCCCCGGTAGCTTGTCTCCTTTCTGGTGAAGAATTGGCTTGGTAGTTTAGTCTGCCCTGTTCCCATGATGCACTGGGCCAGGGACAGACTGATTTGCATATAGCCAGGTTCTGAGCTGGGATGGTGCAGTGAGATAAATAACGGTGATGGATCAAGCCCTGATCTTTGGACTGGGTAAGAGTGGTCTGCTTAATTCAGACACTCTGTTCATCACCACCCCATTTTCTGTATAGTTTTTGGCCACTATAGGTGTGGCAGGGTATACTCAGACATGAGTCCCTTTCTCACTGCACCACCAGGATTCAAGCAAGCCGGGCCGAAGATGGCTGAAATGCCAGAAACCGGTCCCCGGTAGCTTGTCTCCTTTCTGGTGAAGAATTGGCTTGGTAGTTTAGTCTGCCCTGTTCCCATGATGCACTGGGCCAGGGACAGACTGATTTGCATATAGCCAGGTTCTGAGCTGGGATGGTGCAGTGAGATAAATAACGGTGATGGATCAAGCCCTGATCTTTGGACTGGGTAAGAGTGATCTGCTTAATTCAGACACTCTGTTCATCACCACCCCATTTTCTGTATAGTTTTTGGCCACTATAGGTGTGGCAGGGCATACTCAGACATGAGTCCCTTTCTCACTGCACCACCAGGACTCAAGCAAGCCGGGCCGAAGACGGCTGAAATGCCAGAAACCGGTCCCCGGTAGCTTGTCTCCTTTCTGGTGAAGAATTGGCTCGGTAGTTTAGTCTGCCCTGTTCCCATGATGCACTGGGCCAGGGACAGACTGATTTGCATATAGCCAGGCTCTGAGCTGGGATGGTGCAGTGAGATAAATAACGGTGATGGATCAAGCCCTGATCTTTGGACTGGGTAAGAGTGATCTGCTTAATTCAGACACTCTGTTCATCACCACCCCATTTTCTGTATAGTTTTTGGCCACTATAGGTGTGGCAGGGTATACTCAGACATGAGTCCCTTTCTCACTGCACCACCAGGATTCAAGCAAGCCGGGCCGAAGACGGCTGAAATGCCAGAAACCGGTCCCCGGTAGCTTGTCTCCTTTCTGGTGAAGAATTGGCTTGGTAGTTTAGTCTGCCCTGTTCCCATGATGCACTGGGCCAGGGACAGACTGATTTGCATATAGCCAGGTTCTGAGCTGGGATGGTGCAGTGAGATAAATAACGGTGATGGATCAAGCCCTGATCTTTGGACTGGGTAAGAGTGGTCTGCTTAATTCAGACACTCTGTTCATCACCACCCCATTTTCTGTATAGTTTTTGGCCACTATAGGTGTGGCAGGGTATACTCAGACATGAGTCCCTTTCTCACTGCACCACCAGGATTCAAGCAAGCCGGGCCGAAGACGGCTGAAATGCCAGAAACCGGTCCCCGGTAGCTTGTCTCCTTTCTGGTGAAGAATTGGCTTGGTAGTTTAGTCTGCCCTGTTCCCATGATGCACTGGGCCAGGGACAGACTGATTTGCATATAGCCAGGTTCTGAGCTGGGATGGTGCAGTGAGATAAATAACGGTGATGGATCAAGCCCTGATCTTTGGACTGGGTAAGAGTGGTCTGCTTGATTCAGACACTCTGTTCATCACCACCCCATTTTCTGTATAGTTTTTGGCCACTATAGGTGTGGCAGGGCATACTCAGACATGAGTCCCTTTTTCACTGCACCACCAGGATTCAAGCAAGCCGGGCCGAAGACGGCTGAAATGCCAGAAACCGGTCCCCGGTAGCTTGTCTCCTTTCTGGTAAAGAATTGGCTTGGTAGTTTAGTCTGCCCTGTTCCCATGATGCACTGGGCCAGGGACAGACTGATTTGCATATAGCCAGGTTCTGAGCTGGGATGGTGCAGTGAGATAAATACCGGTGATGGATCAAGCCCTGATCTTTGGACTGGGTAAGAGTGGTCTGCTTAATTCAGACACTCTGTTCATCACCACCCCATTTTCTGTATAGTTTTTGGCCACTATAGGTGTGGCAGGGTATACTCAGACATGAGTCCCTTTCTCACTGCACCACCAGGATTCAAGCAAGCCGGGCCGAAGATGGCTGAAATGCCAGAAACCGGTCCCCGGTAGCTTGTCTCCTTTCTGGTGAAGAATTGGCTTGGTAGTTTAGTCTGCCCTGTTCCCATGATGCACTGGGCCAGGGACAGACTGATTTGCATATAGCCAGGTTCTGAGCTGGGATGGTGCAGTGAGATAAATAACGGTGATGGATCAAGCCCTGATCTTTGGACTGGGTAAGAGTGATCTGCTTAATTCAGACACTCTGTTCATCACCACCCCATTTTCTGTATAGTTTTTGGCCACTATAGGTGTGGCAGGGCATACTCAGACATGAGTCCCTTTCTCACTGCACCACCAGGATTCAAGCAAGCCGGGCCGAAGACGGCTGAAATGCCAGAAACCGGTCCCCGGTAGCTTGTCTCCTTTCTGGTGAAGAATTGGCTTGGTAGCTTAGTCGGCCCTGTTCCCATGATGCACTGGGCCAGGGACAGACTGATTTGCATATAGCCAGGTTCTGAGCTGGGATGGTGCAGTGAGATAAATAACGGTGATGGATCAAGCCCTGATCTTTGGACTGGGTAAGAGTGGTCTGCTTAATTCAGACACTCTGTTCATCACCACCCCATTTTCTGTATAGTTTTTGGCCACTATAGGTGTGGCAGGGCATACTCAGACATGAGTCCCTTTCTCACTGCACCACCAGGATTCAAGCAAGCCGGGCCGAAGACGGCTGAAATGCCAGAAACCGGTCCCCGGTAGCTTGTCTCCTTTCTGGTGAAGAATTGGCTTGGTAGTTTAGTCTGCCCTGTTCCCATGATGCACTGGGCCAGGGACAGACTGATTTGCATATAGCCAGGTTCTGAGCTGGGATGGTGCAGTGAGATAAATAACGGTGATGGATCAAGCCCTGATCTTTGGACTGGGTAAGAGTGGTCTGCTTAATTCAGACACTCTGTTCATCACCACCCCATTTTCTGTATAGTTTTTGGCCACTATAGGTGTGGCAGGGTATACTCAGACATGCGTCCCTTTCTCACTGCACCACCAGGATTCAAGCAAGCCGGGCCGAAGATGGCTGAAATGCCAGAAACCGGTCCCCGGTAGCTTGTCTCCTTTCTGGTGAAGAATTGGCTTGGTAGTTTAGTCTGCCCTGTTCCCATGATGCACTGGGCCAGGGACAGACTGATTTGCATATAGCCAGGTTCTGAGCTGGGATGGTGCAGTGAGATAAATAACGGTGATGGATCAAGCCCTGATCTTTGGACTGGGTAAGAGTGGTCTGCTTAATTCAGACACTCTGTTCATCACCACCCCATTTTCTGTATAGTTTTTGGCCACTATATGTCTGGCAGGGCATACTCAGACACGAGTCCCTTTCTCACTGCACCACCAGGATTCAAGCAAGCCGGGCCGAAGACGGCTGAAATGCCAGAAACCGGTCCCCGGTAGCTTGTCTCCTTTCTGGTGAAGAATTGGCTTGGTAGTTTAGTCTGCCCTGTTCCCATGATGCACTGGGCCAGGGACAGACTGATTTGCATATAGCCAGGTTCTGAGCTGGGATGGTGCAGTGAGATAAATAACGGTGATGGATCAAGCCCTGATCTTTGGACTGGGTAAGAGTGGTCTGCTTAATTCAGACACTCTGTTCATCACCACCCCATTTTCTGTATAGTTTTTGGCCACTATAGGTGTGGCAGGGTATACTCAGACATGAGTCCCGTTCTCACTGCACCACCAGGATTCAAGCAAGCCGGGCCGAAGACGGCTGAAATGCCAGAAACCGGTCCCCGGTAGCTTGTCTCCTTTCTGGTGAAGAATTGGCTTGGTAGTTTAGTCTTCCCTGTTCCCATGATGCACTGGGCCAGGGACAGACTGATTTGCATATAGCCAGGTTCTGAGCTGGGATGGTGCAGTGAGATAAATAACGGTGATGGATCAAGCCCTGATCTTTGGACTGGGTAAGAGTGGTCTGCTTAATTCAGACACTCTGTTCATCACCACCCCATTTTCTGTATAGTTTTTGGCCACTATAGGTGTGGCAGGGTATACTCAGACATGAGTCCCATTCTCACTGCACCACCAGGATTCAAGCAAGCCGGGCCGAAGACGGCTGAAATGCCAGAAACCGGTCCCCGGTAGCTTGTCTCCTTTCTGGTGAAGAATTGGCTTGGTAGTTTAGTCTGCCCTGTTCCCATGATGCACTGGGCCAGGGACAGACTGATTTGAATATAGCCAGGTTCTGAGCTGGGATGGTGCAGTGAGATAAATAACGGTGATGGATCAAGCCCTGATCTTTGGACTGGGTAAGAGTGGTCTGCTTAATTCAGACACTCTGTTCATCACCACCCCATTTTCTGTATAGTTTTTGGCCACTATAGGTGTGGCAGGGTATACTCAGACATGAGTCCCTTTCTCACTGCACCACCAGGATTCAAGCAAGCCGGGCCGAAGACGGCTGAAATGCCAGAAACCGGTCCCCGGTAGCTTGTCTCCTTTCTGGTGAAGAATTGGCTTGGTAGTTTAGTCTGCCCTGTTCCCATGATGCACTGGGCCAGGGACAGACTGATTTGCATATAGCCAGGTTCTGAGCTGGGATGGTGCAGTGAGATAAATAACGGTGATGGATCAAGCACTGATCTTTGGACTGGGTAAGAGTGGTCTGCTTAATTCAGACACTCTGTTCATCACCACCCCATTTTCTGTATAGTCCTTGGCCACTATAGGTGTGGCAGGGAATACTCAGACATGAGTCCCTTTCTCACTGCACCACCTGGATTCAAGCAAGCCGGGCCGAAGACGGCTGAAATGCCAGAAACCGGTCCCCGGTAGCTTGTCTCCTTTCTGGTGAAGAATTGGCTTGGTAGTTTAGTCTGCCCTGTTCCCATGATGCACTGGGCCAGGGACAGACTGATTTGCATATAGCCAGGTTCTGAGCTGGGATGGTGCAGTGAGATAAATAACGGTGATGGATCAAGCCCTGATCTTTGGACTGGGTAAGAGTGGTCTGCTTAATTCAGACACTCTGTTCATCACCACCCCATTTTCTGTATAGTTTTTGGCCACTATAGGTGTGGCAGGGTATACTCAGACATGAGTCCCTTTCTCACTGCACCACCAGGATTCAAGCAAGCCGGGCCGAAGACGGCTGAAATGCCAGAATCCGGTCCCCGGTAGCCTGTCACCTTTCTGGTGAAGAATTGTCTTGGTAGTTTAGTCTGCCCTGTTCCCATGATGCACTGGGCCAGGGACAGACTGATTTGCATATAGCCAGGTTCTGAGCTGGGATGGTGCAGTGAGATAAATAACGGTGATGGATCAAGCCCTGATCTTTGGACTGGGTAAGAGTGGTCTGCTTAATTCAGACACTCTGTTCATCACCACCCCATTTTCTGTATAGTTTTTGGCCACTATAGGTGTGGCAGGGTATAATCAGACATGAGTCCCTTTCTCACTGCACCACCAGGATTCAAGCAAGCCGGTCCGAAGACGGCTGAAATGCCAGAAACCGGTCCCCGGTAGCTTGTCTCCTTTCTGGTGAAGAATTGGCTTGGTAGTTTAGTCTGCCCTGTTCCCATGATGCACTGGGCCAGGGACAGACTGATTTGCATATAGCCAGGTTCTGAGCTGGGATGGTGCAGTGAGATAAATAACGGTGATGGATCAAGCCCTGATCTTTGGACTGGGTAAGAGTGGTCTGCTTAATTCAGACACTCTGTTCATCACCACCCCATTTTCTGTATAGTTTTTGGCCACTATAGGTGTGGCAGGGTATACTCAGACATGAGTCCCTTTCTCACTGCACCACCAGGATTCAAGCAAGCCGGGCCGAAGACGGCTGAAATGCCCGAAACCGGTCCCCGGTAGCTTGTCTCCTTTCTGGTGAAGAATTGGCTTGGTAGTTTAGTCTGCCCTGTTCCCATGATGCACTGGGCCAGGGACAGACTGATTTGCATATAGCCAGGTTCTGAGCTGGGATGGTGCAGTGAGATAAATAACGGTGATGGATCAAGCCCTGATCTTTGGACTGGGTAAGAGTGGTCTGCTTAATTCAGACACTCTGTTCATCACCACCCCATTTTCTGTATAGTTTTTGGCCACTATAGGTGTGGCAGGGTATACTCAGACATGAGTCCCTTTCTCACTGCACCACCAGGATTCAAGCAAGCCGGGCCGAAGACGGCTGAAATGCCAGAAACCGGTCCCCGGTAGCTTGTCTCCTTTCTGGTGAAGAATTGGCTTGGTAGTTTAGTCTGCCCTGTTCCCATGATGCACTGGGCCAGGGACAGACTGATTTGCATATAGCCAGGTTCTGAGCTGGGATGGTGCAGTGAGATAAATAACGGTGATGGATCAAGCCCTGATCTTTGGACTGGGTAAGAGTGGTCTGCTTAATTCAGACACTCTGTTCATCACCACCCCATTTTCTGTATAGTTTTTGGCCACTATAGGTGTGGCAGGGTATACTCAGACATGAGTCCCTTTATCACTGCACCACCAGGATTCAAGCAAGCTGGGCCGAAGACGGCTGAAATGCCAGAAACCGGTCCCCGGTAGCTTGTCTCCTTTCTGGTGAAGAATTGGCTTGGTAGTTTAGTCTGCCCTGTTCCCATGATGCACTGGGCCAGGGACAGACTGATTTGCATATAGCCAGGTTCTGAGCTGGGATGGTGCAGTGAGATAAATAACGGTGATGGATCAAGCCCTGATCTTTGGACTGGGTAAGAGTGGTCTGCTTAATTCAGACACTCTGTTCATCACCACCCCATTTTCTGTATAGTTTTTGGCCACTATAGGTGTGGCAGGGTATACTCAGACATGAGTCCCTTTCTCACTGCACCACCAGGATTCAAGCAAGCCGGGCCGAAGACGGCTGAAATGCCAGAAACCGGTCCCCGGTAGCTTGTCTCCTTTCTGGTGAAGAATTGGCTTGGTAGTTTAGTCTGCCCTGTTCCCATGATGCACTGGGCCAGGGACAGACTGATTTGCATATAGCCAGGTTCTGAGCTGGGATGGTGCAGTGAGATAAATAACGGTGATGGATCAAGCCCTGATCTTTGGACTGGGTAAGAGTGGTCTGCTTAATTCAGACACTCTGTTCATCACCACCCCATTTTCGGTATAGTTTTTGGCCACTATATGTGTGGCAGGGTATACTCAGACATGAGTCCCTTTCTCACTGCACCACCAGGATTCAAGCAAGCCGGGCCGAAGACGGCTGAAATGCCAGAAACCGGTCCCCGGTAGCTTGTCTCCTTTCTGGTGAAGAATTGGCTTGGTAGTTTAGTCTGCCCTGTTCCTATGATGCACTGGGCCAGGGACAGACTGATTTGCATATAGCCAGGTTCTGAGCTGGGATGGTGCAGTGAGATAAATAACGGTGATGGATCAAGCCCTGATCTTTGGACTGGGTAAGAGTGGTCTGCTTAATTCAGACACTCTGTTCATCACCACCCCATTTTCTGTATAGTTTTTGGCCACTATAGGTGTGGCAGGGTATACTCAGACATGAGTCCCTTTCTCACTGCACCACCAGGATTCAAGCAAGCCGGGCCGAAGACGGCTTAAATGCCAGAAACCGGTCCCCGGTAGCTTGTCTCCTTTCTGGTGAAGAATTGGCTTGGTAGTTTAGTCTGCCCTGTTCCCATGATGCACTGGGCCAGGGACAGACTGATTTGCATATAGCCAGGTTCTGAGCTGGGATGGTGCAGTGAGATAAATAACGGTGATGGATCAAGCCCTGATCTTTGGACTGGGTAAGAGTGGTCTGCTTAATTCAGACACTCTGTTCATCACCACCCCATTTTCTGTATAGTTTTTGGCCACTATAGGTGTGGCAGGGTATACTCAGACATGAGTCCCTTTCTCACTGCACCACCAGGATTCAAGCAAGCCGGGCCGAAGACGGCTGAAATGCCAGAAACCGGTCCCCGGAAGCCTGTCTCCTTTCTGGTGAAGAATTGGCTTGGTAGTTTAGTCTGCCCTGTTCCCATGATGCACTGTGCCAGGGACAGACTGATTTGCATATAGCCAGGTTCTGAGCTGGGATGGTGCAGTGAGATAAATAACGGTGATGGATCAAGCCCTGATCTTTGGACTGGGTAAGAGTGGTCTGCTTAATTCAGACACTCTGTTCATCACCACCCCATTTTCTGTATAGTTTTTGGCCACTATAGGTGTGGCAGGGTATACTCAGACATGAGTCCCTTTCTCACTGCACCACCAGGATTCAAGCAAGCCGGGCCGAAGACGGCTGAAATGCCAGAAACCGGTCCCCGGTAGCCTGTCTCCTTTCTGGTGAAGAATTGGCTTGGTAGTTTAGTCTGCCCTGTTCCCATGATGCACTGGGCCAGGGACAGACTGATTTGCATATAGCCAGGTTCTGAGCTGGGATGGTGCAGTGAGATAAATAACGGTGATGGATCAAGCCCTGATCTTTGGACTGGGTAAGAGTGGTCTGCTTAATTCAGACACTCTGTTCATCACCACCCCATTTTCTGTATAGTTTTTGGCCACTATAGGTGTGGCAGGGTATACTCAGACATGAGTCCCTTTCTCACTGCACCACCAGGATTCAAGCAAGCCGGGCCGAAGACGGCTGAAATGCCAGAAACCGGTCCCCGGTAGCTTGTCTCCTTTCTGGTGAAGAATTGGCTTGGTAGTTTAGTCTGCCCTGTTCCCATGATGCACTGGGCCAGGGACAGACTGATTTGCATATAGCCAGGTTCTGAGCTGGGATGGTGCAGTGAGATAAATAACAGTGATGGATCAAGCCCTGATCTTTGGACTGGGTAAGAGTGGTCTGCTTAATTCAGACACTCTGTTCATCACCACCCCATTTTCTTTATAGTTTTTGGCCACTATAGGTGTGGCAGGGTATACTCAGACATGAGTCCCTTTCTCACTGCACCACCAGGATTCAAGCAAGCCGGGCCGAAGACGGCTGAAATGCCAGAAACCGGTCCCCGGTAGCTTGTCTCCTTTCTGGTGAAGAATTGGCTTGGTAGTTTAGTCTGCCCTGTTCCCATGATGCACTGGGCCAGGGACAGACTGATTTGCATATAGCCAGGTTCTGAGCTGGGATGGTGCAGTGAGATAAATAACGGTGATGGATCAAGCCCTGATCTTTGGACTGGGTAAGAGTGGTCTGCTTAATTCAGACACTCTGTTCATCACCACCCCATTTTCTGTATAGTTTTTGGCCACTATAGGTGTGGCAGGGTATACTCAGACATGAGTCCCTTTCTCACTGCACCACCAGGATTCAAGCAAGCCGGGCCGAAGACGGCTGAAATGCCAGAAACCGGTCCCCGGTAGCTTGTCTCCTTTCTGGTGAAGAATTGGCTTGGTAGTTTAGTCTGCCCTGTTCCCATGATGCACTGGGCCAGGGACAGACTGATTTGCATATAGCCAGGTTCTGAGCTGGGATGGTGCAGTGAGATAAATAACGGTGATGGATCAAGCCCTGATCTTTGGACTGGGTAAGAGTGGTCTGCTTAATTCAGACACTCTGTTCATCACCACCCCATTTTCTGTATAGTTTTTGGCCACTATAGGTGTGGCAGGGTATACTCAGACATGAGTCCCTTTCTCACTGCACCACCAGGATTCAAGCAAGCCGGGCCGAAGACGGCTGAAATGCCAGAAACCGGTCCCCGGTAGCCTGTCTCCTTTCTGGTGAAGAATTGGCTTGGTAGTTTAGTCTGCCCTGTTCCCATGATGCACTGGGCCAGGGACAGACTGATTTGCATATAGCCAGGTTCTGAGCTGGGATGGTGCAGTGAGATAAATAACGGTGATGGATCAAGCCCTGATCTTTGGACTGGGTAAGAGTGGTCTGCTTAATTCAGACACTCTGTTCATCACCACCCCATTTTCTGTATAGTTTTTGGCCACTATAGGTGTGGCAGGGTATACTCAGACATGAGTCCCTTTCTCACTGCACCACCAGGATTCAAGCAAGCCGGGCCGAAGACGGCTGAAATGCCAGAAACCGGTCCCCGGTAGCTTGTCTCCTTTCTGGTGAAGAATTGGCTTGGTAGTTTAGTCTGCCCTGTTCCCATGATGCACTGGGCCAGGGACAGACTGATTTGCATATAGCCAGGTTCTGAGCTGGGATGGTGCAGTGAGATAAATAACGGTGATGGATCAAGCCCTGATCTTTGGACTGGGTAAGAGTGGTCTGCTTAATTCAGACACTCTGTTCATCACCACCCCATTTTCTTTATAGTTTTTGGCCACTATAGGTGTGGCAGGGTATACTCAGACATGAGTCCCTTTCTCACTGCACCACCAGGATTCAAGCAAGCCGGGCCGAAGACGGCTGAAATGCCAGAAACCGGTCCCCGGTAGCTTGTCTCCTTTCTGGTGAAGAATTGGCTTGGTAGTTTAGTCTGCCCTGTTCCCATGATGCACTGGGCCAGGGACAGACTGATTTGCATATAGCCAGGTTCTGAGCTGGGATGGTGCAGTGAGATAAATAACGGTGATGGATCAAGCCCTGATCTTTGGACTGGGTAAGAGTGGTCTGCTTAATTCAGACACTCTGTTCATCACCACCCCATTTTCTGTATAGTTTTTTGCCACTATAGGTGTGGCAGGGTATACTCAGACATGAGTCCCTTTCTCACTGCACCACCAGGATTCAAGCAAGCCGGGCCGAAGACGGCTGAAATGCCAGAAACCGGTCCCCGGTAGCTTGTCTCCTTTCTGGTGAAGAATTGGCTTGGTAGTTTAGTCTGCCCTGTTCCCATGATGCACTGGGCCAGGGACAGACTGATTTGCATATAGCCAGGTTCTGAGCTGGGATGGTGCAGTGAGATAAATAACGGTGATGGATCAAGCCCTGATCTTTGGACTGGGTAAGAGTGGTCTGCTTAATTCAGACACTCTGTTCATCACCACCCCATTTTCTGTATAGTTTTTGGCCACTATAGGTGTGGCAGGGTATACTCAGACATGAGTCCCTTTCTCACTGCACCACCAGGATTCAAGCAAGCCGGGCCGAAGACGGCTGAAATGCCAGAAACCGGTCCCCGGTAGCTTGTCTCCTTTCTGGTGAAGAATTGGCTTGGTAGTTTAGTCTGCCCTGTTCCCATGATGCACTGGGCCAGGGACAGACTGATTTGCATATAGCCAGGTTCTGAGCTGGGATGGTGCAGTGAGATAAATAACGGTGATGGATCAAGCCCTGATCTTTGGACTGGGTAAGAGTGGTCTGCTTAATTCAGACACTCTGTTCATCACCACCCCATTTTCTGTATAGTTTTTGGCCACTATAGGTGTGGCAGGGTATACTCATACATGAGTCCCTTTCTCACTGCACCACCAGGATTCAAGCAAGCCGGGCCGAAGAGAGCTGAAATGCCAGAAACCGGTCCCCGGTAGCTTGTCTCCTTTCTGGTGAAGAATTGGCTTGGTAGTTTAGTCTGCCCTGTTCCCATGATACACTGGGCCAGGGACAGACTGATTTGCATATAGCCAGGTTCTGAGCTGGGATGGTGCAGCGAGATAAATAACGGTGACTGATCAAGCCCTGATCTTTGGACTGGGTAAGAGTGGTCTGCTTAATTCAGACACTCTGTTCATCACCACCCCATTTTCTGTATAGTTTTTGGCCACTATAGGTGTGGCAGGGTATACTCAGACATGAGTCCCTTTCTCACTGCACCACCAGGATTCAAGCAAGCCGGGCCGAAGACGGCTGAAATGCCAGAAACCGGTCCCCGGTAGCTTGTCTCCTTTCTGGTGAAGAATTGGCTTGGTAGTTTAGTCTGCCCTGTTCCCATGATGCACTGGGCCAGGGACAGACTGATTTGCATATAGCCAGGTTCTGAGCTGGGATGGTGCAGTGAGATAAATAACGGTGTTGGATCAAGCCCTGATCTTTGGACTGGGTAAGAGTGGTCTGCTTAATTCAGACACTCTGTTCATCACCACCCCATTTTCTGTATATTTAATCTATTTAGGCATATTGTAGTCTTTAAAATGACGCCTCTCCCTCGGTACACTCACGTCCTGGCAAATTACCCCCATCCCATTCCACACATGTGGTTCCGATCCCTTACCTTGAAGTTGGCATCCTTTGGCATCCTTTGTCTGGGTGCCATTGTGTAGCAAATTGACGTTTGACAGAGGCCTCGGCATCCCCTATCTATGTGGCTACTAAGTTGCAGCACATCTGGTTCCGATGAACGACTGGTTTGCCCTTAGGATGGAATGATCCCGCATAAAGATGAGTTGCATCTCTTAGATTTTGATAGGCTCCTTGACCTTCTCTGCAGTAGTCCATTACCCTTCATGACACCACTATGCAACGGAGTGTTGCTGCTCTTTTGCAAAGTGGTCTTGCCCCTTACCCAGTGCGCTTATTGACTCACGGACGTGACTCCGCTGTGGCAGAGTACTTAGCTATGACAAGTGGTGGGACTTATGACATTACAACGCATGCTTTTACCACGCATGCCTTTACAACGCGGTTTTTACAACGAAAACCTTTACTATGCATAGCGCTTTGGGGTGCTGGATAGTGAATCGTTTAATTTATTATTCCAACTCCAGTCCCCGTGGACACTAGGGAAGGTGTTGGATAGTAAATTAAACGTATTCCCTATCCTAGAGCACCCCCCAGCGCAGTGCATTGTAATGGTTTGCATTGTAAAAGTTGCGTGGTACAGGCACTGCGTGGTAAAAGTTGTGTTGTAAAGGATGTTTCCCCAAGTGGTGGGCCTGAGGGGATTTATCCACTGGGACCACATAGGTATTGCCTATCTAGGCGGTGTTGACCAGAATAGGACCCTGGTGTCCTTTCAGGAAATGCAGGTCCAATTTGGTCGTTCACGCACTCAATTTCTCGTTATCTTCAGATGCAGCATGCATTATTTCGCCGACCTCTCGACTTTCCTGGTATATAGCCCCCTAGAGGCGAAACTCATAATGGGGCAACTGGATAGAGGGGCAATTTTGACGATTTATTGCACTTGATTATTGTACCCAATCTGTTCCTTCTCCTCTGGCTTAGGTGGGAGACCTGGGTAGGTGATTTGGACGACGAGCATTGGTGGGAGACATGCCTGGCCCAAGGGAACTGGTGATCTCCTCATGCCTTCCATTGACCCAAATTAATGATCTCCATGCGACATACCTGTCCCCCCAGTGCTTACAGCAGACGGGTCATACAGAACAGGCCATGTGTCTGTGCTGTTCCAAACTGGCTGTATACAGTTTTGACACACTTTTGGAGTGGGGTAAGCCATGACATCTCTGAGGTTTTGGGTCACCGGATTAATTGGGCCCTCAATAGGCACTTTTGGCCCTCCTGGAGGGGTTGGGGGAATCCCGAGCAGATTCTCATAGGGTTGGCCTTCTTGGTTGCTAAAGAGAATATCCTGCATACCAGGAACTATCCTAGACACCCACACCCCCACCCTAGTGGGATGGCAAAGAGGTGTTTACTGGTGTGTGCACCAGTAGGAGCCAATTTATGAGGCTCAGGGATGTCGCCGGAAACATGGGAAAATATGGGGGTAGATGGTGTGCCGATTATGGATTGCTAATGCAAACTATATAGCGGTGATCTGTGATTGTGACTATCTGATGCTCTGATGCAGAATGTTTATGTCATTTTTTTGTCAATCTCAGTGGATGATGCTGTATATTGCTAAACTCAATAAAAAAAACTATAAGCAGCTTTGACCTGCTGAAATGTAACGATACTTGAGGTATTTAATGTATCGCATAATTATTGGATACTTAAATAACTTCAAACTCATAATTCCGACCCATGAGTAAATCCACACATGAACACAGGTTTAAGCAAGGATCATTAGAAACCAACCCAAGCATAATCAGGGCCTTTGTTTTTTGATGCCCCACAAGACACTCAGTTTTGGCTGTAACATACTGGAGTGAATGTGGATTATCATTGGGCAAGGATTAATTAACTTGAACCAAGGTCAGCCTAAATATTCATCTCATAATTTGTTATAATTGTGTATAATTTTGACGTTTGAAGTACATTGTGTAATTTATATCACTCAGCTGTGGAAAAATATTTTACGAGAATTTCACCAAACTGAACAGAATAAAGCCACCTAATGTATATGTGTTACAAACAGGGCCACTGCTAAAACGTAATATAGAAATTAATTGATGTGTAAAAAAACTATACTTCTGAAATGTTACTGCTCTTATCGCTTATTATTTCTATACTTTTAAGTAAATAATGAGATGTTATAGTAAACTATTGTATTAGTGGTGAAAGATTACAGCTAATTATCCATACCTTCTCTCGTACACTCAGAAATGAAAAAAATGCACATAAAATTAATTTCATGAAAGTGAATGAGCTGGGTACTCTCAGCCGTTTAATATTTAACTTCTTTCGCATTTTGAATAGTTCATGCTTCATCAGAAAGAGGAACCAACCTTGCATGAGTAGTTTCCCTTCAAACCTGGCAAGCGGATGTGTATCAATATTTGCACCAGTTAGGTTGCAGTCGATAAATTAAGGACCATACTGTACTAATATTTATTCTAGAAATTGGCTGCTTTTGTAAAGTCTTTTTTTTATTTGCCTTGTGTGTCAATTCATTCATCAGTATTCACAATTATGAGAACATTTCGGCTGCTCATACAATATGTGCCTCTTTCCTTTGTTTAGACCTTTGATTTAAAAATCATACAGTTTCTTTGATGATTCTCCTCAATAATGATTTCAGACTATTTAAAACTATAATACAAAAAAACATCAAAAAGATTGCGATGGAGGATGACAGAACGTTTTTTTTCCTCAAATCTTTGAGGACACTAATATAGCATCACCATGATTCTTACCAAATACATTAGTTTTCTAAAGATGAATTTTATTGTAATGTTACTCTCATAAAATTAAAACACTAGACCTGTAAATTAACTAAGGGATGGGAAAGTGAAAGCACAAGTGCATAAATGAAATACTAGATCATATCAAAAATTATTATTGGAAGGAAATGCCTCTTTTTTCATGGTCACCCTCTAGGTTTTGGACTGATGCTGTTGGATTTTCGACTCTGTGACTGTACTGAGTTCTGATAACCAGACCTTAGTGCCTGTGCCCTTACTCTTAAACAGTCATGTTGAATTGGCTCATACCGAATTGACTAAGCTAACTTACCTGTAAGTCTCTAGTCAATAGTACCCAGTGCACCAAGGACATGTAAGTTATAGGGTCCTCCCAAAGGGATTGCAGCACTAGTTGTGCGACCTGTTAAATGGTTCCCACTAGAAAACGCAGGACTGCAAATTAGGACAACAGGATGTCAGAATGCAAGGACTGAGTCCAGCTCCACCATTAGAGACTGTTGGTCCAATTCCTAGCTAGCTCACAGCGCCTAATCCGAGCCCCTAACCTTCCTGAGGTGGCAGGTGATTTTGGCAACCACCACATGACACTCTGGTCACCAAGGGAATTGTGAAAACAGATCTTAACCCTTTTGTTTACTCATGCATGCCCTTAGTAAACATCAGAGAGATATGAAGGAAGTTTTCATACATTTATTGAAGAAAAAAAACAAATCTTGCATAGAAAGACTGATCTGTGCATAGAAAGTGTTATCTGTGATTATTAGGCAGATAAAACAAGGCAAAATAACCAGAATTATGAACATGAAATGTGAAAAGAATAAATAGTCCAACCATGGCATTCTGTTTTATATGAATGTATGACGTTACAACACATACATTTACAACCCATGCACTTACAACGCAGTTTTTACATTGCAACATCTGCTACAACGGATTCCATTACATCGCATGACACTACATCACATTTTAAAAAACTACCTTTACAACGCATTCCATTACATTGCATACTGCCTTAACAACGCATACCATTACAAAGCATACCATTACATTGCATTTAAGGTAAGTATTGGATAGTATTGGGGTAAAGATTACTATTCTAAGTCCAGGGGGTTCAACAGAAGGGTAAGTGTTGGATAGTATAGGAATAAAAATTACTATTCTAACTTCAGGGGGTGCAACAGTAGGGTAAGTGTTGGATAATGTAGGGGTTAAAAATGACTATTCTAACTCCAATGGTATGCGTTGTAATGGTATGCATTGTAATGCCTGCGTTGTAGTGATACACGATGTAGTGTCATGCGATGTAATGGTTTGCGTTGTAATGCCTGCATTGTCGTGTCATGCGTTGTAAAGGATGTTACGATGTAATGCCTGCGTTGGAAGTGTAGTGCGATGTAATGTTTGCGTTATAAAGGTTGTTTCCCATTGTATATATATATATATATATATATATATATATATATATATATTCACTGAAAAAACCATAGGTTTCACACCAGTTATAGTTAACTGGAAATTTTACTGACATAAAACCATTGAAATTCCACGTTATAGTTAGTTGGACTCACTATAACTTGCGCGCCTGCAATGCACTGCTGATGACGTCACATATTACATCACTCATGACATGGTCAGTGACATCGCTCATGACATCACTGATGACACCATCCTTGTGACAGAGTGACAGACCTCCTTTCAGTGTAATGTAACCCTTAAAACACATATTCAAAAATAGAAATTAACATTTTCAAAAAATGGAGATATCCATACCTGTTACAACAACCAATTCAGTAATTTCACCATCTATATACACATTCTCTCATTCACCAACAGTTCTATATAGTCACTCATACATATACTCACTCATCATATGTAGTGATACACCTATACATCCTGTTACACACCGACAGTCATCCAAAAGTTACTCACACACATACTCACACATGCAAATAAACTATTGAACATCCATTTATTTGCATATACAACTATACACACACTAACACCTTACTTCTAAGGAAACATACACATACTTACTCTCTTAAACAATCACTTATAGAAACATATACTTATTTAAACAGGAACTCTTACAATCTCACATATACTCACTTATAAACATCAATACTCACATATCCTAGATTAAAACATATGTCGTTACTGATAAAGACACTAGTGAGACAGTCATTCACTCACTAACACACACATATACACACTCATCCACCCATACAGTCCTGCACATATGCTGTCTTCAAAACACATACAGTGAGTCAGTCATTGATACATCTATGTGCTAAGTAATACCCCCACCAAACCATACAGACACTCATACTGATACTAAAAAAAATCTAATAACCCATATACAGTCACATGTAGCTACTCACCAACCCATGCAGCTAATTATACACAAAGTGAAACACTGATACATATATTTAAGTATTTAAACATTACTCGCTAATATATGTATTCACTAAGATACACCTAATAAGCCAGTTAACCAATAATTTTTTTTTAAAAAAACATTCATTAAAACACTTATTTAAACATTTATTCTTCCATCGACCTTTACATATACATATATAAAACATATTTATTTTTCAGAAAGACACACATTCACTGGATGGTGTCATCAGTGATGTCATGAGTGATGTCACTGACCATGTCATGAGTGATGTAATATGTGATGTCATCAGCAGTGCATTGCAGGCGCGCAAGTTATAGTGAGTCCAACTAACTATAACGTGGAATTTCAATGGTTTTATGTCAGTAAAATTTCCAGTTAACTATAACTGGTGTGAAACCTATGGTTTTTTCAGTGAATTTAATAGGTTTTTTAAATGCTAATTCCTAACTATAACTGGTGTGAAACCTATGGTTTTTTCAGTGAATTTCATAAGTTTTTTAAATGCTAATTCCTAACTATATATAAGGCCCCAAACCTATGTTTTTTTCTTTGAATTTCAAATTTGGTTAATAGCAAATGTCTATAGCTATGAAATGTAATATTTTTGAAAATGAATGAATCCTATGTTTTATTTTTATTTTAAACAATTTTTATTTATTTATTTATTTATTTTTTTACCCTGGAGCGCTCCCGGGGTGCGCCCCGGTGAGCGCCCCGGAGAACGTAGTCGTTTGAAGCGCCCCGGTGCGCGAACCAGGAAGCGTTCCGTTAGCGCCAATGTCGCAAACGAAAACATGATCGTGACGTATCGCGTAACAGCGTCCGCGTGATACGCACGGCGTATGGGCACCCGGAAGCACTTGAGCGAATACGATCGCACAACGTAAACATCCGACGGGCTTACCCGACGCGACCCAGGGCGCGTCGCGTAACCGCGTTGGTCATGTGACCTGAAAATAACACTTTTTATTGGTGCAGAACAGTTTTGGTTTCATAATGATGAAATCCCTGGTCTTGTGACCTGAAAATAACACTTCTCATTGGTTCAGGACTTTTTTTTTCCAAATGATGAAAGACCCCACCTTTTTTCCTTATTCTGACTTTGTCCTTTGACTGAGGAAGACCTGTTTGTACCTCTCTGTACCTTTTTGATCTATGTAATGGCTTCAGTAGCAGCAGCAGCATGTGCATCTGCACCACCACCACCACCACAACCACCTAGAGGACCACCACAAGATTACATTGGTGGTCAAGAAGAGGAGGAAGAGGAGGAGGAGGAGGAGGAGGGGAGGAGAAGATGGCTTGAAGAACA
Source organism: Lissotriton vulgaris (assembly GCF_964263255.1). Lineage (NCBI taxonomy): Eukaryota > Metazoa > Chordata > Amphibia > Caudata > Salamandridae > Lissotriton > Lissotriton vulgaris. Next base: position 1,717,108,582 of record NC_141689.1, on the reverse strand, counting down.
CAATACCCCATACCAGCCAAGACCACACATTATATGGGAGTTTTTTTCGATCCCAGAGGGGAAGAAAAAAGTAAATGCAGCCAAGGTGACTTGCCTAATCTGTGGCATGGAACTTTCTAGGGGGAACCCTAATACAAAATATTCATTCAGAAACAACACAATGATTAGACACATGCAGCGCAGGCATCCAATCAACTATTCTGCTGCAGAGATGAGGGAACTGGCCAGAAACCCTCCCCAAACTACAAGCACCTCCTCCAAAAGAAAGCAACGCACTCCGTCCGGACAAGAGGCAAGAGAGACGATCCCTTGCATTCAGCCACGGTTTGCGGATTTCCGAATAACCTGTAAACATTGTGGGAAGACCATCTCCTACGGAGAACAGAGCATAAAGCTCATCGTCCTTGCTGGGGACAACCACAAATGCCCCAATAAACCCTAATTATTTATTTTCTTTTTTTTTGCTCCAGTTGAGCCATTTTCAATTCCTTGTTTTTTCGTTTCTCCCCATGAAAAATATAAAAAAAATATAAAACTGTTCAGAAAACCCCAAAAAAGTTAAAAATGTTCAAAAAAACAATAAAAAAAATATAAAACAACAAAAGGAAGAAAAAAACAGTTCTTTTTAGAACGACCTCCAATTTATGTCATTCTTTTTTCCCCATGGTCCGATCCCCGGTGCGCCTACCGGGCGCTCCCCCCGCGCAAATCAAAAAAAATATATATTTTTTTCCCCGCTGGGCCCTTTTATGGCCCCCACATCAAACCTAGGGGGTCAGGGGGGGTCTATCCCTGCCCCCTTATGGTCATTTCCCCCTTTTTTTTCCACCTTTTGTGTCTCTATCCTACCGAGACACAAGATGGCGGCAGTTCCGGACTGTTTTGAATGTTTACAGACACCCAAGAGCCAATCAGCTTTACGTGCTCACCTCGCGTGGCGCACTCAGAGCGCTCCCCCGTGCGCGTACTGGGGCGCTGCCATAGATATATATATTTTTTTTAACCTAAATTACTCAAAATCCACTGGAGCACATATATTGAGACATAGCAAAGGCACATTGGGCTACCAGTCCCTACAATTTTGCCAGGTTTGGTGGAAATCCATTCAGCCGTTCGGGCTAAAAGTGATGCCAACCGCCCTATGGAAATTAACATTGGGAAAACACGTTTTGGGACCCCCTTTTATCTCGGCCCCCGCTTGACGAATCCTCCCCACATTTTCAGGGAAGAAGCGGAGCGGAGCGGGCCACGAACTTTGAGAAATTCGCGAAGATTCGTCCACCGGCGCCAAAGTTATTCCCAATAGAATGTTGCGGATTTCCTTTGGAAAGTAGATCCTAACTATAACTACCTACTGGCGACCGCCAGTAGGATATATATATATATATATATATATATATATATATATATATATATATATATATATATATATTACCTACTGGCATCTCGCCAGTAGGTATATATAGTTAGGATTTTTTCCCTATGGGATTTTTGAAAATTCTATGTCTAATAACTTTGGCGTTTGTGGACGGAATCGGCTGAAATTTTCAGGAAGATTGCACATTTTGTTTTTGAGCAGCCCTTGAAAATTTGGGGGGGTTTCGTCAAGGGGGGGCCGAGAAAAAAGGGGGTCCCAAAACGCATTTTCCCCATGTTAATTTCCATAGGGCGGTTGGCCTCACTTTTAACTCGAACGGCTGAATGGATTTGCACGAAACTTGGCAAAATTGTAGGGACTGTTAGCCCGATGTGCCTTTGCTAGGTCTCAATATATGTGCTCCAGTGGATTTTGAGAAATTACCGTTCAAAACAAGATATATATCTGTGACAGCGTCCCGGATAGCGCTCCGGTCCGCTTACTTTTCGCGAAACTGAACTTTGCGATGCGAAGCTGATTGGCTCTCCGGTGTCTGTCAACATTCTAAACAGTCCGGAGCGGCCGCCATCTTGTCTCTCGGTAGGATCGAGAGAGAAGAAGAGGTGAAAAACGAAGGGGGAATTTAATGAAAGGGGGCAAGGTAGACCCCTCTTGACCCCCTAGGAATGATGTCGGGGTTATTAAAGGGTCCCGTGGGGAAAATAAAAAAAATGATTTTTCACGGTAGAAGCGCTTCTCGGGCCGCGAACTGGGCCGCAAACTGGTAGCGAAACGGGAATTCGCCATTTTGTGTTTCGTTTTAATTAAATTACTAGGTATAAGGGGGTGCGGGAGACGTATCCTGATCCCTTATGTTTTCTGAGGGTGGCTGAGGAGGCTCATATATGTTGATATATGTCTTCCAGCGGCTGTGCGTGCGCCATCTTATCTCTCGGTAGGATCGAGAGAGAAGAAGAGGTGAAAAACGAAGGGGGAATTTAATGAAAGGGGGCAAGGTAGACCCCTCTTGACCCCCTAGGAATGATGTTGGGGTTATTAAAGGGTCCCGTGGGGAAAATAAAAAAAAATTGATTTTTCACGGTAGAAGTGCTTCTCGGGCCGCGAACTGGGCCGCAAACTGGTAGTGAAACGGGAATTCGCCATTTTGTCTTTCGTTTTAATTAAATTACTAGGTATAAGGGGGTGCGGGAGACGTATCCTGATCCCTTATGTTTTCTGAGGGTGGCTCAGGAGGCTCATATATGTTGATACATGTCTTCCAGCGGCTGTGCGTGAGCGTTTTTTTTTTTTTTTGCTACGTGACGTCTGTTAACGTTCGATTCGATGGAAATCAGGAAGTGTTGACCGCCAATTTGTCACTGCGATAAAATATTTTGTTATAAATGAATCCTTATTGATAAACATTGTATGCGCCATCTTGCCTTTTTTCCAATGGCACAATTTTGTCGTGCACGGCAGCCATTTTAGATGCCTTGACCAGACCCACTCTCTGCACGCCGTCGATTCTCAGCACGGCTCCCCACCCTCGCAAGCATCTCCCCCACGCACTGGTCACCCCCGCTCTCTCTCTCATGCTTGGGCCATAAACTTCCCCGCATCTGCGCTGCTCTTCCCTGAGAATCACACCCTGTGCCCGCCCGACACCTCCCTTTCACCCTATTCACTACCGCACCCTCTGACACTCCTCTTCCTCTGTGTCCGATTGTCCAGGCCGGTCCCAGGCTATCACCTAGCCCTGCGGATGTAGTTTATGGCCCCAGCTGCAGAGAACCCAGACATGCCAACCCTCCCGATTCAGGTGTGAGACTACCGATTTCAGTGCTAGTCTCCCGCCTCCCGATTCCTGCAAGCAAAAACCCGATTCCTCGGAGGTTTCAGCTGACAGGGCTTGGTATTGTGTTACGTGCTAATTCTTCCAGGAAACGTCAGAGGGCCGATGCTGGGGCTCTAGAAGGGGTGATAAACCATTTAAGCCTCATTAACAAGCGCATGGTCTTTTAAAGATATGTGAAGTACTCGGGGCGGCGGTGTGTGTGTGCCCTCTTTCAGGAGCGGGCGGGGGGGGTGGCACTGCTAGCAACTTGCCAGGCCAGGCAGTGTTCAACACTTGCATCACCCTTTCTCTGCCTGCTATTGCGCTCCATGCTTCGGAAAGGAAAGAAAAAGAACGTGCATTTGAGTTTGAAATGTCCGATCCTGTAGCAGCACACTTCCAAAGCCCACACATGACAATAACCCGATTCAAGGCCCCATTCACCCGATTTTTAAAAAATATATAGTACTCCAACAAAGTAGGATTATAAAACTTTATTAACTTTATAAATATAACGAACGTAACAAAAACTGTAAATACATTTAAACATTTACATTTTTTTGGCTAAAAGAAGCAACAATGGTCAGTAGCTGTCTTTTGTGCGAATAGTCCCAAGGCAGCACAACGTGCTGAGTTCTGGACGGCACCCAGGTGATGTCAACTGGGTGCCGCACTGGTTTTTGGTTTCCTACAATGCAGCTCAGAAATACAGCATGGGGCGTCCCGGGTGGTGCGGGGGGAGGCCTCGTCAGTAGCGGTCTGTTGTGCGAATAGTCCCAAGGCAGCAGAACGCACTGAGATGTGGATGGCACCCAGGTGATGTCCAGTAACTTGCCGCACTGGTTTTGGCATCCTACAATGCTGCTCCGCAAAAACGGCGTGGGGGAGGCGGCGTGAACGGGCCTCCCCAGGTGGAGGATCGTCTGCTGTACTGGGGCGCCCCTTTACCGTTTCAGTTGCCATTCCGCCCGCTTTTGCTACACTGTGCCTCATCCTCCATTCAGCTGTTTATCGCCCGCTCTTGCGGCTACAGCGTCTCGCTCACCATGTAGTTGAGTTGCGCCCACTCTTGCGGTGCAGCGATAGGCGGCTGCCATTCTTAAAATGGCGGACGGCTCTTCGGATTTGGGCCTGGTCCACTAAAATGGCCCTGGGACACCTTGGAACTCGGACGCTTGCCTGCTAGGTCTTGGGCTCCATTCTCGAAAGCGTCCCCTCAGCCGTGAAGATTCTACAAAAGTCTTGGGGGCCCTCGACTCCTGCAGGCTTCCGGTGGGGAGCGGCTGCCATGATTGCTCGCGGAATGACCACGACGGAGCCACGAGATGGTGGTGCTCTCATGCTGACGCCAGCTTCAGTCTGAAACATCCAGAAACAAGGTGGGGCTTTCATCGTATGGGAAAAAAAAATGTTCTAAACCAATGAAAAGTGTTATTTTTAGGTCATATGACCAAGCCTTCCATCATTAGGAAACCAAAAGTAAAATGAACCAATGAAAAGTTTTATAAACAAGTCACATGACCTGTTATGCGGCATAGGGCTTCAAAAAGCGTAGAAAATCCGTTGGCACGTGAGGCGGCGTCAGTAGCGGACCGATGTGCGAATAGGCCGAAGGCAGCACAACGCGCCGAGATCCGGATGGTACCGAGTTGTTGTCCAGCAAGTTGCTGCACTGGTGTGGCTATCCTACAATGCTGCGCCGAAAGTCGGCGTGGGGCGCCCCGTTGGCCTGTAAGGTTGCGTCAGTCAGTGGGGGCTGTGCGTCTCCCCCAAGATGGAGGCTCCTCGGCTGCAGTGCGGCGCCCCTTAGCGTTTCACTCGCCGTCCAACTGAGTTGCGTCCGCACTTGCGGCTACAGTAGGCCGAAGGCAGCACAGCGCGCCGAGATCCGGATGGCACCGAGGTGGTGTCCAGCAAGTTGCCGCACTGGTGTGGCCATCCTACAATGCTGCGCCGAAAGACGGCGTGTCCAGCTGAGTTCCGGTCACTCTTGCGGTACAGTGACTCGAACGCGCCGAGATCCGGATGGCACCGAGGTGGTGTCCAGCAAATTGCCTTACTGGTGTGGCCATCCTACAATGCTGCGCCGAAAGACGGCGTGTCCAGCTGAGTTCCGGTCACTCTTGCGGTACAGTGACTCGAACGCGCCGAGATCCGGATGGCACCGAGGTGGTGTCCAGCAAGTTGCCGCACTGGTGTGGCCATCCTACAATGCTGCGCCGAAAGTCGGCGTGGGGTGCCCCGTTGGCTTATGAGATGATGTCAGTAGTGGACCGATGTGTGAATAGGTCGGAACCAGCACAAGGCGCCAAGATCCGAATGGCAAGTCCTGGATGTTGAGTGCCATAGTTGAGAGTTCTGAGCAGTGATTGTAAGACTGTCTGAAGCTTATTTGCACCTGCTGCAGCTTCACTATTGCCCTGGTGTGGCCAAAGATCGCACATGACATAGGCGGCCGGCTCCCGAGGTCCGGCGGAACTTTTTTCCTTTTCCTTTCTGCTTCTTGTCCCACAATCCGTTTCACCTGAAGACACGACCAGGTCCCTGAATGTGTGCAGGGGGACGTTATTGATCGTATCAAAATGGCGGCTTCACACAAAGCTGACTCAAGTGTTGCTGTTGATGCTATACAGACAAAAATTGGTTTTCAGTTTGTACATTCTTCAGGATTTTTTTTTCCATCCAAGGCTGATTGAGAGTTTGTAGAACAATGGCTTCAGATTTTCCACATACTACTCTTCAACATTCTTCCTAAATGTAACAATGTGAGACTCACTAGGAGAACGGCTATTTATCTTTCCTTTCAAAATGCTGCGAACAATATTTTCTGAATGGAAGACACCATCTTGTAGCATAAAGGGCCGAAATGGGTTCTGGTCTGGCCGATGGTTGGTGGAGACATTTTGACTATATCTTGCACCTGCCCGGCCTCGCCCAAAATGGCGCCGGTATAAATGGGACTCGTAACTCCTTGTTGTGTACTGGTTGAACAACCTTGATATCACGAGATATGAATGCAGTTTTGATGCTCATGGCGGGCGGGGACGAGAATTGATTGAATATTTTGACATCCCTATTGATATTAAGTTCTGATGTGTTATTGATTACTGTACTATTGAAAGTTCGAATTAACGTCACCCATGGTACTTGCCCGCAAATGTATATCTAGATGATTTTTTTGTAAGTGGCCCTGTCGTAATTTAATTACAAAATGTACGTCCACCGATTCCGCAACTGTTAGACACCTTAGTTCTTGCAACCTAATGGCCCGCTCATTACGTTCCTCTATAATGTAAATGTCTCCTCATCATATACGATTTCAGTTTGCTCCGTGGCCGGCCCACGTGGTTATAGGCCCGTATTTGTATACTGACATTTTCACAATAAAGGTTTTTAAAACAAAACATGGTAGTAGTATTTACATTGGTAAAGTTTTTACTTTTAGTTACTGTTTTCGAATCAGTAAAAGGCAAGTGAAATAAAGCAGTCCAATTACATGACGGATAAAAGGTATAATACGTAGGAACGCAGTAAAGATAAATGGTCAAGGGCAGTTGTGTTTTCCACCCCTGCAACATAAAGTGATCGATAAGAATCTGATAATCAGGCGTATCGGCGACTAAGACAGCAGGCCCAGTCTCTTTTACTCAACGGCCCCGTCATGGGACGAAGAAACGCCCTTTTTCTCGAAAAAGGAATATATTTTACTTGCAGGACAGTTGTAAATTTTCCGGGAAAGTACATTAGCCTGGAATATTATAACATATATGTTTAAAAAAAAAAAGTTTGAAATCAATAAAAAGCGTAGTTTTTTGGTCATATGACCAAGCTTTTCTTTATTAAAATAACAAAAGTAAAATGAACCAATAAAAAGTTTTATTAACAAGTCACATGACCTGTTATGCTTACGTTACGCGCTGCGCGCCGCGCCCCGGATCACTTCCGGGTGCGCTAACGCGGCGTGTCATATAACGCATTACGCGACAACGTAGGTCAAGAATATAGTCAAAATGTCTCCACCAACCAGCGTTCGGAACACAACCCCTTTCAGCAGTCCAAAAAGTTCTGTTAAATGACAACAGAGGGGACAGGCAACAAGAACCATCAGTCAAAGAGGGGAGGGCAAGTTCTTCTCTACCGGGTCATGTTGGGGCGCTACCGGAACTGATCGAATTGGTAGTCTACAGTGTTTCTGGATGTTTCAGACTAAAACTGGCGTCAGCATGAGAGCACTACCATCTCGTAGCTCCGTCGTGGCCATTCCACGAGCAAACATGGCAGCCGCTCCCCACCAGAAGCCTGCGGGAGTCAGGGGCCCCCAAGACTTTTGTAGAATCTTCACGGCTGAGGGGACGCTTTAGAGAATGGGACCCAAGCCCTATCAGGGAAGCGTCCGAGTTCCAAGGTGTCCCAGGGCCATTTTAGTGGACCACGCCCAAATCTGAAGAGCCGGCCGCCATTTTGAGAGTCCTGTGGCAGTCGCTTATCGTTGCATCGCAAGAGCGGGAGCAACTCAACTACATGGTGAGCGAGACGCTGTAGTCGCAAGAGAGGGCGGTAAACAGCTGAATGGCGGAAGAGGCACAGTGTAGCAAAAGCGGGCGGAATGGCAACTAAAACGGTAAAGGGGCACCCCACTACAGCGTGTCTTCAGGTCAAACGGATTGTGGGACAAGGTCCAGAATAGAAGAGTCATCAAAAGGCAAAAAGTTCCGCCGGACCCCGGGAGCCGGCCGCCTATGTCGGGGGCGATCTCAGGCTAAACCGGTGCTATAAGACTTGGGGAGGGTGTCAGAGCCAAGCGTCTTCTCCGAGTCCGTGCCATCACACCGCCCCTCGGGGGCCTCCGTCAAGCGGTTTAGGGAGGTACCATATCACATTGTTTTCAAATGCAGTCAGGTCCACAAACGACCCTCACTTACTTTGAGAATAGTGAAGCTGCAGTAGGTGGAAATGAGCTTCAGACAGTGTTACAAGCGCTGCTCAGAACTCTGAACTATGGCACCCAACATCCAGAACTTATGCCATTTGAGAATGGCAGTGACATCGAAGCAACTCAGGGACCAAAACCATTAACGTACTTTCACGTATGAAAATCTTACTTGGGGAGGGGGCAGGGGCGAACCGCCCCCTCCCAGTCCGCGCCACCACACCGTATGTTGAAAATCTGAAGCCATCGTTCTACAAACTCAACCAACCTTGGATGGAAAAATCTAGAAAAATGTACAAACTGAAAACCAGTTTTGGTCTGCATAGCATCAGTAGCAACGCTTGCTATCAGAGTGCATGAGTTTCATGCTCGATCGATTGAGCTAGCCGGATCGGGCAATAAAAAGTATAAAATAGTTATGTAAATAGTTATTTAATAAAATGTTTTACCCTGTTTCTTTGCTGGTGTGTTGTATATATTTTTAATATTTGCATAGGGTTTGTCGTTATTTTGGGCGGGGTGGGTGACGGAGCCGAGCTGTCTTGCAGCCCTCATGGTGTGGAGCTCAGTTCATCTCACTATTTTCGTATTTCTCATGAAGGGTTGTTCCTAATATTTCTATTTTAGCGAGGTCAAAAAGAGATCCAATTAGTGGCCTACTGATTTTGCTCGATTAATTTTATTTTTTTACACGATTTTTCACGATTTTTCACTATCTGCAAAGACTAAACAGAGTATTGCGACTTTGTGCTTGTTTGTAAATAGAGAATGAACCAAAGAGAATCAATTGTAAAACAGTAAATGCTTGGATAACAATCAATCAAATGGAGAGACAAGCAGGCACGACGGATTACAACGGGGGTAAAGGTCTGCGTTAACTACTCTTCACTATCTGCAAAGAGAGAGTACTACTAAGAGAAAAGAGGGGAGGGGGGGGCAGCATTCAAAGCACATCAGCGTGCATAAACACGAAAAAGTTTTTACCTATCACGTACTTGACATTTGACAGCTTTTGATATTTGCTATTAAAAAACCATTGAAATTCACAGAAAAAACCATAGGTTTTAGGCCATATATAGTTAGGAATTTGCATTTACAAAATCTTGAAAATTCACTGAAAAAACCATTGGTTATAGACCATATATAGTTAGGGATTAGCCTTTTCAAAACCTTATTTTACTCACACAAAACCATTGAAATTTCATACATAGTTAGTTGCACTAACTATATATCGCGCACCCGCAATCCACTGCTGATGATGTCACATATTACATCATTCATGACATGGTTAGTGACATCACTGATGACATCTCAAATGACATCACTGATGACATCTCAAATGACATCACTGATGACATCTCAAATGACATCACTGATAAAATCACTGATAACATCTCATTTGACATGACTGATCACATCACTGATGATATCATTCATGTGATAATACCATGAACCTCTTCAGACTCTAATATAACCTTAGATACAATCAGTGTAAACAGACAGTCACAGACTGTCACTCATCCATGGAGTTACTCACACACCTAGTCAGTTATGCAAAAAATCAATCACACCTCCATTTTCTCAACTATACAGTTATACACACCTTACTTATTCAAACATATACTAACACATATTTACTCTCTTATACAATCCCTGATACATGTTCACAATGATCCATACAGCCACTCACACATTCACTGGCTCTTATGCACAGTTATTTATATATGTCAACTCTCACATGTACTGTGTTTTACATATGTACTTACTTTGACATGTAGCACTGAGATATCCATTCACTCACTAATACACTCATGCACAGTCAACCGCCCATACAGCTGTTTCCACATGCACTTTTGAACCCATACATATAGTGAATCAACTACTCACACATCTATGTACAGAGTCACACACCTCCCAGCCACCCATACACACACACTCAGTTTCCCATACAAATACTTGGACAACCAATGAATAACCCATACAGTTACTCATATAGCTACTGATCAACATATGCAGCAGTTTGTAGAACAACAGATATAATGATGCACAAATTAAGACAGTTTAGTCACTAACCCATGCACTCAGTGAGACACATTTAATCACTCACTCATACAGTCAGTCATGCACCTACTAAATCCTTCATCCAGACACTTATACATCCACTCATTCTTCAATATGTAAGACATATTTTAACTTTACAGAAACATACAGTCACTGGATGTTGTCATCAGTGATGTCATCAGTGATGTCATTTGAGATGTCATCAGTGATGTCATCAGTGATGTCACTAACCATGTCATGAATGATGTAATATGTGACATCATCAGCAGTGGATTGCGGGTGCGCGATATATAGTTAGTGCAACTAACTATATATGAAATTTCAATGGTTTTGTGTGAGTAAAATAAGGTTTTGAAAAGGCTAATCCCTAACTATATATGGTCTATAACCAATGGTTTTTTCAGTGAATATATATATATATATATATATATATATATATATATATATATATATTTATATATATCCAAATGTAGCGGCGTTCCTCACGAGCACTCAGGAAAAGGACAACACAACAATCCACTCGGTATCCAAAACGATAGATTTATTCCTTCATAAATCTAAGTGACGCGTTTCGCACTCCACAGAGTGCTTGATCACACAACTTGCACCATGTTATACACATTATTTATGTTATCAACACAATAGTAAACATCAATGACGGACTAGTAATGTCAGTAGGTTGTGGAACGCTAGTATCTGGATTGCCATATTGGACTGGTGAAAGTCTCTTATTCCGTTATGTGTATACGGTACTTATTACTGCTTTCAACACCAATATGAGTCCATCTTAATCATAATCCAAACGATAATAATATACAAATCGTCTGTCAATGTATGCGTGTTCACATATATACCACGAACATATGCTAGGAGGGCGTGGAGATTAGTAGCGCTCTAAGTGGGTTATACCAGTACGAGGGTTCTAGTTACCCGTATTTCTTATAGTCAGAATTACTGGTAATGAGACGACCGAGTTCCGTCTTCTGTTGTGACTCCTCCCAGAATAAGCGTCATGCTACACCTGTAGTCATGGTTACGCGGGACTGTTTATTGCTCTACCCATGACGGAGGAGCAAGGGATTCCCTGCACTCGAGCAACAAGGAGAGAATATAATGATAAGTTGCATCTCTGGTTAGTGAGACAGGCAGGCTAGATATTCTATTACATGATCCGCAACCCTATATGTAAAAGGGCTGTGTGAATGCCTTATAAACAATCCTGGTTAGTGGAAGGGATCTAGAACCTCTATTGGAGCTATCAAGAATCAATTCTAAACAACCCAAACTGACTCAATACAATAATGTGAGATATTCTGGTACACTTTCAAGTTTTCAAAATATAACGTGAAAAAATAAGATGTACATGCAATGTTAAAATTATACTTTCGTATAAGATGAGGAGGAAAGAAGAGGACCACAGTAAAGGTTTAGGGTAGTCATGTCATTCAGTCTTGACATCTCCCTCCCTTTGGAATCTGTAGATGGATAAAAGAGAGAAAATAGGGAAGGGGAAGGGAAAGAAGACATCATAATTAAAATGTGATTATTTGTGGATATAAGTTACCACAATCATAACATTTCAGTTTACACATACAGTATAATCAATCATGGGTCACATCAACAGTAGTCAATTCATTCTTGTAAATGTACATTATATTCCTCATCCATATTATGCCCTTTGGGGTAACGGGTACATAGGCTAATGATGTATTTAGATTCTTTTTGCATTAATTTTAACAGCCGGTTACCTCCTCTTGGGCCAATATTAACCTGCTCGAGTACATAGTAGGTGAGTTTCTTAGGGTCAGAGAAATGGTGACTCTCGAAGTGGCGTGCTATCGGATATTGTTGATCCAGATTACTGATAGCTCGAGTGTGTTCCAGTACTCGTTTTTTCGCCATGTGTGTCGTGCTCCCTATATATATTAACTCACATGGGCAGGTTAATGCATAGATTACAAATGGAGTAGTGCATGTGAGGAATTGTTTGATTTGTTGCATGTTATTGATGCTAGGGTTCCAAAATTCCTTTTTCATGTGGCTGTTTGCGCAGGCTTTACAGTGGCCACATGGGTAGAAACCCTGTAGATCTATACCTCCAGGGACAGTAGTATTACTTATATCATTGTGAACCAGTAGGTCTCTTAGAGTACGTCCTCTTTTGTATGTTATGCTGGGGCGTTTGGGTAAACTGTCTCCAATTATGGGATCAGATGTCAATAGGTTCCAGTTTTTAGCTATACTTTTGTGTATTTGTTTAGAATTCCCATTGTATGTGAGAATTACTCTAGTGATATTGGCATTCTCCTCCTCTTCGTTGGTTTTAGTAATCAGGAAGTCTTTTCTCTCAATTTCAGACACCTTTTTAATGGCCTTCTTGATCACCCACAGGGGATATCCTCGATGGAGGAATCTCTGTGTCATCGTTTTTTCTTCTGTCAAATAGTCTAAGTTGTTACTGCAATTTCTTTTTGCTCTTAGAAGCTCCCGATAGGGGATGCTCCATTTCAGATTATCTGGATGGTTACTATCTGCATGTAGCAGAGAGTTACCTGCCTTGTTTTTTCTAAACAGTACGGTTTTGATGGTATTGTCAGTATTCTGAACCTTAGTGTCAAGATATTCAACCTCTTTATCACTGATATTACTTGTGAGCTTGATGTTCCGATTGTTGTTGTTCAATTTATTGATGAAGTCACATGCACTACTCCATTTGTAATCTATGCATTAACCTGCCCATGTGAGTTATTATATATAGGGAGCACGACACACATGGCGAAAAAACGAGTACTGGAACACACTCGAGCTATCAGTAATCTGGATCAACAATATCCGATAGCACGCCACTTCGAGAGTCACCATTTCTCTGACCCTAAGAAACTCACCTACTATGTACTCGAGCAGGTTAATATTGGCCCAAGAGAAGGTAACCGGCTGTTAAAATTAATGCAAAAAGAATCTAAATACATCATTAGCCTATGTACCCGTTACCCCAAAGGGCATAATATGGATGAGGAATATAATGTACATTTACAAGAATGAATTGACTACTGTTGATGTGACCCATGATTGATTATACTGTATGTGTAAACTGAAATGTTATTGTTGCGTGTTTATCTAGGTTCCTGATCGATACTGTGACCTTATGCCCCTATTCGGCTATAAATCCATTTATTCCCTATATTGGCATTACCGTTCAAGTGCGATTTTCAGAAAGTCATCTCTGGCCTCACACGAACAGAGCCACATTCCAGCATAGTTCTCTGCCACTTCCTTTGCAACCAATTAGTGCAATGACAGAGCAGAAGTCACTATCTGATATTCCTAGATTAACACTCCGAGTTCTTCAACAAGATAAAAACTCAGCAAACCTGGAAATCCCTGCTTGCTGGGTTTTGATTAGTAATGGAACTCTAATGAGCAACTGATAGCTATCACTTCCTAGTGACATCCTTAATTGACGTCTTATGTCCAGCAAACTTGCGTCAAACCCGGCACCTGTCAGGTATAAATATTACCAACGTTGCCTTAAGCAATGAGACCAACAAGAGCTGTCGTGCTGTTGTAAGCTGCCGTGCACCCTGTGTGCATCCCATTGCTGCTGCAGGCAGTACGCTGCTGCTGTTGTCCCTTGGTGGTGAAGCTACTGATACCATTATCGCTGCTAAAGCGCGAACAATGGTGCAGTACGCTTAGGAGCTGAACAGCCGTCCCTCTGCGAAGAGCCCAGCAGATTCCAGCTGCCGCGGACGCTGTCCCCCCTCCTCCTCCTCCCGACGCGCTGAAGAAGAGCCGCTGCCTTTCTCCTGCAGAGAAATCCAGCTCCGGCGTTTCCGGTCTGCCCTCGCGGGTGACTGGGATATCGAGATTGCCCCCTCAAGGAAATACCAGACTTCCACCATTCTATTCAGCGGTATGGTGTTGACTAAACCCTTAGACGAGAATTCTTGAAGCAAACCTTGGCAAAACCAACTTAACTTAAAGCTACTTACTTACTCCCCTTCCACGTGTTAGGCTTAGGTCAGGCACACTGTGGTAGGCTTAGTTAGAAGCACCAGTTGAGTATGTTAGCCTAATGTATATATGACTGTATATATGTTTTATTACTTTTAAACCATGGTATGGCTAAGAAACCATATCAATGCTTTTACAGTATTATTTCGCAATACTTATCTTACTGTACGTACTTTTTATAATAACAAGTCTTGCAATTGTGGCAATACATTTCTCTTGTACGAGAAGAAAGACTGTTCAATAAATGTTAACCCTTTATTGACAAACGCCCGTCTCTATATTCTCTACATCTCGTGAAAGTAAACTTCACTAAACTGACTGAGTGAAATACCTGTCTATTGTTTCACACAACCCTAGAGATTGACTCTTGATCTGAGGAGCAAAGTTGTCATGTTGCATGGTTGTTGGAAAGCTGAATCCCTTCTTGTCTGTGCCAGGGAAGCTGATCACTTCCCATGCAGAGAAGAAAGTTTCCAGTGACCTCTTAGCTAGTTGGCAACACACCCAATTAAGTTTAGCATAGTCAGTGGAGGCCTGGAATATCCGCAGTTCCACGTCGATACTACTGTTTATGTTATTCCAATGCGCAGGGCCTAGTGGGAAACTAGCAACTACACTACATGGTGCCCAAACGTTTGGTAAGGCGATAAACTAACGCAAGACTTTAGAGTAACTCAGTCGTGCATATTTCACACCACTTTCTCCCGTAAATACTCCAATAGACGTCTGGAGTGGGTGAAAGGTTAAAATCCGCCCGACCTTAGTAGGAAGAGATTCCTATGTAAAGATCTGGTTTATTCAACGTTGAAGGATACAGTGTTCCAAAATATTGTGCACCTAATCTTTGTCTCCTTGGAGACCTACTCTGCAAACCTTGCATTTTAACAATGCCAGGAGAAAATAACGGAACCACTGGGGCCGCAGTAAATGCAACTCAGCAGGATTCCGACGATATGGTACCGGGTGCAATAATCATCCGGGCACATTTAAGATCTATAACGTTAAAACTTATAGAGAACGGACTGACACCTCAAGCTGGTACAGTAATTTTCGTGATCGAGGCTCACGAGTATCGGCAGACAGAGGTATTCTATTCATGGATAAACTTTCCAGCGGTAGACGCTATAACAAAAGAATTTCACTATTACAAAATAGAGAAACCTCCGGAAGAGTACGCTCCTTTCGAGGAGATTGAAATTCCACTTAAATTTCAAGAGCACCTGCTTTGGTTTAATGGCGCCCTAAAACATAATGATCACATAACTAGGCTCGGTCCACTAGGTAGACCAGGAGCAACGTGGCCAGTTCTAGCCAGCTACACACCACATCCTGACATTATAAAAATGTCTAGGGAAGAGCTGTTAGTACAGCCGAAAACACTAATAAAAATACACAGGCAATTAGTCCAATATGTAATGCGGACTGCAACAGTCCAGCCAGCTGTTAATGTACCACAGCTGACCCCTCATCAGGGGAACACTAACAAAATCACACCACAGAACATACAGTCATGTCTTGGTAAAACACCCGTAAAACGGGAACAAATTCCTTTCTGGTTAGCACAGAAAATCACTCAAATAGAGGCAGTATTTCCTGATACTACCCCTATAGAGAAACACAGAATCTTGACAATCTGCCTTCCTATGGGAATCGCACCACACATAGAGGACTGTGACACTTGGGGTACAGTCTTTGCTTCCATTTACACAAAAACACACGGTGTTCCGTCCATGGCGGTAATACCAGAAGTGCTAAAACAGATTCAAAATGAATTCGGTCCAGAGCCCGCTTTAAATCTAGGTATGAAATTACTAAAAGACTTCAAGAAGGTCTCGGCTATATTATTAGCCAATATAAAAGGAGAAGCAGCATCTGTGGCGATCCGCCAGAAGTTGAAGGAAACAGTTATAGAAGATCCTGTTGAGCTTGCAAAAATCATAGAAAAATGCTATGAAGAATTAGGTAGAGACAGCTTGGGTGGAAAACCGGTAGAGCCCCAACTGCTCGAAAATCCTGAAAAATTATTTATTAAAAATAGTTTAAACACTCCTAAAAAGAGCTGGGATGGAAATAAACAATCCACTCCCAAGGAAAAAGTTTTCCAGTCCAGAGGAAGGTCTCCTCGACGGAGGGAAAGAACTCCGACTCGAGAACACCAGTCTCCCCAGAGGGAGCCCTCTGAGAAAAGATATAACCTTAGAAATAGGGATAATCTGAAAAAACCTGATAGATATCAAAGTATTGATACACGTCCCTCTCGATCTTTTCCACAGAATTCGGAAAGAAGAGGACGGTCAGACCTAGGAGAGCACACCAAGTCCAAAGACAAGGAACCTGCTCAGAGTAAAAAATCTCAATTTCAGAAAAAGAAGGTAGCCAGTATTAGAGTAATCAACCATGCCGAGAATACTGAGGACACAGTTGAAAAACGGGGAGTGGGCATTGACAATGTTGGACAGTGCAGCAGAAATCAGTATAGCGCGCAAGATCTTGATGAGTCATCTGGAGACAGTGGACACGAATGAATTCATTCAGGTTGAAACTGCCGACACCAGACTTAGCGAGCCCCATAAAATATACGAAATAACATTGCGTATAGAGGGTGATAAGACTAGGAAAATAAGAGGTCTATTTTGGGATAAGCTCTCAAAAGGCTATGATATTCTGTTAGCTGAAAAAGATTGGCTCCCAGAGTTTGTCAGGGAGTGCCCTCGTGGCGAAGAAGTGATTATGCCAGCCTTCTCGAATCACATTCCGATTCATAAAAAATATACATATGCAAGGAAATGGGCAGTAGCCCAGGCACCTGCATTATATAAAAATCATGTAGGATGGGATGAGGACTCTCCTCCTCACAAAATCCAACTAAAAAGTGAACCAACTGCCCAACTGCAGTATCCCATAAAGCAAGAAGCTAAAAAACAGGTCAGGGAGATCTTAGATCAACTTGAATACCAGGGGGTGATTGAAACATGCACCTCTCAAATGAACAATCCTTTGTTTCCTGTCTCCAAGCCAGACAATTCATATCGTCTAGTTTTGGACTACAGACACCTTAATACATGTTGCAAAACTTTTGCAGTACAAAACTCGCATAGTGCAGCCCTAATGAATAACATAGTTAGGAAAAAATATAAAACGACATTAGACATATCTAATGGTTTCTTTTGTCAAAACATTGCACCAGAAAGCAGATATTTGACCGCTTTCTCAGCATTCGGGTCGCAGAAAAAATTCTGTCGGCTCCCACAGGGGTTCAAGAACAGCCCAGGATTATTCTCAGCTAGGGTAACAGAGTTACTACAAATCTATGATGATGAGGCATTATCTTACGTAGATGATATTTATCTCACAGACGACGACTTGGATACTCACTTGAAAAGAGTGAACACCATTATACTTGGGTTCGCAGCAGAGGGTTACAAATTCAACTTTGAAAAGTCCCGAATTGCCCATCTGACAGTACTATTCTTAGAGTACGAATTATCAAGTGAAGGGAAAAGCCTAGCGGACAACTTCTTAGAGAAGTGCGCTGTACTCCAAGCTCCAAAAACGCTGAAGAATTTACAATCCATTCTAGGTTTTCTGAATTTCGGAAGAACTTCATCCTAAATTACGCAGAGAGGGTTAAACCTCTCTACGAACTAATTAAACCTGATTTTAAACAAATCAATTGGACTCAAAAACACACAGAAATTTTGAGATCACTGCAAACAGACATGTTAGCAAAAACTAAATTAGATACACGTGACAACACGATCGATCTTGTAATCCGAGTCATCCCAGGAGGATGCGGATTCACGTACCTAACCTCTAATGAGGGAGAAAAGGTACCAATTTCAATTAAATCTCACTTGTACACACAAGCAGAAAAAACATTCAGTCACACAGAAAGAACTGTGAAAGCAGTGCAAATCGCATTAAGCAAATGAACGAGAACTAGCACACGGCAAACGGATTAATATCCTTACAGCGGAATCCGCCTTCGAAGCGCTATTCAGCCCAGTAAACCTGCCTACAGTGTCACTGGATCCGAAATGGATACAGTGTATAGATTCTCTAGGAGCGGAAGATGTGAAATACTATTTCGCCCCGCAATTCGAAGAACTGAATGATTTAGAATATGAAGAAGAATATCCTCTGCCAATCGAAATTCTGCCTCTCCCACAATACGCATGTATAATCTATACAGATAGCTTTGTACAGCATTTCAACGTAGGGAGAAAATCCTACGATGCAGCATGTGCGATTATTAAAGGTCGTTGGCTGTGCGGTAAATTCAAACCGAAAGTAACAAAAACTGAATCTGTAAGAAACTGTTCGGTTCAGAGAACTGAAATCAGATCTTTAAAGATGGCGCTCGAAAATGCAGAACGTGAATTCCCGACACTTATCGTGTGCGATTCTCATTTTTGGGTCAACTCTTACAACAATAAACTGCAGAGTTGGATCCAAAACGACTACAAAGATGACACAGGTACCACAATAAAGCATAAATTGCTATGGGAACAGGTAGCTCTTTTACACAAAGAACTACAAAAGACTCATGTGATTCACGCACAGAGTCTTCAACGTGATGGCGTTCACGTTGCAGGGAATTCATTGGCTAATACAGCCACAGCGGAAGCAACTAAACCGGCTTCCGTAGCCACAAAAAAACGTACAGATAAATACATAGACGGGGAAACCATGCTGGCAGTAAAAACGACCGTAAAAGGCGACTGTGCAGCACTACCCGTGAACTATCCACTCAAATATGCATACGTAATCGATGCAAACTCCGTTCCTTTTGCTCGAATCCCTGGAGTGGGGGACAGAGTAATTCCAAACACGAACAGGAGAATATTTTTAATAGCAGACGCACATATGGGTTTGGGTCCTAGGCACAGAGAGATCAAGGAATCACTAACTGAATTACAATCAGTATACTGGTGGCCGGTAATGAGTGTAGAACACCAAAAATATGCAAACAATTGTGAGAACTGTAATAGGGATCGCAGTAGTGAAACTTGCTACCGGCTACCGATCAGAAAGAGCGTAAAGCTGCCTACACCCCATCCTGCGTCCTATTAATAGTTAAGGCTAAACACACTTAAAAAATGAGGCCTCCAACGCTCGGCTGACGCTAGAACGGTTATAAAAGATTTGCGAGTCTTTATCGGCACATACGCAATTACCACGTTCCATTCTGACCAGGGTCCTGCTTTCAGCTCTCGAGCCTATAAGGAGGCCATGGCTAGCATGGGAATTGGGTTGCGGTATTCTTGTCCGTCATACCCCGGAAGGGAACAGTGTGGTAGAAAGAAAAAACCGTGACATAAAGCAATCTATAACAGCGAAGGTATTAGGTTCAGGCGCTGGGTGGGTCAAACATTTAATAAGTGTCCAGACTAGTCTTAACAACATGCCAAGAAATTCTCTAAAAGGTTTCAGCCCATACGAACTATT
Source organism: Lissotriton vulgaris (assembly GCF_964263255.1). Classification (NCBI taxonomy): domain Eukaryota; kingdom Metazoa; phylum Chordata; class Amphibia; order Caudata; family Salamandridae; genus Lissotriton; species Lissotriton vulgaris. The sequence continues at coordinate 1,717,088,938 of NC_141689.1, read as the reverse complement.
GTTCGGAATTAGAATGCGTATTCAGGACCTCGATAGTCAGATGTCAGTGGTACAAGAAAAAACAACAAACTTTGACATCAAAGATCGTTTGGCTGTTTTACAGGAACTGAATGAAACAAGAAAATCCTTAAGCAACATAAAGTTAAAGCAACAGCCAAGTACCACTGACGAGGCACCACCAGCAACAGCCCCAGCAAGGCCTGTCTGGATTCCAAAGATTGGGGATCTAGTCAGAGAAAAGATCGCGGTTAAGAAGGAATTTGGGCCTTCTTACAGAAAAGCAGTACCTGTCTTGGCAGTCACCGGAACAAGATCAGTTGTGCTACCGCCCCTTGCTGGTAAAAAGGAGAACAGAGTCGTGTCCTTCGACCTGGTAAAACCACAAGCATGTGGCCTATAATCAACAGTAGGCCCAGTGGACTCCCAAGAAACAACAGAATACCCAAACTTGCAACAATCCAAGAGGTTCAAACTGAAAGACTCATCACATTCAATCAGCCTGCAGTGCACAATGAAGGACTATGCAATAATGCCATGGAACTCGTGCCTCTTGAAACACAGATTGAAACAGTTCGTCAAGAAACAACACCAGTCTACACTAATGTGGCATCAGAAAGTGCTACCGAGAGACAGATTGAAAGAACAATCCCATCAATTGACAGAACTGCCTCTGGTTATTTCATCAACTTCGACAACTTCTCTGAAGATCAAAACGACCCCGAAGTGATGCCATGAACAAAAAAGACTTTTAAAGAAAAAGCAACAGAACTCTTTCATCAACTGAAGGAAATCTACCTTATTTCCCCTTGGCTAGAGTTCTGGTTCGGTCTAGGTGTATTTTTCCTCCTGCTTTGGCTCATCATGGTACTGTGTTTGAGAAAATTCATTGAAGGAAAATATATTACAATGGACACAGCAAGTCAGAACATCAACCTAGTCCTGAAACCACACAGATCATCCCACGTGAAGAAAAGAGAACTGTCAACAGTAAATTTCACAGCAATTCCAATACCTGGTGGGGTAGTATGGGAGAAAACAGACTATGAGATATATGGTCCGGTCGAAATCCTGAAGTATCCTCATCAACTAAAGGTTTCCTTAAGTGACTTTGAAACACCTAGTACATTCTCTGATGATTGGGACTTTAACAGTATTAATGACATGATGTCTGATTTAGTAATGTCAGCTAGATTCACAGATCATGATTATTTACAAGGTTCATCTAGTTATGAGCAGTTATTCTGTTACACACACTATGGTGATCATTACTTGCATAAATCTGCACAGCCTAGAAATGTTTTTATGTATAATCAATGGGAACATTGTGCTACACCGCATAAAAGCAGTTCTAAAGCATTTTTTGAGAAATTCAAATACTTCTCAGGTTTTAACACCAGTAATGCAGAAACGTTTTATTACAAACTGTTAGATAAAACAGGAATGAAAACAATGCTGACAAATTCTAAATTGATATATTCAGAAGCATTTTATGACAAAATGATGACATTTGGTTTTGATTATTGGAAAAATAATATTGAAACGAAAACAATTTGGGGTACAAAAGATTGGCAGGTGCAAGGCATTGAAGCATTATTTAGAACCTGCATGATACCAGAACAAATGTTGTTTTTAAATGACACAATACACCAAACATCTTGTCTTGGCTTAGCTAAGATCAAAGACCTATAACGTCATCAAAAGAGACGTATGATCTTCTAGTTGCAAGGACAGCTACTGAAGTTCATGACCTTTTATCAACAAATTGCCCCGTGCATTTCGTAGAAATGTTGAGCCAACTCCTTAACATGTCTAGTGCAACTAGCATCCCAGGCATATTTAAGACAGTCTTTACGGGACTGCTAACACCCTTCCAGGCAATTTTGGGAATCGTTCCTAATTTTGTACACTCTGTTTTTGGCGGCATACCATTATTTTTGGGACTTGTAGCAGGGATTTTATTTTTGACCCTCCTGCTTCGTTATGGCAAGCCGAAACTCAGACATAGCTCCCATGGGAATGGAAGAGACAATCCTAGCAATGCGCTACCGGGACAGGATAACTAACGTCCTTGGATTGGCCAGGCTGAGAGATCTAAACATGACCTGGTTCCTTTCATTCAGACCTATATGGCAGAACTGTATCTTACCGGTACTTCGATGTATGCTATGCGGAGATGAGTGCGTGTTGGACATCTGTCTTTCACTTCCATCAGCAGTACCAATGGACGTCGATACTTTGCTCAGTCCAATAACGGCTCACGCATTGTGTTGTCCCCAGCGGCTACCAATCCTGATGACGGCATTCGTTGAGACTCCTGTGCTACGACTAGGTGGTAACAGTGGAGCAAGCGACAAAAGCAGCATCACCCAGGTACGACCTTCTGTGAGCATTGCTGCTCCTGACTACGATGACAGCAATCATTCTCACACCTGCCAAGTTACAGCACTATCGAATTTGGTTGAACTGTCACCTGATTTTGTAGACCAATTCTTTGAGAGCCTGTCTGATACGATGTTCTCACCCGTACAGAAACAATAACTTTGGAGAAGCTTTCCGACTCACAGCGTTCCCATGAACTCTGAATTCGGCCTTCAGTTTTGATCAACAAAAACTGCAAAAAGCTTTGGAACTCTATTTCCCCGTTCAAGCATTAATTCTTTTGAATTGGACAATATTTTTTTAATATTCACCCTTTTTTTGGCACGAACAATTCTTTGCTTAACGTAAAAACTATTCTTAGAGAACAGAAGCTTCAAACTTCTATTTCTAAAAACACATCTAGAGACATAACAACATTACATCAGCCTCTAGCACATGTTATTACAATGCATTTATATGTGATGATTTATCTCGCCCTTCTTCTGTCAGAGATACTTCATGTGTAATTCTTTTTGCATAATCGTTCAATGATTTCATATGCAATAATTTTTTGAATGATTTCTATGCTTCAAAAAACGTACAGTACCTAAATTTCATGTATTACAAGTACGCCTATTTCGAATGCATTTATGTATTTTGGGGTGGGCAATGTTACACATGCATCTAATTGCTCTAGTTTTAGTAATTTGATGGACATGAATACGTGGAGTGGGTGTTGCGTGTTTATCTAGGTTCCTGATCGATACTGTGACCTTATGCCCCTATTCGGCTATAAATCCATTTATTCCCTATATTGGCATAACCGTTCAAGTGCGATTTTCAGAAAGTCATCTCTGGCCTCACACGAACAGAGCCACATTCCAGCATAGTTCTCTGCCACTTCCTTTGCAACCAATTAGTGCAATGACAGAGCAGAAGTCACTATCTGATATTCCTAGATTAACACTCCGAGTTCTTCAACAAGATAAAAACTCAGCAAACCTGGAAATCCCGCTTGCTGTGTTTTGATTAGTAATGGAACTCTAATGAGCAACTGATAGCTATCACTTCCTAGTGACATCTTTAATTGACGTCTTATGTCCAGCAAACTTGCGTCAAACCCGGCACCTGTCAGGTATAAATATTACCAATGTTGCCTTAAGCAATGAGACCAACAAGAGCTGTCGTGCTGTTGTAAGCTGCCGTGCACCCTGTGTGCATCCCATTGCTGCTGCAGGCAGTACGCTGCTGCTGTTGTCCCTTGGTGGTGAAGCTACTGATACCATTATCGCTGCTAAAGCGCGAACAATGGTGCAGTATGCTTAGGAGCTGAACAGCCGTCCCTCTGCGAAGAGCCCAGCAGATTCCAGCTGCCGCGGACGCTGTCCCCCCTCCTCCTCCCGACGCGCTGAAGAAGAGCCGCTGCCTTTCTCCTGCAGAGAAATCCAGCTCCGGCGTTTCCGGTCTGCCCTCGCGGGTGACTGGGATATCGAGATTGCCCCCTGAAGGAAATACCAGACTTCCATCATTCTATTCAGAGGTATGGTGTTGACTAAACCCTTAGACGAGAATTCTTGAAGCAAACCTTGGCAAAACCAACTTAACTTAAAGCTACTTACTTACTCCCCTTCCACGTGTTAGGCTTAGGTCAGGCACACTGGGGTAGGCTTAGTTAGAAGCACCAGTTGAGTATGTTAGCCTAATGTATATATGACTGTATATATGTTTTATTACTTTTAAACCATGGTATGGCTAAGAAACCATATCAATGCTTTTACAGTATTATTTCGCAATACTTATCTTACTGTACGTACTTTTTATAATAACAAGTCTTGCAATTGTGGCAATACATTTCTCTTGTACGAGAAGAAAGACTGTTCAATAAATGTTAACCCTTTATTGACAAACGCCCGTCTCTCTATTCTCTACATCTCGTGAAAGTAAACTGCACTAAACTGACTGAGTGAAATGCCTGTCTATTGTTTCACACGACCCTAGAGATTGACTCTTGATCTGAGGAGCAAAGTTGTCATGTTGCACGGTTGTTGGAAAGCTGAATCCCTTCTTGTCTGTGCCAGGGAAGCTGATCACTTCCCATGCAGAGAAGAAAGTTTCCAGTGACCTCTGAGCTAGTTGGCAACACACCCGATTAAGTTTAGCATAGTCAGTGGAGGCCTGGAATATCCGCAGTTCCACGTCGATACTACTGTTTATGTTATTCCAATGCGCAGGGCCTAGTGGGAAACTAGGAACTACACTACATTATAATTGTGGTAACTTAGATCCACAAATAATCACATTTTAATTATGAGGTCTTCTTTCCCTTCCCCTTCCCTATTTTCTCTCTTTTATCCATCTACAGATTCCAAAGGGAGGGAGATGTCAAGACTGAATGACATGACTACCCTAAACCTTTACTGTGGTCCTCTTCTTTCCTCCTCATCTTATACGAAAGTATAATTTTAACATTGCATGTACATCTTATTTTTTCACGTTATATTTTGAAAACTTGAAAGTGTACCAGAATATCTCACATTATTGTATTGAGTCAGTTTGGGTTGTTTAGAATTGATTCTTGATAGCTCCAATAGAGGTTCTAGATCCCTTCCACTAACCAGGATTGTTTATAAGGCATTCACGCAGCCCTTTTACATATAGGCTTGCCGATCATGTAATAGAATATCTAGCCTGCCTGTCTCACTAACCAGAGATGCAACTTATCATTATATTCTCTCCTCGTTGCTCGAGTGCAGGGAATCCCTTGCTCCTCCGTCATGGGTAGAGCAATAAACAGTCCCGCGTAACCATGACTACAGGTGTAGCATGACGCTTATTCTGGGAGGAGTCACAACAGAAGACGGAACTTGGTCGTCTCATTACCAGTAATTCTGACTATAAGAAATACGGGTAACTAGAACCCTCGTACTGGTATAACCCACTTAGAGCGCTACTAATCTCCACGCCCTCCTAGCATATGTTCGTGGTATATATGTGAACACGCATACATTGACAGACGATTTGTATATTATTATCGTTTGGATTATGATTAAGATGGACTTATATTGGTGTTGAAAGCAGTAATAAGTGCCGTATACACATAACGGAATAAGAGACTTTCACCAGTCCAATATGGCAATCCAGATACTAGCGTTCCACAACCTACTGACATTACTAGTCCGTCATTGATGTTTACTATTGTGTTGATAACATAAATAATGTGTATAACATGGTGCAAGTTGTGTGATCAAGCACTCTGTGGAGTGCGAAACGCGTCACTTAGATTTATGAAGGAATAAATCTATCGTTTTGGATACCGAGTGGATTGTTGTGTTGTCCTTTTCCTGAGTGCTCGTGAGGAACGCCGCTACGTTTGGATATTGAATTCCGGCTGCTCCGCCGGCTCGAGCCACTCCCACAAAGGCGAAGGGTTGCAGCAGGAGCTTCTATTTCACTGATATATATATATATATATATATATATATATATATATATATATATATATATATATATATATATATATATATATATATATATATATATTTATTTATTTACTGTGAAAACCAAAGGCTACAGGGACATTATAGTTAGAAAATTAAAAAGAAACATAGAAATTCACTGAAAATAACGAAGGTTAAGGTTAAAAGGTGAAAACCAAAAGCTACAGGGACATTATAGTTAGAAAATTAAAAAGAAACATAGAAATTCACTGAAAATAACAAAGGTTATAGGGACGTTATAGTTAGTCTCACATTTCACCTATCTAGCATCAATAGAAATTCAGCCTTCTTAGTTACCTGAGCTAACTATAACTTACGCCCCCGTGATGCACTGCTGATGACAACACATGTTACATCACTCATGACATGGTCCGTGACTTCACTGATGACATATCAGATGACATTACTGATGACATCATTCAAAGAACCACTCCCACACCCACTTACACCCAATACAATATCTCATACACCCACTCCCGTAGCCACACATCCACTGACATACCCATTCAGAGACCCATGCTAACACTCACATACTAACTCACTGATCCTTAGAGCCTGACTTGCATCAGCTCACTCATACAGGCACTAAAGCAACCAGTAACTCACATATATAGCCACTCATGCACCTACTCACTGACCAATAAAGCCACTCACACATCCAGTCATACAGACATACACTTACATACCAACTCATATACCCATACAGCCACTGACACTCCATCACCCACACAGCTACTCACACACCTACTCACTCACCCATACAGTTACTCACACACTCACTCAATTACTCATACATATACTAACAAATGTACTCACTGCCTATACAGCCACTGAGACAAATACATACTCTTCCATACAGCCACTCTCACAGTCACATATTCACCCATACAGTCAGTCACATGCCCATGCACTCACCCATACAGCCATTCACTCACTCACTCACTCATCCATACACCCATTCATTCACCCATATGGCCACTCATTTATTCGCTCACTCATCCATACATACACATATACACCTTCTCATGCACCCATACAGCCACTCATGCATCTTCTCATTCACCATTTACGGCCACTGAAACACCAGCATACTCACCCATACTGCCACTCATTTGCCCTCTAATTCACCATTACATTCACTTACATAGCCACTCTCTGACCTATCCTGATACTCACACAGACACTTACTCGTACATCCACTGACTCACCCACTCACTCACCCATACAAAAACTCACACACCCACTCACTCATGTAGGCAGTCTCTCACATATGCACTCACTCTTCTATACACCACTTACACACCTACTCACTCACCCAAACAGGCAATCCTGCAGCCACTTACCTTAGAGTATGTGTTTAACACTTTGTAACCATTATCCTCATAATCAATGGATGATGTACACCTGGAAGATCCTCCGCCAGGCCGGCCCTCAACTCTCTCCACTGGCTCCCAATCAGAGAAAGGGTCTTGTTCAAATCCCTCTGCTTGGCCCATAAAACACTCAATAACAACGGTCCCCCTCTTCTGAAAGAACTTTTAATCCCTTACAAAGCACAGAGGGATCTCCGATCCAATGCAGAAAATCTTATTGCAGTCCCTAGAGTGAGAAAAGCCAAGACCGGTGGCCGTCGCTTTTCGGTTCACACGGCAAAACGATGGAACCAGTTACCCCGAAAACTTAGGACAGAACCGAACTATCTCCAGTTCAGAAAGACCTTGAAGACCTTCCTTTTCCCGCAAATCTAATCCTACTAGTTGGCTAAAACCTCTGGAGAAGCAGATCAGCGCTGGGATGCTCTTCGGAGTTACTACGCGCTTTACAAAACCATTAAATTAAATTAAATTAAAATGTAATCATTGATGTCATCAGTAATGTCATTTGAGATGTTATCAGTGATCTCACTGACCACATCATCGGTGTTGTAATATGTAAGGTCATAAGCAATGCATTGTGGGGGCATAAGTTATAGTTATCTCAGGTAACTATAACTGCTGAATGTCTATTGTTATATATGAGTGAAATGTGAGCCTAACTATAACGTCCCAGTATCCTTTGTTTTTTCAGGGAATTTCTACATTTTTTTATATTCTATTTCCTAACTATAACATCCCTGTAACCTTTGGTTTTTTCAATATATTTCTACGTTTTTAAAGTTCTATTTCCTACGTGTAACCTTTAACCTTTTAGAGTGAGTGTGTGTCAGTGCGTGAGTGTCTCAGTGGGTCTGTAATTGGGTGTCTGAGTGTCTCAATGGGTGTGTGAGTGCATGTGTGAGTGTCTCAGTGGGTATGTGAGTGGGTATGTGAGTCTCTGAGTGGGTCTGTGAGTAGATGCGTGAGTGTCTACATGGGTCTCTGAGCGGGTGTGTGAGTTTATAGGTGGGTGTGTTACTGGGTGCATCAGTATCTGAATAGGTCTGTGAGTAGGTGCATGAGTCTTTGAGTGAGTCTGTGAGTGGGTGTGGGAAGGTCTGAGTAGGTCTCTGAGTGAGTTTGTGAGTGGGTGTATGAGTGTGTCATTAGGATAAGTGAGGGAGTACTGCTTCATTGTGGAGGTGAGTGGAAGGGTGTTGGATCAGAGAGAGCTTAGCGAGTGGTATGGCCTCAGGAGGGATGACATGTTAGGCAGGAGAGCCTTGTTGCATTACAAGGTGCTGATTGTCAGGGCCACTGGAATTATATGATTGTGCAGCAATTTTTGACATAATTGTAGACTTGTCATATTTGCAACATAATCCATAATTTGCTGCAAAATGTCTACATTTTAATGGAAACATCTGGTGCAAACTGTTCAAAAGGTAGTCAAAACATAGCAACACATATGATTCATTTTAATGGGGGTGGGGGGATTGGCCCTCTACCCCCATCATGATCGTGGCTATTTGTCGCAACACATATGTTACATTGCGCATGTATTAGATACGTATGATCCCTCAAATGACCGGCCTGCCCTTCAAGAAGGCCTTTGAACTGGAAAGAGCACACTGCAACCCCTCTCTTAGACCTGTTGTCAGAAACAATACCTGTCAGATCATCTGTTGTCCTCAGAGATTCTAACATACAGAGATCATTTTCAATCATGTGCACAAGAACAATCACATACTCTGGAAGGGCCATAAAATCTAAGTCTCCCAAATTTACTACAGACCCTCAGTGGAAACAAGGAAAGGCTTCCTGGCCCTCTGAAACCAGACTCAAGGCATCAAATCTACAGTTCTCGTTCATGGTTCCAGCAAAATTCTAAATTTCCGAAAATGGGAAGAATCACATCTTTAATGACCCAAATGATCTTTAGATGTTCCAAGATGACAGAGAGACTAGCATAATTATAGAGTTTCTAGTAGCCATAATGTTCCAAAATGGATCTACTGGCCTGTATGCCCGATTGTATACTCAGTGCATAGAGCACTTGTCTCTCAAGTTTGGCTTATCCAATTCTGATAGCCTCTGGCCTCCCTTGCTATTCTTTAATCTGTTCACTATGGTTGGCCTCAAACGCAGTACCAACTCAGCCTCCGGGCCTACAGGCATCTTACTAACCCCTTCGCCTCAGCACAAACCTACTTTAACTAGTAACTATAACTAGTAACTATGAAACCTATCAGGGGCCTATTAAAGTTCCCCCAGAGTGCCTTTAATTCCCTACCGATCCCATATTTGCCTAAATTCCTCACAGTGCTCTTAGCCAACAGAGGTAGGATGACGTATGACTCCATCCCCTAATTTGACCCATCCAAGCTTGGTACAATTTGCTTATACTTCCTCCAATAAGATACCAAGTGCCCGTAAATGTCTGAGATTTGGGGCTCGTTGCCTTTTGCCGTACATATATATTTACATACAAGTATGTTTATTCTTTCGTACTTTTCACTGGACCCAAAGTTTTGCTTATTGTTTGCTGTTTGATGTGAGACAGGGAAAGCGAGTCTCACCAGTTGTCATCTCCCTCACTCACAGTGTTTGTAGTGAGTGTGGGGGGATGAGGATCAGTAGGAGTATGGGTTATTTTCCTCCCCTGTTCATTTCCTTTTTTTATCCTTTCTTGTAGGAATATTTTTAGATCATGTGTATCCTTGCAGTTCGTTATTGGCACCACTTGGTACTTGTCTTTTCTTGCAGCTCTTCTTCTATTCACTTTTGCCGACCAACGGTTTCAGCTTAGAGCCCTGCTTTCCTCTCACAGGGTGTCAATCCTAAATATCCATAGAGGGTAATTTAGTAAGCATTATCTCGTTGGCTTTATTTTCACTGAGCACATCCACTCATTACATGGTATTGGGTTGGGCTCATATTTAGCAACATGTTTCCTCAACTCACATTCATCTCAATACACAAACAATTCCCCTTATCTTCATATACATGATCTCACCCCCATGCCATGAATAACTCCCCACTGGATAGAAACTTACAATGTGTCTCTTGTAAAAAAGTTGAAATCTACCTATTTAGATTGAAATCTGATGTTATCGTGCTACAGCAAACAAAAACTGTGCACGGGCTTGCAGGTTTTAGACAGAGGTGGATTGCAGATGTCATCTGCTCTTCTTTGAAAAGTCAAAATGGTGGTGTTGCCAACGTAATCTCTAAGAACTCAGGCCTTTCCACCAAATCACACATGACGGAAGACGATTGAAGATGGGTCCTATCAAAGTTCGCTAAAATCTCTGGCCATTTTTTCAACGTGCATGGTCAGAACACTGCGCCTTTCACTAGGCCGGATCACCCCCCTTGCTCCTGCCGCCACCTGCTCCTGCCGGTTCCTGCTGTGACACCCACCCTGCTGTGACACCCGCCCGCCTGCCGCCGCTCCCCCTCCCTGCACCCGAGCCGACCCAGCCACAGCTGAGCCGCCCGTCCGCCAGTTTTTCCCGCCGCTGACCCCCTGCGGCCCCGCCCACCACCAGCCCATTGGCCGCCCCGCTCCCACCACCCAGCTGACCCGCCCTCCCGTCCCCCTACTTATGACGCCCCCAGAGCGACCACGCAGCAGACGCGTGCAGCGGGAGCACCGATTGAGCGCCGAAGGTGCGCCAAAGGTAAGCCCGTCTGCGCCCGTCCGCGCCTGGACCGCGCCCAGTGCCAGGACCCCTGGCCCCCGCAGACACCAGCCCACCCGCCGGACCTACGACGCCACCGAGCTCACCTCACTCAACGCTGGCCGGATCCCGGGGTGCTACCGAGCCACCCCGAGACGCACCCACGGACCTTTCTGCTGCCACTCCTGCAAGTACACCTGCTTCCGGACCTGCACTACACCAGCACTGACCAAGACGAGCACCAGCAGCAGCCACCTGAAGTGCATCCTGCTCAACACCCGCTCCGTCCACAGACACGCCGTCGAGCTCTGGAACCTGCTCGATACCACAGCCCCTGACGTTGCTTTCCTCACGGAAACCAGGATGAACGCCTCCTCAGCGCCCGACATCGCCATCCCGGACAGCTACAAGATCATCCGGAGGGACCGCGTCAACCAGACAGGAGGAGGCATCGCCATCATCCACAGGAACACCATCCGCATCACGACCAACACCGACGACACCCTCGCACCCGCCGAACACCTGCACTGCCAGATCCACATCAACCCCAAGACCACCCTCAGATGCACCCTCATCTACAGACCCCCGGGACCACGCACACAATTCAGCGAAGACATCGCCGACTTCATCAGCCCGCATGCCCTCCCCTTCGCTGACTACATCCTCCTCGGGGACCTCAACTTCCACCTGGCGAACAACAACGACCGCAACACCACCACCCTGCTGGACAACCTTGCAAACCTCGGACTCAAGCAGCTGGTGACCACCCCCACCCACTACGCCGGACACACACTCGAACCCGTGTTCTCATCCAGCAAGGACATCACCTTCAGCCACACAACCGGACTCCACTGGACGGACCACAGCTGCGTCCACTTCAGCTTCAGAAGGACCACGATCCACCACCACCAGCAACAGGTTGCACGCAGAAGCTGGAACAAGATCACAGCTGACCAGCTCGCGACTTCCCTGAGCAAGAACCCTCCCACCGGCGCAACGAACCCCAGCCAGGCGGCCACCAACCTCACAAAGTGGATCAGCAACTGCGCAGACAACCTCGCCCCTCTGAGGACCCCGCCCAGCAGACCCGGCAGCAAGAAAGCCCCATGGTTCACCGACGAACTCAAGAGCTCCAAGAGGAACTGCCGAGCCCTCGAGAAAGCCTGGCGCAGAGACCCAACACCAGACAACATGACTGCCCTCAAGCTCGCCACCCGAAAACACCACCAACTGATTCACGCCACCAAGAAAACTGCATTCAAGTAACGACTGGACAACAACGCACACAACAGCAAGGAACTCTTCAACATCGTTAAAGAGCTCTCCAACCCCAACGCCGGAAACAACGACATCACTCCTTCACAAGACCTCTGCAACTCCCTCGCCTCCTACTTCTACAACAAGATCGCGGACATACACAACAGCTTCAACACTCAACCGACGCACGCCATGACCGAACCACCGCCCCCCACCACCACCCTCCGCGCCTGGACCCCGATCAGCACCGAAGACACCGTCCGCACGATGAACTCCATCCACTCCGGATCTCCGACCGACCCCTTCCCTCACCACGTCGTCAACAAGGCCCACGCTGTCATCGCACCCCATCTGCGGGACATCATAAACACCTCCTTCGACACCGCTACCTTCCGGGAGAGCTGGAAGCACCCCGAACTCAGCGCTCTACTAAAGAAGCCATCAGCCGATACCACCGACCTCAAGAACTACCGCCCCATCTCGCTGCTCCCGTTTCCTGCAAAAGTCATCGAGAAGACCGTCAACAAGCAGCTGGCCGCCTTCCTCGAGACGAACGGATCCCTCGACCTCTCGCAGTCTGGCTTCCAGGCCAACCACAGCACCGAGACCACCTTGATTGCAGCCACCCATGACATCCGAGCCCTACTCGACAACGGAGAAACAGCGGCCCTCATCCTCCTAGACCTCTCCGCGGCTTTCAACACTGTCTGCCACCGTACCCTAGTGCAGCGCCTCAGCAACGTCGGAATCCAGGAGAAGGCACTGGAGTGGATCATCTCCTTCCTCGCCGGAAGGACACAGAGAGTCCGCCTCCCCCCGTTCAGATCAGAAGCCACCGAAGTCACCTGCGGCGTTCCTCTAGGCTCCTCGCTCAGCCCAACCCTCTTCAATGTCTACATGAGCCCCCTCGCAGCCATCGCACGCCAACACAACCTCAACATCATCTCCTATGCCGACGACACCCAGCTGATCCTCTCCCTCACCAACGACCCCGCCACCGCCAGAGCCAACCTACACGAAGGGATGGCAGACGTAGCCAAGTGGATGATAAACAGCCGCCTGAAACTGAACTCGGACAAGACGGAAGTCCTCATCCTGGGATCCTCACCTTCCGCCTGGGACGACTCCTGGTTGCCCCCTGCCCTGGGCAGGGCACCCAAAGTGACAGACCACGCACGCAACCTGGGCTTCATCCTGGACTTCTCCCTCTCCATGACCAGACGAATCAACGCCGTCTCCTCGTCGTGCTTCATCATCCTGCGCATGTTAAGAAAGATCTTCCGGTGGATCCCCACCGAGACCAGGAAGACGGTCACCCAGGCCCTTGTCACCAGCCGTCTGGACTACGGCATCTCCCTCTACGCCAGTACCACCGCCAAACTCCAGAAGAGACTCCAGCGGATCCAGAACGCCTCAGCACGACTCATCCTGGACATCCCCCGTCGCAGCCACATCTCCGGACACCTGAGAGACTGGCTCCCGGTCAACAAGAGAATCACCTTCCGTCTCCTCACCCACGCACACAAAGCCCTACACAACCAAGGCCCAGGATACCTCAACAGCCGCCTCAACTTCTACGCTCCCACACGCCAGCTTCGATCGACCGGCCACGCCCTCGCCGCCGTCCCCCGCTTCGGAAGAGCCACCAGAGGGGGAAGGTCCTTCTCCTACCTGGCCGCCAAGACTTGGAACTCCCTCCTGACCCACCTCAGCCTGACCCAGGACCACCTCGCCTTCAGGAGGCAGCTCAAGACCTGGCTGTTCGAGCAGTAGCGGACCCCCCCCTCCCCTAGTGCCTTGAGACCCTCCGGGTGAGTAGTGCGCAATATAAATGCTTTGATTGATTGATTGATTGATAGAACACAGATGACTCGGATTTCCAGGACTCATTGACCCTTCTCTTGAACCAAATACCAAGTGAGGACTTCATTATTTTGGGCGGTGACTTCAATTTCCCCCGGATGTATCTATAAAAAAGGCAGTCCAGGTCCTGCCTTCATCCCTCTAGGTCGAAAAGGTCACTACACAAACTATGTGGTAGATTAGGTCTACTTGACTCTTGGAGACTTTAATAACTGTACACAAGGGACTACACCTTTTTCTCCATTCCCTACAAGTCTTACTCCAGAATAGACTATCTTTTGATTTCCAAACCCCATATCCACCTAATTGATCAGACAGACATACTGGTGAGACTAATATCCGACCACTGTGTTATAACTCTCTCCCTAACCGTAGCAAATGTGACTACCCCAAGCAGGATCTGGAGGCTCGATGATGAATAAATCAAGGATGCTACCTCCAGGGAGATTATTGGAAAGACCATAATAAACTATTTAGAAGACAATCCAATTGCCAAGATCTCCCCTATCTCTCATACAAAACATTCAGGAATAACCCGATAGAATCACTCCAAAAAAAAGCTATGAAGCAGCCCAATCTGCGCACACCTGAAACCAAGAGCTCAACAACCTCACAAAGCATGGAGATAGCGGACACAGCACCCAAAAATCAATATCCTGAGATGACAAATCACATGACCGTTATCAAGTCAAGACCTGCCCCTCAGAGCAAAATAATTACTGAGGGAACAAAAGATATAGACAAACAGCCGGAGGATAAACCTTTCAAATTAAAGATCCACTTGTCGGCAGTCCTGTTGCAAAAACACCAACACCAACTCTCACCTTCATGAGGGAAGAAATTAGAAATGCTCATGAGTCATGACCCAGACAGAGAGGATAGCTACAGTCATTCGCAACGCTATTAGGAAAATGAACACTCTACTGCTCTCAGAAAGCTATCTCGACAAAATTATCCAGTCAAAAATTGGCACACAATCTCCAGAAAAAGCTCAACACAACCCCACTGCCTCTAACCAACAGGATTTACCGGCCATGTATCTTCCTCAGATATCTGTCAAATGCTGAAACCTAAAACCTACAACTCTCCTACGATACGACCTCCACCCCTCCCGACAAAAAAAGTGACCAGAAGATTCAGGTGGTACCTATTAATTTCAACAGAAGCAGACACACAAATCACAGAAAACCAAACTCAAATAACCTGAAAGAAATAACCCTAAGCCCAGAGGTGCCAGACCACAACCCTGACCTTGTAAACCCTACAAAAATGATCTCTTGCCTACTAATCAACTGCCGTTCAGCAATGAAACTTGCCTCGGATATTGCCGACTTAATCATGAATCAAGACACAGACGTGGCTATCCTAACTGAAATGTAGCTATCTGAATCATCCTCTCCAAGCCTAGACCTGATGATGCCTCTGAACTATAGCATTGTACGTCTAGATAGACTAAACAAAATGGCAGGGGGAGTGACCTGTATCCACAGATCAAACATCACCATCTCTAAAGTTCTCGCAGACCCATAGATTCATGTGAATATCTGAGGCTCACAGCACGATTCACAGACAACCAAGTGTACAAACGACACGCATTCTATCACCCCCAGGCAAAAACCTAACATTCATAGAGCATCTGCTTAAAAAATGTGTACACAATCAATTAAGCCAACACATTACTAAATTCAAGCTACTTAATGACAGGGTTCAGACCAAACCACAGTACGGAAACAGCAATCCTTCACATAGTAGATGACACGCTGCGAACCCCTCGACCGTAATGAAACCTTTCTCCCAATCCTTCTAGACCTATTAACTGCATTTGACACAGTAAACAATCCCAAATTATTAGAGCGCCTGGAAAATAGGATGAGCTTATCAGGAACTGTACTAAATTGGTTCCACTCCTTCCTAGAGAACAGATTGCAAAGATTCCTAGAAGGCAACAAGCTGTCACTACCATCTCTGATTCTAATTGGAGTCCCACAAGGATCAACTTTAACCCCTTCATTATTTAACCTTTACATCGAACCATTAACTGAAGTACTACTTAAGGCCAACATTTCGTATCATATGTACGCTGAGGACACCCAGCTATATATGAAGATATCCTCTACGGAAGAGATCAACACTATGAACCATGCACTCCAGAAAGCCATTGAATGGCAGACTAACAATCATCTTAATCTCAACTCACAAAAAGTGCCATTCCTTCTGATCTCCCCTCCTAAAAGCTCAGCCAAGAGCAAGGAATGGACCAAGATGATCACAGCACTAAACGGTACCCCGACTATAGATGACTCAACCCAATCCCTGGGTATCACACTGGACAAAGAACTAAACATGCGAGAATTCATCAACACAATGGCTGCACCGCTAAAACCTTGTCTCAATGCAGCAATTAGACTTATAACTGGAACAAGGAAATACAACCACATCACTCCTCATCTGAAAGTGCTCAACTGACTACCATACGAAGCCAGAATAGAGCTAAAAATTGCTTGTATCACTCACAAGACAATACACCACAAGACTCCACATTACCTTGCGCTCAAAATTACGCTAATCGGTGGAACTAGACCATCGAGAGGATCAGAGGATTTTCTCCTGAAACAAGCATTCTTCCGAAAGAAAAAAACATACGATAGGGCATTCACTGTAGCAGCACCAAGGATTTGGAATTCGCTCTAGCTGAATATCAGAAGAATCACCTATGCTCCTCGATTCAAAAAGGAGGCTAAGTAATTTCTGATGGGTAAATATCTCCCATAACGACCAACAGAGACGTCAAAGTCATTATGGAAAGGGGCTGTCAATACAAAGAATCGGTCCACCTCCTGATGCAAGATACTGACATGTACTGAGCGTGAATGGCTCGCCTCTACTGTTATAATGAGGGACGACAAGACAATTTTGAATGTAATCTAACAATATCTAATGATCTCTATTATTCCTCATTATATTCTTTTTGTATGGATAATTATTTGACAATGTTAGCGGAACATATAGATATGTTCTTAACCTGAAAGAATTGGATATCTGCTGATATCAAAGTGGTTTGAAATGTAAAGTGCTCTGACACCCAACACAGGGGCTCGTTCGTGCTATAGAAAACACTGAATAAATAAATAAATATGTTGGGGTGCCCTCATACACATTCAATCCAATATTAATAAGGATCATAATACAGAACTGATGGACTTAGAAAAATACATTAAACCACTGGAGACCACCAACATCTCCGATTCGAATTCCCAAAACCTCTCCACCCTCACCAACAAAAAATAGGAATATAACAGAATCCTAAGCAAGAGAGCTGGAGGGATGTATAACATAATATCGACAGACATAATATAGACATACAAAAATATCGACACAAAAATATCGACATCAAAAATATCGAAGTTGCATCTACATAAAGGTAAGTAAAAAATATCGAGAAAAAAAATATCGTAGTACCAAAATATCGAAATAAAATATATTGTTTTTTAAAATGTATTATTAATAATGTGAAAATAATTTAAAAATACATATAATTAAAAAAATTATAGATATAAACATGAAAACATAATTAAAAAGTAATACCTAATACAAATACATTTAAAATAAATTAAAAACTCTACATATAAATTAATATGGTCAGATTTTCACATTTTCCAGAAAATACAATGGTGCTCAAAGGCAAGCTTATAGCAATAAGACAAACACTAATGCTCCATCTACATCCAATCATGCTAGCCATGTTAACACCAGCGAGCAAATTAATCCAAATGAAAATGAAGATGAGGATGATGTGATGACCTCAGATTCTGTCTCCATTGCGAGTGGGTCCAGCTCAGATGCCTCAACGCTCAATGTTCAAAAACCAGAACAGGAGATGGATTTTATCGTTGACCAGCGTTTACAGACCCTGCGACCGAGACAGCAAGGGCAATCAAAACACAGAAACGCAACAAACGCAGGAGAGAAAGGAGGCGTAAACATAAACAAAAAACAAGAAACAAAAAAGAAAACATGGAGGGGCAGGCGGCAATAGATAACTCCATAATCAACCTTTCAACAATCACACTCAGTAAGGCTGAAGAACAGCTGTTGTCCTTGGGACTAAATTTCTGTCCTATTCAAACTTTCAACTACAGCACAACAAGGATTGATATCTATTGCTTCATTCGCAAATTAAAACTAAAAAAACATTTTGCTTTGAAAAACAATGTTGATCTTACCGCTTTGCCTCTCACTAATGATCTGGCTGAACTATCTACAGCTTCAGATGCTCATGTTTTTTCTAGATGCCCAAGACCTTTCTAAAACCCAAACAGACACTACAGAAATAGACCCTGACCAAGCTACCCAGATGAGATTGGAAAAAATTGGTGTCACACAAAAGGGTGCAGGACTCAGTCCATTCAAGAGCAAATCTACGTATACACCACTGATGCCAAAAGACAGCATCGATGTATTTCATGACTGTGTAACTAAAGACTTGAAAGAACTATATCTTAAAACAAGGAACAAAAAAAGTAAGAAATTTTCTAATATTAAACGACAATATGTTAACTTAATGAAAAAGTTAAGCGACAACTATGAAATTGTGATTAAGAACTCAGATAAAGGTGGGAACCTAGTAATTTGGCCTAAGAACGAATACATAACAGAAGCTAATAGGAAGTTAAATGACCAAGATTGTTATACGAAGTCCAACAACAGGGAATACACAAATGCTAAAACAACTTTGAACAAATTGCTTGGGCAGTGGAGAAGAGAGGGTTTAATTTCTTTTTAGGAGTACAAATTTATGAATGTCGAGTTTCCTGTCCTCCCCTCCCTATACCTCATTCCC
This sequence comes from Lissotriton vulgaris, assembly GCF_964263255.1. Taxonomy (NCBI): domain Eukaryota; kingdom Metazoa; phylum Chordata; class Amphibia; order Caudata; family Salamandridae; genus Lissotriton; species Lissotriton vulgaris. The sequence goes on along the minus strand of NC_141689.1, from coordinate 1,717,070,085 downwards.
AAAATCCATAAAGGTGTTAACCCTGTTCCTGGTAGGCCAATAATTTCTGCCATCAAAAGCATGGGCGAAAAAGTGGGAGAATATGTTGATTTCTTCCTGCAGGATTTTGTTAAACAACTGCCTAGCTTTTTTAGAGATACTAGCAATTTTCTATTCAAAATAAAGAATCTGCAATGTACTCCCAACATGCTGCTAATCAAACTTGATGTAGAATCGCTCTACACGAGTATTGACCACATCCAAGGATTAGCAGCAGTTGAATATTTTTTGGCCAAACGTCCCATCATGTACTATGAACATAATAAAGTTATTGTGAAGTTGATTGAATGGTGCCTGCACAATAACTTTTTTCTCTTTGGCAAAGAGATATAAAGACAATTGAGGGGTGTGGCTATGGGGGCCTGTTTCTCCCCAGCTATGCGTGTCTTCATGGTGGCTGGTGGGAGGAACAGGCCCTCGCCAAAAGTCACATGAAATATATGCAGGAACATGTGAAATGTTTTCTCAGATATATTGACGACATTTTCATCCTTTGGGATGGTAGAGCTGAATTAGCAGCTGATTTCGTCAGTGAGTTAAACAACAACTCTCTCAATTTGAAGTTTACTGCCAATATCCCTGCCACACGTATGCAGTTTCTAGACGTAGAGATGTATGTTGCCAATTCTGTGATTCACACCACTTTACACAGAAAACCCACTGCGGGTAACACGATCTTGCATGCTAGCAGCATGCATCCTAGACATACTATCTCTAGTATCCCTTACGGTGAGGTCTTAAGGATAAAGAGAATATGCAGTACCACTTCTGATTTTGAATCCTGTTTAAAGGACATGATTGTTTGCTTAAAAGCTCGTGGATACACTGACACTATGTTGAAATCTGCCATTGATAAATCCAAGATAAGAACTAGGAACAGTCTCTTTAAAGGTCCTACGCCTCAGGTTGAGGTTCAAACTGTCCCTTATTCTGATTGTCCCCTTTTGATAACTGCCTTTAGCTGTCAAGATAGGCAGTTAAAAGCCATCTTGAAGAAAAATTGGCCCATAGTACTGAGTGACATCATTTTGGGACCTAAGCTGCCCTCACCAGTTGTTACCTTCAGAAGGGCTAACAAGGAACTTAAGCAAAAACCTGCTTGTTCAGAGTAATTACAAACATGAGAAAGTGAACATCAGGGTGTAGAATGAATGATCCCACAATAGGGCTTCACGGGGGTTTGGTGGTAGTAAAATAGTTGTCAAACAGAGGTGTTATACACTATCCATTGGGAGCTTCGGAAAGAAGCGCTGTCCACGCCTCTCAGAAAAGAGACCCAATTTAACCAGTAGTGAAGAGAGGTGTCTGCTGTTTTTTTCCAGTTAGTGAGTACTGATTTACAGGCATCGGTTAGAATAATATAGATCAAGAGGCTATTGCTTCTGGAGTTGATTTTTGGGGCAAGGAATCCTTTGATCAGGGATAAGAAATTCTTTCTAAATGAACCCCACAAAGAGAGTGTATGAAACTGAATATAGATTCCCAAAATGGAGAAACCACACTGCAGTAAAAGAGAAGGTGGGGAGATCGCTGTTGTATTGTTACAATTCCAGCTGCGTAATCCCTCGGGGAGAGCTTGTGGAGTTGGACTGGAGTCCAGAAAGTCCTGTGCAATAGCCAGAATTTCATCTGGGAGAGGGAGGGAGAGATGTTGCATGAGACCACTGACTTCCATATTAGGAACCAGGGGGCATATTATCAAGGGGGTTTATCTCCGCTTTTTTGGCTTTAAAAACCAAGAAAGCGGAGATAACGTTATCTCCCTATTACCTAGCTGTTGCTAACACCAGTTAGCGACAGCTAGTAGGAGATAGCGACCATCTTGGGCCCCACTTTGCATGTCAGTGATATTTATCACTAATGACATGCAAAGTGGGCGTGCCAAGATTTTAGAGACTGAAAACAGTCGCTAACATCGCTATCTCCTAGTACCAACTTTTTGAGATATTCGCGCTAAGCGCGAATATCTCCAAAAGCTAACACCTGTCCTGAGCAGTTCTTAGCCATGTTATCCAATGGGAGGTGGATAACATGGCTAAGAGCATTAGCTCGGTAATGCATGAATATTACCGAGCTAATGCTCTTAGCCATGTTATCCACCTCCCATTGGATAACATGGCTAAGAACTGCTCAGGACAGGTGTTAGCTTTTGGAGATATTCGCGCTTAGCGCAAATATCTCAAAAAGTTGGTACTAGGAGATAGCGATGTTAGCGACTGTTTTCAGTCTCTAAAATCTTGGCACGCCCACTTTGCATGTCATTAGTGATAAATATCACTGACATGCAAAGTGGGGCCCAAGATGGTCGCTATCTCCTACTAGCTGTCGCTAACTGGTGTTAGCAACAGCTAGGTAATAGGGAGATAACGTTATCTCCGCTTTCTTGGCTTTTAAAGCCAAAAAAGCGGAGATAAACCCCCTTGATAATATGCCCCCTGGTTCCTAATATGGAAGTCAGTGGTCTCATGCAACATCTCTCCCTCCCTCTCCCAGATGAAATTCTGGCTATTGCACAGGACTTTCTGGACTCCAGTCCAACTCCACAAGCTCTCCCCGAGGGATTACGCAGCTGGAATTGTAACAATACAACAGCGATCTCCCCACCTTCTCTTTTACTGCAGTGTGGTTTCTCCATTTTGGGAATCTATATTCAGTTTCATACACTCTCTTTGTGGGGTTCATTTAGAAAGAATTTCTTATCCCTGATCAAAGGATTCCTTGCCCCAAAAATCAACTCCAAAAGCAATAGCCTCTTGATCTATATTCTTCTAACCGATGCCTGTAAATCAGTACTCACTAACTGGAAAAAAACAGCAGACACCTCTCTTCACTACTGGTTAAATTGGGTCTCTTTTCTGAGCGCGTGGACAGCGCTTCTTTCCGAAGCTCCCAATGGATAGTGTATAACACCTCTGTTTGACAACTATTTTACTACCACCAAACCCCCGTGAAGCCCTATTGTGGGATCATTCATTCTACACCCTGATGTTCACTTTCTCATGTTTGTAATTACTCTGAACAAGCAAGCTATGTGCTTCTCAATACTGGCTGACACCAACTCTGTGATCTCTGCTCTATCTACCTGACCTGTAATGAGATATATTTTGCAATATATCTCTAACAATGCATTTTGTATTCTAACTGAGCAGCCCTTCTCTATATAACTTACCTCACTCAACCACCTGCTGGTTCAAACTTGTCTTTACTATCTTAAACCTTCATTATCTGTAAATTTAGAGAGTGCTGTATGTTATACTGTCCTCATTTGATGCAACCCTCCTGGGTTGTGATATATGTATGTGATAATTCTGCTTCAGTCTACCAACCTAACTCCTCTATATCAATCCTTGGCACTTCAATATGTAATTTCAAGATTATTTTGCTGTTCTTTCCTCCCTTGCTTATTTGTTTTCGAAAATGTTCAATAAAAACTCTCTGAAATTAAAATCCCCATATACATAAAAAAGTAAAAACACATTTTGAGACCCCCCTTGTTTTTTGGCCCCAACTTGAAGACTTTCAACACAGCAACTGAAACAAAAAGGGGACTTTTCTTGCAAATTTTGTGAAGATTCATCAAGCGGCACAAAAGTTATTGCCAAAACAAAAAAAAACGTTTTTCTTATGGAAACTTTGGTCCTAACACTATAACTACTTACTGCCGACCAGAAGATTATAGTTTGTATTAGCAATTTAAAAACCTTAGAAATTCACTGAAAAAAACACATGTTTCAGGGACATTATTGTTAGGAATTAGCATTAAAAAGCCCTTAGATATTCACTGAAAAATACACAGGTTTCAAGCAATGTATAGTAAGGCTGGGATTTCACTTGTACAAAACCTGAGAAACTCAGCCATTTCAGTTAGCTGAGCTTATTGTAACTTGCGCCTCTTTAATGCAGTGCTGATGACGTCACATATAACATCACTGATGACATGGTCAGTGACATCACTGATGACATCAAGGGTGACATCTCAAATGGCATCACTGATGACATAATTTAGTGACTGAGTGTTTGTAAAAAGTTTAAGAATGTTTTATATATATATATATACCCCAAGGAGTATTTAAGAATAAGTGGGTGTATGAGTGGCTGAATGGATGATTTAGTGGGCATGTGACTGACTGTATAAGGGAGTGATTAAACGTGTCTTATTGAATGAATGGGAGAATGACTAATCTGTGGAACCAGGAACGAGCAAGAAGACTCGCTAATAGTGAATCTGACCAACATCGTTCTGACCGAAGATCAGACGAATGTCCTCAATAAAGGACTTGGCTTTGTGCCGACACCATCTACAGACCGATTCAAACTTAAATGCGAAGTGTCGGAATTCTGTAGAACTCTCAAATTGAAAGCATTTTTTAATGAATCCTCCAACCAAGCCATGGAAGGTGACACTACCCTAAGAAGGAAGTCAAAATTCTGTCCACCGACCAGTGCAGTGAACTGCTCTGAGTGTACATAATCGAATGCCAATGCGGCAAGATTTATGTAGGCAGCACGATCAGGGCTCTCAAAGAAAGAATCGCAGAACACATGAGAGCTATTCAGAAAAGAGATCCCAGGTACCCAGTAGCCCTACACATAGCTGAATGTCAACCTCTGGAGGATGACATCAAAGTGTGTGTCTTTGGGATTGACATGATTCCCCTCAATATCAGAGGGGGTAACCGAGAATTGACACTCAGACGTAGAGAAGCCACATGGATCATGCGTCTACAAAGCGTGGAACATGGGCTAAACTACGACCCTGAGCTTCAATATTTTCTGGGTGACTAATAGTTACCCCTTGGGATCCTCTATTTGTGATATTCACTGCATTATTGTTTTTAAGAACTAGTCACTGATTCACAAAAACAAACATAGACACTTCTAGAGATGTCTATACCTTTTGGAAAGAGGATGATGCCACCAACTGCATGTACTGTAATGTGCACAATTTATGATGTATTGTATATTTTAATGTGTTACCTGCATTGTGGTCTATTACATGTGATCAACCACACCGTTTGCCAGATCATATAGAAATGAAATACTGTTGAGAGCATGATGAGTGAGCTCACGAATGTGTAGTGACGATGGTGCACCTTCACCCTTTGAATAGCTATTTCATCTAATTGCTTTCTATAAACTTCACCACGGCTATGGGCACCGGGTCACATCAGCCGTTGGCAATCACATTTTAACATACCGTACCATTCACTATTAACTAATCTACAGGACACTGTGTAATAAGATTTTACTACACATTGAAAAGAGGAAAATAAAGGAGCATGATAGTCGCTAGGACTTATTTTCCACCTACCAATAATTGGACTAAGATTGCTCACATATCCTGCTTTGATACTCATCAATATCTCCTTCTAGTAGGTGTGGCACGATTGCACACCTCCATTCATCCAACAACACGTAAATACTCGAATACTAAGTATCTCGCATTATCAGCTCCCCTCTCAAACATGGCGGTCATGTTTTGACAGCAAATGAATCGACATCTTCTATGTTTAATACTCCTATAAAGAGACACCTCCCCTCCGGTCACGTGTCCGTTCACGAGAGACGGCGACCGGGAACCAACAGAGGAGGGATACCGCACTATGGGTAAGTTGTTGGGCTTTCTCCACAACAACTGAATTCCCTTTGTAATTGACTTAAGGAGCTTATACGACCAGGCTCTCGCATTTCTAATGCGTGCGCATACATTTTTTTACCTTCCACAGCATACCGCTAATGAGAAAACAAACCCGTTTTCTGAAGTACCTCTACAGATGGATCCCCTCCTGGTTACTGCCTGATACATACCCGTATTAAGGTACAGCTTTATTCGTAACCTACCTACGATTTCCGCCAACTTCACCACTAATGTTATTTAGAGCGACGCGATATACGTCACTTCCAGCCTGATGACCTTTGCATTTTATGCTTTTCCTTTTACCATAGTGCTAAAATGTGAAGACTTTGACCCACCTAATAGGGCGGAATATAGCGGCAAGAATAATATCTTGCACCTGACTCTACTGGATATACCATTCCTACTCACCCATTAATTTGAATCTTAAGACTCAGTGGTAAGGACACTTTCCACTTTGTCCTTTTTAACCTCAGTATTCCAATTCTTGCCATCAACATAGGTGTCCTCGGACATTCCCCATTTTAATGCCTTCCTGATGAGTTTTTTCCTTTCTCCCTCCAGTCTCTCTCTAATCTACCCACATAGAACGCTACTACAAGTTCCAGACTATTCTCAACCCATACGTTTGGAGTTGAGTCTAAAGGTAATTACTTCACAGTTTAGAGAGAGTTTAATTTCCTTTAACTCACTTCGGACACCGCCGATCTTTTAACTATAAACTACACTTACACGCTCCCGTTTGAACTCATCACCAACAATTTAACTCACTTCGGACACCGCCGATCTTTTAACTATAAACTACACTTACACGCTCCCGTTTGAACTTATCACCAACAATTTCACACACAAACTTCACTTTAGATTGCTCTCACCTGGACGTTTTATCACTTTATAAACCTTCGGATTGCGGGACTACCGTGTGCGTGCTAACACTTGTCACACACTTAGACGTTATTATCACCAAACCTCACTACCATTGCACTACCACTCAAGGTCAACCACTCACATCCTTGTAGTGGCACACTTCCAATATCTCGAGCGTCATCACCAATCACATCCACCAGGTGCGAATGGATACGCACGTCACAACTGCATGTATGATGCACTCTTGTCACCATATGCAGTATGTTACAGTGATATGACGCACAACTGAATATGCATACGTTATTTTTGTACCACCAGCCCTGAAGAGTCGTGTTGACTCAACTGTACACGACGAAACACGTGTCGGCTTACTGTGACATTCCTCAAGTCTGGACACAATAAACCATCATCTTGCTGTGACAAGAAACACACTATAGAATCTGCTTCTGTTCATTGAATCACATTGGTCATTGTACTAAATTTTGTGACACCTTATTGTAGTTGCGAGAGCACAGCTTTGTCACCGACCAGTGCAGTACCCATTGAAATTCAAGCCTTTGAACAGGCAGTCATGAAAGGGATCGATAAAATGGACAATAAGAAGAAGATCTATCAGAATATGAGTAACAAAGAAAAACAAGCCTTAACTGAATTGAGAGACAATGAGGACATAATAATAAAACCCACAGACAAGGGGGGCGGAGTGGTGATCTTGACAAAAGAAGGATACAATCAACAGTGTCTGTCTTTATTGTCAGACGAAACCTTCTATAAAAAACTGGACACTGATCCCACTGAGAGACTAACCAATACCGTTGCTATTATGGTACATGAGGCATAGACCAATGGATGGATCTCAAAAAAAGAGGCTGACCTTTTAACACCAAAAGGACCAAAGGTACCATTTTTCTATTCTCTGCCAAAAACGCAAAAAAACAAGTCCCCTCCACCTGGACGCCCGATAGTATTGGGCATTGGATCTTTGTTAGAACCCTTATCAAAGTTCGCGGATGAATATTTGAAACCATTAGTCCAAAGTACCCCTACCTACTTAAAAGACACCAGAGATCTCCTGATCCAGATTGCAGATCGGGAATTCAATCCAGATACGATGTTACTGGTGGGATTGGATGTAGAATCCCTCTACACCAGTTTACCCCAAGAGGATACCTTAAAAATGCTAGAAGATCTTCTCTTTTTGCAAGACTGGACACACAAGACCCCACGACATTTCATTCTTGAATGTTGCAGACTAGCCCTACAAGAAAATTACTTTGAATATAATGGCCAATTTTTCTTGCAATGCCATGGAACATCCATGGGCAGCGCTTTTGCGCCTTCAGTAGCAGGACTCTATGTGAGTCTTCTTGAACAAGAATGTGTCCTCCATAACACCAACCCATACGTTTCCAGTATAATATACTGGAAACGTTATATCGATGATGTTTTACTCATTTGGGATAATAGTGGGGACCAGTGGTTAAAATTCACCTTCACTGCGAACAATCAAAGAATTGATTTCTTGGACTTAACCATTTTTGCTGAGAATGGGAGATTGGAGACGAAAACCTTCACCAACCCTACAGCTAAAAACAGTCTGCTTTCCTATTACAGCTATCACCCTCGCCCTCTGCGAGATAACCTTCCCTACAGTCAATTTTTGAGGCACAAATGCAACTGTAGTAAAAAAGACGACTATACACAACAAGCACAAGAACTGAGTCGTAAGCTACGAAAGAGAGATTATACTCCGGCAGTAAACTCTAAGTGCAGGAAACGTGCTAAACATAAGCCCCGAGAATGCCTCTTACAGAACACTAACAAAGAACCAATAAAAGATCTTGTCACCTGTGTTACCACCTTTTGCCCTGCAACCTATGATGTTCAAAAACTCATAAGAAAAAACTGGCAGATACTGACCTCAGGCAAATTCAACTGGCCCAAACCCAGATTTGCGAACAGAAGGACGAAAAACATCAAAGACGTCCTTGTGCACACCAGGCCAAGGAGAAAACCACTCAAGTCTACCATCAGAGATACAAACATGACCCCTATCACTGGCCACTACCCCTGTGGCACATGTGGAGTCTGCAAGTTTACCAACACCACCAAGACTCTACAATTAACTGACAACATACTGTGGACTCAAAGAAGTCATACCAACTGTAATTCAACTCATATAATCTACCTAATCACCTGCCCCTGCCAACTTCAATACGTAGGCATGACCTGTCGCAAAATCAAACTCCGTATAGGAGAACATCGGAGCAACATCAGACTCAAGAAAAATAACACGAAGTTATGTACACATTTTGTGGAGGCAGGTCACACCTGTGACGATCTCAGATGGACAGTTCTCGAAATGCTTCAAGTCAAAAATCAAAATGCAGAGCAAATTCTGTTCGAAAAAGAACAAAGATGGGTAGATCGCCTCAAAACAGACACACTGGGGATGAAAGATCATATCCCTTGGCACCAGTTCTACTGAATTAACTACATCGTCTCAAGTGTCCTCCATCTTACTAGTACCAACACGCACATAGAGTAGTCCCTCTTTTGTGTCTAGGACCCATATAAAAGACTGGGATCTAGAGTCCCCGCCCATAGCCAGGGGAAGAGTCAGCACAAGGGACACAAAGCTGTACCGCATGGGTAAGAATGGTAGCACACCGCTTTCCATCAAAACCGGTAAGACTAATAACTGTTCTAATCAGTGGGCCCATCATTACTTTGACAGTAAAAAACCATATGCGACTCTGGTTCCCCTGTTGAAGTGCTCACTTTGTGCAAAACAGGTAACTACACTAGTCACTAGTCACAATTCACGTCTCCTTTAAAACCGAAATGTCCCATTGAATAACTAACACTACCGATCACGCACTATTTTTCACCAACAAATGATTGCGGAGCACATATGTTATCCACTCCGCGATCAAATATAACAGCGTTTAGACTAAATACCTTCACGCCTTTTGTGCATGTGAAATAACTGTGTGCTTTTTAAACACGAACCGCTTTGGCCATAACAATAATTGTCAAAACTTCTTTCGAACCGTTGCTAGCTCACTTCCCCTCTCTTAGACCCAGAGTGTTTTCCTTTCCTTTCTGTTCACTGTGTTAAAGCCACAATGATGGCGCGTATTCTATATTTGGAGTAAATAATACTGCTCCCCATAGAATCTTGCATGATTGTCTACTCACCTGATAAAAGTACCGACCTACATAATAGTTTGTGTTGGTTTTTGTCTCCACAGCATGGGAATTTCCCAATACTCTACATTGAATCCCACACAAATTGTGTGAGGCACGTTTCTTAATTATCCTTTGTACGTTTTGTTTGTTTATACGTTTTTGTCCTGACGAAAGCTCCATAGACCCGACTGGGCCCAGTGAGCTGAAACATGTCGACACGTCTTTCAAGAGATATGGTAGTCCAGTAACTTGACCACCTGCATATCTCTACCCCCTTTTAACTATAGTGCCTAGTTACCCAGAATAAATAACCTTTTTTGATTAGACACTATTTTTAGTCTATTCTTTCACATATATCTTTTTGATCTCTGGACACTTCTACTTGTACCAGAGGTAGCCTCGGGTGAGGCAGGCATCCAGCACGTTTATCGATCACCCGATGAATACGCCATGACTCCTGATGGGGCGGAAAAAAGATACACCGCAAAACGACAATACCAGGATGTCTATGAGGGTTTTCGAATACAAACCAATGGTTTTGTAGAAACTAGTGTCCATTCTATTTTTGATTATTGATATAATCTGTGTGAATGTCTGTATCGGTCTGGCGGTTGGTGTGTTAGTTTCTGCATGGGTTGGTGAGTAGGTTTGTGAGTGTCAATATGGGTTATTGTTTAGTTTTCTGAGTACTTTTATGAGTGCCTGAGTATCTGTGTGGGTGGGTGAGGGTATGTGTGACTCCCTGCATAGATGTATGAGTGGGTGAATTCCTGAGAGGATGGGTACATGACTGCATGTGCGAGTGACTTGATGGGTGAGTGAGTGTGCATATGGCTGTGTTGGTGAGTGAATGGCTGTCTCAGTGGAATATATGTGAATAACTAGATATGTGAAAGGAAGTATTTGTGAGTGTTGGAGTATATAACTGACTATATGCAAGAGCTAGTCATTGTGAGAGTGGCTGAATGGATTAGTGTGCGCTCATGTTAGTGATGGTAGAGGAGAGTAAGTAGGTATTAGCATATGTTTGAATAAGTTAGGTGGTGTGTGAATAGCTGTATAGGTGAGTAAATGGCAGTATGATTGATTATTTGGGTGACTGACTAGGTGTGTGAGTAACTGTATGGGTGAGTGGCAATATGTGAGTGTCTGTATGGGTATATGAATCCATATATCCGTGACTGTATTAATGTGTGTATAAGTGACTGTATGGGTTAGTGAGTAGATGTGTGTGTAGACCTATGAAACAATGAGTGGGTATGTACTAAATGGTATTGGTATTTCTATGGTTTCGAGAATGGTAGTCTGTATTTTGGAGTGAGTGTATGAAAGGTTATATTAGGGAGTGAGGAGGTATATCAGATATTAAGTGGATGTTGTCATCAGTGATGTCATTTGCGATATAATCAGTGATGTTACTGACAATGTCATGAGTGATGTAATATGTGACATCATCAGCAGTGCATTGCGGTGGGGTGAGTTATAGTTAGCCCAGCTAACTATAGTTGCTGAATTTCTCAGGTTTAGCACAAGTGAATTTTCAGCCTAACTATAACAACCCTGAAACGTGTGTTTTTTCCAGTGAATATGTAAGGTTTTTTAAAATGCTAATTCCTAACTATAACGTCCCTGAATCCTCTGATTTTTTGAGTGAATTTTTAAAGTTTTTAAAATGCTAATACAAACTATAGTGTCCCTGAAACCTGTATTACTTTCAGTAAATTTCTAAGGTTTTTTAAATGGTGATTTCTAACTATGCCCACATCGGTAGGACATGTACAGAAAGAGGAGGAAAGTTGCAGAAAGAAGAAAAGAGAGGCGCGAAAGAGGAAGAAAGGTGCAGAAAGAAGAAAGCAAAATGTAGAAAGAGGCAACAGAAATCCAGAAAGAGCAGGAAAAGTGTAGAAAGTAGCAAGAGAAATGCATAAAGAAGCAACAGAGGTGCAGAAAGAGGAGGGTAGGTGCAGAAAGAAGAAAGCAAAATGCAGGAAAGAGGCAACAGAAATCCAGAAAGAGGAGGAAGGGTGCAGAAAGAAGCAAGAACAATGGAGAAAGAAGCATCAGAGGTGCAGAAAGAGGCCTACTCCGACTGTACTTTTCCACAGACTTATACAAAGTAGCCTTATCACAAATCTTTCTTCCAAGATGTCTAAAACCTCACTTTTCCCTTGAAGGTTCCCTATTCATCCACTGCTCAGAATGTGATGGATACCAAATGTAAAAGAGCAATCCTAACCATATCACTGTTGTAAGTATGACCAAGTTTGTTAAGGCATGTATGTGTGTGTCTCTGCTTTTACCTAGTGACATATGACATTTAAAAAAATACGAATACTTGAATACCTGAGTTTCAAACAGCATACTCTGTAAATTTGTGTACAAAAAGGTGTATGTATTTCTTTCGGCTAATAATACAGGGCACATGGGTATTCAATAGTATATATATGAGGGGTTCTAATAAACCTATATGCATAAAACATGTCTGCCTGTGCAACGAAATGAAAGAAAAGAACTGAAAAGATGTAACCACCTATAGGAGAAACTACCCACTTTTTAAGCTACCATCTTCAGATGCATAACACATGTGAGAGTACATATACAAGTAGACACATACCTCAGTCACGAGAGCATGCAGACCTTTCAACTTGGCAGATTGCACTTCCCATTTGCGTAAGGAAAGAGGCAGGAGAAGTACAGAAAGAACACAGAGAAGTGCAAAAAAAAGAGAGGTGCAGAAAGGATAGCACATGTGCAGAAAGAGGATATAGAAGTACTGAAAGAGACAAGGGGGGTACAGATACAGTTAAGAGAAGTGCAGAAAGAAGCAAAAGAAGTGTAGAAAGAGGCAAGAGAACTTTAGATAGATGCTAGAGAGATGCAGAAAGAGGCAAGAGAGGTGCAGACCAAGGGAAGATGGGTACATAAAGATACAACAGGGGTGCATAAAGAGGCAAGAGAAGTACAGAAAGAAGCAAAAGAGGTGAAGAAAGAGGCAAGAGAACTGCAGAAAGAGGCAAGAGAGGGGCAGAAAGAAGCAAGAAAAGTGCAGAAAGAAGCAACAGAGGTACAGTAAAGAGTCAAGAGGTGTGCAGAAAGAAGGAAGGCAAGTGCAGAAAGAGGCAACAGGGCTGCAGAAAGAAGAAATAGATGTGCAAAATGAAGCAAGAGAATTGCAGAAAGAAGCAACAGAGGTGCAGAAAGAGGCAGGAGAGGTGTAGAAAGAGGGAAGAGGGGTGCAGAAAGAAGCAAGAGTGGTGCATAAAGAAGCAAGAGAGATAAATAAATAAGCAAGAGAAGTGCAGAAAGAGAAAACAGGTGCAGGAAAGGCTAGAGGGATGCAGAAAGAGTGAAGAGAAGTGCCGAAAGAAACAACAGAGGTGCAGAAGGAGGCAATTAAACTGCATGAAGAAGCAAGAGAGTTGCCGTAATAGGCAAAAGAGGTTTATAAAGAGGGAAGAGGGGTGCAGAAAGGGGCAAGAGAGGTGCAGGAATTTGCAAGAGCTATGCAGAAAGAAGCAAGAGCAGTGCAGAAAGAGCCAACAGAGGTGCAGAAAGAGGCAAGAGGGGTACAGAAAGAGTCAATAGAAGTACAAAGAGAAGCAAAAGAGGTGTAGAAAGAGGCAATAGAGGTGCAGACAAGGGCAAGAGAGGTGCATAAAGATGCAGGAGAGCTGCATAAAGAGGGAAGAGGGATGAAGAAAGAAGAAAGAGGGGTGCATAAAGAAGCAAGAGAGATAAAAAAAAGTAGCAAGAGAAGTGCTGAAAGAAGAAAGAGGGGTGCAGAAAAGGCTAGAGGGATGCAGAAAAAGTCAAGAGAAGTGCCGAAAGAAGCACAGAGGTGCAGAAGGAGGCAATACAACTGCAGAAAGAAGCAAGATAGTTGCCGAAATAGGCAATTGAGGTACCGAAAGAGGGAACAAGGATACAGATAAGCTTGGTTAAGGGCTATAATTTTATCGCCGTTCTTCGCCTATTTTTATTGCTTAGAAAACTTGCTATTATCAAGGTTTATCTCCTGGGCGATAAAAATCGGCCGAAATGCATGAATATCGCTGAAAAGTCAGCGATATTCATGCATTACCGAGCTAATACTCTTAGCCATGTTATCCACCTACCATTGGATAACATGGCTAAGAACTGCTCTGGGCAGGCGTTAGCTTTTGGAGATATTCACGCTTAGCGCAAATATTTCCAAAAGTAGGTAATAGGAGATAGCGATGTTAGCGACTGTTTCCAGTTGCTAACATCTTGGCACGCCCACTTTGCATGTCATTAGCTATAATTATCACTGCCATGCAAAGTGGGCCCCAAGATGATCGCTATCTCCTACTAGCTGTCGCTAACTGGTGTTAGTGACAGCTAGGTAATAGGGCGATAAAATTATCGCCACTTTAGCGGGAAAAGTTCCCGCTAAAGCGGCGATAAGGCCCTTGGTAATATGCCCCCAAGAGCCTTGCGGAAGGAACCAACAGAGTTGCAGAAAGAGGCAAGAGGGGTACAGAAAGAGTCAAGAGAAGTGCAGAAAGAAGCAACAAAGGTACAGAAAGAGGCAAGAAAACTTCAGAAAGAGGCAAAAGAGGTACAGACAGAGGCAATAGCGGTTCACAAAGAGGGAAGAATGGTACAGAAAGTGAAAAAAGAAGCAACTTCCCACAGACTAATACAAAGTAGCCTAATCACTAATCTTTCTTTCAAGATGTCTTAAACCTCACTTTCCTCTTGAAGGTTTCATATTCATCAACTGCTCAGAACGTGACGCCTACCAAATATAAAACAGAAATCCTAACCATATCACTGTTGTAAGTCTGACCAAGTTTGTTAAGGTATGCATGTGTGTGTCTCTGCTTTTACTTAGTGACATGTTAAATAAAAAAAAATACAAATACTTGAATACCTGTGTTTCAAACTGCATACTCTGTAAATGTGTGTACCAAAAGGTGTATTTCTTTCTTTTGGCTAATAATACAGGGCACATGGGTATTCAATAGTATATTTGAGGGGTGCTATAAAATCTAAATGCATAAGACATGTCTGCCTGTGCAACTAAATGCCAGAAAAAAACTGAAAAGATTTAACCACCTATAGGAGAAACTACCCACTTTTTAAGCTACCATCTTCAGATGCATAACACATGTGAGAGTACATATACAAGTAAACACATACCTCAGTCACGAGAGCATGCAGACCTTTTAACTTGGCAGATTGCACTTCCCATTCGCGTAAGGAAAGAGGCAGGAGAAGTACAGAAAGAACACAGAGAAGTGCAGAAAAAAAGAGAGGTGCAGAAAGGATAGCACTTGTGCAGAAAGAGGATAGAGAAGTACTGAAATAGACAAGGGGGATGCAAAAACAGTTAAGAGAAGTGCAGAAAGAAGCAAAAGAAGTGTAGAAAGAGGCAAGAGAACTTTAGATAGATGCTAGAGAGATACAGAAAGAGGCAAGAGAGGTGCAGACCAAGGGAAGATGGGCACAGAAAGATACAAAAGGGGTGCATAAACAGGCAAGCGAATTACAGAAAGAAGCAAAAGAGGTGCAGAAAGAGGCAAGAGAACTGCAGAAAGAGGCAGGAGAGGGGCAGAAACAAGCAAGAAAAGTGCAGAAACAAGCAACAGAGGTACAGAAAAGAGTCAAGAGGTGTGCAGAAAGAAGGAAGACAAGTGCAGAAAGAGGCAACAGGGCTACAGAAAGAAGAAGGAGATGTGCTGAAAGAAGCAAGAGATGTGCAGAAAGAAGCAAGAGAATTGCAGAAAGAAGCAACAGAGGTGCAGAAAGAGGCAGGAGAGGTGCAGAAAGAGGGAAGAGGGGTGCAGAAAGAAGCAAAAGGGGTGCATAAAGAAGCAAGAGAGATAAAGAAAGAAGCAAGAGAAGTACAGAAAGAACAAACTGGGGTGCTGACAAGGCTAGAGGGATGCAGAAAATGTCAGGAGAAATGCCAAAAGAAGCAACAGAGGTGCAGAAGGAGGCAATGCAACTGCAGAAAGAAGCTAGAGAGTTGCCGTAATAGGCAATAGAGGTACAGAAAGAGGGAACACGGGTACAGAAATAGGCAAGAGAGGTACAGAAAGAGAGAAGAGGGGTGCAGAAATAGGCAAGAGAGGTGCATGAATTTGCAAGAGATGTGCAGAAAGAAGCAAGAGCAGTGCAGAAGGAACCAACAGAAGTGCAGCAAGAGGCAAGTGGGGTACAGAAAGAGTCAAGAGAGGTGCTGAAAGAAGCAAAAGAGGTGCAAAAAGAAGCAAGAAAACTTCAGAAAGAGGCAAGAGAGGTGCAGACAGAGGCAATAGAGGTTCACAAAGAGGGAAGAATGGTAATGAAAATGAAAAAAGAAGCAACTTTTCACAGACTCATACAAAGTAGCCTAATCACTAATCTTTCTTCCAAGATGTCCTAAACCTCACTTTTCTCTTGAAGGTTCCCTATTCATCAACTGCTCAGAATGTGATGCCTACTACATGTAAAACAGCAACTCTATCCATATCACTGATGTAAGTCTGACCAAGTTTGTTAAGGTATGCATGTGTGTGTCTCTGCTTTTACCTAGTAACATATGACATTTAAAAAAAATACGAATACTTGAATACCCGTGTTTCAAACAGCATACTCTGTAAATTTGTGTACAAAAAGGTGTATGTATTTCTTTCGGCTAATAATACAGGGCACATGGGTATTCAATAGTATATATATGTGGGGTTCTATAAAACTATATGCATAAGACATGTCTGCCTGTGCAACGAAATGACAGAAAAGAACTGAAAAGATTTAGCCACCTATAGGAGAAACTACCCACTTTTTAAGCTACCATCTTCAGATGCATTACACATGTGAGAGTACATATACAGTTAGACACATACCTCAGTCACGAGAACATGCAGACCTTTCAACTTGGCAGATTGCACTTCCCATTTGCGTAAGGAAAGAGGCAGGAGAAATACAGAAAGAACACAGAGAAGTGCAGAAAAAAGACAGGTGCAGAAAGGATAGCACATGTGCAGAAAGAGGGTAGAGAAGTACTGACAGAGACAAGGGGGATGCAAAAACGTTAGGAGAAGTGGAGAAAGAAGCAAAAGAAGTGTAGAAAGAGGCAAGAAAAATTTAGATAGATGCTAGAGAGATGCAGAAAGAGGCAAAAGAGCTGCAGACCAAGGAAAGATGGGTACACAAAGATACAACAGGGGTGCATAAACAGGCAAGAGAAGTAATGAAGGAAGCAAAAGAGGTGCAGAAAGAGGCAAGAGAACTGCAGAGAGAGGCAAGAGAGGGGCAGAAAGAAGCAAGAAAAGTGCAGAAAGAAGCAACAGATGTACAGAAAAGAGTCAAGGGGTGTGCAGAAAGAAAGAAGACGAGTGCAGAAAGAGGCAACAGGGCTGCAGAAAGAAGAAAGATGTGCAGAAAGAAGCAAGAGAATTGCGGAAAGAAGCAATAGACGTGCAGAAAGAGGCGGGATAGGTGCAGATAGAGGGAAGAGGGGTGCAGAAAGAAGAAAGAGGGGTGCAGAAAGAAGCAAGAGAGATAAAGAAAGAAACAAGAGAAGTACAGAAAGAAGAAACCGGGGTGCGGACAAGGCTAGATTGATGCAGAAAATGTCAGGAGAAGTGCCAAAAGAAGCAACAGAGGTGCAGAAGGAGGCAATGCAACTGCAGAAAGAAGCAAGAGAGTTGCCGTAATAGGCAATAGAGGTACAGAAAGAGGGAACAAGGGTAGAGAAAGAGGCAAGAGAGAAGATGGGTGCAGAAAGAGGCAAGAGAGGTGCATGAATTTGCAAGAGATGTGCAGAAAGAAGCAAGAGCAGTGCAGAAGGAACCAACAGAAGTGCAGAACGAGGCAAATGGGTTACAGAAGGAATCAAGAGAGATGCAGAAAGAAGCAAAAAAGGTGCAGAAAGAAGCAAGAAAACTTCAGAAAGAGGCAAGAGAGGTGCAGACAGAGGCAAGAGAGGTTCACAAAGAGGGAAGAATGGTACAGAAAATGAAAAAAGAAGCAACTTTCCACAGACTCATACAAAGTAGCCTAATCACTAATCTTTCTTCCAAGATGTCTTAATCCTCACTTTTCTCTTGAAGGTTCCCCATTCATCAACTGCTCAGAATGTGATGCCTACTACATGTAAAACAGCAATCCTAACCATATCACTGTTGTAAGTCTCACCACGTTTGTTAAGGTATGCATGCTTTTACCTAGTGACATATGACATTTAAAAAAATACGAATACTTGAATACCTATGTTTCAAACAGCATACTCTGTAAATTTGTGTACAAAAAGGTGTATGTATTTCTTTCGGCTAATAATACAGGGCACATGGGTATTCAATAATATATATATGAGGGGTTCTATAAAACCTATATGGATAAGACATGTCTGCCTGTGAAACGAAATGAAAGAAAAGAAATGAAAAGATTTAACCACCTATAGGAGAAACTACCCACTTTTTAAGCTACCATCTTCAGATGCATAACACGTGAGAGTACATATACAATTAGACACATACCTCAGTCACGAGAGCATGCAGACCTTTCAACTTGGCAGATTGCACTTCGCATTTGCATAAGGAAAGAGGCAGGAGAAGTATAGAAAGAACACAGAGAAGTGCAAAAAAAGAGAGGTGCAGAAAGGATAGCACATGTGCAGAAAGAGGATAGAGAAGTACTGAAAGAGACAAGGGAGTGCATATACAGTTAAGAGAAGTGCAGAAAGAAGCAAAAGAAGTGTAGAAAGAGGCAAGAGAACTTTAGATAGATTCTAGAGAGATGCAGAAAGAGGCACGAGAGGTGCAGACCAACGGAAGATGGGTACATAAAGATACAACAGGGGTGCATAAAGAGGCAAGAGAAGTGCAGAAAGAAGCAAAAGAGGTGATGAAAGAGGCAAGAGAACTGCAGAAAGAGGCAAGAGAGGGGCAGAAAGAAGCAAGAAAAGTGCCGAAAGAAGCAACAGACGTACAGAAAAGAGCCAAGAGGTGTGCAGAAAGAAGGAAGACAAGTGCAGAAAGAGGCAACAGGGCTGCAGAAAGAAGAAAGAGATGTGCAAAAAGAAGCAAGAGAATTGCAGAAAGAAGCAACAGAGGTGCAGAAAGAGGCAGGAGAGGTGTAGAAAGAGGGAAGAGGGGTGCAGAAAGAAGCAAGAGAAGTGCAGAAAGAAGAAACAGGTGCAGGAAAGGCTAGAGGGATGCATAAAGAGTCAAGAGAAGTGCCGAAAGAAACAACAGAGGTGCAGAAAGAGGCAATTAAACTGCATGAAGAAGCAAGAGAGTTGCTGTAATAGGCAAAAGAGGTGTATAAAGAGGGAAGAGGGGTGCAGAAAGGGGCTAGAGAGGTGCAGGAATTTGCAAGATCTATGCAGAAATAAGCGAGAGCAGTGCAGAAGGAGCCAACAGAGGTGCAGAAAGAGGCAAGAGGGGTACAGAAAGAGTCCATAGAAGTCAAAAGAGAAGCAAAAGACGTGTAGAAAGAGGCAAGAGAGGTGCAGACAAGGTCAAGAGAGGTGCAGAAAGATGCAGGAGAGCTGCAGAAAGAGGGAAGAGGGAGGAAGACAGAAGCAAGAGGGGTGCATAAAGAAGCAAGAGAGATGAAGAAAGTAGCAAGAGAAGTGCTGAAAGAAGAAACTTGGGTGCAGAAAAGGCTAGAGGGATGCAGAAAAAGTCAAGAGAAGTGCCGAAAGAAGCACAGAGGTGCAGAAGGAGGCCATACAACTGCAGAAAGAAGCAAGAGAGTTGCGGAAATAGGCAATTGAGGTACCGAAAGAGGGAACAAGGGAACAGATAGAGGCAAGAGAGGTACAGAAATAGGGAAGTGGGGTGCAGAAAGAAGCAAGAGAGGTGCAGGAATTTGCAAGAGATATGCAGAAAGAAGCAGGGGGCATATTACCAAGAATAAGCGATAATTATCGCTAAGCTTGGTTAAGGGCTATAATTTTATCGCCGTGCTTCGCCTATTTTTATCGCTTAGAAACCTTGCTATTATCAAGGTTTATCTCCTAATTGATAAAAATCGGCCGAAATGCATGAATATCCCTGAAAAGTCAGCGATATTCATGCATTACTGAGCTAATACTCTTAGCCATGTTATCCACCTACCATTGGATAACATGGCTAAGAACTGCTCTGGGCAGGCGTTAGCTTTTGGAGATATTCACGCTTAGCACAAATATTTCCAAAAGTAGGTAATAGGAGATAGCGATGTTAGCGACTGTTTCCAGTCGCTAACATCTTGGCATGCCCACTTTGCATGTCATTAGCTATAATTATCACTGCCATGCAAAATGGGCCCCAAGATGATCGCTATCTCCTACTAGCTGTCGCTAACTGGTGTTAGCGACAGCTAGGTAATAGGGCGATAAATTTATTGCCGCTTTAGCGGGAAAAATCCCCTCTAAAGCGGTGATAAGGCCCTTGGTAATATGCCCCCAAGAGCCTTGCGGAAGGAACCAACAGAGTTGCAGAAAGAGGCAAGGGGGTACAGAAAGAGTCAAGAGAAGTGCAGAAAGAAGCAACAAAGGTACAGAAAGAGGCAAGAAAACTTCAGAAAAAGGCAAGAGAGGTACAGACAGAAGGAAGAGCGTTTCACAAAGAGGGAAGAATGGTACAGAAAGTGAAAAAAGAAGCAACTTCCCACAGACTAATACAGAGTAGCCTAATCACTAATCTTTCTTTCAAGATGTCTTAAACCTCACTTTTCTCTTGAAGGTTTCCTATTCATCAACTGCTCAGAATGTGATGCCTACCAAATGTAAAACAGAAATCCTAACCATATCACTGTTGTAAGTCTGACCAAGTTTGTTAAGGTATGCATGTGTGTGTCTCTGCTTTTACTTAGTGACATGTTAAATAAAAAAAAATACAAATACTTGAATACCTGTGTTTCAAACAGCATACTCTGTAAATTTGTGTACAAAAAGGTGTATTTCTTTCTTTCGGCTAATAATACAGGTCACATGGGTATTCAACAGTATATTTGAGGGGTGCTATAAAATCTAAATGCATAAGACATGTCTGCCTGTGCAACGAAATGACTGAAAAGAACTGAAAAGATTAAATCACCTATAGGAGAAACTACCCGCTTTTTAAGCTACCATCTTCAGATGCATAACAGATGTGAGCGTACATATACCAGTAGACATATACCTCGGTCACGAGAGCATGCAAACCTTTTAACTTGCCAGCTTGCACTTCCCATTTGAGTACAGAAAGAGGCAGGAGAAGTACAGGAAGAAGAAATAGAAGTTCAGAAAAAAGAGAGGTGCAGAAAGAATAACATATGTGCAGAAAGAGAATAGAGAAGTACAGAAAGAGAAAAGGGGATGCAGAATCAGGTAAGAGAAGTTCAGAAAGAAGCAAAAGAAGGGCAGAAAGAGGCAAGAGAACTGCAGAAATATGCCAGAGTGATGCAGCAAGATGCAAGAGAGGTGCAGAAAAAGGGAAGATGGGTACAGAAAGAGGCAAGAGAGGTGCATAAACAGGCAAGAGAAGAATAAAAAGAAGCAAAAGAGGTGCAGAAAGAGGCAAGAGAACTGCAGAAAGAGGCAAGAGAGGGGCAGAAAGAAGCAAGAGAAGTGCAGAAAGAAGCAACAGAGGTGCAGAAAAGAGTCAAGAGGTGTGCAGAAAGAAGGAAGACAAGTGCAGAAAGAGGCAATAGGGCTGCAGGAAGAAGAAAGAGATCTGCAGAAAGAAGCAAAAGATGTGCAGAAAGAAACACACGAAGCAAAAGAAGTGCAGAAAGAGGCAAGAGAGGTGCAGAAAGAGGCAGGAGAAGTGCAGAAAGAGGGAAGAGGGGTGCAAAAAGAAGCAAGAGGGGTGCATAAAGAAGCAAGAGTGATAAAGAAAGAAGCAAGAGAAGTGCAGAAAGAAGAAACAGGGGTGCAGAAAAGGCTAGAGGGATGCAGAAAGCGTCAAGAGAATTGCTGAAAGAAGCAACTGAGGTGCAGAAGGAGGCAATAAAACTGCAGGAAGAAGCAAGAGAGTTGCCAAAATATGCAAAAGAGATGTAGAAAGAGGGAAGAGGGGTGCAGAAAGGGGCAAGAGAGGTGCAGGAATTTGCAAGAGCTATGCAGAAAGAAGCAAGAATATTGTAGAAGGAACCAACAGAGGTGCAGAAAGAGGCAAGAGGGGTACAAAACGAGTCAAGAGAAGTACAGAAAGAAGCAAAAGAGGTGCAGAAAGAGGCAAGAGAGATGCAGAGAACGGCAAGAGATGTTCAGAAAGTGGGAATAATGGTATAGAAAGAGGCAAGAGGAGTGCAGAAAGAGGCAACAGAGGTGCAGAAAGAGGTAGGAGAGGTGCAGAAAGAGGGTGCAGAAAGAAGGAAGATAAGTATAGAGGGGGAAGAGAAAGCAGAAAGAGGCAAGAGGGGTGCAGAAAGAAGCAAGTGAGGTGCAGAAAGAGGCAACAGAGGTGCAGAAAGAGGTAAGATAAGTGCAGAAAGAGGCTAGAGAAGGAGGTGCAGAAAGAGGTAAGAGAGGTACAGAAAGAGGCAAGAATATGGCAGACAGAGGAAAGAGGAGTGCTGAAAGAAGCAACAGAGGTGTAGACAGAAGCAAGAGAAGTGATGAAAGACACAAGAGAGTTGCAGAAAAAACAAGAGAGGTGCAGAAAAAAGTAAGAGAAGTATAGAAGAGGCAAGTGAGGTTCATAAAGTGGAAAGAGAATTGCAGAAAGGGGTAAAAGAGGTGCAGGAAGAAGCAAGTGTGGTGCAAAGACAGGCAAGAGGGGTACAGAAAGAGGCAAGAGAAGTGCAGAAAGAAGCAACAGAGGTACAGAAGGAAGCATGAAAACTACAGAAAGAGGCAAGAGAGTTGCAGAATCAGGCAAGTGAGTTACAAAAAGAAGAAAGAGGAGTTCAAAAAGAAGCAAGAGAGGTGCAGAATAAAAACAAGAGAAGTCCAGAAAGAACCAACGGAGGTGCAGAAAGAGGCAAGAGGGGCGCAGAAAGAGTCAAAAGAAGTACAAAAAGAAACAACAGAGGTGCAGAAAGAGGCAAGAGAACTGCAGAAAGAGGCAAGAGAGTACATAAAGAGACAACAGGTGGGCAGACATATGCAAGAGAGATGCAGAAAGAGGGAAGAGGGATGCAGAAAGAAGAGAAGAGCGGAAAGAGGCAAGAGAGGTACAGAAGGAGGGAACAGGGTGCAGAGAGGGGCAAGAAAAGTACAAAATGAGTGAAGAGGGGTGCAGAAAGAGGCAAGAAGGGTCCAGAAAGAAGCACTTGAGGTGTAGAACGAGGCAACAGAGTTACAGAAAGAGGCAAGAGAGGTGCAGAAGCAGGCAAGAAAAGTGCACAAAGAGGCAAGAGAAGTGTTGAAAGAATCATCAGAGATGTAGGAAGGAGCAAGAGAAGTGATGAAAGAGACAAGAGAGTTGCAGAAAGAAACAAGAGAGGTGTAGAATTCAAGTCAAGTACAGAAATAGGTAAGAGAGGTGCAGAAAGAGGCAAGAGAGGTGTAGAAACAGGCAAGAGAGGTACAGAGAGAGTCAAGAGGGGTGCTGAAAGAGGTAAGAGGGGTGCAGACAGAAGCAAGAGAAGTGCAGAAAGAACCAACAGAGGTGATGAAAGAGGCAAGAGGGGTACAGAAAGAAGGAATTGAGGTGCAGAAAGAGGAAACAAAGGTGCAGAAAGAGGTAAGAGAGGTACAGAAGCAGGCACAGAAAGTGCAGAAAGAGGGAAGAGAAGTTCAGAAAGAAGCAACAGAGGTGCAGAAAGAGCCAAGAGAACTGTGAAAGCGGTGAGAGAGGGAGTTTCATAAGGAGGGAAGAGGGATGCAGAAAGAGGCAGGAGTGGTACAGAAATAAGCAATTGAGGTACAGAAAGACGCAGCAGAGGTGCTGAAAGAAGCAAGAGAAGTGCAGAAAAAGTCATAAGGAGTACAGAAAAATCTACAGTGGTGCAAAAAGAGGCAAGAGAGCTGCAGAAAGAGGCAAGAGAAGTGCAGAAAGAGGCAAGAGAAGTGCATAAAAAGGCAAGAGACGTGCAGAAAGAAGAGAGAGGGGTGAAGAAAGAGGCAAGAGGGACACAGAAAAAGCAAGAGGGCTACAGAAATAAGCAAGGGAAGTACAGAAAGAGGCAAGAGAGGTACAGAAAGAGGCAAGAGAGGTGCAGAAAGAGGGTACAGAAAGAGGCAAGAGGGGTACAGAAAAAGCAAGAGAGGTACAGAAAGAAGCAAGAGAAGTGCAGAAAGAAGCAACAGAGGTGCAGAAAGAGGCAAGAGAGGTGTAGAATAAAGAAGCAAGAGAGGTGCAGAAAGAAGCAGGAGAGGTACAGAAAAAAGGGAGATGCAGAAAGCAGAAGAGATGTGCAGAAAGAGGCAAGGGAAGTGCAGAAAAGGAAGAAAGGTTCAGAAAGAAGCAAGAGAAATGCAGAAAGAGGTAAGAGAGGCGCAGAAATAAGCAAGATTGGTTTGTGCACCATTAGTACCAATTAACACCCACATTTAGCAATAAGTAAGAGGTGACCGTTCCAGGTTTGCAAAGTGCCTTCTACCACGCTTTAACACTTATTGCTGCATTTTTGGTAATGTCTGAGCCATTTGAGCAAGAAACAAGGTTTTTTTAGTTCAAATCTTCAGATTATACAGCAGATGTTGGATTATTTGGCACATGAGGAAAAGGTATTACTATGCGAAAATCAGTGCAGCCGAACAGTCACATAATTACAGTGGTCCTGCTCATTCCTCTGACTAAGTCCGGAAGTGCTCTTCAGAGTTTCCATTATTTTTTTGTCGCATTGAGTTTATAGTTTCGCTTCTATGGATGAGGAAGACTAAACCTGAGGTTACCACTCCACAACACAGACTACCATACCACTTAATTACTCTCCATATCACATACTCCCACTCTACATAATTCCTATACACTAAATACCGCATACTTTCTATCCACATAATTTCACTGCACAACATACCACATAATTCCACTACATACAACATACATCCACTCCACTCCAAAAAACATTAGTAAAAAACGTTTACATCTACAACGCCAATTGCCCTAACATTTGCAAATGCAAGACCTATTACATTGCAAATGCTTCTTTAACTAGTAGTCACATTTGCAGAGTGGTGGAGAAAGGGCCTGGGCCTCCGACCAACGTTCAGGAATTCAGCTGCATTGGACTTACAGGAGGTACCAGGAAGGCTTCTTGGCCCCCAAAGTCCCACAAGAGTACAGTATACTTTATCCCCTAACCAGTAGTGTGCCAGGAGGTGTGTTTGCTGAGTGATGGAGAAAGGGGGTGTGACCTCCGAAGACCTCTTAGCAATTCCACTGTGTGGAACTTATTGGAGGTAACGGGAGGGGTATTTGGCCCTAAGGACATCCTTGGGGGCCAACTACCCCTCCAATTACCTCCAGTAAGTCCCACACAGTAGGATTGATATGCTCTCATAGCAGGCCATGCCCCCTTTGCCCACCACCCTGCAAATGCTCTCCCTGGCATGCTCTTGGTTGGGATTGAAGTCCCCTTCACTGCTGGGGGTCCTTAGGGGCCAACTAGCCTACCTGTTACCTCCAGTAAGCCCCACACAGTGGGACTGCTGAGAGGTGGAACTGTAAAGTTATTTGGGTAGATGCACAGCAAGTTGGTGAGATTTTAGGCGTTTTTAATTAATTTTAGGTGCTACTCAAGTAACGTCAAGTGTCCCGTGACGTTGAAATATAACCGTAGACTGTAGGATCAGTGGGTCACTGGTCCCATCCTTGGGTGCACACTGTAATTCCTCTATGGTTCACAGAGGTTCCACACTTTGTTAGTTATAGATTGTTCATATTTATTTTTTTCATAAACATGTTCAGTTATTCCATTTTCAACATATTGGCTTTGTGGTTAGCGTCAATCCAATGCATTTCGGGGCTATATACTGCCCCTTCATCAGGGAAAAGGTACTGTAACAAAGTTCAAGATGTTGATCACTAATTGATCTGTGTCGTTTTCTTTTTCTTCTCCTTGGTGGTTGCCGTCACACTCCTCGTGGTGGGTGGTTCTATTTCCTTTTCTTTGTCTTTTGTTCTTTCCTCTCCAGGGTCTCCTTGTTGGGCTTGGCCCTGTTCTAAAAAAGGACTCCTTTCCGTTACTTGACTAGTAGTTGGTTGTTGATCTCTTTGGACGTCTTGTCTGGTATTTGTTGGCTGCTGTCTTTTAGTTCTTTGTGTGCTGTCACTGTCAGATGAGGAGGTTTCGGTCTGAGAATTATACGGTTTGTTTCTTCTCTTCTGCGCATAGACCTCGGCCCATGTTTAAACCTCGCCAAGACGGTAGTCTAAAGTGTCTCTTTTGTATTTCCGAATTTTTCTTTCATTTATATCACTGGTATGTTTATCCATTTGCGTTTTGATGTCTTCTAGTATAGTTGTTAATTCTTCTTCAGTGAGCATTTTGGATAATTCAGTGGAGGTCTCAGTGATTTCAGTAGCCAATTCATCCAAAATTCCAGATAGCTCCTCGATGATTAAGAGAATAAGGTCCAGAGAGCATTTATTAAGGATTTCATACCACCTTTCCTGAAATTTTTTTGAATTCTTGCAGAGTGATGCTTTTAGGGCTATCCGGAGGCCCCTTGGTATACGTTGGTTGCGGTGGTATTTAACTAGAGTGCTAGCGTGTAGTTGTTGATTGATACGTCTCTTGCTGGACACTGTTAATACTCACCAGTATTTTACTTTCAATATCCATCACACCCTCCATACTAACATCATACTTGATACTTTTGGGCACCGCATGAAACTCTTTTTCTAATCGTACTTTGTTTATCTCAACTGTCGACCACTTTTTCCAAAGCCAGACTACACCCGCGAGTTTGTTTTCACTGCCTATTCCCCACGTGACCGTTACACACGTAACTGACTAAACGCGGCAGGAAACACTTCGCGTCCTGACCGGCGTTACGAGCGGATGAGCACTGAAGTCTAACCCTCCTTCTAACCAGGTTAGTGGACCGCATGAACCACTATAGCGTGAAGGCTTTTTACTAACTTAAACGAAGACTTACAATACGCGCCCTTTGCTTTTTTAGCATATCGGCACAACTTAAACACCTTCAGCGCACGTAAGCTACTATGAAAGCATGGTTTCGTTTCTACCTTATGTTTAACACGGGCAGACCAGAGTTCGTTAAGGTGACCCCATAACTGATACACACCACCCCTTCCCCCCACACTTCCTAGCGCTTTCCCAATACCACGTACCCACAACGTTCCATACCTACCACTACTTACACCTTTCCCTTTGAACTTTGTTACAGTACCTTTTCCCTGATGAAGGGGCAGTATATAGCCCCGAAATGCATTGGATTGACGCTAACCACAAAGCCAATATGTTGAAAATGGAATAACTGAACATGTTTATGAAAAAAATAAATATGAACAATCTATAACTAACAAAGTGTGGAACTGCTGAGAGGTGAACACAGGTCACACACCCTTTATCCACCACTCTGCAAACGCACCTCCTGGTGT
Organism: Lissotriton vulgaris; assembly: GCF_964263255.1. Classification (NCBI taxonomy): domain Eukaryota; kingdom Metazoa; phylum Chordata; class Amphibia; order Caudata; family Salamandridae; genus Lissotriton; species Lissotriton vulgaris. Next base: position 1,717,042,917 of record NC_141689.1, on the reverse strand, counting down.
GCTACTGGTTCAGGGATGAAGTCTCCTTGCCTACTGAGGGTCCTTGGGGGCCAACTAGCCCTCCTGGTAACTCTAGTATGCGCCACACAACTGGATTGCTGAGAGTGATCAGAGGCCATGCCCCCTTTTTACACCACTCTTCAAACACGCCTCCTGGAGCACTGCAGCTCAGGGGATGAATCCTACTTTAGTCCTGAGGTCCTCAGAACACAAGGGGACCTCATTGCCCCACCAGGAGTGTGCCAAGAAGTGTGGTTGCAAAGTGGTGTAAGAAGTGGTATGGCCTGCTACCACCTCTCAGCAATCCCACTGTCTGGGGCTTACTGGAGATACCTGGTGGGCTAGTTTGCCCCTAAGTACCCTCACCAGTGAAGGGAACTTCATCCCCCAACCATTAGCGTGCCAGGAGGAGGCAAGCTAGCAGAGTGGTGCATGGACAGGGCAAGGCCTCCGGCAAGTTGCCGGTTTATTAATTTTTTTTGTTTTAGAAAGGGGGCTGTGCGGCCCCCTTCCCTTGATGCTTTTGACCTCAGGGACCCCATCACCCAGGCACCCCTCCCTAAGCTGATTACGGCCCCATCCCCGGGGCTAAGCCTTTATTTATTTATTTATTTAAAGGGGAGGGGGCCCCGGGGCTTGGGGGGGCTGAAAGGCCCCTTCACCCATTTTAGTAAAGCCCAGAGGAGGTGGCAGTCCTGGGGCTGGGGGGGCACATGACCACCCTGTATATAAAGATAAAAGCCCCAGGTAGGTGGTGGTCCTCAGGGCAGCCTGAGTGAGGGCAGGACCCTTCTTACCTTTTCTTTACCTTTACAGCCCCAGGGAAGTGGAGGTCCCTGGGGTTGAGGGGGTCCCACAGGCCCTGCATCACATTTGGCATTGCCCCCGGGACCTGGCCACCCGGGGGCTTTGTTTTAAAAAGAAAAATTCAGCGGGATTCACAGACCCTGCGCAAAACCTGCCAAAAAAAAAAGAAAAATGTTTTTTTGGGCCCAGGGGACCCCCTGAGCAGGCCTAGGAAGTCAGAGTGTTTCCACCCTGCCACCTTTTCTTGATTTTATTTTTTTTTTAACCTTTTTTCTTGTTGGCAGTCAATCAGCGTTTTGGCACATCCCTTTTTTCTTGGCCCCTGCTTAACACCACATTATTTTTTAAAAATTCACAATGATTCATCAAACTGCGCCAAAGATATTGGCAAATCAAAAAAAAAATTCCTATGGAAACAAGGTCCAAACTATAACTTCCTACGGGCAACCTCATACCTGGATAAGTTTGCCTGGAATAGTACAGGCAATCCATCTTTGCAGGGTCAGAAGATCAGTGTTAACAGAGCTCTATGTTGAACACAGCCTTCATTTCCAGACCATCATGTCTGGAGTGCCCCTCTGACCTGTAAAGGGACAGTGCACTGTTGATATGATAAAACTACTATGCCAGAGATACATCTCTGATGCAAGGATGTGTTTAGATGTCATAAGCTGTCTCTGAACGGGCAAAGCGAGCACTAGCATATGTTGTTCTGTACTTAGGCTTGAAAAGTGTATAGATTATATTGCAGGAAAGGCTTTCTAAAAATAAGCAGCATGTACCACGTCTTTTTAGAAATAAAGCATCTAAAAATAATATAGCTAAAATGAAGTCTGCTAAAACATTTAAAACAGAAACCAAAATGGGGAACCAAAGTGAGTCCAAGAGGCCTCAATACAGAACCTGTTTGTGACACAAGTAAAATGAAAATTCCAGCCTGCCATTTGCAGGCTGGAAGAGCAGTTTAAGCTACTAGCCTGACTTAAAAGTAATAGCAAAGACAGGCTTTCCCACTGGTATGTGTATAAGTCACCCGTATGGCAGGCCTATTGATTCCAAAGTCAGGATGCAGCATATCTCACAGGTAGAACATGTAATTTTGCATGCTCTAAGAGTAAAAACATGAAACTTTTTTTTTTTTTGTGGAAAGGCTTGGTCGCCCCATTGTTGAGTAGAGTTACATACTGATCCTTCAGCTGTGCTAACCCTGGAACAGAGCTACCAATGTGGGCCATCCAAGGTATCAAACAACTCTTTACATTAAGCCCAACTTGATTTCTAGTTTGAAATTAATGTAACAAGTTGCAGTTTGCAAATTTAGCGAAGTTGTACTTTGTTGCCTTTGGTCCACTTTGCCCATACCGGTTGCTCATCTTTCTGTCGCCCTAGAGAGATATGCTAAATACTACCCGGAATAGATAAAATAGGGGCTTGACTGGAAGGAGGTGTCAGCTCTATCCTGCAGGAAGTTACACAGGTGTTTGCCTAAAAGGTGAGCTTCAAAGCAGAAGCCGTCTATGAAGGGAAAATAGATAACACATGGCACAGGGGTTACTCCATTGCACAGGCAGACAGGCTGGCACTAGGGGCAGGAGAGAGGAAAACCGTTGCCAGACCGGTTTTCCCGGTGTATGTAACCCCCATGGTAGCTACACCTCTGAATTGGCCTAGGGAGATCCACATGCCAGGAGAGAGTCCTCCCAAATTGGAAATGGGTAAAAGGGTGCATCCTAGGATGCTCAGATGCCACATTTCACAGCAAGAGGTTATCAAGTGGGATGGGAATTGGCTACAAACCGAGTACTGCCCTGAAGGCATTTTCTGAGCATAGGTTGCCACCCCTGGCACTTTGAACTTAGATCTCAACTTGACTGGAAGTATGACTAAGGAAGGACTGCTCTGCTGCACTGTGGAACGAGCAAAGAGAGTCTGCACCATCTTAGACTACATCTGTTGCACCTTATGGCTAGTAAAGTAGAGGCATTGGGCCCGATTCACAGAACTAACTTAAGACAGAATCCTAAACTTACTACCATTTTGGTATTCACAGAAGGCACTTACTCTTTTTGGTATTAACAGAAGGCACTTACTCATTTCGGTAGTCACAGAAGTTAGGAGTCCTAACTTTTGGACTCCTGAATGCCTGCTGTGAATACCGAAAGTCTTAAAGTTAGGATTTTTCTCAGTTTAGGAGTAGTAAAGTTAGGACAACTAACTTTAGGACTCCTAAATGCCTTCTGTGAATACCAAAAGTAGAAAAGTTAGGACTCCTATCTTTAGGTAACCCAAACTGAGAAAAATCCTAGCTTTAAGATTTTTGGTATTCACAGAAGGCATTTAGGAGTCCTAAAGTTAGGACTCCTAACTTTACTACTCCTAAAATGAGAAAAATCCTAACTTTAAGACTTTCGTTATTCACAGAATGTATTTAGGAGTCCTAAAGTTAGGACTCCTAACTTCTGTGAAGTCTGAAATGAGTAAGTGCCTTCTGTGAATACCAAGATGGTAGTAAGTTTAGGATTTTGTCTTAAGTTAGTTCTGTAAATCAGGCCTATTGTGCCTGCTCTGTCCTGCTCAAGGAGAAATCATCTCCAGAGGCCAGTCAATGCACAGAGACTCCAGCGGATATCTGACTGGCCTCCTGGTCGCAGCACAGGAGCACAACTGCTGGAGAAGCCTGCAGGCGCAACATGGTGGCCCAAACTCTTCAACCCACCTCCAACCATTGTTGTCCAGCACCAGGGACAGGGATCCAACACACACAGTTTTACCAGGTTTTCTGAACCGAAGAGTGTCATCAGAGTGCTGCTGCAGCATCCAAGGATGATCTATTGACCTAGAAAGGATAGCGCGGTGACCACCATGATGGGCAACTGATAGTCCAGAGGTGGATAGACTTCTGTCCAGCCACAGCCCGTGGATGGAGTTTTGGTGGGGCAGAGAGGCGGGGCGGGGGAGGGGCAGGGTGGGGGGTGCTAAAAACTGGAGTATGGATAATTGAAGGTATGTAAACAATTAAATAATTTAAACAAATTTCGTAGCGCACCCTGCATTGCATTTTGCGATGCAGTGCACACTACGAAATTTGTTGAATTTGCTAATGAATTTAACAATGCTGGTTCGTGGTATAGTGAAATGTTTTGATTTACTATACCTTGTAAATTCCCTTTCTCTGGAACTCTCCAGTGGATCTTTTTCATTGTGGTTTGTAAAAAGACATAAAAATAAAGTATTTTTTTTATAACTTGATGTCAGATTTCTTTGTTGTCTTGTTGATTTATTCATTAATTGTTTTGGTGATGCTTAAATGCTTTACACCCAGAGCTCAGAGCCACCCAGGGGTGAGCTGAAGGTTTGACAAATGAAACCTAAGGGTCCTGAAGGGATTGTAGATTAATTACATGAGAAGGACGCAAAACCGCACCATAAAATACACCCCATGATGACAGCGTTTGTGTATGGTGGCAGCTATGGTCATTGGTGAGATTGTTTTTTCTTGCTGGAATGGCAACTGCTATCACTGTTGTTCCCCCTTCAGTGGGGGCAGTTGCTGTCACTGATGTGGTTACCACTGCGGACACACCTCTGGTCCCAGCCATGGTGGCAGCCATGTTCAATGATGTGGTCCCAGCCATGTTGGCAGCCTTGATCAATGATGTGGTCCCAGCTGTCATTACAGTAATGGCTGCGTTTTTACCTGCTGTGGTTGCAGATGTGAAAAGAGTTGTTTCTAATGGGGTTTCAGCTGTTGTGTCAGTAAGGATAGCAGCTGTTGTTTGCTGTTGACTTGTTTAGTTGCCCACCATGGTCACTACTTTGATTCCGGATGTTGTGACAGTTGTGATGTTCTTTACTCTGCTATGGGTACAAATATTTCACTGTGGTTGCCTTTCGCTTGCTAGATTATGTTGTTGGTGCTGTTCTCCCTGCCATGATGGCAGCTGTTTGTTACTGTCATGATGCTTGCTATTGTGACAGCCCTCTTTGCTGTTGTTGTAACAGCTGTTATTGCTACTGTGGTTATTGATTTGGTTGCAGATGTGGTTTCTTCTGTGGACCTTGCAGTGGTTGCTGCTGTGGTCCCTGTCTTTATTGCCATTGTTGCTGTCCAGTGAGTGGTTAAACAGTTGTTGCTGATTCTGTTGCTCCCATGGTGGAAGAAGTGATCTTTGCTGTGCTGGCTCCTGTGGTTGTTGCAGTTGTCCCTGTCATGTGCCCAGCTGCTGTTGCTATTGTGGCCTCTGCCGTGGTAAGAGCTGTTGATTAAGCTTTTGTCACTGCTGTGGTACGTGCTTTGCGTGCAACAATTGTTTCACTTGTTGATGCTACTGTTGAGGTGGCTTTGTTTGCTGATATTGCGGCAACTGTTGGGGATCTTGCTGCTGTTACGTCTGTGGTCGCAGCTGTGGTGATTACTACTTTTACTGTTGTTGTTTCTGTCACAGTTGTAACTGTGATTGATGCTGATGTTCATGCTGTTGTCGATATTATTGTGGACGTTGTAGGACTGATGTATTTGCAGCAGTGGTTGCTGTAAGTGTCTCAGCAGTAGTGGCCACTGTCACTTTTGCTATTGTCTATGTCGAGTTGGTAGCTGTGGCCACTGCTTAGGTACGTGCTAAAGCGGTAGCAATGGTTATTATAGCTGGGGGTGCTGCTGTGGTACCTGCTGTACTAGCAGTCTTGCTGCTATTGTGGGGAAAATTGATCCAGCTAGTGTTCCTCTCTGTTCATGTGTTTTTGTCTTCCCATGATCCCCGTCAGACTTATAAAGCTGCCTCTAGCTAGAGCTAAGGTATTGTCACTCTTCTTATGTGATCTCATACTACTAGTCAACCAAAAGGTATTGTCACGTGAAAAGGCTAATAAACATTCCAAAGTCCATATCTCCCTACACTTATGATCTCATTTGTAGGTATGGTACGGGTACGACCACTAAGAACATCTAAGGAGGTCTCCCGCCAGACCTAAAAAGGACACGGATATCATTCTTACAAGAAGTCACCAAGTGAGTATATATATAAAAGTGAAAACATGTCTCAGTCTACACTATTAGCTTATCTCACTTTATTAATAATTTACTGCCACATGCATCAGCAGATGGAATTGTGATTCCTAAATATGTGAATCACTATTAGGTGATGTGACTTCATTCATTCCTAAGGGTCTATAGGCCCATGGGAATGAAGGGGAATGCATTCACTAATTGCGATTACCAAATTGGTAATCACAAATTGCGTATGCAATTCCAAGGGTGCCAGGGGGCCTAAGATCCCCCTGATGCACCCCTCAAAATAGGGAAGTATGTACAGGTGCAGCACACACATGACCTAAGGGCATGTGTGCGCTGAATCCCACTTTGAAAAATTCACTTTTGTGCATGTTTCAAAGCATGAGCAAATTACCATCAACTTCACGTTGATGGTAATTAGCGTTTCCTAAATGCATAGTTTGCATTTAGGAAAGGATTGATGCATCGCAATTAGCAAATTGTTATCCCCTAAATGCTATTACCTAATTTGTGAATTCAAAGCCTTTGATGCATCGTAAAATGACTTTTTCCGGTCGCCAACGGGCTGATTCCAACAGGAAAATAGCTTGATGCATGTGGCCCTTAGTATTTCATATATGCTTACCCATTTTAAAATACGTTTCCCACTGCTATTTGTTTCAGCACACATTTGGCTCATCTAGTGCTGTAATTGCCCTTAGGAACTTCAGGTGACTCAAGTATCAAAATCAATAATGCTGAATATATATTAATAATGAGGTCACTAAAGCTCAAACTAATAGACGTTGTTTTCTTCCCTCCATCTACACGTATTAGGACAAACCGGCGTGCACTGGGCCGGTTGTAGCTATTGGCAATTTGAAAGTTAGAGTTAATTAACTCTTGAACTAAAATTCCTCCAAGTTTGACTTTAGCTAGTGGGTGAATACTAAAAGCAATAAATCCTGAAGCAAATTAATAAAAAAGTGTTATTTATTCAAAGTTAGACCCTGCATAAATCAATTCTAATGCCCTGGCATCCTGAAATGGAATCGATGGCGGTACTGTCCTAAGTAAAGTCTATTTGAGAAATACATAAAAGTATAAGAAGTAGGCTCTCAAATATACTCGATTTATGCATTTTATTTGGATTATACCTCATCATATTGCACCAGTATTACATAAATATTAATTTGCATTTGACTTGAAACTGAAGAAAACTAACACATCTTTCCACGTGTAAGTGCTATTTTGGAAAATTGTTAAAAAATATTTCGCTGTCAGAGCAATATATATTTAAAGCTGTGTTTGCTAACAGCATTGCAGTTGGCACACACCTAATTAAAAGATGAGCATTACTCTATCAAAATCACATCCCCTTCTAGTGAAATGTGCTCTTTAAAAATAGGAACCTTAGGGTTAGATAAGAAAAGTTCATACTGCCTGTGGAAACAACTGGGAAATGTGGATATTCAGTGGAAATGGTTGCATATCTGATTAGCAGCACAACGACTCTTATTCTCTCGTCCATCATGTGCTGAAACTAAGCCTTGACTAAATCATCCGTTTGGAGAAACATTTTCCACCTACTCAGCGTCGGATTGGTAACGTGGGCACTCGGGCAATGCCCGAGGGGCCGGTGTCCGAGATCCTGCTGTGGGCTGCTTTTTTTAGCAGTCTGGGGGCGATTTGGGCGGTGTCTCTAGTGTTGGAATATCGCCAGCGGCCCAGTGGGTGTCTGAGTGGCCTTTCTAGAGGCAGATGGGCGCTCATTACCCCCTTTTAGCAACAGGCAGAGGTGTCACACTCCCTTTGGCTCGCTGGGCCGGCCCATTAATGTGTGCACATATTGAGCGGGGGCTCAATAGCCTGAATAGAGGTGGCCTCACTTGTTTTCAGGTGTGTTTCTCCAGTGTAAATGAATGCGTACATTTTTTTTACCCCCTTCTTTTTAATGCAATTACACCGAAACAGTGATTTGAGGAAAGGCATTATGGAAATGGGGCCGATTTTTGTGTGTGTTCAATCCCAATCCGACCCTGCACCTACTTCCCTCTACCTTCCTCACATCCACCAGTGTCAAGACCTGGCTGAGGAAGATTCACTCAATCTGATGGTTGAATATGTGCCCCTAATTCTAACTCCATGTTGCCAGGGACAACATTTGACATGACTGGAGAGTTGTACCTGACTCGAAGAATGGTGGGCAGGGAGAAAAAAAGGTGAATGGTGTCAGCAGGCCCCCTTTATCAGGGTTAGCATTAGGTTGTGGTGTCTCACTCTCAAGACTCATGGAGTCACAAGCGTTACACCAGTGATGAAGTGTAATAGGAAGAATGAGTGCATGCCATCCCAAGAAAATTCGATATTGATTCATGCAAGAAGCTGGCCTGGTATATGATGTCCACTAATGCACCAGTCTACACAACGCTTATGGTGATTTAAGAGGTCTTAGACAACCTTAGCAAGCTCTTTAAGTGGTAGCTGTGGAGAGCACAAGAGAACCATGGCTCAGGTAAAGACAAGGTCGAGAGGAAGTAGAAGTGTTGGGGACCCAAGGAACCACCCAAGGTGAGTAGAAAGGGACCCCATGGAGAGCGTGTGCCATGTGGGAACACAACTGTGTGCTCCCTACAACTCTATGTGTAAGTTGCCTTTGGATTTTTTAAAATTAAGGACAATTCCTAGTGAACCCTGAAAAAACCCTTTGGAAGACAGAAAGTTGGAGAGCCACCTCATCTGAGCCCACCAGATGCTGGTTCTGACAATTATTAAGGACCTGCTCCCTCATAATCAAATGGTGCAATCCTTGGTAGTCATACACTTTGCTGCCATGTAGCTAACCTTCCAGAGCCTCTGTGCTACTATCCACAACATCTACCCAGTCTTGGATTTGTGCTTTCTGGGTGTCACTGAACTTAATCCTGTAGTGTACAGTGCTTCAAACCAAACCCATCAATGAGAGCACTCTTCAATACTGAGTAATTATGAGCATCCTCTTCTCTAACAGTCAGGGGCTTATCTCTACCCTTGTCAGCAAAGGAGAACCACAAGACAGCTGCCCACCCCTCTTGTGGGACCTTCTAAACTTTACAGGCCCTTTCTAAAGCAATTATCCATTTATGGAGGTCATCCCCAACATGGTAGGGAGGAACTATCTTGTTCAGGTTCCTATGGTCAAAATAAGATTCTCAAATTCTAGTGACCTTGTTGCTGCCACCATGGGACTCTAGGCCCAATTTCTTCCTAGCTCTCTAGACTTCTAGGAACTCTTTGTCAAGGGCCAACTACTCTTGCCTGAGCCTAAGATTAGCTTTCTCAAGTTCAAGAAGTTGGTATTCCCAATCCAAGGAGTTCTCGCTCTTACTAGATATAGAGGTCCCTATTGACTGTCCTGAGGCATTGGATTCTGCAGAGGAGGATCTAGACCTCCTTGGTCTACTGTGCACTTTCCCAGGGGGAACAAAGGGGCATTCTCTCGGCCACCTGTAGTATCCTCTAGTATCTTCTGAGAGATCTGAGTTGTCCAGGAGGGAGTCGTCAGGCTCCACCTGATCAGGGTTAGATTCAAGGTCATAGAGGGGCCTCCCTCCTGGCCTATTTTCAGTCGCCTGCCCATCCACTCTTTACTATTCATCTGACCCACTGGCTTTCCTTTTGTCATCTAACAGTAGCACCGGTAGGAGGCATTGAGTGCTGATACTTTTCCCTGCCTTCAGCTTCCTGGAGGCACACAGGGCTTTCCGTTCTTGGAAGGAAGCTCACTGTATCTAGTAGGGAGAGAGTCACTGTCATCTCCTTTAGCAGACATACTAAGTAAGGTGTGGTGTTGCACGTACCTAAGCTAGTTGGAAATAAACTCTCTGAGGATGGAGAAAGGGTGTGGTAGACCCTTGACTTACCCAACCCTAAGTTCAGTAGAACTTACTATTCTAACATTGTATTATGTGTGCCTAGCATTAGTGATGGTTTTTCTATTTATCAACACAAAGATTTATCTGGTAAAACAATGCAGGGTTGAATCGCAACCGCTGCACAACAATGTGATAAGCTGGCCTGGTATATGATGTCCACTAATGTAAGTGGGCCCCTGGTACCAGTCCAGACAACTCTTATGGTGATTTAAGAGTTGTTAGACAACCTTAGATAGATCTCTAAGTGGTAGCTGTGGAGAGCAGCCTTCAGGCTTAGTCCAGAAGCAGTGTAAAGCAGCTTGTTTTACCAGAAGGCAATCTTATAGTATTGATTAAGTGAAATAGAACCACACAAGGTATTTATAGAAATATGTGTTTATTACGTAATACTCCCTAACACGTTTAGATATCTCCTACCCAGAGGTAATCACAATGCGCACCGTACTTTGCAAAGAAATACAATACATAGCACAGAATATACAGTGGACCCCAGGGGGACCAAACCATATACTAAGAAAGTGGTATAAGAACCACAACTTGGGTCAAAACAAGGTCAAGAGGATGTTGAAGTTTTGGGGACCCAAGGAGCCACCCAAGGTGAGTAGATGTGGACCCCACAGAGAGCATGTGCATTGTGGGAACATAACCATGTGCTCCGTACAACTCTACATGTAATTCGCGGTTGAATTTTTAAAGATTAAGGACCCTTCCATTGGACCAGATTTCCTAGTACCCACGTTACCTACACCAGGGAAGCTGGGTGCATAGGTGTGAAGTGGTGTCGGAAACCGCCATCAAACCAAAAAGAGTACTTCAAGAAAGTGCTGCTACTAAAGAAGGATAAAGTGTCAGGTGGAATCTTAAGGTGAATTCTAGATGAGAGGCACCTGCAAGCAGAAGGGACAGTCTATGTCACTCAGGAGTAACCATAAGATCTGGAAGATGAATGCTCACCAATGTCGGGAGTTGCAGGAGAGTTGATGAGGACCTTGACTCTGCAGCTGTGAGAACCAGGTGACACTGAGGAAGACCACAAGCCATGCACGTGCTGTCCCACATCCGATGTCGAGTGCTGAGTGGTCGGTGTCTGTCAGAAGCACCAACACGCCTTGGCAAATGCAACCAACACAGAAGTCAAAGAAGGTATAACATAGGGACCAGCAAGGTCCAAGGGAGTCACTGTTAGACCCCAAGCATCCTGCACGATCTTTCTGAAACTGGGAGAGGTGTCAGTGCTGGCTCTGTAGTGCATTTCTCTTTATTGATGGTCCCTCACCGCGCTAACTGAGGCGGAGTTTGTAAACACTCCCTTACTTTAAAAGCGCAAGCAACAGAGACAATGTTTCTTGGCTTCGGATCCTGTCCTGCACCACGCCCCTTCCTTGTAGTTAGCGTCCTGCTAACCATCTAGTTTGCTCTCGCGGAAGCTCTGTTCCAGTTCTGCCCAATTGCCCTGCTCTTAGTCCCCGTATCATTTCTCTTCCCTCTCCCCCATTACCGCGTCCGTCCCTCCTGTCCGGCCTCCTATTGCATTCCCTTTGAGCCTCGCCGCCGACAGCGTTTGTGTTATCTACGCTGTTAAGATGCGGCCGGCTGCTTCCTCATCCCTGCCACGGTTGACTCAAAATAGAAGCTGATTTACTGCTGCAAGCTACCGCGGCTATTCCCTCGTATATTTCTGCAACCCGCGATTCGCCCGCGGTGGCAGCCGTGGAGGCTGGCATCTGTTTCCCGGTGATATCTTCCGCCGCCAAAGGTGAGGAGTTTCCCTACTTGTACATTCTTTCCTGTGGCACATACACCCCTCCTTGTGTCGTGAAACTGATTTCCTGATTTCTCTGATACATCTTCAATTGCGTCCCCGCTGTATATCCTGATATTCTTTCTAAGTGCCAATATAAACATATATTTTTACATACGATCACAAGGTCATATCCTGCGGAAAATACGCTGGGTATAATTATACCCTTTAATTTGTTTGTAAGATCCAGTCCTAGTCCCGCATTTCTGTTGCTGATGATTGCTGGCCAATTATCTGTTTCCCTTCATAAAAATTTGTTTAACTCATTACCTAAAAGGTTGTAAACCACTATCAGGCAAAGACGTATTTGCCTACAACTTGGCCTTCGCTGGGACTTCTTATGAGACATCACGAGATGTCCAGCTGGTAAGAGTAAAGTGTGTTTCTGCAGAGCCTGCACTGACGATCTCTAGGGAATCTATGTTGCTGGGGGAGGAGGGAGAAGGTTTCTCATCAATTGTTCATCTTGTGTCTCCCTATAGGTTAACCCCTCCTGAGTTTTGGTCCATTTTGAGGGAAGCCGGCTGGGGGATAAGAAGACTCTCCATTTTTCTGACTTCTAATCCCCACATCTCCCCGGAACAGTGTAAGGGTGTGAGCTTACTAGTACTTCTCATCCTTAAAGTGTTCACAGGAGAGTGGGGGAATTCTCTTCGCTCCCGTGGATTGAGCCTTGAGTCTAACAGGTTAGTGGTATCGGCAACAGTCACCACAAGCAGGAGAGTCATGACAGGCCACGAGAAATCAAGGGGACCCAACATAAACAAAGGTGACTCTTAAATGGACCCACAGGCCGGAGGCACTGGAGTCGCGAGAGGACCCCAAGCAGCTCACCAAAAGATGCAGGCCTCTGGAGTGGCTCGAGGTAGGGGCTACTTGGAGCATGAAGATCTTCTTGGGAGGAAGCCAACAAGCCTTTGCACATGCAAGTTGACACCATGCACAGGGGTTAGTTATTGCAGCTCCCACAAGGGATACTGGCCTCAAGCTTTGTAAAAAGGCAGGGCAGGTCTCAAGAGCTGGGGAGAACCACCACCTGTGTTGCAGAAAGTTAGAGTCTGGAGAAGCTCAGAATCAGCAGACAGGTCGACTTAGTTGCGGTGCCAGCGAATGCAGGGAAGTGACTCCTTCACTTCAAGGGAGATTCCTTCAGGTGTCTGATGCCCATAGGCCTTGGAAGGTTCCTATATGGTACACAGGCACAGATGATGCAGCAGACTGGAAGGGAAACAAAGTCGAGCACAAGCGAAGTCCAGAGTGCCCAGACAGTAGAAGAAGAAGTGGTATCTGATCTGAATCTTGTCCCACTACGAATCTAGGGACCCACCCACAGGTAAGCCCTTAAGTACCCTAAGGAAAGTGTTGGGATGATTCAGGACCCAGGGGAGGGTCTGGAATGGGGGGAGGTTACTCCTATGTCCTTTGTCCAGAGCACGAGTCAACTGCACCCAGAGCTGGTTTGAACTGGACTATGCATGGGGACACCAAATGTGCCTCTCATGCAGACTGGGTGGCGCTGGCAAGTGCACCCACCCGCCCCAATGTACTAAATCCTGTCAGGCATCCTGTCACATCCCTGTGACAGGATGCCTATTCTGCCTTCCCCTACTCGATCTTGGCTCAGCAGCAGGAGGGCAGAATCATATCTCTGGTAGGCAGCAACTATTGTGTGCTGTCTGGCTCTAGGAGGCTGGTATCAGAACCACGGAGAACCTAACGGAAGGCTCTTTCAGTGCATGGTATCATACCTCCAACACTGTTTATGGTGTGGTAGAGGTATGATTCCAACATGTTTGATACCAAAGATGATAGGATTTGTTGCAGCCAGTTTCAAGATGGTCATCGTGTAATTATGCGGTGCCCCTCTGTATATTATATGGCTGCTTTGCTTACAATTTTCTCTTGTTCTCTTTTGTATGGTCTCCCATGGATGGCATAATTCATGCTTCAGCCCATGGGGGACCTATGGGTACCTAGGCTCTGGGTACCTTAGTAACATATACTAGGGACTGATAAGGGTACCCCAGCATCCAATCTGGGATATACATAAGTACGGAATATAACAATGTAAGGGAGAAAGCAGACAGACTGGGGCCTGATTAGCAGGATCCCAGTCAGAGTACTCAAAAATAGCTTAGCACCAGGCAAAAAGTGTGGGTAACTCTGCAGAAAGATCCTACCTTCCTACAATCCAAATAAGAGACAATGGTTAAATCAGATGTCTTAGGTTTAATGTATTAACATGAACATATGCAATTTATCAATGATTTTGTCAAAATACACATGAGGTAGAATATTGCAAACATATTTTCATAAGTGAGTAAGTAGGATATAATACATTTTGTGGGGGAAGCCCTCTATAACTATTGCATGCCATTATTAGGTGCACTGTCACCTCTGATGTGGAGAAGTGTGGCTCAGGGGTTAGAGGCGGCAGACCCGGAAGCTGAGATCGGCCCTGGACCAGGGTTCAATTCCCTGCCTCGGCGGGTCTTGGGCTCAAACATTCCACGGACTCGATAATTCTCGCTCCGGTGCCTTCTCAACTCACGGGTTCACACTCTGTGACTCTGGGCAATAGCTTGCTTAATCTCCACAACGGCCCCTCGCGGCGGGATGCCTGGCTTTCACCCTGTGGATACCCTGCTGGGGTTATCTCACAGGGGAATACCAGGACGGGTTCCCTAAGCAAGTGCCGGGAAACCCTTTGTGGGTAGCTGTGCGCTATATAAGCTCAAATACATTTACATTTACATGTGAGAAGGTGCTTAGGGTGGTGTACATTTTAAAAACATAAGTTGCAGCAACAGTCCAGCAACACATACATTTTGGATACAATACGGAGTTAATTGAGTTCATTTGCTCTCCAAAAGTTTGTATGTGAATACCAAATGTAAAGGGTTACTGATCAAAAGAGAGGTTAATTTACAATGTTTATTTAGTTTTCTTGGTGGCCCCGTCCAGTCAGTTTTCAAGTGTCCATCTTCCTTTACAGGAGATGTCAATGTGTTTCAAACTCAGTAGCTTGGGGGTCTCCTAGGGACATGGAATAGTTTGTGTAACAATAAGGGGACAATGTGGTATTCATTTAAGACAAGAAGTAACAAAATGAATGGTCCTGGTATTGAATTTATGTCGCCAAATGAGATTTGTAGTTTTATGTTTCTGTTAAGCAAAAAATCCTTAAAGAACAGAATCAATGCAGATATAGGAGAGGAGTTGGCCTAACCGTTAGGGCGGTTGTCCTAGAATCTGGTGAACTGGGTTTGAGTCTCGGCAACGACAATGAACATCCTGTGATTCTGGGCAAATCACTTAATCTCCTTGTGCCTAACAAAAAATGAATGTGTCCTCATGTAACGCAACTGGTGGTATGTAAAGCGCTCTGATACCCTATACCTTCAGGTCAAATTTGCGCTATATAAAACTCTGTAAAATAAAAAAATAAAAAATAAAAGCAATGCACTTGTTTACCTCATAGAAACACAGACATCATTCTACATTGAACTGGAGGTAAACAAACACATAGAGATGTGAAATGCAGATATCCCAATTGTAAAGCAAATAAACCATGGACTGCATTCTATGAACAGTAATCCTTGACATTCAAGAACATCATAGAGACAAATTGTCACTCTGTTTCCCTTTAGCTGAGAAATTCTCCTTGCGACAATGAAGTGTACCACAGTGACATAATTCCACTATGTCGCATGCTTTGAAAATTAACTCACCACTGTAGACTATATCCTAGGAAAACTGACTCAGCGCAGTGAGCTAGATACTACTAACCTGCTACATTACACTCGGTTCTAATGAATCTAAAACCCTGCATCGCTTGTTAGTGACATTATCCCAATGTACCCAGAGTTATAAGACAAATAAACCGTAAAACTTTGCTATACCTTCAGGATCTTACCTATTTATCTTTCATATTCACAGGAATCACTGCACTGCACTGCATCCCTGGCACATTTTAATTCAAGACACTGCACCAAGGACTACTAGGACGCATAGCAACTAAGATTTGATGCAGTGCAAAGCAGCAAGACATGTTGCTGTACTTCGTCAAATGGAGAGCGTAGGGATGCGCCATAATTACTAACATATAGCTCATTCTTGCTCTCTCTGCGCTGGCACACTTGTGACTGCCAAGTGCCAATGCAGGCACCCTCGCGCCATAGTGCAAGGGTGCCTGCATTACAGGGACCTTTTTGTGCAAGAAGAGACACTTCCTGCACAAAAAAAAATCCAGAAAGGCATTTTTCTCAATTCACAATGGAGCACATGTAGAAAGAGGAAATAGTGAGGAGAAATACATGTATTTCCCCTCCTTACACTTCACCTGGGAGGGGGTGGCCGTTTATTGTATTCTCAGGTTTACTAGTCTTAGTAAATCTGGGAATGCACCAAAAACCGTACGTGAATGGATGGGAAAACTGACACTTCACCCATGGAACGCCTTCCCAATGCAGAGTAATGCAAGACGCTTCTTCAGAAGGTGGCTCTGCAAAGCCTAATTCATCTTACTTAAGGGGTTGCGGTACATTGTGTTGCCTTGCATGATGCAATAGCAATTTAACCCCTTGATAAATCTGGCCCTAGGATTCTAGCCACGACACCTCAGTTCATGCAAGCAACAAAAAACTACAACATTGCACCGCAATTTAAGGACACTTACTCATCACACTGTGTTTATTCTAAGTTCACTTGCTAGTAACTATAACCCATTGCACTGCCTTACCTTCCTAGGAACACAAATGCACTACAAGGTAGTGCATCCATACCATGCACAGTGCATCTTAGATAATTAGTGCAGGAAACTACACACTAGGGGGTCTGTGTTTTAAGGGTTTAGGTAGAAACTGTTGTGGTGGAAATCAAAGCAAAGCATTCCGTTGATTTAATTATCATTATAAAATCCTGCAAAATTGTGCAGCACCAAGTGAATCTCCATGTCCTTCAATGTAAAACCTAACTACAACACATTAGGACACCAACTCCCATTATGTTATGTTATGTTAATTTCATTTCTTGAGCGCACGGTTACCTGAGGGTGTCCTGGTGCTGGCTACTGTCTTTCTAATTACACAGTGTGTATTTACCCTTTGTGACAACATCTATGTTTTCAGCCCCTTCCTGAATGTCAGCAGCTTATTGCCGTTAGTGAGATGGAAAAGAAGCTCATTACATGCCCGAGCGGCACATGTGACAAAGGTTCTGCCACCCCAGCTAGCTTTTTTAGCTAGAGGTGTAACCACCCCTTTTGCTTCAGTGGAGCGAAGAGCTCTTCTGGGGATGTACCATTGAAAACGCTGTTTTAGGTAGTCTGGGCCTATTCCATGAAGGGCCTTGAAAACCATACACAGGGATTTGAATTGAACCCGTTGTTTCACTGGGAGGCAATGTAGACTTTTCATTTCTTTTTTGAATGGTGTGCCAGTCAGCAATCTGGCTGCTGCATTTTGCACTAGTTGAAGCTTGTTTATGTGTTTCCTTTGGATATTAAGGTAAAGGTGAACCCAAAGCCAATAACTGAGCAGCGTCTTGCAATGTGTTTTCATTATGTTCCGGGTATATAGCAATTAATTTGGGTAAATATATACATGGAAAAATAGGTATGGAAGACACCTATGTATTTCTGAAATAGGATCAAAATATAGAGTTTAGAAACAGTAGATATTTGCACATTTCCAAAATTGTGAGTACCCATACTAGCATGAGAACTATAGGTCATTTTTCAAGATGACTTCTTTTTTACACAGTCCTCCATTTGGAAGGCAGCAATGAATCTTGAGTCAATAGGAAATAACAGTTGCTCTACAATTCTGTGTTACCCTAAGTCTCCCGATAAAAATGGTACCTCACTTGTGTGGGTAGGCCCAGTGCCCGTCACAGGAAACGTTCCAAAACGCAACGTGGACACACTTTATTTTTCCTGTGAAAACTGACCAATTGTTAGTGCCTAGCTGTAGATTTTGAACCCTAGCCAGCACCTAGAGAAACCTAGCAAACCTATACATTTTTGAAAACTAGACATCAGGATGGAGTGACTTGACTGGCTCTCACCCGGTTCTATCACCACGAATCCCTTGCAAACCTACAAATTTGTCAAATAAAACAAATTTTCCTCACATTCTGTGGTGAAAGTTCTGAAATCTGCGTGGATCCACAAAATTACCCCGTTCCCGCGGTACCCAAAGTCTTCCGAGAAAAATGTTAGCTCACTTGTGTGGGTAGGCCTAGTGCCAGCAACAGGAAACAGCCCAAAGCGCAACATGGACACACCACATTTTCACAGTGAAAACGGATCCTTTTTTTGCAATGTGCCTAGCTGTTGATTTTGAACCTTAGCTCTGCCGGCACCTATGGAAACCTAGAAAACCTAAACATTTCTTAAAACTACACATACAGGGGAATCCAGGATGGGGTGACTTGACTGGCATCACCAGGTTCTGTTACCCAGAATCCCTTGCAAACCTAAACATTTGTAAAAAAAAACACATTTTCCTCACATTTCTGTGGTGGAAAGTTCTGGAATCTGCGTGAATCCACAAAATTCCACCAACCCCGCATTCTCTAAAGCCTTCAGAGAAAATGGTACCTCACTTGTGTGGGTAGGCCTAGGGCCCGTGACAGGAAACGGCCAGAAACGCAACGTAGACACGCCACATTTTCACAGTGAAAACGGATCCTTTTTTTGCAAAGTGCCTATCTGTAGATTTTGAAGCCTAGCTCTTCCGGCACCTGGGAAACCTAGCAAAACAATAAAAAAATGTAAACTACACACACAGGGGAATCCAGTATGGGGTGACTTGACTGGCCTCACCAGGTTCTGGTACCCAGAATCCCATGCAAATCTAAATATTTGTCAAAAAACGAATTTTCCTCACATTTCTGAGGTGGAAACTTCTGGAATCTGCATGAATCCACAAAATTTTACCCACCCCACATTCCCTAAAGTCTTACGAGAAAAATGGTACCTCACTTTTGCGGGTGCGCCTAGGGCCCACGACAGGAAACGGCCCCAAACGCAACATGGACACAACACATTTTCCTGTTGAAAACTCACCCTTTTCTTGCAAAATGCCTAGCAGTAGATTTTGAACCCTAGCTCTGCCAGAAACCTAGAAAACCTATATTTTTTTTTTAACTAGACACCCAGGGAAATCCAGGATGGGGTGATTTGACTGGCTTTCACCAGGATCTGTTACCCAGAATCCCTTGAAAATCTCAAAATGTGTCAAGAAAACCACATTTTCCTCACATTTCTGTGGTGGAAAGTTCTGGAATCTGTGTGCATCCACAAAATTCCACCCACCCCAAATCCCCCAAAGTCTTCCCAGAAAAATGATACCTCACTTGTGTGAGTAGGCCTAGTGCCCGAGACATGAAACAGCCCAAAACGCAACATGTACACACCACGTTTTCACAGTAAAAACTGACCCTTTTTTTGCAAAGTGCCTAGCTGTAGATTTTGAACCCTAGCTCTGCCGGCACCTAGGGAAACCTAGCAAAACTATACATTTTGTAAAACTAGACAACCGCGGGATTCCAGGGAGGTATGGTTTGCATGGATCCCCCAAAGTTTTCTTACCCAGAATCCCCTGCAAACCCCAAATGTAGCTGAAAAAATCACTCATCCACACATTTTTGTGTGGGAAAGTTGTGGCATCACCGGGCTGATGCAAATTTCCTACCAACCAGCGGGGCATATTACCAAGGGGGCGATAGGCAATTATCGCCAATTTAGCAGCCGTTTTCGGACGCTAAGCAGCGATAATTCTATCGCCCTATTAGCAAGCTGTCGCTAACTGATGTTAGTGACAGCTTTTAGGCGCTAGCGAGCGGTTTAGGGCCCGCTTTGCATGTCAGCGATGTTAATCGTTAATGACATGCAAAGTGGGCAAACCCAACCAGTTAGCGACTGAAAACAGTTGCTAACGTCGCTATTTCCTATTAGCAAGGCAGGCGTAGCGCGAATATCTCCAAATACTAACACCTGCCCAGACCAGTTCTTAGCCATGTTATCCAATGAGAGGTGGATAACATGGCTAAGAGGATTTCGTCGCTAATGCATGAATATCGCTGTAATCTCAGCGATATTCACGGATTTCGCCGCTATCGCTCGATATTTTAGCACAAGGGAGAAAAACGTTGCTAATAGCATGTTTTCTCCGCTAACATATCCAGCGATAGACAGCAATAAAACAATCATCGCTAAGCCTATTTAGCGATAAATATTGCTACGTGTTGGTAATATGCCCCTGCATTCCCCCGGCCAGCTGGGGAAACCTACCAAACCCACACATTTCTGAAAACTAGACAGTCAGGGGATTCCAGGGATGTATGGCTTTCGTTGATCCCCCACATTTTCTTACCCAGAATCCCCTACATACCTCAAATTTAGCTGAAAAATCGCTTTTTCCATTCATTTTTGTGTAGGAAATTTGTGCCATCATCAGGCTGGCACAAATTTCCTACCACCCAGCATTCTTCAAAGTCTCCTGATAAAAATGATGCCTCACTTGTGCGGGAGGTCCAAGTACCCGCTACAGGCAGGGGCCCAAAACGTATTGATACGACATCAAAATTATATATCAGAAAACAACTTGGTTTTGAAAGGGGGGGTCACCTGGGTTTTTGACCCTGTGTGCCAGGGTACTCACAAGTCTTACCTGTGACTTGTGCAGTTAACTAGCAGAGACAACATGAGCCACCACCACCGAACCCACCTTAACCCCAAGCTGGTGTACACAGTTTAGGATGTGGATAGGCACGGGGAAGGAAGCCAGAAAGAGTGTTGGGATATGCTGGTAAGGGACCTCCCTCCGTTCGGAAAGCACCGCGTATATGAAGGAGAAAGAAGAACCCTTGTTACAATAAACACAAGTACACTATCAAGCCCTTTCCTTATCCTTCCTTTGGCGTTCATGCAAGGGAAGTAACTGTGGAAGAAGTCATCAGGTGGAAACCAAGAATCTATTCTCCTGCAGGAGTCTGGAGCATATGACGTACGGTGGCCCGTTGGGCATAAAAATCATCTAGGCGCCATTAGGCGTGGAAAAGGAAAAAGTAAAAGTGCACTCCTGCTTGGTCTGGTTTGAACTAAACAAAATCAGCAAGGCGCCGTCTGGCGCAGAACAGGAAAACAAAACAGAACGAGGTCCTGCGCGGTTTGGCTCAACACCACAAAATCATTTCAGTTTCAGTTTCAGTGAAATGACGTCAGTGCTACGTGCGTGCTGATTGTCATTTCACTGAAACAGAGGGGGGCCTCAGGAGCTGGGGAAGCTCTTCCCCAGCTCTTCCCCAGCTCCAGAGGCTACATGGCAGAAATAGACATCGCACCAGAGGGATTTCTGGTGCCATGTTCCATGACGGCCGGGAGCCGTCCTGCGCACATGAGCAGCGTGGCACAGGACGGCTCGCAGCTGTCCTGAGCACCTAAGGGTTTAACTCTGCTAATGCATTGAGCCTGATCTAGTGGAGGGTGGTGACTTTTATCACTAGTTCAAGGATGCTGGAGCTGAACTGCCAGAGTAACATTTTGGGGTGTTAAAAATATTGAGTTTCAGTGAACAATTGGGGTTCAGGCTCCTACAGTCAACAACTATCACTGACCCTATCCCACTCCATGACAAGGTGCTGACCTTTTATAAGTCCAGCCAATGAGAGGAAGCAGTTGGATCGTCCTTACGAAGACTCCAATAAACGAGAGAAGCTTCCCTCTCACCATTTAAGATCGTTTCTGTGCCCGGTAATTTTTTTTCTTCAATGTTGGGTGTTTAGGAGTGAGTTTGTATGAATGCGTATGTGTGTGTTTATGTGCTGGATTTGAGTATATGTAGCAATTGATTTGGGTAAATATATACATGGAAAAATAGGTATGAAAGACACCTATGTATTTCTGAAATAGGATCAAAATATAGAGTTTAGAAACAGTAGATATTTGCACATTTCCAAAATTGTGAGTACCCATACTAGCATGAGAACTATAGGTCATTTTTCAAGATGACTTCTTTTTTACACAGTCCTCCATTTGGAAGGCAGCAGTGAATCTTGAGTCAATAGGTAATAACAGTTGCTCTACAATTCTGTGTTACCCTAAGTCTTCCGATAAAAATGGTACCTCACTTGTGTGGGTAGGCCTAGTGCCTGTCACAGGAAACGTTCCAAAACGCAACGTGGACACACTTTATTTTTCCTGTGAAAACTGACCAATTGTTAGTGCCTAGCTGTAGATTTTGAACCTAGCTCTGCCAGCACCTAGAGAAACCTAGCAAACCTATACATTTTTGAAAACTAGACATCAGGATGGAGTGACTTGACTGGCTCTCACCAGGTTCTATCACCACGAATCCCTTGCAAACCTACAAATTTGTCAAATAAAACAAATTTTCCTCACATTCTGTGGTGAAAGTTCTGAAATCTGCATGGATCCACAAAATTACCCCGTTCCTGTGGTCCCCAAAGGCTTCCGAGAAAAATTTTTGCTCACTTGTGTGGGTAGGCCTAGTGCCAGCAACAGGAAACAGCCCAAAGCGCAACATGGACACACCACATTTTCACAGTGAAAACGGATCCTTTTTTTGCAATGTGCCTAGCTGTTGATTTTGAACCCTAGCTCTGCCGGCACCTATGGAAACCTAGAAAACCTAAACATTTCCTAAAACTACACATACAGGGGAATCCAGGATGGGGTGACTTGACTGGCATCACCTGGTTCTGTTACCCAGAATCCCTTGCAAACCTAAACATTTGTAAAAAAAAAAACACATTTTCCTCACATTTCTGTGGTGGAAAGTTCTGGAATCTGCGTGAATCCACAAAATTCCACCAACCCCGCATTCTCTAAAGCCTTCAGAGAAAATGGTACCTCACTTGTGTGGGTAGGCCTAGGGCCCGTGACAGGAAACGGCCAGAAACGCAACGTAGACACACCACATTTTTACAGTGAAAACTGATCCTTTTTTTACAAAGTGCCTATCTGTAGATTTTGAAGCCTAGCTCTTCCGGCACCTGGGAAACCTAGCAAAACAATAAAAAAATGTAAACTACACACACAGGGGAATCCAGTATGGGGTGACTTGACTGGCCTCACCAGGTTCTGGTACCCAGAATCCCATGCAAATCTAAATATTTGTTAAAAAAAACGAATTTTCCTCACATTTCTGAGGTGGAAACTTCTGGAATCTGCATGAATCCACAAAATTTTACCCACCCCACATTCCCTAAAGTCTTCCGAGAAAAATGGTACCTCACTTTTGTGGGTGCGCCTAGGGCCCACGACAGGAAACGGCCCCAAACGCAACATGGACACAACACATTTTCCTGTTGAAAACTCACCCTTTTCTTGCAAAATGCCTAACAGTAGATTTTGAACCCTAGCTCTGCCAGAAACCTAGAAAACCTATATATTTTTTTTAACTAGACACCCAGGGAAATCCAGGATGGGGTGATTTGACTGGCTTTCACCAGGTTCTGTTACCCAGAATCCCTTGCAAATCTCAAAATGTGTCAAGAAAACCACATTTTCCTCACATTTCTGTGGTGGAAAGTTCTGGAATCTGTGTGCATCCACAAAATTCCACCCACCCCAAATCCCCCAAAGTCTTCCCAGAAAAATGGTACCTCACTCGTGTGAGTAGGCCTAGTGCCCGAGACAAGAAACAGCCCAAAACTCAACATGGACACACCACGTTTTCACAGTAAAAACGGACCCTTTTTTTGCAAAGTGCCTGGCTGTAGATTTTGAACCCTAGCTCTGCCGGCACCTAGGGAAACCTAGCAAAACTATACATTTTGTAAAACTAGACAACCGCGGGATTCAAGGGAGGTATGGTTTGCATGAATCCCCCAAAGTGTTCTTACCCAGAATCCCCTGCAAACCCCAAATGTAGCTGAAAAAATCACTCATCCACACATTTTTGTGTGGGAAAGTTGTGGCATCACCGGGCTGATGCAAATTTCCTACCAACTAGCGGTGCATATTACCAAGGGGGCGATAGGCAATTATCGGCAATTTAGCAGCCGTTTTCGGACGCTAAGCAGCGATAATTCTAACACCCTATTAGCAAGCTGTTGTTAACTGATGTTAGTGACAGCTTTTAGGCGCTAGCGAGCGGTTTAGGGCCCGCTTTGCATGTCAGCGATGTTAATCGTTAATGACATGCAAAGTGGGCGTACCCAACCAGTTAGCGACTGAGAACAGTTGCTAATGTCGCTATTTCCTATTAGCAAGGCAGGCGTAGCGCGAATATCTCCAAATACTAACACCTGCCCAGACCAGTTCTTAGCCATGTTATCCAATGGGAGGTGGATAACATGGATAAGAGCATTTCGTCGCTAATGCATGAATATCGCTGTAATCTCAGCGATATTCACGGATTTCGCCGCTATCGCTCGATATTTTAGCACAAGGGAGAAAACCGTTGCTAATAGCATGTTTTCTCCGCTAACATATCCAGCGATAGACAGCGATAAAACAATCATCGCTAAGCCTATTTAGCGATAAATATTGCTACTTGTTGGTAATATGCCCCTGCGTTCCCCCGGCCAGCTGGGGAAACCTACCAAACCCACACATTTCTAAAAACTAGACAGCCAGGGGATTACAGGGAGGTATGGCTTTCGTTGATCCCCCACATTTTCTTACCCAGAATCCCCTGCAAACCTCAAATTTAGCTGAAAAAATCGCTTTTTCCATTCATTTTTGTGTAGGAAATTTGTGCCATCATCAGGCTGGCACAAATTTCCTACCACCCAGCATTCCCCAAGGTCTCCTGATAAAAATGATGCCTCACTCGTGCGGAAGGTCCAAGTACCCGCTACAGGCAGGGGCCCAAAACGTATTGATACGACATCAAAATTATATATCAGAAAACAACTTGGTTTTGAAAGGGGGGGTCACCTGGGTTTTTGGCCCTGTGTGTCAGGGTACTCACAAGTCTTACCTGTGACTTGTGCAGTTAACTAGCAGAGACAACATGAGCCACCACCACCGAACCCATCTTACCCCCAAGCTGGTGTACACAGTTTAGGATGTGGATAGGCACGGGGAAGGAAGCCAGAAAGAGTGTTGGGATATGCTGGTAAGGGACCTCCCTCCGTTCGGAAAGCACCGCGTATATGAAGGAGAAAGAAGAACCCTTGTTACAATAAACACAAGTACACTATCAAGCCCTTTCCTTATCCTTCCTTTGGCGTTCATGCAAGGGAAGTAACTGTGGAAGAAGTCATCAGGTGGAAACCAAGAATCTATTCTCCTGCAGGAGTCTGGAGCATATGACGTATGGTGGCCTGTTGGGCATAAAAATCATCTAGGCGCCTTTAGGCGTGGAAAAGGAAAAAGTAAAAGTGCACTCCTGCTTGGTCTGGTTTGAACTAAACAAAATCAGCAAGGCGCCGTCTGGCGCAGAACAGGAAAACAAAACAGAACGAGCTCCTGCGCGGTTTGGCTCAACACCACAAAATAATTTTTGTTTCAGTTTCAGTGAAATGACGTCAGTGCTACGTGCGCGCTGATTGTCATTTCACTGAAACAGAGGGGGGCCTCAGGAGCTGGGGAAGCTCTTCCCCAGCTCCAGAGGCTACACGGCAGAAATAGACATCGCACCAGAGGGATTTCTGGTGCCATGTTCCGTCCTGCACACATGAGCAGCGTGGCACAGGACGGCTCGCAGCTGTCCTGAGCACCTAAGGGTTTAACTCTGCTAATGCATTGAGCCTGATCTAGTGGAGGGTGGTGACTTTTATCACTAGTTCAAGGATGCTGGAGCTGAACTGCCAGAGTAACATTTTGGGGTGTTAAAAATATTGAGGTTCAGTGAACAATTGGGGTTCAGGCTCCTACAGTCAACAGCTATCACTGACCCTATCCCACTCCATGACAAGGTGCTGACCTTTTATAAGTCCAGCCAATGAGAGGAAGCAGTTGGATCGTCCTTTAGAAGCCTCCAATAAACAAGAGAAGCTTCCCTCTCACCATTTAAGATCGTTTCTGTGCCCGGTAAGTTTTTTTCTTCAATGTTGGGTGTTTAGGAGTGAGTTTGTATGAATGCGTATGTGTGTGTTTATGTGCTGGATTTGAGTATGTGTGATCATATGTGAAAGAGAGTGTGCATTGCGTGCGTGCCTGCCCCACCTGTTCCGCACAATATGGGCTACCGATGCATATTTACTAACTGCTGAATTTCCAATGTCATGTGCACACTGCTCCTGCATATGCCAAATATATTGTTTTACAAAACAATTTTGATGCAGAGGATTTATTCCAATTGCTGTGTTTTAACTGCCTTTAAATTCCACACAGATTTGATTGTGTGTAAAGGTGCTGTGTATTTAGTTTCGCTTTATCTTTAAAATAATCTTGTGAGGAGTGGACTAGGCCTTTACTTTTCTCTCGGCAGTTGTATATTTGTACAATGCTCTCCTGCTCTCACCATATTACCTTACAACAGCAAATATGGATGACTGTTGCTTAGGGTAACTGTTGCTATGTGCTTAATACACATTACTTTCCAATCATTAGTAATGCAGAAATAACAGTTTCCAGTTTATCTTAATATATTCTCAGAAAAGAGACAGTACTCACTTATTTCTTCAACTAGCAGATTATAGGAAAATCGTTATCAAGCCTGTGAAATTAACTCCCCGCATGTCTTACCATGCCTTTTGAATATTTATTTTTGAAAACTACATCTATTAAATGGTTCTCCTTTATAAAATGAACACAGACAAAAAAATGATGGCAGCAAAATGTATTTCCATTCTGTGACAGTTTTCTTTATAGGTCAAATTTATCATAATCTTAGTGATGTGCTCAGAACTATACACGCACAGAAGTCAAATGCCTTAATTGTATCCATTTCAAAAAGCCACACTTCACCTATCTTAAACAAAGTCTAGCTCTAGTGAGTTTTTTAATGGCCATCCCTAAAGTTTGATTACCAAATTCTTTGAGTGTTAAGGTGGCTGCTTTAATTGATGAAAAACTGAGCACAGATCATTTTTTCCAACCAGGATAGAATATAACAGCAAAACCAAAGAACTGTGAAATCAAATGGTTTTGCTTTAGGATCTTGTCATCGGTAAAACAACATGAAAGTAAATGACAATCTATGGCTCTATGTGCCGCACACAAGTCTGCAGATTAAACTATTATTCAATCATTTTAGCATCCAGATTATCTTGTGTGGGGAAAGGTTAGACGGGTAATGAGTGAAGCCATTGTTATCCTAGTATTCCCCTACTAAGGGCCCAATCACGCGCAATGTGGAATTTTATGAGATGATCATGTGGGCAGATTTGCTGATACCAGCCATATGTGTAATTCCTGTAACTACAATGTTTTTCCATTCAAAATTAATCATTCCATGGGTTTAAGCAGACATTTATCACCTGCTGACCAGGTGTTAGAAATGGGATTCTTCGTTGACTGCACACGGGCCAGACAGGGACCACCACTGTAGTCAGGGTAAGCTAGATACACACTAATATAACCTGTGCTCACCCTCTGATAGCCTGAAACAGTGCAGCCAGGCGTATGTACAAAGGCAATGTGTAAAATATTTGTGCAACACAAACACCCACAATAGCACAATGAATACACCACAAAAAGGCTACAAACAGGTTTAGAAAATAGAGAATATGTATCTGAGCATATGACCAAAACAACAAAAATCCAGTAAGTAGAAGTTGAGATATGAATTTTTAAATGTTAAATTAAAACTAATTCTTACAAGTCTCTATCGTTGACTTCAGATCACTACGGACTGGTGCAAATCCGAACTTCTGACTGACTACTATCAACGGCAGCCAGCTACAGGACCCAGACAGGTTCCACTGAAGAAAACATTGACTGCTGCTTTTGTCTTTGTTGAGAGTCTACTACGTCATCTTCAGGCCCTGTAAAGGGGGTCCTGCATCAGAGTCACGCTTTATTGTGGTGAATGCAATGCTTTGTCGAGCTGTGCAGTGTCATTGTCGAACCGCACAGGCTGTGGAACTGCTGTTGCCTTTGCCTTGGCATCAAAAGACGATGCAGCAGAATTTCTCATTCAGTCTTTACAATACATTGTTTTTTTTATGAAAACAGCCGCTGAACCCACTTCTGAGGCTCAGAGCTTGGAGGGGGCACCTCAGGGTAGGGTAGGACTCACAGAAGGCATGGTCCAGGAGCACTAGTAGGATTTTAGGGAGTCTTTTGTATTCCTGGTACTTGAGAAAACATGAGGCCAGCCAACAAGCCATTGGAGATAACTTGGAGGGAAGGCAGATTCATTCCAGCACAGTAAGGTAGCAGCAGGGCAACAATGGCAACAAACAGAAAATCAATCCTTTCAAAAAAGCATTCAAGTCGAGTCCTTTAGGCCTCATAGCAGTCCTTCTGACAGAGCTTTAGTTCAAGGTCAATAAGTGTCTGGCTTTAGGGGGTCTGAGACCCAGTACTTATATCCAAAACTGTCTTTGTTATAGGGAGTGACTTTCTGAAGTGCACAAAGATCCCTTTCAACCCAGTGCTGTCTGCCAGGCTAACCATGAGGGGTAAATCAGTGCTTTGTGTGTGGACAGGATACTACTTATTAAAGTGTAAGTGTAGGCCCCTCTCATTTCTCCCTGTCCAGGAAGACCCACCAGAATGCAGATGAGCCTTACCTTCTTGTGTTTGTGGTTGTCTAGAGGGAATACACAAAGTGTAGCTGTCACCCAACCCTGATGTGTATTGGAGACAGGCTGTCTGGCACAAAGAGCAGTAACTCCAGAGAAATGTCCACTTCTAAAAGTTATCCATGTGGCAGGAAGACAACGTGATCTTGAGGGAGGGCTTACAAGCTTTTGCAAAGGAATCACACTGGGCTCCAGAATCCACTTCTGAAGAAATAAAAATTACAGAGACTCACAGAACAACGTGAGCAATCCAGAAACACCTGTCCTGCTCCTTTGATTTGGTGCATAAGTACAAATTCCTAAGAACCTTGACAACTGATAAGTCGGGATCAAAACCTTTTTGTTGTGACCCTGAAGAATTCACCAAACCCTTGTCCAGAAGAGAACCCCCAAAGAAAGTGTGGGTTCAAAACGTGTAGACCGGGATCAATAGGATTTCCTATTTCAACCAGTTTCAATATGGACGTATAAATTAATTTGCCTTAAGAAACTATTGGAAGCCCATATTAGATACTTTGGACCATTTATATGTTGTCAGTACTAAGAGCACTTTCAGTGAATGTAATGCTCTGGTCTTGTAAAATCTCGGATTGGTGAAGGTACAATTTTAGCCTAGTGCACGTATAAATTTTGTGTTATCACAATGTATATTTGATTTATCTTTCCATATTTCACACATATTTCAAATATCTTTCACTGTACATCCATCGAGTTGAATGTGGATTGCGCTTTCTTTTATCGCACCAAATGTGAAAGTTAAAACATTTTATGTGTTCGATCATACTAAAACGAATTTGAGGGCATGAATATTGAGTATAATGTACCTCATGAATGAATAAAGGTGTGTTTACATCTCACAACCACCTGATGTTATTTTGTCTATACAATTGTCTAAGGCCCAAGGTGGTTGTAGGTAAGGGCCAAACCCCCAAGTCACACACAATTTCTAAAAGTTGCATTTCTGAAACCATAATGTTAAATCCTACTTCAGCAGTAAGGAGGGTTTATCATTACCATTTCAGACATATGAAACATGAAAAAGCTACTCTTCTCTGATCAGGTATTTACTGTAGGTACCTGGTGAGCTTGTTGGCCCCCAGGGACCCTTAGGATTTAAGGGGACTGAATACCCCTACTTAAAACGCACAGCGGATCGTGTTTGCACACTTGTAACATCAGGCCCCGCGCCCTGCCTTCACCGCTGTTCAAACACGCCCCGTCGCACGTTTTCAGTTTGGGGATTAAGTCCTGTTGAATGCTGAGGATGCCTGGGGTCCAACTAGCCCACCAGGTATCTCCAATAAGCTCCACTGAGCTGTGTTGCAGAGAGGTGTAAAAAGGGGCATGGCCTCGGACCGCCTCTCTGCAGCGCAGCCCTGTGGTGCTTGTGGGCTAGTTGGCCCTCAGGGACCATCAGGATTCAAGGGGACTTAATCCCCCAACTTAAAACAGTCCACCGGACGTGTTTGCACACATGTCACATCATGCCCCGCCCCCTCCCTTCGCCACTGTGTAAACGGGCTTACTGGCGCGTTGTAAGTTGGGGGATTAAGTCCCCTTGAATCCTGAGGGTCCCTTGGGTCCTACTAGCCCACCAGGTACCTCCAGTAAGCGGCACAGAGCTGCTTTGCAGAGAGGTGGTCCAAACCACGCCCCTTTTACACCTTTTTTTGGTGAATTTCCAAGGTTTTTTAAATGCTGATTCCTAACTATAACGTGCCTGAAACCTACGTTTTTTTCAGTGAATTTCTAATGTTTTTTTAAATGATAATTTTTTACTTTAACATGACTGAAATCAATGTTTTTTTTACTGAATTTCAAAGGTTTTTTAAATGCTAGTTTCTAACTATGCCTTCAGAGGTAAGACATGTGAAGAAAGAAGAAAAAGCGCACAGAAAGAAAAAAAAGAAATGCAGAAAGAAGCAATAGAAGTTCTCAAAGACAAAGAAAAGTGCAGGAAGACATGCAGAAAGAACAAACAGAGGAGCAGAACGAAGCCTTGTTGCAAAATCATCCTATACCCTCAACTTTTTCAGACGGGTACTGGTGGTAACTGAGTCTGACTAACCAGTCCTGGAGCCAGTGCTATATTAAAAGACACTTAGAATACAGCTAAAACACCTACATACACTAGGGAACACTATGGGTTGGGGTCCCCCTGTGATTAGCATGACCTCCTCTGTAAACCCCTAGTATGTATTAGGGCTGGGGGATTAAAACTACCTCTTAAAAAGCGCCACAGGGTGCGTTTGAACACTGCTGAAGGGAGGGGGGCCTGAGATGACATGTGTGCAAACACAACCTGTGGGCATTTTAAGTTGGGGGATAAAGTCCCCTTGAATCCTGAGAGTCGCTAGGGTCCAGCTAGCCCACTAGGTACCTTCAGTAAGCGCCACAGAGCTGCTTTGCAGAGAGGTGTAAAAAGGGGCACAGTCGAGTCCATCTCTTTGGAACGCAGCGCAGTGCCGCTTACTGGAAACACCTAGTGGGCTAGTTGGCCCCCATGGGCCCTCAGGATTGAAGGGAAATTATTTCCCCAAGTTAAAATGCGCCACAGGGCATGTTTGCACATGTCACCTCAGGCCCCATCCCCTCCCTTCACCACTGTGTAAACGCGCCCTGTGGCCATTTTAAGTTGGGAGATTAAGTCCCCTTAAATGCTGAGGGTCCCTAGGGTCCAATTAGCCCACTAGGTACCTCCACTAAGCGCCACAGAGCTGCGATGCAGACAGGTGTAAAAAGGGGTGAAGCCTTTGAACACATCTCCCTGGCGCATACTGGAGGAACCTGGTGGGCTAGTTGGCCCCCAGGGACCTTCAGTATTGAATGGGAATTATTTGCCCAACTTACAACTCCCCAGGGGGTGCGTTTGCAAAGTGGTGAACGAGGGGAAAGGGGGCCTTCACCACTGTGTAAATGCGCCCTGTGGCCATTTTAAGTTGGGAGATTAAGTCCCCTTGAATCCTGAGGGTTACTAGGGTCCAACTAGCCCACTAGGTACCTCCAGTAAGTGCCACAGAGCTGCATTGCAGCAAGGTGTAAAAAGGGGTAGGGCCTGGACCACTTCTCTGCAACGCAGTGCAATGGCACTTCCTAGAAGCACCTGGTGGGCTAGTTGGCCCCCAGGGGCTGTCAGGATTGAAACGGAATTATTTCCCCAACTTAAAACGCGCCACAGGGCGTGTTTGCACAGTTCATCTCAGGCCCCATCCCCTCCCTTTGCCCCTGTGCAAATGCGCCCTATGTCCGTTTTAAGTAGGAACATTAAGTCCCCTTAAATCCTGAGGGTCCTTAGGGTCAAACTAGCCCACTAGGTACCGCCAGTAAGCGCCACAGAGCTGCATTGCAGAGAGGTGTAAAAAGGGGCATGGCCTCTGAACACCTCTCTGCAACGCAGCTCCATGGCGCATAATGGAGGTACCTGGTGGGCTAGTTGGCCCTCAGGGACCCTCAGTATTGAAGAGGAATTAATTCCCCAACTTACAATTTGCCAGGGGGCGCCTTTGCACAATGGTGAGGGGGCAGGGTGTGAGGTGACATGTGGCGCGCTTTAAGTTGGGGAATTAATTCCTCTTGGATACTGAGGGTACCTGGGGCCAACTAGCCCACCATGTACCTCCAGTATGCGCCCGGGAGCTGCGTTGCAGAGAGGTGTTCATGCCCCTTTTTACACCTCTCTGCAATGCAGCTCTGTGGCACTTACTTGAGGTACCTAGTGGGCTAGTTGGACCCTAGGGACCCTCAGGATTTAAGGGGACCTAATTTTCCTACTTAAAATGGACATAGGGCGCATTTGCACAGTGGCAAAGGGAGGGGACGGGGCCTGAGATGAAGTGTGCAAAAACGCGGTCATAATAGCCAAAGGAAGGGAGAAAGTTGAGGCGATGTCCACTGCCCCAATTAAATCGTAAGTGAGGTCTGAAAGCGGTCTACCTCGAATGAAGCCCTTCTGGTCAGTGTGGATAATTGAGCTCCCAGCCGAGTCGCCAACACCGCCGCAAAGAGCTTATAATCACTATTCAGAAGAGAACTTGGCCTATAAGAGCCACATTTGGCCGGATCTTTCCCGGGTTTTGGGATCAGGACGATTGTTGCCTCCTCCCATGATTTAGGTGGGGTGGCTCCCTTTACTAAGATATCATTAAAGAGTCTAGTTAGTACTGAAACAATTTCGGGTGCCAAAACGCGAAGTAGCTCACCGGCGAGACCATCGGGGCCAGCCGCCTTACCCCGCTTCACCTTTTTGATAGCTTCACTCACCTCTATCTCTGAGATTGGTCTGTCAAGCCGGTCACTTTGTTCTGGGGTGAGAGTGGGGAGAACTATCTTCTCTAACCATCTAAACCTAGTCAACGGGTCGTCCGAGATCTCCTCCTTATATATTTGTTGAAAAAAGTCAAGAAAAGCTTCCCCGATGTCTATGGTGGAAGTTCTTTCATTAGTCTCCCCCTCTACCCCAATAAGTTTGATATGTTTTTCGGCCTACTCAGATTTGATTTTCCAGGCAAGGACTTTGCCCGAGGATTCCCCATATTCAAAGTTTGAAAGTTTGCTTGCTGCCCATCTCTTTGTGACCCTCTCTTGGAGGATACTTTCTAGCTTCCCCTTTAATTCCTTCCGTTGGTTCTGATCTTCATTAGTACCAGTTCCGGAACCGATACTTTGGTCAAAGAGAGCGATTTCCTGTTCTATGTTGGTGATCATTGCCCTGTACACTTTCCCTTGATGAGAGGCCCTGATTGTGATGAGACCTCGTAGATTTGCTTTATAAGCCTCCCACACAATGTCCAACCGAGCTGAATTTATGTTAATGTCCATAAAAAACGTGGTTTCTTGAATAAGGAGGTCAGTTTCCTCCTCCTCTAAAAGAATAGTACGGTCAAATGACCAAGACGTATGAGGGATTTGCTGACCTTATTTAAAGGGGAAAAAAATGGCCGAATGATCTGAAAGATGCGAGGGCAAGTAAACTAATTCCTCCAAGGAGATCTCTTAATGAGTAACTAAATAGGGCATAATCAATTCTAGACTTATGGTTATATTTGAAGTTATGATAAGATAAACCAAGTGCGTTACCCGCTCTCTCCCTCCACGGGTCTGCTAATCCAAGCGTTGACATAATCACCCTAAGCGTTTGCCTGGATTTCTCATGAGTTAATGCCCTAGAGTTGGGGGATTTGTCTAATTTAGGATTTAGTACTAAATTAAAATCTCCCATCCAAATTATTGGATCGTGAGTTGTTAAAAGGTGGTTCTGGATTTTATGCAGGTATGAGGAGTCGTCCTGATTGGGTCCATAATAACCCACCAAGTTATACGGTCTGCCCTCTAAACTTACTGTAGCATATAGCCACCTACCGCTAAGATCTTCTTCATAATCTATAATCTGCGCTCTGACTTGCCTTTTAAAGATGATAATGATGCCCCGAATATTAGCATTATGGTTAGTACAGATAAAACTATCAACCCATCTAACACTCCTCAACATATCTGTTAGACCTGACATCATTGGCTTGAGTCTCTCCTCCATTTTTCTGTTTGCCTCTACTGTTTTACGATGTTTTGCTGGTATATGCTTTGGGCGCCGTGTCACTGCTAATCAGTGCCATAGCGCAAGTGCTCCCTATGTTAAAATGATGTATCTATTGTATCCATGTTTGGCTTATTTGGTTTACTGTCAGTCCCTAGTCTAGTGCACCAGGAGTGCCGGGGCTTGTAAATACAAATGCCGCTCGTGGGCTTGCAGCACGTGTTGTGCCACCCACAGGAGCGGCTTCGTAAAAGAATGTCTACGGGTCGGTCATTGCGAGACCCACGTGCAGTCTTGGACTGTCACGCTGGCTGCGCAGGTATACCTACTTGCCAGCCCCTTCAACCTTCCCTTAAACTTCATGTTAGTCACCCCTATGGTAGGCCCCCGGGCAGGGTGCATTGTAAGTGTAAGGTAGGACAAGCCTGACCAAGTTGGCATGTCCTGATAGTGAAGTGCCGCCATCTTAGTGCTTCACTATTGCGAGGTAGCCTGCTCTCCGTTGGATAGAATGGGCCGCCGGGATTATTAACGCTATGATCCTAGCTGGCTCGGAGAGTACGGTGCAATGTCGAGTTTGGTATCCCTGAACTCGGGGTTTAATTACGCATCCGTTGGTGTGGATGGTTTTTGGACTCTGGGTTCGAAAGTAGTACTTTTAGAAAGTGTCTATTTTCTTGCCTAACCATATCTGGTTTCTGCTGGTCTTGCGTGTGTGTGACAGGAGCTGGGTGGCTCCACGAGGTCTGGATGAGTCAGTGTGGGATGAGTGGGACATTTACGTTGAGAGTAGGGGGAGAGTAGTGGTTGATAGCCTGCCTTGCCTGATACAATGCTGGCTCCACCTCCTGCCAAGCGACTGATGGCTCTGTGCCTGCCATGGACGATCCTAGCCCCACCTCCTGCCAGGAGGGCGATAGCTCTGCTCCTGCCAGTATCAATGCTGGCTCCACCTCCTGTGGGGCGTCTGAGGACTCTGCCCGGCTCAGTGAATAGACCAGGTGTGACTACCTAGCTCCACCCACCGCAGACCCAGGATGTTGGGAAACCCCCGGCATAGACAAAGGGATCAAAGACGAAAAGGGGTATAAGAGAAGGACCCCTGAACTAGGAAATCAGATCACTTCTGACAAGGAACCCTGTAACCAAGGACAAGAAGCCGCTGATCTAAAGGACTGCCTACCCCTTCTGCCCGTGTGCTGTTGTTGGGGGAATCCTGCAGTGCTTCTTTATTTTTGCCAAGGAACCAGGAGAGAGGAACTGTGTGTGTACTCTCACGCTTGCTAAGAAAATCTCCAAGGACTGGAAGAGTGCCAGTCTCCTGCTGAAGTCACAGGGCTAAAGGACTTCATCTGCTGAAAGTGCTATTTGCTGGAAGTGTGAATCCAGCACCTCTGAAAGGAACAGCAATCACGATGACCAGACGCTGGGCCCAACCGACGCCAGCAGCAACGCCACTGAGTAGGAGTACGGCTCTAACTCCAGAGGACCTCGTGTCTGCCCCGCTGCTGATCGCATCAACCGTGTGCCCTTCGACGCCGTGAGCGCTGCTCACTCTGTGCAACTGCATCATCGACAACGCCTGCTGAGGCCTGATCGACACCGAAGACGCGGCGCCGGATTGCTCGACGCCGCTGATCATCGTGTGCTTCATTTTCCTAAGGTACTGTGTTGTTGGGGGTCCGTGTGACTCCAGGCCCGACGTAGCGCTCCTCGCGGTCGCCGCCGAACCTGTGGATTAACTTTGCCTCGACGTTGTGTAACTCCCGTGTGGGTTACCCTGTTGCTAAGAACTGTGTTTCCAAGAAGAAGATTTGCTTGTTACTAAAAGACTTTTGTGCTAAAGAAGAAACTACCTTTGAACTATCCTTTTTCCTTCCCGAACGTATTTATTCCGATTGTGTACAGTTTTGCCGTTATTTGGTCTTGTGCTAAGTCTTATATAAAAATACTTATTTTTATAATACCACGGTGTCGTGTCCATTTGTAGTGTATTCACTTTATTACTGTATGTGGTCATAATTGCTTAACACACAGCCTCTGAGATAAGCCTGTTCTGCTCTGCCAAGCTACCAAGGGGGTGAGCAGGGGTTATCGAAGGGTGTGATCCCCTTGCCCTGACTAGAAAAGGAGTGTCCCTATTTGTCAGAAGTGTATACCTCTGCCAACTAGAGACAGCCGGTTCTAACATTGGATGCAGCGGTGAGGATTTGGACCTTGCATTTATGACCCATGTACAGTGATTAGTGTGCGCTACGTAGTGAAAGCAGACCATAGCGCAGTCACAATCTGATTCGGAAGGATCCTATTTTTGTTCTCCGCTTTTCTGAAACTTGATTTTCTGAACACTGCCAGTTGTAACCATGAGTGACAACGGAGTCACTGCCCCTGCTATCGTTGTTGTTGAAGAGTTCGAGAGGAGTAAGCTAAAAAGATACAAGAAAGATGAGCTGAAACACTTTTGCAACCAGTTTGAAGTTCCTACCACCGGCCTCTCGAGAAAAGATGATTTTTATAAAGCATTACAGGCCTGGTGGGAATCCAGAAATCCCTCTGATGTGGTGGTGGTACCCACAGAGGAAGGGGATGAGGAGGTGCCAGTGAATGGACCTGTGCCCTCTCCCGGAAGCAGTGTTTCCTCCAAAGGTCTTTCCCCTGAAGAAAGAGAAGAAAGGGCGAAAGAGCGAGCTTACAACATGGAGATGGCAAGGCTAAAGATAAATGGGCAGTTGGAGTTAGAAAATGCAAGAGGTAGAAGGGAAGCTGATTTAGAGATCAAAAAGTTGGAGTTTGAACGAGAGAAGTTAGCTTTGGAGCGTGAAGCCAGGTTGAGGGAACTGGATATCCAAGCTAAAAAGTTAGAGTTGAATCCCTCTGGTGGCAGCGTCCCATCCGAGCCTGCAGAAAGTAAGTTTTACTTCCCGAAAGATGTGATCAAAGATTACAATAAGAATGAAGATATTGGTCAGTGGTTTAAAGCATATGAGTTAGCATTGTTGGCCCACCAGGTCCCTGAGAAGAATTGGGGAGCGGGGTTGTGGGGTCGCTTTGTGAATGAGGGAAGAGATACCCTGTTAGACATGCCTGTTGCGGATAGGATGTCGTATGCTCATATGAAAGATGCTTTAATGTTGCGATATGGTTTAACCCCCGAGCAGTACAGACAAGCTTTTAGAGAATGCAAGAAGTTGCCTGGTACGACGTGGGTTGAATATGTGTCTTATTTTTGCAGAGCCATGGATGGTTGGGTAAAGGGCAGCAAAGTGGAAAGTTATGAAGCTCTCTATGATCTGTTTGCGTGGGAGCACTTGTCTAATAACTGTTTTCCAGAGCTGCGCCAGCACCTGATTGATAGCAAGATATCTAACCCTAGAAAACTTGCTGAGGAGGCGGACCGCTGGGTCAGTACCAGGGTCCACAAGGGTCCAGTGGGAGACTCAGCCAAAGGTGGGCAGGGTCCCCAGCAGAAGAGTGGGGGGGACAAGGGAAAACAGAAGGAGTCTCAGAAAGGGCCCCAAAGTAATCCCCAAGGGAACCAAGGGAAAGGTTCCCAGCCTCCCCCTGAGAAGAAGCCAGGGGCCCCGACGGGTAAACCTGTTCATAGGGGCCCCCTAACCTGCTACGGTTGTGGGCAGGTGGGACACCGGTTTTATGACCCCCAGTGTCCCAAGAAGGATTCGAATGCACCGCCGCGTGCGCCCCCTCGCCAGTTGGCAAGTGTAGCCTTGGGAGGGGAGGAGATGGTTGTCCATGGTGGGAGGGGTCCCGCAGAAATGTCCCTGGTCTCGCTAGGAGACATGCAAATGGTCCCTCCACCCCCTCTGCCTAGTAACACTAGTAAATATAGGCAGTGGGTGACCATTAATGGCCATAGAGTGGAAGCTCTCCGAGACACCGGAGCGAGTGTGACAGCTGTCAAGTGTCACTTGGTGTCCAGAGAGCAGGTGGTTCCCCACGCATTCTACCCCGTGATAGCTGCCGATAACTCCCAGAAAGAGTGTGAGGTGGCTCAGGTTTCCTTTAAATGGGGGGGAGTTTCAGGTACTCTTCAGGTTGCTGTGAGACCCGCCATGCCTGTCGACTGTCTCCTGGGCAATGATTTGGAAGACTCCCCTTGGGCTAAGGTGGAGAGAGCGGCGCACTTGAAAATGTTGGGTGTGCCAGAGTGGGTGTGTGCAACCACTCGATCCATGACAGCGAGTAAGGGTGTTGATGGGGTCCCGGAGCCTGAAAGTACGGCCCAGGACCCAGCTGTGAAGAGAAGAGGCAGGAGGCGTGGGAAACCGGCCCCCGTCGTTCCCGTGGTCCAGAAGGAGGTAGACCCCGAGGGGGATGCCCTGGAGCCCACAGGGGAACAAATTGCCGAACTGGGAGATCTGCCCGAGCTGACCCACTGGCAGCAGGATGGTGGTCCCTCCAGGGAGGAATTCTGTGCGGAACAGAAGGTGTGCCCTTCTCTTGTGGGCATGAGGCAGCAGGCCTCAGCCCAATCCTCAGGTGATCAGTCAGGGTCACATTTTGTGTACTGGGAGAACGACCTCCTGTATAGCGAGCCTAAGGCTGCTGAGCCTGGGTCAGCCCGTGTGCTGGTGGTACCCCAGCGCTTCAGAGCCTTCCTACTGGGTTTGGCTCATGACGTACCGTTAGCTGGACATCTGGGGCAGGACAAGACCTATGACAGGCTTGTCACCCATTTTTATTGGCCTCAGATGCGTAGGGATGTAGACATCCATTGCAAGACTTGTCGCACTTGCCAGGCAAGTGGGAAAAGCGGAAGGAAGCAGAAGGCTCCCCTCCAACCTTTGCCAGTGGTCAGCACCCCCTTTGACCGGGTGGGTATTGACATTGTTGGGCCCCTGGACCCCAAGACAGCCCTGGGCAACAGGTTCATCCTGGTCTTGGTGGACCATGCCACAAGGTACCCGGAAGCCATCCCTCTCAGGACAGTGACGGCCCCCGTGGTGGGACGGGCACTGATGGGTGTTTTCTCCCGGATGGGGTTCCCCAGAGAGGTGGTGTCCGACCGAGGCACCAACTTCATTTCGAATTATATGAAGTCTCTGTGGAAGGAGTGTGGGGTAACCTACAAGTTCACCACTCCTTACCACCCTCAAGGAAATGGGCTGGTTGAGAGATTCAACCGGACCCTGAAAGGCATGATCATGGGTCTTGAAGAACCAATGAGGCGGAAATGGGACGTCCTCTTGCCATGCCTGTTGTTTGCTTACCGTGAGGTACCGCAGAAGGCTCTAGGGCTCAGCCCCTTTGAGCTCTTATACAGTCACCCGGTAAGAGGACCTTTGAGTCTGGTCAAGGAAGGCTGGGAGCAATCTCCCAGGAAACCTCCCCAGGATGTATACAGTTACATGCTGGCCTTTCGGAACCAGACTCGGCGCTTCAGAGAACTTGCT
This sequence comes from Lissotriton vulgaris, assembly GCF_964263255.1. Taxonomy (NCBI): domain Eukaryota; kingdom Metazoa; phylum Chordata; class Amphibia; order Caudata; family Salamandridae; genus Lissotriton; species Lissotriton vulgaris. The sequence continues at coordinate 1,717,003,796 of NC_141689.1, read as the reverse complement.
CAGGCAAATCTGGAGGCCAGCCAGGAGGAGATGAAGCGTTGGTACGACCGGAATGCCACTCTGGTAGAGCTTCAGCCTGGTCAGGAAGTGTGGGTCATGTCCCCTGTGGAACCTTGTGCGCTCAAGGACAGGTGGACTGGACCGTTTAAGGTTGTGGAGAAAAAGAGCGATGTCACCTACCTGGTGGACTTGAAATCTCCCAGGAACCCCTTGCGGGTCCTGCATGTCAACCGTTTGAAGCCCCACTTAGAAAGGTCCGAAGTGGGCATGCTCCTAGCTACAGATGATGGAACGGAGGAGGAGAGTGAGCCTCTTCCTGACCTCCTGTATGCTAAAGAGCAAGACGGGTCAATGGATGGTGTGGTCCTCTCTGACACACTGACCCTTGAACAGAGACCGGATTGTCACCAACTGTTGGGGCAATTCCCGGATCTGTTTTCCTTGGTTCCGGGTGTCACGCATTGGTGTGTCCATGACGTTGACACCGGAGACAGCCCTCCTGTGAAGCACAAGGCTTACAGGGTGACTGACAAGGTCCGAGCGTGCATTAAGGAGGAGGTCTCCAAAATGTTCGCGTTAGGGGTGATTGAGTCCTCTAGCAGTCCTTGGGCCAGCCCAGTGGTCTTGGCCGAAGGCTGCAGCGCCTGGTGCTTCACCAGAACGCCGGTTCTGCGTGGACTACCGAGGGCTCAATTCGGTCACGAAGACTGACGCGCACCCCATCCCCAGAGCTGATGAGCTCATCGATCGGTTGGGAGCTGCCCGGTACCTTAGTACGTTTGACTTAACGTCTGGGTACTGGCAGATCGCCTTGACCGATGGGGCAAAAGAGAGGTCAGCGTTCTCCCCACCAGATGGGCTATACCAGTTCCGGGTGATGCCCTTTGGGATGAAGAATGCCCCCGCCACCTTCCAGAGGTTGGTCAACCAGGTCTTGGCTGGACTGGAGGAATTCAGTGCCGCCTACCTGGACGACATCGCAGTGTTCAGCGCGAGCTGGGAGGAACACTTGCCCCAACCCCAAGAAGTGTTGTTGGCCCTGCGCGGAGCAGGCCTCACAATCAAAGCCAGTAAGTGCCAGATTGGGCAGGGTTCTGTGGTGTACTTGGGGCACCAAGTAGGGAGCGGCAAGGTTGCCCCCCTGCAACCCAAGATTGATACCATCCTGGCTTGGGCGCCGCCCAAAACCCAAACTCAGGTGAGAGCCTTCTTAGGACTCACAGGTTACTACAGGAGGTTTGTCAAGGATTACGGTAACATTGTGCACCCCTTGACTTCGCTGACTTCCAGGAAGCAGCCACGAAACGTGATCTGGACTGATGCCTGTCAAACGGCCTTTGACACCCTGAAAACTGCAATGTGCACAGCACCTATACTCCAGGCACCCGACTTTTCGAAAGAATTCATTGTTCAGACGGACGCTTCAGAGCATGGCGTGGGGGCTGTTCTAGCTCAGGTGAATGAAGAGGGCCGAGACTTGCCTGTAGCCTTCATCAGTAGGAGGTTACTTCCCAGGGAAACGAGGTGGAGTGCGATAGAGAGAGAAGCATTTGCTGTGGTCTGGGCGCTGAAGAAGCTAAGACCCTACCTGTTTGGGACTCACTTCCGGGTTCAGACAGACCACAGGCCCCTCAGATGGTTGATGCAAATGAGGGGTGAGAATCCAAAACTGTTGAGGTGGTCCATTGCTCTACAGGGGATGGACTTTACGGTGGAACACCGCCCTGGCACAGATCACGCCAATGCTGATGGTCTGTCCAGATTTTTCCGCCTTAGTGATGAGGACTCCCTAGGTTAAGGGTAGTTCTCCCCACATTTCAGCTGGAGGGGACACGTGTTAGACCTGACATCATTGGCTTGAGTCTCTCCTCCATTTTTCTGTTTGCCTCTACTGTTTTACGATGTTTTGCTGGTATATGCTTTGGGCGCCGTGTCACTGCTAATCAGTGCCATAGCGCAAGTGCTCCCTATGTTAAAATGATGTATCTATTGTATCCATGTTTGGCTTATTTGGTTTACTGTCAGTCCCTAGTCTAGTGCACCAGGAGTGCCGGGGCTTGTAAATACAAATGCCGCTCGTGGGCTTGCAGCACGTGTTGTGCCACCCACAGGAGCGGCTTCGTAAAAGAATGTCTACGGGTCGGTCATTGCGAGACCCACGTGCAGTCTTGGACTGTCACGCTGGCTGCGCAGGTATACCTACTTGCCAGCCCCTTCAACCTTCCCTTAAACTTCATGTTAGTCACCCCTATGGTAGGCCCCCGGGCAGGGTGCATTGTAAGTGTAAGGTAGGACAAGCCTGACCAAGTTGGCATGTCCTGATAGTGAAGTGCCGCCATCTTAGTGCTTCACTATTGCGAGGTAGCCTGCTCTCCGTTGGATAGAATGGGCCGCCGGGATTATTAACGCTATGATCCTAGCTGGCTCGGAGAGTACGGTGCAATGTCGAGTTTGGTATCCCTGAACTCGGGGTTTAATTACGCATCCGTTGGTGTGGATGGTTTTTGGACTCTGGGTTCGAAAGTAGTACTTTTAGAAAGTGTCTATTTTCTTGCCTAACCATATCTGGTTTCTGCTGGTCTTGCGTGTGTGTGACAGGAGCTGGGTGGCTCCACGAGGTCTGGATGAGTCAGTGTGGGATGAGTGGGACATTTACGTTGAGAGTAGGGGGAGAGTAGTTGTTGATAGCCTGCCTTGCCTGATACAATGCTGGCTCCACCTCCTGCCAAGCGACTGATGGCTCTGTGCCTGCCATGGACGATCCTAGCCCCACCTCCTGCCAGGAGGGCGATAGCACTGCTCCTGCCAGTATCAATGCTGGCTCCACCTCCTGCGGGGCGTCTGAGGACTCTGCCCGGCTCAGTGAATAGACCAGGTGTGACTACCTAGCTCCACCCACCGCAGACCCAGGATGTTGGGAAACCCCCGGCATAGACAAAGGGATCAAAGACGAAAAGGGGTATAAGAGAAGGACCCCTGAACTAGGAAATCAGATCACTTCTGACAAGGAACCCTGTAACCAAGGACAAGAAGCCACTGATCTAAAGGACTGCCTACCCCTTCTGCCCGTGTGCTGTTGTTGGGGGAATCCTGCAGTGCTTCTTTATTTTTGCCAAGGAACCAGGAGAGAGGAACTGTGTGTGTACTCTCACGCTTGCTAAGAAAATCTCCAAGGACTGGAAGAGTGCCAGTCTCCTGCTGAAGTCACAGGGCTAAAGGACTTCATCTGCTGAAAGTGCTATTTGCTGGAAGTGTGAATCCAGCACCTCTGAAAGGAACAGCAATCGAGACGACCGGACGCTGGGCCCAACCGACGCCAGCAGCAACGCCAGTGAGTAGGAGTATGGCTCTAACTCCAGAGGACCTCGTGTCTGCCCCGCTGCTGATCGCATCAACCGTGTCCCCTTCGACGCCGTGAGCGCTGCTCACTCTGTGCAACTGCATCATCAACAACGCCTGCTGAGGCCTGATCGACACCGAAGACGCGGCGCCGGATTGCTCGACGCCGCTGATCATCGTGTGCTTCATTTTCCTAAGGTACTGTGTTGTTGGGGGTCCGTGTGACTCCAGGCCAGACGTAGCGCTCCTCGCGGTCGCCGCCGAACCTGTGGATTAACTTTGCCTCGACGTTGTGTAACTCCCGTGTGGGTTACCCTGTTGCTAAGAACTGTGTTTCCAAGAAGAAGATTTGCTTGTTACTAAAAGACTTTTGTGCTAAAGAAGAAACTACCTTTGAACTATCCTTTTTCCTTCCCGAACGTATTTATTCCGATTGTGTACAGTTTTGCCGTTATTTGGTCTTGTGCTAAGTCTTATATAAAAATACTTATTTTTATAATACCACGGTGTCGTGTCCATTTGTAGTGTATTCACTTTATTACTGTATGTGGTCATAATTGCTTAACACACAGCCTCTGAGATAAGCCTGTTCTGCTCTGCCAAGCTACCAAGGGGGTGAGCAGGGGTTATCGAAGGGTGTGATCCCCTTGCCCTGACTAGAAAAGGAGTGTCCCTATTTGTCAGAAGTGTATACCTCTGCCAACTAGAGACAGCCGGTTCTAACAATATCCTTCACTTCTTGCTGAAGAAGATGTGTTTCCTGGATGACAATGACCTGCGCTAGGGAGTCCCTCAAATACTGTAATATTCTATGCCTCCTCCCCCTTACACGCAGGCCATTGACATTCCAGGACAAGAATTTTATCCCCAGCATCTAATGTCGTTCCCCCTCAACCAACTCATCAGATCAATAATGAGTACGCTACTCCCAAGGCAGATTAGACGAGACTGGATTGCATTTAGTGAAAATAGTAAATTTAGAACGATGTCTGACAAATGAAGATTTTTTGCGATTTCACCCCATCCCCCCCCCTCCCTCCTCCCTGGAAAACCCTCCCTTAGTTAACCTGGCCGGTTTTGCCAGATTTGTCTCTCTGAGGAGCCCCCCCTACCAGGCCCTGTTGCGTATAATTAATATGAAAGGTGTAATCCGACAAAGCCAAGGTTGACACCTTTGGAGCAATCTCAGAGAAAAGATATCCTGTGTGAAGAAGTACAGAAAGTGATGAAAGTAAAAGTGAGAGTAGAAGTAAATAGAGCTCGGAGAATTCTTTCCTTTATTAAAGCTTCACCTATAAGTCCCACCCCCCCCCCCAATTCCCGAACCGTGTCATTGCTTTTTTTTTGTAACTTTATATCTTTTTTTTTTAAACACCCTCCCGTGATTTTTTTTTTTAAGTTTACTTTTTTTTGCTTTTTTTTTTTTTGGTTATGCTCCTATTATACAATGTCTAATGGCGTTATCAAATAGAATTATCAAGATTGAGTTCACTAATCCAAAACGATGATGATACTGTCGTTGACATGTATAAGCAGCAACTATAAAGTAGTAAGGGGAAGGATGTTGTTGGGAACATAATCTTTTAATCTCTTAGTCTCTTAGTCTCTTAGTCACTGTTGGGCTGCCTGCTGATGATCGGTAATAGAGGCTAGGAGTTCATCCGCCTCCAGAGGGGAATGGATGTTATGCATTTTATTATTATACATGACCCTCAGGAAGGCGGGAAACCTCATCTGAACAGTGGCCCCCAGAGCCCTGAATTTCTCCATTCTCTGGCCTAGCTCCCACTGTCTGTCGAGGGTTGTTTTAGACAGATCGGACCTAACAACAAAGGAGAAATCTGGGGCTTTTAAAGATGTAGCTTTAAGCGCCAAGTTTAATATTTTCTCCTTGGTGGAGTAGGTTAGAAAGTTCACTAGGATCTTTCTGGGTTTTGATCTCCCCGGGTTTAGGCGAAATGGATCTCTGTGGGCTCGCTGAATATCCCTCTCCAATTCTTCAACAGATTCCCCCAAATTCAGGGTCTCTTTAAGCAAAGAGGCAATGTTTTTTTTCATTTCTCCCCCCTCCTTTCCTTCCGGGACCCTCAGGAGTCTAATATTGTTTCTCCGTGAGTAATTTTCCAAAGACTCCACTCTTTCCTTTGTTGCGTTACCGTCGCGTCTTAGAGATTGTATCTTTTCCTCAGCGTATTCCAATTTAGCTTTTAATTCGCCAACTGTACTTTCTAGAGTATCTGTCCTCTCGGCAAGCAGGTCTACTCTCTTGTCAAGTACGTCGAACGCCGCTTTGATCTCGTGCTGGTTGCGTTTAGATTCAGCAAATCCACTCTTGATTTCATGTAGGAGTGTCTCCAGAGATATCCCTTCCCGAGATTCACAATCTGAGGGTACTGGCTCATCACTATTTCCTCTAACAAGTAAGTTTAGAGACCCTGGCTCCTCTGAAATATTATCAGCAGATTCCGAGACCACCAGGATTGGGGACTCGGTCCCTTGGGTATTATCACTGCCACTCATCCCCTTATCTTGAGGGCTATTCTCCCCCGCTCTACACGTGACTTCTAGTACCTGTGGCAGTACCTTAAAAAATTTCCTAAGTGAGGGGGTAAGTCGCACAGCACTACTGGTAGTATCTCTGAGTTTTTTTTTGGCCCCAAGCTTGGGGTCTGAAACCCGGGGAATAATGGCAGTGCGTTTGCCGGTAAAGACAAAAATGGAATACCCTGGAGTACCCTCCTTAGTAATACCTTCTACTACATTCACTGCGCTGGAACCCGGCACTTGAACCTATGTATTTTTACAGGCTCATTACAATAAGGCTGTATTTATCATCACATTGTACATGTCTAAAGGTATTTCATATTAGTGTTCTGTATTTATACAGTTAATTTCTTTTGAACTTGATGATGCAGTTGTATATATATATATATATATATATATATATATACTATTAATACCTTTGAGGTCTACACACGCGAATTTTGGATTTATCCAGACATATTATAATGTGCTGACTTAACTGCATTAGATTTCAGTGGCAGTATTCTTTCACTGTTTATTCATCACATGATGCATTACGTCAGTGTGAGGGAGTGTTTCTTCAACACTGCATAAAAAAGCATTCTGTCTGTTGTTCATGTTGCAGCGTGATCAAGGGCATAACTTGTCAGAAACGTGTAGCTGATCTCTGTGAACTAATAAACTCACTGATGCTGATTCGTTGTGGTCCGTCTCCCTTCTTTGCTGGTGTGCGAGGCTTGCCTGAGACGCCGAGAGATTCGAGGAGGAGCTACATGGATATATATATATATATATACATAGATTATATATATATATATATATATATATATATATATATATATATATATATATATATATATTACCTACTGGCGATAGCCAGTAGGTATATATAGTTAGGATTTTTTTCCTATGGGATTTTTGAAAATTCTATGTCGAATAACTTTGGCGTTTGAGGACAGAATTGGCTGAAATTTTCAGGAAAATGGAACATTTTGTTTCTGAGCAGCCCCTGAAAATTTGGGGGGGTTTCGTCAAGGGGGGGCCGAGAAAAAAGGGGGGTCCCAAAACGTGTTTTTCCCATGCAATTTTCCATAGGGCGGTTGGCCTCACTTTTAGCCTGAACGGCTGAATGGATTTACACCAAACTTGGCAAAATTGTAGGGGCTGGTAGCCCGATGTGCCTTTGCTATGTCTCAAGATATAGGCTCCAGTGGTTTTTACGAAAATTAACTTTGAAAAATATATATTGGGCTACTTTGGGCTATATATATGTTGGAGCCCAAATGTAGCCCAATGTAGCCCAATGTAGCCCAATGTAGCCCAAAGATGGCCACCAGAGACAAAAAAAACAAATGTAGCCCAAATATCAGCCAGATGTAGCCCAACTATAGCCCAATGACAGAATGTCCCAGAGTGTTCTAAAGAACAACTAGAGTGCTAACAGTCCTACTTATTACAAAGGTATGGCACACCTGAAGCCATCTTGATTAGAATAAAGTGGTAACTCTTAAAACATTTAATTTAAAAAGGAACAAAATGAGGGGGTTCATTTTGCCATAGAAAGTATGATTAGCGAATATATGACGAAATCCCGCATACCATCAGTCTGCAAAAAAAAATCCTGCATGTACTATTAGGCCGCAAATTAAAATAACGAAAACTTTTAGAACGAATATGCCTTTAGCATACACTAAACAACTAAACTACCCTAAACCCTAAAACACTACCCCCAGCATGACCCTACACTACACAAACAGTACAACACTACCCTAAACCCTAAAACACTACCCCCAGCATGACCCTACACTACCCAAACACTACAACACTACCCAAAACCCTAAAACACTACACCCCAGCATGAACCTACACTACGCAAACACTACAACACTACCCTAAACCCTAAAACACTACCCCCAGCATGACCCTACACTACACAAACACTACAACACAACCCTAAACCCTAAAACACTACCCCCAGCATGACCCTACACTACGCAAACACTACAACACTACCCTAAACCCTAAAACACTACCCCCAGCATGACCCTACACTACGCAAACACTACAACACTACCCAAAACCCTAAAACACTACCCCCAGCATGACCCTACACTACGCAAACACTACAACACTACCCAAAACCCTAAAACACTACCCCCAGCATGACCCTACACTACGCAAACACTACAACACTACCCAAAACCCTAAAACACTACCCCCAGCATGACCCTACACTACGCAAACACTACAACACTACCCAAAACCCTAAAACACTACACCCCAGCATGAACCTACACTACGCAAACACTACAACACTACCCTAAACCCTAAAACACTACCCCCAGCATGACCCTACACTACGCAAACACTACAACACTACCCTAAACCCTAAAACACTACCCCCAGCATGACCCTACACTACGCAAACACTACAACACTACCCTAAACCCTAAAACACTACCCCCAGCATGACCCTACACTACGCAAACACTACAACACTACCCAAAACCCTAAAACACTACCCCCAGCATGACCCTACACTACGCAAACACTACAACACTACCCAAAACCCTAAAACACTACACCCCAGCATGACCCTACACTACGCAAACACTACAACACTACCCTAAACCCTAAAACACTACCCCCAGCATGACCCTACACTACGCAAACACTACAACACTACCCAAAACCCTAAAACACTACACCCCAGCATGACCCTACACTACGCAAACACTGCAACACTACCCTAAACCCTAAAACACTACCCCCAGCATGACCCTACACTACGCAAACACTACAACACTACCCTAAACCCTAAAACACTACCCCCAGCATGACCCTACACTACGCAAACACTACAACACTACCCTAAACCCTAAAACACTACCCCCAGCATGACCCTACACTACGCAAACACTACAACACTACCCTAAACCCTAAAACACTACCCCCAGCATGACCCTACACTACGCAAACACTACAACACTACCCAAAACCCTAAAACACTACCCCCAGCATGACCCTACACTACGCAAACACTACAACACTACCCAAAACCCTAAAACACTACCCCCAGCATGACCCTACACTACGCAAACACTACAACACTACCCAAAACCCTAAAACACTACCCCCAGCATGACCCTTCACTACGCAAACACTACAACACTACCCAAAACCCTAAAACACTACACCCCAACATGACCCTACACTACGCAAACACTACAACACAACCCTAAACCCTAAAACACTACCCCCAGCATGACCCTACACTACGCAAACACTACAACACTACCCTAAACCCTAAAACACTACCCTCAGCATGACCCTACACTACGCAAACACTACAACACAACCCTAAACCCTAAAACACTACCCCCAGCATGACCCTACACTACGCAAACACTACAACACTACCCAAAACCCTAAAACACTACACCCCAGCATGACCCTACACTACGCAAACACTACAACACTACCCTAAACCCTAAAACACTACCCCCAGCATGACCCTACACTACGCAAACACTACAACACTACCCAAAACCCTAAAACACTACACCCCAGCATGACCCTACACTACGCAAACACTGCAACACTACCCTAAACCCTAAAACACTACCCCCAGCATGACCCTACACTACGCAAACACTACAACACTACCCTAAACCCTAAAACACTACCCCCAGCATGACCCTACACTACGCAAACACTACAACACTACCCTAAACCCTAAAACACTACCCCCAGCATGACCCTACACTACGCAAACACTACAACACTACCCAAAACCCTAAAACACTACCCCCAGCATGACCCTACACTACGCAAACACTACAACACTACCCAAAACCCTAAAACACTACCCCCCAGCATGACCCTACACTACGCAAACACTACAACACTACCCAAAACCCTAAAACACTACCCCCAGCATGACCCTACACTACGCAAACACTACAACACTACCCAAAACCCTAAAACACTACCCCCAGCATGACCCTTCACTACGCAAACACTACAACACTACCCAAAACCCTAAAACACTACACCCCAACATGACCCTACACTACGCAAACACTACAACACAACCCTAAACCCTAAAACACTACCCCCAGCATGACCCTACACTACGCAAACACTACAACACTACCCTAAACCCTAAAACACTACCCTCAGCATGACCCTACACTACGCAAACACTACAACACAACCCTAAACCCTAAAACACTACCCCCAGCATGACCCTACACTAAACAACCACCACAACTCTACACTACACTAACACAACACTACACTACACAACACTACACTACACTACACAATCACTAACCCACGAAAAAATTAACACAAACCCACTTACCTCTCTCGTCATCGTGGTTTTCACAACGCAAATGCATTTACCATACATGCCTTTAAAACGTAATTCTTTGTAAAGGCATGCGCGATAAATGCACATGCGTTTTGAAAAAATGCGGGATAATGGTATGCGAGGTCAATGACCTTGCGGGATAATGGTATGCGGACTGAAAGTCTGCGGCATAAAAAATGCTGGAAAATGGCTGCAAACCATGATTAGCAGCAGACTTCCCTGGTGAGCACTAGCTTTACTACAGTGATCTAATGAGCAACTAGAGTGCTAACATTCAGAATTTATGGCAAATGTGTGAAACATCTGAATGCCTTCTTGATAGAACCAAAGTAAACAAGCATTGAAAATGCAATAGATCTCGCCCTCGTTTAAGTTAAAGCCATTCTGTTTGTAATGAGGTGGCTTTTTAGCTTTGCTTTTATTAGTGTTTTTAAAACTTTCATGTAAATAACATGCATATGTATGCATATATGTATATGTATGCATGCATTTATATTTATATAGATATGCAGATTATATATGTTTATATATGTATATTACCTACTGGCGATAGCCAGTGGGTATATATAGTTAGGATTTTTTCTCTATGGGATTTCTGAAAATTCTATGTCTAATAACTTTGGCGTTTGTTGACGGAATTGGCTGAGATTTTCAGGAAAATGGCACATTTTGTTTCTTAGCAGCCCCTGAAAATTTGGGGGGGTTTCGTCAAGGGGGGGTCGAGAAACAAGGGGGGTCCCAAAACACGTTTTTCCCATTCATTTTTCCATAGGGCGGTTGGACTCACTTTTAGCTCGAACGGCTGAATAGATTTACATGAAACTTGGCAAAATTGTAGATATGGTTTGCCCGACGGGCCTTTGCTATGTCTCAATATATGTGCTCCAGTGGATTTTGAGAAATTAACGTTTAAAAAAAAATATATATCTGTGACAGCGCTCCGGTTAGCGCCCCGGTTTGCGTACCTGACGCGTAACGGAACTTCGCGAAGCGAAGCTGATTGGCTCTCCGGTGTCTGTCAACATTCTAAACAGTCCGTAGCGGCCGCCATCTTGTCTCTCGGTACGATCGAGAGACAAGATGTGGTGAAAAACGAAGGGGGAAATGAAGGAAAGGGGGCAAGGTAGACCCCTCCTGACCCCCTAGGATTGATGAGGGGGATATTAAAGTGCCCCGCGGGGCAAAAAAAATAAAAATAATTTTTTTGCGATTTTACGCCGTAGAGGCGCGTCCCGGTACGCGAACCGGGCAGCTCACCGGCAGCTAACCGGGCAGCTAACCGGCAGCGCAGCTGTCAACATTGTAAACAGTCCGGAGCGGCCGCCATCTTGTCTCTCGGTAGGTTCGAGAGACAAGATGTGGTGAAAAAAGAAGGGGGAAATGAAGGAAAGGGGGCAAGGTAAACCCCTCCTGACCCCCTAGGATTGATGAGGGGGATATTAAAGTCCCCAGCGATTTTTCGCGGTAGAGGCGCTTCCCGGTACGCGAACCGGGCAGCTAACCGGCAGCGTAACGGGAGTCCGCCATCTTGTGTTTTTGGAGCGTCCGGTTCGTGTACCGGGTAGCGTCCCGGTAAGCGTAACAAGGGGAAAACCAAGAGAAACAGTGAAAAAAAAATTAAGGGAATAGATTTCCAGCAAACTTGACAAAATTGTAGGGACTGTTTGTTTGATGTGCCTTTGCAAGGCCTCAAGATATGTGCACGTGTGGATTTTGTCTAATTAAGGTTAAAAAAAATATATATATCTGTAAGCGTGCTCCGGCACGCTTACGTTACGGGTTTTGTTTGCGCTGCAGAGCCGATACGTCACGGTTATGCGACGCGTCATGAGGCGTCTCACGTGGCTACGTGATACGTCACGTAATAAAGAATATATTTTACAGCTATAGATATTAGCTTTTAAAAAACCAATGAAATTCACTGAAAAAACCATAGGTTATAGACCATATATAGTTAGGAATTTGCATTTACAAAACCTTGAAAATTCACTGAAAAAACCATAGGTTAGAGACCATATATAGTTAGCTGGACATTTTATTGACATAAAACCAATGAAATTCCATATATAGTTAGTTGCACTAACTATATATCGCGCACCCGCAATCCACTGCTGATGATGTCACATATTACATCATTCATGACATGGTCAGTGACATCACTGATGACATCACTGATGACATCTCAAATGACATCACTGATGACATCACTGATGACATCTCAAATGACATCACTGATGACATCATGACACACCAATACCAGTTACTACATACACACTCACTGATTCCTACGTCTACACACACATTCACTCATTCACCCATACAATCACTCATACATACAGTCACTCATTATTACAACACTATCATATGCACTCATACACCTATGCAGACACTCACACACTGCCACTCATCCATGGAGTTACTCACACATCTAGTCAGTCCTGTAAAGAATCAATCACACTTCCATTTCCTCATCTATACAGTTAAACACAGAACACCATACTTCAGTGACATCACTGATGACATCACTGATGACATCTCAAATGACATCACTGATGACATCTCAAATGACATCACTGATGACATCATGACACACCAATACCAGTTACTACATACGCACTCACTGATTCCTACGTCTACACACACATTCACTCATTCACCCATACAATCACTCATACATACAGTCACTCATTATTACAAGACTATCATATGCACTCATACACCTAGTTAGTCCTGTGAAGAATCAATCACACTTCGATTTCCTCATCTATACAGTTAAACACAGAACACCATACTTTTCACACATATACTAACACATACTTACTCTCTTATACAATCACTGATACAAGTACACATTGATATGCACAGAGTCACACACCTCCCAGCCAGCCACACACACACTCAGTCTTCCATACATCCACTCATTCTTCAATATGTAAAACATCATTAAACTTTACAAAAACACACAGACACTAGATGATGTTATCAGTGATGTCATTTGAGATGTCATCAGTGATGTCATCAGTGATGTCATTTGAGATGTCATCAGTGATGTCATCAGTGATGTCACTGACCATGTCATGAATGATGTAATATGTGACATCATCAGCAGTGGATTGCGGGTGCGCGATATATAGTTAGTGCAACTAACTATATATGGAATTTCATTGGTTTTATGTCAATAAAATGTCCAGCTAACTATATATGGTCTCTAACCTATGGTTTTTTCAGTGAATTTTCAAGGTTTTGTAAATGCAAATTCCTAACTATATATGGTCTATAACCTATGGTTTTTTCAGTGAATATATATATATATATATATATATATATGCAGCAGAAGGTTGATTCGGAATCACCAATGTTTCAGCGATCACACACTGAAATGATGGCAAAAGGTAATTTATTTCCGAGAGAGCTACAGCAGCGTGGCAGACAACGCGTTTCGGGTGGTTGCCCTTGTTCACATCAGAAGTATTTCCCATAATGCCCTCTTTTTAACTGAATTTGTGTGCACCATGTGACAAAATGAAAACAAACAAAATACTCGTAGGTCCGAGTCACAATGAATTAATCCAGGGTTAATCCAGGGTTATTACTTGCCATTTCTTTCTCAATAGTAAATACATTGCTTACATTTATCTTGGATTAGCAACAATTGTTTGATATTTGCATAAATGCATGTTTGTATAAATTGTTCTGGAATAGTATCTATAAAGTGTGTTATGCTTGTGCAATTGCGCATGTGAAAACTACAAATAAATACATTGCAATTCCGAAGTAAAGCCATCTTGAATATACACATAAATATAAAAAATTCAATAAATATGTATATAAAAAATCTCTCTACAAATCAATTTATGGTTAAAAAGTAATCATGTACATACTTAAAAACCTCTATTCAAATATAAATATTATAAGATTTCAACATTGTGGCTATACCATTGTTAAGGTGCAATGCAATAGTAATGTAAACCTCACTCTCAAATGTGCAACATAGCGCAAACAGATATTAAAGTGCTGTCCAGAACTCAATCTATCATTGTAGTCCAAGCATAGTGATTTCATATATTTACAGAATACCCAAAATGGGGACATCTATTTTAGATGGCAACCCCTTCTACAATGACCAATAGGACCTACATGTAGTGTATATTTAAAGTGTAACTAATATCACGCAGGAGAATCATCGATCCATCACTGCCTCAAATGATTAGAAAAAAGAGAACAAAAAAATGATCAATTCTGGGTGTCGGACTGAGACTGATTGTAAATTTAACAAATAAATGGATGGCTTAGATTGAAACAATAAACCAGAATCTGCCCAATGTCAGGAAGGTGTTAGCAAATTAACTAACTGCGGAGCCTGTATTGATAAACAAATGATAGTTTTACAGAAAATAATACAGGTCTTCCGTAGTGTTAAGCCCATTGGGTACCTTGGAATCTAGTTCTAGTATCATTTTAGATTCCAATTGCCGCAACATCCTATCCCGGTCTCCTCCCCTTCTAGGTTTAGGCACTGATGTGAGGACATAGTAGCTTAGACACTGGAGATTGTTACCATGTACACTTTTAAAGTGTCTAGCCACCGGGTAGGAGCTGTCATTGTTGACGATTGCCCGAATATGCTGCAATATCCTGGCATGCACCGGAAGCCTGGTACTACCCACGTATCTCAGGCCGCAGGTACACGCCAGGACGTAAACAGCATACTCTGTCTTGCAACCGTAGTTTCCTTTGATTGGCAATGGTACTGGGTTGAATGGAGTGTTATAATGTTGGGTGTTGACTCCAAATTTGCAGGCCCTGCAACTGCTGCACTTATAAAACCCCAGCCGGGGTGGAAACCAAATGTTCTTTCTGGACAGTTCAGGGCAAGGATTAGAGATGTGTGTACATAACGAGGGTCCCCTCCGAAACGTAATAGCTGGCAGGGCAGGTAAATGTTAAGATAACACCGCGTCAGTTTTTAATATAGGCCAACTTTTGCATAAAATGGACCGAATCTTCCTGTCCTGGCAGCTATATGCAGTGATAAATCTAATGTTAGATTCAGCCAAATCTTCTTTGGTGACTATGTTTTGAGGTCACTGGTTTAAATAGAGTTTCTCTAGGTCTTATTTGCATTTTATTTACCGCTCTTTTTAATATGTATTCTCTATATCCTCGCTCCCTGAATCTGTCTAGTGCTTCAGCAGTGTAAACTTTCAGCTCTTCCTCACTGCTACAGATTCTTTTCAATCGAAGTAGTTCACCATAAGGGATATTGTTTTTGACATGGGGGGGATGGGCACTTGTGGCATGAAGGGTTGTGTTTCCCGACGTGTGCTTTCTATGGACGGTGGTGGCTAATTGTCCTGCTTTGTAAAAGACCCACACATTTAAAAAGTCTACAGCTTTCTTACTGATGTTGTGTGTGAACCTGAGATTGTCCTCATTGTTATTGAGTGTCTTAATAAATTCTTTCACGTTTTCTTCACTCCCTCTCCAGATTAAAAACACATCGTCAATAAAACGAACCCACATAACCACATTAGCTGTGAACATCGCATGATGTGTTACCATGAGGACCCGCTTCTCCCACCAGCCAAAATGAAGACACGCGTAGCTGGGTGAGAAGCAGGCCCCCATATATATATATATATATATGCAAAAAAGAAGGAGAAAACTCTGGGTAGTTCTCAAGTTTAGATGGAAAGCAGCTCCTGTTAGAGCAATCTCAACATCACCGACACTCTAGATCTGCTCACCTCAAATGTCTGTTTTTTTATGTTATGTTATGTTAAAAGTTTTAGAGAGCGCTCAAATCACCCTAGGGCATCACGGCGCTGCCTCGAAGTATAGGATTCTGCGGAAGGAGCACAGGGGAAGAAGAGTGAGTTAAAACAAAGAGGCTTTAAATTGTTTTCTAAAAAGAACATCTTAGGCATTTGTCGTAAAGTTTGGGGAAGCTGGTTCAAATATTTTGGAGCAAGGAATGAAAAAGCTCTTCCGCCTGTTTGAGTAAGGTGGATTTGGGGAATCTGAAGAAGACCTTGCGAGCTCGATCTAAGTCTTCTAGAGGGACAATATTTCAGAAGTTTTCTTTGTAGGTATAGGGGGCCTCTGTTATTCAAAGCATTGAAAGTTAGGCAGCAAATTTTAAAAAACAATATTTTTCCCACCGATAGCCAGTGAAATTCCCTGAGCAGCGGGATTGAGGGGGTGCCCGCGGGCGGTTCAGGATCATTCTGGCTGCTGTATTTTGAACCACCTGCAGTTTGACCAGGTGTGTTTGTCCTACTTCTGCCAGCAGAGCGTTACCATAATCCAGGCGACTGGTTACCATCGCCTGCACTAATGTCTTTCGATGCAGGGTAGGTATAAACGGAAGGATTTTCCGTAAGAGTCTTATGCTATAATAGCATGCACTGGTCGTGGCCGCAATTTGGTCCCTCATGGATAGTTGTCGGTCTATTTTTATACCCCGGGTTTTCACTGATAGCTTAGGGGCGGGGGCAGCACCAAGTTGGATGGGCCACCATTCATCCGACCAGATGTCCGAGGCTTTACCCATCAAAATAATCTCAGTTTTTTCTGGATTTAGTTGAAGGCAATTTCCAGTCATCCAGTCGGAAATCATCCTCATACCAGTGAAGAAACTGATTTTTTCTTGCTCAGGGTTTTTTCTGATAGTGAACATGAGCTGCGTGTCATGTGCGTATGAGATGATCGCGAAGCCCAACTGTTCTACTACCCTCGCCAGGAGGGCCATATATATATTTAACAGGGTAGGGCTTAAACAGGAGCCCTGTGGGACTCCTTTCTCCGGGGACATTTTTGCTGAGGATTAAGGGCCAAGACTGACGGTTTGGGTTCTCTCAGTCAGAAAGTGTTGTGACCACTTCAGGGCGGTCCCCCCGATACCACAATCAGACAATCTCTCCGTTAGCTTTTTATGAGAGATGGTATCAAATGCAGCAGAGAGATCTAGGAGAATCAGTATCAAGGAGCCCCCAGCATCTATTGTCTGTCTGAGAGAATTTGTTTCTGCCAGTATGGCAGATTTTTGTGCTGAAACCTGGCCGAACACCCAATTGGGATGGGTCCAGGATTTCATTTAGTTCCAAATAGGAACTTAGCTGTCTATTAATGATGCTTTCCAGCAGTTTACCCAGGAGTGGCAACAGGGAGATAGGCCGGTAGTTGCTAAGGATTGGGGAGTCGGCTGCAGGCTTCTTTAATATAGGGTGAACAGACGCCTCTTTCCAAGCATAGGGAATAATACCGGTTGTTAAAGAGCTGTTAAAAATATCACAGATTGTGGGAGCACAGCTTGTAGCTAGGAGAGCCATGACTTTTGGGGGGCACAAGTCTTTTGGTGACCCAGATTTTGCATTTAAGAGGCCTTTTTCGATTTCTTCAATGGTGGTTTGTTCAAAGCTTTCCAAAGAGCTATTTATTATACTTCCACTGGCCTCAAGATTGAACAGAGTGTCAGATACTAAGGGGGTTAACTGAGGGAAGTTATCAAATTCTGGATATTTTATCCTGAAAATAGGTTGCCAGTGAATTACATAGATCCTGGGATTCAGGTGGAGATTGGTTACAAGCTTTGGGAGAGGAAAAATCTTTTACTATACTGAACATAGTTTTTGTAGAGTTACTGGCATGTTCTATTTGTTTAATAATGAAAGTGCGTCTTGCTTCTTTCAAGTTCAGATGATATCCTGCCAGAGACTGTCTGTACAGTAGTTTGTTTTCCTGAACCTTACTTGCTCGCCAGGTTCTTTCTAATCGCCTGCATTTGGCTTTTTGAATCATAAGCTCCTCTGTATACCAGGGAGTCGAAATTCTCCATTGGATGGAGCCATATTTTTTGGGTATGATCTTATCCAGGGCGGATTCAAATGCCCCATTGAAAGCCTCCGAGGTTTTGGGAGCCTCCATGAAGTTGTTAGCTAGTTCTTGATGGTAGGCCTCATTAAAAGCTTCCAAGGTAAGATTATGCCATGGCCTACGCAATTCAGGTGTTTTCCTTTTTTGTGGTTCCCTCATTCCTTGTCGCTCCTGATGGATGAAAAAAGTGATCATAAAATGATCAGTCCAAGTCAGGGGTTCAGGGGGGGGGGGTCACATCTCAATTGGCCGTAATTAGAGAACACTAGGTCTAGTAAGTGACCAGCTCGATGGGTGGGGCTTACCATTATTTGTGTGAGTCCCATTTGTTCCAGCGAAGAGAGGAGTTTATTAACCTCCAAATTTGAGGTATTTTCCCAGTGGAAATTGAAATCACCTAGCAAAAGAAACTTATTTGCTGCAAGCACATGTAGGGCTATATGTACAACCAGCAGTTCAGAAAAGTTGGCTTTGGAACCAGGGGGCTGATATATTAAGGCGCCGTGCCAGCTGTCTGTGGGGGATATGGTAACCTTAAAAATTCCTAGTTCCAGACTTTCTTTGATTTCATTCCGCATCCAATTCACTGTAAGGTAATTCTGGAATGCAATAGCTATACCTCCCCCTGTTTTTCCTGCCCTGTCAAGGTGGATAAATTTATAATTCTCTGGGATTGCTAGATTGATCATTGTGTGGTTTGAAGGATTCAGCCATGTTTCCGTAAAAAAAACATAATGCCGGGGAGTGTGAGACCAACATGTCCCAGATTTCAAACGGATGTTTTGCAAGGGACCTTACATTACATAGTATATTTTTTAATCCATTAGAGGCTAGGTTTAGAGCCTTACTTTCAGAGGGTGGAATCTCTGCTTGAGTGACAGTGTCGAACTGGCAATGCTTAAATGATACCGGTCCTTCTAGCATATTAGGGAATTGTTAGGAGCAATTCCAATGGCTTTGATCTTTAGAGAGTTCCAGCGCCCTAATATCCTGGAAGGATTCAGCAGAATATAAAATGAAGGGGCAATGGTTCTTTTTTACCTGGATGGGAGCAGCGTTTCAGGCTCTGGGCTCAGCTGGGCTCGAACGGGCGCAAACGGGCTTGCCTTTGGCCGCCTGCGCGCCAGCTGCGTGGCCAGCTCACCATCCTCTTTTGTAGTCCCTGATACGCAATGACTAGCGCGCTGCCTGGGCTGCCTACCTGGGCTGCCTGCCCCATATGTCTGCCCGCTCCTGCGCCCTACGTCTGAGCAGCGTGCCTGTGAAGCCTCCCGCTTTCAGCTGAGAGTGAAGTGAGTGGTGTGAGCTTTTAATTAAAAACAGAGAGCAATTTCCCATTTTAAAACCATGCGGTGCAAAAAGTAATGAAATAATAATAGTACAAACAAAAGTACTCCCGGTTTCCGCCTCAGGAGACTATCTACTAGAGCTATCAAAGTCTTTAAGCATAGGATTAGCACAGTGCCTCCACGCTGAGATAGAAAAGGACAAAGCCTTCTGCCATTTCTGCAGCAAAGTCTTTAAGCATAGGACTAGCACAGTGCTGTCCTTGCCGAGCTGTAAAATGACAAAAGCCATTTATCACTCCAGGCACAGTATTATAGCTTTGAATTGGTAAAATACCAACTCAAGCTAACCTGAAATGAGTAAAAGCAACCCCTGACACAGTGTTTCGCTCAATTAAAGCTCTTCAGAGAGGTATAGCTTTGTCCAGACACAAGGGAGCACCCAGTATAAGTCAAAACAAAACCCTTTCAGGCATAGAGTGATGCATAAATTATGCGAAAATGAAGGAGAGAACCCTGGGTAGTTCTCAAGTTTAGGTGGAAAGCAGATCCTGTTAGAGCACTCTCAACACCAGCGACACTCTAGATCTGCTCACCTCAAATGTCTGTTTTTCTATCAAAGTCTTTAAGCATAGGATTAGCACAGTGACATCCACGGCGAGATAGAAAAGAACAAAGTCTTCTGCCATTTCTGCAGCAAAGTCTTTAAGCATAGGACTTGCACAGTGCTGTCCTTGCCGAGCTGTAAAATGACAAAAGCCACTTATCACTCCAGGCACAGTATTACAGCTTTGAATTGGTATATAAATATTCCTTGAAATAAACATAGGTTTCAGGGGTGTTATGGTTAGCTAGACATTTCACTCGTACAAAACCATTGAAATCAGTGATATCATGAGTGATATCACTGACCATGTCATGAGTGATGTAATATGGGACGTCATCAGCAGTGCATTGCGGGCGCGCGAGTTATAGTTAACTGAACTAACTAACGGTGGAATTTCAATGGTTTTGTACGAGTGAAATGTCCAGCTAACTATAACACCCCTGAAACCTATTTTTTTTCAGTGAATATCGAATGCTTTTTAAAAGATAATTCCTTAGTATAACCTGCCTGAAACCTATGGTTTTTTTCAGTGATTTTGAAAGATTTTTTTAAAGGCAATTTTTAATTGTATTAATTGATATCTTTATTTCTTTGATACTGATTTACTACATTTTTTATCTATTTATTTGTAGGTAGCTTATTTTTGAGATTACATTACACATTTTTTATATATTTTAAAAAAAATTGAATATATATATTTTTTAAAATATTTTTTAAAGTATTTTTATAATATTTTCTTTTTTCTTTTTTTTCAATTGTTTTGAGGAGTCGCGCATGCAAAACGCACCTTCCTCAATTACTGCGCGGAACGTAGCCGCTATTTTACAATTTCTCTGCAGGATCCGCATAGGGTATGCAATGGGTGCGTATTTTTATGCTTCTCGATTGGCATCCGACCCGTACGCGGCTTCAAACGCAACATATACGTATCACACCACACCACGCGTGCGCGTTTCCGCATGACGTCATCTACGTGTTCAATGCGGTGGGCACGCGACTTCTGCTAAATTTTTTGATATACAAAAAGATATATATATATATATATGTATTTATTAAAAATATTAAGGCAAAAAAAGAATATTCTTATAGTTTTAATAAATGCAATTTTGCGAAGTCGCACAACGTGGATCCCATGTGACCCAAAAAAAGAGATTTGACTGGTTTATAACACTTCCTGTTATAACTATTGAAGAACCCTACTCATTTTAATTACAATTCTTAGACCTTCCTTAGGAGAAGACCTGCCCTGAAATGAACGTCACTTTTTCTTCATTGTAAACCTGAATTCCTTTTTTGGAGACAAAAATGGCTACACCACTGCAAGAATCATCTGATTCTAATGATTTTGTTGCTGAACAATTTCTATCAAAACCTCAGAACCTCCCCCTCCCGAAAGATACACATCCATCGTATGGAACTTTTTTACTTTTCCGGAAGGGCAAAATAAATGTAATGCCACCAAAGTAACATGCAAGATTTGCCAGGCAGTACTGTCCAGAGGAGATCCAAACAAGAAATACTCCTGTGACACTGCTAGTAAGCGCAAGAACCTCCAATCCCTGCATCCTATGAACTATGCTCACAAAGAATGTAGAAGACTGCACCAAAATGCACCTATAACACCGGAAATACCAAATACCTCTGGGGCATCACCTCCAACATCACCGCCAGACATACGTCCCCAATTTGTGAAAGTTAGAATGCACTGCGTGAAGTGCAATTATTGTTATGGAGAGCAATCAGTGGACCTAGTTTGCAGAGCAATTGATAACCATCAATGCTAGTTTTTTTAATTCCTTCAAAGTTCATGGTTTTGTTCGTCCTGTTGAATTTTTTTTTCTTTTACAAAAAACAAAAAAAAGTTATTTTCAGAACTAAGTACTCTGGTTAAAGAAAGAGCTAAATGTATATGCTAGTGTGTGAAAGTTTATATAAATGTGTATGTACTTCATAATTGACTAAAGAATGCATTTGTGGTATATAGTGAATGTATAACTGCAGAACTAAAAGGAAGTGCTGTAGCATGACACTATAAGCTCTTTAGCTACTTCCGAAGCACAGGGATGCAACATATGTACATAAATATGTTGAAAGTCTGTGCTTCCCTCTGCATTGCTGCTTAAACTACAGGCATGTGGTGATACAGGCACCCTTGCACCATGGTGAAAGAATATCTGTGTCGTGCGGAGTTTGTTTTTGTGCAGGAGGACACACCTTCTTGCACAAAAACAATCAGTGAAGGCATTTTTCTTCAATGTATGCTGTGCATTTTAGCATATATTGGAAGAAAAAATTGAGGAGAAATTAAAACAATTCTGGGGCAGATTTACAAGTTCTCTGCGCCACCAGTATGTCACTTTTTGTGACGTACTGGTGCGGCAGATGGCTCCTTCACATTTACAAGGAGAGAAAAAGTTACCCTGCGTGACTTTTCCTTTCCTTAACCGCATCGCTGCAGTGGCTTTTCCCGCTGGGTGCTGCAGATTGCAAAAACCCTCGTTACATGACGAGCTGAGCTCGTCATCAGCACACGACCACCGTGGCTGATGACGAGCTGAGCTCGTCATCAACAGCGAAGAGGTTAAATACTGCCCCTTCAGACGCTGCTCTTTGCATATATATATTACATAATTCATGACATGGTCAGTGACATCACTGATGACATCACTGGTGACATCTCAAATGGCATCACTGATGATATCATCCAGTGAATGTAGTGTGGTTTTTTATTTAATTATGTATTGTATATATATATATATATATATATATATATATATATATATATATAGCAATCTGTATTGAAGAATGAGTGGATATAAAAAAATCTGGATAGAGGATTTAGTAGCAGTGTGTGATTGTTTACTTGAGTAATTTATAGTGTCTCACTAAATAAATTGGATAGTGACTAAACTGTGTGACTATCTGTATTACTGTTATTGTTGTGTAAACGGCTGCACCAGTTGGTTACTAGCTATGTGAAAGTCTATATTAGTTATTGATTAGTTAACTGAGTATTTCTATGGGAGAGTGAATGTGTGTGTGGTTCGGTGGGGGTGTGTGACTGCCCAAAGATGTGTGAATAGTTGATTCAGTAGGTATATGATGTTAAGACTACGTTATACCAATTGTTTGGGTGAGTAAATATCTTTATGAGTGTGGTGATGAGCAAATATATCTCTCAATGGTACATGAAAAATAAAAGGCAGTGACATTTGCTGTATATAAATAAATATACACATGACTCAAAGATTGCTTGAGTGAATTTATGGATAACTGTAGACTTGTAATAGTGATTTTTAAAACACTACCCCAGGGTATGCAGTGCTTCAAACCCCTATGCATTATGCATGTAGTGGTGTAGGGTTGTGCAGTGGTGTTTGTGTAGTGTTTTAGGGTTTAGGGTAGTGCAGTGGTGTTTGGATAGTGTAGGAGGTCGTGCTGGGGTAGATTTAAGGTTTAGGGCAGTACAATGGTGTTTGTGTACTGTAGGGGGTCATGCTGGGGGGAGGGTATTAGGATTTAGGGTAGTGCAGTGGTGTTTGTGTAGTGTAGGGGGTAGTCTTTTAGGGTTTAGGGTTTTGCAGTGATGTTTATGTAGTGTAGGGGGTCGTGCTGGGGTAGTGTTTTAGGGTTTAGTGTAGTGTAGTGGTATTTGTGAAGTGTAGGGGTTGTGCTGGAGGTGTGTATTAACATTACACTACGACCACCCTAAGCACAATTATCAGTAGTAGCCACCAAAACATTCCAGGTAAAATTATCAGCAGAATGTTAGGAAAATGTTTATCAATATTAAATGCTTGTAATCAAATAAAATTCAAATCATCGCATGCAGTGTGCCTCAAACGAAAGTACCACAGCAGTAAGTCTCCCCAACTCAGATTTAAAGTGGATAAACATGTTTCATGTGACAGAACAATAGGCCAACGCTGCTGCTTCCACATGCTTCAACACCCTTGACATACTCAGCAAGACCTTCAAATGGACCCGCCCCCCGAATCAAGGAAGACCGTCACCCATGGACTCATCACCAGCTGGCTGGACTACGGGAACGCCCTCCATGCAGGATTCAACAAATCTCTATTTCACAAACTTCAGACTTTCCAGAACTTACTGACTCCTAAATGCCTTCTGTAAATACCGAAAGTCTTAAAATTAGGATTTTTCTCAACTTTACTACTACTAAACTGAGAAAAATCCGAATTTTAAGACTTTCAGTATTTACAGAAGGCATTTAGGAGTCCTAAAGTTAGGAGTCCTAACTTCACTACTACTAAACTGAGAAAAATACTAACTTTAGGACTTTCGGTATTTACAGAAGGCATTTAGGAGTCCTAAAGTTAGGACTCCTAGTTTCTGTGAATACCGAAATGAGTAAGTGTCTTCTGTGAATACCAAAATGATTAAGTGCCTTCTGTGAATACGAAAATGGTAGTAAGTTTAGGATTTTGTCTTAAGTTAGTTCTCTGAATCGGGCCCACTGTGTTTGCTGGAGTATATGGATAATGACTGGGGACTTGTAGGCCTGTAGCACAAATGTGAAAGTGATTACACCACTACATGCATAATGCATAGGAGTTTGAAGCATTGCATGCCCTAAAGCCTGGCTTAATGCAAGAGTACATGTACTTATGTAACTGCAAACACACCAATCAACCAAATAATTCTCTCTCAATTTTCCCAAATGGACACTGACTCACAGTGTGATTCTAAACAAATAACAGTATACCTTGGACTTCACTGAAAGGATTACTACATGCTACTGAAAGAGTCACTATGGGATTGTAAAAGCAGTCACAGAGTGTTTACTGGAGTGTAAGGATGCTTACTGCGGCATTGTAGGCCTGAAACACAAGTGTGAAGGTCGTTAGACTACTATATGCATAGTGCATAGGAGTTTCAAGCACTACATGCCCTAAAGCCTAACTCACGGCAACAGTACATGTCACAGTGTGATTCTAGACAAATAACAGTATCCCTTGCAGTGTATAAAGAAAGATTACAAATATTAGAATAATAAATGTATTAAAAATTGGAGTAATGGATTTAAATAAATGAATACTCCGATATAAATTAGAATACTCGAAGTTTAATAGAGAATATCTCTGGCACGGGATGCAGGGGAAATAGGGGTTCAGGGCAATGAAAAATTATAAAAATAGTTTTAAAAAAAGGGAAGTTACTAGAATAATAAGTCGGAAAAAAGGGGAATGAATGTTAATACTCGTAATTAAAAAAAGTAACCGATAGAAATGCTTTAATAAGAAAAACAAGTTTAAATAAAGCATTTTAGAAATTATACGAAAGTTAAAAAGTATGGAAAGAGGCAGGTTTACATAATCACGTGACGTACTAAAACAGTGGAAATTAGAACACCTGTCAACTGAAAAACGTGAGTTAAAAGTAGGAAGAGCAATAAATTGATCCCATAGAGTGTTACGTAACCGAAAAGTATATAAGCCACACACTAGGGATGATTAGTTTTGTTTCAGAGAATCAATACAGGGAAAGAAACTACGAGCACGGTAATGATTCTGGCCTGCGGAAGTATCTTGAGAATATCTTTCATTTCCTCAGAGTGAGGTTCTTCCGTTTCTGACTTCGTGCCGTATTTAGCCGCCATTTTGTGTTGCCCTCACTCAGGCAGCACGGTGAACAGAGTGTTTTTGCTTTTCTCAGCTGCTACGTGTATCTTCAGTTAAAGAGTAACTTCCTGCTCTTGTTTATGAAACCGATGTCAGGGTCTGGCCGAGTTCGTTAATCCATGTCTGGGTTGATTGATCCCTGTCTTGACTGACTATTTGGCTTCTCCTATTCTTCTCTTGCATTATCTTATCCAACTGGCCTTCGCTATTCTCTCCTTGTATTCGCTGGTTACACAACTATCCTTTGAGGCACACAAATACGTCCTGCCACCTGCAAAATGGATTGTCGGTACTAGCACTGATTAATTTGTTGGGAGCGGTAACACACGGGGTCTGAGAGAGGGGCGTATTCGGGACAAGTGATAGCTTGTTTTCCAACTTTTCTCATTGGCCTGCTTTGTATGAATTGGGAGTAAATGTCGTAAATATGTTTGCTATATAAGATTGTGCGCCACGGACTAAAGTGTCAGTCTCCTTAGAATCTACACTTTGTATGTACTTCTGGGACAACTGTGCTTAGCTGCAGCCAAAAAACCTGGTATTCTACGCCCCACAGAGTGTCTCGTGTCTCTGTTCGATTTAAGGCATGCCCTGCGCCGCCAGGCCCATAAGGCCCGGTTCTCCAACTGGTGCCCAACATGGCGCGGCTTCAGTGGTAGCGGTTAAGCCCGAGGGTCGTGAGAAGCCTCGCAAGAAAGTTCTGGAGGATTCGCGAACCACGCCAAGCGACCCCTGTATGTCGAAGTGGACCGAAGGTCTTTTTCAGCACGGCTACTCCTTTCCAACGGCTGATGACGACTGCTGCCCTGACTGCCGCCCTGCCTTGGACCATCTGGTGATGACTGGTATCGCGAGACGTTGGACAGACTTCTGTTGATATGAAAGACCACTTCGTTAAGTATTGGTGTGTAGCGCCCACTTCTTTGTTTTGTTTTTGAATTTTGTTATTCAACCATTGCAATAGCCGAAGCCAAGGGGTGAGTACGTTTGTGCTGTGTTATTTGTTGTAACCCCTTGAAGTTGTAAACGGACCAGTGAATTTAAGATGCCTGGTCTTAGCAAATTTAGGAAGTTTTGTTGTTTTGGTTGTGTTAGCGATTCCCTGTTCGAGGACTCATGTCCGATTCCTCCGGTTGGAACTCCCACTTATGAGCTCTATTCTAAACATGGTGTTGGCCCCATTGCCTTTAATGAGGCAGGTATCCGATACACGAAGAAAGATGGTGTTTTGCAGTGGCCACAAAATGGTAGCTTTGAGCCTGATATATTAGACAATTTGGAAGCGATTTTGTTTAAAAGAAAAGCCCAGTCGGCAATGTTTGACTCTTTCCGCCTTTGGCGTAAAGAAGACAAACAGAGATAAATTAAGCAGGCAAAAAGAGATAGAAAAGCGAAGGATATGACGATTATACAGGCTGCCCAGCAGTTCAAGGACGATGAGACTGATCGAGCGATTGAAGTCTCAGACAGACAACATTGTATAGCAATAGATAGATTCTACCCTGTGTTGCCTACTTCTCCACAGAATAAGGATCTTGAGGAAGATCCCTTAATGTCCCATTTGTTGAGATTGCCTCCGCCTTATGTACCAGGTGCTAATGCACCCTTATTGTTGCCACCTGTTCAGCCAGTTTGTCCGGCTCTTCCGCAATTGCCCTTTCCTGCATTGCCACATGCACCTCCTTTGCCACCAACTTCTGTACCTCAGTCTCCTTCACTTTCGGTCCCTCTTGTCACGACTAGTTCTTTTCTTCCATTGCTTAATACTGCGTCTCCAGTTTTAATGTCTGCTTCTTCCCCAACTCGCAATCGGTTGGTCGATACTGTTTCTGGTCTTTTCTCCCCCCTCTTTGTTTCTTTTAATCGAACTCCTGCTCTTTCTCAAATACAATCTCGTAGTCAAATCCCAGATTCTGACAAACGAGTTGCATTGGACTCTCCTGCTCACAAATGGATCATGAGTGGTCCACAGTACAGTGTACCTGATATCCTGAGTACCTTTCTCCAGTGGAATGCGCCCACGCAGAGATATGTTTTTAATGTCATGTGTGACATTCTTGTCAAAGGATGGGAGAGTATGGAGTTGGATTTAACCCCTCAGGGTCTGTTAGATATACAGGATAAGTTTGATAAAGGACTTATTGTGGGTTCCGAAGTTGAGGACGCTGTAAGGACACTAGTCACGTTCAGGTCTTTATTTTCTTCTCAAACTATTCTTGAACCTGATCCTGCAGTTATACAGAAAATGAAACATTATCCTATGAGGGAAGTTCCCCCAGTATGGAGGGAAGCGGTTCCGCAGGTAGGTGCTGTTTCAGGTATCCCTGCTCATTTCCAGCGTATATGGCTACATTTCCCCTGGAAACGATCAGAAGTTTTGGCGCTCAAACAGTCTCTGCCGGACCCTCGTAAAAATCCTGCTGGGTATTATAAAGAGCTGTCTCAGACTGTTGATGCGTGTATTATGAATACGGCCGATATTGATATGCTGTTGGGAAGTGTAATTCCACAAGCGTTGTGGGCTCGGATTCGTAGGGAAGACCACGACCAAGCTTTAGGTGGTAATTGGGCCGCTATAAGTGCCGCAGATGCAGCACAAGTGGGTGGTGCTAAGCCAGATGATTTGAATGCACAGTTGCCTGGTAGAATCATCGCTTTAATGAAGACTATGATGCCTGCCTTACGTGTTAACTGGGATAAGTTTGCTGCGTGTAAGCAGAAGAAAGATGAGAGTGTTTCCGATTTCTTTACTCGTTTCGAGGAGACGTTTATCGACCACAGTGGTCAAGATATGAGTACTGAAGGTGGACAACGATTGTTTAGGGATACATTTGTATTTAATTTACTTCCAGAATTATCGCATAAGCTGAAAGACTCAGAACGTTCGTGGGCTGTTTCTTCCTCTGCACAGATATTAGCCACTGCTCAGTATTATGAGAATAGGGATAAGGAAGAGAAAGATAAGGTTGAGAAGAAGACTAAGGAATTAAAAACGAAGGTTCTTTTGCAACAGGCTTATCCCCCTCGTTCTTCCCAACGTCAGTTTCAACAGCCTCCTCAGCCTCAGAGGTTGTTCCAAAAACCTGAAACTTTTGTTCCGCGACCTTTGCTTGGTCCTAATCAATGTGCCTATTGTAAAGAGGAAGGTCATTTTGAGAATAGCTGTCCGGTTTCATTGCAGGGTAATGGTGGGTTTTTAGGGCCACGAGGCTGTGGTGGTTTTCAATCAGCATCTAGAGGTAGAGGGCGAGGTGCTTTGCATCAAGGACAGCGTTCCTTTCCCCCTCAGAATTGTTTGAATGATTTTGATCAGCAGAATACTCAGTCTGTGCAATATTATAATGAAGTTTATTGTGTTGAGGGTGAGGTTCAGGATTTTCATTCTAGTTAGGACAGCCATAGACAAAGTAAGGGAGTCGCATCAGTTCCAGTGGATCAGAATGGGCCTTATGTTGAATTTGTTGCATTGGGTGTTGCAGAGCCATTTCTTTTGGATACTGGTGCAATGAGAAGTTCTATCATTCACTCCAAACTCCCTGGGGCACCTTTGTCTGGCTTAACTAATGTTTCTGTAGGATTTTCTGGCGCACCAGTTACTGACCCAGTTTCTTGTCCTTGCCCTCTTTCGATTGGTCCTAACGATTTGGAAGCTCTGCTTATTTTAACGCATGGGGTCGGAGAGAACTTGTTGGGTTTGGACTTGTTGAAACGTCTTTATGCAACATTGTATTGTTCCCCTTCTGGTGTGCATCTTACTTTAGGTGAGACATTGGTTTCTCCTTTGTATTTATCAAAAGACAAACTTCCACCTGAATTGCATTCTCTCTCTGCTACGCTTTGGGCTACAGGTCCAAATGATGTTGGTCTGCTCCAGATTCCGCCTTACGTGGTTACTATTAAGCCTAATGTTAAATTACCACGCATTCCTCAGTATAAAATTTCCAATCATGGTGAACAAGCTTTGTTGGCTATTATCTACTATCTGGTTCAGAAGGGTGTGGTTGAGGAGACGAGAGGTAATGTTTGTAACAGTCCTGTTCTACCTGTACCTCAACGCACTGATCCTTCTCATCCTCCTTTATATCACTTTGTGATTGATCTTCGGGAGGTCAACACGATTGTTGTCCGCCAGTTTCCTGTTGTCCCAGATATCACTGCCTTGCTTACTATGATACCCGCTTCAGCAGCATGGTTCTCGGTTATTGATCTTAAAAATGCTTTCTTCAGTATTCCTATTGCTGAGGAAAGTAGGGATATTTTTGGCTTCTCTCTTGGAGGCCGAAGTTTCCGATTCAAACGTGCACCTCAAGGGTATTGTGAGAGTCCCTCCATTTATAGTCAGGCTTTGAAATCTCAGCTTGATGCTTTCACTATGCCCCCAGGTGCCACCCTGATTCAGTACGTGGATGGTTTGTTAGTTGCTGCTGATTCAGAGGATGTCTGTAAGGATGTGACTGTTTCATTCTTGCGTCATTTGTCTGACCTGCATCACAAGGTGTCACCCTCTAAGTTGCAGTATTGCCGCAAAAGGGTTACCTATTTAGATCATCTCTTGTCGAAGGAGGGAAGACGATTGACCCCAGAAAGAATTCAAGCAATCGCACAAATGTCTGTGCTATCCACACAAAGCGAGGTGCGTGCCTTTCTAGGCATTACCTCTTATTGTAGACAGTGGATTCCAACTTTTTCTCTGTTGGCTAAACCTCTGCTGGCACTTATGCTAAAAGATACACCCCAACCTCTTCCTTGGACTGATGAATGTCAGAAGAGTTTTTCTGACTTACATACTGCCTTGTGTTCTGCCCCTGTGTTAGGTACTCCAGATTACAGTAAGCCTTTCACACTTTATGTTCACGAAAGGAAATGGGTAGGCTTTTCCACAGCTAAATTTAATGACCTTATGAAACAGGGTGGACCCCAGCAGGTCAAGAGATAGGGGCAGCCTGCGAAATACTGGATAATCGCATCCTGCAAGCTCTTGATCACACAGCCCCTTGGACAAATAATAGACCATTGAGGCAATCTAAATCAGCACCCTGGTTTGGGCCCGAGCTTGTTAAGGAAAAGGCGGCTTGTAAACAGCTCGATAGACGTTGGAGGAAAGGTTATTCGGTGGAAGACAGGCTGGCCTATAAAACTAAGCTTAAGGGCTATCATGCTTCGATTAGGAAGCACCGGACGGCATACTACAAAGATAGGTTAGAGGGTGCGGAGAACTCAATTAAAGAACTGTTTGCGGTCTTCAAGGAAGTAGGTTCCCTTTCTAGCAGCGCTGGCCCATTGGATTGCTCGGCGGAATCCTGCGACCGAGTGGCCCAATATTTAGCTGATAAAGTGGGGAAAATGTATTCCTCATTTCCAGTGGAAGTTAGAACAAAGCTTAGGACAGAAGATGCCACCAGCTACTATGAAGGAACTAAGTTACTAGTATCCTTCAGTACTCCCCAAGAGGACATTCTAATTGACATAGCCTCCAAAATTAAATCAGGCTCCCCTAAGGATCCAGCACCTGCCAAAATACTTAGAGAAAGTATTAACATACTGGAACCTCACATACGCCACCTGCTGGATCTGTCTTTTGGCTCAGGGAATGTTCCGTCAGTATGGAAGGAGGCAGTGGTAATTCCGCAAAAAAAAAAACATCAGTGCGGAGCAAATAGACAATCTACGACCAATCTCCTTCCTCCCCTATTTCTCTAAGATCGCAGAGAAAGTTGTCAATAAACAACTGACAGAGCACTTTGAAACCTGTAAACTTTTACATCCCACTCAATCAGGTTTTCGGGCGTCTTACTCGACCGAATCTGCCCTACTCCTGTCCACTGAAACCATACGCAAGTTGGTGGTCGAAGGCCATACCACACCGCTGATCCTGTTAGACCTGAGCGCGGCCTTCGACACTGTAGCACATCACATCTTGCTGCAGTGTCTGAAAAAAGGAGGAGTAAGGGGCAGAGATTTGGAGTGGCTAGAATTGTTCCTACGGGATCGGAGCTTTCAAGTCGCCCAAGGCCCTCATCGGTCTAGGAGTATTATGCTTAATCAGGGAGTGCCCCAAGGGTCTAGCTTGGGCCCCACCCTCTTCAATCTCTATGTATCACCTATAGCAGAGATCACGGAGAGGTTTGGGGTTCAAGTAGTAACCTATGCCGATGACACCCAAATTGTGGTGTCTCTTGCACAGCCAGACGGGGCAGCAGCTAACAACTTCTCAATGTGCCTTCAAGCCACAGCAGGTCGGATGGCTAATAACTGCTTGAAATTAAATGGCAGTAAGAAAGAGGTGCTGGTGGTGGGACATGCACCATCAGTGTGGACATCTGCATGGTGGCCGCAAGAACTGGGGTCTTTACCCTCACCTAGTGAACAAGTAAAGAACTTGGGTATCTGGATAGATAACAAGATCTCCTTCGAGCAGCATACCACTCGGGTGGCCGGCCAATGCTTCTGCATTTTGAGAACTATGCGGAAAACATTGGACCTACTCCCCACGACAGCCAGGAAGACCATAGTCCATGCTCTGGTTACCTCGAGATTGGACTATGGGAACGTCCTGTACTTAGGAGCTAACAACAGATGTATAACTAGGCTTCAGCGGATACAGAATATGGCGGCCCGCATGATCTTGAAACTACCCAGAAGAGCATCATCTAAGAAAGCCCTGGAATCCCTCCACTGGCTTCCGATTAAAGAACGGGTGCTCTATAAAACCCTACTGTTCAGCCATCGCATCATGCGGGGAAAGGGGTCATTTTACCTGCTGGATCTATTGAATCCGTATATCCCAGGCCGGGACCTGAGATCTTCCGGGAACGGGCTGGTGAAGGTCCATAGGTTCAGACGAGCTCGGATGGGTGGACGCTCCTTCCGAATACAAGCCGCTCAACATTGGAATAAACTCCCATACGTAATGCGATCAGAAGTCTCGGAACGTATCTTCCAGAAACAACTTAAAACCTACCTCTTCCCTCTGGCTAGAGATTGAGGAGGTTAACAGGGGAGAACAGGGTAGGGATGATCTGTCTGTTGCCTAGGCCAGTCACTCTTTGCGCGGGGACACACTGATCCCAGTGTAACCATGCGCTTTATAAAATGTATTATTATTATTATTATTATTAAGGTTGCGCGTTGTCAGTTTTAACACAATAATTTGGAGACAAACAACGACCTCTGCCTATTTTTCGGCTACGTTGGATCCAGTAGCCAAGGCATTGACTAGTTGTCTTAGAGCTACAACAGCAGCAGCGATCTCCATTCACCAATCTGCTGGATTGGTACTAGATAACACTCTTGTTGTTATGGTACCACATGCAGTGGATACTCTTTTGAATAGAACGAAAACACAATATCTCACGAGTGCCCGCTTGTCTGGATTTGAGCGGACGCTCTTGGCTAGCCATATACACATCAAGCGGTGTATTACTTTGATTCCAGCAACGTTGCTACCCATTCTAGAAGAGAAAGACATTCAAGAACAGCATGATTGCTTTCTCCGAACAGGGGAGGTAACAAAAGGCAGAATAGACTTAAAAGACACACCACTTATGGACCCGGATGGGATCCTATGGATGGATGGGTCTTGTCTTAAGCTTCCAAATTGCGAGACGACTTCAGCTTATGCTGTTACCACCTTGTGTACAGTAGTGGAGACAGCACGCATTGCACAAGCAGCTGAACTAATTGCCCTGACGAGAGCGTGTGTGTTGGCTAAGGGAAAGAGAGTGAATGTTTACACTGATAGCCAATATGCCTTTGGCGTGGCTCATAGCTTTGGTCGTTTGTGGAAGGAAAGAGGATTCTTTACTTCCCATGGGACTAAGATACAGCATGGTCAGTTGGTAACTGACCTTCTCGAATAGCTTGCTTTACCTACACAAATAGCGATAATAAAGTGTAGTGCAAATAAGAGAATCACTGATGATGTGGGTCGCTGGATTGCTTTTGCAGACGAGTTAGCAAAAGAAACAGCAAGAGATGCTACGAGTTGCATGTATGTTGCAGGCACTGCAAGATGGGTTACAGAAGGAGGAATGTGTGAGGACACAATAGAAAGTGTGAAAACGATTGAAGAAGAGGCTACTGAGAAAGAATTGAGTGAGTGGAAGAAAGTACGGGAATGTCGGACGCGACATGGTGTTGGACGGAATTGTCAGAACATCAGCGTTGGCTGTTACCAGACGCCTACATACTACCTGTAGTTACTATGGCGCATGGTCCAGCCAACATTAGTGCAAAAGGGATATGTAAGCTTCTGGCTCCAGTATGGCAGAATTAAGGAATTCCTTAATGTGCGGGAATATGTGGTGAAGCGTTGCATCGTTTGTTTGATGCATAATCCAGGAAAGGGAACCCCAACTCCAGCAGGTCATTTTGCTCCCCCTACTTACCCTTTTGAGGTAATACAAATCGATTACATTCATATGGACCGTTGTAACAATCTAAAGTATGTTCTGGTGGTGGTGTGTGCCTTTTCCAGATGGATAGAGGCCTACCCCCTAAAGGACAATACTGCATTGTCTCCTGCCAAAGTCCTTTTGAAGGAATTTTTCCAGAGGTTTGGTTTGCCGCGAATTGTCTGAATTGGAAATGGGAGTGAATTTGTAGGCCAAATTATGCAGAAAGTGTGTACGGGTCTTGGTATTAGGCAGAAATTCCATGCGGCAAACCACCCTCAGTCAGCAGGTTTGGTAGAGTGCTATAATGGCACTCTCAAGCTTAAATTGGCAAAGATTCAGGCCAGCACGGGTCTTGCTTGGCCTGACGCATTACCTTTGGCAGTTTTATCCACAAGAACTACTGTACATTCGCGTTTAGGACTCAGCCCATATGAGGTCGCTTTTGGGCGCCCAGCTAACTTCTGGGGAGTCCCTCGACCTAAGAAGTATTCTGACATCCCATACCCAATGCTGATTGACTACTTGCATGACCTCACCACTAAATTATGTGTTCTTCACCAACAGGTTCAAAACGCTTTGCTGGAGGCCTCTGCGGATCCAGGTCACTCCATCCAACCCGGTGACTGGGTCTGTCTGAAGAATTTCCAGCGGAAAAGGAATCTGGAACCTCGTTTGGGCCCGCCTCGGCAATTTTTACTAGCAAAACGTACAGCAGTAAAGGTCGTCCGGAAGAAGAACTGGGTCCATGGCGTGCACTGTAAGAGGGTACCTTTGCCTTTGCCTTTTGATCAGTGGGTTCGTAAGAGTATAAGTGACAGTGAAGGCGAAAGGGTCCCTCAAATTTGTACCTTTCAGTAGTGCACGCCTGGATCGAACAAACTCTTAGAAAGAAGACGACGTAATGCAAGAAGCCGTACCATCACATCTGAGACTAAACCCAGTAAATTCAGAGACTTTGTTTCAAGAACAAACAATCCCTAATAAGACTCGGTACAATTTAAGACCCAGATAAACTAAAGACAATTGAACTTTCTTTTTCCTTTTTCTGATTACACTTTTTGAGAGAAATTTCTTTTTTCCACTATCCATCAAGTTGCAGGGTCACGGTAGGAGTCTTAGGCGTGACCTGAGTAGTGACAGTAGGTCTACAGGATTTGCAGTGTCATAGGACGGCTAATAATCACAGCTAAGTGATCTAGGAAGATTGCCGTGAGCAAGGCTTTAGAGTATGGATACTAAAGTGGAAATCCGTGATAATAACGATCAAATGAAAAGTAAATGTAAAAGATTATTGGTTAGTCCATGTGGCATAACCTTATGTATTTTAATATGTTCATGTGTTTTATTGGCTTGTGTAATTCGGGTTGTTTACACTATGCAGCAAGCACCTGTTCCAACTTCTGTTTCTTTGTCTTTTCCTACCACTGCCTCCCCACATCAGTTCCATACACTCCTAGAACATGAACAAATTAGGAGGACGGAATATTTCAATAATTCATTTATTCAGTTATTGCATCAACATCAATTGATAGTCAACACTACTGACTGTTGGGTCTGTGGGCTCATGCCCCATAACACAGAGAGAGGGATGCCATATTTAGTCATTCCATTTTCCTACGAAGGCTCAGCTTGGGCCTATTTGGCCATGTTTTCTAATGTTTATCAGAACCAACTTCGATATCCTCCTGGTAGTCCATATGGTGGTGGAGCAGATTTTAGTCACAGTTCTTTGATAAAGGGAATAGTGGCCATGGCTGGAATTGCTGAGATTAGTAAGATTCCCGTTAATGAGAAACGAGCATATGATGGCTGGAACGTGACTCGTTATGTCACTAGCCTTACAGATAAGGCTAGACGAAGGAGATCCCCACCAATTTGGCCTGTACCTCATCGAGGTAATTTCTGTTTGCAGATTAATGGCCAAAATGTCAGAAAGCCACAGGAGAAGAGTGTCTGTTCTCATACTTATATCTATTCACCTCAAATTTCTTCACTGTTAGTGCCATCACAAGGCACATCTTTTGTCTGTCATAATAGAGCCTATACATGGCTTCCTACCTACTTTTCAGGCACTTGCTATGAGGCTTTTCTTCTTCCTCCAACATATACTGCTCCTTCAGGTCATCATAGAAAAAGATATGGCAGAGGGGTTATTGATTCTAAGGACACAGCAGGACACGAAGGAGGTGACTTAATCAAAGGGTTGCTTCCTTTCTGTGGCCCAATAGCTAACAGCAGAGACATCAGACAGCTAGTTCGTGTTGTTGAGGCTACCATAAATGTATTTTCTGGAGCCTTTAGTAATTTGACAGCTGAGCTTCAGGCGGATCGCCTTATGACTTTGCAGAACCGGATGGTTCTAGACATTGTCCTTGCAGATCGTGGAGGAGTCTGTAAATTGGTCGGGTCCAGTTGCTGCATTTACATTCCTGATAATGCCCCTACAGTATACCAAGCCATCTCTAGGTTACAAATAATTTCCGAGTCTATACAAAGGGACACAGGAGATTGGTCTGTGATGGGATGGTTTTGGGGACTACTGCCCACTTGGGGATGGAAGATACTAACTTTCCTTGGAATGGTTTTGGCCATCATTTTCTCTTGTTGTCTCTGTATACAGTGTGGCCCTGCCATCTGCGGTCTTTTTGCCACCATGCGTGTCCCAAGGCCTGTGTCACGGAAAACAGAGAACATTAAAATTATGTTGCAGCAACAGCTCGATGACCTATGGCCATTGACATCGACTCAGATTAACTTGAGTCCTTTGTGTTTTGCTTGAGTAATGGCAACAGGAGGGTCCGAGGTTCGTCGGTTTCTGACTTTGTCCCGTATTTAGCCGCCATTTTGTGTCTCGTCGCCATTTTGTGTTGCCCTCACTCAGGCAGCACAGCGAACTGAGTGTTTTTGCTTTTCTCAGCTGCTGCGTGTCTCTTCGGTTAAAGAGTAACTCCCTGCCCTTGTTTACGAAACCGATGTCAGGGTCAGGCCGAGTTCGTTAATCCATGTCTGGGTTGATTGATCCCTGTCTCGACTGACTATTTGGCTTCTCCTATTCTTTTCTTGCATTATCTTATCCAACTGGCCATCGCTATTCTCTCCTTGTATTCTCTTGTTATACAACTATCCTTTGAGGCACACAAATAAGTCGTGCCACCTGCAAATTGGATTGTCGGTACTAGCACTGATTAATTTGTTCGGAGGGGTAACACACGGGGTCTGAGAGAGGGGCGTATTCGGGACACCTGATAGCTTGTTTTCCAACTTTTCCTATTGGCCTCCTTTGTATGAATTGGGAGTAAATGTCGTAAATATGTTTGCTATATAAGATTGTGCACCACGGACTAAAGTGGCAGTCTCCTTAGAATCTACACTTTGTATGTCTTTAGTCTTTAATCTTTATTTCGTTGTTTTACAACATAAAAGATAAGCAATAAAATACAAATAACACATCAAAAGTCAAAGATCAGTACTACATTTCGTCATAATAGGTCACATTATCAATTCTACATTTCATCATGTTTAGGACACACTGTTATGGGTATGAATTATCACAGAAATTAGATAAATATTTAAAAATTTAAAATACAAGTTAGAAAAGCATTAAATTGAGGTTATAACAGCCAAGGCAGAAAAAGATTTAAAATCACACAACTTAACTAGGCATAATTCGTGGTTTAAACGAGTCCGTGGGATAAACGGTATCTTAAAAAGAAAGATACTTTCTGTCTAATAAAATTTACAGAACTAATTACAACAAAAGGTATCCAGGAGTCAAAACCCTGTTTCTCTCTTAGACAAACCGCTACACGACAGAAAGTAAATTGTGGGTTGAATACAGTTGTATATAAACACCATTTAAACACACATACATGCAACATGCAATCAGGGTAGGAATTTTTCCCATCAGTTGTCTCTCTGTACCACCACTGTTACATCATTTGGGTTCTCCTTACCCAGGAGTTAGTGCACAAACAGTCACACTAGTTGGAAGATAGAGACTGTGTGAGTAAGGAGACTGACGTTAGTTATTTCACTGAGTGGTGTCAGTATGGTGTCGGTGTGATGTTTACAACTGAAAAAAAGCAGTGCAAGTGAAAGTAAGTGAAGTGAGTAAAATTAGGTGGAACTGAGTAGAATAGGTATTTTTAATGTTTTCTCTCAGACCCCTAAGCTTAAAAACAAGTGAAAGGTGAAAAAAAGTAGATTTAACATAATATCTACTCAGCAAGTGGTCGACATGTTTCTGCATATATATGGAGTTGATCCTATGCATTCATCAGGACCTAGTTGTTGCTACTGCTGTACATTAACGTGAAGAAAAGGGAATAAAAGGAATTATATCACCTGTTTATCAGGTGTAGATTCTCCACCACAATCTAAAATAGTCATGCAGACAAGGAAAGAAAAAGAGAAAAACAAACAAATTTGTCACAGAATGCACTCTGTAGTAGTGATATTCTTGTGATCATGTTTTTAACAATTCGATTGACATGATATCACTCACCCAATTTCTGTGGGGATGGCGCCTCACCTCACCTGGCTGCAGCTCAGGTAAATAAGGAGCACCGCTCTGTTTAGCAAAATACACAATCGTGAAAACACTCCACCAACTCATCTCAAGGCAAGACAAAGAGCATGTGATGTTCTTGGTTTCATATATCTCAAAGCAAAGTTAATGACCTCAATATTATTCATTACAATACAACAGATGTACACGTATAACATTGTGTATCAAAGGTTCAAATTACATACAAGAATTTTAGTCTCTGGGTTTAAAATACACATATGAAAATTTGGTGGACCCCAGAGTCACTATTAATTTATGATGCCAGAGGCGGACAAAACCTATGTATTTTGCCGCTTCCTATCTCGTTACCTTCTACCTCTCTTATGATGTAATGAACAGAGGAAGCACTGTGTCCAAGTTGTATTCCACAAAGAAGTTTATCACACAGAACTCGCTTTAGCCCCAAATAAATATTGCCACGCGAGTGCTTGGGAGCCGTAATCGACTAAATTACAAAGAGCATGTGCCGTCTCTACCATTCACAGACAAATGCGAAGTAACCTAAATTTGGGCGTCTCAGTTCTTACAAAGATCGGCGAGCGAGTGCTTGCTTGGGAGCCGTAATCGGCTAGATTACACAGAGCCTGTGACGTCTTTACCAATCGCAAACAAATGCAAAGTGTCCTAAACTTAGGCAACTCAGTTCTTATAAAGATCGGCAGCTCCTCTATTTGCCACCAACTATTTTTCGCTACTGTCAGCAAAATGCACACAAAAGCGCCGCTCGTACATGTACCGGCGCATGCAACGGAGAAACCTCCAGCCGCTTACCTCTCCGTCGGTGTCTCCCAACGTCCCTCTGGGCTATACTGGGGAGGCACCGAACGGAAGAGGAAGCGACTATTTCAAACGCGGCCCAGAGCGTGCAGGCATAACTGGGAAATGTAGTTTTCTCAAGTCGCGTGTAGGAGAAACTGTGTCTATCGAACGCCCTAATATTGCCGGCTCATTTTTATTAAGCTGTTTGCACATGTTCATGCCGCATATTTGCAGGGGAAACCATTTGTTTGTTACGAGTTTGAGATAAAAGACAAAGATGGGGTTTCAAAATCCATACTGTGATGAAAACAATCAGAAATATTAAATGGCTAAGAAATTATAAGT
This sequence comes from Lissotriton vulgaris, assembly GCF_964263255.1. Classification (NCBI taxonomy): domain Eukaryota; kingdom Metazoa; phylum Chordata; class Amphibia; order Caudata; family Salamandridae; genus Lissotriton; species Lissotriton vulgaris. The sequence continues at coordinate 1,716,964,082 of NC_141689.1, read as the reverse complement.
GAAAGTAGTAAGCAGAGTTATCAGCATAATTAGATGGCCAAACAATTTTGGACGCCGAGGATCCAGAAAAAATATCCATTTGGAGCCCAATGTTTTTTATTGTACCAGAAACTTAGGCCTGATTGTGTTAATGAAGCCTATACATTATATGAAAATGCGTATACCATAGTGAATTGGTGGAACTATGGAGGTGGTAAAAAAATATATATATACATTTAGATGTTCTTGTATTGATACATATAAAGTGGTCTCACTTGGATCACAATTAGATATCTTGTTATTGCGGTGACCTCATAGTGACATCCAAGGTATGGGTTCGTTGAGACCCTCTTTGTCACTATTCAACTTGTAGACCCACTTCTGTTCAATCTTAAACAAAAATTTGCCTATATCTGGACAGTGGTCCGGTATATTGGGCTGCTCCAGTATGGTCCATGTGAAATCATTGGGGCCATGTCCCTTTTCCAAAAAGTGAGCTGGTAAACGGGTTGCCTGTTTGCGGCAGCGAACAGTGCTTTTAGGTTCACCAATGCAAATTTGTGTCTTCCTAGTCGTCATGCCCACATATCTTTTTGGGCATGGACAGGTGATGAGGTAAATGGTGTTTTCACTATTGCAGTTGGTGAATTTACGCTGTTGCCATGGGCGCATTGTTCCTATGTCTACCGGGGTTGACTTTGATGTCTGAGGACATGCGGAGCAATTGCCGCAAGGATGATGCCCTTGTACAGGCGGAAGATCCCACAGAGTTCCAACTTGTCTGGTCAATTTGTTTTTTGGTCTGGTATGGACCAGTTGATCTTTTATATTAGGTCCTCTCTTGAAATCGAAAAGGGGGACAGGTAGAGTGTCCCCACTCGTATTCAGAACTGACCAATGCTTTGTTATGATTTTACGTACTTGGTTGGATTTTGTGTGGAAAGTGTTCACAAATGTCATCCTTTTAGTTCTCTCTTTAGGGATAGCAATGTCCAACAGGGCGTCCCTGTTGTTGTTCGACGCCCTTTTCTTTGATTGACGGAAAATATTAGTGGGGTAATTCTTTTCACGCAGATGTTCAGACAGTTTCTCCGAATGCTTCTCGAAGGCTTCCTTTGTTGAACAATTTCTCTTGAGCCTGAGAAATTGCCCAAAGGGCAAATTCTCCCTGAGAGCTCTAGGATGACAACTCTCAAAATTGAGGAGCGCATTCCGTGCCATCGGCATTCTATAAAGTTCTGTTGTAAGTCCTTCATTTATTGCCGATATCAAGAGGTCCAAGAAGGGTAACTCGGTCTTGCTGAATTCCACTATAAATTTTAGAAAATCATTACAGGAGTTTAACCAGTTATGAAATTCCAGCAGACTAGCCTCAGAACCTCTCCACACAACAAAGATGTCATCTATGTACCGCTTCCAAACTCGAAGCGATACATAGTGGGGGTTGTCCTGGTTGAGTACCTTGGTCTGTTCTAAAACATGAACATATAGATTCGCTAAACTAGGAGCGAAGACACTACCCATACTGGTACCAGATATCTGGAGGTAGGTAGTGTCTTCGAATTTGAAATAATTTTCTTTCATAGCTAGTTCAGCTAAGTTCATGATGAAGGCGGCTGGAGTTATAGATTGGAGATCCCTCTCTTGTAGTAAGGTGCCCACCACTTCCAGAGTCTCTGTCTGGGGAATTGATGTATATAAAAATACTACATCAAACGAGACAAGTAGATCGGTGGAGGTGTTGAAATCGATGTCGGGTACTAGCCGTAGCATATCTTTCGTATCTTTAAGATACGTTAGCATCTCTTTGACTATAGGGTTCAGGAAGAAATCCACAAATGTGGATAATGGTTCTAAAACTGACCCTATGCCGGAGATGATTGGTCTCCCTGGGGGTGGTCTCTGTTGTTTATGTACCTTGGGAAGGCAGTAAAAATAAGGGACCGATGGATGGGAAGTACACAAGTATTGACCCTCTTGAGGGGTAATCCATCCTTCCGAAGTAGCCTCCTCTACCAATTGACAGATCTTGGTCTTCAATCTTTCAGTGGGGTCATCTTTCAAAGGTAGGTAGGACTTCCGATCTTGTAACTGCCTTAGACATTCCTGTCTGTAAGTCTCTGTATCAAGGATAACGATTGCACCACCCTTGTCTGCAGGCTTTATTGTGATAGCTTCATTTGTTGTTAAAGCCTGCAGAGCTGATCTCTCCCTGTTTGGTAGATTGACGAAGGATCTGGATGATTTAGTATTGAAAAGTATGTTGATATCAGTCTCCACTGCCTCCTCGAAGGATTGGACACGTGTGGGTAATCCAATGGTCGTTGGATTGAAGGTCGATGGTCTCTTCAAACCAGTGTTCACGACTGGTTGTTCATTGTCATCAAGGTTCTGTTTGGCAAAAAAATAGTGTAGAACCTCTCCACACAACAAAGATGTCATCTATGTACTGCTTCCAAACTCGAAGCGATACATAGTGGGGGTTGTCCTGGTTGAGTACCTTGGTCTGTTCTAAAACATGAACATATAGATTCGCTAAACTAGGAGCGAAGACACTACCCATACTGGTACCAGATATCTGGAGGTAGGTAGTGTCTTCAACTGCAATAGTGAAAACACCATTTACCTCATCACCTGTCCATGCCCAAAAAGATATGTGGGCATGACGACTAGGAAGACAAAAATTCGCATTGGTGAACATATAAGCACTGTTCGCTGCCGCAAACAGGCAACCCCTTTAACAGCTCACTTTTTGGAAAAGGGACATGGCCCCAATGATATCACATGGACCATACGGGAGCAGCCCAATATACCGGACCACTGTCCAGATATAGGCAATTTTTTGTTTAAGATTGAACAGAAGTGGCTCTACAAGTTGAATAGTGACAAAGAGGGTCTCAACGAACCCATACCTTGGATGTCACTATGAGGTCACCGCAATAACACGATATCTAATTGTGATCCAAGTGAGCCCACTTTATATGTATCAATACAAGAACATCTAAATGTATATATATATTTTTTTACCACCTCCATAGTTCCACCAATTCACTATGGTATACACATTTTCATATAATGTATAGGCTTCATTAACACAATCAGGCCTAAGTTTCAGGTACAATAAAAAACATTGGGCTCCAAATGGATATTTTTTCTGGATCCTCGGCGTCCAAAATTGTTTGGCCATCTAATTATGCTGATAACTCTGCTTACTACTTTCACTTATAATTTCTTAGCCATTTAATATTACTGATTGTTTTCATCACAGTATGGATTTTGCAACCCCATCTTTGTCTTTTATCTCAAACTCGTAACAAACAAATGGGTTCCCCTGCAAATATGCGGCATGAACATGTGCAAACAGCTTAATAGAAATGAGCCGGCAATATTGGGGCGTTCGATAGACACAGTTTCTCCTACACGCGACTTGAAAAAACTACATTTCCCAGTTATGCCTGCGCGCTCTGGGCCGCGTTTGAAATAGTCGCTTCCTCTTCCGTTCGGTGCCTCCCCAGTATAGCCTAGAGGGACGTTGGGAGACAACTACGGAGAGGTAAGCCGCTGGAGGTTTTGTCCGTTGCATGCGCCGGTAAATGTACGAGCTGCGCTTTTGGGTGCATTTTGCTGACAGTAGCGAAAAATAGTTGGTGGCAAATAGAGGAGCTGCCGATCTTTATAAGAATTGAGTTGCCTAATTTTAGGACACTTCGCATTTGTTTGCGATTGGTAAAGACGTCACAGGCTCTGTGTAATCTAGCCGATTACGGCTCCCAAGCAAGCGCTCGCTCGCCGATCTTTGTAAGAACTGAGACGCCCAAATTTAGGTTACTTCGCATTTGTCTGTGAATGGTAGAGACGGCACATGCTCTTTGTAATTTAGTCGATTACGGCTCCCAAGCACTCGCGTGGCAATATTAATTTGGGGCTAAAGCGAGTTCTGTGTGATATACTTCTTTGTGGAATACAACTTGGACACAGTGCTTCCTCTGTTCATTACATCATAAGAGAGGTAGAATATAATGCGATAGGAAGCGGCAAAATACATAGGTTTTGTCCGTCTCTGGCATCATAAATTAATAGTGACTCTGGGGTCCACCAAATTTTCATATGTGTATTTTAAACCCAGAGACTAGAATTCTTGTACGCAATTTGAACCTTTGATACACAATGGTACACGTGTACATCTGTTGTATTGTAATGAATAATATTGAGGTCATTAACTTTGCTTTGAGATATATGAAACCAAGAACATCACATGCTCTTTGTCTTGCCTTGAGATGAGTTGGTGGAGTGTTTTCACGATTGTGTATTTTGCTAAACAGAGCGGTGCTCCTTATTTACCTGAGCTGCAGCCAGGTGAGGTGAGGCGCCATCCCCACAGAAATTGGGTGAGTGATATCATGTCAATCGAATTGTTAAAAACATGATCCCAAGAATATCACTACTACAGAGTGCATTCTGTGACAAATTTGTTTGTTTTTCTCTTTTTCTTTCCTTGTCTGCATGACTATTTTAGATTGTGGTGGAGAATCTACACCTGATAAACAGGTGATATAATTCCTTTTATTCCCTTTTCTTCACGTTAATGTACAGCAGTAGCAACAACTAGGTCCTGATGAATGCATAGGATCAACTCCATATATATGCAGAAACATGTCGACCACTTGCTGAGTAGATATTATGTTAAATCTACTTTTTTTCACCTTTCACTTGTTTTTAAGCTTAGGGGTCTGAGAGAAAACATTAAAAATACCTATTCTACTCAGTTCCACCTAATTTTACTCACTTCACTTACTTTCACTTGCACTGCTTTTTTTCAGTTGTAAACATCACACCGACACCATACTGACACCACTCAGTGAAATAACTAACGTCAGTCTCCTTACTCACACAGTCTCTATCTTCCAACTAGTGTGACTGTTTGTGCACTAACTCCTGGGTAAGGAGAACCCAAATGATGTAACAGTGGTGGTACAGAGAGACAACTGATGGGAAAAATTCCTACCCTGATTGCATGTTGCATGTATGTGTGTTTAAATGGTGTTTATATACAACTGTGTTCAACTCACAATTTACTTTCTGTCGTGTAGCGGTTTGTCTAAGAGAGAAACATGGTTTTGACTCCTGGATACCTTTTGTTGTAATTAGTTCTGTAATTAGGGGCCTGTATCCAGTACAGAGTCATTAAAGTAGCCCTTAGACCCTCATTTAAATAGTGTGTGTTTCATAATAAAATTTACAGCCAGTAAAAATTTGCTAATACCGAATACAATTACTTGGCTAGTGTCCGTACTTAGAATTCTGCCAGCTTCCTTGTGGGAAGTGGAGCCAATGTTGTAACACAAGGGAGCTATCCATTTTTTCCTTGCGTTACCATAGCTGGGACAAAAGAACAATATGTGAAAAACATCCTCCCTTTGGTTATTGGTACACAAGGAACAGTAGTCATTGTTTATCATCCCCCAACTTTTCTCAGTGGTCTTTGTCCTCAGAGTCCCATATCTAAATTTTAAATACAATGTTTTGGCCAAGGGTGGCTGGATCTCATCAAGAAATGATTAAAAAAAAGCCTCACTTTTTGCCATAAAAATTTTTTCAGTGAGAGGACCATGTGTTCTTATATACACCGAGTCATGGCTCACATAGGACCAGAAAGACAATTTAACTATTTTCTTCGAAGCAGAAGTTAAGGTTTCCGGCTCATTCCAAAAATGGGTTAATCCAAGCTTAGTTAACCAAGCTTTAACATGTTTAAACCAGAAAGTTTTACTGCCACTATCTAGGTCCAGGACTTCTTTCAAGCCATGTTTGTAATCGGTCAGTTCAGAGGTTGTCCATAGTCTGACCCATAACAATAGTGGTCTCAGCATTACATGATGGTCAGTATGTTTAATATTTAAGTCAAGAAATAAAGGTATCAGTGGAGTATTGTTAGTTATTTTTAACAGTCCCCTGATAAACCTATTCTCATATGCTTCGAAGGTCTTTCTACATACTGGACCCCATATTTCTGCCCCATACAAGGCAGCGGATTGAACCTTGTATCTAAAAATCTCTAGTGCTGGGGTAACTGCCTTGTTCACACTTTTATTGTATCTTTGTAGTGTTGGAAAACAATTTTGTTTAAACACCAGTTTTGATTTTTCCAACTGTGGGCTCCATCCCATTGACGAATCTAGCAGGACCCCCAAGTAAGTAAAACTATGTTCGTAGTCTAATTTATGGCCGTTTAACATTATGTTTTTTTTAAAACTTTTGTGCGGGTTTAGTGCCATATATTTGGTTTTTTTTATATTAATTTCTAGTCCTTTTAAAGTGCAATATTGCTGGAACCTGTCCAGTAAGGTCTGGAGACCCCGTGGTGTTTGTGAAATGAGGATTGTGTCGTCCGCGAAGAGGAGGGACGCTACTCGTTCCCCCCCAATCGAGGCGAATCGTTGTCACAATTCTCCATATAGGCTGCAATGTCGTTTACGTAAAGGGAGAAGAGTGTGGGAGCCAGTACGCATCCCTGGTGTACTCCCCTTTTTATGGGGATTGGGTCTGTAAGTTCCCCATTTGGACTCCACCTAACCTTGGCATAGTTCTCCTGATGCAGCACCATCACAAATTTTAACAATTCACCTGGGGGCTCCTGCCTTTCCAGAGTAGATCTCGAGGGATAAGGTCAAATGCTGCTTGCAGGTCTACAAAGGTCACATACAAGTGACCTTTGCGAATGATAACGTATTTCCAGTACAAGCAGCATAGCCTTAATACCTGGTCAATGGTTCCAGTTTTTTCCCTAAACCCCGCCTGATATTTGGATAAAACTGATTCATCCTCCTACCACGTATTTATTCGATTTAAGATATGCCTGGCATATATCTTTTGTGTTATGTCTAAAAGGCTAATGGGACGATAGTTGGCTGGATCACCACGATCCCCCTTTTTAAAAATTGTGATAATTTCTGCGCCATTCCATGTGTCCGGAATTTGGTCACCAGCCGCAATAATGTTAAATAGATGATTAAGATAGGGTGCCCAAACATCAACATTATACAGATAAAGATCACCTGGGATTTTATCAAGCCCGGGCGCCTTCCCTTGCTTTACCGTAGCAATTGCTGACTGTTCCCTGTAAGTCAAAAACTACCAACGGATAGATCTTCTCTGCCAATGCAACCATGGATTCTTCGATCAAAACTTCAGTAGAGGTTTTGGCTGCATACAACGTTGTGAAATGTTTGACCCAAGTGTCCTTATCCAGGAAAACCTCTCTAGAACCTTTTTCACGTTTGTTCCCCTTGGCCACTAGTTCCCAGAATTGTCTCTGGTCCTTATTTTTAGCTGCTGCTAACATACTAAGCCATAGTTCCTCGTCCCAGGAGGATTTTGCTTTTATTATTGTTTTATTATATGTCTTCCTTTTATCTCTAATTTCTATTGGACTTTTCCTTTTAACAGCATCAATCAGTGCAGTTTGGGCAAGACGACATTCCTTGTTGTACCAGGGCTTTCCTACCGGTTTTGCATGTGCCGTACCCATCCCTTTTTTGGGTTTTTTTGTAAGAAGTTCTAGTAATTTACTAAAAAGGGATTTATGTAGTTTGATAAATTCTTTAGAATCACATCTGTATGGACAGTATGATTCAAATGTATTTACAAAGGTACAGTAAATGTTAGCCTGTAGATCCTCTCTTTCCAGTATATATGCCCATTTAACAGCCCTCCGATTGTTGCTGAGGATGATATTGTCTGTAATAGGTAGAGGTTTGTATGTACTTCTGGGACAACTGTGCTTAGCTGCAGCTAATAAACCTGGTATTCTACGCCCAACAGAATGTCTCGTGTCTCTGTTCGACAAGGCAGGTGAACTCGGGGATTTAAGGCGTGCCGCTGCGCCGCCAGGCCCATAAGGCCCGGTTCTCCAAGAGGGAACATATTGTTAATGTATATTTAAAAATACATAAAACATTATGCCCCTCCAGAGGAGTTGGATAAATTTTGACGGCGGAAGGAAAGAAAATCGAAGAGAGGTAAATTATGTGTATGGGTATATGTTTAATATTTTTTTTAAAACCTTTATTTTACCTTCACACAGTTACACAGCAGTTCGCCTACAACCCAGAGGGGCCGGCCGCTAATAAAAGAGCAGTGATAGCCATGCATAAAAGAAGTCCACACAGTAATCACGCTGCTACTGTAAAAAGGCACATCACAAAATCGAGTGATAGGTATTTAGCCAATATCACGTTGCAAGTTAAGTAAGGTTTTGTTTTTTGTTTTTTATGAAAATAACAAAAAGGAACCAATAGGAAATCACAATGCGGTCAAATAAAAGTAATAGTGCAGTTTAGCTGTATGAAAGATTCATATGGCAGTATATGTTGCTATTTATTGTCTGGACACCCTACCCGAAGTGAGGGAGGACGGGACCCCCACCCCTATTTTCATCCGTGTGGTATTTCCTATCCCTCCTCTCTCCCCTCAATCTACCCCCCCCTCATCATCCGATTCTAACTGGTCATCCTCTGGCAGAGGGTCACATATGTCACCACGGTACACATTCCATGGGGACCATACCTTATTCCATTTGCCTGGGCACGCACGGCTTAAATATACCGCCCTCTCAGTTATCATTATCTTGTCCATATTCATGCACCACTGCGACTTCGTTGGTAGTTCTGCCGCCCCCTAACGCTGAGCAATATCTCTCTTCGCCACAATCATGCCTAATGTCACCCAGAGTTGGCTATGTCTGGATTAGTCCGTTGGTTCCCACACGTTTAAAAGACATCGCCGGGTGAATGAAATGACTTCGCCTCGCTCCCACATGTCGCCCACCGTGGATATTCCAATGGAATGCCAGTGAGAGAAGCCTTTACTGTATCTCAGGTTTCCCAAGGCACGTGTGTCCCAGAGCGGGGCGAGTTTGGTAATTTTCCCCTTCCAGCCCAACGCCGCCGTCGCCACATGCCATAGTTCCACAGTGAGTTTGGTAGGCCCCGTTAAGAGTCTTATTTTACGTCGGTCATAGAGTGGGGCGAGCATGTTGTTGGTGCCCAGCTGCGCCCTATCTGTTTGAAAAGCTGGATCAGATTGTGAGGCATGTATCCATTGATTAATGGGCTTAAGCTGCGCCGCCCAGTAGTATAGGTGCAGATTCGGCAATGCAATGCCTCCATCGTACCAGCCTCTGTGTAGTTTGGCCTGCGCTATGCGTGCCGGACGATTGCCCCACAGCAGCCCAGAAACAACTGCGGCTACCTTTTTAAAGTATCCCGGCACCACCGAAAAGGGCGTGTTGTCTAGGATATACAGAAAGCGGGGCAACAACATCATTTTATACAATGCTGCTTTTCCCAGCATGGTCAATGGTAACCCCGCCCAGAATTTGACGTCTTGCTTAAGACGTTCCAATGGTGGCGCCAGATTTAATTTCATATATTCCAGTGGATCCCATGTGACAGGGATCCCTAAATACTTGAAAGAAGAACCAGCTAATCTCAGGGGACAGTCCGGCCCGAGCGTCGGGACCTGGCCCCTCAGTACATATAACTCCGATTTGTTCCAATTAATTGTGTATCCCGAAATTCTGCCGTGCTCGTCACACAGATTCAAAAGAGCCGGCACGCCTTGTTCGGGATCTGTTAAGTACACCAGCATGTTGTCTGCATAGAGGGACAGCCGGTCTTCCCACCCCTCCTTCCATTGTATCCCTTTAAGTAAGGGTGTTTGTCTTATTAGGTTAGCCAGTGGTTCTAGGGCTAGCGCGAAAAGCAAAGGAGATAGGGGGCAGCCTTGTCGGGTGCCTCTCCCTAGCAAAAATGTACGTGAAATGTGGCCATTCGCCACCACGTGTGCCATTGGTTCCGCATATAACAGCCTAATCCACGATATAAAGTTCGGGCCGAAGCCCATGCAGGACAACATCTCAAAAAGGTAGTTCCATTCCACCAGGTCAAAAGCCATTTTCGCATCCAGGGCCAGTATAACTGCGCTGTCGTGAATCTGGTCCGCCCTCGCCAGCACCCCATGAACCCAGCGAAGATTTAGTGCTGTGTTTCTATGAGGCATAAATCCCAATTGATCTGGATGGATAAGATCAGGCAGATGAGCCATCAACCGGGTAGCCAGGAGTTTAGCCAGGATTTTGCTTTCTGCGTTTAATAAGGAGATGGGGCGGTATGAGGAACACTCTTCCTGTGATTTACCGGGCTTGGGTATTGCTACTATAGTGGCCGTTCTCTGGTCTAGTGGAAGCGCACCCTTCTCTCGGCATTGTTCATACATATCGAGCAGGTACGGACTAAGGTCTTCGGACTGGGACTGGTACCATTCCACTGGAATGCCGTTTGGACCGAGAGCTTTTCCAGGTTTGAGCACTCGTATGGCCAGCTGTATTTCATCGCTGGTTATGGCCACATCCAGGTCTGCTATTGCTTCTGGTTGTAATACTGGGATTTCCATTCTACTCAGTGCATCCTGGGCCATGACCGCGGTCACCTCCCTCTCTGGAGTATACACCTGTTCGAAATGTGCCGCCAGTGCTTCTACTATCTGTTCAGGGTTGGTTTGCGTCACGCCATTTCTATCTTTCACCTGTTGAATCCCTCTGGAGCTACCCCCCCTTTTATCGAGCCAGGCCAACATCTTTCCCGCCTTATCGCCTACATCATATATCCGATTCTGTGTATCAGTAATGTGCCCCTGCACCGTGAGACGAGCATGTTCTTTGTATAATCACTGATGGAGTGCAAGGGTATGTGCCGTGTCATCTGTAGGGTTAGCCTCGTGTAAAGTTGTTACTTCACATAGTTTTAGCTCAAGTTTAGACTGTTCAGCCGCTTGTTCCTTTTTAAGGACCGCGACAGAGCTTATAGCTTGCCCCCTTAGTGCTGTCTTGTAGGCCTCCCATAGCATCTCGGAGGAGGCCACAGTTGCCACATTTTCATCAAAATATTGCGTTGTATCCTTCTGGAGAGCTTTCCTGATTTTTGCGACCTTGAGATATGATGCTTGAATGGGGTATATGCAGATACGCGATTTTGCCTGGGTGGAAATGGTTAGAGTTATCGGGGAGTGGTCTGAGATGCCTCGAGGGTGTATGTCTGCAGTATCTACGTGCTGTAGTCCTTCACCTAACGCCAGAAAGTAGTCTATTCGGGAAAGACTGTTAGGGACTGTGGAATGGAACGTGTACTGTTTGTCCTGAGGATGGACGTGACGCCAAATATCTACTAACCCCATTGCTGCTAGGAATCGCTGAAACCGAGAGGGTCCCCCAGGTGAAGCTGTCGCTGGAAACCTATCAAGCTGTAAATCTACCGCTGCATTAAAATCCCCACCCAAAATGACATCACTCTCGGGGAGAGACAACAAAAAATCACCAAGGGCTGGAAGCATTATTGAGTGAAGGGATGGCGGGATATATACTGAAACCACAGTTAGAGGGCGACCATCCCATTGCCCCTGCAATGCTGTGAAGCAGCCCTGACTATCAGTTTTTGTGCTTATTGGAATGAAGTGTGAGGATTTTTTAATCAGAATACCCGTTCCCCGGGAGCCCGATGAAAACTCTGAATGCACCATCATCTTGTACCCTTTCCTATCCAAGGCCTTAGTGGCCCCTCCTGTCAAGTGTGTCTTCTGCAAGAGCGCCAATTAGGGTTTGTGCCTTTTCAGCGCGTTTAGTACCAGGCCGTGTTTCACCTTACCCCCTAGTCCCCTCACATTCCATGAAAGTATTCTAAGGGAGGAACAACTCGATTGTGACTCAGCATTCCCCGCGTCAACTAGTTGTTCATCCACCATTTTCAATCACGCAACCACATACAAACTGTCCAAAAAGGATCAATCGTACCTGTAGGTATACCTTTCTAGTTACACCACACACAATGCAAGCACCAGTTTCCGACCGACTTAGTGAATTTCCAACGAAAAAATAACAACCCCCCCACCCCTTCCCTCCCTGCCTCCCTGCTTAACGGACCTTCAACTGCCCACCACCCCAACTGAGCAGAGCGCTTGACCCATCCCACAAACAGAGTACTTGCACGTTGGGGGAGAGTGTCTCCCCGAGCAGGCGGCTCCCTTGCTGCCCTCGGAGTACCCAGGCCGGCGTCCACTAACGACCTGCATGAGCAAACAGTGTGTCAGGGAGTCAGTGTCTAAATAATTCACGGTCTGATGACATTATTTGCCCCCGGCAGCCCCAGACAGTTCCAGCGTCGGTGATGCACTCACGCTTCTGCCAACTGAAGTCTGTGAGCCAGGCCGGCTATCGTTCCGGTGTCTGTTGCGCAGTTTGTCAGATTTGCGTTCCACTGTGCGCCATCCTTCAAGCCAGTCTCTCGCTGCCTCGGGGGAATCAAAAAACCAAACTTTCTTATCGGCAACCACCCGTAGTCGGGCTGGGAACAACATAGAGTATGGCAATTCCTGTTCACGCAGTGTCTTTTTCACTTCCAAAAAAGGTCCTCCTCCGTCTTGTTACCTCCGCTGTATAGTCCAGGAAAAAGGATATCCGCAAGTTTTGAATTTGAATGGCGGTGCCACTTTGGCCGCCTGGAGGATGGTGTCACGATCTCTAAAGTTAAAAAGTCTCGCTAGGATCGGGCGCGGTGAGGCCCCTGGCTTAGGCGTTCCCCCAGGTACTCTATGGGCCTGTTCCACGGTGAAGAAGTTTGGAAGGCCCTTGGGGGCTAGTTGGTTCTTAATCAAATCCTCCACATATAAGTCCATGGCTCTTGTGGTTTCAGATTCCGGGACCCCCAAAATGCGGACGTTGTTCCGCCGGGAACGACCATCATGATCGTCCAGCTTTTCTTTGAGCAGCTTATTGTCGGCCTGCAATTTCTCCATTGCGACCTGTAGATCCGAGACATCCTCCACCAATGATTTAGCTACCACCTCCACCTGCTTTACTCTTTCACTCATCTTCTGGAGGTCCGCCCGTATCAGGGTCACTTCTGTTGCGGTCGCTCCCACTGTTGCTTGTACCTGGGCCAAGGCTTGCAAGACGTCCTCCAGAGTAGCCTTCTTCGCACCGTCTCCTTCCGTGCCTTTGCCCATAGATTTGCGCTGCTCCGGCTGGGAGAGTGATTGTTTATCATAAGCAAATTTATCAAGCTTAGCTTGGGTGGTGGTATTTCTGAGCCCTTTTCCCGCCATTGTGTCACGCTGGCGCGTTCAACCAGCCGCGGCGTGCTGTTGGAGGATTGTTTGCAGCGGATGGTCTGTTAGGCCGCCCGAGTTTCAGCGGTGCCCAGTCTTCTTAGTTGTTAGACTTCCCACCGTCGGGCCCACACTCTGTACACCAGACGCACTAGTTACTCAGGATCTAGTTTCAAAGAGGGCGTCCGGTCCCTTCGGTGAGAAAGTTTGTGCCTACAATGGCGGACGGGATGTAAAATGGCGGCGACTATGCACTTACTTTCCCGACTTCAGTTGCACTTAGCGCCGCCGTCGTCCACTGTAGTGAAAAAGGATATCCGCGAGTTTTGAATTTGAATGGCTGGTGCCACTCTGGCCGCCTGGAGGATGGTGTCACGATCTCTAAAGTTAAAAAGTCTCGCTAGGATCGGGCGCGGTGAGGCCCCTGGCTTAGGCGTTCCCCCAGGTACCCTATGGGCCCGTTCCATGGTGAAGAAGTTTGAAAGGCCCTTGGGGGCTAGTTGGTTCTTTATCAAATCCTCCACATATAAGTCCATGGCTCCTGTGGTTTCAGATTCCGGGACCCCCAAAATGCGGACGTTGTTCCGCCGGGAACGACCTTCATGACCGTCCAGCTTTTCTTTGAGCAGCTTATTGTCGGCCTGCAATTTCTCCATTGCGACCTGTAGATCCGAGACATCCTCCACCAATGACTTAGCTACCACCTCCACCTGCTTTACTCTTTCACTCATCTTCTGGAGGTCCGCCCGTATCAGGGTCACTTCTGTTGCGGTCGCTCCCACCGTTGCTTGTACCTGGGCCAAGGCGTGCAAGTCGTCCTCCAGGGTAGCCTTCTTCGCACCGTCTCCTTCCGTGCCTTTGCCCATAGATTTGCGCTGCTCGGGCTGGGAGAGTTATTGTTTATCATAAGCAAATTTATCAAGCTTAGCTTGGGTGGTGGTATTTCTGAGCCCTTTTCCCGCCATTGTGTCACGCTGGCGCGTTCAACCAGCCGCGGCGTGCTGTTGGAGGATTGTTTGCAGCGGATGGTCTGTTAGGCCGCCCGAGTTTCAGCGGTGCCCAGTCTTCTTAGTTGTTAGACTTCCCACCGTCGGGCCCACACTCTGTACACCAGACGCACTAGTTACTCAGGATCTAGTTCCAAAGAGGGCGTCCGGTCCCTTCGGTGAGAAAGTTTGTGCCTACAATGGCGGACGGGATGTAAAATGGCGGCGACTACGCACTTACTTTCCCGACTTCAGTTGCACTTAGCGCCGCCGTCGTCCACTGAAGTGTCTTGGCGTTGGAGCGATAATGCAAATCCTTATTCGATCTGGAAGGATCTGCAGGCTTCCAACGCCGTTGTCGTGGGTCTGCGCTCGCTGCGGGCACTTCCGGTTTACAGCGCCGACAAGGCTCCACTTCCGACCGGGCAGGTCCCAACCCAGCCACCGCGGCTGCACTCACGCCACCAGGCCGCACACAGAGGTCGTCGTTTCCTCCCGTTCCCGGGGCGTCAACGCTCCCAAACTTTTCCTCCAAGTGCCGTTCGGTCACCGGACCCAGGGAACCCCTTCTGGGTTCGTTTTTGAACGGATAGGCATGCGGATTGATGCGGGAAGCCGCCTTGCTACGGGAGCCTCTCTATTTTGCTGCCGCCATCGTCGGCTGCTAGCCACGCCCCTGATGTTTAATATTTTTAAAAAAGAAAACAAAAATATTTAAATGATTATAGAATGTAGCATGTTTAAGTTTAAATGGAATATAATAGCGATTTGACGAAAGAACCATTACAAAAAATATAGGTTAATTAAGGAATTACTACGTGCAAGGTAATGATTAGGAGCGATGGTATCATCTTGAGTTTATCTTTCATTTGCACAGAGGGATCATATTGTTAATGTATATTTTAATTTACATTCAACTTTATGATCTTTCAAGTGGAGTTGGATGACTTTCAACAGAGAATTTGAAAGAATAATAAATAAGATTTTTTTTAGTATGCAAGTGTTTCTTAATGATCGAAAAATGTAGCATAAATAAACTATTGACGCAAAAAAGAAATACTTTGGAATAAAGGAGAATACTCTTTATCTTCTAAAGTGAAAATGGGTTAAAAGTATTTATATTGAATAGTGCTTTTATCAATTTTCACTTTTGAAAAACAGGAGGAATATCTTCGCAAGCACTTTAAAAAAAGAATTGTGTCTCAAAATATTAATTAATAATGCTTTTGATTTTTAAATATGATTGTAAAATGTAATAATGACATGAAGTGAACATAAAAAAAGAAAGATGAAGTAGTGAGGGAGTGTCATAGCACTTCTATACTACTTTATCAGAAAGTAAAAAACGCCCAAACATTTAAATAAAGAGTCTGGGGCAACACTTATACATTGTAAACATAAGGAATGAGTGCTTATGATAAAATAAAAAAAATGTGGTCCAACGCTTGATACCAATGAATGAAAAAAAGATTTTGCATTTCACCCATGTGATGAATATAAAAGACTCAATGAAAATAATTTGAAAACTTGTGCATTTTTCTTTCAAGGATGGTTTGAAGAATTATACATTTAATGAAAGGACAAAGTACTCCATGCTAAAGGAGAAAAGTCAGCACAATTATGATAGAATAGAAAATAGAATCATATTTTTAAATACCTTTACAGTCAACAAACTTGTAAGCAGAGTACACAGTTTAAGTTAAAAACACCCTACCACAACTAGTTTTTGAAACGCATTGTTAAAATACAGTGCGTCACAAAATGGGCTACGTACATGGTGAGGGTATCATAACGTCACATAGAAAAAACAAGCCAATCAACATTAGGATTAGGAAGGCAAAGTTAACCACACAACAGACAATCACAATTTTTTTTAAACTGTGCAAGGAAAGGGATTAGTCAGTAATACATCTTCTTACAATGCTTCACAACCAATGAAAAAGAGGTGTAGAAAGTTTCTATTTTTAACATACGAGCAAATCAGATGACGTTGCTATTACACGCAGGGGGAGGTAAGTGTCGCTTACAATAAATAATTACAATAAAAAAAGGGTAGTTTATAAGAGCACTTTGGAATAAAACACATGTGTGCTTGATTAAATAAAGTTTACGAGGTGAAGTATAATCAAAAATCTTCAAAAAATTAACAGGAAAATCACGGCGTTAACATTATCACTGCATTAGCGATGAATCACATGAATTACTTTTCACCACTGTCTGCCACTCCTTACTTCACTTGCAAAGTTAAAAGGAACATGTGCGACATTTGCATAACAAGTGTAGTGCGATGCGAATTATTGAGGGTGACTTGCTTTCTCAAGACCCCGAAAGGCTTCTTGCAGAATAAGTCCGCACTTATCTGCCAGACCCCATTTAATGATTAACCAGGCTCTCAAGGTTAAACACATCGGAAATCAACTCTCGTCACTTTCTGTTCATCCAGGTTGACAGTGAAAGTGTGTGTCTCATTCTCCTTTAGCTCCTTTCTTTTTCATAGTAATTGTTACTCATCACTATCCAGCAAATACCCTACAGATGCAAACCCCTGGATTTTTCAATAGAAATTGTTACTCATACACCATCCAGCACATACCCTACAGATGCACCACCTTGGGGTTGGAATATTTTTTTTACTGATACACTATCCAGCACATACCGTACAGATGCCCCCCCTGGAGTTAGAATAGTAATTGTTACCCCTACACTAACATGCACTTATCCTACAAATGCACCCCACTGGAGTTAGAATAGTAATTGTTACCCCTACACTAACCTGCACAACCCCAAAGATGCACCCCATGGAGTTAGAACACTTATTGTTACCCCAACACTAACCTGAACTTACCCTACAGATGCACCCTGCTTTCTCTTTCAAAATCCAAACCAGATTTACAACACCCTTTCGCCACTTTCCAATAGAAGCCCATGTTCACACCAGAACACGGGTTTCTATTGGAATTCCCAAGGCCATATTATCAAGCCCATTAAAATGGCGATAATTTTTATTGCCCTGGTTGATAATATGCCCCTTGGTTTGGATTTTGAAAGACAGAGCAGTGAAATCTGTTCTCACTTTCAAAATCCAAACCAGATTGCTTTTCAACATGCAAGTTAGCATATCCCCATGTTGAAAAGCAATGCTGGCTCCCGAAGGACCCGGGGAGCCGGCGGGACCATGGGGGCATTGCGGCTCCCCCCACAGTCCCCAACATTTTTTATAAGACCCGTGGGATAGAGTCTCCGGGGATATTAGAAATCACTGATAGGAGCTATTTTTTTACGGAAAAATTAGAAGTCGCGCACCCAGTTCAGTACTCAGTGCATCCCCCTGGTGTGCACGCGCTGGATGCACAACTCATAATCTGTAGGTGCACGACTCCAGTGCCTCTGGTGCACAACTTCTACGCGTTTGGGAGCTGGCATTGCTTTTCCACATGGAGAGCTACTAACATGCAGCTCCCCATGTGAAAAGGCAATCTGATTTAGATTGTGAAAGAGAGAACAGATTTCCTTGCTATGGGACGGCAGGATGGACACCCCGGGACAATGCAGGAGCCGGCCCTCCCACAATACATAAAGCCCCGAGGAGTGGTGGTCCCCGGGGCTTTGGAGACCTTGCAGCCCCCCAACCATTTTTTTTTGTAGCACTGGGGGTGACGGGCCTTTGAGTGCTCCAGGAGGGGGGCCCCATACATTTTTTAATGTTGCCCCCGGTATTTAGCCCCCCCGGGAGCTAATTATAAAAAAAAGCTCTGTTTTATTTAATTTAAAATTTTTAAGGCAGAGTCCGCCCACCCAACACACACCTGCTGTGTGTTTTAAAAAAAAAAAATGTGTCGGGCCTGGGAGACTTTCAGGGACCTCCTAAGCAGGTCTAGAGGGTAAAGTATTTCTACCCTGCCCCTTTTCTACGTTTTGCACACATATTCCACTGACTTCTTCAGCCTCGCTTCTACCAATGCACAAAATGGCTGCCAACAGTTCCTAGTTTCGAATGTTGACAACCACTAGACAGCCAATTAGCATTCAGCATGTGATTGGAAGAGTGCGCTTATGATACACTCACGGTCCGCTGATAGTCCGCGGATCCTCCACGCTTATAGATATATAAATGCTTTTAACTGTAACTTTCTCAGGAACTACTGAACAGATTGACACCATTGAAACAAAAGGCACAAGTCTGAACTGAGGACTACATCTTTGCCAAATTTGGGGTAATTCCGTTTAGCAGTTCGGGCTGTAGCTGTGGCTAAAGGTCCTATAGGAAATTGCATGGGGAAAAGCATTTTGGGACCCCCCCCTTTTCACTCGGCCCTCGCTTGACGAATAACAGTGAAACTTTCAGGATAGGAGCAGACCGTAAGTTTTGAAAATTTCGCGAAGATTCATCAACCGGCGCCAAAGTTATTCCAAATAGAATGTTGCGGACTTCCTATGGAAAATAGGTCCTAACTATAACTACCTACTGGCAACCGCAAGTAGGAAAAAAAAATAATAATAAACAAAAATATATATATGTGATCAAGCCACTCCGGTGGTTAAACGCATTATGGCGGACTCTTGAAAAATTAACGCTACTTGTTTTTGCACTTACTCTGGGCTCGTGTCTGCTTCCTCGGTGCTTGCTGGAAACTCCTTGTTGCACCCGATCTTCTTAAGCAGCCTCTGGGATATATATATATATATATATATATATATATATATATATATATATATATATATATATATATATATATATATATATATATATATATATATATATACATATACATATATATATATACATACATATATATATATATATATATATATATATATATTCACATATATTCACTGAAAAAACCATAGGTTTGACACCAGTTATAGTTAGCTGGAAATTTTACTGACATAAAACCAATGAAATTCCGCGTTATAGTTAGTTGGACTCACTATAACTTGCGCGTTGACACTATAACTTGCTGATGACATTACATATTACATCACTCATGACATGGTCAGTGACATCACTCATTACATCACTGATGACATACCTCCTTTAAGTGTAATGTAACCCTTAAAACACATATTGGAAAATAGAAATTAACATTTTCAAAAAAATGGAGATACCCATACCAGTTACATCAACCAATTCAGTAATTCCACCATCTATATACACATTCTCTCATTCACCAACAGTTCTATATAGTCACTCATACATATACTCACTCAACATATGTAATGATACACCTATACATCCTGTTACACACCGACAATCATCCAAAAGTTACTCACACACATACTCACACATGCAAATAAACTATTGAACATCCATTTATTGGCATATAAAACTATACACACACTACCACGTTACTTCTAAAGAAACTTATACATACTTACTCTCTTAAACAATCACTTATAGAAACACATACTTATTTAAACAGGAACTCTTTCTATCTCTTAGTCTCACATATACTGACTTATATATATCAATACTCACATATACTAAATTAAAACATATCTCGTTACTGATAAAGACACTAGTGAGGCAGGCATTCACTCACTAACACACACATATACACACTCATCCACCCATGCAGTCCTGCACATATGCTGTCTTCAAAAAACATAGAAACAGTGAGTCAGTCATTGATGGATCTATATGATAAGTAACACCCCCACCAAACCATAGAGACACTCATACTGATACTAAAAAAACATCTAATAACCCATATACACACACATGTAGGTACTCATCAACCCATGCAGCCACTTATTCACAAAGTGAAACACTGATACATATATTTAAATATTTAAACATTACTCGCTAATATATGTATTCACTAAGATACACTTAATAAGCCAGTTATCCAATCATTTCTTTTTGAAAAAAACATTCATTAAGACAATAATTTAAACATTTATTCTTCCCTCGACCTTTACATATACATATATAAAACATATTTATTTTTTAGAAAGACACACATTCACTGGATGGTGTCATAAGTGATGTCACTGACCATGTCATGAGTGATGTAATATGTAATGTCATCAGCAGTGCATTACACGCGTAAGTTATAGTGAGTCCAACTAACTATAACGTGGAATTTCATTGCTTTTATGTCAGTAAAATTTCCAGCTAACTATAACTGGTGTCAAACCTATGGTTTTTTCAGTGAATTTCATAGGTTTTTTAAATGCTACTTCCTAACTATAACGTGTGTAAAACCTAGGGTTTTTTCAGTGAATTTCATAGGTTTTTCAAATGCTATTTCCTAACTATAACGTGTGTAAAACCTATGGTTTTTTCAGTGAATTTCATAGGTTTTTTGAATGCTAGTTCCTAAGTATGAAATCACGTTCGTAACTAGATAGTGTCACCGCCTACACGTCCTGAGAAGCGCATGTAAAGTCATGTGACTTGAAAACAAGACTTCCAATTGGTTCTTAGTAGTTTCTGTTCTGGAATTTACACGAAGCACTCCACCCACTTTCCTCACAATCTTTTCTACTCTCAAGAGACAACAACGTCGAGCATCTTCCAGAAACTTTGCTGAAATGGCTGCCCTTTCGCATTCATCTTCCGAATCTGAAGGAAATGAGCGACCACCGTTAAGAAGAAAAAAGGAATCTTTCATTTGGCAATTTTTTACTTATCCTGAAGATCAAAAGAAAGTGAATGCGCCAAAAGTAACCTGCACGATATGCAATTCGGAGCTCTCAAGGGGAAATCCAAATAGAAAATATTACTTTTCTATACACACCATGGTGCGGCATGTTAAACAAAGGCACCCTGAGCATTATGCAACAGCATCGACAAGTGCCCTGGCCACGCTATTACCATCAGAGGTGGCCAGCACATCTTCTGGTGGACGTCCTGTATCTCCATCGAGTGCTGAGATGGACTTGAGACCATATCTTGCGAAGGTGCACATGAAATGCAACGAGTGTGGAAAAATTATTTTGTATGGAGAGCACAGCCTCGTTCTTATTAAACTCAAAATTGAAAGTCATAAATGCCCCAAGAAAAGATAAATTTCTTCACTTCATTTTCATAGTATTACATACTGAAAAATGTAGTAGCAACTTTAAGAAATCGAAAGCATCATAACACTTGTTTCCAAAAAAAAAAAAAAAAAAAAGTTATTTTCAGAACTAACTCTTTCCACCAAAACATGCTCCAAGAGCATATTATGAAATGTGTTTTCGCCGCTTTATTTTAGTGCGAGACCGGGTGCGCGCACCCTCCTATCGCGTACAGGACCTGACACTTGCATGTGAAGTCATGTGACTTCAAAACAACACTTCTAATTGGTTCTTGGTAGTTTCTATTCTGGAATTTACACGCAGCACTCCACCCACTTCCATCACTTTCTTTTCTACTCTCAAGAGAGAACAACGTCGTACATCTTCCCGAAGACTTCGCTACAATGGCTACCGTTCCGAATTCATCTTCCGAATCTGAAGGAAATGAGCGACCACCTTTGACAAGAAAAACGGAGGCCACGCTATTACCATCAGAAGTAATCAGCACATCTTCCGGTGGACGACCTGTATCTCCATCGAGTGCTGAAATGGACTTGAAACCATATCTGGCGAACGTGCACATGAAATGCAAGAACTGTGGAAAACTTCTTGTATACGGAGAGCAAAGCTTTATTCTAATTAAACACAAAATTGAGAGTCATAAATGCTCCAAGAAAAGTTAAATTTCTTCACTTTATTTGGATAGTATGACATACTGAAAAATGTCGTAGCAACTTTAAGAAATCAAAAGCATCATAACACTTGTTTCCAAAAAAAAAAAAAAAAAAAAAAAAGTTCTTTTCAGAACTAACTCTTTGTACCAAAACGAGCTCCAAGAGCATATTATGAGATGTTTTTCGCCGCTTTCTTTTAGTGCGCGACCGGGTGCGCGCACCCACCTATCGCGAACAGGCGTCGAGACACGCATGTGCAGTCATGTGACTTTAAAACAACACTTCCAATTGGTTCTTACTAGTTTCTATTCTGCAATTTACACGGAACACTCCACCCACTTCCCTGGAAAACCAGTTTATCAAAAAACTTTTAAAGCCTCCCCTTAAGAAAAAATTACAATTATAAAGTTTTATTTCCTAAGTCTCTGATCTCCAACTGTGCAACGTGGCTCTCCTGTGTGTCGTAATAAGGTCCATAAACAAAAACTACAGGGCCAGCATTATAAACATGCACAGAACCACAAAACGACAAGAGCCACCATGTTGATATATATCCTTAATATAATAAACCTCTGAGAATAAATACATATTTCTGTGGCACCCCATAACAGAAATGTGGCGTCTTCTGACTCTGCTCCATTACCAAACACCCTAACCCCCCGCCCCCCTCACTCTTCACTAAACTCCGCCCCACCCGGACCCCCTATTACAAACCCCCAACCTACCCTCCCTGCCCAAACCCACCATGAACCTCAAACCGCCCCTGGAAAACTTATAAGACACAGGATTACTAAAACTCAAAGAATAGGCAACAGGCAGATAATGTAAATAGTACATAAAGGCACATATTTTTTCCATAATACTATTGAAAAACATGTTCTATTTTTTATAAATCTATCATGCATCTGACCCTCTAGAACTGCTTTCAAAACGTGAACTATAAACCTCTACTTTTCATTTTCAAACCATACACTTTCAATTGCATTATTTTTTTTTCACAATTCATGTAATGTTACACACCTTTTCTAAAATACACCAGTCCCTGTTATTTATAAGGATTTATTTTCAGTCTTCATCAGTGACACTTTCTTAACATATAATGGAAATCACTGTAACTTTTTAAACGACAATGCTAACGCGGTAAAAATAACCCTTCATTTGCTTTCCTTTAAGAATGCAGACTATCTACCCCACGCATGCGTTTCTTGATCTTTGTATTTGGCAGCGAATACCGACCTTGAATCGGAAGACATGAACAAGAGCGCCATTGTCACATTTAAAACTGAACGTTGCATCTGCTCACACACATATCTTTCACTTAGCTAACAATCACAGAACACAGCATTGATGTAAAAAAAAATTGACCTTGCTTTACAACTTCCTCAAATCACTCCCTTATTTTTTAACGCATCCTCCAGTTCAGGAAAAGCTACTTTTTTGATAACTACTAAGCAATATATAAGTGACTAGACTCCTAGAAAATTTATCAAGTCATTCTGCTCCTCTCCACTGCATAGCCGGCGACCTAATTCTGTGGAGTTGCTATACAACCGGCAGTGCTGCGCCGTTTCCTTTACCATCTTGGGAAATTCAAAATGGATGTCCCTCCTGCCTTCGCAAATGAGCCGGACCACTTAGAACTATTTCGACAGAGAATGCTTCTGTACTACGGCACCTTACCACTCTCAACTTTGAATACTTCATATTGATTATCATTTCGATATTCGTATTTCACCTGTGTGCAGCCTGTATTTCATTGCCTGAGCTGTGATTTCATGTGGGCCCTGGATTTATGTCTCTGCAATTTGGTACCTCCTGAACCGAATTACAATCACCTCATGAATCCGTTACTTGATCATGAACAGCTTTGTTACAATGGAGGGTTTATGGCCTTTGCAGCGATACAAGGAGTTCTGGGTCATTGGAATATATTCGCAGCGGCGCAAGATTTCCTAACAGAGAGCTACATCGAAAACCCACCGAGCTGCCCTATGATGGTAAAAGACGCTCCAATAATGACAGATCATGAATGCTCCTTTCCTCTTCTTAATTGGATGGCTGACATGTTTTCAGATGATAACAGTGATTTCCTGTTAGAAGCACTTGCTGCATACTTTGCCTACACAATGGACGGTTAACTCTTTCCTAACAGAGAACTACATCGAAAACCCACCGACCTGCCCTCTGATAATAAAAGAGGCTCCGATTTTTACAGATCATGAGTACTGCTTTACTCTTTTCCATTGGATAGCTGACATACTTTCAAAGGATAAAAGTGATTTCCTGTTACAAGCAGAAGCTACCTATTTTGCCTAAACAATGCTTCAATAACTCTTATACAAACCATTGACGTCCTCATTTCCTTTTGCTTCCCTATATTCTTCACGTTCTTTTCCATATTTTCTTTTGAAGAACAGACCTATTGGCTTTACTAACAGTGGACATTATGATTTCGTGTTGTTTAAATTTTGATCTTTTATGTGGACTACATTTGTTTCTTCAGCTACTCGATTTTCAACTTTATTTTTTTACAGTCTAATCTCAACAATTCTATTGCATATCTTATGTAAGTTTATTTCAAACGTACTCGATGCAAAACTCGCTAATATATGCTACATGTACCCTAATTAATGTGTAAATTTTAAACGAGTTTTTTATAACTGTAAACGCCATTTCGCATCTCAACTGCTTATTTCCGCCTCACACGCCTCTGCTCCTTTAATTTTCTATAAAATTATTAATTTAAAATACTTTACAGAAAAATATGTTCTTTCAACAATATTTCCATTGTTACTTGTGCTGTATTTCAAATGCAATACTGCAACCTTCAAAAGATATATCAATACAGTAGTTCTCCTCAATACTGATTTGCGCACCATCCAACAGATTACATACATGCACCTCTCGCCATTTTGTCGCTTTTGGCGCCTTTTTTTCCCCGTACACAGTAACATAACACAAACTTGATAGTGCTTCGCATGTAGACAGCTGATTGATAAAGTAATGATGTATAACCACTTGCATTTTCATGTATTGTTCCCTAACTGAAAGGCCAGAGACCTTCTTCCATTTATTAAAATATGATACACTTCCTTATAAGAGTGTACAATGTTTTTTTCCAACTATATTCATTTTTCTTCAACTATAGCGTTTGTATTTCATGTACTACTGACAATACCAATTACTGTGTTTTTTGCAATTTCTGTACTCATATTACATAATGATTTGCCTTTAAAACAGTACATTTCTAAATAAACATTTCAAATATTCACGGTTTCTCTTTTAATCCATAATCTCAACTGAAATGATTTCATATTGAAAAACTATTCATGGGTTCCACATAACCTTAACTGTAGACACTGAGGACCTTATTTATGAAGACCTTCCGCCGCCTCATTTTTTAAAATGAGAAAAAGTGACGCACCGGTGGCGCAAGGCCTTCATAAATAAAGTCCTGAATGTTTTCTTTTCTCGACCTCACTTACTGATACTAGAACCTGCAAGCAAATTACGGCCCGTGAACTCTTTCTTAGTAGGTCGCGCACCGTACAGACAGTTATACCACTGTTAAAAAATTTTTTTTACTGTTACCAAGCACCGCCACAGTTCCGCTTCACTCAGACTTAATCACTGCTCCCACGCTTCTACAGGCCAAACGCTATGTCGTATTTCTCTCCTTATCACACTTTCATCTCCACAATAACAAACAGTTCTCCGCCTGCCACCACAGAACAGAGTGCAGATGCAGAGGCACCAAAGAGTGAATCCATCACCAACTGCCATCTCCGGCTGTTTCCATGGTTACACCTCATTCTGCACCTTGCTGAAGGCACAGGTCAAAAGTTCATGTCTCAACGTTCTACAACAAACTAAGAAGACTATTTTCCCTCCAGAAACACCTGCCAATCCACAGCTCTGTTACATGTCTTGTTTTTTCACACCCAATAGTACTTTTCGTTTAACAAACATTAACATGCAACGTACTGTTCAATCTCCACTTATTACAATCAACCAATCATATTAATTTTTTTAACCACACCCAGCCTCTTCCTTTTTCTTTATTTAGAATTTCAACTTCTAACTCCCATTCCACTTCCAGAACCGATCTGAGGACGACTACAAATCCCTTGAAAATGAAGGTCTGGCTAATAGGACACAGTTATATTCACTGGAGTGAAAAATATGCAGTAAGCAGACGAATTTGCAACCTCGGCTTACCAAATGTACACATAACATGGATTGGCAAAAGAGGATTGAAATGTCACCAATTGATTCCATTGGTGAAAACTTTTATGCATCTCCCAGAACCAGACCTTATAATTGTGCACTGTGGTGGGAACGATCTAGGCACAATCACTGGGGTAGGTCTGGAAATGCTTCTAAAAGACACCTTTCGACAATTGATGACACTTTTTCCTCGATCTGCCTTGGTATATTCCAATATATGCCAAAGACAG
The DNA here is from genome assembly GCF_964263255.1 of Lissotriton vulgaris. Classification (NCBI taxonomy): domain Eukaryota; kingdom Metazoa; phylum Chordata; class Amphibia; order Caudata; family Salamandridae; genus Lissotriton; species Lissotriton vulgaris. The sequence continues at coordinate 1,716,937,826 of NC_141689.1, read as the reverse complement.
AAATGGAATTGGTCCAATCAACATTGTGCACAATTTGAGAAAGCAAGGAGACATGTAAATAAATCTGTTTCTGCGTTCCTCAGAGATTATAGCATGGGTTCTATTTACCACAACAACTTGCGATACCACATGCAAGACGTCTATAGGAGAGACGGTGTTCATTTCACGAATGAGGGAAACAGAATCTTCCTCTGCAACATCAGGCTCTGCATCGGTACTTACTTATAAATGCAGAAAACACTCAATTAACACAAGGGCTCTTTTCAGAGCCACCTTATATCTAACCACTCAAACTTCCGATTTATCTCCATTTTCACACTCTTGTAAATAGGTGTGCGCGACCGAGAGCGCGCACCCCGTATTTTTTTTCGGGAAAAAATTATATCTTTTTGCGTTTAACGCCCTTACTGCACACCCCGAGAAAAGCTACGCAGCAAAACAATCTCTACCTTCTCCCCTTTCCATGTTTCAACGCTTTGAAATGAACAATATATTCACTCGCAGTGACAAAATGGCGAACAAAACTTCCTGATTTCCTTCGAATCGAACGTTAACAGACGTCACGCAGCAAAAAAAAATTCCGCTCACGCGCAGCCGCTTGAGTGCGCGCACGCGTGCGCGCCTATAGATATATAATTGACTTTAACTTTAATTTTCTCAACAACTACTGAACAGATTTACACCATTCCAAAAAAGCGTAATCTGCGAACCGGACTCTACAGTTTTGCCAAATTTCTTATAAATCCATTCAGCCGTTCGACCTGTAGCCGAGTCTAAAGGTCCTATGGAAAATAACATGTAGAAAACACTTTTTATCTGACCCCCTTATATCTCAGCCCCCACTTAACCAATCCCCCCCAAACTTTCAGGGAAGGAGCGCAGCGGACCGAGCCATCTTCTATGAGAAATTCGCTAAGATTCTTCAACCAGGGCCAAAGTTATTCCAAATAGAATGTTGAGGATTTCCTATGGAAAACAATCCTAACTATAACTACCTACTGGCGACCGCCAGTAGGTAAAATATATATATATATATATATATATATATATATATATATATATATATATATATATATATATATATATATATATATATATATATATATATATATATTCACTGAAAAAACCATAGGTTATAGACCATATATAGTTAGGGATTAGCATTTACAAAACCTTATTTTACTCGCATAAAACCATTGAAATTTGCATATATAGTTAGTTGCGCTAACTATATATCGCGCACCCGCAATCCACTGCTGATGATGTCACATATTACATCATTCATGACATGGTCAGTGACATCACTGATGACATCACTGATGACATCATCCAGTGGCTGTCTGTTTCTGTAAAGTTAAAATATATCTTACATATTGAAGAATGAGTGGATGTATAAGTGTCTGGATGAAGGATTAAGTAGGTGCATGACTGACTGTATGAGAGAGTGATTAAATGTGTCTTACTGAGTGCATGGGTTAGTGACTAAACTGTCTTAATGTGTACATCATTATGTCTGTTGTTCTGTAAACTGCTGCATGTGTTGATCAGTAGCTATATGAGTAACTATATGGGTTATTGATTGGTTGTCCAAGTATTTGTATGGGAGAGTGAGTGTGTGTGTGTGTGGGGGTGGCTGGGAGGTGTGTGACTCTGTGCATACATGTGTAAGCAGTTGATTCACTAGATCTATGGGTTCAAAAGTGCATGTGGAAACAGCTGTATGGGCGGTTGACTGTGTGCATGAGTGTATTGGTGAGTGAATGGATATCTCAGTGCTACATGTCAAAGTAAGTACATATGTAAAACACAGTACATGTGAGAGTTGACATATATAAATTACTGTGCATAAGAGCCAGTGAATGTGTGAGTGGCTGCATGGATCATTGAAAACTTGTATCAGTGATTGTATAAGAGAGTAAATATGTGTTAGAATATGTTTGAATAAGTAAGGTGTGTATAACTGTATAGTTGAGCAAATGGAGGTGTGATTGATTCTTTGCATGACTGACTAGGTGTGTGAGTAATTCCATGGATGAGTGACAGTCTGAGTGTCTGTTTACTCTGAGTGTATCTAAGGTTATATTAGAGTCTGAAGAGGTTAATCGTATTATCACATGAATGATGTCATCATTGATGTGATCAGTAATGATGTTATCAGTGATATCATTTGAGATGTCATCAGTGATGTCATCAGTGATGTCATTTGAGATGTCATCAGTGATGTCATCAGTGATGTCACTGACCATGTCATGAATGATGTAATATGTGACATCATCAGCAGTGGATTGCGGGTGCGCGATATATAGTTAGCGCAACTAACTATATATGCGAATTTCAATGGTTTTATGCGAGTAAAATAAGGTTTTGTAAATGCTAATCCCTAACTATATATGGTCTATAACCTATGGTTTTTTCAGTGAATTTTCAAGGTTTTGTAAATGCTAATTCCTAACTATATATGGTCTATAACCTATGGTTTTTTCAGTGAATTTCAATGGTTTTTAATAGCAAATATCAAATGCTGTCAAATGTCAAGTACATGATAGGTAAAAACATTTTCGTGTTTATGCACACTGATGTGCTTTGAACGCTGCCCCCCCCCCTTTTCTCTTAGGAGTACTCTCTCTTTGCAGATAGTGAAGGGTAGTTAACGCAGGCCTTTGCCCCCGTTGTAATCTGTCGTGCCTGCTTCTCTCTCCATTTGATTGATTGATTTTTGAATTGGTTCTCTTTGGTTCATTCTGTATTTACAAACAAGCACAGAGTCGCAATACTCTGTTTAGTCTTTGCAGATAGTGAAAAATCGTTTAAAAAAACAAAAGGAATCGAGCAAAATCAGTAGGCCACTAATGGGATCTGTTTTTGACCTCGCTATAATAGAAACATTAAGAACAACCCCTCATGAGAAATACGAAACTAGTGAGATGAACTTAGCTCCACACCATGATGGCTGCAAGACAGCTCGACTCTGCCGCCCACCCCACCCCACCCAAAATAACGACAAACCCTATGCAAATATTATAAATATATACAACACACCAGCAAAGTAACAGGGTGAAACATTTTATTAAATAACTATTTACATAACTATTTTATACTTTTTGTTGCCCGATCCGGCTAGCTCAATCGATCGAGCATGCAACTCATGCACTATGATAGCAAGCGTTGCTGCTGATGCTATGCAGACAAAAACTGGTTTTCAGTTTGTACAGTCTTCTAGATTTTTCCATCCAAGGCTGGTTGAGAGTTTGTAGAACGATGGCTTCAGATTTTCAACATACGGTGTGGTGGCGCGGACTGGGAGGGGGCGCTTGGCTCCTGCCCCCTCCCCAAGTAAGATTTTCATACGTGAGTGTACGTTCATGGTTTTGGTCCCTGAGTTGCTTCGATGTCACTGCCATGCTCAAATGGCATAAGTCCTGGATGTTGGGTGCCATAGTTCAGAGTTCTGAGCAGCGCTTGTAACACTGTCTGAAGCTTATTTGCACCTGCTGCAGCTTCACTATTCTCAAAGTAAGTGAGGGCCGTTTGTGGACCTGACTGCATTGGAAAACAATGTGATGCGGTGCCTCCCTGAACCGCTTGACGGAGGCCCCCGAGGGGCGGTAAGATGGCACTTAGCTCCTGCCCCCTCCCCAAGTCGTGTTGCCCTGGTGTGGCCTGAGATCGCCCCCGACATAGGCGGCCGGCTCCCGGGGTCCGGCGGAACTTTTTGCCTTTTGATGACTCTTCCATTCTGGACCTTGTCCCACAATCCGTTTGACCTGAAGACACGCTGTAGTGGGGCGCCCCTTTACCGTTTCAGTTGCCATTCCGCCCGCTTTTGCTACACTGTGCCTCTTCCGCCATTCAGCTGTTTACCGCCCGCTCTTGCGACTACAGCGTCTCGCTCACCATGTAGTTGAGTTGCTCCCGCTCTTGCGATGCAACGATAGGCGGCTGCCACAGGACTCTCAAAATGGCGGCCGGCTCTTCAGATTTGGCGTGTTCCACTAAAATGGCCCTGGGACACCTTGGAACTTGGACGCTTGCCTGATAATGCTTGGGTCCCATTCTCGAAAGCGTCCCCTCAGCCTTGAAGATTCTACAAAAGTCTTGGGGGTCCCCGACTCCCGCAGGCTTCTGGTGGGGAGCGGCTGCCATGATTGCTCATGGAATGGCCACGACTGAGCTACGAGATGGTGGTGCTCTCATGCTGACGCCAGCTTTAGTCTGAAACATCCAGAAACACTGTAGACTACCAATTCGATCAGTTCCGGTAGCGCCCCAACATGACCCAGTAGAGAAGAACTTGCCCTCCCCTCTTTGACTGATGGTTCTTGTTGCCTGTCCCTTCTGTTGTCATTTAACAGAACTTTTTAGACTGCTGAAAGGGGTTGTGTTCCGAACGCTGGTTGGTGGAGACATTTTGACTATATTCTGGACCTACGTTGTTGCGTAATGCGTTATATGACACGCCGCGTTAGCGCACCCGGAAGTGCTCCGGTGCGCGAAGCGCAGCTTCCCGGAAGCGATCCGGGGCGCGGCGCGCAGCGCGTAACGTAAGCACAACAGGTCATGTGACTTGTTAATAAAACTTTTCATTGGTTCATTTTACTTTTGTTATTTTAATGATGAAAAGCTTGGTCATATGACCTAAAAATTACGCTTTTTATTGGTTTCGAACATTATTTTTTCTTAAACATATATGTTATAATGTTCCAGGCTAATGTACTTTCCCGGAAAATTTACAACTGTCCTGCAAGTAAAATATATTCCTTTTTCGAGAAAAAGGGCGTTTCTTCGTCCCATGACGGAGCCGTTGAGTAAAAGAGGCTCGGCCTGCTGTCTTAGTCGCCGATACGCCTGATTATCAGATTCTTATCAATCACTTTATGTTGCAGGAGTGGAAAACACAACTGCCCTTGACCATTTATCTTTACTGCGTTCCTGCGTATTATACCTTTTATCCGTCATGTAATTGGACTGCTTTATTTCACTTGCCTTTTACTGATTCGAAAACAGTGACTAAAATTAAAAACTTTACCAATGTAAATACTACTACCATGTTTTGTTTTAAAAACCTTTATTATGAAAATGTCAGTATACAAATACGGGCCTATAACCACGTGGGCCGGCCACAGAGCTAACTGAAATCGTATATGATGAGGAGACATTTACATTGTAGAAGAACGTAACGAGCGGGCCATTAGGTTGCAAGAACTAAGGTGTCTAACAGTTGCGGAATCGGTGGACGTACATTTTGTAATTAAAATACGACAGGGCCACTTTCAATAAAATTATCTAGATATACATTTGCGGGCAAGTACCATGGGTGACGTTAATTCGAACTTTCAATAGTACAGTAATCAATAACACATCAGAACTTAATATCAATAGGGATGTCGAAATATTCAATCAATTCTCGTCCCCGCCCGTCATGAGCATCAAAACTGCATTCATATCTCGTGATATCAAAGTTGTTCAACCAGTACACAACAAGGAGTTACGAGTCCCATTTATACCGGCGCCATTGTGGGCGAGGCCGGGCAGGTCCAGGATATAGTCAAAATGTCTCCACCAACCATCGGCCAGACCAGAACCCCTTTCGGCCCTTTATGCTACAAGATGGTGTCTTCCATTCAGAAAATATTGTTGGCAGCATTTTGAAAGGAAAGATAAACAGCCGTTCTCCTAGTGAGTCTCACATTGTTACATTTAGGAAGAATGTTGAAGAGTAGTATGTTGAAAATCTGAAGCCATTGTTCTACAAACTCTCAACCAGCCTTGGATGGAAAAAAAAATCCTGAAGAATGTACAAACTGAAAACCAATTTTTGTCTGTATAGCATCAACAGCAACGCTTGACTCAGCTTTGTGTGAAGCCGCCATTTTGATTCAATCAATAACGTCCCCCTGCACACATTCAGGGACCTGGTCGTGTCTTCAGGTCAAACGGATTGTGGGACAAGATGCAGAAAGGAAAAGGAAAAAAGTTCCGCCGGACCCCGGGAGCCGGCCGCCTATGTCATGGGCGATCTTTAGCCACACCAGTGGCGATAGTGAAGCTGCAGCAGGTGCAAATAGGCTTCAGACAGTGTTACAAGCACTGCTCAGAACTCTCAACTATGACACCACCTCGGTGCCATCCGGATCTTGGCGCCTTGTGCTGGTTCCGGCCTATTCACACATCGGTCCGCTACTGACACCTCCTCACAGGCCAACGGGGCACCCCACGCCGACTTTCGGCGCAGCATTGTAGGATGGCCACAGCAGAGCAGCAACTTGCTAAACACCACCTCGGTGCCATCCAGATCTCGGCGCGTTGTGCTGCCTTCGGCCTACTGTAGCCGCAAGTGCGGACGCAACTCAACTGGATAGCGAGTGAAACACCAAGGGGCGCCCCACTGCAGCCGAGGAGCCTCCATCTTGGGGGCTACGCACAGCATCACCAATGCAGTCAGATCCTCAAACAGCCCCCACTGACTGACGCGACCTCACAGGCCAACGGGGCGCCCCACGCCGACTTTCGGCGCAGCATTGTAGGATGGCCACACCAGTGCGGCAATTTGCTGGACACCACCTCGGTGCCATCCGGATCTCGGCGGGTTCGAGTCACTGTACCGCAAGAGTGACCGCAACTCAGCTGGACACGCCATCTTTCGGCGCAGCATTGTAGGATGGCCACACCAGTGCGGCAACTTGCTGGACACCACCTCGGTGCCATCCAGATCTCGGCGCGCTGTGCTGCCTTCGGCCTACTGTAGCCGCAAGTGTGGACGCAACTCAGTTGGACGGCGAGGGAAACGCTAAGGGGCGCCCCACTGCAGCCGAGGAGCCTCCATCTTGAGGGAGACGCACAGCCCCCACTGACTGACACGACCTCACAGGCCAACGGGGCGCCCCACGCCGACTTTCGGCGCAGCATTGTAGGATAGCCATACCAGTGCAGCAACTTGCTGGACACCACCTCGGTGCCATCCGGATCTCGGCGCGTTGTGCTGCCTTCGGCCTATTCGCACATCGGTCCGCTACTGACGCCGCCTCACGTGCCAACGGATTTTCTACGCTTTTTATAGCCCTATGCCGCATAACAGGTCATGTGACTTGTTTATAAAACTTTTCATTGGTTCATTTTACTTTTGGTTTCCTAATGATGGAAGGCTTGGTCATATGACCTAAAAATAACACTTTTCATTGGTTTAGAACATTTTTAATTCCCAAACGATGAAAGCCCCACCTTGTTTCTGGATGTTTCAGACTGAAGCTGGCGTCAGCATGAAAGCACCACCATCTCGTGGCTCCATCGTGGTCATTCCCCGAGCAATCATGGCAGCCGCTCCCCACCGGAAGCCTGCAGGAGTCGAGGGCCCCCAAGACTTTTGTAGAATCTTCACGGCTTAGGGGACGCTTTCGAGAATGGGGTCCAAGACCTAGCAGACAAGCGTCCGAGTTCCAAGGTGTCCCAGGGCCATCTTAGTGGACCAGGCCCAAAAAGGAAAGAGCCTGCCGCCATTTTGAGAGTCCTGTGGCAGCCGCCTATCACTGAACCGCAAGAGTAGGCGCAACTCAGCTGAATGGCGGATTTTGGCACAGTGTACCAAAAGCGGATAGAATGGCAACTGAAACGGTAAAGGGGCGCCCCACTACAGCACACGAGCCGCCACCTGGGGAGGCCCGTTCACGCCACCTCCCCCCCCCCCCCCCCGGGGCGCCCCACGCCGTTTTTCGGAGCAGCATTGTAGGATGCCAAAACCAGTGCGACAACTTACTGGACATCACCTGGGTGGCATCCACATCTCAGCGCGTTCTGCTGCCTTGGGACTATTCGCACAACAGACCGCTACTGACGAGGCCTCCCCGCGCACCCCCCGGGACGCCCAACGCCATTTTTCGGAGCTGCATTGTAGGATACCAAAAACCAGTGCAGCACCCAGGTAACATCACCTGGGTGCCGTCCAGAACATCAGCACGTTGTGCTGCCTTGGGACTATTCGCACAAAACACAGCTACTGACCATTGTTGCTTCTTTTTTCAAAAAAATGTTTAAATGTATTTACTGTTTTTGTTGCGTTCTATATATTTATAAGTTATTAAAGTGTTATAATCCTACTACTTTGTTGGAGTATATTTTTAATGTGGCACATAATTGTAAAAACTTTGATGTACAAAGAGGCATCCCTGGAATCTTCCGCTTCAGGCTCGGTCCCACACACCCTCACAGTGAGAATCCCCTCCCCAAGCACAATACAGGATGGTTATCAGATAGTAGGAACCCGTATGGTGTGACGGATCTCATCGGGTGGGGGCCTTGATCTACTGTAACTCCTTTGAACAGGGGTGATTCTCTACAGCTGGAGCCATAAACTACATCGGCAGGGCTAAGTGATAGACTGAGACCGGCCTGCACAATCAGACACAGAGGAAGAGGAGTGTCAGAGAGTGCGGTAGTGAATAGGGTGAAAGGGAGGTGTCGGGCGGGCACGGGGTGTGATTCTCAGAGAAGAACAGCGCAGATGGGAGGAGGTTTCTGGCCCATGCATGAGAGAGAGAGCGGGGGTGACCAGTGCGTGGGGGAGATGCTTGCGAGGGTGGGGAGCCGTGCTGAGGATCGACGACGTGCAGAGAGTGGGTCTGGTCAAGGCATCTAAAATGGCTGCCGTGCACGACAAAATTGTGGCATTGGAAAAAAGGCAAGATAGCGCAGACAATGTTTATCAATAAGGATTAATTTATAACAAAATATTTTATCGCAGTGGCAAAATGGCGGTCAACAGTTCCTTATTTCCATCGAATCGAACGTTAACAGACGTCACGCAGCAAAAAAAATAAAACGCTCACGCACAGCCGCTGGAAGACATGTATCAACATATATGAGCCTCCTCAGCCACCCTCAGAAAACATAAGGGGTCAGGATACGTCTCCCGTCCCCCCTTATACCCTGTAATTTAATTAACCCCTTTAGTGCTAAGGCATTATTAGTGGTCTCATATAATTTCCATTGAAATCAATGGAAAGTCCATGACAAGCTGAGCTCGTCATGAGCATGGAAGGGGTTAAAACGAAACACAAAATGGCGAATTCCCGTTTCGCTACCAGTTTGCGGCCCAGTTCGCGGCCCGGGAAGCGCTTTTACCGTGAAAAATCAATTTTTTTTATTTTCCCCACGGGACCCTTTAATAACCCCAACATCATTCCTAGGGGGTCAAGAGGGGTCTACCTTGCCCCCTTTCATTAAATTCCCCCTTTGTTTTTCACCTCTTCTTGTCTCTCGATCCTACCGAGAGACAAGATGGCGGCCGCACCGGACTGTTTAGAATGTTGACAGACGCCGGAGAGCCAATCAGCTTCGCTACGCAAAGCTCCGTGACGCGAAAAGTACGCGATCTGGAGCGCAATCTGGGACGCTGTCACAGATATATAAATTTTTTTAAACATTATTTTCTCAAAATCCACTGGAGCACATATATTGAGACCCAGCAAAGGCACATCGGGCTAACAGTCCCTACAATTTTGCCAAGTTTCGTGCAAATCCATTCAGCCGTTCGAGCTAAAAGTGAGGCCAAACGCCCTATGGAAATTAACATGGGAAAAACGCGTTTTGGGACCCCCCTTTTTTCTCGGCCCCCTCTTATAGAAATCCCCCCAAATTTTCAGGGGCTGCTCAGAAACAAAATGTGCCATTTTCCGGAAAATTTCAGCCGATTCCGTCCACAAACGCCAAAGCTATTATACATAGAATTTTCAAAAGTCCCATAGAGAAAAAATCCTGACTATATATACCTACTGGCGATAGCCAGTAGGTAATATATATATATATATCAAAAAACACAGTTGATGGACAGAATGCAGAACAATGTCTTACATTCACCCCAGTACAAAGATCTGGGCCTAAATCCATAGTTTGTTTGCACTCCACACCACCCTAGGTCAGACAATGGCTATATGCAAATCAGCCTTGACCCTGTGCCTCATGGGAACAGTCCAGCCCGAACTACCAAGCCATGTCTTTCCTAGACTGAAATCAAGCATCCAAGGACCGGTTTCTGGCTATCAGCCTTCTTCAGCCTGGATAGCTTGACTCCATTGATGTGGAGAGCCTGGGACTCACGTCTGAGTACTGGTGTGAATGTGTGACATTGTTCTGCATTCTGTCCATCAACTGTGGTTTTTGCATTTGTCACCCGAGTGGGATGGTTATGCTCAGACGTGAGTCCCATGCTCTCCACACCACTGGATTCAAGCAAGCCGGGCTGAAGGCGGCTGGAATGCCAGAAACCAGTCCTAGGAAGCTTGTTTCCGGTCCTAGGAAGGCATGGCTTGGCAGTTCGGGCTAGACTGTTCCCATGAGGCACAGGGTCAGACTGATTTGCATATGGCCATGTCTGAACTGGGGTGGTGTGGAGTGCAAAAAAACGATGGATTTAGGCCCAGATCTCTGTACTGGGGTGAATGTATGACATTGTTCTGCATTCTGTCCATCAACTGTGGTTTTTGCTTTTGTCACCCCGAGTGGGATGGGTATGGTCAGACGTGAGTCCCATGCTCTCCACACCACTGGATTCAAGCAAGCCGGGCTGAAGACGGCTGAAATGCCAGAAAACGGTCTTCGGAAGCTTGTTTCCAGTCCCGGGAAGGCATGGCTTGGCAGTTCGGGCTGGACTGTTCCCATGAGGCACAGGGTCAGACTGATTTGCATATGGCCATGTCTGAACTGGGGTGGTGTGGAGTGCAAAAAAACGATGGATTTAGGCCCAGATCTCTGTACTGGGGTGAATGTCTGACATTGTTCTGCATTCTGTCCATCAACTGTGGTTTTTGCATTTGTCACCCCGAGTGGATGGGTATGCTCAGACGTGAGTTCCATGCTCTCCACACCACTGGATTCAAGCAAGCCTGGCTGAAGACGGCTGGAATGCCAGAAACAGGTCCTCTGAAGCTTGTTTTCGGTCCAGGGAAGGCATGGCTTGGCAGTTCGGGCTGGACTGTTCCCATGAAGCACAGGGTCAGACTGATTTGCATATGGCCATGTCTGAACTGGGGTGGTGTGGAGTGCAAAAAAACGATGGATTTAGGCCCAGATCTCTGTACTGAAAATGAATGTATGACATTGTTCTGCATTCTGTCCATCAACTGTGGTTTTCGCATTTGTCACCCCGAGTGGGATGGGTATGCTCAGATGTGAGTCCCATGCTCTCCACACCACTGGATTCAAGCAAGCCAGGCTGAAGACAGCTGGAATGACAGAAACCGGTCCTCGGAAGCTTGTTTCCGGTCCAGGGAAGGCATGGCTTGGCAGTTCGGGCTGGACTGTTCCCATGAGGCACAGGGTCAGACTGATTTGCATATGGCCATGTCTGAACTGGGGTGGTGTGGAGTGCAAAAAAATGATGGATTTAGGCCCAGATCTCTGTACTGGGGTGAATGTATGACATTGTTCTTCATTCTGTCCATCAACTGTGGTTTTTATATATATATACAGCTGGAGGAGTGCGCCTCTCATTGCAGGGCAAACTTGGAGGAATATATATATATATTTTTTACTACACCAACTTCATTTAGACCCCTCATCATTTCAGTGTTCCAAAACCTTGGTGCACTGCTTCATTAACAGTGTTTGATGCAAGTTGAGCAAGTGATTGGGTGAAACTAATGGTGTCACCGTGAAAAAGTGACCTTCATACCTGGTTATTCAAACTCCATATGCTGGTCAAGGAGATTGCACCATGGGAAGTATCATAATGGGCTTTTCTGATTGAACGCACAGCTGAGCGTCTATTGTATGTGCCTGCAAAGCATAGAGTGATTTAAATTAACCCAACATTTTTTTCAGTTTGTTGTTTATTTACAGATTGTGCATTTCGGAAACAGTGGCCACGATTTGCTTCTTTCTGTGTATAACTGTGCTGTCGGAAAATAAAGCACTACCTGAGAGACTTATTGAGTTAAAGTAACTGTGCTGTACCAGGAAGATACGGCGTCTGCACTTTTGCAACAGGGCTAGAAAAGTACAGTGCTTAATTTCTAAATGAATAAATCAGTAGGTGCATGGGCCCAATGATTTCCTCTGAGCCTGCCACTGGCACTCTCAATAGCAGGGTTGCTGAATATGAAGGCTGCATAATTTTTAGTCCACATAATGCTTTTTTTTGCAACAGTTTGACTCTTCCTATTTTTTGATCTCACTTTTTCTGCTTGTTTTACATCTTTGAGTACTCCGTTTGTCAGTCTTCCTATGTTTCTCTTCGTCTTTTATTTTGCTTCGTCCGCTGTATCTCTGTGGCTTGCTCTGTGTCAAAATCTCATGATTAAACCTAAGTCACAGTCCCCCAAAATGAGTGCTGCTGTTCACCACATGCAATTACTTGCATAAAGGAAGTAGTGATCTGCTATTCATAAATGCACTGACTAACTAATCAGTCAGTGCAATTCATTTTTTGTGAGTCCAATTCCTTTTTTCACAAAGTTTTTTGTGAAAATGGCACTGCCTAGCATCGTTGCAAATAAGCCCAGAACCATTACAAAAGTGGCCGGCCTTTATGCTGTCTGACCCTTTGCATAATCAGTCAGGCTTTATATCTTCATTTTACAAGTTTAATACTTTTCTACCAGCTGCACACCAACGTTTTTCCAAGACAAACTTTCAATAGTTATAGAAAATGTATACGGAAGGGCCGTAGAAATTGCATCACCATAGGGAAAGTTCTCCTTCATTTAATATACACCTGCTAACAAAGTAAAATCAGTGCTTTTATTCGTTAGGGAATCGACAGTGCTTATTATTAACCGGAAGACACTCGTGGTTCTCTTGGAAGTGCTGCACAATTAAAGAACATTCAGTAAAGAAAACTTCCACTGTCTCAACCTTTAATTATGCAAGCATTGTACACAGATCAGGACAGTTTCATGCAGCAGCATGTAACAAAATATTGAGGGCTAATGAGCCAAGGCAATCAAGTATGCCACACTACTGTTTTAATCAGATGCTGCTAATGCATTTCATTTTTTCATCTTGATGATAACATTAAATAGGTTTATGGAAAAAGTAATTTGAAAGCTCCACTAGGATTTTCTTGAGTCTGGGGAGGTAGGAAATTACCATGAATCTTTTTAAATGAAAATCTAAGATAATCTTGCAGACTGATTCACAGGTCACACATAAAAGTGCTGGGTGAGCCACCTATCTACAGCTAACATCAATTTAATTAATATCTTTTACGGTTTTACAAGTGTAAATTTCAGAGATAATTAATTTTGTATCTGTTTCCTGATTTACAAGAAAACAATTTGTGTTGTGATGGAACTGCATAGAAGAATTTTAAGCGCCCAATATATAGGTCGCAATAAATAATGGTAATTTTCAGGAAGAAGATAAATGGGCACATTAATGGACCCAATGAAGAAAGCAATGTTTATGGAACTTGACAATTCGTGACATTCTAAATAGCTTCACAAGCATGCTCCTTAAAAACAAATTTTGCATGCGTTTGAATTACAGATTAAACATTTACAGGGAAGTTTTCGTTTTAAGAGTATATGAGAAAACAAGCTTCGACATGCCAACAGTTAGTGCTTTTATAGAACGCCTGTCCACAGAGGCAAACAACATAAGGGCACGTGCACCCACGCAAAGCTCACATATATATACCTACAAACAAACACCCATTCACATAGTTCAGCTGGCATACGAACACCCCTGCTCACCGATAAATACAGAGATTCAGGCACTCACACTAACAATCCACTGAGACACCCCACACACACAGACCAACACTTATATAGGAAGATATGGCACCTATGGATAGGCAGGTCAAAGACAAACATACTCAATGCTTGAAAGCACAAAGACGTATAGACAAGGCACAAGTGCACGCCGACCATCGATCATACATAACCTTAGGGAAAACCATGCTCACCGATAAATATAGAGATTCAAGCACTCACAGTAACAATCCACTGAGACATCCCACACTCACAGACCAACACTTATATAGGAAGATATGGCACCTATGGATAGGCAGGTCACAGACAAACAGACTCAATGCTTGAAAGCACAAAGATGTATAGCCTAGGCACAAGTGCACACCGACCATCGATCATACATAACCTTAGGGAGAAAACCATGCTCACCGATAAATACAGAGATTCAGGCAGCCACACAAACAATACACGTAGGGGCCCAATGTAGGTCACCAAATACCGGTCGGTAACGGCCGAATTCGGCCGTTACCGACCGGTATTTGGTGATTGAGATGTAGGGCTATTATTTTACAGAATCAGTAAATTTACTGATTCGGTAAATTTACCGATTCTGTAAAATACCGAATCGGTAATTTTACCGATTCGGTAAATCCCAGATGAAGGTAGCACTGTTTACAGTGCTACAGGCCTTCAGAATTCAGCATTTTATCACCCAATACAATTGGGTGGTAAAATACCGAATTCAGGTGTACATGCACATCTGTGCATGTACACCTGTGCCATGTGACACACAGACATGCCCTTAGGGCATTTATGTGTGCCACATGGCACACAAGCCTGCAATTGGGGTGCTACAGGGTGTCAAAGTGACACCCCGTTCACCCTTGCAGGATTCGGTATTTCTCATTGATTCCTATGGGCTTCAAGGCCCATAGGAATCAATAGGAAATACCGATTCTGTATTTACCGAATCGGTAAATACCGAATCTTACAGATTCAGTAATTCTAAAATAAGAATTACCTACATCTGCCCCCTTCCTATTTACCTACTCTTAAATACCGAATAGGTATGATTCGGTATTTAAGAGTAGGTAAATAGGAATTACCTACATCGGGCCCTAAGACATCCCACAAACACACAGACCAACACTTCTATAGAAAGCCATGGCACCGATGGACAGACAGGTCACAGACATACAGACTAAGGGCCTTATTTACGGCAAAGTAACGCAGCGCCGTGCCATGAGCCATTTGACTGTGCTGCGTTACTTTGGAAGGAAAGGGATGCGTCATATCGACAATGATGTGATGGATCACTTTTCTCTCCCCTGCAGCACAATTGGCTGCCATGCACCGATGCAGGCACCCTTGCAGCATGGTGCAAGGGTGTCTGCGCTTTAGAGGTGATTGGTTTTGTGCAGGAGGAGACACCTTCCTTCACAAAAACAAACACAAGAGGTGATTTCCTCTTTCTATGTGTGCTGAAGACCGCAGCAGGCATAGAAAGGGGGAAAAAAGGAGAAATTAAAATATTTCTCATCAGTGCACCTCGCCACGGATCCGCGGGAGAGGCGTAGCATGCTGATGCATTCCCAGGTTTATGAATGGTTGTAAATCTGGGAATGTGGCCGAAGCCATGGCTGTTGTGTGGGAACACACATAGCAACACCCATCACGCACAGTACTGTGTGAAAAGGGGCCATAATTACAAGGACACAAAAAGACTTCAACAGTGGCTTTATGCGTCCTTGTACATATGGGGCAGCAAAACGAGCTGCCGGTGTGTCACAAAATGTGACACACCTGCAGTACAGTTGGCTTATAAATATGTCCCTCAATGCTTTAATTTGCATATACGTACAGCCTAGGCAAAAGTGCACGCTGACCATCAATCATACATAGCCTTGCGCAACGTGGGCAGGATGATGTGTATAATTGGAATACAGGGTGGTGTGCAGCAAGAGGTTATTACACAAGTTTAAGTGGAACACACAAGAGGAGAGAATGGTCATGTTCAGCCGCAAAAGCAAATGCTGCTGGTGATGCTTATCAAGAGATCACTGACTTTTGTCCCTGACGGTAATATTGGGTGATGTGCCTCAAACAAGCAATGGGTGATGTGCTGTTGTGGAACGCTTGGTGATGAGTCTCTATGGGGCACTGGAGGCAAAGTCTAAAGCCAGCACTGTGGGCGGTGGACCAAGATCACCCAATGCTGTGGCAGTAGATCATAGGTTGTTGTGCATCAGAGCAGCATTAAGCCTCATGATTTTAGGTAGCACAGAGTGGTGAGCACATTCATTAGGAAACCTCCATTTGCTGTTTATGGTGCAGATAATTTCCATTTATTCATATCCCTGCTTTCAAAGATGCTACACATGTTTTGTTGGCATTTTGCTTTAATGCAGAAGAATAACTGTGCTTGATAGGCAGTGGTTTAAATATTTTGAGCTCTCAAACAGCTCCTTTGGCTAGATAAATATGTAATATAACAGAAAGGGCTTTTGGTATCAATTGGTTTTATAGGACATGAAAGAGAAGATGATAATCCACCTCCAAATAGATGACTTGCTATAGTCAGGCTTGCAGTTTATAATAATATTCAAAATGTTATAACAGCAAATGCATGCTCTGAAAGTGGTTTATTTAAGATATATTTTGTTTCTAAAATTCACACCAAAAAAACAGCAGATGCCACTTTCACATGGTACATCAGCTAAACTCCTCTAAGCCACTCACAAAGAATACAATTCCACATAGTTATTTAACCCTAAATCTCAAACTGTCTAGGAGCAAGCAAATGCAGCAGATAGATGGCATACAAACATTAAGTCATGCCTAAAAAATAGCTGCTACTGTTGTAAGGCAGAGGAGCATCGACCCACTGGTCTGCGAGCAGTAGTTAAAGGAAAATGTAAAAAGATATTAACCAGCGTTATTATCATTTTAGTTTTCCATTTTCTGTTGTGGGAGGGCTGGACTTCCTTGGCAGGGGCCAGGAGGACGAATTGTTGCCCACTCTAAAGTACGCATAGCTGTTTTGCCGTCATTCTCGGGACGAAATTAACAGTCATGTGCACTTTGCCTATTCTGCCCCAGGCTGCATTACAGCCTGGGTGCAGAACATGCCCAGGCCCCCATTTCCCGTCTGAGTACCGAACCACAGTGCTCAGACCAATCACATTGCTGCTTTGCAGTGGTGTGATTGGCTATGGTAGTCAGAAGCCTAGGTACTTCCTGGTTCCTACTTCGCAGAAGCAAAAAGCAGTGAGCCGGTGTCGCCTGGCCGGTTGGCTGACCTGAAGGTATGTGTTTTATTTTTTATTATGTTAATTTACATCCCCCTCCTCCTCTCCACCCCTCCTGGTAAATAGCAGCCACCACTGAAAAATGGGTAGGTTTTACTCTCTACTGTCAAAGAAGCACTGTATTTTATGGCATACTTTTCATGAGCATGTAGGTAAGGTATTAGGAGTTATTTATTTTATGTTATTTGTAGAGTGCAACACTCATCCCGAGGGATATCAAGGCGCTGACAACCAAATTTGCTGGTAATTCTGCAGGGCTGTTGCTTAGAGTTTAGGGAATAGGTGTGTTTTCAGTTTTTTCGGAACTGGAGGTAGTTGGAGGTGTGTCGTAGGTCTTGGGGAAGCTCATTCCACCTTTTGGCTGCTAAGTAGGAGAATGATCGTCCTCCTGTCCTTACTTTGTTGATACGTCTGGTTCTGGCAAGGGCTGATTGGAGTGACCACAAATTCCTTGTGGGAACATAGAATTCAATCTTCTCCTGAAGTATTCTAGGGCCAGTTTTGTAAAGGGATTTGTGAGTGTGGCTAAGGAGTTTGAATACTGCTCTTTGGAGCATTGGCAACCAATGCAGTTTCTTCAAACAGGTTGAGGCAGAATCAAACTTCCCCCTATTGCAGACAGGTTTTGCCGCTGCATTCTGCAGCATCTGTAGTCGTGTAAATAGGTGCTCATTCATGCCTACAAATAGAGCGTTTCCATAATCCAACAGACTAACCAGCAGGGCTTGCATTACTGATCGTCTGCAGTCCAATGGAATCCAGGGAAAAAGTTTGGTTAGCAGTTTCAGGATAGCAAAGCCTTTGCCACAGAGGGACTGAACATGTTCCTTCATGGTCAGGGCGTCATCCATAATGATGCCCAGGTTTTTTGCGTGTTGTTTGGGCGTAGGTGCATTACCTAGAGTCGATGGCCACCAAGTGGTGTCCCACACTTGTTTGGCGCCGCCAAACAGTAGGATTCGGATTTTCCTGCATTTAACTTTAAGCATTGTGTGTGAATCCACTGGGCCATCTCAGAGAGACAGCTGTGCAGCTTTGATTTAATAATATCTGTTTTTTCATCCAGGGCCACCATCAGTTTTTTTTATTTTTATTTTTTTATATTTTATTGAATTTTACAAATGATAACAGTGACATCACATAAAAGAAAATGAAAAAAAAAAAGACAACATCCGTATCCGATGCGCCCCATTAGGTTACTATACTGAGTTCACAGCTGTGTCCACAGCTACTGTCGCATCAGAGATGCAAAGTAAACATATGCAAATAGGCTCAATATTCCGATGACGACCCTGCAGTAGCCCAGGCAGACGCGCAGCACAATATAATAAGGAATTAGCAGCAAACAAGGAAACAAAAAAAACCCTTTGGACATGACCATAAATGAAGACATAAGGAAAGAAATTATACATAAAGAAAAACCAAAGTCGATCACAGTACAGTTGTGTTTCCAAAGATCAATCACTTTGCGCTCAGGTGACAGTGTGCTCTTACATCATACTGTCCATTCCCGTTGTCAGGCCCCCCCAGCCGCAGACTCTCTGCAGTACTGTTCCCTCCCTGCTCCGTCTCAATCAAACCCCTGCTCAGAGTGCGTTAGCAGATACTGTCGTAGTGGCTCCCAGATGTCTCTCGGTCTAGAGGGCAGGGGCATCTCCTCTGCGTATACGTTCAGGCTATGTCGACAATACACCAAATCAGTTAGCCAGGCCTTTAGGATGGGTCGCCTACCCCTGCCCCATGTAATCGCTACCCTTCTTGCAGCCATGAGTAATGCCAATCGTACAAATTTACCGGTTGTCCCTCTAATATGTGGCACGCAACAGAACAGATACACCAAAGGCGTACACGGAAGGTCCACCTCAGCCATCTCACGCAATCCACTCACCACCTCACCCCAGAAAGCAGCCACCGGCCTGCAGCTTCACGCCAAGTGGAGAAAGTCCGTCTCATCCTGTCCACATCTGTCACACTCCGCCGTGTCACGCAAGCCATATGCATGTAGCCGCACCGGAGTGTAGTATACTTGGTGAATATATTCAAAATGAATGATTTTAAGGTTACCATTCATGCAGAGCATCCCAGTCAAACCACATATATGCTTCCAGTCATCTTCAGATATGTCTGCCTCCAGACAAGTATTCCATTTGACCCATCTTTTGTCCACACCCAACACTGTTTCATCTTTGATAAGTGTGTAGATCTTAGACATCAGTTTCTTGTTATTAGGTGCAGTTAGAACAGACTGCAAAGATGCCAGCACCGGAGGCTCATCAGGGAAAGGGGTATAATGTTCCCGGGCTGCCCCCCGCAACCGATGAATCGCAAAGCGGAATAGGAGTGACTGGTTCTCGATGTGACTCAAGTCGTCCTGGTCAAGAAACGTGCCGTTTGGATACACATCTCTCATTCGAGTAATGCCCACCTCATTTAACAACCTCAGGGATGGGGTCTCATGCGTAACCGACAGACGCGCATGATATTCCTGGCGCAGATCTGGTGCGTACAGCGGCAGCTTCTGAGCCAGTTTCCCTGTGCGATGCCATGCCGTTATTGTAGCGTCAATCGCATTTATTTCCGATCTCGGAGTATTGCGCGAGCTATGTATTACTATGCTGTGCAAGGGAATCGGGGCAGCATCCCCCTCCTCCACTGCGACATGTGGCGTGTAGGCATGCGGTCTATACCAGTAATATAGATATTGAGCCTGGGCACTTAAATAGTAGGCATAGAAGTCTGGGGCTGCGAATCTGCCACCCGCATATCCCCTGGTAAGAACCGACCATTGCACTCTTGCCGTCTTACCCCCCCATACCAACCGAAGTAGATGCCAACGAATCGTCTTGAAAAATGCCAGATTCAGCACTATGGGTACGTTCATGAACAAGTAAAGAAATCGAGGCTGCACCACCATTTTGACAAGAGCAATGCGATCCGCAAGCGAGAGCGGCAGCTGCAGCCAGGTCTCGACCATTGTTTCCAGATTGGAACTAGCTCGACAGTAATTCTCTCGTATCACGACCGCCGGGTCACGGTGCACCCACACTCCCAGGTACTTAACAGGGTCTGTCGACCACACCAGTGGGAATTCAAGGTCAGGGCGCACGGTTCTTTCTGTCAGCGGGATCACGATCGACTTCTCCCAATTTATCTGTAGGCCCGATATGCGGCCAAACCGCACATACTCCGGCAGCAGTTGTACAAAGTACAGAGACGGTTCCCGTACAAACAGCACCATTTTGTTGGCGTACATTGAAATAGAAACCGGACGATTGTTAAAGTTCAACGCAGTCTCCCTATGTCGTTGTCGAATCACGCAAGCCAATGGTTCCAAAATAATCGCAAACAACATGGGTGAAAGGGAACATCCTTTTGATATATAGAGAGTCCGAAGTCGACCTTCCAACCCTCACTCTTGCCGTTGGTGCCGTGTATAGCACTGTTATCCATTGAATAATGGGGGAAATCCCATGCGAAGTAATAGTCTGTGCATGTACTGCCATTCCACGGAGTCGAACGCTTTGGCAGCGTCTAATAGTACTGCTGCAGCCTCCAGACTCGGCTCCAGTACATGAAACATGGAAAAGAGTGTGCGCAGGTTATGCGAGGTAGACTGCTCCGTTGTGAAACCTGACTGATCCGGCAGAATCAGTCCGTGCATCAGGGGCTGCAGCTTAGTGGCTATGATTTTGGCTAACATTTTGGCATCAACATTAATCAGAGACAGTGGACGATAGGAATCGCAGCCCTCCGGGGGCTTATCCTTTTTCAACAGTGTAACTATGAGGGCCTCTCTCAATGTCGGGGGGAGTATCCCTGTTCCGTGCGCTTTTGCATATACTGCCAGCAAACGCGGCGCGAGGAGATCAGCATATTTCTTCTAAAACTCAACCGGCAGTCCATCCAGACCCGGTGCTTTACCATTAGCTAGCGCCGCTATGGCCAATTTGACATCTTGCTAATCTATTGAGAGGCATAAATACTGACGCTACGCGTCCGTTAGCCAAGCGCATGCAATGTTGTCCAAGTATGCATCAAAGTCCTCGGTAGTAAGCGTACTCTGCGTGTCATACAAATCCGCATAGAATATACGGAATTGTTCCGTTATAGCTTCTGAAGTGTAATGCTCGACTCCTGCGTCATTCACTATCCTGTCCACCCGCTGCTGCTCTAATCTCGTTTTTATTTTGAACGCAAGCGTCCTTCCCGGCCTACCTGCCTCTCCATATCTGTAGGCCCCATGTCTGTGATAAATGTATTTAATCTCTGCCTCCGCCTGTGTTTCGTATTCTACCATCAGTTCTCGCAGTTTAGCCAGTGTAGATAGCGCAGGCCGGAAAGCACAATCTCGCTCAAGCTCCTGTATTTCAGATTCAAGGCGCTGCAGCTGTGTTCTGATATCCCTAAGTATACCAGCTGCCGTACCAATACACGTCCCTCTGATGGTGACCTTAAAGGCCTCCCACAGCGTCACCACCTGATCCACCGTGCCCTCATTCAACATGAAGTATTGCTCTATAGCATCGTGTATGGTTTCATCATAAAGAGGCATTAAAAGCGCCTCAGCATGCAGTCGCCATGTGAAAGGACGTCGCGCTCCATTTGGGTTTTCCCAAGAGTAAGCGTACTGGGTTGTGGTCGGACAGCGTGCGAGCAAGGGGACCCACCTCCACCACCCACTCCATAAATTCATCGCCAACCAGCCAGTAGTCAAGTCTCGACCAACTTCCATGCATAGGTGTCGCATTTGTACCTTCTTTCCTCTCTGGATTACGCACTCTCCATATATCCTGCAGACCAAACTCCTCCATGGCTCGTAACACACTCGCAGCTACTCAGGGGGTGCGATGCGTCTCCGGGTTAGACTTATCCAACTGCACGTCTAAATACCTATTCTGATCACCCCCCCATATGACAGGCGCAGCAGGCCAGTCCCTCAGTTGAGCACAGATCCGAGCCATGCACAGCGGGTCATCTACTATGGGGCCATACATATTCACAAGGTTTACCAATGTGCCATACAACTTCCCACACACCATCACGCATCTTCCCTCATCATCCGCATACGTGTGTAGCATTTGAAAATCGACCCCTCTCTTTACCAGGATTAGCACTCCTCTCGCATAAGAAGAATATGAGGCCGCATGTTGAAAACCTGCCCATCTGCCCAGTGCCCCACATACAACGTGTGGAGCCAAGTGTGTCTCCTGTAACATCGCAATTTGTACCCCTTGTTGGTTTAGGTATGCAGCCACCTGTCTTCCTTTTTTAGAGGAGTTTAGGCCACGGACATTCCAAGTTAGCATCACAGAGTTGTCAGCCATTAGGTATTTTTTGTCACAAAAATAGCAGTTCGTGTCAGGGAGCCCCCCAGGGCATCGCCCAAGCAGGCACAGAGCAACACCACTATCCTGCATGGTAAATACAGGTCTACGCTTTCATGATCGATCTCGATATTCAAAGAAACAAAAAACCAACACATACAAAAACCACAAAGAGCCCGCCATTCCCCTCCTGCCACCCACTCCAACCTCCCAATCAGGTTGAGACTAGCCCCTTCCCTCTCCCTTTTGACAGCAACCATGTGGGTGATAGAGCCTAGAAACTAAAATTCTTTATAAATGATGACTCAATCCACTACTATCACACTTACCAACAATACCAGGCCCATAAACATAGTGAATGAGGTGAATGGATACTATATGTTGTATAACTTTTAGCAATAAACTATCTACAATAAACAAGACCAGCTTGTCATTTTAAAAAGTTTATTAAAACATATTTAAGAAAACTTAGGTTTGGAACTTTATTAAGCAAACATTAGAAAAAGTCATATAAGTTTTATTCAGCATTTTATAAAGAGAGCTTATTTCAAGAAAACATTATTAATTAGCAGAAATAAGTGAAAAGGAAGAGCATTTCCAAAACCTAACTATCTCTCTGTCGCTACCCTCATCGCCTGAAAACAAAGTTTTAAAAGTTACATTTCTTACGTGTAATCATCGGACAGCAGAACACGAATCAAGAGCGTAAGCCAAAAGTTTTCAGCTAACGCCTATTCTTATACTCTAAAAAAGCTGAGCTAACTATTTTTCACATTCCAACAGCTGAATTCTGGCTCTCCATTGGCTGAATCACCTCACGCCACAGTAAACTGTGACATCTTCCACCACGAGACCAGGCTTTACACAAAGTCATTGTCCATGCACAGAATCCTGGCAACAGTTCCATAGTCCGCTACATTTTGTAGCAAAAATGTTCAAGCAATACAAAATCTTGTCACGACTCTTCCTTTTAGCCTTGAGCCAGACCGTTCTAAACTTTCGTGGCACATCCAAACCCACTCCACAGAGTTGTCTTTAGCAGTTCATTTTTTGAAGCTTTCAAAATAAAAGGCTTTTCCTCCACTTCAGAATAAATTGTCTCTTGTGGGTTTTAATATCAGCAGGCCTTTTCTGCGCTGCTTCAGATTGCGTCACTGCGTCACTTTTTCAGAAAACTATTATTTAAACAAACACAAAAGAATAATTAATTCAGGTAAAACAAACCCTTCTGTACCACCCAGCCCCTGCTAATTATTAATTAACCCACTAATAAAAGACATTTAGCAAAAGCAAACAAATAAAGCAACACATATAATAACTACCATTCTTCATGTAATCCAGCTTTATGTTTCTGAAAGAGTAAAAAGATGATTAAATAATACACAGACAGACAAACACAACATAGGACATACATGTAAGCACATATAAAAGCACATGCCATGAATGATCAGCTGCATATTAATAGTGACAAAGACAATAGGACAGACATAATAAACAGGACAATATTAATAATGTGTTACAAAAACAGACTTGCAATTGCAACAAGAGCACATTTAATTAGTTTCCCGCGTGTTCATGTGTGGTGCAAACTTAATCTAGGTTGGATTAATCAAACAAATCATGCAAACACTTATTAATATATTAATTCAATTTATGAGAGTATGACATCACAAGCTTGAATAAAATATTTCTAAAGCTCGCTCTATCAACTCCCTCATCTGGTGATTTCAAAATCACCAAACAACACCCAAAAATTTTAATGATAATTTTTATCTATTGAACATGTTTCAGGCTTACTCTGGATTAGTATTTGAGCTCTAATTTCATTTATCTCATAATTAGTATTGAGTCTTACATCTTACTAATTCTGTATTCTTTACCCTTTCTTTATTCAGCTAAGTTGAATCCTTTCCACCTTTGAATCCCCAACCCCCAATGAATTTAGGTAACTAAGTTTTAAAAATGCATAACTACATTTTGAATTGCACCAACAAAACAAATATCAATCTGAGTATTATAAAACAAAACAAAAAACAGAAGTACATTTTTTGAAAATTTTTGAAAAATGAGTACATAGTATATATACCCCCTCCTTTTTTTTTTTTTTTTTTTTTTAACTAAAACATGTTTTCTTCGACCTAGTGTCTTACATAGAAGTGTTTCCAGCTAACACAATCTCTTCGACCTTGTGTCACCCTAACACAATTTCTTCAGCCTTATGCCAAAAATAAACCTGAACTTAAAGAAAACTAACACAATGTCTTCAGCCTTATGCCAAAAATAAACTTTAACTTAAAGAAAACTAAACTTAGTCATTGTCACCATTTTGACTGCTACTGCACTCCTCAACTATTGGAGTGATAGTTATGTAGGCCCATTCTGGAGACTTGTATTTTACATTTGGTCTCAATGGTCTTTTTCTTTTCCTGGCAATCATTTCAATCTTCTCTTCAGCTTGCTCTTTTTTGTCTGAATTACTCTTCTGACTTGACACTTCATATTTGAACTTTAAATCTTTAGGCCAGACATCACCTTTTATCAAGAGTTTCTTCTTAGGCTTGCTTTCCTTACAATCAGCTTTCCAAGCCTTTTTTCTGAATTTTCTTATCTCAGACTCTCCATCACTCCCATCTGTAACATTTTCTGAGACTTTAAATCTGTACCAAGGAACTTCTTTACTCAGCAGCTTCACTCCGTTAGAAACATCATCCTTACAGCTGGTACTTGGTAATTCTTCCTCTTCTTCAGGGATCACCATTAGCTTCCCAGTTTCAGGATTCTTGTTCCCGCACACAGAGCTACTCTTCTGCTTTTCAATACTCTCCTGGACTTGATTAACTTCTTGCTCAGAATTTTCTGCTTCTGAATCTTCTCTTTCTGCTTGATATTCTTTTTCTAGCAGATTTTCTTCATTTTCTGAATCTAGAATCACAATCTCTAGATCTTCTTCATTCAATGTTTCATTCACATTGACACCATCATCCAGATGTCGACCATCTTGTCGATCTTCAAGATCTGGATTTTTGACATCATCATCCAGATGTCGACCACCTTGTCGATCTTCAAGATCTGGATTTTCTTCAGGAATTTCTTTTTCAAAGTCTGAATCAATTATAGTGTCTTCACTAACTTCATCAGTGTTATCAGGTGCAGGTACACAAAGGGTATTACTGATATGCATCCATCCAGTATCTGTTGTCACCTGATTTGCTTTCTGCCACCTGGGTACTAGACAGTTTCTCCTCCGATGAACCTTTGTTCTGACCAAGTCTCTTGGCAATAGATCATGAACTTGCTCCTTTTCCATATCTGTTCCCAACTGATGGAATACAGAAACTGTATCATTCTTTCTTTTTGGAAAAGCTTCCACCCATTTTGAAAATAAATAAATGATGACTAGGACATATCTCAGTTTGTTTTGTTGGGGCATTTCAAAGAAATCTATTTGAATTTTTGCAAATGAACCACCCTCCCGGCCTATGGTTCCCAAATTCTCAAATGTCTTTTGATCTGAAATGTTTTCTTGGCATGTGTTTTTCTGACATATCAGACATGTTTCCCTGAACAGTTGAATCATTGTGTCTCTTGCTAAATGACCTGGACCATGGTACATCTGTGCCATGTCAGCAATCATGCAATTGGACATAACAGGTCCGCCATCTTTGTAAACCCTTTCATCTTCTTCTCTCTGTCTGCAACCTTCTTTGAGCCATGTGTTTTTCTCCTCAACATGTGCCTCATCTTGTAAATGTTTTAACTCTTGCCATGTCTGAATTGCAAAGATTAGTATGAGGATGCTTGAAACATGTTCATTGAATTTTTCCCCTTTGATTGCAACCCACTCTTGAGCACAAAATTTAATAATGATACTTGCGTGCTCATTGCCTTTTGAGACATGATCATTTTTCTCTCCAGCACATTTTATCTCTGCTATTTGGTCTAGAAGCTCAGATTCTTTGTTGAAGTCTGGCATGCCCTGAACAGGAGCTTCACACAAACTCTTTTTAAATTGCTCAATGGCTTCGATCTTTATTTCTGACAGGACAATTGGGTCTTTTATATCTGCTTTTATCAGACTCTGCAATCGTTTTGCAAATACTGAGAAAGCACTAATCCATTGGCAACAGTAACCAACCATGCCTAGGAGCATTCTTACCTGTTTTTGTGACTTTGGGGATTCCATTGCCTGAATCATTTTAATTCTCTCAATAGTTACCTGACTGAGAATTCTCTCTCTCTCTTGGAACCTGAAAGCAAAAATTATTTGACTCTCTGGGTGCATTTGGACCCAATACCACTCAGTATCATGTGGTATCTGATAAAGGATCTCTACTAGTTTAGGCACAATAGGACAACAAGGGATAACTATCTCGTTAACCTTTCTCAGGTCCTGTACTATTCTGTGCATTTCATCTGGCTTTCTAATTCCCATATCTGGTGAATTACAAAGACTGTTCTCAATCTCTTTTAGGACACCCTGCTTAAAGAATGTTTCAATAACAGGAATTGTTTCTGGCTTCATCTTGTACTGTGGAACATTAAGAAATAAGTTTCCCTGCTTGTTTGCAATCTTAACTGGATCAGGTCTGTTTTCCTGAACTCCACTGAATCCTGTATTTGTATTGTATTTCTGCTCATTAACATAATTTAAAAATGGCGGCTGAATCACCACCTGTCGCTGTATTTGTAGCTGTTCATTCAGTAACTGTTGCTGCTGATTTATCTCACTCTGCATCTGTGTATTTTTACACTCTCCTACAAAAGCTAAAGTCGCTTTTTCCTTCTCTTTTTTCTTTGTCCATTTTGTTTTCCATTTATTCAGACTACCCCTTTTTCTCAAAGCCCAAATTAAATCTTTTATATGGGCAGAGGCAAACCTACCTGTATTGTTCAAGCCTTCAATGTCCTCATCATCTTGCAATCTTTGTAATCTGTCTGTACTGATTGCATTATCCAGTAATTTATACTCACCAGGCTGTGTCAGGTCAATCAGGTCAGAGTTTTCACTAGGTAAAGCTAGAGTCATCACTCTCTCTTGCTGAGTTGGAATCATTATTAACTTATTTTCAGGTACTTTAGAATAAAGTTTTTCAGCAAACCTTTGAATTGGGACCGTTAAAGCTGTGGGACTAGTTTCATCTTTACTAAGCACTGGGGAAACAGGTTCATTAGTCACAGGAACTGTCACTACTTCCATGACGGACGATAACTGCTCAATTAATTCACCTGTAGAACTTACATGATCAGGAATATTAATTTCAGAGGTACTAGGCATCCCATCATACCTACCTGTTGTGACACCTTGAGAAAGGGTCTGGACTGGGACTCTATTAATTTGGACTGGGACTCTTGGCGACACATTAATCTGCTCTGGGCTTTTGCTTGAATTTCTATCTTGATCTGTATTTACAACATCATTTTTACAATGATCAATAAATTCTACTCTGACATATTTATTATTTATTTTTGCTGATTTGGGAAATATTGATTTGCTCTCACATGTAGCAACAACCCTTTTAACCTTATTGAATATATTTTCCATTTTCTGATAGCAGAAAAACATTTTCTTCTTCATTGAATAATTTTGATCCATATTTTAATATACTTACCTCAATTAAAATTAATTAAAATAATTACAATAAGTAATTACATTCACTTAATTGGCCTAATAGCGTTTTCTGATCAATTAATTAATTTATTTAACAAAGTCAGGTGAAGTAAAATTTTATAACCTGATCAATTTAATATAACTCCTAATTTACTTGCATCGCTAATTTTAATAAACCTGGAAAGGAAAACATAAATTTGCAAAACAATAACAACGCAAAATATTTATTTATTTACAACAATAAAAACCATATAATCATATGTGTTTTAAATGTACTTATGTATTTCACTTACACACCTTCTGGAACATATACCTGTAAAAATTAAGTCTAAATGTGCTTGCTTTTCTAATGTACAGTGCTGTTAATGCTATAATTTTATTTGTAACCCTAAACAATTATTTTACCTAATAATGTACTAATTAAATAATTAATGTCCTTATTTTAATCACCATTTATTTACTACTATTATTTTAATTATATCTCTTGCATTTATTCACTAATTAATTGCAAATATTAAATATCAGAAATAATTATTAGGCATTAAAAAATAAACAATGTGTATTAATACAAATGTTCCAACCAACCAGCATGTGACTGTAACCAGCATGTGACTATAACTGCCTAATCAATTAAATGACTAATCAAAACCTTAAACAATCCAGCACCAACAATGCTTATTTAATTATAACAAATCTCATTTGAAAACATGTGTCAAATAAATTTAAATCAGCTTTTTATTCATAAAATTGGCAAAACCAGATGTAAATAAAATAATTCTAAGGCTCACGAAGCCTTAACCAATAAGGTCGCGACACAGGGGGGTGTGCGCGTCACCAACCAATGGGTGCGCGACTTTCCGATGACACTGCCAAAGACGCCGCCCAATCAGAGCGCACTGACAATCTAGAATGACGCGGGTGGGTGTAGACCTGTGGACGAACAAAGAATGGGTGCTTTTCTTTACACGCGATGGCCACGCGCTCCATGCGCGCATTCCATAAGAAGTAAGCCTCGCCTTCGCGCTCGCTTGATCTCTCACTCGCTGGCTAAACAACACGGAGCTTCGCCGGCTCCTCTGTGGGCTCGATAGCCTCGCCCAATCAGAGCGCGGGGAGCTTCGCCGGCTCCTCTGTAGGCTCGCTGGCCTCGCCCAATCAGAGCGCGGCTCTGCCGTGACGCGACGGCGTCTCCTCCAATGGCAGCGCGGCGGCTGACGTAGTCAGTCGCTGCAGGTAGCTCTCTCTCCCGCTCGCTCCTTAGCAGCCCCCCCCCCCCCCTTCACAAAAAATGCTCGGCACACAATACAGATATTGTTGTTGAAGAAATGAGCACACTCGGCAAGGAACGTAGCAATCTGCCAGCTGTTTAAATATAAACATAAAACGAGCAGAACGAGCAATAAAGCATAAGAAAGGCTCAAGATGAAGTGGAAACTGAGCGCGTGTAGTCAGGCGCGTTGTCGAGAAGCTTATTAAAGAAATTGTCATAAGAGGGAGCGCAAACAGCAGGAAGCTCGTGTCACCGATTCTGACACCATTCAATACCGCATGTGAGCTAAATGGAAGAAAAGCTCGCACAGCAGTGTGGCAACCGACAGAGAATCTGGGGATGGGGTCGAGCCCACTTAACCACGCTTCACCAAACAAACCAGTATTTTCCTAAAATAGCGCAAACTGCAAGAGAAAGACAGAAATCAGCACAAAAAGGAATGCTTATAAACAAACAGTATTTCGAGCATTGATCGCGCCTCAACCAATGAGAGCGCTGTTTTGCTCTGACACTCCAGGAACATCAGCCAATCAGAGCGCGGCAGGCTCTGACGTATGCAGCAGGCTGCAGCTGCAAAGTCTCCTCACTCACTTTCACTCCTCCAAACAGCCCCTCCCTTACAATTTTCGATCGGGACAGTTTTTTAAGCATTTAAATAACGCAAAATGCTTATATAAAGTTTTGAATAACGCACAATACCTAAAATAGCATATTCTTCATCATAAAGACTTAGAAACACTTTAAATCATTTTCTATAAAATCGCAATTAATAACAACATAAAAACAAACCATTTGTCTGCTTCTCTAACAAAGAGATAGTTTTACACATTCATTCAAGTATCCCTAGTGTGGAATAGATGACGCTATTCTCACAGAATAGTCTCATTCACTAGTAAGGCAATTCTTACCCTACCCTTCAGTTTTACAAAGCATTCACACCCTTTCAAACAAAGAAAACCCTGTTCATACACACACGAATTCTTGGCAGGACTTGAACCAACCACAGAAAACGTCAGGCGTTGATAAGAATAGACAACGCTTATTTCCTTCCTCAGGACTCTAACCTTGGAAGAGAAATCAACGCTTATTTTTCCTCCTAGGACTCTAACCTTGGAAGAGAAAAACAACCCTTACCCTTCACACAAGCTTGGATATATCTACTACTCTCTTCACAGAAAGCTTTAAAACAGGCTCACCAGGTCCCTCTGCTTAATGCTACAATTTCATAGACAATCCTCACTATACATTCAACCATGCAATCTAAGGTCCCTAAACTTGTGTTGTACGCCCACAACACGTGATATATGCTATACCACAATTTTGAAACAGACAAATGCACTGTGTAACTCTTCTAGCTACACTATCTTGCTGGCCAGCAATTTAACCAGGAATCTTTCACACTACTGGAAAAATTCCTTAGACTACATATAACAACCTAACAGAATCAAAAACTTAACATATGTTAAACATCAATCCTATGTCTATACCAACATATATGTAACATGCATGTCAAAAACAACATATAAACCGTCTGAATGCTACCAATTGATAGAGCCTAGAAACTAAAATTCTTTATAAATGATGACTCAATCCACTACTATCACACTTACCAACAATACCAGGCCCATAAATATAGTGAATGAGGTGAATGGATACTATATGTTGTATAACTTTTAGCAATAAACTATCTACAATAAACAAGACCAGCTTGTCATTTTAAAAAGTTTATTAAAACATATTTAAGAAAACTTAGGTTTGGAACTTTATTAAGCAAACATTAGAAAAAGTCATATAAGTTTTATTCAGCATTTTATAAAGAGAGCTTATTTCAAGAAAACATTATTAATTAGCAGAAATAAGTGAAAAGGAAGAGCATTTCCAAAACCTAACTATCTCTCTGTCGCTACCCTCATCGCCTGAAAACAAAGTTTTAAAAGTTACATTTCTTACGTGTAATCATCGGACAGCAGAACACGAATCGAGAGCGTAAGCCAAAAGTTTTCAGCTAACGCCTATTCTTATACTCTAAAAAAGCTGAGCTAACTATTTTTCACATTCCAACAGCTGAATTCTGGCTCTCCATTGGCTGAATCACCTCACGCCACAGTAAACTGTGACATCTTCCACCACGAGACCAGGCTTTACACAAAGTCATTGTCCATGCACAGAATCCTGGCAACAGTTCCATAGTCCGCTACATTTTGTAGCAAAAATGTTCAAGCAATACAAAATCTTGTCACGACTCTTCCTTTTAGCCTTGAGCCAGACCGTTCTAAACTTTCGTGGCACATCCAAACCCACTCCACAGAGTTGTCTTTAGCAGTTCATTTTTTGAAGCTTTCAAAATAAAAGGCTTTTCCTCCACTTCAGAATAAATTGTCTCTTGTGGGTTTTAATATCAGCAGGCCTTTTCTGCGCTGCTTCAGATTGCGTCACTGCGTCACTTTTTCAGAAAACTATTATTTAAACAAACACAAAAGAATAATTAATTCAGGTAAAACAAACCCTTCTGTACCACCCAGCCCCTGCTAATTATTAATTAACCCACTAATAAAAGACATTTAGCAAAAGCAAACAAATAAAGCAACACATATAATAACTACCATTCTTCATGTAATCCAGCTTTATGTTTCTGAAAGAGTAAAAAGATGATTAAATAATACACAGACAGACAAACACAACATAGGACATACATGTAAGCACATATAAAAGCACATGCCATGAATGATCAGCTGCATATTAATAGTGACAAAGACAATAGGACAGACATAATAAACAGGACAATATTAATAATGTGTTACAAAAACAGACTTGCAATTGCAACAAGAGCACATTTAATTAGTTTCCCGCGTGTTCATGTGTGGTGCAAACTTAATCTAGGTTGGATTAATCAAACAAATCATGCAAACACTTATTAATATATTAATTCAATTTATGAGAGTATGACATCACAAGCTTGAATAAAATATTTCTAAAGCTCGCTCTATCATGGGTATTACCCGATGGGGGAAGAAGCACAGCAGCGTGTACACGCACTGTAGTGCGGCCGCCGGGACCATGTCCATCACAGTACCGCTGAATCGCTTTCAAATTGTCATCAGCATACAATGCACCGCTCCGCCCCGGGTTCCCGAGAAAGCATCAAGCAAAATAAAAACAGTAACTTTCGCTTGCCCCAATTTAACTAACTAATCTGAACAGGTGCGTTTCGCTCCAGCCGGCTAAAGTGAGAGGCCCAGCAGTTTTAGCATGAGTTATTCGCACAGTGCGATAGTCACCAGTCTATCAGTCTGCATCATCTAATCCGGAGGCCGTCTGCTCCGCAGGTGGCTGGTGCTCCTTTGGCTTGCTCTTGCAGATGTGTTTTGTGAATTTTAATGCAGATTTAGCATCCGTAAAGAAGTGTGACTGTTCCTCATGAGATATTTTCAGTTTTGCGGGATAGAGCATAGCATGTGGCACCTTCACCGGCCGTAGCAGTCTTTTCACTAGGACAAATTCTTGGTGCGCTGCTTGAACCGTCGGAGTGTAGTCAGGGAAGAAGGACAGGGTATCGCCCTTATACACCACCGGTTCTTTTGCCCTAGCCTCCCTTAGGATGAAGTCTCGATCTGCATAATTAAGTAGCCTGGCAATGATTGGCCTCGGGGCGCACCCGGTTTTGGTCTGGGCCCCAAGGACCTGTGAGCCCTCTCCACAATCATCACACTGGACAGGGCAGTTCCGAAAACTTCACGCAGCATGCCATCGATGAAAGGCTCCATCTTGGAAATGAGTGTTGTCTCCGATAGGCCAAGAATTCTCACATTATTGCGCCTAGACCGCGCTTCTAAATCTTCGTTTTTTGCACTTATCACTTCCAGGACTTTTTCCATTTGGAGGAGCTGCGTGCGGGTCTCTGCCTGTGTGTCGTGTCAATCGGACACCCTGTTTTCCAGAACGTCTAGTCATTTTTCGTGTTTGTCGACCTTTTTCTTCACTATGTCAAGGCCGGTCACCATTGCATCAATATTACTGGTTATAGATTTCATACCTGCTCGTAGCTCCAGGAGTATCGTGCGGGTGTCATCCTTCGTTTCATCTGGTGTGGACTCTGCACCTCCAGCCCCGCCCCGCTCATTCAGACCATCCACCGCACGTGTTTGTTGTTTATTTTCAAAGGTCAGTTTAGCCTGCCTGGGCTCGGACTTGCCCATGTCTCCACGTGGTCTGAGCCAATAGTCCGACACTTCCTACACCTTCAAGTGCCCTGATGCGTGCGTTGGCTGGACAATGCGGCAACTCTCAGTCCTCCTCCGAGCCCACACACCGCGCCTCATCTCACCCGCTTTACTGCGCTCCCAAGGCCTGACAGTCAATACGGCCAGTCTCGTGTCCCTGTGGCGCTGCGTGGATGTGGGGGGAGGGGTGGCACCAGTCGCCGCCCAGCCGTCACACTATTCACCGGCAGCGGTCACCCACCGCGCCATCCAGGCTCCCCACCACCCACAGTCCCCGCCAAGTTCACACCCACGGCCACCTACCAATCTCTGATCAAGGTCGATTCAGGGAAACAGCAATGTGTCCACTTGGCGGTGCTCCGCGGTACCCGCAAGCAGTGTAAAACCCCTTCTGGCCCGCAAGTGTCGCCAGCCCAGACCCCACCCCCAGAGGTCCACCGCACGGGATCCACCAGGCGCCACCGCCTATTCGGGCAGTACGGCCCTGCGAGCCCCGCGCCACCAGCCCCAGCAGGCCCCGTCCAGGCCAGCACCCCACTCACCAGCCTTATTTGTTCTGCCAGACCACTCCGTGCCTTCCCCACGTGGCCGGAGCTGGGCAGGAGTGGGCCGCTGACTTTGTTCCACACAGCAGCCTCTTCGGTCAGCCATCAGATGCACCACGACCGAACCAGCCCGGGACCTCCACTGGCTCGTTCCTGACTCTCAGCTCCGCAGTGCTATTCCTGCTGATCAGCGTCCCACGGCCTCACACCACGCAGCCAAGCCCCCACATGGCTGATCGGGTCCGCAGCCTCGCCCAGTCCAGCCAACGTCCGCCACGCAAACAGCCTCTCCTAGACAGGACCGGATGACGCACTCACTGTCCCGAGCGCGGCGCCGCCATCTTGGTCTTCGGGCACCCGCTCAGTATTTTTGTATTAACTTGCGAAGGCGCAGCGCCTCAGTGTTATACAGCAGCTCACTCTGCTCCTTTGCTCTCCCAGGCCTCCTGGGAACGGTATCAGCTCATTTTCAGCGGGGAAAGGATGGGATTTGTTCAGGGTAGGATCCCGGCGCATGGAGCACACTTACGAGGCAGCCATTCCGCTCAGCGTCGTAGCCACGCCCCCTAGGGGCCACCATCAGTTGCGTGTCATCCGCATAGGAGCAGATGCCAATGCCCCACTTCCTACAAATTTTAGCTAATGATGAAATATAGACATTGAATAGGGTGGGACTTAGTGAGGCCCCCTGCGGGACACCGCAGCCAATGCGGCTGGGTTTTGAATGAAATTGACCGAGATGCACAGATTGTGTTCGGCTGCTTAAGAATGAACGTAGCCAGCTCAGTGCATTAGAATAGATTCCCTTTTCATAGAGTATATTCATCAGGCTGTCATGAGATACCTGTCGAACGCTGCTGACAGGTCCAACAATATGAGGCAACTACCCCTCCTTGGTCAGTGCATAATCTGACATTGTCCGACACTGCCAGCAGCGTTACCTCTGTACTGTTGTTTACTCTGAATCCTGTCTGAGAGGGATCAAGAAGAAGATTTGTTTCCAAATACTTGGTCAGCTGCCCGTTTACCAATTTCTCTAGGACCTTAGAAAGGTAGGGGAGCTTGGAAATGGGACTATAATTTTCAGGATTAAGAACGTCCGTTCCTGCTTTTTTTAAGAGGGGGATTACTGAGGCATGTTTCCATAGATCTGGAAAGATGGCAGTTCTTAGGGATTTGTTAAAAAGCTGGGTGATCAGTGGGCAGAGCGTGGGGGCAATCTGTGCAAAAATTAGGAGAGGAAAAGGGTCTAGCGGGGATCCAGATTTTACTGTGCTCATTGCCTTCAGGACCTCATCTTCTGTGAGGGGAGTAAAGTTACCCATGATTGATGTATCTTCCGGATGTGGAGTAAAAAAAACCTTGTTTGTTACGTTAATTTTACTATGGGAGCTATGGGGGCTGAAAGTGGTCTTTCTTATTTTTTCAGTAAGGAATACACTGATTCTGTTGCAGGCCTCTACTGAGGGGGTTAGGCTTTGGGTCATGCTAGACAGCTTATTTTGTTCTTTAACAATTCTAAAGAGTTCTTTGGCTGAGTTACAGCTCTTATTGATATGCTGGGAACAATACGTTTCTTTTGTGATTTTTATGGTGAGATTGTAGGATCTAAGTTTGAACTTATATCTTAGTTTGTTTACTTAATTTTTGGACAACCTCCATTCGTGTTCAAGTTTCTGACATTTCCTCTTAAGACTTTTAAGTTGTGGGGTGTACCGTTTTTCCGTATGGGGCCGTTTCCGAGATTTCCGACTGGGGGCCAGTTTATCCAGTGTTTGGTAAATCTCTGTTTCAAGGGTGGCTGTGTCTGTACATACTGTGGTGTCTTCTGAGATCTCTATGTTAGTGCCTGAGAAGTGTGTTCCGAAAGTGGATTCAGTGACTAACCTCCAGGCTCGATTTGATGTTTGATGAATTTCCCTGGGTTTAGTTGATTTCACAGATAAGCCTAGCGTGAAAACTATGAGCGAATGATCTGTCCAGAGTCGTGGCTTTATCTCATGGATGTCAGTAGCTTCGATGTTGGAGAAGAGTAGGTCAAGTGTATGACCAGCTATGTGGGTCAGTCCTTCTATCCACAGTTTGAGATTGAGAATCTGCATGTCGCTCTTCAGTTGAGAGACAGTTAGATTGTCTTTTATCTCATAATGTATGTTAAAATCTCCAATTACCAGGAAGTTTTTATATTTTAGGCAGGTTGGGAGAAGTTGAGTCAGTAGTTTAGTGTTAAGGTTGACTTGATGGCCTGGGGGGGTTATAAATTACAGTTCCTGCTAGGATAGTGAAACCTTCATGGAGTAATTGGAAGGGGAGAATTTGATGTTCATTGTAAGAGGTTGCTTGTACCGGAAGACAGGTCAGGTGGTCTTCAAATATGATAGCAACTCCCCCTCCCCTGCTTCTGACTCTGTCCTGTTTAATGATTTTATAGTTAGTGGGTAATGCATTGGCCAGATCTGGGGAGTTTGTGTCATTCATCCAAGTTTCGGTTATAAAAACCAGATTGGGTTTCTTTTCAATCAGGAGGTCCCATATGTCGATGGCATGCTTAGAAAGGGATCTTGCGTTGAAATATAGACAGAGTAGTTTCGAGTGATCACGCCTATTCCAACTGCCTGGCTGATATTGTTCCATGCTTGACCATTTGCAAGCGCGGCAGGAAATTGGGCCACATGAGAGTTAGGGGCAGGCCAAGACACACTGTGCAGAGTTGTTGCATGGCTTGGGTGCATAGGCCAGCAGCTCAATACATGAATACCTAAAGGTGGTGTATGAGGCTGGAGTACCACCACCAGTGGTTGTAGCCCCAGGCCCTGACCGGTCGCGGACGGGCGCAGACAGGCTTGCCTTAGGCGCGCCTTCGGCACGCCCGCTGCACGCGTCTGCTGCGCGTCCGTTGGCACATTGGGTTAAGTAGCGGGAAGCGGGGGCTCCTGGCTCCGCCCTCCCGCTAACAGGAGATGCACTGATTAGTCTGCCTACTTCCTGTTTACTCTCCACTCAATCGGCACACAGCCGTGGTGGACCAGAGCTCGGGAATCAGCAGCAAAAATGACAAGAAGACACAGTAGGAGAGAGCAGCCTAATTCACTGCCTTCCTTTTTCTTTTTAAAAACAGAGACACAATGTGCAAATAAGAAGAGTTTAAAAATTCGGCAAGGGTGTTGTGCAAAATAAGCAATATTAAAATGGCGATAGGACCTTCTAGCAGAGCGTTCAGCAGCAGCAGCCTTACCAGTGATTATGCAGGAAAAGCTGAGAAGATAGATAAGTTAGTATATTTAGTGGAGCTATACCACCCAAAAGAATATAGTAGAGACTGCAATGCACATCTTTTGACCACCATTATATATATAGGTCTGCAGATTTCTCACGTTAAGCACCTTGATATGCTTTGTGTCACAAAGAGCATGAATAATGAGCTCTTCTCTCTGAGCATGAATTTATTAGATTGTGCTCACCTTCAGATGAACTGTACGGGCCGTAAGCGAACATGAGATAGAATTAGCTGCAAGTGACTGCAACCATTAGTATAAAAACGTTGCTGTAATCAACACATTGTTGGCCATTAGGGACCTATGTAGTGAGGGCTGGGCCTTGTTTGCACACATTGCTATGTTAGCATATGCTTATTAGAAGTTAAATGCCAATTTACCTTTTCCTGCTTTTTGCACATGACACTGCACATAACTGTTGTTGTAAGTTAGGCTGTGTGAATTATTTCTCATGATAATGGTTTGTTTTCGGCATCCCTAGACTTACTTTGCGACCCTAGTCTGCACAGTGAGTGCTAAAGCCTGCAAGGTTATCATAACAAGGTAGCTGTTGTTCGTGCTGATCGGCTCACGTTTTTAGACATAACATACATGCAGATGCATCCAACGGAGATTCTGGCACCTTTAATATTGCACTGTAGGCATGATTTCAGGCACTTTGAAGAATTCCGTTTCCATAGAGACAGAAAGCTTTTGCAGATCCTGATGTGACACACTCCTGCTGATCTTAGAGGTATGGGGTCCCCCACACCAGCCTAAGAGACCTTCTATGTTTTATAAAACATAGTTCCTAGCTAGGGAGGGTGATATACTAGCCACTATAAGACATGTTGCCACCATCATTGTAATATGATTTCTCCTTTTGTGTTTTATGGAATTATAACAATGCTGATCATATTATTTCTAATCATATGTCTGCTTGTGTTAGCAAAGATATTGTATCTTAGAGCACGTCGTTAAAATACACATTTTAACCTTCCCGTGTCTCTTTTTACTCCTGTTGTGGACTGGTATGAGAATAACAAATAAAAGAGTGTTCTTGATTCCCACCATTCCTGAGTATAACCTAAGCTGCATGTTCTGGGTTGTCTAATCATTGGTTCCTTTGCTATAGGATGAAGAGCTAATGTGACACTCATGCTAGTCGGTTAGGGTTTCTAGGTACTGAGGTGAGTTTTTTGGTCCACCACAATTCATGGATCTCTGTGCACAGTTCTGTGTCTGAGCAAAATCCCAGCAACATCTATATATGAGAGGTCAGTGGTTACATAGTTGAACTGCAGTGCAAAATCAGTGTAGGGGGAAATGGATACATCAAACTCTTGAAAGACAAGTATGTACATAAAAAACTTCCACTACCCAGCAGCTTCTTTGGCAACAGCTGCTATCACTCACTTTTACATGTCATTGTAGTGACAAACAGCTATATTCATTTTTAGGACTGTTACAGTTTATTATTATTTTTAGGAGACAAAAACCTTCACCTACATCCATTGTCTGGCGAGGTAGCTGAGAACAGAAGGAGGGAAAGGGAGAGGGTTGTGGTGGTGGCGGGTGTAATCTGCAGTATACGCAACTATATGGGGCACGTGAGCTCCTGGTACACTCCTGCGAGATGTTTTATGCAAGGTCCCCGTTGTTTTTAAAACTTGGGTAGGGTATGATTAACAACAGCTGTTAATTTTTCCATCCCCTATAGGTCCCACAGTTTGTGGAGCCAATCAGAATCTGTTGGGAAAACAACAGTACCCTATCTTGACAACAGGACCTGTTTCACTGCGCATAGCGCTTAAATGAAGGTCTTGCCGCTATTAGAGTGAAGTGGATAGGTTAGTGTGTTGGGTAGTCCCAAAAGGACATAACTAGGGAAGCACAGTATTTCTGTGTCAAATATCTGATCAATGTCAGCAAGCACTTCCTTCCAGTACCTATGCAGCTTTGGGCAATTCCATAACAATTATGCAAGGGTGTCAGACTGGGTGCAGTGTCTCCAGCATGCATCCCCTTGTCCCTTTGCCCAAGAGAGCTGGGGTGTACTACCAGTAGTGTGCTAGCTTTAACAACGTCTCCATACCGCAGGTACTAGTAGCGGAGGTATGCATGTGATGTTAAATGTCAGTCCATTCTTTGTCCATGAACCAGCGCTCACACTCGAGCTCCCACCTTCTTCTGGACGGCGTTTGCAGGGGGGTAGTCCGGGTATGTAAGAAGGTATATATGTCAGATAGAATGTAGAAGTCGTCTTTTCTAGATAAAAGCCGATGTCCGAACAGCGTCAGTTCGAACTACTGGCATGAGGCTTAATCTCCGGTCGTGTTAACCAGTGTCTAATCACTAGGTTATTTCAATATTCAGAGCCTGGGAGCCCAAAATCCTGTTGTACTGCTTTAAAGTTTAGCAGGCCGTTCACATCAAACAGGTCCCCAATTTGCTTACAATTTGCCTCTTGTCAATGTATGAATGCTTTCTCTTGTGTGGCTTGCAGGAAGTAAGGGTTCCCTTTGATTGTTGTGAGCAGAGAGGCCTGCGAAGAGAGCTGCTTGGAGGAGTACACCCTGTCCCAGATCCCCATCATGGCCCTGACTACTGGTGAGATGTAGACCCCCAGTAGACGGTGTTTGCGCTGAAGCCAAGGGATCTTCCAGATTTGGACACCCGACACTGCCTGATCCAGAAAACACCAGTGTTTCTCAGACATTCGGTGTTGCCATTCGCCCAAATTGTGCAGTTTGACAGCCTGGTAAAATTTCGTTAAATTTGGGATACCCAAGCCACCTTTGGCCATTGGTAAATAGGCTCGCTCTCTAGCCATTCAGGCCTGCTTACCAGCCAATATCAAGGACTCGAGAGCTGCTTGCATTTTGTGCAGGAGAGAGGCGGGCGGTGACAGTGGCATTACTTGCATGAGGTAGAGGATTTTTGGCAACAGTGTCATTTTGACCACCGCTATACGGCCCAACCAGGAAATCGGACCCCCATGCCAAGATTTAATGAGAGACTTCCTTTTCGTTAACAGTGCTGTGAAGTTATGAGACACTGTGTCCTCTATATTGGGGAGAATCAGAATACCCAAATATTGAATTCCCTGTTGCGCCCATTGTAAAGGGAACTCTGACACTAGGTGTGGTGCTCTTTGTGCGGGATTGTGCTGTTGAGTGCCTGGGTTTTAGTAGTGTTCACCTTGAAACTTGAGACCTCGCCGAAGGCTGTGAGTTCTTCCATGAGGGGGACAAAGAGTGACGTGGGATTGTGATGGCTAGTTGAACATCATCAGCATATATAATAATATAATATAATATAATAATATAAACCATTTTGTAACGCGCTCTGTTACTGGGGAGTATCCTGGCGCGGGGAGGAAAACAAAAAGGCAGGAAGCAAAACATCGAGGGACCCTCCTAGACTGCACTCTTGAATAAGTGAGTTTTCAGATGTTTTTTGAAGGCAGCCACTGTCGGCGTGGAGCGCAGATGGAGAGGGAGTGCATTCCAGGCCCGAGCCGCCACCACAGATAGCGACTGACCACCAAGTCTGGCACGTTTAAAACGGGGAAGGGACAGTTTACACAAAGTGGCAGATCTCAGGGTACGTGCCGGGGTGTACCTTGTGAATCTCTTTCTCAGGTACAAGGGGCCTTGGTCATGAATTGCACGAAACGCCAACACCAAAGATTTAAACAAAATGCGTTGTGCTACAGGAAGCCAGTGAAGCGAGCGCAGCTCAACGCGAACGCTCTTCCATCTGGGGATGTTAAATAGTAGACGTACTGCCGCATTCTGAATAATTTGGAGGCGTTTGACCAGGTATGCCAGGATGCCACTGAACAGAGCATTCGCGTAGTCAAGGCGAGCCAATATGAGCGCCCTGGCAACCGACTCCCTGGCCTCCCTAGGGAGCAAGGGGAAGAATTTACGGAGCATTTTCAGAGTGGCAAAACAAGTGCCTGTAAGTTTTTTAATATGATGCTCGAATCTGAGATCCTCCGTAAACCAAATGCCCAGATTTTTAGCTGGTCTCCCCATCTCTTTTGGGCTAGGAATATTAGAAGGCCAAAGTGTGCTCATAAATGAGGGGGGGAAGGAGCCATAAAAGAGCACTTCGGACTTGTCCTCATTGCACTTCAGCTGGGCCTGTGTTAACCAGCGAAATACCGAGGACAGACACAGGTGAACTGTAGGTGTGCCCAGATTGTCGTCTGGCCAGGTAAATAGCAATTGGGTATCATCAGCATACCCTAAGATCTTAGCCCCGAACTGTTCAGCTAGATAGACCAGGGGTGTAATATACACATTGAACAGTAAGGGGCTAAGTGTGGACCCCTGCGGGACCCCTGTAAGCAGAGGCTTGGCTCACAGGCATGGGGGGGCATCCAGACCTGCTGGGTCCTATCAGATAAAAAAGAGGACAGCCATTTCAGCACAACTCCCCCAATGCCAATGGCAGACAGCCGACCGAGGAGGAGCTCATAGGGGACGGTATCGAAAGCGGCAGAGAGGTCCAATAAAATTAGGACCGCTCTGCCACCTCCGTCTAAACATTCCCGAATTGCCTCGGTCATCTCCACCAGGGCCGTCTCGGTGCTATATGCAGCCCTAAAGCCCGATTGGGCAGGGTGGAGGGCATTAGATGTTTCGACAAAGCTCTCCACTTGTTGAAGAACCACCTTCTCACAGATTTTCGTGAGTGCAGGTAGAAGGGAGATGGGTCGGTAGTTCCCAGGAACCGACACATCCAGTCCTGGTTTCTTCAGAAGCGGCAAGAGTTTGGCTTGTTTCCAAACCTGGGGAACCGCGCCTGCAGCCAGGGAGAGGTTAACTATCTGCGTGATCTCACTGCAGACTGTTACCGCCACCTCCGAAAGCACTCGGGCAGGGCACGGGTCGGCTGGAGAGCCCGATTTTAAAGACTGGAGGAGATGGAGAACATCGCCCTCCGCAGTTTGTGCGAAGGTGGTAAGTTGTTGTCCAGAGGATGGGAGAAAGGGCGAACAGAGGCCGGCTGCAGAGCAGTCGGCGGGAAGTGCCGCTAAAAGGCCCTGCTGAATCCTCGCTATTTTAGTAATGAAAAAAGTGGACAACTCCTCGCACCATTGTGCAGAGGACGGGAGGGGCACAGCTTCGGCGACAGGGGACACAAAGCTTTTAACAATGGCAAAGATCTCTCTGCCCCTGTTGTCGGCTTTGTTAATGCGCCCTGCATAGTAATTACCCTTAGCAACCCTAATGACTGCATAGTAGTCTTTTTGGGCGAGCCGTAGGGCAGACTTAGCCTCAGAGCTGTACACACTCCTCCATGTTCGTTCTAATTTTTTGCACCCCAGTTTCATCTCTCTCAGTTCAGGGGAGAACCAGGGTTGGGAGGGAGAGCGTCTGGCTCTGGTCAGCAAGGTTTGCTTAGTAGAGGCTGTCGCCGCCTGCCGTACCCACTCATTAAACTCGCAGACCGCCTCGTCCAGGCACAACTTAAATTGTGGGCGGGTGTTAGACAAGGCCTGTCTAAACGCGGGTAGGTTAATTTTTTGAGAATGGCATGTAAAGGGTGGGGGGCTGGGCTCTACCATCTCCCAACTGAACCTGACCAAATCATGGTCAGACCAAGTTGTTTTTTCAACAATTACAGACTGAATGGGGAAATTCGCGCACACCAGGTCAAGTAGATGACCACCCGCGTGCGTCGGACCAGTGACCCATTGTTCAAGCTGGGCAAGCTCAAGAATTTCCCCAAGCCTGCGGGCTTCAGAGGAATCGGGAACATCCATATGAATATTTAGGTCGCCGACCAAAAGAAACTTAGGAAAACCTAAGGCCCATATAAGGCTATTTTATGTGATTGGCCTCCCATCCAGACTCCCTCTATCCGTGGATGTTGATGAATGCGCTCCGCCAGCGGCTCCATGTAGAGCCCTGACTAGTCCCCCTAGAGATGGCAAAGGTCGGGATTGTGTACTATTCACCTTGACCAGTGCTCTGGGCTTCGCGTACCCCGCCCAAATCCATCGCTGGAATCTGGGGCTGAAACCCACTGCCTCCAGAACCGTCTGCAGGAAGACCCAATGGACGCGGTCAAAGGCCTTTTCAGCATCAACTGAAAGAAATAGGAGTTGGATTTGGGAGCGCCACGTCTTGTCAAGTAGGTGGAAATGCCTTTTGGTATTGTCCCCACAAGTCCGGCTTGGCATGAAGCCAGACTGGTCAGGCTGGATCAGCCCCGGCATGTATCCTCCCAGTCTACCCACTATTGTCCCTGTAAAAATCTTTGCGTCAATGTTTAAAAGCGAAATGGGGCGGTACGAAGTGCAGCGTTGAGGATCTTTGCCTGGTTTTGGTAGCACCATTATTGTTGCCATATGCATAGATTCAGTTAGTTCCCCAGTTGTACAACTGGGTTATTATCTGGGACAAAAGGAAGGCATAGTGCTTATAAAAGGCTGGTATGAACCCATCCTTTCTTGGTGCTTTTTCAGGCTGCAGTCTCCCTTTCGCCTTGAGTACCTGCGGCTCTGTTATGTCCTTCTCTAGAAGTGTTACCCTAGTGGCCTGCAACTTTGTTATTGTGGACTGTGTAATGTATGGGATACAGTCCTCTAAGGACCTCCCCTCGGCCCTGTAGAGGTCCGCATAGAAGCATCTAAATTCTGCTGCTATGTCTTCATCCCTTGTGAGAAGCCTGTTGTTATTTCTTTAAGGCTTTGTACATGTCTGGAGTGCACCAGTGTTCGTAGTTTATGTCCCAGCAGTTTCCTTGCCTTGTTTTCCCCTGCATAGTATTTCTGCTACATTCTTAGAAGCACATATTCTGCAGCATCCATGTCCAGCGACCTAAGCTGTTTATGCGCTATAGTCATTTGTCGCCTTCCTTTGTGTGAACCTGTGCGCTTATGGGCCTCCTCTAGCTCTTTAACAGAGCCCTCTATGCTGGCGCATTTCAGTGCTCGCTTTTATCAAGTCGGACTGATATTACTATGTACTTTTCTTTAATGACAGCTTTTAGATTTTGAGGTGTTTCCTGAAGGTGAGATGGTCCTGGGTCATTCGTAGTTGTGCGGGGATGTAGTTCCATGTTTTGGCTGCCAGGTACGAGAACGATCTTCCTACGGCGGTGGTTCTGCGAATCCGTGGGACGGTGGTGAGGGCGAGGCTGGCGGATTGGAGCTGGCGGGTGGGATTGTAGAACGAGAGGCGGTTGTTGAGGTATTTGGGGCCCATGTCGTGGAGCGCTTTGTGTGTGTGGGTGAGGAGCCTGAATGTGATCCTCTTGTCGACGGG
Source organism: Lissotriton vulgaris (assembly GCF_964263255.1). Taxonomy (NCBI): domain Eukaryota; kingdom Metazoa; phylum Chordata; class Amphibia; order Caudata; family Salamandridae; genus Lissotriton; species Lissotriton vulgaris. Next base: position 1,716,893,332 of record NC_141689.1, on the reverse strand, counting down.
GAGCCAGTGCAGGATTCTCAGGTGGGCGATATGTGGCTGTGGCTAGAGATGTCGAGGATTAGTCGTGCAGAGGCATTTTGTATGCGTTGAAATTGTTTCTGAAGTTTGGCAGTGGTCCCTGCGTATAGGGCGTTTCCGTAGTCCAGTTGGCTGGTGACGAGGTCCTGGGTGACCGTCCTTCTAGTTTCGGTGGAGATTCACCTGAAGATCTTTCGGAGCATGCACAGGGTGTTGAAACATGATGACGAGACGGCATTGACTTGTTTGGTCATTGTGAGGGAGGAGTCCAGGATGAATCCCAGGTTGCGTGCGTGCGTGGTCCGATGGTGCAGGCGCAGAGCCCAGTGATGAGGGCCACCAGGTGTCGCCCCAGGTGGATGGGGATTGTCCGAGGATGAGGACCTCCGTCTTCTCTGAGCTCAGCTTCAGGCGGGTGAGCTTCTTCCATTCTGTGACATCTTTCATTCCTTCCTGTAGGTTGGTTTTGGCGGTGCCTGGGGCTTTGGTGAGGGAGAGTATCAGGTGGGTGTCATCGGCGTAGGATATGATGTTGATGTTGTGCTTGCATGCGATGGGGGCGAGGGGGCTCATGTAGATATTGAAGAGGGTTGGGCTGAGCGAGGAACCTTGGGGTACGCCGCAGATGATCTCAGTGGCTTCTGAGCGGAAGGAAGGGAGACGGACTCTCCGAGTTCTGTCGGAGAGGAACGAGGTGATCCAGTCCAGGGCCTTTCCTTGGATCCCAGTGTTGACGAGGCGAGTTATTAGGGTGCGATGGCATACGGTATCGAAGGCTGCTGAGAGGTCCAGGAGGATGAGGGCGGTTGTTTCTCCGTTGTCCATAAGGGTCCTGATGTCGTCAGTGGCCACGATGAGGGCAGTCTCGGTGCTGTGGTTGGCTCAAAATCCGGACTGGGATGGGTCGAGCGAGTTGTTTGTCTCGAGGAAAGCAGTCAGCTGTTTATTGACGGTCTTCTCAATGACTTTGACTCTCAGGGAAGGCGGCTGACGCGAACAAGCTGTTTATGATGTTCCGGAGATTGGGTGCGATGATGGTGTTGGCTTTGTTGAAGATATGATGGCGGCAAGGGTCCAAGGGGGAGCCGGAGTGGATGGAGTTCATGACGTTGGTGGTGTCTTCAGTGCTGATGGGGGTCCAGGCGCTGAGAGTGGTGGTGGGGGTTGCTGGTTCGGTGACTGGAGGCGGAGTCTGGGGTCCGAAGCTGTTGTGTTTAATTGCGATCTTTCGTTGGAAGAACGAGGTGAGGGAGTTGCAGAGTTCTTGTGACGGTGTGATGTCGTTGTTGCTGGCACTGGAGTTGGAGAGCTCTTTGAAGATGTTGAAGAGTTCCTTGCTGTTGTGGGTGTTGTTGTCTAGTCGCTCTTTGAATGATGTTCTTCTGGTGGTGCGGATCAGCTGGTGGTGTTCGCGGGTGGCGATCTTGAGGGCTGTCATGTTTTCTGTGGTTCGTTCATGGCGCCAGGTTTTTGCGAGGGATCTGCTGGATTTCTTAGATTCTTTCAGGGCATCTGTGAACCATGAAGTTTTCCTGTTGCCGGTCCTGCTTGGGGCATTCTTCGGTGGTGCGAGGTCATCGGCGCAGTTGGTGATCCACTGTGCAAGATTGTGGGCTGCGTTGTTGGTGTCGGCGGTGTCGGCTGGCGGGTTCTGGCTCAGCGATGAGTAGAGCTGGTCTGTGGTGATTTTGCTCCAGGACCTGCAGGAGGTTTGTTGCATGCGGTATTGGGCTGTATTCTTTTCGAAGGTGAAGTGGATGCATCTGTGGTTGGTCCAGTGTAGTCCGGCGGTTTGGGTTTGACCTATGTCGTGTATCGTTGATGTGGATAATCCCCAATGGCTTCCCCCACTTCTTTATTCACAGCCTCGTAGGAAAGCATTTTGCGATTGAGGCGCCATGATCCACCGTTCTGACGTGAAGTCAGTAAGTGCAGGTCCATTTGGTTGGGAGCATGGTCTGATAGTGAAGTCAAGTCGTTGGTGGCCGTTATTACTTTAGGGGCCAGTGGGGCTGAGATAAGAAAGAAGTTGAGCCTGGCATACGATTGGTGAGCAGCCAAGAAGAGAGAGTGTGAGTGTGTTGTCGGGTGCAACGTCTGCCAGATGTCAGTCAGTCCAGCTTCCGCAAGCCAGCGTGTTCACTACGGAGTAAACATCCCTCTGTTGCCTGGTCGTGGAGGGGTTCTATCCTGTGCAGCATCCTTTACCAAATTAAAGTCATCCCCAATTACAAGGTTTGAGTCTGGTGATGCTAACACTTTCCCCAGCATGAATTGCTCTTGTCGCTGGTTAGGTGTGTATATGGAAGCTATTGTGAATGTCTGCTGGGCGAGGGACACTTGTAGAGACAGTAGAGATCCTGGGATTTCTGACTGCAATTGGTAATTTTCCCCTGAAAGTGCGGAGCCAGTAGGACTGCCACTCCCGCCCTCTTTTCTTGACCAGAAGACTAGAACTGACGGTCAAACCACCTAGAGTCTTGGGTCACGGGTACCAGTGACTTATTCAAATCATTAATGTAATGATAAAGAGAAGGGGGGCCTGGACACATCCCTGTTTGACCCCTCTTACATCCCTAATGGCTCCGATACCTCGCCACATATCCTCACCTGTACCTGGAGGTCTTTATGAAAATGTGCCAGCCCATAAGCCAGTAGGATAGCCCACAGCTTTGACCTATTCACAAGGTCAAAAGCTGATGATAGGTCCATAAAGGCCATATAAATAGGGGAGTTCCTGGCAATGGTGTACTTTCCGATTACAAGGGTTAAATTAAGGCATTGTTCGGTAGTGCCAACCTTGTTGCGGAAACCTAGCTAGCAGGGCTCTAAAATGTTACATTCCTCAGACCATTTCAGGATCTTATTGTATAAGACCCTGCCCAAGTTTTTAGGGTATTGTCGATCAGTGAGATCGGCCTGTAATTACTGGGCTGTGACCGATCCCCCTTTTAAAATATTGGGACAATAATGCTCTTAGCCCAAGTGCTAGGTAGCGGGCGTGCTTTAAATTAAGGAGCGGGCTTAGAAATCCGGGTTCCATTTCATCAAATCTATTGGAAGCCCATCTAGGTCTGGAACCTTATTCCCAATGCTTTGGTGAATGGCTTCAACTTCAAGCAAAGTTATCTGGATACCAGTGAATGGGCCAAATTCGGGCTGGTCTGTCGCCGTTGGAGGGTTGACGTAAATATTGGAAAAATGATTTTTCCAGGAATCACTTGATATTGTGCAGCTAATGGGCGTTAGTAGCTGTTCAGTGGATCGAAGGTCCCTTACAGCAGACCAAAACATTTTTCCCTTTTTGTTGGTAGCTGCAAGGGACAATGTTTCCCAGCGATCGTTTAGGAGAACTCCCTTCCTGTTGTTAACCGCTGCATTATATTCCTGCCTCACCAATTTCACATCTGAAGCACATCTAGGAGTGGCAGATAGGAGCCTACGTAGCTTCCTATTTACCAGTGAACATTTATCATCGAACCATCTAGGGCCCTGCTTCCTTAAAGAAGCTTATTTCGACAGTAAGGTTTTGATGACCATACAAAGTGCAGAGAAATCATTCACTACCTCTAGGTGCAGAGTTTTAAATGACAGACATGAGTTAATGAGGGATAGGTTATCCTTCACCAATAACCTGTATAAGTTGTCGCTATCCACGACCCTCCATATTAATTTTAAATTATTAGTGGATGGCATTAAGTCTTTTGCCCCACATTCAATTGGAAACGGGGATCGAGGTGCAAATTTAAGTGCTAGTTTGATGGGGTTGTGGTCCCTGTGGATCGTGGCAATAACCTCTGTGGCCATAAAGTGAACCATAAGTCCAGAAGACATAAAAACGTGATCTATTTTAGAAAAATAACCCCTACCTCTAAAGGTCGAGAGTTGATAATTAATGGCGTGTGCTGGGCTCAAGTGCTCCATTACATTAACCAATTCATATATACTTAAGAACACGGCCAGCTCAGCGCCCCTATGAGAGGAGGAACCTTGGTTAAGTTTCTCTGCTCCATGACATATATCATTAAACTTTGTGTTAACCCCTTCGGGGCTGATGACGAGCTGGGCTCGTCATGGAGTAGGGCGCTCGCACGCTGATGACGAGCCCAGCTCGTCATGAGCCCCACCCTCGGGGGAAGCGCCAGCGCTCTCCCCGAGTCTGCCCAATTTCATTCGTTTCTGCGGGGATGGCAGGGGAAGACCGGGGAACATTAAGTTTAAAGTGTTTTCGTGCTTCTGATGTTTGGAGATGGGCGTTTTTGGTTGAAAAAGTGCTGATGGGGGTCATTTTAAAATCACAAATACAGTGCTAATTTTTTTTTTCTTTATTTCCCAATTTCGTTGTTCGGGGAGCGGCCACTTGGGGAACGGTCGCTCCCCTTTGTGGGGGAACATTAAGTTTAAAGTGTTTTCGTGCTTCTGATGTTTGGAGATGGGCGTTTTTGGTTGAAAAAGTGCTGATGGGGGTCATTTTAAAATCACAAGTACAGTGCTAATTTTAAAGGTGAGCAGAGGAGTGAGGCATGGTTGCATCCTGGCCACTTTCTTGTGTTTATTTTACAATTACTCCCTTGGTAAAGCTTTGAGGGCATATAGTAAAGATATCCCTAGAATTCTCTCCCAGATTGCGCCATTTTTTTATATGCAGATGATGCTGCGCTTTTGAGGCTAACAGCATATGGCCTCCAAAGCTTTATAAGCAGTATACAGTCAGTGATGTCAACATGTCATATCATGTTTGCATACAAGCTCACTATTTTGTGAGCAATATTATTCATCCATTATAACAGTGTAAGTTCAGTTTATATTTTTCTATTAGAGAACCAACATCCTAATTAACAAATGAACATCAATGATCACAACCAGAAATCTAGGATAATAATATATTAATATTAAACATACGCTGCATAAAATATTTACATAGTGAATGCTGTTATTTTATAGCGCCCTTTCATGTTCTACAAACACTGCTCACTAATCAAACTATCAATGGTAACAGCCAGTAGCCATGGCTTCAATGGGATAATGCATGCAAAAGCCATCTGTGTGTGCCTGTGGTCACACATGATATAATATTAAAGTCAGACCGAGGCAAGGACTCAAAGCACTCGCTTCCCATAAAAAGGCAAAAAAAGGCCTACTGCAGTGTATGTATTGCTCAATGTGTACATGAAAAAGGCAGTATGCAGTTTTTCAGTTTATTAATTGCTAAACAGTTCTTACGCAGTGTACCTTTATCAAGCTTGACATGTGATTTAACTCATGTAGATAGTACAGTTCACTATTTGAGAAAGAGAACGTCTCACATATTAGAATATGTATCCATAGGCCCAACATGTCAACAAGTTAACCATTAGTTTATTCGGGATAGCTACTTGAAGGAGGGCAGGAAGGTACTTGAAAAAACATCATGGGAAGAGGTTGTTACCTAATATGGTTATTTATAAACAAGGTGTTGATCAGTTGCTCGCCTTGACCTCCAAAACATGGGTTAAGGGTTCAGTTTACACTCCCATTTTTCCTCCAAAAGTACTTTATCTCATATAAACAGGCTTTTGAATACCCAATACTTAGCCTCTGCAAAAATGTGTATGGCCACACTTAACTTTAATGAAGGATGCAAGTGCCTCTGTGCTTCATTAGTTATACTAATGTGTTTATCAGAAGTGGCTAAATAACACACCTGTCCTGCCTAGGCAAAGCTCACTAGTGTTTTTGGGCTGATGAATGTTTATTTGTATTTGTGCTGCAATTTGTACACATGCTTTGTTTTCAGTGACCATGTGTGTGTTACTATGCCATCGCTGCGATGTGCGAAGGGGTCCCTTGAGTGAGCTGTCCATCATAGTGATGAATGTGTTTCTGAATTTGTGCTGCAACTTGAGCGCCATCTTTGTCTCCAGTGTCCATGTGTGCGTTACTATGCAATCGCACAGATGTGCGCAGGGGTCCCTTGTGTGAGCTGTCCATCATAGTGGGAAGGTCACAAATGTTTTTGGACTGATGAATGTTTTTCTGAATTTGTGCTGCAACTCGAGCGCCATCTTTGTCTCCAGTGTCCATGTGTGTGTTACTATTCAATCACACAGATGTGCGCAGGGGTCCCTTGTGTGAGCTGTCCATCATAGTGGGAAGGTCACACATGTTTTTGGGCTGATGAATGTTTTCCTGAATTTGTGCTGCAACTCGAGCGCTTGCTTTGTCTCCAGTGACCGTGTGTGTTACTATGCCATCGCACCGATGTGTGCACAGGTTCCTTGAGTGAGCTGTCCATCATAGTGGGTAAATTTAGGAAAGATGGTGCACTCCGCTAGTTGGTGGGCGGGGCCAAACGGGGGTCTTCTGTGCGTGTTCACATGCCTCTTATGTGTATGAATGGTCACAGACTGATGAGTGCAGCAGATGGGGTGAAAGAAGCTCCTGGTGATAGGAACTGTTTTTGGATTTAGCTTGTGAAAGTGAAGGATGCAATTGCCTCTGTCCAGCATCACATTTATCCACAGTAATTCTGTTGACCCCTCCCCATGATAATCCCTGATGACGTCAGCGCGCACAGCACGCGTCAACATCTTCAGGGATTCCCAGGCGGTCGGGAAGCCATTTGCTTCCTGCGCTTGGAGGTGTTAATTTATTTTTGAGAGTCTTGGGGGGTGTGGGGCCGCAAAGAGGCATCAGGGGAGAGGCAAGTGATTTTCCTCTCTCCTGATGTCTCTTTCCAGCCTCACGGTTGCGTACAGCTTTGCGTTTGTGCAGTGGATATGCCCCCACTAGCACCAGGGATTTTATTTTAGATTGTAGGAAGTGACCCCTTTTGCAAGGGTCGCTTCCTTGTGGGTTGGATTTTTAACTTAGATTTTCTGCCCCCCCCCCCCCCGGTGGGCAAATCAACCCGTACTTTTGTCCGTTTTGCCCTTTTTGATGGCCCATCTGTGTGGATGTGATTTTGTGGGTACATTTGTGTGTTGTTTGTTCAATTGTTATGTTGTTTGTGAAATGTAGTATTCATTTTTTTATTTCCTCTTTGTTTTTGATCCAGGCTTTTGCTGTTTGTATTGGTGTAGGTTGTGGTTCAGTTACTGCTGGTTTTGCAGCTTGTGTAGTTGCATGTGCTTGGTAAGTAAATATTTTTTGTACTACTTTCCCTAGATGAATGTGTTTTTATGAAAAGTCTAGTTATTGCTGTTTGTGTGGCTTTGTGGTTCCTTTTTTTTGTATTGCTGCGTGATGTGTACTTTGTCTAATGTATACTTTTTTTTTTCTAGTGGGATTTTCTTTCTTTTTGCTGTGTTTCAGCAGAGTAGGTGCTGGTGAGTGTTCTTATATTAGGTTACATTTGAATTGTTTTTAAGTGTATTGATCTTTGTGTGAAGACTCTACCTTGTTTACTTCTTACTTTGCACAGTGTAGCTTGTTGTTCACTTGTGTGTGTAGTCTTCTTGCTTTGTAAGGATAATGGCTGCTCGCAGAATGACTGCTCAGCACGTTGTTAGTTTGCTTTTTGAAACTTCCTCTGAGCATGGTCCAGACACTGACTCCGATTCGGAGCATGAGGAATTTGGAGAAGATTCAGGAAGTGAGTTTTCTCTTCGCATGGTATCATCATCATCGGATGATGATTCTTCTAGTGCCGATGAAGTGCCTGTGGTAGAGAGGGACATTGATGTGCCGGTAGAGAGGCAAGAGCCATCTGAGCGGCAGCCTAGGTTCACAAGGTTTCCCTTTCATTCTCGTCGGGAAGAGGCAAGTGTGGTAAAGGGTGCGCCCAAAAGGCTTCACATTGCTGTGGTTCGCCAAGGGTTATCTGGTGCTGCTAGTCTTCCTGTTGTAGAGCAGCATGAGGCATCTGATACTGTTAGTCTTTCTGTTGTTGTTGAGCAGCAAGTGGTATCTGGGGAGGCGAGTTCTTCTGTTGATGTTGAGATGCAAGAGGCAGCTGGGGATGCAAGTGTTCCCGTTGATGTAGTGCAGCAAGAGGCATCTGGGCTGCAGGCTAGGGTGGATTCTTCTTCCGATGTTAGTGATGACGTCTGGGTTGCCCCTGGCATGGTGCAATCGGAATTGCCAGACTTCACTGGTGTTCCAGGGTGTAGAGTGAATACTGACAATTTTCTGCCAATTACATTTTTTCAGTTGTTCTTTGATGAGTTTTTGCAAGAGATTGTGGAGCAAACTAATTTGTATGCAGAGCAGTATTTGAGGGACCACAGTGCCAGCCTTAAGCCCCATTCTAGTGCTACCCATTGGTCTCCCACATATGTTGAAGAGATGAAGAAGTTTTTGGGATTAATTTTTTTGACGGGCTTGCTAAGGAAGCCATCAATGTCTTCTTATTGGTCCACTAGTCCCTTGATGGCAACATCTATATTTCCAGCAGTTATGACTCGTGATCGGTATATGCTTCTTCTTCGCATGATGCATTTCGTTGATAATGATTTAGCGTTGCCGCGCGATCACCCTGAATGTGACCATCTTTTTAAGATTCGGCCTGTCCTTGATCACTTTGTTGATCGTTTTTCTGAGATCTTTGCTCCTGGAAAACAAATAGCTGTGGATGAGTCTTTGGTATTGTTCAAGGGCCGCTTGGTTTTTAGGCAATACATTCCTAGTAAGAGGGCACGCTATGGAATCAAACTGTATATGCTGTGTGACAGTGAGACTGGATACGTTTATAACTTCAGGGTGTACACCGGTAAGGATTCCAGCATTAACTCTTCTGCTTGTCCGTCCACTTTTGGAGTGACTGAGAAAAGTGTGTGGGAACTAGGTAGACGATTATTTAACAAAGGCCACCATTTATATGTAGATAACTTCTACACTAGTGTGCGTTTGTTCAAGGAATTGGCCAAAGTGGGCACTGTTGCTTGTGGCACGATGCGCAGTAACCGGAAAGGTTTCCCTATTGAACTTGTTTGCAAAAGGCTTGTGCGGGGACAGTCTACTGCATTGCGATGTGGTAAGCTTCTAGCTGTGAAGTTTTGTGACAGGAGAGATGTGTACATGCTGACTACAATCCATGATGAAAGCACTGAAGCTCTGCCTGTTCGGGGTGAGCGTGCTGAAGTGCGTAAACCTGTGTGCATTTTACAGTACAATAAGTACATGGGTGGTGTTGACAGAGTAGATCAGAGGTTGGAACCTTATGCTGCTCTTCGAAAGTCTTACATTTGGTACAAGAAGTTGGCTATTCATCTTTTCCACTTGGCATCCTTTAATGCTTTCGTTGTGTTCCAGAAATCTTGTCCTGAGTTAAAGATGCCTTTTGTTAAGTTTCAGGAGACTATAATAGGCAGCCTTGTACTAGTGGAACAGGCAAGTGTCCCTAGATTTGGAGTGGTGGAGGAAGTTGCCAGACTGAAAGATCGCCACTTTCCAGAATACATTCCTCCCACAACTGCAAAAGACAATCCTACTAAAAGATGTAGAGTCTGTTGGCGAAGAGAAGTGCGGAGGGAGTCTCATTTGTACTGCCCTGACTGTCCTTCAAAACCTGGATTGTGTGTGCCAGCTTGTTTTAAATCGTACCACACACAAAAGAAGTTTTGGGAGTTTCATTGAGCTTGTAAGTGTACTGTCTGGTCTGTATTCTGTAATATTTTTAGTCTGCTTTAAGGTGTGCATTGGTGCACAGCATTTAGTTTTTGACTTTGTGTTAGCAGATTTGTAGGTTTCATCATTTGATTTGTGGTATTTCTTAAAAAAAAGTCTAATTTCGATGGTGGTGTGTGCTGCATTATGCTTGGATTGTCTGTGTGCGTGGACTGGCGTTTGGCTGGTGGTGTGCGTAGTCTGGTGCTTGGCTGGCATAGTGCATGGATTTGAGTTGTGCTGGGGGGGTGAGTGGATTTTTGCTTGGCTGGCGGAGTGCATGGTTAGGTGCTTGGCTGGTGGTGTGAGTGGATGGCGCTTGGCTGGTGGTGTGCGTGAACTGGTGCTTGGCTGGCATAGTGCATGGATTGGAGTTGTGCTTTGGGGGTGCGTGGATTTTTGCTTGGCTTGCGGAGTGCATGGTTAGGTGCTTGGCTGGTGGTGTGAGTGGATGGCGCTTGGCTGGTGGTGTGCGTGGTCTGGTGCTTGGCTGGCATAGTGCATGGGTTGGAGTTGTGCTTGGGGGGTGCGTGGATTTTTGCTTGGCTGGCGGAGTGCATGGTTAGGTGCTTGGCTGGTGGTGTGAGTGGATGGCGCTTGGCTGGTGGTGTGCGTGAACTGGTGCTTGGCTGGCATAGTGCATGGATTGGAGTTGTGCTTGGGGGGTGCGTGGATTTTTGCTTGGCTGGCCGAGTGCATGGTTAGGTGCTTGGCTGGTGGTGTGAGTGCATGGAGCTTGGCTGGTGGTGTGCGTGAACTGGTGCTTGGCTGGCATAGTGCTTTTATTGGAGTTGTGCTTGGGGGGTGCGTGGATTTTTGCTTGGCTGGCGGAGTGCATGGTTAGGTGCTTGGCTGGCGGTGTGAGTGCATGGAGCTTTGCTGGTTGTGTGCAAGGATTGGTGCTCGGCTGGCGGTGTGAATGGATGGTGCTTTGGTGTTTGTGTGCAAGGTTAGGTGCTTGGCTGGCGGTGTGTGTGGACAAGTGCTCGGTTGGTGGTGTTGGTGGACTTGCGCTTGGCTGGCGGTGTGTGAGTATTTACTTTCTGATGGTCACTACACACAGTGCTAGCTGAGTGCCACTCCACCCAGTCCATCAATTTGCGTATTTGCTGTGTCTGGAATGTGGGCGTGTGAATGTGATGGGCCCTTGAATGGCGCTGTCTGTTGGTGTGAGTGTTTTGATGTGAAGGGCCTGCGGCTGGCGGTGTGAATGTTTTGTATGTGTCACATGTATGAAAGGTGTGTGAATGGCCAGTAAAGAGGTTGGTGCCAGTTGTCGTGGCTTTACAGCTCAGGAGCTGTGAGTCAACGGTTCAGTTTCTCGTTCTCTCAATTATTAGCAGTGCATTTCATTATTTGTGAATTTGCTTGCTAATTGAATTGTATATGCTGAACCTTCACTCACCCTCGTGCTAAATCCAACCAGTGTGTGTGTTTGAGGATTTGTTTGCTTGTTTTTTTTCTTTTTATATTTTTCAGTAAGGGTGCTCTGGGTTTATTTTTTGTAAATGTTGTGATGTGTTCCTTTTGTGCATGGTGGTGTGATTGTTTTTCTTTGTTTTAGGTATGAAAGGAGTGTGAATGGCCTGTAAAGCGGTTGGTGCCTTGACGCTGGCTTTACAGCTCACGAGCTGCAAGTAATTGGTTCAGTTTCTTTGTCCATGTAATTGACAGTGCATTTCTTTTTTGGGAAATCTCTTGTTAATGTTTTTATATACTGAACCATCACTTGCCCTCGTGCCAAATCCAACCAGTATGTGTGTATGTGTTTGGAATTGATGGGCTACTAGGGAAACCTACCAAAACCATACATTTTTGAATTGTAGACACCTAGGTGCTTTCAAGGAGCTATGGCTTGTGTGGATCCTCCAACGTTCCTTTACCCAGAATCCCCTTGAAACCGCAATTTTAGTTAAAAAAAATCAATTTTTTCATCAATGTTTGTGTTGGAAAGCGTGCCATCACTGGGCTCACCCAAATTTCCTCCCTCCCAGCGTTCCCCCATGTCTCCCGGAAAAAATGGTACCTCAGTTGCGTGGGTAGGCATAGTTGCTGCGACAGGAAACGGTTCAAATCGTACGGTGTTGGATTTACAATAACCAATAGCAACATTACCTTTTTTTTGGGGGGGGAGGACTGAGTTTTTGGACCGGGGCTCGGCGGGCATCTTTGGAAAGTACCAAACCCAAACAGTTCTGAAAACTAGACACCCGTGGGAGTTCAGGGAGGTATGGCATGCGTGGGTCCCCCAATGTTTTCCTACCCAGAAATCCCTGCGAACCATAAATTTAGGTTAAAAAAACAGTTTTCCATACATTTTTGCGTGGGATCTCCGTGTCGGCACAAATGTCCTACCACCCAGCGTTTCCCTTGTTCTCCCAAGTAAAATGATACCTCACTTGTGTGGGTGGGCCCAAGGCGTGTGTGTTAGGCAGGGGGGCTTAATTTGTAAAACTGAAATACTACTTTTACAAAAGTCATTTTCGGACTGTTCTGCTTTGGGGAACCCACACAAGTGAGGTATCCTTTTACTCGGGAGAACAAGGTGAACACTAGGTGGTAAGACATTTTTGCCGACACGGAGATCCCACGAAAAAAAGCTTGAAAAAGTGATATTTTTACCTAATTTTAAGGTTTGCAAGGAGTTCTGGGTAGGAAAACATTGGGGGACCTACGCATGCCATACCTCCCTGGACTCCCCCGGGTGTCTACTTTTCAGAACTGTTTGGGTTTGGTACTTTCCAAAGAATACCACCGAGCCCCGGGCCAAAAACTCAGGTGTCCCCCCCCCCAAAATCAAGGTTGTTTTGCAATTGGGTATTGTAAATTCACCACCGTACGATTTGATCCGTTTCCTGTTGCAGCCACTATGCCTACCCACGCAAGTGAGGTACCATTTTTATCGGGAGACCATGGGGAACGCTGGGTGGGTGGAAATTTGTGTGAGCCCAGTGACGCCACGCTTTCCCACACAAAAAAGTGTGAAAAAACTGATTTTTTCAAAAAAAATTGAGGTTTGCAAGGGATTCTGGGTAAAGGAACGTTGGAGGATCCACGCAAGCCATACCTCCTTGGAAGCCCTCGGGTGTCTACTTTTCAGAAATATGTGGGTTTGGTAGGTTTCCCTAGATGGCCGTCTAGCACGGGGCCAAAAACCCAGGTAACCCCTCTTGCAAAAGCTGGCGGTATTGACATTGCTAGACGGCCATCTAGGGAAACCTACCAAACCCACATATTTCTGAAAAGTAGACACCCGGGGGCTTCCAAGGAGGTATGGCTTGCGTGGATCCTCCAATGTTCCTTTACCCAGAATCCCTTGCAAACCTCAATTTTTTTTGAAAAAATCAGTTTTTTCACACTTTTTTGTGTGGGAAAGCGTGGCGTCACTGGGCTCACACAAATTTCCACCCACCCAGCGTTCCCCATGGTCTCCCGATAAAAATGGTACCTCACTTGCGTGGGTAGGCATAGTGGCTGCAACAGGAAACGGATCAAATCGTACGGTGGTGAATTTACAATACCCAATTGCAAAACAACCTTGATTTTGGGGGGGGGGCACCTGAGTTTTTGGCCCGGGGCTCGGTGGTATTCTTTGGAAAGTACCAAACCCAAACAGTTCCTAAAAGTAGACACCCGGGGGAGTCCAGGGAGGTATGGCATGCGTAGGTCCCCCAATGTTTTCCTACCCAGAACTCCTTGCAAACCTTAAAATCAGGTAAAAATATCACTTTTTCAAACTTTTTTGCGTGGGATCTCCGTGTCGGCAAAAATGTCTTACCACCCAGCGTTCACCTTGTTCTCCCGAGTAAAAGGATACCTCACTTGTGTGGGTGCCCCAAAGCAGAACAGTCCGAAAATGACTTTTGAAAAAGTAGTATTTCAGTTTTACAAATTAAGCCCCCCTGCCTAACACACACGCCTTGGGCCCACCCACACAAGTGAGGTATCATTTTACTCGGGAGAACAAGGGAAACGCTGGGTGGTAGGACATTTGTGCCGACACGGAGATCCCACGCAAAAATGTATGGAAAACTGTTTTTTTAACCTAAATTTATGGTTTGCAGGGATTTCTGGGTAGGAAAACATTGGGGGACCCACGCATGCCATACCTCCCTGAACTCCCACGGGTGTCTTGTTTTCAGAACTGTTTGGGTTTGGTACTTTCCAAAGATGCCCGCCGAGCCCCGGTCCAAAAACTCAGTCCTCCCCCCCCCAAAAAAAGGTAATGTTGCTATTGGTTATTGTAAATTCAACACCGTACGATTTGAACCGTTTCCTGTCGCAGCCACTATGCCTACCCACGCAAGTGAGGTACCATTTTTTCCAGGAGACCTGGGGGAACGCTGGGTGGGTGGAAATTTGTTGATCCACGCAGATTCCAGAACTTTCCTCCACAGAAATGACAGGAAAATGTATTTTTTTTGGCAAAATCTTAGCTTTGCAAGGGATTCTGGGTAACAAAACCTGGGGGTAGGCAGTCGAGTCACCCCATCCTGAATTTCCCTGGGTGTCTAGTTTTTAAAAATGTATAGGTTTGCTAGGTTTGCCTAGGTGCTGGCAGAGCTAGGGCACAAAAACTTAAGGTAGTCTTTTTGTCCAAAAAGCTAAAAATTTCACTGGGAAATTGAGGTGCGACCACGTTGCGTTTTGCGCTGTTTCATGTCGCAGCCACTATGCCTACCCACGCAAGTGAGGTACCATTTTTTCCAGGAGACATGGGGGAACGCTGGGTGGGTGGACATTTGTTGATCCACGCAGATTCCAAAACTTTCCACCACAGAAATGTCAGGAAAATGTGTTTTTTTTGTCAAAATCTTAGCTTTGCAAGGGATTCTGGGTAACAAAACCTGGGGGTAGGCAGTCGAGTCACCCCATCCTGAATTTCCCTGGGTGTCTAGTTTTTAAAAATGTATAGGTTTGCTAGGTTTGCCTAGGTGCTGGCAGAGCTAGGGCGCAAAAACTAAATGAAGTCTTTTTGTCCAAAAAGCTAAAAATTTCACTGGGAAATTGAGGTGCGACCACGTTGCGTTTTGCGCTGTTTCATGTCGCAGCCACTATGCCTACCCACGCAAGTAAGGTACCATTTTTTCCAGGAGACATGGGGAAACGCTGGGTGGGTAGAAATTTGTTGATCCACGCAGATTCCAGAACTTTCCTCCACAGAAATGTGAGGAAAATGAGTTTTTTTTGTCAAATTCTTAGCTTTGCAATGGATTCTGGGTAACAAAACCTGGAGGTAGGCAGTCGAATCACCCCATCCTGAATTTCCCTGGGTGTCTAGCTTTCAAAAATGTATAGGTTTGCTAAGTTTGCCTAGGTGCTGGCAGAGCTAGGGCGCAAAAACTAAAGGTAGTCTTTTTGTCCAAAAAGCTCAAAATTTCACTGGGAAATTGAGGTGCGACCACGTTGCGTTTTGCGCTGTTTCATGTCGCAGCAACTATGCCTACCCACGCAAGTGAAGTACCATTTTTTCCAGGAGACATGGGGGAACGCTGTGTGGGTGGAAATTTGTTGATCCACGCAGATTACAGAACTTTCCTTCACAGAAATGTGAGGAAAATGAGTTTTTTTTGTCAAATTCTTACCTTTGCAAGGGATTCTGGGTAACAAAACCTGGAGGTAGGCAGTCGAGTCACCCCATCCTAAATTTCCCTGGGTGTCTAGTTTTCAAAAATGTATAGGTTTGCTAGGTTTCCCTAGGTGCTGGCAGAGCTAGGGTGCAAAAACTAAAGTTAGTCTTTTTGTCCAAAAAGCTCAAAATTTCACTGGTAAATTGAGGTGGAACCACGTTGCGTTTTGCGCTGTTTCATGTCACAGCCACTATGCCTACCCACGCAAGTGAGGTACCATTGTTTCGAGGAGACATGGGGGAACGCTGGGTGGGTGGAAATTTGTTGATCCACGCAGATTCCAGAACTTTCCACCACAGAAATGTCAGGAAAATGTGTTTTTTTTTTCAAAATCTTAGCTTTGCAAGGGATTCTGGGTAACAAAACCTGGGGGTAGGCAGTCGAGTCACTCCATCCTGAATTCCCCTGGGTGTCTAGTTTTTAAAAATGTATAGGTTTGCTAGGTTTCCCTAGGTGCTGGCAGAGCTAGGGTGCAAAAACTAAAGTTAGTCTTTTTGTCCAAAAAGCTCAAAATTTCACTGGTAAATTGATGTGCGACCACGTTGCGTTTTGCGCTGTTTCATGTCGCAGCCACTATGCCTACCCACGCAAGTGAGGTACCATTTTTTCCAGGAGACCTGGGGGAATGCTGGGTGGGTGGAAATTTGTTGATCCACGCAGATTCCAGAACTTTCCACCACAGAAATGTCAGGAAAATGTGTTTTTTTTTGTCAAAATCGTAGCTTTGCAAGGGATTCTGGGTAACAAAACCTGGGGGTAGGCAGAGAAGTCACCCCTTCCTGAATTTCCCTGGGTGTCTAGTTTTCAAAAATGTGTAGGTTTGCTAGGTTTCCCTAGGTGCTGGCAGAGCTAGGGCTAAAAAACAAAAGGTAGTCTCTTTGTCCAAAGAGCGCAAGATTTCACTGGGAAATTGAGGTGCGACCATGTTGCGTTTTGCACTGTTTCATGTCGCAGCCACTATGCCTACCCACGCAAATGAGGTAGCATTTTTTCCGGGAGACATGGGGGAACACTGAGTGGGTGGAAATTAGTTGATCCACGCAGATTCCAGAACTTTCCTCCACAGAAATGTGAGGAAAATGAGTTTATTTTGTCAAATTCTTAGCTTTGCAAGGGATTCTGTGTAACAAAACCTGTGGGTAGGCAGTCGCGTCACCCCATCCTGAATTTTCCTGGGTGTCTACTTTTCAAAAATGTATAGGTTTGCTAGGTTTCCCTAGGTGCCGGCAGAGCTAGGGTCCAAAAACTACAGGTAGGTACTTTTCCAAAAAAGGGTCAATTTGTAACTGCAAAATTTAGGTGTGACCACGTTGCATTTTGCGCCGTTTCCTGTCGCAGGCACAAGGCCGACCCACACAAGTGAGGTACCGTTTTTTTGGGGAGAATTGGGGTATTTCAGATTTTGTAAATTAACTGTTATTACCAATTGAGCTTTCATGCATTTCTGCCTTTCAATGAAAGACATTGTGTTTGAAAAAATATATTTTTGAAAAATGACCAAAAATTCTCATGCTAGTATGAGTATTCCCAATTTTGAAAATTAGCAATTATATACTGTTTCTGAACTCTATAATTTGTACCCAATTCAGAAATACATAGGTGTCTTTCATATAGATTTTTCCATGTATACATTTTCCAAAACAAAGTGCTCTATACCCGGTTAATGAAAAAATACCATTGCAAGTTGCTGCTCAGTTTTTGGATCTGGGTTCGTCGGGTTCTTGGTGACACTACAAGTCCTATATATCCCCACAACCAGGAAGGTCTTACAGATGTAACGGTATATTGCTTTCCAAGAGCTCTCAAAATTAGAAAAAGTTACAGGTGAAAACCTTGAGACAAAAGGCTGTTTTTTTAAACAAATTTTCAATTATTCCAATATTTAACTGTTAGTTTCTATAAAGAAACCTTCATGGATTTAGACAAATGACCCCTTTCTGAATTCAGAATTTTGTGTACTTTTCGAAAATGTACAGCATTCCAGGATCCATTATTGCTTTCAAACTCTTTTCTACCATTAACTGGAAGGAGGTGGTAAGCTCTAAAAATAGCAAAAATAGGCTATGTCACAGAAAAATGCCAATACTGTGTGAAAAATGTCGGTTCTCTGACAAAAGACTGTCATTCCCTAAAAGCTATGAAAATGGAGATTTCAGCCCCACAAACCCTTTTTTGATAACTTTTTTAGGGAAAAACCCAGAGGCTTTCATTTGCAGCCCGTTTTTCCAATTTTTCTGAAAAAAACAAAAAAATCACAACATTTTGGTTACTTTCTGGGACCCCTCCAAGGGAATCCAGAAACCCTGGGCACCTTTGGATTTCACATGATGTTGTAAGAAAAGGACACAAATTTGGCGTGGATACCTTATGTGGTCAAAAAGTTACAGGGGCCTAAGCGCGCACTACCCCAAATTGCCAAAAAAGGGCTCAGCACAGGAGGGGAAAAGGCCTAGCAGCGAAGGGGCTAAGATAATCCCGGTAGTGTCGCCCGAGTGTTGGTGGCAATCTAAATTAGAAATAAAATCAAAAGGTACAATAAAGTTCCTGTTAGGAATAGATTGAAAATCATTATTATAAAAGTTTACCAAACAAAAAGAAACTCTTCTCTTATAAAAAAACAACTTGGTAATTAGAACTGTTAGTTGGGAGAACCTTGAAACTTCCTCCAGCTGCTACATTAAGTCCAATTAAAAGTCCCCCTGAGGGGCGGCTTGGTTTGTGATGGGATGCTGCAACGCTAATGCAATGAAACCCCTCAATGTACAAATCATTAGTGGCCCAAGTCTCCTGGACCATGAGATTGTCCTGATCCTTAACTAAACGCTGCCAATCCAGATCCCCAAGCTTAGACTGCAGCCCTGCTAGATTCAAACTTAGGATGTTCAAATCTGCTAGGGTGGCACTGTTGGTTCGGGCTGGCATGTCATTTGTATTGTGGGATAATACCATAATGCCAGGAGGGACATTCATGATTCCCAAAACCTTGTCAATAGCATTATAAATTATTGGTATGGTAGTAGGAAGGACCGCCCGATAAGGCCGACAGGGTGATTGGTCTGCCATTGGCGATGATTGTCAATCCCGTGCATCTAAGCTGGAGAGTGCATTGAACCTATTGGTCAACAGAGGGGGGCCTAATGTCCATAAGAGGTCTTACGGGTGGCTTGTAAAGATAGTCTAGGGGGAGCGCACTAATGCTAGTGTTTTGTGTGGAGTGGTGCTCAAAGATATTCAATAAGCGGTGGGCCATGTGGGGTCTAAGGAAATTCAATACAATGCAGTCACCATTTATATGCTTTGTGGATTGACCAACCCACCCTACTCTCCTGGCCATAAGAATGTCTTTTATATTAGAGGGGTGAAAGCCCTTATGTTTACAGAGCCAGTCTACAGATTTGTTGTGCAAGTCGACCCAAGACTCCCTTTGACCCTCCACTAAATCAGGAACCCCGGCCAACACCAGCACATAGGGACAGGAGGCAGGAGGTAAATTTAATACATCTCTATTTGGCCTCACATGAGCTTCCCTAAGGTTGTTAGCATTATCCTTCCTAGTTCTTTGATCGCTGGTCCCTAACTGAATTCAGCAGCGTCTACCTGGGGCCAGATTTGAATTGACTACACTGGGTTGGGGGGTAACCCTACTTCTCCCCGGCTCGTTAATTAATTGTAGTGCTGGAAGTGCATTTAAGTAACTACAATTTGTGACATTTTTGTTTCGAGCAGAGCCCAATTGGAGCTCATTCCCGTGAATGCTGTCGGCAGTGTTGTTGTAAATCTTTATTCGGTTATTTGCAGAAAACAACCATAAAAGCACAATTTAATAAACATCATAAAAACTGAATATTTAAAGATCACATTGTCCCTGGGTATAAAACACAATTAATCTAGTAGAGAATATATACAACATAAACAGGCATTAACCCTCCATACTGGTTCTAAATTTAAGGGCTAATTTTAAAAAACTGATTACAAATAAAGTGCATTCATTGTTTAGCAGCTGTAGATAACAAAGCGCGGGTTTAATCTGGATAAAATTCAGTCTTTTAAGAAGAGGCTTGAGGTAGACCCTCCGGGGAATATCATAAAAAGGGCAAAAAAATAAAAAGTGCACCAGATCCTGCGGAGACACGCAGTCGCAGCCGCAGGAAGGTAGCACTTGGCCTTGGTGGCTGCCTCTTGGAATGGCTAAGAGTAAGTGAAAAAGGCCCACCTGGAATCTAGTTAACAAGAAACTGTCAAAGCTCGACATTGGCCAAGTCAAGTAAGGTTCCATGCTTAATGTGGTTTGTAGGACAACATAGTTTCTATTGCTGCTTTTCTTTAGATCCACCTCCTCCCTTTGTAAAAGCTGCGAAGTAAAGTGATGGAGTCGGGGTTTGAGAAGAGTTCAGGACGCCCCAGTGCAGTGAAACATTTTTTCAAGTATTTCAACCACGGGATTTTTAACATATTGTCCCATGTCAGTGCTTCTCTCAGGAGCAGATGATTTAACGGGAGGTCCTTATTTAGCCAGGATTTCAGCCAGAATGTTAGATGCAGGAGTGCAATAATGTCAACTAAATAGGGAGAACCTAACATCTCATGCACTATGAAGTTAGCTGTTCCTCTCGGGACCCCCAGGAGCTGTTTCAAGAAGTTATTTTCTGCTACCACCAGGTCCTTAACAGTTGTATGCCCCCATAGCTCGCTTCCATAACAGCCTATTGCCACACTCTTGGCCTGATATACTTTTAACAGAGCCGCAATTAGCCGTTTCCCCATTTTCCTCGCAAAATTAAAAATTGCCGCATTTGCCTGTGTTATCTCTCCTTTTTTTCTCTACAGCGGGCCCCATTTCAGTTGGTTATCAAACAGGACCCCCAGATATGAAAAGGTTTTTGTCGTGGGAATCTTCTCCCCATCTACATAAAATGAAAACTCCTTGTTATGTGCTGTACCTACGTTCATAACAAAATATTTTGAGTTATTAATGGAGAGATCCCAGGTTTTCATAAAAGTGAAAAAGGAGTTGAGCAGCAATTGGAGCCCTTTTGCGATCCTTGCCTACGAAACGGCGTCATCCGCATAAAGTAAAACGGGTAACCCTTTACGTTCGACATAGGGGTAATCAGCATGTGTTTTTAAAAGAGTATTTTCCAGATTATTGATGTATAAGTTAAAAAGAAACGGGCCAGGATACAGCCCTGTCTAACGCCCCGGTGTACTCCAAAACCCCTGGTCACCTTCAAGTCCTGGGTGTATCGCACATTAGCTTGAGTGTCCTGGTGTAAATCTGCCAAAAAGTTAAACAGGTTCTGCTCCACCCCCATGTTTCTCATAGCCTCCCATAGCTTGGCCCTGTTGACACAGTCAAAGGCTGAAGACAAGTCCATAAAAGCCATATGGACTGTGCTCTGACGTGCCAGCGTGTATTTTCCCAAGACCATGTATAAGTTGAGACACTGAGAGATGGTAGAGTGGCCTGGTCTAAAGCCATACTGAATTGGAGGAAATATGTTATTTTCGGCGACCCAGGTTGTTAACTTATTCAGGATTACACCACCTACTACTTTTACGACCGAGTCGATTAAGGATATTGGCCTGTAGCAGGATGTACTGTTACGGTCCCCTTTTTTGAAAACGGGGACTATTGTGGACATCCCCCAGGACTTTGGGCATCCATGGTCAACGGCTGCATTAAATACAGCAGAGAGAACGGGTGCCCAAGTTGATATCCTTGATTTAAAAAGGTCCGGGGGCAGACCATCAGGTCCGGTTGCTTTCTTACTAATGAGGCCCATGATGCCCTTCTCCACCTCACAAATGGTGATGCGCAGGGGGTTAATCCCTCGGACACTTATGTCATATATAGGCTGTGGTATATCGCTATTAAAAATACAGCTAAAATGGGAGACCCTATCATCTTCTGATATGTTGGTGCCTATACAGGAATCATCTGGGGAAACAAACAGGGGTTCATTTATGATACCCCAGAATTTAGCGCTGTTACCAAGTATTTCGGGGTCTATCAGGTTTTCCCAGGTGGTTGCTTTTACTTCTGCTTTGCGTTTAACCAAAGCCCTTTTATAGGCGATCCGAGCTTCCCTAATATTTACCGGGTCCCTTGGTCTAGCCTTTAGGGCTGACTCTAGATCACAACTTGCCTTGGAGCAGGCATGGTCAAACCACTTTGGCACATTACAGATCCGGCCTGTGGAGGGTACTGACAACATTTCCCCGACTTTAGAGACTATACCATTAAAGGCTGATAGAATTTCCTGTGCTGATGGTACAGAAGAAACACAGGTGGATAACTCAATATTACATGTCCTGTTAATCCTATCATAAAGTTGGGCCGAGTTCACCATTTCCCACTTTAGACGTCTCTTACCGTCCGTACATTTTAAAACCCCTCTGTCTAGTCTTTCTTCTCGTACATTGAGGAGCATACCTCCCAAGTAAATACAAACGGGATTGTGGTCACTCAATGGGTTCTCTAGAATTTTGAAGCCAGATATACAGGAACTAAGGTTGCTAGAATGAAGTATGTGGTCGATGTAGGAACCACCCACACTGCCTTTAAAGGTAGGGATTCCATATAAAGTGTGATCATCCACCTGGGACATGGCAGTAAATGAGTCAAAGTCATCCATAAATTCATTCAGCAAATTACCATGAGGGGTATGATCAAAGTGGAAACCTTTGAGTCTGTTACAGCCCATTAGGCCTATTGGGGTGGTTGCTGGATTCCGGCAGGGGTATACATTTAAATCTCCTACAATGACAACCTGGGGTGGGAGTCTCTCCATATTAACCCTATGAAAACAATCTAAATCCACAATCTTGCAGCCCCCTTTAAGGTTAATAGCATTATAAAAGTTAATAAGTGCTAGTAAGCCTTTCCCCTTTTTGATGGTCAATATTTGAATGTCATTATCACTAATAGAAAATCTATTAACAGAGCATGTTAGTGCTAGATCAATATGCACAACAAGACCCCCTTTAGCTCTACCGCTCCTTGAGGGCTCGGTTGGCACAAAAAAGCTTTTGTATCCTTCTATAAATGTGTTGTTTCCTACCAGCCATGTTTCTTGTAGGCAAATTATTGGGTAGGATTTTATAAAGGACACCCAGGATGGATCATTGATTTTACTAGCTAAGCCGGCAATGTTCCATGAAATTACGTTGTGCCTCGTTACTGTTGTTTCCTCTGGAGCAGGAGCTTCACCCCTTGAATCTTGGCTGTTGTAATTAGCGGGACATGGCTCTGGACTATCCGCTGCCACTGATCTTAGATCCATATTGCAGTTCCATTTGTTTATGTGGATTTGAGGGTGTTCATGGGTTTGTGGGAGCAGGGTGCTCACTAACTCGTTATTTGTCGGCAGGCCGTTAGTTAACAACAGATGTCCCTTGGTAACAATTGTTTCCATGAATGTGTCCTTCTGCTGTTGGTTGTTGATATCCCCTATGGCTGAGTTAAGTACCTCGGCTTCCTGTACCGACCCCCTGATGTTTACATTTTGTCGGGGGTGTGGAGGGGTATCTTTTGCTGGTGTAGGGAGTATTTCATAAAGTCAATCCACTCCCTTAAGGCCTTCCTGCTGGTAGAAGGCAGCAAACAGATTGAAGGTGGGTACCCTGTACTGAGTGTTATAGTGGTCAAGGGGCCCTTGTCCAAAGATGTAATGGGGGTACATACTACCATGAGCCATTTGGTAATTATCGTGTGGGGTGTAATACCAAGTTCTGTGTGGATATTGTTGGGTTGTGTTCCTATGGGGCTTGGATGGCGGATGATAAAAGTAGCTCAGTTCTACAGTTTGTATTCTGCTTTCTAGGTCGCCGTTCCTCCAACCACTGATGTAGTTAACCACCCGCCGATCTTTAAAGTTTATAACAATACAGTCACCCTCATAATCCTTTTTCCCCTGTCCCACCCAATTTATTCTTCTGACCTGTAAGATTTGACCACTTATGGATTGAGGGATAGGTCTATGTCTAGTTAGCCAATGACTAACTTTGTTTTTTAGCTCTTGATAGCCCTCGTGTTTCCCTGTACCTAAAGATGGAACTCCTATCATAATCACGGTGTAGGGAAGGGATTCCAGTGGCAGGTCGATACATGGGAGTTTACTGGCTGGGACTGGATTAATGGGGTGATCCTGACGGTTGTTACTACAGACGTTGTTTAGAACCTATGCTGCCCACTCGCTCTCACCCCCCCCCATCTGTGGTATCTGGCCCGATGTTGCTTGGGTGCACACTAGGAATAGCTGTCACAACTGAGCTCATACCCGGTGTCCCTGTTAAGACCTTGGGTGGCTCCATGAGACCCTTAACTGCTGTTTTCGGTGGCTGTGAGGGTTTAGACAGTTTGCTTGGGCCTGGTGTTTCAGCTAGGGTTCTCTTTTTAGCAGCAGGGCACGGTGGCTTAGTTATATTTTTATACGTTGCCTGGATTTGAGGGGTCTTAGCATACTTTAGCAGCATTTCATTGTTCTGCAAGAGAACTTCTTCCATCTTATCGACTTTCTCAGCCATCATTTTAACTCTTTGTATCAGAGGGAGCATGAGGGACTTCATCAGGTGCTAAACTTTTCCCATAATGGTGTCTAAGTAGGTGTCATTAGTGCTTACCCCATTAGTCTGCTTACTGTCAGAGTTGACTGTTTGGATACCTGTACTATTCTCTACGCTTACCGACTGGCTTAGATGTGATAGTGTTGGGTTTTTTGTTTTATAATTGAGAACCCCCTGATTATGCCTGGGTTTGTATTTGTCGTATTTCAGTTTTGCCCTAGGTTTCTGTGACAACCTCACCCTCCTCTGGATTGAAGAAGTGCCTACTTTCCCTTTCCCTTGAGTACAATTATTAGGGGAAGTTATGCTGTTAGAGGTTCGAGGGTCTGACACTACTATTACCACAGAAGCATCAGTGTGTGTGGAAGATTCAGTGGTTGACTGGATGTTAAGTGTCAAAGATAGTCTGCTTTCCCTGGTAACAAAGTCAGGTGGAGGGGTTGTACTTGAAGGGACTAACCGCCTGTTCTCTGTATCCGGGAAGCCCGCAAATGATTCCATGAGAATGGAGTCTTGAGAATATGCTGTGTGTGTGGATGAGTTGGCTATTGTATGTACATCCTGAGCTTTCTGCCTAGGAAGACACATGCTAGGGGGCAGTGAAAGGCGCCTCTCCGTATTTTCTATCGCGTTGACAACGACTCCTATGGTTTTTTGAAGCATTCTGTCAATCGCGGTAAGGCTTGGGAGAGGAGTGGTAACTTGGGCCTTCTGTCTAGAGGTGGACCGAGTTGACATAGGGGTGGTCTTGCTATTGTTCATTATGGTGGTTCTACGTCTTACTGGCGATATAGATTTATCCTAGTCAGGGGGAGTGCATTTTACAAAGGTTAAATGAGTGGCACAAATAGTTGTATCTAGTAGAAATAAAAGAAATATCTAATGTCAATATTAATCATGGAAAAATTTGTTAACAAAGAGTCACCTTGGTAAATGTAAATGTAAATGTAAATGTAAATGTAAATGTACAGGAATTTATATAGCGCAAATCACCGAGCGGTTTCTAAGCGCTTGCTTAGGGAACCCGTCCTGGTATTCCCCTGTAAGATAACCCCGGCAGGGTATCCGCAAGGTGAAAACCAGGCATCCCGCCGCGAGGGGCGGTTGTGGAGATTAAGCAAGTTATTGCCCAGAGTCGCAGAGTGTGAACCTGTGAATCGAGTAGGCACCGGAGCGAGAATTGTCGAGTCCATGGACATTTTAGGACTCAAGACCCCGCCGAGCAAGGAATTGAACCCTGGTCCCGGGCTGACCTCTGCTTCCAGGTCTGCCTCCTCTAACCAGTGAGCCACACTTCTCCACGACAAGAGTCCAGGGGGCGCAGTGGGACCAAGAGGGGTGGCCCAGCTCAGTCTCTTCAGGCCTCTGAGGGCCACAGAGGGCCCGCCCTTTGCCCGGGCTTAACCCGGCGCCGCCCGCGCGCGTCCCGCGACGCGGAGGAAGCCGCAGTGTTTTGTGTGCCTCCGGGCGGGTGAAATGGCGTAGATGGGCGGAGCTATCCTAGCCAGGGATTGTGGGGCCTGTAGTCCCCCCGCTCGGCGGCCGCGTCCGATGTAAAAAGCGGCGGCGGGACCAGTAAATCAAGGCAGCGGCGCTCTCAATAGCGCGGACCCCAGCGGTAAAGCTCTCTCTGACCCTGTAAACAAGCAGCAGTCTCAGCAAGAAATGGCAACAGGTTGTGGCAGGTAGGCAATGCAGTCTCCCACTCCTATGTGGGAGCCGCGGAGTTTGTGTGCCTCCGGGCGGGTGAAAGGGCGTAGATGGGCGGAGCTATCCCAGCCAGGGATTGTGGGGCCTGTAGTCCCCCCGCTTGGCGGCCGCGTCTGATGTAAAAAGCGGCAGCGGGGGACAAGTAAATCAAGGCAGTGGCTCTCTCAATAGCGCGGACCCCAGCGGTAAAGCTCTCTCTGACCCTGTAAACAAGCAGCAGTCTCAGCAAAAAATGGCAACAGGTCGTGGCAGGTAGGCAATGCGGTCTCCCCGGCAGTGGATGAAGAAACCCCCCATCACAAACTAAGTCCATCTTTTCCCCCCTCAAGTTAACCAGTTCAAAGTTCAAATCCTCCAGTTTCCCCCAAAGAACATCAAAGTTCAATTTAATGAGGTCCTTAAGGTTTGCCAGAGCATTTTCAATGGATTCCACTGCAGAATGGATGTCGGCGGCGGCTCCCGTGGTGTGTATGTTGGGACCAGTGCATGCAGTATTAGGAACAGCATCGGTCTGTGTGCCCACAGATTCAGTGGAATTCACAGTTTGTAATTTCGCTTTAGGATTCCTTTCCTCAATCTCCTCAATGAGGTTATTAATCACTTCTAACATAGATTCTCAGCAGCATGTCCCACATTTTTCAGGTGACTTATGCTGTACACACTGCCACTAAATACACAGATGCTACTCCAAGCCCACAGAATATCCATCGCATATTTCAGTTGCACCTAAACTCTAAAGCCCCTAAAATAATATCAAACTCCTATTGCATCAAGACTAAGCTGTAATGTATTATAAGCAGCTCCTATTCTGCACAGAAAAAAAGTATCTTATATTGAACTGATTTAATCAAGTAAATTAAGGTCCATTTCCAGCAATATGGACCTGATATTTCTTAGGCTCAAGTTAAGGCAAGGAAGGTTCCAGCAGGAGCGCTAAAGGGGGTGTGGCTCTATCTTGCCACTTCGAAGCTGACGTCCTTGTCCTGCGCTTCACCCAGGAGCCACTGGTGTGTTTCCCACATTCCAGGTTTTAGGTGGTGCTTTAAAGCTTTGGCAAAAGTGGGGCCTCCCTCTTTCAGATCCTTCATCTCGATGTACAGGATTATGAAACAGGTAGTCCCTGGTCCAATGGGAATCTTGATTTATTCCAAATCTCTTGTGGTGGGACAGAGGCACACACCTCTCTGTAATGTTTCCAGTGCTATTCTCTCCCATCACTCTTCCTCCTTCTCCAGAGCTCAAATCTGTGGGTCAGATCCACTCTCTCAGCCCTTTGCTTCTGTCCTCTGCCGGCACCACACCCACAGGAAGCCTGGCCAATGTGGCCTGCACCACATCTCAACGTGAAGATTGTCCATTGTGCTCACTTCGGGGTATGATCTCCCATTCTGGCCATGGTTCTTTTTATGCCTGTCTGAGACAGAGGTAAGATGAACTTCTGTGTGCAAGTAGACCAAGGCACCATATGAGATAATGAGGGGAGCCCCATACTGCAGGTTAATGAAGGCACTGACTTTTCTTTAGTCACTCCCTGCGACTGTAATATATAGGGGTGGAATTTGACACTGTTAGGGGACTTATCTTCCTTCCCATCGCCAGATGCACCAAGCTGAGGACTTTAGTTCTGGACTTCTTGTGACTTTAGTTCTGGACTTCTTGTGGAGGCTGAATGATTCGGTGAGAGACTGTTTATGGGCTCAAGGGAATATGGTACACTTGTCACGGGGTCTTTTGCTCATGGTCATTATTATAATTATAAAACCAGCTTGCTAAGTCCCCTTCCTTTCTTCTTTTTTCTGGGTCACAACATTGGAATGATGCCATGGTCTTGTCTTAACCTGTGGACATCTTGAACCATTGGCACCCAGCTCAAGATGATTACGACCACCCAGATTCCAGTCTCTGCTCAAGCCCATCAAGACCTTCGGTAGTAGCTAACTCCTCCATCCCTCGAGAAGGGAGGTCCTTTTAATTATCTAGAGTCAACAAACCTGACAAACTATGCCAGCAGCCTGAGTTGGGGAGCAGTCTTGGAGAATCAGATGACTCAGGGTCTATGGGATATGACGAGTGTCAACCTTTCGAACTGCAAGGAGTTGAGGGAAGCTGCCCTGAAGGGGCACTCAGTGGTGATTTATATAGACAACCATTTGAAATGTCTTAGCTGAATCTCCAGTTCACCACAAGCTCTCCTTCACTCAATTAGTTGGTAAAACTCATCTGATCTTTGGCAGAGAACAATCTTTAGAGCCTGAGATATTCAAGATGTTCTACATTCTTAGGCAACTTATCTTAGTTGTATCTTTCTGTCCTCCCAGGATATTGTTACCCAGTCATCAAACACATTTGTGAGATGTGGGGCTATTGGTAGTGGCCCTATCTGTCTCTTTCCTTAACTCCCAAGCCCCTCAGTACTTCTTAGGATTCAATGATCGGGAGGGACAGATGACCTGATGAGTCCTTAGCCAGTAGGCCTCCGGTAAGGCTTTCCCTTGATATACTCAATTTCAGGAGTCTTGGGAAGGCTTCTGAAAGAATCAGTAGAGGTGATCATGGTTCTTCCCTTTTAGGTATAGAGACCTTGGTTTCCTCTAATCGGGCTTCAAGCTCTAGGGGTTAAGAGGTTACTTCCATTTAGGGGTTGGCAGGGCTTGCAGAATTTCACTACTTAGAATTTCACAGAGTTACCAAAAACTCTGTGAAATTCCGTTGAGTTCTGAATACAGGCAGAGTTATTGTTTGGTAAGTAAAACATCCCCTAAACTTCATGGACAACTTATGTAATTATAAATATAATTACACATTAACAATGCATAAACACTATCTCGCAAACACATTAGGACCACTTTAGAAATTAGAATTTGGAGTGTACTGTATCTCACTCTGACCACATTACGTAGCTGGTCAGCTGCTTTAGGTGTAGCAGCTCTACAACTGCAGTCTGGCACTATGATTGATGTAATTTCTGGCAGGCGTGTGGGGAAGGCTTAAGAAATCCAGGACTGAGGGGGCTCGTTGCTTTCACACATATTTAACACGCACTGCCAGGAATGTCCTCCCCTTCCCTGTAACGGCTGTCCCCTGCTCTACTCTGCTCCTCAGCCCCAGGGAAGGGCGGCTGGCGTTTTCTGTAGGCTGCCTGATGTTGTGATGTGGATGCTGCTACTGTCGGCACCGGTGGTCGCCATCTTCCTCACCAGCGCCTGAGGGTCACCGGGCGGAAACATCACTGTGCTGGGAGGAGAGAGGAAGGGAAGAACGAGGGCTCACTGGTGCTGACAGGACAGGGTATAAGGGTGAGGAGGCAAAGGGGTCACATCAGGAGGGTTGGAACAGTACCCTAACAAACTGGGGCAGGAGAGAAAGAGCAGGAAAGGGCTCTAAGAGAGGGTGGCCCCTCCTGACTCTGTGACTTGAAGAGAGGTAGCGGAAGCGGGCACTGTGTTCTGTTTTCATTGGGCTGAGTCCGCCACAGTTTTCTATTTTTTTGCTGTAATCCACCAAGTTCATTTGTTTCACTTCCTCTAACACAGCCCTAAGTAAACTCCGCTCTGTCTGCTGAGTTTTTCTGGACTCTGCAGTCCAATCGAAGTGGTAATACGTCTGAGAACGCCACCGGCAGAGCAGGAGTTTACCACCCACGGTTACTTCTATTGAATCCCTCTCCTCTGTGTTACCCTCTTCTTCCATTGCAGGTGTTGGGCAAGGTAAAACATTTGGTTTGGAGTTTGAGAGGGAGGGGCTTCTTGATAAGGGGCTCTCTTTATCATTGTCCCATTCTCTACAGGCTTCGAGGAGTCATCTCCCAATAAGTCCTATGGTCATCACTTTTTCTTTTTCTTAATAGTTAGCACAGAGCAAGATCTTTGTCACTGGATTCTGCATCCACTCCCTATATATTTCAGAGTCCCTATCAGGGGTTTGAAATGGGTTTAGTGGTCTCTACCCTTATGGTCTAGTGGTTCTCGATCAAGACTTTTCATTCTCCATGGGTAAATCGGTCTTTTAACCCCTTCCATGCCGCTGCAATTTTTCTGCTGTGCGGTAAACAAAAGATCAGGGCGGGGCCGTGACGAACCCCAGCCATCATCCTCACATGAGCACTGCGGAGCGTGAATGCTGGGGTTCGTCACCAGCATGGGAGGGGTTAAAGAAAAAATGGCCTCCAAACTATTCGAGTGATTTGAACTTTTTGATCAAAGGTCCATTCTTTTTTCTCTTTATGGGACCTACTTTTTGTCCTCTTTAAGCTTCAAAAATGTCCTTACAGACCATTAGATGAGGTATCTGATAAGTACCTAATGCTGAAAGTGTTCTCCTTGATGGCAATCACCACTGCTAGGAGGCTGGATGAGCTAAATATTCCATTATGCTCTTCATAAGTATGTATGACTATTCCATGACCGGATTATTTTGCCACTAGCACCTAGGTGCTCGCCAAAGATAAGTTTTACATTTCACAGGGACTAAGAGATAGTTCTACCCTGCATTACAGCAGGAGGCCACTGGGTCTGATCCCTCACTGCAGCTCTTGGATGTATTTATAGCCTTTAACCTCATCGCTGCGGCGCATATTTTTGCGCTACGCAGCTTTTTTCGAAAAGCCGCGTTAGATGACAGACTGAGCTCGTCATCCGCACACGCTCCCCGTGGCTGATGACGAGCTGAGCTCGTCATCAGCTTCGAAAGGGTTAAGATTTAACTTTGAAGATCATCTGAGCTCAGTAACTCTGATAGTCTCTTTGGTAATTTTGACACTGTACAGAAAGAACAAAAACATTCTTCCTGCCCCCTAGCCAGAAAAGAAGATATGGTTATTTTTTCTGCTTATCTGACAGAGGGTAGGGATTAATCATGTGTGATACAAGTTCACTCGACCAGAGTCATGGTGGCTTCCTGGGCTAAGTAGGCTGGCTTTTTCGTACCAGACTTATGCAGAGCCACAGCATGGCCCTTCCCTTTCACCTTTATCCCTCATTACAAAGTGAACATTGCTCAGGGATCTGAGCTGTCTTTTTGCTCGCAGATATTAAGTCATTCGATGTTTGTTTAAGATCATATTTCTTTGGTTTAGTTTCCCATTTTACATCAGACGTTTGCTCATTTATGTTTTTGTATCTGTTTTTTGTTGGTGTGAGCACTGGGAAGGGGTTCATCTTGCCTTGTAAATAAATGCATTTTATTGAATGACAATAAATGCCTCCATTGTGATTTTGGCCAAATGTACTCTTTCTTGGGATTTAAGTAAGAAATGGGACAAGGATGGAAGAAGAGGAGGTAATGCCTGGATTACTTAACGGTAATCTCCTTTACTCGGATTCTTCCTCACTTGTCCCATTACTTATGATCCTAACACCCCCCCCCCCTTCTTTCATCAGCCCTTCTTCTCTGAGCTTAAAACCGGAAGAGATTGGAAAAGGGGAGGAGTTTATAGGAGATTATTTGATCTTGCATGGAAAAGGAAAACAGCTTTGCAGTAGTGAGAGTTAGAGGGTAAATGTGCGCACTCTTACAAATAGTAAGACAGGTAATGTACAGGTAAGGGAAAATCGGAGTAATAAAGATTACCAGTAAGTAATCCAGGCATTAATACAAACATTAGTAGCTCATGCAGTTGTATTTACTAATAACTTGTTATTTATAAATCTTATCAGATATACTACTGCAATTTGTAAAGGCTGCGAATAACTTATTGTATTATTTCTTAATGTATGGCACAAAATATCCCATTTTCAGAAGACAAAAGTCTGATTTTATTGTGCTGGAATTCGAATTTGTGACCTTTGGATAACTGACTTGTATCGGTCACGCATAGATAAGGACTTTGACATTGATATGCCAAGAAACCGCTTAAACTTCTGATACATATCTATGCAAAACTGAGCACTTTATTTAAATCTGTTGGAATAATTCATCAAAATCATCGCTTCCTCGTTCCCTACGGAGATTATGATATCAAGCTTTCACACATAGAACATCCATAACACATGAGAAAATAAGTGAGACAGTTTTCTGTTCAAAACTGTACTATGACATAGTGTTCAAAGTGAGCCAAGATTACCCCAAATAGTCTTTTTTCATAGGCTCTGGGCTGAGACATGTTATTTTGACCACAAACACCACCTCGCCTCTTACAACTCTGCAATCCCAATCGAATCCAGTGGAAAACTTTTTTCCGCTCTTTCTTTGATCAATGGGCCTGAAGTTTTTCTGCTTTGTTAAATCTAAATCTTTAATGATGAGCGACAAAGGACTGATGAGGGACGCCGGGAATATCTGATGTAAAATAAAAGCATAGTTAAGAGCTGGGGCTCGAAGCCAGATGAACTTTCATTATCTGCTCGGTGCCTGGCCCATCCCAGCTGACCTGACCTTGTTGGCATGGCTCCGTTAAATGTTAGCTCGGCTCTGGGAATCTCTATTTATAGACGGAACCTTTCTTAAGCTGCACTTGTTTTTTCGATGACAGGTTTTATGAGAAGCGAGAAGAAGGCAGATTGTATGTTTGCTGCACTTAACGTTTTTTGCATGTGGATATGAGCTTTGAGTTTATGAAATATTTTTGGAAGTGTAGCTAAGTTTTCACTTTCGCTCTGCTTAGCGTAATAGCGGAGTCGATTTACAAAATTATGGGGCATAATATCAAGGGGGTTTATCTCCGCTTTTTTGCTTTAAAAGCCAAGAAAGCGGAGATAAAATTATCTCCCTATTACCTAGCTGTCGCTAACACCAGTTGGCGACAGCTAGTAGGAGATAGCGACCATCTTAGGCCCCGCTTTGCATGTCAGTGAAATTTATCACTAATGACATGCAAAGTGGGAGTGCCAAGATGTTAGCGACTGGAAACAGTCGCTAACATCGCTATCTCCTATTACCAACTTTTGGAGATATTCGCGCTAAGCGAGAATATCTCCAAAAGCTAACACCTGCCCCTGAGCAGTTCTTAGCCATGTTATCCAATGGTAGGTGGATAACATGGCTAAGAGCATTAGCTCGGTAATGTAAATGTAAATGTAAATGTGCTTCGATTTATATAGCGCGCTTTAACCCAGGGGTCTCAAGGCGCTTGCTTAGGGAACCCGTCCTGGTATTCCCCTGTGAGATACCCCGGCCGGGTATCCACAAGGTGAAAGCCAGGCATCCCGCCGCGAGGGGCCGTAGTGGAGATTAAGCAAGATATTGCCCAGAGTCGCAGAGTGTGACCCCGTGAGTCGAGTAGGCACCGGAGCGAGAATTGTCGACACCGTGGAATTTTGAGCCCGAGACCCGCCGAGGCGGGGAATCGAACCCTGGTCCACGGCCGATCTCAGCTTCCGGGTCTGCCGCCTCTAACCACTGAGCCACGCTTCTCCACTAATGCATGAATATCGCTGACTTTTCAGCGATATTCATGCATTTTGGTCGATTTTTATCGCTTAGGAGTTAAACCTTGATAATAGCAAGGTTCCTAAGCAATAAAAATCGCCGCAGCTCGACGATAAAAATATTGCTGCTAAGCCAACATAGCGATAATTATCGCTAGTTGTTGGTAATATGCCCCTATATTTTTTTTTATATCTCTATACATTCGGGGATCTAGCCTCCTTATAAATAAACATGTATTTTTTTTTTATTCACGAAGCACAGTTCAGAAATGTAAATGTAAATGTGCAGACAGCTGTGGTGAACTGCTATATTGTTAGATGCAGCTTAGAAAGCGGACACATGACTACTACCCTGAAAGGCGATAGGATCAACGACTCAAACACAGAATTGCTGAAAAAAGAAGGCCGATGAAGATTCTTCCATTCGCTGTGAGAACAAATTACTGTACACCCCAAAAGATATTCGGTGGTGCGATATTTTCAAGTCCCGGCTACTCTGTTTAACTTAAATCACCCACATTTAAATAAAATGGCCAAACAACTTCTTCAGCGTAGGAGTGTCTGACCATTATCGACCCATTCGACCGGGTATATATATCCCTTATTAAAATGTCTGTGCTACCTTTCTTTCTACTTTGTATGGCTGACTAGACTATGCAGCTGTCAGCAAGAACTAGTGTTACCCATTCTTAAACAAACATTTGCAATACAATAGGTCTCGCATTCACGTGAGTTGTAGCTAATGGCATTGTAAATGACGTTGCCTTTTATTCATGTTTTGGGTTTTGAAACATAAATAAACTGCATTGTCATTTACAATACTCATAGCTTTAACTCTTGTAAATGCGAAACCTATTGCATTGCAATAAAGGCCTTCTCGACCGCTTGTTAGATTGTAAATATCAGAGGAAGAGACCAGCCTACGATGTTTTCAAAGTAGTGATAAATAGTGCAGTGAAGAAGATGTGTAAGTGTTGTAAATTACACAGACACAAAGTGTGAAGTGAGAGTTACATATGATCCCAGCTATAAACACTAACAAGTAGCTTCAACACCTTTCGCTCTGTGATTACACTGTCACAGCTCGGGAGGAAGAGTGTGAGAGGGGGCTATTTCCTGCCCTCTCCATGATTTGAGTGTGCAGTGGTGGTGGTATTGGTGGTATTGATATTGGTGGTATTGGTGGTGCCGGTATGGGTGGTAGTGCTGGTATTGGTGGTATAGGTGGTGGGATTGGTAGTACTGGTGGTGGTGGTATTGGTGATGGTGGTACGGGTATCAGTGGTGATATTGGTGGTGGTTTTGGTGGTGGTGGTATTGGTAGTGGTGGTATTGGAAGTGCTTTTGGTATTGGTTGTATTAGTGGTATTGGCGGTGGTGATTTTGGTGGTACTGGTGGTGGTGATAGTGTTGGTGTGGGCGGTGGTATTGGTGGTGGTATTGGTATTGGTGATGGTATTGGTATTAGTGGTGGTGGTATTGGTGGTGGTGATTTTGGTACTGGTGGTGGTATTGGTGGTGGTATTGGTGGTGGGGATGGTATATGTGGTTTTAGTGTTGGTGGTGGAGGTATTAATGGTGGTGGCATTGGTATTGGTGGAGGTTATGGCTTTGGTGGTGGTCATATTGGTGGTGCTGGTGGTATTGGAGGTGGTGATATTGGTGGTACTGGTGGTGGTGGTGGTGTTGGTGTTGGTGGTGGTATTGGTGGTGGGGTGGTGGCGGTATTGGTATTGGTGATGGTATTGGTATTAGTGATGGTGGTATTGGTGGTGGTGATATTGGTACTGGTGGTGGTATTGGTGGTGGTATTGGTGGTGGTATTAGTGGTGGTTTTGGTGGTGGTATTGGTGGTGGTATTGGTGGTGGTGGTATATGTGGCTTTAGTATTGGAGGTGGAGGTATAAATGGTGGTGGTGAAGGCTTTGGTGATGGTCGTATCGGTGGTGCTGGTGGTATTGGCGGTGGTGGTATTGGTGATGGTGGTCATATTGGTGGTGATGGTATTGGTGGTGGTGGTGGTGTAATGGTAGTAGTACAGCTGGTGTTAGTTTTGGTGGTGGTGGTATTGGTTTTGGTGGTGGAGGTATTAATGGTGGTGGTATTGGTGGTGGTGGTTGTATTGGTATTGGTGGTGGTGATAATGGTGGTGATGGTATTGGTGGTGGTGGTGGTATTGGGGGTGGTGGTAATAATGGTGTTGGTGGTGTTGGTGATGGTATTGCTGGGGGTGGTGGTGTTGGGGGTGGTGGTAGTGGCAGTGGTGATATTGGTGGTGGTATTGGTTGTGGTGGTATTGGTGGTGGTGGTGATGGTGGTGTTGTTGTTGTTAATAAAACAGGCTTTTGAAAACAACCTGTCATGTGGTTTTAGTGCAGATGACATGTAACACAGATGTGCTGTTGTCAGTACAGTCCATTAGCACACGATTATGTGCTACCTGAATTCGCATGACTTCATTTGCTAATCATTTCTAAATCCATTTTCCTTGGGGGGTTGAAACAGACACAAGATACTGGCGGGTTAAAGTGATTGAAAGCAGTTTCAGCTGAAGCAGCGCATGTCTGATATGCAGCAAGAGAAACTCCATTAAGTAAATAGTGCTTACAAACTAAATAACAGGTTCAGTGGAACAACCGAAGTAAAGGGGCCAGTAGCCATGGGAGGTTACAAATGAAGACAAGGCTGTACTAAGGAGGGACTAACAGGCCTATTAACGAATCCGAAGGCAGCATTTGCGAAATACAATGACACAAGCCAATGAAAAATATGGGTGGAGAGTGGGCGCGGCTTCTCTCCCATACTCTACTACAGCAGTCTCACAGAGCGAGCAGCGCATGTGCGCTGCCACTAGGCTCAACCAAAAAAAATATATAGAGAGAGTTGGCCTTGTCTCTGCTCGGAAGAGAGGAGTATCAGTGCCTCATATGGTGCTATTGGCTGATTGGTGGATTATTCTGCTTCCTATTAAATATTTGCATTGCAATGCATGAGCACTTTTTTATCTCATATGTACATAGTTTATGGAACTCTTCTAGAATTGATTTGTCAGGACTCAGTGCGAGTCACTACCCCCACCACTTTTACTACAGCACCATCATCATCACCACTGCCACTATCCCCATCACCACCATCATCATTGCTGCCAGCATTAGCACGACCACCACTACCTCATCACCATCATCACCCTCACAATTACCACCTCCACCCTTACTGTATCAGCAATACCACCTCCACACAATTTTTGTATTCCTATGTCTGTATGCCTCACTAAATGAGAGCCATACCCAATGGCTTTTCAATGTATACTCTTTATAGTAATACCAGGATATATTTCTACTACCTTTTTACAGAAGTTATTTGGACTATTCTCTATTTTAGGCATGGCTATCAAGCGCCGACCTATAAGATTGGACATTTTGATTGTAGTTTGAGAGGAGATCGGGTTTATCCTCTCTTATTTTATGTATTATTTGTCTGTGTCCGCAATACAGGCTTGACGCTTTGCTGTCAATGATCTGCATTTCCTTCATGCTTCAACATCTACATTTCCCAGATCTTCTATGTTTTAGAGGAAAATCAGGACTCTGAAATTCATGAGATATAAGACATTGATATAGATCTGTAAGCAAAACAATTCCTTTAATCAAATCTTTCATATTTACAATAGGTATAATGACACCCATCTAGGAGATAGTGAGAGTGAGTCCCCCTTGATTTTTTGTGTTTTTGACAGCACATAAGTCAAGCTAAGTGTGTTAAAGACGGCTCATTTGGCTAAACATCCTTTACCACAAATGCGTTACAACGCATGCCATTACCCAGCATTTTTTACTCCACTAATACTTTTACAATACAGGGCTTTACACTGCAAACCATTACAACGCATTCCCCGAAGCAAATCCCTGGTGGAGTTAGAATAGTAATTTGCGTTTTAATGGGGAATGCGTTGTAATGGAATGCGTTGTAAAATCCTGTGTTTTAAAAGATTTTGTGCAGTCAAAAATGTGGGGTAAAGACACGCCTTGTAAACGCCAGTGGACTAAAGTGTCCAATGTGTGACATCAGATGGGAAAATTAGGATATTTTTCGATTGATGAACAAACAGTATGTTCATTTACGCAAATAAAGCACGCATTTATTTACCGCTGGCTTTGAATATAGAAAAATAAAGATATAGTAAACATTTTTGGAAGAAATACCTGTAAAAATTAAACTAGGTAGCAGGTAGAAAAAGAAGTGGCAAAATAGAACATATATTGATTTAGGATATGGAGAATGACGAGATACTATCAAGCGGCATTTAAACCATTGTAAGAGTAAAGTTTCCAGCGTATGGTGTTTTTAAATAGGTGGGTGCTGCGTTCCACTCCAGCAGTATTGCATGATTTCTCTTCGTTGATTTCAGCTGCATGCTGCTGCTCTTCGAATTACATTTTGGTTTATTGGCAACCTCTATTCTGGGCGCAATCATTGTTTTCAAGTATTTGGACGTGCATTTTTTAATATATCAGTAATGAGTAGGATTAGGGAACTTGACCTACTCCCTAATTATTGATTCGGAATTTACATGCTCTTCGGAGGACGAAAAAAGGTCTTCATCTCAATGCTTTTTATCCGTTCGATAACAACCATTTATTGGATAACTTTGACAAATCTAATGTTTGTTGACTGGAATTCTCAAATGGCAAACAAAGCCCTTTCGATTT
Source organism: Lissotriton vulgaris (assembly GCF_964263255.1). Lineage (NCBI taxonomy): Eukaryota > Metazoa > Chordata > Amphibia > Caudata > Salamandridae > Lissotriton > Lissotriton vulgaris. Next base: position 1,716,855,751 of record NC_141689.1, on the reverse strand, counting down.
AACTCCCCTTCTCTTTCCATTAACATGTCCCTCATTACTATCTCTTTGTTACTGCGCCTGTTAACCCTATTGCAATTTGTGCTTTGTTACGCTAGGAAACTTGAGATATCACCATAATGAAATGGTGGCCTTTCTTTCTTATTCCACCTTCGGAACAACAGTGAGACCCCCAAACTTCCACCAGCAGTTTTGTCTATTTTGCAGTTTGATGACAGAATCCACAGTTGTTGGAGGCATACGTTTTTAATGATACAAATTAATAAGGGTTTTTGACATAATCACTGCCATAATCATATTTGTATTGTGAATATTTTTTAAGCCATTAAAGGTGAAGCAGATCCTTCCTACTTCCCCACGAAATGTAGGATTAAAAAATGTGCTTAACAAATTAGGCCTGATTTGTTCAGTACATCAGGTTGGTAGATGGTATTATGTCCACCAACCTGATGGATTACCGCCTACCAAATGTATAGATCAGATCCATCCCGGCAGTGATCTCTGTACTTTGACAGGAACTGCCGTTGTGGTGGTTTCTGTTATGGTACAACATTTTTGGTGAACATTTAGAGGCAGATTTATGTTAATTGGCGCATCCCCAGGGATGCGCCAGTTAACGTGCGCCACAGTGCGCCACAGCTCCGCCACCCATGGTGCAAAAACGGCACAGATGCGTGACGCATCTGTGCCGGAAATGTGGTGCATTGCTGGAGTTGCGTCGCAATCGCGATGCAGCTCCAGCAAGGCTCGGGGGTACACCATCTGCACAATGCTGCATCAAGACCTACGCCTTCTTCAAGCAGGCGCAGGGTTTTGACGCAGCATTGCCCTGAAAGTGACTGAGTGAAATCTCATAGATTTCACAAAGCCACTTTCAGGAGGCGTTCCTGTGCAGGAACGCCCCCCCTGCACAGGAACGCCTCCTTAAGGCGCAGTGCTTTACAACGTGACGCATCTCCTAGATGCGTCACGTTGTAAATAGGGCGCATTGTTTGCGCCGCAGTTGCGTCAAATAAAGTGACGCAATTGCAGCGCAAAGAGGGACAACGGCCTCATAAATCTGCCCCTTAATGTCAGTTTTGATGGCTCTTCACCAAACTTTACACAAGTGTTTGTTTTCCAAAAACTATTTCTCAAAGTGAGAGTTTGTTATTGAAAAGAAAATAACATAGACCCTCACACACAGGGAGTGACTTTTCAAGCAGCTGGGGATCATTATTTTTTTTTTTCATTCACTAACTGTCAGGCTTTACTTGGCTGTGAGTAATAGAGAAAATAGGATGGCACGCCATTCACCATAACCAGGGCAGGCAGTGTAACACCCTTACTCTGACAGGATCTACTACGCAGGGCTATCGGAGGTAGCTTCCATCAACAGTAAAGCAGCACTGATGATGTAAAGCTGGCAAACTGCCTGACTCTGAATGAAGCGGGCACACTGCCAGATTGGTGTTCAGGGTACTTTGTCCTGTTGTGAGGGAGTACTCTGTCTACAAAACTCTAAATCTGGCCTCTAATTCTGTTCTTCTTCAAAGTACATCCGAATCAGTACTTCAAATTACTAGGGCTTACTTTCAAAACACAATTTAAATCTTAAGTCTTGGAAGTGGGGATTCTGGTTGGCGGAGGTTTTCACCCTATCAAAGCAGGGACCATCACTCTAGCCAGGGTTAGCTAGATACACACTAAAAGACAACCTGTGCTCACCCTTTGATAGCTGAGCACGGAGCAGTCAGGTATATCTAAACAGGCAATGTGTAAAGTATTTGTTCAACACAAATGCAGAGTAACACAATTAAAACACCACAAAAAAACTTGATGTGAGGAGCAGAGGAGGTGATGCATCATTGTCAATCCCATGGATGCTGGCATTGCGTCGGTACTGATCCACGCTGTCAGAGAAGTCTTATGGACGAACCCCTGTGCAATGTAAGACATGCATCATCGTCAAACTGCCCAATCCTTCATTGGCAAGCTGCGCAGTCCGTCAATGCAATGTCATTGAGCGGCAGCCGCGTCAAAGGGCTATGCATCGGTTCCGATCAGCGCAGAGTCATAGATGCATCAGTTTTGATAGGTTAGCACAGCATAAATCACCATTTAAGGGCTTAGAACTGGCACCACTTGACAGGAAAGGACTCACAGGTGGCAGACACCAGGTGCTGTTGCATGGTTGAAGGAGGTTTTTGATGACACCGAGACTTCAGAACAGGGGGCAAATAGCAAGCTCTTGGGTTCAAGTGAGATTGGTCCAGTCCTTTTTCTCAGCAGGGCAGAGATCTGCATGCAGCAAGGCAGAAAATCAATTCTTCTGGAGCAGTAGTCAAGCAGAGTGGCAATCCTTGTAGCACAGCAGTTTTTACTGTTGGCAGAGTTCTTCACACGTCTAGTAGTGTACTGTCTTAGTAGGGTCAGAGGCCTAGTACTTATATCCAGTTGTGCCTTTGCAGTAAGGATGACTTCAAAGGAGGGTCTTTGAAGTGCACACAGGCCCTTTCTTTCCATCCCTGGCACCAGACTATCAGTAGGGGAAAAAAGACACTGCCTATTCAGGTGTAAATATCAGCTCCCACTGTCTTTCTGCTCAGGAAGATCTATCAGAAGGCAGATGAATTTTGAGACACTCCCACCCTTCCTGTGTTTATGGCTGTCGATGGGAAAGCACAAAGTCTAGTTGTCCCCCATCCCAGACATGTATTGGAGACAGGCTGCAAGGCACACAAAGCAATAGGAGCAGAGAAATGTCCACTTTCTTAAATTGGCATTTCTAAAGCAGTAATGTTAAATCTAACATTCCCAGTAAAAAAAAATGTCTCACCACCATTCAAACAATATGAAACACAATGCAGCTACTCATTTCTAATCAGGAATTACAGCCTAAACCCTAATTAAGGAATTCTCAATTCTAGCTTATGAGAGGACTAAACCTCACAGTAATAAAACATTTATGTGAGTGTTTTTCACTACCAGGACATACAAAATGTACCAGTACATGCCCTGCCTTTTACTTCCATAGCACCCTGCCCTTTGGCTACCTACGGCCTACCTAAGGGGTGACTTATGTGTAATAAAAGTGTGTTTAAAGATTGGCAAGCAGTTTTAAATGCAAAGTTGAAGTGAAAGTAAACTGCACACACAGGCCACTCAATGGCAGGCTTAATACAGATTTGAAAGGCTACTTGTGTGAGTATCACAATTACTACTGCAGGCCCACTAGTCGCATTAGGTAATGGGGCCAGTGTTGTGGTCACATGGATTGGTCAAGAATGCCATAATTTTACATGTTCATGTTTCAACTTGACATCTTTTGTTGAACATTGACTTTTGATACACATTTTGTTGCATGCTTGTGCAGGATAATATTCTCTGAAATGGCTTTTGCTACATTTTCACTTCGTACTCATATTGCCAAATACCTTAAACATTCTGCACAGGGGTAAGTTAACTGCGCAAAATTGTGTTGTTTGTTTTGTCCGCAGCTATCACAATAGAATTCTAAATAGCGGCCTGACTGGGACTTCGACATGGCAACATGGGCGAAGTATATTACATAAACAACATCACTTCCTTGTTCAGTTAGAGGAGTATTTCACTGGCTCTGAGAGGTTGCCACATGACGGAATTCCAGCCCAGCTGATTCCTGTTTACCTCTAGCGAGGGATGATGCCCAGCTCTCCACCAAGGCAAGCACCATAAGGAGACTTACCCACAGGCAAAGGGGAGTTAGATCACCCTACAGTGATTTTGGCACAGTCATCCACCCTAGGTAACCTAGGATAGGTAGCGCTAGGTAGGAGCACAATATAATACAGTACTTATATGAACAGATATATTCTCTGTTGCAGCACATTGGTTGAAACGTTTATCTTCCTCACCATTTCCATAATGCTGATCACATTATTCTGTTTCCTCTGCAGCACTTGTCTTTTATACAAGAATCACAATGCTGAAGAAATATTGAAATTACTTGCTGAGTATTTCGTGTGTATCACTGTGGATATGATTGAGTAACCAAACAAAAAGGTTCTAGATCTGTTACCATGACTTCCTTGGGGAATAAAGGTTGTCATGTTCTGAGGTTGCATAATCCATTTGTTTCCTGGTCAGGTTTAGTGTAAAAATGGTCCACTGCAAGGTAGCAGGACTAAGGCCAACATATCCTGACGGTGTGCACAGAATCAGTCTTGCACAATCCTAGCGTTTATGTTGTCCAATAAATGTGGAGTTTTTACTGAGAAAGTGCAAGCTGTAGGACAACTTGGTATATGGTATACCACTTTACATGGGTCTTATGGGTTAACAAAATATGCCAATTAGGTAGACACCAATGTTACCATGTTTAGTGGAAAAGCACATGCACTTCAGCATTGGTTAGCAGTGGTAAAGTGCTCAGAGTCTTAAGGCCAACAGAAAAATACAGCAAAAAGAGGCAGTACACAGGAAATACGTTTTGGGGAAGTCCATACTTTGGATAACAGGTCTAACAATCCGAATACTTCGCTTAAGTCAGTTTATGTTTCCAAATATTGGACAATGGAGACACAGTCGCCCTCATCCTCCTTGACCTCTCCGCAGCCTTCGACACAGTCTGTCATAGCACCCTCCTACAACGCCTCAGAAACATCGGAATCCAAGGAAAAGCACTAGAATGGATCTCCTCATTCCTTGCCGGAAGAACTCAAAGAGTCCGCCTCCCACCATTCAAGTCAGAGGCCACTGAAGTCACTTGTGGAGTTCCACAAGGATCCTCACTCAGCCCCACCCTCTTCAACGTATACATGAGCCCCCTCGCAACCATCGCACGCCAACACAACCTCAACATCATCTCCTACGCTGATGACACTCAACTGATCCTCTCACTCACCAAAGACCCGACCACCGCCAAAACCAACCTACATGAAGGAATGAAAGAAGTTGCCGAGTGGATGAAGCACAGCCGTCTGAAACTGAACTCAGACAAAACAGAAGTCCTTATCTTAGGTACCTCTCCCTCCGCCTGGGACGACTCTTGGTTGCCAGAGGCCCATGGAAAAGCACCCATCCCGACGGACCACGCACGGAACCTAGGCGTCATCCTGGACTCCTCTCTCTCGATGAACAGACAAGTCAACGCCGTTTCATCATCTTGCTTCAACATTCTTCGCATGCTCAAAAAAACATTTCGCTGGATCCCCACCGAAACCAGAAAAACGGTCACCCACGCACTGGTCACGAGTCGCCTAGACTACGGGAACACCCTGTATGCCGGCACCACCGCAAAACTTCAGAAAAAACTCCAACGCATCCAGAACGCATCAGCCAGACTCATACTAGACATCCCGCGTAACTGCCACATATCTGGTCACCTGAAAGACCTCTACTGGCTCCCCGTCAGTAAGAGGATAACATTCCGCCTCCTAACCCACGCACACAAAGCACTTTACGAACTTGGACCCGAATGCCTCAACACTGACTTTCCTTCTACACCCCCCCGCCAGTTACGCTCCTCCAACCAAGCCCTTGCCACTGTACCTCGCATCAACAAGACTAATATGGGAGGAAGATCCTTCTCCTACCTGGCAGCTAAAACCTGGAACTCACTTCCCCCTCACCTTCGCCTCACTCAGAACCATCTAGCATTCAGTGGAGAAGTGTGGCTCAGGGGTTAGAGGCGGCAGACCCGGAAGCTGAGATCAGCCCTGGACCAGGGTTCAATTCCCCGCCTCGGCGGGTCTTGGGCTCAAAAATTCCACGGACTCGATAATTCTCGCTCTGGTGCCTTCTCGACTCATGGGTTCACACTCTGCGACTCTGGGCAATAGCTTGCTTAATCTCCACAACGGCCCCTCGCGGCGGGATGCCTGGCTTTCACCTTGTGGATACCCTGCCGGGGTTATCTCACAGGGGAATACCAGGACGGGTTCCCTAAGCAAGCGCCGGGAAACCCTTTGTGGGTAGCTGTGCGCTATATAAGCTCAAATACATTTACATACACATTTACATTCAGAAAGCAAATGAAAACCTGGATATTCAACAAGTAATTCCCCACCCCATCAAGCGCCTTGAGACCCTCTGGGTATGTAGTGCGCTATATAAATTATTTGACTTGACTTGACTTGACTTGAGTAGTCAGATGAAATTATTGTTTGTGTTCAGTTGCCAATTCCTACAGCCTCCTCAAAGAATGCAGTGGTGCCAACATGCCAACATGCCAAGAGCACTGCCAGCTTTTTATTCCCTGTAAGGAATCTTTCCCCTTTTCTGTAAATTGAGATGCTAATGCAGTAATGAAACCAGAGGAAGAGAGTTACAAATGTATGTGACGGGAGATGTGGCTTTTGAGTAATATAACGGATAAAGTATTTTTGAAGGGGTTAGAAATAGTGAAAGAGAAAGGCATCGTATAAGTAAACCATCCCCTTTAACAATCCACATGTTTCTCAGCCTAATCATCTTCTACGTTGCTTAACAGCTCCCCAATTATAAAATGGCACCATTTCGTTAAACAAATACAGATATATATTCGTTGAAAAAACAAAAGGGCAAAATGACATTATAGTTAGGTTATGTGATAAGGTCATTAACTTCTGTAAAAGAAAAAAAATGAAATAAGAAAAAAAATGAAACTCACGGGGAAAAAAAACTGTTCCATAGGAAGCTTGCTTTTAGTTTCACTAATAACTTTGGCGATGTTTCAAGAACCTTTATGAAACATTCCCAAAAAACTTCATCCACCTCAGCTCTTTCCTGAAAACGTTTTGGGGTAATCTGTCAATGGGAGGAGAGGGGTGTGGGGGGAGAAAAAGAAAAAGGAGATCTTCCAAAATGTTGTTTCCATGTTAATTCCTATAGGAAACCTCTGTTGCAGGTACAGAAAAATGGATTAACGTACCAAAATTGCAACAAGTTACAGCTTTACTCAAAAAGCATGCTATTTGTGATTTGATGTATATTTGGTCACCTGTTTTTGAGAAATTTGGATTTATGCTCTGACTGGCCACTTTGAAGGGGACTAGTCACTTCTGATTCGGTGGCCACAACCTGAACTTCATTGTTCTGGTAGCCATTACATGACTCCGGAGAATGTTCCCATTGTAATGCATTTAGTGAAAGGCTGTTTTTACATGTAAAGAGAAATAACAGATATATATTCACTGAAAAAAACATAGGTTTCAGCCACATTATAAATAGGAATTAGCATTTAAAAAACCTTAGAAATTCACTGAAAAAACCATTGGTTTCACACAGGTTATAGTTAGGAATCAACATTTAAAAAACCTTAGAAATTCACAAAAAAACCATAGGTTTCACACATGTTAATGTTAGCTGGACATTTCACTCATACAAAACCATTGGAATTCCCACGTTATAGTTAGTTCAGCTAACTGTAACTCGTGCAGCCGCAATGCACTGCTGAAGACATCACATATTATATCACTCATCACATGGTTAGTGATATCACTCATGACATTACTCATGACATCACTCATGACATCATCAGTGATTGTGTGTCTTCTAAAAAATAAATATTTTTTATATATGTATATCTAAAGGTCGACGGTAGAATAAATGGGTAAATAAGTGTCGAAATGGATGTTTGTTTTATAAAAATGATTGCAAAATTGACTTATTAAGTGTATCTTAGTGAATACATGTATTAGCAAGTAATGTTTAAATATGTAAATATCTGTATCAGTGTCTCACTTTGTGTATAATTGGCTGCATGGGTTGGTGACTAGCTACATGAGTGTCGATATGAGTTATTAGTTGGTTTTTAGAGTATCTGTATGAGTGTCTGTATGGTTTGGTGGGGGTATTACTTACCACATAGATGCATGAATGGGTGACTCACTGTTTGTATATGTTTTGAAGACAGAATGTGTGCAGGACTGTTTGGGTGGATGAGTGTGTGTATGGGTGTGTTAGTGAATGAATGACTGTCTCAATAGTATCTTTATAAGTAACTACATATGTTTTAAACTAGTATATCTGAGTATTGATGCATATAAATGAGTATATGTGAGAGCAAGAGATTGTAAGAGTTCCTGTATAAATAAGTATGTGTTTCTATAAGTGATTGTTTAAGAGAGTAAGTATGTGTACGATTCTGTATAAGTAAGTGTAGTGGTGGGTGTATAGCTGTATATGCAAGTAAATGGATGTTGGATAGTTTATTTGCATGTGTGAGTATGTGTGTGAGTAACTCTATAGATGAGTGTCGGTGTGTAATAAGATGTATAGGTGTATGAGTACATATGATGAGTGAGTACATGTAAGAGTGCCTATATATAACTGTTGGTGAATGAGTGGATGTGTATGTAGATTTTGGAATTACTGAATAGGTTGTTCTAACTGGTATTGGTATCTCCATTTTTTTGAAAATTTTAGTTTCTATTTTTGAATGTGCGTATCAAGGGTTATATTACGCTGAGAGGAGGTCTGCCACTCTTTCACAAGGATGATGTCATCAGTGATGTCATTTGAGATGTCATCAGTGATGTCATGAGTGATTTCACTGACAATGTCATGAGTGATGTAATATGTGAAGTCATCAGCAGTGCATTGTGGGCGCGCGAGTTATAGTTAGCTGAACTAACTATTATGGGGCATTTCAATGGTTTTGTATGAGTGAAATGTCCAGCTAACTATAAAATGTGTAAAAACCTATGGTTTTTTAGTGAATATCTTAGGTTTTTTAAATGCTAATTCCTAACTATAACGTGTGTAAAACCTATGTTTTTTTCAGTGAATTTCTAAGGTTTTTTAAAAGCTAATTCCTAACTATAACGTGGCTGAAACCTATGGTTTTTTCAGTGAATTTCAAAGGTTTTGTAAATGATAATTTTTAAATGTATTAATTGTTATATTTTTTTATACTGATTTACTACATTTTAAATTATTTATTTTTAGATATTTTATTTTTTAAATTAAATTACATATTTTTTATATAATTTGAAAAACTAATTAAAAAAAATATTGAAATTGTTACTTTTTTTATTTAATATTTTTTTTAATTTATATATATTTTATACATCAGGCAATGATATCCTATGGAAGGAATTCAAGTCACTGTAAATATGGTTCAAATTACTTTTCAGGATCAGTAGTGCGCTCAAAGATGCAGCACTGACGTTTCTTGTGATAACAGGTGAGTAAATCGGAATTCGTAGTTCGGCAGAATTTACAGGAATATTTTGCTCAATAGTGAAGAAAGGGAGCAGGGCCTGAGGTAACATGTGTGCAAACACGTCCTGTGGCGCGTTTTAGATTGGGGAATTGATTCCTCTTCAATCCTGAGGTCCCCTGTGAGCCAACTAGCCCACCAGGTACCTCCAGTATGCGCATGGCAGCTGTGTTGCAGAGAGGTGTTCAAAGAACACGCCCCTTTTTACAACACTCTGCAACACAGCTCCGTGGCGCTTACTGGAGATTCCTGTTGGTCTAGTTGCTTCCTATGGGACCTTTGGATTGAACAGGAATTAATTCCCCAACTTAAAACGCGCCACAGGGCATGTTTGCACTCACATCACCTCATGCCCCGCCCCCTACCTTCACCACCGTGCAAACACGCCCTTTAGCATGTTCTAAGTTGGGGGATTAAGTCCCCTTGCATACTGGGAGTCCCTGGGGGCCAACTAGCCCACCAGGAACCTCCAATATGTGATACACAAAAGGAACACAGGGGGTCTAAAGCTACGCGACGTGTGTCTAGCTATCCTAAACTCCAATCTAACTTGTGAGTTATGTGCCCTAGTCACCCTAGATAGCTTATAGAAAAGAATGCAGAGTTACAAAGGTCTGTGTGCATGGAAACACGTACATATAGTGCCAAGATGCTCAATCCCAAATGCTCAAAGTGGATAATCATCAAAATGAACTTAGTGATCAGTCCTATCATCTGGTTTACCAATATCACGTGGTTGGTCCCTTTATGATCGAGACCATTTAACCACGAAATTGATAATGGAGCAAGATTGAGCCCATAGGCACTTATGGACGACCATGCGACAGTTGATCATTGATGGTTGCAAAAATTAATGAAAGTGCAGTGCAAACAGAATAGTGGTGATTGTAAAATAGAGTGGAATGTCCTAAAAAAACTTTATCAGGCAAAGGACACGTCCCCTAATTAAAAACAGAACATTGCAGGCGACAGTGAAAACAAATATCTGTCGTAAAATAAGTCCAACATGTTTCTGCCTAGCGGGGAAAAAAGTCCCCCGGCTTTCATCAGGGCCTCTGCTCTTAGTAAGTTGCTACTGCTGTAACTGTGATGCAAATAATAAAAATAACACAAAATTTCAAGGTTGGAACAAATACAACCTGTAGAAAGCTAATCCTCCAAGTCAGTGGATGCATAAGCACATCTAAAAAGAGATGCAAAAAGACAATAAACTTTAATATAATAAATCTACTGTATGTGGATGCAACCATACACCATTCCCAATCCAAATTGATAAAAATTAAAATTCTTTTCCTCACCCAGCTTGACCGGGGACTGGACCTCACCTCACCTGGTCCGTGCTCAGGTATCTCAAGGCCCCACTCTAAAGGTCAACAGACAACAACCAGAGAGAAACAGAGATGATCATACTCCTGAATTCATCAAAGCCCCTCATGGTCTCAAACATTGGTCACTTGACCACATATGAGCCCGTCCTAATGGGGTCTCTCTCTCAACTCCATACAACCCAATTTAAACATGTAAAATGTAAGGCACATACACATAGTAATGAAACATATAGGCAGGCAACAAACCCTGTGCTCCAAACCAATCGTGTGTGTTAGCAAATGGTCACAATTAGAACAGGCCAGCAAACACAATAGTCTTGTGGCTAATAAACAATCCAATAGCCAACCTTCACTATGTGCAAAACAAGCAGTCACATATATTCTGCTCCTGGACTGTCCGTCAAGGCATGCTTAAAAGTTAGCCAATCGTGTCTTGTTTGTTCTCAAATAACTGGTAGTTATATATCCCTGTATCTGTTTAGCTCTAAATGTGGGATATCCTCATAAACCCTGGAGAGTAAGAGGGTTTATGACGATATCCCACATATGTGTATTTGACTTACATTTTACATGTTTAAATTGGGTTGTATGGAGTTGAGAGAGACCCCATTAGGATGGGTGTGGCGGTCCGTTTGGCTGCAGGGGGGCCCGTGTGCCCCTGCTAATATAATTGCTTCGCCCCGGGGGTGTCGGTCCCCAGGGCAGTGTGGGGGGGATTGGGGCCCCCCACATTTCATTTTCACTATGCCCCCAGGATGTGGTCCCCCAGGGGCTAATTTGAAAAAAAGCAAACACGGGGTATGCGTACGTACGCGTATGTACACATACCCTGCCCCCTTTTTGCGTTCGACACATTTGTTTTTCTGCTTTCTTGTGCCTTGTATACCGAGCACAAGATGGCTGCCAACACTTCCTGGTTTGGAGTGTTGACAGCCAATGATCATGCAGCTCGTACTCGGAAAGGTATGCGTACGTACGCATACGCACACATACCCCACGATTTAAAAAAAAAGAAAACATTTTTTTTAGGCTTTGACGGTCCTTGTGGGACCCCCTGAGTAGGCCTAGGGGGTCAGGGTGTTTCTACCCTGCCCCTTTTTTGCCTTCTATACGTTTGTTTTTCTGCTTTCTTGTGCCTCAGTCTACCGAGGCACAAGATGGCTACCAACACTTCCTGGTTTGGAGTGTTGACAGCCGTTGACAGCCAATGAGCATGCTCGGGAAGGTACGTGTACATACGGTAAGCTCCTATAGATATATGTGTGATTTTACTTTTTATTTTCTCAGGAACTACTGAACGGATTTACACCATTTATGAAAAAGGCAATCTGCGCACCAAACTCTACCTCTCTGCCAAATTTGGTGTAATTCCGTTCAGCCGTTCGGGCTATAGCCCAGGAAAAAGGTCCTCTTAAAATTGCATGGGGAAAACAGGTTTTGGGCCCCCCTTTTTTCTCAGCCCCCGCTTCACGAATCACCCCCAAACTTTCAGGGAAGTAGCGGAGCGGAGCTGGCCATTTTCTTGAAGAAATTCACGAAGATTTGTCAACTGGCGCCAAAGTTATTCCAAATAGAATGTTGCTTATTCCCTATGGAAAGTAGGTCCTAACTATAACTACCTACTGGTAGTGATATCATCAGTGATGTCATTTGGAATGTCATCACTGATATCATCAGTGATGTCACTGACCATGTCATGAATGATGTAATATGTGACATCATCAGCAGTGGATTGCGGGCGCGTGAGTTATAGTGAATACAACTAACTATAACAGGGGAATTTCAATGGTTTTGTATGAGTAAAATGTCCAGCTACTCATAACTGTTGTGAAACCTATGGTTTTTTCAGTGAATTTTAAAGGTTTTTTAAATGCTAATTCCTAACTATAACGTGTGTGAAACCTATGCTTTTTTCTGTGAATATATATATCTATACTAATATAATATAGAGCGCAAACCTTTGAGGCGGGTAATCTCAGGAACCACAGCACCAATCACAACATCCAATACAGTGTTGGAAAGGGCAGTTGCAGCAGAAGGACATAGGCTATGCAGACACCCACCATATACATTTAAAAGGTAAAAGAACCATGCCAGCAAAGTAGTCCCCTGTTGGCGTGTCTGTGTTGTCTGTGGGCGTGTGCTGGGGGTGTGACAAACGCTGGGGGCTTGTGGTACGTTCCGCCCTTCATGCCATGTCTCATATCGTGTGCTAATCCCACCCTGATCCCTTTAAATACCCCTGCATCCCATAATCATAACCCACCCTTACTCCTTAAAATATTCCAACACCCTTAAAGACTAACCCATCTTAACCCTATAAATATACCCTGCACTCCAAAACCCAAACCTAGCCCTAAACCGTAAATACACCCCTGTACCCCAAAACCCAAACCTACACCTGAACCCTAAAATACCCCTGTACCCCAAAACCCAAACCTAGCCCTGAACCCTTAAAATACCCCTGTACCCCAAAACCCAAACCAACCCCATAACCCTATAAATACCCCTGTACCCCAAAACCCAAACCTAGCCCTGAACCCTAAAAATACCCCTGTACCCCAAAACCCAAACCTAGCCCTGAACCCAAAAAAACCCTATAACCCAAAACCCAAACCTAGCCCTGAACCCTAAAAATACCCCTGTACCCCAAAACCCATACCAAGCCCTAAACCCTAAAACTACCCCTGTACCCCATAACCCAAAACTATATCTGAACCCTTAAAATACCCAAACACCCCAAAACATATACCCTATACCCATACTTACCTTATCCAAATATTAAAAAGAAAACATGCTTTTACCATTCATGCATTTACAACAAAATTCGTTGTAAATGTATGCGTGGTAAAATCATATAAAATGTAATGCCATGCGTTATAATGGCATTGCGGAGTCATGGTTCTTTCGTAATGAAAGTATGCAGAGTGATGGTATGCAGAAAGAAAGTTGTGGGAATAATGGGTGTTTACCCTTCCCCGGTAAGTACATTGGTGGCACGGCGGCCCACATCTCCAGCAACATACTCATATTTTTTCACCACCCATTTGAAAAATGCACGGTCTCTCTCATTGATGGCCAGCACGACATACACTTTTAGACACACCTCCCGCCACAAGTTCTAGAATTGCAAACTTTAGAGCTGGGGAGCTATGTTCGAATCTCGGCATCAGCTCAACATCACTTTGTCTCTCCGTGCCTACCACAAATGAATGTGTTCTTCTGTAATGTAAATTGTGCTCATGCCAAGTTGTCGAGTTCGCGCTATATAATATTGCAAGGAAAAATAAAGTAGGGAAACTGAATGTGCACTCTTAAGTGCATCAGAAGTGCACTGTGAATCGAAGCGTTTCACAGGCCTGTCACAGTTAGGAAATGCTACCAAAACGAAATCCTACAAAACAATATACAACTGGCCGTCAGCAATTCATACCCGGACAACGTCGGGACGGGCTGCTATATATATATATATTACCTACTGGCGGTCGCCAGCAGGTAGTATAGTTAGGATTTTTTTCGATGTTAAATCTCAAAATTCTATTTGGAATAACTTTGGCGCCGGTTGACGAATCTGCCTGAAAATTTCCTGAAAATGGCCTCGCGGCGCCTCGCTCCTTCCCTGAAAGTTTGGGGGGGATTCGTCAAGCGGGGGCCGAGATAAAAGGGGGGTCCTAAAACGTTTTCCCCCATGTTAATTTCCATAGGGCGGTCAAACTCACTTTTTGCCCGAACGGCTGAATGGATCTGCACCAAACTTGGCAAAATTGTAGCGACTGGTAGCCCGATGTGCCTTTGCTATGTCTCAAGATATGTGCTTCAGTGGATTTTGAGTAATTTAGGTTCAAAAAAATATATATATCTATGGCAGCGCCCCGGTACGCGCTCCGGTCGCGCCCCACGACTTGCGCGCAGAAAGCTGATTGGTTCTTGGGTGTCTGTAAACATTCGAAACAGTCCGGAGCGGCCGCCATCTTGTGTCTCGGTAGGATCAAGACACAAGAGGTGGCCAAAACAAAGGGGGAAATGACCATAAGGGGGCAGGGTAGACCCACCCTGATCCCCTAGGTTTGATGTGGGGGCTATAAAAGGGCCTCGCGGGGCAATTTTTTTTTTTTTTCGATTGTCGCGGAGGGAGCGCCCGGTATGCGCACCGGGAAGCGCACAAAAGAGAAAAAAGAATGCCAGAGTTTAAAATTTTTGGCAATATTTTATAAATTGGAGGTAGTTCTGAAAAGAACTTTTTTTAAAATTCTTTTTGTTGTTTTATATTTTTTTATTACTTTTCTGAACATTTTTTTTTTTTTTTGTATTTTTGACCAATTTTATATTGTTTGGGGTTTTTTTAAGGGAACAAACAAAAAACAAGGAATCGGAAATGGCTCAACAGGAGCAAAAAAAAAGAAAAGAATTACTGTTTTCTTTTCTTGCTGCATTGGTGGTTGTCTACAGCATTATTTATTAAGGTGACGCTAAGTTCACCAAAGCATAATGTTTTGCCACAGAAAATGCAAACAAATTTGAGGTTGCCAAATTTTTGCTGAATATTTGGCACCATTTGGCGTTCTTCAGGACCAGAAAGTGAGGGTACAGAAGAGGAAGTGCTGGCCACAGGGGGTGGGTTGTTTAGAAGTTCCTGGACTTCAGCCTGGGCTAAATTATTGGGATGCCACCTCTCCATGTGGCGGATCATGGTAAAATTACCAAAATAATATTTCTTTGTGGGATTGCCCCTGGAGAGAACTTTGTCACAAATAAGACAGGTGACTTTGGGGGCGTTCACCTTTTTCTGGTCATCAGGAAAATAAAAGAATTGCCAAATGAAGTGCACTTTAACGTGCCTTTGTCTTGGTTCTTCAGGGAGGAAGCGCCTTGGTTGTTGATCCTCCTCCTCTTCTTCCTCCTCTTTTTCTTGTCCTCCAAGAAACTGTGGTGGTGGACCTTCTTTTCTTGGTGGTGGGGGTGGTGGTGGGGGTGCACCAGCTGCAGCAACAAGTGATGCCATTGTTTGCTCAAAAATAGCTCTTGCTCTCTCAATGAAGAAAGTAAGAATGAGGAAAAAAGGAGGGGGCTTTCATTATTTGGAGAATAAAATGATGAGAACCAATGAAAAGTGGTATTTTCAAGTCACATGACCCAATGCGCTTACGTTACGCGCTCCGGTGCGCTTACGTTACGCGCTCCGCGCCGCGCCGCGGAGCGCTTCCGGGTGCGTTTACGCAGCTCGTAATAAGACACATCGCGCGGCTACGCGATACGTCACGCTTACGTGATGCGTCACGATGTTGTTTTCGATCGCGACATTGGCGCTAACGGGATGCTTCCCGGTTCGCGAACCGGGGCGCTTCAAAATACTACGCTTTCCGGGGCGCTCACCGGGGCGCACACCGGGAGCGCTCCAGGGCAAAAAAATAATACCCAAAAAAAAAATTTTGAAAAATTTCAAGGACTGGTAGCCCGATGTGCGTTTTGCTATGTCTCAAGATATATGCTCCAGTTGTTTTTAAGAAAATTTACTTTTAAAAAATATATATTGGGCTATATTTGGCTATATATATGTTAGAGCCCAAATGTAGCCCAAATGTAGCCCAATGTAGCCCAATGTAGCCCAAAGATGGCCACCAGAGACAAAAAAATACAAATGTAGCCCAAATATCAGCCAGATGCAGGCAACTATAGCCCAATGATAGTATGTACCAGAGTGTTCTAAAGAACAACTAGAGCGCTAACAGTCTTACTTATAAAGTGAGACTTTTGTTTAGGAATTAGCGTTAAAAAAGCCTTTGAAATTCACTGAAAAAACCATAGGTTTCACACCAGTTATAGTTAGCGGGAAATATATATAGCATAAACCTAACCACAAGGCATCCATGGTATCTTCTGGTGCAGCAGAGGTTTGTGGTACCATACTAATTTTATGAATTGTAGTGTATTTTAAGATGATCTTTCCTTATGCTGATCCTGAGCTGAGATTTTATGAACCTTGTTTTGGGAGAATACTGCTCCTTTAATGATTTTCTTATAGAGGTTATGAACGGTACTTCAGAAGCTTAAATGAGAGCACATTTTCTGTAAATCGATACTATTTTCCTCAGTCATTGCAGAATATATTCTGATTAAAGCAAGCACATTCAACAACAGTAGCAGCCTATCAGTTGATTCCCAGGTGTTCGATTGCAGCTCCCCATGATGTTCTAAGGAACAATTAAAGCACGGACAATCTCTAAACAGCTGAGATGAGGACTAATTTTCTAAGATTTCTCAAATATCTTTCTTAACAATGTTCATGAAATGTTCAGACATGCAGAGTGAAACATGTACTTCGAACAGCAGCAGCAGCCTTTCATTTTAATTCCCTAGTGATCAACTGCGGTGTCTCCCATTGTTCTAATAAACAACAAGTGAAATAAGATTCTGTATTTTTGACAAAAGTGTTGTGCACCTGAAGCCATCTTGATGAAATCATAATTGTCAAACTTAGAGCAGTTCCTTTAGAAATTCACAAAATATTGTCACAGAAACTATGATCTATAAAAGTAAAATGAGGACACATTTTTCATGAGATGACCACAGAATGCTAGCAGATTGAGCAGGTAAAGCAAGCTGGCCACAGAGGCAGATGCAAAGGGAAGGGCAGCACAATGACAATAGAGGCTGGAGGGAGGGGCCGGGGCAGCAAGCTTATCAAACAGGGCAGGTGGGAGGAGTGGGGGCAGCATGCTAATAACAGAAGGCATGAGGAATCAGAAGGGGAAGCACAACACCAAAGAAGGTAGGACGGAGGAATAGGGGCAGGAAGATTGAGAGGGGCAACACGCGGACCATGTAGGACATATGGGAAAGGCAGGGGCATCAAACTGAACCACAGAGAACAAGAGTGAGGGGCATGGGGAACAAGCTGACCAAAGAGTTCAGGAGGGAGGGGCAGCAATATGACATTAGAGGGCAGGCAGAAGGGGGCTGGGAAAGCAAACAGACCTCAAAGGGCAGGATTGAGGTGCACCAATCTGACCATCGAGGGAAGGCTGGAGGTACAAGGGCAGCACAACAGTCCCTGGAGGCCTTGAGGAAAGGGTAAGGGCAACATATTGAAAAAAGAAAATAGGAGTGAGGGGGCACGGGCTGAAAGCTGACCATGGTGGGCACGAAGGAATCCAGGGGCAGTCCAAAGGCAATCAACAGCAGTGATAGGGGGAGTGCATGGTCAACAGAGGATAAACAGCAATTACAACGGGGCTGTTACCACGCAAGTTGTTACATCGCATGCGTTACAACGCATGCGATGTAACAATGACTACCATTACAATGCAAACCATTATACCACATGGGCTTTTAAAACGCATGCAATGTAATGGTTATCCACATCGTTGTGAGAAAACTGGGCTGTTCCGTTTCCTCGTTCTGGGGGTAGTGTTTTAGGGTTTACGGTAGTGTGGTGGTGTTTGTGTAATGTAGAGAAGGGTTTTTGGGTTTAGGGTAGTTTCGAGGGGTCGTGCAGGGTAGTGTTAGAGTGTAGTGGCCGGACTGGGGGTCGTGCGGGGGAGCCTTTTAGGGTTTAGGGTAGTGTTGTGGTGTTTGTGTAGAGTAGTGTTTTAGGATTTAGGGTAGTGTTACACGTACAAATCTACGCCCAATTTCGCTTCTCCCGACCCTATGCAAGCTGACGGAATCCTGTGTCAATAAACAGCTGATTACTTTTCTGGAGGAGAACAAAATCCTCCATCCGTGTCAAGCTGGTTGTAGGGCACACCATTCCACAGAATCCGCATTACAATTCACTACTGAGACCATTTGAGCTGCACTGGATCAGGGCAAGAAGGCAGTCCTGATCCTATTAGACCTCTCTGCAGCATTTGATACGGTGTCCCATGCTATCCTTTTACATTGCCTAGCTAATGCGGGAATAGCGGGAACCGTTCTCGAATGGTTCAGAAGTTTTCTGGTACATAGGCGTCAGGTTACTATGCTGGGCCAATTTCTCAGAGGAGAAAATGTTGAAAACAGTTAGAAATTTGGGGATTAAATTTGATAACACTCTGTCTTTTAAACAGCAAACTAGGGAAGTGGCCGGAAACTGCTTTAACATCATTAGAGGTCTCAGAAAGTTCTTTGACCTGCTTCCCCTGAGCGCCACATGGACGGTCGCAGTAGCACTGATAACATCAAGATTAGACTACTGCAATAGCCTGTACTCAGGGCTGAATAAATCTGCCCTGCATAGACTTCAGATGGTCCAGCATGCAGCGGCCAGACTAGTCCTATGATGGTCAAGAGCATCCTCAGCCTCTGCTGCTCTGGACGCCCTGCATTGGCTTCTGGTACAAAAACGCATTTTTTTTAAGGTTTTGACAATCACCCTTTGATTTATTGATCCTCGCGCACTCCTACTCAGAGCCAACAGCAGCCGATCAGGCGCTGCATCGGCCCGAGTAACTCCTTGCCGGCGCCATCTTGGGTGAGTCAGAGGGCGAACAGATTACTTGCTTGTCCCTCCCACCCTGCACTGCATAAAAGCTTACTATTTCGCAAGCGCCTCAGCTTGAAGGAAGTGTGTTTGTGGTTCCTGAGGCGGAAGCCGGGAACGGTGTGTGTTCTGACGCAATTTTAAAACTGCTCTTTTGCACTTTATTTTTAAAATATATTGGACTCTATTTTAGAATTTGTAATTATCTCGGCACTCACCCTTTGATTTATTGATCCTCGCGCACTCCTACTCAGAGCCAACAGCAGCCGATCAGGCGCGGCATCGGCCTGAGTAACTCCTTGCCGGCGCCATCTTGGGTGAGTCAGAGGGCGAGCAGATTACTTGCTCGTCCCTCCCACCCTGCACTGCATAAAAGCTTACTATTTCGCAAGCGCCTCAGCTTGAAGGAAGTGTGTTTGTGGTTCCTGAGGTGGAAGCCGGGAACGGTGTGTGTTCTGACGCAATTTTAAAACTGCTCTTTTGCACTTTATTTTTAAAATACCTTGGACTCTATTTTAGAATTCGTAATTATCTGGGCACTCACCCTTTGATTTATTGGTCCTCGCGCTCTCCTACTCAGAGCCAACAGCAGCCGATCAGGTGCTGCATCGGCCCGAGTAACTCCTTGCCAGCGCCATCTTGGGCGAGTCAGAGTTCGAGCAGATTACTTGCTCGTCCCTCCCACCCTGCACTGCATAAAATGGAACCCCCCTCTCGGAGGCGCAGCGGACGAGCACAGCAGGCGCGCCGGCGGTGCGCCAAAGGCAAGCCCGTCTGCGCCCGTCCGCTCCCCGGAGCATCCAGCGGCCACAAACCCTGCCCTAATTGTGCCAAACCCTCACATACATGTCGTTTACTCTCCCGAGGGGCTACACCGGCTAAAAAGTCACTCCTCTACTTGTCTTCCCCTAGACCCTGCATCCAACAACTTACCCAATTGCCCTCAATGCAATTTCTCCTTTAACCAGGACACTCTGTCTACAACCCTTTCGATCCCTCCCTACAAGTTCTGGAGTATAAACTGTCGATCCCTACCAAAAAACAAAGACCACATCTTCGACCTCCTCGCCTCTTCCCAGCCAGATGCGCTGTTCCTGACCGAAACCTGGCTTCATGCCAGTTCTGGTCCAGATGTGGCCAGTGCCCTTCCGCCAGATTACGTCATAGTCAGACAAGACAGAGATACTGGGAAAGGCAGGGGGATAGCGATTATCTTCAAGTCCACCCACACCTGCCAATTTGAAATTCTTCCTTTCCCCGACTGCGAAGCCGCTTCATTCAAACTCTCAGTCTCCTCCCAACTGACAATATCGGGAATACTCATCTACTGCCCCCCGACAAATCCACCCGGTGGCTCACATCTTTCGCTGAACTAGTAGCCCCACTAGCATTGAAATCAGCCAATTTCACTATCTTGGGGGACTTAAACCTCCATCTAGAAGATACTCACAACAGCCTCAGTAGTACTTTTTTATCGGACTGGGAGGCCATAAATTTGATACTTAGAAATCAGGGTCCAACTCATCAAGCTGGCCATTTACTCGACCCAATTATTTCTTACATACCGCTTGATTGCAGCACCCCTGCCCTTCCCCTTGACTGGTCAGACCATTTTGCCATCTTCTTTAGCCTGATCTTAGAGAGTACCAACAATACGTCCCTCCCTGCCATCACTGGCAGACATAGTGCCTGGTCTAAATTAAATATTCATGCACTAAATGCCATGCTACTAGCTAGCTGCCCCACTTCCAAATAAACCTGTACTTCACTAAACCAGGATGTCCATCTCTGGCTGTCCTCCAACTTCAACCTGTATTGTCCGCTAAGCTCCAAACGCCCCATTGTTCATCTCCCCCCAGCACCCTGGTTCACAAATGACTTGAAAACCATGAAATCTAAATGCAAACAGCTAGAAAGATCCTGGAGAAAGACATATTCCTTAAACAATAAACAAAACTATCGTACTGCTCTTAGGCAATACCATCTAGCCTGCAGAAAGACGAAAGCCTCCTATGTTCTGGAGTCCATAAATAGTGCCTCTAATCGGCCTAAAGTTCTATTCTCCACGGTGAAAAAGCTAGCAGGCTCAAACACTTCCCCTACTCCACCGGCACTGGGAGAGACCCAATGCAATGACATTGCAGATTTCTTCATTTCAAAAGTAGACAAGATCTACAATTCACTTTCTACAGACCTTTGCAATTTACCCTCTGACCTGTCCACCCCGGACACACCTGACCTCCCCTCCTCTGATGGCATAAATCTCAGAATGGCCCCAGCTCCTGCAAAATTCGCTCTGCGATTGTATGGCCAAGGTCAACTCAGGCTCCCCCCTTGACCCTATCCCCATCCATACTCTCCGTCAGCTTTCTCCAGACCTACTTCTAGTTATTCAAGATCTCCTTAACTCTTCTTTACGAGAATCCATAGTCCCGGAGGAATGGAAAAGAGCTATGGTGATTCCTCTTTTGAAAAAACCTGGCGCTGACCCCAAGACTTATTCTAATTACCGCCCCATTTCCCTGCTGCCTATTTTTTCAAAAATCTTGGAAAGACATGTCAATACTCACCTTACCTCCCATATCGAGGCAACAGGCTTCCTACATCCATCCCAATCTGGGTTCCGTACCCACTTTTCTACAGAAAGCACTCCTTTAGGAGTCACTGAGAACTTACGTCTCCGCCTCGATCAGGGTGAAACCTCGGAGCTTATTCTATTAGATTTAAGCGCCGCATTTGACACAGTTTCACACCCTGTCCTCTTGAAAGCTTTGGAGGCGGCCGGAGTGACCGGACCCGCACTGGCCTGGCTCTCCTCCTATCTCAGGGACCGTTCTTTTCAAGTTTTCTCTTCCAATTCTGCCTCTTCTGTGCGTTCGTCTGCACATGGGGTGCCCTCACTTAGCCCAATGCTATTTAACATCTACGTGAGACCCCTGGCTACCATTGTGGAAGACGCCGGTCTTTCCCTTTACTCATACGCAGACAATACCCAAATCATTTTCTCTCTCTCCGCTGCCAAAACTTGTGCCCCATCTGCTCTCAAACTGGGGCTCACAGAGTTGCTGAATGGATGCGGTCCAATCTCTAAAAATTGAATGGGGACAAGACAGAGATAGTCATCCTAGGCAAACAGAAACACCTCTGGGGCCCCCAACATTGGCCATCAGAAATGGGGCATCTACCCCTGCCGGTTACACAGGTACGGAACCTTGGCTTTGTCCTAGATGACTCATTATCCATGTGACACCAGGTTGTTAAGGTGGAAGCCACCTGTTTTTCCATCATTGGGTGGCTCCGCAAAATCCTCTGGATGCTCCCGGACTCGACAAGGCGTACGGTAGTCCAGGCTTTAGTCATCTCGCGCCTGGACTACGGCAACGTACTTTACCTTGGAATCACCGCGGAGACACAGAGGAAACTCCAGCTTGTTCAAAACTCTGCTGCCCGCCTACTCTGCAAAGCCCCCTGGAGATCATCCATCTCCTACTTCCTCAAAGATCTACATTGGCTTCGCATTGAAAGCAGAATAAAACTCAAGGCCCTCTGCTTTATGCATAAGATCAAGCAGGGGCTTGCCCCTGCCTATCTCCAGTCTATTGTCCAACCATACACTCCCTCCCGCCATCTTAGATCCTCTTTTCAAGGGAATTTCCTAATTCCACGTTTCAAACTGGCAAGAATTGGTGGACGATCCTTCCCCTGCCTTGCCCCTAAACTATGGAATGCTCTCCCGGCCCCTTTGAAACTTGAGCCTTCCCTGATAAAATTTCGAAAAAAGCTCAAAACCCTGCTCTTCCCTCAGTGAAAACCCTCAGACCTCATGATCACAGCTTTCAGCCTTGCGCCGGGAGACCCCATGCGGGTAGCTGAGCGCACTACAAATTTAAAATACAATACAATACATACAATACCAAGGCCCAGTGTACCTACAGAAGTATTTCACGCAATACCATCCGCCACGTCAACTCAGATCATCCAAAGCAAATTTGCTTATCGTCCCCAAATTTAGGTTGGCGACTAAGGGAGGCAAATCCTTATCTGCTATCGGCGCGAAAGCATGGAACAAATTACCCCAACATCTCCGTGAAGCCAATACAGAACAAAGCTTCAGAAAAATGCTGAAAACATGGATCTATTCACTGCCAGACACAGTATGTAAAGCCCTTATCTGATCCCCCTCCCCACCTCTCAGTACAGTCTTGCTATGGTCATCTGCTTGACATAGGGAGTTACAGCGCAAAGATGCTCCTTGGAGTGGTTGCGCGCTATATAAGTGCCAAATCACATCACATCACATGTTGTGGTGTTTATGTAGTGCAGGGTAGTGTTTTAGGGTTTAGGGTAGTGCACGGTAGTGTTAGAGTGTAGGGACAGGACTGAGGGAAGGGGATGGTCGTGTTGGGGGTAGCGTGTTAGGGTTTAGGGTAGTGTTGTGGTTTTTGTGTAGTGTAGGGTAGTGGTTTAGGATTTAGGATAGTGTCAGGGGTCGTACAAGGAAGTGTTTGAGTGTAGGAGCGGACTGGGGGTAGGGGAAGGGTCATGCGGGGGGTCGTATTGTAGCGTTTAGAGTAGTGTTGTGTTTGTGTAGAGTAGAGTAGTGTTTTAGGGTTTAAGGTAGTGTAGGGTGGTCGTGTAGGGTAGTGTTAGAGTGTAGAGACGGGACTGGGGGAAGGGGGAGGGTCGTGCTCGGGGTAGCGTGTTAGGGTTTAGGTAGTGTTGTGGTGTTTGTGGAGTGTAGGGTAGTAGTTTAGGATTTAGGGTAGTGTTGGGGTCGCGCAGGGTAGTGTTTGAGTGTAGGGACCAGACTGGGTGTAGGGAGAGGGTCATGCAGGGGGCAGAGCTTTAGGGCTTAGGATAGTTTTGTGGTGTTTGTGTAGTGTAGGGTAGTGTTTTAGGAATTAGTGTAGTGTCGGGGTTGTGCAGGGTAGTGTAGTGTTATTGTAGGGAGAGGAATGGGGGTCTGGAGAGGCTTGTGCAGTGGAACTACATTAGGGATTAGGGTAGGGTAGATTGGAGTCACTTACCTTGCAAACGTTTACCATGAGTATACCTTTACTACGCATGCCTTGGCGTTGAAATGGCATGGTAAAGGTATAGTTGTGGTAAAATGTTTGCGTTGTAAAGGTACTCATTGTAACTGACATCGTGTAGTAATACCCGCGTTGTAAAGACATGCGTGGTATTTTTATGCGATGTAACGAGGGCTATTCTCAACAGAGTCCACTTCGAGCAGCCCTCAATAGAAAGACGCAACTATAGGGACAGATGAGCTTGCACTTATGTACCTACAATTTTAATATAATGCACCTGCCTCCTGGGCTTAGGAGGCCATCCTTAGGGTTGATTGCATATATTAAAATCGTACTATTACCTTGACCACACATGGTGAGGGCAAAGTTGAGTTTGAGCAGTTTGAAGTGCTCAAGCTACCTGACATGGCAGCAGTGCTATCATCTGTTTACTTGGGTCATTCAGGTTAGCACAAACAGTGTTTCAGGCCCTGGTGACCTATTTAACTCCCAAGCCTTGGGTACCACTGGTACCATTTATCAGGTACTTCTAAGGTGGTTAGGTAACATTCCTTGCCAATTGGGATTGCCAATTCACAATAATCAGTTTAAGGGAGAGACCACTGGCAGTGGGGCTTGGTTAGCAGGCAGAGTCAAAAGAAACAACCTAGTTATCCACATTTGGGAAAAAACTGGAAGGACACCTGTAAAAAGCCTGTTTTCTTACAATCTGCACACTAGGAAATGGGGATCTTATCAATAAGCTCACACAACAAGAATAATAACTGACTTTCACCCGATTTTAATACAGTCAAAATGACCCTACCTAAAGCCAACCCCCAGCAGAAGTAAGCACATATTAAATGAACGCAATTTTATGTAGCAGTCTTTATCCACATCTACATTTAGTGCAAGACCTTTGATCACTGGCTGCATTAAAGGCCTTGGTGGAGCTGGAACTAGAAATACCTACCTAATAGTCATTAGATCTCTACCAGACAATTTTGCCACATTTTTTAATACAGTATCACTAAACAGGAGCAAATGGAAACAAGTATGCAAGTGAAGCTCTACATACCCCCAAACGTAACTGCAAACCTACTTTTAGTGTGAATTTGACGCTTCCCTGAAATTGAATGCACATCCATCTATCCCTCTTGAACAGTCAGTCAGTCATTCAGTCAAAAACATATTTATTCATATTTAAAACCATAATAAATACAAAAAGCAGTGTCAATTAGAGGCAATATACAAATAACATTATTTTTAGGTGTGGGCTGAATTTTTAACTGGAGGAACTTAGTAATTCTGTGTTACTCTTGAATGCAGAGTTACTAATAAATTACCCTGCTCCACTCAACCGGTGGAATACATCAATCAGCAATTCTATTGACTCAAATCTATCTTCAGAAGAGGTGGATTGTGAGATCTTCTCCCGGAATTCCTTTCACTGTATGTTACCTACTCTGCCTTGTTAATAATCAATGCTGTGCAAACAAATGATTGACGGAATGCTGAACAAATCAAAAATTCACCCCCAGTCAAGATATCTGGGTTAAATCCATCATTCTTTTGCTCAACATGCCACCCCAGCTTGGACACCACCATGTGCAAATCAGTCTTGATCCTGCTCTTCACGGAAACAGTCCAACTCGAACTGCCAAGCCAGGTACTCGGTTGACTGGAAACAAGCATCCTGGGACCTTTTTTTAGGGTATCATCCTTTATCAGCCAGGTGTGCTTGAATCCAGTGGCACAGCAAGCAAGGGACCCATCTCTGGGCATACCATTCCCACTTAGTGTAAAAAATGCTGCACAAACAAATGGATTGGTGAACAAATCAAACATTCAGAAACCAGGCAAGAGATCTGGGTTGAATCCATTGTTCTTTTGCTCATCATGCCACTGCAGTTTGAACCCAGCCATATGCAAATCAGTCTTGCCCCTCATGGGAACATTCTAGCCCGAATTGCCAAGCCAGGTCCTCCCTCGACCAAAAACAAGCATCCTGGGACCAGTTTTGGAGTATGACCCCTCATCAACCAGGCCATCTTGAATCCAGTTATACAGTAACAAAGAGACCCATTTTTGGGCATAACCATCCCACTCATGGCAAAAGATGCTGTGCAAACAAATTATGGATGGAATTCTGAACAAATGTAACATTCACCCAGGTCAGGAGATCTGAATTAAATCCATTATTCTTTTGCTCACCATGCCACCACAGGTTAGACCCAGCCATATGCAAATCAGCCTAGAGCCTGTTCCTCATGGGTACAGTCCAGCCTAAACTGCTAAACCAGGTCCTCCCTTGAGTGGATACAAACATTCTGGGGCCGGTTTCGGGATATCACCCCCGTCAGCAAGGTTAGCTTGAATACAGTGGCACTGCAAACAAGGGACCCCTGTCTAGGCACAGCCATCCAACTTAGGGTGAAAAATTCGGTGCAAACAAATAATGGTTGGAATGCTGAACAAATCAAACATTCACCCCCAGTCAGGAGGTCTGGGTTAAATCCATATTTCTTTTGTTCACTATGCCGCCCCAGTTTGGGCCAAGCCATATGCAAATCAGTCTTGATGTATCATCATCATCAAAGTAACTTTATTTTGATTCATAGTTCAGAAACAGAAAAGTATACATACATTTAAATCCATTCAACATATTAAAAGAAACAACATAAAATTCATTTTAAAATTCATTTTGAACTCCAAAATTCATAATACATAATGGGATCAGAATATTTTTAAAGATAAACAATTTAACTATTTCAGCACTTCATAAAGTGCATATACATTTTCATTATCAGATCCACATAGTGGTTTTTTACAATAGTACCACAGGGAGTACCCTTCAATAACGGTTTCTGATAGCAAGGGCCACTCTAATAACGCCAAGTACAGCACTACATATAACTGGGGTTGAAAGGGACAGTAAGTGGTCATAACCTTCTTTATAAAAACGGGAACCAAGTGATAACAAAACAGGTTTAATAAACTGGTTTCTTGGGTCCCTATATAAAGCACAAAAAAGGATAAGATGCAGAGTATTTAGAGAAACCCTACCATTGCAGGGACAAGGATGTAGCCTCTCACACCATGCTCCCTGCTTTGGAAAAGCAAACAGGAAGTGTAGTGTGCCAAGGCGAAACCTCGTCAAATAAAAGCTCCATTGGGTATGCATAATACTTGACAAGTAAAACTGATGATGTAGCTTACCCCTCTTATACACTGCATGCTCACTATCCCTCAGGATACCTAGACTAGATTGATAGGCATTTTTAATAATCCTTTAAGAATCTTTGCCAATCATGTCCGGCTTTTGGTATACATATCCCAGCCCAATCTTGTAAAAAGTATCCCTAACATATAACAACCATGGAATCTTCATGGAATGGTCAAGTTTAGGACAATCTTTTGAAATTTTCTTTGACAATTTCAGATCTTCAGATTGCCAGATTTTAGGCCATAATAGCAAAGGGGACACATAAATAATATTACTCACAAAATCGATACCCACCTCCCCATGGCAAAAGCTATTTGAGGTACCAGATGGGACAGATAAGAGACATTTAATAAATCTGTTATCCATAGCTTGTATTTTATTACAATTTTGGGTAACCCACACCCCTGCCCCGAATGTTACAACAGAGAGCCATTTAACTTTATATAGGGTAATTAGTTCTGCGATTGGCTTTTGGCCCAGATTACTAGCGAAACAAAAGAGGGCCTCGATCAATTGTGTGGCCTTTTGCACACGAGCAGTTATTAGGGGATCCCAATTAAATTTTTGTTAAATAGATTACCCAAGTAATTAAAATGTTCAACTTTCGCAATAATTGAATTCTTCACAAGGTACCTGCGAGATCTTAAACCTTTTGGACCGCAGGACATAGCGAATGATTTAGCGAAGTTGACCCTAAGATCAAAACCCTCCATAAAGGTCTCAAAGGCATTTAGGCAAGTCTGCATGCCATTTGCAGTTAGAGTCATTAAAACCTTGTTGTCTGCATATGACAACATCGGTATCTGTCTTCCATTAGCCTGGGGGAAATCAACTCCACTCTCCAACAAAAAACTTTCTAAGCCGTTGGTGTAAACCAGGAATAAAAATGGTGCCAGAATACATCCCTGACGAACACCTTCGGTGGATGGGATAGGTTTTGTCTTTTCACCATCACGACCAAACCTGATTGTTACTGTTGTGGCAGCATGGAGTCTACGAAGCAAGACGACCAACGGTTCCTCAAATCCCATAGTCTCCATCATTTGCCACAACTTACCCCTGCATACTGTATCAAAAGCACTGGACAAGTCCATGAAGGCCAAGTGTATAACACTGCGCTTGGCCCCCATGTACTTGCCCATGATTAGTGCCAAATTCAGGCACTGCTCAGTGGTACCCATACCTCGTCTGAACCCATACTGGGAGTCCAGTATAATGCCTGCTGACTCTGCCCATGATTCAAGGCATGCCAATATCACTCTCCCCATCAATTTACAGGACGCATCTATTAATGATATTGGCCTGTAACAGCACGGATCAGCCTTATTGCCCTTTTTAAAAATCGGTATACCTACCCACCACTATTGATCTAAAAACATTTAATAAGAGCGGGGCCCACACCTCTAAATTATGTTTAAAAAGGTCCAGAGGTACTGCATCTGGGCCAGGGGCCTTTAAAGGAGCACCTTTCCTCAGGGCAGTCTCTATCTCTGAGAGAGTGATTGAAAGACTAAAGGTTTTGGCTGTTTCCAAATTACATTCCACAGCCCCCTCATCAGAGTTTAGAGATGCTTCTTTTGGGTTAAAAATATTACTATAATGTGATACCCATAGATGTGCGCTAAAATATTGCCTTTTGCCTCACTTTTTAAAAAAGGTCGGTTAATTACCTCCCTTCAGAGTCAGCTATCCCTTAGGTCTGCCGGTATCCCCAAATCGTTCCAGGCCATAGCTTTTAATTCAAATTTCCGTCTATTAATTACGTCATTATACATCTTCATGGATTTCCTAACCAGCTCTCTATCCCGAGGTACCTGATGCAGTGTCTTCGATAGACTTGTTTGCGCAGCAGAACATTCTGCATCAAACCATTTTGGTCCACCATCTTTATTCCTCCTTACAGTTTTTATAAGATGAGAGGCCACATTATCTAAAAGAGCCTCAAAGTTTTTAATTATTAGATCCGGCTCACTGTTAGGCGTCAAACAAGCCTCTATACCCACCTTATTTTCCTTAAAAATATCCGCCTCCAATTGCCTTACATCTACCATGTTCCACCTTAAAGTAACCCCCCTATTCTGGCTATATTTTATTGGTTGTTCCAACGGTTGTGTTATCTCACAAACAGGATTAAAGCTCACAATTAGGCGGTTGTGATCGCTTGCAGGATTTATATCAATCTGAAAATCCTTTACAAGGTGACAAACCTGAATGAAACCAAGGCAAAATCAATAGTGCTCATCCGACCCCCTAAACCCTGAAAGGTGGGTATACCGAATGATCTAGAGAAACTAGGCATATCCAGGAAACATAGATTGTTGATTAAAACTATATTATTTAGTGGTGCATCCCCCTGTTTTGAGTGTGTGAAGTGAGCCAGAGGTTGGTCACCCGAATCTATCAGGCCACATACTCTGGACCCGCTAAACTCACACAAAACACAGTTAAAGTCAACCAACCATATAATAAAAAGGGGGAAAACCATATCAGACACTTTTACAATATCTTCCTAAAGTTTGTCCATGACCAAGGTATCATTTCCATCAAATATATTATAATACCAATTTATTAAAAGCAGAGGGCAATTTATGGTTGGTTATGTTTGACCCGAAAATGCCGTAATGAGGCCACCTTTAGCTCTTCCTGCCCTTGAGGGTTCAGCATATACATTAAACATATAGGGGCAGATTTATGATGCCCTTGCGCCTCTTTGCGCCGCAATTGCGTCACTTTATTTGACGCAACGGCGGCGCAAACAATGCGCCCTATTTACAACGTGACGCATCTAGGAGATGCGTCACGTTGTAAAGCCCTGCGCCATAAGGAGGCGTTCCTGCGCAGGGGGGGGGCGCTCCTGCGCAGGAACGCCTCCTGAAAGTGGCTGAGTGAAATCGATGAGATTTCACTCAGTCACTTTCAGGCCAATGCTGCGTCAAAACCCTGCGCCTGCTTGAAGCAGGCGTAGGTCTTGACGCAGCATTGGGAAGATAGGGCACCCCCGAGCCTTGCTGGAGCTGCGTCGCGCTTGCGACGCAACTCCAGCAATGCACCACATTTCCGGCACAGATGCGTCACGCATCTGTGCCATTTTTGCACCATGGTGCGCCGCATTGTAAATGCGGCGCACCATGGGTGGCGTAGCTGTGGCGCACTGTGGCGCACATTAACTGACGCATCCCTGGGGATGCGCCAGTTAACATAAATCTGCCCCATAGTAACCATTCAAGCTATGATTCACTCTCGACCAGGTTTCTTGGAAACATAGGATATCGAAGGATTCAATGAATTTTAACCATACTGGATCCTCCAACCTTTTTGACAAACCAGCTATGTTCCAAGTAATTAAGCGAAACAAGCAGCCCCCAACCCGGTTTTCTCCCTGGCCCAAATGATCTGAGGGCTTTAACCCCTTCGATGCTGATGACGAGCTCAGCTCGTCATCAGCCACGGGGGGCGTGTGCGGATGACGAGCTGAGCGGATTTTCTAAAAAAGCCGCGTAGGGGAAAAATCACCGCAGCAGCGATGCGGTTAAGTTCGAAATATCACATTAGTCCTCAATAATTCCTATACTGTTAGTTTGGACATCCCGGGATGACGATTTAAAATTTACAGTATTATAATTACTAGACTTTTCAATTGCCAGGGGTACCTTTTCTCTTTGGTCATCACCCCCTTCCCCCTCACCAGAGAATGCTATATGAGCAGTGGGTGGAGTAGACAATCTACTTACACTATTATCCCACTTATCCCTAGGTCCTACTACTTCGTCTTGTCTTTTCTTCATAGGGCTCTTAATAAGGTTAACCATAGATTCCATATTCCCCTTATTGACATTAGAATCTCTCCTAAGTCAATCCACACCCTCCATTCCCATGAAAGGCTCAAATCTATTTCATAATGAAAGATAATGCGAAACCCCTTCCAGTCTGTCAAAACCGAAGGGTCTACCCCTAGCTGGGTCATGTGACATACAGGCCAGACCAGAATCAAAATGAGGTTACAAATAATGGAGGCCTATTGATTGGATGTCACCTAAACGGCCAAACTGTGGTTTCCTTCGAATGTGTTCGACCGCCCAAGGATCTCTGAGGTTGACAATTATACAGTCCCCCTCGATATCCTTAGTGCTGTAACCTTACCAGGCCACCCTCCTCACGCCAAGGATCTCCGTACTACAACCCGGGGGTAATCGCCTATTCCTGTTAAGCCAGAAAATGGCCTTATTCTTGAGTTCACTATCTGTTTTTAAGGATTCTGACTTTACCTCTGGCATTCCTGTTAAAATAATAGTATAGGGAGTTGATTCTGGGGGAAGATTTATACATGAGGACTTATTTTTTATTACATGCTTAGCCTGACTTAATTTATTAGGAGACTGTCTCAGCCCTTGCTTACTAGTCTGGGTTGGTTTAGTAGGAGACTGTCTCAACCCTTGTTTAGTAATTTGAACCTGAATCTTTTTTGGGGGAACTATTGGGCCTATGGGTTTCCTGTTTACCACACCATTCTCCACTATAACAGGTTGTACGTTCTTATCTGTGACACTATTCACAGAATGAATCACTCTAGTGGACCTAACCTTGGCTGATGGAGCGGCAGAATGAGATCTAGCTTCATTGATTTTCACCCCACTAATCAGCATATCCATTTTTAACATATTCCCTTTGGCAACTGACTCTAACTGGTCAAGTTTTTCTTGAATTTTCTTTGTACGAGTAATCAGGGGCAATATTAAAGATCTTACCAATATTTCCATTTTGGCAAGAAGTTCTTCATTAGGAGTCTGTTGGTTGTGGGGTGAAACATTTATTGGTAAAACTCCATTATCAGGTATAGGCTCCACTAACAGCTCAGGGGTTTTGGATAATCTATTTATTATAGGGTCACTCTTTTTCCTATGTCTACTCCCTCTCTTCTTTTTCTTAGCTTTAGGGGTCACTGAGCTATTTTCGTTACCACCGGCTGTTACTTGGTCGGATACTAGCTCTAACAGGGAAACAGAAACCGGGGGGGTAGATAAGATAGGCGTTGATGTTCTATGTGTGTGTTCGCTCGAGAGAGAACCAAGAGCAATTAGACTCGATATAGTAGCACTATTTGAGCCAGCTAACCCCTCCTCTGAAAGGCGGCTGACCGGGCTAGTAACTACCAAAGGGGCCAAATCATTATCACGGGCTGGTGTTGCAGCAGTCCCTAACGTGCCTAGGGATGACCTCCTACCAGTCAAGAGATCGATTGATAGACGCTTTTCAGTTAGAGGTATTTCCTTCTCTAATATTTTAGTTGTCCTTGTAAAAAATGGATCCAGGGTACCCGTAACTAAACCAGCTTTAGTTTTCACCGTAACCAGTCTATTTTTTCCTGAGCATAAGGCCAAATTTACAGATCTCCCTAATCAGTTATTATTTTGCCACAAAAATATATGCTTGTATTACACTCTAACAAGAAACCCAACAGCAATATGATAATACTGGCACGGGAACCTAATTGGGTGGACCTGCCCTGCCTTGTTCGGCCTTGGACGGCCGTAGACGGCCCGCCCTTTGCCCGGGCTTCGCCCCGGTCTTTGACCCGCGTGAGTCCAGCTAGCGAGTCAATGGGCGTAACTTAAATTGATTAGATTAAGGGCGGGGAGCGGGAAGAGTCTCCAGCTGCGGCCAATTCCCACGCAGCGAGGCCCGCTGGAGCTCGCAGTCCCAGCCCGGCACACACAGGGGGATTTCACAACCCCGATAATACGATTCCAGTATTAGAAGTCAGTGAGGCAGAGTTCCAGTATCAGATGTTCCGTGAGGCAGAGGATAATGAAAATGCCAAAGTCTCTGCGGCTACGAGCGGCGCGGGGGCCGCAAGGCGTTATGAAGTAATGAGGGCGGGGAGCGGGAAGAGTCTCCAGCTGCGGCCAATTCCCACACCGCAAGGCCCGCTGGAGCTCGCAGTCCCGACCCGGCACACACAGGGGGATCTCACAACGCCGATAATACGATTCCAGTATTAGAAGTCAGTGAGGCAGAGTTCCAGTATCAGATGTTCCGTGAGGCAGAGGATAATGAAAATGCCAAAGTCTCCGCGCCTACGAGCAGCTCCCAGTCTTGATGCAGTTTCTCATGGGAACAGTCCAGCCCGAACTGTTAAGCCAAGCCATGTTCTGCCTGGACCATTAACAAGCATCCTGGGACTGGTTTTGAGGTATTACTTCTCATCAGCCAGGCTAATTTGAATCCAGTGCCACAGTAAGCAAGGGACCAACGTCTGGGCATACCCAACCCATTTAGGATAGAAAATGCTGTTCAAACAACTGATAGACAGAATGCTGAACAAATCAAATATTCACCCCCAGTCAAGAGATCTGGGTTAAATTCATTGTTCTTTTGCTATCCGTGCTACCCCAGTTTGGATCAAGCAATATGCAAATCGTCTTGCCCTTGCTCCTTCTGGGAACAGTCCAGTCCAAACTGCCAATCCCAGTACTTCCTGGACCTGAAACAAGAATCCTGGGAGCAGTTTCAGAGTGTCACCCTTCATCTGCCAGGCTAGCTTGAATCCAGTGGCACAGCGAGCAAGGGATCCATGTCTGGGCATACCCATCCCACTTAGGGCAAAAAGTGCTGCATGATCAAAAGAATGATAGATTCAAACCAAATCTCTTGACGGGGTTAGTGGTTAAAAAGTTTTAGCACTCCGTCCATCATCTTATTGTGTTTGCTATGTTTGCCCTAAGTGGCCAAGGGTATGCCCAGATGTGAGTCTCTTGCTCTATGCTTTATGCTACTAACATTAAATATGGTTCAACATTATTGAAAGCAAAATCATGAAATAAGCATGCACAGGGGATTTACAAAACTCACTTAGTGATCTATCTTTCTTAGGTCTTTCAATAGCTAAAGATTTCATCATATTTTTCATAGATAAATTGCTAAATTTTGGATTTGAAAAAAGTTTCTGCTTCGCTAGCCATTCAAACCACCAATCTGCATATTTAACCCAGTGAATCATATGCCCATACCCCAGTGCTAAACAATCAGATAACAAAACTGTTAAAAATTGCCTCAGGCTTAGACCAAAAAGAAAGCCAATCAACTAGGGAAGAAACATAATTAAGGTCTGGATTTAAATATTGTTATCAAGGATACTCCATTGCAATGGTGACAGAGTACCCTTATCACCAAGATAATGGTCTGAGCCACAAATCTATATGCAGGCAGACAATGCATGTCACCCATATCCAAATTTTGCATGCAGAGTAGTCTCAGCCTGGTGTACTGTGATTCCTCCACCAAGCCTACAGCGAATACTCCCTCTGCCAACATTTTTATCTGGCCCTAAATCCTCTTGATAGGTTATCCCCAATTCTGAGAGGCATAACAAAGTACAGGTAGGTAGGGGAACAGCCAATAAACTTTGTAAAAAGGAGTTCTCTAATGATTGTATACTCGTTACATGTCGTAGCCCCTCTGATTTGCCTCATAACTCACTATAGATTTATAAATTGCAATCATTTGATTGAGTGGCTTGAAGACAAATTTAGTGGCAGACCTATCGACTGCTTAGATTGAACTTTTGAAAAATTGCATTTTAATAGTTCGAAGTGAACCCAATTACGGGAACAGGCCAGAGGAATTTTGAGAACATGCATGCAGTCAACAAATTAAGGGGAGGTTTTCGCAAACAAAGGGACACTTAACATAACAAGAGATTTTGCCAAATTAGTTTTATGTTCCACATCGTCCATTAAACCTGCACACAAGTCAAGACATGTCTGTGGCCTGTTAGCCTTTCTGGCCATGACAACAGCATCACTAGCATAGAAGGGTAGAGGGATACGGTAGGCATCCACCTGATACTCTACCTGTCTGACAAGACACCCACAAAAAAAAACAACTTTGCTACCTGCATGGCCGCAGTAACCACATGGATGAAATCCAACTGCAGCAATCTCAACACAGACAAAACTGAATTGGTAATCTTCTGAAGAAAAGCCTCTGCTTGGGACTCCACCTGGGGGACACCTGACATTGGCCCTACACCTAACCCTCTCTATCCACGCCAGAAATCTTGGATACATTCTAGACAACAAGTTCAACATGACAGCCCAAGTAAACACAGTGATATCCACTTACTTCCACATGCTTTAGATACTACATAATATCTTCAAATGGCTATCAGGGAACACTAGGAAACAGTTATAGAAGCCGTGATTACCAGTAGACTCCACTACAGCACAAGACTGTGCAAGAATCAGAAGCTCCTAAAAACATGCTGCAAACTATTCAAACTGGCTGAACAAGACTAATCCTCAACCACCTTGCTGCACACACATCACCCCACATCTCAAAGAACTGCACTGGATTACCATTCACAAAAGCATCCAGTTCACACACATAAACAAGGCACTATACAACAATGGTGCTGCCTACTTTATCAGTCACTTACACTTCCACATACCTACCAGGCACCTCCGCAGGTGGACTCTAACTGGCACTCTTAGCATGCATCCACAGAGCCGTAACTAGAGGCTGCGCTCTCTTCACATCAGAGCCTACATATCTCTTATTGAGTTACGCAAAAAGCTGAAGACCTCGCTTTTCGAATAACCTGGCCAAGAAGAAAGATGCCCAACTCACCTGCTAAGCACCTGGTTAACCTCTCAGGTGATTAACACACTATAATACCGTATTTTATTCTCTTCTACAAGCCATGGTCCTAAACAGGGTTCACGTGCCTTTTTTAAAGCTGTCATGAGATTTTTATGTGCTACAGAACATGCAGAGTCAAGTCAACTAAAAATATTCTCGATCTGGACCCATCATTAGCCTCTTAGTGTCTTGACTTACAGAGTCAAATAAGCTCAGAACAGCTGGGGCTCTCAGGTGATCATTCAGGCATGATATGATGTCTACATTTGTAGACTGACTCAAGTTATAAATTATCCTAGCAGGGTTTTCCTTATTCCACTTAAATAATACCTATCGGTACTTTCCCA
Source organism: Lissotriton vulgaris (assembly GCF_964263255.1). NCBI lineage: Eukaryota > Metazoa > Chordata > Amphibia > Caudata > Salamandridae > Lissotriton > Lissotriton vulgaris. The sequence goes on along the minus strand of NC_141689.1, from coordinate 1,716,819,580 downwards.
TTTCCATTTGAGGGTGTTTGTCTTCAAGTTGGGTTAGACTAAATTCAAAGAAATTCAAAGCAATAAGACACAACTATTGAGGTATGATCACTAGTACAATGTGGCACCACAGAAACATCTAAAAAAAGAGAACAAAGTTTCTCTGAGAAATTGTTACAATTTATAATGGAAGATGCTCCCTCGCCATTATAGTTGGAACCAGTAGGCAGGGTAAGGGAAATACATCAGAAGTAAAAAACGAAATATATTTCAACAAAAGGCCTTTTATAGCTTATCCTATGGTATTGTATCCAAAGTGAGTCTGCTCTTTCACAAATGTGTTACGAACCCCACTTTCTGCCTGAATATTCCTGGCCCCTTGATATAACTCCATAAAAAATGGTTGGCCAGAGAATTTAATATTTGATTTTTAGTAGTTTAGTTTGGGTAGACTTTGCTAATCAGGGACACATTTTTCTGGATGACATTTTTAAAAATAGCAGATGTGTTGCAGTGATTATGTACTATTTCAGGAGCCATGAGACATATATACTTCGTTTTGGTGTCAAAACATAGGATCTAGAGGTCACATAGTCTTAAAGAGACAGTAAATCCCTCCTTAGAGCAATCCTTCCACCATTTTTTCAGAACTGGTGTGTGAAGGCAGAGCATTCTATATTCAATTGCAAGTGGGGCTGTGCTCATCTCTGCCCCTCATTGTGCCAGAAGATGGCTTATCCAGGCATACCTAATCCCTCTATCGTGTGACATCAGGGAGGGATTCACAAATTCTGTCAGGAAAGGAAGGAAGGAAAGCGCCAACTTTCTAAAAGTGGAATTTTCAAAATTGTAATTAAAAACCGGACTACCATTAAATAGGGTATTTCATTACAATTCCAAAGACACCAAACATGATATACCTACCTACTCCCAATTGGAAATGACAGCTTAGTAAATGTAATAAAGCATCTCCAACGTTATCCTGTGATAGGTGGTAGGGCTTACAGTATAGAAAAAATAATTTAGGAGTTTTTCACTACTGGAACATGTAAACTTAAAAGTACATGTCCGGCCCTTTAATTACACTGCACCCTGCCCTATGGGCTACCTAGGGCCTACCTTAGTGGTGACATATGTTATAAAAGGGGAGTTTAAGGCCTGGGTAGGGGTTATATTGCCAAGCCGAATTTGTCAGTCAGATTAAAACTGCATTCAGGCTGAAATGGCAGGCCTGATACATGTTCTAAGGTGGTACTTGAGTGGGTGGCACCATAGGTGCTACAGTCCACTTGACGCGCTTCAGTCATTGGCAAGGACGCGTATGGAGGAGACCCGAATTACAAACACCGAATCGCCAGAAGAAAGTGAATACAAGCTGATCACGTGGCCAAATAGTCGATTTATCTGTATGAGCATTCCATCATTTGGGACACTGACCGCTGTAATCTAATATACAGATTGAGTCCACATGGTCCTGATGAGAATCCCTGCCACATAAGGGATTCGAAACGCGTCGACCACTGCCCTTTTGAAAATTCATCGTCCTCCCATTAGACCAATCTTTTCATGACTTCAAATGATACAAATTGACTTATTAGATGGTCTACTGTATAAAACAAGTTTAAAAAGTATTTTGTACTAAACATCAGTATCCACACCTCTCTCAACGGAAACTTTATTGATAATAGGGCGGTTACATTTTTCTTTAGGAACGGTGAATCCTTGTCATACCATTGTCAAAAGTGTCTTGTCTTGTGTGTTTATGTCTTTAAGTGTATTAAGTGTAGTCTTTTGAAATGTTTATTGTCTCCTCTAAATGCGTTGCAAAACAATATTTATAGGATTAGAGTCAAGATTAACTGTTTTTTTGTAGGTATTGTACATAATTGAAGGTTTTTGTATGCACTTCATGAGTCCTTTTTGTTTAAAAAAAATTGTTTGTTTAAAAGCACGTTGCTCAAACCCAAGAAAACAAAATACATAAAAGAAATTCAAAAATAAAAAGAATTAATTAGAAGTTTACAGACGGATTTATTGGTCTTATTGAATTGAGGATTGTCACTCAATTCATCAAATCATTAATTCAATTGCAGTACTGGCATTTCTTTGTTGATTGTTGTATAGGCGCAGCCTTACTGCCTAAGCCAGAACCCTCATTGTTGCCACAGTCCACCTGATAGCATTTCATTTACAGGCCCTGGATAAAATGTGTACCATTCTACAAAGAACTTATAAGTACATTAAATAAGCCAATTTGGTATACGTCAAGTTAACCATATTTGGAGGAGAGAGCAAAAAAAAGCTTAGCACTGGTTATTCAGCAAAAAGTGGAAGGTAAAGGCAAAAGGTTTAGGGTTGACCTTGTATGGAGAGTGCCAGGTCCAACAGTGTTTATGTCTATGCTAGGGCTTTCACAATTGAATAGTGGAGTGTACCATTGCAGGCAGTGATAGGATCTCACTGCTGTAACTGTAAACCTTACTCAACACTGAAGGGCATATTTATCAAAAAGTAATGCAGCACAGCAAGTCACCTTGCTGTGCTGCATTACAGGGAAATGGCAGTAATGTGTTGCATTTATCACAATGCAGAATGTTTCAGCCCCTTCCCAGCACTGACGCACAATGGGCTACCTAACACCAATGCAGGCACACTTGCACCTTTTTGCAGGGTGCCTGCATTGCATGCAGGATTGTTTTTATATTGGAAGGGGCACCTTCCTTCACAGATACAATCCCCTGAGTCATGTTCCTCTTTCTATGTGTGATGCAGATTGTAACATGGAGAAATGAAGATATGCCTCCCTTGGGAAGGTGTAGCATTTTGCCACATTCCCAGGTCTACCAGTAATAGTAAATCTGGGAATGCATCAAAACCCATGGGTGTTGTGTGGGAACACCCACACTACACCCATGGAATACTTGCACTGCATTGTGTTACTACAGATTTCTCAAGCCACTCAGGACCACTCTTAGTGGCTTTGCGTGGCTTGATGAATTGCATTTTGCGGTTGCGTCACGCATGCACCACATTGGGTGGTGTAAAGGAGACGGAACCCCCACATAAATATGGCACCTAGTGACCATTGGCGGCCACTACATTCCTCAACGATTTCAGACAGAGGTTGCCTAGTCCAATTTCTTTGTTATCTTGCGTTCGGTCTCCAGAAACTGGATCTGACCCCCACCACTTCCTTTAATGATCATAGACCCATTTGAAATGGAGGGAAATCAAACGGCGCAACCAGACTGGCCCATTCTATCAGGTCAATGTGATTGGCCGTCAGATTTCCATTCAAATTGTTTGAAATTGTTTGAAACACCCCCTGAGTTTTTGGACCTGCTCTGCTGTTTCGAAATTCATCAGCACATCGTACTTCATCATGATTTAGTAAGCCATATCAAACCATTTGTCAAGATTTAATATTGGCAGAAAAGTGGTAAGGCAATAATGCATTTATGAACTTTATGGACTGAACTGACAATTCGCATTTCACAACCATGCCAGTTTACCCTTCGCTAATCAACAGTGAAGTTATAGACACTGAGATTAAATTACAATTCACTTTAGATTGCCGACTTTAAACTTTTTTATTGTACATTTCAAACGTAACTTACATAACTAGTATTTTAGAAATACATATTTAAATAAATGAACATTGCCATTGCGATGTTAAAGCTGATAAAAATATACACATATACGGTTTTCTTCTGATCCTGCACAATACTTGTCACTTTATTGCCTTGCCATTATACCACTGTTCTGCTGCTTTCTTAATTCAAGTGGAGATAGCTCTCTGAATTTCATGTGTTAAGTGAAAGAGAAATATGTTTGAGATCAGGAGGCTTATAAGATGACAGTGCCGCCCCTCCAGAAATGGGGGCTATTTTATGAGTGGCAGCAAAAAGAATTGTCTTAATTTGAGTCCCAGACAATAGGTTTGATCTGTCAGAAAGTGACCTTAAACCACAACTCACGAGTTTTACCCCAGGACCATTTCATTATGGATCTAGTTTTATATTTAATTTTTTGTTTAATCATGCTGCCGCTTTTGATACAGATCTCCCTATGGCATCAAACAAGTATTTCTTTTTCATGGAGCTGAATGCAGAGGCAAATAACATATATGCTTTTAGCACAAAATTTAACTGGTGACATCCAATCGGGGGGCAGTTGACAGTTTAAAGGGGAAAACACGTTGCATGTACTAGTTTGTCAGAGCTCCATGCTTTACTTAAATGGGTCTCCATAATCTGAGCAAAATCAGCAACTTCAAGTTTTAAAACTATTTTACATAATTCGATAATTAATGAAGCTGTTAGTGTGAACAGCTCACCCTCTCCATAAAAAGGATGACGGTTGAGCATCGATATAAACGTGTCTTTCTACAACACCAAGATTTACCGGTTACTTTACCTCTCTGATATATGCATGATGAAACGGAGTCACTCTGGATTTGTTTGAGCCATATTTATTTTTCAGGGAGGCATAGAGACAGAGTTAGAGTTTAGCAGGGAGGGTACTACTCCTTTGCAGCAATGTTAGAGCACCCTCTCTGCCAAATCTTCAGCTCACAGGAAGGTTTTAAGCATCTACAAAGCGGGCAATTGCCAGGGACCTCACCTTTCCAGGCAGTGGCACAACAAAACTTAAGGGGGGCCTTGCAGAGTACATGGAGGGGGCCCCTCACTGGACCCAGTCAGGAGCTCTCAGTGTGGCCTGTGCAGAGTGCAGGAGGGGGCCCCCTGGAGCTCGGGCCCCCACACACTGCAGGCTGGGGGATCTATTGCTACGCCACTGTTCACAGGGGCCACCTGGGAAAGTAAACTGTCTCTCTATTTAGCTTACCTCTGTCTATTTCCATATCTCAACCTCTCTCTTCTCTGCCTATATGTACTTCTGAGCCTCTCTCTCTTTGTCCAGTGGAATCTTAGGGATTTTTGTTGATGTATTTCTGCAGTTTTTCATGTAAGTATGGAAACAGGAATTATTCGCCTGCACGTGATACCTTACCAAACGTATTAAGGTATGACATTCAGTTGAATAATTCCCATTTCCGTACTGATGGGCAAAGTTGTTGGAAAGTACATTTGGAGCTAATATGACCGATTTCTAGAAGGAATTGACACAAGCCCTAACCTTTACATTATTTGGGAAAACATAGGAGTTCCTGCTTTTGATATGTGATAAGAAATTCCTACAACATGATATACATGAGCCCTGATGAAGTTCAAAAGAGATGCTTTGAATGAAACGTCTTGGCTGGATGTTATATGTACATTTATGGATTCCAAGTGAAGCAAAAAGAAATAAAAAAAAGGATTGTTGATAAAAATTGTGTGGAATCTTTTTGGATGAGAATACTTTCACCAGTGCACCTTTCCACTTGGATTATTAAAAAAATGTCTGCTGGTCAGTGGTACGAAACAATGGCATGTACTGGAACAGCAGTGCACAGGACTGATTTGCTGAAACATTAAGGGCCCATTAGGATGATGGGCGGAAAACCCACAGACCCCCATGGAGGCGGGAAACAACCGCCCGCCGGGACTGTGGAGAAACCGGCGGTCAAATTGGGAACAACCACCCCAAAAAACTGACCGCTGCGGTAGCGGGCTAACAAAAACCGCCCGACAGGGGCGGTGATGTCCAAAAACCGACAGCGGCGGTCGAAAACGCAGCGGAAAAGCTACAACCCGCCGCAAGCATAGCGGAGACTCCGCACAGGAAATTAGTATATTCCTGATGGTCCCGCGGTACGGTCCGCTGTTTCTGACCACCGCGGTTGCATACAGGAGTGAATGTGAGAGACAGCGGAAGAGCTGCAGCATAGCCACCGCAGCCGAGGATATATGAAAAACATAGCGGACAATGCAAAAACACAGCCGCAATGCCAAATACACAAACCAAAGTAACATTGCCCCCCAAATACACAAAACACAACCAAATGAAAAGGAAACATGCCAAACAGAAACATACAATTCCCAGGGCAAAACCCACAACATACCTGACAGCAAAATCCCATGTGGACACACCCACACAGCTGTGTATAAAACTAGCCCCTTCACTGACCACAATCCTTTGCAACACTCCAGAAGAGAAGGGCATCCACCAGATCTGACAGGAGAGGCAAGAGAACACAGCACACCCACCACCACCACCATCACACCAGCACCAACAATCCCCCAGCAGATAACACACCTCACACAAAAACACCACACCCACCACCCACACCCCTGCACCCACAAACACTTCAAACACCACACACCATGGCATCACGGAAAATGCTAAATTCACAGAGAGTGAGGTGACAGTCATGGTAAATGAGATAGTCAGAGTAGAACCACAACTGTTTGGTAGCCTGGTCCAACAGACACCATTAGCCACAAGGACTCAAATGTGGGAAAATATAGTTCAAAGGGTCAATGCAGTAGGGTCCACCCCGCGATCCAAGAAGGAGATCATGAAGCGGTGGCATGATCTCAAAAGGGTTGTCAAAGAGAGGAGGAGCACAAACTGGGAGCTGGCTAACCAGACTGGCAGTGGCCCTCCCATCCCACAGAAAACATTCACACCATGGGAGGAGAAGGTGCTTGCCATAATGCATCCTGAGAGTCTCACAGGAGCATCCGGGGGAGTGGAGGCTGGTAAGTACAAACAAATGTCAACCAACACACTGATATGTACTGTTTTGCTCATCCAAAAACATACACCACACCATCTGCACTACACACCCATAAAAACCTGTCTCAGAGATCCAACAGACACCCAATCCTATGCACCCTAAACATGGCAAGCAATATAACCATGGGCGCATGAGCACAGTCAGCCTGCACTACTACTCCCACCTTGCCCCCTGTCCCACACCCCAGCAGCATGGAGCACCCTCTCCCTCCCACAAGCACTGTGAAGCCATTGCATTGTTCACCAAACAAACTTACAGGTAGGTAGCCATCTTCACAGGGAGGCCTGTATGTGGGAGGGAGGCGGGCACTACTACTTCCTCCATGCCCCGTATCCCACACACCAGCAGGATGGAGCCCTCTCCCCACACCACCCAGGAGCACCTGGAAGCCATTGCATTGTTCACCAAACAAACTTATAGGTAGGTAGCCATTTTCACAGTGAGGGTGTTTGTGGGAGGGAGGCCTGCACTACTACTCCCACCATGCCCCCTGTCCCACATCCCAGCAAGATGGAGCCTTCTCTCCACACCACCCAGGAGCACCTGGAAGCCATTGCATTGTTTACCCTGACCTTACAGGTTCGTAGGCATCTAGCTTGGGAGCCTGTATGTTGGGGGGGCTGTGCTCCCACTCCCACCATGTCCCCTGTCCCACACCCCAGCAGCATGGAGCACTCCCTCCACACCACCCAGGAGCACCTGGAAGCCATTGCATTCTTCACCCTCACCTTACAGGTAGGTAGTCATCTTGCTTGGGAGGCCGGTATGTGGGGGGGAGGCATGTACTCCTACTCCCACCATGCCCCCTGTCCCACACCCCAGCAGCATGGTGCACTCCCTCCCTCCCACAAGCACGGTGAAGCCATTGCATTGTTCACCAAACAAACTTACAGGTAGGTAGCCATCTTCACTGGGAGGCCTGTATGTGGGAGGGAGGCCTGCACTACTACTCCCACCAGGCCCCCTGTCCCATACCCCAGCAAGATAGAGCCCTCCCCCACACCACCCAGGAGCACCTGGAAGCAATTGCATTCTTCACCCTCACCTTACAGGTAGGTAGCCCTTTTGCTTGAGGGAGGCCTGTATTTTGGGAGGGAGGCCTGTACTCCAGCTCCCACTATGCCCCCTGTCCCACATCCCAGCAGCATGGAGCACTCCCCCAACACAACCCAGGAGCACCCGGAAGGCATTGCATTCTTCACCCTCACCTTACAGGTAAGTCGCCATCTTACCTGGGCTGGTTGTTTGTGGGTGGGAGACCTGCATCACTACACACAGCACCAATTGCATGCAATGCATCGATAACTGACATGTACGAGTAATTTATGTACCTCTGCATCATGTAATGAGGTACAGTATTGCACTTACAAAAAATAGTGAAGATCAGTCAATTGTGTAGTATACAGACAGTGGATGACACACAGCTAACAGAATTATTGCACAGTGCACATCACTGACCATTCCCCATTAAATCCACAGGTGACCAAGAACTCACTGCTGAGGACGACAAAAACGACCAGCAGAGCCAGTCTCCAACCCTTGGCACATGGACTCTCGGATGTAGACTCCCAGGTTCTCTGGACGATTAGCTTCAGGCTGGCCCATCTGGTGTGCCAGGGAGCAACAGGTCCCAGGCCCTCATCCTCCCCACCACCATGTCTGCTGCAACAACAACTGCACAGCAGACCCCTGTAGTTATGACCTGTGCCTCCACCGCCGCCACCACAGCCACCACCACCAGTGCCACCTGCAGCACCCTCCCTGTCCCAACTGTGGATGGCAGGGAGAGTGTGCGTGGACCCACAGTGGCAAGGCACATGGGTCTGTGGCAGCAGGGAAGATGGGAGGGTCAGGGTCACCCCTAGACCTCAGGAGGTTGGGACACCATCCCTGGACCACTTCACCAGAATCATTAGGCCTACGAACAGGTCCAGGGACAAAGTGGCTGGGCTGAAGAACTATTATGGGAGCTCATCCAGCTGATGAGGTCCATCGAAACCCGCCTTGGACAAATGGTGGATCTCATGGGCCAGCAAGTGGCGTTACTGAGGGACAGGCCTGCGTCCCAAACAGCACCTCCACCCCCCCTCTGTTTTGCTGCAGGATGACAGTGCACCATCCTCCCCTGCGACCACAGAGGGGTGAATCCTCAGACGCCGCTGACCATGCAGCAGGGTCCCCCCTGGCCAAGCGACCAAGGGGGCATCCAAAGAGAAGCCTGGGAGTCTCCGAAGGCAAAGCACCAGCCAAACGCCAGTTATGGAGCCAGCCCTGATAGCAACCCTCTTCCCCACTGCATTGACTGTTTGGACTGTCCTTCCCCACACTGCCTTGTGAATGGCACCTGTCTGTTGGACTGGGCCACCACATCGATGTGGTGTCTACTCTTTCATCACATTTACCATGACTGTCAGCTCACTGCTCCATCACCACCTTCATGTAAATCTGCCCGCACCCTTCACAGGTCAACTTTGTAAATAAAATAATGACACACTTAAATTGGTTCAGCTTTGTCTTTAGTGAAATATTTACAGTGTTCAAAATGTCCATAATGTATCCAAATGATGTACAGTATGTAGGCCTGGATAATTTCAATGCACCTAGGGAGACACAACAGAACAACAGTCACTGGTGTGAGTGCGGCAACACAGACATTACACTACACAACTATCTACATAAGTCAACAAGCAGACAACACAATGTGGAACAAGTGTCAAAAGACTGAGTCCTGTATACGTTCACAGATGAAATGTTCTTGCCACATTTCCACACACAGGTGACTTTACATGTGCCTGTCTGTACCATCCGCACATAACCCTTCACGACAACAGCAATCACACCAGACAATGTACAAGTTGTACCTCGTCACCCACCTTCAAGTGAAGTAGCGGGTGATGAGCTGTTGATGCATGTCAACTCCTTCCTCCTCTCCACTGTCCTCACCACTAGACTCAGGTCCTTGGAGTGGCGGGGGCCTTGGGTCCTCATCATCATCCAGGAGCAGGAGAATTCCCTTGTGAATGGCCATGTTGTGGAGCATACAGCATGTCACAGCGATCTTACAGACCTTCCCAGGCTAGTATGACAGTGCACCTCCAGTCCTATTAAGGCAGCGGAATCTTGACTTGAGCAGGCCAAAAGTCAGCTCAATGACACAACGGGTCCAGCCATGGGCTTCATTGTACCTGATATCAGCCGGGGTCCTGGGATTACGTAGTGGGCTCAGCAGCCATGGATGGCTGGGATATACAGAGTTACCTAGGAATGACAAACACACATTGCAATGTTGCACAGGCAGTGGGCAGCAGGTCACCTACACAGCACGCCATATTTCTAGACATATTCACCCACAATCCAAACACGCTTGGGAAGCAGATTTGCCATCATCCAGGGCACAATGCTGTTCCTCAGGATGTACGAGTCATGGGCCGAGACGGGGAATCTGGCACACACATGCAAAATGGTCATGCCTGCCAGGCACACCACCTGCACATTGATCGAGTGATAATGTTTTCGATTGCGAAAAATATGCTCACTCGCCTGTGGTGGCACCAGACCGACATGTGTGCAATCAGTGGCACCAACAACATGGGGGATGTTCCCAAGCGGATAGAAATCTCCCTTCACACTGGCCAATTCTGCTCCCCTTGGGAAATGTATGTATCTGTCCTTATAGATCATCATGGCTGCAAGAACATCCCTCAGCACCAGGCTGAACATGGGTTGAGACATTCTTCAGCACTGGCCACGGTCTCCTGGAAGGAACCAGTTGCAAAAAAATGGAGGGCTGCCATCACATTTTACTTTGGTGTGAAAGCTGTTGGGTAGTGGCGACGAGGCTGCAGGTGGGGCTCCAACAGATCACAAAGAGTCTTCAGGGTGGGTCTGTCGAGGCAGAATTTACGAATGATCGCAACATCCTCCATGTCCTCCAGCAGTGTCAAGTGACGTATGAGATTAGGCCTCCTCCTAGTTGAGATGAAAATGGACACGTCAATGACAACCATCATGAGATGGCCACAGCACTTCTCGTTAAGGATGTCACGGAATAACAAGGACTGCCCAGAGAAATGTGTGACACACCAGGTTACATGGGTGGATGTTTGAGCCGCACAGAGGGCACACCTTTCTATTTACCATACACGAGCGCCTCAAACAACACATAGGTCAATGTGAATGCACACATTCTAAACCCCACATTTCACATATGCATGCTTTGCAGCGTACCATCCAGCCAATGTGTGTAAAATTAACATGACTGTCTCATACTCATCTGCTGTACCTGTCACGCCTCAATGCATCATGTAAACTTGGCACGGATGTATGTCACTACCACGCACACTGTTACAACGCGTACCATTACAACGTGGTTGTAACAACGCAAGTCCTTACAACGACTTGCATTGGGGGGTCGCAAATTTAAAAAATATAATTTACTATTCCAACACCAGTCCCCGTGGATAGTAGGGAAGGTGTTGGGATAGTAAATTAAATGATTTATTATCCTTGAGCGCCACCCAGCACAATTCGTTGTAAAAACTTTCGTTGTTATAACCGCGTGGTAATGGTACTTCGTTGTAACGCGCACGTTGTATACCACTTGGCACACATCCACAACACAATGATCACAGTAGTCCACGAACTATCAATTTTGTGTATGATCAGATATAAAAGCACAAGTTAGTAACAACATCATACAGTGAGACAAGCCTTGCCACGGTCATCACTGACCCACAACACATTGATTAGTGTACATATTGTTGAGTCCACTTCAACACTGTCAAGCATCATCCACCATAAAATGCATAATTTACATGGCAGGGAGTACAGACCAATGTACGTCATACATATCCAACCATGGCACGTGCAGGCACCTGTGGATTCAATGGAATAATGGCATTGTGTGCACAATGATGTGCCCTTCACCATGTTGCCACTGTGTACTGTTGAACTGCTCCTGATGGTCATTGCCATTGCATGCCACCCTACTTGCGGCAGCTACCGCCTGGCCCCGGCGGTGTGTGTCCAGCACTACCCCTTACACAAGTGCGGTAGTCATTGGCATGGAGACATGGGAAGATGGCGTTGGGCATGCTTCACCACCCTACTCGTGGTAGCTACTGCCTGGCCCCGACGGTATGTCACCAGCACCACCACTTACACAAGTGTGGTAGTTATTGGCATGGAGACATGGGAAGATGGCCAGGGGCATTCTCCGCCACCCTACTTGTGGTAGCTATCACCTGGCCCCGGCGGTGTCTCACCGCCATGGGATATTGCCTACAGCCAATAGGAGGGATGATTGCGGTGGCATGATGCAGTTTTGAAAATCGCAGAAGGCGTGCTCCGCCACCGCGGAGGCGGCCATTGGATGCTTTTGAAAGATGCACAATTGTGGTAGCGCACCCCAGGCCCCTGCGGTCCATCACCGCCATGGAGCATTACCTACAGCCAATAGGAGTGATGATTGCCGTGGCAAGATGCAGTTTTGAAAATCGCGAAGGCATGCTCTGCCACCACGGAGGCGGTCAGTGGATGCTTTTGAAAGATGCACCATCGCAGTAGCGTACCCCGGGCCCCTGCAGTGCCTCACCACCATGGAGCATTGCTTACAGCCATAGGGAGCGATGATTGCGGTGGCATGATGCCACCGCAATGATAGGTTAAAAAGTTTCTCAGAGATTATGGAGTAATCATTTATAGAAGGGCTACACGTTTTATTAACCGTTGGTGTGTTATCTTCATCTTGCATAATCTCTAGGTTGCATTTTATAAACTCACAATTGATCCATTGGGATAACATTTTGAATGTGTATACAGCTTTTTATATGAAACAAGATGCATGTTAAAATCCCTAGAGATGACGATCATTTAATCTAGATGGTCGTAGTATAACACTTTCACCATTTCCCATAGACATGTAAGTTGCGTGCATCTAACCTTTTTTTTCGAACTCAAATTAACATTTAAGAAAATAATTGATTGATTGGAGATTAGTTTGCTACACTGTATCCATTTTGCCTGAAAGTCAATCTCAAAATGCTTAACATCTTTATTCAAAGAAACATATATAGAAAGGCCGCCACTAGGACGGCCAGTAGAGGCCTCACGAGTAGCCCCATTCAAATATTAAAAATAACCAATAAGGGGTTCACTAAACATATTTCAAGTTTCTTGTAGCATTAATATATCAAAAGTTTTAAAAAAACATATTACATTCAAATCCTCAAGAAGTGATTTCAAACCATTTGTGTTCCAAGAACAGATTTTGAAAGGTTTTAGTACTTTTTCAAGTGAAGACAGGCATCAGTCTCTCTTCACAGAATTTCCATTTGTTAATATCGACGGAAGCCAACTCCAATCCTTAACCGGATTGGGTACTTTCTTTAACTCTTCACATGTTCGTAGACCGGGTTGACAACTCATGATCTTAATACCACATGTCAAATTCAACTCTGTTGATGGGCCTGAGGCACCTTTCAGCACTCTAACATGTGATACCGGGCCTATTTTTTTGTTTACACTTCTTTAAGACCGGGCTGCAAGGTGACTTACTAGGAATCAACAGAGATGGATATTGTGACCCATAAATTCTCCCCCCGACTTTGATGCCCCACTTCTCAAATTGATTAGTGTTTGCAATTATTTCACTAACAATTTCATCACTTTGTCAAGTGTAACAGTTATTTCACTATAAAAATTATTACAATCTTTCTTAAACTCCACAGATTCCAAATCATCTGATGTTACATCCTTCAGATCTATAATTGCATTTAATAATTTCAAGATATTTCCACGGTTTAAAATATCATAGGGGCCTCTTGTAGAATACTGAGGACAGAAGACTACTTTCTTCATTTTGTACAAAATATCAGAGGTCTCTGTTGCCTCCTTATATTTAGAGCCGACTGAAACCCTCTTCCCAATACTAGGAGGCGAAACAGGAGCTGTAAATTGACTTAATATATAAGGTTCTAATGGAGTTTGATTATGAATACATGGTTGATCCGCATGATCATTATTGTAACATTGATGGTTAATATTATTTACAATTTTCCGATTGAGGGCATTTTGTTCACCATGTTGATCAGCCAGTTCATTAGAAGACTGATCCTGCATAATAACCCCTGACTTAAATGAAAGAGGGACTTTACTGACATTTTCCACATCATGAATAGAAGTATTAATGGATTGACTTTTCTGTTTATTCTTTGAATTAACCACAGGTGCTTCCGTAGATCTAAAGATCGGGAATAAGGCTCCTATATCAGATTCTTTAGGCTCTTGAGGGTCTTTATTTACTACCTCACTGAGGAATTTTTAATTCTGTGATATTTTATTGTGGGTTTTCCTTAACCTTTTTCTTGCTCATTTGGACAGAATCTCAGGGTTTGTAGTAACGCCTAATGCTTGGTTTGCTTCAGTGCAGATCATTTTCACCTCAGAGTTTCTAATGACGCCTAATGCTTGATTTATCTCTGAACAGTCCGTTTTTGACTCATCAACTGTCAAATGATCATTATTAATGGCATAATTTGCAGATTGATCATTCTTATCAATATCTTTACTATTTCTGCTATTCTTGTCTTCTAGCGCTATTGCTATATAGTGATCATCTCAGATTGAACTAGACAGTTTGAATTATTTCTTGCAACAGGTACATTAATAATTTCTTCATTGTTAATTAATTTGCCTTGGACTGTTCTACCTGACATCCGTTTTACTTCCTGTACCATGGAGCTAACGTTTGACGGTAGTTCTGAAATTTTGTCAATCAGTTGTGTGCAAGTACAGGTTATTAACTGACTCTCTTTATCTGATTGAAATTTAGTAACCAGTTTAGCCAATTGGAGAAGTTTTGCATCAATCCCTGCTACATGGGATGCCAATGTGTTTAAAATGTCTACCTGAATATCTAATTTAATTAAGAGCCCTAGTGATTGAATCCATAGTGTGGAGTAAACACTCCACACATTCCACGCTCAGGTCTAGATGCGTTATTTTCTATATCACCAGATCTAGCCTGAAAAATTCCCATCATATTTGGTTAATAAAGATAAATCCACTGCGTTAAATTGATTATTTAAAACTATATTAGTGAATTTACTTTGCTCATTTGAGATGGGAACATTTTCACCACTAACTGCACCTGGAACTAATAATGATTTATTAATGCTAAAACTTTTCTCCAAAATTATACTTGACTGGTCGAAATTAAAAGGTCTTGCATTACCAGGTTTGTCAGATTGGCCATTTGAACTAGATACTAATTCAGCTGTAGCTGGTATTGGTATTAACACCCTCTCTTGGGTTCTGACTCTTCAGCGATGTAGTCTAACATAAAGAACTCATCGCTTACGTTCTGATCCAAACCTGAGGAGATGTTAATCACTGATCCGATCTCTTTTTGGCTACCAGCTGGCAGTTTACAAAGATCCTCCTGTCTGGGTGCTAGAAATTCATCAATCATAGATAACACAGTAACATGTGCAACAGAGTCCTGCGAATGAATTTGAGCTTTTGTCTGTGACTGACCAGAAGATGATAATAAAAATATGGGCGTTAACGGCCTTTAACCTTTTCAATTTTTTCTATCCTATCTTGAAAATTAGCTCCATCTTTTAGTTCCTCTATTTATGAAGACAACTTAGATTGTGTTAATGCACAAGAGTGAGCACTTTTTACACATATTGGCGATGAAGGTAATGAGGATGTTACACAGTCATTAACAGTCTCATCAATATTTATTTATTTGTTTTTTTTAAAACAGTTTTTGATGATTCTTAAAAAAACTCTTAATAGACGCCTGAGTAACAGGAGCTAGATTTTTACAGTCTTGACCAGAATTTATGGGGGGAACTACCATTTTAGCTGGATCATTCATATGCTCCTTTGTAGAAACACAAATGTCACTGCTTTCCTCATTCTTTTAACATGGTTTAGGTTGAGACAACATCCATACTTTCCTCGTTCTTTTGGCATTGTTTAAATTTGGACAGCGCTCCTCGCTGTCGGCCTGATCTCATTATTTACCGACTTCAGGCTGGGATTGGCAAGATATTGATTGGAAAAGCAAACTCCCAGGTACTTGCCTCAGGAATAAGGCTATCCTCCGTCGTCAGAACCTGCGCTACACTCCTTCAGCCGGACTCAAATTGCAGATCTTGTACAGTCAAATCAATAGACACCAACACTGGCCCCCCAACGGTGCTTCAACAACTGGATTCAGGTCTCTCGATTGCACTCAATTACTCTTAATTGCATGTATGACTGCAAACCAAGGCTTACATTCCCCAGGCTTTTCGTGGTAGGTAGGACCTAGTAGGGCCAAGTAGAAGTTCCTGGCTCACGGTCTCTACTAATACAGCAGTTCCTCCTCCTGGGGGCCAAATAACCCCTCCCCACAACACCAGACCCCGATCGCTCACCTCTACTGGAGTGGGGCCAAGTGGGGGACAAGAGGGGACTCATATCGCCATCTGCCTCTCGCAGCCACACTGCTCCGCCTGCACCAACAGCAAAGAGGGGGGTTTTAAACCCCACACACAGCCGCTTGTGGCAACTCAGCGGCTCCAGCAGTGGGTCCGGGTTGGTGCTCCCCACAGCTGCCTTTTCCGCTGACACCAGCAATACCAGCAATGAAGCGAGGCCAGGTGGCGAGCACAACCCACTCCCCCTCTCTTTCCAGCCGCTCAGCACTGGAAATGGCTCCGGGTTGGCCCCTGCACACAACTTGCAGCACACGAGTCTCACAGCGCAGCTCCGCCAGCAGCTTTTCAGCCGCTTGGCCACTCATACAGGGGTCGGCTCCGGGCCGGCCCCCGCCCCCACACACAACTCGCAGCTCATGGCGCGGCGCAGCTCCAAGACGCTCAGCCGCTCAGCTGCTCGGCCGCTCATACGCGTCTCCTTGCGTATCTTCGCGTTTCGGAACCCGAACTCAACTGCACACAGTGTTTCTACGCACAGACACAGGTCGATATGTGATGTATGTAGTGGCCAGACATGCATAGGACTGGAGATGTGTGAAAGCCACAGAGGGGGTTCAATACAGTCATCCTGCATGTGTGTGAGATCAGGGACCCTGAACGCCCTCATAAATGCGTGCAATCACATCTGCCTGGCCCATGCAGATTGCTCTTGTAAGGTGCACCCCCAGTTTCGGATGGAGGGAGATTACATTTGGTAATGAGTCTGTGTCTTGCTACTGTACTGATAGATGTTGGTACATGACACTATGTCACTGATCATTTCCCCTTCTTTTCTTCCATGCCTGCAGCTCAAGGTACACAAGCGTAAGGCCGTGTGGAGGGCCATTGCAGCAGAGGTGCGAGCCCTGGGGGTATCTAACGGATGACACACCCACTGCCACAAGTGGTGGGACGGAATCAGCCAGCTGGCAAAGAACGTGGCAGAGATGACCTTGGGGCTGTTACCACGCACTGGGCGTTTGGCACAGCGCAGCATGACACCACTGATGGGCCGCATCTTGGCAGTGACTCCTCCCGAGCTGGATGCACATCTGAAGGAGCACCGGCAACAAGGCAGGGGTGAGTATTTGGGGAAGGTGACTTTGGCTGGGAGCGGATGCGTGTGTACAGGGCCTGTGGCAGCGATGGCCCATGTGATGTTCGTGGGGTGGTGCTGTGCTGTGTCATGTGGGTGGCTGCTGGGATGGGTGCCAGTGTCATGCATTGGTCCAAACTGCCCTTACAAAGGTGATCTCCCTTGCTGTGCATTCCCATAGCCAGATGTGTTAGGATCTACATGGTCATTCAGCATTGGGAATAGCGTGGGGAATCTGTTAGGGGGTGAAGAGCAGTGTCCACTATCTGAGTGTGAATTCATGTATGCCTACTTTGCATGCACCATGATCGTTGAGGCCCACACATCTGACAACAATGTGCCCCAGAGTACCACATAATGTTTGGTATGGGTTACTTGCCATTGTGAACTGTCATGTCCTAATAGGTGTGTGTGTTGTCCCCACTGTTCCCTCAAGGTCTGTCAGTGGTAATAAGTGGTTTCCCCACATAATGTCCCTAGGTGTGGACAGAGCAAGTTGTGTGTCTGCTACACTTCATCCACGGGCAGGGTGTTGTGCTGTGTGGCCTTAAAATGGCTCAGTCATGGCAGATATTCTGGGTTACAGGCACTTTTGTGGTCTATGTAGTGTGTTACTGCAATGTGATTACAGGGTGTGGTGATCACCATGTTGATTTGGGCATCTCCTGTACTGCATTGATTGAATTACTTAGTCTTGCTGATGGCACTAACACAACCCTGCCTCTCTCTCTCATGCAGAATTGTCAGTGGACACAGAGGAACAGTGGTGGCGAGAGTAGCATTACAGCTGCACCAGAACCCAGTGACAAAGAGCTCACCAGCGCATCTGAGGGGGACTGGAGTATGCAGGAGGAATCCCTGTCTGAGACACAAAGTGCTACATCATCTGATGCGAGGGCTGATGCATCCATGTTGGCAGGCACAGGGAATGGGGACTCTGCATCATCTTCTACCACACAGCGGTCAGTGGCCAGCCTCTCATCCACTTCCTCTGGTGCTGCCTGTGTCCGTGTCAGTAAGAGGGGACGAGTTAGATTCACACCTGGCACCGCTGAGCCTGCACCTGTCCCCCTGCTACCCTCAGAGCTGAGTCTGTAGAGCTCCTGTGCCAGCTTTGTGTGGGTCAGACAGCCCTGCTCAATGCATTTAGTGACCATGACAAAAAATTAGGCCAGGTGGTTGTCTACATAGAGGGCAATAAGGATGGGTAGTGTAGCCTCCAAAGGAGTTTGTTGATAAGAGTCAGTTAGTTGTTCGATAGTGGTATACAGGTAAATTAATTATCCTGAATGAATTTAATTCTTAACGATGGAAAGGATGTACACTTAAGGCTAACTAAACAAAACAGAACTTGACATTAAAACAATACAATTGTGACAAAAACCAATGGACATGTGTATAGGCAAAAATATAGATTTTATCAAAGTTCATTCATAAAGGGAAATACAATACAGAAAAAATATGTGTAACAGGAATACAGGATGAGGATCGGACAGTAAATCAAAATCACTGTAAAGCCTGTAGAACGCCTATCCAAGAAGATGTAGACAATTTTCTTAAGATAAGGCTGGGAGTCGACGTTTCGGTCTTTATAGGTAACTCTCTAAGACCATCATCAGGATGGAGGAATGTTAGTATTGTTACTCCCTTGAATTGGAACAGACTTTCTTCATATGTTGAGATGATGTATTATCTAGTATATACAGTCTGGACAGGTCTTTATCTCTGTTGAAGCGAGGACAGGCAGGTTAAGAAAAAGGCAGGTTAAGAAAAAGTTTTCGCTATTAATTCGTCCAACCTCTCAGGATTTAAGAGGGTTTCAGCGTCATTAAGGAACCTCGTTCTGTTATAATATCATGGAGGGAATAGGTGAAGCAAACTTTCCTCTTGAGGTAGTGCTTCTTGCAAATCGGTCAAAAAAGCTATCTGGATGAAACGATCTGTATTATTCTCGAGCGTTCTCTAGTAGTGGGAGGTCTCAGCCATCAATCTTACACAGATTGATGGCTGAGACCTCCCGCTAAGAGCGGGAGGTCTCAGCCATCAATCTGTGTAAGATTGATGGCTGAGACCTCCCGCTACTAGAGAACGCTCGAGAATAATACAGATCGTTTCATCCAGATAGCTTTTTTGACCGATTTGCAAGAAGCACTAACTCAAGAGGAAAGTTTGCTTCACCTATTCCCTCCATGATATTATAACAGATCGAGGTTCCTTAATGACGCTGAAACCCTCTTAAATCCTGGGAGGTTGGACGAATTAATAGCGAAAACTTTTTCTTAACCTGCCTGTCCTCGCTTCAACAGAGATAAAGACCTGTCCAGACTGTATATACTAGATAATACATCATCTCAACATATGAAGAAAGTCTGTTCCAATTCAAGGGAGTAACAATACTAACATTCCTCCGTCCTGATGATAGTCTTAGAGAGTTACCTATAAAGACCGAAACGTCGACTCCCAGCCTTATCTTAAGAAAATTGTCTACATCTTTTTGGATAGGCGTTCTACAGGCTTTACAGTGATTTTGATTTACTGTCCGATCCTCATCCTGTATTCCTATTTCACATATTTTTTCTGTATTGTATTTCCCTTTATGAATGAACTTTGATAAAATCTATTTTTTTGCCTATACACATGTCCATTGGTTTTTGTCACAATTGTATTGTTTTAATGTCAAGTTCTGTTTTGTTTAGTTAGCCTTAAGTGTACATCCTTTCCATCGTTAAGAATTAAATTCATTCAGGATAATTAATTTACCTGTATACCACTATCGAACAACTAACTGACTCTTATCAACAAACTCCTTTGGAGGCTACACTACCCATCCTTATTACGTTCTTACCCAAGCCCCCAAAGGTTTATTGGGTTGCTCACTTTATTTCCTATATACATAGAGGGCATACACTCTGACGTGGGTGGGCTACACCATACAGTCCAGGCTTTGTCGTCCACAGTGACGACTGGCCTTCAACAGGCACATACTCTCATTCCTGCTCCATTGCCTTTATCCACCCCCCCAGTCAGTGGCCACATCGGATGATAGTGACCACGGTCCCCATGCGTCACAGTCAGGATACTATAAAATAAAAAAGGGTACGGCTCACTAACAGTAAGGCTGAGCACTCTTGAACCAACAACCAAAGGAAATGCCAATACTGCTATACACTATAATTCATTTTAATCAAAAGATACGCGGGCCAACCATCAATACATCCTTGAGATCATAGCTTTTATTTGGATAGAACATATTTTTTCAATTTTATCTCCAGAAGAAACACTTTAGTACATGTGATAAACACCATGTGAAAAATACAAAAAAACTGAAATAAATTACACTTTCAAAAAAGATCTTGAACAATCTCACTTGTAACTCAAGTACCAAACATTATTGCTATTAATCACAATTTTTCGAAAACGTATCCTATACAATATTTACATGTATTTTTACATTTGATATAGCATTCTTTTTAATTGGACAAAGCCAATTCCAAATTTAAATTTGATCACTCAAAGCAATTGTTTGGTAATTCCACGGTCTACGCGTTTCAAACCCCCTTATTCTCGTCAGGACCAAACCTCACTGCAAAAAAACAATAAAAGACAACAATATGAAAATCTGCCTATTGCCTTATTTGCAACACTAGAACAATGGACATCCAATATTTGCGATAGCTTACCTTACTGCAGCGTCCTGTTCAAAAAACCAAAAACCAATGTTGGAATTCAGTGTTTTTAGTAATAGAGCACACCGATGCTTATTAGCCGCTCATTGTATCAAACGGAGGGAAGGGGGTAATACACGTTTACTACAAATCTTTTTTCCGCTGACTTTGACTCTGCATACCATTACTCAGCGAGGTCACTGACCCCTCATACCATCACTCCGCATTTTTTCACAACGCGTGTGCATTTACCATGCATGTCTTTACTACGAATTACGTTGTAAAGGCAAGTATGGTAAATGCACACACGTTGTGAAAAAAAACAGACTCAATG
Organism: Lissotriton vulgaris; assembly: GCF_964263255.1. Classification (NCBI taxonomy): domain Eukaryota; kingdom Metazoa; phylum Chordata; class Amphibia; order Caudata; family Salamandridae; genus Lissotriton; species Lissotriton vulgaris. The sequence continues at coordinate 1,716,798,351 of NC_141689.1, read as the reverse complement.
AAGAAGGAACCAGGAGGAGAGAGGAACCACGACGAGAGAGAGGTAAGGGAGTTTGGGTTAATTTTTTTAGGGGTGTGGGGGTCGTGCTGCGGTAGTGATTGTGAAGTGTAGGGCTAGGGTAGTGTTTGTGTAGTGTAGTGTTGTGGTGGTTGGGTAGTGTAGGGTCGTACTGGGGGTAGTTTTATAGGGTTTAGGGTAGTGTTGTGTAATTGTGTAGTGTAGGGTGGTGGGTAGTGTATGGTAGTGTTTTAGGGTTTAAGGTAGTGTTGGGGGTCGTGCAGGGTAGTGTTTTAGGGTTAAGGGAATTGTAGTGATTGTGTAGGGTAGGGTTTAGGGTAGTGTTGTGGTGACTGTGTAGTGTAGGGTGTGGGGTAGTGTATGGTAGTGTTTTAGGGTTTAAGGTAGTGTCGGGGGTCGTGCAGAGTAGTGTTTTAGGGTTAAGGGAATTGTTGTAGTGATTGTGTAGTGTAGGGTTGTGGTGGGGGTAATGTGTTAGAGTTTTGGGAAGTGCTGTGGTGTTTGTGTAGTGTAGGGTCATGCAGGGGTAGTGTTTTAGGGTTGAGGATAGTGTTGTGGTGTTTGTGTAGTGTAGGGTGTTGCTGGGCATAGTGTTTTAGGGTTTAGGGTAGTGTTGTAGTGTTTGTGTAGTGTATGGTAGTGTTTAAAGGTTTAGGGTAGTTGTGGTGTTTGTGTAGTGTAGGGTCATGCTGGGGTAGTGGTTTAAGGTTTAGGGTAGTGTTGTGGTGTTTGTGTAGTATAGGGTCATGCTGGGGGTAGTGTTATAGGGTTTAGGGTAGTGTTGTAGTGTTTTTGTAGTGTAGGGTAGTGTTTTAGGGTTTAGGGTAGTGTTTGTATAGTGTAGGGTAGTGATGTGTTTGTGTAGTGTAGGGCCATGCAGGCCAGTGTATTAAGGTAATGTTGCAGTGTTTGTGTAGGGAAGAAAAGTAGTTTATGGTAGTTTTGGGGGTTGTGCTGGGAAGTGTAAATGTACGGAAAGGACTGGGTGTCGAGGGTGGGTTGTGCAGGAGTTCTACATTAGGGTGTAGTGTAGGGTAGGATAGGGTAGTGTACTCTCACTTACCTTTAAAACTTTTAAAATGAGTATACCTTTAACATGCAGGCCTTTGCGTTGTAATGGCATGCATGGTAAAGGCATAGTCGTTGTAAAAGTTTGCGTTGTGATAATTAGCGGGTGATTGTACTTGCGGCATAATAATTACGGAGTGTTGGTATGCAGGATAATTGTTTGTGGGAAAACGTCACATATTCAGTAAGGGCGTTTATCAACATGTGGCTTCTATGGGCTCTGATATCCGTGTTCGACCTCCGTAATTACTGCAAAAAGAATCAGCCTTTAGTGCCAAATATTGCTTCCCTTTTTAATTCCAGCGAAAAATCCAGAAAAGAGGAGCCACGAGTTCCTCACCTAGCTTCATGCGGAGGTCCCTCTTCCGGATTTCGTCTCCTCAGTTTGACAAAAGTGACGAGCGTCACGCATTGATACCTATAATATGGAGCCATCCATCCGTGCAAGTCTGGGACTTGTAGTCCCTTCTTCATTTAAAAGCATACTACGTTCAGAGAGCAACCAATTTCTGGGACCCAAACAGTAGGATTTATTTTGAACAGAACTGTTTTCTTGTAAAGCATATATCGTTCTTTGATTTCGACCATTGTGCTTTATTTACATATTCCTAATCCAGGTGATGTTCATACATGTCGCACTGCTCATGTTTGGTGTGGGTGTGGTTAGGGCGGGAGTTGTTTTTAACCGTATTTGAAGTAATGGACACCTGAGGGTCACACATGATGACTAGCATGCACAAATCTAAAATTGCTAGGGAAGCCATGTTACTGAAAGCAATATCTTGAGAAAGGCTGATGTTGATGCCTCGGGCTCATATGACCTGCAGAAATTCCGAAGGAGGGATTATAATTTATATAATTCTGAAAGTTCATTTAGCCCTGACACTGCCGTGTCAAATTTGACGATCAGCAATGCTTCTCTTTTTGACAATTTTTGTTCCTGGTCCCCCCTTGGGGGTCTCGTACTACTTTAGAAATTATTGCCCAACAAAGGTCTCCTTCAGTGTGGGATCTTTTGTTCCAATGGTTTACAAGAGGTGCTGATTCCACGCTTTTCCTAATGTGAGATTTATGTTGGCAAGTCCTCCGTCGTATTTCCTGGTTAGTTTTTCCAATATATAACAGCCCACATGGACATGTTATTCCATAGACTACATATTTTGTCTTGCAATTGTAAAACGTCTCATGCTTCCAGTGTATGCCCTTGTGTGAAAACAACAACCCTTCCACTGTTGAGTCACAACACACACATGTGCCACACTTGTGATGTCCAGGGCATCTTTTGATTAAAATGAATTGCAGTCACAATACAGCACAAGAAGCACAGAGCAGAAACAACCCAAGCGGCCCGCCCACAGACACCATTTCCACAAAAGAGCAGAGCCACCCCAGAATGCAAAACAAGAGGCCATCAGGGAAGAGCAAGGCCGAAAAAGCAATGAAGCATACATCAGGCTCACATGCCTCAGAGGCATCACCAGCGAAGGACTCTCCTGTCCCTAAAACTTCATGCAGAGCTAGGCGTGTAGTGTTAGTGTCTATGCCCACTGAGGAAGTGTTGTATGGCAAGGGTACACCTAGGAAGCGCTCAGGGCCACATTCCCCTGCCACATCAACTCCAATTCCAAGCCAGTGAAGCAGGGGAAGGGAAGCACTGTAGGGGGTACACCTGGCAAACAGAGGAAGGAGGGCACTGTAGGGGGTACACCTGGCAAACAAGGGAAGGTGGTCCAGAGGCGTAGCCAGACAAAGCGATCCGCAGGATCCAGCAGGTCATCAGAGGGAGTGCCAGTGTCTGCACCTGATGCGGATATGTTGGTGTGTGTGCCTGTTGTGTCATCACCAGTTCCCACTGACCCCGAACCAGGGAAGGCATTTTGAATTCCCAAGAAGTGGAAAGGGCCCCCTCAAACCTCTCCCACCCACACTGTGTCACAGATCTGCATAACTCCGCCTCCACGTGCCACTACACCACCTGGTCCAAACAGCCCTCCAGCTTGCCAAGCCACTGATAGCCCTACATCACCTGGACCTCTGTCTCCCCAGTCAAGTGGTCCTGCTGTCCCCGACAGACAGCCAGCTCTAAGTCTGCCTGACAGCCAAGAGTGAGTGGTAGTCCCCCTCAAACACCTGTCTCATAAAAGTGTGCTAGTCCTGCCCATTGTTTACCACCTGGGTGTGTTGCTGGCCATGGAAGGGTACAGTCAGACACACTTATTGTGCAGCTTCTCATGTCCTGACTCTGCACTTTGCCATGCCCACTGGCCTTGTCAGACACTGCTGTTCTGGCATTGCCTGTGCAGCTTCTCATGTCCTGGCTGCACATTGCCATGCCTACTGTCCTGGTCATTCTCTGCTGTACTGGCCTTGCCTGTGCACCTTCTCATGTCCTGACTCTGCACTTTGCCATGCCCACTGGCCTTGTCATTGACTGCTGTTCTGGCCTTGCCTGTGCACCTTCTCATGTCCTGACTCTGCACTTTGCCATGCCCACTGGCCTTGTCATTCTCTGCTGTTCTGGCCTTGCCTGTGCAACTTCTCATTTCCTGACTCTGCACTTTTCCATGAACCCTGGCCTTGTCATTGACGGCTGTTCTGGCCTTGCCTATGTACCTTCTCATGTCCTGACTCTGCACTTTGCCATGCCCACTGGCCTTGTCATTCTCTGCTGTTCTGACCTTGCCTGGCAGCTTCTCATGTCCTGACTCTGCACTTTGCCATGCCCAATGGCCTTGTCATTCACTGCTGTTCTGACCTTGCCTGTGCAGCTTCTCATGTCCTGACTCTGCACCTTGCCATGCCCACTGGCCTTTTCATTCTCTGCTGTTTTGGCCTTGCCTGTGCAGCTTCTCATGTCCTGACTCTGCACTTTGCCATGCCCAGTGGCCTTGTCAGTCACTGCTGTTCTGCCCTTGCCTGTGCAGCTTCTCATGCCCTGACTCTGCACTTTGCCATGCCCACAGGCCTTGTCATTCACTGCTGTTCTGGCAATGCCTGTGCAGCTTCTCATGTACTCTCTCTGCACTTTGCCATGCTCACTGGCCCTGTTGCTCAGCTGTGTGTACTCTCACCTGTGCCATGTCCACTGGCCCTGGCGCTCTTCTGTGTTGAAGTCTCCCCTGTGTAGCCACTCATGTACTCGCTGTGCCATCTGCCATGGACACTGGCCCTGTTGCTCTGCTGTGTTGTACTCTCACCTGTGCCATGGACACTGGCCCTGTTGCTCTGCTGTGTTGTACTCTCACCTGTGCCATGGACACTGGCCATGTTGCTCTGCTGTGTTTTACTCTCACCTGTGCCATGGACATTGACCCTGTTGCGCTGCTGTGTTGGAGTCTCCCCTGTGCAACCTCTCATGTACTTGCTGTGCCACCTGCCATGGACACTGGCCCTGTTGCTCTGCTGTGTTGTACTCTCACCTGTGCCATGGACACTGGACCTGTTGCTCTGCTGTGTTGTATTCTCTCCTGTACACAGTTCCCCAGGGGGTAGTGTTAGTATGACCGGGTGGTTTCTCTTCCTCTCTCTAAGTAAAGATATATACAAGAGTCAGGGAAAAGTGTCCCTTGTCGGAACTAGGGCAGCTGTTCTGCGTACCGAGCCATGCCGGTGTGTGGGATTAGGTGTAGAGAGGTAAAGTCCTCGCGTTGCAAAGATACTTACCTTACAGCGCAGGTCCCACGAGAACAGTCTGTGGGGACCAGCACCAGATACTGAGGGGTGGATTCCTACGCAGGAAATCCTCCTGCTCCGGTCTTCGACCCCCCAGGTTGTATATTCCACACTCCCCAGCCCGCAGTGGGCTCACTATAAGTTTATGAGCACAACCTAGGTCCTAAAGAATTGCCGATAGGGCATGAAACATGTTGACCTGATCATAGGCGAGGGTTGAACGGGACCAATCCCCATAGCTTTTGGGTCCCGGTAGCCCTCACTTCACCTATTTTAACAAGGTAATTAGCTACATGAATAAAGTTATCGGAGTAGACTATACTAACCTTTTTTAACACACATCCCCTCACGCTCACTACTTCACCACTTGGGCCCCTCACACACACTCGATCAACGGCCAGGAACAAAAGAACTCCACAAAAGCGTAGCACTATGTGCTACCCGTCAGGCATTGCAGCGCCGGCCTGACGCTGGAGCAGGAAGCCGATGATGAAACTAGACAACCATCTGGCAAAATGACAGCAGTCATGAAGCTAGTAAGTTGTGTGAGGCATCCCTAGTTCCGACAAGGGACACTTTTCCCTGACTCTTGTATATATCTTTACTTAGAGAGAGGAAGAGAAACCACTCCATCATACTAACACTACCCCCTGTGGAACTGTGTACACCATTTGGTTATAGATTGATAGGACACGTACACTGGACCCCCCTAAATATTGTCCTTTTAATGTCCCTCCCTGTTGCTTACTGTATTCTCTCCTGTGCCATAGACACTGGCCCTGTTGCTCTGCTGAGTTGTACTCTCACCTGTGCCGTGGACACTGGCCCTGTTGCTCTGCTGTGTTGGAGTCTCCCCTTTGCAGCCTCTCATGTACTTGCTATGCCACGTCCTTGGACACTAGCCCTGTTGCTCTGCTGTGTTGTCCTCTCACCTGTGCCATGGACACTGGCCCTATTGCTCTGCTGTGTTGTACTCTCCCCTGTGCCATGGACACTGGCTCTGTTGCTCTGCTGTGTTGCACTCTCACCTGTCTAAAATAATATAGATGGTGCACCATGCACACTTCTGTCTTTCCTCGGCTTACAATTTTTTATGCTGCATCCGTTGCACTGAGTCACAGTGCCTATTCTCATATGTTGCTGCTGGTCTGGTTAGGAGGATACCCAACCCGTAGGATGTGCACACTCTTTATAAAGGAACATCCCAGTTCCTAAATCATAGTTCAAAATAAACTTCTCGATAGTCTTTTGATGAAATAATTCAAAATTAAATTAGAAGGAAGAGGATGGCAAATACACCCATTATGAGTTGTCAGGAGGGGTTAAACTAAAAGAGACCTTTACAGCACAATTTTCATATGCATTTTGCTAAAAATAAAAAGCTGTATGTTCTGTAGGGGCAACTCAGGAATCTGGCCTTTCAGAGATCCGGCCTGTCTTTCTTTCTCTCGTTCTCTCTCTCCCTCTCTCTTTCCCTCTCTTTCTCTCTCTTTCTATCTATCTATCTATCTATCTCTCTCTCCCTCTCCCATAAACGACTGCATGGGTAACTTCGCTATGCAAGCGGCTCGCGAAGACGCAAAAAGCCCTGCGAACACGCAAAAAAACCCGCGAACATGCAAAAAACCCAGCAAAAACGCAATAAAACAAAAATCCGCAAATTCGCACAAATTCGCGAATTTTGCGGATCGCGAATTCGCAAATCCGCAAATTTGCGGATCGTGAATTCGCAAAATTTGCCCATGCTCAAATTTAATCAAATTCGAATATAAAGTGTTAATGCATTCAAAAACAGTGGTCTATCACATATGGCATCAAACTAACAAGTCACATGGTTAAATACCACAATTTATCATTACTATGGCTGTTCTCCAAGAGTTAAATAAAATCAAATGAAAACAGAACAGAACGCTTCTACTTCGCCCATCTATTTCTTTCCATATTTTCATGAAAATTGACTAGATGGCATGTGCATTGCATTTAAAACCAAATGATGTCTATTACAACTGATACGACATTCAGCTCAAAAACTTTCTCATGAGTCTATGTTCTAAAAGAACCGGGTGCTGCAAAGTTTAACTGTTTTTCTATCTCAAGCATGCTGAGAAAACGGGCCTGATTCCAAACTATTCTAAGTGCTATTATATTACGGACTTGACTCTACGCGGTATAGAAACTGAAAAAACTAATTCTTACTGGAAAATCACGAGCCGAATGGCTCCGATTCTGCTGGCTGTGTTCGCCTGACTGTGTTTTCTTCATTACGCGCCAAACGCTATTGCTGCAATGTAAACAACGTGACGTTGTCATGTGGTTATCCCTAACCCACACTTAAAGAGACCTCGTCTTCGAGCATTGTTAACCAAAAATTGCGCGCCGCCCCATATTCTGGATGCGCGCAGTGTCAATAAAGTTGAATGTATTCTATAATCCTCCTCCTTAGACCATTGAAATTCTGGGACTTTGAGTCCCCATCAATGAGCGAGTTTGTGATAAACAAAAATGTACCACAATGTGTCTATATACGCAAAATCTGAGACCACATACGAATATACAGTGAATCATAAACCTGAAAGAGAAAAACATGTAAAACATGAACAATGTCATACATTCACCCCAGTACAGAGATCTGGGCCTAAATCCATTGTTTCTTTGCACTCCACACCACCCCAGTTTAGACATGGCCATATGCAAATCAGCCTTGGCCCTGTGCCTCATGGGAACAGTCCAGCCCGAACTGACAAGCCATGTCTTTCCTGGACCGGAATCAAGCATCCTAGGACCGGTTTCTGGCTATCAGCCGTCTTCAGCCAGGATAGCTTGACTCCAGTGGTGTGGAGAGCATGGGACTCACGTCTGAGCATACCCATCCCACGTGGGGTGACAAATGCAAAAACAACAATTGATGGACAGAATGCAGGACAATGTCAGACATGATGAACTGAGCACACAGTCGCTCTGTGCTCATGATGAGCTCAGCTCGTCATGAGACCCACCCATGAGTGAAGTGCTAGTGGCCTATCTACAAATTTGTTATGGGGAAGGCAGGGGAAGACCTTCCTCTGCCTCCACCCGCCCCCCCTTGCGTCATCAATGAAGTCAGCACGCGAGGCGCGCTGACGTCATTGGAGGTCCCCTTTGTTTACCGACGCGCAGGGAAGCCTTTTGCTTCCTGTGCGTCGGTAAAGAAAGAGGTAGGTTTTGGGGCTGGGGAGGGGGAGATTTAAACGAAGGAGGCATGGGCGAAAGGAAAGGGTTTTCCTTTCCCTCAATGCCTCTTTTGTGCATTCCTACTGCACGATCGTGCAGCATGAATGCCCACTAGGGTCTGGGATTATTTTTATTTTTGTCTTTGGCCATTGTTTTCTTGGTTGGGGGAGCGGCCCCTTGGATAAGGGTCCCTCCCCTTTGTGGGGCCAATACTTTAGGCTTTGTCTACCCCGCTGGGGAGGCAGACCTTATTTATTTAAATACAAATCAGCCCACTGTCCGAATGTGATGGGGAGTGGCCCCTTGGCCAAGGATCACTCCCCTTGGGGGGCCATTTTAGGCATTCTCGATGTTTATTTTGTTTTGGGGAGTGACCCCTTAGGCAAGGGTCGCTCCCCTCTTGGGGGCAATTTGAAAGACTTTGTCTGCCCCCCTGGGGGGGGGGCAGTATTTGATTATGCATTAGGATGTGCAGGGGAGTGGCCCCTTGGGCAAGGGTCACTCCCCTTGGGGGCCATTTTAGGAAGCCCACAATGTTTTTGTTTTGGGGAGCAACCCCTTAGGTAAGGGTCGCTCCTCTTTTGGGTGCCATCATTTTTGCTTTGTTTGCCCCCTGGGGGTGGCATTTTTAATTTTATTTAAAAAAATCAGCCCACTGGGCTAATGTAATAAATGTACTGGGGATTGGCCACTTGGGCAAGGGTCACTCCCCTTTGGGGGCCAATTTGGTATGCCCATGATTAGGTTTTGGTTGGTTTAATGCATCATCAAGTTGTAGCTCACTCCAGCACCCCAGTTCAGACATGGTCATATGCAAATTAATCATACCCTGTGCCTCATGGGAACAGTCCAGCCCGAACTGCCAAGCCATATCTTCTCTGGCCTGGAAACAACCATCCTGGGACCGGTTTCTGTCTAATCATCCATCATTAGCCAGGTTGCTTCAGTCCAGTGGCAAAGTGAGCAAGGGACCCACGTCTGGGCATACCCTTACAACTTAGGGCAATCAAAGCACACAGGGTCAGTCTAATTTGTATATAGCCATGTCTGAACTGGGGTGGTGGAGTGAGCAAATCAATAATGATGGATTAAACCAAGATCAGTTGACGGGGTGAGTGTTAGATTTGCACAAGCGCTCCGTTCATCATCCCCTTTGGTATCACCTTGATGGGCAGTTTGGCTGGTTTTTTTTTGGGAGCGCCACTAGGGCACCAGAGTTTATTTTTGTGTTGAAGAGTCGCCCCTTGGCCATGGGTCGCTCCCCTTTATGGGAGGATGATTGTGGCCATTTCTACCCTCTTTGAGTGGCAGAGTAGCAGTATGTGTTCAGGCCCATCTGCCCCAAGGGGGGCAGAAGGCACTAGACACCAGAGTTTTCAAATTTTTGTTTTTGGGGGTGGCCTCAAGGGCAAGGGTTGCTCCCCTTTACGGGGTGAATATTGAATTTATACTGTTAGGCCCACCTATCCCTTAGCTTGGCAGGTGGACTGGTGCATTATTTGCATATGTGATTGTAATGTTTTTTCTACTTTTAAATCTAGTGTAAAGCTTTTGATTCATGTTTGCTGTTTCGACAGTGGTTGTTCTGCAGTTTTGTGTAGTTGCATTTGTTAGGTAAGAAAATGTTGTTTGTTGAATGTACTCCAAATGACTAATATTGTAATCTATCAATTATTTTTTTTGTAAGTGGTGTCATAGTGGCATTTAGTTAGTGTTTTGAGCATGAAAATCTTTGTGATGTGTTTTGCATTGTCTTATGTGTAATTTTCTTTTCTCTTTCTTTTTTAGAGGGATATTGTTGATCCGTACTGCGTCTCTGAAGAGTATGTGATGGTGAGTTTAGCTGCTTCTGGCAAGTGAGTGGTATTGTTTTGGAGTGTATAGGTATTTTTGATAAAGGTGCATTGTGTTTATTACTTATTTTGCAAAGTGTTTGTTGTTGTTGACTTGTTTGACAAGTTACCTTTATTAGTAATCATTATGGATAGCACTAGAATGACTGCTCAGCAGGTGGTTGGTACAGCCTTATATGAATTATTAGTTGTGACTCTTCTACTCTCACCTGTATAGACTAAGCCTTCCGGATCTGCTTGCTGGCATTTGCCGAAAATGTGGTCTACTTAGGTGTTGGCATTTCCTTAACCAAGCATTCAATTCAGTTCTTTTAATTTTTGTTTCAAAGTCTTGTCTTTGATATGTAACTAGCGGGCACTGCACCTCCTAGGGGTCTATTAGTGCAGACACCAGTCAACCATTTAAAAGAAAACGTTGGTGTCTTGATGAGGTACTTTTAGAGGTTACTATACTGTCAGAGGTTACTAGCACATGACAGTTGGCATCCCCTTAGAAACAGCTGGTATAGGTGTCTTTGGGTCGCGGGTACCCAATGGACTTGTTGTGCGCAGTAGGTGACTGCCTTTGGTATCTTCTGGCTTTTGTTGGAGGCTTGGCCTGCCCCGAGCAGGTATCTGCCTCTGGTGTCTTCTGTCTTTTGTTGGAGGCCTAGCATGCCCCGAGCAGGTATCTGCCTCTTACTTCCCATGGGTCTTGTCCTGCGTGGTGGATCGGAAGTTGTACCTTCGTGGGGCTTCAGATGTCGCTGGTGGTGCTGGTGGAGCTGGTTCTTTGCTGTCTGGTCCTTCTGCTGTTTTGGCATGGGCGCTGTATATCCAGGATGTCAGCCCTTGGCACTTAACTGCTGTTGCTGTGCTGAGAATCACCAGGTGCGTTCCCTTCCACCTGGGCTGGAGGCAGTGCCGTCGGGTGTGGGCCTTTACCCAGATCCAGTCACCAGGCTGCAGGTCATGTGCCGATGGAGTTGTTGCTTCTGGAAGAGCCTGCAGGACCTGGCGGTGAAGATAACGTAAAGTCTCTGTTAATTTCTTACAATAACATAAAAGTAGATTGTCTGATAGTAGGGCCGAGGACATATGGCCTGCAATGTTCATGGGTCGGCCAAATACTATCTTGTGGGGGCTGAGCTTTGTTACCCTGTCTGGTGTGCTCCTCATTGCCAGCAGGGCTAGTGGTAGTGCATATACCCATGAAAGTTCAGTTTATGCACCCATTTTTCCAATCTTATTCTTCAACACACCATTCTTTCTTTCCACTGTGCCCATTGCGGGTGGGTGATAGGCACAGTGTAGCTTCTCTGTGACCCCAAGTCCTTTACATATTCCCCCTATGACATGGGAAATGAACGCTGGCCTATTGTCGGAGCTCAAAATGGCTGGTATCCCAAAGCGTGGGATAAGTTCTTGTAGGAGGCATTTAGCAACCGTATGTGCATCACAGTTCTTTGTTGGGTATGCTTCAGTCCACTTACTGAACATGCACACAATTACCAACACATGTTTGTACTTGTGGGCGGGAGGCATGTCAATGAAGTCCAGCTGGAGGGTCTCAAATGGACCGTGGGGTGGAGGGAATTGGCCAGGTGCAGTTTGTGTACCTTTCCCAGTGTTGTATTGTGCGCAAACGGTGCACTGTCTGCAAAGTCTTTCTGCTATTTGGTGAAACTTGCAGCTGTACCAGCATTGGGAAAATAACCTGATCATCCCATCCCTGCCAACATGAGAGGGTCCATGAAAAAGGCATGCCATGGAGGGGAGCATGGATGACGGTAGGCATCTTTTTTCCATATCGCCCTTCCCATAATGCCTCTTTTGTTTGCACACTCTTACTTCTCTTCTTTCTCCACTTTGCTCTGAATGTGTATTGGGGCAAAGTATAGGGAATCATTGGTAGCCTCTGTGCTTTTGCTGGTGCTTATCATCTGTACTATAGCTAGCTGACAGCCTGTCAGTGCTATCCTCTTTGCTTCCCCATCAATGAATGCATTTCCCTTTGACACATAGTCCTTTGCTGAAGTGTGTGCTGCACATTTGATGATAGCCACTTTTGATGGTAGTAGGAGGGCATGGAGGAGGTCACTTATAAATTGGGCGTGTTGTATTTGTTGGCCTGCTGATGTGAGAAAACCCCTCATTGACCCCAGCTGGCCAAAGTCATGGACCACTCCTAAGGCATACTGGCTGTCTATATATATATTTGCCCTTTTTGCTTTAGCCAATGTGCATGCCCTCGTTAATGCCATGAGTTCAGCTGCCTGTGCGCTCTTGGTGTTCGCCAGCCTTCCCCCTTCCAGTAGTTTATCAACTGTGCCCACTGCATAGGAGGTCTGCAAAGTCCCCTTGTCATCCCGAAGACATGACCCATCTACAAATAAGTCCCCTTGTGCATCAGGAAGTTGTGTGTCTTTCAAGTCAGGGTGTACCTTCGTGTGTCTGTCAATGGCTAATACACAATCGTGAAATGCATCGTTTGATTCTAAGTCATCCAACTCGTGCTCTGTTGGCAAAAGGCATGCTGGGTGCAAACTGGTGCACCTCTTGATGGCAATGTGTGGTGCTAGCAGTATCAGTTCATACCTAGTAAGGCATGCATTTGTCAGGTGCTGAGTCTTAGTGGACGTGAGTAGGGTGTCCACCACATGGGGAACGTGCAAAATCATGGTGTGTGCCAGCACTATGCTTTCTGACTGTTCTACTACTAGTGCGGCTGCAGCCACGGCTCAGAGGCATGGCGGAAGTGCGGAGGCCACTAGGTCTAGCGTGGCTGAGTAGTATGCCACTGGGCGGTAGTAAGATCTGTGCTTTTGACTCAGTACCTCCAGTGCGCACCCTCCCCTCTCATGGCAGAACAGGTGGAAATATTTGCTGTAATCTGGGAGGCCTAAAGCTAGTGCTCTGCTCAGTTCTCTTTTAAGTCTGTTGAATGCCTCTTCACAATTTGGTGGCCAAGGTACCACGTTTGGGACCTCTTTGTGCATCATTTGTGCATCATGGCTTATAATGGTTTTGCAATGAGGGAGAAATGTGGGATCCAGTGGCGACAATATCCCGCCACACCCTGAAATTAAGCATGGGCGGAAAATCTGTTCTGCTCGCGTATTTTGCGGATTTTCGGTAATTTGCAATCCGCGAACTCTCGCGAATTTACCAAAAATTGGCAAATTCGCATGCAGCGGATTTTTTTTCTTGGTGCGGCGTGTGGCGTTCACTTACCGTCATTCAGCGTTTGCTGAGTTGTTTTTCTCGATATTTTGCGAGTGCTGCGCCATTTTGGATCTTGCTGCGGGATCCCGCTGGAGTTTTTTGCGATGCATCGCGAGAGTTCGCAATTGCGAACATGTAGGTGGGGCGGGCAGCAACAATCTTGCACTCGCGAAATTACAAAATTTTCAATTCTGCACAAGAAATCCACTAGCAAGCAGCATAGACCTTCTGAAAATGATGATTTTTATCAGAATAACTCCTCAGGTTGACATTTGCCTGCACTTTTTTGGATTTGAGGCCTTTTGACTTTCTTTGGATCACTTTTGGATTAGAAATCAACTTTCACAAGTAAGTTTGTTTGGGGCATTACAGTTGCTGTTCTGCAGAAAAACGAGTTTTGCAAAACTGAAAGCACTCAGCAGGTGCAAAAGTTCACTCATCATTAGTAACCATTCCCTGTAGTACTTGCTGAGGGGCCCCTCCAGAGTTCAGTTGCCTATGTTTGTTTGGGGCATTGCAGTTGCTGTTCTGCAGAAAAACGAGTTTTGCAAAACTGAAAGCACTCAGCAGGTGCAAAAGTTCAAACTCATCATTAGTAACCATTCCCTGTAGTGCTTCCTGACTGGGGCCCCTCCAGAGTTCAGTTGCTAGTTGCAACAATTCTATGACCCTGCTCTGACCCTCACAGCAGGCTTATAGAATAGCTACAAGTAGGCCACAAAGGTCCTGGAAAAAAAAATTGCACTGCAACAGAAAGCAAATTACAGATAAGGAAGCAGGTACCAGACTGGAATTTTAAAACAGTGACACATTAATAAATCAACCCCAAATTAATTCATGTCAGTTGAAGCAGGGCAGGTGTGCTTGCTTTCCCTCCCATAATCTACAGTGATGAACCAGAGGGTGGCATTGATGTACCAGAGGGTGGCATGGGTGAAACAGAGGGTGGCAGTGGTGAAACAGAGGGTGCTGTGAACCTGTGATGATGAACTAGACGTAGAAACAACATAGTCGCGACCGTTGCGAGCCGACAAAGTAATTTCGCAATTGCGAACTGGTACAAAACCCTCGCGAACTGGCAGAAACCCTTGCGAACACAAAAAAAAAATCAGCAAATTCACGAGAATTCGCGGATTTTGCGGATTGCGAGTTTGCAAATACGCAAATTCGCGAACGCCAGATTCGGAAAATTCACCCATGCTTACCAGAAATGCCCGAACCTCTTTTTGTGTGCGTGGTCTGGGAAAGTGGGTGTTGGTGGATATCCTGTCTGGTAGTAATCTCCTGGTCCCTTCGGACAGTTTGTGGCCTAGGTACCTCCCAGCTGTGAGGCAAAACTGTATTTTCTTTGGGGAAACCTTGTAGCCTTTCACTGCTAAATGACATAGGATGGCAATAGTGTCCTGAACGCAGGCCTCCTTTGAAGGTGAGGCCAGTAGTAAATCGTCTATATACTGGACCAGAGTTGAGCCACCTTTCAGCACTAGGGAGTCTAGATCTGTTTTTAGTGCATTCATGAAGATGGAGGGTGATTCTGTGAACCCCTGAGGTAACCTACACCAACAAAATATTTTACCCCCGAACAAGAAGGAGAGATATGATTGGATGTCAGGGTGCAGGGGAATGATAAAGAAGGCGGAGCTCAAATCCAGTACTGTGAAGTGTGTGGCAGTAACTGGGATATTAGACAGTATTGTTGCGGGGTTCGGAACTACTGGGAAGGAAGGTATCACTATTTGGTTCAATTCTCTCAGGTCTTGTGTAAAACGTATACAGGGGCCCCATCCGGGCCCTTGGATGCTTTCTTTACAGGGAGTATGGTTGTATTGCATTGGCTAGAGCATATCTCACTTATTATTCCCTGCTTTAGGAGGTATGCTATGCACTCCTCCCCTTCTTTTGAAATGTTGTACTCTGGTACTGTTGGGAGCCGGGCTCCCGGCTTCAATGTAATCTGTACTGGTGGGTAATCCAACACTTGTCCTACATCATTTGCACTGGTAGCCCAGACTTTGGGTGGCACACATTCATGCTGCTCTGATGGTATGATGGGGTCAGTGCAGGTCCTGAAGGCCTGTAGCATCAGACCATTAGGTCTGCATTCTAGGAAGACCCCTGTTGGTGAGCAGTGTATTGTGCATTGTAATTTACAAAGTAAATCCCTTCCTAGCAAATTCACTGGGCAGAATCTGCTGAGGATGAACTAATGGTTGACAGTTATGGTGCCTACCCTTAACTGCAACAGCTGTGTTAGATATTCAACTATTGGTTGTCCTGTCATTCCGACTGCCGTAAGCTTTATTCCCGAAAGTGGTGCCTCCAGCGTCACTGACGCTTGCAGCATAGATCTTTGAGCTCCTGTGTCTATGAAGGTTACAATTTTTCCCCAAACTGTCCCTTGTACATATGGACCTGATTGATCCACTGCTATGGCTGGAGCTATCAGGCAGTCTTCCACTTTCAGGCATCCCTAGAATAAATCATAGGGTAGCAGTTGGAAGCTATTATCCTGCTGTCCCTACCTGTCCCGCCCTGCCCAGTGCTGTTGTGTTGGAGGTATTTCATTAGACGTGTACCCCTGCTGTTCATTATTTCTATATTCTGTGCGCTGGGTATTATGCTGGTATTGTTGTTGGTCCTGCCCCCTATTCCCGGTGTGCCTGCCCTCTGCATTTTCTTTTTTAATATGGGGAAGTCTGCTTTCTAGTGCTTGGGGTCCTTACAGTAGAAGCAAGCTGTACCTGGTGGAGGTAGGGAAGCTGACCTGTTATTCTGTTGCCTACCTGTACCCTTTCCCCTTCCTTGGCCCCTCCCTCTTCCTTGCTGGCTTGTGTAGAACATTTCTTGCGCTACTATTAGTCTGACCTTTTCTTTCTCTATTTTCTCTGCTTCCATTGTCTGTATATTGGACTGATAGTCAGAGCAGAACCTTGCTGCTGCCAGCACATTTTCTATTGGCTCCTGCTGCCAGCAAACAAAAGATGTTTGTAGATGTGTTTTATTAGGGGGTCTCAGACCTTGGACAAACGTTGTGACAAAGGCTGGCATTTCTTCTCCCATTGGATTTTTTATTCCACTGTTCTGCTGATAGACTTGCAGAAGGCGGTCAAAATATGAATTCACACTCTCATCGTTTTCTTGTTTAGTATGTGTGATCACCGCTGCATCCACTTCACCTTCAAGAAACCCACCACGCACCACCGCACCCAACAGATGCCTCACCACTGCTGGAGTAAAGTCACCAGAGACCAGCTAACCACCACCCTCGCCCAAAGCCCAGCCGCCGACCATACTGACCCCGACACCACCGCCTGCAACCTCAGACAGTGAATCAACGACTGCGCCAACACCCTAGACCCAATCAAGAACCCCTCCAACAATCATACCAACAAGAAAGCCAGCTGGTTCACTGAAGACCTCCGTCCATGCCCACACCACATCTTCAACAAAGCCAGCACATCCATCGCACCCCATCTCTGGAAAATCATCAACACCTCCTTCGAGACAGCAACCTTCCCGGAGAGCTGGAAGCACGCCAAGATCAAAGCCTTACTCAAGAAACCCAAGGCGGACCCCAAGGACCTCAAGAACGTCCGGCCCATCTCCCTGCTCCCGTTCCTGGCAAAGGTCATCGAGAAGACCGTCAACGAACAACTGACCCGCTACCTCGAGGAGAACAACATCCTGGACCCTTCCCAGTCCAGGTTCCGCAGCAACTACAGCACCAAGACTGCCCTCAAACTGCCACCGATGACATTAAGTCCCTGATGGACAACGGAGAAACGGCGGCCCTCATCCTCCTGGACCTGTCAGCAGCCTTCGACATGGTCTGTCACCACACACTACGAACAAGCCTCCACAACGCTGGGATCCAAGAGAAGGCCCTGGACTGGACCATCTCCTTCCTCTCCGGCAGAACACAGAGCGTCCGCCTTCCCCCCTTCCGCTCCGAAGCCACCGAGATCATCTGTGGCATACCCCAGGGCTCATCCCCCAGCTCAACTCTGTTTAAAATCTACATGGCACCACTCGCCCACGTCGCCCATCGGCACAACCTCAACATCCTCTCCTATGCCGATGACACCCAGCTGCTACTCTCCCTCACCAAGGACCCCCACACTGCCAAAACCAAACTTCACGAAGGAATGAAGGCTGTTGCTGAATGGATGAGGAACAGCCGACTGAAGCTGAACTCGGACAAGACGGAGGTCCTCATCTTTGGATCCAACCCTTCGGCCTGGGACGACTCCTGGTGGCCGACCGCACTGGGAACTGCTCCAACACCCACCAACCACGCACACAACCTAGGGGTCATCCTCGACTCCACCCTCTCCATGATTAAACAGGTCAATGCCATCTCCTCCTCCTGCTTCAACACCCTCCGCATGCTCCGTAGGATCTACAAGTGGATCCCCACTGAAATGAGAAGAATAGTCACCCAGGCCCTTGTCAGCAGTAGGTTGGACTATGGAAACGCCCTCTACGCAGGAGCATCAGCCAAACTCATGAGACAGCTCCAACGCATCCAGAACGCCTCTGTACGCCTGATCCTCAACATCCCTCACTGCAGCCACATCACACCCCACCTAAGAGACCTGCACTGGCTCCCGGTCAACAAGAGGATAACCTTCAAGCTCCTCACCCACGCACACAAGGCACTCCACAACACTGGACCAACGTACCTCAACAGATGACTCAGCTTCTACACCCCCACCCACCAGCTCCGCTCTGCCGACCTCACCCTCACTACAGTCTTCCGCCTCCAAAGAGCGACCTCAGGTGGCAGATCGTTCTCCCACCTCAACACAAAGACCTGGAACACTCTCCTCATCCACCTACGGCAGACCCAAGACCTGCTGACCCTCAGAAAACTCCTCAAGACCTGGCTTTTCGAGCAGTACCAGCATTCCCCACCCCAGCCCCTTGAGACCCTCACTAGTGAGTAGTGCGCTTTACAAATAATATGATTGATTGATTGATTGATTGATCTTGTTCCAATCTACCTTGTCTTCTGGTAGTTTATCTTTTAAATATTTCACTACTTCTTTGTATTTCTCATCTACTTCATGTCCTGGTGCTCCTCCCTTCCTCCTTTCTGGATCCCCTTTTGGCCAATCCACTTTCCTTTTACAATCTTCCCACAAATCCTTTGGAACTATTATATTGAATAAGGTGTCAAAGTCCCGCCATAACAGTCCCCCCAAAACTGCCATCCTGTCTAGTTCTGTGTACCATTTCCTTGTCTCTTCTTTAAGCCTCTGGAAGTTCTTCTTAAAACACATGATGTCTTGTCTAGACCAGGGGACATGGACATATGCAAGTATGTCATCATTACTGCCTGGTATTTCCCTAAGGGGCAACATTAGTATTGGTGGGGTGGCCGGTGGTGGCATCGTAGTTCCTGTGTGAGGGGTAAGGGTGTGAACTACTTCCAACACTGCAAATGTGTGCACCAGCTGCTTCCACTGTTGCAGTTTGTCTATGGCATATTGTAGTCTATTTTCCATATCTTCTTCCTTGTATGTCTGCAAGTAGGATTCTGTGAAACTAAACCTCGCTCTGTCCCATTTACACTGAGCAGGTAATGGTGGAACTGTACCTGTAGTATCTGTGGATGTAGTCTTTATTCTCTGGACATAAGCACCTTGTGCCTGTGCACCCTTGTCCATTAACTGTGCCCGTGCTAGGGACAGGGCTTTTTCTAGGTATAACCTGTGTGGGTTTTTGTGAAGTGTCCTACTGCTAGTGTTCCTGCCACCATCTGTTGCAGTAAATCCTGACATTTTACTGTGTACGACTTCAGTACTCTCCTTTGTGTCGAGGGCGAGTCCTGTGGGCAGGATATGGTAGCACTATTTGGTTTGCATAAGCTGTCCCTCCTACCTTGTGGTGCAGACTGCTGAGGCCCTTGTTTTGCCTGTTCTAGTAATCCAATGTCTTGGACTGTTTGCAGTACGTAGGTACAAAGTTACCAAACCAGGGACTGCCACTGTCCTAATGACATAGTGTTGTCTGCTGATGTGTCATCAAATCTTTGTAGCCATTTGTGGCCTATTAATTTTGGTTGCATGATGCCTTCCTGTGTACATTCAGCTCGCATCTCTCTTTTCTTTTCACTATATTTTCTGGCAGGGTGTGCTGCCTCTGTTCTCATTAGCTGCAGAACGGCAATGTATTGGACGGTGTCCAAGTCTATTTTAGCTGCTTCCTCATTGATAAGTCTGTGTGTTAATGCTACAGCGTCTGCCTTTATTTGCTCATCCTACTCAGAGGGTTGGTCTGTTGTAGCAGAGTGTGAGTTCGTAATGGATCTCATTCTATTTTGTCAACACTCTTGCCTTGCTTTTCTTTCTCTACCGCTATGCAAGGGTATAATCCCACAATATCCAGTTGTCCTTTCCTCCAAACCTCTTCTGTTTTCCTCTTACTTATCTCATCTAGCACCCTATTTTTAACCTCTAATAATTCCTTGTGGACCTTTGACTTCACGTCGTTAGTTTCACGTCTTTCACGTAGAGCCAAATTCCATTTATTAAAAGACTCCCATTCTGATGGTCTCATCTTCTTTCCTTTTAATTTCAACATTTGTTTCAAATATGACAATTTCTTTATGTCGTACATTCCCTGCCTGGGGAACTACAAGTCTGGTTTCTTAACTGTCAAGTCATGCCATTTATTTATAAAAAGTATGGAGTGAAGTCCTTGGCTTAAGGCCACATTGTATGCCGGGGAGTCTTTAGGGGGACCGGCTGACTGCTGTCTAAATTATTTTTGCAGAGTGTGTTTCCCATTGTGAGTGAAATATTGTGGAGTGTGTGAAGTGCAAGCGCTAACCTAGCTTGTGGCACGGACAGTTCAGACACACCAGACATAAGGGTGGGGTCTAGCGCTATTTCCATGAACAGAAAACACAGTGGGTAAACAAACACTATCATATACTCCTCAGCCACACTCCAGTTGTAATTGTAGCAGAGGGAGTCATTTGCAGGCAAACAGACAGGTCACTTAATTCAAGTTCACCCAAGCGTTCATCAGGTGGAAAGAGAAAGATCTCTGGGTGCTATTAAAACTGGCGTCCCATGAGATGATGGAAAGATGACAGGAAACTTTTTTCGAAAAAAGATTGATAATTCCGTCCCTTTGCTATCTTTCATTATCCAATTTGGGTGGAAGGTGCGGCTGGACTGAACTATATTGAAAACATTCAGGCAATCACGTAAACAGTGCAAGATGGTGAACCCTGCATCCAGCTCAGACAAACACATGAAACATAAAATATATTTCAGAAGCCCTAAGCGCAGCGCTGTCAGAGTGTCTGTATACAATAATTATGCGCTGTGGTATTCCACTAATCCCAGAAGAGTAGCAGGGCTATTTCTCAATACAGGGCGAATCTTAGGAAGTCAGCCAGTCAGTTCATAGTAAATGGATGATAAAAAGAAAAGCTGTTTGATATGATGGCGGTAAGTAGTAGCAGGGAACTTATTATATTGTCAGGCAGTCAGTAGCTTCAAAGGTCAGTCATTTAGTGTCGCAATACCCAAAGAAAACAATATGTCTTGCAAATATTAACAGTACCCTACAATCCTAACTATACCTGGCCACAATATATGAGAGGCATATAACAATACAACAATAGAAGAATGCAAGGAACCCAACAATAATATACAATAAGACAACTGGCACTCCCTCCTCTCTGTGCCTAGGAAACTCCCTAGGCACAGCTGGAGACCGCCTCTGGCATCCAGTAGGAGGTAGCGTCCCACTGGGTACCCGGGTCCAGTGGCGCTGAGGTGAGTTGCTGGACTCAGACCTGAGTTCATGGACCCCCAAGAACAGGCGGCCTGAGAAACAGTTGCAACCACAAGAGGAGCCGCCCAACTGGCCACACCCTCCACGATATCGCTCCAGCACAATCAGGATGTCGAATAACAGGGGAGCAAACTGACACAGCTCTAAAACGAGGGGCTAACTGCTACAACCCAACCGGGAGTATTTAAAACCCCTCAATTAAGACTTACTGGTGTCAGTTGAGTCTGGAAAAGCATACCGACCTCTGCTCCAGTCACTGGAAATCAGCCGCGAAGGTCCACCACTCCATCGGCTGGGGCTTCTCTGCTAGCAAGAGAGGGGGTGCAGTAGGTCGCCCTCCTAGGTACGTCCTCAGCTAGGCACTGGCTGGCACCAGGGAGTCACTGCGTGCAGGAAACCTGCAGAAGGATGCCGTCACCGGCCAGGTGGGGAGGGAATCTGGACCAGGAACTAAACGCAGAGCAAAATTGAACAAGTAAAAGTCCGGCAGAGACTGGCAGCAATATCAGAGGTCAAGAGGCACGTACGGAACAAAATTGAGACAGCCTGTCTGCACTTGTCACTGTCAGCCTCCAGTAGGTAGTTAAAGTTAGGACCTTTTTTCCATAGGAAATCTTCAATATTCTATTTGAAATAACTTTAGCGCCGGTTGATGAATCTTCGCAAAATTTTCTAAATGAATTTTCAGGTCTAATCCGCTCCTATCCTGAAACTTTCAGAATGATTCGTGTAGCCGGGGCCAACAAAAAGGGGGTCCCAAAACGTGTTTTCCCCATGCAATTTTCCATAGGACCTTTTGACGTAGCTACAGCCCGAACTGCTGAATGGATTTACACCAAATTTGGCAAAGAGATAGTCCTCAGTTCAGACTTATGCCTTTTGCTTAAATGGTGTCAATCTGTTCAGTAGTTCCTGAGAAAATGACAGCTAAAATCATTTATATATCTATGACCGCGGAGGATCTGTGCACCCTGAGTGCACCATAAGCGCATCCTTCCGATTACGCTCTGAATGCTAATTGGCTGTCAAGTGGTTGTCAACATTCGAAACCAGGAACTGTTGGGAGCCATTTTGTGCCTCAGAGAAGCGAGGCTGAAGAAGTCAGTGGAAAAAGTGTGCAAAACTTATGAAGGAGGCGGGGTAGAAATATCCTGATCCTCTAGACCTGTTTAGGGGACCACAAGGGCTAATTTTTTTTTTTTTAAACCCGGCAGGTGCATGCATGGTGCACGGATTCTGACAAAAAAAATATATATATATAACTGGGCTTCTTATATATTTAGCCCCCGGAGGGGAAAATCCTGGGGGCAAATTTTTAAAATGTATGGGGGCCCAGAGGGCCTCCTAGCCCAGAGGACCATCATTTATAAAATAAATGGTTTGGGGGGCTCCAAGGCCCACCTGCAAATTTAGTGGTGGGGGGGCCTCAATGACCCCCCAAACCCTGGGGACCACTACTCCCCAGGGCTTTCTGTATTGTGGAAGGGGGGCTGTGTGGCCCCCTCCTGGAGCCCTCAAGGGCCCTGGGGACTGGCACCTCCCAGGGCCAGCTCCTGCAGTGTCCCAGGGTGCCTACACCCGGGACACTGCTGTTTGCTTTGAGAGGGTGGTAGTCTCGCGGCTCCAGCCCTCCCATAGGAAACTTGGGGCCTCATTAGGATAGCAGTGAATCCGCATCCTCCGGGCCGGCAGAAGCCACCGCCGGCCCAGAGGATGCGGATTCACCACCGCGTCCACAGAAAACCCCCACCGCCAGATTATGATGGCGGTGGGATTTTGGTGGGACGCGCGGCGGACGGCAGGTCCGTCCGCCGCTGATCCACGGGGTGTGGAGGGCTATTTGGTGGCGGTGTCTGCAAGACACCATCAGCCAAATTAAGATGTGCATTAAGATGTGCATTGTAACATGCTTTTCCACGGCGGCTTTTCTACCGTGGAAAAGCATGTGGTCTTTGTTGTTTGGGGGCCCGTTGCGGGCCCCCAGGGCGTCAGGGTGGGGGGTTCACATAGGGGGTACCTATGGTACCCCCCAACATTTACATACACAAAACGGCAGGTGCCTGCCGCTTTGTGCATGTAAATGTAAAACATGCATTTTTAACCTTGCTTCAAGCAGCACCCGCCTCAAGGTTAAAGATTGCACCGAAGGGACCGATGCTGCCCCTGCGGACGGTCCCTCCACCTCCACCTCGGGGTGGTGGACAGACGCAGGTCCATCCGCCATCCTAATGAGGCCCTTGGTTTGGATATTACCTACTGGCGGTCACCAGTAGGTAATTATAGTTAGGACATATTTTCCATAGGAAATCCGCAACATTCTATTTGGAATAACTTTGGCGCCAGTTGACGAATCCTCGGGGTGATCCGTCAAGCGGGGGCTGAGAAAAAAGGGGGGTCCCAAAACGAGTTTTTCCAATGCAATTTTCTATAGGAACCTGTAATCGTAGCTACAGCCCGAACTGCTAAACGGAATTACACCATATTTGACAGAGAGGTAGCTCTTGGTTCAGACTTGTTCCTTTTGCTTATATGGTATAAATATGTTCAGTTGTTTCTGAGAAAATTGCAATGAAAAGTACATATATATCTATGGCCTCGGTGGATGCACAGATTATAAGCGCACCGCCCCGATCACGGCAAAATAATGATTGGCTGTGAAGTGGTTGTCAACATTCAAAACCAGGAAGTGTTCACAGCCATTTTGTGCGTCAGTAGAAGTGAGGTTGAAGTAGTCAGTGGAAAATATAATAAAAATAATAGCGGGGGCTCGCTGGGGCCTCCCCAGTCCAAGGGCTTCAGTTATGTTGAGAGGGGCGTACAGTAGGCTTTGGAAATAGGTCCCAGGGGTATTTGTTTAAAAAATATTAGCGGGGTTCGCTGGGGCCCCCACAGTCCCGGGGCTTCACTCATGTTGGGAGGGGGTGCAGTAGGCTGTGGAAATTATATCAGGAAAACTAAAATGCAGCGTATTGCAGCTTTTCTTCAGTATAATGTGGAATAATGTTTATTTATTAGGCAGTGTTCACTTTTGTTATGGCTAGAGTCACTTTGTTAAAGGGAAATTGATTAATATGTGGGAGGGCATGTTCTGTATGTGTGGGTGGAACAAAATTAAGGTATAATTGGCTGAGGTGTTCTAACAACAAGCTTAATGTTCATTGGGTGCGAACCATCGAAAGTAGAAGTGTTTTCTGTAATTCACTTCTGCTCCGGAGAGTAGCAAGGACATCTACATGTTGTAAGGAGGACCTTCCTGAGCTTTATGTTGTTTGGTTGTAAACTATTGAAAGTAGAAGTGCTGCCAGCCATTCACTTCCTCTCCGTAGAGTATGAGGAACATCTGATTGGCTGACGCGCTCAAAGGAGGAGCTTTTACAGCTTAATGTTGATTGGTTGCGAACTATTGAAAGTAGAAGGGTTGGCAGACATTCACTGCCGCTCTGCGGAGAAAGAGGGACATCTGATTTGCTGACGTGTTCCAAGGAGGACTTTCCAAAGCTTAATGTTGATTGGCTGGAAACCGTTGAAAGTAGAAGTGTTGTCAGCGATTCCTTCCCTCTCTTCGCGGAGTAATAGGGACATTTCATTGGGTAAGGTGTTCCAAGCGGGACCTTACGACGCTTAATGTTCATTGGCTGTGAAGCATTGAAAGTAGAAGTGTTGACAGTCATTCCATCCTCTTCTGCGGAACAACATTGACATTTTATTGGCTAAAGTGTTCCACGCATAAGTTTGCTCCTTATTGGGTGGGAGCGGTTTACTGTTGTCAGGTATTTTGTGATGCACTTCCAAAGGAGTATGGGAAAAGGAAGTAGTAGAGGGACGGGTAAGAACATTATTAACTCTGTACAGTGGTCACAAGGTAATGGACAGGGAATGTGAAGGTAACATTTTTTTTATATGTTTTAAGGGCCATTTATATAATTGCAGTGGGGTGTACAAATCACAGCGGAAAAATGACAGTGTCTCGCAGTGTTTTTTTAATCAAGTTTGCGACTGAGATACTTCCCAGGAGCACTATTTACTTATAATGTGGTGTTTACTTTTCTGATGGGGAGCTATGGTTGCTCAGCAATAATTTCAGTCTAGGTTTGAAACAGTTTTCATTTAGCAATTACAAATAAACTTTCCTCCGAAACTGACACTGTATATATGAAAAGAGTGACAAATAAAAATGGAATTTCATAAAATATCAGTAAAGCGTGGCCATACCCTCCTTTTTTCTGCTATAGTTTGTAAAAGTGTTGCCCCATATTCTTGATAATGTAAGAGGGCATCAGTTACTTTTAGATAAAGTAGAATAGAAGTGCTACAACAAACACTCCCGCCTACATTATCTGAGGCCAGGAAAACAAGTAAAAAACAGTTAAATACAAGTAACTTTATATTACATAGAAATGTATGCATTATTATTTTTCAAATTTGTATTTTGTAGAATTCTGGAACGCTCTGTAATAGTGCTTAGAGGTTGCACACTGTATTGTGGCAGGGGGGCTGTGTGGCCCCCTCCTGGAGCCCTCAAGGGCCCTGGGGACTGGCACCTCCCAGGGCCAGCTCCTGCAGTGTCCCAGGGTGCCTACACCCGGGACACTGCTGTTTGCTTTGAGAGGGTGGTAGTCTCGCGGCTCCAGCCCTCCCATAGGAAACTTGGGGCCTCATTAGGATAGCAGTGAATCCGCATCCTCCGGGCCGGCAGAAGCCACCGCCGGCCCAGAGGATGCGGATTCACCACCGCGTCCACAGAAAACCCCCACCGCCAGATTATGATGGCGGTGGGATTTTGGTGGGACGCGCGGCGGACGGCAGGTCCGTCCGCCGCTGATCCACGGGGTGTGGAGGGCTATTTGGTGGCGGTGTCTGCAAGACACCATCAGCCAAATTAAGATGTGCATTAAGATGTGCATTGTAACATGCTTTTCCACGGCGGCTTTTCTACCGTGGAAAAGCATGTGGTCTTTGTTGTTTGGGGGCCCGTTGCGGGCCCCCAGGGCGTCAGGGTGGGGGGTTCACATAGGGGGTACCTATGGTACCCCCCAACATTTACATACACAAAACGGCAGGTGCCTGCCGCTTTGTGCATGTAAATGTAAAACATGCATTTTTAACCTTGCTTCAAGCAGCACCCGCCTCAAGGTTAAAGATTGCACCGAAGGGACCGATGCTGCCCCTGCGGACGGTCCCTCCACCTCCACCTCGGGGTGGTGGACAGACGCAGGTCCATCCGCCATCCTAATGAGGCCCTTGGTTTGGATATTACCTACTGGCGGTCACCAGTAGGTAATTATAGTTAGGACATATTTTCCATAGGAAATCCGCAACATTCTATTTGGAATAACTTTGGCGCCAGTTGACGAATCCTCGGGGTGATCCGTCAAGCGGGGGCTGAGAAAAAAGGGGGGTCCCAAAACGAGTTTTTCCAATGCAATTTTCTATAGGAACCTGTAATCGTAGCTACAGCCCGAACTGCTAAACGGAATTACACCATATTTGACAGAGAGGTAGCTCTTGGTTCAGACTCGTTCCTTTTGCTTATATGGTATAAATATGTTCAGTTGTTTCTGAGAAAATTGCAATGAAAAGTACATATATATCTATGGCCTCGGTGGATGCACAGATTATAAGCGCACCGCCCCGATCACGGCAAAATAATGATTGGCTGTGAAGTGGTTGTCAACATTCAAAACCAGGAAGTGTTCACAGCCATTTTGTGCGTCAGTAGAAGTGAGGTTGAAGTAGTCAGTGGAAAATATAATAAAAATAATAGCGGGGGCTCGCTGGGGCCTCCCCAGTCCAAGGGCTTCAGTTATGTTGAGAGGGGCGTACAGTAGGCTTTGGAAATAGGTCCCAGGGGTATTTGTTTAAAAAATATTAGCGGGGTTCGCTGGGGCCCCCACAGTCCCGGGGCTTCACTCATGTTGGGAGGGGGTGCAGTAGGCTGTGGAAATTATATCAGGAAAACTAAAATGCAGCGTATTGCAGCTTTTCTTCAGTATAATGTGGAATAATGTTTATTTATTAGGCAGTGTTCACTTTTGTTATGGCTAGAGTCACTTTGTTAAAGGGAAATTGATTAATATGTGGGAGGGCATGTTCTGTATGTGTGGGTGGAACAAAATTAAGGTATAATTGGCTGAGGTGTTCTAACAACAAGCTTAATGTTCATTGGGTGCGAACCATCGAAAGTAGAAGTGTTTTCTGTAATTCACTTCTGCTCCGGAGAGTAGCAAGGACATCTACATGTTGTAAGGAGGACCTTCCTGAGCTTTATGTTGTTTGGTTGTAAACTATTGAAAGTAGAAGTGCTGCCAGCCATTCACTTCCTCTCCGTAGAGTATGAGGAACATCTGATTGGCTGACGCGCTCAAAGGAGGAGCTTTTACAGCTTAATGTTGATTGGTTGCGAACTATTGAAAGTAGAAGGGTTGGCAGACATTCACTGCCGCTCTGCGGAGAAAGAGGGACATCTGATTTGCTGACGTGTTCCAAGGAGGACTTTCCAAAGCTTAATGTTGATTGGCTGGAAACCGTTGAAAGTAGAAGTGTTGTCAGCGATTCCTTCCCTCTCTTCGCGGAGTAATAGGGACATTTCATTGGGTAACGTGTTCCAAGCGGGACCTTACGACGCTTAATGTTCATTGGCTGTGAAGCATTGAAAGTAGAAGTGTTGACAGTCATTCCATCCTCTTCTGCGGAACAACATTGACATTTTATTGGCTAAAGTGTTCCACGCATAAGTTTGCTCCTTATTGGGTGGGAGCGGTTTACTGTTGTCAGGTATTTTGTGATGCACTTCCAAAGGAGTATGGGAAAAGGAAGTAGTAGAGGGACGGGTAAGAACATTATTAACTCTGTACAGTGGTCACAAGGTAATGGACAGGGAATGTGAAGGTAACATTTTTTTTATATGTTTTAAGGGCCATTTATATAATTGCAGTGGGGTGTACAAATCACAGCGGAAAAATGACAGTGTCTCGCAGTGTTTTTTTAATCAAGTTTGCGACTGAGATACTTCCCAGGAGCACTATTTACTTATAATGTGGTGTTTACTTTTCTGATGGGGAGCTATGGTTGCTCAGCAATAATTTCAGTCTAGGTTTGAAACAGTTTTCATTTAGCAATTACAAATAAACTTTCCTCCGAAACTGACACTGTATATATGAAAAGAGTGACAAATAAAAATGGAATTTCATAAAATATCAGTAAAGCGTGGCCATACCCTCCTTTTTTCTGCTATAGTTTGTAAAAGTGTTGCCCCATATTCTTGATAATGTAAGAGGGCATCAGTTACTTTTAGATAAAGTAGAATAGAAGTGCTACAACAAACACTCCCGCCTACATTATCTGAGGCCAGGAAAACAAGTAAAAAACAGTTAAATACAAGTAACTTTATATTACATAGAAATGTATGCATTATTATTTTTCAAATTTGTATTTTGTAGAATTCTGGAACGCTCTGTAATAGTGCTTAGAGGTTGCACACTGTATTGTGGCAGGGGGGCTGTGTGGCCCCCTCCTGGAGCCCTCAAGGGCCCTGGGGACTGGCACCTCCCAGGGCCAGCTCCTGCAGTGTCCCAGGGTGCCTACACCCGGGACACTGCTGTTTGCTTTGAGAGGGTGGTAGTCTCGCGGCTCCAGCCCTCCCATAGGAAACTTGGGGCCTCATTAGGATAGCAGTGAATCCGCATCCTCCGGGCCGGCAGAAGCCACCGCCGGCCCAGAGGATGCGGATTCACCACCGCGTCCACAGAAAACCCCCACCGCCAGATTATGATGGCGGTGGGATTTTGGTGGGACGCGCGGCGGACGGCAGGTCCGTCCGCCGCTGATCCACGGGGTGTGGAGGGCTATTTGGTGGCGGTGTCTGCAAGACACCATCAGCCAAATTAAGATGTGCATTAAGATGTGCATTGTAACATGCTTTTCCACGGCGGCTTTTCTACCGTGGAAAAGCATGTGGTCTTTGTTGTTTGGGGGCCCGTTGCGGGCCCCCAGGGCGTCAGGGTGGGGGGTTCACATAGGGGGTACCTATGGTACCCCCCAACATTTACATACACAAAACGGCAGGTGCCTGCCGCTTTGTGCATGTAAATGTAAAACATGCATTTTTAACCTTGCTTCAAGCAGCACCCGCCTCAAGGTTAAAGATTGCACCGAAGGGACCGATGCTGCCCCTGCGGACGGTCCCTCCACCTCCACCTCGGGGTGGTGGACAGACGCAGGTCCATCCGCCATCCTAATGAGGCCCTTGGTTTGGATATTACCTACTGGCGGTCACCAGTAGGTAATTATAGTTAGGACATATTTTCCATAGGAAATCCGCAACATTCTATTTGGAATAACTTTGGCGCCAGTTGACGAATCCTCGGGGTGATCCGTCAAGCGGGGGCTGAGAAAAAAGGGGGGTCCCAAAACGAGTTTTTCCAATGCAATTTTCTATAGGAACCTGTAATCGTAGCTACAGCCCGAACTGCTAAACGGAATTACACCATATTTGACAGAGAGGTAGCTCTTGGTTCAGACTCGTTCCTTTTGCTTATATGGTATAAATATGTTCAGTTGTTTCTGAGAAAATTGCAATGAAAAGTACATATATATCTATGGCCTCGGTGGATGCACAGATTATAAGCGCACCGCCCCGATCACGGCAAAATAATGATTGGCTGTGAAGTGGTTGTCAACATTCAAAACCAGGAAGTGTTCACAGCCATTTTGTGCGTCAGTAGAAGTGAGGTTGAAGTAGTCAGTGGAAAATATAATAAAAATAATAGCGGGGGCTCGCTGGGGCCTCCCCAGTCCAAGGGCTTCAGTTATGTTGAGAGGGGCGTACAGTAGGCTTTGGAAATAGGTCCCAGGGGTATTTGTTTAAAAAATATTAGCGGGGTTCGCTGGGGCCCCCACAGTCCCGGGGCTTCACTCATGTTGGGAGGGGGTGCAGTAGGCTGTGGAAATTATATCAGGAAAACTAAAATGCAGCGTATTGCAGCTTTTCTTCAGTATAATGTGGAATAATGTTTATTTATTAGGCAGTGTTCACTTTTGTTATGGCTAGAGTCACTTTGTTAAAGGGAAATTGATTAATATGTGGGAGGGCATGTTCTGTATGTGTGGGTGGAACAAAATTAAGGTATAATTGGCTGAGGTGTTCTAACAACAAGCTTAATGTTCATTGGGTGCGAACCATCGAAAGTAGAAGTGTTTTCTGTAATTCACTTCTGCTCCGGAGAGTAGCAAGGACATCTACATGTTGTAAGGAGGACCTTCCTGAGCTTTATGTTGTTTGGTTGTAAACTATTGAAAGTAGAAGTGCTGCCAGCCATTCACTTCCTCTCCGTAGAGTATGAGGAACATCTGATTGGCTGACGCGCTCAAAGGAGGAGCTTTTACAGCTTAATGTTGATTGGTTGCGAACTATTGAAAGTAGAAGGGTTGGCAGACATTCACTGCCGCTCTGCGGAGAAAGAGGGACATCTGATTTGCTGACGTGTTCCAAGGAGGACTTTCCAAAGCTTAATGTTGATTGGCTGGAAACCGTTGAAAGTAGAAGTGTTGTCAGCGATTCCTTCCCTCTCTTCGCGGAGTAATAGGGACATTTCATTGGGTAAGGTGTTCCAAGCGGGACCTTACGACGCTTAATGTTCATTGGCTGTGAAGCATTGAAAGTAGAAGTGTTGACAGTCATTCCATCCTCTTCTGCGGAACAACATTGACATTTTATTGGCTAAAGTGTTCCACGCATAAGTTTGCTCCTTATTGGGTGGGAGCGGTTTACTGTTGTCAGGTATTTTGTGATGCACTTCCAAAGGAGTATGGGAAAAGGAAGTAGTAGAGGGACGGGTAAGAACATTATTAACTCTGTACAGTGGTCACAAGGTAATGGACAGGGAATGTGAAGGTAACATTTTTTTTATATGTTTTAAGGGCCATTTATATAATTGCAGTGGGGTGTACAAATCACAGCGGAAAAATGACAGTGTCTCGCAGTGTTTTTTTAATCAAGTTTGCGACTGAGATACTTCCCAGGAGCACTATTTACTTATAATGTGGTGTTTACTTTTCTGATGGGGAGCTATGGTTGCTCAGCAATAATTTCAGTCTAGGTTTGAAACAGTTTTCATTTAGCAATTACAAATAAACTTTCCTCCGAAACTGACACTGTATATATGAAAAGAGTGACAAATAAAAATGGAATTTCATAAAATATCAGTAAAGCGTGGCCATACCCTCCTTTTTTCTGCTATAGTTTGTAAAAGTGTTGCCCCATATTCTTGATAATGTAAGAGGGCATCAGTTACTTTTAGATAAAGTAGAATAGAAGTGCTACAACAAACACTCCCGCCTACATTATCTGAGGCCAGGAAAACAAGTAAAAAACAGTTAAATACAAGTAACTTTATATTACATAGAAATGTATGCATTATTATTTTTCAAATTTGTATTTTGTAGAATTCTGGAACGCTCTGTAATAGTGCTTAGAGGTTGCACACTGTATTGTGGCAGGGGGGCTGTGTGGCCCCCTCCTGGAGCCCTCAAGGGCCCTGGGGACTGGCACCTCCCAGGGCCAGCTCCTGCAGTGTCCCAGGGTGCCTACACCCGGGACACTGCTGTTTGCTTTGAGAGGGTGGTAGTCTCGCGGCTCCAGCCCTCCCATAGGAAACTTGGGGCCTCATTAGGATAGCAGTGAATCCGCATCCTCCGGGCCGGCAGAAGCCACCGCCGGCCCAGAGGATGCGGATTCACCACCGCGTCCACAGAAAACCCCCACCGCCAGATTATGATGGCGGTGGGATTTTGGTGGGACGCGCGGCGGACGGCAGGTCCGTCCGCCGCTGATCCACGGGGTGTGGAGGGCTATTTGGTGGCGGTGTCTGCAAGACACCATCAGCCAAATTAAGATGTGCATTAAGATGTGCATTGTAACATGCTTTTCCACGGCGGCTTTTCTACCGTGGAAAAGCATGTGGTCTTTGTTGTTTGGGGGCCCGTTGCGGGCCCCCAGGGCGTCAGGGTGGGGGGTTCACATAGGGGGTACCTATGGTACCCCCCAACATTTACATACACAAAACGGCAGGTGCCTGCCGCTTTGTGCATGTAAATGTAAAACATGCATTTTTAACCTTGCTTCAAGCAGCACCCGCCTCAAGGTTAAAGATTGCACCGAAGGGACCGATGCTGCCCCTGCGGACGGTCCCTCCACCTCCACCTCGGGGTGGTGGACAGACGCAGGTCCATCCGCCATCCTAATGAGGCCCTTGGTTTGGATATTACCTACTGGCGGTCACCAGTAGGTAATTATAGTTAGGACATATTTTCCATAGGAAATCCGCAACATTCTATTTGGAATAACTTTGGCGCCAGTTGACGAATCCTCGGGGTGATCCGTCAAGCGGGGGCTGAGAAAAAAGGGGGGTCCCAAAACGAGTTTTTCCAATGCAATTTTCTATAGGAACCTGTAATCGTAGCTACAGCCCGAACTGCTAAACGGAATTACACCATATTTGACAGAGAGGTAGCTCTTGGTTCAGACTCGTTCCTTTTGCTTATATGGTATAAATATGTTCAGTTGTTTCTGAGAAAATTGCAATGAAAAGTACATATATATCTATGGCCTCGGTGGATGCACAGATTATAAGCGCACCGCCCCGATCACGGCAAAATAATGATTGGCTGTGAAGTGGTTGTCAACATTCAAAACCAGGAAGTGTTCACAGCCATTTTGTGCGTCAGTAGAAGTGAGGTTGAAGTAGTCAGTGGAAAATATAATAAAAATAATAGCGGGGGCTCGCTGGGGCCTCCCCAGTCCAAGGGCTTCAGTTATGTTGAGAGGGGCGTACAGTAGGCTTTGGAAATAGGTCCCAGGGGTATTTGTTTAAAAAATATTAGCGGGGTTCGCTGGGGCCCCCACAGTCCCGGGGCTTCACTCATGTTGGGAGGGGGTGCAGTAGGCTGTGGAAATTATATCAGGAAAACTAAAATGCAGCGTATTGCAGCTTTTCTTCAGTATAATGTGGAATAATGTTTATTTATTAGGCAGTGTTCACTTTTGTTATGGCTAGAGTCACTTTGTTAAAGGGAAATTGATTAATATGTGGGAGGGCATGTTCTGTATGTGTGGGTGGAACAAAATTAAGGTATAATTGGCTGAGGTGTTCTAACAACAAGCTTAATGTTCATTGGGTGCGAACCATCGAAAGTAGAAGTGTTTTCTGTAATTCACTTCTGCTCCGGAGAGTAGCAAGGACATCTACATGTTGTAAGGAGGACCTTCCTGAGCTTTATGTTGTTTGGTTGTAAACTATTGAAAGTAGAAGTGCTGCCAGCCATTCACTTCCTCTCCGTAGAGTATGAGGAACATCTGATTGGCTGACGCGCTCAAAGGAGGAGCTTTTACAGCTTAATGTTGATTGGTTGCGAACTATTGAAAGTAGAAGGGTTGGCAGACATTCACTGCCGCTCTGCGGAGAAAGAGGGACATCTGATTTGCTGACGTGTTCCAAGGAGGACTTTCCAAAGCTTAATGTTGATTGGCTGGAAACCGTTGAAAGTAGAAGTGTTGTCAGCGATTCCTTCCCTCTCTTCGCGGAGTAATAGGGACATTTCATTGGGTAACGTGTTCCAAGCGGGACCTTACGACGCTTAATGTTCATTGGCTGTGAAGCATTGAAAGTAGAAGTGTTGACAGTCATTCCATCCTCTTCTGCGGAACAACATTGACATTTTATTGGCTAAAGTGTTCCACGCATAAGTTTGCTCCTTATTGGGTGGGAGCGGTTTACTGTTGTCAGGTATTTTGTGATGCACTTCCAAAGGAGTATGGGAAAAGGAAGTAGTAGAGGGACGGGTAAGAACATTATTAACTCTGTACAGTGGTCACAAGGTAATGGACAGGGAATGTGAAGGTAACATTTTTTTTATATGTTTTAAGGGCCATTTATATAATTGCAGTGGGGTGTACAAATCACAGCGGAAAAATGACAGTGTCTCGCAGTGTTTTTTTAATCAAGTTTGCGACTGAGATACTTCCCAGGAGCACTATTTACTTATAATGTGGTGTTTACTTTTCTGATGGGGAGCTATGGTTGCTCAGCAATAATTTCAGTCTAGGTTTGAAACAGTTTTCATTTAGCAATTACAAATAAACTTTCCTCCGAAACTGACACTGTATATATGAAAAGAGTGACAAATAAAAATGGAATTTCATAAAATATCAGTAAAGCGTGGCCATACCCTCCTTTTTTCTGCTATAGTTTGTAAAAGTGTTGCCCCATATTCTTGATAATGTAAGAGGGCATCAGTTACTTTTAGATAAAGTAGAATAGAAGTGCTACAACAAACACTCCCGCCTACATTATCTGAGGCCAGGAAAACAAGTAAAAAACAGTTAAATACAAGTAACTTTATATTACATAGAAATGTATGCATTATTATTTTTCAAATTTGTATTTTGTAGAATTCTGGAACGCTCTGTAATAGTGCTTAGAGGTTGCACACTGTATTGTGGCAGGGGGGCTGTGTGGCCCCCTCCTGGAGCCCTCAAGGGCCCTGGGGACTGGCACCTCCCAGGGCCAGCTCCTGCAGTGTCCCAGGGTGCCTACACCCGGGACACTGCTGTTTGCTTTGAGAGGGTGGTAGTCTCGCGGCTCCAGCCCTCCCATAGGAAACTTGGGGCCTCATTAGGATAGCAGTGAATCCGCATCCTCCGGGCCGGCAGAAGCCACCGCCGGCCCAGAGGATGCGGATTCACCACCGCGTCCACAGAAAACCCCCACCGCCAGATTATGATGGCGGTGGGATTTTGGTGGGACGCGCGGCGGACGGCAGGTCCGTCCGCCGCTGATCCACGGGGTGTGGAGGGCTATTTGGTGGCGGTGTCTGCAAGACACCATCAGCCAAATTAAGATGTGCATTAAGATGTGCATTGTAACATGCTTTTCCACGGCGGCTTTTCTACCGTGGAAAAGCATGTGGTCTTTGTTGTTTGGGGGCCCGTTGCGGGCCCCCAGGGCGTCAGGGTGGGGGGTTCACATAGGGGGTACCTATGGTACCCCCCAACATTTACATACACAAAACGGCAGGTGCCTGCCGCTTTGTGCATGTAAATGTAAAACATGCATTTTTAACCTTGCTTCAAGCAGCACCCGCCTCAAGGTTAAAGATTGCACCGAAGGGACCGATGCTGCCCCTGCGGACGGTCCCTCCACCTCCACCTCGGGGTGGTGGACAGACGCAGGTCCATCCGCCATCCTAATGAGGCCCTTGGTTTGGATATTACCTACTGGCGGTCACCAGTAGGTAATTATAGTTAGGACATATTTTCCATAGGAAATCCGCAACATTCTATTTGGAATAACTTTGGCGCCAGTTGACGAATCCTCGGGGTGATCCGTCAAGCGGGGGCTGAGAAAAAAGGGGGGTCCCAAAACGAGTTTTTCCAATGCAATTTTCTATAGGAACCTGTAATCGTAGCTACAGCCCGAACTGCTAAACGGAATTACACCATATTTGACAGAGAGGTAGCTCTTGGTTCAGACTCGTTCCTTTTGCTTATATGGTATAAATATGTTCAGTTGTTTCTGAGAAAATTGCAATGAAAAGTACATATATATCTATGGCCTCGGTGGATGCACAGATTATAAGCGCACCGCCCCGATCACGGCAAAATAATGATTGGCTGTGAAGTGGTTGTCAACATTCAAAACCAGGAAGTGTTCACAGCCATTTTGTGCGTCAGTAGAAGTGAGGTTGAAGTAGTCAGTGGAAAATATAATAAAAATAATAGCGGGGGCTCGCTGGGGCCTCCCCAGTCCAAGGGCTTCAGTTATGTTGAGAGGGGCGTACAGTAGGCTTTGGAAATAGGTCCCAGGGGTATTTGTTTAAAAAATATTAGCGGGGTTCGCTGGGGCCCCCACAGTCCCGGGGCTTCACTCATGTTGGGAGGGGGTGCAGTAGGCTGTGGAAATTATATCAGGAAAACTAAAATGCAGCGTATTGCAGCTTTTCTTCAGTATAATGTGGAATAATGTTTATTTATTAGGCAGTGTTCACTTTTGTTATGGCTAGAGTCACTTTGTTAAAGGGAAATTGATTAATATGTGGGAGGGCATGTTCTGTATGTGTGGGTGGAACAAAATTAAGGTATAATTGGCTGAGGTGTTCTAACAACAAGCTTAATGTTCATTGGGTGCGAACCATCGAAAGTAGAAGTGTTTTCTGTAATTCACTTCTGCTCCGGAGAGTAGCAAGGACATCTACATGTTGTAAGGAGGACCTTCCTGAGCTTTATGTTGTTTGGTTGTAAACTATTGAAAGTAGAAGTGCTGCCAGCCATTCACTTCCTCTCCGTAGAGTATGAGGAACATCTGATTGGCTGACGCGCTCAAAGGAGGAGCTTTTACAGCTTAATGTTGATTGGTTGCGAACTATTGAAAGTAGAAGGGTTGGCAGACATTCACTGCCGCTCTGCGGAGAAAGAGGGACATCTGATTTGCTGACGTGTTCCAAGGAGGACTTTCCAAAGCTTAATGTTGATTGGCTGGAAACCGTTGAAAGTAGAAGTGTTGTCAGCGATTCCTTCCCTCTCTTCGCGGAGTAATAGGGACATTTCATTGGGTAAGGTGTTCCAAGCGGGACCTTACGACGCTTAATGTTCATTGGCTGTGAAGCATTGAAAGTAGAAGTGTTGACAGTCATTCCATCCTCTTCTGCGGAACAACATTGACATTTTATTGGCTAAAGTGTTCCACGCATAAGTTTGCTCCTTATTGGGTGGGAGCGGTTTACTGTTGTCAGGTATTTTGTGATGCACTTCCAAAGGAGTATGGGAAAAGGAAGTAGTAGAGGGACGGGTAAGAACATTATTAACTCTGTACAGTGGTCACAAGGTAATGGACAGGGAATGTGAAGGTAACATTTTTTTTATATGTTTTAAGGGCCATTTATATAATTGCAGTGGGGTGTACAAATCACAGCGGAAAAATGACAGTGTCTCGCAGTGTTTTTTTAATCAAGTTTGCGACTGAGATACTTCCCAGGAGCACTATTTACTTATAATGTGGTGTTTACTTTTCTGATGGGGAGCTATGGTTGCTCAGCAATAATTTCAGTCTAGGTTTGAAACAGTTTTCATTTAGCAATTACAAATAAACTTTCCTCCGAAACTGACACTGTATATATGAAAAGAGTGACAAATAAAAATGGAATTTCATAAAATATCAGTAAAGCGTGGCCATACCCTCCTTTTTTCTGCTATAGTTTGTAAAAGTGTTGCCCCATATTCTTGATAATGTAAGAGGGCATCAGTTACTTTTAGATAAAGTAGAATAGAAGTGCTACAACAAACACTCCCGCCTACATTATCTGAGGCCAGGAAAACAAGTAAAAAACAGTTAAATACAAGTAACTTTATATTACATAGAAATGTATGCATTATTATTTTTCAAATTTGTATTTTGTAGAATTCTGGAACGCTCTGTAATAGTGCTTAGAGGTTGCACACTGTATTGTGGCAGGGGGGCTGTGTGGCCCCCTCCTGGAGCCCTCAAGGGCCCTGGGGACTGGCACCTCCCAGGGCCAGCTCCTGCAGTGTCCCAGGGTGCCTACACCCGGGACACTGCTGTTTGCTTTGAGAGGGTGGTAGTCTCGCGGCTCCAGCCCTCCCATAGGAAACTTGGGGCCTCATTAGGATAGCAGTGAATCCGCATCCTCCGGGCCGGCAGAAGCCACCGCCGGCTAAGCATGGGCGAATTTTGCGGATCTCGCGTTCGCGAATTTTGCGGATTTGCGGATTCGCAATCCGCAAAATCCGCGAATTCCCGCGAATTTGCGGATTTTTTTTTTTTTTTGTGTTCGCCCGTGTTTCTGCCAGTTCGCGAGGGTTTTTACAATTTCGCAATTTGCGAACTTACCTGTCGGGTCGCAAGTTTTGCGAACTTGTTGTTTCTACATGTCCAGCCTGTTTGGGACACTCTTCTTCATCACTGCCACTCTCTGTCACCACTGCCACTCTCTGACTACTCATGCCACCCTCTGGCCCACCCATGCCACCCTCTGTTTCATCACCACACCCTCTGGTTGTCCAGTGTACATTATTTTCGGCAAAGCAAAGCACACCTTCCCTGCCTCAAGTGACCTGAATTAATTTGGGGCTGATTAATGTGTCACAGAATATTTTTTTAGCTGGCACCTGCTTCCTTAGTGCGCCCTGATTAGTGATCTTTTGCACTTGCTAAGTGCTTTCATTGTTGCAAAATTAGTTACAACACCTGCCCTGCCCCAACTGACAATAATGAATTAGGGGCTAATTAATGTGTCACTGAAAGAATTTAAAGTTCCAGCCTGGCACCTGCTTGTCTGCTCCTTTAGCTGTAAATCAGGACCTTTGTGGCATACAGTTAAGGTCAGAGCAGGGTCACACAATAGTTGCAAGCAGGCAACCGAATTCTGGAGGGCCCCCTCAGGAAGCAATACAAAGAATCGTTACAAATCATGAGGTTGACCTTTTGCACCTGCTCATTGCTTTTGCTTTTGCTGAAATCGTTTTGCGGTTTTTTTCGCGCTATTCGCGGGGCGCGGCGTCGTGCGAAACCGACCGCGGAAGCCGCCAATTCGTGCGAATGAGCATTTTATTTTTTTGCGGCTTGTTGTTTCGCGAGTTTTTTTGCAGTATTCGCGAGCCGCTTGCAGCGCAACACGCGAATTTACCCCAAGGTCGAGTACGGGCGCGGCCATTTTGTTTGCGTGACGTATTTCCGTTTCCGCCCGCTATGTATAATCTCGCGCAGTAAGCGCATTGCGAGTAGAGGTTCGCACGAGATCGCGCGGGAAATCTAGAGGTTCGCACGAGATCGCGAGGAAAATCTCGCGCGAACTGACTTTCGCGCTCGGAAACGGGCGCCGGCCATCTTGTTTTTCATTCATTTCCTGTGTCTGGGCATGGTGTTTAATCCTCTTGATATCTTTCCCATCCTTTGCTTGTTTTCAGTTTTTTTTTTACGATTTTGCTTCTTATCTATCCCTCTCTTTTCCTAGCTGTATATTTTTGTCTTTTCTGCTATTTTTCTTTACTTTTAAACTACTTTTGTAAACTCTTTTCTTTTCTTCTTCCCTATCCTATTCTTTCTTAATTTTCTACTTCTTCCTACCTTACCTGCCCAGACCATGGTCAAGCCAGGCGCCGTGAAGCTGCCCAGGCACTTGAGGGCCGCAGCGGCGGCGGGGAGTAGTGCTGGACCCAGTGGCAGGACAGCAGGCGTGAGATCGAGGGGGGAGCAGGTGACGCGCCGGGAGATATTCAGCCCGGAGGAAGTGGGCGCGCTGGTGTACTTTGTCCAGCGCCGCCTGCCCAGGACCATCGCGGGAGGCGGCAGGATCGCGGCCGGCGGCTATAACATGCGGGAGCGCCGGAAGCGGTGGGAGAAGGTGTGCTGGGCCATATCCCACCTCTACGGGGTCCAGCGCACCTACAGCCAGGTCACCCATCGCTGGACGGACCTCCTGGACCGCGAGCGCGACCTGCTGGACCAGCTCGGCTTGGAGATCCCCGGCCTTGGTGAGTAGTAGTAGCCATTGGCATTTAATCACTCACTACTATGATGTTTTCTCCTGCTCTGTGTTGTTGTATTGCAAATATTTGTTTTTTACATGGAGCAAGCCAATAATGCCGCTGATGACGATTACATTGTAGTTAAATTATATTTCAAAATCTTCTGTGCATTTCAGGTGCACTGCTCTCCTTCTCAGTGGGGTTGCTACTATGCTTATTTGTTTTCTATTTCGTGGTCTCATTGGCCTGAGTAACTATTATGTATGAGTGTACTTAACAGAACTGCGTAATGCTAGACACTAGGGGGCAGATTACATTTACAAGCCCCTTGCGCCACGTTTACGTTGCCTTGCGTGACGCAACAGCGGCGTAAACGTGCCGCATCCCTGCAAGTCATTTACAGCATGACGCATCTAGGGAGATGCGTCACGTTATAAAGCCATGGGCCTGCACCACAATGGGTGCGTTCCTAGTACGCAGGGTGGGCGGTCCAGCGGCTGTGCGCCTCGCAAAATTGCCTGCGTGAAATCTACAAGATTTAACGCAGGCACTTCTGCGCCGCTGCTACGTCAATTCAATTCCTTATGTCTGCTCGAAGCAGGCGAAAGGACTGACACAGCATGTAAAGTATTGGGTGGCCCTGAGCATTACTGGAGTTGCATTGCGTTGGCGACGTGACTCCAGCGATGCGCCGCTCTTACGTGACGAGATGCGTCACGCAAGTGCCTACCCTTGCGCCAGGGCGCGCCGCATTGTAAATGAGGCACATCTGCCGTGTCGCAAGGGTAGTTTTGCGTGACGCATTTGATCTGGCGCATCTCTGGAGATGCGCCAGAACGCGTAAGTAAGTATGCCCCTAAGGGGCAGAATTGCAATTACCGTCGCATCCCTGCAAAGTAGCAGGGATGCGCCATTAATTGTGCGGCCCGCTACCACCACCAAACATGGTGCGCCGTATTTGCAATGCGGCGGCGGCGCCCCATGGGCCCAAAACGTCACCGAAGCTTTACTGCTGGAGTTGCGTCGCAACGATGGCGCAGCTCCATCAATGCTCTGGGGTACCCTATCTCCCCAATGCTGGGTCAAGCCGTACGTCTGCTTCAAGCAGGTGCAGGGTTTGTGTGACGCATCATTGTCCTAAAGGTGACTGATTGATATTTTGTAGATTTCCCTCAGCCACTATTAGGATGTGTTCCAGCGCAGGAATGCCCTCCCTTGCGCCGGAACGCCCCCTGATGGCGCAGGGCTTTATAACGGGATGCATCTCCCAAATGCGTCACGTTGTTATAATATTATACGCCGCACCATGGCGCCCTTTTTTGTTTAGCTGCTGCGTCACAAAAGTCACGCAAGAACGGCGCAAAAGAGCCGCAAGGGCTTAAATCTGCCCCTTCCTTTGTAACCCTGACAATAAGAAAAATAGTGGCGGTGGATTGATAGTTTGACTATTTAAATGACTGGTAATGTAGCAGGCAACTGTTAGTGTTGTCACTGATCTGACTGAAATCACAATGGAGTTTGTCTGTCACTTTGCGTCTTGCCTGCGGACTGCTGCCTGCCAGTCCTAGGTGAACGTTTCAGTACTTTGTTTAGTGAGTTACGTGACTTTCGAAGTCACAGGTCCGCATATAAATGAAAAGTAACCATAATCAATATAATTTCGCAGAAATATTTTGTTATTGTTCTTTTGAAATGTTTGATTTGGTTGACATTGACAAGCAACAATCATCCATGTTTTCTGTTCTTTCTTTCATGTTGTACGTCAGCTCCCCCCAGGGGCGAGAGGAGGACACAGGAGCAGCAGGCGGCGGATGCTGTTCATCAACAGGGCCAGGATCGGGCAGGCGAGGGCTCCTCTGCTGGCCCCAGTAAGTTTTCATTTTAGACTAGTACCTATTTTTCCTAGCGTTCCTCATTTGACTTTTTTCAAAATTGTCTTTGCTCTTCTTGTAGACTGTATCTAAATTCTTATCCTGCCTCTACTATGACTCCCTGTGGTATTACTAGATTATTCTTATTAGTCTGTCTGTGTAGCTAACTAAGATTGCACGGTTGGCGAAACTCCCATGATTCTAGTCAGCAATAGCTCTATCAACTTAGTGCAGTCCTCTGGGATTGTCCATAATGTCTTTTGAAGTGTTCTATCTGGACTCATGCTTGCAAAAATTGCAAAACCTTTCGCTCAGTCACTCTAGTCTGGACCAAAAAACACAGATTGTATTTAAGTTTAAAAGCTTTATTAAAAGTAAACACATTTATTAAAATGAAGTCATAATAAAACTAAACGTTTAACTGATAATGGAAAAGTGGTTAGTGCTGACGATTAATTGAAGACATTTCTTGTGGTCGAGCCGAGCTCTCACCTGGTTTCAACTTGATCTTGTTGTTAGAAGTCCATCTTCTGTCTGTGTGGAGAAAAATGGTGCGTGTTAAAAAAACAGCCTTCATCAGTTGTGCCAAAAAGTGCAGCAAGACAACCTTCCCTGGAAAAAGGGACATTTTTTTTTTAACTTTAACGACAGTCACAAATTACATTGTTTTCACATGTCTTCATTCCTAGACCAAATACTAGTGACTGCTTTATTCTAACATTCTTAAATGTACTTTGTAGGTGGAACATCTGGTGGCGGGGCCAGTGTGGAGGTGGTGGTGCTCGACACCGAGGCGGAGGGCGAATCGGGCGATGCTTCAGGGGAGGAGGCGGCGGCGGCAGCTGTGAGAGTTGAGACGGTGGTGGTGGCGGCCAGAGGTAAGCTCTTATATATTCCTTACTTATTGAGATTGAAGACTAGCTGGGAAGGCAAGAATATGAGATGCATGGCTGGGTGAATGATGAAGCAATGATGGGTGGAAGGACAACAGCCTGGGTGGGTGACACAGAAACTGTATGTGTCCATATACCTGGATCATGCTACTATCTGACTCTTAGATAGCATATGTGTATCTAGAGCAGGGGTACTCCTAGTACGGCCCGCGGGCCGGTGGTGGCCCGGCAAGCCTTCGTTGGCGGTGCGCTGACCTTGCAGACAATCACTGCTCCCCCGGCCCCCACAGAGCAGAGGCTTTTTTGTATTTCACCTGTTAGCGCCCCTGCATCTCCACTCTGACAATCACTGCTCCCCCGGCCCCCACAGAGCAGAGTGGAGATGCAAGGCCACAAAGAGGTGAAATAGAACTAAGCCTCTGCTCTGTGGGGCCGGGCAAGCAGTGATTGTCAGGGTGGAGAAGCAGGGGCGCTAAAACAAACAAAGCCTCAATAATATGTTAATGGTCTTTTAAAGACCTGTTAAGTACTTTGGTGTTGTTGTCTGTGTGTGCGCGTTGAGGAAGCGGTCTCAACCCGGGCTGAAGGCTGACACAGATAGACACACACACAGTGAGATGACAGAGGGAGAGGGAGGGCAGGAGGGAGAGAGAGATGGAGGGAGGGCAGGAGGGACAGCAGGAGGGAGAGAGATGTATGTAAATGCTGGGTCTGGTGGCTCAGTGGATGAGGGCATCTGCTGCAGGGACCTGTGTGCAACCTCATGGTCACAAGTTATCGTTTTGCTTTAGCCCCGCCCCCTCTGACTCCGCCCCCACCAGTGCGGCCCTCGGCCCCAAACTACACTGTAAATGTAGCCCCTGAGAGAAAGTTTGTGAGTACCCATGATCTAGAGAGAGTAGACGGTCAGTGGATGAAGTAAGTGTAACTTTGAAGAGCATGTAACACTAACACTGCACCCGCACGTCCGTTCCAGTGTAGGAAAGGCAAGGAAAAGAACTTTTAATTTTGTCCAAATACTACCATAAATAGTAGCAGTAGTTTGTATTGCAAGCACTGCATAGATCCGGTTATTATGGTGGCCACTCCCTACCTCTCTTAATAAGTTTAGTAGTACTCAGTCATTCATGTGTGGATGTATCACTGCCTGTCACTCAATAAAAAGCAAAGCACCTAAAGTCATCCCATATATAAGCAAAAACATCCCATGTGAAGTGATAGATAATCAGATTATTTATCTTCTTCAATTTTCCATTTCTAGTACTCATTTCCACTGTAGGGTGAAAGTTAAATTAATTAAGCAGTAGCCCTTGAGTTGTAACAGAGTATTCTCAGTGCCACCCGTAATAGAAAAGTAAGAGATTCACCACCTGCATGTACTGGACGGGTACAGTAACGCAACGGCAACGCAAGTCTAGGTCACTCCTCATGGCGTGCGTCTCTTTTTCTCGGGTGCAAGTTTACCGCGCTGGCATTATGCCGGCTTGCAGAAAATAACGTACCAATTTTCCAAAACAAGAGACAAGAAGAAGAATAAGACTGGTGTACTTTCATAGTCGACTCCAATGGAAGTCCACAGTGCTCATAGAATTTGTTCCTTAAACTCCCACTAATGTTAGAGCAAGGATGAAGAAGTGTGAGGTTAGATAGATACTGGCCTCAATAGTTATGTAATGCGCTTGCAAGTTGCTAGTTGTACTGCAGCACACATTTCTGCTGAATGATTGAGTTAATCTTAAAGAGCATTGGTTACAGACTATGTCTTTCTTTCTTCATATAGGTTCTCCTTCCAAACGAACAAGGAGGAAGGAGCTGGCTAGAGCGGCCCGGCAACGGAGAATCGAGGCCACTGTTGCGGAATATCGGCGGCTGGTGGCCCTGGAGGACGTGGAAAGTGTGCGGTCGACAACAACGACAACGTCGTCCTCCGTGGCCTCACCGGCTGCCACCGTGACCCAGCACAGTGGTCCACCGAGACTGAGCCGGGCTGCCAAAGGCAAACGCCACCGCCGAGCAGCAAGGCCAACAGCTGCTTCTCACAGGCCTTGCACCTGCAAGGCAGTGAAGGCACGCCTGCGCCGCACCACCCTGATGGTGTCCCGCCTTCAGCAGGAGCTCGCCTTGCTCCGCGAGGAGCATGATGCCCTGGCCCAAAAAGTGAACAGCATCCACCCCTAGTGTCCCTTGCCCCTTTTTTAGAGACTTTTGGGGGGTGGGAATTGGGAGTTGGGTTTTTGGGGACTTTTGAAGGACAATCGTTGGGGTTAGGGAGGGTCTTGCGGGAGATTATTTTGTTAGGGATATAAATATACTTTTTCAAACTTTATCTGAGCATACCTGTTTTTTACTGCTTGCCTGGTGGGTGGGGGTTTAACGTTGACTGTTTTCCTGAAAGTTTAGTTCCATTTTCTTCCTTTAAGTGTAAATGCCCAAATGTTTTCAACACTAAGTGCCTCTCACAGACTAAGTGAAGTGAATCCAAGAGTCCTAGGACTTTAGTAGTACTACCTTCAGGCTCTCGTCTCTCGTACTAATAC
This sequence comes from Lissotriton vulgaris, assembly GCF_964263255.1. Classification (NCBI taxonomy): domain Eukaryota; kingdom Metazoa; phylum Chordata; class Amphibia; order Caudata; family Salamandridae; genus Lissotriton; species Lissotriton vulgaris. Next base: position 1,716,753,675 of record NC_141689.1, on the reverse strand, counting down.
TCCATTATACCCCCAAACCACCAAACGCTTATCTTACCTGTAATTTGTGTTTGAAAGTAGGGCTAGGCCCAGGGCTGGCTCCACGGGAAACACCGAATAACGTTGGCAATCTTGGTCGGATAAAATTTCCTCATAGCGGTGGTAGTAGTGGTGTGCCACAGTGGCAGTTGCATGCCTATGAAAAAAAAGAAAATGAAATCTGGTTTGTCCTCCTGAGCAATTCAACGGTACAACTGAGAATATAGCAGGTGACAGAAGTACAGTAGAGCAGTGCCACATTGTAGCCTAACAAATGGTAAAGTATAACTACTAATTCGGTTGAAGTTCTTTCACATTAGCAATGGTTCTTTGTCAAGCAGAGTAAGAATATATCATCGACAACTGTGGAAAGAAAGAATGCGACAGTACAGGGCCTGTGTGGAATTATTGATAACTATATTCAACATAAGGTCTCTGTAGCCAGATACCCGAGAGCCTTGCTGGTCACTATAAATCCATTCACAACAACACTCAATGGGGTTGGTCTGGAAGGTGTCACGTTTACTCCCCGTGATCCAGTCGATGCAAATATGGTTCCACCTCCAAATGTCACCAACACCCAGAAGTGTAAACACAGGGTGTTCGAGGCATTAGGCGAGGGAGAAAAATAACAAACTAAAATAAAAAATGTGGGATGGGTAAAGGTAGGGTCAGCAGGGAAAGGATACCTGTAAGAGAAGACAAGACAGGCATCAGTGAAGTGATGTCCTAACATACAAGGGTACTCTCATATAGTCTCACTAAATAGTCTGCAAGTCTCCCGCCTACTCATGGGAAATGTAGTTTCATAGTACGGTAGGCGCTTAGGGGCTGCGTAACCTGACAGAAGGTATAGTAGATAGAAAAGGAGAAATTGCTTTTTTTCTAGGTGTCCCCTCACTCACCAGGGTTGCCCCTTGGTGACATGCTTCATCATTGGGGCCATCCCAGTCCTCTACGGCCTGGGGCGTGCTGCGACTTGCGAATTACGTAGGAGCACTTACAAATGACTATGTGTGGTGCAGATAGTGGAGTGGACTAAGTGATGTGTTAAGGGATCAATGTAGAAGCCGAGAGAGAGCAAAGAAATGCAGTCACAGTCAGAGAAAAAGGCAAGGGATACTGTATCTATGTGTGGTTGTAGTGGTCCTGTTGGAAGTGGTAAGTAAGTTGCCCGCAGAAAAAAAATCCTCCTATTAGCGGCACTCCTCCATTGCAGCCGACGCTTCGTCCACCGATGTTGGTCACCAGAAGACACCCTGTCCACTGCCTGCCTGATGCTGAATTGTGGCTCGCTACTGTGAAGCCTGACTCCATCCTTTTTTCCCCATTGCAGAGACTGAAACCCGGCCTGTAATTATTCAACGAAAAACAGGAAGTGATATAATATTACAACACCACTGATAAATAAATATAAGGTATGTAGGCTGTGGAGTGCAAAAAGTCACAATTTGTTTTTCCTAGTAGACAGACAGTACAATGTTTTTGAAAGTGCGTACTCTGAGTCACCTTTTGAAGGATAAGTAAGTATGGGCAAATTAATGTAGCGGATCTTGCCCCTCAAGCTAGGTGTACTGTAAACTGTGTTTTAGAACAAAAATAGATCTTCCTAGCAGTGCTCCCACCCAAAAAACGAGGCCTAGCAGAAAACTGGAGACAAAACTTACTTTGAAAGTAAAAGTAGGCCGAAGTACCCTAATTACCCATTACCCCCCGTGGATTGTATTCAAACCACTTGCAAGCAACCAAGCAAAAGTAGCCATAGCCAGCATCGCTCCAAGACTCGAAATCCCCCCCACTCAAACACATGCAATAGAAATACTGCTAACCCTAACGAACCCTAAGTTAAGAATAGTGGCAAAGGCTTTCTTTAACTATGCCAAATCCCCCCTTTCCCACCATGGATTTTCTTCAAATGACTTGCAACCAAAATTACACATTCTCACGAGTGCTCTAAGACCCCAGAACTCAGTTTGAAAAATCTAGAACACCCCGATACACATGCAATCCTGGTGCTAGGGCTAACCCTAACGAACCCTAAGTTACTAAAAGTGCCAAAACTAAAGGCTTTTCCGCGCGGATTTTGTCCCAACCACTTCTACCCGGTATTAGACCTTCCCAGGAATGCCCCAAGACCCGGCAACCCACCCGCCAAGAAGCATAACACCCCCAAACAGGCCAAAAGAAAAATCTCATACTTGCAATATTTCTGGGCCTTCGGTCCAAACGCGCTGCGTAGCTAGGCCATAAGTCGGGGTTGGCACGACGGATTTCCTGAAAAGCAAATGCAATCAAGATTAGAGTGTCCCAGCAGTGCTCCCAGACCACGAAACTCACCCGCAAACAGACGGAACCCCCCCTAAGAGCACCTCAAAGGCAAGCAAGTCATCAAAAACACAAAAAAAATTCCGCCTGGGATTTGGTCCAAAACACTTTTATCCGGTATTAGAGCTTCCCAGCAATGGCCCCAGAGCCGTCAACCCAGGAGAAAACGAGTAGAAGACCCCCAAACAGCCAAAGAGCAAAAGTACAAAAATGGGGACTTAGTCACTTTTTCACAAATTTCCCAAATCACTCCGCGCGCGCTCTGCAGCTAGGCCCTAAGTCCCCTCAGCCACCATGGATTTGCTTCAAACCTCTTGCAAAGTAAAGTATATATAGCCAGCAGTGCTCCCAGACCACGAAACTCACCCGCAAACACCAGCAAGCCCCCCAAACAGGCCCCCGAAAACGCTACATAGAGCAAAATGTCTGAAATAGCCCAAAAAAAAATCGGCCTGGATTTTGTCCCAACCACTTCTACCCGGTATTAGACCTTCCCAGGAATGCCCCAAGACCCGGCAACCCACCCGCCAAGAAGCATAACACCCCCAAACAGGCCAAAAGCAAAATCTCATACTTGCAATATTTCTGGGCCTTCGGTCCAAACGCGCTGCGTAGCTAGGCCATAAGTCGGGGTTGGCACGACGGATTTCCTGAAAAGCAAATGCAATCAAGATTAGAGTGTCCCAGCAGTGCTCCCAGACCACGAAACTCACCCGCAAACACCAGCAAGCCCCCCAAACAGGCCCCCGAAAACGCTACATAGAGCAAAATGTCTGAAATAGCCCAAAAAAAAATCGGCCTGGATTTTGTCCCAACCACTTCTACCCGGTATTAGACCTTCCCAGGAATGCCCCAAGACCCGGCAACCCACCCGCCAAGAAGCATAACACCCCCAAACAGGCCAAAAGCAAAATCTCATACTTGCAATATTTCTGGGCCTTCGGTCCAAACGCGCTGCGTAGCTAGGCCATAAGTCGGGGTTGGCACGACGGATTTCCTGAAAAGCAAATGCAATCAAGATTAGAGTGTCCCAGCAGTGCTCCCAGACCACGAAACTCACCCGCAAACACCAGCAAGCCCCCCAAACAGGCCCCCGAAAACGCTACATAGAGCAAAATGTCTGAAATAGCCCAAAAAAAAATCGGCCTGGATTTTGTCCCAACCACTTCTACCCGGTATTAGACCTTCCCAGGAATGCCCCAAGACCCGGCAACCCACCCGCCAAGAAGCATAACACCCCCAAACAGGCCAAAAGCAAAATCTCATACTTGCAATATTTCTGGGCCTTCGGTCCAAACGCGCTGCGTAGCTAGGCCATAAGTCGGGGTTGGCACGACGGATTTCCTGAAAAGCAAATGCAATCAAGATTAGAGTGTCCCAGCAATGCTCTCAGACCATGAAACTCACCCACAAACAGACGGAACCCCCCCTAAGAGCACCTCAAAGGCAAGCAAGTCATCAAAAACACAAAAAAATTTCCGCCTCGGATTTGGCACAAACCACTTTTAGTGCTTCCCAGCAATGGCCCCAGACCCGTCAACTCACCTGCAAAGAGGTAGAACAACACCCCCACAAGTGCTGAGTCTTTCTTCATTGGGCGTAAACCAGCCCTCTGCTTTGATGGAAATAGGAGTCTGGAGGAGGAGGATAGAGGAGCATGTTCTTCTGAACTTGTGAACCTGAGGAATGCAGACTGCGGCACCTTCAAATAAATTAGCAAACAAGTGAAGACAGTTCTGCTGATGGGCTTGTCTTTGTGATAATCTGATTAAAGTTTGAATTATATTAACTGTGCACAACAAAGAAAGACAGACACACAGGAATAAAAGTGAATAAGGATGAAAAAGAAAGTTATTGATTCGTTGTCTCATTTTCAGGGCTCGAAGTCGGAATCACGGTCCAGGAATAAGAATAAGGCTTCGTCATCATACTCTGCGAATTCAGCCCGGGTGAGGTCAGTGCCACCTGACAGAGTAGAAATTCCCTCATCTATGGTGCTGGCCACCTCCTCTTCATCCGGCACGCTCTCTCGTACTCTTATATCTGGTGGTATGAGGTGCTGATTCATCTTGATCATTGTTAACCTCTCCACATTTTTGGGCGAGAGGCGGCTCCGTTTGGGAGTTACAATCCCACCAGCCGCACTGAAAACCCGTTCAGAAGACACACTTGCGAGTGGGCAAGACAAGTAGTTTAAAGCCAGGTTGGTGAGCTGTGGCCACAATTCTTTTTTCCCATGCCAATACGCTAATGGGTCAGAATTAACATAGACCTCTGTGGAGTCATTCAGATAGTCCTTCACCATCGACTCAAGGTCCTCCTCCAAGGTTCCTCCACTTTGCGTAGCTCTTGCTGTGCCTCTGGCCTTTTGAGAACCAAACCCACGCAGAGCTAGCCAATCCTCTTCAGCCTCCAATGTTTCTGCTGTCTTTCGTGCAGATGATGCGGTTGCCGGTGTCTTTAACGGCTGAGAGGTCACTTGTGCCACAGCCACAGGTGCAGAAGTGGATTGTTTTGACTGGGGATGGCCTGCTGATGTACTGCCATTTCCTTCAATTTCCAGCCGTTCTGTTTCAAACTTCTTGGCTGACAAGGCTAGCCAACGTTTGTACTTTGTAACATCTTCATCAGCAAAAGCAAAGAATGCTCTGCCTGCCAGCGCCTTTTTGTAGCGTGGATCCAGAATAGTAGCACAAATGTAATGCTGTTCTGAGTGGATCTTTTGAAGACGTTCATCACCTTGTAGGAGCTCTAATAATTGCTCAGCCAGAAGCAAAGAAGAGCCTTTCTTTTTGTCATCTTTTCGAAACACAGAACACACCTCCTTCAGTTGGTCCTCCAGCATGTACAACAATGGGATAGCTTTTCCCAAATTAGAGTCCTCCTTGCTGACTGCACGCGTGAAGACCTCAAAAGGACGAAGCATGCGTGTTAGGCTTTCAACTATGTTCCATTGCGGCCCACCCATCCTCAGCTCCTCTATACCCTCTTTCAAGAAATATTGATCGAGTTGCGTATACTGCTCATACAGACGCTCAAGCATGTAGAAGGTTGAGTTCCAACGTGTTACCACCTCCTGGATGAGTGCTTTCACTGGCATTTGACATTGATATAGCATGCTCCTCAGCTGCTTGCGGGCCTTAAAAGAATGCCTGAAATGCTTGCAAATTTTTCGGCAGTTCTCCAATACACTGCACGCTGCACTGTCTTTATTACCCAAGAATTTTTGGACAACCAGGTTTATACAGTGCGCCAAACACGGCACTCTGAAATAGTAACCGTCCCTCATGGCCTTAACTATATTGGAGCCATTGTCCGTGGAAACATAACCAACCTTGCGTTTTAGTGGGGACAGACAGTTAAGGACCTTTGTGTTAAAGACATCCAAAATGTTTTCTGCTGTGTGACGTTTCTCCAAACCAAACATGGCTAGTGTTGCATGTTTCCGAGCACCTTTAAAAACAGTGTTAGTGTCAACACCTGAGTTTAGCTTTGCTTTAGCCCCTGAAAAAGAGACCCAGTGTGCAGTGATGCACATGTAATCAGCGCCTGCGCCACTGGTCCACATGTCTGTTGTCAGATGTATAGTGTGAACAGCACTCTTCTGCAAAGCTGCCCCAATCGCCTTCAGAACATCTTCATGTAGTGCTGGAACCGCAACTCGGGCAAAATAGAACCGGCTAGGAACCTTCCATTTAGGGCAGAGCACTGCCACTAATTCTAGAAAACCAACCCCTTCGACAAAAGAAAAAGGGAGAAGGTCCAGAGCTAGCATTTTAGCCAGCTTAGTGTTATACAGACGGGTCATTGGGTGGTTGCGTTCATATTGCGCTTCTGTAAACAACATCTTTTTAATGTTGCCCTGGACCAATGATTTACGGGATGATGATCTCTTCGACCCAGTTACGCTCGCTGATGAACTTTTCCGCATTGATGTCTCACTCTCTCCCACACTCTTAGTGTGGCTCCCATGGGGTGTGCTGCTGACATGGGAACTGGGTGTAAGTGAAGTGTTTGGATCGTCTTCTTCTACCTCCTCGTCATCAGCAGATGACAAATCAACGTTTTCATTACGTGCAATTCCGGCTTTCTTGACCGCCTCTAGGTGCGGAAACCATTCGAGAGGGTGCCTTCTCTCAAGATGACCTCTCTGGCCTCCGGTACCATAGTTAGAACCAAGCTTACCACGACTATATCGAAGCTTACAAAGGCTACAAATGGCTACGTTTGCCTTTTTTGGGCAAACACTAAAGAAGTCCCAAACTGGAGACTTGAAATGTCTTCGGGGGCCGCCGCCGGAGGAGGCGTCGATACTGGTGGTGGTGGTCCTGCTGCTAATGACAGATGAAGTGGAGGATGTGGATTGCCGAACTTCAGTACGTTTTGCACTTTCACCACCACGAATTGAGGTCGAGGACGAGGTGGGTACCTTCTTGCGAGGAAGAAATATGGAAGCGGTAGGTTTTGGTGTACTACTTAACTCCAAATCTAATGATTCCATTTCCATTGCCTCCTCGCCGACATCATCATCACGCTCAGCAGCTTCTCGGGATAGGGTCAAAATGTCTCTTTGCTGCATGCCCGGTGGGGCTGCAGTGACCTTTGTGATGACTGCCTCGTCGTCATCGTGAGAGGCTTCATCACCAGCAGTATCTGTCACTTCTTGTTGAGCCTCATCACACTCCATAGGTTTGAGTTTTTGGACGACCTTCCTTTTACGCTTAGGTACCGGTGGCAGATCATGGTGTGCCTCTGCCTCACTGTCAGACCGCAGTTGTCGTGGTTCCCAAGACAGATCACTTGCACCAGAACGAGGTGGGCTTGAAGAAGATGTAGACACCCCCCTTGATCTTTTCCTTGCTAGGGATGTGGAAGACAATGAATGATCATCAGGAGGAGTGGCTTCCAATGATACCTCAGCTTCATTGTCGATTTCCAAATGTGCCCCTACTTCGGGAGGAACAACTATTGTGGGCACTTGTGAACGTCCATGCACCTTTGCTTGCGCATCTCCTTTTGCTGCCTCTCCTTCCACATGTACTTGGGCGTGTACTTGCACATGGTGTTGTTGTTGCGGCTGTGGTTGTTCAACACTTGTCAGATGAGTTACAACAACCTGTGTTGATTCAGGGACATTGCTGCTACTTTCTTGCGATGAGCCAACATCACTGGTCGATGGTGATTGGAGAAGTACACTGACTGCCTCTGAAGCACTCAAGGGCTTTGACTTAAGTTGGCGTGGTGGTGGAGGCACTGAACCCAATGGAGCAGGGGTGCTGCTCTCAGGTTGGTCCCCAGCAGATCCTGCTGCTGCAGGCGTACTTTTTCTTTTGCTCCCAAAAAAAGTGGCGGGTGACACACCAGCCTCCTTGGTAACTTGCTTCTTCTGCTCCTTACTAGCAACTTTCTTGCTAGAGGAGCTACGGAGAACTTTCTTTGGGGGCGGGGCCATCTTCTTCAGAGCAGGTCAGACAGCAGGCCGCAGTTGCACGAATTGTAGAGTTGTCTGAGGCCAGACGTGACGTCGCGTGACGTTATGCTGCACACACACACCGCTGCAGGACTTCTTCCTGGCACTGGTGGTTCTCTTGAGTCTTGTGCACCTAAAAAAAATGGAAGACAGAGGAACATCAGTTCAGTTATAGAGCACAAAAAAATCGAAAAACACTGCAAAATCAGCACAATCCCAATCCATCCATGCCCTCCATAATGTTTAAATTCAAGACAACCCACAGAAAGACTAGGCCCATGCAAGACTCACTACCCCTGGGCATAAATAAAGGTTGAAAAGTAGGCAAAATGGTTGGAGGCCTAACAACAAAGCCTGCATTCAAAATGGCCACTTGCCTGCCAAGCACATGGCCAGTGCCTGTAGCTGCACTCAAAATGGCCACCAGCCACATGGCATGTCCCTCCCCATGAACACCCCCAAAAATCGAAAAACACTGCTAAATCAGCACAATCCTATTCCATCCATGGCCTCCATGATGTTTAAATTCAAGACAGCCCACAGAAAGACTAGGCCCATGCTAGACTCAAATACCCCTGGTGAAAAGGCCCCAACAACAGGTCAAAAATCGAAAAACACAAAATTGTACAAAAAAAAAAATTCGAAAAACACAGAAAAATCAGCACAATCCCAATTCATCTATGGCCTCCATGATGTTTAAATTCAAGACAACCCACAGAAATACTAGGCCCATGCAAGACTCACTACCCCTGGCATAAATAAAGGTTGAAAAGTAGGCAAAATGGTTGGAGGCCTAACAACAAAGCCTGCATTCAAAATGGCCACTTGCCTGCCAGCACATGGCCAGTGCCTGTAGCTGCACTCAAAATGGCCACCAGCCACATGGCATGTCCCTCCCCATGAACACCCCCAAAAATCGAAAAACACTGCAAAATCAGCACAATCCCATTCCATCCATGATGTTTAAATTCAAGACAGCCCACAGAAAGACTAGGCCCCATGCACCACTCACTACCCCTGGTCAAGGCCCCAACAACAGGTCAAAAATCGAAAAACACAAAATTTTACACAAAAAAAAATCGAAAAACACAGAAAAATCAGCACAATCCCAATTCATCTATGGCCTCCATGATGTTTAAATTCAAGACAACCCACAGAAATACTAGGCCCATGCAAGACTCACTACCCCTGGCATAAATAAAGGTTGAAAAGTAGGCAAAATGGTTGGAGGCCTAACAACAAAGCCTGCATTCAAAATGGCCACTTGCCTGCCAGCACATGGCCAGTGCCTGTAGCTGCACTCAAAATGGCCACCAGCCACATGGCATGTCCCTCCCCATGAACACCCCCAAAAATCGAAAAACACTGCAAAATCAGCACAATCCCATTCCATCCATGATGTTTAAATTCAAGACAGCCCACAGAAAGACTAGGCCCCATGCACCACTCACTACCCCTGGTCAAGGCCCCAACAACAGGTCAAAAATCGAAAAACACAAAATTTTACACAAAAAAAAATCGAAAAACACAGAAAAATCAGCACAATCCCAATTCATCTATGGCCTCCATGATGTTTAAATTCAAGACAACCCACAGAAATACTAGGCCCATGCAAGACTCACTACCCCTGGCATAAATAAAGGTTGAAAAGTAGGCAAAATGGTTGGAGGCCTAACAACAAAGCCTGCATTCAAAATGGCCACTTGCCTGCCAGCACATGGCCAGTGCCTGTAGCTGCACTCAAAATGGCCACCAGCCACATGGCATGTCCCTCCCCATGAACACCCCCAAAAATCGAAAAACACTGCAAAATCAGCACAATCCCATTCCATCCATGATGTTTAAATTCAAGACAGCCCACAGAAAGACTAGGCCCCATGCACCACTCACTACCCCTGGTCAAGGCCCCAACAACAGGTCAAAAATCGAAAAACACAAAATTGTACAAAAAAAAAAAATCGAAAAACACAGAAAAATCAGCACAATCCCAATTCATCTATGGCCTCCATGATGTTTAAATTCAAGACAACCCACAGAAATACTAGGCCCATGCAAGACTCACTACCCCTGGCATAAATAAAGGTTGAAAAGTAGGCAAAATGGTTGGAGGCCTAACAACAAAGCCTGCATTCAAAATGGCCACTTGCCTGCCAGCACATGGCAAGTGCCTGTAGCTGCACTCAAAATGGCCACCAGCCACATGGCATGTCCCTCCCCATGAACACCCCCAAAAATCGAAAAACACTGCAAAATCAGCACAATCCCATTCCATCCATGATGTTTAAATTCAAGACAGCCCACAGAAAGACTAGGCCCCATGCACCACTCACTACCCCTGGTCAAGGCCCCAACAACAGGTCAAAAATCGAAAAACACAAAATTTTACAAAAAAAAAAAATCGAAAAACACAGAAAAATCAGCACAATCCCAATTCATCTATGGCCTCCATGATGTTTAAATTCAAGACAACCCACAGAAATACTAGGCCCATGCAAGACTCACTACCCCTGGCATAAATAAAGGTTGAAAAGTAGGCAAAATGGTTGGAGGCCTAACAACAAAGCCTGCATTTAAAATGGCCACTTGCCTGCCAGCACATGGCCAGTGCCTGTAGCTGCACTCAAAATGGCCACCAGCCACATGGCATGTCCCTCCCCATGAACACCCCCAAAAATCGAAAAACACTGCAAAATCAGCACAATCCCATTCCATCCATGATGTTTAAATTCAAGACAGCCCACAGAAAGACTAGGCCCCATGCACCACTCACTACCCCTGGTCAAGGCCCCAACAACAGGTCAAAAATCGAAAAACACAAAATTTTACAAAAAAAAAAAATCGAAAAACACAGAAAAATCAGCACAATCCCAATTCATCTATGGCCTCCATGATGTTTAAATTCAAGACAACCCACAGAAAGAATCAGTCCACCCACCACTGAGTACCCCTGGGAAAAGGCCCCAAAACAGCAAAAAAATCGAAAATCCCAAAATTTTAGTTGCAGCAACTGTAATGCCCCAAACAAACTTACTTGTAAAATTTCTAATCCAACAGTGATCCAAAGAAAGTCAAAAAGGCCTCAAATCCAAAGATCCAGCAGCATCCACAAAAGGTAATCCTTCCAGGTCCACATCCGAATGAAAAGTGACCAGGAGATGGACAAAGCACTGGGAGGAGCCTGCTGAACAGGAACAGGAAGTTGAAGACTATGGGGCACTTCCTTCCTCCCACCCCCCTGCCCCCCTCCCCAAAATGGACTCCTCGCTAAAAAAGTGCAGGCAAATGTCAAACTAAGGAGTTATTCACATAAAAATCATCATTTCTAGAAGGTTTATGCTGCTTGCTGGTGGATTTCTTGTGCAGAATTGCAAATTTATATTTTCGCGCGCCGCATCTCAAATCTCGCAATTTGCGAAGTACCGCGAGACGTGATCTCGCCGTACTCGCGTTGACAAACTCTCGCTGGCAAGCCGCGATGACGTAATCGCGCTCGCCAATTCCCGCGGGATCACACAGCAAGATCCAAAATGGCGCAGCACTCGCAAACTATCGAAAAAAACAACTCGGCAAACGATGATAAACGCCGCGCGCCGCAAAAATTGTATCACCAACGCCGCGCGCCGCCAAAAAAATCCGCTGCGTGCGAATTTGCGGATTTTGCGGGAAATCCGCAAATCTCGCGGATTGCGGATTTCCCGAAAATCCGCAAAATCCGCGAGCGGAACGGATTTTCCGCCCACGCTTACCGCCGGCCCAGAGGATGCGGATTCACCACCGCGTCCACAGAAAACCCCCACCGCCAGATTATGATGGCGGTGGGATTTTGGTGGGACGCGCGGCGGACGGCAGGTCCGTCCGCCGCTGATCCACGGGGTGTGGAGGGCTATTTGGTGGCGGTGTCTGCAAGACACCATCAGCCAAATTAAGATGTGCATTAAGATGTGCATTGTAACATGCTTTTCCACGGCGGCTTTTCTACCGTGGAAAAGCATGTGGTCTTTGTTGTTTGGGGGCCCGTTGCGGGCCCCCAGGGCGTCAGGGTGGGGGGTTCACATAGGGGGTACCTATGGTACCCCCCAACATTTACATACACAAAACGGCAGGTGCCTGCCGCTTTGTGCATGTAAATGTAAAACATGCATTTTTAACCTTGCTTCAAGCAGCACCCGCCTCAAGGTTAAAGATTGCACCGAAGGGACCGATGCTGCCCCTGCGGACGGTCCCTCCACCTCCACCTCGGGGTGGTGGACAGACGCAGGTCCATCCGCCATCCTAATGAGGCCCTTGGTTTGGATATTACCTACTGGCGGTCACCAGTAGGTAATTATAGTTAGGACATATTTTCCATAGGAAATCCGCAACATTCTATTTGGAATAACTTTGGCGCCAGTTGACGAATCCTCGGGGTGATCCGTCAAGCGGGGGCTGAGAAAAAAGGGGGGTCCCAAAACGAGTTTTTCCAATGCAATTTTCTATAGGAACCTGTAATCGTAGCTACAGCCCGAACTGCTAAACGGAATTACACCATATTTGACAGAGAGGTAGCTCTTGGTTCAGACTCGTTCCTTTTGCTTATATGGTATAAATATGTTCAGTTGTTTCTGAGAAAATTGCAATGAAAAGTACATATATATCTATGGCCTCGGTGGATGCACAGATTATAAGCGCACCGCCCCGATCACGGCAAAATAATGATTGGCTGTGAAGTGGTTGTCAACATTCAAAACCAGGAAGTGTTCACAGCCATTTTGTGCGTCAGTAGAAGTGAGGTTGAAGTAGTCAGTGGAAAATATAATAAAAATAATAGCGGGGGCTCGCTGGGGCCTCCCCAGTCCAAGGGCTTCAGTTATGTTGAGAGGGGCGTACAGTAGGCTTTGGAAATAGGTCCCAGGGGTATTTGTTTAAAAAATATTAGCGGGGTTCGCTGGGGCCCCCACAGTCCCGGGGCTTCACTCATGTTGGGAGGGGGTGCAGTAGGCTGTGGAAATTATATCAGGAAAACTAAAATGCAGCGTATTGCAGCTTTTCTTCAGTATAATGTGGAATAATGTTTATTTATTAGGCAGTGTTCACTTTTGTTATGGCTAGAGTCACTTTGTTAAAGGGAAATTGATTAATATGTGGGAGGGCATGTTCTGTATGTGTGGGTGGAACAAAATTAAGGTATAATTGGCTGAGGTGTTCTAACAACAAGCTTAATGTTCATTGGGTGCGAACCATCGAAAGTAGAAGTGTTTTCTGTAATTCACTTCTGCTCCGGAGAGTAGCAAGGACATCTACATGTTGTAAGGAGGACCTTCCTGAGCTTTATGTTGTTTGGTTGTAAACTATTGAAAGTAGAAGTGCTGCCAGCCATTCACTTCCTCTCCGTAGAGTATGAGGAACATCTGATTGGCTGACGCGCTCAAAGGAGGAGCTTTTACAGCTTAATGTTGATTGGTTGCGAACTATTGAAAGTAGAAGGGTTGGCAGACATTCACTGCCGCTCTGCGGAGAAAGAGGGACATCTGATTTGCTGACGTGTTCCAAGGAGGACTTTCCAAAGCTTAATGTTGATTGGCTGGAAACCGTTGAAAGTAGAAGTGTTGTCAGCGATTCCTTCCCTCTCTTCGCGGAGTAATAGGGACATTTCATTGGGTAACGTGTTCCAAGCGGGACCTTACGACGCTTAATGTTCATTGGCTGTGAAGCATTGAAAGTAGAAGTGTTGACAGTCATTCCATCCTCTTCTGCGGAACAACATTGACATTTTATTGGCTAAAGTGTTCCACGCATAAGTTTGCTCCTTATTGGGTGGGAGCGGTTTACTGTTGTCAGGTATTTTGTGATGCACTTCCAAAGGAGTATGGGAAAAGGAAGTAGTAGAGGGACGGGTAAGAACATTATTAACTCTGTACAGTGGTCACAAGGTAATGGACAGGGAATGTGAAGGTAACATTTTTTTTATATGTTTTAAGGGCCATTTATATAATTGCAGTGGGGTGTACAAATCACAGCGGAAAAATGACAGTGTCTCGCAGTGTTTTTTTAATCAAGTTTGCGACTGAGATACTTCCCAGGAGCACTATTTACTTATAATGTGGTGTTTACTTTTCTGATGGGGAGCTATGGTTGCTCAGCAATAATTTCAGTCTAGGTTTGAAACAGTTTTCATTTAGCAATTACAAATAAACTTTCCTCCGAAACTGACACTGTATATATGAAAAGAGTGACAAATAAAAATGGAATTTCATAAAATATCAGTAAAGCGTGGCCATACCCTCCTTTTTTCTGCTATAGTTTGTAAAAGTGTTGCCCCATATTCTTGATAATGTAAGAGGGCATCAGTTACTTTTAGATAAAGTAGAATAGAAGTGCTACAACAAACACTCCCGCCTACATTATCTGAGGCCAGGAAAACAAGTAAAAAACAGTTAAATACAAGTAACTTTATATTACATAGAAATGTATGCATTATTATTTTTCAAATTTGTATTTTGTAGAATTCTGGAACGCTCTGTAATAGTGCTTAGAGGTTGCACACTGTATTGTGGCAGGGGGGCTGTGTGGCCCCCTCCTGGAGCCCTCAAGGGCCCTGGGGACTGGCACCTCCCAGGGCCAGCTCCTGCAGTGTCCCAGGGTGCCTACACCCGGGACACTGCTGTTTGCTTTGAGAGGGTGGTAGTCTCGCGGCTCCAGCCCTCCCATAGGAAACTTGGGGCCTCATTAGGATAGCAGTGAATCCGCATCCTCCGGGCCGGCAGAAGCCACCGCCGGCCCAGAGGATGCGGATTCACCACCGCGTCCACAGAAAACCCCCACCGCCAGATTATGATGGCGGTGGGATTTTGGTGGGACGCGCGGCGGACGGCAGGTCCGTCCGCCGCTGATCCACGGGGTGTGGAGGGCTATTTGGTGGCGGTGTCTGCAAGACACCATCAGCCAAATTAAGATGTGCATTAAGATGTGCATTGTAACATGCTTTTCCACGGCGGCTTTTCTACCGTGGAAAAGCATGTGGTCTTTGTTGTTTGGGGGCCCGTTGCGGGCCCCCAGGGCGTCAGGGTGGGGGGTTCACATAGGGGGTACCTATGGTACCCCCCAACATTTACATACACAAAACGGCAGGTGCCTGCCGCTTTGTGCATGTAAATGTAAAACATGCATTTTTAACCTTGCTTCAAGCAGCACCCGCCTCAAGGTTAAAGATTGCACCGAAGGGACCGATGCTGCCCCTGCGGACGGTCCCTCCACCTCCACCTCGGGGTGGTGGACAGACGCAGGTCCATCCGCCATCCTAATGAGGCCCTTGGTTTGGATATTACCTACTGGCGGTCACCAGTAGGTAATTATAGTTAGGACATATTTTCCATAGGAAATCCGCAACATTCTATTTGGAATAACTTTGGCGCCAGTTGACGAATCCTCGGGGTGATCCGTCAAGCGGGGGCTGAGAAAAAAGGGGGGTCCCAAAACGAGTTTTTCCAATGCAATTTTCTATAGGAACCTGTAATCGTAGCTACAGCCCGAACTGCTAAACGGAATTACACCATATTTGACAGAGAGGTAGCTCTTGGTTCAGACTCGTTCCTTTTGCTTATATGGTATGAATATGTTCAGTTGTTTCTGAGAAAATTGCAATGAAAAGTACATATATATCTATGGCCTCGGTGGATGCACAGATTATAAGCGCACCGCCCCGATCACGGCAAAATAATGATTGGCTGTGAAGTGGTTGTCAACATTCAAAACCAGGAAGTGTTCACAGCCATTTTGTGCGTCAGTAGAAGTGAGGTTGAAGTAGTCAGTGGAAAATATAATAAAAATAATAGCGGGGGCTCGCTGGGGCCTCCCCAGTCCAAGGGCTTCAGTTATGTTGAGAGGGGCGTACAGTAGGCTTTGGAAATAGGTCCCAGGGGTATTTGTTTAAAAAATATTAGCGGGGTTCGCTGGGGCCCCCACAGTCCCGGGGCTTCACTCATGTTGGGAGGGGGTGCAGTAGGCTGTGGAAATTATATCAGGAAAACTAAAATGCAGCGTATTGCAGCTTTTCTTCAGTATAATGTGGAATAATGTTTATTTATTAGGCAGTGTTCACTTTTGTTATGGCTAGAGTCACTTTGTTAAAGGGAAATTGATTAATATGTGGGAGGGCATGTTCTGTATGTGTGGGTGGAACAAAATTAAGGTATAATTGGCTGAGGTGTTCTAACAACAAGCTTAATGTTCATTGGGTGCGAACCATCGAAAGTAGAAGTGTTTTCTGTAATTCACTTCTGCTCCGGAGAGTAGCAAGGACATCTACATGTTGTAAGGAGGACCTTCCTGAGCTTTATGTTGTTTGGTTGTAAACTATTGAAAGTAGAAGTGCTGCCAGCCATTCACTTCCTCTCCGTAGAGTATGAGGAACATCTGATTGGCTGACGCGCTCAAAGGAGGAGCTTTTACAGCTTAATGTTGATTGGTTGCGAACTATTGAAAGTAGAAGGGTTGGCAGACATTCACTGCCGCTCTGCGGAGAAAGAGGGACATCTGATTTGCTGACGTGTTCCAAGGAGGACTTTCCAAAGCTTAATGTTGATTGGCTGGAAACCGTTGAAAGTAGAAGTGTTGTCAGCGATTCCTTCCCTCTCTTCGCGGAGTAATAGGGACATTTCATTGGGTAACGTGTTCCAAGCGGGACCTTACGACGCTTAATGTTCATTGGCTGTGAAGCATTGAAAGTAGAAGTGTTGACAGTCATTCCATCCTCTTCTGCGGAACAACATTGACATTTTATTGGCTAAAGTGTTCCACGCATAAGTTTGCTCCTTATTGGGTGGGAGCGGTTTACTGTTGTCAGGTATTTTGTGATGCACTTCCAAAGGAGTATGGGAAAAGGAAGTAGTAGAGGGACGGGTAAGAACATTATTAACTCTGTACAGTGGTCACAAGGTAATGGACAGGGAATGTGAAGGTAACATTTTTTTTATATGTTTTAAGGGCCATTTATATAATTGCAGTGGGGTGTACAAATCACAGCGGAAAAATGACAGTGTCTCGCAGTGTTTTTTTAATCAAGTTTGCGACTGAGATACTTCCCAGGAGCACTATTTACTTATAATGTGGTGTTTACTTTTCTGATGGGGAGCTATGGTTGCTCAGCAATAATTTCAGTCTAGGTTTGAAACAGTTTTCATTTAGCAATTACAAATAAACTTTCCTCCGAAACTGACACTGTATATATGAAAAGAGTGACAAATAAAAATGGAATTTCATAAAATATCAGTAAAGCGTGGCCATACCCTCCTTTTTTCTGCTATAGTTTGTAAAAGTGTTGCCCCATATTCTTGATAATGTAAGAGGGCATCAGTTACTTTTAGATAAAGTAGAATAGAAGTGCTACAACAAACACTCCCGCCTACATTATCTGAGGCCAGGAAAACAAGTAAAAAACAGTTAAATACAAGTAACTTTATATTACATAGAAATGTATGCATTATTATTTTTCAAATTTGTATTTTGTAGAATTCTGGAACGCTCTGTAATAGTGCTTAGAGGTTGCACACTGTTCCGCTAACAAATCACATACTCACTTAAGATTATATAGGATAGTACTATTATAATATACAGTACTGGTCCTATATATTCTATAGGGAGAAAGTGCATAGGAACTGCACCTGAGAAGAATAGAAATTAGAAAATAACATTCAGAAATGTAGGGTTTATTAAATATTTAAAGTAACAAAGTATGTATGAAAGCTCTATTTTTTATTCTGCAATTTCGCAAAATATGCTCTCTGAAAAAAAATCTGATAAAGTATGTTCTAATGTTTCGTAAGCTGTATTACAGATGGTGTCGAAAAATCTCTTATTCCGTTTCTGTAACAATAGGACAATCTATTACAATATAACAAATGGCACCATTGTTACAGTAAAAAGGAAAATAAAGGTATCTATACAGAACATCCATAACAAAATACTTTTGAGTGGTAAATATTTTCTGAGCTTCTTTTGTCCGGGACTTCAAAATGTTTGATCTTTATGGCGACAGGTTATAAACTCCTCTGAGATCATTATGACTGTGAAATTTATAACATACATATTCAGAGTATATGATCAAAAGGGGGGACCAGACTAAAAGGCAGAAGCTGGTGACGTTGCTTATATAGCTTTACTCTTTGTGCCGGCGGGTCATGAACTCCACTGAGATCAGCCTAACTTTTAATACTATAATATACATATTTACAGTATATGATTCCTAGGAGAAAACACACTAACAACTGGAAGGTGGTGACGTTGATTGTAAATGTTTAGGGTTTCCGCTGATGGGTCAGCAACACCTCTGAAGAGAAGTACAGTGTCAATATTATAATATAGAAAGTCACAATATATAAGCTGAAAGGAGCCAGAAAAGGAGCAATGTTTGTTGTAATCTATCTGCTTCTGAAAACAAGCTGCTGACGTTACAGAAAAAAGGGAAAACATGCAATAACACTTTTTTCTAGATATAAATGTTTAAATATTGACAAATTATAACTATCTACTATGCCATAATGAAACAACTTACAACTCCGGAATATGATTTGTTGATGCTAAAGAAGAATCCAATGCTGGAAAAGGGAACCTGCATCACAGATTGGCGACGCAGAAATAACTCACGAAAACGAAACTAATCGCACAATAGGTGTGGTTTATATAGCTTTTCGGTGTTTAGTAGTCTATGGAAGGAAGATGCGGCTCCGCTTATTTAGACGTCACGTTTTACACTTTACACGTGCTCACGTTTTAACTGTTTTACTTGTGCACATGTTGGGAAATGTTACAAACTGTGAAGCTGTAAAGGTTTGAATTTCCATAATAATACGTATAAGTTCCTTATTATCTACATACGTTGGAGAGTTTACAAAGTGTTACCTGGTAAACTGTGTCCTTTGCATTCTCATGATTAAAAACATCTAAATAGAAGACATAAAAAATTAATATTGTTTACAATAGAAGAAAAAAAAACGTTCTAATATTTCTCATCACTATGCTGATGGACTTTGGAATCGAACTGTGAACGCTGTTGTTCAAAGTCAGGTATTATAGGTGCTGCGTCATCATTTTACCACACTTATATGTTAATTACTGCTAATTAAGTTGAAAAATTCTTAAATTATAAGTAGGGCTCCTTGTTTTATGTTTTTACTGATTTTTACAGATAAATACAGGCAGAAATGTATTTATGTTTCTCTCTGTATTATTTTAAAGTGTGGATAATACGGAAATTGGGTTATTTTTTGAGCGATTCTAAATGCTGTCAATGATGAGTACTAGGCCAATAGGTCTGTTGTTCTAAAACTAAAAGGGTAAAAACAATAAAAGACTTTTAGTAAAGAGCCTTAAAGAGCAATGTATATGCACATTTCAATATGAAAGTTGTGTATAGTTTATCATCTAAGAGTGTTTACATGAGTGAAAACGGTCAGTCTTTCAGCCATGAGTGCATATTTATCAGTAAAATAAATGTTGACATATGCTGTTTTCAGATTCATTTTTTTATAAAACCCGAAATATATATGGGTAAATACAGATACAATTATTTTTTAAAAATACGGAAAAATACAGATGGAAATGTCCCAAAAATAAATATCATAAAACCAGGAGCTATAATTATAAGTTATAAAACACTACTGTTAAGTTTGTTTTCACTATAAAAAGTATACACGCGTTTACTAAACAAAAGCTATAGGTATAGGGATATTTTAGTTAGATATTGACATTTAAAAAACCTTTGAAATTCACTGAAAAAACATAGGTTTCAGACAGGTTATAGTTAGGAATTATCATTTAAAAACCGTAGAAATTTATTGCAAAAACCATAGGTTTCAGGGGTGTTATAGTTAGCTGGATATTTCACTCATACAAAACCATTGAAATTCCTCCGTTATAGTTAGTTGTACTAACTGTAACTTTCGCGCTCGCAATCCACTGGTGATGATGTCACATATTACATCATTCATGACATGGTCAGTGACATCACTGATGACATCATTGATGACACCTCAAATTACATCACTGATGGGATAGGCTTCCCTCATGCATTGCTGGAGTTATGTCCTGCTTGTGACACAACTGCAGAAATGCATAACTTTAGCGCCAACAAATACATCAGGATTCCAGACAACTCTGTCATTGATTGCAACATAGAGCGCCATAGAGTAAATATAGCGCTTCCATGGTGGTGCCAGAAGGGCGCAGTGAAAAGTGTCCAATCGCTTTTTTATTGCAGCGATGCAACACTCTTCATGAATAGGGCCCAGGAATGTACTCTATCCTATTGATTGGGTGCATTCCTGACCGTTTGTTTTGGTGCAGGGCAGTGCAACAATATTCCCAAATATCTTAAACGTGGCCCCAAGATGTTGCACCAATATTAAGACCAGGTATTTTATGGCCTTAAAAACTGTGTCTAATTGGACTTAGCAGCAGTATTTTTGGTTTTGCAATGTACAAGGAAATCCTCGTAAATATTGTGTTGTGTGTTTTGCAGGAGTTTTTACACGGAACCCCTACCTTGCATATTATTTTCAGTAAGTCACACGAACATTAGTGCCAATATGAATAATTCACATTACGCTAGAAAATTACAGCTAACTAGAGTTAGCGGCAACTTGTAAATACGTCAATAAAAAAATTAAAAAAAATTGACACTACTGCGGCATTAAGTTCTTGTAAATATGACCCCAAGTTTACCAGATGTATTGGCCTAATGTGCCCCAAAATGCACAATTTTTCACTAATGTTTCCAAAAATATATTCGAGGGGGATCACCTGATTCAATTTTATTGTGGAATTCCAATTATACAATGCATCTCAGACGTAATCCTGATTTGGATGTAATCATGAAAAAGTTTGCCTCACATTTCACTAGGAAGTACCTGGTGAAATGGAAAGAAGGTAAACTGTTTACAAAAAGTGGTTATCTATATGAAAATCTCTGATTCACCATTTTAATCTATGCGGTAATCCATGTGAAAATGTTGATTCGTCATCTTATGCCCCATTAAAGTAAGGGACACTGTGGGCCTGATTCTAAAAGATGAACCTACACTTCTGTGTAATTTTACTCTTTTTTGGTATTCACAAACTTTACGACTGTGGAAACTTCATAGTCATGCGGAGGACAGGCTTAGCTTTTTATCAGTGGTGGTCGGTAATTTTACCAGGGAGGGGGTCGGGAACACACGCACATATACACACTCACACCCAAGCATTCACACATAAAAATTCACAACACCACTCACAAATACACATACATTCATACATTCACACATGCACATACCAAACATAAAAAAACACATAAAACTTACCTTCACTGCAGCGCTCCGAGAGTGAATCCTTGGCAATCCCAGGAGGTTTGGGATTGCTGCCTTCTATGGTCAGCCAATGAGATAAAGCAGAAGTCCCTCGCTTATCACAGAGTGGGATGGGTTCCGTGAGACTGCTGCCCCCACCCCACCCTGTGACAAGTTGTCACTGATTGACACTTGGCCCTGCGCACTTCAGGGCTTTTAATTGAAGTGCCAATGTCCTAGGCAATCAGTGATGCTCCCCCTTGTCATTCGGGGGAGGGCCTTGAGGCACTTTTGCCAGGCTGAGGAGGTCACGCCCTCAGGGCTGTGTAATCTTCAGCTTGGAAAAGTTCAACGTAGGCAACCAGGAGCCTGCACATTTAGTGCATGTCTATCTCTTGGCTGCCTAACCTGAACAAGAAGAGTGTCTCTGGCAGACACTCTTCTTGCCTGGAAAAAGCTGGGTGTTTATGGCCCCTCACCCTATATGGAGGAGCCACTGCTGTGTTTTATGTGCAGAGTTCTCCTCCCCAACTACAAAGTCTCTGCAGTTCTAAAGTTACCATTAAACTGTTTGCTGAATACTGAAAATGAGTAAACTTACACAAAAGTGTATTTTACCTTCGTGAATCGGGCCCTCGAAATAGGGAGGTGGTTTTGAACAGGTTAAACACTTATATCAAGCGTAGTATTACCTCTCATAAAACACAGGACTCCTAATAAGGTTCCTCACTTGCATGCATGTACAATTATACAATACCATGTGTTAGACCTAAAAACCTTAGGGTGGTCTTCCCCAAACCTTTTACCATCTTGCCATTTTGCCTCATATTTTTGTTGATTCATTTTTTGTTGGGATTTGGACACTGAGCAACTTACCATTGCTAACCTGTGCTAAAGTGCACATGTTCTCTACCTTAAATCTGGTTTGATTGATGTATCCACGATTGGCACATTTAATTGACTTATAAGTCCCTAGTGAAGTTCACTACATATAGTTAGTACTTAAACATGGCTCAACCCTGCCATTGCTGACCGTGTTTGTGCTATTTACAATGACATGTCAACTTGGCATTTAAACCCCTTGCTGAGCCTTAAACTCCTCTTTTTTGCATATGTCACAACAAAGGTAGTTCCCTGCTAGTTCATAAGGTAGGGTGCTATGTTACTAAAAGGAAGGGCATGTGCTGTTAAGTTTTAGATTTCCTGATAGTTAAAAACTCCCAACATTATTTGTCACTATTGAGAGGTCTATCCCCCCTCATAGGTTAACATTGGGGATGACTATTACATTTAATAAGCTGTAATTGCTAATTGAGTGAAGATAGATGTGTCATTTTAGTACATGTGTAATGTTAATGATAAATCCTCTTTAATGGTAAAGTTGAATTTGTTTTTGCAACTCAGAAAATGCCACTTTTAGCAAGATAGCCATATTCCTGCTTTTAACCATTTGGTGTCTGCTGCCTATCTCTGATCACCGGCTTGGTTGGATGACGGCTGGACTTTGTGTATTCCCTTACATATGAATAGGCTGTGTCCTGTCCACATACAAAGGGCTGCGTACCCCTCTGTAGTGAGTCTGGCCCCACGGCAGGAAGAAATTACCTCTGTGCACTTTAAAGACCCTTCTTTGAAGTCACTCGCACTTCAAAGGCACACAACTGGGTATAAGTACTGGGCCTTTGAACCTACCAACTCAGTACACTTCTATACCTGAACTCATTCTGCCAAGAAGGAGAACTGCTGTGCTGTGCTTAAGGACTGACATTCTGCTGGAGACTGCTTCCCTAGAGGACTGCTGCCTTGCTGTGTTGCCGTGCTGCCCGTGCTCTCTCTGGGGAAAGACTGAACCTCCATCACTAAACCCAAAGTGACTCCAAGGACTAGCCTCCTGTTCTAAGAGTCACAGGCCCCAGAATTATACCGTGCTTGTGTTCCTGGAAAATTATAAGTGGAACCAGGTGCTTGCTCCAGTGAAACCGACGCATTCTCGGCTGCAAGAGCAGAATTACCACATTGCCTCTATTGAAGGAACAGAACAGGTGCATCACACTCGGACCCAACACAACAGAACTGCCTCATCGGAACATCCATAGCACTGCCAATGCAGAGAGACGATTGATACATTCCCTCAACTGTGTGGAGAAATCCAGCGCATCGGTTTTGGAACAATCTAATCTCATAACCGGCTCGTCACCTTCGAAACCAGAGCATTCCCATCATTGAGAGGAGAAAATCGATGTATCATCTCAATTGTGGGATCGACACTGACGCATCATTCGACTACACCCTGTATCTTCGTTTTACGGCAAGGATCAAGGTACTTTTTTTAGTGGGCCTTGTGTGGTCCCATTAACCGGCCCATGCTCCATCGTGGTCAGTCTGAATTTTTTACTTTGTCCCGGTCCAGCATGACCAGATACCCCACATAGACACTTGTTACTTCTAAGCATTATTTTTACAATTTCTACTCATTGAATTATTTGTCATTTTTGTCTTGTTTGATGAAGTAAATATGAGCTATTTTTCTAACTTGCTGTGGAATCTTTTTGTGTGGTGTCTTCACTGTTTACTGTTAGAAGTGTTGTACAAGTATTTCACACATTGCCTCTTAAGGTAAGTCTGACTGCTTGGTGCCATGTTACTAGAGGGTGCGCACAGGCTAATTTAGGGTGTTTTGTTGACTAACCCTGACTTGGATTGTAGTTCTTGCTTGGACAGAGTGCAAACCCCTGCCAACTAGACACTTAATTTCTTACTCCACAAACAAGTGCCACGCTTACACGTCAAGAAAACAAGTGTATTAATTTAGTGCAGTTGTGTTTGTATGCAACCAATGGACGGAAATGATGTTTCCGCACTTCTTCAATGATCATTTTAAAAGCTGTCTATAGTATTTGAATCTTTCCGCCCTGTATACATACAGCTGAATGCGTCTCATGTCCTAACAAAGACTACTGATTTTAGTGGCAGTTCCAATGTGACACAAACATGACGCAGAGTTTCCTGGAGCTGAAAGTAGCGCACACAGTATCTTCCACAGCAGTTACACTTGTAATCTTTCTCGACCTGTCTCTGTTTCCGATAATACATTTTCAATGCCGGATTCCATTGATCCCATACTCTTTTTGAGAACGATGCGCGACCTTTTGCCATTCAATACGGAATGAGGCAAGTGAAAGGGCACGAAAGGACTGCTTTCTCGCTGCAGACCCAACGTGCTTTAATAGCACCGAGGAGCCCAGTCCGCGTATCAGTAGACTGCACATCTGTTTCCGAGAATTAGCTTTTAAATCTCAGCCACTCAATTTAAAGCTCAGTGATGTGGGTGTGCTGCAGAGGCAATGGCAATTTTTAAATATAATGAATGCAATTGCTTTCCGCCAGATAGCAGGCATCTTAATTGTGATTCCACTTGTCAGATGCACTTTAGCTTTATGCCTTCCACTTAGGATTTTAATAAGCTGTAAGTAACATTGGCTGTAATGTCTTTTGCTACCAGCCTCAAATTAAACACAATGAATGATCACCTTTTTAACATCGGCAGATGTAAATGACTGCATCCAAGTCCAGGAAAACACATTGTGTCCATTAAGTTTTAGCAAAATGTATTGTTTTGAATGTATCCAATTAAAAAGTAAAGGCTTGCAGTTTGTCACAGGCCTGCACGGAATAACAACAAAATAAAATAGAAAAGAAAGTTTATTCTGCTTAGCGCTGACGTTGGCAGAGTTACCAAGTGCATTAACTTTTTTACTGATTCTTATTTACCTTTCTTATAATTCCATCTATCTACTCTTGTTTTTTAAGTAAAAAAAAATTGAATACGAAAAATGATTTAAAGAAGTAATCTTTTGGTGTATATTTATAATACGTAAGTAGAGTTAATCTAATATTCAAGTACAAAGCAAACATTTGTATTGTGGAACCGAATCGTTTTGGAACAAGTGGGAGAATGATTGGCTATTAACTTCTGATTAGAATTGTAGTATTCTCTGTTCCTTGGTGCATATCAAGGGGGTTTATCTCCGCTTTTTTGGCTTTAAAAGCCAAGAAAGTGGAGATAAAATTATCTCCCTATTACCTAGCTGTCGCTAACACCAGTTAGCGACAGCTAGTAGGAGATAGCGACCATCTTGGGCCCCGCTTTGCATGTCAGTGATATTTATCACTAATGACATGCAAAGTGGGCGTGCCAAGATGTTAGCGACTGGAAACAGTCGCTAACATCGCTATCTCCAAAAGCTAACACCTGCCCCTGAGCAGTTCTTAGCCATGTTATCCAATGGTAGGTGGATAGCATGGCTAAGAGCATTAGCTCGGTAATGCCTGAATATCGCTGACTTTTCAGCGATATTCATGCATTATTTCCGATTTTTATCGCATTTGCGATAAACCTTGGTAATACCAAGGTTTATCTGCTATAAAAATCGCCGCAGCTCGGCAATAATTTTTTCTCGCTAACCAAGCAATAGCGATAATTATCGCTATTGCTTGGTAATATGCCCCTTAGTTCGTAGAGAAATAAAATCTGTCTCGTTTGTAATGTCGGTACCTAAAAAGTAACTTTATAAAGTACTTCTGCGCATGTTATCCTGATTTTCGTAATCCCCTGCGGGACACGTTCTAATGTTTCACCTGGTGCTAACCCACACTCTACACCCACCCATCACAGGTGTCACCGGTCAGGAGACCCTACCAATAAAAGGGGCAGGGCGCACATGCCCTGGGCCAATTACCAGTACCCTACTACGGTATCAGCCTGCCTTATTTCTCACCCACAACCCTACAATGTTAGCAAATAAGCGAATATAGAACTGGAAAGATGATGAAATTAAAGACAAGGGGTTAAGCGATCGTGTGCAGTCTCCAGAAAGTTGACAGCAAAGTATATGAAAAAAAAGTTGACAAACAAAACACGCCGCACATACCAATGACGTTGTGAAAAGTTTGACCAAAATCTAAAAAAGAAACTTCAAGCTTAGGAATCGAATTACAGCCTTCAACACTGGAACCTAGAGTTTTGGGAGGGTATCCTTCAGCTATCGATCTTCGAGAGAGAGATAAATAAAATGGGTCCATCTGAACACAAAAATCCAAATAAAATGTCAAGCATGACAATTGAATACTTTTTGCTCACAGTGACCACAGGAGAAAGAGGAAAAAAAGGTCAAATATGGGAAAGGTCAAATATGGGACAGCATCAAACGTATGTAGTCGACGAAAAAATAAATAATTACTGATGTTGGCATGACAATAACAACATTCTAAGTCCAATGAGTTGCTAGCAAGCATTGGCCCAACCATGACTGGCTTTATCATTGGGGGTGCCAGATGTGACTATCTATGGAGGCGCCCAGCTGCAATGACTTACTTCTTCATGAAATTCCTCACTCCACCCTCCAATAGCGCCCTTCGTCTCTCCTTAGATGCTCTCTCACATGTTCTCATTTTATAGCTCTACTCAGCCTAATATGGCGTTAGAGTGCTTTACATCACAAACATATTATACAAGCGTGTTCATCAATGTATAGTAAATGATCCTTAAGACAACGAGGTGTACAAGGTGTAGGAGTCACATCTCATCCATACTGCTAGGCCTCACATTTATAGAGTGCTTGATCTGACTAAGCTAATGGGACAATTTAGAAATGTTGCTGTCCTGCTTTGCGTGAAAAAGGAGAGAACACATCAGCACCATATCTCCTAAGATATGGTGCTGTGGCTCTCACCTCTAGCGCTGGCATACCTCATGCTGCCTTGCACCAATGCACACCCCCAGCACTATATTGTAAGGATGTGTTTGATATCAATTAAAGATTCTGTGCTGGAATGGTACCCTTCCGGCACAAAATGATATGCTTTGCCAAAGAGAAACACTTTACCATTTTGTATGGATGCTGTACGGTGCAATACACATGCAAAGCTGTAAAGTTTTGGAGAAAATACAAATTTACTCCTGTCTCAAGGAGGAACTTTTTATGCAAATATCCTTCTATCTAAGTTTGTAATCTGCTTATCAAAATCCTTGGGTGAGTGCATGGGAAAGTCCATGTGCTACCCGTAGTACACCTTCATTAATGCAAAGGCCAGCAGAGATGGGCGAAGCACCTAAACCTGTGCTGAAGGCAAAAACTGTAGGTGTGTGGATTGACAACAATCTAGCACTTTCACATCAGACTAATGCTATTGTCACCGCCTCCCATTTTATGATAAAAAAATTAAGAAAATAATGCCTTACATCCCTACCGACTTTAGAAAGTTGGTAGTTACCTCATTGGTCCAGGCTAAACTGCAGTATTGTAGTAGTCTCTACCTGGGCATGCGCAAGCATTTTCTTAAAAAACTCCAGTCCATTCAAAATACAGCTGCTCGAATGCTGGCTAACATCCCCAAATATGATTCCATCTCCAAGGAAATTTGCTGACTCCACTGGCTCGCAGCGTCCAAACGCAATGAGTTTAAAGCCCCATGCTTAGCATTAAAGGCTTTGAATAATACAGGACCTTTATCGCTCAAAAAGCTATTTGTCTGGAATCATCCAACCAGACAGTTGCGGTCCTCAGGCACAAGACTGATGAAAGTACCCAGAATACGCACCACAGGTTAGGGCAGCCGGGGTCCCTCTTATAGTTCTGCAAAGCTGTGGAACACGAAACCAGCGGAGCTTAGAGGAGCAACCTCCCTTAATATTTTTAGGAAAAAGTTAAAAACTTGGCTTTTCCAGAATTGAGTATCTAAGAAGAATTACTGCAGTCAATAGCGCCAAGACACCCCCGGTTATTTGTGCGCTCAATAAATCTCATTAACATTATTATTAACATTAACATTTAAAAGCCCATTGCGCTGCCGGAGCGTCATTTTTTTCAGATGCACTGGCAGTGCAGTGTGCCTGCCCATGTTTACAAGGTCTCTTCAATTCTCTCTGTGTGACTTTAGATGGCCTTGTAAATATTGGCTCCTTTCACATATTTCTCTGAATGAAAGGGGCATTTCATGGTTGTTGCTGTGGGTGTTCCCACACAACATCCATGGAACCTGACACATTTCCAGATTCAGGAAGTGTGATAAATCTGGGAATGTCTCAGAATCCTACACTTCTCTAGGTGATGCGTAGGCGTGGGGCAATGAGGAGAAATAATTTTTTTAACATTATTTATCATTTTAAACATCTTTTCCATTACAGTAGCCAGTATATTGTTACATATCTGCATCAATTGAGAAACATTGTGAGTACAAATCGAGATCATGAACAACTATTCATTTCCTCCATTACCCATTCCATTGACAACCTTTGCATCAGTAGGGCCCACATGCTTATCACTCATACAATGCAGGTTGGGATACACTACTGAATTACACTATCTTTTTGCTTACAGTGTTTCCCTTCCCAATGCGTGTCTCATTTAATTATCCAAATCATCCTGATGTAACGATGGAGCAGCCTTGGCCACCGATACGTCCCTCCCCGCATCTTCCTCTTTATTCTCGACCCTTGCAGCTTGTCGCCTGACATACAGCTAATAAGGTTCCCAAATATCACGTGGTCTACAGCCTATTGGTCTCAGGGAATTATATTTTTCAGATTGAGTATTTTAATAGGATAGATAGGTAAGCCACTCTGTGAGAGTAGGCAGCGGGCCCTTCATCCAACGCATAGCTACCCTGCATTTCGCTAGCAACATCCCTAAGGTAATAAGCCTTCCATCGGCCAGCATGGTTCCAACAGAGGTACGAACCTTCGAAAAACTAGTGCACAAGGACATATGTACCCTAGAAAAGAAAAAACTGTATGTGCCCTACAACATCTCGAGAGCTGAAAAAGATGCCATAAATTCCCATAAAAACAATTCAGGATTAGTGATAAAAAGTGCTGACAAAGGGGGCGGAATTGTCCTACAAGACATTGATCCCTACAAAACAGAATTTAAACGTCAATTGGGTAATACTGATCATTATCAGAGATTACCTGGCAACCCAACTAAGAACATCCAAGAGACGATACTAAAACTCACATCAGATGCAGTCTCAGAGGGCTTCCTTAGTAAAAAGGAGCACTTATTCCTTAACGTTAAAAGTCCACGCCAACCATTTATTCTACAGCTTCTGGAACTATGTCTCACAAAAAATTACTTCCTATTTGACAGTACCTACTACCAGCAAATAAAGGGGACTTCCATGGGGGCTATTTTTGCCCCCAATCTGGCAATCCTGTTTATGGATGCCCTGGAGACCGGAGTCATCCTTGCAGAGAATAATCCCTTCTATGAAGGCATTGTTTTATGGCGTCGCTACATCGATGACATTTTCCTTATTTGGAGTCTCGATATCCCGACACTGCAATCATTCAATCACTGGCTGAACAACAACTGCTCTGAGCTTAAATTCACCCTTGCCCATGACAAACATCAAATAGCATTTCTAGATCTGACTATTTATCATCAAGACAATGAACTTCTAACTTGCCTTTATAGGAAACCAACAGAACGCAACACCCTCCTTAGTTACGACAGCAATCACCCTAAAGCCTTAAAAGATTCTTTACCATATTCCCAGTTCCTGAGAATCAGGAGGAATTGTTCAACCAAAGACGACTACTTTAAGGAAGTGGCTACCCTCACTAACAAACTACTAGCACGAGGCTATCCAAGAAGTTTAATCAAAATAGCCTCCAAAAGGGCCTGGTATTGCCCTCGAGAGGCCTTGCTTACTCCTAAAGTAAAAGAGAAAAGTGAAAGAATAGCCTGCGTAACCACCTTCTCTCCTATTTCCAATAAAATTAGGAAATCCATTCTTAAACATTGGCCTACTCTAAACGCAGGCCCAATACATCTAGAAAGGCCTGTTTTTGCTTTCAAGAAAAGCAAAAACTTAAAAGACCATCTGGTGAGGGCCGCCCTCCCTTCCCCCATGACCGCTACCACAATTGAATCAAACTGGGGCCTTCCACCCATCTTAGGGCATGTTAAGTGTGGATGTTGCATGGTTTGCGAGTTCACGATTGAATCAAGGAATTTCAGCCATAATGGTGTGACAGTACCTCTGAAGAGTTTTACCAATTGCAATAGCCATAATGTCATCTATGCAATTTTATGCCCCTGCCCAAAAATGTACGTCGGGCAGACTACCCAGAAGGCAAAGACTCGTATATGTCAGCATCGAAGCCGTATCAGGTGTGGCACACAGAATGCACCACTGGTGGATCACTTTTTGGAACAAAGACACTCCGCGGATGACATCAAGTGGATAATCCTGAAGACAGTCAAACTTCCACCAAGGGGTGGCAACTTGGCCCAACTGCTCAATCGTGAAGAACTAAAGAGCATTATTCAGTTTGACACTATCCACACCGGACTAAATAGGAATGAGGACTGGACTACCCTTTTATAGTCCTAAGGGGATACAAACATTGCACTGTCTTCCTTGATCAATTCAAAGGAAATATGAACTTGGACTAAAACATAATTGGAAACCGTGTCAATTCATGTCCTGCTCTGACCGTAATGAATTACTCTATGGCTCTAAAGAAAGCTTTGATGTATAGAGTAGTACGTTTTCGGTTTTTGTAAATAAGAAATGTATCTATATAATTGCTTGTAAATATAAGTCACGGCGGATGTAAGAAATGTATCTATATAATTGCTTGTAAATATAAGTCACGGCGGGTGTTCACAAAAAAAACCTCCCCCTTTTAGCTGCACTAAGCCCTGGCTCAAGGCACTATCTTTATATCACCGATTAAGTGCCCAATGTAATGCGCTGGTTGATACACCTAACACCTCAATATTGTACAACTACCCGTTCCAATATGGCGGCTAAATGAATCTATGAAGCCCGCTAGGACCTTGTCGGTCCCGTATCATGTGACCCAGTATCTCCCCACACACACGTGACCCATGAATTGCCCAATAAGCAGTGATTTGTCTTTCAACACGGAAGCTATCCTGCTGAACACAACGCGCCATCGGTGCACGAACAGCTACCGGTACCTCTAGGTAAGCCTCTCTGACTACCCTCTAGAAATAGCATACAGGTTACGTAATTCACGCTAAGATCGACATTCTTTTCCCCACAGCGGACCTTTAATTTCCTGGCCCTAACGAAGGCTACCAGCGCCGATTATCGAATCGCAGTAGGAACTGCCCCCACTGCAGCTGAGTATGCTTTCCCCTAACGCCCACGGTACCTATAACTTAAAAATAAGTATAGACCAAATCTTGTCTCACTTCTGCCTTTTCCATTCCAGATATAGATTGAAACTCCCTAATTGAAAACGGAAATCAGAATATACCGATCGAAGGCTTTAGATAATATCTCCCATACATCAGCACAGGTGCCTCTTGTATATGCATTGAAATATAATTTAATTTACTGGTAAACTTAGCACTAATTTTTATTTGACTCCTACTTAACTTTTCAGACCTTCCTACAGAAGTAATTTCTGTGCAGAAAATCTTTTTAAATCGCATATACACTGGGAGAATCATTACAATTCCAGAGGGACTAGATTCCAAGGTAAAAGCCCATTTGGAATAGTAACCTCGCCAACAGCGATTTTTTTTAAAAACCCTTCTCACTATGGCTCTAATTTTGCCCTTACAGTCCAACCAGATCCAAAAAATTGGCGCCACAATCGGAACCTCATCCTTGCTGCATTTATTTGAAGTCCAGCTCGGAATTCTATTTCCAAACATGGTAAATGATAGATCCATATACCAGTCCCTGTTTTGAGTGAGAAATTAATAGTATAAGTAACAACAAGGGTCTCTCTTTTTCTACTGACAGGATGTCGTATTATTACCCTAACTATAGAAGACACCCAACTGAACAAAAAACCCCATTAACAGATACAATTCTGGTATGTGCTATTTACTGCCTATGTTAGACACCTCCCTGAGTATGCCACACTCCCATCGTTATTTATAAAAAATCACAAACTCACCCGTGGCTTATTTTCTAACACGGCCATCACGCCACTACCTTGACCTCACCTCCCCCAAGAAACAGGAAACACCTCGAGATACCACCAAACGGTCAATAAAAGATTCTTCACATGAATTGCACGGAATGCACACATAATGCACTGCGATTCCGAATACAGTAACTGGAGAGTAATAACTGTACATGTTTTTTTTAATCACTGATTATATTTCTGTTTTGCTTTTTCCTTTCTATTCTTTCCATAACAGGCGGTTTTTATGTTAAAAGGTTAGATTCAGGCAAAAGTTTTTGATTACGAAAGTCCTGAAGATGATCCCCCTATAATTGAGCTTGGGATCGAAACGTCCGTCGACTGCCTTAAGAGTGTCCCATATTTGATATTTATTGCACTAGCGTATGGTTGATTCACTCCAGGACACACTGTTAATTTCATTCTGTGTCAGTGGCCTGTTAGCTCACTTTGTTTGCCTGATATTGTTTGCACTTACTGTCCTTTTTCACCCCTCCTTCATGTATGGCACAGGACTGTGCCTTACAGTAACCTTTATGTTTTTGGTTACGTGTTTTATTCATACATTAAGACAAATTATTACCTGAATAAATATTCCCTGCCCGGCTGGACAAGGGATTTTTTGTACTATATAGCAGCCCATTGTGGTCTATATACTATTTTTCTAAAATTATTCTGTTTAAGCTGGGGACCACTTGTTTTCCTTGAAATACTTGATACCCATGGTCCCAGGCCATTTATTGGGTTCCCCTTGTTCTCTCAATAAGGTAATAAGCCTGCAGGAGGCTTTGGGAAACCCTTTATCATAGCCCAGCATGGCCACGAAGGGTGTAATATCTAAGGGGGTTTCCGCTATTTCTTGCAATGTTCCAATCTCTTTCCACCAGAATCTCCCAACACCCAGGCAATCCCATGCCAAGTGAATAAAACTGGCCCCAGCCATCCCACATGTCATACAGTTGTCATCCTCCCTGAGGCGGTATCTGTTCAGTTTCACTGGTGTATGGTAAACTCTGTGGATAGATTTAAAATAGATTAAACGATGTCTCCCATTTTGTGAAAGAGACTTTGTTATTGCATAACAGTACAACCATTGTTCTTCTGAGATGCCTATACTGAGTTCCCCTGCCATTCCTGGATTATCTTCACCGGGTTTGACTTGCTCTCTTTTTGTGCATCTTATAAGGATTTTACTTTTTATAGCATTAATTGTCGCTCGCTCCCTAAATACAAGGCGGACGTTTTTGATCTTCTGATCAATGAGCAACCTGATGCTATTTTTCTTACTGAGACCTGGCTGCACGAGAGTTCAGGTCCCAATGTAGTCTCAGCACTCCCCAATAGCTACTCCATTGTCAGGAAAGACAAGGATTTAAAGATAGGGGGTGGTATTGCTATTATCTATGAGAAGGTTTTTGATTGTAAATTCAAAGATTTACCCTCGACCATCTGCGAGGCTTCCTTATTTAAAATCAAACTTTCACCTCAGTTTACCATTTTGGGTATACTGGTTAATCGTCCCCCTGGACCTTTTGGACCATGGCCTTTGTCTTTTCCCAATCGAGTAACCCCTCACCTTCTGAATGCTGCTAACTTTACCATCCTGGGTGATCTAAACCTCCATCTTAATGACTGGCATGTATAAAAAGCGCTGCATTCATTGCCGACCTCAAAGCAATGAATATTCAACTCTGCAACTTAGGTGCAACTCATGTAGCTGGTCATTTATTAAACCTCGTTTTTTCCAACTTGGCCAATATTTGTTGTCCCCCAGCTCTCCCTCTGTGCTGGTCAGACCGTTTTGCTGTTCCTTTTTGGATAAAAGTTGCTCCAGGCCCCTCGGTAATCTCGACGGGAACTAAGTTTAAAACTAGAAACTGTGGAAAGCTTGATATAGGAGCTTTAAACATTCTTTTATCCAACAGCATACCTGCAATCAAACAAATAGAAATTGCGGATCGTGGGGCCATTCAAAATTGGATTTAAAATTATATAGAAATCTGTCTCCCTCTTTCCAACAAGCGGCTTAATAATCACCGGCCCCCTCCCCCTGGTTTACAGAGAGACTAAAAATGAAAAAAACTAAATGTAAAATCTTGAAAAAACAATGGAGGAAAAGCTATGCGCCTGATGCCAAATTGGCCTTTAAATATTCCATAAGGGACTATCACTCTCTGTGTAAAACAGCCCTAGCTGAATATGTTTCCTCTACAATTTTCAAAGCTCAGAACTACTCCAAGACCTTGTTCAAGGTGGTTAACAAACTATCTGGTTCAGAAAGTCAGACTACCCCTCTCATCCTCAATAAAACGCAATGTGAGGATCTTGCCCACTTTTTTGGAAGTAATGTTGAAAAAATATATTCTGCATTGGCTGGAGACAATCTGAATAACATTGCACAGCCTGTCAAAAACACCCTCATGTAACCAGTGACACATCACCTGAGAACTGTAAGAATATCAAATCCACTAACAAACTGGAGACCTGGTCTCTCCTGGATATGAGCTCCTTTATTCAGCTTTTGGCCAGCTTAAAATCTGGCTCCCCAGGAGATTACTCCCCATTTCTGTGCTTAAGCAACTTGAGTCTCCTTCGCTTATGCTAATTATGGAGCTCCTCAATGCCTCCTTACTTGAGGGACTAGTCCCAGCTAAATGGAAACACGCCATGGTTCTCCTGCTTTTAAAAAGAAGGCCAAAGCTCACCCTTCTCGGCCTTCCAATTTTCTACCAATCTCACTGCTTCCAGCACTTTCCAAAATTTTGGAAAATCATATAAATTCCCAATGATCTTCCTTTGTGAGACCCAGAAATTCGTACATCCTTCACATTCAGGTTTACAGCAGGGTTTTTGACTGAAACAACTCTATCAGGAGCCACTGAAATGCTTAGACTTCGTCTGGACACTGGCGACACGGTGGGCCTTATTTTACTTGACCTGAGTGCTGCATTCAACACAGTGTCACACACCATGTTGCCGAAAGTGTTGCAGTCTCTAGGCATTGAGGGCCTAGCACTCCAAAGTCTTTTCTTCCACTGCCAGCTCTAAGAAGCATTTATCCCCGTATGGAGTGCCACAGGGATCCATACTTAACCCCCTGTTGTTTAATGTTTATGTTTGCCCATTAGCAGATATTGCTGAAACAGCAGGGCTGTCCCTATTTTTCTGTGCAGATGACACAGGTGAGGACAAGATTGCACCTTTTCTTGTAGATACAGCACATTCCTGCCCTGTTTATTTAACGTGCGGCAGTGCAGCAGGAAGGCTTGGTGTGCTGCAGTGTGTCAAAATATAGTAAATGAGGCCCACTATATTTTTAAAATCAAAAGGCCCAATCCCCTCCAGACTCACTTATTAATGCCCTTAGTGTACAATGACATCCTTTTTTGGGAGAATATCCTCAATCATTGTGGGTAGGTCCTCAAACCTTACACGTTTAGTTGAATAGAATTATATAAACTCTAAGGGGCTCATTATGATGGCGGGTGGAGATCAGTCCGCTCACCACCAGTTAGGTAAGTTGTAGTAAAGCCAACACATGTTTCACCCCTAAGGTGCACGCCAAATTCGCACACCATGTAGCCTGTATTTAGAAGTAGACAAATTCTGGTTTTGGAGTGAGGCACTCAAATATTACAACAACAGTATCATCTTCCAGGTAAGATATATGGCAAGTTCCACAACCGCACTTGAAAACGTTATGCAGGAGCTACTTAATAACTAATGGGGAATAACTGTACATCTACAGCCTCCAAAAAAGAAACTGAACACTTGGATTTAGCCCTATTCACTGAAAATAACAAAGCAAAATTCAGCGAACACCGACTGCATCTAATTTAATTCTACATGCTTCAAGCTTCCACCCCAATAACACCATCATGAATATTCCAAGAGGAGAGCATATGAAAGCCAGGATAAACTGTAGCAAAAATGTAGACTTTATACAAAAGTCAAAGGAAATTACCATCAGACTAAACAATTAGAGATTGTGACATGTCTTCCTTGCCCAATACCTTGAAAAAAGAGACAGACCAGCAGAAGTGACCTCATACTTGATTCTAAAAAACCTAGGTGTCACCCATCACTGAATATAATAATGGGCACTATTACATAAGGAAAATATTACAGCAACATTGGCCATTATCAATTAAAAATTCCCAGCTTCAAGATAGTATCAAGGAGCATCCTCAGATGAGTTTTAAAAGAGCATCCAATCTACGAGAAAGATTTTGTCCACCATTTTCTTTTAGATGAAAGGCACATTCCTAAAGAATCCCACAGGATTTTACACATTTAAACAAAGATACCATATCAAAGACTCAATAAGCTGTGAAAGTACTTATGCTGTATACAATATCAAATGCCCTTGCGATAAAACGTACATCGACAGTATGATCAGGCCACTTAGAAATAGGATTCAAGAACTGTGCATAAACATACAAAAAGCAGACACAACTCCGCAATTGGTTGAACATTATGAGGTACACCAATACCACCACCAATACCACCAATGAACCTTTACATTCCAGGGAATTGAAAAAAATTCAAAAAACATCCTTGAAGAGGCAACTAAGAACAGGTATTGCATAGGCAGGAGAGTTCACTAATATCCACATTTGAACCGTAAAAGTGGGCCTGAACAAAGATGTGGAGTTAAAGACATGATTACTTTGATCATTGAACTGGATCAAGAAAAAAATCTGTACTTCTCAGTACAAAGTGTGTTTTGGGGATTTTACATTGTAACACTGTATACAAATAATGTGTGGAATATAATTCAGGATGTTATAATATTTACTTTCTCTTTACTTGCTTTTAATTAAACAAATGTATTGAAATGTAATAGTTAATACAAGACACTATGATACTAACACAGCAAGTTCAACATTCAACCTAATTCTTTTTTTACTTAACAGTACTTGACTTTGGGATATCCTTAAGAATTTACAATTTAGCCTGAACATACTTCACATGTGTCCACTGCACTATTTGTGTAAGAACATAATTCCAAAAATGGCACCCTCGGTTTAAGACTGCTTACGGATAAGTGATATCTTATATAGGACCATCTTAGTTTTGAATTTGGTCTCTTCCCAGACTTGATTTGTCTCTCATGGAAACAACATCGTCAGATGATGTTACAATAATCATAACAGTTACATTAACAAATTAACTTTATCTTTGAAATGGGATTAACACTCAATTGCTTTTGAACAAAATCCATCATCTAATTTACTTAAATAAATTATTCACAACCAGCTTTCAATTGCTGGTCTTATGCATAATGTTACAGTTACGCATGTATTATACATTTCAAGATACTGCGTGAGGTTCTGCCAGTGTCACGTTCAGATATTAATTTAATAGGAAATGAAGGAATAAGAAACCGATACGCCGATCCCATGCATGCTGCTCATGCTGCTGGCTTTAAAAATTACATCCAAGGGTAATGCTAGTAGCACACCCACACAGTGACTACACAGGAGCTGGATTAGTCTCACAGAAGGTAAGCCCAAAATGACTTCTTATCAGGTGACTATCAAACATCACATGCAGCTGTCACACTGAGCCGGTCCCTGGAGTGTCATTATATTGCTGCATGTATACTTGACACACAGGATCTATTTAGGG
This sequence comes from Lissotriton vulgaris, assembly GCF_964263255.1. NCBI lineage: Eukaryota > Metazoa > Chordata > Amphibia > Caudata > Salamandridae > Lissotriton > Lissotriton vulgaris. Next base: position 1,716,715,982 of record NC_141689.1, on the reverse strand, counting down.
ACTTTCTACTCGTAAACGTTTTTACCCAACAACCAATATGGCTTTTTGGGATTTTAAGTTCCATCACGCATCCATTTAGGGTTAGTAACCCTGTTACTTTTTGGGTCCATACAGAGTTAACAAACTGCAGGAAACTAAAGTTTTCAAAATGAATTTGAATATCAAACACAAACAAAGGAATCTCTCCGAGACAATAAGGAATCTGCACTGGCTCAAGATTCGGAACTGGATCAAGTTTAAAGCGCTGTGCATACTTTATAAAGCACTGCACAACTATGGTCCGCACTTCCTGAAATCCCAACTCAGGTACCAGTCCTCCACAAGATCGCTCCGGTCCGACAACCTCAAACTCTTGTACATACCCCAAACAAAAACAGTTAACTGGGGCGATAGACGCTTCCTAGTGGCAGCTCCCAGATTATGGAATTCCCTGCCAGCTTCCATCAAAGACAGCCCATCCTTGTTGCATTTCCGCAAAAAAATAAAGACCTGGCTGTTTGATCAAGTATAATTACCGGTTTAGCCTTGGGAATACATGCACAGTTTCTAGCGCCGAGACGCCTACGGGCAATTGTTCGCGCTGTACAAATCGCAAAAATAAATAAATAAATAAATAAATATTAGTATTACTATTAATAATATTGTTCATCTTTTCTAGTGCAACAAATACTGATACATTAACCAAACTTTAATGGCTAAGTATCTTTAGAATTCATTGTTATCGAAGCACATTGTGGTGTCGGGCCTCAGGCCCACATTACGGAAATGATGGGCACAGACACCAGGTGATTGTAATGCAGTTACTGGCCATGTGCACCCGGGCCCTTTTATTGGCTGGGCCACGTCCCTCCTGACACCTGTGATGGATGGGTGTGGGGTTGCAAGTGTGCCAACTCCCATACGGGAGTGGCTACTAACTCTGTGTCTGTCGAGACACTAGAACATGTCTCGCAGGAAACAACATTCCTCACAAATCAATTTTAATAAAAACATAGGCTCCCTAGTCCAACCTGTAGGGAGAAACAACAATGAAATATACACCACAGGGTCCCTCAGCTTCTCGGGTCAGTCATCCGAAAGACAGTAGACCAGGACTGGTGACTCTGGCCCATAGCAGGACGATCTCGGCGGGCACTCAACATTTAACCTGAGTGATTCAGGACACAAACGCTAGCTTGGAGATGTCAGCTACACTCCAGTAACTTGCCGGTGGAAACATGTCCTTTGCTCCCAGGTAGCTTCTTTTTGCTGATGTGGAGGATGGTAGGTGGTGGGTAACAGCAATTCATTGACTGGGTGCATCAAGATCATGGTTGGAGTCCGTTGGTGAAAGTTCACCGAATTGCTGCAAGATCGCCTGAAGTCTTTGTTAGACTGTCTTGCTGTGTCTGCAGACCTGTTGGTGTTGCAATGTCTCTTACATCTCTCCCACCTCAGAAGGCCCTTTGTCGGGTCTGCCACAGGACTGCTTGTAGGCTGCGCTGAGGCTGCGCTGAGGCTGCCTGTGTGCCGTCTGGGGCAGCTGCAAAATCGTGAGGAGCCAGTATCCATTTTCCCGCACAAACCTCAAGGGTGTATGGGTCTTGGTCAGGACATGCTCTTGCTGCTGAAGGGTGCTGCTTGTCAGCAGGTTTGGCAACAGTGTAGAACTCCAATCCATTTGTATTGTACCATGAGATGGTGTTGGTAGACGCACTTGATGAGGACTGGCATGGTAGCATCACCAGCCGTGTGGTTATTCTAGACAATGGCGGGCGATGACTTGTCTTGATGCTGCAGGCATTTAGTCTGGAGTCTATCACCTGAGGCAGGGAGTGACCAGGTACCTCCATGTCCTTTGCAGAGGCACTTGCGTCTGTTCACTTGAACTTCTGGGCTGTTGAGACGTTAATGACAGGAGAGTGATAGACACCCTGAGAAACATAAGTCTTGAGACTCGAATCGCGCAGGCCAGTTCCTTCTCGGGTTATCACCCTCTTCCCTTGCTGTTACTGTGTCAGGACTTACTCCTTTTGTAACTCGAGTTCTCTTCATCATCCGGCCCAGCCACTCACGACTTCCCCTTCTGTCCTCAGTTGGTTGTCCTATTCTTAGTGTAAACCCTCCGGTCACACTTCCACATTTTTTGCTGAGTGTGGTGTCATGCACATGGCACTGATAACATAGCTGCCATTGGGCCTGGACAACAGGTGGCTATGATCAGCTAGGAGAGGAGGTTTCTGGAGGGACATCGTAGCTGCCTTTCTTTGCATTTTCTAAATCTATTCTTGCACCTCTGGCATCTCAAGTCAGGAGCAGGGATGCCGTTCAACTCTGACTGCCGACACTCAGGCCTGGACAGTCGCACTGTGAAGCGATGGGAGCAATGCAGTTTGCGTTTGCTGCGGATTACACTTGATTCTCCCTTGATGCTTTCACCAGGGCCGTCGGTCTGCCTTAGTGGCTGTGGAGTGTCTCTGGGGGTGCTCTTGGCTTGGGGTGCTTCGAGTCCTCGGCTTCTCCTCTTGCTCTCTCTAGTGCACCTGCGTTTGTCCAGCTCTTCCATGTGACAGGATCACCACTCTTCTTGTATTTCTTTTCCAGTTGCAGTGCAACGCACCCTGTTCCAAAAAAAGCCAACAGGGCCTGTCAACTTCCATGGCCTCTGGACCATGCGGGCGAGACTTCTGTCACTCTTCTCGGCTGCGTGGCGAGTAGCCACTCACTTGGGGTGCTCCTTCTTCAGTCAGCTTCTTGGAGCTCCTACTCTGTGTGTTCTCTCTTCTGGGAATGGCTTCCCCTTGTGGTGTGCAACTCTCCTCTCGCCTGTCTTTGGTCACTGACGACTCCTTCTTGAGGCAGTGTGAGGGAGGACACTGTGCTGCATTTGGCCCCTTCCGGGCTGCATTGCTGCTGTGGAGATGTAAAGGATCTGCCTGCTGATTCCAGCAGTGCTTCTTTGTAGAGATGTCTCTATCTTCCGGGCGCCTGCTCAGGTTCGCTGGCACGACCTTCTGCGCACCTCTGACCTAGCGCGCTCTGTCGTCTTCTTGGGTGCTGCCTGCTGGCACTTGGTGTGCCCTTGCTGTAGCTAGCGGTGATGTCCGTTCAGCACTAGGGGTGTGTGATGCAATTTCCTGGTTGGTGTCAGTCAGCCACTGGGGTTGCGTGCACTGCACCTCTACTTCTTGTGCTTATCCTGGGGCTTTCTGCCTTCATAGGCTTTGCTGCCCTTGGTCGCTTGATGCTTCTCTGTGCTGGGGCCACTTTGGGCTTCCTGGCACTCTCAGTTCTGCAGACTGCACTTTCATGGGCGCTGCATTCTCTCTCTCTTTCTCTGTCCAGATGCTGAGAGTTGGGGCAGGGAGACATTCACAGTGGCGTTGGAGAGTTGTGTGTCAGAGTTCCCTTGAGGCAGGTGCAGAGCACAAGTCACGAGGCTGAGCAGCAGCTGTCACACCTTGCAGGTTGAGGGCAGCTCCTCCCGCTCCGACTTGTGGGATCCGCAACTGTGTGCAGTCGGAATGAATGGTGGGAGGCGGTGCTGCCGATGGGCACATCCACAGGTAGGGGAGCACTTTGTGTGCCATGGCGGCATGCGTGTGGTGCTCCAGCAGTGGCGCTGCAGCCTCAGGACACCCTGTTTGTTGTTTTAAATGTTGCAGCTTGTACCACGGGCGGGGGAGGCGCCGTCATACGCTGCTAGAGGCAAGGTTGTGCACAATTTGCTTGCAGGAAGGTGCCGCTGCCCGGCCGACGCACTCCTCTCACAGTCCGGTACAGCGGCACTACAGTGTTGGTGCTGCGACTCGTCCATGCACTTTGGGTGGGGGTATGCCTCCTGTGGACCCTGTCTGGTGGGTCAAACAACCACCAGCACGGCCTAAGCTCCGTCGTTAGCAGGGTCACTCTTTGTCCCTGTGCAAGAAGGTTTTGCCGAGCTCCTTAACTGCGGCGGTGGGTGCCTGAGTGTGGCAGCGGCCATACCGCATGCATGGTGGGGAGACTCATGCTTTCACTGGCATACAGGCAGCTGCTGTTGGGGGTGCTTGTCCACTCCTCCAAGCATCGGACCCGACGTGTGTAGTAGACAGCCAGTCTCCGTGCCTCCTTCCTTAAAGGCAGAGGGCCGTGTCGCGATGCAGAGCTTGATCCTCACCGCAGTCACGGCGGCAGCTCATTTTCTCCCAATGAGGGATGAGGAAGCGCTGAGTAGCAGGCATGGGGGGTTAGCTACCCGCCTCATTGCCAATGTGGTGTTGGGCCTCAGGCCCACAATACGGAAATGATAGACACAGACAACAGGTGATTGTAGTGCAGTAACTGGCCACAAGCATATGCACCAGGGCCCTTTTATTGTCGGGGCCACGTCACTCGTGACACCCGTGATGGATGGGTGTTGGGGTGCAAGTGTGCCCATTCCCATAGGGGAGTGGCTACTAACTCTGTGTCTGTCGAGACACTGGAACGTGTCTCCTAGGACACAACACACATCAGTGAATATTGCAATGAGCCTTTGAAAGGTAACACTACATTATACAGCAAGTCAAACACTTTTCATTTAATGCTACAGACAACTAGCATAAACAAAATCCCTATTCCTTAAAAATCCAATGAAAGTGTACTCTTCTTTCTCCTCAGATTTTACCAACCACTCATATAGACTTAAAAATTAGGTACACCACTGTAGTGGAGTTATACTACATGGGCAATGTTTTCACAAGGGTGCAATCCATTGGCTTTTAGCATGTCACTCCTAAATGAGTATCTACAAATTGCAAATAATAAGTAGGTATTAGTGTCTATTAACCTCAATAATGTTCAGCCTTGAGAAAGCCCCATGCATTTGTGCCACGTAGGTGATGAAAAACGTGTTGGCTTTACTACATCTCACCTATATGGGGTGACTATATATTGGACATTTCTTCTCCATGAAATGATGTATTGCAAACTTTTAATTTATATTGGAATAAGAAACATATTTATATATGGAACATTGATATAAGAATGACTAATGAGGAAAAAGTGAAAAGAAAAAGAAATAAACATGTTGTTTTTTGACACCTTACTCTTTGCATGATTCATTTGGATTACCTTATTTCGAATGAAATAGGAATTCTATTTATAATACATTGGGAAATAGAACTATAGTAATCTAAACTCACAAAAACTGTGAAAATGAAGTAAATCTTACCCATCTTGGTAGGGCTGTAGCCAACATTCAAGTACAGGGACACTGGGTGTAATCTTAGTGTGGTAAATAACGTATTTATTTATTTAAAAAGTTTTATATAGCGCAGGCAGGACCGGGGATATCAGACCGCTTTCCAATGGGCATTGTTCATTCCAGTACATTCCATACAGATGGTTCATTGAGGTAAAAATATACAGACTGGGCAAATTCGAGACAATTCTTGAGTAGACGAATATGCTAACAGTTATGGCCATGAGGACAGGACGAGCAGTAAGCACAGAAACAATATAACTGGCAAGGAAGCAGAAGAAGGGTAATTTACATGGGCCAGGGCTTTCATTTAAACATTTACACTGGGCAGGGCTTTCATTTATAGATTGACAGAGACGTGAAGATCAGCTCATATTTGGAAGAGGGGGAGAGGATGAGTACGGGGCTGTTAAGTGGGGAAGAGAAATAGCGTGATATAGAGTGGGGGGAACAGAAATGAGGAGAAAGGGAGTAACAAGTTTGAGGGAGATTAAGGGGGAGCTAGAGGTGTAGGTCAAGACTGGAGGGGGAGTGGGATGAGAAATAAACCTCCCAGCGAGATTCTCATCACGGGGAGGTCAGGTTTCTCATTGCGAGTGGTAGGGTATGCTCACAACCGCTCGCGATGAAAAACTACCAGTTTGCATTAAGAAAGCTGCAGCTCGAGTACAAATCTACTCGAGTGGCAGAAAATGACGCTTGCACTGTGGCCGTTTGCAATGATTGCACAGTGCGGACAAGCATCTGGCACTGTGTAATTAGTGCAAACAGCATTTTCCATACGGCACTATGCAGTTCGCGTAGCTACGCGAAGCTTGTGTACTGCAAAGTGCACTTCGTGTAGCTACGCGTATCGCTACTATGCGAACTACGCCCAAGGTTAGATCTTCCTTCCACGGATAGCCAATTGAGGGCCTTGAGGTCTGGGGAGATGTGGTCTAAGCGTTTGCAGTCGGTGATTAGCCTGGCTGCTAGGTTGAGCACAGATCTGAGTGGGGCAAGGTTTTTTTTTTGGGTTCCAGTGAGGATATCATTACCATAATCAATTTTGGAGAGGACTACGGATTGGACAACCCATTTAAAGTCGTAAGAGGGACTGAAGGGTTTGATTTTTTTAAGGTGTCAGAGAGTGAAGAGAGCTCCCTTTGCTGAGTTTTTGATGTGGTTGTTAATAGAGAGTTTGTTGTCTATATTGAAGCCCAGTGATTTTGCTCAGCTAGATAAGGAGAGCGAGCAATTAAGGGCATTGAGGTCTGAGAGCCAGCCTTGGATGGGGAGCTTGTTGTTTTTAGGAGAGAAGAGAATGATTTCAGTTTTAATAGGGTTAAGTTTGAGGTGATTGGAGAAGAACCAGGTTTGGATCTTACTCAGTGTATTTTTAAGGTGAATAATATCGGAGTAGGATTTGATCTTATAGTACAGTTGGGTATCGTCTGCATAGAGATGGTAGTTAATTCCAGCTTGTTTCAGAATGAGGATAAGAGGTTCCATAAAAAGGTTGAAGAGGGAGGGGAAGAGAATGGAGCCCTGGGGAACGCCCAGGGAGACCTGAGTGGGATTAGAGAGGCAGTCCTTGATTTTGATTTGTTGTGATCTGTGTTGGAGACAGGAGGAGAACCATTTGTGGACTAGACCGTTGATACCAAAGCAGGCTTTCAGTGAGGTAAGTAGAGAGGAGTGGTTGACTGTATTGAAGGCAGCAGAGAGGTCAAGGAGAATGAGTAGGCAGGACTCACCATTCTCAAGGAACTGGTGGAGGTCATTGACAACATTTAGTATTGCTGTTTCCGTGCTGCATCTTTTTCTGAAGCTGGATTGCAATGAGCCAAGTAGGTTAAAGTTGTAGGCGTGATTGTCAAGTTGTCACCACATTTTTCCAGAACTTTAGATAGAAGTGGGAGGTTCGAAATAGGGCGAAAGTTGTTGGGGTCATTAGGGTCAGCAGATGGGTTTTTAAGGATGGGTGTAATTTGACCGAGCTGGAGAGAGTCAGGGACACACCCTGCGGCAAAGGATGAGTTAATGATAGAAGTCCAGTAAGGGGCAATGATGTGTTTGAGATCTTGGATGAGGCTGGAAGGGAGAGGGTCTTTGGAGTGCGAAGTTGGCTTGAGTTTGGAGATGATGTTGAGGACTTCATGTTAGGTAATAGGGTGAAAATGTTGCCAGGAGGCATTATTTTTCAAATATATGTTGGAGGGGTTAGATTCAGGAGAGGTAGAACCGGGACAGTGAGCTGGGGGGTTGGGATGAAGGACTGGGGTCAGCAAAGGCAGCAAGTCCAAAGAGATATCAACGGTAGGTTGATGGGAGGGTTAGGTAAGGGTAGGAAGGAAGGATTGCTCGATTTTGGTTATTTTATTAGAGAAGAAGTTAGCAATTTCTTCACATCTCTCTGAAGAGGCGATCAGATCAGGGGGAGAGGATGATTTTTGTTTTCTATACGATATTGAACAATTCTCTGGGCCTATATTTGGCACGATCAAGTTGTGATCGAAAAAATATTGCCTTTTCCTTAAATATGTGCTTCTTGAATTTTGATCATCGAGCTGATCGAAGGAGGGCTAGATGGGAGGGAGAGGGGTGTTGTCTCCATGTTCTTTCGGTCAGTCTGAGAGAACATCTTTCATTGTTCAGATCGATGTTAAACCAGGAGTTGGATGGGATGTTTCTTTTTTTTTAGCTTGGGAGGGGCTAATTGATCCAACACATCCGTAACTGTCTTATTGACATACTTAGTGAGCTCGTTAGAATTGTGGGAGAGTGGGGTGAGAAGGAGTTGGTCTTGGAGATTAGATTCAAGTACATTAGGGGGGATTTGACTAAGATTTCTGGTCCCTTTTAAGGGTTTGGAGCATTTAATAGGGGGAGAGGGAGATTGGTAACAATCTTAAAAAGAATGAAGTGATGGTCAGACCAGTCCGTGGAGGTGATGTTGGATAGGGAGGTCAGGTCATTGATAGAAATGATAGCGTATAGAGTAGCACCTTTGATGTGGGTTGGATCTTGACAATGTTGTTTGAGATCGTTAACCCTAGTAGGTTAGTGAGATGCAAGACTATGGGATCCTCAACGTTATTCCAGTGGATGTTAAAATATCCTAGGAAGAGATTTTTAGAGTCAGAAAGAGAGGATTGTGTAATGAAGTTCGACAATTCTTCAGCAAAAAGAAGAGGTTAGATGTTGTGTAGTCCGATGGGGGGGGATCACAGCATCGTGAGTTCAGCACCAAGGTACTCAAAGGTTAGGTGGTCTGAATCTTTTAAGAGGGAGAGATGAAGGTCGTTTTTATGGATTATAGCTAGACAGGCACCTTTTCTAACGGGCCTGTCTTTGATAAGGCTGGAGGAGCCGGGCGGGATCAGTAGGTCCAGAAAAGCCGTAGAGTGGACTTTGAGCCAGGTTTCTGTCAGGAAAGCTATATCAATATCTTCGTTGAGGATAGTTTCGGATAACTCAGTTGGATGTCGGACCACTGAGCGGCAGTTTAGAAGCATGCAGAAGAGGGGCTTAGAGTTGTCTAGAGAAGGATTGCAGTGGAGGGTGGTAAGTTGAGCTGGGGGTAGAGGGGAGAAGTGTGCGGAGGGGATTGTGTTGATGCCCACAATCACAGGAATATTGGCATGTGGAAGGGGAGGGTCCGGAGGCGATGGATTAGGAAGGTAGGAATTACAGAGGTCCCTGAGGTCAGAAGAGGATAGGTCAGACACTGTGCGGAGGGGCCTAAGAGATCGGTTGCAGAGGGGTGTGGTTCTACACTTGTTGTGTTGGTGTATGTTTCGGGCACGGGGAAATCCTTGTTATTAGGGAGGACCAGGGATTTGAGGGCATTATAGTTCTTTCTAAGACATGAAAGTTCAATGGTAACAATTGAGAGATTACGGTAAATGTTGGTAAGAGTCTGTGTTAGAAGAATAAGGGGGGGTTCAGTTGAAAGGGAGTGAGGGGATGCAGTGGGTTTTGTTTTTGTCAGGGGAGGGTGTCCGGAGTGTGGGAGGGAGGGAGATCTGGGGAGGCAGTTGGAGAGACATTCCGGCTGTTTTGTAGAATGTTAGGCATGTGGAGAGATTGGACAGTTGTGGAGTCGGTACGGGCAGAGGTAGCTGGTGAGTGTGGTTCAGGGATATAGGGAAGAGCTGCTACCCTTTGAGAGGGGGGAAACAATTACGCAAGGGATTAATAGGCAGAGGGTAGGGCTGGGGTGGGAAATTCGAGTTGTAGGGGAAGGGAGGGAGGAGTGAGGTTAGAGGAGGGGAAGAGGGTGGGAGATGATTGGTCATGTAATGGAGGAAGTGTAGGCATGACAGAATGTGCTGAGTTGACATTTTAGGCCAGCAGGGGGAGATCAAGTGAGGAAGGAGGCTGCATGAAGACGTCGGGTAGCTGTGTCTGGGAGGGGTTTGGAACTTGTAGAGAGAGTTGGTACGTCAAGGTAATAAAGTGTTTCTCAAAGAGGGTGAAATATTAGTGGATTGATTGAAGCACTAAACTGGGAAAACACCTATGGGCCTAGTTTGATGAACGGTTGGCCTGTATAGACATAGCTTTCCCTCTACAAACAGATGATTCTAAACTCATACATTGGATTAAGTTTGATTGTTGCCATGAACATTTCCAGGGATAAGATTCATGGCAAATTATTGTGGTGTTGTTCATCAGAATGCATTACTTAATATTTATTAGTATCAACTGGAGTGCTCTTATGATGCTAACCCATCAGGTAGTCAAATGTGAAAGTGATAAAGACACAATGTGAGTTCATATATGCAAAGTCAGAAATTTACAGTCATTCAACCCAGCCATCCCCTATGTGGAGCAATTAACACTATAGGTACTATTGTTCAGACATATTGGAGTATTAGCCTGTAGGTGGTAGATGAAGGATAGCCATATATAAGTGTATAACTGTGCACAGAAACCTAACCACAGTTGGGTGTCAGAGTTCTAGCCTCAAATTGAAAGCAGTAAGATTCGATTTCATAGGGGAATGAATATTTAATGTTGAATTACAATACAATATGAAACAATGGCATTTATATAGGGCACAGCTTCTTCCAAGGAAGCATTTTAGCGCTAACAGCAGGACCACCCTAAAGAGCAGAATATCATGATAGCCAACTGACCTAATCATTAAACAAGTGGGTCTTCAAGTGTTTCCTTAAGAGCTTTTCTGAGCGAGCAAAACAAAGGAAGTATGGAAGTGAATTCCAAAGTATTGCCCTCAAAAAGGAAAATGATCTACCACTGAGACTCGCCATGAGAACCCCTGGGATGTGCAGGAGCTTCAAGAAATTTGACCTGAGGGATCTACTCTGATGACAGGCCAGGAGTATGCATCTCTTATACTGAGGTACCTTGTTCTCCAGAGCTCCATAGGCAAAGATTAGACCCTTAAACATGATGAAGCAGATAACAAGGAGTCTGTGAAGCTGGCAGAGATGAGCAGACACTGATTGACGTGTCAGGACCTTAAGAATGAGGCTCGTGGCGGCATTTGAGTAATTTGCAATCGCTGCTGAAGGTAATCTGGCAAACCCAGGTATGGACTGTTGGCATAGTCCAATTTAGAGGTGACTAGAGCATGAACAATGGTCTTATGAAATTCCACATAAATCAAATGTAGCATTCTTCTCAGGGACTTCATCGTAGCAAAGCAGCTAGAAGAGAACACTTTGGCATGTGGTTCAAAAGACAGAGTTTTGTTGAATATTATGCCCACATTTCTAATGCAGGAGAAGAAGGTGGACCCCGGCTCAGATGGGCACCAACTGCGAGAGTCAGGGATCATGCTTAAATCGATCAAAGTTTGGAGAATATTGGAAGCGTTTGAGACATCACCGAGAAAATAAAAGAAGTGCGGGCTACCAGAGAAAAGTTAAAATCATGTTAATTTATGCCAGGGTCTGACTTGGGAGTTTCTGAGAATATGGTTAGCGCTATATGCCATCATAATCAAAAAAGGAATCTCCAAATTATTAGGTCAAATGAGCGAAATCAGTATATCGCAAGGCAAACTCTCTAGGTTAGCAAACATTAGATCCAGTCTGTTCTAAGCTGTATGGGCTGCATGATTTACTAACTGAATACATTTTAAAGGCTACAAGCTCCTTTAGGAATTAATGTGCCATCCTATCCTTGTGTCAATATGATAATTGAAACTGCCTAAAATAGTAAAGTTGGCTGCGGTAATGGCATAAGGGGAGACCAATTTTAGCAGTTCTGAAGTGAAAGCCAAATCATATCCAGTGGCCCTGTAAGATAGAGCACCAGAGAATCTGAATTTGGCTGATAGCGTTAATGTAAGGATCAGTCCCTCCACATTGTCAAGTGAACGACAAGGTGGAGCAAGATAAAACTTTTTGAAAGACAATAGCAATCACTCCGCCTTGTCTCACTAATCGGTTGTGTTGAATAATAGAGTGACTGATGGGGATAGCTTCCACAATGTCTGGAGAGGAGGGGAATTAAGCCACATATTGGTTAAGAAGATGACATCAAGCTTATGATTATCAATACATATGTGAGTATATATAATTTTCCTTCAGGTTGGGAGTACTGGAGAGTCTTTACTGGAGCCTGACCGAAGGGAGTGGGGTGGTGCTGGGCACTGCTCATTTATGGAAGGGCTCAAACAGGCTTGCCTTCGTTCTGGCATTCAAGCAGACATGCAGCAGTGCCCCTTCTAAAGTCCTCCTTTCTAACAGGAGGTGTGTTCTGAGAAGACTAGGAAGACTAAAGAGCTTACCATGCTAATCAATTGAGCAAAACAATGGACAAAAAAGGGGAGGACTATAAACAAATCACAATAGATCACAGGCAAGATCCTGTGCATAAGGACAAGCTCCCTTGCCTCATGCACCAATAAATTAAAGCGGGACCAAATTAAATCATAAACACAAAGAAAAGACACAACGTGCTCAAGTGCAGTGCCCTTCTTAAAGCCCACATTTCTTTGAGCGGGTGGAGTCGGAGAAGACCAGGAAGACTAAAGCGCTATCTGGGCTAATCAAATTAAGCAAAACAATGGCATAAAAAAGAGTTGGCAACAGAAAATGTAAATGGATCCCAGGGAAGATCTTGTGGGTGATGACTAGTTCTCTTGCCTCATGCACCATACAAGGAACAAAGACAAATAAACAAAAGCGGTAGAAAAAGAAATCATCAAAACAAGGAAAAATCTAAACTTACTCAAGCGCTTAGTGGGAGCCAGGTACCTCACTTCATACAAGGAAAATAAAAGACTCAACCTGAGTTAGCAATCAATTGCAACAGCAGGTAGCCCTGTTAAGCCTGTGAGGAAAACATGTGAGGTTAAACTTGTAAATGTTTCCACTCTTCTGAAAACATTTGTCCTCCTAGTTACTCATACGCCCAGCATCAGAAATAATAATGTATAAAATATGGTCCTGAGGATTGTTGTCTGATAAATGGAGCAAAGGGCAAAAGGAACCCAAATTGAATCAGATTGCAGAATTTAGCAATTCCAAGAAAAGAAAACTGTCAAATCTATTAGAAAGTGATGGCAACTGGCTACCTCTGCCACATCAAAAGACCTTTGTAACAACTTAATATTGAGTTTCTATAACACATTATAGCTTGGAATAAAATAACAATATCTCCACACCCATCACTGAAGCACCTTCCAGCCAAACACACCTCTGCAAGTTCGTTTCTGTCAAAAAGGTAGACATAAGAAAAAATCTGCACCTCCTTCAACACACTTGCGTTCTAATTGACTTATACAGTGTGATGATCTTCAACATTGGCCTCCACATGGCTCTCTTGACTGACTGACATACTGTGCTCCACGAACACACTGGGCCCGATTCACAAAAGTAATCTAAGGCAAAATCCTAACTTTACAACTTTTGGTATTGACAAAAGGCATTTAGTAGTAGTACCGTTACAATTCCTAGTTTTACTACTACTAAACCGAGACAAAATCCTAACTTTATGACTTTTGGTATTCACAAAAGGTATTTATTAGTAGTAAAGTTAGAAATCATAACTTTACTACTATTAAATGCATTTTGAGAATACCGAAAGTCGTAAAGTTAGGATTTAGTCTCAGTACTTTTGTGAATCGGGACCCTCGGAAATAATGGAAGCTATCCAAATTTAGTCCAACTTAAAGTGCAGTAGCCTATAAAGTAACTACAATTCAAAAGCGTAGCCGATGTGTCATGGTCCTGAGTGCAAAGAAAAGAAATGCCCCTCCCCGGCCACTGTTAGAAATGTGATCAGGGATTTGTGGGCCCCACAAGCCTATGCACCCCACTCAGGGTACGCATTTAGGGTTTGGCCCTGCTACCATAGGCTTCAGTCCCTGCCACATAGGCACAATTAATACTATTTCTCACAAAAGAGAAGATGCTCTACATTTGAAATGACAACAGCAAAGTGCCTCCCAGACCGTGGATCAATGATTATTTCATCAGTGAAGAGCTCGAACAGTTGTCTCCACTTATGTACAGTGAATGAACTTAGATTACTTGTAGAATCTTAATGAAAACATTGCTAGCGTTTTCCCTATCTTACATTGATATGTGCAACCCATGCATTTGGAACATAATCATTACTCGAAAAACAGGTAAGTTGACGGTGTCAAACATTTATCTTTGAATGAAACAACAAAATGAAACAATAACATGCATAACTAAAGTTTGGACCAAATCAATACATCAATCAAAACAGAACACAAATGAACATGTCACAGCAAAATTTGTTGATGCATTCTACCCAGTGGACATACTAAACAATACATATATTGCGACAAAAAGACACACTATACATTAGATGGGCCCTATTAGACTACTGTGCCACTTATTTGGCGTAGTGAATCAAGTGTGCCCTAATATATCCCAAAGTCGGGACTTATCTGCTTTTTGTCCTCGATCTTGCCCTAATGTGTGATCCTATACGAGGTCAGAGTGAAGATATAAATGTTCCAGACAAAACCATTTGAATTGAGCTTAGATATTAGGTGCTTTTGCGCAATATTTCAACGTAATGACTCTTGACCTTAGAAGATTTGTGCTGACTGTAGGAGAGTAGGATCTGCTTCTTATAGTTACCCCCACTTTTTTCTGATGTTTCACTGTTTTCGACTTAGTCTGGCTGGGATCCTACTATTCAGGACTCCAGCCTAGCTGCTTTCTCCTATAAACTGATTGCATGTACTTTAGGTAAACTCCAGATTGGATTCTGGGGTACCCTTATAAGTCCCTAGTATATGGTATACTATGTGCCTAGGGCATAGGTACCCCAGAGGCCTCCCAGGGGCTGTAGCATGTATTATGCCACCCCTGAGAAGTGACTCAAATTGACATCACAGGTCCGCTACTGCAACCTGTGTAAGGTGGTGCAGGCACCCCCTACTTAGATATAGGTTCACTATATCTACCTTATCACTGCACATCTAAACCTATCAGTCAACGCTATGGCAGGCCTTATCAATCCTGAAGGCAGGGTGCTGGGTTTTATGTGAAAGGGTGCATATGCATGTGCAGAGCCCCATTGCAGCCTTCAAAATCTATTCTCCGGGGTTGTCCTGTGATGCAGCCATACCATATACTCTTAACTGCATTATAACCTCGAGGTAAATGCTATTTTTAAAATGGCTGCACAGAAACCTGTTGTGTTTGGTGTCACACACCTTGGAATCGTACCTCCACACCAGTAACTGGTGTGGGAGGTATGATTCCACCCTCCTTGAGGGAGAAATATGACAACACCGGTACACCCAGTACCAGCTTTCTCGACCCTGGCATCACAAGATGGATGCTGCCAGCCACAGACACGAGTCTGCCCTCCTGCTGCTGGACGAAACTCCAGCAGGGTCAAGGCTGCATAATAGGTTTCCTGTCACAAGGAGTGTGTAACCTCCTCCCAGGCAGGCTTTAGTGTGTTGGGGCTGGGTGGGTGCACTCTGAGAGTGTTTTGATGTCTGCACTGGGGGCACATTTGGTGTCCCTGTGCATAGTCCAGCTCAAACCGGTTGCAGGAGCCATTTTCTCCTGCTCTGGCATGGAATTGGACAAAGGACATAGGTGTAGCCACCCCTCTGTTCTGACCCTCCCATAGGTGGGTCCCCAGAGTTGGTCCCACCTCTTCCTTGGGTATAAAATAGGAACCCCTGGCTACAGGACTTCAGATTTACCTGGACAAAACTCTGCTACAGAAACCAAGTACTTTGTCTATCTACACTGCGTTGGATGACTGAAGAATCTCCCTTGGAGTAAAGGAGTTACTCCTCTGCTAAGCAGGCACCAAAGGCGCATTCGCCCGGTTTGCATCTCCGAAGCTCCTGAGGACTCTGAAGGCTTTTGCAACACAAGAGGTGGGTTTACAAGCATCCCCAAGGTCGAATAGTGTGCTCAGCAAACCTGAGACCCGTATCCATCGTTGGGACCATGCAACCAGAACCCCTGGGCACCGTGTTCATTTGCAGAAGCATATGCTTTCTGGTGACCCCTGAGTCTGTGCTTTAGGCTACTTATAGTCAAGACCCCAAGCAGTGATTCCACTGAAAATTACCAGCCCAGACTCCACGAGTGTTCAGTGGGCTAGTATTTATTGATTGCTCTCAAGGTCTCTTCGCGATCCATGGGCCGTTGGCCTGTGGGTCCCTGTGAAGGCAACTTTAACTTCAGTGGGCTTCCCTGGTTGCTACAGACATGCCCTGACTCTCCATCAAATGGGGAGTCCCCTGGTCCTTGCTGGTTCTCACCTAAGCATCTTTTCTCTGACCGCATGGGTAGCAGTTGGTGTTCAATCCGGACACTGACCCCCAGCACTCGACATCCTTTGTGAGACAGCTCGCCTGCGGACCTTGATCATCCTTGAAGTCTCCTGGTCCCTATGGCTGCAGAGTCAAGCCTCACCTCTTTTCCCCTGAAGCACCCAACATTGGTGGGCATTCATCTACCGAGCCCTGGTCACTGGCAAGTGACACAGACTCAGTCCCCTCTGCTTTCAGGTTCTTCTCAGCTTCGATCCAGGCTTGGATCACATGGACACTTTTCACCTTCTCGGCAGCACCACTTTGCAGCATCACGCCTTTAAAAAAGCCAAAGATTCCCGACACCATGTGACACCAATGCACCCGGCTTCCCTGTGTAAGGTAACACAAGTACTCCGTTGCTCACATGGGTGCTGGATTTAGAACCTTTTAGGTTTCAAAGGGTCTGCCCAAAGTCCTCCCCTAAGTGTCCTTAAACTTTAAAATTCCAACCACGACTTTCCCATAGAATTGTACGTAGCTAGCACCTGTGTTCTCACAATGCACGCATCCCCCGTGAGTCACTACCTTGGGTGGTTCCTTGGGGTCCCAGCGATTCTGCGTGCTATAGGCACTGTGTCTAGTCAAGTTGTGGTTGTTATACCACTTTCTTAGTATATGGTTTAGTCTCCCCCTGGAGCCCACTGTGTATTGTGCTATTTACTGTCATTCTAGTGATTTAATATTATGTGCTATGTTCTCTAATCTCATAAAGAGGTTAATAGAAAGTGTTTAGTAATAAATACATGTATTTTATATATATTCCTTGTATGGTTCTCCTTCCATTTGGTCATTAAGGAGGTAATAGACTGGTTAAACAAGCTGATTTACATTCCTTCGAGACTTAGCCTGAAGGCTGCTCTCCACAGCTACTACTAGGATAACTTTCTTTAAAGGTTGTCTTTAACCTAATCATCAATAAGGGTTGTTTGGAATGGTACAAGGTGCTCACTATAACTAGTGGTCAGCATATACGAGGCCAACTTCTCACACCGACACATTTGGACCTTCGTGGTTGGACCAAGGAAATTATTTGGATAAAAGGTCTTCGTCAGGGCTAGGGGAACTTGTATAGGACACTGATAAGATCCTAATAATTTATTCTGAAGCACAGCTTGGACGGAACATCAATTTTACTTTCAATGGCAAACTCTATCTGCAGATACAAGTGACTTCTAGGAAAACTTGGATGGCAATTAGAACACCATATGCTTCCTACACATAGAATTAAACAATTGATGTGGCTAAGATAAATCAATAAAGTATTTATAGTATGAGATGTAGGAAGTACAACAAGAGTTTACACCTTACATCAACAGTATCCATCTTACCAGCAAATTGACCAGCATTAAAACAAAACATAGGACTTGTTTCCCTTTTCTGAATGTGCCATTCCCATCTTAAGTGATCTGTAAAGAAGCCCATCGGTCATTATTAATATTATTATGCATGCTAAACTTAACACTGCACCATGTACAGTCAAGCACTCAGAATAAGATGCATCTGCAGCAATTAGGATACTTGTAAATTATAGCTACAGGAGCTTGGCTTGTTAGATTAGTGCAGATGTATGGCTATGCCTTGCAAATGTACAAGTCTTTGTGTTTACCAAATGAAGCCTAACCTATTTTTGAAACAATAATCAAAGAATCCCATCATGGTATTATTCATCAGCTCCTGAATACAAAAAGCTAATGCAAAAAATATTTCTCTTTTGGTTCACCTGTGCAAAGCTGCAAATGTTTTCTCCAAAAACACCTGTTTTTTTTTTTGTCCTCATCTATAAACAATATGCTTTGAATTCAAGGGAGGAGTACATCAACCAAACGAAACTGTCTAGGTGGTTTTTATCCCCGGTCACTCCGCAAAGGAGAGAGAGATAGTTTTATCTCTGGGTCAACAAATGTAGTTTCTTTGGCGGGAAGACAACGCCTAATCTTGATATTTCTTTTAGGCAGGTGCTTTACCTTATTTGCGATTTCCAGTGACCCATCCACCCAGGAACCTCTTTAGCATATTCTTAATCATTGGACCATAAAAAAAATTAAAAAAAGAAAAAACTATAAAATGAAGAGACTATAAAATCAAAGAGGGATATGAAAGAAAAAAACATTTCAGACATGTGTAGGTAATTTAAAGTTAAGAAAGCTAAATATAGTTATATAATATTCAATACAATGCAATTTAAGCAGACCTCTCAACCCATTCATCCTAAATTCCCAAAAATCTAGTTTTCTTGAACTGTTTACTAGATTGATCTAAAGCAGATACCCTCTGGATGGAATATATCCATTCTTCTTCCATAGGAAAGCAGGGTAAGAACCATTTTATGCATAGTTCTCTCCGTGCTAGCAAAATAAGTGTGAAAAAAAGAGCCTTGTGATTTTTTGTAAAAATTTGGCCATCTATCTTTCCTGGTATTACCCCAAAAATTATTGATAGTATAGTTAATTTTATGTCTTGGCCCATAATACCTGATATGGTTTTACCCACTTTCTGCCAGAAGAAGTGTATTATCGGCCAGCCCCAAAACATGTGCACTTCATTCGCTTTATCCACATTTCGGGCATTTCTTGATCTCTCGACTCCCTATTCTTGATAACTTCTGTGGAGTCCAGTATGCTTTATGTACTGTGAAGAGATGGTTCTTTTTTAAAAGAGCAGAATTTATGCAAGACCATAGTAGTGACATAGATACTTGCCCTAATTTTTTAAGATCGTCGTCTGGCAGATCATATTTACATATAGTTGTAAATAAAGATTGCGTATCTTCTCCACCTTGAACCATCAACCAGTACCACTCTGCAACTTCTTGCGCTATTTTTTGGCATGCCCTAATTTTTACCGCCAGATCCGTTTTCCCTTCTAGCTCATTTCTTATAGATTTTACCCAACTTAACAATTGGTAGTACTTGAATTTCGAGACCGAATGTTCGCAGATCACAGAGAAAAGTGCCCATGAGATTAATTCTGCATCTACAATGAGTTGCTCCCATTTATAGATGCTACATGATCAAAGAGGAACAGCAAGGGCATCCTTCAAACAATCTGGGATGCCAGGAGAATCCCAAATCAGTGCTGCATCATTTTAATATGGAATCTTTAAGAGTCGTCTGACCTGAGACAAAAGCTTAATTGCTGCCACCAAAATCTACAGTCTCACCTTCCTAAAGAATTTTGGGTTGCCAAATTTTAGGAGGAAATACCCTGCTTGATGAGAAAAACTAGTCGTGAGGGCTTTGAATAGCGACGAAAAAGCTGAGCTTTCCATTAACAATTGTCGAAAATTCTTTAAGTGAAAAGCACAGTAATATAAATAAAGGTCAGGTGTTGCAATACCTCCATGGGCTTTCTTTCTTCTAATTATTTTTAGAGCTATTCTTGGCCTTTTGTTTCTCCAAATAAAGCTAGAGTAAACCCCATTGTACCTTTTCGAAACAGGCCTTTGGGAATTCTAAGGGAACAGTGTTGAACAAAAAGGTGTAATTTGGAAGGATTGACATCTTTAAAAAGTTTGATTTACCCAAAAAAGGGTGCGAGAGGGCTTCCCAGGATTGGAGATGTAATTTAACCATTTTTGTTACCTTATCCAAATTAGCCTGAACTATCCCTTCGATGTTACGGACAATTTGAACGCCTAGATATCTGATTTCTTTCTTCGTAAGATCACTCCTAAAAATGGTGTTCCATTTCATCAATTCTGTTTTTGTTGATTAATCAGATAACCTAATGCCCTCCCAAAGCACTCCAATTCATCCCATATCGCCTGAAGTGATTGCTCTAAGTCGCCCGTAAGGATTATAAGGTTGTCGGCATAGATTCCGATTTTCTTTTCCCATCCATTACATTTGAGAGGAATAATCCTCTGACGCGCTCTTAATTTACATCCAAGGGGTTCAATATATATATTGAAAAGGAGGGGGGAAAGAGGACAACCCTGTCTGGTTCCTGTGCCTATTGTTATTTTCTTGTAAGATTACCATTAATGAGAATTTTAGCTGATGGATTTTTATATATAGCTTTTATTGCTGTTAGGAAGGTGTCCCCTAAATTGAGGTGTTGAATCTTTATTAAATAGAAATGGCGAACTGACTTGATCAAAAGCTTTTGCAGCATTGATGGTCATTATAGCTAGTGGAGTCTTACATGTTTGTTCCATGTCTATTGCCCCAATTAAGTCATAGGTTAGTTCACAAAGCTGCCTCCCTTTCACAAAGCCTTTCTGGTCTGGGTGTATTAGTGACCCTATTACCTTATCCAGGCGTTTAGTTATGATCTGAGTGTATAATTTGTGGTCAATATTTAAAAGTGAAATAGGCCTGTAGGATTCACAAGATCTGAGGTTTTTATTAGGTTTTAGTAAAATAGTTATGGTGGCTTCTTCCCATGATGCAGGTAAAGATTGACCCTCTATGAAGGCTGCATTAAAAAAGCTTAAGTAGAATGGGGGAAAGTTCTTACCTTAGAGTGAGATAAATCTCATTTGGAATAGAATTGAGGCCAGCAGCTTTCCCCTTTTTAATGAGTTAATAGTTTGAACAACCTCCTCCAAAGTTATGGGACGATTTAAATAATTTTGTTCTTCACCTTGGAGAGAGGGAAGATCTATCTCAGAGAGAAAGCTATCCATGTAATCTTCTTCTAATAGCCGTTCTTCTATATATAGATTTTCATAAAATTGGACAAAGGCTTCTTCAATCCCAATATCGACATTTATAATGCTGCCAGAGTTTAAACAACAAAGATACTTTATCCAATTTCTACTTTGGTCAGCGTTAGTTTTCCACTAGAGAAGTTTGCCACACCCCTCTCCATATTCATGGTGAGATAGTCTGCTAGCTTCCCATTTCACTTCTAGGTAATCTGTGAGCTTATATTTCGCCGCTGTTAACTTTCTCGTAGTATTCAGATTCCTGGAAGCTCTACTTAACTCTTCCTGATATCTGTGTATCTCTACTTCTAAATTTCTAATTTCCACCCTCACTCTCCTAGGATGGGAAATGGAGAGAGTTGTTAATATCCCTCTCAAATAAGCCTTATATGAGTCCCATACCACATAGAGGGAAGTTGAGTTAAGATTAAATTAAAACATTTCTTTGGTTGCTATTTTTAATTGATCCAGTTCTGTATCTTCTGAAAGTAATGTACGATTCAGAGTCCATCTACAAGTGGATAGGCTTTTAATCATAGCAATCTCTAGGACAACCGCAGAATAATCAGACAAATGTTCCAGGACATGGCTAACTTTGATGGTCTATTTACTTGTGACAACATCAACCAGAAAAAAATCAATTCTGGAGCGATGAGCACACTTTTTGCTGTGAAAGGTGAAATTACCTCCGGATGTCTTTGTCTTATAACTCATCTCTCTCCAAATGTCTACAAACCCTATATCTAACATTAACTGCCTCAAGGCTGTTCTCATATTTTGTGATTTAATCCCTGCTCTATTTGAGGTTGAATCTCAATTAGGGTCCAAACATAGATTAAAATCTCCCACAAATATAATAGGGTCATTAAATTAATTAATTGGTGGAGTATGGCATATAGTGATTCTGGGCCATCCAGGTTTGGTCTGTAATATCCCACATAAGTCAGCCAGGAACCGTGAACGTTTGCCCTGGCGACTGCCCACCTACCTAAAGGGTCAACCGTGCAATCCCTAAGCATAGCTTCGGCGTTTTTTATAAACAAAAGAGCAACCCCTTTTACTGTGCATGTCTGGGTTGTACAGATACAGTGTTCTACCCATTTTTGACTCTTTAAAATCAATATCTATTCCTTCTTTAAGCAAGTGCGTTTCTCGTTTAAAAAACACATCGCTATCTGATGTCTTAAATATTCTTGAATTTTCTTTGTTCTAGAAAGGACCCCGAGACCGTTTACATTCCATGACATTATTTTCATGCTATTTATTTTTCTTGTTCTATCTATGTCTATCATAGAAAGAAAGAAATATATAAGGAATATGTACTATATTTGCGGCTTACATTTAAAATAAATATGAGCTTATCTGGGCCAAATTGGAATGTTCGACTGACTATAAGTGAGGACAATTTTTTTTTTTCACGTTGTCTCCCCCACCCTGTGATTTTTTTAAATATGCATTTTTTTTGTGCCCCTGTCCTTCCCCCCATTTCTGACACCCCACCCTGGAGAACCCTCCCCTAATTCTAGAGGTATACCTCGAATACCTCTACATTCAGGCTCTATCTTTATCCGGACACAGTGTTAACTTTTCTCATTTGGATGTGCTTTTAATCTTGGCGATCAGGGCGTTAGCTTCTGCAGGGTCTTTAAAATTGGACATTTTGTTGTTCCACATTACTTTTAGGGTAGCGGGAAATCGTAACTTAGCTGTTGCGCCCAAACTTCTTAATTCTTGCAAAGATTTCCTTAACTCCCACTGTTTGTCCTGTGTAATGCACAAAATATCTGATCTAATCCAGAATGTCCAATCCCCTTTGTTGTACACTCCTGCTTTTAAGCCCCAATCGAGGATCTTTTCCTTCACTGCATAAGTTTTAAAGTTAACCAAGATCCCTCAGAGTTTTTTTTTCAGGTCGTTTGGAAAAGGGATCTCGATTAACTCTTTGTATGTCATCCACCAGGGTCTGGTTATCTATATCAGAGTGTATCTCAATGAGAAGACTGATAATAAAAGTCTTTATATCTCCTCCCTCTGCTCCTTCTTCTTCAGGAATATTTAGGAGCCGAATGTTGTTTCTTCTTGCATTATTTTCTAAACTTTCTAACATGTCTATCAGATTTTTTTCGCTGTTCTGTACTCTTGAAATTTCTGATGTGTTTTTTACTACTTGTTGGTAAGATCTCCTAGGGCTGTTTCCATGGCCCGACTCTTTCTGTTATATCATTCATTTTTTGTTCCTAGTGTTTTGCAAACTGTTTTATTTTTTGTTTGGTTGCTTTCTGAGATCGCACATTTTTCTCTGATTTCTGTGAGTAGGGTAACTAGTAATCCTTCTGTAGACTGAGCTTCTGAATTGTAATCTGTGATTAAAGCCCTTGACGCCTCTCTTAGTTCACTTCTCTGTTGGATAATCTGATTCCCTGAGTTCTCGGGGCTACAAGTTAGGCTAACGCTTGTGCTTGTGCTATTGCTTGTGCTATTGTCTATCTCAGCCGAGATTGCCAGAGGGGCAAATCTATTTTCTAAAGACACAGGATTCATGTCAGTTCCCATTATGCTGCCATTTTCTTTTTTTAATTCTGAGGCTTGCTGCTTATCCTGCTTATCTTGAGGGAGTTGAATAGATTTTGTTGATAGGGAGGATTGGGATTGGACCTTAAAATAGGAGAGCAGTGATGGAGTCACCCGAATGTTTGCTGCTTTTGATTTTGTTTTAGTTTGTTTTTTATTGTCCTTGTTTGCCACGGTTTTCTCTGTCACAGCCTTCTTATTTTGCAAGACTCTGCAGGTTTTTGGGGGTTAGTCTGCACCGGGGTGAATTCTTTGTTCTGTGCCTTGGAGGGGGACCAGTCCTTGCCCCAGATATCCCTGCTTCTGAGGGTATATTGGTTTAGCTTATTTGCCCCTGTGTGTGTCTCAGCAGGACCCCCCTTACTTGCTGTTCTTTGCCTGTAGCCCCCCGTTCTACATTTATTTTAGGGCCCTAGTCGCCCCTTTTCCTCCTTACCGGGGTCATTTGTAAATGCCATGAGCGAAAATCCGCTTCCTCTACTTGTATACACTCCCTGTTTTGAGACCTACCAACGCCGCTGCTCAGCTGTGCTTCAAACTCCGTCCTCAAAGTAATTCTTGACAAAGCCCCAAAAATTATTGGTGCTTTCAATCCAGGAGCCGCAAATTCGACCACTCGACTCCCGCTGCCCCTGAAGCCGAGCCGAGCCGCAGTGCGCTTGCCACGTGCTGCCGCATCCGTCCACCGGCTTCTCTGCAGCGTCTCTCCCTCTCCAAACGCCACCATCCCCGTCATCAACAGGTCTCTGCAGGCTGCAAGTTGCGAAGATTTCTTTTTAGGAAATACACCCAGCACAGCTTGTTTTCTTTTTAATTTCTCATCTTAAATTTTACTTTGTTGTGCCGAGATAGAGCACAGCTCGCGACCGCTTCTATCTGCCAGCCCCCATTTCCTCATCTCAAAAAACAACTGTCATTGTTTGTCAGAAATCACCAAAGTATGTGTTCATTTTGTGACAGCTGAAATCTAAGTAACTGTAATAAATGCAAGAGAACAATACATTTCAGTGGTAATATTTTATTGTCATATGTAAGCCAACCAGCTGCCGTGCACAGTCCGAGGCCACAGGGACTGACCTGTGGCAGGCCGTGCATCCAACCCTCCCACAGATAGCCTATCCCATGTTGCACATAGGTAGCCAACCCCTGCCATGCACAGCTGGTAGTGTGTGGTGGAGGTTTGGCCACAGTTACTGACCTGGGGCCGGGGCTCTGCAGCCAAAAACCCCATCTCCTTTCCCCACTCTTTCCTCCTCCCAAGGATCCAGTCCCCCTATATATAAAGCAGACTTATCATCTTATTAACAATCACCAACATTTCAAGAAAGTTAATATTTCAATAGTACACACAATGTAATTAATACTGGTTACTTAAAATATATTTAAGAAAGTTTTATTAAAATATATGACTGTGACTCTTTCTTTTTACTTAACTTTCATTATGACATTTTGTGGGTGAAAAATGTGAAAAGAGATTATGCTCTTTTAAATAATAAATACATTAAGAAGCATACCTCTAAGGGCCTTATTGCAATGTCGGGCAGATGCTGTTTCGGTGTTGGAACCGCCGGTAGGTCGGGTTTTTCGGCCACCTAATTACAATGTGACAGCACATTGTGTGGTCGCAAACTCCATGTGCTGCGGGCAGTTTCCGCCTTCAGCACAAGCTTCAATAGAGAAACGGGATTGTGTAAATCGCTGCACCACAGAGGCAAGGGGGCCCTACTAGGGGCCCCAAAGTCGCTTTCCGACAGGCTCTTCATGTCAGAAAGTCAGACATAAAAGCCTTTGGGAAAACAACATTGTAATCTCGAAGGCGGAGACACAATCCTTAAGGGATTACGTGCCAGCTCTGACTCGTCGAAGGGCTCCTTGAGCCCATCGGAAGCCAGCAAGAATGACTGTCTGTTTGACTTCCAACTGCCTACATTGTTATTAGGCGGTTGGAAGTCAAACTTTGGATGTCCCACATCCAAATAAGTCTTTCTATTAACATCTTTCAGCTCAAAAAGTGCAATTACAAAAACAGCCACAAGAGGACTCCGTATATTATTTTTACATTTTCACACCACATAAAATGAAACCATAGAGCTAGCCCCTAGACGGCCCTGCATTTCCAGCTGTAGAGCAAAAGCCCCAACCTGCAAAGGGCTTTGAAAAATATGGTAAATTCCCCTGGGGTCATGGTTTCAGTGACTCAGGAGACTGACTGTTTTGCTTTTTTAATATTGCTGGGGGGGGGCTGTAGAACTCCCTGCATCTTCTGACAGCATTAAACAAATTGTGGTGCCTCTGTCCCTTCTAGTTACATCACCAAAAACTAAAAATATGCAAATAGCCTTCATTGGGCATTATGGGATGCTCCTTGAAGCAACAATGAATAATAAATAAGCTGCTATGGCCCTCACTGCCCCGCCGGCTCTCTGCAAGAGGACTCATTTCCCAAGCTGCACAGGAGCAGGCATTTTGTGTTTATTTAAGGGGTGCCCGGTAGCCCTCCCATGGCACCGCAGATCATTATTTTTCTTTGGCCAGACGAAACCCATATTGTATGTCGGAAATTATCTTTAACTCCTCTGCCCAGGAAGATAATCTTTCCAATAACACCCCCCCACAACCTTTACCACGGAATTAAGAAGGGAGATCGGTCTATAGCACAAAGTGTTATTATGATCGCCCTTCTTAAAAACAGGCACAATGGTTGAGGTGACCCAAGAAGCCGGACAGCCAACCCTGGCTGCCGCGCTAAGCACAGCCACCACTACCGGAGCCCAAAAATGTGGGTTTGATTTAAAAAAGTCTGGTGGGATGCCACCCGGGCCGGGAGCTTTATTACATGTCAACCCTAAAATCCCTGCCTCAACCTTCTTCTGCTCAAAAGTCACAGGGGCGGTAATGTTAGCCCTACCATGGTATGGTAGTTGATCTTTAGCGCACCTAAAGATGGATTTATAGTGGGCCACCCATTCGTCCTTGGTTATATGGGCACCTAATTCTCCATCCCTGTCCTTCTCGAACACCCCAGAATCTCGAGCTGTTCCCTACGGTACTTAACTCCAATAAGTCTCTCCAAGTCTCCTCCTTCAATTTCACCGTATGGGTAGCCAAAGCCCGTTTATACTCAACTCAACGGGCACAAACTAAGGGTTGGTTTCTTGGGATAACTTTTAAGGGTTCCTTCAGTTTTCTTGCAGCCCTAGAGCAAGAAGGGTCAAACCATCTAGGATCAGTTGACACTTTCCTATTTGAGGGAGTACTTTAAGTTCCCCAACCTTGGTGGTAATAACATCAAAAGCACCAAGAACGCCCCCCCGGAGAGGAGCCAGGTAAAACACAAAAAGACCCTACTAAGAGTCCACGCTTTTTAAAAACATTTTACTGTGGATTCATGGATCCTTTAAATTTGCATCAAAGTAAAAAAAAAAACAGGCTGGGTTCCTCTGTGACCTCATCACCTGGCCTAGTTGATGTGGTGGTAGCCAATTAGATTTTACAATGTGATCTGTCGGCCCCACTGATCCTCTGCAGCTTGATATGTGCAATTTGTTTTAGCATTAATTTCTCAAAAACTACTGAATGGATTTACACCAAATCAAGATGCCACTTTCTGCCAAATTTGATGTAAATCTTTCGGCAGTTTGGGTTTTGGCTGTTGCTGTTCCATAGGAAATGCCCTTGTAATATAGTGGACGTGATAACCGCCATTTTTATGATGGAGTATTTCATAAGTCAAACTGTAAATCAAGCCCAAAGTGTCTTGGATGCATTATCCTCATGTGCTTTCACATCTCTGATGCTCCATATCAGTACTATTAAGCTGTTGGGGGCTCAAATTACAGGTCACTTTCTTGGCATTGACCTTTCATGTATGGTACGCTTCTTGTTTACTTTTGACCTGCACATCTCTGCAATCTCTACAAAAAAACTTTCAAAACATTTCTTTTTAAAATAAATTCAGCTGTGAGGCCCTTTAATTTTCATTGCTGTTGTTGGGTAGGAGGTTGGCAGCTCCTGTCTCCTGTGCAGGAAGAAATACTGGAAGTGTGTTGTGCTGGGTGCTGTTGTTGGTGTCCATTATAACTCACCTGTGCCAGTTGGAGGCACCACTTTTGATTGAGGCTACGCTCTAGTTGCCCGGCAGAATGCAGTAGTATTCCGATCCCCGTGGGCTTATAAGCAGCACCATGGCGTGGACATGTACTGGATATGCGCAGCAGGCACGCCCCTGGTGCACTGAAGACATGCCTAAGGCGAGCCCGTCTGCATCCGTCCACATCCAGACCATGCCCAGCCATGCTGTCCGAGGTGTGCCTTTCAATTCTAGGCATAACTACTACTCCAGTAGTGTGCTAAGGGCTCATTGTGGGAAACAGCCCTTATAACGCAGGCAGAGCCATGCATGCCATTCACTCGCAAGACCAAGCATGCTTGCTTTAAATTCACATATGCGTGGTTAAGGCAGTGTGCGGTCCAGATGTGCAGAACAGGAACAGGAAGCGTCAGGACACAAAGCTCAATGTGGACAGGTAAGAGGGGCCATGTTTGGAGAGTGGGGTTAGTTTTAACGGGGCTCGGGGTCAGGGTTGTGCATAGGGGATGGGTTTGGGTTTTAGGGCTCAGGGCAGGGGCAGTCAGGGTTGTTTTAGGTTTTAGGGATGGGGTAGTGTTTAGGGCTCAGGGCGTCAGGTTGTGTATAGGGCAGGAGCCAGGGTTTTAGGTCTTAGGGCAGAGGGACTGGGGTGTGATCTTTACCACACATCCCTTTACCAATCATGCCTTTACCATGAAATTTCATGGTATTGGAATGTCTTGTTCAGATGCATTTGTTGTTCAGGTGGCGTTGTAGAGGCATGTGTGGATTAGCCATGCGTGTCTGTGTCAAACATCTACTCTTTGTCCATGCTTTACCTGTCCTTGTGTGCTGGATTCAGAGCTTTTCCCTGGACCCATTTCTTGTCCATCATGCTATTTTTAATTCTTTCAGGACTGCCTGATCCCTGTGCCCTCTCCCGAGTCCAGGGTAGGTCCGTTCAACACCTAGCTGGGAAAGGGTAAGCTAGTAAATGAGTATTCTGCACTCCAAATCAGTGTTCGCTCCCTGCATGAACACACCCGGAATATCTTGATCTACTTAGTAGTGGTAGGCTAGATGTGCTTTTTATGACAGAGACATGACTGAAAGGTTCCTCTGCTCTGGATATTGTTCTGACTACTCTTGAGGGGTATGCGTTGGTCCACAGCAACAGAAGTCACAAACAGAGTGGGGGTGTGGTGATAGGTTTGAAACATCCTTTGACAAGATCCACTTTTGAGCTTGCTGATCTTCAGGGGGCATATTGTGTAGGCGTTCAGGTGGTACAATTGACTAAAACCTCTTTTCCGGGACACTCATTTATCAGCCTCTGGGCCCGGTGGGGGATTTTATTGGATCCATAGAAAAGCCCTGGCTCCTTACGTATTGCAATGAGCCAACTTTATTGTGTTAGGGGACTTTAATCTTCACGTTGATGACCCACAGGACCAGTCAGCTCGGTACAATAGGTGAATTTCAATAGTTTTTCGAGTTTACATTGCTACAAACTAACTGCTATTTTTATCTACCCGTAGCATTATTTTGGCATAATCATTTTAAATTCCTAAGTATAATATAATTTGACTTTCGGTTTTTCAGTAAATGTCTGTGTTTTTGTAATGCTAGGGATGACCATATTACTAAACCTGACCATAACATCTGTTAAACCTCTGTTTTTTTCCAAAATTTCTAGTTTTTTCTTTTAACATATTCAATTGACAGACTTCACTGCACACAGTGTTTGGCCATTCACAACTGGGTGTTGGCACAGAACAACCACCGGTTTGTGACCAACCCACTGCAGCCTGCATTTTGAGGTCAGCTGTCAACTGTTTGCCCTGTGAGCCATCTCCTGCCATTTCTGGTCAGTTTGTTGTCTCTGCCTTCCTTCTGCCTGCCCTCTTAATATAGAGTCAGGGCCTTTGGTGGTCATATCACTGAGAATACAGGATTTTAAAATTTAAATTTTTTAAAGCTTTCTAAAAGTTCCTCTATCGTGCTCGCTGACTAAAAAGTGCTCACTCCTGTTTTTGTTTGTTTCTGCCTGTGCTTTAGGAATGTGGCCTTTTCTTCCTCTGTCATGTTGTTTGCTTTTTGATTAAAACGTGCTCACCTGACTGGAGCTCTCTGTTAAATTTGGTTATCTAACATTAACGATTGCCATACTTTCTTTTAAATAATATTGTTAAAGAGTTGTAAAGATGAATCAGATGTGCCTATCAGTAAAATTCTCTCACCGGACGTGAGCTCTTTTTTAATTTAGTGACAGTAACTCATAACTACCAAACTCTCTTACAAGTGTTCCAGCCCTACTGGCTCTTTAGAAACACACTGTCTCCCAAATCACTAACTTTCCCTAATATTATGGGCTCTTCAAAAGCAATAGACTGTCTGTCACATTACCAGCCATTTAGAAAGATTGAACTATTTTGTAAGGTCTATGAATCTTCCCCAATATTACCAGCATTTACACCTGCTCACCTGATGGGATATCTTTGCTAACTTAGGTTATCTAACATCAAACATTGTTGTATTGATTTTAAAATCATGTTGTAAAACTTTGTAAAAAGTCATGAAATGGGTTTTTTGATTAAAACACGCCACCAGGGGTGTGACAACAGCTAGGATAGGCGTGTGGCCGGCTCCCTCAGAAATACCAAATTGTCTCTTGATTGACCCACTCTGTCCCAGCCCTACTGGCTTCTTCAGAAACAGACTGTTTCCCCATCACTGACTGTGCCCGAAGATTAATGGCTCTTTAAAAGCAACAACCTGTCTCCCATGTAACTGCCTCAGCCCCAATCTTACTGCTCCTTTAGAAACAGTGATCTGTGCTTTAAGTTTTCTAACTCTGCCCCAATATTACCATCTTTGTAGACCAAAATGCACTCATATGACGAGAGCTCTTTGCTAAATTAGGTTATCTAATATTAATGAGTGCAGTATTGCTTTTATAACAATATTGTAAAATCTTTGTAAAAATACATCAAACTCACTTTTTGACCAAAATACGTTCACCCAAAGGGAGCTCTTTGTTCAGGCATGAAAATGCAAAAATGTAATGTCTATGTTGTTGCCTGCCCTCTAGGGCCTGACTGTAAGGTTGCAATGCAATTCTTTTTTCAATGTGATGTCCTTTACAGGCTGTTTTTAGAATTACAGTTTGATGACAAATATACAAAACAACACACAAAAACAAGGTTTATTCCTGATATATGTTTTATTGGTTATCATAAGGATTGCGCAGGTTTTATTGCTTCATCAGTATCGCAGAAAATGCCAATGACTTCTGCAAAAGTAATCTTTTTATTACAAAACCAATTGGTTAAACTCACTTGATATGTTTTGGTGACTCCTCTACGGGCTCACCAGTAATTCCACAAGGTCATCTATGATATGAACAATCTACCAATGCATATATTTGTAAATCAATACATAGTATTTAGTATTGGATGTGTAACAAATGTACTTCTCTTTTTGATAAAAAAAAGTACTGACTGGACAATCATTTATTGAGTGTTCATATTCCATGCCAGTGAATGGTGATTACTAGTCCACACTACCCCCCCATGTGTAAGCCTTGGACTGCCCCACATCTCTACACTGTGAGTCAAGTGCTACAATAAGGTGTTTGGTACCCAATAAGGACAATTGTGGGCCTATTACTTGTGAAGGCCACACAACTAATAGGATAATTTCCAACTTCCCACACAATGACACTCCACAAAAACTAACAACATGCAATATTTTTCTACTCCTTATAAATTCACTCCACTGTATAACACATAGATCTATTATACAGTATTCAACTGCACTATATGCCATATAGTTCAAATACACAGACATCTGCTCAATGAAACGTTGTTGTACTCACCATTATTTAACACTGTTCCATACCCCGGATCACAGAGCAACACAAATCAACACCACACAAAAACACCCCAAATTAAAAAAAACACAACACTTTGTTCCATTCCACAAAACATATTTCCACCCCAAAACATACCACTCTATCCCACACAATACCACTCAATGCCACACTATCACTTACATACAAAAACACATAATGCCACTCCACTCCCCACAGTATCACACAATGACTCTCCACATCACGGAAGGCCACACTACTTCAGTCCTCACAATCTACCATGCTCCAGTCCAAACAAACATATTCTATTCAACTCAATTAAACACACGTTTAATACACCAGTACATTACAATATGCACCTCTTAACTAAAACATACCACCCTACATTCCAATATAACGCACTTTAGCACAACCAAATCATCACACTGCAAGTACCCCACTTCACTCTACCCTCATTCCACCCCACCCCAATTTAATCAAATCTACCCCATTCAACCACATTCAACAGCATTTCTATCTACCACAATACCCTAAAATGTAATCCTCACTAAACAACACCGCTACACTCCAATCGACTCCGGTCAATTCAATCCAATCAACAAGCCGTTCAGAGGCATTGCTTTTTTCCTCTATTGTGTCATTGGTAAAGCTTTTTTTCCCTTTATTTAAGTCCTGGCAGTGATGCTTTCTAAGCTTTTTTTGAGTCAAGGTTAATCATTTCTTTAATACCATTCACGTATTGTAGATGCATTTTAAAAATGATGTTATATTTGCTTAGAAGGTATTCCCATGATAATACCACAATATCATCTTTCTTCCACAGGACAATATATTACAAAGAACACAGACAGTTAAAAATGTGAGCTAACATTAAATTTGACATTTTAATGAAAAAATCTGCAACTTCACTTGCATGAAAAATGTAGTATCCATTAGAGTGGCAAACAATGCCTACCCAATAGCACTTTTGCAATTACACATAACTACATAAACCTGCTAATACATGGAATTCTGATAATGTATACTATATTATGGATCTAGGAGATAATTTATGTACTGAAATTCATTTAATTAGTGAAGCAATGTATATGCATCCAGATGACTTACCTAATTACATCCAACACAATAACCACATATATTCAATTAGTATGGGAAAACCTTATTATGGTGGCATACTACTGTATTGATCCTTTATATCCTTGTGTTAAATAATTGGTATTGAGTAAGTAACCAGGTACCAAGAATATAATTAGGCACAAGAAAATAGAGTGACATATTAGAATACATAGTAAGAGAAACCAACTATGTGCAGTAAACGAGAATAAGAAAATAGAAAGATTGGGGTACCATCTGGAGTACAATTAATTTAACAATTTAATAATACAAAAAAAGAGAGGAGGGGGAGGAAAGGATAAAGAAATAAAATTGAAGGGAAGACAGAATAATTGTCATATGTGTATTACTGTAAGGAGGGGTATGAAAATTAGTGCAAGGTAACCAAAGTAAAGCAGACTTAATTTTGGAGGGTAAAGATAGAGATGAAACAGTAGTTATTCTTTCTTCGTCACAAATACGTTTCCACCATTGTAACATACAAATTTTGGAATTATCCTTCCAACAGTTAAGAATAATTTTAAATGCAAGAGCAATAAAAAGATCAAGCAACTTTAATTTCAGCATTGTATCATAAAAATCAACTGATATGGAGCCAGGGAATACATTATGAATTGATAAGGGGATACAACATTGAAAACTCTTGGAACATTTAGCCCAGTTAGATTTCCAATTTTTTTAAACATTGGGCCAATAGTATATCAAATGGGATAAAGTGCCATCAGAGGAAAGACAGGACCAACAGAGAGGAGAGGAAAAAGGGTTGAATTTATGTATAAACACTGGTGTCATAACAGCTCTATTGTGTAAAAAAATAGAGATTAGGTAATGTTAGCAGCTCTAGAGGTGGAATTGTTTTTAACCATAATAACCTATCCCATTTAGTAGGTGAGAGAGTGATAGAGAGATCTAGTTCTCACGCAAGTACAATTGGGGATTTTGGTCTTTCAGAAGTATGAGTGGATAAAAGTTTATATATAAAGGTGGCTTTGGGAATGGAATCAGAGGATATCTTGTGTAAAGGAGTTAGGGGAGTACATGGAGTAAATAGAGTACCATTGATTATAAAGTTTTTGGTTGCAATAAATGATTGAAGTGCTTGTGATAGTTGATCGTATTGAGAGAAGCAGGAGGGGGTTAAATAATAACATTGTTGTAATGTACTAAGAGGAATGACAGAGTTATTAGATAGAAGTTGGTGAACATATAGAATATTCTGTTCTATACAATGTTTAAAATAGAAGGATTTGCGGAGCGACTTAATGAATTTATTGTACCAAATAGAAGAAGCAAGGAAAGCTTGATAAAAGTTAGAACCATCTATATACAATGAATGTAACAAGTTCTGGGAGTTTTTTAGAATAGGATGCTTAGATATAAAGGTGAAATCAGACATAAAACAAATATCATAAAAAGAGAAATCATGTAAAAGAGAGCGTTTTAAACTGATCCAACTGGGAATCGGAACGTTGTGGTGTTGCCTGTTCAATGCATATGCTTGTGTGATTACAAAATCAGTGTGATACAGTTTAAAGTTAGGAAATCGTGCACCTCTTTTGTTTTTTGGTTTGACTAACTTAGACAAAGCAATACGGGCCGGTTTATTATTCCAAAAGAATTAGTGTTAATGGAAATGATTTGATTAAAGTAGTAATTAAGAATTTTGAAGGGTAACATAGATAGTAGGAAGAGAAAAAGTGGTACAATCATCATTTTAATGGTATCTAACCTGCCCCACCAAGATAAAGTTTGAGGGATGGTAGAGGAAAACCACACGCCAAGATACTTAATTTTAGATAGACAGCATTTAAAGTAGGTATCAGCAAATATAAATTGATAACAAATTGAATCTACAGGCAATATTTCAGTTTTAGAAACATTTTATATATAGCTAGATATTTTAGAATATAGGTCAATTTCCGGCAAAAATGGAGGTAAGGAGGTTAGGGGTTTGGAGATATAGACAAGATTATCATCTGCATAAGCAGATAGTTTAATTTCACAAGAGTTGTGAAAGAAGCCAGTAATCCAAGGATTATGGTGAATACGCTCAAGAAAGGGTTTGAGACACAAAAGAAATAAAAGAGGAGAAAGGGTACCACCTTGCTGTGTGCCTCTATGTCGATTCAAGTAAGAGCTTTAGAAACCATTAATCAAAACGCACGGCATGGGGGGTCATAATACAACAATTTGATGACAGACATGAATTTGGGGGCGAACCACTGAAGAGTTTTAAACATAAATTGCCAATTTATGCGATCGAAAGCCTTCTCAGCATCGAGGGATAGAGCGGCTAAAGGATCAGGATAACTTTCCCCAAAGCGAGTATATTAGAGTACATTTGTCTGAGGAAAGCCTACCCTTAATGAAGCCAGATTGATCAGATTGGACAATTGACAAAATTATTGACTACTTTTACAAGATTGAAAACAAAGCAGTTCACCACATATGCATGAATTATTGAAGATTCAAAATGCTCCACAGTATTAGAAAACAAACCTACAAGAAGTAATTACATTTATTGATAAATGTATCACATGTGCTAAATCACAAGATCCACACGTAGAACCTTTATTACAACTACAAAGGCATGCACACACTAAATATTGACGCCAAAAAAATAAGAACATTTACTATTAATACCCTAAATACCCAATGCCACAAATTATGATTCTTGAACCTTTACCAATAGACAAAGCAGATAAAGAATTGCAGAAACCGATTCTAACTATTCATGAAACTATGAATTCACAACATTGGATTTCATGGATATTATTTGGAAATATACACTTAAATAAGGAACAATTTATTACATGTATAAGATCAATTGTAGAAAAAACAGCAATTTTTTTAAGATAACTCCTGCAGATTGCACAAACAAATAAACCATGGAATAGCAATTAACTTCAAGAAAGTTTTTTATACTACCTATTTATGAAGCACATCTAGGAATTGACATTATACATTTCTCAATCCATATTAATGGAAACAACTACAGTAGCCGTCATTACGATGCCGGTCGGAAGAGTGTCCGGCCGACATCGTTTCGGGATTGGGACCGCCCAACAAGGAAGCAGTGCCCCAACCTCCAAAGGTTGCCCTGACCAATGTGTAGGCAGTCAAAATCATGCCTTTTTGCATTGAGGCTTGTGCCGTGCCCAGAAAAGGGCCCCAGCACAAGCCTCAATGCAAAAAAGCATGTTTGGAAACATCCCTGCACCATGTGCCAGGCACCGGCTGGGCTCCATAGCAGAGGCCAAGGGGGTACAGAGGCCCTGCAAGGGGTCCCCAAAGTCCCTTTCCAACAGCCTTTCTATGGCGGTGGGACTGCCATGGAAAGGCTGTCGGATAGACATTGTAATCCCTACGGTATGGTTTTATGCTCTGACAATCCAATGGGGATGCAGCGTTTGGACAATGACACCATGGACCATGACTTTACCTGCAACTGCACGCTCGCGTAAGCTGCTGCTGCTCCCTTGTTGTTTTAATTTTGTTTAATTTTAAGCTCAATTCACGTGCACTTGCACCACTGCGCTGCTCGACTTAGGACGCAGTCGCCTTCTCGCGCTGGGGACATCTCCAGGGGTATAAATAGATCTTACCTGCACTATAATTGTACCGGCACTCGCATTTTGCGGGACTTAAAACTCAGGACTTCTTGGAAGCGCATTGCGGTATTTTGGCCGCCATCTTGGGTGTGGGTAGCCAGGAGGTGCCGATTAACGGGCGCCATCTTGGGTGTGGGGCCAGAGATCGGCCTCGCAGGACTCCCGTGCTCAGAGGAATCTACTTAAGCAGGAACTCCCTCAGTCCAGGCAGACTTTACCTGCTACTGCACGCTCGCGTAAGCTGCTGCTGCTCCCTTGTTGTTTTAATTTTGTTTAATTTTAAACTCACTTCACGTGCACTTGCACCACTGCGCTGCTCGACTTAGGACGCAGTCGCCTTCTCGCACTGGGGACATCTCCAGGAGTATAAATAGATCTTACCTGCACTATAATTGTACCGCCACTCGAATTTTGCGGGACTTAGGACTCAGGACTTCTTGGAAGCGTATCGCGGTATTTTGGCCGCCATCTTGGGTGTGGGTAGCCAGGAGGTGCCGATTAACGGGCGCCATCTTGGGTGTGGGGCCAGAGATCGCCTCGCAGGACTCCCGCGCTCAGAGGAATCTACTTAAGCAGGAACTCCCTCAGTCCAGGCAGACTTTACCTGCTACTGCACGCTCGCGTAAGCTGCTGCTGCTCCCTTGTTTTTTTAATTTTGTTTAATTTTAAACTCTCTTCACGTGCACTTGCACCACTGCGCTGCTCGACATAGGACGCAGTCGCCTTCTCGCGCTGGGGACATCTCCAGGGGTATAAATAGATCTTGCCTGCACTATAATTGTACCGCCACTCGCATTTTGCGGGACTTAGGACTCAGGACTTCTTGGAAGCGCATCGCGGTATTTTGGCCGCCATCTTGGGTGTGGGTAGCCAGGAGGTGCCGATTAACGGCCGCCATCTTGGGTGTGGGGCCAGAGATCGGCCTCGCAGGACTCCCGCGCTCAGAGGAATCTACTTAAGCAGGAACTCCCTCAGTCCAGGCAGACTTTACCTGCTACTGCACGCTCGCGAAAGCTGCTGCTGCTCCCTTGTTGTTTTAATTTTGTATAATTTTAAACTCACTTCACGTGCACTTGCACCACTGCGCTGCTTGACTTAGGACGCAGTCGCCTTCTCGCGCTGGGGACATCTCCAGGGGTATAAATAGATCTTAACTGAACTATAATTGTACCACCACTCGCATTTTGCGGGACTTAGGACTCAGGACTTCTTGGAAGCGCATCGCTGTATTTTGGCCGCCATCTTGGGTGTGGGTAGCCAGGAGGTGCCGGTTAACAGGCGCCATCTTGGGTGTGGGGCCAGAGATCGGCCTCGCAGGACTCCCGCGCTCAGAGGAATCTACTTAAGCAGGAACTCCCTCAGTCCAGGCAGACTTTACCTGCTACTGCACGCTCGCGTAAGCTGCTGCTGCTCCCTTGTTGTTTTAATTTTGTTTAATTTTAAACTCACTTCACGTGCACTTGCACCACTGCGCTGCTCGACTTAGGACACAGTCGCCTTCTCGCGCTGGGAACATCTCCAGGGGTATAAATAGATCTTACCTGCACTATAATTGTACCGCCACTCGCATTTTGCGGGACTTAGGACTCAGGACTTCTTGGAAGCGCATCGCGGTATTTTGGCCGCCATCTTGGGTGTGGGTAGCCAGGAGGTGCCGATTAACGGGCGCCATCTTGGGTGTGGGGCCAGAGATTGGCCTCGCAGGACTCCCGCGCTCAGAGGAATCTACTTAAGCAGGAACTCCCTCAGTCCAGGCAGACTTTACCTGCTACTGCACGCTCGCGAAAGCTGCTGCTGCTCCCTTGTTGTTTTAATTTTGTATAATTTTAAACTCACTTCACGTGCACTTGCACCACTGGGCTGCTTGACTTAGGACGCAGTCGCCTTCTCGCGCTGGGGACATCTCCAGGGGTATAAATAGATCTTACCTGCACTATAATTGTACCGCCACTCGCATTTTGCGGGACTTAGGACTTCTTGGAAGCGCATCGTGGTATTTTGGCCGCCATCTTGGGTGTGGGTAGCCAGGAGGTGCCGATTAACGGCGCCATCTTGGGTGTGGGGCCAGAGATCGGCCTCGCAGGACTCCCGCGCTCAGAGGAATCTACTTAAGCAGGAACTCCCTCAGTCCAAGCAGTCTTTACCTGCTACTGCACGCTCGCATAAGCTGCTGCTGCTCCCTTGTTGTTTTAATTTTGTTTAATTTTAAACTCACTTCACGTATACTCGCCACTGCGCTGCTCGACTTAGGACGCAGTCGCCTTCTCGCGCTGGGGACATCTCCAGGGGTATAAATAGATCTTACCTGCACTATAATTGTACCGCAACTCGCTTTTTGCGGGACTTAGGACTCAGGACTTCTTGGAAGCGCATCGCGGTATTTTGGCCGCCATCTTGGGTGTGGGTAGCCAGGAGGTGCCGATTAACGGGTGCCATCTTGGGTGTGGGGCCAGAGATCGGCCTCGCAGGACTCCCGCGCTCAGAGGAATCTACTTAAGCAGGAATTCCCTCAGTCCAGGCAGACTTTACCTGCTACTGCACGCTCGCGTAAGCTGCTGCTGCTCCCTTGTTGTTTTAATTTTGTTTAATTTTAAACTCACTTCACGTGCACTTGCACCACTGCGCTGCTCGACATAGGACGCAGTCGCCTTCTCGCACTGGGGACATCTCTAGGAGTATAAATAGATCTTGCCTGCACTATAATTGTACCGCCACTCGCATTTTGCGGGACTTAGGACTCAGGACTTCTTGGAAGCGCATCGCTGTATTTTGGCCGCCATCTTGGGTGTGGGTAGCCAGGAGGTGCCGATTAACTGGCGCCATCTTGGGTGTGGGGCCAGAGATTGGCCTCGCAGGACTCCCGCGCTCAGAGGAATCTACTTAAGCAGGAACTCCCTCAGTCCAGGCAGACTTTACCTGCTACTGCACTCTCGCGAAAGCTGCTGCTGCTCCCTTGTTGTTTTAATTTTGTATAATTTTAAACTCACTTCACGTGCACTTGCACCACTGCGCTGCTTGACTTAGGACGCAGTCGCCTTCTCGCGCTGGGGACATCTCCAGGGGTATAAATAGATCTTACCTGCACTATAATTGTACCGCCACTCGCATTTTGCGGGACTTAGGACTCAGGACTTCTTGGAAGCGCATCACAGTATTTTGGCCGCCATCTTGGGTGTGGGTAGCCAGGAGGTGCCGATTAACGGGCGCCATCTTGGGTGTGGGGCCAGAGATCGGCCTCGCAGGACTCCCGCGCTCAGAGGAATCTACTTAAGCAGGAACTCCCTCAGTCCAAGCAGTCTTTACCTGCTACTGCACGCTCGCATAAGCTGCTGCTGCTCCCTTGTTGTTTTAATTTTGTTTAATTTTAAACTCACTTCACGTGCACTTGCACCACTGCGCTGCTCGACATAGGACGCAGTCGCCTTCTCGCGCTGGGGACATCTCCAGGGGTATAAATAGATCTTACCTGCACTATAATTGTACCGCCACTCGCATTTTGCGGGACTTAGGACTCAGGACTTCTTGGAAGCGCATCGCGGTATTTTGGCCGCCATCTTGGGTGTGGGTAGCCAGGAGGTGCCGATTAACGGGCGCCATCTTGGGTGTGGGGCCAAAGATCGGCTTCGCAGGACTCCCGCGCTCAGAGGAATCTACTTAAGCAGGAACCCCCTCAGTCCAGGCAGACTTTACCTGCTACTGCACGCTCGCGTAAGCTGCTGCTGCTCCCTTGCTGTTTTAATTTTGTTTAATTTTAAACTCACTTCACGTGCACTTGCACTTGCACCACTGCGCTGCTCGACTTAGGACACAGTCGCCTTCTCGCGCTGGGGGCATCTCCAGGGGTATAAATAGATCTTACCTGCACTATAATTGTACCGCCACTCGCATTTTGCGGGACTTAGGACTCAGGACTTCTTGGAAGCGCATCGCGGTATTTTGGATGCCATCTTGGGTGTGGGTAGCCAGGAGGTGCCGAATAACGGGCGCCATCTTGGGTGTGGGGCCAGAGATCGGCCTCGCAGGACTCCCGCGCTTAACGGCTATATAGGATGTGCCATTCCCAAGCGCGCAGCGTTGACGCGCA
This sequence comes from Lissotriton vulgaris, assembly GCF_964263255.1. Taxonomy (NCBI): domain Eukaryota; kingdom Metazoa; phylum Chordata; class Amphibia; order Caudata; family Salamandridae; genus Lissotriton; species Lissotriton vulgaris. Next base: position 1,716,676,029 of record NC_141689.1, on the reverse strand, counting down.
GCGGGCGCGCCGTAGGCTGCCGGAGGTGCGCCAGAGGTAAGCCCATTTGCGCCCGTTCGCGCACCTGTCGCGCCCAGCGCCAGCCATGCTGCCCCTGTTTTTTCATCTCCCGTCACATACCCCAGGACTGAACTTATTCAGCTACACCCCCAGGCAAGCCAAGTATTGAGCACCAATTCCGTTAAATCAGAGGTGCTGTCCTGCGGTCTGCTTAACGTCCGGTCACTTTGTAAACATCATGTTGAAATTGCACTCCTCATAGATTCCTATGGCCTGGATGCGCTCTTTCTAACTGAGACGTGGACCCGAGCAGACAGCGATGTAGAACTCGGACTGGCTTGTCCTCCGGGCTATAAAATCATGCACTGCCCGAGGGTGGGGAATAGAGGTGGAGGAATAGGACTCATCTTTAGAGAGTCCTTGGCCTTCTCTCTATTCGAGGTCAAAGCGGTCCAAGGGTTTGAACTTACGGGCTTTTCGCTCAAAGGACACAAAGGGGTTCTGCAATCCGGACTGCTCTGCTACAGACCACCGTGTTCTGCATTATCCAAGATACCAGATCTAGTAGATTTAATTTACGATTTTTCAAACTCGCATGCTAGATTATTCATCTTGGGAGACTTCAATCTGTCGCCTGATGGGCCTCTGGATGCAGCCTATAGAGAACTGTGCCAGGCCTGTGGCAACCTTCAGCTGCAACAGCTGGTACTTTCTCAGACCCATACGAAGGGTCATGCCTTAGATCTGGTTTTTTCAGAAGCCTCTCTGGTGGTAATTAGGGAATTGGCCTTCCAATGCTGGACAGACCATGCATTGGTTCACTTCTCCCTTTACCTTCCTGCAGAATCTTTCAGAAGGAATGGGTTGAACTCCATCAAAGCGAACAGGCAGTGGTCTAAACTCCTGCAGAACCCCGACCATCCTTCTCTGCTTTCCGGTGGTTTTAATTTGAAGGAGAGTGTCGAGGCGAGCTACTCTAGCCTGTGCCAGCAAATTACCAACTCACTGGACACGCTGGCTCCTTTACGAAAATCTAAAATCAAGCGTAGACCAGCCATGCCATGGTACTCGACTAATCTACTTCAATTGAAACACCGGTGTAAGCAGGCTGAAAGGGCCTGGAGGAAGTCCTATTCTGAGACTGCTAAATCTCTATATAAATCAGCACTGTTGGAATATAAAGCCCAGATCAAGTGCGCCAAAGTGAAATATTTTGAGGTCACGCTGACGCAAGCAACTAATAAAGCGCAGACCTTGTTAAAAATAGTAAATGACCTCTCTAGGCCTGCTTGCGCGGCCAACAACATCCCAGCCTCACAATCCCTCTGCGATTCCTTAGCAAAGGCATTTGAGGATAAAATTGCCAACATCTTGAGTGCTCTTACTACTCCAGGCACGTCCGATTTTCAGACTCTCGATGTCCCAGTATCCTCCCCTATTTTAGCTGATTTGGAAGAACAGACAGCTCATCATCGGCTGGAAAGTTTTACCCTTCCCCCTTTCGATGAGTTCTGCACATTAGCAAATGGGGTGTCTTCTGGCTCTCCGCTGGATCCACTTCCCCACAAATACTGGAAATCCTTTCAGGAAGAACTCTTCCAACCTTTATACTCCATCTGCCATCAGTCCTTTAGTACTGCAACGGTCCCTGACAGCTGGAAGCTAGCGGTGGTCTCCCCTCTCCTAAAGAAACCTACACTCGACCCCACCTGTCTGTCTAACTATCGGCCAATCTCACTGCTTCCTTTTCCAGTCAAGATCATGGAAAAACTTGTGACCCGGTCTCTATCCAGTTTCTTGGAAAGTAACAACTGTCTGGATGTGGCCCAGTTCGGCTTCCGGCCAGCCCCTGGTATGGAGTCGGCGCTGGTGGTCGTGTTGGACACCCTTCGTTCTCGGGTCGACAGTGGTCGAGCAGCCTTCTTAGTGTTGTTCGACATGTCGGCCGCGTTCGACACGGTCAGCCACTCCATTCTTATCAACAGGCTGGAGGAGGCCGGGGTAGCAGGTCTGGCATGGGAATGGCTGATTTCCTATCTCCAGAATAGGCACCAGGTGGTGGCACTACCACCTTTTCGATCAGGCATTAGGAGAGTGGGGCAAGGTGTCCCTCAGGGGTCTGCGATCAGCCCCATACTGTTCAATTTGTCCCTGTGTCCCTTGGTAAAATTGATCAAATCCTTCGGCATCTCTGTGATTAACTATGCTGACAACACCCAGCTCATCTTCTCCCTTAAAGGAGAAGACACAGTGTCTACAGAGACTTTCCATCGCTGTATGACCGCCACTGCCGACTGGTTGAGAAACAACTCCCTCCAATTTAACAGCTCCAAGACCGAGGTACTCCTTTGTTCCTCGGACCGCGTCCCGCGCCCATTGCCGACTGACCTCTGGCCTTCTTCCTCCTTGGGCTACGTGGTGGCGGCGGACTCTGTCCGCAATCTTGGAGTCATGTTCAATTCTAACCTCCAGCTGGACAGTTTTGTCAATAAAACCATTTCCACATGCATGCTGCTACTCCGCACCTTGCGGAAAATCCTCCTCCTGCTTCCATTCCAACCTAGACCAGAGGTGGTGCGTGGCATTATCCTTAGTAGGATAGATTATTGTAATGCACTGCTTCTGGGGGCACCTGGCACTTTGATCAATAAGCTGCAGCGTATCCAAAACATGGCTGCGAAGCTGGCCCTTTCTAGACCGCGTGATGCCTCCTCCTCTCTTGCTCTTAAGGACCTCCACTGGTTGCCAGTTCAACAACGAATTCTTTTTAAATCATCCTGCCTGGTTTTTAAGGCCTTACATGACCAAGGTCCAGTCATGCTTCAGAACCTCTTTTCCTGGTACCACGCAGCGAGACCTTTACGCTCCTCCTCATTACATCTGGTGGCGGTTCCGAGGATCCACAGGCTACGGATGGGGGCCGGTCCTTTGGTCACGCAGCTGCCAAGCTCTGGAATTCCCTCCCTCTGTCCTTGAGGAGCTTGGAGGACTTTCCATCCTTCAAGAAAAGTCTGAAAACTCATCTCTTCCCTAGAACAGCCTAAACAACGTGTCTGTGTAAATGGTTCAGTAGAGTCTAAAGCGCCAGGATACCCTTTGGGTGGCATATTCGCGCTATACAAGTGCACAATACATACATACATACATACACCAGATGTGACTCACTATCCAACATCATAATCTGGCCCTTAGTCGTGATATTGTACAACGCACCACATGTACCAATATTAACGCTATTACAATTAAAAACAAACATGATCAACTTCTACCACTATTCTTAATATATTATCATGGGCGTTTTTAACACAGATTTAAAAAGAAAATGCAAGAAAAGTTCAAAACTGCACAAATGTATGCACACACAATTTAAATGCAACCAAATGATGAATACTTACACCACATACTCCCAAACAATATAAAAGATAATGGAATGTTAGAATCCTATTATAGTGATCACAAAGCATTATGAGTAGCACTTTAAAACAAAAAGGTAAGTACCTATTTCTAATTTTTTTCTGATGGTTTAAATTCAAGAGATGTTTGGAAAAAACACAGATGATAACAATTCATATAAAAAAACAATCAGAGCAAATATCATCAACTGTTCAACAAAAATGGCATATAAAAATGTAAAGCAAGCAGTCCTATGTCGTCTTGAACTAGCAGGCACAACAGGAACAATGAAAGCAATGTGCTACAGTGAGGACTACTACAATTAAACAAATGAAAATAATGGCATAATAATTAATAATGTTTTTGTGAAAAACAGTGCAATGTTAATAACACAGTGATACAAAACTACAAGGATATGGCTAAGTAGCATTTCAGAGCTGATTGTCAAAGAGGCAGAATATATATTGCACCCACCATCTTCAACAATAAAAACCATAAAAGATTCTAAGCTAAAAATGCTAACAACAGTTTGTGAAACAGTCAAGTGGTAAACCATTCATTTTACACATACCAATTGCACAACACCACACACTCTGCTACATCATTACACAAACTCTACAAACAAATAGGATTCAAGCGCTATCATTAGATACCATTAGTAAACTTCTAAGCAACTACTTTGGAAACGATTTAGTATTTCTTTAACTGCACTCTACAAAGTGCATTTTTTAAAGTTGAAAACAATAATAAACTGCAAAAATATTTCAGAATGCATCACAGTGAGTATATTAAAAATGAGTTGTTTTAAAAGAACAGTTAAAACAAATGGACTCCACAACAAACTAGGCCCCTCCACCCACCTACAAACAACCACACTTTACTCCACAACAAACTACCCCACTACACTTAACACCAACCTATCACAACAAGCAATTCTAAGTCACTACAACCCCAAACTACACTACTCCACTCTAGCCCAATTTACAACATTACAGTCAGCATCATTTCAGTCTGATACATTCCACTCTACCCCAAACCACTCAAGCCCAATAACAGCTACCCTACTCAACTCCATTAAGATATACCACACTAGAAACTGCAATATTACTGTTAGAAATGGGGGATTCGAGTTGGCAGGTTGTTACCCGGTCCAAGTACCGACCCTTCTTCCTAGTCAGGATACAGGAGTTACACTCCTAAAATAACCTCTGCTCACCCTCTTGTTAGCTTGGCATGACCAATCAGGCTTATCTGAGAGGCAGTGAGTGAAGCATTTGTACATAACCAACTGTAATACAGCGATAAAACTACAAAAGGATAACACACAAGATTTATGAAAGTAATCAATATATTATCTGTGCAAACAAGACCAAAAACATTAAAAATCCACCCTACAAGTCACAGAAATACCAATAATCAAAAAGAGACTTAAAATACAGTTCCTTAAAGTTGATAGCTACGTCCAGGGTTATCACGGCATTGTGAACAACAAATCCAATCAGTTCTGGCTGACCGCGGCATCGCAGGTCAGCTACAATGTCAGGGAGACCTGCAAAACATTACCTTTAGAAATGCAGGGTGGCATCTACCTCTCGCTGAGCTCTGAAAAGCTGGAAGCATGAGTTCCCGTAGGTCGGTGCAGGAGTCGTTGGGCCCTTGAAGTCACACGCGTTGCAGATCAAACTCCTTATGGTTGAAGTCGGGAGCGCCAGATTCTGGAGGCGTTGGGGCTGCAGTGCAAAGTGCAGCAGTGTGGCTTGCGCTGCCCTCAGGTTGCAATGCAGGCAGGGGCTCGGTGACGATCGTCCAGAGGCTTCGGTGAGAGCAGGGCAGCGGTGCGAATTTATTCGGTGCTTGTTTTGGTGCTGGCAGGTCAAAGTGCAAGCAGCTGTGTCATCGTTGCTGAAGCGCTGTTGTCGATGGTGCCAGCATCGGTAGGCCAAGGCTGCTGTGAGGGATGAGGGCGGTGCATTGTGTAACTTATGAGAGGTGCCCTTAAACCATGGTGTCAACACCCCTACACACCATTCTAAACCACTCCACTCTACTTCAATACAGCAAATTCCACTTCGCCCCAAGTTAACACACTCCAATCTACACTAACATACATGATGCCACTAACATTTAGCCATACAAAACAGCAGCCACAGACATCTACAATGCACTATCAAAACCGCTCTCAGGTAAGCTGCAATCTACCACACTCAAAAACATACTAAAAAAATCTAACACTCTCTATCCCAAACAAAACAAACATAACCAAAGATTGCACACTCAAAGACAATATAATATAATCCAATATACACGACCACAACCCACTACACAATTAATATATTTTGTACATCCAAAATAGCAACCACATTACTCAACAACATACATAACACATATTTAAAAACATAGGGGGGATTAGAAATGGGCAGTCCCGACAGAGGAATTATGCTGCGAACACCACCATGGCGGTCAAAATGTACTAAGTGACCTGCTCCATTTGGTGCCTGCCACATGGCGCAGGGAGATGTAGGGTGCCCCCCAAAACCCACAGCATAGGACCAGGGTGGAAGGAGGGCCCGCTACCAGCCCCCAAAATCCCTGTCAGCCTGCATTTTCATGGCGGGTTACCCGCCATGAAAAGGCAGGCGGAAAGGGACATCATAACCAGGCAGCGCCATCCTTGTAAGGATATGATTCCCCTCCGAAGCAATGGCGGGCTCAAGAAGCCCATTCGATGGCTGGCGGTCGGTCTTTCCAACCATCAACTATCCGCCCACCATGGTAATATGGCGGGCACATAACATGGTCCCGATGGCGGTGTGACCACCACCGCCAAGCTATTGGTGGCAATCCCACCACCATCATAATCGGCCCCATATTAACTTTTGAAAATGCGAGCACATCTCATCGATTTTCAACTACATTCTCTTAAAATAAAAAATAGTACTCCTTCTTTTCTTCAACACTCGTAACTTACACTATAGTAAAAACGACTTAGAAAAATAAACAGTTACACTTTTATATTTTACAGGAGGATGCCATGAAAAATGTCTTCAATGCAGGTCAAGAAACAGAACTAAAATCCATATTGATAAAAGACTTGCCAGACTATGTACAAATTACATTATGGAGAGAAGCAAGCCTGTTTCCTAAACAAATTGGAGAATATATTAAAATAACACGACAGGACATGAATTCAATAGCTAGAACATTTTGAACAGAACAAAACACAGTAAGTTCAGAGAGAATCCAAGCACACTAAAGCAATGCTTATGTATTTATATATAAATATAAAACTAATATGTACCCACATTTTATTCATAGAACACAAAATGGGACATGTTAAATGACATCACTGATGGTATCATTAAGTGATTATTACAGTGATTAAACAAAGAGTGCAAGCTGTATAGTGCCCACCACTAATATTTGCTAAACTTATTTTAGAGTTTTTAAGTAATATTTGGAATACTTAATGTCTTGATTTTGTCGTATAATGGTTTAATAACTTTTTAACCTTGGATTCAAGTTTGATGTATAGTGTTGATTTTACATACATAGGTACAACTACTTTTTTATATAATACTTTGTTTTGTAATATGAATTGATAATGACATTGTTGCATAAGTTTTGTTAAAGTTGTCTTTTATGATTTCATTTATCGAAATAAAGACATTAAAACCTGAACCTGATTATTACAGTGTCCTTTATGGTTTGTGAACTAGTAGCAATACAACATAATGTAATGACAACAAACACATGCCTGGGGTTGCTTTTTTTCATTCCATGTAAGTTTGGATGGTAATTTACAAATCCACACTGTAATACAGTTCCTGGAGTGGTAACATGCTTTTGTCACTACAGCTTCCCATGAACAGCACTAGCTAATCCTATGCTTAAAGTCTTTGCTCTATGAATGGCAATAGACATAGGGGTGGAAGTATCATCAGTGCAGTTGTGAGTCCTTAATAGCGAATTTTACCGATTCGCTATTAAGTACTCGCAAAATGCAATGTATGTAGGTTTTGCGATAATAATTGCGATTCCTACATATTCCTTCATTGCGGATTCCAAATTGCGATTTTTAATTAAGGAATACCTTACCATTCATTCGTATGGTCCTACCGGCTCATCCGAATGAATGGGAAGACATTCACGATTTGCGAGTACCCAATAGGTACTCGCAAATTGCAAATGCAATTTCAAGGGTGCAAGTGTGCAAAAAGGACATCCAGTTGCACCCCTGAAATATGCATGTGTGCACATGTGGCGCACAGACATGCCCTAAGGACATGAATGTGCGCCAGATGGCACTTTGAAAAATGCAAAAAAGTGCATTTTCGAGGAAATAGTGAATTACCACCAACTTGAAGTTGGTCGTAATTTGCAATTTCCTAAGGCAAAATCGCCCAACTTGGGTGCTTCCAGAATTGCATTTAAGGAATCGCTATTTGCGATTCCTTAAATGCATTCGCAAAATAGGGAATCACAAATTTAGCGATTCCTTATTTTGCGATGGCCTTTTGGGATAATACGTCTCAAAAGGCTTTTTCCCATTCGGATAGGGGCCATTTCTGCAAATCCGCCCATTTGCGAATGGAAAAACCCTTGATACATTTGGTCCTTTGTCCCTTTCTAGCATGGTTGGCACTGTGTTAATTCTATGCTTTAAAAAATGGCTAGAAAAACAGTCATTTGAGGTGACAAAAGTTAGAGTGTCTCAGGTGTTGTAGGGTGCTATATATAAAAGCTGCTCTCTTGGAAACTATCGAGAGTTCTCTGCTTCTATTTCGCATACTTTGTGGGCCGCTCTGAGCCTGAAAGGGTATTGAATTGACCTATACTGGGTGCTGTCTTGTGTATGGAAAAAGATAAACCTCTTTGAAGAGTTGTAATTATAGCAAAACACATGTCAGGGGATATTTTTAATAATTCCAGGTAAGCTTGGATAGTATTTTACCGATTCAAAGCTGTAATACTGTGCCTGGAGTTGTAAAATGCTTTTGTCACTTTACAGCTCCTCGTGGGTAGCACTAGCTAATCTAATGCTTAAAGACTTTGCTGCATAATTGCAAAAGACTTTGGCCATTTCTTGCTTGGCATGGATGACATTGTGCTAATGTTTCGCTTAAAAACATTTCTACAAAAACAGATATTTGTGGTGAGCAGATTTAGAACGTTGAGTTCTCTGATTCTTTTTGTGTAATATATATATATATATATATATATATATATATAAAAAAGACAACAATCTTCCTGTCTACCCTCCAGGGTACAGAAAAGGTCGGGACACTCCAGGATGCTCAAATTCCTTTAATCAACAACAGTAGTTACAAAAGCCGACGCGTTTCGCCGTAAGGCTTGGTAACCGTGACCAAGCCTTAAGGCGAAACGCGCCGGCTTTTGTAACTACTGTTGTTGATTAAAGGAATTTGAGCATCCTGGAGTGTCCCGACCTTTTCTTTACCCTGGAGGGTAGACAGGAAGATTGTTGTCATATTTCCAAAAACGCCGGTTTTGTGGAAGGGACCGCCGCGGAGCGAAGAGCCCTGGATTACCGGCACACAGTGCAAGCATATATATATATATATATATATATATATATATATATATATATATATATTACCTACTGGCTAACGCCAGTAGGTATATATAGTTAGGATTAATTCCCTATGGCATTTCTGAAAATTCTATGTCTAATAACTTTGGCGTTTGTGGACGGAATCGGCTGAAATTTTCAGGAAAATGGCACATTTTGTTTCTGAGCAGCCCCTAAAAATTTGGGGGGGTTTCGTCAAGGGGGGGCCGAGAAAAAAGGGGGGTCCCAAAACGCGTTTTTCCCATGTTAATTTCCATAGGGCGGTTGGACTCACTTTTAGCTCGAACGGCTGAATGGATTTGCACGAAACTTGGCAAAATTGTAGGGACTGTTAGCCCGATGTGCCTTTGCTAGGTCTCAATATATGTGCTTCAGTGGATTTTGAGAAATTAACGTTCAAATCAAGATATATATCTGTAACAGCGCTCTGGGCAGCGATCCGGTCCGCTTACTTTTCGCGAAACGGAACTTTGCGCGCAGAAAGCTGAATGAATGTCAACATTCTAAACAGTCCGGAGCGGCCGCCATCTTGTCTCTCGGTAGGATCGAGAGAGAAGAGGTGAAAAACGAAAGGGGAATTTAATGAAAGGGGGCAAGGTATCCCCCTCTTGACCCCCTAGGAATGTTGTTGGGGTTATTAAAGGGTCCCGTGGGGAAAAAAATAAATAAATGATTTTTCACGGTAGAAGCGCTTCACGGGCCGCGAACTGGGCCGCAAACTGGTAGCGAAACGGGAATTCGCCATTTTGTGCTTTGTTAATTAAATTACTAGGTATAAGTGGGTGCGGGAGACGTATCCTAATCCCCTATGTTTCCTGAGGGTGGCTGAGGAGGCTGATATATGTTGATACATCTCTTCCAGCGGCTGTGCGTGAGCTTTTTTTTTTTTTGCTGCGTGACAGTCCGGAGCGGCCGCCATCTTGTCTCTCGGTAGGATCGAGAGAGAAGAAAAGGTGAAAAACTAAGGGGGAATTTAATGAAAGGGGGCAAGGTATCCCCCTCTTGACCCCCTAGGAATGTTGTTAGGGTTATTAAAGGGTCCCGTGGGGAAAATAAAAAAAAATAATTTTTCACGGTAGAAGCGCTTCACGGGCCGCGAACTGGGCCGCAAACTGGTAGCGAAACGGGAATTCGCCATTTTGTGCTTCGTTAATTAAAGTACTAGGTATAAGGGGGTGCGGGAGACGTATCCTAATCTCCTATGTTTCCTGAGGGTGGCTGAGAAGGCTGATATATGTTGATACATCTCTTCCAGCGGCTGCGCCATCTTGCCTTTTTTCCAATGCCACAATTTTGTCGTGCACGGCAGCCATTTTAGATGCCAGGCTGGTCCCAGGCTATCACCTAACCCTGCGGATGTAGTTTATGGCCCCAGCTGTAGAGAATTCAGACATGCCAATCCTCCCGATTCAGGCGTGTGACTACTGATTTCAGTGCTAGTCTCCCGCCTCCCGATTTCTGCAAGCAAAAACCCGGGGGCATATTACGAACAACTAGCGATAATTTTTGTCTCTAACTTGTTTAGAGACAAAAATTATCGCCGTACATCGGCGATTTTTATCGCAGATAAACCTTGCTATTATCGCAGAAAAGTCAGCGATATTCATGTATTATCGAGCAAATGCTCTTAGCCATGTTATCCACCTCCCATTGGATAACATGGCTAAGAACTGCTCAGGGCAGGTGTTAGATTTTGGAGATATTCGCGCTTAGCGCGAATATGTCCAAAAGTTGGTAATAGAAGGTAGCGATGTTAGGGACTGTTTCCAGTCGCTAACATCTTGGCACGCCACTTTGCATGTCATTAGTGATAAGTATCACTGACATGCAAAGCGGGGCCCAAGATGGTCGCTATCTCCTTTTAGCTGTCACTAACTGGTGTTAGCGACAGCTTGGTAATAGGGAGATAATTTTATCTCCGCTTTCAAGGCTTTTAAAGCCAAAAAAGTGGAGATAAACCCCCTTGATAATATGCCCCCCGATTCCTCGGGGGTTTCAGCTGACAGGGCTTGGTATTGTGTTACATGGTAATTTTTCCAGGAAACGTCAGAGGGTCGATGCAGGGGTTCTAGAAGAGGTGATAAACCATTTAAGCCTCATGAACAAGCGCATGGTCTTTTAAAGATTTGTGAAGTACTCGGAGCGGCGGTGTGTGTGTTTCCTCTTTCAGGAGCGGGCGGGGGGGCACTGCCAGCAACTTGCCAGGTCAGGTAGTGTTCAACACGTGCATCACCCTTTCTCTGCTTGCTATTGCGCTCCATGCTTCGGAAAGGTAAGAAAAAGAACGTGCATTTGAGTTTGAAATGTCCGATCCTGCAGCAGCACACTTCCAAAGCCCACACATGACAATAACCCGATTCAAGGCCCCATTCACCCGTTTTAAAAAAAATAGATAACACTCCAACAAAGTAAGGTTATAAAACTTTATTAACTATTAACTTTAACGAACGGAACAAAAACTAAAAACATTTAAACATTTCTCAACACAAAAAGCAACAATGGTTAGAAGCTGTCTTTTGTGCGAATAGTCCCAAGGCAGCACAACGTGCAGAGTTCTGGACGGCACCCAGGTGATGTCGCCTGGGTGCCGCACTGGTTTAGGGATCCTACAATGCTGCTCCGAAAATTGGCGTGGGGCGTCCCGGGTGGGGCGGGGGGAGGCCTCGTCAGTAGCGGTCTGTTGTGCGAATAGTCCCAAGGCAGCACAACGTGCAGAGTTCTGGACGGCACCCAGGTGATGTCGCCTGGGTGCCGCACTGGTTTAGGGATCCTACAATGCAGCACAGAAAAACAGCGTGGGGCGTCCCGGGTGGTGCGGGGGGAGGCCTCGTCAGTAGCGGTCTGTGTCCAGTGTCACATGGCTGACACAACATGTACGACAGGCACCCAGGTGATGTCCAGTAAACTGCCGCACTGGTTTTGGTATCCTACAATGCTGCTCCGAAAATTGGCGTGCGGCGGCCCGGGGGGGGGGCGTGGGGGAGGCGGCGTGAACGGGCCTCCCCAGGTGGCGGCCATCTAGCTGAGTTGCGCCCGCTCTTGCGGCTACAGCGTCTCGCTCACCATGTTGTTGAGTTGCTCCCACTCTTGCAGTGCAGCGATAGGCGGCTGCCACATGGCTCTTAAAATGGCGGACGGCTCCTCGGTTTTGGGCCTGGTCCACTGAAATGGCCCTGGGACACTTTGGAACTCGGACGCTTGCCTGCTAGGGCTTGGGCTCCATTCTCGAAAAGCGTCCCCTCAGCCGTGAAGATTGTACAAAAGTCTTGGGGGCCCCCGACTCCCGCAGGCTTCCGGTGGGGAGCGGCTGCCATGATTGCTCGCGGAATGACCACGACGGAGCCACGAGATGGTGGTGCTCTCATGCTGACGCCAGCTTCAGTCTGAATGATCCAGAAACAAGGTGGGGCTTTCATCGTTTGGGAAAAAAAAATGTTCTAAACCAATGAAAAGTGTTATTTTTAGGTCATATGACCAAGCCTTCCATCTTTAGGAAACCAAAAGTAAAATGAACCAATGAAAAGTTTTATAAACAAGTCACATGACCTGTTATGCGGCATAGGGCTACAAAAAGCGTAGAAAATCCGTTGGCACGTGAGGCGGCGTCAGTAGCGGACCGATGTGCGAATAGGCCGAAGGCAGCACAACGGGCCGAGATCCGGATGGTACCGAGGTGGTGTCCAGCAAATTGCCGCACTGGTGTGGCCATCCTACAATGCTGCGCCGAAAGACGGCGTGTCCAGCTGAGTTGCGGTCACTGTTGCGGTACAGTGACTCGAACGCGCCGAGATCCGGATGGCACCGAGGTGGTGTCCAGCAAATTGCCGCACTGGTGTGGCCATCCTACAATGCTGCGCCGAAAGACGGCGTGTCCAGCTGAGTTGCGGTCACTGTTGCGGTACAGTGACTCGAACGCGCCGAGATCCGGATGGCACCGAGGTGGTGTCCAGCAAATTGCCGCACTGGTGTGGCCATCCTACAATGCTGCGCCGAAAGACGGCATGTCCAGCTGAGTTGCGGTCACTGTTGCGGTACAGTGACTCGAACGCGCCGAGATCCGGATGGCACCGAGGTGGTGTCCAGCAAATTGCCGCACTGGTGTGGCCATCCTACAATGCTGCGCCGAAAGACGGCGTGTCCAGCTGAATTGCGGTCACTGTTGCGGTACAGTGACTCGAACGCGCCGAGATCCGGATGGCACCGAGGTGGTGTCCAGCAAATTGCCGCACTGGTGTGGCCATCCTACAATGCTGCGCCGAAAGACGGCGTGTCCAGCTGAGTTGCGGTCACTGTTGCGGTACAGTGAGTCGAACGCGCCGAGATCTGGATGGCCCCGATGTTGTGTCCAGCAAGTTGCCGCACTGGTGTGGCCATCCTACAATGCTGCGCCGAAAGTCGGCGTGGGGTGCCCCGTTGGCTTATGAGGTGATGTCAGTAGTGGACCGATGTGTGAATAGGTCGGAACCAGCACAAGGCGCCAAGATCCGAATGGCAAGTCCTGGATGTTGAGTGCCTCAGTTGAGAGTTCTGAGCAGTGCTTGTAAGACTGTCTGAAGCTTATTTGCACCTGCTGCAGCTTCACTAGGTCCGGCGGAACTTTTTTCCTTTTCCTTTCTGCTTCTTTTCCTACAATCCGTTTCATCTGAAGACACGATCAGGTCCCTGAATGTGTGCAGGGGGACGCTATTGATTGAATGAAAATGGCGGCTTGACACAAAGCTGACTCAAGCGTTACTGTTGGTGCTATACAGACAAAAATTGGTTTTCAGTTTGTACATTCTTCAGGTTTTTTTTTTTCCATCCAAGTCTGATTGAGAGTTTGTAGGAAAATGGCTTCAGATTTTCCACATACTACTCTTCAACATTCTTCCTAAATGTAACAATGTGAAACTCACTAGGAGAACGGCTGTTTCTGTTTCCTTTCAAAATGCTGCCAACAATATTTTCTGAATGGAAGACACCATCTTGTAGCATAAAGGGCCGAAAGGGGTTCTGGTCTGGACGATTGTTGGTGGAGACATTTTGACTATATCTTGGACCTGCCCGGCCTCGCCCAAAATGGCGCCGGTATAAATGGGACTCGTAACTCCTTGCCCGCAAATGTATATCTAGAAAATGTTATTGTAAGTGGCCCTGTTCTATTTTAATTACAAAATGTATGTCCACCGATTCCGCAACTGTTAGACACCTTAGTTCTTGCAACCTAATGGCCCGCTCGTTACGTTCCTCTACAGTGTAAATGTCTCCTCATCATATACGATTTCAGTTTGCTCCGTGGCCGGCCCACGTGGTTATAGGCCCGTATTTGTATACTGACATTTTCACAATAAAGGTTTTTAAAACAAAACACGGTAGTAGTATTTACATTGGTAAAGTTTTTACTTTTAGTCACTGTTTTCGAATCAGTAAAAGGCAAGTGAAATAAAGCAGTCCAATTACATGACGGATAAAAGGTATAATATGTAGGAACGCAGTAAAGATAAATGGTCAAGGGCAGTTGTGTTTTTCATGTCTGCAACATAAAGTGATCGATAAGAATCTGATAATCAGGCGTATCGGCGACTAAGACAGCAGGCCGAATCTCTTTTACTCAACGGCTCCGTCATGGAAGGAAGAAACGCCCTTTTTCTCGAAAAAGAAATATATTTTACTTGCAAGACAGTTGTAAATTTTCCGGGAAAGTACATTAGCCTGGAATATTATAACATATGTTTGAAAAAAAAATATTGTTCGAAAATAATAAAAAGCGTAATTTTTAGGTCATATGACCAAGCTTTTCATCATTAAATTAACAAAAGTAAAATGAACCAATGAAAAGTTTTATTAACAAGTCACATGACCTGTTATGCTTACGTTACGCGCTGCGCGCCGCGCCTCGGATCACTTCCGGGTGCGCTAACGCGGCGTGTCATAAAACGCATTACGCAACAACGTAGGTCAAGAATATAGTCTAAATGTCTCCACCAACCAGCGTTCAGAACACAACCCCTTTCAGCAGTCCAAAAAGTTCTGTTAAATGACAACAGAGGGGACAGGCAACAAGAACCATCAGTCAAAGAGGGGAGGGCAAGTTCTTCTCTTCCGGGTCATGTTGGGGCGCTACCGGAACTGATCGAATTGGTAGTCTATAGTGTTTCTGGATGTTTCAGACTAAAGCAGGCGTCAGCATGAGACCACTACCATCTCGTAGCTCCGTCGTGGCCATTCCACGAGCAATCATGGCAGCCGCTCCCCACCAGAAGCCTGCGGGAGTCGGAGGCCCCCAAGACTTTTGTAGAATCTTCACGGCTGAGGGGACGCTTTTCGAGAATGGGACCCAAGCCCTATCAGGGAAGCGTCCGAGTTCCAAGGTGTCCCAGGGCCATTTTAGTGGACCAGGCCCAAAACCGAAGAGCCGGCCACCATTTTGAGAGTCCTGTGGCAGCCGCCTATCGCTGCACCGCAAGAGCGGGCGCAACTCAACTACATGGTGAGCGAGACGCTGTAGTCGCAAGAGCGGGCGGTAAACAGCTGAATGGCGGAAGAGGCACAGTGTAGCAAAAGCGGGCGGAATGGCAACTAAAACGATAAAGGGGCGCCCCACTACAGCTTGTCTTCAGGTCAAACGGATTGTGGGACAAGGTCCAGAATTGAAGAGTCATCAAAAGGCAAAAAGTTCCGCCGGACCCCGGGAGCCGGCCGCCTATGTCGGGGGCGATCTCAGGCTACACCAGTGCTATAAGACTTGGGGAGGGTGTCGGAGCCAAGCGTCTTCTCCGAGTCCATGGCCATCACACCGCCCCTCAGGGGCCTCCGTCAAGCTGTTTAGGAAGGTAACATATCACATTGTTTTCTAATGCAGTCAGGTCCACAAACGACACTCACTTACTTTGAGAATAGTGAAGCTGCAGTAGGTGGAAATAAGCTTTAGACAGTGTTACAAGCACTGCTCAGAACTCTTAACTATGGCACCCAACATCCAGAACTTATGCTATTTGAGAATGGCAGTGACATCGAAGCATCTCAGGGACCAAAACCATTAACGTACATTCACGTATGAAAATCTTACTTGGGGAGGGGGCAGGAGCGAAGCGCCCCCTCCCAGTCAGCGCCACCACACCGTATGTTGAAAATCTGAAGCCATCGTTCTACAAAGTCAACCAAACTTGGATTGAAAAATCTAGAAAAATGTACAAACTGAAAACCAGTTTTGGTCTGCATAGCATCAGTAGCAACGCTTGAGTCAGCTTTGTGTCAAGCCGCCATTTTGAGTCAACAAAGCACAGGCATTGAAAAAGGCTGAAATTCAGAACTCTAAACTATGGCACCCAACATCCAGGAGCTTGCCATCCGGATCTTGGAGCCTTGTGCTGCTTTCGATCTATTCACACATCGGTCCACTACTGACATCATCTTAAAAACCAACGTTATGTAAATAGTTTTTTAATAAAATGTTTTACCCTGTTTCTTTGCTGGTGTGTTGTCTATATTTTTTATATTTGCATAGGGTTTGTCGTTATTTTGTGCGGGATGGGTGATGGAGCCGAGCTGTCTTGCAGCCCTCATGGTGTGGAGCTCAGTTCATCTCACTATTTTCGTATTTGTCATGAAGGGTTGTTCCTAATATTTCTATTTTAGCGAGGTCAAAAAGAGATCCAATTAGTGGCCTACTGATTTTGCTCGATTCCTTTTATTTTTTTACACGATTTTTCACTATCTGCAAAGACTAAACAGAGTATTGCGACTTTGTGCTTGTTTGTAAATAGAGAATGATCCAAAGAGAACCAATTCTAAAACAGTAAATGCTTGGACAACAATCAATCAAATGGAGAGACAAGGAGGCACGACGGATTACAACGGGGGTAAAGGCCTGCGTTAACTACCCTTCAGTATCTGCAAAGAGAGAGTACTACTAAGACAAAAGAGGGGAGGGGGGGGGGTGCAGCGTTCAAAGCACATCAGCGTGCATAAATACGAAAATGTTTTTATCTATCACGTACTTGACATTTTAAAGCTTTTCATATTTGCTATTAAAAAACCAATGAAATTCACAGAAAAAACCATAGGTTATAGTGGATATATAGTTAGGAATTTGCATTTACAAAACCTTGAAAATTCAATGAAAAAACCATTGGTTTTAGGCCATATATAGTTAGGAATTAGCATTTACAAAACCTTATTTTACTCGCATAAAACCATTGAAATTCCATATATAGTTAGAAGCGCTAACTATATATCGCGCACCCGCAATCCACTGCTGATGATGTCACATATTACATCATTCATGACATGGTCAGTGACATCACTGATGACATCACTGATGACATCTCAAATGACATCACTGATGACATCACTGATGACAACTCAAATGACATCACTGATGACATCTCAAATGACATCACTGATGACATCACTGATGACAACTCAAATGACATCACTGATGACATCTCATTTGTCATCACTGATCACATCACTCATGTGATAATACAATGAACCTCTTCAGACTCTAATATAACCTTACATACACTCAGTATAAACAGACACTCACAGACTGTCACTCATCCATGGAGTTACTCACACACCTAGTCAGTCATGCAAAGAATCAATCACACCTCCATTTCCTCAACTATACAGTTATACACATCTTACTTATTCAAACATATAATAACACATATTTACTCTCTTATATAATCCCTGATACAAGCTCACAGTGATCGATACAGCCACTCACACATTCACTGGCTCTTATGTTCAGTTATTTATATATCTCAACTCTCACATGTATTGTGTTTTACATACGTACTTACTTGCACATGTAGCAATGAGAAATCGATTCACTCACCAACACACCCATGCACAGTCAACCGCCCATATAGCTGTTTCCACATGCACTCTTGAACTCATACTCCTAGTGAATCAACTGCTTACACATCTATGCACAGAGTCACGCACCTCCCAGCCACCCACACACACACTCAGCCTCCCATTCAAATACTTGGGCAACCAATCAATAACCCATATGGCCACTCTTATAGCTACTGATCAACACATGCAGCAGCTTACACAACAACAAACATACTGATGCACAAATTAAGACAGTTTAGTCACTAACCCATGCATTCAGTGAGACACATTCATTCACTCGCTCATACAGTCAGTCACGCACCTACTAAATCCTTCATCCAGACACTTATACATCCACTCATTCTTCAATATGTAAAACATATTTAAACTTTACAGACACATACAATCACTGGATGATGTCATCAGTGATGTCATCAGTGATGTCACTGACCATGTCATGAATGATGTAATATGTGACATCATCAGCAGTGGATTGCGGGTGCGCGATATATAGTTAGCGCTTCTAACTATATATGGAATTTCAATGGTTTTATGCGAGTAAAATAAGGTTTTGTAAATGCTAATTCCTAACTATATATGGCCTAAAACCAATGGTTTTTTCATTGAATATATATATATATATATATATATATATATATATATATATATATATATATATATATATATATATATATATATATATATATATCCACACAACCTCCAGCAAAACTGTAGGAAGAGGCCGGCCACACGGGGAGCTCAGGAAACAAGCCTTTAATAGACACGCAGGTAAGGCATGATGCATTTCGACATTATAGTCTTCCTCAGATGCCACTGCTGCACTAACAAAAAGCCCCACGCTTCCACTTTTAAATCCAACTGCAGACCTCCCATTTGTGAGAGGAAGCACCTCCCCTGCCATTTGATCGCTCACCTGCTGTAGTGCTGTCGGTACTACAGCACCCAGAATGCAACATCCCTGGGTTGGTACTGCGAAGGGAATGAAGGAGTAAAGTCCATGTGGCTATGGCTCACTGCAGAGTGGAGCGCACTGTTGCTGGTGCAAAATAAAGTCCTTGGGCTTCCCTGGGTCCCCGCATACATCTACACCGCCACAGCACAAGTCAGCCGAGTCATAGACTGAAATAATATCCAAGCCTTTCCGTGAAGTCACGAGCTGACAGCTGGCAGCAAACTCTGCTTCACTCGCGCTAGAGAGGTCGGCTACTGCAATCCGATACCTTCCCTACAAAGAAAGAAACTGCTCACGCAGATACCAGTGATGCAACAGCCACTTGACAGATAGGGCCTCTTAAAGCGTCTCTGGCTGACACTGTAAATATCCACACAACCTCCAGCAAAACTGTAGGAAGAGGCCACACGGGGAACTCAGGAAACAAGCCTTTAATAGACACGCAGGTATGGCATGATGCATTTCGACATTATAGTCTTCCTCAGATGCGACTGCTGCACTAACAAAAAGTCCCACGCTTCCACTTTTAAATCCAACTGCAGACCTCCCATTTGTGAGAGGAAGGACCTCCCCTGCCATGTGATCGCTCACCTGCTGTAGTGCTGTCGGTACATACACTGGGGAAAAACAAAGGTTACAAGGACAATATAGTTAGGAAAAATAAGGCCAGATGTATGAAAAAAAGCATTATGTGATTCTCACATTGTGATTTTTACCTAATCGCTATTTGTTAATCGCAAAATGCAATGCATTAAACAATTTTCAAAAAAATACTGATTCAGCAAAAAGTAAATTGGCAAATACAGATTCCCGATTTGCGATTCTCAAATTGCAAATTTGCAATTTTAAGAATTGCAATATTGCACATCTACTATATTGATGTAGCATGATGACCTCACAAGTACGAAGTGTGGCATACCATGCCCACACAAAAGGAAGTGTTCCAAAGGATAGGATATTCATGGGCCCACCCCAGAATTTGGCTGAGCCAGGGCTGCTGCAACTTGCAGTCCGTCACTGTACAGGGATGCAGCGTCATTGTACTTGCTTTTCACGGCTAGGTTTGGTTCTCGCCCTTGTGGTTGTGGCATTGGGGACCCGAGGCAGCCTTCAGCCCACAAAGTAAGGGAGCAACTTGGCACGCATTTGCCTTTTCCCCGATGATCGGCACATCTCAAGCACAGCTCCGCGTAGGATACTCACCTGATTAGTGCATGTTGGGAATTGAAGTCCTTACATAAACCACAGCTGCAAAGCGGGACTGTTGCTGTTCCAACCAATAGGAACGCTGCATGAACTACATAGGAGGGATTAAGTGACCCCCTGTGGATAAAGGTATCCGATGAATGCGTGTAGTCGAAATGCATTATGCCAGCAAACCACTGCGAATAAAGGTCTGCCACAGAGTACCCCGCTGTGTCCTCTGGGCTATCTTCTGATTGACTGTTCTCATTTCTTCACGCACTGGCCCGTAGCGCATTCACAGAGAACCCGCCATACAAGTGACTCATGAAAATATTGGCAAAAAAGCAGGTGTTCCAAGGGATTGGATATTCACGGGCTCACCCCAGGATTTGGCTGAGCCAGGGCTGCTGCAACTTGCAGTCTGTCACTATACGGGGACGCAGGATCATTGTACCTGCTTGTCACGGCCCGGTTTGGTTCTTGCCCTGGTGATTGCGGCGTCGGGGACCTGAGGCAGCCTTCAGCGCACAAAGTAAGGGAGCAACTTGGCACGCATTTACCCTTCCCCCGATGTTCGGTACATCTCAAGTACAGCTCCGCGTAGGATACTCACCTGATTGGTGCATTTTGGAAATTGAAGTCCTTACAACGGACCACAGCTGCAAAGCAGGACTATTGCTGTTCAAACCAATGGGAACCCTGATGAACTACTTGGAGGGATTAAGTGACCCCCTGTGGATAAAGACATCCGATGAAGGTGTGTAGCCGAAATGCATTATGCCAGCAAACCACTGCGAATAAAGGTTTGCCACAGAGTACCCTGCTGTGTCCTCTGGTCTTTCTTCTGATTGACTTTTGACTTATATATATATATATATATATATATATATATATATTTATTATCTCCAAGAAGATGGTCTGCTCTGCTCCGCTCCTTCCCTGAAAGTCTGGGGGTGATTCGTCAAGCGGGGGACAAGAAAAATGGGGGGTCCCAAAACATGTTTTCCCCATGCAATTTTCTATAGGGACCTATAAGACGGGCTACAGCCCGAACTACTGAACGGAATTACACCAAATTTGACAGAGAGGTAGAGTTTGGTTCGCAGATGATGAAAATGGTGTAAATCCGTGCAGTAGTTCTTGAGAAAATCAAAAGTAAAATCATTGATATACCTATAGACGTCCTGTCCGAGGATTATACACGTACCCTTACGAGCACGAGCTGCATGCTAATTGGCTGTCAACTGTCTGTCAACACTCCAAACCAGGAAGTGTTGGCAGCCATCTTGTGTCTCGGTAGAACCGAGGCACAAGAAAACAGAAAAAGAAGTGCGCAAAAGATGCAAAGGTGGCAGGGTAGACACACCCTGACCCCCTAGGCCTGCTCAGGGGGTCCCACAAGGACCCCAAGGCCTAAATATCGCAGGATGCGCGTAGGATACGCTTATGGCGTGAAAAACAAAAGAAAACCTGAAGCCCGCTTTAGTGCTAATTAGCCCCCGGGGGGCCGTCCCGGGGGCAATGTTGTTTATTATAATGGGGGGCCCAGAGGGGCCCCCCAACCCCGGGGACCGCTACCCCAGGTTTTTTTTAAATATATGTGCGGCGGGGGCTCATGGCCCCCCACAGTAAATGTAAATGTATATGTTTGGGGGGCTCTTAGGTCCCCCTGCCCCAGGGACCTTCACTCCCCGGGGCTTTAAAACATTTATTGAGGGGGGGCTCTGAGGTCCCTTCAGCCCCGGGGAGCGCCACCCACCGGGGCTTTACAATATTCATTGAGGGGGGGTCTGAGGCCCCCCAAGCAGTGTCCCGGGGTGCACAGCCCCGGGACACTGCCGTTTGCACCCTATCATTGGAAACTGCTTTCCTGTTAGGAAGAGAGAGCAGGTTAAACTGCTCTCTCTTCCAAATAGGAAAGCAGATTGCTTTTGCTCAGGGGGAGCAGCATGTTAGTTGTTGGATTTTGAAAGTGAGAACAGATTTCACTGCTCTGTCTTTCAAAATTCAAACTAAGTTTACTATGGTAGGGCGGGAGCCGGGAGACTTCCACCCTCTCATAGCAAACAGCAGTCTCCTAGGGGTAGACACCCTGGGATACTGCAGGAACCGGCTCTGGGTTTGGTGTTCTCCAGGGCTCTCGAGGGCACCAGGCGGAGGGCCCCGCAGCCCCCCTCACACAATACAGAAATCTCTGGGGGGTGGTTGTTCCCGGGGTTTTAGGGGCGTCATTGAGGCCCAAACACTTTTAATTTTGTAGGGGGCACGAGCCTTGGACGCAAAAGTGGTGCAAGTGGGTTGTAAATCTGGTATAGTGTTTTGTTTTACTTTGCTTTCCTTTCTGTCTTGTAGAGGATCCAGGGTAAATAAATTGGTTTTTGTACAGCCAGTACCTTTCAACCCTACCCCCAAATGGCTTTCTGCCTGTTACCATACTAACAGTTCATGAACACTTACGTGAGCACAGAGGTTAGAAATTCACCACACTATATTGCTAATTGGGTTGTACTTTTAAAGTTTTGGATTGGTACCGTTAGTTGTAGCTGTAGACTCTGGTACAGATCTGGTAAAGAGTTAGTCTCAGAATTATACTTCAAATTATAAATATCATTTCTATTGGAGACCGTTACCCCCCCCAAAAAAAAGAAGACGTATATATTTTTTTAATTAACTTTTATTGAAACAACAATAAATAACTGGAAACGTAACTTAAAGATAACAATACAATAAAGAACTAGAAACATAACTTTAATAAAACAATATAATAAACAAAATGTGATGTGGACTCCAATAGACGTATGGTAGGTAATCTGCAAAACAAAAAAGAAAATGAGTGTTTAAAATTAGATCGATGTGACTAAATGAGGTCAAACATAAAAAGTCAAGGTAACACTAGGATTTTACATGTGCATTGTGCCTGGTACATTTCACTTGTGTTATAGGGCCGCGTTTTAGATCAACAGGTCTTTAAAATGATGCAGAGATAAGACAGAATTAGGTAAGAGATCAAGTCATTATGCAGGACAATATTCTTTAGGGCTTATTTACAAGAGTCTTGAGCCACTTTTGTGTTACTTTTTTCATGTTGAAAGTGACACAATAGTGGCGCAAGGCGCTTGTAAATAAGCTATTTTATTTGTAATGCATTTAATCGGAGGTATTGTATATCTAGGCCACCGTGCTTACCTTGTGTAAACACTGTGGCCAGCAGAATTCACAACTTCAACTTAGCTTTGTTTCTACACGTTCGAGTAGACAGCAGCGTCCATAAGTTTAAAAGAGGAAGCGAAATGATGTGAAAGAGACTGAGATACCATTTTGGTATTTGTGCGCTTTATAAATATCATTATCATTATCAGCTGTTAATACTGGAGAAAATATTCGGAGCTCACCTTCTTTTGCGTCTGTTGTGTGTCTAAGCATGTGCTGGTTCATAGTGCACCCTCCAGTTTAGTGATCTGAAAGATAGAATATAGACTTTGTAATAGCATAGTATGTACAACTGCACATGTATATTTTCGCTTTATTCATTTGTATACTTAGGATAATGTATTTTTTTAACTTCCACTGTAAGGAGGTGTTTGTGTGCTGTTTTTCTTCCAAAGTTGTATATTACATACACTCCCACTGCATAGCGGTGAGTTCTCGATATTGCAGGGCAGATTTACAAGCTCCCTGTGCCACCAGTACGTCACTTTTTGTGATGTACTGGTGACGCAGGGGACTCCTTTATATTTACGAGAGGAAAACCCACCCTGCGTGACTTTTCCTCTCCTTGTAAATATGGCCCCTTCACACGCAGCACGTTGCGGTGAAGGGGTATTTCATGGGTGTTGCTGTGGGTGTTCCCACAAAACACCCATGGAACAAGACACATTGTCCTGATTTCCGAGAAATTGTAAATCTGGAGATGCATCTGAATTCTATGTCACCCTAGAGGTTAAATGTTTTCATTTCTCCTCGTTTTTTTTCTCTTTCAATGCGTGCTGCATTCTACACACGCATTGAAAGAGGAAAAATGCCTTTAGTGATTGTTTTTGTGCAGGAAGGTGCCTCTTTCTGCACAAAAACAATCTCCCCTTGGCGCAGGCATCCTTGCACCATGGTGCAAGGGTGCCTGCGCCAGCGTATGGCAACTGTTTGTGCGCCAGTGGAGGGGAGAGCACAGGATTGCGACATATTCTTGTAAATATGTCGCATTCGTACGCTCTGAAAGTGCTGTAGTGTGGTGCAGCAAAAGGGCTTACTGTGCCACGCTGCTGTACTTTCTTGTAGCCCTGCCCCGGCGTTCCTAGACTGTTGCAGCTCATTGACTCGCAGAGTCTGGAGGTGAGTGTCTTAAGAAGTCATAGGCAGATTTACAAGCTCCTTGCGCTACTTTTCCCAATGTTAAAAATGACACAAAAGTGGCGCAAGAAGCTTAGATCAGTTCGTCAGACTGTTGTAACCTATCTATTCTCCCTGCTTGGAGGTAATTGTATATTTCTACGTAGTGAATGTGCTGGACACTACCCACTCTCTCCTTTCACAGATAACTTGTTATTGTTTCGGAAAACAAGCTTTTTTGCTCACCTAGTGCCATTGGCGTGATTCAATGAGGGTGCACTACGTGTCGAAGCAGGCTTCACTGTGGCCAACAGAGTTCACTACTTGTACTTGGGTAAGGTGGTGCACGGCAGAGTGGACAGCAGCGACCATAACTTTAAAAGAGAAAGAGGAACGATGTGAGAGAAAGTGAAAAAGAGAAAGAGAAAAAATGACATTAAAACGTGGGAGAGAGAAAGATATAGATGGAACAGTTAATACTGGAGAAAATACTTGTAGCTCACCTTTTGCCCCTGTTGTGTCCAGGCACGTGGTAGTTCATAGTGCACCCTCAAATTTATTGATCTGAAAGATAGTATAAAGAGTTAGTAATAGTATAGTCCCACTTTCTCCTTTGACTGATGACTTGTCGTTGTTTCGGAAACAAGCTTCTTTGCTCACCTTGTACCATTGGCGTGATTGAAAGAGGGTGCACTACGTGTCGAAGCAGCTTTCTCAGAAGTTGTTACGATGGCCATGCATCATGTGAGAATCCTCAAACATTAGGTTTTAGAAATGTTGGGGGGGACGCCAATTTGTGAAACGCAACCTGTAAGATAAAAAGGAAGTTAACATTGTGTGTAATTTTTTTATCAAAGGAGAGAGGAAGTGACAGAGTGACTGCAAAGAATATTCGCAGCTCAACTTTCTGTCACCAGTGTGTTTTTCACCACCTGCTGGGACATAATGCACTCTGAAGCTGTACATCTAAAAGATAGTAAAAGAAAGATGTTATGATTGGTAATTGTTACTATCTTAATGTGGAGTTGTATAACATCGCCCTTTCACACACGTTCCTTCTCACATTTATAAGAACTATTTGTATCGTTTATATTCCGGACGTTTGAGCGATTATAAAAACGTTTCTGCTATTGGAAAAAAAATATATACATGTAATTTGATACACTATATAGGAGTGCGTTTTTCTAAATCGCTGCGTCGCTTTTTTGTATCCAGTCTGCTACAGCCCTTCAACTCCCTCCGATGTGTACCCAGGCCTCACTGCTCACTTTTTCGTGGATGGGACACCTTCTACATCATGCAGTCCCACTCTGCCACTAAGAAGTCTCTCATATGGGGTCGAGTCTTGATGTCTATATGGCTGACATACTCGTGCTCCCATCATCATCATCGCAGGTTCTTCACTCGCTCAGTGCTTCGGGTACCATTAACTCAGTGACCAAAGAGGCCATGCACGTGGTAGTGGGCCCCTTTGTTCGGTAGCTTGGGCGTACATGAAGCTTGCGAACCACCAGGACGGGCCATCACAGCGCTTGCGATGGGAGCAACTCTAAAATGGGGTACAGCACATGAACCCCGTCTTTTTTATAGGTAGGGTCATGTATGTAGTGACGTATGTGCTGGATGGGTGTGGTGTGGGTGTATACCAGCCATGAGGGAGTGTGTGTGCTGATCTGACAACTAGACCTGGAACTATGAAATCACTACAATGAAAATATGGGCTATGTAGTGTTGTTGTGTTTTCCTGGTAGCGTAAGCGGAGTGGGTTGTACTAATGTATTGAGCCTCGATTATTTACCACCACCCCCGGGGCTTTTAAATGTTGGGAGGGGGTCCGCCCGGCTCCGGGACACTGCAGGAGCTGGCCCTGGGGTGTGGCAGTCTCCCAGGACTTCAAGGGCTGTAGGCATAGGGACACGCCTCGCACAATACACTAAAAAAGAAAAGAGTGATGAGAGATGATTTGTGACGTGTTTAGGATAATCATTAAATGGGGTCTGGCAGTGAATTGCGTAGTTATTCTGGAAGAAGTCTTTCGGGGTCTTGCGAAAGCAAGTCATCTTTAATAATTGCCTCTCGCTGTGTATACTTGCAAGGTTATCTGATTTGCTCATATGTTTAAAAAAAAAGATACTTTTAACACCTCTTTTTGATTGGCTGTGAAGCATTGTAAGAAGATGTATCAGCAACCAATCCCTTTCCTTGCGCATATTTTGAAAAACATTTGATTGACTGTCGTGTGGTAATGTGTACCTTCCTCATGGTAATTTTGATTGGCTTTTTTTTTCTTTGTGATGTTACGATACACTCACCATGTATGTAGCCCATTTTGTGACGCACTTTATTTTACAATGCGTTTCAAAAAGTAGTTGTGGTGGGGTGTTTTTAACTTAAAGTGTGTAGTCTGCTTACGAGTTTGTTGACTGTAAAGGTATTTAAAAATATGCACAAGTTGTTTATATTCATCATATGGGTGAAATGCAAATTTTTATTTTTCATTCATTGGTATCACACGTTGGACCACATTTCTTTTATTTTATCATAAGCAGTTATTTCTTAAGTTTACATTATATAAGTGTTGCCCCATCTTTTTTTAAAAATGTTTGGGCATTTTTTGCTTTCAGATAAAGTAGAATAGAAGTGCTAGGACAAACATTCCCTCACTCCTCCCACTTTTAAGTCACATTTTTCAGTTGACAGGTGTTCTCATTTGCACTGTTTTAGTGCATCACGTGTTTATGTAAACATGCCTCTTTCTATACTTTTTAACTTTTTTATAGGGGGGGCCTTGGACGCGAAAGTGGCACACGGGAGTTGTAAATCTGGAACACAGTGTTTTGATTTACTTTGCTTTCCTTTCTGTCTTGTAGAGGATCAGGGGTAAATATAAAGGTTTTTGTACAGCTGGTACCTTTCAACTCTACCACCAAACAGCTTTCTACCTGTTACCAAAGTAACAGTTCATGGAACAGTTTAGTGAGCACAGAGGTTAGAAGTTCACCACACTATGGGGGTCATTATGATGGAGGATTTTCCGCAGCGGAAGCCACAGCCGGCCCGGTGGATGCGGAAAATCCTCTGCCGACTCACCAAAGACCCACCGCCACATTAGGATGGCTGGTGGGTCCTGGTTTAGGTCCGCTGCTTTTCCGCCGCGGTTGGCTTACAACTGCGGCGGAAAAGGGCTAATATGGTGGCGGTGTCTCTCAGACACTGCCAGCCATATTAGGATGTCTGAAATTCAATGCCTTTACACGGCGGCATGTCCGCCGGGCAAAGGAATGCGGATTCCTGTTTGGGGGCCCGTTGCAGGCCCCCAGGGGTGAAGGGGGAGTGTGGCGTGCACACATTTGCGTGCACAGAGCGGCAGGCACCGCGCGGTGCCTGCCGCTTTGTGCATGCAAATGCACAGCTTTCATTTTTAACATTGCAGCGGGTGCTGCTTGAAGCAGCACCCGCCGCAATGTTAAAAATGGAGGATGTGACCGCCAGGGTGGCGGTCACATCCTAATTGCACAAGAGGGAACTCCACAGGCCATGCGGAGGTTCCCTCCTCCTCTATGGTCGCGGACGGACTCAAGTCCGTCCGCGATCATAATGACCCCCTAGGTTGCTAATAGAAATAGTTACTTGGTGGAGTTTTACATTTTTTCCATAGGAACCGTTGGTCATAGAAGTCTGTGGAAAATATAATAAAAATAATAGCAGGGGTTCGCTGGGGCCCTCACAGTCCCGGGGCTTCACTCATGTTGGAAGGGGGGCGCAGTTGGGTGTGGAAATTATATCGGGAAAACAACAATGTAGATTATTGCGTCTTTTCTTTAATATAATGTGGAATAATGTTTATTTATTAGGCAGTGTTCACTTTTGTTATAGATACAGTCACTTTGTTACAGGCAATTTATTAATACGTAGAACGGCGTGTTCTGTATGTGTGTGTGATACAAATTTAACATTTAATTGGCTATGGTGTTCTAACAACAATCTTAATGTTCATTTGGGTGTGAAAGTAGAAGTATTTTCTGTAATTCACTTGTGCTCCGGAGAGTTGCAAGGACATGTAATTGGCTTTCATGTTGTATGGAGGACTTTCCTGAGCTTTATGTTGGTTGGTTGCGAACTATTGAAAGTAGAATTGTTGTCAGCCATTCATTTCCGCTCTGCGGAGTAGGAGGGACATCTGATTGGCTGACGCGTTTTAAGGAGGACTTTCCAAAGCTTAATGTTTATTGGCTGTAAACTGTTGAAAGTGAAAGTGTTGTTAGCGACTCCTTCCTGTTTGCAGAGTATTAGGGTAACGTGTTCCAAGATGGACCTTACAAAGCTTAATGTTCATTGGCTGTGAAGCATTAAAAGTAGAGGTTTTGGCAGTCATTCCCTCCTCCTCTGCGGAACAACATGGACATTTTATTGGCTAAAGTGTTCCGAGCACAAGTTTGCTCCTTATTGGGTGGGAACGGTTGACTGTTCAGTGATTTTGTGACGCACTTCCAAAGGAGTATGGGAAAATAAAGTAGTAGAGGGCAGGTTAGGAACACGATTAACTCTGTACAGTGCTCATGAGGTGGTGGAGAGGGATTATGAGGGAAAATACATGTTTTTATATGTTTCAAGGGCCATTTATATAATTGTCGTGTGGTGCATAAATCACAGCGGAAAAATTACAGTGTTTTGCGCAATTTTTTTTTTATCAAGTTTGCGGGTGACATACTTCTTAGGAGTACTATTTACTTTATAATGTGGTGTTTACTTTTCTGATTGGGAGGTGTGGTTGCGCAGCAAAAAGTTCAGTCTAGGTTTGAAACAGTCTTTATTAAGCAAATACAAATAAACTTTCTTCAGAAACTGTCACTGTATATATGAAAGGGGTGAGAATTAAAAATGGAATGTCATAAAATATGAGTTAAGCGTGGCCACACTCTCCTTTTTTCTGCTACAGTTTGTAAAAGTGTTGCCCCATAATGTTGAATAATGTAAGAGGACATCAGTTACTTTTAGATAAAGTAGAATAGAAGTGCTACAGCAAACAATCCCGCACTACATTAACTGAGGTCAAGAGAACAAGTAAAAAACAGTGAAATACAAGTGACTTCATATTACATAGAAATGTATGCATTATTATTTTTCAAATTTGTATTCTGTAGAATTCAGGAACCATCTGTTGTAGTGCTTAGAGGTTGCACACTGTTCCGCTAACAAATCACATACTCACTTAAGAATATATAGGATAGTACTATTATAATATACAGTACTGGTCCTATATATTCTTTAGGGAGAAGGTGAATAGGAACCACAAATAAGAATAGAAATTAGAAAATACCATTCAGAAATGTAGAGTTTAATAAATATTTAAAGTAACAAAGTATGCATGATAGCTATATTTTTTGTTCTGCAATTTCGTAACAATATGTTTCTTGAAAAAAATATATACAGATATATATTATATATGGTGCTGAAAAATCTCCTATTCCTCTTCTGTAAAAATAGGACAATCTATAACAATATAAGGAGTGATACCATTGTTACAGTAAAAAGAAAAGGAAAATAAAGTTATCTATTTAACAGAACATAATGAAATACTTTAGAGCGGTAATTATTTACTCAACTTATTTTCTCCGGGAGGTGAAAAAGTTTGATCTTCGTGGTGACGGGTCATAAACTCCTCTGAGATCATGACTGTGAGAATTATAATATATATATATATTTTCACAGTATATGATCACAAGGGGGGAACAGACTAAAAACCAAAACCTGTGACGTTGCCTATATATCTTTACTCTTTGTGCCGACGTATCATGAACTCCACTAAGATCAGCATAACTGTTAATGTTATAATACACATATTTTTATAACAAAGGGAGAGTGAGGGAATTTTACATATGACTATGTGTAGTAGGAACTCCTGGTCCCCGTAGTTTAGTAATATTAACACAGAAGGAGTGCCTCCTGAAAGGGGAGGAAATCAGCAAATCGCTTTTTCCAAGAGGGTGTATTTACATCAGCACTTAGTGCCCCAACACCGTTCACAGGACAGTAGTAGTCCTTTAAGAAGACCCCTCACTCACCAACCTGGTTGGTGACATGCTTCATCATCGGGGTCCCACCCCATAGGCCGAGTGCCTATAGGGTGTGCTACGACACCTGACTACAGTGGAGCTGGATATTGTTGTCTCTTTATATGTGCTAACTAGGCATGTGTGAGGATATATTAAAAAGGGCCAGTACTACTCCGTTCAAGACTTTATTCTTGAGCGTCTGAACCCTAATAAAACAAATGTGACTCCTTTGCCCAACTAGGAGGGCTTTGGTGTTTCGAGAAGTGTTATATTAAAAACAATTATAAAAATAGCCAAGTGTGCTATGTGACAGGAAATAATAAAGTAAACTAGGTCTACATGTTTCAACCAATATAAAAATTCTTTGGTTTTCGTCAGGACCGTGTATATTACAAGGGGCGGTACGCACACGCTAAGGTGCGGCATACCCTCATGTAATTTACAGACCGCAAATAATGGTCTGAATGTGAAAAGGTGTATTTAATCCTGAATTCAGGAAAAAAAAACCTGTAGAAATAGAAAGAAAAAGAAAGGAAACGGGGTTGGGAATACGTACTGGGGAAGACTTCACAAGGATACATACAACATTAAAAATGCTTAGTGTGGTCCCCCCAAAAACGGGTGGCTGACTATATTAATTATCATATAGGCAGTGAATGTCTGAATTCAGCTTAATTACATGATTGCGCTTAAAGATAGTTCCTAAATTGCCCAACATCATTCTTGAGGTATTGAACATAATGAAGTCGATAGGTCATGAGAGTGATCATTGGTGATAAATGTCATGGTGAGATGCTTATGCGATCGCCAGTTCTACATAACATCTATGCAGGGAGCGTGATTACCCAGTTCTAAGTCACTGGAGGTGTGCGCATTAGGAGAGTTACTTATCTACACGAGTGATGTAAATACAACACAGTGCTCCACACATAATGCTTACACTCAAAGCGGTATCTCTCGCTTCATGGCTTCCGATGAACCAAGACAGCGATTCTCAGTCATCTAAATGGTTAAAATCGAGATTAAGAATGAGTACAGTGGGGTCTTGCAGACTGTGGGCGTTCGCGACCAAGTACAAGAAACTCGAAATCGGTATGTACCGCGTCGCACGCATGGGTCGCAGATCCGTACTTACTTCAAGGAAGATGATTGCAAGACTGTAAACCTACTCGGTTCCAGTACGCGAAGCCCTGGTGTGTGAAACTCTGTGCTTCCTGGTTTGGGCGGGACCGCATGCGTCATCGCCGCCTGGGCCAGTCAGAGCACTTGGTGAGGGTGTATGTGTATTGCACCAATCAGGAGCCTACTGCGGTATGACTCTTAACAAATGGTTGCTACGGTAACCTTAGCTTGCGTTTCAGCCGTCGCACCGGCGTTACGTATCCGAGAATTACCAGCATCTGTGCCTATTGCTTTGTTTATCTTGTTCGATATCAGATCTCAGTTAGCTGCATCGCTGGCAGAGATGGAGCCAGGATGGCGCATATATGCTTGGAAAGAGGGTTCATTCATAATGTTGCAATTATCTGTTAAAAACAATTGTCAGTCTCGACCCATGGAAAAGCCTGTCTATATTGAGGCGTCCACTTGGCCATAGGGTCGCATACTGATGTAAGAAGGCCAGGAGAAAAATAGGGGATTGAAAGTTCTAATAATCCAGGGGCCATAGAACATTACATGGAAGCTCAGATGATTTTATGTCATGTGGTTTCCTTTATATTGTGTAACCAGGTCCGTGAAAAACGTCTCAGAGTTTTAGGGTTGCTTTTACATTAGAGTGTGCCATGGAATGTTGTCATTCAACCCAATTTTGTGCGTTGACAATCTATACACCCACCTCTGCTCCTTTTCAAAGAGGCGTTGGTTCAGATTTGCGCCTGGTTTAATTTGTTCGATGACAGTCCATTGTATGTCATCCTCCGTGTGTCCTCTTGATAAGTAATGTTCAGTTAGTTTAGTGTTGGATTTCTTGCAACGGATGTTGCTCCTGTGTTCACCAATGCGTATCTTTACTTTTCTGCTTGTCATACCCACGTAGTGTAGGTTACAAGGGCAAGTTATTCTGTACACTACATTTTCACTGTTGCAGTTGGTCAACCCTCTGATGGTCCACGTTTTGTTAGATTCCAGTTGTAGACTTTTAGTGTTACTGGTAAAAGGGCAGACGCTGCAATTTCCACATTTGTAGTGGCCTGTGGATTTTGGTAAGCCCCAAGTGTTGAGAACTGATTCCGGTTCCTTCACAAATGACTTTGGTCTCGTGTTGACTACAGCATCCTTGATGCTACGTGCTCTCTTGTATGAGAATAAGGGTTTTTCCCATCTCAGGTTTCCTGTGTTTAGTATGCCCCAATGTCTGTTTATTATCTTGCTAACATTGTTAGAAATGGTGTTATATGTCGTAACACATGTTAGTGGGACTTCTTCCATTGTTTTGTTCTGATTCTCCAGGAGAGCTGATCTTGGCTGGTTGCGAGCACGTTTTTGACTTTTATTCAGGATTTTTTCAGGGTAACCACGTTCCCGTAGTTTGGTAGTTAGGTCCTGAGCTTGTCTTTTGTAGTCATCCAATTCGCTGCAATTCCTACGCATGCGTAGATATTGACCGTAGGGCAGATTTTCCCGTAGTTGACGTGGATGGAAGCTTTCGAACCGTAATAAATTGTTCTTGGAGGTAGGCTTGTGATGAGTGACGGTTGTAAGTTTCCCATTTTCTTTGGTAATGGTGAGGTCTA
This sequence comes from Lissotriton vulgaris, assembly GCF_964263255.1. Taxonomy (NCBI): domain Eukaryota; kingdom Metazoa; phylum Chordata; class Amphibia; order Caudata; family Salamandridae; genus Lissotriton; species Lissotriton vulgaris. Next base: position 1,716,642,948 of record NC_141689.1, on the reverse strand, counting down.
AAAAGACCAGGGTTTTAGGGTCTTTTACACATGTAAACTTCATATGATTGTCGCATGTGTTAATCCAGTTGAAAAATGCCATTAGTGTCTCCTCATTGCCCTTCCAGATTGTCAGCACATCATCTATGTACCGCCTCCATAGCAGAATGTTGGAACTGTATGGGTTGTTGACACTGAGGATATATCATTCTTCAAATTCGTGGACGTATAGACCCGCCACGCTCGGCGCGAATGTGCTGCCCATCGATGTACCCCCAACCTGTAGGTATATTTGGCCCTCATACTCAAAATAGTTCCTTTTGAGGGCCAGTCGGGCACATTCCAAAATGAAGTTTTTGGGTGTCTTTGAAGTCCAAATCTCTTTGTCCAGAGCTTGTTTGAGGACCTCCAGGGTGGCGTCCTGTGGGATGCTTGTATATAAGCTTTCAATGTCAAAACTGACTAAGATGGTGTCCTCATTTATAGTCAGGGTATCCAGCAACTGTAACACACTCTTGGTGTCTTGTAAATAGGTACTTGTTTTCTGCACTAATGACTTAAAAAATACATCACAGAATTTTGATAAAGGTTCCAAGAGTGAGCCTAGACCTGAAACAATAGGTCTACCTGGCGGGGGTATTTTGTTTTTGTGCATTTTTGGAATAGTATAGAAATATGGTATCTTTCCTTCACTTCTACACAAAAAGTTTGCCTCTTGTTTGGATATATAGCCATTAGTTTCTCCATGTTCAATAAGGGATGTTATTTCCCTTTTTAGGTCGTCTGTAGGGTCAACCGGTAGTTTTCGGTAGCTGTTGACATCTGCCAAAAGTCTCAGACATTCCGTCTGGTATGCTGATTTATCTAACACAACTATCCCTCCGCCCTTGTCTGCGGGCTTAATGACAATAGAATCATCATTTTGTAGTTCGTTGAGGGCAGTTTTTTCTTGGTGTGTGAGATTCATGAAAGGTTTCTTTGGGGTGGACTTTTCCACATCATTAAAGACTGCCTGTTCGAACGTCGAAACCTCTACAGGGATCGTGTGTGGTGGCGGCATAAAGTTAGACTTGTTCCGTAGGCCAGTCTCATTGGTCTCATGACCTCCTTCGGTGTTAATTTGTTTTCCGAAGAAGGCTTTCAGTCTCAATTTCCTGAAAAAGGAGGCTAGCTCGCAATGTAGCTTGAATTTATCCAGGTTAGCCGTTGGTACGAACCCCAAGCCTTTGTTCAACACCGACATCTCCTGGGTGCTGAGAGGTCTAGCCGATAAATTAGTTACTAAGTTTTCCGACTGCTCGGTCCCGGTTGTTGTGGTTTGTTCCGGGTTTGGTTCGTGCTCTGGTCCTCTTGTGCCCAGTGAACTTGATTGCCTTGATTGGCATTTTTTCGTTTTCCCCGTCCTCTCCCGTCCCGGTTTAAAAAAGGCGGTTGGTAGGGGTTTGGTGGAAAGAACGGTTGCTGAAAAGGCGGTTGCCAGCCATACATGGGATAGTTTTGTGGGTGGTTATATGGATCTGGGAAAGGTTGCATAGGAGTATGGTTGTAGGTAGGCCAATTTCCTCTCCCTCTGCCTCGTCCCCTTCCTCTCTGTTTGGGGTTTCCACCACTTGAGTTTGTACTTGAATTGGAGGTATTGCTTGAAGCGTTGCTAGACGCATCGGAATTCTCATCATTTTTAGATGGTGGTGTGAAATCCGGATCTGAGTACGGGTATGCTTTCACCATCGAGAATCTTTTCAAATCTTTTTGAAATTTAGACACTTTTTGTTGTGTCAAGTTGTCTTTGTAGTCCGTCATCTCTTTATTAAGTTCATCAAGTTTCTTTTTGAACCCGGTGAAAGTCGTCTTCATCTGGCCTTCCGTCAATTGTATGTCCACCTGGATTTTCTCCGACAGTCTAAGGGCAGTCTTTAAGATTAGGACAATCCAGTCGTGGGTACAATGCCACGCTATTGCAGCCCAATCTTTTCTGAATACTTCGTCTTCCAAGAAAATTCGAGGGGCATTGGTAACTAGTAGCCCCTTTGGAGCCATGTTGTTGGTCAGGTATTGTTTCAGGATTGTCCCATGTAGGATTGTTCTGATTCTGTTTCTTTTGAGTTCTGGTTTTCCCAGTCTTTTGTTGCTGAGATACTTTGAGCTATATTCGCGTCCGCAAATATAGAAAGATCACTCATGACCTCCTCGACCTCCTCGACTTCTTGCGCACTATATGATAGGCCCTGGTTTTCGGCCATGATAATCGTTGGTAGAGTACTCGTGTACCTGGTGTAAGTAAACTCTCGCAGCTGCACGCTGCCTAATATGTTTATAACAAAGGGAGAGTGAGGGAATTTTACATATGACTATGTGTAGTAGGAACTCCTGGTCCCCGTAGTTTAGTAATATTAACACAGAAGGAGTGCCTCCTGAAAGGGGAGGAAATCAGCAAATCGCTTTTTCCAAGAGGGTGTATTTACATCAGCACTTAGTGCCCCAACACCATTTAATATATCCTCACACATGCATAGTTAGCACATATAAAGAGACAACAATATCCAGCTCCACTGTAGTCAGGTGTCGTAGCACACCCTATAGGCACTCGGCCTATGGGGTGGGACCCCGATGATGAAGCATGTCACCAAGGAGGCACTCCTTCTGTGTTAATATTTATAATACACATATTAACAGTATATGATCTCTAGGGGAAAACACAGTAACAACTGGAAGATGGTGACGTTGATTGTAAATTTTTAGGGTTTGTGCCGACGGGTCACCAACACCTCTCAAGCAAAATACAGTGTCAACATTATAATATAGAAAGTCACAATATATAAGCTGAAAGGAGCCAGAAAAGGATCAATGTTTGTTGTAATCTATCTGTTTCTGAAAACAAGCTGCTGACAAATGACAATACAGAGAAAAAGCAAAAAACATGCAATAACATTTTTTTTAGATATAAATGTTTAAATATTGACAAATAGCCACAAATTATAACTAAGTGCTATGCCTATGCCATATTGAAACAACTTACAACGGAATATGTTTGTTGACGCAAAAGAAGAATCCGATGCTAGAACAGGGAACCTGCATCACAGATTGGCGACACAGAAATAACTCGCTAAAACTAAACTAATTGCACAGTAGGTGTGGTTTATCTAGCTTTTGGTTCTTTAATAGTCTATGGAGGGAAGATTTGCTCAGCCTATGTAGATGTCACGATTTACAGTTTACACGTGCTGACTTTTTAACTGTTTTACTTCTGCACATGCTGGGAAAATTACAAACTGTGAAGCTGTAAAAGTTTTGATTTCCATAGTAACACGTATAAGGTCAATATTATCTACATACGTTGGAGAGTTTAAAAAGTGTTACTCTGTAAACTATGGGGCCGATTAGGATTGTGGTGAATCCGTATCCTCCGGGCCGGCGGAAGCCAAAGGCGGCCCGAAGGATGCGGATTCACCGCTGCCGTGTCAGAAAAGACCCCGGCCAGATTAGGATGGCAGGGGGGTCGGGAAGACCGTCCACAGCTTTTCCGCCGCGGTCCTGCAGTGGAAAAGCTCTAATATGGTGGCGGTGTCTGTAAGACACCGCCAGCCATATTAGGATTAGCCCTGAGATGGTCTTTTCTCTGGGGGCCCGTTGCGGGCCCCCAGGGTGAAGGGGGGGTGGGGGTGCACATGGGGGGTACCTATGGTACCCCCCTGCATGTGCTTGCACATAGCAGCAGGCACAGCGCGGTGCCTGCTGCTTTTTGCATGCAAATGCACTGCATGCAGTTTTAACATTGCGGCGGGTGCTGCTTTAAGGGTGGCGGTCACATCCTAATTCACACGGAAGGACCGCCGCTGCCCCTTTGTTTTTTGCATTCTCATGATTAAAAACATCTAAATAGAAGGCATAAAAAAATATTGTTTACAATAGAAGAAAAAAAATGGATTAATATTTGTTATTACTATGCTTCCTAATTAAAAAAATGCTAGCATTTGTAAATCATAAAGCTACCCTCTGAAAGGTTTGCGGCGCTTGGGGCGTTGGGAAGATTATGCAAGGTATTACTTACAGTGAGATAGTGGTTGGCCAAGATTTCATAGTGTATAAAATGGGACATGGCTTGAGAACAGGTCTCTGCAACGCACCTGTATGGTATTGAATAGAAAGACATGCTTGGCTAGTAGAGACCAGGGAGTTTCAGGATTAAAAGAGACCAAATTGTTCAAAATAAAATATGTTACAGAGTGTGTTTTCAAATCCTCTTTCATATTTAGAAGGACGGGATAAGTTACTGTGCGTAGCTTTTCTTCTCAATGTAAATATGTCCTCATTATACACAATACTTTGTGTTGAAGGGGCATTCTATAGCTGCTGCTGTGAGTATTTTCGACTTATATAAGCAATGACTAATTTCTAATTATGTTAAAAGGTGAGTATTGGATAGGTGTTTAAGGATTGATGTGTGTGAAATCACATGAAGTATTCAAAAACTAGTGTGAGAATGGTGCCTAAATACACACAGATTCACAGTGTTTTTCTAGACAAGCAACAGTATCCTTTGCATTTTACTAAAACACATTTAATAGTTTTGGAGGGGTAAAGTGAATAGACATATTCTACATTTTTTAGTACTGCATTTTAGTATAAGAGCCTGAGTCATTTTCCATAGTGATAAGCAGTGACTGGTTTAGATTTTTACGAAAACTTAAGAACAGGATATGTTTATAAGCAATTATATTTATATAACCTTATGAAGTACTAAAACTCTACTGTTGGAATGTTATTAGACAATAGTATTTACAAAATATTTTTTTGGGGCCAAAATTGTTGATACACCTACTTTTGTATTATGTACTAAGAAAACTGTTAAAGTGAAGGGTTTATGTTTTTGTGCAAGGACCTAGAACATAACAGATTTGTTATGGATAAAGAGGAGAATATTACCGAAGATAAATTGAAAATGAGCAACAGTTTAATTGAGGAACAAAATGTACCTATAACAGGCAGCAAGACTGAATTGGAGGACATCATTACTGCAAAAATCACCTGTGATTTCGAAAATAAAAGCAATGATGCTGATTTTTTGGAAGCACTGGATCACGTAGAGTTACTAGAAGCTATAGACTTTGAAATGGCAAACCTGCAGTATGATCTCGAAGAAGTACCAGATGAACTCCTTTTAGAAGCTGTGTTAAAATATGAGATGTCTGAAGAATACATTTATTGTTTAATAATAATAAAGCATTGAGGACTATGTACTAATGCATTCACTGTACTAAAACTCAAGCACTTATAGATTCACTCAGACACTCTCTTTACAGTATTCTATTGATTCAGTCAGTAGCCAGCGAAGTAGGTCTTAAGATATGGATTGCTTCAAACCCTTATACAGTATGCATGCAGTGTTGTATCTACCTGCACACTTGTCTTTTATACCTTCAATTCCCCAGTCTGTATTCTTACACTTCTACCAAGCACTCTGTCACTGATGTTCCACTGTTGTAGTGACCAATTCAGCAGTATGTACTAATCCATTCACTGTGCTAAAACTGAAGCACGTACAAATTCAGTCAGGCACTCTCCTTGCAGAACTGTAATCATTCAGTCAGTACTGAAGTACTCATGCAGCGAAGTACGCCTTAGGGTATGGACTGCTTGAAACCCCTATGCACTATGCATGCAGTCTTGCTTCTACCTGCACACTTGTCTTTTATACCTTCAATTCCCCAGTCTGTATCCTTACACTTCCAGCAAACACTCTGTTACTGCACTTGTACTGTTATAGTGACCCATTCAGCAGTATGTACTAATCATTCAGTGTGCTAAAACTCAAGCACTTATAGATTCACTCAGACACTCTCCTTACAGTAGTGTAATCATTCACTCAGTACCCAAGTACTCATGTAGCGAAGTAAGCCTTAGGACAAGGACTGCTTCAAAGCCGTATGCTGTATGCATACAGTCTTCTATCCATGTACACACAAATTAGCATTTAAAAAACCTTTGAAATTCACTGAAAAAACCATAGGTTTCACGCACATTATAGTTAGGAATTAGCATTTAAAAAACCTCAGAAATTCACTGAAAAAACCATAGGTTTCAGCCACGTTATAGTTAGGAATTAGCATTTAAAAAACCTTAGAAATTCACTGAAAAAAACATAGGTTTCACACATGTTGTAGTTAGCTGGACATTTCACTCATACAAAACCATTGAAATTCCCCGGTTATAGTTAGTTCAGCTAACTATAACTCGCATGCCCGCAATCCACTGCTGATGACGACACATATTACATCACTCATGACATGCTCAGTGACATCACTCAAGACATCACTGATGACATCTCAAATGACATCACTGATGACATCACTGATGACATCATCCTTGTGAAAGAGTGGCAGACCTCCTCTCACCCTAATATAACCTTTGATACACACATTGAAAAATAGAAACTACAGTTTTTAAAACAATGGAGATACCAATACTAGTTAGAACAAACTATTCAGTAATTCCATAATCTACATACACATCCACTCATTCACCAACAGTTCTATATAGTTACTCATACATGTACTCACTTATCATATGTACACATACACCTATACATCCTTTACACACCTACACTCATACATAGAGTTACTCACAGATATACTCACACATGCAAATAAACTTTCAAACATCCATTTACTTGCATATATAGCTATACACACACCACTACACTTACTTCTACAGAAATGTGAACATACTTACTCTCTTAAACAATCACTTATAGAAACACATACTTATTTATACAGGAAGTCTTGCAATCTCTCAGTCTCATATATACTCCCTTGTATACATCAATACTCAAATATACTAGTTCAAAACATATGTACTTACCCATAAAGACACTATTGAGACAGTCATTCACTCACTAACACCAACCCATACACACACTCATCCACCTATACAGTCCTGCACACACGCTGTCTTCAAAACACTTACAAACAGTGAGTCACTCATTCATTCATCTATATTCTAAGTAATATCCCTCACCGAACCATACAAACACTCATACTGATACTCTAAAAAACAACTAATAACCCACTCATGTAGCTACTCACCAACCCCTGCAGCCACTTATACACAAAGGGAGACACTGATACAGATATTTAAATATTTAAACATTACTCGCTAATACATGTATTCAGTAAGATACACTTAATAAGTCAGTTATAAAATTAATTTTACAAAAAAAACATCCATTTAGACACTTATTTACCCTTTTATTCTTCCATCGTCCTTTAGATATACATATATAAAAAATATTTATTTTTCAGAACGGCACACATTCACTGCATGATTTCATCAGTGATGTCATTTGAGATGTCATGAGTGATGTCATGAGTGAGGTCACTGAGCATGTCATGAGTGATGTAATATGTGACGTCATCAGCAGTGGATTGTGGGCGCGCAAGTTATAGTTAGCTGAACTAACTATAACGGGGGAATTTCAATGGTTTTGTATGAGTGAAATGTCCAGCTAACTATAACATGTGTGAAACCTATGGTTTTTTCAGTGAATTTCTAAGGTTTTTTAAATGCTAATTCCTAACTATAACGTGGCTGAAACCTATGTTTTTTTCAGTGAATATATATATATATATATATATATATATATATATATATGTGGAACAAACAAAGCGCCCTAGCGCTGGCAGAAGGGCTCACCACTGCAAACCTGCGCCATCCGGCTTCATAGTGGCTCCCGGCAACTTCAAAGCTCATCCCCAAATAGTTTAATTGAGTCCGAAGCGTTTCGGGCCACAGACGCCCCTTCCTCATGGACAAATTCACGCAGGCACGTCTGTCACACCTTTGATAATTGAAATACGTTTTTATTTGAACAATTCTGCCCTAAGTGGGTGTGGCTCTAACGATGATGTTGCCAGGAGTGCTGGTAACAGTAGTCCCAAAGGTGAGTTGCTTAGTAATTCCTTCAGTAGGTGCTGTGCCTTAGTGCTTTAATGTCTTTACTTCATTCCTTTAGTAGGTAGGGGAGCAGACATTGAAGTTGAATGCTGCAACTCTATGTCACTGAGTGAGAGAAGAGGAAAATATGTTAGGATATCCAACAAAAAAAACTCAATGCAGTGGTGGTCACACAGCGCTCACTCGCTGGTATGATCTGCACAGCAGGGCAGAGAAAACAGTGGCTGCAAGGCTTGTAAAGGCAAAGAAGACAGTATGAGGCTCCACCTTGGAGGACATGGTTGTGTCTACCCTTCAACCTGAAGCTGTCAAAGGAGTGACAGAGATAGACACCTTTGCGGGGTCCAGTACCTTCAAAGGTAGGATGAACTTTAACCTATATGTGTATGGTATGTGTAACATTCCCCAATTTGGGAGAGAAGGCAGAATGCTTCTAATATCACTCCAGCCCACATATTGTTGCCACACAGCAATACATTATGGTAGTAGTAGTTTGCAGACCTAAGAGGAAAGGCAAGGAGGTATGACCAAGTAGCATATGAATATTTAAGTAATACAATCAAGTTACAGCACACACTGAGTAATGATAAACACACTTTAAAGTCAAAAACAATGTGAAATGTGACATAGGATTACAAACATATTTACATGAAATGAGTGCTGTTTAATGTCACAGATACCCCAGCACAAGAGCCAGAAGGTAGTCCATCCAATGACCCTGAGGAGACTTAGGAACAGTCAGGAGATGAACACACAGAGGCCCCCTCAACCCTAACACCTGCACCTATAAGAAGCAGGAAGCCAGTGCCACCACAACCTGACTTTGATGTGGAAGGAGAGGAAAGCCAACCTGACCTGCCCACAAACCAGGCAGCTCATACATCCCCACAAGAGTCCAGGTCCACATGCGGCACCACAACATCCCAAGCAGTAGGCTCAGGGCAATGGCAAAATTGGAAGAGAATCCAATGTTTACAGCATAACCAGTAATGTAAATATACAGTGTTATATTTCATTTAACAATGGATTAACAAAATATACATTCTTTAAAACACATCATGAATAAAAAATTAAAAATAACTAAATTAATACAAGAATAGAATATAATGCATTCTTAAAATAATTAAAATTGCTCATATGGTTACAATATATTATGATTTACTGCGATATAACCAATGGTGTAGAAAAATATTTTTTTATTATCCAGGTAGAGGTCAGAAACTGGGCCACATTAAACTCAAAAAATTATCAGTGTTTGATCTAAGGATTCTTGGAGCTTCTAGTTTTTGTCTAAACCCGAACAGGTGACAAATCAGGGCAATCCATTTTCTTTGTGGGCCATTCTAAGCATTGCAGAAGAAAAGCAGATGGGGCGCCATTGCAGGAGCGTTCCTGCTCCTGGACAATCGTCGCTCCCATTGCTGCCCCGGATCCAGGATGTATAAAAGGTTTTAGGGCCTTATTACGATGGTGGTTGGTCAAACTGCCAACCGTGATCACAGAAGAAAAGAGACAGTCCGAAAATAAGTCAGCAGTCCCATCCACCCCCTTATGATGAGACCACCAGCACAGTTGTCAGAAAGTATTTTTTACCACTGCAGCATGTGTTGTGGCCCAGGAAAAGGGCTGCAGTAAAAGCTGCAATGGTAAAAACACGTTTTGTGCAAATCCATGCACTCTATTCCAGGCACCATGTGTTGTCTGGCACATGGTGCATGGATTTGTGGAGGGGCACTACATGTGTCCCCCAGACCGATTAGCAGTGGCCCACAGGGGTCCTTCTTTGGGCCTCCATGTCCGTTTCCATCTGCCTTACCATGGCTGTCAGACTGCCATGAAAAGGTAATCGGAAAGGGACATCCTAAATGCTATGGTGGTGCTTGCTCATGCATTGACTCCATTGTAGGGTTATGATTCCGACTGCTCCCTCAACAGGACCTTGCATCTTGTCAGAGTTCCTTCACCCCTACCTCTGCTCTCTGACTGCCGGTATTATAACCTGGCGGTTGGACCGATGACCTGGATGTCGAGCAGACTGCCACCAGCGGCCTGTTGGTGGCGGTCGGGCTAATGTTCAGAAAAAGCTGTTTGAAAGTAAGTTAGAAATGGGGGTTTCTAGTTGACAGGCTGATACCCTGTCCGAGTAGGGACCTTACATGCTAGTCAGGATAAGAGAGTTAAACTTCTAAAATAACCCCTTCTCACCTCCTTGGTGGCTTGGCATGAGCAGTCAGGCTTATCTCAGAGGCGTGTGTAAAGCATTTGCAAATAACTAGCAGTATTACATTTAAAACACTACAAACGGACACCACACCAGTTTCAGACAAATAGCCAATATTTATCTGTGTAAAACATACACAAAAATATTAAAAATCCAACATACAGTTATTTAAAATACTCATAAAGCAGAATTAGACTGTAAAGACAGTTCCTTGAAGTCCTTAGCTCCTTCCGGGGCTATCACGGAGTCGTCAACAAACACATCCAACAGTTTTGGCTGAGTGCAGTGTCTTGGGCCAGATAAGGTGTCAGGAAGACCCACAAACAGTACCTTTAGAAATGCAGGGTATTGGTGTCCTAGCAAAGAACTCCAAGGAGCTGGCATAGGCAGGTGTTGGTTCCGGAGGTCAGTGCAGGAGTCATCAGGCCCTTGATGTCTCACGAGATGGAGATCGATCTCTGTTGAAGTCAGGAGCCATGGCATCAGCGGTGTCGGGCTTCTTTGTGGAGTGAAGTGGTGTGGATTGCGATGCCCACAGGTCACGGTGCAGGCAGCGGCTCAGTGGCGGCATCCAGCGGTGTCAGTGAGCCCGGGCTGCAGTGAAAAGTGGAACGGGGCTTGTCGCAGTGCTGACAGGTTACAAAGCAGGCAATTGTCGTCCACTGAATAACTGGAGTCAGCAGCAAATGTTGGCCAAGGCTGTGGTGTGGGACAAAGTGGTGCGTCGTGTATCTTATGAGTGGTGCCTCCAAACCACGGTGCAGGCAGTGGCATCGAGGTCAGCTTGGAGCAGCGTCATTGGTAAGACCAGGGCTGCAGTGCGAAGCAGGGTGGTTCTCTGTGTTCTCCGCGAGTTGTGTCCACTGGTCATGGTGCATACAGCAGCATCAGTGATGGCATTGTGGTGTTGTCAGGGATGCCAAGGCAATGGAATAAAATGAGGTGGTACCCACAGGTCACGGTGCAAGCAGCGGCTCAGTGGCGTCATTGACCAATTTTGTCAGTGAGACTAGGGTTACGGAGCGAGATACAGCGGTGTCTTCTGCAGTGCTTTCAAGTCACGGAGCCGGCAGCAGCATTGTTGATGACATCAGGTTGCTATTTCTTCTGTTGCAGCACAAATCACACAGTTCCCAGTTCTGGTAGTAGATGAACTTGAAGACTGTTGTTCCTGAGACTTCTTAAACAGGGAGCAAGCTCTACCTCAAGCGCTTGTAGACACTCAGAATGAAGATTGCAGAATGTTCAGTCCAGCCCTTTCTCTGCCCTAGACAGAAGTAGCTACTGCAGGCCAACACAGCAAAGCACACAGCAAAGTGGTAGTCTCTCCTCACAGTTTCTCCAGCTCTTCTTCTTGGCAGGTTCCTTCATCCAAAAGAGTTCAAATTTCTGGGATCAGGGTACCAATATTTATACCACATTTTCCTTTGAAATTGGTACACACAAGTTCCACTGTCATACATAAACCAGTTCTGCCTGGCCCAGATCAGGGTCACCCCAGGAGGAGGCAACAGCTTTGTTCGAGGCAGCCACAGTGCATTCAGGTGCACACAACAGCTCCTCCCACTACTCTAAATGCAGCCAGGTCTATTCCGCCTGGCTATGAGTCACCTAGGAAAGGCAGGACACACCTCCACACCCCAGTGTCTGTCAAGTGTGAATTTCTCAAACCAGCCCCTGTCAGTCTAAAGCCCAGACAGCTAATACACAAAACAGGCAGGCGTACATGGATGGTCAGACAAGGAAATACCCACTTACTAAAAGTGGTATTTTCAAACACGCAATATAAACATCGTATTTACTAAAATATGTATTTTTAAATCCTGAGTTCGGGCATACTAAACTCCACTTTTCTATCTGCTCCACCTGGCCTGCTACATTTGTGAGACTGTTATAGGAGAAATAGCCTTTCTACAGAGAAAACTAAATGCACAGTATTTTCCTATCAGGACATGTACAACACACCAGTACATGTCCAACCTTTCACATACACTGCACCCTACCCACAGGGGTACCTTCGGCCTTCCTGAGGGGTGTCTTATATGGAACAAAAGGGAATGTTAGGACCGGGCAAGTGGGTGCCCTTGCAGGTCGATAAAGCAGTAATAACTGCATGCATACACAGCAGTGGCAAGTCTGAGAACCCTTTGGAAGGCTGCTTACGTGGATGGCACAATCAGTGCTGCAGGCCTACTAGCGGCATTTCACTCACAGGCCCTGGGCACACACTGTGCATGGTACTAGGGACTTAGTAGTAAATCCATTATATCAATCATGGAAATACTAATCAGGACAGTTTACAGTAGGATCACTTGCAATTTAACACTGAAAAGCAGTGAGAAACTGCAGAGGCACTAAACTAGCAAAACAATGTCCAACATACCACCAAAACCAGGAGGGCAGAAATCAAAAAGACAGGGGAAACATGCCAAAAGATTCCAGGTAAAACAGACATAGGTGATGTTAATGTATCTAAAAATGGGCACAAAGGAAAGAAAGCACTTAAGATCCAAACATTTATCAGTGAGTGAGCCCTTTGTTGCCCATGTTGTCTCTGTCAGGTTTTCCCAAAGCTCTCCCAACTCTAGTTGATGCAAGCAAAATGTTATACATGTAAGCCAAGTTATTGCCTGATAATTAGGTAAATATTTAGGATCCTCTGGGGCTAACCTATATGGTGATATGTTTGTTGCTTAATGTAATAAATGTTGGTATAATAAGGGCCATAGTTTTAAAACATGTGCAAAAGGACAGTGACCCAAATCGATAAACAGTGGTAACAGAGAAGCACTCTGGGGAATGCTCACCCTGTTAAAGTCAGTTTACTCTCTTTTCCATTTCCAAACAGGTCCGCCCCATAAAGTACTGCACCTATTGTTTTTGACTTATGTATTTCCAAAGTAGGGCTTATTGTTCCCTCTCTTTGACCTCTTAAACTTTTTTAACATATCTGTTGATTCATGTCATAACTTCAGGGCAATCTAGATGATCTGGGTGGGACCAAGTTGTATCACTTGTGAGCCTCATGCCCAGGTAATCAAAATTGGAAACTTTCTCAGTTTGATTCGGTCCTGCTCTTATTGTGGCCCAATGTGATTTATAGTGGTTAAGGGTCATATATTTAGTTTTTTAAACATTTTACTCCATCCCCTATATTGTACAAAACTCCAGAAATCAATCAATCAAAGGCCTGTAAGCCAGCAGAAATCTTAGAAATAAAGAGAATGTCATCCGCAAATAGAAGTGCTGGCACTCACAGAGAGCCCGTTTAAGTGGAGCACCTTCAGGGATATCTAAAAATGAAAACACTTAATTAATGTATAAAGAAAAGAAAATCGGCACCATTACACATCCCTGTATCACCCCTCTAGCTACTGGTATTTTTCTGGTTAACTTGCTCATGGTCCCCACTTTACCTGGGCATAATTATTAGTGTGCAGTCTAATTAAAATAGATAGAATGTTGACTGGAAGTCCAATATCCTCCAAATTCTTCCGAAATCTTTCACTAGTCATCAGGTCAAAGGCTTTGAAGATCGACAAATGCAACATATAGATGCCCTTTGGCTAAAATAACTGGTTTCCAATAGATAATCGAAAACCTAAAAACCTGATCTAAAGTGCTGGTCCAAGGGCCAGATGTAGGAGCCCTAATACCGGTCGGAAACGACCGATTTCGGCCGTTTCTGACCGGTATTAGGGTTTTCATATGTAGGGGGCTGAAAAATACAGAATCGGTATATTTACTGATTCGGTAAATTACCGAATCGGTAAATATACCGATTCTGTAATTACAAATGTAGGTGGCACAGTTTACAGTGCCACAGGCCCTTAAGAGTCGGTATCTTACCACACAATCCTATTGTGTGGTAAAATACCGAATTCAGGTGTGCATGCACATCTGTGCATGCACACCTGTGCAGTGTGACACACAGACATGCCCTTAGGGCATGTATGTGTGCCACATTGCACACAAGCCTGTACTTGGGGTGCTAGAGGGTGTCAAAGTGACACCCCCTGCACCCTTGCAGGATTCGGTATTTACCGATTCTGTAAATACAGAATCGGTATTTCCCATTGATTCCAATGGGCTTCAAAGCCCATAGGAATCAATGGGAAATACCGATTCTGTATTTACAGAATCGGTAAATACCGAATTTTACAGATTCCGTAATTCAGATTTTAAAATTACCTAAATCTGCCCCCTTCCCATTTACAGACTCTTAAATACCGAATCGGTAAAATTCGGTATTTAAGAGTCTGTAAATGGGAATTACCTACTACTAGCCCTTAGTTCGAAAACCTGCATGGAAATCTGAAAGGATTGTGTTTTAAAAATCCATGTCAGCAATATATTCAATAGCTGTCATATTTTTGAAAACTGTCTAACAAATGTTTTGGTCCGATGTTGAAAGGATCATCACAATCTCCTTTTTTGTGAATAGGAACTATTTCAACCCCACGCCATACGTCTGGAATAAGCAGCCCCTTCTAGAATGCTATTAGTTAGAATATTATATAAACCTCCAGGGCTGCTAGTCAGAGAAGTATAGACAACCCAGGATCTATATGAGACCTTGGCCTTCCCTCTGGTATTGTTGATAATGACCTCATAGGTTGTTTCATCAGGCGAATTAACTAATAGATTAAACCAGTCCTTCCTTCTCAGATAGTCAATGGGCCATTAGCGGCTCCTCCATTAAAGAGGAGGAGCGTTGCCCCACTAACAAAAGTGCCCAGAGGAAAGCCCCAAAGATGAAAAATAAAATGGTGATAAAATTAATTCATTACATATTATTTTTCACCAATCCATCTAGAATCAAGTGTCAGGAGGAGGCGGGACTATTAGTGCAGCAGGGAGGAGTGGTGGACTTTGAGCATAGGTTTCAAATAAGCATGTCTCTTTGGCCGGCTGTCTAGTGATGGCCAGACAGATATATGCATTTTAAACCTCTCTAACCTAGCTGTCTTAAACAGCTGGGTTAGGGAAAGTACAGACCTCCAGTACCCTTGAGAGCCCCGAGTGAGGCTGCTCCCTCCAATCCTGGTGCTTTTTCCATGCTGGTTACCAGCATGACAGCAGCTCCAGGATTGGTTGGGGGAGTTGGCTGGAGTCGGCGCTGGAGCCTGGAGGAGGCAGAGAAGAAGAACAAAGACCAGAGCGAGGAGGACATTGGATGTGTATTGCAGCAAGCAAAGTAAGTGACTTTCTTTTTATCAATAGTTGCCACTCGCCCTACATGCATACACTCACCCACCACCTATTTGCCCTCCTCACCACTCCTCATAGTTGCCAGCCGCCGCAGCAATGGGCAACAGTTTTGTTGAGCCCATTTCAGATTTGGATTACATATTTTTTAAATGTTCTACCCAAATTTGAGGCTGATGAAGCACTCTACTTTTTAAAAAGTACTGAAATAAGAAATAACTGCATTAAACTTGTGTGACATATTCAGAAAGTCGTAGTTCTTAGCAACAGCGCTTTGCATGCTGTGTTTTTTCATATAATATTTTGATGGTAAAATTTGAGTCTCAAGCACTTTAATTCAATTTGTTCTTCAGCAAAAGCTAGGACTAGCTGACGGTGACTCTGTATTATGGGTACTAATCAATACAACAGCATGACATGTACCTCCGTGGTCCTGATGGGATGCTGCACGCAACATGGTCTTTGTGTTTTTAGGTGAATTTCATCTTTCTTTTTTTTTGTATTGTACCCGCATACAAAACTCAACAAAATAAGAAGACATATCTGTACCCTTCTTCTTGTACCTTACATGTAAATTCCCTCTCTTGTATTACTTTTTATACAGTTCTATCTTACTTTGCATCTAAGTTTGCACTTTCTGCGTACCCCTACTTAAATACAACAGGATTCAGTTTAATGTTGTCCAGCGATTGTGATGTTTTCTTCTTTATTGTTTATTTGTCAGCTTTTTACACTTTTAAAGATGATTTTGTTTGCAAAAAATGTTATTAGTCATTGTGTTACGGGGAACTATGGTATATGAAACTTAGATCATGTGAAATCTGTGGTCTCTGTTTATGAGGAAACCCGGAGCTTTTTGATTTGTTCATAAGAAAAAATACTAGGCCCTGTGAGCATCTAGCAACTTGGTATGCCACAGCTTAGTCTCACGAAATTCACTCATTTTGAGTAATGCCAAATGAATGACAGTTTCACAATTTTACATAGGACAACCTTTTGCAAGAATTTTGCATGCATGAAACTGGTTAAAATAGAACCTATGCTGAAGAGAGACATTTTCTCCTCAAAAAAACATTATCTCCGCAAATCTTTCTCCTGCTGGTGTCTTGCTTGACTCTTTTGTGAGGGGTATTTCCTCGCAGAGAAAAGTTATTTCGTATAAAGGCCAAAATATTTTCCACATAATATCAAATATAAACTCTCACACACCCCTAAGTTACTGCATGTGCTTAAACCGAATATTGCTAAAATTAAATCTTATACTTTGTTTTGCAAATTGAACTATTTAAGTATTAGTCGAGGAAGATCCTCAATCATTTATCTTTTACGATGATCAAAGTAGTCTTTTTAGTTGTAACAGATTGTGAAATCTTTATCTCATACTCCATAGGTGTTTTGTACCTGTAATTACATAGTAGGAATTAGAAAATGAAAATTGTTATGATAATTGGTCCGTGATCTTTATGGTATGCTTTCACAGTAGGAAGCCAATTCCCGTTCAATTACTTTCCGCCTCACTTTACAAAACAGTATATAGTCGTCATAGGTGCATGCTAATTTATCTTTTTCAGGTCAGAACAAAAACTGGAAAGCATGGAACGTGAACATTCCTGTCATTCATAGAACAGTGGGGCGCCTGAATGATGCTTAGACTGTCAGCCATCTGCCTTTCCAAAATAGTCATGGCGTTGTTTCCGTGCTCAATCCTGCCGCTTTCTTTGAAAGATAAACGTTGCTGATGACCCGAGCATAAAAAATATGAATGAGAGAAATTTTATTTTGTTTTTCCAGAAATTGCTGACTTTGCTTTGAAAAACCATCTTTAGTCTGGCCCTATAGAGTTATTGACCAATGGGAACGCACCCGTATTTCCAACAGTTCAAGAAAATATGCGATTTAGGGAACATAGTGAAAGAAAAACTCCTTTAATAACTCTGCACCAGATGCAGATGTGCATGGTATACGGTTCACTACTGAGTCGCAAAATTTCCTGTTCTGAGCTGCTCTATCTGAATGCGCACCCAGATAAATTTGGGTCATTGGAATACCAATTTATATAGCTTCTAGACATCATAGCCATCAAATATCATCTTGCAAATGATTTGTGTTCATTGTCTTGTGCTGAATGAACAGTAAGTCTACTGCCGTTGCATGTTTTGTTTTTGTCTTTTTACTGTTTATAGCATTCCTTGTTTTTAAGTGGTTTTACACGCTGTAGTCTGCTAGTTTAGAGAGCAGAGTCAGCTGAAGGGGGCCTCCTATTGTTCCTAACTTCTTGAAAGGTGGGGTCACTTACTGTGTAGCTGTAAGGCTCTGCACTTCCTGATGATCGATTAGCCTGAAGGGGCTGAGCGGATGGCGTTGCAACCTACTTTTGGGTCCGGTTCACTTCCAGTCGTAGTGTGCGCATCGCACAATAAGAACAATCCACACATACATTTAATAGCAAAAAAGGTCACTTTTTATTTAAGACAGTCAAAAACAGATAATCCATTTCTTTGCATTTATAACGATAGAAATAACAAACATTGCTACATTTTCCCCAAACATTTTTCCCAATGAATGTAAAACCAAAAACCTTTCCCAACAAACTTATCAATCAATACCGCCAATACTGTACAATCCCAACAATTGTTTTTTCTCCTCATTATCTTTCCATAACCATTTTTTATCCTACCCTCCCCCCCAGAGGGAAAGGATAAGCCCACTCTAGACTATCCAGCCCCCACCCCCCCCCACAGAGCGCCTAAATAGATTATAAACCAAGAAAGGATAACTGTAACAACTGCCTTAACGTGAACATTTTTATTTATTTTTTTAATTGAAAGAAAAAAGAAAAATAAAATTAAAAAAGAGGGAAAGGCGGGTGGGACAAACAAAACTGCACCACGCTCCTCCGGCCTACGCAGAATGACGTCATTCCCCCCACCACCTAAATTAGCCTAACTAAGCCCGCCCCTTTCCCTCTTACTGACCAATTGCGCTAGGTGGATTGTTCCACCACGCGAATCCTCCCAGGGGGACACCGGCTCGCGCCACAGTCCCCCTGGATCCCCATCTCGCAATAAGAACAATCCACACTTATATATTTAATAGCAAAGAAGGTCACTTTTTATTTAAGACTGTCAAAAACAGATAATCCATTTCTTTGCATTTATTACGATAGAAATAACACACATTGCTACATTTTCCCCAAACATTTTTCCCAATGAATGTAAAACCAAAAACCTTTCCCAACAAACTTATCTATCAATACCCCCATTACTGTACAATCCCAACAATTGTTTTTTCTCCTCATTATCTTTCCATAACCATTTTTTCTCCTACCCTCCCCCCACCCCCCAGAGGAAAGGATAAGCCCGCTCTAGACTATCCAGCCCCCCCACAGAACGCCACCCAGGGAAACCAAAGAGTTTTCCTGGCCCCACCCAAAATGTGAAAATAAAATGAAAATTTATTTAAATTGCCATCACACCACAAGTTTTCACCCCAAAATCCCGCCAACAAATCCCTTAACTCCATCAGTTAATAGGCTTGGCCCATCTGGGACAGATGTACCCCATCTTCTCAAAAAAGGTGTTGCTCGATACCTGTAATATTTTCATGAGCCACGACTCTAACACCCATAGCCATACAGAAAGTTTTCATTGCTCTATTTAACTTCCTGCAAGCTTTCTCCACTGCCGTATGATTACGAGCCCCTCTCCATTGATGACAGTAAATGAATTCCGTCCACACCTCAGATGTACCCGACCAATTGTCTTTTATGACTGCTAAATCCAACTTCATCTGTTTTATTAGAGTTAAACCTGATAGCTCAACAAGATCATTCTCACCTAAATGAATAATCAATAGATCTGGAAAACCCCTCTCCCGTGACAACTTGGACAGCATCCGAAATAGATTTCCCCATTTCATCCCACCAACCCCCTTCCAAAATACTTCATGACCCTTGCTGTGTAATCCTAAAGCTCTGCCAGACTGCCACACATTTGTTGCTCTGCAAACGTAGCCGGCCATTTGACAAAAGAATGTCCTATAATCCAGGTCCTCTTTTTTCTTGGTAAAGAATTTACTCGACCTAAGGTGAGAAAAACAATATTAGTCTGGTACACAAACCAAACTTAATGCATTCATTTTCGAATACAGCGAGATCAACAATCAGATTTCCATCTACCTATTTTTCGAATCTCCTCCCAACTCCATCCCAGCCTTGAAGCCTCCGTGGCAGCCCCAATTCTGAAAGAGTGTGTCCCAAACGATAAGGGTTTTTTTCCTGCTAAAGTTAGAACTTTCCTCAACACCGCTAGCAACTGAAAACATGTAATATTTTCCCCATTAGGATGACTGAATATCACCCCATGACGAAAGTCAGGAGACAGCAAGAAAGATTCCCATTCACCCAACGGACAACAACCAAAAACACCACTCCCACTCAACTGAATCTATGTCCCTTTACCCATTTGATCTGTTGTTGACTGTCGCAACCAAATCCTCAAATAACCATTTTGAACCTGTATGTCATAAGTTTGTATGCCCTTATTTCCACGCAATCCTAGCAATTCCGATACTCTAAATGCCCCAAAGAACAACCATATCATACAAAGTCGAAAACAAATCACTTCCCACCCATTGAAACAGCAACTAGGCAAAAACACTAACAACTGCTGTAAAAGATTAAACGTAATTGGCTCTTGCAAAGGCAATTGATGAGCCCTCATTTTGCCGAAACCTTTTAGCATCCTGCGTAACAGCACCCCACCCCCTAATTCTGTCCCAAAAAACAACTGACTATAAAAGGAAATTCCAGAAAGTTTGCCCGCAATGGTAGTATGTGACAAACCTTTTTCCATCAAAGACAAAACAAACTGTAAAATGAGCTCTTTGTTACCAACTGATAAACCGCACTGATTCTGTGATGTAGCATAGCTTAAAAACTCTGACCACGCCTGGCGATAACTGCGTCTGGTGGACGGTGCAATGGTTCGTTCAACCAGCTCGATGATCCTCAATCCCCCAGTACCCAGATGTCTGACGGAATCGCAGTTTTGCAGCTGTCCGCCCCTGGTGCCAAAGAGCAAAATGTCAGCCAATCAGACCGAGATAAAGCATCTGCGATTGTATTATTCACACCTGGGATGTGTTTAGCTCTAAAGACAATGTTCAATTTGAGACTCTGTAACATGAAAGCTCTCAACAGATGCAAAACACGCTCATCTCTAGCTCTTTGTTTATTGACCAAATCCACTACAGATATGATGTCAATATGAAATAAGACACTCCTGTCTCTGAAATCCTCACCCCAAACCTGTAACGCTACTAATAGGGGAAACAACTCAAGGAAAGCAATACTGCGGCCTTGCTGAACCCACTGTTGAGGCCAACTCTCTGCACACCAGCCTCCTTCCCAGAATAGGCCAAAACCATGAGCCCCAGATGCATCTGAGTATATTTGAATCTGCCATATAGTGTCATCTTCAACAAAAAAAGATAGAAAGACCATTAAATTCCTCCAAAAACTGGAGACAAATCACAAGGTCATCTTTTACAGCCTTAGTAAGTCTTATTTGATGGTGAGGAAGAGAAGCTCCCGACATAGCGAAACCCAGCCTTCTGCAGAAAGTTCTGCCTGCCCTCACTACCCTACAAGCGAAATTCAAATAGCCAAGCAAACGCTGCACCTGTCTGAGCTCAATCTTCTGCCTGTTTAGCACTTCCCTCAAAAAGGACCTAATTTCATCCACTTTATCAACTGATAAACGAGCCATCATTACTTCCGTGTCGATCTCATTACCCAAGAATGTCAGCCTGGTGGATGGACCCTCTGTCTTTTCTTGAGCTAATGGCACACCAAAATAATTCGCCATATCTTGGAAACAATCTAAAACTCTACTACATTGATTACTCTTTGCCTGGCCAATAAATAAAAAACCATTCAAGTAATGACAGACAGATGTATGTCCACATGTCTGCACCAAGCACCACTGTAAAAGTTTGCTAAATGTTTCAAACAATGCGCAGGAGATGGAACAACCCATAGGTAACACTCTGTCAACATAGTACGCGTCATCAAAAACATTCCAAGCAGCTCAAAGTCCAACGGGTGAATAGGCAATAAATGAAAGGCAGACTGCACATCACATTTGACAAGCTCCGCACCAGTGCCCACCAATTGCACCAATCTCAAGGCGTCATCTACAGATGTATAAGAAACATGAGCATCCACTGGTGAGATGAAATCATTGACCGATTGGCCCTCCGACCATGATAAGTGATGAATTAGCCTAAATTCACCCGCGGCCATCTTGGGAATCACACCCAAAGGGGATACCATCAAATTTTGTAAAGGACATTGGCTAAAGTATTCACCATGTATATATGAGTATACACCAGGACGGTTTTTAGGTGCAGCACTCCTTTAAAAAAAAAAATAGGTAGAACCATCTATATTCCAGGGAGGGTATCTGAGCTACCCTGAAGAAAGCCAAGGACCAACTTGGGCCAAACTCAAGGGCATGAACATGTTGGCTTCAGGAGCATAGGACTACTGCATCCTCACCACCCTATTTTCTTATTTTTAACATCCTTAGTTACTCTATGAATAAAGGGATTCCTGGAGGTAAAGTAGGATTTGTATTCTTTAAACTGCCTGGCTTACTTCTAATCACTCCCTGAAATATGGTTGAACCCACCCTGACCTTTAGGAGTCAGGGTGAATCTGATGATGAAGCATGACACTACTAGAGTGTGTGAGGGCTATATAACAAAAAATAATTGTTTCCTTCCTTACACCTGAGCGGGTGGTGGACCACCTGACAGGAGCATTGCCCTAGGTTACAAATAACAAGGTGGGATACTTTTTGTTTGCCCCTAAAAATGTATGACAAAGCTCAAAACCTACTCAAATATGGAAAAACTCTCATATCAGCTTCGTTAATGAGTATTGTCAGGAAAAATGATGTCAGTCCATCGATTGGTATATCTAGATTAAAATTCAAATCAACAACAAAGTTTGTTCCGAGGCGGTTCCGATGGACTCATATTGTTAGTACAATAGTTGTAGAACACTTGCTCTCACTCAATGGCAGATAAATAAGTCCATTCAGGTGATGCATACCTTTGGATTGTACCTTTGCTCCTTTGATCTCCTCACATCTGTTTGTTCATCATTTGTGTCACTTTGATCAAATTGTTCAGAACTTTCAGGAATAGTTGGTGGCACTTGTCCTTCAGTCAGACAGCTGCTGAAGATTTCACCTCTTCTGGGACAATGATCTGTGGGTACAACTCACTTTCTTTCTGCAGGAGCATCTGTACCTCTCATAGTCAACTCTCTCTTGGTTGTGACCCTTCTGTACCTACAGTTGACTCTCTCATACCCCCCTCAGGCCAAACCAGTGCTGTCCCAGCAGCTTACTGGTCCCCAAAAGGTTAACTAACCTGTTACACTGTCTCACTGTTACCACTGGCACATTAGGAACAGGTGCTGCTGTATCATCATAGGGACTTGGAACTCTGTGAGTATGCCTGGCAAGCACCCAGATCGAGAGACTTCCGCTCTTCACAGCAATTTTGGTGACTAGGATCACCTGGATCGGCCCCTTCCAATGAGGTTCCAAAGACGTTTTACGCACATGTTTCTTCACTATTACCCAGTCCCCCGGACTTTGGTCATCGCACTGATACTTTTGGACCACATGGGCAGATTCTCCAGCCTGGTAAGAAACAGAATGTACCACATCAGCGAGGCCAATGCAAAAATCCATGATCATATCATCTGTTATGTTGACTAGAGCAATTGAAGCAACTGTTAGCAGCCTCATCACATGCCCCATCATAACATAATTAGGCAACAATCCTGTCCTCATATCTAGAGTACTTCTCAAACTCATCAACACA
The DNA here is from genome assembly GCF_964263255.1 of Lissotriton vulgaris. NCBI lineage: Eukaryota > Metazoa > Chordata > Amphibia > Caudata > Salamandridae > Lissotriton > Lissotriton vulgaris. The sequence continues at coordinate 1,716,619,691 of NC_141689.1, read as the reverse complement.
AGATGTAATGCATCTGGCCACTTCAGAGATGTAGAAACGCACACTTTTGCCAATCTGGATATCAATGTGCCATTGATCTGCTCCACCACCCAGAAGACCCTGGTCGGTAACTGCAATGGAGCTTCTGCTCAACCTTCAGTGCTGCACATAACATTTTTAGAACCTCATTATTAAAATGAGTTCCTTGGTCTGACTCAAGAGAAGCCAGAAATCTGGATCTTGGAATCAATTCCCTCAACATCAATGTTGCCACAGTTAAACTGTCATTAATATGAGTAGTATAATCTTCAACCAAATTTGAGGAATAGTCACACAATGACCAAAACATATCTTAGTCAGTTACAAAGGGGCACATTTACCAATGTGACTCACGACATGTTGTGTATTCCTTCCTGGGTTTTGTTGCTGACATACTATACAATGATGGCATTCCCTCTTTGCAGTTACTCTAAATCTAAAACTGTACCACACCTGTAGGAAAAGATGCATCATTGCATCTCCTCAACATGTGCAGGACAGTTGTAATGTCTTGCCATTGGTGACAACAAGCTGTCAGGCAGCACTGACCTGCCAACAATGTACACCCACACATCACCGTCCCTCTGGAAGAAGCTTGGTCACAAACAATCATACTGCTGAGCTTCTGTCAACTCATCCTGCAGTTTCCTCTTCTCCTCCCAGGCATCTAAAAGTGACAACAACAAATTGCAACCTGTGACAGCGGACATGTCTTTCAATATTTCCTCATTCAATGCATGGGCATTCAAAGAACAATATATTTTGCCATCTTGTCGGCATAATGGTTTCCAACCGTTACATAGTCGGTACCATGTCAATGAGTGACACATTTTACAACTGCAGTTTTGGCAGACAATTGTAGGGACTGCGAAAGGTTCCTCATGCGCTCTCTATTCCTCATGGGAGGACCAGAGGACATCATGAACCCACGCTGTGACCACAATTGCCCCAAGTCATGTATGACTCAAAAGCCAAACTGACTATTCGATTAAATTGTATCTCTGAAATGATACATGCTTGTGGCAAAGCTATGAGCGCTGCAACTTGCGCAGGAACCACTCTATGCAACCATGAAGCTCCCACAACACCTCCATTTGTAAACACTGTATAAGCAGATTTCAGATTTCCTTTAGGCCTGTGCGGTAAATTCCGTTCTGCTTGTGAAATTTGGGTAATTTTGCATACCGTTGAGAATGCAGAATTGCCAAAAATTCCGCAATCCGCAGCTTCGCAGAATTTTTTGCTTGTTCGCGCTTTCAAAATGCGTGTTCGTGAGATATTTCTCCCAGAGCACGCAACAGCTTTCGCGAACAGGAAAAAAGCATTGCGAGCGGGCAGAACAAGCAATTCCACCGAACTTTTGTGTGCTCACAGACATTTTCTACTGTTTCGCAGAGTTTTGCGTAGCGCGACTACGAAAATTCCGCCCACCCCTAATTTCCTTCATTGTCTCTCAAACATGAACTGTCAGAACATGATCAGATTCAAGCAATGGCTTGTCACAAATATCAGGATGTGTCTTTGTCCACAACTCAGTCACATTCAAGCAATCGTGTTTGACTTCATCAACTATGTTCTAATTTCCAGGCAATGGCATCAAAGTAGCCGGATTCAACACTGTACACCTCTTATGAGTCAAGTTCTCGGCACCCAACAACATTTGCTCATACTTAGTCAAATGACTATTGGCCAGGTACTGTGTTTGAGTACGAGTCAACAGTATCTCCACTGAATAAGGCATAATTACAGACAGTGGATGACCCATGACAATACTTTCACACTGCTCAAAACTCACACATGTAGACGCACCAATTTCAAACATACAGGCAATGCAGCTGCAACAGGGTCAAGTGTCGCCGTAAAGTAGGTGACAGGCCTCCGATTGATTCCATGCATTTGTCTCAACACAGACAGAGAACAACCTTCTCTTTTACTACAAAATAACACAAAGCACTTGTTGTAATCAGGCTTTCCCAAATCTGGTGCCCTGCAAAGGCATTCTTGCAGCTCTGTAAAGGTGGTCATGCAACTGTCAACCGAGGGTACCAGATCAGACACGTCTTTGTGCATCAACCTCTGGAGTAGTTTTGCTGTTAAGAAAAAATGTGGAATCCACCATTTGCAATAGAGCACAATTCCTAAGAACATGCAAACTTCTTTTTAGGAAGCTAGAGGATTTGGGTTAAGAATCACTGAGATTCTTTCTTGCGACACTTGTCTCACTCCTTTCTTAATGTGATCTCCTAAGTACAGGACTTCTGTTTTGTAAAAATATAACTTAGTCGGGGGTACTTCATGTCCATTTTCTGCTAGATGGTTCAACATAGCAATAGTGTCAATTTTGTGAGCTTCCCTCATAGGTGACAACACAAATAAGTCATCAATGTACTGCACTAACATTGAATGGTTCAGCTTTTTCCGAGACTTGAAATTCTTTTTGAATATCTGATTAAAAATTGAGGGACTTTCTGTATACACCTGTGGGACTCAGCAACATGGCAAAGCACGACTTCTGAAACAGAAAGCGAATAAAAACTGGCTATCCTCATGCAATGAAATTGAGAAGAAGGCCTAGCGCAAGTCAGTGACTGAAAACCATTTGGCCTAGCAAGGAATCTAAAATAAAATCACAATTGGATTCAGTAATACAGGACAACATGGAACAACAATGGCATTCACCTTGCGCAGATACTCCACAATGAAATGTTTGCCATTTGGATTCTGCAAACCCATAATGGGAGAATTACATAAATCAAAGGTGGTCCTCAAAGAATCCTATCTTAACTGTAACCGATTCTGAAATTGGGGTAGACAAAGTTTTATTTGTAACTCCTATATAGTGGATACTTTCTCCAGAGATGGGTAGGGTGTGAACCTCCGCTGTTTCTTTCAGTAGAGCGGTAGCACCAGTGTCGACAAGGAATGAGCCATGATTCCCATCAACTTCTCCATCCATATAGGGACCACTCTGGTCTACCTCTAAGGCTGCACCAAACATGCAGTCCTCCTCCACTCTGTCGGGCACCGTCATGGTAACTGGTCTGAGTCACTGTCATTCAATTGGATCCAATACTGCTGTGCTGCATTCTCCTTCTAAAAAATATTTATATTTATCCGCTGATTTTGATTTGCATTATATCTTTTTACCTGTACATTCTGTTGTGGCATTGGAGCTTTGGGCATGTGCCATTGCTGTGATACATTAGAATTCTGCATTCTTTGTCCTTGTATTTGTTGTCTGTCCCATGTTATTCCCTTGAGACTGCATATTCCACATTCTGCATTTGATTTCCTACATTAGTCATAACAGTCTTAAACTCAAGTGTGCAAAGTCCAAATTTTCTGCAAGCATGACTTAATTTTGTCTTTTCAAAAACATGACACATCAACACCTGTTCTAGGATCTACAGAACTACCATGAATTCTGCATTGGGATGGAACATCCTGCTGCTAAAAACTGTTAACACCTTGCATTGCTTGAGTATGATTATACTTCATTTTATCTGCACTGTGTTATCAAAACCCAGCTGATTCTGACCTTTTTGCATCGCTTTTAGCTTGGCATTTATTACTTTCTCCTTGAGCTTCTTATGCCTCATCTAGACTCGTCATCCCAATAATTTTCATTGCGCTAAATTTCATCAACTGTCTTACTCAGCCAGCAAAATAATAGCTTTCGAATATTGTTGAAAATCACAGGTTTAAAACCGAACACAAAACTGTAATCAGAATGTCCCACATCCTTATCTGCAATATTGTCAGATCTACCATGCTGTGAGAAAACCTATACTAATCTCTCATAAATGGCATGTACTGATTCTTTCATTTCTTAAGTCGACCTGTCAATTTGCAACCAATCAAACTCTTTAGGGGAAATTTTAGTCTTCAGGTGAAGTATTACCTGCAGGTGTTTCCTCATTACCCCTGGAGATGGAGCTCCTGTTTGAGGATCACTTTCTGGTTCTGACTTAGGCCGATCCATAGTAATCTTACTCTACAAAACCCACAACCCTCCACGAAAGAGAAATTACAATAAACATTTAATTAATTGAAAAAACAACTAACAATTTACAAACTATATTAAAAAATGTAATAATAATTATACAAACAATTTATTACATATACAATTAAAACATACTAAAATACATAAAAATAATAAAAAAGGATATTATTAACAACCATATTTTTGTAAATGATATTAGAAACATAGATATTTTTAACCTCATGTCTGCTCGGCATTTTCCCCTGCTGTGCTGAGAAATCGAAAATCCCCCTTATCATGACGAGCTGGGCTCGGCATGAGCGTGTGAGCGCCCTGCTTCATGACGAGCCCAGCTCGTCATGAGCCTGGAAGGGGTTAACATCAATATTAACAACATAGACTGTTTTATAAACAATTCTAACAACATAGATATTTTTGAGATCGATATTTCCTTAGAAAATTTATATTCTCATCAACGACGTTCCTGCATCACAATATTAGTGGATCATGATATTAACTACTGCAATATTTCTGCATCTGAATATTTTTTAATCAAAATTTTGTCTGAATACCCTCCTGTATCTATAGTGTGCCTCCGAAAGAAAGGGAATTATCTGTTGCCCACTGTTCTTGTCTCTGTAGACGAGCCCTGCTCAACACCTTTGCAGAGGAATCCAGGAGGGAGATGAGGTGGTAGCACTTCAGGTATGATCTGTGCCCTTTTTTAAAAATAGGCACTATAATGGAATTGGCCCAGGTAGCAGTGATTGTGCCCTCCTCTGCCACATTAAACACTCTGGTCAGAATGGGGTCCATAGTTTGTCAATATATCCGAAGGTATCAACTTGAACACCATCAGGACTGGGTGCCTTACCCCCAGCACCATGTTCTAGGCAGATAAGAACCTTGTCCAAGATAACTTCAACAGGCCCAAAGCAAGACTGGTTAACACTCTTATCTACGTCCTAAAAGTCATCGCCCTTAAGGGAGTCGAAAATTCTCAAGAAATGGCCAATCCATTCTTGTAGGGGAACTAATAAGGTGAGTTCTGGAATGGAATAATTTCTTAGAAAAGGAGTGTTAACCATAATCCAAAACAGGGTATGGTCATTGGTCTCAGCTGCCTGAGACAGGTTTAAACAAGCTTCTTCCCTAAGCACCTTTCTCCTGGAGGCTAGCACTGAATTATCGTGTTTCCTTAATTGCTTGATGGCAAGGTAATCCCTAAGGGAAGGCTGCATGGCAATCCATAGAATTTTAGATGCTTGGGTACACGAGTGGTCACACCAATCATGTCTCCTCATGGTGCTTGGTCTACTAGGTCGTGTGAGTAGGACATTAAGGATTCTAGCGATTTTTTCAAAAGTGTACAGCAGCCCGCAACGGCCTACCTTGGTACCCAGGCAATAGTTAAACTCAGTTTTATTCATGGTTAATAGCTTCTGTGACATGTAGAGAGGCTAAACCCCTTCCCATTTAATATGAACACCATTGTACTGACTAGAATAGCATTAGCTACACAAGTGCTTACTATGAGGCTTTCTGCATGAAAAGACATGGATAATACTAATGGGTTATGGTGACTCACTGCAGTGGGATTACTCTAAAACTAAGAACAAGATCACTAGCAGCAGCGGTAATTAGGACACGATCAATTGTAGTATGGGCTTCTCTACCAATAAAAGAAGAGTTCTGTTCAATACCTTTTAGGCTATCACTCTCCAATAATAAAAGATTGAATTTAAAATGTTAAAAGGTTCAAGATTTTCTACAGGTATTGCGTGGGAAGTGTGAGATCCCCACATCCACTGAAAAGGTTATGCCATACAAGCACCTCACTTGAAAAAAAAATGTTGTATGTTGAAATCACCGGCCCAAAGGAAGAAACAATTAGAAGGAACTGGGCACAAAAATGAGACCAAGCCACATCGCGGGCAAATAAAACATAGCTGATGGAAGGATTTAACCTGTTATTGTAAAAATTGATTCCCAAAAGATAAGATCCACCTCTAAATGACAGTCATGTGAACTGATAATAAGGAGAGACAGTAGCAGACCTTCTGATGATAACAGGTCATTACTACAATGTAAGGGCAACATGCAGGGGGGAAAATTTAAGGTCACTAAGTTAGGGGTCTCTCCCTCTTTGCTTTGTGTCCTCATGCTCCCTTAAACTTGGGAGGGACCTCCTGATAATGATCTAAGTAATCAAATACTGCCAAAGTTCATTGACGTGTTGTTAATATCAATCAACTGAGGCTGAGTTGGCAGCAGTCCCAATGCAGGGCCAGAAACCTCAGTCAAAATTGGTTCCCCCTCTAATGGCATTCCATCTCACCTTACATAAGGAAGCTTCACTGGCTCCCTATCACTGCGCGCATCAAATTTAAGGCCCTTGTACTGGTCTTCAGGGGTCTGAATGGAAAAGGCCCCAGATACCTCAGTCACAGGCTGAAGATAGTCCAATCGTCACGTGCTCTTAGATCAAACCACCTCCGTCTCCTGCTCCCTCCCAGATTCCGCCTGGCAAGAAAGGGTGGTAGAGCATTCGCGGTGGTGGTATCTAAACTTTGGAATTCCCTACCTATCAGTCTTCGTCTTATTGACACCGAATCAGAATTCAGGGGCAAACTGAAGACATTTTTATTTTCCAGTTGCTAAATTCTGGTTCCTCCCGTTTGCAGTCCTCAGCACCGGGACCCCCCCGTTGGGGGTAGCCGTGCGCTCAATAAATGTCATAATAATAATAATAATGTAGAAGGCCTTCCCACATTGCAGGGCCCTGAAGCAATTCAGGTTTGTCAGTGTTGTAAAAGGTTGTGTTGTGATAAACAGGAGCAGTGGCCCGAATGGCTAGCATTAGGGCAATTAAGAAGGAGGTTATAGTCAATTTCAAGTGGATCAGGGCCCAAGCACAAAGCCCAGGAAACATAGTTCTAGTAAATTGAACCACTGAGCTGGTTGGAATAGTAGGATGTGTAACCTTAATACTACGATGAGCTCCTCAATCAACCCCAGTTGTGTAATAAAAGGAGAGAGCAAACTTTCTACCACCCCCTTACACATTACAAAAGTTTCCCCTGGAACAAGTCCAACTCCACAACTAGAAGGGCCTAGCAGAGCTCGCTGGGCCAGAAGTGATAGTTGGGTTGAAGATCTGAAGGGGGATGTGCTTTCCTTGCTCTCTGACATCTTTTATGCTTGGCAGGAGGTTCACTGTTGTTAGGCGAGGTTCGTGACAGACTGATCTTGTGGTCCAATGTCAATGAAAGGAACAGTATGTGGAGATGATGGCTCTGTTGCTGGCACCATGCTTTGAATAGATGCTGAAGTACTGGACCTGTGAAGATACCCTTCCATGAGGAAGGACTGTTGTGCTGCTGCAAGCACTGCCACTCTGATGGACTGCTCCTCTGCAAGAGATGCTTTTCTGCTGTGCTGCCCTGCTGTCCCCTACCCTCTACTCTGATGAGCATGAACTGAACTCTTGCTTGAACCCATAGGGATTTTCAAGGGCATCCTGGTTTGCCTCCTGTTCTAAGACTCAGCCAATTGGAAGTGGATCCAGATTCTTGCTCCAGTGGAATTGATGCATCCTCTGCTGCATGGGGCAGTGTCGACACATTGCTGCTGTTGCAGGAACAGAACTGGTGCATCATTCTTGGAACCAGTGCATTGTCATTGTAACGGATCCATCAGAACCAATGCATCGCTGCTGCAGAAGAGATGACCGACACATACCCTCGACTACTAGGTGAAATCCAGCGCATCCCACTTCGAAGCAACGCATCTCTGAACAGGCACTTCATCTTCATAACCACGCATTGCCATCATTGCTGGAAGAAAATCGACTCATCACCTTAAATGTGGGATCAACACTGATGCATCGCTTGGCTGCATGGCACATCTTGCTGTTGCGATGAGGATCAAGGTACTTTTGTTTAGATGGCCTTGCTTGGCTGTTGTCCCCAGCACACGCTCCATTATGTTCCGCCGGAACTCCTGACTGCCTAGGTTCAGTGTGAAGAGATAAACCCAATAGGCACTTATTTCTTCTAAGCGCTATTTTTACTTTGAATATTTAAAAACACATATCTCGACTTCTACTGGTTGTTTTTTTTTCATTTTTGTCTTGTATTTGTTTATTAAATTAGGAGCTAACTTACTACCTTGGAGTGGAATCAGTTTGCGTGGTGTAGTCACTGTTTTACTGTTTTAAGTGTTGCACATATACTTTACACATTGCCTCCTAATTAACATTGACAGTTTGTTTCCAACCTACCCCAGGGTGAGCCCAGGTTCATTTATGGTCTGTATCTGACTTACACTGACTAGGACTTAGGTTTGTGCTTGGACAGGGTGCATACCACTGCCAACCAGAAACCCAAATTTTATTAGTTACCTTATTGCATTTATTTAGTGATAACTTTCAATTGGGAGCAGGTAGGTATGACGGTTTTGGTGTCCAAAGAATCCGAATTTAAAATTCTCTTTAATGGTAAAGTCAGATTTAAAGTCACTATTATGAAAATGCCACATTTATAAAGTCAATATTTTCTTTTCATAATCATTTAGTACCCGAAGCCTCTACTATCCTGTGTCAAATGATTAGATATTGCTGGCAGTTGGTCTTTGTGTATTGTTCCCAGACAGTGAGACATGGAATAGGTGCTGGCAGGATGGGCCATCTCTGCCTTGATAGGGGGGCACAGCTGCGACTTACCACACTGACACATCACAAAGCATCTGCCTCAGCACACTCACAAAGGGTATGACAATAGCCTTTTGTACACCCAGACAAGCTGGGGCCAGGGCAAGGAGACAGAACATTTCAAACACCATGGGGGTTGAAACATCCAGAACCTTCTCCTGCTTCAAAAAGCTGGCATCAAGTATAAATAAAGGACCTCAGACCCAACTCTTCAGTACACCTCTGGACCTATGGATACTACAGAAGGACAGCTGTGCTGCTCAGCTGTTAGAAGGACAGCCACTCTACTGTCCTGCTTACTAAGAAGGAATACTTTACCTGCACCCTTCAGTCTAGGCAGACAAGACTACAAGGGTCAGCTGAATGACCTGCTATTTTGAGCTACAGAGACATAATCAGCTCCAGAGGTCTTCCTGCATCTGCCCAGCAGACCTGAAGCCTGGACTTGTAGTTAGACCTGCCTTCTCCCCGCTGGCCCCTGCTGGAGAGACTACCTGATCCCTAAGAGGGCCCCCTCAAGTCTTAAATTCCCATGATGTGGCATTAATTGAACTACCTCTTTGAAAAGGGGAAAATCCTGAACTTTTGGGCTCTGTACAACTGAAAATGCACCTTTTGATCCAGCGACTGCCAGAGACAACTGGCAACGTGAAATCTGGACTTCACGCTACAGTATTGAAAGCCTGTGATGGCTGCACATAAAAAACTCCAGCAACGACCGTTCATGATGTCTGGCAGGGTATTGGCACTACGGCGGTGAACATCCATGAAACCTAGCCTTCTCTTTGATCAATGTTAACAACCATCCTTGATGCTTTTCCTGCTCCTTGCTGTCCTCTCCACTGTGAATGGGACTCTTTGTGCCGGATTTTAGAAAGTAACTCTTTCAGTGAGACTAACCTGGTCCCTGTATTCGGCACACACTCAATCGCAGTTGTTCTGACTTTCATTCACTCTCAACCAGATAATCATAAGTGGTGCTTTTAGGCTTAACTCACGTTAAATCTTTGAAATTGGATAGCTCTGGTTCTCATTATTGGATTTTTGGCATTTTGGTTTCAAATAATTTATTATATTCAAACACTAGCAGCCCGTCCCGACGTTGTCCGGGGGGCTCCCCCTTTGCGCACCCGCCACCTTCAGGGCCCCTAATTAGCTGCACACAGTTCACCGCTCCTCCCCGCGCTAACGGGCCGCTCCTCCCCTTGCTTCACCCACCTCTTAGCAATAAACCTCTTCTCCGGCTGACCAATGCCCTGTGCAAACACGCACACATGTCTCTCTTTATTAATATTTTATTTTGTGTTCCACCTCTTAGCAATTAAACCTCATCTCCGGCTGACCAATTCCCTGTGCAAACACGCACACATGTCTCTCTTTATTATTATCTTATTTTGCGTTCCACCTCTTAGCAATAAACCTCATCTCCGGCTGACTAATGCCCTGTGTAAACACGCACACATGCCTCTCTTTATTATTATTTTATTTTGCGTTCTGTCTTTTATTTCCGTTGTGAATGTGGTACCACATTGGAGACTTCCCGCAGGCGTGTGTGAGCGATAACGGGCCGCTTCTCCCCTTGCTTTACCCACCTCAGCCCGAGTCCTTTCCTCCGCTCCTCCCCACGCTTCACTCAGCCGCACACGTTCCGATCCTCCCCGCGCTTCACCTACCTCAGCTTGAGTTCCTCGCTCCTGTCCGCCGCTCCTCGACCTCCTCGCGCTCCTGTCCGCCGCAACCCCCCGCGCAAGATGATGTCAGCACGCACGTTCACGTCGTTAGCGCACACATACGGCGCTACTTCCAAGGGACTACTTTTTTATGAATGTATATTTTTTATAGAACGTATATTTTTTTGGGTATATATAGCCTATGTCACTCTGCAGATCCTGACATTTCTAATGATGTATTGTGTGTTTGGATTGGCGCTGTGGTTCCCGAGTTTACCCGCCTCAAAGGTTCAAAGTTCTTACTTTATAATAGTAGTATAGATATGTTTAGGTCTCGCATAGGCAGTGCATGCACTGCTTCTACGAGGCATCAAGTAATCAGTATTACTACTAAAACTCCACCCATTGCATTTGTCTTTGTTTTGTCCCATGCCATTGGTGGAATCTGGCATTGCTGTTCTTAGCTTGCTCATTGTTGGCTTGTGGTCCGTTTATGGAGGATGCAGCATCGACCAACTACAGTTAACATACGCTGCTGGCTGTTATCTTTTTATTTAGGGACTACTTTTTTCTTTGCTGCTTGCATTTCCACATCTGGCAGCTTCCTGCACTTACCCGACCTAATTAAATCACGCTCAAATGATGTAGTTCAGGCCGAGGCTCGAACCCTGTTTTCCTGCTCTGAAGTCAACAGCCTTATTTGTTGGGCCATCTCCACGTACCGTCTGTTGTCCTTTGTTTCAGATGCTACATTTGTCCGTCTCAACCACTTTTTTTAAATTGTATCGGTCTCCCCCTCCATGTGTATTATTTTTTTCATTTGTCTCTCCCCACCCCCACTCCGAGATTGGTGTTTATTTTTTAATAATTAAATAATGCAGCCCATGCCGAGGCTCCAACCCTGTTCTCCAGCTCCAAAGTCAGCAGCTTCAGCAGTGTGCGCAGCCTGCCATCTGTTTTGTGTCAGGTTCCAAATGCTTTCACTTTAGCAGCTTCGCTGCCTTGCTTGATTTCCCTAGCGAGCGCACACCACTCGTTCACTTTCCTGTTTCGTATTTGTCACTGTTTTTTGTATTTTTTTCAGTTTACGCCAGGAGCATTAATTGTTTTTTGTCTATTGATTGTATCCGATGATATTCACATTAATGATTAAAGAACACGACCAAGGATGCTCATATTTGAGACACTCAGGTAAATTCGACGGATTAGGCTTTTCATTGAATGAGGGCGGACCGACGGTCCCCACAGGGGACCCTCATAGGAGGGCAGCCCCTTAGTGCCCCAAGATGGCACGCCTCCAGCCCAAGGGTGGTTACCTCTTCCGGGGTGGCGCGTCACTTCCGGTCTGCGAAAGGGGCGGGAGGAGGTATACATGCTTCCTCCCCTAGTTTCCCGGTCTCTTTGGCCACTTTCGCGTTGATGTTCTGACGTCGCCTCTCACCTCTCGCGCTTAATACTGGAGGTGAGTCTCTTGTGTTTGCCGCAGCCTCGTGCTCGCTCCCGCCTCTATGGGGGTCGCAGCTGAGTCTGGCAGCCTGCTTAGCGCGGGCTGCTGAGGCGGGGAAGAAGCGTACGGCTTATGTAATGTTTCGCCCTGCCCCCTCGTCCCCGCTCACTCCATCGGGGGGGTTGCAGTCGGGTCGGGCAGCCCGACTGGTGCGGGCCACAGTTGGGGGTTTGTGCCGCTTGTTTTTTGAGTGTTTGGGGGTGTTTGCAATGTGTTTTCAAGTGTTTTGTCTCCCCGCCCTCCTCTGGCTCTCCTGCTATTTACCATTGGCGTGAGATGCAGGGCCGAGTTTGGTTTTCGCCCCCCCCCTCGCGTCCCTGCTCACTCCATCGGGGGGGTTGCATTCGGGTCGGGCAGCCCGACTGGTACGGACCACTGTTGGGGGTTTGTGCCGATTATTATTTCGAGTGTTTGGGGGTGTTTGCAATGTATATTCAAGTGTTTTGTCCCCCCGCCCTCCTCTGGCTCTCCTGCTATTTACCACTGGCGTGAGATGCAGGGCCGCGTTTGGTTGAGCTACGGCAGGCCAGAGTAACAATCTGCTATATCGTAGCCCCGCTGCAGCCTCTCGAGTCACACTGCTTTCTGCCCCGCCATTATTCTAGGTGAAGAGAGCGAGCGGGTGCGTGTACCGTGAGAGCCTCAGTTCTGAGGGCGCTGCTGGCTTGGGGTAGTTCAGGTGCCTCTTGGTATAGCGCATTGTTTTTTCAGGGTGTGTAGACTTTTGTTGGGGCGGGTTCTGGCCCGGCTCGTCCCTTTCCTATGTCGCCCTGCGTACCGTGGCCATTTGTCTTCAAGGGGGGGGGGCGCGGCCATCTTGGCCGGCCTTCGGCAGCGGCCATTTTAGGTGCATTGCTTAGTGCTTGCTTAGCACTTAGCGCTTGCGGTGCATTGCGTCTGAGGGTGGTATGTTAGGAAGGCTTGTTTTCTGTTACGGTGTCTGTTGAACACGGCCAACCCCCCCTTTGCGGTTAAGTCCCGCTTGTGCTTCCCTGCCCCGGTCGGTGCACGGGGACGACAGCGCTCGCGGTGCTGTGAGCAGCTGCTTTGTGCCTTGTGACTCGTCCCTTTACTCTGTCGCCCTGTATACCGAGGCCATTTGTCTTCGGGGGGGGGGGACGCGCAGCCAGCTTGGCCGGCCTTCGGCAGCGGCCATCTTGGATTATCCCTGCGCGCACGGTTAGTTCTGAATTTTCAGGCTCTGGCGTTCCTGCACACCGCTGTTGTCCCGAGCGAGGACGCTTTGCCTTTTCCGTTTTCTCGCAGAACCTAATTTGACAGATTAGCGCACAAAAGAGTAAGGGTCATGTAAGCATTATGTTTACCGTTTCTTCACTTTTTTTTTTTTCACTTTTTCTCCGGTTATTTGACACTAGTTTTTTGCCTAAAATACACGTTACTGTTTTTGAGTTTTCAGCCCCAGTGTGACGCTTAAAGCACTGAAACTTTTCTACTGGAGTATTCATATCTAAATTTTCATTTTGCATGGGTATTTTTAACCTCTTGGTTTGATCCTATTTTCACAGCCCACACCGAGGGCACTTCTTTCACGTTTATTTAACCTGCTCTATTTAATTGACAACATCGAATCGCGTTTCATAAGGATTGTTATCTGATTTTCAAACTATGGCATGTTGCATGTCACGGATACTAGATTTGCACTATTCACTTCAGTACTCACCTTCCACACACCAGAAATTTAAGCTTGTCCACGTCTGTTTTTCTCGATGAGTCATGGTACTTTTAGTTTTATGTATCCTGCTTCTTAAATTCCCCAAATGTTATTATAAATTCGTAGTCTACAACTAAATTCTTGAACAGAGATTTCATTTACAGAAAATCCGACTTGTATTAGCTTGTTTATCAAAGCTATGCCTTTTCCCACAGTGGCATTTACTTTGCTGGGCGCATACAACGTCTTTCATGCAGAAGGAGTTACTTTAATGTTGGCAACCGCTTTTATGGGAGTTACCGCTTTCAGGTTTACAACGCGGGCCCTGCACGTTATCTTTTTTTGTTTGTCATGGCTGTGGTATTCTATGCTTATGTCATGTTTGTGGTTCTTAGAACCCGTGAGGTCATGTTAGAATGCAGGGGGGAAAGATAGCAGTTTCTGAAGGGAGAGGTTCGTTATCCTTGCTGTTCCCTGCTGTGGATGTTAAGCTGTTCTTGATCCTGAATAAAGCCTGCTTGAAACTATTTTCCTCATGGACCTACTTACTACAATGGCATCTAATATTCACTTCCACTGCCATATATATATGTTTTTTTTTATCAAAGCTATCCCTTTTACCACAGTGGCGTTTGCATTGCTAGGCGCATACAACCTCTTTTGGCTGACGCTGTCCTTTTTACCAGAGTGCCAATGTAACTGCTGGGTGCATACAACCTCATTCGCAAAGGAGCAACGAGAACGTCACAGTGTCAACAGCGTCTCGTATGGGGAGCTTAGTTATAACCTAAATTATGCGACGTGGCTGCTGTAAGGGCAGATCTGCTTCTGGGCCTACAGAAATTCCTGATGCTTTAGAACTAAACCTCCCACCTGCAGGATTAGCATGTACCTCCCCAACCCTACTCCCTGCATTCTCATCCAGCGCTAGATAACAGCCTTCATTCCGTAAGTAATGTTGATAACTAATTTACTTTATATACAGTGCCTTCTTCCCGAGGCCCACAGCGTCACTATAAATATCACTGGTGGTCCCAAAATTTACAAGATTTTGGTTTTCAGTTACACACATGAAGGATTTCTCCGTACATTATTTCAGACTGTTACTAACTTGGCATTAAAGACTCCAACAGCAATGGTGGATAGCCCAGTGGGTTAATATGATGGCTACAGTGATTCGCGTGTGACATGCAGCTCATTGATCTGTTTTTTGTTGTACTGCTTCATTTCACATTCTTTCACAGGTTGGTAATCAACACATGGAATTGGGTAAGAGCTTTAATGAAAGACGGCTTAGTTCAGAATGTATGCTATTTATGTGATATAACTTAATATTAATGTAATAGCGGTCTAAAAGGACAATATAGTTGTGTGGGTTTATATACTTGCTGCAGAGATGTCAGGGTATTGTTTGCATCATTGGCTTTAATTCTTGCATGTCCATTCAGCTGCTCTTGTTTTTTCTCACGTGCGAGTTTTTCTCATTGAGTTAAGTACAGCGTGAAGACATAACTCAGTTGTGGTCCATGCTATCTAAATGGTCTTCTTTATTACTGAGAGAAAGAGCTTCATAGTGATCCAGGCAACAGTATGCAAAAACAAGCATTGGCAAAGCCAATTTGTCTCACCTCGACGAGATCTATTGGCTACGTAAAAACGTTTTACCATATTGCATAGTAGCGCGCTCCCTGTGAAACATGGCTGTAAGTAAAAATAAAAGCATTTGCAATGCAATAGGTCTCGCATTCCTGAAAATTTTAGCTATTGAAGTTGCTAATAATAATGCAATGCCAATAGCTCAAACTTTCAGTAATGCGAGACCTATTGCATAAAATTCTTGTTCTAACTTGGTGTGGGATTTTTCTTGTGTTTTGTTTGCACTGTATTACTGTTTGAAGTGCTGCTTAAATACTTTACACCTTGCCTCAAAAGTAAAGCCTCACTGCTGTTATTCCAAGCTACCAGACTGTTGAGCACAGGTTGATTAAGGGTTTGTTTGTGTTTCCACTCTGGCAATATTTGGGGTTGCTGCTTGTGTAGGGTTTCACCCCCCTCAACCAATATCCCACTTTCATATAATAAAATGTTGTCTTGTAGGTGACACCATACCTCAGTGCAGAAGCAGATAGTAATGGGAGAAATGTTGCTCAAAGATGTACAAGGCAACAATAGACCACACCTTTGGACTTCTGAATTTCAGATTCAGGTGTCTGCATAAAAGTGGTGGTGCCCTTCTGTAATCACCAGATGTAAATTGTAAGATTATTGCAACTTGTGACATGCTACACAACATAGCTACAAGAAAAGTACTCCCACTATAGACTAATGCTGAAAATCTAGATGATGCAAGCCTCCCCCTTCCGAGACACTACTGCCCAAGCGGCTTCTACCCTACCCTCAGTTAACCTGGAACAGCGGCTAGTCCTCCTATAAAGCCAACTAGAACTGATAACCCTGGGCCTGAGCGAAATTTTAACCAACCTTGAATCGGCCCGTAAGACTAGGCTGCCTCCTCTTCAGTCTTAAACTTCGACTAGCTCCCCCCATTCAAGATCAAACAAATCACTACACCTAAATGAGCTGCCACCCACCTTGGCGAGCTGAAACATAGACAGAAAGAAACCAATAATAAGTATCGAATCCAGAGACCCAGTGAACCCCCAACCAACCATGCAGCACTGTCACAAAGATCCAGAGAAGCCGATACTGAATATCGAACTCAGACACCCGGAGAACCCCAACCCACCCATGTGATCCTAACACAAAGACTCAAAAAAATTGACTTAGAACATCGACATCAGAGACCTAGAAGAACCAAAGCAGTCATGTCCTCTAAGGAGGCGACGGAGCTATCCCTAACCTACAACACTCCCCTCACAGATACTCCTATAGCCAAGATTCAAGTGATCACCAGTCTCAGAAGAGACTTGGCTAAACAAATTCTCCACACTGATCCTAGACATGTTGGTGCCCCCAGGCTTTACTATCATCAACAAGGACAGAAATGACCAAAGAGGCGGAGGCATAGCAATCATACATAAGAATATCATTGCCATCTCAGAAAAGGACTCCTTCAAGTACAGATCCATCGAATGTCTCACCACCAACATCAAGACTAATGACAATAGAACAATTCTCTGCCATCTCCTATACCATCCCCCAGGCAACACGTCCACATTTGGGGAATACCTGTCAGATATGATTGCCCACTGCTCACTCGGCGACGCAAATAACCTAATTCTCGGTGACTTCAACGTACATTGGAATTAGGCAAACAATCCACTAATTCTGACCCTCAACAATCTTCTTCTGGACAACAATTTGACTCAATTCCGCTCCGAAGAAACGCACAAGAATGGGGCAACGTTGGATGCCATTATCGCTCAAAATTACACAGTGCCGATCAACCACGTCCTCTCTATAGAATGGTCCAACCACCACAACATCCTATTTCACATCAACCAAAAAACTCTTCTCCAGCCCCCGCGCAAGACCCCCTCAATTGGTCCAGAAATCTAACTCCGATTCCTTTAACAGACCTAGGTAAAAAGATAGGTGCACTCCTCCCTAGCTTCTCTGATCACCTTTCAGCAACAGAACTTACCTCGCACTACACCTCAAAGATGACATCCATCCTTGATCAAATAGCTCCTCTAAAAGTACTCCATCCAGATCTTGGTTTAACTCCGATATTAACTCAGAAAGGAGACAACTAAGAGCTTCAGAGAGATTATGGAGACACAACCCCTCAGTCACACACCACGAACAACTCAAAGTAGCTCGTGGGAAGTACAAAAAACATATTGAGAACGAAAAATCCTCATTTGTTTGCACTGCACTAGATAACGCAAAAAACAGGCTTAGAGAGCTCTTTAGCATCATTAGACAACAAACCTCCAAGCCTGCTACCTCCGCAATGAAAGCCTCTAAAGAATTCGGTGATAGTTTTGCAATCTTCTTTGAGGAAAAGATCAACAAGATCGAACTCTGACTTGACATCAACATCAATACCCTCAGCAAGATCCCCCCGCCCGAGATCAAGGATGCCCCATACAAACCTCCTTCAAAATCGCGGAAATCTTTCATCCCGATACATGAAGACGAGATAGTCAACCTGATCTCCACATCTAAGCCTGCCTCACACGCCCTAGATCCTCTGCCGCCTCAATTGACCAAAATGCTTAAACTCTCCCTTGCCCCACTGTGGTACAAGATCATTAACAGTTCACTACGATCCGGCATCATCCCGGAAAGCCTCAAACAGGGGCAAGTCAGGCCACTGCTAAAAAAAAACAGACCTAGACAATAAAGATCTGAACAACTACAGACCAGTCTCAAACCTACCTCTTCTAGTCAAAACCCTAGAAAGATGCGTGCTCGTACAACTTACCAAACACCTGGATAGCATCGACCTACTCAACGCCAACCAATAAGGGTTTAGAAAGGGATGTAGCACGGAAACCGCGATCCTCAACGTCATCGATGACATGCACAAATCATTGGATGCGGACAAATGCTGCCTTCTCATCCTCCTAGATTTATCAGCAGCTTTTGACACGGTTGATCACATCCTCCTTATTAAGGCTCTTCAAGTAAGGGCAGGTCTAGATGAGGTGGTCTTACAATAGTTCTCCTCCTTCCTCCACAACCGCACTCAAAGAATAAAAATCACAAACTGCTTGTCTGACCTACATCAAGTGAGCAAGGGAGTCCCCCAAGGATCAGTGCTCTCGCCACAACTTTTCAACATTTACATGGAACCACTCAAAACCTTACTCAGAAAAGCTAACATCCCCAACCACCTTTATGCCGATGACACACAGATCTACCTGGAAACCACATCCATTGACGACATTCAGAGACTCAATTACACACTCAGAGAAGTCCAAAACTGGCTATTAATGAACCACCTAAAACTCAATCAGGACAAGACTGAAATACTTCTCATCTAAAAAAAAAAAAAGAGAACCCTCAAATTACAGAATGGCTATGTGCGATACACTTGACGGAAACATCACCCTGGCGGATTCTGTAAAATCATTAGGCATCACTTTAGACCCGAAACTGAATATGACCAAACACATTAAGATCTCTGCAAAGAGCGTCTTCCTGAACTTAAAGCTATTGAACAAAATAAAACCTTTCATCCCAGCCAAGGACCGTAAACAAGTTACCCAATCACTGGTGTTATCCTGATTAGACTATGGGATCGCAACACTGTCAGGCTCAGCAAAAGTCCACCTGGCCCCCCTTAAAACAACACTAACTGCAGCAGCTAGAATGGTCACAGGAGTGAAGAAATTTGACCATATCTCACCCGCACTCATGAGAACTAAAATGGCACCCAGTTGAAATGTGTGCCAGTTTCAGAACAGGCTGCCTCACCCACAAAGCTCTTCACACAGGAAACCCCGAATACGTGGCCTCTAAACTCAAAAAAGCCGGACAAACCAGGTCCCTCCGGAGCTCAAACACGCTACTACTCATCCCAATGAAAGCACGCAAACAAAAAACCGCAGCCCGATCCTTCGCGGGAAACACGTCCAAAATCTGGAACGCTATCTCCCCTCATATAAGAACCTCCTTCGCAAAATTCAAAGAGCAACTCAAAAATCTTTTCCTCTAGCAAAGGGGCATGAGACGCAGAAGAACTATTGACAATACCCACCGATGGGGGTGGGATACCCAGATTGCAGTCATCCTGATAAGGTACTACGAGTACATATTGACACTGGTGACTTTCCTTCCATAAGCAAAGTGTATACCCGATATTGTCTCGAGACTCTTGACACTTGTGCCGATATCTGCACTGTACTTACTGTGATTGTTTGTTTGGACTATGCATTTGAACGGTTGTAAAGCGCTCCGATACCCCTGGTTCTGGCTAGCGCTATATAAAACTTCATAATAAATAAATAATAATAAATGAATAAGTACCACAGAATACTGCAGAGGGAAGATAACCTTGCACAGACATAACAAGAAACCTTTTTAAAGATTAGTATACTTTATCTGTAAAACAAATATTTTGACTCATTCTTCAGGATGCTTAACTATTTTGCTTCCATGTTTATTCACAGGATACATGATGAACCATCAGTAAACTAAACACACATTTTTGAGGGGCCAACCTACAGCCAACTGCAATGGGTGCTTGACCATGAAGCTCTGCTGCAGCCTACCTGTGCCTGTTGCCAACCTTGGGGTCTACCTGTTCACTTATCTGCAGTGCTGGAGACAGCCCCTGCTTCCAAAATCCATAGGGAGTTTGTTCCACATCTGCGACGGAGCAGCTTGACTGGATCAGTGGCCGCCCTTGCATTTTCAGTGGCGGCCACCATCTTGGTATGGCTTGATCACAGTTGTGGGTGCGCCTCTTTACTCCCATAAGCAGCCCTGATTGGGCCACAGGTGATGTGTGGGGCGGGAGCGCCTCACTGCCACCTCCTGAAGGTCTCTGAGTCACCCCCTATGATCCTGGGCTTGGGAAGGCCCATGTCAGAAGAGGTTCTGCCTGCTTTTCAGGATGATGTGTGTCTTTAGAGGCAGTGACCCAGCTTTACCTACTTCTGAGGTGTCAAGACCTGGTGCCAAGCGTACCCCTTGCTGGGTCAACCTGCCAGCAGCAGTGGTCACCTGAACAGGGAGGGGGGTTTCGGGATAGAAAGTATCTCTTTTGGTTTGATTCTGATGCTTCTCTCCAACGACTGGCACTGGGAGCTCTGGGTTGCATAACTTACTTCTTGAAAAGAATGGAGGATGGGTTTGTGTGAGAGCCCAGGTCCCATATTCCACAGTTGCACTGGTGCCCACCTGAGGATGAAAGTAGCACCAATGGGTACTTTGGGCCTGCCGTATCTCGATCCTGAGCCTGCAGGGATTCACAGTGCTTTGGCGTGTGAGTTGTTCACAACAGTAAAAATACTCCCTTCATGCCTCTTGCTAGGGGTACCATGCTGCCACTCAGTTGCCTCTTTCTGTGCCCAGCGCTGTGTGTCACTACTACCCCTGTGTCCTCCTTGGACTGATGCAGCTCCCGCCATACGTACTCAGCCATTATGGAATTTTGTGTACTCCAAGTTCTGTTTCCTGTTTGTGACTGGCCTATCTACATACCTAAATGGCAGTAGGTTCTTCACAACAGCGACCTTTGTACTGGTGGCATTTGCCTGATCATTACCCTGTCATCCCAAATGTTGTTTTCTGCCCATCACCCTCCATAGTGGCAACTAGAGTCTCTCTGTGGGTACACTATGAAGTCTCACCAAACCACGGCTGTTAACTGTTATTCTCTGAAACTATCATCTGCACTAAACCAGTTCAGGCAATTCCTGCCCCTTCACCAATGAAGCTGAAATAAGTACACTTCTAAAGAAAATCTCTGCAATTGGATCAATACTGTCGGCTATGGGCTCAAAAATGACTGATATAATAATTGAGATTAAGTCATTGCAACTGGAGGGAGCATCATTTCAATCACAACTGGAGGCAGCAACTTGACAGTGTGGAATTCCTCTATGATGCACTGATTGACTGGGGTAGGGATTTTTCTTTTCTTCTACACAAGGTCACTTACCACAAAGATAGGTCACAGAGCAAAATCTTCTGCATTTACGATGTCCCGGTGGGGACGGAGAAGGAAGACATGCCATACTTACTATGAGATACACTCCTGAAATTTCTCAGTCTTAACTTGTCTAAGCCTCTGAAGTTTCAATGAGCTCACTGTATTCATGCTCATTCTTCTACCTGGCGAGCCTCTCCCTGACTGATCATAGCCTATACTCTTCATCATCCACTTACTAGGGCACATCTGTAGATGGCATGCATATTCAAGGACCCACTGGTCTTCAAGATCAGTTGCATCTCTTTCTCCACTTACTACTGTTTGTTGCCAGTATAAAAGATTAGAAATTTCTGGTCCTCTGACCTCGGCTACAGCACTGGGATCTCAAATGTCATCACAGGGCACAGTGTGCATGCTGGTAACTACAGACAGTAAGACCAGGGGATTCTCTGATCCAGATGACTTGGCGGGCTTTTTAGATCAGTTGGATGACTCCAACATTAATGCCTCTGCCATGACGGATTCTCATGACGCATCCTCAACTATGGAACCTGCTCCTTGTAGGCCTACCTGGCCTCATTCCAAGTCACAGAGATGACAGCCTTAGCTATGTAAGAAATCAGACCGGGCCGGTCTATAAGAGTTGGTGGAGTCTCCTTATAAGTACAGAGACAAGCCTTGATCGCTTCACAGGCCGTCACTGAAAACTCATCTAATAAACAGGATAGCTGACTGCACCAGACAGAGCCTTGTTGGTTTCAGGGGCCCAGATAGGAAAGAAATGCCTAAGATTGATTTATGTGATTGGTGTGTACTTTACTCTCCTCTCCTCCCCTACAGCTAAGGGAGATGTTTTCCCCACCTTTTTCACTCACTTTGTTGTCTATACCCTGCCCTGAGCCGGTGGGCTCTTTGGGTTAGCTGTGCTCCACTTCTCTAGTTAATCTCTGTTCAGGATTCTACCCCGTTTCCCTTTAGTCCTTTTGGGCACCTCTCTCGAGTGTGTCTGCATTAGTACGTATGCACCCTTTAGACCTCCACTCTCTCTCACTTCTTCTGCCTCCCTTTCCTAATATGCTCCTTATGGGTGGTCTCCGCAGCTTGCATCCCAAGCAACATTTTTCTCCTCAAATGACTGTCCAGGGATCAGCATCCCCCTGTAATTGGGCCAGGGTCTGGTCTAATGTTATTAGAGGGATGTAGGGACTAAATTACAACTTAAAAATTTACATCCCTTTTCCTTTCTGTTATTTTACACTGCCCCTTCCCCATCTATTATCCTCCCTTGTCACCGCCTCCTGCTCCGGATCTCTATTGTCTAGAAGTCATACATATCTAAGATTTTTGAGTCCAAAATGGTCGCTAGAAAAGGTGCTCTATCTTCGGGGGGATGGGGTGGAGCGAACCATGTGTCCTTCTTTGCCTTTTCCCTTCTGTGCTTGGGGATGCATCTGAGACTCTTGCTGTTGCCCTTAACCACACCTGAGGATGTCCAAGCCCCCAATGGTGTTCACTTGGGATAGTAACCATCTATCATTATATATTAAAAGGTAAAAGGTCATGCACTACCTTTATACAAAGCATGTAGACATACTCTTTCATCAAGAATCCCTTCTCTCTCCTGAGGAGTCCCTTTAGGTTAAGTAGGATTGGGTGGGCAAAGCAGTGAGCAATAGCAGAGTTGTGGGAGCGAATGGTGAGCCCTCCTTCTCTCGCAGAGCATCCAAGAAATGTGGAGTGGCTAGTCTCATTTTGCAGAGTCTTCCCTGCAGAGTACTTAATAAGTGAATGGTCAAGCATGGTAGATTGGGCTTTGAGGAACTCTTCATTATGTTTAGGATGCTGATAGTTGTTTATATCTATGCACTTAATGCAGACAAGATACACTTCCTGTCTCTCCTCTCACGTCTTTTACCCCTATTGCACACAGTCACAAATTGGCTTCCTCCTCCTCCAAGGGCGGTGACTGCTGGGTCTCTCATTTGACAGCCAGATAGCCATTCTTACCAGGGGCCATTTATAAACAGGCTATACAAGATCCTGGATCTTCTCTCTGAGGCCGCCTGGAAGACAGTAATACAGGACCTATTTATTTTTAGACTGGATTATTGTAATTTACTATACTGTGGGGCCACTCAAGGCAGTTTAAGGATGCTTCAAAGGGTGCAGAATGCTGAAGCACTGTGCTGGTGAACATACCTTGATACTCTTCTTTGGGCCATTGCCATGTCAAACTCCACTGACTCCCAATTAGAAAAAGAGTATCCTTCAAAACCTTATGCTTCTGTCACAAAATATTGAATTTGAAAGGCCTTTGATTTATTTATCCCTTCATTTTTTTTAATACATAGTTATTCATAGATCAACAACAAATACAATACACATATATCTTCCCCTGCACATCTGGAGGGATTGATAGATCATAAAAGAAAAAAACAACATAACAAATGCAGTGTCTTCATGCATTGTAAATATATGCTACATGCATTGCTAGTCCAGCATAGCAGATTGCATTCTAATGGTCATGCATCCATGCAAGGCTACTCGGTTAGCCACGCCAGGCATAGCTCATTCTGCATTACAAGAGTCCACATAGCAATCCTATAACAAAAACATGTACGGAAGCAGAGCATAAGAAAATCAAGGGAAGAGTAATAAAGGAAGGGAGGGAGGTAAGGGGTCTCTCTGGCCATCTGATGTGAAACAGTAAGCAATATACCCTCATCACACTGGAGCATTCAAGCAACACCCGCTTAGCCGGTATCTTCGGGGGCCTCTGTCAGGTCGGGCTGTCGAGCAGCAAGGTAACTTTGCAGTGGTTCCCAAATATTTTTGTGGCGTTCCTGCCCAGGCATTAGTTCCCAGAACTCTGATAGCTGGTTATGGCAAAATGCTGCGAACCTTAGCCAACCAGCCACCCAGGGTTTATGCCTGTGGCCTCAGCAAATCACCACTCTCCTTTTAGCAAGTAGTGGTAGCATAGCTGTCAACTTCCTACTTTCTGAGGGCACATCGAGCACATAGCCGAGCAAGGCAACCAGAGGGGTTCATTCACATCTGCTCCCCGTCACTTCCTCCTGTGTGTGTCAAATATGTTCCCCCAGTACAGCATTCCAACTCCAGATACAGGAAGGAGCCTTCCGGCACCCTACAGTGCTCGCAGCATGTGTCATCACACAGACCTGTTTTGTACATCCAGACAGGGGTCCTATACAGTCTATGAATGAATTTGAAATTAATCAGTCTCAGTTCATAATTTGGTGACAGTTTCCTAGCCTGCACGCAGCAATATTCCCACACTCCTTCATCAAAGGAGTCTCCCAGGCATTCCTCCCATTTATGCCTAGCTGTCGGTGCGCCCACCGGAGACCCACACTGCACTCCCGAGTGTAGATGAGTAATTCGTTTTCGAGGTGATGGGTTGGTTAGAAAGTCCTCAAGGACTTTCAATATTGGTGGTGATATCGGGAATGAGTCAAAAGCCTTGTGCATCACGGCTCTAAGCTGGAAATAGGTCAATCTGTCCATCAGTCCCATGTGGTCATCTCCCAGTGCCTTGTGCAAACCAATACACACACTGTCAGGAAACACACTATAGAGGTGGGCTTCAGCCAGGCCTACCAGTGCTAGGGGTTTACCCTTCTCTGCACACAAGTGCTCAGGCCGGTAAATAGAAGTTGGCACGGAAACTGAAATAGCAAAGAGATATTTATTAAACCTCTTGAGGTGGAACTACTTTCACACAACACCCTTCGGTAGAGCATGAAGTAGCACAAGGAGTAGAAGAACCATGGGTCTTTAATACCCACACAGGGGCTAAAAAGAAGGTGGTACAAGCACACATAGGAGAGTTACATACATGAATGGTCATACAGAAATGCAGTCAATAAAGAAGGAGGAGCTAACTGTTACTGACTTCAGTAGAAATATCCTGACAGTAACAGACCTAAACAGGTGCATGGGCAGCTACAGACTTCTCTGCGCATGTGCAGAGTAGCAGAAGCTAAGTATAGCCAGTTCTTTGAGCAAAGCACAAGGGCAAACGACAGAGAAGAAGGAACGAGCACATGGCGAGCACAAGGCAGACAAAATGGTTGCCAGAAACAAGATGGCTTCAGCTAAATGCTAACATCGATCTCTGCCAAATTTCCACAGTATTACCTAGCGTGTGGAGCTTTAACTTCCGCATTCATCAACAGGTCCTTGCTTCAGCCATGAAAGGAAATACTGGGTGTCGAATGAGTGGCACAGAGGGTGCAAATATAGCGTCTAGTCGTGCCCTGTGTCTTAGCTCTTGCCATGGCCACACCGTGCAGCCTACCATATTAATCCCGATACTAGGGCAGTGTTGCTTCCAAAACAGTACCATATGCAATGGAACTGGTTCTTCCTGGTCGCTCTTTGGGGTGGTATGCAACATAAATTGGGTGGGAAAGATCCAATGGAACTCGAACTGGGCCTGCGCACAGTTGTAGTACAGTTCCATGTCTGGGGCACCTAGTCCCGCGTGCTGGAACGGACTGTGATTCATGGCTGTCCACTCGCCCATACCAGAGATATCACATTTGATCGGAGTCTTTTCTTGAATTCCGTAGTGAGGGGTAGTAGGAGGTTGATAAAACATAAACAAATTTGGGCACTACTACCATCTTGGCGATGGCAATCCAGCCCGCCAAAGACAGCGGGAGCGATTTCAACCGGTGTAGCAGGCCCTCTAGCCATTCCAGCAATTTACCATAGTTGCAATGCCAGAGCTTGTCAAGGTCCTGAATGATCAAAATGCCCATTTATTTCACAGGGGAGTCTGCCCATTTGAGTGGAAACTCCGACCGGAACTCGTCAGTGGCCATTGACAGACGAAGATCATGGACTTCCCACAGTTAATCGTGACACCCGAGAGGCCGCCAAACCTAGTGATTTTGCGGATAAGTGGGTCCAAGTTTGACGCCGGGTGGTTGACATACAGGGTTACGTTATCTGTGTACAGGGATACCAGGATCACCCATGGTGTGAAATTTAGTCCACGGTGCCCATGATGTTGCCGTAATCTGGCTGCAAGTGGCTCCATAGCGCCAATGAAAAGTAGAGGTGACAAGGGCCAGCCCTGCTTCGTGCCACGCACCACTTTAATGGGGGGAGAGATCTCTCCATTTATCCACAGTCTTGCGGTCGGGGATGTATACAGAAGAGCTATTTTTTGGAGGAAGAACGGGCTCAGGCCGATGCGAGCAAGAAGTTTAAAAAAATAAGGCCATTCCAGGGTGTCGTATGCCTTATTGGCATCCAGAAAGATGGCAGCCGCTGGGAGGGAGGATGGATATCTTGCATGATGGCGAAAAGGGTTAGAAGATTGTGGGATGTCCTCCTACCACTACTGGGAACAAGACCACAATTGTCGGGCCTGAGCAGCGTGGGTAGCAGGGGGAGCAGTCGGGAAGCAAGCAATTTGGGAAGTATTTTATTATCAAGATTGATCATGGAGGAGGGCGTGGCCAGCAACATGGCCGGCTAAGACGTGCCTCGCCGGAGCTCCGGCCGGGCTGCACATGAATCCGACGATCACCAACACCCCGGAGAACACACCTTTCACCTGGCGGTGTGTGAATACATCAAACACCCTGTGAGCGCCTTGCGGAACCGCCACCCGCGCAGAGCTGCCCAAATTCTGAAGAACCGGCGGCTGGCCGGGAGCGCCCGCTGCGGACAAGATGGCGGCGAGAGACTAAGCGGCTGCAGGGACGGAACGGAGCAGACCTATACCCCTGTTGGATCATGGAGGCAGAAGCGGAACCACGGCGCGGACGGGGCCTGATCTGAGCCCCGTTGAAATACCGACAGCGGAGCCTGAACCGGAGCGGCAGATCAATACTGAGGTCCGGCCTCCTTTACCAAGATGGCGGCTGGCTGATTATTGACCAGGTGCACGGTGAGCGGGGGAGGAGTGGGGCAGCCCCCCAGACAACACAGCGCTGTGAGGCGGCGGCGGACGGGAGCGGTGAACGGGAAGGGCCCCCCAGCGAGAGAGACGAAGGAGACGAGCGCCTGAGACTGCGACGCCTGTCCGCACCAGCTGAGGCAGACTGGGAGTGGAGTCGGCAGAGGAGGTGAGCCCGAGGGGCGACGTGCCGGCGGAGGGGGCTCCTTGAGGAGAGGTCTTGCTGTGGCGGCCCAGTACGCCAGTGATTGCCCCTGAGCCCGCCTTTGAAGCACCCGCATCTGCCGCGTCCACCCTCCTTCCCCCCACTCGCCCTGGCACGAAACACCACACCGCATGGGAGAACCTGAGGGGCCTTGAGACCGGCTGCGGGGAGAGCCGAGGAGCCGGCAACGAACGGAGTCACCATCCGGGGCGGCGCAGTCTAGATACCCGGTGTGCGCTGATCTGTATAGCAGCGAGGTTGGGCTGGGGCCGAGCCACCGGCTGCGGATCTGCTCATACAGAAGGCAATACGACCAGCCAGACGGGGGAGAAGACCCTGAAGGCACAGTGGGGGAAACCAAGACTCGGGAGTGGAGGCAGTGCCCCCCCTGGTACCTGTAAGACCGGAGGTGAAGAGACAGAGGGGACGGCGGTGTACGGAAGACGGGCGGGGGGAGAATACAATTCTAGCAGACGACGAGGGAACGGGGCAACCCTCTCCGCCCACCCTGGCATCAGCGGCCACCCCGCAGCGGCCTACGTGTTAAAGACAGTAAGCCTCTGGCATAGGAGACGCTCCTGGGCCAGGAGCAGGGGGCAGATTTAGGTGCGCCTGGAGGCCCGGCGCAGGGAGGAAAGACTTCTTGGCGGCACGGAGGGAGGCAGCCAGGACGGTCCACGCTGAACCTAGAGGCGGGCGAGAACCCAAGACACCAAGGAGCAACACCGGGAAAGACCGCGCGGTGTGGTAGCCCCTAGGAGATACTTCGCACAGGCCGCGTAGGTTGGAGTAGAGACAACCCTGAAGCCAACTGCCTCCGGAGTGCAATCTCCCGCACGCAACGAGTTTCAAACGCTACAGACGAACCGCCCATAGAGCCGCCAGCCCTGCGACAAGGATCACCATGGGGAAGAGAGACCCGGTCTCTAAGCCAACTAAACAGGGCCCCATGGATAATTTTGCGACATCGAGGCCGGCAATGGAGCATCGGCCGGAGACGCCTAGACCACAATCCGAAACAGCGGTGCTGTTGGCAGCCATCCAAGCCTCTAGGAGTGACATCCAGGAATCACGGGCAGCCCTGGAGGTGAAGATTGGAGAAGTGGGCTCCGAGATAACGTTGCTGCGACAGGACTTTCGAAATCTAACGGAGAGAGTGACAGTGGCCGGAACTAGAGTCACGGACAATGAGACATCGATCACAGCATTAAAAAAGGACATGGCGGAGCTCCAGGCCTCACATCGTCACTTGCAATGGAAGGTGGACGATGCTGAAAATAGATCACGGCGCAATAACCTTCGCTTTGTATGTTTTAGAGAAGGACTCGAGTCGAGGGATATGGCCTCCTTCCTACACACGTGGCTAAAGACTACTTTATCGGCGGCGCAGTTCTCAGCGTGCTTCGTCATTGAGAGGGCACATAGGGCGCTCCTGGCCAAGCCACCGGAGGGGGCAAGACCGAGACCAGTCATAGCGAGATTCCTGAACTATGCTGATAGGGATTTGATACTCCGAGAGGCCAGGAAACTGGGGGAAATCCGCTTCGAGAATGCCACAATAATGATCTTCCCGGACTATAGCCAGGAGGTGTCAAAACAGCGCCGTTTCTTTGACTCAGTGAAGATGAAACTACGATCCTTGAATCTATCCTACATGCTCCTTTTTCCAGCGAAACTCAAAGTAATCTACAAAGACAAATCCATTTTCTTTACGTGCCCGGAGGACGCCTGGCAATGGCTTGAAGAACGCCCTATCCTGAATAGTAGGGAGGCAGCCGGAAGAGAAGCCATGGACAAATCACTGAGGGAAAAGCCACGCTGGGAGCTGCCGAAACCACAACGTAGACGATCTGGAAAGATGAGGAAACGTAAGCCAGCGATGCCCTATCAGACCCGGGGTGCCAGTGAAAGAAGAGAGGGCAGATCGACGTCTCCGGATAAAGAATCAGTTGCGGGCTCCAGGTTTAGCTGCCTGCGGAATGGCATCCGTTCTGAAGGGGACGAAGAGGAGGACTCAGAGGGACATATTTCAGGAAGAGATGAGGATGACGGTCTTGGCGATTCAGTCCACCCATTAGTCACAGAAATACAGCTGTTGGAGCAGGACTCGTCGGGGCAGGGCCCCGCAGCAGACACTCAGGACTCACACTCATGAGTACAGATCTCCGGGGAACAATGAGACAGCAGCCCGGATACCGGGAGCACGCAAGTTGACACGCCCTCCTATGTTGTTTGAGTTGTTTATACAGTTATTTGGTGTGTGATGGGGGGGATGTGTGGGAGGGCGACAGGCCTTCCCCCATGGATAGTTCGGCCCCAGGATGGGATGCGACTGGAAGGGGAGGGAGGTGGGGAGGGGGGTTCAGGGAGGGGATGGATTTCTTACTCACTCAAGTTGGGGTACCGGGGGGGTATGGGGAGGAGGGGGGGATCCGTTGAGAAACAGCAGCGACACGCCAAGCCACACCGTGAGCCACCCCTGTTCTGGGGACCCACAGGGGAAAAGCAATGTAACACACAATGGCAGATACACTAGATACCCCGCACACAGGTGACGCAGGAGTCACCGTATTAACATGGAATGTGAATGGCCTTGGGTCGAAGATTAAAAGAAGCCTGGTAAACGCCTACCTTAAAAGGCTAGCGCCGGATATTATCCTTCTCCAGGAAACTCACCTTAGAGGCAATCAGTGCGCGTTTATAGCAAGAGGTAGGCATGTAGTGCTAGCACACGCAGGTTACACAACTGATTCCAGGGGGGTAGCGATCCTCATTACCGTTCACTATCACTCGTACCTGGCTGGACCCGCAGGGGATTTACGCTGGAGTACAGGGAGTCTGGAAGAGGCGTAGGTACACGATCCTCTCAGTATATGCCCCCCCAAAGCTACAGGCACGCACCCTCAAGGCAATCTCCGCTATCCTTATAGACACGGCTGACACGATTCAAATAGTGGGGGGGGATTTTAACGACGTTATGTGTGTCACAAGGGACAGATCGGGGACACCGCACACAATAGGGTCAGACACGGCTCTAGCGCGACAGATGCATATCATAGGCCTTACCGATCTATGGAGATGGCTTAACCCTACGCAGGAGGCATACTCCTTTTACTCGGGGGCCCACAGGGTATTTTCAAGGCTAGATTATATCTTTGTGTCCCGGCAGGATGTCTCCGTGAGAGACTTAGCAGAATACAAAGCACTGGAAATATCAGATCACTCCCCACTATATGCACAGATGGGGAGGGGGAGGGGAGAGAGGAGGGCAGACTGGCGCCTAGCAGCCTGGGATCTCCAAACGCCAGAACTATTGAAGGGCATCAGAGCAGACATAAGGGTGTATGTGGCCGAAAATGAAGGTACGGTTGAATCAGGGATCACCCTTTGGGAGGCAATGAAGCCGGTCCTGAGGGATCGCATACAAAGTAGGCTGGGAGAGGCTAGGCGGAAGCGGCAGGACACAGTAACTAGTGAAGAGGTGTCTATCTTAGCCCTAGAAGCAGAATACCACCAGAGGAAGGAAGAGGCAATACTTAGGAAGCTGTTAGACACGCAAAGGCACTATAGGGAACTCGTCACTGATGAAGCACGCACGCAGGCGCTGGCGACGCTCCACCGATTATATGACGTGGGGGATAAGTCTGGCAAACTCCTGGCATGGCTGAGCAGGAAAGAAAGGGCAGCAAGATGGGTAGATAGGATAACGCTAGCAGAGAATAGATTGACATGCACGGACGAGGCCATAGCAGAGGCCTTTGCAACATATTCCGAAAACTTTTATAGGGCCAGAAATCTGGGTGGCGAGGAGGACGCGCAGCACTACATTTGCGACATGGAGGTGCCGCCTCTGTCACCTGAGGCCATCACGGCCTTGGAAGCGGAGATGACACTAGAGGAAATATCAGAGGCTATAGCATCGCTGAAACCGGGGAAGACACCGGGGCCCAACGGCTTCCCGGCGGAATTCTTCAAGCGGACGGCTGACCTGTTGCAACGCCATGTGAAAACTTTATTTATTGAGGCATATCAGGCGGAGAGCCTGCCACCAGACCTCGCCCTGGCCACAATTGTCCCAATATACAAGGAGGGCAAACCTAGGGACGAATGTGCCTCCTACCGCCCAATTCCCTCATCAATATGGAGACGAAGATACTGGCCACTGTTCTCGCTAAACGCTTGCGACAGGTAATTTCGGATCTGGTACATGCGGCCCAGTCTGGTTTCCTCCCAGATAGGGCAACCAAATTGAATCTCCGCCGCACGCATAACTGGTTACAGGAGGTCCGAGAGAGGAGCGAACCCCACTGGTTCCTCTCACTGGACGCACAGAAGGCCTTTGATGCAGTCCATTGGCCCTTCTTGCTAGAGACACTGCGGAGGTTTGGCTTTGGCCCCAAGTTTTTGAATTGGATTCGGCTCCTATATTCAGCCCCGAGGGCGCGAGTGCGGGTCAACGGGAGGTTGTCTCGCGAATTCCAAATCGGCAGGGGAACGCGCCAGGGTTTCCCACTGTCCCCCCATCTTTTTACACTTACAATAGAAATACTAGCGATCAGGATTAGACGGAACCAGGGGATTAGGGGCTTCACATGGGGAGACTCTGAAGCTACACAGGAGAAAATTTCACTATATGCCGATGACGTCCTGTTGTTCCTCACCGACCCAGACACGACAATCCCGATACTGTTCAAGGAACTGGCTGATTTTGGTGCAAGGGCAGGCCACACTATTAACTGGCACAAATCGGTCCTATATGACCCGCAAGGTCTGGAGAGGTGGGAGTGCCTGCCAGAGCAACTCATTCACACCACAGAGGGCTTCCAATACTTGGGAGTGTACATAACACTAGACAAGACGCTCTCCTTTACCAATAATGTGGCCCGAGTTATGACAGGCGCAACGGCTGAGATGGATAGGTGGCGACAGCTCCCACTCACTTTACTGGGTCGCGCGGCACTATATAAAATGGTTCTGCTCCCGAAGTTTCTCTACGCACTTCAAAACGAATACTATCCGTTGCCGGTTAAAGCTTTGAATAAAATTCATGCGGATCTGCGTGCATTCCTGTGGCTGGGGAAACAGCCAAGAGTGGCTCTATCCACATTGCAACGCCACCAGTACAGTGGAGGGATTTCTCTTCCCAACCTAGAGGCATACTATTGGGCGGAGCATCTCGCCCCGATTAACCAATGGTTGCATGCGACAGCGGATCACCCTACCTATGCACTAGAACGGTCTAAATGGTCCACCAACAACGTATTGTATTATTTATATGGAGGGACCATGGGAAAGCAATTTCTACCGGCCACAAGGATCACACTGGCGGCGTGGCATAAGGCGACTAAACGCATGGGATGGGACAAGCGGCCCACCTGACAGACGCCGCTATGGCACTGTAAATGGCTGGGTGAACTCAACAAACTGAAAGGCTTCAGACGATGGGATGATATAGGCATATCAACAGTAGGAGACGTGATTGCAAGGGGGGAACTGAAAACCTTTCAAGCGCTCAAGGAAGATTTTGGTTTACACAGCACTCAGTACTATAAATATGCGCAATTGAGACACGCTTGGAGGGCACAAAACATCACACTTACAGACATCCCAGAGTATGCTCCACTGGAGGGTAGGTTACTACAGGAGCAGATAAGGGGCGGGGCGATATCCCTCACGTATAAAACACTGACCAACAACATGTTAGGAGACCTACAAGACCTGCGGAACAAATGGGAGGCAGATGTGGGGGCCATGGAGGACCTAGACTGGGAGATTGTTCTTATGCACCCACGCGAGGTGCCGATTAAGTCGAGGCTTCGACTCCTACAACTGAAGGTGCTCCACAGAACCTATTTCGACAGGATGCGCCTTTTTAGGATGGGGAGGATAAC
The DNA here is from genome assembly GCF_964263255.1 of Lissotriton vulgaris. Taxonomy (NCBI): domain Eukaryota; kingdom Metazoa; phylum Chordata; class Amphibia; order Caudata; family Salamandridae; genus Lissotriton; species Lissotriton vulgaris. Next base: position 1,716,586,533 of record NC_141689.1, on the reverse strand, counting down.
AGACACGGCGTGCCTTAGGTGTCACCAGCAGAATGGCAATTTCTTTCACACACTCTGGGGTTGGGAAATCATACAAGTGTACTGGGAAGGAATATTCACAGAATTAGATGAGGTCCTGGGAGTGACCCTACCGCGCGACCCTAGATTGGCTTTGTTGGGCATGACAACCGAAGTTGACCTGGCCCGCCCCTTGATCATCTTTCTGGTACTTGCTTTGGTGGTGGCGAAGAGGGACATTGCACGATACTGGGGGGCACCCGAACCGCCAGATCTGGAGGAATGGAGGAGGGGGCTAGACTTGTACATGGCGGCAGAGAGAGTGACTTACAAGGCCTGGGGCTGCCCAAAAAAGTTTCGGAGAGTATGGGCGAAGTGGAGACAGTACCATGGGTTAGAGTGAAGCCCCAAGGAACTCGAGTGGGAGATTTGAATAGACCCCCAGTGCGACAGGCCAACAGGCAGTGACTCGGGGAGGCCATGTACAGACTTAAATGTTGAGATCAGTTCTGAGCGGTGGGTGGGAATGCATCAGGGGGAGTGGGATGGACCCGGGAAAGGGGGGGAGGAGGTGGGCATGTGGGCTGCTGTTTTAGGGGTTGCTTTTCTTTTCTTAAGTTCTTGTTATGTTGTCTGTTAAAGATCCACGCGTACTGTTGACACATGTGGAATTCAGGGTAACCAAAAAAAAGAGAAAAAGTTGCGTAACTGACGGTCAAGGCGGAATGTTGACGCCTGCCCGTGTGCTCATTTTTTCATTTGTGATGCTTTCAAGGCAACAATAAAAAGTAATTTAAAAAAAAAAAAGATTGATCATGGAGAGCAGCCTTTAGGAGTCACACTGCATGGGTTCTTTGTCCGGCTTTAGTACAGTCATGATCAGTGCCTGGTGGAGGGAAGGGGGGAGGAATCCCTGCTCAAGTCCAGTGCCTCCTCATACATGTTGCGTAGATGAGGTACAAGGAGAGGCGCATACTCCTTGTAAAATGCACACATAAGTCATCCAATCCAGGAGCCTTGTCCCCCCGGGCATCGCTCGGATCATGCCCATCACCTACTCCTCCGAAAATGGCTTGTCCAGGTACTTACAGTGATTATTGCTAAGCCAGATCAGTTCAATCGTGTCAAAGAAAAATATCAGATCGGGTTGCGCCTCTGTTTGGCGCGCAGCATGAAGTGAATAATAGAAAGCCATCATTTCTGTATGGTTCATCCCTTCATTAAGCCCTATCAACCTACCAGATGTCTAAGATCCACAGAGCCATTGCTCATTGTGATTCCTAGGATGAAAAGAGCGCGTTTGGAAGGCCGTTCATTCAGTTTCTTTCTTGCCAAACTGTGGAACTCCCTCCCTGTTGATCTGAGACAGAAACACTCAGAACTGGTTGTTCGAAAAAAAAAGAATAATAAAGTAGGGAAGGATCACTTATCCTGCAGAACCTTGGTATGCAGGTTGCGTACCGATATGTCCCAAATAAAAATTATTTGGGACATATCGGTACGCGACCTGCATACCCAGGTTATGCAGGACAAGTGATCCTTCCCTACTTGATTTTTTTAATCTAAGAATTAAAAGAAGCTGAACGGATCACGTCTTCCTTCTTCTCCACAATTGATTACTTGTTCGAAAAAAACTCAAGGCCTGGCTGATTAGACAATCTTAAACCAGGTCTCTGTTTCTGGACTATTGTGATTCTGAAATCCTAGTGCTGGACACTCTGAATGGAGTAACCAGGTGCTCTACAAATTCCTATTTTATTATTATTACTATTTCAGGGCTGTGATGTATTGAAGGCTAGCACCTCAGATTGTTGTCCTGTGTGGTTAGACCTGGATGTGGGTCTAGTGGCTCCTCCGCCTATGAGATGGAAAATGAAGGTGTTCGTATAAAAAAAGCCTGAGATGAAGGAAGTCCTCCGTCCCACATCGCTGACATCACTTACATTGCTTGGTGAGCTACCATGGGAACCTTTGGGTGGCAAGGAAGGTGATTTTGTAAGGGATGCTGGTGCCAGACTCAGCTGCATTTGGAACTGTAGGTCTGAGATCTCCAATGCCGGTATGTCTTAACTCCGTACACCCATATTCCAGATGAAACTCAAAGTAGCACAAATACGTCCCACCCCACTTTACTGCATCAGCTGAAAAGGCCCTTTATAAAGGTGCTGTTTCAGAAATACAATAATGGCAAGAAAGTGATCTGCCTCCTGGGAGAGTGAGGGGGAATCTCAGATGATTATTCAGGTGATCCGAGCTGCTTAAGTTGCCATATTGATTTATCTCTGTGGCATCACAGATTGTTTTGCATAGTGGTACTCTGCTCTATGTACTACTGAGGCCCATGTCACGCATGAAAGCATAGATACCTTCTTGGAACCATTACACATTCCCCCTCTCAATGCGGCTGGCTGGGGGTATTTGGAGGGTGCCTTTACCAAAGACTAGGTGGCTGAAACCATTTCAAACTTGCAGACTTGCAAGTCTCTTAGGAAGGATGGCTTCCCTGGTGAGTTCTACAAGACAGGGATGCCCCTTGTGGTGCTGCTTCTGATGAAGGGTTTTCAAGAAGTTGGCACGGCTGGCTCTTTAGGACTTCCTTTAATAAAGTCAACGTTCTCCTCTTACTCGAAGAACATATGGACTCTCAGGATTGTGCCAGTTACCACCTGATTTCACTGTTCAATATGGACTTGAAAATCATGGCCAACATTCTGGACAATTGACTGAACAAGGTGATTTCACAACTTTTTTAGAATAACTGTATTTAGTTGATAGAAACAACCATAACTGCGCACAAAGCATAAAAAGAAACAGATAGAATACGTCCATATTTAATAAATGTTAAAAAAAGATAAAGCCACGAACAATAAGATCCAGAATAAAACCCTCCATACATAAGATAAAAAATTGTGCACAGTGCCTTATAATTAAAATAACAACCAATAAAATGTGTTACAGAGTCTCATCATTTAGATACGGTCCAGAGTGCCACGTGAGCAAACAGCAGCTCGTAAAAAACAGGTTATAATAATACAAGTTTCTTCATCTAAAAGACATTGGAGAAAGTGGTAGGCCAAAGCGCAATGTCTCAATTTTTTGAGTCTCATGAAATTTACAGAAAAAAAGAAAATGAAGCATAGATTGGTTAGTGCCACTGTTGCACGGCCAAGCAATCGCACCTTAATTTGGCTGATACCCTAAAGGAAAATAGCATGTATTTTGCTGTATCAGCTCTAAACCTAAATAACCCTAAATAACAGAAAATGCTCCCATGCCCTGTTAGGTTTCCACACATAACTGGCTGGGGAGGCCTCCACACTTGAAGACAAATACTTTCCAATAGTTAATTTCTGTGTCTCAACTTCGACCCTCTTATCATGCAATTGAGCTGACAACAGTGCAGTTGCCTGTTTTTATTAATAGATGCACATGAAATGGTGTCGTAAAAATCTTGTGAAAGACCAACTTCAACAAGTGAGTTTTTCACATGACAGATAATAAATTGACATGCCCTTTTCACAGGCCAGGCAGTCAGTGAATATAGCCTTCGTTAATGAGGCTTCCTCATGCGCCAAATGGCCCACATCAAAGAGGGCCTGATAAAATAAGATCACACAAGTAAGACCCAGTTGGCAATGGCAGATAAAGTGCGAGGAGTATACTGGAACACTCACAGCTCTCCTACACATTGTTTTCCCTCCCTCTGTAGTGCCATATAGTCAGCAATACCTCATACACCCTCCCCATAGGAGGCTATTGGAGAATTTTGTGCATTGCAATTTTGTGTAAACAGAACTAAAGGCCCACCATTAGAGGGGGGCGAGAGACTAAGGAGTAAGCCCGCTGATCTAATTAATTTCGCCTTGCTTTGTGAAATATGCAAAACCCAGGAGCCTGTCGCCCTAAAGGTTATACCTAGATACGGAAAAAAATTGTGCTTTATAAAGTATTTGGACCTATTGGAATTCTAAGGCCCGGAGGTCTTTTGGCACCACATGTCATTATAAAAGATTGGGTAAAATTGGTTAAAAGATCGAGTTTTGACATAAAAGACACAAAAGTACGAACTAGCGTTCTCAGTGCTTTAGGTGTGCTGGCCATTAAAACCACCTCTCTGCATGTGGAAGTGCAGGAAGCAAGGTGCCATTAATCTTTGGGACATCTAGGGTACTGGGTTCGAATTGAGTACTTAAGTTAGTGTAAAGAATAAATAATAAGGGGGCAAGTACACACCCTTGGTCCACTCCACGCTTGGTCTCAATATTACCTGACAGTTCATCTTTTTTATCTTTTTATCCATACAACATCCTTGCTGAGGTGTAGAATGAAGCGCAGCCAATACATGAATTAGGGCCCTGTCAAAACCAATTTCATAAAGAATTTGCCAGAGCCTATTTTGGTTTACTCAATCGAAGGCCATCAATAAGTCTAATAATCCTAAATACAAAAGAGACTGTGATTGGTTACCGTATACTTACCAATTACCAAGTTCAAATTGAGGCACTGATCCACAGTGCCAATGTTAGCCTGAAAACCGACATGGACCTAGGATATTCTTTCCATGTGCCCAATCCTGAATCCTGTTGTAGAGAACTCAACCAAAAATCTTGGCCAGTATGCTGATAAAGGAAATTGGACGATAGAAATCGGGCTTTGTATGATTACCTTTTTTTAAAAAGGGGTTTATGATAGAGTTGGCCTAAGAACTTGGTATGATGGAAGATGTCATGCTATTAAAAACATTAGTCAGCATGGGAGCCCATAGATCCAAGTTACATTTTATTGCGTTGAAGCGAACACCATCCGGGCCTGGAGATTTGCCCCCGTTGCTCTATTGAATTGCTTTTGTGACTTCATCAAGAGTAAGATTTAGAATGTTAAAGAGAGTAGCGACCTGAACTGATAGAGCTGAAGAGTTGACGGCCTTCTCTGAATATATATTGACAAAATGGTCCGCCCATGCATCACTCTCTTTATATGGCAGCAAATGGTAGTGGATGTCAGATCAAGAGAACACATATTAGACACAGCTTTCGAGAAAATGGTGCTATCCTTTGTATGTGCTGTATCAGATAGACCCTTCCACTGATGAGTGATAACCTTGTTTCTCCTATGAGAAACCACTGTTTTATATTCTTTCCTCATACGGACCACTAAAACGTCATCTCTAGGAATGTTACACAGGTGCTACGTAATGCATGATTAGCGTGTGAACACTCATGGTCAAACCACCGCAGACACAGTGCTTTAGGTCTGTGGGGCTTACTGAGCATCCTTTTAATCTTTTTGCAGAAACCCACAAAAGAACTGACTATCTTCCCCTGTTGCCCATACTCTAGCAAGCATGCCAATGCAAAATCAGTGTTCTCGGAAATGACCTTTTCTAAAAGTTGCACAGAATCATGCAGTTTCCAACATATTCATAAATTGTCAATGGATGGACATATTGAGCTGAGGTCAGTTGCTAACTTGACCATCCTACTAGCTGGATATCAAAAGCTGTTACAACAAGTTTATGATCCCCAAATTGGGTGGGTATGATGGTCCAATACAATAGTGAATTTATCAGTTTACGGTAGACAAATACGTTTATGTTTATTTTATTTGTTGCATGATTATTAAAAATCTTTGCAATGATTCTTTATAAAAATAGCTAGAAGATATACACAATCAAGAGTTTTACAAGGACAGTTAAAAAGCACTAAAAGAACGTTAAGAATATGGATAAAAGATCCAAGTAAACTGATGCAATACATAGAATTTGTGTAAAAAGAATGGAAAAAAGACATTGAACATTTACTGAGTCTTTGTTGGGTAAAAAATAAGTTTTCTTAAAATGCAAGGGCGGATCTTTTTGAGACAAGTTCAATCACTGGCCTCTGAGTTTTGGATCGTGGATCTTTGTTAGTTAAAAAAAAAAAAAAAAGTTTTCTTAAAGTGCAGAAGAGGATCTTTTTGAGTCAAGTTCAATCACAGGCTTCTGAGTTTTGAATCGTGTTAACTGATTTCATAAAACGCACTAGTCTACAGGCTAATTGGATATCTTCTCCCTTGAAGCTGATCAACAGGGCTTGTCTGCGGGTTCGCACACAATTTTGATTCCAGAGCTGTGTTAGTTGGCCCCTTCGGGCACTATCTAGAGCTTTACAGCTGCATAACAAGTGTAAAACGTCCTCCTTTGGATTGTCGCAAAGCCTGCAGTTAGAATTAGATTCCAGGCGTTTCCATGGGGGAAGATGTACTTTTGACGGGATTACCCCCATCCTCAGCCGCAGGAATTCTTCCTTCACCTTCCTTGAAAAGCTGGCACTGAGGTATGGCTGAGGTAAGGAGCTGGTGTAGCCTTGGATTACGAACCACCCATGTGATCTCCTGGTTAATGCTGCTTTGTCTTCTTCCATGGAAAGAATCTTCACTGACTTGTTAACCAGGCGTTTGAAGCACTTATGTGTACAGCTCGAGACCCAGAGGTCTTTTAATGCAGGGGATTTTATAGCTGCTTGAAGGTAGACTGTTGCAGGGGATCCCTAGTTTGTCTCCAGCTCTTTCCAAAGGTGGGCGTTCAGGGAGTCTGTTACATCGTTCTTTACTTTGTGCCAGCATTGTGCATACGCGCCCTTGCGCGCAATTTGCTGCTTCTGTAAACCAAATTCCAGCCTTAGCTGTGCTGGGGAGGTATACGGAGGGAGTGAGAAGAGTATTCGGAATGTTTTGTTGACCACCTTGTCTAAAATATCTTCGTCTCTCCCTCTCATGCATTCGCTCCCATATGTTATTGATGGTAACAGTTTTGCGCGAAATATGTCCAGCAAGGGGATTAAGTTTGGTCCTGCTATTTTGTTCTTAATATTTTTTAGAGCGATTGCCAGTGAAATCCCTCTGTTTTTTATTGTTGCTGTATGTCGCTGGAAAGAACCGTTCGAGTCAAAGATTATCCCCAGGTATTTGTATTCTTTAACTGTTTCAATTTTGTAATCATGCAGAGACCATTGAAATGTTTGCTTTTTTAATTTTTGATTAAAAACCATCACCTTTGTTTTTTCCGTATTTATGGTCAGGCCGTTTATTTCGGAAAATGTGCTAGTTGTTTTAATAAGATGTTGCAGGCCTACTGGGGTGCGGCTAATTAGTATCAGGTCATCTGCATATAATAAGTTCGACAATGTAAAACCCCTTAGCTTTGGGGGCATGGTGGTTGCAATTGCCCAGATCTTTAGAGAGGTCAGACATAAAGAGGTTGAACAGGGTCGATGCGAGAACGCACCCCTGTTTCAACCCTCTTGTGGTCGGAATTTCTTTGGATAAACAGTTGCCGGCCCACAGTTTTATTTGGACCCAGGTATCTGAATGGAGTAAAATCAATAAGTTGGGCAGTTTGGAGTCAACCTCCCACTTTGAGAGTTTTGACCACAATTTCCCTCTGTCAATGCTATCAAAAGCGGCTGAGAAGTCGATATAGCACGCATATAATGGTTTTTTACGTTTAATGGCAGCGTCTATCAGCAGGGAAAGGGCTAGAATTTTAGTCGAGGTCCCTAGATTTTTTTGGAATCCAGTCTGGTTGATAGGGATTAATTTTTTATTTGAGGCCCAGGAGGTTAGTTCTTCCAAAAGTAGCCCTGAGAAATATTTAGCACCTATATCTATAAGAGCTATGAGTCTGTAGTTCTTAGGCTCGTTCTTGTTGCCTTTTTTATAGATTGGAGCTATTGTTGATCCCCTCCAGGATGACGGAAATTGTTCAGCCTTCCAGATGTCAATGAAGATCGGGAGCAATTGTTCAGCCCAATAAGTTGAATCTTGTTTATAGATAATGGGAGGGATTCCATTTGGGCATGGGGCTCCCTCCTTCCGTCCTTTCGCAATTCGTCCCTTCAACAGCTCAGTCGTACCTGGGAAGTTGGTGTCCTCAGCTGGAGGCTTTAGTGTTGTCGCGATCTACTTAGAGAATTCACGGTTTTGATGGCCCATGCTTGGCACTTCATCATTAAAGTGTTTGAACAAGTAGTTTACCCAGATTACCTCTGTGATGTGGGAGTTCACTCCAGGGACATTCGGATTATCTATTTTATTAACAGTGTTCCAAAATCTTGAACTGTTGTTGTTTTTTGAGTCATAGAGTAGTTTTGCCCAAGTTTTTTCCGCGGCTTCTTGTTTGATTCGCCACAGGATTTTGTTCTTTTCGCATTTTAGTGATCTCAATTTGGACACTAAGCCGTTGTCTTTCCCATCTTTCCGCAGCCCACGAAGCGTGCAGTTAATGGCTGTTTTTATTGCCCTTAAATTAGGAATTAGGCAGGATTGGGGGTAATTTTTTGTCTTGCTGGTCGAGCAGTGCGATGGTATTTTTTGGCATGTCCGTAGGTCGGTTTCTTTAACGAAGTTGGGCTTGGTGTTCATTAGGCCAAAAGATTTAAGGAAGGATTCCTAGGCGAGTATTTTGTTATTGTTCTGCTTGGCAGCGCTTTCCCAGCTCGTCTTTGCTTCTTACAGTAATCGATCTGGGTCGCTGATATTACACTTAATTCTATTGCGTTTTGCTGAGGTCAGTAGCTTTGGGCCATTTGCTGGAAATATTGTCGCTGTCCCTTGTGCTCTTAGTGTCAGTTCTTGCGGAAGGTGGTCGCTGCAGTCAGATATTCCGATTTTAAAATCTTGTACTAATGCAAACAGTGAAAAGGACAGGAAGGTATAGTCGTTTGCTGATGATGTAGTTGAGTTGTGGAAAGTTGCAGCTTGGGGACGGTCCCCCGGCATTCGCCCGTTTACCGAAATCAGGCCCAAATTGGTTAGGTCTTCTAATAAGCTCTTTGATACATTTGTTTGTTTGCCCCAAGGGCATGCTTCCAGAGGCAGAATCCCCCTGACATACAAATATTCTTCCATTGGGTAGTTCTTCCCTGTTGATTTTGAAAGGAACATATTAAAGTCTCCTGAGACAATAAAGTTCGAGTTGTCCACTTCCGTTATTAGTTTGTTCAGTTCTGTCACCAGGGTGGTAGCAGCGTTTTGTTTTCCCTTTGGGTGCAGATAGGTATTAACCAGGATTAGTTCTTGCCTATTGGATCCCGGTGTTGATATTTCCAACTGGACTGCAGTGATCCTGTTTTCGGTTCCCGCAATATTTTTATTTAGCAGTTCTTTTACGTGGTTTATTGATTGAATCGAAGTATATATTGTTAAACCACCTTTCTCATGACCGAATTTTGAGGTTGTCGTTGCTGGGAGGTGGAATGTTTTGAAGCCCTGGAGATGGAACGGCTCTGCTGACCAAGTTTCTTGTAGCAGTATTAAATCATACTGCTGAAAATATAGCAATAGATCCTTGTTGGTAGTTTTTGCTCCTAGTCCGTTTATGTTCCATGAACACAATTTAAGTGACCGATTTTTAATTGAGGCTTTGCCAGATCGCTCTGCAGATTGTCATTGGTTAGGCTGTCTAAGGTTGATTGTTTTTGCGATCCAGCCCCAATCATGATTTTGGGTCGGCAGATCATTGAGTTTTTTGCAGAAGGGGTGTGCCGGCCTTTCGTTCAATTGAGCTTCCTCGTGCTCCTCTCAGTATAGATTTTATGGGAATGTCTGGGGGGCGTTTGCTCTGGGTCGAGTTAACGTTTTCTTGGAGATTGCGAAGTAATGGAACTGGGTAGCCTGGGTTGAAGAACGGTTTAATTTCAATCCCCCATGCTTTTAATTGATTTTCCTCTCTTAAGATTTTTTTGGCTAATTCTCCAGAGTTCCAAATTGTTTTTGTTATTTCCTGCTCTGATAGACGTTTGAGTGTGATAAATTCGACAGCTTCTAAGTTGTGAGTAGTTAGCATAGTTAAAGATGTAATTGAGTTCAGGACTCGTAAGATATTCCTTCGATTTAAAGTATCTTCACGGCCTTTAGATCTATAATCAGGAATGAAGAGTATTATTTTAGGCTCTTCGTGGTTGATGGCCTCCTGCTGCTGGTCAATGTTTGATGCCCATTCTATGCTCTTGCAATTATTATGTTCTTGTGGGCTTTGCTCCCTTTGGGTCGGCGGACCCGGGTTGGCAATTGATGCCCGTTCTATACTGTTGCAATTCCTGTAGTCTAGGGGTGGTTGATCTCTTTGCGTCAGTTGTCCCAAGTTGGCAGTTGGGTCACGGGGTTCATACTTGTTGCTGTCCTGTTTTCACCCGATGTTAATTCGAGGGCTGCACTTTGAGATGACCCTCGGTGTTGCTTTCTCAAGGTCAGAGATTCTTTGTCAAAAATTACATTGGGTTAGTTTTTCCTTGTTGATGAGGTGATACAGATGGCAGTATCCCAAGGATTAGTTCCTCCAGTTGATTGTGCCACCGGATTGTCCGCACTTTGTTGGCCCATTGACTTAAAGTAAAGGGGATCTTTTGTACTATTGCTTAGTGCCCCAAGGTCATCTTGTTCACCAGCTTCCTCAGTTGTTCCCCTTGTAAAGTCAGCTTGTGTTGATTTATTCTTGGCTGATGTTGCCTCTGGGCTTATAAGAGCAAGTGAAGTTGGAGGGCTTTCCCTAGACCTTTGGTTTTGTTCGTCCTTAGTGTCTCTTTGTTCTTTCACTGATTCCATCAGTGATTTGTTAGCTTGTGGGAAGTACGTTTTTATAGAGCCCGTCTTGTTGCTCCCTTTTCTCTTCATTTTCCTTCTTTGTTTGGCTGACTGTTGTTTGCTACATAAGTACTCCCCACTTTCCAAGACGGCGGCCAGCTCTCCAGTTGGGCTCTGCTGCTTTTCATCTTGCCGGGGCATGGATACGCCTCCCATTTGTTTTGAATTATGGTCATTTGTTTCCTTAGAGTAATTAAGGTTGTTAGAGGTCGTTGCGCCGCTGGGAATAACCACCGATTGGGTTTTTTCCATTGTCTCGCAATCTGGGATTTTTCTTTCCCTGTTTGCTTCTGCCCATGCTGCTCTGTGGGAAGTGGTTACGGATTTTATATCTGTTAAGAGGTCACTCATTACGTCTGGTAAAGATGATAGTTTATCGATGATTGAATAACATGTGCAGCTTGGTGGGTTAATTATGGCTTTTGATATAGCTCTTTTGATCAACTCGTTCAAATCTAATAGCTTGGTATCGATGTTAATAACATGGGTGGTTAAGCGGGTTAGCAGATTTAATTGGATATCCATCTTATCCGAATGGTATTCCATTGCTTTAGACGTGAGGTTCATGGTGTTTAGCAGTGATGCCCAAAAACCGTTCCTTCTGTGTTTAGAGTCTTTGCGGAATCAGCCGTATTGGTTTCTGTATCATGTGGTAGCATGGCGCCTTTTCCCTGGGCGTTTGTAGCCACCTTTTACTCCCATTCTTCGGTTGTCGAGGGGGAAGCACTATTTGCTAATGCTGACCCTGGGTGCTGAGTAGTAGTTAAGGCCAAAGATCCCACTTGCGGTGAGGTGTTTAGTTTCAAAACGGCGGAGTGTGCAGGTTTTAGTAGCACATGCTGGATCGTGTTTAGGCCAGGATGATTTGTTTTGTGTAGACTATTTAACTCCATAACCGGTACAGGGGATCCGCGTTTTGATTTTTCTGCTGGAGTAGAGTGGAATGTGTAAATTTGAGGTGATGGATGTTCTAGGTATTCATTGAAAGAAGGCTCTTTGGCTTGATCATCGGGCTCATCTGCTCTCGATTTTCTTGCCACGCTTGTGTCCTTGTTCGCTTCAAAACTTTTATTTTGCCACCTGAGATTGTTTCCATCGGTTTCAGTGACTTGAAGACTGTTAGCTATTGTATTTGAAGTGAGCGTAGGGTCTCTAATAGGTTTAGGTGGGCTTTTGTTGTCCAAATGATTAGCCAAAACCGATGCTGGTTGTAAGGTTCGTGCAGAGTCTGCGACATCGTGTTTTGTTAAGTAGATTATTTCCGGGAGCAAAGGGGAGGGAAGGCCCTTCTGAGCGGGACTCATATGGTTTAACACAGCCCCAGCGTCTTTGACAAAGGCGAACTTGGAGAACATTTTTGGTTGGACGAGAGGTTTTTTTTGTTTTTGTTTGTTATAAGTTTGTTAGTCGGTTTGACCTAGCACTAAACCCTCTTCTTCGTGCTCGAGGGTAACTAAAATGTCATCCTCTGAGCTTATGTCAGATCTTGTTGGCCTTGTTAGTTTTTCGTGGCTGTCAGAGGGGGCATTGAGTAACTTATTTTTCTTCTTCCGGTTACTCACTACTGTTGAAATACTTCGTCTTTCTTTGCCTGATCTCATATTTGCTAAAAGCTGATGTCGGCCAAGAGGAAGGGGGAAGCCCAATAAGACCTGCGCAGTCCTTATCAGTCGAAAACACCACTTCTGGTACCCCTCACCCTCTGCGCAAGATGCCAATTATTCAGTTTTGTCATCTATTCACGGCTATGGCTTCGTGTTTTTTTTTTTTAACAAAAAGTCACTTATACTTTTGTACTTTTGTACTTTAAACGCTGCGCTGCATAGCATAACACTTACGGAACAAGCAGTGCTTTGATGCTGGGGTGGATCCGGTTAGTTAATCAGTCAGTAATCATCTGTAGGCCATTGTCGTAGCCGAAGGTTGATCGGGGGGGGGGGGGTCACAGCGCCTCAGCTCAATTCCATAGCCCGTAACCAGTGTCCAGTGGCCTGTGTCCAGTATCCACAACGTCTGCGTCTTCACTCGTGCACTCTCGATATGGGCAGGCGGGCTTGGCTTAGTTTGGCACTCCTTTCTGTGCACTGTGCACTGTGCCCTATTCCCTGCACCTCACTTATAGGCTCCTGCCTGCCAGCCACCCTGCTTGGTTGCTCGGTTGCTCACTGGCTCGCACTCAGAGGTGGTGTGGCAGAGAAAAAAGAAACCTGAGGAAACTCGTCTGTCCCCTCTTGGGGTTCGTGACAGGCACAGGCACAGGTTCAGCTGCGGTGTAATTGCTGGCGTCTCCAAAGTACCAGAGCAGCCTGAGTTCGCCCGAATCCCCTTCCACAGCTCTCTCCTCGGCTCTCTTCGGCTCGGCGGTTCCGCGGCTCGTTGCCGCCGCTCTCACACCCGGCTTTCGTTTTTCGGTTGTTGCAGCTTTTTATCGTTTGCGGCTTCTCTCGGCTTTCTTTCGACTCGCCTCAGCCGCTCCGCTATGCACCGCTCCACTACCGCTGCTGCTCCTCCTCTGAGTGCACTCTGCTCTCTCTGCTCACTAGCGCCACCGGAAACCAGGCTCACAGTAGGAAAGACAAATACATCATCTATACCCGTAGAGCAATTTCTCACTCGGAACGTCAGTAACCCTACAATATCCCTACCAGCTTTCTCTAAAGCATTGGGCATATCAGCTAAATTAAGTATTGCCTTCAGCTCTTTGCCCCATGTGTCCCCACCTTAACCGTCTTATCAACACTTTTGAGTGTAAGTTTGGTGTTGACGTCTCCTGCCAAGCAAACAAATAGTTGAAGTCCCACATTGACCCTTTTTTCCAGTAATGAAGAAATAAAATCAAATGGAAAATTCTTATTGGGAATATTATAAAAAAATTTACTAGAGAAATTCACCAGGTATAACTCTAAAGACCCCTCCATGCACTACTACTTGGACGTTGTTTCCCTATTCTTGTAAGGCTTCCCTCTGCTCTCCCTCCAAGTAGCTAATCAATCTAAATGGAAAGTTCTCCAGAAGAACGCCCGGACGTAGAGGGCACTGCAGGTAGGGAGAAGCACAGAAAATCATCAAAAATCGCTGGGGTAATACCCCATGTTTCCTGGTATAACAAATTATCGTAAGCTCTTATAAATACTTGTCACTCAGGATGTGGAATCTTGGAGCAGATACTGGCAATATTCCAACTCTGGATTGTTAATGGGCATGAGTGACGGGGAAGTCTCCTCTAAATAAGGCGGTGTTAGGGCCAGGGTGGGTCCAATACAAACCTGCCCTGCCTGTGTTATGAAGTCAAGAGGGGCCAATACATCCACAATTCCAGGCCTTGCTTCCACGAAAACCAACTCGGCCGACCTGGGCACGCACTGTAAGGTGATCTCATTACAATCAACCAGTGGGAAATACCTGTTACTTCTTGTCAGACCCCACAAGGGTTCCAAGTGATTATCACAGGGCAGGATGTATGATAGCAAATGGGGAGGTCTGTAAAAGTAACCCAATGGAAGCATAACAATGGATGATTTGGCTAATGTTCTTTAGAAAAAATTAACGCAACAAGTCCCCAAGTCGCAAGTGGATTTTGTCCCAGGCAGATGCTCTCGTAACCACTTTCAGACACTAGCACATTGGCAAATGACATGGTGAACAGGTTGGCCCTTTTACTGGACACTCAAAAGACGTCTGGCCTCATCGAATGGACCTACCTGTTCTGGGAGATGTTGAGGATGGGCCTGGGTGAGGCTTTTATAACCAAGGTCAAACTCCTCTACGATAACCCTACAGCAGATATTCCCTGCAGTGGATTTTTGTCCTACAAGTTTTCAATCCAACGTGGCACTCAAAAGGGATGCCTGCTATTCCCTCTAATTTTCTTTGGGCCCTGGATCCTCTGTCTGCAGCATTGCAACTCTCCCCAGAGGTGGAGGACATGCACATGGGAGACAGCAAAGGAAAGCATTGCTGTATGCAGATGACATTCTTCTACTCGTCTCTAACCAAGAGACAGCTATCCCAGAGGCCATGGGCATCATTGATCCCTTCTCTCTTTTATCCTGTCATAGGATTAATTGGACCAAATGCGAGGTGCTCCCCTTGTCTAGGGTTACTACTAGTGCCTGCTTCAACAGGCGGTGTCCTCAAAGGTCTCACTTTTTTAGGTGTTCGGGTCAACAGAGGGCTGATTGGATGGTGAAAGATAACCTCCTACTGCTAGTGGATGGATCCAGATGAGACATTGTCAAATAGAAACATTTAAACCTGTCACTGTGGTGGAGAGTGTAAAGGATTAAGATGGTAGTAGGCACCCAGGTTCAAGTATGTACTGGGGATGCTACACTTTGGAAAACACATGCTCTCCTCCAGGGAAAACCAGCAGGCATCTGTTTGTACATATGGAGTGGGAAATGGCGTAGACTTTGTATATCTAGGCTATGGCCAAATAATACTGCAGGGGGCATTCACCTGCCCAACATGGCCCTGGACAGTCTGGCCTTTCACCTATCACAACTGGCCCTTTATGTGTACGACCTGAGCGAAATCCCTGTGTGTGCACATTGATCGGCACATCCTATGCTCTCCTGATCATTGCCTCATGTATATTTCTCGCCTTCGCACAATATTACTGCGCACTACCCTGTTCTGAGTGCAACTGCGGCTGCATGGAGTGCCGCCCATAACCTTTTATGGGGGGTCATGCCTCGTGCAGAGCAAGGCGCCATTGAGGGGCAATTCTGCTCTTCGCATACCCAATGAACCCTTATACTGGACGTTCTTGGCATACCAATAAACTTTGCAGAACCCCCCTCACCCCACCAAATTTTTTTTGCATGTAGCGTTATATAAAGAGTCCTTATTATATCTGCAGTACGTAGATGTTGGAAAATGCAGTCTGGGGGGGGGGGGGGGTCTGGGAAACCACAAGCAGCCATGACAAAAATGTTCAGAGCAGCCTGGTCCCTTATTTTACTTTTGCAAACTCTCTCTTTCCATGTATTCTCTCTCTCTCTCTCTCTCTCTCTCTCTCTCTCTCTCCTGCCTCTCTGATCACTTTCTCTCTACCTTCCATCTCACTCCCTCTCTTTCTCCGGGATAACCGGGAAAAGTGAAAGGCACAAGCAGCGGCTCTGGACTTTTAAAACCGGCCCTTCTAATGTATACTGTCTTTCGTTTCTATTAAGCAGCTGCAGAACCCCGGGGCAGGGCACGCGCTCTATTTAAACCTTCTGCTCTTATAGAATCGTCCCTCTTTTTAGGCAGGGCAGCAGCGTTCAGTGACTAGCAAGGAACAACCGTGTCTCGTTTTCTTACAAATGGTAACTTATTTTCAGTTCCGCCCAGTGAGAAATATTAATTTAGCCCAGATGAAGCAGAAAGTCCCGTGGTGTTTATTGTCGTTCGTGTTAACTCAGTCTGACAGGCGATATGCGGTTAATGCTGCGTTATTTAGGGCAGTTACAATATGCCCCTGAGTAAGATAGACGATACAGTGGTCCATTCAGATCGACTTACTGTGCCAACATCAACTCATTGCGCTCCGGGTTGCCAACTTTAAAGTGTGTGTGCCCGGGAGTCAGAACAGAAACTTGCTTCCCTGCTTTAGTACTCCTTAATGAATGCAAAGACGCTTGACAATAAGCAGAAATTCATGGGGTTTATGACTTCCGATTCTGCAGGAATGGCAATCTCATTTATAGATAGGGAAACCAACAAAGCATAATATAATATTGACAAGAAAACAATCTAAAGTTTCTTAAAACTGTGACTTGTTACTCAATCAGTCATCTATGGCACCAATACATCAAGACACTTAAGATGGTCTTTTAGGACCTGATTACAACTTTTGGTAGTTCAAGGTGGGCAGCCCGCCAAGGCCACCAAGAGCGGCTGCCACCCGCCAGATTACAAGTTTTTTGTAGTCTGGCAGGCGGGCAGCTTGGCGTTTCCCCCTGGGGTGCCCTTTCAAAGGTATGATGGGAACGCCTCACAAGGTTCCTGCATGGCATCGACTGTAAGATCCATGCTGTGCAGGAATTGCTGTGCATGCACACAGGGGTGCTCATGTTAGCCTTCCCTGTGTGCATACACAAAGCTCAGAGGCACAATGTGGCCCTTTGGGCCCGTTTTGTTTCCTTTCTGCCAGGATGAAACTCTTAGGGGCAGATTTACGTTAACTGGCGCATCCCGAAGGATGCGCCAGTTAACATGCGCCACAGTGCGCCACAGCTACGACACCCATGGTGCGCCGCATTTATGATGCGGCGCACCATGGGGCAAAAACGGCACAGATGCGTGACGCATCTGTGCCGGAAATTTGGCGCATTGCTGGAGTTGCGTTGCAAGCGCGACGCAGCTCCAGCAATGCTCTGGGGGGGCCTATTCTTTCAATGCTGCCTCAAGCCTTACGCCTGCTTCAAGCAGGCGCAGGGTTTTGACGCAGCATTGCCCTGAAAGTGACTGAGTGAAATCTCATAGATTTCACTCAGCCACTTTCAAGAGGCGTTCCTGCGCAGGAACGCCCCCCCCCCCCTGCGCAGGAACGCCTCCTCATGGCGCAGTGCTGTACAACGTGACGCATCTCCTAGATGCGTCACGTTGTAAATAGGGCCCAGGGATGCGCCACGTTTCGCGCCGTTGCGTCATGCAACGGCGGCGTAAACGTGGCGCAAGCCCTTCATAAATCTGCCCCTTAATATCTCAGCTGGACCACAGCGGTCCCGCTAAGCATATTGCGGCCTCTGAACGGCAGCTCCCAGGCGGCGGTCCCAGGCAGTCTGACCACCCAGGTCATAGTGGTGAAGTCTGCATTGATTTAACCCCCAATCTATTCTTTCTTTTTTATCATCTATCTATAATCAGTGTCTATGTTTCTGTTTTTCAGCTTTGCGGCTCATTTAAACAACCCTTCTTGTTCAAGAATGATACTGCATTGAGATACATTTCAAGTCACTGACTTTACATTTTGCCACTTATTAGGTACAACTAAAGAAACATTTCTATAGACAACTTATGTATATATTTAAATTAATTTGTAATTTTCTTACATTTAAATTAGAATTCTGGGGAGTAAGCACAAACAAAATCAACTAAAAGCTAGACACTGGAAAAAAAGGACTGCTTTCTTTTTTGTAGCATCCATTTATCAGATATTGTTATCTTACTTCCAATGCTACAATGCCACTCACCAACTACAAATTACCCAATGCCCTGCTGTCCTTACAAAAATATCCTGGTCACAGACAAGAGCATCATGTCCTAATTCATGTCCTTTGGGACCCTTCTGACCTTCTGAATATCATCTACCAGTTCCCCAAGACCTAGGACAATGCCCAGACATTACATGGAGTATTGTTGTAACTCTAACTCTGATATTTAGCAATTACTTTGTTTTATTGTAACAGAGGAGGTAAAAGATCAGCCGGTATTCATGATTATGAGTTTGGCGGTGTGGGAGTGGGGCAGCACAACACTGCTCACTCCCACACCACCAAACTCCACCACCAACCACCTGCCAGATTACAATTTGTAATCCGGGCGGACAGTCTGTGTGGGCAGTCTGCGGCAGCTGGCCCACGCTGCTCCCTTTCAAAGGCTCATAGGAGGCCTTGGAAAGGCAGCACCGTGAGACTACCACAGTGCGTTCAAGCATGGCATGGACTTTAAAGTCCATGCTGTGCAGGAACTGGGGGCGCAAAAAGATGGGGGTACACCTTGCACCCCCTGCATGCACCAAGGCACCAGGGGGCCTTGTACATCCTCCTTAATTTCCGCACCACCACCCTTTTCATGGTGGGCTCACTCCTATGAAAAGGAGGAAAGTAAGGAAACTAATAATATGCTTGGGGGTGGAGCAGCTGCACCACCAGCAACTTGTGGTCTCAGACCCCTGCAAGACCACCAGGGATTACAGATTCCTGGTGGTAGCAGCCATCCTATGGTGTCCATCAGACCACCAAACTCATAATCAGGCCCTAAGTGGCCACAGCAACCTCCTGCAAGCAATGCTGCTTAAAGTGCTTGTAGAGCTGCCTGGTTGAGTGCTGTTTATGAATTGTGCTTGTACAAACATAATGGACAACGATTAATCATTGTAAACAAAGGGAAAGCTCCAACAGGCTTCCTTGATCATGTGAGTGATGTTTTTGATTGCTAGTCTTGAATTTTGAATGTCACTGCTATGGCTCGACAAGCAGTAGCTGCCACTTTTGTTCAGGTTTGTTGACTAAGGTACAAGAGCAATTGAGAATAATTGTTATGGGTTGGCAAAACCAACATTTTTCTCTAAATTGGTTTGTATAGTAATATCAGTGTGTTACTATTAAAGAACAAAAGACAGACTCATCTGAATCTAAGCTAATATAACAAATGCAATCCTTCCAGCAATCAGCCTAAAGGAGGGGACAAAGTTGGACGGATAGCCAGAGGAACATGCACTTTATGGAAGACAGGAAGCAGGAGAGTGGTAGGATCCAAGGACATGGGAAGAAGGGAATTTGCTCCCGCTTGCAATGCCTCATGGTTCAATAACAGTCCACTATTGCACTGGAATTGAGATTGCACAAACTGGCCTAGGATTCACATAATCAATCAGAGCAGTCTAGTTTGTTTTCCTTCTCCCCTACAGAATCAATATCCAACACTTTAGGACTGACTGGGGGGTACCTACTGCTGTCTGCTCGCTTTGATTCTTATAGACTAAAAAAGGTCATACGTACTATGTGTTATTAATGGAAAGCTCACTTCATGAACTATTTGCACTGGTCCTAGTCAACATGCTCTAAAACTTTCAGAATTTGCCTTTCTCCCTCTCTCCGTCAAAACAATTGATGCAGTTAGCCTTTCCACCACACGTTTTCCTCACCACATCACATATCCTGTATCAATTTCCCTAGATATGTTGAGAGATCAGCAAGATAAGCAAGGCTTTCTCCTGAGATCCATTTTCCCTGAAACCTGCTGAGTAGAAATCTGAGTAAACTTAACTGTACTGCACTCTGTAGCCCTTTTGTTGCCTGCTGTGAGTTAACTTCTGTGTCCAACACTGATGAGTCTCTTATGTCCCCACCACAGGTTCACACTGACTTACAGGATCAAGATCCAGAAAGAGAAAACTATGCATGACCCAGATATAAATAGCAGAGCATCTAGAGGAATTGTGATGAGAAAAACAGTGATTGCCCCTGAAGTATTACTTCCAAATTTAGCACACTTTTATCACAGCAAAGCACATATTGTTTGAGATGATATGATCCATGCACGGAGCCCATATTGCAGTGCACTCTTCTTTCCTTCCAATTGTTGAACAAGATTGCAGCATTTAATGTCATATTTACAATGATGGTAAACATATAAGGATTATCCTCGATACTTACCCGCCGCTTGAGGTGCATCCATTCACATACAGATCTATTTCATCCAAATGTTCAATTGGTGTTCTTATATTTATGTCCTGCTATTAGTTTGCAGGATTTCTGTGAGGACCCAGAGCATTTCCTTGTGGCTAAGGTGATCCTGTCACGTGACTTTATTCCCAGATTTGGGATCTAACCCAGGACTGGGAATAGCTCAGGATTGGTTAAAAGCCGTAGGCATCCAAAAAAAATGTTCATTGTGCATATTTGTGAGCAAGTAGAATATTAATTGGGGTGGATTATAGTCACCCACATGTATTAATATCAATATTCTTGTTAGATCTAGTAATGTTTTAGTGGTTTAATCTTGACCTCTACCAATGGTAGCTATGGCATAGAGCATACAGGAAAATGTGTAAAGCATTTAGAAGTACCAAAACTATTACAAAGTTGAAAATACAACACAATAAGTACCACACTCCAATTTATAAAAATGGAAACTAATGTAATCAATAAAATGACACTGAAACAATAAAAAACCAAAAAGGGTAAGCAAAGATAGGATATTTGATACTTTTAAATAAAAAATAGTGCCAAAAACCGAAAAGTGCCAATCACAGGCAACTGGACACACTAGACGAAAACAAGGGTACATTTAAGGCCAAGCATGATGGAGCACTGGTCAAATACATGGGTCAGATTCACCCTGGTGAGAAAGCTTCCTTCACACTTAGAGATTTCAGGAAAGGTAGAGTCAGCAATTGGGCAAGGCTAAAGGCGGGACCCGAAAGTATGTTAAGCATTGATGGGATGATAAAGGACAAGTTCTCAGTGAAGCTGTTGACTAAGGAGGGTTATGCTGCAGGAAATTAAAATTCTGAAGTTTGTGCCGAATAAGTCATTGAGGTTGATTGGATTCTGCTTGTCGTCTGACCCGATGGGGCTTTCAACCTTCGGACTTAGGCTCTTTTCTGGTTGGATTTCCTCAGCTGGATAAATCTGAGGCTGAGGAGGGTTCAATGTCATTGGATGCCAGTGAGTGTCAGTCCCACTGAAGCTGATTTGCTGCTGCAGAGAAGTATGTGCTGGGAACTGCAGCAAAGTCAGGCCCATCGACAACGTATCCTCAGCGGATCAGCCAACAGGTTGTTTCCAGTACCTCAATGGGCCTCCAGACAAATAGTTACCGAATGATTCTAAGTCCTACATTGTAGGTTTAGGCAGGAAGAGTACTCTCCGACACCAACAAAGGGTTGCGGAACTCCAGGAACAGTAATTGGGTGTCAACTCAGAACTCACTCCAACAGAAGACACCTGCAGGATCCAGGGATTTTCCAGTTGAAACTGGTCAGCTAGATTCTTCAGGAAGAAGGGCCTCTAGCAGCTTGTTGTGTCCATGTAGTTTAACAAGAGGTCAGCCAACTGACCCATGGAGTCCAGTTCTTTATTCTGGTTATAAGTAGGAGCAGGTGAGGTTATCCTCACAGGTCTCAACAGCAGGTGCTGTCCTTCTACTGTCTTCCACAGGCTCAGTAGTATTGAGAGGCGTGTGACCTCAGGCTCCACATTTTTGCCTGGAGCTATCCTGTGCATGGAGATGATTAAGGCCCCTCTTCCCCAATAGGGAAAAGGTTCTCAGGGGTGCCTCTGCCCACTTTCCTGTGTGTCATTTTGCAGACAATCACACAGCACCCCTCTATACCTAAATCCAACAGAGCAGACCTTTTCTCCCTCATACAGAGTTCCTGTGCCCACCCTAGAGGTGTGGCCAAGGAAATGAAACCCCCTTCCCTGTGGTCATTCAAAACCAGTTCTAAGGGCAGCGTTACCGCCACTGGGATTGGCACCTGTCTGACAAGAAGGACAAAAGAGGGGGCAGGCCCAAGTGTTAGGTACATCTGCCAGAGACATCGTAAGCTTATTTGAAGTTAATTACGTTTCTGATTACTGCCCTGATGGTTATCCTTTTGGAGGAACAGTTCACCTCCCCACACCCTTGTGTCACAGCTTTTGGAGTACGTTCACACCTCATAAAGGGTTTTCAGCTCTTGGGTGACAGTTGGTAGGTCATACAAATGGGTTTCAAGAGGCTTTAGGCAGTAAAAGGTGATATTTTAAAAGTACCTGTTTCCTGAGCAGAGATCAAATTATTTAATGTTTTAATTTTATAGTTACATCTCAGTGAGTTCCTATGGAACAGTGCAACAGTGAAAATAGCTTTGGGGCCTTGTCACTGTATGGACAAGTTTTATATTAAACATTTACATGTCCTACTCAACTACCATGCATATTGCCTTATTGGGCATTACGGCCTATGTAAGGATGTCTAATTATTACTTAAAAGAAGGGTTCAGACCTGTCGAAAGCGGCTAAATTCAGTCTTAAACTTCATGGATAGGCTACAGTGATAGGCCTGCAGTCATATTTTGCACTGTCACTCTAGTAGAGGCACAATGAGTTTTGCTGTTCACTAGTAACATTTAACTTACAGGCTCTGGGTACACTTTGTATCGAAGACTAGGGACTTGCATGTAAGTTACATTTGTCAATTAGTAGTATAGCTAATTTCAACATGGTTTAGTTGTCAAAACAAATGTACCGGGCCTGCTTAACAGAGTTTCAGGTCACAGAGCTAAGGAAGCAGGGTTGATCATACAAAAAGATAACAATATCAGACTTTGTCTTTCAGATATTTGCAAGGTATAATGTAACTCTGAAAAACTCTGAGATGAATAAAGAGACAGAGCTCAGATGACCTGTATCCTTAGCCTTAGTAATCTGGTAAATTCAAGTCACCCCTAACCAAAGGACTAAATTGAGTTTCGCTAAAACCTATATGGAGAGACCCATGGTCTGTCTCAGGTTTTACTAATTTACATTTACTTGAGGATGTTATTCCGAATGCAACAGTCTCTTTTTAACTGCACCAGCCAACGGCCAGATCGGAACCTCTCATGAGCAACAGCATGGTGACTGAGTCCACGTCAAAATCTACCAGTGATGAGGCAAGTATCAAGGCCTGCTGATCACCAACACTGCTGTTAAGTCTCACAGACCGCCCTCATAGATCACAGAATTAAAGGATGCAGGATTTGTTGATCAAAAGTTCCTGTCCTTGCAAGTCCAGCCCCAAGATGTCATTAGTCCCTTAACTTGCCCACCGTTCAGGTCTATTTACCTATAAGTGGGAATCCTCCCAGCTACAGGATCCCTATTGAGTCTGACTGGCCCTGTTTGCTGAAAGCTTGTTTAGTTGGCTTATCATCCAATTGTGTTACAAGGGGGAGGTAGGCATGCTGGAAGAACTCAAATGCAGTGATCCTACAACCCACTTCCAAAACAAATGTTGGTACTGCAAATGCAATCCTTTCCTATAAATCTTGGATCATGATGACTATATATAAAATTTCTTTGTGGTGCCTACTGATTCCAACCCAAGAGTACTAATGATCACAATTCCTTTCAAGTAGAATGAACAATGCAATGGCTAACACCTGTGAAGGAGTGGGGTTTTCTGTATCTCATTCTTCTGGTATCTCATGGCACTGGTTGTGTGGGTATTCGTTCGTCGACATAGAAAAATAAGGAGAAATCATCTATAGCAATAATTCATTAAATACTTTAAACTCAGTCAATAAAAAGAATTTAGTGTGAGCTAAAAAGGTTCATCATCTTATTATTTAGGTATTAGTAATTAAATGTCAGTACTAAAAGTTAATATGATCCATCAATTGGTATTAAATTAATAAATAGAACAACATGTTCATTACAATCACAGTTAATATTAAAATAATACAGCACGCATGTTCCATAAAGGAAATTCCCTAATCTAAATTAATTTAGGATAAAGAGAGAAAATGTGTCAGTTCAGATAGCCAATAAAGAGTTGTGATGAAAGAATCAATGCACAAGCATAAAACCTTTGCATCTCAGACTGGAAAAGTTTCACAGTCATACACTAGACACTATAAAGAAATAGGCTAAATAACCTCACATGTAGAGAAGTCTAAGAAACTCAGAGAGGAATCTCTGGCCAGAATATCAAGGAAGGAATCCACCAGCTTTTCTAGGAACACACACTAACATAAACACATTGGGCCTTATTCACAAAGGTAAAATTAAATGAAAATCTAACTGTATGACTTCCGGTATTTACACAGGGCATTTACCACTCATAAATACTGAAAGTTATATAGTTCAACTTTCGGTATTCACATAAGGGATTTACTACTCATAAATTCCCTTCGTGAATACTGAAAGTTGTAAAGTTCAACTTTTGGTATTCACAAAGGGCATTTACGAGTAGTAAGTGCCCTTTGTGAATACCAAATGTCATAAAGTTAGACTTTCATCTCAGTTTACCTTTGTGAATCGGGCCCACAAATTCTATGTTGGTACATTCTTTTTTGTCTTCTTCTGAGTACTCCAATAGAATATCAGCAAACTTCTAGGAATAAGAAAACTTCCCATTTTCTCTTAGGAGCACAAAAGACTTTCACACATTAAACCTTGAAAAGTTATAATGTTGATATTTTGTGGTCCAGACAGTTCTTCCCATGAATCATCCATCTGATCGCTTCCTCTCCTCCCGGTGAGAGCTCACTATCAGTTTTCTAATGCAAAACCAGTGTCCATTCACTAGCTAACTGAAGGCTTCCGAAAAAATCGAACACTAATAATAAAAGGAAAAACAGTGTGCAAAGAACAGTTCAATGTAAAAGACAAGGCCTTTCAAAGTTAATGTTTTTTTTCAGTTAAGATGGCATGCCACTTTGTTTATTAACAGGCATGCAATCATTCAAGTATAACTACCTACTACAATTATTGCATTGAACAATTAATTTTCTGACAAAATGCTTTCAATAATAATGTGCAAAAGCTTATGTTTAAACATAAGCTTTTGCACATTATTATTGAATGCATTTTGTCAGTAAATTAAATTCATGTAATCAGTTTTCTCCCTCTAGAGGTTGCAAAACCATCACAACTGCTTCTTCACAAATGACTCTTTAGAGTGCACTCATATTTTCTATTGAGTCAACATTTTTATTTTTCAGGATTTGATTTCCTTCAATTTCTTACATTCTCTATTCTTTGTTTCTCATATTTCTCATTCTTTTCTGATTTGTCTTTTTCGTTCTTTATTCTTCTTTGTTAAATAGCACCTAATTACTTTATATAAAGTATACATGCATATTAATCAAATACAAATGATTAGTATAGGTTTCAATATTACCCTAAAATGTCGTCCAGGCACTGTTGCAAACCAGTTGCTAATAGAAGAAGCTTTTTGCCTCAACTCCCTAATGCACTAGCAGATTCTAAAGGATCTAATTCAGATTTCAGGTAAGAAATGTTCTTTGCAAATTCTTCTATCTTTCTACTCTCATTGGAGATGTACAAGCAGCAGTGTTGAGCTTTTAACCTTTTCCAGACACCGCCTTTCTCTGTCAAAAAAATATCTAAAGGTAATTGATCTTGCACGACCATTGTTCTAACAGCCACTAATCCCATGTTAACTACCAAAAAGTCAGCAGCTGTGCTAATAGCAAGTTTATCTACTACTAATAATAGCTTTCTAAATTTCTTATCTTTTAAGGCGACTCCTACAGTATTCGAAATTGGGTTTATGGTTGGCTTGGGTATGCACCCAAGCCAGGCAGAACCCACCACTCTAGTCTGGGCAAGTCAGATACACACCAAGATAAGTTTTGCTCGCCCTCTAGTAGCTTGGTGCAGAGCAGGCAATGTTCAACATACAAACACAGCAACACAATGACTATGCAACAAAAGAGAATCCACACAGGATTATGTAAAAACAGACTTCTATATTATGAATCCAATAAGACCAAAAACAAAATGAATCATAAGTATTGGCAAGTAATGCAGAACGTTTAGAGTAAATCTAAAAATTGCAGTGAACACATATGCACATTGCACCTGCACTCCTCTTGCCTGTTATACGGTCAGTTCTTTGAGCCCTATTACACTGATTACATTCAGAACAGCATGTAGGGCACAGGAGCACCCACACAGCTACTAAATGTGATATGGTAATTTGGCCTCACGTTCAACAAAACTAGTCATGGAAGATAAGGTACTAGCAATGCAGTTAATGCAGGTTTAAAATGTCACATTAAATGCAGAGAATAACCCTTGCATAAATATTACTTTACATACATGTAACACATAGGCTCTGTTCCAAATATTGCAGTATCCTTAGAAACATTCACCTATATGGCAGGAAAAGCATATGGGTTGTATTGGAAAATCAAAAGTGGTATACAGGAGCACCTGTGCTCCTATTAGCAGTTATATGGAAGCTTCTCTGGGGGCTCCCGGAGAGACAGGAGTCACACTCTAGTTCAATCTCCAAAGCAACAGCTCCACACTGCTCTTGGGGGCCCTCCACAGAGGGTTATGCGCAACCAGGTAGAGATCAGATAATGACCCCCAAGTTCCGGAGCTCTTTGTGGCTGTTCAGACTTGCAGCGTTTAGAAGAATGCCCACAAAGCCGCCTGATGGGAGAGTGGAATCACTTCACTGGCATGGGGGGGCCTCAGCACACGTAGCTAAAGAACAGGGCTGGCCACAGGGGAGTGCAGGGCTGCTTCCTCCGTGAGACTGGAGCCCTGGTAGCTGCACCCAACTACCAGGGTCACATGTGAAGGAGCACAAAATGGCATTACTATTCCCCAGTGGCCATGCTTACTTGCAATATCGTTCATCAGGACTCCACAAGGAGACATTCCTTGGTGCTACACATATGGCGGCGGGCCTAAGAAGTGGGGCCTGCATCTTTACCTCCCGACGTCTCCATGGGGGATTTCACACAATGCTGACATCAACGGGAGCCTCCTCGTTGCCACAGCAACACGTTGGCCGAAGAAGGAAGTCCATGACTCAGCATGCACTGCCAGTGCATTGCAACCTCAAGGGGGGGATGAAGCAGCTGGGCACATGAGGGCACATGAGGAACCATTCGTAAGACACAAAAATGCTCAACATATGTTATCTGTTGGCATGGAGCAGCGCTCACCATGCGCTGCTTGGTAGATTATAACGTGAGGAGTAGTGTATCCTATCTCCTTAACTATCCTGCTGCTGCCAGACTCCCAAAAGGCAGGGTCCTATGGCAAAGGGGCTTCAATGCAATCTTTATGGCCCTGAGATTGCAAGAACAGTGGGCAGACTATCAAGCCCTTGGAGAACACTAGGGGGCACAAAGTGAACAGCAGGCAGGCCAGCACATAAAGTCAGGTTTGCAGTGTGACAGTCCCTCCTGCAGCCTAGCAAGGCTAGCATAACAAAGCAGGTAGTCCAAATAGCGGTTCTTCCTTGCAGCACAGCAATGTGCAGATTGTAGAGCCATCAGCGTCTGGTTTCAAGTCCATGCATTGTCTCCTCCAAACATTGGGTGAGAGAGCCAGTGCATTCAAAAATGTCTTTGAAGAAGGGGTGACTTAAAAGGAACTCTTAGAAGTGTGCAACAATCCCTTTCAGCCCAGTCTTTGCTCCCGGTGATGCTTAGAGGTAAATCAGCCCTTTGGTGAGGGCAGGGCACAATCTATTCAGATGTAAGTGTGAACCACCTATCCCTCTCCCAGCCCAGAAAACCTGCATGCTGATGAATGCAGATGTATCCCCAGTCGCATCTACATCTTCCTGTGTTGTGGTTGTCTAGAAAGTATGCACAAAGTGTAGCTGTCACTCATCCCAGATGTGTATTGGAATCAGGCTGCAAAGCACAAAGAGTAATAGGCACAGAAAAATGGCCACTCATCAAAGAATTGCATTTCTAAAATAGTAATGTAAAATCAATCTACACAATGAGCAGGATTTTTCACTACTATTCTAAACATACCACACATGGCAATGCCACTCCTTTCTGTTCGGGCATTACCACTTAAATGTATATAAGGGAATTCCCAATGCTAGCGTATCAGAGGAGTGGGCCTCATAGTAGTGAAAAATGAAATAGGCTGATTGTCACTAGCAGAACATGCCAAACATAAAGGTACATGCCCTACCTTTTACTTACACAGGGCCCTGCCCATAGGGCTACCTGGGTCTAGTGAAACAAAGAAATTGGAAAAAGTTTAACCAAGAAGCCTTCAGACATGCTCTTCAAAAAAATCCCCCTCCGCAAAGTAACTCTCTTCAAGAGGCTTGGAAAAATTATAAAAAATGGTTGTCCAATGCTCTGGATGAGATAGCTCCTTGGACATCCAAGCCCCTGGCTAGGCAATCCAAAACCGCTCCTTGGATTTCGGAAAAATTAAAACTTGCCAAAGCCAGATGCAAAACTCTAGAGCGCAGCTGGAGAAAACATTACAATCTCGAGGATAAACTACTATATAAGAGTGAATTAAATAAATACCATAAACTAGTGAGATCTGAAAAAAGCTGCCACCTTAAAAGCAGAATTGATTTAGCGGACAACCCCACTAAAGAACTGTTTTCTATTCATAAAGAACTCACGATCCCAACCAGATTGGAAGCTCAAGATACTTACTCGAAAGAACTGTGTGACTCCATTGATGATTTTTTCGTAAGCAAGATTGATAAAATCCATGCCACCTTTACAAAGGATGAGGCCAGTTCGAGTAAACTTGTAGAAGCCATTAACAGCAACACGGGGACCCCTGGTCTCACGTGTTTTATCACTCCTGAGAAACAAGAGTTACTTAGCATCGCAAACAGTATACAATCTGGCTCTCCGAGCGATGTGTGCCCGCCGACTCGCTGCAAAGGAGTCATGGAGACCATAATAATTGACTATATCAGTCTTATTGTATCGCTCTCCTTTCAAGAATGCAAGGTATTAGATGCTTGGAAAACCGCCCAAGTAATCCCCCTTAAAAAGAAGGCCAACATCCACATCTCCCAATTTCAAAATCTCCGCCCCATCTCCCTCCTCCCTTTTTGTGCAAAGATTGTGGAAAAAGTAGTGAATAGGCAGCTCATGAGCTATCTGAAAGAACATTCTCTCCTGCACCCCACACAATCAGGTTTTAGAGCTGGATACTCTACTGAGTCAGCCCTACTTTTCTCCACCGAGAGTCTTAGGCACATAGTGGACGAGGGAGAGACAGCAGCGTTGGTACTTTTAGACCTAAGTGCAGCCTTTGACACCGTGCTGCACTCAATGCTGCTGTCTCGGCTATCTGATATGGGAGTAAAGTGGCACGCCCTTGCGTGGATGGAGTCCTTCTTGGTCAACAGGAACTTTCAGATGCACTGCCCCCCCTTTAAACCCTCTCCCAGGAAGGCGAGCCACTGGGTTCCCCAGGGCTCGAGTTTGAGCCCCACTTTGTTTAATATCTATATGGAACCCCTGGCTCGCATAGTTGAGACTTATGGGGTGGGCATTGTCAGCTGCGCTGATGACACCCAATTGATGTTCAAGCTCACGCCCGACCACAGTGAAGATGCCACTAATTTCTCCAACTGTCTCTCTTCCGTGGCAACTTGGATGAACAACAACTGCCTTCGCCTTAATGGCGACAAAACCGAGCTGCTGGTGGTAGGAAAATCATCTTCCGCATGGTCTCACATGTGGTGGCCTGCGGAATTAGGCAGTCCACCCTGTCCTGTGGCTTCGGTGCATAACTTGGGCATAATACTTGACTCAAACCTTTCATACACGCCTCATGTCAGCAAAGTCACAGCCAGGTGCTTCAGCGTACTGAAAGTTCTCCGGAAGGTATTAGACCTCCTTCCCATGGATTCCAGGAAGACCATTGTCCATGCCCTAGTAACCCCCCATCTGGACTATGGGAACGCCCTGCTACTGGGTTTGAGCAAAAAAGGACTTCACCAACTCCAGTGTGCTCAGAATGCCGCTGCGCGCCTTGTGCTCAAACTTCCTCGCAGACCCTCAGGGAGATCTGCCTTGTCCAAACTCCATTGGCTCCCCATCAAGGAGCGAATGAAATTTAAGTCCTTATGCTTTGCCCACCGTATCGCCCATGGCACTGGTCCAGGATATCTACATTGCCTTCTCACAATACATCGCCCCACCAGGAATCTGAGATCTTCTTGAACGATGTTGTTGAAAATTCCCAAAATCACCAGAGCCAGGATGGGTGGCTGTTCGTTCAGATACCTGGCTGCCAAGGGCTGGAACGAGCTCCCACTCGAGATCCCTATGGAACCCTCTGAAATCAGGTTTCGGGGAAAACTTAAAACTTTTCTTTTCTCACGCACTTAATCTCTATCCCTTCCCTTGCCCATGTTTGGCCTACCTGTGTTCCTTCCTTTGAGCTTCCTTGTAGTATTCAGCGCGGGACACACTGTTTTTTGAGAAACCAGGCGCTTTATAAATGGTTTCTATTCTATTCTATTCTATTCTAGTGTGGGGGTGACCTATGTGTAGTAAAAGGGGAGTTTACATTAAGGCTTGGCAAGTAGTTTCTAAATGTCAAGTCAAAGTAGAAGTACTGTGCACACAGGTCCTTCAGTGGCAGGCCTGAAACAGGTTTGAAAGGCTCCTTCTGTGAGTGGCACAACCAGTAGGAACAGTAGTAGCATTTAATATAGAGGCCTTGGGTATACGGGATACCTCTTTAGAAGGGACATACAAGTCAATCAGCTATGCCAAGCAGGTGTAAACCAATCATACCATGTTTAGACCAGAAAGCACATGCACTTTAGCACTGATTAGTAGTGGTAAAGTGCCCAGAGTCCTATAGAAAACAAAACAAAGTTTAGAAAAACAGACAGAGGAAGGCAAAGTAAGTTTGAGGATAAATAACCCTGCAGAAAAGACCAGGTCCAACATACAGGTAGTGTGATTGCTCAAAACATATTTCCCACTAATTGTGTCCAATCATTTTTACTACGTGTGCGTCTATGGGGTGGCGTCATAATTAAAGCATTCATTTTATTTGAACGATACATTTTAAGAAACAATAAGCTAAATAGGAAACACTTTCCCAATCAACAGCAACGGAAAAAAGGCATTTTGTCCACACCTGTTGAATTTTGTACAGGTCCTCCCAAAACTTTGAATGGGTGTTCACGATTACTAATCTCAATGTGTCTTTTTCTAAATTGGTTTCTTCTTTTGTAAACACATCATTTCTAGGGGTGGGTGATAAGTTCCCCAATTTGGGCAGTCGTGACCATTCGCTGTCAGAAAACTGCTTCTCAAGTAGAACATCTACTTGAGTGGCAGCAAAATCAACTCGAGAATCAGCACCATCTGGCATGCTATGTGGTTCCATTTGTGTTGCTTTTTCAGTGCAGAATGAGCTCCCGGTCCTAAAAATCAGAATGATCACCGCAACACACCTAATTCCACCCATTTAGGGAACCCCGCGGAATCTTGTGGAGTAAACATGTACCTCCGTGGAATTCCGTGGGGAAAGACTCCATGAGTTCCTATCACCACCAATAGTTTCTCTTTTTGTCATCTATCTAACTTTAATTTAGAATAAACCATTTTCATTTGTATTCTTCATCCTTTTTCATCCAAACAGTTCTGAAAACAACATTCTCTTTATTTATACTGTGAAAAATGTGGGCTCTTCTTTTCTCTAATGTTAAAATTAACTTCTTTTTTAACAGTCGCATTAAACAGGTTGTATTCTTCTTGCAAGTCTATAATGACTGGTGATCTAAGGAAATACCATGCAATTTCCATATCTTTTGCTTATGGTTGAGGTTTCA
The DNA here is from genome assembly GCF_964263255.1 of Lissotriton vulgaris. NCBI lineage: Eukaryota > Metazoa > Chordata > Amphibia > Caudata > Salamandridae > Lissotriton > Lissotriton vulgaris. The sequence continues at coordinate 1,716,554,898 of NC_141689.1, read as the reverse complement.
TTCCTTTCAGAAGGGAAACTTTGGAAAGAACCAAGTCATAATTGGAAAAATAATGTTCATTCTTGTCTGTAAAATAAACTGAGATAGATACCCCATGTGTTTGCATACGTCAGTCAGTCAGTTAGTCGATCAAATAGCTTTATTTCGATAGCAAATATCATAAAAGCATCAGACAATCTTTTAAAAATGCAATCCATGTAATAAAAGTTTTCATAATAAAGCATAACAAAGAAAACTATATAAAAATACAGTGCATGTAATGCATGTAGTAAAATAAATCATAGTAAAACATGACAAATACATGTATTAGAGTTGGTCAGAGACAATGAAAATCGCTTCGTCATGATTACACATTTTCGTTTTTGAATAAACAACAGTTTTTGAGCCCATAAATAAAAAGAGGTATTGCTCGGTATGGGTTGTATAAAAGATAGTGCTTAAGAGATGAATCAGTTGCTATGGTCACTCAGCTTGGGCTTTATTGGATTCGTTCGTCATAGAGCTTGAAATTAACATTAGGTCGCCCTTCGTAAGGCTCTGTGTCTAATTGTCCAGGCATAACTTAGGAACTTGGCCACTGCACAAACAAAGAGGGTTCTGGCATCAGATTTTAGAAAGCGTAAAGCGATGATCAGGAGTACCTAGTTGTTTGCAGATTGGCCTAAGCCATCTAGAGCTAGCTTTTTCATACGCTGGCCATGCAAACATAAGGTGGGCAACACTCTCTTTCGGTGCCCTGCAGCAAGGGCAGTCTTCCACAGTCTGTTTTGGAGGGCACCATTTTGCAGTGAATACATGAACCTGAAGGGTTCCAAATCTAAATTGGCAATAAAGAGCCCTGTCTCTTGGGATCTGGATTGTATCCAAATATGTTTCAAAGTTTCTTGATTGTTTATACTGAAATAATTCTTCCATTAGCCTATGACAATGGTATGTGATGGTTTGTCATTTATTCTGCAGCTGAGGAAGGTACGTGTGCACAGACATAGCAGACCTTAGTGTCTAAAGCTTGAGTGCATTCCTGAACTAATCCAGAATAAACATTAGTTGAAAACATTTCTTTTGAATAATCTGCAAATGAAGCCTTTAATTTTTTGATTTTGTCTCATTTATTATGTGTGCAGCCGTTGTAGATACAGGTGTAGACCTAAGTTTAATTTAATTTAATTTAAAGGAGTTTGTAGAGCGCCTGGTGACGCCTCCCGGCGTGTCCCCGCGCTGTGGAGAAAGTGTGAGATAGTGTAGAGAAGACCAATCACATGGTAAAGAGGCAGGTTTTCAACTTCTTCCTAAACATGATTTCATTATTCTCCATCCTGATATCCAGAGGAAGGAGGTTCCATTTCTTAGCAGCTAAAGTGCGGAATGTTCTGCCTCCCATTCTAGCTTTTTTGGGGCAGGTAGTTCTGAGTAGACCCGTTCCTTTAGATCTAAGCGACCTGCTAGGTTCATACACAGATGCCAAATCCGACATAAAACTCATCCCAACTAAAAGGATTATAATAGCTAATATAAAAACTATTAGTGTGATAATAGTTACTAATCTACACTTAGCTTTTGTAATGATACCATGTTTATCTACAATCAGACCGTAGTAGAATATAGCAGCAGGAATATTCAATATTCTGCGTTGACATCTACCTGTGCAAACATGCAAAAACATTTGTTGATCCACTTGTAGTGATTTAATTAAGCTTCTATACAAACATCTTTGTGAGACATCCCAAGCCCTACTCCATCTTCTTCTAAATGTGTTATCTCCACTCTTCTATTGCAACCCTGGCACTAATTAATTCTTCTAAATTCTTTTTATTCTCTTTTGATAGTTGTTTATTGTGTGTTTCATTTAATCCAGTCCTTTATTTACCTACTTTAAACACACTTCATCAATTGTTGCCTCAGTTAATTCAGTTTTGAATTCAGTAAATAGTGCTTGTTTACTTCGTGAGTATCAATTTAGTATAAATTTTTCTTCAGAAATTTAAATTGAGTATTGTTGTTTCTCAGTGTGGCATATCACGGAGCTTCAAATGTCTCTAATCTCAGTTCATAAGGATTTTGATCTGATGCATTTGGCACATTCTCTGCATAGTAAGTCCATGCAGGTGCAGAATACCTACAACAAGGTACTCTCACTCTCTTGGATCTCCTTGGACTCTGTTGATCTTCTTCTGTTTCACTTATTCCAATAGATTATGTTTCTTCGATTATGGTTTGTGCTCAATTGGTATAATTAGTCACAATTGCCTCCTAACATGTGGCAATTCTGATCTCCAAAGGGGTCTTTCTCTTCTTAAACTTGTTCCTTTGTCCGGATCATTTAATTGCTCGTGTGATGCTTCAACAATTCTTTTATTCTCAGCTCTCCCTTTCTCTTCAGTGTGTATTTGTTTCCACAGCACTTTGCAAGATTTCAGTCACTTGCACTGGTGAAAGGTTTTACTGTACTTCACCACCCCCCCCCCTCTAGTCCTTCTGGACATATGGGTAGAGGTGATGGTGGATTTGGCTCAAAGAACATTACTTCTTCGTATGGGCAACTTACTCTCTGAATGTGCAAGCATGTACCCAATTTAGTATCCTGGCAAATATAACAGCAGTGCTGGTAATCAAGGTGACCTGGTAGGCACCTTTACACCCTGCCTCCAGGCAAGATTTTTTGCATTGTTTTCTTCAGCAAAAAATCCAACACCGGCGTTAAGGTTGTGGCACTGCTCCTAATGTAGACTGGCAGTGGCAGCTCCAACCTGGTAAGAAACAGAATGCTTTACATACTCTAATCCTTTGCAGTAATTGAGTATCATGTCATCTGTCTTGTTTACACATGCATTTGCAGGTACCCCAGGCAGCCTCATAGCATGACCCCTGGGGATTTTGTGCGGTGATAATCCTGTTTTCCTGTCAGGGGTGCTTTGAAGACTAATCAAAACCAGTGGTGAAGCATTTGGCCATTTCAACGAAGTGGATGCACAGACTTTGGATATTCGAGACTTCAATGTTCCATTTACTACTCCACTATCCCTGTAGACTTGGGACGATAGCTAGAGTGTAATCTTTGTTCCACCTGAAAAGCAACACACAGTTTCTAAGGGCCTCATTATTGAAATGGGTCCCTCGGCTTGACTAAAGAGAAACTGGAAATTTGAGCCGTGGAATGAGTTCATGTAACAGAAGATTAGCTACAGTAAAACTGTCATTCCTCCGCGTTGGGTAGGCTTCCATTCATTGGGAGAAAATTCACATTATAACAATGACATATCTCAGCCGTGGTAAACAGCCATTCTGAAGACAGTTCAACTGCATTCTTTTAAAGGGTGGTCTTGATCTTTCAAAGTGGATAAGCGTTACAGGGGTTCTTCTACCTTTTTTTTTATATATTATTTTTATTGAAATATAACAGCTCCATCAAAACACACATCAAATTAGCAGTGGAAGTGCATTGGTAGTTTCACAGTACAGGAATATAAAAACCACCCTACAGCGTGCGTATTAGTGGTCTACCCCCAAAGCATACCCCGGCGAAATCCAAAATATCCCCTAAAACATCCTTATCACCCTATCTAGTCCCCCCTCCCCAATCTGAGTCCCACCCTGTTCTCCCTCTCTCCCCATCCCCCCTACTTCATGCTCAGTACCTTTCACAATCATAGACTAGTGGCCTCCCAACCCGTGGTCTTCTACCTATTTTTATCTGCTTACATATAATGTACCAATGGCATAGTTCCTCAGCAACATTTTTGAATCAGGGATTGAATCCATTCTACCTAAACAACCTAACCAATGCATCCCTTCCAATGTGTATGGGACAATGTTGATTCATGGGGCACAACAATCTATCTGGCAACACTGGTCTTCCGTCTGATGAAACCAAAATGTCACTGTCATTTTTTTCTCATCCAGCTCTAATCCACCCTTGCTGTTCTGACTCTATAACGTCTTCCTGTAGGGATTGGTGTCAGTACAACGCGGATTTTTACATCGCATTCCGTTACAACGGAATTTTTACAACGCAGGATCCATTACATCGGATGCCATTACAACGCATGGCATTACATAGCAGATGCTATTACAACGCATGGCATTACATCGTAAGTATAGGTAAGTATACCTTTTTTAAAAAAATGTAATTAAGTTAATTTAATTAATTTAATTAATTTAATTAAAATACATTTTAAAATAGCCATTAATTTTATTTAATAAAATAATATCTATTTAATAAATGTAATTGTAATAAAAAATGGAAATAATTTAATTTAATTAAAATAATGAAAATAATTTAATGTACATATTTTTATAAATGAAATTAAATTAAATTAATTGAAATCATTTAATTAATTTAATTAATTTAATTAAAAAATGTAATTAATGTAATAAAGTTAATTTAATTTATTAAATATATTTTAATAAATGTAAAAATGGTAAATATAATTTAATTATCCCTAAACACAAACCTACCCCTGAACGCTACAATACCCCTGTACCCCAAAACCCAAACCCTGCCCTAAAACCTAAAAACACCCCTGTACCCCAAAACCCAAACCCTGCCCTAAAACCTAAAAACACCCCTGTACCCCAAAACCCAAACCCTGCCCTAAAACCTAAAAACACCCCTGTACCCCAAAACCCAAACCCTGCCCTAATACCTAAAAACACCCCTGTACCCCAAAACCCAAACCCTGCCCTAAAACCTAAAAACACCCCTGTACCCCAAAACCCAAACCCTGCCCTAAAACCTAAAAACACCCCTGTACCCCAAAACCCAAACCCTGCCCTAAAACCTAAAAACACCCCTGTACCCCAAAACCCAAACCCTGCCCTAAAACCTAAAAACACCCCTGTACCCCAAAACCCAAACCCTGCCCTAAAACCTAAAAACACCCCTGTACCCCAAAACCCAAACCCTGCCCTAAAACCTAAAAACACCCCTGTACCCCAAAACCCAAACCCTGCCCTAAAACCTAAAAACACCCCTGTACCCCAAAACCCAAACCCTACCCTAAAAGCTAAAAACACCCCTGTACCCCAAAACCCAAACCCTACCCTAAAACCTAAAAACACCCCTGTACCCCAAAACCCAAACCCTGCCCTAAAACCTAAAAATACCCAAACACCCCAAAACATATACCTCAGTACCCCAAAACATATACTCCTATACTCATACTTATTTAAAAGATTACTTAAATTAATATATTTAATTTATAATATTTAAAAACATAAATAAATATTTTTATTTATAATTAATAATAATTAAATCAATTATATAATATTAAATAAAATAAAAAAAAATTATATACTTACCAATACTTACGATGTAATGGTATGCGTTGTAATAGCATCTGCTATGTAATGCCATGCGTTGTAATGGCATCCGATGTAATGGATCCTGCGTTGTAATAGCTGCGTTGTAACAGCATTACGACGTAAAAGTTGCGTTGTAAGTGGTACATACCTCCTGTAGTCTCTTGATTTCTTCCTAAGTATCAGCTACTGATAGCAACTGCAAAACTGTGGTGTCCTATTCTCATTCATTTGTATATTCTCCATTATATGCGCATGCCACAAGTGCCCAATAAAGAGCAACTTCATCAATATATCGATTTCCAAAAGTGACATAGTCATTGGACTTTTGTGAGCTACACAATTAACTACTGCAATCTCTTGGGGCAACTGCAAAGTTCCAATCATTTCATTACATATTACCTGTTTCTAATAAAGGAACCTGATGATGTCATAAATCCCCTTAGTGACCTTAACTACCCAAAATCATGGACCATGCCAAAACCATATTGACTATCTGTAAATATGGTCACTCTCAACTGAGCTGAAAGACAACAAGCTCTTGCAAGGGCAATTCATTCTGCCACTTGTGAAAAGGTAACACCTCAAAGCCAGGATGCTTACACTACTTCTTGAATTGCACAGAAAGCATAAGCCACCCTCAAAGTTCCTTCCTTGTCTCATAGACATGAGGCATCCACAAAGATTACATAGTCGGGCTCATTGAGAGGTTCATCTTTAATGTCTGGTGTTAGCTTGCTGCATAAGTCCATAACATCCAGGCAGTCAGGTTCAATTTCATCAATGTTATCCCCATCAACATCATCCTCAAGCAATGGTAACAGTCTAGCTAGATTGAGTGTTATAACATCTTTTCAAAACAACGTTTTCGTCAGCAAGTATTTGTTGTTCATACTTTGTAAGTCTGTTACTTGTCAGATACTGTGCGCATCAAGTCAACTTGATGCGTCACAGGGAAAGGGCAGGAATGCCTGATTTTTAAAATAATGCAACACATTTCTGTCTTCATCCCTGTGCTGGTGCCCTTTTGACAACCTAATGAAATGCAGGCACACTTGCCTGTGTTGCATGCAGTCACTTATCTAGCATGTTGTACCTTTCATTAGACAATTTGTTTTAAAAAAAAGCTGTTGGTGTGTACATCTGACATTTGTCTACAGTTTCCCCTAGAGTTCTCAGATCCAGAGAAAAGTCAAACTTGTATATGTATTTTCTATTCTTACTAGCGATACCTATATGCAGTACCTTATGCTTTTATTTATTGTAAACACGTACTGTATACTTGCACAGTGTATTGCTTTACCACCTGAGAACCATGGTGATATGAACTCTAGTGGAGTTTCCTTCTGGTCATGGTTCTCCTTCTTAAGGTGTCATCTCCCCTGCAATATACCTGCAGCTCATCTACAATTTCTGGGTACTCCAAGATGGCAACATCAAATCAATAAATCAAGAGGGTTTTGGGGTAAAGTCCGCCCTCTATTTTGCCTACAAGCTGCCTCCTCAAATATGAGTCCTCTGTAGAGGCTCCAAAGTAACCCGATGCACACACAGGAGTTGGGAGCTATACTGTGGCTGGTAAGCGACTTTCCTTTTATTCTCATGATTGCCACAGTAGCCCAGACTTCCATTCTGGGGTGGCCACATTTGCTGTTGCTACAATGTTTACTTTTTATAATCTATTCTGCATCGCCTTACTCGTCTTTTTTTACCCTGTCACGGTAAAAGGATCGGGCGCGATGATGCAGCCCTGTACCTGATGTGCTTAAAGAGAAGTTAAGGACTACATGGACAGCCTTTACACTTCGGAGCTAGAACCCTCAAACACCTAACCAGTTAGGTGTTATGCTTCATCATATGGGTCTGCTCCTCATCGGGTCGGCGCTGCAATAACCAACGGGCACCCAAAGAAGGGCTCTTTTATGGAGATCTTTTGTTCCTTGTCGTTAGGGGAAGGGTGGGTGAGGGGCCTAGGGAAGTGTAGATGTGGTGTATTGGCAAATAGGTTAAAACAGGTTGGGGAGTACAAGAACTGACTTTATTCGAGATGGCTCTCCACCTGGATTAAAATACAAGAGTGGAGGCTATCTGTAATAATGATACAAGATAAAATTGCTCTACTCTGAGTTGGTCAACATGTTTCTTGCCATTTTTAGTCAGGGCCATCAATGGCAATTCTTTAGGACCTAGAAATAAGTATCTACACAGCGTGGAAGGTGAGCGACATACCTACCACGGGTTATACTGTGGATTGGCTACCCACAGTTGTCAAGGATGACCTAAAAACAAAGCAAATCATTAAAAACCACGGCAACATGTCAGTGGTAATCGTGACAACAGTGCTATCTCTCTCTCTCTCAGGCGTTCGTGCGTCATCCATAACGTGTCAGAAGGTGACTTCATCTTACAAAAATAAGAAGTATTAATGATACACATTTCCTATTCATATTATAATCCATAACCCATATTGTGTGGGGTTCTCTCTTTTAAACAATAAAACTGTTAAAAAATATTTCTAACAATATGCGGCAATGAAAGGGTTAGCATGCCTAGCCATTCACTGTAGCAGTAAAGGGAATCACCTAACTAATATTAGGAGTGATGCCTCAACAGTAACCAGCAGGCGTTGGGGACACTCATGAAGTAGTGTCCTACAAAGAAGGTGAACAGGAAACACAAAAACACTACCCTGGTGAGGGCGATCGAAAATAAGTCACCATCGTCCACCAAAAAGGTAAAAGTGGTTACTTGGTAGCAAGCGTGAATGCATCTCAGTGTACGTGGTGTGTCTCTCCATGTCGGCCAGGTCGAATCTATACAGGAAGTCCAAGCTTACACTGGCCGTGGCACCAGCGTTCCCTGCCATTCCCGGGACCCCCAGAGAGGAGTGGGGAGCTCGTAAGCTGGTGGGAGTGATGCCCCAGCTCAAGTTAGCTCGCTGAAGGCTTTCCGGTCAATATAAGTACCTGACGAACTCTTGTGATACACCTTGTTAAACTGAAATGTGACTCGCCAGATATCAATGTCGCTGGATGTGCGGTCGGTATGGGAAATATCGCAGTCTACCATTCACGATAAATCCAACGTTTGAGGCAGAGTAACCTACCCTCACTGTCGGGACCAGATGGTGAGCTGTCACATTGCATGAAAGCAGTTATGCCTTCCGATCGTGTGGTCAGGTTGTGGGCGGGTACCGACTCACCCCAGCTGTGATACGTAGCAGGGGTGTAAAAACAGGAATGGAAGTATCTGTTAGTAACCCAACCTCCATCTTGGAATGGATCTTCAGACCCCTTATTGGTAGGAATTGGCTTCAGTGTCAACTCGTTAAGGGACCCACTGTGAAATCCATATGTGGCGTAATAAGGAAAATGTGTCCTCCGCTATTATAAGGGGTCTTAATTTGTATGAGAGGTTAGTGTGACTAATCCATCAATTACCGGGGGCATGATGGTCACACTAAGCCGGGAGCATTTACTAACATGAGAAATGGCGCCCATCTTATAATGTGCATAAGCCCATGCTGGTAAAGCCTCCAAGTAATGGTAATGTAGTGATAAGGAATCAACATGGATCATAGTGTAGTGACTCAATGCGATGTGAATGACTAGTTCAAATGTACCACACAATTGTAGGTAATTACTTGTGTGTACGATGTAGGACTTTTTAAAGCACATGATGTCATACCAACAGTACAGCCAGTGACTAGTGTGAAAGTCGTGTGATTTCTTCAAGGACACAAAAGTGCAATCATATGAGAAACATCAAATGTTGGTAAGTTCTGTAACCAAGGGGAGCTTACGTGTGATAGCTAAAGGATATGGACAGTATTGTCATCAGTAGGTGTACTCAATTCAGTGTATGTTTGATAGCTCTATACTTTTCTTTGGCCAATTCACATAAGGGACCCCCAGGGGATATCATCATTTAATCCCAAACGATCAGTGGAAAGCCAATGTATCCATCTTTGTTCAAGCCTGAACAATGATCTCTTAGGGGCATAAGTAGGTAATTTCCATTTTGTGATTCTCAAATATCGATTTTTAAGGAATCGATATTTGAGAATTGCAAAATTGAATGTAGGTAAAAAAATCGATTTTATTTTTTTGCAAATTGCTAAAATTCCTTAATTGCGATTAGCAAATTGCGAATCCCAATTAAGGAATGAGTGTCCCATTCATTCCTATTGGCCAAGAGGCCCATAGGAATGAATGGGGATACATTCTCAAATTGCGAATTTCTATGAGAAAATCGCAATTTGAGAATCGCAATTCCAAGGGTGCCAGGGTGTTCAAAAGACACCTGTTGCACCCCTGGAATGTGCCTGTAAGTACATGTGGCACACATACATGCCCTAAGGGCATGTCTGTGCGCCACATGGCAGTTTGAATTTTTAATAAAAATGCATTTTGACAGGAAATCGCAAAATACCATCTACTTGGAGTAGGTGGTATTTTGCGATTCCTTAAGCCAAAATCGCATTTTAAAAGTCACCCCTACATAGCATTTAAGGAATCGCAAAATTGCGATTCCTTAAATGCTTGAGCAAAATAAGGAATCGCAATTTTTGCGATTCCTTATTTTGCTATGTGGCACTTACATACCAAATGGCAGTTTGCGATTCGCAAATGCCGGAATTCTGCGAACTCCGGCATTTGCAAATCGCAAACGCCTTCCTACATATGCCCCTTAGTGATCTCAGCAAAAAACACAGTTGATGGACAGAATGTAGAACAATGTCATACATTCACCCCAGTACAAGGATCTGGGCCTAAATCCTTCTTTTTTTTGCACTCCACACCACCCTGGGTTAGACACTGGCTATATGCAAATCAGCTCTGACCTTGTGCCTCATGGGAACAGTCCAGTCCGAACTACCAAGCCATGTCTTTCCCAGACCGGAATCAAGCATCCAAGGACCTGTTTCTGGCTATCAGCTTTCATCAGCCTGGATAGCTTGACTCCAGTGGTGTGGAGAGCCTGGGACTCACGTCTGAGCATCCCCAGCACACTCGGGGTGAAAATTGCAAAAAACACAGTTGATGGACAGAATGTAGAACAATGTCATACATTCACCCCAGGACAAGGATCTGGGCCTAAATCCATCGTTTTTTTGCACTCCACACCACCCTGGGTTAGACACTGGCTATATGCAAATCAGCTCTGACCCTGTGCCTCATGGGAACAGTCCAGTCCGAACTACCAAGCCATGTCTTTCCCAGACCGGAATCAAGCATCCAAGGACCGGTTTCTGGCTATCAGCCTTCATCAGCCTGGATAGCTTGACTCCAGTGGTGTTGAGAGCCTGGGACTCACGTCTGAGCATCCCCAGCACACTCGGGGTGAAAATTGCAAAAAACACAGTTGATGGACAGAATGTAGAACAATGTCATACATTCACCCCAGTACAAGGATCTGGGCCTAAATCCATTGTTTTTTTGCACTCCACACCACCCTGGGTTAGACACTGGCTATATGCAAATCAGCTCTGACCCTGTGCCTCATGGGAACAGTCCAGTCCGAACTACCAAGCCATGTCTTTCCCAGACCGGAATCAAGCATCCAAGGACCGCTTTCTGGCTATCAGCCTTCATCAGCCTGGATAGCTTGACTCCAGTGGTGTGGAGAGCCTGGGACTCACGTCTGAGCATCCCCAGCACACTCGGGGTGAAAATTGCAAAAAACACAGTTGATGGACAGAATGTAGAACAATGTCATACATTCACCCCAGTACAAGGATCTGGGCCTAAATCCTTCTTTTTTTTGCACTCCACACCACCCTGGGTTAGACACTGGCTATATGCAAATCAGCTCTGACCTTGTGCCTCATGGGAACAGTCCAGTCCGAACTACCAAGCCATGTCTTTCCCAGACCGGAATCAAGCATCCAAGGACCTGTTTCTGGCTATCAGCCTTCATCAGCCTGGATAGCTTGACTCCAGTGGTGTGGAGAGCCTGGGACTCACGTCTGAGCATCCCCAGCACACTCGGGGTGAAAATTGCAAAAAACACAGTTGATGGACAGAATGTAGAACAATGTCATACATTCACCCCAGTACAAGGATCTGGGCCTAAATCCATCGTTTTATTGCACTCCACACCACCCTGGGTTAGACACTGGCTATATGCAAATCAGCTCTGACCCTGTGCCTCATGGGAACAGTCCAGTCCGAACTACCAGTTGGCATCGGATATTGCTCTTGTGTTCAGTGATCCGTGTTTTAACAGTTCTCATGGTCATCATGCCTATATTTTTCATGCTACACGGGCAATTGATGAGATAGATACAGTGTATGGTATTGCAATTAGTGTGTCTTGTCATCTTCCATAAGAATGTATCCGAAAGAGTTATTTCCTTCGTGGGGCTAGTTCGTCGGCACACAACGCAGGAACCACATGGATAATGGCCCATGACAGGTGGGAGTTCCCACAGAGATCTTTATTCATTATTGTTTTGTATCTTAGGTCTTGTGTGTGTAAGAATGTCCTTAAGATTTTGTGTTAGTTTAAAAGCGAACCTAGGTGTTTGGAATTCTAGAGAGCCGGTGGACAGTATCCCCCAGTGTTTTTTTAATGATGCCCTTGATGTGGCTTGAGTCTGGAGTAAAGGAGGTTACCCAGGTGATGGCATCTGTTGGTACTTTTGGGGAGGTTTCCAGAAGTGCCTCCCTGGGATTATTTTTGGCTCTCTTTATGGAATCCATGACATGATGTTGGGGATATTCTCTCTCTCTCAGTTTCCTAGCTAGGATGTGTGCCTCTGATTTATAGTCAGCTGTAGAGCTACAGTTTCTCATAATGCATAAAAATTGCCCAAAAGGCAAGTTGTCTTTAAGGGCTCTCGGTGGTGACCACTGTACAGTAACAAACTATTCCTGTCCGTAGGTTTCTTGTAGAGAGTAGTGTTCAAGTGTCCATATTGGAGTCAGATGTTGAGATCTAAGAACGGGACACAGGAGTCTGATATGGTGTGGGTGAAATTGAGATATTCATTCTGTGAGTTGATGCATTGGCAAATGTTTTGGCAGGTAGTTGGATCTCCGTTCCAAAAAATCAGAACATCATCTATGTACCTTCGCCACAACCTCAAGTTGTTGGTGTATGGGTTGCTTGGGTGTAGGATGACTTGTTCCTCAAAAGCGGCGATGTATAGGCAAAGTACACTGGGGGCAAAGGCACTACACATGGATGTCCCTTGAGATTAGGGAAAGAGTTGTTTTTTTTAACTCAAAAAAATTCTCTGAAAATTCCAAGGTGGCACACTCCATGAAAAATGAGACCGGGGTGGGAGAAGTCCATACAACATTACTGAGGGTTGTTTCAATGACATTCAGGGTGGCCTGTTGAGGAATGTTGGTGTATAATGCCTCAACGTCCAATGTGACAAGAAGGGTGATTTCATCTATGTCACAGGTCTCTTCTAGGATGCCTGCAAAGATTGTCCGTGGTATCACGCACAAAGGTCGGGGTCTGTTTACCAATGGGTGGAGGAAGTGATCACAACATTTTGACAAGGGCTCCAACAGTGAGCCTATCCCAGAGACTATGGGTCGCCCTGGAACTGGTGTCAGGTTTTTGTGGATTTTTGGCAATGTGTAGAAATATGGGGTCTTAGGGTCTTTTGTTATAAGGAATTTTGCCTCCTTTTTAGTGATCCAACCATTTGTCTCTGCTTCAAACACCATAACTGCAATTTCAGTGGCAAGCCATGGGGTGGGATTTACAGTGATCGGAGTGTAGTAACTAGCGTTGTTAAGTTGGCGTGTGCACTCAATATCATAATCTACGGTTGACATGATTAGCGTAGCCCCTCTCTTGTCAGCCTGTTTTATGGTCTGTGTCATCTGCAAGCAATCTGGCTGCCGCTAGTTCTGGTATTCAGAGTTTAGGGAAAGTAGCCCTTCTCATAGTCTCTGATATGTCCTTAAGCACAGCTTGCTCAAACGTCAGCACCTTTGGTGCAACCATGGTGGAATCATGACCATACCAGAACTAGCGGCAGCCAGATAGCTTGCAGTTTGAAGTTTGTCTTAAGTTTTGGCCGTAAGAGAAAATCCTAACTTAAGTTTAACTTAAGTTAGGATTTTGTCTTAAGACCAAAACTTAAGACAAACTTAAGACAAAATCCTAACTTTACTACTCCTAAATGCCTTTTGTGAATACCGAAAGTCATAAAGGTATTATTTTGTCTCAGATTACTTTTGTGAATGGGGCCCCACGTGCATAAAAAAAAGAAGACAAATATTAAATGAAACTAAAGGTCAAGTAGAAGATTGTCTTTCTATCTGCCTGTAACTCTATCTTTACACTGCAAGAGTGTGCAGAGGACTCTTGTGCACTTTGGTTTTGGTCTGTACCGCGTGTTAGGGGGAGGGGAGGTTCTCCCTAGCTCTTTGCACTACATGCATACTACATTGCGATAAATATTAATGCGTACTGCCTGAGAGTGCCATTAGCCTATACACTTACCACCAAAATTGGAATAGAAACTTTTAAGTTGTAATTAGTGATTAAAATGGAGTAACTTTGTCATGTGTTATACCCTTAAAATAGTAATGATAAATCCTTTTTTCCTTTTGGAAAATGGGCATTTCTCTGCTCTTACTCCACAGTGTGCCTAGAGCCTGTCTTCAATGCACATCTGGGGTGGGTGACAGCTTCACTTTGTGCATTCCCTCTAGACAGACACACAAACATAGGAAGGTTAGGTTTGTCAGAGCACTCATCTGTATTCTGATGACTCTCCTGGGGCAGGAAGAGTGGAACTAGCTGACCATAGCAGCTCAATAGGTAGTATCCTGTCCCCACACAAAGGGCTGATTACCCATTACTGATGGTCTGGAGCCAGGACTGGGAAGAAAGAACGTCTGTGTACTTCAAAGATTCTTCTTTGAAGTCATCTCTACTTCAAAGACACACCCGGGCATAAATACTAGGTCTCTGACCCCTCCAAATCAGACACTATTGGACCTGTGAAGAACTCTGCCAAAAGGAAGGACTGCTGTGCTGCTACAGGGACTTTCAATCTGCTGGACTACCGCTCTGGAAGAACTTATTTTCTGCTCTGCTGTGCTGCCCTGCTGCCTGCTACCCTCTGCTCTGCTGAGGAAACGACTGGACCCATCTAACTTGAACCCAGAGTGTCTCCAGGGGCTATGCTGGCTTTCCCCCTGTTTTGAAGTCTTAGGGACATCAAAGACTTACTGCAACCCTGCAACAACACCTTGTATCTGCCATCTGTAAGTTCCAATTTGGCAAGTGGTGCCAACCCAGTCCTGGGCCCTTGGAAGTTAGTTTTCTGTGCTGGCCTAGCAATATCGACGCATAGTCTCCATTGCGCTGATCGAAACCGATGCATCCTCTTTGACGCCAATGCATTGCTGCTCGACGACATCACTTAGATGACTGCGTGGCTCAACCATGATGGACTGGGCGGCTCGATGATAACGCACCGCCTGCATCGCAAAGGTCTTGGCTGATAAAGCTTTGCCAACTGAGTGGATTTGAACTGATGCATCGTCTACAGCCAAAGGATCGACGACAACGCATTAACGCCTCTCTTCCTCAGATCCGGTATTCGACATTGACACATCTGCCATCCAAGTTACTTTTTCAGCAGACCAAGGCTGGTCCCTGTATCTGACCCATACTCCATTGCGGTCGGCCTGAACTTTGGATTTATCCCAGTTAAGCGTGACCAGATAACTCTGGGTCAGCGCTTTAAGACTGTAAGCACTATATTTTGAAATATTCTTTCAAATGTCCTAACTCTGGTTCTACTTATTGGATTTTTTTGGTTTTAGTCTGGTTTGATTCATAAAATCATTGTCTATGTTTCTAACCTGGTGGGGAGCCTTTTTGTGGTGTTATTATTGAATTAATGTGTGTGCGTGAGTTGCACAAATACTTTCCAAATTGCCTCATTCGATAAGCCTGACTCTGTACCAAGCTACCAGAGGGTGAGCACACGTTATCTTTTAGTGTGTATATCCCTTACCCTGATTAGAGTGGTGGTAACTACTTGGATAGGGTGCATACTGCTGCCAGCTAGAAACCCCGTTTATAACGCCTACCCTTTTCAACATAAACATGACAATTTTGCCAACATCAACGGATCACAAGACATCCTTTCCATCTCTATGTCAATGACACCCAACCCATTCTCTGCCTGATGGACAAGAAAACCACTACCAGAACCAACTTCACCAACTGCATGACCATAGTAACAGACTGGCCGCTAACCAACTGCCTGCATCTCATCTACATCAAGACAGAAGGACTGGTCTTCGGCAACAAGAAATCTCCATGGGATGCCACTTGGTGGCTGTTAGATCCTATATAAGAAGCTCAACATGACGGCTCAAGTCAATGCAGTGCGCACCTCCTGCTTCCACATCCTACGTATGCTACAAAAGATCTTCAAATAGTTGCCTTAGAACACCAGAAGGACCGTCATGCACACACTCATCACCAGCAGGTTGCACTACAGCAAAACTCTCTATGCCGGAATCTCCAATCAACTCTTACACAGACTACAGACTATCCAGAACATTGCTTCAAGACTCAGATTAAACCTCCCATGCTGCATCCACACCACACTGCACCTCAGGAAGCTTCACTGGCTCCCTTATTCACAAGTGCAGCTAATTCAAACTACTCACACACACATCAAAATCCGTACACTACAAACAACCCGAATAACTAAACAGCCACATACACTTTTTCCAACCTACCACGTACCTACGCTCTGCCTTACTCTTGGTAACACACAGTCCCCGCATCCACAAAAGCAAAACTGTAGATCTTTATTCCCCTACATCGCACCCAAAACATACACCAACCTCCCTCAACTCATCAGAGTCTTTACCCCAATGTTTTAGTTCCTCAAGTAGCTGAAGACCAGGCTCTTCATATAAGAACCTTGGGAACTACACACCTACAAACCTGCCGAAGCACTTGGATACCCACTTTGGTGATTAGTGTGGTATGCAAATCATTATAAAATAACAAAACATAACCCCAGGTCAAGTGCAACAACTCCCATTGGTGGCAGAAATAGACATCCGATCTCCGCAGCCGTCCCTGAACCACCAGAGCTAGTCATTGCCTTTTCAATGTTAGAATTATTTTCTTAGCAACATCTTCATAAATGAAACTTCAAATATGCATGATGCTGGAGAAAAATTACTGATGCACGGTGCCTCATTTCATATGGTTAATCTTCATAGTCCTATTCTGTGCAGACAACCGGGGTGCGCTCATATTCAACCTCCTTTCCTTTTCAGAAGAAGTCAGTTACTTTAATTGCAGAGAAACAAGGTTTTCCATTACTTTTCAAACATCCTCCTTTCTTTTGTACATGCTTCTGTCCGATTAATCTTTCTGTAAGACCCCTGTTTTTCTGAAGGCTCGACTGTCCATAAAGACAATGGTCACATTAAATAAACATATATGCATAATTAGCCGTGGTATAGTTTATTTTCTATTTCAATGTGCACTATAGAATTCTTGAAAAGAGGCACATCCATTAAGAGCCACCGTGCGCTTTCATTATGCTAAAACCAATTTAATCTTTTGAGGCGCTTAAGGAAAATCACTAGCAAAGCACATTTTCTTCATTACAAATCTGTTCTCTCTGTCGTGGGTACCTGCACCTCATGAATGTGTCATCTCGTTAGCAGCTTCGGTGAGAAAATCCCAAGGCAAAGTCGAATGGCTTTGCCATCTAAACTGTGGATGAGACTGGAGTCCCATTAGATCAGCAGCAAAGCTTAAACACGTGGAAAGCATATTTCTCTTTTTTTTTCCTCTTCAATTTCACACTAAAGATTGGTTTCTCTTAATTGGGCTAAAATATTTCTTCTCCAGCTATGCAAGACATTTTTTTTTTCAAACAGATGCAACACTGTCTTCTGCTCAGATGTATTCTTCACTTGAAATTCTGCGTGTATTTATAATTTAGCTCGCAGCATATTCTCGCATTAATTATAAAGTGAAAGAGAGCCAGGAAATGATTTTGTTCTCGTCAGTTTAGGAGCTGCATTTTGTCCTGACACCGAGCTTGCTGAGGTCTGCTACATTTGTCTCTACTCTTTTTTACGACTTACTGAATCCTCTTTCAATTGCATGTTATCTGTAAATTAAATTAGATGTTTCCGTGCCCTCAATTATCAAAATAAATACTTTCACAACCGAGCACTTGTAAAGTGTAATATGTGCATTGGTCATAAACAGTTGACATTACAAAACCAGAATGAGGAAAGCAGAGAAAATTAAATACGAATGCGTGTCAGTCGTAAAAAGCAACACTCCTCATGCCATCATTAACACAGCTGTTCACAATGCAGGAAAGGGTAGGCCTCACTTCTGCATATATTTTAATTCCTCGTTCTTTCCTAGTTATTCACACGGCACAGGGTGATCCCTGGAACTTGAGATAGCCTTGCACCAATTATGTTTCATATACTGAAGGACATAGAATCCAGGAAATGCTGTACCAACATCCCACATTGTAAGGCTATAAAATGCCAAAATGTAATGTCAACCGCAGATGGCTTTCTTGGGAGAGTGTGAACACACAGAGTTTTACATGCTGTGCTAAGTAAATAGTTAGGATTTTTTTAAGCTCTCGACCACTGACAGCAGTATTAGTTTTTGGGGAAGGCATATTTTTAGTGGACGTAGAGTGGGCTATGGACCAGCCCATTGCTAATTATTGGACTGTTTTGTTGTTTATCTCATTTGTCTCCTCTGGATTCAGTGGTTTTCTTTCTTATTCTTGTGTTCGTCTCAGTTCAGTTCAAAAGTAATGTTTATTTAGACCATAGTCTTTAAACAACCCTAAAACCCAATTAAAAATATTAAAACAATACAAAAACAAATTCTTCTCCATTTTAATCAAAATCAATAACCGGTCAGCAACATATCAGCCTATAAGTGAAATAGTACGACACGGCAATCCCGCATGTGACACAGTAACAGGATTAGGCATCTCTGTAAGTAGGACTGCTGCCTGTTCTTGTGACTTAGTTTCATATTTTAAAAAGATTGGACGTAAAGTTAGTTTCCGTTGAGCTAAAACTGAAACACAATCTAATAAAATATGCAAAATGTCACATTTTGTTCCAATATACATTTACAATTTCCATCCGGCTGAATCATTTCTGCTTTAATGTTCTCATTTATCAGCCAGGGGTTAATAGCAATCCTAAACCTTAAACTTTCACATCTAAGCCAATAGTTGAGTAATATATCAAGGTAAGGATACCAGGCTTTATTCAACCATGGGGTTCTCATACTTTGCACAGATTTTTTCATTCTCAGATACTCCATATCTACTTTTCTGGACAAATGCTGCCCTTGGGATCTGAGTGTGTTCTTAGCAAATTCTACATACAGTGTTTGTTGACAGATTCTCACTTTTAGGTTCTTAGCTACATTAAGCAGTTTCTTCCTGGTTTCCTTAGCCCATTTTAGGTTACTAGTCTGAATCTCCTCTCAGCACCATTGTTAGACCTTCTGCATGGCTCCAGAGTCCTGGTGTTTCCAAAACCTTACTAAAGCCATTTGTGTCTGTATACACCATGCTATTGTTCCTAACTGAACTCTAATGGCCTGGATCACTGCTGAGGTTGGTAGTGACAGTAAGATTTTTAAACACTTCCCTTCTTCTAGGTCCCAACCGGTTTGACCACTTAGGTACAAGACTTCGGCTCCGTACAGTACTTTCAGGGGCATCATTGCACTATCTGCCTTTATTAACGGTCTATGAGACATATCTCTATATTCTCAATTACATTTTTTCAGTCCACAGATCGATGTAAAGGCTTTCGCTTTCTGCTCTTCTATGTGCGTATGGCACTTTTATGCACCTTCAAACCAGACCCCGCGATATCTATACTCACTCACGATCTCCAATGTCATGGGGCCTAAAAACGAACTGAAGCTTGTATCTTTTTTCCCAAAACATAACATTTTTGTTTTTTCATATTTATAACTAGAAACTTTGCCTCAATACTCTCTAAAACATTTAATTTTCTTTGGAGGCCTAATTCAGTCTGGTCAAGGATCACCAGATCATCTGCATACAATAAGCATGACACTTTGTTACCATTCATTCTGGGACTGGCGCTTCTGACAACCTCTAGTATTGTTGGTAAATCTGTTAGGAATATGGCAAAAAGCAAGGGGGCTAAGACGCAACCCTGTCTAAGGCCATTTTCTATTGCTATTTTAGGCATCAAAGACCACTCCTTATCCTTAATAACCTGTGCCCAGTTTCCTCTATGTAACTCTTTCACTATAGCCAGTAAGCCTTCTGGGATATTAAACTTTTTTAATGACTCCAAAAGGCATTTACGGTCTACAGAGTCAAATGCGGCCCGAAAGTCCACTGACAGCTTTATTCGTTTTTTGGGAAGGCATATTGTTTCCAAAACATACACTTAGAGTGAGCTTTGAGCAAAGCCATTTGTTCATGATGGCTGGCTTTGTTGTCTTTCTCATGTGTCTACTTTTGATTCCATGGCTATCTTCTCTATTCGTGTGTTTCACCTGCCCAGGGGCATTTTGCTCTCACTGTGTTCGGATTGGATGAGTTGTATCCTTGCACAGCTGACAGGATGGGATTAAGGATTAGGTCTCAGCCACAGACAGCTTTAGCTGTCTTTTACACTAGACATATTGCTTTTAGTAGACATAGAGTGGGCAATGGACCAGCCCATTGCTAATTATTGGACTGTTTTGTTGTTTATCTCAGTTGTCTCCTCTGGATTCAGTGGTTTTCTTTCTTATTCTTATGTGTGCCTCGTCCAGGATAATTTAGGTCTTACAGTGTTCTTATTGATTGACCTGCATCCTTCCACTGATAATGTTACTTGAATTCAGGGAACTCTTTTTTCTTTTCCTTTAACCACTTCATGAGAATACATGTGTTTTCTTACTCTCTACCCTGTGTGTTGCTTTTCCCTTCACTTTGCCCAGCCCCTCACTCTCCATGTTTCTTCAGACGCGCCTTTTCCAAGTTATCCTTCTTCTCCATGTTGCCTCCCCCCACTGTCCATTAGTTGGTTACTTTACCCTATCTCCCATCTCAAACCCGTCTTCAATGGTCTCCACCCTTTTCTCCTCTTATCGCCCCTACCCCTGTAAAACTGTATTTAAACGATTTTGCCCACTGTGGTATTGTGAGCATTTTAAGATGGACATGCATTTGTGGTGGGCATCATGAAGTGGGTTTACATTATTTGAAAGAACTCATTCAAAGATGACCGCCATGGAAGTACACACATCCACTGTGGCCAACTTTGAATGGATGTGTTTAAATATTACAAACACATTCAAATATAGCCTCCATTGTATGCACAGCCACGTCCCTCATTTCCTGATGCTCACTGCTCTGCGCTCATACATTGTCCTAATTTTGGTATAGTAAAAGGTGTTAAAGCAGTCAATCGTGAGTTTTTTGGTGTGCTGACACCTTGTAGCAGCCTTTGACCCCACAGGATTGGAAATGTCCATAGCTGAGGTGTGCCTCATGTATAACACGTATGCACCACACTTAACACATTCTGCATACAAATCAAAATAGCACCAACCAAGAATGTTGTATTTAAAAAATCATAATTTGTGTGGTAAAATAATGAGCATGATTAAGGGAGTATGCAAAGTCATTCATTTTCCGACATGTAGATTAAGAGAATAAACAGATCATTAAAAGATTAAACAAAGTCAGTACCGTTTTATGGTAGATACTCATCAACTGATCCATCTATTAAGGAAAAGTAACATTCTTGTTAGGTATAAGGAATCCAAACAACTAGTCGTAACAGCAACTAACTCAAACTTGATAATGGAAATATTAAAATTGTAAAAGTGTTTTGTGTTACTAAATCAAATAGTAATACCAAAAACACAATAATATCCTAAAATACATGTTTTGTGAGTGGATTAAATGTATCCAGAGAACACTGTTTGAAAAAGGCAGTATGGATAGAAAGGTCCCGTTTGGAACATGAACTACCGGAGAAAAATATGAGCAGTCATCAGGAAGAATGATTCCAAAGGCTCCTGAGATTAGGTTGCAAAAGGCAGGCAGTACACAAAGAGCCACGGTGACACATGCTAGCCATATCAGAACAGGGAATAAACTTCCAATGGTGCTTGACAGAAGTCTATGTAACGCATGTTTGAAATTACCTTTTTTTAAATGCTACATGACTTGCTTGAGTCTCCTTTTAAGTTACATAGGGAAATAATTCTATGCTGCTTGTGATGCGGCCAAGAAGAGGGAGATCGTATTCCTATCATTTGGTCTTCTCTGCTATTTGATACCTTTTGGAAAATTATATGGAACACTTTGAACTGCGTTAGTGAAAAGACCATCCACCCATCCCTGAAACTAACGATATTCCATGATACTTGATATTCCAGGACTTAATTCGCATAGGAAGTGATGGATTGATTCTTTGGCGATGGATGAAATGGTATACCGAGAAGGTGGAAATTAGATACTCCTCCAATGCTGTCAGTCTGGATGGAGTCACTTAGTGACCAACTGTCAATATATGAGGAGATATGGGGTCCTTTTATAGATAGCTTGCCCTATCTGTCTTTATACTAACATATGCTTGCTTATAGACCTATTAGGTAGCTCAGTGTCATTAAGGACTAAAGAAGTGCTGCTTAATCTTTTGACTTTTGTGGACCACCTCTTAAGCATTATTAACATCCAGGGACACCTAATAAAGCATTATTAGAATCCTTGCACACTCACTGAGCCATTTATGAAACAGCAGGACCCCAATTTAAGCAATTGCGATGATTTAAACCTCATCACATCACACAAAAATAGAGAGTCAAGCCTTCATCATATAGATACAAATATGCAAAAATGCTGAAATATTTTACTTAATTTACAAACACATATAATAAAAAAATCAAAATGTTCATTCAATGCGAAAGAGGGTCTTTTCTAAATTCAACTGAGGCCCCCCCATTGTCCATCCTATATTGTACTTGATGCATTTGCACTACTTCCAGAAATCAATCTGAGTACCCTAACTTCCTTATAATGTTTGTGGAATGTCATAAAATCTTATGTCTGGCTTCTTTATTTCTGTACACCTAATTAATCTGTTAACAATATTTACATTCTAAGCAATCGCAAAGCCCCGGGGCAGGCTTCGTAGACCCTCACGGATCTCCAGACCACAGATTGAGAACTGCTGGACCTGAGTAATCAGACTAGATATAGATAACTAACTTCATTTTAAGCTGACTTAAAAACGAGATAATGGCCACGGATGGCAAATTGGGGTGAGTTTAAGTAATCCAGTAATTATATTCCTGGACCAATTTAGTCGAATAAAATGTTCATATTCTAAAATTTGCATCTGCATGGAACTTGTTACAATACAATACAATGCAATTTATGAAGCGCAGAGTTGTTTCAGAAGAAGCATCCCAGCACTCACAGCTCGTATCCTGTCCAGTAAAATGAAATAAAAAGCTGATCCCACAAAACAAGAACACCAGCTAACTTCAGAAGGGGCTAAACAAAGGCTAAGAGGGAGAGAAGTCCAAAGAGTGGATGTGAGCTAGACAAATAATTTCCACTCGTTCCTACTTGTACAGATCTGAAGAACTTGAAGTAGTTTGGACTTGTTCAATTTCAGAGTTCTAACCTGGCAATAAGGTTTGAATCCCTTTCTTAAATAAAGAGGTCCTTTCTGTTCAAGTGCTCTATAGGTAAAAGTTAGGGCCTTAAGTTAAATGCATTTAATTACAGGCAGCCATTGTAATTTTCACAGGTAAGCAGTAATTTTAAAAGGAATTTTCCAAATTAAGCTAGCAGAGGCCTTTTGAATAATCTGAAGGTGCTCATCAAATAAGCCAGCAAGACCAGAAACAGAATGTTCGTATAATCAAGTTTCAAGGTCACCATAGTGTGAACAATTATCTATCCAGTATATTTTGGAACCAATGCCTCATCCTTTTTATGGATTTAAGCATTGTAAAACAGCAGAAAGAAATTGCCTTAATTTGGGGTTCAAAAAAAGGTTGGTATTAAATTTGACACCTAGATTTCTTCCTGCTGAAGTAAGTATGGAAGGAGACACAAGCTCAGAAGGCCACCAATTGCAGTACTCAAGGGTTCATTAGGGTTTTAAAAAAAAGAACCTCTGTTATGTCAGAATTTTACTGAAGACAATTACTGTTCATCCACTCTACTACCAACTTAAGATACTGGTTAAAGGATCACAAAGCTTCCACATAATGTTCCTGAAAGAACAGGTGGAGTTGAATATCAGCTTATGAAATCACAAGCAAGCCCCAACAAATCTCGCCAATGGTTGCAGATATAAATTAAAACGAGTAAGACTCAAAGCTGAACCTTGGGGAACTCTAACATGTTGTGGGGTAGATGTATAAGATGGAAGAAAAAAAGACTACACCCTGTCTTCGAGAAAGGACTTAGGTCAAGTCAAGGCATCCCCTTGGATTCCAACTTTCCTGAGTCTATTTAATAAGGTTGTATGAGAAACCATATCAATCACCAAAGATAGATCGAGTAGGACCACCATCGCTGAGATATTCTGGTCAAGATTAGCCTTAATAAGCTCTATGACTTCAAGGAAGGAGGATTTGGTTCTAAAGCCTGAGCGGAATGCAAACTGAGAGTCATGTAAAATATGATTAGATTTCAAGGAGAAGGTGAGTTGTCTATTAGCTTGTTTCTCCATCATTTTTGCCATAGGTGCCAAAAAGGAAATTGGTCTGAAATTACTTAAGATATTAGGGTCAGCATTGAGTTTCTTTAGTAATGAAAGCAGGAGGCCTGTTTCCAACATTAGAAACTAATGCAGATTCCAATGAGGTGTTTATGATCCTTTTCAAAACAGTATTATCTTATGTGGAAGTAAATTTCAAAATATCAGTGGAACAATGAGCTAGAGGTGACCCAGTTTTGCATTTAGCTAGTTCTGCAGCGGAGTCCCTAAGAGATATGAAATTAAAAGCTGACAGTAGAGGGTTAGAAGACAGACTATCGGGCTTTGAGTTGGAAATCGGGCATAATTTGTTTGAGCTTTCTTCAAAAGAAGTCTGAAAGATCATTAAAAAATTTGACAAAAAAAGTATATTTATTCTCTATGGTGGTAGGTGAGAGAAAATAAGTGACAATTGATGAAGCAGATAAACTGCTGGATCCTTCCAGCTGATACATAAAACTGATTTCAACACCTATGAGAAAAAAATCACACACATGCACAAATTGTGCTAAATATACACCGGAGAAATATGAGAAACAGACCATGAAAAGACTTAGTTACTGCATAGTAAAAGCATGCAGATGATGAGTAGATTAGATAAAACCATGCATTCCAATAACGTACTTTTGTTATTTACAAAATTGTGTTAGCATATTTTAACGTGCAGTAAAAAGTGAGTGATGACTCGCGTATTTTAAACGATTAATAAATCATCTACATTAAATAACAGTGTGTGTGAAGAACTAATAAAACTAATGTCATCAGGATGACATTATGTCTGTATTTTAGGAGTCTCATTTTATAACTCTATGTTTTACAAGCAAAATATGTGCACCAACTGAGAAAAGAAAATAGGGTGCTACGCATTTATAATGAGATTGAAAGTTTTGAAATTTTCAGACAATAATTTTCATATATGTACTCATAGAAATTGCTAGAAACAAAAATACTATTCTATCTTTTGATATATTTTCATACATTGATGCTTTGGAAATGTAGTACTATGTCATCGTTGCACGTGCTAATTACAATGAAACTAAATTATTCTATGAGTGCAAATGAGTTTAAAGACATATATGGATATCAAGACTCTATAATGAAAGGTATATTTCCATTATTTTATATTCTTTATTTCATAAACCACATTCAATTTAGGCCTTCATTTTCCTTACTTACTTGCATTTCGTTCTCATGGAAAAGCTTCGTAGATTTACAATGTGGAATTAAACTATGTTTCGTAGAGACAGTTCCCATGCACCTACTAGGCCTACTTGCAAACTTTGTGTTACTTTGGGAACATCTGCTGTGAGAAACTGTCCTCTTGAACTGACTAATGTGCTTCTGCAAAAGGACCATTGTAGAAAATAATATACTCTGGATGGTTTGTTGGCTTACGTGATGTTCACCACCTTTTTGCTATAATATTGGTCTTCTTTATGCTGCATGATATACCAATGGACTGAGTGGTCTGACCAGATGAGGTGACCCAGAAGGTGACACCCCGGAAATTGTGGAATAATATATGCTGTGTGACAAAGCGACAGTGAATTGTATTGGTGGTTTGAGACCTTTCTCTTTTGCGAACTTTCAGCGCCTTGAGACCCTCACGGCTGAGTAGCGCGCTCTATAAATGCTCTGATTGATTGATTGAACTTAGAGGCATCCTTCGCTCATTGCCCACTAGCTGTATTGAGCAGGTAGAAACCTGCCAATATGAGGCTGAGTGCCTGTAATCCGCATATACCACTTGGGTATTCATTTTCAGCAATGATCAGTGGCAGGAAAAGCGTTACACTGACAGGCAGTGCCATAGATAATTTGTGAAACAAACCGAAAACTACAGAGCCCACAATGCTTCAAAATGGCAACAGTGGAGTCTCAGTATAAATGTTTGGAAATCAATGAAGGACTTGTAATGCTACCGTGAACAGGAAATGTAAAGTTCGAAACGCGTAGGAGTGCAAGAAGAAAATGGGTCAATAAACCTGCTTTGAAATCAGGAAGAGTGCACCGTAATTTATTGTTTTTGCTCAAACAGAATTTTTGCAGGGCTGTCCTTACCCCACCGCCAGCACCAGCGTATTGTTGCTCCCCCCGTAGAGGACATTTGCGTGTTTACAGAGTATTACGGGGGAGAGCCCAGCTCAAATGATCCAGTGATCAACCTATGGACGTGTGCGAGGAGTCAGCGGTGACGAAACAAAATGCTGATGTTGGTCGGAACTATTCCAAGGTTAATGTTATTATGTCTCTTTTATAGCGCACGGCTACCCCAAGGGGTGTCCCGGCGCTTTGGCAAAGAGAACTGGGGAAGAAAACACAACACAACTACTCGCAGAGGCCAAAAAAAATCATACAGAAAAAAGCCAGGTCTTCAACTCCTTTCTAAAGGAGAGGAGATTGTTGGCTTTCCTCAAGGAAACAGGAAGCTCATTCCAGCAACGTGAAGCCAGGTATCGGAAGGAGCGACCTCCGATCCGGGAGAGTCTGATAGAAGGAACAACGGCTTTGGCCAACAAGGCCGACCGTAGAGTTCTCCTTGGCACATAAAAGGCCAAAAGCTTCCCCATGTATTTAGGGCCAATCGAATGAAGGGCCTTAAAAGCAAGGGTCAAAGCCTTGAAAGTTATTCTTTTAGAAATGGGCAACCAATGCAGTCTCTTAAGCAATTCGGAGGCTTTTGCCCTGCGCGGAAGACCAAAGATGGCTCTTGCCGCCGAGTTATGCACAATTTGCAGGCGGGCCAGGAGATATTTAGGCAGTCCTAGATATAGGGCATTCGCATAATCCAATCGCGATCCTATTAGAGACTGAACAATGACTTTTTTGTGTTGCAAAGACAACAGCGGAAGAAACTTCTGTAGCATTTTCAAAATGCCAAAGCATTTCCCAGACAACCCGATGATCTGTGGTCTGAAAGAAAGGCCATCATCACACAACACCCCAAGGTTTTTTGCTTTTGCAGAGGCCGCATCAGGAGGAAACATGTCCAGGGGCCACCATGTTTTCCAGCTGGGATCAGGTGGACATCCGAAAAAAAGCAGCTCCGACTTATCGCAGTTGCATTTCAGGCTGTGCCGCCGGAACCAGTCAAAGACCGCACCCAGGCAGTTTTTGTTCCGACTACCATCAAAAGCCTCTCCCTTCTTACACGTAAAGAGAAGCTGGGTGCCATCAGCGTAGGATATGATCCGGGCACCGAAGGACTCCGCTACCGCCGCCAGAGGGGCCATATAGATATTAAAAAGGGTGGGGCTCAGGATAGATCCCTGGGGAACCAAGACCTCTAGCGGCGGCATTTCAGCGGAGAACGGAGGTGCCCAGACCACTTGTCGGCGGTCGGTCAAAAAAGATTTAAATCAGTTCAACACCGTCCCTCGAAGACCGATCTCCCAGAGTCTAGAAGGGAGACCGTCGTGAGGGACGGTGTCGAAAGCCGCCGACAAGTCCAGCATAACCAGAATGGCCTTGCCCCCGAGATCAAGAGTCTCTCTGATGGCATCGGTGATCTCAAGAAGGGCTGTCTCCGTGCTAAAATTAGCACGGAAGCCCGATTGAGAATCATGTAAGATGTTATTGCTCTCAATAAAGTTGGAAATAGAGAGCTGCACATGTTTCTCAATCACCTTTGCCAGAGCAGGGAGAAGGGAGATCGGCCTATAGTTAGCGTGAACAAGGGGATCCAAGGTAGGCTTTTTGAGCAGCAGCAAGATCAAAGCATGTTTCCAAGCCAGATGTACCTCTCCCGTGATCAGGGAGAGATTGAGCAGCGGATTAAGCAGGATGTTAACTGCAGGCGCTACTCTTCGCAGGCATTTGGCTGGACAGGAGTCAAGTGGCGAACCAGATTGAAGCCGGGACAAAAGGTTGAGAGAGGTGGCAGAAGACAGGGGAGGAAATACCGAGAGAACAGGACCGTTCTCTACCGATGGTATGGGGAAGGTAATCGGTTTACTAACCGTAGAATTGGGGCTGGCATCAGGGAAAGAATCTTGAATAGACTTAATTTTATTTACGAAGAAGTCCCCAAGTTGGCTGATCCAAGCTTCGGTATGAGAATGAGAGGGCGAGCTTAAGGAAGCGGAGATAAACTCCTTTACTATCCTAAAGAGTTCTTTACTTATATTTTCCGCCTCATCGATTCTGCGCTCCAGGTATACTTTTTTTCCATCAGAGATGTGCTTATGATAAAGCCTAATCGCATCCCGATATTTTGCTTTATCATCCGGATCATACTTGCGCCTCCACACTCTTTCAGCTTTTTTACATTCTTGACGCATTTTCCCGAGGAGGGGGGTAAACCAAGGGGCCGAGGCGTGTCTGGCCGAGAACTTAGCTGGCTTACCCGGGGCTAGCTCATCAAATCTGGCCGTCAGCCACTTCTGGACCGAATCTAAATTTTCCTCCAGATTACCAGTAAGCTCACAGGGATGACGGCGGAGAGCATCGGAAAATAATTCCGCCGTAACTTGATGAAATGGCCTCACTGGCCGTTTCACATCTTTCAGCACTCTAGGGCCAGTCATAGCATAGGAGGGAATACAAAAATTTATTAAAAACATGGTCTGACCATAAGACTGGGAGCGGCGGGGACACATCAATCAGTCTGGTCGAGAGAATCTCATCAATAGTATGTCCTTTGATATGAGTGGGGCTGGTGATATAAGAGATCAACCCTAACGGGGAAACAATATCATGCAACTTAATTGTGTCAGGATCCGCTGCATCATCCATATGGAGATTCAGATCACCCAGCAAAATACAATGCTCCGATCTCAGGCAGGGCACAGAAAGCGCCATCTGCAAATCGTCGAAAAAAGAGCCAAGGGGCCCAGGAGCTCTATAGATCAGGATCCCAGTGCATGTTTGACAGGGAGATAGCCCAAGGGTAAAACCTAAGGCTTCACAACCCGTGATATTATCAACGGGAAAAGTAGTGCAAGTGAAACACTTGTCCACAATCAATGCCACGCCCCCTCCCCTGCCTCCCACTCTGTCCCTCCTGAAGATGGAGTAATTAGGAGGAATGGCAGTCGCTAGATCGGGGCCAGAGCTCTCTCCGAGCCAAGTCTCCGTCAGAAACAAGCAAGATGATTTAGAATCAGACAGCAAATTCCAGATATCAATGGAATGTCTACTAAGGGATCGAGTATTGAGGCGAGAACATTGATGATGAATAAGAGGGGTCTCAAATACGGATCCCTTCCGAACAGAAACCGGCCAACCACATGTCGGACAGCCCTTCCCGAGAGAACGACCGCCCGGAAAGACATGGAGGCAAATAAAGGACTGTCTGCGCAGAGCAAAAAGCTCCGTAGAGGTGTAAGAGAGCCTACGGACGGGACCAACACACATCCCCAAGTGTGAGAAGAAAATAGGGACCAAAAGAAGGCACGAGCTCCTACCTCAACCGCCTCCGAGACGCTGACGAGCGCAGACGGGCAGGACTCTGGCACGACTCAGGCGCACGGAAGGCGCTACCGCTGGGCGTCACCGCTGCGCGCCAAGAGGCAAGCTTTAAATAGCCTGCTCCCAGCCTCCACGAGCGCAGGGACGCTCCACGATGGCGTTCGCTACTCCCTTCCCAATCCAAGATGGCACTCCCAGCCCACAACCTCCCCGGAACCGGACCCGCAAAACAGCGGTGGGTCTTCCAGAAGAATTATGGTGCAGGTAAGGGGCAGGACAGGGTCAGTAAAAACAAGGGATGACTGAAAACAAAATTAAAGTAAATGCAAAAAACGGGCGATTTAAAATTAGGCAGAACACCGCTCTAGGTGCGCGCGACCAACAGCGAGGCGCGGAAGCACATTCTCGACCACAGGACACCTTTACCAGGCTGCCCCCTCACTGAGCTCGCCTTAAATAGCCTGCTCTCAGCGTCCACGAGCGCAGGGACGCTCCAAGATGGCGTTCGCTACTCCCTTCCCAATCCAAGATGGCACTCCCAGCCCACAACCTCCCCGGAACCGGACCCGCAAAACAGCGGTAGGTCTTCCAGAAGAATTATGGTGCAGGTAAGGGGCAGGATAGGGTCAGTAAAAACAAGGGATGACTGAAAACAAAATTAAAATAAATGCAAAAAACAAGCTATTTAAAATTAGGCAGAACAGCGCTCAAGGCGCGCGCGACCAACAGCGAGGCGCCGAAGCACATTCTCGACCACAGGACACCTTTACCAGGCTGCCCCCTCACTGAGCTCGCCTTAAATAGCCTGCTCTCAGCGTCCACGAGCGCAGTGACGCTCCAAGATGGCGTTCGCTACTCCCTTCCCAATCCAAGATGGCACTCCCAGCCCACAACCTCCCCGGAACCGGACCCGCAAAACAGCGGTGGGTCTTCCAGAAGAATTATGGTGCAGGTAAGGGGCAGGACAGGGTCAGTAAAAACAAGGGATGACTGAAAACAAAATTAAAATAAATGCAAAAAATGGGCGATTTAAAATTAGGCAGAACAGCGCTCAAGGCGCGCGCGACCAACAGCGAGGCGCCAAAGCACATTCTCGACCACAGGACACCTTTACCAGCGACACCTTTAATATAACAGGACACCTTTAATATGCCGGCTTTTGTCCTAAATACAATCGCTGACCTACCCAACACGGATCGTAAGGAACATACAACAACACCAAGGAACCTCACCTGGCAACACCCGGTTGAGCGACAATGCGAGGTGTCGGAGGACATCGGGCGGGTCGGGAGTCTCCTGGGTAAGTGAATACAACGTTGCAAGCCAGGTAAAGAAACATTGCTGTTGTTATTTTTGAGCTGAAAGCAAGTGCTACTCACTCAGTGTTTTACACAAAGAACTGAGAGAGACACAGATGAAAAGTCTAAGCGCTATCCTGAAAGCGAACAAATTGAACCCATGAAGTGAAACTTCAGTGACAAATACGATCTTCCCACGCTGGATGCAAAACAAGTCGGGCGATCAAGGAATCTGATCAGCTGACTGAGATTCTTCACAAGTAAACGTGAGACATAGGATGACCGGTCCAACCTAATGAAGTCCAAAACTATAAAAATATAAACTTATCGAATCATGAAGAAGAGAGCCGCAAAGTGCTTGGATAAAGTAAAAAGTATGTTTCTAAAAACCCAACCTACTACAGGGGCAATTAATTCAAAAACGAACTCTTCAAATCCTGTGATAAGCACCCTGAAACAATTATTCTTACAGTTATAAAAACTTCTCCCGAAGGAAATATCCTGTGGATGGGAAATTATTACCCTGGAAAAATATCTTGAACTGGGTCTAGTGTCGCGGGGACTACGCATTTTTACCCTACCGAATCATCCAGATACGAGCCCAGAGATGCTCAAAGAGTGGGGCCATAACAACATGGAATGTTCGTGCACAATGATACTAATTATAGAAAAGTACGCGAAGAAAAATGTGGAGGAATTACATACTAAAATCAAGGAAATAGAACAGTTGATTACAGCAACCGGACAGGAAGAGGACGAAATCAATAAATTACGTACAATCATGGAAAAAAATCTAGACAAACATGAGAGTGAAATAGAGGAAAGAAAACAGCGCAAATTCAGAAGAGACGAAACTGACTACGAAAACGGAACCATATTTACCTTTGCGAAAAGATTCGACATTCTGAAAAAACAAGCAAATACCAAATAGACAAATGCACAAGCATCTCCTATTGTAATACCAAGTGAAACTGAATCGGATATAAGTGAGGAAGAACAAAGAACGGCAATTCCGACAACAACTAAGAAATACTCTTTTTTTAGACAAGATGCAAATGTTTTATCAAGACCAGCAGAATCCAAAAATGACAGAGGTCGAGGCAGAGGAAATATCAGGGTCCGTGGCCAGGGCCGTGGCCGTGGAAGGGGTCAATTCGTAAACAAAATTCAAAGCGCAAAAACCAGAAGAGGAAGAAAAACAAAGATATCCGCTGCGCAACAGGACATTGACAAGAAAGTGAACACTGACAACAAAATAGACATTGAACCAAATTTGATCATCAACCTATCTAGTTACAATCTCTCAGAAACAGAAAAAAGATTGTTAAATAAAGGGCTCACATTCTGCCCGGAAAAACATCAGGACAGTGTGGAAACAAAAATAGACATGTATAAATATATTCGGAAACTAAAGGTTAAAAAATTATTTTCCAAAATGCCGATGGGTACATCAACGGTCATACCAATATATCCAAATGAGCAACCTGAAACACGGGCCATTTCAGAAATACTGAGTATGAGAATTGCATTTGAATTAGCACACCAAATAGAGGAAACGGAAACAACGGATACGGATCCTGACTCACTCAGAAGCGGTCGCTCCACCACGCTCCCTGGCCACTTAAGTATCAGTTGCTCTTGTTTGCTCTCATCGCGCACTGCTTGTTTTTGCATTTCCTGTGCTGAATATAAAATCGTAAGCGGCGCTTTTAATCTCAAATCCTCCCTGCCTGATTTGAATAGCAGCGCTTCATTGCGATCAGTGCTCACTGTTGTAATCGCATGTGCTGTGCCTGTATAAAATCGTAAGCGTCGCTTTGTAGAACATATTCATCAGTGCTTTAATATATTCATAGCGCTTCATTGCTCCCAGGGCTCATTGCTGTAACTATAATTTCTCTGCCCCTGGAATCAATCGTACTGCCCTATTGCCCATTTTCATCACTGTTTGGCTCGCACCGATCGGTATATTACTTTTTGACCGATCGTGCCGGTGCCACTACTGCCCATAGCGTTACTCCGCACCCCAATATCGTCCTGCTTTGGTGTTTTGTTTATTTTGCGGCCATTTTGCAGTTTGTTGTTCTGCCTCCTGGCCCGTCTGTACACCCCGCCCCCGCCTCCCAGCTGACCCTCCCTCGCCCCTCCTCTCCACTATCCACATATGACAGATGCATTTCCGCGCAGAGTTCATGCGCAGCGGTCGCGCCCCATGCGCGCCGAAGGTGCGCCAAATGTGAGCCCGTCTACGCCCGTCCGCGCCTGGACCGCGCCCAGCTCCAGACCCCCTGGTCCTCGCAAACCGCACTCATCCCGCATAACATATGACGCCTCGACCCTCCTAGCCCTTGACCCCGGACGCACACCACAATGCTACGAAGCTGCCCCAGGACGTACCCACGGCCCCTTCGCCTGACACTCCTGCAAGTTCGCCTGCATCTAGACCCCCACCAAATCCACTAACTCCAAACACAGCTCCGACCCTAACCACCTGAAGTGCATCCTGCTAAACACCTGCTCCATCCACAGACACGCCACAGAACTCTGGGACCTACTCGACACTGCTTCACCGGACATCGCCTTCCTTACAGAAACCTGGATGAACGCCTCTTCAGCACCCGACATCGCCATAGCCATCCCGGACGCCTCCAAGATCATCTGAAAAGACCGCACCAACCAAACAGGAGGAGGCATCGCCATCATCCATAAGAACACCATCAGAATCACGACCAGCTTCGACAATAACCTTACAACCGCCGAACACCTCCACTTTCGGATCCACACCGACCCCAGGACCACACTTAGAGGCACCCTCATCTACAGACCACCAGGAACCCGTAAACAATTCAGCGAAGACATCACTGACTTCATCAGCCCACATGCCCTCGCCTCAGAGAACTACATTCTACTGGGAGACCTCAACTTCCACCTGGAAAAGAAAAACGACAGCAACACCACCAACCTTCTGGACAACCTGGCCAATCTTGGGCTCAAACAACTTGTTGACACCCCCACCCATGTAGCCGGACATACGCTCGACCCAATCTTCACCTCCAGTAAGCACATCTCCTTCGATCACACCACAGCTCTCCACTGGACGGACCACAGCTGTGTTCACTTCAACTACAAAACCACCTCGACCCACAACCCCCACAACCTATTCCATGAAGAAACTGGCACAAAATCACCACGACCAACTCCTCACATCGCTCAATCAAAACCCTCCCGCCCTCTCATCAGACTCAAACCAAGCGGCCACCAAACTCAAACAATGGATCACTCACAGCGCTGATGAACTAGCACCCTTGAAAAACCACCAAACCAAACAGGGTAACAAAAAAGCCCCCTGGTTCAACAAGGACCTTAAGAAATCCAAGAAACTATGCGGTACTCTCGAGAAAACATAGAGAAAAAACCCAACCACTGACAACCTGACCACCTTCAAGACAGCCACCCGCAAACACCACCAACTGATCAGATCCACCAAGAAGTCAGCATTCAAGGATCGACTCGACAACAACGCCCATAACAGCAAGGAACTATTCAACATCGTCAAAGAATTTACCAACCCCACCACAGCCTCAAACGACATCACTCCCTCCCAAGAACTCTCTTCTCCTTATCCTCTTTCTTCTATAACAAAATCGCCGACATACATAACAGCTTTGAGAACATTTCCAAAGAACAGTCCACTCCACCCACCTCCGAACCTAAACCGCCCTCTAACATCCTTAACGCCTGGAACCCAATCACCACTGAAGACACCATCCGCCTAATGAACTCCATCCATTCAGGCTCGCCAACCGACCCCTGTCCCCAACACATCTTCAACAAAGCAGATTCCATCATCGCACCCCATCTCCGTGATGTCATCAACTGCTCCTTCAACTCCGCTACCTTCCCAGAAAGCTGGAAACACGCCGAACTCAACGCCCTCTTGAAGAAACCCACAGCGGACCCCTCTGAACTCAAGAACTACCGCCCCATCTCCCTCCTCCCATTCCCTGCCAAAGTCATTGAGAAAGCCGTCAATAAACAGCTCGCCGCCTTCCTTGAATCCAACAACTCCCTCGACTCCTCACAGTCCGGCTTTCGAGCCAAACACAGCACCGAAACCGCCCTTATTGCAGCGACAGACGACATCCGAACACTACTGGACAACGGAGAAACAGTTGCCCTCATCCTACTCGACCTCTCCGCCGCCTTCGACACGGTCTGTCATAGCACCCTCATACAACGCCTCAGCAACACCGGCATACAAGGAAAAGCCTTAGACTGGATCATCTCGTTCCTCACAGGGAGAACCCAGAGAGTCTGACTCCCCCCATTCAAATCAGAAGCCACCAAAGTCATCTGCGGAGTACCACAAGGATCATCACTCAGTCCCACCCTCTTCAACGTTTACATGAGCCCCCTCGCATCCATCGCGCGACAACACAACCTCAACATCATCTCTTACGCTGACGATACCCAGCTGATCCTTTCCCTTACAAAAGACCCTAACACCGCCAAAACCAATCTTCATGAAGGCATGAAAGAAGTAGCCGAATGGATGAAAAACAGCCGCCTAAAACTTAACTCAGACAAAACGGAAGTCCTCATCCTAGGATCATTCCCATCTGCCTGGTACGACTCATGGTGGCCATCGGCCCTGGGCACGGCACCCATACCCACAGACCACGCACGTAACCTAGGCTTCATCCTAGACTCCTCCCTCTTGATGTCCAGACAAGTCAACGCCGTCTCATCCTCTTGCTTTAACGTACTTCGTATGCTCAAAAAAATCTTTCGTTGGATCCCCACCGAAACAAGAAAGACTGTCACCCACGCCCTGGTCACTGGCCGACTGGACTATGGAAACACCCTCTACGCCGGAACCACTTCCAAATTACAGAAAAAACTCCAACGCATGCAAAACGCATCAGCCAGACTCATATTGGACATCCCGCGCCAAGCTCACATTACCGGTCACCTGAAAGACCTCCACTGGCTTCCCGTCAACAAGAGAATAACGTTCCGTCTCCTCACCCACGCACACAAGGCCCTCTACAAACTAGGAGCCGAATGCCTCAACGCACAAATGTCCTTCTACACACCGACCCGCCAACTAAGATCCTCCAATCAAGCCCTCGCTGCAGTTCCACGCATCCAAAGATCCACCATGGGAGGAAGATCCTTCTCCTACTTGGTGGCCAAAACTTGGAATTCTCTCCCCACTCACCTCCGCCTTACCCAGAACCACATTTCCTTCAGGAAGGAACTTAAAACCTGGCTATTCGATAAATAATGCACCCCCCTCCCCCAAGCGCCTTGAGACCCTCTGGGTGAGTAGTGCGCTATACAAATTCCTGAACTTGAACTTGAACTTGAACTCTTAACAGACATGGGAATAGAATCTGACATCCATCCAAGAACAAAATTCAAGAAAAAATCCAAGTTTTGTCCTGTACTTCACCCCGGCAAACGCATAGATGTATTCCAAGACTTAGTAGTTGCAGAATTGGACACCATGAAAAATATGAAAACTAAAAAACAGGAAAATCTCTCATGGAACGAAAGACAAGCACTAAAATCTCTAAAAGAAAACAACACCATTGAAATTAAACCAGCCGACAAGGCCCGGAATATTGTGATTCCGGATAAACAAGACTACATTGAAGAGGCAAATCGACAATTAAATGATGCTGCCAACTATACAATTATCTCAGAAAATCCAATTGTAGAAATGACAAATAAAATACACAAAAAAATTGCGGAATGGCATGAAAAAGGACTACTAAATCAAGATGAGAAGAACTTTTTAACAGTACCCCATCCAATAACTCCAACCATATATTTTCTGCCAAAAGTGCACAAAACACTACAGAAACCACCAGCACGTCCGATAATATCAAGTTGTGGATCATTATTTGAAAACATAGCATCATATGTGGATTTTTTCCTGGCCCCCATAGTCCCCACTTTAAGTTCATTTATAAAGGACACGGGTGATTTCTCGAGAATCCTGATGGACACGGCTTGGCAACCAGAATACCTGCTGGTGACAATCGACGTTGTCTCCTTGTACACGTCTATTGACCACGAAATAGGCCTGAATGCGATCTCTTACTTTCTGAAACAAAGACCTATTGGAGAGATCCAACACACCAAAATGATCATGAGCATGATTGAAACATGTCTTACCAACAGTGACGGCTCGTGGAGGGAGTTACGGTGGGGCAGGAGGGTGGGGAGGGGGAGGGGCAGGGTGGAGGTTCCTAAAAACCGGCATATGGATAATTACAGGTAAGTAAACAATTTAATTAATAAAACGAATTTCGTAGTGCGCCTTGCATCGCAAAATGCAATGTAGTGCGAGCTACGAAATTCGTTTTATTAATTAAATTGTTTACTTACCTACAATTATCCATATGCCGGTTTTTAGCAACCTCCGCCCTGCCCCTCCCCCTCCCCGCCCTCCTGCCCCACCGTAACTCCCTCCACGGGCCGTCACTGCTTACCAACAATGTGTTCACTTTCAATAATAAAATGTACTCAAAGAAACGCGGGACTGCTATGGGAGTTTCCTTCTTTCCAAGCTATGCGAATCTCACCATGGGATGGTGGGAGAGATGCGTAGCTTGGAGAGAATAAAACGACCCATACACCACTCATGTGGTATTGTGGTTAAGGTTCATCAACGACCTTTTTCTTATATGTAAAGGCACAAAAGCGAAAATTCTGGAATACATTAAAATCCTCAACGACAATGATGTGGGTCTCAAATTCACATATAATATTCAAGATAGAGAAACAGATTTCTTGGATACAAAAGTGTACATAAAAAACAGCAAACTCCAAACCACACTATTTCGTAAAAAAACATTAACGAACAGCATCCTGCATGGGTCTAGCTTTCACACAGTATCATTGAAACGAAGTATTCCCTACAGAGAATATCTCCGAATGAAAAGAAACTGTTCAGAAATGACCAAAATGGAGAACAAATTCAAAGAAACCAGAACATGGTTCTCCAGAAGAGGTTACAAACACAGTGACATCATTCGTGGAGAAGAAAGAGCGAGAACTAAAACAAGAGCGGAAACACTTATAGTTAAGAAAAAACAAGACCAACAAAATTAGGAGGACATACCCCGTTTGATCTTAACATATTCAAAAGAAAGTTTTCAAATTAAAAAAACACATACAAAATACTGGAATGTGCTTAAAAAGTACCCGGACATTGGAAACCGGATTGGTGATCAACCACTGATCTCTTATAGAAAAGCACCATCCATCAAGGACGCCTTGGTGAACAGCCATTTCACTGTGAAAAAAGCTGAGACCTGGTTGCAAAAACGCCAACGAGGATTCACTAAATGCATGTCATGCAAGGCGTGCAAGGCAGGAAGAAATCTGAAATCCCTAAAAGACTCTAATGGAAATACCTTTGAAGTAACAACTAAAATGACACGTGAATCACATTTTGTAGTTTATATAATTGAATGTGAATGTGGCAAATGCTATATTGGATCAACGATCTGTGCTCTAAAAAAAGGATACTGGAACACATCAGAGTGATCCAAAACAAAGATACATCGTATGCTATAGCCAAACACATAATCAGCCACAAAAACAAAACATGGAAAAACATCAAATACTCGGGCATTGCCATGGTGATGGAACATGAAAGAGGAGGTAACAGGCTCCAAAAACTGAGACGCCTGGAATCAAAACTAATTATCCGTTTCAAAACAAAGGTCCCAAGAGGTTTGAACGGGAAGGAGGAAATGCACATACACTTATGAGACTCTCCAATATACAGAAACTCAAAATATAATAATATAAAAAAATATTATTTTCCATTTATCACAATGTATATATGTAACAAATCCTTGACTTTCCTGAAAACTCTGAGACTTTGACTCGTAGAGACTTTTCAATACATTGTAAATACTTGAATTTAAATGCAAAATATTGAATTTATTATAAGGAATGGGAGGTGTGATCATGTCTCACATGTTTATCAGTAGTTATCAACATTATTTTTTGGGTCTATGGACCATGCCTTGAAGTGAACACGTCAAGTACATACCCAGAATCATTGCAATGAGCACTCAGCTCACACAAATTAAACATAATCCACATAATATGCGTATTACAGGCACTCAGCCTCATATTGGCAAGTTATCTACCTGCTCAATACAGCTAGTGGCTTGTGTAACTTGTGCGACCTTGTTGCAATCACCTTAGCCCTAGCCGATATACCACTTAGGTATTCATTTTCAGCAATGATCAGTGGCAGGAAAAGCGTTACACTGAGAGGCAGCGCCATAGATAATTTGTGAAACAAACCAAAAACTACAGAGCCCACAATGCCTCATAATGGCAAAAGTGGAGTCTCAGTATAAATGCTTAGAAATCAATGAAGGACTTGTATTGCTACAGTGAACAGGAACTGTAAAGTTCGAAACGTGTAGGAGTGCGAGAAGAAAATGGGTCAATAAACCTGCTTTGAAATCGTTCAGGAAGAGTGCGGCGTAATTTATTGTCTTTGCTCAAACAGAATTTTTGCAGGGCTGTCCTTAAGCCGCCGCCAGCACCAGCTTATTGTTGTTCCCCCCGCAGAGGACATTTGCGTGTTTATATATAAATATATATCAAGCTCAGTTGTCACGTCACTCCTTCCCGTTCACTCACAATCGGGTGCTTTTCGAGCGCGGTGACAGACGCTGCGCGGATCTCACCAATCCAGAGCTACTTGCACAAAAATACACAAGCATTCTCAGGAACGCTGTAACTCCCAGATTTTATTGGGGTTTAAAGAATATACACCTCCAGACGCGTTTCGGCTGCCGCCTTTCTCAATTGTGGCCGGCGCCGCAATGAGGCAAGCTTAAATAATGCAGTACTGGTGAAATAAACAATGGACACCTAACTTGAATCAGAAAAGGTGTTGGCCATTTCTAAACGTATACAATAGTATAGAAAAGTGTCCAAAAACATCAGTCACTGCTTAGACATAAATGTTTCTCCTTAGACATGTAGATAAACATTACATAAATTATAATTCCCTGGATGGGCTTTAAATTGCTCATGGTATTAATACCAAGATACCTCTTTGGCTCAAATGTAACTAATCATGCCCTGGATTGGCTACACTCTGAGCCAATGGTGATTATTACCTAAGTTTCAGATATAGTCTCAATTACTAAAGTAAACCAGTGCATGCAATAAATCTAGAATCACATATTATACATTACTATACAGGGAGCACTATAGGTGTACGGCCATCTCCTCACCACTATTTAGGCCACTTGGCCTCTTGGTTTAATTTTCAATGATGTGCCGTGATTCTAATCTGCGTAACTGTAAAAGTCTACTTCCTCCTCTCACATTTAAGGGCACTTGGTCCATACAGTAGAAGCTCAAGAGATCCCTATTGCTGCTGTCAAACATCTCAAAATGCCTAGCCACCGGATATGATGGATCTTTATTCTGTATGGCCTTGAGGTGTTCCAAGATTTTAATTTTGGTGGGATGAATAGTGCTTCCAATGTAACGCAAGCCACACGGACATACCAAACAGTACACCATGTGGCTTGTGTTACAGTTCATCAGACTTTTGATCTTCATTAGTTCCTTCATACCTGGTACCTGATATTCCAACACTATTCTGCTGTTTTTACACGCCCTGCACTTGAGACATGGAGAAAACCCTACCAGTTTACCAAATGGAGATACTCTACTCAACTTCTCAAAGTGACTCTGCACTAAACTGTTGCATAACGATCTTGCTCTTCTGAAAGTTGAAAGAGGCGCCCTCGGTAAATCCTTCCCTATTACTGAGTCCGACCTCAAGATATGCCAATTTTTGGCAAAAATCATCCTAATTTCTGTAGAGTCACTTGAATAGTCTGCTATCATCCTCAAGCTGTTTGCATTTTCTTCTTTTGCTGTCTCTTTTTTAGTGTTAGATTTTCCTGCGGCTGTCAAGTCTCTTCTAGGTTTCTTATCAACTTTAGACTTAGCCTCATCAAGCGTAGCCTTACTATATCCTCTCACCTCAAACCTCCTCCTGCTTTCTTTGGCAGCAGTGTAGAAATCACACGAACGTGTGCAGTTTCTTTTACTTCTTAAAAGTTTGCCACACGGGATACTAACTATTGTTTTCTCTGGATGGCAGCTGTTCCGTGTAATATGGAAATCCCTGTGGTGGGTTTCCTGTGCAATGCCGTGCACAGTCTGCCATCCGCAGGGAAAACCTTTCAGTGTCAGAATATTGACCATTTCCGCACTAACTTCACCTGAGAATTTGAGGTTTAGATTATTCCTATTGAGAATCTCAATGTATGCCCTGGTTGATTCCTCTGTGCCTCTATAGACGATAAATAAATCGTCTATATACCTGGTCCAACTTACAACCCTACGGGTACATTCCTCGTTCCCGTACGCCCAGGTCACCTGCTCCTCCTACTAGCCTACAAAAAGGTTTGCGTAGCTGGGGGCAAAGCAGGTGCCCATTGCGGTGCCAGATTATTTTAAAGAGCTGTTTAAAGAGCTGTTCCTGAAAAAGGAAGGTATTACTTCCCAGGCAGAATTTAACAAACTCCAGCAGCATTACATTGTGCTCTGCTTGATTAATTGGTTTAGTATCAAGAAACCATCTAATTATAGATATATTGGTGGACTGGCTGGCTGAAAATAAAGCACTTTGAGCACTGAATTTTGGATCTGCTCTTCGTCATTATCCATACATATTTTCCTTTTGGTTACGACTTACGTCAATATATATATATATATATATATATTACCTACTGGAGGTCGCCAGTAGGTAAATATAGTTAGGACCTAGTTTTCCATAGGAAATCCGCAACATTCTATTTGGAATAATTTTGGCGCCGGTCGACGAATCTTCGCGAAATTCTCCAAGAAACTTGTCTGCTCTGCTCCGCTACTTCCCTGAAAGTTTGGGGGTGATTCGTGAAGCAGGGTTGAGAAAAAAGGGGGTCCCAAAATGTGTTTTCCCATGCAATTTTCCGTAGGACCTTTAGCCAGGGCTACAACCCGAACGGCTGAACGGAATTACACCAAATTTGGCAAAAAGGTAGAGTTCGGTTTGCAGATTACCCTTTTTGTTAAATCCGTTCAGTAGTTCCTGAGAAAATCAAAAGTAAAATCATAGATATATCTATAGATATATCTATAGGTGAAGCATGAGCTTTATGCTAATTGGCTGTCAACACTTCAAACCAGGAAGTATTGGCAGCCATCCTGTGCCTCTGTACAACTGAGGCACAAGAAAGCAGTGAAACAAACGTCCAAAAAACGCAAAGGGGGCAGGGTAGAAACACCCTGAACCCCTAGGCCTGCTCAGGGGGTCCCACAAGGACCCCCAAGGCCCAAAAAATGTACCCCGTGGAAAAAAAAAACCTGGTCTGCTTTTTTTCAAATTTGCCCCCGGGGACCAAATCCTGGGGGCCTAGTGAAAAAAGTATAGGGGTGGCCCCAATCCCCCCCCCACACTGCCCCAGGGACCGCCACCCCCTGGGGCAAAGTAATTATATTAGCGGGGGCACAAGGGCCCCCCCGCAGCCCCAGGGATCGCCACCCCGGGGCTTGTATATGTATGATGAGGGCCTCCAAGGCCCCCGAGCCCCGGGGACCGCCACCCCCAGGGCTTCATTATGTAGTATGCGGGGGGCTCACGGCCCCACCACAGCCCCGGGGACCGCCACCTCTGGGGCTTCGTTTTTTTAAATACAAAAAAAACCTGTGCGGGGGATCAACCCCTCCCACACGTGATGTCACTGACCATGTCATGAATGATGTAATATGTGACATTGTCAGCAGTGGATTGCGGGTGCGCGAGATATAGTTAGTACAACTAACTATATCGGAGGAATTTCAATGGTTTTGTATGAGTGAAATGTACGGCTAACTATAACACCCCTAAAACCTATAGTTTTTTTCAGTGAATTTCTAAGGTTTTTTAAATGATAATTCCTAACTATATCAGGCCTGAAACCTATGGTTTTTTCAGTGAATATATATATATATATATATATATATATATATATATATATATATATATATATATATATATATATATTCACTGAAAAAACCATAGGTTATAGACCATATATAGTTAGGGATTAGCATTTACAAAACCTTAATTTACTCGCACAAAACCATTGAAATTCGCATATATAGTTAGTTGCACTAACTATATATTTCGCGCACCCGCAATCCACTGCTGATGATGTCACATATTACATCATTCATGACATGGTCAGTGACATCACTGATGACATCACTGATGACATCATCCAGTGACTGTGTTTCTGTAAAGTTTAAATATGTTTTACATATTGAAGAATGAGTGGATGTATAAGTGTCTGGATGAAGGATTTAGTAGCTGCGTGACTGACTGTATGAGTGAGTGAATAAATGTGTCGTACTAAATGCATGGGTTAGTGACTAAACTGTCTGAATGTGTGCATCAGTATGTCTGTTGTGGTGTAAACTGCTGCATGTGTTGATCATTAGCTATACGAGAGGCTATATGTGTTATTGATTGGTTGCTCAAGTATTTGTATGGGAGATTGAGTGTGTGTGGGGGTGGCTGGGAGGTGTGTGACTCTGTGCAGAGATGTGTGAGCAGTTGATTCACTAGGTGTATGAGTTCGAGAGTGCATGTGGAAACAGCTGAATGGGCGGTTGACTGTGTGCATGAGTGTATTGATGAGTGAATGGATATCTGAATGCTACATGTCATAGTAAGTACATATGTAAAACACAGTACATGTGAGAGTTGGCATATATAAATAACTGTGCATGAGAGCCAGTGAATGTGTGAGTGACTGTAAGGATCATTGTGAACTTGTATCAGGGATTGTATAAGAGAGTAAATATGTGTTACTATATGTTTGAATAAGTAAGGTGTGTATAACTGTATAATTGAGGAAATGGAGGTGAGATTGTTTCTTTGCATGACTGACTAGGTGTGTGAGAAACTCCATGGATGAGTGACAGTGTGTGAGTGTCTGTATACACTGAGTGTATCTAAGGTTATATTAGAGTCTGAAGAGGTTCATCGTATTAGCACAAAAATGATGTCATCAGTGATGTGATCAATGATGTCAAATGAGATGTCATTTGAGATGTCATCAGTGATGTCATTTGAGATGTCATCAGTGATGTCATTTGAGATGTCATCAGTGATGTCATCAGTGATGTCACTGACCATGTCATGAATGATGTAATATGTGACATCATCAGCAGTGGATTGCGGGTGCGCGAAATATATAGTTAGTGCAACTAACTATATATGCGAATTTCAATGGTTTTGTGCGAGTAAATTAAGGTTTTGTAAATGCTAATCCCTAACTATATATTGTCTATAACCTATGGTTTTTTCAGTGAATTTTCAAGGTTTTGTAAATGCTAATTCCTAACTATATATGGTCTATAACCTATGGTTTTTTCAGTGAATTTCAATGGTTTTTTAATAGCAAATATCAAAAGCTGTAAAAATGTCAAGTACTTGGTAGGTAAAAACATTTTCGTATTTATGCACGCTGATGTGCTTTGAACGCTGCCCCCCCCTCTCCTCTTTTCTTTTAGGAATATTCTCTCTTTGCAGATAGTGAAGGGTAGGTAACACAGGCCTTTGCCCCCGTTGTAATCCATCGCGCCTGCTTCCCTCTCGAATTGGATTGATTGTTATCCTAGCATTTATTGTTTTGGAATTGGTTCTCTTTGGTTCATTCTCTATTTACAAACAAGCATAGAGTCACAATACTCTATTTAGTCTTTGCAGATAGTGAAAAATCGTTAAAAAAACAAAAGGAATCAAGCAAAATCAGTAGGCCACTAATGGGATCTCTTTTTGACCTCGCTAAAATAGAAACATTAGGAACAACCCCTCATGAGAAATACGAAACTAGTGAGAGGAACTGAGCTCGACGCCATGATGGCTGCAAGACAGCTCGGCTCCGCCGCCCACCCCGCCCAAAACAACGACAAACCCTATGCAAATATTATAAATATATACAACACACCAGCAAAGTAA
Source organism: Lissotriton vulgaris (assembly GCF_964263255.1). Classification (NCBI taxonomy): domain Eukaryota; kingdom Metazoa; phylum Chordata; class Amphibia; order Caudata; family Salamandridae; genus Lissotriton; species Lissotriton vulgaris. Next base: position 1,716,510,070 of record NC_141689.1, on the reverse strand, counting down.
CAGGGTAAAACGTTTTATTAAATAACTATTTACATGGCAGCCTGCTGCAACATCCATCACTGTTCCTGTCGAGGTAGCATAGCTGGCGGCCTAGGGGTGGAGGACCGTTGTGCAAATTGCCCGGGGACGACACCATGCGCCAAGGCTCATCCCCAGTACATCCAGAGGTGATGTCCGACAAGTTGTGTGGGGGGATGCCTTGCTGATGCCGCCACCCCCACCACCACCTTCTTGTTGCCTGATCCGGCTAGCTCAATCGATCGAGCATGAGACTCATGCACTCTGATCTCTTTGGCCTCAGTCAAGCATCAATAGTAAGATTTTCATACGTGAGTGTAGGTTCATGGTTTTCCATCCACAGACTAAAAGCCTGGAGTGGGAGTGAAAGAACCATAACTAGGTAAGAAGGAAGGCAGAGGCTGTGGGAAGGACTCTGGATATGGTATGTTGCTTGGTCCCTCAGATGCTTCGATGTCACTGCCTTGCACAAATGGCATAAGTCCTGGATGTTGGGTGCCATAGTTGAGGGTTCCGAGCAGCGCTTGTAACACTGTCTGAAGCTTATTTGCACCTGCTGCAGCTTCACTATTCTCAAAGTAAGTGGGGGCTGTTTGTGGACCTGACTGCATTGGAAAACAATGTGATTCGGTGTCTCCCTGAACAGCTTGACGGAGCCCCCCGAGATAATTGCGCCTGCTCCACACCTTGTCCCACAATCCGTTTGACCTGAAGACACGTCCTGCGGTGCCCTGGTCCTACCATCACATATACCTGCGCCAGGAAACGGCGTGGGGTGCAGTAGAACGGAGAGGCGACGTGAACAAGCCTCCCCCACCTCCCCAGGTGGTGGTTTCACAGCTACACCCCAGCGCTTCACTCGACCAGCTGACTTGCGCCCGCTCTTGCGACACAGTGCCTCGCTCGGCCAGCTGAATTGCGCCTGCTCTTGCTATTACAACGTCTCACCCGCCATCCAACGGAATTGCACCCAATCTTGCGGTACAGCGACAGGCGGCTGCTACGGAGCTCACGAAATGGCGGTCGGCTCCACAGACTTGGGCCTGGCCTGCAAGGATGGCTCTGGGCAACCGTGGAACTCAGACGCTTGACTGCTAGGGCATGGGCCCCATTCCCAAAAGAGTCCCCTCAGCCTTGAAGATTCTACAACAGTCACCGGGACCCCCAACTCCTGTAGACTACCGGTGGGGAGCGACTGCCATGATTGCTCGCGGAATGGCCACAAGGTAGCCACGAGATGGTGGTGCTCTCATGCTAACGCCAGCTTCAGTCTGAAACATCCAGAAACACTGTAGACTACCAATTCGATCAGTTCCGGTGCAGCCCCAACGTGACCCGGTAGAGAAGAACTTGCCCTCCCCTCTTTGATTGATAGTTCTTGTTGCCTGTCCCTTCTCTTGTCATTTAACAGAACTTTTTGGACTGCTGAAAGGGGTTGTGTTCCGACCGCTGGTTGGTGGAGACATTTTGACTATATTCTGGACCTGCGTTGTCGCGTAATGCGTCATATGACGCGCCGCGTTAGCGCACCCGGAAGTGCTCCGGTGCGCGAGGCGCAGCTTCCCGGAAACGATCCAGAGCGCGGCGCGCAGCGCGTAACGTAAGCATAACAGGTCATGTGACTTGTTAATAAAACTTTTCATTGGTTCATTTTACTTTTGTTATTCTAATGATGAAAGGCTTGGTCATATGACCTAAAAATAACACTTTTCATTGGTTTCGAACAATTTTTTTCCCAAATAATGAAAGCCCCACCTTTTTTTTTTCTCACTCTGACTTGTAAAGCAAAGGACCCAGATGCATTTACAGTTTATCACTAACAATGTTCCAGGCTAATGTATTTTCCTGGGAAATTTACAACTGTCCTGCAAGTAAAATATTCCTATTTCGAGAAAAAGGGCGTTTCTTCGTCCCATGAGGGAGCCGTTGAGCAAAAGAGGCTCGGTCTGCTGTCTTAGTCGCTGATAGGCATGAATATCGGATTCTTATCGATCACTTTATGTTGCAGGAGTGGAAAACACAACAGCCCTTGACCATTTATCTTTACTGCGTTCCTGCGTATTATACCTTTTAACCGTCATGTAATCGGGCTGCTTTATTTCACTTGCCTTTACTGATTCGAAAACAGTGGCTATTATTCAAAACTTTACCAATCTAGGTACTACTACCATGTTTTGTTTTAAAAACCTTTATTGTGAAAATGTCAGTATACAAATACAGGCCTATAACCACGTGGGCCGGCCACGGAGCAAACTGGAATCGTATATGATGAGAGGACATTTACACTGTAAAAGAACGTAACGGGCGGGCTATTAGGTTGCAAGAACTAAAGTGTCTAACAGTTGCGGAATCGGTGGACGTACATTTTATAATTAAAGTACAACAGGGCCAGTTACAATAAAATTATCTAGATATACATTTGCGGGCAAGTACCATGGGTGACGTTAATTAGAACTTTCAATAGTACAGTAATCAATAACACATCAGAGCTTATTATCAATATGGATGTCCAAATGTTCAATCAGTACTGGTCCCCGCCCGCCATGTGCTTCAAAACTGCATACGTATCTCGTGATATCAAGGTTGGGCAACAAGTACACAACAAGGAGTTACGAGTCCCATTTATACCGGCGCTATTTTGGGCAAGGCCGGGCAGGTCCAGGATATAATCAAAATGTCTCCACCAACCAACAACTATGATGATGTTCATAAGCTCTATTGATTAGAGTAACACTCCTCTCTCCACATGAAATTAATTTGCTGCAAATTAAACATGTCATTTTCATTTGTCCAAAGTTCTTCTGAAGATTTAGGACCGTTTTCCTTGCCTCTGATTCTGTCACTGCCACTTTATTGGTGGATGTACTGGCAGGTCGGGGGTTATCCACCAAATCAAAATGTCTCCACCAACCAGCGGTCGGACCAGAACCCCTTTCGGCAGTCCAAAAAGGTTCCGTTAAATGACAACAGAAGAGATAGGCAACAAGAACCATCAGTCAAAAGAGGGGACGCTTTCGGGAATGGGGCCCATGCCCTAGCAGGAAAGCGTCCGAGTTCCAAGGTGTCCCAGGGCCCTTTTAGTGCACCAGGCCCAAATCCAAAGAGCCGGCCGCCATTTTGAGAGTTAATTTATAACAATTATTTTTAACAATATATTTACTCGCAGTGTCAAAATGGCGGTCAACACTTCCTGATTTCCTTCGAATCGAACGTTAACAGACGTCACGCAGCAAAAAAAAAAAAGAAAACGCTCACGCGCAGCCGCTGGAAGACAAGTATCAACATATATGAGCATCCTCAGCCACCCTCAGAAAACATAGGGGGTCAGGATACGTCTCCCGTACCCCCTTATACCCACTTCTCACATTGTTTTTCCTCCATCTTGTAATTTAATTAAAACGAAACACAAAATGGCAAATTCCCGTTTCGCTAACGGTTTGCGACCCGGTTCGCGAACCGGGAAGCGCTTCTACCGCGAAAAATCTAATTTTTTTAATTTGCCCCACGGGACCCTTTAATAACCCCAACATCATTCCTAGGGGTCAAGAAGGGTCTACCTTGCCCCCTTTCATTAAATTCCCCCTTAGTTTTTCTCCTCCTCTTGTCTCTCGATCCTACAGAGAGACAAGATGGTGGCCGTTCCGGACTGTTTACAATGTTGACAGACACCGGAGAGCCAATCAGCTTCGCTTCGCAAAGCTCCATTACGCGAAAAGTACGCGATCCGGAGCGCTACCCGGGACGCTGTCACAGATATATCTGTTTTTTAAAACGTTAATTTCTCAAAATCCACTGGAGCACATATATTGAGACCCAGCAAAGGCACATCGGGCTAACAGTCCCTACAATTTTGCCAAGTTTCGTGCAAATCGATTCAGCCGTTCGAGCTAAAAGTGAGGCCAAACGCCCTATGGAAAACTCAATGTTAAAAACGCGTTTTGGGACCCCCCTTTTTTCTCGGCCCCCCCCTTGACGAACCCCCCCCAAATTTTCAGGGGCTGCTCAGAAACAAAATTTGCCATTTTCCTGAAAATTTCTGCCGATTCCGTCCACAAACGCCAAAGTTATTAGACATCGAATTTTCAAACGTGAAGAGCCTGGGGATCAAATTAGACTGCGACCTTTCTATGGTCAACCAAATCTCTTCAGTGGTGGGCAGCTGCACTAATATTATCCGACAGCTACGGAAATTAGTACCCGTCATCTCCCAATCTATGCTACGTTCCATTGTCGCAGCCACCATGATCTCAAGAATTGACTTCGGAAACGCCCTCTACCTTGGCCTACCAAAAATCCTGACAAATAGGCTACAGGTGGTGATGAACGATGCTGCTCGTCTCATTTTTAGACTGCCAAGACGAACCAAAGCATCCCCCCTGCTACAGAGTCTCCATTGGCTCCCCATCAAGGAGCGAGTGGAATTTAAAAGTTTGTGTATAGCCCACAAAGCCATTTATGGCATGGCGCCCGCATACATTAAAGACCGTGTGGCAGTGTACAGCCCAAAGAGAGTTCTCAGATCTTCAGACTCTCAATTACTGGTCTGCCCTCGGTACAAACTTGTTACCAAGGGCGGAAGAGCCTTTTCGGTGCTGGTTCCTCAGCTATGGAACACACTACCTGAGCCATTGCGCAGGGAAGAGAACCTCCTACGCTTTAGAAAGGGGTTGAAAACGCTGCTGTTTAGGAGGTCCTTGAGTGCCATCTAGGCTAGTGGATGCTTCTCTGTATTGCTAAAGTTGTTGTTTGTACCATCGATTCCCGAGTGCTTAGAGGCCTGCAGGTGATTGAGCGCGTTATAAATCAAAAATAACAATAACAATAACAATAAAAGTCCCATAGAGAAAAAATCCTAACTATATATACCTACTGGCGACCGCCAGTAGGTAATATATATATATATATATTCACTGAAAAAACCATAGGTTATAGACCATATAGTTAGGAATTAGCATTTACAAAACCTTGAAAATTCACTGAAAAAACCATAGGTTACAGACCATATATAGTTAGGGATTAGCATTTACAAAACCTTAATTTACTCGCACAAAACCATTGAAATTCGCATATATAGTTAGTTGCACTAACTATATATCGCTCACCCGCAATCCACTGCTGATGATATCACATATTACATCATTCATGACATGGTCAGTGACATCACTGATGACATCACTGATGACATCTCAAATGACATCACTGATGACATCACTGATGACATTATCCAGTGCCTGTATGTTTCTGTAGAGTTAAAATATGTCTTACATATTGAAGAATGAGTGGATGTATAAGTGTCTGGATGAAGGATTAAGTAGGTGCATGACTGACTGTATGAGTGAGTGATTAGATGTGTCTCACTGAGTGCATGGGTTAGTGACTAAACTGTCTTAATTTGTACATCATTATGTCTGTTGTTCTGTAAACTGCTGCATGTGTTGATCAGTAGCTATATGAGTAAGTATATGGGTTATTGATTGGTTGCCCAAGTATTTGTATGGGAGACTGAGTGTGTGTGTATGGGTGGCTGGGAGGTGTGTGACTAGATGTGTGAACAGTTGATTCACTAGATGTATGTGTTCAAAAGTGCATGTGGAATTAGCTGTATGGGCGGTTGACTGTGTGCATGAGTGTATTGGTGAGTGAATTTATATCTTAGTGCTACATGTCAAAGTAAGTACATATGTAAAACACAGTACATGTGAGAGTTGACAAATATAAATAACTGTGCATAAGAGCCAGTGAATGTGTGAGTGGCTGTTTGGATCATTGTAAACTTGTATCAAGGATTGTATAAGAGAGTAAATATGTGTTAGTATATGTTTGAATAAGTAAGGTGTGTATAACTGTATAGTTGAGGAAATGGATGTGTGATTGATTTTTTGCATGACTGACTAGGTGTGTGAGTAACTCCATGGATGAGTGACAGTATGTGAGTGTCTGTTTACACTGATTGTGTCTAAGGTTATATTACAGTCTGAAGAGGTTTATCGTATTATCACATGAATGATGTCATCAGTGATGTGATAAGTAATGTCAAATGAGATGTCATCAGTGATGTCATTTGAGATGTCATCAGTGATGTCATCAGTGATGTCATTTGAGATGTCATCAGTGATGTCATCAGTGATGTCACTGACCATGTCATGAATGATGTAATATGTGACATCATCAGCAGTTGATTGCGGGTGCGCAATATATAGTTAGTGCAACTAACTATATATGCGAATTTCAATGGTTTTGTGCGAGTAAATTAAGGTTTTGTAAATGCTAATCCCTAACTATATATGGTCTATAACCTATGGTTTTTTCAGTGAATTTTCAAGGTTTTGTAAATGCTAATTCCTAACTATATATGGTCTATAACCTATGGTTTTTTCAGTGAATTTCAATGATTTTTTAATAGTAAACATCAAAAGCTGTAAAATGTATTCTTATTCTAATTCAAAAATATATTTTTTATATTTTTGTATTATATTTTTTAAATTTATTTAAAAAAAAAAATGTTTTATTGTTTCGCTGCCGGTCCGCAAACCGGTAAATGTTCCGTTAGCGCAAGTACCGCGTTAGAAAGCAACATCGTGACGCGTCGCGTAATCGCATCGTATCGCGTTACTGCGTAATGCGTCTTATGACGCGCCGCGTTAGCGCACCCGGAAGCGCTCTAGAACGCGAACCAAGGCGCGAAACGCAGAACCCCGGAAACGATCCGAGGCGCGGCGCGGAGCGCGTAACGTAAGCATAACAGGTCATGTGACTAGTTTATAAAACTTTTCATTGGTTCATTTTACTTTTAGTTTCCTAATGATGGAAGGCTTGATCATATGACTTAAAATTAACACTTTTCATTGGTTTAGAACATTTTTTTCCCAAATGATGAGAGTCCCACCTTTTTTCCTCACTCTGACTTTCATTTTTATGAGAGAAAGACCTGTTTCTGCTTGTTCAGTCATGGCATCTGTAGTAGCTGCAGCTGGTGGACGCCCAGCACCACCACCACCTCCAAGGAAGAGAGGACCACCTCCTCAGGTCATCCTCCAACAAGAGGAGGAAGAAGAGGAAGAAGAGGAACAGGAGCAAGGGACAAGGTTTTTTTTTAAAGAACAGCCAAGGAGGTCCCATATAAAAGAAAATTTTATTTGGCAATTTTTTTCATTTCCTCCACATGAAAAAAAGGTAAATGCCCGGTACGTTACCTGCCTCATCTGCCACGATGTACTGTCCAGAGGAACCGAAAAAATATATAGTTATGGTAATTATACCATGCATCGCCATATGGAGAGGTGGCACCCGATAAATTACAGTGCTGCCCAAATACGAGATTTGGTGGATAACCCCCGACCTGCCAGTACATCCACCAATGAAGTGGCAGTGACGGAATCAGAGGCAAGGGAAACGGTCACAAATCTTCAGAAGAACTTTGGCCAAATGAAAATAACATGTTTTACTTGCGGCAAATTAATTTCCTGTGGAGAGAGGAGTGTAACACTAATCAATAGAGCTTATGAACACCATCAATGTACAAAACGTCCCAGAAACTAAATTTTCTTTTTTTTTGTTGCTCCTGTTGAGCCCTTTCTAATGAATCATTTTTGTTTCCCCCCCCCCAAAAAAACAAAAAAAAAATATAAAACAACAAAAATAATAAAAAAAATTCTTTTCAGAACTACCTTCCCTTTATGAAAAATTGCTAGAATGTTTAGCACTCTAGCAACCTCTATTTCTTTTGATTCGCTTTTAGGTTCGCGCGCCGGTACGCGAACCGGAAGCGAACTAAAAAAAAAATATTTTTTAAAAAAAGAAGAGTAAGTAAACAGAGAGTAATGTTAAAAGAAAGACAAATAGAGGGAGTAACACACAGTTACTGTTGAAAGAGGGACTGAGAAAAGGAGTGGAAAGAGTAGTATAAGTAAGTAATAGAAAAAGAAATGAGGGAAGTAGCAAAGGCAGGAAACTGAAGGTTAAAGAAATGAAGCAGTGGAACTAATAAAAGTAAAATTTGATAGAGATGTAACGTAAAGAGTACTAAACACTTACCTTATAATTATCATTAATTTAGTCAATTGTAGCCAAAACATTTTTAATTAGACTTAACAACTTTTTTTCATCCAGTTTATGTAGTTGAAATTGTAAAATGACATTTCACTCATAAGTTTCCATAAATAATATGGACAGCATTGCAGACTTACATTTCCTCTACTCCTTGTTTTGATCTGCTGCTTGAATTAGCTTATAAACACAAACAGTTTTCGCTCTGTACTACACTTATCCACAAGGCCATATAGAGTAGGAGCCATTAGAACCTCTTGAAATTCCTCAGAACAAATCCCAAGATTCCTTTTCTAAAATTTTGGTTGTAAGAACACCAGGTAAGAATTTTGAAGGTAGAAAGGCAATCTTTTTTTGAAAGTTAAAACAGAATCATTGCAGAATGACCAGCCGTTTCCAGATTTTAAATAAGCTGTGTTATGTCCTGAAGTAGTTGAAGGACCGTCATGATATATAATTGCTGTAGTTACAAAAGTCCTTCCTGATATTGACAACTGCGAAGCCACAAAATTATTAATTAAAGTTGTCAATTTAGTTCCATCAGGCCTACATCGTTGAAACATTAAAATGACATACTGGCCATAACTTCGTAAAATTAACGTGGACAGCATTGCAGACTTACATTGGCTACACTCCATGTTTTGATCGGCTGCCTTTACTAGCTTATTGAAGGATACTGATTTACTGTCAGGCAAAGTTAAATATATAAATCTTTCTGAGTGTACACTAGTAGTACTTGATAGCCTACAGTTCTCGCAATCATGCTGCCATTGATAGGAAAGGCCAAACAGATAATCTACATCTACACCTTCATCTTGCAATACATCAAGCATATACATTAAAAACTCCTGACAATCCTGCTGAATATTTTGAGAGAATTGTGTTTGACCTGAACATTCGTCTAACAGATAACGAATTTCAGACACACTTTCTACTCTTGTTCTATCAGCGCTACATTTCTCTAACACAGAATACAACAAACAGCATAAACCTTGTTCCGAATTGATCACAATCTTTTCTTTTAAAGTCTCTAGTGAAAAGAGAACATTAACCACTACATTAGCATAGCAGTTGACACCAGAACTATTTTCAAATTGAAAACTAACAACATCTTCAACAGAATTCATTTTATTTCTGCTTACAATTTTCGGTTCATCGACTTTTGGTCTTTTTGCTACAACCTCCCTACTATTACTGATATCTCTTCGTTTCCGGCCTACCACATGTTTCTCAAACAAAGGATATTGAGGCAAATGTGGCGCATACTCTCTTCTTAACCTATTGTATTCCTTAACACAATCTAGATCTGCACAAATGTTTGTGACATCACAGTCAATCAAGTACAATCCCGATAAAGTTCTGACTCGTGACAATGCTACATAAGCCATACCCTCTTTGAACACAGAACTGCCAATATTCACCAAAGCACTGTCTACACTTAAACCTTGCAATTTATGAATTGTCACCGCATATGCCAAGCAAACAGGAAACTGCTTACGGCGAACATATAAGTCTTTTACAAGCAAAAACTTAGCTGTACAACGACCAATTAGCTGTATTTCCTCAATGCCATCAAATTTCATTTTTAAAAATTCAATTCCATCTCTACTTCTGTATTTCTCAAAATCAACAACATTACCCATTGATCCATTTACCAGACCTCTTTCAACATGTAAATTTCTTCTCAAAATGATACGGCAATATAAGCACACATTCAGAGTCTTTTCAAAACCCGCAGTTTTAGATATAGTCTTCTCTAATGAATCCAATTTAGATTTCAAATTCTCAGACAAAACAATTGTTGCACCCATATGCTCTATTCTGTCAATAGCTTCCAGTTTCACAATCTCTTGGTTCTCTAAATTCAACATTTTGTTGTTGAAGATGGAACATTCTGCAAGAGTTGGCATCAAACATATTCCAGATTTTTTCTCAGTAATTTTCTGAAAAATATCCTCTGGCAGAACGTCTTCTTCTGGATACAAATTTGACAGTAATCGTGCATGTAAAGCTTCTTTCCCACGCTCAGTCACTTTCCCGATTCTAACATCTTGTAGAATATTCTTGTAATCTTCATCCTTCGCCTGACGCATATTTTCACGCAGCTCAGCATAATTGAAGTTTAACCATATGTTAACGTTGCCAATGCTCCCTAGGCACTTCCTGGTATCTTCATGCGTAAGCAGTTTAAACACTGGTTGTCCTTTCACTGGTGTCAGCTGCAGAAGATCACCGAAAACAATGATGTGTTTGCCACCGAATAACACATCATACTCTGTTTTAAGAACTTCCTGCATTCTCAAATGCACAAAGGCAAGCATGACATTGGAAACCATGCTTACTTCGTCAATGATAAGAAGTTTCATCTTCTTCAGAACTCTAGATACTTCACAACAAGCATCCCCAGATAACTTGTGGTATTGTAATTTGTTATCATGCTCCACTGGCAGCATCAGCAGCCGATGCAAAGTAATCCCTTTAATGTTATGTGCTGCCAGTCCAGTTGGAGCGGTGACAACACAAGATAGCGATGACTCAGTCCTTTTCTGCAGATAACATGAAATTGCTTTAATGAGAAAACTTTTTCCAGTTCCTGCTTCTCCACTCACGTACAGTCGGACAGGCTTCAACGACGTACATGAGCACTCTTTCTTCTCATGACTTAATCCATGATCAATTTGTTTGGTAACTTCGTCATATATTTTCCTCTGCTCAACGTTGAGTTGTCTTTCCAAATCTTCTAAGTTAACCGCATCCTTCTGAGCATGTGCCATGGCTCTTTCCACTTCAATCATAGCAGTGGCAGCTTCATTTTCGATAACTGGTTCTCCTAGTGGATCCTGACTCAATGAAACAGAACTCTGACTGTCCTGAGAACTGTCTCTAGCAATCTCAGCTGCAATTGTTGCTTCCTGCTCGATTTCTGCATTCAACATTTCTAGATATTTTGGAAAAACAGGACATTCTATGGATTCCTTGGCTGCATTAAAAGAGTCTTCGTAACAGAGGAAATCTCCAAGCAGTTCCTCTTCTGCATGCCAAGGCTTGAAAAGTTGCAAAAGAGCTAAATAGAAAAACTCTTTACTTTCTGGAGATTCGCAATTCAATTTTCGATGATTTACCAAATGACATTTTCTTTGCTTGACCAGACATCCCTCACTTCCAATTACAGCATACACTCCTTTATCAATATCTTCTTTGATGTTCCTCTTGAAAATGTAATTTTGTAGAACATCATACAGACAAACATTCTCCAGGTGACTGCTTCTATTTGGATAATATGTATCCAACATGTTGGTCTTCAAAATATCTGTACTGCGTGGCTCCTTCTCCGCCAAATACTCAATTTCCCGTACAGGTCTCAGAACTCGATTACGCGTTGCAGCAAGACCAAGACTCGCCCAAATGATACTCCTAGATTTGGCATAGAGACTTGCTGAAGATAACCGGTCAGAACATTCGTAAGCTCCGATTTCTCGATGCGACAACATCTTCAGACTGAAACTGTACAACTTCTTACTGAGGCTCTTTTCATGGGAAATATCCTCCCACATATCCTTCAGTTCTGTCTTTTCTTTTTTGGTGATGTAAGACGTCACATACTGAGCCACAGCCATACAGTTGTCAGCCACAAACTGTATATCCATGTTAGCATTCCACATGGACAAAATCACTGGGTTGTAGTCGTTAATGTACTTGGACTCTTCGTTTCTTTTCAAATTGTATGTGTTTTTGGGTGATTTCCTCGTCACATTATGTTGCAGCGAAGACATCAAATTGTTCACTCTTCCTTTAGATATCACCGACCGTGGAAATGCAAAACGACATTTGGTGTAGTACTTGTCCTTGTTTCTGAATTTACGACGACAGTACTTTCCGCAACAATGGCTTTGAAACCGTAAAACTTGTTCTCTTAGACTTTTATCTTCGTTTGTCTTTGGAACAGCACATGTAGCATACTGTTCTATGAAACTCATCACTAAGTCATCCGGATCTGTTCCAAATTTGGGTGCATCTTTGATCCATAGCAGCATATGTATATGAGGAGCACCTCTTGCTTGATACTCCTTTCTCCAGAAGAAATCCAACACCTCTCCAAGAGGTGGATTTTTCTTGTTCGTGATGAAAGACATCATAGCTTCAAATCTATGATTGAAGTTTCTGCATACATTCACTGGATCCAAAGAGCACAGTTCTCCGGGTGTCTTGAATTCGATATTTTCAATGTTTCCATTTGCCTCTCGTAGAAATTCAAGTAAGTCTTCCCAGCCATACTCAGCACAGCTGAGAGTGAGGAACCATGTGGGAGTTCCTAAGTTCCTCAGCATACATTTTAAGTCACCATGACGGCGGTACCAATACTCATTAGTACCACGCTGACAAGCCATGAGATTAATCAGGTGAGAATCCAAAATACTGTCTTGCACATTGACTTTATCCATAAAGTCCCTTGCCGAGATATTTCACAGTTGTACACCACTTTTCAAGATGTGGTTCACTGCATAAGACAATCCAGAGAGATCACTTTCGAACAGTAGATGAAATAAATAGGGAATGCATTGACGAAACCTAGGATCTTCTGCATACAATCGTAAAGTCCGGTATTCTGAAGCAGGAATTTGAACAGGTCGCTCATCATATCGTCCTCCTCGACCTGTGGGAAATAACTGTGGGAAACACCGAGCTTCCAAACTTTCCTCTCAAACACTAATGGGACTCCCTTTGGCTTGTTTCATTTGAAACAACACAATAGCATTCCCCATGACTTCCTTGGAATGCAAAGGATGAACACTATAATGTTCATATATTTCTTCATTTTTAGAGGCTTCTACTTTCTCAATTTGTCCAGCACACAAATCGCTGTCCTCTTCTTCACTTACTTAGTCTTCTGCAAAACATACATTCTTGTAGTACTCATTGTTTTTTATCAAATACAATGTTGCCTTTTTGACTTTCCTAACATCCACTAAATCTTGCCAGATTTTCTTACTCTTTGTTGGAACCCCATTAACTATGATAACCAGAGGTTTCTCTTCCACTTTCTCTACTCCAATTGTATTAATGTTTTTCTTCAAATCTAAAGGCAAATAAACAACTCTTCCCTTTAATCCTCTCTGTAAATCTGATGGAGGCAATTTCCCTGTTTTTGGCTCCATTCGTACAATAGCCTGGAAGGGATGGACACTTTGAATCAAAATAGATTCATAAGTATTTAAATCCTTCAATTCAGAAGGAATGTCAACCAATTCCAGATTATTATAAACCGCTCTAGCAGGCATCTGGTTTTGGTTTAATTTGTTATAACAATAAGTACACATACGTTGCTCAGCTCCCAAATCAAAACAATTTTCTACCATCAAGTATGTGGCAAAATCCTTCCATTCACTATTGTTTTCCATATCACTTTTTGCATATAAATCCACTAACTTAGTCTGATTCTTATAATAAGTCCGTCAACAACACACACAAGTGAAATTAGGCCTCTCACTTGATTTCACCATAAACGTGGAAATTTCCTTGTGAAACTTATGTTTACTGAAAATCTGTAAACTCTCTTCCACATTACCTTCTTCTAGTGGGTCAATTTCAACATTGTTCTCCTTACCAGCAAAGTTACAGAACTCAATTTCTTGACAAATATTCTTCACATCTACTTCAGAACCATGCAAAAGAGCACTGCTTAATTGTTTAAGCATAATTGCTGGACTCTTAGCATAATACAACATTCTAACTAATTTCCTCATTTTATTATGATGCACTGCTAGCATCCTGAAATGATGAAAAACACTCTGGCATACTCTCCTGGAAAGACAAGCCAGTGAATGACCATGCAAACCTGTCACTTGTCTCACTCTACAAGGATCTAATTCTTGCAACAACTTTATTTTTTGTTTTAAACTTTTCTTATTAAATGTCCGTACAAATTCACAAAGCAAATTGATGGAATCCTGTCGCACACTGCAAATAGAACTACACTTCCAGGTGTACACTGGTCCCTTAGGATGTCTCCCTAAAACCTCATCACTTAACACCTCTTCTGCATCTGCAGACACAAGTTTTTCTTTTTCAACCGGACGACCATCTTTTACCTCATATGCTCGACCATTGCTGTCAACTGCATGCACCAAAGAAAATAACTCTCCTCATTAAAAAATGCCTCACTATTTGAACTATGCATCCATTCTCCTGAGAAAACTTCACAAAAATTACTTCGATTAACTACTCTCTTCCATCTACTATTTGATTTGAAAACATAAATTACCTTGTTTAGTTTCCTAATTCTATTAATTACCAAAATAAAGAACTTTCGCTTAATTTCGAAAGCCTGATCAATAATTTTCTCTACATTTTTTTTTTCTTAAAAAATGCCACTTTCTGTTGGCCTTTCTTAAATTGTTTTAGCAAATTGACAATTACCCTGTTGCGGAACATTCGCCTACGAATGTCCCTGAATGTATTTTCCCTTCTACTGCCATGCACAGAGTTATCTCCTGCTCTAGCAGAAACTTTTTTGACGGGCCTTTCCTTTCCATTTAAATTGGCTCTCTTTTTCTGGACTAAAACTTGTTCTGTAGTTATACTTTTGTTTCTACAAGTGTTTCTAAGGAATGATTTTGTTCTCTTACCCGGAGCTTTCTTCGTGCGTTGACGTGATTTTAATTTAGAGGACTGCTGTAAGCATTTAGTAATCTGCTGTCTTTGACGTTTCGTAGCCTTTCGGATTCTATCCTTAGACGGCATTGTCTAATTTCTAAATAATCTGCAGTTGAATTTGTGGTAAAATATAATAAAAAATGTTATTAACCACTATTACCAAACAGTAAATCAATAACAGTAAGGATTTGATTCAGCAATGCCATAAAGATGATTCAGTGAAATCTTCTTAATTTTACTGTGATAGTTTTACAGGGCTTTCATGCAAATGACTGCCCACCCTGCAACAAAAAGCCCACATGAAACTTGACGCACATTAAATTGTGTACTTACCTGCAATAATCCATATGCCAGTGTTTAGGTCCCTCCACCCTGCCCCTCCCCCTCCCCACCTCCCTGCCCCACCGTTACTCCCTCCACGACCCGCGGCTGCTATCTTGCAACATGGTGCATCTTGAAAATCTCTCCTGCATTATAAAAGTGACGCAACAGCAGCACAAAATAGGCGCACAGCCATCATAAATCTGCCCCTAACACTTTAAATGATTGATTCAGGATGACGATAAGGTGTGGACTATCTAGAAGTTTGTTTGAGGTGAGGCCTACTCAGGGTTGCAGATGAAATTTAGGCTTGTTGAAGAGTACAGAGGTGATAATACATGTGCAGGCCTACCAATAAAGTGAATCATGTCCACTGCACTCTTGAACAATGGCCAGACCTCCTCTATCTCCCTGAACATGCCTAAACCCAGAGGCGCAACTAGACCCACATTTCGGGGGGGGCTAAGAAAAAATTTCGGGGGGGGCTGAACTTTAATCAGTAGGCAGAGTGGAGCGCACATTTAACAATCACATCACCTGTATTTCTTCAGCTTAGTTATCTCATTGTGCAGATGTAGTCTACATCCTATGTAGAAGCACACCCTATCAATACTTAAATTACCCAAGCACACATGGGAGCGTATTTACAAGGACCTTGCTCCAGGGGAAATGTCTTAAATTAAAATTGGAAAAATTACATCAAAGGGACTCAAAGGACTTGTAAATATGCCCCAAACAACCTATGAAACACTAGCAGTACATATCAAGAAACCTAATTGATTTCAAAAAACGTTTTTAAACCTTTTATGTAAAACAATTATATACCTACATTCATGTGGAACTGACTTAAAATTCCCTAATACACATGAAAACGTTTTTTTAAGGTCCTTGCACCTTTTTTTCCATCACTTTTAACATGGCTATGTAACTGAAACAATCAAAATCAAAATTTGCCAAGCACACATGGGGGCGTATTTACAAGGACCTTGCACCACGGGGAAAGTGACTACAAATGACCAAACACACATGGGGACGTATTTACAAGGCCCTTGAACCAGAGGGAAGTGACTTGAAATGGCTAAACACACATAGGGGCGTATTTACAAGGCCCTTGCACCACTTATGCATCACTTTTAACATGTACACTGTGGAGCACCATGGGGCAATAACAACACAGATGCATCATGCATCTGTTCCGCAAAAGCGACGCATTGCAGGAGTCACATCGCAAGTAAATAAATTCTAATAAATTTTAAAAGCATTCCTTTTCCTTAAAAACGATTTTCTGATCATAATTTGAAAACACAGCACAGCTCCTATGTACAACCACACCTTGTCAGTACTAATACTTTACATTATCTGCAATTACAATTGGTAAAAGAATGCAAAATCTTCTTTGAAAACATAATGCAAACACTTGACTCAAAACATCATTTTAAATGCACAGCTGGCTTTCTTATTTTCTCAAAAAAGCATACTAGTCTCTATCTAAAATAAAGAAACGATAACTCACCTTAACAAATGCTTTTTGAATTTCAAAACAGTCTCAGAAACACACCAATTTTTCTTTAGCAGAACAAAAGGTATGCACTCCAGAGGCTGGAACCAACAAAGGCACTGAAATGCTGATATTCATCACACATATCTCTCATGTCAGCCAATCAAAACTCTTCCCTCACTTTTTTCAAATCAACACCCTTCCCCCCTCTGCCCTTTCTGCCCTTTTTCCATGGCAACTACCGCCTGCCAGACCTCTCATGTTTACAAGTTCACACAACAATGTTTCAAATGAACTCTGAACTCTCAGTACACCTGCTAATCCACTGCAATCTTTCATAACATAATTTTTTATTAACCATTCAAATTACATCTTTCAAAGAACACATCCATGCACCCTAACTTTCTGTTTTCAGCAATGGAAATCCACCAATCACTGCTAATGAATCATTAGCACTCAAACTCCACAGTTTTTTTTCTTTACAAACTCCACTGTTTCAACTGCCATTTCATTCACACACTTCATCTGACTGCAGAAGAACCTCCTCTCGCCATGTTTTCTGTCTGGATTCTAGGACATAGCTACATCCACTGGGCTCACAGGTATGCTGATAACAGAAATTTACACAACCTCAATTTACAAAATGTGGAAATCAAATGGATTGGCCAAAGAGGATTGAAATGTCACCAATTGATACCATTGGTAAAAACCTTTTTACATTTGCCAAACCCTGACCTCATAATAGTGCACTGTGGAGGAAATGATTTGGGCACTTTGACTGGGGTAGGTCTGGAAATGCTCTTAAAAGACACCTTTGAGCAATTGATGGCACTTTTTCCTCAAAGTGCCTTGGTATATTCCAATATATGCCAAAGACAAAAATGGAGGTGGTCCAATCAATTTTGTCCACAAATTGAGAAATCGAGGAAGCATGTAAATAAGTCTGTTTCAGCTTACATGAGAGACCATGGAATGGGCTCCATCTACAACAATAACTTGCGTTATTACATGCAAGATATCTACAGAGGAGATGGTGTGCACTTCTCAGATGAGGGGAACAGAGTTTTCATGCAAAATTTAAGACTGTGTATTGGTACCTACTTATAAGTACCTAGAACTTACACAGAACCCAAAAGCTCTTTTCAGAGCTACCTTAACTTTAATTACTCTTTTGAAATTTCGAATGTACCTTTTTTCACTAATTTTCACTTATGTTCGCTTCCCGGTTCGCGACCCGGTTCGCGTACCGGCAGCTAACAGCGCGAAAAATTCAATTTTTTTTAGACATATATGAACCTCCTCAGCCACCCTCAGAAAACCTAGGGGGTCAGGATACGCCTACCGTGCCCCCTTCTACCCATTCTGAACATTATTTACCCTCCATCTTGTATCTCAATTCTACCGAAACACAAAATGGAGGACTCCCGTAACACTGCAGGTTCGCGTACCGGGACACGCACTGACAAGCACTCGCTCAAAAAAGGTGGGAAAGTAATTTACAGAAAAACCACTGGAGACACTTTCACCAATTATACATTAGCTCATACTACATACCAATCCCTACCATTTTCACAAATTTGGTTGGAATTCCATTTAGCCATTTAGCATGTAGACCTCTCTAAATTCCCTGAGGTACATTACTTCACAAAACACATATGAAGTGTTGGAATTGACAACCAATTAAAATGTTACTTTCATTTTCTACTATTATATCATGACATTTGATTGGTTATGTGACTGAATATATATAAAGAAAGAGAGAGAAACACAGCCATTTTGACTACTACTTCCTGAAGTACATTTCAAGAGCATTTTCACTGACAAATTAAACTTCTTTTTGAAAGGTAAGAAGTTATTTTAAAAATTTGAAATGAGAACTATGTTATGGTAATTTGTGAAAACGTTTTCAGATAGTTATATACTGTCCCTCTGTAAGAGTTAGAGATTGAGATAGGCTTCTCAGTTATAATTATGGATTGAGTTAGGCTTCTATGGTATAATTATGAATTTACTTAGTCTTCATCACAGGCACTTTGTAATAGTTCTACTTCCTGCTTGAATCCATACAGTGCCCAAAGATAACTTCACAGTTAAAAACTCACAAGTACCTGCCTAAACTTTAACCCAACAGTAACCTATCTCTACTGATATATTTTTATTTTTTATGCAATTTACAGCAAGAAAATGGAAGCACAACAGAAAGAAAATAATATTTCCTTTCAAATAAATATTGAAAACAATCCAAATGAAGAAAAGGATGAAAATGACTTTTTGGATGACACATTAGACGAAGAATTAATTGAATGTGTAGAAGAATATGAATCATGGAATGAAAAGGAGGACATACCTGATGAATTGATGTTACAAATTCTTTTAGATTTTGAAAAATCTGAACAATCAATTAAAATGTTAAAATTAAAAATTGTTTGACATTATTCTTTTTTATATGTAAATTATGAAATAGTACCAAAAATAGATATAATATAAAGTGAGACTTAAAATATACTGTACAACTTTTTTGTGTTACATAGTAAGTTTGCTCATAGTTACTTCCTTTCTCTCCAATGTGTATTTAACATCTCTTTATCATCTTCTGCCTCCATATTGTTTTGGCTTTCCAGACAGACTATGGTATGAATTCCATATACCACAATAACTTCTGAAACAACTTGCAAGATATCTACAAAGGAGACGGCGTTTATTTATTTTTAGACTCTGCATTGGTACCTACATGTTGCTACGTAAATAAAAATAAACAAAAAAAAACAACAAAACGAACAATCAATAAACATACAATGTTTAAAAAGTCTATCATTCTTGTTTCCTTATAGTACGCTCCCCGGACCGCTTTCCGGTGCGCGTACCGGGCGCACCCCACGCGCCCTTTTAAAGCCTCCACATCAAACCTAGGGGGTCAGGGAGGATCTACTATGCCCCCTTATGGTCATTTGCCCCTTCGTTTTGGCCTCCTCTTTTCTCTCGATCCTACCGAGAGACAAGATGGCGGCCGCTCCGGACTGTTTAGAATGTTGACAGACACCGGAGAGCCAATCAGCTTCGCTTCGCAAAGTTCCGTTACGCGAAAAGTACGCGAACCGGAGCGCTACCCGGGACGCTGTCACAGATATATCTGTTTTTTAAAACGTTAATTTCTCAAAATCCACTGGAGCACATATATTGAGACCCAGCAAAGGCACATCGGGCCAACAGTCCCTACAATTTTGCCAAGTTTCGTGCAAATCCATTCAGCCGTTCGAGCTAAAAGTGAGGCCAAGCGCCCTATTGAAAAATGAATGGGAAAAATGCGTTTTGGGACCCCCATTTTTTCTCGGCCCCCCCTTGATGAAACCCCCCCAAATTTTCAGGGCTTGCTCAGAAACAAAATGTGCCATTTTCCTGAAAGGTTCAGCCGATTCCGTCCACAAACGCCAAAGTTATTAGACATAGAATTTTCAAAAGTCCCATAGAGAAAAAATCCTAACTATATATACCGACTGGCGACCGCCAGTAGGTAATATATATATATATATATATCCTTTCCGTTTTGGTCCACAGGGCGGGCTGCCGGGCGCTCTATGGCGGTGCACACGAAGCGCGGCAGAACCAAGCCGTGATTAATTCGATTCCAGTTTCCCCGTTAGGGGAGTTGAGTCTCCATGCACTCCCGGATATTTTCTCCAATTAGAGTCACACACCCAAGTTAGTAGATCGGTTTAGATTTATTCCATTTAACAGCAAGCCAGCAACACCTAACGCGTTTCGGTCTCTACGGAGACCTTGCTCACAGGAAACCATCACTACATTTTTTTACACGATTTAAATAAAGGAACTACATTGCCATCTTTGAACTCAAACCTAATGAAATGAACAGAAATTATCTCTCTCAAATAACTTTTAACAACTTTTTCACCTTTTTAATTTAGTGCACAGTTTTGTTAAAAAAAAATTGTTTTCCTCTTATTTGGATGCACAGGACAAACAGTAGAAATATAAATATGACATGGGAAGATGTGATATGAACGAGCCTCATGGATTGTAAATTGGGAATTGAAATATGTTTGCCCACTAGAGGGCTAGATCTTAATGAATTACAGGTCAAAAGTTTGAATAACTCATTATCCCACTGGAGGGTATGAATTTATATTGTGATTCCCATGTATTAATTAATGGTGTAAGGTTGAAATCTGCAAATAACAACATAGTCAAGTCAAGTCAGATGATTTATATAGCGCGCTACATACCCAGAGGGTCTCAAGGCGCTTGAGGAAGGGTGGGGAATTACTTGTCGAATATCCAGGTTTTAAGTTGCTTTCTGAATGTTAGGTGGTTCTGAGTGAGGCGAAGGTGAGTGGGAAGTGAGTTCCAGGTTTTAGCTGCCAGGTAGGAGAAGGATCTGCCTCCCATGGTGGTTTTGTTGATGCGAGGTACAGTTGCAAGGGCTTGGTTGGAGGATCGTAGCTGGCGGGAGGGGGTGTAGAAGGAAAGTCGTGAGTTGAGGCATTCGGGTCCAAGTTCGTAGAGTGCTTTGTGTGCGTGGGTTAGGAGGCGGAAAGTAATCCTCTTGTTAACGGGGAGCCAGTGGAGGTTTTTCAGGTGTCCAGAGATGTGGTCTTTACGCGGGATGTCTAGTATGAGTCTGGCTGAGGCGTTCTGGATGCGTTGGAGTTTTTTCTGGAGTTTTGCGGTGGTACCGGCGTATAGGGTGTTTCCGTAGTCCAGGCGGCTCGTGACCAGTGCGTGGGTGACCGTTTTTCTAGTTTCGGTGGGGATCCAGCGAAATGTTTTTTTGAGCATGCGAAGAATATTGAAGCAAGATGATGAGACGGCGTTGACTTGTCTGTTCATAGAGAGTGAGGAGTCCAGGATGATACCTAAGTTCCGTGCGTGGTCCGTCGGGATGGGTGCTTTTCCAAGGGCCTTTGGCCACCAAGAGTCATCCCAGGCGGAGGGGGAGGAACCTAGGATAAGGACTTCTGTTTTGTCTGAGTTCAGTTTTAGACGGCTGTACTTCATCCCCTCGGCTACTTCTTTCATTCCTTCATGTAGGTTGGTTTTGGCGGTGTTAGGGTCTTTGGTGAGTGATAGTATCAGTTGAGTGTCATCAGCGTAGGAGATGATGTTGAGGTTGTGTTGGCGTGCGATGGCCGCGAGGGGGCTCATGTATACGTTGAAGAGGGTGGGGCTGAGTGAAGATCCTTGTGGCACGCCGCAGATGACTTCGGTAGCTTCTGATTTGAATGGTGGAAGGCGGACTCTCTGAGTTCTTCCGGCAAGGAACGAGGTGATCCATTCCAGTGCTTTTCCTTGGATTCCGATGTTTCTGAGGCGTTGTATTAAGGTGCTATGACAAACTGTGTCAAAGGCTGCGGAGAGGTCGAGGAGGATGAGGGCGACTGTGTCTCCATTGTCTAGCAGAGTTCGAATGTCGTCTGTTGCTGCGATGAGTGCGGTCTCAGTGCTGTGTTTGGCTCGGAAGCCGGACTGTGAGGAGTTGAGGGATTTGTTGGTTTCGAGGAAGGCGGCAAGCTGGTTGTTGACAGCTTTCTCGATGACTTTGGCCGAGAATGGAAGGAGCGAGATGAGGCGGTAG
Organism: Lissotriton vulgaris; assembly: GCF_964263255.1. Classification (NCBI taxonomy): domain Eukaryota; kingdom Metazoa; phylum Chordata; class Amphibia; order Caudata; family Salamandridae; genus Lissotriton; species Lissotriton vulgaris. Next base: position 1,716,487,943 of record NC_141689.1, on the reverse strand, counting down.
TTTTTGAGTTCGGTGGGGTCAGCTGTGGGTTTCTTCAGAAGGGCGCTGAGTTCGGCATGTTTCCAGCTTTCCGGGAAGGTAGCGGAGTTGAGGGAGCAGTCGATGACTTCTTGGAGATGGGGTGCGATAATGGAGTCTGCTTTGTTGAAGATGTGGTGAGGGCATGGGTCTGTGGGGGATCCTGAGTGGATAGAGTTTATCAGGCGGATGGTGTCCTCAGTGGAGATTGGGTTCCAGTCATTGAGGATGTTCAAGGGGGGTGGGGGTCCTGCAGAGGGTTGGGTGGGTTGGTCTTCGGGTCGGTTGTCGAAGCTGTTGTGGATGTCTGCAATCTTGTTGTGGAAGAATGAGGCTAAGGAGTTGCAGAGGGCTTGAGAGGGGGTGATGTCGTTGGAGTTGGCTGAGGGGTTGGTAAATTCCTTGACGATGTTGAATAATTCCTTGCTGTTGTGGGCGTTGTTATCTAGTCGGTCCTTGAGAGCGGCTTTCTTGGCATTCCGGATCAGTTGGTGGTGTATACGGATGGCGTTTTTGAAGGCGTCCTTGGTGCTAGTGTTTGGGTCTTTTTTCCAGGCCTTCTCAAGGGAGCGACAGAGTTTCTTAGATTTCTTAAGATCATCGTTGAACCAGGAGGCCTTCTTGCTGCCTAGTTTTATTTGACGTTTTTTCAACGGTGCTAGGATGTCGGCGCTGTTGGATAGCCATTGGGTGAGGTTAATGGCTGCTTGGTCGGGGTTTGAGGAGTGGGCGGGGGGGTTTTGAAGAAGCGATGAGGAGATCTGGTCGATGGTGATTTTGTTCCAGTTTCTTCGCAGAGTGGGTTGAGGATGGTTGTGGGTTGTGGTCTTATTGTAGGTAAAGTGAACGCAGCTGTGGTCCGTCCAAAGGAGAGCTGTGGTGTGGCTGAAGGAGACATGTTTGCTGGAGGTGAAGATAGGGTCGAGTGTGTGACCTGCGGTGTGGGTGGGGGTAGTGACAAGTTGTTTGAGTCCGAGGTTGGCGAGATTGTCCAGAAGGGTGGTGGCGTTGCGGTCGTTGTTCTTTTCCAGGTGAAAGTTGAGGTCTCCCAAAAGAATGTAATCCTCGGAGGGAAGGGCGTGTGGGGTGATAAAGTCTGTGATGTCCTCAGTGAATTGTGCACGGGGTCCTGGTGGCCTGTAGAGGAGGGTGCCTCTGAGTGTGGTCTTGGGGTTTATAAGACTGGTTAAAAACTACATGTCCCATAATTCCTGTGCAGCTAACAGGAAGTGAAGTGTCGATATGGAGGATGTTTCTTTATTTAAATCGTGTAAAAAAAATGTAGTGATGGTTTCCTGTGAGCAAGGTCTCCGTAGCGACCGAAACGCATTAGGTGTTGCTGGCTTGCTGTTAAATGGAATAAATCTAAACCGATCTACTAACTTGGGTGTGTGACTCTAATTGGAGAAAATATCCGGGAGTGCATGGAGACTCAACTCCCCTAACGGGGAAACTGGAATCGGATATATATATATATATATATATATATATATATATATATATATATATATATATATATATATATATATATATATATATATATATATATATATCTGTGTGTATATATTATCCAACAAAAGAATACTCGCACTCCAGGGAGTCTGTATGAAAGGAAATTTGTATTTCATCATTGCGTTCACCATCAACTTTCTAAACCAATGTGTTTCGACCACAACGGTCTTGATCACAGTTGTACACTCGATTACATCCCCTCTATCTGACCCCTCTCGGCACCATTCGAGATCTATCGGAGGATGGAATAAATGAAACCCGAAGTGTAGGATCAGGAAATAAACTGATTCATAGATGAATGGGCCCAAGGGTGCTACAACACAGTTTTAAAACCTTCCTGGGGTATATTAGATGCAGGGGCAATTGTGGAGAAAATGTACTCCCTGTGGGCCTTGTGAATGGATTTTCAAAACCTTTATAGAGTATTTTTGTTCACAATTGTAAGCCTCCTCGTTGTATGGCTTTCCCCCATTTTCTTTACAAAGGTTGGCATTGATGCTTTTCCTCTTTAAAAACAGTTGAGAACCATGGAGCAGAAGGCTTAGATATTCTAGAAATAGACACTTTTCGGATGAGGCAATAGGATCTAGAATCTCAGATAACCAGCCATCAAATCTTTCATTATCCATATCTAAAGAGCCTGAGAAATTAATTGGGCTACATTGAAGGGCCTCAGCTAAAAGAGGTTCTGAAACTTTGTGTCATGCACTTCAGATCTTTTTTAGTGCATTCTGCCACTTATAATTCAGAGTAGTGACCATGAAAGGTGCCAAAAAATTGTTAGACCAAATTAACGTAAGGGCAGGTTTAACACATACCTTAGAAAAAATGGGGACAATGAGATCCAAAAGAGTGACCTGCCTTATGTGAAGGGCCAATCATTAATTGTTCTAAATTAAAACCATCTAAAACGGCTGCATACTGTTTGGCAGCACTATCATTTGAATCATTTAGATATAGATTAAAATCCCCTAATACTATAAAGTTAAAGTAAAGAAGCAACAGTTGCCCTATCATGTCCCCCAGTAAATACAGGTCATCAGTAGGGCATCTGTCAGTCTATAAATATGGGCCCCAGATAAGGAATAGGAGAGTGCCAGAGTAGTTGAAAAAGACAGTCCTTTGATCAGGCAGATTGGAACTCGAACACGAAAAAATAGATTAACCACATGGCTGCTGGGCGTTTTCCCCCCCTGTGCTGGAAAATGCCATTTTAGTGGCACCATGACGAGCTCAGCTCGTCATCAGCACACAACACCTTTGGGTGATGACGAGCTGAGCTCGTCATCAGCATCGAAAGGGTTAATACACTACTGCTTAACCACCACCATTTTTACCCAGCCAGTTTATATGCTGGATTAGAGGGAGATAGCTAATGCAATATCAGCTGAAGAGGTGTCCCTCAACCAAGTTTCCAACAAGAACATTTAGTCCCATTTAACACCTGAAAGTAGATTAAAGACCTCTAAGGTGTGTTTGTATAGAGATCTACAATTAATAAGACAAGTAGACATAGAGGTAGCTTCAGGACCAGCATGAAGAAAAACATAATATAGAGATGAGAAATTTAGCTTAAATAAATCTGATATGTAAATTGATACTTGTATAGTGCTCTACTCACCCGCAAGGGTCTCAAGGCACTTGTACGAATACTGCTATGGAACCCATCCTGGCTTTCCCTGTGAGGTGTCCACTCCTGGGCACCCCCAAGGTGGAGGCCAGGCATCCTTAGCGTTGTGGGGGCCGTTGTGGAGATTAAGCAAGCTATTGCCCAGAGTTGCAGAGTGGGACTCCACGATTGGAATAGGCACCGAGGCAAGAATTATCAGGTCCGTGGAATTTTTGAGCCCAAGACCCGCCGAGGCGGGGAATTGAACCCTGGTCCCGGGCTAGACCTCTGCATCAGGGTCTGCCGCTCTAATCATTGAGCCACACTTCTCCACTCCGCATTAACAGGAAGCCACTGTGCCAAACTGAGATGTAAGAAAATGTGCCTTTAAAAAGACATGCTAAATTAATGTGTTGTTTGTTTACTTGCACTCATCATGCATTTCTATTGCACTTTCATAAGCAAATGGCCGGATTAGGAGGCCTCATATTTGTCAATTTTTTACGATTTTCTTTTCATAAATAAATGCCTTTTAGAATTGAGCCATGCACAAATGTCTTCATTTGATGACCTGAACATGGCTTGCTTAAGCTTGCCATTGCTGTAGAATGTGCTGACTTTATAAAATGTATAAGATAGATTTCTAGCATCACATTAACAGTAATGAAAAGAGAATAGTATATTAAATCAAATAGAGCTTACAAGAGGATGTGAATCTCATGATTTAACCAAGATGCTGAATTAAAATGATTCTGTCTTTAGAGTAGTTCATTGTTACGCAGTGGAAAACCGAATGGCTTATAGTTTAAAGACTGCTGAGCTTCCCATAAGAACCCAAGATGAACGCAACAAATATGAATGTTTTAAAACTAACTGATACATTTAGATTGTATCTTGTTGACATTGTGTTTTTAATGTGGGACCGAAGGAAGAAGCTGCTGACCATCGGACTGTTGCTTTTCATTGGCTCAAGCTGACCTAACACCGAAATTGATTGGTCCATGTGTTTGTCTTTTATATTAGTGCATGTTTCCTAGTCATAGCAATGCATTCCCATATTATTCTCCTGGCATACTTTCCTTTGGACTCTCCTTCTGGGGATTCTAAGAGACTTGCTGTAAGCTACTACTAACGTTTTTTTTATATCTGCCACTTTAGCGATTACCTTTACTGATTTAATATTCTTAATGCGTAATGGGTGTAGCTACCACAGCAACTATTGTTCTCAGAGGGAGGCTTGGCTGAGTTTTCCTGAACTGCTCTTTATGGGGAGTTCAACATCTTAAATGATCCACTGATCTCACTATTTCCAAGAACCTTTCATGGGTTCTAACTAAATTCTGAATCTTAGTGACTTAGAATAGGGAATATTTCCTTTATGGAACACACCTGTATTTTAAAAAAATTATTGAATCTAACCATGCTTTTTCAGAAATTTCTGCAAACTGATTTATCTGACTTACTAAATTGAATTAAAAAAGGAATAAACAATCTACGAATCTCCTAATGAGAAATAAAGGTTTTCAAAACTGATCTGAAACCGTCATGATTGACTCAACTAAATTGCCTGTAATGATGATATTTATCCAAATGTTTTTTATTCATGCTCCATTCTAAAACAGAGGCAAAGATCCATTTGCTTGGAGAAGAACACAGCACGGAGCTGGAGCCCATCTTTCTAAGTCAAGGGTTGAACTGATTAAATTAAATTGACTTCCACATTATCACATTCATAATTATAGAGTTAACATTAGCTGAAGTGTTAGAAACCAGATACTGACTTTGGTCAGCAAAATCGAATGAGAGGGTAGACAGAGAACACCTGTACGTATGATAATTGCAGGAATCCAAATTAAAATGTAATTGAGAATCACACGGTAGGCTTTGAAGACTAATCAATTCTTCCCTATAATATACCTAAGGAGAGGGGTTCTGGTTGGACCCACTGGCAGCATGGCTGGCGCTTGACACAATCCGGAAATAGATGACGCAGGTGAACTTGCCCACCATAGCAGAGCAAGTTATTGTCTGTTGGAGATATGTAGACAGAATAGGTAGTGGCATGGCAGAGGGAGTCAAAGTTGAAGGCTGCGGCACCATTTAATGTTTTGCCGCAATGAATGTGATGATGATGATGCTGGTGACAACAGAAGAAGTAAAAACGAAAATGTAATTCCCAAAACAAGATGGTCACCATTATTTGTCTATATGATGAAGACAAAACATACTAAATGACACCCACTGTCAATTTACTTCCTCTTCAGGGTTGAGAAAAGCAGAGTAGTTAGAAAGTCAACCAGGGCTCCACTTCCTTCCACTGAAATTGAAAGTGTTGATGGTTTTTTCGCTGCCAATCCTAATTCCTACCCAGATGCCACTTAAATCATTATTATTTGTGCCATTCCTTTTGGTTCTTTTTCCATTCAAGATTATACTCTGCTTGAATGCTGTCATTGATGTGCATGCACCCCTCCTTTAAAGTTCTAATCAAGTCTCTACAGGGATCCATATCCTCTGACATTCACCTCTTGGGGCTCTGCTTTACCTCTCTTCTGAGACACTCTCTCCACTATTTACATACGGGTACCAATCAGTATTTGTGTTACAGTGCTCCACCAAACGTGATTGCCTTGAGTAGTTCTCCTCTCCTATTCCTTTTTCCCAGTTTCCCCTAAGTCTGATTTTATGCACTATTTTCTGATACTGCGAGGCCTACTTGCAATCCTCTCACAGGTGATTGTGACACTGAGGGACATATTTATGACTTTAATGGTGCAGGCCACCTTGATGTGCTGCTGTGCATCACACGGAAAGGGAAGGGATGTGTTGCCTTTACCCAGTACAGTGCATTCCTGTCCTCCTCACTTGTGCTGGTGCCGTTTTGGCAGCCATGCGCCAACGCAGGTGCCCTTGCACCATGCATTTTGTAGGCATGATTGTTTTTGTGCAGGAAGGGGGACCTTCCTACATAAAAACAATACTGAGATGTGTTTTACTCTTTCTATGTGTGCTGCACAATGCAGCACACATAGAAATAGAAAACAACTAGGAGAAATAAAGATGTTTCGCCTCATTTCATCCATCTTTTTGGTGCGTTCTCAGGTTAACAAATTTCGAAAATTTAGGAATGCGTCAAAAACCATGGGAGCAACATGGGGGCACCCACGCAATCCAACAAATTGAGTATGTAGTTCCTACCAGTGGGGGGGGGGTTTAAAAGGTTGGCCAGATATCAGACAATGTGTACTGAAAGTAGGGAGAAAAAGGAGAATTCCTGCTTTCAGAATAAGTGCCCTCACCCACCCAGCCAGCAAGGTGTCATGTTTCATCATAGGACATGCTTCTTGTCAGGTCAGCGCTGCAATACCTGATGGGCACCCTGTGAGGGACTCTTTGGCGGAGATCTTTTATTCCATGCCGTATTGGTGCACTGGGTGTGAGGGACTTAAAAAAGTGTAGATGTGTGTGAATTGGGTCACTTGACTATGTGTGGATTCAAACAGGCAATAGATGTCCACTCAAAACAATTTTAATGAACCTGACTCCTATCCTAATTAAAAAGGATGTTGCGCACCCCTGTTTCTATGCTACAGGATAATGCGCATTTTCTGGTGTTCAACATGTTTCTTGCCCTCGTGTCAAGGTAGACGCCAATTCTTTAGGACCAAATCAGACAGTGTGATCTACATTAAATGTGGTTGTCTATGTGGGTAAAACAGATAAACAGCGAGCGGCACCCTTGGTGTGGTACCTGTAAATTTAATCAGTCAACCCTACTCGCGTAGCTGGCTTGTATCATCGACTCCAGGCATGAAAAGACACTCATAGATGTAGTGTTGTGAGTGCACCACAATCCGTTGTTGGCCCTAGCCCATACACTGGTGGGCAATGTACAAGGAATGCCTACCCAGGGTAGAGTAACGCAATGCAGTGATTTGCGCTTCCCCATAGATTTGGAGCCAATGAAAGCCACACAAAGTGGCTTTGCTTAGCTTGAAAAATATGCCTTGAGCTTTGCTTCGCTCTTACACTATGTTGCATGGTGCAAGAGCAATGCAAATCCGGTAATAAATATGACTCCAAGAGTGTGAGGATGATATTACTAAGTGAGCAAGATCTTCTCAAGCATAAGGCCTCAAAGGATGTTGAGTGCAATATTTAAAGTGCATAGGGTATTTTGGAACGGGTCTAACCTCAGTTCTTACTTTCTATTGAGTAACAGGTGTTAAAATGAAGAAATAGGTTATGAAGCATGCTCTTTCATTTGTTGCTGAGTGGCCCAGAAAGAAACCTACCAATAGTGTCTGACACAGTGTTACATTCCCCCAATTTTTAAGCAGACAGACCTTACGTTTCCAATGGCATTGATTACTTTGTCGCCACTATGGTCAAACTTCTCCAATGGCCCAACGGTATAAGGGTCGTTGGAGAACTAGCTATATGTCCATTGGCCCAAATAGGATGGGTGGACATATAACTATTTTTTAATGTCTCTCACCTTCAGACAAACTCTGGCGATATGGGACAGTAAAACTGAAATAAGGCCACCCACACAATAGGAAATGACTCCCATGGCGAGGTGGGGCATTACCATTTTTATTTTCTAAAATCCCACTTTTGAAAATTAAGAAGAAAATTGTCAGGTTGACAGCAAAAAGCATTGACAGGAAACGCAGTCACGCCTAATACAGCAGTTCTTGCCATGCTTAATAAATGACGCGAGCTTGGCAGTCATTTATAAATCTGGCGGACAACACTTACACCAGGACAAAGAACCATTTGCCAGGATATAAATGAGGCGAATGTATGATGATAATACACGATCGTGTTGATCACGGTATCTTACAATGCGGGTTTTACAATGCAAGTCGTTTGAACGACTTGCGCTGGAGGGCGCTGGACTTTGGGACAGTACAATTTACTATTCCAACACCAATCTACATACAGTAGGGAAGGTGTTGGATAGTAAATCGTACTATTCCTTAGCTTGCAGCTCCCTCCAGCGCAAATCTTTGAAAAGACTTGCATTGTAACACACACTTTGTAAACCTACAGCAGTGTAACAACGGCGTTGTAAAGGTCGTCTCCCAAATGGGGCCCTCAATCTATGCAATATTGTGATAGAGTACAATACAATCGACTTGGGGGATATTTACCGCAAGTATAGGGTCTTTCTGATGAGCATCAGTAGACCATCTTTAGGAAATGATTTGTGTCATTGTATTCACCGCTGAGGTCAGTTACTGGTAATTCTCACTTTTTGTAGTCTCACTCTTTCATATTCATGACATAAGTACAACTCACAGACAGAAGAAATTCCTGTTAAAAAAATTAAATTAGGGACAGGTCATTCTAGATGGACGCCTCAAGTAGGCCTATTTCCTGACAATCTCAGTGTGAAAAACAAGGAAGAAAATTGAAATATCATGATCCAGTGTGAATGAGCAATGCTTTATGGTTGATAAAAATAGGACTAAGAGCAATGAGCATTTCTAATAAATGTCCAATGCATTATTTCAATGGATTAATGTCTATGCCTCATTAGTAAATGATGCAAATACAACAGGTGATGGACAGAATGCAGAACAATGTCACACATTCACCCCAGTACAGAGATCTGGACCTAAATCCATAGTTTTTTTTTGCTCACCATGCCTCTCCAGTTTGAACCCAGCCATATGCAAATCAGTCTTGACCCTGTGCACCATGGGAACAGTCCAGCCCGAACTGCCAAGCCAGGTCCTCCCTGGACTGGAAACAAGCATCCAAGGACCGGTTTCAGGCGTTCAGCCCTCATCAGCCTGGATAGCTTGATTCCAGTGGCATGGAGAACACGGGACTCACGTCTGAGCATACCCGTCCTAATCGGGGTGACAAATGAAAAAACAACAGGTGATGGACAGAATGCAGAACAATGTCATACATTCACCCCAGTACAGAGATCTTGTAGTGTAGTTCCTATTTTCCCAATAGGCCCTGCGCATTGGAATAACATAAACAGTATTATCGACGTAGAAGTGCGGATCTTCCAGGTCTCCACTGACTATGCTAGACTTAATTGGGTTTGTTACCAACTAGCTCAGAGGTCACTGGAAACTTTCTTGACTGAATAGGAAGTGATCAGCTTCCCTGGCACAGACAAGAAGGGATTCAGTTTTCCAACATCCGTGCAACATGACAACTTTGCTCCTCAGATAAGAGTCAATCTCTAGAGTCATGTGAAACAATAGACAGTTATTTTACTCAGTCAGTTGTTGTGCAGATTACTTTCACAATATGTAGAGAATAGGGAGACGGGCGTTTTCAATAAAAGGTATTATTTATTGAACAGTCTTTCTTCTCATACAAGAGAAATTTATTGCCACAATTGCAAGACTTGTTATTATAAAAAGTGCGTACAGTAATAAGAGTATCACAAAGTAATACTGTAAAAGCATTGATATGGTTTCTTAGCCATACAATGGTTTAAAATGAATAAAACATATATACAGTCATATATACATTAGGCTAACATACTCAACTGGTGCTTCTAACTACGCCTACCCCAGTGTACCTGACCTAAGCCTAATACTTGGGAGGGAGTAAGTAGCAGTTTAAGTTAAGTTGGTTTTGCCAAGGTTTGCATCAAGAATTCTCTCTAAGGGTTTAGTCAACACCATACCTCTGGAATAGAATGTTGGAGGTCTTAGATCTCCTCTCAGGACTCAATATCCCAGTCACCCGCAAGGGTAGGCTGGGTAGGCTGGAAACGCTGGAGCTGGATTTTCTCGGCAGGAGAAAAGACAGCGTCTCTCTCAGCGCGTCGAGGAGGAGGGGCAGAGTCTGTGGGCAGCTTGCATTTGCTGGGCTCTGCCGGGGACAGCTGTTCTGCTCCTATGTTCACCACACCATTGTTCGCTGATGCTGTTGAGGCAGCGGTAGCTTCAGTATCAGCGAGGCAGCGATAGTATCGAGGCAGCGTTTGCTTAAGGCAACGTTGGTAGTATTTATACCTGAAAGGTGCCTTGTTTGACGTACGTTTTTGGACATAAGACGTCAATAAAGATGTCACTAGGAGGTGATCGTCTCTCAGTCCTCATTAGAGTTCTATTACTAATCAAAACATAGCGAGCGGGGATTTCCCAGGTTGCTGAGTTTTTATCTTGTTGAAGAACTCAGAGTGTTAATCTAGGAATCTTAGATAGTGGCTTCTGCTGTGTCATTTACTAATGAGCTGCAGAGGAAGCTGCATAGGAATGTGGCTCAGATCGTGTGAGGTCAGAGACGCGATTCTGAGTTTTCACACTTGAACGTTTATGCCATTATAGGGGAATAAATGGATTATAGCCGTATAGGGGCATAAGGTCATAGGGTTGATCAGGGTCCTAGATTAGAACGCGACAATCTGGGCCTAAATCCATCATGTTTTTGCTCACCATGCCTTTCCAGTTTGAACCCAGCCATATACAAATCAGTCTTGACCCTGTGTCCCATGGGAACAGTCCAGCCCGAACTGCCAAGCCAGGTCCTCCCTGGACTGGAAACAAGCATCCAAGGACCGGTTTCAGGCTTTCAGTCCTCATCAGCCTGGATAGCTTGATTCCAGTGGCATGGAGAGCACGGTACTCACGTCTGAGCAAACCCGTCCCACTCGGGGTGACAAACTCAAAAACAACTGGTGATGGACAGAATGTAGAACAATGTCATGCATTCACCCCAGTAAAGATCTGGGCCTAAATCCATCGTTTCTTTGCTCACCATGCCTTTCCAGTTTGAACCCAGCCATATGCAAATCAGTCTTGACCCTGTGCCCCATGGGAACAGTCCAGCCCGAACTGCCAAGCCAGGTCCTCCCTGGACTGGAAACAAGCATCCAAGGACCGGTTTCGGGCTTTCAGCCCTCATCAGCCTGGATAGCTTGATTCCAGTGGCATGGAGAGCACGGGACTCACGTCTGAGCATACCCGTCCCACTCGGGGTGACGAATGCAAAAACAACAAGTGAGGGCCAGAATGCAGAACAATGTCATACATTCACCCCAGTATAGACATCTGGGCCTAAATCCATCGTTTCTTTGCTCACCATGCCTTTCCAGTTTGAACCCAGCCATATGCAAATCAGTCTTGACCCTGTGCCCCATGGGAACAGTCCAGCCCGAACTGCCAAGCCAGGTCCTCCCTGGACTGGAAACAAGCATCCAAGGACCGGTTTCGGGCTTTCAGCCCTCATCAGCCTGGATAGCTTGACTCCAGTGGCATGGAGAGCACGGGACTCACGTCTGAGCATATCCGTCCCACTCGAGATGACAAATGCAAAAACAACAGGTGATGGACAGAATGCAGAACAATGTCATACATTCACCCCAGTACAGAGATCTAGGCCTAAATCCATCGTTTTTTTGCTCACCATGCCTTTCCACATGGCTTGGCAGTTCGGGCTGGACTGTTCCCATGAGGCACAGGGTCAAGACTGATTTGCATATGGCCATGTCTGAACTGGGGTGGCTTAGGTGAGCAAAATAACGATGGATTAAACCCAGATCTGTGACTGGGGATGAATGCTTTGCCATTGTGCAACATTCCGTCCATCATCTTGTTTGTTTTGCTGTTCACCCTATGTGGGAAGAGTATGCCCAGACATGTGTCCCGTGCTCACTAAGCCACTGGAGTCAAGCTATCCTGGCTGAAGAAGGCTGATAGCCAGAAACCGGTCCTAGGATGCTTGATTCCGGTCCAGGAAAGACATGGCTTGGCAGTTCGGGCTGGACTGTTCCCATGAGACACAGGGTCAAGACTGATTTGCATATGGCCATGTCTGAACTGGGGTGGCTTAGGTGAGCAAAATAACGATGGATTAAACCCAGATCTGTGACTGGGGGTGAATGTTTTGCCATTGTGCAACATTCCGTCCATCATCTTGTTTGTTTTGCTGTTCACCCTATGTGGGAAGGGTATGCCTAGACGTGGGTCCCGTGCTCACTAAGCCACTGGAGTCAAGCTATCCTGGCTGAAGATGGCTGATAGCCAGAAACCGGTCCTAGGATGCTTGATTCCGGTCCAGGGAAGACATGGCTTGGCAGTTCGGGCTGGACTGTTCCCATGAGGTACAGAGTCAAGACTGATTTGCATATGGCCATGTCTGAACTGGGGTTGCTTAGGTGAGCAAAATAACGATGGATTAAACCCAGATCTGTGACGGGGGGTGAATGTTTTGCCATAGTGCAACATTCCGTCCATCATCCTGTTTGTTTTGCTGTTCACCCTATGTGGGAAGGGTCTGCCCAGACGTGGATCCCGTGCTCACTAAGCCACTGGAGTCAAGCTATCCTGGCTGAAGATGGCTGATAGCCAGAAACCGGTCCTAGCATGCTTGATTCCGGTCCTTGGAAGTCATGGCTTGGCAGTTTGGGCTGGACTGTTCCCATGCGGCACAGGGTCAAGACTTATTTGCATATGGCCATGTCTGAACTGGGGTGGCTTAGGTGAGCAAAATAACAATGGAATAAACCCAGTTCTCTGACTGGGGGTGAATGTTTTGCCATTGTGCAACATTCCGTCCATCATCTTGTTTGTTTTGCTGTTCACCCTATGTGGGAAGGGTATGCCCAGACGTGGGTCCCGTGCTCACTAAGCCACTGGAGTCAAGCTATCCTGGCTAAAGATGGCTGATAGCCAGAAACCGGTCCTAGGATGCTTGATTCCTGTCCAGGGAAGACATGGCTTGGCAGTTTGGGCTGGACTGTTCCCATGAGGTACAGGGTCAAGACTGATTTGCATATGGCCATGTCTGAACTGGGGTTGCTTAGGTGAGCAAAATAACGATGGATTAAACCCAGATCTGTGACTGGGGGTGAATGTTTTGCCATTGTGCAACATTCCGTCCATCATCTTGTTTGTTTTGCTGTTCACCCTATGTGGGAAGGGTGTGCCCAGACGTGGGTCCCGTGCTCACTAAGCCACTGGAGTCAAGCTATCCTGGCTGAAGATGGCTGATAGCCAGAAACCGGTCCTAGGATGCTTGATTCCGGTCCTGGGAAGTCATGGCTTGGCAGTTCGGGCTGGACTGTTCCCATGAGGAACAGGGTCAAGATTTATTTGCATATGGCCATGTCTGAACTGGGGTGGCTTAGGTGAGCAAAATAACGATGAATTAAACCCAGATCTGTGACTGGGGGTGAATGTTTTGCCATTGTGCAACATTTCGTCCATCATCTTGTTTGTTTCATTAGTAAATGAGGCATAGAAATTAATCCATTGAATTGTCTGCCCAAAGAAAAGATCTGACTATTCCAAGCATGTATTATTTCCGTGAAGCTATCCTTGGAGCACCAAAATCAAAATGTAAAGATATTTTGCTTTTTCAGGTAAAAGATGAAAGAGTGATGCAAAGATATAAGGCACTGCCTATGATGCTTCCTTGCATATATTATACTTTTCTCAAAAAATCTGCCTGACTGAATCACTTGCTGCGATTCTGTTTATTTGCCCCCGGTACTTAGGTCTGGTTTCACTTTTGAGATTGCTCACTTAATACAAAACCTATCTTCGGAAACCAAACCTCATCTTTTTGGGAGATTTAAATTTCCATATAGTAAGTGAGTTGTGTAAAGACTCACAGCTGTATTTGCAGGAAAGTTCTTAACGCCTTTATTTTATCTCATGCCCGTACGTGTTGGAAGATTGCTGGTGAATTTTAATCACGGACACTGAGGAAGAGTGACATTGGGTGAACCTGCGGGTCTGCGAGGACCAGCAGCCGCAGCGCTCCTTCACCCGACTCAGCTGGTTCTCTTCCCGCCCCCCCTGCCAGCCTCCACCCTTCTTCTATCTATTTAAGCCCCGCCCATACCGCGTATCGCGGGACCGCGCGCGGGCTAAGCCCGGGCAGAGGGCGGGCTGTCTGAGGTCGTCCGAGGACAATAGGGGCCGGGCTGGGCCTACTCTCTTTTATCATCGGGTACGATCTGTGTTTTGTATATAGAGGTGTATTGTATTCTGTCTCTTCACAGCACCATGGTCCTTCGATCAGGAAAGGGGAGAAAGGGCACCCTCTCAACTTCGGGGGGTAGTTACTGGGACTATGGACCAATTTCTTAAGCGGGCTACGGTAATTTTAGAAAAGGAAATTGCCATGACAGAAAAAAGACTCTCTTTAGACTTAGTGACAGGAAAGCGTTCATCCCTGGGCCCCATTGGGGTGGTTGCTTCTCCTGATCCAGTTCTATTGGATTTAACAACTGCCCAACGCTCTGCATCTAATTCCAGGTTGGCAGAACCTGACATAGTAGAGGCTACCTTAAATTCTACTATGTTCAGTGATCCCCCAGAGTCAGAGTCTTTTTCTCTACATAGTATTTCTATAACTCCTCCTACACCACTTAGTCTTTCTGCAAAAACCCCAAATCTGGTACCCGTTGTAAACAATAAACCTAGTCCAAAAAAAAGAAATTATAGCAAAAGGAAAAGAGGGGGTGTTCTCCTTAAGGGGGGGCCTGGCAAAAAACCCAAAATTAACTCATCAAATACCGAGCTCTCAGCCCTCTAGTTCTCCTTTAGGGCCACTTGATTATATTAATTAATGAATATAGTGTAAATGATGAGCTCTTGGGTAAAATGGAAATCCTAATGAAATCTTTAATGCTGCCCTTACTAGAGAGAACACGTATGATTAATAGTAAATTGGACCAGTTAGAAAAGATGGTGTTAGCTAATACTGGTATATTGGACAAATTAGCTAAAGATAGGGAGACTACCAAGGAACCTGCGACTGCCAGACTGCTTCAGGGATCTGGCGGTACTGCGCGGGTAGCCTTACCTGCCATTTTCAATAAACCTATAAGTAAAGCCCCAGTTACCACCAAAACTGCCTCCCAGCACGGTCAAGGTGCAACTACCGGTCCCCCAGTGGCAGCTCAGGTCATATCTAAGAAACCAGCTGACTCACCTATTGAAAAGGAGCAAACAGCTACTAGTGTGAAGGAGAGAACACTAATACCAGATCTCCCCCCAGAAGCTAACCCCCTAGTGGTGATTTTAGTTGGTGTTCCAGTCTTGAGAGAGCATGTGAAGGAACCCTTCGCCGCACTCAAAAATAAGGTAGTTAATTGGCTTAACCTAAACAGACCGTTACCCCCCCAAATCTCTAGTGAGATAGTAATGGTAAGGAGGATCCCATGGATAGGCAGGATGGTTAAAAGGATAAAAGGTGACTGTATAGTGGTCACCTTCAGAGATCCTAGGACTGTTTCTCATATATGTGCATGTGATGTATGGAACCATCCAGACACTACCATTAACCTTCTTCTATCCATCATATGCTGCAGGGGTGGGGAAGGGGAGGACTAATGAATGGACTTGAGTGGAGAGGAGGGGTGGGAATAGGGGGCCCTGGGGTAGGCCGGAGCTCCTGTATACTCCGGACCTCATGTATACTCCGGATACTTTCCTTACTTACAATCGTTTTAGTTGCTTAGAGGCAGTAGATTGACTGTACTATTCATTCTACGAAACAAGAAACTACATGGATCAGGAAGCGGTTGTAGGAGTGCACCTAGATCCCCAAGAGTTGGTAAACAAAGAACAAGTAAATTCTTTGGAGGATTGTGGTTCGGGGGGTAAATAAGTTATAAGGTTGCCAGAAAGGGCGGGCCAGGGCAAGACAAATTGTCAGTGTAATTCTTTTAACCCAGGAAATGGTTTTTTTACTCACACGCTAGCATATATAGGGGCAATAGATGATACACATAGGGAATTGGATGATATCCTTGAACCAGGAATAGAAATTGGTCAGAGGGGGTATAAATTAGTTAGTTGGAATATCGCTGGCCGGAACAGCAAGGTGGGCTCGTTGGGATGGAGAGATTTTGTGGACACATATGACATACTAAACTTGCAAGAGACATGGAGTGTGGAAGACATCAGTTATGAGGGATTTGTTTCCTTCATTCTACTAGCACAAGGTTCCACTATGGGTAGAGCTAAAGGTGGTCTCCTCATTTTGCTCTCTGTTAACTTTCCTGCGCAAGTTATTTTATATGAAAAGGTTGGATGTCACTCCCAATTGTTATGGCTACGACATAAGAACGGCCGTAAAGTTTTGTTGATTAACCACTACAATAACATGCCTGATTCCTTACGCTCATATGCAGTTAACGATCTAGAAAAGGCCCTTGATAAGATCTGTCGAGTTAATCGTGTTAACTTTGTATTTATCTGGGGGGGGGACTTTAACATCTCAATGTGTCCTTTATCATTAACTAAGGTATGTGGGTTAAATGATGATAGAGGTGAGGGTTGTATCCACTGTATTCATAGCCCCTACGGGGAGTCATTGAACTCTGCTTTGGCAAAGTATGATCTAGTTGTATTACAGAATGCAAAAGACCGAGAGGGTAATCCTGTCCCCACTTTTAAAGGGAGGAATGCCGCCTCTGTCATTGATCATCTGTTGATTTCAGATGATATTAGCGTGTACTGTGATACCCCGGTTGTACTGGATCTTGCGATCAGCGATCACAACTGCGTTACGTTAACTTAATTTATTTGGGGTAATAAAGCACTAGCAGCTAAAATGGTTTTCACCGATATTGTCCCTTGTAGACCAAATGGTCATAGGATAAAGTGGAGGGGAGAGAATTCTGAAAACCTATTGGTTAAAATTGTGGCGGCCTGTCTGCCTGACCTGCATTACTGTTTGGGCGGAAATGCAGATTTCAGGGGGATTTTGACAATCTTCAATAAGATCAACGCCTTAATTGGAAACATCATGACCTCCCCTAAACATAGCAATAAGAAGCCGAGGATAGGATGGTTTGACTCCGCCTGCACGGAATCACTACATAAGTTAAAGAAGGCTTTGGCTGATAAGCCCAGGGATAGGACGATTATTATAAACCTTAGGACTGCTTATAAAGGGCAGTTAAAGCGTAGGAAAAATGAACTACATGAGGAAGCCTGGGATAACCTGACCAGGGCTGTCGAACTATCAGACAGTAAACTATTCGGTTAACAGTCCCTACCTTAAAAGTGATAACACCCCAGTCCTTACTGCCCAAGTAAGTGAGGAATGTTGTGTTTCACATTTTAAGAGTATTTTTGACCCGGAGGGGGTGGCTGATTTTCCGACCATGGAGGCCGACCTATGGCCAGTCATCCCCTTAAGTATTAGTGTGTTGGAGGTAGAACATGCAATTATGCGTAGCAAGGGACGGAAAGCTCCTGGCCCCGATGGGGTGCCTGTTGACCTGTATAAGGCCGACACGAAATTGTGGGGTCCTGTCCTGAATAAAGTTTTAATGCGGCATTCATGGTAAGCACCCCACATACGTGGGGTGAATCAGTGATTATCCCGATATACAAAAAGGGAGATAGGTCGGATGCTAAAAACTACCGACCTATCTCCCTTTTAGATTCTTCACTAAAGATAATGAGTCGGGTGCTGCTGGCCAGGTTAGAGGAATGGATTGAGGACAGTGGCATCCTTGCGCGGTCCCAATTTGGGTTCTGAAAGGGTCTGGGAACCATTGAACAATGTATAAACCTAGACCTAATAATAGGGAAGTATACACGCGCTAAGCAGGGTTCGTTTTTTCTCTGCTTCGCAGATCTAAGTAGCGCGTTTGATCTTGTCGATCATGCTTTGTTATGGTCAACCCTATTATCAGAAAGTGCCCCTCCAGGGATTGTCTATTTTCTGGCCAGACTATATTCCAAAATATCTGCTCGTATAAGATACGGCCAAGGGGGTGAATGTACCAATAGTATTAGAGTTAACTTAGGTATAAGACAGGGCTGCATCCTTGCGCCACTTCTTTTCTCCCTCTTCATTAACGCAATCGACGTCGAGCTTAGACAGGTTAACTCTGATGCCCCACAAGTTGATGGCCAGGCTATCCCTGTTTTGCTTTACGCTGACAATTCTGTGCTCCTATCGAGAACCCCCTGTGGTCTGCAGAGATTAATGGACAAGTT
Organism: Lissotriton vulgaris; assembly: GCF_964263255.1. Classification (NCBI taxonomy): domain Eukaryota; kingdom Metazoa; phylum Chordata; class Amphibia; order Caudata; family Salamandridae; genus Lissotriton; species Lissotriton vulgaris. The sequence continues at coordinate 1,716,469,856 of NC_141689.1, read as the reverse complement.
CGCTGGATTTATCAAGGGAAGGCAATTAAAAATTAATAATACCAAAACTTTTATTATGGCATGCGGAAAGAAAATGCGGAAGTTGAAATCTTTTTATATAGAGGACCAAAAAATAGAAACTGTTAAAAAATTCTGCTATCTAGGCATAACATTTAGCAGTAATGGAATATGGTCTCAGGAGGTTATCAATGTAAAAGCCAAGATGTTGAAAAGTGCATATGGAGTATTTAAATTTGCGACTAACCTTGGTGATCGTCGTATATATGACATGCTGCACATATACCGTTGTAGATGTGTTTCAATTGCACTCTATGGATTTGGTGTCTGAGGGCATAGTCGTCATGTGGATTTGCAACTGGAAGAAAACTGTTTTATTAAAAAATTGCTATGTCTGCCTAAGTCGGCTTCCACCGAGATAACACAACAGGAATTAGGGCTGGAGTATTTGTCAGATCTAATCAGTTTAAGACCATTGATGGTGTGGAGAGCAATTTGGCTAAAGGAAGAAACCAGTTTTACTAGGAGTATCATTAGTGACTGCCTTCGCCTAGATAAAAGTGTATTGATCCCATGGATTAATTATGTTGTGACAACTGCCAGGGATCTGTTTAACCTAAATATCCGGGCTGATCCTGACAGTCTATCTGATATTCCTAAGAAAGAGCTTAAGTGTCTCTACTTGAGTATGAAAGCCCAAGTACGTAGAAACGCTAACACACTGTTAACTATTCCACAGTATTACTACTCCAATAAGGTCACTTCTGGCTTTTAAATCTATTTAAAGGTAGTCACCAGACCATCTCACCAGTTTGTCCTCACTAGATTAAGACTCGGAATCGTTCATCATCTGATGGCGTTTCCTTCTATGAAAAATTACCCATCTATACCCTGCCCATGTGATGGGGTTATTAAACAGAGTACCATTCACTTCCTATTTATTTGCGATCTTTACTTGCATTTCAATATTGCTTATCTGAAACCTTTATTTTTTAAAAAGGCAGTAACAACGGTAGAATCCGCAATGAGGCTATTGTTTTCCCTAGATGGTCCAGATATTTGTTTTCTCACAGCCACGTATACCTTGAAATCAATGGCTGCTAGGAAAAGCATGATGTTTTAATTAATGTTGTTGACCTTCAGTCATTATGAGTGGCACCATGTCAGTATTTTTATCCATGTTTTTAATTTGTTTTCCTTAGCGATATTTGTAATAGAGCTTATATATTGGAGGTATATTGTACATATTCTGTATGCTTTTATGATTGTTCTTAAGATAATCGAATAAAGCTTTTCTGACTGACTCACAGGTCTTTAAAGATACACTGTTATATTGTAGGCACGCACAATTGGTGAGGACATCTACCCACGAAGCAGGCCATATTCCTGACAGCATTTTCTCCAGTGATTACCAGCACAGGGTTGATCAACCCCTGCCCCCATCTGTTCTGATCACCATTCTATTTTTTTGTTTTAAATTTATATCTAGGCGCAACAGCTACCCAAAAGGGTTTCCCGGCGCCCGGCAGAAACAACAGAAGATAGGGGAGTAAAACTTACTTATTAAAAAGCCAGGTTTTAAGCGACTTACGAAAAACATTCATCTGTGTGCGAAGAGACAGCGGAAGAACATTCCACAGAACAGGGCCCAAATAGGAGAAAGAACGGCCACCCATAGGGGATAGTCTGATCTTTGGCACCTGAAATTTAGCCTGAGTAGTGCATCTGAGAATACGGGAAGGCATATAGAGATGTACTAGATTTGGCACATACATGGGAGCCATGCTGTGCTTAATTCTGAACATATTGTTCAGAGCTTTAAACTAAATCCGGTTTTCAACTCTTAACCAATGAAGGTCTCTCAGGGAAGGGGAATTAGAAGCTGTTCAAGGAGTTCTGCAAAGCAGTCTGGCTGCGGAATTGTGTACTCTCTGTAGCTTTCGTATGACGTCTTTATTAGCTCCAAGATACAGGATGTTACCGTAGTCCAGTCTAGATGTAAAAAGAGCCTGGACTACGGTTCTCTGAGTAGGGCTAGGAAGCATCAACACGATTTTTCTCAGCCACTGCAGAATGGTGAAGCATGTTGCAGCAACCTTCATGGCTTGGTGACGCATAGATAGTGAGTCGTCAATTTTAAAGCCAAGGTTGCGAACATGATGGGAAGGCTGCGGTACTGCATCCATTTCTGTGGGCAAATGTTGTGGACCCCAGAGCTCTTTGTCTTTTCCCAGTACCAAGACATCAGTTTTTTCACCATTCAGCTTGAGAAAATTGGCATGCATCCAAGATGCCACTTTGCTCAGCCCAGCCCGGAGTGCAGATGGCTCTGAATTTTTTCCCACCGAAAGTAAAAAAATAATCTGAGTGCCATCAGCGTATGAAAATAACGACAACCCAGCTTCTTCAACGATCGTTGCCAGGGGTCTAACATAAATGTTAAACAACAATGGACTAGGGATGGACCCCTGGGGGACTCCGTACGGGGATGAATGAATCTTGAAGTTTGCTGCAGAAGAGAAGACCTGAAACGTACGGTCAGTAAGAAAAGAGGTTAATGAGCTAAGTGCAGAACCAGTAACCCCTAAGGATTGTAAAGAATATTTCAGCACAGCATGGGACACCGTGTCAAAGGCGCACTTAAATCCAATAAGACAAGTGCGACTGTGTTACCTGCATCCAAATGTTGGTGCTACATTTTGCTTACCCCAAGAACAGCAGTCTCCGTAGAATGACCGGTTCGAAAACCAGATTGAGAAGGATGCAGAATCCTGTTCTTTTCAGTGAACTGAGACAGTTGACCATTAATATGCCCCTCCAATATTTTTGAAAATACAGGAAGCAAGGAGATTGGCTGATAATTCAACGATACTGTAGGGTCAGCATTGGCCTTTTTCAATAATGGAATGACCATTGCATGCTTCCATTCCCGGGGGACTAGAGATTCCTTTAAAGATGTATTTAGGAGTTTCATAATAATTGCAAGTGTTGACAGGTCAAGCTGCTGCAGCACAGAAATAGGGAGGGGATCACAAGGGGAACCAGATTTAATACAGCCCAGATGCAGTTTAAGGGACGTCATATCAAGTAGTGACCAGTTATCTATTTTATTAGTGGTATTTATATCAAGCAGAGCTTTGTCAACAGATGGCCAAATTATTTGAATGGGGATGGACGGGATTGACCCGGGGGATGATGACATATTCCCAGTCAGTGTGGAATATATTACTTCCACTTTGTTAGTAAAGAATTGAGCAAGATCTTCACATTGCGTTTCATTCAAATGAGGGTAAGTGGGCTGAGTTGCAGCGCCTGATAATTCTTTTACCATTTTAAATAATGTTTTGGAACAGTTCTTAGCATCGGATAAAGTTAAGGAAACATAGTTAGCACACGCGGCCCTACAGAGAGAGTGATACTCCCTTTTGACGTGCAGATAAGCAGATTTGGCGTCATGCGCATTGGCCCTTCTCCACCGTCTTTCCATATTTTTACATTTGGTTTTCTCAGCTTTTAACTTGTCTGAGAACCAAGGGGCTGGAGGGCGGTGATTGCTAACCCTCCTATGGGAGGCAGGGAGGCAAGTGTCTGTAGTTTTGCGGATCCAATTTTGAAACGTTATTAAGTCAGTATCAAGATTGTTTTTTAAAGGTAGGGGCATTGTTACAGAGAAGCTTGTTAAAATTAACTATGACCAGCTTTTTCCAATTTCTTGTTAATTTTAGAGTACCACAAGATGCCACATGCGAATTGTCCGAAATCATTAGTGTAAAACCAACCAAAAAAATGGTCGGACCAGCACAAAGGGATTGCTGTAAAACATTCGATATTGGATAAATTAGAAAATATGGGATCCAATAGGTGGCCGGCTTTGTGCGTAGGTCCACAGTTATGGAACAGAATTTTGATAGCTGCTAAGTCTGAAATAAGAGTATTACTAATGGTAGAGGTAGGATCCTCCAGATGGAGATTGAGATCCCCCTGAATTGAAAAATTCACAGATCTGAGCAGGAAGGGAGTAACTAGATCAGGAAAGTTTGTGACCCAGGGACCGACAGGTCCAGGGGGTCTATACACCAATATCCCTGAAAAAGTAAAGTGTGGAGTTAGAGTCAATTTAAACACTACAGCTTCGCAGCCAGTGACCTGTAAGTCATCAAACTTGCAGCTATATACATTTTTATAAATTATGCCAATCCCCCCACCTCTTTTATCCTCCCTATCCTTCCTGACTATAACATAGTTAGGGGGCAGAGCGGCGGCTATGTCCGGACCAGAGCTGTTATTCAGCCATGTCTCTGTAAGGAAGATAGGGTCTGGTTGTTTGTCCATTAGCAAATCAAGAACATCAGCCTGATGTTTAGGGAGTTAGGGACAGTTAATGTTGAAAACAAAAATTCCTTAGTAGGTGGTGAGTTATTTTCCGGTTGCGATTTATTCTCTTTTCCTTCTCCTTTTGCACCTCACTTGAGATTGCCCAGGGGGGTAGTAATAAGGCGCTCAAAAGGAACAGGAAAGGCATTATCAGGGCATCCTTTTCACAGGCTCTGGAGAAATATAATTTGACAGATCACAACAACACTGATCTGGCAGCAAAATATCTATTTTCTTGACCTATGTCAGCCACTGGATCTCTTGCCCCTCTTACAGAATCCTACATACATAAGAAGAGGCCTACCTCTGCCTGGTTTTCAGAGAAGCTGAGAATACTCAGACAAGCCTGTTGCTATCAAGAGCGCGCATGGCTCAACGCTATGAACTGTTCGAAGGAGCCAGCTGTAAGGCCAACCTGGCAGAATACAAAGTAGCCATTAGGCTGTAGCAATCTCCTTATTGTAATAGAAAGATGGTATTGGCAAACTCCTCTAGAGATCTTTTTAAACTGATTAACGTTTTATCTGCACCCACAGCTTCTCTCAATACCACAAGCTCTCAGCCTTCTGTAATTATATGGCAAACTTCTTTCACTCAGCAATTTGCGATATCTATTCCACTTTGGACAGCCTTAACTCTGAGCCCTCTATTTCTGCTCAAGTGCATACCTATGTAGCCCCTAGCCGTGCCCAGGCCAAGAGCCGGGAATCCGATTTGTCTGCTCTTTCTCCCTTGACCCACAAATTGACCAAGCAGTATCTTCTAAGTGTGAAATCAGGTTCCCCACTGGATCCCTGCTCTCCTAAATTGATGCAGCTGGGAGAGGACATCATTATTCCTTACATTGTGTACACTCTTCAGTTCATTCTGGCTGTTATCCCCATAGTTGGAAAAGTATCATTGTTAAGCCTCTACTTTAAAAACCTAACCTGGACCCATCTGACTTGAAAAACTATTGGCCCATTTCGTTGTTGCCAGTTCCCACTAAGATCACCTCAATATGGAGCGGATGGCCCATCTGGAAGAAAAACATCTGTTGGATGTTTTCTAGTCTGGATTCAGGAGTAACCACTGAAGTGAGATTGCAGTGTTATCTGCGATCAATAACATCCATTCCATAGTGGATGCTGGATAGGTTGCATGCTAATCCTGTTGGATCTATCTGCAGTACTTGACACCATCTCTCCCACCCAGCTGGTTCCCTGTCTGCAGGAAATTGGGATGTCCTCCTTTCTGACAGATAGATCACAGACAGTGGTGGTGGACAATTTCTATTTTGATCCATAGCTACCCTTTGTGGGGTTCCTCATGGCTCTCTCTGAGCCCCAAATTGTGTAACCTTTATTAATATTATTATTTTTAAGACTTGTATCGCGCAACAAATCATCCCAACAGGGATCTCTCAGTGCGTTATGTTTCCCTCTGGCCGGATTGTTTAGATCTTTTGGGTTCAAGGCTTTATCCTATGATGATAATACACAAATAATTGTGTCTATCACGAAGTACATACAGGAATCCACCACCAACTTTAAGAACTGCATGTAAGCTATGGCCATATGGATGGTAAAAAAGCTACCTTAGATTCAATGGTGATAATACTGATGTTTTAATCTTTGGCAGCCAACCGTCCATCTGGACCCAATCCTGGTGGCCATAAATGCTGAGTCAACTTTTCAACTCACTTTTCAACTTTGGCTCCTCCAAAAATGTTGGTGTTCTGGTGGACAACAACTGTCCTTTAATCTCCAGGTAAACAGGATGGTATAATCCTGTTTTTGGGTAATTAAGACCCTTAGGAAGGTGTTTCCTTTACTTTCTTTCACTGCACGTAAACAAGTGGCCTTGACATTGTTTTTTTCCATGTTGGATCACTACAATGTGCTCTACCTGAACATTAATAAGACAGCTGCAGCTTGTCCATAATGCAGCATCAAGTCTCATTCTTGATCTTCCCAAATCTCATTCTGTCTCTGCTGCTACTCCTAAATTGCATTGGCTTCCAGTTTATAAACAAATCACTTTCAAAGCCTTATGCATTGTCCACAAGGCACTTAACATTACAGGCCTTGAGGAAATTAAGAACCTGTTCCAACAATATATATGAATGAATTAATTAATGAGATTAATTTTATACAGCGCGCACATACCTGAGGGTGTCGTAGCGCTAAAGGAAAGAGAAAAAAGGAAAGAAAGAAGGAGCAGAACAGAACACTGATATGTCAATAGGACCGAACTTGATACTTGCGGTAGACTATTCTACTAATTTCATGAACAGCCATGTTTTTAGCTGCTTCCTAAATTGTATCAGGGAGGCTTGACCTTGCAGCGAGGGAGGGAGTAGGTTCCACCATTTACCTGCACATATGGAGAAAGCTCTACCCCCCATCTTGCTTTGTTAGATCTAAAGTTGTTAACAAAGCGCAAAGAGCTGGTTCTAAGGTTTATCATCTAGACAGCTGCGCTCTGCAGGGAAAAATGTGCTGGTTGTTCTTAAAGTTTGAAGGGTGAGATGGGACTGAGAGCTTTTGTTCAGTATCAGTATCACAAAGCTTTATTCGATTTTGAGAATTAAAATCATAAAAGCATACAGACAAATAAAACAATACATTCTAAAAACATTTTAAAATAAATCTCCTATTAGCTTTAGATTTGCACAGTTAACATATTAAACGTTATTTACACTATCTTTAGGCAACGTTATAGGTCTCAATAATCCAAAAGATTTAGTAATTATGATACAAAGGCCTATAAAAAGACGGTTTGGGACAGTTAGTAGGCAGTGAAAAACTATTGCCATTGCTTAAATGGGTTCCTCTGCCCACATGGATGTTATCAAAGCCCTGTGTACTAGATGAAAGATTATAGGGCATGTAAGGATAAAAGTCATATAGATCCCAAATAGAAATAAGACCATCTTCATTTTGAGGTAGCCAAGTCTGCAGGTATGGCACAATGTGTCTGCTCCTAAATCGGATCAGGATCAGATCCCCCAAAATGTCTTTCTTAAGGGGTCCCAGCCATCCCACCCTCCGGACACTTATTATGCGGCCATCAAGATGGTAAGGCAGAGGTCTGTTTTTTGATAACCAGAACTTGACCTTGTTCATAAGTTCAGTGTGACTCTCAGTTTTGCCTTTTGTTAGTTCAGGGACTCCCGATAGAACTATTACAAAAGGCGCTGCTTCTGGCGGTAAATGTATGTGGGTGGTTCGCACATGTTTAGGTGGAATATGGCGTGGTGTTGTCACTTTCAAGGGGCCTTTGGGTTTGGTGGGCAACATGGAAGTGGTGGTTGAGAGTTGAATAAGCGCCGCATCCTGAGGAGTAATCGGGTTAGATAGATTTGTAAGGGTGGTTGTCGGCGAGGAGTCAGTTGTAGCGACATGGGCTGATGGTTTCAAGAAGGATCCAATGGAGCTCTCCAGCCCCGTGAGCTTATACTCTAGTGTATTGATTTTATCCATCAAGGGGTGTATTAAAGATTTCAGCATTTGCTCAATCATGGACAGAAGAGCCTGCTGGGGAGATGGTAGGAAATCGTCCAGATGAGCAACAGGTGGCACAGTAGGAGAAGAATTATTTGAAGGTGGAATTGAACTTACAGAAAGTTTATCAGGTGTTTGGCCTTTCGTAAAACTCCCGTTATCTTTGACCCCCTCGATCTTCTTATTGGCAGGGGTGGCCCTGAAAGGTATAGATTTCGGCTCCCTTGTAGATGATAGTGGGCTGCTATGTTTATGCGTGGGGGAGGGTACTGCTGGGACATATTTGACCTTGCACAGACTATTTAGGTCCTCCAGCCATTGGAAGTTAGATGGTGAGTGTGCAAAAATGTCATCTGGGATAGTATTGGGCATTTCCCCTGCAACGGACTTGGGCATGTAGTAATGATATACAAGTTGGTAAATTACCTCACCAAACAGCCAAGTGGTGTAGGCCGTCCCCGTCCTTCTATGTCCGATGAGGGCCGTAGAGGGCCCGCCCTTTGCCCGGGCTTCGCCCGGCGCTCCCGCGACGCGGGACTGTTAGGGATTTAGTAGCGCCTCCTGGCGCGGAATTAGGTTCCCGCGGCTTCCTGCCGCAAGGCAGGCTGGGGATTGTAGTCTCCCCCGCTCGGCTGCCGCAGCGCGATGTCAGGAGCTGCGGCGGCGGGGGGAGACAGCTGGCAGGGTCCCACTCGGTCCGGTAGGTGCTGCTGCCGCACCGGGCTCCTCGGGTCCGATTAGTTTAATGGCCGCCCGCTCCCCTGGACTGTTGGGGATTTAGTAGCGCCTCCTGGCGCGGAATTAGGTTCCCGCGTCTTCCTGCCGCAAGGCAGGCTGGGGATTGTAGTCTCCCCCGCTCGGCTGCCGCAGCGCGATGTCAGGAGCTGCGGCGGCGGGGGGAGACAGCTGGCAGGGTCCCACTCGGTCCGGTAGGTGCTGCTGCCGCACCGGGCTCCTCGGGTCCGATTAGTTTAATGGCCGCCCGCTCCCCTGGACTGTTGGGGATTTAGTAGCGCCTCCTGGCGCGGAATTAGGTTCCCGCGTCTTCCTGCCGCAAGGCAGGCTGGGGATTGTAGTCTCCCCCGCTCGGCTGCCGCAGCGCGATGTCAGGAGCTGCGGCGGCGGGGGGAGACAGCTGGCAGGGTCCCACTCGGTCCGGTAGGTGCTGCTGCCGCACCGGGCTCCTCGGGTCCGATTAGTTTAATGGCCGCCCGCTCCCCTGGACTGTTGGGGATTTAGTAGCGCCTCCTGGCGCGGAATTAGGTTCCCGCGGCTTCCTGCCGCAAGGCAGGCTGGGGATTGTAGTCTCCCCCGCTCGGCTGCCGCAGCGCAATGTCAGGAGCTGCGGCGGCGGGGGGAGACAGCTGGCAGGGTCCCACTCGGTCCGGTAGGTGCTGCTGCCGCACCGGGCTCCTCGGGTACGATTAGTTTAATGGCCGCCCGCTCCCCTGGACTGTTGGGGATTTAGTAGCGCCTCCTGGCGCGGAATTAGGTTCCCGCGGCTTCCTGCCGCAAGGCAGGCTGGGGATTGTAGTCTCCCCCGCTCGGCTGCCGCAGCGCGATGTCAGGAGCTGCGGCGGCGGGGGGAGACAGCTGGCAGGGTCCCACTCGGTCCGGTAGGTGCTGCTGCCGCACCGGGCTCCTCGGTCCGATTAGTTTAATGGCCGCCCGCTCCCCTGGACTGTTGGGGATTTAGTAGCGCCTCCTGGCGCGGAATTAGGTTCCCGCGGCTTCCTGCCGCAAGGCAGGCTGGGGATTGTAGTCTCCCCCGCTCGGCTGCCGCAGCGCGATGTCAGGAGCTGCGGCGGCGGGGGGAGACAGCTGGCAGGGTCCCACTCGGTCCGGTAGGTGCTGCTGCCGCACCGGGCTCCTCGGGTCCGATTAGTTTAATGGCCGCCCGCTCCCCTGGACTGTTGGGGATTTAGTAGCGCCTCCTGGCGCGGAATTAGGTTCCCGCGGCTTCCTGCTGCAAGGCAGGCTGGGGATTGTAGTCTCCCCCACTCGGCTGCCGCAGCGCGATGTCAGGAGCTGCGGCGGCGGGGGGAGACAGCTGGCAGGGTCCCACTCGGTCCGGTAGGTGCTGCTGCCGCACCGGGCTCCTCGGGTCCGATTAGTTTAATGGCCGGGAGCTTTTGTTCTGGCTGCATCCAAGTTCCACTTTCCTTTTAGTAAGGCTTTGAAGGCCTGGCTCTTTTCCTTGTAACGCCTCCTGTAGGGCTGGGACCATGCAATCCTTCTCTTTCCACATGAGACTAACCGCATTAGCTCCTTGATGCCTTTGGGCATTTGTTTGTGCTTTATAAATTGGCAATTCAATCAATCATATGTTATCCAATTGGTCCACATTAATGCCATTCAGAATAACAGGATTCCTTTTGTCAATCTTCCCTGAGTTCCCCTGGAAGAGCTATAAGTGCAAGGCCAGGAGTAGGAAGAAATAAATAGTAGGCATGTTGCACCTGCTGTAAAACAACAGTGTAAGCCTTCTTACACTGTCCTAATGCTCCAACATTGATAAACCAGCAGATACATTTTTTTTGAAAGAAGTCTGTTTTATTCAGGTATACCAGTATGATGGCCTTCATATTCAAACAATTCAAAGTATGAAAGGGTACATGCTCTTTTGAACAAATGTTAGGTAGATCGCCAAAACAAACATTTAATGCATCGAATAAAGCTAATTTCCTATTCCAGAAGCATAAGTTATGGCTGCAAGAAAACACCGTAATAGGCATTTAAAAATCATAATCTTCAAAACGGGTAAAAGCTATGTGATGTAAGAGCCTTCAATGCCAATTCCAGATCTTGACAGGGGATTGAAGCGCCTCGGGCCACAGAATCCACAGTATGGATGCTAAAATAAACAGACGCTTGCAAGGGAGAAGATGTCAATACCGGGGCGCACATCACCCCGCAGTTTGTGAAATGAACAGTCTCCCTGATTTTTGCACCACCAGGGCTAATTTAGAAGACCCTACCAATAAAATGCCCAGAGAGCAAAAGAAAAGATGCTCCCGATGGACTTGAGAAGGGAGTGATGGTATTTAACACCTTGATCAATATAACCAGCAATACCCTTGTATTTTGTCCATTATATGTGGGATGTGATCAAAAGAAGAAAATGTATATCAAGACCAATATGCTACTGCATTGGAGCTGCACTCAGACTAAAGCCCAAAGGGTCTGAGGGTGCCATGTAATACTTTAGTAGCAAGAAAGTTAAAAGCTTGATGAATATGTTAAAAACCTCTGCCACAATTTCCTCTACAGTGATGCTGACACTGCTCATTTTTAGATGTGGGCAGCAGAGAGGGGCAGTAGATGTCCCTCTTCCAGCATAGACTGAATTAAAAACACCTTGACTAAAGAATTTGAATTTGGTGCCCTTTTGTGACTCAAATACCTGTGTTTTCATTTACCCTGTTCTCATGTGCAACACCCTTTAAACAACCAGGAAAAAGAAGGTGGACACTACCTGTACGATATGTTATCCCTTATAAAAATGCAAATTCACATTCTCGTTGATGGAGCATATCCCTTGTGAAGACATGAAGCCCAGCCTGAACACCATTCGGTGCTGCTTGCTTCTGTTTTTAAGTCATCACTCCAGGTCAAACTAGACTGAGTCCAGGAAGTGAATGAATATTTTATGTTTTAGAATATGTGAACATGAATGGTATGCAAATGACCGACCAGGACACACAAAAGAGGACTGGTCCATATGGCATTACAAACTAACAGCTTTCTGGGTCTGTATTCTAATGGAAACTTAATCACAGAGAGCATTATGTTGGTGCGAGGTTAAGGTTCTATGTATGAGGTTGCAAGAGCCCAAAAAGGGCCCTCCAAGATGGTTCAGACCTTTTCACATACACCCACTTGCAAATTTCGCCTTGGAGAATCCAGGGGCATTGGAGAAGTCATTGGACATTTTCCACCATTTGGAGAATTAGAGCTTCCCTAAAGAATGTCATTAATACATCATGGACATTTAGAATTTGTGATGAGTCAATGACGAGAGATTGGGATAGTTTTAAAACCTTTGTTTTATCATAAGGTTAGAGTTTCTAATCATCTTTATTCAGTTTAGCAATTTACAGAAATAAAAGAAGTGGTTATAAATCAGTATTAAAGATATGTGTTCCATAAAGAAACCCAATAAAATAGCTAAGGAACTTTTCAATATAAGAAGCCACGAAGAATACTATTGGAAAAGAGCTAACAAAGAGCAATGAGCTTCTCATAAAGAGTAGTTCTTAAAAACTCAGCCGAGTTTACTACAGTTGCAATACCAACTCTATTTAAATATAGTGATATGTGCAGTAGCATCGACCACAAATCAATAAAGGCAAATCACCTCAAGAATATCTAGAAGGAAATCAACCCTCCAGAAAGAAGAGTCTCTCTCAGTGCACAGGAAAATGCAGCAGCAGGACCACCAGATGGGTAAAGGAAATAAAGAGGTGAGTCTGTAACTAGCTAGGAAGACTTATTATTATAGTTTCTCACACAAGTATCAACTTTGATGGGATCTCTATTTGATGTCCAATCAGAACAGTCGACAAGGTGGTGTCATCAGTCATAAGATGCATCTTCTACCGATTCCTACAGTCCACACTCTTGTCATTAGGGTTGATACCGTTTTCTAGCATAATTGTTACATGGGGGAAGGTTCCAATGAGAACCTTCTTACCTACGCTAAAAGATGCACTATACGTTCATTGCCTAGACAAAGACTAGTCAGTAATTCTATGTCACAATTTATTCTTTATAGTTTCAATACGTTTATTATATTCTAGTGAAATGATCTAACATGGTGTGAGGAACTAAATGAACATGATATTAGAGTCAGCACATTTCTAAAGATGACATCAATACTAGGCAGTTGCACAGAGTGCTTTACTATGAGCAAAAGGCGAAGGGAAAGCTTAAGGCATAGTCACTACACAGGCTAAAGTATAGTTACTAAATTTTGAACAAAACGATGAAGGATTTCTAATGACATTTTCCACTTCTACATTAGCTATAATGAGATATATTTTCAGTTTATTTATTAATATTATATCAAAGTGCATTCATGTTTTTATTTGTAAGTCATTTTCTAAAGCGAGCTTTTCGATACCATTTAAAGGTGTTCTAAAATGCAATTCTAATATAGTACATACGTTGTTCGTCTAAATATATGGTAATTTTTTCCCAGGGTTAGGTCTGAACCTGATCCAGAATTGCACCTTGAAGAATTTTTTTGGTGTGAAATGCTATGTGAAAAGGTTATGGTGTGAAAAATCGGTACCCAAAATATTTGCGCACAGGCTTATTGCCAATATCAAGGTGACAAGTCAATGACTGAGTTTTCTCCTGCAAGATGGTTTCTGCTGTTTTCATACACTAATTTCTGGTTCTATTCTTCTTTCCCTGATTGACAGTTTCTTAATCACTGTGAGCTCAGTGTGCTTCGGGAGGGAGGTGAGGCTAATGTGAGAGTGCCCCCTGATCTATTGTATTGTATTACTGTATATAGCTCCATATCCCTGATGATCCTGCAAAGCACTCATTTGCAGTTTTCTCATACTTGTAACCAATTTTTTACATGAAAAGATTTTGGTGGGTAAGACTGAAACAAGCAATATTTTGTTGAAGAAAGCTGTGCTGGTTGTATTGTTTATACAGATTAGTTTTATGCAGTGTCATTGTTTTTGAGGAAATCATTTTGATGTCTCTATAGACCGTTTTAGCTGTATGGGAGACGTCATATTACCAATACTTGTAAAACACAACCGGAATGGACGAAACGTGGCGCTCGCTCCTGTCGACAAGCCATCCTTACCTCTATGAACCCAGACTATCCAGTGATTAACATGTGGTTCGCTAAGTTTGGCACAAAAGCAAAAAATAAGGCTTACAATTTGTGAGAGCTAGTGAGACCATTGTTAATTTGCACTGGGCAGCAATAAGCACGCTGCGTTGCTAACTTGTTACCATATTGTATTACTTGATAGCGGCCTTATCTGGTACTTTGCACACCGCTCCTTTTCATTGTCCCCTGTCCTGTGAGATCTCAAAGTTTTTTCCTTCTCTTGCAGGGTTTTACCCTCTTATAAATAGAACTGCGCCATCAGTGGAATCGGTAGTAGCCTTCTAGTAACGATTGGTGCCCGCCTCCTCTTTTTAGCATGATGTTAAAACTAAAATGAATTATTACTGTTTTAATTGTGTCTTAACCATAAACACCCCTGGTTTATTTGCAGTCCATATTTAAGCAGCCTGAATCCAGAGGGATTTTATAATTTTTAATGGGTGCTGATTAGGTTTTAAACAATTATGTATTGTTAAACATTATATTCCTCTATTACCCACTATTTATACGAGACGCAATTAGTGGATTATAGGGCTGTATCCAACCGACGGATATACGTTGTTATTATTCTATGACCATTATTGTAATGATGTTTATTAGTCAAACAATAAAGTAATACTGACATGTAAAACACAACACAGAGAGAGAGAGGGCCTCGGATCAGTCCTCTTCAGCTCCTGCCCCTGCAGTTAATTTATTTTACTTTGGTGCCATGATGGCAAGTTGGTAGATTGACATTTTTGTTCACATAATAAAAACGTGCATGCACGCCGGCTTTCTTTAATACGGTACAAAAGGGGGTGGTAATGGACGGAGCATCTGAACCAATCAAACACTCACCCCCAGTCAAAAGATCTGGGTTTAATCCATCACCGTTCTTTAGCCCACTCTGCCACCCCAGTTCAGACATGGCTATATGCAAATCAGTCTGACCCTGTGCCTCATGGGAACAGTCCAGCCCGAACTGCGAAGCCATGCCTTCCCTGGACCGGAAACAAGCTTCCGAGGACCGGTTTCTGGCATTCCAGCCGTCTTCAGCCCGGATTGCTTGAATCCAGTGGCAAAGTGAGCAAGGGACTCACGTCTGAGCATACCCTGCCACACTTATGGCGGCCAAAAGCGGTACAAAAGGAGGTGGTAATGGACGGAGCATCTGAACCAATCAAACACTCACACCCAGTCAAAAGATCTGGGTTTAATCCATCACCGTTCTTTAGCCCACTCTGCCACCCCAGTTCAGACATGGCTATAGGCAAATCAGTCTGACCCTGTGCCTCATGGGAACAGTCCAGCCCGAACTGCCAAGCCATGCCTTCCCTGGACCGGAAACAAGCTTCGGAGGACCGGTTTCTGGCATTCCAGCCGTCTTCAGCCCGACTTGCTTGAATCCAGTGGTAAAGTGAGCAAGGGACTCACGTCTGAGCATACGCTGCCACACCTATGGTGGCCAAAAGCGGTACAAAAGGGGGTGGTAATGGACGGAGCATCTGAACCAATCAAACACTCACACCCAGTCAAAAGATCTGGGTTTAATCCATCACCGTTCTTTAGCCCACTCTGCCACCCCAGTTCGGACATGGCTATATGCAAATGTTTGCAATGTTTGATTGGTTCAGATGCTCCGTTCATTACCACCCCCTTTTGTACCGCTTTTGGCTGCCATAAGTGTGGCAGGGTATGCTCAGACGTGAGTCCCTTCCTCACTTTGCCACTGGATTCAAGCAAGCCGGGCTGAAGACGGCTGGAATGCCAGAAACCGGTCCTCGGAAGCTTGTTTCAAGTCCAGGGAAGGCATGGCTTGGCTGTTCGGGCTGGACTGTTCCCATGAGGCACAGGGTCAGACTGATTTGCATATAGCCATGTCTGAACTGGGGTGGCAGAGTGGGCTAAAGAACGGTGATGGATCAAACCCAGATCTTTTGACTGGGTGTGAGTGTTTGATTGGTTCAGATGCTCCGTCCAGCACCACCCCCTTTTGTACCGCTTTTGGCCGCCATAAGTGTGGCAGGCTATGCTCAGACGTGAGTCCCTTGCTCACTTTGCCACTGGATTCAAGCAAGCCGGGCTGAAGACGGCTGGAATACCAGAAACCAGTCCTCCGAAGCTTGTTTCCGGTCCAGGGAAGGCATGGCTTGGCAGTTCGGGCTGGACTGTTCCCATGAGGCACAGGATCAGACTGATTTGCATACAGCCATGTCTGAACTGGAGTGGCAGAGTGGGCTAAAGAACGGTGATGGATCAAACCCAGATCTTTTGACTGGGTGTGAGTGTTTGATTGGTTCATATGTTCCGTCCAGCACCACCCCCTTTTGTACGGCTTTCCTAAATATGCATCACAAATACTGGCCTATTGGTAAAAGTATCCATTATGCAATCATTTGCTGAGTGTGACTTTTAAATTTTCCACTTACAAGGCAAAATTAATTTTCTGACTCCTTTTTAG
The DNA here is from genome assembly GCF_964263255.1 of Lissotriton vulgaris. NCBI lineage: Eukaryota > Metazoa > Chordata > Amphibia > Caudata > Salamandridae > Lissotriton > Lissotriton vulgaris. The sequence continues at coordinate 1,716,453,700 of NC_141689.1, read as the reverse complement.
AACATCCTTCCTTGAAGGTACAGCAAGTTATGTTATATTATGTTATGATAGGGTGTCTGTAAAATTGATGGAAGTGAATGCAGCTATTCAGTTGGGCAATTCCTGTGTTGTGGAGTGTTTTGTAGAAGTGGGCAAGTAGTTTAAAGTTCATGGGCTTGAGTATTGGGAGCCAGTGGAGTTCCATGAGGTGTGGTGTGAAGTAGGCTCATTGTGGGAGGTTGAGGACTAGTTTGGATGCTGCTTTATTTTTTTGGGGTAGTTTTATATAGCGTGAACTAGACGAGAAGGTATCAGAGCGTTTACATAAGCAACATTTAAGTTACAGACGGACACATTCATTTTTGTTAGGCACAGGGAGATTAAGTGATCTTCCCAGAATCACAGAATGTTGAGCGTCCCTGCCGAGACTCCAACCCGATTCCCCTGCTGCGAGGTCGACCACCCTAGCCATTAGGCCAATTTCTCTACCCTTTTTTCGATGGTCTACAGTCTTCTTGTGAGTTGATTTGTTATCCCCGTATATAGGATGTTCCCTTTGTCTAGCCTGCTGGCGATGTGGGATTGGGTGATCGTTTTTCTGGTGTTGTCAATGAGCCTCTTGAAGATTTTCTTCAGCATCCATAAGTGTTGAAGCATTACAGAAACACTTCATGTCCAACTTGTTGTCTATGATGATTCTGATGTTTCTCACTTGCGAGCAAGGCATGGTGGTAGGTTCAAGGTCTAAGGGCTACCAAGCTGCAGTGCCATGGCGAGGCATTATTGCCGAAAATAGTAATTTTGCTCTTGTCAGAGTTTACTTTTAGTCAAGTAGATTTACTCCAGTGGCCACATCTGTTATGCATGTTGTGAAATTATTCCTGGTGCTGGTTGTTGTGTTTGAGAGTTACAGTGTCAGTGGCATGTTTTAGGTGTAAGTGAGGATGTTTATGTTGTGTGTTCGTATGACATCGTCCGGCAGAGTCATGTAGATGTTTGAAGAACATCAGGGTAAATGAGGATCACTGCAAGACTCCAGAAATAAGATCTCATGCTTCATAGGAGTAAGCGGTCTGGGTTCATCCATTGAGGAAGGAGCAGATCTATTTGATGGCATGTCCCTGGATGCCTGCTTCGTGGAGTCACTATATTAGAATCAGGTGGGAGATGATGTTAAAGGCTTCTGTTAGGGCAAGAAGGAGGAGGGCTGTGTTTCTCCATGTTGAGGACGCCATTCATTGCTGCTATAATGGACATATCTATGCTTTAGTTGGTTCTAAATCCTGATTGTGTAGCATTCGGAAGCTGGTGTTTGATGAGGAGGGCAGAGAGGTGCTCATTGATGTATGTTTCCAAAACTTTGGCTGGGTAAAGAAGGAGGGCTATCTGTCAGTAATTGGCAACGTTGGTCCGGTCAGCTGAGCATTTCTTTTGCAGGGCATGAACAGCTGCACTTTTTCATGGTTCTGAAGATAGGGGTCAGGGCTTTGCTGATAGGGTTTTCTTCTTCCTCAAAGGCATGGTGGGGCAGGGATAAACCAGGCCCAAGAGTGAATGGTCTTCATGACTGTTGTGGTGTCCTCTGTGCCAATGGTGTTCCATGTGGTGATTGAGTTTTCTTAGTTTGTCACTGGGAGACCTCTAGAGAGGGTCAGGGAGTCCAGTTGTGTAGCAAGTTTGCTGTATAGGGTTGCGGTCTTGCTCCAAAAGAAGTTCAAGAAGTCATCACACCTATCTTGTGATGGGTTGATGTTGCCAGTGTCAGTTGTGGGTGTGGAGAAGGCTTTGACAATCGTGAAGATTACTTTGCTGCTGTTGGAATTGGTGTTTATTTTTTCAAATAGGGCATTCATCTTTTTATTTTCCCAGATTAGCTACTGATGTGTTGTCTGGGCGGTTTTGAAAGCATCTTTTTCCACTTCCCCTATTTCTGTTGCAGTTGTTTGCACAGTCGCTAGGTCATTTTGAGGCCTTCTGTTTATCGGCTGGCTTGTGTTCTAGTTTTTGCTATGTTGCTTCATTTCATAAGGGCCACAGTGCCAGCCAGTTGGTGATCCACTTTTTGAAGGTCTCAATTTCTTGAGCTAGGAGCCCTGTAGGTTCCAGTTTCTTCTTGTGGAGGGCAGTCATCCATTCTGCCTCTGTTAGGTTGTTCCAGCGTCTGGGTGCTGGACTTGCTCTGGGGTTCCTATGAACTGATGGATGTTGTTTGGAAAATTAACTGCAGCATGGTCTATTCAAGTGACGGGTTTTGGTGCATTGATTGTGATGTTGTTAAAAGATGTGAAGATGGGGTTTATGATATGTCTGGTATTGTTGATTCATTCCATGTCACTTTGGATATGTCCCCAGTTACTAAGGTTATCGAGGAAGGTGGTTGAGTTGGGGTTGGCCTGGTCTTTAAAATGGAAATTGAGGTCTCTTATGAAAATGAAATTGCTGGAAGTATGTGATGTTGCTTGCAAAATTTTCTCAGCGGTCTCTGGGGAGGTAGACTAGGGTTCCACCCAAGGGGGATTTGTTGTGACTCGTAATTTTAAAGTTAAGATGTTCCAATGAGTTTTTTCCGGCTTCAGTGATGGTGGTTGTTAGATTTGGGGGTCTCTAGTTGGCACAGGTAGTTAATTGTGACAAATAGGGACCCTTGCCTCTAGGTAGGGTTAGGGGGTACAGTCCTAAAATAACCCCTGCTCACCCCCTTGGTAGCTTGGCATGAGCAGACAGGCTTATGTCAGAGGCAGTGTGTAAAGCATGTGTGGCCACATACAGTAATCAAGTGACAACACTAAAGATGGACACCTCACAGGTTTTATATCAAAAATAAATATTCTTTATATAGACTTATCACAAGACCACAAACGACAAAAATCCACAATACTGTACCTAAAATGGTAGTTTTAGCTTAGTTCTGTTCACTTCTTAAAATGCGACACTTTGCATCAATGTACCTTACTCTTCCACAACAAAAGTGTTGCAGCTATGGAAATGCGGCTAAGTTCTGGGGCAAATAAATAAAGACGTGAAGATCTTCCAGATGTGGCACGCTTCTCCGATGATGCGAGAGGTCTCGATTCGATGTGTCAGCTGCAGAGGCGACTCCCTTGTTCCGCGATGCGACAACAACAGCTTCGGCCGTGACACTCTTCTCCGATGTTGCGAGACGCTTCTGCACAATGCGACAACTACAGCGGCGACATTCAAGATGCGACGGCAGCAGCTTCAACGGCGGCACACTTTTCCGTGGATGCAAGGTGCTTTTCTTGATGCGGTGCAATACGACAGCTACAGCGGCGACATCCAAGATGCGACAACAGCAGCAGCAATGGCAACCCTCTTCTCCTTCGTTGCAAGACGCTTCTCTCGATGCGGTGCAATTCGACAGCTACAGTGGCGTCATTCAAGATGCGACTGCAGCAGCAGCGATGGCGACACGCTTCCTCTTCGTTGAGGGACGCTTCTCTCGATGCGGTGTAATGCGACAGCTACAATGGCGACATCCAAGATGCGATGGCAGCAGCAGCGACAGCCACATGCTTCTTCCTCTTGAGTCGCGCTTCCAGCTCCTTGCGACACAGAGTCCCTCAGAAGGCCCAAAACAGCAGCAGGCACTTCCCAAGGAACTCTAGGGAGATGGGGGTTGGAGTCTGTCTCCCTGAGACTTCAGCAGGAGGCAAGCTCTGTTCCAAGCCCTTGGAGATCCTTACAAGTTGATGAAAGTACGCAAAATCCCTTTCTCCTCTCTCTGGCAGTCAGGCAACCACTGCAGGCCAATCCCCCAGCAGCACTTCAGCTTAGGTTTCTTCAGGTTCTGCTCCTCAGCAAAGGTCTCTTCTTGTTGTCCAAAAGTAATCTAAATTCTTGGGATCTGGTCCCAATACTTATACCCCAAAATCCTTTGTCCTCTGAGGGCAGAGGGGCCTTTGCCCAGTCCAAACCAGTTCTGGAGCACTCTGTTGACATGACTCCTTCTTTCCTTTCACAGTGCAGGACAGAAACTTCAGACGCCCCACAGGAGGTGGAGCCAGCATTGTGAAGGGAAAGCACAGCCCTGGAGCACTTTGTTGACATGATTCCTTCTCGTCTTTCACAGTGCGGGCAGAGACATCAGGTGCACCACAGGGGGTGGATCCATCACTGTGGGGGGCCAGCACAGTCCTATTCAGGTCCCAGGTGCAACTCCTCCCTCCCATCTAGATGCAGATCTCTCTATTCCCCGCTGGGTGGACTCACCCTGTCTCCTGGAATCCTCCACTCAAACTCCAGACAAGGAATACACAACCTAGCAGAGGCAGGCTTGGATGGTAAGACAAGAAAATACCTACTTTCTAAAAGTGGTATTTTCAAACACAGAATGTTAAAACCAACTTCACTAAAAGATGTATTTTATCATTCTGAGTTCAGGCATACCAAACTCGAATTTCCACCATGTTTCATGAGTCAGTTAGGATTATAAGATGTAATAATCTAACTGCCCATTCTGGCCTATAGAGAACCGGTAGCCTTGCAATAGTAAAAAACGAAAATGGCTGTAATTCACTATTAGGACATGCCACACACACCAGTGCTATACCTACCTTATACCTCCAATGCACCCTGCCCTTGGGCCTACCATTGGGGTGTCTGATATGAAGAAAAAGGAAGGTTTAGGGACTGGAAAGTTGGTGCACTTGCCCAGTCAACATGGCAATACCAGACTGCACACAGGCTCTGCAATGGCAGACCTGAGACACGCATTTACAGGCTGCCTCTGTGGGTGGCACAACCAGTGCTGCATGCCCACCAGTAGCATTTGGTTTCCAAGTCATGGGCACAGTCAGTGCACTGTACTAGGGTCTGACAGTAAATCAAATTGGCCAATCATGGAGTCACTAATCCATACATCAATTTACAATAGGGAGAGCATATGCACTTTACCACAGATCAGCAGGGGTAAAGTGCCCAGAGTCATAAAATAGCCAACAACAGGTCAGAAAAAATATAGGAGGAAGGCAAAAAGTTCAGGGATGACCCTGCAAGAAGGACCAAGTCCAACAGTGGTGCAGATGAAGATATCTTTGTAGATGATGGTGATTCCTCCACCCACCCGGTTTAGGCAGTCTTGCTCAGTGATCTTGCATCTGAGAGGGAATGGCAGTAGGGATGTCTGGCTTTGTAGCTGTGCTAAGCCATGTTTCCATGAGGAGGAGGAGGTCTGGGGCATCAGCGCCCAGCAGATCACATATCTCAGAGGCGTGCTTGGTCAGTGAGCTGGTGTTGAGAGAATGCATGATATTGATATGTGAGGGGTGCAGGTATGTTTGTTGGTGATTGAGTGTAGGCAGGGATGAGTGTTGTGGTTTGTTCTTGGTTGGAAATGCTGGTGTGGTGCGGAAGAGTGAGCCGGAGAAATCTCCTTGCATGTTGTGTGGTGCACCAGCAGAGAGTGGTGGAACAATCAAGGTTCAAGGTGTGAAGGAGAGAGTTGGGGTAGTGATGGCTCAGAGAAAGACCAGGTTTCTGGATGGGCACAGTCAGGCTTTCCTTTGTCATACCTTTGGCAAGCCTGTGGTGTGCCACCTGCGCATCTGTTAATGTGGTTGCCATTAAGTCACTCCTGGGAGGGGAAGGAATGCAGGGAGGCACGAGCAAAAGGTAAGGAGCATGTGAGGTGAGAACAGAGAGCTTGGGAAAGGTGTAAAAAAAGATGAAGAAGTGGGCAGCATAAGAAAGCAGTGTGAGAAATGGCAGAAAGGGCAAGAAAAAGTCAAAAGACCAGGAAAAAAGGCAGAAAAGGTGGCAGATGTGGTGAGAAAAAGCCATATAATGAGAGAAAAGGCACAAAGAGCGAAAGAAAAGGCGCAGAAAGTCACAGAAAGAGTGAAAGAAATGGCAACAAATGCTGGAGAAAAAACAAAAAGAGTGAGAAAAGAGGCAGGGTGCGCGAGAGAGAGAAAAGGCATAAAAAGTCACAGAGGGAGTGAGAGAAAAGGTACAGACAGTGTAAGAAAAGCACAGAGGGTGAGAGAAGTGGAACAGAAGTCAGAGAGAGTGAGAAAACAAAGTGAGATAGGAAGAGAGGTGAAGTGGGTGCATTGAGGCACTGGATCTGGGTCTGCAAGAGCCTTGGTCAGTTAGAGGACTGATCACAAATAAGTCCAGGGAGGCAGGGCCTATGCACCTGCTTATTGGCTTGTCTGCTCTGCGGCTGCGATTAAGTTGGGACTTGGTTGGGGGCCGCAAGGAGTGGGGCTGAGGAGGAGCAAGGCAACAGTGAATGAAAGAGGCACAAGGAACAGGTAAGGAGCAGCTGAAGGAGGGCTCTTGGAGGGTGGGAAAGGGGTACAGAGAAAATGGATAGATGGCAAAAGTCAGGAAGGAATGTGAGAAAAGGCACAAAAGGTGAGAAAAGGAAAAAGTGGCATGAGAAAAGGCACAAAAAGTGGCAGAAGGGATGAGAGAAGAGCGAGAGAAACATCACAGAGAGGTCACAGAAACAGTAAGAGAAAAGCAAAAGAGAGTGAGAGAAAAGGTAGAGAGAATGAGTAAGAAAGCACCAAAAGTCACAGTAAGAGTGAGAGAAAAGGCACAACGATATAGAGAAAAGTCACAAAAAGTGAAAGAAAAGGAACAAAGAGCAAGTGCAAAGGCACAAAAGTCAGAGAGTGAGAAAAAAGGCAAAAATAGCAGGAAAAAAGGCATTAGAGATTATTGAAAAGGAACAGAGTATGAGAATAAAGGTACACAATATCACAGAGAGAGTGAGACAAACGGCACCGAAAGCGAGAGAAAATGCACAAAGAGTGAGAGAATTGGCACAGAGGTCAGAGAGAGAGAGTGAATGAAGAGTAAGAGAGGGAGAGAGGCTGGGCTGGTGCCTCGAGGAGTTGGTCCCGGGTCCGCCAGGGCCTTGACTGGTCGGGGGACTGGTCGCAGGTAAGTCCAGAGGGGGTTGGGCCTATACATCTGGTTAACTCTGTTAATGCAGTCGTCCAACAAGGATGTCTGACACCCAAATTCAGTTTCAGTTTCAGTTTAAAATGCTTTATTCGGTTTATAGAACATAACCATATAAGCAAACAAATGTATAAACATGTCAATTAATTAATTTTAAAAAAATGACGTCAAAAGGATTAACAGTAATCCATGATTAATTACGTCCTTAAAATCAACATATAAAATAGTATTTAGGTACTAAATCAATTGCAAGATTTCCCAGAAAGTGAGAGGTGCAAAATACGCATATATAACACATTCAGCCCTAAAGTGCATAACTACATTATTACAAGAGTAATCTATGATTCCATCCTAATGTGGGGCATGGTAATTACCAGAGACCACTCCCTTAGTCTGATGTATACAATACAATAAGATTTACTTGACTAGGTAAAACTACAGACATTTACTATAATAATAAAAACCAAAATTACTTCAACATAATTATATTTTTATGAATGTACAGACAGGTCAAATCAAATAAATGAATTAAACACAGTCACTAAAATCAAATGACTATGGATTTCCTGGCAGCTGTACATTTCAATATATAGGTTGCCACAAAAAAGCAAATATCTGGGCTTCCCAAACAACAAATACATGTCATTGCTGTCTTAGTAGATCGAACATGATTCTTTAAGAGGAATGGTTTCAAATAAATTTTCCTAGATGAGTGATAAAATTTACAGAACAATAAAAAATGGCAGCAACTTTGTCTAGAGGTATTGTCCCATGGGCATACAGAGTCCAAACTAGATTTCATTTTGGGAAAAGATACTAAATGGTGTACAATTCCCAACCTTAGGCGGGTTAGTACAAACCGGTGAGAGTTACGGGTAACAGTTGAAAGGTAGGACTGGAATCCTATATTAAGTTGGAGTTCCCGGTAAAAGACCACAGTCTGTAACTTCCCTGAAAATTTCTCACGGTGCTCCTTCTTATAGGTTAGGATCTCTTTCTTAGGAATCAAAGCTGCATTCTCTGGGTCAAGATAAATATTACATTCAAACAAGAGATTATACCAATAATGGATATATTTAAGCCAGGCAATCCGGGATACATAATCAAGGCTCAAACAGTCACGGATGATCTCTTGTGTAAACTGCGTTTCAGTTTTGACCCAGATCGAACGCCATAACAGCAAAGGGCGTAGTGCAGCTATGTCGGAGATATACTCAATTCTGACACCCAAATTCAATATTGTTGTGACCCAGCAGATTACTACATTATGATAATTTGTTTCTAGGACCGCTGTAAGAAATATACACAAAAATGTTGGACTATTACCAAGTAATTACCCTAATAAAAAGCCAGTGTAGCATAGCACACTTGAATATTACAAGACCTCTTGGAGTTGCCAATGACTCTTAAGGTTTTGTTTTAACACCAATTAAGCCAAGGAATCAGTTGCCAAATTATTTTTCTTTCACTTTGCCTCAGTTATGTTCAATTACAAGTTATCCACCCTAATATAAATGTAGTCATGGTAATGCACGTCTATTATGTAACAGACTGTCAGTCCCAAATTAGACCAGGTGATTGCAGGCGGGGGGTCTAATGTCACTCGTTTTTGGGGACCGGTACTTATTTTTCCTCCTCAGACTTTGACCCAGAGCAAGAGAGGGAAGAACACACAAGGGAGGAAATAACGAGGACTGAGAAGACAAAAAGACATGTCCAACGGAGAAAGCAGGAACCTGCAAGAGTTCGATAACGGGTCAGGGAGTGTTTAATGGTGTATGAAAGAGGCATGAGGTGGGATCAAAACTACGCCGGTTCCGTAAACGGCACCCCAGACATTGAGCAGCGCCAGCTAAACATTGGGCCGCAGCGCCTATTCTTTCACATATTAAGCACTGGCAGCGGTCTTAAAGCTAATACCTTCCAAAATAAATGAAGAACTATTACTGCAAACAAGTGTCTGCTTCGCATGAGCGGAAGCTGTGGGAGGGCAAGCACTTCTATGTGGAGTCTCGGGTCCAGATGTTTACCTTTAGCCAGCTGTGCCTGCAAAAGTAGAATGTTCCAAGAAAGGTGCAGTTCCATAGAAACGTACTCTTATCTCTGCTGTCACACAATGTTGGAAAACGAGAGGTAAACCTGAAACGTGTTATATATAATTACAAAGAGGTAATCCTGAAGAAGTGTTTTCAAATGAAGTAACGCAGTCTGGAGGCACAGTTATACAAACGTAAATAGAAAACGCAGTATAAAATGCACTATGAACGGTCAAACACTGTGGGAATTAATCAATATCTAGCCCAGTCACGGGAGAAACCGCAAAGGTAAGGTTATGACCTGCTGTACACACACATATATCCGTTTAAAACCTGACAAACAATTTGATAAATGCAAGAATTTACTGGACATGCAACCCTTGAGCTGCACGGTGAGGGATATTTACTAACACCTGGGACCAGATTAGATGCGGTTTAGGGGCCATTTTACACTGGGCGACAGACAATTTTTCACTGATATACTCATATTTGCACTGACAGCATGATAAAATAGTCCAAACCCGTAATTTATCAGCCGCTGCAAATGTTGTTATGGTGCAGATCATTCACTGCGACTGTAGCTTTGGACTGGTTGTTTAGGGCAGTTGACTGCTAATCAGTGAAAAATACCTTACTCACTGGAGTAATGTCCTTCTGTGGTATTGATAAATATCTCGACAATAATACTGATTACTTTAGGCACTGTGGTTCAGTTGAAGAGCCATATCTGGAGGTCTTTTCTGAATTGGGGTAGCGATTATGATTGCCCGAGATGGAGAGGCAGGGTGTTCAAGGTTTTGGCGGCAAGGTAGGTGAGGATCTTCATACATGCATCAGTATACCTCATTGTCCATTCAAGCTGCACAACTATGAAAATCCCTCTTAACGAAGAGAAGACATATTCAAGAGCACTTGGAATATCAAGAAAGGAATTTAAGAGCTGGCACTTCCCAAACAAATGAAGCAGGATCATTCCAACCAATATATATATATACAATTCCTCACACAAGAAAACTATGAATGACTCAAACCTGTACCCACCCAAAAATTGCATTCTGTTCTCTTCCAAGGCTAATAGACATGATCACATGTGCAACTGTCTATCAATCTTCCTCATTTCAATGTGAGATGTAAGTACATCTTTATGTTCATAACGATTATAGCACATTAGAGCAATCTGCTACTCATCACTACAACACCAACACATTTTACACATAAGCTACACTCACAAACCAAACTGATTTAACTAGATTAAACAATAATATAATGCTCAAATGTTCTAACCATCACTTCTCTTCACTCCACTATACATTTAAGTGCAGCGAGAGATGGAAGGAAAAGAGCAACATTCTCCCAACAAAACTCTGTACAAAGTATGGTGTGTTAATAGCCTGCGTATGCATTTCAACAACTTGTTGAAGGGTATGAATCAGCATATAACTGCAGATACCATGCTCTGCGATATAAACCATGAGTTATTTATTGTCTGTGATTCTAAGTAGTACCACCTCAAGTAATAACCACAGTCCTGTTATGCTGAATCACTAAAGTCATTAACTTTACCTGAGCTCAACCTCCTGGCAGCTCTGGCAACAGAGCCGACATGAGTAATTTAGAGGCAATGTGTAAAGTATTTATGCAGTGCCAAACCAGCAATAAAATCAAAACACAATACAAGAAAAAAATCTCAAGCCAATTTTGTTAAATAAAGTTGAATAAATAAAATGAAACCAAAGCAACAGAAATCGCAAAAAGGAAACTGGAATTATGAATTGTTAAATTGTAAATATAAAAGTAGCACCAAAAAGTGTTAATCAGCTGTTTGTTCATTTAGTAGACTGAATTATTGGAAGGTGGGGGCACTCACCTTCAGCAAGTTATAATATCGCAATCCCTTATAAGTCCAGCCATGTCTCAATAAAAATATCCTTACTAAACCATTGGTAGCTTAGCACACATGCAGTCAGGCTCAATTTAGGAGACAGGAAAATGTAAAGCATTTAATATAAATAAAACAGTAAATAATTAAAAGACACAACACAATAAAAATCCAGCACAAATTTGTACAAATAGAGAATATTTTCATCTTTAAAACAACACCACAATAATAATAATAATCCAATGTAGGAAACGGAGATATGAATTTTGAAAGATTAAAGCGAAAACCTGTGCAATCTAGCGTAAAAAAGTTAAAAAGCACCACACGCGGCTATCTGGTCATTCTGAACCGGGACAAAGGCTAAGTTTTAGGCCTACCACAATAGAGCGTGGGTCGGATAGGCTGAGTACAAGGTCCTGGTCAAAAGTTTACCTTCGAACTTAGTGCAGGATTATGAGTTCAGTGGTCCATCGGATCGCTGAACCTATGGTGAAGGTGCATTGGCAGTCGGGGAGCACTGCACCAGTGGTCCGACCGCCATATTCCAAGTACAGTGGTTGGACCATTTTGGGGCAGCTACAACCGTTCTCTGGCAATGGCATGGAAGCCAGGGGCAGCAACATGCTTGTTGGTACCGCTGTGGCACTGCTAAGCATATTCTGAGTTTTCCTATTGCCAGCCCTCCATGAAAAGGCTGTACACTGGGATGTATGCAGGGGGGCACATGGTGTGCCCCCATGTGTGCATGCTTGCCCAGTTCCTGCACAGCTTGTACTAAACACGCCATGCAGGGACATGCATTGGCATTCCCTTTGAGTTGCCTTTTTCACAGTCACCGCAGCAGAAATGCCAATGGACTACCCACCAGAGCAGGAGAAAACTTCTACTCTGGAGGGCAGCCAGCAGTCGACTTTGACTTGCAGGCGGTGGTGTGCTGCTCCTCTCCTGCACAGTGAAAGACATAATCAGCCCCTTAGTCTTTCTTGTTGTACTTTTCTCCCATCACTGAGCTCGTCAACAGGTCTCAGGACTTCTCTGATCAAAAGTAGAATTAGATGACGGCTGCCTGCTGCAGCACGATGCCTAGTTGAGTCTCTGGAAGTCTTTGTCTTCAACAGCAAAAGCTAGGAGCCTCGGAGCATTAAGTGGGACAAACCAGTGCTGTTGGTACTCATTGCTAATTGAAGTCAGTGGCTTGACGCTCAATGATGTGTCGATCTCTTCCATGAGGTTTTCTGCAACATTGTGCATAAAATAGACTTCATTAGGCTTAACAAAGTTTTCCTAAAAAAAACTTGACTGTTTTTCCTACTAGGGCATATAAAACATAATTTATATTGCCTTTGCTTTTTATAACAATGCACCTTACCCTTGGGGCACCTAGGGCAAACTTTAAGGGTGACATACATTTTAAAAAGGTACTTATGGTATTTGGGCTTTAAAAATACTTTTAATTCCAAAGTTGAGTTTGGACATTGTTTAATTTTAAAACCAGTCTGCATATCAGGCATGGCTTCAGAATGACACCAGACACCACAGTAGTGCACACTTGTAATGTAATGTAATGTTGTCTTGTAAAGCGCCTGAATCACCCCACATGGGGTATCTCCGCGCTGTAGACCGCTGGGGAACCCGTCCTGGCTTTCCCTGTGAGATGGTCCCTACTGGGTATCTCCAAGGTGAAACCAGGCATCCCCGGCGTATGTGGGGGGCTGTTGTGGAGATGAGGCAAGCTAATGCCGAGTGTGATCCCTGGTTAGAGTAGGCACCGAGGCGAGACTTATCGAGTCCGCTGACCCTGGTCCACGACCCTGCCGCGTCGGGAATTGAACCCTGGTCCCGGGCCGTCCTTTGCTTCCGGGTCTGCCGCCTCTAAACAGTGAGCCACAGTGCATTAAATCCACTATGGTCCCTAAACCTACATTCCTGCACATAAACTAGGGACTTATAAGTAGGTTGGCTTGGCCAATTAGAATGATGCCAATAACCATATGCATTTAAGAGGACAGAGCACTGGTTCTGGGTCTAGTTAGCAGAGCCCAAGGTACTTTCAGAGTTAGCACCACCAGCATCAGACATAAAAGTGGGGGTGTGGTCAAGGCAAAAAATGCTGACCTTACTACAGTGCTTGATGGTACCTAGGTGAAATTTAAGGGTAACTGCAATGAAGCGAGGGTCGGTGCAAAAAACAGGTTTGACCTTGTTAGACCTGGCATAATTTTGTGCCAGTGACATAAGCAGCCTGTAAATGAAACTCAGACCTGCCACTGCTGTGTTTGTGCACAGTTTGGTACTGCCATGTGTGGACCCAGCAAGTGCACTCACTTGCCAGGCCCTAACCTTCCCCTTTCTTACATGTAAGTCACCCCTAAGGTAGGCCCAGGTACCCCTATATGCAGGATGCAGTGCTTGTGAAAGGTAGGACATGCCCTGATGTGTGTGGCACATCCTGATATTAAAATAATGACAATTTCTTTTTTCACTATTGTACGGCCATCTGTCCAATAGGATAGAATGGGGGGTTTGTTCATAACATATTATGAGCATTACTGTTCATAGGAACAAGATAGGAAAATAAAGTTTGATATGCCTGAACTCAGAATGTTAAGATGCATCTTTTAGTGAGGGTGATTTTTACAATTCGGGTTTGAAAATAAATGTTTTAGAAAGTATGTATTTTCTTGCTTAACCATCCAGTGTGCCTCTGCTAGGTTGTGTATTGACTGTCTACCTTTGCAGTGACAGGGATTGGGGATGTGCATTTTTTTAGGCATCCACTAGGGGGGATTGAGGTGTGTTCTGCCTTTCCAGCGTGAGTCAGGGCTGGGCTGAATAGACATGGGTTGCATTCAGAGAAGGGGAAGGACATTTCTTTCAAACATGAATTGGCCTGGTCTGCCAAGGACAATGTTGTCTCCACCTCCTGCCCAGAAGCTGCACCAGAGAGGACAGAACTGTTTTTGGATGAGCAAAGAACTTCTCTGCTACAGAGAACTAAGGATTTTGTATTATGAAAATAGGGGCCCAGACCCCAGACTTTTAGAACACTTCTGGAATTAAAAAGCAACATTTGCCAAGGAGAAGAGCAGGAGAAACTGAGGAGGAATATTGCCCCTTTGCTGTGTGCTGTCTGGGGTTGGCCTGCAGTGGCTGTTTCTGCCAAGGAAAGGACAAGGACTTTACTGTGTGCTGTGTTCCCTGTTTAGGAAAGATCCCCAAGGACTTGAAGTAGAGCTTGCCTCCTGTTTTAAAGTCTCAGGACTTCACCCCCAGATCCCCTGAACTCCCTTGATGAGAGTTCTGACCTGCCCAGAGGTGCCTGTAGCTGTCCTGGGCCTCTGGTGGTTGTTCTGGCTGTTGGGAGCTGGAAAGGTAATGTAACGAGGAGAAGCATGACGCATACATACCTGTTTCAGATGCATCGCTGGAGAAACCAACACCTGCCCGCAGCTTAAGAAATCACTGCATGCCGCATTGAGTGCAATGATCTACGAAGGCTGAGATCATTGCACGAATCCGACGCAGGCCTTTCTGTGCGGCTGCGAGAACCAGTGCATCACTGGACTGTGGCTGTCGCCACATTGAGAACCAATGCATCCCCGATTCTCACGCATCGCACTGGGCCGCCAAGTCTACAAGTACTCTGGGGCCGCAATAAGAAACAGACGATTCAGCTCTCTGCACAGTGAGAAACCAATGCATCACCTCCTCTTCAGTTAGGAACCAACGCATCACTTCCCCTGCATGGCTGTAAGGAACCGACTCATCACCTCCCCTGCGTGTAAGGTACCAACGCATCACCTTCCCTGCGGCTGTTCTTGCTTTTGATTTTGACGCATCCAAGGTACTTTGTGTTGAAGTGTTACATCTGCAATTTGCTTTGAGCAGAACTGTTTCTACACTTTTGAATGTCTTTTTTGTATTACTGTATTGTGGATTTTTATTGTTTTGGTCTTGTTTTGTTCAGATAAAGATTACTTATTTTTCTAAATTGGTGTGGTGTCCATTTGCAGTGAAGGGAGATACAGTTTTAAAATAACCCATGCTCACTCCCTTGGTAGCTTGGCTCAATCAGAAAGGCTTATCTCAGAGGCAGTTTGTAAAGCATTACCCTGACTAGGAAGAAGGGTCCCTACTTGGTCAAAGGTGCAAGCCATTGCCCACTCAAGACCCCCATTTCTAACAGACCTGGTCAGAAGATTTATATTTGAACTAAGTTTCTGAATTGGAAGTCAAAAATCTTAATAAGGGAAAGGCTGCAGGCTTTGGCTGAAGTAGGAACCAAGACATCTGATAGCCGCTGGACGAGGTCTTGTGAAGTCATTGACTTTTGATGGGAAGGAAATCTCTAAGTGGGTGGAATTTAGATCTCATGCCCAAGCAAGGTCCCTCGCAAACTGGATACTATAGGTGCCTTTCACCCATTGAAGATTTCTATCTTCGTACTTAATTCCTTTTTTGGAGCTCAGATTCTTCCAGTGGGACAAGGCTGCAAGTAGAAGCTGTAGAGAGGGAACTGCAGTGCTGGATATCTTCCCAGCTAGGTCCTGATGAACTGGAATAACTGCTGCAGAAACGGTCTGTAAGCAAGCAACCTGAATCTTTGGCCCAGCAGCAACACACCTTCATTTGATGGGATTGGCAGGTTGGTCCCTGGCCTCAATTGGTCTTTTGAAGCAAAACATGTTTAAATCCCAGTTTTCAGGATGTGTTAGCAGGAGTACTCTTTGTCATGAGCCAAAGGTCCAGGACATTAGGGACAACACTTGGGGTCGAGACTCATGCCAGAAACGACCAGCAGCAATGTTGAAGGGAGGTGTAGTTGAAACGGATCAGCTGTGAAGTTGCAGAAAAAGACCTCTTGTAGCATGCTGATTCCCTTTAGCATGAACAGGAGGTCAGACATATGACTCAGAGTCCACATTGTCCTGGATATAAGAGGGTGATCATGTCTCATCTTCTAGGGTTTTCTCACATTACAGATAGGAGGTCCAGTCTTCTTCCATTCTTCTACAGGTCCAGAAGTGTTTTGAGGAGAGTACTGTCGGTGACTCCTAGCTCCTCCCTAACCAATGGAATAAAAGTTCCTAAAGGGAAAGTCCCCCTTGCTTCGTAATACCAAGATGGCAGGACCTTGCTTCTTTCTTCCTCTGTGCAGAGCTCCATCCCACCCCATATGTCCATGAAAATGAGCATCTCCCTCTGTGGTCACTCTAAACAGTTCTTAGTAAAGTTGTTGCTACAAATCCAAATTTACCAATGAATTTGATTTGTGATCAATACTTTATAAAGTCCAAGACTGAACTTTTTATCGGGTTCCTAGGTGGATATAGCATTATTAAATTTAAAAATTGTATCATAATGCCTTCCTATGAAACAGCCTATTTTTCTGCTGTTGAAATCTCTTTTGGGGCCTTCTTACTGTAGGAACATGTTCAACATGAAACATTAACAAGTCCGCCTTTTAAATACAAAGCACTTTGCCTTATAGGTAGTAACCCCTACCTATGGCTGATTTCATAATATTTATAAGGAAGGGTTAAGCCTATCAAAAGGGTTTGTTTTGACACACTGAATCTGCAGTTTGAAATTGCACAGCAAGGCTACAAATGGCAGGCCTACAATCAGGTTTACATTGTCTCTGTAGTGCATTGAACAATCAATGCTGCAGTTCACTAGTGAAATTTAGTTTGCTGACCCTGGGTACACGTTATGCCATATACTAGGCACTTGGGGGGTATGCCAACTTCAAAAAGTTTAAAAGGTAAAGCGCACAGAGTTCTACAGCCAACAAAAACAGTCAAAGCGAAAACCTGGGGGTGCACCACACAGAAGATGGTCATTTCCAACTGTTTGTATGTGAGGGAATTGCCTTAAACTGTAGTAAATGTATTCGTTAGTTAGCAGTACAAGTTTGTTTTTACAAAGTGACACATTTTTCGCACTCATGAATTCCTGGGTGGGCAAAATGCATTACACACATCAAATGTCTCCGTGCAAAATGTGCACTCAGGGGCATAGGGAGATGAAACAGACATCATTACAATCTTTATTTCCCAATGGATTGCTCCTGGGCATTGCCTCTTGTTAGATAACGTCCCTAAGCAGGTGCAGCACTGTTGCAAAAGATGTGGCACCGATGACAGGAGACAGAAATGCCCATTGTCTCCAATGCAGAACTCACCCGGTGTAGCTGCTGAAGTGACTGAGTTTTGGATATAGTCCATGTGCCAACCTCTATTTTAGGGTGTCACTTGCACACAGCTGTGCCTGGTGCCACATGCAGTCGTAAACATGTAGCCACACATTTGCTAGGTCTGAGTCAGGAAAGAAGAGGTCCCCTTTTTAGTGAACTCTTTTGAACACCAAATAACCTACAAACTAGCTCCAGCCTACCAGTTGTGCAAACGCTATATTTGAGTTCTTTTTAAAAAGTAAAGTTTAAGAAAGCCCTCGACTTTTACAAAAAATTTACTATTACAATAACACATCCACATTATTGCCAATTGAGAAGAAATATTGTCATCCATAAAACTACTACAATTTCATGTTTGCGATTATGAACCATAATTAAGAATGCTACCACCTTCGTTTTCAGGATCTGAAAAAAAGTAGAAGAGAGATATTTGAATATAGACCTTTACATTAAAAATCAAGATTTTACATGGGAGACAAGCGAAAATAAGAAGTATCCCAGAAAGGTTCACAATTGTTTTTGTACAACCGAAAATGTTGACCAAATATTAGATTTTCAGTCCAAATCTTTTTGTGGCATGTGAGAAATGTATAGAGCCTAGTTCATTTATGTCCTCCTGGTTTAGTAGGTGGACCCAAAAGGATAACGGGGGGATCCGACCTATATTGATCATTAAGTCTTTAACCCCACTTGTAAATGTCATTATCTTTTTTGATACCTGGTAGCTGGGCAAAAAAAGGATAAAGGGGATGGGAGTGAGTTCTGTTAATGTTGACCATTACCTGACATGTACTGTTAGAACTGGGGGTCTCTAATTGGCAGAGATGGTTACCTTTGTCCAAGTAGGGACCCTTGCTTCTAGTAAGGGTAATGGGATACCCACCATAGATAGCCCCTGCTCAGGCTCCTGAAAGGCTTGGCACAAGCCTACAGGCTAATCCCAAAGGCAATGTGTAAAGTATCTGTACTTAGAACACAGAGTAGTATAGTGAAAACACCACAAATGGACACCACACCAGTTTAGGAAATAAAGTATCTTTATCTAACTCAACAAGACCAAAACAACAAAAATACAGCATACATGTAGTAAAATAGCACTCAAAAACAGTTAGTTCCAGAATAAAGCTTGTAGATAACAAATAGCTCCACCTGGGCTATTACGATGTTGTGACAGTAATAAATCCAAAGTACGACGCCGACCGTGAGGTGCGTTGCGTCGGGCACAGAGTCACATGGACCCCTAAACAAACAGTGCCCGATTCACAGAACTAACTTAAGACAAAATCCTAAACTTACAACCATTTTGGTATTCACAGAAGGCACTTACTCATTTTGGTATTCACAGAAGGCACTTACTCATTTCGGTATTCACAGAAGTTAGGAGTCCTAACTTTAGGACTCTTAAATGCCTTCTGTGAATACCGAAAGTCTTAAAGTTAGGATTTTTCTCAATTTAGTAGTAGTAAAGTTAGGACTCCTAACATTAGGACTCCTAAATGCATTCTGTGAATACCGAAAGTCTCAAAATTTGGATTTTTCTCAACTTTACTACTACTAAACTGAGAAAAATCCTAATTGTAATTCTTTCGGTATTCACAGAAGGCATTTAGGAGTCCTAAAGTTAGGAGTCCTAACTTTACTACTACTGAATTGAGAAAAATTCAAATTTTATGACTTTTGGTATTCACAGAAGGCATTTGGGAGTCCTAAAGTTAGGAGTCCTAACTTTACTACTACTAAATTGAGAAAAATCCTAACTTTTTGACTTTTGGTATTCACAGAAGGCATTTAGGAGTCCTAAAGTTAGGACTCCTAACTTCTGTGAATACCGAAATGAGTAAGTGCCTTCTGTGAATACGAAAATGGTATTACGTTTAGGATTTTTTCTTAAGTTAGTTCTGTGAATCAGGCCCAATGTACCTTGGAAAACGAAGTCTATGACAATGCACGGCGTCAGTGCTTGGGTCAAGGCCTGCTCTCTGGATGCCCAGGGGGGATGTGAGGGTTTGTGTTTGCGAGGAGGGGACATATTGAACCCATGACAGAGAAAGTCTGATGTGTCAGCGGTGAGTGGTCAGTTTCGGTGAAGGGATGTGAAGTCGGCAAGTTTGTGGGTGTCACCCTTGGTGGTTATCGATGCAGCGATAACTGGATGCAGACTGTGAAGGAGGCATCAGCAGGCATCGACGGGTGAGGGAATTTTGGTGCAGGCCTGGGGGTGCATCATGCACTTCACAAGCGGTACCCCTGTCCTCGGTGCAGGCTGAGGTATCACAGCGGCATCGCTGATGACATTGGACATTGTTTTTCTTGCTTCTCCTAGGTTTCTTCCATCTCCCAACAGCAGGAACAACTTCCAGAGACTCAACAATGGAACAGGCACCTTCTGGCAGCTCAAAACTCTCAGCAGCAGAGTTCAGGGTCCTTGTGTCCCTGAGACTTCAGAACAGCAGGCCAGCACACACAAGCCCTTGGAGATTATTCTTCAAGCAGGTTTCTCAGCAAAGTTACAGTCTTTGTCCTTTCCTTGGCAGAAGCAGCAACTGCAGGACAACCCTACACAGCACACAGCAAAAGGCCAGTACTTCTCCTTACAGCTCTCAAGCTCTTCTCCTTGGCAAAGGTTCCTCTTGAGTTTAGCCGTGATCTAAGTTTCTGGGATTTAAGGTCAACTACTTATACTCATCTTGTCTTCTGTGTGCCAGGGTCTCGGAGCCCAGTCCAAACCAGGTCTGTCCTCAATGGGGCAGTATGACCACAGGGGGTGGAGACAGCATTGTGCAAGGGAGACAGGCCCTATTCCGGTGTAAGGAAAACGACTCCCACTACTCTAAATGCAGCCAAGGTCTATTCTGTTCAGCTCAGAGCAATCCATGAAGTGCCAGACACATCTCAATCCCCCCAGTGGCTGTCTACAATGAATGCACATCCCCAGCCCCTGTCACTCCAAAACCAGACAGTAAATACACAACCAGGAAGAGGCACACAGAATGGTTATTTTCAGAGAACGTAAGCTATATTCCTCTATCTTGTCCCATTGGGAAGATGTTATAAAGTATCTCCCATGCTATCCTATTGGACAGATAGCCTTTCGATAGTGAAAAATGAAATTGGCAGTATTCCACTAGCAGGTCATGTCATATACACCTGTGCATGTCCTACCTTTCACCTACACCGCACACTGCCCATGGGGGTACCTTGGGTCTACCTGAGGGATGACTTACATATAAGAAAAGGGAAGGTTAGGGCCTGGCAAGTGGGTGCAGTTTCCAGGTTGACATGGCAGCTTAGAAATGTGCACAGACACTGCAGTGGCAGGTCCGAGATACCTTTCCAGGGCTACTTATGTGGTGGCTCAACCAGTACTGCAAGCCCACTAGTAGCATTACATTTACAGGGCTTGTTACACTCAGTGCACTTTACTAGGGACTTACCAGTAAATCAAATATGCCAATCATGGATAACCAATCATGTTCACAATTTACACAGAGAGCACATGCACCTTAGCACTGAAGCAGTGGGGTGCCCAAAGTCAGAAAGCTAACATAAACAGTTCTGGAAAATTAGGAGGAAGAAGAAAAGAGTTTTGGGATAACCCTGCAAAAAGGGCCATTTCCAGCATGTACATTTCCCTGATGATGTGATATGTGAGGTAATAAGCAGTGCATTGCATAGGCGTAAGCTATAACTGCTGACTTTTTGTGGTTTAGTTTGGTACATGTAAAATCTGAGCCTGGCCAGCTATTTAGGTCAGTGAGTGAGTGTATGAGTAGCTCTATGTATTTGTGAGTGGTTGTGAGAGTGGCTTTATGTGTTTGTGTGTGGATCTGTGAGCAGTGCTATGGGCCTGTGAGTTGGTGTTTTAGTGGCTTATTGGGTCTGTGAGTTGGTGTGTGAGTCTCTCTGTGGGTCTGTGACTGGGACTCTGAATGGCACTATGGGTCGACGAGTGTGTGTGTCTGTGAGTGGTTGTGTCAATGCTTGTGTATTTCTGTAAGTGAGTGTGTGAGTGCTGCTATGTATCTGTGGGAAGGTGTGTGAGTTCTGCTCTGGGTGCATGAGTGTGTGGGTTTCAGAGGGGTAAAAGAATTTGAGCAATTGCATACTAATGGTATATAAAATGGAGAACTATGAATTCTGATCTTACGAGGGAACATTAATAAAAAAACTACTCATCACAGTCATCCAAGTTCACATTGTGCTCCAATAGATTAACAATGCAATCGTTTCTATTAATGTTTACAGATTGACGGGGCTGGGATACTTATCTAGATTTTTACCTTATCAATTCTCCAGAATCCCAGTACAGGTCGACTGGACCTTTTTGTCTGCTAAGACTTGTAGAGGGGAGGTTTCCAAACTCATAATCTTGTAGGGGTGCAGATTATTTGTCACTGTAGAATAATAGAGGAAAGGTATTTCCTTTGCATTTGCCAAACCAAAGAAATTTGGATTATTTCCTTTGCACCAAAGTGGCGTTTCACCTGGGGTATCTGCTATGTTTATATTTGTAAGTTGATCCCATTCAGGTTTACTTGTTCTGAAATAAGCAGCAGTGTTATAATGGAACATTATTTTTTTGAAGAAGAGTACAGTTTTGGAAAAAGATGTCCAAGACTGGAAAAGTAATAAATGCTTTCTCATTGAGAAAGTGCCTACTTTCTATTGTATATTACAGCTGTGTAATAGACCACCAGTGTATGTACTTCTCTGTGTCTCTCTTTGCCATTTGTTTGAATGGGTTAATAACTATGGGCCTGTTTAGAAGTGCAGTTGGACCGCCACTGACAGGCTTTCTGTGGCCGTCTGACCACAATCCAGCATAGTGGTCTAACCACCACCTTAGGATGCGGTCAAACTGACTGCTACGGTCAGAGGGACCGACCGATGTATCTGACAGGCTCAAGGAGACAGTTGGGCCGTCAGTCAGATCGCAATCCCTACAATAGGATCAGCACCTCTACAAGCATTGCCGTAGGGATTATGATGTTCCTTTTCGACAGCCTGTCCATGGTGCTCTGACCACCATGGACAGGCTGTCAGAAAGGGACTTTAGAGGCCCCTAGCAGGGCCCCAGTCCCCCAGGGTCCTCTGATATAAGGTCGGGGTGGCACCTGTGGTGCCCCGCAAACATCTATACCCCGTGTGCCAGGCACCACATTGTGGCTTGTGCTACAGCTTCTTTCCTTATATAAATATCTTCTCTGTCGTTTTTTTGTAATATTCATGACACCTCACAATATTCGCAAAGACATCATGAATCTGGAAAACAAATGCAAAGATTCAATAGCCACCACCGTGTCCAAAATTCATGACTAAATAATTTTATCTTGAGTGTCCCACCAGATACAAAGCTATCTAAATAACTCTTTAAAAACATAAATGAGGCTCTGAGTATGTATCTGAGTGTGTGTGAGAGTGCCTGAGGGGGTCTGTGAGTGGGTGCATGAGTACCTGAGTGGGTGTGTGAGTGCCTCAGTGCATCTCTGAGTAGGTTTGAGAGTGTCTGAGTAGGTCTGTGAGTGGGTGTGTGAGTTTCTGAGTGGGTCTATGGGCAGGTGAATGAGTGTCTGAGTAAATGGGTAAATGGGTGCAATAGTCTCTTAGTGAATCTGTGAATGTCTGTATGAGTGTCTGAGTGGGTCTCCGAGAGGGTCTGTTAGTGGGTGCCTGGATCTCTGATGGACACTGTGAGTGGGTGCATTACTGAGTAGACCTGTGAGTATGTGTGTGAGTATCTGAGTGGGTCTGTGAATAGGTGCATGAGTGTCTGAGTGGGTCTTTGAGTGGGTAGACATGTCCCTGAGTAGGTCTCCTAATGAGTGCATGGGTCTCTGATTTGATTTGTGAATGGGTGCACGAGTCTCTGAGTAGGTCTGTGAGTGGGTGTGTAAATATCTGAGTGAATCTCTGAGTGGCTGCATGCATTTCTCCCTGGGTCTGTAAGTGGAATCATGAATATCTGAGTGGTCTGTGAGTGGGTGCATGGATCTCTGAGTGGGTCTGTGAGTGGGTGCATGAGTGTCTAAGTGAGCCAGAGAGTAAGTGTGTGAGTATCTGAGTGGGTCTGAGAGTAGGTGCATGAGTGTCTGAGTCGGTCTGTGAGTGAGTAGAGATGTCTTTGAGTGGGTCTGTGAATGAGTGCATGAATGCCTGAATGGGTCTGTGACTGGGTGCATGAGTCTCTAAGTGGGTCTATGAGTGGGTGCATAAGTATCTCTCTGAGGGTATGCTAGTGGGTGTGTGAGTGTCTGAGTGGGTCTGTGAGTGGGTGTAAGAGTCATTGTGTGGGTCTGTGAGTAGGTGTGTAAATATCTGAGTGAATCTCTGAGTGACTGCATGAGTCTCTCCCTGGGTGTGTAAGTAGATGCATGAATATCTGAGTGGTCTGTGAGTGGGTGCATGGATCTCTGAGTGGGTGCATGAGTCTCTAAATAGGCCAGAGAGTATGTGTGTGAGTATCTGAGTGGGTCTGAGAGTAGGTGCATGAGTGCCTGAATGGGTTTGTGAGTGGGTGCATGAGTCTCTAGGTGGGTCTGGGAGTGGGTGTGTTAGTATCTCAGTAGATCTCTGAGCGGGTGCATGAGTCTCTCTGTGGGTATGCCAGTGGGTGTGTGAGTGTCTGAGTGGGTCTGTGAGTGGGTGCATGTGTCTCATTGTGGGTATGTCAGTGGGTGTATGATGTCTGAGTGGGTCTGTGAGTGGGTGTATGAGTATTTGAGTGGATCTCTGAGTGGGTGTATGATTTTTTTATGGGTCTGTAACTGGGTATGTGAGTGTCTGAGCAGGTCTGTCTGTAAGTTTGTCTGTGGGTTTGTGAGTGGGTGCATATGTCTCTTCATGGGGGCATGAGTCTTTGATTAGGTCTGTAATCAAGTGCATGAGTCTCTGAGTGAATCCGTGAAAACCTGAGTGGGCTTGTGAGTGCGCACATGAGCCTCAGAGTGGGTGCATGACTCTCTAAGTGGTTGTGTGAGTGGGTGCATCATTGTCTTAGTGTGTGTGCAAATAAAATTTTAAAATAATTTGTCTCCAATATTTGAAAATTCGCTGCAGCATTACACAGGTGGGCTGCGCTGACGGACGTGGTGAATTCCGGAAAATCGCACATGAAAAAAACCCATTTAATGGCAGATTGAAATCCATGTGGACTCCCTAAAAGATCCTTATATTCCACATCTGGGGTCAGAACACATGCAACCTGACCCCTTATATCAAGCTGTGCCATTTCATTTTAGCCCCAGGGACTTTCCTGATAAACTAAAATGGTGACAGCATATTCTGATTAGGTAGAAGTCAGCCAATCACTGCACTCCTCTTGACATGCACATTCACGATTCATCACTATTATTCCCAATTATAGATATCCAAATTAGGATTTCCTTAAATTTCTCAGCAAGTACAGAACAGATTTACACCACATAACAAAAAGCACAGTCTGCAGACCAAAAGCTAGCTCTCTGCCAAATTAAGGTAATTCAATCCAGCATTCGGGCTGTAGCCGTGCCTAAAGAATCTATAGGAATTAACAAGGGAAACACTTGACGGAGCCCCCGAAAGTTTCCATGCACAACAAGACATACTATATATATAGTAAGGTAAGGGAATGTTTTATACTTCAGAGGAGTTAGATTTTCCAATTCTACTCCAGTCACCGCAGCAGTAGGTATATATTGAATATTTCCACAACAGTCAATGCAACAGGCTGGAAAGCATTAGACTTTGGATGGATACATTTACTATTCCTACTCCAGTATAAGCAACAGTAGGGAAAGTGTTAGAAGTTGAAGGGGACACATTTCTCCCTCTAGTCAGTTTAACAGAAGAAAGGTGTTCAACATTGCAGAGGATACATTTACTATTCCTACTCCAAACAGCACAGCAGTACAGAAAGTGTTCAATTTTGGAGGATTTACTTTTACTATTTCCTCTCCAAACAGTGCAAGGGTTACCTTTATCATTCCCCCTTTATTCTAGCAACAGTTGGGAAACTATTTCACTTCAAACACATTATGTATTTGAATAACCTTAATAATTTGTAAAAAAAATATAAAATGTAAAATAGGCATAACATATTTACCAATACATATATATATATATATATATATATATATATATATATATATATATATATATATATATATATATATATATATATATATATATATATATATATATATATATATATATATATATATAATTAAAAAACAGAAAAGCATACAATTTACATAAATAACATTCAAGTAAGTTACTAATTAGCAATTAAAATAAGTATTTACTATTTTAATAATAAATGTGTACTTTTAAAAAATTATTTTTTAAAATGTGATACAATAAAAACATGTACAACTAAGTATTGAATTAATACTTAATTAACTTCCCATCCTATAGCCCTAAAAAACTAGCAGCCTACAACTAAAATAAAACATAAATAAAAATGTATATCACATCTAACCTGGGCTCCTATTGGAATTCTATAGCGCATATTATCAAGCCCATTATCGCCGCTTTAGCAGCGGTTTCCTGCCGCTAAAACTGCGATAATTTTAACAAGCTTCTTGCTAATATGCCCCTCTGTGCCTTTGCCCTACTCCCTGATGTAGTAGGTGCCATTAACTGCACCCATGTGACACTTCAGCCACCTCACTACACTGCACACCTTTTCCGCAATTAACATAAATTGTACTACATTAACATTAAAGGTTTTTGATGTTTAGGCTTCATTTCCTGAAGCATACTTGACAGCTACATCTTCTGACAATCAGTTTTTGCACGTTCCTTGGTTTCTGGGATTCTGTGACATGTAGGTAATTGATGAGCAATAATTCTTCACACTGGGGTTACCTGCATCTGGGGGTACCATCATTAACATCCTCAATCATCACAACAACACAGTATACACACAGTGCCCTCACATTTACTGCGTGCTTTTAGGCATGATGTATTGCATGTATAATTGAGACCCCTTGTAAAACTTTTCACAAATCTTTGTTGCATGTGTTACTAGATCTGCTCTCGCTCAGCATCTCATCAATTCTTAAATGTTCAGCCACACTACCTCACCAGACATACATATAGGGCACATGTACATACATGAGCCATTACGAAGCACACTTCTGGTATCCTTAAATCATGATTTAGATGTCCTACTGTATGGGTGGGTGCTTATACTCTTTAGAACTTGTGTGCAAGATTTTTGTAGTATTTTGCTTGCTGCATATTGCCATGCAACAGGATTTACATATAGACCTTGACACTGATTTAGGCCCACCTCTATGTACCCACGGTGGGGTACAGAATTGAGGTAGTGGTGTACAGGTGAGCGAGCAGCTATTTAGCTCTTTTTTTTCTTGAGCTGCTAGTTTGGTTGCTGCATTTATGCAATGGACAGTCTTTTGTCAATGATGAATTGTGGACTACTAAAACACTATTAATACATGACATCCTGAAGCAATTCAGTTTATTTCCCATACTGTCAACAAGCAGCTTGCCATGTTCTGGAGAAAAATTAGTTGCCTCTTAATTTTCTTGGAACTTTTAACACTTATCATTAACAACACATAAGCACCACATCTCACACAGTACTCTCATGTTTCAGAGTCAACTTAGTCAAATTCTCACATAGTACACACACACACACACACACACACACACACACACATTAGGCACACACACAAATATGTATTTGTTCTAATATTTAAAAAATGAGTTACTCTGCTACATGCATGTAGAGGTATTTCCCCTGCATGCGGAGGGTTCCATCCTATGTGCAGGTTCTATGCTCTGAGTGTGGAGGGTGCCCTCACATGTGCAGAGATCTCCGCTCCAAGTGCAGACTCTCTACCCGCATGCGGTGCGGAGGATCTGCACTGGCGATGGAAATCTCTGCCTACTGCAACAATGAGAGAATGGCATACAGGAAGAGGAGTTCAGCCATTTTGAAATTATTCTGATCCTTTCTTTCTTTGCCACAACAGCATCCTATTCCACCTTGCTGCTCCCTGCTTTCTTCTTTCTTCTAACAAGTCTACTGGACTTGATGTGAAGACTCCCCATTTTCTTATGCTGAGTTGGACATCATCAGCGAGGAATGAATGACAAGTACCCTCAGCTTTATAATTGTCCAGAGACCAAGCTGAGAAATGAAGCAAAAGCCGACATCTGGAAGGGCATGGCTGTGCACTGCAGTGCAGTAGGTGTGGAGGCCTGAGAGAAAAAGCTGTGCCATAAGAACTTGGAACATCTTTATCACTAAACCAGGGGTAAGGTCCAGGCCATTATGGGCCTTTCGTCCCAGTCACATTCTCGGCACCCCAGCATGATTACAATGTACCTCAAGGTCCTGGGAGTTGCCTGCCTGTCTCTTTCTTGGCTGGAAGAGTCTGAGCAGCAGAGAGTAGATACATGTATATTAGGATCAATCACAGAGGTTACAGCCTCTCCTGTTATATTTAACAAGCTGAGTTTTGCGGTATGAATGCTTTGAAAGTTAAACTTTGCTAACATGCATGTTTGTTGTTTGTTAAGTTTGGATTGACTAGGCAATTGACCTTGGCATAATGGAGGTGCATTTTAAAATGTTACATTTTTAATTCAGTAATATTTTAATTTGGTAAATTTGAATATCATTGATGCTGACATTGACTATACATTATTTCCTAACCAACATATTATTGTTACCTTTTGCCTTTAAATTTCTCACAACTAATTCGACACATACACTAGTTCAGCATCCTATGCAATGTTTTGTTGCCATGTTTTAAAACTGCGAGAATGAGTTGATGTATGGAAAGACGATTGCAATATGGAAAGACCATTGCTCTGATTGCTAAATCACTGCATTAACTAGCTTAAAAGAACCTTCTATAGCCATGCTAATCCACAACTCTAGCCACAAATAAAATATTTGCATCATACACAGCTCTTCCCATCGAAGTATTAATAGCTCCAATTAGAGGTGGGTGGTAAACTCTGCTCTGCCAACGGAGTTCACAGAGTTTTTGTCACTTCACACTGTGCTTGGAGGGCAGAGGGTGGAGTACCGCCACTTAGCGGAGTTAGCTGGCCCCCACCACTATTAAGAACCTCTGCTCCGGTATATAAAGGGCACTGTGCCTTCCAGTCTCCCCCAACCTTTTCGAATAACCTGTGATAATGCTAATGTAGAATATCCTACAGCCACTAAACTCCACTAAGCGGAACCATTAGTAGCCACCCCTGGACCAATCCTTGAATACTGTTATGCACTTCAAGCTCATGCCCTTACAATTCAGCAAGTCATGCAGTGCTCTTGCCGCAAGTTGGTGCACTACCTACTGGTATGTACGGGGCCCTGTACACACCTGCTTACTCAATTGTTAAGGGCAAGACTTTAGAATAGACAAATGACCACACAACACCAGCATGTTAACCTGTCGCCTTTAGAGTGAGAATCTAAGCCTTTCATCTTTAAGCCACCAAAGATTCTGGTGCCGCACCCTCTAGAGGTGATGACAGCACTCAGGGTCAAATGCATGCCTGGGCCGTGGGCCACTCTTAGAGGCACCTGACCTCCTAGAGGGACCAACGCTTGTGAAACTCATATGAGCAGGAAAGACTGCCTTCTCATAGTTCCTTCTATGGCCCGAGGGAGAAAAGTATCAGTTCCTACCGGCTCCTGTCTGCTGCCTTTGCTAGCTGATCCCTCTCCTGGTTCTGCCCTCCTGCCTAGTATTCACATCAGATATTCTGCTGTATTGTGATCCTCCGCACTGAGATCATCCGATTACACCACATGATATTCTCAAAGCCCTTCTCATAGGCCCAGAGGCTGATCTGCTCTGGGGAAGGCAGCATCAGTGCACGTCACCAAAGAAGATAAAGTGCATGTGCAGAAGAGAGCACACAAGCCACAGACAGGTCACAGACATGACAGCTCTTTTGCGTTGCACAGCTGCCTTGGACAAGGTTGTGGCCATGTCCTCAAAGGTGACCATCTTATAGTCAGGCCGACATCACTATGCCTACTGCATCCTAAGGAGATGCAGCTGTGCACTTGGAGATAGAAGAGTGATGGACATGTGGGTGAGTCACCACACCCCCTGCACACACTCCACATGTTGCATGGTTTGTAAGGGAGCCAGGGCTGGTGTTGCTGCTGGTGGTGGTGAAATGATGGCCTTGAGAGGGATGCAGCAGTGCAGCGAGGCTGCACACAGGCGTGACCCTCCCTTGGCTGCTCATAAGTCCTGCTGCTAATCTACCTTCTAACTGGGGGCAAGGACTGGATCTTCAAGTGTCCTTGGACCTTCAGAGTGCTCACAAGGGTTAGTTTGCTGGCCCCCTGTTCAGACCCCCAGGGACATAAAGGGATCGCACCATCTTGAACCCACACCTGGGCCCAGTCTGTGTGAGTCCTGAATCCCCCAGAGGTGTGCTACCATCCTGAACCCTTGTTTATGGTTATAAAGATGCCCAGATGGCCAAATTCCAAAACGGTGGACTCTGAGACCCAGATGGTGACCAGGACCAACCTGCTCACCTAGTCAAGGTGCATTGCCATGGGATTGACTTAGTGGCTTCTCCTGATACGTTCATCTCCACAGCAGCAATTCTGTTTCAGTGATCTTTTGCCAGAGGAGCACCGGATCTTGTGAAATAGTCTTCCGCTATAAGCCCCTGCTTTCTCCCACTGGAGATTTCCAACTTCCATTTCAACTACTAAGAGCGAAAATAGAAATCTTCACTACGGCTCTCAAACAAGGCTGTCAGGCAACAAGGGTCCCTCATCAGACACCCTTGAAGCCATTCTTCACTGAACTTTACAATCTCAGAACATTTTTCTCAAGAATTTTTCTAAGTACGAAGGTAGGCACTATCCGGACCGAATCACTTCTTGTATTCAAATTGCGGTTGGTCATATTTTTTTTACTTTGACCCGAACTCATGTGAGCAGATGTCTGTGGTTGGCACTTTGATCTTTTAGGTTCTAGTTTTTACTAAAAGCTTTAAAAAATCATAACTCCAGTTCTACTGATTCATTTTACATAATTTCTCTGTCAAATAGTTTATTAAAGTTTACTATATTTTTGCCACTTTTCTTGTGTTGTATTTTCACTTTATTACTGTTTAGTGCTGCATAAATAATTGACTCATTGCCTCTAATTTAAGCTTGACTGCTTTTTGTGCCAAGCTACCCAGGGTTAAATCCATGTTAAATTAGTGATGTTATGTGGTTCACCATGCCAGACATAGGGACTGTTGTTTGATAAGGGCTCACATCCCAGTCAGGCAACTACTCAATTTCTAATAGTAATCCAAATTATATGGCATTTTGTTTCTCATGTTTTGCTACATTACTGGATGTGAGGGAAATGGCATCCTATACGTTTTCTGATTCTGCATATTCTGTCCATTGCTCAGTATAGTGGGCATTACATTAATTCTACGCAACTGCTGATTTTGTTGTATGCTGTCCTGAATTCTATCTTCCTTCCTTTTCCAATGCGCAATCCACCAATACAAATTACATAGTCTTTTTCAACATTACAACATTTCCAACCATACCCTTTGTTTTGTCAGCTTGCACCATTTGATTAATTTCATTCATTACAAAATTCGTACTTGAAACTATCTGACCCCTTTCAAGTTGCTTTGGTTGAGCAATCATTAATTTCTTTTTTAACCCTTTCTGTTTCTTTTCAAGATCACTATTGTTTTTTGCCAATTTTAAAACCTCATCAATACCTTTTGATGACCAACAACTTCACTTTGCTGAATGTGATTGCTAATCTTTGACCCAAGCCCATTTATAAAAGCAGAAACGAAACCCCAAGCAGCATCTTTTTCTGTATTTTAGACTCTGTTAAGCTTTCTGAAACTCTGCATCAACCTCTCTTAAGAGGGATGCATTGATGTGTTAGACCTTCTGTTACCCTCATACGCATTTCTCAATTGATATTCCTTTCTGGAATTTATTTCT
This sequence comes from Lissotriton vulgaris, assembly GCF_964263255.1. Taxonomy (NCBI): domain Eukaryota; kingdom Metazoa; phylum Chordata; class Amphibia; order Caudata; family Salamandridae; genus Lissotriton; species Lissotriton vulgaris. The sequence continues at coordinate 1,716,422,717 of NC_141689.1, read as the reverse complement.
TTAAATGTTCAATCACTTCCTTATATTATTGAGCGACATCTGTGGATGGTGCCTTTATCAATGATCCCAATGCATTTCGGGCATCAAATCTGTCCTTCGTCAGGGGATAATTCTACAGACAAAAGAATAATAAGCAGGTCTTAATGAGGAGCACCTCGTGATGTCTCAAACAATTAATCAAGGAACTAAATGATGAGTATGTAAAGACTTCGTGAAAGCCATCAACATTCGCAGAGTGCATATGATGCAGTGTTAAACAGAGGAAGAACCCAAGTGAGCTAACGCGCTGAAAATGAGCAACAGATGGGAGGTAAAAAGTATAAACATGGTGACACAAGAAAGTAGACATCTGTGTGTAATAAATCAAGCGTGTGTACAAAGAGAAAGAACCAATAATAGTGCAGATAAATTAACGATCTCTGGCAAATGCCAAAAAATCAAAAGTCTGTGCACAATGAGTGAGACGGGAACATGCCGGGTCCATGCTATAAGAATTCTCAATATTTTCTAGGTGAGCTGGTGACCGAAACGGTGAAGACACGAATAAGTGATACAAGGTGTAAAAAGTGCCGGAGTCTCACGTAATCAATACTGCTCCACTGCGGCTGTACACGCTGTAAACAAACCAATAGGATAAAACCAGTGAGCAAATCTGTGAGGGCCAAATGTTACTGAATCGCCTCGAAGGTCCCTACAGCGAGGTACTTACAGGGTTGGGGTCCTCCATAAGTCACAATGGTGTGGTGTTCGAGTGTTGCTACACTGCGTCGATAAGCCGAGTGTGGCGGCGTGCGAGGTTAATGAAGTACCAAAGATAGAAGAAGTACGTAGAAGAAAGTCTCCGGAAACGGCGCCATCTTAAAGCGGAGAGTATAACATGTCAAGAAGCATGCAGTGATCCAAAAGATACAAAAAACAAAGAAAAAGCACATCAAGTGTGACATATAAAAGATAACTACAACAACAGTAACCCATATGCACTGGGGGGCGCTCTTTCAGCTTCAAGGCACCCCAGTTGTGGAATTCGCTCCCACTGGCGCTACGCAGCACCTCTAATCTGCTTCAGTTCAGGAAGAGCCTGAAGAGGTGGCTTTTTAATCTCTAGTTTTTTCTGGCGGGCCTTTCTTTTTCCTGTATCTGTTTTTTCTTGTTATGTTGTTTTACATTGAGCTGCCTGTGGAAAGCGCCGGGACACTCTTTTAGAGTAGCCGTGCGCTATATAAACTTACTATAACATAACATAACATAACATATGTGTAGTAGACGACTATGAAAAAATTATAATATGAAAGTGATAAGAAAAACCATGCATGAATAGGAATAGAAAACATCATACATCGTATAAAATGCAATAGACTGTTAAATTCTGCATCAAAGATAACACAAGAATTCCATTCTATCATTCAGCCCGTTAGGCTGCATCGTGCAAAGATACCGAATCCAATAATTTTCTCGCTGTAGTAGTTTGTTTTTGTTCTGTACTCCTTCTCCTGGTTTGATGACCTCAAGGATGAGGAACTTTAATTGTGAGACACTATGTCTGTTTTCCACGAAGTGGGTGGCCACTGTGGATTTCTGGTTTCACATGCGAATGTTGCTCTTGTGCTCAAGAATACGGGTGCAAATTTTCCTCTCAGTATGTCCCACATAGCATGACCCACAAGGACATTTTTCAACGTTAAATGACATTGGATGTGTTGCATGTGGCGTTGACTCTGAGTTTGATTTTGGTTCCTTTCATCGGATGATTTATGTAATTGCCTGGTATGGTGTTATGACAGTTGCTACAATTATAGCATGGCAACAGACCTTTAAATTGAGTGGGTGAAGAACTGTCAGAAGGTTTGGTCAGCATATCTTTCAGGTTGCGAACACTGGTATATGCAAAGATCGGTTTGCTCTCAAACAATCCTCTGAAGTCTGGTTCGCTGCTGAGAAGTGGCCAATGTTTCAGGATCATACTGCGGAACCTGTGGCTTATGATGGAATACTTAGATACAACTACCATCCGGTCTTTAGATGCTTTCTTTTTGGCTATCAACAGTTCTTGTCTGCTAAAAGACTCACATCTGTTTTTTGCAGATCTCAGAATCTCCTCAGGATAACCACGATTCCTAAATTTGGTCAGCATCTCGTCTATTTGTTGATTACATTCAGAGGGTGAGGATACAATACGTTTTACTCTAAGAAGTTGTGAAAAAGGTCAATTGTTTTTGAGACCTAGTCTGTGGAAGCTTTTGTAATGTAGGATGCTGTTGCGGTCTGTTGTTTTTCGGAATAAGTTGGTGTATAGTTCGCCATTGGTGAGTTGAATTTGAACATCCAGAAAGTGGATTAATCATTGATGAAACTCCCATGTGAACTGTATCCGTTCATCATGTCCTTCATTTGATGTAAGAAACACTCGAGAGTGTCTGCCGTTCCAGACCAAAGGATGAAGATGTCATCTATGAATCGAAGGAAAATTCTACCATGTTCTTGACAAAGCTGTTTATTAACAATGTGCTGTTCCTCAAAGTGCCTCATGAACAAATTAGCTTAGTCTGGAGCTGCACAATTGCACATGGAAGTACCGCATAATTGCAACGATGTGTACAGGGATCTAACATCCACCGTGCACAGCCAGAGTTCCTCATTCGAAGGCGCAATTGAATGGAGTTGATCTTGATTAAAAAATCTGTTGTGTCTCGAATGTAGGACTTGGTGGTGATCACAAATGGTTGCAGATGTTTGTCAAGGAACTTCCCGACGGGTTCATGTATTCTGCCTTTTGTCGAGACTGGTCTGAAAGGTGGTCTGTGTTGGTTTTTGTGAATCTTGGGCAGCATATATAATGATGGTGCCCTAGGATTTTCTTGGATTACATTTTTTTTAGCTCTTTCTGGGCTGATACCATCCTCTGATGCTTTTTTTGTATGACTATCATCAAAGCAGAAGCATATTTGTGTGTTGGATCATGATCCAGTTGCATATAGGTGTTGGTGTCAGACAAATGAAGAAAAATTTGTTGCTGATAATACACACTGTCCATGATGATGGATGGAATATTGGCACATTTTTTCAGTGTGCCTTTGTCTTTTACTGTTAAGTTGCAGTGTTTGGAAGTTTGTTGAAATTTCAAAGTTGAAATGTCATGTTTGACCACATTTTCAAAGGTATCAATAATTTTATCGCTCACTGGAGCTTAAAAGGTACTTCGGGGACGTAACCCTAAGAGGATGTCTTTTTCTTGAGTGGTATCTTGCACCAAGCTGTCAAAACAATGTCTTAATTGGATGTTTCTCATTAGTTTGAAAAAGCTTACTTCTAATTCTAATGTGTTAGTCGGGGTCGTAGGTACGAAGGTTTGTCCCTTCTGCAAGGTACGTATCTCATGTTGTGAATGATCATAAGACGAGATGTTTATCACCAAGTGAAGAACCGCACATTCATAGAATCAACTGGTTGTGCGTGTTCTACCCCCTCTGAAATTCAGATGTTACCATTAAAGAGGATTTTTAATTACAATTTCTCAGGCACCAAACATGAAATGATTACCTGTTCCCAATCATAAGAAACACATATTACCTGTAATAAGGCAGTCAAATGTTATCCTATGGGACAGGTAACCTCACAGTAATAAAAATGAACGTGTTCAATCTTCTACGTAGAATGCACCCTGTGCTATGGGCTGCTTAGTTCCTACCATAGGGGTGACCTATGTGCCATTAAAAGGGAGTTTAAGGCTTGGCAAGAGGGTTATATTTCCAAGTCTCATTGGCAGTTTGAAAAGTAATTCAGGCTGCAATGACAGACCTGGGGCATGTTGTAAGAGGCTACTTAGGTGGGTGACACAATAAGTGCTGCAGGCCCACTAGTAACATTTAATTTACAGGCCCTAGATATATGTCATATGACTTTACTCCTAACATATAAGTAAATTAAATAGGCCATCCAGTTGTAAGCCAATATTGCCATGCTTACAGAACAGAACACAAGCATTTTAGCACTGGTTAGCAATTGTAAAATACCAAAAGTCCTAAAGTCAGTAAAAAATGAATTCAGCAAAATAGGAAGGTGAAGGCAAAAAGGTTTGGTGAAGTCCACTCTAAGGCTGACAGATCTGAGAAAAGTTTGTTGGCCAACAATTATATGAATGAGCTTGGCTGGAACACACCGAGGGGTATATTCTCAAGGAGCTATCGTTGAGTTAGCAGCACTTTATTGCAGCCAAAGTCACAATACATTTATCACCCCATTCACAAGCTGGTGCTAAAAGCCCATAGCACCAGTTTACCTGCAGAAGCAGCCGCCAAAACATTGCCACAGATAACCCCCGCAACTATCGTTAATGAGATGTAGAGTAGGCATTCCCAAGCAAAAAGCTGCAACAACACAACTCCGCAACATTCTCAACAACAAGCCAGATCAGGGATAAGATCCCAAAACATGCATTAAGGCGTGTTAGCAGCAGGAATCAAACACCTGCTCAGACCTGGTGTAAAGTCGGACCACAGCCTGCATCACAAACGGAAGCCCAGCCCAGAGCCACACCAGAAGAACAACAGATGCCATGGAGCCACTGATCATGCAACCCAGACACCCAAGAGGGCCACAACACCCACCGCCACCATCCCCAGAAACCCCTCCCCACCCCCGGGACAAAGACATGCCATATCCACTACAAGGAATCATGTACAAAATATTCTGCCTAATGTTGCACAATCACATCTGGTTACATGTGGTTACATGCATGTGTCGACACAAAAATAAGCATTACACATTCACCTTCGAAGCAACAAATGAAAATGTATTAAAACATGCACAGAACAGAAATGAAGACACATGGAGGCACCCCTCTGGACGCTCAGTAGGTCACAGCCTGCAAGACAAAAATCCTGATGAGAAGGTGTGTCCTGCACACATCAAGGGACAGAGAGAGAGCGAAGAATAGAGAGAGAGAGTAAGAGAGAGAAAGACAGAGAGGGAGAGAGAGATAGATGGCCAGAGAGGGCGAGAGAGGGATAGACGGACAGAGAGGGGGAGAGAGAGATAGACGGACATAGAGGGGGAGAGAGACACAGATAACAGAAGAGATGGACAGAGCGAGAGAGTGCTGACACTGCGCACCCAGGCCACACTGCTCACCTACTGCCATCAGCATGTCTCCAACCATGCGCAGGTATATAGTCCAGATACAGGAATGGCAAAGTACATACAATTGTACGCAACATCATCGCCTGTCTTCCCCTGCGCACCAAGGCAGCTGTACCCCAGCCCCTCCTGCCGCCCAGCAGTGCATACCTGCCCCTGTGCACCCAGGCAGCTGCACCCCAGCCCCTTCCACCGCTCAGTGGGGCATGGTCGCCGCTGCGCACCCAGGCCTCACTGCTCACCTTCCGCCACTGGCGTGTAGAAAAGAAGGCCTACCACGTGCCACTGCAAGCCACAAGCCTGGGGCCCGTGCACATGGCACCCTCCACATCATGCAGCCCGGCCCGCAGGTGACCAGGTCTCACATTTGTTGCTGGGTCTTGATTTTGCCATGGCAGAGGACATACCAGTGCACCCGGCATCATTGCAGGCTGCACACCCGCTCAGTCTCTTAGGTGCCACTAAATCTGTGATCCATGAGCAACGTCACATGGTGGTAGGCCTGTGCTGCACTCTGGCTCAGGCCTACACTGTGGTCCAGCAGGTCACACAAAACCTGATCCATCCGGACCGCCGGGACGGGACATCATTGCAACCTGTACACCCGCTCAGCACGCAAGGTGCCCCTACCTCGGTGTACTGAAAGTCACCGTCCTGTGGTGTGCTTGTGCTGGCCGCAGTGTATCCAGTGCCACCAAGTCTGCGCCCCACTAGTCATGGACCCTCTATGATTGGGTACCATGGGGCGGACACCATGATGTCACCTTTGGGCCTAAGGAATATGATGTCGCAGGCCCCTGGGCCCCATGCCTACATACACACCAGAAACAGATACACCCCGAGAGATTTGGAAATGGCGTAGTGCACGTGCGCCCAGACCTTTTTATTGACGGGGTCACATGTGCTGTGATGCATGGGCTGGATGGGTGTGGTGTGGGTGTATACTAGCCGTGAGAGAGTGGCTTTGGCATGCTGACAACTAGACCTGTGATCAGCAGATCACTACAGGGAAGTCCTGGCACATGTAGTGTTGTGGTCTCCCCCTGGAGCGTAAGCGAAGTGGGCTGATCTGGCTAATGCCGGTGCAGCGTAAGGGTTTGAAAAATGACCCACGGGCTCCGGGTGTGGTTCCGTACAGGGCTGGACAAGGAAGTAACAAATGCTTGTGTTGCTGTTGTTGCATTAGCGCCACCTGGACAACACTCGGCAATGTGTCACCCTGTGACCTAAGTCCAACGACATAAGCCACATGGACGTAATGGGGAATTCACTGACCCTTCATTCATCAATACTACCACACATTAAAGACCATAGACACAACACATATGTGTGATTGGGAATGTTTAATGCACATTCAGTGGAATGTTGCATCTGGAGCAGTACAGGGCCAGGCAAACATCACTTTACAATGTTGGCCTGTGGAGGGCCAGCCAGAGTCCTTCAGGGAATGACAAATCCAAAGGAAGAGTTCCATCCGCAGTCTGTCTGCTGTGTCATTGGCGATCAAACAGAATATGGCAGTCCATTGCGCGGTCCAAGGTGAGTGTCGCAGAGTGTATCGGGGACAGTGGAAGGTGATGATGTAGAGGGCAGAACCAAGCTGAAACCGGCCAGATGGTGGAGATAAATGCTGTCGCGTCCTTACCGCAATGGCGCTTTCATCCACCTCTTCGTCCTCTGATGTTCCATGTGCCTCACGTGTGGGTGGTGCAGGGCTTTCTCCAGCACTGTGTGACAGTGACACTTCAAGGGCCATAGGTGGAATGTCTGCCGCACTGTGTAGAACTGACACCTCAGGGGGCGGAGATGTGGATGTAGTGATAACAGCAGCATGTATCAGCGCCAGTACTTGTGACAGCAATACCATGAGGATGGTTTTGAGGTCATTGAGGAACTCAGCTACCACTCGCTGGTGTACAGCTGTGGCAGGCGCTCTTTCCACATTGGCCCACACCATGGTCTCCATGAGCCTCCGCATGTTTCCCACCTACAGGGTGAGCTCGCTGGAGCCACTCTGACTAGTCAGTCGTTCTTGTCTCTGAGTCAGGACACTGGCGATATCAGCCATCATTTGTTCGAGAACATGGGGCGGACTGTGGGTGTCCATTAGGGACTGTGAGTGGTCCCTGATGGGACTTAGACACCCACGTATGGCATCTATTTGGGCTGCCATGCGGTTGAACCCCACCCGCACCTGTTCAGCCAGCTGCTCCTGGCATCCCAACACACAGTGTTGGAAAGCCATGTGTTCTTCGTGAGGGTCCTAGGAGGCAGCTGTGGTGGTGGGTGCTGCCTGCTGTGTTGCCTGTGCAGGGGGTGGGGTCTCCTTGTTGCAGCTGGGCTGCCCTGCTTCTGGAGGAGGGCTGCTGAGGCTGTCAATGAACTCTTGGAGGGCGTCGGAGTCGAAGCGGTGGTGGTCCTCTTCATCATCAGAGAAGAGATGGTCGGGCTGCTCTGCAAGAGGTGTTGATTGTCCCTTTTCAATGTGAAGGGGAGATGCAGTTTAATAATGTGTTCACATGTGTGTTGTCGCATTGTACATGTTTACATACAGACTGCATGACTGTGTACATCGTGGCTGTTTGGGAGGAGCTGCCTATTTGATGGGGGACAGTGGACATTTCGACAACAGATGTGTGTGTTTGCACTTGTACATTGTCATCTCACATTTCCCTGCAATGCCACTTGTGACTGGCAAAAGTCTACACCCAGTCGGCACCAGTTGTGTCCTGTGTTCTGTTGTGGACGTGTTGCGGTTTGTGCCACATTGTTGTCAGTGTTGCTGTGCTCTGCATGTTATGTGTGTGTGCTGCATTTCTGGGGGTGACCCCTGCTGCTCTGTTTTGCTGCCCCTTATCCCTTTTCTGTGATGTGCCGTTGCCTTCTGTGCTTATACAGTGCTGAGATGTTGCATACTTGGGTACATTGGTCTCTTGGTGGGAGATGGGGTCTGGGGCATGGTTGTTCACAGATGTGCTCACCTCAATTGTACACGTGTGCCATTGTGGCCATCTCTCCCGTCCCCCCAGTCCCTGGCCATTACTTACCCTGTTGCTGTTCTGTCTGGTCAAGTTGAGCAGTGCCCGGTTCCCCGACTCCAGTCAACTTAAATTATAAACCCTGTAACATTCTTGAGGTAACACAAAGCTGTTTTAAAACATGAATGATAAAGTCCATGTGTGTGTGAGAAGTGTATGTCAAGGTAGTAGACTGTGTGTGAAGGGGCGACGTGGGGTGCAGAAATAGATAAATGTCATTTTTATAAGAAGCAGCTCATTTAAATTTTAACATTGAGTCCGAATGGAACAAGGGTTCTCAATTTCTTAATCCAGAAAACTTCACGTTGAAGTAGAATCTTTGAGTTATCAATGTCTGGCCTTTTAGGTACTTGTTCAATTATCTGGAATTTAAGCTGAGCGATGGAATGACGGTATTCTGTCCAATGGAGGGCCAGAGGTGATGTTAAATTTTTGGTGCGAATTCGACTTTTATGTTCAGATAGACGAGTTTTGATTTTTCAGGTCATCTTCCCAACATACAACAAGCAACACGGGCACTTAATTGCGTACACCAGATGTTCAGAGTCACAATTAGACGTATGATTGAGTTTGATGTTCTCACCTGTTCTGGGATGCGATAATACATTGCCTGAAATAACATTATTACAATGTTTACAGTTCCAACACTTAAGTGTTCCACGAGATTGTGTGTCACCATTGAGTCTCTTGATTTTGCGTCTGCTTAAAACTTCCTTTAGATTTTGTGCTCTCTTGTAAGCAAACAGGTTTTTCCAGAAACAAATCTCCAAAGTCACTTTCAGCTTGACGAATATCCCACCTTTTCATAATGATATTCTTAATGTCTCTGGATGAAGAGGAAAATTTAGATACAAAAACCATTTGCTCTGTCTTCTTCTTTTCTCGTTTTGTCAATAAAGTTGCTCTGGATAAAGCTTTAACTCTTGTGATTTGTTTGTCCAGATTAGTATGTGGATATCCTCTTGCGATGTACCTCTGTTTTTGTTCTTCAAGTGTACGGTTGCAAATTTCCTCATCTGATGATATTCTTTTGATGCGCATGAACTGCGATAGTGGTAAATTCTGAATCAAATTTTTTTGATGAAAGCTATGAAATTGTAATGCGTTGTTTTTATCAGTGTGTTTTTTGAAAAGACGAGTATGAATTTGATTTTCCTTCAATTCGACCAGTACATCTAGGAATGGTGTGGCTTTGTCACTGATGGGGTAAGTGAACTGTATCCTTCGATCTACTGAATTGAGAGTTTTGATATTGTCAATTAACGCATTTTCTGTATTCCGCCAAATCAAGAAAATATCGTCAATATACCGTCTGAAGTATAACAAGCCAGTTTTCCAAGTCTGATCTGTTAATATGTAGTCCTGTTCAAATTTTGCCATGAACGTGTTGGCGTACATGGGTGCTCCAGGAAAACCCATGGAAGTACCATTGAGTTGACAAAAAAACTTCCCTTGCCATTCAAAATAGCTATGGGTTAAACAAAATTCAAGAATCTGGAGAAGAAAAACTTTCAGATAATCCGGTATATTCTCTTGCAGAGGAGCCCATTCGACAGCTTCAAACCCCATTGCATGTGGGATTGAGGTATAAAGAGCAACAACATCAATTGTGCATAAAATTAAGGTATCCATTTGCTCAAATGATACCTTTGCCAAGCTTCTCAAGAAATCTGAAGTGTCCTCAATATTAGTCGGCCATTTTTGAATGAAAGGTATTAGATAGTGGTCAATGAATATTCCAAGGTGTTCAAAAATTGACTGACAGCCTGAAACAATTGGTCTGAATGGAGGGTTGCTGAGATTTTTATGAATTTTGGGCAAAAAATAAATCTTAGGTCTTCTTGGGAATGTTTCCAACAAGTAAGCTTTGGTTTTCATGTCTATCCAATTCATTTTTTCAGCCTGGTCCAGTATTTTGCTTAATGTGTCTGATATTTCCGCAGTAGGATCTTTATTCAGTGATCCATAAATGGTGTCATCCATTACATTTTCTGTGCCTTTTTGTACATAAAAGTCAGTGTCCATAATTACAAGAGCTCCTCCTTTATCTGCCTTCTGAAATGTTAGCCTGTCGTCTTGTGCTAGTAGTTGTAGAGCGCTATACTCAGCACGTGTCAAGTTCCTTATTTCGCATTTGAAATGTACTTTTTTCAGATCTGTTTTCACCAAAGTTTCAAATGTATCAAGAGTCTTGTGTGATACAGGTGCCTGAAATGTGATTTTTGGTTTGAATTTTGTTTGCGTATCACCTCCCAATTGTGGTGGACAAATGTTCGTAAAGAAGTGTTTCAGACGTAGGACCCTCATGAATTTAAAGAAAGAGACTTCAGTTTCAAGTTCAGTGGTATGATACGTACCAACAAATGATGTTCCTTTATTAAGAAGATCTTCTTCAAATTTAGTAAGTTTTTTATGGGAAATATTGACTATGAGACTTTCCCTTGACTCCTCAATCCTTTCTTCTTTTCTTTTTCTTTGTCCTTGTCCTCTTCTTGTCTTTTTTCGGTTTGTTTGGACGTAGTTGCATCCGGAGGTCGGGTTTGTTCTACAACTTGCTTTAAAAAAGGAGTCGACGAAGAAGCATTTCCATTTGATGTTAGACCTGTGGTTTCCTTAGTCTGACCAATAGTTTTAGTTTTCAATAACTGGGTCACTGGTGGTCTAGAAATATCTGTTTCTTTGTCTGAAACGACACTCTCTTCGGAGGAGGCAGGTTGAGTCTTCTTTTGGGTGTAACGTCTCTGAGCATAAACTTCTGCCCATGTGTAGGCTTCGTTTAATTTATAGTCAATTGTGTCTCTTTTAAACTTCCTTAACTTTGTTTCCCTAAGTTCTTTGCCATATTTATCAAGACGCTCATCAAGTTCTTGTAGAAATTTAGACCACGGTTCCTCTTCCATACGTTTGGACAACTCATTTTTAATGTGATAGATCTCTTCTTCTATTTCTGTGATCGTTTTGGATAATTCTTCAATGAGTAGTAGGATGAGGTCCAGTGAGCACTTATTTAGGATAGAATACCATTTCTCCATAAATTTCTGGTTGTTTTTTAATCTAAAAAGCATTGGTCGAATTGCTAGCCTTAACCCACGTGGGATCCGCTTCACACGATAGTATTGGATAAGTGTTGAAGCATGGAGTCTTTGATTTAGTTCTCCCCTGGTTAAGTATTCCAATTGTCGCAATTGTTGCGTGACTGATCCACTCTGGGCATCGAATGTTTTTGCTTTCTTAATCAATTTGTAAATATCATTTGCTTCCTCTGTGGTATATGCTTTTGTAGATGCACGATTCTCAGTGATACTAGCTATTGATTCGAATGACATGATAATCACGTGGTGCTGACTTCCACAGTTTAGCAGCGGGAGTAAATTAATAAATGTGGGTGGAGGTCGCACTCGGTTAAACAGATTTGCAGTTTAATTAGGTATGTGTGCAGCCATTGAATATTGAGTGTAATTGCCGTCATTGAAAAGCACTGAATGCTTACGCTCGCATTTGTTTATGTTTATATTTCTACAGGCAACATTCCTGCCAATTATCTAGTAGGTAAGCCTATATAACTCTTGCTGTCTTTGCAAGAGGAACCTCTCGCATAGCAAATTTTTTGACCATACATTTACTTATATTCAGGTTGCAGGTCACAGATTTAAATCAAACCGCCACAGAAACGCATTCTGTTTTGTTGAAAGGTGAGCAATACCTTTGCATTGCTCTTGTCTTTTTATGTCTTTTTATGTTTTGTTACGCTCATGAGTGATCATTTGGTTGTGTTACATTAACTGAGAAGGAGTGGCGTTGGGTCAGGCTTATTTGCCTAAATTACGTAGTTTTCAATTTGTGTTCCTTATTCATTCAGTATTCTTATGCTTAAACAATTAGTTGGCACTGGCATCGGGTAATTTGTTTCCTTCCTCTTTTAGGACCCCTGGCGAAGGGACCTCGCGTCCCGAAATGCATTGGGTTTAAACAAATGTGGTGTTTTCTATCATGTATAGTTGAAAACCAATTCTTATGGATTGTACAAAATGATGTATGTTTACTAATTGAAATGTTTTTGTTGGAAAAGATTATGATGAATATGCATTAAATATTCAAGACTGAGTATACACATTAATGTTGTTGTGTGCTGAAGTCCTAACAGCCATTAGTTTGGGGTCAGGCTTTATTCATGCATTTCTCACTGTTCAGCAGACAGTAATTCAGCACAGCACACATACCTAATTAAACTGCAAATCTGTTTAACCGAGTGCGACCTCCACCCACATTCATTAATTCAGGTATTTATATAACACCTAATCTGATAGTCCAGTGAGTGTCATGTGCCTATATCTACTTCACATTGGTACTGGCAAGTGTTTGTGGGTTTCCCAATAGGAGGCACATAAATGTGATACTGGCTTCTACTTAAAGGAGATTTGAGAACTTTCATGTGCTTTTTGATACCTCTGAGAACGTGGTTTGTTAGTTGATGTGGATGATACTCTTCAAGTAATTTTGACACTATTCCTTACAATGTCCATTAGGTCCTACTAATTCAAACCTGAGCACAGAGCAGGTAGGCTTAGCTTAGAGAAAAGTATTTTATGCAAACCTGTACACTGTATTCGACCCATGCTCCTTCACGGTCTGCCTTAACCTTTAACTTTGACCCCTCTAAAACTTTAAAATATCACATCACCAGTTCCCTACATCAGCATTTTGTTGTTTTTGTGTCTATTTGTTCATTACATTTGTCTCTATTTTGTATAAGTTCTTGAGATACTTTATTGTGTTTTCTACTTTATAACTGTTTTGGTACTGATAAATGCTTTATGGACTGTGCAAAGCATCTACTAAGGAGCAATAGAGTATTTTTAGTGCAAATCAGATTTGGTCAAACCTACATTGAATAGGCACATTTGGGTCCCTGGTTCTGTAAGCTTTGTATCTCTTGCAAAGAGTTGTTCTGGAAACTAATGTAAATGATGTTACAATACACCATCATGGCATGACTAGGGCTCTACTCAGCTCCAATCCATGTTAATGTTGGAGTATTGGCATGAATGAATGAAATGAAATGAAAAAGGAATTATAAAGCACATGGCTGCCCGGGAGCGTCCCAGCGCTGAGGGTGCAGTGGAAGTCTGAGGGGAAGCGCAGGGGGATGGAGAGTGAACTTATGGCTTTTGTGGGAAAAGATGTCTTCAGGAATTTACGAAACTTCATGTAGTTCGGTTCGATTCGCAGACAAGTTGGCAGAGAATTCCACAGGGTTGCTGCAGTGACCAAAAAACGTCGCCCTCGAGTGCGGGCCTTCCTGACTCTATGAACAGTGGCCAGGTTGCCTTGGGATGAACGCAGGGACCTGGTAGTATTGTAGGGATGGAGTATTGGCATCATAATTGAAGTCAGAAGTGATGGAAATTGATGCTCTTAACCACTAAATTGACTTTGAAGCAAACAAAAGGGCAACTTCACAGAATATCCAACAATCCTTTGCTTTCAGAAAGGTTGAGTGAGGGGTTCTGAGACCAATCAATCAATCAATCAAGCAATCAATAAATCAATCAATCATTCAGAGATTTATAAAGGGCAGCTACTCACCCATGAGGGTCTCAAGGCTCCAGGGGAGGGGGCTGCTGGTCCCTCTGGGTGGAGGATCATTGGAAGAGCAAGGTTTGATGGTCCTTCTGGAATTGGGCCAACAACGTGGATTGCCTAAGGTGGAGGGGCAGGGTGTCCAAAGTCTTGGAAGTGAGGTTGAAGAATGAACTTCCTCTGGTTCTGGTCTTGTGGATCCTGGGGAAGGAGGCTAGGGTGAGTTGTTTGGCGGGAACGTGGAATGCGAGGTGGTGGTTCAGGTATGCTGGTGCTTCATTGTGGAGAGCTTTGGTGGCATGTATTAGGAGCTTGAAGATGGCGCTCTTGTTGACTGGGAGTCAGTGGAGTTGTCGAAGGTGTTGCATGATCTGGCTGTGGCGGGGAATGACGGTGGCGAAGAGTGGATTGCGATAGTCAAGTCTGCTGGTGATGAGTGCATGGGTAACCATCTATCTGGATTCTGTGAGGATCCATCTGAATGTTTTTTGAAGCAGGCGGAGCTTGTGTGAGCAGGCTGAGGAAACTGTGTTGCTTTGGGGGTTCATTGTGAACAATGCGTCCAGTATGATGCTGAGGTTGCATGCGTGGTCCGTCGGGCTGGGAGGGGGTCCCAGAGCGGTTGGTCACCAGGAGTTGTCCCAGGCTGAAGAGTTGGTCCTAGGATGAGTTCTTCAGTCTTGTCCGAGTTGAGCTTGAGGCAGCTGTCTTTCATCGAGGCAGCAACTGAGTTCATTCTGCTGTGGAAGTTGGGTCTGGTGGCTGTGGGTTTGTTGGTGCAGGAGCGAATCAGCTCGTGTTGATGGCGTAGGAGATGATGTTGAGTCCTTGGCTTCTGACAATGGCTGCGAGGGGGGCAGGTAGAGTTTGAAAAGGGTGTAGCTCAGGGAGGAACCCTGGGGCACTCCGTAGGAGATCTCTGTAGGCTATGGGAGGAACGGGGATAGTCTAACTTGCTGAGTCTAGATGGCTAGGAAGGAGTGGATCCAGTCTAGTGCCTTGCTGTGCATCCAGGTGTCATGGAGTCTTGTGATTAGGGCTCAGTGGGAAACGGTGTCGAAGGCAGCCAAGAGGTCCAGTAGGATGAAGGCAGCAGTCTTGCCCTGTTCGAAGAGGGATCGGAGTCATCATTGGCAGCCAGGAGTGCAGTCTCGATACTGTGGTTGCTTCAGAAGCATGATTGGAAGGTGTCCAGGACATGGTTCACTTCTATGAATGCAGAGTTGGGCAATGATGGCCTTCTCAATGAACTTAGCTGGGAAGGGGAGGAGGGAGATGGGTCTGAAGTTCTTGAGGTCTGTAAGGTCTGAGGACAGCTTCTTCAGCAGGGAGATTTCCAGTCATCAGGAAAGGTGACAGTTTTGATTGAGCAGTTGATTGTACAGTGAAGCTGGTGGGAGATGGCGGCAGCTGCTCTGTGGAAGATGTGGTACGGGTAGGGATCCGATTGGCTCCTGAGAAGAGGCTCTTCATGGTCTAGAGTTTGTGCTCTGTTATGAGCGGTGTCTATCAGAGCACAGTCTGTTGGGGTGCAACGGGGTTGTATGCTGTGGTGTCAGCCGTAGTGGTAGGGTCTAGGGTGTTAAAGCTGCAGTAAATCTACTCGATCTTGTGGTGAAAAAAAAAAATGAGTTTGTTGCAGAGGTCTTGGGAGGGTAGGATATCTGTGGTCTAGCTGTTGGGCCTGGCAAACTCCTTGAGAATGGCGAAGAGTTTTTTGCTGTTGTGTGCATTGGTGCTGAATCTGTCTTGGAGGGATGTTTTATTTGTGGTTTTGAGAAGGAGGTGGTGTGGGTTGATGGTGGATTTTTGGTTAGCTTGGGTTTCCGGGGTTCTGTAGGGAGTGAGTGAACCAGCTGGCTTTCTTGCAGTGTTGCTTGCATGGTCTTTCCTTGATGTGTACCAGAGTGTTGACGCAGTTGTAGATCAATCAGTGGAGATTGCGTGCTGTGGTGTTGACATCCGTTGGTGTAGGCAGAGTGGTTATGCTGAGGGAGTTGACGAGAAGTTCTTTGGTGGCCTTGATCCAGCTGCAACTGGAAGTGTGATGAGGGTGGTGGTGTACGTTGGGCATGGCGAAGGCAAGATGCATGCCGTGGTGGTTGTTCCAGGAGAGTTCAGTGGTGTGACTGTAGCTGATCTTCCTGCTGGTGGAGAAGATGGGGTCGCACATATGGCCAGCTGTATGAGTCAGTGAGGGGACTAGCTGCTTGAGCCTGATGTTGGTGAGGTTCTCTAGTATGGAGACAGTGTTCTGGTCACTGGGGTTGTGGAAGTTGAGGTCTCCGAGTAGGATGTAGTCGACGGTTGCGAGAGCCTGGGATCTGATGAGGTCTATGATTGTGTCGGTGAAAGGCGATCGGGAGGGTGATGTTGGGGTTGGTCTGGATCGGGAAGTGGAGGTGTTCCAACGTCACTTTGGGGTCGTTAGAGTGCATGGTCAGCTGGCAGGTGCTCTTGTGGCGATGCCTCTTCCTGGGCTGTTGGGGCAATCCTTGCGGGTGATTTTGTAGCCATCGGGATGGTGTTGGCTGGTCCTGAGTAAGGTTTAGTCTAGATTTCTGTGAAAAAAAATAATGTCAGGAGAGGTGGTATTGAGTAGGTCCCAGATTTCTGTGGCATGTTTGGGGAGGGATCACATGTCTCGTAGGATGCATTTGAGCTGGTCGTGTGTGCTGCTGGTTGGTTGGGTGGGGGGTAGAGGAGCTGGCGTGTAGGCGTTGGTGAAGATGTGGTTGCAGTTCCAGCAGGTGAAAGGTCCACGGGTCTTCTTTGGTGATAGATGGCAGGTAGTATGGCGTCCAGGGTTGAGGGTACGGAGGGTGCTAGTGTCATAACAGTGAAGTTTCCGAGAACCAGGGTCCCTGGATCTTGGTGCTGTCCATCTGCTGACGGGCTTGCCTTTGGTGTGTCAGCCATGCACCGACTGCACGCAGCCGCCATTAAGTAGTGCTGCAGGGGTTGGATAGCAGGAAGGCAGGAAAATGTGGGAGCAGGAAGGGACTCTGGAGATGGGTGGGGCCACAGGAGATTGCTGCAGCATGGGTGACGAGGGAGAAAAACTGGAGGAAAATGGAGAGAGGAAGAAAAGCAAAGCCAAAGACAGAGGCAGAGTAAAAGAGAGCGAGAAAAGCAGAGAGGGAGACAGAAAAAGCTGAAAGAAAGATAGAAGGGCAGTCAAGCAGCAGAGAAGTGATGCTCTACCACTGGACCACCAGGCATGAGTTAAAGGTAGGAGCCTGTGGGTAGAGGAGGGCGTCGAACTCCTGACGTATGGGCCAGCAGCAGCAAACAGAGACAGCAGCAGCTACCAGACAGAGCTGCACTGTGAAAAGAGTAGGTCCACTAAAGGATAGTGCACTGCACTGTCACTGCACTGTGGCCGCCATTAAGTAGTGCTGTGGGGGGCTGGACAGCTAGGAGGCAACAAAATGTGGGAGTGGAAAAGACACTGGAGGTGGTAGGGCCACTAGGGATTAAGTAACATGGGGAAGAGGGAGAAAAACATGAGGTAAAGAAGAAAAGCAAAGTCAAAGGCAAAGGCAAAGGCAGGATAAAAGATAAAGAGAAAAGCAGAGAGAGAGACAGAAAAAGAAGAAAGTGTGACAGATGTACAGTCAAGCAGCAGAGCAATGACACTCTACCACTGGACCACCCGGGATGAGCTGCAGACAGGATCCTGTGGGTGGAGGAGGGCCCTGAACTCCTGACCTCTGGGTCAGCATCAGCCAACGGGGAAAGCAGCAGCTACCAGATGGAGCTGTGTGGTGTAAAGAGCAAGTCCATTAACTAACTCAGACCTAGACTCAGTCTCTCCCATGAAAGGAATTTCAGTTTTGGTTCTCTTCATGCATTGACTAGCACACATGGTCTCTATGACCAAGACAATGCTGGTTGTATTGTCAAAACGGTTGCCCCTCTAAACTGCCCGGAAAAAAAAGGTTGTCCAGGAGGATGTGGATTTTTATGTTGTTGTCAGGGGATGACACAAACTAATTTATGGTGCTATCATTGATGCTGGAGAGGCAACATGGACCCATCTCTTCCTAATTCACTTGTGACTGCTGCATGAATGTATCACAGGATGACTGACGCACCTGCATAATGATATACATTCACATTCCGGTCATGTACTGTGTGCGGCTTGTGATGAATTTGCATCGCCATGTAGGTAAAGGCAACAGATTATGCTGCAATCATTACTTCACTAAATATTAGTTTTCATTTACAGAATCAAACTTGGAATTTATTATATAGCTATATACATGTTAAAGAGGCTTGTCATGCTATCTCTGTAAAGCATGGTAGACTGTACTGTCGGCAGATATCAAAAGTCAGCAGTAAGTGCATTAGTCCAAAACACAGTATCAAGGTGCAAAACTAGGACTTCCTCTTTCTATTTGTGCAGTAGAATGCAGCACACATAAAAAAGAGGAAATAAACATATTTCTCTTTGTCATGCCTCCCCTGGGGATGCCTAGTATTTTGACTCATTCCTATGATTACCAGTGTTGGTAAATCTGGCAATGCACCAAAATACAAGTGGATGCATGGGAACACCCACGCTCCACCCATGGAACACCTTGTTGGGGCAGAGTAATGCAATGCAGCGATTTGTGCTGGGTTGTGGTACTCTAGATTTATAAAGCCAAGCAGAACCACGCAAGGTAGCCTTGCATGGCTTGAAAAATCAGAGTTTGGATTTGGTCATCCTTGTGTTCCCTTGGATAGTGCAATCGCAATGGAAAATCTTCATAAATTGTTGTCCATAATTCCTACTGGCTAACTTATCTTAGTTAAAATTAAGCCTTCCAACAGGTACCAAAGAACTAACTGTGAAGCAAGTGCTGATACTTGAACTCCCCAGCAAAGGAATCATAAAGGCTCAATCCTGGAGAGCACTACAGGAACATGGGTGGCGATTAGGGCTCATGTGGCATAGAGTCTAAAAAGAAGGGCCCTGAAGAGATTTTGTGCCTTCAGTTCATAAGTCTCAAAGAGATGATCTTTAAGGAACACCCCATTTGATAGAAAGAGCAGATGGTGGATTCTAATTAAATGAATTGGAAGCCATCCATATATGCTATATGATGAGGATTAAAGCAGGGATGCCTTTGAAACCCGATACAAGAGGGTTTAGATTTGGATCATAACTTTGCATTGTGATTCTGGCCAACCAATTTGAATCAAATCATTTCAGGAATAAAGGTTTGAAGCTTATAGTGCACATAAGATGGCCAAGAACGGGAGAGCTCGACTACTCCAGGTCCAAGTGAGAGAATCCTGAAGAGTAGAAGATTAAAAGGCAATGAAGATGTGCATTTCGACCTGCTATTGGCCAACTCAGATGTTCAAATTGCTACCTTGTGCCAATACTGCTGATATCGGGATTATGCAGAGTGGAAACAATCCATATGTCATCAGTTTTGTGGTTAAGCGTTAGTGTTGAAAAGACTCAACTAGTCCTATGGATAATAAATACTCAATTTTAGTGCAGAGAAAGGGCAACAAATTCTCCACAGTGAAAGGATGTATAATATTCCTGATGACCAAAATTAGGTCAAACAATCTTGCAAGGAACTGTTTTATGATTGACTCCCAGGTGATTTATTCATTTTAACAGTAGCTACATGAAGTTCAGTCTGAAGGTGGATTAAACAAGCATAGACAGGACTAGGATTGAGATGAAAGATTATTGATTTAGAGTATTTGCAATGGAAAATTCTCTGGTTTTTGAGGAAAATGTTGAATCTGGAAGACTATCCACTGATGGAATTCCCTCCGCTCTAACAGTAGCATGATGTCTGAGCCTTTTTTCTGGATATAGCACTTCCCCCTCAAAGTGACAGATTATTTATTACCATTTAACTCTAAACAGGCCTTAGGTACAAAAGCTTAATGCTATCTTGAGAAAATATTGACAAGCTTGAGAGCTCAATAGCGGCAATTGTGTGTGTGTGATATGTTGTGAATTCCCAAATTCACTGATTATAAGCATGCCTTTTGTACTTTGTCTTATTACACTAGTTGTCCTTGGTGTGGTGCACGCAACAAGTGCTCTCATCATAGCTATGAATGAAATCTTGTTATAAAATGTAGGGAGGAATGTGTCACTGGTAAGCCATATTATAGTGACCACTTCCCTAAAGGTTATTAAAGACATTCTTTCCAGGTCCAGACTTTCTTTTGACAACCTAATACATCCTGGATGTTGTAGTATTGTGGTACTTCCTTTAAACTAATTAGACTAGCACAACTGTAAACAGTGAATAGCGGGTGGAAGTTCAAGACTTGAGACAGTCTCAGCAATGACCTGAAGTAAGGTGATCATCCTTGTCCAATGACCATCAATTTTTTTATATTTAGGGTCTTCCAAGACTTGTGTTTGTTTCTAGGAATGTAAGGGTAGGTTTAGCTATTGACCATAGTTGCAATTGAGCTGATGTATATATTATATGATTAGGAATAATCTTTTTCCTTATAATTTTCCAAACTTACAATGTGCTTATATTCTTAGGTGTTGTGTTTGCACACATTTCTTTGACAATTTTCCATCCATTGTCAGTGCTATTAGAATTTCACCTGCTAGTTCGATGTATCTGTTAGACACCGCCTTTTCACTCCTCTTCATACACAGTTTGGAAAGCCTTCTAATTTCTCTTTAAATTTCCCACACCCAAGCCAGTTAGCGACAAACGAAACCTATAAATAACCATCGTTCAGATTTAAGTGCAATATGAGGGGTCTGAGCGTTCTCTGTTCTAATTTGGTGTACAAAAATCAAAACCCAATGGTATATATACACCCAATCTTGATTAACATTATCAGGAACGGCAGAATTTGCTATCATACATTGCATTTAAAAATACAGAAATTCCGCCACTATGGGGAAATTATCACATTCGCCCTTTTTGCATTTGGGGCAAGATTGCAGGCATTCATTGGTGAATCTACAGTCAAAAGTAGGTAAGCAATAAAATAAACCTGTCTGACCTGGCACTTAAAACTGAAACTTGATACTAAATCAATTAAATTCACTACCATCCGAATTGCCTAACATTATGTCCCGTTAAATAGAATAGAAACTGCCCTGCATCACCTCTAGTCACCCCCAAAAAAATAAACAAAATAAATATATAAAACACGACACAGGATGAATAAAAGTGCATGTCTAGGTGAGTTAGTTGATTAGACTGTAAATGGGTTATTGACATTATCAGAAGCTGAACCTGATCTATCTCACTTACACCTAATAACCTTAGTCGTCTGTATTTAGTATCATAATCAAACAGACACAAACTTGTATAGTTTTTCTGCCAACTGATTTTAGATGTTCAAATATTAACACAAATGAGACAATATTTTTGTAAACTATATTCAGGCCACGGTATTTTTGTCAGATTTTATTTAGTTCAGAATATTTTTGTATAATAGTCACTGTTACACACGTATAGTTTTCCATATGATTCAAATTTTGCTTCCTTAATATTAAATTCTTGACTACACTTGATTCGTGGATGCAGGGCTAGTTTAGATTTGCGCACATCAAGCACATTGGAACTGCCGACAATATTCCAATACGACATATTTATCCGCAGTTTTAAGGTTAAGAGTGAGACAATACATGAGGACGTCACAACGAGGTGAGAGAGGGAATGAACGGAACTATCGCAGATGTGTGCGTTTGTGTGCACCCATAACCATTCCAAAGGCCATCAGTAAGTACTCTGGACACCCCAGAAAACAACTGCCTAAAACAGCAGGAGTAAATTATTTACCAGTTGGAAAAACACATCCGTATTTCAAGATGCTTTTAAGGAAGAGTTTTCTACTGATATAAAATATTTTACATTCTGATGAAAAAAAAGTTGAAGTACAAAAAAATCCAATGTGATTATTTTTCATATGCATGCAGCCTGCAGGTGTATGCGTGAGGGTGGAAACAACACTTTAACTACGTTGCTATTAATTCGTCAAACATGCTTGCCAAATAAGTTTATAGAGCAGGAATAAAATAATGAATGACTGAATCCAGGGTAAATTGATTACATATATTTATTGTAAAATAAGGCACAGAAAACTATATTTATTTGTGGAATAGTCATAGGAAGTGAACGCTGTGTCTCTCAACGTTCCCTGTTTGTGAGCCATTGAAGTCTATGGGTAGGTGATGTACAAAGAACAGACGGAACAGCTGGGCCCATTAGACAGCACTGGGAAGAATATGGAAATAACAGATTGGGGTGCAGACAACCATATCAGCATCATCAGATGTCTGCAGGAGATGTTTCTTTTAATCTGTTACAAATGTGTTTTCTGAGCAGCCAGAACATTTCAAAATTACTGAAAATATTTTCGTTCCTTAGCACGTAGAATATGCGACAGAACACCACATTTTTTTTAAAATCTCAGAGGCCTGTTTGCAGTCGACTGCTTATACGTTGTGACAAGGGTGGATTAATTATTTGAAAATATGGAATAATACGAAGCTGGGGATTATTTTAGTGTGACTGTTCATCAAGCTGGCTACGGTCACGTTGCAAGACTTGCATCTGCTTTTAAAAGGGAATTATATATACACGCCAGATTGTTATTTACTGTAAAATATTGAAGTGCGCCCTTTTATAATCAAATGCACGTAGCAGAAAACCGTAGAATTAATAACATCTCCGGTCCATGAACGCAAAAATACTTCAGAATGAATGGCCAGCACAAGGATTTACTCAAACACTTGCTCTAATGGCTGATGCAATTTTGTATAGGCAGGTTGTGCAAACAATAAGTCAAAGTCATTATACTAGATGGCACCGAGGTAAGAAACGTACTGTGAACCAACACACTTAGGTAACCAGAGACAGGCTGAGGAGAAGGGCTTTGTTGCAGCTGCTGCAATATTTGAGAAATATTTTATAAACTCCTTGCTGTGCTGCCCTACTTCAAAATGGAAGGGCATGAATGCCCCGTATCTAAGCAATATGGTGCATTCGTGTCCTTAATGCCTGCGTGGCTGCAGTTTAGGCAGCCCGATTCAGAAAAGGGGGGGTGGTGATGAACAGAGTGTCTGAATTAAGCAGACCACTCCTACCCAGTCCAAAGATCAGGGCTTGATCCATCACCGTTTTTTAGCTCACTGCACCATCCCAGCTCAGAACCTGGCTACAAGCAAATTAGCCTGTCCCTGGCCCAGTGCATCATGGGAACAGGGCAGACCAAACTACAGAGCCAATTCTTTAACTGGGAAGGAAACAAGCTTCCGGGGACCGGTTTCTGGCATTACAGCCGTCTTCGGCCCGGCTTGCTTGAATCCTGATGGTGCAGTGAGCAAGGGACTCATGTCTGAGCATACCCTTCCACGCTTATGGTGGACAAAACGATTCAGAAAAGGGGGGTGTTTAGGCAGCCCAGCGCCAGCATGGGCAACTTGCACCGTGGTGCAAAGGTGCTTCAGTTGCAGGCGGGATTGTTTTTGTGCAGGAAGGAGCACAAAAATGGCGGTTTCTGTCTTTTATGTGTTCTGCATGCTGCACATATTTATCCACATTACGCCTCACCTCGAAGGCGTACGGATTTGATGCTTCCCCAGGTAAACCTCACTTTGTGAATTTTGAGCAGGTTCAAAATCCATGGGTGTAGGGAGGGAAAACCCACCGCAATGCCCATTGAGTGCCTCCCGGGCGCAGAGTAAGGCGACGCAGCGATTTGTGCTGCATTGCCTTACTAATGGTTTATGAGGTCACTCAAAACCACCAGGGTGGCTTTGCATTGCTTCATAAATCTTGATGAGAGCCCTTCGTCATGCATGTACCACTGTATGTGGAGTAAAGGTGATGCAGAACTCTCATAAATAAGCCCCCTTGTATTCTTTTGTTTTATTATACGTTTCGGAATAACGCTTAAATGAAGACCACTGATTACTGTTACAGCAATATGGGAAATTGGTAACTGCCCTCAAGGTTGCGGAGTCAAGGAGATAGGTATGCATTTGTATGGTATTTCTAAAACGCTAATCTAGACAAAGATTAGAATAAAAGTTCCAAATAAAGAACGACTGCAAAAACAGGGAGAACATCTGCTATCCCCTCGCTATTCATTTGTAGGTTTTCATACAAAGAAAAACAAGAGTGGGAAACTGGAGCAAACTGACAGTGTGCCTGATGCATAGGGGCATATTATCAAGGGGGTTTATCTCCGCTTTTTTGGCTTTACAAGCCAAGAAAGCGGAGATAAAATTATCTCCCTATTACCTAGCTGTCGCTAACACCAGTTAGCGACAGCTAGTAGGAGATAGAGACCATCTTGGGCCCCACTTTGCATGTCAGTGATATTTATCACTAATGACATGCAAAGTGGGCGTGCCAAGATGTTAGCGACTGGAAACAGTCGTTAACATCGCTATCTCCTATTACCAACTTTTGGAGATATTCGCGCTAAGCGTGAATATCTCCAAAAGCTAACACCTGCCCTGAGCAGTTCTTAGCCATGTTATCCAATGGGAGGTGGATAACATGGCTAAGAGCATTAGCTCAGTAATGCATGAATATCGCTGACTTTTCAGCGATATTCATGCATTGCAGCCGTTTTTTATCGCATTTGCGATAAACCTTGGTAATACCAAGGTTTATCTGCAATAAAAATCGCCGCAGCTCAGCGGTAAATTTTTGTCTCTAACCAAGCAATAGCGATAATTATCGCTATTGCTTGGTAATATGCCCCATAATTTTTACTTTCCAAATTTCATTTCGATGAATTGGATTCCTTTTATTTTAACAATGGGGTTCGGACCCTGTACTTACGATATACAACATAATGCAATTAAATTCCTGTTAACCATACCATGGTAAACGTTTGGAAAAATTGTAAATATTTCAATCACCAAAATTTGCATTTTCAATGTTAAGAAAATTAAGTTGTATTATTTAAATGTAATCTATATTTTCATATGCATGACACTAATATTGCCACAGTTTTCTTGAAGTCGTAGTAATTTAGCTATTGAATCTGTTTTTTGATTGTTCATATTCTCAGACGTAATGTTAGCCTTGAAATGAAAGACAATTTCTATCACCTAAACAGTACAAGTCTTAAACTGTAGATTCAGAAAAAGTATATTACCAGAAAGCTAAAGCTACAGAAAACGAATTAATTATCCTTAAAATTGATTCAGTTTGTTAAAAAATGGAAATATATATATTTGGGAAACATGCGTTCGTCACTCACCAAGGTAGTTTATTGTTCAGCACTTTCAAGGCAATTGTATGTTTTCTGAAAGAAACAAAGAAGTGTTGAAAAATATTAGCAGAGTACACAGCACACATAATTTTCCTGCATCGGACATCTATATGTTACATGGGAATGTATTCCTTTCTAGCCTTTTATACCTTGATCCTATTGTGGGTTCTAAAAATCCTAACATACTGAGTTATACACAGAAGGATTGAATAAGGGACACACTTAAGAGTCCCCTCAGTCATCTGTCATTCTGAGACTTACGTTACAGTTGGCATAATTGACCAGGTATCAACAGTCTTTTTAATACTCCATGTTGTAAGTATACAAATAGGTGGAGTGATGGCTTCCTTGATTGTCAGGATGGGTACCAACCTATCAACAACCATCTACAAATATTGTAGTCTTGTTTTAGAGCTTGGCGAGCAGTGTACTCTGTCCACCAATCAGAGTATCCGGTCCATCAAACTTTCACTCTTCCCACCCTATTTACAGTTGTGTAGACGGTCAGTGTCTGCTGATGGTGTTCCTGCGGCCTCCATCAACAGAAAGTTTACTGCAATTGCCTGATGGAGTGCTGGCTGTTATAATAATGGCATCACACCGCCTGCTCTAATTCAAGCTGATGGTCTGATGTGTTTTTTTACTGTCCATCACCAGCAGGTAAAAAGCTTCAGGTGACGAACAGCAAAATACAACTAATGAACCCACACTCATGATGAAAATTCTGTGGGAGTGAGGGGCTATTAGTTATTTATGTGTTCGTCAAAAAGAAACTGCCGATTTTGAGGTCTGTCTTTGAAAGACAAAACCAAACGGTTTGGTGAATAGATGTCAGTCAACAGCAGCCACCCATCACAATTTTGGTTCCTTCACAGGAACAGCTGTGATAGTAGTGATCACTGCTGGTCTGCAAGTAATCTCAAAATATTATGCTCAAATTTCATCAGGGTGGCAGGTGCTCAGTGCCAGGATATCCTCCTGTGTTTTAGATCACTTTACAATTACACATACATAACATGCAATGTCTCCTGCTGTCCTGGCACATAGAGTACATGCCACCATACTTTAAGTCAGGCCCAGAGCATTTAAAGGCATCATCCCGATAAGGATTGTTAATCATCTTTTTGAGGTAAAATGACAACACATTTTCTGCAATATCTTAGTTTTCAGATCAGATGCTCTTGCACATAATGCACTATTTGCTCAGGACTCAAAAGCAGGCCAAGCAGTAGAGCGGTGTATAAAGCCAAGAAAGCGGAGATAAAATTATCTCCCTATTACCTAGCTGTCGCTAACACCAGTTAGCGCCTGCTAGTAGGAGATAGCGACCATCTTGGGCCCCACTTTGCATGTCAGTGATATTTATCACTAATGACATGCAAAGTGGGCGTGCCAAGATGTTAGCGACTGAAAACAGTCGCTAACATCGCTATCTACTATTACCAACTTTTGGAGATATTCGCGCAAAGCGCGAATATCTCCAAAAGCTAACACCTGCCCTGAGCAGTTCTTAGCCATGTTATCCAATGGAAGGTGGATAACTTGACTAAGAGCATTAGCTAGGTAATGCATGAATATCGCTGACTTTTCAGCAATATTCATGCATTGCGGCCGTTTTTTATCGCATTTGCGATAAACCTTGGTAATCCCAAGGTTTATCTGCGATAAAAATCGCCGTAGCTCAGCGGTACATTTTTGTCTCTAACCAAGCAATAGCGATAATTATCGCTATTGCTTGGTAATATGCCCCTGAGTATTGCTTTGTCATTCACTGCTGAACTGTTTCAAGACATCATAAATGCGTTCAATTACAGTGATGACATTGCTTTTTGGAGCTACACAAAAAGAACATGATAAAGCTCTTGTACAAGAATTTTGTTTGATTGCTGAAGTAGGTTTCACTTTGAACGAAGACAAATATGAGTTCCACAAGATAAAGCTAAATAATGTTGGCTATATCGTTTCTTATGGGGGTATGACACCAGATCCTGCTAAAAGTTCAAGCGCTGTCAAATGCTAATCCCTCACAATAAGTTTCTATAGTGCATTATTTTTTTGGCATGACCACTTACTGTTCCTTACAAGACTTTGCCACTTTAAATTCCCCGTTGATAGACTTGATTAAAAAAGAATGTTTCATTTGATTGGTCACATGAATGTGAGAAAAGTTAAAAAAAATTAAACAAGCTATTGAGAATGCTATAGAAATGGCATACTGTAATCCTAAACTTCATACAGACATAGTTCAATCAATCAATCAATCAATCAAAGCATTTATATAGCGCACTACTCACCCGGAGGGTCTCAAGACGCTAGGGGAGGGGGGGGTCCGCTACTGCTCGAACAGCCAGGTCTTGAGCTGCTTCCTGAAGGCGAAGTGGTCCTGGGTCAGGCGGAGGTGGGTCGTGAGGGAGTTCCAAGTCTTGGCGGCTAGGTAGGAGAAGGACCTTCCCCCTCTGGTGGCTCTTCGGAAGCGGGGGACGGCGGCGAGGGCGTGGCCAGTCGATCGAAGCTGGCGTGTGGGAGCGTAGAAGTTGAGAAGGCTGTTGAGGTATCCTGGGCCTTGGTTGTGTAGGGCTTTGTGTGCGTGGCTGAGGAGACGGAAGGTGATTCTCTTGTTGACCGGGAGCCAGTGCAGGTCTCTCAGGTGTCCGGAGATGTGGCTGCGACGGGGGATGTCCAGGATGAGTCGTGCTGAGGCGTTCTGGATCCGCTGGAGTTTGGCGGTGGTACCGGCGTAAAGGGCGTTGCCGTAGTCAAGACGGCGGGTGACGAGGGCCTGGGTGACCGTCTTCCTGGGCTCGGTGGGGATCCACCGGAAGATCTTACGTAGCATGAGCAGGATGTTGAAGCACGGCGAGGAGACGGCGTTGATTTGTCTGGTCATGGAGAGGGAGGAGTCCAGGATGAAGCCCAGGTTGCGTGCGTGGTCAGGGCGGGGGGCCACCAGGAGTTGTCCCAGGCTGAGGGTGAAGATCCCAGGATGAGGACTTCCGTCTTGTTCGAGTTCAGTTTCAGGCGGCTGTTCATCATCCACTTGGCTACGTCTGTCATCCCTTCGTGTAGGTTGGCTCTGGCGGTGGCGGGGTCGTTGGTGAGGGAGAGGATCAGCTGGGTGTCGTCGGCGTAGGAGATGATGTTGAGGTTGTGTTGGCATGCAATGGCTGCAAGGGGGCTCATGTAGACTTCGAATAGGGTTGGGCTGAGCGAGGAGCCTTGAGGAACGCCGCAGATGACTTCGGTGGCTTCAGATCTGAGCGGGGGGGAGGCGGACTCTCTGTGTCCTTCCGGCGAGGAAGGAGATGATCCACTCCAGTGCCTTCTCCTGGATTCCGACGTTGCTGAGGCGCTGCACCAGGGTACGGTGGCAGACAGTGTCGAAAGCCGCGGAGAGGTCTAGGAGGATGAGGGCCGCTGTTTCTCCGTTGTCGAGCAGGGCTCGGATGTCATCGGTGGCTGCGATAAGGGCGGTCTCGGTGCTGTGGTTGGCCCGGAAGCCAGACTGCGAGAGGTCGAGGGATCCGTTCGTCTCGAGGAAGGCAGCCAGCTGCTTGCTGACGGTCTTCTCGATGACTTTTGCAGGAAACGGGAGCAGCGAGATGGGGCGGTAGTTCTTGAAGTAGGTGGGGTCGGCTGATGGCTTCTTTAGTAGAGCGCTGAGTTCGGCGTGCTTCCAGCTCTCCGGGAAGGTAGCGGTGTCGAAGGAGGTGTTGATGATGGTGGGGTGCGATGACAGCGTCGGCCTTGTTGAAGATGTGGTGAGGGCAGGGGTCGGTCGGCGATCTGGAGTGGAAGGAGTTCATCGTGCGGACGGTGTCTTCGGTGCTGATTGGGGTCCAGGCGCGAAGGGTGGTGGTGGGGGGCGGTGGTTCGGTCGTGGCGTGCGTCGGTTGAGTGCTGAAGCTGTTGTGTATGTCCGCGATCTTCTTGTAGAAGTAGGAGGCGAGGGAGTTGCAGAGGTCTTGTGAAGGGGCGATGTCGTTGTTTCCGGCGTTGGGGTTGGAGAGCTCCTTAACGATGTTGAAGAGTTCCTTGCTGTTGTGTGCGTTGTTGTCCAGTCGTTCCTTGAATGCAGTTTTCTTGGTGGCGTGAATCAGTTGGTGGTGTTTTCGGGTGGCGAGCTTGAGGGCAGTCATGTTGTCCGGTGTTGGGTCTCTGCGCCAGGCTTTCTCGAGGGCTCGGCAGTTCCTCTTGGAGCTCTTGAGTTCGTCGGTGAACCATGGGGCTTTCTTGCTGCCGGGTCTGCTAGGCGGGGTCCTCAGAGGGGCGAGGTCGTCTGCGCAGTTGCTGATCCACTTTGTGAGGTTGGTGGCTGCTTGGCTGGGGTTCGTTGCGCCGGTGGGAGGGTTCTTGCTCAGGGAAGTCGCGAGCTGGTCGGCTGTGATCTTGTTCCAGCTTCTGCGTGCAACCTGTTGCTGGTGGTGGTGGATCGTGGTCCTTCTGAAGCTGAAGTGGACGCAGCTGTGGTCCGTCCAGTGGAGTCCGGTGGCGTGGCTGAAGGTGATGTCCTTGCTGGATGAGAACACGGGGTCGAGTGTGTGTCCGGCGTAGTGGGTGGGGTTGGTCACCAGCTGCTTGAGTCTGAGGTATGTGAGTTTGTCCAGCAGGGTGGTGGTGTTGCGGTGGTTGTTGTTCTCCAGGTGGAAGTTGAGGTCCCCGAGGAGGATGTAATCAGCGGAGGGGAGGGCGTGCGGGCTGATGAGGTCGGTGATGTCTTCGCTGAATTGTGTGTGTGGTCCCGGGGGTCTGTAGATGAGGGTGCCTCTGAGGGTGGTCTTGGGGTTGATGTGGATTTGGAAGTGCAGGTGTTCGGCGGGTGCGAGGGTGTCGTCGGTGTTGGTCGTGATGCGGATGGTGTTCCTGTGGATGATGGCGATGCCTCCTCCTGTCTGGTTGACGCGGTCCCTCCGGATGATCTTGTAGCCGTCCGGGATGGCGATGGCGATGTCGGGCGCTGAGGAGGCGTTCATCCAGGTTTCCGTGAGGAAGGCGACGTCAGGGGCTGTGGTATCGAGCAGGTTCCAGAGCTCGACGGCGTGTCTGTGGACAGAGCGGGTGTTGAGCAGGATGCACTTCAGGTGTCTGCTGCTGGTGCTCGTCTTGGTCGGTGCTGGTGTAGTGCAGGTCCGGATGCAGGTGAACTTGCAGGAGTGGCAGCAGAAGGGTCCGTGGGTGCATCTCGGGGTTGCTCGGTAGCACCCCGGGATCCGGCCGGCGTTGAGTGCGTTGAGCTCGGTGGCGTCGTAGGTCCGGCGGGTGGGCTGGTGTCAGCGGGGGCCACGGGTCCGGGCGCTGGGCGCGGTTCAGGCGCAGATGGGCTTACCTTTGGCGCGCCTTCAGCGCACAATCGGCGCATCCGCTGCACGTGCGCTCGGTCGCCATTTATGGCGAAGTGCAGGGAGGGAGGAGCAGCTGGGAGGTGGGAGCGGGGAGGGCATAGAGGGAAAGGGGGCGTGTCCACACTCCCGGCGGCGGGAAGCGGGGAGCGGGGCGGGTGGGCGCAGGGGAAAACTGCACAAGGGGGACAGCAAACACAAGCAGGCAAGCAAGCAAAAGGTACAAAAATAGGAAATAAAATGCAATTACAATACAATTACACTATAAAACAGACCAGTAAATGCGGGAGAACTACGATCGACGGCGGCGGGGGGCGTGGCCAGATGGAAGGAAGGCTCAGCGGGCTGAGAGCAGCGGCAGGAGGGGGGCACACGCGACAGCTGGTGGCCGTGCGGCGCGGGGGTGTCCTAAGAATAG
The DNA here is from genome assembly GCF_964263255.1 of Lissotriton vulgaris. Lineage (NCBI taxonomy): Eukaryota > Metazoa > Chordata > Amphibia > Caudata > Salamandridae > Lissotriton > Lissotriton vulgaris. Next base: position 1,716,391,983 of record NC_141689.1, on the reverse strand, counting down.
TCTTAATGCTAGCCCCATCGAGTTAGGCGCTATCCTTGCACAGCACAGCGGATACTCAAATGCACAAAGGCATATCGTGGCCTATGCAAGTAGGAGTTTGTCTCAAACAGAATGTGCTTACTTACAACGTGAAAAAGAAACCTTAGCTGTTGGATGGGCTTATGAACATTTTCATGTCTGGAACACCCTGCTTCTCTACCTCAGGCAATCACCATTACTGTCTCAATTTAGGAAAGATCTTAAAACCTGGCTCTTCGACGGAACCACAGGGCCTTCGACCGATCAGCAGGCCCCTCTCTCCAGTGCCTTGAGGCTCTTAAGGGTTAGTAGTCACGCTTTACAAGACACCTGATTGATTGATTGATTGATTGATGTCTTCCTGTACAGAAAGCCTTTTACACTAGTACCAGATCATCAGGCTTTACTAACTATGGGGGTCATTATGATGACGGACGGACCTGCGTCCGTCCGCCACCCCTGAGGTGGAGGGACCGTCCGCAGTGGCAGCGGCGGTCCCTCCGAGGGAATTAGGATGTGACCGCCACCCTGGCGGTCACATCCTGTATTTTTAACATTGCGGAGGGTGCTGCTTGAAGCAGAAACAGCCGCAATGTTAAAACTGCATGCAGTGCATTTGCATGCACAGAGCGGCAGGCACCGTGCGGTGCCTGCCGCTATGTGCAAGCAAATGCAGGGGGTTACCTTAGGTACCCCCCATGTGCACCCCCACCCCCTTCACCCTGGGGGCCCGCAACGGGCCCCCAAAGAAAAGACTGTATGCCTTTTTGTGGCGGCATTGCCGCCGCGGAAAGGCATGTCACACGGCTAATCCTAATATGGCTGGCGGTGTCTGACAGACACCGCCACCATATTTGAGCTTTTCCGCCGCGGAACCGCAGCAGAAAAGCTGCGGATGGTCTTCACGACCACCATGCCATCCTAATCTGGCGGGGGACTTGTAAATCACCGCAATGGTGAATCCGCATCCTCCGGGCCGGCGGTGGCTTCTTCGCAGCACAGTTTTGTACTAGTTGTAGTCTCTTTAGCGTGTACTCTGGGGCACCCAGATAGAGGGCGTTGTTAGAGTCCAGTCGTGATTGTATTATGCCCTGTATGGCTGTCTGCTTTGCCTCCATTGGGAGCAAAGGAAGAACTTTCTTCAATGTCCTGAGCAGTCCAAAGCAGGTGGCGGAGAGCTTTGTGGCCTGAGTGTTAAGAGAGAGAATCCTGTCCAGCCATACCCCTAGGCTTTTGATGTTTTCTTTCGGAGCCGGGGGGGGTCCAAGACAGGTGGGCCATAATGAGTTGAAGAGGGTCGGATCAGCCGGACCCAGGAGCATAAGCTCCGTTTTGTCACCATTGAGCTTTAGTGATGACAGAGTCATCCAGGCCTTCACCTCCTCCAAGCATTTTGTTAGTCCACCTGAGAGTGGATGTTGAGCCTCCTGCGCTAGTGAGACCACCAGCTGGGTGTCGTCCGCATAGGAAATGATCTTAACTCCATATGGACGAACTACCTCAGCCAGTGGCCTCATGTAGATATTAAAAAGCGCGGGGCTTAAAGAGGAGCCCTGGGGGACTCCACACTTCAGGGGCATGCTGGGGGAAACTGTCTGTCCGTCAAACACCTGGAACGACCTGTTGCTTAGAAAAGATTTTAACCAGAGCCAGGCCTTGTCCACAATGCCGACGCTCGAAAGGCGGTTCAGTAGGGTGTTATGACTGACCGTGTCGAACGCTGCGCTGAGATCAAGTCTGTAAGGAAATTCTTTATGTACATAAGCCACTCGATCTTTCCCACATGGTCCAGTGACATGCAGTCTGTTACTATCTGTTTAGATAGGGAGTTTTTGTCGCAATCCAAATGCGTCGCCAGAGCAAGAGCGGATGTATTTTTGCCAAATCCGTTATGTGTGGGACGCCTAGCTCTGTATGACATGCATAGATGGATGCACATTTGGGGGTTGGCAGCAAAAATCTAAGGAAAGTATTCTGTGCCACCTGTAGGGATTTAGTGTTTTCATTTCCCCAAAGACCTGCCCCATAAAGTGCGGTGGATTGACATTTTCCTTTGTAAATATGGAGCAGTTCTACTGGCGGTCTCTTTCCTACTTTTTGTGAGAAGTTTTTGAGAGCAGCAGTTGCTCTCAGCAACTGGTGCTTTCGTGCTTCTATAGCTGGTTTCCAGTTTAACCTTTCATCAATCATAATTCGAAGATATGGATATTGGGCAGTTGTTTCGATCCTTTCATTATCAAGGAATATACCTTTTCCCCCTTTTTTCTTGCTTCCCGCCACCATAACGTAGGTCTTCTTTACGTTTATGCGCAGATCCAAACTACCCATGAGCTTGCGTAGCTGTCTAGTGCCTTCTGTAATTCGCGCGGAGTGCGTGCGAGAATCACGGCGTCGTCCGCATATAGTAGAGCGCGAATCAGCTGGTGTTTTACTCGAGGAAGGTCCTGACCCCCCTCAACATCTTGACCTCAAGGCCATTTGTATAGAGGGAGAAGAGAAAGGGAGCCAGGACACAACCCTGCCTGACTCCACGCTCCAACGGAAACGAATTAGTTAGTTCGTCGTTCACTCCAAAACGCACTCTAGCAGAGGCGTTTGAATAAAGCTCTCTTAAGAAGGTTACGAGAGCCTGGTCTATCCCCATCTCAGTAAGGATAGACCATAATTTTGAATGGGAAACACAATCAAACGCCGCCGACAGGTCGACGTAGACCATATACAGCCTGCCCTCCTTTGCTGAGACATATTTCCCTATCATTAATGACAGATTAAGGGCTTGCTCCGTTGTTCCGAAGCCCTCCATAAAACCAAATTGGATGTCGGAGAGAAGCTCCCTGTCCTCAACCCACTCCTGTAGACGTTGAAGAACCACTCTGCCCAGTACTTTCCCCAGAGAGTCCAGGAGTGAGATTGGACGGTAGCAGGTAACGTCATGTCTTTCGCCCTTCTTAAAGATGGGAACCATAATGGATTGGGTCCAGGATTTGGGTAGGCCACACATCATAGCTGAATCGAATACCCTTTTTATTATAGGGGCCCATAAATCTGATTTGTATTTAAAGAAGTCCACTGGTCCCCCTTCTGGGCCAGGGGCTTTGGCGCTTTTACTAGCTGTTAGTGCATCAGTAACTTCAATTAATGAGAACTCTAGTGGAATTGGAAAGGAATTAGGTTGTTGTGTGTTGCCATTGCTATTTGTCCCCCCGGGGAGCTCCGATTCTGGGTATTATACCAAACATTTTTGAGTAATGTTTTACCCAAGCGGATCCCTCTATAGCCACTTCTATCAATGGTTGATTCTGTTTATCTGCTAGAAACGGGGCTCTTATTACTTTCCAGAAAGTCTCACTGTTTTTATTCAGAGAACTCTTGTGTAGTTGATTCCACAGATCTTGTTTCAGTTCTGATTTTCTTTCCTTACAGGCTAGTCTATAGGAGATTCTTCGCAACTTTATTTCTTCCTGATTCCTAGGTTTATTTGAGAGTGCTCTTTTTAATCTTTTATGGGCCACAGTGCACTTGTGATTAAACCATCCTTTTTTTGCATCCCTGTTCCCTTTCTTATTTACAGTTAGACTTTTTTTTACGGTTTCCATAATTAAATTAAAGTTTTACAGAACCTCCTCTTCCTCTATGTTTGTATCCAAGCAATTTAATATTGCTGAGTAAGACGCACATACCACCTTAGTTGTTATTTCTACTGGATTTATCTTTTCCCAGCCCAGGGCATAACCATTCATCTTAGAGAGATGTAACTTATTTTGAGCGAGAGCCGCCATTGTAAGCTGAGGTGAAAGTTGGCCCTGTTCTAACAATAGATTCACCCCCAGAGCAGCATGATCGCTTAGGGAGTTTACTAATACTCTAAATCCGCTGAGTTTAGTTACAGATGTAGCAGTGGCTAGGATGTAATCTGTAGTCGTCTCACTTCCTCTCCCTAAATAGGTTGGGTCCAGACATCCCTGTAGAGTTTGTACCTCGTTTATTATGACTAAACCTAAATCAGATAAGGTTTCATTTAAACAGTTTCCTACCATGGAATGATTAAAGTGGACTATTTGCTCATCTTGATTTTCCGCTAGACCACAGATATTGGTATTCATTTTTGTACTCCCCCCCAGATAATACTTGAGGTACCCCTAGATTTTGTCTGGTTTATCCATTTCCCCAGTTTTTGGCGGAGCTCAGTAATTATTTTTTCCGCCTCACTACCAGCTAAATTATCATATAAATTTACCAGAAGAAAATTCTCTTTCTTTCCAAAGGAGAGATTTAGTAACTGATAGTTCTGTTCAATTTGAAGGACCATTACTTTTAACTCTGATATAGTGTTTGCTATATATGTGGTCAGGCCACCCTTTGCTCTTCCATGTATAGCTGCCATTGCTGGGGAGAAATAAGTTTTGTAGCCCATCAGATGTTGATTTGTGGTGGCCCAGGTCTCCTGTAAGCAGATAACCCCGTATCCTTTAAAAAAGTTTCGGGCACTATCGTCCTGAGTCTTTGCGCGAAGACCCGCTATATTCCAGAAGAGAAGTGATACCGTTGCACGATTCTGTGCAAACGGTATCTCTCTTCGGGGAGCCCTCTCTGGAGGAGAGCTATCTGCTATAAAATGCATCTTTTTTCTTAGAATGCCTGTTGTAGTATCTGGAATATTTTCTAGATCTAGGGTTTCTGCCTGGGGTATCAAATTAGAATCTGCCAGGGGTGATCATATGATGTCATTTCCTCGTTTCGCTCCTCCGTCGTTATGTCAGGGCTTCTTTTTTTGCTAGTTTCTGGGGAAATAGGTTTTAATAGAAATCCCTCGCTGCCACTTGTATACGTAACAAGTCAATCCACTTCATCTAGCCCATAGAGCATTGAGAAGAGATTAAAAGTGGGAAGGTTAAAGCCCTGCTGTATGGGGAAGCTATTATTGTTACGCCCCCTGTATGAGAGTGGCCAACTTTGATGGTTATATGGGTGTTGGTTATATGGATATTGGAAGTGAGGTTGAAAATGAGATTGGTGGCCAACTTCTTTCCATTGGAAGGGATTCCTTCTTACAGGATTAGCTTTTTGATAAGATGGTGGGTCTCTAGGGTAGAAATAATTGACATAATGTGTGTGATGGAGTCCCCCCCTCTTGCCTCGTACCAATCTCCAATACATCTAACTGTTCTGTGATCCTTAAAGTTTATTATTACTACGTCCCTTTTCTTGCCGTTTGGACGTGAACCAACCCAATTAGCACGTCTCACGGTTAGAATTTCTCCGTCTACGTGGGCGGGGAGTGGTCTGTTTTGTTCTAACCAATGGATTATTTTATTTTTTAGAGCATGATGGTTTTCCCGCACCCCTTCTGCTAATTCAGGTACTCCTGTCAAGATGATGGTAAAGGGAGAAGATTCAGGCGGTAGATCTACTTTCCTAAACGTATGTCTATGAGGTCGCTGTGGGGGCTGTTCCCTGTTCTCATTCTCTAATCTATTATTATTGGTTTTACTATTGTTCTCAGTTGCCCTTTTCTCGTCAGCATTTACGGGCTCTTTTTGTTTCCGGAGGCCTTTTGCTGATTGAGTTAATAGTTCCTTATTGGGCAGAGTTTTTATGGGTTTACCCGCCACTTTCTTTTTCCCCATTACCGGCCCAGTGTTCACATTGGAGGTACTAGTGGAGGATTGTTCTAGGGTCAAGGTACAAGTCTCCGCAGGACCTCTAGTACTCGTTGTGGCTTGGGTTTTTACTAATTCTGCCATGACGGCTTTGTTACCTTCTAGTTGATCGCCTAACTTATCCAGTTTAGCACTGATCAGTCTTGTTCTCTCAAATAAGGGGAGTAGAAGAGACCTGACCATGATCTCTAGTTTGGATAAAAGATCACCCTCTAAGTTTGGACCAAGTGGCTGCACCTGAGAGTTACTAGAGGGAACTACTTTCCCAATCTCTATTGGCTGCGAATCTACTTGGGTAGCAAGAGTCTGTTTGTTTACACGCTTTACCTGGCGTTTTTTTTGGGAAGAGCCTCTTCTCTTCCTTTTTTTCCCTTTTGTACTCATTTCCCCGCTCTGAGTTATCATTTGAGGGGAGGCGATGGATACATTTGGGGAACTTGATAATCCCGTAGAGTCTGTCCCCAAAGTGGAGTTTTGGGGAGAAGCATTTCAACTGAGGCAGATCAAATCATCATCGTCCTCTCTTAGGGCCGGCTGGGAGGGGTCATCCCCTGCTAAGTGTTCCGTGCCCGGGGATGGTGCTTGGGCTATTTGTCCTAAAGAGGAGCGTTTTCCCGTTAATAAATCAAGGGATAAGCGCTTCTCAGTATCAGCAATTTCTTTCTCCAAGACAGTAGTGATACGCTTGAGGAAATGATCGATTGTTCCGGTAACTGTCCCTTTTGAAGTCTTTACCGTGATGTTTTTACTCATCCCCGTTGGGGAGGCCATGATTGTCAATGCCGAAAGTTAACTGTAGTACGTTGGAATGAAAGACAGTTAAGTCACAGCGGGATAGACACGATGCAGTCTTTAGAAAGCAGTGACAACAAGTACGTTTCAGCAGCGTGCTCTAAGTCTTACCAGTAGATGCAAGATTACCAATGTTAGGGGGATAGCCCGTCCCGTCCTTGTTCTTCCTTTGATGGCTGCAGACGGCCCGCCCTTGTCCCGGGCTTCTCCCGGGACGCTCCTGCCCGCTCCCGCGCCGCGGGAAGAGTTAGTTTCTATTATTGCCAATCGGTTTGTTGGTGGGGCGGGGCAAGCAGGGAGAGCGGCTAGGTGATGCAGGCTCGGGTTTAGCAGGACTCCTGGGAGATCGAGTCCCGGCCCCGACGCTCGCAGCCCTGCTCGTAGTCACGCACCCACAGGTGTTTCACCAAGTCCTGGGAAAATGCACACAGCGCTGCGGGACCCGCGGAGCGGGTTCCGCGAGGTATGCCAAGGAAAGCTGGAGCCACAAGAACCAATCCGGTGAGAGATAGCTTTCCAAATCCGTTTGGTCTGCAAGGCTTTTCAGTATGTTGGTGGGGCGGGGCAAGCAGGGAGAGGGGCCTGGTGATGCAGGCTTGGGTTTAGCAGGACTCCTGGGAGATCGAGTCCCGGCCCCGACGCTCGCAGCCCTGCTTGCATTCACGCACCCACAGGTGTTTCACCAAGTCCTGGGAAAATGGACACGGCGCTGCGGGACCCGCGGAGCAGGTTCCGCGATGTATGCCAAGGAAAGCTGGAGCCACAAGAACCAATCCGGTGAGAGATAGCGTCCCAAATCCGTTTGGTCAGCAAGGCTTTTCAGTATGTTGGTGGGGCGGGGCAAGCAGGGAGAGCGGCCAGGTGATGCAGGCTCGGGTTTAGCAGGACTCCTGGGAGATAGAGTCCCGGCCCGACGCTCGCAGCCCTGCTCGCAGTCACGCACCCACAGGTGTTTCACCAAGTCCTGGGAAAATGCACACGGCGCTGCGGGACCCGCGGAGCGGGTTTCGCGAGGTATGCCAAGGAAAGCTGCCAAGGTATGCCAAGGAAAGCTGGAGCCACAAGAACCAATCCGGTGAGATATAGCGTCACAAGGTACACTGTATTTCACTTTCAGTATATGGTACCCATACTAGTACATTTCCTGCCCACAGGGGTACCTTGGGCCTACCTTAGGGGTGACTCACATGTTATAAAAGAAAAGGATAGGGCTTGGCAAGTGGGTGAACTTGGCAAGTCGACATGGCAGTAAAAACTGTGTGCAGACACTTAAGTGACTCATGTGGGTGGCACAATCAGTGCTGCAAGCCCACTAGCATCATTTGATTTACAGGCCCTGACACTCTCAGTGCACTTTGCTTGGGACTTGACAATAAGACAAATATGCCAATCATGGAAACACCAATCTGTAATCCAATTTACAGTAGGAGCACTTGCACCTCAACACTGAAACACAGTGAGAAAGTGCACAGAGACACTGTGAGAAGCTGGCCTGGTATATGATGTCCACTAATGTAAGTGGGCTCCTTGCAGGTGTCCAGACAGCCCTTATGGTGATTTAAGGAGTCTTACACAACCTTAGAGAGCTCGCTAGGTGATACCAGTGGAGAGCAGACTTCAGGCTTAGTCCAGAAGGAGTGTAAAGCAGCTTGTTTCCCCAGAATGCAATCTTATAGTATGGATTAGGTGAAAAAGATCCATAAAAGGTATTTATAAAAGTATGTATTCATTATAATATACTTTCTAACACGTTTAGATATCTCCTACCCAGAGGTAATCACAATGCACACAAAACTTTGCAAACAAACAGAGTAAATAGCACAGAATACACAGTGGACACCAGGAGGGGACTAAACCATATACTTAGAAAGTGGTATAAGAACCACGACTCGGGTCAAGACAGTGTCGAGGGGACGTAGAAATGGTGGGGACCTAAGGAACCACCCAAGGTGAATAGATAGGCACCCTGCGGAGAGCATGTGCAGTTTGGGAACACAACAGCGTGCTCCGCACAACTCTATGGGTAGGTCACGGTTGGATTTTTAAAGATTAAGGACCCTTCCCAGTGGACCCTGAAGCAGCTGTGGAAGACAAAAGGTTGGAGAGCAACCCTGCCCACGGCTACCCTAGTACCCAAGTTACCTACACCAGGGAAGCCAAGAGCATAGGATTGAAGTAGTGTCAGAAACCGCTGTTGAACCCAATGGAAAGTGCCACTGCTGTAGAAGGAGAAAGTGCCCAGTAGAATCCGAAGGTGGATTTGAGATGATAGATACCTGCAATCAGACAGGGCAGAGCCTATGTCACTTAGGAGTGACCAGGAGACTTGAAATACGAATGCACTCCAAATTCAGCTGTTGCAGGATGGATGACAATGACCTTGGCTCTGCAGCTGTAAGGATCAGGCAATGCTGAGGAAGACCAGAAACTGTGCACCAGCTGTCCCACATCAGATGTTGAGTGCTGAGGGGTGGGTGTACGGCGGCAGTAGCAACAAGCCTTGGTAAATACAACCAATGCAGAAGTCGAAGAAGGTGCAAAGTCGGGACCAGCAACCTATATCTGTAGTAAGTTGTGCTAACACCAGCTTACACAGGCTGCAATGGCAGGCCTGTAGTTCTATTGTACATGGTCTCCCATGGGTGGCATAATGCATTCTTCAGGCCTTGGGGGACCTCTGGGGTACCTATGCCCTGGGTATCATAGTATCATATGGGATGTACCTAAGTACTGAACAAACCAATATAAGGGAGAAATCAGATAGACTGGGGTCCTGATTTTCAGGATCCAAGTCAGACTAATCAGTAACAGCTAAGCACCAGGCAAAAAGTGGGGGTAACCATGCAGAAGGATCCTACCTTCCTACAAACACTAAACCAGAAAAAAGCGAGAGATGAGAAAGTAAAAAGGCAGAGGAAACACGTCAAAAGATGCCAGATCTAACATCCATTAATTGAAGATCTTTCATCTACTACACAAGAAAGAGTCTTTGGAAGACTAGATGACATCTTTGTGACATTGAATGTTCCAGCCGTACTGAAGTATAACAATGGCCTTCCTTTCAGTAGACAAGAGTTTAAATATTTCTTAGAGCATTTGAATATAAATCATCAAAAGAGCCAACAAACTTGTTGAGTGGGTTATCATTACCCTAAAGAAAGTAGTGCAGCATGCTAATATTGAAAAGCTGAATATGAAAGCTGTGTAGAATTCTACCTTGAGAGCTTATTGTTCGACACCTCACTCAACCACAGGTGAAAATCCTACAACATTGATGTACGGGAGAGCAATGAACATCAAGTTGCCTCAATGGACCAATCAGAGAAAGAGAGAGGAGAAAGCAACTCAGAAAGACAAACAGTCAAAAGATGAAAATATATACTGACTAAAGACAACATGCGAGCAAAGAACAATTCTTTTGGAAAGGAGATCTACAGCTTGTGTCATAGTTGTAGAGTGGAAAATCTGACGCTCCACTCGATGCAGAACCTTTTCAAGTGGTGTCTACCAAGGGACACATTGTGACTTTACCTGCTCCCTGGGAAGTCTATTACCAGAAACTCTCCTCACTTTAGGTCTTTAACTAGTCATTTATTGGATTTAACTGTTGAAGGAGAAAATAGGTCTGAACCATCAGTGACTGCTGTTACCTGTACACTGCTGATATAGATCCTGGACATTGGTGATGAAAGTTCCCAATTTCCGAGAACAAGATCCGGGAGAACAATTAAAGAGCCAAAAATATTAATTGAAGAGACTTGATTGTATACATCTCTCTCTATATATTTTGTAAAAGATTGTCAGTTTTTATTTGTCAGGGAGGGAGATGTAGTATCTTGCGAGTTAGAAATGATTGAACCCTTTTGGCTTCTTAGGTACTCCATAGAAGTGTGACATAAGTGTTAGAGCAGAATGTAATAAAGGATGGTTTTGCATGTGGAGTTCTCATTTACACACAGACAATGACGGGTAAAACAAAGTTGTGTGTGTGGCACAGTCTTTGGTGTGTACCCAGGGTGGGGGGGATGCTACAACTCATTTATACTATATGAGCAGGGCTTGTAAAGAAATGTACACTAGGACAAATATCTAACCTGCCTACTTTGGGCACCCATGCACAGAGACATCCTCGATGCTATATTTAAAGGTAATAGGGCTGTGCCACTCTGGACATAGTTTATGGGCACCAACGAATACTAAATCAGCAGTCTCGCACAATTTTTATTTGGATTTATTCAATATGTTTATTGGGTCCTGCTTGAAGTTATTTCACACTACCACATTTGCAAGGAAATACATCTTCCTGGCAGATGTGTGAATACATATCTGTTTATGGGGCCTTTTGAATCAGTTCAGTTCATGAAGCTTTATTCAGTACATAGTAATAATGACCACAAAAGCACAGCAAACAGGCAACAAAGTTAAAAAAGTACAAACATGATTAAAAACTTATACTTTTTCTAAAAGCCATAGATTTACATATAAAACTGGCAGTATAAAAACATATGTCGGGGTGGTCCAAGTTATACAACAAACACATAGCATCCTCCACAATTAAAACTCCATACTTAAGAAATATTGGTTTTAAAAAGGAGATCCTAACATTCTGAAATAGGGAGCAGATGAGCATAAAGTGCATTGTGCTTTGCTTAGAATGTCCATCACAAGGACAAGGGCCCACAGGGTTTTTTTTAGGGTGTGGGAAGGCCACTAATACATGAGCAATGCCAACTCTTAATCTGGTCAATACAAACCTATGCGTTGGCCTAGTTACTACATTTAGATAGCGCTGAAATCCCTCAACAGCAATATATTTATTGTAAATTTTAACAGTAGCGAGGGAGTTAGTTATTACTAAACGTTTATTAACTTTATGTAACATAAAAATGTTTTTAAATTCCTGTTTCACAAGACCTCCAGGGGGACAGTTTTCTAACAACAAATTAATATCAAAGATACTTTTATAACAGTCTACAACATATTTGAGCCACGGTATCTGCATACAGTTGTCTAGTCCAAGGCAGTCCCTGATTATAAGTTGATTGAACTCAGTCTCTTCCTTAAGCCAAATTGCTCGGTAGAGCAATAGTGGCCTAAGTGAGGCGAGCTCGGTCAGGTGAAAAACCCCTGCCTCTCTATGGATCAACTCTGTTGAAGCGGATTTAGGGAGGCACAGTAATTTCTTTTGAATCAATTTCTTTGAATCGCTTGTAGAGCCCATGGTTACAGTGTAGGGTAATTGACTTTGTACCTCAGTCCAGGAAAGTTTTTCTACACATGAATAGATCACTTATTAAGTAGATTATGACTGCTACATTTCTGATATATTCTTTATAAGAATAACTAATTAAAATGCATTTTTAATTCTGTATATTTCAGACAAAACTACTACGATATACCAGAAGAAAATTAGTTTACTTTTTTAATTATTTAGACTTTATCGATTGGTTGCAAAATATGTTTCCACTAAATGTAGCTTTTTGGATCCCAAAACTCATTTGACATCATGTTTAAATTAAAACTTTGGAAGATCTTCAGACAGCAATAAACAAATTGCATAATGGCCATTTTCCAAGAAGAGGTAGGGCAATATGACTGAATACTCATGCGTTCACAGTACTGTCCATGAGAGTTACGTTCTGACGCCAGCCTTATGCTATGTATTTAATAATCGGATTGTAATATGTATGACATATTTAGTGACTGACGTGCTAGTCCTTCTTGTTGAGCAGAATGCAACCCTGCTTTTTACACATGATGCTGCATTGATTTTCAAGACTCCATTGGGCCTGCAGATGCTTGTGAATGGGTTTGTGATGTTTGGCAAACAAAGTGGACTTAACTGTTACCATCTCAAAGAATAAATGCCTGTTTTATAAACCCTCTAAGAAAGTGAATTTGTTATTGTGGTGGATGATAGTTCACCACAAGTAATATAGTCACTCACTTTTTAGGTCCAGGTCCAGGCAAAGGTTTCAGTTACATAAACTTGAGCTCAACCTATGATAGCAATAGCACAGAGCAGACAGGCTACACTTAGAGAAAATGTGTTAAGCATTTGGAAGTACCAAATAGGCTTCCTGCTAGGGTCTGCTGCACCGTATTTATAGGCAGCAAAGAGCTCCAAGCGGGATACACCTGATTTTCTTAGCCAGTGAGTTCGTGCGTGAGTTCATTGACTTAGGTCCTACATTTTTCTAAGTCCAACATTTTCAGCCATGTCATGAAAAAACCTTCTGGGTGCCACTTTGGCTCCCACGACCTCAGGGACTGCACTTAGAGGGCAAGAAACATTCTTTTAGAGTTCAACAGAAGGGTCCACTCCTATTCAATTTGCAACTGATCACTGGGCACTCTAATAAAAAGGCCTCTTGCAGCTTTTGATGCCCCTTTTGCTGCACAGTGGGTCAGCAGACTGATGTAGGAAGTCTACTTCTTGTTCTTGCATACAAGTTGGAGCAGGTAGAGTCATTTGAGTCCCCTCACAGTTCTCAAAGAGTAGGCACAGTCCTTCATCTGTTCTTCTGAAGATCCTGAACGTGCTCTGAGGTGTTAGAAGTGAGGTTTTTTGTATGTACAGTTTAGTAGCTAGTCAGTAGAGGTGACTACTGGACACTCACTATGCAATGGGAAAAATGTTCCAAGGGCCAACCCCACCCACTTTTTTAGCACTTTCTTGATTGCATTACTGCACTGTTTTACAGGAAAACCAGGATAGCACAGGCCTTCTGCCCCTGAAGGGAGCCTGTGGGTCATCCAAATGTGTGTTTAGGAAAATGAGCAGTCCCTTCCTCCTTAGTTACACCAAACAGGTTCTCGGTCCGGATTCCCATTCCATTGGGTTTGTGCCCAATCAGCTTTCGAAAGCCTAAAGATCAAAAGCTTTCCTTCCTCAATCGTCTCCTTACACATGACTGTGAATGGACGATCTTACCTTGTCCCTGAGAATTAAATTACAATTCAAAAGCCTCCAAGCTGTTCTTTCTAGTCTGACAAGTGTTGCATAACTTACCCCTAGCCCTTTCTGTCATCAAGCCTAAGCCTTTGTCTCTGCTGTGGGAGCAGTTTTCACACACCTCATTTAGACTAACCACTGGCAAGGGCAGCAGCTGGCAGACTTATGCAAATTAGTCTCCAGGAGGTTCAAGTGAGAAAAATTAACTTTATAAAAGTTAGTTTTCTAAATATATATTACACATTTAATTCACCTTAGAATTTGTTTTTCTATTAATATTTAAAATAGTGGCTTAACTATTTCTCTAACTTATCCCAAACCTGAGTATCCAATATTAATATATCAATCTGTACTCTAGTTTACCTTATAGGACAGCCAGAGCAGTGCTTAAATTGTATAAATTGTAAAATTATAATTGCAAGAGCTCTCGACAGTGGGCTACTGCCGCTTGCGCCATTCATTGCCCCTGCCAGCTCTGCAAATAGCTATACCAACACAATTACTATTCATCACCTTCCTACAAGTGTGCCAATTCAGCCTATTACAAGCCCCAACAACTATAAGAATGGATTGAGTGACATGTATTACTCATTTTTGATGTACCTTGAATTCATAAACAGCTGTTGTGCCCTTTTTTAAATTACACAAACCGCTCCAGCATGTGGCAGACTGTCATAAGTGCCGGTTTTGACAACTACGTACTGGAACCATGGCTCAAATTAAACACTGAGCCAGAGCCTTTCATGTGATAATAGCTTTCAGGGCCTTGGCACTGTAGGGACATGCCAACATAACATTTCTATATGTTCTACTTTTATATGCTAGGCACCTTACCTTGTGGACTACAAAGATTACTGGGGAAGGGCATTTTAATATTCAAATAAAGCTTTTGCGCTTAACAAAAGAGTTATTTTGAGAGGTTGTCTATTATTCTGTTTGCCAGTTCTGTTATGTATTTTTAGCCAAGTAAGGTTGCATGCTTTACAAGAAACTTTGGAAATATTTAGGTATGACCAGACCATTCTAATGCTGAGAAAATTAGAGACGTAGACTACATGAAACTCAGTTGCTTAAAGTAGTTTTTAATTTTATGTTGAAGCTCCCTTCCACTATACCCATCCATCTGTTTATTTCAGAATCATGCTTAAATAATAGGGAACATGATGCCTGATGTAGGACTATCCTGTATTGGATTCATACCTGGACCACCAATGAGTTAAACCCTGCATTGAAAATGTAAAATATAGCTTAAGAATGAAAGATGCAGATTATCTGATGGCAGATTAAACATAAAAGAAGCACATGATAACCTGAGTACTATGGGGTGCACTGAGAGCTGGATTTGGATGGACATGGAGAACAACACATTTCCTACCTGACAAAGAGTTCTAATGGAATCCACCCCACCAAAATCCTACTGAAGAAGGCCATACTCACAGCACTCCCTCCGTACAATACAGGGTTGGTATGAATACATTTTTTTAAGCCTGCCTTTAGCTCCTTCACCACCACTGGAGGGAGCCATGTGATCTGCATTGTTTGTTCACCTTTGGTCCACCCTGGTTATCCTGATGCATGACCACCTTCAATTTGATGAAAGGAACCTCTACAGGAATCATCATGTCAGCACTGCAAATGATTGTTCTGGACCAGGACAATATAAAATCAAGATCCCTAAACTGGCCCTGCAGCAAAATATTTTTTGCATGTTAAAAATGTCTCAGGTTTCCAAATGTGCTTTGACTGGGTGGAGCCATTTATTTATTTATACATTTATTTTGAGTTTTTCAAAATATTGACTTTTTCTATAGTGCTACAAACCGCTCTAACATGGCATCAAAGTGAGTTAGTTGTGTAGTTACATAGAAGATGGGGTGGAAGTACCATTATAGGGAACATGTTAGAACTGGTGCTGGAAATGCAGTGAATCATCAACAAGTGATGGACAGCAATTGGAGATAGCCTACGATCCAAATATGAATTCACTTAGGTGACAAATCCTTTAAAGAGTAAATGCGTTGAGAGCCTGGGTAGAGAAGAGGGGACAGACTTAGGAGTCTGACTAGGCCCAGCATACAATGGAGCTGAAGTAGGCCATCATGATGAGAGGAAGCTTATGCAAATACCCAGGTTAAGTGGTATGTCTTAAAGACACCTCTGAATCATAGTCAATGTCCAGTGTTAGAAAAAGAGGCAAGGAGATCCACGGGCAGGAACCATGGCTAAAGAAAGATTGACCATCATATCGTCTGTACCTGGATGTATAAATTGGCAGGATTCACTTGTTGGCTGACTTCGGCTTTTGGTCAGTTTGTTTGGAACAAAAAGTTTTTGCAAAATTGTTTGGTGCTTGGCCATGGAATATCTTACACAAGGCAAAGTGTAGGGCCAGATACAATGAGTGGTTTGACCCAGTCAAGTTTTTACCTTCTGACTTCGTCACTATTTTGGAGCTTTTTCTCTCGAAACTGTTTGATCCGGTCTTCGGATCCGGATTTCAAATCGACGATGGCAGCCTGCTGCAGCGCAATGCCTCGGTGAGCCCTGAAGGTCTTTGTCTTTGTCGTCGATCGCATGGTGCTCCGGAGCTTTCAGCAGGACAAACCTGCAAGATCAAGCCGAATAGTGGTTCTGAGTTGCCGGCTTGACTCGCATCATCGATGCTAGTCTTCCACTGAAGCTTTTTCATCTACCTTGATCAAAAGTTCCCAATCTTTCAGGGGTTCTTTGCTGAAGATTCATTGATGCAGGAAAGGGTTGCAAAGCACCAGCCAAGCATTCAGAAGCCCTGGTTTGCCTTTTGTGTTCTAGTACTTCAACTTCGTACTCTTCAGAGGTTTTGAGCAGCATTATAGAAAAGTGATGTTATTAAGGTGTACTATTGTTGTTTTTTGTGTTCTGTTATGTTTGTTGTGTTCCATTGTGCCTCCTGTTACATTGTTTAGTATTTGCTGTAGTAATATGTCTGTTATTTGCTTTAGATCTTTCAATAAAAGCTGCTATATTTCCAGTCAAAAGGAGCATGTCATTAAAGTTCCCTTGCTGCACTGTGCTGCGTGATAGGCAAAGAATACAAATGTGTTGTATTTAACATTATATGTGCATGCCTGTATTTTGCTTGCACCGGCGCACAATGTGTTTTCTAGCGCCAATGCAGGCACATTTGCACCATGGTGAAAGGGTGCCTGTGTTGTAAGCAGAATTGTTTTTGTGCAGGATGGACCACCTTGAATTCCGCATATAAAGAAAAAGTACAAAACTCGGAGAAAAACAAAATATTTCTCCTCATTACGTCACACATGGGAAGACATTGCATTTTGACGCATTACCAGGTCTGCCCATAATGATAAATCTGAGAATGCACCAAAATCAATGGGTGGATGCGTGGGAATTCCCAAGCTCCACCCATGGAACGCCTCCCGTGAGCAGAGTAACACAACGCAGCAGTTTGTGTTGCCTTACTCTAAATTTATCAAGCCTCGCAGGTCCACGCAAGGTTGCCTTGAGTTGCTTGATAAATCTAACTTAGTAGTTTTGTTGTTCTTGTGAACCTTGCATGGAGCAAAGGTAACACCACTCTTTGATAAATATATCCCGAAATATTTATCACGGTTCTTCAAATTTTATATTACTAGTTTGGACCTGCAGCTGCCAGGATCAGGGATAAAGTCTAGTACTGCCTCATAGAGAACTCTTTAAGAAAGAATAGCAACAATCATCTGATAGTCAAAATTGTTTTATCAGAAACTTCCCTTGGGGTTTCATTGGTTAAATAATGTGTTCTATATTACAATATTAAATCATTTGTCTAAGGAACACAATGCTGCACCCAATGATATATTAGATATAGATTTGTAACATGTTCATTAAAAAGTATTATTAGAAATTATAATTACTGCAATTAGAGAGAATCTGCATGCATATGCTATGAAAATAGTTAAAGGGAAACATATTAAAACAAAACTGTAGGAGCTATGTAGCACATATAATTTTGTGAGTCAGAACCATACAAGTTACACCTCTGTAGTTTTGCTCACTTCTGCCATTTATACATGGTCAAAGCATCAGACCTCTTCTAATGTTTTTCCCCATTTTAACTTTGAGTGGAGTTGCTTGTAATTTGCGAATAACCACATTCCAGTAATTAGAGAGATTTTAGTGTAAGCGTGTGCATCTAGGCCACAGTACACTGCATTCGTTAAAGGAAGTGCTGATCAACACAAATACAAATTTAATTTGGATATCTGAGCCAATGCCGATGAGAATCTATAGCAAAATGCTTCATATGTTTTGTGGAATTTTGAATGTAGAGGGTGTATGTAATGCTTGTGCCATTGCTGGCTCACTCGGCCTCCAGTAATATAAGCGACGACATGCAAAGTTATTTATTTGATGGCGAGGCCATTAATCTCCACAGCTGCACGCATCACTGTGGAATGCTTTATGCAAGTAGCACGTGACTGGAGGTAAATGATGCTTAGCGCATATTCAAAACTACTGCACTCACTGGAGTTACTTTCAGACGTCATGTAAGGTTCAAAGCTAATCTTGTATAGTAGATATTGAAAACAGCCAACCGCATTTTGGAATCTAGTACTCAGTAGCGGTCGGTGGTGGGAGTGCAGCCGGGCGGTGACGTGGGGCGGTGGAGGGGCAGGGTGGGGGGGAGTAAACTACGGAAGACAGCCAAAGACAGGTAAGTAAACATATAAATAAATAAAACGAATTTCGCCAAATTCGATGCACAACCCAAGACTTCCTCAGGGCTATAATAAAAAAATGCAGAAAATCTCAGTATACTCAAAATTATAACAGATTAACTCTAATCACCACCACTATCATCCCAGATAGTGAACAGTGTCAATGTGAGGTGAAGAGAGAATAAGGGAAGAGCCACGTAAACAATAAACCTTAGGTCACACTTAACCATAAGACCCCAAGTGGAAAAAATGAGAAGAAAAATGTTATTGAAAGTTATAAATAATTGTGCATCACCAAGGAAAAGAGAAGCGCAAAGCAAAAAAACATGAAGGAACAAGTCATGAAACAATGTATAACCGTCATGGGGAGGTGGACATAGAAACGCGCTGATCAACTAGTCCAATTGTGCAAGTAACAATAAGGTGTGTCGCACAGTGCGGACTCACCACTGTCAGTTATTATCCACAGAAGTCAGACAGGCATATCTGGTTTAGAAGAACTACAACACTTTCAGCAATCTTTATTAAAACCTGCAATAAAACCAAAATCAAACTCAATACTTATTATTTGCCCACAATTTACGTGCAACCAATTCATATTCTTATTGACCAAAACACAGAAAAAGCGTAGGCTTACCAAAAAGAACTCTCCTTGTTATAGAAAATCAATCCAGATGTTCCAGCAACGACAGTCTTATCAATGTGTTTCAAGCACGTATTATAATCACTGTTCTAAAATGCCAGAAAGCAAACTATTACTTATCAAGCTCTTATATTTTCCAAACAGAGGTGAACATAGTGTTCAATCATTAAGCGCCCACTTAAAAGCGCCCATCTGTTATTAAACGCAAAGTAGCATGTTCTTATTATACGCTTAAATATGCAGGCTAGACATCAGTAAAGATGGCCATTAGCACACTACTTAGAAACACCCACTTGCTTTAAAGCTAAACACCAGTATACCGTGTGTTAGATCTGGGGTCTTTAGTTGGCAATGGTATTCACCTTTGTACAAATAGGGACCCTTACTTCTAAGTCAGGATAAGGGGAATACACTCCTTAATAACCCCTGCTCACCCCCTTGGTAGCTTGGCACAAGCAGACAGGCTTATCTCAGAGGCAGTGTGTTAAGCATTTGTGAATATACACAGTAATACAGTGATAACACTACAGATGGACACAACACATGTTTTATAAAAATAAGTATTCATTATATAGACTTAAACAAAAGACCACAAACGACAAAAATCCACAATACTACACTTAAGGTTACTTAAAAAATAATAAAAGTTTCTTAGTTCAAGTTGTTGGTAAATGCAACAAAGTTCTCAACAAAGTACCCGGAGGCGTAACGCAACGTGAACAAAAGGCTCGCAAAAGGGGAGATGCGTCGGTTCCATGACCCGAGGGAACGGTTGTGTCCTTCCTCAATGTTTGCGCAGAGTCGTGAGCCTTACCGGTGCGGAGGTGATGCGTAGATTCTCGGCCTGCGGGCCCGTTGCGGTGCCCAAGATGGCGCCTTGATGCGATGCGACGATATGGTTGCGATGCGAGAAGATGATGCCCTTGATGCGATGCTACGATCTGGTTGCGATGCGAGAAGATAGCGCTCTTGATGCGGTGATGCGATGACGCGATGACGATACGATGACGCCGTGGCAGCCTTGTGACGACTCACAGTTTCACACTCACACGCTTCCAGGGAGATGAAGCGAAGGCTCGCTTCTCCTGCACTGCGACGATTTCAGCTGCGATGGTGACACGCTTCTTCTCGATGCGTCGCGCTTCCAGCTCCCAGCGGCATGCAAGTGACTGGAGTCAGAATTCCCAGCAAGGAAATTCAGGAGGGAGCTGGAGGTGAAGTATTTTGTCCCTGAGACTTCAGCAGGAGGCAAGCACAGTTTTAGCCCTTGGAGAATATTCTGTAGATGAAAGTCCTTACAAAGTTCCTTCTCGCTTTCCCTTGGCAATGAAGCAACCACAGCAGGCCAACCCAGCAAACAGCACACTGGCAGAAGGGCAGTCCAAACTCCTGCAGGTTTCTTGATTCTTCTCCTTGGCAGAAAGGTTTCTTGTTCCAGAAGTGATCTTATTTCTTGTGATCAGGGTCCCAATTTTTATACCCCAAAATCCTTTGTTCTCTGAAAGCAGAGAGGCATCTGCCTAGTTCAAACCAGTTCCTGAGCACTAGAGTTTTTGACACAACTCTCTTCTTTCTTTCACTGTGCAGGGCAGAGACATCAGCCACCCCACAGGAGGTTGAGCCAGCACAGGGGAGGGAAGATACAGCTCTGGAGCACTCTGTTGACATGATTCCTCCTCTCCTTTCACAGTGCAGGGCAGGGACATCAGACAAACCACAGGGGGTGGAGCCAGCATTGTAGATAGAAGGCCCAGCCCTATTCAGGTCCCAGGGGCAACTCCTCCATCCCATCTAGATGCAGATCTCTCTATTCACCATCGGGCTACCCCAGCCTGTCTCCTGGTATCCCCCAGCCCTGTCACACACAAACCCAGACAAGGAATACACAACCCAGCAGAGGCAGGCTCAAATGGTTAGGCAAGCAAATACCAGCTTTCTAAAAGTGGTATTTGCAAACACAGACTATTAAAATAAACTTTACAAAAAGATGTACTTTATTATTCTGAGTTCAGGTATACTAAATTTGATTTTCTACCATGTTCCCTGAGTCAGTTAGGATTATAAGGATGTAATAACCTTAACTGCCCATTCTGACCTATTAGAACAGGTAGCCTTCAATAGTGAAAAACGAAAATGGCTGTAATTAACAATTAGAAGATGCTACACACATCAGGGCATGTCCTACCTTATACTAACAAAGCACCCTGCCCTTGGGCCTACCATAGGAGTGTCTAATAGGAAGCAAAGGGAAGGTTTAGGGACTGGCAAGTAGGTGCACTTGGCCAAGTCGACATGGCAGTGCTAGACTGCACATAGGCCTTGCAATGGCAGGCCTGAGACACACTTTACCAGCTGCTTCTGTGGGTGGCACAACCAGTGGTGCAAGCCCACCAGCAGCATTTGATTTTCAAGCCCTGGGCACACATGGTGCACTGTACTAGGGGCTGACAGATAAATCAAATAACCCAATCATGGAATTCAATTAGTATATCAATTTAACATGGGGAGCACTTGCACTGTGGCACTTATTAGCAGTGGCACGTGCCCAAAGCTTAAATCCAGCAAAAACGTATCAAAACAGAGGAGGCAATCCGTCAAAATGGAAGGGAGACTCACGCCAATTATGTCAGGTCTAACATGTGTCCCCTCCAGCTGAAATGTGAGGAGAACTGCCGTTCCCCTAGGGAGTTCTCTTCACTAAGGCGGAAAAATCTGGACAGACCATCAGCGTTGGCGTGTTCTGTACCAGGGCGGTGCTCCACCGTAAATTCCATACCCTGTAGGGAAATGGACCACCTCAGCAACTTTGGGTTCTCGCCCCTCATCTGCATCAGCCATCTGAGGGGCCTGTTGTCTGTCTGAACCCAGAAGTGAGTCCAAAACAAGTATGGTCTCAACTTCTTCAGTGCCCAGACCACAGCAAATGCCTCACGCTCAATTGCACTCCACCTCTGGTCCCGTGGAAGTAACCTCCTACTAATGAAGGTTACAGGTTAATCTAGGCCCTCTTCATTAATCTTTGATAGAACAGCCCCCGCACCATGCTCTGAAGCATCTGTCTGTACAATTAATTATTTTGAGAAGTTGGGTGCCTGAAGCACGGGTGCTGTGCACATGGCAGTCTTCAGGGCATCAAAAGCCTTCTCACAGGTGTCAGTTCAATTCACTTTCTTGGGCTGCTTCCTGGAAGTCAGCTCAGTCAAGGGTGCAACAATGTTGCCATACCCCTTGACAAACCTCCTTTTGTACCCCGTGAGTCCTAAAAAGGCTCTCACCTGTGTGTGAGTCTTTGAGGGTTCCCATGCCAGGATGGTATCAATCTTGGGTTGTAGGGGTGCCACCTGGCCGCTTCCTACCTGGTGACCCAAGTACACAACGGAGCCGTGCCCGATCTGGCACTTACTTGCTTTGGTCGTGAGGCCTGCCTTTTGCAGTGCCATCAACACTTCCCAGAGGTGCTGCAAGTGTTCTTCCCAACTGGCGCTGAACACTGCAATGTCATCCAGGTAGGCGGCACTGAAATCCTCCAGCCCAGCCAACACCTGGTTGACCAACCTCTGAAAGGTGGCAGGTGCATCCTTCATCCCAAAGGGCATAACCCGGATTTGGTAGTGCCCATCTGGTGTAGAGAATGCTGACCTCTCCTTAGCCCCATCAGTCAAGGAGATCTGCCAGTACCCAGACGTCAAATCAAACGTGCTGAAGTACCATGCAGCCCCTAAACGATCAATGAGCTCATCAGCTCTGGGGTTGGGGTGTGCATCAGTCCCGGTGACTGCATCGAGCCCTCTGTAGTCCACACAGAACCAGAGTTTGGGTGTGGCACCTGGCGAGGCAGGATTTGGGACCAAGACCACTGGGCTGGCCCAAGGACTGTTTGCGGACTCAATGACCCCTAAAGCAAACATCTTGGAGATTTCCTTCTTAATGTAAGCCCTAACCTTGTCAGTCACTCTGTAAGCCTTGTGCTTGACAGGAGGACTGTCACCAGTGTCCACATCATGGACGCACCACTCTGTGACACCAGGAACCAAGGAAAATAGATCAGAGAATTGCCCCAACAGCTGGCGACAATCTTGCTGGTGATCAGGGATCAGTGTGGCAGAGAGGCCGACACCATCCACTGACCCATCTTGCTCTGTTACAGACAGGAGGTCAGGAAGATGCTCAGTCTCCTCCTCCAGTCCATCATCTGTCGCTAGAAGCATGGCCACTTCGGACCTTTCTAAGTGGGGCTTTAGGCGGTTAACATGCAGGACCCGCAAGGGGTTCCTGGGAGACCACAAGTTCACCAGATAAGTGACATCACTCTTGCGGTCCACCACCTCATATGGACTGGTCCACCTGTCTTTGAGCACCCAAGTCTCCACAGGGGCCATGGCCCAAACTTTCTGTCCAGGCTGAAGGTCAATCAGAGTGGCATTCTGATCGTACCACAGCTTCATTTCCTCCTGGCTGGCTTCCAGATTTGCCTGAGCGAGATCCCTGAAATGCTGAGCCTGGTTCCCGAAGGCCAGCATGTAACTATGCACATCCTGGGGAGGTTTCCAAGGAGATTGTCCCAGCCTTCCTTGACCAGACTCAAAGGTCCTCTTACCAGGTGACCATACAAAAGCTCAAAGGGGCTGAACCCTAGAGACTTGTGTGGCACCTCACGGTCGGCAAACAGAAGGCATGGCAAGAGGACGTCCCACTTATACCTCATTGGTTCTTCAAGACCCATGATCATGCCCTTAAGGGTCCGGTTGAATCTTTCAACCAGCCCATTTCCTTGTGGGGGGTAAGGAGTGGTAAACTTGTAGGTAACACCACACTCCTTCCACAGAGACTTCATATAATTGGAAATGAAGTTTGTACCTCGGTCAGACACAACCTCTCTGGGGAACCACACATGGGAGAAGATCCCAATCAGTGCACTTCCCACCACAGGGCCATCACTGTCCTGAGCGGAATGGATTCCGGGTAGCGGGTAGCATGGTCCACCAAGACCAGGATAAACCTGTTGTCCATGAATGTCTTGGGGTCCAGTGGCCCCACAATGCCAATCCCCACCTGTTCAAAGGGGGTACTGACTACAGGGAAAGGTTGGAGAGAGGCCTTGTGCCTCCGTCCACTTTTCCCACTTGCCTGGCAAGTTTGACAGGTCCTACAATGAGTATCTGAACTCTTTCGCATCTGGGGCCAATAAAAGTGGGAGACAAGCCTTTCAAAGGTCTTGTTCTGCCCCAGATGACCAGCTAAAGGAACATCATGAACCAAACCCAATAGGAAGGCTCTGAAGCGCTGGGGTACCACCAGCACACGGGCTGACCAAGGCTCAGCAACCTTAGGCTCGCTATACAGGAGGCCATTCTCCCAGTAGATCCAATGTGATCCAGACTGATCACCTGCTGCCTGGTTTGTGGCCTGTTGCCTCAAATCCACAAGAGAAGGGCACTTCTTCTGCTCTTCACAAAATTCCTCCCTGGAGGGACCCCCTTCTTGCTGCCAATGGGTCAGCTCAGGTAGGTTCTCCAGTTCAGAAAAATGCTCCCCTGTAGGCTCCAGGGCATCCCCCTCAAGGTCTGCCTCCTCCTGGACCGTGGGCACAATGGGGGCTGGTTTCCCGTTTCCCCGACCTCTTCTCTTTAAGGCAGGTCCCTGGGCTTTACTTTCAGGCTCTAGGGTCTCTTGAACACCCTTAGCTGCCATAGACTGAGTGGTCACACATGCCCATTCAGGCAGACCCAACAACTCTAAATGCGCCTTCCTCTCTACCTTAGCCCAAGGGGTGCTTTCTAAATCATTGCCTAACAGACCATCAAGAGGCATGGATGGCCTCACAGCTACTTGAAGAGTACCAGGGACCCCCCATTTAAAGGGAACTTGAGCCACTTTGCAATGGCTATCTGTGTTGTCAGCGGCAACAACTGGGAGGAATGCATGAGGGACTACCTGCTCTTCAGAGACCAAGTGACACTTGACAGCTGTCACACTTGCTCCTGTGTCTCTGAGAGCCTCCACTCTATGGCCATTGATGGTCACAAACTGCCTGTATTTTTTAGTGTTCTCAGGCAGCTGAGTTTTAGGGCCCATATCAAAGTCTCCTAATGAGACAAGGGACATTTCTGCAGGCCCCCACCCACCTTGGGCACCCATCTCCTCCCCACCCAGGGCTACACTGGCCATCTGTCGGGGTGACACATACTGTCCTTTCTGAGGACACTGTGGATCATCCCACCTGCTTACACTGAAAGCAGGTAACAGGCCCCCTATCAAGAGGTTTACCTGTCGGGGGTCCTGACTTCTTTTCAGGGGTGGCTGGGAACCCTTACCTTGGTTCCCTTGGGAATTACTTAGGGGACCTTTTTGGAACTCCCTCTGTTTACCCTTGTCCCCCCCACTTTTCTGTTGGGGACCCTGCCCACCCTTGGCGGAGTCTCCCACAAGACCCTTGTGGACCCTGGTACTGACCCAGCAGTCCGCCTCTTCAGCAAGCTTTCTAGGATTAGTCAACTTGCAATCAATAAGGTGCTGGTGTAGCTCTGGAAAACAATTAGCAGACAAGTGCTCCCTAGCAATCAAATCATGCAGCGCTTGAAAATTATCACCATTGCTACCCCTCACCCAACCATCCATAGCTCTGCAAAAGAAAGACACATATTCTACCCAAGTGGTTCCCTCCAGTTTCTTACAATTCCTGAACCTCTGTCTATAGAGCTCTGGAGTTAACCCATACCTTGTCATCAGTGCTTCCTTCATGTGGACATCCTATGCTCACTGGGTAGGTCTAACAAAGTATCCCTCCCCTCAGTCAGAAAGCCGCCCCCACAACCCCGCGCCCCAATCCTTCTCATGGACCCGGTGGGCCAACATTGCTATCTCATAGGCTGCAAACCACTGACCAATATCTTCACCTTCGTGAAAATCTTTGATGACATCCTTGGGAATATGTACTCTGCCTTCTGAAGGCACATATGAGGCTCTGCCACCAGAGGGATTGATTTCTAAGCCCTTGGCCTTGATCTCTAACTCCCTCAACATTTTCTCATGCTCCATTCTCATTCTCTCCCTTTCCAAAGACAGCCTGTTATTCTCTGTTTCCCCCTAACTCTCCATTTTAAGCTTAGCCATCTCCAGCTTGTGTGTCCTATTTCTCTCCCTGTCTTCCAACTCTCTGGGGGACAGGTCTTTGGAATAGATGCTGCTGCCAGGCGGGGACGGCACACCACCGCTGGCTGGAAACTCTGGCCCATCAATATGGCCATTTGCATCCCCCACAGGCTCCACCACAAGATCAGGGGCATTTCTTGCTTCTACCTAGGCCCTCAGCACCTTTTGGTAGTGTTATTTTTTAGAAATGCCTGGTGTAGCAGCTTTAAATTTCCTGCAGAGATACTTCAGCTGTTTCAGTGTAGGTTTCCAACCTTTCTTCCTCAAAATCAAGATCCATAGATGCAACAGATGCTTGTTTACTCATGGTAGTAGAAATGAGGAGTTTTCAGGAAAAACTAACAGTCCAAGGAAAAAGGATTTTTTAAAAAGCATGTAGTCACGTTTGGTCTGCACTCACTAGTAGTGTACACCAATCACTGTATATGAAACACAAATGCAAAGTCCAAATCCCACCGCTGCCACCAATGTTAGATCTGGGGGTCTCTAGTTGACAATGGTATTCAGCTATGTCCAAATAGGGACCCTTACTTCTAAGTCAGGATAAGGGGATTACGCTCCTTAATAACCCCTGCTCACCCCCTTGGTAGCTTGGCACGAGCAGACAGGATTATCTTAGAGGCAGTATGTTAATCATTTTGTGAATATACACAGTAATACAGTGATAACACTACAGATGGACGCAACACAGGTTTTTATAAAAATAAGTATTCTTCATATAGACTTAAACACAAGACCACAAACTACAAAAATCCACAATACTACACTTAAGGTTACTTAAAAGATGATAAAAGTCTCTTAGTTCAAGTTGTTGGTAAATGCGATAAAGTTCTCAACAAAGTACCTGGATGCGTAACACACCATGAACAAAAGGCTCGCAAAAGGGGAGATGCGTCGGTTCTGTGACCCGGGGGAACGGTTGCGTCCTTCCTCAATGCTTGCGCAGACTAGAGGACTCGTTGTGATCCTTACCGGTGCGGATGTGATGCGTAGATTCTCGGCCAGCGGGCCCGTTGTGGTGCGCAAGATGGCGCCTTGATGCGATGTGACGATCGGGTTGCGATGCAAGAAGATGGTGCCCTTGATGCGATGTGACGATCCAGTTGCGATGCGAGAAGATGGCGCCCTTGATGCGTCAATGCGATGACGATGCAATGACGTCCTGGCAGCCTTGCTACGACTCTGTACTTTGGAGCCACGACAGGCCCTGCGACGTGCTTCTCCAATGATGCGATGGCGACTCTCTCGATGGCGTCACGCTTCTCTGGTGATGCGACAGCAGGCAGCTTCAATGAACACACGCTTCCGGGGAGATGCGGCGAAGTCTCGCTTCGCCGGCGTTACGACGATTTCACAGCTGCTGTGGCAACACGCTTCTTCTCGATGCGTCGCGCTTCCAGCTCCCAGCGGCACGCAAGTGACTGGAGTCAGAATTCCCAGCAAGGAAATTCAGGAGGGAGCTGGAGGTGAAGTCTTGTGTCCCTGAGACTTCAGCAGGAGGCAAGCACAGTTCAATCCCTTGGAGAATATTCTGTAGATGAAAGTTCTTACCAAGTTCCTTCTCCTTTCCCTTTGCAATGAAACAACCACTGCAGGCCAACCCAGCAAACAGCACACTGGCAGAGGGGCAGTCCAAACTCCTGCAGCTTCCTTGGTTCTTCTCCTTGGCAGAAAGGTTTCTTGTTCCAGAAGTGATCTAATTTCTTGTGATCAGGATCCCAATATTTATACCCCAAGATCCTTTGTTCTCTGAAGGCAGATAGGCCTCTGCCTAGTTCAAACCAGTTCCTGAGCATTTTGTTGACATGACTCTCTTCTTCCTTTCACTGTGCAAGGCAGAGACATCAGCCGCCCCACAGGAGGTGGAGTCAGCACAGTGGAGGGAAGATACAGCTCTGGAGCACTCTGTTGACATGATTCCTCCTCTCCTTTCACCGTGCAGGACAGAGACATCAGACAAACCACAGGGGTGGAGCCAGCATTGTAGAGGGAAGGCCCAACCCTATTTAGGTCCCAGGTGCAACTCCTCCCTTCCATCTAGATGCAGATCTCTCTATTTACCACCGGGCTGCCCCAACCTGTCTACCGGAATCTCCCAGCCCTGTCACACACAAACCCAGACAATGAATACACAACCCAGCAGAGGCAGGCTCAAATGGTTAGGCAAACAAATACCTGCTTTCTAAAAGCGATATTTGCAAACACAGAATATTAAAATAAACTTTACTAAAAGATGTACTTTATTATTCTGAGTTCAGGCATACTAAATTCTAATTTCTACCATGTTCCCTGAGTCCGTTAGGGTTATAAGGATGTAATAATCTTAACTGCCCATTCTGGCCTATGAGAACAGGTAGCCTTCAGTATTTTTTGAATGAATGAATGAATAACTTTTTATTGTTTGGTTACTCAAAACCATTACATTAAAACAAACGTATGAAAAAGGAGTTACAAAACTTAAAACAGGGAATGTGTTAGCGAAATAGTCTATGCATTTACGGAGTCTCTATTCATTTAAGCCCTGAGTGGCCATCATCCTAGACCTTGTCTCTTGGATGAACTTCCCAAATGAGGCCATGTCTTTAACTGTAGACAGTGTATATAATTGATGGACCGCCTCCTTTACAGTTCGGGTCCCCGCTTGTCTTAGAATGGGCCTAAGGTAGAGACTGCGTGCTGCACGCAGGGCCGGGCAGCAAAATAGCAGATGAGCGTGGGACTCACGTTTGTAGTTGCAGAGCCTGCATTCCAATTCACCCAGCTCTGCCCGTTCAACAGCATATAGTTCTTTAAGGGGCAGAGGGTGTAGTCTGTATGCTAGAATCTTATGGAGAGCTGTGCGGCCCACAGCCTGCGTGAGATGGTGCGTTGGATTGTACACAATATGCGGCAGGCATAGGCTCGTGTAGGTCTCTTATCGCTAGTGACTCCAAGTCCAATTCGCGGGAGCGAACCTGAACTTGTTTCTTGATTGCGTTTTTGATCGCCATGTAGTTGACTAGTTCGGGGTCCCAATGTTCACTGGCCAGATTGAGGCGTACTTTTGCCGCAGTAAGGGTAGCTGACCAAGGATTCCCGGGTTCCATAAAGATATATTTCAAAACTGCCTTAAGTGTCTTATCTTTTGCGGTTGAAGCAAGGTAGTAGTATTTACTTAAGGCCGCCATCTCTTCCAGAATTTGTTGGTTGAGCGAGAATTCTAAGCGGGTAAGGGTGTTTCTAGTGCACTTCGGTAAATGAAATATTCTCTTGTATGCTCTGCAATGAATTTTTTCAAGTTCCTTGTTTAGTTTGCCCGGGTACGCTTGCTGAGCGTAGTTGAGGGCCGGCATTAGTTTAGCCTTTAATACTCTTCGAATGGCCGTTGTAGTTGGGCTATGTAAGGAAGCTTGTAATTTGCAGAGTGCATAAGTGATGGTTTTCCCTTTGCCTTGGATTTTCTTTAACTGGGCGCCGGAGAGACCTGACTCGTGGTAGCAGACTCCCAGGTAGGTGTATCGTTGTGTGCTTTCCAAGGAGAGATGACCAAGATTCCATTTTACTCGTTTTTTATGTGGGTAGTGCCCAAAAATGACTATTTTTGATTTGGAAGGATTTGCCACCAGCCTGTTTTCGTTATTATATGTTGCCAGGGCTGTTAGCATCTTTTGTTGTCCTATTTTAGTGTGATCCAGGAGTACCAAGTCGTCAGCGTACTGCATAAACTGGATTTTGACCCCCCCAATCCTTGGGGTTGCTAAGGCTGCCCCCAACAGGGCTGACTCCATATCTGCTGTGTACAGATTGAACAGCAGTGGCGCTAACACGCACCCTTGCTTTAGGCCTCGGTCCGTGTTGATCTTCGCAGATGCTGAAACGTAGAGTGACTGCATTGCTCTTAGCAGAGTCGAATTGATGTTCCATTGTGCCAGCTTTCTCCATAAAATTGTGCGGTCTACCCCATCGAAAGCGGCAGAGTAATCGATGAAGCAGGCGAATAGAGGGAGGGTTTTACGTGACCGTGCTTGATAGGCCAAATGGGAGAGTGCAGTGATGTTGTCCACGGTCGAAGACCCGGGTCTGAAACCAGTTTGACAGAAAGGTAAAAGACCTTCTTCACGTGCCCAAACTGCGAGGTCCGTCAATATTGCACTGGCATAGGCTTTGCCCTCGATGTCCAAGAGGGCAATCAGTCTGTAGTTGGACGGCTCTGATTTAGGCCCCTTCTTATGGATTGGGTGTAAAAGCGAGCCTCTCCAGGAATCAGGCACATCCCCCAAGAGCCAGCATTCGTCATATAGATGGGACAGATTTTCGGACCAGAATTCGATGTTCGCTTTAAACAATTGGCCAGGAAGGCCATTTGGGCCTGGTGCGCCATTTTTCCTGATTTTTTTTAGGATTTTTGAGACTAGCAATTTACAAGCCTTCAGTAGTGAAAAACAAAAATGGCTGTAAATCACTATGAGAACATGCTATACACATCAGGGCATGTCCTACCTCATACTTACAATGCACCCTGCCCTTGGGCCTACCATAGGGGTGTCTAATATGAAGCAAATGAAAGGTTTAGGGACTGGCAAGTAGGTGCACTTGGCCAAGTCGACATGGCAGTGCTAGACTGCACATAGGCCTTGCAATGGCAGGCCTGAGACACACTTTACCAGCTGCTTCTGTGGGTGGCACAACCAGGGCTGCAAGCCCACCAGCAGCATTTGTTTTACAAGCCGCTCACAGCCTTCTATTTTCGCTGCCTGTTCCGAATGTGTCTGAAGGAGAATTTCAAACCTTGGAGGACCCGTGCCCTGAATTGCGAACTTTGCCTGGGATCTTCGGTCACCGCTCCACGGGTGACGTGTGGGTGATTGCTGTTTGTTGTACATATCACCGGGGGGGTTGCGAGGACCTGCAGGCAACACTTCCTCACAGCTGGTGCCTCTTCCCCCGGTGGTCACGCCCACGCCAGGAAAGTTGAAATTGACGTCACTTTCCCGCGGCGCGTGACGCGCGCGGGCGGGCGCCGGGTGAAGCCCGGGCCAAGGGCGGTCCCGTTTGAGCCCGTTAGAGATCGGCAGCAACCGGACCGGGCCACACCTCTTGGCTTTCATATTTACCTGCCAGACGTGGTCGCTTCAATAACTGTAAGTTAAAACTTTTTTCTTGATCGAGGGTTCCTGCTCTTTAAGATGGCCGGTCGTGAGCTCAGGAGCAAAACTATATCTGCGACCAGCAACACAGCGGGAACTTTGGATAATTATATCACCAGAACAACTTCCCTCATATCTAACGAAATCTCCATTCTGGAAAAGCGTTTATCCCAAGAACTGTCAAATACCAAAAGATCTTCACTGGGACATATTATGAATGCTAAATCGCCAGTTAAGAGTCTGGTTGCAATAAGTAGCTGTATTGAAATGTTGGATAATGTGGTAAATGAGGGGGCAGGAGCATTGGGGGAGACGCCTTTGCAGTGTAGCAATAGCAACGACCAAAGTATCTTGGAACTCAACCCTGCACCTACTGTTAGCACTGTCCCTGCAGGGAAAGTCCAGGAGTCTTTGAATGATAACAATCCAAGGGGGCAGTGAGAGGGGGCCATACCTAAAAGGAAACGCATTGATCATAAATTAGGCGGCCGAAAGGCCAAGATTGCTAAAAACGCGGGTAGTTTAGATCCCCCTAGAGATAGAACCCCTACACCCAATATGGTTGATTTGAATAGTGATAATTCTCTTACCCAAGAGGAAGATCCAATGTATATTAAATTAAGCACGATATGTAAAGCCTTGATAGACCCCCTTGTAGCCAGAGTAACCCAGATAGAGCTAAGGCTGTCTAGTATTGAAAAGGCTACTACTCGGGTTGGAGATGACATGGATAGGGTCAAACTGTCGTTGAGGGAGGGAGACCAGGGTGCTAAGATAGCCCAGAGGGGTCTCATGCTGATACTACTAATGCCCTAGGAAGTGTGGGACACATAGTACAAATGTCACCCGGTAAAACTAGTACCACTGCATTGAGATGTTCAGAAGCAGGGGCTACCGGGACAGAAAAGACACTATCCCTACACCAGTGGTTCAGAGTAAGACAAGTCCGACTGGCCAACAGCATAATAAGTTGGTAAATAATCTACCCCCAGAATCTAGCCCCTTTGTTGTTG
Organism: Lissotriton vulgaris; assembly: GCF_964263255.1. Classification (NCBI taxonomy): domain Eukaryota; kingdom Metazoa; phylum Chordata; class Amphibia; order Caudata; family Salamandridae; genus Lissotriton; species Lissotriton vulgaris. The sequence continues at coordinate 1,716,359,924 of NC_141689.1, read as the reverse complement.
TATTAACAGGAGTACCTGTGCTGGAGGACCCGGGGCAGGAATCCTATCAATCACTAAAAAACAAAGTTACTAGTTGGCTGAATAGGAATAGGCCACTGCCTTCCCAATGTTTTAGTGAGATTTTGATGATACGAAGGATACATTGGATAGGTACCTCAACCAAAAGTATCAATGGGGATTGTGTTTTGGTTAACTTCAGTGACCCAAGAACAGTTAGGCACATATGTTCCTGGCCTCACCCAGCCCTTGATACTACTATCCAGTCCTTCCCTCTGTCTTTTTTCTACCGACCTATCCCCCAGACTGCCAATGAGGAGCTAGAGGATGGTTGGACAAGGGTGGGTTCCAGGGGATGGAGAACTGAGACTGGGCTAGGGAAGGGCCACATTAATTCCCCGGGCCCTTGCTTGACCTGTAATCGTTTTAGCCCCCTGGACATGTTAGACTGACTCCCCCAGCATTTACTCCGGGAGGGCGCCGAGTCACTGGCATGTTCCAGGCCGAGATTACATACTGGGCCTTCGATAACGAACTTTGATGAGGATTACTGCCCACCCAAGGAACCCACTGGGTTTGATGTAAGTGCTAACAAAGACGCCCCAAACTGTACAGCGACGGGAGGCTTAGTTCCTTGTGAAGGGGCACAGGAGATCCGGGAGCCCATTACGAGGGAACAAAATGGCGGAGGGAGGAGTTCTGCTAACCCTGACAGCCATGGCATCTTAACTATTTTGTCATGGAACTTGGCTGGCCTTGGTAACAAGATCGATTGTCCAGAATGAGGAACGTTTATAGATAGGAATGATGTGTGCCTTTTCCAAGAAACATGGGCCAGAGAGGATAAGACACGCACTGGTTATGATGCCTATTCTGTACTAGCGAGTTGGGGTGGGAGGGGTCGCCCCTTGGGGGGGCTTTCAATCTGGGTGGGTTCGCACTTAGGCTGTACGGCCAAGTCTCTGAATACATCTTCAGATGACGTGCAATGTGTGGTCCTGGAATGGCCCAATGGCACCAAGCTTGCACTGGTGAATGTATACTCCAGACCGGTGAGCGCTACTATGGAGTCCAATACAGTAGAGGAACTCTCCTCTCTTATAGCCCATCACCCATCACCCTCCAACAGGCCCCATCTGAAGCCTGTTTTAAACACCTGCTGAAAACCTGGCTGTTTACCCAGTCTCGCTAAATGCTACCCTCTCCAGCCTCCATGGTCTGATACACTTGTTCTCTCAGCGCCGGGACACCTCCTCGTGAGGTAGCTGTTCGCGCTATACAAAATTCTGTATTATTATTATTATTATTATAGGTTCCATACCCAGCGGCGCCCAGCTTGTGATTGGGGGCGACCTAAATTGCAACTTCGAGCCGCTGGCAGGGCTTATGGATGGAGGTCTCCTCGAGGAGGATGTTTGTTGGGATATACCCACTTTGGACTAGTCGCCCCCCAGGCCTTGGTCACCATTGGCGGTACAAATCACGTCCCTAACACTTAAGCACTAAATTAGGGCGTGCAATGGCAGAGTTAACTCAGATAGACCCCCCCAAGTGCACCTTTAACAAGCAGGGCAAAGAGGCCAGGTTGGGCTATATATTTGTAGAAACTAGGCTGTGGGGTACAATAAGGGACTTCTCTGTCACACCACGGGATGACAGCGATCATAACACCTTAAGCTTAAATATAACTATCCCTGGTATTGCAAGGGGGAATATGGATGCAAATCCCGACCTAGACTCAAGAATGATCCTAACTAACGACAGGAGAAGAATAAAGTGGGCAAAAATAGTAGAAAGACCAGAGCGAGTCTCGGAGCTTTATGCTCTTACTTTGCCTATTCTAGAGGAAATTAGTGTTGCACTAAATGATCCATTTACGATAGTTCAGGCAAGGCAGGCGAAATGCATGAACAGTTAATATATACCCTATCAGATGTATTTTACCCTACTGCGACTAAGCGGCCGCAAAAGGGCATTAGCTCCAATTGGTATAACTCCACATGTAGAAGAGCCAAGTCAGCACTTGTCACCTCTATTAAAAATAAGGCTAGCAAGTCCATAGTTCAGACCTTGAGAGCCAATTATAAGCGTGTACTAAAGCATGCAAGAGAGGAATGGGATCATGATAAGTGGACTGACTTATCTAATGCCCTTGCAACTAGAGACCTACGACGATTCTGGTCCATCGTAAACAATGGCTCAGCAGAGCCAGCTGCAGCTGTGGAGGCTAATATAGCCGAAGGTGTCTGGGAAGAACACTTTCGCACCCTCTACGCAGCGGGACCAGTTAGTCAGCAGGGAGCCTCAGGGGAGATGCCACTAGACCAGATATGTCAATCGAATATCTTTGACTTCACGATAGAGGAGGTCGAAAACACCATAGCCAAATTGGAAACTGGGAAGGTCCCGGGGCTGGATAAGCTCCCGGTTGATCTTTTTAAACATCAACCCACAATTTGGGCCCCATATCTCCTTGTCATATTTAACACAGTCCTGAGAGGGACCCCAGTTCCGGGTACTTGGCTGGATGCAGAGATTGTCCCTATATTTAAAAAGGGATCACCTCTGCTCCCAGCCAACTACAGGCCGAACAGTTTGATCGATGTCCCGCAAAACATTTTCGGAACACCAATGCTCGACCATCTTCAGGACTGGATGGAGGAAAATTCCATATTAAGCCCATACCAGGCAGGGTTTAGAAACAAACTATCTACTATGGACCAAATACTCCGGTTGCGTATGTTATTTTGGAAGTCGGTTAGGTCTGAGGGAGGTAGTCTCTATACTGTGTTCGTAGATCTACGGGCAGCTTTTGACTTGGTCCTAAGACACAAGCTTTGGGTTGTTCTTGCTGAATTGGGGGTTCCAAATCATTTGTTGCATATCCTAATATGCCTACATCAGGACAACTACGCACAGGTTAGGTGTGGAAGAAACAGCCATCTTTCAGCAAAATCTCCTGTTGGCAGGGGGGTGAGGCAGGGCTTTGTGCTAGCACCTACCCTGTTCTGCCTCTATGTCAACGGGGTAATTTCTCACCTAAATGGAATAAACTACACTGACGCGCCTAAGATGTCCGGCAGCAGGGTGCCGGCAATAATGTTCGCCGACAACACCCTGCTGCTTTCAAAATCCCCAATGGGAATACAGAAGGTTTTGGATGGCTTTGTGGAATTTTGTGAGGATAGGGGCTTGGAAATCAATGCAGCGAAAACCAAATTCATGATTTTCAATCCCCTTACACGGACTAGACCTAACCCGTGTATTGGAACAATGAGGCTGGAAAGAGTGCACACTTTCGAATACCTAGGGATAACCCTCAATGAAAATATGATGTGGGCCCCCCCCAAATAAAGTCCCATCTCAGGCAATTTCAGCTTATAGGGGCATCCTAAAACTCTCTAATACCTCCACAATAAAACCTATTCGTCCTGTAGTGGAGATTTACACAACGAGAGTGAGAGGGGCTGTCACCTACGGGGGTGAGCTCTGGGGGCACGCCTGCTGTTCGACGATTGTTGTCACAGAAAACAAATTCCTAAGGCAACTGTTGATGCTCCCTAGTAGTTCCCCCCTGTTACCCATTAGATTGGACATGGGTCTCAGACCGATTGATGAGGTTGTGGGTTGAAGCCTCTACTGTTTTGGAGGAGGTTATGGAGTACACCGGAGCTTTCTGCTTATAGACAGGAACTGTTAGAGATTTTAAATATAACTATTATAGGGAAAATTCCCTGGTTAGCTTATATTAAAGGTGAATTCGTCAAGTTGGGCCTTTCTGATATGTGGTTTAAACCTGAAACTGCTTGCCCGAGAACTTCACGAAAAAGTCTGTCTAAACTTTTTTATGAAAGCAGATTAACACTCTCGATATCTAGCACCCACAATGGCACTTTAATAGATTCTTTTCTAAAGGTGAAGGATTTTTATCATTTTGAAACCATCCTAGATGTTATCTTCCTGGCCCTCACAAGAAAGTTGTATCTGCAGTGGAGGTATGGCACACTGCCAATTGGAACTTTCACATGTAACTGGCGCTCAACTAATTAGAAAAATTGCCCCAATTGCAGTTGTGACAACGAGAGTGAAGTACGTATCATGTTTTTCTGTCCGGCATATAGGAGAGCGAGAAGGTATTGGCTGGTCCCCTTATGCAAAAACAAGCGAATCACACATTGTATGCAAGCCTTACGCATACTAAAAACAGATTTGTCATCTGTAGTTGTTTTTGCCGTTGCTAAATACTTGGCGGCGGTCTGGTTAAAACGCAGGGAAGCGCTGAATGCCACTCAGAACTGCTTATGCATACGCACTTTAAGAAGATCTAATTAATTGATGTTTGTAAACACAATGGACTGTGGTATACAACGTTTAGCACGCATTTTTTACCACGCACTACCATTACAACGCAGGCATTACCACGCATACCATTACAACGCATTGCGCTGGGGGGCGCTCTAGGATAGGGAATAAGTTTAATTTTATATCCAACACCTTCCCTAGTGTCCACGGGGACTGGAGTTGGAATATAAAATTATACTTACCACTATCCAGCACCTCAAAGCGCTATGCGTTGTAACGGTATTCGTTGTAAATACCGCGTTGTAAAGGTATGCGTGGTAATAGTATGCGTGCTAACGTCATACATCCATGGACTGTTTGACAATCCCTGTCTTTTAGATGCTTGATACCTGAAATGGATACTGTTTTTTTAATGTTTTAAACTATTTACATCTGCTGTTTTTATGACTGTATGTCCGTCTTTTATGGCATGCATTGCCGAAATAAAGAAATTTGATGATGATGATGAATATGAAGCAAAGGGAAGATTTAGGGACTGGCAAGTGCGTGCACTTGGCCAAGTCGACATGGCAGTGCTAGACTGCACATGGACCTTGCAATGGCAGGCCTGAGACACACTTTACAAGCTGCTTCTGTGGGTGGCACAACCAGTGTTGCAAGCCCACCAGCAGCATTTGATTTACAAGCCCTGGGCACACATGGTGCACTGTACTAGGGGCTGACAGATAATTCAAATTTAGCAGTGGCACAGTGCCAAAGCATAAATCCAGCAAAAACATTTCAAAACAGAGGAGGCAATCCGTCAAAATGGAAGGGAGTCTCACGCCAATGATGTCAGGTCTAACACCGTGGGTTTCAGGCTACCCATTTAACAGATTTTTGCTGGCAAAGCATTATTCATTAGCCAGCACATGTCTGTTTTGTTAAAGGCAAAGAATTTGCTTTTACATTCATCGAACAACGGAGACACACATGAACAACCTCCAAATGCCTGAAGTTAGAAGACAAGTAGCACAAGCATTCCATATTGTATTCATATTTACAATAAACATAATCACTCCAATCTCAACGGTCGCCATTATCATCTATTCAGTGTATCCTCAAATTAAAAAGGACTAGCCGCCAATGATTCGTATCTTACCATAAAGAGAGAAATTGTAAGTCTCACGGAGAGTACTCTGTCTATAAAAGTTGGCGTTCTGCACGGACGCCGTCTTAGAGTGTCTATTTATATGGACATGCCCCTGTACACAGACGACCGACTAATCACTTCACATCATCACTAGATAAGCGAACAAAGCGCCATTTTGAAGTGTAGGAGAAAGCGATGTCTTCTCATGTTATAGATTGCTACAAATCACCGTGATTATCGTATGATGACGCAACCTAAAACTTAACGCAATAATGAGGATTTAACTAATACCAATAATTAGACCTATTATGCAACTTCCAATCTATATCTCAAAACTTAGCAATATCGAACACTTAAAACATTACTGAGCTAACTTTCATTCTTTCCCGTCTGGCCATAGGATAAAGAGATAACTGTGTCACAAGCTTATTATTTCTTAGAAATTAGCGTTTATGGCACAAATTCCATTGAACATGATATATTATTACTGACCCACTGCTGTATACAACTGATGAACTATTTACATAACATCATCAATACACGAACAAAAGAAGTGCCATTTGGAAGAGGAGGGGAGGGCAAACTTCTCATTACACGTATAAGAACAATTAACTATATTCGCATAGCATAAAGCCTAAATCAGCTAATAAGAATATCAAAAGTTAAGTAGAAATTACAGATACAAATTAGTGATATAGAGGAGGTAAAAACATGAAGTAGTAAGCATTAAAAAAGGGTGATGAGAATAGCAATTCTATCTCCAGTCCCCAAGTAGCATAACAATCAATTATACATGCATACGCATCAATGTTCTCAAGGCAAGTAGCCCACATCAAGAAATTCTCTTGACAGATATGTATATGTACCCTACTGGCAAACATATTGTACAGTTATAAACTAGATACAAACACTACATTCATAAAGGACAGCTCAGAAGATAACAGTACAATGTCCTACATAATTGTATTCACATACAAAAGTGGCATATCAGATTTCCAAAAATTATTTCTCAGCTTCACAACTAATATATTGGTTATACTCATGAGATGCACATAATTCATTAGGCTAGATCTAAGTTCCAAGAAAGTAATGAAAATCTGAATCAATGTTGATGCCTTTCCCAACCGCATGTAATTTTAAGATCCAGCGTGCTTCACATTGCTGTACTTTAAGCTCTCTGTTCCCAACCCTAATGTCATTTGGGATCGACTTAAAACCATGAAAAGTAAAGGATAGTTTTGTATTTTGGGTTTCACACTCCATTGCTTCAGATACTATAGGGTACCTCAGGTCCTGGTTCCTCAGAGCTCTAAAATGTTCAGACATATGTTCTCTTAAAGATCTAATGGTACTGCCAATATATATCTTGGTGCAACCACATACAATTGCATACACTACATATTTAGTAGTACAAATATGTGGTAACAGTTAGATCTGAGCGCACTCCGTGTAAAGGTCCTTGTAAAGTCTCAGAGTATAAGATAGGTGCTCAGGATGAAAGTGGTCAGTTACCACGACTCCACACATAAACCACCAAGGTAGTTCAGAAATATACAATTTACTTCCGAGCACTCAAAGTTCATAAATCAAAGTCTTTGAATAGTAGAATTTCTCTTTATTTTTATTTTTTTATTGAACCAGATCCAGACAGACAATATAAACAGAATTTTTTTTTAATTACAATCAGCTCATTACAAATAATAAAGATAATGCATCAATAACTGAATCAGTATAACAATTGAAGGAAGAGACACACAGTTAGAAAAAGAATATATACAAAAAATTCTAGCAAATAAAATTAAATTAACTCACAGTTACGGCACCAGTTTTCCAATTTGTTATTGGGTACCATATTGAATCTCCAAGTTTCTTTGCTCTAGTTCCCCTAGTAGCATGAATAGCCATCTCGTAACTAAAAACTGCTAAAAATCGAGCTAGCCACATCTGGAACCTGGGGGGTTCAAGTTCTTTCCAGCGGGCTGACAAAATGATTCTAAGAACAGCCGTTCCAATAAAGAGCAATCTTTCCTCATGTTTTGAAAGTTCTAACGAGGAGTCATAGCCAAAAATAAACAGTGTTTCGGATTCAGGGAGTTTACGCCCAAATATCTCCTGCCAATAGTCACTAATCGCTATTTTAATGAGATCAAGCTTGGGACAGCTGCTAAACATATGTATCAGTGTCGCTGGGCCCTGTAAACATCTAGGACACAAATAATTTTCCCTTTTACCCCAGATGAGTAATTTGGCAGGAGTATAATAAAGGTTGAACACAGTTTTATACGTCTGAGCTTTAAGGTTGCTAGCTATAAAAAGTAAGTCGCTTAGTTTCAACACTTTATAAATATCAACATTAGGATTGCTAAGTTTAATAGCCCAGTTTGCTTCAGTTTTCTCCAAGTCATCTTGGATGCTAATTAATAAAATGTCATACAGCAATCCTATTTTTGTATTTGGTCTATTAACGTCTTCGATAATATCCACTCTCGTTAGACTTAAGGCCGATCCTTTTGCTTTAAGGTTAGCATAGATTTGTACATATTTAATATAGTCACCATTAGATAATTGATATTTATTTTTTAAGTCTATAAACTTAGTTTCAAAATTATTTAACAAAAAGTCCTTTATTCTACAGATTCCAAGTCTTTGCCATTTCCTAGCTATAACATCATGGGAGATGCCATGAGTAATTTTCGATTGCCATAGTAAGGTGTATCTATTAAATTTCATGATGTTCATATACTTGACAATCTTAGCCCATACCTTCCAAGCACTACTTACAATTTCAAATTTACATTTCTTTCTAATATCTTTTGCTTCTATTTGTTGTAAAACAGCCCATTTGTTTAAGGAGTGCTGCCCAATGGTATAGGCTAGTATTGGGAATGGCAAGCCCACCTCTATCTCTGGGTAGTGACAATAGCTTATGAGATCTCCTGATCTTTCCTTGTTGCCATAAGAATTTACTCATAAGAGAGTCGAGTATTTTTAAGGTCTTGGAGGCTACTGCAAAGGGAATTGCACGGAACAAATATAGACATCTAGACAGCACATTCATTTTAAGAAAATTGCCTCTTCCGATGATTGATAGGTGCAAACCATTAACTCGATCCAGATCTTTTTTAATTTTTTCAATAAGAGGGTTATAGTTAAAGCCATTTATTAATTTAACATCAGGGCTGATAATGATTCCCAAATAGGTAGCCTTATCAACTCTTCTCTGGTCGATATAGTTAGTGTTATCTGTACAAAGTACAATTGTCTTCCCCCGGTTAAGAGAATACCCTGAGTGGATACCATATTCGGAGGTTAGGGTCACGCTTTCCTCCATAGCCTCAATCGGATCAGATGTAATAACCGCGATATCATCGGCATACGCCAAAACTTTTGTCACGTATTGATCACAAATAATTGGATTGATAAATTGGCTCTCAAGAAATTTTAAAATTAATGGGTTTATATACAATGCAAATAATAGGGGTGAGCATGGGCACCCTTGTCTGGTGCCCCTGATGATGTTAATATGACCAGATTCAGAACCTAATATCTGAAGTTTTGCTCTAGGTGATATATACATAGATTTAATGGCTTTAATAAATTTAGGGCCAAAATTATTGTGTAACATAACTGCCCAAAGGAAACTCCACGAGACACGATCAAAAGCCTTTTCGGCATCCAGTAGGATCATTGACATCCGACCCCCTGTGACCGACATGGCAATGAAAAGGGCTATCGCCCTACAGGTATCATCGGTAGTGTCTTTACCGGGAACGAAGCCATGCTGCCAGGGGGAGACAAGTTGTTCAATAACCCTACTGAGTCTTGTGGCCATCACTTTGGTGTATAATTTGGAGTCCGAATTGATTAAGGAGATAGAGCGATATGAAGTTAGTTGCTCAGGGGGTTTTCCTTTCTTAGGGAAGACAATTATATTTGTTTCATTCCATGAAAGCGGAGATACACCATTCCATTGTATCCCTAGAAAAAGATCAAGAAGCAGAGCACATAGTTGACGACTAAGTATCTTGTATAGATCTATTGGTATTTTATCGGGTCCAGCTGCTTTGCCCGATGAGAGTGACAGCAGAGCAGTTTCCACTTCATGTAAAGTAATTTTAGCTTCTAAATCTTCCCTAGTAATATCATCTAGGGTTTTCGATGCCTCATGATTATGAAGGAAATTATTAAGAAAACAGAATCTTTCATTATCAGTAGATTTAACTTCTTCAGTATAGAGTTTCTGATAGTATTGCTGAAATTGTTGAATGATATCGGGAGTGTTAGTGTATGTTCGACCATTATCTGTTATCTGACTGATATAATTAGATACATTTTTTTGTCTTGTGCGTAGAGCCAGTTGCCTACCAACTCTCTCCCCACTCTCATAAACATCTTTCCTATAAGCTTTATAAGTTTGGGCCGCTTTTTCACTAAGGCTTGCATTCAGCTCTGCTTTTAACAATGATAATTGATACATCGATTGTTTTGCATCTAATCTTTGTGAGATGATCAAAGTGTGATTTTCTTCCGCCTTTGCTAAGGCCGCCAGTTTCAAGCTATAGTTGCTGGTATTTTGTTTTCTAGCCCTGACTTGAAAGCTTATAGTTTCCCCCCTAAGTGCTGATTTATAGCAGTCCCATACCACATTCCTTGTGGCGCTAAAACGATTAATATTGAAGAATTCCTCTGTCCAATTTTTGATATGTTTAATATAATCATTATTAGAGAGCAATTTGCGATCAAATGTCCATTGTCTAGATTTGTTAGTTGAGGTTTCTACCTTCATTGTAAAGACAAGGGCGTTGTGGTCTGATATAATTTTGGGGTATTTACTGATAGAGGATTGTGTGGCTAAATCCCTGGTTAAAAATACATAGTCTATACGAACGTGCTTTTGATGTGGGTGCGAAAAATAAGTGTACCCTGTGTTCTGGATGTTCTGATTTTTTTCTTCCCATATATCAATTAACCCCAAACTATTATTATTGAGCATGGGATTAAGAGAAATATTAAAATCCCCACACATAATTAGAGGGCCCTGCCAAGTAGCAAGTTCTGATTCAAGATATGTAAAGATTGTAGGGTCATCCTGATTGGAGCCGTAAATAGTACAGATGGTTATGCCTAAGGCAAGTTTCACAATTGCCCATCTTCCATGAGAATCAGAGAGATGACGTACAGGCCCACCTAAATGTGATTTGGCTAGGATTGGGACCCCTCTTATATTTGATGACTGCGTAGATGCAGCTAACAAATTATAGCCTCTTACTTTCAATAATGACCTCCTAGCCCATGGCACATGTGTCTCTTGGAGACACAATATATCTACTGGGTTCAGGCCAATTAGTTCAGAGAATCGACGTTGTTTCTCATTGTTCAATAGTCCCCCTACATTCCAGGTTTGTATAACCAATTTACCCATTGTTTATCACAAAAGATTGACCAAAAGACTCTTTAGGTATCTTATTATTACGATCAGTTATTATCCAATTCATAAATCTATTAGTATGTTTGATGAAAAAGAAATTTAAAAAAATGTTTGTCGTCGAATCTGGTTCGTTTTCATTTTTTGTTTGAGTGCCCCACCAACCTCCCCCCCCAGCCACCCCTAGCAACCCCGCCCATCCCGTCCACTCCCCTTCCCCCCCGAAGTGTAGGCCATCAGACTCTGCCAGAGTCTGGGTGATGAATGCAGTGTAACACCTGAGCTACCGCTTCAACTAAATGAAAAGAAAAATGAATAGTTTTAAAGTGTATTAAGTGTAATGGGAGAAATAAAATATACCAGAGAAGGAAAAAGAAAGCATGCTACTAAACATTTTTAAGCATATCTAAACATACTTAGACAAGGCATGAAAAGCATGGAAAAGTATGAAAATTATTCTTAGCTATAGTAATACGATGAAAAAGAGAGAAATATTGCAAATCTAGCTTTCCATTAGTATTCTACTCAAACTAATAATGCAATTCCTCAAGGTAGGTTTTAGCTTTGATCTCAGAAACAAAGAATTTAGTTTGGCCGCCCCAGACAACCTTGAGCTTAGACGGATTATTCAAGAATGCTTGGGCTCCTTTCTCTTGAAAAGGTTTGATTAATGACCTTAGGCGCCAACGTCTCTCAACAGTAGCATGACAGAAGTCCGGTCTAGTAAAGAAAGTAATTTCATTATAGGTTAGTTTGTGATCAGGTCTCGCCTTTTCTGCTACTGTTTGCCTTAACAAAAAGTTACGAAAGTACACTAATATGGCACGAGGATATAGTACCGGTTTAGGCAGGGGGTTGAAGGGCATTCGATGGGCGCGCTGAACTTCAACGTCCCAATCCCAGGTCGTTAATTCCGGCATCGCTTTGCTAAGCAGCTTCACAACAAAAGTACGTATATTTTCGCCCTCCATCTTTTCAGGGACCCCCAATATGCGTAAATTGTTCTTGCGCTGCCGATTCTCAAAATCTTCCAGCTTCCATTGAATGTCGACTAATTCAGCGTCTTGCAACTTGATTTTCCCTGAATTTGCCATTACCTCGTTTTGTGTAGAGAGTACCCTTGCTTCTATTTCGGTAACTCTTTCCCCAATTTGATTACATGTCTTAGTCAATTTTTTTACCAACCCTTTGAACCTTACGTATAGCTGCCCGGGATTGCTTACTGTCAATAGCTGTCTGTTCCCTATGAGCAGCGATAGCCTGTAATATTGTTTCAACAGCATTTAAAGGGATCTCTTGGCTATTGACCATGTCTGCATTTACATCTGACCCTTGTGCAGCTTGTGTATATTGTATATTGGTTTGAGAGATAGCAGGATGCTCAGCTGGCGCTTGTTGACTCAACCTGGATACTGTTTTAGCCTTGGATCTGATTGTGTTTAGTTGTAAATCTTCCTCAAAACTTCCTTCATCCGAAGTATTAGAAAAGAGCAAAGATTCATCATTTTCATCTTCAGATTCATCGCTAAGTTTTTCATCTCCGTCATCAAGTGATCTAGATTCTGACTCAACCTCTACTCCTGTCTCGTCTGAGAATGAGTAAAATACATTTGCCTCTTTTTCACCTTCAATAGAAGCTGGATGATTAGAGATTCTTGGGTCAACATCGGACGATGGCTGTTCACCAACATTGAGTTCATTATGTTCAATGTCTATCAGCTGAGGCAGAGGGTCGGTAGCTAACTGTCCATGAGCAATAATAGCTGGGATAGGTGGTAACGTGTTTGTTTTAGTTCGCACAATCCCAGTCTCAATTATCTCCTGGCTAGGAGTGTTAATTGTAGTTGCAGAGGAGATCAACGTAATTTGCCCTTCAGCAGTTTCAGCTACACCCATAATGTTCTCTCCAGCCCCAGAGAATGACATACTATGTTTTCCCGTAGTTATTTCTTGACTAATACCTGTACTAGAAGGTGAATCGACAATATCAATATCAACATCAACAAGTGCCGCTTCATTAGGCTCCCCAATGACTTGTATACTCACAGTTTTGGCGGTTATAGCAGGCTGCGCACGTTTGGGTGAACCCAAAGAGTTACAAACAATTTCCAGATTCGGCAATGGTAGAGAGTTGAGATGTTGAGAGTTCGGAGAGGCGTTTACTGTAGCACCTTGTTTTCTCAGTAGTAAATCTATTACTGTATTTCCTGGAGTAGCCATTGTCGGCGTGTTATCCTTATTTATTTTGCGTTTGGACGCCAGCACCTCCTGTTGTGGTGAAGACCCAACAGAAGCAGTAGGCTGTTTTTTATTCCTGGTTTTCGTGGTTGTACTACTACCAGATACAGATCCTGCTCCTTTCTGTGATATATCTTGATGTTGCTGTTGTTCTTCTAATTCCACCTCACGTAGAGCTCTGGCAGCCTTTGCTAGTCTCGAGCGGGCTGCCGCTGCAGACGCAGCTTTGGAAGGCATATCCTTAGCTGTTATCCTGGCGATGTAACACCCGGTTGCCACGGCAGGGTTAAGGGGTGAGAATATCAATCTGCACATCGCCTGTCCCAGCGCTAGGTACAGGTCCTCCGAGAAATATTTCCTCCGATCTTGTAGATGTTTACGATAAACAAGAAATGCGGAAAACGCCTCTGCCTCTACCCCCGCTCTGCTTGCCGGCGCACAGGAGACGCTGGATTCCTGCTGACTCTGACTCCGGCGTTTCAATTGAGAGCACCGGTGAGTAGTTCCACCCTCAATTCTGCAGACGATCCAGCCAAGCAGTGCCTGCAAACACTTGAGCGAGTCCGTTGTCTCCCGTGTTCGTTCATCAGGATATGGCGTTTCACAGCCTGCGCCGAACAATTTCATCCCAGTTCTCTATAGGCTTTCTGGATTTCAGGTTCGGCTTCGGCTTCGGCTTCAGCTCACCCGGCGAAGAATATCCTTCTCTTTATTTTCGGATCTTTTCTTTATCTGACTCCTCTCACTCCTCTCACTGGTTTGTAATGCTCTGTTTTATTTATAATTGTTTTCACATCTTACCGATTCATGTTTTATTGCTAGTTATTAGCATTGTCTCCAGTATTTTCGTATCTCGTACCGCAGATCAAAGAAGTGAGATATTCTCGATTGAAAAAAAAGACGGGTTGAAGGGGAGCTCAAGCGTTGTGCTGCACCTCGGTCAATGGCCAGACCGCCATCTTAAAGAGTAGAATTTCTCAATTTATTTTCTTCATTGAGGAGTTCAGATAATAATTCTTCATAATGTTCCAACGAAGCCAACACGTGTTTCGTCTGGTCAGTTTTGACCTTGGACTTCCTCAGGGCTGAAACCCAAATGACAGAAATAATATATGTTTGAATAAACTCCACTTTAAGGAGATATAATTATCTGCACTAATTACCATAATTCAGTAAATCATGGAGGGATACACCCTCATACCCTTAAGTGTCAATAAAAATAGTAAAAGAGAAAGACACCAAATTCAAACTTAAGACACCCTAAAGTGATGTAAGTACATATAAAGATATAGTGTAGATAGCCACCAAAGTAAGTGTCACTAATAGTTTCTCAGTCATACACAGTAGGTCATGACTTTCTTCATTAACTTAAGATGAGGACCAAAATGAGTCACAACGTACCAGTACAACACTCTCAATCCATTTAGATCCAAGTAGTAAATATCTCATTCCTTTCTCCATCTAAAATCAACCACAATGATTTAGAGTATTTCTCCTATTAGAATTATTCTCTCATAAAATTCAAATATACTCATACACTCGAACTCACCCCTTATTTTGTTATAGTCCTGACCTTTCGTTTGTCCCCATAGCCAGCAGAGCTATCTAGAAGAAAATTATTGAATATTTTTATCGGTCACCTTAATGTATATCCATTTGTCTGCTATCTCGAAAATAGTTGACAAGGTAGTTCATAGTATACCTCACCTTCCACAGCGCTTTTCCGTATATGCCGGTTAGCTTCTACTACAATCTGTTTCCTCCGTCAGAAAGTGTGAGTACGGCACCTAAAATAGTAATACTCTCATTAAGTTCCTAATTATCTAATGCGATCTCACATAAGTTCCTCTATTATAACTAACAATCATGCTCCCGAGCTATCCGCTTACCTCAAGCTTCCAGTTACAGTCGTATCATCGTAGCGTTCTACATCTGCGCCATCTTTCGTCTCTTATTTATACAGCGGTAGAGTAGGCACCATCTTAGTAAAGTAATATCTTTATCGCTCTACTTTCCCCAATTAAACTTCGTTATGATTCCTATATTAGTTGCATTTTCAAATCAGTAGTAGCTAATTTTGTGAGCGTATCTATTTTATTCTCTAAATCATGTAAATTGCCCTCTTAGTATGTATCTTAATTACGTCAACCGGTATGTCAGAAATATGGTCGCCATCTTAGATTGGGCACCGTAGTTAAGATAATATAACACATTAACATAGTTTCTTAGAGCGGTAGATCTACCTTTCTAGTTTTAATGTTATTATTATTTTCTTATATTCTTGATATTGGGGTGGTTTGAAGCGGAGCGGATCTGGGGTCCTGATAACAGAGAGTGGATCCAGTATATACACTACTGGGGTCGTTTTATAGATGACTGCCTTTTGATCTGGACAGGAACCGTAGAACAGCTCAAGGGATTTTTTGACTATTTAAATGATAATACATTTAATCTAAAATTTACAACACATTATGATTACAAAAGCATCACGTTTCTGGATATAGAGTTGTTTGCTGAAGGAGATAGACTGAGAAGCAGAATGTATAGAAAACCCACTAGTTGTAATGCAATTTTACACACTGGAAGCTGCCACCCCAGCAGCCAAATTAATGCTATACCATATGGGGAAATGGTGAGGGCACGGCGAAATTGTACTTTAGATAGGTATTTTGAGCACAATGTGAAAGACATGTCATATAAATTCATGAATCGAGGATATGAAGAGAAAGTGATCAAATCCGCAATAACTAGAGTCATGAAACTGAAACGCAGTGAAACCCTTAAAAAGAAAAACAAGAAAAAGAATGAGAAAGAAGACAAAGTTAGAATGATAACTAACTTTAGTACAGAAAGCACGAGGCTCTACTTGGTTTTGAAAAAACATTGGCACTTATATCTACTGGATCAAGACCTGCAACGTTACCTAACTAGGAACCCTAGTCTTACCTTTAAGAAAGGTTTGACTTTGTCAAATATGTTAAGTCCCAGTTACCCTAGGAAACCTGAGACTTCAGATTGGTTGACTAGACACAAAGGGTTTCACAAATGTGGGAGGTGCAAATCATGTAGGTGGTCGAAAAAGAAAGTGGTACAGTTTAATTACAATGAGACTGGAGAGAATGTTATTGAAATGTTTATAAACTGTGATACCACCTATGTAGTGTATGTTATTGTATGCACCTGCGGTAAAATATACGTGGGAAGCACGATACGGAGATTGGGAGATAGAATGACAGAACAATACAGAGCATTAAAACAAGGAGACACACGTTACCCTATCGCATCCCATATGGTTCAAAACTATGAGAGTAAAGAAAACCATGTTTTTAGCTATTATGGTATTGACCACATAAAACAAGACCCTAGGGGAGGCAATAGAATGTTGACATTAAGAAGAAGAGAAGTGATGTGGTTGATTATATTAAAAGCTGTGGAACAAGGATTGAACATAGATCACGAATATGAATTCTTTTTGGGTCAGGAATAATGTACTTTTGTCATTATCTGCAATATTTGGGAATAAGGTTTTACTAGATGAACTTCATGTATCCAGGGAATGATGCAAAGGAGAAATCTGTAATGTATTTATAACAATGCTTACATAAGAATTATAATGTACAATGTTTACATAAGAATTATAATCTATTAAGGTTAATGATGTAGTTATTAAGGCTACATGACACACAGTATTGGAATTAATGGACGTTGAGTAATTACTAGATATCAGGATTAACTCTCTCTTTGACTCCGTAATGTGGTCTTTTGCCTTTACGATATACTTTTTAGAAGATGTGACCTCTAAAGAGTGCAACGTACCAAGTAAAGCTAGTGTCTTGAAGTATTTAGAGAATACGCAATAATATGTTACTTTACCCTCCATTTAGAATGGAGTAAACTCCAATGATATGTTGCTCCCCATGCTGATAACTTGCTGATAGATCTAGTATAAGATATGTAAAAATAATAAATAAATAAATAATAAAATAAACCATTATTGTTAACTAGGATGTGTTAAGAAGGACCATGTTACAATAATATGCTAGAATATTTAAGTCATATAAACCCATGCGGTAGGATAAATTGTCCATTGTCGGTGCCCGTACCTTTATAGAACTATACTGACTATGAATGTTTTCAGTAAAAGGATAGTTTTCATATTTACTGTAATCCATGACTAGAGAGATATCTTAGGATGGATTAATAATAATTGGACTTTAGTAATCTCAAGAACAGGAGATATGATTATAACAAGGATATAGGAACTAGAAAGGCAGATTTGATCGTTCGAAGATGGCGCCTCTAATCTTATGTATTACTTGAGCTACGGAGCCCAAACGAAGTTAGCGTACCATGACACTGTAATGCTGGGTGACGTAACTAAGATATATACTTAGAGAACAAACGGCAATATATACGACTTTAAGATATTATTAATATCAAGAATAGAAGAAAATAATATTAACATTAAAACTAGAAAGGTAGATCTACCGCTCTAAGAAAATATGGTGCCTACTCTACCGCTGTATAAATAAGAGACGTAAGATGGCGCAGATGTAGAACGCTACGATGATACGACTGTAACTGGAAGCTTGAGGTAAGCGGATAGCTCGGGAGCATGATTGTTAGTTATAATAGAGGAACTTATGTGAGATCACATTAGATAATTAGGAACCTAATGAGAGTGTTACTATTTTAGGTGCCGTACTCGCACTTTCTGACGGAGGAAACAGATTGTAGTAGAAGCTAGCCGGCATATACGGAAAAGCGCTGTGGAAGGTGAGGTATACTATGAACTACCTTGTCAACTAGTTTTGAGATAGCAGACGAATGGATATACATTGAGATGACCGATAAAAATATTCAATCATTTTCTTCTAGATAGCTCTGCCGGCTATGGGGACAAAAGAAAGGTCAGGAGTCGAGTGTATGAGTATATTTGAATTTTATGAGAGAATAATTCTAATAGGAGAAATACTCTAAATCATTGTGGTTGATTTTAGATGAGAAAGGAATGAGATATTTACTACTTGGATCTAAATGGATTGAGATAGTGTTGTACTGGTACGTTGTTACTCATTTTGGTCCTCATCTTAAGTTAATGAAGAAAGTCATGACCTACTGTGTATGACTGAGAAACTATTAGTGACACTTACTTTGGTGGCTATCTACACTATATCTTTATATGTACTTACATCACTTAAGGGTGTCTTAAGTTTAAATTTGGTATCTTTCTCTTTTACTATTTTTACTGACACTTAAGGGTATGAGGGTGTATCCCTCCATGATTTCCTGAATTCTGGTAATTAGTGCAGATAATTATATCTCCTTAAAGTGGAGTTTATTCAAACATATATTATTTCTGTCATTTGGGTTGCAGCCCTGAGGAAGTCTAAGGTCAAAACTGACCACACGAAACACGTGTTGGCTGCGTTGGAAAATTATGAAGAATTGTTATCTGAACTCCTCAAAGAAGAAATTAAATTGAGAAATTCTACTATTCGAAGACTTTGATTTATGAACTTTGAGTGCTTGGAAGTAAATTGTATACATATTTAGTAGAACAGTCAATGTGCTGATTTATCTGGAATTGTGTTGATCCATTATATTGGAAATCTAACTTTTTAAATATGGCAAGTTTGCACATACTGCAGTTGCCACATTTAAATGATCCTTTATTCAAGGTGTGCAACCATGTGGGCTCTCTTGGTTTTTGGTTAGGGTAACTTGGACTGACAATGCTGTGTTTGGTTCTACCTTTGCGGTAAACAATATTCGTATAATTCTTGACGTGAGGACATGAACTGGGATCAGATGTTAGGAGATGCCAGTGTTTTTTTAAAATGTTGAACATCTTATATGTCCAAGGATGATAATTTGTGATCAATTCCAAACTAGATGCTGTTTTGAGGTCCCTACTAGTTTTTGTTCTCATACTCAGGGTATCAGCTCTTGACAGCCTTGAGACCCTTTTTTTAGCCTTATGAATTATCTTTTTGTCATAGCCTCTTGCGAGGAATCTAGACTCCATGTCTTGTGAACAAATCTTGAAATCCATGACATCACTACAATTCCTGCAAGCTCCATACAATTCCCCATAGAGTATTGCATTCACCTGTGACCTAGAAGAGACGGACAGAGAGCTAATAGGCAGTCCATCCGTTTAGGAAACCGGTTCCTAAAAGACTAAGGGTTAGATGTAGGTAAATAGTATTTACCGATTCGTAAATACCGAATTTTACCGATTTGGTATTTACGAATCGGTAAATGCTATGTAGCTAAAAATTCGGTAAAAATTACCGAATCGTTAAGATTCGGTAATTACCGAATCGGTATTTACTGATTCAGTAATTGCCATTCATTCCTATGGGTCTGGAGGCCCATAGGAAGGAATGTCAATTACCGAATCGGTAAATACCGATTCGGTAAAAGGGGGAAAACATTGAAAGGTGGCAGGGTTTCACTTTGACACCCTGTTGCACCCCTCAATTGTGTATGCGTGCACATGTTGCAGACATACATGCCCTAAGGGCATGTATGTCTGCAACATGGCACTGAAGCAATTTGCATTAAATTGCTTTTTTTTTGTTGTTATCTACCACCAACTTGTAGTTGGTGGTAAATAACGAATCCTAACATTGGATAAGCACTCATTTAAGTGCTCCCTATATTAGGAATTCGGTAATTTACCAAATCGGTATTTAAGAAATCAGTAATTTACTGATTCCTTAAATTACCGGTTCGGTAAATTACTGAATCCTTAATTTCGGCCCCATACATAAGAAAAGCCTATTACCGGTCGGTAACAGCCGAAATTCGTTATTTTCGGCCATTAGCGACCGGTAATAGGCCACCTACATCTGGCCCTAAATTAGGAAAAAAGGAGGAAAAACATACAAACATGTTCCCGGGGTTGTGGAGCAGGGTCAGACATAAGGGCCATCTTGACCTGGCAAGGGTATAAGTGGCAGACAATCTATTGAAGGAGCTGAGCCCTCACCACTAGATCCGGGGAGTAAGCAGCCTAATGTGAAAAATCCCGGGCTGTAACTGATGCAGGAAAAATAATGACAACATCCGGATCTGCCAGGGGGTGTTACTACTTGGCAGTTCCCTGTGAAAAAAACTCATAGACATCGACTATGGGTGAGCAAGGAGGGAGCTACCCCCTCACTACGAGATGTAGGGAGTACACAGCCTTGCATAAAGAAATTACCAGGCTGATGCAATAAAGTGCAGATAGAAACATTGACCGGAACTGCCTACGGGAAATAAATTGTGACAATATGCCGAGAGTTGACCTCAAGAGGAGGGTACCACATACCTTAGAATAAGGTCCTCATCTCCGGTCCGTGCAGCCGGGGAGTGGCACACTAGTAGGGATTCAAATATTGTCGCTTATGGAAGAGTATTGTCTCTGCCTACACGGAAAGTAGAGGTAGAGAAAGTCTTCAGGGCACAAAGCAGACCAAGAAACAAATTAAGGGCTCAAAACACTCCTTGATGGCGATCGGAGCCAGGCAGCCTTCTTGGCAGAGAGTGAAGTGTCAAGGCAGAGGAACCCCGAGGGAGGCAATGGACCGAGGGAAACACCTGACAAGACAAAGGTTTCCCCAGGCTGAAACAATACTTGGAGAGACACAGCCATAAGGGGAAATGCGAGTGTATTCAATGCGAAAGCGCATAGGTAACTTGGCTCTTCATAGAAGGCTAAATAAGGGTAAATGCATAAAACAATTAAAGCATGGACAGCATAGTAGGCACCCATAATTAATGGCTAACCAAGTAAACTCAAAAAGACCTAAGTTGTTCTGGAAACTACCTTTTAAGGTGAAAAGGCCAAGGATTCTTACAAGACACAAAGGGGAGGGGGGACCTAACCATGAAAACATACTGCTTCAATTTCAAGCAAAAGAGTAACACAAGACAAGTGACAAGTATCACCCTATGCAGGGTGTACAGATGTGTGTCAAACGCAGATGACTGGTTCAGAACAAGACACATAGAACCAATTATGTGTATATAAGGCTAAACCGAGGTATTCCATCATTCAAACCATTGGTATTAGTGTGCAACGTGAAGACCCAACGTTGTTCTTTCTGAATAGAAACTGGGTCATGTTAGCGATGGGCTGGCTAATATTGGGTTTGTCAAAAACAGCCCAATGAAAATCATTGGCATCATGTTTTGCTTCCAGGAAGTGTGTGGTAAGCCTGTAAATCTGTTTCCTGCAGCGCATCGTGCTCTTATGTTCAATAATGGGTGTTTTGACATTTCTTGTGGTCATGCCCACATACTTAAGACCACAGGGGCAGGTGATGAGATAGATTAAACCCTCTGAGTTACAGTTGGTATGTTGTCTTAACTTCCAGGGGTGACCCATACCTATGTCTATGGAGGTTTTATGTGGGGGTTGTGCACACACACACACTACAGCTCTTACAGGGAAAATGCCCTTTAATCAGTGGAAAATTCCAAAGTGTATTCTGTTGGAGCAGCCGTTCCATCCGTGGTCTCATGTGGACTAACTGGTCCCTGAGGTTGGCACTATGTTTAAAGGCAAACATAGTTTTGGTTAGAGTGCAGATGCATTTGTTCAGAATGTTCCAGTTCTATTAATGCTTTTTTGCAGGAGATTGTACTTGCTGCTAAAAGTGCTGACACAGATCAATCTCTCCGTGGTTTCTTTTCCAGGATGCTGATCAAGGAGAGCTTCCCTGTGATTGTTATGCGCTCTTTTCATGGATTTATGGACCAGTGAATGAGGATATTGTCGGTCGAGAAGTTGTCCTGCTAGAGTGGATGCATGCTTTTTGTATTTCACCACATCAGTACAGTTGCACCGAATCCTCAAGAATTGGCCAAAGGGTAAATTGTCCCGTAGGGATTTAGGATGATAGCTAGAATAAGAAAGGAGGGAGTGCTTGGCCTAAGGTTTTTGTATACAATTCCTGTGCTCAAACTGCCTTCCATATTGTAAATCAGGAGGTTAAGGAATGGGAGTTTCTTTTTGCTGAATTCACAGGTAAACTTGAGGAATGTATTGCAAGAATTGAGCCAATAAATGGATGGACTGCCTATTAGCTCTCTGTCCTTCTTTTCCGGCTCCATACAACTACCATCGTGGACACTCCTACCCCATACAAGGGCGGAGATGTTCCATGGTTTCCTCACTTGCTACAACATGGGTGTTTTTGCTTGCCTGGATTTACTTTCCCCACAGATGCCAAGTTCCTTGCCATTGTGCATCTCTTGTAACATGTGTGTGATCCCTGGTAATTCTAATTTCCTTGTGGTGTATCACACAAGACAGTCTGAGTTCGAGGTCGCTTCATTCAATGTTAATCTTAGGTATTCCCATCCCATACCCAAGTACTCACACACAGTGCATTTGGACAGTTATCAATACATTCATCCTGACATTGCTGCCTTCCATGGCTAACTGCATAGATTTGTGGTTAAATGCATAACCAATCAGTCCTCAAACCCTAACATTCTAAGCCAACTGTGTGATATATTTTTTGTATGACTGTACATCAGTCAACTCTCACTTTCCTTTTTTCCTTTTTTCTTTGCTCCCTTTTTCTAGGTTTTGAATGCCACCTTGACTGCGTGCACCGAGAGTGAGTTGCCATTAGCATCCCCAACAAGACGGGTAAGCACATGAACAATAATTCTCCTCTTAAATTCTGAAGCCACATTCAAGATTTAGAATACAACATTTATTTGTGGCATGATTTGTAAGGAGTGCATTTTGAAACATGTATCAAATCCCTGTTTGTAACATTTGTCTCTTTATAGGGACGCCGTGTCTCTTTATAGGGACACCGCTGACTAGCAGAATTTTCCAATTGATGGATCAACCTAATTGGCTGTATCCTTTTTCCCATCGTCCAGATTTATTATGGTGGCAAGATTTACACACTCACACTATCTCCCATTTTCACCTGGTCCTGAAGAAAGCCATGGCACTTCTACAGAGGGCATTGAGGCTGAGACATGTTGACCAATTGACCACCTAGAGACCATGTTAGGTTGAATTCTCCTGCCATCGCCAGCATGCATTTTTTTATCCTGACCCCTTGTTGTTTCATTAAAATTAACTTTTAACATACCCGGTAGCCAGTTTTATTCTCACTGTCACTCTCTTCACATACTCCCTCCACGTCTTGCCCATCTGAAGGTTTTAGTATCCCTCCCTACAATCATAAACAAAAGATCCCTGAGCGCCTCCCTCACATTGATGGGGTTGTAGCCCACACTGCAACTAGGTTTGCAGTGCGAGGAGGTTCCCGAATTTCTTTTAAGCTATTTTCAACGCTCTCTTAATGAAAGAAAATTTGATAGTAGCTTCAATTCTGTTGGAGGAAATGTTTAAAAGAAAGTTTCTTCCTGTTTGTGGAAGGAAACATTTTAATCATGCTGTTTGTGTAGAATGTGTTGATGTTTACCTTTTGTGATGGAGTTTTGACTATAGATGAGCATCTTCCTATGAAGTTTGTATTTGGATTTCTTTTGGAGGTTGTTGTTCCGAAATAATATAAAAGTTAATGTTAAAACATTTTGCATATGTTTCAAAAATGTTATTTAATGTTGTATAATTAAATAATATGCCATACATTTAAATCATAGTTGGTAAAAACAATTTAGTTCATGTTTGGTTCTTTATTATACTTGAAGACAGTAATTCTCAGGGGTTGATTCCGATCTTGTTCTGAAAGCATGCCGAAGAAATTGGTTCTGGAATGCTTTCCGACCGACTCGATCGCGAGCTTACCGAATAATGAAGTACGATGCAATGCATGTTAAATCCCACTGACTCCCCTGGAATGCAATCTGTTCAACCAAATCGTCCACAAGCAAGCCCGATGTGACTGACTCATTCGGAAACGCTGAAGATTAGTCTTCCGGTCATGAATCAGACTCGGTTTAAACCGCAAACAGATAAAGAGGCATCCAGCCCGTTTTCTGAACCGTGTTGTTCTGTGTAACAAATGTCAAATGTGAAAAGTCAAAAACAACCCTTGGCAACACCAAATAAAATGGAAGCCAACCTATATAAAGGGCCAAAAACATGTCCATGATCCTTTTGCTACAACACAACTGCTGCTACCTCACTGAATCTGCCACACATTCCCTGCGCTCCACCTCAGACACTCTCACTTCACACTACTTGCATTGATTTTGTCTGGTAATAATTATCACAAACACACACTCTTTTTCTTATTCACATTCACCCTCACCTTCACACTCACCCTCACCTTCACACCCACACTCAACATTGCCCCAAATAATAAGCCATGTTTCACATATAAGGAGTTGAAAGTGTTTGTAGATGAGATTCTCAGAGTAGAGCCACAGTTATTCGGGATCAAGTCCAACAGACCCCCTTTCACAGAGAAATAGGATGTGGGACAGGATAGTCAGCAAGGTGAACTCTCAAACACCTTGCATGTGCACAATAAATGCTATAAGCAATAGGTACTATGATGTGTGAAGGAGGGTCAAGGACTTGCTGGCCAGGGAACATGCACAAATCCAGCAGACTGGTGGTGGCCCTCCTGCACAACCTGTGCACTTCACTTCCTGGCGAGAGATGGTGTGTGCCATCCTTCCGCGGTGTGTGGACTCACAAAAGCACCAGAGACCGGTAAGTACCCAATACACATTCCAATAAAGTTACCAATGATGCCCCTAGAGACATCACTGTAAATGATAAACTTAAACAAATGACTGTTTTATCACAGGAAAAAAAATAGAGTCAAAGAGCATGTGATGTGTAGGTCAGATTGATAACAAATATACCTGCAATGATAATGAAAATGCACAAAAATATTAACATGTACATACTTCTCACAAACTCACACAAAGGCCTTGTACTCCAAACAACATGCGGTAGAGATGGGTCTCAATATCCATAATGAGTATCAGTACTATCAGGGACAGGAGTGACAGCAGTATCAAATTAATACTTCAGTGTTTCAGTGTCAATTTTAACCATGTATATGTGCTATGACTTCGTTAGCCATGGTTATATGAGAGTGTTGTATCTATGAAGCATGTATATAATAATTGATGGTAATGTGTACCGATACAAGTTGCCTTAATATTTGCTAACAGTAACTATGTACTTTGAGTATAACCTCCAGACAAATCTATTATGTGTTACTAATGGGGATTGAATGTCTTCTCTTGATTGTTAAATATATTGAGGATTGAAAGTTATTCGAATTATTTGAACGCAATGTGGTAGAGTTACGATACAGTAAGATAGTATAGTTGTAATAATCAACATAAAATATGGTAATATGGTAATTTAGATTATGTATAATTGCTATGTTCTGACATTAGATAAGACTTTTATCACTGTATAAATACCTAGCTTCTATTGGCATACACAAGCACACCTCTTTTTCCTATTCTTTACCTTAATTTTCTTTACTAATACTATTAGGGCATAGAAGACCAAAGGATTCCTAAGTTAGCTGCTTGACCGAACGTTATGCACGCTACCTTTAAGATTGTCTAATATAATACTTTAATGTGTACAAAGTGAGAAATGTTGTCCTGGAGTATCGTAATGGATTGAAGCTATATAGGATTAATATATTAGACTCGTTCTTCGTTCAAGATAGCATGGATTGGCACATATACAAAGTGTTTGAGAGATTTAGATATAGCCTAAGTTTATTAGTTGGGGATGAGCCGTACCGTAATATTTAGCGATAGGACACTGATAGAACTTGCAACACTTTTGACTATAGTGTGATTACCTCATAAGTGTGATTATTGAAACTAGACCAAGATTAAATAAACTGTCATTATATTATCCATATAAAGGAATCCTTTACCTAACTGAGAGTGCAGCTTCAATTGCTGGGCAATTTAGTGAGTGAACATATATGCGGCGGTTCCAGGCTGCAGAGCGACCCACCGCCCCTCAGTTAATAGGGGGCCTAACGATGGAAAACTGCATCAGTGAAGGCTCGGTGGGTGATTTATTGCAAGCAGGCAAAGTCTCATCCGGAAAGCCCAATGGAGGGCTAGAAACCGTCCTTTTATTTAGCACGAACATTCGAACCCACTAGAGGGTACAAATCATGCATGAATTTAAACTTTTGAGACCAGTGTGCAATGCGAGTACAACGTCAGTGAGAGCAACGAAGCGTCACACCGGAGGCCGATTAAATGGATTTATAAAAGCACACAGGGTCTCCAAGTTTAGCAAGCAGCTTTTGGAATACTCGTTGTTTGACCCAGGAGGAAGGAGATAGAAGTCTCCGAAACGTGTCGGCCAGGAGGACAAAAGAGGGGTTGTTAAGTTGCCTGCTTTATCCAAATAAAGGAATCCTTTACCTACCTGAGAGTACAGCTTCAATTGCTGGGCAATTTAGAGAGTGAACATATATGTGGCGGTTCCAGGCTGCAGAAGCAACGCACCGCCCCTCAGTTAATAGGGGGCCTAACGATGGAAAACGGCATCAGTGAAGGCTCGGTGGGTGATTTATTGCAAGCAGGCAAAGTCTCATCCAGAAAGCCCAATGGAGGGCTAGAAACTGTCCTTTTGTTTAGCACGAACATTCGAACCCACTAGAGGGTACAAATCACGCATGAATTTAAACTTCTGAGACCAGTGTGCAATGCGAGTACAACGTCAGTGAGAGCAACGAAGCTGCACATTGGAGGCCGATTAAATGGATTTATAAAAGCACACAGGGTCTCCAAGTTTAGCAAGCAGCTTTTGGAATACTCGCTGTTTGGCCCAGGATGAAGGAGATAGAAGTCTCTGAAACGCGTCGGCCAGGAGGACAAAAGAGGGGATGTTAAGTTGCCTGCTTTATCCAAATAAAGGAATCCTTTACCTACCTGAGAGTGCGGCTTCCATTGCTGGGCAATTTAGAGAGTGAACATGTATGCGGCGGTTCCAGGCTGCAGAAGCGACGCACTGCCCCACAGTTAATAGGGGGCCTAACGATGGGAAACGGCATCAGTGAAGGCTCGGTGGGTGATTTATTTCAAGCAGGCAAAGTCTTATCCGGAAAGCCCAATGGAGGGCTAGAAACTGTCCTTTTATTTAGCACGAACATTCAAACCCACTAGAGGGTACAAATCACGCATGAATTTAAACTTCTGAGACCAGTGTGCAATGCGAGTACAACATCAGTGAGAGCAACGAAGCGGCACACCGGAGGCCGATTAAATGGATTTATAAAAGCACACAGGGCCTCCAAGTTTAGCAAGCAGCTTTTGGAATACTTTTTGTTTGGCCCAGGAGGAAGGAGATAGAAGTCTCCGAAACGCGTCGGCCAGGAGGACAAAAGAGGGGATGTTAAGTGGCCTGCTTTATCCAAATAAAGGAATCCTTTACCTACCTGAGAGTTCGGCTTCAATTGCTGGGCAATTTAGAGAGTGAACATATATATCTCTATATACATTTGAATGTTGTTTCTTTGACATCTGGGAAAGTCTTTCTGTTAGAGGGAATTACATAAATCAAGCCCCAAGCCGTATTCTGAGAACAGTCTTTGATGTGTTTCATTTCATAGAGTGAAATCCCTTTCCAGATGATGTTGTGTTGCTTTTATTGCTTTGTCGTGTATGAGCCTCCATGTGAGAGGGTGGTATACTTTATTAGCTGGGAGTGTGAAGCAATACAACACCTCCATGGATGTTGCAGTCAAGTCAAACAACCTGCACCAGCATCATACATCTTGATAGTAGGCGCCCATTCATTGTCAGGTAGCCAAAGTCCCAGATGACCTGGTTGGGCAGTGTGGGAGGAGGAGTGTTTGTACAGACTACATCTCCTTTCAGGCTCTGTCCTACACACACCTTCCCACACAACCCAACCAGGCCACCAGGAAGACAATGAGGGGAAGTGTACTTGCAAGATGTTAGACACCTGTGTATGGTTTCAGAGTTTACCACAACTCCCATCATTGCCTTGTGCTCCTCACACCATTCCCCTGTTTTAGACATCTTGCTAGTATATTTCCATTCGCCATCAGGGACAGCATAGTCCCAGGTCTGCTGTATGTCCTGGCTGGGAATATGTGTGTATGACAAGTCATGATTGGAGTTGAAGTCATTGCTAACACTCATCCTCACACCAAGCCCAACAAGCCCACATAGAACTGACGTTCCCTGACAGTCAATGAGAATGTACTGGCAAGATGACTGGCCCTGTGGACTGCTGTTTGGAGCTCAAGGCACTGTTGGTGAGTTGTGGACAAATCAGACACCAATCACCAGTGGCAGACATCTCAGAACTAAATTGCCACACTGTTAGGAAAGTAGAGTCATAGGAAAGATATGTAGGCTGGGTAGGAAGGTGTGTGGAGGACAGAGCCTGATGGGTGATCGAGTGAGGGCAAACACTACTCCTCCCAACCAGCACAAACAGACCACCCAGAACCATGCTTACCTGATATTGAGTAGAAATCTACTGATAAAATGTCTGACATTGGGGACTTCTGTCTGGACAACTACGCCCTGCAGGTATTTGTGGAAAATAGGCACCAGTCATCAGTGTTAGACAACTTGCAAGTACAGAAACACTCACTGTCAGGGAAGCTGAGTTACAGGTAGGCTTTTGCTGCTGGCTGGGAAGGTGTGTGCTGGACAAGGCCTGGTGTGACTTATAGACATTGCAAAAACGAATCCTCACACCCAGCCATGCTGACTCCTCTATGCCAATGCTTACCTCACAGTGAGGGGGTTGTACTGGTGTTGTGTAGTTACTATATATCTCATATAAAGAATCTGCGCGTTCGGATAACATAAACTGTGAGTTTGATGTCAGACTGGTTCCAAGCACTCCCACCGAGAATGTTAACCTGTGTGCATTAGCTAGCTCACAGTGCCACTAGAATTTCCTCTTATCAAGGAGAAAATGTTTCTGGCAACCTCAGAACAGGACAACCCTGATCCCTCAGAATCGTGGAAACAATGTACTACCTTTCGCTCAGTCCTTCCTGCTCACTTATTCAATCTCAGGGAGTTACACAGAAGAAACATTTGGGTGTGTTACAATAAGAATTTATTGCACAGTTGTTCTTCTAGTGTAAAATAGAACTGCTGCAACAACCGTTAGACAGTAGCAGATATAAATGATTAGCAGTACAGTAAAGACAAAAGGATAGTACAGTTCTACCATCTTGCAATAATCATGAATACATGCATGAATATAAAATGCATGATAAAAAGAACGCGCATACTCCTACGAATCCTGTCTAGATGTACCTAAGTATACCTAGCATGTGAGTAGGTGTGAAGCCAAGAATCCCTCTAGGATTTTGCCTAACCCCCTTACTTGAAGTGAGAGAGTGTGAGACCCCGTCCTGGTCTTGAGTTGGACACCCCACGAGGGATGGGTTAGACCACTGTCAGCTGAAGAGTCTGCATGCAGGGGCCTCAGCATCTCTGGTCAGTGTGTCGGCAGGGAAGTCTCGGTCTCTTCTACCTAACCCTAGTGAGATCTGCTGTATTTCTACAGGAAGTATCTAGGGTTCCTTTGTTCCTTGTTTCTTTTATTAGCCATTGTTTGATTTGAGCATAATGTATGGGATGAACCTTGTACGTAGATATTATGAAGGTGGTATAGCCTCTAGAAACCAACTCCTGTCAACGCCCTGTGCACAAAACATGCAAGTGTGTCAGCCCTATTGTTATTACACTTCCATTCACTGTCAGGTAGCCATTGGCACAGATGAAGTGGTTTTGCTGGTTGGGGGGAGGAGTGTTTTCCCTGACTACATCTACCACCAGGCTCTGGCCTCTACACATCTTCCTACATCGCCCAAATAGCTTACATGGGACTCTGCTTAATTGACAGTGATTGGCAATGTGCTACCAAGTTGACAGACACTGCTGCATAGGTTCTGAAGCAGAAGGCCTTGATATGTGTTGCAGTCAAGTCAAACAACAGGCACCAGTGTCAGATATCCAGCTGGTTCATTTTTCACCACTGTGAGGTAGGCATAGTACATGCTGGGCTGTTTGAGTTGGGTGGGAAGGTGTACGTAGGTCAGGGCTTGATGGAAGTTGTAGCCATAGCAAATACTCCTCTTCGCATCCAGACTAGATAACTCCTCTGGTCCTATTCAAAATCCACAGTGAAGGAAAGTGGACTAACAAGATGGCTGACAATGTTGTGTGGTGTCTGGGGCACAGGGCCTTGTTAAATGTTGAAATGAAAGTCAAACAGGCACCAGTTTCAGCCAATTTGGAGGTACATTTATACTCACTGTCATGTAAGCATGGTTCCTTTTGGGCTGTTTAGGATTGGTGGGACGATGACTGTGAGCTCTGACTACATCTCCCAGCTGGCCCTGTTCTACACACACTCTAAACACCCAGCACAAACAGCCCCCCTGTAACTAAGCTTACCTGACAATGAGTGGATATGTACTGGTGGACCACAAGGCACTGTTGGGATGTGTGGATAAATCAGACACCAGGCACAAGTGTCACACATCTTGATAATGCATTACCAATCACTCCCTGTAAACCATTCTGACATGTGGTCAGTTGTCACTAGGAGGGAAGAGTGTGTGAAGGACAGAGCCTGGTCCGAGTCGGAGTAATGGTAAACACTACTACATCAACCCCGAAAAACCACTTTATCTGCCAGTTAGCCAAAGTCTCAGAATAATTAGCTGGGCTGGTGGGAGGAGGAGTATTTTAAAAGGCTACAACTCACTTTAGCACTGACTAACATACACCTTCCCAACCATCACAAACAGACCAACAGGAGCTAAGCATACTCATAGTGTTTTGGAACTTACCAGCACAATGCATGACACTGGGCACAGGTGTCTGACTTGTCCACAAATACCAACAGTGACTTGTGCTCAAAAAAACAGTCACCAGTGTCAGCCATCTTTGTCAGTACATATCCACTTATTCAAAGGAAAGCATAGTTCCAGGGGTGCTGTTTTTGCACAGTAGAAAGAGTGTGTGTAGTACAGGGCCTGATGGAGTTCTAGCCCTTGCAAACAGTCCTCCTTACACACAGCTATACAAGACCACTAAGAGCCATGATTCCCTGATAGTGAGTGGACATCTAACTCTAAAATGGCAGAGACTGGGGCCTGGTGTATGGAGCACAAAGCCATGAGGAGAGTTGTCTTCAAGGCATACACCAGTTTCCAGTGCCAGACAGCCGGCAGGGGCATTCTGACACATTGTGAGTTAAGCTTATGCCTGTTTGCGCTGGGCAGGAAGGAGTATGTAGGACTTGGCCAGATGTGAGTTAAAAGAACAGCAAACACTTGTATACACACAGCACAACCACTTCATTGGGGGCTATGACTACCTCACGGTGAGGTCATGTGTACTAGCAAGATGGCAGACACTGGGAGCTACTGTCTGAACCTATCACAACTGCCACATTAGCCTATGTGCTACAAACACCAGACACCAGTGACAAATATCTTGCAAGTACACTTACCAACATTGTCAGGACAGCTTTCTTCCTGGTGGCCTGGTGTGGCAGGGTGGGAGGAGGGCTGTAAGTTTCACAAATAGAGCTCAAGCACTCAAACATCAGTTGTTCATAGTTCCATGCCACAAAATTGCAGAAAGTCATGTTTGTGAACTCATCTGACCATGGAGTCAATGTACAAAGTACATGCTCTGTGTAGCCACAAAGTTAACCAGTCACACATTTTGCTAGTCACAGCCATTCACATTTGTTTAATGAGATGATAACAAGAAGCACCTCACTCACTCCATTCCCACATCTTTCTAGCTAAGTTAACAGAATGTGAATGTGTAGACAGCCACACCTATGTGACTGCTAAAGACATGTACTGAGACCAGTACACAGGCACATAAAATACCTGCATAGGGAGAGAAAGTATATGTATCTCACTGTGAAAGTAAAGATATGGACAACACAAACACACATGTGTCATTCACAGGGTGTCAGGAACCAGTCAATGTCTTTCAACATGTAATGTGGGTGGACTAACCACAACATGATCATTTATGCACATACCTGGACATGTCCATTAATCCCCCTCTTGTTCAAAATACATAGTTATCCATAAAATAGACCAGCAACATGGATGAAGGAGGACAATCGATCTCCTTAACTCATCATTAGGTTCAGTAGCCTATGTAATGTGTATTATTTGAGGGGCAATGGACATTCACAGCAGTCATTGTGTTGCTTCTGTACCCACAGGGCTAGCTGGGAACACCACTGGAACCATCCAGGATGGCCAATCCCAGTCTTTGATCCACCAGGAGCTCCCTGGCTTTAATGTCTCATATTAATCTTCGGACGATGAGGAACGACCTGGCCCATCTGGTTTGGGTAACCCACAGCACCAGCAGCGACAAAATTAGGATCCTCTGCACTCACACCCACCTCAGCTGATAACACCAAGCTGACCCCTACCCACACAAGCACAGCAGCACAGGAGACCACCAACAATGTACCAAGCAACATTGATTGAGACAAACAGAACATGAAATATGAACACAACTGAAGCTACAGAAGATTTGAAATATAGATTTAAATTTGCACGGATGAACTTAGGTACATACCACAGCAGCAGTACCCTTCCTATACATGTTACCAAGGTATGGTAACACAGCAATTAGAATGGTGTAGTGTACAAATCACTAGTGTCTGACATCATCAATATGAGCAAGCATCACATTCTCAACAGATCCACAGAAAAATATTAAACCTTTATGTTTTTGCAAACAATTACATGCTTAATAAGTAGACAGAATAGGAACATGTAATGCAAGAGATGTGTGAGACCTGATATACACATCATCTCACATACTCAATCATGCCATGCCCACCACAGGGTGGACACTGTCATGCTGTTATGTCTACATTACACATACAATCACATACACAAAGTATGTCCAATGTTGATGATGCAAATATATGTAACAACACCATCCACTGAAGTCTTAGACAACCAGATAGACTAGTAATCTACATTACTCAAACAAGCTGAAGATGCAGAATAATGTCACTGTCTACTGTTCCAAAGGTAAAAGATTTAGCGATTACTCACACAATAGACATCTACAGTCTGAAATCACAACAATTGCACAATGGGTCATACAGTCCACAAATGCTGTGACAAGGGAAGAATGCACATGTACATCCACCAATATTCAATTGGCACTGTGACCAATACTATGAGGATAACTGGATTTCTCTTCCAACATACTGGTATTTTCCTATATAACAGTGTGTCATATGCCTCTAAAGGTTAGCTCCTCTTGGGAGTATGTCTTATATATTTAAAGTTCCAATCTATTTTTATTTTCAACTACATCCACACATGTAATGCACAGAAATACAACAATCACAGAAGTGTATGCTCTGACAAACGATTATTTAAAGGAC
Organism: Lissotriton vulgaris; assembly: GCF_964263255.1. NCBI lineage: Eukaryota > Metazoa > Chordata > Amphibia > Caudata > Salamandridae > Lissotriton > Lissotriton vulgaris. Next base: position 1,716,326,453 of record NC_141689.1, on the reverse strand, counting down.
GTCGTAGCCACATCAAAATTGATTTTGTCACAGCCGTTGGCTGTTGGTTTTTTTTTGGTGAGCGACGCGGTGAGTATTCAAAGGATGTGGTAGCTGCATCTGAACCAATTCAGTCAAAGCCATTGGCTGTTGGTTGTTATGCTAAACAACACAGCTGAGTATTTAAAGAACGCAGTAGCCACATCCAAACCGATTCGTCAGAGCCATTGGCTGTTGGTTGTCATGGTGAGCGACACGTGTTAGGGCTTATGGCTTCATCCTGTGGATACTGACTCTGTTACCTCCCATCACCAATGTATCAACGTCAATCATGGTCCAATGATGAGATTTTGAACGTCGCTGTAGGCATGTCATTTGCAAGCAATGTAATGCATTGGACCGATTCTGAAAATGCGACCCACGCAAACCTATCACTTTTGCTGCATGGATTTGAGACTGCCTCTGTAGTTTAGATATAAGTCTGTCAGTTTGCTAAAGACTTCACTTGACTGCACTACCTGCATCATTCCTGCACCTCCCCATCTCTCTGCTGCTGATATCCTCTGGGAGCTACTTTGGCACAGACACAGCCCAGGGCCCCAGCTTTCTCAGAGGAGGAGAGCCAGGCCCTGCTGGACACACTCCTGCCACTGCACAGCCAGCTGTATGGCAAACCAGAGGAGCAGGTGAGTGATGATTACAGTGCATTGACATTGGACATGTGCAGTTATCATTCACTACTGGCATTAGGAATCTCATTTGCAAAAATGTAAGTTGTGTTTTTGAAAGTTTAACAGTGTGTAGGGAACTGTTCTGGGCAGGTACACTACTGTAGAAGTGTGTGTACTAGAGCAAACATATCATCACTGTTCTCATGGGGCAGAGTCATCATTAAACACAGGACTGATGCACATATTGCCATATACCTACCCCTTAGACATAGTTTCCAATCTGACCATTACCTATGTGTAGAATTGTCTGACTCAGAAACATGTTGTATATGAACTAAGGGTCAGTTACCATGTCACCCTTACCTGTCAACCCCCATGAGAAGGCCAAAATGTGGAGGACCATCGCCCGGAAGGTGCACAACATGCGGTTCGACACTCAGCGCATCCATCATTGCCGCAGGAGGTGGCAGGACCTTCATGGCTGGGCCAAGAAGATAGCTGTGTTCGAGCTGGGAATGTTACAACCTGGCAAACTCTAACCCGCCCCACATGTTATACATCCTAGCGGTGGTGTTCCTCGACCTGGATGGGCTGTTAAAGGTCAAACAGTAGCAAGGAAGGGGTGAGTATGTGCCTTGTCGCACTTCTATCTTTAAGCATGCATGTTGTAATATCTTAGCCTGATGGCACCTTTATAGGTTGTACGTCAGCCAAACCCACTGTTATTTTCTAAAGATGCATATACAGTAGGACAATTAGACGACTGGTTATGCCCCTTTCCTCAGAGACATGTGAGTAAGTTATGTTCAGGGTAGTGACAGTAGTGCCATGCACATGTGATCAGCAATAATTCAGAAAACATGTGCATGCGGATAAGCTTCAGTAGTAATATCATAGCTTAATATGTGTCTGAACATTGACTGATGAGTGAGCCTGTTCTCAATGTGGTTTTAACAAGTCAGTGAAGTATGTTGTAATTTTAGCACTCATTTTTGGAAAGCCCATGCTATATATTCCTGCAGAATGTGTTGTCTATGTTCAGGCCAAGTAAGTTTGGCTTGGTCAGTGTGCTTATGTTTGGTCCCAGCTGTGATCAAATGTATCCCATGGGACATTCACAGCTATAGTAACTCTGGTCACAGGTCACACTGACCATACATATAATATTGCTGAATATTCCTTTCTCTCCATTCAAAAGAGTTAGTCCATGTGTCTGACTCTGTAAGGATGACAACACAAGCCATTCAGTGTCAAACACAGGTGGTCACCGTTCGAAACATAGCTGCAATTGTGAGGTATGATGTTAGGCACACATTCGTCGGCGGGCACAACGGGAGCCATAGGTGAACCGAATGTGCATGTACTTTGACAAATGTTTCTATAAGACAGCACCGAATACCTGACCCCCATGGTGCTTATCAGCGATACCCATTAGAAATACTACTGGAAGACCAAAAAATCAAGTGAGCGCACTAGGCCTCATAGTTGCATGCAATATGTGCATAGTTTAAAAGCAGGGATACTTAAGTCAATCAATCAATCAGGGTACTTGTAGAGTGCGCTACTTACCTGTGAGTGTCTCAAGGCGCTGAGGGGAGGGAGGGGGGGTGCTGCTACTGCTCGAAGAGCCAGGTCCTGAGGAGTCTTCTGAAGGCGAGTAGGTCTTGGGTCAGCCGTATGCGGGTAGGGAGGTTGTTCCAGGTCTTGGCGGCGAGGTAGGAGAAGGATCTGCCACCGGAGGTCGTTCGTTGGATGCGGGGGACAGCGGCGAGGGCGAGGCTGGTGGATCAGAGCTGGCGGGTAGAGGTGTAGAAGCTCAGTCTGCTGTTAATGTAAGCTGGTCCGGCATTATGGAGTGCTTTGTATGCATGGGTGAGGAGCTTGAAGGTAATCCTCTTGTCGACTGGGAGCCAGTGTAGGTCTCTCAGGTGGGGGGTGATGTGGCTGCAGCGGGGGACGTTGACGATCAGTCGGGAGGAGGCGTTTTGGATGCGTCGTAGATGTTTTCCATAGTCCAGTCTGCTGCTGACGAGGGCCTGTTTCACCGTTCTTCTTGTTTTGGTCAGGATCCACTTGTAGATCCTGCGGAGCATGCGGAGGGTGTTGTAGCAGAAGGAGGAGACGGCGTTGACCTGCTTAGCCATGGAGAGGGAGGAGTCGAGGATGAATCCTAGTTTGCGTGCATGGTCGGTGGGTGTTGGTGCTGTTCCCATTGTGGTCGCCCACCAGGAGTCGTTCCAGGCTGAGGGGGTGGGTCCGAGGATGAGTACCTCCATCTTGTATTAATTCAGCTTCAGACGGTTGCTCCTCATCCAGTCGGCGACGGCCTTCATTCCCTCGTGGAGATTGGTTTTGGCGGTGTGTGGGTCCTTGGTGAGGGAGAGGATGAGATGGGTGTCGTCGGCGTAGGAGATGATATTGAGGTCATGCTGGCAGGCCATTTGTGCGAGGGAGCCATGTAGATGTTGAACAGTGTCGGGCTGAGCCCTGGGGATGCCGCAGATGATGTTGGTGGCTTCGGAACGGAAGTGTAGAGATTCCAGCCCTGAAGAAGGACCCAGGCCTTTTTAGGGTTCCAGTTGTGGGCTGAAACATATTGCCATTTTGATGTGGGTATAATTGAATGAATCACGATAAAAAAAAAATCCTTTCTTTTTTATCAGTTTTTTTCCAGTACCCCAGGTACCCTATGAATAAACATACGGTTTGGGTATACATGTAGGTATTTTTAACGTCACTCATCTGGTTCCCTACATGGCCAGTTAATATTTTATATAAGAACTCCCATAACATCTTTTGGTTGAGTCCGCCCAGGTAGTACAAGCTTACCTGGGTGTGGAAAGATGCCTATGATGAAGCATGTCACAGTAAGTGAGTGAGGTGTCTTCTCCAATATCTTTGGATATTCCTTTACCCTAAGATAGTTGGAGTATTAATATTCAACCAGAGTGGGACCCTTTATTTTCTCCTTCCTCTTGTTTCTCTCTTTCTTTAATGTTGCCTGAATACCGTAACAGATATACAGACACCAGAGTTGCCTTTTGTGATGTGATTGTATCTGGGAGATCGCAACTGATCTGCTTCTCTCACTCTCTCTTGTGAATTTGAGTCACACATTCACAGCAGTTGACATGTGTGTAAATTCTCTTGGCTATTCTTACTTGATGGCTATGTAAACCATGTGTTTGATGCATCACTGTCAGATTCAGAGATGTCAAATATGTACCAATTTGGAGTTAGATACAAATATGAGATGTTGAACAGGAGCAATATGAGCTGTACAAAGTGTGCAATATGTCTAAAAGAAGTGAGGGACATTCAGACTTGGCTCATACAAATGGAGACTTGTGTAGTCTATACAGGATTGATACACAGAGTTGACTCTACTCATGACGAATATAGGTTCAGTAACAATAGTCGATACAGACAATGCACCCAGACGTACAAGCGGCATGGTTTCTACCTGAAGCATTGTGAAGCTGCAGTCATCAGACTTGGACATGTGTAGACCATTTTTCACATCTGTAAAACCTGAGCTGCTTTCAATGTGCAAAACATTCTGATTCTTCTTCATGACACTGTGCATAGATGACACAAGACAGTGACCCACGCGCCTGTCACCCTAGCTATACCTACTACCTTGGTTTCTCTACAATAAGATTCGGATGTGTGAACTAACAGTAGAGATCCTAAGTTACAGGACAAATGTGACCAATCACTGTTATCTGTGTGACATGACTCATGAAATGACTACGCAATATGAATGTTTGAGAAGGAGGACATTTGAGCTGTGACATATGAGACCATGGCTTCCCATTTGAAGACCAAGGATGGCAGAATGGATAGCATGTCTCAATTAAATTCTATGAATCATATTTCCACTATGATGGCTAAACTCCCTTGTAGGAGAAGAGACAGTTATGTCAGGACACAAGACCTTCAGGAGCAAATGACAAAACATCCCCTGCTGCATAGTGCAGTAGTTGACCTTGTTGTTGTGAGATATGATGTTGATAGGCCCAATGTTGCAGATAACATCATGTGTGAGTGAGCAATGGTTAACTGGCAGACTAACAAGTGCCACGTATGTAAAATAAATAAATAAATCAATAAATGCAACAAGAGGAAACAGCACTACTCAATATCACGTTTTGCTGGCTCTGTGAAGAATTGTGATGTCACCTATGTGTCAAGCACATACAAATGATTCATGTGATTCTTTTTCATTCTTTGTCACGGCATCCTCAGCAGCCAGTGAAGGAGACAGTGCCAGTCTGAGTCCTGTGATGAGTCGTCGGAGGGACCCAGTGAGAGAGGGTGAGGGAGCCTCACTCGGGCAGCTCTCTAACTCTAATGGCAGGCTCCAAAGCAGATCATAGCTCCAGTGAAGGCTCCCATGTGGTGGCGGGGAGACAGTGACTGAATCCTCAACCTCAGAATCCACTACTACCATCTCCAACCTCCCATTTGCTCCCAATACCAGTGCCAATGGCCGCTCATGTGGCAGGGGTGAAGTATCCTTTTGGCCAGGCACCTCACCCCTCGTCCCTGTCTCCCCTGCTGCCCTCAGTGTGGAGGCCATCAACATCCTGAGGCAGATCTCTGTGGGACAGACATCAGTGCTGAATGTCCTCCATGCACATACCACTATTTTGACGCAAATGGTGTCATTCCTCGAGGGCATGGACTCTAACATGTCTGCCCTACAGAGATCCAATCAGGCTCTGGCCTCCATACTGACAGCAGCAGTGTCCCTCCCCCTTCTACCTATTCCCCATCCACAGTCCGAATTACCCTAACTGACCCAAGCACATGCAAACACACACATGCACACAACTCAACAGGCACACGTAGCACACAGACACACAGACACAAGTTTACGCCCACACACACACACACATACACGTGTTACCACCCTTGTGGGGACCATGTGTGAATACCTGCCTTGTGGGGACTAATGTTTCCCAATGTTTTTAAAGTAAACTAATAACAGAAAAATGTTAAGAAAAAATTATTGATGATGCAAATATATTTATATTTTTTTAATTCTTTTTTATTAAAGTTTTTAACCCTTTTACCACATTTTCCAATACATATTACAGCACAAAGAGAACCAAAGAGGAATCATACTAACACAAATACTTTTCCAAAAATGAAGACATACTTTGATGGAATGCATGTAATATACATAGGGGCATATTATCAAGGGGGTTTATCTCCGCTTTTTTGGCTTTAAAAGCCAAGAAAGCGGAGATAAACTTATCTCCCTATTACCTAGCTGTCGCTAACACCAGTTAGCGACAGCTATTAGGAGATAGCGACCATCTTGGGCCCTGCTTTGCATGTCAGTGATATTTATCACTAATGACATGCAAAGTGGGCGTGCCAAGATGTTAGCGACTGGAAACAGTCGCTAACATCGCTATCTCCTATTACCAACTTTTGGAGATATTTGCGCTAAGCGCGAATATCTCCAAAAGCTAACACCTGCCCCTGAGCAGTTCTTAGCCATGTTATCCAATGGTAGGTGGATAACATGGCTAAGAGCATTAGCTCGGTAATGCATGAATATCGCTAACTTTTCAGCGATATTCATGCATTTCGGCCGATTTTTATCGCTTAGGAGATGAACCTTAATAATAGCAAGGCTCCTAAGCGATAAAAATCGCCGCAGCTCGGCGATAAAAAAATTGCCGCTAAACCAACATAGCTATAATTATCGCTAGTTGTTGGTAATATGCCCCATAATTTCTTCTCCCAACCCGTCAGTGGAGATCCCTCCACTATTCTGCCCTCTTTTTCCACTGGTCTAATGGTTGCCAGATCCTTCCTCCCAGTGCTCTCGCCCTTCTACCCTTCCTTTTGTATATAGCTTTCTCCAAATTATACGTGGAAAGTAACCTTGCTATCCATGTTTGAAATGTCAGGGGCGCCCTGTCAAGCCACGCCCTTGCAATGCCAATCCGGTATACCACCGTTACCATGAACAAAAATTCTATAGGGAGGCCCACTGCACCAGCCGACATTCCTAGCATTAATAGTTCATCTGTCATTTTAGTCTTAATCCCCAGTGAGCTCCCCAAAAATTCCTCAATTGCACCCTTTAATGTATGCAGTTGTGGACATTGCGCGAACATATGGACAATATCCGCATCTCTTGAATCACACCGCGGACAAGTTATTCCTATGTCCACCCCCACTGTGCAATTCTAGCCGGAGTATGATAGAGAGAGTACAGTGTTTTATAATGCTGCGCTTGTAACGTCGCAGAACATAAAACTGTTGGCCCTAAGTCTAAAGATGTCTTTAATCCCTCAGAGGAAGATCCCACTTTCTCCACCCATTTGCTAGCATATTTTTCCCTATCATCGTTTTTTAACACATACAATTCAGCATACAGCTGCCGAATTGTACAGTGGTTACTCCTTTCAATATAGTCCATTATTCTGCAGTGGTTAAACCCTATCAGTGCTCCTCTTTTGTTTGCGAAGTAACTTCTTATCTGCAGATACTTAAAAAAACTGTTACCCGTTATCTCATATTTCCTGGAATTGCAAACCCCCCCCCTCCATATCCAATAAATCCCCTACCTTCTTAATCCCCTTATTATCCCATTCCTTCATAACTGCATCCCTGAAAATTGTCGTGCCTGTACCGATCGCGATCATGTGGTTGGCACTTTTAGGACCAGCGATGGTTGGCAAAACACAGAGAGCCACCAACACGCATGCGCGGAGGTTAGCGCATGCGTGTGATCAGTATTTAGTCCTTCCTCAATGTCCAGGAAACGCTTCGCGTTCCTTCCGGGTTACGTCGTGGCTGCAGTTCTTCCGGGTCACGGTGGTGGCGTTTGGTGGGTCTCGTTGTGAATCATCTATCGGCGTCCCATGTTCCCTGCAGTTCTGGTTTCCTAGTCGGATACAGGTATTTGTACTCGGAGAGTCGGTACCGTTTATGATTTGAAGAGAGGCAATTATTCTATGCCTTATATTTAGTCTTTTAAAAGTGATCATTGCAGAGATATTGTTTGCATCGTTTTGGGTTGTTGTTATTAGAACGAAAGAGTATAGTATAGAGCCTTACCTCTTGATTTATGTTTTTGGACTCACGATATTTTGGAGTCCCGAGTTTCAGGAAAGCACACATAAAGACCTAACATAGGTAACCAGAGTTAGATACCTATTTATAGAGACCTATTGACTTAAGTGGGTTCACAACAGTGATTTCTTTATATATATATTATAGGGTTTATACAGCAGCAGTGTCTTCTATATTCTGGTGTGAAGATAACAGAAGAATATATATAAAGGCATTCTACACGCAGGAGATCCCCACCATATAAACACAGGCATTCATAACACAGGTAAACACAGGTCCCTCCAGCTTTACAAGATATTCACTTGAAGTATTATCATTAAGGGTTATACTATATACTTACCTTATAGGCGGTCCCCAGCATTATTTTCCCTATCTTCCTCTATTCTGTGAAGTGAACAGGACATTGGGGAATCTACAAATATTCATACAGCATAACGAACAGGTAGTATTCTACTCACTATCATATATCATCAGAATCATAAGGGATTGGTATTAACCTCTATTTCTTGCCTTCTAGGAAAAGGTTAATCAAAGCCTCCCTGTCCCCTGAACAGACCACCTTACCTGCGTACAAGACCCTGTGTTTCCCCGCCTTTCCTTGTTTTGTTTCCCTGCTTTCCCCACACTGGCATCACTTTCTGTTACCAGTTATAATATATCTTTGGTGCAGAGTGGACCTGTGAGGGGGAGTTGCGGACAGTACGTCAATTCCATGGTGTTTCCGAGGCAACTATATTTACAAGCTTGACAAAAATATCCCCTGGAAGTGAATAATTTGTGTACAGTCGGGTGTAACAGTTGTATCTGCCTATTCCAAGCTTTTTTGCCACCACCTTCCAAACATTATATGCCGCTCGAGAGTCTTAAACCTGGTATGTTTAAAATAACTGTAATGAACCGTATTTAGTAAGCCGTTCTCGGCCTCCCCCCCCACCAGTGCTCTATATATATTCGTGAAACCAGATCTACCGGCCTGTTGCTCTGTTCCCCCCCCACCCAGGAGCCCTTGGAAATACTGCAGGGCCGCTGCCCAGTAATAAAGTCTGAAATATGGGGCCCCCCAGACCCCCTTCTCCCTAGGAAGTACCATGTACCGATAAGCTCTTCTGGTCTTCCCTTGTGCCCATATAAGCCTATTGAGTATTACTTCCAATTTGCTAAACCATGTCTGGTCAAAAAAGAGTGGTATCGCTCTAAAAATATACAAGAATTTCGGGAACGTGATCATTTTAATCACGTTTATCCGGCCCATTAGTGTCAGATGTAGATTATGGATCCTTTCTGTATTTCTTTTTACTTTATCTAATAGTGGTTCCATATTAAGCCCCACAAGACTGTCTAAGTCGGTAGTCACTTTTATCCCGAGGTATGTTGCTTCGGAACTACTCTAACATCCTGGTATGTTGTGTACCTATTCTGCACTATCTGAGTCTTCCCTTTAGTAAATCAGATATCCAGCTATTGCTCCGAAATTCATTGCCTCTTGCTCTATTTCAACTACCGCTCCCCCTGGCTTCGATGTTATGATAGCCACGTCGTCCGCATATGCGAATAGTTTATACTCATTTCCTTGCAGTCTAACCGGAGAGATATTATTGTTGCTTGCTAGTCTTCTTAACATGGGATCCAAATATGAAACGAACAGCAGAGGCGAGGCTGGGCAGCCCTGCCTAGTCCCACGTTTTATCTGAACTGCCTTTGTATAGCTTCTATTAATTTGTACCCTTGCCGTTGGCTGTTCATATAAGGCCTGAATTGCTTTAATGTAGCCCCCACCTATCCCAAAGCACTACATGACCCTCCACAGATAGTCCCAGGAGACCCTGTCGAAGGCCTTCTCTGCATCAATCAATCAATCAAGGCATTTATAGAGCGCACTACTTACCCGGAGGGTCTCAAGGCGCTTGGGGGGGGGGGGTGGGGTGCCGCTACTGCTCGAACATCCATGTCTTGAGTTTCTTCCTGAAGGAGAGGTGGTCTTGGGTCAGGCGAAGGTCGGTCGGGAGGGTGTTCCAGGTCTTGGCGGCCAGGTAGGAGAAGGACCTTCCTCCTGTTGTCTCTCTTCGGATGCGGGGGACGGCGGCGAGGGCGTGGTTGGTCGATCGGAGGTGGTGTTTGGGAGCGTAGAAGTTGAGGCGGTTGTTGAGGTAGCTCGGGCCTTGGTCGTGTAGGGCTTTGTGTGCTTGGGTGAGGAGACGGAAGGTGATTCTCTTGCTGACGGGGAGCCAGTGCATGTCTCTCAGATGTCCGGAGATGTGGCTGCTCCGGGGGATGTCGAGGATGAGTCTGGCAGAGGCGTTCTCGATCCGCTGGAGTCTCTTCTGGAGCTTGGAGGTGGTACCAGCGTAGAGGGCGTTGCCGTAGTCCAGTCGGCTGGTGACGAGGGCCTGGGTGACTGTCTTCCTGGTCTCGGTGGGGATCCACCGGAAGATCTTCCGTAGCATGCGCAGGATGTTAAAACAGGACGCGGAGACGGCGTTGACTTGTCTGGTCATGGAGAGGGAGGAGTCCAGGGTGAAGCCCAGGTTGCGTGCGTGGTCTGTCGGTTTGGGTGCGGTGCCCAGGGCGGGGGGCCACCAGGAGTCGTCCCAGTCGGAGGGCGAGGAGCCCAGGATGAGGACTTCCGTCTTGTCTCAGTTCAGTTTCAGGCGGCTGGTCGTCATCCACTCGGCTACGTCTTTCATCCCTTCGTGGAGGTTGGTTCTGGCGGCGGCGGGGTGGTTGGTCAGGGAGAGGATCAGCTGGGTGTCGTCGGCGTAGGAGATGATGTTGAGGTTGTGTTGGCGTGCGATGGCCGGAAGGGGGCTCATGTAGACGTTGAAGAGGGTGGGGCTGAGCGAGGAGCCCTGAGGAACGCCGCAGATGACTTCCGTGGCTGCAGATCTGAACGGTGGTAGGCGGACTCTCTGTGTCCTTCCAGCGAGGAAGGAGATGATCCACTCCAGTGCCTTCTCCTGGATTCCGGTGTTGCTAAGGCACTGCACTAGGGTGCGGTGGCAGACAGTGTCGAACGCTGCAGAGAGGTCTAGGAGGATGAGGGCCGCTGTTTCACCATTGTCCAGCAGGGCTCGGATGTCATCGGTGGCAGCGACGAGGGCGGTCTCGGTGCTGTGGTTGGCTCGGAAGCCAGACTGTGAGGGGTCGAGGGATCCATTCGTCTTGAGGAAGGCGGCCAGCTGCTTGTTGACGGTCTTCTCGATGACTTTGGCTGGGAACGGGAGGAGCGAGATGGGGCGGTAATTCTTGAGTTCGGTGGGGTCCGCTGTTGGTTTCTTTAGTAGAGCGCTGAGTTCGGCGTGCTTCCAGCTCTCAGGGAAGGTGGCGGTGTCGAAGGAGGAGTTGATGATGTCCCGCAGGTGGGGTGCGATGACAGCGTCGGCCTTGTTGAAGACGTGGTGGGGGCACGGGTCGGTCGGGGATCCGGAGTGGATAGAGTTCATCGTGCGGATGGTGTCTTCTGTGTTGATCTGGGTCCAGGCGCTGAGGGTGGTGGTGGGGGGCGTTGGTGCGGTCGTTGGGAGCGTTGTTTGTGGGCTGAAGCTGTTGTGTATGTCCGCGATCTTGTTGTGGAAGTAGGAGGCGAGGGAGTTGCAGAGGTCTTGCGACGGGGTGATGTCGTTGTTTCCGGCATTGGGGTTGGAGAGCTCTTTCACGATGTTGAAAAGTTCCTTGCAGTTGTGAGCGTTGTTGTCCAGCCGGTCCTTGAATGCTGTTTTCTTGGTGGCGCGGATCAGTTGATGGTGCTTCCGGGTGGCGAGCTTGAGGGTGGTCATGTTGTCCGGTGTTGGCTCCCTTCTCCAGGCTTTCTCGAGGGCTCGGCAGTTCTTCTTGGAGCTCTTGAGTTCGTCGGTGAACCATGGGGCCTTCTTGCTGCCGGGTCTGCTAGGCGGGGTCCTCAGTGGGGCGAGGTCGTCTGCGCAGTTGCTGAGCCACTTTGTGAGGTTGTCGGCGGCCTGGCTGGGGTTCGCTGAGCTGGCGGGAGGGTGCTGGCTCAGGGAAGCGGCGAGCTGGTCTGCTGTGATCTTGTTCCAGTTTCTTCGAGCAACCTGTTGCTGTTGGTGGTGGATCGTGGATCTTCTGAAAGTGAAGTGGACGCAGCTGTGGTCCGTCCAGTGGAGTCCGGTGGCGTGGCTGAAGACGATGTCCTTGCTGGATGAGAAGACAGCGTCGAGTGTGTGTCCGGCGAGGTGGGTGGGGGTGGTCACCAGCTGCTTGAGTCCGAGGTTGGCGAGGTTGTCAAGCAGGGTGGTGGTGTTGCGATCGTTGTTGTTCTCCAGCTGGAAGTTGATGTCCCCCAGGAGGATGTAGTCAGCGGATGGGAGGGCGTGCGGGCTGATGAAGTCGGCGATGTCTTCGCTGAATTGTGTGTGTGGTCCCGGGGGTCGGTAGATGAGGGTGCCTCTGAGGGTGGTTCTGGGGTCCGTGTGGATCTGGAAGTGCAGGTGTTCGGCGGTTGTCAGGGTGTCGTCGGTGTTGGTCGTGATGCGGATGGTGTCCCTGTAGATGATGGCGATGCCTCCTCCCGTCTGGTTGCCTCGGTCTCTTCGGGTGATCTTGTAGCCCTCTGGTTTGGCGATGGCGATGTCGGGCGCTGAGGAGTCGTTCATCCAGGTTTCCGTGAGGAAGGCGAGGTCAGGATCCGTGGTGTCGAGGAGGTTCCAGAGTTCGATGATGTGTCTGTGGACGGAGCGGGTGTTGAGTAGGATGCACTTGAGGTGGTTGTTGCTGGTGATCGGCTTGGCGGGTGCTGGTGCAGGGCAGGTCCGGATGCAGGAGAACTTGCAGGCGTGACAGCTGAAGGGTCCGTGGGTTCGTCTCGGGGTGGCTCGGTAGCATCCCGGGATTCGGCCGGTGTTGAGTGCGCTGAGGGTGGCGGCGTTGTACGTCCGGCGGGTGGGCTGGGGTCCTCGGGGGCCAGGGGTCCTGGCAATGGGCGCGGTCCAGGCACGGACGGGCACAGACGGGCTTACCTTTGGCGCACCTTCGGCGCTCAGTCGGTGCTTCCGCTGCGCGCCTCCGCTGCGCGCCTCCGCTGCGCGGTCGCTCAGGGGGCGTCATAAGAAGGGGGACGGGAGGGCGGGTCTGCTGGGCTGGGCGAGCGGCTGGGCCAATGGGCCGGTGGTGGGCGGGGCCGTAGGGGGCCAGCGGCGGGAAAAAGTGGGGAGCGGCCGGCTCAGCTGTGGCTGGGCCGCTCGGGGGTGCTGGGGGCGACGGAGTCGGCAGGCAGGAACAGCAGGCGAGGCGGCAGGCAGGATCAGCAGGCGAGCAGGTGAGGGGGCAAGGGGGTGACCCGGCCTCGAGAGGCACAGTGGTCACTCCCGCGGCTACCAGGCTCTCCCCTTAAGAAGGGGGACGGGAGGGCGGGTCTGCTGGGCTGGGCGCGGCTGTGTCAATGGGCCAGTGGTGGGCGGGGCCGCAGGGGGCCAGCAGCGGGAAAAAGTGGCGAGCGGCCGGCTCAGCTGTGGCTGGGCCGCTCGGGGGTGCTGGGGGGCGACGGAGTCGGCAGGCAGGAACAGCAGGCGAGGCGGCAGGCAGGATCAGCAGGCGAGCAGGTGAGGGGGCAAGGGGGTGACCCGGCCTCGAGAGGCACAGGCATCGAGAAATATGGCAGCGACAGGGTCTCCTGCAACTTCTGCGGCATCCAAGATGGTAATCATTTGCATGGTATGCTGGGTTGTCCCTTTCCCCGGGATGAATCCGTGTTGTGAGGTGATGACTAACCCCTCAATAACCTTGCTCAATCTTTGTGCGAGTGATTTGGAGAAATTTTTTGCATCCGCCTTTAAAAGAGTGATTGGCCTATAAGACCCTGGTTCTAGTGGTGACTTATCCTTCTTTAATATCACTATAATATCTGCCCCTGCCCAAGAGTGTGGTACTGCCCTGCCTAGCTGTGCCTGCCTAAAAGTTTCCAGCATATCTTCCCCCACTATGTCCCAAAAGGTCTTATAGAATTCTGCCGGTATTTGGTCCGGCCCTGTGGCTTTCCCCGCTGGTAACTTAGTCACAGCCTCACTTACTTCTTGTAACGTTAAAGGGAGGTCTAATTTCTCTTTCCCCTCTGTACTTAACGTTGCATGCGGTATCTCTGCCAGATACTCCGTGATCTCCAAATCTGTATTACTTAATCTCTGATCGAACAGGTTACCATAGAAACTCCTAAAAACCTCCTGCACCTCTTCCACTTTGTTAACTACATTTCCTGCGCCGTCTCTGATTTCCTTTATTTCGCCTGCTGCTAAGTTTTGTGAGTCCGGATTGCTAATAGGTGTCCTACTCTTTCATTATATTCGTAAAAATTTTCTTTTTTGGCCAGAAAGTTTCCCGCCGCCTTCTGCGCCAAACTTTCCCCTGCCTCTGCTTTATTCAGTTCTATTTCCAGCAATATCCCCTCTATTGATTCTTGCTTGGTTATGGCCATGATTAGTCGCTCTTCTAGCTTCTCCAGATCCCTCAACCTCTTATCCATCCTGATCTTCTCCTTCTTGCTCCTCTGCAATGTGTAACTCAAAGTCTCCCCCCTAACTCCAGCCTTGAACGCATCCCAAATCATATTAGCAGAAGCTGAATTCCTATTGATCTCCCAAAACTGTGGAATCCATTCCTGCATGTGACTAATATATCCTGCCTCCCTCAGTAATCCTCTCTCAAAAGTCCATGTATTGCTTTTACTCCCACCCCTGTTAACCAGCGAAAGACTTAACACCAGCGGATTATGGTCCGAGACTTTCCTTGGCAGCCGTTCTAACTGGGATCCGCTCATTATTGAACTTGAGATAAAGAAGTAGTCTAACCTGGCTACCATTCTATGGGGTGCTGAATAATAAGTGCTCCCTGTCCCTATTGGATTGTTCTTCGCCCACACATCCACCAAAGCATTATGTTGCGCCAAATTGTGTATAGCCTTACATGTTTTCCTCTTTCGACCAGCATAGCCTCCCCACCCATCAAGCCCAACCCATCAAGGCCATTAACATTAAAATCTCCACAGCATATTACAGGCTCTGACCACAATGAGAGTTCTAAGTCTAAATATTCAAAAACCTCAGGTTCGTCGTCATTAGAGCCATATACAGAAACAATTGTAAAGCATCCAGCATGTGTTTCCACTTCCACCATAACCCATCTTCCCCCTTGATCCTCCTTTTTCCTTTTAAGTTCAACAGTCCCTTTCTTAGACAGTATGGCGACCCCTTTTGTCCTAGTTTCTTGATTTGTGTGAGCAAGGACATCGAACCCCATCTGCTCCAGCATGAATTTTTCCTTCCCTGCAATATGCGTCTCCTGAAGGCACATTATTTCCAACCTAAGAATTCTTAACATGGCAGCATCCTTCTGTCTTTTCACTCCATTATTAAGACCACATATGTTCAGGGAGGCAATCCTTAATGCCATTTATATTTACTGGAGCTTTCCTTCCCAATCATCATCTTGATACTCCCATCTTTAAGTGCGGTTAGCCAAACATCCTCCTCTCTGAGTTTTTTGTCATTTTGTGCTGTTTTTTCTGAACACTCATCACCCCCACCGTTTCCCCCCCTCTGCCCACCCTCCCTCCCTGCGACTCCCCCCACCCCCTGGACTCCCACCCCCCCTTCCACAGGCAAATAGGTCACTCATGACCTATGTGTGACTGCTGTGTGTTGTAGTGTCGCCTCCCTCTCCTCCCCATTGCTCAACCTTTTTAAGAGGCAAGATGGCCGCTAGTGGGCTGTAGAGCACAATCGCATTTTACTCCCTCTCCCGACTAGGAGAATGAAGAAGCTGCCCTGAGACGATTCTGAGACGGATATGTGTGTGATTTTGTGGATTACAAGGAGGCATCAAAGGGCAATCAGCACCGCAGAATTTCGCTTCCAGCATTGAGATTTGACAGCACTTAAAACTGTTAGAAAGCACTGGAAAATTCTGTATAGGAGCTTGTCCACAATATCCCAACGAGGGAGAAATGAAAAGGATAGGGATAAAGAAAAACTGGTA
The DNA here is from genome assembly GCF_964263255.1 of Lissotriton vulgaris. Lineage (NCBI taxonomy): Eukaryota > Metazoa > Chordata > Amphibia > Caudata > Salamandridae > Lissotriton > Lissotriton vulgaris. Next base: position 1,716,310,725 of record NC_141689.1, on the reverse strand, counting down.
CCGGCAGCAATTAGCGCGATTAAGGCCCTAGGAACCGGGACTATCCCTAAAATCCCACCACCAAGTAAACAAACAACCCCGGCAGCAAGTGCGGCTCAAAAGGCACAGCAAAGGAAAGCCGAGAAAGAAAGAAAACTCGAAATGAAATCGACACAACCCATGGCAGTCCGAAATGAAATGCCGCTCGCAACACAGGGATACAAAAGGGGATGATGGACGGAGCGCTTGAGAAAATCAAACACTCACCCCCAGTCAACTGATCTGGGTTTAATCCATCACCATTCTTTAGCTGACTCAGCCACCCCAGTTCAGACATGGCCATATGCAAATCAGTCTGACCCTGTGCCTCATGGGAACAGTCCAGCCCGAACTGCCAAGCCATGTCTTCCCTGGACCTGAAACAAGCATCCTCAGACCGGTTTCGGATTCATAATCCTCATCAGCCAGGCTATCTTGAATCCAGTGGCCAAGTGAGCAAGGGACTCACGTCTGAGCATACCCTGCCAACTTAGAGCAAGCAAAGCGATACAAAAGGGGATGATGGACGGAGCGCTTGAGCAAATCATACCCTCACCCCCAGTCAATTGATCTGGGTTTAATCCATCACCATTCTTTAGCTCACTCAGCCACCCCAGTTCAGACATGGCCATAGGCAAATCAGTCTGACCCTGTGCCTCATGGGAACAAATCCAGCCGAACTGCCAAGCCATGTCATCCCTGGACCGGAAACCAGCATCCTGGGACCAGTTTCGGATTCATAATCCTCATCAGCCAGGCTATCTTGAATCCAGTTATTTTCTAGAAACATAGGTCCTAAGACTAGAACATAAATTCAAAGAAATGTAATATAGACCACAATCGGAAACTATACCTCTTTTCTTATACCCAGCCGGGCAAAGAATTTATTATGAAAATATAACAAGTATTCAAAGTGTAAGATACAATTTGACAACAAACATTTTTCGTTTGAAGTAAGGCACAAGACGGTGCCGTACTGAGAAATAGAGGAAAGTTGTGGAGAAAGGTGCAGAAGAGAGGACAGTTTACGTCAGGCAAAAAGAGTTGAGCGAGTCTGGGTACTGCTTAACATCCAAATTGACAGTAATTCCCAGAGTAGTACATTCATACAGAAATGTTCATAAATCAACTGTATGTCTACTAAGCAAAGTCGACGGCGTTTCGATCCCGCGCTCAAAATTATAATGGGATCATCATCAGGACTTAATAATTGCCTGGTATAACAAAGAATATACGCCTGTAGGAAAAAAACAGGAGAGAAACAGAAAAGAAAATAGGTATTTAAATCGCTGTTCTGCGGTGAAAATTCGAGGTCAACTGAGTCACATTCAATATTATGCAAAATGTCGGAATCGCAGTGCCGTGAGAAGTGCCAACAAGTGTTTGGTTTAATTAGCAACCACTGTGCCTATAGTTTTCTGGGTACTAATATTTCGTGTGTGAACCATCACGGGTGATTGAAATGCGACTAGGCATGGGCCGGCGTTGTGCTTTGAATATTTGGTGAAAAACTGCCATTTCCGTGATTGTGAGGAAATGACAACATGTGCACTTATCCAGAAAGTCAGGGTTGGTCTCGTAATGAATAGTGCTGGGGTGTCAAAACTTTTTTTCTTTCAAAGGTACCTATTACCAACAAATTAAGGGTACTTCCATGGGGGCTATTTTTGCCCCCAACCTAGCCATTCTATTCATGGATGCACTAGAAACCTGTGTCATCTTGACGGATAGCAACCCCTTTTTTCGCAGGAATTTCCCTGTGGCGTCGCTACATAGACAACATTTTTCTAGTCTGGAACCTTGACATCACCACATTGAACCTGTTTCTTCACTGGCTTAACAATAATTGTGCGGATCTAACTTTCACCCTGACCCACAATAAAACCCAAATTGCTTTCCTTGATTTAACAATCTATAGTCATGAGGGCGAATTACTAACACGACTGTACAGAAAGCCGACGGAGCGGAATACTCTGCTTCGCTACAATAGCAACCTTCCAAGAGCTCTAAAAGATTCATTACCCTATTCCCAGTTTCTAAGAATAAGGCGTAATTGCTCAAATAAAATCGACTACTTCAAGGAAGCCAGTGTTTTGTCAAACAAACTGAAAATGCGTGGCTATCCTAGAAGATTGGTCAAAGCAGCATTAAAAAGGGCTTGGTACTGTCCACGGGATGTCCTACTTACACCTAAGACACGGGACAACAAAGACAGAATAGCCTGTGTGACCACATTTTGCCCAGTATCCAACAGAATCCGCAAATCAATTCTCAAACATTGGCCTACCATAAATGCTGGCACTATCAACCTAGAGAGACCCTTATTTGCATTCCGCAAAAACAAAAATTCGAAAGATCACCTTGCCAGGGCAGCCCTACCCACCCCCATTCCCCGTACCACTCTAGACTCCAATTGGGGGTTACCACCACTACTTGGACATGTGAAATGTGGACACTGCATTGTGTGTGAATTCACTATTGAAGCACGCAATATTTGTCATAATGGTATTAACTTCGAAATGAAATCATTCACGAATTGTAACACCTGTAATGTCATTTATGCTATATTGTGCCCTTGCCAGAAAATGTATATAGGGCAAACCAGCCAAAAAGCCAAGACACGCATCTGCCAGCATCGGAGCAGAATCAGATGCAAAACGCCCAATGCTCCTATGGTGGAACACTTCACGGAGATGAATCACACAGCTGATGACATCCAATGGCCAATCCTCAAAGCTATCAAACTCCCACAAAGAGGGGGAAACCTCTCCCAACTGTTGAACAGAGAAGAACTCAAGTCCATAATCCAGTTTAATACTATCCGTACTGGATTAAACAGAAGCGAGGATTGGACAAACCTTCTCTGAGTTTTAAACATTTTTCTCGCAGATTAAAGTAATTTGGACTCAGAAAGTTTAACTATTGCCCCAGAAGATTCTATTGAAACACTTGGGGCCTCAGAGCATATTGTGTTCGAAAGTAATCTGCTTATTTTTAATCATTTTTATCACACATGTTGCACTTTATTGAATTAACCACCCTGAACAATATCGGCACAATTATGGAATAAACAGCACAAATTCACCCCACTTGCGCCGCTTCTACCACGCTTCTCCTAGCGCAATCACCCACTCCAAGATGGCTGCCACCATCCTTAGTCAACCGCGACCATGTGACTCCTGTCACCTGACCTCTCTGCCTTATCCCTCGGTAGCGCTTTCATTCACTAGGAAGCAGCGTTACCACGAGGAACCTGTGGATCGGCACGTCGTCCGATTATCGTTTAGAGGTAAGAAGCCCCATTAGCACAAACTTATCCTGGCTACCTTGCTAGCCCTGGAACCTAGCCACAATTGTAGGCTATAACCCCTTTAAAAACCCTTTTTTCTACAGCGGATCGTGTACCTTACCGACCGCACCAACGGGCAAGCTTCCAACGAAGCGGTAAGAATGCCCCCACAGCCTTCACTGTGGTCCATATTAAAACCCTTCACTGCCTCTAACCCCTTAATGCTCTTATTTCAGCGGATCGAATATCACATCGAACGCTGCCTTAACACTACAGGACGTGGCACCCACACGGGTCTTGCCTCCACGTTCCTAAATTACCTCGTCAAATTCCAACTAATTATTAGGTAAGTTTCTGCCATAGAGGCGGTCGGCTCCCTTTACTCCGTCCAAACAATTAATGCCGACTCTCTTCTTTCAGTGACTACGAACTGAAACATCAGCCATCCGGCACTTTGGAACAAACTCACGTGCAACCCGGCTTACTCCAGCCCTGAGGGTACGCCCACCTCACCCATACCACAACCGCTATTACTTCTCCCGATGTCAAGCATTGATCCTTCTCACTAATTCTTGACCCAAGTAATGACACCCCAGCACTATTCATTACGAGACCAACCCTGACTTTCTGGATAAGTGCACATGTTGTCATTTCCTCACAATCACGGAAATGGCAGTTTTTCACCAAATATTCACAGCACAACGCCGGCCCATGCCTAGTCGCATTTCAATCACCCGTGATGGTTCACACACGAAATATTAGTACCCAGAAAACTATAGGCACAGTGGTTGCTAATTAAACCAAGCACTTGTTGGCACTTCTCACGGCACTGCGATTCCGAAATTTTGCATAATATTGAATGTGACTCAGTTGACCTCGAATTTTCACCGCAGAACAGCGATTTAAATACCTATTTGCTTTTCTGTTTCTCTCCTGTTTTTTTCCTACAGGCATATATTCTTTGTTATACCAGGCAATTATTAAGTCCTGATGATGATCCCATTATAATTTTGAGTGCGGGATCGAAACGCCGTCGACTATGCTTAGTAGACATACAGTTGATTTATGAACATTTCTGTATGAATGTACTACTCTGGGAATTACTGTCAATTTGAATGTTAAGCAGTACCCAGCCTCGCTCAACTCTTTTTGCCTGACGTAAACTGTCCTCTTCTGCACCTTTCTCCACAACTTTCCTCTATTTCTCAGTACGGCACAGGCTTGTGCCTTACTTCAAACGAAAAATGTTTGTTGTCAAATTGTATCTTACACTTTGAATACTTGTTATATTTTCATAATAAATTCTTTGCCCGGCTGGGTATAAGAAAAGAGTATATAGTTTCCGATTGTGGTCTATATTACATTTCTTTGAATTTATGTTCTAGGCTTAGGACCTATGTTTTTAGAAAATATTTGATACCCATGGTCCCAAGCCATTTAGTGGGTCCCCCTTGTTTTTTGATAAATCTTGAATCCAGTGGCCAAGTGAGCAAGGGACTCACGTCTGAGCATACCCTGCCAACTTAGGGCGAACAAAGCGATACAAAAGGGGATGATGGACGGAGCGCTTGAGCAAATCAAACACTCACCCCCAGTCAACTGATCTGGGTTTAATCCATCGACATTCTTCAGCTCACTCAGCCACCCTAGTTCAGACATGGCCATATGCAAATCAGTCTGACCCTGTGCCTCATGGGAACAGTCCAGCCCGAACTGCCAAGCCATGTCTTCCCTGGACCGGAAACAAGCATCCTGGGACCGGTTTCGGATTCATAATCCTCATCAGCCAGGCTATCTTGAATCCAGTGGCCAAGTGAGCAAGGGACTCACGTCTGAGCATACCCTGTCAACTTAGGGCGAACAAAGCGATACAAAAGGGGATGATGGATGGAGCGCTTGGGCAAATCAAACACTCACCCCCAGTCAACTGATCTGGGTTTAATCCATCACCATTCTTTAGCTCACTCAGCCACCCCAGTTCAGACATGGCCATATGCAAATCAGTCTGACCCTGTGCCTCATGGGAACAGTCCAGCCTGAACTGCCAAGCCATGTCTTCCCTGGACCGGAAACAAGCATCCTGGGACCGGTTTCGGATTCATAATCCTCATCAGCCAGGCTATCTTGAATCCAGTGGCCAAGTGAGCAAGGGACTCACGTCTGAGCATACCCTGCCAACTTAGGGCGAACGAAGCGATACAAAAGGGGATGATGGACGGAGCGTTTGAGCAAATCAAACACTCACCCCCAGTCAACTGATCTGGGTTTAATCCATCACCATTCTTTAGTTCACTCAGCCACCCCAGTTCAGACATGGCCATATGCAAATCAGTCTGACCCTGTGCCTCATGGGAACAGTCCAGCCCGAACTGCCAAACCATGTCTTCCCTGGACCGAAAAACAAGCATCCTGGGACCGGTTTCGGATTCATAATCCTCATCAGCCAGGATATCTTGAATCCAGTGGCCAAGTGAGCAAGGGACTCATGTCTGAGCATACCCTGCCAACTTAGGACGAACAAAGCGATACAAAAGGGGATGATGGACAGGGGCAAAACAAAGATATTTCCACATCCATACGGAATAACAGATCGATGGCAGCCAAAGACGCTAAGGACTCCAATCTTAGACAGCCTACCTTGACGGAGTCGTTCATTACAAAGTCAGCGGCAGCAATAGCAGTCAAGACCCCGGCGAGGCACTCTCCAGTGGAAAACGCAGCTGTAGACGCCAACATAGACGCGGGAGCAGAGAGAGCCGTCCTCGAGGACGCAAGCGTCTTGGTTGCCAAGCAACCAGAAAGATCAGACACAGATTGCACGCTTCCTGTGGGCACACCGGAGATGGAGGAGACGGAGGACATGAGCAGCGAGCAGCTGCAGCTGGTGAGAAGGGGGCCTGAGCTAGTCATAAGCGGTGCAACAGGGGGGCAAAAAGCATGAACAATGCCCAGATGATGGATGCACTGCTACAAGTGGAGGCAGAGATTAGCAACAACATAAAACAGATCCAGTGCGCGAAATGGGGGAGCCTGGCTAGTCTGGACTCACAAAAGGAGCGCGATGGCGATACATTTTTTTCAGTTAATGAGGGTTCAGACTCCACCTCGAGCAAAGGAGAAGGTAAAGTCTCTACAGAAATTAGCTCAGATACAGAGGGGAATGGCGGATCTGAGTATAAAAACACACAGAAAAGGAGGAAATCGACAGCAAGACAAGGAGGGGGATGTGGAGGATCCCCAGCTAATACAAAAAAAAAACTTTTATGGGATTATTCGGCAACCTCTAGTGTGTATCAGGAGGGCATGCAAGGAGGAGGAGCATCAGGAGGGGCTGAAAGTGGAGCTACACAGCATGCCACATTGGATATGATGTTTAACACTTTAAAACAAATGCAAGCTGAAGCCAGGGCAGAGAGTCGGAGAGCCTGGCATGACACCAAGAAAATACAGGCATCAATTAGAAAAATGAATAAAAAGTATGAGGAGGTCGAAGAGCGAGTGGTGCAGGTAGAGGAACGGACGGGCAGGCTCGAGGATGAGGTAACGGACTGGCAGGCATTCAAGATGGAGCAGTCTAAAGCAGTGGAGGATCTTCAGTGGAAAATTGAGGATTTTGAAAATCGCCAGAGGCGTAATAACATGAGACTTCTTGGACTAGAGGAAGGGGTGGAGGGGCAGGATGCAAGAGGCTATGTTATCAAGCTGTTGAAAGGTGCCTTCCCGGAAGCCCAGTGGCAATGGGAGCTAGAGATTCATAGGGCACATAGATTTCCACTGTCAAATAAAAAGAAACGAGATGGGAGACATGATATTCTGCCTAGAGCTATGCTAGTGTTTTGTGGAAATTTCTTGGCAAGACAGGAAATCATTGAGAAAGCCAGACCAGACTCTAAAAAAACATTCCAGGGAGTTACGTTCTTCGCAAGGCCTGACTTCTGCCACGTAACTGTGGAGAGGCGGTGGCGGCTTTGGCAATTAATTGCTCCTTTTCAGTGACAAGGTGCAGAGGCCTATTTAATGTTTCCGGCAAAGTTAAAGGTCAACATAGGAGGGCGTACTAGGACGTTTTTTTCAGAAGTAAAGGCAGGGGAATTCTTAACAGAACTCACTGAGCTGAACAAGGGGGGAGGAAAAAAATAATAAGGTAAAACGAAAAGGTTAAGGCACTGGCAGTAGGCTGGGGGTACAATACAGATTCAGGACAGCGGGGAAATAAAAAAGATTGATGATGCAAATATATTGTCATTTAATCATGCGCACAGCACTATCCTTGTGGGGACTTGAACCTGTGCTACCATCCTTGTGGGGACCTAGTCCGTAACACTATTTGTGATTGAATACAGTCAAAGACACATGGCTAAATGTTTATTTTATCAACAATATACACAAACAACATTATAATCTATTCATGTATGAATTGCTGCAAATATACTAGGGGTATACATTAAAGATAGATTATGTTAATGTGCCACAAAATATCATATCACACTTAAAGCAAGACACTTAAAGCTGTATTTAACCTATTTATTAGTGCTTAAAATCTTAGAAGATAAAGGAACTACCACATAAAGAAATTCATATATGGAACTAAGGAATATGGTCAAGTGGAACCAAGAGCTTGATTAGCTGCTAACATTTTTGCCAAAATAGATGTTCAAGTCCCCACAGAGATAGTGGGTGAAGATTATTGTGTTTAAGTCTCCATAGAAATAGTGTGTACATTCAAAGCCTAAATCCCATTATGAAGAGTGTGAAGCTAGTGATGTTCAAGTCCACACAGAGGTTGGGTTTAATTATAGGATTGCTCAATTCCCCACAGAGATGGCATGTTATTATAGCGATGTTTAAGTCCCCTCAGAGATAGTGTGCTATCAGAGAGATGTTCAAGTCCCCAAAGAGATGGTGTGGTATTATAGTGATGTTCAAGTCCCCACAAAGATAGTGTGTTATTACAGTGTTGTTTAAGTCCCCACAAAGTTAGTGTGTTATTATAGCGATGTTTAAGTTCCCACAGACAGAGTGCATGAAGGTGATTGTGTTTAAGTCCTCATTAAAATAGGACCCAATTCACAAAGGTAAACTTAGACAAAAAGTCTAACTTTACTACTTTTCAATATTCACAAAGCCCCATAAAGAGAATGTGAAGCCGATGATGTTCAAGTCGAAGCAAACACAAGGAGATGATGGATTGAGTGCTGAAACTTTTCAGTGACTCACCCCCATTCACAGATCTGGGTTGAATCCATCATCGTTCTTTAGCTCACTTCGCCACCCCAGTTCAGACCCAGCTAAATGCAAATCAGTCTTGAGCCTGTGCCTCATAGCACCCCCTGGTGCTTCAAGTCAAAACAGAGTTTGTGTTTAAATACAGGAATGCTCAAGTCCCCACAGAGATAGTATGTTTTTATAGTGATGTTCGAGTCCCCACAAATATAGTGATTTATTATAGTTTTTTTCAAGCCCTCACAAAGATAGTGTGTTATTATAGCGATGTTTAAGTGCCCACATAGATAGTGCATGAAGATGATTGTGTTTAAGTCCTCATTAAAATAGGACCTGATTCACAAACGTAAACTTAGACAAAAAAATCGAACTTTTCTACTTTTCAGTTTCACAAATGTAAACTTAGACCAAAAGTCTAACTTAACTACTTTTCAGTATTTCAAAGCCCCATACAGAGAATGCAAAGCTGATGATGCTCAAGCCAAAACAGAGCTTGCGTATAATTACAGGAATGTTCAAGTCCACACAGAGATGCTGTATGACTATAGTATTACCACGGACGGCAAAGAGAATGTGTGTAATTATAGAAATGCCCAGGTCCCCACAGAAATAGTGTGTGAATATAGACATGCCCAGGCCCCCACAGAGATAGTGTGTGATTATAGCAATGTTGAGGTCCCCACAGAGATAGTGTGTGATTATAGACATGCCCAGGTCCCCACAGTTATAGTGTGTGATTTTAGAGATGTCGAGGTCCCCACAGAGATAGTGTATGATTATAGACACGCCCAGGTCCCCACAGAGATAGTGTGTGATTATAGCGGTGTGTGACTATAGTATTACCAAGGTTGCCAAAGAGAATGTGTGTGATCATTGACATTTTGAGAAATACATATTCATGCTGAATCATTGAAAATTAGGTGGAAGAGTTGTGTAATGTTGGGCCAAGGAAGTTAAGACAGAGGCAGGTTCAGATTAATGCTTTGTCAAAGACAAATGTACCATTTTGTCCCAAATACTCAAAAGTCAGTTTTTACCCTTTTAAGACTTACTCCACTGATGGATGTTTTCCAGGTATGATTTTTGCAGATTGATGGCTATATAATCTGTTTTGAAGGAGTTTGTCCCAAGTCTACTCTCTATGCCATGGGTACTTACAAAATTTCTCTTGGGCCAAATTTACAGTGTGGTTTGTGGCTGAGGGCCGCACCTGTGGGGGCAGAGTCAGTGGGGGATGGGGGGCAGGGCTAGAGCAAAAAAAAACTGGGACCATGAGGTTGAACACAGCCCCCTGCAGGGGACGCATTTGTCCACTGAGCCACTAGACCCGGCATAAACACATCTCTCTCTTTCTCTATCTCTCTCTATCTCTCTTTCCCTCTCTTTCTCTCTTTCTCTCCCTCTCGCCCTCTCCCTCCCTCTCTTTCTCCCTTGACCTGTATCCCTCTGTCTCCCTCTCTCTGTCTCCCTCCCTCTGTCTCCATCCCTCTGTCTCCCTCCCTCTGTCTCCCTCCCTCTGTCCCCCTATCTCTGTCCCTTTCTGTCTGTCTCCCTCCTTCGGTCTTCTTGCATCCATCTCCCTCTGTCTGTCTCTCTTCTCCCTCTGTCTGTCTCCCTCCCTCTGTCTCCATCCCTCTGTCTCTCTCTCTGTGTCCCCATCCCTCTCTGTCTCCCTCCCTCTCTGTGTCCCTCCCTTTGTCTCACTCCCTCTGTCTCCCTCCCTTTCTCTCTCTTTTTCTCCCTCCCTCCCTCTCTCTCTCTCCCTCTGTATGTCTGTATCCCTCTGTCTGTCTCCCTCTTCTCTCTGTCTGTCTCCCTCCCTCTGCCCCCTTCTGTCTGTCTCCTCCCCCTGTCTCCCTCCCCCTGTCTCCCTGCATCTGTCTCCCTCCCTCTGTCTCCCTCACTCTGTCCCCCTCTGTCTATCTCCATGCCTCTGTTTCCCTGTGTCCGTCTTCCTCTGTCTGTCTCCCTCCTCCCTCCCTCTATCTCCCTCCCTCTGTCTTCCTCCCGGTCTCCCTTTCTCTCTCTGTGTCCCTCCCTCTGTCTCACTCCCTCTGTCTCTGAATTCTGAGACTGCCAGACTCCTAGACCACTTGGAGGCGTATGGCCTTTGCCAGCTAGTGTCTGAGCCTACACATCAAGGTGGGCAGTCTGTTTCTGTTAAAGACCCTTCGTAAAATGTTCCCTTTTATCCCCCCCAAACTACAAAAGATGGTAATGGTCGCCCCTTTTTTGTCCAAATTGGACTATTGTAATGCGATGTTTCTGGGCATTGATAAACACCAGATAAGCAAACTTCAATCACCGCAGAATGCTGCAGCATGATTAATCCTAAAGCTCCCTAAGGGACATCCTACATCACAGGAAATAAGGTCACCACACTGGCTTCCCATCCAGCAGATATTAGAATTTAAGGCGCTCTGCTTGGTGCAAAAGGCACGATAGGGTGGGGGTTCAGATTACTGTCAGGAAATGTTTAGGCACTCCCCAGGCTTTGTGATATTTAAAGGCAATTTCAACAGGCTGATGGACTCAATGCTTGACTGAGTTGGACCACAGCCTCTTCCCTGCCCCCTCGCACCTCCTAGCCTTGTTTCCTGCCCCATTGCACCTCTTAGTTTCATTTACCGACTTAATAGGACTCAATGACCCTTGTAGAAGTTATCACCGAGAAGCAGGCGGTTATACATTCCTCTCCAGAGTGAGGGGCACCCTCTCCTTCCTACACTATTTCTTGGTATTCACAGAAGATATGCCCTCCATTTCGACCAAACAGATACATGTGCATAGTGTCTTCAGCCATGCCCCCTGAAACTTGTGGCACGCTGCGGTGGCCGCCAGACAATGCCATTGTGACGTCTCAGGAGCTGAAGGCTGACTTAATATCCTTTCCGTGAGGCCATAAAAGAGGGATTGACTAGCTTTTTCTAATACCACTATGGGACAGTAGCATCCGTGGTAACACAATGGGGGCCCTATAGGGTCGTGATGCAAGGTACAGTGATATCCACCCTTGCACATCAATGTCGGGTAAAACAGCAGAAGCCAGCAGACTTCGACGAGCAGCACTGTAGGCAAAACATACATAAAGAGAGGTGGCTTCGGACGAAGCCCAACATAGTCTCCAGAGGGCCAGCCTGAGACTGAAACAGCTCCAGAATGAGGAGGCTATGGCAGGCATTGTAGAGCCGCCTCTATGAACATGGCAACAAGACTGTCAAACTCATATAGTGGCTAAGCCAAGCCCTGGACAAACACCGCCACGTCACACGATCCCTGATGAGATTGCGAACTTCTTTTGTTCACTGTACACACACACACACACTCGGGATACAGCACACTCATCACCACAAACACACCAGCAGATGACACACATGCATCCACAGACACTCTGCAAACCTCACATCCCTCTGTCATCACAACCCCTACGCTTTCCTCTCCTGTTCCCACCTCAGCACAGGCACCCCACCTTGTCCAAATTTAATTCTTCCCTACCTAAACCTATACCCCCATCCTAAGAAGCAAAAATGCCTCCCCCTGGCCTGGCATCAGCATCTGCACCTCCCCCTGAGAAGAAACACCCTAAAAAACAACCCAAACCAGAAAATCCCCCTGGTCTCAAGGGCAAAAATCCACTCCGCCAACTCACAGTTCACCAGACCTGCCCAGTACCTCCATCCCCCCCAAAAAACACTAAAAAGGCCAGTCCCATCCCCATTCCTGATAAACCCCTCAAAAGTTTCACAATCCCCAAATGAGTTAAGACCACCCGATCCCCACTTCCATCTACTCCTACCACTACAGCTGCCCCCCTCAATTAGAGCCAAACACTTCAGTGGAGTCACCTCCCCTCAATCAGTATCTACCACTGCAGTGGTCCCAACTCTCCCTTCTGATCCGATCCCTCTCAAAATCCAATCCAGTCCACAATAGTCTGTCCCCTTTAGGGCTTGGCATGCCCCCTTGGTGCCCCTCCCAGGGGAGGTGACCCTTTGCAGTTTCAGTGCAGTCAAGACTAAATGGGCAAGTTGTTTTTGCCCATTGAGCATGAGAAAAGTTATGGACTCACCATTGGCCTCCTGTTTATTACGTTTCTTCATTTTAATTCAGAATAAGGTCAGTGTGTACTATTTTCTTGCAGATCTGTGTGTCCCAGATAATGTTTTTTTAGTTAACTGTAAATCATGTATGTTATAAATGGGGGTCTCTAGTTAGCAGAGGTAGGTACCTTTGTCCAAATAGGGACCCTTGCTTCTAGTCAGGGTAAGGGGGATACACTCCTAAAATAACCCCTGTTCACCCCCTTGGTAGCTTGGCAAGAGCAGACAGGCTTATCTCAGAGGCAGTGTGTAAAACATTTGTGAACACATACAGTAATACAGTGAAAACACTACAAATGGACACCACACCACACAAGTTTAAAAAAATAAGTAATCTTTATCTAAACAAAAACAAGATCGAACGGCAAAAATCGGCAATACAGTATTAAAAATAAGGCTTTCAAATGGTAGAAATAGTTCAGTTCAATGAAAGTTGTAAATGTGACACTTTTCTCAAAACAAACAAAATGGCCTCAGGGAGGGTGATGCGTCGGTTCCTTACACTCAGGGAAGGTGATGCGTTGATTCCTTGCTCCGGGGAAGGTGATACATCAGTTCCTTACTGCAGGGCAGGGGAGTTGATGCGTTGGATGCTTACCGGAGAGGAAGTGATGTGTCGTTTTCTTACTGCATGGGGAGCTGAAGCATCTGTTTCTTACTGCGGCCTCCAAACATGCAACAGTCTTGGAGCCTCAATGCGATGCGTCGATCCAGTAGTATGCATGATTTCGTGCAGCCGCACAGCAGGCTTGCATCGGGATCAGTGCGGTGATCTCGGACTTTGGAGATTGTTGCACCCGTTGCGTTGTGCAGCAATTTCTCGAGCCGCGGCAGGCGCTGTGCTGTTTCTTCGGCGATATGTCGGTAAACAGGGGCAGATATGGCACGCTTCTTTGGTGTTGCATCGATTTTCCAGCTCCCAGAGACAAACAGTCTCTAGAGGGCCTAAACAGCAGCAGGCACCTCTATGCAGGATGGGATTCTCTGCAAGGAAATTCAGGTCAGCTGGTGGTGAAGTCTTTGTGTCCCTGAGACTTCAGAACAGGAGGCAAGCTCAGTTTCAAACCCTTGGAGATATTTTTTTCAAGCAGGTGACAAAGCAAACAGCAACTTTATAGTGAAAATTTGTGATTGTTGGAGAGTGTAAGGTATGAGTTAAGTTCATAGGCAGTTTTTGTGTAAGAGACATGATGTATTCATATTCACCCAATGTAAGTGGTTAAACATACAAGTGTGTGAATCAGAGTATGTGAGCTTGTTAGACTCGTTAAATCCTGTGCAAGTTTTGGATAGGATTAGTTAGATGTGATTAGGGTATGACAAGGCAGACAAGGTCTGATTCTGGCAGTAGATGAGAGCTGTAGTCTGTGACACTGCAGTGAGAGATTTAAGTATCAGGGCAGTTTCAATGAGTGAAGTTAGTTCTTAATGTGCAGTAGCTAATGGTGGTCTTCAGCCAGGAAGCCATATGTGAATGTGACAGGGCCACAGCGAGAAAAGGTTAAACTTGTCATTTGTAAGGAAGTGGATAAGTGTATGTCAAGGGTCTACATCAGTTGTGAAAATTAGGATGCTGAATGGTGAAATATGAGCTGCTGTGTAATTGATGTATATTGTGTTTGAATCTGTGGATACATTTGTTTTAGAAATGACAGTCTGTAGAACGTAAGCAGAGTATGGTGTGTGTATGTTCATATGCAAATGCTTGAGGACATTTTCATTGAGCAATGTAAGTGTCTTGTTGTGAGATGTATTGACATGTTAAGTGAGCATGTCAGAGTGGGCTGTGATACTGCACTTTGTGATATGAGTGCAGTCGTAGACATCACTGAGGGTGCAACTAGTGATGAGAGTGGTTCATTTGACATGTTACGTTTGACGTCTGCTGAGGAGGTGATTAGTACAGTACATTGTGTAGATGCTATATATGCAAATCCTCTGCACACGTTCAAAAGTAAATACATAAAGTTACAAAAAATATCACAATGATTCTTGTTTTTATATATTCAGATGTCTTTAATTCAAGATCTTTAAGCCTTTTTAGCCAACACATGTTTCGTCACTATTACTGGGGATTACCCCACGACTTCTTCAGGGCTAAGGGAATATATAAACAGTTACTTACTTGTTCGTTTATGCAATGGTAGTGAGAACACTTTACTTTTCAAATTATTGACAAGGTGACTTTGGTAACTTGTGTGAATTTCAAAAAAGTGAATAGAACTGTATAGAAATCCATGTGAAACTGGTGTTAAACATGCATCTCGTACAACTTCTCTGTGCATCAATATATCAATGGGGGAAAGAAAGAACAAGCAAAACCCCCAATCATTTATGCTATCGCTATAAAACATACTGGTACAGTTGGTGTTTGAGAATCCCTAATAGGAGTAATCGTGCGGTTGGCAAGGTGCAGGCTTGCAATCAACTTGTTTAGTTTTATGATCTGTTTTGTTATATTCGTGGCAAAGTAGTGCTCCCTCATGCTGTCACTATGTCACTAAATAGTAAATACATGTTGACTATATTGTGTACTCAAACATGTATAAAATAATGTATTTTGTGTTGAGGTCAGTTTCAAGTAGTCTACAGAAAAGGGCACATCAGCTAAAGAGTAGCAGTCAATGCATTCTAATGAGGTGTACTAGGTGCCATGAAGGATCCCCCTACCTTAATTCCTGTGATAATTCCTACCCAGAAGGGGTCCCTATAAGTTCTGCTCCTAGAGAGGTAGACCAATTTGTCTCGTGTCCGGAAAGCTAAATATGCTTCCAAATGTAAGGGAGTTTCTTTTAGAAGAGCTGCCCCGTCCTCAGGTAAAATTAACATTGTATTAGCATTTTCATCCCTTACTCCTCTGTCCTGTATTGAGACTCTATTAAGTCAGTTTTATCATTCCTACTGACAGTATTAGGTAGAACCCTTCAGAGTCGAAGATGAGAGTTGAATTGTAAACAGTCCCTAGAGCAGCAGCATTTCCACTCTGCCCATTTCTCAAAGTTGCCAGGTACATTTACTATCACAGTTTGGGGATGCATTTCCTGATGAATGACCTTTGGGTCTTTTTTTTACATAATTCCTGCAACATGTACTCTGCTTGTAGGTATTGAGGCGCTTTGCTTGAGCACCAGTTACATTGTTCAGGTACACATTGCTTGGGGCTTTTAGCCCCCAGACCCTCCTCTGGGTTTGACCTGCTGGGGGTAATAGCTCCCCAACACTGGGTTGGACTCGCCATTGATGGAGGTGTTGACCCCTCAGCCCAATGTTTTCCTTTACATTGCTTGGTTATTAGCCCACCAGCCCACTCTTAGGGTATGACCCTCCGGGGGCATTTTCCCCCCCAACACCAGGTATGATTCTACATTGAGGGGGGTGTTTACCCCCAGCCCCAGGTTTGCCTCTACATTGCTTGGTGTATTAGCCCCCCAGCCCCCTCTTTGGGTATGAACTGCTGGGGGTATTGCCACCTCCAACACCAGGTTTGACTCTCCATTGAGGGGGATGTTTACACCTAGCCCCAAGGTTGCCTCTACATTGCTTAGGGTATCATCCCCCCAGCCCCCATTTGGATATGACCTGCTGGGGGCATTGCCCCCCTCAACACCGGGTTTGTCTCTCCATTGCTTGGGGTATTAGCCCAACAGCCCCCTCTTTAGGTATGTAGTGCTTGAAGTATTCCCCCCAATTCCCTCTACATTGCTGGAAGTATTCTTCACCCCAATATAGCTCTAGTTGCACCCCTGCTTTCTCTTGTATAGTCTTTATCGGGGTAGTTGCATTATTGTGTAAGGGGTTAGTGTTGGACTTACCTTCTGCGACAACTGCATCGGTTGATTGTAGTAGTGCTTGTAGAGGTAGAGTATAGGGATGACATGCATGATGGGATATGTGGCTGCACCGTCTTGTTTGCAGGAATTGTGTTGTGGCATGATTCTGAGCTGAAATAATCCCCTTCCGGATGCTCTGACGTGTTGGTTGTGGTGACTAATTCGGCGCATAGGAAGTACGCATTGTACTTGAGCATTCGGAATCGGCTTGAGAATGCCTCCGGACAACTCTGTTCTGCGTTTACTGAGGCTTTCGGTTTGGAAAATGAGGATAGATCCAGAGTGACCGAGTTGTTATGTAAGTAAAGGGTTTTGGGCATCGTACTGCATCGTTTGTTATATTCGGATCCCAGTACGAATCGGTTGGAAGGTCCGAGTCCGAGCGGCTCTGGGATGGCCTTCCGAATGAGATAGGAATCAACCCCCTAGTGTTTCTTACCCTGTATGATATTGTTAGGAAAATATTACTAAAATTGTTAGAGCTGGTTTAGAAGTTATTTACCTGATAGTTTGGCAATTTGAAATGCCGATTGCTGCTTTTTTTCACTGCTTTATTAAGGTGTTTTGTGGAGGTTTGTTGTGGTTCTGAAATTTAAAAAGAAAGTAAATATATTTTCGAAACAAAATTGTTTCATATGTTTATGTATGCCGGTTTACAGCATCTTCCCTGACTTGGTACAGGGCACAGTTTCGATTAACAAATCTTCCCCTAGGTAGGGTCCAGCATGTTTGCCAAGTTGGCCCAGGGCCTAGTAGGGAACAATAAATCTGTCCCCCAGCCAGTGTCAGGACCTTCCCCAAGTAGGCCTACTGCCGACTTGGGAATTTCAAATCCTCCCCCGCCCAATGCCCAGCACCTTCCCCGTGTTGCCACAGGGTGGAGGTGGGAATAGTAAACCTTCCTTTGTAGCACTTTAGTTTAGAAAGTCCTGGACAAGTATGTTTTTCATTGGTACATTTGGAGTTGTAGGTTTAGTATTTAGCTCTGAATGATAACTTGTTATTAATGAACAAGTTATTAGGCTGCAATTGTGTTAGCACAATGATAGACTAGTTCCATGTCTTATACTTGGAAGAGATATTGTCAGTACAGACCATCATTAAATAGAGTGGCCAAGGGTATTGCATTTTGTAACATTGCTAATAATACAGTGCGAATCAATCAATCAATCAATCAGAGGAATTTATAGAGCGCGCTACTCACCCGTGAGGGTCTCCAGGCGCTGAGGGGGGGGGGGGTCGCTACTGCTCGAACAGCCAGGTCTTGAGCTGTTTCCTGAACGAGAGATGGTCTTGGGTCAGCCGTAGTGGGTGGAGAGGGAGTTCCATGTCTTCGCTGCCAGGTCGGAGAGGATCTTCCCCCGATGGTGGATTTCCGAAAACGTGGGACAGCAGCGAGGGCGAGGCTGGGGGATCGGAGCTGGCGGGTGGGTGTGTAGAATGTGAGGCGGTTGTTGAGGTACTTCGGGCCCATGTCGTGGAGAGCCTTGTGTGCGTGGGTGAGGAGTCTGAACGTGATCCTCTTGTTGACGGGGAGCCCGTGAAGGTCTTTCAGGGGGGCGGTGATGTGGCTGCGGCAGGGGATGTCCAGTATGAGGCGTGTTGATGCGTTCTGGATGCGCTGGAGTCTTTTCTGGAGTTTGGCTGTTGTTCCAGCGTATTGGGTGTTCCCGTAGTCCAGGCGGCTGGTGACGAGGGCCTGGGTGATCGTCTTCCTGGTTTCGGTGGGAATCCATCGGAAGATCTCTTGGTAGCATGCACAGGGTGTTAAAACAGGATGATGAGACGGCGTTGACTTGCTTGGTCATCGTGAGGTAGGAGTCAAGGATGAAGCCCAGGTTGCAGTTGGATGAGTTGTATATTGTGAAATCTGTGATAAACAACAGAGGCTTTGCATTTCTTAACTCTCACTAAGCCTTTTTGCACAGACTTCTAGTTTAAGAAGGGTGTGCCTTTGTGTGCATTTGGAATGCTCTAATCATTCTTTGGGTATGTGTGAACACTTTCTTCTTTTTAAAAGTAAAAGCACTGACTGATCATTGATTTATTAATGGCTAATTTGTGCTTTGTGGGGTTATGAGGATTGATTTATTCACATTGTGTGCTTGGTGGCGTTCTGAATTTCTGACACGCTGCACCTCCCTGATTAAGACTTGGACTGCTCCTCCTGAATACCCCGAGGAAAAAGTGCTACAGGTTATAACTTGGTGCTAAGTTTGGGCCTAATAGCAAGGAGGACCTTAGTGTTCTATCTGCACCCTTTGGTTGGTTTTCATCTTGCACTCATATGATTGGGCTGCAAAAACAAATGACTTTGAAGTACATTTTCAACATACTTTCTAACCAGTTGCTCTTGCATTGTTTATTTAGAAGCAATAGTATAGTGTCCGGCAGGTCCGCAGCAACCAAATCCACCCAGAGCACAGAAACCAGCCCCCACCCTGCTCTCCACTAAAATGCTGAGCAGTCAGTCCAGCCCTGGTGATGAGCGAATTGAATGCCGCTGTTCCTGAGCCCAGACTAGAACTTGGTGGGCTTAACATGCTGCACCTCTAACACCTTCACAAGAGTAGCCCTTTCTTGAACCAGTGACAGGTATGCTGCAGGTACTGCAAAGCAGAGGCTGGCAGTAACAGAAACAGCAGTCTTCTTTGTTTCTCTGTATTTACAGAACCACACAATGAAGGGCCTTATCTATCAACGAGTTTCCATGCCCTTGTGCCGAGCAAGGGGGTGCAAGGACATCCGAAGTACTAAGTCAGATTTATTAAGCCATGCAAGGCCACCTTCGATTTGCTCTGCTTTGTGTTACTCTGCCCCAGGAAGGTGCTCCATGGGTGTAGTGTGGGTGTTTCCACACATCCATCCATGGATTTTGGCACATTCCCTGATTTACCAATACTGGTACAGCTAGGAATGCAACAAAATGCTACTCCTCCCCAGGTGAAGTGTAACGATGAGAAATATATTTATTTTCTCCTCGTTTTTTCCTCTTTTCATGTTTGCTGCATTCTGTAGCACTCAAGGAAAGAGGAAAATACCTCAGAGGATTGTTTTTGTGTAGGAAGGTGCCCCTTCCTGCACAAAAAAAATCCTATCTGCAACGTAGGCACCCTGGCACTTGGCGCAAGGGTGCCTGCATTAGTGCTAGGCAGCACTTTGTGCGCCAGAGCAATGAAAGGACAGAAATTCGCTATATAATATTAAATACGCCGTATTTCTGCCCTTTCCCTTTAATGCAGCACAGTCCACCAGGGTGACTTGTTGCACAGCACTGTGCTGTGCGAAATAGTGATAAATCTGCCCGAAGTGTTTAACGAGGCCATGAGTGATCTGAGGGGAAAGAGAAGATGCAGGAGACCTCATGCCTCTTCTCCTGGATTTAGCATAACAGCACTCGTCCCTGTGCCTTCTTTGTATCTTTCGTCTTCCTTGAGCATTTAGTCAAGAGATGTTTTTTCCTTTTCAAGCACAGACCCAGCACAGCATGCCTTAGATCTGATATGCATAGACAGAAATAGTAATTACAGAGCCACTGTATGAAGCCGTGTAAAATGATGCCCTGACTGTGAGGCATTCTGTTTTGTCAATAAGCTTGCATCAATACTTGGCAGGTCATTTCTACAGACTAATGTTGCTGAATATTAGACCAACCGAGTCGCTAATATGAGAGGGTAGCGGCCCGCGTTTTTTTCTGTTGGGAAATCTTATTTTGGCAGCATGCATGAACGCGGGGATTAGTTCCAACTTTCAACACTTACGTGACTTTTTACTGCTAAAGAGATCTGTGATTCGCTTCATCATCGTTGCTCTGTTGATTTCAAGGATAAGCCTGATTCTCGCTGTGCTTTGATGATCTCTCCATAGGGGAGGCAATTACTACAATCCCTAAATGCACTAGGCATCTGGCATGGAGCTATTGTAAGGTTAAAGACAGTCGCAGTCCTTAGAGCAGCTATCAGATCACAACAAAGTTAAATTGAAAGATTCTGGGTGCATTGGCAGTACTGAGATACAAAGTAAACGAACAGTGGTTTTTACTAAGCGTGGCCTATGCACAAAAAATATTTTTAAGAATGTAAAGTAGTAATTGTATGCGTTCTCTAAAATGCAATTCACAATCCTCTTGTCCGAGATCTCCACCTTTGTCTAATCGATCATTTCTAAATAGAGCGCTCTGCCCTAAAGGACTTCCACATATGTAAGGAAAGGATTTACTAGTAAATGAGGGGCAACAAGTGGGAGCGGTGGGAATATGAGAAAATATTACTACAAAATGGGTAAGGTTAAAGATAATTGAAGGCAGTAGGTAGTGAAGGAAATGCAAACATAAATACACATCTACAAAAGAGTAAGACCATTGTAATTCACAAAAACACATGTAAGCATAGTACAGCAGTACAACTGACAAAATAGGCTTAACTGTACTCCAGCCCAATATGGAGTAAGTGATGCAGTGCACTTGGCCAGCTCCTGGTATTGCAACACGCGCCTATAGAATTCAATGGAGGCTGGGAAAAGCAATGACATATAGAGAAACATGTAAAAAACTATTACATTAAAGAACATTTTTATATATTTTACTTTAAATAAATGTAATTTCCGTTAATACATATTGTTTTAAATAAAACGTTTAAAGGGTAATATGTTATTATACAATACAATTTAGTAGAATATATGGCCATGTTTCCGATGGGTTTTAATGGATATTTACTGCATCAAATTGATGTAGTCTCCATCTGTGTTACTGTACATACAATGCAGCCCTCATGTGAGAGGGCCATGATCTTACTCAATTGCATGGTATGACAGTCATTTTGTATGGGAACACTGCATTAAACATACTGAGGAATTTGTTACCAGAAAATATTTTTCTCCCCAAATAATTCAGTCAAAAAGGGAAAATGGAAAGCAACATGGCTCATAAAAAGAAGCTGTTGGACCTGACTCTCTGTGCAGGGTCACCCCTAACTATTTGCGCCATCTTCTCCTGTGTTTCTGAATTCCTTTTTTTAGCCTGAGATCGCTGGACTCTTTACCACTGCTAACCAGTGCTAAAGTGTTTGTGCTCCTACCTAAAACATCTTAAAATTGATTTACACCTCATTGACATATAGTTACTTGTTATATCCTGATATTCTCAATGCAATCCAATTTGTATTTTACTTAGAGATAATAGTGTTTAGATGAGGTTTCACCTTTATTGTTCATCATTGTCCTTGTTCTTTCGTCTTCTTGCTTCTATCTTTCAACTTTGTCTAATTTTTGTTCTGTAATTTTTCTGCTCTAGTTTTCTTTTCTGGACTCAGGTGTTCTGTTGAGTTTAGGTTCTCTCTGTTCATCGAACTGATAGTCCTGTGCTCTGTCTTTCTGTTTACTTTTTCCTACTTCGAGGCTCTCCTGTTCTAGCCAGTGGGTGTGCTTTGAAGGTATCTTTTGTGCTTTCTGTTATCTTAGTGCCTTGCAATGTCGTTTCCTTTTTAATGTTCAGTAAGAATGGAGGATGGTTTATACGTTTTCTATTCTTCTTTCTCTGCTTTTTATGGGTGATCACGCTTTGCTATTCCTTTTTCCGCTTTTGCTCAAATTACTTGCCTTCATTTCCTCTGGTTCTCCGTCTCTGTTTTTAGCTTTTTGTTTTCTGTATAAGAAAGGGGTATATGTTATATCCTGATATTCTCAATGCAATCCTTCTCTACCATCTATGGAATGTTAATGTGATGTATCTATCAGTGTTGTGTTCTATCTAGGACCCCGATCAATATTGTGACCTCCTGCCCCTATACGGCTATAATCAATAGATATCCCTATAATGGCATAAACGATCAGAGCCATATTTCAGTAACTCGTCTCTGCAGCTCATTACAGTACATGACACAGCAGAAGCCACTTCCTTAGATTCCTAGATAACAGACCGAGTTCTTTCGACAGCTCAAACCCCCAGCAACCTGGGAAAGCCCCGCTTGCTTTGTTTTGATTAGTAATAGAACTCTTGCGAGCACTGTAAGAACGACCAGTTCTTAGTGACATCTTTATTGACGTCTTATATCCAAAAACTTACATCAAACTCAGCACCTTTCAGGTATAAATAATACAGACATTGCCTTAAGCAAACACGGTGGTGGTGAATACTGGAGCAGAACAGCTGTCCCTTGCAGAGAGCCCAGCAGATGCGAGAAGCCCATGGACGCTGCCCCTCCTCCTTGACACACTGAGAAAGACGCTGTCTTTTCTCCTGCCGAGAAAATCCAGCTCCCGCGTTTCCAGCCTACCCTTGCGGGTAACTGGAATATCGAGTCCTGAGAGGAGATACCAGACCTCCAACATTCTATTCCAGAGGTACGGTGCTGACTAAACCCTTAGAGAGAATTCTTGAAGCAATCCCTTGGCAAAACCAACTTAACTTAAACTGCTACTTACTTACTCCCTCCCACGTATTAGGCTTAGGTCAGGTACACTGGGGTAGGCGTAGTTAGAAGCACCTGTTGAGGACGTTAGCCAAATGTACATATGAATGTATATATTTTATTCATTTTAACCATCTTATGGCTAAGAAACCATATCAATGCTTTTACAGTATTATTTCGCAATACTCCTTTTACTGTATGCACTTTTTATAATAACAAGTCTTGCAATTGTGGCAATTCATTTCTCTTGCATGAGAAGGAAGACTGTTCAATAAATAATACCTTTTATTGAAAACGCCCGTCTCTCTATTCTCTGCATAACTGGTGAAAGTAATTCTGCACAACTGACTGAGTGAAATAGCTGTCTATTGTTTCACACGACTCTAGAGATTGACTCTTATTCTGAGGAGCAAAGTTGTCATGTTAATGCGGTTGTTGGAAAACTGAATCCCTTCTTGTCTGAGCCAGGGAAGCTGATCACTTCCTATTCAGTCAAGAAAGTTTCCAGTGACCTCTGAGCTATCTGGTACAAACCCAATTAAGTCTAACATAGTCAGTAGAGACCTAGAAGACCGCAGTCCTACGTCTACACTGCTGTTTGTTATTCCAATGCGCAGGGCCTATAGGGAAAATAGGAACTACACTACATGGCGCCCAACGTTTGGTAAGGCGATAAAACTAACGCAAGACGTTAGAGTAACTCAGTCGTGCTTTTTCACACAGACCCTTTCTCCCGTAAATACTCCAATAGACGTCTAGAGTGGGTGAAAGGTTAAAATCCGCCTGAACTTAGTAGGAAGAGATTCCTATGTAGAGCTTCTGGTTTATTCAACGTTGAAGGATACAGTGTTCCAAAATATTGTGCACCTAATCTTTGTCTCCTTTAAACCTGATCTGCAACAAAAGACCTTCCTGACAATAAAATGCCAGGAGAAGGTGGGAACAACGGATCCGCTGAAGCCGCAGTAAATGCGACTCAGCAGTGTCCCGATGATGCAGGAATTAATGAACCGGATGCAATTATCATCCCGGCAAACATAAGAAAAACTATAACGTTAAAACTTATAGAAAACGGACTGACCTCACGAGGTGGTACCGTCATTTTCGTGATAGAGGCACATGAATATCTGCAGACAGAGGTATTCTATTCATGGATAAACTTTCCAGCGGCAAACGCTACAACAAACGAATTCCACTATTACACAATAGAGGAACCACCGGAGGAGTACGCTCCTTTCGAGGAGATTGAAATTCCATTAAAATTCCAAGAGCACCTGCTCTGGTTTAAAGGCGCCCTAAAACATAATGATCACATTACCAGGCTCGGTCCACTAGGTAGACCAGGAGCAATGTGGCCGGTTCTAGCCAGCTACACACCACATCCGGACATTAAAAAAATGTGTTTCGAAGAGCTGTTAGCAGAGCTAAAAACATTAATTAAAATACATAGACAGTTTGTCCAATATGTAATGCGGACTGCAACAGTCCAAACAGCTGTTAATGTTCCACAGCTGACCACTCATCAGGGGAACACAAATAAAATTACACCACAGAACATACAATCATGTCTTGGTAAAACACCCATAAAACGGGAACAAATCCCTTTCTGGTTAGCACAGAAAATTATTCAAATAGAGGCAGTTTTCCTGAATACTACCCCTACTGAGAAACACAGAATTCTGACTATCTGCCTTCCAATGGGGGTCGCACCACACGTGGAGGACTGTGACACTTGGGGTACAGTCTTTGCTTCCATTTACACAAAAACACATGGTGTTCCGTCCATGGCAGTAATACCAGATGTGCTAAAACAAATTTAGAATGAATACGGTCCAAAACCTGCTTTAACTCTTGGTATGAAATTACTGAAAGACTTCAAGCAGGTCTCGGCTATATTACTAGCCAACATAAAAGGAGAAGCAGCATCTGTGGCAATCCGCTAGAAATTGAAAGAAACAGATATAACAGATCAACCAATTGAGCTTGCCAGAATTATAGAAAAATGCTATGAAGAATTAGGTAGAGATAGTTTGGGTGGGAAACCTGTAAAACCCCAACTACTCGAAAATCCTGAAAAATTATTTATTAAAAATAATCTAAACACTCCTAAAAAGAGCTGGGATGGAAATAAACAGTCCACTCCCAAGGAAAAAGTTTTCCAGTCCAGAGGAAGGTCTCCTCGGCGGAGGGAAAGAACTCCGACTCGAGAACACCAGTCTCCCCAGAGGGAGCACTCTGAGTAAAGATATAACCTTAGAAATAGGGATAACTTGAAAAAGCCTGATAGATATCAAAGTATTGATACATGTCCCTCTCGATCTTTTTCGCAGAAATCGGAAAGAAGAGGACGGTCAGAACCAGGAGAGCACACCAAGTCCAAAGACAAGGAACCTGCTCAAAGTAAAAAATTACAATTTCCAAGAAAGAGGGTAGCCAGTATTAGAGTAATCGAACATGCCGAGAATACTGAGGACACAGCTGAAAAACGGAGAGTACCTGCAGCAGTAATCAGCATAGCTCGCAAGATCCTGATGAGTCATCTGGAGACAGTGGACACGAATGAATACATTCAAGTAGAAACTGCGGACACCAGAGTTAGCGAACCTCATAAGATATACGAAATTACACTGCGTATAGAGGGAGCTAAGACTAGAAAAATAAAGGGTCTATTTTGGTATAACCTATGACATCCTGTTAGCTGAGAAAGATTGGCCCCCGGAGTTTGTCAGGGAGTGCCCTCATGGCGAAGAAATGATTATGCCTGCCTTCTCAAATCAAATTCCAATTCACACTAAATATATATATGCAAGGAAATGGGCAGTAGCCCAGGCACCAGCATTATATAAAAATCATGTAGGGTGGGATGAGGACTCTCCTCCCCACAAAATCCAGTTAAAATGTCAACGTACTGCACAAAGGCAGTACCCTATTAAGCAAGAAGCTAAAAAACAGGTCAGGGAGATTTTAGATCAACTTGAATACCAAGGGGTGATTGAAACATGCACCTCTCAAATGAACAATCCTTTGTTTCCTGTCTCCAAACCAGACGATTCGTATCGTCTAGTCCTGGACTACAGACACCTTAACTCGTGTTGCAAAACATTTGCGGTACAGAACTCGCACAGTGCGGCACTAATGAATAACATAGTTCGGAAAAAATACAAAACAACATTAGACATATCTAATGGATTCTTTTGTCAAAATATTGCACCAGAAAGCAGGTACTTGACCGCTTTCTCAATAATGGGGTCACAGAAACATTTCTGTAGGCTCCCACAGGGGTTCAAGAATAGCCCGGGAATATTTTCAGCCAGAGTAACAGAATTACTACAAATATATGATGATGAGGCATTATCTTATGTCGATGACATCTATCTCACAGACGACGACTTGTATACTCACTTGAAAAGGGTGAACACCATAATACTTGGGTTCGCAGCAGAGGGTTACAAATTCAACTTTAAAAAGTCAAGAATTGCCCATCTGACAGTCTCATTTTTAGGATATGAATTATCAAGTAAAGGAAAAAGCCTAGCGGACAACTTCTTAGAGAAGTGCGCTGTACTCCAAGCACCAAAAACGCTGAAGAACTTACAATCGATTCTAGGCTTCCTGAATTTTGGAAGAACTTACATTCTAAACTACGCAGAGAGGATTAAACCTCTCTACAACTTAATTAAACCTGATTTTAAACCAATCAACTGGACTCAAAAACACACAGAAATTTTGAGATCACTGCAAACAGACATGTTAGCAAAAACAAAATTAGAAACACGTGACAATACACGCAACTTTGTAATCTGAGTAATCCCAGGAAGATGCGGACACAAGCAGAAAAAACATTCAGTCTCACAGAAAATACTGTGAAGGCAGTGCAAACTGCTATAGCAAAAGAACGAGAATTTGCACACGGTAAAAGGATCACTGTTCTCACAGCGGAATCCGCCTTCGAGGCACTATTCAGCCCAGTAAACCTGCCTACAGTGTCACTGGATCCGAAATGGATACAGTGGGAAACATTTCTTGCTGCAGAAGACGTGAAATACTATTTCGCCCGCACATGAAAAAACTGAATGATTTAAATTATGAAAAAGAATATCCTCTGCCAATCAAAATTCTCCCTCTAGAACAGTACTCCTGTATAATCTATACAGACAGATTTGTACAGCATTACAATGTAGAAAATAAATCCAACGATGCAGCCTGTGCGATTGTTAAAGGTCGCTGGCTCTGCGGTAAATTCAGACCGAAAATAACAAAAACTGAATCACTGAGAAAATGTTCGGCTCAGCGAGCGGTAATCAGATCTTTAAAGATGGCGCTTGTAAATGCCGAACGTGAATTCCCAACACTAATCGTGTGCGATTCGCATTTTTGCATCAGCTCCTACAATAATGATTTGCAGAACTGTATTCAAAATGATTACAAAGATGACACAGGTGCCACAATCAAGCATAAAATGCTTTGGAAACAAGTAGTTCTTTTACAGAAAGAACTACAAAAGACTCACGTGATACACACTCTGAGTCATCAACGTGATGTCGTTCACGTTGCAGAGAATTCATTGGCTAATACAGCCATAGCGGAAGCAAGTAAACCGGCTTCTGTAGCCACAAAAAAGCGTTCAGAAAAATACATAGACGGGGAAACCATTCTGGCAGTAAAAACGTCCTTAAAAGGTGACTGCGCAGCACTACCCATGAACTATCCACTCAATTATACATACATAATTGATGCAAACTCCGTTCCTTTTGCTCGAATCCCTGGAGTGGGGGATAGGGTAATTCCAAACATGAACCGGAGAAAGTTATTAATAGCAGACACACACATGGGTGAAGGTCCAAGGCACAAACAGATGAAGGAATCTCTGTCTGAATTACAAGCAGTATACTGGTGGCCGGGGATGAGCGTGCAACATCAAATATTTGCAAAAAACTGTCAAGACTCCAGCAGAGATCGCAGTAGTGAACCGGTCCAGCCTGTTGCCCAGATACCCTTTATGGACAGGGTAATGCTGTCTATATGCAATGCAGCATCCTATTAATTGTTTAAGACTACATTCACTATAAAAATGTGGCCCCAGCGCTCGGCTAACGCCAAAACTGTTATAAAAGATCTGCGAGTCTTTATCGGCACATACGCAATTGCCATGCTTCATTATTACCAGGGTCCGGCTTTTAGCTCTCGAGATTATAAGGAGACCATGACCAGTATGGGCATTGGATTGCGATTCTCTTGTCCATTCCACCCTAAGGGAAACAGTGTAGTGGAAAGAAAAAACCGAGCCCTAAAGCAATCTATAACAGCGAAGGTAGCAGGTTTGGGTGATGGGTGGGTCAAACATTTAATAAGTGTCCAACGTAGTCTTAATAATTTGCCAAGAAATTCTCTAAAAGGTTTCAGACTGTACGAACTATTGTTCGGAACTAGAATGTATATTCAGGATCTTGATAATCAGGCTTCAGTGGTAAAAGATAAAAATAAAGACTTTGACATCAAAGATTGTTTGGCTGTTTTACAGGACTTGAATGAAACAAGAAAATCCTTAAGCAACATAAAGTTAAAACAACAGCCAGCTACCACTGAAGACACACCACCTGTCCCAGCAAGACCTGTCTGGATTCCAAAGATTGGGGATCTGGTCAGAGAAAAAATAGCGATGAAGAAGGAATTTGGGCCTTCTTACAGAAAAGCAGTACCTGTCTTAGCAATCAACGGAACAAGATCAGTAGTACTACCGCCCCTTGCTGGTAAAAAGGAGAACCGAGTTGTATCCATCGACCTGGTGAAACCACAAGCATGTGGCCTATAATCAACAGTAGGCCAAGTGGACTCCCAAGAAATAACAGAATACCCAAATTTGCAACAATCCAAGAGGTTCAAACTGAAAGACTAATCACATTTGATAAACCTGCAGTGCACAGAGAAGGACTATGCAATAATGCCATGGAACTCGTGCCTCTTGCAATTCAAATTGAAACAGTTCGTCATGAAACACCAGTCTACAATGATGTGGCATCAGAATGTGCTAATGAAAAGCAAATGGAGAAAACAATTCCAACAATCGACAGAACTGCCTCTGACTACTTCATCAATTTCGATAACTTTTCTGAAGATCAAAGCGACCCTGAAGTAACGCCAGAAACAAAGACTTTTTAGGAAAAAGCAACAGAACTCTTTCATCAACTCAAGGAAACTTATCTTATTTCTCCATGGTTAGAGTTTTGGTTTGGGCTAGGTGTATTTTTCCTCCTGCTTTGGCTTATCATGGTACTTTGTTTGGGAAAATTCATTGAGGGAAAATACAGTTCAATGGACACAGCAAGTCAGAACATCAACTTAGTTCTGAAACCTCACAAATCGTCTCACATCAAAAAAAGGGAACTATCATCAGTAACTGTCACAGCCATTCCAATACCCGGCGGGGTAGTGTGGGACAAGACTGACTATGAAATATATGGCCCGGTCGAGATCTTGAAATATCCTCACTAGTTCAAGGTTTCATTAAGTGAATTTGTAAAACCAAGTACATTCTCTGATGATTGGGACTTTGAAAGTATAAATAATATGATGTCGGATTTAGTGTTGTCAGCAAAATTTACAGAACATGATTATTTACAAGGTTCATCTAATTATGAACAGATGTACTGTTTTTCGCATTATGCAGACCACTATTTACATAAATCTGCTCAACCTAGAAATGTTTTTAAAAATTACCAATGGGAACATTGTGCTACTCCACCTAGAAGCAGTTCAAAAACATTCTATGAGAAATTCCAATACTTCTCAGGGTTTAACACGAGTAATGCAGAAACATTTGGATAAAACAGGGACGAAAACCATGCTGACAAATACTAAATTGATATATTCAGAAGCATTTTATGAAAAAATGATGACATTTGGTTTTGATTTCTGGAAAAACAACATTGAAACAAAAAACAATCTGGGGTACAAAAGATTGGCAGGTACAAGGCCTAGAAGCATTATTTCGAGCCTGCATGATCCCAGAACAAATAATGTTCTTAAATGACACAATTCATCAAACAACCTGTCTTGGCCTAGCTAAGAATAAGGACCTAAACAAACCGTCTATTCCAAAGCTAAATATTAATACCTGATAATGCTACCACAGAGATTGAAATAGACGTATACCAAATTTTACATCAAAACAGAACACATCCAAATTGGAAAAAGTGGTTAATCTGGCAAGAAGACACTAATAACTATCAAGATAGATTCCTGAACAAAACTCAGGGGTTAAAAATGACCAGACCGGACCCTAGATACTCCCAGAGACAACATCCAGGGATAGTAACAACATACAGTGTAGGGAAACTGTGCCTTGAATGGCTAGAAACATCCACACTGGCAGAAATTAAGCAACACTTATCTTTATTAAAGATGGTGCTGACTTGCGTGATTTCATTATGGGACCACACAAACGGCGTCAAAAACGTTTCTTAGCGGCAAGTGTATATACGGCATACAACGAGGCATGGAAAGTAATGCAAATTGAAACAGCAGAAAAAATACGAGAAATTGATCGTATTAATTTGGAAAAATCACTTTCTGTTGTGGACAATGGGTTAATGACTCTGTCCTCCAGAATATATTCACTGGACAGTATTGTATCATCTGCCATCGATATAATAGATAAAGACTTGCTATTGTTACAACATGGCCAGTCCCAATTACGTTCTATTGTACAGCTAGGCTGGACATTGCAAAATCTTCGTTCAGGCTATGTGCCATGGCGTTTAATCAACACAACGACATTGTTTTCTATATTTAACCTCACTGATAAACAAATCAGTTTGGCACAGAAAGGAGCAGACTATACAATCCTGAGCATCGAAAAACTTGAGAGATTACCATTGACAATGTCAGAAAGACCTGTCATTGAATGGATAATACACAGGATTATCACAATTCCGATAACAACTTTCCGATTTAAAAATTGCCTTGAGTATATACCGACAGGCCAGTATGAAAGGTTGGGTAAAGGGTACATTAAGTCATCATGGAAATTACCATATACACACACATGCTACAGTGACAGTTTCTTAGTGGTGAAAATTGCAAACATTCACTAAGCGGTATACTTTTGTGCCAGGGTATTAATTTACATGGAGCCTGTGAAGGGACTTCAAACAGCCTTTCATGCCACCAGCATGTCACACCTGCAACGCAGATAGAGCCCTTCTTTAGGCAACTTTCTAACGGGAGTTACATTCTAATAACGGATCACAGCTGTTGTGGCTTGGTGCCAGGGAAAGCATATCTCGTAAGCGTGACTTCCATGGTCACTTGCTGTATGCAAGCATTGTTTCCAAACGGCCCTGGAAATTCCGAGACGCCGATTTGGCCTCCTTTGAATATCTCTTCTATACGAATTGATACTTTAAGCAGAATGAAGTCTGTGCTTTTGCAGACAACAGTGCCCATCACGTCATCAAAAAAAACGTATGATCTCCAAGTTGCTAGGACAACATCGGAGATACATGAACTTTTATCAAGAAATTGCCCCGTGCATTTCACAGAAATGCTCAGCCAAATCCTAAATATGTCGGATGCCATTGGTATCTCAAACGTATTTAAGACAATTTTTTCGGGACTGTTAACACCATTCAAAGCAGCTCTGGGCATTATTCCCAATTTTGGTCATTCAGTCTTTGACGGCCTACCACTAATTTTGGGACTCGTAGCAGGCATTTTATTTTTGACCTTTCTGCTCCGATATGGCAAGCCAAAACACAGACACGACTCCGGCAAGGATGGAAGAAACGATCGAAGCAATACGCTACCGGGACCGCATAACTAAGGTCCTTGGATTGGCCCGGCTGAGAGATCTGAACATGACCTGGTTTCTTTCATTCAGACCTATGTGGCGGACCTGCATCTTACCTGTGCTTCGATGTATGCTATGCAGAGAAGAATGTGTGTTAGACACCTGTCTTGCACTACCATCAGCAGTACCAATGGATATCGATACTTTGCTAAGTCCTGTAACGGGTCACGCATCGTGTTGTCCCCAGCGGCTACCAATCCTGATGACGGCATTCATTGAGACTCCTGCGCTACGACTAGGTGGCGGCAGTGAAGCAAAAAATGAAAGCAGCATCACCCAGGTACGACCTTCTGTGAGCATACCTGATCCAGACATCGATGATAGCAATCATTCTCACAACTGCCAGGTTACTGCACTATCGAACCTGGTCGAACTGTCACCTGAATATGTAGACCTATTCTTTGAGAGCCTGTCTGATATGATGTTCTCCCCTGAACAGAAACAATGAATTTTAGAAAACAATCCGGCGCACAGCGTTCCCATGAACTCTGAATTCGGCCTTCAGTTTTGATCAACAAAAACTACTGAAAAGCGTTTGGACCTCTATTTTCCCGCTCCCCATGAAATTTTTTTTTTGAATCAGACATTTTGTCAAAATATTTACCTTTTATCTGGCACACGTACTTTGCTTAAAGTAGACCTATTCATAAAGAACAGAGCTTCTATTTTTAGTAGATCAAGAGAAAAAAAAATAGCCTCGCCCTTCTTTTCTGTATTAAGAGACATTTCATGTGTAATTTTTTCGCAAAAATCGTTCATAACTGATTATATATGCAATAATTTTTTGACTGATTACTATGCTTGAAAACGTACAGTACCTATATTCTCATGTATTTGATATACGCCATTTCAAATGCAATATGTATTTTGGGGTGGGTGGGAATACACGCGCATCTTATTGCTTTAGTTTTTAGTAATTTGATGGACATAAATTCGTGGAGTGGGTGTTGTGTTCTATCTAGGACCCCGATCAATATTGTGACATCATGCCCCTATACGGCTATAATCAATAGATATCCCTATAATGGCAAAAACGATCAGAGCCATATTTCAGTAACTTGTCTCTGCAGCTCATTACAGTACATGACACACCTTAGATTCCTAGATAACACACCGAGTACTTTCGACAGCTCAAACCCCCCACAACCTGGGAAAGCCCCGCTTGCTTTGTTTTGATTAGTAATAGAACTCTTGCGAGCACTGTAAGAACGACCAGTTCTTAGTGACATCTTTATTGACGTCTTATGTCCAAAAACTTACGTCAAACTCTGCACCTTTTAGGTATAAATAATACCGACGTTGCCTTAAGCAAACACGGTGGTGGTGAATACTGGAGCAGAACAGCTGTCCCTTGCAGAGAGCCCAGCAGATGCGAGAAGCCCACGGATGCTGCCCCTCCTCCTTGACGCACTGAGAAAGACGCTGTCTTTTCTCCAGCTGAGAAAATCCAGCTCTGGCGTTTCCAGCCTACCCTTGTGGGTAACTGGAATATAGAGTCCTGAGAGGAGATACCAGACCTCCAACATTCTATTCCAGAGGTGCGGTGCTGACTAAACCCTTAGAGAGAATTCGTGAAGCAAACCCTTGGCAAAACCAACTTAACTTAAACTGCTTCTTACTTACTCCCTCCCACGTATTAGGCTTAGGTCAGGTACACTGGGGTAGGCATAGTTAGAAGCACATGTTGAGGACGTTAGCCAAATGTATATGTGAATGTATATATTTTATTCATTTTAACCATCTTATGGCTAAGAAACCATATCAATGCTTTTACAGTATTATTTCGCAATACTCCTTTTACTGTACGCACTTTTTTATAATAACAAGTCTTGCAATTGTGGCAATTCATTTCTCTTGCATGAGAAGGAAGACTGTTCAATAAATAATACCTTTTATTGAAAATGCCCGTCTCTCTATTCTCTGCATAACTGGTGAAAGTAATTCTGCACAACTGACTGAGTGAAATAGCTGTCTATTGTTTCACACGACTCTAGAGATTGACTCTTATTCTGAGGAGCAAAGTTGTCATGTTAATGCGGTTGTTGGAAAACTGAATCCCTTCTTTTCTGAGCCAGGGAAGCTGATCACTTCCTATTCAGTTAAAAAAAATTCCAGTGACCTCTGAGCTAGCTGGTACAAACCCAATTAAGTCTAACATAGTCAGTAGAGAACTAGAAGACCGCAGTCCTACATCTACACTGCTGTTTATGTTATTCCAATGCGCAGGGCCTATACGGAAAATAGGAACTACACCACATCAGAATGTTGGTGATCTGCCTGGGAGATTATAGTTGGCTGGGCTGAGCAGCATGCTGGCTGCTCCTGGTGGGGTCACCCTGTGATCTTGTTCCTATCTTCTTATCATCCTGTAACTATCCTGTAATAAACCATCTTTAAACTACTTGATCACTTGCGGACATTGATCATACATTCAGGCCTGGTAAATTAAAAGCTACTGATTGGCCCGCAGCATTTATTGTGTCACCCACATAAGAGGCTCATGAAAACATGTCCCAGGCCTGCCATTGCAGTCTGTAGGCAGTGTTAAACTGCCAATCCGACTTCAAAATATAAACCCCTTGCAGGCCTAAACACACTTTTTTATTACATATAAGTCAAATGTAGGCCTTAAACAGCCCATATGGCAGGGAGCACTGTATTTAAAAATGTGGACATGTGCTTTCAAATTTTACATGGCCTGGCAGTGAAAAACTCACAATGTTATTTAACTACATTTGGTTCCCTTATTACTAGCCTATTGTGCCCCCAGACAGACAAGTACCAGAGCAGTGAGGCAGGAAATTCCAGACACTTCTGTTGGGGGAAAACTATGAAGTTTCTTCAAAGCTGGCATCAGGTACAAAAATAGGACCCTAAGACCCACTCTTCGTTTTACTTCTGGACCTGTAAAAAGACTCCTAGCGGACTACCCTGCTGTCATTGTCCTGCTGTGTACTTCAGAGGACTACCCTGCTGCACCTGTTCACCCTGATAAGGATTGTATTTGTTGCTTGAGTAGGGTTTCATCCCCCTCAACCAACAACCCCATTTTTCACAGAATTTTGCAAAAAGTTCCCCATCACAAGTAACGCAACTGTGTAAAAAGAAAGGTAATGTTTAGAAAAGCTAGAAAAGCCCCCTCATAGCATCAAAGGAAAGAATTGAAAGCAAAGATAATATCTTAATAATAATGCAAACTCCAACAGGTATAGTGTAGTTCCTATATTCCCAATAGGCTCTGCGCATTGGAATAATTATTCCTATAGATTAGACGTAGGACTGAGGTCGACTAGGTCTCTATCGAATATACTAAACTTAATAGTGCCAGCTAGCTCAGAGGTCACTAGAAACTTTCTCGAATTCACAAGAAGGGATTTGTTTCTGACAACCGCATAAACATGACAACTTTGTTTACCAAGAATAAGAAATATATCTCTAGAGTCGCGGAAACAATAGATAAGTATTTTACTCAGCCAATTGTGCATGCTTCATTTCAACAGAGTTGCAGAGAAATAGAGAGACGGCCGTTTTCATTAAAAAGCTTTATTGAACAGTCTTTTTTCTCATACAAGAGAAGTGAACTGCTACAATCGTTAAGCAGACTGCAAAGTATAATGCGTACAGTGAGAATAGTATTATAAATTAATACTGTGAAAGCATTGTATGGTTTCTAAGCCATATAAAAATACATACATACATACATAACATTGACTAAAATACTCAACTGGTGCTTCTAAATAAGCCTGCCCCACTGTACCTAACCTAAGTCTAGTACTCGGGAAGAAGTAAGTATTGTGTAGCATAGGTTTAGTTGTTTTTGCCAAGAATCTACCAAAGGTCCATACCTTGGCTTAGAATGAAGGAGGGCTGGTATCTCTGTCTCAGGACTCGATTTTCCCAACACCCCGCAAGGGGAGCTTGGAAACACTGGAGCTGGATTCTTGGCTAGAGAATGGCAGTCTCTTGATGAGTGCGTCAGCTTGAGGGTCAGCTTCCTTCGGCACTTGCTGTAGCGAGCTGCGTTGGGCAAGCAGATAGTCAAACTGCTCCGAACCACAGTAGTTTGCCATAGCAAGTGAAGGTATATTTATACCTTGAAGGCATTTAGGAATGCCATAGATTGACGTAAAGTCGGGCATAATAACGTCAGGAAAGAACACCTAGGGAATAGTTGTTCTTTTGCAAAGTACATGAGTTCTTGGACAAATCAATATTCAAGCAAGGGGAAGTTCCCTAACTGCTTAAGGCGATTTTCCAAGAAATCGTTCTGACGTTTGGTATGGGTGGGAGTAGCCATGCCTGTATTTGGTCTGCATGGGCTATGTCTAAATAAGGGATTGATTTTTATGCCTATATAAGGGCAATGTGAATTGTACCTATATAAGGGCATGAATCTGGAGAATTCACTTGGAGCCTAAAACGCCACACAACACCCACTCCACTTTATTATGTACGACATTACTAAGTTCTAAACACATTAAGCTTATCTAAACGATGTGTTCAAACCCACCCAAAATACATAAATAGGCATTGGTACGGTTTGTACATGAAAAGCTTTTGTGATGTACGCATTTAAAGCATCGTTTCATTCAAAGCATATAGATGACATTTGAAAATGCTATCTGAATAAATCATGAAAATACATTTATGAAATGGCTCTTAATTACAGAAGAAAAAAGTCGAGACCATTCCATGGCAGATTATATAAACTGTTTGAATATGTGTGGACAAGGTCAAATATTGTCTTTTGGAAGTTTTCCAAAGAATTCTAGTTCTCTATGAATAGTTCTACTATGAACAGATTACTGTGTGCCAAACAATGAAAAAGTACAAATTTTGAAAAACAAAAGCTTGATTATGGAAAAATTAGAGTTTCCAAAGTTAGAAACTTGTTTTGAAAAATTATGGTTGAATTCAGAGTCTCTCAGAACACTGTGTGCCAATTCAAAAGTCAGTGTTATTGTTTGGAGAAAACATCAAATCTTCTAAGCTTGAAAAGAATTTGTCTACCATTGTAGGTAAAAGTTGGATTACCTCGTTAATTGCACAAAGATGCGAAGCATCACTGTCAGCGTTGGTCAGGTTAGCAATGTCCGAATTGGATGGTACCTGTGTGCCGCTTTCCTCTCGTACCTCGCCGTCCGCATTTTGCGTCTGTGAGATCTAAATGAATGCCGTCATCAGAATTGGTAGCAGCTGGGGACAACACTGCGTATGGGCCTTTACCGGGTACAGCAAAGCATCCACATCCATTCGCATGACTGATGGGAGTGTGAGACAGATGTCTAACACGTATTCTTCTCCACATAGCAGGCATCGTAGAACAGGTAAGATGAAATCTTGCCAACAGGTAAGTGGCAATCTTGCCAGATTGGTCTGAATTACTTAAACCGTGTGGTATTTAATTCTCTTGAACAAGTTAATCCCAGAATTTGGACTATGCGCTCATGACACTTTATCGCCAGAAGAGTTTTCTCCATGGTGAACTGGGTATCGCTTGTGATTTGGCTTGCCATACTGGAGCAAAAGGAGCAAAAATAGTATCCCTGCTGCGAGTCCCAGAGCAAGAGGCAGTCCGCCAAACACAGAGTGCACGAAAATTGGAAAGATTCCTAGGACTGCTTCAAAAGGTGCTAACAGTCCTGAAAAAATCGTCTTAAATACATGTACAATACCACTCGTATCAGACATGTTTAAGATACGACCTAACATTTCTGAGAAATGTACAGGGCAGTTTGCAGTTAATAGGGTTTGTATCTCTGCAGAAGTCCTTGTGACTTGCAGATCATAGGTTTCTTTGGCCGAGGTCAATGACACAGTTTTTTGTAAAATAATGGCTTTCATTCTGCTCAAAATATCAATTCGTATAGAAGAGATGTTCAGTGAAGACCATAACGGCGACTCCCGGTCTGTCTTGGTTTTTGGAAACAATACTTGCATACAGCAAGTGACCCTGGCTGACACAGTTAGAAGATAGGCTAAACCTGGCAACATGCCACAGCAGCTGTGATCATTCAACATATTGTAACTTCCATTAGAAAGTGCCCTAAAAATTGGATCAATCACTGCAGCTGGTGAACCTTGCAGGTGGCAGGTTAAATTGTTAGAGCAACCATCGCAGGCCCCATGTTTGTTTATACCCTGACATAGGAGAGAATAGCTTAGTGCGTTTTCACAATTATTGCCACTAAGAAACACTTCTTTCCACCCACTCCAACATCTGTGTGTTTAAGGTAATTCCCAGGATGTTGTGATGTATTATTTACCCAACCTTTCATATAGGCCTGCTGGTATACATTTTAAGCAATACTGAAAATGAAAAATTGTAACAGGCAGAGTGATTGTACCGTGTATTATACATTCAATGGCTGGATTTTCAGCGACTGTAAATGGCAATCTTTCCAGTTTTTCAATGCTCAGCACTGTATAGTCTGCTCCCCTCTGTGCCAATTTAATTTGTTTATCTGTGGGATTAAATTCAGAAAACAGTGACGTTGTGTTGATAAAACGCCAAGGCACATAGTCTGAACAATGGTTTTGTAACATCCAGCCTAATAGCATGATAGAACGTAACTGCGACTGACCATATTGCAACATGACCAAGTCCTGTTCCATTATGTCTATGGCAGAGGATAATATGCTGTCCAAAGAATATATC
This sequence comes from Lissotriton vulgaris, assembly GCF_964263255.1. Classification (NCBI taxonomy): domain Eukaryota; kingdom Metazoa; phylum Chordata; class Amphibia; order Caudata; family Salamandridae; genus Lissotriton; species Lissotriton vulgaris. Next base: position 1,716,272,352 of record NC_141689.1, on the reverse strand, counting down.
CTGGATGATAGAGTCATTAACCCATTGTCAACTACAGAGAGAGATTTCTCTAAATTAATACAATTAATTTCTCGTATTCGTTCTGCAGTCTCTGCTTGCGTAATCTTCCATGCTTCATTATATAGAGCATAGATACCGACGTATATAAAACGTTTATGACGCGTTTTTTTAGGTCCTTGTAAGAAGTCCCTCTGGTCAGGGCCATCTTTAAGTAAAGATAAGTGTTGTTTTACTTCCTTTAGTGTAGACTTGTGTAGCCATTCAAGGCACAGTTTCCCTACACTGTATGATGTTACTATCCCTGGATGCGGTCTTTGAACATATCTTGGATCTGGCCTAGCGAATGTGAACCCTTGTGTCTTATTAAGGAATCTATCTTGACAGGTGTTTGTACCTTGGCTAACCCAAGACAAGATGTCTGCTGAACAGTGTCATTCAAAAACATTATTTTCTCTGGAATGATGCAGGCTCGAAATAAAGCTTCCAATCACTTTTCATTCCTGTCCTTTTACCATTTTTAAAGTAAAATGATTCTGGATTTGAAACATTATACCCTGAAAAGTATGGAAATTTGTCATAAAATGTTTTTGAGCTACCCTTTGGTGGCGTAGGACAATGTTCTCATTGGTTATAAGTAAATACATATCTAGGATTTGCAGATTTATGCAAAAAATTATGACCATAGTGATTATAACAATACATTTGTTCATAATCTGATGAACCTTCAAAGTATTCATAATTTGTAAACTTTGCAGACATTTCTAAGCCTGACATCATATTATTAACAGTCTCAAAGTTCCAATCATCAGAAAAGGTACTAGATGAAACAAAGTCACTCAAGGAAATCTTGAATTGGTGTGGAATCTTCAACAGCTACGCCGGACCAAGAATGTCATATTCAGTTCTGTCCCAAGCTATACCACCTGGTGTAGGAATGGCTGTGATGTTCACTGATGACAAGTCTCTTTGTTCATGATGAGATGATTCTGTGGTTTGAGGAGTAAGTTGATGTTCTTACTTGCTGTGTCCTATTTAACATATCTTCCATTTATCAGCATTCCCAAAGTCAATCCATGGTGAAACCAGATAAGTCTTTTCCAGTTGATGAAAAAGTTCTGTTGCTTGTTGTTTGAAAGTTCTTTTTACTGGCATTGTTTCAGGTTCGCTGGGATCCTCGGAATACGTATCAAAGTTAATGAAATAGCCAGTGGCAGTTCTGTCAATTGTAGGGATTGCATCAGGATTTATCACTTGTTACATTTGTATAGTCAGTTGCTATTTCATTGTAGACAGGCGTTTCTTGACGAACTGTTATTTGGGTTTCAAGAGGTACAAGTTCCATGGCTTTGTTACATAGTCCCTCTTTTTGCACTGCAGATTCTTCAAAGGTAATGAGTCTCTCAGTTTGAACCTCTTGGATAGTAGCCAGATTCAGGTGTCTGCTACATCTTTGGAGTCCACTTGGCCTAGTACTTATGATTGGCCACATGATGTGGTTTGACCAGGTCGATGGACACAAACCAGCTTTCCTTTTTACCAGCAAGGGGCGGCAGTAATACTGTTCTTGATCTGTGGAAGGCTAGGACAGGTACTGGTTGTCTGTAAGAAGGCCCAAATTCCTTCTTGTCCGCGATCTTTTGTCTGACTAGATCCCCAATCTTTGGAATCCAGACAGGTCTTGCTGGAACGGATGGTTTATCTTCAGTGGTTGTTGGCTTCAGGAGTACTTTACTTTGTCTGGATCTTATTTAATTTAAGTCCTGCAAAACAGCCAAACGATCTTTGATATCAAAGGGTTTTTGTTCTACCACTAAAGTGGGACAATCGAGGTCCTGCACAATCATTCTAGTTCCAAAAATGATTTCATATGGAGTGATACCCCTAGAGAACTTCTTGGCAGATTGTTAAGACTACGTTAGACACTTATTAGATGTTTGACCCACCCGTCACCCGAGCCTAGTACCCTAGCTATTATAGATTGCTTTATGTCCCGTATTTTTCTCTTCACTACCGAATTTCCCACAGGATGGAATGGACTAGAATACCACAATGCAACGCCCATATTGGCCATGGCCTCTTTGTGAGCTCGAGAGCTAAACACAGGACACTGGTCAGAATGTAGCGTGCCGACTGTGTATTATTTATTTATTTATTTAAAGGTTTTGTAGAGCGCGTAGTAACCCTAGAGCATCCCAGCGCTAGACCTGAATCTCAGGGGGGTTCAGCAGTGGAGGGAATTATGGGTGAGGAAAAAGGAGGGTCTTTAGTGATTTCCTGAACTGGAGGAGATTGGGTTCTGTTCTCAGTCTCCGTGGGAGGTTGTTCCAGTGTTTGGCCGTGTGGACCGAGAATCGGCGGCCACCGGACCTAGCTTTTTTAACTCTGGGGACTGTGATGAGATTTTCTCCGCTGGACCGGAGGGCCCTTTCCGCTTTGTAGGGGATGATGAATTCCTTGAGGAGGGGAGGGCCGTTGTTGTTAAGGGTTTTGTGGGCCAGACAGAGAGCCTTGAAGGCAACCCTTTCTCTGACTGGGAGCCAGTGGAGAGACTTGAGAGCTGGCTGTGCCGAAGATCTTGCAGGTGTGCCAGTGAGTAGGCGGGCGGCGGTGTTTTGAACTTTCTGCAAGGTGTTGAGGGTGGCTTCGGGAGCTCCCAGGTAGATTGCGTTGCAGTAGTCCAGTCTAGCCAGGATGAGGCCCTGAATCAGGAGTTTCTTGGCGTTGGCAGGAAGCAAGGGGAAGATCTTTCTGCAGGCTCTGAGGAGTCCGAAGCATGTTCCTGCCGTCTTTTTAGCCTGTGTTCTGAAGCTCAGGTCCTTATCGATCCATACGCCTAGGCTTTTGACCTCTTCTTTGGGAGCGGGGGGGGTCACCCAAGCAGTTGGGCCAGAGGTGAGGCGGCAGGGAGGGCCCTTTGTGTCCGAGCATCAGTATCTCGGTCTTTGAGCCGTTTAGCTTTAGTGAGGAGAAGTTCATCCAGCGGTGGACTTCGGTGAGACAACTGTGGAGGTCAGAGGGGGAATGGTGGGGGTGTGAGAGGGTTACCACCAGCTGGGTGTCGTCGGCGAAGTTGATGATTGATACGCCGAACGGACTGACCAATTTCTCCAGTGGGGCCATGTATACGTTAAATAACGTAGGGCTCAAGGATGAACCCTGCGGTACTCCACAGCGGAGGGGGATAACGGGTGAGTGGCTGTCGTTCTCCCAGACTTGGAAGGAACGGCCCGCTAGAAAGGATTTTAGCCACTTCAGGGCCGTACCCCTTACTCCGATTTCTCCCAGTCGTTGGATTAGGGTGAGGTGGTCCACAGTGTCGAAGGCCGCACTGAGGTCCAGGAGGATCACTGCCACTGATCCTCCCGTGTCCAGAATGCTTCTGGCCTTCTCCACTGCTGCCAGGAGGGCGATGTCAGTGCCCTGGCCTGGACGGAACCCTGTCTGGGAGACCCCTAGTAGGTTGTTGCTCTCCAGGAATAGTGAAAGTTGTTTGTTTACTAACTTCTCCGTGATCTTACTATTTCCTGGGAGAAGGGAGATGGGTCTGTAATTGGAGAGGTCCTGTGGGTTTAAAGAAGGTTTTTTTAGTAGGCCTTTGACCGCTGCCGCTTTCCAGCTGGGCGGAACTATGCCCTGCGAGAGGGAGGAGTTGATCAATGCCGTAAGGGGGGGGATGATGGTGCTGGTCACTTTTTTCAGGAAGCGGAGGGGTGCGGGGTCGAGGGGGGACCCACCTTTGATTGAGGCCAGTGTTGCCACAACCTCTTCCGTGGTGACTGGACCAAAGACGTCCAGGGAAGGTGAGGGGCTGTCAGGCGGATGGCAGGGATGGGTGGTAGGAATGGTAGGATCCCGATCCGTGTGACCAGGTTCGGGGGGGGGAATGGCCACGAGGATTTTTTGTATTTTCTCGTCAAAGAAGGTAGCAAGATTAGTACATTTGCTTTCCGCTTCTTTGGGGTCGAGTGGTTTGACAGGGGGGTCAGGGGCGTGAAGGAGTTCTTTGAGAACGGCAAAGGTTTCGTGGGCCGAGCATGCAGCGTTTTTGATTCTGCTCTCATAGAATGCGATTTTGGTGTTACGTAGCTCCTTTTTGTAGGCATTTACGGAGATACGAAATGTGTCTTTTTTCTCTGCGGTTTTGTCCTTCCTCCAAAGGCGTTCGTTCCTCTTGCAAACCTTTCGCAGAAGGTTGAGTTCGGGGGTGTACCAGGGGGACGGGTTGACTCTCTTAATGCGTTTCAGAGAGCTGGTTTTCAGCAGGGTGGCATCAAGAGATTGGGTGACCCAAGTATTGAATTCCTTGTCCGCGGCTATGGTGTCTTGAGAGGGGAGGGGAACGTTTTCCCTTAATTTGGCTGCCCATTCGTCTGGGTCCAGTTTATGCCATCGTCTAGTATGGGTTCTGATTTTGGGGGGTTGAGGGGGCGGAATGTTGATGGCCCATTCAAAGGGGACCAGGAAGTGATCGGTCCAGGGGAGGGGGACGTGATCAAGGGTGTTCAGGTCTTGGATGTTTGTAAATATGGGGTCGAGCAGTTGCCCTCTTTCATGAGTGGCCTGTGGATTTTTTAGGTCAAGGCCGGTGGAGGTGATGTCCTGTAGCAATTCTATCGCCTGCTTGTCGACCGGGTCTAAGAAGTGGACATTGAGGTCCCCCAGTAGTAGGTAGTTGGAGGAGGATGTACACTCAATGGTGATCTGGTCGATGATTTTGCTAGGAAATTCTGCCAGGTGGCCCGGGGGGCGGTATACCAGCATTCCCGACAGCGAAGTCACTGGGGAGATTTGTATGGCAAAGTGGCAGCTTGCACATCCCTTGATGTTGCCGTCCGAGGTTCTGCAGGTAAAGACGTTCTTGTAAATTATGGCTAGTCCACCTCCTCTACCCTCTGGTCGATTCAGCGAGCAAATGAGGTACCCGGGAAGGAGGGAGTGCAAGGACTATGTCGGGGCTGTTGCTGGAAGTGAGCCAAGTTTCAGTTAGAAACAGGATATCTGTGGCGTGGTTTGCGATTAGGAGGTTGATTTTGTGCGCGTGCTTCACGAGCGACCTGCAGTTGAGTAGGCCTAGTTGTAGTCCACTAGGTGCCGGATCCGAGCCGGCAGGGTTGCAGAGGTTGCACCTGGTGAATGGGTTGTCGCCCGTCAGGGAGCGCGTGCAGGATGGGTGTTTCTGGGTTTTTAAGGCTAGAAGCTTGTCCCGGGAGTATGTCAGGTTATTCCTGGCAAAAATGGGCATAGTGGTAGGCATAGTGGTATGTGCCGATAAAGAATTGCAAATCTTTTATAACAGTTCGAGCATCAGTCGAGCGCTGAGGCCACATCCAAATGAATCTTGAGCATGAATCCACTGCGAACATTATATATTTATAGTTACCAACCCTCTGTAAGGGACCGCAGTGGTCCAGGTAAGTGCACGCTAATGGTTTATCTGAAATTAACAAGGGCGTCTGTGCAGGACATTTCACAGTAGAGACTTTCATCTTTTAGCAGATTTCTTATTTCAAAACATAGTTTCTGGTCTGTTTCCTCATGCGCGGCCACCAGTGTCTGTTTTAATAATGACACTGTGGCGGAAACACCTGCATGTGCAGAGGCGAGCCCTTCATGTGCTGCTAAGATTAGTCCTAATCTATGTTCCATGCTTTTTAATTACACTATCCCCCACTTCAGGGATTAGAGCAAAAGGAACGTTATTTGCATCAGTTATGTATGAGTATTTGAGTGTAAAGCCTTTTGGTAATGTTTTACCACTGTCTTTGCTTGAAGCCTTGACAACTTGCATTATTTCGTCGTCTATTTTCATTTTTGAATGAGTGGTTGCAGCTACGTAAGCCGCTTTCACAGCTGCCTTAGCGGCTTCATCAGCCAATGAATTCCATGCAATGTGAACGCCATCACGTTGATGACTCAGTGTTTGTATCACGTGAGCCTTTTGTAGTTCTTGTCCTAACTGAACTACTTGTTCGCAAAGCATTTTATGCTTGATTGTGCCACCTTTTTGAAACCGTTTTCAAATCAGTTGTGCAAGTATTCATTGCAAGATTGAACACAGTAATACGAATCTCGCACTATGAGTGTGGGGAATTCGCCATCAGTATTTTCAAGTGCCATCTTGAATGCTTGTAGTTCAGCCTGCTGAGCTGGACCAATCTCCTAGAGATTGAGTTTTAGTAACCATTGGTTGGAATTTGCCGAATGTATGACGTTACAATGCATACTTTACAATGCATTTTTTACAATGCAACATCCATTACAACGCATTCCATTACAACGCATGCCATTACAACAAATTTTCAAAAACTGCCTTTACAACGCATTCCATTACAATGCATACTACCTTTACAACGCATGCCATTACAACGCATACTATTACATTGCTTGTATGGTAGGTATTGGATAGTGTAGGCGTAAATTACTATTCTAACTCCAGGGGGGTGCAACAGTAGGGTAAGTGTTGGATAGTGTAGATGCAACAATTACTATTCTAACTCCAGGGGGTGCAACAGTAGGGTAAGTGTTGGATAGTGTAGGGGTAAAAATGACAATTCTAACTCCAGGTGGTGCAACAGTAGGGTGAGTGTTGGATAGTGTAAGGGTACTTTGCGTTGTGATGGTATGCGTTGTGATGGTATGCGTTGTGATGGTATGCGTTGTAATGGTATGCGTTGTAATGACATGCGTTGTAATGACTGCGTTGTAATGACATGCGTTGTAGTGGTATGCTTTGTAGTGTCATGCATTGTAATGGTTGCGTTGTAATGGCATGCGTTGAAATGGATGTTGTGTTGTAAAAGTGTTGTTGTAATGGTAGTGCTTTGTAAAAGTTGCATTGCAAAGGTTGTTTCCCGAATTTGCCATCTCTCCAGCGACCTTTAACGATCGCGCACGCAGCACTATAAGCTTGTTTACCCCAAATAGCGGGCTGTGCTTATTCGTCTGTATAAATTATACAATCATACAGTTCTAGAGGCAGAATCGCAGTAGGCCGAGGACATTCTTGTTCATATTATAGAAATTCTTGTGTTTTCAAATATGGGTCGAAAATGTATTCAACGTCTGTTGCAGCAAGAGACTTAACCCATTGTATCCATCTCGCATGTAAAGCTTTTGCATTCGGAATGCTCGCTTTCGTCACTGCCTCTGAAGCAGGTACAGGAGTAACAACCATTATGCTCTTACCCTGTGCGAGGGCCCTCTCTTTTGCTACTGCAGTTTGAACCGCAGTCAGAATTATTTCTGTAGAAGTGAATTTCATTTCAGCTTGTGTGTACAAGTGAGATTTGTAAGCTATTGGTACTTTTTCTCCTTCATGAAAGGTTAAGTACGTGAATTCACATCTTCCTGGGATGATTCGGATCACTTAGTTGCATACGTTTACGCGTGTTTGCAAATGTTTTATTGCCACCATGTCCATTTGGACTGAATGCAACATTTATGTGTGTTTTTGTGTCCAATTAACTGTTTTGAAATCTCGTTTGATTAATTCGTAGAGAGGTTTAACCGTTTCTGCGTAATTTAGAATGTAAGTTCTTCCGAAATTTAGAAAACCTAGAATCGACTGTATGTTTTTCAGCATTTTTGGAGGTTGGAGCAGGGCACATTTCTTTGGAAAGTTTGCTGCCAGGCTTTTGCCTTCACTTGATAACTCATATCCTAGGAAAAAAAACATTTAAATGGGCAATTCTCGATTTCTTGAAATTGAATTTATTCCCTTCAGAGGTGAATCCCAAAATAATGGTGTTCATTCTGTTCAAGTGACTATCCAAGTCGTCGTCTGTTAGATAGATGTCATCGACATATGATAATGCCTCTTCATTATAAGTTTGTAGTAACTCTGTTACTCTGGCTGAAAATAACCCTGGACTATTCTTGAATCCCTGGGGGAGACAACAGAATTGACCCTGTGTCCCCATTATTGAGAAAGCGGTCAAATACCTACTTTCATGTGCAATGTTTTTACAGAAGAAACCGTTGGAAATATCTAATGTGGTTTTATATTTTTTATGCACAATGTTATTCATTAGTGCTGCACTGTTTGCATTTTGTACTGCAAAGATTTTACAATAAAAGTTTAAATGTCTGTAAACCAAAACTATACAAAAGGATTGTTTATGGATGAGGTGCATGTTTCAATCACCCCTTGGTATTCAAGTTGATCTAATATCTCCCTGACCTGTTTTTATAGCTTCTTGCTTAACTGGGTATTGCCTTTTTGCAGTTGGTTGATTTTTTTGCTAGATTTTATGGAGTGGAGAATCCTCCTCCCATCCCAAATGATTTTTATATAATGCAGGTTCCTGGGCTACTGCCTATTTCCTGGCATATGTATATTTTTATGACTTCGAATATGATTGGAGAAAGCTGGCATAATGATTTCTTCGCCATGTGGGCGCTCCCTGACAAATTCAGGTGGCCAGTCTTGGTCAGCTAAAAGAATTTCATAAGCCTGAGAGAGCTTCTCCCAAAAGAGTGCCCTTATTTTTCTAGTTATGTCCCCCTCCATCTGGAGTGTTACTTCATATAACTTATGTGGGACACTAACCCTGGTATCTGCAGTTTCAACTTGGATGTACTCATTCAAGTCCACTGTCTCCAGATGATCCTTCAAGTTCTTGCGAGCTATGGTGACTTCTGCTGCGCTGTCCATTATCGTTTGAGCCCATCCCCCGTTCTTGAGTTGTGTCCTCAAGATCCTCAGCATGTCTGATTTTTAGAACTGCTACCTTCTTTTTGGTGAATTGAGTTTTATTATTTTTTGGAACGTGTTGATCGTCTTTGTACTTCACGCGTTCTTCCTTTTGTTCTGATCATCCTCTTCTTTCGGATTTCTGTGACCAAGTTTGAACGTGTATCAGTATCTTGATATCTATCAGGTTTTCTCAAATTATCCCTTTTATTGAGGTTATACCTCCTTTCAGAGGGCTCCTTTTGAGGAGACCTAGCTCAGGATTGAGAACGCTTCTCTTTAGAAGTTTGTTTAGTGTTCTCCCTCTTCTTTTTGGGAGAAGTAGGAGTGTTTTTAATAAAGACCTTTTCAGGACTTTCAGTCAGTTGGGGTTTCACTGGTTTACCACCCAAACTGTCAATTATTCTAGCCACTTCATATGGTTGCTCAGTTACATCAAATTCTCTTAACTTTTGGCGGATCGCCACGGATGCTGCTTCACCTTTAAAATTAGCTAATATTATTGTTGAGACCTGTTTGAAATCTTTCAGTATTTCATACTCCGATGTAAAGCAGGTTCTGCCCCGTATTCATTTTTAATCTGTTTCAGAACGTCTGGTATTACCGTCATAGATGGAACACCATGTGTTTTGGTGTAGATTGCAGCAAAGACTGTACCCCAAGTGTCGCAGTCCTCCAGGTGTGGTGCGATCCCCATTGGTAAACAGATTGTTAGAATCCTATGTTTCTCATGAGGGGTAGTATCAGGAAATACTGCCTCTATTTGAGTCATTTTTTGAGTTATCCAGAATACAATTTGTTCCCGTTTTGCGGGTAATTTGCCAATGACTGATTGTATAGTCTGTGGCACCGTTCCCTCTAAGCCGCGCGCGCGCGCACCTCCCCCCAAGTCAGCGCGCACCACCTAGCGTGGAGCGCGCACACAGAACGTCGCTAGAGGGTCGCGCCGCTCGCTGCTTTTCAAACGCGAGCGGCACGAACATGAGCACTTTCTCAGTGGTTGCGGTGGAGCGGGCGTGAGGAATGCAGTTAAGGAGGCGGGGGGGCTGATGGGGATTATGACGCTTGCGGGTGTGTGGGAGTGGGGCAAACTGTGGCCTTTTGGTTAAATATTGATGTTAATCGGAGCCCTTTCACGGGCTCCGATTAACAGCAATACTTAAACAAAATGCCACAGTCTGCCCCGCGCTTTACTAACAAAAGCGTAGACACTTTCCAAACACAGCGTGTGCTCGCGCTGTGTTTGGAAAGGGTCTACGCTTTTGTTAGTAAAGCGCGGGGCAGACTGTGGCATTTTGTTTAAGTATTGCTGTTAATCGGAGCCTGTGAAGGGCCTCTGATTATCAGCATTATTTAAACAAAAGGCCACAGCCACTGGGGAACGAGCGGAACAGAAGGCAGGAGGGCATAAAGGCATGAGTGGGACACAGGCAGAGGCATAGCTGCCAAGGTTTCAGATCCCCGTGTGTGACTCTTTAATAATTTCAGGGTAATTATGAGTGACGTTTCAACTACAATGAGTGACATTTTCTCGTGGGCTAAATTAAGCAATGCAGGAAAGAGAAACCTATACATTCATAGCTGCCAAGGTTTCAGATTGCTATGTGTGACATTTTCATAATTTCAGTGAAATTATGAGTGACATTTCAAAGACTATGAGTGACACTGACTCGCAGGCAAAATCAACTAATGAAGATTAGGGAAACCGATAAATATCAGAAATTACACCCACTTGGGCAACAAGAAACTCTAAAAAGGTCTTCAAACCGGAGACAGACTGCATTTCTCAGTGATAGTGACATTTTCCCCCTGAAATAAAACCAAACACATAAGCCCATGGAAAAAGCGCCATATCAGAAATTACACCCTTTAAAACACTAATAAGCCTTGGAAAGACTTTCAAGCTGCTGCATAGTCTCTGAATAGCAAAGTTACTAACCTACTGCCCCTTTCTAAGATGAATGTTAACTTACTGCTTTTCAAAAAGAGGTTTTCGTTTTGTCTTTTAAAAAAAACAGAAACGTTCAGGTCTTACTAGCAATATTCGGCTTAGGCCGCATGTGGAGAGCAGGGCACGTGCACACTTCAGTACGGATTACATCACTACCAGGTGTAACATGAAACCGAAGTACAGAACTTCCAAGATCGCTTTTAGGTGACCACGGAAAATGAAATAATTGCGTAACATAATGTGAATGCAGAGCCTGAAAACTGCCCAGAACAGAAGGACCCCACCTGCTCACACTTGTTTTCAGAAGGTGCTCTCACAGAGTTACAGATCCCGAGATCGAGAGCTGTGCTGAATTAAGTTCTCTGGTGGTACTGAAAGTATTACTGGCAGCGCGCTAGCGCTTTTAATAAAAAATGGAAGTACACTTTGAAGAAAGCTGATACCTCACTGAGGCAACTTACTGTGTGAGTCGACTTGAGCAGCAATTGTTGTACAACGGCCTTCAGTTTCGTCTAAGGAAGCCTGGATAATAATGCGCCCATATCTGCTCTTAATATGTCATCTGCACGCGACCTTTGAAACACTCTAAATCTAAATCCTAAAACCCTACAAGCACAGAAATGAAAGTCTATCTAGCTCCTGACGTCCGGCGGTCGCGGCATGAGCCGCACAGGAACTGGGAATCGCGGCCGCATAGCTGCAGCACAGTGCCATAATGCACTGCAGCAGAGCAGGCTCTTTCTCCCAGACACTGACTGACTCGTCCCCGGCCCGCACGCCCGCACTAGTTTGCGCCTCCAATCACCCCGATGCCTCTGATGTACTGCGGCCGGTCAGAGTGTCCTGTCGGTGAGTGACAAATTATTCACTCACTCTGGGTCTCGGCGTGCCCCACCGATCTGGCAAAGTGAAGGCACTGCGGCAGACTGTCAGCACTGGACCAGAGGACTCGTGGACTCACATTGAATCCCGCGCCCTTCTGCATCACTTCCCCTTCCTCCAGGAGTCGGACCGGACGTTACAAAGGCAGTACTACCGCCGCGCGGCGTCGCAGGAAATGAAGCCTGGCGCCAGGCACTAGGCTGCGCAGATTTGTTTCTTTGTTGCGCTCTCGGCCACTCCAGAGCTGAGAGGAACAATATTTAACTATTAACTTACTGAACACAGCAAGCAGCTGCGCTGGCAGGCAGCACGCCTTGGAGCATCAAAGCCGGCACACAGGCGCCGCCGGTGGCGCACACTGGAACCTGCAGAGCCAATATTTCAAAGTGGCATACATGCGTGACAATGCATTTCAGTGCGGGGATGCGGCACACCGCACTGAAATGCGTGAGTGTCACACAGGATGCGTGATACTTGACAGGCATGCACATTTCAGAAATGACATCCATTGGAGCAACGAAAAACTCGAAGAAGATCTTAAATCTACTGCAAAGCAACAGAAATGGAAGGGCGCTAACCTATTTGACCAGTTAGCCGGCAGAAAAACAGTTAACAGATTCTGCCTTAGCCAGCCTTTTGCCGACTGGTCCCCCTAGCTCCTCCCTGGCAATACATTGTCCAGAATCAGTCTGGACTACAGTCCCGCCGCTCTCTATGTCCGACATGGGACTCAGCCTGTAGTAGGATGTGAGGTCACCCAACACGATCTTCTCAGGAGCCTAAATATCATATATTAAAATAGACAGCAGTCAGCTGACTCCTGAGCACCCGCAAACAGCATAGGCATTGGAAAGCCTCAGGAGAGTGAGACGCACACATTACAGCCAGCCAGGGCACTGTATTTTAAAGACTTGACTACTAGCACAGCTCAACCCTAATAAATATGATTAACGACTATTTGAAATGTTTATGTTAAGATGCTCGCGTGTTTGTTCACAGTTTAGTTATTCTTCTCGGTTTCTTCAAAGGGGATGATATGTAGTGTATTCCCCTTTAAGGCATCGGCTAACCACCTGAGTTCTAATGTTCCATATTATCGGATGAACGTTGTAGTTGCCAGTTGAGGGAAGGTGTTTGAGCACCTCGGTCACTTAATAAACTACGTGCTTGAATTTATGGAAAGCAATATTTTTTTTACTGCATGAGACCTCTTGCAAGACTGTGTGCGTCAGTGCTAACAGTGAAGCTCTTCTGGCCCCACATGGTGGCAACCGGCTGCCAACGCATCTCTTTCTGTGTTGCTTGCTGCAGGATGGGTACGGGTCAGTTTAGGGGAGGAAAAAGCAGTTCTCATATTGTCAATAAAAATATTGAGTCTAACAATCAGCGATAAAGATTGATGTAAAGATTCTGTGAATTGTTTATTGTGTGTTTTTTCTAATGGAACTAAAAAAGCATGAAACAAACTTGTCGACATCATGGGGTTCAGGGGTATGGTATGTCACTGTGGAAGCATAGAAAAAAACCAAATAAAATATAAAAACCATGTAAAGGGGCTCATAGCACACGTTCACATTCCGAGCAGCTATGCGTGACAATGCATTTCAGTGCGGTGATGCAGATCACCACACTGGAATGCGTTAGTCTAACGCATGATGCGTGATACTTGGCAGGGCTGCAGAGGACAGAAAGGCACAAAAACGAGTGGGACACAGACAGAGGACAGAAAGGCACAAAAAAACAAGTGGGACACAGACAGAGGACAGAAAGGCCCAAGAAAACGAGTGGGACACAGACAGAGGACATAAAGGCACAAAAAAACGAGTGGGACACAGACAGAGGACAGATAAGCACAAAAAACGAGTGGGACAGAGGGCAGAAAGTCACAAAAACGAATGGGACAGAGGACATAAAGGCACAAAAAACGATTGGGACAGAGGGCAGAAAGACTGGGACAGAGGGCAGAAAGGCACAAAAAACGAGTGGGACAGAGAGCATAAAAGCACAAAAAACGAGTGGGACAGAGGACAGAAAGGCACAAAAAAACGAGTGGAACAGAGGGCAGAAGGGCAAAAAAAACGAGTGGCACAGAGGGCAGACAGGCACAAAAAACTAATGACATAGAGGCATAATACAGAAATATAGGGGCAGCTAAGAACAGAAGGCAGAACGGGCAGAGAGGCCCGGGTGCAGCGAGGGAAACAGAAGGGAAAACTGGGCAGAGACACGGGCAGCGAGTAGTACAGAAGGAAAGACCGTGCAGAGAGAGCATGGGGATAGAGAGGGGAACAGAGGATAGAAAACGGGGCATGGACCACGTACAGGCAGCGGGGAAGACAGACAACAGCAGTCAGAGACACAATGAAAATACAGGCAATACAATACATTTGCAAACTGCCCTTAAGACCCTTATTGTGCCTCTGTATGTGTGAAAATGCATCATCTTTTCACTTTTTAAAGTAAACGTTTTGAGTGCCATTTGGTGCTGCAGACACGCGCGGTTTGGTTCCTGGCGCACATAGCCATGGTTGCAGCGCACAGAGACCCTCCAGAAAGTGATCCAGAAGGGGAACCACCGTTGACTGTCAAAATAGTGCATTCTCAAAAAGGTCAAAAAGGTCAAGATGACTTAACATGGGATCACTCCCCTACTACTTTGCTACAGGGCAATTTAAACCAGGCGGCACACCTTGTGCAGGTTCAGGCTACCCTACCAGCAACACAGGATACTACACAATTCTCAATGATCTCAATGATGTCAATGATGGAATCAATTCATCAAGGTATTACAGCACATCGTGAGGAAACTAGATCTGATAGCCTCTGTAAAAGGGGTCATAGACAACCAGTGACCAAAGACCCTTTTGTGTTGCCCGGCGGTGTCGCCTCTATTACCCACAAAATATTAATCAATGAAGAAGCAGGCGCTGGAGACTGAAAGGCAGGAAAAGTGGGTTTATTCTCTCCGGAGGAGAACACATCAATTCGGACAGCAAGTATTGTCACAAGGTGCTCTAGCCGCATCTCTGAGGCCTGGCCTCTTATACACAGGTTTTATTGCTTTATTACATGAAACACATATTTGTCAATACTTTGATGTACAGAAAGGCATCCTAGGAATCCCCGCTTCGAGCCCGTTCCCACACATTTACAGTGGAAGTCCCCGCCCCGGTCACAACAGGTGATGATTATCGCGCAGCTGGGCATTCCGCCGATTCACGGAATGCGTGGAGCTCGATCGGGTCTCATAGGGTGGGGGCTTTGATCAAATCGAGGGTCCTTTAATGGGGGAAGCTTCCTACTGTACGGGGGTGTGATAAGCAGTATCCGCAGGGCCAGGTGGTGGCCTGGGAACAAGGGAGACAAACGGGCACACAGGAAAAGGGGGTTTGTATCAAAGGACTTGGGACCATGAAAGGGGTGAAGGGAGGTGTCGTGCTGGGAGCAAGATGGGGTTCCTAGGCAGAGCTGCGCTGATGAGGGGTTTATGACCCAAGGCATGTGAGAGCGAGGGGGTCATCAGCGTGCGGGGGATGCCTGCGAGGCTAAGAAAGAGAGTGAGAGACGCGCTGGCTATCAGCGAGGGGCAGAGGGGCCATGGTGCTCGAAATGGCTGCCGCTTACGTGCAAGGCATGTGAGTGCGGGAGTGCTTGTGAGGGCGAAGAGCCGTGCTGGGGGCCAGGGGTGTGCAGAGGGTGGTTCTGATCAAGGTAGCTAAAGTGGAGGGGGGGTGTGCGACAAAGAGTGTGGCATCGGGGAAAAGGGAAGATGGCGCAGATAATGTTCACCAAACGTATTAATTTTCCACAGTCCTCCCTTTAACATTTCTAAGACATCCTGATGGCCTGTTTCCTATCTATGTCTACTGCGGTGGTCCTAAGTAAGGAAGTAAAAACCCAGGCGGAGGAACTGTACATAAACATCGCATTTTAAAATCTTTTCATCTTAGTGGCGGGCTCATCGTTAAGCTCGTTGTAGGAAAGTCATAGTAACGCAATATCAGACAAAAATTATGTAGTGAGAGCGTTGGGTACAGATCATAGATGCTTATAGTCATAGGAACTGATAGGTTACCACGTAAGTAAGTTCTTTTTGTACTCGGCTGGAGCATAGTCAATTCAATGGCGGTTGGGAGAGAAATGAGACATAGTAAAAACAATAATCAGGGTTCCCAGTGTCTTATGGTCGTGGACCATTATTAGTGAGTTCTCAGCATTCTTTGTCGTCTTCTGTTGGTACTGTTGAGCACCTGTATTACAATTCGTTCTTTAGTAGGAATGTCCATGTGGGTTGAGCCGTTGGAGATCTGCGGGCAGGAGAGTGTCTTTGTTTTGTTTCGCCAGACCTCGTGGGAGAAATGCGTTACGATTTTGAAGCAGGTGCATTTTCTTCCATAATCCTGAGGGTGGTCATTAGAAGGAGACAGAAAAGGATTTGTGGTGAAGGGTGCAAATGTCTTTGAGTTGTGGAGTCTGTCTGTTCTTGGGTCTTTGTGATGGGTATTTCCTGTTGCTTCCATCATCTTCAAGGTGCTCGGTAGCGGGCAGAACCACATACTTCGTTTAGCTTCTCTTTGGGGCGACCCTTGGTGGTGTTTAGGTCACCGTTCTGAGATTTAACACAGTTCGTGGTCTACTTAGTCGGAGCTCCCTCCCTTTTGACGCAGGAAATACCCTTCTCCGGATAGCACAGTAGGATTTAGAGGATTTTGAAAGTTCAGGTGGAGGGAGGGGGTGTGTGTGAATAGTCCTTATGGCAGGTCGGAGGAGGAGGGGATGGAGCAGGGCCAGATCGGGAACAGACCTGGGGGACGGAAAATTTAGACAGGCGGGTCCATAATCACGTTCAGAGAGCGGGGACTTTTCGGCACACGTCGACCATAGAGCAGGGGCCTCAGATCAGCCCTTTCCTTTAGTTTTGGCGGAAACAGTGCCTCGTCCTGCGACTCCTTACTGTTGTGGTCTCGCCTTGGCCTCCGTCGCCGGGGTTCCACGATCTGCAGTCAGGCCGCGTGCTCCCACATCCGGTCTCTTTCTCCTCCGACAGTGGTATCCTTAAATGAGTTTGAAAAGACAGTCTTTAGAGATTTTGCAGAGGAAGGTAATTACGTAAATCTATTTCTTCTCCCAACACCAAGCAACTGGGGTAAACATCCGCTACATTGAGGTCTACAGCCAACGTATAAACAATTGATGATGGGTTTGCTGGGTTCCCAACAACTTCCCTTCGTGGCTATTTCTTTGGCGTTTTGTCGGTTTATTACATTCATTTGTCGTGGTACGAGGTCTGATACCCATTCATTGCATTCGTTTATTACAGTCATGTCAGTTCTCCTGGTAGAGACCCATTTCCCTAGTACGAGTCTTGCAAGGCTAGACCGGTCTTCAGGGCTTTGTATTTTACGGAAAAGTGCAACGTGTAATTCACCATAGTCTGATAGGCATCCTTCTGAGGAATGAACATAGGCTAAACGATTCTCCATTACATCAATGCGTCCTATCTTTTAGCTAAACATCTCATTTTCAACAAGGTTTACTGCAACAAGTTCTTTCATTTTTCGATCTAATTTTAACTTTGTAAACATCATTCTAATCTCTACATCGTTTCTTACAACCTGGCTACTTCATTAAAAACTCGTGGGGGGCTTGCGATAACCATTAAACTCATCTTTGGGGCGGGTGGGGTCTTATGGAAAACAACTAGGAACACAGTGAATTGGAGCAAGGGACATTTTTCAAATTCTCGTCTGGGGCAGCCGATACAAAACTGATGGTGTCCTGGGAAGGCGGGTATATCTCGATCGCCTTTGCTGATTGGGGCATTGATACAATTTTGGACGGGGAAGGTCGCGTTACCAGAGACATTTTATTATAGAAGCCACTGACAAGTAGTTCCCTTAATATGGGTCAGATTAGAGAACCTTAGTCGTCTTACCTGTCCCTTTCTTTTCGGTCAATCTAGGTTTCATCAATATTTAGTAGAAAAGGAGAGGTAGTAACGTGGTATCGATGCAATTTTTATTTAAGACAAATTTGTGCAAATACTTGTGGTATTTGGAGCCAATCAGGTGGTGCACTAGGGGTAGTGGTTCGCCACTTAGGTGCCAGTCGCTAGGAAGAGTGAAAAGAGTGGGAGAGAGAGAGAGAGAGAGAGAGAGAGAGAGAGAGAGATAGAGAGAGAAAGATAGAGAGAGACAGATAGAGCGGGAGAGAGAGATCAACAATAGGCTAAATAGTACACGTGTGACATGGAGAGTGGCCATGTACTATTTAGGCTATTCAGTGCATTACCCAACATGAGACATTTTGGGTTTGTGTTAGAATGTAGAAAGCATGCAGTTTGGGACGGAAGAGCATTAGGCCGGGTACATAAGGACATGCATTGAGTTGGGTGTCTTTAGGTGCCATCTTGCGGCGTAGGTCCGCTTCATGTATCGGACATGGCGTGGCTCCAGATCTTTACTATACCCTAGTCGTGATTCCAATGTAACCTGTAGAGGGAGAAAAAGGAAGAAAGGGAGGGGGAACAACATTCAAGCATATCAAAGGTACGGGCACGAAAGTTCTTTACTTACCACATACTCGTCTTATCTCCTCGGGATATAATCCCTAGGGTCTTGGTTTCTGAAGTCAAGGGGGCGGGCAGTGTGATAGGTTGTTCATGGGGGGTTCGAGGGTGGCATTATAGATCGTGTGTAGGAAAGTGCTAAAAAAGAAATCAGAGGCGCCTAGCGCGGGGTACCTGGTTTGTAGATGTATCTAGCCATCGGGATCCTTAAATCATTCTCAAAGCTGTGGCGTTCTAAGGCATATCAGTTCTTCGGTCAACCCTGTCCCTTAGTACCTTCGAGCATCATACCTTTATAACATTCTATTATTCACACCGCTTTACTTTACCCATTCTCAGAAGTCGAGGTCCTTCTTCATGCGTTAGTTCCTGAGCCTAGTCGCATATTTGGAGGCAGCGTATCATACCTTTAGATTCGATCACCAATCCGGGGCCGAACAGCCATTTTTCTAATAACCTTAAAAAGAGAGCAAAATGGTTGTGCACAAAATAGCCCTCCCGCCGATTCCCACATTTACAAGAGTATGTGATACCCATTCATAGTTTTGAAAACCTTTATTTGCATAATCGTTCAGTACGTAAAATGTGAGAGTGCAACCATATTTTGGCTGGACATGGCACATACAGTAGGGGGTTTGTCGCATAAGAACATGTTAAAAAGGCCTAATTAATTATTTGCAAGTAACTAAAAACGTCTCGTTAAGTGATGAGGGATCAGGGGCATTTTAGTTCATAAATGGGAACACAGTCAAGCTCATTGTAATCACATTTCCTAGATGTATACCGTGGGTGTGCATCATAAGTGACATTATGTACCAGTTACAATAAATATCAAAATAAATCGTTCATTGAAATCAACATTTTTACGGGACCCCCTTTCAAATGTTCGCCAAGCGAACCCTCCTCTCCTTTTCGTCAAGTGTGCAAAGGTTCACATATATATCTTAGTACATCAAGTCTCATTAGCTAAAGAACACCACGAGGTGTCCGTTAGTTCCTATTTGATACCGGCGCCATTTTGGGCGAGGCCGGTTTAGTCTGGAAGTAGCATCAGGGGAAAAATGTCTCCGACAATTGGCGGTTGGACCAGAGTCCCTTTCAGCAGTTCAAAAACCTGTGCTAACAGAGGGGCTGGTGGTGTGGACCGTCAATCAAAAAGGGGGAGGGAGGTAGAATCTTTCTTACCGGGTCACGTTGATGCTCAGCCGGAACTTACTCGAGTTCGTTAGCCCATAATGTTCCTGGGTGGTTCAGACTGAAGCTGGTGCAGACACGAGAGCACCACCATCTTGTGGCTATGTTGTGGTCGTTCCAGTTGTTCCCCACCGGAAGTCTGTAGGGGCCGAGGGCTTCTGGGACTCTGGTAGAATCTTCAAAGCTGTGGGGATGTTGTCGGAGGTGGGGGCTCGTGCCCAGGTGGGCAAGTGCCCGAGTTGCAATTCCGGACAAAGTTACTCCAGCGGCCTAGACCCGCCTTCCAGAGGGCCCAGACGCCATTTTGAGACCCTGCAGCCGCCGCCCTTCGTCGTGTCTTTCAGGAGTGGAAGAAACTTCTTGTGGTGACAAAGACAGAACACCATGCTGTTGGAGCAGGACATTTGGTTCGGGGCGCCAGGGTGCAGCTGTGGAGCCTCCACCTGGGGAGGTGAGGGAGGCTCGTTCGCACCGCCTTCCTCTCCCAGCGCATCCCACGCCGTCCCTTCGAATCAGGGGTGCACATGATGACCACCCTACACCCCTGACTCCGACTCTTGGGGGACCACTGTATGTTCGGTGCTCCGCAAATATGCCCGTCAGACATTGTATGTCCTGTGCTACGCAGGTATATCTGTCGCCCGGCTGGAGGATTTCGGCGCCGGGCCGGGGCTGGGAAACCTCCTACCTGTGGAGGTGGGAGAGGCTCGTCTTCGTCGCCTCTCCCTCCCAGTCCCCCTGCACCAGTTCGATGGAGGAATTCGTGATGGCCGGACCAGGAGATACGAGGGAGGGGGTCACCTGCATCCGCCCCCCTCCCTACTCATGGCCCGGGGGACGTCACCCCAGGAAGGAGAGTATGGGAAGACCATTTCATGTCGGCCCATGGAGTCTCCTGTACCTTCTCGTCGGCGATTTCTTTTGGTCTATGGCTGATGGCTGGCCCCGCCCCACACGTGCTGTGTGTTTCACCTTCCGGGTGGGCGGGACCGTTGACTTGTTATATTTTGAGAACTTCCGGAGTGAACGTAATATGTTTTGTATTGTTCCTATTAGTACAGTTTACCTTAAAGAATGTTTTACTAGTTTTTCTATTTAGCGTTGGTTGTGTGTTATCTTTATCGTAATTAAATCCTAAATTATATGACAGATGCTTGGTTTCCTTGAGTCCTTTTTCTAACGGGGGATTGTCTACGCAGGCCTGTAATTGCTTCTGTTTTTCAGAGTGGGGGGTGGGGGGGGGGCAACAGGGGGCAATCAGTCCCAGAACTCAGACATGTCGTTGAAATTGGTCTGACGAAATCTGTGCCATCGAGCATAATCAAACGTGGTGGTTCTATCCGTCCTGTCCGTGTTAGTCTGATTTGTTTTTATCTTGCGCCTTCTCCCTTTCTGCCGACCTGTTATTTCTGTCGACCCTCCGCTCTTACCTATGTTCTGTAGAGTCGGGCATTGGGCTTTCCAGTGCCCGAGACATTTACAAAAAGCACATTGGTTTTGCCTTAAATCTGTTCGTCCTGTGCATAGTGTCGGGGGATTACTTTTGGGTCGTTGTGTCTCGGGGTTGTCCTGTCGGCACATCCCTTTACACCGTTCTCTTTTTGTGTCTAAACCTCGGCACTGTGTCGTCGTTGGCCTCTCCTTTTGCCTACCGGACGTTTGGAGGGTTGTCTGCCGTGTTTCTTTACCTACTCTGACTTCGTCTCTTTCCTTTCGTTGCGTAGCTTCTTTGCGCCACATTCCGAGACTATCGAGCATAATAGGCGTTGTCTTATTATTACAAAGGGCTATTTCTACCGTTTCTATTTTGTCTAAATCGAAGGATCCTATCAGTGGCCATTGTTTCTCTTGGTTTGCTTTGGTATACTTGTGCCATAGCTTACTATAGGCTATGGTAATTAATCCATACTTTGTGAACATTTCTTTATTAGGGGTGCCTTCCAGCGGAGCTAGATGGTCCACCTCTAATAAACGGTCCGGGCTGAACCAGCTATCCATCAGTGGGGAGAAGACAGGCATGACGGATCACAATGGGGATAATAGTCAGCACTACCTATCTTATCACTGCGTGCAAAGACTAGACAGAATATTTCTATTCTACATTGTTTGCAGGCAGTGAATACCTCAAGAACCAATATCGGGCAATCAGTGTTTGGTCAATAAATAAAAAATAAAAATGGTCAATGGGGAGAATAAGTAGGCCCGCAAAGGTCTGCGTCACCTACCCTTTCACTATCTGCAAAGAGGGGGACCTATTCTTTCCTGTTTGCAGACAGAGAATCTCCAGAAAACAATCCGTAACAGTTAATCAATGGGGAGGGGCAATTGATCAGTGGGGGAGAAAGATAGGCACGACGGGTGCGTTACCTATCCTTCACTGCTTGCAAAGAGAGAGCCGGTTGTTTCTCCGTTTGCCGACAGCGAAACTCCAAATAAATTAACAAAGAATAAATACTAGTATTTTCCATCAATTATCAATCATTCCGCAATTCGTCGTGTTTACACGACCTTACCCGGACCGTATGGACAGTTTCTTGTCTTCCGAATCCAGCGCCCGATCGTCCTCTTCTCTTCGTACTCCTCGTGGCACTCCTGATGGTTCCCAGTCAGGACCGTAGATCACTCGAGAGAGGTCCGTTCGGAACCAGTGAAGTTCGGATGATCGGCTGTCAGAAAGAGGGTCTATCGGACAGGGTACCTTCCGATCGTTGCAGTCGTTCACTCTGTCGTCAGGACCTCTCCCACTGGATCCACGAGTCGCTGATGGGCCCCACGCTTGGGACGCCAATTGTAAAAGGGGTCATAGACAACCAGTGACCAAAGACCCTTTTGTGTTGCCCGGCGGTGTCGCCTCTATTACCCACAAAATATTAATCAATGAAGAAGCAGGCGCTGGAGACTGAAAGGCAGGAAACGTGGGTTTATTCTCTCCGGAGGAGAACACATCAATTCGGACAGCAAGTATCGTCACGAGGTGCTCTAGCCGCATCTCTGAGGCCTGGCCTCTTATACACAGGTTTTATTGCTTTATTACATGAAACACATATTTGTCAATACTTTGATGTACAGAAAGGCACCCTAGGAATCCCCGCTTCGAGCCCGTTCCCACACATTTACAGTGGAAGTCCCCGCCCCGGTCACAACAGGTGATGATTATCGCGCAGCTGGGCATTCCGCCGATTCACGGAATGCGTGGAGCTCGATCGGATCTCATAGGGTGGGGGCTTTGATCAAATCGAGGGTCCTTTAATGGGGGAAGCTTCCTACTGTACGGGGGTGTGATAAGCAGTATCCGCAGGGCCAGGTGGTGGCCTGGGAACAAGGGAGACAAACGGGCACACAGGAAAAGGGGGTTTGTATCAAAGGACTTGGGACCATGAAAGGGGTGAAGGGAGGTGTCGTGCTGGGAGCAGGATGGGGTTCCTAGGCAGAGCTGCGCTGATGAGGGGTTTATGACCCAAGGCATGTGAGAGCGAGGGGGTTATCAGCGTGCGGGGGATGCCTGCGAGGCTAAGAAAGAGAGTGAGAGACGCGCTGGCTATCAGCGAGGGGCAGAGGGGCCATGGTGCTCGAAATGGCTGCCGCTTACGTGCAAGGCATGTGAGTGCGGGAGTGCTTGTGAGGGCGAAGAGCCGTGCTAGGGGCCAGGGGTGTGCAGAGGGTGGTTCTGATCAAGGTAGCTAAAGTGGAGGAGGGGTGTGCGACAAAGAGTGTGGCATCGGGGAAAAGGGAAGATGGCGCAGATAATGTTCACCAAACGTATTAATTTTCCACACCTCAAGGCCCAGGCTACTATGAGGAAAATGAAAGGGGTGGTCAGGAAGCTTTCAAAAGCCTGTGAGAACGTGGGAGATAGGGTTTTAAATCTGGAAGAGAGGATTGTCACTACTGAAGCTGAGGTGGCAACTGCAACAAGGAAAGTGGAATCCCTAGACACACAAGCACAGGATGTCCAGTGGAAATTGGAGGACTTGGAAAATAGACTAAGAAGAAACAACCTTAGAGTCCTAGGGATTTCGGAAGGATGTGAGGGGCAAGATGTTAAGGCCTTTATTGTGAAAATTTTCGAGAAGGCCTTTCCAGATGTTGCAGGGTGGAATTGGACTACCGAAATCCAGAGAGCACATCGAACACCAGTCAGGCTGAGGCAGAATGCTAGAGCAGATGATAAGCCCAGAGCAATCTTGATATACATAGGGAACTTCCTGCTGCGTCAATCCATCGCAGAAAAAGCAAGACCAGATTCTAAGAGGGCTTTCGAGGGAGGCTTTTTCTTCGTAAGGCCAGACTTTTGCCACACCACTGTGGAACGGCGATGGAGATTAAGACAGTTAATCAAGCCCTTTCAGGACAAAAAGATACAGGTGTATCTCATCAATCCTGCTCAACTTAAAGTTATTCATCAGGGAAAGACTATTTATTTCTCCTCAGAAATTAAAGCACGGGATTATCTAAATTCAGTATAGTTTTGGTTAAATGCTTAAGCAGTATTCCTTAATTAGATTAGTCCTAGGGTGGTATAATAGCGCTAGTAGGGGTCACTAAGGGCAATGTATGACTCTCAAAGGCTTGAGTTTTTGTTTGTTTTCACGGGTTAAATAATGTAATCAATTGGCTTCTACCTTTCGTTTGCTTTGGGAAAATTTCAGGGGAAAGGGGGTTTCCAAAATAATATTTATGTTTGGATATAGAGCCCACTGCACGCTGTATCCATCACACACACAGACCCAGTCTGCGCGCTCCTTCAGGGTGGGGGTCAGGGTCAGGGGCGGGTTTAGGGGGGGTCGCGTCGCGGGGCGGGAGGGTGGGACATGGGGGGGTGAAAGCAAAAAAAGAGAAAGTTCACGCAGTCAAGGTGTATATTGTTGAAGAGTTAAGATTGTTAATGTTAATGTTACTCCTTTCATTTGAAGTTTTCAGGAGAATAATTGATTGGATAGACCAATGGTTACGACTTTTGCAGGGCTATGTCTAAGTTAAATGTAGTAAGTCTTAACATAGGTGGTTTGAATAATTGGAAAAAAAGAGGTAGGTTGGAGGAGTACATCAAAATAATAGGGGCTGATATCCTCTGCCTACAAGAAACTCATCTACCGTGGAAAAAAAAACATTGGTTGAATCTAAGGGGTTATGAAATGTTATCCTGCTCTTCACAAACATCTATGATAAAAGGGGTAGCAATCATTGGAAGGACAGGGCTGGGGGGGTTAAAAGATGTAAGGCTGATACTTCTGGAAGGTGGGCTATATGTGAAATGAACATAGGTATCACTATATGCTCAATATACGGGTCTAACTTCGATGATCCAGCAGTGGTGGAATATTTAGAGCAGGAGTTAACTAACTGGTCGGCACCTATAATAATCTGTGGAGATCTAAACATCTCAGCAGATTTTACAAACGGGAGTGTATACACAGGTCGGAAGCCACGGGTATATAAAGCGATATCCTCCGTTATACAATCCCATGGTTTGATAGATGTCTGGGGAAGTTTAAAGAGAGACAATCCAGGGTTTACGTATTTTTCACACCCTTTTAATAAATATACTAAACTGGATTATTTCATGATAACAGCTAATTATCTTTCCAATGTGGAAATAGTAAGGTTACCCAAGATAATATCGGATCATAATCCCCTGGTTCTAACAATTGCTATCAGTAAACAAGGGAAAAAAGTTAGACCCTGGACTTTTGACAGGAAGCTCCTAACGGATAATAACTATATCTCACATTTGAAAACATGGTGTCAGTCATTTTTTGATGCAAATAGATATAGTGCTCCCCGCAACGTTGTTTGGGATAGTTTTAAGGCGGGTCTGAGAGGTGAGACAATTAGCTTCACTGGTCAAATGTGGAAGAGAACCAAGATAGAGAGGGAACGTCTATTGGGTAAATTGGCAGATGCAGAGGAACAGCATAGGAAAGATGTATGTCAGGGGATTCAGGGTAATTTAAGTCTAGAACGGCTGAATAGCATCAAGGCTGAACTCCAGATACAATTGGCAAAAAAAGCAGCAGCTATATATCAAACACACAGGTCTGGAATGTATGAAACAGGGGAAAGTGCTGGTAAAGTTTTAGCTCTGCGGATAAGGCAGGCTGCATCAAGGAATATCATAACTGAAATAAAGGAAGGAGATCAAATTTATAAAAAGTCAGATGAAATTCTTGATGTCTTTAGAAGATTTTACCAAGATTTATATAAGGAAGAGTCGGAAAATGATGATCCGGGTATAAATTGGCCGGAAATGGGTACTAAACTCACCTCTAATCAGAGAGAAATATTGGAACGCAGTATAACCATAGATGAATTATCCGAGGCGTTACGGGATTTAGCAACTGGTAAGGCGGCAGGCCCTGATGCCATACCCTTGGAGGTATATAAATGTCTAAGGGAAGTAATAACACCCCTACTATTGGACCTATTTAACGGGGTTATTAATACCGGGGCTATCCGGGAATCCTGGACCGAAACAAATATTGTGGTCTTCCATAAGAAGGGGAAACCGAAAGAGAGCCCCGGTTCATACAGACCAATATCGCTAATAAATAGTGACAATAAATTGTATGCTAAAATCATGGCGACACGGCTGGGCGGGATCATTGGGACCCTGGCCTCCCCCTGGCAGCACGGTTTTATTCCAGGTAGAGGCACGACCGACCATATAAGGAGAGTCATCACATTATTCGATATACATGCTGCCGATGGGGGGAGGGCGGCGATGACCCTACTTGACGCGGAAAAAGCTTTCGACCGCGTCAGGTGGAGCTTTTTGTGGAGGGTGATGGGAGACAGAGGTTTTGGCCTCAGATTCCTACAGGCAATTCGGGCTCTGTATGCGAACCCAACGGCGAGTATTCATCTTATGGGGGAGCACTCGGGGAAGATCCATATATCAAGGGGCACGCGACAAGGGTGCCCGTGCTCACCCATTCTTTTTGCTTTGTATATAGATCCCTTAATAACCCTACTAATGAATAGCAAAATTAAGCCAGTTGTTACCAATGGATTCCATACTAAGGTTCTCGCCTATGCGGACGATGTTGCTATTTTAACTACGGATCCTGATAGTGCTTTGAATGAAATAGTTAGAATTACTTCAGAATTTGGTAGATTATCTGGATATCGTCTTAATGTAGCCAAAACGCAGGTATTATGCACCAGAAATATAATTAAAACGGACAATAGATATTTGGACTCAGTAGTCTACCTAGGAATCGTAATTAATGCCCAGCCAAGGGACATCATCAAAGATAATTTTGAGTTACTACTGGTCAAGATTAAACAGGATCTAAGGAGAATAGACAAACTTCATTTATCAGTTATAGGAAGGGTTAATGTCATTAAAATGTCTATCTTCCCTAAGATTTTATATAAATTTAGGTCCATCCCTTTCAGAATAGAAGATGTAATGATAAAGGAAATGGAGTCTATCTTCATGAACTTTGTATGGCAGTATGGCAAGGTCAGGAGATCTAATAGGCTTATGTCCCTTCCCCAAGAAAAGGGGGGGTTGGGAATACCCAATCTCAGGTTTTATAACTGGGCCTGCCTCCTTACAGAGATGTCTGTGCTCTTCTTCCCAGAGGATGCTAGATACAGCCAGGGAGACATCCCCACTATTTATCACCTGGCACTGGGGGGGGAAGTACACGGGATATTGTCGAGGAAACATGACAAACGTTTCTTTAAAGCATCTGGCTATAAGATACTTGAAGATATTTGGGGGATATGGTCTTCTATATGTAAAGATCAGAACATCCCAAGATATAATCAGCATACCCTATTATGGAAATCAGATCTATTCCCGCACCTAAGTGATGATGGCCCATGGAAATATTGGGAAAGACAAGGGATTACCAGATTAGGCCAAGTAATGATTAAAGATGTTTGCAGGCCTCTTGAATTGTTGAGGACACGGTTTTCACTGCAAGGTGTTCAAGAATTTAAGTATATGCAGTTGGTTAACATCATCAAATCAAAAAGACCGGGCCTGAATATATCTAAAGACTGTGCTCTATTAGACTATTTGAAAGGGGGAGGTCATAGAATCAAGGAATTGTACAGGATACTTATGGAGAGTCTCCCCGATGATTTGATCAAGGTGGAGGAGAGCTGGGCCTCCAAATTGCAGGATCCAGACATCGATCTTGACAGAGCATTGGTAATGGACAAAAGGTTTCTGAGATCATCAAATTTAAGAGCACAGCACTTTAAGACCCTTTTTAATTTATACTATACACCAGCTAAATTGTTTAAATGGGGCAAGAGACTAGACCATAACTGTCCTAGGTGTGGTAATGGGCCAGCAGACGTATTGCATATGTTCTGTAGCTGTGTAAACTTGGGACCAATTAAAAATGAAATTGAAAAGTTTTTAGAGGGGCTGCTAGCTGTCAGAATAGACCTATCCCCATCTCTTTTAATATTTGGTTGTGATGCAAAGCTAGGTCTGAGCATAGAGATAGAGGCGCTGGTTTTTATATCGACAGCTGTTCTCAGGATACTAATTGCTGCTGCATGGAAGGATGTGGAGCCTCCAACTTTTCAAATGTGGATGTGTAGGTTGTTAGGGATCCACAATATTGAATCAGAACTGTATGCCCTTAAAGGAATTAAATCTAGAGAAATGGGGCTACGGGTATGGGCACCAGTGGCTAGGTGGAGGAAGTCAAGGTGTGGGGTCCTATAGTTTATATCGTGGGATGTCATGGTTTATGTTACGTATGATTGGTTTTACCTCGCTTTAATCTCTGCTTTCTCCTGTTAAATATTGCTTCTGGTTAATGCCGTATCTATTGTATTTATATCATTGTATTTATTACATTATCAAGTGTATTTATATGTGTCTATATTTTACATGGATATATTTATATATACTGATGATTTTAATGTACACTTTGCTGCTATGAACTTTCAATAAAAATAAATAAAAAAATTTAAAAAAAACAGAGACCCTCCAGTGCCGCACACAGAGGAAATAAATTAGAGGGAACATTGGTCTGTGGTATAATTTTATTTGGGTTCCCCTGGTAAGGGGTGTGTTGAGGAATCCTTATTGCTGTTTGGACAGTAAAGGTCTGCATGAAATATTGAACCAATTGTCTGTGGATTTTAATTAGCTCTTTTATTTGAACTAATAGTTCTGCATCTGTCATATTTTCAAGGACAGTATGTGGTGTATAGCTGGCTAATAACGGCCATGTTGCATACTGGTCTACCTAGTGAACCAAGCCTGGTAATGTGATGTGTATGTTTTAGGGTGCCTTTAAACCAGAGCATATGCTCTTGGTATGTTAGTGGAATTTCAACATTCTTGAAAGGAATGTATTCCTCAGAAGCTTCATCTTCTTTGTAGAAGTGAAACACTTTTGTTCTTGGATTTGATTCAGGGAAGACTATCCATGAATAGAATACCTCTGTCTGATGATATTCGGTTGCCTCAATCACAAAAACTACCCTACCATCTCTAGATGATAGGCCATTTCTTATAAGTTTCATAGTGATGGCTTTCCTTAAAGTTTCTGGAATGCTTATAGCATCCGCGTACGTCTCTTGGAGACCTGTAAAGTTTAATGTTTGTATGGCATTTCTGCCTGTAGGAAACAAAGATAAGGTGCACAATATTTTGGAACACTGTATCCTTCAACGTTGAAATAAACCAAAAACTAATACATAGGATTTTTGTCACACTCAACTATGGGGGATATTTACCCCTTTACCCACTCCAGACGTCTATTGGAGTATATTACGTTGGCAATGATGTTTGCTGATGACACTCTCTTGCTCTCCAAGACACCAATAGGAATCCAGTGGATTCTCGATAGTTTTGATGCCTTTTGTAAAACAGGGAGCTGGAGATTATTATTCAGAAGACTACTAAATTATAGTCTTCAATCCAGCTAGTTTGACACTACACAATCCTTGTCTGAATGGCATCCCGCTTGAGAGGGTATCAGTATTAGAATATCTAGGCTTTACCTAAGGAATGGAAGCCGCAAATAGTTAAACTAGCATTAAGCTAGCACAGACAACAGAGGGTTGGCTAAGTTATTCAGAAATTCTTTCCATAAACCCACTGGGACAATAGTTGAAATATATAAAGTGTATACAAGGGCGGATGCAATGTATGGGCCAGAACTTTGGGGCCATTGTCCTCTAAGAAATATCTACAAGTCTCGGAACAACTTCATCAGGCAGCTATTTGGTCACCCTCTTAGCCCACCACTCCCCCACTGCGTTTGGATCTAGGGGTCAGACCTATCAATAAGGAAATTGGTCTTAGACCTCTAACCTTTTGGTGTCACCTGTAGGTAACCCCAGAACTGGCCGCTTATAGGTCAGAGTTAAAGGAGGTACTGGTTCTACGCAGGGAAACCAGCAATGTATGCACATATCAGGGATGCATTCCAAAGAATAGGTAGAACGATTTTATGGAGTAACCCAGAGGACGCGTTTCCTGCAGTATCAAGAAATTAACTGGTTAGGTGCTATAGGGTGGGTACATTTGCTTAGTTACAGGACAGTTCAGCCACTGGTTCCTTAGCTGTTAATTTTATGAGAATCAAGGACCATTATATTTTAGAGTCTTCTCTGGATGATATTCAAACAACACTAGCCAGGAAACTATCTGTACATTTTAGATATGGGTCTCTTTCGCTGTGTGTATTTTCCAACAACTGGTCAGGCACCAGTTTTTTAGGGTGTCCCATCTGTAGCTGTGAGATGGAGACAGAAGTTTAGGATTTTTTTCTGTCTGGGCTATATGGTGTTTTTGAACACCCACTCATGGACCTAGGTTGATACACCTTTCCCTTCTCATCTGGATATATCCCATTTATTTTTACTTAATTCATCAAAGTTAACATTGTTTTTAATTGGTTCCTAGTTTTTCTTCATTTTGTAGGAGCAGTGATGTTTTAACTTAAATGTACTTAACAGAGGGGATTTTTTTATTCTTCAGGTTGCTGCTGAGTAGTAGCAGGCAGGGGTTGTTGGTGGTGGTGGGCAAATGGTTTTACTAAATAAGGACCGCTTGGGGCTAATAGATTGTACATTTTGACAACACTTTTAACTCTGTATGGGGCATATTATCAAGAACAGGGTTACAATTATTGCGGCTTTAGCGGCAGGAAACAGCTGCTAAAGCGGTGATAATGGGCTTGATAATATGCCCTTGTGAATTCCCATAGAAGCCCATGTTCTGGTGTGATAATATGCCCCTATATTTTTTGTTTGGGTTGTACATTTTGTTTGATTGTTTTAACATTTGTATGTTTATTGCATATGCACTTTTATCGTCTATTGACCGAAATAAAGTATTCAAAGAAGTAGTTGTCCTTACACTGCCGGTAAAAGTTTGTCACTGATGTGCATAAGTTTTAGAACAAATTTGCTAGCTACATTCTGCCCAGATGCCAAGCCTCCTCTCGCTTTCACATTCATTAAATGGATGTGGATCGATTCTAGCCAGTTTTTATGATTAGTTCCTAGAAATGGCTTGCTTGCCCACATTTTGCAGTATTTGACCCTGCTCGTCCTTCCAGACTTTCAGCATTTTAACATCCACTAGCTCCTGCTTGGAAGAACAAAGGGCCATGGGCCATATTATCAAGAAAGGTTGATACATTATCGCCGCTTTTATTGGCAGGAAACTGCCGCTAAAGCGGCGATAATGAGCTTGAGAATATGCCCTTGTGAATTCCCATAGAAGCCCATGTTCTGGTGTTAACCTGGGCTTCTATGGGAATTCATAAGGGCATATTATCAAGCCCATTATCGCCAATAGTGTATCGCCCTTTCTTGATAATATGGCCCCATATTATCAAGACAGGTGATAAAATTATCGCAGTTTTAGCGGCAGAAAACTGCAGCTAAAACGGCGATCATGGGCTTGATAATATGCTCTATGGAATTCCAATTGAAGCCCATGTTAGATGTCCTTCACATTTAACATGGGCTTCAATTGGAATTACATAGAGCATATTATCAAGCCCATTATCGCCATTTTAGCGTCAGTTTTCTGCCGCTAAAATGGCGATAATTGTATCGCCTGTCTTGATAATATGGCCCAATACATTCATTCCCAAATAAGCGCCCCTCGCAGCTAATTTAAGACACGCAGTGCATGCATGTTTGGATTTTGTAGGAGGGAGCCTTTTCTAAATATCACTGAAGGTTCGCTGAATACAACTGTCCTCTTCATCAGACTTTTAAACTACGCAGTGGAGATGAAGTCTCCACCTAATAGCAAATGCGAATAGAGGCACCCTGTGGCCACGGAATCCATCTATTTACATTTTACGCATATTTCGCTAGCTACATTTTCTTACAATATACTGCATCGGTTGCTAGAAATACTCACTAATAGCAAAGCAAACACACTCAACCATCAAACTTAACTCCCAAATTGCAGATGCCTGCCAGACATATGATTTTCTAACGTGTTGGCGTCATTTGTTTCAAAAGGGAATGTGCGTGCAGAGCAAAGAAATAACGGTTTTTCACCAGTACACAGTGAGATGAGGCGCTCAGCAGATTTCCGGGGAAGGCTGCAATACCCTAAAGTGGCTCTGATAAATTGCAAGACACTTCTTATAATGAAGCCTCGAGTTTTTTACAGATTAAATTGTGTGACTGCTGTTACGGAATTCCAAATACGGGCAGACAATTTAATCTACTGCACCGAAGACACTATGGAGTAAATGGCACCATTCAATCTAGCGAGCCCCGTGCTCCAGAAAAGCTGTCTTCGGAAAGACTCCTGCATAATTTCTCTCAATAAATCATAACGAAGATCAACTGTTTAATACATTAGGAGTGGTAGCCACCCGCAGCCTATAATTTATGCTTCTGTGAGTTGTCAAGATTTTATGAACCAGAGGACTACTGAAATCAATGTGCACATTAAAGTTAAGAGACTGGCTTAACAGAGTAAAAGGTAATTTAGTAGTCGCACAGATATGATTGCTGAAGAGTGCAAAAGGTCCTTCATCAGTCATTGTGCAGCTGAACGGCGAGAGCTCGTGATCACCGATGTAGATCCAAAGGGTTTTATGTTGATTTACCAAATCTCTTTAATGCCTCACATTTGTTCCAGCCTTTAATGGAATCAGACTTAGCGGTGTGCACTTCGCTCGAAAGTTTTCAAACATCAGTGAGAATAGGGTTTCTTGTCAGTGCAGGTAAAAGATGCTTTTAAGGCACGGTTGTAATTGTTCTGCCTCAATGCAATTGTAGTTCATTGTCGGAAATTACCATATTTTGTGTGGTATTCCCCCCATATTTGTGCCATATTTTGCTGAAACCGTTTTTGCCGGCCATAGTAGTCTGCACACTTTACTCCTAACCATTGGTAAAGTGCTGGTGTTTTCCACTCTAAACATGTTAGAATTGGCACATTCAATTTACATGTAAAGTCCCTAGTAAATGGCACCACATGTATCAGGGTCTGTAAATTAAACGCTACTTGTGGGCTACAGCACTCCTTTGAGCCACCCACTGAAGTAGCACTGTAGGTATGCCATTCTAGCCTAGGAGCATAATTTATGGCTTTTTGGAATAGGGCAGAGCAGAAGGGCACATGGCTAAGTTGCCCTATGCCAAAGTGAAAGGGCAGGAATGCACAGTATTTATGTGATACGGAGCATTCCTGACCTTTATGCCTGCACTGGTGCTGTTTTGGCAGCCTTGGGACAACGTAGACACCGTTGCACCATGGTGCAGGGATTCCTCTGTTGCAGGCAGGATTGTTTTTTGTGCAGGAAAGTGCATCCTACGAAGAGTTTTTCTCTTTCTATGTGTGCCGCACACATGGAAAGAGGAAAAACCATATTTCTTCTCATTATGCCTCACCTTGGGAGGCATACAGATTTGGTGCTTCCCCAGGGTTATATCACTTTGTAAATCTGGGACAGCATCAAATTCGATGGGTGTTGCGTGGGAAAACACACTGCAAAGCTCATGGACGCATTCTGGGCGCAGATAAGGCAACACAGCGATTTGCGCTGCATCGCCTTAGTCATGATTATGAGACCACTCAAAGCCAAGCAGGGTGGCTTTGTGTGGCTTCATAAATCTTTATGAGAGCCCTGCGTCATGCATGTCCCACTGTATGTGGTGCAATAGTAACAAAGGGCTCTAATAAATAAGCCCCTAGGTGTGCAGTTTTAAACTGGTATTTTAACCTGACAAAACAAACCTTTTGCCAGGCCTAAACCTTTCTTTTTCAATACCTGTGAATTCCCCTAAGGAGGCCTTAGAAGCCCATGGGGCAGGGTGCATGATATTTAAAAAAGTAATCATGTATATTTAATGCTTTACATATCCTGGTTGTGAACAACCTCCTAAGTCATTTTTCACCATGAAAAGGCTGTTTCTCTCACAGGTTAGCACTGGTTCACTCTATTACCCTTAATAAGTGCTACACTTTATTTGGGAATATCTAGTGAAAATGGCTCAAGGGCTCATTTTAATAGTAATTTAACATCCAAATTAATCTGTAAATCAGATTTTAAGATACGCTTTTAGAAATGACACATTTAGAAAGTTGTCATTTTCCTGCTTAAAACCAAAAGGCTTAGCAGTCCTCTTAACCCTGTAGACTTCCCTATGAAGAGTTGTGTATTCCTTCCAGACTGCAGACAAAGGGCTCAGGGGGTTGAGAGTGGGATTCCTTTCTTTACAGGATGACATGGGGGAATGTGCCCAGCCGGTTCCTGAGCTTCAAATAATGTTTACCCTGTCACTGACAGATAAAGCTCACACCAAAACCTGCCCCCCTCTTGGCTTTTTAGTCAGGCTGGCTTCTAAGCCAGTGGGTGGAGAGGAACTGAGCAGAACTGGTTTAAGGGGTGCACATTGGTTTTCCCTCCATCACAGGCTGGCTCTTGGCATAAAAGTGAATGTTACCAGGACACCCACGTACCTGTGAGGATTTAGAAGAGGGATTGCCTTGCTGTCTGAAGAACCTGAAGGAAGACTCGTCCTGCTTGTCGTGAACCCAGGTCCCAGAAGTCATTCCAAGGGTCAGTTGCCTGACCTTCTCTTTGAGCTGCAGGGACACAACTAGCTTCCTGAGGCCTCTCTCCCTGCTACTGCCCACCTGCCCTGGAATCACTGGACCAGCCCTGGACCGTGCTGCTAGCCTCAGCTGGAAGGAGCCCTAACCAACAAGCAGTGCCCCCTGATCAAGGACCCCTGGTTGATGATAAAGCATATTCCTCTTTTCCTCAAACTGCATGAAGTGGGACTTAGAAATGGTTTGACAACTTTCTGGCTGGAGAACAGACCAGGGCAACATCAAAGCTGCAGCCATCAACTATGAATCATCGGTTGGACTCCGCTAGCTGGTTTGCATGCTGAAGAAGATATGACTTCCAGAAAGGTTTCTAAGTATGAACATAGAGGGCTTTATCAGGACAGATGCAAGCAACATCCAATTGACATTGAGGCCTACCTGGGCACAGACTTTGGACTTCGCCCACTCTGATTTTTTTTACCTTCATCGATGACTGAACCAGGACCCCTTTCTTCACTAATCCACTGTAGTCGAGGCTCGCTTTAGATCCAGCTTGCCCTCCCGACAACTCATTGACTACCACTCAATTGTCACAATTTATCAGGGAGAATAGTTTGCTGGATCATTCCCAGTTTGGTTTCCGTAAGGAACAGAGCATAGAAATGGCGCTTATTAAGGCGACCGAAGAGATCAGAGCGGTGATGGATGGAGGAGGCACAGCTGCTCTTGTGCTCCTCGATCTATCAGCAGCTTTTGATATGGTGGACCATGTTCTCTTACAACATTGGCTGAAAAGGTTGGGAGTGGACGGAATAGCTCAGGCTCTGCTGTCCTCTTTCCTAACGGATCGGAGATTAACAGTGTCACTCGATGGTTTCAATTTTTGCCCCCTACATTCTACCATGTGGAGTCCCCCAGGGCAGTTCATTGAGCCCCTTGTCCAACACCTACGTCTCCGAACTGGCCCCATTGATCCGGGAATTTGGATTTAGTGTGACATCTTATGCCGATGACACCCAGATTGTGGTAGCGGCTTATAAACATCAAACCTCTCCTTTTCAGCAGTTTCAAAACTGCATGAGTGCAATCAACAATTGGATGACTACACATTGCCTCAAACTTAATTCCGATAAAACTGAAGTTTTGCTTTTTGGCAACATGCAGCCTTCCTGGAGTAATCTGTGGTGGCCGGCAGAGATGGGTGCCCCCCCCCCCCCCCAAAACCTGTGGCAAAAGTAAAAAATGTAGGGGTACTGGTTGATAATAGACTAATGCTTTGTCAGCAGACCAATGCCATTGTATATGCCTCTTACTTTCTTATAAAGAAAGTAAGGAATATACTACCTTACATTCATGCAGACACTAAGAAAACAGTAGTCACATCTCTCATTCAATCCAAATTCGACTACTGCACTGGGCTGGATCTGAACACCCAGAAGCAGTGTCTAAAGAAGCTCCAGTTGGTGCAAAATTCAGCAGCACGTCTACTGCTCAATCTTCCAAACCATAAAACTGTTTTCAACGAAATTTGTCATCTTCATTGACTGCCGGTACCTCAGCGCATTAAATTTAAGGCGTTGTGTCTTGCCTATAAGGCATTGAATCACTCTGGTCCGGCATTTTTACAGAATCTTTTTGCTTGGTACCAACCTACTAGACTTCTTCGTTCGACAGGCGCTAAACTTCTCCCAGTGCCTAGAATTCTGACCTCACACTGGGGTGGCCTTGGCTTTTACTACGGAACATCTAAACTCTGGAATTCTCTTCCATTTGAGCTTAGGAATGCTAGTTCCCTAACTGGTTTTAGGAGAAATTTGAAAACCTGGCTGTTCCGGGGTTAGGCGTACATCAGGTTATTGTGGTCCTCAGCGCCAAGACACCATTACATATTCATGCGCTTTTATAAACATTATTAACATAACATAACATAACCTTTTTGCCATAAATGTTTTCAAGTCACAGGATAAACTTTTCACCGCAATCAACCTTATCCTTGTATTCGATCCCTGCTCCATCGTGGTAATGCCTGACTGCTTTTTGTGCCAAGCTACCAGATGGTTAAGCACAGGTTTATTTAATGACTTTTGTGTTTCACTCTGACAAGGAATGTGCTTATTATTTGAGTGGGGCTCCCACCCCTAACCTCAACCTGAGGTTTTAAACTTCTAAACCTGCCTTTCTACTGCGACTTTGCACTTTGGAGGGAATTGCTCAAACAGGAAATTTGTTTTTCTATTTGGCCTCATTAGAAACTGCCTCTTTTAAAATCGAAGTTTTCTGGCTGCTAATCTATTTTAATGAATGTTGTGTTTGTGCTGCACCAATTTAACTTAAGCGAGATAACTTATGGGGAGTGGGAGTGTTGCCTGCTAGTTCTGGGAGGACTTGTGGTTACTTCTGCATTTAGCACCCTGAGTGATGTCACTTTCCCTCTGAAACGCTCTTGGGACCAGGAGCCACATGAATAACAAGCATTTGCAATGCAATAGGTCTTGCATTTGCCAAATTTTAAGCTGCTGCCATTGTAAATGGCAATGTCTTTTATTTATCTGTTTTCAAAACCAACACATAGATGAAAGGTTTGTTATTTACAATGCCAGTAGCTCAATACCAATGCAGGAGAGAGACACGTAGAGCTCCGCCAGTGCGCCTCGACCGTACCCTATTATTTTTGTACTGGAACAGGCACTTGATTCCACTGTTGCAACACTCCTACAATTCCAGTAATGAAACAAAAATACCATACTATCCTAGTGCTTAAGACTCACTGCGTGCTCTGCCAGTGCCCCTCAATCTCGAGCCTTGCTATTGTTCTTGTGAGGCTAATTTACAGCTCTGCCATTGTGACTGAATCCTGATCTGCGCTATTCCCGCCGTGCCACAAAGACCCACACACAGCTCTCCCAGTGCATGTCAATCCTGGACCGCAGCCCCCCATTTGATTCCAGCTCTGACACCACACACTGTTCTTCTAATGCACCTCCTTCCATAACGTACAACCCTGCCTTTCCATTATATACAGCTCCCCAAGTGTACCTGCAGCAGTGAACCCATACGCTGCTCTTCCAATGCACCACACTCTTAACTTACACCACGCCCTCCGTTCCACATCGATGAAATACAATTCCCCCAGTATACCTGCAGCTCTGAGACAACAGGCTGCTTTTCCAATGCACCTCCTTCCAAACTTACCCCACCCCGCCATTCCATTATATGCAGAGCCCAGTGTACCTGTAGCACCCCTATTCTATTGCAGCTCTGAGACCTCATGCTGATAGTATACAGAGATCAGTTACAGAAAGAAAGTAGATATGATCCGGATGTTAATTACTTTATCAGTGCGTTTATATAGCGCCACAAAGATTAACCTCGCTGTACGGTACATAGCTGCCTTCCTGTTTAAAGTGTTGTAGTTTAAGAAACAGTAAAGTAACCGTTTTTAGGACTTAAAATAAGCACAAATCCTTACACAGGCGAGCCTAACCTGTTCTTCCTGGCAACGGCGTACCTGTCTGTATGTTACAGGGACTTCTTGCAGAGGTGTAACTTTCGGGGAACAGGGGCTCCTTGGTGCCCAGATTGTTGTGGGAAGGACTCAAAGACACCAGCTAGATTGTGATGAAGGATTTATTACAAGAATAGTAACAGATGCGCAGGTCTATTTCTCGGGGTGCAGGGGCTCCTTGGCAGTTAGTGCTCACAGCTCTGGGTCGGGTCTGTCTGCTCCACAGAGCCTAACAGAAGTAGAGGCGCTGTAGCCTGCGGAGAAGCCCGGCCCAGCCCCTGGTTCCTGCTTCTGCCGAAGGAAGAGATGAGGTGGGAGGAGAAACCAGCCGGAGGTAGTGAGTACCTACGTCTGTGTGTTGTGAGAACCCACATTGATGAGCCTCGTCATAAAGCGCCTCTGTGCTTGACCCAAGGGTGGCAGCACAAGAAAACTTAAATCCAGGCGAGACCTAAAAAGGGCGACCTCCCATGACTTGCTCTTTTCGCCTAGTTTTTGCAAATGCAATATTACGGGATCTAAGCTCGCGAGAAGGCTTAGAAATCGCAGAGAACAGACACTCAGTCATAGGCTTAACATACAGAATGGAGTACCTGTTTAATAACGTAACCGCTTCCCAACAAAACTTCTGCGGTTCACCTACAGCAGGTTGATACCAAGCATCATGGTGGATTCCCCAGTTTCCCGGACTCGAACTTCTGGGCATGCGCAGTCGGGCACGTGAGCGACCAACGAGACCTTACCTGCCTTGAAGTTACATAGAAATAGAAACATGGACGTAATTATGAATGGAGCTCTTTACAGATAGGTTTCCGAAAGAGAGAACGCCAATTATTTTTACGTGTCATTTGTTACATGTAATTTGTTACGGGTTGCGGCTTTCCATTCCTTACGATACTTAAAACCCAAACCGTATGGGCTGTAACACTCAACTTGTATTGAAGCCTTCGCAATTAATTTTAGATAAGGGGGGATGTTTGGCATGAGAACAAATTGCTTTAGCCCGATGGTCTGTGCAATATCTGTGATGCAACACGCTGTAACCATGAGTTGTATCTTTTTGGGTTGAGACAGATGAATCAGGGTTTGGGTATTGCTTTTGAGAGACGGGGAATTTCCGAAGACTGCTCCATTATGTAGACCTTGCGTTCTTTATGAAGAACCATCGAATGTTGTAAATCAGAAATCAGAAGAAGGACTCAGCATGTTCGTAGCTTTACCATAACGCTGGTATTTCGGCGGCTATATTAAAGCGGTGCCAGAGATCGGCGAGCACAACTGGCGAACAACTAATGATATGCGGTGGTCTGTTGGCAGGCCTGGGGTCTCTCAAAAGTTCATGTTTTTCGGTCAAATGATGACGAATGATAGTCGAAAGTCCCAGAGTAGGCCTCTGCTTGGCGCTCCTGGACCTAACCAGTGTTGCCAGATTTTTAGACCCTTCCCAAGCCCAAAGCCGCTCAAATATAAGCCCAAAACAAGCCCAATCAGACCAGTTCCAGCCCAAAAACCAGCCCAAATTAGCAAGTCTCAAATTATGCACAAATTGTCATCAGAAACAATTTTAAGGACAAATATACATTCTATATCACCAACAGGTTTATCTTGGCAGTCAGTGCTAGTTATATGTATGTTATTATTAGATAAATGTAAATAACCATTAGGGTCTTATTTCAAGTTGTCTAGTAATAACCGAAGCAAAAATATTACAGAATAAGTACCATTCACACAAGATACTTGGGCATTTTTTAAACTGGACAAAAAGTCTGCTGTATATATCGGGGAATAACATGTGAACAACTTTTTGGGGAGCGATTCTGCACACTTCTGCCCCCATAATTTCCTCTAGGTAGCTCGAGGAGAAAAGTTCACGAGCATAATCGGAAATGAGCAGTTTAAGGGCTCATACTGTAATAAGTGAAAAGTGGAAAACCAGGCACAAAAACATTTGCAATGGACATTTCTCAACCATTTGCAGTGGATATTTCTCGTCTTACACCAGTTTAATGCGACAATATAGTTCTCTTCTTAGAAGAATTGCACTATCTCTCATGCATGTATCAGCCCTTGCCCAAAGGTTAAAACCATAACAAATCTCATTGTTATGGAATTCATTATTTTAGTTACCGCAGAGTAGATCCTGGACACTGACATGACCCTTCTAAGAGCTTTGTAAACTGATAAAAGCTTGAAGTGGTTTATGTTTTTAAATACCATGAAGCATTTACAATGCAAGTGGGCCAGTTTTTGCTTGTGTACCATACGCTCTTTACCCCTCCACAGTTGTCCTAAACCTACATACAATCACTATTAGGTTTTACATTATCACTAAATACAATTGCATCAATTCTTGTTTACCATTTTCCAGGGAGGCTGGCCTACAGTGCATCTAGCAGTGCCAGAAGGACTGGTCTGAAAAATCAGTATGCAGACGTGTTTTCTGTTTTGAGGGCCCGTTTTATGGTCTGGTGGGCCAACTTTTGCTATGGATTTCCCTGATATTACCACAAACACTCCCTACAGCAAGCACAAATACCAGAAGAAGAGCAAAAACATAGCGTGAATGGAGACAGATAGGACACCAGACAGGCCAAATCAGCAAAGTCTACAGGCCAGACTGGCAAGTGGCAGCTGAGGGTCGGAGAAGTCTGTGGGCAATTTTAAGTTGATACCGCCCGGGACCGTCCGTAACCCAGACCCACTTACCTGAGGTGGAGGAGAGGTACCGCCGGAGTCCGGACTCAGTCAGTCAGCTGAGCTCACTCACTCACTGTAGTGCGCTGCAGCGTCCTGACTCTCACTCATGTCATGTGCCACCATCGGGCTGTGCTGTGGGGCTGGGCCTGGGCTTCCAAAGGTCTAGCTGGGGATTCTAAGGTCTACCATGGGAATGTGCTCCCTCAGGAGAGTGGTCTGGTGGACTGTTCATGAAGGCTGAACCTGGTTCCCCAGAACCAAATTCGACAGCTCTGGCATAGTGCCACATCCCCCAATGAACACCATACTATCCCACTGAGACACCCACACTGCCTTCAGCTACAACCCAGTTGTGCCCTGCTACTTATACCTGGATGCGGCTCAATTCAAATTATGCACAAGAGTGATATGCTGCCTGGAAATAAAAGTACCTTCCTGGAAAAAGCAAACCCTCATATGGATACAAGATTAAGTAAAGCATGTGAAATGTAAGTAGAACAACATGGCTACCTTAACACTTTTATACTCATTATTCAGAAATCAAGAGTGTTTTTTACTGAAACTTTAAGCACCACTACAGATCCCTGGAGGGACCAGTATCACGGTCCATTGCTTATATCCTATGAACCGTGAGCAGTATGGTTTAAAAAGACTACATTACTCAACACAGAGCTGTGGTACGCATTTTATAAACTAAAATAAGGAAAAAAGCGGATAAGGATCACATTAATCGGTTTCCACTCCACCCATCAACAAGGTATTGCAGTACCTCCAGAAATGGTGCACTTCATCACCCAGGGAAAACAATGCTGTTCAAAGAAAGAGGAGAAAACAAAAAGCAGTGCTTCGCTGGCGAACTCTGTAAAGTGGCACTACTGTGTTTGGGTGTTAATAAACCTAATCTGGCCACTTTGTGAATGCTCTGTAATGCTTTAGTTACTTTTCGTATTTTGAACCATGAGAGTGCAAATAAGATGATCAGAAGGACAGAGTTCGAAACATATGGGTACAGATGGGTGGATCTCAGGCAGTGGAATACATTTATAGACTT
This sequence comes from Lissotriton vulgaris, assembly GCF_964263255.1. NCBI lineage: Eukaryota > Metazoa > Chordata > Amphibia > Caudata > Salamandridae > Lissotriton > Lissotriton vulgaris. The sequence goes on along the minus strand of NC_141689.1, from coordinate 1,716,230,793 downwards.
TTTTCCTAGCTACTTTATCTGTTCCACATAAGCTAGTAAGAGGTTTGAGGTAGAAGAGCTTACTCAGTTTAGTATGCATAGTCTGGGATTACAATTAAGGTGTTCTGATGTTTATTTCTACCAGCCGATAAGACTCGTTTTGAATCTCCTCCACAGGCACCTGGTACCAGTTTTTTTCGAGACACTTTAATGGATATCCAAAGTGCTCTGCCCGGAACTTTCAAAAAGTATATTTTGCAGCATTTTTGAAAAGATGTCTCCCCACAAACATTTCAGGATTTAAGCCACACTGATCCTGTCTCAAGCAGATGTTCCTTTTTGTCTGCCTGTGGTGCAAACTTGTGCAAGAAATGTGGCCTCAATCAAAGTAAGATCTTCAAGGAGCAAGAGGCCCGAGGCTGCACTTTGGAAAATGTCAAACACTTCCAACAAAAGTTTTTCTTTCTTTTTTCGATCCATTTCACAAGGGAACGAAGCACCGTTTCAGCGAGTGAGACAGAAAGAGACGGGGCAGCTGACAGCGTCAGATCAGGAAAAGTGGACATTTCGAAAACTAAATTAATCCTACCTTAATACACTGGCACCTCCACAACAGAAGCAGGCTGCACGATCGGGCACCGACCAGTCCTTGGCTTGCCACTCCTGAGACGCTACACGAATGACGGCCGTGGCCCGGGGGCCCCGCACATTGGTAGGCCACAATCAGTGATGGATGCCAGTGCCAGACGGAGACGGTACAGACCTGGCTGCCCTCTGCTCTAGGGGTGGGCGGGGTAATCATGTGCCTGCGGCCATCAATCATCGGACCTCCAGGCTCCAGTTCGCTGTCGGCTCTGCAAAGCAGGCGGCACCCGGAAGTGACACAGCGAGCCCAGGCTGCGGGCCGAGCAGAGATGAGTCACTGGTTGGGCGGGACACCCCAGCAGCTTTCAAAGCAGTGCCCGGACCGGGATGAGAGCTCACATAGTTACAGCATGGCCTACCAGCAGCAGTATCGACCCTAGCCCGCAGACGCTGACCAGAGCTTCCTGTGGAACGTCTTCCAGAGGTAAGGCGCGTGACCGGGCCAGTGGAGACCACCGCCCTGGGGAGGGGCAGCGGCAAAGGGAGGGGACACGCACTAGCTAAGCCTGCACTTGTACGGTGCCTGCAAGTGACAGTCTAATGCTTCTATGTTTCTGTTTATAAAGTTATAGAGACTGCTTACCTAATAAGTACTCTAGCCGTGCGTTTACCTACCTCCTGAGGTGGAATAGAATGTAATATCTAAATAAATGTCATTTGTGACACGTACTCTTTCTCGAGTTGTAAATCTTCAGTTGCCGACATGTTCCCTAAAATAATGAGTGTGTGTGTGTGTGCGCGCGCGCATGCGTGTGTGTGGGTGCAGGGGGGCTGGCTGTGTGTGCCCACCGTTACTGGTATATAAGCGCATCTGCGCAAGGGCGTCTGCGAAGCGCGTCCACACACCCAAATCGGCGTGTGCCCCGGTCTGTCTCCCTTGAGAGGCATCTCAACAACAATAGGTCTCGAGTGCGAGACGTAAAAATGGGGCGCTGCAGGGATGCGCCTGACCTGAACCTGAGGATTTAAAATTTTAAATCTGCCATTCTATTGCGACTTTGTACATTGGGGGAATTGCTCAAACGGGGAATTTGTTTTTCTCTCTGGCCTCATTAGAAACTGCCTCTTTTAAAATCGAATTTTCCTGGCTGATAATCTTCGTGGTAATGCCTGACTGCTTTTTGTGCCAAGCTACCAGATGGTTAAGCACAGGTTTATTTAATGACTTTTGTGTTTCACTCTGACAAGGAATGTGCTTATTATTTGAGTGGGGCTCCCACCCCTAACCTCAACCTGAGGTTTTAAACTTCTAAACCTGCCTTTCTACTGCGACTTTGCACTTTGGAGGGAATTGCTCAAACAGGAAATTTGTTTTTCTATTTGGCCTCATTAGAAACTGCCTCTTTTAAAATCGAAGTTTTCTGGCTGCTAATCTATTTTAATGAATGTTGGTTTGTGCTGCACCAATTTAACTTGAGGGGGAGCCCTGACTGGGAGTGGGAGTGTTGCCTACTAGTTCCGGGAGGACTTGATGTTACTTCCGCATTTGGCGCCCTGAGTTACGCCACTTTCCCTCTGATATGTTGTAGGGACCGGGAGCCACATGAATAAAAACTGGGGCGCTGTGCGGATGCCGGATGCGTGCCTAAAGCAAGCCCATCTGCGACCGTCCGCACCCAATCCGACCCAGGGGCCAGGAAGCCTGGTGCGCTGCTGACTTACTCCATGGAAGCCCTTCACAATTTAAAAAATTCGCTGCACAATACAGTTCTCCCAGATTCCTTCATTGAGAAACGCATGTTGGACAACCTGCTGGTGGTTAATGGGGAATCTCAGAAGGGCGACCTTCAGGTGGAAAGGAGCAGAGCAGTGGGCCCGAAAGAGCTATCCTGTCTAAAGGTTACTCTGTTAAACACCCGGTCCCTCCAAAAACATAATGTAGAAATCTTCACGCTGCTCCAAGAGGAACAACCTGACATCCTCGCATTAACAGAAACATGGGTAGATGATGCTTCTGACCCTGACATAGTGGCCGCTCATCCCCAGGAGTATGCTGTTTTGACTTATAACCGACAGGGAATAAGAGAGGGGGTGGGGTCACAGTGTTTTTTGGATGGACACTGACCACTGAGAAGGTAGTGGAGGAGAGCTTTGCTGGGGCAGAGGTCCTAGGAATCAAGCTCAGGCTGAATTCATCTTGCCTGATAATAGTGGTGGTATACCGTCCTCCGTGGTCTACCCCGCTGTTTAATGACTTGTTCCATGAATTAGTCAGTGATCTGTGTACAAAATACCAACAGATCCTTGTTTTAGGGGATTTCAATTATTATTGGGATTCAATACAAAGAGATCGAGTGACTAGTGGGCTTGGGAACAATATAACCATGATAGGGCTGAACCAAATTGTGGACACCCCAACGAACGAGAAAGACCATACTTTGGACCTTATTTGGACTACTTTCCCATCTATGATACCAACAGAGTGTAGACCTTGTATCTGGTCACCATGGTGTCGACCAGATCCCCCTCTCCAGCGTGGTGGCTGGTATGGAATTGGCATAAGATAGAGGATGATATTCTGAGGGTAGCACAAAATGAGACTGCTCACTGAGTGACACAGTCCGGTGATCAGGACCTAGTGTATGAAGAACGTACTCATTGTTTGAGGACAGCCATTAATGTGGTGGCCCCCGCTCGACAGGAAAGGATAATGGATAGAATAAAGGGTGCACCTTGGTATACTGCAGAACTTAGAAGTGAAAAACTGGCCCTTTGCCAGGGCGAAAGGCATTGGCGGAAATTAAAGGCGCCATTGGCTCGGGAAAAATATAAAACAAAATTTGCTCTCTACAAAGCCTCATTGATGGCCACAAAATCTACATATTATGATTTGAAGATTAGGAAAGCCACTGACACTCAAAAAGAAACATATACTGTACTCTGGGAGCTGTGTAAAAAGAAGGAACTGAGGTTGGTCATTAATCAGGTGGACTGTGACAAGATACAGGACTTCTTTCTTACCAAGACCTGAGATATCATTGGAGAAATAGGTACTACTCGCATAACTCAGTGTCCCTTCCCAATGCTTGATCCATCATACTATCAGGGAGGCATACTCTCTGTCTTCCCTGCACTTGATTTTAATGGTCTGGCTTATATCATGGCCATAGTAAATTCTGGGTCACCGGAAGACCCCTGCCCTCCTAGGGTGTTTAAAATTCGCCTCCCAGTCGTGGGCCAGAGATACTATCCCTACTGAACCTGTCCCTGGCAACAGGGATAGTCCCTCACAAATTTAATGAAGTCATGCTAATCCCACTGCTACAAAAAGCAGGGGCGGACCCTAAGAATCTGAAAAACTTTTGACTGATCTCCAGACTTCAATACATGGCCAATGTGCTCGAGCAACATGTGCTTAGAGTGCTTTCATCTTTCTTGGAAGAGCATCAGCTGCTACATTCTAAGCAAGTGGGATTTATAGCTCACAACAGCACTGAGTTGGTGATGCTCTCAGTACTGGATGAGCTTAGGCTAACAGCTGATACGAATTTCCCCTCAGTGTTAATCTTATTGGACCTCTCAGCCGCATTTGACACAGTGAACCATGTACAATTGGTGGCCTGTGTCCGTCGGCTGGGAGCTACTGGGACAGTCCTCCAATGGCTTGTCTCCTTTCCGGAGGATCGGTCCTAAAAAGTCCAAATAAGGAAATGCACATCTAGCACTGCGCCTTGCAATGTAGAGTTCTGCAGTGCTCTGCATTGTCCCCCCTGTTTTTTTTTTACATCTATCTCCAGTCTCTGATAGAAGAATTGGCCAAACTGGACTGTCAGGTATACAATTATGCTGATGACACCCAGTGAATCATTTGCATTGATAATTCCTCCCAGGCACAGCTTAAGGTGCAGAACATCCTTCGGTTTACCATAAACTGAATGACTTTAAATTCACTCAAAGTAAACCAGGACAAGACAGAGGTCCTTGCTTTTGTCACAGAGGCTAACTCCTGGTCCAGTCTCTTCTGATCACAAGAGCTTGGCTCCACTCCGATACCGGTGCCAGCTGTGAAGAGCCTGGGTATTAGGTTAGATTCCATGCTAATGATGGATAAGCAGGTAGCTGTGGTAGTGGGAAGTTGCGTGGGATTGATGAGACAATTGTGGAAACTTGTACCTTTGCTGTCATTTGTGACTATGTGTACTGTGGTGAAGGCTTTAATCTTGTCACACATGGACTATAGCAATGCAGTATCAGATCAGCAACAGGGCATTGTGGCCAACAGAGCAGGTACATCAGAGGTAGCACATGAGAGGGCAGAATGCAGTATCAGAACAGCAACAGGGCATTGTGGCCAACAGAGCAGGTACATCAGAGGCAGCACATGAGAGGGCAGAATGCATCAACAGTCCATTGCACAGAACAGGTACATCAGAGGCAGCACATGAGAGGGCAGACTGCAGTATCAGAACAGCATCAGGGCGTTGTGGCCAACAGAGCAGGTACATCAGAGGCAGCACAAGGACGTGTGTCCTGCACAATGCCACATGGACACGAATAATGCAAGGGTGTTCACAATGTACATCCAATACACCCACAACAATCACATATCATTGAAGTGAACTGCACCTCACAGCACAGCATAAGGTGGACTGTGTGACCTACGAGCTCCGGACACAGTGGTAGGATCTGATACAGGATTGGGAGAGATAGCCACAGTACTACTGACTGACACGTGAGCCGTAGACCCAGACACACCACCAGCACCAGTAACAGGAGTGTGAGACACAGCCACACATCTAGTGACTGACACGTGAACCATAGACCCAGAAACACTGCCAGCACCAGTAACAGGAGTGTGAGAAACAGCCACAGCTGTAGTGACTGACACATGAGCCATTTACCCAGACACACTGGCAGCACCAGTAACAGTAGAGTGAGACACAGCTACACATCTAGTGACTGACACATGAGCCATAGCCCCAGAAACACTTGCAGCAACAGATACAGGAGTGTGAGACACAGCCACAGATCTACTGACTGACACATGAGCCATAGATGATACACACTGCTAGGACATGTCCCTGTACATTGTCTAACATGTAACATACCAGCATCTGACACATGAGAGTGGCGGACACACACAGTGCAGTACCTGAAACAGGAGAGGGTAAATCTGACACAGTGCTACTACATGAGGCATGACGGCAAACAACAGACACAGTGGCACTATCTGACACATGAGAGTGAACTGCAGCTGACCCACTAGGACCCCTGAAATGATGAGATGAGCCACAGGGCTGTTTGGGCCAGGATGCAGGGTGGCCCTGGGAGCCAGGGACAGCTGTACTTGAGCAACATTTGGGTGGGCAGGTGTCACTGGTGTGTGTCTCCGTTTCTTTGGGATATGGAAAGGCGCCCTGGACTGAACTGGACTGCTGAGTGGTGTAGCCTCATCAGAAACATCACCCAACAAAGGTGGATCATGTGCTTGTGTGGGTCTGCTCTCTGGGGATGTGCTTGACCCTGCTTGACATTTGCTGTGTCCCTGCCTTCTACCCTCTGCATAATGTGTAATGGGGGATGCAACAACAGTGTACTCCTTCCTCAGCTTCTGTGGGGTGTGGATGGGAGTAGAGGTCTGGGGGAATTCCACCGCTGGTACATGTGTTTTACGTTCCTTCTCCAACATCAGCCTCAGGGCATGCAGGGGTGATGTATGCCTGTCCCTGATGGTGCTCGTGTCCATGGGAGAACCCTTGGCCCTGTGAGGATACTCTGCCGTAGGAGTTGTCCAGTCTCTGGAATGTGCCTGATACGTGGGCGGTGCCCTGTGCCTGGGAGGTGCCCTGCCCTTTGTAGTGTCCTTCTCCTTGGGATGTGCCCTGCCCTTTACAGTGTCCTTCTCCTTGGGAGGAGCCCTGCCCTTTGCAGTGTCCTTCTCCTTTGGAGGTGCCCTGCCCTTTGCAGTGTCCTTCTCCTTGGGAGGTTCCCTGTCCTTTGTATTGTCCTTCTCCTTGGGAGGTGCCCTGTCCTTTGTAGAGTTCTTCTCCTTGGGAGGTGCCCTGCCCTTTGCAGTGTCCTTCTCCTTGGAAGGTGCCCTGTCCTTTGTAGTGTCCTTCTCCTTGGGAGGTGCCCTGTCCTTTGTAGAGTCCATCTCCTTGGGAGGCGCCCTGCCCTTTGCAGTGTCCTTCTCCTTGGGAGGTGCCCTGTCCTTTGTGGTGTCCTTCTCTTTGGGAGGTGCCCTGTCCTTTGTAGAGTCCTTCTCCTTGGGAGCTGCCCTGCCCTTTGTAGTGTCCTTCTCCTTGGGAGGTGCCCTTCCTTTGAACTCTCCTTCTCATTGGGAGTGTTCCTGGGCTTGGGAGGTGCCCTTGCCTTGGGATAAGTACTTGAGGGGGATGTCTGTGTGCCATGTGAATCCCTGTCCCCCAGCACCCCTTGAGGATCCTCTGTGTCAACTCCAGGACTCTATGGGGCTGAGATTTGTGGTCCTTCCTGCAAAAAGAATTTTGAATGGGATGAAAACATCTTTATATGGAGGTTGTTAAAAATTCCATCTAGAACCCCCCTAGTTCCTGTGTTTTTGGATGTTGCTATCAAACGTACAGATGACCTTGCTATCTTAAGACCTTTACTGTACTGGATTCAGATATGGACCACCCCAGAGTTGGTCAACTATAGATGTGGCTTGGTAGAAATTATGCAATTCAATGGCCATAAAAAGATCCCTTGGTTTAAACACATTTCTTTCTGGACAAATAGACTAGGTTTATCCCATTACTGGGATGAGCCCCTGTCATTGACACCCTCTTGTAAAAAGATTTTAAAGTGTGCATTCTGGTCTTATATCAGTAACCCATTGGTACAGGGCACATCTTTTGGTTCACTCACCCAAAAGTTTTTAACTTTTAAAGATACTGTCTCTTTTGAACCCCTCATGGATGAGATTGGACCACCAATTGCAAAAAGCTTATACTTACAGTTTAGATACGGGGTCCTACAGATTAATGCAAATACATCCAGGTGGGGGGGAAATGCGGGTACTTCCCTATGTATCTCTTGTAGTCAGCAGGCGAAAGAAGATGACGTTCATCTACTCTTCTTCTGCCCGTTATATAATTTGCCCAGCGTTCGCTGGATCAGACCTTTATGCAGGAATATGGGTGTTAGGTCATGTAAAGATGCTGAATGCATACTGAAGACCAATACTACACAGGTGATTGTGTTTTGCATATCTAGGTTTCTATATAACATTTTCTTAATCAGGAAGAAGGCTGGTATCAAACTATAGTGCAACTGAACTGTCTATTTAACCTCTGCTTGTAAATAATAAGTGCTGCTAATGTATTTTAAACTGGCTTTTAAATGAATTTTATTATATTTATGAAGTAAATCGAATGTTTTTAGGGCATATTTATACAGCTGATAAATTGTATATCCTTTTTCCCCAAAATTCTTGTAAATGGACTATGGAGTTATTAACAATATGTAATGTTTTTTTATCTTGTGCTTTTATGGCTAATGATAGCCTAAATAAAGTTGAACCGAACGAACGAACAAATTCCAGAGTGGCTGATGCCTTGTCCTGGGATAGATTTTCCTGTCCAAGTGGATGGTGTCTGTGCCCTCCGTGCCCTTTCTTGCTGCGTGTCTCTGCTCCTAGTGCCATATCCAGTAAACGATGACTGGTCTGAAGTGTCACTCTCCCCTGAGACGACAAGTGGTGTGAAAGGGGGAGCATCAGCCGAACCGTGGCCATGCGACTGTTGAATGGCTGCATACACTGTGTTGGATAATGACTGTACTGTCCTGTGGAGACCAGCAACATCGCCATGCATCCCCTCCATGAATGCTACCACCTGCCCTTACTTCCTATCGATGTCCAGGAAGGCATTAGTCATGGTTGTTTGCCCTACAACCAGCAGTCGCAGCATATCAACCACCTCAGCACAAAGGGCAGTTTGTGTCACAGGGGCAGCAGTGCCTGCACCAAAGGCCACTCTGCTCCCCCTATTTGTGCGTGCACGAGCAGTACTACTTGCAGTTGGTGGGAGTGTGGGCCCAGTGTGCTGTGTACCGACTGAAGGTGTAGAATGCCCACTCCCGGTGTCTACCAACAGTGCTGACTCACCAACACTGTCTGAAGAAGATGATGATGATGACTCCACATGCGAGTCCTCATGGACAGTCCTGTTCCCCTCTCCGGGGCTGCTCACCTCTGCCTCAGTCTGCGACTGTGTTGTCTCAGATTCAGATGCATTGCCCCCACTGACCTCCATAGTTTGTGGCTCTGTGCGCTCCTCCAAATCTGTAAGAAACCTAGGAAATAGATATACATAAGTGACCATCTCACGTACAGCACAAAGCAATCAGTACGTCCCTGATTGATGAACAACATGTAGCAACCATCCTGAACATGAGCCACCCCTATCAGACATCATCATGTCAAAAAACCTTGCACAGTGCATGCAGACCACCACACATGTGATGCCATGGGTCCACAGACCGCAACGGGATGTCCTGGGACCCTGCACAACTTTTCTACTGGTCTGTCCACCTGTCTGACATGGATGCTAACTGTCAGTCAGCAAATGGCACCTACATGAAATTGAAACACCACATTCACACCATCGATGTCACTACTGTGTGTGAGCAGAATAACATGCATGCTCACACAAGTCACGAACGCTATCACTGTGTTTACCGCTAGTTTGCTGATGCTGCTCCCCTCTCAACTGGGCGGACAGGTCAGGATGCGTCACTGCAAGGATACGGTGCATCAGAGGGGTCATGGTACGTCGTGTAAGCCGGGATGTACGTGGAATCTGCCCCAGTGTCATCTCCGCCACATTCTTGCTGAGCCTGGAGATGTTGTCCCAGCACTTGTGGCAGTGTGTGTGTCGCCTATTACACACCCCCACTGCCCGTACATCACGTGCTGTGGACCTCCACACGGCCTTGTGAAAGTGCAGCTTGACCTACCATGATGGGGACAAGAGGGGGCAAGTCAGTGGACAGTTGGCCAGTCACACAGATAGGGGCAACACGTATCTTACAGCAGCCATGCACATTACGACATATGTGTTTGGCCCACAGCACACAGCCAAGATTGCCGAAGCCAGGAGTCAGTGACCACCTCATGCACACCAACCTGGCCACCACTGCACTTACCACCTGTCCAAGTGCGCCGTAGAGCCGTCCAAAGTTGCGAAGCACACCGTCCACGAGGACATCCAGCTCCGCTGCGGTGAAGGGACGAGACCGGATCTCTTTGACTCTCGACATGGCAAGATCACGGAGTATGGGACACCAGCAGCAGTTGTTGGAGTGCTCAGCAGCAGCAAGTAGAGGTGATGGGTGCAGGCAGCAGTTGTTGGAGTGCTCAGCAGCAGCAAGTAGAGGTGATGGGTGCAGGCAGCAGTTGTCAGAGGGCTCAGCAGCAGCAAGTAGAGGTGATGGGCGCAGCCAGCAGTGGATGTGTGGTGCTGAAATCCACACATATATAGGGCCCAGAGCTGATATCAGTGGCACACCTCTGCAGCAATTGGTTTCCCCGAACTACCTCATTCAAAATTGTCCAATGACTAGACCTGCTGTGGCGGTGTACGGCTTCCGCTACTTTTGAAATGGCATACGCATCCCGCTTAAACTGTTCTGATTGGCTACGTGTGCACGGGCCATCACGAGCACACACCGCCAACCGAATGTGCGCACTACCGTGACGGTGCGTCATTCAAAAGACATCACTCACTGGCATCGCAATGGCGGCGCACACATTCCACGGGGGCGGGGCAGGCAAACAGATACATTTGAATGTGCAAGTGGAAGCGGCAGTTGGTATCTCCCCTTACAGACACAGTGATGCACACACTGTAGACCGCGTGGTGCTGGCGGGGGGTGACCACCCTGTGTTACAATGTTGTGATGGCATGGAGGGCCATGTCCGCTCCCCTACCATGTGGTGCGGGCGGTGGGGGACTGCCCTGTGTTACGATGGTGTGATGGCATGGATGGCCATGTCTGCTCCCCTACCACGTGGTGCGGGCGGTGGGTGACCGCCCAGTGTTACGATGGTGTGATACCATGGAGGGCCATGTCCGCTACCCTACCGCGTGGTGCGGGCGGTGGGTGACCGCACTGTGTTACGATGGTGTGATGGCATGGAGGGCCATGTCCGCTCCCCTACTGCGTGGTGCGGGCGGTGGGTGACCGCCATGTGTTACGATGGTGTGATGGCATGGAGGGCCATGTCCGCTCCCCTACCGCGTGGTGCGGGCGGTGGGTGACCGCCCTGTGTTACGATGGTGTGATGGCATGGAGGGCCTTGTCTGCTCCCCTACCGCCTGGTGTGGCCGCTCCCCTACCGCGTGGTGCGGCCTCTCCCCTACCGCGTGGTGCGGGCGGTCACCCACCGCCCGAACCAGGCGGTAGGGTAGCGGGCATGGCCCTCCATGCCATCACACCATCGTAATACAGGGTGGTCACCCACTGCCTGCAACATGCGGTCTACGGTGGGTGCATCAATGTGTCTGTAAGGGGGGTACCAACTGCCGCTTCCACTTGCACTTTCAAATGTATCTGTTTGCCTGCCCTGCCCCCAGGGAATGCGTGCACCACCATTGCGACGCCAGTGAGTGATGTATTTTGAATGATGCACCGTCGCGGTAGTCAGCACATGCGGTTTCCAGGGTGTGACAGTGATGGACCTTGAGCATGCAGCAGATGTGACGCACAATTGCAGTAAAATGTTTGCACACAGGATGTTGTTTGTCAGTGTACATTGTGTGTGTAGTTGGCTCCAGAGGCTCATATACATGTGAGGTCACACATTCAATCAGTGTCTGCAAATCGTTTCATTTTGTTTGTGTTGTTTTAGATTTGATAGTGTGGCACATTTTTGCGGTCTTGGAATATTGACATCTGCTACCATCTACTAGAACACAGGAGGGCTCCAAATGTGCATCGTCCATACATTGTGCTTGAGGACATGGTTGCAGAGGAGGTGATCCACAAATTCCGCCTTGACCTCTTGACATTGCTGGAACTAGTAGCAAGATTGGAACCACATCTGCAGCCATGCAGGACATATCCAGGAGCAATAACACCCTCTGCAACGGTGATGGCAGCACTTCACTTCTTCGTAACCGGCACATTCCAGTACACAATTGGTCATGCCGGGGGGATGTCCCAATCCATGTTCAGCATGGTGCTGAGTGATGTGCTGAACGCAATGATGCTTTACAGGGATGACTACATACATTTCCCACGTCCGGAAGAGCTGGCTGCAGTCAAAGGGGACTTCTATGCCCTGGGCAACATTCCACACGTAGTGGATGCCATTGATGGCACACATATTGCTCTGATTCCACCACAGGATCGTGAACCCTTTTATCGCAATTGGAAGCACTTCCATTCACTGAATGTGCAAGTGGTGTGCCAGGCAGACAACATCAACTCCCATGTGTGTGCCAGATTCCCCAGGTCCGCACATGACTCCCACATTCTGCGGAGCAGCATCGTCCCACAACTGATGGCTAATCTACGTCATGAACGTGCGTGGCTTGTAGGTGAGTGTGCTGTGCTGACTACTGTGTTGTATGTGTTCCGTGCTGTTGAGAAGCATCCTGGTGATGATGTTTTTTCTGTCACCACCCCACCCAGGCGACTCTGCGTACCCAAACCGACCGTGGCTGCTGAGCCCCTTAAGGAATCTGAGTACCCCAGGTGAACTGCGCTATAATGAAGCACATGGGAGGACACGTCGTGTGATTGAACGTACATTTGGACTGCTGAAGTCTAAGTTTCGATGCCTGGATAAGACCGGAGGGGCCCTGCCATACTCCCCTGGCAAAATATGCAAAATAGTGATTGCCTGCTGCATGCTACACAACCTGGCCTTGTGCAAGAATATTGATCTGATCTTGGACCCTGATGAACAACAGGTTGCACCACATCCCATCCCACCCATGTCCAGTGATGAGGATAGTGGCGAGGAAGAAGGTGTGGACCAGAGGCGTCAGCTCATCGATCGCTACTTTCCCTGAAGGCGATTACTTGCCTCTTGTGCTGCTGTACAATGCGTGACGTATGTCTGCTGGAGATGGTTGGATGTGTTGTGTGTTTGCTGTCTGTCATGGCATGTTTGATTATGTGTGCGGGACATGGTTTACCAGCATTGAACCCTGATGTGTGTCCTGTAATCCGCTAAGTTTGTGATGATTGTGCTGTTTGTGTTGTTGCTGTACATTAATTTGTGATACTTGTGGATCTGTTTCCTGACCTGTGCTTCTTGTTCTCTGATTGTGCCTAGGTCACTCACACCGATCCAGGAACAACAACAACATTGATCACGGAACATGCTGGTCACAACAACTGAGACATACCTGTGTATAAACATGGAGAACACACAGCCTTAAGTGTTGCAGTGCTTTTTATTTGCATGGTGCAGATAGGTGTTTGTGCTTCATTCAAAATAGGTAGGGGTGGGGAGCGGGAGAGTGAGTCAAAGGTCATGGCAGATGAAAAAAACGTGGAGACACCACATTTTTGGTGTCCACCAACTCCAACAGACCTGTGCCAATGCATGGCACTGTGGGACAAGATAGTTAGCAGGGTGAAGGCCAGGTTGAAGTTTGGGTATAGTCATTTGCGGACCCTCTTAGAGCGGGTGGATGGGGCATTGTCACTGGTCGGTGCTGGGTCGTTCCTCGGACGGCCCCTCCGCCTCGGAGCTGGAGCAGGACCAGCTGTGGGGGCAGGTTCTTCAGGGACCACCTCCCTGTCAGGGTCCTCAGGTGATGGTGGTGGTGGTGGTGTTGGTGACCTGTCCTGCTGGGCACTTGGGTTTGGGGGAGGTGGTGTGGTGCGGGATAGCCACTCCCTCCATAGAGCAGTTTGCTGGCCCATGAGGTTCACCATTTGGCCTTTACGGGCATCCATGGAGCTCAACAGCTGGCGGGTCTGCTCCGGTCATAGCAGACTTCCACCCTGGCGATGGCTGCAAGGGTCTCAGTGCCAGGTTAGGCTGGCTCTTGTCTCTGGACTCTCCTTGCACCTCCACTCCTGGTTGTGCGCTGTGGCCTCAACGTTGTGCCACCACGTCCACTCTCCCTGATGGTATGAGAAGTGGAGGGCCCATCATCGTCCGCTGACTCATGGAGAGTGTGACTGGCAGGAGTGGTGGTGCTGGTGGTGGTTGTGGTAGCTGCACAGCTCACAGTGGGAGTTGGTGCTGGAGTTGCAGTGGCCAATGTGGCGGAGGCATGGATGGGCTGTGAGGCAGTTGTCTGTGGCTGTGTGCTGAGCCCAGCATCGTCCTCTGCACCCGAGCTAACCTGGGTTCCTCTCTTGAGGGACTTGGCTGTGAGGGGAGCGACTGGTGCTGGCGTCTGCTGGTTTCGCCAGTCAAATTGCGATCACCTGAGGGACAAGAAGGTATGAATCAATGCTGTGGACATGACAAGTTTGTAGTTATTAGATTACATCTATGTAGCAATCCGTTCATTGTAGTTGGTGTCATCATATTGGTGTTGTACACAGTAGTGGAGACTTTCTTGTTGTGGAGGCGGGTTGACAATACTTGCATGTGTATAGTACAGTCCTGCTATTGGATGGTGCCCCTGTGGAGATGGCTACCTACCTGTGAGTTTGAAGGGTAAGATGCACAGGCCACCTATTGGTGGCTGGACTCCATCTTGCTCTGGGATGAGACATGTGGGACTGATGGGAGTTGTAGTGCAGGACCCACCCGCCCCCTCCCTGGAGACCTGTGGGACTGATGGGAGTTGTAGTGCAGGACCCACCCACCCCACCCACACCCTCCCTGGAGACATGTGGGACTGATGGGAGTTGTAGTGCAGGACCCACCCACCCACCCACCCCTTCCCTGGAGACATGTGGGACTGGTGATAGTTGTAGTGCAGGGGCCCACCCAGGGGCCCACCCACCCCCTCCCTGGAGACATGTAGGACTGGCGGGAGTTGTAGTGCAGGACCCACCCACCCCCTCCCTGGAGACATGTGGGACTGATGGGAGTTTTAGTGCAGGACCCACCCACCCCCTCTCTGGAGACATGTGGCACTGGTGGGAGTTGTAGTGCAGGACCCACCCACCCCACCCACCACCTCCCTGGAAACATGTGGGACTGGTGGTAGTTGTAGTGCATGACCCACCCACCCCCTCCCTGGAGACATGTGGGACTGATGGGAGTTGTAGTGCAGGACCCATCCACCCCCTCCCTGGCGACATGTGGGACTGATGGGAGTTGCAGTGCAGTACCCACCTACCCCCTCCCTGGAGACATTTGGGACTGGTGGGAGTTGTAGTGCATGACCCACCCACCCCCTCCCTGGAGACATGTGGGACTGATGGGAGTTGTAGTGCAGGACCCACCCACCCCCTCCCTTGAGACATGTGGGACTGGTGGGAGTTGTAGTGCAGGACCCACCCACCCCCTCCCTGGAGACATGTGGGACTGGTAGTAGTTGTAGTGCAGGACCCACCCACCCCCTCCCTGGAGACATGTGGGACTGGTGGGAGTTGTAGTACAGGACCCACCCACCCCCTCCCTGGAGACATGTGGGACTGGTGGTAGTTGTAGTGCAGGACCCACCCACCCCCTCCCTGGAGACATGTGGGACTGATGGGAGATGTAGTGCAGGACCCACCCACCCCCTCCCTGGAGACATGTGGGACTGGTGGGAGTTGTAGTGCAGGACCCACCCACCCCCTCCCTGGAGACATATGGGACTGGTGGTAGTTGTAGTGCAGGACCCACCCACCCCCTCCCTGGAGACATGTGGGACTGATGGGAGTTGTAGTGCAGGACCCACCCACCCCTTCCCTGGAGATATGTGGGACTGGTGGGAGTTGTAGTGCAGGACCCACCAACCCCTTCCCTGGAGACATGTGGGACTGGTAGTAGTTGTAGTGGAGGACCCACCCACCCCCTCCCTGGAGACATGTGGGACTGATGGGAGTTGTAGTGCAGGACCCACCCACCCCCTCCCTGGAGACATGTGGGACTGGTGGGAGTTGTAGTGCAGGACCCACCCATCCCCTCCCTGGAGACATGTGGGACTGGTGGTAGTTGTAGTGCAGGACCCACTAACCCCCTCCCAGGAGACATGTGGGACTGATGGGAGTTGTAGTGCAGGACCCACCCACCCCCTCCCTGGAGACATGTGGGACTGGTGGGAGTTGTAGTACAGGACCCACCCACCCCCTCCCTGGAGATATGTGAGACTGGTGGTAGTTGTAGTGCAGGACCCACTAACCCCCTCCCAGGAGACATGTGGGACTGATGGGAGTTGTAGTGCCGGACCCACCCACCCCCTCCCTGGAGACATGTGGGACTGATGGGAGATGTAGTGCGGGACCCACCCACCCCCTCCCTGGAGACATGTGGGACTGGTGGGAGTTGTAGTGCAGGACCCACCCACCCCCTCCCTTGAGGCATGTGGGACTGGTGGGAGTTGTAGTGCAGGACCCACCCACCCCCTTCCTGGAGACATGTGGGACTGGTGGTAGTTGTAGTGCAGGACCCACCCACCCCCTCCCTGGAGACATGTGGGACTGATGGGAGTTGTAGTGCAGGACCCACCCACCCCCTCCCTGGAGACATGTGGGACTGGTGGGAGTTGTAGTGCAGGACCCACCCACCCTCTCCCTGGAGACATGTGGGACTGGTGGTAGTTGTAGTGCAGGACCCACCCACCCCCTCCCTGGAGACATGTGGGACTGATGGTAGTTGTAGTGCAGGACCCACCCACCCCCTCCCTGGAGACATGTGGGACTGGTGGGAGTTGTAGTGCAGGACCCACCCACCCCCTCCCTGGGGACATGTGGGACTCATGGTAGTTGTAGTGCAGGACCCACCCACCCCCTCCCAGAAGACATGTGGGACTGATGGGAGATGTAGTGCGGGACCCACCCACCCCCTCCCTGGAGACATGTGGCACTGGTGGGAGTTGTAGTGCAGGACCCACCCACCCCCTCCCTTGAGGCATGTGGGACTGGTGGTAGTTGTAGTGCAGGACCCACCCACCCCCTCCCTGGAGACATGTGGGACTGATGGTAGTTGTAGTGCAGGACCCACCCACCCCCTCCCTGGAGACATGTGGGACTGGTGGGAGTTGTAGTGCAGGACCCACCCACCCTCTCCCTGGAGACATGTGGGACTGGTGGTAGTTGTAGTGCAGGACCCACCCACCCCCTCCCTGGAGACATGTGGGACTGATGGTAGTTGTAGTGCAGGACCCACCCACCCCCTCCCTGGAGACATGTGGGACTGGTGGGAGTTGTAGTGCAGGACCCACCCACCCCCTCCCTGGGGACATGTGGGACTCATGGTAGTTGTAGTGCAGGACCCACCCACCCCCTCCCAGAAGACATGTGGGACTGATGGGAGTTGTAGTGCAGGACCCACCCCCTCCCTGGAGACATGTGGGACTGGTGGTAGTTGTAGTGCAGGACCCACCCACCCCCTCCCTGGAGACATGTGGGACTGGTGGTAGTTGTAGTGCAGGACCCACCCACCCCCTCCCTGGAGACATGTGGGACTGATAGAAGTTGTAGTGCAGGACTCACCCACCCCCTCCCTGGAAACATGTGGGACTGGTGGGAGTTGTAGTGCAGGACCCACCCACCCCCTCCATGGAGACATGTGGGACTTGTGGTAGTTATAGTGCAGGACCCACCCACCCCCTCCCTGGAGACATGTGGGACTGATGGGAGTTGTAGTGCAGGTTCCACCCACCCCCTCCCTGGAGACATGTGGGACTGGTGGGAGTTGTGGTGTTCGCTGCTTGGCCACATGCATGCCTGAGAACGTAGGAGACTACCATTGTGGTTGGTCATGTTGGGTACATTTGTGCCCTGGCCTTCACATTTGTGTGACTGTGTGGTCCACATGCATGAATTGTGTGCTTGGAGTTGCCTTTTGGCACATGAGCACGGCAGACAATTACAGTGTGCTAGTTATCATTGGTTTGTACTTACCAGCCTCGAGTCCCTCTTCGATTCCTTCCAGGCTCTCTGGGTGCAGCATGCCGAACACCTTCTCCTCCCATTCGGCATATGGTATGGGTTCCGGGGGAGTGCCACCTCCAGTGTGGGTTGTCCGCAGGTGGTTCTTCGCCCTGATGCCCTTCACCCTTGTCTTGAGGTTGTGCCACCGCCTCTGGATCTCGTGTTTGGTGCGTGGCATGACCCCTGATGCATTTACTCGGCTAACTATCCTGTCCCACATGCTATTTCTGGTTGCAATGGTGGTCTGCTGGACAAGTGTACCAAACAAATGTGGTTCCACACGTATGATCTCATCCACCATGACCTTCAACTCACTCTCTGTGAATTTGGGATTTTTCTTGGGTGCCATAGTGTGTGATGTGCAAGGTGTGGGTGGTGTGGGGTGTGCAGGAGTGTGGTATGTGTGGATGGTGTCGTGGGGGTTGGTGTGGTGGGTGTGTTGTTGTGCAGGTTGTATGTGTGTTTGTGTTTCTCAGTTGTTTCTGGTGCTCTGTCTCTATGTTGATGCTGTACTGATATGCATAGGATTGTGGTGATAGGAGGGATTCCTTTTATACTCTGTGTGTTGGTTGTGTAACAATGGTTTGTGGCGGTCCGTTGTTCTGTGGGTGTGGTTGCTTGGGTGCACTTGTTAGTGCTGGGGGTGTGTCATTGGAGCATCTAGTTGTTGGAGGTGGGTGTTCCAGGTGGGTGTAGCAGGTGGATGTGAGTTTTTTTTAATGCTATTTATTTCCGTCCGCCATTTTTAAATTGGTTTGACGGCAAAGGTGGTGTTCGTTTGGTCCTTCCCCAGCCATGCTCCGTTTGTCGATGCTTTGTTTCCGCAGCGGTCGTGATAAGTGGTGAGTTTCGATGGGATGGCGGGGTGATCATAATCGTACGTACGAACATTCCGCAGGTGTTGCGGCGGTTGGGAATGTTTCCGAGGCCTTTGTGTCGGCGGCAGACACAGTTTATGTGTTCCGTCCGCTGGCGGCGGACTTTGTGGTGATCCGTCCGCCGCAGTCGGGGTGTGTTGCCGTTCATTTCCTAATCGCACACGCGGTATCTCCGCAGTGCGATCAGGAGTATTTTTTCCGTGAGCATGGCGGACGGTATACGTTTCCGTCCGCCATCCTAATGTGCCCCTAAATCCCATGATTAGAACAACTGATTGTTATTGCCAATAAAATCAATATGAATTTAAAAAAGAAGACAGGTATGAAAAATGGTAACATACCTAGCTTAAAAGCATTAGGACACGGAGCTGAGAAATTTACAATATAAATACATACAATTAAACCGCTGAACAGATAAAACCGGGCGAACAAGTGGTTAATAATTTTGATCTTATAGCTTTAGGCCTTTTTTCCTGCACACAATGTAGATGGAATGCAAAAATCGACTGACACTAAATACAATTACTTTCATTTTCCTTCCTGCTAGGGTGAGGACGGGTGGGGTGGGCTGGCCAGTGCAGGGAGCCGGTCAAACCGTCATGTGCACTTTGCTTCTTCCCCACCAGGCTGCATTAAACAGCCTGGTGAGGATCATTTATATGCACTCATACCATTGAAGCCCTAGACCCTTGACACATCCAATGTAATTGATAAACATCCCTATAGAGCTGCAGTATTAAGTTATTTTTCTGGATCTAGAAAGGCCCTAATCGTAGTGTTATCAAATGTACAGCTTCTCTCCTCACCTGGAATGCTGTTTTACAAACAGCATAAACAAGTGCCCACACTCTAAACCTGCACACTATAATCAATAGTCACAGTGTTCAAATGATGACACTTTTCAAATGTCATCCTGTGTGTTATCTCAGGGCATCGGACAACTACCTCCACACAAAAGATGGCCTTCCCTCTCTTTCTGCTTATATTGAGTACCAAATGGCAGGCAGAAACGGGCTCTCTTTGAAGTCGCCTCACTTCTCTCTCCTTTGACGTTGACAGTATTGACTTCTTGTTCATGAAAATAAATGCAACCTTTTCAAATGATTTCTGAATTTATATTAATTTCAGAGCAACAGTGCTATTGTCAGCAAAAAATGTTAGTGTAGTAACTAAACTTTGTAATACGCATTTGTAATTAGGTCTTTCTTCATTAAAATGGATCATTTTACAATGGTGTGCCTGCAGCTTAGTGCTCACATAGAAGCCATTCCACCATTGCCCTCTTGGATTCTGGCACCTGTCTTTGATGCAGAAAGATAAAAGTTTAGAAAATTGTATGGCCATTTTTAAAAACACTGATGAGGTAATTTAGACCTGGTGACAACCCCTATTACCGTATGTTTTCCCATTAACTCATATAAGGAGAGAGATGCAGTGGCACCCGTTTACAATGTGTTAATAGTGTGCTAGTAAAGCAATAATTGATTGTCATTGTCCAGGGTATTAACCTTGGAAATGACCTCTACACAGGTCTTTTTATGCTGTTGATTTCCTGACCCACATTATGGAACTGATTCTCAAAGGTCCTCCGCACATGGCGCAGTCTCTGTACTCGGGTGGAATCTCCACAATGATAATTATCAGAAATTCAGGTTTCCTTAGGAAGTAAAAAAACTAGGCCTGGGTGGAGAACTCCAATCCATTTATAGAGTTTTCTGCACTCTGCCTAGCATGTGGAGTTTTAAAAAACTCGCAATGCAGAGTTTTTTCCCCGTTCGCACTCACCAATGTTAAGTTGGTGAGCATGAGCAAGGAAAATCCACCGCTAGACCAGCTCCCAGCGAGTTTCCTCAATGCGGGAGTCGTGGATGCTCGCAACAGCTTGCATTAAGAAACCATCTGTTCGAGTTGAGAAAGCTGCCACTCAAGTAGAAAATCTACTCGTGTGGCAGAAAGAAGCAGCACCATCTTGCGCTGTGCATGGTGCAGTTTGAGCTGATTTTCCAGCGTTGGGCAACACCTGGTGCTAGAAATTAGCATTACCGGCGCAACATAATGCACTCCACAGCTTGCAAAACTCTGCGTAGCGCAGTGGAGTTTTTGGGTCAATTCACGGAGTTCTGCATGCTGGAACTCTGCAAACTCTGCCCAGGCCTAAACAAACCAAACAAATTTCCACTGAAATGCTGTGTTCCTATGACTTTTTAGGATCACTTGATCAGTCCACCACCGTCATATATTTAAAATAATGAAGTTTGATACTATTGTGAGTAGATGTAGAAAGACTTAGGAATGTGTAATATGTGTGGTGTGTGTATAGAATGAATGATGAGATTACATAGAGAAGGTGATTATTATTGAATGTCTTTTAAAGATTTCTGTCCGTACATAAATAATATACAAGAATGGAAAGATTTTTTTTTCCACACTGTATCTAAAATGGAGGAGGAACAATTTGAAGTTTTTGAAAAGTCCTGTAGGCAAGGATGGGGAGGACATCAAAGTATTTATAGTCCGCTTGATTAAAAGGGAACTACTTCTTGAGGAGTCAAAGGAAAAAATTTGTAAAGATACCCAGAGGATACACAGAGATCCATATAGACCTAATCCAAATAGGACCAAGACCAGGAAAATGTTAGTAAAGTTTCTCACGTACACCCTTAAGGAGAAAATCCTGTCTAGGGCCTTAACTAAGAAGGTGATGGAGATTGATGGAGTACAGTTTGAAGTTAGATCGGATGTGTCTAGCGTAACCTCCAACAGGCAGTGGGAGTTAGGGAAGAGAATTGAACCTTTGAGGAAGCTTGGTGTGTCAGTACAGTTAAAATTCCCAGCTTTGTTAAAGGTAATGCTTAACAATAAAATGCACTCTTTTCGTTTTGTTTAAGAGGTTGATAAGTTTATTGAAAATCTGCAGCCTGGGCATTAGTACAGGACTAAATAGGTGTTCAACTCTTGCCCCTCTTATACATTAATTTTAGACTTTGGTAACTGGTGAATTGAATCAATTTTCTTTTTTTGTATTACTTTTTCTTTTCATTTCAAGTAACGGTTTTCAGGGGCTGTATAGGTTGCAACTTCGGGCGAAGGGCACCCATAGTGTTTTCACCTTGGAACGTATGGGAAGGGTTTTCCATTGGGGATATGGGGCACAGGGTGGGGAGCATGAAGGGAAACAAAAAATCCTCTTTTGCAGCACTAGTTTTTAACTTCCAGCCAATGATTAAGGATCTGATAGGTGATGGTTAAGAACGGTGCAAACAAGATTAAAAAAATTATCTTGGAATGTGAATGGTCTGCAAGTAAGGGTCATACGGGAAAAAATATTGAAATATTTAACGGACTTTCAGTCGCAGATAATTATTGTTAAGGAGACTCATTTGACAGAGGCTGAGGGTTGGAAGTTTTAAGGCTAAAAAAAGATCTCTCAAGCAATTGTTTTCAAAGTAGTTGTTTGTCACTAGAGGTGTGGCAATCTGGGTGAAACAGGGGATGAACATTACAATTGAAGGTAGTGTTTCTTGCATCGCAGGCCGCTGGCTCATGGCAAAATTGAAGATTTACCGAGATAAATATACATTTGTGGGATATTATTGCCCAAATCAAGATCCTATAGGCCCTCTGAAAGCCTTATTTGCCGAGCTATTACATTTTTCTGACCCGATCATAATGGCGGGAGATTTTAATGCCCTTATGGATCATAAATTAGATAGATCTATAAATAGTAGGGCAGCGGTTAATCCTAAAATGTCGGCGTTGATTCACCAAGTGATTAGAAAACTGGGGCTATGTGACATCTGGCAGCAAAGGGAAGGTTCTCATAAAAGTTTCACATCGATAACAAGAAATATAGACACCATTCTAGGATTGATTACTTTTTAATTGACAATAGGTCAAAAGACTCAGTGCTAGACATTAAACACATAGGTGTACATTTTTAAGACCACTCAGCTATAATACTTCAGATAAGATTGTGCGAGAGGAGATTTCAGCCAAGATGGACCATGGATCGTATCATCCTATTAGATGAAGAGACAAAACATTTTTTTACAACAATAGAGGATCTGCTGCTATGGATATAGTCTGGTAATCTTATAAAGCCTATTTGAGAGGTAGACTGGGCACTCTGGCGGCCACGAAAAGAAGAGCCTTTCTGAACAAGATTTTAGAGCAAGAGCAAGTTCGGACTCTTGAAAATGACTTAATTAATCTAAGTAACCAGGGAGAACAGGATACTATGCTGAATAAAATAAAGGAAACAAGGGTGACTTTATCAGCTATCATACAGGACATGGATTCGGAAAAGGTGGGAGGTAAGCTGCCTGGCAGTGGCACACTTCGAATATGGAGAAGGTTGTAATAAGTTATTATCCTGGAAATTTTAAAGTGAACAAGTGAAAAACAAGTTTAAAGATATCCAGTGTGAACAAATGGGATTACTTCTCAGAGGCTATCGAATTAGCTTTCCACAGATATTTTGGTGAAGTCTACCAGAAGGATTCAGAGGTCGTGGAGGAGGAGGTGTTTAAATGACTGAGCCAAGATCCTGTTGAGCCTCTAAATGCTGAGGACAGTGAACTCTTGAAGAAGACGAAAAACATTGCGGAACTACAAAAGGCAATCGGGGAGGGTAAAAAAGGGAGGGCACCCGGATCAGATGGGTTGCCCCACAAAGTTTATAAGGCCTTGACAGATATATTGAACCCCATTTTGATAGAATTGTTTAATGCAATATTTTTAACTGGAGTGGGACCCCCAGACTCGTGGAGAGAGGATAATATTGCTCTAATTCCAAAACCTGGTAAATGCCCTAAGAAATGTAACTCTTATAGTACCATTTCACTTTTAAACTGTGAATATAAGCTTTTTGTAAAAACTATAGCTGAGAGGCTGAATGGGGTTATACCTCTACTGGTGCACGAGGATCAAAATGGATTTATCTGAGGAAGAACATTGAAAGACTTTGCATTTACACTTATAGGATCTATAGACTTGGCCACTACCTACGGTTTCACTTTAGCAGTTATGGCACTAGATGCTGCTAAAGTATGTGTCCACTTTAACTGTTTTTTTAAAGAGATGGCTAAATCTCTCAATCTCTGTCTTAATGTTTGTAGGGTCCTTGAGGGAATGTATGCTGGTCCAGTTGCCAGGGTTCTAGTCAATGGTGTCTTGACAAAACCTGTCCAGATTACAAGGGGGACAAGACAAGGTTGTCCCTTGTCCCCTCTTCTTTTTGATGTATACATAGAGCCGTTGGCTAGAAGGTTCAGGAATAGCCTAGAGATTCTCCCATTCCAATATAATGGTTGGAGTAAAAAAAATGGTTTATATGCTGATGGAGTGGTGTGGCTCACTGGTTAGAGGCGGCATACCCGGAAGCAGAGGATGGCCCGGGACCAGGGTTCAATTCCCGACGCGGCAGGGTCGTGGACCAGGGGAAACGGACTCGATAATTCTTGCACCGGTGCCTACTCTAACCAGGGATCACACTCTGCAACTCTGGGCATTAGCTTGCCTTATCTCCACAACGGCCCCCCACATACGCCGGGGATGCCTGGTTTCACCTTGGAGATATCCAGCAGGGACCATCTCACAGGGAAAGGCAGGATGGGTTCCCCAGCGGTCTACAGTGCTGAGATACCCCATGGTGGGGTGATACATGTGCTTTACAAGACACCATTACATTACATTACATGATATCCTGATCTATACTATGGATATACAGAGAGCATTGAAGTGAGTTCTGACAGTCATGACTGATTTTGGGAATATTTCAGGCTACATGATTGATAAACTACAAGCAGAGGTCATGGCCTGGAACTTGGATGTAGGCGAGATAAGATGTAAAAAGGATATGAGGTACTTAGGGATGAGAATGACACATGATATTGCCAATCGCACGAAAGAAAATTTTGCGATAGCTAAAATAGAGGTGAGAACTATGCTGAATAGTAGGATTCACATCCCCCTAACCCTGTTTGGTTGGGTCAATCTGATAAAGATAGTAATTCTTCCAAGGTTTACTTTTCTTTTTGAGCCCATTCCACTCCCTTTCTAGAAAGAGGGTTTACTAAAAGTTCACGTCAGATCAGTTCTTTCATTTGGTCCTCTAAAGGGCCACGCATCGCCTGGAAAAAGTTGAGAAGAAGGCTGGAGAAAGGAGGGCTAGCCTTACGGGACTTGCTTTTTGACTTTATTTTTGTCTTTTTTGTTAAAGAACGGAAGAATGCTTTTTAATACTCCCACCAAATCAGGGATTGGTAAACTATTTAAGGTACAGTTGAAGAGAGAAAACAGAGGAGTAGTTTTTTTTGTTTAAATATGCGGACCCAAAGTACTATAAAATAGTTAGACTGAAGATATTAAGGGGCCTGGCAGAGACATGGTACAATATCAGGAGAACTGTAAAATTACCAAATTTCAGTCAGCAGCCCCCATCTGGGATTCTCCGGGCTAACCAGAATGGACCAAGAATGCGTTGGCTATCCTGCTGAGGGAGGCTGGGTTATCAAAGTGAAAACATCTCTTGCATGAAGATCAGTTGGTTGCGTGGGATTTGTGCAACAGAAAACTGATCAGAGTATCTCAAGATTTAAATACATTCAGGTTCAAAGCTGGTTCGAGGACTCAGACATAAAAATATGTGAATATTGTGAGTTTGAAGAAAAACGTATGTCCAGGTTTTTTTTAAAAAAGGAAATCGCACTTTGGTACTGGATGATGATAGAGATAGAAGACGAGAAATTCAACCTACCAGTGGACCTGTGGGGAGGATGCTTGCCGATGTCTACGCTGGAAGATCAATGGCAAGTATCTATGTCTACTCTATATAAAATAGTAAAACCTGCATACCTGCGAAGGAATTATCTTTTCCACATTAACAAGGCATACTAGACTCCCAAAAGGCTATCTAAGTTTGTCAAAGGAGCCGATGTTGCGTCCCCAAAATGTGGCAGTATGAAGGAAGATACTCTCCATATGTTCCTTTACCACCGAAAGATTCAGACATTCAGGGAGGTCGTGAGTAAAGCCCTATCAGATTCCTCGAAGTTACAAATCAGGGTAAGCGTTTTACTAGTTATTTTTGGAGCTTTGCACCCACAAACTGTAAGTAGTAATAATAATGCAAAGTTGGTCTTTTATGCTATCATGATGGCCCGTAGAGAAACTTACAAACAGTGGGTGTCACAAGCTCTGCCTAGGTATGAGGACTGGCTAATGCCTGTAAGGAATGCAGCTAATTTTAACATTGCAGATAAGGGCCAAAGAAGATATGAATTGTGGATACCCCTTCTGAGTTGGTGGGAGCAAGTATCATTAAGTAGATTACATTCAGCATATCAAGGGTCCAATGATTAAGCCCCTCTACCCCTCTTGTACCTCATTCGGCATATGAGTTTTCAGACATTTCAGCTGGTAAAGTAAGTGAAATGGTGCAAAAGAGGCAAATGAGGAAAAAAAAGATATTGCCCACGTCTGTTCTCTCATGCTACTTGCACATTTTAGGCAGCCTGTGCTGCCAACCTTGTACCATGGTGCAAGGGTGGCTGTGTTGCAAGGAGAATTGTTTTTTGCGCAGGAAGGGATACTTTCCAGGGCAAAAACAATTTGTTGAGGCACTTTCCTCTTTCTATATGTGCTACAGAATGCAGGCCACAAAGAAAGAGGAAATAACGAGAAGAAAATACCAATCCAACTCATTATGGCATCCTTTGGGAGGCATATCGATTCTGCACAATCCCAGGTTTATAAACCCGTGTAAAATCTGGGATTCTGTGGAATCCATGGGTGGATAGAAGGGAGTACCCATGCTCCACCCATGGAACACCTCACTGACCGAAATGTAGAACAATTCAGTGCAAGCTACTGTGCTGCTCTACATTTCTTTACAAGGCTACACCAGGCAGTGCAAATCTCCCCCTGCACGGCTTTGTAACTATCTACTAGCATTTTGCTTCCTGGGTATGACACAAGAGTGGTGCAACCACGATGCAAACTGTTAGTAAATCAGGCCCTTCATTATTGTCTGTTGATCTTACTTCACCTGTGATTGATATTGGAGTAACACTTTCTCCAAGGAAATGTAGCAATCCTGTAACAGAAAGTATCTGTGATCTCCTCGATGGAAGGTATTTCTCAACTGTCTACCTGATCATTTTGTTCCTGTATCAAACATGTATTAGTCATTAATATTTGTAATTATCAGGTCTATGGAATAATTTAGAAAACATTTTGCAATCTATCCTGAGCCCTGCAATAAATATGGTTGAATGTTAACACAGTTTTTCAACTTCATGTTACCTACAGACAGACACTTTTGGCAAATCTGTTAGTTAGAGGCAGGTTGGGCACAATATGGCACATCATCAAAAACATCATCAAAAACATTGGACATTGATCAAAATAGAACCTGATTTACAGGGTTTATTTGATGATAAGGTCACATTCACATTTCAAAGATCAAGGAATTTGAAAGAACTGTTGAACCAAAGTAAGAAGTATTCAAAGGAATGAATAGATGAGAAAATTGCGTCCACTGCAATAATGTTATGGTAGGCAAGGAATTTACTCATCTAATAAAGGGCAGCAAAATACCATTATATCACTCAAGTACCTGCGACACAAAAAATGTCATATATGCCATCAAATGCCCGTTTGGCAAAATATATGTTGGTCAAACGGAAAGAAAAATCAAAATCAGAATGACTGAACACAAAAGCAACATAAGATTGAAGAACACGAAATCCAAGATAGAACTGCATTGGCAAGAGGCTAATCACCAAATAGCTCAAATTAGATTCACAATATTAGAAGCAGTTCAACAAACCTGTGACATGGATCCACAGAAACAACGTTTGCGTACAGAATTCTTTCGGATCAAAAAATTGAACTCTCTACAGCCATTCGGAATGAATGATCGGATGAAACTTGATTGTTTCCTTTAAAAAGCTTGAACTTTAATATACCACATCAGCTTCATCAAATTCCACATCCCTGGAACTTATTTGTAAATGTCATTTTTGGGTTTTGTTATACTGCCGTTATAGTTATACTGTCATTATGGCATCTTGGACATTCAGCTCTTGCAGTGAACAGTCACTACGTGCTAGAAATAGCGTATGCATGCAGTCTCCCTGTCGTTCTCCAGCTTTTTTGAATGAGGGCTACACTGAGGTATAAGTAGCATCACCTATACATATATATCCAATTCCCACTGCATTTTTAAAACCTCTTTAGTCCCAAACCTCAAGTGTATGTATTCACATAAAATCACCGCTATACTAGGACACATAAACGCCCCCTATTGATCTACATGCATCACGTTAGAAGGCATTAGGTTGAAGCCGTACTCTCGCATCACGTGACTAGGGTTGTTTAATTTCAGACACCGTCATTGTGCGATGAATCTCCCATACACCCGAACCAGGAAATGCAGAAACGCGTTGTCGGCGTTGCTGGCATTATGCTTAAATGTAAGTTAAATCCCACAATTTACTTAAATGTAAAGTTAAACCCATGATATGCTGTGGTTTTTCATTTTCTGAAGCAATTTGCAATAACTAGCAAGAGCACTTTGTATTCACAATACGTCTCGATGTAAGTCTTATTATCAGCAATTCAACATCACGTTTTGAATATCCTGAGCACTCTTTTCACGGCTCATAAATTATCACAGCGAAAGGAGGCCGTAACTACAGTATTTTCAACCGGGTACATAGGCAGCTCAATCAATCAATCAATCAATCAGTCAATCAATCAAATCATTTGTAAAGCACACTACTCACCCGTGAGGGTTTCAAGGAGCTGGGGTGGGGAATGCTGCTACTGCTCAAAAAGCCAGGTCTTGAGGAGTTTTCTGAAGGTCAGCAGGTCTTGGGTCTGCCGTAGGTGGATGGGGAGGGTGTTCCAGGTCTTTGCGGCGAGGTGGGAGAACGATCTGCCACCTGAGAGCGCTCTTCAGAAGTGGGTGACTGTAGTGAGGTCAGCAGAGCGGAGCTGGCGGGTGGGGGTTAGAAGCTGAGTTGTCTGTTGAGGTACGTTGGTCCGGTGTTGTGGAGTGCCTTGTGTGTGTGGGTGAGGAGCTTGAAGGTTATCCTCTTGTTGACCGGGAGCCAGTGCAGGTCTCTCAGGTGGGGTGTGATGTGGCTGCGGCAAGGAATGTTAAGGATCAGGCGTGCAGGGGCGTTCTGGATGCGTTGGAGCCGTCTTATGAGTTTGGCTGAGGCTCCTGCGTAGAGGGCGTTTTCATAGTCCAACCTACTGTGGACAAGGGCCTGGGTGACTGTTCTTCTCGTTTCAGTGGGGATCCACTTGTAGATCCTACGGAACATGCGGAGGGTGTTGAAGCAGGAGGAGGAGACGGTGTTTACCTGTTTATTCATGGAGAGGGTGGAGTCGAGGATGACCCCTAGGTTGCGTGCGTGGTCGGTGGGTGTTGGTGTGTTTCCCAATGCGGTCGGCCACCAGGAGTCGTCCCAGGCCGATGAGTTGGATCCGAGGATGAGGACCTCCGTCTTGTCCGAGTTCAGCTTCAGTCGGCTGTTCCTCATCCATTCAGCAATGGCCTTCATTCCTTTGTGAAGGCTGGTTTTGGCGGTGTGGGGGTCCTTGGTGAGGGAGAGTATCAGCTGGGTGTCATCGGCGTAGGAGAGGATGTTGAGGTCGTGCCGATGGGCGATATGGGCGAGTGATGCCATGTAGATGTTAAACAGAGTTGGGCTGAGGGATGAGCCCTGGGGTACGCCGCAGATGATCTCGGTGGCTTCGGAGCATAAGGGCGGAAGGCGGACACTCTGTGTTCTGCCGGAGAGGAAGGAGATGGTCCAGTCCAGGGCCTTCTCTTGGATCCCAACTTTGTGGAGGCGTGTTGGTAGTGTGTGGTGACAGACCGTGTCGAAGGCGGCTGACAGGTCCAGGAGAATGAGGGCCGCTGTTTCTCCGTTGTCCAGCAGGTACTTGATGTCATCAGTGGCGGCGATGAGGGCAGTCTCTGTGCTGTGGTTGCTGCGGAACCCGGACTGGGAAGGGTCCAGGATGTTGTTCTCCTCGAGGTAGCAGGTCAGTTGTTCGTTGACGGTCTTCTTGATGACCTTTGCCGGGAACGGGAGCAGGGAGATGGGCTGGAAGTTCTTGAGGTCCTTGGGGTCCGCCTTGGGTTTCTTGAGTAAGGCGTTGATCTCGGCGTGCTTCCAGCTCTCCGGTAAGGTTGCTGTCTCGAATGAGGTGTTGATGACTTTCCGGAGATGGGGTGCGATGGATGTGCTGGCTTTGTTGAAGCTGTGGTGTGGGCATGGATTTGACGGAGATCCGGAGTGGATGGTATTCATGATTTTGATGGTGTCATTGTTTTTGCTGTTGGTCCAGTAGAGCAGGCCGTTGGTGCGGATGGTGGTCGTGGGGGCGGATGCCTCAGTGATTGTCGGGGCGGTCGTGGCGTTGAAACTGTTGTGGATGTCTGTGATCTTGCATTGGAAGAAGGTGGCCAGTGAGTCGCACAGGTCTTGTGAGGGTGGGATGTTGTTGGTGTTGGAGCTGGGGTTGGAGAGTTCCTTCACAATGTTGAAGAGCTCTTTGCTGTTGTGCGCGTTGTTGTCTAGGCGGTCTTTGAAGGAGGCCCTTTTGGCGGATCCGACGAGGTGATGGTGTCTGCGGAAGGCATTCTTGTGGGTGGCGTGACTGTCCAGTGTTCGTTCACAGAGCCAGATCTTCTCCAGCTTTCGGCAGGTTTGCTTAGAGGCCCGGAGGTCTTCAGTGAACCAGCTGGCTTTCTTTTTGGTATGAATGCTCACATTGCGCAGAGAGATATTACACATTAGCGCACACAATATAGAATGCACTATATGTTATGAACACCGCGTTGACTGTTTTTAACTCACTATAGCTTTATCCAGTAGTGTAGAGGTTGGTTGTTTTACTGATTGAGCTTCATTAGTTTATTTTTTATAATGACTGTACCATGAGAAACAATAGGAACTTTATGTTTACTGTTAGAAATAATGCAAAGCATTTCGACCACAGACAAATAAAGGTAAAATAAGTTCTTTTTTAATACAATTATTAAATTAAATCATAATTTTCCAACAAAAATCTTTCCAAAAAATGTTAGACACTAAAGGTGTGACATTTACAATTCCCACTCCTGTCTAACCATATTAGACAAAGATAATCGGCACTAAAGGGGTGACATTTGCTATTGCCACTCCAATTCAAAACAATTTGAGGAAGGCTATGGTAAGAAGGTCTTGGACGCCTTGACAGGTGAAATTTACAATATCCACTGCAAAATAGAACATTGTACACGGTGTAATACAAATTGTGCATTTAAAATGTGAAATCAACCAGGGTTTGTAAAGCACAGTTACTCACCCGTGGGAGTCTCAAGACTCTGGGAGGGGCGGTTGATTGCTGGGGTCATCCAAAGAACAAGGTCTTGAGGTCCTTCCTGAACTGGGACAGTGTGGGGGTTTGCTGGAGGAAGTGGAGAGGGAGGTGGTTCCAGGCCTTGGCTGAGAGGTAGAAGAAGGAATTTCCTCCCCTTCTGGTCCTGTAGATGTGTGAACCAGTGGCTAAAAAGAAGTCGGCTGATCGGAGGTGTCTTTTGTGTGTGTGGAACGAGAGGCGTTTGTTCAGGTATGTTGGTTTGGTGTTGCACAGGGCTTGTATGCATGGGTGAGGAGCATGAAGATGACTCTTCTTTCAAGTGGGAGCCAGTGGAGTCTCGGAGGTGTTGGGTGATGTAGCTGTGACAGAGGATGTGGAGGAGCAGTCTGGCTTCTGCATTCTGTATGGTCTGGATTTTGCAAAGGAGTTTCTGGTTGATTCCGGCATAGAGCACATTGCCATAGACTAGTCTGCTACTGCTGAAGGCATGCATGACAGTTTTTCTGGATTCGGATGGGATCAATCTGAACGTCTTACTAAGCATGCGGAGGGTGTTGAAACAGGAAAAGGAAATGGCGTTGATCTCACAGTTCTTTGTAAGTGATGAGTCCAGTATGATGCTGCGGTTTCATGTGTTATCTGTTTGGGTGGGGGGACTTCCTAGGGCGTGAAGCCCAGGATGAGGACTTCTGCTTTCTCTGAGCTGAGTTTCAGGCAGCTGTCATCCGGGTGGCTTTAATCCCTTCTTGGAAGTTGTGTTTTTGGTGATGTTGGGTTCATTGGTAAGGGAAAGGATCACCTGGGTGTTGTCGGCATAAGTGACAATGTTAAGCCTGTGGTTCCTGAAGATGGCTGCAAGGGGGTAGGTGTTGAAGAGGGTTGAGTTGAGGGAGGAGCCCTCGGGCACTCCACAGTTGGTCTCTGTCAGTTCCGAGAGGTAGGGCAGGAGTCTGACTTGTAGGGTTCTGCCTGTGAGGAATGAGCATATCCAGTTGAGAACCTTGTCGTGGATGCTGGGGTCTTGACCTCTTGTGCCTAGGGTGTGGTATGAGATGGTGTTGAGAGCAGCTGAAAGGTCCAGGAGGAGAAGGGCTGACATTTTGCCCCGGTAGAGGTGGGAGCGGATATCATCGGTGGAGGCAAGTAGGGCGGTCTCCTTGCTGTGGTTGCTGTGGAATCTAGATTACGAGATGTCCAGGACATTGTTAGCATTGACGAATTTTGCTATGCGGGTGTTGACAGCCTTTTTTGATGACTTTGGTTGCAAATCTAAGCAGGGTGATGGGCCTGAAATTTTTGAGGTCTGTCGGGTCTGCAGAGGGTTTCTTCAGGAGAGGGTTGACATCTGCATGTTTCCAGTCATCAGGGAAGGTTGTGGTCTCAAGGGAGCAGTTGATCATCTAATGTAGTTTGGGTGCATTGGCCGAGGCAGTTCTGCGGAAGATGTAGAGTGGGCAGGGGTGTGAGGTTACCATGGAGTAGATGCTTTTCATGGTTCTTAAGGTGTCTTCTGCCATGAGCAGGATACAATTGGGCAGGGTTTGGCAGGTGGCCTCACTTGGATGGAGAGCAGAAGCGATGTGGAGGTCATGGTTTTTGAAGTTGTCATGGATCATCTTGATCTTAAGGTGAAAAAAGTGCTGAGTCTGCTGCGGAGGTTTCGGGAGGGAGAGACGTCTGTTGTTTTGCTGCAGGGTTTGGCAAATTCCTTGATGATTGAAAAGAGTTCTTTGGTATTGTGGGCAAAAATGAGGATTCTGCCTTGGATAGATTTCCTCCTTGTGGATTTGATGAAATGGTAGTGTGTGGTGGCTGCTTTGTAAATGACACATGTTTCCTGGGTTTTGTTGTTCCTCCAAGCCTTAGTGAGTCGCCAGAAGGAGCGTTTTGATTTTTGGAGAAAAGGGGTGCACCAACTTTCTTTCTTGATGTGTGTACCTCTGGCTTTCTTGAGGGGGGCGAGCGTGTCAGTGCAGTTTGTGATCCACCAGTGGAGGTTGTGTGCTGCAGTGTTGGAGGTGGGCTGAAGTTAGCTAGTCTTCCGTTAGTATGTTCCAGCTTCTACAAGGGAGGCGGTGGGAGTGCTTGTGTACAGTGGATTTTTTGAAGGCGAAGTGGATGAAGTGGTGATCTGTCCAGAGGAGTACTGTGGTGTGGCTGTAGGAGACACTGTTTCCTTCAGCAAATACGGGGTCAAGGTTGGTTGAGGTTTCCATGAGGAAGGTGACGTTGGGCGAGTAGGTGTTTAGGAGATCCTATATTTTCTGTGGTGTGCTTGTGTAGAGAGTGTGTGTTGAGGAAGATGCAGTTAAGTGGTTTGTGGGTGGTGAAGTCTGGGAAGCTGGGGGCTGCCCCTGGGGTATGGCAGTGGCTTAAGGTGCAGCGGCAGTGTAGACAGGAGAAAGGGCTGTGGGTGTTGTTTGACATTGAGAGCTGGTAGTTGTTGCTTCTTCCGGGGTTGAGAGCATGGAGGGTGCTGGAGTCATAGCGGAGGCAGGTTGGATTGTGGATGGGCACAGATGGGCTTGTCTCTGACACGCCTTTCATGTGCCATTGGTGAGGAAAGTAGAGGTCAGGAGAGGGCGATCAGCTGGGAGGCGGGAGTGGGAAGGACACACTGGAGAGGGAAGGGATTGCAGGGGCAGAAGCAGCCGGGACAAAACTCAGGGAGTGAAAGGGAGAAGAGAGAAAAGAGAGAGAAGGGAGAAAAGAGAAAAAGAGAGCAGAGAGAAAAAAGAGAAAAGAGGGTGATGAGGTGCAGGCAGGAGCCTGTGGGTGGAGTAGGTCCTCGAACACCTTGTAACCAAGCTCTGGGTGCTCAGGGAGCAGCACTTAATGGTGGATATGCATTAGGGAGATCAGTCCACCAACCAGGTCAATGGACCGGCTCAATGCTCAAAATCCACACACATTAGTTTATTATAAAATGAATGAAAGATTTGTCTAAAAACACATGAACCAAACGACAAACCTATGTAACCATGTTTAAAAAATAAAAAATATTTTAATTGCCATTAATAATTATTACATTTGCTACCATTCTTAAAGTTTAAACCATAAATTGACAAAAAAATCATAACTCAAAATTAACAATAATAACAAAAAAATAAGTTTTATCGATTAATAAAAGTTCAAAATAATAAAAAATTAAATTCCACTTTTAAAACTGAATTTTTTTAAATATTTCTACAATTTCATGAAATGTGTTAAAAAAATATTTAAAGTTTACATTTCCCATAAATATTTCTATTAATATTTCACTTAATTAAAAGTTACGCTACATTTTCTTATTCGATACTACTTTTAAAATACATCATTTAATAGTATTTTTTATATATATATATATATATATATATATATATATATATATATACACATATATGAATATATATTCACAAACATGAAATTCAAATTTATTAAAAATTAATTATAATATAACGACATTTATGTTAAAGTTTCAATTTATTAACTTGCATATCTTTGAAAATGTTAACTTATAAATCAATGTATACATATTTGAAAAAAATCTCAACAAATGATTATCCCAGTCCTAATAAAAATATTAAACATTTTATTTATATAAATTATTAGAACTAGAAAGTACATAATTCATCAATTTCAGACCAAAAAATGATATGACTAAAAACATGAATAAATTAAAATAATAAACATATAATCAAACACACTACAATAATAAACTAATTAACACTTGTAAAAAATATTGCATACACCAAGATTTTTTACATAAATATTTACTACAACAATATTAAAAAGAACACTGAAAACAATGTTGTTATCTTCGACATTCCTACCCAATAGTTTTTGCATCACAAAATGTTTTCTGAAATTGTGTCCAAATGCCGTATATAAATGATTTTATACTATCCCTTTAGGTGTAGTAAGGATGGTGATGATCAAAAAAAGACTGTTTGTGTTTCAGTGACAGACCTTAGGTGTGATGTATATGACCAAATATGGGTCCCATGCTCATTATACCTATAAGAAGTGTAGATAATTGCTGATGGATTAGACTTTTGAAAGCATTCCACCTATCAACTTTTATGTTTCTAAGAAAGAAATAAAACTAGAAGCATTGAGGGAGACTGTTCAAGAGGATGTTAGTGAATTGATTGATTAAATATGTAAATGTCTCAGAGCTTTCTGATAACTGCTACATTACAATATACATGAAGAAAACATTTACTGGCTTGCACATTGAAACTTCTTCTGATACATCCAATGCTGGAGCAAAATAAACATGCATTTAAAGCTGGCAGAGCTATGCACCCTCTCCAGGTAAGGAGCACAAACCTAGTAAGAGTAAGTCAGACACAAAACCTAAATTAACCAGTGCTCGCCCTCTGGTAGCTTGGCACAGAGAAGTCAGCCTTAACTTAAGCGGCAATGTGTAAAATATTTGTGGTCAAAGCACACAGTAACACCACAAAACTACTCCACAATAGTCAAGAGAAATACAAAATATGTTTATAAATGAAACCAGACCAAAGTGACAAAAATCCAATCAGTAAAAATCAAGATATGATTTTTTAAATATCACCTGCAATAGTAGAGTCTAGAATAAGATAGCGCTCATAGAGTGCATTGGTCGCACTGGACCGAGACATGTTTAAAAGTTCAGGCCACCCACAATGGAGTGCAGGGTGGTTACAGAACCCAGGCAAGGCCCACAGAGCAAAACTATCTTAATCCATGTCGCAACACAAGATGTGTCAATGATCCCCATGCAGATGGGGTGTTGCGCCAGATTTCACTACGCAACTGCGGCGAGGCATCAGTTCTATTGAGATAAGCACCAGTTCCTAGTGTGGCAGTTCAGAATGCAATGCATCAGGTTAGTTTGTGCTAGAGGGATGATGCATAGATCTTCTCCACACAGTGGCGACAATGCTTTGGTTCTAAAGCGGTTGTTCAGGAGGAGATGCAGCATTTCTGAGTGCGGTTCACCAACAACAGTGATGCATCTATCCTGATCTCGCAGCAGGAGATGCGTTAGCTCAAAGCAGTGAAACAGCATAGATTGCAGGTTCTGGTCCCTGCAACAGTGGTGATGCGTCAATCCTGTTTTCGCAGCAGGATATACATCGGTTCCAATTGCAGCAAGGGTGTTGATGCGCAGGTTCTGGCTGGTGCATCACTTTAAACTCACTTTTGATGGCCCTGGACAGGATTGAAATCACTTGGCAGAGCAAGACCTACAGCAAATAAAGTCCATGTGCTGAGTTGAAGATGAAGGTAAAATTCTTGAGATCCCTTCGACTTTAAAAACAGGAGGCCTGCCCACAAGCCTTTGGAGAGTACTTAGTTTCTGGGAAGTAGAGATTTGGGTACTTCTCACTTCCAGGCAAGAAGCAGCTTGCAGCAGGCCAACACAGCAAAGCATTTCAGCAAAGTGGAAGTTTCTTTTATAGCACAGCAGTCCTTTTTTTGGAGACTGTACTCAGTTCCAGCAGTGTTCTGATTTGCTGGTGTCAGGGTCCAGTACCTATAACCAGTTGAGCCTTTGAAGTGGGGAGACTTCAAAGAGATGCTTTGAAATGCACAAGACCCTGCCTTCTCTGCACTTGCTTGAGACTTAATCCAGGAGGGTATGCACTCCTTTGTGTGGAGACAGGATAAATCCTTTCAGGTGTAAACTGCCAGCCTCTCCCTCCTATTCTGCTCAGGATGACCCATCAACATACAGATGGCTAATCGGTCATACCTTGAACCCTTGAACCTCCTGAGGCGAAAAGCCGGGAGATAGACTAGCACTGTTTTTAACTCTTGTGTGTGTCACTGAATAACTTTGTTGCTGATTTTAAAAGCACTTATCACCTGGCTTTACAGGACTCCTTCCTGCTAAAACTTACCGCACAGCTGCCCAGCGCTGTCAGCGGGTCCCTCACCAACACGGCGCCATTGCCGGCGTGCGATTAGGCCACGCCCCCTTGGAGGCCACGCCCCTTTTTCTCGAGCAGGTATTTAAGCGCTGTGTTAAAGCGTCTCCTGCCAGAACCCTTGAACCTCCTGAGGCGAAAAGCCGGGAGATAGACTAGCACTGTTTTTAACTCTTGTGTGTGTCACTGAATAACTTTGTTGCTGATTTTAAAAGCACTTATCACCTGGCTTTACAGGACTCCTTCCTGCTAAAACTTACCGCACAGCTGCCCAGCGCTGTCAGCGAGTCCCTCACCAACACGGCGCCATTGCCGGCGTGCGATTAGGCCACGCCCCTTTGGAGGCCACGCCCCTTTTTCTCGAGCAGGTATTTAAGCGCTGTGTTAAAGCGTCTCCTGCCAGAACCCTTGAACCTCCTGAGGCGAAAAGCCGGGAGATAGACTAGCACTGTTTTTAACTCTTGTGTGTGTCACTGAATAACTTTGTTGCTGATTTTAAAAGCACTTATCACCTGGCTTTACAGGACTCCTTCCTGCTAAAACTTACCGCACAGCTGCCCAGCGCTGTCAGCGGGTCCCTCACCAACACGGCGCCATTGCCGGCGTGCGATTAGGCCACGCCCCCTTGGAGGCCACGCCCCTTTTTCTCGAGCAGGTATTTAAGCGCTGTGTAAAAGCGTCTCCTGCCAGAACCCTTGAACCTCCTGAGGCGAAAAGCCGGGAGATAGACTAGCACTGTTTTTAACTCTTGTGTGTGTCACTGAATAACTTTGTTGCTGATTTTAAAAGCACTTATCACCTGGCTTTACAGGACTCCTTCCTGCTAAAACTTACCGCACAGCTGCCCAGCGCTGTCAGCGGGTCCCTCACCAACACGGCGCCATTGCCGGCGTGCGATTAGGCCACGCCCCCTTGGAGGCCACGCCCCTTTTTCTCGAGCAGGTATTTAAGCGCTGTGTTAAAGCGTCTCCTGCCAGAACCCTTGAACCTCCTGAGGCGAAAAGCCGGGAGATAGACTAGCACTGTTTTTAACTCTTGTGTGTGTCACTGAATAACTTTGTTGCTGATTTTAAAAGCACTTATCACCTGGCTTTACAGGACTCCTTCCTGCTAAAACTTACCGCACAGCTGCCCAGCGCTGTCAGCGGGTCCCTCACCAACACGGCGCCATTGCCGGCGTGCGGTTAGGACACGCCCCCTTGGAGGCCACGCCCCTCCCTCCTCATAAAAATATGTGTCACTACCGGACGCGCAGCGGACGGGCGCAGCGGGCGCGCCGTTTGCGCGCCGTTTGCGCGCCGAAGGCAAGCCCGTCTTCGCCCGTCCTCGCCAAGTCATCGCCTCTCGCCAGACCCGCTGCTCAAAATACGCTAGTAACACACTATTATGGGAAAAGTCAACTCTTGGCACTTAACCCGGGCCAACGATGTGACAAACTAGAAGGCTGTTTGGGACAGACTGCCCTCAATTGTAAGTCCTGTAACTTACTCATTGCAGAACCTAATCACCCCAGACATAGGGTCACTAGTAGGAAGCGTTCCTCGCTGACAATATCTCATCTTAATGTCAGGTCCCTAGTTAAACACCATCCTGAGGTTCATACGCTCCTTACTGAGGACAACCCAGACATCTTGTTTCTAAGCGAAACATGGCTCAAAGACGAACTCACCAGCATCCCTAATCTTACGCTGCCGGCTGGATTCTCGATGACCTCTATTAATAGAGACTCAAGAGGAGGCGGTATTGCTGCAATATATAGAACGTCATATAATTGTACCTTTGTAAAGGAAGACATTACAGGATGCGAGTGCGCTCGCTTTAAAATTACTACTAGCCCTCATTTCTCCCTAACTGGCCTTCTCATCTATAGACCCCCGGGACCCACCTCCAAATTCATAGAGGAACTCCTAGAGACAGCCCATGCCCTAATTGCCAGCTCACCTAACTTCACGATCCTGGGAGATTTAAACCTCCATTTTGATGCCCTCGAGGATCCGACCATTAGTAATCTCCTAACAGACCTAAATGCACTTCAACTGACCTCTCGTATACTATCCCCCACTCACTCTGCTGGCCACCTACTCGACCCGGTCTTTACTAATATTCCGGAAGTGGAGGTGGACCCTCCCAAGCCTATGGGATGGACAGACCACTCTCTGGTCACATTTGTGATCACGACCGCCTCTCCGCCTAAAAAAGCGCTGCCCGTCTCCCGTTTGAATCGGCCCTGGCATAAACTTCACAATACAGACTTCCCTGCCAGTTTAGGTGAACCTAATCTGGATAATGCAAATGACATCAATATGGCATACGCCGCGTTCCATGAGTGGATTACGAAAGGTCTCGACACTATCATACCAGCTAAATGGACTAGAGGACGAAGTACCCCCTCTAATCCTTGGTATGATGAGAATTTGAAAAATATCAGGAAAGAGTGTAAAAAGGCTGAACGCCAGTGGAGGAAAGATTATAGGGACGAGGACAAAGCATGCTATCTTGCCAAACTGAAGCGATACCACAAAGCTATCCGCGTGTCGCGGGCCTCTTTTTATGCTAAAGAAATTGAGTCCAGCCCCAACCCCACGAAAACGATCTTTAAACTGGTGCAAAAATTACAAAATGGCAGCAACCAAGCCTCTTGCATCTCGTCCACTCAACAGTGCGATGAGCTGGCCACCTTTTTCACAGAAAAGGTAAGGAAGATCTATGACACCTTCTCTCATACTCCCTCTGTCGGAACCACTGATTCCAATGAGGCCCTCCAAGGCTCTAAGCTCACCTCCCTACCGGCTATCCCTCTTGAAAACTTAACCACTATCTGCAGAAAGGTGAAATCGGGTTCTCCTTCAGACCCCATGAGACCAACCCACTTTTTAAAGGCATTGGACTTCTTCCTACCTTCACTGGCTAAACTTCTTAATCTTTCCTTCGCATCAGCCACTGTGCCTACATGTTGGAAACAGGCCTGGGTTACTCCCATCATTAAAAAACCCACCCTAGACCCGGCCAAACCAGAAAACTACAGACCAGTTTCGCTGCTGCCGTGGGTATCTAAGTTAGCTGAAGCCCATGCGAATGCCATACTTACTGACCATCTGGCCAAAAACAACATCTTGGACCCCTCCCAACACGGGTTCAGGCCTAGGCACAGTACGGAATCCGCCCTTCTTGCCACCACAGAACACCTCCGGAGGATTATGGACACCGGTCAGAGTGCTGCGCTGATATTGCTCGACCTCAGCGCAGCATTCGACACGGTCTCCCATAATATCCTACCGGGCCGCCTGGAGAGCATAGGGATCACTCAACTGGCACTGGAATGGTTTCAGTCATTTCTCACGAACAGATCGTTTCGCGTATCAGCCCCCCCTTTTATTTCCCAACCCCATGCAATTGGCCAAGGAGTCCCCCAGGGCTCGGCCCTTAGCCCATCCCTATTTAATGTGTACATGCAACCATTGGCAGCTGTGGCTAAAGAATGGAACCTCACACTAGTCTCATACGCTGACGATACCCAGCTGGTGATCACCCTCACTGAATCACCCTCTGCCACGTCCACTAAATTCAGGGATGGGCTGGCAGCAGTCGCCAACTGGATGACGGCAAACTGCCTGCAACTCAATGCGGGAAAAACAGAGGTGCTACTTCTGGGCAAGAACACTAGCGGTTGGAACGACCACTGGTGGCCTCCCCTGCTTGGTCCTACCCCCCCACCAAAATCCTTGGTAAAAAACCTAGGAGTATGGCTGGACTCTGCACTGAATTACCAGTCGCATACAAAAAAAGTGGCAGCCACTTGTATCGGGTTGCTGAGAAGCCTAAGTCCCATCCTGGGCTTCTTTGACCCCAAGACAAGGCAACTTATTGTCCAAGCCACCATCCTTGCCCGGCTGGACTATGCTAACGTCCTCCTCCTAGGCGCAAATAAAGCTGAGTTATCCAGATTCCAACGTATTTAGAACTCAGCGGCAAGGGCAATCGTAGGTCTGCCCAGAAGATGTTCGGCCAGAGCCACCATTCAGAGGCTTCATTGGCTGCCCATAGAAGCTCGCATCCAGTTCAAGGCTCTTACCATCGCCTTTAAAATCCTTAGAACGGATGGCCCTGAACTACTCCGAACGCTGCTTACTCCTTACAACCCCCAACGCAATCTTCGTTCCATGGGTCAACATCTAGTGGTGGTCCCTCGAACGAAGTTCTGCCGTATTGGAGATCGCTCATTCAGAGTAAAGGGAGCTAAACTATGGAACTCCTTGCCCCTCCACATTCGTCACCTCACCAATTTGTCTGCTTTTCGCAAAGCAGTAAAAACGCACCTCTTTCCTCCTCTGTAATCCCTTCCCCTTCCCCCTCCCCCCCTTTTCTCCTCAGTTGGCTAGGCTGTGGTTCTCAGCGCCGGGACGCCTCGTTGCTGGGGCAGCTGTCGCGCTCAATAAATGAATAACATAACATAACACATAACCTACCCTTCCTTTGTGTGTGGCTGTCTAGCAGGAATGCAGGAAGCCGGTTATCACCCACCCCAGACGTGTATTACAGAGACAGGTAAAAGGCAATAAAAGGTTTAAGTAAGAAATTGACAACTTTTAAAAAGAGACATTTTCAGAACGGCAATTTAAAATCCAACTTCACCATAAGTTGTGTATTAAAATTGTGAGTCATGGGACTCCATATTTGGGTTTCCTGTCTCTTTCTAATTGAAAATTACACTTATAAATTGTAATAAACCAATCCAAATGTTAACCTATGGGAGAGGTAGGTCTTGCAGTACGACCCCCATTACATCAACTTCCTGTGAAGCCATGCAATTTGCTATTAACCCTT
The DNA here is from genome assembly GCF_964263255.1 of Lissotriton vulgaris. NCBI lineage: Eukaryota > Metazoa > Chordata > Amphibia > Caudata > Salamandridae > Lissotriton > Lissotriton vulgaris. The sequence continues at coordinate 1,716,189,221 of NC_141689.1, read as the reverse complement.
CACCTCCGGGATCCAAAACGGCATTTCTAACCAGCATTAAGACCATGATGGAATCAGTAGCCACAGAAAGTGCCTTTACGGTTCTAGGCAACCTAAATTTTCACTTGGATCAAAGTCACCTAACTGATTCAGTCACCCTCATTTCCGATCTAGAAACTCTAGGGCTAAAACAACGGGTTACGTCCCCTACCCACCAAGCTGGCCACATCCTAGATCCCATATTTTCCAATTTAGAAGGCTTACAAATAACCAACATCTTACCCATGCCTTGGACTGACCATCATGCAATTTTTGCAACTATAACCATCAACATTCGCTGTAATAACAAACCCCTTCCCATCCCCAAACAATCCTTCAAAGATTGGAAAAATATCAATCAGGACGACTTGCAACTAATACTGGATCACACCCGTCCAACGCTGTCCACAGAGCCTAACTTAGCTCTTCAGCAATTTTACACCTGGTTGGGCCAGGCCACAAATCAGTCAGCCCCTACCAAAGAACTATCCAGAAATAGATCTAAACCTACTGCCCCCTGGTATAATGAAAAACTAAGGGCACAAAAGCAAATCAATCGTAATAAGGAAAGACTATGGAGAAAAGATTATGACACAGCCAGTAAAGCAGCTTACAAGGAAGCCCTGGCACTCTACAAAGCCATGATTGCTAAAGCCAAAAAAGACTATTACACTGACCAAATCCAGAAAGCCAAAAATTCTAGCAGATTATTGTTTCAAATCACCAAAGCACTATCAGGCAACTCCCCCGACCTCACTCCTCACCCATCGCAACTTTTATGTGATTCTCTAGCTTCCTTTTTCTTTACCAAAGTGGATGATATTTACCAGGCTTTTTCCGCTAACTCACTTTTGAGGACAGTCAACCCCCCCACTCTATCCCCAGTTAACATGTTCCCCAGCTTCCAACCAGTCACCTCCGACCAAATAAAAATTACACTGTCCACCATCAAATCAGGATCACCCCTGGACCCCTGCCCACTCTCACTACTCCTGCCGGTAATGGACTCTCTCATACCTCTACTCACTCAGGTCTGCAATTCCATTCTCCTATCAGGTAATTACCCAGACCCCCTTAAAAATACTCTACTAAAACCCCTGTTAAAAAAACCGTCCCTGGATAAAAGCGAGCTAAAAAACTACCGTCCCATCGCGAGCCTCCCTTTCATGGCGAAGGTGATTGAAAAAACCATGAATACTCAGATTTCCGAATTCATTGAAAAACATCATCTCCTGGACAACACGCAATTTGGATTCAGGAAATACCATGGGACAGAGACAGCCTTGATTAAGGCTGCTGATGACATCAGGGTAATCAGGGATCAAGGGGGCACAGCCATTCTAGTAATGCTGGACTTATCAGCAGCTTTCGACACGGTCGACCATACCATCTTGGTCGACCGTGTCGAGGGATTTGGCATCTGCCACACTGCCAAAGACTTAATTGCGTCCTTCCTTGCCAAAAGAACGCAGGCTGTTAACTTAGGACCCTTCCAATCGGCCCAACTCTCCTCTCCATGTGGAGTACCTCAAGGCTCATCCCTGAGTGCGACACTTTTTAATATCTACGTGTCGGACCTTGCTAAAACCATCAAAGCACACGGGATGAGCCTAACCTCTTACGCCGATGATACCCAACTAGTGTTGGCGATCAAGGGGGACGGAGATCTAGTGGCTGAAAAATTCAAGAAGGGGCTGTTAGACATAGGAGAATGGATGGCTACCAACTGCCTCAAATTAAACTCAGAAAAAACCGAGGTTCTCATTTTCGGACCCCTCTCGCCAGCCTGGCCATCAAGCTGGTGGCCAGAGGCCTTCGGTACCCCCCCACCCCAACTGCTAAAGTCAGGAACCTTGGTATCATCTTCGACGAGGGTCTAAATTTCATGGATCATGCTAACAAAACAGTGTCCATAGCACACCTGAAACTGAAGATGATCAGGAAAATACGTCCTTTTCTTCCTAACTCAGCCATCAAAACACTGGTCACCTCTCTTGTCCTTTCTTCTTTGGACTATTGTAATGGTCTCTTCCTCAATGCTCAATCCAGAGTAATTACTAAACTGCAGACTATTCAAAATGCAGCAGCACGTCTGCTCTCTGGCAAAACAAAATATGAATCGATATCCAACAATATAAAGGACTTCCACTGGCTCACCGTGCGAAAAAGAATCCATTTCAAGTCCCTCTGTATTGTGTTTAAAGCACTCAACAATCAAGGACCCCACTATTTGAAAGAACAGCTACCCTCAATCAACTGGTCATCCCTCGCACTAAAACTGTCACCTGGGGCGACTGGCGTTTTTTGGTGGCCGCCCCAAAGCTCTGGAACACGCTACCCCTAAACATCAGGCAAAGTTCCTCTCTCCTCCAATTCCGTAAACTTTTAAAAACCTGGCTGTTCACTCAATGATGATTTCCTTCTCATGTAGACTGTCACAAATAATTGGTTTTTATTAGCGCCAAGACGCCCAAGGGTAAATGATGCGCTTTACAAATATTAAAAATAAATAAATAAATAAATAAATAAATAAATAAGTAGTGAAACATCTATTTAAGTGTATTTCACTACTAGGACATGTACAACCTAAAGGTACATGTCCTACTTGTTGAATACACTGCACCTTGCCCATGGGCAGTCCTGGGTCTACCTTAGGGGATGGACATCTAATTGTGTCATAAAACTCCCAGTGCCATCACCATATGTGTCTAAAAAAAGTGCATTAAATCCCAGTATCTGGCTTGCAGAATCTGGACCTCTGTTCCAACTCATGAAAATATTTCACACTAATCAGTAAACCATTCTTGCTGAAAACCCTTTGAGCACTTTAATAATTGCATTCTCAAAAAGAAGATGATGTAGATGCATTTCTCTTCCACTGCCAAACTTTCTTCATAAATTCTCCATAGGCTCAATGTCTACTGTCCCAACTGTAGTTAACTTGACTGCACACATTTCCCAGTCTTCCAGCATCCAGCACCTCTTCTCTCTCAGGCACCCTTCAATGCCATACAAATGCCTGATCTACCCAAGATCTATCATATGAATCATTTCTGCTCTTGTCAAACACTGCAGCCATACTTTTAACCGTCCCGGGTAGGTCCTTCAGCATCTTATGAGGGAATCCTGGAGTCCATCATTATTACTAATGATTCTAGATCTGGCTCTCATACACTCTGAAAGTATAGAGTGCAGCACTTCTACACTGAAGACAACATTTCTTTGAATGACACCGCTGTCAGAAACAGCTCAGCTGGACTATCAGGAACCTTGTAATGCAAGGGGCGGGAGTACGCCAACACCGCAGTCGTGAGCTCAGACTGCCAAACTTGTAATTGGGCCCTTAGTCTTTATAATATAAGTTATGGTCTAGTATAGAGTTCGGCGGGAATAGAATATCCTGCTATTTCTAAAGGTAGTGCTAATGTTGGAAATGAATACAGTGTTGCCGCTTTCTCCAGAATAGGGAAAAGGCAGTGGATGAAAATGCAATGATTCATTTTAATCCAGATTTAGGATTTACTTCAGAAATTGAAGAGTTCAGTTTTATACAAAAGTTTAAACTAATCTTTCATTTTGTTATAAGGGCCGTCAACTTACTCTAGGCAATTCGTTTCCTTTTTTGTATGAACTTTCGTTAGTCTTTTTGTATTTACTTATACCTTTGAACATTGTTCATTTTATTTCTGATATGCTTCAAACTTTCTTATTTCTTTAACTATGCCTGCCAATATCTAGAAAAGTGATACTATATGCTCGTGCAAATATGGGAAAATAGAGCAATATTTTTTACTCTTTGTGTATGAACTTTCACCAGCTGAATGAACTAGGGAGGAAGTACGAACTTTGGTCAAACACCGGTGCTCTCTTGACTGTGTACAGGGACAAAGCATTACAGCCTTGTTCAAGTTGTTTTCCGGAGTGTAATTCAGAAGGATTTTCTGTTATTTAAAAATATCGGATGTGATATTTCTTAAATTCTGAACAGATATGAAAGATGGTTTCTGTTCTCTAGTATCCATTGCAGAACCGCCTGAGGAAAAAAAAATAAAACAGACAACAAAATACTGATTGATGAAAATAATAATGCCATTTGCCATATTGCCTCTCTCTGAACTCGATGCCTCTTTAATCCAGGCGGCAGATGTATTCGTCTGTCTACAAACTACCTTTCATTTCTACACTTCTAAAAGGTAATCACCTCCCTCCAACTGTTTTCTTCCTTTGTGGAGAGCGAGGATCTTTTTCAAACGCATCTCTACTGTCTGAGGTATAAAACAATAGAGAATCATTATAAAGCATTTCAGACCGAAGACTTCATCAGCTGCCCTTGAGCCCTTGAGCAGTTCTCTTCTCTACCACACAGAAGTACCTTCAGATCCAAACTGATGAAAAATACCAGCAGAACGAATCCCTTCCAATCGTTTCATTGTTACATGCTGGATGCGCCGAGTGTAAGATGCTTATTAAAGTGATGCTGTCAATCATAGCCGTCTGAAAGTTGATTTTTATAACAAATATTTTGTTCAGGAGGGGCAGGATAGAAAGAGACAGAAGAGAGAGTAATTTCAAGGAGAAAGAAGAAAGAGAGAGAGAGAGAGAAGTAGAGGCAGAGATAGCTAGCTATGTAACTAAGATACTAAGATAGATAGATTATTAGATAGATATATAGATAGATTAAAACTGAAATTAAAAAAAATTAAATAGATCATGAAATGTGCAAGAAGCAAGTCAATCGCACAGTAGCACTTTACTCCAGATGCTAGACTTGGGAAAAGAAAATCACTCACTCACACGTTATCTCTCTCTCTGAAAACTACTCTTGTGTATATTTGAATGTGTGTTTAACATTCTAGATACACTAGTCAAGTACAACCAAACTATCATAAAAATTGGGAATACTTCAAGGTGACTCTCTTCACAAAGGTATCTATTAGAGACTGTTAGTATTGTTGAAGCTCAGTATTTAACTGCAAAAATAAAAGATCAATGACAACAGTAAAATAAACAATTCGCTCCCAGCACGTTTAAGTTTGCAAGATTTATTGGGAACCCAATTAGAAAGTAATCACAATGCAATATACGTGCCGCACGGAGACCTCAGCAAAGCTCACTGAGTGCCCAATTGGTATGACAGTGCAGAGACATTTTATAGGTATAAGCCCTCACAGGATGGGCATCAAAGCATACGTAATCTGGATCAGGTTATGACCTGCTAGACCAATCAGTGAAGTGCACATAGGGTGTGATACCCTTTTAAGGCTCGAAGTGTGCCTACACCCTAATATTGTTACCCACGTGTCATCTACAAGAGCAGATTTGGGTTTTTCCCTAAAGGTGAAATCTGCGTTTTTAGTGTACGTGGATTTTGGCACGTACTTGACCAGCTAGGGCAGGTCATGTCGACATCTTTTACTGGAGATATGAGGTTTAGCAATAGCAAGCTAAAAGCTGGAAGCTGGCATGTTTGTTCTCGGAAGCCTTGCGTTTGCTCTGCACGTTGCAGCTGACTGAGACTGGCTTGACACACAGAATGGAGTGTGCGACCATTCTGTGGATTTCTGCTGGTGTCTTTCTTTAGTAGTTCAAAGAAGACTCTGGGCCTGAAAACCTATGTATTTGGTATCATATAAATGTCTGCTTCGTCATCCCCAAATCTGATACTAAATCATATGTTAATCAGAAGTCATTCATCTTTATCATCTCCTGTTCCTCATCCTCATCCTCATCCTTATGAGTGTGGTGTGGTGAACCACCTTTCCTGAATATGCAGTTGGCACAGGACCTGAAAATTGCTGCACAACAAGATGGGCATATTCTTATCAGGAGGCACAGTGTCAAAAGAGCTGCTACCACTATTATAACTGCCTCAAGTATCCATGAGCCCCAGCCTGTGAACCATTTCATCACATCTTCCCATAGACTACCTGTGCATATCGCGTGGGCCTCATCACTTATATCTTTAATTTTTTTAATGGCTTTTATTATATTCCCACTGTTATCCGGAATGAATACACAGCATTGGCTCTGAGCCAGGGAAGATGCTGGGGAAGATGCCTCATGGAGGACGGAACAGACTCCTCCCTCCTTGGCCAGAATCATATTGAGAGCAATCCAGTTTTGAATTACGACAGCCCTCATCAAGGTGAGCTCTTCTGTTATATTTCCTAAGGCATCAGTAGTAGAGTCCGCTAGATCTTCAATCATCCTGGACAACTGGTGTATCCGTTCTGAAGTATAGATATTGCCTAGTATTGGAACCATTGCCCCAAAACCTGTTAACACGTGGTCTACTCAAGCGGCCGTTCTCTTGGCCCTCGCCAGTGTCATCTTTGTTTTTTCTGCTGGCACTAATTTTGTGAAGTGGGTCATCTGTGGGATGATGGATGCTAAGTAGCAACTTCCATACCATACTGCGGGCAAGTAGAAGTATGCCCATGGACCACAAAAAAAGAAACGGCCTTTGTAACCTACCAGACCTGGTGACGGCTCGTCACGACTCCTAACTCGAGTTAGTCTGGTTGTGTGGTTACAGCTGCTCATTCCCATGTAAATCTGGGGAACTGCCTTTATGGGTGGTATGCCTTTTATCTTGTTTATCCTGTCCTCGCAATCAAATAGGCCCTGCTCTCCTTGAGCGACCTCCTCGAAGGTACATCCAAATGAGATGCAATCCTTCCAGTTGTCTTTGGACAGCAGTTCTGAAAGAGTGCATGTTCTGGTAGCTCCCTTTGGAAGAACCGGCACTCTTTTGGGTGTTACTACTTCTTCCTTGAGGATGCAGGAGGGGGCTGGAACTTCCCCTACACTGAACCTTGGTATTTTCAAGTGGCCTGTTTCTATGTCATCCCAACCTGCCCTGCCCCTCCATTCCTTACTTCTAGAAGCCCTGTCAAATCCTTTCAGCATCTCTAAGTCTCCCTTGGTTGGCTGCATATTCATACAAGGGATCCTCTTAGGTCTGAGAGGGGGGTCTGTTGTCCTTCTGCTATAGCTATAGCCATTTCTACCGCTGGGATCAACAGTCAGTATTTCAGATGAGGGTGTACCTATCGATACTGACACAGACATGCCGTGTTGACTTTGTAACATGTCTTGCAAAAGGACCCAGCCTACATATTTGGATAATGCCAGGACGTTGTAATTTAAACTATGTGTGGTGTCTGTGGGCAGGTGTGTGCAGACATAGCAGTCAGATATATTCAAAATTGTCACAGACAGTTTCAACATTTCCACATATTGGTTCCCTTCGTAGGTATCCCACAATCCTTCTTGGTCCCCTTTATTCACATCCACCCCCACACCAGTAATGTTCATTGTTATATTTTGTTCATAGTCTCTTGGTGTTTTTGTTGGCTCAGTTCCATCACTACCATCCCCCACCCTTCCATTGAGGTGTGGTATTTCAAGCTCAGCAGAATATGCTATTATAATTGCTGTTACTATAACCGCTGGAACTGGTAACAATATTGCAAGAATCACTGCTCTCCAGTTACATGTGTGTCTCTCAGTGGTCTGCATGACCCTGTACAAATCTTTCCCTTCCCTATGCTATTCAATCTTCTTGTGTTTAGGCCCTAAATTTATTCTTGATCCACTCGGGCTTATGAATAGGCCCTAAATTTATTCTTGGTCCACTTGGCGCTATGCTAGCTGACCTTTAGAGTCAAGCATTTAACCACTGCTCTTCTCTCAATTTTCAATGTCTCGAGCAGGTCTAGGACCAGTGACTTCTGTTGCAAAAGCAGCACAATGGATGGTGTTCAAGGTTTTGAATAATGCTAGAACCAGTACTCTGTATTGCAAAAATAGAACTATTGAGAATGTCAAAACATAGGTCTGTTAACTCTTGCTCAGGAATTTGCTCTTGGCCCGCCAGAAAGGCAATGTCATTGAAAATCAAACGTATTAGCTCACTCAGCAATAGTGGACTCGGTACCAGCAGGGTCAGAGTTGCACTTATGTTTTTCCCGGGCCTAAAATGGTTAATTGTATCCTGGACCATTGTCCGCAAGCTTGTATTGACACAGATCGAAGTCTATTTGTCAGGAGCATTGCATTTAGCCAGCAGTCCGTTGATCATTAACTTCCTTGGTCATGTTTCTGTTTGCTGTGGGAGCGAAGGTGGTATCCTTTGCTGGGCTCGGCGGCTGATATCTGAATTGGTTGCGTCCTTTCTCCGTCCGTTACTTTTTTCGTGTGTGACGCGTGGATCCACGAAGCTATGCCGTCACTCTTCACAGCTGTGGCCGTCATGAGGATGACCTGTCTTGGCCCCTTCCATCTCGGCTGCAAGTAATTCCTCCGTGTGTGGGCTTTGACCCAAATCCAGTCACCAGCTTTTTGGTCGTGGGCTGGTGGCGTCGTGGCCTCTGGAAGGGACGTCAGCACCTGGCAGTGAAGGTAACGTAAGACATGGGTTAACTCTTTACAGTAACACAACAATAAGTCGTCCATTACTGATAGGGGGGCTGTTGACATATGGCCTGGTATTTGCATCGGTCTGCCAAATATTATTTCATGGGGACTTAACTTTGTTACTCTGTCTGGTGTACATCTCATTGCCAGAAGCGCGAGGGGCAGCGCATCCACCCATGAGAGGTCAGTTGACGCGCAGATCTTTGCAATTTTATTTTTCAGAATTCCATTTTTTCGTTCGACAGCCCCTGGTGCTGGCGGGTGATAGGCGCAATGTAGCTTTTGCTTTATGGCTAATCCTTTGCACAGTCCCTTTATGACATTGGAAATGAATGCAGGCCCATTGTCGGATGCCAGGAGGGAAGGTACCCCAAATCTTGGCAATAGCTTCTTAAGTAGACACTTGGCCACACTCTGTGCATCACAATGTTTGGTGGGGTAGGCCTCTATCCATTTGCTAAACATACAAATGATGACCAAAACAAATCTATATGACTGGGTCGGGGGCATGTCTATAAAATCAAGCTGAAGGCTTTCAAATGGTCCATGGGGGGGTGGGAAGTGGCCAGGCGCAGTTGGGATACCTTTTCCAGTGTTGTACTGCGCACAGACAGCACACTGCTTGCACAGCCTTTCTGCTGTCTGGCGGAATTTCGTGTTGTACCAACACTGGGAGAATAACCTGACCATACCATCACGCCCCACGTGTAAGGGTCCATGGAACAACCTACTCATTGAAGGGAGCATGGTTGAAGGCAAGCATATCCTACCATTAGGTCCTACCCATAGTCCCTCTTCAGTTTGTTTGCATCCCTGTTGCTTCCACTCCTCTTTTCATTGTCAGCGGCCTCCCTCTGAATACGTATTGGATCAAAATGCAGTGAACCCTTACCCTCTTCTGTGTCTGTCTTGTTGCCTACTAGTTGTACCATAGCTCGCTCGCAGCCTGTAAGCGCTATTCTCTTTGCTTCTTGGTCAATGAAAGCATTGCCTCTGGAGATGGGTCTTTTGATGAAGTGTGGGCAGCACATTTTATTATTGCCACCTTGAAAGGTAATAGCAGTGCTTGGAGGAGGTCACCAATTAATTGTGCATGCTGTATCTGCTGGCCTGCTGATGTAAGGAACCCCCTCATTGACCATAACTGGCCAAAATCGTGGACCACCCCAAAGGCGTACTGACTGTCCGTGTATATATTTACTTTCTTCCCTTCAGCCCATGCACATGCTCTTGTAAGTGCCACAAGTTCGGCTGCTTGTGCACTTTTTGCTGCTGTCAGTCTCCCTCCTTCCAACAATTTAGTTGCTGTGCCCACCGCATAGGATGCTTGTAGTACTCCTGTGTCATCCCTTAAACATGACCCATCTACAAATAGATCTCCTTGAGCATCTGAGAGTGGTGTGTCTTTAGGTCTGGGCGTATCTTAGTATGCCTGTCTATGGCCAATACACAATCATGAAAGGAATCATCTGAATCAAAATCCTCCAGCTCATGCTCGGTGGGTAGCAGGCATGCAGGATTCAAAGTGGTACACCTCTTGATGATAATGTGTGGTGTCAGGAGTACCAACTCATACCTGGTGAGGTGTGCATTGGTGAGGTGCTGTGTCTTAGTGGATGTCAGAAGTGTGTCCACGGCGTGGGGCACATGTAGCACTAGTGTGTGTCTTAACACTAAGTTGTCTGACTGTTCCACGGCGAGTGCTGCAGCAGCTACTGCTTTCAGACACGGCAGGAGCCCTGCAGCCACTGGGTCTAGCGTGGCAGAATAGTATGCCACGGGGCGGTAGAAAGCTCCATGTTTCTGAGCCAAGACCCCCATTGAGCACCCCCCCTTCTCGTGGCAATACAAATGAAACTCTTTTCCATAGTCTGGTATGGCCAATGCTGGTGCTCCTTCCAATTCTCTTTTTAGCGCATTGAAGGCTGCCTCGCATTCTTGTGACCAGGGTACAGCGTCAGGTATGCCTTTGTGTGTCAGTGGTGCCTGCAGGGGTTTTGCAATGAGAGAGAAGTTTGGTATCCAGTGACGACAATATCCTGCAACTCCTAAGAAAGCTCTAACTTCCTTCTGAGTGCAGGGTCTGGGAAAATGTGTTATTGTCGAGATACTGTCTGGCAACAGTTTTCTTGTTCCTTCTGTTAACTCATGGCCTAAGTATTTTTCACAGAGGTGAGGCAAAACTGTAACTTCTTCGGGGAGACTTTGTATCCCTTTAATGCTAAGTGGCATAGGACAGCGATGGTGTCCTTTACACAAGCCTCTTTTGAAGGTGAGGCCAATAGCAAATCGTCAATATACTGGATAAGTGTGGACCCCTCCTTTAGTACCAGGGAGTCTAAATCTGTTTTTAAGGCATGTGTGAAAATGGATGGTGACTCTGTATAGCCCTGTACCAGCCTTGTCCAACAAAATCTTTTTTGTCTAAAACTGAAGGAGAAGAAATGTTGGCTGTCAGGGTGCAAGGGGATGGTGAAGAAGGCGGAGCTAAGATCCATCACGGTGAAAGTCGTAGCCGACACAGGTATATTAGATAATATTGTCGCTGGGTTTGGGACCACTGGGAAAGATGGCAAGACTATTTTGTTCAATTCTCTGAGGTCCTGAGTGAATCGATAGACAGGGGCCCCGTTCGGGCCCTTGGATCCCTTTTTCACCGGGAGTATAGGGGTGTTACATTGACTGTATTGAATCCTTGCTTCAGAAGGTCTTTTATTACTGGTGCGATGCCCTCCTCCCCTTCTTTTGAGATCTTGTATTGTGGCACTCTTGGGAGAACTGCCCCTGGCTTTAGTTTTATCTGTACCGATGGGTAGTTCAATACCCGCCCTACGTCATTGGCACTTGTTGCCCAGACCTCCGTCGACACACAATTGCGTAATTCTAGTGGTATTCAAATTGCACACACTCGCACATACACGCCGATATCACCTGTGGCATTAGCTTTCGAAGCGCTCGCTTCCCCGTGATTGTGTTACGGGGAGGGAGGACATCACTTCTGATTCTCGCTGAGTGGTTAGCGCTCTAGCGGCCAGGGCTGACGGGGCTATTTAGCCCTCGCCCCCTCCTGAGTGCGCAGCGATCGCGCGCAGGAGAGCCAAAGACAACGCCGAAGACTAGCCAAAGAGTGGCCCGTCTGCGCCAGTCCGCGACAGGACGGGGCCAGGGGGCCACCCACCCTGCCCCTATATCTCTCCATTCCTCCTCTGACATGGCCACACCTAAAGACTCTTACATCAGGTACTCTTCACAATTCTTACGAACCCTCCGCCCCCAGGGTCGCCACCGATGTGCTGATAGTAGCTGGCCCAGTCCAGAAGGGCCCTTTTCCTGCTATCATTGTGGCTTCCAAGCCACTTCCACAACTATAATATCTGGGTCTCCACTAACCCCCAAGCCAGTATCGAAAGGCTGGAAAAGCTTCCTACTAAATGTTCGATCTCTCCCGCGTCATTGTACCGAAATATGGGATACTATCCTTAGCCTCAAACCGGAAATATGCTTCCTAACGGAAACTTGGTTAAAGCCTCATACCATCCCAACTGTCACGCTAGGAATTCCTTCAGGATACAAAATCCTGAGAAAAGACCGCCCGATAAAAACAGGCGGCGGCACCGCCATAATATACAAAGACAGTCTTCGTATCACTATATTAGAACAAGCCTTACTTCCTTCCATGGAGATAATGATCTTTAAAATAAACACTGGAAATAAGCACCACTGGAAGGGTGCCTTAGTCTACCGACCTCCTGGCCCTGACACCAGCTTTTCACTAACTCTAACAGAAGCACTTGCTCCACATATGAAAGCCAGAGAACATTTTATTTTACTTGGAGACTTTAATTTCCACGCTGACATACCAGAAGACCCTGACACCAAGCTTCTTCTAGCAGACCTCGCCCTCCTAGGCTTACACCTGCAGAACAGTGGTCCCACCCACAGGGGCGGCCATACTCTAGATCTCATTTTTTCCAATGACCCGTCCATACACTGCCATCCCCCTAGATCTGTACACTGGTCTGACCATAGCATGCTGGAATTTTCCATCATGCAGTTAACTAAACCTTCCGACCCTTCTGCTACTCTGAGTACCAAACGCAGATCATGGCACAAGATCACTGCAGAGGCATTCGCAAAAACCTGGAACATACCGACTCTCTCTGACTCTGACAACACCGAGTCGGCCCTTGCCAAACTCAACATTACCCTCCTCGATACCGTTAACCTCCTTGCCCCTCAAAAATTGGTCAAACAACCATCGACTAATAAAAAGGAAACTTGGTACACTGAAGCGTTAAAAATAGAAAAACAAAAGTGCAGAAAGCTAGAAAAACTATGGAGGAAGAATCACTCCAGGGAAAGCAAGGAGCTTTATCAACAAGCTGTCTCCTCATACTACAAAAACATAAAAAAGGCAAGGAAAACCAGCCTTCAACTTCAAATAGATGAAGCAGACAACTCGACCAGAGAATTATATAAAATCCTGGGAAACTTTACCAACCCCACAGCATGCGAAAGCCCTGACACTTTTTCTCAGGAGTTGTGTAATAAGATCTCACAATTCTTTGAAGACAAAATCGACACCATCTATAATAAAATACTGGCCAAACACCCCAATACCATAGAGACTCCTACCGCCCTCTGCTCACAAACTAATACTGAGACCTTCACTGACATCCCAAAAATCTCAGTGGATGACATAAAAACTTTATTAAACAAAATAAAAACAGGGTCTCCCCTTGACCTTCTCCCCCCTAGAGTGATGAACACTTTGAGCACAGCTCTCTGCCCCGTCATCCAAAAAGTTTTGAACCTCTCCTACAGAGAAGGTAAACTCCCTCAGCAATTGAAAGAGGCAGTTGTGAATCCCATTCAGAAAAACTCCACCTCCCCTTGGACAGAGCTCTCCAACCTCCGTCCTATCTCTCTGCTGCCCCTCCTGAGTAAACTGGCCGAGAAGCATGTTAACACCCACCTGTCCAGTTTCATAGAGGCGACAGGGGGCCTGGACCATTCACAATCTGGGTTCAGGCCCAACTACAGCACCGAATCTGCACTCCTCTCCGTGACCGATAACATCAAGATGTCACAGGATAGAGGAGGCTCAATGATTCTGGTGCTGTTAGACCTGTCGGCCGCCTTTGATACTGTGTTCCATAAGATCCTCGTGAGCCGTCTAAAGGGAGTGGGCATTGGAGGACAAGCCCTCTCTTGGTTGGAGAGTTTTCTGTCCGGGCGCTCACAATCCGTCAGCCTGGGACCCTATCGTTCCTCCTCAAGGGTGCTCACGAAGGGGGTGCCACAGGGCTCATGCCTAAGCCCCACATTGTTCAATGTGTACGTGGCCCCCCTTGCTGAAATTGTGAGGAAATACGGATTCACCCCGGTGTCCTACGCTGACGACACCCAACTCCTCTACCCCTTCCATTCCCTCAACTCCAATGTTAGGGAAAATTTTGCTGAAGGCATGAGAGCTATCTCCAATTGGATGGCTTCCAACCGTCTCCTATGCAACGTTGGAAAGACGGAAGTAATGCTCTTTGGAAAAGCACCTATACTATGGTCCCCTGATTGGTGGCCCCTAGATCTGGGACCAGTACCCACCCCAAAACTAACAGTAAAGAATCTTGGGGTGAAGTTAGATCAAAATTTGACCCTGAAGGAACATGTGAATGCAGTCGCTTGGGCATGCTTCCACACCATTGGGCTGTTAAGACGAGTCTTCCCATACTTACCAGACAACTACAGAAAGACCCTTGTGCAGACCATGGTAAGTAGAATTGACTACTGTAATGGGCTCCTGATACAAGCTAACGAGGATGCCATAAACCGCTTACAGGTAGTCCAAAACACAGCGGCAAGACTGATTTTGAATGCCCCCCCAGATCCCCCTCCAAGCCTCTATTGAGAGAACTTCATTGGCTGCCAATTCGACAACGCATCAAATTTAAAATCTGTTGCACTGTCCACAAATGCTTGTTCGGGAAAGCCCCCAACTATCTGACCCAAAAGCTACCCCTTTACAAACCAGACAGATCTCTACGGTCAAGCAACCAACTGCTGATAAAAACTCCTCTTGTAAAAAAAAACAGACAAGGTGGCCGAGCTTTCTCTCTGGTAGGGCCTACCCTATGGAATAACTTACCCTTCTGTATCAGGCAAATCTCCAACCACTCCGCCTTCAGGAAAAAATTAAAAACCAACCTGTTCCTGGAAAAATAACTGAACCATTAGCCCAAAACTTACAGCTCATTTTGTAACAACCCCTTTGCCATCTTGCGAGTAAAAGCGCGGAGATACCCCGTACGGGGTCTATTCTTGCGCTATACAAGAAATTAAATAAATAAATAAATTTGGAGGTCGGTGCTGGAAGGAGTGCATTTCATAAAGGCTTGTATCATTAAACCGTTTGCCTTGCTCTCTAAAAAGACCCTGTTGGTGAGCAGTGTATGGTGCATTGTAATTTGCATAACAGATCTCTTCCCAGCAAATTCACGGGGCAGAACCTGCTAAGAATAAATTGGTGGTGCACTGTTATTGTGCCTACTACAAACTGTAGTGGCTCAGTAAGGTATTCTGTAATAGGTTGGCCAGTCATGCCTACTGCGGTTATCGTAGTCCTAGAAAGTGGAGCTTCAGGCGTTGTTAGTGCCTTCAGCATTGATCTCTGAGCCCTTGTGTCAATTAGAAATGGAACAACCCTGCCCAATACCTGTCCCTCTACATATGGTCCGGATTGATCTACTGCTATTGCTGGTGCTGTTATCACGCAGTTTCCCACTTTCAGGCATCCCTAGAATGATGCTGGGTGTGGGGGTGGGGGCCAGTCATTCATTACTGGAGTCCATCCCTCCCCCCCTGCCCATTGCTGCTGGGACTCATTTTCATGTGGCGTGTTGTCTCGGTACTCTGTGTGCCGAGTGTAGTTGGTGTGCTGGTGTCTGCCCTCTTGCCTGCTGTTCTGTTTGTACCTACAGTCCTCATTTCTTTTCTTTAATATTGGACAATCTGCTTTCCAATGATTAGGGTCCTTGCAATAGAAGCATGCTGTTCCTTGGGGTGGCAGGGAGGTTGATCCGCGGGGTAAGGAAGGTGTCCTACCGGTCTGCTGTCTTCCTACGCCTCGCCCCCCCCCCCCCATCTGCTCCTTTCCCTACCTCTGTTATTGCTATAAAACCGTTCTTGTGCTACCATTAACCTCACTTTTTCTTTCTTTAATTTTTCTGTCTCCATCGCCTGCGCGCTAGCCTGGAAATCTGCGCAGTATTTAGCAGCTGATAGCACTTTTTCAATTTTCTCCTGCTGCCAGCAGACGAAAGAAGTTTGCAGGTGTGTCCTGATGGGTGGTGCAAGGCCTTGTACAAATGTAGTTACCAGGGCTGGCATTGCATCTCCCATAGGATCTTTCAATCCACTGTTCTGCCTATATACTTGCAGGAGGCGGTCAAAGTATGCATTCACACTTTCATCTTTCTCCTGTTTGGTACTTGTAATTTTGCTCCAATCAACCCTATCTTCAGGTACCTTCTCCTTCAAGTGTTCCACTACTTTTTTGTATAACTCCTCTACTTCTGGGCCTGGCGTCCCTCCTTTTCCCCACTTTGGTTCAACATCTGGCCACTCAATCTTTCTTTTACAATCTTCCCAAAGATCTTTTGGGATGATGATGTTAAATAGCGTGTCGAGGTCACGCCACAGTAGACCTCCCAATGCTATCATTCTGCTAAGCTCTTCGTACCATCTTCTGGGTTCTTCTCTTAAACGGGGAAAATCTCTGCTGAAGGTGCTAATGTCTTGCCTTGACCATGGGACATAAACATATGCTAAATCATTTGGCCCGCTGCCAGGTGGTGGCGGTATCTCTCGTAGCGGCATTATAAGTGATGGGACCTCTGTTGTCGTGGAGTTGCCTGTTGTGTTGGCTGTGGAGATGGAGTGGGCCAGAGAGTGGGCTACGTCAATTACTGCACATGTGTGTATTAACTGCTTCCATTGTTGTAATTTATCTATAGCATATTCAAGCGTGTCCTGCAACTTAGACTCCTCCCATGTTATTAAATCTGGGTCTGTGAATCCGAACTTCCCTACCTCGCAATCATATTTTTCTGGAAGTTGGGCACGACTACCTGTGGTCGTCTGGGTCTCAGCTTGCTTTGCATATGCTAAGTGGGCCTGGGGTGCTTTGTTCATTAACTCTGCTCGTGCTAAGGACAGTGTTTTCTCTAAATACCTCCTATGCTGTGTTTGTATAAAGGAGTCCACAGTTAGTGAGCCCTCAACGAGCCGCTGTAGTAGCGCTTGACAATTTACAGAATCACTTTTTACCATCAGTTTTGGTGAATTTGGGTTTGACGCCGAAGCTCCTCCCACCATTCCCCCCAAACTGCCTCTTCTTTTGTTCTCTGAAGTCGACTCTTTTTCTGTTAAACACTGCTCTAGTGTTGAAATGTTGTGTTCTGTGTGATGGACATATGTAAATGCATCCCATATTAGCGAGTGCCATTGTTGTTTGCTGAATGAGTCATCCTGTGATTCATCCTCAAATAATTGCTGCCACGGTCTGTCTATTAGTTTAGGTATTTTAACCTGTTTTTTGACACATTCTTTGAGAATACTGTGTTTTTTCTCGTTGTAGTCTGAAGCGGCTTTGACTGCTATCTCTCTCATTAATTTCAGCGTACCCAGGTCTTGGATAGACTCCAATTCCGGTCTCGCAACCTTATCTTTCAATGCTCTGTCTACAAAGGTTATGGCTGCCGGATTGGTGTCAGTACAACGCGTTATTTTACGTCGCATTCCGTTACAATGCAGATTTTACAACGCAGGATCCATTACATTGGATGCCATTACAACGCATGGCATTACATAGCAGATGGTATTACAACGCATGGCATTACATCGTAAGTATAGGTAAGTATACCTTTTTTTAAAAATGTTATTAAGTTAATGTAATTAATTTTATTTAAACTATTTAATTAAAATACATTTTAAAATAGTCATTAATTTAATTTAATAAAATAATATCTATTTAATAAATGTAATTTTAATAAAAAGTGTAATTAATTTAAATAAATTAAAATAATGAAATTAGTTTAATGTACACATTTTTAAAATTGTAATTAAATTAAATTAATATTAATAATTTTTTTAATTTAATTAATTTAATTTAAAAATGTAATTAATGTAAAATAATTAATTTAATTTATTAAATATATTTTAATTAATTTAATTTATTAAATATATTTAAATTAATTTAAAAATGGTCAATATAATTTAATTATCCCTAAACACAAACCTACCCCTGAACCCTAAAACACCCCTGTACCCCAAAACCCAAACCCTGCCCTAAAACCTAAAAACACCCCTGTACCCCAAAACCCAAACCCTGCCCTAAAACCTAAAAACACCCCTGTACCCCAAAACCCAAACCCTGCCCTAAAACTTAAAAATACCCAAACACCCCAAAACATATACCTCAGTACCCCAAAACATATACTCCTATTCTCATACTTATTTAAAAAATTACTTAAATTAATATATTTAATTTATAATATTTAAAAACATAAATAAATATTTTTTATAATTAATAATAATTAAATCAATTATATAATATTAAACAAAATTAAAAAAATTATATACTTACCAATACTTACGATGTAATGGTATGCGTTGTAATAGCATCTGCTATGTAATGCCATGCGTTGTAATGGCATCCGATGTAATGGATCCAGCGTTGTAAAATCTGCGTTGTAACGGAATGCGACGTAAAAGTTGCGTTGTAAGTGATACACACCATGGCGGCCTTTCGTTCCTCGGGAGCTAGCTCAGTGTGTTCTGACTCAGGTGCCTGCAGCGGTGAATCACCACCCAGGCATCCCAAGAGAATATCTTCTAAGACTTGATCTTCTGCCTCTTTTTCTTTAATTTGTACACATGGGAATGCACCTATTGTATCTAATTGGTCTTTTCTCCATCTGCCCTCCAATTTTGCCTGTAATATTTGTTTTTTAAATTTCCATAAGTTCGCTGTGGACCTTAGATTTGACTGCGCTTGTTGAACGCATACCGCTTAACACAGAGTCCCAATTATGGTACGCCTCCCATTCTAAACTTCTAATCTTCTTTCCCTTTATATTTAACATCTGGCGCAAGTATGATAGTTTGGCCATGTCATATGTGCCATTACATGGGAATTGGAGATCCTTGTTTTTAGATGTCAGATCATGCCACTTATTTGTGTACATGATTGAGCTTAAGCCTCTCTTTATAGCTATATTATATGCAGGTGAGTTCTTGGGTGGGGCTGGCTGAGCCGTATTTAAATTCTTTTTACTATTGAGGTTTCCCATGGTTGAGTCGTGTGTAGCAGCTAGTCCTAAACGCTTTACAAATAACTGTTCAAGTATACCAGACAGATGGGTTGTAGGGTAGACTTCAATAGAGTAACATGTGACACAATAGGTTGACAGAAATACTTCACTTATATTTCAGCCGCACAGTATTTGCAAGAGGGCAACAAGAAAGCCATACATCAATCACCCCAACAGGTCATGTATGCCAATTCACCAAAGCATTTTCACAAGGGAGAAAAGAAGCCAGATCCTAGTTTGTTTATTTGGGCCTTGACGGCCTGTGAAAACAGGTAAGGTAGGAAAACAGACCCTGTCTGAGGCTGTGCCACAGGGTGCTGGCATTCAACAACAGAGCGATAGTGGTGAATTGTTTCGTTCAGTTCAGTCAATCACATAAAACATCTAGGACAAATGAGGGGATCCTGCGCAGCAGCGCTGTAGAAAAAACTTTCTGTGCAGAGAATGTGTGTGGGTCGCTGTACTTAGTCCCAAAGAAGTGAAGGGAATATTAGAAATTCTATCAAATTTTCAAATTTTAGAGAGGTGCACTTTAATCGGTCTTTCCAGCCAGTCCCTTCCAGAGGCCTGGGGGTATTGTGGGCGGGAGTACTTATTTGGCAACGTTGGTAACTGGGTGTGTGAGATGGAGGTTTTCTACCAGATCTCCTTCAGTAACGTTCTAGTATACAGATTGAATGAATAAGCCGGCAAAGGTAACCTAGAACCTAGCCCTAGGCAAAAATACTCCACCTTCCTAGCAATATTTGGCCACTACATAGGGCAAGCACATCACAAGTACACAATAAAAAAATGCAATGAAACCTATAATGATTGAGAAAAGAAACAATGTTGTACCAGGCGTCACACCCCCCTCTTCGTGCCAAGGATATCCCCTAGGCACGAACCTAGAACCACTCTGGCCCCTAGGTGGACGTCTCCAGGGGGAGGGTGGAGGCAGAACCCAGGCAGGGTGACGGGCGTCAGCCAAAGAGCCAGGAGCGCCCGGGGCGTTCCTCATTAATGCCAAAATATTAGGCCAGATGCGCGTGGGCGATGGTGCTGGACCCAGGCCAGAGCTCATGAGAACAAATAAAATCACGATCAACAAATACACAGTAGAAACTAAATCTAGTAGCAAACCTGGCCACTCGTATCGCAATACTTAACAGGCACAAACACTATGTGCCAATCTGGGGAGAGAAACTGCCACGCCCTAAAACGGCGAGCTACCTGCTACCTCCCACAGGTGAGCACAAACTGCCACAGCTCACAATGAGGGGCCAACTGCTACAACCCAATACCGGAGAGTTAAAATCCCCTCCCAAGTGTACTCACCGGGCTTCGTCCAGTCTGTTAGAGCATACCGACGTCCACTGCACCCAATGG
Organism: Lissotriton vulgaris; assembly: GCF_964263255.1. Taxonomy (NCBI): domain Eukaryota; kingdom Metazoa; phylum Chordata; class Amphibia; order Caudata; family Salamandridae; genus Lissotriton; species Lissotriton vulgaris. Next base: position 1,716,169,047 of record NC_141689.1, on the reverse strand, counting down.
GAATGGTCAGCCTGCCAGGGAACGCAGGGTACCAAGGCCAGACCCTATAGGATAAAAAAAATGTATGTGAGAAAAGGCAGTGGACTTCAGGCAGCAATGACAGAGGTGAACACACGCCCATGGTACAGAACGTAAGAAAGGTCTACAGCACTGAGGGCTTGAGAAAAGGAAAGAGAGCTAGACGGGAGCTACCTCCCGGGCCGTGTGGTGACAAAAACACACGTAAACCATCAGAGCCAGAAACAGCAGAATTAAGAAAGTGATTAGAAAAGGAACCACGAAAGACATGGAGTCTGAACAAGCCTTGTAAATATCCTCAGGACACAGGCACACCTCGTCAGACATAGAGAGCCAAGAATAAGAAGAGTCAGGAGCAGAAACAAAACACAAGCGTGCCGAGAGCGAAAAGAGCAGGACAACACCAAAGACAACAGAGAGGCCACACACAGATCATCCACCGGATCCGACCCCCTCCAGCAACCAACCAGGCCGGGCGTTATCACCTCAAATCCCCGCCCTCAGATGGGTGCCGAAGGGTCCGATCATCAGTGCTCCGTCGGTGTAGCCAGTCAGCTGTAATGAGCCCGCATTCTCCACCAAATGTTGAAGCTCAGTATTTAACTGCAAAAATAAAAGATCAATGAGAACAGTAAAATAAATAATTCACTCCCAGCACGTTTAAGTTTGCAAGATTTATTGGGAACCCAATTAGAAAGTAATCACAATGCAATATACGTGCCGCACGGAGACCTCAGCAAAGCTCACTTAGTGCCCAATTGGTATGACAGTGCAGAGACATTTTATAGGTATAAGCCCTCACAGGATGGGCATCATAGCATACGTAATCTAAATCAGGCTATGACCTGCTAGACCAATCAGTGAAGTGCACATATGGTGTGATACCCTTTTAAGGTTCGAAGTGTGCCTACACCCTAATATTGTTACCCACGTGTCATCTACAAGAGCAGATTTGTTTTTTTCTCTAAAGGTGAAATCTGCGTTTCTAGTGTACGTGGATTTTGGCACGTACTTGACCAGCTAGGGCAGGTCATGTCGACATCTTTTACTGGAGATATGAGGTTTAGCAATAGCAAGCTAAAAGCTGGAAGCTGGCATGTTTGTTCTCGGAAGCCTTGCGTTTGCTCTGCACGTTGCAGCTGACTGAGACTGGCTTGACACACAGAATGGAGCGTGCGACCATTCGGTGGATTTCTGCTGGTGTCTTTCTTTAGTAGTTCAAAGAAGACTATGGGCCTGAAAACATATGTATTTGGTATCATATAAATGTCTGCTTCATCAGTATTAAGCCACTCCTTACTCACTAATTTTTTCTAAAAGGCAGAGGGTCCAGAAGTGAATTCTGATTGACACCAGTTGGTCATACATTGGAAAACTACACTTGTATTATGTATGTGTGTGTATATATATATATATATATATATATATATATTACCTAGTTACAATTAGGACCAAGTTTTCACAGGAAGAGCATGTTTTTGTTTTGCTTATAACTTTGGCATCATTTGATGTATCTTCATGACATTCTCCAAACTGATTCCTTGTTCATACCAGCTCCTATGTTAAAAGTTTGGGGATGATTCGTCAAGGGGGGGCTGAGAAAAAAGGGGGTCCCAAAATGTGTTTTCTCCATGCAATTTCGATAGGAAACTTTAGACAAGGCTACAGGTCGAATGGATGAACGGAAATACCCCAAATTTAGCATGGAGCAGGGTCTTAGTCTAGAAAGCACACTTTTGTTTATTTGGTGTAAATCCATTCAGTAGTTTTGGAGAAATATTGAAATTTAGAGATATCGATATTCGGGAATTCTGCCATCTGATTGGCTGAGGCATGACAAGCACAAGCTTGCTGCTTATTGGCTGCGAGCTGTTGCAACTAGGAATTGTTGGAAGCCATTTTGTGATTCCGTTGAAACAAGTAAGGGGCAAAAAGAGTAGGAAACAGGAGGATAGGAGCACTGTAACCACTATGTGGGAGTCCCTCCTACCAGTATGAAGGTACGGTGTTGCTAAGAGTGACATAGTGCTGAGATGCTGCTACACTCGGGTATGAACCCGAGAGCCTAAACCGTGAGCTCATTGTGTAAAGTGATGTGCTCTGCTCTTTGTAGCATATGTGTGCAAGTAATGTTAGTAGGCGTTTATACCATACAGAGAGTGGGAAGCGAACAACTGACTCCTATTGTGCATTTATACTATACCGGAAGAGAGAAGCAAAGTACTCACGCCTACAGGTGTGAAGACTCGGGGATCAAACTGAGCTGATTGCTGTAAAGTGCTGGGCTCTGGGCGGTGTAGCATACTGGCCACTGTAGTATAACTGTGTAAGTAGTGTTAGTATGCATTTATACTATAGAGGGAGTGGGAAGCGAACTACTCACCCCTACTGGTCTGAATACTCGGGTATAAAACCATGACCCTAAACCGTTAGCTCATTGCTGTAAAGTAGTGTGCTCTGGGCGCTGTAGTGTTAGTTTGTATTTATACAACACAGGCAATGAGAAGCGAAGTACTCACCGCTACCGGTCTCAAGACTCGTAGATGAAACCATGAGCTCATTGCTGTGAAGTCATGTGCTCTGTATAGTATTCCAATGTAAGTCATAGTAGAATGTTAGTATGTAATGCTACTAGAATTTAAGTATGTAATGTTCGAATGTAGGGCTGTCATGAAGGAAATCTTGGGGAGTTTGCAAACAGTGCTGGATAAGACAGTTTATTTGCTGTCTGCTCCTGTTGGTGGCTGTTTAAGCTGTTTTGTTTTCCTGCAATAAATCTACTTATTGGATCCACTGCTGTCTGCCTCTTCACTACATAAATTTGGTGATGAGCGGGAGAAGGTAAAAAGAAGACAGCAGTCACCAATATTTCTAGCTTCCCTGCGATCTGCTGAAGACTTGTTTTCTTCGTGAAGCTGTTTCTACTCATCCCAGGGTCGTAGGCTCATCGAACTATGTCATCCGACCTCTGGTAGGATTTACATTTTTGGATTTTGGGCTTCCTCTGCCTCTTCACTACACTCTGGTTGCTGTACTACACGTGTGCAAGTAGTGCTAGTATGCGTTTATTCTAATTCTGTAGTTATGCAGAAACCAATGCATCATGGCCATATGGAGCGCCACCTCCCAGACGCAGCTCATACAATGTCCCGGGGTGTGCATCCGCGGGACATTTATGTTTGCTATTACAGGGCAGCAGCATGGCTTTCATCCTGTGATAGCAAATCCTTGTTTGTCTTGTTGAAGCGAGAGGAGGAAAACCTTGTATTGTTTCAATAAAGGGGAACCGGATGGTAAAAATTGAGAAAACAAAATGAAGCGGGGTCTCACCCGTTCATTTAAATGAGCCCCCTGGCAGGTAATGTTCTGGGGCCAATACTATTATTATACTGTGGGGACTCTGCAGCACTCGGGACTTTAATCTCACATGTAAATTAGGCGTGGGAGGGCACAGAGACGTTTTGCAGCCTAGGGGATCCCCACGTCTCCAGGTATTGTCCATTAATTGTTCGGGTGCTTCGAGGCCAACTCAAATCCTGGGATCGTCATCCTCCAGGGCTTTATTTAAATATGCTGGGTGGGCCTCGCCAGTCCCTGAAGCCTTGGTGGCCCTAGGCAGTGCCTTATTGGTTTTGTAATCGCACAGGCAGTACTCATGATGGCATAACGTGATACACTCATTGAACCCTTGCAGTTGTTGAATTACCCAGTCTTCATTTATGCAATAGTCTGTTGGTTTATATTTAGTAGGTGCACCGCAAAATTACAAATGTTTTCTCTCATAACCTCCTGTCAACCGCCGATTTTCACAATAAACTACAGACAAGTTTTGTCAGAAAAAGAAGACCCATACACTCACTTATTTATTGGTAAAAAAATAACCTTTCTTAAAAGAACACAAATAAATGGAAAGGCAACTTTATTCGAACAAACAACAGCATAACATGAAATAAGTGGGTGGGACTCCTCCGGAAGCAGTGTACAAAACCTGCAAGACAAAAAAGAAACATAAGTATGTGTGACATGTCCAAGAGAAAAAGAAAGGTTGTCAGAATGAAAGGAAAAAAGTGAGAATAGGACAGAGAGTGAGTAGGTGGAAGGGAGAAGGGAAGGGAGAGTCAAAATAACAGAGGGGGGAGGAGACAGATCGTCGGCCTACTGCACCCATCCCTCACTGTTCACCTCCCGTCACCCTTGTGTCTGGGACGCTGGGGTCCGTGAGAAAGAGTGCGGTCCAGCAAATCCTCAAAATGAAAGATAGATATGAATGAGGCCGGAGATTACATTATTATCTATGGCAACATTACTTGCCTGCACCTGTGCACCCAGGCTGTTGCACCCCAGCCCCTTCCCCTACACTGTGCTCAATTGGAGCTTCTGCGTAGCGAGGCTTCACTGCTAACCTACCACAAATGGTGTGTCCAACGATGTGCCGTGCGAGCTTTTGACTCCAGGGTGCCTCTCTCAGGGTGGCACAGCAGGTCTCCGGTCGGGGGTGGTGTCTTGATACCACGATGGAAGGCGTCAGAATGCCCAGGGCATAATCACTGACTGAGCACCGGCTCCGCTCATTTTGGCGCAACTAACTCAGTGTCTGAAAAGGGAGAAATAATATAATGCTGGAAATGTCTTGAGGAAACTGAAGGTTTATTTTGAGCTTAATAGAGAACACCAGTTGAGTGTATCCTTCCTTCTTGAAGTACGTTCTACCAACTGTTAGTAGTAATCGTGGTTCAAAGAGGAGTTGGAGTGCACAAGAATACACACGGTTAAATAATAATATGTTATGCCAACCTTCACATACAAAGGAACAGAGCGCAAACTAGAAGCATAATGTGCATGTGTAATGCTGTGGCGCAAGCCTGTTTGCATGTACACTTACTAATCAGCTCACTACAGTGCCCCAAAAGACAACGCCACTTGTCTGTAGGGCAGCTCTGCCCACTGGCTCAGGCCTACAGCACGTTCCAGCAGGTACTTAAAATGAGACAGAGATGTGACTGAATGAGGTCAGAGATCCCATCATTACGCACGGCAACATCGTTTGTTCGCAACTGGGCACCCAGGCTTATGCACCCCACACCTTCTGCCACACCACGCTCAATTGTAGCCCCTGTGCACCCAGGACCCACTGCTCACCTGCTGTCCTAGTTGTGTGTCCAAACACAACGGCCAGCAGAGTTTACAATTCAAAAAGTTTTGATTGCCAGGATGGTGTACACCTCATGGATCCCTTTTTTCATATTGCACATTATGATATGAGAGGTGGATGCGGCCATATCACCTGAGGCAGTGTGGTAGAACTGGGACATGTGGCGTCGTCGTTATCCTATTTATACGTACGCAAAGTGGGCTTCGCTTGTGTGCGCCAGGCCAGCGTAGGGGTGTGAATAATTATTCCGGGGACCTGGGCGTTGTTCAGTTCCTGCCTGGCCAGGGAGTGTACTTTTGTGTGTGTACCTCTTACAGTTTTGACGTCGCACAATCCACAATTTCCATTAATGTAGCATGTACTGGGAGGACGGCAACTATCGCTTGTGAGATGCTGTCCGAAATCATTGAATGGCCAACATCACATGTCGTTGTCAAGCTTGTGGATATGCACAGACACGCATATCAATTGGGTGTGGTATTATTGAAAGTGTTGCTATCTCGAAGCGCACACATGTGAATGTGCTCAAATGGAGAGAGGATCAGCAGTGAGGCTACGTCATACGCAGTGATAACGCTCATTACAGTCAAGCAATGCATGTCAAATGTGAATCTGAAAGTCTCAAATATGACACACTACTATACTGGTAAAGCCTGACAACAGAGCATATTGCAACACAAATCTACACATTACTCTTTACTGTTTGTCACATGTGATCTAGGATGTACACTCTGCCCGTGGCTGATGATACCCCTTTGAGCCACCAATACCCAGGCCGAAAGGAAGCACAATAATGCGCAAACACACACACTAGGGGCATTGTGTAACACACATTTGTTTTTTGATCTTACGTTTCAGATGCATGGCCATCACATGTGGAACGATTCAGAAAAGGGGGTGGTGATGAACAGAGTGTCTGATTTAAGCAGACCACTCTTACCCAGTCCAAAGATCAGGGCTTGATCCATCACCGTTATTTATCTCACTGCACCATCCCAGCTCAGAACCTGGCTATGTGCAAATCAGTCTGTCCCTGGCCCAGTGCATCATGGGAACAGGGCAGACTAAGGCAAGAAGGGTACAGAGAGGCAAGAGAAGTGCAGAAAGAAGCAAAAGAGGTGCCAAAGAGCCAGTAGAGATGCAGAAACGGGCAAGAAATGTACCGAAAAAAGAACAGGGGTCCAGAAAGAGTTAAGAGGGTTACAGAAAGTTGCAAGAGAGGTACAGAAAGAAGCAAGAGCAGTGCAGAAAGAAACAAGAGAAGTACAGAAAGAAGAGAGAGAGGTAGAGAAATAGGGAAAAGGGGTACAGAAAGAGGCATGAGGGATGCAGACATTTGAAAAAGTGGTGCAAAAATTAGCAAGAACAGTACAGAAAGAACAAACAGAGGTGAAAAAAGAGGCAAGAAGGGTGCAGAAAGAGGTAGGAGAGATGCTCGAATTGGCAAGAGAGGTACAGGAGGAGGCTGGAGGGGTACGGAAAGAAGGAAGAGAAGTGCAGATAGAAGCAAGAGAGATGCTGAAAGAGGCAGGAAGGGTGCAGGAAGAGGCAAGAAACATGTAGAAAGAAGCAAGAGAGGTACAAAAGAAGCAAGAGAGGTGCATAAACAGGCAGAAAAGGTACAGAAAGAGGGAACAAGGTTGAAAAAAGTGGCAAGAGAAGTGCAGAAAGAGGGAAGAGGGGTGAAGAAAGAGGTAAGTGGGGTGCAGAAAGAAGCCAGTGAGGTGCAAGGAGAGGCAACAGAGGTGTAGAAAGATGCAGGAGAAGTGCAGAAACAAGCAAGAGAAGTGCAGAAAGAGACAAGAGAATTGAGGAAAGTAGCAACAACAATGTAGAAAGAAGCAAGAGCAGTGCAGAAAGTACCAACAGAGGTGCTAAAAGAGGCAAGAGGGGTACAGAAAGGAGTAGGAGAGGTGCACAAAGAGGTAAGAAAGGTACAGAAAGAGGCAGGACGGGTACAGAAAGAAGGAAGAGAAATGCAGAAAGAGGTAAGAGAATTACTGAAAGAAGCAACAGAGGTGGAAAAATAAGCAAGAGAAATGCAGAAAGAGGCAAGTAAGGTGCTGAAGGAAGTAAGAGCAGTAGCAGTACAGAAAGAACCAACAGAGGTGCAAAAAGAACCAAGAGGTATGAAGAAAAAGGTAGGAGAGGTGCAGAAAGAGGCAAGACAAGTACAGAAAGAGCTAGGAGGGGTGCAGAAAGATGGAAGAGAAATGCAGAAAGAAGCAACCGGTGCTGAAAGAGGCGCGGAGGGTACAGAAAGAGCAAGAGAAGTATAGAAAGAAGAAACAGAGGTACAGAAAGAGACAAGAGAGGTACAGAAACGGGCAGGAAAGGTACAGAAAGAAGGAACAGGGTGCACAAGAACACAAGAGAGGTGCAGAAAGGAAAAAAGGGATTCCGAAATAGGCAAGAGAGGTGCAAAAACAAGCAAGTGAGGTGAAGAAAGAGGCAACAGAGTTGCAGAAAGACGCAAGAGAGGTGCAAAAACAGGCAAGAAAAGTGAAGAAAGCCCCAAGGGCCATATGTATCATTGAAATTCGCATTCGCAAAGGCCAAAATTCACAGAATTCTGGCCTTTGCAAATGCAAACTCGCAAAATGAAATGTATGAAGAAAAATCCAATGCAAAATAAGGAATCGCAAAATTTGCAATTTCTTATTTTGGGATTGCATATAAGGAATAGCAAATTTTGCAATTCCTTAATTGCAAGGTAAGAAGGCAAAAACAATTGCTAAATGGCCTTAAGAAATCGCAAATTACCACCAACTTCTAGTTGGTGGTAAGTTGCGAATTCCTTGAAAAATGCACATTTTTGCATTTTTCAAATTGCCATGTGACGCATATACATGCCCTTAGAGCATGTATGTGCACCACATGTGCACCTATGCTTATTTCATGGTTGCAACAGGCTATCCTTTGGACACCCCTGCACCCTTGAAATTATTCTCAATTTGCGATTAGCAAATTGTGAATTGCAAATTGAGAAAAAACTCCCATTCCTTCCTATGGGCCTCCTGGCCCATAGAAATGAATGGGAAAGTATTCCTTAATTGCGAATTCGCAATTTGCGAATTTGCAATTGAGGAATATCAAGAAATCGCTAAAAAAATGTGTGTTTCTTGAAACATACCATTTTGCGATTCTGAAATAGCGATTTCTTAAAACTCGCTATTACAGAATCGCAAATTGGTTCCTTGATACATATGGCCCCAAGAGAATTGCTGAAAGAAGCAACAGAGGTGTAGGAAGAAGCAAGAAAAGTGCAAAAAGAGGCGAGGGAGGTTCGAAAAGAAGCAAGACCGGTGCAGAAAGAACTAAGTAGGTGCAAAATGAGGCAAGAGGGGTGCAGAAAGAGGTAGGAGAGGTGCACAAAGAGGCAAGAAAGGTACAGAAAGAGGCAAGAGGGGTACAGAAAGAAGAAAGAGAAGCCCAGAAAGAGGCAAGATACTTGCTGAAAGAAGCAACAGAGGCATAAAAAGAAGCAAGAGAAGAGTAGAAAGAGGCAAGTAAGGTGCAGAAAGAAGCAAGAGTAGTGCAGAAAAAACCAACAGGTGCAAAAAGAGGCAAAAGGGGTGTAGAAAAAGGTTGGAGAGGTGCACAAAGGGGCACAACATATACAGAAAGAGGCAAGAGGTGTGCTTAGAGAAGGAAGAGAAGTGCAGAAAGTAGCAACGGAGTTGCAGAAATAGGCAATAGAGGTGCAGAAAGAGGTAAGAGGTGCATAAAGAGGCAAGACAAGTACAGAAAGAGCTAGGAGGGGTGCAGAAAGATGGAAGGGAAGTGCAGAAAGAAGCAACAGGTGCTGAAAGAGGCGCAAAGGGTACAGAAAGAAGAAACAGAGGTACAGAAAGAGACAAGAGAGGTACAGAAACGGGCAGGAAATGTACAGAAAGAAGGAACAGGGTGCACAAGAATAATAGAGAGGTGCAGAAAGGAAAAAAGGGATTCCGAAATAGGCAAGAGAGATACAAAAACAAGCAAGTGAGGTGAAAAAAGAGGCAACAGAGTTGCAGAAAGACGCAAGAGAGGTGCAAAAACAAGCAAGAGAAGTGAAGAAAACATCAAGGGCCATTTGTATCATTGAAATTCGCATTTGCAAAGGCCAAAATTCACAGAATTTCGGCCTTTGCGAATGCGAATTCGCAAAATGATATGTATGAAGGAAAATCCAATGCAAAGCAAGGAATCGCAAAATTTGAGATTCCTTATTTTGCGATTGCATTTAAGAAATAGCACATTTTGCGATTCCTTAAATGCAATGTAAGAAGGCAAAGATAATTGCTAAATGGCCTTAAGAAATCGCAAATTACCACCAACTTCTAGCTGGTGGAAGTTGCAAATTCCTTGAAAAATGCACATTTTTGCATTTTTCAAAGTGCCATGTGACGCACATACATGCCTCTAGGGCATGTATGTGCACCACATGTGTACCTATGCTTATTTCAGGCATGCAACAGGGTCCTTTGGACACCCCTGCCCCCTTCAAATTATTCTCAATTTGCAATTAGCAAATTGCAAATCGCAAATTGAGAAAAAATTCCCATTCCTTCCTATGGGCCTCCTGGCCCATAGAAATGAATTGGAAAGTATTCCTTAATTGCGAAATTGCAATTTGGGAATTTGCAATTAAGGAATATCAAGAAATCCCTAAAAAATTCATTTTTCTTGATACATACCATTTTGCGATTCTGAAATAGCGATTTCTTAAAAATCGCTATTACAGAATCGCAAATTGGTTCCTTGATACATATGGCCCCAAGAGAATTGCTGAAAGAAGCAACAGAGGTGTGGAAAGAAGCAGGAAAAGTGCAGAAAGAGGCGAGGGAGGTGCAAAAAGAAGCAAGACCAGTGCAGAAAGAACCAACAGCGGTGCAAAAAGAGGCAAGAGGGGTGCAGAAAGAGGTAGGAGAGGTGCACAAAGAGGCAAGAAAGGTACAGAAAGAGGCAGGAGGGGTACAGAAAGAAGAAAGAGAAGCGCAGAAAGAGGCAAGATACTTGCTGAAAGAAGCAACAGAGGTATAAAAAGAAGCAAGAGAAGTGTAGAAAGAGGCAAGTAAGGTGCAGAAAGAAGCAAGAGTAGTGCAGAAAAAACTAACAGGTGCAACAAGAGCAAAAGGGGTGCAGAAAAAGGTTGTAGAGGTGCACAAAGAAGCACAACATTTACAGAAAGAGGCAAGAGGTGTGCTTAGAGAAGGAAGAGAAGTGCAGAAAGAAGCAACAGAGAGATGTAGTAATAAGCAAATGAGGTGCAGAAAGAGGCAAGAGAGGTGCAGAAAGAAGAGAGTGTGGTTCAGAAAGAGACAAGAGAAGAGCAGAAAGTGGCTAGTGAAGTGCAGAAAGAGGCAAGAGAGGTATAGAAAAAGGCAAGATAAGTATAGAAAGAGGCAATAGCAGTCCAGAAAGAGGCTCTGGAAGTATAGAAAGAGGCAAGAGGTACAGACAGAGGCAAGGGAAGTGCAGAAAAGGCAAGATAAATGCACAAAGAGGCAAGAGTAGAGCAAAAAGAGGAAATAAGAGGTGTAGAAAACAGCAAGATGTGTGCAGAAAGAGGCAATTGAGGTGCAGAAATAAGCAAGAGGTACAGAAAGAGGTAAGAGGTACAGATAGAGGCAAGGGAAGTACAGAAAAAGGCACAAAAAATGCACAAAGAGGCAAAAGAGGAGCCGAAAGAGGCTAGAGAGGTGTAGAAAACAGGGGGTTTGGGGGGCCTGTGAGTCCCCCACCTTATTTTAATAACGCCCCAGGGAGGTGGCAGTCTCTGGGCCTTAGGGGGCCCACGAGGCCCCCTCCCTTATTTGAACAAAGCCCCAGGGAGGTGGCGGTCTCCTGGGATTAGGGGGGCCTGCGAAGCCCCCCGCCTATATGTAAATAAATCCTCGGGAAGGTGGCTATCCCCCAGGCTGCGGGGGGCTGCATGCCCCTGTACATTATGGATAAAGCCCCAGGGAGGTGGCAGATCCATTTTTTTAAAAATAAAAAGTTTTTTTTGGCCCTTGGGGTCCTTTTGGGACCCCCCGAGAAGGCCTAGGGGGTCAGGGTGTTTCTATTCTTCCCCCTTTTCTTGTTTTTTTATCATTTTTGTTTCTTATGACTCAGTTACCGACTCACAAGATGGCTGCCAACACTTCCTGGTTTGGAGTGTTTCCAGCCAATCAGAATGACTTCGTACTCGGGATGAGTCGCGGCTCATCCTCGGTGCTCAGATATCAATATTTTTATTTTTTTAATTTCTCAGGAACTACTGAACGGATTTACACCATTTTAAAAACAGGGCGCTTTCTGTACGTGTTATCCCATCCTATGGGGATTTTTCATATTTTGAACATGAGTACAGCACAAACAGCTGAATGAATTACACCACATTTGGTACAAATATAGATGTTGGTCCAGAAAGCATGCTTTTTGTGATTTGGTGTAAATTTCTTCAGTATTTTCAGAGATATTAAAGTTTAAAAAAATATAGCTATTTGGCACTCGAGTCCTTGTAGTGGACTTGCAGATTTGCTGCCAACACTTCAACCAGGAAGTGTTGGCAGCCACCTCGGGACTCAGTTTGAAGCTGAAACCCACGAAAATAGAAAAAATAATGAAAAGGGGGCGGGGTAGGTATGCTGTGACCTCCCACATATGGTTGGGATGTCCCACAGGGACCCCACTGGTGTAAATGTGTTTTTTAAATTTTATTTTGCTGGGAATTTGCAGGTGGACCCACTGATCCGCTGCAAATTTTTGGAAAAGATGAACAGACTTCCATGCTACATTTTATAACCTCGGGAGGGCCAAATCTTGGGGGCAGTTTTTATAAAAATGTGGGGGGTGCTTATGTAGCAACCCTGTGCCCTGGGGAACACCTACTCCCCAGAGCTATGTGAAAAATGATCGTGGGGAAGGCCCATATGGGTTCCCCCACAGCCCCGGGAACTTCCACCTTCCCGGCTGGGCCTTTATGCATTATTGGAAGCTAGGGGGGGCTGCACAGACCTCCATGGAACTTTACATTTAAATAATGTAGGGCAGCCACCTCCCCAGTGCAATTTACAATGAAATGTGGAGGATCCCTGCAGCCCTGAGGATTGCCACCTCCTCGGAAAAAATTATGCATTATTGAAAGCAAGGAGGCCACGCGGAACCCCCCACAACCCTGGGGACCACCACCTCCCTGGGGATTTGTAAAATATTAGTGCTGGGAAGGCCTGTAAGGCCTTCCCTGCAGCACGGAGGACCATCATCCTTAGGGGTCAACTAGCTCGACTGTTACCTCCAGTAAGTCCCACACTGCAGGATTTCAAAGAGGTTGTCAGATGCTCATCCCCTTTTTCCAACACTCTGCAAATGCACATCCCGGCACACTGCTGGTTGGGGCCATTACCTTCTTCTGTTACCTCCAGTAAGTCCCACATAGTAGAGTTGCTGAGAGGTGGTTGAAGGCCATGCCCCCTTTCTCCACCACTCTGCAAATGCAACTACTAGTCGATTCGATTCGATTAGCTTTATTCGATTTCAATGTAAAATCATAAAAGCAACAGTGACACATATATATACATCAACACATCAAAGACATTTCATTTTGCAAGAAATTAACAAACATTTAAAAAAGGTGATTAAATCAATAAAATAATTTAAAATTCAGCTAATCACTGGACAACAAAAGAAATGAACAAAATTAAAAATTGGGGGAAATGGGGCCATTCAGTACTGGACCACTTCTAGCTGTCCGGAAGTTACTCTGAGTTACTTAACGGTGCGGCGGGACATATAAATATCTAGGGTAAAAATCGCTTAAACTCCAGGTAGATATTGGACCATCACCTATTTGCGGCTGCCAAGATTTGAGGTATGGGACGACATATTTGTTGCTGAATTTTACAAGAACCAAATCGCCCACAGTATTTTTTACAAGGGGTCCTAGCCAGCCCACCCTTCTGACACTTAGAATAGTGCAATCTATATTGGCGGGCAATGGTCTATTCTTAGTTAACCAGAACGCTACCTTGTTTCTTAGATCCTGCTGACTTTCATGTTTCCCCTTTGGGAGTTTTGGTATACCTGCGAGGACAGACACAATGGGAGCTGCCTCTGGTGGCAAATCAAGGTGATTAGTTTTACGTGGGATGGTGTTATGACTAGCCGCTATTCTATTTTGGGATAGCATTTCTTTATTTTGCCCAACCCTGAGGTAAGAACACTTTGTTGTCGTGGCTGCTTTCGAGTTTTTTAAAGTGTTCACGGGTGGGGCAGCTATTTGTTTACAGATGGGTGTGTTTTGTATAATACAAACAGGTGATTCAATGGGGGGTGGGCACTGTAGTGGTACTGGTCCTCCCAAGGTTTTTGTAGGTAGCGAGTTAGCCTTTATTGGTTCTTCAAGTCCTGTTAGTCTATCCCCTAGGCTAGTTATTTTTTCGAGCAATGGGGATATAATAGATTTCATGATATTTTCAAGCGCTGATAATAGGGAATCCTGTGCAAGTACATTCGGATTTTTAGTGCTAGGGGTATTGTGTACTGGTCGCTATCGGCCTAATTTTTGTTTCTTAATCTGACTGCCTGTTTGGTTAACTTTATCTCTCTTCCTTTTGGCGGAGGGCACCTGGGTAGAGACGATGGGTAGGAAGTTTGATGTTGGGTGAATTGTGTCCTGTAAAATCTGGGTCGGTTGGGAAGAACCACTGGGACCAGGACTAGTCATAGCTATAGGGGAGATTGGAACGGGAGTTAGCACATTTTCTATATTCACTGGGACATACAAGGCTTTACACATTAGATTGAGTTCTTCCAATAATGATATAGGTGGAGCTATATCAGCAGTCTGTGAGGGAGAACCCTTAATAAGAGAACTGTCCATGGCAGGAGATCGTTCAAGTCTTTCCAATTCACTAGCAATGGGCGTGAGAGCACTCTTGAAGTAATAGTTCATTCTTCCCCTGAGCAAGTCACCCTCCAAGGGGTGTTTTCTACAGACCCCCTTACAAGACATAGTGTAACAGCTTGTAACAATCAGAACAAAATCAATGTCGGGAGTCAAGCCACAGTGACCCTTGGCAAGAACCTGTAGAATACCACAAATATAATCAGTTGGTAAGGTACCTTAAGTCAGTGTTCCTCATAGCACGTAATCAATCAATTCACATGCAAGTGGGGATGACCCGACCCGGCCTCCTCTGGCCTATGATCGCCTTAGATGGTCCCGGGCTTCTCCCGGCGCTACCCGCGCACTACCCGCGATGCGGAGGGCAGTCCTTCTTTTAAAGCGCCTTCGGGCTCTCCCTGGTTGCTAGAGGCGGCGTCCTGCCGCTAAGGATGTTGGGGGATGTAGTCCCCTATCCCGGCTGCCGCGCTGCGGTGTCCTGCAGCTGCGGCGATGGCGGGGATGAAGGAGCGCGAATGTCTGGGGCGCGAGTCTGTAGGTTAGGGACAGCAGCTTTGGCCCCACAGGAAATGTACAAGAGCCCCCCCGCAACTACTAGTCAAAAAACATAGAAATTCACTGAGCAAACCAAAGGTTACAGGGATGTCATAGTTAAGAATTAGCATTTAGAAAACCTTAGAAATTCACAGAAAAACAAAGGGTAAAAGGGTGTTATAGTTAGGAAATAGAATTAAAAAACCTTGAAAATTCATTTGAAAAAAGCAAAAGTTGCATGGACGTTATAGTTATATAGGCTTGGATTTCACTCGTAAAAAACAAGTAAAATTTCAACAGTTACAGTTAGCTTTGCTAACTATACCTTACTCCCCTGCGATGCACTGCTTATGACCTGACACATTACATTAAATTACTCATATATAATAAGCTCCTGGAATGGTCTGAGGAATGTAACATTTTAGAGCCCTGCCAGCTTGGATTCCGTAGCAAGGTCGGTACTACAGAACAATGCCTTAATCTAACCCTCATGATCGGAAAGAACACCATTGTCCGGAACTTCCCTATTACATGGCCTTTATGGACCTATCATCAGCTTTTGACCTTGTAAATAGGTCAAAGCTGTGGGCTATTCTACTGGCTTACGGGCTGGATGAGCCATTGGCTCATTTTCTGGCACATCTTCACAAAGACGTCCAGGCACAGGTAAGGATAGGTAGCCGTGGTGATGTATGGGGAGCCATTGGGGTTGGAAGGGGGGTCAGACAGGGATGTGTCCTGGCCCCCCTTCTCTTTATTATTTGCATTAATGGTTTGAATAAGTCACTGGTACCCATGATCCAAGATGTTCCTATGATCCACGGGAAACCCCTCCCTGTACTACTTTATGCAGATGATGCGGTCCTTATAGGCCGCACCCCAAATTCTCTGCGTAACCTAGTACAGTGTTTTGTGAAATATATGGATGGATCTGTGCCTAAATTTAAAAAAAAAACATTTCTAATGTCCTGTGGCCCCAGAAAGTGTCAGCTCGGTTCTACTTGTTGGCAACCAAAAATTGGCAAGCACCTGTAAATTCCCCTACTTAGGAGTTGTCTTTGCTGCGAACGGCTCCTGGACTGAGCATTTGACTCCCTCCAGGAGCAAGTTCTCAAAGTCTATTAACTCCATTTTTTGTTTCCCCCGCTATTCGAGCTATTTAAATTTATTTTAAATTACAGTGTGTGTATGGAGCTGAGATTTGGGGCATCGCAGACAGTTCCTGCATTCAGCTGGACGAAAACCGGTTCTGCAGGAAGTTGTTGAGTGTCCCAATCTCGACCTTACATTACATTTGCCACGAAGAACTGAACTTAAATTACATATCTGACTTTATACATGCACGCCCAGCTCTTTTTTGGCATTCTATGTGGAAGAACCAAGCAGCTACCCTAACACAAGGTATTATAACAGACTGTTTGAAGTGTGATAAGAGGAAGGCCATTCTATGTCTATCTGGAGTGTACCAGAGCTTATGTAGAGTCAATAAGGGTTCCATTTTCTTAAACCCCAGTGAAGACGGGAATGTAAATAAAAAAGAACTCAGAAGCTCGCTTTATTTGTCATATAGCACTGCAAGAACTGCGCTGGAATAAAAAAAAATCCTCTGTTTCCAGGTATATGGCGTATGAACGCCATTGCTACCCCCGCCGAATTATCTCACCCTGCCTATGAGTCGATGGGAAAGGAGCCTTTTATTTCGCCTGAGGGCTGGGATAGTGAAATTTGCATTGTGTTTCCCATTGGGTCATCATTCTAAACTTGACTCGCTACCCTGCCCAAATGACGGAGTGAGTGGTCAATCAACCCAGTTTTTCTGTATATTTTACATGAAATATAGCAAGTGGCTTCTTTTCCCGTTGTTCACTCAGATCAGGCCTATTTGTTTGGCTAGTGTCTATTCAAGCATGCTAGCCCTGGAAGATGAAGAGTTGGTTTTTTGCTGAAGCACATTCTTGAGAATTGCCATTAGGGTGAGTAAGTCAATGTTCATGGACTGAGTTTTTAATGCAAAGACAATTCCTAATTATTGAATGGATTGGTTTTATACATTAGTGATTTATTTACGATGTCTGTATTGATTTAACTTGCCACCTAAAATTTTCGTGCTACTCTCTCCATACAACTGTATTTTCTGCTACTACATATTGTTAATTCTTATTATTATTTTTAATTACTGTCGCGCTTTTATGGATACATTGTCTATCCGAATAAAGGTTGTGAATTGAACATTACTCATGGCATTGTCAGTGACATCACCGATGAGATCACTGGTGGCATCTCAAAAGACATCACTGATGATATCATCCACAGAATCACTGACATACCCACTAACACCCCTTAGAACCTTTCATATACTCACACTCACACAACCATTCACAGACCCATATCAGTACTTGCACACCCATTCACAGATTCATAGATCTACACATACATCCCGACTGACCCATAGAGCCACTCATACACCCACTCACTCATTAATACAACCACTGACATAGCCACTCATATATCCACTCACACACTGAGTCTGTCACCGATAGAGCTGCTCATACATCTAGTAACTCATCCATATAGTCAATCACACAGACACTTACTCCCCCATACAGATACACACATAACTATGTACTCATACAGATACAAACATGTACTCACTCACCTACACAGTCACTGGCACAAGCACACACTCACCCATACAGCCACTCTCACATTCACTCACTCACCAATGACACATGCATTCACTCAACCAAACAACTATACACCCATTTACTCATGTCTAAAGAAGCTCAGACACACAGTCACTAACCCATACAGCCACTGACTTACCCACTCACTCATCCTGAAAGGACCCCATCTCCGAGTGGCGGACCTTTCTTTTCGTAATAAAGGGAGGAGGACCACCTGCCAGAATTATTTTGGCCCCAAGGATTCCTTTCCCTGGGGCCAGGCTTCTACTGTGGGTGCCATGGTCCCACACAGGCCACCCACTCTTATCTGTTGGGGACCACGATCGGCCTCAAGGCCCCTGCGAAACCTGCTGGTTGCCCACATCCTGCAGGAGCTAGCATTGCTTTTGGACAGGGGGAGCAGCTGAAAATGCTGCTCCCTCTGTCCAAAAGCAATTCTGTTCAGCTTTGGGTAAGCAAGAGCATTTTCTAAGCAGAGCAGAGTTTGCTATGGCTTGGTAGGAGCAGTCATAGAAAACTGCAATGTCCCAGGGTGGACACCCTGGGTCATTGCTGGTGCTGGCTCTGATGGGTGGTGGTCCTCCGGGTCATCTTAGGCTCTAAGAGGGGTGAAGTGCTGTACTCCTACTTTCTTTCATGTAGCCCCTGGGAGGTAATGGTCCATGGGACCGGGGGACTGCACCGGCCCCCCTCCATTATATGATTTTAGCCCTGGTGAGGTAGCGGCCCCCAGGGCTGGAGGGGGTACACAGGGCCCTCACCATTATTGAGAGTTAAAGCCAGGTGGTGCGACATGGGGATTTGCGGGGGTCCATGCAGACCCCGCATTATTTCATTTCCCAGGAAGGTGGCTGTCCTCAAGGTCTTTTATACAATCAGTGATTGTATAAGACAGTAAGTATGTGTTAGTATCTGCAAAATTAGTGATGTGGTGTGTGTATAAATAACGGAGTTGGTGTGTATAACTGTATACATGAGTAAATTGGTATCTGATTGATTCTTTCAATGACTGACCAGATGTGTGAGTAACTCTATGGATGAGTGGCGGAGTGTTACTGTATGTATAGGTGTTTGAGTGCATATTATACTACTGTATTGATGAGTAACCGCATGTATAAGTGACTGGATTTGTGTATAGACCTAGGAAATTGTGGGTGGTATGTAGTATCTGGCATTGTTGTGTGTATGGTTTCAAAAATAGTAGTCTGTATTTGAGAGTGGGTGTATCAAGGCTTAAATTAGGGCATCAGTATATGCATCAAATTCTCACGTGGATTATGTCGTTAGTGATGTCATCAGTGCGTAATGATGTGATCTCTGACCTGATTCTCATCTGTCTCATTTTAAGGACCGTCTGGTTCGTACTGTAGGCCAGAGCCAGCGGGCAGCGCTGCCCTACAGACACGTGGCCTCGGCTTTTAGGGCATTGCAGTGAGCTCATTACTAAGTGTACATGCAAACAGGCTGCCGCCACTGCATTACACGCGCACATTATGCTTCTAGCATGCGCTCTGTTCCTTTGTATGTAAACGTTGGCATAACATATTATTATTTAACCTTCTGTATTCTCGTGCACTCCAAGTCCTCTTTGAACCACGATTTCCACTAACAGTTGGTAGATCGTACTTCAAAAATGAAAGATGCACTCAACTGGTGTTTTTTATTAACCTTGAAATAAACCTTCATTTATCTCCATAAGTTTCCACCATTTAAATATTTCTCCCTTTTCAGACACTGAATTGATTGAGCCAAAATCGGCGAAGCGGGTACTCACCCATCATGATGCCCTTGACATTCTAACGCCTTCCATCGTGGCATCAAGACACTGTCCCCAACCGGAGACCTGCTCTTCCACCCTACAAAGGTACCCCGGTCTCGGAGCTTGCACCAACATGTCGTTGGACACACCGATGGTGGCAGGTGAGCAGTGAAGCCTGGGTGCGCAAGACCTACAATTGAGCACACCTTCCCCTGCACAAATTGAGAAAAATCCTAATTTTAAGACTTTTGGTATTCACAGAAGGCATTTAGGAGTCCTAAAGTTAGGAGTCCTAACTTTACCACTACTAAATTGAGAAAAATCCTAACTTTAAGACTTTCTGTATTCACAGAAGGCATTTAGGAGTCGTAAAGTTAGACTCCTAACTTCTGTGAATACCGAAATGAGTAAGTGCCTTCTGTGAATACCAAAATGAGTAAGTGCCTTCTGTGAATACCAAAATGGTAGTAAGTTTAGGATTTTGTCTTAAGTTAGTTCTGTGAATCAGGCCCATTCATTTTACCAAAAAAATATATTTTTTCATTATTATATATTGATCATAATATATTTAAATTATTTAAATTCTTTAAAAAAATATTTGGGAGTTGCGCACCGTACGAACACCCTGCTCGTTTACTGCGCAAAACCTGTCCGCCATTTTACGGTCGTTGTGTAGGATCCGAGTAGGGTGCGTGACGGGTATGACTTCTCCAACGTGGTTGCTACGCGACCTGTGAGCGAAGCCTGGCGCATACGAGACATGTACGGATAACGTGACGGACGGTTCATTACACTTCCTATTGAAACTATTATAGGACCCCACCCATGACAATCACTCTTATTAAAATTTTCTGAGGGAAAGACCTCCTGAGAAGATCTGCTGCTCTTTCTTTTTTTTGAGAAGAGATTCATTTCAAGATACTATGGCTACTAATCCACCATCATCTTCTGATTCAGAGAACTCGCCACAGCAAGAATTTGTTTCTGAACCTCCACTAAAGCAAAAATATACCAGCATAGTCTGGACATTTTTCACCTTTCCACCAGGCTTAAAAAAGGGGACTGCAACAAAAGTTACTTGCCGAATATGCAATGAAGTGCTTTCAAGGGGAGACCCCAACAAAAAGTACTCATGCAGAACTGCATGTATGCAGAAGCACTTGCAATCTAAGCATTCAGTCAACTTTGCAAAGGAGGAGTTAAGGATATTGTGAGAGTATCCTCCTGCTTCATCAGAAGGCCCGAGTACGAGTGGACCACCACCATCAACCTCTCCCGCCCACCCTGATATTCGTCCTCAATTTGGGAAACTTATAATGAGCTGTGTAAAATGTGGACAGCTGATAGCATATGGAGAGCAGTCGGTGGATCTTGTGTGTCGAGCTGTTGACCACCACCATTGTTAGATTTCTTTTCTCCTCTCCTCCCAGTTTTTAGTTCTCTTTTCCCAGTTCCCATGTTTTCCCCTGTATAAAAAATAAAAAAAAATACAAAATCCTTCAAAAATTTCCCCCAAAATAAATGTTTTAAAAAAAGTTCTTTTCAGAACTAACTACTCTGGTTAAAGAAAGATCTAAACTTGTATGCTAGTGTGTCAAAGTTGAGATGAATGTATGTGTAGTGCATAATTGACTGTAAAAATAAATTTCTCGTGTGTGGTGAATGCATAAGTGCAGAATTATAAAGAAGTGCTGCAGCATGACACTGTAAACTGTTTAATTACAGCGTGCTGTGGTACTTCCGAAGCACAAGGATGTAACATATGTACATAAATATGTTGCAACTCTGTGCTTCTCTCTGCACAGCTGCAAGAAACTGCAAGCATGTGGTGACACAGGCAACCTAGCACCATGGTGCAAGGATGTCCGTGTCTTGTGGAGATTGTTTTTGTGCAAGAAGGGACACCTTCCTTCACAAAAACAATCAGTAAATGCATTTTTCTCCTTCAATATATGCTGTGCATTACAGCATATATTGAACTTGAAAAAATGAGGAGAAGTGAAAACAGTTTTCCTCGTTCTGCTTTGCTATACCAATAGAAGGATGGTGAAGCATTCACAAACATGTCCAGATTCATGATTTCTGATAAATCTGGAAATGTGTCTTGTTTTATGAGTGTTCTGTGTAAACACGCACAACAAAACCTTTAGAACACCTTTTCAACGCAAAGTACTGTGTATAATGAGATTATATTTACATGGAAACAAAAAGGTATACAGAATGCCTTTTCCTCACCTTCTAAATGAGAAGGAGAGTTAATGGTTAGGCCAATTGTTATTATAGGAGTACATTTCGGTACTGATAACAGACAACAAGATACATTTACAACTACTTACGTTTTAGGGAACTGATAGGACATGTTTATATATTACTGAAGGGAAGGGAAGTGACCTAATATGACATTTGCAAAAACACTGACTGATGTGGTTTAAATTAAACTGTTTCATTTCTTTTAATTCTCAAATTATCAAGACCTGCAAAAGAACCATATTAGTCTATTCTGTAGTATATCATATATCTTGCAGACAGGTGTTCTGAAGCTGTCCCCTATTTTATACCACTTTGCATTGCACTTTTCCAACAGAAATCTAGTCCATCCATGTTCCTTTTCTTCCACTGTGTGGAAACACAGTTCATTCTCCATTTTAAGACTTACTAAAACTTACCTCAACAGTAATACATGTAAAAAACAGTACACATTTTATTCACTTGTTTTTATAATCTAAATGGTGGAAAATTTGATATTTTACAATTAAGATCTGTAAAAAAAATAGTTATAACATATAATAACACATTTTTAATAGCACAGCATAATTTTAACATTTTACAAAGTAATTTCTTTGCCTTTATTGCTGTTCTCAGAATATATTGAATTTCACTAGAAACAGTGATTTCAATTGTACTCATCACATAACAGCGGGAAAAAAAACATCAATAAGATCGTTTAAAATAAACAATAATACATCTATAGTAAAATACTAGATAATACAAATCACACGTATATAAAATGATTACTGCTAAGAAAATGTTATAACTTACATTTATAAACACTATAAATAATGCCACTTAAAATTATACACCAAGACAATGTGCAACAAAAAAGTCCATAATTAAAAGAAATACATTTCCTTCTGGCCAAGTTGTATTTTTGCAGTAATTTTTATGTAAATTGTCCAATGATAATCCTAGAAAATGATAACAATAAATTCCTCAGAGGCTGAATTATCTTCTCAAAACTTTGGATTTAAAAATATTAGATATGAATTTGGCAATTCAAAAGGCAAACGTTGTTTGAAAACCAACTCAGCATCATTACAAAGGCTCCAGCCTTTCTCACTTTTGAGATATGCAGTGTAATGTCCTGATGTTATTGAAGGACCATTTTGGAAAATTATTGCTACTGATACAAAAGTCCTTCCAGATATTGATAGTTGTGTAGCAACAAAATGTTTTAATAAAGTGTCCAATTTTCTTCCATCAGCTGTACAACGTTGCATCATTAAAATTATATATTTTCCATATCTTTGGATAAATAATGTTGATAAAATTTCTGATTTGCATTGCCTACACTCCATGTTTTGGTTTGCAGCTTTAACTAATTTACTGAAAGACACTGATTTACAGTCCGGTATTGTCAAATATAAAAATCTTTCAGTGTCTACATTAGTGCTACATGTATACTACAATTTTCACACTGATGTTCCCATTTATAACAAAAGCCATTAATATTCTCTATGTCTACACCTTCATCTTCAAATTCTGTAAGCATATATATTATAAACTCCTGAGCATCTTGTTAGATATTTTGTGTACATTGTGTAGAACCAGAACATCAGAAACGCTTTGAATTTTACTTTTAGTTGTTCTCAATTTTTCATAAAGAGAATACAACAAGAAACAAAATCTTTTTTCCTGATTCTCCATAATTTGCTGTTGCAAACCTTCAAGAAAAAAACATTGACCACTACATTAGCATAGCAGTTGACACCAGAACTGTTTTTCAAACTGAAAACCAACAATCTCTTCAACAGTGTCGTTTTTCTTTTTGCTTGCAATCACAACATTTTCTAGTTTTTTTCCATTCTCTACACCTTCAGTAAATATATTCTCATACCTTCTTTTTCGAGCAACCACACGCTTTTCAAATACGGGATATTGACCTAAATTAGGAGCATATGTTCTTCTTAACCTATTGTATTCTTTAACACCGTTGGCATCTGCAGTAATCTTGGTGCCATCAAAATCAACCAAAAACAAACCAGATGAGGCGTGACTAAGCGGCCGTGAGCTTGAACAGGCTCTTCCCGACCCGCGGCGACTAATTACTTTGCAGCCTGCATACCCGGACAGAAGCCCTCCCACGGTGCCCATCGGAGCAGCTACCACCCCCGTGAAGCCCCCGGTGAGGCTCTCCGGCACGAAGATCCTCGTTACACCGACGTTTTGGCACTCGGCTGCGGAGGCACCCAAACCACGCGAGGTGGCGGCCCTGAAGCGCTGAATAGAGCACGTCCTGCTCGGCCTTGGCGGCCTCCTGTTGACTCCCCCCCCCTCCACTGGGTGACACGCGGAGATGGGCTCGGCCCCTGAAAGCATTACAGAGGTGACGTGGAGGGGCTGAAGGGGTGGCGTCCTGACCGCCGTCGCCGGTCGCTGAGGTGGTGTCGGCCCCGGATCGGGGCAAAAATTTAGGTCCGGGCTTTGCGGCCTAACTGCAACTGATGCAGTATTGATGGCACGGCGTCGCTGCAGCACGAGATATGTACGACACAAGGTACTTTGACCCACCGCAGCCTGCATTGCACACGGCGGACCCTGGAATAGCCTCTGGGAGTGCTCCTTTCAAACCCCGATAGCGCTTGGGGCGAAGATAACTCTGAGGTGCCCAAGACACACTGGGATGCCGGGGGGTCTATGAGGACCCGCTGGGTGCCGGTCTGATACAGAAAAGGGGGTGGTGATGAACAGAGTGTCTGAATCAAGCAGACCACTCTTACCCAGTCCAAAGATCAGGGCTTGATCCATCACCGTTATTTATCTCACTGCCCCATCCCAGCTCAGAACCTGGCTATATGCAAATTAGTCTGTCCCTGGCCCAGTGCATCATGGGAACAGGGCAGACCAAACTACCAAGCCAATTCTTCACCAGAAAGGAGACAAGCTACCGGGGACCGGTTTCTGGCATTTCAGCCTCTTCGGCCCGGCTTGCTTGAATCCTGATGGAGCAGTGAGAAAGGGACTCATGTCTGAGTATACCCTGCCACACCTATAGTGGCCAAAAATGATACAGAAAAGGGGGTGGTGATGAACAGAGTGTCTGAATCAAGCAGACCACTCTTACCCAGTCCAAAGATCAGGGCTTGATCCATCACCGTTATTTATCTCACTGCCCCATCCCAGCTCAGAACCTGGCTATATGCAAATTAGTCTGTCCCTGGCCCAGTGCATCATGGGAACAGGGCAGACCAAACTACCAAGCCAATTCTTCACCAGAAAGGAGACAAGCTACCGGGGACCGGTTTCTGGCATTTCAGCCTCTTCGGCCCGGCTTGCTTGAATCCTGATGGAGCAGTGAGAAAGGGACTCATGTCTGAGTATACCCTGCCACACCTATAGTGGCCAAAAATGATACAGAAAAGGGGGTGGTGATGAACAGAGTGTCTGAATCAAGCAGACCACTCTTACCCAGTCCAAAGATCAGGGCTTGATCCATCACCGTTATTTATCTCACTGCCCCATCCCAGCTCAGAACCTGGCTATATGCAAATTAGTCTGTCCCTGGCCCAGTGCATCATGGGAACAGGGCAGACCAAACTACCAAGCCAATTCTTCACCAGAAAGGAGACAAGCTACCGGGGACCGGTTTCTGGCATTTCAGCCTCTTCGGCCCGGCTTGCTTGAATCCTGATGGAGCAGTGAGAAAGGGACTCATGTCTGAGTATACCCTGCCACACCTATAGTGGCCAAAAATGATACAGAAAAGGGGGTGGTGATGAACAGAGTGTCTGAATCAAGCAGACCACTCTTACCCAGTCCAAAGATCAGGGCTTGATCCATCACCGTTATTTATCTCACTGCCCCATCCCAGCTCAGAACCTGGCTATATGCAAATTAGTCTGTCCCTGGCCCAGTGCATCATGGGAACAGGGCAGACCAAACTACCAAGCCAATTCTTCACCAGAAAGGAGACAAGCTACCGGGGACCGGTTTCTGGCATTTCAGCCTCTTCGGCCCGGCTTGCTTGAATCCTGATGGAGCAGTGAGAAAGGGACTCATGTCTGAGTATACCCTGCCACACCTATAGTGGCCAAAAATGATACAGAAAAGGGGGTGGTGATGAACAGAGTGTCTGAATCAAGCAGACCACTCTTACCCAGTCCAAAGATCAGGGCTTGATCCATCACCGTTATTTATCTCACTGCCCCATCCCAGCTCAGAACCTGGCTATATGCAAATTAGTCTGTCCCTGGCCCAGTGCATCATGGGAACAGGGCAGACCAAACTACCAAGCCAATTCTTCACCAGAAAGGAGACAAGCTACCGGGGACCGGTTTCTGGCATTTCAGCCTCTTCGGCCCGGCTTGCTTGAATCCTGATGGAGCAGTGAGAAAGGGACTCATGTCTGAGTATACCCTGCCACACCTATAGTGGCCAAAAATGATACAGAAAAGGGGGTGGTGATGAACAGAGTGTCTGAATCAAGCAGACCACTCTTACCCAGTCCAAAGATCAGGGCTTGATCCATCACCGTTATTTATCTCACTGCCCCATCCCAGCTCAGAACCTGGCTATATGCAAATTAGTCTGTCCCTGGCCCAGTGCATCATGGGAACAGGGCAGACCAAACTACCAAGCCAATTCTTCACCAGAAAGGAGACAAGCTACCGGGGACCGGTTTCTGGCATTTCAGCCTCTTCGGCCCGGCTTGCTTGAATCCTGATGGAGCAGTGAGAAAGGGACTCATGTCTGAGTATACCCTGCCACACCTATAGTGGCCAAAAATGATACAGAAAAGGGGGTGGTGATGAACAGAGTGTCTGAATCAAGCAGACCACTCTTACCCAGTCCAAAGATCAGGGCTTGATCCATCACCGTTATTTATCTCACTGCCCCATCCCAGCTCAGAACCTGGCTATATGCAAATTAGTCTGTCCCTGGCCCAGTGCATCATGGGAACAGGGCAGACCAAACTACCAAGCCAATTCTTCACCAGAAAGGAGACAAGCTACCGGGGACCGGTTTCTGGCATTTCAGCCTCTTCGGCCCGGCTTGCTTGAATCCTGATGGAGCAGTGAGAAAGGGACTCATGTCTGAGTATACCCTGCCACACCTATAGTGGCCAAAAATGATACAGAAAAGGGGGTGGTGATGAACAGAGTGTCTGAATCAAGCAGACCACTCTTACCCAGTCCAAAGATCAGGGCTTGATCCATCACCGTTATTTATCTCACTGCCCCATCCCAGCTCAGAACCTGGCTATATGCAAATTAGTCTGTCCCTGGCCCAGTGCATCATGGGAACAGGGCAGACCAAACTACCAAGCCAATTCTTCACCAGAAAGGAGACAAGCTACCGGGGACCGGTTTCTGGCATTTCAGCCTCTTCGGCCCGGCTTGCTTGAATCCTGATGGAGCAGTGAGAAAGGGACTCATGTCTGAGTATACCCTGCCACACCTATAGTGGCCAAAAATGATACAGAAAAGGGGGTGGTGATGAACAGAGTGTCTGAATCAAGCAGACCACTCTTACCCAGTCCAAAGATCAGGGCTTGATCCATCACCGTTATTTATCTCACTGCCCCATCCCAGCTCAGAACCTGGCTATATGCAAATTAGTCTGTCCCTGGCCCAGTGCATCATGGGAACAGGGCAGACCAAACTACCAAGCCAATTCTTCACCAGAAAGGAGACAAGCTACCGGGGACCGGTTTCTGGCATTTCAGCCTCTTCGGCCCGGCTTGCTTGAATCCTGATGGAGCAGTGAGAAAGGGACTCATGTCTGAGTATACCCTGCCACACCTATAGTGGCCAAAAATGATACAGAAAAGGGGGTGGTGATGAACAGAGTGTCTGAATCAAGCAGACCACTCTTACCCAGTCCAAAGATCAGGGCTTGATCCATCACCGTTATTTATCTCACTGCCCCATCCCAGCTCAGAACCTGGCTATATGCAAATTAGTCTGTCCCTGGCCCAGTGCATCATGGGAACAGGGCAGACCAAACTACCAAGCCAATTCTTCACCAGAAAGGAGACAAGCTACCGGGGACCGGTTTCTGGCATTTCAGCCTCTTCGGCCCGGCTTGCTTGAATCCTGATGGAGCAGTGAGAAAGGGACTCATGTCTGAGTATACCCTGCCACACCTATAGTGGCCAAAAATGATACAGAAAAGGGGGTGGTGATGAACAGAGTGTCTGAATCAAGCAGACCACTCTTACCCAGTCCAAAGATCAGGGCTTGATCCATCACCGTTATTTATCTCACTGCCCCATCCCAGCTCAGAACCTGGCTATATGCAAATTAGTCTGTCCCTGGCCCAGTGCATCATGGGAACAGGGCAGACCAAACTACCAAGCCAATTCTTCACCAGAAAGGAGACAAGCTACCGGGGACCGGTTTCTGGCATTTCAGCCTCTTCGGCCCGGCTTGCTTGAATCCTGATGGAGCAGTGAGAAAGGGACTCATGTCTGAGTATACCCTGCCACACCTATAGTGGCCAAAAATGATACAGAAAAGGGGGTGGTGATGAACAGAGTGTCTGAATCAAGCAGACCACTCTTACCCAGTCCAAAGATCAGGGCTTGATCCATCACCGTTATTTATCTCACTGCCCCATCCCAGCTCAGAACCTGGCTATATGCAAATTAGTCTGTCCCTGGCCCAGTGCATCATGGGAACAGGGCAGACCAAACTACCAAGCCAATTCTTCACCAGAAAGGAGACAAGCTACCGGGGACCGGTTTCTGGCAT
The DNA here is from genome assembly GCF_964263255.1 of Lissotriton vulgaris. Classification (NCBI taxonomy): domain Eukaryota; kingdom Metazoa; phylum Chordata; class Amphibia; order Caudata; family Salamandridae; genus Lissotriton; species Lissotriton vulgaris. The sequence continues at coordinate 1,716,141,059 of NC_141689.1, read as the reverse complement.
TTCAGCCTCTTCGGCCCGGCTTGCTTGAATCCTGATGGAGCAGTGAGAAAGGGACTCATGTCTGAGTATACCCTGCCACACCTATAGTGGCCAAAAATGATACAGAAAAGGGGGTGGTGATGAACAGAGTGTCTGAATCAAGCAGACCACTCTTACCCAGTCCAAAGATCAGGGCTTGATCCATCACCGTTATTTATCTCACTGCCCCATCCCAGCTCAGAACCTGGCTATATGCAAATTAGTCTGTCCCTGGCCCAGTGCATCATGGGAACAGGGCAGACCAAACTACCAAGCCAATTCTTCACCAGAAAGGAGACAAGCTACCGGGGACCGGTTTCTGGCATTTCAGCCTCTTCGGCCCGGCTTGCTTGAATCCTGATGGAGCAGTGAGAAAGGGACTCATGTCTGAGTATACCCTGCCACACCTATAGTGGCCAAAAATGATACAGAAAAGGGGGTGGTGATGAACAGAGTGTCTGAATCAAGCAGACCACTCTTACCCAGTCCAAAGATCAGGGCTTGATCCATCACCGTTATTTATCTCACTGCCCCATCCCAGCTCAGAACCTGGCTATATGCAAATTAGTCTGTCCCTGGCCCAGTGCATCATGGGAACAGGGCAGACCAAACTACCAAGCCAATTCTTCACCAGAAAGGAGACAAGCTACCGGGGACCGGTTTCTGGCATTTCAGCCTCTTCGGCCCGGCTTGCTTGAATCCTGATGGAGCAGTGAGAAAGGGACTCATGTCTGAGTATACCCTGCCACACCTATAGTGGCCAAAAATGATACAGAAAAGGGGGTGGTGATGAACAGAGTGTCTGAATCAAGCAGACCACTCTTACCCAGTCCAAAGATCAGGGCTTGATCCATCACCGTTATTTATCTCACTGCCCCATCCCAGCTCAGAACCTGGCTATATGCAAATTAGTCTGTCCCTGGCCCAGTGCATCATGGGAACAGGGCAGACCAAACTACCAAGCCAATTCTTCACCAGAAAGGAGACAAGCTACCGGTCTGGACCCGAGTGTCATCCACCCCCTTCCCGCCTCGCTCAAAGCGCACCCGGCTGGATCGCTTGGCCGCTGATTGCTCCACCCCCCTCCTTAGCCTAATGTGCAGTGATGATGGTCGCGTCCCGCCTTTAAAGGATCCGGGGGTGTGAGGTGAATCCCTCAGCGATCTGTCGGCCATGTGCCCAGACACTCACTGACTGTCCCGGGTCTGGACATAAGTAACACAGCGCTGAAACATTTCCTACGAAGTGTCCCAACGGCTAGCCTTTAGCTGGGGGGTCAAAATGGCGACAGGAGGCAGAAGCTCCAAGACTAACGCTCAGGCGAGACTGTCCAAGTATGCATGGCAGCAGGGTGGAGAAAAAGCCGACCCGATAAGAACGGACAAAGACGGCGCAAAAGGGTTGTCTCCCCAACCTAAGGAGCCCACGCTCCATAATGTCCTGGCAGCCATCCGGGGAAAGCGAACGTCTATGGACTCTGTAACAACAAAAGTTTCATTACTTCGTGCCGATTTTAAGCAGACGAATGAAAAAGTGCGTGAACTCAAGTTGGTGTCGGCGGCACTCCAGGAAGACACTTCCGAGCTCCAGCACTAAATGTCGGACATGGTAAAAAGACAGGCTCGTATGGCACAGTAGCTCGATGACTATGAAGGGAGGGCCCGTCACAACAACGTCAGGATTCTTGGGGTCCCAGAGAAAACGGAGGGGCCGACGGCGGATCTCTATGTGGAAGAGCTAATCGCGAAACATTTAAAGCCTAAGGCGTTGTCTGCATATTTCTCCATAGAACGAGCCCATAGAGTGCCGGCCGGGAGGCCTAAAGTCGGGGCCCCTCCCAGACCAATTATCGCCAGAGTCTTCAACTGTCGGGACCGTGACAATATTTTACAAATGGCCAGAGCGGGCCCCCCACTAAAGATCGACAACTACGAGGTCTCCTTTTTTCCGGACTACACGGCTCGGGTCCAAGCACAACGACGCAGCTTCCAGGCGGTGAAACAAGAACTGCGAGGCAGAGACATTAAGTATGCAATGCTTTTTCTAGCAGAATTAAGAGTCAAAAGGGACGGTAAATCATTGTTTTTTGACTCACCTGAGGCAACCTGGGACTGGCTGGCTGGATGGATGGACTAAAGTTGGAGTCAAATCCAGTGGACACCACGGCGCACCGGAGCGGGGGCCTGGAGATAGACCGGAGTCCGCAGCGATGGGGGATGACCTGGGGGCAAGCGGCCTCTTGGAACAGGAGTGAGAGACACAGGAGACCCGTAGAAGAACTGACCCTGATGACCACTTGCAAGTAATGGGGGGACAGGTTGTTTGCATAGGATGCTGTTGGGAGTAGGTATCTGACTTTAGTGATTCCGGGTATGTAATGTAGTTAACTGAATTTACTTAGACGTGTTATGGTGATTTTCAGTAGGCAGATATTCTTGATTGCAGACTGCATTGTAATGACCTGTTAGTTTGATAATTTTGCCACGGGGAGGGAGGGAAGGATTCATCTCTACGCAGTTAGTATGGGTGGGGGACTCACAGGCACTCTGCCGAGTTGGGGGGTGGGCAATTTGCAGTCCACAGGCAGGGGAGCAGGGAGGGCAGTGGAGGGGAGTCAATGGGACGTTTCAGGGGTGGGATGGAACAAAGATATTGGTGGAACTGACCATAGTGAATGTGTACAAATTCAGATTGAGCTGTTTGAGGGGGGAAGGGTTGGTTGCACTTTGTTTTGTGCTGTACTTCAAGGATACAAGTGATCGCATCGGTGGAATGCTGCAGAGCTTTCAAGGATGTCTTAACTATGATGGCAGACGAGGTCTTGGGTGATGTGATAACATACGACACTGCCCCAATTGTGGCTCTGGTACCCCCCCTGACCCTGCTTACCTGGAATGTGTACGGTTTTGGGGGACAAAATTAAGAGAGGTTTGGTTTTGCAATATGTACGTAGGGTAGCCCCAGCACTGGTACTACTTCAAGAAACGCATCTGGTGGGTTCGACTTGTAAGGCTTTGGATCGATGGGGTTACACAATGGTGATACAATCTGAGTTTTTCTCTGGTTCCAGGTGGGTGGGAATCCTGATGCGCAAGAGTTTTCCCGTGATAGTACAACAGGTGTGGAAAGACGCATGCGGGCAATTTGCAGCTATCCCCTGCTTATGGGAGGGGAAGAGATTCAACGTGGTATCGAAATACATTCCAACTGCCTTACAGTCTGTAGCTCTCCCCGCCCTCAGTACATTTCTGCTCACACTCCCTGAGGGCGAGCTCATATTGGGCGTAGACTTTAATGTGGTTCTCGATGAAGGTCTTGACCACCACCCTAGCAGGATGACAGGGATGAAAAAGGCGTGGCTGAAACATTATGTAGACGCTATGGGTCTTACGGACGGGTGGAGGTTCAGGCACCCCGGGGAACGTGGCTACACCTTTTATTCAGGGGTACACAATAGTCTTTCTCATATTGACCATTTCTAAGTCTCTACTGACAGCTTGCCACACATATTAGATGTAAAGATAGGTCCAAGGGGCATATCGGATCATTCCCCGCTTTTCATGGTATACACCTCTCATGTAAAAACTCGGAGGCGTATTTTCCAGATCTCGCCCCATTATTTACAGATTTCTAAAATCAGAAAGGACCTAGTCACGGCTATGAAATTTTACTTCCAAGTGAATGTCACTTCCGTGGACTCACCTGCGGTCCTATGGGAAGCATACAAAACGGTGCTGAGAGGCCAGGCGATAGCCTCCATAACAGGCCACAAGTGGACTGTGCAGGAAGATCTTGCAACACTAGAGCGCGACCTAGACACTTTGCAGACCAAACTCGATCAAGATCCCACTGAGGGGGCTCAGCGTCTATTACGCCTCAAACAGACGGAATTTGCGGAGTATCAGCGAGTGCAGGTCAGACAAAGGCTTAAGCGCACTCAACATATCATATACGAGGTTGGTGACAATGCAGGGAGACTGCTGGCGTGGCTCGAAAAGAAAGACAATGCCCAGAGAACGATAGCACAACTTCGCTCCACCAACGGTGTGATGCACACTTCGCCCACAAATATAGTAAACACTTTGGCTAATTACTTTGAAGCGGTTTACACATCCTCCTCTGAGGAGGCGCAGACTTACATTAAAGATATCCAAATGCCCTCAATTTCAGACGCAGACGCTGACCTTCTGGAATCAGACGTCACTATAGATGAGGTCGTGGGCACTAATCACTCCTTGCAGTCGGACAAGACTGCGGGGCGAAATGGAGTCCCGATAGAAGTATATAAGCGCGTCTCGGATCACGTGGCCCCACATCTGTTGCGAACGTTTAAAGACGGCTTGACCGTGGGGGAATTGCCTAGAGATCAGCGGACGGCAATGATTATAGCCATATCAAAACCCGGTAAACCCCCAAACGAATGTACATCATACCGCCCTATTTCACTATTGAATGCGGAAGCAAAAATACTGGCCAAAATGATCGCAGTGCGACTAACCCCACGTTTGGAGAATCTGGTGCATCCGGATAAATCCGGATTCATGCCACACAGGAGCACTGCTCTAAATCAAAGACGAGTTCATGCGGTCATGGCGCAGATCCCAGTTTTATCGGAACCGGCGATGATCTTGTCTTTAGACGCACAAATGGCCTTCGACATGGTCGGGTGGCCGTATTTATTTGCGGTGTTGCGACATCAAGGCTTTGGGCCGAAGTTTTGCGCATGGGTCAAACTCCTGTATACGAATCCTCTTGCAAATGTTGTGGCCAATGGCCATATTTCCAGGGATTTCCGGCTAGGTTGTGGTACGTGTCAGGGATGCCCCCTGTTGCCTCTGCTTTTTGCACTGATTCTAGAACCGTTGGCAGCATGGATAAGGTGGGACCCCATGATAAAAGGTCTCAACTGGACTGAATCCTGGGAGGACCGCATATCGTTGTATGCTGATGATATTCTTCTTTACTTGACTCGTCCCAGGCGTTCACTCATGGTTCTCCTTGACATCTGTAAGATTTTTGGGAGGGCCTCGGGATACACCATCAATTGGGCCAAGTCGGTATTATTTGTCCTTAAAGGGCCCCCGCCACTCCTCCCGAATGACTGCCCGCCGAAGGGGTACTGACGGATCCCTCAAGTATTTGAGGTTATGGGTGACACCGAATCAAGAGATTTTCTATCACCATAATTTGCTGCCACCACTTGAGCGATTCCGCACGGATGTGAGGCATTGGCACACCGTACCGCTGACACTGCTAGGAAAAGCCGCTTTATTTAAAATTATGACATTACCGCGATTCCTTTATATCCTGGAAAATACTCCATTACTAGTGCCTCCGAAATACTTTCAGTCCATAAACGCATTAGTTTCAGGCCTACTCTGGGGGGACAAACCAGCATGCATTTCCCGACTAAAGTTGGTACGAGGATGGTTTGATGGAGTCATCACGCTTCCAGATGTCCAGTTGTACTATTGGGCATCACAACTAAAGATCATAAATCACTGGCTCCACGCCCCGCAGACGGAGCCTGCGTTCAAGGTGGATAGATATCACCTAGGGGTTGGAGGAGTGATGAGCGCGCTCTATGATCCCCGGGGTGTAGCAGCCCTGATAGGCCCCACAGCTCACACGGTGAAGCTCAGGCACATGGCATCAGCACGTCTCAAGTGTCAGAACATGATCACGCAGATGACACCACTTTGGGCATCGCGCCGCCTCGGCCGTCTTTGTAATACTAAGGGATTTGAGGCCTGGGACCGCATAGGAATTTCAACGATTGGAGACATTTATAGCCGGGGTAAAATCCTCACTTTTGACCAACTAGCGGCCCAATTCACTTTGGTGGAGGCGGAACGTTTCGTTATTTGCAAATCACTCAAGCCCTGCAGTCGGTGCTCCCGGCTGAGGGAAAGCTATGTGAATCCACTCCCTTAGAGGATAGACTGCTTACGGAACACATGCTTAACAAGGCGACCTCACTGGTCTATCGTAAGTTAATTAATAATATGCCTGACCCCATGGACAGACTTAAAACCGCCTGGACTACAGAACTAGGTGACTTCGAAGAATCAGACTGGCAGACCGCGCTCTCCTCAGGAGGTTGCTGTATCATCACGGCTCAGACTGGTACTATTGAAAGTCCTACAACGAGTATATTACACTAGGGTCACACTACATAAGATAGGAAGAGCCACACACAAGTATTGCCTGAGATACTGCGGAGAGGATGGGACGTTTTATTATACTATCTGGGAATGCCCTTTGAATGCTAGTTATTGGTCCAAGGTAATGCGGACTATATCCCAAGTGGTAAATGTTTCGCTGCTCCCTGAGCCACGTCATTGCCTGCTGAACATTTGCGAACCGAATGATTAGAAGTACTGCTTATGATATTTGTGTTTTCTTGTGATCATATAATGTGTCCACTACATGTCTTCATATTAATTAGGCACGATTGATAAGTACAATGTATACCTTGAGAATGTCCAATGTTCACTTTTATTATCAATAAAAATTGTTTAATAAAAAAAACAAAAAAACAACAAAAAAACAGATATTGTTCTGACTCTGGACAAAGCAACATATGCCATACCTTCTTTAAACACAGATTTCCAATGTTCACCAACGCACTGTCAACACTTAAACCTTGAGATTTATGAATAGTCACTGCACATGCCAGAGAAAATGGAAACTGTTTTCTACGGACATATACATTTTTAACAAGCAAAAAACGAACAGAACAACAACCAATTTGTTTCACTTCTTCAATCTGATCAAATTTAATCTTTAAGAATTTAATACCATCTTTATTTTGATAAATAACAAAATCCACAACTTTGCCCATTGCTCCATTAACTAAAACTTTTTCTTATTAATTAACCCTCAAAATTATCCAACAGTTTCTACATGCATAAAGGATCTCTTCGAAACCAGCAATTTTAGATATTGATTTTTCTAAAGAATCCACTTTTGTTTTTAAGTTTTCGGTTAAAATAATAGTGATTCCTTCATGTTCTATTTTATCGATGGCTTCCATTTTTATTATTTCTTCATTTTCCAGTTTCAAAAGTTGTTTGCTGAATATAGAACACTCACGCAGTGTTGGCATTACGCAGATTACAGATTTCTTATCTGCAATTTCCATGTATATTTTCTCAGGAACTATATATTCATTTGGAAATAAATTGGAAAGTAATTGAGTCTGTAAAGCTTGTTTGCCATATTCTGTCAATAGTCCAATTCTTATATCTTGGAGAATAGTTCCATAATCAACATCATTTGCCTGTCGCATATTTGCAATGAGTTCTTTGTATTCAAAATATAACTAAATGTTCACATTTCCAACACTACTCAGAGACTTTCTGGTGTCTTCATGCGCAAATGTTTCAAAAACTGGTTGTCCTTTTACAGGAGTCAGTTGCAGTAGATCTCCAAAAACGATGACGTGTTTTCCTCCAAATAATACGTCATACTCTGATTTAAGAATTTGCTGCATTCTTAAATGCACAAAGTCAAGCATTAAGTTTTACACCATGCTAACCTCATCAATAATGAGAAGTTTCATTTTCTTCAAGACTCTTGAAACTTCACAGCAAGCTTCCCCAGATAGCTTGCGGGATTCCAATTTGTTTTCATGCTCTACTGGTAGCATTAGTAAACGATGTAAAATAATTCCTTTAATGTTGTGTGCTGCCAACCCAGTTGGTGCAGTGACAACACAAGACAAATGCAACTCAGTGTTTTCCGTAGATAACTTGTAATTACTTTAAGTAAAAAACGTATTCCTGTTCCAGCTTGTCCAATCATGTACATTCGGATAGGTTGAAATGACATAGATGAACACTCTTTCTTTTCATGAAGTAATCCATGGTCAATCTGTTGTCTCACTTGCTCATATATTTCTTTCTGCTCAACATTTAGTTGTTCTTCCAAGTTTCCTAAGTTTGTTACATCTTCTTGAGCTTGATGCATTGCTGTTTCCACCTCATTCATGGCGATTGCTGCTTCATTTTCCACAATTTGATGTCCTAGTGGATCTTGACTCAGCGCAGTAAAACTTTGATTGTCTTGAGAACTGTACTCCTGCAATCTCAGCTGCAATTGTAGCTTTTGATCAATTTCATTGTTCAACATTTTCAAGTAATTTGCAAAGGCACTGCATTGTATGCTATCTTTACACGCATTAAAGGAATCTTCATAGCTCTGGAAATCTCCAAGTAATTCCAGTTCTGAACGCCATGGTTTGAATAGTTGTAAAAGAGGTAAATAGTAAAATTCTGTTTTATCAGCAGTGTCACAACTCAGCTTCCTGTGATTAATCAAATTTCCTTTTGTTTGTTTCACCAAATATCCTTCAGAACCAATGATGCCATATTTTCCATCATTGATGTTCTCTGTAGTATTTCGTTTAAAAGTGTAATTTTGCAGCACTTCATAGAGACACATGTTCTCAAGATGATGACTTCTGTTTGGGTAATATGTGTCCAACAACATCCGTTTTAAAAATTTCTGTACTTTCTGGATCTTTTTCTGCTAAGTATTCAATTTCTTGAACAGATTTCAGTACTCGATTTTGCATTGCTGCAAGACCTAGACTCACATAAAGGATTCTTCTAGATTTGGAGTATTGATATGCTCCGATTTCTCGATGCGATAACGTCTTCAAACAGAAACTGTATAATTTCTTACTCAGAGTCTTCTTGTGAGAAATCTCTTCCCACATTTCTTTCAATTCTGTCTTTTCTGATTTTGTAATATAAGATGTTACATGTCGAGCAACAGCAATTGAATTGTCCACAACTTACTGAATATCCATGTTAGCATTCCACATGGACAAAATGACTGGGTTATAGTCATTTATGTATTTTTGACTCTTCATTTCTTTTTAAGTTGTAGGTATTTATTGGAGCCTTTCTTGTGATAGTATGTCGCAAAGATGACATACAACTATTCACTCTTCCTTTCGATATTGCAGGACGTTGAAATCCAAAACGACATTTGGTGTAGAACTTGTCCTTAGAATTGTACTTTCGTTGACAGTATTTTCTACATCGGTGGCTTTGGAATCGTAACACTTGTGCTCGTATGTTCTTTTCTTCTGTGCTTTTGGGTACAGCACATGTTGCATATTGTTCAATAAAACTCAAAATATTATCATCTGCATCTGTTCCAAATTTGGGAGCGTCCTTAATCTATAACAGCATATGTATATGAGGAGCACCTCTTGCTTGATACTCTTTTCTCCAAAAGAAATCCACAACTTCTCCGAGAGGAGGATTTTTTTTATTGCAGATAAAAGACAAAATGGAAAGGGGCGACCAATCGGTCCCCCCGAACGTATGGCAGAGTACCACGATCCCCCCGGGAAGCCATCTTGGGCGGGAGGCGAGTCTCGGCTGGTATGCCCGAAGCGGCGTAGCCGGGGCGCGCCTATTCCCGCCCTAGAGTGGGTTGGCCTAGACACTGACGCGGCTGGCCACGCCCTTGGGGCAGGCAGGGGCGGGTTTACGCCCGCCCTGAAGATGGATAAAAGGAGGAACAAGACCAGAAAGCATCCTCTTGTTCCTGTGCTCTGAAGCTGCACCTCCTCGCTGCACGTGAGCTCGAGACGGAACGAAGAGCCAATTTTGAGCGTTGTAATCGTTCTTGTTTGTTTTCCAGATACTCTGTTGGAGGATGCCGAAGAAGGCGGGAAAGCGAATGACTACCGACCAGATGCTGCGTGTTCTCATGAAAGAGGTGACTGACCTAAAGAGGCGAATGGATAAAGACGAGGAAGGGGGGCCGAAACGTCCTTTGGTGGGAGCAGCCCCGGGAGGAAAAGGCAAGAGGCCCAGGAGGGGAGCAGCTGGGGGAGATATCCCGGGTCCCAGTGTCCCGCTCGAAGCACCCACTCCCGTGCCGGAGGAAGGGAATCTGATTCCCGTTGTGGTCACCCCCGTGTCCGAGGAAGATATGCCGCCCGAGCTGGCAGCACAATTAGCAGCGTGGTTGGGTAAAGGTAGCGAGGGCGCCACGGCTGTCGACGCGCAGGTGTTGATGAAGCAACTGCGTGAAACACGGGAAGCAGCGAGGGTATCCACGCCGGCTGCGGCCGTAGAGAAGCCACAGGGGACGGTTTCAGTCACAGACACAGCGTCCGGTTCAGGTAAGCGGCCATTGCCGATTGCGAGGGAGGAGTCGGCACCCTCTCGAAGGGAGAAGTTGGGTCAGCATGTCCCTTTAGCTATTAAAGAAAAGATATGGGCAGGGGAGTATGTAAACATCTTCTCGTTGCTTACTGATCATTATGAGATGGAGCATGTTAAGGGCCAGAAGGACCTCATGCATCCGAGTGTTTGGCGCGCAAAGATGGCCGCCTTTAAGGTAAATGAAAACATTGGCAATTGGGGAAAGGCGTGGGGGGTTTTCACATCGATCTTGGGAGAACGAAGGCCCGAATTGCTACCCGAATTGCCGATTTATCAGTCACGGATCATGGGGTACTCTGTATCACACGAGGGTAATCATTGGTTCTGCTATGATAATATTTTCAGAAAAGCAAAAGAACATGATAACAACTTAACTTGGGATTGTTATGATTCTGTGTCCTGGTCCAAAATGAAGGATACTGGTATGTTGAAATTGCCATTGGTAGGGAGTAACGTGGGCGAATCCTCCCGTCAGTATGCGGGGACACCCTTTCGATCAGGTACGGGTACCGACAATCACTCGAGGCCTACCGGTAATGCAGGTGAAAAGGGGGTTTGTTGGAACTTTAACAGGGGTAAATGTACTAGGCCCCAGGGGTCGTGCAAATTTAGACACGAATGTAGTGGGTGTGGGCAATCATCCCATCCTGAGTCCACGTGCAGAGCCAAAACGGGTGATAACGGGGGTAGAGGAGGTGCCAAACAGGTCTAACATAGTCCGAGGGGCGCCTTTACCTACCCCGATTGATACCTTGGCAATGATTCCCTGGCTCAGTGAATACCCGGATCGTGCTTCCGCTGGGGTGGTGCGGAACGGGTTTTCATATGGTTTCCGCATCCCAGTGGGGGACTTTCAGGGTGTGGAAAAATGCAAAAATCAGATATCGGTCTTGCAGCATACGACCGTGGTACAGGAAAAGATCCGGAAGGAGGTTACTCGAGGTCGAGTCGCCGGTCCGTTTAGTGTACCCCCGGTTGCTAACTTTGTTTGTTCGCCTTTAGGAGTGGTCCCCAAGAAGGACCCGGGTGAGTTTCGGCTGATACATAATTTGTCAGCCCCACGTGGTCTTTCTGTAAACGAAGCGATAGACCCGGAAATGTGTTCGGTGCGGTACGCATCCTTCGATGAGGCCGTAGCCATTTTGAATCGCCTGGGGCCCGGTGCGCTGATGGCAAAATCTGATATCGAGTCAGCGTTCCGGTTGCTCCCGGTACATCCAGACGATCAGCGTCTCCTGGGATTCATGTTTCAGGGTCAGTATTACATGGATAGGTGTATGCCGATGGGATGCTCTATATCTTGTGCCTATTTCGAGAAATTCAGTAGTTTCCTACAATGGGTCTTCACTAAGAAGACGGGTTTCCAACATGTGATGCATTATCTCGATGATTTTTTGTTCCTGGGGGCAGCCGGGGATCCGGAATGTGGGCAAGCTTTGGCTGCATTTTGTGTTTTAATGAATCAGTTTGGCGTGCCATTAGCACCAGGTAAGACGGCGGGTCCTTCGACTTGCCTCGAGTTTCTGGGGATCGAGTTAGACTCCGGAGAAGGTTGTTTCCGTTTGCCAGGTGATAAAGTGTTAAAGTTCAGGGCATCCCTGCAAATGTGTATGAGTGAATCTAAGGTTAAGCTGCATCAATTACAGCAGTTAGTGGGACAGTTGAATTTTGCCCTAAGAGTTATACCAATGGCCCGCCCTTTTTCCCGTTCGATCGCTCAAGCCATGGTCGGACTGAAGGAGGGCCATCATCGCACAAGGCTCTCGGCAGAGGTCCGCCAGGACATGCGCATTTGGTTGGCATTTCTGGCGGATTTCAATGGTCGAGTCGTCTGGAACAAACCGGCCGTGTCCTCTGAGGAGCTGGGGCTGTGGACAGATTCGGCAGGGAGCATGGGTTTTGGTGCCATTTTCGGCACTCGATGGTCCGCACAAAAATGGCCGGCATGGTGGCATAACAGTGGACTGACAAGTAACATTGCTTTCCTGGAACTTTTCCCCATTTTGGTGGCCCTGAGAACGTGGCCCGAAGGGTTCAGAGATCACTCTGTGGTATTTTGGTCTGACAATATGACCGTGGTTGAGTGTATCAATAGCCAGGCAGCACGATGCAAATGGATTTTGAGACTGCTCAAGGAAATCGTATTACTGTGTATGCAATTGAATGTGCTATTCAAAGCAAGACATGTCCCGGGGGTAATGAACCAGGCGGCTGATGCCCTTTCTCGTTTTCGTATGCAGGCCTTCTGGGGTTTTCTTCCCACAGCGGACCCGGAGCCAGCACCCTTTCCCGAAGATCTCTGGTCTCTCGGTGCCCTGAACTTCGTAACCTCGTGGGAGAGAGTTTAGCACCCAGGACGAGGAAGGCATATGAAGGGGCGTTCCGGTCCTATTTAGCCTTTTTGGGGATTGCTAGGGAGGAGCTTTGGGGCCAGGAGGAATGGGTAGTGAACTTTCTGATGTCGTTACATCTGACAGGGAAATCGGTGGCCACGGCCCAGAGGCATCGGGCTGCCATTTCCTTTGTTGCTAGGGCTCATGGGATCCAGGACCCGACAGCGTCTTTCGTTGTGCAAAAAGCGCTACGTGGGTGGCAACGCCTTGAGGGTCGCAGAGTAGATGAGAGGCGCCCGATAGGTTTGGATAGGTTGGCCCAGTTATTATCCAGACTCCCTACAACATGTTCATCTCAGTTTGAGACAGTGTTATTCCGAGCCGCTTTTACGCTGGCATTTCATGGGGCTATGCGGGTAAGCGAATTAGTGGCGAGGAACAAGCAGGATGTGACGGGAGGGCTGTGCGCAGAGCACGTTCAGTTCAGAGGGGAGACAATGACTGTCTCGTTTGTGAGGTCCAAGACCGATCAGAGTGGGATGGGTGACTGCATAATTATACGCAGGATTCCCGGGTCGTCCATGTGCCCAGTGAAGTGTTTAGAGGATTATTTAACACGAAGGGTGGCATCATGGGGGGGGACCTTGTTGAGACACGCGGACGCCACCCCACTGACAAGGTTTCAGTTTCAGCGGGTGCTTGCGATGTCGATTACAGCTGCGGGCTTGAACCCGGGCGAGTTTGGGACCCATTCCTTTCGGATAGGGGCTGCTACAGAGGCTACAGCCAGGGGTCTGAATGTGGAACAAGTTAAACGTGTGGGGCGTTGGTCCTCCAATTGTTATAAAAGGTATGTGCGTTTGCACATGTTGTGAAGCTGTAATGATGTACTCACGCTTCTTGTTTTGTTTGGTTTTCAGTTACGCAAGCCTACGAGGCGGGGCGGACTATGCAGTCGACCCAACACCGGGCCAGCGGTCAGACATCACCGGCTGTGAAAAAGGAGGTGTGGGTCGTGGGCCACTCATACGTGAGGCGTGCCGCGGACGTATTCAAGGCAGGTGACATGGTGCACGTGGCTGGGGAATACGGGTACAGTGTGTCCTTCTACGGAAAGGGCGGTCTCTGTATTGACCAGTTTCAATCATTTTTCGAGGGTTTGCTAGGGCGGACGAGGTCACCGCCGTCTGTAGTCATAGTACATCTTGGGGGCAATGATTTGGTCACCACTGGTAGACGACTTCTCCTGGAGGCGATGCTTTCCACTGTAAGTTGGTTAGCGAGGAGAGTTCCAGGGTGCACAATTGCGTGGTCCCATATGATCCCACGAAAAGTGTGGCGGGGGGCCTTTTCTGTTTCTGCTTTAAATCATTCTGTGAGAAAAATTAATAACAAAGTGAGTAGGTTGTTCCGTTCCAATGCACTGCATTCTATCTCGCATGGGTGTATTAATGATGACAGTATGTACTTGGGGGATGGTGTTCATTTGTCTCGGATGGGGAATGAGTTACTCATAGGAGACCTCATAGCTTGGCTGAAGACGTTAAAACATGACCTTTAGGTAGGAGTGTGGTGGGGGGTCCGGATAGCCGGTCAACTATCCGGACCTGTGGCGGTAAGGTCATGATCGGTGAGCACTAATTGGAAGATCCCTATGAGTGGGCGTCACCCATTACGGATGGGGGCGCTCGGGGGAGGTGGCCATTGGCCCCTCAACGGGGAGGCGGTCCCTTCTAAGGATGGGTCGCCGAAAGGAAAGGGAAGGCGGTCAAGGCCCCTTCATGGGTAGGAGGGGTTACAGCCCCCTCCTGGGGAATTTCCCGGGGCCAGGACGTCTGCGACGGCAGATGTGGTAAGTTGTGTGGGGTTTGGGGGGGGTCTACGCTACCTTCTAGATACCTCACACGAGTCCTCGTACGACCTTTAAGTGGCGTCGAGTTTTATTGGGGCCCCCGTCAAGTCAAGGGAAATTGGTAGTTGCACTTGAGGTATGCCTCCGTGCCGCCCCTCACAAGTGAGGGGGATATGTCTGGGTTAGGGATCTTGACACCGGTTACGACCTTGCCGTTGGCCCTTAAACGTTAGGATGTACAATTTCAAAAGTTAAGTAAATGTTTGGTAGGATGTTAGTTCGGCTAGGAGAACCTTTGTATTAGAGGATATGTTAAGGTTAGCCAAACATCGCAATGTGGTAATGAAATTGTACATAATATGAAACTGTTGATTTAATGTTTTAATTTTGTTTCATATTTTAATAAATACGGCCGGGAGGGTCACTCCCTCCCGTCTTCCAAAAACTTCAGAACTGTTTCCGGTTTCCCATCCTTGGGGATTGTGTTGAGAGGGGGTGGCGGGTATCTCAGCCATATAGCTTCAAATCTATGATTGAAATACCTGCATACATTAACAGGATCCAAAGAACACAATTCTCCAGGTGTCTTGTATTCAATGATTTTTATATTCGAATTTGCCTCTCGAAGAAATTCTAGTAACTCATCCCAAGCGTACTCAGCACAGCTCAGGGTAAGGAACCATGTTGGAGTTCCTAAGTTCCTTAGCATACATTTCAGTTCTCCATGACGACGGTACCAATATTCATTAGTCCCACGCTGACATGCCATCAAATAATGAGCTGAGATTCTAGATGATCATCTCTATGGTGCACTTTATCCATAAAATCTTTTGCAGATTCATTTTGCAGATTTGTTCCAGATTTTAGAATATGGTCGACTGCCTATGAAGTCCAGACAAGTCACTTCCAACAAACGATGAAATATGTAAGGGATACATTGTCGAAATCTTGGATCTTCTGCACATAATCTTGTTGTCCAATATTCAAATGCAGGAATTTGCACAGGAAGTTCATTATATCGTCCTCCTTTTCCAGCTGGGAACAACTGTGGAAAACAACGAGCTTCCAAGCTCTCTTCCCATACACACATGGGATTTCCTTTTGCCTTTTTCAATTGGATCAAATCGATTGTGTTTCCCATCCTTTCTTTTGAATGAAGTGGATGCACACTATAATGTTCATAGATTTCTTCACATCTTAAAATGTCCACTTTTTCAATTTGTCCACTTGACGTTTGATTCTAAAAGTATTTCTTCTCCTCCTATATAAACATTCTTATAGTATGCATTGTTTTTATCAAATACAATGTTGCCTTTTGCACTTTCCTAAAATCCACTAACTCCTGCCAGGTTTTCTTATTCTTAATTGGCACACCATTAACAAGAATAACTAGAGGTTCACTTTCTACACTGTCTACATCAATAGTTTCAATATTTTTCTTTAAATCTAACGGTAAATACACCACTTTTCCTATTAATCCTCTTTGTAAATCTGAAGGAGGCAATTTACCTGTTTTAGGCTCCATACGAACATTAGGGTGAAAGGAGTGCATACACTGAATGAGAATAGACTCATAGGTATTGAGATATGTCAGTTGTGGAGGAATAGCAACTAACTCTAAATTATTATGCACAGCTCTAGCAGGCATTCCATTCTCATCTAACTTGTTATAACAATATCCAAAATGCTGATCAGAACCCAAATCAAAATAATTCTCTACCAACAAATAAGTTGCAAATTCCTTCCACTTATCATTATTTTCTTTTTCACTTTTTAAATACAGATCAACACTCGGCGACAACAAATACAAAAAAAATGTGGCCTTTTACCTGAAATCACCTTAAACTTTGCAATTTGATTTTCAAAATTTTTGGTACAACTATGTTCAACATTCTCTGCAACATTTTCTTCTATTAATGTTTGAGTTTCTTCACTCTCTTCTTCAGGACCAAAGTAACAAAACTCAATATCATCAAAAATCTTTTTCACATCTGATACTGACTCTCGCAAAAGAGCGCTGTTCAACTCGTTTAACTTTAGTGCTGGACTTTTTCATAATACAATCTTCTCACTAACTTCCGCATTTGAGTATGATGTACTGCCAACATCCTGAAATGGTGAAAAACTGTTTGACATACTTTCCTTGAAAGACAAGCCAGAAAATGACCTTGCAAATCAGTATGTTTTCTCACTCTGCAAGGGTCTAGTCCTTGCAACAGCTTAATCTTTTGTTTAACAAATTTTTTACAATATGCTTGTAGGAAATTGCGTAATTTATCAATAGATTCTTGTCGTACACTACACATACTACTACAATCCCAAGTGTACACTGGGGCTTTAGGACGTCTGCCTAGAACTTCATCAGCTATCACTTCTTCTGCATTTCTAGGAATCATTTTCTCTTTCTCAATTGGACAACCACCTTTAACCTCATAAGCTCGACCACTGGTGTCAACTGCATGCTACAAATTATTGCTCTGTAAATAACTCTCTTCATTAAAAAAGGCTCAGAACTTGAACTGTGTTTCCATTGTCCTAAAAAAATATTCAAAAAAATTAGTTTTGTTATTTACTCTTTTCCTCTTACTTTTGGCCTTCATTAAATGTACTAGTTTATCTAATGATCAAATTCTCTTCAGTAATAAAATGAAGAGTTTTCTCTTTACTTCAAAAGCCTTTCCAACAATGGATTCAATATGCTTCTTCTTTTTATAAAAGTGTGTTCTCTTTCTATTTTTTTTGTGTCTTTCAGTAAGTTATTCACAACTCTGTTGTAAAATAATTTTTGGCCAATTTCTTTATATTGGTTTTCTCTTCTTTACTATAAGTTGTATCCTTTGTTTTTACATTGCCTTTCCTATTCTTTTCACTTTTTCTTGTGCTTGGAACATTTTCACTGCTTTGCACATTTATATATTTTTTTCTCAGTCTAGTAATCTTTTTTATAAAGTCTTTTGAATTCTTACCAGAAATTGTTCTCTTTTTCGCCACTTTATGTTGGTCTTCCATGAGTTGTGGTTGAGTTTTTTTTCAAAACAGTATCCTTTTTCTGACTTTTTATTTGTATTTCTTTCTGCAGCATGATAACTTTATTTTAACGATGATAAACAGTATCTGTAAAAAATAAACATATATAAGTATTTATTAAAAACGAAAAAAAAATTATTCAGTTTTATTACTATACAAACATATTTCATATAAATTCTAACTAAAAAATTGTTGGCCTGAAGCAGAACTGTGAAAGTTGTAAGAGCACTACATATATAGTGCATACCAGTTTGAAGCACTCCATAACACTAAAACCTGAAGCACTCTATGAGTACATACACATTTTCTAAATGATCACAATACTATAAGGAAAGACACTGAGTGAATTCATAATTGGTTCACTTTTACTTTAGTAAATAGATTACTCCATGGTACATAAATAGTCACAATGGTTTTGCAACACTACAGATTTAGAATTTAGAGTAGTGAAGTGTTGCTTGTCTAGTGTAAGGAATCGTACTGGGGTAGCGTTCTAGGGTAGCGCAGTGGTATTTGGGAAGTGTAGGAGGTCATGCTAGGGTAATGTTTTAGAATTTAGGGAACTGCACTGGTGATTGCATAGTGTAGGTGATCATACTGGGGAAGATGTAGGGTTTAGGGTAGTGCAGTGGTCTTTGTTTAGTGTAGGGGGGTCCTGCTGGAGTAGTGTTCTAGGATAGTGCAGTCATGATTGGGTAGTGTAGGAGGTCATGCTGAGATTGATTTGATGTTTAGGGTAGTGCAATGGTGTTTGGGTAGTGTAGGGGGTTGTACTGGGGGTAGATGTAGGGTATACGGTAGTGCAGTGGACTTTGTGTACTGTAGAGGGTCCTGCTGGGACAGTGTTCTAGGATAGTGCAGTGGTGTTTATATAATGTACTGGGTCGTGCTAGGGATAGTGTTTTAGGATTTAAGATGCAGTGGTGTTTGTATACTGTAGGTGGTCATGCTGAGTATTGCAATGATGTTTGTCTAGTGTAGAAGATCATGGTGAGGTACTGTTCTAGAGTAGTGCACTGGTGTTTATGTAGTGTATGGGGTCATAATAGGGATAGTGTTTTAGAGTTTAAGGTACTGTAGTGGTGTTTGTGTGGTGTATGCAGACGTACTGAAATAGTGTTTTACTTTAGTACAGTAGTGTTTCAGTAGTGTACGAGGTTATACTGGAGTAGTGTTCTACAATAGTCCAGTCGTGATAGGGTAGTGTAGGAGGTGGTGGTGAGATAGATTTAATGTTTAGGGTAATGTTATGGTATTTGAGTAGTGTCCAGGGTCGTGTTGTGTAGTGTTTTATTATTCAGGGTAGTACAGCGGTGTGTATACAGTGTAGGGGGTCATTCTAGGGGTAGATTTAGAGTTTAGAGTACTGCACTGGTCTTTCTGTAGTAAAGAGGGTTGTGTTGTGGTAGTTTTGTAGAAAAGAAACGGGTGTTTGGGTAGTGTCGAATGTTCTGCTGAACTATATTTAAGATTTAGTGTAGGAAAACCACAACATTATATTGCCAATAGCTTTGGCATTGATTGATGATTCTTCTTGAAATTTTTCAAACTTTTGGTCAGCTCAGTTCCACTCCTTCCCTAAAAGTTTGGGGTTGATTGGTGAAGCGGGAGCTGAGAAAAAGGGGATCACAAAATATGTTTTCCCCATGCAATTTCCCAAAAGACCTTTAGCCACGGCTACAGCCCGAACGGCTGAACGGAATTACACTAAATTTGGCAGAGAGGTAGTCCTCAGGTCGGACTTGCGCCTTTCGCATATCTGGTGTCAATCTGTTCAGTAGTTTCTTTGAAAATTACGGTTAAATTCATTTATATATCTATGGGCGCTGAGGATCTGCAGATTGTGGGAGGATTGGCCTCGTAGGATAAGCACACCGTCCTGATGACGTGCTGAATTCTAAATGACTGTCAAGCGGTTGTAAACATTCGAAATCAGGAACTGTTTGCAGCCATTTTGTGCCTTGGTAGAAGCGAGGCTGAGGAAGTCGGTGAAATATATGTGGAACGTGTGAAAAGGGGGCAGGGTAGACACACCCTGACACCCTAGGCCTGCTCAGGGGGTCACATAAGGACACACGAACTACCAAAATACTTCTCTAATACTGAATCCTAAATGCACAGACTCACTGTGTGATTCTAGACAAATAACAATATTCCTTATAAATACAGTAGTAAGATACTATAGTAGTTGTTGGGTAGTGTAAGGGATCCTGGTGTGATAGATGTAAATTTGGAGTAGTGAAATTGTGTTTAGGTAGTATAGGGAGTCATACTGGGGTAGTGTTCTAGCATACAGCAGTGGTATTTATGTACTATAAGAGATCATGCTAGGGATAGCGTTTTAGGCTTTAAGGTAGTGCAGTGGTGTTTGTGTAGTATAGGGGCTCGTGGTACAGTGGTGTTCTAGGAAATAAACTGGTGTTTGGCTATTGTAGTAGGTTCTGCTGAAGTAGATTTAAAGTTTAGGGTAGTAAAGTGGTGAATAAGTAGTGTAGGTGGTCATGCTAGAGGTAGATTAAGGGTTTACAATAGTGTAGTGGAGTTTGGGTAGTATAGGAAATCATAGTGGTGGAAGTGTCAGTGCAAGACTACGTGTAATTATCTGTCAGTAAAAACATCAACCATTCATTATACATATTTCAGAACTGCACTTTACTATTAATACTAAACTCATTTTTGAAACACATAACCAATGACTATTTTCTAATTCAACCAAAATGTGAGAACACAATACGTTTTTAACTAATAACATATCGGAAAACACATGAAGGGGCATATTATCAAGCAGGGCGTTAAAATTATCGCATTTTTAAGTGGCAGAAAACTGCTGCAAAAGCGTCGATAATGGGCTTGATAATATGCCATCAAAAATTCCAAAAGAAGCCCAGGTTCACATTAGAACATGGGTTTCTATTGGAATTCACAAGTCCATGTTATCAAGCCCATTATCGCCGCTTTAGCAGCAGTTTTCTGCCACTAAAACGACGATAATTTTTAACGTCCTGCTTGATAATATGCCCCGAAGTACTAAAATGCTTCTCTGAGAGTGATTCCTAAATGCACAGAAGACACACTGTGCGGCATATTATCAAGAACGGAGATAACATTATTGCTGCTTTAGCGACAGGAAACTGCAGCTAAAGCGGCGATAATGGGCTTGATAAAATGCCCTTCTGAATTCCCATAGCAGCCCAGGTTAACACCAGAACCTGGTCTGCTATAGGAATTCACAAGAGCATCTCATCAATCCCATTATCCCTGCTTTAGCTGCAGTTTCCTGCCGCTAAAGCAACGATAATTTTATTGCCGTTCTTGATAATATACCCCTGTGTGATTCTAGACATACAACACTATACCTTCTATTTTACCAAAACACATTTCGTAGTCTAGAATGAGTACTACATTTTACTGTGCAAACTTCACCCATTTTTGCAAATAAATAAACAATAACTGGTTTCTACAAAAACAAGAGAACAGCATAGTTATCTGTGTTTAGACACATAAAATAAACAAATGCTTATCTCAGAATGCTTTCAAAATGCAATATACTCACAAGAAAATTCTAGAGAAAAAAAAGATTCCCTTCACTTTAGCAGAACAAATACATTACTTTGATTAAAACCAAAATGCACCACATACATTCCCTCACAAATTAATAACTCACCTTTCCAATTGTTTTGTAGAATAAAAAGTATGTCAGTCACACAGCAGATTTTCTTATTAAAAATTTCTGTTTTCAACACCTCTCACCAGAACCATAGAATGTCAGAGTTTCCCTCTCATTTTCAACACATATACACCTGAACATCAAATCACATTCCTTACCACATTATTCAACAAAAACAAACACATATTTCAATTGGTTAGATATTTCAATCCTTTCCAAACGTCATACATTTGAACCCTACCCCCATTCTACCTTCTGCCTGTTACCATAGAAAGACTTCATAAAACAGTTAACTGAGCACAAAGGTCAAAAGTTCATCACACAATGTTATTAAACAAAACTGCAAGTGTGCTTGACTTCTCAGTATTCCAGCTTATCTTATGTAATGTTCCTTTCTATCAATTTTTGTTAACCAATAAGAATCAGGATTTCAAAAAAACAGAAACATGCACCCTAGTTTTCAATGTAGAATATTGTCAAACAACCAATCATTTCTCTACTTTTTTTCTAAACTGCATCTTATCCACCATTTTAGAAAAATATTACTTTTCAAACTGGCCCTTCATTTACAGAGACCATCTGAGTGCATCCAGACCTCCCTTTAACATGCTTAGAGGGTGGATTGTAGGACACAGCTATATTTTCTGGAGCCAAAGGTACGCAGAACAGAAAGGAATTCACTAAGACCTAGGTTTACCAAACATAGACATTAAATTGATTGGACAGAGAGGGTTTAAGTGTCACCAATGGATGCCATTGGTGAAATCCTTTTTACATCTCCAACAACCTGACCTCATAATTGTGCACTTTGGTGGCAATGACCTAGGCGCTTTGACTGGGATAGGTCTGGAAATGCTTATGAAGGACACCTTTGGAGAATCGATGTCACTTTTCCCCCAAACTACCTTTGTCTATTCTAACATATGCCAAAGGCAAAAATGGAACTGGTCCAATCAATTTTGTCCACAGATTTAGAAATCTAGGAAACATGTGATAATATCTGTTTCTGCCTTTCTCCGAGACTATAGAATGGGGTCCATATACAACAACAATATGCATGGCATCTATAGGAGAGATGATGTTCATTTTACAGATGAGGGAAACAGAGTCTTCCTCATAAACTTTAGACTCTGCATCGGTACTTACTTGTAGGTACTAAAATCTCTCAATAAACACAAGGGCTTTTTTTAGAGCCACCCAAGATTTAAACACATAAGCTTGATGTACATCTCAAAAACTACATGCTTTTTTTTTCGGTGGCAAAATGCGCGGATCCTATGCGTATCCTGTGACTTTATAAAACAAAGAAAAATACTATCTTACTTTCTTGGCCCTATGGGTCCTTATGTGACCCCTGAGCAGGCCTAGGGAGTCAGGGTGGATCTACCCTGCCCCCTTTTCTACCGAGGCACAAAATGGCTGCCAACAATTCCTGATTTTGAATGTTTACAACTGCTTGACAGCCAATTGGATTTGAGCGCATGATCGGGACGGTGCGGCCAATCTTCGCACAATCTGCAGATCCTCTGCACCCATAGTTATTTAAATGACTTTAACTGTAATTTTCAAAGAAACTACTGAACAGATTCACAGCAGATATGTGAATGGCACAAGTTGGAACTGAGGATTACCTCTCTGCCAAATTTGGTGTAATTTTGTTCAACCGTACGAGCTGTAGCCGTGGCTAAAGGTCCTATGTCAAATTGCATGGGGAAAACACGTTTTGGGACCCCCTTTTTTCCCAGCCCCCGCTTCACCAAACACCCCCAAACTTTCAGAGAGGAGCGGAACTGAGCGGGCCAAAAGTTTGGAAAATTTCAAGAAGATTCATCAATGGATGCCAAAGTTATTGGCAATAGAATGTTGCAGTTTTCCTGTTGATAATAGATCCTAACTATAACTACCTACTGGCAACCGTAACTATGCGTGTGTTCACATGGGCTGGTGGGAGGAGCTGGTTTTACTCAGGAAATTTGAGAATATCTTTAGAACCATTTTAAAGATCTGGCTCAGATATATTGACAATTTGTTCTTATTTGGCATGGGTCACTGTCAGATGCACAGAAATTCATTGCACAAATAAATGTTAATGACATCAATCTGCAGTTTACTGCTAACATCAGCCCAGAAAAAGTCACATTTCTAGATACAGTTGTATACATCGAAAATGGAAAACTAGAAACCAAGGTACACAGGAAACCGACAGCAGTTAATTCTGTCCTACATGTGGCGAGCGCACACCTGAGGCATCACATCCAGAGTATTCCCTATGGGCAGATGATTCACTTGAAAATAATCTGTAGCACTGAGACAGAACTACAGGCTGCCCAAGAGATCAGTCGCTCACGATTTCTGGCACGGGGTTATTCAAAAAAGTGCCTTGATGCCGCTATACTTAAAAGCCAGCAGATAGACAGGATTACCCTACTGAAACCTGATGAACTTTAACCAAATGTAGATACAAACAATGACTGTATATCAGGAGAAACCTTCAGAATGATAATAGTAAATAAAACAAAACCATCACACAAATCATTCAAAGAAACTGGCCAATTGTATGTAACGACCCTGTGATCAGCCATCTTCTATCACACAAACTGTCTATCACTCATAAAAGAGCCCCTAACATAAAAGATCAGTTAGTGCAGAATAATTCAACTCAGAAACAAAAAAGGTAGTTGGTTAAGTCAGAGAAAAGGATTCTACAAATGTAGAACCTGCAAGGCTTGCCAACATGGCTTAAATAAGACATCATACATGACAGCATTTGGCAATAAAGAGCAAAAGATAACTAAGGCCCTGACATGTAGGACAGAATATGTTGTATATGTCCTAGAATGCCCTGTGGGCTTAGGTACGTGGGAAGTACAAAGCTACAGGGACATAAGAGGATATTGCAACATTTAGAGCGATTAAAAATCATGATCCTGTGTACCCTGTGCCCCCCACTTTGAGAAATTCCATCATGCAGACCCAAAAGATGTAAAGTATTATCTTGTAGACAGTGTACCAGCGACCAAAAGGGGCGCAGATCGGGAGAAGGTGCTCCGAAAACTTGAAACAAGATATATACTAAAACTCGATTGCAAACATCCGGGAGAGTTAATACCACTGAGAATTTGTATACATGTCTCTGAAAATATCCAAGCTAGAAATAGGATGCAATTGTAAAAGAGCCTCTTATTTCATCAAAAGAAACACTGCTAACTAGTCAAACGTTATCTAAGCTAGTCAATTAATAATACATTTACAAAACCTCTTTTTTTAATCACTAATTTAGATATACACATTTAGGAATGTATTTCCACAAGCACCTTTGGTCCACTTTGCACTTTATCTAATGTTCTGGTCATATGTTTACATAGAATATAATTGACAAATGCGTTTACAATCTGGATAGTCATTATATAATGCCCAGGTCAGATTAGTACTGTATATCATGCAAAATTTGCACAGGAAAGATGAATGTTTTCATTCAATATAAAGATTGTTTTTAACAATTTTGTAACCTAAAATTCTTTTTGCATAAATTATAGTAGAAAACTTCTTGTTTTTAACTTGGTGTTAGACAATGTGAAGGTGAAAAATAAGATATTTAAACCTGTATTAAGCAATGATCCATTCAGATCTGATCAACTAGTATATCTAAAAAATGCACATTTTGCACTATACTGTATTGAAACTTTAACCTCTTCCGTGCGATTCCCCCCCGGTGCTGAGCCCTAATTAAAATGGGCGTGGTCATGACGGAACGGTTCTGTCATAAGCACAGCTCGACCGATGCTCATGACGGAACCGTTCCGTCATGAGCATGGGACGGGTTAACAGTACGGCATGTATACGATGACTCAGGTGCCAAAATGAACATTGAGACAAACAAACAAAAAATGTATATCAATATGTAATGCTTTATGAGATGCTAAATTTAAAAATATGACCTTCACTGAATGTAACCATTTGCAAATGCACTGTCACTTTAACTACTGGTAAAAAAAGAAAAAATGGTAAAAAAGAGATCAGCTGACTATGTAGCGCGTCATGTGATCAAGGCTTCACGGAGCCATAACGCGTAATGGCTGACTTGCTGATGGATTGAATAAAAAAACAAAACATTGCAGCACCTTAATTGTTGCCCGCGCTCCATTATTCAAGGATAGAAGTGCCAACGATGGTGGCCATGGAGTATATATATGTATATATATATATATATATATATATATTCACTGGAAAAAAACCATAGGTTTCACACCAGTTATAGTTAGCTGGAAATTTTACTGACATAAAACCATTGAAATTCCCACGTTATAGTTTGTCGGACTCACTATAACTTGCGCTTGCAATGCACTGCTGATGACATCACATATTACATCACTCATGACATGGTCAGTGACATCACTCATGACATCACTGATTACACCATCCTTGTGACACAGTAACAGACCTCCTTTCACTGTAAAGTAACCTTTGAAACACATATTCAAAAATAGAAACTAACATTTTCAAAAAAGTAGATATACCCATACCAGTTACAACAACCAATTCAGTAATTTCACCATCTATGTACACATTCACACATTCACCAACAGTTTTATATAGTCACTCATACATATACTCACTCATCATATGTAGTGATACCCCTATTCATCCTGTAACACACCGACAGTCATCAAAAAGTTACTCACACATATACTCACACATGCAAATAAACTAATAAACATCCATTTATTTGCATATACAGATTTACACACACTACCACCTTAGTTCTAAGGAAACTTACACATATATACTCTCTTAAACAATAACTTATAGAAACACATATTTATTTAAACAGGAACTCTTACAATCTCTCACTCTCACATATACTGACTTATATACATCAATACTCACATATACTAGATTAAAACATATCTTGCTACTGATAAACACACTAGTGAGACAGGCATTCAATCAGTAACACACACATATACACACTCATCAACTCATACAGTCCTGCACATATGCTGTTTTAAAAAAACATACAAACAGTGAGTCAGTCATTGATACATCTATGTGCTAAGTAACACCCCCACCAAACTATACAGACACTCATACTGATACTAAAAAAACATATAATAACCCATATACACACACATGTAGCTACTCACCAACCCATACAGCCACTTATACACAAAGTGAAACACTGATACATATATTTAAATATTTAAATATTACTCGCCAATATATGTATTCACTAAGATACACTTAATAAGCCAGTTAACCAATCAATTTTTTTTAAAAAAACATTAATTAAGACAATAATTTAAACATTTATTCTTCCATCGACCTTTACATATACATATATAAAACATATTTATTTTTCAGATAGACACACATTCACTGGATGGTGTCATCAGTGATGTCATGAGTGATGTCACTGCCCATGTCATGAGTGATGTAATATGTGATGTCATCAGCAGTGCATTGCACGCGCAAGTTATAGTGAGTCCGACTAACTATAACGTGGGAATTTCAATGGTTTTATGTCAGTAAAATTTCCAGCTAACTATAACTGGTGTGAAACCTCGGGTTTTTTCAGTGAATTTCAAAGGTTTTTTAAATGCTAATTCCTTTCTATATCAAGTTTCTAACCTTTTTTTTTTTTTACAATTTGCTGTTTTGTGTAAGTATTCATTTTTGATTTTTTTTTTATATAATTTTTTTCTTTTGCGCTCCGGGTGCGCGCTCCGGTAAGCTCTCCGGTAAGCTCTCTGGTAAGCTTTCCGGTAAGCTCACCGGTAAGCTCACCAGAAAGCGCACCCAGAACGCTACTTTCGTTCGTGAAAAAAAATATGAATGAAAAGTTAATAATAATGCAAAACATTTCGTACCATACAAATAAAATCAGTTTTTTTTATAAGGAAAATGAATATGCATTTCTGTAAAAGTTTGATGACGTCACTTCGGCGCGCAACGTAAGCGCCCTCGGAAGCGCCTACGTTCGCGCCGCGTAAACGCACCCGGAAGCGCCTACGTTCGCACCACGTAAGCGCCCCGGAAGCGCCTACGTTCGCGCCGCGTATGCGCACCCGGAAGCGCTCCGGAGCGCGCAGCGCAAGCGCGTCGGGTCATGTGACCTTAAAATAACACTTTTCATTGGTTGCTAACAGTTTTTTTTACAAAGAATGAAATCCCCACCCATTTCCTTCACTTCTTCTTTCACTTTTATAACTGCAAGACCTGCCTTTTTGCTCCTGGATATTTGTTGGTTTTACAATGGCTGCCAGACAATCCAGCAGTGAGGATGACCCAGAATTCATCAATGAAGAGCCTCCTCAATGAAAAGTTAAGGAACATTTCATTTGGAAATTTTTTGAGACCCCACCAGGCCAAAAAAAGGTAAATGCTCCAAAAGTGCAGTGCAGGATCTGCAAAGAAGAGCTGTCACGAGGCAACCCTTTGAAAAAGTACTCTTTTGGGAACTTCACAATTATCCGGCATGTGCAGAGGAAGCACCCCCAAAATTTTGCCCGGGAAAGTGTCAGGGCTCTAGCACAAGAGGTTCCCAGTGATGGTGCCTCAACATCCACCGGAGGAGCAACTTCTTCTGGGAGGGGGCAATCACAGGAGCAGGTGCCAAACATTCAACCTGCATTTAACCATGGTATCCTCAGATGCAGATACTGCAATCAACTCCTCACCTATGGGGAGCAAAGTGTCCAGCTCATGGTTCGAGCATTGGAGAACCATCGCTGCCCTTCCCACCCCTAATTTTTTTTTTGTTTTTGCTCCTGTTGAACAGTTTCCATTCCCTGTTTTTGTTCCTGTTTAGAAAAAAGAAGAAAACCAAAAGTTCTTTTCAGAACTACCTCCAATTCTCATCAAAGAGCTATATTCTTAAAAAAACTGAAAAAGAGTAAGTGAAATAGAGTGCATTGATAATGGAAAGGATAATGAGTAAGAAAGAACAGAAAGGTATGAGAGGAAAAAGGAAGTGAAGAAGGAGGACTGAAAGAAGGTGAGTGCTAGCAAAGAAAGTTATGAGAAGAAGAGTGAACATGGGGAATGTTGATATTCAATGAAAATGTTGAAAAGGAACAGGAGTGTTGAAGGATAAGAAAAGATGCATTGCTGGAGTTGAAGGTAGAAGGCCTCATTTATGAAGCCATGCGTCACTTTAACGCCACCAAAGCATCACTTTTTGTGACACAACAGTCCAATAAAAAATGCACCTTATTTATTCATATTTACAAAGTGGCGTTTCTAGGTAAATACATCACTTTGTAAACCGCTGTGCCACATTATTCCTACGTCAGGTGTAATGTATGCAAAAGGGACGTATTGACGCAAGAAAGAGTCGTAGAGGTGACACAGTGAATAAACTGGAGGCCTCATTTCTGAAAAGTGACGCATCGCTACGTGAAAACAGCGATGCGTCACTTTTCTGGGCGCACTCCTTATGTCATATTTAATTTATGACTAATCAATTCGCAAGGAGTTACAGATACGTCAGTATTTCTGACGTATCTGTAAACACAAAATTGACACATTACTGGAGTGCGTCACAAAAGTGACGCAACTCCAGTAATGCGTCCTTTCACATGGGGAAAGCACCATGTGAAAGGTCTTGCGTCAGTCTTACACCTGCTGTGAGGCAGGCGCAAGATTTTGACGCAACAGCATCCTAAAAGTGACGCAGTGAAATCTCATAGATTTCACTGCGTCACTATTACAAAGCTTTTTGCGGGGGAACACCCCCTATGCATACTTTATACCAGACACAGGTATAATGTGGCGCAGGGTTTTAAAAAGTGACCCATCTACCTAGATGCGTCACTTTTTAAATATAGCGCGAAGAGGCACATTTTTTTACACCGCTGGTGCGATGCGTCACTTTTCTGTGCGCACTCCTTACGACATTCCAGATGTGTCATATTTAATGTATGACGAATCATGTCGCAAAGAGTTACAGATACGTCAGTATTTCTGACATATCTGTAAACACAAAAGTGACGCATTGCTGGAGTGCGTCACAAAAGTGACGCAACTCCAGTAATGCGTCCTTTCACATGGGGAAAGCACCATGTGAAAGGTCTTGCGTCAGTCTTACACCAGCTGTGAGGCAGGCACAAGATTTTGACGCAACAGCATCCTAAAAGTGACGCAGTGAAATCTCATAGATTTCACTGCATCGCTATTACGAAGCTTTTTGCGGGGGAACGCCCCCTCTGCATACATTATACCTGACGCAGATATAATGTGGCGCAGGGTTTTAAAAAGTGACCCATCTACCTAGATGCGTCACTTTTTAAATATAGCGCAACAAGGCACATTTTTTTTACACCGCTGGTGCGATGCGTCACTTTTCTGTGCGCACTCCTTACGACATTCCAGATGTGTCATATTTAATGTATGACGAATCCTGTCTCAAGGAGTTACAGATACGTCAGTATTTCTGACGTATCTGTAAACACAAAAGTGACGCATTGCTGGAGTGCGTCACAAAAGTGACGCAACTCCAGTAATGCGTGCTTTCACATGGGGAAAGCACCATGTGAAAGGTCTTGCGTCAGTCTTACACGTGCTGTGAGGCAGGCGCAAGATTTTGACGCAACAGCATCCTAAAAGTGACGCAGTGAAATCTCATAGATTTCACTGCGTCGCTATCACCAAGCTTTTTGCAGGGGAACGCCCCCTCTGCATACATTATACCTGATGCAGGTATAATGTGGCACGGGGTTTTAAAAAGTGACCCATCTACCTAGATGGGTCTCTTTTTAAATATAGCGCAACGAGGCACATTTTTTTACACCGCTGGTGCGATGCGTCACTTTTCTGTGCGCACTCCTTGCGACATTCCAGATGTGTTATATTTAATGTATGACGAATCATGTCGCAAGGAGTTACAGATACGTCAGTATTTCTGACGTGTCTATAAACACATAAGTGACGCATTGCTGGAGTGCGTCACAAAGGTGACGCAACTCCAATAATGCGTCCTTTCACATGGGGAAAGCACCATGTGAAAGGTCTTGCGTCAGTCTTACACCTGCTGTGAGGCAGGCGCAAGATTTTGACGCAACAGCATCCTAAAAGTGACGCAGTGAAATCTCATAGATTTCACTGCGTCGCAATTACCAAGCTTTTTGCGGGGGAACGCCCCCTCTGCATACATTATACCTGACGCAGATATAATGTGGCGCAGGGTTTTAAAAAGTGAGCCATCTACCTAGATGCGTCACTTTTTAAATATAGCGCAACGAGGCGCATTTTTTTGCACCGCTGGTGCGATGCGTCACTTTTCTGTGCGCCCTCCTTACGACATTCCAGATGTGTCATATTTAATGTATGACGAATCATGTCGCAAAGAGTTACAGATACGTCAGTATTTCTGACGTATCTGTAAACACAAAAGTGACACATTACTAAAGTGCATCACAAAAGTGACGCAACTCCAGTAATGCGTCCTTTCACATGGGGAAAGCACCATGTGAAAGGTCTTGCGTCAGTCTCACACCTGCTGTGAGGCAGGCACAAGATTTTGACGCAACAGCATCCTAAAAGTGATGCAGTGAAATCTCATAGATTTTACTGCGTCGCTATTAACAAGCTTTTTGCGGGGGAACGCCCCCTCTGCATACATTATACCTGACGCAGGTATAATGTGGCGCAGGGTTTTAAAAAGTGACCCATCTACCTAGATGCGTCACTTTTTAAATATAGCGTAACAAGGCGCATTTTTTTACACCGCTGGTGCGTCAGAAAAAGTGACGCACAGGCGGCGCAAAACTGGCAGCGCAAGGCCTTCATAAATATGGTCCTGGATTTTCCCCTTACTTCGCTCCCCGGTGCGCTTCCCAGTGCACGTACCGGGCGCTCCCCCCGCGCAAATCGAAAAAAATATTTTTTTTAAATGCCCCGCGGGACCCTATTTTAGCCCCCACATTAAACCTAGGGGGTCAGGAGGGGGTCTACCCTGCCCCCTGATGGTCAATTCCCCCCTTTGTTTTTGCCACCTCTTGTGTCTCGATTTTACCGAGACACAAGATGGCGGCCGCTCCAGACTGTTTAGAATGTTTACAGACACCCAAGAGCCAATCAGCTTTCTGCGCGCAAGTCGCGTGGCGCGCCCGGTGCGCTCCCCGGTGCGCGTACCGGGGCGTGCCTATAGATATATATATTTTTTTGAACCTAAATTTCTCAAAATCCACTGGAGCACATATCTTGAGACATAGCAAAGGCACATCGGGCTACTAGTCCCTACAATTTTGCCAAGTTTGGTGTAAATCCATTCAGCCGTTCGAGCTAAAAGTGAAATCGACCGCCCTATGGAAATTAACATGGGCAAAACGCGTTTTGGGACCCCCCTTTTATCTCGGCCCCCGCTTGACGAATCCCCCCCAAAACTTTCAGGGAAAGACCGGAACTCGACGAGGCCATTTTGAGGAAATTTTCAAGCAGATTCGTCAACCGGTGCCAAAGTTATTCCAAATAGAATTTTGAGATTTTACATTGAAAAAAATCCTAACTATAACTATATACTGGCGACCGTCAGTAGGTAATATATATATATATACATATGAACCAACAGAATTCTGGTAAGAGAAGAATTCAGACAAGCCTGTAGTTCTTTTTACTGCTTTATTTCGGAACAGCTAGCGAATGAGGACAACGCGTTTCGAACAACCGTGGTTGTTCTTGGTCACATATATATATATATAACTCCTTCTTGGGTGACATGGATTTCTGTGCCAGCCGCCGCAATGGATTTCTGGCGGAAGGGTTGCAGCAGTCACAAGTGGGAACTGAGGAGGCACCGGGACTGTTGGACTGTTCCACCTCCTATATTACTTCTGATGCTGTGCCTGTCCTCGATTCCTGCTTCTCATTTTTTTGTAAATATATTTTTATTGCAGCAAGAACAAGTATTCATGACATATTGTATGCGCCATTCCAGTCATTAATCAGTGTGCGTATAGTTCTCCATTGCTCCCCTCACACAGCCATTTAGCTCACACCCCGGAGGTTGAGCGGCGCATTCGTGGAGAAAGGTCCGTTCTGGGGGATGTCAAAGGAAGCAGCGACATCCTGTTGTTTGGAAGATGGCAAGGCCGCTTTTCGAACCCCACACTCCCCCCCACGTTTGCAATGTTATAACAGTCCCAACCAAACTTCGTCCCCCTCCCCGAGCAAACCCCTCCCACCCTTGCCCAACTCCCCCACCCCCCCCCCTCCGTCCCACCTTCTCCCCCCTCCCCATCTCCCCCCTCCACCCTCCCAGGCGTGTCAGAGTACCACTAATGGGTGTATGTATACCACTCTATTAACCTGGACCCTAGGCAGATCATCAGGAGTAATCAACTAAGACTGACAGTCATCACGGAGGGAGCAGGGAAACAAGGGGTGGAGGTCAGGCCAGCACCACCTCAGCCAGCTACTCCGCCGGAGCAGGGCTATGCGCGGGGGTGTCTTCATCATCTAGGTCTAAGAGCTGGAGGTCGAGGACCAACCGCTCCCACGCCCTGGCCCTCTCCAGAGCTGCGTCATTGCTCGCCCTGAGCGCAGCCTGCATGCGGAGCTCCCCCTCACATCGGGCCCATTTGTGCTGCTCAGCCTTCCATCTCTCTATAGTGGGACCCCTACTTGATTTCCATTGGGATGTTATGGCCCGCTTCGCTAAGAGTAGGCCTAGGTCCAGAGACTTGCTAGTGATTTTGTTCTTTCATGTGTGTGGGAACCAGTGTAGGATGCAGTGTGCCATGCTGAATTGCAAGTCCCTCTCCGTGATCTCCCCCAGGGTATCCACTACCTCCCCCCAAAAGGTACATAACTGCGGGCAGGACCAGAACATGTGCTGGAAGTCAGCCACGTCCGCCGGACATCGCGGGCAGGTCGCCGGGTGGGACGGGAAATATGTATGTAATTTGTCAGGGGTCAGGTAAGCCCTGTGCAGGACGTAGAAGTGCACCAGCTGGAACCTAGCGTTGCGCGTCCCGTTCCGGGCCCGTTCCACTATGCTAGACCATGCCTCCTCAGGAATCTCCGTCGTCAAGTCGGCCTCCCATTTCGCTTTCAGGGAAAGGAGAGGGGTGATAGTCTCTAAAGACCATGCACCTATATAGGCACGTGACAGCCTTGACCGTCCCCGCCATCATCACTATGTATTTGCAGCCCAGTGAAAGCGGCGGTTCCGACATGCCCGTCCTCCAGTGCTTGCGGATCGCCGTCGTCAGCGCCGCGTGGAGGAGGAAGTCCCCCCCGCCAGTTCAAAGCGGTCTCGCAAGAGGTCGAAAGGCAGCAGCACTCCATTCTCTTAAAGGTCCCCCATGGACTCCAACCCCTGCTGCCCCCAGCTCTCAAGTCGGCGCCATGAGCCTCCATGTGGGAGCTCCCCGCACAGCTTCAACGGGATCTCAGGTGCATATGGGACTGTGATGTGGACCCTCCGTCGGAATCTGTTCCAGCATTTCCGTGCCGTTGCAAATTCCTGGGTGAGGTGGAACTCTCCCATCGGAAGTCCCAGGACAATCCGGGCTAGTACCTGAACCGGTCCCGCCAGCTCCCCTGATCCGTCCTCCTCCCTCCTGGCTCTCGCGACCCACTGTGTCAGCCATTGCAGCTGGGCCGCCAGGTAGTATAGTTCATAGTCCGGCACCGCTAGCCCTCCTTGTGCTCTAGGAGGGAGAAGTGTGCCGTGTGCCACCCTGCATCTGCCGGCCCCCCAGAGAAAGCCGATCACCATCGACCTCAGCTTCCGGAAGTAGCTCACCGGGATCCAGATCGGGAGGGTCCAGAAGAAATAAAGCAGCCACGACAGGGTCACCATTTTAAGGAGCGCCACTCTTCCCATCAGCGACAGTGGGAGCGTGCTCCAGAAGTCAAAGTTCACCTTAGTGAGCCGTATTGCCGACCCAATATTGCCCTCAAGGATGTCAGCCTGATCATGAAAGATCGAGGTGCCTAGGTAGTGAAGACTCCTCTCTTCCCATGTCACTCCTTCCGTAGACTGGGAACAAAGTCTGCGTGGGCGGGCCAGGAACAGGTAGGACTTCGTCCAGTTCACCCGGAGGCCCGACACCCTGCTCAAAGATTGTAGGAGGGACTTAGCCCCACGCAGGGATGCTGCCGATTCCGCCAAGAACATCAGCAGATCGTCGGCGTACAAGGTGATGTGGTGTACTTGTCCGTAGACATCCATCCCCTGATACGCCTGTCCCTGCCTTACTCGCGCCGCTAGGGGTTCGACCGCCCACCATACACATCTCAGAGATTATTCTGCCAGTCCTGACCCTCGCTGTGGCGTTTCGGTAGAGTAACGACGTCCAGTCCACGAAACCCTCGCCCAGACCCAGCGTGCGCATGACCTGGAAAAGGTACGGCCATTCCAGGCTGTCAAAGGCCTTCTCCATGTCGACTGCGAACACCGCTGCTTCCTCACCATCGTAGGTGTCAGCTTCCAAGACATGTAGGAGCCGTCGTATATTAAGCGCCGTGTTGCGGGTCGGGATAAACCCGGATTGGTCCGCGTGGATCAGTGTGGACATATGAGGGAGTAATCGAGTCGCTAGGATCTTACTCAAGATCTTGTAGTCCAGATTGAGCATCGACAGTGGCCGGTACGCCGCCCTGTCCCTCGGCTGTTTGCCTGGTTTCAATAGCGGGACGATGAGCGCCTCACCAGTGGACACCGGCAGGCTGCCCAGCCGCCCCGCCTCATTATAAAGCCACGTTAGGCGGGGCGCAAGGAGATCAGTGTAGGTGAGATAGAATTCCGTAGGGAGCCCGTCGGAGCCCGGCGTCTTATTTCACGCCATGTTCTTGATGGCGACCCTCCCCTCTCTCTCTTCAATTTTGCCCCCGAGCAGCTTTGCGTCTTCTTCCACCAGCCCCGGCAAGTCGAGTCCCTCCAGGAAACCCCTGAATGCGTCCTCTGACGGCAGGACCCTGCTATGGTAAAGCTCCGTGTAGTAATCATGGAAAATCTCATTAATCCCCTGCTGGTCAAACCGCGCCACACCCGAGTGGTCTCTGAGCTCAAGGATGACCGAGCTCCGGCGTGCCAGGTTGGCCAGCCAGGCCAAGAGAGCTCCTGACTTATCACGCTCCGAGTGCACCCGGGTGAGGTAGGCTTTGTAGTCAAAGCAACGTAGTCGCTCCACCATCGCCGCCACTAGTTCCCGTGCCTCCAGTAGGGCCTCATGGGTGTCTGGGCGCTCAGACCGCGCTCTCTCCAGAACCCGGAGTTTCTCGTCCTCCCGCGTGACATCAGCCAACAGGGTCTTTCTAACACCCGACGCCGTCGTGATGCATTGCCCCCGCACTACTTCTTTAAAGGCATCCCATTCAATTGTGGCTGAGCCCGTGGTGCCCGCGTTGACCTGAAAGTATTTCTTGATGTTCGAGGCTATCGTGGTGCGGAAGAGCTGATCATCCAGCACCTCCGGGCGCAGCTTCCAGGCAGGGACTCAGGTCGGCACTGCGACCAGTGCAGTTGCAAAAGGAGCGGGTTATGATTGGCGATTGTGCGTGTGAGATACTCACTGTGGCTCACCTCCGCATGCACGTCTTGGGAACACAGGAAGGTATCTATGCGGACATGCAGGTCATGAAGAGCTGAAAAGAACGAGTAGTCTCTATCTGATGGGTGGCCAGCTCTCCACGAGTCAACCAGATTCCACTGGGTTTGCCAAGCGGAACGCTCAAGCGCCAGTCTGCCAGCCGGTGCATTCGGTAGGGGGGTGTGATCTGTCCAGCGCAGTGTCAGTAACACTATTAAAGTCTCCTCCGAGGAGCAAGGGTTCTACCAAGAAGGGGGCCAGCCTGTTGGACAGCA
This sequence comes from Lissotriton vulgaris, assembly GCF_964263255.1. Classification (NCBI taxonomy): domain Eukaryota; kingdom Metazoa; phylum Chordata; class Amphibia; order Caudata; family Salamandridae; genus Lissotriton; species Lissotriton vulgaris. The sequence continues at coordinate 1,716,105,163 of NC_141689.1, read as the reverse complement.
AAGAGAGAAAGGCCATTTGTTCCACATTCGGGGCGTATATACAACCCAATGTCAGGTCCCTCCCATCTAGTTTGCCTCGCACCCTGATATACCTTCCCTCTGGATCAATTAACTGCTGTGTGCACTGGAATGGAACTCCCGCCCGTACCCAGATAGCCACCCCCCTAGCATATGCAGAGTAGCCAGTATGATAGACCTGCCCTCGCCATCTTCTTTGCAGACCATATACAGACCATATATAGTTAGGAATTAGCATTTACAAAACCTTATTTTACTCACACAAAACCATTGAAATTCGCATATATAGTTAGCTGCACTAACTATATATCGTGCACCCGCAATCCACTGCTGATCATGTCACATATTACATCATTCATGACATGGTCAGTGACATCACTGATGACATCACTGATGACATCTCAAATGACATCACTGATGACATCACTGATGACATCTCAAATGACATCACTGATGACATCTCAAATGACATCACTGATGACATCTCATTTGACATTACTGATGACATCTCATTTGACATTACTGATCACATCACTGATGACATCATTCATGTGATAATACGATGAACCTCTTCAGACTCTAATATAACCTTAGATACACCCAGTGTAAACAGACACTCACAGACTATCACTCATCCATGGTGTTACTCACAGACCTAGTCAGTCATACAAAGAATCAATCACACCTCCATTTCCTCAACTATACAGTTATACACACCTTACTTATTCAAACATATACTAACACATATTTACTCTCTTATACAATCCCTGACACAAATCCACAATGATCCATACAGCCACTCACACATTCACTGGCTCTTATGCACAGTTATTTATATATGTCAACTCTCACATGTACTGTGTTTTATATATGTACTTACTTTGACATGTAGCACTGAGATATCCATTCACTCACCAAAACACTCATGCACACAGTCAACCGCCCATACAGCTGTTTCCACATGCACTTTTGAACCCATACATCTAGTGAATCAACTGCTCACACATCTATGCACAGAGTCATAACCCTCCCAGCCACCCACACACACACTCAGTCTCCCATACAAATACTTGGGCAACCAATCAATAACCCATATAGTTACTCATATAGCTACTGATCAAGACATGCAACAGTTTACAGGAGAACAGACATAATGATGCACAAATTAAGACAGTTTAGTCACTAACCCATGCACTCAGTGAGACTCATTTAATCACTCACTCATACAGTCAGTCATGCACCTACTAAATCCTTCATCCAGACACTTATACATCCACTCATTCTTCAATATGTAAGACATATTTTAACTTTACAGAAACATACAGTCACTGGATGTTGTCATCAGTGATGTCATCCGTGATGTCATCAGTGATGTCATCAGTGATGTCATTTGAGATGTCATCAGTGATGTCACTGACCATGTCATGAATGATGTAATATGTGACATGATCAGCAGTGGATTGCGGGTGCGCGATATATAGTTAGTGCAGCTAACTATATATGCGAATTTCAATGGTTTTGTGTGAGTAAAATAAGGTTTTGTAAATGCTAATTCCTAACTATATATGGTCTATAACCTATGGTTTTTTCAGTGAATTTTCAAGGTTTTGTAAATGCTAATTCCTAACTATATATGGTCTATAACCTATGGTTTTTTCAGTGAATTTCAATGTTTTTTTAATAGCAAATATCAAAAGCTGTAAAATGTATTCTTCTTTTAAAGGAAAAATATATTTTATATGTATTTAATATAATTTTTTTATGTATATAAATTTTTTGAGGGAACAAATTTATCAACTATCATGCTGAAGAAGAGTGTGGGGAAAAAAAACAGAGGAGGACTAAGAGGAAAGAACAATCAGTTCAAAAATACAATTGCTTTAAAGCATGAAGTGCTTTTCCACACATTTACATTTAAATAACCCATATTGGAATATACAAAATATCTACAGAGGAGACGGTGTACATTGAATTTTAGACTCTTCATTGGTACCTACATGTTGGTACTTACATCACCCACACAACACAACAGCTCTAATCAGAGCTACCCTACCTCAAAGCACTCTAAAATATTATTTCACTATTTCCCTTGGTTTTCCCCTTGTTACGCTTTCCGGAACGCTACCCGGTGCGCGGACCGGGCGCTAACCGTGCGAAAATTTGAAAAAAAAGGGGTTTTTTTTACATTTATGGGCCTCCTCAGCCACCCTCAGAAAACCTAGGGGGTCAGGATATGTTTCCCGTGCCCCCTTATACCCATTCCCAACATTGTTTATCCTCCATCTTGTGACTGAATTCGTCCGAAACACAAGATGGCGGACTCCCGTTACACTACCGGTGAGCTACCCGGTTCACGTACCGGGTAGCGCTTCCACCGCGAAAAATCGAAAAAAAAGTTATTTTATTTTTTTGCCCCGCGGGGCCCTTTAATAGCCCCCACATCAATCCTAGGGGGTCAGGAGGGGTCTAACTGGCCCCTTTCATTCATTTCCCCCTTCGTTTATTTCCACCTCTTGTCTCTCGATCCTACCGAGAGACAAGATGGCGGCCGCTCCGGACTGTTTAGAATGTTGAGAGTCACCGGAGAGCCAATCCGCTTCTCCTCGCGAAGTTCCGTTACGCGTCTACATCTGGCTGATATTTGGGCTACATTTGTTTTTTTTGTCTCTGGTGGCCATCTTTGGGCTACATTGGGCTACATTGGGCTACATTTGGGCTCTAAAATATATATAGCCCAATGTAGCCCAATATATATTTTTCAAAGTAAATTTTCGTAAAAACCATTGGAGCATTTATCTTGAGACATAGCAAAGGCACATCGGGCTACCAGTCCCTACAATTTTGCCAAGTTTTGTGGAAATCCATTCAGCCTAAAAGTGAGTCCAACCGCCCTATGGAAAACTCAATGTTAAAAACACGTTTTGGGACCCCCCTTTTTACTCGGCCCCCGCTTGACGAAACCTCCCCAAACTTTCAGGGGACGCTCAGAAACAAAATGTGCCATTTTCCTGAAAATTTCAGTCAATTCCGTCAATCAACGCCAAAGTTATTCAACATAGAATTTTCAGAAATCCCTATTCAAAAAAATCCTAACTATATATACCTACTGGCAATTTATTTTATTTATTTATTTTAGGTTTTTATAGAGCGCGTAGTCACCCAAGAGTATCCCAGCGCTAAACCTCGTGGTCCTGATGGATGAAAGTGCGGGGGAGAAAGTGGTTTAAGGGAAAAGAAGGGTTTTGAGGGATTTCCTGAAGCGCAGGAGGTTAGGTTCTTATCTAAGTTTCAAGGGGAGCGCGTTCCATTGTTTCGCTGTGTGGACTGAGAAGCGGCGGCCTCCTGCGTGGGCCTTTTTCACCCTGGGAACCACAATAAGGTTTTCATGGTCCGATCGAAGCGCTCTAGTAGGTCTGTAGGGTGTGATCCAGTTGTTAAGGATTGGTGGACCTGCGTTGTGCAGTACTTTGTGAGCCAGGCATAAGGCCTTGAATATCACTCTTTCCCTGATCGGAAGCCAGTGTAGTTTTTTCAGAGCGGGTTTGGCTGATGTTCTGGCTGGGGTATTCGTGAGCAGCCGGGCAGCGGCATTCTGGGTTTTCTGTAGTATTTGGAGAGTGGTTTCCGGGGCTCCTAAGTAAATGGCGTTGCTGTAGTCCAACCTGGACACAATTAGGCCTTGGATCAGCAGTAGTCGGGACTGGAAAGGAAGTAGGGAGAGCACCTTTCTGCATGATCTTAGTAGGCCGTGACAGATGCCGGCCGTTTTCCTTGCCTGCGTTCTGAAGGTGAGATCTTTCTCTAACCATACTCCCAAACTCTTAACTTCCATCTTAGGGGCAGGGGGTTCACCCATACAGACGGGCCAGATGTTTGGGGGTAGATTCGGTGTTTTGATGTGATTGATTTAAGCCTAGTGGTTTTTGTTCTTTTTCAGGGAAGCTGTGCAATTGGCCATGGCTATTAGTGAAAATGAAACAAATACATACCTAAAAATACTATGTACATTAAAAATATATGATCGTAAGCATTTTAGGGCAACCGCCAGTAGGTAATTTTTATATATATATATATATATATATATATATATATTACTCAACACAAAAGCGTTCCGGACTTTTGTTCAAAAGGTTGTACAGCAAAATTGATAATATAGAGCCAAAGCTCTTAACGGAAACTTGGGAGCTAAAAGAACGTGTGACACCGATTTGAAAAATCAATTAATGCTTTCCTCCCTGGGGAAATACAATACATCTGTTAGTATATATATATATGTATATGTATATATATATATATATATATATATATATATATATATATATATATATATTCTATCCTTCAAGTGTTCTTTATGCATTTGTCACCCGGAGTGGGACGGATATGCCAAGACGTGGGTCCCATGCTCTCCATGCCACTGGAGTCAAGCTATCCTGGCTGATGAGGGAAAAAAGCACGAAACAGATCCTAAGATGCTCGTTTACAGTCCATCTAGGACCTTGCCTGGCAGTTCGGGCTGAACTGTTCCCATTGGGCGCAGGGTCAAGCCTGATTTGCATATGGCTGGGTCCAAACTGGAATGGCATGGTGAGCAAAAAAATGATGGATTTAGGCCCAGATCTCTGTACTGGGGTGAATGTATGACATTGGTCTTCATTCTGTCCATCAATTGTTCTTTTTGCATTCAGCAAACAATAAAGGCACAATGCAGACTCATTTGGTTTTCAAACAGAGATTTTGGGTGACGAATATGCCACCACAGGGCAACAGTCTGCACCATGGTAGTGGTAGTAGGAGCTTTTAAGGTCCAGGGAAGAGTAGCATTAAGGGGCAGTAAAGGGCTTTTAAGGTTCAAGGATGTCTAGCACGACGGGGTAGTAAGGGTTTTTAGTATTGAAGTATGTGTTGTATTAGGAGGTAGAAAGGGTTTCACAAAAAGGTAGCATTGGAGGATGGAAGGGGTTTTTTAGGGTTTATGAAAGAGGGTTGTTAAGGGGTGGTCAGGTTTTTTGCATTCAGCAATAGTTATCATTAACAGTTAGTAAAGGATTTTAATGTTTCATGGAAGGGTAACTTTAAGTGGTAGTTAGGGTTTTCGAGGTTCAGAGATGGGTTGCATTAAGATACAGCAAGAGGTTTGTAGGTTTCAGGTTAGGGTAGCGTTAAATGGTTTTCAGGGTTCGGGTAGAGGTGCCATCAGGGTCAGTAGGGGGTATTTAGGGTTCCAGGAAGGCTAACATTAAGGGGTAGAATGAGTTTTTTAGGTTTCAGGGTTAAGTTGCATTAAGAGTAGTGAGGTTTTTTGGGTTGGGAAGGAGTGGTGTTCAGGGGCAGTATGAGGTTTTGGGATCAATGGAAGGGTGGCTGCAAGGGGTAGTAAGTGTTTTTAGTTTTCAGTGATGATTAGCATTAAGGAATTGAAATAGTATTTTAGGATTAACGGAAGGGTAGTATCAAGGGATAGTAAGGGTCCTTAGGGTTCATGAACGGGTAGTGTTAATGAGCAGTAAGGGTTTGTCGTGTTCATAGATGGGTAGCGTTATTGGGTAGTAAGGAAAGTTTAGAGTTATGAGACCGGTAGCGTTAATGAGTAGTTAGGGTTTTTCAGGATTCAGGGAAGGGTAGTTTTAAGGGATAGCAAGGGATCTTTATGGTTTAGGGAAGGGTACCATTAAGGGGAAATAAGGCTTTTTTTTTAAATTGTGAAAGTATCATTTAAATACAGCATATTATTTGAGTAAATTATATTAATTTAATTAATCAAATCATAACATTTGTAGAAGTAAAATATATTACTAGGAATTTTTGTAAATGCTATACTAGATAGACATTAATACCTAAATTAACTTTTGGGAGCTGATGAGCCTTAAAAAAGTTTCAGCAGCCCATAAGTCCTAAAACAGGAATTAGAAAGAAAAAAACACCATTCTCTCAAGAAGTAACTCTGAAGTTGATGATGGAAGGAGATGCGGTTTGGACTGAAATATAGCAACACATTTCTCCTGACTGTCCTCCTCCCGTCTTTGCTTCTGCCATAATTATCTGGGAGACAAATAACATTGCAGTGACATGTGTTTAACCTAAAGGTCAAGCTCTGTCAAAACACAATAGCTAGACTAGATGAAATACCCTGCCTCACACAACTTGATGCTTATGCACTTTTTCTGTAGATGGACACATATTTTGCCAAATCAAGATACATACTCCTGTTCACAAAAGTGTGGGCTGAGCCAAAGCCCCTCTCTTTAGTATGCCTGGAAGATGTTTTTTAGGTTGATCACATAAGGCAAATGACAGCTGAACTATCAGGACAGACATAAAAAGCACAAAGGATGCACACACTTAGGAAGATAAAAACCGTCCTCCAGTGTGCATTTTTCTACATGTCTTTGTCAGGGTGTGAGTGCCACAATATATATGTAGTGCATGCTCACCCTAGCAAGGATGTGTTAAATAAAACTTGAGCATGCCTATTACATCAAAAAACTTCATGTAGCTTTTGTGCTTGTTTGTTATGACAGTGTTTACTTGTATCCTGTTTTAGTGCTGTGTTGCTGTACGGGGACTGCTGGAGATTTTCTGGTAGGCTGAGGGCGCTGGGGGATGCTTAAGGAACTGGGCTCCCTGTATGTTTTAGCATTGACATCAGATGACAATATATGGCTATGACGGTCCACCCCTGAAGAGTATTTTTTAGATAACCTCATGCATTTCACGTTAATGGTGTTAAATGCTGTCTTGTTTCTACATATTGATTAAGATGCTAGTGGCAGATCCAGAGGCCATTGCAGCAGATGAGTAAACATACAGTGATTTCCTTGCATAACAAGAGGTGCACGCCCTACTGCATATCTGAAGTTATTCATGTGTATGGAGTATGCAGCATGTTGTATGTCTGTAGTACCCTTCCCGAGAACATGGTCACAGAGAAATAAAATAACAGGATCTCGTATAAGCATTCTTTCACGAGACACAAAAAACTGCATATGAAAAATACCTATTGTACAAAAACAATCCTTGGCTGATTTCATTCAAAGAATAGGCACACTGTTTTCAATTTTTTACCAACTAAAATGACCAGGGGTCCAAATAAACATACACATACCATTTATGATTCAAGAAGTCATTCACTCAGCCATTTTCCATCAATGAAACCCAACTTACTTATACATCCTCTCTCCCCCGGCCATCAATTCACTCATTAGCCTCTCACATCCATCAATCCCACCAAAGTTCCTATCCATCATCAGATCGGTTTGGCAACCCTGAGTGACAAATTGTTTCACTGGACCCCCTTCCCCAGTACACTGGTAGCGCCTCTGTACTAAAGGGCTTGACAAAACCAAGATCTGACGTTGGCTTGTTAAAGACTAGAATTGTTTAACGATTCTGCAAAAGGCTAATGATCTCTTCCAGCATAGCCCTATGAAGGATTCAAGTTTTGAATTGCAAGTTTTGTTTTACTTTTTGGAAGTGAGGATTCATTTACTGGATTAGCCATATTTTTACACTTTCATAGCATGCTACTCAAGCAGTAAGCAAATGATAATTTTACCACTCAAGTCTCTGGTCAAGAGGCACTCTGATTGCTTAGAGCAAATATATTTAGGCCTAGGAAGACCACATATGTTCTACTACTTTGTGTCTACTTTGTTATTCCATTGATGAGAAGGTATTCCAAAGTACAGTGTAGGATGCTGGCTCTCTAAATAGTGCCCTAAAATGAAGTGCACTGTGCAGAGAAACCAGTGGGTTACTTATTAGGATACAGAGGCAAAAGGAGATAATACTAACTGTTAGATCTGGGGGTCTCTAGTTGCCATGGTATACACCTTTGTCCAAATAGGGACCCTTGCTTCTAAGTCAGAATAAGGGGATTGCACTCCTAAATAACCCCTACTCACCCCCTTGGTAGCTTGGCACAAGCAGACAGGCTTATCCCAGAGGCAGTGTGTTAAGCATTTGTGAATATACACAGTAATACAGTGAAAACAGTACAGATGGACACAACACAGGTTTTATAAAAATAAGTATTCTTTATATAGACTTAACACAAGACCACAAATGACAAAAATCCGCAATACTGTACTTAAGATTGACTTAAAGATGGTGAAAGTTACTTAGTTCAAGTTGGTGATAAATACGACAAGGTTTTCAATAAAGTACCTGGATGCGTAACGCAAAATGAACAAAAGGCTCGCAAAACGGCAGATGCGTTGGTTCCGTGATCCAGGGTGATGATGCATTGCGCCTCAATGCTTGCGCAGAGTAGGGGATGCATCCTGATCCTTACTGGTGCGGGGATGATGCGTATGTTCTCGGCTTGCGGTCTGGTTGCGATGCGCAAGACGGCGTCTCGATCCGTTGCAACAATCCTAGTACGATGTGAGAAGATGGTGCTCTTGATGCGATGATGCGATGACAATGCTTAGGCACCCTGGCGGCCTTGCAACGACTCTGTACTTTGGAGCTGCGACAGACACTGCCACTCGCTTCTCCGGTGATGCGATGGCGACTCTCTTGATGGCGTCACGCTTCTCCAGTGATGCGACAGCCAGCAGCTTTTGACACAGCCACGCTTTCTGAGAGATGCAGCGGTGGCACGCTTCTCCAGCGGTGAGACGATTTCAGCTGCAGCGGCGACACACTTCTTGTTGCGTCACGCTTCCAGCTCCCAGCGACACGCAGGCTTCGGCAGTTACAATTCCCAGCAAGGAAATTCAGAGGGGGTGCTGGAGATTAGGTCTTTTGTCTCTGAGACTTCAGCAGGAGTCTAACACAAATTCAAGCCCTTACAGATTATTCTGTAGATGATGAAAGTCCTTAAAAAGTTCTATTTCTATGTGGCCTGATGATGTAGGGTCCTGGTGTGTGCACTGAGAAGCTATGTATTACCATAAAGTATAGTGATCCTCAATATGTTTCTGGACACGCTCAACCTCCTAGGGACCCACCGTCTGAAAGTCCCTAACTCTCTACATAAAAAACAATATACAGAAGGAGCGTTAAAAATAAGACAAAAAAATATATATTGTGTATACAATTTCACAATTTATATTCAGAGATGTTAACTCCAAAGAAAAGTCCTCCAAGCTGCAGTTGTTCAATTCATTTTCTTTATTCTGAATGATGTCACTCAGCTTCCAACCAAGATTATTATAGATACAACACAATTAACAGCCAAACCGTTTCCTCCCCATTTGGGACATCATCAGGGCTGAAAATAAGGAAACCAATATATCATAAAAATTATAAAAAGAACAGAATAGTCCAGAAATAAATACAACCAGTCTACTTTCTTTTAACAAAGCACCAATCACATACCCAGTCTACCTATTGAACATTCTAAAAATGGAATATACATCAGTACAGCAACCCGTATATTTAGTGAATTAACATTCCAAAGGAAAGGAGAAACCTGACAATTCTATATCTGATTCATACCATTTAAGTCCCAATTGGGATACTCCAACATTTATCTGGATGGAAAATATTTCTATTATACAAAGTAAAGAAATAATACAAACTTGAAACTTGGATCCTAGTGATCCCATTGGACAGTTCTGTTATCAAATATCCCAAATCTATACTGGCAGGTGACAGATAGTCAATTAGTATTTCTTATATTCGCATATGAAAAGCTCACCTCCTCGAGTATATTCAACTTTTAATCCTTGCTGTAAATACTGTAGTTGCGTCTGTTGTTATCTTAATGCTTCTATACCCTGGGAATAATACTGCAATTGAAAAAATGAAATATAAAAGACATGAGGTCATATAACCCGACTGAGTCTAACTGACCATTGTCTCCATTGATCCTTAACCGCACCCAATCTGTACGTACCCAGTCCTGTATCCAATTTTATTTCTCAAATTATATCCTTTTGTTAAATATTATGCGTTGCGATCCATCTCTCAAATTGAATCCTTTTGTTAAATAATATGCGTAGCAATCCAGTCCTGTCCTGTAAGCCAATTTTAATCCCTGAAACAATATTCAGTAAAAAACAGTCACCTCCCTAAAGGAAAATAAGACCCTGAGTTTGAGCATCCAATAATAAAACCCCACTTGGGGCCATATGTAGGTAAATGGCATTTACCGAATCGTAAATACCGAATTTTAACGATTCGGTATTTACAATTCGGTAAATGCCATGTAGGTAAAAATTCTTTAACAATTACCGAATCGGCAATATTCGGTAATTACCGAATCGGTATTTACCGATTCGGTAATTGCCATTGATTCCTTTGGGCCTTGAGGCCCATAGGAATCAATGCCAATTACCGAATCGGTAAATACCGATTCGGTAAATTTACCGATTTGTCAAGGGAGACAGGGTGTCACTTTGACACCCTGTTGCACCCCTGATTCTGGCTTTTGTGCCAAGTGGCATGTATGTGTACCACATGGCACAGGTGTACATGCACATATGTGCATGTGCACAGAAATTCGTTATTTACCATGCCATTGTATTTCATGGTAAATAACAAATTTCTACGGGCATGTGGCACTGCTTCCAGTGCCACCTACATCCCAAATTTACAATTCTGTACATTTACCGATTCGGTATTTTACAGATTCGGTAAAATTACCGATTCAGTAAATGTACAGAATCAGTAATTTTCTGTCCCCCTACATCTGGAAGTACAAATACCGGTCGGTAACGGACGAAATCGGCCGTTACCGACCGGTATTTTGCCACCTACATATGGCCCTTTGTCTTTACCTGACAAACAGTATATTCCACAGAAATGCCTCTAATTTTCTTAAATCCACCTACAAGTAATTTCTCCAGTATATGACTAATTTCCCAAATCGTCAGTACCATAATCTGTGTCAAGACAAGAAAGATGCCATCCTATAACACCTAATTCCAAGATACTACTCCTCGTTCCGCCTAAAAAACAATCCACAACCCAAGTACATAAAATGTTCCCTCTCAGAGTAGACACTGCCACTCGCTTCTCCGGTGATGCGATGGCGACTCTCTTGATGGCGTCACGCTTCTCCAGTGATGCGACAGCCGGCAGCTTTTGACACAGCCACGCTTTCTGAGAGATGCAGCGGTGGCACGCTTCTCCAGCGGTGAGACGATTTCAGCTGCGGCGGCGACAGACTTCTTGTTGCGTCACGCTTCCAGCTCCCAGCGACACGCAGGCTTCGGCAGTTACAATTCCCAGAAAGGACATTCAGGGGGGGTGCTGGAGATTAGGTCTTTTGTCTCTGAGACTTCAGCAGGAGTCTAACACAAATTCAAGCCCTTACAGATTATTCTGTAGATGATGAAAGTCCTTAAAAAGTTCTATTTCTATGTGGCCTGATGATGTAGGGTCCTGGTGTGTGCACTGAGAAGCTATGTATTACCATAAAGTATAGTGATCCTCAATATGTTTCTGGACACGCTCAACCTCCTAGGGACCCACCGTCTGAAAGTCCCTAACTCTCTACATAAAAAACAATATACAGAAGGAGCGTTAAAAATAAGACAAAAAAAATATATTGTGTATACAATTTCACAATTTATATTCAGAGATGTTAACTCCAAAGAAAAGTCCTCCAAGCTGCAGTTGTTCAATTCATTTTCTTTATTCTGAATGATGTCACTCAGCTTCCAACCAAGATTATTATAGATACAACACAATTAACAGCCAAACCGTTTCCTCCCCATTTGGGACATCATCAGGGCTGAAAATAAGGAAACCAATATATCATAAAAATTATAAAAAGAACAGAATAGTCCAGAAATAAATACAACCAGTCTACATTCTTTTAACAAAGCACCAATCACATACCCAGTCTACCTATTGAACATTCTAAAAATGAAATATACATCAGTACAGCAACCCGTATATTTAGTGAATTAACATTCCAAAGGAAAGAAGAAACCTGACAATTCTATATCTGATTCATACCATTTAAGTCCCAATTGGGATACTCCAACATTTATCTGGATGGAAAATATTTCTATTGTACAAAGTAAAGAAATCCTACAAACTTGAAACTTGGATCCTAGTGATCCCATTGGACAGTTCTGTTATCAAATATCCCAAATCTATACTGGCAGGTGACAGATAGTCAATTAGTATTTCTTATATTCACATATGAAAAGCTCACCTCCTCGCGTATATTCAACTTTTAATCCTTGCTGTAAATACTGTAGTTGCGTCTGTTGTTATCTTAATGCTTCTATACCCTGGGAATAATACTGCAATTGAAAAAATGAAATATAAAAGACATGAGGTCATATAACCCGACTGAGTCTATCTGACCATTGTCCCCATTGATCCTTAACCGCACCCAATCAGTACGTACCCAGTCCTGTATCCAATTTTATCTCTCAAATTATATCCTTTTGTTAAATATTATGCGTTGCGATCCATCTCTCAAATTGAATCCTTTTGTTAAATAATATGCTCAGCAATCCAGTCCTGTCCTGTAAGCCAATTTTAATCCCTGAAACAATATTCAGTAAAAAACAGTCACCTCAATGAAGGAAAATAAGACCCTGAGTTTGAGCATCCAATAATAAAACCCCACGTGGGGCCATATGTAGGTAAATGTCATTTACCGAATCGTAAATACCGAATTTTAACGATTCGGTATTTACAATTCGGTAAATGCCATGTAGGTAAAAATTCTTTAACAATTACCGAATCGGCAATATTCGGTAATTACCGAATCGGTATTTACCGATTCGGTAATTGCCATTGATTCCTTTGGGCCTTGAGGCCCATAGGAATCAATGCCAATTACCGAATCGGTAAATACCGATTCGGTAAATTTACCGATTTGTCAAGGGGGACAGGGTGTCACTTTGACACCCTGTTGCACCCATGATTCTGGCTTGTGTGCCAAGTGGCATGTATGTGTACCACATGGCACAGGTGTACATGCACATATGTGCATGTGCACAGAAATTCGTTATTTACCATGCCATCGTATTTCATGGTAAATAACAAATTTCTAAGGGCTTGTGGCACTGTTTCCAGTGCCACCTACATCCCAAATTTACAATTCTGTACATTTACCGATTCGGTATTTTACAGATTCAGTAAAATTACCGATTCAGTAAATGTACAGAATCGGTAATTTTCTGTCCCCCTACATCTGGAAGTACAAATACCGGTCGGTAACGGACGAAATCGGCCGTTACTGACCGGTATTTTGCCACCTACATATGGCCCTTTGTCTTTACCTGACAAACAGTATATTCCACAGAAATGCTTCTAATTTTCTTAAATCCGCCTACAAGTAATTTCTCCAGTATATGCCTAATTTCCCAAATCGTCAGTACCATAATCTGTGTCAAGACAAGAAAGATGCCATCCTATAACACCTAATTCCAAGATACTACTCCTCATTCCGCCTAAAAAACAATCCACAACCCAAGTACATAAAATGTTCCCTCTCAGAGTATCCCATGTGCTTCTGTAACGACCGGATTTTCGGACCAGATAGAATCAGCTCACAAAACACCACCAATCCAGCCGAAACGTAACCATCCCCCTCCTCAGGACCTATTTATCCAGGCACCTGGGTACCTACCTGAGGATGGGGAATTAGCAATATACAAGCTCATATCATAAAAAACACCACTAAATCTATAGGGATTACTAGAAATACTCACTATTATTCCACACCGCACTCATACCTTATAGTCTCACGGCAACATAGGCCCAGACTAGACTACCCTGAGGCAGTTCTGATTACTTACCATTACACGCTGATCACACTCAGTGCTCACTCAAGCCACAATCCTGTGGGTATACACATTGATCACAGTCAATGCTCTCATTAACGCCACTTTCCCTAGCAGCGATCTCATTACACACTGATCACACTCAGTGCTCACTCAAGCCACAATCCTGTGGGTATACACATTGATCACAATCAATGCTCTCATTAACGCCACTTTCCCTAGCAGCGATCTCATTACACACTGATCACACTCAGTGCTCACTCAAGCCACAATCCTGTGGGTATACACATTGATCACAATCAATGCTCTCATTAACGCCGCTACACAACGATGATCACTGTCCTATGAATACCTTCAGCTCTCTCTCCCTCTGTTGGGAAGTTCCTCTATATATATCTAATATCTACTGGGAATGTCTCACATACAATTGTTATATTTTATGTGGTACACAAGAATGGCCAAATTACAATATGCAAAGGTTATTCTATAATGTAAGTGCTCCTCTACTCCCTTGCTCAGTTACCATTTACCTGGACGGGAGATGCATCTGTTCACATAACAGCATATGGCTAGAAGAAAGGTTAACTTTATTATGAATAATAACACTTGCACAATTGTTCACTAAGAACTGGGGTTCCTTTATTATTATAACATCACAATAACTAGCAATCTAGACATAGCCTGAAAAGTAAAGGGGAATAGACACATACACAGATCTGTGGGGTCTCTTTATTATAATGGAAAGCTTTATTATTATCACACAACCATATGTAACTGACAGGGACTGTAGATAGCTAAAAAGTTAATGGATTATAACAGACTGCTCACCGCTGAAAGAAAAAGGATTAATCAGTGTAGCAATACAGTAGGGAATCTAGCCTAGGAAATAAAAGACAAGATTAATGTTTAAGTGTAAAGCAAACTAGTTTAGAATACCTCACCCTATAAGAAAGGAATGTTTCTCTCTCTCTCTCTCTGGTGGAATCGGGGCTCTTTCTCCCTCTAGCACCAAGGCTTCACTCCACTGGCTCCAACTGCTTCAATAGCTCCAACTGGCAGCTCCAACTTTTGCATCTGACTGGCAACCGCTTTAATACATTCTGATAAACTGGCAGCTCCAACTGACAGTTCCAACTTCATTCCAAGATTCATATGACTGCTCTCTCCAGCTCCAGCAACCATCTGAACTCTACCATTCCAAGAATCAACTGACCACTCCACCTATTCTACACTTCGCTAATATGGAATGCTCTCCCCTCATGGAAATTTCCAATAGAAACTACCTCCCACCGAATTCCTGTGCCAGCTCCAAGGCTCTCCGCGCAAATGCAGTGGCCATCTGCATTATACGTCTGGGCCCAAGAGACAAAAACATTCTTTCGATAAGATCCAGTCTCCGCTGGTTTTCCCCTAGCACACAACAGGATTAACTATAAACATCACCTTTACCCTGCAAGCTAATCAATCAGCAGAGGCAGAGAGCAAAATGGAGTCTCTCTGGTTCTGGGCCTTGAAGGCCCGAAAAGGATGAAATAGACACTTAACTCTATCAGAGTACATACACAAACCATACCAATATGTAATATAAAGTCAGAACTACAGGATCCACCCTCTACTATAGGTAGGATGATGAAAGGACACATAATTATGTCAAAGCCAATAGGCAATAGATGGATTAGAGTCAGGAATAAGGGATCTATCATCATATAATGCGGCTATCCTCTAGTTTATGCTTCTAGGTCTGGAAAAAGGCCTGAAAAGAACCAAAACAAGCTAAGAATAGGGATCTAGGATGGTAGCAAGCTTAAAGTCAACATCACTCAGAAATAGTGCCAAAAACCAAGTCAGCACAGCTTTTAATTTAACATTCTACCCCAAAAACCTGTCTAACATATTCCACAGCTTTTACCTGTACTAGGCGTCCGATTCAGCGACACATTACCGGCTCCCGGCCCGATAAATCCGGAATGCGAGGGTTCGGTACCTACACATTCTTCTTTTAAATTGTCATCCACCAATTCCGCCTGAATCTGTTACTAAGGTAGCCAATCCTCGCCAAGATCCAGAGGAGGTTAATTACACCTCTGTTGTGGTGCTTTCTCTCTAGTCCGCTAACCCAAAATAAATGGAGTAGGCATGCGTGGCTTTTCGATTGTAGTACAATAAGTCAATGTGGTTTCCTCTCCGGTCCGCCTGCTCGTATTTCAGCTCCAAAATAAATGCACCCTATCCAAATATTCTCGATTGCATTAAATTGTGTTGTATCTATAATAATCTTGGTTGGAAGCTGACTGACATCATTCAGGATAAAGAAAATGAATTGAACAACTGCAGCTTGGAGGACTTTTCTTTGGAGTTAACATCTCTGAATATAAATTGTGAAATTGTATAAACAATATATTTTTCTTTGTCTTATATTTAACGCTTCTTCCTTAAAAAGTTCCTTCTCCTTTCCCTTGGCAATAAAGAAACCACTGCAGGCCAACCCAGCAAACAGCCAAAGGTGTGCAACAAGACATTCTGTTTCTGCCTTGGTTGGCAAATCTGTTGGAGGAGCTTCAAGGCCAAATTAGATGTATTGTGAGAGATAAGCTCGCCCCTCTGGTGACCCGCCTTGACAAGCTGACTAACCTGTATGGTGATAGAGGTGTAAATCCACCCGCAATACCCATACCGATGAGAGTCAGTGATCATAACCTTTCCAGCCCTACCTTCTCGGGTGTTACAGAGGAGGTGGAAAGGCCCAAACTATGAATGGAGGTGACTCTATCATCCTGGACTCCACGGGTGGCAGTGCAAGGTATAAACCTAAGCAGAGGGAGCAGGCGGGATCTAGCAAGGATATCCCAAGCGCAGCTTGGGTAGACCCGGGCTCCTGAAGGAGGAGCGCGGACCAGGAGACTGTCTCCCTTCAATCAATCTCCCACCTTCATTGCCTTATGTTATCATCTTGTCTGGTGTTCCAGAAACCAAAGCAGACGAGAGGGAATCTCAGATAGAACTTAGAAACAAATGACTCCACTGGTTTGCAAGGTACCACCAATTCACCTATACCAATGCAGGTGAAATTCTCATGACCCGTAAAGTTAGCTGAGTGGGCAACAGACCCAAAGATCTATGTGGGGATTGTGATGTAATCAACTTTAAAAACCCAAGGATGGTTGAGCACCTTTTGCAATGGAAATTTACCACCCAGGACTCTGGTACAACAATCAGGTTATTCCCGCTCACCCACTTTCACATCCAAAGTTTAAAATCTCTAGTAAGGGACAACCAACATAATACTCAGGGTGAGCGGTACACAACCAACCACCACTGGAACAAGGGTTTCAATAGCTGAGACCTTTATTATTCAATGTGCCTATTGTAAATAGATTTGGGATTTTGAAGGATGTCGATTGACTCGCACCAAATCCTAGTCAAGTCAAGTCAAGTCACGTCAGAATTTATATAGCGCACTACATACCCAGAGGGTCTCAAGGCGCTTGAGGAAGGGGGGGGGGGTTTACTTATCGAATATCCAGGTTTTAAGCTGTTTTCTGAAGGCTAGGTGGTTTTGAGTAAGGCAGAGGTGGATGGGAATGGAATTCCAGGTTTTGGCCGCTAAGTAGGAGAAGGATCTTCCCCCCATGGTGGCTTTGTGGATGCGCGGAACAGCGGCGAGGGCTTGGTCGGACGAACGCAGCTGGCGGGTGGGGGTGTAAAAGGAAAGGCACGTGTTGAGACAATCAGGTCCAAGTTCGTATAGGGCTTTGTGTGCGTGGGTGAGGAGACGGAACGTTATCCTCTTGTTGACGGGGAGCCATTGAAGGTCTTTCAGGTGAACGGAAATGTGGTCTGTGCGGGGGATGTCTAGTATGAGTCTGGCTGAAGCATTTTGGATGCGTTGGAGTTTTTTCTGCAGTTTTGCGGTGGTACCGGCATAAAGTGTGTTTCCGTTGTCCAGACGGCTTGTAACCAGTGCGTGGGTGACCATTTTTCTTGTTTCGGTGGGGATCCAGCTAAATGTTTTTTTGAGCATGCGTAGGATGTTGAAGCATGATGATGAGACGACGTTGACTTGTCTGGTAATCGAGAGTGAGGAGTCCAGGATGATGCCCAGGTTCCGTGCGTGGTCCGTCGGTATGGGGGCTTTTCCTAGGGCCGTTGGCCACCAAGATTCATCCCAGGCGGAAGGGGATGCACCTAAGATGAGGACCTCCGTTTTGTCCGAGTTCAGTTTCAGACCGCTGTGCTTCATCCACTCGGCTACTTCTTTCATCCCTTCATGTAGGTTGGTTTTGGCGGTGATTGGGTCTTTGGTGAGTGAGAGGATCAGCTGAGTGTCATCAGCGTAGGAGATGATGTTGAGGTTGTGTTGACGTGCGATGGTTGCGAGGGGGCTCATGTAGACGTTGAAGAGGGTGGGGCTGAGTGATGATCCTTGCAGGACGCCACAGATGACTTCCGTGGCCTCTGACTTAAAAGGGGGGAGGCGGACTCTCTGAGTTCTTCCAGTGAGGAACGAGATGATCCAGTCCAATGCTTTTCCTTGAATTTCGATGTTTCTGAGGCGTTGTATAAGGGTGCTATGGCAGACTGTGTCGAAGGCTGCAGTGAGGTCAAGGAGGATGAGGGCGACTGTGTCTCCGTTGTCCAGTGGTGTTCGAATGTCGTCTGTGTTTGGCTCGGAAGCCAGACTGTGAGGAGTCGAGTGATTTGTTGGTTTCGAGGAAGGCGGCGAGCTGATTGATGATGGCTTTCTCAATGACTTTGGCAGGGAATGGGAGGAGCGAGATGGGGCGGTAGTTTTTGAGTTCGGTGGGGTCAGCTGTGGGTTTCCTCAGAAGGGCGCGGAGTTCGGCGTGTTTCCAGCTTTCTGGGAATGTGGCGGAGTTGAGGGAGCAGTTGATGACGTCTCGGAGATGGGGTGCGATGATGGAGTCTGCTTTGTTGAAGATGTGATGGGGGCATGGCTCTGTAGGGGATCCTGAGTGGATGGAGTTCATCAGGCGAATGGTGTCTTCTGTGGTGATTGGGTTCCAGTCGAAAAGGTTATTCGGAGGAGGTACAGGTTCGGAGGTGAGTGGGGTGGACTGGTTTGCGGGTCGGTTGTCAAAGCTGTTATGAATGTCGGCGATTTTGTCATGGAAAAATGAGGCGAGGGAGTCGCAGAGGACTTGAGAGGGGGTGATGTTGTTTGAGCTGGCGGTGGGGTTGGTGAATTCTTTAATGATGTTGAAAATTTCTTTGCTGTTGTGGGCGTTGTTGTCTAGTCGGTCTTTGAGTGCTGATTTCTTGGCTGTCCGGATTAGTTGGTGGTGTTTGCGGGTGGGGTTTTTGAAGGCGGCTTGGGTGATAGTGTTTGGGTCTTTTTTCCAAGTTTTCTCAAGGGAACGACAGAACTTCTTGGATTTCTTAAGGTCATCGTTGAACCAGGGGGTGTTCTTGCTTCCTTGCTTGATTTGATGTTTTTTCAAGGGTGCTAGTTTGTCAGCGGTTTGGGTTAGCCATTGTGTGAGGTTGATGGCAGCTTGGTTAGGGTTCGTTGAATAGGCAGGGGGTTTTTGAAGAAGTGATGTGGAGATCTGGTCGATGGTGATTTTGTTCCAATTTCTTCGCAGAGTTGGTTGAGGGTGGTTGTGGATCGTGGTCTTATTGTATATGAAGTGGATGCAACTGTGGTCCGTCCAGTGGAGGGGTGTGGTGTGAGTGAAGGAGATATGCTTGCTGGAAGTGAAGATAGGGTCGAGTGTGTGTCCTGCATAGTGTGTGGGGGTGTTAACAAGTTGTTTGAGTCCGAGATTGGCGAGATTGTCCAGAAGGGTGGTAGTGTTACTGTTGTTGCTCTTTTCCAGATGGAAATTGAGGTCTCCCAGTAGAATGTATTCTTCCAAGGGGAGGGCGTGTGGGGTGATGAAGTCAGTGATGTCTTCGCTGAATTTTGTACGGGGTCCTGGTGGCCTGTAGAGGAGGGTGCCTCTGAGTGTGGTCTTGGGGTTGGTGTGGATCTGGAAGTGAAGGTGTTCGGCGATAGCGAGGTTGACTTCTGAGCTGGTTGAGACGCGGATGGTGTTCTTGTGGACGATGGCGATGCCTCCTCCTGTTTGGATGGTGCGGTCCTTACGGATGATCTTGTAGCCGCATCCTGGATGGCTATGGTGATGTCTGGAGCTGAAGAGGCATTCATCCAGGTTTCTGTTAGGAAGGCGATGTCCGGAGAAATGATGTTGATTAGATTCCAAAGGTCGATGGCGTGTTTGTGAACCGAGCGGGTGTTGAGAAGGATGCATTTAAGGTGGTTGGTGTTGGATCTCTGTTTGGTGTTTGTGGGTTTGGTGTGGGTCTTGATGCAGGTGAATTTGCAGGAGTGGCAGGTGAAGGGTCCATGGGTGTGTCCTGGTGCTGCTTGGGCATAGTTAGGGAGTCGGCCGGGGTTAAGTGCTAAGAGGGTGGAGGCGTCGTATGTAATGCGAGAGGGGTGGGTGATGCGGGGACCAGGGGGTCTGGCGCTGTGCGCGGTCCAGGCACGGATGGGCGTAGACGGGCTTACCCACCTGCTCACATACATTCCAGCTCTGTTAACCTCCATGAACAGACCAGCACATCAGGACTACTAGACAGTATAAATACCAGCCCTAATGCAGTGTCCCACAAAAAACTCCAACCTAGTTCCTTAGGTTCCCTCTGCCAGAGCAACAGCAATGTAGCACTAGAACCTCCAAGCCTCAAGATCATCAGGATGATTCAGGTAGTTATTTTCAGGATAGCATGCATACATTATTCTGACCTGACCGGGAAAGTTTAACCATTGGAGCCTGCTACTGTGGGAGGCATCTTAGCCAGACGACTTGAACCAAACACAGTGTAGATACTTTCTTCAAATGTCAAAGGCCTTAAGAACAAACTGAGTTAACGAGAGTGAGGGAACTTTGTTGGAGAGTTCGATATATGCATGTTCCAGGAACCATGGTTAATGAAGGAGACTTCGCACATGGGGTTTGCAACCTTTAATATTATTGCCACCTTAAAGGGAAGGGGTAGACATTAAAGGGGGGCTTTGTATTTGGGTAGGTTTGCACCTACTGTGTACGGCCACTCAATCCAAGATCTCCTCAGACAACATCTTGTGTGTCACCCTTACTTTCTCGCCCAAACACAAAATAGTTCTGGTCAATGTCTACTCAAGGCCTGTGGGAACAGGCACCAAATCCCCGACCTTAGATCATCTAGACCGCTTAATTTCCACATTCACTAAAAATGCTATGATAGTCATAGGGGGTAATCTTAATTGCCAATTTGAGCCAATGAAAGATAGATATGACTTACCTCCCAGTGAGGAGAATGAGCTTTGGGCAATCCCTGATCCCAATATTCTCCCAATCGGAGTTTGGACACTGTTGGCTCTACAGATAAGGTCATGTACCCTAAACCATTCCCTATGAGCCTGTAATGGTCGAATCAGATCTGATTCCCCTAGGGAGTTACACTTTCAATGGGTCGGCCATTCTTCCATATTAGAATATATCCTGATCAAAATGAGGATGTTGGATAGGGTTATTGCCTTCACTGTCTTACCATGGCATGACAATGATCACAACGCTCTAAATCTGCAACTACAAATGCTACCATCTGTGAAGTATACTGACCCCTCTATTAAGACTGATGATAGACTATCACTTACCAACAATAGGTGCAAAGTTAGATGGTCCTGGTTTGAACAATCACCCAAAAGAATGCCCTCCATGTATGAGTCCACAACTCCAATCCTTAAGGAAATAGGAAAGATTACAGTCATAGAAGGTTCTGTTGCTCCGCCAACGGTGCTTGTTAAGCTGCACAAATCAATGACCTCCAAATTGGCAGATTAATTTTGCCCAATGGGCACCCGGGGGGATGGGCAAAGGTCAAGTTGACCTGGTACAACTCCAGCTGTTAGGAAGCCAAGAGGGCCTTGATAGAGGCCATAAAATCTAAGACCAAATCTCAATCTGGAACTGCGAGAGTTGCCTATAAAGACATCTTCGCCCTCGCAAACAAATCCTGGACTTGGATCAGTGGGTACCTCTGAAGCAGGCCCTAGAGGACAAGAATATAAAAGCCTTTTGGAACATTGTAAGCACAGGTGGCAGTACTAGAATGCCCAATATAGCGTCTGATAGCTGGAAAGATACGGGAAACATTGGGAACTGACTCCTCCTATTCCAATAAATAGAGGGGTTAGGCAGGGTTGTGTGCTGGCACCCACCCTGTTCTGTATTTATATCAATGGATTGGTTGACAAATTGAGCGGGTTGAAAGACATACAGGTTCCCCCAGCTAGCACACAAACTAATACCGGCCCTGTTGTTTGCCAACTATACCCTTTTGGTGTCCAAATCACTGTTGTGTATCCAGAAAACCCTAGATGGTTATGCTGAGTTCTGTGAAATTAGGGGGCTGGAGATCAATATACAGAAAACAAAATATATGGTCTTCATCCCCATCCACAAAACTCGTTCAAACCCGCATGTTAAGGTCATTCAACTCGATCGGCTATCTGTCTTTGAGTATCTAGGTCTCACCCTATCAGAAAAAATGGATTAAGGGACCCGTCTGGACAAATCCAGTCTCAAGCTAACATAAACGATAGGTGGACTGGCCAAGCTGTAATGAAACTCCTCATATAAGCCAGTCGGACCTGTTTTAGAGATTTATAAAACCAAACTAAGAAGCTCTGTCATGTACGGGCGGAACTGTGGGTGCATTGTTCTCCGAAGAACATGACCAAAATTTAGATTTTTTTTAGACAGGTGTTTGGTCTACCTGGAGCTCCCCATTTGTCTTACTGCGCCTGGATCTAGGGGTAAGACCCATTATAGAGGAAATTGGCTGCAGACCCCTTTTACTTTGGCAACGATTATGGGTGACCCCTGAACTGGCCAAGTTTAGGTCAGAACTGCAAGACATTTTGGGTCTCCCAGGTATCTGCAAATTGGCCTGGTTTAAGCACATTGAAAAAGGTATTCACAACCTAGGTAGATATAGCGTTGACCTGCGATGTCGGCATGAACTATGGCAGAGGAGACCAAACTCCATGTATTCTTTTTTACACAGGAAATACAAAAACGGGTGTAAGATGGCTGGTACAATTGTGTAGGAACCTGGACAATAGGTGCTATGAAAAAACTTTTCATCTATTGAAGTATAATACACATCTACCAATTGTATACGCTGTTTCTCGGTTTTTATCCTCTATGTGGTGGACGTGCAGTTTAGAAAACAGCAATGGACCAAGCACACATTGACATCCCTTTGTAACGCCCTGTGTATACATTTTCATGATCTTTTTCCATTTTTTAACCAGTTTTTAAACTGTTTATCTATGTATTGTTCTTTTATGGTCCTCCACCCAAATAAAGAAATTTTGGATTGGTAAGTCTGGAGTCTGTCGTAAACCTCTTTAATGGTCAGAAGAACGAATAACGTCTTGTGCGGGTTGCAGCATAGTCTAAAGAGGTTTACCGTATCTGGAAACTGCCACTTTGGGTGTGATTTACACGGCGATACAAAGCTAGGGGGTATGTGCCATCAACTTTCCTCGTAATCGACCCGATAAAAGTGTGGGACTGCACATGTGTCGAAATTATATTTACTCAGACTTGCCATTATTAAAAAGAGATGGAAGTTTGAACCCAATGATAGGGCTGTTTACGATATGAAGGGACGTAGGCATTTGGAGGGTAAATACCCAAATTATTGGACAGGCCGACCAAGGAAGCCTTGCCCATAAGCCCTATATAGGAGTATTAACAGGTTATTTTACGGACAGTTGGAAGGATCCTTTGCAGTGTTTGGCCCTAAGAGAGAAATCTTAGAGATATAAATGAATTTTTAATGTTATAAGAGAAAAAAAGAGAGACAAACAACTACCCTTGTCTTGAAAAAGGTGGTACACATCAGGCAGCACACAGAAACGTGTCAACACTATTGTTTTAATTAAATTGGAGGGACTATTGTGTTGGGGTTTACTGATACCAGCCTGACGTTGCCAATAGATTCCAACAAATTATTTTTCTGGGATGTTTTCGAAATGATTCACAGAATAATGTCTCTTTTTGGGATGTTTTAATTGCTTTATAAATGTCTTGGTTTTATCAATGTGATTTACTTTTTATTATTTTGTTTTTAACAATAAATTTGAATGTTTTCTTATAATTGTGAGTTTCAAATTAAATGTGTTTATGCTTATAATTGTGGGGGTTTCCTACTCTGGCATTGGTGTGGATGCAATGCTGAATGGAAAAGTCTAATGGTGGTTGTCACTGACATTAGTTCCAAGGGAATTTTTATTTCATACCAGCATGGAAACCATCCCTCGTAATCCCAACGGTGGAAAGGCCGGCTATGGGATTATGGGCCAGCCTCCAATTGATCGGCCAGTTTCAATTCCGACCGGCTGATTCATAATCAGCCGATTGGAATTTACCTGATATTGGCGGTCGTAAAGTGTCTGAACGAAGGATGGAGGCTTTCCGACTGTTATCGTAATAAGCCCCACAGTCTCAATAATAACACTGCATTTGAGAACAATGTATTAAGAAACATCATCCTAAGGTTTAAAAAATATTCCTAGAGCATTCGTCTGTAACTGTAGAGAAGTGCTATTGTGAGCATTATATATTAAGAACACTATCCAATTTATACCTAATACTACAATGTGGCCAACCATTGCTACTTTAGAAACCACATAGATGGAAGAGGTGCTCACCACATTTCAGTGGTCCTGGAACAATTTTCACAGTGGAGGTGCTGCCATTAATATTACATCACTTAAGTCATAGAGATTGTAAAATCCAGGGGCACACACAGTGTAGTAAATGAGCGAAGTTCATTAAGCAGGAGCTGATAAGATTGTGGCATATAGCTGGTGGTGAATTTTGAATAGCACTATTCAAAATATTTTACTGAAGCGTGGTGTGGTAGCACACTGTCATTTGCTTACAGCAAACTTCCATTTAAATGGCCTCTACATATAGTGTTACTCCTGAAACTATATAGTGCACAGAGGATGATTGCAGAGATCAGTTTTAAGGTACTATTTATCACTTGCGCATCAAGCATCTACACTTTATTTAATTTTAATACAGTCTGCTTCCATCACACTTCAGGCAACATGGAAAATGTGTATCATGTGTGCTTTCTTAATTGCTAATATATTTGTACAGTTCAAATACAGGTATTTACATGTTGTGCATTTGAAAACTAAATACCTTACTACAGCTTTTTCTATCAAACTTACTGTACCCCATAAAGGATGTGGGACAATTCACTTTTAAAAAATCCTATCACTTTGAATTAGAGAAAGATAAGTAAACACCAACACCCTCTTAAAAGCGGCAATTTGTCAGAAGGTATAGCCTCAAGATCAATGGAGGGGGATAGGAAAATGTGTGATCCAATCAATTTCCTATTTTCTTTAACATTTTTAATCAATAAGAAAGGATCACTTGTCCTGCATAACATGGGGTATGAATTGGTGTTACGTACAATTCCCAAGTTTTAACCCCCATGCACGTGTTGGAAAATTTCGATCTTGTAGCGGTATATCTTGATTTTCCGCTGTCCCTTACACGTGTTCGCATAATCACGGGGTTTAGGTAGTATATGCGACCTCCATCCAGGAGGTGTTACCCTTGTTAGAACAGTAGTGATCAGAAATGGTGATGGTGATGTGATAAGGTGAAAAAGAAGCTAAAAATCGTTCTCTATAACAGAAAATTAATTTTAATAGTTCTGGTTATTAGAGGACAGTATTAAAAAGTGGTGAGTGAAATTAGAGCGATTATGACTCTATTCACATATGATATGTGGTATAGGTCGACATGTTTCAGCCCTCCAATAGCCAAGAGGTCTGTGGGGCTTTCATCAGGACCACGGTGCTTAAGTGAGAAGAGACATACTCACGTCTCTATTGGTTCAATGAATGTCGTAGAAATTCACATTATGTAGTTCTACTCCAAGATCAAAAGTATCTGTGTGATATAAAAAAAGACAAATCTAGACAAGGGGAAGGGTAATGGGAAATACAATTAAAAACAATTAAAAAACATTCAACATCTCTTTGTAGATTTTTAACTTCCTGTGTCGAATGAATAGAATACGTTCAGCTGACCACTCTTGCAACCCAAAAAGGGTCAACCCTCTCATAGTTGGCGAATTAACAAGAAACGGACTATATACATTTTAGTTTGTTTGGTCTACAGGGATATCAAAAAGCACTTGCATGCAAAATTGGTTGTTACGCTGAAGGTTCTGCATACTAGGATCCTTAGCATCATGTGATGCATTACACATAAAACACGGTTATTAAACATACCTTGTCATTCGGTTTAAGTAAACCTCAACGGGAACCAGCCGGGTCAAGGAGGTTTTCTACAACAACAGGTAGTGATTTTAGAATACAAACAGTGTGAATTGGCGGGATACGTTACGGTTTTGTCGAGCATTCTCTCCGCTACTTGTGCTGACACTGCCGATTCTGGTCCCGGAACCTGGTTGTACTTCCGGAGACTGAATTTATTTGGTCGGCATAGAGAGTGAAGAAAGACTTTTGTCTCAAAAAGTAATGACAGATTAAACAGTAATAAGTAGATCAAAAAGAGTTGTCTTATTTGTGATCAGCCAACTGAGACCAGCTATATTTACTTAAGTGTTCGATTGTATCTCGGAGCTTAGTATTGAATGTTATTATGCCGTTAGTAAGAGAACAGGAGTTGGGTCGAGAGTTTATTTTTACACCACGGTCCCAAGGATATCTTTATCAGATTATCTCGAGGTGGTCGCAAAACGGAAGAGTTTATATCATTCCTAGTATCCATTTTAGTGTTTTAATACTTATGGTTGAATGGAGGTGGAATCCTTGTAAACCAGTTTGTATCTTCGCATCATTTATAAATGCTACCCCATGGAATGTTATCGTTTAATCCGTTGCAATCTGTGCCTAGCCTATGCACCCACCTCTGTTCCTTTTCGAAAAGAATCTTCTCGGCATTATGATCTTTGTGGGTTAATGTTTCTAGGACCACCCACTTTAAGTCATTCACTGTGTGTTGTGCCTCCAGATAGTGATTCGACATTTTGGTTGTTGTTTTCTTACATTTAACGTTACTTTTATGTTCGCACATACGCTGTTTGATCTTCCGGCATGTCATACCTATATAGCGTTTGTCACAAGGACAGGTTATCATATAGATGACGTGACTGGTGTTGCAATTTGTGTGATGTAAGAGTTTCCACTTGAAATTAGGTGGGAGTTGTATTTCCTTAGTGGTCTTTGTGAGAGGACAGACTGAGCATGACCCGCATGGGAAATGACCTTGCACTGGACTGGTATCCCAAGGTGAATTTGTAATTGTCAGTGGTTTTTTAGGTGCAGGCCTCGTATGTACCAATATATCTTTTAGGTTGCGAGTTCATTTATTCGCAAACCTAGGTTTCGGCCACTGAATGTTTGCAGAGGTCAGTATTTTCCAGTTTTTGTTTACAATTTTTTTCAGGTTGTTGCTTGCTGGGCCATACGTCGTTACACATGTGATGACATCTTGACTTTGGTCTTGTGTTGTTGTTTCTAGCAGGCAGTCTCTCTGTTGATTACGGGCTCTCTTTTTGCATTTTTCTAAAATTCTCAATTTTCTACAGAACTCTGCAACTTCACATTTCATTTTGAAAGTGTCTAGGTTAGGTGTAGGAACATATCCAAGGCCTTTGTTTAAGACTTCTTCTGGGTCTTTTGTCAGATTCACGACGAGGGTGTTGTGTTCGCTCCTGTTTTTTGAACTGACCATTAAGATCCAAATCCAAATCATCGAAACAAAATTGAATAACATGGTCCACGTACAGCCACAAAGACTTTGACCCTAAAGACAACACCTCTAACGATGTTTCCAATAGTGGGTCTTCTACAGATGGATCCGACTGGAGCGGAGACGACTTCTCAAATAACCAAAGAGGAAGGAATCGCAACAGACGAGGGAATCGTCGAGGCCGCAGTTATTGGCGGGCACCTCAATATCAGATGAATCCAACAATGTTCCCATTCCCACCTTTCAATCCCCATTTCCAAGGTTGGGTAGATCCCTACTTCCAAGGACCACCCCAAATGAATCATCAGATGCAACAACCAATGGGAAGTAACTACCAACAAGGCCCTCAGTCTTTTTTAGGGAGAGGCCAGAACAGTCGAGGCCCAAAACAAAGAGGCGTAACCTGGCAAGATCAAGCACGCCAGGTACAAACGAGGAGTGTAACCAAAGGGAAAACAGGAGCGAGCACAACACCCTCGTCGTGAATCTAACTGAAAAAATACTAACAAAAGACCAAGAAGAAGTCTTAAAGAAAGGCCTTGGATATGTTCCTACACCTAACCTAGACACTTTCAAAATGAAATGTGAAGTTGCAGAGTTCTGTAGAAAATTGAAATTAAAAGCCTTTCTTAATGATCAGAATCCCCAACCACAGGACGGAGATACCACATTAAGAAAAAAAATCAACTTTCTGCCCTCTCAATACAGAAATACCTATTGAGATATTGACTTTTGAAAATGCAGTCATGAAAGAGATAGATGGTCTTAAGGACAACACAAAGAAACCCTTCCAGAACTTATCAAGAAGAGAACAAACTGCACTGGAAGAATTGAAAAATGATGAGAGTATTGTCATAAAACAAGTAGACAAGGGGGGAGGGGTGGTTATTCTTACCAAAGATGGCTATAACCAACAATGCCTTGATCTATTGTCAGATCACAAATTCTATAAAGAAATAAGCACAGACCCCACACCAAGATTACAAAAAACAATCTCACTGATGGTGAATGAGGCTGAGATGAACAACTGGATCTCCAAAAAAGAAGCAGAATTCCTCGAAACATCAAATCCAAGAATACCAGCTTTCTACTCCCTCCCCAAAATACACAAGCCCCGCACACCTCCACCTGGAAGGCCGATAGTGTCGGGTATTGGCTCGGTGTTAGAACCCTTGTCCGAATTTGCTGACCAGTATCTTAAACCGCTGGTGCAGCAAACTCCCACTTACTTAAAGGACACAAGAGACCTCTTAAACCTATTAAAAGATTTCAACTACTCCGATGAAGACATGCTTCTAGTGGGACTTGACGTAGAGAGTCTCTACACGAGTTTGCCCCAAGAAAAGACATTAGAGACTCTCGAAACTCTCATCTATAACATCAACTGGGAACATAAAACACCAAGACACTTCGTGTTAGAATGTTGTAGGATTGCCCTCACTGAAAACTTTTTCAAGTACAATGACACGATGTTTCAGCAATGCCATGGAACTTCCATGGGAAGTACGTTCGCTCCGAGTGTAGCAGGATTATACGTGAGTGTGTTTGAAGAAAAATACATCAATAATCCCACCAATCCATTTCAAGAACAGATACTTTTTGGCGTAGTTACATCGATGACGTCATTTTAATCTGGAAAGGTGACATAGAAAGTCTAACTACTTTTCATGCTTGGATCAACACCTGTGACGAATGGTTAAAATTCACCTACACTGCCAACAAAAAACAGCTAGACTTTCTGGATATTACAATCTACGCAGAAGGACAGACCCTGCATACCAAAACATACTATAAACCAACTTCTAAAAACAGTTTACTCTCCTTCCAAAGTTACCACCCAAGACCGTTGAGAGAGAACCTTCGATACAGCCAATTCCTGCGGCTCCGCAGGAGTTGTAGCAAATTGACAGAATTCAAACAACAAGCCGACGAACTAAGTGAAAAACTCGAAGCGAGGCACTACCCAAAGAGAATTGTAGAAAAATGCAAAAAGAGAGCCCGTAATCAACAGAGAGACTGCCTGCTAGAAACAACAACACGAGACCAAAGTCAAGATGTCATCACATGTGTAACGACGTATGGCCCAGCAAGCAGCAAACTGAAAAAAATTGTAAACAAAAACTGGAAAATACTGACCTCTGCAAACATTCAGTGGCCGAAACCTAGGTTTGCGAATAAACAAACTCGCAATCTAAAAGATACATTGGTACATACGAGGCCTGCACCTAAAAAACCACTGACAATTACAAATTCACCTTGGGATACCAGTCCAGTGCAAGGTCATTTCCCATGCGGGTCATGCTCAGTCTGTCCTCTCACAAAGACCACAAAGGAAATACAACTCCTACCTAATTTCAAGTGGAAACTCTTACATCACACAAATTGCAACACCAGTCACGTCATCTATATGATAACCTGTCCTTGTGACAAACGCTATATAGGTATGACATGCCGGAAGATCAAACAGCGTATGTGCGAACATAAAAGTAACGTTAAATGTAAGAAAACACCAACCAAAATGTCGAATCACTATCTGGAGGCACAACACACAGTGAATGACTTAAAGTGGGTGGTCCTAGAAATATTAACCCACAAAGATCATAATGCCGAGAAGATTCTTTTCGAAAAAGGAACAGAGGTGGGTGCATAGGCTAGGCACCGATCGCAACGGATTAAACGATAACATTTCATGGGGTAGCATTTATAAATGATGCGAAGATACAAACTGGTTTACAAGGATTCCACCTCCATTCAACCATAAGTATTAAAACACTAAAATGGATACTAGGAATGATATAAACTCTTCCGTTTTGCGACCACCTCGAGACAGTGCAATAATCTGATAAAGATATCCTTGGGACCGTGGTGTAAAAATAAACTCTCTACCCAACTCCTGTTCTCTTACTAACAGCATAATAACATTCAATACTAAGCTCCGAGATACAATCGAACACTTAAGTAAATATAGCTGGTCTCAGTTGGCTGATCACAAATAAGACAACTCTTTTTGATCTACTTATTACTGTTTAATCTGTCATTATTTTTTGAGACAAAAGTCTTTCTTCACTCTCTATGCCGACCAAATAAATTCAGTCTCCGGAAGTACAACCAGGTTCCGGGACCAGAATCGGCAGTGTCAGCACAAGCAGCGCATGGATTAGTTGAGGTAGCGGAGAGAATGCTCGACAAAACCGTAACGTATCCCGCCAATTCACACTGTTTGTATTCTAAAATCACTACCTGTTGTTGTAGAAAACCTCCTTGACCCAGCTGGTTCCCGTTGAGGTTTACTTAAACCGAATGACAAGGTATGTTTAATAACCGTGTTTTATGTGTAATGCATCACATGATGCTAAGGATCCTAGTATGCAGAACCTTCTGCGTAACAACCAATTTTGCATGCAAGTGCTTTTTGATATCCCTGTAGACCAAAAAAACTAAAATGTATATAGTCCGTTTCTTGTTAATTCGCCAACTATGAGAGGGTTGACCCTTTTTGGGTTGTAAGAGTGGTCAGCTGAACGTATTCTATTCATTCGACACAGGAAGTTAAAAATCTACAAAGAGATGTCGAATGTTTTTTAATTGTTTTTAATTGTATTTCCCATTACCCTTCCCCTTGTCTAGATTTGTCTTTTTTTATATCACACAGATACTTTTGATCTTGGAGTAGAACTACATAATGTGAATTTCTACGACATTCATTGAACCAATAGAGACGTGAGTATGTCTCTTCTCACTTAAGCACCGTGGTCCTGATGAAAGCCCCACAGACCTCTTGGTTATTGGAGGGCTGAAACATGTCGACCTATACCACATATCATATGTGAATAGAGTCATAATCGCTCTAATTTCACTCACCACTTTTTAATACTGTCCTCTAATAACCAGAACTATTAAAATTAATTTTCTGTTATAGAGAACGATTTTTAGCTTCTTTTTCACCTTATCACATCACCTTCACCATTTCTGATCACTACTGTTCTAGCAAGGGTAACACCTCCTGGATGGAGGTCGCATATACTACCTAAACCCCGTGATTATGCGAACACGTGTAAGGGACAGCGGAAAATCAAGATATACCGATACAAGAAAGTATAGCCTGACATTTGACTTCCATCTTTGAACTCACAACAGATGAAACAAGATAAAAACATAATGTAAAGGCATCTTCACTGACCATTCACCTTCTGAATTCCATCATAGATATTTTGGAGGTGTTAAGCATCCTCCACACCCCTACTGCCAGCGCCTATGCCACATATTTAGTTGCAAATGGGCTCTGTCTACCAAAGTATCCTCAAGCTACAGTGGTACAACTGTATAAAATGCATTTGCAGAGGCTAATAATCAACTTACTATCACTGAATATATGCAATTACTTGTACCTGTGTACTTTGACTTTGCTTACTTATGGCTCATCCTTCATAGACAATGACTTTGTTTTCTCGTGGCTCTTCCTTCATACATCTCCTCTGACACTGCCCTAAAATGAAACCTGTAATTTATGGATTCTATTGCCTTAACTTAATAAATGAAGTAGGTGCTGAATATGCCCCACAAAAGTAGGGATACATTTCCAGTACACATATTTCACATTTCCCCAATTTGCTGGGCTTATTCTTTGAGTGTTCCAGGTACATTTTCCATGGATTTCTGTGCAAGAACAGCGTAATTAAAATCCCTGCCATGCATATTAGTAGTGTCACTAGCAATGGTGATAAATTGGACACCAAACACTTAAGGCCTCATTACAATGTCAGTCGGAAAGGCTCCGAATGGCATTCAGGTTTTCCTAACCTGTGTCGGAACCCATGTTTCCGACCGACTTGGAATCATTTCGGACTGACCAACTACAATAGAAAGAAAACGTTTGTTTCCGACTGGCTATCGGAAACTCCGAGACAGTCAGAGACGATTCGTACAGCTCAATGGACAGCGTTTCCGAACGACCAATTATGATGTCGGATTCTAACAATCTTTCTGACTCGGTCTATCCAACAGAAAAAAGCTGTTGGAAAATGACTTTGGGGGCCCCTAGAAGGCGCCCCTTCATCCTTAAGGCCTCCAGTTAGGGGCCATAGGGCTACCCAAGGGATCCCCCTGTAGAACCATGCTCACTGTGACAGGCACCATGGGGGGCCTACCACAAGGTGCAAGGTTTTCCGCAACCACCCCTTTTTCAATTGGAGTC
The DNA here is from genome assembly GCF_964263255.1 of Lissotriton vulgaris. NCBI lineage: Eukaryota > Metazoa > Chordata > Amphibia > Caudata > Salamandridae > Lissotriton > Lissotriton vulgaris. Next base: position 1,716,072,431 of record NC_141689.1, on the reverse strand, counting down.
AGTGTTGTCGGTCGGAACATAGGCTTCCATTGAAGTCAATGGAAGACTTTCTGAACAGTGGTTGGAAGCATCTTTATCGGTCAGTCTGAACCTTCGAACATGAGTCGTTGGAAGAGAATCTGACAAGGAGTTGGGAGGATTAGTTTCCAACCAATATCATAATCAGACCCTTAGTGTGTGGTCCAATGCCATTTCTGGCATAATCTTACTTGCCATAGTTCTCTTGTGTTGGAGCTATCGCTGTTGAGAACAATGTCTTTCCCCACACTCTAAATGAAACCATGTGCAGCAGAAATGGGAGGGCAAATATTCCCATTTTAATGGATGTCTTATTTCCATTCGACTCTACATCAGGCCCTTATTTTCCTACAGATTGGTTGTCTCCCCACCCAAGTGGTCAATTAAAATATGGAATGCATATTTGAATACTAATACTTATCCAACTCGACCATCCAGGTCACATAGTTTGCTGTGTAACAAATGAGGCCTGGTGCCTTATTCATGTTGGCCTACTAGCTCAACAGTAGGTTTAAACAACAGACAATCAGGGGAAACAACTAAAAAGCAGGAATTGCAGGACGCTTTCAAGCTTTGTTTACACATACCACCGATAAATTATTTTGTAAACTTCAGTAACATCAAGAGCTTCATGAAGTTTGTGAACACCTGTAGATCAAAACTGCTAAAGTTGGGCTTTTGCGCTAGAAACCGCTGGTATTCAATTGAGAATGTGCTTGCTAATATGTCCAACTTCGCATAACTTTCCCATACCCTTTAAATTTGTATTAATAATTCAAAATCCCTTTCTCTTTCAAAATACATTTTCTACTGATTTTTGTATGCACTTTCATTTATACAAAACATGTTTTCTACAGCAGTGGATACTGGAAAAATGTTTGAGCTAAAATGGTAGTGTTGAAAATAGCTTTACACGGTATATTTAAAAGAAAAATTGGGACCTTTTGCAAACTTCTTCAGAAATCCGAATTCCAGCAGGTTATATACAATGTCTGCACGCCAGTAGTTTATATGTCATTTAAAGAAGCTGGACATAAGCATTTGTGCTGTAGATGATACCGATATCTCTGAATCAAGATGTCTAAAATATATCAAGGAAGTGCATTAAAAGCAAAATATGAGCAATCATTGACAGACTAGGCTACATATTCTTGGCATGCTCACAGACAGGAGAAGTAGGTAAGAGAGAAGAGCATATGTGACACTGTTCAAAATCAAAATCTGAAGCCAGCACACAGATTTGAGAGCTAAAGTTGCACAGGTCATGAAGGATGTCAATTTTGGTTATTTACCATGAATAATCTCCAGATTAGACACACATAAAAAAACGGTGCTATATAATTTAAAGGTGGGTGGTAATGGGACATCCACCCATAAGGTGGCTGTATATATCATCTGCTCACTTCTGCATTCTAATTTAATTTTTATTGCCAGAAAAGATGAAGGACATTATTTAGAGTTTGGCAGACAGAATAATCTGTCAAAAAAGTGCTGTGTGACAACTGCATTGTAACCTATAGCACTTGTAATGTGATGGAAGGGATTTCCATCATGTTTTGAGTGCACACTAAATCTGCCTGTTAGACCTGACAGCCTTAGGGTGGTCTCCTCCCCACGTTTAGGCCGATATTTTTCACTTTTGGACATCGTTTTTGCTGGCTTTAGGACTCAGTGCACTTTACCACTGCTAACCATTGCTAAAATGCTTGTGTCCCCCCCTCCCTAAACATGGTAACATTGGTTCATCCCCAATTTGCATATTTAATATACTTCTTGGTCCCTAGTAAAGTGGTACCCCCTACTACCAAGGCTTGTAAATTAAATGCTACTAGCGGGCCTGCAGCACGGATTGTGCCACCCACTGAAGTGGCACTTTAACTATGTCTTAGTCCTGCCACCACAGAGCCAGTGTGTGCAGTTTTACACTGCCATGTCCACATGGAAAAATACAGCCTTGTGCCGCCTAAGGTAGGCCCTGAACAACCCAGAGGGTAAGGTGCAATGAGTTTAAAAGACAAGATATGTAGTTTTACATTTTACATGTTCTTGTAGTGAAAAACTCCCAAAGTCATTTATCACTACTGCCTATCTCTCCCACAGGATAACATTTGGATTACCTTATTGCATTTTATAAGTGTAACTTCCAATTGAGAAGAGATAAGTCCCCCACGGCTGGTGTCTCTAGAACCCTAATTTAAAATCCAAACTCAAGACGAAATCAGATTTTAAATAACAATACAGGGAATTCCACTTTTAGAAAAAGAACAATGGATTTAACCAAGATCTCTTGACTGTGGGTGGTTGTCTAATTTGTTCAGCATTCCGTCCAACATTTGTTTGTGCAGCATTTTTTACCAAAGTGGAATGGGTGTGCCCAGACATGGGTCCCATGCTCACTGTGCCACTGGCATCAAGTCAGCTTGGTTGATGAGGGGTAATGTCACATAACTGGTCCCAGGATGCTTGTTTTCAGTCCAAGGAGAAACTGGCTTGGCAGTTTAGACTGGACTGTTCCCATGAGAAACAAGGTCAAAACTGATTTGCATATGGCTGGGTTCAAACTGGCGTGGTATGGTGAGAAAATAATAATAGATTTAACCCAGATCTTTCGATTGGGAGTGAATGTTTTATGTGTTCAGTATTCCGCCCAACATTTATTTGAGCAGCACTTTTAGAAAGTTGGATATTTTTTTCTTACTTTAACCATTTGGTGCTTTTGTCTGTCTGATCAGTCTGGGGCGGGTGATAGATGCACTTTGTGTATTCCCCCTAGACAGCCACACACAATGGAACTAGTGGTGGGACATGATGGGCCATCCTGGAAGGATGGGAGGGAGGGGCTGTACTCAGCCTCACTTGCTCCTAAATAGGATGTTTCCTGTCCCCACACAAAGAGCCGCATACCCCCTGTAGCGAGTTTGCAGCCAGGACAAGAATGTGAGGTCCTCTGTGCACTCCAAGGACCTGTCTTTGAAGTCTCCCTCACTTCAAAGGCCCAGCTGGGAATACATACTGGGCTTCTGACACCATCTTTTGAGTACACTCAAGGACCTGTGAAGACTCTGCCAAGAAGAAGGGCTCAGCGCTGCTGAAAGACTGCCACTCTGCTGGGCTGCTGCTTTGTTGGACTGATGTTTTGTTGTGCTGCCCTGCTGCCTGCAGTTTCCCTGCCTGAGTGAAATGTAATTAACCTGCATCACTTGAAACCAAAGTGACTCCAGGGGCTAGCTGGCTGGTCTCCTGAGCTGAAGTCTCAGAGCCAAAAAATGCTTTCAACCAACCTGCTTCTGCACCTGGACTCTGCCATCTGAGAGTCTGCCCTGCCAAGTATTACCACCCAATCCAAGATGCTTGGAATTGGGCCTATGGGGTTTGAGCCAGTAAAACCTCTGTCGAACCAGTGCATCACGCCTGTTGCGTGTATTCAGACCTGAAACATCAATCCTGTTGTGTGGATAAGAACCGGGGCTTCGCTCCTTTTGCTTGGACCAGAACCGGTGAATCGCCTCTTCTGCATGGATCAGCCCTGACCCATTGCCTTCGGAACCTCCACTGCTCAATGCTCTGCCTGGTTTTAGTATACCCATCAACCGTATCCTCGGAGATGACAATGAATCTCCACATCACAGATCTTTACTCATTGGAATCACTGCATCGCTGCTGCATGCATCAGGACCGGCGCATTGCCAACACTTCGCAGATCGACACAGATGCATTGCTCCCGTGCACCCCACTTCTGTGTCGTCGATGCAGGCAGGATTAATGTACTTTTGTTCAGTGGACTTCACCGACCTATGCTCCATCGCAGATGGCCTCAACTTCTGACTTTGTCCTGGTCCGGCATGACCAGACATCCCAAATAAGCGTTTTCTGTTCAAAGTGCTATTTTACAGTTTATTCTTTATAACATCATATTTCCAGTTCTGCATATTGGATTTTTGTCATTTTGCTCTTGTTTTTTTTAATTAAATTAAGTGCTATTTGGCTAACCCACTGTAGAATCTTTATATGTGGTGCCTTCACTGTTTTACTGTTTGAAGTGTTGCACAAATACTTTACATATAGGCAAAATTTAAGCTTGACTGCTCTGTGCCAAGCTACCAGAGGGTGAACATAGGCCAATTTACGGATTGCCTACTACTTCTTACCCTGACTTGTATTGTGTTTGTTGCTTGACTAGAGATCATACCCCAGTCAATCTACAAACCAATTTCTAACACTTCGAAATTAGGCCCAGTTTTCCTTATCAGGAACCTACCAATTTATTTATTATTTATTTTAGAATTTTATATAGCGTGAACTAGACCCGAAATATCGGGTATCAGAGCGCTTTACATGAGCACAAGTTTCGTTACAGATGGACACATTCATGACTTTGGGAATCCCTTATAGTAGACTTGATGGTGGTGAAATTTGTGGTAAAGGGGAACTTGTTAACTGTGCTAGATAAGCAGAGGTGTAGCTTTGATTGGTGCAGTAGTTGCTGAGGCACCAGGACTCTGAGGCCTGAGGGGCCCACGGAACCCTGGATTATTGTTGTACTTCACAGTTAAAACAGCAGACCTTTGGTCCATTTTCTTGTTTGCACACTGGCTACTTCACTGTAAATAAAGCAGCCTCTTGATTGAGTTTTCATGTTCAGTGCAGTGTGTAGTCTGTTGTAATGCCTGCAACCTGTTGTGGGGTCATCTCTTCAAAACATCAAGTGTCCTGTAGCAGAAAGGTCACTGGCATGTAGAAGTGTGGCTGGCTTGTTAGTGGTATTTGCCAAAGTGAACATCATGCTGTGATGGCATAGTTACAGCAATCGCATCCTCAATTTCAGTGGTTGTTGTGGTTAGTTGATAGTTGACCCGACTCCAGAGTCGTACCCTATGCACTTTGATTGGAGGACCCATATTTTACCCTGAGTGAAATTCAGTTTCCCTGGACATGCTGTGAAAAACAAGACTCATCCTTGTGTCCTACTTTATGCAGCTGAAAATATATTGCTCATTGAGAACTGGTTTCTGTCTTGTTTTATGTTCATCTGATTAGTGTTATAGGGGGGGGTCCAAGAATGCATGTCTTCCAGGGGTGTGTAGAGGCTATACTATGACTCAGTCAAGAGAATCCTCTTACTCTATGTACACATTCTTACAGCTGAGTATGTGTCACAGGGCTGAGACCATATACTCAAAACGTAGGTTGAACTGAATACAGATCTATCTGCAGCAGCCGACATGCGATTTAGTGAGAAACAAACACAGTTGCCTTTTAAGAAGACGAAATAGTATTATTCTGCGGTCCAGGAAACACAGGCTTTACTCAAGGACAAACATGCTGCAGCATGGGCTTCTCAGGTTCCCTAAATTGCCACTGCCTCGCTTTTTAGCCTTTTGCTAGGCAAAGGCACAGTTGGCAACGGAGCAGCAACAGACTCCAGTCTCGTATGCATGTGCAAGTTAAGTGGTAGACCCATGTATACATTTTCATTCTGCCTTTCTCCTTCTTTTGTTATTATATGTGGTCTGCTATTTACGGTTGTATGATGTTACAACGCGATCTTTTAGATCGCAGTACATCACAACGCATCTTTTACAACGCAAGTCGTTACCACGAGGGTGCTGGACTTAGGAATAGTAAGATTTACTATTCCAACTCCAGCCTACGTACAGTAAGGAAGGTGTTGGAATAGTAAATCTACTATTCCTTAGTCTACAGCGCTCTCCAGCTGCAACGACTGCAAGTGGTAACGACTTGCGTTGTAAAAGACGCATGGTAATGGCAGCGCAGTGTTTTGACCGCATTGTCATGGATATTCCCCGCTATTTACACTTGCTTTCAAGCAGCAGAGCATGTTTGAAAATACTTGTGTCTAAACTAAATATAATACTACTGCTCACACCCTACATAGCTCAGGCCATGTTGAATTTCTCTTCTCTGAAGGATCACTTTGCCTGAACTTCCATTTTTAAAATATTTGTTCTTGTTTAGTCCGGTTGACATGTGGTAGTACATAATTGAAAAGGGATGAGTCTGAATTGCATATTACCATTTTCCTCTTTACACAGCCATAGTCATGGTGTCATGTTCCTTCCCTGACATTTGTTAGACTTAAACACTTAATTTGTTTAATTTTTGTGTCCAAGTTAAAATCGAATTAACCCCTCCACCAGTTTGACCGAGTATAATTCACTAACATACAGTAATGTATGAATGCATCATGATTATAAAGAAGGTAATACATATTTATAACCATATTGAACAGTAATAGATTAAAGATATTTTAAGGAGGTGTGGTTAAAATGGCAACCACCGCAAAACCTCATTACTACCTTGTTCCAGCAATCCCCAGGAGTTGGGGTTAGCTTGGGGACTGACGTGCTTGGCTTTTGCTCTTAAAATTTATCAAGACGGACACAGAGGCTGCCACTCTGGTTGTATCAGCAGTCGGAGGCAAGGAGTCAGTGCCATGAGAGGAGAGCTCCAACCCGGAAGGGGCATGCACCTTGTAGTCTTGCTTTCCTGTGGCATGGGCTATTGCCCTAAAAATATACCTGGAAGGATGCGGAGTCAGCCCAGCTGGTTGTATCCATGGTTGGAGGCCAGGAGTCGGCGCAGTGAGGAAGAGCTTGGGCCCGGAAGGGGCCTACACATTGTAGTCACGCTCTTCCATGGACGTGCTGCCTAGTAACGCAGTTTGAGACCTGGATTGTCACACCTGTTCGAGTCCTCTATGGAGGTCACTGTGACATCCCAACCTGGAGTCCCTGGAGGGCGGCGTACCCGGGTGGAGAGACACAGCCCGGGGAGGATCTAAGATTGGTTGTTGCTGAAGATCGCATTCAACCCACCCTGGGGCCTGCCTTTCTCTGAAAGACCTCCGGTGAACAGACTACTAGAAGGCCAACTTCGGGCATGCCTGATATCCCCCTGCTGGAGCTGGGACATAAGCCAATGCCAGACATAACCCATAGGAGAAATACATGGATGCCCAAGATGAGCCTGGACTGGGTAGAGAGGAGCTCCTTGGCACTTTGGCGTAGGCTGCTACCAGGGTGGGCAGTGGAGGCCAGGGCATGTTTGGTAATTAGACTCTTGAACACCTGAAATGGTTGCAACTTGGCCCTGAACCTTTGCACTACTTACCCAGGGGATAATTGCAGCAGTGATGGACTGAAACCCCCCCTGGGCTATTGTTTAGGTTCTGGGGACCTGATGGCCTTGATTGGGGAAAGCGCAAATTACCTGGACACTGCCCACCCTTTGTGGCTGAAGCGAACCCCCCACTGCAACAAGGCCATACGCAGAAATTGAAACAGTGCTTCAGAGCATCTATAGATCTAAACTCACCTATGAATGCCTCGACCATGTGTGGAAACTTGGTTTGATCTTCGGGAACGAAACCTGGAATGGGGCTGGTACCCTTGTTAGGGGCCCAGGCTTTGGACTTGCTTTACCACAACTCTCTGTGCAACACCCTCTACCAGTTAGAAGGGTGGGAGTGGCTAGAGCTCTGGTGGCCGGCGCCCCTCTGGACCTGCACCCCTTTGAACAGCTGTACCCCCACAATCTTGAACCTGCCTTGCTAAAAGAGCACTGCAAGCCTGTGCGCACTATGGCCTTGAGGGAAGCCTATTTAGTCAATCTGTGATGGCTACGGTCAGATCTAAAAAATAACAGCAAGATGAAGAAAATGCTCTCTTGGCCAGTAGAAATTGCCTCTAGAGATCGCCCTCCCCAGTGCCTGTTACACTTCATACACAGGATGAGGATTTATTTATTTATTTATTTAGTTATTTATTTTATGGATGTTTCAAAAGAGCCCATGACCCTCTCTTTAGTTGAACCTTTCTTCTCATCCCTCTGGGAATATCTTCAAGATGCCAAAAAACACCTTGTCAACATTCGGGAGCTCAGGAGAGACATGGATTAACTGGGGGATCATGTTACCACCTTGGAAAAGCAGGGCATTAGCCATGTGGAAGATGTTGAGACCGAGCAGCAGGAAATCCTCCGCCTTCACGACCAGCACCTATACCTTCAGGCTCTTGCTGAGAGTCTTGAGAATAGATACCCCAGAATAGCATCCAGATCAGAGGTGTAACGTCCAAAGCAGAAGACAAGGATCTCAGGATTTTTATTGTGGATTTTTTTAACAATCCTGGATGCCCTTCTAACTATGGAGATAAAGATGGACCAAGAACACAGAGTTGCCCTCTCTTGGGCAGAGACTGCCCCTCCGATGGACATATTGGTCTGTATTTATAACTTCCATGGGAAAAAGGACATCACGTGCAAGGCCTGAGACAAACATCCCATCACCTTCAAGGATCAAACACCAACTCATTCTCAAGATTTGGTAGCAGCTACCCTGCAAAAGAAAAACACCTTTAGATCGGCAACTTCTCACCCTTGGAACTGCCCTACTCATGGGGTATCCAGTCTACCTTATATGATGGGAAGATTTTCCAGCTCTGCTCACTGGGAGAAACATGCAGGGTGCTGAGCATCGACTTGGTAGCGGACAGCCTTACTCCCCAGACATTCCCATTACGCTTAACAAACGATGGACAATGGAAAAGGACCGCCCAAACGGACCCAGAACCTTTCGCGAAAGGATGCAGTCAGCTTTGCAGGTGATTTCAGAGGCGTTGGCTAAGACTGACTCCTCCTAACACAGTTGAGCAAGTACCTTTGCTGGTTGCAGTGCCAGAGGTGGGGTGGCGGGTGGGAGGAGGGGGAGTTATAGCCATGGATTGGACCGCCTGCATCTGACACTCAGAACTGTGGATTTGTTTTTCCCTCTTGATTGTAGTCATTGTCCTTTTTGCATTTTTGCTTGTTTTTCCAAAGGTTTTTCTTTGTTTGGAGACACACTCATGCTCACAGCAGCCACAACATGATGCACACTCTGTAGGATCAAGGTGCAGGGGACACCATGCTAGCTGTTGGACCATACACTGACTCTCACTTGGGGTAGCCTTTAGTTTTCTCTGGATACATAATGAGGGACATATGGTCCTCACTCTCAACGTGAAGAGCCTTAACAGCCCAGTCATGTGTAGGGAAATATTATCATACCTGGAGATTACAGGGGTGGACCAATGCCTACTCCAGGAGATCCACCTCATCCCACTAGATTGTCATAGGCTTCACTCATGCATCTTTCTGTACCAATTCTTTTCCTCTGCGTGCACGCAAGACAGCAGAAGTGGTTCTCCTCATAGCACATGCCTTTAAGGGGAAAATAGGCCCCAAAGTGGTGGAAGTGAAGGGCCATATCCTAGCCTTTCACCTCACCCTCTAAAACTGGTCATTTGTGGTGGCCTCCATTTAAGCCCAAAACGAGGGTCGAGAGGTGTTTTTGTGCTAAGCACTCACAGAGGACTTGTCGACATAGGAAATATGACTCGTAGTGGGAGGGGACCTTAACTTGGTTTTAGATAATGACCTTGATAGCTCAACGCATGGACATGGCCAAACTGCTTCACTCATGAAGTAGGGACACAGGTGGCTCGATGACATGTGACTCCAAGATATATGGAGAACAATTCGAACCCATGCCCACAAATATTACTATTTTTCCCTAATACACAAAACCTACGCATAGTTGGGTCAACTTCTGGGCATGAAAGATATCCTCACAATCACCTCTGATTCTGAGATACTGTCGGACCATGCAGTGACTTCTTTAACAATTACACTTCCCCTATAGACCCCCAAAACAGACCTGGCGGCCGAGGGACACATTGTTACAGCATCCTGAAGGGGTGAAATGGATTCACCAAGCTATTACTGACTACCTTGTTCTGATCGGCACCACTGAAATCACGGTTGCCATGCTCTGGGAGGCCCTTAAGGCAGTCATCCACGGGAAACTCATTCTCATTTTCGGCAGCAGACAATAAAATACACAGGGAAAAAGAGGGACCATCTATCCAGACACCTGAAAATGATAGCAGGCATACACGAGTGCAAGGGAACGCCAAGGATTTTGCGTTAATTGACAGCCGTATGCATGCAACTAGCAAGCATTGACCTTCATATGTGCCATGCTTTTTACATGTTGGGAGATAAGGGTGGCCACCTGTTGACTAACAAATTTTCAATCCAGCAAAAAAATCTGGGAGTGAACTCACTCCACAACAAAACTGGGATGCGAATCACAGATGACAACTCTATTGTTGTCTTATTCAGAAACTTTTATGTAGCGATATATACTAACCAACATTTACACCCCACAGATAGCACTTTGTGTCTCGGCAAAGCCCAAACATCTCCGCTATCCCCAGGCCAATAAGATTCTCAAGAACATGATATTTGGGTGGAGAAAGGTCATCTCAGCGATTTTCCGACAAAAGACCCAGAAACCCCCGGGGCCGGATGGGTTCTCCTCTGTCTTCTATGAAACTTTTTGTCATGTGCTTGCTCTGATCTTAACTTGGTTATATAACTCCTTCTCTGCCCCAGGGGCAAACCCCCTCCATAATGCTGATTGCTTTGGTGGCAGATGTTCCCAAGCCTTGCAAAGATAGACAACAGTGTAGCTCATTTCGCCCAATATCTCTCTTAATGCAAACCTCAAACTATTTACTTGCATCTTGGGAACTAGACTGGGCCCGCATATGCCATATATTTTAGACCCAGATCAAGCCAGACTGGTGACAACACTAAGCGCATCTAGCACATCATAGAAAATCCCTCACGCACGTCAGGCGCATTTATGCTTTTAGTAATTGATGCGGAAAAGGCCTTTGACAAGGTTCAATGTTGCTTTTTAGTACACATTCTGGCCCATTTTGGAATTGCAGGTAGATTTAGAACCTTGGTGTTAAACTGCTACCACTTCCCCTCAGCGCCAGTCATGGTGAACTGCTGTATATCTGCTCCTTTCTCCATTAGTAGGGGTACTCGACACGGGTGCCCTCTGTCACCCCTGCTGTTTGCTCTTTAAAAGGAGCCCTTGACTCAGAGAGTCCTTGATAACCCTGGGATTACTGGAACCACATTCTGGGGAGAACAACACACGACGTGCTGGTGACCCTGGACAAACTGACCTCAGCAGTGCCAGTTTTCTTGGCTGAGCTGGAGGTGTTTGGCCTTGACTCTGGCTTCCGAGTCAATGTTGCTAAGTCCCAGGCCCTGAACTTGTCCCTATCCCCTAAGCTGGAAGCCCAACTCATAGCACAAAATTCTTTCAAATGGACAAAGACTGCGGTCCCTTACATGGGAAGCTGGCTGGCTTCTTCTATGCAGATGACCTCCTCAATTAATTACCAGTCCCGACATAAGCACATAATACTTGAGCTCGCTCATTGAAGAATCCACTCGATCTCTTGGCTTGGAAAAGTTGCAGCACTTAAGATTACCTTCTTGCCTAAGATTCTCTAAATGTTCTAAATACTTCCCCTGACACCTCAGAAAGGGATGATAGCCAAGCTATTGGTATGGGCTGGGAAGAGGCCTGGAATGAGGAGAGAAATTACCCATCTCCCTGCGAACACTGAGGGCCTTGGTATTTCGAATCTCCAACTATATTTCCAAGTGGCCCGGCTATGGTACTTGGTTGAGTGGAACAAAGATGAATGTGAGCGACATTGGCTCTCCCAAGATCGGGCGTGGCTGCACCTCCTTATAGAAAATCCTCTTTTTGAAGAAATCATATAGACCTGTGAGTCAATACCTCCCTCTGATCACCAGAGCAACTAAGGATGCCTGGGACCGGAGTAGCTTTAGATGTGGACTTTCGCCCTTTCCCTCCCCACTGACATCCATGCTCGACAACCCAGATTTCATGACCAGACATGGACCTGGGGCATTGACTAAGTGGCACCAGACCAATTCTGCTCAATGGGACATGTGATAGATGAGGAGAGGGTGATCCCTTTCACACAGTTATTCCTGAACTTCTCATTCTATGAGACAGAGCATTTACATTACTGGCAACTCCACCACTGGCTTCTCTATACTGACAACAAGACTGCCACTCAAAGACACCTCACCCCATATGAGAAGTAGCTGATCACTAAAACTTATATGGCCTCTTACTACAGCCCATTAGACTCACATTTAAGCCTATTGAAACCGCTGGGAGAGTGAGCCTGGGAGACAGTTGACCACCAAGGAGTGAGAGGATATATAATATAGGGCCCATCATAGTGCTTCAACAAAGCCCTTACTAAAACACTTAGCTACATATTGATATTTAACTCCAGAATGGCTGCATAGGATTGACTTAAACAAAAGCACAGACTGTTGCAGGGGGTGTGGAACAATGGGGACCTTTGTGCATCTCTTATGGGAGTGTCCACAAATTCAAGAATATTGGACTCAAGCACTAGACGACATTGACTGACACACAATTTCCCTGATTTCCTTCTCACATGTTGTTAGGCTTACCCAACTCTCTCACTTATCCCCTAAAATCCAGATGAGGGTGGCAGATTGGTTTAGCTTGAGGTACAGCAATCAAGGATATACTCACACACTGGGGAACAACACATATACCTACACACTTGGGGTTGCTACCCCCTGTGGCATATCCTCAGTATGGATAAGAATATACTCTATCACCAATCAAGGGGCATCTTTTGAAGACCTTTGACGTCTGTGCCTGTCTCTCCTTTCGTAGGACTTCCAGGAGCTGGCATGCCCTAAATACCTCCACACTATGAGGCGACCTGAGCTAACCTCCACTACCTGCTTAGAGAGGGAATCATGAAATGAGACATGAAGCTGCAGTTGGTGTGCTTCTATGGAAGCAAGATGAGTGTTTTGAGGTGGGAGGGGGAGAAAGATGAGGGGGGCATGTTTCTGTTTGTTCTAATCAAAGCCAAGACTTGTAGATTGGTATGAAGATTTACACACAGTGTTGCATTTATATTTCACGAATTGGCATAAATGAATATAGAGATTAGAACCATAAAGATGTTTTTTTTAATAGTTCTTTTTATTGATTAACATAGATGAGCAAAAAACCATATGACATGTTGACATAATACACACAAAAGGAAATGACAATCAGTCACAATATTGATCATGGTATGGGTTGAGCTGAGTTGCAACAACACTATGAACACTTCAATTAAGGCAATGGCATGTTGTCAATAGGAGTCTCCTGCGATGGAGTACAATCCCCCCTCAGTAGGTATTTCAAGCCCCCATATCAGTGACCATTTCTTTGAGCAGCCCCTAGTGAGGTATAATATCTTTTCACAAAACATGCACCAGACCATGTGCTTTTTCCAGTCTGTTACTGTTGGCAGGGTTGTACCTCCCCACAGTTGGGCTATGTTCCGTTTTGCCACCATGAGGCCGAGAGTAACCCAAACCTTACCCATTCTACTCAGATCTGTGAGCTCCCATAGGTTTAGGAGGCACCTCTTTGCCTCTAGTCGGATATCCAATTCGAGCACTTCACTGAGAACAGTGTGTATCCTTCTCCAGTATGAATGAATGTGTTCACATTCCCATATGATATGCATGAAAGTGCCTTCACTACCGCACTGTTGTCTACATTCTCCTCCCTGTACCCTCCCTATGTGAACTAAACAGGGCCCAGTGACCCATATCCTACGTAATATTTTCAAATGAACAAGCCTAAATCTGCTGAGATTGCTACCACTCGCGGAGAGGCGAGTGCCTGCTGCCAATCCTCATCATCCAGTTTGATGCCATCTCCCTCCCACCTCTTTCTTACTGCTTGCAGGGAAGTCCCTGTGTTGTTTATCAGTTTCTTGTATGTGAGCAAGACCAATTTCTTTGGTAGATAGCTGTCGAGTAATCTATCCCCGAGGGGTTTGTATTGTGGAGTGTGGACCCTTTAGGAATACAAGACTGTAAGGCATGACGGACCTGAAGATTTCGATAATACTCTCTGTGCGATTTCATATTTCCTTTTTCTCCTAGGTCTCCGATAGCCAAGACCCCGATAAGATCCCACTTGTTGAATCCCTTGTAAGACCTGCACTGAATGTTTAGTAGCTCCGGTAAGCGGAAAACGTTGCAGTCTAGAATAGAGGGCTCTATTATAGTTTCCCCCTGGGTGGAGCCCTGCGGTCCACGGCATAGACCTGATCATCCATGGGGCGATAAGTGCCATGGTTGATGGCTGTCAAGTGGGATGCCCAGAAATGTTTTTTGAGGCCCGGGAGACCGATACCACCATCATACCAGGTATGGGTGAGTTTGACCAGCGAGATTTGGGGCTTCCCTTCCCACAACAATTCTCTCTGTAGCCCCTCTATTTCTCTAAAGTAGATGGATGGCACTGGATCAGGGTAGATCTGCAGTGCGTAAACGTCGCGAGGCAAGGGCATCATTTTAAATAACACTGCCCTACACAGTAGGGAGAGCAGAAGCGCCTTTCAGGCTGAAATGTCCCATTTCAGTTTTTGCAGGGGCGTCGCCGGTTTTTAGTGTAGCGGAGGTAGGGGTTCGATGTCACAAATACACCCAGGTATTTAAAATCTGTTGTGGTGAGTTGTATAGGGCAGCCCTTGGGTACCCTCGGGGGGGTCACTGTGGAGAATATTGAGATGGACTTACTCCAGTTTATGGAATATCCTGAGAATCTATCAAAACTTGTGAATATGTCAAACACCACAATCAGTGATACTCGGGGGAGGCGAGGAATAGAAGGATATCATCCGAGTATAGCTTAATTCGGTCCTCCCATGATTCCGCCCATCGTAGGCCGTGTATGACTGGATCCCTCCGAATTTAAGCAGGAAGTTGCTCCAATGCAAGAGCGAATAGAAGGGGGGACAGCGGGTAACCCTGACAGGTCCCCCGACCTAATTCAAACACCTCTGATTTCTTGTTGCTCACTACAACTTGCGCCAGGGGCTAGGAGGGAAAAAATTCTAATCCTGCCGATAAATTTAGGTCCAAAACCCAACTTTACCAGTACTGCAAAAAGGTATGGCCATTCAGTAGTATCAAATGCTATAGAGGCATATAGGGAAACTATGATCACTGGCTCTTATATCGTTGCTAGACTCCCCATCACCCCATGTACCCTCCAGAGTTTCAATGCTGTATTACGCTGCGATTCAGAAAAGGGGGTGGTGATGAACAGAGTGTCTGAATTAAGCAGACCACTCTTACCCAGTCCAAAGATCAGGGCTTGATCCATCACCGTTATTTATCTCACTGCACCATCCCAGTTCAGAACCTGGCTATATGCAAATCAGTCTGTCCCTGGCCCAGTGCATCATGGGAACAGGGCAGACTAAACTACCAAGCCAATTCTTCACCAGAAAGGAGACAAGCTACCGGGGACCGGTTTCTGGCATTTCAGCCGTCGTCGGCCCGGCTTGCTTGAATCCTGATGGTGCAGTGAGAAAGGGACTCATGTCTGAGTATACCCTGCCACACCTATAGTGGCCAAAAACGATTCAGAAAAGGGGGTGGTGATGAACAGAGTGTCTGAATTAAGCAGACCACTCTTACCCAGTCCAAAGATCAGGGTTTGATCCATCACCATTATTTATCTCACTGCACCATCCCAGTTCAGAACCTGGCTATATGCAAATCAGTCTGTCCCTGGCCCAGTGCATCATGGGAACAGGGCAGACTAAACTACCAAGCCAATTCTTCACCAGAAAGGAGACAAGCTACCGGGGACCGGTTTCTGGCATTTCAGCCGTCGTCGGCCCGGCTTGCTTGAATCCTGATGGTGCAGTGAGAAAGGGACTCCTGTCTGAGTATACCCTGCCACACCTATAGTGGCCAAAAACGATTCAGAAAAGGGGGTGGTGATGAACAGAGTGTCTGAATTAAGCAGACCACTCTTACCCAGTCCAAAGATCAGGGCTTGATCCATCACCGTTATTTATCTCACTGCACCATCCCAGTTCAGAACCTGGCTATATGCAAATCAGTCTGTCCCTGGCCCAGTGCATCATGGGAACAGGGCAGACTAAACTACCAAGCCAATTCTTCACCAGAAAGGAGTCAAGCTACCAGGGACCGGTTTCAGGCATTTCAGCCGTCGTCGGCCCGGCTTGCTTGAATCCTGATGGTGCAGTGAGAAAGGGACTCATGTCTGAGTATACCCTGCCACACCTATAGAGGCCAAAAACGATTCAGAAAAGGGGGTGGTGATGAACAGAGTGTCTGAATTAGGCAGACCACTCTTACCCAGTCCAAAGATCAGGGCTTGATATATCACCGTTAATTATCTCACTGCACCATCCCAATTCAGAACCTGGCTATATGCAAATCAGTCTGTCCCTGGCCCAGTGCATCATGGGAACAGGGCAGACTAAACTACCAAGCCAATTCTTCACCAGAAAGGAGACAAGCTACCGGGGACCGGTTTCTGGCATTTCAGCCGTCGTCGGCCCGGCTTGCTTGAATCCTGATGGTGCAGTGAGAAAGGGACTCATGTCTGAGTATACCCTGCCACACCTATAGTGGCCAAAAACAATTCAGAAAAGGGGGTGGTGATGAACAAAGTATCTGAATTAAGCAGACCACTCTTACCCAGTCCAAAAATCAGGGCTTGATCCATCACCGTTATTTATCTCACTGCACCATCCCAGTTCAGAACCTGGCTATATGCAAATCAGTCTGTCCCTGGCCCAGTGCATCATGGGAACAGGGCAGACTAAACTACCAAGCCAATTCTTCACCAGAAAGGAGACAAGCTACCGGGGACCAGTTTCTGGCATTTCAGCCGTCGTCGGCCCGGCTTGCTTGAATCCTGATGGTGCAGTGAGAAAGGGACTCATGTCTGAGTATGCCCTGCCACACCTATAGTGGCCAAAAACGATTCAGAAAAGGGGGTGGTGATGAACAGAGTGTCTGAATTAAGCAGACCACTCTTACCCAGTCCAAAGATCAGGGCTTGATCCATCACCGTTATTTATCTCACTGCACCATCCCAGTTCAGAACCTGGCTATATGCAAATCAGTCTGTCCCTGGCCCAGTGCATCATGGGAACAGGGCAGACTATTACGCTGCAGCATGAAGCCAAACTGGTCGGGGTGCATGATGCGACTAATAACTTTGACCAGATGGTTAGCCAGGAGCTTAGCAAGGATTTTGAGTTATGCATTAAGGAGGGAGATAGGCATTTATGAAGCACAATTTGTCTTGGGTTTACCCTCCTTGTGAATGCTGTGTTTATTCTCTGGTCTAGGGGAATTCTAGACCACACTGAGGCGGCAGGCTCTCCGTTCTTTCGACACCTGGCCACGTTGGGTTTTTGACTGTCAGAGGTTTCCATGTACCCACATGCCCCCGCCTTACATGGCCTGGGGGAGGCATTGGGCACCATTAGTTGGTACTGTGTAGATGACAACACCAACCGATTACCATTTTGAGATTTTGGTCACACAGTCTTGTTTTTACTTTGTCTCCACCCACTAGGACACTTCATTTTAGTGTCTGCCTCTACCAGCACAAGATGTCGTAAACTCATGACTCGAATAAAGTGAGCTAATCAGAGTAGGCTTACCGGTGCTACTTCACGACTACATATGTTGCTTACTTTTATGCTGCCTTTTTAAATGCTAAATCTCTTTTTATGTTTTTAAGTGTTGTTACTGTGTATTAGACAATACACAGATAACAGATGATGCATGCCACAGCTCACCTGTGTTCTGCACGTGTGCTTTGCACCATGTTTGTTGGACGGTGCACGTCGCATAAGTTATCAGGCAGATATGATATCTAATTATTGTCATATTATGTTTTCTTTTGCAGTTTGGGGTTTAGATCTGCCAGTACCACTTTTTAGGGTGCTGTACGGGTGGTCACATATGCACTTCATTGAGGTTCTGACCACCACCAAAAAGAGTAGGTATATCCTTTTTTTGGTCCTGAAGAATTGCCATCAATAGATAATCAGGCAAGAAACATGTTGACCTATTACACCAGCACATATTCCCACACACCTTAGCATGGGAGTGTGCGTTTTTCTAGTTTTAACCAGGGTAGTGACCACAACCCATTAAAATTGTTCTGAGTGGACCACTATTCCCTGTTTTAATTCACACACACACACAATATCACCACCTACACTCGCATTTCACATTAGGGCCCTCACACACAGTGCACCCAACGTGCTGCTACAACTGTACCTCTAAGCATGGGCGAATTTTGCGAATCTCGCGTTCGCGAATTTTGCGGATTTGCGAACTCGCAATCCACAAAATCCGCGAATTCTCGCGAATTTGCGGATTTTTTTTTGTGTTCACGCGCGTTTCTGCCAGTTCGCGAGGGTTTTGTACAATTTCGCAAAACGCAAACTTACCTGTCGGGTCGCAAGTTTCGCGAACTTGTTGTTTCTACATGTCCAGCCTGTTTGGGACACTCTTCTTCATCACTGCCACTCTCTGTCACCACTGCCACTCTCTGACTACTCATGCCACCCTCTGGCCCACCCATGCCACCCTCTGTTTCATCACAGCACCCTCTGGTTGTCCAGTCAGTGTACATTATTGTGGCAACGCAAGCACACCTTCCCTGCCTCAAGTGACCTGAATTAATTTGGGGCTGATTAATGTGTCACAGAATATTTTTTTAGCTGGCACCTGCTTCCTTAGTGCTTCCTGATTAGTGATCTTTTGCACTTGCTAAGTGCTTTCATTGTTGCAAAATTAGTTACAACACCTGCCCTGCCCCAACTGACAATAATGAATTAGGGGCTGATTAATGGATTTGAACTTCCAGCCTGGCTCCTGCTTGTCTCCCTTAGCTGTAATTCAGGACCTTTGTGGCATATGTGTAACTATTCTGAGGTTCAGAGCAGGGTCACATAATAGTTGCAACTGGCAACTGAACTCTGGAGGGGCCCCTCAGGAAGCACTACAGGAAATGGCTACTAATGATGAGCCTGAACTTTTGAACCTGGTAAGTAGTTTCAGTTTTGCTAAAATCGTATTTCTGCAAATTAGCGCTTATTCGCGGGACGCGAAGTTGTACTGGGAAGCCGCGAACTCACGCGAGCAGTGCGAGCAAAATCCGCTGCTCGCGGATTTGCGGATTTTGCGGGAGATTCGCGAATCTCGCGGATTGCGAATTTACCGAAAATCCGCAAAATCCGCGAGCGAAACGGATTTTCCGCCCATGCTTATGTACCTCTTTTTTCTTTGTACTTTAATTATACGATGCCATGATCACTCCTGAAAAAATCATCGAGTCTCCTTATTTCTGTTTTTGTAATGCTTTATGCATACATGCTTAATTGTCTTTTTATAAGTCCACTTGGGATATTGTTTGTTTATTCTGATCGGGTATTGCAGCGCCGACCAGAGTAGGAGCATACCCAATGATGAAGCAAGACACCTGCTTGTTGGGTGTGTGAGGGTCTCTTTCCAATAAGGAGGAACCCATTCTCCTGTGCTTGTGAATACCCAGACACTAGGGTTCACTTTCGAGATCACATACCCCCTCCTGCATTTATTGTTAGGAACTACATACTTTGTTGGTTACACTAGGGGAAGCCTTCCCTGCTCTTTACTGTCTGTAAACATAGTTCGCAGATATTGGGCTAACTTCTCTGGGGGCTAGTTTATAAAGCACAATTGGTAGGCCGTTAGGGCCGAGCACCTTACCTGACCTAAGGCATCTGACTGCCAATGCGATTTCGTCATTTGTAAATTCACTGTCCAGGAGGTCCCTGTCCTGATCCGATAGGACCGAAAGGGCAATGTCTCTAAGGAGGGATTATGAGTCTGCTTCAGTATAGGAAATATGTGTGCGGTAAATGTCACGAAAATGGTCTGCAAATGTGTTGACAATAGCTTGTGGGTCCGTTATGGATCGCCCATCTCTATTCCTCAACTCTGGGACAAGGCGGCACGCTAGTTCCTTCTTGTTCAGCCACGCTATAAGTTTCCCCGCCTTATCTCCTAGGTCGTACACCCTACCCACCTGTTCTCTCGCCATGGATTTGGCCCTGTCAGTTGCTATGGCCTTCTATTTGTCCCTTTTGATCTGCAGAGTATGGAGCTTTTCTTGTGTAACTTCCTCTCCCAGTTCCTCTTCCAGTTTAAGGCCTGCCTCTTCTATTTAAACTAGGTCTTTCATTGTCTCCTTTAGAGCGCCAGCTATCAGAGAGAGCACTTATCCCCATATGACAACTTGAAAGGTGTGCCACAATGTTTGGGGGAGTCCACTGTGCCCTCATTGTCCTGTGTCCTTAAACGAATAATCTATTGCCTGAAGCAGGACCTTATGTACTTTTGGGTCATGAATATGCCATGGATTAATGGGAGCCACTCTGCCTGCCCCACCCCGACAGAGGGTCAGATGAGCCCAAAGCAGGGAATGATCTGAGATGCCTCTTGCCATGTGCCTAACCTCTTGGATGTTTGTGACCTGGGAGGCTTGGACAATCAGGTAGTCTATCCAAGAAAGGCTATTGTGTGCCCCAGGATAAAATGTGTGTTGGATAGTGTTTGGTTGGTATGTTCTCCATGCGTCATTGAGCCCCAAACCTTGAGAAAATCAGTTATCCATCTGGTCGATGCCCTAATGTCCCAAGGGGTATGTCTGTCTTGTGTCCTAGAGACTACAGCGTTAAAGTCCCTCCATCATCAGTAATCGTTCGGGATAAAAGAGCAGCATGCCCCCCAGGTCCCTAAACGTGGGGCTCTGAGAGTGAGTGTGCATCCCTCCCATTGCCCCGTGGTGCCAACGCACCTTCCTAAGTCATCTTACCATGTGGTTTGGATTGTAAAAGGAAAGGAGTTTTGTGTCATAATCCTCACCCCGTGAGCCAGAAGTGAATCCTGCGTGTGCAATCAATTTTATCCCCCACCTACTCAGTGCCTTGCAGGTGTTCCCAATCAGGTGTGTTTCCTATAGCAGAATCATATCCGGAGCCTGTCTTTATTTATATTGCAAAAACACACATCATTTGATCTTGTTCCCCAGCCTGTTAACGTTCCAGCTCAATAGTTTAATGCTGCTTCCTCCGTGCTCTCCCATAGTTGGTTAAGTGAGTTAAGGATTCCTCCCACATTACTACATCTTTGTGTGCTGATTCGTCAAGAACAAAAAAAATTTAAAAACCCCATCGCAACAATGCCCCTCCCTGCTCCCTGTACTCTGGGCAATAAGCAGCCCATGCCCAGTGCCTGTCGCCCAAACGTGAACTGTGGGGTTAAGATAGGCATCCCACCCTCCCCTCCACCCCGTGCCATCAATCATGTACAGTCCCATACGTAAGTACCATGTCTCAAGAGTTGGGCCTTCAACAGTTCTTTGAATGCCCATTTAGCCAGCAGCTGTGTTCGAATTCTGGTACCTACAGCAGTCTCTGAGTCCAGCAAATGATCTCCAGGCAGGTGGGTTTCACTACTTCCCTGTGGGGGTTGGGGGCCTACGGTTGCTCGCCAATAGGGTCTTTCTGGTGTCTCAGCGGGGGTTAAGAACTCCATCCGCTCCTCGCCAGCCATCCAGCCATTCTGCTGCAACCTCTGTAGTGTCAAAGAACAATGCCCTCCCCCCATTCTCGACCCAGAGTTGTGCTGGAAAAAGCATGGCGTACTTCACCCCTTTATCGAGTAGTAACTTTTTAACGGCTAGAAAGGATCTGCACTGCCTCTGTACTGTTTGTGTAAAATCAGGGAAAAAGAACATTTCAGCGTTCTCAAGCCGGAGTGCCGAGCTCCCAACTGGCGTTTTGCAAAATCACGTCTCTGTCACGGAAGTTCAATACCCTTGTGAGCAGCGGTCGTAGGGGTGCCCCAGATTTCAGGCACCCCCTGGGGACTCTATGTGCCCTCTCAATCACAAAAAAAATGGACAGGCCCTTAGGCTGCATGTGTTTAATGATGAGGTCTTCTACGAAAAGGTCCGGTGCTTGTCACTCCGCCCGTTCCGGCACCCCAGGATTCTTACGCTGTTTCGGCTTGATCAACCTTCGTTGTCATCCAGCTTACTTTTCTCTAATTTCCTGAAATTCTGAAGCTCTCTGACTTCACTCTGAAGTTGTGAAGTGTTCTCCACCAGGCTCTCTGTTTGGACCTCTAGTTGTTTGACCTTTTCGCTGATTTTGTGGAGGTCCGCCCTGATGAGTGTCACCTCTGCGAAGATCGTGTCCATCCTTTGCTCGAGAGAGGATTGGACCCCTGAAATGGCCTCCATGAAATCCTTAAGAGTCAATTCAGGGGTTCTCTCTTTTAAGTCGCCCATCACCTTGTCCCTCGCTGATAGGTCCTGAGGCGTCATTTTTGGAATCACAAAGGGGTCCAGTTTACTTTGTTGGGCTGCTCTGGACCCTTTTGTACCATTCATGTTGGCCGGCGTACGCGCCTTTCCCACACCAGGCTGTGCTGTCTTCTGTTGGCCTACAGAGTTTGCTCTCCACTCCGCAGTGGCCGGCATTCAGACCAGCCTTTAGTGCTAGGTTTCAGTGCCAGGGATCCTGTTGGTGGCCCCCATGCACAAGGCACAGCCAGCTTACCCAATGCTTGTCCCCTCTCAGGACTCGTATTTGAGAGTTTATATCCCCCTAGTGCAGTCAGAAGGCACCAGGTATGCTGTGTCTGGGTAGCCACAGGAAGGCCTTAAAGAACACCACAGGCTGAATGGTGCCCCTGTTAGATGAATGGCATATGGTAGACAATCTTATAGAGGGTTCACAGGATTATCAGGCCCCTCCCGGGCCGCGGCTCAGCGCCCGGAGTCAGGTTGTGTGTTGCATCCGGCTTCCGCCCACTTACTCTGCAACGTGTCGGGCACAACTCCGTGAGGTCTTCTGCCGCTACTTGCCGTGTCCACCTCCCTAGTCACTGCAACGGGCCAGCGTCAGCCTTGATTCAGCTCCCAGCTGTGTGTCAGATGCCTATGGCCTTGTATCGTTAAGTCGGCGGTAGTTAGGGGCACTTCACCGCACTCTTCATTTAGGCCTCGGATCTTGTTTGCGAGACTCTGCTGTCTTTTGACGACCGTAGGGACCGGTTCTGTGTAGTGGATTAACAGGGATGGGAGAGGTAAGACGGAGCTTCTCTAACAATCGCACATCGCACCACGCTGAGTAGCCACAACCCCCATAAAAATGTTTTAATATTTTAATAATGTGTCTTTAGGGACCAAAGGTCAAATGGCATGACCCCTCAACCAATATAGCCAAGGGAAGTTAATTAATTCTTTATGATGATTAAACCATTACACACTTGTGAGAAATTATCCAACTGTTAAGAATTAATTATCTTAAAACTTTACATGACCACCCCTCCAATTAAACCAAGAAAAATACCAGTATTCATCATGCCGTTTCAAAGATGCACCCCTTGAAACAAATGATCCAGCAATAATGGGATAATGACCTTGAAACTCTTAAACAAGCTAAATTTGATATCAAATTGCGTGACCCCCATATAAAGAGATAATGACTGAAAATGTACGTATGTACCATGACAATTCAAATGATGCAAAACTTGTTATCAATAATCTAATGGTAATGGAATAATCACATTGTGACACTTAGAAAAAGTATAATTAGTAGTCAAATGTCATGACATCTCCACCAAATTGAACAAATAAAAAGAAGTATCTTTTATGTCAAGTCCAACGATATTACTCTTGCAAAAATTGATCCAAGGGTAACTTAATAAGATCTAAAACCATTTGAATTTTTTTTATTTAGAGGCAAATGTCACCTTTTGTGACCTCTCACTCAATCTGACTAGTTGACTTGTGAGTACAGGCAATTTATTTTCCAAATATACCTTACTTACTAAAATCAATATTACTGTTACAAAGATACATGCTTTCTCCACATCCTGGATTAATCATTTGGGGTCAAAAGGTCAAAAACTGTCACCTTGAAGAGGCTAGGCATGAAATCATATTCCACCTATCCACAAAATATGTGCCACTCCTGCACATATAGTTCAGAAAGTATACTTTGAGAAGTTGACTATATGTCCAACATCAAGAATGAGATGATCATTTGAAAGACAGCAACAGGCAATAAAGCAAGTTGCCGCCCATTGTGCCAAAAATAAAGTGGTGTCATAACCAGCAAAAATGTGTACTTTCTGTTTCCTAATAATAGCACTCAGTAAAACATCAATTTTACTATTGAAAAACAATTCTACTAAACATATAATTTTAGATCCTGTACAACAATTGTAGCACATCAAACATGTAAGTGTTTTATATGTATGTCATAGTATGACAAATAGTCTAAAAGTCTAAAAGACACAAAAGAACAAATAGAAAATCAAAATCTGTATTTTTACCTAGGAAGCAAACAGAATAATGAAGAATTTAGTTCATCTACTTTTAGAAAACATATTTTGAAACCCTATCAACACGGTCATTTACACTAAGTATTTTCACAGTCATCTGTCTGCCATTTTGAATAGCATCAAATGACTTTGGGGTATTTTATAAATGCATGTCATGTTTAAATTGATAGTACAAGAAGTACCGAAAGCAAAAATATATTGTTTTCCAACAGTATAATCTAAATTACACAAGTTACAGCACATGAAAAAAAACACTAAAAAAACTTATATTGTTTGGTTCTGAATATTTTTCATTAGGCACTAATAGGTTTAGGTGGTCAATTTAAGAGGGTTATGGGGAACATCAACGTTATGGAAGGTTTGTGTTGTAAGGGTATGCTATATATACCATTTGGAATTATTATGTATCATAAAATGAAATATTTTAAAAAGGTTAAGGTAGAAGTTAAGCATTCAATATGCAAACATAGGTGACAATAAAATCAGGAAAAGGCTTAGCTACAAAAGACAAAGGAAATGGAAAATAAGGAAAAAGCTGTGAGCAGATTGTAAACAAAATATGCTGGTGAGAAAACACTATGGGCCTCATTTATGAGTGGCACTAAGCCACTTCTTTTGGCTTAATGCTGCCTGATAAATATCAGTCCATTTAACACAGTGTTCTGCATTAAAGTGGCGTGCGATGGGTGTTGCTGGGGGCGTTCCCGGCAACATCCATGGCCTTTTGACACTGCCCCAGATTTACGAGAAATCTTAAATCTGAGGCAGTTCCAAAAGCTAACGCCTCCCTAGGGGAGGCTTACGCCTCCCTGTAAGGGAGGCGCAACAAGGAGAAATATCTTTATTTCTCCTCGTTTTTCATTTTTCTATGTGTGCTGCATTCCACAGCACATGTAGAAAGAGGAAAAGCCTCTTGTGATTATTTTTGTACAGAGAGGTTTCCCTTCCTGTACAAACATAATCATCCCCAGAAGGCAGGCACCCTTGCATCATTGTGCAAATGTGCCTATGTTGGCACTCGGCAGCCCACTGTGCATCAGCGCAGGGGGAAAGGAAAGGAATGCGCCGTATCTTATAGATACCGTTCATTCCTGCCCTTTTCATTTGCTGTAGGGAAGCGCAGCAGGAAGGCCTGCTGAACTTCTCTACGGCAAAACCTCATAAATGAGGCCCAATATTTCTCATTGGGTGTCTGCTGCATAACAGTTTTGTCCATTGTAGTCCTTCTGTTGTCATTTTTCTTTTGCATATAGATGTTATCATGTCTGTGTGGCAAAGCTATTTTATGGGTGGATGGAAGTATATTTTCTTTGAAATTTGTTCATGTGGTTGTATGTGTGGATGAATTGTTCTTCTATTTTGCTGGAACTTTGTTGACAAGTTCTGACTTTGCATGTATATACTGTGATCTGAATATTTGCTTGATTGTACATGAACATTTTTTACTTGGCACTTGCATTGTTGCATACAATGTTGCTGATTATTTGCTGGAATTGTCCATGATTACAGAGATGAAGTAATAATAACCGCAGCAATATATTTTTAAGAAAATGTTAAAACTTTGCATTAAAACCATCACCTGATAGAAAAGATCATCATAAGAACTCGGGCAACAGTTATATTACTGTTTCCTTAAAGACCCTCTTAGAAAGTGTTATGCTCTTAAATAATTAGGAGTACAGTATTCCTGCATCTTCTGTAATTACAGATGCAGCCACAAAGTTAGTTTCCAGACAAATTAGGAATTGCTTAGCTCACGGAATGAGGTCCAAAGTTGGATCATTTCTCATTAGCAGTGTTAAAACATTCAAGATGAGCGCACAGGCATGGTGCAGTCTGCCAGAACAATAACCACAAGTCAAAGGAAGACCTATGGTGTCAAAGCTAAAAGTGTGGACCCATAGGGCCTCCTTTTGAGTTTGGCAGATGGCCCACCATCTATATATGAATATCTACCCCCCCCCCCACCCCCACAGGCAGGGAGCTCAGTGTCTTCAGAGGAGCCAGCATAGTGGTGACTCCACTGATGACACTGTAGATTAGCAGAGCAGGTGCCATGTTTAATGTGCCTACTTGCAATGTTTTTTTTTTTGTTCAATAGGAAGACAAAGCTGAGTTTTATCACAGAAAAAGCAAAAATCAAATGGCCCTGACATACTTGGATTTTTTCCCTTGAAACATGGGGCTAACTTCTCTTGTTTGGTATGTAAGGAAAATGTTCACTCTTGTTAAATATGATGGATGTTATGATGTGCATAGAATGACAGCTCTGTGGTGGACTGGCCATCGATAAAATATTTCCAGCTGCAGCTCTGCCACTGGAAAACTGGCATTTGGCCACATCTAAATTGTTGAGGAAAACCACTAGTTTGGTGAACAGGGATTCTGCTGTTTTTTGCAGGTGTTCCGCATCTGACAAACTCTAATTAACTGTCCTTTAGGTGCCTCCCTTGTGCCCAGCTTGACAGTAACATGTGCTCTCAACACCCCTCAGCACTCCTGTGTACACAAGCTTGCAATTCTGCCAGCTCCTCTATTATTCCTCCGTTGATTGCACTCAGCATGAGAAACAATGTATGGGATAAAATACCTTCTGCCATTCATTATAAGGATTTTGCGAGTCACCAAGGAGTGCTGTGACCATACAGGGAAATTAGGTAAAAAACGGAGGTTGTTTAGAAGATCTTGTTGCTCCTAGATGGCTTGCAATAATCTTATAATATATATCCAGCAGTACCTTGTTCCTTAAAATATATGGTAATTTCATCACCCTCCCCAAAAACTGCTTAAGTCCGTTGGGTGTTGCTTTTTCATATGAAAGGGATAGCTTGTTTGAAAACATAGATCCCATGTATTATAAAGCCCTTATTGGGCTATGAACTACCTTAGCCATACTTCTGGCTGGCAAAATTATTTGTTATTTTAGGCCTGATTCAGTCATCAGCCAGCATCAACTTACCTTTGCCCAACAATTCCTGAGATGGTGTTTCTTTTCTTCACCAAATTCCGAAGACTAATACTTCTTTATTATATTTTCACTCCCTAGTTCTACTCCCTTTCCTTTAATTTGCACATCATTCGTGGGTGTTTCCTCTCCCCTCTTCTATATCCGTCTACTTTTTTTCCTTTTATGTTTCTATCCAATATTTAAGTAAAGCAGGGAGTCAAAGGCCAGAAAATGTGCAAATATAAATAGAATAGTACTTAAGGTAGAAAACAGAGCAATAGAAATATGATCCCAGTTAGCAGCCAAATAATATTTCAGTAATATACGAATTGAAGAGTTAAATTTGCATGCCCTAAATTCAGTCTACTTTTAAACAAATAGCTAGTCTGGTGAGTGCTTGACAGTGTCATCCATTACTTTACCGTCTCTTTTTAAAGCACATTATCATGTTTGTTCAAATGTGTCTTGGAGCAAAAACTTAAAGTGATTGCCTTCAAAATTAATTAGTTCAATTAGAAATGTTGAGAAGATAGCAGGAGACTGGAGTTTGTGGTAATACTCCGCTCTCTGATCGAAGAATGGATGTCAATAAAGATACTAGAGGGCATATTTATCATAGATGGCATACAAAGTGCACTTGTCCCCCACCACCATTCACCCTCTCATAGAAACACGAGTCAGTTTTGGTCTTTACAGTGTAAACGTTTATTAACTTACAGATCAGGCCAATTACTCCATTGGTCTCTCTTTACTTATTTGTGACCATCCTTTAATATAGTTTGCTTCAAAACACCACAGCACTCCAAATAACTGTAAAGATTATACATTTTCATTGTATTTACAATTCGCTCTCCATGGGTCCTCTTGCTTGACCTTCGGTCTGTGCCAGCAGGCCCCAGCCAAGATAGCCTGCTCTCCTTAGGCTGTCCGCCCCCCCGGTCAACAGAGCAGCAGGTTTATAATCTGCCACCACTTGTGACAACCACTGGCTTCCTGGGTAGAGCCGGAGAGTCCGGAGCCACCAGCAGGTCAGCCCTCCTCTCTCGCCAGCCCGGAGCCCTGATATACTTCAAGACCTGTTCTGGGGCCAAAAGTGCCACGGACAAACGGAGTCCCTGTCATTTCTCTTGCCCAGGACCCCGCCACAGGGCAAGGCACTCACTGGCGGACTCGACCTCCCCCCCCTCCTCAATCCATCACTTCAGCGATGACTCCCACCACTGTCTGTATGGACAACTCACTACCTGCCTTGTACAAGTGTACCCCATCCGCCACGTACAGTTCTACCCCTGATGTTTGTATCAACTTGTGCCTGGTCCGGATGCTGGTTTTCTTTAGAATTTCCTTCACTGCCTTCGGAGGCGCTCTCTCCGCCCATTCTTACCGTGTTATGACTTCGGACCACAGTAATATTGCGTTGGGCAACATGTTCCTAACCGCTGCCAGGACTGAGAACAGAGCCTCCTTCATGCCCCTCCTTCCTGCCGGAATCATATCATTGCCCCCTGAATGTATCACTAGTAGATCAGGGATAGGCATGCCCCTGGCCATGGCACCCCGCAAATTGTTAGGGACCCCCGCTAAACGTTGTCCGCCTATTCCCACCCAATGATGGTTAATTCCCTTTGCCTTCTGTGCTCTCTGCTCACGTGAATCCTTGAATGCAACCCTGCCCTGCGAATAAAAGAGTGGCCCTCTGGGACATTGCACCTAGAGCAAATTGAAGATGGAAACAATCAACGTGAGGTGGCAGAAACGGGGCAGAAATACTGAGTACTTACACTAACTGGGGGCGAACATACCTCTCAAAGCATGTTGATTTCCAACGACCCACCCTCTTATTGGTTTCCTCTGGGAGGCCTAGGGCCGCTGCTGTTATGGCTGCTCCGATGCGGAATGAATGGGATGTGAAATTAGTCGTGTCTACCCCCAGGCCTTCCAGAGCAAGCTTGCACACTCTAGTGAACTGAAATCTAGTGAGGGGAATGCCGTCGCCATGCAATAGCACTCTATTGTCGCCCCCTTTTGGCCTGATCTGCAGAAAATTCTTTGACAGGCTTACCGGGCAACATGTCGCCCCTACCATTGACCTCAACTGGACCCAGATTCCCCTACCCAACGGATCGGTTTTTGATCTCCGCACCCTGACCTGAAGAGCTTCCTCACTCAGCATTAAATCTTCACATCGTATGCCCCCTTCTTTGTCTGCCTTTGAGGCTGGTAGCAACTCTGAAATCCCGAATGCCCTGAAAAAAGCTAGAGAGTATGCTACTCTCAATAATTGTGTCTCGTACGGTGTGAAGCAAATCCTGGGCAGCATTTCCAGGATGTTTGTTAACCTGCTCGCATCAATGGGTCTCCAACTGTCTTTTACCCCTGGTGTCAGTCGCTCCCAACCCTTCATAGCTCTTCTCACCCTCGGGTGCTTTGTTGGGTCTGCCACTCCCCCTAACCCGGCATAGAATGCTATGGCCGACAGTTGCCTTCTCATCATTGCTGATGACTTTTCACTCGCTTTCTGATGAACTATAAACTCTAAGACACTTAAAGGTGAGAACTCCTCTACTATCCCTGCCTCCTTCAAAAAGCCTGATATGTCTGCCATGACCTCTCATACATACTTTTGGTCTCGGGGCCAGGGACGCTGTTATAAACTCAGGGTCTCTGGGGCACCAAGCTTCCGTAGTCCCACCGGGAAGTCCGTCATCTCTCTGTCTGCTTGCGGCCATCGGATGCAAAACTCTGCCAACTTAAAACGGGACAAAGCGTCAGCGACTGTGTTGTCTACCCCACGTGTCTGGCAGTAAAATGTACATTGCGCTGTAGACATTGCAACACTAGTTCCTTCAACAGGTGCAGAACCCAGGTGCATTTTGTTCTCTGATTGTTAATTTGCCATCACCACTGACATGCTGTCAGACCAAAACAGGATATGCCTGTTCGCAAAAATGTCCCCCCACAAATGCATAGCCCAATGATTGGGAACAGTTCTAAAAAGGTAATATTCCGTGTGAGGCCTGAGCGCACTCATTCCTCCGGCCAGTGCTGCATGCACCACCTGTGCCCCAACACAGCCCCAAAACCCACACTGCCCGCTGCATCTGTGAACAATTCCAACTCTACGTTGGGGCGACTTGGCATTTGCCAGACCACTGTCCCATTAAAGTTTTCCAAGAAGTCTTTCCAAATAGTTAAGTTGTTCTTTACTTCCGCTGAGAGCCTAGTATGAAGATGTTTGGCGCCCAGCCCTGACATTGCCCTTGCTATACTCCTAGAAAAGGCCCTGCCCATCAGTTTAATTCTCAGTGCAAAGTTCAACTGCCCCACCAGAACCTGTAATTGATGCAGCGTCACCTTCCGGGACAATGCACAGGCCTCAATGGCTGACTTGAAGGCTGCCACTTTCTCCTGGGGGAGCCTACATGCCCCCTCTCTTGTGTCTATCTCGATGCCTAGGAATGTCAAACGGATAGTTGGCCCCTCAGTCTTCTCTGCGGCCAATGGCCCTCCCAATGCTCCTGCCAGATGCTGGAAGCCCAGCAGGGCCTTCCTGCATGCTAGGGAGCCCTGTGGTCCCAAGAACAAGAATTCATCTAGGTAGTGTACCACCTCGTATGATGCAATTGACGTTAGGAATTGCTGTACTGCCCACTCCAAGAACCTGCTGAAAGTCTCAAACACTGTGCACGCGATCGAGCACCCCATTGGCATGCAGAGGTCAATGAAATACTCCCCCTTGAAGGTGAAACCCAAGAACTTGGTGTCCTCAGGGTGTACTAGCAGGAGACGAAAGGCTGCTTTGATGTCTGATTTAGCCATCAACGCTCTTTCGCCCAGCACCTGTAACTTCTGGATTGCGGTGTCGAAGGTGGTATACCGCACTGTGCACAAATCTGGGTCAGTTTTTTCATTGATGGATAAACCTGGTGGGCTAGATAAGTTGTGAATCAACCGGAATTTCCCTTTCTCCTTTTTAGGTACCAACCCCAATGGTGAGCATACCAGGTCAGGCCGCGGCAACTGTTTGAAGGGTCCCGCCACCCTCCCCAGCTCAACCTCTCTCGTGATTTTTTGTTTCGTCACTCCCATGTTTTGGAGCACTGAGCGTTGGTTGCGCGGGGGAGCAGTGGACGGAATAGCCGAAGATGGGATGCGAAAGCCGGACAGAAAACCATTATGTAAAAACTGGGCATCTTGTAATTTGTCATACTTGCTAAGGAGGTGTGTAAGCATGTGCAGTCTGATGGGCGTCGGCAAGCCCCTAGGGTGCTTGTGGGGGCCGTCCTTTGGCTTGGGTATGGGCAGGCTTCTCTTTTGGCCTTCCCAATTTCTTGAAACATCTAATTTCTGGGTGTGCCGGTTCGCCACAAAAGGAGCAACAGTGCTTGAATTTGCATGCCGTGCCCCGTGTGCACTCATTCCTATTGAGCTGCCAGCAGGCCAGTTTTTTATCTCCCGCACCCCTGCCGCCCCCTAAGGACTTATTGGGAAAGGTGTGACTGGTCTTATTCGCGGTATCGTTGAGTAAAATACTGTGTGCCATGCGTTAATTTTGCGCTGGTCCCATGCTACCTCAGGGTGCAAGCCTGCTTTTTTTGTTAGCCATTACGCTTCGTACCCGGCCGCCCTATGCCTCGTACCTTCAGCGTACTGCAAGCACACACTCGGCCGCTCCCGCCTGCTTTCATTCCTAGTCATTGCGCTTTGTACCCGGCCACCCTATGCCTCGTACCTTCAGCATACTGCAAGCACGCACTCATGAGCCTCCATTCCCACACAAGCGTATCTCCGGTTAGCACCCAACAGGAATGCGACACGCACTTCCCGTCATTACGCCTCGCACCCGACCGCTCCTCAGCATGCATTCACACACGCACGCCCACCTCTACGACTCGCTTCTTACAGCTCGTACGCCACAACCTTCCCTTGTTCGCACTACACACTCGGCAATATACTTTGCGCACACCGCTCTCGTAACACGCCCTCAATCACGCATCGCACCACCATGCGCTACCCACACTACACACCACATAAAACACTGTGAGGCCCACTCACCTGTCCCTAGGGTCACGTGAACACTCCTCCAACAGCTGCCGATGCCGCACTCAGTCCCACCATAACTCCGCCGACCCCGAGCAGGAAAGTGGACAAAGAAGGCGAAGCTACCGCCCCTTTGCCTTTTAAACCCCCGCCAATCATTAATTGCTTCCTGGGTCATTCTACTCCCTGACGCACGTCCGGTCTGCTTGGTTTTGCCCCCCTCCCGGGTCTCCTGACCCGGAAGGGATTCCTACACTGCCAGGGCCCTTTGCTGCCACTAAAGGCGCCACACCCCTTAGGTAGGGTGGTGCCCCTCATTGTTGTTGCTTCCCCCTTGTGCCACAAAAGGGGGTGCAAGGTCAACACAACAACAGAGCCAGAGTTATTCAGCCATGTGAGGCCACCATGCGTGGCCCTTAGTTGCTAGTGCAATGCAACACAATGCAAATTGCTGCATTGCGTTACTTTGTGCCAGGGGAGTGTTCCGTTAGTGGAGCGTTGGTGTTCTCACGCATCCACCCATAGATTTTGGTGCATTCCTAGATTTACCATTACTGGTAGACCTGGGAATGCCCCCTAAACAATACGAGGAGTATCTTTACTTTGCCTCGTTTTTTCAACATGGAAAAAAAAGCCACAAAAGATTGTTTTTGTGCAGGAAGGTGCTCCTGCTCTCTCATAGGGCTTGCACATTTGTGGCTGATAAATGCCAGCACAGACACCCTTGCACCAGGATTGGTTTTGAGCAGAAAGAAACACCATCCTCTACAAAAACAATCCTTAAAGGCATTTTCTTCTTTCTGCCTTTCCTACAGAATGCAGCACACATTGAAAGAGGAAATGACAAGAAGAAATTAACATATTTCTCTTTGTTAAACCTCACTTGGGAAGGTGTAGCATTTCAACTCATTCCCAGGTTTGCTAGTCTTCGGAAATCTTGGAATAGGCCAAAAACCATGGGTTAATGTGAGGGAACGTCCATGTTCCACCCATGGAACGCACTCCCAATACAGAGTAATCCAAGGTAGCTTTATGTGGCATAGGAAATCTGACGCAAAGTCTTGCGTTGCTTTGCGTCATCTTGCATGATGCCGGGGCAACTTTAGCCCTTGATAAATCTGGGCCTCAGTGATTAATGGCAAGTGCAAGCAGTCTTACAGACTTCACTTATTGTAATGTTTGTCAAAAAAACCTGATGACTTTTAGATTTTCACTTGTTATGCCTTTGCTTTCCCTCCCAATGCTCAATGCTATCTTAGATAGCAAATAGTTATTGCTATTGGGCGTTGTAGGGATTCATTTTCCGCATGATTCCCCAGCAATATCATGTTTTCTGCAAAGCCGCATTTTATCCCTTATCACATTTGTGTTGTTTGTATCAAAGAGCAGATGAAGCATGCAGAATATAGATCCACATGTCACAAACAACAAGGAGGAGCCAGCAGGTATTGATTGTCTCCCCAGCAAACGAGGTAAAATAAGCTGTAATACCGTATGCATCATCTAAATTGGTTCAGTGTCTGCAGGGATCAATCCACATACGTATTCTGACGGACTTCAGGTGGTTTGTTATGTGCTCATTGAAAATGTCAACATCCCATGTAAAGTGATTAATCAAAATCCATGAGGCGTCATGCTCAGCACAGACACCTCATCTATTTTATCCATCATCAGCCTTAAAAGACATATGTTTATCATTTGTAAATATTGATCGGCACGTGCGTTGCCTCTTAGGGTTGCGATGTCTTGGAATTCGACAATTTTCTTCAGCTACTGCGAAAAATCGTCCAACCCATTCAGCAATATGAAGTCTGTGGTTGATGGTATATTTACACCCTTAGACCACGTCCAGCTCCACAAACATTTCAAAAGCCATTTAAAGAAATATTAAAATAATATTGGCAGGTAAACATAGGTTGCTATATGTAATAGCCTACATTAATCGGATAGCACATTTCACGTAAGGCCCCTGTACAACAATGAGGGTGATTAAAAGAGCGAATGTTCCTTCTTTTATCAAAGTACTGAGGTATTTAAGACCCGTGGTGAACAAAAATAAATAAATACATGCATTTCAATTAACATAAGGGGATCATCACTTCCAGAAACCAGTGACAGTATATAAAGCGATTTCAGCGAAATAAAACTTCAATTATTTAAATTTTATTCATCTTTATATGTGCATATGTTGACCTGTAGGATTGCATTGTAGCCTTTGATGCAGAAAAAATTAATTTGCCCTCCCCTGCCTCTAATTAGCCATAGGACTCAGTTTATTAAGTGGTGAAAGTTAACTACTTTAAACAGTTTGATTAAGTCAACACAGCAAGAACATATTAGATACAATACAGATCTTTCATTATACGCCAAGCTGCATTATGCTAATGTGTGGGACCTCGTGCCAGGCATGCTCACCCTGTATATGAATTACCACCATAATACAGGCAATGCCTTGAAAAGTAAAGGGCATAATAAGAGATTTGTGGCGCAGGGCAGGGCAGCAAGTTACCTTGCTGAGCCGCCCTTTGTCACAGGGAAAGGGCAGGAATGCCCCATATTTATCCAATACAGCATATTCCTGTATTTCACACCTGTTCTGGCACCGTTTTGGCAAGGATGCCTGTGTTGTAAGCAGGGTTGTTTTGTGCAGGCTGGGGAACCTTCCTGCACAAAAACAATCCTGAGAGGCATTTTCCTCTCATAAAAAGAGGAAAAAACAAGAAAAAATAAATATATTTCTCCTTGGTGAACCATCACCCGGAGAGACGTACCTTTTTAGTTCATTGCCTGATTTACCAGGTCTGGTAAATCTCGTAATGCATCAAAAACCATTGAGTTTTGCGTGGGAACACCCACTACAATGCACATTGAACATAACACTTGCACAAAGTGATGCATTACAAGTATTTGTGCTGCGCTGCATTGCTCCATATTTTACTCCACATTTTTTAAGTGGCTTTGCGTGGATTCACAAATATAACTTTGAGGTTTGCAGCGTGCATGTACCATGTTGCATGGTGCAAGCATTACGCAAAGTTCTCCTAAATATACCCATATGGGTATGGCAGGACTTAAAACCATTGTTCCTCAACAAACAGAATGCCTGGGTTGGAGACCACTGTACAATGGAGACCATAATGTCACAAGAATGACCACCTTACTCCATAGTCCTAGCATCATTACTGTGCCACTGATGCTCACAATATGCCAGGAATTACCACACTTGGTCCAGAATGAACATTATGACAGCGTTTGACTGCATTCTGCAATGATTATCCCCAATATGGGAATCGCGTGTGTTGGAGATGAAGTCAAACGATACTTTACTGTGACCCGATTCCATGTGCAAACAAGGGGGCATATTACCAACAACTAGCGATAATTATTGCTATGTTGGTTTAGCGGCGATATTTTTATCGCCGAGCTGTGGCGATTTTTATCGCTTAGGAACCTTGCTATTATCAAGGTTTATCTCCTAAGCGATAAAAATCGGCCAAAATGCATGAATATCGCTGAAAAGTCAGTGATATTCATGCATTACCGAGCTAATGCTCTTAGCCATGTTATCCACCTAGCATTGGATAACATGGCTAAAAAACTGCTCAGGGGCAGGTGTTAGCTTTTGGAGATATTCGCGCTTAGCGCAAATATCTCCAAAAGTTGATAAAAGGAGATAGCGATGTTAGCGACTGTTTCCAGTCGCTAACATCTTGGCACACCCACTTTGTATGTCATTAGTGATAAATATCACTGACATGCAAAGCGGTGCCCAAGATGGTCGCTATCTCCTACTAGCTGTCGCTAACTGGTGTTAGCGACAGCTAGGTAATAGGGAGATAATTTTATCTCCGCTTTCTTGGCTTTTAAAACCAAAAAAGCGGAGATAAACCCCCTTGATAATATGCCCCAAGGAGTTTTGTGGGATATTAACTTATTTGATGGGAAGTTTTTTTGTGGAATCCACTGAATGTCAAAAGGGGTCTTTCCCATCACTGACACATAGGAGCCCATGACCAGGTTCAGTGTGCTTAGTCAAATCAACTTAACTAATAGTTTGATAGCTTAGTTATATAACCCAAAGTTATGAACCACCAGTAGAATATATCGTAATTTAGGGTTTGGAAGGACTTTTACTTGGAGGCACGTTTTTTTACATCCAAATGCCAGAAAGGCTAAGAACTGCTCAGGGGCAGGTGTTAGCTTTGGAAGATATTTGCGCTTAGCGCAAATATCTCCAAAAGTTGATAATAGGAGATAGCGATGTTAGCGACTGTTTCCAGTCACTAACATCTTGACACACCCACTTTGTATGTCATTAGTGATAAATATTACTGACATGCAAAGCGGGGCCCAAGATGGTCGCTATCTCCTACTAGCTGTCGCTAACTGGTGTTAGCGACAGCTAGGTAATAGGGAGATAATTTTATCTCCGCTTTCTTGGCTTTTAAAGCCAAAAAAGCGGAGATAAACCCCCTTGATAATATGCCCCAAGGAGTTTTGTGGGATATTAACATATTTGATGGGAAGTTTTTTTGTGGAATCCACTGAATGTCAAAAGGGGTCTTTCCCATCACTGACACATATGAGCCCATGACCAGGTTCAGTGTGCTTAGTCAAATCAACTTAACTAATAGTTTAATAGCTTAGTTATATAACCCAAAGTTATGAACCACCATTAGAATATATCGTAATTTAGGGTTTGGAAGGACTTTTACTTGGAGGCACGTTTTTTACATCCAAATGCCAGAAAGAGTAAATAGGCCTTGTGTATGTTAGTTTCGGTAAATATAAATACCCTTGCTAACCCCCGTTTAAACTAGTTTGCGGAAATATGTGTTCAGATTTTATTACACCTGCTAATTACTGTGTGGCGTGAAAAACAACAATCATATTTTTCTTAAGGTTCACATCAAGAAATCAAACCTGCTGATAGATATCAAGGAAAAGGACACCAAAAAGGCACTAGATAAATCAATTATACATTACTCGCATGTTGCTACAAGAGTACATTGCCTTTCACATTAATGTTACTGACAATGTTTTGTTTCATAATTCGAAACATTTGCAACATTGTAACGCTCCAATTCCAATCGCACAGCTTAAAGCAATGATTGCAAACTTCCTCTTGTATTTTAATCCATGTTTATTCCAATTTTATCCTTGATTGATCAGACTTTGCTACACAGTACATGGTTAGACTGATGAAAGTCCCAATTTTTCAAATGAAACAATTATGCCCATCCAGGCCTTATACTGCTCCACGTAGGTACATACAATTCACATATAGGCAGCTCTGATTTTAAAACATCCCATGCATTTCGGGCATTTAATATTCCCTTCGTCAGCGATAGCTGTCAAGTTAAAACAAAGAACCTCTGTTAATGTCTTTTATGCTCATAGCCTTAATGGTATCACAACAATCTCTGTTTTTATTCAATCATATTTAAATGTGTTAAATCATATTGAAATAACCAAATGCCTTATTAAATCACCACATTGATGCCTTAAAAACCATTATTTCACCCCAAAACTAAATAACACCCTGTAGAGTGTCCGCCGAATGCGGTGACCTCCACCACTTCCATCCTCGTTCTCATACCTGCCAAATAAAACCGCGTTGCTAGACGAATTCTCAGTTACCCAATGTGCTCCGATTAACTCTATCCACCCTGTATCTATCAGTCCTCCCACACGCCTTTCATGCAATACTTAACCACCCGACATCATTACTTTGACCACTTCTATCCCGGTTATAAACCCTCTCGTGAACCCGTTTATCTTACATACCTGCTTTTCCCTCTTCTCTGCTTATCTCTTTACCGACATCTTCTCTCATTTACTGTGTGTTGCCGAATGGAGTTTCAAACAACTAACTCCTCCCCCTCCTTACTCCTTAAATACTTCCCTCAACTGAACTCCACCCAATCTTTTGCAACATTCCTTACATTTTTCTTCCCCTCCAACTCCCTGTTCCACAATCCCTTGCGCATGATTCCCACTCCCTCCATCTTGTTCTGAACTTCCAACCTCAACGGTCCCTGCTGTGTTTCACCTTTAGTGTAAATATAACATGTTTTTAAAGTGCAAAACAATATAATATAATATATATGTTCCCGTGTTTAGTGCACTCATCTCCTTTCATGTGACTCAGAAAGCAACCGTAAAATACATCGATTTTGTTTCAACGTGCTTCACGACTATAAGCCTCAGAGCCAACTACAAAAGTTCATTGTTTCCTTATCGAGAATTGAACACAGTCTTCTTCGTGATGCTGTTGCTGTGCAGTCATAATCTGGTTCAAACAGTCTATGCTGGCTGCAAACTGCCGTAGTTTGAGTGAAGAGTAATTCTAAGAATGCAGTTTGCGTCCAGCCCGAACTGCCAAGCCATGCCTTCCCTGGACCGGAAACAAGCTTCCTAGGACCGGTTTCTGGAATTGCAGCCGTCTTCAGCCAGGCTTGCTTGAATCCAGTGGCAAAGTGAGCAAGGGACTCACCTATGAGCATACCCTGCCAAGGGAAGGGAAGACATGGCTCGGCAGTTCGGACTGGACTGTTCCCATGAGGCACAGAGTCAGACTGATTTGCAAATGGCCATGTTTGAATTGGGGTGGCTGAGTGAGCTAAAGAATGGTGATGGATTAAACCCAGATCAGTTAACTTGGGGGTGAGTGTTTGATTTGCTGAAACGCTCCGTCCATTATCCCCTTTTGTTTCGCTTTGTTCGTCCTAAGTTGGCAGGGTATCCTCAGAAGTGTGTCCCTTTGCTCACTTGGCCACTGGGTTCAAGATAGCCTGGCTGATGAGGATTATGAATCTGAACCCGGTCCCAGGATGCTGTTTCCAGTCCAGGGAAGACATGGTTTGGCAGTTCAGGCTGGACTGTTCCCATGAGGCACAGGGTCAGACTGATTTGCATATGGCCATATCTGAACTGGGGTGGCTGAGTGAGCTAAAGAATGGTGATGGATTAAACCCAGATCAGTTGACTGGGAGTGCGTGTTTGATTTGCTGAAACGCTCCGTCCATCATCCCCTTTTGTTTCGCTTTGTTTGCCCTAGGTTGGCAGGGTATGCTCAGACGTAAGTCCTTTGCTCACTAGGCCACTGGATTCAAGATAGCCTGGCTGATGAGGATTATGAATCCAAAACCGGTCCCAGGATGCTTGTTTCCGGTCCAGGGAAGACATGGCTTGGCAGTTCGGGCTGGACTGTTCCCATGAGGCACAGGGTCAGACTGATTTGCATATGGCCATGTCTGAACTGGGGTGGCTGAGTGAGCTAAAGAATGGTGATGGATTAAACCCAGATCAGTTGACTGGGGGTGAGTGTTTGATTTGCTGAAACGCTCCGTCCAACATCCCCTTTTGTTTCACTTTGTTCGGCCTAAGTTGGAAGGGTATGCCCAGACGTGAGTCCCTTGCTCACTTGGTCACTGGATTCAAGATAGCCTGGCTGATGAGGATAATGAATCCGAAACCGGTCCCAGGATGTTTGTTTCCGGTCCAGGGAAGACATGGCTTGGCAGTTCGGGCTGGATTGTTCCCATGAGGCACAGAGTCAGACTGATTTGCATATGGCCATGTCTGCACTGTGGTGGCTGAGTGAGCTAAAGAATGGTGATGGATTAAACCCAGATCAGTTGACTGGGGGTGAGTGTTTGATTTGCTGAAACGCTCCGTCCATCATCCCCTTTTGTTTCCCCAGGTAATCAAGTTATTCACATTCATACACTTTTATAAAGTCTCCACAGCTCGGTAGAGGTGTCTTTGCACCCTCTATAGCAATTTTTACTGGGAATCTTCTGCACCCAAATCAGGCAATAAAGCTTCTAAACTCTTTGAATCAAAAATTAGCAAACAGACTCTAGCAGTTTTGGTCTTGGATGCTGCTAATGTGTCTTATGGGAGTGTGTGGCGGTCGACTGTGTGCGTCCATCCTTAACCATTGTGCCGGCTCTGGGCATCATAGTGAGCTATTCATCTGGGGGCCAATAAGGTATGCTCCCTTAATCGTTAGCATGATGCCGTTTTACTGTCCCACTGTCTAAAATAAAAAACATCGCCACATTTGTTCACTAGACATCTATGGTTGTCGTATTTTGACGGTGGCTGGGTTAGCGCTTAGCTTTGCTACACGATTCCCGCTTAAATTAGCTATACACAGAAACGCCATTTTATATGTGTTGGCGGCCATCTTAGATCATGAACGGTCTCGTGGCCGGCGTGCCCTTTAGTCCGTTGTCCGTTCCACTGACCACCTCAGTCTGCCCAGCAACAGGCTATTTTTAGTACTGGTCAAGCCACACATGCGCAGTTCACACTGACCAGTCGTTCCTCAGGAATGTGCCGCAAACTGACCAGTGGGTTTGAAACCCTCCAATGAGCTGGCAGTATTCCAAAATATGCCCTTATATGTACATAATGTTCTGTAACTTTGTGCCGCGTGTACGTTTTATTACCTGTAGAATCATATAAAAGAAGGGTCACGCCGATGTTCGGTGTGATACCTCTTGCATTACCGAAGGGTGCTGTATGAGTGTACCACCACCCCATGGGGTCTTAATAAACTTGTTCTTTGACTTTTACAGTTTCCGTGCCAACAGTTCTTGAATGTAAGTGGGTTATCTTCGGAACATGTAGGCCTTGGGAACCCTGATTACTTCAAATTGGCGACCACGAAGGGACTCATCGGCGACTCGGATGCCCGAAGGAGAGGTCGTGACGAAGGCTTGGAAACTCGCCATGGACGCGCGCTGCCACGAGTGACCCGAGTCTTGGCTGCCACGGTGTTTTTTCCTTTCCTTCCGATCTGACCTTCCAGGTGGCGCCGGTCTCCGACTGAGTTTTCAAGTGTCTGCATCGCTGAGAAAGTGCCGTTTGGCTGATTTGGCTTACAAGACCTTGGCAGTTGGAATCTGGACATTTGAGACTTTGGGTAAGATTTGTGTTCGGTAAGGTAGTCTTCGGACGCTTACTGAAATTCTGTGATTTGTGATCGGTAAGGTAGTCCTCGGACGCTTGCCGAAGTCCTACGTTTTGATTTGAGTTAGCTAACATTGTGAATTTGTGATCTTTGAACTTATATGTGTAGTGCACTTCACATAGGCAGGCATGTAGAAATGTTTCTCTAACTTTGTTTTTTTTTTCCCTTTGAGCGGCACATTTGTGTGAAGTACTGTAAGTGCCTTTTTATACGGTGTCACACTTTCGTGATACTTTTTGAACATGCCTGTTTTCAGCACACTCCGATGGATGTGCTGTCTTGGAGAGGGTACCTCAATTAGGTTAGCGGAAGCACAGCCGGCTCCCCCAGAGGGAACACCAAATCGTGAAATGTACATTAAGCATGGCCTTCCCCCTATTATGTACAGCAAATTATGGCATAAGTTTACAAAGGCCGATCCTGAATTGCAATGGCCTCTACATGGGTCGTTCGATTTACGTAAAGTACAGTTTGTAGAGCAATGTTTGTTTCAACGCAGGTCTAGACAAAATATGTTTGATTGCGTGCGAATGTGGGAGAAAGCGGTGCGCGAGCGAATGAAGCGTGAGGTTGCCTTGGCGGACAAAGAGCAGCGCAAGGCTGCTCGGGATAAGGCTTTACAGCTTGAGGAAAAGAAGGCTCAGGAGAAGAAAGAAAGGGAGGAGCGGGAACGTAAATTGCAGACGACTGGTCAATTTCCTATCCGCCGACCACTTTATCCTGTCCTTAATGATGAAATTGATGATTTTTCTTTGTTAGATCGGTCACCACCTCCGTATGTTTCGCCGACGGCTCCAGCTGGGGATTCAGAGGATGATGGACAGGATAAGTCGGATCACAAGGGTATATCTGCTCTCAGGTTTACTACGGCGAGGCCCGCTCATTTGCGGAGTTGGGCTCGTAAAGTGAATAAGAATTGTGTTTCTCAGGAGCAGTTGTTAACAGAAAAGAAAGCGTGGTCGGATCTTGAATTAATGTATTTTCTGTCTAGTTTGGCGGATGAAGTTGTAGGCGCGTATCGGGAACTTTCAGACACGTTAGAATCTAAATCGTTGTCAGTATATCGTGAGAATTTGGCTAAAGGTGATTTTGATCTTTCAGATGTTGACGACCTATTCAAGCAACTGATCGCGCTACGGGATGAGACAGCCGGATTGCGGGAGGAGAGGAAAAGGAGGCAAAAGGAGTCCGGTTCGGGAAATAATGGGCAGACTAAGGAGTGCTCTCTCCGTGGTTCAGATAAGAGTTCTGCATTGCATGTTATGCCTATGCGTGAAGCCGCGCCTTTGTATGTTCCACCAAAAGGGGAAGGTACGGATGATGATAAATTGTCAAAGGATGCGAAAGGGTATTTTGTGTATAATTGGGTATATACGCCGTGGAATAGAGCAGACGTTATGGCATTGAAAAATTCGTTACCTGATCTTCGAAAAAATCCGGCGGCATTTTATGAAGGGGTGGAAGGGGCTATTTCGTCTTGTGTGATGACTCTTGTGGACATAGATTTGTTCTTTGGGTTAATTCTGCCACCTGATATGTGGCGGCAAATTCGTAAAAATAATGACGAAACGATATTGGGGGGCACATGGAAGGAAATTAATGCTGCAGATTTAGTCAGGGAACCAGCATGTAAGCCTTGTCAGTTAATTCTAGATCTCCCGGCAGCTATTCTGACTAAATTAAAGACGCTTGTTCCCTCTAAAAAGATTGATTGGACTATGTTGACGTCGTGCAAACAGAAACTCGATGAAACGGTCTCAGATTTCTTTACGCGTTTTGAGGAGGCATTCCATGATTACAGTGGTCAATCTTCGACAGACGATACGGGTCGACATTTGTTTGTAGATAAGTATGTGGCTAATCTCCTACCGGAGATTGCCAAACGATTGAAGTCGAGTGAAAGTTCC
Source organism: Lissotriton vulgaris (assembly GCF_964263255.1). Lineage (NCBI taxonomy): Eukaryota > Metazoa > Chordata > Amphibia > Caudata > Salamandridae > Lissotriton > Lissotriton vulgaris. Next base: position 1,716,029,335 of record NC_141689.1, on the reverse strand, counting down.
TGGGCCACGGCGACCCCTGCGTCCTTGTTAACTATGGCTCAGTATTATGAGCGGCAGGAATTGGAGGCTAAAGAAAGTGTAGAGAAAAAGGCGAAGGAATTGAAAACGAAGGTGATGTTGGCGCAGGTTCGGGGAACACAGGGTAGAGGGAATGATAGAGGCAGACGGGGTGGAGGAAATACGTCGTATGGTCGTACGGACATAGCGGAGGATCAGTGTGCTTATTGTAAGGAGTTTGGGCATTGGGCCGAAGATTGTCCGGTACTTCTTGAGCAGCGTAGTCAGTGTGGTCGAGGAGGTGGAAGGTCAAGAGGAGGTTATACGGGAGCGAGAGGTGGCGGAGGTGATCGTGGAAAGACTGAGGAGAGGGGCTGTGGCCAGGATGAACGAAATACGTTTGATAGGCGCAATCAATATCAGATTTTGGAGGGAGAGAATGTGGAACACCAGGATTATGTGCATGCATAGGACTGCGTAGGATGGGGTAAGGAATCAGTTGAAGTGCCGGTAGATCAGCAGGGTCCATATGTAACAGCGGGTATTCTGGGTTCTACTGATCAATTTCTAGTCGACACAGGAGCTACACGTAGCGCTTTGTCGAAAAACTTGGTTCCGAGGGCTCCCCTGTCTGGCGAAATGATTACATGTGTAGGGTTTGATGGCACGCCCTCCCCCAGCCCATTGTCCAAGCCCCTTGCACTATGTCTTGACAAATACTTTAGTTTTGGTCAATTTTTGTTATCACCCCATACCCCAGACAATATCCTGGGTATTGACTTGCTTAAATACTTTCGAGCGACAATACGTTGCGCTCCGGAGGGAGTGCGGGTTATCCTGAATGATAATTATCCTGACCCCGACAGGTTTTACGCAATCTCAGATATTTCAGCTTTGGCCTCTCTCCCGCACACGTTATGGGCGACCTCAGATACGGATGTGGGAGAGATGCGTATTCCACCGATACATATTACTGTTAAGGAGGGGGCCCCTCTACCACGAGTGCCACAGTATAAGATTTCGAGAGAGGGTGAAATTGCATTGACACATATTGTTCAGGATTTGATTTCTGAGGGGTTGTGGAGGAGGTCCCTTATAATGTTTGCAACAGCCCTATTCTTCCGATCCTTAAGAGAGATACTGATGGCAAAATCTATCGCTTTATTATTGACTTGCGAGAGATCAACAAAATTGTCATTCCTCAATACCCGGTGGTGTCTGATATTACGACCCTGCTTACTTTGGTTCCACCAACGGCCACCACGTTTAGTGTAATTGATTTAAAGAATGCGTTCTTTTCTATCCCTGTTCATCCTGATAGCAGATACCTGTTTGGCTTTACGCTAAATAATAAATCGTATAGATTTTGTCGTGTTCCCCAGGGATATACTGAAAGTCCTAGCATCTATAGTCAGGCTTTGAAAAGGCAGTTGGATTCCTTTAAATTGCAGTCTGGTGTTGCCCTTATCCAGTACGTAGATGACCTTCTGCTGGCTGCTGACTCTTATGCACAATGTGAACAGAGTACACTTGCGTTGCTTTCCTTTTTGGCACAGAATAATCATAAGGTTTCGAAGAAGAAGCTTCAATACTGTAGACCTCAGGTGACCTACCTCGGTCATCTGTTGTCTAAGGAGGGGCGTGCATTAACATCTGACCGAATTCAAGCAATTTTAGACAAACCAGTCCCACGCACGCAGAGAGATGTACGTGCCTTCATAGGGTTGACGTCCTTCTGTAGACAATGGATCATGGGTTTTTCACATATCATAAAACCTTTGCTAGCATTACTGTCCAAAGCTACACCAATGCCCCTTGAGTGGACAGATGAATGTCAGAAGGCTTTTGAACAGTTGAGGCAGGCCCTTTGTTCCGCACCCGTGTTAGGCACACCAGACTATACAAAACTTTTCACATTGTACGTGCACGAGAATGATGGGTGCGCGTTGTCAGTATTAGTGCAATTGCACGGGGATAAGCAGAGACCATGTGCATACTTCTCTGCCGTTCTGGATCCGGTAGCACGAGGGTTGCCTGGGTGTTTTCGAGCGGTAGCAGCAACAGCAGTGGCCATACGACAGAGTGAGGGAATAGTGTTATCACATAAACTGTTGGTGTTAGTTCCTCACGCAGTAGATGCTCTGTTAAACCAAACAAAGACCCAATACCTCACGAGTGCACGGCTAACAGGATATGAGCTGACACTCTTGGCGCCACACATTACACTGAAAAGATGCGCTACTTTGAACCCTGCCACTTTATTGCCCTATCCGGCGGAGGAGGGTCAGGAAGAAAAACATCATGATTGTGTTTTCCTGACCGAGGAACAGACAAAGGGTCGTGTTGACTTACAGGATGTCCCACTTCCAGATGTGGATGGGGAACTGTGGGTTGATGGATCGTGTTTAAGGCTGCCAGATGGAACGACTTCCGCAGCCTATGCGATCACGACACTTAAGACAGTGGTAGAAACAGCTAGGATACCACAAAAGTCGGCTCAGGCAGCAGAACTGATAGCCTTAACAAGAGCCTGCGAACTGAGTGCTGGTTTATGTGTGAACATATACACGGACAGCCGGTACGCCTTTGGAGTGGCACATGACTTTGGGCTACTTTGGAGAGAACGTGGGTTTTTGACATCTCACGGAGAACACATTATGCACGGAGAACTAGTGCGTGATCTCCTAAATGCGCTGCTAGGCCCAAAGAAAGTAGCGATAGTAAAATGCAGTGCCCACAAAAAGATTACGGATAAAGTGGGTCAAGGAAATGCCTTTGCAGACAGCATAGCTAGACAAACGGCTATGTCCCGAACTAGCTCCCCCATGTATGTGGTACAATCGCAGGCTGAGCGATGGAGTGATGCTAGAGCAGAAATATTGGATATTCAAAAATCAGCTACTGAATCTGAACTTGCGGCATGGGCAGCAGATGGGGTACTAGATGACGAGGGTTGTTGGAGAAGCAAAGACATGGAAAAGTGGAAATTGCCTGCAGCTTACTTGCAGGCGATGGTCCAGATGACACATGGACTGGCGCATGTCGGAGCTCTTGCAATCACTCGGCTCTTAACACGAGTTTGGGAACATCCCGAGATTGCTAATACTGCAAAGAGAGTAGTGCAGACCTGCCTGGTATGTTTGCAACACAATCCTGGAAAGGGGACCCATACTCCGAAAGGAGGGTTTGTTCCACCTTCTGCACCATTTGAGGTACTCCAAATGGATTACATCCAACTTGAGCGCTGCAATAACCTGAAGTATGTCCTAGTGGTGGTATGTGCTTTTAGTAAATGGGTTGAGGCCTACCCCACGAAAGATAACACGGCTTTGACTACAGCTAAGGTGTTGCTTAAGGAATTCTTTCCTCGCTTTGGAATTTGTAAGTTTCTGTGGAGCGATAATGGGCCTCATTTTGTTGGAAAGATTGTGGAATATGTACTGAAGGGGTTAGGGATTCAGCAGAAGTTTCATGCTGTATTCCACCCTCAGTCAGCAGGTCTGGTCGAGCGGTACAATGCAACGTTGAAGCTTAAGCTGGCCAAAATTGTGGCGTCTACATCGTTGAAGTGGCCAGATGCTCTGCCGCTAGCACTTCTCTCTCTTAGATCAGTACCCCACTCACGAACTGGCCTTACGCCCTATGAGGTGGTGTTTGGGCGCCCTATGAATATCTGGGGGGTGCCCAAGCCGCGATTAATACATGATGTGCCTTGTGTTATGATGAGTGATTATTTGGCACGATTAACAAATGATTTGCTCTCTATTCACCAACAGGTTCGAGAAGCGCTCCCTGATAACTCTACTGGAGAGGGCCATGATCTCCGTCCTGGTGACCATGTGATGATTCGCTCGTTTGAGAGAGCAAGCAGTCTGGAGCCCAGGTGGAAGGGCCCCGAACAGGTCCTCCTTGCAACCCGCACCGCTGTACGAGTGACCAACAGGAAGCGGTGGGTGCATTCGACACATTGTCGACGTGTCTCTCCGGACCTGGTGACTCCTGCTGTGCTGACTGACTACAAAGAGATTTTGGAGAAAGAAAAGAGCCCAGCTGTGACGTCGGCCGAAGTTGAGGGAGCCTTCCCGGACCACACGGTTGCCGGACGAGAGCGCTACAACTTGCGCCCTCGATAAGAAGATTTTTGCCTTTTTGAACTGGTTGGTTACCGCTCCAGGTTTGTGAAACGGAAACCGGGAATTCCAAGGGGGGGGGATCAGTTCTGCCAGTGTAGCGACACCCGTCTTGGCCCGGAGAAGAAAACAACGGCTACCTCGGAGTTCAGCACCACATTTTTCTTTTTTAGGTATACACGCACGTGTATGTAAAACTTTGTGACTAAATCGAATTATTGAGACTCAGCGAAGGTTTTCAGAACTATGGCATTATCAGCAGTACAAGATAAGAGACTCGTGGGTGCCATTCTCTTTGTTCTGACTATCGTAGTTATTGCGGCAATAGCCTGGGTAGTCGAACTTGTGGTACCTGCACGTGAACATTTGCTGCCAACTACCCCGGCTCCATCGGAACATTTCCATTTCACCCTGCCCTATCATGAAGAACGGCACCGACAGACTTATCTGAACAATAGTTTTATTCAGATCCTACATCATACACACAATATGACAAACACTTCAAATTGCTGGGTGTGTGGGATGTTGCCTGGGCATCAGAAGAAAGGGGGTACTCCACTCATCCCTCTACCGTTTTCGCATAATGGGTCTTGTAATGCATTTTATACTCTCCTCTTTACTTTGAGATGGCCCACAAAAGGGGGAGTGCTTTTTCGTTTGAATAAATTGTGCCATCATGATCGGGATGGGTATCCACAAGCTGAGGGTACTCGATTTGAATATGAGGAGTACCGCCCTGACAACGTGTCTGCTTCACGAATGTATAGCAACCCGCGAAATGTCAATGTATCGAATGCACATGTTATCAACGTTATCGCTACCAAAGCACGCCTATGTATACGTAATAAAGGTGTAATTTCTGTTGGGAGAAGTGAATGTAACACTACACTTACGTTTGATAGTCCTACTGGTATATCGTTTGTCACTTCCCGAAATACTTACTTTATCTGTGGAACGAAGGGTTATCATCAGCTTCCTTTGGGATGGTCAGGCACTTGCTACGTGTCTTTTGTATTGCCGCCTGTATTCATTGCCCCACCCATGTATCACAACAACTACATCCTCTATCACGACTTTGTTTTGAATCGTGATAAACGCTCCCTTGTCTTGGACGATGTTGACCAAACGGACACTACCTTGCAACAATATGTGGACTTCAATTTGGGTTTGTTCTCTTTCGTTGGGGCAGCTTTGAATAGTCGAAAGATTCGACGACTAACTCGTGTTGTTGAGGCTGTGGCTAATGATACCGCAATTGCACTTGGAAACATCACTGAAGAAGTACAGATTTCTAGAATTGTTGCGCTTCAGAATAGGATGGTTTTGGATGTAGTGTTAGCTGATCGTGGGGGGGCATGTAGAATCATCGGAAGTAGCTGTTGCGTTTACATACCTGATAATTCACCCTCTGTATATGATGCCATCACTAAACTACATAAGATAGCGGCTGAAATACATCCCGATAATGGTACTTGGACTCTGTCAGGATGGTTCTGGTCAATACTCACCACCTGGGGATGGAAACTGTTAACGATTCTATGTATTATTGTGGGAATTCTGTTTTCTATTTGTTTATGTATCCAGTGTGGCCCAGTTTTTTGTTCTATGTGCTTGTCAGTTTGTGTACCCTCGAGACGAGCTCTTGCCCATGATAAAATGATGCTTCATAAAGAAGTAACACAAATAATGCTAATTGACATAGAAGATGAACACCCTGACTATGTCCACTATGAGGTAGCTTCAGCTAAACGCTAAAAGGGTCGTCTGTCGTATTTTGACGGTGGCTGGGTTAGCGCTTAGCTTTGCTACACGATTCCCGCTTAAATTAGCTATACACAGAAACGCCATTTTATATGTGTTGGCGGCCATCTTAGATCATGAACGGCCTCGTGGCCGGCGTGCCCTTTAGTCCGTTGTCCGTTCCACTGACCACCTCAGTCTGCCCAGCAACAGGCTATTTTTAGTACTGGTCAAGCCACACATGCGCAGTTCACACTGACCAGTCGTTCCTCAGGAATGTGCCGCAAACTGACCAGTGGGTTTGAAACCCTCCAATGAGCTGGCAGTATTCCAAAATATGCCCTTATATGTACATAATGTTCTGTAACTTTGTGCCGCGTGTACGTTTTATTACCTGTAGAATCATATAAAAGAAGGGTCACACCGATGTTCGGTGTGATACCTCTTGCATTACCGAAGGGTGCTGTATGAGTGTACCACCACCCCATGGGGTCTTAATAAACTTGTTCTTTGACTTTTACAGTTTCCGTGCCAACAGTTCTTGAATGTAAGTGGGTTATCTTCGGAACATGTAGGCCTTGGGAACCCTGATTACTTCATGGTCTTCTTGCAGAGCCCCCTATGTTCTTTGTCTCTGAAAGACATTCCCTCTGCCAGACAAGGTATGTCTTCCACCTGCTATGTGGTGTCGGGAATTTCCAGTGATGTGGATATCTCTACGGGCCACTCCCAGCGCTAAGGTCAGAAATCTAGGGCCTTATTTATGAGGCCCTTCTGCCAGCATTGCTTCACTTTTTGTGCATGGGTAGTGTCTGTGTGAATAGATGAGTGCATGGGTAGTGCCTCTGTGATTGGATGAGAGCATGGGTAGTATAAAAAAGGAAAAAGAAAGCTACAACTTTACCAAAGGACAAGAAAACAATCAAAAACAAAAAAGGTGCCTGTTGAAGCCACCTTTTACATTTAAAAAAAGAAAAAGTATGTATAAATGTTGGAATGAGTGTATGACTGGTGTGTGCATGATAGAAAGAGTACATACCTAGTGCATGGATGTTACAATGAGTGCAGGAGTGGTACCTGAGTGAATCTATGAGTGAGTAAGTAGTGTCTGAGTGAATAGGTAGTGCCTGGGCAATTGGATAAGTGCACGGGTACTACCTGGGTGTTAGGTGAGTGCATGGATAGTGCTTAGGGTGATTGGGAGAGTGCATGCATAGTGCATGGGTGATTGGATGAGTGCATGGGTAGTACCTGGGTGATAAGATGAGTGCATGGGTAGTGCCTGACTGATTGGATGAGTGCATGGGTACTGCCTGGGTGACTGGATGAGTGCAAGAAGAGCACATGGGTGATTGGATGAGTGCATGGTTAGGGCCTGAGTGAATGGATGAGTGCAAGGGTAGTGCCTGTGTGGGTGGATGAGTGCATGGATAGTGCCTGGTAATTTCATGAGTGCATGTGTTGTGCCTGGGTGATTGAATGAGTGCATGTGTAGTGCCTGAGTGAATGGATAGATGCATGGATAGTGCCTGGCTGAATGGGTGAGTGCATAGGTAGTGCACACGTGAATACATTAGTGCATGGGAAGTGCCTGGGTTATTGGATGAGAGAATGGGTAGTGCCTAGGTGATTGGATGAATGCATGGTAGTGCTTCAGTGAATGTATGAATGCATGGGTACTGCCTGAGTGAATGGATGAGTGGAAAGGTAGTGACTGGGTGATTGGATGTGTGCATGGGTGGTGCCTGGGTACATGGATGAGTGCATGAGTACTGCATGAGTAAATGGATGAGTGCAACAGTACTGCTTGGGTTAATGAATGAGTGATTTGATTGTGCCTGATTGAATGGATAAGTGCATTGGTACTGCCTGAGTTAACCAATGAGTGCAAAGGTTGTGACTGGGTGAATGGATGTGGGCATGGTTAGTGCCTGGGTGGATGGATGAGTGCTTGGGTAGTGGCTTTATGATTGGAGGAGTGCATGGATAGTGCCTGAGTAAATAGGTGAGAGCAAGGGTAGTGTCCCAGGGAATGGATTAGTGCATGGGTAGTGCTTGCATGATTGCATGAGTGGATGGGTAGTGTCTTAGTGAATAAATGAGTTCATAGGTAGTGCCTGGGTGATTGAATGAGAGCATGGGTAGCGCCTGGGTGATTGGATGTGTGCATGGGTAGTGCCTGGGTGAATGGGTTGCACCAGGAGCACTTACAATCGCCGTGAGGGGAACGGTGCCACGTTGCTGACCACAACATCATCTTCTGTTTTCTGCCCTGCCGTGCCCCGCTCGCCGGTCCCCCGCTGTTCTTATCACCGAGAGGGGAGCCGGTGAAGAGCGGAAACTACACTTCCCAGGGTGCCCTGCTGGTTGCTGGTTCCAAGCATCAGCAGAGGGCGCCGAAGGCCATTAAAGGACGCAAAACCCTCAGCAAGCGCGGGTAGTGCCAGGAGCACTTGCAATCGCAGTGAGGGTAACGGTGCCACATTGCTGACCACAACATCGTATTCTGTTTTCTGCCCTGCCCTGCCCCGCTTGCCGGTCCACCGCTGTTCTGACCCCCGAGAGGGGAGCCGGTGAAGAGCGGGAACTACACTTCCCAGGGTGCCCTGCTGGTCGCCGCTGGTTCCAAGCATCAGCAGAGGGTGCTGAAGGCCATTAAAGGACACAAAACCCTTCCACACCGCTGGACGCGCGCGGGCGTGCCCGGGCGCTGCCCGGGGCGGGCCCGTCTGCACCCATCCAAGACTGCCGTGGCTGAGTTTGGCCAGTACTTGGTTTTATTTATTCTCCTTCTTATAGAGACATCGCCCAGGCTGTAAAGAAAGACTATGAAGAGCCCCCCGCAGGGTAGGGACTAATTGAACCTTCCGCTATGGACTAGATTGATTAGGTGTATGTGCGGCACCCTTTTAAAATTCAAATATTTTAGCCTTATGTACATGGTTCATCTCATTGACTTTTTTAGCAAATTTTGATTTTTACTTTAACAATGTCACAGTGAAAGTGAAGTAAAACCCCTGTTGAGCATGCAAGTACAGCCCTTGATACCTACCTTGTGAGAGCTGTGAATGTGATTAACGATCAAAAAGTTAGAGAGGAGTGGCGACTTTCGCTGGATTTAGGTAGCCCAACAGCATCGCCCCTAATACCCCTACCAGAACGCCATGTTGACAGTGGAGAGATCAGTAGCCCAGGTGCTATGTCATGTATTGGCATAGGCCAATCACCACCAGTACTGGCTGCTACCCCTAATTTGTCAACCTAGAGGTCGCCTGCCCCCAGAGCTAGAAGGGTATGCAGGAAAACCCAAATTAAACTGGGTCCTATTAATATTGGCAAGGGTGCTAAAACACTAACTGCACCTGTACTTAGTAAAGACGATAAATTGGGTAACATTAGCACTGTGGTTTTAAATGGCACGCAGGTTGAGCGACTAATTAATATTTTTGTTGCTAAAATTTAAGGGTCTATCAAACCCCTGTCCGATAAATTAGATAATTTGAGAAGTGAGGTCAAAAGAGTTGGTGGAGAGATATCTCTTCTAAATAAATTATTAAAAACTCAAGTGAAAGTCATGGAAGAATGTAGGGATAGAATTGTCATTGAGGAAACATCTGAACCCGAGGTCCAATGCAGTAGTGGGAGGGTTACGGCAACTACAGTGGAGCCAATTAGACAAACTCCAAGTATAAGAGCCAGGTAGTACCAGAACTCAGGGGGGAAAAGACAACCCATAAAGTTAAGCATAGTAACACTATAAATTTACTGCCTGATTGTGCCCCATAGGTGGCTGTTTTAACGAATGTCCCACCCCTGAGTCATAATATGCCCCTAAATCAGCTGGAGACTCACGAATCCCTTAAAAACAAATCAGAATCCTGGCTTAACCGTCAATGTGGGTTCCCAGTGGCTCAATCCAATCAGATCCTTACTACGAGAAGGTTCCATTGGATTGGAAAGTCTAATAAAAGTATCAAGGGTGATTGTATCATCATTAATTTTAAAAACCCTCACTTTGCCACAACCTCCCTGATAAGAGCAACATTGTTACCACATACCGATCAGGATATTACACTACGCCTAATTGGCTATTTCTATAGCCATTTAATGCACCAAACCAATGATAGAGTAAACAGAGATTTTTTTCTCCTATTAGATCCCCTGACATACACCAAACATTTGAGGTACCCGTATCTAACCAGTTTCAAGCCCTGAGTACTCTAGATGTAAACAATTGACTAAATCAGGACTGCCCTGTAATGGAAGTGGCGGTTTCTCCCAGATTCGATGAAAAAGAGGGGGAAACATTAGATGATCTGGGGACCAAATCTAGTAACGCCACAGATTTAAGGGCTGACCATATATAACTGAGCAAAGGGAGGGGGATGACCAGCCAGGAGATCCTACCCGGGAACAGATTGTTATATCTGACAACAAGGGGATATCCATTGTTAGTTGGAATATTGCTGGGTTGGCCTCAAAAGGAGAGACGCTGGGTTGGTTGGATTTTATTAAATCACATGATATCATTTGTTTCCAAGAGACTTGGTTAGTTATGATGGTTTTGTCTCTTACAATTTACCAGCGCAGAGCTCGGTGTATGGAAGAGCAAAGGGAGGCCTCTTGATATTGTTCTCCATTAATCTTTCCATAACTGGGAAAATGTATTTGAATGTTGGGGTCCATTTACAGATTCTTTGGTTGCACGGGAAGCAAGCCCGTAATATTCTTTTAATCAATTATTATAATAACATATTCGACAACACGCGGCATGGAGTTGTGAAGGATCTAGAGGCCGATGTAGAAAAATTGATTGCAGGGGAGAATGTTATTTTCGATTTTATTTGGGTGGGTGATTTTAACATTTCAACTTGCTCTATGTCTACCCATGGGGTATGTGGTGTCAAAAGTAATTAAGAAGTAGATGATTTTCATTTCTGACATAATATATATGGTGAGTCACTAAATAAAATAATGGCGGATCATGACTTGGAAATGTTGGCATATGTTAATGATGAGCATGGTCATACTATCCCTACTTACACAGGAAGGAACGCTAATTCTATTATTGATCATATAGTTGTATCATCCAATATTTCATCACTTTGTATGGCCCCAAGGATTGAAGAAACCTCATTGGGCGACCACAATTGTATTATTTTAGAAACTATTATCTGGGATGGCAGGTCTATCCCCATTACGTGAACTGTGAAAAATATTGAACCCCACAGATCTAATGGGATGAGATTAAGATGGAAGGGAGGTGGTATTAAAATCCATTGTTAAAGGGTGCATTTTGGAAATTAATGACATCCTGGACACTGATAGTGACTCAGAATGTATTTTAAGGAATTTTAAATGCATAAACAAAGTTATAGACACAAGGTTTACTAGGTTTGGCAAGGGGAAAACCACTTATAGTAAGGGATGGTTTGACCACACCTGCACTGCATTGCTTACCGAATTAAAGCAGGCTTTAGTGACCAGGCCAAGGGACAAGAAATTCGTGATCCAACTACGATCTAATTACAATTTAGCTCTTAAGCGTAGGAAGGGAGAGCTACAACAGGAGGCCTGGGAAAAACTGACACAGGCAGCGGAAGTGTCTAACTGCGCACTATTCTGGGCAACGGTTAACTCCCCTTTCCTAAAAGATGACTAGATCCCAGAGCTTACATCCAGTGTTACTAGTGAGGCCTGAGTAACCCATTTTTCTGTCATATTTAAATCTGACTGCCCCTATGGTGCTAATTATAGATCTTGGCCCATAGTGCCTCTAGATTTTGCAGTAGCAGAGGTTGAACAAGGTATTCATGCCAGTAAGGGGGGGAAGGCCCAGGGGCCGGACGGGGTTCCTATAGATGTCTATAAAGCTGCTCCGAAACTATGGAGTCCCTTGTTAACCGTTGCATTTAATGCAGCTGTGAGCAGCGGTGTCCCATCGACTTGGGGGGAACCTATTATAATCCCAATCCATAAGAAGGGAGACAGGTCGGACGAAAAAAATTACCTCCCTATCTCCCTATTAGACTCCTTTGTCAAAATCATGAGTAGGATACTGCTGGTAAGGCTGGACGAATGGGCAGAGGCTAATGGGATCTTGGCCAGTACCCAGTATGGCTTTAGGAAAGGGCGTGGAACACTAGATCAGTGTTTAAACTTAGATCAGCTTATTGGGAAGTATACCAAGGCTAAACAGGGCTCTCTACCTCTGCTTTGCAGACCTAAGTAGTGCCTTCCACCTGGTAGATCATTCCACCGTTTGGACGAAGCTGCTAGAGCTTGGGGCTCCTTAAGGAATAATCTTCTTTTTAGCACAGTTGTATGAAAATCTCCAAACCAGTGTTCGATATGGGGTAAGAGGGGAGTGTACCCCTAAATTTAATGTTAGGAGCGGCATTAGCCAAGGCTGTGTCCTTGCCCCCCTGCTTTTCACACTTTTTATAAACAAGGTAGATGCAGTTTTAAAAACTATAAGTGCCAATGCTCCCCAGGTAAATGGGCTTGACGTGCCGGTATTGTTATATGCGGACGATGCCGTGTTACTGTCTAGGACCCCTATCGGCCTTCAGCGTTTAATAGATCAGTTTTCTGCTTTTATTAAAGACAGGAAACTGCTTATTAATAAGAATAAAACCAACACTATGACTTGTGGGGTAGGCCGTAAGAGGTCCCACACCTTTTTTATCGATGGTGAGAGAGTGCTACAAGTTGATACATTTGTTATTTAGGAATCGCCTTCACCAGAGATCGAACATGGTCGCACGAAATAACCAACGCTCGTGCTAAGATGGCCAAAAGCGCCCATGGGGTTTTTAGATTTGCGGCAAAGATAGGCGAAAGACGCATCAGGGACATGCTGCAGATCTACCAATCCAGATGTGTGTCTATCGCCTTATATGGGGCTGGGGTGTGGGGATACTGTTCCGATGGCTGTTTGCAAATTGAGGAAAATATTTTCCTCAAAAAACTATTGTGTCTACCAACCTCAGCCCCAACTAATCTAATCCACAAAGAATTAGGGATTATTTATGTGTCAGATTTGATATCCCTAAGGCCGCTAATGATCTGGCGCTCTATCTGGCAAAAGGAGGAGACAGCCCTCAATAGACTTATAAATAATGACTGTCTCGCATTGGATAACCATCTTAGGATCCCTTGGTTAAAATACATAGTACACAGTCTCCAGGAAATCTTTGATTTAAATATTTTGGCTCATCTGTATGCTGCTGTAGCAATCCCAAAACCTGAGATGAAGATCATATTTATGTCCTACAGAGCTAAGAGACGGGCGATCAGCAATGGTTTACTGTCTACCAGTACGTTTTATAACAAGTACATAGAAAGCGAAGGATTCCAATTATACATGAGTCAGGTGACAAGACCTTCCCACAGATTTGTCCTTATCAGGCTTAGGCTTGGGCTAGTACATCACTTGGAGGCTTTCCCACATCTTAAAAAGCACCCGGTTGGCCCTTGCCCGTGTGATGGTCAATCCAAACAAAGCACATTGCACTTTCTTGTCCTATGTAATTTTTATATGAATTTACGTATTGTCTACCTAAAACCGATGTTTATAAAATATGGAGTCTGCTCTGTAAATGATGCAATGAAATTGATTTTTAATATGCAAAACCCGGATACAAATCAATCCATGCCAGGAAAATTATGATTTTTTAATCTATGCGTGTTTTACTGATTATCCCTGCAACGTTGTCTATATGTGTACGTTTTATTTTTGTGCTTTTATGGTCAGTTTTGATATGTACCGAATAAAGCTTTATGAAATGAAAAAAAATTGAGTGCATATGTAGTACATGAGTGAATGGATGGGTGCATGGGTACTGTCTGACTGAATGGATGAGTGCATGGGTAGTGCCTGGGTGAGTGCATGGAAAGTGCCTGTGTGAATGAATGAGTGTATGGGTAGTACCTGGGTGATTGCAAGGGTGCGTGCGTAGCGCCTGGGTCATTGGATGAGTGCATGGGTCGTCCCTGAGTGAATGGATGAGCACATGCATGGTGCCTGAGTTAATGGATGAGTGCAAGGGTAACACCTGATTGATTGGATGACTGCAAGGTAGTGCCTGGGTAATTGGTTGAATGCATGGGTAGTGCCTGAGTGATTAGATGAGTGCATGGGTAGTACCTGGGTGATTGGATGAGTGCATGTTTAGTGCCTGGGTGAGTGTATGGATAGCACCTGGGTGATTGGGTGAGTGCATGGATAGTGCCTGAGTGATTGGGTGGGTGAATGGATTGTGCCTGGGTGAATAGGTGAGTGCAAGAGTAGTGCCTGAGTCACTGGATGAGTGCAAGGGTAGCACCTGGGTAATAGGGTGAGGGCATGGATAGTGCCTGGGTGAATTGGTAAGTGCATGAGTAGTACCTGGGTGATTGGTTGAGTGCATGAGTAGTGCCTGGGTAATTGGATGAGTGCATGGGTAGTGCCGGACTGAGTGGTTGAGTTCATGGGTAGTATATCTGTAAACGCATGAGTGTAAAGGTTTGTAATACCATCTTCCACTATTTTGAGAGGATTCCCACTCTTATGTCCTTTGGTATATCTCCATAATACATATCTGATGCTTGGGGCATATTTTGGATTAACTCTTTGTATTGAAAGTTTTCCCAAATGTTTACATTTCCAATACTTCCTAGTGAATTCTTTTTTTTCATTATATAGTAGCTTCTTGAATACAGGTTGTCCTTTTACTAGAGTTAGCTGTGACAGGTCTCCAAAGACTATTAAGTGGTTTCCTCCAAAAAGGTCATCAGTGGAATTTTGTAATATTTGCTGCATTCTTAAATGTATAAAAGCCAGCATTAGGCTAGACACCATGGTGACTTCTTCAATAAGTAGTTGCTTTACATTTTTTAATACTCTTGCCACTTCATGGCATGCATCACCAGATAATTTTTTGTATTGTCATTTGTTGTCATGTTTAACAGGCTTTATGGAGAGGGTGAGCAACCCAATATACCCTTGCGGGCTTGGGCAAATGGTACGTTCAAAAAATGGGCCAGCAAGGGGTTTTGTTTGAGATTCTCAGTGTCAGCAGGTAAGGGACTCAGGTTGATTGGGTACCCACACTACTACCAGTTAGTGGCTGAATATGATTTCTCTAATACAGATCAATAGTGTTACCACACTAACACAATGAAATGAAAAAATGAAAAGACACAAAAAATACAATAACCAGGTTTTTTTAGTCAAAAGATTGTTATTTTCTTTGCGACAGAGAAATGCATTTGAGACATAAAAGGAGTGCCTTATATGCATTACATCACAAAGTAAGTCTACACTGCTCATAAATGATAACACGATGATTTCAGATAAGTACATGAAAATCAATGGTGAATGATGAATAATAAGCAGAGTTAGACTTGATAGTCGACGTTTCGGTCTTTAGGACATAGTTTCATAAGACCATCATCAGGACATGGGCTTTATGCATTATAATTGATGACCCTAGGAAAAATTATATTGAGGTAATGAAACATACACTTCCCATGAGGGTCAGTGATGTTCGTTGAGATGAATCAAAAAACAAGATAACTCTGCCAGTTATAAGGTCAGGAGCTTCAAGGCAACAGCAATGCTTGTGCCTAAATTTCAAACACGCAGCAGAAGAAGTTCAGGTATCAAAAATGAATATGACTTCAGTGGCAGCTGGTGGAGAGTCACGATTTGTGAAGAAGAAGTTACGAAGCAACAAGGTTGACGACGTCGGCAGCGACAGCGCATCTGTTTAAATACAGCTGTCGCTGCTGACGTCGTCAACCTTGTTGCTTCGTAACTTCTTTGTCACAAATTACTTACCCTTCAGTGCCCCCAGAGGTGTGAGCCCTTCATTAATCATTCTGGAGTAGAGGCATGTGACTGCCTTGAACGTTCCCATGGCCATCATAACATACTGATAGGCCATTGTTATTCTCGGCTCCGTCAGACTCTCTCTCCAGTGCTTCTGTATCGCTCGTGTCAGTGCCCCATATAGCAGAAAACCCCCTCTAGGTAGGTCGAACCGTTCCAGGACTGTTGGATACGGCAGTAGAGCCCCATCCTCGTACAGGTCCCCTAACACCTGGATTCCGCCTCCTCCCAATTTTGTAGTTGCGACCAATCGCCGCCATGCGGCAGTGCCGTCAACATCCTCAATGGAATTTCGGGGGCATAGGGATGTAGTACGCCCGCCCTGCGTTGCGAGCGATTCCAACATAATCTGATCGTCTTTTCTTCTTGCGTGAGATCTCTAAGATCTAATTTCTGCTGTTGTGCTATAAAAGAAAGAACATGGCGAGGGATACCTCAGCCCCTACTATGCTCTGGGCCCCTGAATTCTCGTGCTACCTCTTGTGTGTAGACCTGTAGTTGAGCACCCAAGTAATATAATTCAAAATCAGGGACCGCCAACCATCCCTCCGTCGTAGTAGGGTCGTTAATGCTACTCTCCGGCAACCCGCCCCCCCAGAGGAAGGACACAATCATGGACCTGAGAAGCCGGAAGGTAGCAGCAGGTATCCATACTGGCAGCATCCTGAAGTAATATAAGAATCGTGGAAGTGCCACCATCTTCAGTAGTGATATGCGGCCCGCCACCGACAGCGGGAGAGTAGCCCAGAAGGACATGCTGCTCTTCAGTGCTCTTATTCCACGGCCAATTTTGCCTTCCAGTAAGTCGGTTGGCATGTGGTAAATGTACACACCCAGATATTTCAGGCAGCTGGGCTCCCAGCGCACCAAACTGGCCGCAGGTGGCTGGGGTTCTCCCTGGCATACAGGGAATAAACACGTCTTGGCCGAGTTCTTTTTCAGGCCTGATACTTCGCCGAAGCTCGTTAGTAGGTTTTTGGCTCCCACCATTGCCTCGTCGGCATCTTCGAGAAAGAGCAGGAGATCGTCCGCGTATAATGATATGTATTGTTGCCCAATCCTACTTTGTAATCCTCGATAGTGCTCCCCCGTGCGGATCGACATCGCAAGAGGTTCTACTGCCAGAGCAAACAGCAGCGGGGATAGTGAGCACCCCTGCCTCGTGCCCCTCTCTACCGGGTATTGCTGCGATATCAGCGTGCCCGTTTTCTCTCTGGCGACTGCCGAGGTATAGAGCACAGTCGTCCATCTCAGGTAGTCCTCACCCACTCCGAAGCGCCTCAGCACTGCGTAGAGATATTCCCATTCAAGGCTGTCAAACGCCTTCTCTATGTCCACCGATAGTATCATTGGGTGTCGGGCCTCAAGATGGTCTCCCTCCAACAACTGCAGCTATCGGCGTATGTTTGAGGTTGTGTTCCGCGTTGGAATGAACCCAGCCTGGTCCTCATGCACCAGTGTGGTCATGTGTTCTAGCAGGTGAGTCGCTAGGATGTTACTAAGAATTTTGTAATCAGTGGTGATTATCGAGAGTGGTCTGTGCGACGCTGTGTCTCCACTCTCCCTCCCTGATTTCAGTAAGGGTATTACCAACGCTTCCTGCATGGACTGTGGCAATCGCCCCAATCGTTTCACTTCCCTATAGACCTCCAACAGTCTTGGCGCCAAAAGGCCAGTGTATCTCCCGTAGAATTAAATGGCCAGCCCATTTAAGCCAGGGGTTTTGTTGCGTGCCATATGCTTTATGGCTCGTCGTATTTCCCCTAGTTCTATTTCTTTGCCCAATGCTTCTGCCTGTTCATGGTCCAATTCTGGGAAGCAGAGTCCTTCGAGAAAGGCATCTATGGCTGGAGTGCCGGTCGCTAAGTTGCTTTTGTATAGGGTCTCATAATATCTCGTGAAGCAATGCAAAATCTCATTCTGGGTATAGACCTCCCCGCCGCCCGTCGTGCGCACAGACACTATAGGGGTCCCCCTCTTCGTGGGGTTGGCCAGCCAAGTCAGCAAGGTCCCCGCTTTGTCACCCTCTGCATGGGTCCTGGCCGTGTATGCTTTGTAGTCGAAGCTACGCAAGCGCTCTGTTTCTGCTGCCACCGCTTCCTTCACCTCACTGACCCTTCTTTGCAGCTCCGGGTGACCAGGTCTCGATAATTCTGCATCGAAGAGTTTCTTATCAGCCTTGTGTAGATCATCCAAGAGAACCTTGCATATTCCTACCTGTTTCCCTATGCAAAACCCTCTCAAGACCACATTGAAGGCGTCCCATTCCGTCGCCCTCTCTGCAATCGAGCCGGAATTGTCCTCAAAATATTGTACAATTCTTTCCTCCAGCGCTCCCTGAAAGAGGGGGTCCTCCAGCCCCTCTGGGCGCAGCCTCCAAGTAGGGACACATGAGGCACTAGGGAACCACTGCATAGCAACTTGCAAAGGATTATGGTCCGACAACGTTCTCAACAAGTATTCAGTCCTCATAATAGCTGGTATTAGGTCTGGGGAGCAGAGCATCGCATCTAATCGCACATGGAGCTCATGTATACATGAGAAAAAAGAGTAATCTTGATCTTGTGGGTGTTGTGCCCGCCAAATATCTATTAGGTCCTATCTCGCCTGCCATTCCATTCTGCCTTTGGTTATACAGTGTTGCGGAGATTCTGCCAGAGGGGTGTGCGATCTATCAAGTGAGATCCAGTACAGAGTTCAAATCTCCTCCCATTAGCAGTGGCGCTACTAGAAAGTGCGCCAGGGATCCGGACAACCTCGCCAAGAAAGTTAGTTGATCAACGTTGGGTGCATAGACACTGCAGAAGGCTATGTCTTTACCCCACAACCTTCCCGCTATTGCTACGAACCTACCCTCTGGGTCTATAAGTTGCTTGGTTAATTGGAATGGGACCCCAGCTCTGATCCAGATTGGGCACCTCCAGCAAACGCTGAGTAAGTGGTATAAAATATTTGGCCCCTCCATCTTCGCTGTAGCTCCATCCCTTCAGCCTGTGTCAAGTGTGTTTCTTGAGGTAATGCAACCAGCACTCCTCTACGCACTAAATAAGCATGGATTTTGTGCCGTCGTGTCATGGTGTGGAGCCCCCGCACATTCCAGGTTATACATCTTAAATTAGTTAGATCGCCCATTGTCCCGCAATGTCCTGGGCGTTCCACTAGTACCACATCCTAGTCCCCCTAAAGGTGGGCAAATGTCAGCATCGATGATGAGCCCTCCCTCCAACACCCCACAACAAACCAAACCTCCCTTCCCCCCCAGAACAGGACCTAGTAACCTCCATCTAGCTCCCGTCCAAACACTCCCAAATAACAACATTTGACTAACCTAACAGAAGTCGCTGTGGGTGTGCCTTTATGGCAGTACGGGAGAGTTGGTCGCCAACGGACAGCCGCCCAAACCTGGAGCTCCATACCAGGCGATCGAGCCCCAATTAGTGAAACATCTCAATGACCGCCCACCTCCCAATTCTAAGCAAACAGTTCCTCCCACAATGCACAGCGGACCGTCCGTTACAGTCTACATTTGGAACTCATACAGCTCACCGGGTGCTTCTAGCCTTCATCTAGTATTTCTTCTGCCGTAGCCGGGGTGACCACTGGTAAAGGCATATTGTCCATTTTAGAGCACTCAGTGTCCGAATGTTCACCTTTTTCCGATTCCCCTTCTTCCTGCGCTGGAGAGTCTTGTGTTCCCGAGAGGGCAGACACCACTTCCAGGACCCCCTGCCACTCCGCCATGGTCTCCGACAGTAATGGCCTCCTCAGACCCCTTTGCCTGTTTCGGATCCGTCGCGATTTCCGTTGTGGCAAGCCTTCGGAGCCCAGTCTGGGCCGGTGGTCGAGGACGTCTTTTCCAGATTTGTAGAGTTCTAGCCAGGCACAGGCATCATCAGGAGTATCAAAGAACCTGGTGGTATCGTCCACAATTACTCATAGCCGAGCTGGGAAGTGCAAGGAGTACTGCAGGCTCTCAACTCTCAGTTCTCTTTTTACCGCCAGGAAAAAGGTCCACTGTTGTTGCGTTTCATACGTGTAATCTGGAAAGATATTGATTTTACTGTTCTGCACCTGGTAGGGGCTATTTACTCGTGCATTCTGGAGCAGCAGATCTCTGTCCCTATAGTGTAACAGCCGGGTGACCACCGGGTGGGGAGGTCGACCCTGTTGTGGTGGCCGGGCCGGGACCCTATGAGCCCGCTCCACTGTGTAGAAAGAGGACAGGCCCTGCGGTGCCACCATTTTCTGGAGCCATTCTTTGAGGTAGCGCACTATGTCCTTCCCCACAACTTTCTCCAGTAAGCCAACTATCCGGATGTTGTTCCGGCGATTACGCCCTTCTGCCTCCTCCGCTCGTCTCTCCAGTGTATCTATGCGGTCCAGCACATTGGTCATAGCATAGTGGCTGTGAGGTCTTTTTGTGCCGGTTCAAGGGTATGGATTGTGCCTTCTACCTGTTTGACCCTCTCTGTCAGTTTTCAACGATCGGCCCGCCTGTGGCCACCTGCGCAATGTCCTGTTGTAGCGCTGCACGGGAGTCCGCTATCGCTGACAGGATTTTGTTCAATTGGAGTTGCAATTGAGCGTCTTGTGATTGTCCGGGGTCAGAGTGGTCCCCTTTGTCTGATGTCTCAGTATCTGACATGGGATGCGCACCGCCTTTGATCCCCCTAGGTTTTCCCATTCTGGTGGTACACAATCCGGTGCCCAGTCCGTGGGCAGGGAAACACAACCCAGAATCAGGGTTCTCCGCACAGCCTGCCACCCCCGAGTTCACACCTCAGGGGCCTTCCAAGTCGTGGATCAGGTGCGCGGAGTGTAGGGTCCCCAGCGGCAATGCTGTAATGTGGATCCAGAAAGGAGCCGTTAAGGTTGTAGTGACACGGGCGCCAGCTACAGCACTATGGGGCAATGTAGACTGCGCTCCAGCGGTATGTCCCAGTCCAGGAAGTAGGATTATGCCGGCGGCATGCAGCGGTCAAGCCGATACCACGTACGGTACCGTCGTCTGCCATCTAACAGCGCAGTGCCAGCCCAGGGATGGTCCCCCTCTAGTCCAGTCGGCATGTGTTCTCCAGATGTACCCCAGCAGTCTGTTGGTTCTCGGTGTAAGCGCCGGGGAGGGCCACCCCCTGTAGCAACGTCGCGTGCACTCACCTCCTGGGCCCCTAGGAGTAGGTCAGAGCCCAAGGGCCCAGGGAAAGAGGAGGAAGGAATGGTCTGCGCGCGACTTGTAGTATCAGCAGGCTATTCTAGACACCTCCCAGCAGCAAATTCCTTGCGTTGTGGCCGTTGCGTGGGCCTTCTTCGTCCGCACTTGGGACTGGGGCCGCTCTAATACTTCTGCCAGCGCCTTTGGCCATCGTGTTTTACCCATAGGTCCCTCCGAGACGGTCTTCGTCCGCTCATGTGTGGTGTCTGGTCAGCCCCAGGAGTGTTGTCGCGGGGTTCTACCGCTTTCCCTCTCGGCGCTCTGCCGTGGAGTCTCACCACTTTGCCCCACCTCCGTCTCTCAGTGCGCCGCTCCTCATCCTCTGATCCCCCCTCAGCAGTCCCAGCTATGGCCTCCAAGTTATGGCACCCTTTCCCCGCTGCCGTAAATCTGGTGGCAAACCCAATGGCAACATCGTCTCACCTCTGGACCCCAAGCCTCCAGGCACCGTCAAGGCCTCCGCTCAAGAGCACTCCTCAGCGAGGCTTTGACATGTCCATCTCGGTGGCCTCGCAGTCTGAAATAACCTCGCTGGGCCTGTCTCCCCAAGCAGGTGGAGTTGATGTGTGGGGAGTCCTAGGGATCCGGGGAGGCCCCGCGTAGTGTGCCGCGGCTCTGTCTCAGCGAACTGTGTGTCCGCTTTGCAATTGGATGGCAGAGCCGCTACACCCCTCATACCGGGGATCCAGAGAGCGTCCACTTTACTCTGCGGTGGTTGGGGGGGGAGGGGCCAGTGTCTTCAATCGCCGGTGGATTTAGCTGTGTAAGAGATCCGCGGATCTTTGTGCATTTATCCCCCCACTGCTGCCTCCCACCTCCGTGTGCCCGGATTTGGCTGCGTCTTGTGTGAGAGAGGCTCGGCGAGGGGGAAACGGTCTTCTCGTCGCCAGTGCATGGGCTCACGGAACTGCAGTGCGGCCCTCAGAAGCGGGCCACGTGATCCTGGGTCTCTTCTTCCTGCGCGATTCCTTTGGGTAGCAGCCGCACCCCAGGACACGGGCTGCCCTCCGATGTCAGCTCTGGAGTACCCCTGGGCCAGCAGGGCCTCTCGCAGTCTTGGGCACCCAGGGAGTCAGCCTGACTTCGCAGCCGCCATTTTGGGATCCATTCTGCAGTGGGATGCCCCTGGCAGCGGGCCGGCGATTCTCTGCATGTCTGGCGATCTCCGGTGTGGCGCCTTGTGGGTCCACCGCAGGGAACACCCTTCCCCGTGTTATTAGGTGGGTTGGGGTCAATGGGATCTATTTTTCAGGATCTATGGAGGCTCGATCGCGGAGCCCAGCTCTCAGGCGACCTCCTTCATCGGCGCTCAAGCCACGCCCCCTCCATTACACATATTGCTATATACATACTTCTTTCAAAGCATGTCTAAACTCATATTTTTGTAATAATATTCTTTAAAAACCATCTTTCAGACCCATTTTTCATTTTTGTGGTTAATCGAGAAATTGCAATGACGTTGTTAACTGTGACGATTGCGCCGTTTTCATAAAGTCTAAAACACATAAAACCACACCTACTACAGTATTTTACACACTAGGGGCTTCTTACAGTATTCTCTAAAAGTCATGTTTTTCTAGAGAGTTTCTATAAAAACCATCTCTATTACCTATTTTCTGTGCTTGCAGTGACGCCAAAGATTGTGATGTCAGTAATCGGGATTCTCGCAGATATGACCTGAAAATGAAAAGCAAAAGCAGGAATTCAATATCCACCACCACATTCAAAAATTATAATTATATAATTAATTCTAACCATCACAGTAGATAACTTACTATATAAATAACTCTATAAAACATGTATCTGAATCTCAATATCTATAAAACAATGTGTATTAATGATTCACTGATTTTTTTTTATATTCCCACCAATATTCACAATGTCGCCATGATATCCATAATGTCCCCACAATGGTACATGGGTGCCACTCTGGCAGTCACGGCATCATCATGAATATTGTACTTGATTAAAAAATCAATTGTGTACACATAACTTGTGTCACTAACATCCTTGTTTCTCAAACATGGGGTCAGAGGAGCTGTAACCTTATGTTACCATTTTCAGAAATCTTCAGCCGAGGGCCATTCCTGATCAATGAAATGGCGCCTGCAACTTTCTGTTCAGGTTCCATCCAGCCAACCAGGGCATTCCTGTTGGCACATGCATTTGCAATGAATCGCAAAACCACAGCAAAATATCTGCGGCCAGAGATATCACTGTTATTTTTGTCTTAAAGTTCTCAAGAACTACTGGACAGATTTACACGAAATAGGCGAAAGTCGCTTCCTCAAACAAACATCTCCCTACCTACCACATTTGGGATAAGTCCGTTTAGCAGTTCTGGTTTTAGATGTGGCTAAAGATTCCTGTGGGAATTAACATTACAAAAGCACCCTTATTTTTGGGCCCAGAATCTCGGTCTCCACTGCACGGATCACCCCCAAAGATTTCTTGACAACCAGAACCAACCTTGATACTGTCTTTGGGACATTTCATGAAGATAGGTCAAATGACACCAAAGTTATAGGCAAATCAGAAATGATTTTCCTATGGAAACTAGGTCCTAACTAGTACATATGCCCGAGGATGGGTACCCTGGGCTGAAATTGGCCCATTTCAATTTATCAAAACATTTTAAAAAATGGCTCAAGCCTCGTGATGGGGTCCCTGGGGCCCAAAAGGTTAAAGGGAGGGAGGCCGGCCACGCATCCCCCCTTCCTTAAAAAGACAAAAAAATCTAAACCGGCAAACTCACCGGAGGCCCTGCCTCCTTTCTCGCCTACTCTGCAAACGTGCCTCTTTGTGTGCTCCTGGTTGGGGGATGACATCCTCCTCACTGCTGAGGGTTTGTTGGGGCCAGATAGCCCACCTATTACCTCCAGTAAGCCCCACACAGTGGGATTGCTGAGAGGCGCTCAGAGACCAGGCCCCCTTTTTCCACCACTCTGCAAGTGCACCTCTAAGAGCACTGCTGGTTGGGGGATGACATCTCCTTGCTTCCTGAGGGACTCAGGACTAAAGTAGACTTCTTCCCACAAGCAGCAGTATGCCAGGAAGTTCGTTTGTAGAGTGGTGGAGAAAGGGGACATGGCCTCTGACCACCTCTCAGCAATCCAGCTGTGTGGACATTACTGGAGTTAACAGGAGGGCTAGTTGGCCCCAAAGGACCCTCACGATCCAAAGGGACTTCATGCCCCAACTAGTAGTGCGCCAGGAGGTACATTTTCAGTATGGAGAAGAAAGTGGGCTTGGTCACTGAAAACCTCCCAGCAAACCCACAGTGTGGGACTTGCTGGAGGTAACAGGACAGGTAGTCAGCCCTCAAGGACCCACAAAAGTCAAGGGGACTTCATCCCCCTACTAGTAGTGTGCCAGGAGGCGCATTTGCAGAGTGGAGGAGACAGGGGGCGTTGCCTTCTATCCGGTCTCACAAATCCTGCCATATGGGACTTACTGGAGGTAATAGGAGTCCTACTTGGCCCCCAAGGAGGTCTTTGGGGGCAAACTACCCCTCCTGTTATCCCCAATAAGTCCCACACAGCGGGATTGCTGAGAGATATGCGGGGGCCATGTCCCTCTTCTCCACCACTCTGCAAACACAGCTCGTGGTGCACTAATGGTTGTGGGTTGAAGTCCACTTTAGTTCTGATAAACCTTGGGGGTCAAAAAGCACTCCTGGTATCTCCTGTAACTCCTACACAGTGGGATTCCTGAGAGCTGGGTGGAGGCCTAGCTCCATTCCACCTCTCTGCAAACATGACTACTAGTTAAACGAGCATTTGCAATGCAATAGGTCTCGCATTTGCAAAAGTTAGAGATATTGCAGTTGTAAATGTCATTGTTTTTTCCTTAGATGTTTTGGAGTTTAATGGATGTAGTGGTGTGGAATGGAATTATGTGGTATGTTGTGTAGTTGAATTATGTGGCTGGAGATATTGTGGTATTTAGTGCATAGGAATTATATGGATGGGGTTTGTGCACTGTGGAGAGTATTATCAGCCAGATTCATCAAGCGAAATGCGCTCGCAAAAGGGCCAGATTCTGGCTGTTTGCGAGTGCAATTTTTGCATTTGGGATTCATCATCCCAAATGCAAAAATCGCTAATAAATAATTCGCAAATTTGCGAGGATTAGCATTTAAGGAATCTCTTTTTTTTTTGTTTAAGAAATTTTTATTAAGCATTGAAAAGTGATACAAGAAGCATGTCATGAAAAATTTGAAAAAAGGACATATGAGTATAATAATAAAAGGACATCAATGCAGAGGAATTTATATATGAAAAAGAAGGGTAGGAAGAAATAGAGAGAGGAAAGAAAGAAAAAGAAAGAAAGAGAGGAAAGCAGAAGGAAAGGAAAGAGTAGAGGGGAGAAAGAGGAAGAGAAGGAAGTAAACAAAGGGATCATAGGGGACAAGGAGCACGCGGTAAGGGAGAGGGGTTAGATGAAAGATAGGAAGTGAAGGGAAGCCATAATAAATCAGATTTGATTTTCAAAGGAACAGAGGTAGAAGAGGCTATAGAAATTCTGTGCTCGTCACAAATATAATTCCACCATGTGTGGACCGAGAGTTTTGAATTATCTTTCCAACACGATAAAATAACTTTAAATGCAAGTGCAATAAATAGGTCTAACAACTTAGCAGAAGAGGGTGTAACAATATCAATATCATCAGATAAAGAACCTAAAAATATGCGTAAAAAAGATATTTGTGAAGAAAGAGATAACATTTTCATACATATATTCCAAACATCATTCCAAAAAGATAAAACTGGAGAACAATGGTATAGTTGGTGTTGTAGAGTACCTTGAACTTTGGAACAAGACCAACATAAAGGAGAAGAGGTTGGAGAAAATTTATGAATAGTAACCGGGGTAATAACAACTCTATGGTAAATAAAAAGCAAGGATTGGGTAATGCGTGCAGCAACAGAGACTTTGAAGAGTCTAGACCATAAACGATCCCATAATGCAATGTCAAAAGAGACATCAAGATCGGTTTCCCAAGCAGTCTCTACTTTAGATTTAGAGCGAACAGAAGAATTAGACAGTAAAAGTGAATATACAAGAGCAGCTTTAGGTTGTTGAGTAGAAAAGAGAGGATAAAGTGGAGAGGCAGGAGTGAAAGAAGAAAAGGATTCGGAGGAAGAAGATAAAGAGGTTAAGTGAGATTGAATAGCAGATGTTATAATAGAATATTCAGCGAGAAATGAGGGAGGTAAATTAAACATGTTTTGTAAAGCTGGAAAAGAAAGTAGAGTGGAATCAAGGAAAAACTGATGTACAAACATTATGTCCTTTTCTTTCCAGTGTTTAAAAGAGAATGATTTACCTTTATATCTAAGAAATTTGTTGTACCAAACTACAGATGATAAAAAACATTGTAGAGGGGAAAGAGTAGAGGAGAAAACATTTTGCAATGTAGATTGGGAATACTTCAGAATGGGATATTTGGATATAAAGGTACAGTTTGACATAAAAGTAACATGTTGAAAGGAGAAATCTTTTAAAAAAGAGCGTTCCAGAAGAACCCACTTAGGGACAGGAGTATCAAGGAAGTTGTAAGCCAAGGAGAAGGATTGTTTGATCAAAAAGGCAGAGTGATATGAGGCAAAATCAGGGAAACGGACACCACCTTCATTTTTAGGTCGAACTAACTTATGTAACCCAATGCGGGGATGTCTATTACTCCACAAAAATTTAGTGCATACAGAATTAATACGAGAAAAATAGGATTTAGGAATTTTTAAAGGGAGCATAGAAACTGTATACAAAACATGAGGGGTAATCATCATTTTGATGGTATCTAATCTACCCCACCAAGAGAGAAATAGGGGGTACCAAATCTGCAGAAGGGATTGAATTTTATTAGTCAACGAATCAAAGGTTATTTTAAGGGTGTCTTTTAGAGAGGAAGAAAACCATATACCAAGGTACTTAATTTTAGATGGGCACCATGCAAAATCAGTATTATTAAACATATATTGAAAACATAATGAGTTAAGGGGAAGCACTTCCGTTTTGGATAAATTGAGCTTATAACCTGATATTGAAGAATACAACTGAACTTCATTTAAAAAGGGCGGGAGGGATGATTCGGGATTGGACATGTAGATGAGGACATCATCAGCATACGCTGACAATTTAGTTTCGACAGAGGAAAATTTTATACCAGTGATATGGGGGTTGGAACGGATGCGCTGTAGAAAGGGCTCAAGACATAAAATAAATAATAAAGGGGAAAGGGGACAACCTTGTCTCGTGCCTCTGGTCAAAGAAAAGAATCTGGAAAATTGGTTATTAACAAAAATACTGGCACGGGGGGATGAGTAAAGGAGCTTAACCAAGGATATAAAATTTGGGCCAAAACCAAACCAAGTAAGGGTTCGGAACATATATATTGCCAATTAATACGATCAAAAGCTTTTTCAGCATCTAGGGAGAGGGCTGCCAACGGGGTTTTGACATTTTTACTGTGAGCAAGGACATTGGAAAAAAGAGGAGCATTATCAGCAGCGAGTCTGCCCTTAACAAAACCCACCTGGTCTGTGTTGATTTAGAGAGGGATAATGGAATCAAGGCGAGAGGCAAGGATTTTAGCAAAAATTTTACAGTCATAATTAATTAAGGATATGGGGCGGTAATTTTTACATTGGGAATGATCCTTATCAGGTTTTGGAATAATTACAATGAGAGCATCCAAAAAGGACCCAGAGGCTTTAGCTTCAAAAATAAAAGAGTTAAATAACTGAAGGAGTTTGGGAGCAAAAAAGGAGTGGAAGGAGGAGTAAAATTCAACTGGCAGGCCATCAGGACCAGGGGCTTTTGATTTCTTGAGGGAATGAATGGCTGTGGTGATTTCTTGGAGGGTAATTTCACGTTCTAGGTGTGAAAAGTCAACAGGGAGGGCTGGGGGGGAGGGAAGGCCTTCAAAAAATGTTGTTAAGTTTGCATCAGAGGGGTGAGTGTCATCTGTATAAAGGGCTTGGTAGTAGTTGTGAAAAACTTCAGCAATGTCTTCATCAGAGGTAACTAGTTTGTTGAGTGAATCATTAAAAATTGGGCCGACGGCTTTGCGTTCAGACTTGATTTTCAAATAATTGGCCAACATTTTCCCTGCTTTGTTCTGACCCCCATGAAATTTAGATTTTATTTTAAGGAGGATGTGACAGGCTTCATTAGTGATAATTTTATTAAGTGTTGTTTTGGCAAGAATCAAATCCTGAAGGGCAGATGGGGATTTGGAGGAGAAATACGTGTGTTCGAGAGTTTTAATCTGTTTAAGTTGATCTTCATACTTTTGCTTATTAAGCTTCTTTTTAGCAGAAACATAGGAAATCGTAAAAGCTCGAAAAGAAGCTTTAAAAGCATCCCAGGTGTTAGGAATGGAGGTATCAGCAGGGTCATTTAAGGAAAAGTATTCATTAAAAAACGCAGTACATTTTTTCATAAAAGTGGCATCAGATAAAAGAAAAGAATTAAATTTCCAACGACTAAATTTAGAGGGGCTAAGGGAAAGATCAAGGGTAGTATAGACAGGTGCATGGTCAGAGATAAAAATAGAACCAATAACAGATTTTTGAATGGAGGGAAGAAGAGACTTACTAATCATAATATAATCAATTCTTGAGCGTGTATGATGAACATTAGAAAAAAAAGTATATTCCAATAAATCAGGATTACACACTTTCCATGAATCATATATAGGTCGAGAGGCAATGGCAGATTGAAAACTCTTATGAGTTTTGTCAGGTTGAAATTTACTCGAAGACAACCGATCTGAAAAAGGGTCTATCCATTGGTTAAAATCACCAGCTACTATAAAATCAGGGCAATCTATAGATGCAATGAGCAATTTAATGTCTTTCCAAAATTTGGGGTCTGGACGAACAGGGCCATATATATTTAATAAAACCATCGTCTTGTTGTGAATAACAACCTTTGCCATTGCCCAACGACCTTCATCATCATTCTGAGAGGAAATAATTTGTGCATTTAAAGCCTTGTGAAATAATATAGCAACCCCTCCTTTTTTGTTAACCGCAGGAGAAAACACAACCTGACCCACCCAATGTCTCTTTAGCTTAAGGGATTCAATGTCAGAGCAATGCGTTTCCTGAAGGAAAACAACCTGTGAATGAAATTTGGTTAAGTGAGACAATACCTTCTGACGCTTGACAGGGTGACCAAGACCTCGAACATTCCAAGAGACAAAATTACACATGTTGGGAGGAGGGAAGGATGGGCGACAAATGGAGGCGACACAAGGCGAGGAGATCACTACAGAGGGGAAGACAAAAAATAACAGTTAAACAGTGGAATTGTAGAACGCTCATTTTAAGAAAGCAAAGAAGAATCAAGGAATGAGGAAAGAATAATCGGACAAGTAGAGAAAACAGTAGAGGCCACTTGAGAAGAAGGAAGCAAGGAAAGAGAGAGAAAAGAGAGAGAGAGGAAAGATATATAAAAAGAAAAAGAGAACAAGGAAACAGATCAAGGCACAAAGGCTTGATCTGAGAAGAAGACAGTAACCAAAACATGTGAGACGCGGGTACACCTGAGAGAGGACATGTCCCACGAGCACACCGGATATGGACATTATGAAAAAGGATAAACACAAGGATGTGAGGAACATATTAAAACGAAAATAGAAAAGGAAGATAAGTTAAAAAAAGTTAGATAGAATAGAATAGTGGTTGTGGAAAGAGAAAACAAGGAAAAACAAAAAGGCATTAGCTAGCAGTGTCCATGGTGGAAGGCGAGACACTTAGCAGAAAGTCGCGAAGTTTCTGGGGATCATCATAGGACCGGGTACGACCATTGTGAGTGATCTTGCAGAAGCAGGGATGGAGAATTCCATACTGTATGTTGAGTTGTCTCATCGTGGGTCGAAGGTTCAGGAGTTCCTTACGTCGAGCATTTGTAGCAGAAGAGAGGTCTTGGGAAATGAAGATGTTGTGACCAGACCACTGGAGACGACGTTTGGCCCTGGCGGCCTTCAATACAGCCATTAACTCTGTGAACTCCAAGAATAAGATGATGATTCCACGTGGTTTGGTGGCATTGGAGTTGAGGTGGCCAAGAGGATGTGCTCGCTGGATGTTGAGAGGATGAGTCGATGGTGAGAGTTCCAAAAGTTCCTGGAGAAATTTCCAAATAAAAGAGACCATGTCAGACCCTTCCAAATTTTCCGGAACACCATAAACGCGTAGGTTATTGCGTCTATTGAGATTTTCCAAATCCTCTGTATGTAGTTTGAGTTTGTGGATTTCTTGTTCCAATAGTGGAATCCGAGTTGAGAGGTCCTGGACATCGCTTACACGTTGTTCTAAGTTCAAAACCTTATTTTCCATAACCACCCAGCGCTCCTCAATCTGCTGAAGTTTAGCATTGGTAGCAGACATAAAAGGTTGGAGACCACGCACCTCCTCTAAGATGGAATCCAGAACAGGATTAGTCGAAGAGTTAATGGGTGAGGGTGGGTCATTTTTTGGTCTTTTAGGTTTGGTTCCAGTTTGTGATAACTTCGGCGAAGTAGAGACATTTGCCATGATGCAGAATGACAAAAGGGAGATATGTCCAATAATGTTGTATAATATGAACCAGAATGTGGATGCACAAAGGTGATAGGGGCAAACACTGTGGCAAAGATAGGACGATGAGAAAAGGAGCCGCCCAGTGACTCACTATGTATCGAGTGCGAAGATCCACTAACAGCCACACATTATCATAGAAGAGGCATCCACCAGGAGCAGAATATGGACAGTGTGGAAGACCATTGTGCTAATATAAAGTGGAAGGCTAGATGAAAAAAAACGCCAAAACACTATAAGGCTGGTATAAACAGTGCACTGAGGAAATGGAGGAGACAGATGGTCACTTGAAGCTAGGAGAACAAGAGACTTGACAAGACGTTGAGGCAGTCAGCACATTGCCTGTATGTAGCAGCTGTAGAAAGCAAGGCATCCAGAAATGCAAAATGGCGGTCGTTTCACCACAGAGAGGAAGCTGCGCATTTAAATTGAAAACATAAACAGTGTAAAAATTGGAAAAGAGTCCACAACATGTAATGAATGGTGCAGCATCATAAGTTGGTATCTGAGCCAAGCTAGTGCCAAAACGAAAGGGAAAGTGCAGAAATTGCGCAGATAAACATTCGCATCGGCGGCACACAAAATGGCGGCCGTTCGTGCTTCCAAGTGAAGAGATATTTACCGATGTAAATTGTCCTCGAAACTGCGCTCTTTTCGACTAGAAAAGCGCTTCATCGCAGAGTTCCCACCTTCCGACACCGCAAATCGGCAAGAAAATCCATCCGAAAGACAGTAAGACGACTTCTCACGGCATCCGCGGGTTGTCCGAGACGGAGCTCACGGGAGAGACGTCCTCTATCGCCGGCGCGCAAGCCACGCCCCCTTAAGGAATCTCAATTAGAGATTCCTTAAATGCTAATCATGAAACCTTTAAAAATTGCGAATTCGCAATTTAGGACCGCTATTTTCCACGAAGTCAAACCTCGTTGTAAATAGCGAAAACTTAGAAAAATGTATTTAAATGCATTTTTCTAAGTTGCATGTTACTGTCAGGCTCCACGCTGCAGGATCCGGTTGTAGCACATAGAACTCCACCTCCCGACCTCACCAATACACTGTTGCTAAAAACACAGTGTGTTCGAGGGATAGGGCGAGGGAAAATAAATAGAACAAGGAGGGGACGGAAGGGGACTGCAGGGAAGGGATAGCTGAAAGACAAGAAAATGAATACACAGGTTAAAGATATTCACAACTTAAACCTACACTAATTTCATTCTCGCTAAACAGATCATAAGATTCACCTTTGTGAAGGAAGTGTAATCCACCTCTTCCCTGTTGTTACATATATTGGATATGAGAACCTCTGGTCCCTAAAGAATACAGAAAAGCAGGTTATACTCTTGTAACGTATATAACACCTATATGTATTTCTTTAGTTCTGTCTGTAACGTACCCCGCCTTGTTTTAGTTCATATCCATATGTTAAATGCGTAGCACACCACAATCCCAAGTGAATCCAAAAAGAACTAATAAGTGAAGAGCAAGAAGCCTCTTTGAAGATATACAAAAGACGTTCCAATTTAGACACGGCAAGACGTAGCTTCCTACTACTGTCCTCCGCTCTAAAGTATGATAATCCACAGGATCCCAATTGAATCAAACTCCAAACACGGCAAGGTGTAGATCCCCACTACCTTCCGCTTTGGCACTTAACATAAAAGACACTAGTGACTTTCTTCAGAACGGTAGCGTGTAGATAACGTCTCCCCACTACGCTCCGCTCTATATCCGGCCAATTACAAGAAAACCTTACACCGCCGTGCAAGTCAAAACATAAGAGATCTGTCTCTTTAACTCCTCGAAGAGCAATAACTGTAGAACACAGGTAGCGCGTTTGAATCACGCACTCCCTGTAACTTACAGGGACTTGAAATCTGTCCAAAGGTCCGCTCTCTCTCTGAAGCCGTTCCTCCAGCCGATACCCACAGATACAGCCCGGAACGCTGGAAAAGGTCTCCGCCACAGAGACGCCCAGGAACCCGACCGCTACCCGGTAACATCCGAGTCAGCAGTCCGTAGTTTAAAAGGCGGGTTTCAACATCAAAACAAAGGCGCTGCTCCTCACACGACGATAGCAAACGAATGAATGGCTAGCGCTCCCCCAGCAACTAGCAGGGAAACGCTTCGCAGGAAACAAGAGGCTAAGTTTCAAATCTACTGTCAGCACAAAATCACGAACAGTGATAGCCGGTCCCGCCCATCCATAAATAGTGCCACTCCCACCTCCAGGACTTCTGGGTGATGTAGTCATTTATCCATTTAGGTAGGCGCCTTGGCAATTCCTGACAGTATGTCCCCGTCCCTAGCGCCTCCTAGGACCGGGCTTAGCAGGAAACCTCCTGTGGAAAGACCGCACCGCACCAGGAGCATGCACATCAGAACAAACCTCCCAAGAATCGTCCTCTGCGGTGTAACCTTTCCAAGACACCAAGTACATGAGCACACCCCTGCGCCACTTAGAGTCACAGATGCACTTGACCTCATATTCCAGTCCCCCATCACATAACACCGGAGGAGGAGCCGCCCTACGAGATGTAAGAGCGGGCTTCAACAACTGCACATGAAACACAGGGTGCATCCGCAGCGAACCCGGCAGCCTCAGTTTATACGTCACGGGATTCACCTGTTTCACTACAGTATAAGGGCCGATGTATCTGCGCAGCTTAAACCGAATGTTCTTGGTTGACAGCCACACCTTGTCACCCACCGCATACTGCTGACTCTCCACCCTGCGACGATCCTCCCACTTCTTGTATACCTCCTTGGCTTTGTTCAAATGCACCTGCACCCCCTTGTGAACCTTCCTCAGCAGTAAAACCTTTTCCTTAACAGAAGGTTGAGTATGGGGATCGGCTGGTATATCAACAGGCAATGTGTTTGCATTGTATCCAAAATTTGCTTTAAAGGGAGACATCCCAGTGGAGCTATGCCAAGCATTATTATAGGCCAGCTCAGCCATCCATAACAGTGCCACCCAAGACTCGTGAGCTTCCTTAGAGAAACATCTCAAGTACTTCTTCAAAGTTTGATTCAGACGTTCTGTCTGCCCATCTGTTTGTGGGTGGAAACTGGTGGACAGAACAGATTAGATTCGATGTTCAGGGCACGACACCACATGCGCCAGAATCGAGCAATGAATTGAGGTCCCCTATCTGAAACAATACCTCTTGGTATCCCATGCAAACGAACAATGTTACTGGCCAACAGTTGTGCAGTTTGGCTCGCATTGGGAAGGTTTTTACAAGGGATGAAGTGTCCCATTTTGGTGTCCACTACCACCAAAACTGCCGAGAAACCCTGATCAAGCGGAAGACCTGACACAAAGTCCAGACTAATGTTCTGCCAAGGTTGATTGGGAGTAGGCATAGGAATGAGCTTCCCCGCTTTTTTTGTGGTTACTCCTTTGGCTCTCGCACAGGTTTCACAACGAGCAACCCACAGAGTAACATCCTTGATCAGGGTAGCCAACCAAAAATGTCTTTGGACGGTATCGATGGTCTTACGGATACCAGGATGTCCTGCTAGTACCCCCTCATGACACCAGCTGAACGCCTTTTTCTGCAAAGGAACAGAGGGCAAGAACAACCTATCTTGAAAGAATGGCAGCCCTTCTCTCACCTTCCTATCAAAGATGCCATGCGCCCATGTCATCCAGCCTCCTGGATATTGATGACTCTTTACGTCATCCAAAAATGTCTCAGCCCTCACCACACATAGAACTTTCCCTGTAGGAATGAAGGCCTGTTTTTCTTCCTCTCCCACTGTAATTGGCAGTGTCTGTCGGGATAAGGCATCAGCCTTTCGGTTTTCCGACCCAGGGCGGAACGTGACCACAAAGTTGTACTCAGCAAAAAAAGCATCCATCTCATTTGCCGTTGAGTTAGATGTCTTGCCGAGGACATATATTGCAAGTTTCTATGATCCGTGTATACCGTGATGGTATGAAGAGCACCCCAAAGATATTGCCTCCACTCTTGAAAGGCCCTTTTTATAGACAATAGTTCCTTTTCTGCTATAGTGTAGTTGAGTTCAGCCGAACTCAACTTCTTTGACAGATAGGCCACCGGGTGCAATTGCCCCGTACTGACATCCCTCTGAGACAACACCGCCCCTATTGCTTCATCCGAAGCATCAGCCTCTATAACAAAGGGATGTTCCAAATTAGGATGCGACAGAACCGGGGAGGTAGTGAACGAATTCTTGAGAGTTTGGAAAGCCTCTCCGGCCTCTAATGTCCAACAAAAAGGTATTCCCTTCCTCAAGAGCCTCGTAATGGGCACTGCTATTTGCGAAAAATGCAAGATAAAGCGACGATAGTAGTTCGCGAAGCCCAAAAAACTCTGGACTTCTCTCACATTTTTCGGAACTGGTCAGTCCCGAACTGCTTTCACCTTGCGCTCTGGCATTTGCAGACCCTGTGGACTGAGCATCAATCCCAAAAACTCCACACTGTACACCTCAAACTCGCATTTGCTGAGTTTCACAAACAAACTGTGCTCTCTCAATTTAGCCAGTACTTTGCATACCTGTTCCACATGTTTGTCTTCCTCCATAGAGTACACCAAGATGTCGTCTATGTAGACAACTATGAACAGATCAATATATTCCTTCAGGACATCATTAATAAGGAACTGAAAAGCCGCAGGGGCATTACACAGTCCAAATGGCATGACCAGATATTCGTACAGTCCGTACCGCGTCTTGAATGCTGTCTTTCACTCATCCCCCTCACGAACCCTGACCAAGTGATAGGCACCTCGCAAGTCCAAGCGAGTATAGATCACAGCCTCCCTCACTTGGTCAATCAAAACTGTAATGCGGGGGAGAGGGTATCGATTGTGAATGGTGTTTTTATTCAAGACGCGGTAGTCCACACAGGCTCTCAGATCACCGTTGGCTTTCGCTATGAAGAAAAGGGGAGATGCAGCAGGGGATCGGGATGGTCTGATAAACCCAACGCTTACATTATGGTCTATGTATTCTTTTAAGTGTATGGTTTCAGGTACCGACAAGGCATACACTCTACATGTTGGAATAGTAGCACCTTCAACCAAGTCTATCCGGCAGTCATATTCTCTATGTGGTGGTAGTATTTCTGCTCTACTTTCGTTAAACACATCCTGAAAAGCTTCATATTGTTTCGGAAGAGCCACCTCCTTCTCTGCTGCTGTAGCCACCATGAACTGACACGCTAACACCGCTACAGGGGAAGACGCATAAGGCACCAGATGTTCCTGACAATACCCAGATAAAAAATGCACCGTTCTGGTTTTCCAGTCAATAGAAGGGTTGTGGTAAGTAAACCAAGGCATCCCCAATATGATCTCATATTGAGGAGCATCTATAATGTTCAACTCCATCTTTTCCACATGTCTCCCTTCTGACACTTCTATAGACAACACCACTTCGGCTGTTTTCTCAGTTATAAGACCTGATTTTATGGGCTGTCCATCAACTGCCAAAACCTCCTCTGGATTGTCTCTAGGTACTCTAGGTATAGCCAAACGAGACACCAACCCATTGTCGATAAAACTACCTGTAGCTCCTGAGTCCAACATAACCATTACTTGATGGATTTTCTGCTCACACTCCAATGACATAGCAAGAACCAAGTGTGACTCAGTCTCTCCTATCCCATGTGAAGATAGGGAAGTGAGTTTCCAATCTGGTGTCTCTACCTCTCTAGGTGAAGGCACCAACAAGTTGTCTGACTCCTTAGCTGTAGTGGAAACAGCCACCCTCTTATTCCTGTTCCAACTAGTGGGAGTCTTGGGCTTGGAAGGGCACTCTCGTACATAGTGCCCTTTTTTTCCAAAGTACATACAAAGGCCTTGTACTCTTCTACTTTCTCTTTCTTCTTTAGACAGAGGGGGTCTGATAGCTCCTATCTCCATCGGTTCAGAACCAGCCTCCGCTGTACCCATAGCTCTAGGAGGGAAACTCACAGTACGGTTATAACCTTTGTCCCATTTTCTCCTGTCTCCACTCCGCTCAGTCAGCCTACCATCCAGCCTTAAAACCAAATTCACCATGTCTACACATGTAGTGGGTTGGGGATCTATCTGCGCCACCACATCTTTTAATTCATCCCTTAACCCCTGATAAAACAAAGACATTCTCTTTCCTTCTGGCCACTCCGTTTCAGCCACCAAACGATTAAACGTTGCTAGATATGTTATCAAGTCACTTCTGCCTTGACGCAAGGTTAACAACTCTTTATCTGCGCTAAAGTTATCGGCCCTCCGATCAAACACTTTTTCGAATTCATCCCTGAATGTTGTCCAGTTAGACAATGTAGCATCATCTCTCTTTATCAGGGGTACCGCCCAATTGGCAGCGTCCCCCACTAAATAGGAGATAGCAAAAGCAACCCTTGAGTGGTTAGTAGGGAAAGAGGCTGGTTTGCATGAAAAGTGAAGCATCACCTGAGGCCAGAACATCTGCGTTTTACGCGGATCACCCGCATACCTTTCTGGGGTAGCCAAAGGAATAGGGGGGGGGAACAGTGACATGTATTTTAGATGGACTTGCGGAAAAAGGATTCTTTGATAACTGCTCTACCCTATCCTTGAGCGCAGCCGTCTCTGCCTTAGAAAACGCCAGCTCTTGTTGAACCAGAACCAGAGCATGCAACACATCCGCCAAGGTGGCCATATGTACCGGACCAGGCAGAATGCAATTCGTGGGTTCGTGATTCTGTCAGGCTCCACGCTGCAGGATCCAGTTGTAGCACATAGAACTCCACCTCCCGACCTCACCAACACACTGTTGCTTAAAACACAGTGTGTTCGAGGGATAGGGCGATGGAAAATAAATAGAACAAGGAGGGGACGGAAGGGGACTGCAGGGAAGGGATAGCTGAAAGACAAGAAAATGAATACACAGGTTAAAGATATTCACAACTTAAACCTACACTCATTTCATTCTCGCTAAACAGATCATAAGATTCACC
Organism: Lissotriton vulgaris; assembly: GCF_964263255.1. Taxonomy (NCBI): domain Eukaryota; kingdom Metazoa; phylum Chordata; class Amphibia; order Caudata; family Salamandridae; genus Lissotriton; species Lissotriton vulgaris. Next base: position 1,715,991,840 of record NC_141689.1, on the reverse strand, counting down.
TTTGTGAAGGAAGTGTAATCCACCTCTTCCCTGTTGTTACATATATTGGATATCAGAACATCTGGTTCCTAAAGAATACAGAAAAGCAGGTTATACTCTTGTAACGTATAGAACACCTATATGTATTTCTTTAGTTCTGTCTGTAACGTACCCCGCCTTGTTTTAGTTCATATCCATATGTTAAATGCGTAGCATACCACAATCCCAAGTGAATCCAAAAAGAACTAATAAGTGAAGAGCAAGAAGCCTCTTTGAAGATATACAAAAGACGTTCCAATTTAGACACGGCAAGACGTAGCTTCCTACTACTGTCCTCCGCTCTAAAGTTTGATAATCCACAGGATCCCAATTGAATCAAACTCCAAACACGGCAAGGTGTAGATCCCCACTACGCTCCGCTCTATATCCGGGCAATTACAAGAAAACCTTACACCGCCGTGCAAGTCAAAACATAAGAGATCTGTCTCTTTAACTCCTCGAAGAGCAATAACTGTAGAACACAGGTAGCGCATTTGAATCACGCACCCCCTGTAACTTACAGGGACTTGAAATCTGTCCAAAGGTCCGCTCTCTCTCTGAAGCCGTTCCTCCAGCCGATACCCACAGCTACAGCCCGGAACGCTGGAAAAGGTCTCCGCCACAGAGACGCCCAGGAACCCGACCGCTACCCGGTAAGATCCGAGTCAGCAGTCCGTAGTTTAAAAGGCGGGTTTCAACATCAAAACAAAGGCGCTGCTCCTCACACGCCGATAGCAAACAAATGAATGGCTAGCGCTCCCCCAGCAACTAGCAGGGAAACGCTTCGCAGGAAACAAGAGGCTAAGTTTCAAATCTACTGTCAGCACAAAATCACGTACAGTGATAGCCGGTCCCACCCATCCATAAATAGTGCCACTCCCACCTCCAGGACATCTGGGTGATGTAGTCATTTATCCATTTAGGTAGGCGCCTTGGCAATTCCTGACAGTTACACACACACATGTCCTTTGGACATGTGTGTGCACAACATCAGTGTAAATTCACATTTCAGGGTTGCTACAGGGTGTCCTTTGGACACCCCTGCACCCTTGAAATCGCAATTTCATTTTGCGAATCGCTATTTGCGATTAGCAAATTGCGAGTGTCTTCCCATTCAATCCTATGGGCCTCTAGGCCCGTAGGAATGAATGGGGAGATATTCCTTAATTGCGACTCGCAGTTTGCGAGTCGCAATTAAGGAATAATTAGAAATCGCTATTTCTTGAGTGATTTCTTGATGAATAGCATTTTGCTATTCCTTAATAGCGAATTGGTAAATTTCCCTATTAAGGAATCGCAAAATGTGTTCTTCATGAATCTGGGTGTATGTGTTTTGTTATGTATTGGAGTTCTATTATGTGATGTGCAGTTGACATTTTGTGGTGCAATGTTGAATTATGTAATGTGGATTATGTCTGGTGTTTTATCAATAAATCAAAAGAGCTTTATTCGGTATATGCAACAACCATAAAAGCAAAAACATTTTAAAACACGAATATTAAAACATTCTGATACATACTCCAGTACATTTAATTATCAGCACAATGCTTTTCCATGCATCAATTGTTTTTTGGATATAGGACACAACATTAAAACATATCTCAGGATCATTAAGGGTAAACAATAATTTTATAGCAGGATTGGTTATTCTCGCATTGTGTTTTATAAAAAGTGGTTTCAAGTAAAAACATCTAAAAAAGGAATAAAACTTACAAAAAAGCATAAAGTGCATGGCGCTTCATTTGGATTGCCCTTCACAAGGGCATGGGTAGAGGGGCACATTTTCATTATAAGGAAAGGAACTAGGAGGTGTGCTATTCCTAATCTCAAATTCTCAAATGGGTCAGGGCAAGGCGGTGTGAGGGCCTAGTCCCTACATATAATTAATCTTGAAATCCCACTCTATGCTCCATCATTTGATAAAATACAAGGGTAGGTTGTTCCCCTAACACTGTCATAATTTGTGGGCTAAAAAAGTATCCTTGATCTCCTGTTTAGGTAAAGTTGTCATGCATCCTGAATTTGCCTGAATCTGGAGATTGAAAAAATTACTGAATGAATCACTAATATATTTAGGCCAGGGGAAGAGTGAGTTTTTACCCAGGAGTAGACCATCTTTAATGATAGTTTGGGCGAATTTAGTCTCGTCTTTGGCCCAGATGGATCTCTATAACAATAAAGGCTGTGGAACAATCTGATCAGCTAAGTAATTTATTCCTCCTTCTTGATGTATTGTTTCAGCAGACCCTGAAGGGGGTAGACTTAAGAGGCATTTTAAAAAATAATTAATTTGGGATAATACAGTTGACACAAATGGCACAGGTCACGGCAGGATGGTGCCGCATTCACCCTTGGGTAGAACAGTCATGGAGGAGATGGGCCTTAAGGTTGCCTGGAGGTATACACACTTACTGGGTAGGGACTGCTCCCACTTCTCTTGTGCTAATAAAATGCATGCACAATTGGACTGTATTCTTGGTGGACAAGTGGCTCCTGGCCAACCTGACTGAGGTAAAGCAGGACCAGACAACATTGTTCAATGATGGCCCAGTCACCGGTCCCTTCTGGTTTGAACAGAGATTAGAGGGTCAAAGTCTTGATCATCTTGGAGACTCTGAGAGGATCTTCTGAGAGACCCCAAAGCAATCATTAATATCCACAAAGGCATCAGAGAATACATAGAGCTGAACGTTACTGACAACACTACTGTGGCCTTCGAGTAGGATGTTCACATAGCATTGATCCACAACTGCTTCATGGTGGAGGCCGTCCAATTTATTGAATTGATGGAGGAGCTGTGATAGAATCTTTACTCTGATTTGAAAGTCCTAGAGTGTGAGCTCAAATATACGCACTATCAAAAAATCTGGAAGAAAGTTTTCCTAGCTCAAGGTCAGCTCAGAACACTTGAGATGGACAAGGCTGACTTTACGTTGGGGTTTTGCCCAAGTACGTTGGGGTAAACCAGGGGAGGTAACGGATAGATTTCCAGTCGCTAAAGGTGTAAGGCAAGGGTGTGTTTTAGCCCCTACCCTTTTTTCTTTATATATAAATGGGGTTAGTAATTACTTTGCCAATCACCCCACTGACGCCCCGTCCCTGGCTGGAATGAAAATCCCTTTGCTCATGTTCGCAGACGACACCCTTTTAATTTCCAAGGCCCGACAGGGTCTTCAACAGGCCCTAACAAGGTTTGAACTGTTCTGCAGCGAGCATGAGCTTGAGGTGAATGTGTCAAAAACAAAATTCATGGTACTAAGAGGACCCACCCCGATTACAGCTAGGGTTACCATGGGGGGCACATCCCTGGAACAGACTAAACTGTTTACCTACCTTGGAGTAACGTTTAGCGAGACCCTTAGTTGGTCTCAACAGGTTGACCTATTGGCATTAAAGCATGCGCAGATAGGAGGAGCCCTGATCAAAGAACATAAAAGCTCCTTTAACCGGCCCATGTCCCCCTTAATGAAGATTTATGGAACGAAAGTTCTACCCTCTGTCTTGTATGGGGCGGAACTCTGGGGCTACAGTAATCTGTATCCCCTGAAAGCTGCTCAAAATAAATTTCTTAGGGTGGCCACTGGTCTCCCACAGTCAACACCGCGGATTCCACTTTTGTATGATCTTGGGTGTCAGCCTGTGGAGGACCTAGCCAGATTGCGACCACTAGCATTCTGGCGTCGCCTCTGGACAACGCCCGAACTCCAACTCTATGCAAGAGCATGCATTGAGGTTAGGGATCTTCCTGGTTCGTATAACATAGGTTGGTTCAAGGATTTAAGAACTACCTTGTGTGCCTTGGGGCATGGAGAACTATGGTCAAACCCCGTTACTGCAACCTTCCCCTCCAAAAAGGATTTGAAGTTACAATATTGGGATTGGGTTGTACATAAGAGACATTCGGGATTGACTGCTAGTAACCTTACTGGTACATTCGTTGTTATGAAGGATGCCCCCTGCCTTGAAAAATACTGGAATGCTATAACTAAGCCCCTGGACCGTAAATTATTTCACCAATATAGATGAAATATAGATGCGGTTCTTTGCCTTTAAGGGAGTTCACTAAAACGTGGGGTAAGGGTGGGTCCGGGCACTGTCCTAGGTGCTCAGGACAGTGTGAAAGTGTAAATCATTTTCTTTTTGTTTGCCCGCTGTATGTTGCCCCTAGATTAAAGTGGTTAAGTCCAGTTTGTAGAAGCTTGGGAACACGTTCAGCAGCAAATGCTAGTAGGATACTAAAGACAGATCTGTCGCCTGTGATTGTAACTGGTGTAGCGAAATACTTAGGATGGGCTTGGATCTTAAGAACAAGGTACATTAATTCGATTTAGGCTTTAGCCCAAAACTTTAGGCTCTCCATTGACTGTGTGTTAATGTGTAACCACCTATAGTGCCCGAGCTACTATGGTTATTCAACTAATGATTTATTGTAACCTTTTAAAATAATTTTCAAATGAAGTTTTGTATAAATGATTTAATAAGGTCTAGATTGTTTTAATACTGCTTTATATTATTTTAAAAACAACACATGTATTTTTGCTATTGTAATTTGTGATGCATGTCTTTTATGATGTAATAATCGAATAAAGACTTCTTTGAATTGAATTGACAAGGCTGACTACATTTTAGCAAAATTAGACTATAAGTTCTACACATGGGACGATAATCAGGCAAGCTATTAACAAACTTCTCGAGGGCTAAGAAAAAGGGACACACCATAACAGAAATTAAGGGGCAAGAGGGCAATTCCACACACTTGACAGGGACAAGGCACCATCCTTTAGGGCCTACTACTTGGCTCTGTATAAACACCAAACAAACAACTCTCAGGAGAAAAAGTCTTACCTGGAGGGACTAGTGCTCTCCCGGTTAACAGATTGGGTCAGAGATAAGCTAGACAGACCTTTAGCTAAAGAAGAGATCTTAGGGCCCGATTCACAGAACTAACTTAAGACAAAAACCTAAACTTACTACCATTTTGGTATTCACAGAAGGCACTTACTCATTTTGGTATTCACAGAAGGCATTTACTCATTTCGGTATTCACAGAAGTTAGGAGTCCTAACTTTCGGACTCCTAAATGCCGTCTGTGAATACACAGTCTTAAAATTAGGATTTTTCTCAATTTAATAGTAGTAAAGTTAGGACTCCTAACTTTCGGACTCCTAAATGCCTTCTGTGAATACCGAAAGTCTTAAAATTAGGATTTTTCTCAACTTTACTACTACTAAACTGAGTAAAATCCTAATTTTAAGACTTTCGGTACTCACAGAAGGCATTTAGGAGTCCTAAAGTTAGGAGTCCTAACTTTACTTCTACTAAATTGAGAAAAATCCTAATTTTAAGACTTTCGGTAGTCACAGAAGGCATTTAGGAGTCCTAAAGTTAGGAGTCCTGACTTTACTACTACTAAACTGAGAAAAATCCTAATTGTGAGACTTTCGGTACTCACAGAAGGCATTTAGGAGTCCTAAAGTTAGGACTCCTAACTTCTGTGAATACCGAAATGAGTAAGTGTCTTCTGTGAATACCAATATGAGTAAGTGCCTTCTGTGATTACGAAAATGGTAGTAAGTTTAGGATTTTGTCTTAAGTTAGTTCTGTGAATCGGGCCCTTAGAGAAGATCGTCTAACTCAAGAGTGAGACTACTCTTGGCCCGGACAGCTTCCCATTGTCGACTTATAAATGTTTTGCTCCCATGTTGCTACCCCTTCTGCATAAAGTCTACATTAAGCCGATCCGCAAATTATGACTCACACCATAGCGGAAACCCACACATTTTTTAATACTTAAACCCGGGATAGATCCTAGCCTCTGCAACTCCTATTGCCCATATCCATACTGAATGTTAATGTTAAGATTTTCACCAAAATAACCTCCATGGGGGACATCATCCACCCAGGTTAAGCACCCTTTATATTGGGCTTACAAGACAGTGACAACACCGAGAAAGCACTCCATCTCAATAAAACAAGGAGGACAGGGGCCAAACAATCAGTCCTGGTATCACTCAATGCTGCGAAAGCATTCAACATGGTGGACTGGGACTTTCTAGATGATATCATCAGCTGGTTTAACTTCAGCAACACATTTAGTAACTGTCTGCTAGCAGGCTATAGAACCTCCGCGGCCCCCATCCAGTTATACAGGATGCTTTCAGGTTGGCTACAAATTACAAGGGGAGCGAGGCAGGGGTGCCTGCTCTCCCAGCTCTTATTCACAGCGACGTTAGAGTCACTGGCTCAGATGATCAGGGATAGGCCTCAGATTCAGAGCATAATTTCGGGATTCAGAACATCAAGCCAACCATGTTCACAGATGACATTCGGATACCCCTCATGAACCCACGCTCATCCCCTCCTTGGCTCTCGACCAAGCTTATGGCCTATCAGACAGTATCGGAGTTCAAAATTAACCTTGCAAAATCAGTAATTCTTAAAATACCTGCCTGCACCACCTAAAGGCCAATCTGAAGCAGTTTACCCCAATCTGGTGTGCCACCGCACACATTGCAAAGTTGGAGGTGGCTATGGCCTCCACACTGCAAAGAGCTAAACACATCCATTTCCAGATTATAGGTAAATAGGTGAAACTGGACCTCAATAGTTGGAAAAATAAACAGCTCTCTCTAGTGAGTCGAATAGCGGCATTTAAAATGTCAATCCTACCCAAGACTCTAGGCCTCTTTCAATCACTAGTCCTTTCAATCCCCAAAGATGTTATTGTGGACCTCCAGGTGACATGACATGCCTATCTTTTTCAGGGTAAGGCAGCAAGAATATCACATGGAAAGACCTTTCTTTGGACCCGAGAAGGGGGGCTGGGAGCCCTGAACGCTGTATGATACTATAGCGCCTTCCATCTCCACTACCTTTACCACCGGACAAGATTGGAGCCTGAAATGGGGTGGTGCGTGGTGGAGCACACAATGATGGTAGGCCACTGTGGGAAGTACCATGGAGACGTAAGGTGCAGAGAACGACTACATTATACACATCTCTGGTAACAAAGGCAACGTTAGAGATCTGGGATAGATGGGTAGTGAAATGGGAGCTTATGATCCTTCTCTCACCTTTCACCCCCTTATGGGGCAACATCGACTTTACAACTGGAAACAACAGAGAGACCTATAGTCCCTGGCAGGAAAGGGGAATGTAAAGTGTTCTGAGACATGCCTTATGAGGGATAATTCAAACCGTTTTACCAGCTGAAGAAAGAATATGGACTCCTGGAGGCGGAACAATAACGATATTGCCAGCTTTGCCACTGGCTCCTTCACCCTGCAGTTAAATGTGGAGCATACAGCCTCTGGCGCCTTTTGGGAAATACATGATCACAGCACTCAATGACATGCATGTTTTTATCTGAGGGTCATGGGTACAGGTACTCAATTTTTGTACTTTAAGCGTTGAATCAACATGGTCTATTGTGAATTGCAATTTATTTGTGATGATTTGTGTTATTACTTTTAAGAAATTTTTTATTTTTTTATCATTTTTATGGTTTAAATGTTGAAACCGAATAAAGTTGATTGTTTGATTGATTGACATGCACGTGGCCTCTAGAATCTACTGAATGCGGAACTTACGTTTAGAAACAGTCAAGATACCCCCTAAAAATCATGGAAGGGAGAACTACATATCACTCCTGACACAAACCAATGGCAGGAGGACCTTCATAAGGTAAACACAGGAGCCACGCACACAGCCGGGGGGAAACAATGCTCAAACTCCTATTTTGATGGAATTATACACCACCGCACTTGGCTCAAACAAACAGCACTCTCTCAGCAGATTTTTGAAGGGGATGTGGAGAGGAGAGGCCCCTAATACACTTGATATGGTCTTGCCCAAAGATCTAGGGGTTCTGGGATGGGATCCTACTGGTGCTATAACAGACAACTGGGTCAATGCTCACCCGCTGCCCACGGGATATGATACTACGCCGCCCAGATGATGACAATTACCCCTTGGAAGGCAGGAAAGGACGTCTTATAACCCTACTGTTTTTTTGCAGCCAATCAAGACATTCTAACACTATGGGGCAAAGGGCTGTTGCCTTCCAAAATAAAATGGATTGAGTGATTATGGTGGCTGATGGGGATGGGCATGGAAAAGTTATCTAAGTGGGCATCAGGGTAGATGAAAGACGTTGCCAAACAATGGGGACTTCTGCTGCAATACTTCTTAACAGACTTTAAAGAACTTACATGCCAAAGAGCCTTCTGAATACTAGAACACATGAACATTAATGATTATTGTGGATCAATTTGGGAGCCAAGTTGATGATCCATATAGACTGAGATGGGGCAGACTTTACGTGCTATGCTATGGCTTTTAGAAGTATTAAGGGAGTGATGGAGAGACTGTGGGTCAGGGGCAGAGAGAAGTTACAGGATGGGAGAGATTTCTTGGGTATTCGAGAGAGATTGGCGTATGTTAGGGACAGCCATGAGCCCTTATTTTGCAATCTTACTGAGAAAACCAAAGGGTGTAGTGAGAAATTTAAAATTCCCCCTTCTTTTGACCAAATGGCTAATGGCGAGTGAATGAAGCAAGAATGCCTGACACTTTTTTATAAAAGTTTCCTTAACATCTGCACTTACAACTTCCATCTATCCATTCATCCTCCTGTCCAACTTCAACTTTCACATTTCTATTAATCTGTCACTTCTTCCAGACTTGCATCCATCATTCCATCCATATGTTAATCCCACCATCCATTCACTCATTATTCCATCCATCCACTGATTAGTCATTGCTTCCATCTAGACCCACAATCATCCACCTATCTTTCTCCTTTTATCCGTAAATCCATCAATTGTTCAGCTTTTCATCCATGCAATGACATTCATACATAGATCCATCCGCCCATCCATCCATCTATCCTTTCACTCTTCCCTCCTTTCCCCCTTCCATCCATAATTGTAACTAACCATTCATGCACCCATCCTTGTATTTATCTTTTCAACATTTGAACCTTTCACCCTTCCGTTCATTCATCATTTCACCTTTATATTCATCCAATATTGCATCCTTTCTTCCTTTGTTCTTTTTACCCTTCTTATCAACTTTCTTCCCTTCCATATTTCATTAATTTCTTTCACTATCCCCTCCTGTTACTCATGTTGCCTTATTACCTCCTCCTTTTGAGTTCCTACCTGGCAATCATTATTTTTTTTTTCATTTTATTTGTAATTTCTTACATGTGTGTCCCCCTCTCGTAGTTTTTGATACTCTCTCTTCCCCTTTTTCCGTGTTTCCACCACTTCTTTGTCTCCTTTACTGAAGGTGATTTACTTAGCATTCCTTGACCTCCACCCATCTGCGCTGCCTCTTTATTCCATTAGAGCATTTTAATGAGCTTTTTGCCAGCAAAAAGAAGATGCCATAATGTGGTAGGGCAGATCAGTGCCATAATAGTTATGGCTGAAGAAAAGAGGTGGCAGTGGAGCACGATCAATCTGTCACTCTGGGGGGTAAGACATACAAGTGATGTATTTTCCACTCACAATAAGGCATGAGTTGAACAGAAGAAATCTAATGAATGATTCTACTCTTACAGCAATCCTTGTGTCGGCAAGACAAAGTGGAAGGTTGTGCAAAAAAAACGTTCCTGGCAAATGTTAGGTAAAAGTGCATTCCCATTCTTTTTTAAGTCTTTCTTTGAAATTCAATAAGTCACTATTGTTTGTTTTGGCCTCAATTTTATTTATGAAACTCTATATGTTCCGGTTTTTTTCTTGTTTTTTTTTGTTATTGAGAAAAAATATGTTGCGACCTGCGTGTATTAGCTTAGGTGTCAGACCACCCCATTCGAACGATGGACCCATACAGTAGGAACCATTTGGGAGAGAAGGCATCTCTCTGTAACTTGATATTAGCTGTAGAAGCCCGGAGTTGGAGAAATAAAGGTATTAAGGATTTCACTGTGTGTTTCTGGCCTCCTTGATATGATTTAGTGTGTCACATGTTAATGGGAATGTTTGTTCTAAATTCCCTTTAATTGGTTTGGTGGCTTCTTACTGTTACATTTCCAAGGTTGTGTGCTGTGGGCCTAATTTCAGGTTGAGTGGTAACACAATCCACCAATTTGCAAAGGAAGTGGCAAATCCTTAATTGTGGGATTCGTCACGAGAAAAGAAATGCTGCAACAGGATTACCTTTGTAACACTATCCTTTTAGGAGGGAATTTCATTACATACCAACTTTGATTCATGGCCACCGTACTGTGGCATGCCATATTTGCGGCGAGGCAGCAATTCTGCATAGAGAAGAAATGCACCAGTAAGAGAACTGCGAATGGAATAATGTGTCTAGTTTAACGTCTTCCTAAAAACTAGAACTGCAAGGCCTTTAATCATGTGATATCTTTGCATCAAAGCAAGCAGGTGGGCTATTAAAATATGCAAATGTTTGTTCTTGCGAAGAGCAAATCAGAAGCGTCTTTAAATGTGAAGTATTCATTAGTCCCAGACTTTGATAACAATCCATGCTTTAGTGCATTTTCTCAAACTGTGTACATTCCTCAACCTCCTGTTGAAATAGGCAAATAATTCAAAGATATATGAGGAAGAGTTAGAGTTTTGTTTTGGCAGCGTACTATTTCAGTGATGAGTCACAGTACTTTCTCAGTGAAGGAGTCGCAGTAAATATCTCATCTTTCACTAAGTTGCCACTGTAGGAAGTTCAGTTTGAGAAGAACACCGTATTTGAAATTTGGAAGAAAAAATACGGTATTAAGCTTTCATGCGGTAATTGGAAGATTTTCAATGTCAGCTGCTGTGCAAGTTACAATATTTGCGTGACTTAAAGCTCAAACAAGAATCACTAAAGTAAGAGTTGATTGTACATGAGAGGCACTCTCAAACCACCTCAGTGCAAAACAGTTCAATTGCATACCTCAAAATACCATCTAAAAAGGTGCATTTGAAGGAAGTACAGTGCCCAAAAAATGAAACACCAAGTGCAGACTGACTGTTGAAACTTCAATTGCATCGAGTAATGTTGGCATCAAAGACAAAGCTAGATTCCCTGTTTCAAAGAAATTTGACAGCTCAATTTTCTCCTGAAAATACTGTAGCTTTACCTGCTTTTACAGCCCATTTTATCTCGCTCTTAAGCAGATCTCTCAAAGCTACTCGAGCTTAAGAATGCAATTGATGGATTGTTACACTACAGAACATATTTACACCCAAGTATTCAAAAATAGTTTGCAGACTTCTCTGCCCTATGTCAAAACGAGCTGTTTTTCCTGCAGAACCTTTGGGAAGTTGAAGTGTCTTCTTTAAGCACTTCCCATCAAAATGATTAAAACTATATAAAGAACAACCATTACAATTATCTGATTGTATACCTCTATTAAGGTTTTACAGAGTGACCTCCAAAAACAGTACTGAAATAATGCAATACATTGAGAGGGCAGTGCATTATTCATAATCATTTCAAGAATGGAGTTCTAATGGAGTTTAAATTACTGCTAATAGATATTCCAAGTAGTGGAAATCAACAAACTCTGAATTAGTGTCCTGCAAGTCAAGTGCCAACTGTATTGCTCTACTTTCCTAAAAAAATCCATGAATTGAGCCTTATTTATATTAATCATCAAATTGTTGTTTTTGTGGTACTGCTGTATTTTATCGATTTGATACTACAGCCCTTAAGGTATTCTCTCCATGAAAACGAAACCTTCTGCAGAGACTAAGGTTTTAACTGCTCATTCAGGTTTTTGGGAGAAAAGACATAGCTCTCTGTAGACATGATGGGAGATCGGCCAAAAACATAGAAATCAGGGTAGAACCCTTGTTTAAGGACATTTTTTTATCTTGGTTAGTCCTACCTGCTTATCATTGCCATACAAGTGAAACTGTGTCTAATGTCTATTATGAATTAAATAGCTACTCTCAGCAGCCTTTGACACCTAATCCCACCACATCCTGGCCAACAGACTGCATCAAATCGGCATCAGCAGAAACACACTCAAAATCATCACCTCGTTTCTCACCATACACACGCAAAAAATACGACTCCCATCCCTCACCTCTGAACCGCAAAACACCATTTGCGGCCTCACTGAGGTCTCTTCACTCAACTCTTCAATCTCTACATGACTCCACTAGTCACCTTTGTCCCAGACACACACTCAACATTATCACATATGCCGACACCACCCAGCTCATTTTCTATCTCACTGAAGCAACTCCACCACCAAAGCAAACTTCCGGAATGCTATGACTGACGTTTCGGACTGGATGAAGACCAAATGCCTAAACTGAACATGGACAAGACGATGTGCTCATCTTTGGTCAAACCCCCTCCCACCGAAATGACTCCTGGTGGCCCTCCACCCTCGGACCTGCTACAACCCCCACCACCCACGCCAGGCGCCTGGGCACCATACTGGACAGCGAGCTTTTCATGAAGCAGCAGGTGAAATCAGTAACCTCATTAAGTTTCCACATCCTCTGAATGTTCAGTAAGACCTTCATGTGGATGCCACCCAGCGCCAGGAAACAGTAACACTGACCATCATCACAAGCTGACTGGACTACGGGAACACACTCTATGAAGGGATCGCAACCCTACTGCTGAAACGATTCCAGACCATTCTAAACACAGCAGCCAGATTCATACTAGATCTCCCAAGATGATCAAGCATAACCCTACCCCTCAGAGACCTCCACTGGCTCCCCATCATGAAGAAATGCCACTTCAAGCTATTCACCCACGCGTTCAAGGCCCTCCACAACATAGGACCAGTCTACAACAACCACCGACTTACCTTCCACCAGCCTTCCAGAAAACTCTGCTCAGCCCACCTAGATTTTGCACACGTCCCACGCATCCATCGGTCCTGAGAAAGTTGCAGATCCTTCTCTACCTCACAGCCAAATCCTGGAAGTACCTGCCCCTCCACCTCCAGGCATCCACCACAGTTGTTGACTTCAGGAGAGCACAAAAGACCTGGCTGTTTGACCATTCGGCTCACCCTCGGTGCCTGGATAGCCAGAGGGGTGATAAGTTGCGCTCTACAAATCCAAATTGAATGATTGAAAAAGTTTAATATTGTCAAAAGAGGTTTATTTATATTCATGTATAGGAAGCTGGCACTGTATATACTATACCAAAGTAAGGTATAGTGTGCACAGAGTCCAGTGGAACCCCAAAGGGTGGCAGAGGTAAAAGTAGATAATACCTTACTCTCTATTTGTGGTATTTTTTTTGAGCAGTAAGGCTTTATCAGAAGGCAGTGCTAAGCATTTATTGTACACACTCAGGCAAGAAATGATGTCATACATGCAAAGACTGAACTCAGACCAATTGTTTGTAAAAAAATATTATTTAGTGTTATTTTATTACTCGAACCAAATCATATTGTACTCTCAAAGGCAAAGTATTATGAATATGCATTTGACATTGACTTAGCTTTTGTTACAGGTTTGTATACTTGGCAATAAGCAGTTGAAATGACTTTATAATTACTTTTCTTACTCAGTGAGATATCTCTAGATACCACACAGGTACATACACTATGGGAAGGGAAAGAAGTTAATGTGTTTTGAAATACAGTGTACAGTTTTGCAAGGTTACTCACAAAACCATCTTAGTCCTGAAAGAATAAAAGTGAGTGTATGGTCCGTGGATAGGATTCGGTCAGGTGGACAATTGGTTTGCACCGCCAGCATCTCAGAGGCGGCCAGGTGCAGAGTGGAGGGACCACACATCAGTCAAGGGGATAAGCACAGTCATTAGTTAGGGGACTGCTGAAAGGCAGGCCACCTGGTTGATAAAACAAAAAAGCTCCTAGGGTTGAGGTTAACACTGCAGGGCCCAATGGACAGCACAAGTACTATACCGCCTGTGGCACGAGGCGGCCGGGTGTAGGATGTGGTTATCGGAAGTCCCAAGTTTTCTCAGTGGAGACCGTGGGTCTTGGTCAAAGCACCATAGTCAGTCAAGATTTCTGATAGGCGGTCAGTGACCAGGGCAGCGAACGGGGTATTGGCAAACTTGTGACCGCAACAGCTCACAGACGGAGTTGGTAGGGCGGTCGCAGTTGGACTCTTTGGACTGCTTCGGTCAGAGAGTCAGTCAGGATGTTGCCTTCGATCACGGTTGGATGGGCCTCCAGGGTAAGGGCTGCAGGCTTGGGTTAGAAGGTTGTGGGTGTTCAGGGGTCACCACAACCCAGGTTAGTATCATTGAGGCTATTGGGCAACTCATATTCAGGCTCAGGACGCCGGGTGCTGCATGGGAGTGACTCACAGAGTCGTTTGGAATTAGAGTTGGTTGGTCTTGATCAAGTCTAAGGCTCATGGAGACAAAGTCTTTGGTTGGCAAAGGCAGGGCAGATCCTCCGGGTTCTTGGGGGCTGCTGGCTGCAGGACACACCAGGATTTTGCTGTAGTTGGTCGAGGTAGGGACACGCCAGTAGCGCTGGGGCCAAGTCAGTTGGTGTCCACCTCTTCTTTTTCAGCACGACTCTTCGGTCCATATTCTTCTAGTTTCTTCTTGTCTTAGGAGGCAAGGTTCAGGGTTCGAAAAATATTAAATTTAGGTACAGGTTGGGACCAATGGGTCCCTTCCTTTGGGTCAGTACACCCCCTAGTATGCCACCCTCCAGTAGGAGAGGGCATAGGCTTTACTCTGATTGGCTGGGTCCCCGTGTCTTCAAGATGTTGGGGACAGAGAGTTGTGCTTCACCACACTTCCCCCACCTGAGGGTTGGGGTTGGCAAAGGTGGGCACTCCTCTCCTCCTAACCTAGATTTCCCAATAATACTCCCATCCAAAGTGGGGGACAAAACCAGTGGGGGACAGTTGCTGGGAGCAGCAAATGGCTGGGATAGATCACAAAGGTGGCGAGCCTTTGAAGCTTCCCCTTTGTGGACCCTGCCCATCCTGCTGGAGGAGGCTTGGAATCTGGTCCCAGGATGTGGTTTGTTTCAGGACCCCGAGCGCAGCAGGCTCTCGACCCAAGGGTCCAGAAACATGCCTATTGGAGGCAGATGGCGAATAGGTACTCAGCCATGACACTAGAGTTAGGTCATTTTTCAGGGAGCGTCACTAAGATGCCCTCTGAGTGCATTTTTTATTAAATCCCACACTGGTATCAGTGTGGCTTTAATGTGACGAGTAGTTTGATACCACACTTCCCAGTTTTCAGTAAAGCCATCAAGGGGCTGTAGAGTTCGTAATGACAAACACCCTGACCATATACTCATTTATGGCATTACTGCACTTACAATATCTAAGAATGTACTTAGACACTGTAGGGTACAGGGCTAATGCACCTGTACCCTCACCACTCACCACTGGTATAGTGCACCTAGCTAGAGGAGTGGCTCACCTAGGCCAGGGCAGTGTATTGTAGGCATGGCACATGTCGGCTCTTCCCTTTGTTCTGCAACAATACACGCAGTCTGCAATGACACTGTGTGTGTGTGTGTGTGTGTGCGTGTGCGTGTGTGTGTGTAAAGGTACAGGGCCTTTAAGGGTGGTACAATAAGTGCTGCAGCCCTTAGATGCCTTTGCAGGTCACAGTGCCCTTGGTATATGTGGTACCTTTTACAAGGGACTTATATGTGGCCAGAGAGTTGTCAAATGGGTTTTGCAACAGTACAGTTTGGGGAAAGAACATATGCCCCGGGTACCTTGTTGGCAGGAACCCAGGGCACACTTAGTCAAAGTACATCAACATTGGCCCAAAAATGGGGGCAACCATGCAAAAGGATGGTACGTTCCTATATCATGTTATACATTTTTACCCATAGACAATTAGAATCCACAGTCAAATACTGATCAAAAATAAACAAAGTGCAAGAAAGACTTAAGACAGAACTAAGACAGACTTAAGACATACTTAAGACAAAATCCTAACTTTACTACTACTAAATGCCTTCTGTGAATACCAAAAATAGTACGTTTAGGATTTTGTCTTAAGTTAGTTTTGTGAATCGGTCCCACCGTGCAAGGCAAAATCCAACTTGATCCAGAGGAATTAGTCATATGGTAGGCACTTCATCCTCAAGCAGCTGTAATAAGAATTTACACATTATTTCAAAGGAAGTATCTTTTTGCAATATGAATCAACATGAGCTAAAAAAAATTATTTAACCTTGTTTATACAATCTCCCATCAGAGAGTCATTCTATTTTATGCTTTCTGCCAGTGTGATCATTTATCAAAATTATGCAAGGCTCACAGTGTATTGTCTTGCGAATTGGAAATAATGAAACCCTTTTGGGTCCTGATAGACTCTGTAGAACTTTAACATAAGTGTTACAGCAGAATGCAATGAAGGTTTGTTTAGAATGTTGTGCTCACAGTGACACGTTGATGAATAAAGACGTGTAATACTAAGCTCCATGTGTGGTGTAGTCGTTGGTGTGCAGAGTCAAAGCACAACTCTAGCCACTATAAAGTACTTTAAAACAAAAAATCCACTGTAAGAAATCTAAATATCGGTGACTGGGAACTTCCTTGTCAGATCATATATAAAGGTACCGCACTGCTACACAATATACAATGACACATAATACAGGGGCATATTCTCAAGGAGCTATTGCAGAGTTATAGGCACTTTATCTGAGCAAAAGTTGCGATAAATTTACCACCCCATTTACAAGCTGGTGCAACTAGCCTATATCACCAGTTTTCCGGTGATAGCATCCTCAAAAAAAAAATCGCTACGGATGACCCCGGCTACTATCGCTATGAGATGCAAAGTAGGAGTTCCCAAGCAAAAAGCCACAACATCGACACTCCACAACTTTCTCAATGGCCAGCCACATCTGCGATAAGATCATAAAACCTGCAGTAAGGCGAGGTAGCAGCAGAAAATTAATACCTGCTCTGACCTGGTGTAAAGTCGGACGAAAACCGGCAGCTGCCAAGGGAGCACCGCCCAAAACCAAACATGAAGAACAACAGATGCCCCTGAGCAACTGAACATGCAGCACCGAGTCACAATAGGGCAACAACACCCACAGCCACCACACCCAGGATCGCAATCCTCCCCAAGCCCCCCTGGATCACCACAGAGCCAGCACAGACAATGACAGCGGACCCACAGGAAACCCACCAGCCTCACAGACTCAACACCAGAGGATGCCATTGCCCATCAAAGGCTCAAAAGGACAACCATCCTCTGCATCCTCAACAACATTGCCCAACAGGCCGATAGCACCAACTCAGCGGACAACCAACATCCTACCCCACACACAGCTGCTGGCTGTGATGCACCTGTTGGCCTCTGGTACCCCCCAATCAACACCCACCACAGTCGGAGTCTGACATCCAGCCGCATCCAAGTCCCACACACCTGTCCGGGATGCCATCATCAGCCTGGTACCCCAAGATCTATATGTCCACCACAATGCGCAGGATCTGCTGGAGACCAAGCAAGGACCATACGCCATAGCTGGCTGCATGAAGTGTAGGGGGCAATCCACAGCACACATGTCCTACTTGTGCCCCCGAGTGACACAGCACACAATTACCACAACAGAAAGCACATGGATCAGATCAATGGGCAGGCAACATCCAAACACAGTGGAATCTACACCAACGTCGTCACCAAATACCCAGTCAGTATGCATGATTCCTTCATCCTCCGACAGTCCATCAACCACCAGCGCTACCAGGATGGCACGAAGGAAAATGTATATCCTCTTTGCAACTTCAAAATGAATACCCCACACACATCAACTCCACAACCATGCAACTCTCAACTCTGGCAATGCACACGTCACAAAATCACATACAACATGCAAAACAACATGCCCACCCACCGGACACAACAACTTACAATGGTAACCTGGGTAAGCCGTGAACATGAGCCATCAGCAGCATGGCACCTCAGCCACACAATAGCAGAAGGAGGGAGAGGTGGCAGCCAGGCATGTGTGAAGGAGGCAGGAGATCCATGATTGGGAAAGTACTGAATGCCAAGAGTGGCGGCGATGTGCTGGACAGACCAAAGTATGCAGAACACATCCATATCCATAGCTACATACACTGCTGCTGTATGGAGTGTAGTGGACAGTGGACGCAACCATGTCACCCCAGCCAGTGGGGGAGTACTCCAAAATGTTGCCTGTTACGTCCCCCGTAAGTGTGAGCGGTATGGGATGGCCCAACGTACGCCAGGCCAGCGTAGGGGTGTAAATAAAAAGCACATCGCTCCGGGCGTGGTCCTCTTCCGGAATGCTCAATGACTCTGACAAGGCGGTACCTCCCACCCCACCACAAGGCAAACGCTGTCCTCGTGAGAGGAGTTGCCTGCGATCCTGTGCACCTGCCAAACCCCAGCCCGCTGGACCCCAAAGCCATCAGGCCTGCCCCAGCGCTGCCAGGCCACACGGATCACCTGCAGCCACCACTGTGTGTCATGGAGGGTCCACCATGTGCCACCACAAGTTCCAAGCCCAAGGTCCGCGACCTTGGTAGCGTCCTCAGACCATCACAGCCTCCACAACATAGTCCCCTGTTACTCCTTTCTCATTGACGTACTCTACTACTGCACCCGGCCTACACAACGGTCAAGTAGGTCACACATTTGGGATGGAGTCTTGATTATACAATGTCCAAGTACACCCCCCCACCCCTAGCGCCTTGAGACCCTTACGGGTGAGTAGTTGCGCTTTAACAAACTCCTGATTGATTGATTGACATCAATGCAGAGTTTGAATCCCTATACTCCCTTCGATGTGGTGCCACCAAGTCTGTGCATGGCATCCCAACCACACGTGATGACTAAGCTGTTGGCCTACACTGTGGTACTAGTTTTATAGTTAACAATGGTCCTTAGCTTCAAAATAGGAAAAAGATGAACACAGGCTAAAATAAAGACTGTGTTTTTCTTCAGTGTCCAGCCGGACATAGAAGTATTTATTTAAAGGATTTAAAGAATTCATACATTTGAGGTGAAACAAGTCACACAATAATAACCGGGCACAAGCCTGTACCAAGTCAGGAAAAGACAATACATAGGGGAGAAAGTAACAGGCAAACAAGCAGGAGAAACGGCGGCTTACGATACAATAAATTCTTAAGTAAGCTCTATTCCACAGTAACTGCGACACAAATCACAAATTGCAAAAAGAGCAGTACTGTGTAAACAGTCGACAAATGTTTCGATCCCTATCTCCCAGAATTATGTTGGGATCATCTTCAGGACTACAATAAGAGAGCTTTGCCTGATTGATTATAATTACAAAGGCCTGTGGGGTTAAACAGGAGGGAAACAAAGAAAAACAAATGTCTTAAAATTATTATTTACAAAAAAGCAAGTCAGTTGCAGTTCTATACATAGGGATGCAAAACAAATGCACATGCAAAGTTGTGCAACGAGCATTAGATAGCTATTTCCAAAGGGCACAGGTGGTGGTGTGCTCATATTTGGGAAAGGTGCAAAATCATGCAGGCATGTGAGCATTGTTATGCTCACAATTAAGGGGAAGCCTTGTATTTGTATCGTGCCAAGTGGAGGTGAGAATGGGAGTAGTCACGAGGGTGGTGGGTGCCGGGTGAAACTAGTGAAGACCAGAGGTTGTGGCCAATTGCAAGGGCAGCAGGTTGTGAGCTGACCGTGGCACTCTGGCGTAGGTTGTTTTTCCTGCGTATAGGGCGTTCCCGTAGTCCAGTTTGCTGGTTTCGAGGGCCTGGGTGACGGTTCTTCTTGTGTTGGAGGGGATCCATTTGAAGATCCTGCGGAGCATTCGGAGGGTGGTTAAGCAGGACACGGAGATGGCATTGACTTGCTTGGTCATGGAGAGGGCGAAGTCAAGGATGATCCCCAGGTTGCATGCATGGTCGGTGGGTTCTGGGGCTGCTCCTAGCAATGTTGGGCACCAGGAGTGGTCCCAGGCTGATGGGGTGGGGCCTAGCATGAGGACCTCCATCTTGTCTGAATTCAGCTTCAGCCTGCAGTCCTTCATCCATTCTGTGACGGCCTTCATTCCTCTGTGTAGGTTGGCTTTGGCGGAGTGCGGGTCTTCGGTGAGGGAAATGATCAGCTGGGTGTCGTTGGCGTAGGAGATGATGTTGAGGTTATGTTGTCATGTGACGTGGGCAAGTGGTGCCATGTAAATATTAAACAGCGTCGGGCTTAGGGAGGAACCCTGTGGGGCACCGCAGATGATTTTGGTGGTCTTGGAGCGGAAGGGTGGGAGGCGTACGCTCTGGGTTCTGCCGGAGAGGAAAAATGTGGTCCAGGCGAGGGCATTCTCTTGGATTCCGGCGTCATGGAGGCGTGCTGTTAGGGTGTGGTGGCAGACTGTGTCGAAGGCTGCTGATAGGTCCAGAAGGATCAGGGCGGCTGTTTCTCCTTTGTCCATCAGGATCCTGATGTCGTCTGTGGCGGCGATGAGGGCGGTCTCGGTGCTGTGGTTGCTGCGGAAGCCGGACTGGGATGGGTCCAGGATGTTGTTGTCTTCGAGGTAGCGGGTCAACTGTCTGTTGACAATCTTCGCCGTGACTTTCGCCAGGAAGGGGAGCAGGGATATGGGCCGGAAGTTGTTGAGGTCCTTGGGGTTCGCCTTGGGTTTCTTCAGTAGGGCGTTGATCTCAGCGTGCTTCCAGCTCTATGGGAAGGTTGCTGTCTCGAAGAAGGTGTTGATTGTTTTCCGGAGATGGGGTGCAATGGTTTTGCTGGCTTTGTTGAAGACGTGGCGAGGGCATGGGTCAGATGGGGATCCGGACTGGATGGAGTTCATGGTCTTGATGGTGTCTTCGACGCTGGCGTTGGACCATGCGGTGAGGCGACTGGTGCTGGTGGAGGTCGCAGAAGTGGTGGTCTCGGCGGTGATTGTGGAGGTGTCGCAGTTAAAGCTGTCATGGACGTCGGTGATCTTGCAGTAAAAGAAGGTGGCCAGTGAGTCGCACATGTCTTGTGATGGTGGGATGTCGTTGGTGTTGGTGCTGGGGTTGCATAGTTCTTTCACAATGCTGAAGAGCTCTTTGGCGTTGTGTGCGTTGTTGTCTAGGTGTCTCTTGAAGGCGGTCCTCTTGGTGGTCCTGATGAGTTGGTGGTGTATGCGAGTGGTGATTTTGTGGGCTGTGTGGCTGTCTGGAGTTCGGTCACGGAGCCAATTGTTCTCTAGCTTCGGACAGGTGCGCTTGGATGTCCAGAGGTCCTCTGTGAACCATGTGGCTTTCTTGTTGGTGTGGACGGTGACAGAGGTCTTGAGTGGGGAGAGGGTGTTGGTGCAGTCGTTCATCCACTGTTTGAGGTTGATGGTGGCGGTGTCGGGGTCGGTGGAGTCGGCAGGTGGTCTCAGGGCGAGGTGGTGGTCAGTTGGTCCTTGGTGACCTTGCCCCAGCATCGGCGTGGCAACTGTTGGGTGCGGTGGTGGGTGGTGGGTTCGGTGGTGTGGTTGAAGGGGACGTGGGGCTTGCGGAGAAGATAGGGTCCAGTGTGTGTCCAGCGGCGTGGGTGGGTGTAGTCACAAGCTGTTTGAGTCCGAGGTTGGCGAGGTTGTCGATCAGGGCAGTGGAGTTGGCATAGTTGTTGTTCTTGAGGTGGAAGTTCAGGTCCCCGAGGAGGATGTAGTCCATGGAGACGAGTGCTTGGGTGCCGATGAGGTCGGCGATGGTGTTGCTGAACTGTGGTCAGGTTCCGGGTGGTCTGTAGACGAGAGTTCCTCTGAGGGTGGTGTTGGAGTCGGTGTGGATCTGTGCATGTGTTCGACGGTGGTGAGGGTGCAGTCGGTGTTGGTCGAGACTCTGAGGGTGTCCTTGTGGATGATGGCGATTCCCCTCCGACTCCATTGGTGCGGTCTCTGCTGGAGATCTTGTAGCCCTCTGGGATGGGGCTATGGCGATGTCTGGTGCCGAGGTGTCGTTCAGCCAGGTCTCCGTCAGGAAGGCGACGTCAGGGGTGGTTGAGTCTAGGAGGTCCCAGAGTTCGATGACATGCTTGTGAGCGGAGCGGGTGTTGAGGAAGATGCATCGGAGGTGGTTGGGTTCTCTGGTTGATGGCTTGGGGGGCCGGATGCTGGTGAAGCAGCAGTTCCGGCAGGTGAAGGGCCCTTGGGTGTGCATGGGATGGCCCGTTAGCAGGAGTGGTCTCGTCCGGCATTGAGTGCGTAGGGGGTGCTGGAGTCGTAGTGCAGTCTGGTGCTGAGGCAGCTTCGGGGTCCAGGGGTTCTGGCGCTGGGCGCAGACGGTCTTGCCTTCGGTGCACAATTGGCGTGCCCGCTGCACGTGTCCGCTGCGCGTCCGGTGGCGGTCACCATTTAAGGCGGAGGAGGGAGGAGCAGCTGGGAGGCTGGAGCGGGCGTCGATGGGGCGTGGCCTTGAGTGAATCGGTGGGAAACCTGTAATGGGGAAACGGCGAGAAAAGCAAGGCAATCAAAATACAACAGTGAGCAGAGTATGGACACGGAAAATACAGCAGTGGGCAGAGTATGAATACCAACAATCATAATTACCAATCACAAAAAACAAACCACAGGCAGAGTGCTGTACAGGGCACAGGAGGCTCGAACACTACTGGAGGCAGCAGCGGGGGTGAGCGCGAACAGGAGGAACTGTTGGCGGCAGGGGGAGCAATCCGGCCCTTGGGCAAGGTCGAGGTCACTCTGACTGACCGGCAGTGACATCTTATAAGGAGCGATCCGGCCCTATGGCAGTGTAGGTCTCCTTTGTGGGGTGTAGGTGATCCCTGAAGGAAAGACACACACATATGTCATCTGGTTCGCCTTCCATGGGTTCATATCCCACCGCACCTGTTCGGCCACCTCCCTTTGGCATTCTGACACCTGGCATTGGGGTGCCATGTGTGGCTCGGTGAAGTGTTTTGAGCCAGCCGTGCTTGCGGGTGCTTTCTGCTGTGTGGTCTGTTTCAGGGTCTGTGGTTTCCTCTGAGTAGCTGGCTGCCCTGGTCCTGGTGGTGGGTTGCGTGGGATGTCCATGGGCTGTTGTAGGTCATAGGTGTCAAAGGTATGGTGGTACTCTCCGGCATCACTGATGTGTGGTCTTCTGTGCCCTGCTGGGGGTGTTGTGTGTCCCTCTGCAATGTGAAGAGGAGATGCATGTTGACATTGTGTTGACATGTGTGTTGGCGCATTGTCCTTGTTTACATGCAGACTGTATGACAATGTACATTGTGACTGTTTTGGTGGTCCAGGATTTAGATGTGGGACTGTGTATATTTGGACTACATGACAGATGTGAGGTTGTACGCGAACATTTCCATTTCACAGTCTCCAGCTCTGTCAGAGGTAGCGGGCATGTTTCTGAAGGTGTGCAGACCCAGTTGTGTCCTCTGTTATGCAGAGTCATGCTTGTGCATTGTACCAAATTGTCTATTTCAAAAGACAGTGGTCCCTAGTAGTTCAGGGATTAGGCAGAATTGATGTACATACACTCAATAGTCAGTATGACCTTTGTCCAGCAGGACAGGTTTTTATTTTAAGAGATATGGAAAACATAAAAGGATTTTTTACAAGGTGGGTACAACCAGTAACCCACAGGGGACAAGACAAAACAGGGGGGTAAACTTGACGCAACAAAGGCGGTCTGTGCTAGTATCTCAGTGAACAGACAATGGTAAAGTACAAAGCATCATTGTGAAAAATTTTCTATTTGTAGGGTACATATGATGCTACTATGTCGACGGCGTTTCGATGCCTACACACAGATACATGGCATCATCTTCAGGACAAAGAATTAATTTGTTTGTTTTGAAAGCATAACAGTTTTTTGGGGCCTATAAGCATACATACAGTTATATTGGGGAAACAAAAAAAGGGGAGACAAAACATAAACATTGGTCAATAACAAAAAGACTAGGCATGTATATAAATCTGACCAGTGATCATCTGTGGCATTGTGAACTGTTTGTGGCAGTTATTCATCTTTTAGGAATAGAAATTTTGTGAATTGTAACGTGGTGGCGTGACAGGCTTTTGTTTCCATGCAACCTATTGTGAATTGTTTATGACAGTGGGGACAACATTTAAAATCCGACGCAGTGACGGAACTGTGAGGGGCGACGCATGAGATTAAAAAGCATTCAATGAGCTCAGAGTTGGGCCATGCAAAGTTTAAAAACGGGTGGCGAGCGGTGTAAGCGGCGAAGTGTTGGTAACCGGCGGTTACGTGTAAAGATTTTTACATGCGGTTCAGAGGCGAAAGGAGTTTGTGAATTATCGTTTAGCTCTACGTGATCAATTTTAAAAGGAAAGTAGCGCGAGCATACAGATCGTGATTTACCAATATTGTGGTCCACAAAGTAGTCTGTTAAGCAGTACCTATGCTTTTGGAATCAAAGCAAGTAAGGAAACTGAAGGGTTTAGGAGCACAATAGTATCCTGCCAAAAAAGCGGGAAAATAAAAGAGTGAGTAAAAACATATTGATGGACCGGTGAGAAGGTGATGAAAAGCTCATAAAATAAAATATTTACCAAACCAGGGCAAGGGAGCCTCTAAATACGAGACCGGACCAATCGTGTCTCACTGAGAAGGAAGAAAGTAGATTTATATGAGTTATGGTCCTCGTGGGGTATGGAAATGCCGATTAGAGCATTCTGCAGGTACTTACTTCCTGGTTTGGCTGCTCCTTGTCTATGCAGGATACAGAATGGCGGGACCACAATATTAAGAAATCACGATCTGTATGCTCGCGCTACTTTCCTTTTAAAATTGATCACGTAGAGCTAAACGACAATTCACAAACTCCTTTCGCCTCTGAACCGCATGTAAAAATCTTTACACTTAACCGCCGGTTACCAACACTTCACCGCTTACACCGCTCGCCACCCGTTTTTAAACTTTGCATGGCCCAACTCTGAGCTCATTGAATGCTTTTTAATCTCATGCGTCGCCCCTCACAGTTCCGTCACTGCGTCGGATTTTAAATGTTGTCCCCACTGTCATAAACAATTCACAATAGGTTGCATGGAAACAAAAGCCTGTCACGCCACCACGTTACAATTCACAAAATTACTATTCCTAAAAGATGACTAACTGCCACAAACAGTTCACAATGCCACAGATGATCACTGGTCAGATTTATATACATGCCTAGTCTTTTTGTTATTGACCAATGTTTATGTTTTGTCTCCCCTTTTTTTGTTTCCCCAATATAACTGTATGTATGCTTATAGGCCCCAAAAAACTGTTATGCTTTCAAAACAAACAAATTAATTCTTTGTCCTGAAGATGATGCCATGTATCTGTGTGTAGGCATCGAAACGCCGTCGACATAGTAGCATCATATGTACCCTACAAATAGAAAATTGTTCACAATGATGCTTTGTACTTTACCATTGTCTGTTCACTGAGATACTAGCACAGACCGCCTTTGTTGCGTCAAGTTTACCCCCCTGTTTTGTCTTGTCCCCTGTGGGTTACTGGTTGTACCCACCTTGTAAAAAATCCTTTCATGTTTTCCATATCTCTTAAAATAAAAACCTGTCCTGCTGGACAAAGGTCATACTGACTATTGAGTGTATGTCCATCAATTCTGCCTAATCCCTGAACTACTAGGGACCACTGTCTTTTGAAATACGTAACTGCCCAAGGTCCCTAGTGATATTCCTTTGGGTCTCCCTTGTTCTTTGAAAATATTGTACCAAATTGTCGTCAATGTGGGTGTGCTGTTCTTGCTATATGTGGATGCTGGAGTGTGCTACAGGGAATATGGACATGATCCTGGGTCATTGTGGGTGTGCAGTGTGTTAGACCTCTTTGTGCATGTGTGCCAGTGTGCCCATCTCCCCCAGCCCCCCCAGTTACGGTCGTTACTGACCCTGTTGATGTTGTGTCAGGTCCTCTCGAGCTGTGTCCCTACTCCTGACTCTTTGCACCTTCTCCACACTGATGACTGTGGCCTCAGTTTCCTGCAGCTCCTCCTATTGTGCAGGACTCCCACCTTCTGACTCGGTTGCAGCCTTCCTGTTGGCAGCGAGTTTGTGCCTGGTTTAGGTTGTCACATCATGCCAGCACCTCTTGGCCTCCTCGATTGGCCTCCTTGACACTCCGACTCCATCAGGGTAGTCTAATTGTGGGTCAGTTGATGGTAGTGTTCTATTTCCTCTGTGACTCTGATCGGGTTTTCCTGCAGAGTGCACCCGGTCTTCCTCTCCCTCATCTCCCTGGCCTTCTCCGACCCCGTTGTTCCTTGCTGGTGGTCTGTGGTGTTCGCATAGGCCTTTGTGCTCAGTCAGGGTGCATCCATGTTGCTACACACTTTAAATTGTTTCTTGTGTGCTGTATTACTAGCTTGTGATTTGCAGGCCTGCTGCTGGCTTGTTCTACTTTTTGTACTGTGATTGGCCCTTTAACAGGATTTTTTGCCTTCGCGTTTTGCATTTTTGCGGCGTGTTGTTGATTTTTACCTGCCATTTGACGAGTTATCTGGTGACTATCGCATGGTACTGCCGTGTTGTGAATACTTGGTTAGCTCAGCGCAAAATTCCCACAATGGACTGCGATGTTGTAGGTTGCGTTAAGTTACTTTTGCGATGATTATCACACGTTCTTGAGAATATACCCCATAGAGTGATAATGCAAAAGGCAGGGGCAACCAAGTTTTGAAAGAGCAACAAATAGCGACAGCAAATTGCAAGATAAATCTGCGATCAGAAGCACTGCGAGGCAAAGATCAGCCAGGTGTCAGACACCACAAAGATATGCTTAAAAACAAAGCAAGTCAAATACAAGAAACTGTACTCTGTTTACCAGAGCTGAATAAGGAGCATCATGCCATGGTGTTTTAGGCAGAGTAGCCCCAGAAGAAGTGCCCAGGGTTGTATTTATGAGTTGTTCATACCTGAAGTGGCATGCCATCAAAGCTGCTGTGTGGTGGCTTAGAACAACTTTAGAGGTCTCCAGATAGGCGAACGGCGCCCCTGCAGACCAAGAGGGAGGTCACAGTTCCATCCAGTGGCCACGATGACCCAGATGCCAGAACAGCACATGAAGCAGTTGCTAGGGAACAGCACATGTTGTTGGAGACATTTCCACTCTCTGTGTCCGCCACTCACGCAAATGGGTATAATGCCGCAGACTTCCTAAAACCACCACCACCATTCGATACCGCCAAAAATCTTAATATTGGCGATGGATGGACTGTTTGGTTAGAGACATTTGATCATTTCATTGATGTACTTGAAGAGACTGATGACAAAAAGATTATCAAGTATCTCAAAAATCTTGCTAGTGATGGTGTAAAGGAAGTCAGAAAGAAAATTCAGCAAACTGTGGAAAACGTCTCATATTGTTGGATTATAGAAGTGTAAAATGCCAAGTTTAATTCAATGCCAACTTTTGATTACGAATTCTACAATCTTCAATCAAAAATACTAGAAAGTTGGTGAGACAATTGACACGTTTGTGGATTGGCTCTACGCACACATCAGGCATTGTAAGTTCAATCACATTAGTGATGAAGAAGCTATGCGTCTGAAAGTTATTGACGGGTGCTTATTAGATTAATTGAGCCATCAAATGCTAAGAGAAATTCTTAGTCTGAGCAAGCGTTAATGGCTGCCAGAGCTGAAGAGCGTCTTGATAGAAAAGCTGATGATATGTATGCCGGAGGTGTCCACAATGAATTCATCATGAACGTGAAAAGTAAGCGAAAACAAAATATGGGCACACAGTGATGTCTACAAGTAAAGAAGTTGTGTTTTAGATGTGGATTTTTTTTTCACAGGGAGGTAAATGTCCAGCTCTTAAAAAGATATTTAAAGTCTGTGGGAAGGAGAACCATTTTGTGATGGTTTGAAAATCAAAGGAAAAATGAATGTGTCACGGTGGAAAGACAAAAAGGCTACCAGAACATTCCAGAATCAATGTTCAATGCACACTTACAAGACCAAGTAGCAACATCAGTTAAGGCAAATCAACACTGAAAGAACTTGATCGTCATCGAAATCATCATCAAACAGTTCTTCTATACCAGTAGCAAGAGAAAGTGATGAAAATGTTTTTTCCATGTTGATGTTTACCTCATAAAAGCATGCAGATGTTGGTTTGGCTGCTTGTGAAGAAATGTTGGTCAAAGAGAGATTGACATGCCGAAGAAAGAAAGAAAGAAAGAAAGAAAGAAAGAAAGAAAGA
Organism: Lissotriton vulgaris; assembly: GCF_964263255.1. Lineage (NCBI taxonomy): Eukaryota > Metazoa > Chordata > Amphibia > Caudata > Salamandridae > Lissotriton > Lissotriton vulgaris. The sequence goes on along the minus strand of NC_141689.1, from coordinate 1,715,963,752 downwards.
AAGAAAGAAAGAAAGAAAGAAGGAAAGAAATTCTTTATTGCATGATTGATAAAAATCTTTGCAATTGAGCTAAGAATACAGAAGAAAGCACCTTTGCAAAGCACATAGAAACAACTAATTTCATTGCAATGACGTTAGTAAGAAAATCATTTAAAAATTACAATGTGTTTTTTTTACTTTTATGTTAGTACTATTTACTACAAGTGAAAATTGTAAAATCTCTTTAAATAAATCTAGATTAAAAAATTAAAAGCCAGGAGTTTCCATTCAGCAGACATAAATTTGTACTTTTTCTGCTTACAATATCCTAAAAGTTCGCAAACGAATCTGACAAGAAGACTGCTTAACAGATAAAGGTTACGATTCCAGGGTTTCATTTTCGGATGTAATGGCAGGAGGATTTAGCACAATGTTTGCTATTTTCATGATACATACCAGTCTGCAAGATAATTGAATATTTCCTCCTGCAAAGTTTGCTATTAATGCTTGTCCGCGAGTTCGCAAGCGTCTTTGGTTCCAGAGTTGTTTTAGTAGTAACCTTCGTTCATTCTTTTGACCTCTTTTGGGTCACCGCAAAGTCTACAGTTTGTAGTGGTTTCCGAGTGTATACATTGAAGGAGATGTTATTCTGCTGGTATAACTCCCATCCTCAACTGCAAGAAGGATTCCTAACACAGCCCGTGAAAATCCTGTTCCAAGGTATGCTTTTGGTAGAGACTTGGTATAGCTCTGGACCACGAACCAACCAAGGGCCCTCCTGGTAAGTGTGGATTTATCTTCTTCCAGGAATAGTCTCTTCACTGTTTTGTTTACGAGCTGCTTGAAACATTTGTGAGTCTCATTTACTTTCCAGAGTTCTTGTAGTGCGAGAGAGTTTATTGCTGCCTGGAGATAGACCATTGCGGGACGCCAGCAGATATCGTCGGTGCGGCTCCTGCGGGTTGACACATTCGGACCTAGCATCTTCGTCCAGGTGAGATCTTTGTTGCCTCTTAGGCTCTCGCCGTTTTTCCTGACATTATTAGATATCCACAAGCTATTTAGAACTAAGATAGTTTTATTTTTTCTACTTCGAATTTTAGAAGTTGAAACTCGGCGTGGCGATACATTCTCCCATGGCTTACACATGACGGCAGGCACGAGCCGTTTTTCCTAAAATACACCTAAGAACACGGCAGTAGCACGCTATCTGTGCCTCCGGTAAGGCAATGCGATATCATTTAACATTGCTGTTGGCTCTGAGTAGAGTCTAACCATCGCTCCGTGGTTTTAATTCCTTTGCCCTGAATTGTTCATGTTGTATTTTTTTCATTTCCAGTACTGCTACGAACATTCCTCATTAACCTTCGGAAGTGGATACATATAAGATTCCATTGTTCTGATGTCTTCCACTGCGGGTGTTAGAATGCAAAGCATTATTTACTGATCTGTATTACCGGTAAGGCTTTTTCTTGCACGATAGGCTTCTAGACTTTGTTAGATTCATAACACTTGGCCTTTTTGAATAAATTACCCAAACATCAGGTCACGGTACCATTAAAGATTAATCCCTCGTGTACTGGCAATTATCCAGTTTGTTGCGCTAATAAAAACTTTATATCAAAAATAGGTTTACCTAGCACATCCCGGGTTAAAAATTTCACTATATTCTCTTATTTTTTTAATCCCAGCGTTGACGCATGAAGGCCAGTCGCTCGGATATAAAGACATAGCTACGTTCGAATCTGAATGGGTCCCTTCAATGTGAATAATTAGCGAAGATTTGCCATGGTAAGCATGAGCTAATATGTATGCTACACTGTGCAATTAGTTGACTCTCACTTTGCAATTAGTTGATTCCCTTATTTAGGACCCCCGTGGATGCATGCATGCCCATTTAGACTTCCTTCTTACTAACATGATCACCTCTGTTCTATAGTGGCAAATATGGTAAATGTGCCTGACTAACAGTGTACCACCTTCTGCCATTTCTCCTTTTCAGATTAGGATATTACCTCTGTAGTTACCTTTTTGAAACAGTGCACCGATATTTTGATAAACCACCACTGATAGCTCTCTCCTTTCTCTTTGTCTATTGTAATATCTTATTCCAGATTATAATTTATGGACATTGATATAAAGAGAAAGACAAGCATTGTTTGTTCAACTTCCGCCCCCACCATTGATACCTTGGTAAGTGATTTCCTACATCTTTAGTTTAGGTCCTCTTGACCATTCAGCCCCTATATTTATTTGATCGATTAACTAATATAGTCCCTTCCCCCCCTCCCCCCCTCCACCCCCCTCACATGGACTCTTTTTGATCTAGGATACTATCAGTTGTAATAGTAATTGGAAGTGCTTTGTATCACCATTATAGGCGTTAGCTAGATGGGCCTTTATTGGACAGATGAATTGCTACATATTGATCCATCCTCTTATGTCAAGTGTGTGAGCATTATCAAGTCACTCATATATGAAATCCATATCTCTTTACATTTAGAGCTTATCCACTAGACTGGCTCCCTAAGAAGAGATTCCTCCCTATGTCTTACAATTGGTTGCTCTCCTGGTACTATTGTTACCCACAATTACCACTGCTCAAACATATGAATGCTAGTTTGTACCTTGTGTAGCTATATTCAATCAGCTATACAAGTAGGGAGTTATTGTCATTTAGGCACTATATAGTTTATTTCTTTGTTGTTATTTTCGGTTGTTATATTTTAATGTAATTCAGAATGCAACTTCTGAACAAAATAGTCATATATATGTTTTGATTTACTTATAAATTAACTATGTTTTTCAGATACTATTGTGGCTCCTGAGGAAGGCGTTCCCAACAACGCCGAAACGCGCGTCGAATAATATTGTTTGCCACTGTTACAGGACTTTTTATATGTACTTTTTATGTATTATATGATTACTGTTTATTTTTGTTGTTTGTACAATTGATTTATATTCATGCCTTTTTATTAACTGTTTTTAATATGAACATTTATATACATATTAAATGAAATATAGTTTTTTATAATCACTTGGTTGTGTTTCCTTTATGCAATTTCTCCCTCCCTATGTGTTAATATTATGCCATATTGTTTACACTGGATAGATCATTGCTGGGCAGTCTTTATTCCCTTCCAGCTCTTTCCATAGATATGAGTTCAAGGTGCTTGTCTCAGCTCCCTTTATATTGTGCCACCATTTAGCGTAGGCACCCTTGCGTGCTATTTGTTGTTTGTGGAGGCCCAACTCAAGTCTTAGTTGCGCTGGCGAAGTGTACTTTGGGAGGTTGAATAGTATTCGCACTGCTTTGGACACCACCTTATCAAAGGTGATCTTGTCTCTCCCTCTTATGCATTCACTGCCGTAAGTTATAGATCGTAGTAATCTTGCTAGTAATACTTCTAGCAAAGGGATTAAGTTTGGGCCCGTTATTTTGTGCTTGATACTCTTTAATGCGAGGGCCTCTATTTCTGATTGCTGTTTTTTGTTGCACAAACATTCCTTTCCTGTCGAAGATTATACCCAAGTATTTATATTCTTTGACGACCTCCATCTTCTGGTCCCGTAGAGACCACTGAAGTTGCTGTTTTTTGTATTTTTTGGTTTATTATCATCACCTTTGATTTTTCTAGGTTTATGCTTAGCCCGTTCCTTTCGGAAAAGTTACTCCCCGTGTTTATAAGATGTTGAAGGCCTACTGGGGTTCGGCTGATTAGTATTAATTCTTCCGCTTACAGACGATTAGACAGTGTAAGGCCCCCTAGGTTTGGGGCGTATGGTTGCAATTATCAATTTCTGCTGAGAGGTCCGACATGAAGAGGTTAAACAGGGTCGGGTAAAGGACGCAACCCTTCTTCAGCCCCTTTGTAGTTGGTATTTCCCTTGATAGACAATTGCCTGTCCCCAGCTTTATTTGAATCCATGTCTCTGTGTGGAGTAAAATTAATAGGTTTAAAAGTTTTTGGTCTATATCCCAGCCTAATAATTTAGCCCAGAGTTTTGCTCGATCTATACTGTCAAACGCGGACAAATAATCAATAAAACAGACAAAAGCACCAAAGTAATTTAAACATTGTCCCAAAAGTTGTACAGAAATAATAGTAGCGGTGTATAAACGGGCACCACATCAAAAGAATTTGAAATGTTTACAGGGCGTACTATTTAGAATTGCGAATTTATGCCCAAAAAAAGCAATCAGATCAGTTGCGGTCCCACTCAGAATTACCAGCACCCCACTACCATGGTTGCGAAAAGACACTAAAACCCAAAGGGTCCAAGTGTACAACAATGTGACTGGAAGAATCCCGACACTCTGAATTTTAACAATTTGTAAGTAACCAACCTTGATAAGTTTTTACACCATTATATCAAAGGTCTGTTTGTTCACAGGTCTGAACCCAGAGATGAATTCACCAACGATCTTATATTTAAATTTCATGTATTTCAAATGTATCCAAAAATTTGTATTGACATGTAAGCTAAAAACATCACCATAACAATTTTTGCCAAGACTGAATGCACTCAAAGTTAATCCCAAGATGAATATAGATGGCAACATTTTACTTTGAGGAGCAATCCTAGTGAGCAGAAACAGCTGACACGTGTTTCGTCACATCCTGTGACTTCCTATGGGGTTTTTGGTAAGAAAATTACAGTCCTATAATAACTGATATGTAAGACTTGTCATGGAGATAGCCTTTTTTGTTTAAATTAATACTAAAAATAAAGAGCGCCCCATAATCAAATATGTAGGGGCCGGTAATAATCACAGACTCTTCATGTGGGCAGCTCACTTTACGAATAATATGGGTTCATTTTCTAAATAGTATTCAATATTCCGGGATATGGTGTTGTAGGCGAAAAGAGTAAATCATGGGGGCTATGATAAACCTTTAAAGATATTTTGTCAATTAAATGCACCGTCCTAGTTCTCGGACATCCATTATTTTCCCGCAGCAGCTGTCTCATTGCCTCAAAGAGCCTTTTACACATTTAAATATCGACAGTTTTGCATCACTAAACATCGTTAAACAACAGAAGAGAGAGGGAGAGTTCTATGGAGCAACTCTTAGTCCCCCTAATGGTAATACTACATAAACAACAGAATAGTTAGGCCAATGAATGATGAGCCAGCAAAGAGGAATCACTCTTGTTTAAAATATCCCTCACTCACCAACCTAGTTGGCGGAGACTACTAGTCACATGTACTCCAAAACCAAGTGCTCTTGTGGTACCTAGCAACTCCATTCATAAGGACCCCGGCCACACGGGTGCTTGGCTTTGGAGTATATCTGACTACAAGCCACCACCCCCCCCTCGAACCCATGGTGTAACCTCCTCCTACACCCCATATCCGTTTTTGGGCTTCCAGTAATCCTGAAGGCACTCTAAAAACCGTAAATCTACATTGGTCTTGTTTTCATCCACCACAGGTTAGGCTGCGCCTTAGTGTGCAAACACCGCCGTGGTTTTCGTCCTGACGAATGCCTCGCTAAGGGCGACAGAAGGCAAAAACATGTTGACCACACACTCTATTCACATTAGGATGTAACTGGTCAATTTACCCAGTTCTGAACATCTGCCACACCATTTTAACCTGTGCCTGATTATCCACCAATAAAGTAACCCTGGGCGAAGGACTTTGCTACGCCCACGAAGTGGGCGTAGTGTTGCCTACTTCGCCCTTTGCAAAGCAGGCGTAGCAGGCAACACTACGCCCACTCCGTAGGCGTAGCGAAGTTGCCCGCCACCCACCTCCCTCCCGCCCTCCCGAACATAGCTAATTTAAGTATATGCGCAAATAAAAATAAATAAAAGGCACTTACCTTATCCACTGCGTCCCGGGGCTCCCTCTGCTCATTCACGCCGCCGTCTTGAAAACCAATGCGCATGCGCGGGCGTCCACGCATGCGCATTTCTTGCGATGCGCACTGGTTATCAAGATGGCGGCGTGAACGAGCAGAGGGAGCCCCGGGACGCAGCGGATAAGGTGAGAGTCATTTATTTATTTTTATTTGCGTATATATTTAAATTAGGTATGTAGCAGAGGGGGGCATGCGATGCGTAGTGGGGCTACGCGAAGTGCAAAGGTGGGCGTAGTTTCTCACCCACTTTGCGTAGCTTCGCGTAGCCCCACTACGCATACTACGCCCAGGGTTACAATAAAGAATGTTTTGCTTGGATAAAATCATGTCATTTTTAAACCCCCTTTTTTTCACTCACTTACACGATTTCACACTCACGAATCACAAACAAACCTGCTCTGCCTTAGTCAGGTGTTGGAGCACACCAGGGAGGCACTTGGCCTCTTTGGTGGGAACCCAATGATGAAGTATGTCACCAACTAGGTTGGTGAGTTAGGGTTCTTTTAAACAAGAGTGATTCCTCTTGGGTGGCTCTACATTCATTCGCATCACTAAACATGCTAGAGGAGAAATACAATGAACTATCTTGATTGCCGTAACTTATGCAATTGAAAACCAAAGTGTATACATGAGATTCCTAGACACCTTTAAAAAGTCAGGTTTCATTTGTAGAGACAGTGAAACACAAGAGTGTTTCAGAGTTAAAAGACCCCTCTTTAAACAAAATCATAGGTATAGCACGTCGAATGGAAAATACCTCTAGATATGTAAGAAAACTCAATGATGGCCAACAAAAAGAAAAAAAAATGATGTAATCAATGTAAAAGTAGTGCATAAAATTCAAAGGGGATCGGGCCTAAAGTGGTCTCCAAAACACCGGTAACAAAGTAAAATGTTCATTCTATAGGTGAGGGAGCACAAGACATGCAGCAGATTCTTACAAATGTGCTGCAAATTAACCCAAATGTTTCAAGTGCAAGAAGATCGGGCACTTTTCCAGAGTATGCAAGTTAAATGGGTGGAATGATAGCAGGTAGGAAGTCAATGCTTTGAAAGATGTACACAATGAGTGTCAAAAAGGGGAGGATGGTGTGAACAAAGTTGAGGTGTTGGTAATATGTGGAGTAATGATGGGTGAGGTATAATAGGCACAGTGCCCTTCAAAATGCATGTTAAAGATTAACAATGATAATATCTCTTTGTGTGCTGATTCATGTTCACTGTAGACTATGACAAGATAACATGGGAACAATTATGAATTTGTAAGTTTTTTCCCCCTGACATTGAACCTATAAGCTATTGTGGATTGAAATTAGTGCAGGTGGGATATTTTCAAGGAATGATATAATACAAGGATTGGTCTGCTAAAGGGAAGATGTATGTAGTGGAGAGAGGTAAGGCATTATTGAGATGAAAGAGACAAAAAGCTCTGTGTATGATCTTCAATCCGGATCAACCTTTTCAAGTTCTGCTCATGGAGGAAACTGACAGGCTGAAGTGAAGTTCCAAGTATCCTAAGTTGTTTGTGGTGCAATTGGGGTGCTTGGAAAAATTTGAACAACTCATCATTCTTAAATCAGGCTGTTGTCCTAAGGTACTTAAAGAGATGATCGTCCTGTTAGCATTACGAGAAAAACCAAAGGGATAACTTGACTGACTATGCAGGGCTCATATGATTTAGCCAATTAAATGAATGGCTCAACATTATTGTCTTGGCACACAAATCTAATGGAAGGATGTGAATGTTTGTAGATTTGAGGTACCTCAATGAATGTATATGGTTTGATCGTCTTCCCCCACCACAGAAAAATGAAATGGTCCTCAGTATAAAAGAAGCCAAGTATTTTTCATACTTGGATCTGTCTAATACTTCTCACCAGGAGTGACTGCATCCTGAGTCAAAACATTGGACGTCGTTCATAACACTGGAGGTTGCCTTCCAGTTTGTCTGGATGCCATATGGGTTGGCATCAGCACCTGCAGTTTTTCAAAGGGTTATGATCAGCATATGTAAGAATCTGACAAATGTGATGTTTTTTCAGGATGATATCTTGGTGTGGTGAGCGGAGATAGAAAAACATGATTGTGTATTCAAAGTAGTGTTGAGAAGACTACAAGATGCATGTTTGACTGTCAACATTGGCAAATGTGAATTTGGTGGGACACAGGTGGAGTACCTAGGACACAAATTGTCAAGGGAAGGTGTAAAGCCTAAAATCAAACCAGTAGAGGCAATTGAAAGTGCACTTCCTCCTATTGACAAAGAACAACTTTGTTCTTTCCTCAGCCAAATATTATTCTACGTTCGTACAATATTTTGCAGACAAGGTGCAAGCATTGCAGCTGTTGATACAAAAGGGAAAGCAGTACGAGTGGACGACAGAGTGTCAGGCTGCATTTGGAATTATCAAACAAGATATTGCTAAAGCTATCGTCCTGAAACGGGTTAATCCCCAGGTTGACACTATATGTGTAGTAGATACAAGTGCTTCTGCTCTTGGGGCTGTTTTGTGCACATAAAAATGGCCATGATAGGGTGGTTGCATTCATATCAACAATCACTAAAAGAAGCTGAGTGCACATACTCAGGGATTGAAAGAAAAGCATTGGCATTGGCATGCTGGTGGGGTGTGCAGTACTTTACTACCTATGTGTGTGAAACTATTATGAGTTTTGCTCAGACCACAAACCTTTGGTTGATTTATTTTCCACTAAGGGTATTGGAATGGCGACAACCAGGATGTCTTAGTTGTATTGCCTTCAAGAATACAATTTTGTCTTAAAATATGTTCAAGGGGCAAAGAATGTGAATGTGGACTGTTTGTAACAATTGCCCTAAACTGTGGAAAAAGGGAACACTAAGGATGATGACAATGAGAAGTGGGTTATGGCGAATATTGGAGAATCATGTGAGGGTGCCATTTTAGAAGACATGTGAAAGCCTCATTAGACAAGGATGAAACTTTGAAACAACTAATTTCTTGTTTGTCTAGGGTTACTAGACAATCAGGCAGCATGAAAAGAAATTTGGGGATTATAGAATGGCATGGCCACAGTTTTTGGTTGAGAATGGAATTCTAAGAAGTGATGGAAGGTTGGTAGTGCCCAAAGGAGTACATGCGAGCTGCTGCATGAGGATCATGGATGCATGTTAGCCATGAAGAGAAGAGTTTGTGTAGACTTTACCTGGCGTGGCTTGGAGAAAGAGATTGAGAGGTTCATACGCAATTGTGTGGCAAGCATGTGTAGCAATAAATCCCACAGGGTTGATGACACCCCTATTACATCAACTAAATGACCTGAAAAACTCTGGCAGAGAGTGGCAATTGACATTTGTGGGCCATTTAATTCTAAAAAATTAGAAGGCAGGTATGCAATAGTTTTAGTAGATTATTGTTCCAAATGGCAGGAGGTAGCTTTTGTAGGGGAGGTAAGAGCTTACTGTATAGTAAGTTTTTGTGAAGTCTTTAGAAGGGACGCTTATCCAGATTGTATCATTTCCGATAATGGCTCACAGAAATTCAAGTGGTTTATAAAAGAAGAAGGGGTGACGCATCACAGGACTTCTGTATATCATTCATGGAAAAATGGTCTTGTGGAAAAATGCAACTGAGTTGATATGGCGTGTGTGAATTATCAGTGAAAAGTGTTGTAGAGTGCAAAAAAGTGGTCAAAATATATTGTGGATTTATAGGAATGCATCATATTCAGTCACAGGTGAAACACCATTTTCCGTGCTCAGGGGTAGAAATGCATGCATTAAAGTAACACCTGCATGGATGAGTAAGGTGTCTAGTAACGTGATTGACAAAGTAGGACTAGGAGAAAGGTGTCAGACTATCAAAGGATGAACAAACAGAGAAACAATTACAAGTAAAAAAAAACTTGACGTATTTTCAATACAGGTTACTGGGCGAGAGTGCATCTGGATTCCAATTTAAGAAAAGGGTGTTCTAAGTGGTTAAATCCTAATGACATCAAAATGGGGGGAGTCAATAATGTATAGTTGGATGATGACAGGAAGTGAAATGTGAGGAAGATAACACTGTGCAATGGTTTGGAGCACAGTGCATGGTTGAAGGAAACTCAGGAATTTGGAATTGCAGGGGACAAACCATATTTGGTGCAAAAACCTTTTTGGCATAAAGACTATGTATGTACCTAAAAGGAAAATGTCATGACATTTATATGTAAAGTGTATTTATGGTATATGTCATAAATAAGTTCTTGAATTATTGTGCTGTTATTTGGAATCATTTATCTTAAGTATCTCCTGTTAGAATTTGTTGAAAAAAGGAGATATGTTTTGTTTCTATCTGAACAGATGTTACATCGCGGCATTATTGAGGTTCTAGGCTGGACTGGAGATTTGAGTTCCAACAGTAACTCAGACCATAGTGTAACCTCCCAGGGGTTAGATGTACACCAAATTGTGATCATAAATTATGTTTTTTTTCTTTTCAACTTCACTGTGACTTCCATGGTCATACACTTGAGTAACTTGCTGTTTTTACTTCCTTTGTATTTCTCATGTTTTATTTATTTATTTATTATTTGTCAGTATTCTTGTGCTCATTTACAATTTGCAGTTTTTTACTTCCTTTGTATTTTTCATTTTTTGTTAAATATTATTTTGTTTTCATTTTTCAATTATTTTTTATTATTTGTCAGTATTCTTGTGCTCATTTACCATTTTACCATTGTGTTATTACTTATTAGTTTATTTGTTCTTCTTGAATAATTCAATAAACTAACAGTTGAAGTGTCCTTACAAACAGTAGACATTATGTCTACCCATAATCTCTTTTTACATGTGGACGTAACCTGTCATCTTTAGCCCTCATTACAAATCCAGCTGTAACGCCTATGGTGCCTGTTACAACAGCTACCAGCCCCACCAGAATTATTAGATCTGCACATTTTTACACCCCAGCTGCTGAAAGTAGACAAAACATCCTTGTTAAACTCCAGGGATAAATGCTGAATCATCTAGGGAATGGGTGTATTATTCCACATTTTCCTGCTAATACCTCAATTTAGGGTACCCTTTGAAATTCCAAGTAACGTTCCTCCTCACAAGAATTACTAATACCCCTGGTATCAGTATTTCCCAGGGAGGAAATATAAGGCCAACTTTAGAGGCACTCACAATGAGAGTGGATTTTCCAAACGGTCTTTAGTGCCACCACAGGAAGGAAGACACACTGTTAAAAAAAAATAGATTAAATGCCCTTGTTCAGGAATGAAGGTAAGGTGCCCGGTTATTACTAGACCTCTTGGCAGACTTTGACACCAATCACCAAAAAGGCCTACTACACCACCTGAATTAAAGTGCCTGGGAGATTAAGAATAGTCCTGATTCTGTTGACACTAATCTGGGCTAGATCTAAAATCTCTGTAATAAGTCATGTAACAACTCAAGAATAAACACTTTCTGCAATCACCTTAAATATTTAAACTGTTTAGTTTTGTAATAGCTTCAAAGTAAGCAGCATGTGCTTTCACTTATGTGTTGTTGGCTCCCAGATCTGCCTCTAGAAGTAGGAAGCACTTACAGATTTGTATCTTCCTGTTACAAACTTGTGACCCAATGGCCTAGAAAGGTTTTGCCTTCATGCATTTCACACCATGATCCTACGACTTGGCCTGGCAATATCAGCACCTCTTCCATGCAATTTCTCAGCCTCAGTAAGCCATTCTTTCCACGTCGACTGTCATGGAATAATTAGTAATTCCAAAGAGACCTTCACACCTTCAAACCACAAATAAAGGCTACTACAACACCATTGTCAATGTGCCTGAAACAGAGATTCAAAAGAAAAAGTATATATACATACATATATACATATACACACACACATATATATATATATATATATATATATATATATATATATATATATATATATATATATATGTGGTGTAACATGGTTTTTCTTGAGCCCTCCCCCCAAGCTTCCCCGATTTTTCTTTTAATATTTCAGCCACCAACATATGAGTTTCTAAAGGGTCAGGGATCTGACTCTTATTGTGGCTGAAACTGCACTTGGCACTTTACACTCTACACGAGGGTTTTGCACTTAAGGGTTAGAATCAGTTAGCACTAGCACTTTAAAGGGCGACATTGATTGTACCTGCTGATTTGCACTGTCATCCCACAGACCAGTGATTCGAATATCGAATTAAAAATGTATATTATGCTGTATATAAATAGTTATGAATTTAGCAGATTTGCAGCTTGTAAATATGGAAAAAAGATTTTTTTGTATAATTATGGCATTGTATTATACTTAGGCATTTGTTATTTAAATTGTATATAATGATTTTTAACATTTGTAAATATGGGTCTGTTCTCTAAGCTGGATGAACTACAATTTAAGTGTTTTTTCAGTTGCTATTAATGTACACGCCCTGTTTTTGTGTTAATTAGGCACCCTATATATGCACTTTCATTTGTTCTGTTTGGCATGTGATCAAGGTCACAGTGTAGTGACCGAAACGCGTCATGCTGGCGATTGCGTGATAATAAACCACCTTTGAAATCATCTCTTGCGCTGTGGAGTGGTCTGTACCTGTGGGTCCCGTTGGTTTCTTACGGATCTCTTGTCCTTTTGGAATAAACGGAGCAGGACTGTGAATCGTATATATTTATATATATATATATATATATATATATATATATATATATATACATACACACACATACATAATTCCTGGTTGAGGTGTTGGCAGCCAATCACATTTTAGCAGGATCCGTGAGTCCACTGCAGGGACTCCCATTCCCTGAAATCTACATTTCTAAACTTTAATTTCGCTGAAACTACTGAATGGATTTACACCAAATCACAAAAAGCATTCTTTCTGAACCACCATCTAGCTTTCTGCCAAATTTGGTGTAATCCTATTCAACAGTTCGGGCTGCAGTCATGTTGAAAAAATGAAAAATCCCCATTGACATAAAATGGGGAAAACACATTTTGGGTCCCCCCTTTTGACAGATAACCTTCAAACTTTGAACACAGCTGCTGAACCAAAAAGAGGAAGTTTTGTGAATCTTTTGTGGAGATTCGTCAAGTGGCGCCAGAGTTATTGACAAATGCTTTTCCTATGGAACCGTAGGTCCTAACTATAAGTACCTACTGGCAACCACCAGTAGGTAATATAAATATTTATATATATATATTCACTGAAAAAAACATAGGTTTCAGGGACGTTATAGTTAGTTGGACATTTCTCTCGTACAAAACCATAGAAATTTCCCCTTATACTCAGTTCAGATAGCTAAAACTCGTGCCCCCACAATGCACTGCTGATGACGTCACATATTACATCATTCATGACATGGTCAGTGACATCACTGATGACATCACTGATGACATCTCAAATGACACCACTGATGACATCATCCAGTGACTGTGTTTTTCTTTAAAGTTTAAATATGTATTATATATATGCCAAGGTTCATTGAAGTATGAGTGGGTGTTTAAGTGTCTGAATGGAGGATTTAGTAGGTGCGTGACTGACTGCTTAAGTGAGTAATTACATGTGTCTTACTGAATGCAAGGGTTAGTGACTAAACTGTGTAAATGTCTGTATCAGTCTGCCTGTTGTCGTATAATCTGCTGCATGGGTTGCTTAGTAGCTACATGAGTGTGTATATGGATTATTGATTGGTTGCCTGAGTATGTGTATGGGTGCCTGGGTGTGTGTGTATGTGTGTGGGAGGAAGGTGCATAGATGTTTGAGGGGTTGATTCACTGTGTGCATGGGTACAAGAGTGCATGTGGAAACAGCTGTATGGGTGGGTGTGTGTGTATGGGTGTGTTGGTGAGTGAATGGATGTCTCAATGGTACATGTGCAAGAAACTACATTTATAAAAGGCAGTGTATGTGAAAGTTGAAGTGTATAAATGACTATACATGAGAGTCAGTGATTGTGAGAGTGGCTGTATCAGTGAGTGTGTACTTGTATCAGTGTATAAGAGAGTAAGTATGCATTTGTTTCTGTTTGAATAAGTGATGTGGTGTGTGTATAACTGTATAGGTCAGTAAATAAAAGTGTGAATAATTATTTGCATGACTGACTAGGAGTGTGAGTAACTCTGGTTGAGTGGTGGTGTGTGAGTGTCTGTAAAGGTGTATGAGTGCCTATGATAGTGTTGTATTGATAAGTAACTACATGCATGAGTGATTGTATGGGTGAATGAGTGGATGTGTGTGTATACCTAGGAATCAGTAAGTGCGTATGTAGTACCCGGTATTGGTGTGTCGATGGTTTGGAAAATGGTAGTTTGTATTTTCCAGTGGGTGTATCAAAGGTTATAATAGAGTTTGAGGAGGTGCATCAGATTTTTACATGGATGATGTCATCAGTGATGTCATTTGAGATGTCATCAGTGATGTCACTAACCATGTCATGAATGTTGTAATATGTGACATCATCAGCAGTACATTGCCGGGGCGTTATAGTTAGCTGAACTAACTATAACGTGGGAATTTCTACGGTTTTGTACGAGAGAAATGTCCAACTAACTATAACGTCACCAAAACCTATGTTTTTTTTCAGTGAATTTCTAAGGTTTTTAAATGCTAATTTCTAACTATAACGTGCCTGAAACCTATGGTTTTTTCAGTGAATTGCAAAGGTTTTTAAATGCTAATTTCAAAATATAATGTCCATCAAACCTATCGTCTTTTCAGTCATTTTGAAAACACATTTAGTAATATTTTGTAACTTTAATATCCTAAAAATTGATTTTGTAATTTTTTTTGATTGTTATTAAAATAATATAACGTCTTTTGTTTTCTTATATATAATAATATAAAAAAAAAATATATATATATATATATATATATTTTGTTGAGAAAGAAATGGAGTTGTGCACTCATCGTGTACCTCTCTCGGTGGGTGTGCAGATTCAAACCGCCATATTGGTAAAGTCGTGAAGGATACCCTTTTCAGCCAGGCCACTCCGCTTACTCTTACATGAAGGGAACTACCATGCTACATGTCCTAGGTATTCCCTGTAATGATCTGCTGATCACAGGTCTAGTTATCTGCATGCCACTGCCACTCCCTCAAGGCTGGTTTACACCCACACCACACCCATGCAGCACAGGCATCACAGGACATGTGTCCCTGCCAATAGAAAGGGACGGATGCATGTGCTGGATACCATTTTCACTTTCTGTCTGGGTGTTTCTCTGTGTTTATTATGTTGGTGGCAGCAGAGGCACTTTGGCCGACATGGGCCTCCCCCAATATGTTGATGACTTGCAGTTTCACAGAGTTGGTGGCAGCCGAAGCACTTTGCCCAACACATGCCTCCCGCCACTTGGCGATGACTTGAGCTGCACTGAGTTAGTGCCACCAGAGTTGAGCGGGTGTGCATCCTGTGATGATGCGTAGGCCTCGATACAGCATCCTGGCAATCAGGTCCCGATTTGATGTGTGAGGTCAGCTGGACCGCGTGTTCGCCAAAGGCAGCTGGCTGCACAGACATGACTCTATGGTGCGGTGCAGCAGGAGGCTCTGGGGGCCTGTGCTGAGGAATCTGGCGACGGCTGAGGAGGTTCCTTCGACACGTGGTGGGCACTCTTGGAGACACGCCGGTGGTGGCAGGTTAGCATTGAGGCCTGGGTGCGCAGGGTCAGGCAATCATTGCTGGGCTGCGGACTGGCATGGGGACCAGGGCTGAGATGCTTGCAGAAGATGTAGAAATCATGAACACTGCCTGAGAAGTTTGCGACAACATTAGTGTACAGGCCCGGTGGTCCAGTTTTGCCTGCACATTGTTGGAATGCATGTGGTGTCTGTTGCAGTGATGGTGTGCAGTGTCGGCAGGGGTCACAAGTAGTACATGTGTGCAGTCATTTGCCCCCAACAAGTGCAGGAAGCCTGCTATGGCATGGGTCCATTGCTTGGTCTCCAGCTGTTACTCCGCTATGTGGGTGAAGTGAAGATGCAGGTGTATCAAGCTGAAATGAACCTGCACAATGAGACCGTAACAGAAGTTTGTGTCGTTGTAACGTTCCTTTTCTTTTCTACGAAGGTTATAAACACACAAACTTCTGTTACAGTCATTTTGTGCAGGATTGATCATACCTGTAAGCATTCTGGTTTGTCCAAGTGCAATACATTGTACCATATTACGTTTGTGACCATACTAATGCTTGACCATTGTCTTCATTTATCGGACAGGTTTCTGAATAAGGAGTTTTGGGATTTCCAGTTATTTCAATTCACAAGTTGATGTTCCCCATTGGGAATGTCACTCGTTGTTTGATGTTTTTGTGTTGTAAATTAATTTATTTCTAATAACGTACTGTTTTTCCACTGCTGTTGACTACTAAACTTCATGACCTGGCACACCCCCATTTCAGTGACCACAATCTTGGATCTAGAGCACAGAGGCTTGAAGCAACGGCTGGGGTTGGGGTTGGTTGTGCAGGAATACAATGAATTGGGACAAGCATGTGGTGCGGATAAAGGGGCACTACATTGCTTTTGTGGACGTGCATCCAAGATGTGTGAGGAAGTTTCATTGGGCTGGCTGTGAGACTCCTATGACTCTCACAGTTGTTAGTTGGAAGGTACTAGAGGCCAACAGGTGCAGCACAGCCAGCAGCTTTGTCTGCGAAAGGATGTTGATTGTCCTCTGTGCCGGTGTTGGTCAGCCTCTTGGAATGTGGCAGTGTGCACCAACTTGAGAATAGGGCGATCATTATTTTACCACTTTTGCTGCGCTAAAGTGCTGATAACTTGTCGATAAGTCCCCACTGTTGGGTTATAGGATGACTCTTAAATGAGCCCTTGTGTTTATTAGGACTTTGTTGTAGTTACATGCGAATCACAACAAAAAAAAGATGAAAAAACAAGAAAAGTGGGCAGGGTACAAACACCCTGATCCCCTAGGCCTGCCCAGGGGATCCCACAAAAACCCCCAGAGCTCACAAAAGTCACTGGGTGCACGAATACGGACAAAAAAAACAAGGAGGCATATTCTCAAGGATTTATCGCGGAGTTATTGGCACTTTAGCTCAGCAAAAGTGGTGAAAGAATTATCTCCCCATCGGTTCAGAGGAAGGCGGCGAGGTACCGACGGATAGAGCGGCGCTTCCCTCGTATCCTGAGCCGTTGCCAGGTGAGGCGCAGCCTCCTACTTTGATTACAATGTGACATACAACGACTGCGAAATCAGACGATACCTAAAGGATCCAGGTGATCTTTACTCAGGTCGCAGATTAATATTTGTAGTCACTTTTTATCACACTTCACACATATCAATATTGCAGTAGCTTTTTCTAAAGAAAGGTCCTGATGAATGCAACGGACTCTGTGGTCCATATATTTGCAGAAACATGTTGACCAATACATCTGGGTAAATATTTGTTTAATTTACCCCACTGCTTTTTAACATTGGAGGAGCGAGCAAAACATGGAATATGGAAAGGGGCGACCACTCGGTCCCCCCGAACGTATGGCAGAGTGCCTCGATCCCCCCGGGAAGCCATTTTGGGCGGGAGGCGCGTCTCGGCTGGTATGCCCGAAGCGGCGTAGCTGGGGCGCGCCCTTTCCCGCCCTAGAGTGGGCTGGCCTAGACACTGACGCAGCCAGCCACGCCCTCGGGGCAGGCAGGGGCGGGTGTACGCCCGCCCTGAAGACGGATAAAAAGGGACGCAAGACCAGAAGACATCCTCTTGTTCTTGTGCTCTGAAGCTGCACCTCCTCGCTGCACGTGAGCTCGGGACAGAACGAAGAGCCAATTTTGAGCGTTTTTGATCTTTCTTTTTGTCTTCCAGATACTTTGTCGAGAGATGCCTAAGAAAGGCGCGAAGAGAATGACGACTGACCAAATGGTTCGGGTCCTCGTGAAGGAGATGTCCGAAATAAAGAAGCGGTTGGCGGAGCGAGACGGGGAGGAGGGATCGGGGCGTCCATCGGCTGGAGCAGTTCCTGGAGGGAAGCCCAAGAGGCCAAAAAGGGGACCAGCCGGGGGGGACGTTCCGGTTCCCAGTGCCCCGCTCGAGGCGCCAGCCCTGGTACCGGGGGAGGGGAATCCGATTCCCGTTGTGGTCACCCCGACATCCACCGAGGATATGCCTCCCGAGTTGGCGGCACAGCTAGCAGCGTGGTTGGGCGACAGTAGCGAGGGCGCCACGGCTGCCGAGGCACGAGCGCTGATGAAACAGTTGCGTGAGAAACGAGGTGCAGCCAAGGTGCCCACGCCGGCTGCAGTAATAGACAAGCCACGAGTGGCGGAAGCAGCGTCCGGTGCAGGTAAGCGGCCATTGCCGATCGCGAGGGACGAGTCAGCACCCTCCCGTAGAGAAAAATTGGGGCAGCATGTTCCTTTGGCAATAAAGGAAAAGATTTGGGCGGGGGAATATGTGAATATTTTCTCCCTGCTTGTCGATCATTATGAGGTGGAAACTGTTAAGGGTCAAAAGGATCTAATGCATCCGAGTGTTTGGCGCGCAAAAATGGCCACCTTTAAAGTGAATGAGAATATTGGCAACTGGGGCAATGCATGGGGAATTTTTACGTCGATTTTGGGGGAACGTAGGCCTGAATTGCTTCCCGAGTTTCCAGTTTATCAGTCACGAATCATGGGGTACTCGACGTCGCACCAAGGTAACCAGTGGTTCTGTTATGATAACCTTTTCAGGAAGGCGATGGAGCATAACAAAAGTTTAACCTGGGACTGTTATGATTCGTTAACATGGGATAAGATGAAAGAATCAGGAATGTTGAAAATACCGTTGGTGGGGGGCAATGTTGGCGAGTCCTCCCGCCAATATGCAGGGACGCCCTTTCGGTCAGGGGCGGGTACCGACGATTACTCAAGACCTCCCGGCAGTACAGGGAAAAGGGGTTTCTGTTTCAATTTTAACAAAGGTAAATGTACTAGGCCCCAGGGATCGTGCAAGTTCAAGCATGAATGTAGTGGGTGCGGGTTGCCCCATCCTGAGTCCTCGTGCAGAGCCAGAACGGGTGAGAATGGGGGTAGAGGAGGCGCCAAACAGGTCTAAAGTAGTCCGAGGGGCGCCTTTACCAACCCCGATTGATACCTTGGCGATGATTCCCTGGCTCAGTGAATACCCGGATCGTACTTCTGCTGGGGTGCTGCGGAACGGTTTTTCATATGGTTTCCGCATCCCGGTAGGGGACTTTCAGGGTGTCGGGACGTGCAAAAATCAACTTTCCGTCTTGCAGCATACGACCGTAGTGCAGGATAAGATCCGGAAAGAGGTTGCCCGAGGTCGGGTCGCCGGCCCGTTTAGTGTACCCCCGGTACAGAATTTTGTCTGTTCTCCTTTAGGGGTGGTCCCCAAGAAGGACCCAGGTGAGTTTCGATTGATTCATAATTTATCTGCTCCTCATGGTCTTTCTGTAAACGATGCAATTGATCCAGAGGTATGTTCGGTGCGGTACGCATCATTCGATGAGGCCGTAGCCATTTTGAATCGCCTGGGGCCCGGGACGCTGATGGCGAAATCAGATATCGAGTCAGCGTTCCGATTGCTCCCGGTACACCCAGACGACCAGCGTCTTCTGGGATTCATGTTTCAAGGTTCGTATTACATGGATAAGTGTATGCCGATGGGGTGCTCTATATCTTGTGCATATTTCGAGAAATTCAGTAGTTTTCTACAATGGGTCTTCACGAAGAAAACGGGTTTCAAAAATGTAATGCATTACCTTGATGACTTTCTGTTCCTTGGGGCCGCCGGGAATCACGAATGCGGCCGGGCCTTGGCTGACTTTTGTGTGTTAATGGGTCAATTTGGCGTGCCATTGGCACCAGGTAAAACTGTGGGTCCCACGACTTGCCTCGAGTTTCTGGGGATTGAGTTGGACTCTAGTGAGGGTTGTTTTCGTTTACCAGCTGCTAAAGTATCGAAATTCAGGGCAGCCCTGCAAGTATGTATAAATGCATCTAAAGTTACGCTGCATCAATTGCAGCAACTGGTGGGGAAGTTGAATTTTGCCCTAAGGGTGATCCCAATGGCCCGCCCCTTTTCCCGTTCAATTGCTCAAGCGATGGTTGGCCTAAAGGAGGGTCATCATCGCACGAGACTATCGGCTGAGGTCCGCCAGGACATGCGTATCTGGTTAGCATTTTTGGCGGACTTCAATGGTCGAGTCGTCTGGAATAAACCAGCCGTGTCCTCTGATGAGCTTGGTCTATGGACAGATTCAGCGGGAAGCATGGGCTTTGGCGCCATCTTCGGCACAAAATGGTCGGCACAAAGATGGCCGACATGGTGGCATGTAGAGGGGCTGACAAGTAATATTGCTTTCCTTGAACTGTTTCCCATTTTGGTGGCCCTCAGAACCTGGCCCGAAGGGTTCAAAGATCATTCTGTCATATTTTGGTCTGACAATATGACCGTTGTAGAATGCATCAATAGTCAGGCAGCACGTTGTAAAATGATTTTAAGGCTGCTCAAAGAAATTGTCTTACTGTGTATGCGTCTGAACGTAATATTCAGAGCAAAACATGTCCCAGGGGTGTTGAATCAGGCGGCTGATGCACTGTCTCGTTTTCAAATGCAGGCTTTCTCGGGTTTCCTTCCCTCAGCGGACCCAGAGCCGGCACCCTTTCCCGAAGCTCTCTGGTCTCTCGGTGCCCCGAACTTCGTCACCTCGTGGGAGAGAGTCTAGCACCAAGGACGAGGAAGGCATATGAAGGGGCGTTCAGGGCTTATTTAGCCTTTTTGGGGACTGAGAGAGAGGGGCTTTGGGGCTATGAGGAATGGGTAGTACATTTTCTGATGTTCTTGCGTAGGGCTGGGAAGTCAGTGGCTACGGCCCAGAGGCATCGTGCTGCCATTTCCTTTGCTGCCAGGGCACACAATATCCAGGACCCGACAGCGTCTTTCCTGGTACAAAAGGCGCTGCGTGGGTGGCAACGCCTTGAGGGTCGCAGAGTAGATGAGAGGCGCCCGATAGGTCTGGATAGGTTGTCCCAGTTGCTGGCCGCACTCCCTGCCACATGCTCGTCTCAGTTTGAGACGTTGTTGTTCCAAGCTGCTTTTACGCTTGCATTTCACGGGGCGATGAGGATAAGTGAATTAGTAGCGAGGAACAAACAGGATGTGGTGGGGGGTTTGTGCCAGGAACACGTTCAGATCAGGGGCGAGACGATGACTGTCTCCTTTGTCAGGTCCAAGACCGATCAAGATGGGATGGGTGACTGCATAATCATTCGCAGGATTCCTGGGTCCTCCATGTGTCCGGTAAAGTGTTTAGAAGATTACCTAGCACGAAGGGTGGCATCATGGGGGGGGGACATTGTTGAGACACGCGGACGCCACCCCACTGACGAAGTTTCAGTTTCAGCGGGTGCTTGCAATGTCAATTACCGCAGCGGGCTTGGACCCGGGCGAGTTCGGGACCCATTCCTTTCGGATAGGGGCTGCCACTGAAGCTACAGCCAGGGGTCTTAATGTTGAACAAGTAAAACGAGTGGGGCGTTGGTCCTCCAATTGTTATAAGAGGTATGTGCGGTTGCACATGTTGTAAAGCTGTAACGATGTACTCACGCCTCTTGTTTTTGTTTGGTTTTCAGTTGCGCAAGCCTACGAGGCAGGGCGGACTATGCAGTCGACCCAACACCGGGCCAGCGGTCAGACATCACCGGCTGTGAAAAAGGAGGTGTGGGTCGTGGGCCACTCATACGTGAGGCGTGCCGCAGACGTATTCAAAGCAGGTGACATGATTCACGTAGCCTGGGAATACGGGTACAGGGTGTCCTTCTACGGAAGGGGCGGCCTTTGTATTGACCAGTTTCAAGCATTTTTGGAGGGTTTGTTAGGGCGGACGAGGTCACCGCCGTCTATAGTCATAGTACATTTGGGGGGTAATGATTTGGTCACCACCGGTAGACGACTTCTCCTAGAGGCAATGCTTTCCACTGTAAGTTGGTTGGCGAGGAAAGTTCCGGGGTGCATAATTGCGTGGTCTCATATGATCCCACGAAAAGTGTGGCGGGGGGCTATATCGATTCCTGCTTTGAACCATTCTGTTAGAAAACTTAATAACAAAGTGAGTAGGTTGTTCCGTTCCAAGACATTGCATTCTATCTCGCATGGTTGTATTAATGATGACAGTATGTATTTAGGGGATGGTGTGCATTTGTCTCGGGTGGGAAATGAGTTACTCATAGGAGACTTCTTAGCATGGTTAAAAACGTTGAAACATGACCTTTAGGTAGGAGTTTTGTGGGGGGTCCGGATAGCCGGTCAACTATCCGGCCTGTGGCGGTAAGGTCATGATCGGTGAGCACTAATTAGTAGATCCCTATGAGTGGGCGTCACCCAACACGGATGGGAGCGCTCGGGAGAGGTGGCCATTGGCCCCTCAATGGGGAGGCGGTCCCTTCTAAGGATGGGTCGCCGGAAGTAAAGGAAAGGCGGTCAAGGCCCCTTCCTTTGTAGGAGGGGTTACAGCCCCCTCCTGGGGAATTTCCCGGGGCCAGTGACATCTGCGACGGCAGATGCGGTAAGTTGTGTGGGGTTGGGATAAGGTCTACGATACCTTCTAGATACCTCACACGAGTATTCGAACGACCTTTAACTGGCGTCGAGTTTTTAGGTGCCCCTGTCAAGTCAAGGGAAATTGGTAGTAGTTGCACTTGAGGTACGCCTCCGTGCTGTCGCCCCTCCCAAGTGGGAGGGGTAAGTCTGGTTAGGGATCTTGACACCGGTTATGACCTTGCCGTTGGCCCTTAAACGTTAGGATGTACAATTTCAATATGTCAAGAAAATGTGTTGTAGGATGCTAGTTCGGCTAGGAGAACCTCTGTATTAGAGAATCTGTTAAGGTTAGCCAAACATCGCAATGTGGTAATGAAATTGTACATAACATGAAACGTTTAATGTTTTAATTTTGTTTTAATAAATACGGCCGGGATGGTCACTCCATCCCACTTCCAAAAAACTTCAAGAACTGTTTCCAGTTTCCCTCCTTTTGGGGATTGTGTTGAGAGGGGGTGGCGGGTATCTCGGCCATATGGAAAGGGGCGACCACTCGGTCCCCCCGAACGTATGGCAGAGTGCCTCGATCCCCCCGGGAAGCCATTTTGGGCGGGAGGCGCGTCTCGGCTGGTATGCCCGAAGCGGCGTAGCTGGGGCGCGCCCTTTCCCGCCCTAGAGTGGGCTGGCCTAGACACTGACGCAGCCAGCCACGCCCTCGGGGCAGGCAGGGGCGGGTGTACGCCCGCCCTGAAGACGGATAAAAAGGGACGCAAGACCAGAAGACATCCTCTTGTTCTTGTGCTCTGAAGCTGCACCTCCTCGCTGCACGTGAGCTCGGGACAGAACGAAGAGCCAATTTTGACCCACCCACCAGCCCCTGAAGACAGCCAGTTGTTTGTAATAAAGTTGATTAACTCTGCTTCTCTTTCGTTTGCAGGTTGTAGTGTCATGTTGGTGTTGAGTATAATAAAGAATGGTCTGTTTTGAGTACGTTTTGCCATTAAAATGATTCAGATATAGTGTTGATTTTTTAAGCATACTCTTTCGGTCATAGTGGCCAATGTATTCTTAGGTTTAGTTAGCACTGTCGTATTTATTTTGGTAGGCGGTAAGGTCATGATCGGTGAGCACTAATTAGTAGATCCCTATGAGTGGGCGTCACCCAACACGGATGGGAGCGCTCGGGAGAGGTGGCCATTGGCCCCTCAATGGGGAGGCGGTCCCTTCTAAGGATGGGTCGCCGGAAGTAAAGGAAAGGCGGTCAAGGCCCCTTCCTTTGTAGGAGGGGTTACAGCCCCCTCCTGGGGAATTTCCCGGGGCCAGTGACATCTGCGACGGCAGATGCGGTAAGTTGTGTGGGGTTGGGATAAGGTCTACGATACCTTCTAGATACCTCACACGAGTATTCGAACGACCTTTAACTGGCGTCGAGTTTTTAGGTGCCCCCGTCAAGTCAAGGGAAATTGGTAGTAGTTGCACTTGAGGTACGCCTCCGTGCTGTCGCCCCTCCCAAGTGGGAGGGGTAAGTCTGGTTAGGGATCTTGACACCGGTTATGACCTTGCCGTTGGCCCTTAAACGTTAGGATGTACAATTTCAATATGTCAAGAAAATGTGTTGTAGGATGCTAGTTCGGCTAGGAGAACCTCTGTATTAGAGAATCTGTTAAGGTTAGCCAAACATCGCAATGTGGTAATGAAATTGTACATAACATGAAACGTTTAATGTTTTAATTTTGTTTTAATAAATACGGCCGGGATGGTCACTCCATCCCACTTCCAAAAAACTTCAAGAACTGTTTCCAGTTTCCCTCCTTTTGGGGATTGTGTTGAGAGGGGGTGGCGGGTATCTCGGCCATAAAGGTATTCTCTGCTCCCTCACCCAATTTTAGTCCCACTTAGCACTCTCACTACATGCACTGCACACCCAGTCACCCTCTCACTTATCTCCAGCTTACGAATAGCCTGTGAGACTCTTACCATATAGGACAGCATTAGGTTCATCAGAGGTTTAACATCACCTCCAATTTGTAACCCTTGCTGTTCCTAATATATGGCAATACAGGAATCCCAAGTGATGAAGGGCGGTACCGAGTGGTGACTGATGGGTACCCTGTTAGGGTTCACAAGGTGCTCACCTAATCTTACAATCATTTAGATGTAAGTTCACTCACGTACTTTTAGTAGTACCACATTTTTGTTGTCTAGACCCGGTGACATATAATGTTTTTTTCAGTCATTAAGGGAACATGCCACTGCTAGGTCTTTAAATTCCCTGCAGGCTCCCCCCTATCCTATTTTGTTCAGAAAGAATTATCATCCCATTCTAACCCTGGTGAAAACTGCTGATATCACCAGTTTTCCAGCTATGCTAATTCTAACTAGAACGTCCCTAAAACCTATGTTTTTTTTCAAAAAATTCCAAAGTTTTTTTAAATGCTAATTTCTAACTATAACATAGCAGTCGCGTTTTCAGAGTGATGGAGAAAGGTGAGCGTGGCCTCCAAACAGCTTTTAGCAATTCCACTGTGTGGAATTTACTGGAGGTAACAGGAGGGGTAGTTAGCCCCCAACGTCAACCTTGGGGGCCAACTACTCCTTGTATTACCTCCAATAAGTCCCACACAGCAGGATTGTTAACTTGTTATATCAGGTCTGCCCCCTCCCTGAACCACTGTGCAAACTCGCCCCCTGGTGCATTGTAAGTTGGGGGATTAAGTCCCCTTGAATCCTGAGGGTCCCAGGGGGTCCAACTAGCCTACCAGGTACTTCCAGTAAGTGCCACAGAGCTGCATTGCAGAGAGATGTTCCGAGGCGACGCCCCTTTTTACATCTCGCTGCAAACACGGATTTTGGCACACTGCTGCTCGCAGTATGAAGTCCACTTGTGTCCTGAGGTCCTCGGGACACAAGAAGACCTCATCATCCCACCAGCAGTGAACCAGAAGCCGCTTTTTTTTTCGAATCTGTGCACCCAGTGCGAATTCGGATGATTTAAAAAAGAGGAATTCTTTGGGGCCCCCTCAGCAGGCCTTTTCTTGTTTTTCACCTTGTTTTTACTCTTTTCCTGTCACTCAGTCACAAGATGGCTGCCAACACTTTTAGTTTGGAATGTTGGCAGTCAATTAGAATTGAGCTCATGCTCATGCTCAAGAGGGTTCGCAACTCCTCCTCGGTGCGAAGATATCGAAATATTTTTTTTTTTAATTTCTCAGTAACTCCTGAACGGATTTACACCATTTAAAAAAAGGTCGCTTTCTAAACTGAGCGCTACCTTTTTGTCAAATTTGGTATAATTCCGTTCAGCCGTTTGGGCTGTAGCCTTGGTTAAAGTTTCCTATGGAAATTAACATGGAGATAACACGTTTGGGACCTACTACGGTGAGCTCCTGTCTTGAAAGTTTTGGGGTGATTTGTCAAGTGGGCGAGAAAAAAGGGGGGTCCCAAAACACATTTTCTTCATGTTAATTTCCATAGGAACTTTTGTCACGGCTACAGCCCGAACTGCTGAACAGAATATTTCAAATACATAAACTAATCCACTGTTTAAGGCAATCATGCTTACCATAACGTTGTGCTTATCACAAATCGAATGTATCTGTCATCAGGGCTTTATTCTTTCCTTGACTTCTTTTTGGCGCCGGGTCTCATTCCTCTTTGTCCCCCTGGGGTATAGTTCAATGGTAATAGCAGGTCCAAAGGCTCTGCACTAGTATTTTCTGCTCAAGTGATTGTGCCCAAACCATATCCAGTCCTCCCACCACTCACCCCCGGTTTAATCATAGTATGAGGCGTTCCTGGCACATTGACTTAGGAGGACTTATGCTAGGTTCCCTTGCCCCGGCTCCATTCCCAATATGGGCACAGTACTTTTGACCGGCTGCCCCAAATACTAAATATCCACACAAACTCATTACAGGTATGATTATTTGAATACTTTCTAACCTACCAGCACTATTTCTATATACTGCCTTGTAAAACGCCACCCTTCTCTCCCCTCTTCTAGTCAACCACCCCGTTTTACACCTCCACTAGGCAGAGGTTTTTTAACTGTATGCCATACTCACCCGTCCACCCTGACGAATTGGCCAGACCACGCCCTGCTCACGCCTCCTGTGATGCAGCCAGTTACCTAAGATTCAAGCGATAAGCACTTCTTCCATTTTTCCCAAACCACCCCATGACCATGTTAGGCATATTGATTTGCCAAACCCAGTGGTCCACAATGGCTATCCACTGACCAGAGCCAAATGTGTTCAATTACATTAATGTTTTTCCCTCATGAAAATATTCTCCTTCCTTCCCAGCCTTCTTAACACCATTTGTAGATGTACTGACATGCCTTGATTCCTAGACAGACTCTACCCGATCTTAGGAACCCATCCGTATCATTGTGGATTCCTTCCAAACCACAGGTTTCTAATTCAAGTTCACTTGACCATCACCTACAACCTCACCCTGGTTTTCTTCTTTCTTATCCTATTCCTTCTCATTCCTTTATACAGCACTCCTCAAATCATCTGTAACCCGGTCCTGGTGACTACCTGAAGTAATTACAGATCAAAATGCCATCGACCATTCAGCGCATGTCTTGGAACTTCTGTGGTTGCCATAAACAGTTGATTAACTTATGTATTTGAAATATACTGTCTTGCAACCATGTTTCCTTTACATTCTCATGCGCCATTTATTTTCTAGATCCTTCACATTACTTCACGTGCCACTTGCACCGATCACTCGTTCTACGTGTATGTATGTGCACATGTTTACTTGGGTAGCACCCACATACTTGAAAATAGTGCTGTTATAATTATTGATGTATGTTTAATCTTTTAAATACAGACTGCTGTATATATCACATTTTTTTATTGTCTCTCTTCTTCCGATGCTTCTGCAATTTACATGTTTTACTTTGTGAATCTGTCCATTTAATTGTTACCTGTTGAGACATTGTTAATTGTTATAATTGATCTACCCAGGTCTCAACTGGGTTTATGGGTCTTCTCCTGTGGTCCTTTTTGTATTCAGGATATGGGCATGAAGCTCCGCCTACTTTCTGCATATCTGTTTACTTGGCTCCTGTTACTGTCCTTTGGAATTGGTGTCTTTTCATTGGTCAATAGGCTAAGCAGTACTCCTTAGTACCGTCTTTTCTCTTCTTGTAACCTCCCACAAGGACTGCCCCTGTTACATTTTTACATCTGTTGTTTTATTTACAGCCGCAGAGCATTATTTCGTTAAATCACTTTCTTCAGCCTGCTGATGCAGGCAGGACACGGTGTCCCGCAATGCTTATTTTTTTGTTTAACCAGCATGGGACACCTCAGCTGCAATAATGGCAGCCGCGCCTACATTTTGTTATTTGCAGCTCGTCGAACTCGGCCGCATGCCTTTATTTCCTTTTCTTTTCTTACAATGGCGACACTTTCAGCTTTAGCTTTAAACATCTTAATTCAAAGCACAGGTGCCCCGATTGCTTCAAAAGTCAATAAATAGAAAAAAATGTTGCTGCACTACTTCTTTTTCTATTACGTTACTTTTGTTAAAATGGTGGCGCCCGCTCCTTATCTTTAAACATCATAAGCTAAATCGCAGGTGCTGCGATTGCTTGAAAATGGGGAACATCGTTTACGACGCGGTTTTTACACCGCAGTGCCTTTACCATGCAGCTATTACAACCCAAGTCGTTACTACGACTTGCGCTGGATGGCGCTGTGGGATAAGGAATCTTGAAATTTTATATTCCAACACCTTTCCTACTGTTACGGGGACTGGTGTTGGAATATAAAATTATAAGATTCCTAAATCCACGCCCTACAACGCAAGTCGTTGTAACGACTTGCGTTGTAAGACTTGCGTGGTAAAGGCATGCGTTGTTACAACATGCGTTGTAACAACCTACATTCCTTGAAAATTAAAGAGATAGAAAAAAAATACATTCCCATGCCTTTTTTTCTATTTCTTTTCTTTTCTTATAATCGCGGCGCCCATGCTTTAGCTTTAAACATTGTAAGATAAGGCATGGAGGCCACAATTGCTTAAAAATAAATAACTAGAAATTTTTTTTTGCAATGCAATAGCTTTCACTTGAGCTAATGGTGTTGCATTATTATTAGCAACGCCAATAGCTCAAACTTTCGGTAATGCATTGCATATGCTTGTTTGATATATGCCCCCTCTCTATATTGTTCACTATATTGAAGTAAACTGTGCAGAGAGTCCAGTGGGGCCCTTCACTTTATAGAGGCAAAAGAAGATAATACTACTGCTCTATTTTTTTTGTAGTGTGGGCGAGCAGTTAGGCTTATCAGAGGGTAGTGGTAAGCACTTGTTGTACTCATAGAGGCCATAAATGCGACACACACTCAAGAATAAATCCAAGACCAATTAATAAACATACTATTGATATTTATGTAATTTTTAAGACCAAGAACTTTACAGTAAGTACTTTTTAAAGTTACGATTTTTGAGTTCGTAAAATAGATAACTTTTGTGAGCAATTACGCACCATTGAAGTCAATGGAGAAAAGTATAAAAAATGTGTATAAAACCATGCAATGCTTGCACGCGGTTCACTTTCTTATTTTAGGTCAATAGCAGGACCATGTCCAATGTTACAGCAGCAGAAGATCTGGATTGTCCCGGATTTTGACGGGAGAAGGGTGTTGATGTTGTTGCTAGCTGGTGCACTACGATGAAGGGGGCCTCTTTAAAAGACACTGCACAGGAGTACTTAAAGGTAAGTTTGGGGGCCCTCTTATGTGAGAATGTCAAAAGGATCTGAGGACCATGGGGTACAGCTGGGTTGTCGTTATCAGGTCTGGTCGAGCCGGCTGCGGAGCAGATAGATCAGCCGGGCACCGTGCTCCGAGATGTCCTCGAGGTTAGGAGCAGGAAACTTGGAGAGGCCATTCTGAGACAGCTGGGCCTCTCACGTGGTGTGTCTCAGGGGTCTTGTTGCCCCTCAGGTGTTTGCTTCTGGGTTAGTTAAGTCCAGAGCACTCTTCAACTCGCTGTTTGCTGAAGGGGGTCGTGTACCCTGGGACTTGGTATGGTGTGGCTTTGGTAGGTCCTAATGTCTCCAAATATGGGTGGAGATAGATCTGGCCCTCTGGAGCTGATGTACATCTTCTGGTTCAGGTGCTGCATCGGAGTTGCCTAGAAGCAGCAAGCTGACAAACTCAACTTAGTGAGTTCGGTGACCTAGGTGTGTCAGGGAGTGATACCTTAACTCCAAGGGAGGTTCTAGGCAATTTCTTGAAGGCTGTAAGGAATCCAGGGTTCTAAGAGGCCTAACAGTGGCAGGAAAAGCCAGCACACCATGATTGTCGATGCCTTAAGGCATCAGGCAGGGGTTGGCACCAATTTTCTCTGCAGCAAGGCTTCGATTATTCTTTGTCCATATCTTCTTCTTGTCCATCAAATCAAAGCTCATGTTCCAGTGAAGCCATCTAAGTACTGAATTTAGGGGTGTTAAAGTGGGAGATAGGTAGTAGCCAATGGGATACCTACTTGTATGGTGACTAAAGCCTTTAAGTGACCACTTCCATAGGTTATTTTCCCACCATCTCAATGTGGTGGATTTTCAAAAGTGGGGTCTACATCACCATGCCATATCTTAGGGGTGGTGTTGCCTTTATGTGAACTCTCCTCATCATCTAACTAATTTTCCTACCGGTCCTCAATCCAAATGTGGAGCAGGACAGGGGATTACCATCCCCCACTATCTGGGAAAGCCTGGGTTGCACTTCAAAGGCGGCAGCACCTTTGAGGAGTCCAGCTCTGGGGGAGGTGTTAAGCATCTCCACTCAGAGCAGGAATTGTTTCAGGTCTCTGAGAACATGGGCTTTTAACCCACGAGATCAGAAACATGTGTGGTTGTGGCAGGCAGGTTATGACTAGTCATAGGCCACACCAGTGCTTGATCGGTTTTCAGGGGACTCTCGAAAGGGTTTCCTGTATGCATGTAATATTAAAGCCAACACTGGCATAAATGAAGATTTATTAGAACAAGATGTTTGGTACCAAACCTCTTATGGTATCGGGAACCCATTAAGGAGCTAGGAAAGTGTAATGACGAGCATGACGAGTATCCAGCCCTCTTTATGGCTTCCCTGTACACTTACAATATCTAATAATGACTCAGATATTGTAGGGTCATATCTGTTCAGGCAGATATGTACACACACTGGGTATAGTGCACCCTGCCTTGGGGCTGTAAGGCCTGCAGTAGGAGTAACTTACCTATACCTCATGCAGTGTTGACTCTTCGGTTTTCTCTGCACCAAGACACACAGCTAGAAATTGCAGTTAGCATAGTCTTGGTGAGGGGTCTCTGGGGTGGCATATTTTGTGCTTCAACTCCAGTGGACTCTCCTTAGTACCCATGCCCTGGGTACCAGGAGTACAATTTGCCATGGAATTATAGAGGTTGCTGAAGTTGTGCCCATCCATAATGGGGCAGTTTTGGCACAGGGAACTTGGTTAGCAGGGACCCAATGCACTTACAGTTCAAAATCACATTAGGAATCTCACAAAAAGTGGGGGCTAACTATGTCAAAGAGGCACTTTCCGACACTGGCCCACCCTGGGGCTTCATGGAAACAAACACGGGTGCCCATGCTTATTTAAAACAAAAAAAAAAAGATTTGCCACAGATGCATGGCTCCGTCATGTTCCGGAGCAAAAATGTGAAAATAAAAGTGCTTTTTGGTTCTGTTGTGGTGACAGAGGGACACCAGGACCACAGTTCGGGGTCATTGAAGTTAACACATCCTCAACACTGGCAATCTCCAATATATAAAAAATTCTCGATACGCCTCAGCTGAGTGTCAAATTCCATTACCAAACCAGTGGTTGAATCAATTTGGGATTCAGCTGAATGAGGAGTGATGGAATCATGAGATCCTATGTAGAAAAGTGCATATGCAGAAATCACTTAAAAAAATTGTATAGACTGTTAGACCTGGGGTCATTGGCACGAGTCTCTCCTCCATTTTTTGTCTATTGACCTCCTCTATTTATGATGTTTTGCTGGAATATTGCTTTGGGCACTGTGCCACTGCTGATCAGTGCCACAGTGCAAGTACTCCCTATGTTAAATTGGTACATTCATTGGATTCCATGTTTGGCTTATTTGGTTTACTGTCAGTCCCTAGTATAGTGCACCGGGAGTGCCAGGGCTTGTAAATACAAATGCTGCTGGTGGGCTTGCAGCACTGGTTGTGCCACCCACAGAGCGGCCTAGTAAAGTATGTCTAAGGTCCGCCATTGCAGAACCTGCGTGCAATCTGGTACTTCCATGCTGACTGCGCAAGTACACCTACTTGCTAGTCCCTGAAAACTTCCCTTAACTTCCTGTTAGTCACCCCTATGGTAGGCCGAAGGGCCGGGTGCATTGTAAGCATAAGGTAGGACAAGGCCTGATGTATGTGGCAGGTCCTAATAGTGAATGACAGCCATTTTCGTCTTTCACTATTGTAAGGCTACCTGCTCCCCTTAGGCCAGAATGGGCTGCTTGAATTATTACACTATATATTTCTTGCAGGCTCAGAGAGCAAGGTAGAAAGTCGAGTTTAGTATCCCTGAACTCAGAATTTGATAACGCATCCTTTAGGATGGATGGTTTTTAGATTCTGAGTTGGGAACTAGCACTTACAGAAAGTGACTAGTTTCTTGTTTAACTATCTACCAGTCTCTGCTGGTTTGGTGTGTGTGACAGGGGCTGGGTGGCTCCAGAAGTCTGAATGAGTCAGTGTGGGGTGAATGAGGCATTTGCGTTTAGAGTGGGGGAAGAGTAGTTCCTGATAGCCTGCCCTGCCTGACAGAATCCTGGCTCCACCTCCTGCCGGGCGACTGATGGCCCTGCCCCTGCCAGTGACAATGCTGGCTCCACCTCCTACCGGGCGGCTGAAGACCCTGCCATGCACAGTGAATAGGCCAGGTGCCTTGGCCTGGCAACACCCACAACAAACCCAGGATGGGGGGAATCTACCTGCATGGACAAAGGGATCAAAGCAGATAAGGGGTATAAGAGAAGGACCCCTAAACCAAAGAATTTAGATCACTTCTGACAAGGAAACCTATAGCAAGGACACTAAGCCTGCTGATCCAAGGACTTGCCTGCCCCTTCTGCCAGTGTGCTGTTTGCTGGGGCAAATCCTGCAGTTGCTTCTTTATTGTTGCCAAGGAACCAGGAGAGAGGAACTAAGTGTGTACTCTGAAGCTTTGCCAAGAAAATCTCCAAGGGCTGGAAGCGTGCCAGTCTCCTGTTGAAGTCACAGGGTTAAAGGACTTTACCATATGCTGAATTGCTTACTACTGGGACGTGGTATTCCAGTGCACAGAATGAAACCAGCAATCACGACGCCGCCGACGCCACTGAATCCAGCTCGACATCGCGAGTACGACTCCAGTGTCCTGCACCCTCGACGCCGGTCACCGGGCCCCATCGACGCCAGCAGCGATGACAAGGAGTAGCGAGTTGGCTCCAGCTCCAGTGACCCCGTCTTAACGCTGCTGCTAATCGCATCGACACTGCAGCCCCACTCGACGTCGTGAGCGCTGCTCACTCTTGCAACGACAACATCGACAATGACGCCATATCCTGCTTCACCACCGTGAGCGCTGCTCCGGCCTGACACCTCTCGACGCCGCTGCAGATCGCCCCGACTCCGAGGCTCGATCGACGCCGACATTTCTCGAGGCCGGGAATCATCGTTTTCTTCATTCTAAAAGGTACTGTGTTGTTGGAGTCTGTTTTGACTCCGGGCTCGACGTAGCGCTCCTTGCGGTCGACGCCAAACCTTTGGGATAGCTTTGCCTCGACGTCGTATGACTGCGCTTTAAAGAACAAAAGTTACTTTTGTTGCTAGAGAACTATTTACTAGAAAGAAACTTCACCTGAACTATTATTTTTCCTTCCAAAGAGTATTTATTCAGATTGTGGTATTTTTTTTGTAATTTGGTCTTGTGCTAAGCCTTATATAAACATCCTTATTTTAATAATACCTTCTGTGTTGTGTCCATTTGTGGTGTATTCACTTTATTACTGTATGTGGTCATAAATGCTTAACACACTGCCTCTGAGATAAGCCTGTCTGCTCTGCCAACAGGGGGTGAGCAGGGGTTATCTGAGTGTGTGATCCCCTTGCCCTGACAAGAGTAGGTGGGTCCCTATTTATCAGAAGTATTTACCTCTGCCAACTAGAGACCAGCCGATTCTAACATTGGTGGCAGCGGTGGGATTTGAACTTTGCATTTATGACTCATGTGCAGTGATTAGTGTACGCTGCATAGTGAGAGCAGACCATAGCGCAGCCGCAATCTATTTTGGTGGGATATTCTATTTTTGTTCACCGCTTTCCGGGAGCTTGTTTGTGAACACTGCCAGTTTTTACCATGAGTGATGCCGGAGTCACTACCCCTGTTGTTGTGGAGAAATTTGATAGAAATTTGATAAAGAGCTACAAGAAAGAACTGTTGGTGAAATTTTGCAAGCAGTTGAAAGTTCCTACCCCAGGCCTCAAACAGAAAGGGGACTTTCTCAAAGCGCTTGAGGCCTGGTTAGAGGACAGAGATCCCACTGATCCGGTGGTGGTACCGAGAGAGGAAGAAGAGGCGGAAGAGCCCCTTAATGGGCAGGTGACATCCCCCATCAGCAGCGTTTCTTCCAAGGGCCTTTCTCCTGAAGAGTTGGAAGACAGGGAGACGGAGCGAAGATACAAATTAGAAATGGCAAAACTGAAATTAGGAGGACAGTTGGAGTTAGAGAATGCAAGAAGCCGAAGAGAGGCTGAAATGGAGAGCAAAAGGTTAGAGCTTGAAAGAGAAAAAATAGCGTTTGAATGTGAGAAAATGGTGAGGGAGATGGAGATCAAAACTAAGAGTTTAGAATTGAATCCCTCTGGTGGCAGCATTCCAACTGGGCCTGCAGAAAGTAGGTTTTATTTTCCCAAAGATGTGATAAAAGATTTTCATAAGAATGAAGATATTGGCCAATGGCTCAAAGCATATGAGTTAGCATTGTTGGCCCACCGGGTCCCTGAGAAGGATTGGGGAGTGGGGTTGTGGGGTCGCTTTGTCAATGAAGGGAGAGATACCTTGTTGGACATGCCTGTTGAGGATAGGATGTCTTATACTCATATGAAAGATGCTTTAATGTTAAGGTATGGCCTAACACCAGAAAAGTAACGACAAGCCTTTAGAGAATGTAAGAAATTGCCTGGTACTACATGGGTTGAATATGTGTAATTTTTTTTCAGAGCCATGGATGGTTGGGTAAAGGGTAGCAAAGTGGAAAGTTATGATGCTCTTTTTGATTTGTTTGCTAGGGAGCACTTGTCTAATAACTGTTTTTTTAGAGCTACGCGAGTGCCTTATTGATAGCAAGATATCTAGCCCTAGAAAACTTGCTGAGGAGGCGGACCGCTGGGTCAGTACCAGGGTCCACAAGGGTCCAGTGGGAGACTCAGCCAAAGGTGGGCAGGGTCCCCAGCAGAAGAGTGGAGGCGACAGGTTTAAACAGAGGGAGTTTCAGAAAGGGCCCCAAAGTAATCCCCAAGGGAACCAAGGGAAGGGTTCCCAGCCTCCCCCAGTAAAGAAGCCAGAGGCCCCGACAGGTAAACCTGTTCCTAGGGGCCCAATGACCTGTTATGCTTGTAAGCAGGTGGGACACCTTTAATATGAACCCCAGTGTCCCATGAAGAACTCTAATGCACCACCACGTGCACCCCCCGTCAGATGGCGAGTGTAGCCCTGGGAGGGGAGGAGATGGTTGCCCCTATTGCAAGGGGCCCCGCAGAAATGTCCCTGGTCTCTTTGGGAGACATGGAAATGGTCCCTCCAACCCCTCTGCCTAGTAACACTAAGAAATATAGGCAGTGGGTGACCATTAATGGCCATAGGGTGGAAGCTCTCAGAGACACCGGAGCGAGTGTGACTGCTGTCAAGTGTCACTTGGTGTCCAGAGAGCAGGTGGTCCCTCATGCATTCTACCCTGTTGTAGCTGCTGACAACTCACAGGGAGAGTGTGAGGTAGCTCAGGTTTCCTTCAAAATACAAAATCATTGTTTCAGAAAAATTGGAAATTCATTCATTGTAATTTTCCTAGTATTGAACTTTTAGAAGCAACGTACCTCAAAGGACTGAGGGGCAGATTTACAAGCCCCTTGCCCCACTTTTGTGTCACTTGTTCCATGTTAACAATGAAGCAAAAGCGGCGCAAGGGCCTTGTGAATAAGCCCCTGAGTGCTCACCATCATGGTCCAGGACGTCCTTTAAGAGACACTAGAGCCCATAGAAAGCTGAGGGATTGCAACATATTTGAAGGCAAGCATGGTATTCTGACCCGGAAATTGAAGGATGCCTCGAGGAACTCCAGAGGAGAGATGCTGGCTAGAGGTGCAAAAGGTATGGGGGAGGGAGTTATATGGAGGCAGTAATGTCTATTTTCATGTTGTACATCTTCCTTCTTTTAGAAAATTCAAATAAAATGTATTGCAACAAGGACATTCTCAATTTCCTGTGACATCTGCAATGGTTCTTACTCTACTGCCCATAGCACATGATACTGCCTATGTCCTACTTTTAGATATCTTCCATCTGGACTACTGCAGTGCCAAATATTCGGGTATTCCTTATCAGTAGCTGGCTAAACTTGGAACATATCATAATCACAGGAATTGATAGTACACTACACTTAGCTAAATTAATTTCTCACAATATGATTTGCGGCAAAT
Source organism: Lissotriton vulgaris (assembly GCF_964263255.1). Lineage (NCBI taxonomy): Eukaryota > Metazoa > Chordata > Amphibia > Caudata > Salamandridae > Lissotriton > Lissotriton vulgaris. The sequence continues at coordinate 1,715,927,685 of NC_141689.1, read as the reverse complement.
CCCATTTAGCTAAAAGCAACTTATATTTAATTTCATTTTAAATTGCACTCACCTATAAAGCGCCAACTCAGAAGGCTGTGGCCATATTTGCCATGAAAACATTTAACCAGACAAACATTTTAGATCTATTTTCAAATGTGTATTTTGCCATCACAAGCACCAGAAATATTACTGTTATAGTTATGCTAAATTTGTAAAACTGCAGTTGCATAATTACGACTCATGTAATTCATGTAATAAAATACTTGAATATATCCATTTAAATTGCTCTCTTTTTTTTTTTAGTTTGTGGTAAAACATACTGGGATTTGAAGAAAAACAATTTGGGTTTATGATCACTATATACAATTTATACTAAAATCCAACATGTGTTAGAGGAAGGGACAATTGCCTAGATGCATCAAGCGTTTTTGCATTCGCAAACGGCCGTTTGCGAATGCAAATCCCGTTTTTGGGATGCATGAAGCATTTTGCTATTTTCGCTATTTAAGAAATCGCAATTTTATTGCAATTTCTTAAATTGCGATTGCATTTAAGAAATCGCAATTTTGCGATTTCCGAAATGCAATGCATGATTACTTTAGAATTGCGAATTCGCAATTTGGAAGGGGTAAATTAGCATGAAGTTGAACGTCATGCTAATTTACTTAAAACTTTCAAAAATGCACTAGTTGCATATTTGAAAGTTTTAATTTACACACACACATGTCCTTGGGTCATGTGTGTGTGTAAATTGCACTTACAGTTCAATTTCAGGGGTGCAGGGAGGGGTTCTTTGAACCCACCCTGCACCCTTGAAATTGCATTCACATTTTGCGAATCGCAAATTGAAATTCGCAAAATGTGAATGCCTTCCCATTGATTCCTATAGGCCTTTTGGCCCATAGGAATCAATGGGAAGGGTTTTCCTTAATTGCGTTTTGCAAATTGTGAATCGCAATTAGGGAAATTTACCGAATCGAAAAATAATTTGCGATTTTTTGATGCATTGCATTTTGCGATTTCTTAATTGCGATTCCTTAATTTTCGCAATTAAGAAATCGCAAAATGTTACAATGATGCATCTAGGGGAATATTCCCATTTTGAGCAGGAGTCTTTCAAGAGTAGTGCAAATTGAAGCATGACAAATATAAACATCTGCATGTGTGTTATTGCAAACCGAAATCATATTCAGTATAGCAAGCAATCTACAGTGAATGCCTCCATTGCACGTGAGTATATAGCATAATAACATACAATTACAGAAAAATGCAATTACAAGACACCATAAAATATTCATATTCACAGGCAGAAAGCCGTTCAACATCCCTTAGGATACCTTTGCTTAAACAATGATCGTATGTTTCACATGGACTAATGCAACTCCAAAGCACTGAATAAAACGCACTTCCGACAATTTACATTTTTTTTTTGCATTAGTAATCCGTTGCAACCTACTTTTTCAGTAGCGAAAATGATTTTAATGCTGTGTAAATACTGTGTTTAAAGATGAGTAAGAGCTTATGGTTTTTGCCATTGTAACTTAAAGGAATTTCAATCAGCAAACCACCCTGCAAAACACAAAACGCACCCTTCCACATTTAGAAAACAATCAATTATTTCGATGGAGAAAAATCTATAAATCAACAAACATACATTTTCGTACATGGCAATGTTCTTGCGCTCAAACTGCTTGATGCGAGGAGTAAATTTACCATGCGGAATCGCCCACATATATTTTACCATTTTACCTTAACAAGCTGAAATGCAGAAAATAAAGTTTGACTATCTCTGAAATGTATGAGAGAGTCAGACAATATGTTAAACACACTTCTTGGCACATTAGCACCAAGAGAACACCCTGCAAACTCAGCAGAGAACAGATATCGGCAATGCCAATAGGTCTGTACGTGTATGTGTTTCTGTAGAAGCAAAACACAGTAGAATGGATATTGGTTCTGTTTAAATGTTCAGGTGACAGTTGCACGGTCAAGTCAGACCTAAAAATCTATGTCATTCAATAAAAAAATTAAAAACAACTTTATTCGCATTTAATAAATGCATAAACGTACATATGATAAATAACATAGTATGATGGTGGACAAAACCATTCTAAAATCATCAGTTGAATGTTTGTTAAAATACCACGTCACAGACATGTCCAACACGATAAATTTAGCAGCAAGATAAGCACCATACGACAATCCATTATCCACAAATTAAAGATTATAAAACAAATTATTAAAACCGTCCAATTAAGAACAGCCCCACTCCAAGCCAAGCTCCTACTAATACCACAGAAAGCTACCATTGTAGTAACATCCTTACAGCACATCAATAGATAATAAAAACAAACTATTAAAACAAATACAATGGAGCAACTCCACTCGCTGATACACTCTCCTAGTACACAGGGCTTAATATAAAAAAATCGTAGTCATGTAGCAAACGAAAGGGGTTTGAAGTGTGTTAATGACTATCAAAACTCAATTTTGTTAGCATTGGATAGGTACCATTGTTCCTTTCCATTTTATAAAAACGAGCAGAAAAATATGTGACATAGTTTGTAAAGATGATATAATGAATATTAGAACATTGGAATGTTGGTAGCTCCATTGAAAACAATGGAGTGCTCCAGGCTTATAATGGCTGGTAGAAGCCCGTAGCTCCAACATTCCAATGTTTCTTTGTTCACAGCTCTGGCTGTGAACAGGGCCGGACTGGCTACCGGGCATTTTGGCATTCTGCAGAGCTGGGGGCTGATGTCACTGCAGTCGGGGCTAATTTCGTAGATGGAGACCTGCGTGTGCTTCAAAATCAACAATGCAAAACGAATGTTCCCATCAACTGAATCAGCCCCCAGCTCTGCAGAATGCCAAAATGCCCGGTAGCCAGTCCGGCCCCGGCTGTGAACAAAGGCTTCAGGGAGTCTGAGGGGATTTCATTCCCCTCGCACTCCCTGAAGGCTTTTTTTATTTGTTAGAACATTCTGCCCTCTAGTGGCAGAATGTTCTAATAGCCTTATAGCCCTTCGTAGCAGGGCTATACTGGCTATTAAAGTCCCACTGCCTTTTTAAAGTCCCTTGCCTTCGGCTCTGGCCTTTAACGCTGCAGCAGGCCTTTAATAGCCAGTATAGCCCTGCGGTCTATAAGGATGTATGATTTCCCTGGATATCCTACCAATAGGGGAAATAGTTCAGTCTCTTACTAGCTAATAAATATCGGTGCAAATTATTTGAGATGAAGGAAAGATAGGATTCATTGCCTATGGCTCTAAGCAAGTTCTGGTAAAATAAAACCATAGGTTTACTTTGATTGTGATGCCAATGTTCTTAATCACACTTATTTATAAAAGCCTCTCCTAACTTAGTTTTGGAAAGGACAAGCATTTTGAGGGTGATGTATATAGAAAAGCTAGGCCCAGATCTGTGAAGGACTGCTTAACATAAGCAAACAATTGGATTCTGTTTGCACCGTCAAGATTGATAATATCATTTAGTTTCACTTGATTTAACATAACCGAGTCCCTCTTACAAATTCTCAACCAGAGAAAGAGCGGGGGTATATCTGTCCATATCAGTGATAAATGGGAAACCAAGTTCTTTATGGGCAATCAGATTTGAGCAAGCCTGCGAGACTGAAAGCAGCTTTTAACAAACGTTTTCTCCACTGACTACAGGGTACCTCTTGAGGTGAATTTCATATTTCAGCGCCATAAGTAGCTATGGCGACAGATTTTTCTATATAGACGTCTACCATTTCTCTACATAGCTTTTTGTCCAGTATTAGCAGCTATACTTCATTTCAGCATATTAGTTCTATTTTCTACCATTACGGACCAATTAAGTTTGGAATCAAAAAGGAGACCTAAGTATGTAAAAGACTCTACGCATACAAATGGTGACCCATCTAAATTTAATGAAATTAGCTTTTTCCTTTCTGAGCCTGATGTCATAACAAAAGTTTTTGATTTGTTTATTTCCATATAGTTTGAGTAAGGTTTAATCAAGCGCTCAAGGGTCATAGGTGTTCTGTCCATCAAGACCGCATCATCTGCGTAGAGAAGAGCAGGGAGCAATAAGCCACCAGCAGATGGAACATCTCTACACACCCGTCTAAACCACTTGTCAAGTTTAAACAGTTTCGCACATTCCCCCTGTTTTCCAAACCTAATTACTGTCTCTGCCTCTCTAAACATTTATCTAATAAAAAGAATTATGGAGTTTTCCACGCCGATCGACTCCAAAACAACCCCCAATTTAGTGTGCCTCATGCAATTGAAGGCTCCGGACAAGTCCATAAAGCCATATACAACTGACCTTCTTTAGCATAAACATATTTCACAGCGAGCAAGGCAAAATTTAGGCCTTGATCAATTGTGCCCTACCTTTTCTAAACCTGTTTTGGCCTACTGCTAAAACATTGTTTTCAAAAGCCCACACCCCCAATCTGTTTAAGAGCAATCCCTCCATTGACTTGGCTGTGCTGCCCAACAAGGAGATTGGACAGTAATTTGCGGGAGTCAAGGGATCTCCCTTCTTGTATATAGTAATGATCACAGACTGTTTACAGGATGTCGGGGACCCACTTTAGTAACAGCATTAAAGACTTGGGTCAGGAGTGAGGCCCACACATTTTTGTGTAAAAATAATTATCTAGTGGGATCCCATCCGGGCCCACTGCTTTTAAGGCAGGGGATTGGCGGAGTGTGAGCTCCATTTCATTTAAGGAAAGCTTCATCCCTAGTTCGGCCACCATCAAGTCGTCTGGCTCATTAGTAATACTATCCCTTCCAACCTGAAAAATGCTTTGGAAATGGACAGGCAAGTAGACTCTTCAATATGAAGGTCAAGAGAGGGGCTGCCCTGATCCTGCAAAAAAAGGGCGTTAACCACCTTCCAAAATGTCTTACGGTGTTTACTCCCAGAGGCCTCGCACATGTTTTCTCGTGCTTATCCTACAACTGCTTTTTTCTTACCACCGTAGTTTTCTGGTAGTCAGCTCGTAGCTTCCCTATCAAGTCTTTGTTCCTAGGATTTATTTTAAGAGCTGTGCAGAGTTGTTTGTAGGTCCTCGAGCAGTCGGCCTCAAACCATCATAACACATGTGGAGTGTGTCTTGTTGCTGGTCTCGAGAGATTAGATATTAGAGATGTCAAAATTCTACTAAATGCTGTTACTACTTGGTGACTATCAGAGTGAATATCTAGACACAGTTGGATTTCATGCAATACCTCTTTTACCACCTTTGGGAGAAAAACAGTTGAAACTATTTTCTCCCTCTTGAGTGTAAATCCATTTTTTTGCTCAGATTAGGTTTAGGGGAAGAGAGGCCATGTAAACCAAAAATGGAGAAAGGCATGGTCACTAAATTATGTCAACTCAGCCATATGGACCTAATATTTCTTTTAAAATGTGCTTGAATAATTATGAAAACGATTGTAGAAATAGCCCCTGCTCGTTGGGGAGAAGATCACCTGTAGTAGGGTGACACAGGTTTATTATGCTTTTATAACAACTCTCACTTATAATCAGTCAACGTTCCAGCCTATTTACACTGTAGACAGTATGCGGGTGCAGGCAACATGATGAGAACCCGGGTCACACCCTTCTGTGTTGCCTGCATACCCAGCGCTGAGCCCTGTAAAAAACGATGATCCCTCAACTTTTCTGATCTGACAACAACCATTCCTAATGATGACAGAGATCTCCCCAATACAATGTGTGTCCCTGTAATAAGATGCCTAAATATTGTCTGTCCAATAAAGTTTACTTTGAATAAAAATTTTCAATAACATTAGGTCAGCGCTCTAGTCGACGCTGACTACTGTAGTCACTGCCACACCGATGAGAGACGGTGTTTGGCCATGCTAGCGACGCGGCGTGATGGCGCGATCACATGCCGCTGGCACCTTCGCCAGCAGCCACCGAGTGCCCCAAATGGCTGCCACTACCTTATTAAGACAGGAGATACAATGGCCCCAACATCGACGGGGTCCGGTTACAGAGGGAGATTCCAGGTTCAAGCAGGTGCTTGGCTTTGCTGGCGTGAGTAGATATCAGTGCTACACACAACATACCAGATAAGTAACTCTCTGCAGAGGGGCAATGCTCGCCTGGTTTTGACAGCAATTGTTATGTTAATGTTATGGTAATTTCGATTTATATAGCGCCAAATCACCGACAGGTCTCTTAGCGCTTGCTTTGGGAACCCGTCCTGGCTTTCCCTGCGAGATAACACCTACTGGGCATCCCCAAGGTGAAGACCAGGCATCCCATTGCGGTGGGGCCATAGTGGAGATTAAGCAAGCTATTGCCCAGAGTTGCAGAGTGTGAACCCATAATTCGAGTAGGCACCAAGGCGAGAATTAACGAGTCCGTGGACATTTTTGAGCTCAAGACCCTGTCGCGTTGGGAATTGAACCCTGGTCCCGGTCTGACCTCTGCATCAGGGACTGCCTCCTCTAACCAGGGAGCCACACTTCTCAACAATTGTTTCCCCTTTCTCTTACAGGGTGTGCCTACTAGCTACCACCCCCCTCCTGAGAACCATGATGTGAATAATGATTACATCCAATGTAAGCATTGATTGACTATATGTTTCCCACAATTGCAAAACCACCAACCACTTGACACTCTATGGGTTGGTAAATGTCACAATGCTTTGCAGTGCACTATAAAAGCACGTAGACCACTCAACGTCCTAGTTGGTATTTTGGTCCAGTAGTGCTACTATCACAACTTTCCTCCACATGTAGAGTGGCTTTTCTTCTCAACCACTCACATTAAATGGGGAATATTGATGCACTCCCTTCTCTCACAATATAGCATCACAGGTTTGTGAGGTTTCTTTAGAGTGCACAATTTGAGAGGAGCACTCCTGTTTGGAACATTCTGAATTAAGCTGACGCCTTTGACATGGTGTAAGACTAATTGCTGTCATCTTTATATGTTTGTCTTTGTTTGTTTCTCCTCTCAGATAACTGCTGGGTGCCAAACACATTCAAGTACCTTTACTGCAGTAGACTTTGAGGAAATAATTTTTTCTATTTGTTACACTGTGATTACTTTGTTAGGGTGAGCCTTAGCGTGCTCACAGTGCTGCGGTCTTCACACTGGTCCTGATGAATGCCTAGCAATTTGCATCTTAATAGACAGAAACATGTCAACCTGACTTGGCGAGGCATAGCTGAACAATCTATCCAGCTTTCCAACTGCCCGCTCCACTAACCTTTCCTAAAAGATGTGTTATTAAATTCTAAGTTCAGGGATACCAGACTTTTATGTCCTATCTTGCTCCTACGGGAAGATATGCAGGTAACAACTGTAGCCATCATTCCCCATGATAGCCTATAGGCAAGATAGCCTTATAATTGTGAACAACGAAAATGGCTGTCATTCACTACCAGAGCATGTCAACTGCACTAGTACATGCTCTACCTTTCACATACACTGCACCCTGCCCAAGGGGGTACCTTGGGCATTCCATAGGGGTGACCAATGTGTACAGAAAGGGAAGAGTTAGGCCTGCTCAGTGGGAACACTGACCAGGTGGACATGGCAGTTCACCAACTGCACACAGGCACTGTGGTGGCAGGCCTGAGACACCATTTTAGGGCAACTCATGTGGGTGGCACAATCAGTGCTGCAGGCCCACTAGTAGTATTTGAATCATCAGCCCTGGCACACTCAGTGCACTTTACTAGGGACTTCCTGGTCATACAAATATGCCAATCATGGATAACCCATCACAATAACAATTTATACAGAGAGCATATGCACTTTAGTACTGATCAGCAGTGGTACAGTGCCCAAAGTCTTATTGCCAACAGCCACAGGTCAGGAAAAATAAGGGAGGAAGAAGCAAAATGTTTGGGGATAACCCTGCAAAAAGGGCCATTTCCAACAGGAGGGTGTTGCATACCAGTGATTGGCGAGGTGGAATGCTGATCTTACAACTTTCTGTTTTTTAGTAGTAACTTACACTCTGTGTTTGTGAATACTGAAAACCAGTAAACTTACTGAAAAGTGTTAACATACTCAAAAGCGTAAGTTACATTTGAGAATCAGGCCCATAGTGTACATTATGTCCTGTGTGAAATGGCAGGAGGAGAATCAGTGTACACCATATGCCACAACAATCACTCAATACCAGCAGGCCTTAACTAACAAGGGAATGCAATACTGGAGAGACAAAACTGCCAATTGTCCAATCCACACTGTATAGAGCTGCCATCTTTTTGCAATAGTGTAATCTTAAAACAAGATATGATGGGTGGAGTGTTTACAAAAATCTCAGTTAAAGGTAATTGGTAAAGGTTGTAGTTTAATTCATATGTTTTGTTCATGTACCTGGGCAGCTTTCAGTCACCATAAGTAAGCACAATTAGCATACTTTAATACGTGGCTTAATAGCAGAAATTATGTATGGTCTGCCAATGTTCACAATATGGTTCAGATTACGACTTTGGCGGTGTGGTGCTGGGTCTGCCATGCTGCAGCATCGGCAAAACTGTGGTCGGGCTACCTGCCAGATTAGGAGTTTCCTCCTGTCTGGTGGGTTTTTGGGGGGCACAGCTATGGGAACACTAAAAACAGTTATTGCATGGCATGGACTGTTAAGTCCATGCTGTGCGGGAACTGGAATGAATGTGCATAGGGGCATATGTTGTGCTCCCTGAGTGCATCCCCATGCGGAGGAAGCAGAGGGGGCCTTGCAGGACCCTCTTTGTTTGCTCTCTGCCGCTGGTGGAGAGGAAACTTGAAATGTGCTTGGAGGGACCTCTGCAAATTGTGAGCTCCTGACTGCCGCAAAACTTCCAGGGAGCGGCGGATCCATGATGGTTGCGGCAGGGTTATGGCGGTCAGACCAGCCTCAACGTAATTAGGTGGTTGGGAGACTGCCACCACTGCACCCCATGTGTCTGGCAGTCCGTCGACCACCAGATTTGCAATCGGGCCCTATGTAAAGAAAAAGGGAAATAAGGGAACTTTAAAGAAACCGCATGAAACAGGTCCATACATCATGATATATCAAAAATAGCACCAATTAAAAGTGGTGGAAATTGTACAAATGGAGCATTTAAAGTCTGAAACCCACAGCTTCATATTAATAATCAAATATTATAACTGAAAGACAATAAAAATGTCCCCCAAGTCTTGTCAAAGATGGAACATGCAATCGCATGTTTATACTTCACGCATGGAAGAAAAGTGAGTTGGAGGGAAAAGGGATCTTTTTTATCTGTATGCAGCTGTCTAACTATTCTGTGCTAATAGCTGCACATCTTGTTCTTTATCGAAATCACTCCCTTCTTTTAAGACCTGTCTCTTGGTTTTACTTCATTCTTTCCTTACTTTAATTTTAGATCTTTGTTTTAATTTTTAAATTGGCTCTCTTTTTTCATTAGCAGTTTCTTAATTCGTTTTCTCTTGCATGTGTCATGCTTGTTCTTTTGTTTTTTGTTTACTAGCTCCTGTTGCAGTTTAGGCTCCATGAACAATTATTATTGTGGCAATGAACCAGGAAATGATCAAAAGCCATAACTCAACTCCATGCCATGTAGGAGCCTCTGCTCGGCAATATAAACATATATTTACACCCACAAGCCTTCAAATGGATTTAACCTGGTGGTATGTTTTGGGGAGTCAAAGGTGTGAACATGTAGAATCCATTGGTTTCAACCCGCCGCGGTCGGTAGTGGGATGACCTGCAGGTCGGTGACGTGGGGAGGGGGAGGGGCAGGGTGGGGGTTGGTAATGTATGGATTAAGGAGTTTTACAGGTAAGTAAACATATAAATAAATACATAAAATGAATTTCATGCGCGCACTGCATCGCGGCTGGTTTCAACTCTTGAGGCATTCCGAAACGGCGGACGAACTTTAATACAATGTGATGCAATGCTACATTGCAACCAAATAGCGAGTGAAAACCAGTGCGATATCTACTATGAAATTGCTCTGTTTTTTCTCATCCTCAGTGCTGGTATACTTTAGGCTGCCATGAGCCAATGCACCAATGCATATTCCCTTGCAACATAATGTGTGTGTTCTGTAAAGCGTATTATTTTGACAGGAAGGAGACCTTCCAGTACAAAAACTATTCTTCAGTACTGTCCCACTTACAAAGCAGCATTGATGCTAAGCTTGAAAACTATGGATACATTAAAACGTTTTCTCTCTGTTATGCCTGACTCCAGGGGGCATAAGGTTTTGGCTCAACTCTGGTCTGGTAGCATAGGAACATCCATGTACTTCCTAAGGAATGGCCCCCTAGACCCAAAAGAAGAATAAATTCGCTCCTACAACTATTTTGCCATGCTTTGACCAACATTCCAACGTAAATCTTGATTTGCATTGGAAAATAAATCACCACGACATTGTGTGCCTGGTTGGCATCACAAAAGTAACTCGATAACCCAGTTGAAGTGTTACTAAATCTGACCCGTCATGCTTTTCAAAAAGGGTTTCAAACCAAAGTGTTCCAGCTCACCTAGAACTGACTGTAACACAATCAAATATTGCAACTGCCAAACATTAGGATTGTATATAATGCACCTTTTTCTCATCTCCTCCTGGATTTTTGTGCTTTATAGTAATTCATTGGTTTTTAATTCGACATCTGGGGCCCAATTTGGGCCTATTTACAAGGGCATTGCTCCACCAAAGCATCACTTTTTATGAAGCTCCTGTGGTGCAGTGACCTGCTCCATATTTACATGCGTTGCTAAGCCATTTTGCGTGGCTTAACGCTGCATTGTAAATTTTGTACACTTTTACACAGTTTTCTGGGTCATAGGGGCGTGCAATAGGTGTTGCTATGGTTGTTCCACTGCAGCACCCATTGCATTTTGATGCTGCCCCAGATTTACAAGGATCCGTGAACCAGAGGCAGAGCCAAAATCTAATGCCATTGAAAAGCAGGGATTAGAGTGGCACAGCGACAGGAAATACTTTTATTTCTCCTTGTTCTTTGATGTTTCTATGTGTGCTCCATTCTGCAGCACACACAGAAGGAGCAAATAGTTTTTAATGATTGCTTATGTGCAGGAAGGTGTCTCTTCAGTCACATAAACAATCATCTCTGTGACCCAAGGGAAAACGCAGGAGTGCACCACAGTCTTGTGAATACGGTGCATCCCTGCTTTTTTCAAATCACGCAACGCGGCCTTCCTAAATTGCTTGCAGCGCTGCGCTGCACCATTTTTTTTATAAATATGCTCCATAGTTTGTTAAACAGTTTTCTTTTGGATATCCTTTTCTCGTTAATATGTGCTATAATTTATGACAAAATAAGTGCCATAATAGAGATTTTTGTCTCTCTTGGTGTACAATGAACCATGGCACCCTGTGGACCAGCTTCATTGGTTAAAGGTCATTTGAATATATTTTTGTTGTTTAAACAATACATCTGACATCAAATACGTCAGCTTCGCTGTGCCTAGTTCACATTTAAATAAGTAAGCTGTGCCTTCTTGCATGTTTTAACGAAACATATGAGCTAGATAGTATGCAATACAACAGCAAAACTGCAGCAGCTGCAAATGTAGAAATCTGCACCATTTCATGAGCTAGATAGTTATAGGGTTGACCTGAAATCACACTACACTACTTTGGCATTTCACTAATGAATGCAAATATTTAACGAAAATAGATTCGCATAACAAATATCTCAATAATGACTTTTCGAAATATTGCCAACCTACTTCATTATTCCACCCAGTTCTAAACATGTTTGCTAACTGCTGTTCCCCGCGTGGCTTCCAGCAGGTTATCAGCAAGGTCTTTTTTTACCACCTTCCCCAACCCAGGGAGGGTCTCAGGCAATCCTCTGGGATCCAGGAAGCTTCATCACTGTCGCCCCCCCTCCCCCACCTTTGTGTGCCAGTTATTTTTGGGAAACACTTCTCATGGGAAGGGGTGCGCGTATGACACGTCAGCCCATTAAACAAACATCCTGCTTTTGAGTAGCCACATATATGTCAATAGGGAGTTATCAGTGCCACATTTTGAAAACAAATGCGCAGATAGACACCTCTGTCTTTGCGTGGGACTGCAAGGAGTGATGTAAATCACTTTGATCTCAAAGGGAAGAGACAAACGTGGGTGGTGGAATTAGATAAACAGTCCGCTACTGCTGTCATATTTAGGAGAGGCAGATAATATACTTGTGGGAGTCAGTTTGCCACAAAGTAGAGTGAATGTTGTGAGGTCTTGGAGGGAATTGTGTGTGAATTTCACCATGATAAGTTGGGGAACATTCACCAATTAATACTGGTTTAGCAACATTTACAAATTATAGATCCAAGCATCTGAAATCTGGAATGCCTCTTGAACAGTGCCAGTCAAAGGACTGAGGACTGTTGGAAGTGAAGATCTAATGCATTATGGCCCACATGCATCAACAATGCCATTTGCGATTCCTTATTATAGAAAAATAAGGATTCGCTAATAAAGAATAGCAAAAGGCTATGCATGAAGAAATCGCAAAAAAAATGTCATTTCTTAATATTCCTTAATTGCGATTCGCAAATTGCGAGTCGCAATTAAGGAATATCTCCCCATTCATTCCTATGGGCCTAGGCCCATAGGAATGAATGGGAAGACATTCTCAATTCTCAATTTGCGAATCGCAATTAGCGAATCGCAAATAGAGAATGCAATTCCAAGGGTGCAGGGGTGTCCAAAGGAAACCCTGTTGCACCCCTGAAATTGATCTGTGAACATATGTTGCATACACACATGCCCTTAGGGCATGTGTGCCCTTAGGGCATGTGTGTGCGCAACATGAAACTTTCAAAGTTTTTGCAAATTACCATGAAGTTGAACTTCATGATAATTTGCTACTCCTATTAGCGAAATCGCTAATTTTTTTACTTTGATGCATTGCATTTAAGGAATTTCAATTTGGGATTCCTTAAATGCAATCGCAATTTAAGGAATCTCCCTTTAGAGATTCCTTAAATTGCGATTTTTGCATTTGGGATGATGCATCCAAAATGCAAAAATACTGGTCGCAAAGGGGCAGATTCTGAGAATCTGCCCGTTTGCGACCAGATTCTGAGAATCTGCCCGTTTCCGACCGGTTTTTGCTTTGATGCAGGTGGACCTATATTCTTTTGTGGGTGCAAAGTCTGCGATTCAGAAAATAACAGAGTTTGTGTCTACGAAAGAGTATGTTGTAATGTATAAATGGTACTCTGCGAACCAGAAACATCTTGAAAAATTGAAAGGTTGAGAGGATTTCAGATTATGTAACAATGTTTCTTCTGATTTGTAGTGTAATGCATCATTGCTGACCTGTCAAAGCATGTGATATCGATTTACAAAGTGGAAGCTGCCCATGACAGTTTCCTCTTTTGTGAATCAAAGGTGGAGTATCAGAGGGAGCAGATAGTAGTATAAGGCACCACTGTCCAGTGCCGTTCGAGAATACCTATTATATTTTGTGATTCCAACCTCCAAATGCATTGCAAGACACTTTAACCCTTGAGTTACTAGGATCAGGTTCAGTCGCAAGACTTGGGTCACTTTACAGTAGGAGCTCATTCCAATAGGCAGAGCAGCTTTTATGCATATGCAGGAAAGAGGCCAAAATGGGGAACTGCAGATGCCCATTCTCAGCGAGTAGGTTAACTAGGATCTAAAGAAAGGTGGACCCAGGGTTACACAGGACTTTTGTCCGGCTGGGCGAAGGTTTGTGTCAGCTAAATCAGGTAAACTGACTACACACGGCTGAACCAGGAAGGGACAATATATTTGTGGTGAAGAAGAAAGAAGGAGGAAATAGGGACAACTTATAGACATTCATAATTATTTTATTTATTTTTATTTTCATTTAGAAGTTTTCTATAGCGCTAACAAGACCCGAAGGTAGCAGAGCGCTTTACAGTAAAAGGAATGAAAAGGTGAACAACAAGCCATGTAACAAGTAAAGGCGCTCAACGAAAGACAATTTTGGAGGAGGAAAAGTTCGTACAGTAGGACTTCTTGGTAATAGGATACAGAGATACCACATAGTTCTGGGGATGCTTGCTGATCCTAGTTAACCACGACCTAGGGAGCGGATAAGGAACAAGGATATGAGTTGGCTCTTGAATTCTGCATAGGACGGTATGGTTCTGATGTGCGGGGGGATAGAGTTCCATATTTTGGGGGCCTTTCCCTGTGAAGGAGCAGTCCGTAGTTCTCTTCTTTCTGGTTTTTGGTAGGATGAGCAGCAGGGAGTTAGAGCTTATCAAATTTCTAGCTTGGCCTGCTTTTTTGAGCTTGTTTGCCAAGTATTCTGGTTTTCCGGTATGGAGGGCCTTGTGGGTTAGGCAGGCTGTTCTGAAGGTACTACGCATTTCCACCAGGAGCCATTCGAGTTCTTTGAGTGCTGGGGAGATGTGGTCAGATTTTTTGCATCCTGTGATCATTCTCGCTGCCACATGCAGTGTTGTTTTTAAAGGGGCCAGATGCGATTTGGGGATGCCTGTTAGGATTGAGTTCCCATAGTCCAGTCTAGATAGGACTAGAGATTGAGTGGCTAGTTTAAGGTCCTTGTTGCGAATGAAAGGTTTGATTTTGTTCAGAAGTCTGAGGTTAAAGAATGCACTTTTTGCCAAGTTCTTAATGTGGTTTGTCAAGGTTAGTTTGGGGTATAGGGTGAAACCCAGAGATTTTACGGAGTCAGCTAGCGTGAGAGTACCTTTAAGAGCATTGATCGACTTCAGCCACTCGATGATTTGAGGGTTGTCTTCTTTGTTTGAGATGAGAAGAGTTTCGGTCTTGTCGGGATTGAGTTTCAGGTGATTCTTTGTCAGCCAATCTTGAACATCATCTAGGACAGCATTTAGTCTGTGGATGTCATTAAGAGAAGAGGTTTCCAGGTAGATCTGCGTGTCATCCGCGTAGAGGTGGAAGTGGATGTTGGCATTCCTGAGTAGTTTGGCGAGCGGTTACATATAGATGTTGAAGAGCTGAGGAGAAAGTACTGATCCTTGGGGGACACCCTTGTTGACTTGCTGGGTTTCGGACGTGAAGTTCTTCATTTTTATTATTTGCGAGCGGTTATGTAGAAAGGAGGAAAACCACTCGAGAACTACCTCGCTGAGGCCAGCTCTTACTTGCAGAGTCTTGATGAGGAGCTTATGGTCCACCGTGTCGAAAGCTGCGGATAGATCAAGGAGTATGAGGAGGCAGCACTTGTCTGCGTCAAGAGAACCGTGAATGTCGTCTATGATGTTCAGCATTGCGGTTTCAGTGCTGCGGCCTTGTCTGAAGCCGGATTGGAGGGGGTCCAGGAGATTGATGTTGTCCAGATGATGCGTCAATTGCAGGAGTACGCAGCGTTCCAGTGTTTTAGCGAGCAGAGGGAGGTTAGATATCGGTCTGAAATTGTTCAAGTCAGTTGAGTCAAGACCGGGTTTTTTCAGCAGAGGGGTGACTTGTCCAATTTTTAGACAGTCGGCGACCACTCCGCTTTGTGGGGAGCTGTTTATGCTAAGGTGAGCTTCATTTTTTTGATTAGTGAGGGAGGAATGGGGTCTGAGATGTGTGCTGATGGTTTGGAGGTCGAGATCAACGAGATTATCTAAGTTTCCTGCACGGGGTGAAAGCTTAGCCAAAGGAGAGGAGAGGAGCCGGATGGAAGGGCCTGTGGGATAGCCGCGTTGCTCTTCTGGAGGTGTAAGTTGTTGCTGTCTAGATATAATTCGATTTTTAAGACCTTATCGTTGAAGAAGCTGGCAAAGTTATCGCATAGTTCTTTGGACGCCTGCAGGGGTGCGGGCAGAGGCTTGGATGTTTGAAGTCTGATTATGTTGTAGAGGTCCTTAGGTCTGTTTTTGGAATTGGCTAGTGCCTCACGGAAGAAGCTGGATTTCTTGTTTTTGAAATGGTTGTTATACTTCCTGCAGGCTGTTTTTAGTTGTAAGCGAAGGATGGCTGTTGGGTTGTTTCTCCACTTTATTTCTTCGGCTCTCAGGGTTCTTCTTTCTGCGTTGAGGTCCGCATTGAACCAGGTTCTAGATGGGGTGGCACGGCTTCTTTTGAGCTTTAGAGGAGCTAGATTGTCGAGAATGAAGACTAGCTCAGAGTTATAGTGGTCGATGAGATCATTGGTCGAAAGGTGCAGACAGTTGTCTGGAAGACGTGAACTTAGCTGACCTTATAGGATGTCTTGGGTACTTGGGAGAGGTTTCTCGACCATTTGGGGGGGTCTTGAGGAGGTTTAAGCGGGATGGTGGGGTGATTGATGTGAAATAAGATCATATGGTGATCTGACCAGTCAATGGGAAGTATGTGGTTGACCGTGATTGAATTATTTTGTGCAATGATGGCGTCCAGGATGCCTCCTTTGTAATGTGTCTCCTCAGTACAGTGTTGAGTAAGGTTGTTATCGGCGAGGAGGCTGGATAGCGATCTGATTAGAGGGTTATGAGTTTCATTCCATCGGAGATTCAGGTCACCAAGAATTACGTTTTTGGAATCGCTGAGTGCGTCATGTGCAATCAGGTTGAATAGTTGTTCACCAAACTCGTTGTTTCTGCGAGTTTCTACTAGAGTAGGTGGCACAGTAGAGAGTCATTGTCTTTGGTCTTGATGACAGCGGATAGACATTCAAATGAGTCGTACTCGAAGGAGGAGGTTTCTGTGATGCTCCAGCTGTCCTTGTGGATGATAGCGGCCCCACCTCCTCGTTGCTCTATCCTGTCTTTGGAGATGAGGGAAAAACCAGGTGCAACCAGCATGTCTAGGCAGGGAGGAGATGTCTTATTTAGCCAGGTCTCAGTGAGGAACGCAACGTCAATGTCATGTGTGAGGATAGCTTCGGCTAAGTCCGTTGCGTGTAGTGAGGCCGATCTGCAATTGATTAGGAGGCAGTTGGTGAGTTTCTCCTGATTGCTGGTGTTTTTGTCTTTAGCCTCTCTAGGTATAGCAGTGAGGACTGGTAATCTCTGGCGTTTGAGAGTGGGTGGATCTTTCCGGTGACCCGTGATTACTTGGATTTTAGATTTAGGTGAATCTGAAATGGGAGAGTCGTAGGTAGCGGCTAGTAAGGCTGCTTCCCTGTCAGACATAGGAGCTTTTGATCTAAGCGGCCTGGAGGTCAGGTGTTTTGAGCCCGCTAGGGTGGAAGATGAGATTGAGGTTAAGGGCCTGGTGCATGGGGCTCTGGTTGATTCTGATTTTTTGGGACCGGAACCCAGGTCCTTGGGATAGGGATCGATCGGCTGGGCACTGAGGGCTTCTGCGGGCCCCTGGGTGATGTTGGCGTTGGTGAGGAGGGGGGTTCGGAGAGGGGGTTTGTGGGGATTACAGGCTATACCGAGGTTAAAGAGGATTTCTATTTAGCCTTGGGTGATAGTGTTGACCTGGTTTTCAAGGGCTGTGAGCCGCTTTGTTATGGAATCAAGGGAGGGGTTGTGGGCATCTGGAGTGGGGCCGAGCGTGTTAAGGTTCGAGAGGATGGGTTGGGAGATAGGGATCAGGGTAGAGGGCGGGGAAGGGGTGGGGAGAGGGCTAGGAGAAGGTTTAGACGTGGGCGAGATAGGGAGAGGGACAGGAGGGGGATTAGACAGGGGAGGTTTGAGAGTTGGGGGGAGACTCGAGAGGAGGCTCATTGGCTGGGGACTGCCTGTTGGCAGGGAGGCACTCAAGTATGGCATCCAGCAGCAACAGGAAGTAGACAGAGGCTTTCCCTGTTTGGGCCAAGTGCCCAAACCTTGTAGAAGCAATCTGGACAGATGCAGACACATTGTGCTAACGGGGAGTCACATAAGTGAAAGTTATTCTAGCCCATTCCTCAACTAAGCGTGACTAGGAAAGGACAGCCTGGTGCAAGGAGGAGATTGTAAGCCTTGCCAACCTTGACTCTGTTTTCTGGTCCATAATTATGTTAACACCAGAGTCTGGGCTTCTACGGGAATTCACAAGGGCATATTATCAAGCCCATTATCGCCGCTTTAGCGGCAGTTTCCTGCCGATAAAAGAGGCAATAATGTAGCCTCCTTTCAAGATAATATGGCCCTTTTAATTTCCCGGCCCGTGCCTAGAAAATATTGGGGCATATTACAAAGCAATAGCGATAATTATCGCTATTGCTTGGTTAGAGACAAAAATTTATCGGTGAGCTGCGGCGATTTTTATCGCAGATAAACCTTGGTATTACCAAGGTTTATCGCAAATGCGATAAAAAACGGCCGCAATGCATGAATATCGCTGAAAAGTGCGAATATCTCCAAAAATTGGTAATAGGAGATAGCGATGTTAGCGACTGTTTCCAGTCGCTAACATCTTGGCACGCCCACTTTGCATGTCATTAGTGATAAATATCACTGACATGCAAAGTGGGGCCCAAGATGGTCGCTATCTCCTACTAGCTGTCGCAAACTGTTGTTAGCGACAGCTAGGTAATAGGGAGATAATTTTATCTCCGCTTTCTTGGCATTTAAAGCCAAAAAAGAGGAGATAAACCCCCTTGATAATATGCCCCATTGTGTCCATCTGTAATGAAACTGGTGCTCATGTAAGGCGCCCTGATTCCCTCGGGAGTTCGCGCTATATTAAACAGAAAAAAAAGCGTTAAAAAATGTCACGAGCTCCAAACTACACTCCCTTTTTTCTCCTCAGTGCATCGGTATGAACTCTTGATTTTACGTTGCGAGTGTTAAAAAGTTCATTACAAGTCCATGAATGCAGTGTTCAAGCTCATATATGTGCCTTTGTTTGCTGCATGTTTTGGTCATTGTTGAGAAGGCCTTTTTATGTTGATTTTATTGCACCTATATTGGCATCTGTTTTTATGTCTGGCGTAAACATTACGCTAAGACAGTTAACTCCATTTAAATATATTCCTTCCTTCTGTTTACCTAGCAGTTCAGGCACTAACCAATTTAATGTGCTTTTCTTGAGTACAACACACACGCGAAAGCACCTTAATTTGAAAACTTTGCAGCAGCGATTTTTAGGTGCAAATGTACTGTGCCACAGACAAACGTAGATATATCTCTGTTATAGCATCGTTAATAATCCCTCGAGTACTGCTTAATGGACCACTTCTGTCTTTCAGATCCACACCTAAGAAATACCAATTTAATTGTTCAATTTCTTATACAATGTTTTCCTGTACGATCTAAAATCGCCACCTGTGCCTAACACTAATTGCTTTTGTATTGTGTATATTTTGTTGAAATGAAAGTGTTGCATTAAAAGCCGGCATTCTATTCACCATCATTTTATTTACTCCAGACCCATAGTTATAGTTTGATATTTATTCCATTTACTTGTAGTTTTTGGATCTCTAAAGAAAAACACTGTAAAGTTTTAAAAACAAAAACTTTTCGGGAACTAAATGCAAAACGGAGTGACATTTCTCAAGATATGCTGCTGGGAGTATTAGTAAGACATGCTTTCTAAGCTCTGTAACTTTCACTGCAGGGCAATGTTTCCGCTATTAGGCTGTAGAGCACAATGCAGATCTTGACAGTTTTTGATAAAATGGTAGTTAACAATTACACTAATCACATTGCTAATGGCCATTTGCATAGAACAGACTTCCGGAGAGCTTTTAAAAACCATCAATCGTATCCCATCACTCGGAATTCTCTTCTCGCGTGACAGCCCATTACAGAGGATAACATTTATTTTCTTGAGGACTTTGCAAGACATGTCAAAAGCATGATGCTACCTTAAAATAGAAGTCCTGCTGCCCTTGATCCCAGGTCATTGTTAATGCAAATAACCAAAGGCAATCTCCTGCAAATGAACAGTAAGCAAGCAGTCTGGGATGCATCCTCGTCCATTCTTTTCCATCAGCAGTGAGAAGCCCGCTGAGTGGTGATTGAAAGGGAAGAAACGCTATCAGCTAAGCTCAACATGGTCAAGTTGTCAAATAAGTCCCTCATTATGCGTGGGCTGAATTTGGTGTTTCAAGTGGGACTATGGTGAGGGTGTCTGCGGTGGGTCATGGACGTCATTTAGGGGTCGCCAGGGGTTGTATCTGTGAACCTTGACTTTTCCCTTACGACTCCTGGCATTTCCTGTGCACCCCCTGGTCTCAGAGGGGGCAAAATCAGTGCCTGAAACAAAGAGGCTGCTCTCCTTAATCCTGTCGTTTGAGGTTCCTCTTTCAGTTTTATTTACCGTTATAGTGAATCGTATTACATTACTCACAATTAGTGTAATGAAATGGAGTACAATTATCTTGAATATGGCCTTCCCTGCAGCTGAGGTAACAAAAATGCTTTTAAATGTATGTTGTGTGCATGCTTGTGGATGAGAATGTGTTTATCTGTGATAACTTGTGTATGTGTGTGTAAGCATGTCTAAGTGAAAGTGAAGGTCAAAACGTCAAAAATGTCACAGCCACTAACCCTGGAATTTTGGTGAAGTGACGTCCATGAGGGTGTGGGGGGTGTGGGGAGGGGGTTAGAATCAAGGAAGGCTTGAGCTTGTCCTGGAGAGCAATGTCTGCTTCTACTCTGCTGGTATGGGAGTTAAGCGAGTAACAGGTCCCAGTATCTCTGGGCCTGGAATTACTGGGTCTGGTGTTTGCAACCTGATTATTTCTGAAAAGGATACTCTGGAAATTGTCAATGGAGGTATCCCGCCGAGAGGTATCGCTTCAGGTGAAATTCCGCCATTTAATGTTATTTAACTGCAAAAATGTAGAACAATTGCAATGAAAATACATGTTTAAGGTAAGTTGTAGAAGAATGGCCCGTTACTTCTCAATGTCACTTAACATGGAAGTAGGGGGCATATTATCAAGAATGGCGTTAAAAGTATCGCCGCTGTAGCGGCAGGAAACTGCCGCTAAAGCGGTGATAATGAGCTTGATAATATGCCCTTGTGAATTCCCATAGAAGCCCAGGTTCACACCAGAACCTGGGCTCCTATGGGAATTCACAAGGGCATCTTATCAAGCCCCTTAACGCCGCTTTAGCAGCAGTTTCCTGCTGGTAAAGAGGCGATAATGTTATTGCCGTTCCTTTATAATATGGCCCTAAGTTCCTTTGAGGAATGCATATTGTAGAAAGCTGCGGATGAATTATCAGAAGACAGCAGACTGAATTATGCTTATGCCTATCACCTAAATAAGTGTCTGCACTACTAATGAGTATCTGGTCCTCAGTCTATATATGTTTGGCTCAATTCTACGTTTTTAAAGATTGTCTCATGTTATTAATCAAGGGAAGCACAACACCATACTACATATATAGTTTCAAAGATTGTATCCAAGTGTTACATATTCATTGTCAAGAACGAGTACATAAAATGTGCACTGTGTGATGTAACAAATAATGTACGCATCTACGCCAATCACAACTGTGGGCTTGCGCTCAAAGTGATGAATAGTAAGTAAGTAATTTTATTGTTTTAGATTAATTAAAACCATTGCAAAAGTACATTGATAGCTCATACCTTCGGATAAAAGATTTTTAGAAAAATATATTATTTTTAAAACAAGAGAATTTTGATAAAAACTGTTTGGTGCAGGTGTGAGGTCCAAGTGTGGTGTCTTGGCCAATATTCAACTAGTCCGATCTGGTGCCATCTTCCAGATTTTTTAGTTTCAGTTCCAGACATTTCAGGAAATTGACCATCTTCCCATTTAATGGGGGAAGGCCTGGGTCGAAACAAGCAAGAACCGCTTGTCTGCGTGTGCGGATTTTTAGTTTATTGAAGGCAGTTTTTAACAGGGCTACTCTTTCCTCTTTCAGCCTTGGGCAGGTGCATAGTAGATGTTCGAAGTCTTCATACTCTGCCCCGCACAGCCTGCATTTTGTCCCCCAACCCCTTCTCAGCCATGGTTGCAGATGCGGAATACAGGGTAGAATTCCTAGCCTATGTTTTAAGAAGGATTCTTTTGATTTCCTGCCATACCCCAGACCAAAGTATGCTTGTAACCCAGGCGATTTGTATGTGGACAAAGTCATCCATGCGTGTCGCCTTTGTTAAAAGGTCGCCTTATCTTCCAGGTGCGATTGATTTTTTATGCTCTTGTTTACAACACGCTTGAATTGCACATGCGGTAAAGGAGTTTCCCATAGTTCTTTTAGACCTGTCACAGTCAGGGATTCCTCCAGAAATGTTTTCGCCGGCAGTTGAAGAGAGCTGCTTAGGTCTAGCCATAGCAGATGGTTCAGTGAATTTTCTGGCGAGTTCTTTATTTTCTGCCAGGACTTTATGTATGAACCTCTTCTTGGAAGCTTTTGGGAGGTCAGTCCAAACTCTAACCGGATCTGGGCTTGTGAGGTGTAAGTTGGCAGATTAAAGAGAAGTCGGTAGGCCTTTGCAATGGTTGTGTCCAGCAATTTCTCATCTATGCCTTTTAGAGCCTCACTGCCGTATCTTATAGATGACTCTAGCTTGACTTGTGTCACACGCAGCAGTGATGAATAGGTATTTGAATAACAAGAATGTCCCCACATCTGTGTAAAAACAGTTCAAACACCTTAGTAATGAATTGGCCCTTGGTATGATGATGCACCTACAACTTTTTCCTAATGAAAGTGCCATGCACTTTTGTGAAGGTCATGCTCCCAAACTCAACACCATTGTGGATCCAATGTCTTCCAAATCTGACATGCATATTCAAAGGCTTATTTCCACATTGTGTAGCAATAGACGTATTAAAACAACACAGCACGCTTTGCCTGGATTGTACATCATTGCATGCTCTGACTTGGTGCAGACTGCAGAAGTAAATGTAGTTTGTGTCTGTATATGTAACACGTAGTGTTGCTTCTCCTGGCGAGTGGTAGCATTCCATGGAGGTGGTCCTGGGATGGTTAGCCAAAGCACTAGTGGATTCCATGAATCTTATGTAGGAAGAAAACATGATCCTCTTGTCATTACCGTCAAGTTTATCATACCCCAAAGTACTATGTGCATTAGAAGTAAATATAAGTAAGATGTTTGTAGAGGTCCAATGGCCAGGGCCGGAATGGCCGTAGCTGGCACTGGGCATTTCCCTAGTGGGCCGACAGAGTAGGGGCTGGTTTTAGACCCCTGGGAGGCAGTTTCTGTTACCAGGGGGTGGTTTGCAGCATAGCTGCAATATCGGCCCCTTTAACAAAAGCATTCGACTAGCCCCCCGCCCATGCCCCACCCCAGGGGCTGGCCAAGCTCTTTGCCAGGGCATGTTTTGGTTCCCAGTTCGGCCCTGCCCATGGCACCGGTAGAGAGGTTAGTAACACACATTGACAAGGCGGGAAGACCATTGTGTGTTAATTGGACCACATTGTTAAACCTGCAGTTGTTGCTACTCAAAATGCGATTCGTGTGGCAACCACGTGTAAAATCTGTCGTACACTTCCCAAATATTCATTGTTGTTTCGAATGTGAAGCATCCTAAACTCTGTACAACATTTGCACAGCATGTCATGATAAATAGATTGGTACCAGCCCTATAGTCATTAATGTTTGCCAGAGGTGCCCTGAAGAGCAGTTTGTGTTTAATGCATGGTTTGGGCACATGATGAAATGGCAGTGATAATGCACATGATGGCGTTATATGTACCATATAGGAATGGTGGCAGAAGTTGTTAATGATTAACATGCATGCCACAAATTACTAGATTACTCTAGAGTTGTGTGATGTATACATCAGAAGCACATGATTATCATTTGATGGCTCCATGGTATGCTGTTTACATCTCTCTGTAATGATTATTGTATCATGGGTGGAACTTGGGAATCAAGCACAGCACTATTCAACCTGTGTACAGTGCCTTCAGTAGGTGATGCATGGTGCTGAATCACATGCACATCAAATATTCGGGACATGCTGCATCTTGTGATGCATAAGTAACTATTTCCTGAACTTTTAGGGTACCAACGGGATATCAAGGCAGAAAATGACTGCATGTGAAAAGGAAAATGGCAGTACAATAGAGAGTTCATTGTTTGGCTGCCTATGTGCCAATGGAATATGATAATATATATATATATATATATATATATATATATATATATATATATATATATATATATATATATATATATATATATATATATTTACAAAAGCTTTCTCCCATGAAGACAGAAAAGCAGAACATAGCTCCGGAGTACAAACAACGGCTTTATTGATTTTCCTCAACGCGGTGCTCCTCGCTTTTTTGGTTTGAATTCTGCGAGGGGAGAGAGGAGGCACATTTTGTGCCTGAGAAGGGATCCATAAGCAGCTTTGTGTCTCTCTGGGCACTTGATCTGGTGTGGGGCCTGATATCTGATATTAATTGGGGCATCACTTGGTGTTGGGTTTGTCCCAAGATTTAATGGGCAACCCTTGAAGACTCCAACTACCAGCATGCTTCTGTATGGCAGGGTGGACGTGGGAGGTTGACACGCCCTTGAGATGGAGGAGGGGCCAATAATCACCTGACTGGGAGTGGTTATTATTTCTTCTCCATTCTGGTTGTCCCCCAGTGAAAGTGATGTCTTGGAGCAGAAGCAGTAGCAAACTACTCTAACTGGCTTAATTTGACCTTCTCCCTAGCGGTACCTACAAAAAGGTTGGCCATGGTAGGACCTGCCCTTCCACCCCGTTGTTTTCAGAAGCCCTAATGCTAGAAAGGCAAAGCTGGAGATGCCAAGAGAGCAAAATTGATTTAATCTTTGGCTCCTTTGATCACTCTTGCAAATATATCTTGCCTGCCTATCATGGCATAAAGTCTGGTCACCCTGTCAATGATTCTCAGCGACTGTCTTTGACACTTTTCTTCTGGTGACTACTACTCGAACCAAAGACCTAATTTTTACCACCAAGTCAAGCTCCCCGGATGATCCTTGTCCGCCTTCAGTTCTTAAGCTGACTCCTGACATTATTGCATCTAATCTGATGAACGTCTTGAACACCATGTTCAGAACTGGCACCTTTCCATCCTATTTTAAACAAGCCTCCATCCTGTCATTGTTAAAAAAAATCCAACTTGGACCCAGATGATTCATCCAACTACCTGCCCATCTCCAGACTTCGATTCCCCACCAAAATAATAGAAAAGGTGATGAACACCCAACTAAACAGTACATCGAAAATAGCAACTGCCTTGATCCCACTCAATTCGGATTCAGATTGGAACATAGTACCGAGACGGCCCTGATCAGAGCTACTGATGAACTCCAGTTTATTCTGGATGACAGATGTATGTTATGATCCTGCTGGCTCTATTAGCGGCATTTGATACAGTGGATTATTCCACCCTGGTCCACCATTTGGAAGTAATTGGTATCAAAGTTCTTGCTTTAAAATCACTATCTTTCTTCCTGTCTAATATGGATAAAGTAATCAAAATTGATGTTTTTCTTTGGACTATTTTCAGCTGCACTGTGGCTTCCCACAGGGGTCTTCGCTCAGCCCCACCCTCTTTAATTTATACATCGAAGAACTTGTCACACTTGTCCAATCCTTCGTTTTTTTTTTTCTCACTTCCTATGCGCATGACACGCGAATCATGCTCTCCGCCTCTAACAACACTAATAATTGTCAATCAGTGATGTCATTTGAAATGTCATCACTGTTGTCATCAGTGATGTCACTGACCATATCATTAGTGATGTACTATTAGGTCATAATCAGTGATTTGTGTAAGCGTACGCTGTAGTTAGCTCAGGTAACTATAACTGCTGAATTTCACTGGTTTTGTACTAGTGGAATCTAAGCCTAACTGTAATGTTCTGGTTACCTTCAGTTTTTCCAGTGAATTTATATGGTTTTTTAATTATATTTCCTAACTATAACATCTCTGTAATCTTTGTTTTTGTCAGTAGTTTAGTTTTGTTTGTACTGCTGACATCTTTTTTTCATAAATATACTTTTATACTTTTAAAAACATAAAAATCACATATGTACTAAATACAAAGGGGCAGATTTACAAGCCCCTTGCGCCAATTTTGCATCACTTTTCCCATTTTAAAAGTGACACAAAAGTGGCGCAAGGGGCTTGTAAATCTGCCCCAAAGTATATGACATTTTTAAAATGTAACTAAACTTATTCCATTAAAAAAAAATTGGGGGGTCAGTGGTACCTTTGCAGGTCTGTAAACATAGACGGACTACAACTCTATTTTTTTCTGATCAAGTGAATTTCATAATTTACTCCAAATATTTACACCCCTATTTTTTTAATAATGACATCAGTGTGAACATATTTACAAGTATATATAAACCACCATATATCTGTTTTTCAACAAATTTACTCATTTTATAAGTTTTACAAATCCATAAATTTACAGAGCCTGGATATATTAGGACCCCACACATGCACATGGGAAACCACACCCAAAACCAGTTACTTCTCCAATGAAGTCTCTAGAATAATGTTTGCAAACCAGTGGTGTTCTGTTTTACAGAATGGCTGAAGCAACATCATGCATCCAAGATGAGCATTCACAACTTGTTGAGCATGAGGAGGAAGGCACACCACCGCACAGAAAAGAAGGTGATGTGTGGAAGAACTTTGACATGCCCTCTGTGGTAAAGAAGGTAAGAGCTAAATAGGTGATAGAGCGCGTTGGTCACCCAACTAGAATTTGTACAAATACTCACCTGGGCCCATCATTCCAAATCATATACCTTAGCACTTATTTAGGTAACTCACGCTCTACTACCAGTATATTGTTTTTTTATCTCTATTTCCTATACCAGTAACCTACTAATCTTTGACATTAGATACCTAAACACAATGGGTCAGGGAGTTGAGTTAAGAAAAGGCACTCAAAACATTATAACATTTGTAATTATATAATAACCACAGACTCAGGGTAGTTTCAAACTCTTTATCTAATCATCATCATCATCATAAGTCATGAGCCATAAGTTAAACGCGATCAGACTATCAATGACTAAAATCAGAAACAGCGTGTAGCTGTGAATAAGATAGAGTATGCTAATCATTTCGAAACCTAGAAATAAAGGGGAGGTAGAAATAAGGAACATGCTAATTTCAGAAACAGTCTCTCGCAACTTGATTAAAGGAGGGTAAAGAAAGGGAACATACTAAACCCAAAGACTTTTGCAATTCACTGGCAGTTTGAAAAAGAGAACACAACTTATGCAATTCGATTATTCAGATGTTAGCTTAATAACTATAGGGAAGGTAAGATTTGGAACATACTATTAAATTCAACTTATCTCCTTAAAAGGGAGGGCGAGAAAAGGAACATGTATTCTTATAGGAACATATAGCATTTGCTAAAGGTCGGTTGATAATTGGAACATGCTAATAGTGAATAATACATAAAATCTAATTTACCAAGGGACGGGGAAAGAAAAGGAACATATGCAATCAAGCTTTGCAAATTTCAAGAAGGTGAAAAAGAATGCAAGTTAATTTACAATCACCCACACAGACTTATATTTACCTAGGATGTAGTGAAGACCAACCCTGGCCACGAGTCAGTTGGAAAAGACAGGAAGAACCCCAAAGAATTTAGTGCCAGTAGGCGAGCAGGTGCAGCTTATGGACGATCAGGACAGGATAACCCCAGAATTTGGATCAAGACCGGTTTCACCAAAGGTTAAGACCAGCACCCGCAGCTTCGGTTGCAACTCCTGCGCTACTCCCACTCTGCAAGGAATCTGCCAAAACCCCGATTGGGTTATAACTTTTATCAGCAAAGTGATTCGCCAGCACTTTCACTTCCCAAAACCCTGATTGGGTTCTCGAACCTCCCAACGGAGTGCTCCGCAGTTCTCTGCTTTCAGTCACCTATTGAGTGCGTTGGGTCAGTGACAGGTCAGCTATTCGGACAAGTCAAACAATTTCTCTAGCTAAACCTACGCTAAATATACAGTTTTTCAGGTCAGTGTACCACCCCCCAATGTTGCAAGTGTAAGGATCCCCAATTTTGATTGGACAAAGGAAGAGGACAGGTCATCACACCACCTACATTTTAGACTTTCTCAGACTCCTTATTCAAATTCCATTTACGTCCCTTAAATTCCAGGTTCTCATGACATATGCCCTTTGGTTAACAATGGTGAATATAACATTGAATACAATTGTAACAAATTTCAGTACAGTTCATCTCCCTCTAGCTGGGTCGCAGGTCGGGTTCCCAGGCACATCTTGGCTGTTGCTGCCATCTGGCTGGTTTCCAATGCTGCAGAGTTAATTTTTCCTTTGCAAGGTGTCATGCGCAGAAAGGACTTCCAAAATGGAGTAGTAAGCACCTCCCAGGCCCAAAGAATACGATACATGAAAAGTAAAAGCAAACAATTTAGAACACAGTAATAAATGATTACACTGTATACCATGAATTTCTATTCTATACCCATTACTTTAATATGAACTATAGCATTAGGATTAGGCAGAACGAAAAGCTTAGCGAAAGCAGCAATGCAAGCTTCTCGCATGTGAGAACACAGAACAGCCATTTTATCTCTAGTGCGCAGAAGCAACAGATTCCCTCCAAAGCTGCGAGTACGTCATGTAACGTGGGTATGACAGACGCATGCGCTGTAGAAATTCCCGCGTAGCAGCATCCATTTTAGATGCAGCGTATTAGGATTAGAAAACACATAAGCAAGCTTCACTCGGACACCCAAATGGTGAAAGAAGTGGTGTGGCTCACTGGTTAGAGGCGGCAGACCCGAGAGCAGAGGACGGCCCGGGACCAGGGTTCGATTCCCAGCGCGGCAGGTTTCTGGACCAGGGTCAGCGGACTCGATAATTCTCTCGCCTCGGTGCCCACTCTGATCAGCGATCACACTCGGCAACTCTGGGCATTAGCTTGCCTCATCTTCACTAACGGCCCCACCAGACTGCCGGGGATGCCTGGTCTCACCCTGGAGATACCCATTAAGGGACCATCTCTCAGGGAAGCCAGGAAGGGTTTCGCAGCGGTCGAAGCGCCTTGGGACCCTACGGGTAAGTAGTGCGCTATATAAATGCCAATACATTTACAAAGAATAAGGGGCAAATTAGTAAGACAAACAGGTTGGTTATTTCGTTAAGGTTATTCGAGGTTCATGAGTACGAGCAAGTCGCTTCATATGCGAATCCTTGCTCCATCAATCCCCTCTTTGATGATATTTTATATCATCACAAATTAATGAAACAGATGCCAACTTCTCACATTTCACCCATTTTATTCTCTTCAAACTTTCTATTCCGCTTTTTCTCATTATTCTTGATAGGATGAGAATTTTTCATCTTTTTGTAAATCTGACTATTCAACTCTTCCAATTCTAGTTCTTCAATGTTTCTTTTTACCCCTCGCTGGTTCACAGAATATTTCTTCTTGTGTTTTCGACATTTGCAGTAAATTATTATCCCTAATACTATTAAACCTACTCCCGCCATTGGTATCAGTATTTTACTCACAAGACTTTTACCTAGATTAGAAAACCAACTACCTACAGAGGAGAGACCATCAGTCAGTCTCTTTCAGACACTATCAACCTCCAGTGGTTTAGGCACTCTTTCCAAATTAGTGATGTTCTTCACATACTTCTTAATTTCAACACTTTTGTATGGAATGTAAGTGCAACAATGTTGCGCTTTCAACATTCTACAGACTCTTCCCCCTTTTGCCAATAGGGCGTCAAGAGCAAGTCGATTCTGTAAAACCATAGATCTGATCGCAACCAATTCGGTATTGACCATCAGGAAACCTCCAGCAGTGTCAGTTGATAACCGATCTACTACTGTTGACAATTTGCAAATTCTGTGTGTGTTCAGAACCACTCCCACTGTAGGTATCAATGCACTAAATATATCACCTACTATTTCTCCAACACTTTCTCTTTTCCTATGTACTAAACCATTAGTTCCTTCATTGCTTCCCGTAATTTTATCCACATGGTATATCTTTGGGAAGACAATACCAAAATAACAGCTTCCATACCAGTGATCTGGTAATTTGAAATAAGCCTTGTTCCCACACATATAATAAATTCCGGGGAACACAGGTTCTGTCCCATCTTTGAAACCCCAACCGCCAATTACCTTATAATTGTGTTCACATGTACTGAACCAATGAATAAATTGTTATAATAACTAGTCATTTCTCTGTAAAGACAAAGTTTCCCCTTCTTTTCGAAATCCAGCAATATAGCAGCGTTAGCTCCACCATTGGAGGTGCTCCCTATATTTTCAGCCCATTTAGGGGTTTTCTGCTTCTTGTCATTTGCTTTTCTTTGGAACCTTTCTCTTCTCTTCTCTACCATATTTAGAAATACTTTTTCTTTTTCGTGTAATAGACATGTTAAGTTATTTCTGTGTGCATCACCTATATCTATTTTTCCTACTGTTAGAAAATATTCACCCATATCGCGTGCTACATCTCTAGTAGTGTGAACAGGGTTTAGATTTCTACGTACAGGAAGTTCGGAAAATATCATATCTGAGTTAGAATGCTAATACTGTAAAGGTCCTTTCTTGTAAAATATACTAGCTAATATACTACAGGAAATTCCATATGTTAGTGGCAAGTGATGGTATGTCACACCCTCAGCTACCGAAGTGGGCAGCTTCATGCAGACATAACAGTCTTCTATCTCTATGGCTTCAACATAGTATACTAAAAGGTTTGCAAATACATTTAAATGAGTTCTGTTTTTGATTTTATTATAATACAGTTCTTCCTCATCTGGTGCATCTAAGTCTAGTTTAGTTTGTCTAAGGCTAAATGTTTTCTCTTGTGTATCTACTCTTTGTGGTGTATCTTTCGTTTGCAGCTCTTCTGTGTCCATTGTCACTAGCTTAGTAGGGTACAAATTAGAATCTTTACTCATCATGTAAGGAATAGTTATTGTTAGTCCTATCCAAAGTATAAGTACTAATGCTATACTACATCAACATACTTTGCAGCATGTTCTTAAACAATTTATTTTCGGTCTTCCATTAACAGTTGAACCTGCCATCTTGTCTAAAGGAGTTTCACCCCTCTTTGAAACTTGTACACAGTCTTTGCCCTGAGTAATACTCAGGTGGGTCTTACTTCTTCGGTAGATGGATCAGCAATCAATTCTTCATCAGTTTCGTCACTTTTCTCTAAGTTTTCAAAATCTTCCAAAACAATGTAGACCCACTCGGGCCCTTGTATTTGTTATTAAGTCTTTTTAGTCGTGGACTTCTTCTTCTGGGTTGTATCAAAGGAGGATCAGTTTGGCTTGTTACCTCATCCACTTGTTCAGGTTCTTCATTAATTTTCTTTAAACACAGTCTCAGTCTTTTGATGTATCTAGGCCATTTGTCTCCTTTTCTGAATCTTTTAACTTGCACTGTGCTCTGGGCCTCTTCAAATGTTCTTTTATTCTCGCTCAGTTGTGGCACATTGACTTCAGTGTCTTCTTCTTCCCTTCCTGTCTCACTAGTTCCAGGTCTTATCTCTGTTTCTACTGCCTGGTTACTAAACTGGCCTTGTTCAGGAATCTGTTGAATTTGACTTTTCTTTGTTTCACTTTCTTCGTCCTTAACAAAATGATCTATTCCTACCTGGTCCTGCTCAAGCGCTTAGAACTCTTGATCTTCTTCTGCTTGAGTTTCGATTACTTGATCTCTCCGTATCTGGTCCTCCTCAGAATCACTTTTGACATGGATTTCAATGACCTGAGTATCTTGCTCTACACCTGTCTCATCCTCGCTGTCGCTCTGTCTGTCTAAATAAGTTGGACTTCTTGTTCGAACATATTCTGCTGGTATGTCGATTATTGGGATCCAATCATCTTGACTGGTGCTCGGTTGTTCTTCTTCAGCTTGCTCAGGATCGATCTCTTGAGACGCTTCAGCTGCACAACCTTCAGCCTCAGTTTCATCAATTTCCGTCACCTTCTTTGCATGACTGACATGGATCCAGTGTGGAACTCCTGCACACTTTACTGATGTGGTGGTGATCAGGATCACTTGTCGGGGTTTACTCCACCTGGGTTTGAGACAGGTTTTACGAGTATGTTCTTAATGACAACCCAATCCCCTGGGTTCAAGTCATGAGCTGGAGTTGCTGGTCTGGTGACAGCGTCTTCCCCAACCTGGCGAGGGATAGAACACACTTGGTCAGCCAGTTCTTTGCAGTATTCCAGTACTAAATCATCAGATATGTTGAGCAGTCTGTGTCCAGGCACCCATGCTTGTCGCATTGCTCTTCCCATAAGTATTTCATGGGGGCTTAAGCCTGTATTCCGATCTGGCATACTTCTAAGTCCCATCAGAACAAGAGGCAAAGCATCTGGCCACTCCAATCGAGTTGACTCATACATCATTCCTAATCTTGATTTTATAGTGCCATTCAATTGTTCTACCACTCCAGATGATTGTGGGCGGTATGCAAAGTGCAGTTTTTGCTTAATTTGGAATGCTTAACAAATCAGAACAATAATTTCGCTGGCCAGGGAATTGGAAGCTGCTTCTCCTGTTTAGAATAGACTTGTGTACTGTTTGTGAGTGATGGTGGATAAGTGTTGTAGTTGGGATAGAAGGGTGTGTAGATGTGGTTTGGTTGGGTTGGTGGGGCATGCTGATACATTAATCTGTGCCTAGTGTTGTGCATGGTATACATTTGGTTTGAGTGTGTTGCTCTGTTTGTGGATGTGGATGTGTGGGCTGGGTATTTCTAAATGAGAAAAAGGGCAGCAATTCTGGCCCTAGTCCCGACCCAGCTCAAACCAGCTTAAACTGGTTTAAACTGGTTCACACCAGGCCAAACTGGCTCAAACTGGCTCAAACCGGTTCAAACTGGTTCAAACCAACTCAAACTGGTTCACACCGGCTCAAACCAGCTCAAAACGGCTGGAATCTCAAACCAGCTCAAACCGCTTCAAACCGGCTCAAACCGTTTCAACCTGGTTAAAACTGGCTCAAACCAATTCAAACGAGCTCAAACCGGTTTAAACTGGTTCAAACAAGCACAAACTGTCTGAAACTGGCTCAAACCGGTTCAAACTGGAAAACTGGCTCAAACCAGTTCAAACTGGCTCAAACCGGTTTAAACTGGTTCAAACCGGCTCAAACCGGCTCAAACCAGCTCAAACCGGCTGGAATCCAGAACCGGCTCAAACAGGCTCAAACAGGCTCAGGCTACTACCCTTGTCCTCTCCAGCTTTAACAGGCTCAAACAGGCAACTACCCTTGTTCTCTCCGCCCTTAACAGACTCAAACAGCAATAGCTACTTCCACTTAAAGGTCTAACCCTAGCTCTAGTCCCACCCTACTCCCAACAACCAATAACATAGGAAGCCCTAGTCCCTACTTCCAATAGAAATCCTAACCCTAGCCCTAGTCCCAACCCTACAATGATTGAATCACAGACCCAGAAACTAATCAGAACCCTCAAATACCCAACCAATGACCCTAACGCAATAGAAACACCAAATACAACCACCAATCAGTGTACACATGTGTCGGCCACTAGCAGACCATATAAGGTCCCAGCGACCTCAGACAAGCTTTGCTGGCCAGGGAGTTGGAAGCTGCTTCTCCTGTTTAGAATAGAGTTGTGTACTGTTTGTGGGTGATGGTGGATAAGTGTGGTAGTTGGGATAGTAGGGTGTGTAGATGTGGTTTGGTTGGGTTGGTGGGGCATGCTGGTACATTAATCTGTGCATAGTGTTGTGCGTGGTATACATTTGGTTTGTTGATGTGAATGGTGTGGGCTGGGTATTCTAAATGAGAAAAAGGGCAGCATTTCTGACCCCAGTCCCGAACCGGCTCAAACCGGCTCAAACCGGCTCAAACTGGTTCAAACTGGTTCAAACTGGCTCAAACCAGTTCCAACTGGCTAAAACCGGTTTAAACTGGTTCAAACCAGCACAAACTGGCTCAAACTGGCTCAAACCGGTTCAAACTGGTTCAAACCGGCAAACTGGCTCAAACCAGTTCAAACTGGCTCAAACCGGTTTAAACTGCTTCAAACCAGCTCAAACTGGCTCAAACCGGTTCAAACTGGTTCAAACCTGCTCAAACTGACTCAAACCAGCTCAAACCGGCTGGAATCTCGAGCCGGCTCAAACCGACTGGAATCCAGAACCTGCTCAAACAGGCTCAAAAAGGCTCAGGCTACTACCCTTGTCCTCTACGGCCTTAACAGGCTCAAACAGGCAACTACCCTTGTTCTCTCTGCCCTTAACAGTCTAAAACAGCAATAGCTACTTCCACTTAAAGGTCTAACCCTATCCCTAGTCCCACCCTACTCCCAACAACCAATAACATAGGAAGCCCTAGTCCCTACTTCCAATAGGAATCCTAACCCTAGCCCTAGTCCCAACCCCACAATGATTGAATCACCGACCCAGAAACCAATCAGAACCCTCAAACACCCAACCAATGACCCTAACGCAATAGGAACACCAGATACAACCACCAATCAGTGTACACATGTGCCAACCACTAGCAGACCATATAAGGTCCCAGAGACCTCAGACAAGGTTTGCTAACCAGGGAGTTGGAAGTTGCTTCTCCTGTTTAGAATAGAGTTGTGTACTGTTTGTGGGTGATGGTGGATAAGTTTGGTAGTTGGGATAGTAGGTGTAGGAGAGTAGGGTCTGCTTCCTATGGCCACCCTCACTTTTTGCTTTTGCTTTACTGGGTTTCGACTTAGGTGTGGCTGTGGGCCTGCTAATCAGACCCACAGCCCAGATGCACTCTCTCTTAATTCACACCATGTACTCTAGGTACATCCACAATTGGGAACTGGTTCACCTTATCAGCCCCTGTAGAAGTGTACCCTAGGTACTCAGGGCATATGTGTAACCAAGGCCTACCAGGGGCTGCAGCATGTATTTTGCTACCCCTGGCTGGCCACTCAAATAGACACAACTGGCTGGTCACTCAGCTGGGGCAAGGTCATTCTATAGCTACTTGCAAATAGACACATAGTAACCTATAAGTCACTCCTATGGCAGGCCTTAACAATCCTGGAGGCAGAGTGCTTGGTTATATGTAAGATGGTGCTCTAGCATGAGCTGAGCCTGTCTGCAGCTTTCAGAACCATGTCCTTATTGTTCTATTATATCACTATACCATATACTCTTAAGTGCATTATAATCCTCGCGGTTAGATGCTAACTTGGGTTTGGCTTTATCCAAACATGTCGTGTAAGGTGTCATACGCTTTGGAATACTACCCCCTCGCCAATTCTGGTGACGGGGGTAGCATTCCACCCTTCTAGATGGAGAAGGCATGTTAAGTCTAACGATCCCGGTTAAAGTTAACCAGAGCCCCAGCATCACAAAATGGATGCTGCTGCCACAGACACAAGTCTGACCTCCTTCTGCTGGGAGTCCTTCCAGTCACAGAGGTTTGGACAGTAGGTTTCCTGCTTGGGGAGGTGCGAGCCCCACCCCAGACAGGAAGATGTGTATTTGGACAGGGAGGGCTGAATAGATTGAGACACTGCCTGAGGCACACTAGGTGCTTCATGCAAACCCCGGTTCAAACCCCTTCCTGGTCCCACCCATAGGAGGGACCTAGTGAGCAAACCAAGCCCCTTTAGTTGTATAAAGGTAGGAGCTGACCCAGGAGACTTTAGATTAATCCGGGAATCAAACTGAAGACGAAACTCTGGACCCTTCAACATTCAACCAAGCTGAAGACTAAAGAATCTCCCTTGTGGCCAAGGAGTGACCACCCTGGGCAACCAGGCACCATCCTGCAACTCGACGGCTTGCTTTTCCCTGTTCCGGCCGGAACCTGAGCACAGAGCCTGACAAGACCTCGACTCCCAGACCTCTCTGACCCCACTGCACGACTCCAGCACAGCTGAGCACCGTGGAAGGGGTCGGAACCCAAGAACACAGGCATCTTGGAAAGTATTTGACTTGCAAACAGCGCAGCTCCTGAGGCCTCCTCGAAGCTGTGCACTGGGGACTGAGACACCCCGACACCGAACTCCACTTGCACCGAAGTCCAGCCCTCCACACTCCACGAGATCTGCGTGGGGCCCTTCTGCTTGTGTTCTGCTCGACGCGTTGTCCAGTTGCTGGCCCGTTGGCTAGTAGCCCTGTGGCGACGATCCTCTTTAAAATCCATCACTGGTCAGGTTGCTCCAGACTGGCATTTGCTTCCCTGCAAAGGTGAAGTACCTCAGACCCTCCTGGTCTGCACCAGAAGCTCTTTGTGTATCCTGCATGGGTTGCCTTTGCTTACGCTTGTTGGCTCCGATCTTGAAGCCGACCCCTCCATCTGCGAGAACCTTTGTGGGACAGCTCCTCTCCAGCACCTGGTCATCCTCGATGCCTCCTGGTCCGCGTGGCTGCAACAACAAGCTTCACAACAGCACCTGATTGCTCCTCAACGATGTCTGGTTCCTTCCTGGTTCCACCCGGTCACTGGCTAGTGACCTAGACTCTGTCCCCTCTTCTTTCAGGTCTTCTTCAACTCCGATCCACCCTTGGATCCACCCGGACATCTTCCTCCTGGTCGCCTGCAGCATCTTTCTTCCAAGGCTCCATAGACTTTAACGGCAAAACCCGACATATCTTCACACCTATGCACCCCCTTCCTGTGGGTGAGGTAATGCGAGTACTTCGGTGCTCCTGTAGGGATTGACTATCCTGGTGTCTAGTTTTGCTAGTTGTGTAAACCTAGTTAGACCGGAAGTGTCCTAAATATTCATTATTTACCTATTGACTTTCTATTGACTCTTGCGTGAGAGTACTGACTCTGCACCCACTTCCTGTGGGCCTCCTACTCCTAACTTAAGGGTCAGATAGTGTAGCACCAGCGATTCACTTGGCCATAGGCCTTCATCTTTCCCAAGTCATGGTTCTTATACCACTTACTTAGTATATGGTTTTACGCACCCATAGGGCCTAACTGTAAATTGTGCTATTTGAAGTATTTCTGAGTATATCTTGTTATCTGCTTTTGCCTCTGATCTCATAAAGAGTTCAGATGAGTGTGTTACTAAATAAATACATATATATTTTACATATATCCTGTGTGGTGTCCTTTCATTTGATATTCAAGTGGTTACATATGGTAAAACAGCTGGCTTTACACGCCCTCATGAGTCTTTTAGCCTAAGACTCTTCTGTCCACGCTACCTCTAGGATAGCTGGTCTATAAGGTTGACTTTACAACCATCACCATAAGGGTTGTTTGGACTGGTGCAAGGTGTTCACTAGAATAGTGAACATCATATACCAGGCCAACTTCTCACAGCAGTTGGGATTAGAGCTTGCTGTTGTTTTACCACTTGTAATCTTGAGATATCATTTGAAAGATCACAGAGGTACCTATAGGTACATATAAAAACAAGTCTTAGTATACTTATGTTCTACTGAACTTAGCTGTTGTAGAGCCTGGGCCTAGCACACCCTGACTACAACTCCTAGACAGGTTCTGTAGGAAAACACATAGTGTAGGTAGGTGCAACACTCCCACCTCACTAGAAAACATGTCTCAGACAGTGAACCCCAGTGGTCCTCTGCCTGTAGAAGTAGATCCCTTGAGGACTGCTTCGAGATATGAAGCCTTAGCCTTCCAGGAATTGAGACAATTGTGTACTTCTAGAAGGCTAAAACAGGGTTCAAACCCTACCATCAAGTTCCTAGTTGAGCTCTTAGAAGAGTATGATGCTAAACAGCCACTTAAGACAGGTGACACAGGCAGTGCAGATGAAGTCCTTCCCTCCTCAGATGATAATGCTGATACTCCAGTACCAGAAGAAGAAGAGGAGACAGAAGGAGGTGATTCTGATCTTGAGACAAACAGTCAGACCTTAGTCAGAAGACTTAGTCAGGCTAACTTAAGCATACATGGGAGTCAGTATAGGCAGCCCTCATACAGACCCCCAAGTGGGCTTAACCAGAGGCAGAGAAGAGGGAGATCCCACTCCAGGGACTCTCTTGTCTCTCATGCTTCAAACAGCTCTCATGGCCTTACTCATAGAGGAAGGACTTCCCAGTAGAGAAGGGAACATGAGGCAAAAATGGGAGAAGCTGCTCTTAGGATTGAAAGACAGGAACTTGAGGTTGCTCTGGCCAAAGAGAAGCTTGCTCGTGCTAGAGAGCATAGAGAGAGTGGGTTAGAACCCACTGGTGGCAGCAATATCCCTAAGGATAAAGATAGGTCCTATGAGAATAGAAACCTAAGCAAGATTGTGCCCCCCTACAAAGAAGGGGATGACACCCACAAGTGGATAACTGCTTTGGAGAGGGCCTGCAAAGTGCAGCAGGTACCCCAAAGTCAGTGGGCAGCAATCTTATGGCTCTCCTTTTCAGAAAAAGGTAGAGACAAGCTCCTCACAGTTAGTGATGGGGATGCTGACAACTACTCTGTCCTGAAGAGTGCTCTGATTGATGGGTTTGGCCTAACCACTGAGCAATATAGGTTGTTGTTCAGAGACACCCAGAAGACACAGATTCAGGACTGGACTGATTTTGTTGATTGTGCCACTAAGGCTGGTTATTGGGAAGTGAAGTTAATGACTATACAGGATTGTATAATGTGATCATGAGAGAGCAAATACTTAACAACTGTCATAACCAGTTATTGCATCAATACCTGATTGACTCTGATCTGACCTCTCCCCAAGAATTGGGAAAGAAGTCAGACAAATGGGTCAGAACCAGGATTAAGCAGAAAAACCAGAACCAAGGGGTGATGAGAAAAAGGCAGACCAGAAGGGTAATGAGCAGAAACAAAAAGGCCGGAAGTCTTCACCAGGCCTCCAAAAGGCACAGGGGGAGGGTGGCTCCAAAAAGAACAAACAGAAACAAGAAGGCCAAAAGAAGCCCTGGTGTGGATACTGTAAGTCAGTCTCTCACTGGTTTAGTGAGTGCACCAAAAAGGGCACAGCACCAACCACCATTGCCCCTAAGGCAACTGTTCTCCCTACTCCAGCTGTTAGTGGTGGTTCCCAGCATAAGGGTGTAGTAGGGTTGACCCGGGGAACTGATATGGACTCTGGCCTTGTCTGTGATGGGGACATAGCTATGTCCTCTACTGTAAGTCCCAGTAATCTGAGCAAGTACAGACAGACACCTTTTATTAATGACAAGATGGCTCAGGCCTACAGGGACACATGTGCCAGTGTCACCATGGTGACACCTAACTTTGTGGACCCTGATCAGATCATACTAGGTGAGAAGTACCTGTAATGTAATGTAATGTAAAAAAGACTTATATAGCGCAACTTACACCGGACGGTTTCTTGGCGCTGTTCACTAATTCAACGGGAGGCATGTAGGGGAGAAGAAAGAAGATTATGTGTTGACGCTGCGGAAAAGGTGGGTTTTAAGGAGAGACCTAAAGTGAGGGTAAGAAGAGGAGAGTCTAAGTTCCAGCGGGAGAGAGTTCCAGAGTGAGGGGGCCAGAAAGGAGAATCTGAGACCTCCGTGTTTTTTGCGCTTAAACCTAGGTGTTTGGAGGAGCGCATGGTGAGAAGATCGGAGGTGTCTGGGGGGGACATAGGGGTGCAGAAGAGAGGAAATGAAGGAGGGGCCGATGCCGGCCAAGGATTTGTGGGTCAAACAGCCTAGTTTGAACTTACAACGCTCCGATACAGGAAGCCAATGAAGGGCTTTGAGCAGAGGACGGACGTGATGATGTTTTGGTTGATGGTAAATCAGGCGGGCTGCCTGATTCTGTATTAGCTGAAGTCTTTTAATTTGATATTGTGGGATACCTGCATATAGGGCGTTGGCATAGTCGATCCAAGAGATGACTAATGCCAGCAACACCAGGGTGAGAGCTTCGGTAGTCAAAAAATGGGCTATTTTACAAATTTTCCTAAGCTGGAAAAAGCAAGAGGACACTGTGGCACTGACCTGATGTTTCATGGAGAGATCGTGTGAGATGTAGACCCCCAGGCTTTTTACCTTGTCAGCAGGACAAGGAGAGGGGCCAAGGGAAAGGGGCCAGAAGGTGGAATTCCAGGGGTTGGATGGGCCTCCGACAAGAACAAGCTCCCTCTTGTCGGGATTAAGTTTGAGATGGTGAGCGCCCATCCAATTGCTGACATGACAGAGGGTAGACTGGAAGTCCTGAGCTGCTTCATCCGAGGAGTCGAGATTGAAAATGAGCTGAATGTCATCTGCATAATTAAATGCAGTGACATTCCTTCCCCGGAGGGAGCGGATCAAGGGGGTGAGGTAAAGATTAAAAAGGAGTGGGAACAAGGACGACCCCTGCGGCACACCGCAGGTGAGCTTCTTCCTGTCCGCCGAGAATTGGGAGAGTCGGACAGATTGGTGTCGGTTCGTCAGGAAGGAGCGGACCCAATTAAGGGCCGTCCCTCTGATGCCCGCCTCTTTGACACGGTCGACCAGGATGGTGTGGTCGACCGTGTCAAAGGCCGCCGACAAATCCAAGAGAATCAAGGCTTGGCTAATGTTGGAATCAGCGCCTCTACGAAGTTCCTCCATTACAGAGAGGATGACCGCCTCTGACGAGTGGGCGGGTCTAAACCCTGCTTGCTGAGAGTCTAGGAAGTTGGAGTCCTCAATAAAGGAGCTGAGGACGCTGGTTACATATGCCTCAAGTACTTTGCTTAGGTAAGGAAGGAGGGAAATGGGACGGAAGTTGCCCATAACCGTGGGGTCGGCGTTGGGTTTCTTTAATATGGGTACTACCTCTGCGTTCTTAAACTGGCTGGGGACCTCACCGAGCAGAAGGGAGCTGTTCAGGAGGGCCAGCGGAAGGACGGGGCAAGCCGAAAAGGCAGCCCGGAGAATCGCCGGAGGGCAGCAGACTGTGGGGGAACCAGAGGAGACTTTGTTGAGCAGGGCAAGGAAGACTTCTTCTGATATGGGGGGGAACTGAGTCAAGGAATGAGGGTTAAGAGATGGAGCGGCCTCTGCGAGGGGTGTAGCCAGGGGTCCAGGAGAAATACTATTTTTGATTTTGCTAATTTTTTCTATGAAAAAGCAGTTAAGGGAATCACAGAGTGCCTGAGATGGAAGGGGTTTGATGGTCACCCTATCTGGATGTGAGAGCTCCTCCACAATGGCGAAAATGTCTTTAGATTTTTGCGCGGAGTTAAGGATTTTTGCGGAGAAGTAGGCAGTTTTGGCGGCAGAAATTACCAGTTTGTTTTCTCCAGATAATTTTAGGAAGTGTAGTTTCTCTGAAGGGTCATAGCTTCTACGCCAGCGGCGCTCGGCTTGGCGGAGTCCTAATTGTAAGGATTTAAGGCTATCAGAGAACCATCGATGTGCGTCGTGGGGGCGCTTAGTTCTAATTAGCTTAAGGGGGGCGACCTTGTCGCTGGCGGACTCTAGCCATTTGACAAGCGCGGCTTCTTGGGAGTCTATAGGGCCAGAGCTATGCAGAACCGAAGATGATAAAGAGGTAAAAAAAGATCAAGGTCTGCTTTGTTCCAATTACGAGCCAGAAGGCTAGGGCCTCGGCTACGGGAGGGCGGAGGAGGGACCAGAAGGAGAGAGGAGATTAAATGATGGTCTGACCAGTGGCAAGGTGAGATCATAAGTGACTTAATTTCAAGATTATAGGTCCACACCTGGTCTAGGATATGGCCCTTAGAGTAAGTAGGTAAGTGAACGTGTTGAAGGCCATTAAGCCCAGTTAGTAGATCAGTAAAAGCCAAGGATTGGGAGCTTTCATGGGCGTCTGACGGCCAGTAGTTGAAGTCTCCCAGGACCAGGAGTTTGGAGTTATTAATTGTGAGCTGAGAAAGCAGATCACCAAAGTGAGAAGGGAAGTTAGGCATAGATTGAAGGGGGGCGGTATACCAGGATACAGGTAAGAGGGGTCACCGAGGATTCAAGTCTAATTGCCAGGCAGTCCACCTGGGGGATGGTGAGTAAAGAAAGGGAAGTGACCAATGCTAGCAATGCCACTACTTCCCATAGTGTGGCAGTTGTGAACTTCTCCTGGGGAGGGGTAACTGGCCTCAAGAAAGTTGTTGTGAGTTCAGACCTTCCAGTAGAGTGTGTGTTGGGAAATGATCTTGAAACCTCAGGTTGGTCTGAGGTGGAGTATAGGACCCATGCAGAAATGCTGGGAATATCAGCACATGTCCTTGCTGTGACCAGGTCACAGGCCAAAAAGTGCTTACCTGAACAAGTGCTGGATCTTGGAACAATAGACCAGACACTACCCAAGAGAAAGTGCAAGAGGGTTAAGGCAGTCCCCCCCCCCTGCTTCAGGTGGAGGATCAGCCCTCACAGGAGGATGATTCTGAGATCCAAGAGGGAACTGTCCTAGAAGAACTGGAGCCTGATCAGGTTGAGTTTTTTGGGACAGGGGGACCGTCAAGAGCAGATCTGAGGCAGGCTCAATTAGATTGTTCCTCTCTTGAACCCCTCAGACAGCAGGCTGCTGCTGAGCCTGCTGGGAATGCTCAAGGTACCCATAAAGTGTATTGGGATGATGGGCTCCTTTATTCAGAGGCTAGAGACCCCAAGCCTGGTGCTTCCAGGAGGTTGGTTATACCTCTGCAATGTAGGGGCTTCTTCTTACCTTGGCCCATGATATTCCCCTAGCAGGACACCTGGGCCAGAACAAGACTTGGGACAGGCTTGTCCCTCACTTTCACTGGCCCCACATGTCAGAAGATACCAAGGAGTTTTGTCGCTCCTGTGTTAACTGCCAAGCCAGTGGCAAATTAGGTGGCACCACAAAGGCCCCCCTCATACCACTACCTGTGGTGGGGGTACTCATTGAAAGAGCGGGGATAGACATTGTAGGACCAGTGGACCCCCAAACAGCATCTGGGCACAGATTTATACTGGTGATATTGGATCATGCCACCTGGTATCCAGAAGCTATTCCCCTGAGGACCACAACAACTCCTGTTGTGGCAAGGACCCTACTTGGAGTATTCTCCAGAGTGGGTTTTTAAAGGAGGCTGTCTCTGACAGAGGTGCAAACTTCATGTCAGGATATTTAACTGCAATGTGGAAGGATTGCGGTGTCAACTATAAGTTCACCACCCCTATCACCCACAGTATAATGGGCTTGTGGAGAGATTCGACAAGACCCTCAAATGGATGATAAAAGGGTTACCTGAAAAGCTGAGGCGAAGATGGGACATCCTTTTACCCTGCCTTCTGTTTGCTTACAGAGAGGTCTCACAAAAGGGGGTTGGCTACAGCCCATTTGAGATTTTGTTTGAGCATCCTGTAAGAGGACCCCTAAGTCTTGTGAAGGAAGGATGGGAGTTACCTCTCAAAAAGCCAAAGCTTGACATAGTGGACTATGTACTTGGTCTCCGCTCCAGGATGGCTGAGTACATGGAGAAGGCTTCCAAAAACCTTGAGGCCAGCCAAGAATTAAAAAAAGCTTGGCATGACCAAAAGGCTGTTCTGACTGTGTACCAGCCAGGACAGAAGGCATGGGTGTTGGAGCCAGTGGCCCCAGCAGCACTCCAGGACAAATGTTCTGGACCCCATACAATAGTTGAACAGAAGTGAGAAGTCACCTACTTGGTGGATATTGGGACTCCCAGAAGCCCCCACAGGGTGCTTCATGTCAACAGACTTAAAGCATTTGTCGACAGGGCAGACATGGGCTTGCTCATGGCTATAGATGAGGGGTAGGAGGAATAGAGTGACCCTCTCCCAGACCTGCTTACTCAAAACCCTGATGATGGCTCAGTGGATGGTGTGATCTTTTCAGACAGCCTCTCTGACCATCAGCAACAGGATTGTAGACAAGTTCTGCAGTCCTTCAGACACTTTCTTTCTCTGACCCCAAGTCAGACAAGCTGGTGCACCCATAAGGTGGACACTGGTGATAGTCTGCCTGTCAAGACTAAAATCTACAGGCAACTTGACCATGTCAGGGACTGCATGAGGACAGAGGTCCAAAAGATGTTGGAGCTGGGAGTTTTTGAGCCCTCAGAGAGCCCTTGGGCCAGTCCAGTAGTCCTGGTGCCAAAACCTTACACCCAAGATGGTAAGAGAGAGATGAGGTTTTGTGTGGACTACAGAGGTCTCAATGCTGTCACTAGGACAGATGCCCACCCCATCCCAAGGGCATATGAGCTCATTGATAGATTGGCTTCTGCCAAGTTCTTGAGCACATTTGACCTAACAGCAGGCTACTGTCAAATCAGATTAGCTGAGGATGCAAAAACCAAGACAGCATTTTCGACCCCAGGAGGGCATTATCAATTTGTGGTAATGCCCTTTGGTTTGAAGAATGCACCTGCCACTTTCCAAAGGTTGGTGAATCAAGTTCTCACAGGATTGGATGACTATTGTGCATCTTATCTAGATGATATTGCTGTCTTTAGCTCCTCCTGGGAGGATCACCTGGTCCACCTGAGGATGTTTTAGAGGCTCCGCAAAAGGCAGGCCTCACTATCAAGGCTACAAAGTGCCAGATAGGGCAGAGCAAGGTTGTGTACCTGGGCCACCTGGTAGGTGGGGGTCAGGTTCAACCACTGGAGAGTAAGATCCAGACCATCAGAGACTGGACTCCTCCAACCACCCAGACACAGGTCAGAGCTTTCTTGGGCCTGTCTAGGGACTACAGGACGTTTGTGAAAAACTATGGGTCCATTGGGACACCACTGAATGCCCTCACTTCCAAAAAGATGCCAAAGAAAGTTCAGTGAACAGTTAGCTGTCAAAAGGCATTTGATGACCTGAAGCAGGCCATGTGTACTGCACCTATTCTGAAAAGTCCAGATTACTCCAAAGAGTTCATAGTCCAAACAGATGCTTCTGAGTTGGGTGTGGGAGCTGTACTTTCACAACTGAATATAGATGGTCAAGACTAGCCCATTGCTTTTATAAGAAGAAGTCTGACCCCTAGAGAGAAACGTTGGTCAGCTATAGAGAGGGAGGCCTTTGCTGTGGTTTGGGCCCTGAAGAAGCTGAGGCCATACTTGTTTGGCACTCACTTCAAGATTCAGACCGACCACAAGCCCCTCCTATGGTTAAATCAGATGAAGGGTGAAAATCCCAAACTTCTTAGGTGGTCCATTTCCCTACAGGGGATGGACTTTACAGTGGAACATAGACCTGGGACTGACCATGCCGATGCAGATGGACTCTCCAGATATTTCCACTTAGAACATGAAGACTCAACTGGTCAAGGTTAGT
The DNA here is from genome assembly GCF_964263255.1 of Lissotriton vulgaris. Taxonomy (NCBI): domain Eukaryota; kingdom Metazoa; phylum Chordata; class Amphibia; order Caudata; family Salamandridae; genus Lissotriton; species Lissotriton vulgaris. Next base: position 1,715,882,760 of record NC_141689.1, on the reverse strand, counting down.
TTAATGTCCCTAAGTTTGGGGGGGGGGTTGTGTAAGAGAGTAGTGTCTGCTTCCTATGGTCACCCCCACTTTTTGCTTTTGATTTTCCTGGTTTTCGACTTAGATGTGGCTGTGGGCCTGCTAATCAGATCCACTATTGATACCAACAATGGTTCTGTCGGGTATGAACCTGATTGCTTCAGAGCCTGTACGCATCTTTCAATCTATATTCAGACATAATTGTATTACTTCTTATGACTTCTAGACTGAATCATAAAGTGCAAATCCAAACAAGAAAGAGGGTCAATACACGTTTTAATCATTGAATTATTTTTTCATTCATGACTTGTTTTTCACTGAGCCCCTATAGTTATGCATAGAAATTAATCACAATAAACGGCGCATCAATTCAAGTGAAATGTGACATATCGTGAAATATTGTGACTGAGTGACATAATAATCCGTGATTTATATTTACATAAGTGAGGGATATGGGGGAGGAAGGAATTTAGGAATCAGTGGGGCCAGTTTATAGTTTAGTGGTTATTGAATCCAGCGTGCCATATTAATTGGCTGTGATATGTTGGATTCTGTTGGCTGGTCCTGTAGTGTTTTTCGTCGATCCTATTGACACCTTAGTTGTGGGTCTCTGACGGGTCTTCTTCAGGACGGGGGAGGGGTAGTGATATTGCGCCTGTTAATTAGATGGGAAAACCATCAGGTTGGATTTTGCACAAGATTTACTTTTTAAAAGGTTAAAAGATTTGGATTAAAAGTTCGGGGAGTGACTAGTTATTGAGACACTCACCTCTGTTCCCTTCGTTATTCAACACCATGGAACTAAGTTGGTTGTGGTCTCATCTGGGATGATAAATCTGTGTGGTACCATACAATTTATCAGGTATGTGACAATTGGACCCTGTCTCAAGTTTATTAACCACATGGCTGCTGGGCGTTTTCCCCCCCTGTGCTGGAAAATGCCATTTTAGTGGCACCATGACGAGCTCAGCTCGTCATCAGCACACGACACCTTTGGGTGATGACGAGCTGAGCTCGTCATCAGCATCGAAAGGGTTAAACATAGGGTTCATGTGAATCTTAACTCACCACGAATAACGGATGCCTGCAGAATCAGACCCACAGCCCAGATGCACTCTCTCTAAATTCACACAATGTACTCTAGGTACATCCACAATTGGGATCTGGTTTACCTTATCAACCCCTGTAGAAGGGTACCCTAGGAACTCAGGGCATAGGTGTAACCAAGGCCTACAAGAGGCTGCACCATGTATTATGCCACCCCTGGCTGGCCACTCAAATAGACACAATTGGCTGATCACTCAGCTGGGGCAAGGTCGTGTAGCCACCCCTTGCCTAGGTGTAGTATTCCTATATCTACTTATATATAGACACATAGTAACCTATAAGTCACTCCTATGGCAGGCCTTAACAATCCTGGAGGCAGAGTGCTTGGTTATATGTGAGATGGTGCTCTAGCATGAGCTGAGCCTGTTTGCAGCTTTCGGAAACATGTCCTTATAGCTGTTCTATAATATCGCCATACCATATACTCTTAAGGGCATTATAATCCTCGCGGTTAGATGCTAACTTTGGTTTGGCTTTATCCAAACATGTCGTGTAAGGTGTCATACCCTTTGGAATACTACCCCCTCGCCAATTCTGGCGATGGGGGTAGCATTCCACCCTTCTAGAGGGAGAAGACATGTTAAGTCCAACAATCCAGGTTAAAGTTAACCAGAGCCCCAGCATCACAAAATAGACACAAGTCTGACCTCCTGCTGCTGGGAGTCCTTCCAATCACAGAGGTTTGGACAATAGGTTTCCTGCTTGGGGAGGTGCGAGCACCACCCCAGACAGGAAGATGTGTATTGGGACAGGGAGGGCTGACTAGATTGAGACACTGCTTGAGGCACACTAGGTACTTCATACATACCCCGGTTCAAACCAGTTTCTGGGGTACTCCAGCCCCAGCTCTGGTGCAAAACTGAACAAAGGTGAGGGGGTGTAACCACCCCCTTCCTGGTCCCACCCATAGGAGGGACTTAGTGAGCAAACCAGCCCCCTTTAGTTGTATAAAGGTAGGAGCTGACCCAGGAGACTTTAGATTAATCCTGGAATCGAACTGAATACAAAACTCTGGACGCTTTGACATTCAACCAAGCTGAAGACTGAAAAATCTCCCTTGTGGCCAAGCAATGACCACCCTGGGCAACCAGGCACCATCCCGCAACTCGACGGCTTGCATTGTCCCCGTTCCCGCCAGAACCCGAGCACAGAGCCTGACAAGACCTTGGCTCCCGGACCTCTCTGACCCCACTGCACTTAAGCAGAGCTGAGCCCTGTGGAAGGTGTCAGAACCCGTGGTCACAGGCATCTTGGAAAGTATTCGACTTGCTAACAGCGCAGCTCCTCAGGCCTCCTCGACGCTGTGCACTGGGGACTGAGACACCCCGACACCAAGCTCCACCTGCACTGAACACCATCCCTCCACACTCCACGAGATCTGCGTGGGACCCTTCTGCTTGTGTTCTGCTCGACGCGTTGTCCGGTTGTTGGCCCGTTGGCTATTTGCCCTGTGGCGATGATCCTCTTTGAAATCCATCACTGGTCTGGTTGCTCCAGGCTGGCCCTTGCTTCCCTGCAAAGGTGAAGTACCTCAGACCCTCCTGGTCTGCACCAGAAGCTCTTAGTGTATCCTGCGTGGGTTGCCTTTGCTTAGGCTTGTTGGCTCCGATCTTGAAGCCAACCCCTCCATCTGGGAGAACGTTCGTGGGACAGCTCCTCTCCAGCACCTGGTCATCCTCAACGCCTCCTGGTCTGCGTGGCTGCAACAACAAGCTTCAAAACAGCACCTGATTGCTCCTCGACGATGTCTGGTTCCTTCCTGGTTCCACCCAGTCACTGGCTAGTGACCTAGACTCTGTCCCCTTTGCTTTCAGGTCTTCTTCAACTCCGAGCCACCCTTGCATCCACCGGACATCTTCCTCTTGGTCGCCTGCAGCATCTTTTCTTACAAGGCTCCATAGACTTCAATGGCAAAACCCGATACATCTTCACATCTATGCACCTGCTTCCTGTGGGTGAGGTAACACGATTACTTCGGTGCTCCTGTAGGGATTGACTATGCTAGTGTCTAGTTTTGCTAATTGTGTAAACCTAGTTAGACCGGAAGTGTCCTAAATCTTCATTACTTACCTATTGACTTTCTATTGACTCTAGCGTGAGAGTACTGACTCTGCATGCGCTGCCTGTGGGCCTCCTACTTCTAACCTAAGGGTCAGATAGTGGAGCCCCAGCGATTTCTTAGGCCCTAGGCCTTCTCCTTTTCCAAGTCGTGGTTCTTATACCACTTACTTTGTATAAGGTTTTACGTGCCCCTAGGGCTAACTGTAAATTGAGCTATTTAAAGTATTTCTGAGTATAACTTGTTATGTGCTTTTGCCTCTGATCTCATAAAGAGTTCAGAGGAGTGTGTTAGTAAATAAATACATATATATTTTAAATATATCCTGTGTGGTGTTCTTTCATTTGAAATTCAAGGAGTTAAATATGGTAAAACAGCTGACTTTACACGCCCTAAAGAGTCTTTTAGCCTAGGACTGTTCTGCCAAACTGGCTCTAACCGGCTCAAACTTGTTCAAACTGGCTCAAACTGGCTCAAACCAGTTCAAACTGGCTCAAACTGGTTAAAAATGGTTCAAACCGGCTCAAACTGGTTCAAACTGAGCCAGTTTGAAACTACTTCAAATCGGCTCAAACCGGTTCAAAACGGCTCAAACTAGTTCAAACCGGCTCAAACTGGCTCAAACCAATTCAAACCGGCTCAAACCAGTTCAATCCGGCTCAAACTGGTTCAAACGGAGCCAGTTTGAGCCGGTCTGAAACTGGTTCAAACCGGCTCAAACCGGTACAAACTGGCTCAAACCGGTTCAAACTGGTTCAAACCGGCTTAAAATTGTTCAAACTGGCTCAAACCAGCTCAAACCGGCTCAAGCCTGTTCAAACCGGCTCAAACCGGCTCAAACCGGTCCCAGCGACCTCAGACAAGGTTTGCCGGCAAGGGAGTTGGAAGCTGCTTCTCCTGTTTAGAATAGAGTTGTGTACTGTTTGTGGGTGATGGTGGATAAGTGTGGTAGTAGGGATAGTAGGGTGTGTAGATGTCGTTTGATTGGGTTAGTGGGGCATGCTGGTACATTAATCTGTGCATAATGTTGTGCATGGTGTACGTTTGGTTTGAGTGTGTTGCTCTGTTTGTGGATGTGGATGGTGTGGGCTGGGTATTTAAATGAGAAAAAGGGCAGCATTTCTGGCCCTAGTCCTGAACCGGCTCAAACCGGCTCAAACTTGTTCAAACTGGCTGAAACCGGTTCAAACTGGCTCAAACCAGTTCAAACAGTTTCAAACTGGCTCAAACCGGTTAAAACCAGTTCAAACTGGCTCAAACCAGTTACAACTGGCTCAAACTAGTTCAAACCGGTTCAAACCAGCCCAAACCGGCTCAAACCAGCCAAAACCAGCTCAAACTGGCTCAAACTGGCCCAAATTGTCTCTCACCGGTTCAAACTGGTTCAAACTGGCTCAAACCGGTTCAAACTGGCTCAAACCAGTTCAAACTGTCTCACACCGTAAACTGGTTCAAACCGGTTCAAACTGGCTCAAACCAGTTCAAACTGGCTCAAACTGGTTAAAACTGGTTCAAACCTGCTCAAACTGGTTCAAACTGAGCCAGTTTCAAAGCAACTCAAACCAGTTCAAACCGGCTCAAACTGGCTCAAACGAGTTAAAACTGGCTCAAACCAGTTCAAACCGGCTCAAACTGGTTCAAACTGAGCCAGTTTGAGCCGGGTTTGAAACCGGTTCAAACCGGCTCAAACCGATACAAACTGGCTCAAACTGGTTCAAACCGGCTCAAACTGGTTAAAACCGGCTCAAACCAGCTAAAACTGTCTCAAGCCAGTTCAAAACGGCTCAACCCGGCTCAAACCGGTCCCAGCGATTTCAGACAACGTTTGCTGGCCAGGGAGTTGGAAGCTGCTTCTCCTGTATAGAATAGAGTTGTGTACTGTTTTGTGCGTGATGGTGGATAAGTGTGGTAGTAGGGATAATAGGGTGGTAGATGTCGTTTGGTTGGGTTGGTGGGGCATGCTGGTACATTAATCTGTGCATAGTGTTGTGCGTGGTGTACATTTGGTTTGAGTATGTTGCTCTGTTTGTGGATGTGGATGGTGTAACCGGCTCAAACCGGCTCAAACTGGTTCAAACTGGCTCAAACCGGTTCAAACTGGCTCAAACCGGTTCAAACTGGTTCAAACTGGTTTAAACAGATTCCAACCCGTTTAAACTGGTTTAAACCAGCACAAACCGGTTCAAACTGGATTAAACCAGTTCAAACTGGCTCAAACCAGTTCAAACTGGTTCAAACTGGTTCAAACAGATTCCAACCAGATCAAACCAGTTCAAAGGAGCTCAAACCGGTTAAAACCAGTTCAAACTGTCTCAAACCGGTTCAAACTGGCTCAAAGCAGTTTAAACCGGCTCAAACTGGTACAAACTGGCTCAAACCGGTTCAAACTGAGCCTGTTTTAGCCGGTTTGAAATCGGTACAAACTGGCTCAAACCGCCTCAAACCGGTTCAAACTGGCTCAAACCGGCTCAAACCGGTTCAAACCGTCACAGGTTTAAACTGGCTCAAACCGGCTCAAACTGGTGCAAACCAGCTCAAACCGGTTCCTACTGGCTCAAACCGGCTGAAACCGGTTCAAACCGGCTCAAACCGGCTCAAACTGGTTCAAACAGAGCCAGTTTGAGCCGGTTTGAAAATGGTTCAAACCGGCTCAAACCGGTTCAAACCGGCTCAAACCGGTTCAAACTGGATCAAACCAGCTCAAACCGGCTCAAACCAGTTCAACCCGTCTCAAACCGGTCCCAGCTACCTCAGACACGGTTTGCTGGCCAGGGAGTTGGAAGCTGCTTGTCCTGTTTAGAATAGAGTTGTGTACTGTTTGTGGGTGATGGTGGATAAGTGTGGTAGTTGGGATAGTAGGGTGTGTAGATGTGGTTTTGTTGGGTTGGTGGAGCATGCTGGTACATTAATCTGTGCATAGTGTTGTGCGTGGTGTACATTTGCTTTGAGTGTGTTGCTCTGTTTGTGGATGTGGATGGTGTGGGCTGGGTATTTCTAAATGAGAAAAAGGGCAGCATTTCTGGCCCTAGTCCCGAACTGGCTCAAACCAGCTCAAACTGGCTCAAAATCGCTCAAACTGGTTCCAACTGGCTCAATCCAGTTCAAACTGGTTCAAACTGGCTAAAACTGGTTTAAACTGGTTCAAACCGGTTCAAACCGGCTCAAGCTGGCTCAAACCGGTTCAAACCGGCTCAAACTGGTTCAAACCGGCTCATGACTGAAAATAAGTTCCCCTTTGGTAACTATGAACACGGGCATTCATTCAGCTCAATAATATCGACACAAAACACTAATACAACATTTTCAAGAAACACATAAGGAAATGCAGAATCAATCAATGGGAAAAAAATGTTATAGTAAAAATACACAATTTATTAGAACAAGTTAAGGCCAGCTCAGGCTTGTATTAGGCATATCCATTAAAAAATTCATTTGGAATCGCATATACATTGACATTATACACATACACAATATATAATAAAAGGCAAAAACCAATTCTAGGGACAGAAAAAAGAGGGAATAAAAATTCCTGTTAATGACGGAAAAAACTACGGAGGTAGATCAGAGATCAAAACTGATTATTATTATTAATATTCCATCAGATTTGTTGTCTCCCAAAACTCAAAGTAGTTCTCCCTTTCTTAGGAATCCACGCGTTTCGGTGGGCAATCAATTAGTAACCAACACCTTCATCAGGATTATTTATCGTACCATCCCATTAAAAACAACCAAAGCCTGTAAAAAATATAAAATAATTTTTAAGGGCCAGTTTTAAACAAAACATTTTTTTCCACATACATAAACACATTAGGTTCTGCAAAACCCTATTATTAACAAAACATTACAGCACTTTCTAGTATCCATCCACAAAAAAGCATCAATAATAGCTTAACAATTAATAAACCCATATATGGGGAATTCAGATGTAAACATGGTGAGAGTACAAATATAGACAGTATAAACATTTTATGTCCTAGACCCTCAGTATGACAGTCCTAATTGATCACAGAAATATGTATTAATCTAGACATCATCATAGTACTCATATGAACATCAAAAGCATTTTGGAACAACTGTGACAGACATATTTGCGTTTGGTGCACATATCATCTATTGTCATTCTATTAACCCAAGGCATAGGCATAAAGATTAACCCTGGGCGGAGTGGGCGTAGTGGGGCTTCGCGGAGCTACGCGAAGTGGGCGAGAAACTACGCCCACCTCCGCACTCCGCGTAGCCCCACTACGCACCACAGGCCTCCCTCCCGCCCTCCCTAAATACGTTAAATTAAAAGTATTAAATAATTGAAAAGGCACTTACCTTGCCCGCCGCTGCCCGCCGCGTCCCCGGGGCTCGCTATCTTCTTTGTTGCCGTCTTGTTTACTAATGCGCATGCGCGGGCGGCCGCGCATGCGCATTTTCTCGTGAGAAATGCGCATGCGCGGCCGCCCGCGCATGCGCATTATTAAACAAGACGGCAACAAAGAAGATATCGAGCCCCGGGGACGCGGCGGGCAGCGGCGGGCAAGGTAAGTGCCTTTTTAATTATTTAATACTTTTAATTTAACGTATTTAGGGAGGGCGGGAGGGAGGCGGGTGGCGGCCAGCTACGCTCCGTCTGCGGAGCTTGCGTAGTGCCGCCTGGCTACGCCCGCTACGCAAAATGCGGAGTAGGCGGCACTACGCAAACTCCGTGCACGGAGCGTAGCTGGCCGCCCACTCTTAATAAAGATAAACATCACAAGGGGAAGGGGACTAGTATGGGGGCCACATGTGCTCCGAGTCTGGCCTGCCTCTATGTTGGTCATTTTGAAGCTATCCATATTGAGAATAAAATAGCCCCTTTTTTTGAAAATGTAGTGGGCTGGTACCGCTACATTGATGATATATTTTTTATTTGGGAAGGGTCCATTGAACTGCTGGAGGAATTCTTTTCATGGCTTAATTTGGGTGACCCCAACCTAAAGTTTACGTCACATTATAACAGATCTATGGTTGATTTTTTGAACATCTCTATAAAAGAAGTAGGTGGTCTCTTAGAGGTAGAACTTGTCACCAAGCCGATGGCTAAGAATACTTTCCTTCATTATTCTAGCTTTCATCCTAAGACACAGAGGGAGAGTATTCCTTTTAGCCAATTTTTATGGCTTAGGCGTAATTGCTCAGATGTTAATGATTTTTGTAAACATGCGGATGTCTTGAAGAGGAAATTTAAGGATAGAGGGTATCGGTCACTTTTTTTGGGTCAGCATTTGCCATTAATCCTACATCCTTTCCTTTAAAATCCCATACTTCTGTTTTTACCATCTGTTGCAATTCATCTGGTAAGTCTGTTATTGTCATCCTAGCAATGTCAGTCTCTGGTTTTGCCAACATTAGTTTGTAAATTCCATCTTCGTCTGGGGTCTGAATTTCAATGCCATTTGGAGTGCAAAAGATGGTGCAATTCATTTTGCACAACAAATCTCGTCCTAGCAGATTTACAGGACTTGAGTCACAGACTACGAATCTATGCATTTCTTTAAAATTCCCTATTTTTACTTCCATTGGTTCTGTGATTGGGGTATTAATCTGTTTATTAGAAACGCCCACTACTTGGATCGCTTCTCCCGAGAGGGGTAGGTTTGGGACGTCTGCTGTTCTCACAGTAGAACGGGTAGCACCCGTGTCCAACAGAAAGGTGACATCATTTCCCTCAACCTTTCCTTCAATGTATGGCCCTGATTGGTCTACCGGCAAGGAGGCGCCAAGCACGCACTCCTCGTCCTCCCCCTCAGGCACCGTCAGTAAGGTTCTTCACAAAAAAATGTTGTGCTTTGCTCCTATAATTTGGCATAGGTGCCAGGGGAATCTGGTTCTGTGTTACCTGTTGCTGGTTCTTCCGCGGCACATCAGGCTGTGTCTGTGGATTTCAATCATTATTTTGCACATTACCATTCTGCACAGCCTTACACTCGCCCTTCCAGTGCCTCAACTTGCCACATTCGTGACAGGGGAACTTCTTTTTCGCATCTTCCCTATTGAATTTTCCCCTGGGCCTATCCCCACTTCCATCGCCCTTACTCTGATTATTAGTCATCTGATTCAGCTGTTGTTCTTGGTGCTCTGCTAATTTTACTTGTGCCCACATAACCTTTTCTTTCAATTGTTTCTGTTTGTTTTCTAGCTCATCTTCACAGTATTTTGCACATTTCAGGACCTTATCTATGGGCTTAGCTTGCCAACAAATGTTATTGTTTTTAATCCATTGGGAAATTTCTGGTCTCAATCCCAGCACAAATCAAGAAATGAAATGTGTCATGTCCTTCATGTCAATGTTGTCTAATCCACTGTATTGTTTAAAGGTCTGTAATGGACGTTCATAATATGAATGCACTGATTTGTCTTTATTCTGAGTGGTTCTATCTATTTTCATCCAATATGTCTCTTTTGCAGGCACCTTTCCTTTCAGGTAAAGTATTACCTGATTATATTTCTTCAACACATCCTCAGAAGGTGCTCCTGTCTTCAGGTCTCTTGGGTACTCATCACTAGGCCAATCAACAGCTACTTTGCATTCGGTCCACAAATCTACGGGGACTACAATGTAAAATAAACCATCTAAGTCTATCAAAAGACACTTTGACAGCTTTACAAATCTCTCGACCTGTCTGTACCATTTTACAGGCTTTTCTCGCAGTTTTGGGAAATCATTCGTAAATGACAAAATATCCTGTCAGGACCATGGAACATGCACATAGCCTCCACCTGGTACCTCTCGCATGGGACATCATTTTTCTACTTCATCTGCTTCTTTTAAAACATATTCTGAAGCCATTTGCCTTGATCGAATCTCTTCTTTTTTCTTTGCCCATCTTGCTTTCCATTTCTCAATTCTCCCCATTTTTGCATTAAATTCATCAGCTCTCTGATCTGTACTTTTTCCATGACATATTCATGTTTTCCAGATCTTTGTCAGAGAATTCTACTCGGTAGGGCTTCTGCAATACCTTAGATTTACCAATGTTGATTCCCATGCTAGCTGCAGTGTGCATTAATTTTTCGTGAAACACCTTTGTATTTCTAGTGATGCTTTTACAGACAAACAGTAATTCGTCCTCACTAAGGGTATTTAACCTCTTCAATCCCACATTCCCAGCCATCATTTCCTCTATTTCAATCCTCAATTTATATATGTCTAATGGCTTGGGCTGTGTCTTTGGTCTCTCTATTTCTCGGGTCCATCTGTCTTTCTCTTCAGGAGTGACTACAGTGGCACTTCTCGTACCCGAGGAAGTCTCTATCTGTACTTCCCTTGCAGTTAAAGGAGTGGTTCTCCTCATTGAAGCACCTTCAGGTTCCCTTATTGGTAAATCCATTAAGGATATCACTGATTCACATTCACTTGCCTGATTGTCCACTATCAGGGGCTCTTTTCTTGGCTGTATTACTGATGCAGTTATAACTGGAGTCTTTGGACTAGCTTGTTTATCGCCGTACAAAGGAACAACAGGGCCAATAGTCACTGGAATTGTCAAAGCCTCAGGACTTGTATTTAATTGGGAACTTTTCTGAATTAACTCAATTCTCTGTTTATTTAAAGCTTCTCTTTATCTTTCTTGTAACACCCTTTCGATGGAGGTCTCATGTACACTTGCGGAATTAAAGGTGGCTTTAAAGACGTGCAGTCGGGTTTGATGTTCTTGACCCCTCATTACAAGGTGGTCTAATGAACGGGTTTTTCGGATTTACTATTCTCGTTTCTTCATTATAAGGTGGTGGATTTTTCATTAGTTAATCCTCCATGTAATCATCATCGGAATCACCACTAGTCATTAACTGTCTAGTTTTCTCAGTCCTTTTACCTCCCACAGGCTCCTCTACTGTTAGTACTGGGTAAAGCCCTTCCACTAACATATTCTGTCTCCATTGTTTCATTTGTCTTTCTTTAGAATCTCAGGGAACCTTTGGGTAAAATTTACTCAGTCCTTTGTCCATTCTAGGTCTGGCTCGCTCGAAAGCCTCAATCTCCCATTCTTCTAATGCCTCATATTGCGTTAACCTTGGTCTGGGATGTAAGTCATTCATTCGGGTCCTTAAATTAAACAAAATTCTTCAGTTAAAGGTACCTTCTAAGGGAAATGCCAGAAGTCCATCATCTTTTGCGTACTCCACCCAGTTCTCTAACCATACACAGGAATGCTATCCCTTGTCAAACATCTTGAATGATGCAGGAGTATTCGGAGGTGGAATAATGACTCCTTCTCTGGTTTTGATAGGCTTGTCTTTTTTAAAGTAGTTTTTAACTTTATCCACAAGGGACAATTTTCTCTTACTTCCGTACATATTGTTAGGTCTACCCCTTAAAATCTGTTCCTTAGCAAATCCTAAATATCTTGGATCAGGTCGATATTCTGGATGACTTGGATACCACATATATCTCGTAAATTCAAAAATGGACGAAAAATGCTTATTTTCTGTTTACTAAATGCTTCCAATGCTAGCGCGTCTTTTATTTCTTAACAACCAATCAACACTGTGGTTGCAAATAATTTCAACCTGTGGGTGCGCAGCCTTTTCGTGAGATGAGTTCCCACGCTCCTGCGCTCACCCCTCCTTTACAAAGCTATCTCAGCTACACACCCGCTGTCTCGACCAATACCAGCGCGGTACAGAGTGACGTCAGCGCAGCTCCGCAACTGGGTATTTCGAAACTCAGTTCTTTTGAATTTTAAAGTGCAAATTTCATTATTTAACAACGGAAACACATTCGCCACTGTACCCGAGTGACTAGATAGGAAAGAAATATTTCACTGCAAGTAAATCCCTTCTGTTTACTTTTCATACACTACTAGTAGAACCCTTCCGCTTACCCTTCACACAAGAACGTGCTACTCCTCCAGACTCATCCACTCCGGGATATATACTGAGGCCAAAGTTGTACCAGTGAACCCCTTCGCTATCAATCAAGCTTAGACAAACCTGCTACTCCTTCCGTGTGACCCTTACTAGGTTATATCACAACAAAAAGTTTTGCTAGCGAACTCCTTGCTAGCATTTATTCACACAATTATACAGAAAACCCTAAATTGTGCTTCCGGTTCTGCCCAACCATGCACTAACTTCCTACGGGTAAGTGACCTCAACGCGATGTGGCTTCTATCTACCACCTGCTATTCTGCCCCCGGGGATTCCAGAAAATACATAAAACAGGTACGAACAAATTTGGTTAATACATTCAATATAGCAGCATCAAATAAACATTTCAATAATACCACATTTGATCGATCAATGAAATATGAACTTTAACCTACTAACTAATCAACTACCTAACTTTAACTAATCCCTAACCATAGCTCTGCTACCAAGAAAGTATATCGATAGTGCGCGTAGGTCACCCAACTAGAATTTGTACAAATACTCACCTGGGCCCATAATTCCAAATCGTATAATTTAACATTTATTTAGGTAACTCACGCTCTACTACCAGTATATTGTTTTTCATCTCTATTTCCCATACCAGTAACCTACTAATCATTGACATTAGATACCTAAACACAATGGATCAGGGAGTTGTGTTAAGGAAAAGGGCCTCAAAACATTATAACATTTGTAATTATATAATAACCACAGACTCAGGGTAGGTTCAAACTCTTTATCTAATCATCATCATCATCATAATTCATGAGCCAAAAGTTAAACGTGATCAGACTATCAATGACTAAAATCAGAAACAGCATATAGCTATGAATAAGATAGAGTATGCTAATCATTTAGAAACTTAAAAATAAAGGGGAGGTAGAAACAAGGAACATGCTCATTCTAGAAACAGTCTTTCGCAACTTGATTAAAGGAGGGTAAAGAAAGGGAACATACTAAACCCAAAGACTTTCGCAATTCACTGGCAGTTTGAAAAAGAGAACACAACTTATGCAATTTGATTATTCAGATGTTAGCTTAATAACTATAGGGAAGGTAAGATTTGGAATATACTATTAAATTCAGCTTATCTCCTTAAAAGGGAGGGCGAGAAAAGGAACATGTATTCTTATAGAAACATATAGCATTGGCTAAAGGTGGGTTGAAAATTGGAACACGCTAATAGTCAATAATACATAAAATCTCATTTACCAAGGGACGGAGAAAGAAAAGGAACATATGCAATCAAGCTTTTCAAATTTCAAGAAGGTGAAAAAAAATGCAAGTTAATTTACAATCACCCACACAGACTTATATTTACCTATGATAGAGTGAAAACCAACCCTGGCCACGGGCCAGTTGGAAAAGACAGGAGGAACCCCAAAGACTTCAGTGCCAGTAGGCGAGCAGCTGCAGCTTATGGACGATCAGGACAGGATAACCCCAGAATTTGGATCAGGACCAGCCGCAGCTTCAGTTGCAATGCCTGCCCTACTCCCTCTCTGCAATTTCACTTCCCAAAACCCCGATTGGGTTCTCGAACCTCCCAACAGAGTGCTCCGCAGCTCTCTGGTTTCAGTCACCTATTGAGTGTGTTGGGTCAGTGACAGGTCAGCTATTCGGACAAGTCTGACAATTTCTCTAGCTAAACCTATGCTAATTATACAGTTTTTCAGGTCAGTGTACCACCCCCCAATGTTGCAAGTGTAAGGATCATCACACCACCTACATTTTATACTTTCTCAGACTCCTTATTCAAATTCCGTTTACGCCCCTTAAATTCCAAGTTCTCATGACATATGCCTTTTGGTTAACAATGGTGAATATAACATTGAATACAATTGTAACAAATTTCAGTATAGTTTAGCTCCCTCTAGCTGGGTCGCAGGTCGGGTTCCCAGGTGCATCTTGGCTGTTGCTGCCATCTGGCTGGATTCTAATGTTGCAGAGTTCATTTTTACTCCGCAAGGTGTCATGGGCAGAAAGGACTTCCAAAATGGAGTAGTAAGCACCTCCCAGGCCCAAAGAATACGATACATGAAAAGTAAAAAGAAACAATTTAGAACACAGTGATAAATCATTACACTGTATACCATGAATTTCTATTCTATACCCATTACTTTAATATGAACTATAGCATTAGGATTAAGCAGAACGAACAGCTTAGCAAAAGCAGCAATGCAAGCTTCTCGCATGTGAGAACACAGAACAGCCATTTTATCTCTAGTGCGCAGAAGCAACAGATTCCCTCCAAAGCTGTAAATACGTCATGTCATGTGGGTATGACAGACACATGCACAGTAGAAATTCCCGCATAGAAGCAGCCATTTTAGATGCCTTAGAATTGGAAAACACATAAGCAAGCTTCACTCGGACACCCAAATGGTGAAAGAATAAGGGGCAAATTATTAAGACAAACAGGTTGGTTATTTCGTTAGAGTTATTCGAGGTTCATGAGTACGAGCAAGTCGCTTCATATGCGAATCCTTGCTCCATCATAGGTGTAGTGCAATATTTGGGCAAGCAATTATACAAAGGCACTGCCAAGAAGTGTACACATGGGACACGTTCCATGTGGAAACACTTTAAACCAATTCATGAAAGGGTCTACAGTTAGATGATGTAGGGAAAAGCAGGTGCAACAGGATGGTCAACCTCTACAGCAGCCTTGTAAGAGCCATCCTCAGCTGCAGTCATTACAATACCAGCAGACTGCGAAGCATGAGTGGTTATTCAGTTAAAAAATGCCACATGCTTGTCGAAGTAAAATTATCTTTTGTGGGGGCATTTCCGGATACTGTGACAAACCATTGCTGTTAGCTTTTTATTAGCTTGCAGTGATACAATACTGTTATTTGAAGACTTAAGCCAGTTGCTTCTTTGCGTTTCCCCTTCCTTACCCAACCCTTCTAGAAAACAAACGGTTCTTGTTAGAACCACCATCTACTCAAAGAATGCTAACTGTTTTTTGAATGTATCAGTGACTGTATTGGTGTGAGAGTGGGTGTGTGATTGTGTGCAGCAGTGTATGCCTGGGTGTGTTATTGTATGCATTAGCAGATGTCTGGGTGTGTGACTTCTTGTTTGCTGTATGCCTGGGTGTATTTATAAAGAAACAAGGAGACCTAGGTCGTACGCATCTTTAACAAGAACATTAGTCCCTTCATGAGGTAATAGGTAATGCACATAGAACTACAATGAGAGCTACGTTTATATTCTCCAGATGGAGAAGTCAATCATTTATTAAGTAACAAAACAATTTGAAACCATAAAAAAAAAGTGGCCAGAAAGATTGGAAATCAACAGATTTCCAGATCTCAGGCATTTACACCAAATTTGATTCAACAATCCATACAAATCCAAAAAGTCACAATAAAAGAAGTGTCTTTTGCTCATGAGAAATGCAAATAAGACAGTTTAGAGTCAAGAACCAAGGGTCGAGAATGTTTCGATCCCCACTACGATTAGGGATCATTATCAGGACACAAGAGTTTATGCCTGAGTGATTGCTGGGTAAAAGGAGTAGAGGGGAAGAGGAAGGAAACAGGGAGTGAGCGGGGCTTACGCAACCTCATGGGATTCAACAAGGCATCAACACGTAATTGAACAAAGGCATGCACTATGGTGCCTGTATATAACCACAATTGAAGTACGTCATGGGAGTCAATAAAACACCAGATTGTATTTGAACAAAGGCATGCAATGTTGTTCCTGTATAACCATAGTTGAAGTACATCTTGGGAGTAAAAAAAACACCAATGTTCAATTGAACAAAGTTACCCACCATCCTGCCTATGTAACCACAATTGAAAAACGTCCATATGGGTCCTTGTGAACTGTCAAAATTACAATATAGCAGATCAATTTGGTTGAACATTTACCACTTGACTATGATAATTGCATAGTTTGTACTTTTGATGTTGAGTCACTTTACAGGAATATCCCACAGGATAAGGTTATTCAAATATTGAAAAAATCCTTGATTCTAGAACTCGCCTGCATCTGGGTCCCACATCTTTTATCTTCACCAGGCGCCCTTACCTGACTGCTACTGCCACTGCCACGCCATCAGCGGAGCCGTGAGGGAAACGGCGGCAGCATCTACACCGGGAGGCAGACCGGACCGGACCACACTACCCAGCAGGCTCCGGGGCGGCAGCGCGCCCGTGACGTGCCAGAAGCGCCCGGAGGCGCGAGTAAAAGGCTGACACCCCTCTCGCCCCGCGAGTCGCGCCCCGCGGGAGAGCCCGGGCAAAGGGCGGGCCCTCTGAGGCCTTCAGAGGTCAACAGTGGTCGGGCGGGCCACCTATCTAACATCCCTTACCAAGGTGAGCATTCAGCTGTTATAATGGGCAAACGTAATGCAATAAGCAACACCACAGACCTAGTCACTCAGGACGCTGAAACCTCAGCATCTCTTTTAACGTCATTTGAGACACTAATAGACACTGCTTTTAATGAGATAGCTGAAACTGAGAGGAGGCTTTCCATGGGCTCACTAACCATAAATCAATCTGGGACAACAGGTAGCCCAAATGATAATATGCATATATTTCCTGAAGTCATTGTGGTAAAGCCAAATCCTGCTGTCAGTCTGCCCATTGTTTCTGAAGAAAATGGAAACACTAGTATTAATATAGCCCCAATTGTAGTTCTGGATCCCGTCTCACAATTGTCATTACCAACAACCACCGAGTGTACTGAAACCACCGAGAACACAGGAGGAAATCGAAAAAGGGGTCCAGTTAAGTCTACAATAAATAAAAGGAGGCAGCCCCCTAGGAGTAATAATCAACCAACACCACAGAGCATGTGGACTAGGGGGAAGAAACAAAAACAACAAACTGTATCTTTGCCAGACCAACCTCACCTGGGTGACACTATTGTTATAAATGTCGGTATAAATTCTACTACAACTTCTACGCAGACAGATTCCCCTAACGCAAATAGTCTTCACTCTAAACCAAAGGGGAATCTTATCGAGACCATTGCGGACACAATTTTTAAACAACTAGAAGGTCAAATGATCAGACAATTTAATAATATTTTTAAAAGATTTGATAGATTGGAGACCCTAATCAAAAATGATGATGCTAAGAGGAAAGGTACGGTGTGCCTAGATAAGATAAGAGGTGAACGTTTGCTAAAAGACTTGGAGTCTATCACCCGTGCCCTTCCCAGTGGTGACTGTACAAAAAACTGTAATTTGTCCACATTAAATGGGGTTAAAGAACCACATGTTTTTACCAGTCAGCCAACAACTACAACACCTATGGCGGATGCTAACATAAGGAAAGGCAATTCCTCTGCTTTCTTAAGAACATCTTCCACTCCTCAATCTTCCTCGTCCTCCACTGCTCCTAGTGCCCCTAAGATCAATCAGAAATGTAATTCTGTCACAGGCACGACCAAGCAGAAGGTTCCTTCTAATACCAGCCAGAATAAGACTCTACATGAGGACAACAGGCCTTTCAAACATCAAGGCCCTGCTCTACACCTTCCACCTGAGGCATGTCCCTATGTCTTGGTTCTGGCTGGCATCCCACCTCTTAGGGAAGGGCAAGGAGAATCATGGGTTCAACTGCACAATAAATGCATCGACTGGTTAACTAAGCATAAGGGGGTCGGCTACGACATATCCAAAGAAATCTTATCTACACGTCGAGTAACCTGGGTCGGTCCTCTTTTTAAAAACATTAATGGGGACTGTATTATAGTCAATTTCAGGAACCCAGGCACCGTAAAATTTCTGTTAAATAAGAACTTTGTTCAACCTGGCCCATCCACTGTGGTGACCCCTTTACCGCTAAGTTACTTTTATCGACCTCCACACAGAATGATGCAGCCACCCCCTGTATTTCCGCTGCAAAACAGGTTCTCAATACTTCGCGATTTGGGGACCTTGGATTGACTGTCATCTACTGCTGAGGAACCAGTTGTTGTGGCCCCTTGTTTTGCCCACACGGTGAAAATATCATCTGAGGCACCCTTGACATCATCTGACACCACCTTGCCTGAAACCCCACAATGCAACCAACGGGTGAACAAAATAACAGTATCCACCCAAGTAACCAATCAGGATGTCTGCCTGAGGCCCGATAAAAATTTGTTAATCCTTAGTTGGAATATTGCTGGCCTGAAGGCAAAAATGGAAATCAAATCCTGGAAGGACTGGGTTAACTGTCATGATGTGTTAATGTTTCAAGAAACCTGGTGCAGAGATGACTTGCTATTTGAAGGGTACAGTTGCCATAACAGGACTGTATTGGCCCCCCCTCTAGGTCGACCGAGCGGGGGCCTTTCAATTTGGGTCAAAATCTCTGCGGAAGCTAAAGTTGAAGCACTTCAAACTAATTGTCCAAGCTTCATGGCATTGATATATACTAAGAGGACAAGGCTATGTTTGATTAATTTCTACAATAACGATTTTTTGTCCCAACCAAATAGTAATTTTATACTTTTGTTTGATTTTATCGATGAAATCATGGAGGGACAGAAACACGGGAAATTTGATGGTATTTGTTTAGGAGGGGACTTCAATGCACATATACATTCTAGAAATCCCCCCTGTAGAAGAGGTGCAGAACTGTTTAATCTCCTCGCAACTAGAGAACTCGTAAATTGCATGGAGCACGCTGGCACCGAAATAAGCTCTGCCCCGTTTCCCACTTTTATTGGCCATGGGAGTGCCACTACGATTGATTATATATTTGTTTCATCTTCCATTTCTAATGTTTTAATTAAAGCCGAGGTAGTGTGCAAAGTATATAGCGACCACTATCCCATTGTAATCCATCTACAGCTTCCTGGGGGTAAGTGTTCACAAAATGAAATAGGTGCTAGAAACTTGGAAGTTTCAACGGATAAATTGAGGGTAGTTTGGAGGGGCGTGGATAACAGGGGAGTTCTGGCAAAGGTTATTAAAAAACACCCAGCTTTGATCGACAATTGTCTCACCTTCGATGGACGTGGGGGTAATGTAATTAAATCTTTTAGTGAACTCTGCTCTGCCATAAAAAGTGAGATCTCTAGATCGGCATCCAGGAAACTTGAGGAAACACCTAGATGGTTCGATGCCTCCTGTTCTAGAACAAACAGGAATTTAAGGGCTGCACTTAAATCTGAACCAAGGGACATTCTCCAAGTAAGGCTGCTTAGAGCAGAGTATAAATCTACCCTACGTATTAGATCAAACGAATTAGTTAAGGGCCATTGGGAATCTCTTGCACGTACGGCTGACCTCAAAGACACTACAGGGTTCTGGAAGGAGGTTAGGAACTTAAGATCCTTAGGTTCAAATTTAACAGCAATTAACTGTAATATCATTGGGCCTGTGTGGGTTGACCACTTTTCTAAAATGTATGCTGCATCTGACAACCACACAGCAACCCCTTCCCATTTAACCCCTTTGAACATTTCCTTGTCTGAGGTCGAGGACGCCATTATTGAAAGTGCAGGTAACAAAGCGCCTGGTCCCGATGGGCTTTCGATCGATCAATTAAAGTGTGAACTTAATTTTTGGGCCCCACTGTTATGTAACGTCTTTAATAACTTAACAAATGAATCTATCCCCGAAACGTGGTCGTGTAGCACTATTGTACCTATTTTCAAAAAGGCGACAGGTTGGATCCTGGGTGCTATCGCCCTATATCGTTAATCGATAACACCCTGAAAGTCTTGGGCAGGGTCATTTTTAAAAGAATAAGAACTTGGGCAGATGAAAGCAAAATACTTCACCCTAGCCAGCTTGGTTTTCGCAGTAGTGTGGGTACGGTGGAACAATGTTTAAACTTGAGTCTGATTATGGCAAAATATAACACTGCCAAAAAATCCCCCTTATATTTTGGTTTCATGGACTTAAGTTCTGCATTTGATTTTGTCAACCGCTCCCGTTTATGGTCCACCCTTCTTAATTATTGTTTGGATGATTATTTGGTTCACTTTTTAGCTTTTTTACATAGTGACTTGAGAGCACGTGTGCGCATTAATCAATCTGGCGAAGTTTCCAATGACATCAGCATTGGCAGAGGGGTCAGACAGGGATGTGTGCTGGCCCCCCTGCTTTTTATTCTGTATATTAATGATTTGAGCAGCTCCCTGAGTACTTTAACAACAGATGTACCTTACGTGAATGGGGTCCCCATACCCACTCTTCTTTACGCAGATGATGCAGTCCTAATGGGCCGCACTCCTAAGGCACTGCGCACTTTAATTTCAGGTTTTGTCCGTTTCATGGCTGACCTAGGCTTGACCACAAATTTTAAAAAATCTCTTATCATGAGCTGTGGACCCAAAAAGTATAAAATTATCGAGATTAAATCAGGGATAAATGTTCTGAAAAGCACTTGCACTTTTCCTTATCTGGGGTTGCTATTTTCTAATACTGGTTCTTGGCAACCACATGTTTCTTACGCTAGGAACAAGTTGGGTAAAGCGATCAATTGTGTTACCTCCTTACGACAACCCAACCATGCTGATGTGATTGCACCACTAGTAAAGATTTACCAAACCCAATGCATCCCAACTGGTACTTATGGCGCTGAGGTTTGGGGTTATACAAACTGTACCCATATCCAGACTGAAGAAAACAGGTTCTGTCGGAAGGCGCTGGGTGGGGTTATTTGTTCCCCACACTATATATGTCACAATGAATTAAACATCCCATATATAGAGGATTTTATTTGATCTAGACCAGCACTCTTCTGGCTAAAGATATGGATTAACCCGGCTGCCACTCTGACCCGTGATATAATCCTGGATTGCTTGAAATGTGACAGGGCACATTGTATTTTGTGGTTAAAAGCCGTAAAAGAATGTTTAGATAGCGTAGGGCACGGTCATTTGTTTACTTCACCCAGTTTAATAAATCACTCACATAAGACTATTATTCAAAGGGCCTTATATCATTTGTATAAAGAGGAGCGGGAAAGGAAGAATTTCTCAAAGTGTACTGTTATAAAATATATGGGTTATTTCGAATTCTCAAACAGTCAACCAGGCCCTCCACAGAGATACTTACGTTTACATCTTGGCAGATGGAACAGGAGCCTACTGTTTCGCTCTCGGGATGGGAGTATAGTAAACTTATTGAACTTCCCCCTGGGTTACAATAAACATCTGGAAAATTTAGTTTGCCCATGTAACCCAAATATGAAACAGAGTCTCATGCACTTTTTGTTTTTCTGTGATTTTTATAAACTGTTTTCCGCTCACTATTTAATGCCCTTTTGTGGGAAAAATAAGTTGTCTAACTATAGAACTGCACTGAGGACCTTATTACTGCTGGGCTCAGATGAAGTAATTCTCAGAGTGAGCTGTTTTCTTAAAGCTGCTGTTCGGTCAAGAGCCACTTTAGATATTGATGTATAATGTATAATGTTTTGCACATTTGCACATTGCACTTTTGATCTATGCAATCTACACTTTATACTTCATTTTGCACATTCTTGCATTTTGCATAATACTGTTTTGGATTTATTTATGCTGTTGTTATCTTTTTCACTTGTTTTTAAACAACTTTTTAACTGTATATACTGCTGTTTTTAACAAAGAGGGACATTTATGTGTTATTGTGGAAATGATTGACTGAATTATGTTCTATGCCGGCTGTTATATCATTGTACTGTATTGTTTGAAATTGCAATCTGTATGTACTTTTATGGATGTTTTTTATTCCGAATAAAGATCTTTTGACTTGACTTTTATCTTCTATTTACTATGTATCTGCCTCACTCACAACATTTTCTCATTTGATGACAGTTATTTCAGAAAGTAAAATATTACCTCATTTGTGTGGGTGGGCCAAGGGTCTGCGACTGGAAAGGGCCAAAAACATAGGGATTGAAGGTATAGCACTGCAAACTCTAAGCGCTATATTTGTTTTAAAAACATGTTTTTAGGCAATTCTGCATTGGATACCCACACAAGTGAGGTATCATTTTTATTGGGAGACCAAAGGGAATGTTGGGTGGTAGGACATTTTTGCTGGTGCAGTGATCCCACACAGCAATGTAAGGAAAATATGATTTTTTAGCTACATTTGAGGTTTGCAGGTAATTGTGGGCAGGAAAACCTTGGGGAATCCACTCATGCTGCACATCCCTGGACTTCCACTGGGTATCTAGTTTTCAGAAATGTCTGGGTTTGGTAGGTTTTCCTAGATGGCCACCGAGCCAGGACCAAAAACGCATGTACCCCCCCTTGCAAAACCAGGTCATTTTGTGATAGATACTTTTGAGCTCTCTACAATACATTTTAGGCCCTTGCCTGTTGCAGGTACTTGCTAGAAAATTATGAAGGGGTTCTGCCCAAATCACCCTCCCATACCTAAGCAAGGGACATCAAGAAGATGAAAAAGTAGAAAAAGGAAGTACTGAGGGATCAATTCAACATTTAATTCTTAAACAAGATATATTTAATTATCCTGTTATTTACAAATATTTGCAATTAAATCAAATTTCACTCGTTGTAAGGACATGTATACGCGTCAAAGGACAGGGTGGCACACAAAAACAAAGTATTATTGAATTATAAAACATATAATATATATACATCACACATTTACAATATATACACTACATATACAACAATGTACCCTACGAAAAATAAAAATAAAGATAAACTTCTCACAATATCCACTCCTAACTTAGAGTGATATACATCAAAGAAGGAAATCCTGGCAGCGCCTGAGCTATAGATTCTCTTAAACAAAATATATTTATCAGGGCGCCTGAAATCAAACACAAAATGCCAATTCATGGAGACTCCTTATCACAATGGTGTTGACGCAGTCGCGGTCGCGTTTCCGCCAGTTGTCTCTTTTGGCTTCATCAGGACAAGGGTACTTAGAAATTAAACCACAAAGGATAAAACAATTCTAAGGTACGAGATGGCTTCCTCATCTGGTGCACACTTGGCATGCCGTGAAATAATTAAGGGCGTCCAGAGGTACGCTTGATAGTCGGGATGCAGAGGGCGAAAATGTTACTACTTATTAACTCCTGTAAACTCCTTATTCGTGGGTCAGGGCAAATCAAAACTCCATCCCCGAGCACTCACAGCAGCAAACATCCGCTTTGCAGGTACTTGGCCATCCCACACAAATGAAGTACTATTTTTATCGGGAGACCTAGGGGAACGCGGGGTGGTAGGAAAATGGTGTCAGCCTCACGAGGTTGGGAAAGCTCTTTCCACCTCCCTAGGCCCCCCAAAAAAGGAAATCCCTCTGCTGTTTGCAGCAGAGGGATTTAGTATGACTGTGCACATGGCGGAATGGTTCCGTCATGAGGACACGAGCACTGGTCATTCCGTCATGAGCACCAAAGGGGGTAAAAAAGTAAAATATGTCATAAATATTGTAAAAAAAAAAATGTAAAGTATAAATTAAATAATAATGCCAACATATACAATGATTACATATTTACCGAAAAAGCCTACAATAAAACAATGTTGAAAATATATATATGAAACAATTTGAGAAAGGTAAAACAATTTACAAAATGGAGAAAAAAGACTTGAATATATACAACATACAATACTATTTAAATATGAGTTACATTGTTTATTTCATAATAAAATGTATCAAAATTGTTTTATTTAGCAACATATAAATGTTTTGATTAGAGATATGAATTTACAAATGTAAGAATATACATTTAAATACAATTTGAAAAAATAGATATTGGAAACATCTTTAATCTATGAAAATATAAAATTAATAGTTTTATTTGTTACAAATATTCAACTTACTATTTATTTTGGGATTATCTCTCCAAACACCAACAATACTAATTAACACCTTGGCTGCTAAGGGTTTTCCCGCTGGGTGCTGCCATTCACTAAATCCCACTTTACATGACAAAGCCAGCTCGTCATAAGCACAGGGCAGGTAAAGCCCATGACGAGCTGGCTTTGTCATCAGCACTGAAGGGGTTAAGTAACATAAACTGTTCCTACTATATCGAAAACATTTGTTTCTAAAGTATGTGTTTAACACAAAAATGGTTAAATTAAATAATCACATTCCAACGTAAACCAGAAAGTGTTGGACACTAAACAGATGAAGTTTACTATTCCCACTCCAATTTAAAACAATTTGGGCAAGGAGTTGGACAACAAAGGGGTGGAATTTACTTTTCTCACTCCAAACTATACTAATTTGGGGAAGGTGTTGGACACTTAAGGATGACACTTATTATTCCCACTCCAATTTAAACCAATGTTGAGAAGGTTTTGGACACTAAAGGTGTGACATTTACTATTCTCACTTTGGTCTGCAGACATAATATAGATTTTTTATTATTGACCTACAAGAATATCGAGTTTTAAATATCGTAGGGACAGAATATCGCAGTCAACAATATCCGTGACCAGAATATCGACCTTAAGGTAAGTAATATTGTTTCTTTTTTTATATCGAAGTAAATAATATCAAAGTAAGTAATATAGTTAGAAAAAATATTGTTGTTAATAATATTGATATTTATATTAGTGTTATGTATTTTAGTATGTATTTTATATATATGCATTTAACATTTTTTCTAATATGTTTTAATGATTTTTAAATATATGTATTATTTGTTTAGGAATTAGTATTCTTTTAATGTAAATTTAGCGTTTTAGTAACAGAGCGGGTTGTGGGTTTATAGGGAAATAGGGTGCGAAGTAATTTAATTCTAATTATTATTGAATATTTGTAATTTATTTTATGTGATTATTAATGTATTGTTATTCATTAATTGGTAATTATTTTTTAATTATATTAATTAAAATGCATGTATTATTATCTTTTATTTATTTGTAACTGTTAATTAATTATTAATTCATAATTAATTTTTATTAATGCATTTATTGACAATTAAATTAAATGTTTTAGTTTTTATGTGTAGTGGATTGTGGGTTTATAGGGAAATAGGGTGGGAAATAATTATTTATAATTAAGTACATTTTAATTTTTATTAATAGGTATTGATTATTAATTGATTATTATTTGGTTATTAAATTGTATTGATTGATTAATTGATAATTACATTAATTGTGTTATTTTTCATGTGTAGCAGGCTGTGGGTTTTATAGGAGAACAGGGTGGGAAGTAATTTCATGTTAGTTAAGTAAATATTTTATTAATTCTATTGGTATTTATTAATAATATTTTTGGTAATTACTTATTAATATGGTATTTATAAAATTATTTATTTAATAAGTATGTTAATTTTAGCCCTACCCTATGTTACATTACCAACACTGTTAAACTCACTGGAGTTGGAATAGTAATTTTAACCCTAATGCTATCCAACACTTTCCCTACTGTTGCACTCACTGGAGTTGGAGTAGTAATTTTTAACCCTATGCTATCCAACACTTTCTCTACTGTTGCCCTCATGTGGAGTGGGAATAGTGACTTTTACCCCTACGCTATCCAACACTTTCCCTACTGTTGCACTCACTGGAGTGAGAATAGTAATTTTAACCCCTACGCTATCCAACACTTTCCCTACTGTTGCACTCACTGGAGTGGGAATAACGATTTTTACCCCTATGCTATTCAGCACTTTCGCTACTGTTGCAATCACTGGAGTGAGAATAGTAATTGTTACCCCTAATCTATGCAAAACCTTCCCTACTGTTGCTCTCACTGGAGTGGGAATAGTAATTTTTATACCTACGCTATCCAACACTTTCTCTACTGTTGCACTCACTGAAGTGGGAATAGTAATTTTAACCCCTACGCTATCCAACACTTTCCCTACTGTTGCACTCACTGGAGTGGGAATAGTAATTTATTTTTTACCCCACGGTATCCAACACTTTCCTTACTGGTGCACTAACTTGAGTGGGAATAATAATTTTTAACCTCACTCTATCCAACACTTTCCTTACTGTTGCACTCATTGGAGTTGGAATAGTAATTTTTACCCTTATGCTATCCAACATCCCTACTGTTGCACAGTTTGGAGTTGGAATAGTAATTGTATTCCCTCTGCTATCTAAAATGTTGGTATTATGTTAGTTAATGTAGTATATAACTCATTTTAAAAATAATAAAAATAATTGAAATTTATTTAAAATGTTATATATATTTATTTAATTTTTAGTTATCTTATTGTTTCATGTGTAGAGATGTATTTATAATTTATAAGTAATGTTTATCAATTTATAAGTGATTAAAATAAATATAAAAAAATAGTATTATGTATGTATATGTATTATATATTATATGTATGTTTAATTTATTTTTACATTATATATATTAGTTATAATTTTTAAACATTTTAAGATATTTATCTACAAATTTGTTTTTATAAAATGTTTTTGCACAACAATAAGAAACAAGCAGGATAATACAATTTGCCAGAAGCAGCGAATATTACTTACATGCAACTAATTCGTAGTTAAAGAGTCACTCAATAGATCCGCCAGCATCAAACGACCTGGCATATTTCTTGTGTTACCTGGAAATCCAAATCTGGCCTTTGTCAAGCTGAATTATATGTAGAGTTGGAATACACTCTAGACTGGTAAAACAAGACTCAGGTGTTTCCTTAGGTGATAGAGTATATGTCCTACATTTTCTAAAAATGGTGGCGTTAATGAACACTCTTGTTTTTCCCTGAGTTGCCTCACCAGGTGGGTGCCGATTTTATTTCCCTACGTGTAGGATGTTTAGTGATGCCGGAAAAGGGTATACTCTGCCCTGTTATTGTAGATCGCTTTAAGTTTCCCTCGTAGGGCGGTGAGTTTCTGTTGCGTGACCCAGGTAGGGGCATTCTTGTGTTCCTTCTCTACTATGTCTATTTCTGCCTCTAAAGACACTCTTCCCATGGTTCTCTGTTTATTAAGTGTAACATTGAGCTCTAGGCATCTGCGCCTATTTACTGCCTTTTAATGCATCCCAGTTGTTGAAAATGAATGTGTCTTGTGGGGGGTTAAGATCCAAAAATTCCCTAAGGGAGGATATCAGAGCCTCCCACAGTAGCCTATCTCTAGTGAGGGAGGCCAGGAAGTACCATTTGGTGGTTTTGGCAATGTGGTGCTCCAGGTCAGGCAGATTGTGACCGGGCAATAGTCTGAGATTGAGAGTGGAAAAATCTTCGCTTCCTGAAGGGAATTTAACAGGCTCTTACTAGTAAAAATATAATCTAACCTGGAGTAGGTGTGGTGTACATGCGAAAAAAAGGTATAATCCTTATTTGCAGGTTAAAGTGTGCGCCTAGCTTCCCTGAGACCAAGGTCGTGTATTGTTTGTTTCACCGCAGTGGGGAAAGAATTTGTCGCAGTTCTGTGCATGTGTGTAATGTCGAGGTCTGCCTGTCAAGTGATATTAAAATCACCCAAGAGTATTATCGGGCCTTCCGCAAACTCTCTGATTAGTTTTAGAAGGGTAGATAAGAAGGCCGGTTGGCCAGTGTTGGGGACGTATGCTTTGATGAATGTGCATAGTGTACCCATCAGTTTATCCTTAACCATAACAAGGCGACCATCTTTGTCAGCGTGAACCGCCTCCGTTTGAAACTTGGTCATCATGTGAAAAAGTAGGGCCCCTCCTCGATGCTTTGTACCCGCTGAGGCCCTGTAGATAAGGGGGCATTGTATGTGTCTCAGCCTCATCTCTTCGTCCCTTTTTAAGTGTGTCTCTTGAAGGGCTACAACATCAAAGTGGTGATCCGCGATATATTTCCAAACCTTCTGATGCTTAAATGACATGTTTAACCCCTTATCATTCCATGAGGCTACAGTAATTACCATGTTATTGTGACTCCCCCCTCCCTCTGTGCTCTTGGCCATTCCAGCCACTAGCTCGGCTCCGGCTTGGATTGTTAGTGCATGGTTCATCCCACCTCCCTAATCTTCGTGTAAGCTTGTATGGACAACAGCATCTCCAACAAGTGTACATGGATGCCCAGTGCATGACTGCCACCCACCACCATTCAAACTGAAACACAACCCCCTTCCCAAATAAAGCAAAAAGAAAAATCCCAACAATGTCAACATCAGTGAGAGTCAGGTAGACGTTATGTCCTGAGGAAAGATATTGTTGCCCCTTTGGACTAGTGGGTGGAGATCCGGCCTAAAGTCCCTTCCCACACCAATCCTGAGCATCCCAAAAAAAATCATGTCGCCATTCTCAGATATTTCCTAAGGAGCGTGTGGATTCACCTAGCAGCAATGCGTAAAGTCTCTAGACTTCGAGCCATTACATTGATGAGGGCCATATGCTGGTCCTATGACATAATGGAAATCAGTAATTGCCACCTCTGCCATCAGTTGTGCGCACCCTTCGAGCTCATGGCCCACTGGAATCCTCTCACGTTGTTGCCGTTCTTCCCTCCTGGCTGGCCCGGCGGGTGGTCTCCTTCAGCCGGGGGGAGGCTAACCAAACGCAGACCCTCGTCTAGCTCTATGATGTGGCGGGCATATGGTCATACTCAAAGCTCAGCCCAAACGGGTAAGTCCATTTATATTTCACATGAGCTTCTCATAGTTTTGCTGTCAGAGGGAAAAATTGGTGTTGTTGGGCCAATGAAGCCTGAGCTAAGTCCTGATAGAGGGTGCATTTGTGTATCTGGAACAAGAAATCTCCCTTCTTCCCGGCCTCCTGGAGGATTGATTCCTTGACTTTAAAAGAGTGAAGTTTGATTAACACATTTCGTGACCGGCACTTCTCATTCCCAGTCGGTCCTCCCACCCAATGGGCATGTTCCATTTTGATCTTAAGCTGGCTTGGGCTAAGGATCTCAGCGAAGAGGCCATCAAGGAATACCTCCAGGTCCTGGCCCTCTGCGCCCTCTGCTAGGTCCTGGATGTGTATGTTGTCGCGCCGAGCCCTGTTTTCAAGATTTTCAGCTTTCATTTGAGCCAGAGAGAGTTGCTGTTGAAGGTCCTGTAGCTGTTTGCGTGTTTCTTTTCCGTGCTGTTCCAACTCCTGGGTGTGCGTTTCCAGGTCCACCACCCTTGTGCCCACTGAATCCATGTCTTGCTGTAGCAAAGTCAGACGTGTGGAGAGGTCTGTTTGGAGTTGATCAATAGAGGCTTGATTTAGCTTGGTGCGTAGCTCAGTCATAAAGTTGCATAGGGAGGACAACAGTTTGTCTTTGGTGAGGGTCATGTCGGTAAGGATTCTCCCTGGTAGGGGGGCTGCTGTTTATCTGAGGGGCGGAAGAAGCCGGTGACCTTGGGTGCTGGTGTAGCCTTCTTCGGTGTCATGGATGCGGGCTCTCCAGCGCCTCTTGCGAAATGGGTTGGAGCGTTTGCTATGGGAGCCAGGGGTTTCATTACAGGTTGCGGTGGACAATGTCAGTATAAATTGGTGAAAGCAAGGTCCTTCAGGTTCTTCTGTTCCACTCAAGCGGCATAGCGGTGCAACAACCAGTGCTGGGAGCCTTCAGTTGTGTAGTGCCACAACAGGAGGCCTCCTGTTCGGAGGGGTCAGCTGTGAAGTAGCGCTACATTAACATTACAAGACCTGGAGTTACGTGGTGTAGGGAGCCGTTAGCAGTTCGCATGTTACAGCAACTGGACGCCCAGGCACCCTCAGGCATCCGCCATCTTAAAGTCAGGCAGGAGTAGGCAAGTCCTTGAAGAGCAGCAAGGCCGTGCGTGAAAGATTCAGGGGATCATCTCTGTGATCGCGGCTCATGGATCTCCCCCACCAGTGTTCTGCAGTAGATCCGCCTCTCCTGGGGGTATCAGCCTCCCCTTCCTGCATCCCCCGTTCAAGTCAGTCGGGTGGCCTCCCGCCCACCTGTGATGCTGTGCAGCTGCAGGTTGCACTCACCGCTATGGAGGTCTGTGGAACAGGGTGTTCGCAGGGTTGTAACTAAGTTGGGACAAAGTCAGTTGCCATCTGTAGCTGGCTGCCATTGTCAATACATCCTAAGCTGCCGCCATTTTGGATGGGCTGGAGGCTGCGTCGCCGGGGTTCTGAGTGGCTCATCAAGGTCAAAGATTGGCACCCTGGGATCCCCCCGATGTCCCTGGTAGGTATGGGGGCGCTTGCGCTTGATCGATGTGGTGCTCTCGGTGTTTTACCGAATTTTCATCCTCAGCGCTTCTCCCCTCACCGGGCTCCAGAGCTCTCCGGTCATCTGTCGCGCTCTGCAGGGGTCGGGCTCCCTCATCGCTCAGGCAGTCCACTGAGGTAATCCGAAGACGCAGTGTGTCAGCAGGGTTTTGGGGGCCAGAAGAGATGTCATCAGTGCCCGCATCGAGGAGCATCCACCGCCGATCAGCACTGCGAGTTTCTTAGGTGGTCGCCATTTTGGGTGGTCTTGTTTGCGGCATCAGTGAGGCTCAGATGTTCTCCCCAGGGCTGCAATAGGGCATTACAGGGCCCCCTCTGCTCCACTGGTAGATCTGGGGGTGCTAGGGCTCATGAAAGGCGAGTGTGGTGCGCATTGGAGGTCGCTGGACACTCAAGTCGCCGGCGTGGGTCGGGAGCCAAGATGATTCACGTCGCTCGGCCATCTTGCCCGGCTACACCCCCCTTTCTAATATTTTTAACTATGTTTATTTTAATTATATGTATGATTTACTTTATTTTACATTATTTTTGTAACTTTAAATAAACTGTATTTTTAACAACGATATTTTTGACATTGATAATATTTTTTTTATATTTTTTACTTACCTTAATGTAGATAGGATGTCAATATTCTTGACTTCGATTTTTTTGTGGTGATATTTCTGTAGGTCGATTTTTTTGACTATTCTGTCAGTGATCCTCTCTCTGTAAGGTAAACCAATTTGGGGAAGGTGCTGGAGAATAAAGGGGTATCATATACCATTCCTAGCCCCAATTCAAACTAATTTGGTGAAGATGTTGGACACTAACGTTGTGACACACCATTCCCACTCCAATCTAAAACAAACTGGAGATGGTGTTGAACAGTTAAGGGGTGACATTTATTATCCCCACTCCATTCTAAACTAGTTTGGGAATGGTGTTGGACAGTAAAGGGGTGATATTTATTGTTCTCCTTACATACTAAACCAAATAAGGGAATGTGTTGGACAGAAAAGTTACTATTGCCACTCAAATCTAAACCAGCTCTTGCTTTTAAATAACCCCCGGGTCGGCCAGGTACAGGGGGCATATAATACAAATTGGGGGGGCGGGGGGGCACAGGGCTTCCCGCCTAGTGCTTTTAAAAGCCCAGTGGACCACAACCTCCCCGGGCATATGTAAAATAATGCAGGGGCAGCACAGCCCCCCGCAGCCTTGGTTACTGCCACCTCCCCGGGGCACATGTGAAATAATGCAGGGGGCACGCGCAGCCCAAGGGATCTCCACCTTCCTGAGGTATCTTTAAAATAGTGAGTGGTGAGCTTACATGGCCCCTAGGATCTCCTGGGCTCAAATTATATTGTATGAGGGCACCACTTCCCAGGGACTACAAGGAAATCATGAAGGGGTCCGTCCAAGACCCCCTGGGACTACTACCTCCTGGGGCTAAAGCAAATGCTGCTAGGGGTGGCACACCCCCCCGGAGAGCCATAAATATCCCTACAGACTGCCACCCCACAGGGCCAACTCCTGTTACCTACTGAGGTGCCCACCCATGGAAGGTAGCTGTTCCCTATGCCTTGGCGGAAGTTTCCCGCTCCCAACAAGTCATAGCAAACTCTGCTCTGCTTCGTGCATGTGAGAACAGAACAATGCTCTCACTTGCATGAAGCGGAGCAGAATTGCATTTGGACATTTGGAGCTGCATGTTCAGCAGCTCACTCCTGTGTCTAAAAGCAATGCGGTTCCCGCAGGAGGTGGAGAGTCGGCAGGGACCACAGGGGCTTTTATGCCCCCCAACTGCCGGGCCTTCATGCCCCTCACGGTCCCCAATGTGAAAAATGGGTTGCCTTGGGTGGGACCAGGGCCCCCAGTATTGTGGTCTGGCCCCAGGGGATGGGGTCCATGGCGCCAAAATCAGCCCAGGAAAGGGGCGTCTACTTGGCCCCTTCATCCTTTAATTAAAAAAGGAATATTTTTTAAGAAAAAAAGAAATGCCTGGCCCCGGGGATTGGGTCCCAGGGCCATAATTGACCTGGGGAGGGGGGCCATGTTGCCCCCTCCCCATTCTAAAAATGCCTTGCCCCGGGAATGGGGACTTGGGCCCAACTACTACCCAGAGAAGGTGTGGTCCCTTTGCCCTTATAATTTGTTGGACCCGGCCCTTTTGGCAGGTTCACCCCGAGACTTTTTGCTTTTTCCTAGCCTGTTTCTGGAACCTGGTGTTGGTGATTTTAGGCCTCTGCGCACTTTTTCGCTGTGGTACAGTGTAAAGTGCTTGAGCTCTCTGTGTATGTGTGGTGAGTGACCTGCCCTCCCATAGGAATGAATGGGGAATATGTATGCCCATGGTAGTTCCTGATGTGTGGGGAGTGCAGGGGCGAGTTGCATATGTACGAACTCGAGAGAGTGAATGCTGCGTAATGATATATGCGGCATGAGTGAGTCTAGTCTAGAAGTGCCACTTTTAGAAGTTGGCATATTTGTGTAATTTGTGTCTGGCGTGTGATTGGCTGGTGAGCCTGGTCCAGGAGTGCCTGGGCCTGCTTGTGGATTGACTGTCTGGTTTGAGGGTGACAGGGGCTGGAGAGCCCAGGAGGTTGTCTGAGTCGGCCCGTGGATGAAAGGCTGCATCTGCTGCCAGGGAAGTGGGAGGAGATGGCACCTGGGAGTGACCAGGGCTGTGCC
Organism: Lissotriton vulgaris; assembly: GCF_964263255.1. Taxonomy (NCBI): domain Eukaryota; kingdom Metazoa; phylum Chordata; class Amphibia; order Caudata; family Salamandridae; genus Lissotriton; species Lissotriton vulgaris. The sequence goes on along the minus strand of NC_141689.1, from coordinate 1,715,849,989 downwards.
TGCCTGACCACAATGCTGGCTCCACCTCCCGCTGGGCGACTGTCACCTCTGTCCCTGATACTGAAGAGAGTTCCCTATAACCAGTTCTAGCTGGCTCTCACACTGCCTGCACAAAGACTTCAAAGACTTTTCCCTGTATGAGAAGGGGCTGTGTCCCCTTCCAATTTGTTCTTGTTTTTAGACTTGAATCTTGCCAGGGGCGTGCTGCTGCTTGGGCCCAGGGGAATCCCTGGGCCCTGCCCAGCCCCTGGACACCTGATGGACTTTCCTGGACTCCTGGGGGACCCCTCTGCCTTGCTTGGGCTGATGGGGGGACATTGCTTTGCCCCCTTGAAATCTCTGGGACCTTTGGCAGCATGGAGAAGCTGCATTTTCCTTCAAGAGATCTTTTTTCTTGCCTTTACCCAGGTTTGTTGAAGCCTAAATGCTTGGGAGCGCTTGACTGGTATTTATAGCGCCTGGGAGCGCTGTATATTACTTATAGCGCTGGGAGAGCACTTTATTTGAACCCATTGCGAGCGTGGCGCCCTCACGCATTTTGCGTGAGGTTTGGCAGGTGCCTACCCTGCGACTTTGCCCATTTATTTACTTATTTTACAAGTGCCCACCTCGTTTCTTTATTTTATTTTAATAGCGAGGGTGCCCACCCCTCGTTGTGCCCCTTTATTCACCGCCGTGGCCCGAGCTGTGTGTAATGGCCCCCGGAGAAGCTTGCCTCAAGAGCCGCGCAGCCATTAGTTGGCTGCGGGAGGCTCGTCCTGCAAGCAGCGTGGTGATTGGGCGGCGTCACGAGGGGCTTGTCCTTGAGCCGCGCTCGGATTGGCCGAAGAGCCACCATGTGTGAGGCGGCATGAAGGAAGAAGGCTGATGGTGCTCACGGGGCTCCCGTGAGGAGGAGGGAGCCCCGGGAAGAGAGGAGGAAGCGTGGCCTGCTGCTGGGGCTCCCCTGTGCTGAGGGAGCCCCGGAGAGAGAGAGAAGTCCGGCGCGAGGCTCCCCGGATGGAGGGAGAGCCCCGAGTGAGGAGAGCCGCCGATCGTCTGGCACACCGGTGAGTGGGGCAGACGAAAGGGAGGGGCGCCGGGACACATTGTCGGTGTTGGCCCCCCCCCCCCAGTAGCGCGAGCTCACGCTCATTGTCAGTGTGAAGCCACGAGGGCTTCAAGGGCGGCCCCGGTTGGCAGTGGGTCGCCCCAACGCATTTAGAGCCCTGAGAGGCTCCCTGCCCCTATTATTGTGTTGAGAGCCACGGAGGCTCTGGGGGGGCATATCCGATTTACGAGCCCAGCGAGGCTCGAGGGCCATTTTGTGCTTAGAGCCACGGAGGCTCTAGGGGGCACAGTTGTTTTGAGAGCCTGAGGGCTCCATGGAGACTATTTTGTTTAAGGGTCTGTTTGGCTCCAACGTTTGGCCATGTGTTTTGCCAGAGCCTGTGTGGCTCGCAGTTGGCGCAGCTTTGGTTTAAGGGTCAGTGAGGACCCTGTCGCAGTTTGAAGTTCCCAGCTGCCCAGCAATTAGTGGGCAGCTGCGCCGTTTAGGTCTTGGGATGTTCACAGGTGCCCAGCAAGTAGTGGACACCTGCACCGTTTAGGCCCCTGACATTGAGACACAGGGCGTCTAGCCCCAACAAGGTCAGTTGGCCTAGGGACTGCCACAAGTGGTGGCTTATGTAGGTTTTGCGCAATTGTGTGGTTTTATTCCTGCACCTCTGAATGTTTTTAGGCATCATGTGATTTTTGCGCTATTGTATTGTTCTGGCACCTCTGAATGTTTTTAGGAGTCATGTGTCTTCCTTTTCCCTGCGCTGCACCACTGAATGTTTTAGGCATCATGTGTCTTCTTGCGCTGCACCTCTGAATGTATTTTATTGCATCATGTGCTTTGTTCTGAACACCGCTGAATGTGTAGGTTTATGCATCATGTGTCTCCCTTGTCTTACACCTCTGAATGTTTTTAGGCATCATGTGTTTCCCTTTACTACACCGCTGAATGTGTTTTCATGCATCATGTGTAATGTGTTGTGCTTATACCCCTAAAGGCTGTGTGATACTTAGGTGGTTGTTCTTTTTAGTACAGGTCGTCCTAGTGAGGTCCTGGTACCTGTTCCCAGTAGTTACTGGATGTGATTTATAACTGTTATTTTGTGCTATACTTATTCTAAGTTCTAGAAGTGATTTTATATCCTATATTCTAACTTCTACTAAGTGCTGATTCTGACAGTGGCCCATGTGGCCCTGTCCTGTAAATAATCCCTTGGGAATATTGCCCATGCCAGTTGGCACCATGTATTTTGTGTGATACTATCTGATGTGTTTTTACAATACAAACGTTATTTTATAAATAACCTTGTGTGGAGTTCCTTTTGTGGTGTGCCTAGGATGTTGTTGCTGTTGTGTGCTGGCGCAAATGCTTTACACATTGCCTCCGAATTTAGCCTTACTGCTCGTGCCAAGCTACCAAGGGGGTGAGCAGGGGTTATCTTGGCGTGTGACTCCCTTGCCCTGACTAGAATGGTGGTTTCTGCCTGGCTTTGGCGTCAGCCTTAGCCTACCAGAAATAGCCAGTTCTAACATAATTAAATAAAAATAATTTAAAAAGTAGGCATGATGCCAGAGGCCCTCTCATTTTCTGCAGCACTCTGCAATCACGCCTCCTGGCATGCTGCTGGTTAGGGGATTCAGCCAGCAGTGCGCCAGGAGACGCATTTGCAGAGTGATGGAGAAAGTGGGTATGACCTCCAAAGATCCCTGAGCATTCCCACTGTGTGAGCCTTACTAGAGGTAACAGGAGGAGCCCCTGTAACCTTTGTTTTTTTCAGTGAATATATATATGGTTGACAAAGACAGAGTTGGCAGCCGAAACGCATTCCAAATTTTTAAACGTGAAGCCTTTGAAATACAATGGATTATTCCAGAGATTCGGGTGGAGGCCGTTTCTTGATGAAGAGATGGCAGTCTTTGTATTAAAAGAGTGTTTTGTTCTGCCGCCTCTATCCAGCACCACCGGCGATTTGGCTGCACTCCAGTAATTCCACAAAACCCAGAATGCATATATATATATATATATTCACTGAAAAAACCATAGGTTTCACACCAGTTATAGTTAGCTGGAAATTTTACTGATATAAAACCATTGAAATTCCCACGTTATAGTTAGTCGGACTCACTATAACTTGCGCGTGCAATGCACTGCTGATGACGTCACATATTACATCACTCATGACATGGTCAGTGACATCACTCATGACATCACTGATGACACCATCCTTGTGACACAGTGACAGACCTCCTCTCAGTGTAAAGTAACCCTTGAGACACATATTCAAAAATAGAAACTGAAATTTTTAAAAAATGGACATACCTATATCAGTTACAACAAGCAATTCTGTACTTCCACTATCTATATACTCATCCACTCATTCACCAACAGTTCTATATAGTCACTCATACATATACTCACTCATCATATGAAGAGATACACCTATACATTCTGTTACACACCGACATTCATCCAAAAGTTACTCACACACATATTCACACGTGCAAATAAACTATTGAACAACCATTTATTTGAAAATAGAGTTATACACACACTTCCACCTTACTTCTATTGAAAATTACACATATTTATTCTCTTAAACAATCACTTATAGAAACACATACTTATTTAAACAGGAAATCTTACAATCTCTTACTCTCACATATACTCACTTATATACATCAATATTCATATATACTAGATTAAAACATATGTAGTTACTGATAAAGACACTAGTGAGACAGTCATTCACTCACTAACAAACACATATAGACACTCATCCACCCATACAGTCCTGTACATATGCTGTCTTCAAAACACATACAAACAAAGAGTCAGTCACTCATGCATCTATGTGCTAAGTAATACCTCCACCAAACCATATAGACACTCATACTAATACTAATAAAAATATCAAATAACCCATATACATACGCATGTAGCTACTTATCAACACATGTAGCCACTTATACACAAAGTGAAACACTAATATATGTATTTAAATATTTAAACATAACTCACTAATATTTATTTTTCAGAAAGACACATATTCACTGGATGGTGTCATCAGTGATGTCATGAGTGATGTCACTGACCATGTCATGAGTGATGTAATATGTGACGTCATCAGCAGTGCATTGCACGCGCAAGTTATAGTGAGTCCGACTAACTATAACGTGGGAATTTCAATGGTTTTATATCAGTAAAATTTCCAGCTAACTATAACTGGTGTGAAACCTATGGTTTTTTCAGTGAATTTAATAGGTTTTTTAAATGCTAATTCCTAACTATAACTGGTGTGAAACCTATGGTTTTTTCAGTGAATTTCAAAGGTTTTTTAAATGCTAATTCCTAACTATAACTGGTGTGAAACCTATGGTTTTTTCATTGTATTTCATAGGTTTTTTAAATGCTAATTCCTTTGTATATCGAGTTTCTAACCTTTTTTTTTTTTACAATTTGCTGTTTTTTTTAAGTATTCATTTTTTTTATAATTTTTTTTTTTTGCGCTCTGGGTGCGCGCTCCGGGAAGCTTTCAGCTAAGCTCTCCTGTAAGCTTCTCCGAGAGCTCATCTGAAAGCGCACCCAGAGCGCAACTGTCGTTCGTGAAAAAAAAATATGAATGAAAAGTTAATAATAATGCAAAACATTTCGTACCATACAAATAAAATTTGTTTTTTTTAATATGGAAAATGATTATGCATTTCTATTAAAGATTGATGACGTCACTTCGGCGCGCAACGTACGTGCCCTCGGAAGCGCATACGTGCGCGGCGCCTAAACGCACGCAAAAGCGCCTACGATCGCGCCACGTGTGCGCCCCGGAAGCGCCTACGATCGCGCTGCGTAAACGCACCCGGAAGTGCACCCGAGCGCGCATCGTAAGCGCGTCAGGTCATGTGACCCTAAAATAACACTTTTCATTGGTTGCTAACAGTTTTTTTTTACAATGAATGAAATCCCCACCCATTTCCTTCACTTCTTCTTTCACTTTTGTGACTGAAAGACCTGCCTTTTTTGCTGCTCCATATTCCTGGATTCATCATGGCTGCCAGATCATCCAGCAGTGAAGATGACTTCATTGATGAAGAGCCACCTACCCCAAAGGTGAAGGGACATTTCATCTGGAAATTCTTTAAATTTCCAGCAGACCAGAAGAAGGTGAATGCACCAAAAGTAGAGTGCAGGATCTGCAAAAAGGTCCTGTCACGGGGTAACCCCCAAAAAAAATACTCTTTTGGCAACTTCACTATGATTCGCCATGTGGAGACCAGGCACCCCCAGAATTTTGCCCGAGAAAGTGTCAGGGCTCTGGCACAGGAGGTTCCCAGAGGTGGGGCCTCTACATCAACAGGAGGAGCAACTTCTTCTGGAAGAGAACAATCTCAGGGGCAGGTAGCAAACATCCAACCTGCATTCAACCATGGGGTCGTCAGATGCAGATACTGCAATCAACTCCTCACCTATGGGGAGCAAAGTGTCCTGCTCATGGTTCGGGCATTAGAGAACCATCACTGCCCTTCCCACCCCTAATTTTTTTCTTTTCTTTTTGCTCCTGTTGAGCAGTTTCTATTCCCTGTTTTTGTTCCTCTTCAGTTAAAAGAAGAAAACCAAAAGTTCTTTTCAGAACTACCTCCAATTCTCATCAAAGAGCTATAATCTTAAAAAATGAAGAGTAAGTGAAATATAGTGCATTGATAATTGAAAGGAGAATGAGTAAGAAAGAACAGAAAGGTATGAGAGGTGAAAGGAAGTGAAGTAGGAGGACTGAAAGAAGGTGAGTGTTAGAAAAGAAATTTATGACACAGTGAATAAACTGGAGGCCTCATTTCTGAAAAGTGACGCATCGCTACGTGAAAATAGCGATGCGTCACTTATCTGGACGCACTCCTTATGACATTCCACATATGTCATATTTAATATATGACTAATCAATTCGCAAGGAGTTACAGATATGTCAGTATTTCTGACATATCTCTAAACACAAAAGTAACGCATTGCAGGAGTGCGTCACAAAAGTGACGCAACTCCAGTAATGTGTCCTTTCACATGGAAAAAGCACCATGTGAAAGGTTTGCTGTGAAGCAGGCGCAAGATTTTGGCGCAACTGCATCCTAAAAGTGACGCACTGCGTCATTATTACCAAGCTTTTTGCAAGGAACACCCCCTCTGCATGCATTATACCTGACACTATTTTTTAAAAAGTGACGCATCTAGGTACATGGGTCACTTTTTAAAACTCTGCGCCATATTGTATCTGCATCAGGTATAATGTATGCAGAGGGGGCAATCCCTCGCAAAAAGCTTGGTAATAACAACGTACTGAAATCTATGAGATTTCCCTGCGTCACTTTTAGGATGCTATTGCGTCAAAATTTTGCGCCGGCCTCGCATCACTTTTATGTTTACACATATGTCAGAAATACTGACGTATCTGTAACTCCTTGCAACATGATTCGTCATACATTAAATATGACACATCTGGAATGTCATAAGGACTGTGTACAGAAAAGTGACGCATCACACCAGCAGTGTAATAAAATGTGCCTCGTTGCACTATATTTAAAGGATGCAACAGCATCCTAAAAGTGACGCAGTGAAATCTCAAACATTTCACTGCGTCGCTATTACAAAGCTTTTTGTGGGGGAACACCCCCTCTGCATGCATTATACCTCACGCAGATATAATGTGGCGCTTGATTTTAAAAAGTGACCCATCTACCTAGATACCTCACTTTTTAAATATAACGCAACGCAACACATTTTTTTACACTACTGGTGCAATGCGTCACTTTTCTGTGCGCACTCCTTATGACATTCCAAGTAACGCATTGCTGGAGTGCGTCACAAAAGTGACGCAACTCCAGTAATGTGTCCTTTCAAATGGGGAAAGCAGCATATGAAAGGTCTTGCCTCAGTCTAACACCTGCTGTAAAGCAGGCACAAGATTTTGACGCAACAGCATCCTAAAACTGACGCAGTGAAATCTCAAAGATTTCACTGCGTCGCTATTACAAAGCTTTTTGCGGGAGAACACCCCCTCTGCATATATTATACCTGACGCTATTTTTAAAAAGTGACGCATCTAGGTACATGGGTCACTTTTTAAAACTCTGCGCCATATTGTATCTGCAACATGATTCGTCATACATTAAATATGACACATCTGGAACGTCATAAGGAGTACGCACAGAAAAGTGACGCATAACACCAGCAGTGTAATAAAATGTACCTCGTTGCACTATATTTAAAAAGTGACGCATCTAGATAGATGCGTCACTTTTTAAATATTGCATAACAATGCGCATTTTTTTACACCGCTGATGCGTCACAAAAATTGACGCACAGGAAGCGCAAAACTAACAGCGCAAGGCCTTCATAAATATAGTCCTGGATTTAGGGGGTCAGAGGGGGTCTACTCTTCCCCCTTATGATCCAATCAGCTTCCTGCGCGCAAGTCGCGTGTCGCGCCTGGAGCGCACTCCCGTGCGCGCACGGGAGAGCGCATATCCCCGCGCAAAACGAAAAAAAAATTTTAATGCCCTGCAGGACCCTATTTTAGTCCCTACATCAAACCTAGGGGGTCAGAGGGGGTCTACTCTTCCCCCTTATGGTCATTTGCCCCTTTTTTTTTCAAACCCCTTGTGTCTCGATTTTACCGAGACACAAGATGGCGGCCGCTCCGCACTGTTTAGAATGTTTACAGACAACTGAGATCCAATCAGCTTCCTGCGCGCAAGTCGCGTGTCGCGCCTGGAGCGCACTCCCGTGCGCGCACGGGAGCGCGGCTATAGATATATATATTTTTTTGAACCTAAATTACTCAAAATCCACTGGAGCACATATCTTGAGACATAGCAAAGGCACATCGGGCTACCAGTCCCTACAATTTTGCCAAGTTTGGTGGAAATCCATTCAGCCGTTCGGGCTAAAAGTGAAATCGACCGCCCTATGGAAATTAACATGGGGAAAACGCGTTTTGGGACCCCCCTTTTATCTCGGCCCCCGCTTGACGAATCCCCCCCAAACTTTCAGGGAAGGACCGGACCGCCATGAGACCATTTTCCTGAAAATTTCAGGCAGATTCGTCAACCGGCGCCAAAGTTATTCAAAATAGAATGTTGAGATTTAACATTGAAAATTATCCTAACTATAACTACCTACTGGCGACCGCCAGTAGGTAATATATATATATATATATATATATATATATATATATATATATATATATATATATATATATAACATAGGTTTTACAGACATTACAGTTAGAAATTAGCATTTAAAAAACCTGAGAAATTCACAAAAAAAAACATAGGTTTCAGAGACGTTATAGTTAGATGGACATTTCCCTCGTACAAAGGCATAGAAATTCCACCGTTATGGTTAGTTCAGCTAACTTGCGTACCCAAAATGCACTGCAATTGACGTCACATATTCCATCATTCATGGCATGTCAGTGACATCACTGATTACATCACTGATGACATCTCAAATGACATCACTGATGACATCATCCAGGGACTGTGTGTTTCTGTAAAGTTTAAGTATGTTTTATATATATACCAAGATGTATTGAAGAATGAGTACATGTATAAGTGTCTGGATGGAGGATTTAGGAGGTGTGTGACTGATTGTATAAGTGACTGATTAAATGTGTCTTACTGAATGCATGAGTCAGTAAATACACTGTATGAATGTCTGTATCAGTCTGTCTGTTGTGTAAGCTGGTACATGGGTTGGACAGTAGCTACATGAGTGTCTATATGGGTTAATGATTGTTTGCCTGAGTATTTGTATGATCGTGTGTGTGGGTGAGTTGGAGGTGTGTGACTCTGTGCATAGAAGTGTGAGTAGATTATTTTTTGGGTGTGTGGGTTCAAGAGTGCATGTGGAAACTGCTCTATGAGTGGGTGAATGTGTGTATGGGTGTTTTCGCGAGTGAATGGATGTCTCAGTGGTACATTTGAGTAACTACATATGTAAAAGGCAGTATATGTGAGTGATGGTGCATATAAATACCTATATGTGAGAGTGAGTGATTGTGAGAGTGGCTGTATGGATGTATATGTGAGTGATGGTGCATATAAATACCTATATGTGAGATTGAGTGATTGTGAGAGTGGCTGTATGGATGAGTGTGTACTTGTATCAGTGATTATAGTGAGTGCATATGTAGTAACTGTATTGGTGTATTGATGGTTTCAAAAATGGTAGTCTGTATTTTACAGTGAGTGTATCAAAGGTTATATTAGACTGTGAGGAGGTGCATCAGATTTTCACGTGGATGATGTCATCAGTGATGTCATTTGAGATGTCATCAGTGATGTCATCATTGATGTCACTGACCATGCCATGAATGATGTAATATGTGACGTCATGAGCAGTGCTTTGCGGGGGCACGAGTTATAGTTAGCTGAACTAACTATAACAGTGGAATTTCTATGGTTTTGTACTAGTGAAATGTCAGCTAACTAGGTTTTTTCAAATGCTAATTTCTAAAAATAACGTCTGTAAAACCTATGTTTTTTCAGGGAATTTCAAAGGTTTTATAAATGCTAATTGCTAACTACAATATCCTTGAAACCTATATTGTTTTTAATTACATTTTAAAAAGACGTGCATACTTTTTGTAGTGAAAAACTAACTGTAACAGTAGTCTGTTATAAGTTATAATTTAACAATGTTTAAAACTTAATTAGTAGTAATAAACATATGTGTGGAAAAAGTGTGACACAGCAGCCTGTATACCTGACTTCGAACAACAGCGTTCACAGTTTGATTCCCAGCTCCAGCCTACGACTATGTCACTGTGGGCAACACCTTGTTTAATCTTCCCGACGCCCCTGAGCGCCAGCACACCTTTCCGGGGGTACCTGTACGCTTTACAAATGCTGGTATGTTTTTTATTTAAAACCATCACGATGAGAAATATTATCATATATTTTTTTTTCTTCTATTCTGAAGGATATTTTTTATGTCTTCTATTTAGAATTCCCACAATTAATATATGTTTTTAGTCATGAGAATGGAAATGACACAGTTTACCGGGTAACAGTTTTTAAGATCTCCAACACATGTACATATTAAAGACCTTATGCGTGTTAGGATCGAAATTGAAACCTTTACTGCTTCACATTTTGTAACTTTTACCAACATGTGCACAAGTTGAACAGTTAAAATGTGAGCACGTGTAAACTGTAAAATGTGACATCTAAATGGGCGGAGTCGCATTTCTCTCCATAGACTACTTAATAACCAAAAAGTATATAAATCACACCCGTTGGTGAATGAAGTTCGTTTTTGTGAGTTATTTACCAATGTCTATTCTGTGATGCAGGTTCCCTTTTGTAGCGTTGGATTCTTGTTTTGCTGCAACAAAACATATTCCAGAGTTGTACGTTGTTTGATTATTGCACAGTAGATATTTATAATACATAGCTATTTGTGAATATTTAAACATTTGAATTTAGAAAAAAGTGGTATTGGTTGTTTTTGCCTTTTTCTGTAAGGTCAGCAGCTAGTTTTCAGGAACAGACAGAATCTGGCACCTTTGAGTTCATATCCTCGTGCCAGGACACTCTGGAGTATTAGTGCGCGGTACAAATCCATTATAACATAACTTATAACATAACATACTGTGACTTTGTATACTATAATATTGACACTGTACTTGACTTCAGAGGTGTTGTTAACCCGTCAGCGCGAAGACTGAAGATTTATATGTAACGTCACCAGCTTCTGGTTGTTACTGTGTTTCCCCCTTGGGATCATATACTGTCAATATGTATATTATAATATTAACAGTCATGGTGATCTCAGAGGAGTTCATGACCTGTCGGCGTGAAGACTAAAGATTTGTATATTACATCAGCAGCTTCTGGTATCTAAATCTGTTTCCCCCTTGGGATAATATAATGTCAATATATATATATTATAATATTCACAGTCATTATGATCTCAGCGGAGTTTATGAGCCGTCGGCGCGAAGACAAAAGATTTCGAACTTCCGGAGAAAAAAAGCATTGAACATATTCCACGCTGGAAAATATTTAGTTACTGATCTTGTTTTGTGTTTATCACTATATTTTCCTTTTCTTTTTTTGTGTGGCATCAGTGATAATCTCTATATTGTAGTTGAGTTTCATATTTTCAAACAAGAGGAATTGGAGATTTGTTGCCGCCAGTAGTAAACCATCTGAAATACAGTATTGTATATATTACTAGTTTCCTATATATACTTAAAGGAGTACGTGATCTTTTAGCAGAGCAGTGAGCGGCCTCTAAGCACTACAACAAAACTTGCCCGACTTCTACAGAATAGAGATTGTAAAAATTTCGTTTTTTTTGTTGTGCTCCTTATTCTTCTTCTCCTGGGGAATACTATAAACTCACCCTGTACATTTTAATACTGTGAACCTATAGTACTTCAGAGGGGTTTGAGATCTGTCTCTGCGAGATATTAACAACATTTACTACAGTTATTTCCTTTGATAACTTACTACCTCACAGTTTGTAACACTGCTAATATTTTATAAAATAGTAGTCCACAAAAAATAATTGGATACATAGTGCTTTATTTAATGTTATGATGTCATTTGGTTTTAACTGTTTTTTACTTGTTATTGTTGTTGTGACTGTATATAATGTAGTACAGGAATGTTTCGTGTAGCACTTATTTTCTATTTTATCTAAAAGTAACTGATGCCCTCTTATATTAACAAAAATATGGGGCAAATTAACAAGATCCCCCAAAAATAAAAAACTCCCAGAAGTAAAGTCTAAAAAGGGCGAGGGAGCTTGTGAGCCCGAGACACAGGTGGCCCAGGAGGTATTGGAGCAGGGGCGACGCAGGAGCTTGGGGCAAGTGGTGTTTACCAAAAATCCAAAGACACTAATAAGGCACCCCTGCAAAGCAAGGAATATTCCGGTGGGAAGTCTGTGGAAGGCATTGAAGATACTTCCTCTCCCTATCGAGTCTATAGGGCAAAGGGCACACAAAATATAAAAAAGAAAGGCTTTTCTGCAGATTCTAAAGTGAGAGTAACTCCTTCCTTGAGGTCTTATTTCAAAGTTCTCCCCCAAGTTTTGGAGGTGGTGAAGCAGGGGGATTCTCTTAGGGGAAGTCAAGGACAACCAGGCATTGAAAAGCCACTCTGCCTTTCCGCAAGTATGACAACAGAAGGCGCCCCACTATCGACTCTGCCTAATGACAGTTTAGTCAGATTTCCTATTGCCGACGACCCACTACTCACAGCTGGCTTATTGTTAAAACCTATAAATATACCAGTAATGGCTGTTCAACAATGGACTGCACAGTCCACTCACATAAATGTCTTGGGCATTTCAGATTTAACATTAGGCAATAGTTTTGAGAGTTTAGACGGTGCATTAAAGAGCGCTGACAGTGTAGTCTCAGTCTCATCTATCCCCAACGATGCCAGCGCGACGAGAGTGATGTCTGGAGACCTGGAAGATAAATCCTCCTCAGGGAATTCCCTAGAATCGCTATTTCTTACTATGGCTTCCGATATCAAAAAGGGGTTCGCAGTTTCTGAGTCAAATCAGGGTGAAATTAGACTTTTTTGCGAGTCCTTGGAATTATTTTTTTGATATTCTTAGCTCCAGGACAGTAGCTTTAAAAAACTCTGTGTAAGCAGATGGGAAAAAAGAGAAAAAGAAAATCCTCTTTCGTCTTTTAACCTCAGGATGTTTTATTTTTGTTGTCTTTGGTGTGGTGTCAATGCTTTATGGGTTGATGCAAAGTATAAGTGCGGTCCTTTTAATCGTCCGTGAGATTGTTAAATTACATTTCATGGAATGTAAATGGCCTCCGAGTTAAGAGCAAGAGAGAAAAAATCTTCCAATATTTGAAGGACTCACCTGCACATATAATTATCTTGCAGGAGACCCACCTTACTAGAGAAGAAACTATGAACATTTGTGGAAAATTTAGGTGGGTAGAGCATTCTCTTTGTTCCGATAAAACGGCTAATATCAGGGGAGTTGCTATTTTAATTAAAAAACAAGCAGAAATTAGCCTTCTGAACGTCTTGACTGATGCTAGTGGGAGATGGGTCATAGCCAATATCTCTGCAGAAAGTAGGCCCATCACAATAGTTGGGTACTACAGCCCAAATCAAGATGACCCCTCAATTCTGAAATTGACCTTCTCCTTTTTGTTGGGGTTACCTGATACGTTAACCTTTGCAGGGGACTTTAACATAGTGCTGGACCTTATACTTGATAAATCCCGAAGCAGTAGGGCAAAGTTCCCTTCTAAGTCTAGAGCACTTTTAAAATCCATGATGAGACAAAATGCACTGGTTGACATCTGAAGGGAAAGGGTGGGCACCCAGGTGGGGGTGTCTTTTTACAAAAAAAATACAGACACAAATCCAGGATCGATTACATTTTAATAAGTAACGATCTTACAGGTAATATCCAAGACACAGGTTACTCGACCCCTCATTTATCAGATCATGCAGCAATTTGGATGGACTTGAAATTAGCAGGGGATGTTCAGCAAAGGGTCTGGTCATTTGACCGTACACTCCTTTTAGATGAGGTTGAAACTGGCTATTTGTCTCAGGAGATTAAATTATTCCTAAATAATAACATCGGCTCAGCTGACTCTATGTTGGTTTGGGACACTTTGAAAGCATTTTTGAGGGGTCTAGTTACGAATAGGATGTTGTATAATAACAGACAGTATTGGGGGGAAATTTGATCTATTGAGAGGAAAATGAAGGAGATGGAAAATAGGATCATTAAAGAAACAGGTCAAGATAAAATTCAGTCATTAACAGCAAATTTGAACTCTTTGAAAGACAATTTAGAAAGTATAGTTCAAGATAGAATATCTAGAAGATGGGAGGTGAGCAAACTTGCTAAGTTTGAGTGTGGCGAAAGGGGAGGTAGGCTACTAGCCTGGAAGGCCAAAACAGACAGAGTGCGTAATTCGATTAAACAAATAGATGACGCAAACATTAAAACAAATAATGAAGAGGAGATCGGAGATGCTTTTCGCACCTTTTTTAAGGAATTGTAAGAGGAGGATGATGGTGTAGACATAACATCAGCTGCAGACTGGTTAAAACGATTCATTTGCCAGCGTTGGATTTATTTCAACGAGAGAAGCTAGAGTGGGAAATTTCTTATCAGGAAGTTAGAAAGGCTCTTCTTGCCTGTAAAGCAGGTAAGGCGGCAGGGCCAGATGGCCTCCCGGCCGAGGTGTATAAATCGCTGGGCGAGGAGATAATACCTTTCATGACTATGGTTTTTAACAAAATCTTGATAGAAAGGGTTAAATCACAGACCTCAGCAAATATTATTCTGATTTTAAAAACTGGAAAACCAGCTACGAAGTGTGGGTCGTACAGACCTATTTCACTCCTCAATTCCAATTATATGGGTTTTACAAAGATTTTGGCTGACAAGCTGGGTGCAGTTACAGGTAGTCTACTGCATACTGACCAGAAGGGTTTCATTAAAGGCAGAAATCTTTTCGATCTTACATACGATTTAATAGGTGCGATAGACTTTGCCTCAAATTTTCCCTGCCGCTGGCAGCATTGACACTAGATGCAACAAAAGCCTTTGATAGGGTGAATTGGAACTACCTAGCCGCCATATTGAGAAACTGAATTTTGGCCAAAAATTCAAGTCAAACTATTAACCTCATATATAGTGACCCCTTGGCAAGGTTGGTGGTTAATGGTAAATTGACTAAACCCATTGATATTAAGAGAGGTACTAGACAGGGCTGCCCCCTCTCTCCTCTCCTCTTTGATTTGTACATCGAGCCGTTTGCTCGGTGTCTCAGGGAGGAGATAGCTATTCTACCTTTTAAGAGCGGTCTATGGGAGAGGAAGGTAGCCCTGTATGCATACGATATTCTTATCTTTTCGTCAGACCTAGAGGCCTCTCTTCCTCAAGTAATCAGGTTGGCCGAAGAATTTGGTCGAGTCTCAGGTTATGAGATTAATGCAGATAAAACTGACACCATGACCTGGAACCTGCCAAGGGGAAAAAACCAGACCAAGGATGAGATGAGGTACCTGGGAGTCAAAATTGTACCTAATATAGATAAAATTGATGAAGTAAATCTCCTGGACACCTTGAAGGAAAGTAAAAAATGATTGAGGTCCTGGGCTCACCTTCCTTTAACTATTCTAGGTAGAGCCAATTTGATTAAAATGACAATTCTTCCTAAGGTAAAATTCCTTTTTAATAAGGGTGGGCTTAGTATGTGTAGTGGGCCTATGCGAAGCTACGCAAAGTGGGCATTAAACTACGCCCACCCACGCACTTCGCGTAGCCCCACTACGTGCCGCCCGCTTCCCTCCCGCCTTCTCCTAAATACCTAATTAAAGTTAAATATACTACAAAAGTAAATTAAAGGCATTTACCTGGTCCGCGGCGTCCCGGGGCTCCCTCTTCTCTTTCTTCCATTCCAATGAGCATGCGTGGCCACGCACGCATGCACATTGGGATCGAAGACGGCGGCGTAAAAGAGAAGGGGGAGCCCCGGGACGACGCGGACTTAAATATTTACAATTAAAAAGCTGGTCGCAGAATCAAAAATCATCATTAGGGCAGGGAAATGCCCTAGAGGAACATCTGGTAAAAAAGCTACCGGGCAGAAAGGAGGTGTCATCTTTTTATTGGGCAATTGAGGAGGCCACAGATGGGGATTTTAGACTAGCGGGAGAATTATGGGAGGAAGCGATTCCGGAGGGAGATTGGGATGAGTTGTGATATTTTCCTATGGGACTTTGTTTGCAACTATGAAACCGGCATGGCTGAGAAGAAATCACTAATTCACCACTCATAGGGCCTATTTATCCCTGGCGAGACATTCTAAGATGTCCAGAGGCCCATCCGCAAAGTGTAACAAATGTAACATGGAGCCCTGGACACACATATGTTTTGGTCTTGCCCTATAATCTCTGGGTACTGGGAAAAAGTGGGGCTACCTTAAAATCCATCCTAGGTTACCCACTATGTATCACACTTAGCCTGATTATTTTCGGTATCTAAGTGGAAATAACTAGTCCTAATAGAGGCTTTTTGTTTTATGCTATACTGCTGGCCAGTCTAAACACTAATGAGTTAGGATTTAGCCAGCACACTGTACTGTATTTTAATTGCATTTGTATAGCACTTACTATCCATGACTAGGCACGGTTTCTCGATTATCCAGGGACATATTTAAATAAATCTGTTTTAGAACGTTCATTAAAGAGCAGTTCATAAATGTCCATTGACAACTGTGTTGCATATGGCCTTCCTTTCTCTCATTAATCGTAAACCAAAAATTTCAAAGGCAAGAAGACAAAAAGAAAACTAAAACACCCAAATTGTATGTAGCAACAAGCAACAACTTGACGAATCAATAGGAAAAAATTATTGAAGAAAGAAAACAAAATGATTTTGAATTGTAAATTGCAGACGTTTGATTGGAACATGCATTAAACTTGGTACAATATTGGGTGCAAACTGAAGTGTGCAACTCAGGTTGCCACATATGACTATCAGCCAGATTCATCAACGGGCCGTTTTGCGAGCCCCTAATAGCGAATCATAGCGATTCGCTATTAAGGACTCGCAAAACGGTAATCATGTAGGAATCGCATAATAAAATGCGATTCCTACTGATTCCTTATTTGCGATTAGCAAATTGCTAATCGCAAATAAGGAATAACTCGCCATTCATTCCTATGGGCCAAAAGGCCCATAGGAATGAATGGTGAGTATTCCTTAATTGCGATTAGCAATTTGCTAATCGCAAATAAGATTGCGATTTGAAGGGTGCCAGGGGTGTCCAAAGAACACCCTGTAGCACCCCTCAAATGACATTTGACACAGGTGTTGCACACATACATGTCCAAAGGACATGTGTGTGTGTAACATGCCACTCAGAAAAATGCATTTAAATGCATTTATCTGAGTTTTCGCAATTTACCACGAGGTCTGACCTCGCGGTAAATTGCGCCTAGAAATTGCGAATTCGCAAAATATAATTGGATGCTGAATTGCATTTAAGGAATCTCAAATAGAGATTCCTTAAATGTAATTCCTCGCACAATTGCGAGATCGCAATTAGCGATTTTTACATTTGGGATGCTGAATCCCAAATGCAAAAATCGCTCTCGCAAAGGGCCAGATTCTCAGAATCTGGCCCTTTGCGAGCGCAAAAAAGCATGATGAATCAGGCGGTATATACATTAAATATCATGTTGACAAACTGGATTTTCATTTAACAGTGCACTCCATTCTAGTAACTGCAGTCTTTACTTCGTTTGACACAATTCGACTAACTCTGTATAACAGCTGTTTGCAAAAAAACGCCTGGATCCAATTTGTACAGTGCACATGGAGAGATTTGCCAATCGAAAAACTAAGGAATTATAGAATGTCAAAGTTGGGCACATATGCAGATACCAGAGAGATCAAGGATGGAATGAGCTTGAAAGTGCATTGCCTTGTTACATACAAGGCTTTACTGCAGAGAACAAAAGGTTTGAATGGATGTGGAAAGTGAGGTCTGCCATCTCCCAGAAGTGATTTTTATAATATGAGTCCAAGGTTGAATGGGCCTGGACACTAATCCACTTTTTTTCCAAAAATGAGTGAACATGTTACTTGAATCTTCCCAGCACCAATTCAATACTAAGTTGTCTATACAAATGTCAATTGATCCTTCTATCTGTCCATCCAATCGGTCAGGTAATGTGTGCATACCTGTGTGCTGCCGGTCTTTGTGGTGCGTGGGATTTTATGTGGGTAGGTATGTGTGTCGTTTGCGTGTGTGAGACTCTATGTGTTGTCCATATCTATCAATACCTTTGCATCTGTTGGTCTGTACCCTGCGGTGACAGTACCTTGTGGATGGTGTAAATAGGTTTAGTGGTGTATGCATCGGTATTTGGATAGTGTTGGGTTTTGTTTGCAAGGGTGTGGCTAACTGTGTTTCTGACTACATTGCACATCAATGAATGAATGTTTCAATGTACAGATGAATGTTCTGTTTCTCGGGTGTAAGCAATGAGCACCATACAAAATAAAACCTGTTGGATCAGCTAATGTTGGCTTAATTTCAAGTTTCATTGAGAGCAGTACCTCAATATTGATGCGCTCTTGAGAGGGAGATGCAGTCCCTCCTTTTGCTTCACCAGGGCTTTAAGTAGGCCGGGTTCTACCAGTGCTGAAAACCAGTATTTCTTAAAAGCAGGTGCTGCGATGGGTCCCTATTGGGCTCTCCATTTTTGCGCTCACCCTCAGGATGGAAAAGAAAATCTTAACTCTGCAGCAGTACCACTGTTCAAAGACTTTATGTAACTTCAACAAGACTCATTTTAATTCTTTCACATTCCCATCCTTTCAGAACTGAAGCATTTTGAATATTATATATAACAGAGCTATAGTCATTGCTTATTTATTTCATGCAACTAATGGCCATTGACGAAGCCAATAGCCCTGACTTGTTGTAGGTGTAATGTCACTTGTATTATATATCTGGATGCAATGACAGAAGCAGAAAAATACCAGTGGGGTGGCACACTATGCTAAGCACAGATTTTAAGCTAACTATTCCATCCAACTACTTGCCCATCTGCCCATCTAACTACATATTCATCCAGCCTACAAACTCAAACTTGGTTAGTCACTCATCCAAATACCTACGCAATCAATCACCCACCTAGCAAAGAACTTACTATCTCCTATCTCATCTTTCCACCTACCAATCCCTTCATCCACCTACTTATCCATACACTTGACAGTCACTCCATGTGTTGATCAACCTATTCATCCATCCAGCAATCCATATACTTACCCATCCACCTACACATCCAACGATTCACACATCCAACACCTTCCATTGGCCACTCATATGCAGGATTGTTTAATTGTCAGTTCAGTTTGTCAGCGTGTCAGAGGTTCCCATAATATTTACCTTGCTGCCGCAATTCCATGTCTGTTACTTAAAAAAAATACTTCACAGTTGCGTTACCCTATACTTCTCTTTTTGATGTACGACATTTTGATTGACACATTTCTGGCGCTAATCAAAAGATTTAGAAATGGCAGGATGTAGAGTGACTTGCGCAGTCTGTGACACACAACTCTCAAAAATACGAGACCTAATGTAGCTAAGAAAAAGCGGTATGGCTATTCTCAACCTAATCTACCACCTGACTGTGCACCATATGTGGCGGTCCTGACTAATGTCCCTCCAGTAAGGGTGGAGGGACCTGATAGTATCCACGAAACACATGAATCGTTAAAAAACAAAACCGTGGCCTGGCTTAACAGAGAATTTGGTTTTCCAGTCTGGCAGACCAAATTTTGGTAACCACCAGAACCGACTGGATAGGTACTTCACACAAGAATATTTTGGGTGATTGTGTTATTGTCAACTTTAACAGCCCCCATCTTGCTACCACTGCTTTGATTAGAGCAACCTCTCGCCCACCAAATGACCAAGGTATTTCACTCCGACCCTTCGCCTATTTCTATAGACATCACACTGGCCAGCCTAATATTGATCATGGATGGGACAGAGTGAAAGGTCATAGTAAGTTTAACATGCCGAGTCGGCCTCAGGTGGCTACCTTCAATCGTTTTCAATGTTTAAGTGGGTTAGACTCTAACGATTGACTGGATTCTGATTTGGTGCCCTGTTTAACCTGTGAGTATTTCGTTTTATCAGGAGTAGAACCCGTTGTAACAACTTCAGGGCCTGTACCTAAAGAAATCCTGCCCTATGCAGATTGTATGATAGCCTGTTTGGAGGGTGAAGCAGGGGAATGTAACGAGGTTCTGCCAGAAGATGATTGTGAAAGCATTATAACCCCGCCCATAACTAATTTACGGGGTAGTGAACATAACAATGTGGCAACAGGATTCTCTAGTTGCCATATTGCTAGTTGGAATATCGTGGGTTTAATGTCTAAATCTGACTGTTTGGGGTGGTCAGATTTTCTGGCACTTTTTGATATCATCTGTTTCCAGGAAACGTGGCGTAAAGATTTCAAAGGTTATAATGGGTTTGTTTCTTATCAATTACATGCTATGGCTTCTATCTCTGGAAGAGCTAAGGGTGGGCTTTTGGTTCTGATTTCTGTCAAGACCACTTTTATTGTAAAAAAATATGTATTGGTTGGGGCACACGCCCATATCTTATGGCTATCCCAGAAGAAGGGTAGAAATATTCTTCTGATTAATTTTTATAATAATATTTTTGACAGCTCCAGGGTCCTAGTGGTGAATGCTTTAACGAGCGCACTGGATGAAATCACAACGGGTTCCAATGTTGTCTTTGATTTGCTTTTGGCTGGGGGTTTTAATATGTCAGTTTGCCCACTTTCTAACCTTAATATATGTGGGATGGTCAACTGCTTTGGAGACGGCGATCTCCATTTTCATCATAATCAATATGGGGAGTCCCTAAATAATCTCCTAGCATCATATGACATGGACATTTTGGTCAATGAGAAAATGATCAAGGTGAGATAATCCCCACTTTTACAGGTCGGGGGGCAAATACTGTGATTGATTTTATTTGTACTTCCTCTAGCCTTGTTCCCTGGATTTCGCCCCCTAAAGTCGTTGATATTTCTCTCAGCGACCATAAGTTTAACTATTGAGGCCTTTCTCTGGAAAGAAAATAGTTCATCTAGTACGGGGCTTATTGATAATATCGAACCCCATAGGTCTAATGGGACAAGACTTAGATGGAAAGGGGATAAAGCAGAAATGACGTCTGATCTCATTATAAAAAGCTGCTTATCTGAAATCACTGAGATCCTTGAGGATGTTGACGTCACTGCCAAAATCATTCGGCATTTTATCCAAATTAACTTAGTCATTGATTGCAAGCTTACTATTTCAGTTAAGCGCAAGGCAGACCTCCTAAGGGGGTGGTTTGATCAAGCATGCACTTCTGCGCTAAAAGAGCTAAAAGGGGCATTGGCAGCCAAACCTAGAGATAAGAGTCTGGTTTTTAAACTTAGAGCTAGATATAGGGTCTTTTTAAATAGAGGGAAACTGGAACTCCAGCAGGAGGCCTGGGATAACTTGGCCCAGGCAGCCAAAACCAATCATTGTACCTTGTTTTGGGCCACAGTGAACAGTCTCTTTCTTAAAGATGAGAAGGTCCCTGAATTAACATCAAAGGTTAACAGAGAAACATGGGTCACTCATTTTTCTACAATTTTTGATACAGACAAAGCTATGGGTAATAAAGAGGCGTGTTGGCCCATCGTCCCTTTGGACATTACTGTCAGCATTAGGGCAAGCAAAGGGGGGAAGGCACAGGGCCCGGACGGGGTGCCTATTGATATTTATAAATTAGTTCCAGAACTATGGGGCCCTATTTTAGCAAAACTTTTTAACGCAGCAGTTTGTAATGGGGTGCCTCCTACTTGGGTTGAATCGATCATCATCCCTATTTATAAAAAAGGAGACCGGGGTGATGTGAAGAATTACCGCCCGATCTCCCTGTTAGATTCTTCGGTAAAAGTTATGAGTAGGGTGCTTCTGGTTAGGCTGGATGAATGGGTTGAGGCCAATGGCATTCTGGCTGAGTGTCAATTTGGATTTATAAAGGGGCGGGGGACGATCGAGCAGTGTCTAAATCTTGAACTGTTGATCGGAAAGTATACGCAGGCCAAGCCGGGCACTATTTATCTCTGCTTCGCAGATTTGAGTAGTGCCTTTGATTTGGTGGACCATGCAATTCTTTGGGCCAAGCTGATCGAAAAGGGGGCACCGGAGGGTATCGTCTATTTTTTAGCCTGTCTCTACACCAAATTACGTACTTGTGTACGATACAGTACCAATGGTGATTGTACGAAAAAGCAGCAGCGGACCTTGAGGTGCCGCACCTAAACTCCAGTTCCAGTGAATCAATGTTCAATTAAATTTGGTATTGTGCTGCCAACCCCGACACCAGCTGCTGTTTGGCGTCGCTGTGCTCTCCAGATCAGTTGAACAATTTTTTAAATGCTCATGGGGGCGCACCAAAATGAAAGTCCAAGAAGAAATACGTAGAAAAATGTTCTTTATTTATCTTTATCCAGCTAAAAAACACATCATCAGTAAAATATGTAGCGAGTTCAGCCAACGCGTTTCACTCCCTACCAAGGAGTTTCTTCAGGGCGCTGGAACCAGCCATGCCGAGACGCTGAAACCGAACGACTGCCAGTACAGCACCGTAACTACCTTGAACAAATACAGTCAGGGACGGGTAAACATTGGATTACCAGAACCGTTTTTTGGACAAGATATACAAAGTCCGTGAAAACGTGTGAAGATAAGGGAAGAGAGATACTACAAAGAATTTTAAGAACCATGTCGGAATGAAGAAATGATTGGCGGAAAACTAGTGTGATTACAGAGGGAACTCCTAAACACAACACACCGAAAAGATTTGCAGCGCCCTGAAGAAACTCCTTGGTAGGGAGTGAAACGCGTTGGCTGAACTCGCTACATATTTTACTGATGATGTGTTTTTTAGCTGGATAAAGATAAATAAAGAACATTTTTCTACGTATTTCTTCTTGGACTTTCATTTTGGTGCGCCCCCATGAGCATTTAAAAAATAGTACCAATGGTGAGTGTACAAACAAGTTTAGGATTGGGCGGGGTATTAGACAAGGGTGTGTTCTTGCCCCCTTGCTCTTTACCCTTTTTATTAATGAAGTGGATTCGTCCTAAAAACCATTGCAGCAGATGCCCCTAAAGTTAATGATGTCAGCGTCCCGGTTTTACTTTACGCGGATGACGCTGTTTTATTGTCAAGCACCCCGATAGGCCTCCAACGCCTGATAGATGGGTTTTCACAGTTTATAAAAGGGAGAAAGCTTGTGATCAACAAATCCAAGACCTATATCATGGAATGTGGGCAGGGGCGTAATAGAAATTCATTCTCTTTTTTTATTGATGGAGATAAGGTCCAAAAAACTGAAAACTTTCCATACCTGGGTATTACTTTTTCTAACAATATTAGCTGGACTTGTGAGCATAAAAATGTGAGGGCAAAGATGGTAAAGAGTGCTTACGGAGTGTTTACATTGGCCACAAAATTAGGGGATAGGCGGGTTAGAGACATGCTTAAAAATGTTTTGGTCTAGATGTCTCTCTACCGCTTTGTATGGCGCCGGGGTATGGGGCTTCGCCCCTGCCGGGACCTTACAAATGGAGGAGAACGTCTTTTTAAAAAGACTCTTGTGTCTACCTAATTCTGCCTCTAAAGAACTAGTACATAGAGAACTCGGCATTCAACACCTTACCGATCTGATTCTCCTTAGACCCAGTATGTTGTGGCGATCTATCTGGATAAAAGAAGACACATCTCTATGTAGAGCCATCATCAATGACTGCCTCTCAATGGATAATTATTCTAAGATTTTTTTGTACGTAACAAGGACCCCCTGATAAGGATAAGACTCCTGGGTCAGGGACAACAATTTCTTGTGAAGGTAAAAACCCAGGCAGGCTAGAAAAGCAAAAGTCTGGCTGACTATAATAGCAATATTCATAAAAACACAATTTTTATAATAAAAATAATCTAAGCAATGGACTGAAATGATATCAAAAAATATTCTTTAATATAAATATATAAGATATAATAAATGCTGTTTAATCAGTTATCACATACCAAATCTGATTTTTACGAATGAGAGGTGCCTTACTCCCTGCGACTACCCTATATCCTTGTGATTTCCAATTATTTTAGATAAAGTGGCTGATCACCCGTTTTTTGTCCTGACGAAGACAACTGTGCTTGTCGAAACGCGTAGACACACGACATACAGCCCCATTCTCTACAGTCAGAGAATATTACGAAAGAAATAAGAACTCCCCTTTTATATTACATGAAGTTTTTCTAAAAAAAATATATATATGAACTTCAGAATAATTTGTCTATCGTGTAAACTTGCTTATTTTTATGTATATGTTTATCTTATATATTTATATTAAAGAATATTTTTTGATATCATTTCAGTCCATTGCTTAGATTATTTTTATTATAAAAATTGTGTTTTTATGAATATTGCTATTATAGTCAGCCAGACTTTTGCTTTTCTAGCCTGCCTGGGTTTTTACCTTCACAAGTAATTATTCTAAGATCCCATGGATTAAATATAATCTAGATAGTTTCCAGGCAATATATGGCCTCAATATTAAACTAGATAACTGCGGGGCCTCTGATTTATCTAAACCCGAAATGAAGAAGTCCTTCTTGAATCTTCTTTCTGAGAGGCGGATTAGTAATAGTGGCAACCTATCCACTTGTGTGTCATATTATGGTTTGAATGAATTTGTGGGCTACCAACCATATCTGACCCAAGTGACTAGAACATCACACCGGTTTGTATTAACAAGATTAAGGATCGGGATTGTCCACAAACTGGTGGCTTTCCCTACCCAGAACAGGCACCTGGTTGGACCATGTCCGTGTGACAATACTTCAGCACAAAGCACTATGCACTTTCTTCTGTTGTGTCAAATGTATAGGTATTTGCGAATTGTTTATTTAAAACCTATTTTTGTGAAGTTCGGAGTGAGGACTGTAAAGGACTCCATGAAACTGCTTTTTAATCTGTACCATCCTGATGTTTTTTTTTTTTACGGCTACCTTCCTCCTTAAAGCAATCAATGAAAGGAAAAGTATGAGGTTTTAATTATTTATTAACCCTTTGCCTGTATATTTTTTTAATGTTTTTAATGTGCTTTTATGGACATTGGGGCATATTATCAAGGGGGTTTATCTCCGCTTTTTTGGCTTTAAAAGCCAAGAAAGCGGAGATAAAATTATCTCCCTATTACCAAGCTGTCGCTAACACCAGTTAGCAGTTAGCGACAGCTAGTAGGAGATAGCGACCATCTTGGGCCCCGCTTTGCATGTCAGTGATATTTATCACTAATGATATGCAAAGTGGGCGTGCCAAGATGTTAGCGACTGAAAACAGTCGCTAACATCGCTATCTCCTATTACCAACTTTTGGAGATATTCGTGCTAAGCGCGAATATCTCCAAAAGCTAACACCTGCCCTGAGCAGTTCTTAGCCATGTTATCCAATGGGAGGTGGATAACATGGCTAAGAGCATTAGCTCGGTAATGCATGAATATCGCTGACTTTTCAGCGATATTCATGCTTTGCGGCGATTTTTATCGCATTTGCGTTAAACCTTGGTAATACCAAGGTTTATTTGCGGTAAAAATCGCCGCAGCTCAGCGGTAAATTTTTGTCTCTAACCAAGCAATAGCGATAATTATCGCTATTGCTTGGTAATATGCCCCATTGTTCTTTGTTCCGAATAAAGCCTTATGAAATAAAATGAAATTGTCAGTTCAGTTTGTCAGCGTGTCAGAGGTTTGCATAATATCTACCTTGCTGCCGCAATTCCATGTATGTTACTTAAAAAAATACTTCAGAGTTGCGTTACCCTATACTTCTCTTTTTGATGTACGACATTTTGATTGACACATTTCAGGCGCTAATCAAAAGATTTAGAAATGGCAGGATGTAGAGTGACTTGCGCAGTCTGTGACACGCAACTCTCAAAAATACGAGACCTATTGCACTGCAAAAGCTTGTTATTCTATGGTCAGTATATCTTGCCCACAGCATAAATACCACCTCAACTGCTCATGATGCCAGTGGGAAATACAGACATTTTATTAACGGTTACAAAACGCATCGCACGACATTGTAAACTGAATCAATATCCACCAGTACTTAGCGAATATGACGGTTTATTTCACAGACAGTAGATAATATAGAGCCTCTGGGCACCTGTGAGGATTGCAGGCGGGTGTTTGATTCTGCAGAAAGATGCTGGTGTCAGAGCACGAGAGCCTGAGGTCATCCAGAGTAGAATCGGATTCTCATCTGTTTGATATTGCGCCCCGAGGCGGTGCAGAACAGTGAAGATGACGTTCACTTCATTCATTGCACAGTGCAGTACGTGCCATGAACGTATTATGTGCTATCAACTATATATTTATCAGATCGCTTCCATTTCACTCAATCAGATTTTATGTCACTCATGCACTGCGTCACCTCCTAGTCTCCACGATGGGCACTTTGGTCTGCATGAAAATGTATACTGCGTGGTGGCTGTTCTGCAACACCTGTTTTTTCTGCAACATATTAAGTTGTTTATCCCTTGTGTGGGAAAAAAAGTCAAATAAAGGTCGATTTGTATAGAACGCGTCCGCTTGACCTGGATACTAAACTCTCACAAACGTTATTTACATATGGTTAATCAGGTGGTTCTGCCAATGCCTGCAAGGAATAATTCAGTATCTTCGAAATTATTTCATTGAAAGAATGTCTTTCTTACAGTACTATGCTGAGTATCCCGGAGTACAGTGGTTGTTTTTATGTTAGAAATTGCAATGATGTAACTAAAATATGTAGTTTCTCTGCCTTTGCTCCCCCAGCAGTGCATCTATAATGCTAAATAATGAAGAATTCATACAAAAATAGATATTATATGCTTTGTTCATGCACCTAGGACAAGCTTGTGGAATGCCACAAATCGCTTTTCATGCGAAGCCCGTCTAACCTAATATGCACCATTTTACATGTCAGACCGAACCTGATGTTCCCGCGGCTGTGGAATCACGCACTCGGCCTGCTGGTTTGCAGCAAATTGGGCTGCTAATGATACGACTGATGGGCCCTGGCTGACGCTCGGAGGAATCTGTTGCAGGTCGTGTGATGAGGAGTCAATTTACTCAATTTCCTCCTGGATTATTGTTTTTTCTATATCCAAAGTAATTAACATTTGACCTTCGCTGGGTGTCTGCTAAAGCCCAGGTGGCGCTTCTGTAATGGGGTCTGTAATGGTTATCAATGCTTTCTGACATTAGGGAATTTCTCCTAACATTCACAGGTGCTTCAGTGACATTATACACCCGAGGCCCACGCGTGGAAAAGGTCGCATACACTGATATTGCTAAAAATTGGCTTTTAACTTTCTTTTCAGAATGTAATTATTAGTTGATATTACTTTAAGACGATTTGGTTCGTACCGACAGCATTCTCGTCCAAATATATTGCTAATGGCAGCACCTCGGCCAGTATTGCATTGTGGTCCTTGCTTTCATAGTAGCAATTTCTCTATTGTTCCTTTCATCTTGTTGATCTAGACAAGGAGTGGCTAAACCAAAAGTTCAGGCTGTTTAATAAGTGAAAGTACTTCATCAGCCGCGGCCCCTGCAGGTAGGAGCGGTGGGGCAGTGGGGCTGGGTTGAGGGGAGATTCGACATATGACAACGAGGGAAAATGACATAAAGAATTAATTTTCCCCACGTGGTTGTATGTCGAAACCCCCCTCAACCCAGCCCTGGCGCTCTTACATGAACGGGCTGTGGCTGTACTTCATTGGTTGCCAGGTTTGTATTTGGTCGAGTGAGTGGATAACTGTTAATCTGTGTGAATGGTGATATGATTGATGAGTGGATGCACTGAAGTATGAATGAGCGAATGAGCACATACGCGCACACGTAATGGGTGAGATAGTGCATGAATGGATGAGTACATAGATGAGTGTATGCCTGAATGAATGGGTGAGTGTTAGAAATGGGGTTTCTGGTTGGCTAGGGTATGTGCCTAAGCCAGAAAGAACCCACCACTCTAGTCAGGGTAAGGGAGTTGCACACACAAGATAACATCTGCTCACCCCCTTGGTAGTTTGGGAGAGCAGTCAGGCATAAACGTTCAGGGATAACCTGTCAAAAGGGCTAGATCTAACAGTGAGTGCATGATAATATGGGTGATTACAGACAGGATGCATTAGCCCCATAACTTGAGACCTCACGCAGCAGTAGTAATGTTATACAAATGGTATATTTACCAAAATTATGCCAGTCAATTCAAATATTGCACCGCAGCTGGCGGACAGTGCATAATCTTGTAGTCCATGATATTTCTGTATTGTACTTAGCAATGCATACTATTGCACCATTTAGTATTGCTGGATAGCGTGATATGCAATTGAACTGTGTAGAATTTTGCCCTGATGTGCAGCAATACATTGGATAGTACTGTTGATCACATTGTGCTGTGTTGCTGCACGGCATAGTATGACGCATAACATGGTTGCATTGCATTATTACATTGCATGGTATTGATGTTTGACATACTATTGGATTGCTGTGCTCTGCGATGTTATCTAATATTTTACATTCTTGCTACTTTGCCTCTAACTACAAGGTGCTGTATCAGTAAGGAATGCCATTAGCTGCCAGTGTCGCAGGGAAGACCTGCAAGAAAGGATGCTTGTAGGAAGCAGCTGCTAGCATCAGTGAGCACCACAGATGTGAAGCAGAGACAGCCTCCTCTGAGGCTGGTAGAAGAGGTCATGGCAATGTAAGAATCGTTGCATACAAAGCAATCAAAATGCAATAATAAAAATAAAGAAAGAGTTTTGAAAACTTTTTTAGTACTTCAAAGATCAAATTCCATTTGAAGCAGAATAAAAGCTGAATGTGTTCTTGTACTGAGGAAACTGGGTATGCATACATTCTGTAAAGAATTATGGCAATGTAGCTACTGTCAAAGCATTGTGAGTGTGCTACAAAACTCTAAAAAGCAATGGAAAATGTGATCTCTGGCACTGGTCAGCAGCAGACTTAGGGGCTCATTAAGATGTCAGTCAGAGTTCCCTCCGACACACATCGTCGCAGATGCAGATCTAACCAACCTCCAGCCGGCTGTCCTGAAATCACAATTAGGATGCGACTGCACATGGTGCTGTCGCAAACTTCCATTTTATGATGGGAGCTTGTGCGACAGTCCAAAACCTCCTGTAGCACAAGCTCCCATTGTGAAATGGACATTTTTGCACATCCCTGCACTGTGGGCAGGCACCTAACAGTGCCTGCCACACGGTGCAGGGATGTGAATGGGGCACCAAAGGTGCCCCTAAGGCCTCAACCATATGGCCATGGGGAAGGGGGCCCTGCTAGGGGCACTGAAAGTCACCCTCTGACAGTCTTACAGTCTTACCATGTGGAAAAGGCAGACATGGGAAGGCAGTCAGAAACTCGCATCATAATCCCCACCATGGAAACTCTGTTTGTTAGGGATTATGTGCGGCTTCTGACTGGCAGACAGGCACCTAGGAACCCAGTCAGTTTTACTAACTGGTTAACACTCAGACCACTCACATTATAATTCGGGGGTTGGACTGTTAGCCTATGATGACGGTCGGTAAGTCTACGGCGAGCGGTCGGAGCCTTACTGACTGACATCGTAATAGGGCCCATAGCTCTTTGGCCTCCAGGCATGGTGCTGTTGTGGAAATTAGTGAACAAATATTGATGCCTGTCTAGCCAAAAATACCATTGCATTGTGTGCATGGAATTCCCTTCATGTGTATTCTGTATCATTTAGCTTTTAAATCAATGACGTTTATTGGCTTTCTCGTTCTAATATCTATAGTTTCAGGCTGGGCTTTGCTCATCACAGTGCTGGCAGAACTTTGGTGCGGCTGTACGGGCCAGTGCACCACCACATGCATAGGCATAAGGAGGAGAAAATGTGTTGCTCTGCATAGTGCAGTCCACTTGGAGACTGTAGGCAGAAGCAAGAGATACAGCATCATTGGCTGTGAGGCTTGAGACAGAATATTTTGGCAATAAATAGAGGCAAGGGGCCCTGTGGCAGGAAGAGTCTGTGTATAACAGACTCCTCATGCCACTAACTGTAGAGAGGGAGGAATGTAGTGAATGGCTCAGGAGACCGCTGAGAAGGAGTACTAAAGCAGTCTTAAAAATTGACAGATTATGATGGTAGGGTGAGCTGCATTGTAAGTGATAATATAGTGACCAACCCTGCTCAAATGCCCCTGAGGAGCTTATCCATTCCTGAAGTGCGCGCCACAGTAAACATGTAACATGTTATCCCTCCAGATGATTATGATGTCAGTTATCCAGTGGGTGTCCAGTGGGTTGATCTTAAAAATGTTAATAACACAACCAGTAAAGCCAGTGGCAGAATGGAGATTAACCATTCTGTATGCTGTCCTGCGGACTTATCTATGGGCTGACTCAAAATGTGAATGACGCATGGAGTGCGTAGCTGTAGTCTAGCTTGCTGGTGAAAAGGGCTTGGGTGATGGTTCTGCGAGTATTGGTGGGGAGCCATTTCAAGATCTTCTTGAGCATCTTGAATGATTGGAAACAGGACTTGTAGACTGCATCCACTAAATCGGACATGGTGAGTTGGTTGTTGATTAATATTGTGAGGTTATTTGGATTGGTTGTCAGGAGGGGTGTGGGTTAGGATACAGGCCACCAGGTTAAAACCTGGAGTAAAGGGGGCTTTGCTGAAGAAGTCATAGAAAAGATGACAAAGAAATCCCTACCCACCTACCTTACTAACAACCACCTCCTTGACACCACTCCACCGGGTTCCGGCCCAACCACAGTACAGAAACAACTCCCTTTTCTGCCATAAACTGCCTCGATCATGGATAGAGGTGATACCACACTCCTCATTCTACTGGATCTTTCTGCAGCAGTGCTTATTTTGAACCAGTGGCTGCTAGTGGGGGCCACTGGCACTCGTTTTGGGGACCATCACTTATTTTTCTGTATCAAAAAAGCAGACTGGTTCTCCATGAGTCAACTATATTTCTGCGGTTAAAATCATTCCCCCTCCAAGCAAGTTAGAGAGCCTCTTGGGGGAGAAAGGATTGGAAGTACGCTGGAATCTTCGTATCCGTTACCCGTCACGTAGTCCTTCAGCAGCTCCCTATTGGTTACTGAAGGTCTCGGGGGCTGACGGAGTGAGTATTTGCATTTACTTGATTTGTACATCATCAGATGCAGACGGAGGACAATTATACAAATGACACGTGCTTCACATCTACAGCCCCCTGAACGTGCTAGTTTTAAATGGTAACCAGATTTGCAGCAAGTAAGTAAGTAAGTAAGTAGGTAATATCCTTTATTGTTTGATTAATTACAATCTTACAATAAAACAAATTCATACAGTAAAACCAATATATACAGTTTGTTTAGCAGAAATTCCTTAAAATTCTATATATCTTTTGACTAAATATTTTTGATAAAATTCATTACAGTAAAATGTAAGTAAAGTAAATAAGTATGAATTAAAAAACTCAAATTTTTTCCAGACTTTACTGAAAAATCTTACCAACGCAGAATTCATAATTATATAATCTGAAGAAAGACATAGAATCAGTGCCTGTCTGCATGTTCGTACCCCTCTTTCGTTAAATAGTCTCTTTAGTACAGTTACTCTTTCATTTCTCATTTCAGAACAGAGACTCAGTAGGTGGATAATGTTCTCCTCCCCAGATTTACACAGCCTACAAACGGTATCCTTTTCATATTTTTTCCACGGTGGTAAATGGCATAATCCAGGCAATATACCAAATCGTGCTTTAATAAAGATTTGTTTATTATTCAGTGACCATGGCGTGTTCAAGTATTGCCGTACCATTAATTATAGGCCATGCATGTTTTCTTTTTGCAAAATTTGCTTTGTCACTTATCAACGACATGTGATCTATTGTCTTATTGATGATTTTCTTAAATGACGCCTGAGTTATGGTAGAATCCCAAATTGACCTAACCTCAAATTCTTCCAGAGCCGCATACAGATATTTCCAGGCAGGTGATTTGCTTTTACCACTAATTTCTTTCCAGATTAACTGGGATATTAGGTTGACTTGGTCATTTTTTACTCTATTCCAGACTTTAATTGCATGTCCCTTTCGTGCATACAGCTGGTTATTTAGACCGAATTCCAGTCTAACTTGTGCTTGTGATGCGTTCATAGGCAATTGGAAGAGGATTTTAAAGATTGTTGAAGTAGCGTTGTTGATAGTAGCTGCATATTTTCCATTTAAAGCCTCGCTGCCGTATGTTAGGGAGGGAAGCAGTTTAGCAGAAATCACTTTTAAAAATGGGGGATAAGTTAGTTGGCTGATTGATTTTTAGATGGTCCTAAATGCGGCTGTCAATGCATTTGCTTTCCTATGGACATCAAGTTTTTGCGGAAGAAAATGACCATTATCATTAAATATAACACCCAAATATCTATAGCATTCTACTTGGTCGAATTGTGAGTTTCCAGGAAACGATTTAGGTTTATATTTCCATCGATTTGCAGCGCTTAGGCATTGAAACAATGCATTTATCTAAAGGTAAGTACTTTTGAAGCTACTATAGGAAATGAACCCATATTACTTGGCGATTGTTACCAGGGCGGGGCAGATAGGGTTAAATGCTTTGGCCCGTGCAGGAGACAAAGTGTAGGAAAAATGTAAAATGATATCATTATGAAAAAGGGAGCCTTCTGATGGCTCCAAATAAGCCTGGTGATCCCAGGTAGATTAGTCACTCAATACATGGCTTGTGAATATGCATGACTATTGGCGCGTCTGCCTCCCCCCCCTTCCCATCTGAAGCCACGAGATCATCTGTGGCATACCCAAAGGATCATCCCTCAGCCCAACGTTGTTCAGCATCTACGGCGCCACTCGCCTGCGTCGCCCAACTGCACAACCTCAACACCATCTCCCACGCTGACGACACCCAGCTGATCCTCTCCCTCACCAAGGACCCCCTCATTGCCAAAAACCAACCTACACGAAGCCATCGCCTAGTGGATGAAGACCAGTTGTCTGAAGCTGAACTCAGACAAGACAGGAGTCCTCATCCTCGGCCCCACTCCCTCTGCTTGGGATGACTCCTGGTGGCCGACCGCACTGTGAGCAGCACCAACACCCAACGACCACGCACGCAACCTAGGGTTCATCCTCGACTCCACGCTCTCCATGACCAAGCAAGTCAACGCCGTCACGTCCTCCTGCTTCAACACCCTCCGCTTGTTCCACAAGATCTACAGGTGGATCCCCATGGAAACAAGAACGGTCACCCAGGCCCTCGTTAGCAGCAAGTTAGACTACGGAAACGCCCTCTATGCAAGAGCCTCGGCCATACTCCTAAACGACTACGATGCATACACAACGCCTCTGCACGCTTGATCCTCAACATCCCTCACCACAGCCACATCACACCCCACCTCAGAGAACAGCACTGACTTCCCGTCAACAAGAGGATCGCCTTCAAGCTCCTCTCCCACGCACACAAAGCACTCTACAACACCGGATCAGCTTGCCTCAACAGACGACTCACCTTCTACACTCGGAACCGCCAGCTCAGCTCCGCCAACCTCACCCTTGCCACCACCCCCCACATCAGAAGAGCAACCTCCGGTGGCAGATTGTTCTCTCACCTCACCGCCAAAACATGGAAGACCTTCCCCATCCTCCTACGGCAGACCCAGGACCTACTTACTTTCAGGAGGCAACTCAAGACCTGGCTATTCGAGCAGTACCACCCCCCCCTCCCCCGAGTGCCTTGAGACCCTTATGGGTGAGTAGTGCACTTTACAAATGTACTGATAAATTGATTGATTGATTGATTCAGTGATTGATTGGAGTACAGTATGCTGAGACCTGTAGAATGAAAGGCAAGGAGAATTCTTTCAGATTTTTCCAGCTTTTTTGAGGACATCAAAGCGTGCAGGAGCTGGATATTTTGCTTGGCAAAGCACACCTCAAGAAAGACTGAATGTCCAACCAAGGATTATGTGTATTCTGGGCAAATAAAACACACAGGTGCTTTGGTCTCCTTGAAAAGGCTCCCTACAACTCTTTACTCTGCACAGGAAGGGCATCCTGATGGGGTTATCTTTATTGCACGTGCAACATAGTTGAATACTCCACAGGCAGAGCACCTGCCTGTAAGCTTTTGAGAAAACTTTGGTCACCAGCACTTATTATTTTACAAATTAAGCACTGTGGGTATCGTAGCAGGGAGATAGTACGATACTTGGTTAGCAACTTTCGGACTGCAGCATTTTTCTTGAGGAGGAGGGTACTGTTGTCATGTAGTTCCTATAAACCTATATAGGAGCTGCATGATTAGGCAACATAGACTGTGGAATAGGTGTGCGTACTGCTTCCAGACACCCCACCGGGTATGTTTGCCTGTATACCAGCTAGCTCGCAGTGCCACTAGAAATCCCTCTTACCAAGGAGAGAATAGTTCTCCGCAACTATCAAACATGACAACTCTGTCCCATCAGGGATCCTGGAAACAGTACAGCACTTTTAGCTCAGTCACTCATGCTCCCCTTGTCTCAGAGAGATACTCAGAATAAACAGTGGGGACGTTTTCAATATCCATTTATTGAACCAGCGTCATTCTAGTGAAAAATAGGTGTGCTGAAACAACCATTAGACACAAGCAGATATACATGATTATAAGTACCAACAAAGTAAAGGGATGGTAGATTTCTACCATAGTGCTAAAACAATGAATACAGGCAGGTATAAAAATACATGACAGTAATAATGTGTACTCCTATGATGCAACGCCTAACTAGATGTACCTAGGTGTACCTAGCATGTATGTAGGTGTAGAGCCAAGAATACCTCTAGGATAAAGTCAACCCCATTACCTGAAGTGAGAGACTGTGGAACCCCATCTTGTTCTTGAGATGGACACCATGCGAGAGATGTTAGACCACTGCGAGCTGGAGTGTCTGCGTGCAGGAACCTAAGAGACTTGCGTCATTGTGTCAGCGTAGCAGTCCTTTTCTTCTCTCCCTGCCTTGGCAAAGATATGGTGTTTATGTACCCAAAGTGGTACCCTCAGGGGATCTACCTTGCCGTGTCATGTCAGACTTAGCATGATGGAAGGAATGACCCTTATACATAGTTATTACGCAGGAGATGGTAGTCCTACTGAGTTTCCAAGAATCCTCATGAAGAATGAGTGAGGCTAGTTTTCAGGGAAAACCCCATGTCCTGTAAGCAGTACTGTAATAGGTAAAAGGTCAGTTTCAAGAACCATTATGTAGCATAATGGCAGTGGAAAATATAGGCGGAAAGTTAGGTTGCTACCTCAGCCTATATTGGGGTACCTATATCAAACATAACACCCACTCCTCATCTGACTGGATGACATGCTAAAATGTTAATGTACTTCTAGGCATTGTACGCAAACAACTAATTAATCCATAAAATAGTGCATCAAAATTTTAAAAATGCTAAATTTGTATCTTAAGTGGTGGAATTTTTACTAAAAACAAGTAAGAGTGTCTGAAAGCCATGCAGTTCAGCAAGAAAAAGTATCTATTTTTAAACAATTTCAAATTTCGTTGTTTCGAAAAAGTAAAAAAAAATTCCATCACACAATGAGCCAAATATTTATATGTCCTGGGTGGGAGATGCAACATCACTGTTCCTTGCCATTGCAGACAACGATCTCTGCAGCACCTCACAGATCAGGTAAATCAAAGCACAGATGATCTTCTGTATTACCCAGAGCCGATGCTGGGGAAGCCTGTGTGACATTCAAGGCCTGAGTGTTTGTAGAGGAGTCGGTGGTATCTGTTCCAACAGGAACTGGGGCATCCTGTGGTGGCTCTAAGAATGCAGACATCAACATGGGAATGTGCTGAGGACTCAGCAGTACATGGGCCGTTATCGCATCCAGTAAAACATCCACGTCCAGTGGCACAACCGATGGAGAAGTTAGACCGAGATTGAAGACGCATTCTTGTCTGCAGAACAGGCATTGGAGGACAGGAAGATCACAGTTGATTTAGACTTGTCTAAATGACAGGAACCAAGACTCTCTCAGTTTGCAAAGGCATGGTGTGCCCAGATGGAGTACCATGCGCTCCAGGAGCGTTTTTTCCATCTCCATGGTGACTGGGAAATCCATTGCATAGCAGAAAGATTACAATCAGGATTCCTGCTATTAGGAACAGGATCAGCGGAAGTCCGCCAAAAATGCTTCAGAAAATAGAGTGAATGAAGTTTGGAATCACTCCGAAGACTGTCTGAAAGGTGCTGAACAGTCCAGAACTTATGGTCTTAAATAGGTGTACTATACCCGTCATATGAGACATGTTAAAGTCATGCTGTACCATTTCTGTAACATGGAAAGGGCAATTCATTCGTACTAGTGACTGTTTCTCAGCTGAAGGCCTTGCGACATAGAGATCAAAAGTCTCTTGGGCGGAGGCTAAGGTTGATGTTTTCTGTAAAAGCATGGCTTTCATTCGGCTCAGAGTATCAAACCATATAAAGGAAACATTCAATGAAGGCCATAACGGCACCTCCCTGACAGTGTGCGTCATTGGAAACATACTTGCCTACAACAAGTAACTCTGGAGTCTACAGTGACAAGATATGCGATGCCCGGAAGCATCCCACAACAACCTTGATTATTCAGCATCAAGAAACTCCCATTTGAAAGCAACTTAAACACCAGATTAATCACGGCAGCTGGGGACCCCTTCAAATGACAGGATAAGTTTGCAACTGAACCGTTACTGGCCCTGTGAATCCACTTAAAGAGTTCTCGCAGTTTGTACCACTTAGAAACACTTCTGTGTCCCCACTTCTGCAGGGAAATTCCTTGATGAATTCCCTACCCATTGCTTCATATTTGCCTGCCTGTTGTTGTTCTAGGCAATACTGAAACTGGAAAGTTTTGACAGGTAATGTTAAATGGCCATGGATTACCCATTCTGTGGAGGGCAACTCCTCTGCCACAGTGAAAGGTAACTGGTCCAGTTTTTCAATATGTAGCATTGTATATTTTGTGCCCCTTTGTGCCATAGTTATCTGGTTTTTAGTTAGATTGCATGCAGAAAACAAGGGAGTAATGTTAATAAATCACTCAGGCACATAACTGGACCTCAATGATTGTAGCGTCCAGCGTAACAAAATAATGGAACGTAACTGAGACTGTCCGTGTTGTGATATGGACAAATCCTGTTCTAGTATATCTATACCAGAAGATACAATGTTGCCCAGTGAATAAATCCTGGATGTTAATGAATTCATACCATTATTGACTACAGTTAATGCTTTTTCTAGGTTAATTCTATCGGAGCCTCTCCGCGACTTGTTGTTGAGAGATTTTCCAGATTTTTTGTATAATTGGGGTATAAGAAAAATTTCTGATGTGGCTTTCGGGGCCCAATAAAAAGTCCTTTAGATCCATGTCTTCTGATAGTAAGGATAAGTGTTGAGGTTTTTAGCCAATCAAGGAATAACTTCTCAAAACTGTAAGATGTCACCAACCCCGGATGTTCTCGTTGTACAAAGCGTTGGTCCGGCCTATAGATACTAAACCCTTCGGTGGTACTCATGAATCTTTTTTGACACCTATTTGTGTCCTTGGCCCAAACTAACCATCTCTTCCAATTGGGGTCTGATGAATTGTACTGTATGCTGTCATCTAATATATCCCCACTATGTGTTGTAAAGTTTTGCCAATCCTCAAACCTTATAGTAATATGAGGTAAGATCAGAAGTGTTAAACCCTGAAAAATGTTAACATTTCTGTGCAAACATTTTCGAACTACGTTTTGATCGTGTCAGACAATGTTCTCTTTGGAGGTATGTAAAAATGGGATACTGGATTTATGTAAAAAGCGATGACCATTAGGTTGATAACAGTACATATTGTCAAAATAAAAATGTGTCCTCTAACAATTTAGTGCTTACAGTTTCAAAATCCCTATCATCAGAAAATGTACTGGAGGCAATTATATCATTTAGAGAAATTTTAAATACCTGTGGTATGTTCAAAAGTTCTGTGGTACTAAATACATCATAATCAACCTTGTCCCTAACTATACCATCAGGAATTGGAACAGCTGTAATGCTCATGAAGGCAGGTCTTTTTGTTCATGATGAGACGATGTATGAGGTTTCGGGACCAAGTTCATATTTGAAACTGCAGAGCATTCTGGAAGATAATTTCCATTCATGAGTAGGCAAAATATATTCAATAGGCCAGTCCAGAACTGAAAAAAACAGTATTCACATTATTATCCAGAGCTGGAGCCAAGGTGATACCAGGTAAGTCTTTATCAGAAAAATGTAAAAGTCACAAACTTGTTGCTTATGGGAAACTGGAGATGGCTTTGTTTCAGGTTTACTGGGATCCAGAAAGACGTTATCAAAATCGAGGAAGTAGTCAGATGCAGTTCAATCTTTTTTTGGTAGCTCAGCAGATTTTGTTGAACTGGCAGACGTTTCTTGTAGAGGCATATTTATGTAGATGTCTGTGGTAGGTCAAATTGATTAGTCTTACATTTGTGTTTTGATGTTCTGTTTCAAGAGGAACGAGTTCCATTTCATTGTTGGAAACTCCATTACTTTGTATTTTTGACTCTTCAAATGTTATGAGTCTTTCTGTCTGAACTTCCTCTATGGCAGCGAGAGGAGTGTGTCGGCTGCCTAGGAGCCCACAAGGCCTTCTATTCAGTAGCGGCCACATAGTGTGGTTTGATCAGATCGATTGAGAAAAATCTCTTTTCTTTTTTGCTGGCAAGGGGTAGAAGAAGTACTGTTCTTGTTCCTTTGACAGCCAGGACAGGTACAGGCTTCCTGTATGATGGCCCAAATTCTTTCCTGTACACAATCTTTTCTCTGACCAGATCCCTGACTTTAGGGAACCAGGCAGGTCTTGCAGTGACTGATTTGACTTCCCCAGTAGTGGTGCGGTTTACTTGTATGGTGCTTTGTAGTGCCTGGAATTAATTGAGATCCTGTAAAACAGCCAAACGTTTATTGATGTCAAATGTTTTTTGATCAGCCACTCTGCGTTCATGATCGAGATCAGGTACCCACATTCTCATCCCAAAAAGGACTTTAAAAGGAGTGACACCTCTTAGGGAACTTCTTGGCATGTTGTTAAGGGCTCTTTGGACCCCATATACGTGATTGACCCAACTACCACCTGAGCCTATTACCCTTGCTGTTAAAGATTGCTTCAAGTCTTGTTTTTCCTCTCCATGACCAAATTTCCCTCGGGATGGGTCGTAGAGGAGTACTGCAATGCAACACCAAACATCCCATGGCTTCCTTGTAAGCCCTTGAGCTAAACGCAGGACAACGGTCAGAATATAATGTGCCAAGTGCAAATTTCCCTATGAAGACTTGCAAATCTTTTATAACAGTTTGAGTGTCAGCCGAGCACTGAGGCCAAACCCACAAGAATCTGGAGCATGAATCCACTGCCACCAGGATGTACTTGTAGGCCTCATCTGATTGTAGGGGGCCGCAGTGGTCCAAATAAACACAAGCGAGTGGTCTGTCGGATATCAATAGTGGTGTCTGGGCTGTATGTGCTATGGTGGAATCCTTTCATCTGCTGAAAGATTTTGCACTTTAGGACAACATTTTTTTGTCTGTTTAGTTAACCCTGGCCACCAATAGCGTAGTTTCAGTAAAGAAACAGTTGCAGTAATCCCTGCGTGTGCAGAACCTAGACCCTTGTGTGCAACAGGCATTGAGCCTAATCTGCGATCCATGTTTGTTAATACGAGGCCTGGGTGGAAAACTACGCTACCCACGCATGATTTGCATAGTTTGGGCAACTATGCGCTACACGAATTGCATGTAGCACAGTGCAAAGTGCGTAGTGTAGCGGGCATTTTTTGCTCGCTCCCGGTCCTCAACGTCAAGTTGACGACCACGAGCAAGCAACATTACATCCCGGTGAGACTTTTTCCACGTTTGTGATCAGCAACATAAAGTTGCCTAACGCAAGCGTGGAAAATAACCCTCCCGGCGAGATTCTCAATGTGGAAAGGTCAGGTTTCTCATTGCGAGTGGTCGCATATGCTCGCGACCGTTTGCGATGAAAAACTACCAGTTCTTGTTGAGAAAGATGCCACACAAGTATAAATCTACTAGAGCGGCAGAAAATGACCGTTTCACTGTGCAAGATGCAGTTTGCAATGATTGCACAGTGCGGACAAGAATCCAGCACTGTGCAATCATTGCGAACAGCATGTCTCTACCGCACTACGCAGTTTGCGTAGTGCTATGCATAGCTCGCGTAGTGTGAAGTGCACTTCGCATAGCTACGTATAGCGCTATTAGCGAACTACGCCCAGGGTTAGGTATTACTCTATCCCCCACTCCCGTAATTTGAGCATACAGAATGTTATGTGCATTTAACTTGTAGTAGTACTTGTGTGGAAAGCCTTTCAGTAAGGCTGTGCTATTTTT
Source organism: Lissotriton vulgaris (assembly GCF_964263255.1). Lineage (NCBI taxonomy): Eukaryota > Metazoa > Chordata > Amphibia > Caudata > Salamandridae > Lissotriton > Lissotriton vulgaris. The sequence goes on along the minus strand of NC_141689.1, from coordinate 1,715,809,845 downwards.
GCGTGAAGCAATGACATCTACCATTACCTGTCAGTCTGTTCTCATTTTTTAACAAGTGATTCCAGCTACGGCAGCAGTTCGTACTGACCCTTTTGGGGCTTCATTGGGCAATGAATTCCCTTCATCATGAACGCCATCACGCTGATGAATCAGCGTGTGTATCACATGAGCTCTCAGTTGTTCATTTTTAAACTAGGCTGCCTGTTCCTATAGCATTTTATGCATAATTGTGCCACTTTTTGAGTCTTTAAACCCATTTTGCCCCCAGTAGTGTGGATATTCATTGTATGACTGGACACAGTAAAAATAATTGTAAAAAATCAGTGTGGTTGAATTCTCGATCCGTATTTAATAGTGCCAGTAACAAGGCTTCAGTTCACCTCCCTTGTATAAAACACAGACACGAGACACTCCGTTGAGCGTGGAAGCCAGGTTTATTAGCTGCAGCTCAGCACAGTTATCCCAGAAGTTACACACAAGGTGGGTTCTAAGGAGACTGCCACTTTAATCTGTGGTGCACAGTCTTTTATAGCAACATATTTACAGCATCTCACTCCTTACACATACAAATCGAACCAATGAGAAAAGTTGGAAAACAAGCTATCAGTTGTCTCAAATACGCCCCTCTCTCAGACCCCGTGTGTTACCTCTCCCAACAAATTAATCAGTGATGGCATCAACAATCCCTTCTTGCAGGTGGCAGGACATATTTGTGTGCCTCAAAGGATAGGTGTGTAATAGGAGAATACAAGGAGAGAATAGCGAAGGCCAGTCGGAAAAGACAGTATAAAGAAAGAATGGGAGAAGGCAAATAGTCAGTCGAGACAAGGATCAATCGAGCCGGACATGGATTAACAAACTCAGCCAGACCCTGACATTGAGTTTCATAAATAAGGCAATGGAGTTACTTTTTAACTGAAGGACACGTAGCAGCTGGAAAAGCAAAAACACATTGTCCGCCGTGCTGCCTGAGTGAGGGCAACACAAAATGGCGGCAAGACTCAAAATGGCGGCTAGATACGGGACAAAGTCAGAAATCGAAGAACCTCAGACCCTCCTTTTGCCATTACTCAGGCAAAACACCAGAGACTCAAGTTAATCTGAGTCGATGTCAATGGCCATGAGGTCATCGAGCTGTTGCTGTAGCATCATTCTAATATTCTCTGTATTCTGTGATACAGGCTTCGGGACACACATTGTGGCACAAAGACCACAAATGGCAGGTCCACACTGTACACAGAGACAACAAGAGAAAATGATGACCAAAACCATTCCAAGGAAAGTTAGTATCTTCCATCCCCATGTAGACAGTAGTCCCCAAAACCATCCCTTCACAGACCAATCTCCTGTGTCCTGATGTATAGACTCGGAGATGATATGTAACTTGGAGATAGCTTGGTATACTGTAGGGGCATTATAAGGAATGTAAACACAGCAACTAGACCCGATCAATTTACAGACTTCTCCACAATCTGCAAGGATAATATCTGAAACTATCCGATTTTGCAATGTCATAAGACGATCCGCCAGAAGTTCGGCTGTCAGATTAATTGAGGCTCCAGAAGTTACATTTATGGTAGCCGCAACAACGCAAACTAATTGTCTGATGTCTCTGCTATTGGCCATTGTGCCCCAGAAAGGAAGCAACCCTTTAATAAAATCACCTCCCTCTTGTCCTGCTGTGTCTTTCGAATCAATAACTCCCCTGCCATATCTTTTCCTAAAATGACCTGAAGGAGCAGTGTATGTTGGAGGAAGAAGAAAAGCCACATAACAGGTTCCTGAGAAATAAGTAGGAAGCCATGTATAGGCTCAATCATGACAGATAAAATATGTGCCTTGTGATGGCACTAGCGGTGAGGGAATCTGAGTTGTATGGACATAAGTATGGGAACAGATACTCCTTTCCTGTTGATTTTTAACATTCTGGCCATTAATTTGTAAGCAGAAATTACCTCGATGAGGTACAGTCCAAATTGGCGGGGATCCTCTTCGCCTAGCCTTAACAGTGAGGCTAGTAACATAACAGGTTATATTCCAGCCATCATATGCTCTCTTCTGATCCACGGGAATCTTACTAATCTGAGCAATTTTAGCCATAGCCACTATTCCCTTAATCAAGGAACTGTGACTGAAGTCTGCTCCACCACCATATGGACTACCAGGAGGATACCGTAGCTGATTCTGATAGATATTAGAGAACATAGCCAAATAGGCCCAAGCGGAACCTTCATAGGAGAATGGAAAGACTAAATACGGCATACCTCTCTCTATATTATGAGGCATGAGCCCACAGACCCAACAAATTACATTTACTTTTCATATTTACAATCTGATCATTAATTTCCACTTTAACATCCATACTGCAATCTTCCTAGATCACTTAGCTGTGGTTGTTAGCCGTCCTATGACACTGCAAGTCCTGCAGACCTATGTCACTACTCAGGTCACAGTTTAAGACTCCTACCGTGACCCTGCAACTTGATGGATAGTGGAAGAAAAAACATTAATGTCTTTCAAAACGTATAATCAGAAACATAGAAAAAGGAAAGTTCAATTGTCTTTAATTACTCTTAGTCGTAAATTATATTGTGTCTTATTAGGGATCGTTTGGTCCTCAAACAAAGTTTCTGTATTTGCTGTGTTCAAACGCAAATGTAATGGCATGGCTTCTTGTAACACGTCGTCGTCTTCCTTCTCAGAATTCGTTTGGCCCAGGCGTGCACTACTGAACGGTACAAATCTAGGTACTCGTTCACCTTCGCTGTCACTTATGCCCTTACGAATCCATTGGTCAAAAGGTAAAGGCAAAGGTACCCTCTTACAGTGCATGCCATGGATCCAGTTTTTCTTCCCAACAATTTTTACTGCCGTATGTGTTGTCAACAAAATTTGTTGCGGTGGGCCCCAACGAGGTTCCAGACTCTTTTTCCGCTGGAAGTTCTTCACGCAGACCCAGTCGCCAGGTTGGATGGAGTGACCTCGATCTGCTGAGGCCTCCGGCAAAGCGTTTTGAACCTGTTGATGAGGAACAAGTAATTTAGTGGGGAGGTCATGCAAATAGTCAATCAGCATTGGGTATGGAATTTCAGAATACCTCTTAGGTTGAGGGACTCCCCAGAAATTAGTTGGGCGCCCAAAAACGACCTCATACGGGCTAAGACCTAAACGAGAATGCACAGTAGTTCTTGTGGACAGTAATTCTAGTGGCAAGACATCAGGCCAAGCGAGACCTGTGCTCGCCTGAATATTTGCCAATTTAAGCTTGAGAGTGCCATTATAGCATTCTACCAAACCTGCTGACTGAGGGTGGTTTGCCGCATGGAATTTCTGCCTGATACCAAGACCTGTACACACTTTCTGCATAATTTGGCCTACAAATTCACTCCCATTGTCAGACCAGACAATGCGCGGCAAACCAAATCTTGGGAAAAACTCAGTTAAAAGAACTTTAGCAGTAGATAAAGCAGTATTGTCCTTTAGGGGGTAGGCCTCTATCCATCTAGAAAAGCCACACACCACCACCAGAACATACTTGAGGTTATTACAACGATCCATATGAATGTAATCGATTTGTAATACCTCAAAAGGGTACGTAGGGGGAGCAAAATGACCTGCTGGAGTTGGGGTCCCCTTTCCTGGATTATGCATTAAACAAATAATGCAATGCTTCACCACATTTTCTGCACATTTGGGAATTCCTTTGTTCTGCCATACTGGAGCCAAAATCTTACATATGCCTTTTGCACTGATGTGGGCTGGACCATGCGCCATAGTAACTAGAGGTAGTACATAGGCGTCTGGTAACAGCCATCGCTGATGTTCTGACAATTCCGTCCAACACCCAGTCGCGTCCAACATTCCCGTACTTTTTCTCCACTTACTCAGTTCTTTCTCAGTAGCCTCTTCTTGAATCATTCTCACACTTTCTATTATGTCCTCACACATTCCTCCTTCTCTAACCCATCTTGCCAGGCCCGCAACACACATGTGACTTGTAACATCTCTCGCTGTCTCCTTTGCTACTTCATCTGCAAAAGCATTCCCGTGACCCACATCATCAGTAATCTTCTTATGAGCGCTACACTTGATTATTGCTATTTGTGTAGGCAGAGCAAGTGATTCGAGAAGGTCAGTCACCAACTGACCATGCTGTATCTTAGTTCCATGGGAAGTAAAGAATCCTCTTTCCTTCCACAAGAGACCGAAACTATGAGCCACACCGAAAGCATATTGGCTATCAGTGTAAATGTTCACTCTCTTTCCCTTTGCCAACACACATGCTCTCGTCAAGGCAATTAATTCAACTGCTTGGGCTGAATGCGTGCTGTCTCTATTACCGTATGCAAGGTAGTAACAGCATAAGCTTCAGTCGTTCCGCCATTTGGAAGCTTAAAGCAAGACCCATCCACCCATAGGATCCCATCCGGATCCACAAGTGGTGTGTCTTTTAGATCTATTCTACCTTTCGTTTCCTCCTCTGTTCGGAGAAAACAATCATGCTGTTCTTGAATACCTTTCTCATCCGGGATGGGCAATAATGTTGCTGGGTTTAAAATATTACACCGCTTGATGTGTATATGGCTAGCCAAGAGCATCAGCTCATATCCAGACAAGCGAGCACTCATAAGGTGTTGTGTTTTTGTCCTATTCAAAAGAGTATCTACTGCATGTGGTACCATAAAAACAAGAGTGTTGTTCAATATATATAGATGCGTAGGTCATTATACTCCAGGGGACACACTTAATTGAGGCTGAGATGCTCAAAGTGGTTAAGAAAAATAGGTGGATTAACGTCTCAGTATCCTCTTCTCAAACCTTGACTATAAGGGGAGTGACCATTCTTTAAAAAAAACCTTTAAATGCAAGAATTATTTCACAGGAGGTCGATCCCGGTGGGAGATGGGCTATTGCGACAGTAGATATAGGTGGAGTTCATTTGACTCTTGCAGGCTACTAAGGGCCTAATCGGGATGATTCTTTAGCTCTTGAATCGTTATTTTCACACCTTCTAAGTTTTTCAGAGCCTAATTTTATAGCAGGGGACTTAAACATCGTATTAGACCCCTTGCTTGATAAATCCCCAAGTAGTTGGCAGCAAGCTTTATCAAAAACTAGAACTTTTCTTCTTAATTGTATGAGTCAATACGGTCTCACAGACATTTGGAGGGTAAGAGCAGGGTTAGACCCTGGATTTTCGTTTAGAAATTTCAAATATCGACATCAATCTAGAATCAACTTTTTTTTAATTAGTCGTAACTTGGTCGATTCAGTAAAAAATGTTAGATACCTGCCCTCGCATCTGTCCGACCATTCCTCAGTATCCTTGACTCTATATGGAGTAACTAAATCACCTTCTAGATCTTGGTCGTTTGATCGTTCCCTCCTCTCATCTCCGGATGATATCTTATCTATTAAAGCTGATACCTGAGAGTTCATGCAAGTAAATATTGGCTCAGCGGAACATTGTACTGTATGGTATGCTTATAAATCCTTTCTTCAAGGGGTGATCAAAAATAAGGTTGTTTTCCGTAGGAAGCAATATATTTAAGAAATAGTATCCATTGAAACCGACCTTCTTACAGTACAAACCGAATTAGAAACTTGCCATAACACTCTTAACCATGATCCTTCATCGTTACAGAACAACTTGCTTGCCCTAAAAGAGAAAATGGCATCGGTACTGAATCAACGTATCCTCTAAAGATGGGAGAGTAGCAAACTATCCCATTTCGAATATGACCAAAACTGACCAGGCACGTAACATCATAGCCTCGGTAACTACGGGCAAAGGCACCCTCTCTTCAGACTCAGAAATCAGAACAGCTTTTAAAGATTTCTTTAAAAAAATATATCAGGAGGACAGGAACATTACCTTAGACAATGTAGTTAAATGGTTAGACGGTGTACCCCTACCATCATTATCTCCAGTGCTTTTTTAGATAAGGGGATTACCGAGGAAGAGGTCACATTAGCTATCCAGGGAAGCAAGAGCAATAAGGCAGCAGGCCCAGATGGCCTGGCAGCTGAAATTTATAAAAACCTGGTGGCTTAAATATCGCCCTTCCTTGTTACCCTTTTTAATCAAATACTACAGGAGGGGGCCCTCCCACTGAAATCTTTGAAAGGTGCGTCTATCACCCTTATTTTGAAACCTGGCAAACTTGCTAATGACTGTGGATCGTACCGTCCCATATCAATAATAAATGTGGATTATAAAATCTTTGCATCTCTTTTAGCAAACAGGATGGGCTAGGTGGCCCCTGATATTTTACATCTTAATCTAAAGGGTTTTGTGAGGGGTCGCCAATTGTACAAACTCACTTACGATCTTATAGGGGCCATAGAGATAGCGATTAAGGACACCATGCCTTTGGCTATCCTCACGTTGGACGCCACCAAGGCCTTTGACAGGGTTAACTGGACGTTCCTGTTGGGGGCCTTGACAAAATTCAACCTGGGTGAGGGATTTCGTAGGGATGTTAAATTGTTGTACAATTGTCCATCTGCCTCCGTACTGATAAATGGGCCCTTGTCTGAACCCTTTGCAGTAACTAGAGGTACATGACAGGGCTGCCCTCTATCCCCTCTCCTATTTAATCTCTGTATGGAGCCCTTCGCACAGAGATTAGGAGAGGATAATACCATCAAACCTTTCATCGATGGAGAGTGGGAAAAGAGGGTGGCCCTTTATGCGGACGATGTCATGATAATGACCTCCGGTATCAGGACCGCGTTTCCTGCAGCAATTAAGTTAGCTTTGGAATTCTGGGAAGGGTCAAGGTATGAGGTAAATGCCTCAAAGACTGAGGTTATGACTTGGAATGACGATGCAAGTGGCTTTAATCAACATCTTAGTGAAAGTCTGCGCTATTTAGCGTTAAATATCGTTAAAGATATCACTCAGATTGCCCCCTTGAATTTTGCAGCAACCGCAAAAGAGTGTCGCAAGCTAATGAGATCTTGGCAATACCTCCCCCTGTCCTTGTTGGGAAGAGCAAATCTGGTAAAGATGTCTATCCTACCCAAGGTTTCTTTTTTATTTAACACAATTCCACTTTTTTTTTATCCTTCTTTGCTGGCTAAGCTACAGAGAGAAATCTCTTCTTTTCTCTGGAAAAATAAAAATCCCAGGATAGCCTGGAAAAAGATCAGGCGCCGCAGGGAGAAGGGTGGAATGGCCGGCCCAGACCTACAGATATACACGTGGGCGTTTCAGCTCTCGCACTCACGCATGCTTCTTAAAACACCAACAGATGCGGGCATAGGCAGCATGTTTTCGGCCCTTTTGTGCTGTGAGTGAGTCGGTTAATCTGGTTACCTTTTTAAGTTTGGTGATCCCAAATTCTTTAAAAAGATAAAATTAAAGGTGCTTTATGGCCTGGCAAGAACTTGGGCAAAGATTAGATCTATAATCAATTTGGGGTATTATTCTAGTAGATCTCCAATTTGGGAACTACCCCTGGCTCCAAGCTGGGCGTGTGATGCACTGGCGCTCCCAATAAGAGAGGCTGAAATATCTGTCTGGGGAGATTTGTTCTGTGAAGGGACCTTGCTTCCTTGGGAATGTCTATTAAACAAGGTGGGGCCCAACTTGTCTAGATTTAAATATCTACAATTATCAAGTTGGGCTCAAGCAGCTACCACCCAACCCTCACGCCGAACAAACTTGCCACTAGGAGGAGATTGTAAACTCAAAACTCTTCTGGTAGATAAACCACTGGTTAAGAAAGAGATCTCTGTGTGGTATAATTTAATATTAGAGGAGCTCGATGGCAACTTCCGCCTTCCAGAGCTACTGTGGGAAGAATCAATGCCAGGTGTGAATGTGGAAGATCTCTGGCTCACCTCTTGTAGCGTTCTCTGGGATTTAGTTAAACCAGCTTGGATGCATAGAAACCATCTTTTCACCCTACATAGGGCATATTACTCCCCACAGAGGTTGTCAAAGTTTTCTCTGGGAGGCCCTGTGGCTTGCTCAAGGTATGGTTTAAATGAGGCCCGGGATACTCATACGTTTTTCGACAGCCCCCAGCTGGCAATTTTTTGGGACTCAATTAGAAGTAAACTTTCATCTTCTCTGGGCTCAAGTGTAGTGAATAATCTCTGTATGGACATCTTTGGAGTTGTGGATCAGACCCGTAGTCCAGCAAAGAACTTTTTATTTTACTCCATTCTGGCGGCCCGAAGAGAAATCATAGAAATCTGTAAACATTGGAAGGATGCATCCCCCCCTACATTCCACGATTGGTGCAATTCAATCCTACAGATCTCGAAATTAGATCTCGCTAGGGCTGGGAAGAAAGACAAAAGAGCTTTTTGGCATTTGTTGGGCTGGTCACACTGAACCTGTTTTTTTTTTCCCCAGGTCTGATGATTACACAGCCATGGTTTATTCACTTTGCTATGCCCATCTATCTATCGGCATCAGCTATGATTGTAACTGGCTTAATGGTGTCATCTGCCATTTGGGCAACATAGTTGGTTTGTCGGGTGTGAGCCAGTTGTTGTTGGGAATTGTTACCACCATTCGCTTGTTTTCCTTGCCAGTTTTGACTGAGGCAGCACGACTGTACTCAATCTGCCCCACTACCCTTTTTTGATGCCTGGCAGCTAGAAACCATGAACGTGGATGAGGACTAAAAAAAAAAAAAAAGTGTTGTCCAATACCAATCCAGCAGATTGGCGAATGGAAATTGTTGCCGCTGATGTAGCTCTGAGACAACTAGGCAATGCCTTGGCTACTGAATCCAACGTAGCCGAAAAATAGGCATATGGCCGATGTTTGTCTCCAAATTGCTGTGTAAAACTGACAACGCGCAACCTTCTCTTTCATGAACGTAAAGTGTGAAAGGCTTACTGTAATCTGGAGTACCTAACACAGGTGCAGAACACAAAGCAGCACGTAAATCAGAAAAACTCTTTTGGCATTCGTCAGTCCAAGGGAGAGGTTGTGACGTATCTTTCAACGTAAGTGCCAACAAAGGTTTAGCCAGCAAAGAAAAATTCGGAATCCATTCTCTACAATAAGAGGTAACGCCCAGAAAGGCACGTACCTCCCTTTGTGTGGATGGCTCAGACATTTGTGCAATCGCTTGAATTCGTTTGGGGTCAACCGTCCCTCCTTCGACAAGAGATGACCTAAATAGGTAACCTCTTGGCGGCAATATTGCAACTTAGAGGGGGACACCTTATGATGCAGGTCAGACAAATGACGCAACAAAGAAACAGTCACATCCTTACAGACATCCTCCGAATCAGCAGCAATCAAAAATTCATCAACGTATTGAATCAAAGTGGCACCTGGAGGTAAAATGAAAGCATCAAGCTGAGATTTCAAAGCCTGACTGTAAATGGAGAGACTTTCGCAATAACCTTGAGGTGCACGCTTGAACCGAAAACGTGGGCCTCCGAGAGAGAAGCCAAAAATATCCCTACTTTCCTCAGCAATAGGAATACTAAAGAAAGTATTCTTTAGATCGATAACAGAAAACCATGCCGCTGGGCGGGTATCATAGTAAGCAAAGCAGTGATATCTGGGACAACAGGAAACTGGGGGACAACAATCTTGTTGACCTCCCGAAGATCAATCATAAAGCGATACACAGGAGGCTGAGAAGGATCGCTGCGTTTAAGAACAGGTAGAAGAGGACTGTTACAAACATTACCTCTCGTTTCTTCGACCACACCCTTCTGAACCTGATCATAGATAATAGCCATCAAAGCTCGTTCACCATCATTAAAAATCTTGTACTGTGGAATACGTGGCAACTTAACATCAGGCTAAATGGTAACCACATAAGGAGGAATCTGCAGCAAACCAACGTCATTCGGATCTGTAGCCCAAAGTGTAGCAGGAAGAGATTGCAACTCAGGCGGAAAGCTATCTTTCGATAGGTATGTAGGAGAAACCAATTTCTCACCCAAAGTGAGATACACACCAGAGGGGGAACAATACAACATTACAAGAAGACATTTCAACAGATCCAAACCCAACAAGTTTTCTCTGCAACCAGTCGTTAGAATAAGTGGAGCTTCCAAATCGTAAGGACCAATCGAAAGAGGCAAAGGACAAGAAACTGAGTTAGCAACTGGGGCACCAGAAAATCCTACAGAAACGTTTGTTAAGCCTGACAAAGGTGCCCCAGGGAGTTTTGAATGAATGATAGAACTTCTCATTGTACAAGTATCCAAAAGAAATGGCTTTGCAACACCCAAAGCAACTACCTCAACATAAGGTCCATTCTGATCCACTGGAACTGATACGACTCCCTTACTTTGTCCATGGCTGTCCTAACTAGAATGAAAATCCTGAACCCCACTCTCAACACAATAATCATCATTGTAATATTGTTCAAACTGCTGATCAAAATAATTCAGAGAATTCTGAGGGGGAAAGGAACGCTGTCACTGAGGCAACGCACCTCGCCCTCTACCCCTAGGTGCTTATTGAAAACCAGCACGGCCTTGCGGCCCTTGAAACCCACCATTAGGCTGCAATAAAACCGGACAGCTATTCTTAAAATGGCCTTCCTCTTTACAATAGGCACACTGATTAGGACCAAGCAAAGGTAGTGGAACAAAAGGCTTAGGTTTCTGTAACAACCTCTGAAGCTGAGGAGGTTGCTGATACTGACGCTGACCAGAGCGAGGAGGATTAGCCTGCTGAAGAAGAACCTTCATTTTTAAGTCCTTAGTCTTCTTCTCCATCTTATCTTTCTCTTCCTTGTCCCTATTCTCATAATACTGAGCAGTGGCTAATATTTGTGCAGACGAAGAAACAGCGCAAGAGCTTTTAGAATCTTTCTACTTATGGGACAATTCAGGAAGTAAATTAAATACAAATGTATGCACAAATAATCTCTGTCCACCTTCAGTACTCATATCCTGACCAGTATGATTAATAAATGTCTCCTCAAACCGAGTGCAGAAATCGGAGACACTCTCATCTTTGTTCTGTTTACACGCAGCTAACTTATTCCAGTGAACACGTAAGGCAGGCATCATCGTCTTCATTAACCTCTTGGCTGCTAAGGCATTATTTGAATTTGACATTATTTTCCATTGAAATCAATGGAAAGTCCATGACGAGTTACCCTTGTCATTAGCAGCCAAGAGGTTAAAGCAATGATTCTACCAGGCAACTGCGTAATCAAATCATCTGGCTTAGCCCCACCCACTTGTGCTGCATCTGCCGCAGCTATAGTGGCCCACTTACCTCTTAAAGCTTGATCATGGTCCTCTCTACGAATCCGAGCCCACAATGCTTGTGGAACTACATTCCCCATTAGCATATCGATATCGGCCAAATTTATAATACACGCATCAACAGTTTGGGACAGCTCTTTATAATATCCCGGTGGATTTTTACAAGGGTCCGCAAAGATTGCTTAATAGCTAAAACTTAAGATCGTTTCCAAGGGACATGGACCCATATACGCTGGAAATGAGCGGGGACACCGGGAACATTGTTTACCGGTGGAACCGCGTCCCTCCATACTGGAGGAACTTCTCTCATAGGATAATTCTTCGTCCTCTGTCTAACTGCAGGATCAGGTTCAGGAATAGTCTGGGAAGAATATAAAGACCTAAAAGTAACAAGAGTCTTTATAGCACCCTCGACTTTAGGACCCACCATGAGTCCTTTATCAAACCTGTCCTGTATATCCAATAGACCCTGAAGAGTTAAATCCAACTCCATATCCTCCCATCCTTTAACAAGTGCGTCACACATGACATTAAAAACGTATCTCTGCGTAGGCGCATTCCACTGGAGAAAGGTACTAAGTATATCGGGTACACTATACAGTGGACAATTCATCATCCATTTGTGTTTAATATCTCTCTGTTTGGCTTCCTTACGCCAAAGGCAGAAAGAGTCAAACATTGCCGGCCGGGCTTTTCTCTTAAACAAAATTGTTTCCAAATTATCTAATATAACGGGCTCAAAGCTACCATTTTGTGGCCACCGCAAAACACCATCTTTCTTCGTGTATCAAATCCATGCCTCATTAAAGGCAATGGGGCCAGCACCATGTTTGGAATAGAGCTCATAAGTGGGAGTTCCAACCAGAGGAATCGGACATGAATCCTCGAGCCGGGAATCCCTAGTACAGCAAAAGCAAGAAAGCTTCCTAAATCCGCTCAGACCAGGCATTTTAAGCACACCGATCCGTTTAATAACTTCAAGGAGTGAAAGCATAGAACACAGTACAAATGTACTCACCCCTCGGCTTCGGCTATTGCAACAGTCGAATAACAAAAGTCAAAAACAAAACAAAGAAGTGGGCGCTACCCATGAATACTTAACTAAATGATGTTCTCACGCCAACAGAGGTCCGTCTAACATCTCGCGATACCAGTCATCCCCAGAGGGTCCTAGGCAGGGCGGTAGTCAGGGCAGCAGTCATCAGCAGCCGTCGGAAAGGAGTAGCTGCGCTGAAAAAGACCTTCGGTCCACTTCGACATACAGGGGTTGCTTGACGTGCCTCACGAATCCTCCGGAATTTTCTTGCAGGGCTTCTTATGACCCTTGGGCTGAACCGCTACCACTGAAACCGCCCCACGTTGGGCACCTGTTGGAGAACCGGGCCTTCTGGGCCTGCCGGCACAGGGCCCGCCTTAATCCCTGAGTTCACCTGCCTTGTATAAAACAGAACAAGGGGGTTACCTAAGCTTCAATTAAGAATTCAAACAATGAATGGCTAAGTGGGGATAAACAAAACTTTATTGGTTTATCCCGACAGCGATTTATGTCATTTTTCTTTGTGATTATTTTCAAATTCTTTTTACATCAAGACAGAAAAAAACCGTAGTCAACTTCATGTAGTGCCATACAATTTTCAACACAGTGAGGAACAAATCATAAATATTTACAATGAAAAAGACATGACAGTAAACATATGACTATACATACAAAAACAGTGTGTTCATAATTTTCAGAAATAAAACAAGTAACAGTTGCCAAAACGTAGTAGTAACAAACTGAATCGTCAATGTAAATCCTGTGAAGGAGGGGGTAAAAAACTTTCTGAGATATCACCCAAATTTCTGTACAGTATCAAACTGTTCCTATTTTAGTCAAGAAATGAGTGCTAATTGACAAATGAATGTTGCTGGCATTAAATGTCATTAAAGGATAAATGCCAACGCGTTTCGAGTCCACTGTCTGATTCACAGGACTCTCATCAGGGCAGGATGAGTCAAATCCATGGGAACTGTTTACAAAAAAGAGAAGTGGGGGAAAGATTTTTACAAAGAGGTCCTCAATCCATTTGATCTTTAAATAAATTGCATCATTATGATGCGGCATACCTTATTTTTGTCGTAACCAAGGATGCGCTTGCTTTTAAAATGTCGTCAGTGCCGTGGATATCACACTGCAATAGAGTGAATTTTTGGATCAGAATCGAAAAGGTTCCCAGTGTAAACCAATTCTTACTTGTGTGGGGGAGCACAAAGTTGTTGTTTACCTTCAACCTTCTTGCTCCGGCGGCGTGTCTGCCGTTGTGCTGGCGTGTGGGAATTTCAGATTAGTTTACATCTCTGAAAAAATCAGGCAGGACATAAGTATTTTTGGTGTCCGCAAAGCGACTGAAAATTTTTATAAAACAAGAGACTTACTCGTAAGGAGAACAAAAAGGACGCGGAAATTAAGGCCACTGCTGCTTCAGAGAACTTCGGTTCTATGGGAATTGAAAGGGCGGGAGAGAGTCACTAAAAATGGTCCCACATTGAATGACAAGAAAAGGCCAACAGAACTACTTCAATGGCTTACAGTTGAAAGGCACAACTAACAGCGTTTGTCAGTTTCACTTTGTCACGGATACATGCAGGTAGCAGGATCCGCAGATATGCCATCAACTTCAAAATTCAAGTGTTGGTCATGTGATGTTGGTCTGACCAATCAGACAGTCAGAAACCAGGCAGTCAGTTGCAATGTATTGTGGGGTTTGTAGTGAGGCCAAGCAATTGTAAAGATACATGTGGGTCTCATGCCCTATTGGCTTCACTCAGACAGTTAAGTCCTTTGTTGACACTATCAAATTTCATAATGAGGTATGCTTCTTTTTGCAATAGCACAGTTTCAACGCTGGACTGGTGTTTGGGATCAATCCAGGCCAATACTGTCCATTTGAAATCATTTTCACTATGGTTGTGATTCAGATAATGTTCAACCATCAGAGCGGACAAAACCTTTTTCTTTATTCGGGAACGGTGTTGTGTGATCCTTACATTAATGGATTGGCAAGTCTTTCCAATGTACACTCTGTTGCATGGACATACCACGGCATAGACCACATTCTTGGTCTTACAATTTGTTATCACATCGTGTTTCCTTTTAACTCCATCGTGGTCAGAAATGTTGGCTTCCAGCGTCGTAGAACAGGACACTCAATTGCCACATTTATGATGCCCACACATGGGTTTTAAATTCCATTGCGCTATCAGATCGCTTTTTTGTTTAGGGATGTAGCTGTCCGCTCTTATTAGTAGTTGGCCTATGCTTGTGTTTTTCCGCATGGCGAAAATAGGTTTTTGTAGGGGATGTTCTAATGTTTCATATAGATGCCAGATTTTTAAAATGATGCGTTTAAATTGATTTGTGTGCGGACCGAAGGTCGTCACGCAAACCAATTTTTCTAGCTCACTTTTTTCTTTGACCTGGAGAAGATTCTCCCTCGGGATAAATCTGGCCCTCTTTTTTGAATGCTTTAATAGCTTTTTTGGATAGCCCCATTTCGCCATTTCACTGCAAAACATTGTTGCATTTGACTCGAAGTCTGACACATTAGTGCAGTTACGTCTTATCCTTAACAGTTGCCCAAACGGCAAGTTCTCTTTCAAGCATTGTGGATGTGAGCTAAAATAATGTAGAATGGTGTTTCTGTCTGTTTCTTTTTTGTATATGGTTGTTGTCAGCGTTGCTTTGCAAGTGCCTACTGTGACGTCCAGGAAAGTCATTTTGTTTTTATTGGATTCCAGCGAGAATTTGATATCATTGTGCCGGGAATTCAGCCATCTAGGGAACTGGTCGAGCTCGGTCTGGCTCCCCTGCCACAGGAGCCAGACGTCGTTGATGTATCTTAGCCATTGATTTATGTTGCCAGCAAACGGGTTATTGTTATATATGAATCTTTTTTCATATTGTGCCATGTATAGCACTGCCATTTCCGGCGCATATGGGCAGCCCATGGCAGTCCCTTTAATTTGGACAAAGAATTCATTCTCAAATTTGAAGTAGTTACTCTGTAGAGTTATTTCCGCCAATGCCACAATAAATGAAGTAGGTACCCTGTGGGGTCTGTCGCGCTGATCTAGATATAATTCTAACACCTCTAGTGCCTCATCTTGAGGGATTTGAGTATAGAGTGAGGCGACATCGAGTGTGACCATCAGTTGTGTTTGTTCATCAAATGACTGCCCTTCTATTTTAGTGATAAAGTCAGTTGTGTCCCTTAAGTACGATTTGACCTGCAGTATGAAAGGTTTTAAAAAGAAATCAATGTATTTAGAGACTGGCTCTAATGCAGAATCGCAACCAGACACAATGGGTCTGCCCGGTAGTACCTGTTCATTTTTGTGTATTGTTGGCAGGAAATAAAGAACTGGCATTCTTGGCGATTTCTTGTTGAGGTATTCAAACTCCTTTGGGCCTAAAAAGCCTTCATCCAGTCCTGTTTTAGTAAATCTTGCAATTTTGTCTTGGATTGCATACATACTGCACTGTATTGTTGTTTGCTTCCTATGGCCTGCTGTGTATATAATGTATTCATACTGATGTAGAGGCATTATTTCATTCGGTAGAGGATATTCTTATTCATATTGCAGAAATGCTTGAATTTTTAGTGTAGAGTCAAATTTGTAATCTACTTCTGTTGTAGTGAGAGAATTAGTCCATTGTATCCATCTTAGATGTAAAGCTTTAGCATTTGTAACACTTGCCTTTGTAAGAGCCTCTAAGGCTGGTACTGGAGTTACAACAATTATTTGCTTCACCTGAGCCAGTGCTCCTTCTCTCACTACAGTGGTCTGTACTGCTGTCAGAATTTTTTCTGTAGAAGCAAAACACATTTAAGTGTTTGTGTATCAGTGTGATTTGTATGCTATGGGTACAGTTTCATTTTCATTGAAGGTTAGGTAAGCTTACCCAGTTTGGACCGCTATAACATGGATCACCAAATAGTGGTGTTTACTCGTGTGTGTAAGTGTTTTGAAGCTATCATCCCAGCTTGTAAGGAACAAAGGATATCTGTGTGTTCCTGTGTCCAATGACTTACTGACAAAATCAGGGCTTCTTAGGTCGTAGAAAGGTTTCACTTTTTCTGCGTAATAAAAAATGTAAGTTCTGCCAAAATGTAAGAATCCCAATATGGGTGGTACAGATTTAGGAGGTTGGAACAGTGCACTCTTTTCTAAAAATTTAGCTGCCAGGCTTTTCCCTTCACTTGAAAGCTCATATTCTATAAATAGGACAATGAGGTGGGCTATTTTAGATTTTTTAAAGTAAAATTTGTAGCTCTCAGAGGTGAAACCCAAAACTATGTTGCTCACCCTGATCAAGTGATCGTTCAAATCATCACCCATCAGAAGAATATCATCCGCATAGGAGAATGCCTCTTCATCCATATTCTGAAGTAACTCCAGTACCCTAGTGGAGAACAACCAAGGGCTATTCTTATACCCTTGGGGGACTCAACAAAAGTGACTCTGAGAACTGAGTGCTGAGAATGCTGTCAAATATCTGCTCTAAGGTGCTTTATTTTGGCAGAAAAATCCATTTGAGATATCTAGTGTGTTTTTGTATTTTTTTCTTCACAGTGTTATTCATTAATTCCGCACTCTGTGCATTGTATTCAGATGTCTATAGTCTAAAACTAGATGGTATGAATTATCTGCTTTCATTACAGGAAACAAGAGAATATTCATTGAGGAGGAGCAACTTTCAATTACACCCTTGTATTCAAGTTGATCTTAGATCTCTATGACCATTTTTTTGCTTCTTGTTTTACTGGGTACTATCTCTGTGGAGTTGGAGTAGTTTTTACTGGGATTACATGGTGATGTGATTCAGCCTCCCATCCAACATGGTAGCGATAAAATGCTGGAGCAAGGGCTACACCCCATTCCTGCATTAATGTATGTTTTAAGTATATTGGAACTAGGTCGGAAAAAGCTTGTAAAATTACCTTTCTCCCCTTTGGGCACTCATAACAAGTGCAGGAGGCCAATCTTTTCAGCTAAAAGGGTGTCTTATCCATAAGTCAGGTTCTCCCAGAAGAGGCCTTAATTTTTATGGGTTTGTCCTCCTCTACTTGGAGTGTTATTTCATGTAACCTATGTGGGAAATGTACCCTCATATCAGGTGTCTCCATCGTGATATGTTCATTCAACTCCGCTGTCACCAGAATTTCATCAGGTTCTGGTGAGCTATTTTTACTTCAGCTGCGCTGTCCAGCCCAGTCAAAGCCCATTCCCTGTTCAGAAGTTGAGTCCTCAGAATTCTGGGTATGTCTAACTTTAAGACCTGCTACTTTCTTCTTCTTAAATTGAGGTTTTGAATTTAGCTTCTCTTCTTTTTTGGAAGTATAGTCTGAAGCATGTTGTGCGTCTCTGGACTTTGTACACTCATCTTGTCTGTGTTCTGACCGTCCTTCCCTCTTGGAGTTTTTTGAGGAACGTGTATCAGTCTCCTGACTCCTGTCACAATTTCTAAGGTTGTACCCCCTTTCGGAGAGCTCCTGTTGAGGAGACCCACCCCTGGATTGTGATTTATTTCCTTTAATCTTTTTTTTATCCCATTTCTTCCTGGAAGAGTCAGCTTACTTGGTGTTCTCTTTCTCAGGACCACCCATGAGTTGGGATTTTGTTTCTCTAGCTCCCAAACTATCTCTACCTAATTCATCATAGGTCTCTTCAATAATTTTAAGTAACTCACGTTCCTGTTGTAAAGGAGTGAAATCCCTCAGGTGTTGGCATATTGCTACTGCTACTGCCTCCCATTTTATGTTTGCTAATATAATAGCTGATACCTGAGCAAAATGTCCTTACAAATTCATCCCTAAGTTCAGAGCAGGTTCTGCTCCATACTCATTCTGTATTTGTCCTAATACATCTGGTATTATTGCTAATGAAGGGATGCCATGAGTTCTGCTATATATGGCAGCAAAAAGGTACCCCAAGAGGTACAATCCTCTATGTGGGGAGCTATACCCCTTGGAAAGCAGATTATTAGCATTCTGTGTTTTTCTTGAGAGCTTGTGTGTGGAAATATTGTCTTTAGCTGTGTTATTTTCTGAGCTATCCAGAATGGCATTTGCTTACCTCTAGTGGGCATTTTCACCCATAACGGCATATAGAGTTTGTGGAGTTATTTTAGTTGTAGATCCCTGAATTTGTCCTGCAGGTGTAGCCCTTACTGGCTGAAGTGTGAGTGTTCTCATCACAAACTGTGTCAGGTTTCTGTTAAGCTTTATTATTGCTTTATGAAGTAGACATAGGTCTGCTTCCGACAGTGTGTCAATGTGTGGATGTGGTGTATAGGCCACTAGGACTGGCCACGTTGCTACATCTCTTCTGAGTGGAATGAGTCTCACTTTTTCTTTTGTGGGTGGGAGGGTGCCTATAAACCAGTTTATGTGCTCCTGGTAGGTGAGCGGAATTTCAATTTTCTCATACAGACAGTATTCATTTTAGTTTCATCTTCAGTGTAAGAGTGAAATATATTTAAATATGCATCTGCTTGTGGGAATTTAACCCATGAATAGAATACCTCTGTTCTATATGATTGGTATGCCTCAATCCAGAAGGTAGCTGTACCACTCCTAGCTGTGAGTCCATAGTCTGCTACTTTTAGAGTAAGGGCACTACTAACATTTTCTGAAATGTTGATTTCACCTTCTTGTTCCTCCCTTGCTGCTACCGCAAGTTGTGCTGGCACAGTGGTGTCTTTGTCAGCCATTATTTTGAAGAAGGAAAAAGTTTCAAGGAAACCGAGATAAGGTTTTATGCATAATAGGAATTTTTTGTCCTTCAATCTTGATAAAGCTACAGCTAATACATAGGGTATGCCTACTCAGCTGTGACGGATAGTTCCCTACCCACTCCAGATGTCTCTGTAGAAATGTGAGTATGGGTCTCCGAGAATAGCACAACTGAACTACTCCAATTTGACCATTAAATAAGTACCAAGCCAACGTTGGCGGCGCCATGTCTTGCAGTTCCTATTAACCTACATAGGATCTGCGCATTTAGACAACATAGACTGTGGGATTGGTGTCCAAACTGATTCCAGACACCCCCAACAGGTATGTTTGCCTATATACCAGCTAGCTCAGAGTGCCACTAGAAACCCCTCTTGCCGAGGAGAGAATAGTTGTTGGCAAATATCGAACATGACAACTTTGTCCCATCAAGGATCGTGGAAACAGTACCCTACATTTTGCTTAGTCACTCGTGCTCACTTTGTCTCAGAGAGATACACAGAATAAACGGTGGGGATGTTTTCAATAAGCTTTTATTGAACCAGCATTATTCTAGTGTAAAATAGGTGTACTGAAATAAGAAACAGATACAAATGATTATAAGCACCAACAGAGTAAAAGGATGGCAGATTTCTACCATAGTGCTAAAACAATGAATAAAGGCAGGTATAAAAATATATGACATTAATAATACGTACTCCTACGAAGTAACCCTAACTAGATATACCTAAGTGTAACTAGAAAGAATGTAGTTGTAGGCCCAAGAATCTCTCAAGGATAAAGTTAACCCTATTACCTGAAACGAGAGACTGCGGTACCCCATCTTGGTCTTGAGATGGACACACCCTTCTTCAGAAAAGATATGGTGTTTTAATACCTAAAGTGGTACCCTCAGGGGATTTAGCTTTCTGTGTCATGTCGAACTTAGGATGATGGAAGAAATGCACCTTATACATAGTTATTATGCAGAAGATGGTAGTCCTGCTGAGTTTCCAAGAATCCTCATGCATAATGAATGAGGCTATTCTTTAGGGACAACCGCACGTCCTGTAATCAGTACCGTAACTATGTAAGAGGTCCGTTCCATGAACCATTATGTAGTGCAATGCCAGGGGAAAATATGGGTGAAAAGTTAGGTTGCTACCTAAGCATATATTGGGGTATCTATATGAAACATAACACTGTGGCTTATCTCCAGGCATTTGGGTAGGTGGTTGTGATGATTGCGTCATTCAGCATTCGGGTGAGGGCTTAGATAATGGGGCCCAGTCTTTTGATGAAGATGTGGTAAAGGCAATGATACAAGGCAGTTCTGGAGTGTATTGACTGCATTATCATTGTGGTTTCTTAAGTGGTGATGGTGGGCCAGGTAGTCAGGGTGCTCCTGTAGTTATTGGTAGCGATGGTCAGGAAGGCTGTCAAGGTGGAAGGGTCCAGTTGGACTTGAAGTATTCATAGATGCAGGTGATCTTATTGCTGAAGTATAGTTACAGCTGAGTGCATAGTTCCAGAGGGGGGAACACCGCTGAAGCTTGCAGTGAAGAGTTGAATTTTCTCACCATGACAGAGGCTTCCTTAGCACTGTTAGTGCTCCTTACAATGTGGTCAGTGAGTGCAGAGCATTTGGTGGTGGTAACTTCAGAGGACAGAATTGTAGGTGTTCTTTCTGACTTTGTCTCTATCTGCATTCAAGTTGCTTGCAGTGACGTGGGCGAGCCTGAACACTTTCATTTACTCGCTTGCTATCTCATTCTTCTGGCTTTGTTGGGTTTGAGAGGAGCCAGCACATCTGTGCCGGCAGTTAAAGTTGTAGATGAATTCAGGTAGATTATTTTTGTGTCAAGGCAGGGGGTGTAGAAGTTCTGAAGAGGAAAATGCTTCAGATATCTGGTTCCAGTCCCGGCATGAAGATTTGGTTATAATGTGTCTATGGTGGCATGGGATGGGCATACTGAAGCTGATGAGGGTGTGGTCAGAGCAGCTGATTCATATGAGCTTGTCTACTGTGATGTTACTGAAGTTGATGAAGATTGGGTCTAGTAGGTGTCCAGAGGCACGTGCAGCACCTTCCACCCACTAGCCGAGTCTGAGGTTGAACAAGTCCTCGAGGAGGTTAGTCATGTCGGGACCAGGTGAGGCCTCAAGGTGGTAGATGAGGTCCCCATGGTAAATGAAGGCACTGCATTTGAGGATCAGGGTGCGACACAGTCCACAATTATGCTGCCATAGTTGACACACTGTCCGGTTGCTGCTCAGGCTGTAGGTAGTAGTGATGAAAAGTTTGAAGGTCAAGTGTACCATGCTACTGGTGGTGCTTTCCAAGGTGATAGAGCATTGAATGAATTCTTTAAAAATGATAACTATTCAGCTGAGGGTCTGTTTTTCCTGTCCTGTCTTGCAATTTTGTATGGGGAGATGCCTTGGTGATAACGAGGGCTGATGAATGAGTCAGCAAAGATTCAGTCAGGAAGAACAAGTGACATGGGCCTCTTTTTTGTCAGCTCCAGATATTTTAGGAACCATGTTCAGTTAAGCAAAATATTTGACAGGAAGGATCAACAAGGAAGATTCTTTCTCAACCAGCAGGCTGAAGGAACGAAGAAAGAAGTTTTGTCAGAGTTGTGCTTTTCTGAGTCAACACATTTTACAAAATATGAATAAATACATTGCTAGCTTTTATTAAACGCATATCTTGGCCTCTTACATAGTATCACAAGTCTAATATCAGACATATCTAAGCACGCACACTTGATGCCTATGTCCAAGAAGAAATAAAGTGGTGCAATCTCTGGACTGCAACGCTGTGCAGACTCCTACCAGACATAACAACATTGTCTGCCGTCTTCTCCTCCTCCCAAAGGCTCCAAAGTGATGGAAGAAGATAGTCTTGTCTATCTAATTTGCTAGACTAGCTTTACCGAACTAAGGGCCAGATGTAGGTAAATATCATTTACCGATTCTAAAATACCGAATTTTACTGATTCTGTATTTTAGAATTGGTAAATGATATGTAGTTAATGATTCGGTAAATTTTGCCGAATCGGTAAAATTCAGTAAATACCGATTCGGTATTCCTGGAGGCCCATAGGAATGAATGAGAATTACCAATTTGGTAAACACCAAATCAGTAATAGGTAGTAGACATACAAGGGTGGCAGGGTGTCACATTAACACCATGTTGCACCCCTGTATGGTGCATGGGTGCACATGTGGCAGACATACATGCCATGTATGTCTGCTACATGGCACTGAATAAAAAGCCCAAAATTGCTTTTTAAAAGGTATTCTGAATTTACCACCAATTAATAGTTGGTGGTAAATAACGAATCCTTATTTGTAAAAAGCACTAACTTCAGTGCTCTCTACATTAAGGATTCCGTAATTTACCGAATCAGTATGCTAAGAATTCAGTAATTTACCAATTCCTTAAGTTACCGATTCGGTAAATTACTGAATCCTACAATTTGACCCCCTACATCTGAAAAGCCGAATTCTGTTTGGTAAAGGCCGAAATACGGTAATTTCGGCTTTTACAGACTGGAATTAGGCTTCCTACATCTGTCCCTAAGATGCTGTCACTAGGCGGCTGTACAGTTCTACCTCTAAGCGAAGACTTCATGCTTTTAGAAATAGTTTTCCTATATGCTTTTACTTTTAAAAATAGCAAAACGAAATGTAGTGTTGGCAGAAAGGTTACTAAATGTGTTTGAAACCTATTCATAGACAGTTGTAAAAAAAAGGTTAAAAATGCAAAGTAAGTGTTGCCTTTAAACAGGGAGTTTTTCTTGCTATAATTGGGGAGTTGTTTTTCTATTTATTGTAAAAGTGTTCTTAAATCGCACATGATCTGAGATAATGAATATTTATGAATGTTAATAAAGGTCAATGTTAAGAATAGTTGTATCATTTGATTAGTGTCTCTGTAACAATTTTCTTGCCAACTGCTGTTTATAAGCCAATTGTTTGGGTAATTGAAATATAGAAAGCTTCCTTTCTGAGATGGATGTCAAGCAGTGGGCGAACATCCATAGTGCTTACTACGCAAACATCATTAACCTTAGTTGATAGCGCCGGCCATCTGCTTTACAAAAGAGCTCTGTGTACCTTATGATATCTTTTCCTTGCTAGAAATTTTAAAATTAAAGTTACTATATTTTCATTAGGTCAGTTTCCCTGATTTTCAGCGCCCAATGCCCCCTATGTTGATGTTAGAGGGTATAGGCCTGATGATGGGTTGAACAATATTAGAAGGTGCTTATACAGAGTTTATGTTTGTAACTTTCAGTACTAGGCACACTAATGTAAATGTCTGAATTATTCTATGTGGCACATTTTCTCACCTATAGATTTCTTGGTATTTGTATACTTTTACTCACATTCTTGATGCACTCCCTGTCCTCATGAAGTTTTGTATGACTACGAAGCTGGGTTACTTCTGTTTTTGAGTGTGGTATGTTTCTTCACAAGTGTGAGCATGTGGAAAGCGTTCACAGTTTTGAAAAATGAAACATCATGTAAGAACTGTCAGCCTTAGGGTGGTCTTCCACAAACATGTGCCTTCCACCTCAATTCCAGTAGCGGTCGGCAGTAGGTGTTTCTATAGGGCGGTGACGTGGGCTGAAGGAGGGGCAGGGTGGGGGGAAATAATGTATGGATTATGGAGTTTTACAGGTAAGTAAACATTTAAATACATAAAACGAATTTCGTTGCACGCACTGCATCACATTTGGTGATGCAGTGTGCGAAACGAAATTCGTTTTATGTATTTAAATGTTTACTTACCTGTAAAACTCTGAGGTAATCTAAATTTTATGGTCAAGTTGTGTTCCCTATCGAGTACCCCACCGTCTCCATGTACGAGTTAAAGTGCATGTAACTTCCCTCCTGTGTCAGCTATGAAGACGCAAATACATTTGCGTCCAACGTTAACATGTCCTCTTTCAGACCCACTATGAATGGGTCGAATGGTCCGTTCCTAAGTATGCTATGCCAACGTCTTTTTATAGTGTACTCCTACGTTTTTCAGCTCTGGCTGAAGTAGGCCCTGAATCTCTGCCACCGAGCCTCTTTTCTGGCTTCTGACTCCGAGAAATCTCTGCCCAGGCAGCCCCTGTACTCGTGAACTCTGACTTACTTTCAGCGCGGCCCCTCGCGCTCGGCTCAGCCTGCTGCCTGCCAAGATTGACTATAACCTTCGAGTTATCTGTTTCCCTCCCCGAAAATACATTCCTGCCTGCTAGTTTCAGTAAACATCCTTCCTCAGCTACAGGGCTAAAGGGCCGACCTGTCTCTGTGCAAGTAATTCATAGCTTCGTTGCCATGCTTCCATGGAAGGCCCCATGCCCCCACGCTTCTCATACAGACACCCAGGCGCTTATACACGCACTCACAGCAAGTATAGAATAGCTTCTGCTCTAGAGACCTTTCTGCCCAGATAGCTTAGTTCCTAAACATCAGATATCAGATATGATAGAAGCACAAGTTGATCTGACATGCCAGACTTTTGTCTCTTTCCGTCAGTGTAAATGTCAAGTCCCCTGCACCCCTCCAATTACACGTCATGCAGCTGCGCGCGCATCCAAGCTTCCGATTTCTGCTGACATTGCCACATTTTCTGTTAGTGCCACCCCTTTGTGACACCTATCAGTGACGTTTCCAGAACACACCTCTAGTTCACGCCTCTTGATTACGCACATGTACCACGTGTATATTGTTATCTTGTCTTCTCTCAGCTGTTACGCCTTCTATACTGTTTTCAATGGTGTACAATAAGTATATAAGCTATGTACTGTTAATTAAATGTCAGCGCGCTCATCTATCCCTTCTGACACCCTGTGTGGTGGTCAGAACATGATATCTTGGCCATGACCATTCCTTTTTAAGGAATAAAACCCTTAGAACTCTAACACCACGGACTCTGTCTTTTTTCACCCGATCTGAGTTATTATTGATTAAGTACTTACCTGCATAGAAATTAAGAGTAAATTATTTATTTACATCATTTTGGCGCCCGAACAGGGACCCCTCCCCCACCTCACGCGCCGGTTGGCGCATTGCAAGCTCTGTCCCCTGCCATCAGTTAGATGGAACATACGCGTACCGGCAGGATTTCCTGCATCTCCCTCTGACCCACGGAGGTGACGAAGACTGCGATCAGTGCCCAGACGAGGCGGTGAGGAGTGCGCAGGATCCCGACCAGAGCCTAGCCGAAAGAAGCAAGGTCCGAGGTGTCAAGAGGCCCACCAGTTTTCCGAAGTTTTCCGAAAATTCCCGAAGTTTTCCGAAGTTTTCCGAAGTATCGAGTCGAGTCCAGTCGATTTTTCCGAGGCCTTCTGTTTTCCGTGCTTCCCGGTGAGTACCATTGCTGGGTCGTATCTAGACGGGTTTGGGTATACAAGTCCGGTCTGCACTGTTTTTAGGCAGTGTATCTGTACTGTTTAGCAGTATATCTAGTATTCCGAATTTCTGAATTTTTGCACTGTTACAACAGTGTATCTGTACTGTTGAGCAGTACATCTAGTAAAGTGGGGTAGTCATCTATGTTTTAAATGTTTTTGTGATTAATGTCGTGGTATGAATGTGATTGTTTTTCTTGTGCATTATTGTGTTTTCTTGTATAAATAGTTACATTCAGAATTAAGTATCAAGGATCGAGCATTTCAGTATCAAGTAGGCACAATGCCGTTTTTTAACAAGTTAAAGCAGATAGGAACTAGGAAAGGGATGTTAGAGGAAGAAATTCCGATCCCCCCTAGGGACACTCCAGGTAATTTCATGTATAACAAACATGGCATAGACGCCATATTGTATCTAGAGTTATGGACCGATTATACAAAGCACCTAGAGGAAAGATACCGATGGCCAGTTAACGGAACATGGGATGCCGAGTGCATCATAAAGGTAGAAGAAGCATTACGGAAAAAGAAAGCCAGACAATCTCAGAAAGACGCCATAGAATTTTGGCGTAAGGAATCACATAAACGTGCTGAAAGAGCACTTCGTAGAGAAGACAGACTTAAAGAATCAGAAAAGGCCCAAGAAAACGAATTAGTTATTGAAGGAATTCGAGTAAAATCAGAACAAATAGATCGCATCCGAAATAGTCAAGTGAACAACATGTATCTTTTGGCTGAAGGTACACCTGACGCCATTTCAGAAATACCGAAAAATTTGCCGTCACCATTAGTTCCAACTAAAGTAATGCACAAGACTACTAAAGACATATTCCTAAATTCGTACTTAGAGGATGTAGCACCAGCTTACACCAATCTGCCTGTTCGTGCCCTGCCTACTGACAGGGACAGGGGTGGCACTCCACCCCCAGGTCACGTTCCGCCGGTACCGCAACAGACCTCCCCCGTTCCGCCAGCCCCGCCACTTCCCGTACTCAAAACTGACCTACCGAAACCACGTTTGCCTGATCCACCTAAACGACAAATTCAAGTTCAGATACAGACTCCGCAGGGAGGTAATGCACAAGCTTCGGCTTCAGGAGGTGCGACTGCGGGTCCTCAGACCCCGCCACCGACTCACAGATTCAATCTCAAAGGTATGCAGAGTCCTCTTACATACAGATCCCCCCATTCCTCTAATTCATCCCGCCTTGACGCCTTAAAAGAAAACATGTCGGTTTGCAGATATGATCCAGTACCCGGAAAAGACGATTTAATGATATTGGCATCATTACGGTTAAGATCTGCTACTGATAGCTTGTTATGCTATGTAGGAATGAAGGAGCGTCTAGACAGAATATATGAGTTTGTTCAGACAGGGAAAGACCCTGACAGTATTAAGGATGCCATGGAGAAACAGAAAGTTGGCATGCAAGCGCTGATACTACGATTTTTCATAAATTGTCTAATAAGAGAACGAGACAGGCCCGGAACAGATCAGAGTGAATTAGATGCATTGAACAAGTGGGGTCAAAATATAGCTGATGGAAAACATGACAGACAGAATTGCATAGTCTCTATGTACAAGAAGATTAGGAAAGCAGTGATAGCAGCACACCAGAAAGAGAAAGAAGAGGCTTCCTCCGAGGAGGAAGAAGAACAGGAAGAATTCGAAAGAAATGTAGGCACCATAGCATATGTAGGTAAGGGAACTTACCTTAGGAAGGGTATCCGTCCAGAGAGCAAGAGAGTTTTCTTCTCTGCCTTGACAAATCCGAATTCTGCTGAGCATCAGTTCCAGGAAACTGATAAACGGCTTCGAGATCGAGTTGGGTACCATGTACTCAATTCCATGGATGAACAAGAACTAGCCCGATCAGCTGTATCATGGGCCGAAAATGCAGACATATATAATGATGACACAGTGGCGCAGACATTTCTGAACCTCTCCCCCGACGAACAGAAATTAGCAGGTGTATACATGATTCAGCACCTTCTCATCAAATACAGAAAACATTATTCTGATCCAGGTCCCTTACACGAGACACTAGAAGCGCTACTGATGGATAGATGGAGAGGCTTAAGTACCAAATTAATTCAAATAATTCTAGAACAGCGACATAGATATGATACCTTTGTAAGCTCTGAATATGTTCCCGCCCCACCTCCAGAAAGGAAAATGTACCACATGCAATGCGGGGGTGGTATTGAAAGTCAGAACCCGTTACGAGAAGTGCACCCTGTTATGGGTGAGGATAAAACCTTGAAACGCGTGTATGTACACACGCCTCTGACTAAATTAGAACTGTTAGAAATGAAGAAACTAGTCCCGTGTCATGATAAAGACCCTGCAGGTTTTCATAGAGAGCTTAAAGACATGTTACTAATGGGGGATTACACGTATGATGATATCATGAAAATGTTGAAGGTATTATTGCCTACGGGTATATTCGAGAAATTAAAGGAAAAGGAATGGGAGGTGGGAGACACAAAGATTGCCTGGGCAGAAATAGAGGATGAAGAAAAGAAACGGGTTCCAGGGTTAGGCCTTGGGGACAAAACTAAAGCATTACCAGGTTTGATAGTTCAGGTCCTGCCCAGATTATTGACAACTAGAAAGGAGGATTGGGATGCAATATCGTCCTGTAAACAGAAACATGATGAAGATACTAGTGACTTCTATTCAAGATTCGAGAAATGTTTCATTATTAATAGTGGCCTCCAGCCAAGTAGCGAGTCGTACCCACATCTTTTTGTATCAAAGTTAGTCGAGAATTCCCTACCGTTAGTCAAAAACCGTGTGTACAAGGTTGAGAGTACATGGCAAGCAAATACGCCATCACAGATGTTACAAATGTTACAATATCATCAGAACAGAATTAGAGAAGAACAAGATCAGGAACAGAAACGTATGAAAGACACGAAAATGAAAATGTTAGTAGCACAAACGGTTCCACCCGACGGTCACAGAAAAGGTACGACCCAGACAAGTCACACTGCAGCTCCCGTTAAAGGGACATGCAATTATTGCAAGCAGCCAGGTCACTACGTACATGAATGCCCAGTTCTGAAACATAACATAGCGACAGGTAAAACTAAAGAAAGACCACATCCGCCTAGACAAGACCATAACCAGCATCAGTCTTCACAGAATACACAGAGTACACAGCCTATGCATGCTTCCTCGACTCCAGCACAGACTGTAGCAGTACCACAGCCACAGCCCATTGCCGCAACTCAGCAAGTGTCACAGCAGATGTACCAGTACGCCCAGTCCGCTTACCCCGAATATTCCCGATATACATGAAACAGCCTAGAGAGGGAAGGTGGCTTGCCTCTTATTGAGATTCCTGTAGATCAAGAAGGTCCTTATGTACACAGTCAAGTATTGGGAAAAGACAAAGTTTTTAATTGACACAGGGGCAAGTCGCACTACAATCAGTCATGATGAAGTTCCAGGGGCACCCCTCTCAGGCTCACAGAATGTTTCCCTGGGTTTTTCAGGACAGCCTATTGTAAATGAGGTATCAGAACCAGTTCCCCTGGCTGTGGGTCCATTATCACGTGTTACAGACCTGTTACTCACGAAATCATGTCCAGAAAATCTGTTAGGAATTAAAACATTGAAGGCTCTAGGAGCTATAATATGCTGTTCCCCGGAGGGGGTTAGACTCTTTCTGCGGGATTTCAAGGGTCATTACGTTCTGCGTGAATTTGATGTCAGATTGAAAAATGTACCAGATTACTTGTGGGCAAAAGGCCCAACTGATGTAGGCTGTATGCACATTACACCATACCGCGTTACACTCAAGGCAGGTGTTGTATTACCCAGAATCAGACAATACAAGTTACCACCCGATGCTGTAGTGGCTTTACTGAAAATCATTGAAGAGCTCATTGCCCAAGGAGTGGTCGTCGAGACCGACTCCAATATCTGTAATTCACCCATCATTCCGATTCTTAAACGTACTGATCCCAATGCACCGCCAGTATATCGGCTGGTGATTGATCTTCGAGAATTGAATAAATGCATTATTCCACAGTATCCTGTGGTCCCCGATATCTCCTCCCTATTGACTGCCATTGATTCAGAAGCAACGTTCTTTACTGTAATTGATCTCAAGAACGCCTTCTTCAGCGTGCCTATTGATCCAGAGAGCCAATATCTCTTCGGTTTCTGTTTAAATGGACGCAGCTTCAAATTTTCGCGCGCACCTCAAGGATTCACAGAAAGCCCCAGCATCTATAGTCAAGCACTGAAGAGACAACTAGATTGTATTCAAATGCCAGTTAACACCGCTTTACTGCAATACGCCGATGATCTGCTGATCACCGCACGAAGTGAGCCCGAATGTGAAAAAGCATCACTGACAGTTCTACACTTCCTGGCCGACAAGGGACACAAGGTGTCTCCTTCGAAGCTACAATTCTGTGTTCAGCAAGTTGTGTACTTGGGTCACTTGCTGTCCAAAGTGGGGAGACAGCTCACTCCCGATCGCATTCAGTTAATTGCAAATATGCCACAACCCCAGACACAAAAGGAAGTGCGGGCCTTCATAGGCCTCACCTCGTACTGCAGACAATGGATTCCCCAGTATGCATTTCTAGCTAAGCCACTCATCCAGTTAACGACACAGGAGGCAGCGACTTCGACTGCCCTCCCTTGGACTCAGGAACATACACAAGCTTTTGAAGACTTAAAGAAAGCCTTATGTCAAGCACCAGTTTTAGCGACACCATGTTACAGCAAACCGTTTACACTTTTTGTTACAGAACGTGATGGTACAGCGTTGTCTGTCCTCACCCAAGATCAAGCAGGTTCACATAAGCCTTGCGCTTATTTTTCTAGTACATTGGATTCAGTAGCCCAGGCACTCCCTGCGTGCTTAAAGTCAGTAGCAGCAACAGCGTTAGCAATAAGACAGAGTGATTCAATTGTTTTAGGTCATCAGTTAACAGTTCAAGTACCACATTCTGTAGAGGTTTTGTTAAACAGAACCCAGACTCAACACTTGACTATAGCACGACTGACAGGTTATGAATTAACACTATTCCAGCCACACATAGAAATCAGACGCTGCAGTATCCTGAACCCCGCAACACTGTTACCAACAGTTATGACAGATCCAGCCCCACATGATTGTATAGAAATCATTAATGCAGTAACAAAGCCTAGACGAGATTTAACAGATGTTCCATTGACAAATCCAGACCTGACACTTTATGTGGACGGTTCATGCATGAGAACAAGTACAGGAGAATTAGTGGCCGCATATGCCGTGACCACTGAAACTGAAGTTAAAGAAACACATCGTATTGACACACTGTCTGCCCAAGCAGCAGAGCTCATCGCTCTGACCCGAGCTTGTATTCTAGCCAAGAACAGAAATGTTAACATATACACTGATTCCCGTTATGCCTTCGGAGTTGTACACGACTTCGGAGTCCTCTGGCAAGAACGAGGTTTCCTGACCTCTCATGGGGCCAAGATTCAACACGGTCCCCTCATCCAAGCACTGTTAGAAGCAATACATTTGCCCTCGGGCATATCAGTCATGAAGTGAAAAGCACATACTAAAGTTACAGATTCTGTGTCCCAGGGTAACGACCTGGCAGATCAGACAGCAAAACATACAGCACTGACTCACACCCAGATTACTGATGTGACAAAGACAATAGTACCGACAAAATGTATGACAGTTAGAGATCCCGCCCTAGACGTAATTGATATCCAGACACATGCTACGCCAGATGAAATAAAGAAATGGACTGAACTAGGAGGGATCCAGACAGATCAAGGTTGGATAACGAAGGAAAAATGTATATGGTTTCTCCCTGACGCAATGGTTCAAGTCATGATAAACACAGCACATAGCCCGGCACATCTAGGAGAGAAGGCGATGTTAGACAGTTTACAGAATCTCTGGTACAACAAACACTTACGAGCAGCAGCAAAACAGAAAGTGCGTACTTGCATGATCTGTTGTCAGTTCAATCCAGGTAAAAGCATCCCTGTAGAACAAGGTGGATTTCATCCTCCCGATCACCCTTTTGAAGTCCTCCAGATGGATTATATCCAGATGAACAGTTGTCGAGGATTCAAATATGTCCTTGTAGTTGTTTGTGCTCTGTCCCGCTGGACCGAAGCATACCCAGTTCCAGACTACACTGCTCCGACCACTGCCCGACAGTTGGTTCGTGAATTCTTCCCACGGTACGGTTTGCCCCGTGTCGTGTATTCAGATAACGGACAGCCATTCTCGTCCGAGTTGATGAGACAGGTTTCCCTTCTGCTAGGATATCAGTGGAGGTTCCACTGTGTCCGACATCCCGAAGCAGCAGGCCTTGTAGAAAGGCATAATCAGACACTAAAAATCCGCCTTGCAAAGATCTGTCAGGAAAAGGGGGTCGACTGGATAGTCGCCCTGCCCGTGGCACTATTCTACATGAGAATGGTCGCCCATTCAAGATCAGGGCTATCCCCGTACGAAGTGGTCTTTGGCAGACCACCGAATATGTGGGGGACGCCCATTCCGAAGAAAATAACTGATGTTGATTGCAATATGTTGACAGATTACCTTGCCTCCTTGATGTCTGCACTCCAATCATGTCGTTCACAGGTTGCCGCAGCTTTCCCTGACAACACTGATGTAAAGGCGCATGAGGTCCGTCCTGGGGACCTGGTACTCGTCCAGAATTTCGACCGGAAAAGTCCGCTGGAGCCCCGCTGGAAGTCCCCGAAGACCGTCCTCCTTACCACGAGGACAGCCGTAAAGATAGAGGGGAGAAAGGGGTGGGTCCACACGAGTCACATCAAACTTTGCAATGAACTAAAAAACGGACTAAAACAGGACTCTGACTCGTCCACCCCCACCAAAGACTGTGTTGAAAGAAAAGACGTTACAGTGTCTGAACGAGAAAGGACTCCCCAAGAACTATATCGTATGAAACTCCGATCTAGCAAGTCAGACAGTTTAATTGTTTAAGTCCTCCCCTAGGTGAATCGGTTAAATAGTTTCTGACATGTATCCCCTAGATCGAGATAGAGAGAGAGAGAGAGAAGCAAAGAAACGTACATACTGTAAATCACTGCGTAGTCACTGTATAGTGACGTTGTTAATAATGTTTTTTCTAAGTATTCTAATTATTATTGCCAGCGTTCTGCTACCTATATATTGGCCTATTTTCAGGCGTGAACAATCTGTTTACAATGTCTCTGCTGAACACACTTTTAGTGAACTTCCTGCACATGAACTCTCTTACAGACTTGCGCTGCGCAACAATACATTCATTAGTATGTTACACCACTCCCATCAGACAAATAATGCTACCGACTGCTGGATATGTGGCCGACTCCCTCCCTACCAGAATTACAAGGGAGCTCTGCCCCTCTTTCCGTACCCGTTCACTCACAATGGCTCCTGTGGGGCATGGTTTAAAATAATTAATTCCTTAGATCCTGATATTGCTGTTTTCGATGGGGGCTGGGTTTGGGGAAACTTGAACTTAGTCCTGCTCGACGTCTGTTATCCTGATAAAGAGGGACTTCCCACTCGAATAGGAACTGATCTAGAAAATGAAGTATATGGATTAGGTAATTACACAATTAGCCTTATGATCCTTACTGTTGAATCCGAGGCTGCTCCAGTTCTGCCCCATATGTTAGTATTACCAGTCACAGGTGAATTATGTGTTAGCAAGAAAGGTTCAGTACACGTAGGTCATAGTAAATGCACTACTGTGGTCGAATTCAGTGATCATGGTAAATCGTCTTTCAAAGCTATCAGTCACTCCTATTTTGTTTGTGGTCATACCGCATACATACGTTTGCCTCCAGATTGGGATGGTACTTGTTACATTGCATTCCTTCTGCCACCTGTTTTTCTAGCTCCCCCAGATTACCATAGAAATACGAATCTAGTACCGAATAGACCCAAAAGAGATATTCCACTTGTCGACTACACAGAAACGGCATGGGAACAGTACACTGATTTCAATAAAGGATTCTTTTTCTTTCTAGGACCTGTCCAAAACAGTAAATTAATACGTAGATTAACTAGAACACTTGAAGCAGTAGTACATGAAACTGCCTCCGCCTTAGGTAACTTAACAGAGGAGCAATCTGCTATGCGGGTTGTTGTCCTTCAAAATCGTCTTGTTATTGACGTCATCTTGGCAGATAGAGGTGGAGCCTGTAAGGTCATCGGGTCAAGTTGCTGCGTTTTCATCCCACAAAATGCACCATCTGTCTATCAAGCTATTACCCGTCTGCATAAAATTGCGAATCAGATACATCAGAATCCAGGCACCTGGACTTGGTCCGGTTGGTTCTGGACAACGTTAACAGCTTGGGGATGGAAGATCTTATCCTTCCTAGGCATTGGCCTTGTTATGGTATTCAGCTGCTGCCTGTGCCTACAGTGTGGGCCAGCGATATGTGGACTGTGTGCCACATCGTGCATTGAACATTCCAGTTGTCTCTCAAATCGTCAAAGAAAGAAAGATGAACATATAATGTTACAAGAACAGACTGATCGATTCATGAGGATCGATATATCATGAAGGGTCCGTAGGGAACAAGGAGGGAATGAGGTAATCTAAATTTTATGGTCAAGTTGTGTTCCCTATCGAGTACCCCACCGTCTCCATGTACGAGTTAAAGTGCATGTAACTTCCCTCCTGTGTCAGCTATGAAGACGCAAATACATTTGCGTCCAACGTTAACATGTCCTCTTTCAGACCCACTATGAATGGGTCGAATGGTCCGTTCCTAAGTATGCTATGCCAACGTCTTTTTATAGTGTACTCCTACGTTTTTCAGCTCTGGCTGAAGTAGGCCCTGAATCTCTGCCACCGAGCCTCTTTTCTGGCTTCTGACTCCGAGAAATCTCTGCCCAGGCAGCCCCTGTACTCGTGAACTCTGACTTACTTTCAGCGCGGCCCCTCGCGCTCGGCTCAGCCTGCTGCCTGCCAAGATTGACTATAACCTTCGAGTTATCTGTTTCCCTCCCCGAAAATACATTCCTGCCTGCTAGTTTCAGTAAACATCCTTCCTCAGCTACAGGGCTAAAGGGCCGACCTGTCTCTGTGCAAGTAATTCATAGCTTCGTTGCCATGCTTCCATGGAAGGCCCCATGCCCCCACGCTTCTCATACAGACACCCAGGCGCTTATACACGCACTCACAGCAAGTATAGAATAGCTTCTGCTCTAGAGACCTTTCTGCCCAGATAGCTTAGTTCCTAAACATCAGATATCAGATATGATAGAAGCACAAGTTGATCTGACATGCCAGACTTTTGTCTCTTTCCGTCAGTGTAAATGTCAAGTCCCCTGCACCCCTCCAATTACACGTCATGCAGCTGCGCGCGCATCCAAGCTTCCGATTTCTGCTGACATTGCCACATTTTCTGTTAGTGCCACCCCTTTGTGACACCTATCAGTGACGTTTCCAGAACACACCTCTAGTTCACGCCTCTTGATTACGCACATGTACCACGTGTATATTGTTATCTTGTCTTCTCTCAGCTGTTACGCCTTCTATACTGTTTTCAATGGTGTACAATAAGTATATAAGCTATGTACTGTTAATTAAATGTCAGCGCGCTCATCTATCCCTTCTGACACCCTGTGTGGTGGTCAGAACATGATATCTTGGCCATGACCATTCCTTTTTAAGGAATAAAACCCTTAGAACTCTAACACCACGGACTCTGTCTTTTTTCACCCGATCTGAGTTATTATTGATTAAGTACTTACCTGCATAGAAATTAAGAGTAAATTATTTATTTACGTCAACTCCGTAATCCATACATTATTTCCCCCCACCCTGCCCCTCCTCCTGCCCACGTCACCGCCCT
Source organism: Lissotriton vulgaris (assembly GCF_964263255.1). Classification (NCBI taxonomy): domain Eukaryota; kingdom Metazoa; phylum Chordata; class Amphibia; order Caudata; family Salamandridae; genus Lissotriton; species Lissotriton vulgaris. The sequence goes on along the minus strand of NC_141689.1, from coordinate 1,715,774,611 downwards.
ATAGAAACACCTACTGCCGACCGCTACTGCTCAATTCTTTAAGGAACTGTTTTTTGCTGGCCTCGGGACTCCGAGCACTTTACCTCTGCTAACCAGTGCCAAAGTGTTTGTACTCTCTCCTCTAAAAATAGTAATCTTTGCTTATACTTAATTACCATATTAATGTACTTGTAAGTTCTTAGTAAAGTGGTACCATATGTACCCAGGGCCCGTAAATTAAAAATTGAATGCTACTAGTGGACCTGCAGCACTGATTGTGCCTCCCACTTAAGTAGCCCCTTAAACCTGTTCCAGGTCTGCCATTTCAGAGCTTGTGGGTGCTGTTTTGGACCTAGCACAATAAACCTTTTGCCAGGCCCTGACTTTTCTCTAGAATACATATAGCCACTCATAGGGAAGGTCCTGGATAGCCAGAGGGCTAATGCCATGTATTTAAATAGTGGGACCTGAACCTTTAAGTTTTACATGTCCTGGTAGTGAAAAACTATTGCAAGGCATACCTCTCCCATAGACTAACTTTGGAATTAGCATGTTACTTTTTATAAGTATAGTTTCCAAATTCGAAAAGTTAACTAGTTCATGTTTGGTGTCTCTGGAATCCTAATTTAAATTTGGATTTTAAATCACAATTCTGAAAATCCCACTTTTAGAAAGTTGCCATTTTTTTGCCTTAGACATTTAGGGCCTGTAGCCTGCCTCTGGTCACACAATTGGGTATAGCTGATGGTTGAGCATTCCATATTCCTCCAAGACAACCACGCATAATATGGAGCTTAGGTGTGCCTGGATGGGCAATCACTGGCAGGATGTGAGTTAGGAGCAGGGCACAGCTCTACTTACACCTGAATAGGCTGCAACCTGCCTACACACAAAGGGCTGCATATACCCTGTAGTTAGTCTGGAGCCAGGACAGGGAATGCATGATGCCTGGTGGCATCAAAGGGAAACCTCTAAAAGCTTCTTTTCCACTTCAAAGGCACAACTGGGTATAAACGCTGGACCTGTGGATCGTCTGCTAGGAAGAAGGACTGCTGTGCTGCTACAAGGACAACCACTCTGCTAGACTGCTGCTCTAAAGGAACTGCTGTCCTGTTGGGCTTATCTGCTGCCTGCTCCACTCTTACCTAAGGTAGGAGAACTGGACCTGCAACTTCATCTTAAACAAAGGACCCCAGAGTGACTCTAAAGACCAGTCTGCTAGCCTCCTGATCTGAGCCTCAGGGACATGAAAGGCTTCCCAACCATCTCTTGGACTAAGCCTGACCCCCAAGTGGTGCCCCTCAGGTCCTAGAACATTTGTGTTGCACAAGGCTCTTAAAATCAACTTTTGGGTTCTTTAAAGGCACAAATGGGCCTATTTGCATTAGAGGTCATGCCACTGGCATCTAAATCCAGCATGAGCTACAACCAGCCCATTTCTTTGCACAGCATAGGTCGATCACTAACGGGCGATTACCAAAATAAAGCTCTAGCCCGCACATCCGCAATGCCGAGCCTGCTCTTTGCGCCACCCCAACCACTGCACATGACACTCTCCTTGCTCCCTGGAACCCTTTCCAACATGAACAGAATCCTTGGCAAAAATCTTGAGACAGTAAATCTTCAGCAAGAATAATCTGGGACCGTATCTTGCCTGCATTCCATCGTGGTCTGCCTGAAATTTGACTTTGAACCGGTCTAGCATGACCAGATAATGGCTGGTGCTCTAAGCCTTTAGGCACTATTTTACAGTTTATTTTTTAAAAATTCATATCTCCAGTTCTACTGTGTTGTCTTTTGTTGTTTTGGCCTTTTTTAATGTATTTAATTCTGCTCCATTTTCCTAACCTGTTGTGGGATCTTTTTGTGTGGTGTTTTCACCATTAAACAGTTTGAAGTGTAACACAAATACTTTATACATTGCCTCTAAGTAAAGCCTGACTGTTCTGTGCCAAGCTATGAGGGTGAGCATAGGTTAATGTAGGGTTTGCAGGAGCCGGCACTGGGGGGTGGCTGTCCCCAGGCCCATCGAGGGCTCCAGGAGGGGGGCTGTGTGGCACCCCTCCCAACCAATTTAAGGAGGTGGTGGTCCCTGGGGCCTGGGGGTCCACAACGGACGCCATTATTTAAATAATTAGTGCCCCATGTTTGCAGAATGGTGGGGAAAGGGGGGGTGTTCTGCTAAGAGAACTTAGCAATCCTGCTGTGTGGGATTTACTGGAGGTAGTAGGAAGGGTAGCCGGCACCTAATGTTGACCTTAGGGGCTAAGTAGTAACTACCCCTCCTGTTGCCTCCAGTAAATCCCTCACTGTGAGATTGCTAAGAGGTATTCGGAGGCAACGTTCACCTTACTTCACCACTCTGCAAACACGCCTCCTGGAATAGTACTGGTTAGGGGATGAAGTCCACTTTACTCCTGCAGGACTTTGGCGGCCTTTGGCACCTCCTGTAAGTCCTATGCAGTGGAATACCTGAGCGCTGGTTGGAAGCCCAGCACCCTTTCTCTACCACTCTTCAAATGCAACTACAGTTAAAAGAGCATTTGTAATGTAATAGGTCTCGCATTTGCAAGAGTTAGAGCTATTAGAGTTGTAAATCTAAAAGTGTTTTATTAAGGTTTCTTAGAGTGAAGTGGATGCAGGTTGTGTGTAGTGGAATGATGTGGTATGTTGTGCAGTGAAATTATGTGGATAGAAAGTATGTGATGTTTAGTGTATAGGAGTTATGTACAGTGGGACTATGTGTTACGGAGGGTAATTATGTGGTATGGTATTCTGTGTTGTGGAGTGGCAACCTCAGGTTATTCTTCCTCGTTTCCATAGAAGTTAAACTATGAACTCAATGAGACATAAAAAGGAGGAGCACTTCTGGAACAATTCAGAGGTATGAGCAGGGCCACTGGAATTATGTGACTGTTTGGGTGCATCACCTTTGGTACAATTATAATTTTCCACATTTGCCACATAATTCATCATCTGCTGCCTAATCTGCAAGCTTGAACAAAATGCCTTGTTTCTAGCTCAAATGGTTGAAAAGTTACAAAAAATGCAGCAACAAGTGTTACAGTGTGGTGGAAGATCCTTTGTAAACCTAGAATGGTCACCTGTCACTTATTGCTAAATGTGGGTGTTCAATTGGTAGTAGTGGTGTGCATGCCGCACTTGGTTCTTTCTGCACCTCTCTTGCCTCTTTCTGCACTGCTCTTGCTTCTTTCTGCACCCCTTGTGCCTCTTTCACACCCCTCTTCCCTCTTTTGCACCTCTCTTGACTAGGGGCCCGATTCACAGAACTAACTTAAGACAAAATCCTAAACTTACTACCATTTTGGTATTCACAGCAGGCACTTACTCATTTTGGTATTCACAAAAGGCACTTACTCATTTCGGTATTCACAGAAGTTAGGCGTCCTAACTTTAGGACTCTTAAATGCCTTCTGTGAATACCGAAAGTCTTAAAATTAGGATTTTTCTCAATTTAGTAGTAGTAAAGTTAGGACTCCTAACTTTTGGACTCCTAAATGCCTTCTGTGAATACCGAAAGTCTTAAAATTAGGGTTTTCCTCAGTTTATTCGTAGTAAAGTTAGGACTTCTTACTTTAGAACTCCTAAATGCCTGCTGTGAATACCGAAAATCTTAAAATTGGGATTTTTCTCAATTTAGTAGTAGTGAAGTTAGGACTCCTAACTTTTGGACTACTGAAGGCCTTCTGTGGATACCGAAAGTCTTAAAATTAGGATTTTTCTCAACTTTACTACTACTGTTAAAAGAAGAAACAGAGGTGCAGAAAGTGGCAAGAGGGGAGCTAAAAAGGGAAGAGGAGTACAGAAAGAGGAACAAGAGGTGCATAAAGAAGCAAGAGAGATGGAGAAAGAAACAAAAAACATGCAGATTGAAGGAACAGAGGTACAGAAAGAGGCAACAGGGGTGAAGAAAGAGGGAATAAGGGTGGAGAAAGAGGCAAGGGGGTGCAGAAAGAAGCAAGAGAGTTGCAGAAGGAAATACATCAAGTGCAGAAAGAAGGAACACAGAAAGAGGCAAGAAGGGTACGGAAAAAAAACAAAAGAAGTGCAGAAAGAAGCAACAGAGCTGGAGAAAAAGGCCAGAGATGTGCAGAAAGAGGCACAAAGGGTACAGAAAAAGCAATAGAGATGCAGAAAAAAGCAAGGGAAATGCATAAAGAAGCAACTGAGATACAGAAAGGGGGAAGTGGGGTGGAAAAAGAGGAAAGAGGGATACTTAAAGAAAAAAGAGAGGTGGAGAAAAAACAAAAGTAGTGCAGAAAGAAGGAACAGAGATGCAGAAAGAGGCAGGAGGGGTGCAGAAAGAGGGAGGAGGGGTGTGAAAGTGACATACGGGATTTAGAAAGAAGCAAGAGGCATGCAGAAAGGGGGAAGAGGGGTAGAGCAAGTGGCAAGAGGGGTGCAAAAAGAAGCAATAGATGTGCAGCAAAAAAACTAAATAAGAGCAGAAAGAAGGAACAGAGGTGCAGAAAGAGGCAAGAGGGGAACAGAAAGAGGGAGGAGGGGTACAGAAAGAAGCACAAGTGATATAGAAAGAAGCAAAGAGGTGCAAAAAGAAGCAAGAACAGTGCGTAAAGAAGCAACAGAGGTACAGAAAGAGGTAAGAGGGGAGAAAAAAGAGAGAAGAAGGGAACAAAAAGAGGCATGAGGGTACAGAATGAAGCAAGAGATGTGCAGAAAGAAACAAAAGAAGTGTAGATTGAGGGAAAAGTGGTGCAGAAAGAGGTAACAGGGATGAAGAAAGAGGGATGAAGGGTGGAGAAAGAGGCAAAGGGTACAGAAAGAAGCAAGAGAGCTACAGAAAGAAACAAAAGAAGTACAGACAGAAGCAAGAGAGTTGTGGGAAAAGGCAGGAGGAGCTCAGAAAAAGGCAGAAGGGGTACAGAAAGGAGCAAGAGATGCCAAAAGAAGCAAGAGAAATGCATAAAGAAGCAACATAGATGCAGAAAGGGGGAAGTGGATTGAAGAAAGAGGCAAGAGGGATACAGAAAGAAACAGGAGAGGTAGAGAAAGAACAAAAGAAGTGCAGAAAGAAGGATCAGAGATGCAGAAAGAGGGAAGAGGGGTGCAGATAGAGGCACAAGGGGTGTAGAAAAAAGTAAGAGAGAATCAGAAAGATGCGAGAGAAATGCAGAAAGTAGCAACAGAGATGCAGATGGGGGAAGTGGGTTGGAAAAAGAGGCAAGACGGATACAGAAAGAAACAAGAGAGGTGCAGAAAAAAATAAAAGAAGTGTAGAAAGAAGGAAAAGAGGTGCAGAAAGAAGCAGGAAGGTTGTAGAAAGAGGGAGGAGGGTGTGAAAGAGGCACAAGGGTTGCAGAAAGAAGCCATAGGCGTGCAGAAAGAAGCAAGTGAGTTGCAGAAAGAAACAAAAGAAGTGCAGAAAGAGGAAACAGAGGTGCAGTATGAGGCAAGAAGTGTGCAGAAAGAGGGAAGAGGGGTGCAGAAAGAGCACAAGTGTTGCATAAAGAAAGGACAGAGGTGCAGAAAGAGGCAAGAGAGGTGCAGAAAGATTCAACAGATTTGGAGAAAGAGGAATGAGAGGTGTAGAAAGAGGCAAGAGGAGTGCAGAAAGAAGCAACAGAGATGCAAAAACAAGGAACAGGGGTGAATAAAATGGCAAGAAGGGTGCAGAAAGAAGGAAGAAATGTGCAGAAAGAAACAAAAGATGTGCAGAAAGAAGGAACTGATGTGCAGAAAGAAACAAGAGGGGTGCAAAAAGAGGGAAGAGAGATGCAGAAAGAAGCACAAGTGGTGCGGAAAGAAGCAAAAGAGCTATAGAAAGAAGAAATAGAAGTGTACAAAGAGGCAAGAGGGGCGCAAAAAGAGGGAAGAATGGTACCGAAAGAGGCACGAGGGAAGCAGAAAGAAGCAAGAGACGTGCAGAAAGAAACAAAAGAACTGCAAAAAGAAAAAACAGAGGTTCAGAAAGGGGCAACAGGGGTGCAGAAAGAGAAACAAGGGTGGAGAAAGAGGCAAGGGGTGCAGAAAGAAGAATGATAAATGGGGAAAAACAAAACAAAAGAAGTGCAGAATGAAGGAACAGAGGTGCAGAAAGAGTAAAGAGGGAAACAAAAAGAGGCAAAAGGGATGCAGAAAGAAGCATGAAATGGAGACAGAAACAAAAGAAGTACAGAAAGAAGAAAGAGAGGTGAAGAAAGAGGCAAGAGTGTTACACAAAGAGGGAAGTGGAGTATGAAAGAGGCACGAGGAGTGCAGAAAGAATCAAGACAAGTGCAGAAAGAAGTAACAGAGGTGCAGAAAAAGGCAAGAGGGATGCAGAAAGAGGCACGTGGGGTGCAGGAGAAGCAAGAGATGTGCAGATAGAAACTGAAGGAGTGCAGAAAGAAAGAACAGAGGTACAGGCAGATGCAAAGAGAGTAGTTGGGTAGAGAAAGGGCAAGGGGTGCAGAAAAAAGCAATAGAGGTGCAGAAAGAAACAGAAGTGTCGTAAGAAGGAACAGAGGTGCAGGAAGATGCAGGAGGGGTGCAGGAAGAGGGATGTGAAAGAGGCACGAGGGATGCAAAAAAAGGAACAGAGGTGTAGGAAGAGGGGTGGAGAACGAGGTAAGAATAGCACAGAAAGCAGGAACAGAGGTGCAGAAAGAGGCAACAGAGGTTCAGAAAGGGGCAACAGGGGTGCAGAAAGAGAAAAAAGGGTGGAGAAAGAGGCAATGGGTGCAGAAAGAAGAATGAGAACTGGTGAAAAACAAAACAACGGAAGTGCAGAATGAAGGAAAAGAGGTGCAGAAAGAGTCAAGAGGGATACAAAAAGAGGCAAAAGGGATGCAGAAAGAAGCATGAAATTGAGACAGAAACAAAGGAAGAGAGGTGAAGAAAGAGGCAAGAGTGTTACACAAAGAGGGAAGTGGAGTATGAAAGAGGCACGAGGAGTGCAGAAAGAATCAAGACAAGTGCAGAAAGAAGTAACAGATGCGCAGAAAAAGGCAAGAGGGGTGCAGAAAGAGGCACATGGGGTGCAGGAGAAGCAAGAGATGTGCAGCTAGAAACTGAAGGAGTGCAGAAAGAAAGAACAGCGGTGCAGACAGATGCAAAGAGGGTAGTTGGGTAGAGAAAAGGGCAAGGGGTGCAGAAAGAAGCAATAGAGGTGCAGAAAGAAACAGAAGTGCAGAAAGAAGGAACAGAGGTGCAGAAAGAGGCAGGAGGGGTGCAGGAAGAGGGATGTGAAAGAGGCACGAGGGGTGCAAAAAAAGCAACAGAGGTGCAGAAAGAGGAAAGAGGGGTGGAGAACGAGGTAAGAGTAGCACAGAAAGCAGGAACAGAGGTGCAGAAAGAGGCAACAGAAGTTCAGAAAGAAGGAAGAGGGGTACAGAAAAAGGCACAAAGGTTACAGAAATATGGGACAGAGGTACAGAAAGAAGCAAATGAAGTACAGAAAAAAGCAACAGAGGTACAGAAAGAGGGAATAGGGGTGGAGAAAGAGGCAAGAGATGTGTAGAAAGAAGCAACAGCCATGCAGAAAGGGGGAAGATGGGTGGAGAAAGACAAGAGGAGTATAGAAAGAAGCAAGAGAAGTGCAGAAAGAAGCAAAAGAAATGCAGAATAAAGGAACAGAGGTGCAGAGGGAAGATGGGTGCAAAGAGAGGCAAAAGAGGTATAGAATTAGGCAAGAGGTATGCACAAAGAAGAAAGTGAGGTGCAGAAAGAGGCAAAAGAGGTGCAGAAAGTTGGAGAGATATGCAGAAAGAGGCAAGAAAAGTCCTGGAAAAGTGCAGGAAAAATAAAGAAAGGCGCAGAAAGATACAACAATAATGTAGAAAGAGGCAAGAGTGGTTTGCACACCATTAGCACCAACTTAATACCCACATTTAGCAATAAGTACAGGTGACCATTCTAGGTTTGCAAAAGACCTTCCACCACACTGCAAAACTTGTCGCTGCATTGTTGGTAACGTTTGAGCCATTTTAGCTAGAAACATGGTTTTTTTGTTCAAATCTACAGATTAGGCAGCATATGATGGATTATGTGGCTAATGCGCAAAATGTATAATTGTGCAAAAGATGGTGCAGCCAAACAGTAACATAATTCCAGTGGGTCTGCTCATACCTCTGACTAGGTCCAGAAGTGCTCCTCAGAGATTCCTTCTTTTTTTGTCTCATTGAGTTCATAGTTTAACTGCTTTGGAAACGAAGAAGGCTAAACCTGAGGTTACCACTCCACAACACAGACTACTAAACTGCATAATGACTCTCCATAACACATAATCCCACTCTATATAATTCCTACACACTAAATACCACATACTGTTTATCCACATAATTTCACTGCACAACATACCACATAATTCCACTACACACAATGTACATTCACTCTACTCCAAAAAACATTAGTAAAAAACGTTTACATTTACAATGCCAATAGCCTCTAAACCCTGGTTCTCCCACGCTCTCAGGGAACTTAAAGTCGGCTGTAAAAAATTGGAGAGAGCCTGGCGCCGCGAGTTCCGCCCTGATTTGAAGACTGATTTGCGGAGGGCGCAGAAGGTTTACTACGCGGAAATTAAAGCTGCTAAAAGCAGGTACTTCTCTGATAGGATAGAGAAGGCGGACAACAATGGCAAAGAAGTCTTGGCCATTGTTCAGAGTTTCCTCTCTCCCTGTGCTGCCTTCCCAGTTCTTCCGGCTTCTGTTCTCTGGTGTGAGGAACTGTCCTGCTTTTTTGATAACAAAATCATCAACATCCAAGAGGAGCTCCGAAATTCTTGCGATCTTCTTCAGCCCGCGTTACCCTTTGCCAGTTCTGGGGTGAAGCAATCTACCAGCCAATTTTCCACCTTTGAGCCAGCTGTGCAAGCGGACGTGTTGGCCATCCTAGAGTCTCTTAAGTCGGGCTCTCCCTCTGACCCGTGCCCCGCTAGGGTTCTGGGGGGTGCTGCGAGCTTGGTATACCAGGAGGCCACTCATGTGGTCAATCTGTCTCTGGCCTCTGCCTCTGTGCCCCTTTGTTGGAAACAGGCGAAATTGCTTCCCCTCCTTAAGAAGTCCGGCCTGGACCCTCTAGCCACGTCCAGCTATCGGCCGATATCGCTGCTCCCGGCACTAGCTAAGGTTTGTGAGAAGGTGGTCTTTAGGCAGCTGAATAATTTTATTGAGTCCTCTCAGGCCCTGCATCCGGCTCAATCGGGCTTCAGGGCGGCCTTCAGCACCGAGACGGCTCTGGTGGAAGTCTCGGAGGCCATCAGGGAGTGTTTGGACGGAGGCGGCAGTGCGGTCCTGGTTTTGCTGGACCTATCTGCCGCCTTCGATACTGTACCCCATGCTCTGCTGCTGAACCGGCTGGCCGAGGTTGGTCTGTCTGGCGCGGTTCTGGCCTGGCTGTCCTCGTTTTTGTCGGAACGGACGCAGCAAGTTTGGATGCCTCCCCACGCCTCGTCTCCCAAGAAGCTCAGCACAGGGGTCCCCCAGGGGTCGACGTTAAGCCTCTGTTGTTTAACATTTATATGACCCCGCTGATCCATCTGGCTGAGCAGTGGGGAGCCAAAATAATGGCGTATGCCGACGCCACTCAGCTGTTGTTTACCTGGCCTAAAAATTGTTTAGATGCCAGTGTCGTCCGCTCTTGTCTATCCAACGTCTTTCGGTGGCTCCTTTTAGCCCAACTTAAATGTAACGAGGACAAGACTGAGCTGTTGTTTTATGGCAATTTTCCGGCCAATTTTAAGGATCTCATCTGGCCGTCCGATTTTGCTTGCCCCAGCTCTCTTGGAGGCCTGGCTAAAAACTTGGGGGTCTGGTTTGGACAGGATCTTAAGTTTGAAGCACACCTAAAAAAACTTACGGCGACCTGTTTCTTGACCCTCAAGTCACTAAAAAGATTCCTTCCACTGCTCCACAGGGAAGCAAAAGAGACGGTTCTGCGTGCTCTGATCCTATCAAGGCTGGATTACGCCAATGCTCTCTTTAGTCGTCTCCCTAAATACCTCATTAACCGAATGCAGATTATTCAGAATGCGGCGGTTCGACTTCTCTTCTCTCTTCCAAAAAGAACTAGCGCATCTGTTTATCTCCGAAAGCTCCATTGGCTTCCAGTGGCACAGCGTATTGTGTTTAAATCCTTGGTTCTGGCCTTTCGTGCCCTGCACCAACAGGGACCACAATATTTGCACAAAAGGTTCATTTTCTATACCCCTCGCCGAGCACTGCGATCAGCTAATCTCCTTCTGATGGACATGCCTAAATTCAGATATGTGAGATTGGGTGGTCAGTCTATTTCTGTCCAAACAGCCCGTGCCTGGAACACCCTGCCGCTCCCTCTGCGAGCGTCAGCGACACTGATAGAATTTAAGAAAGGATTGAAAACCCACCTTTTTAAACTCAGCATCTAGCTGTTTTTCCTCTCTCTTTGGTTTGGCTCTGTTTTAGCTCACATATCGCGCCAGGATACTCTGTAGTAGCAGAGCGCGTAATAAAATATTTTATACATACATACATACATACATACATAGCGCTAACTTGCGCAAATGCGAAACCTAATACATTGCAAATACTTCTTTAACCTCATAGGAGCGTCGAACGTTCAGCGCCCAGTGCTGAACGTTCGAAGAACGAATGCTGGCCCGTCGGCCAACGGTCGTGCGCAGCACTGCCAGGGACCGTTGGCCGACGGCAGCACTTAAGGGGTTAACTAGTAGTCGTGTTTGCAGAGTGGTGGAGAAAGGGTGCTTGGCCTCTGACCAGTGCCAGCAATTCCTCTGAATGGGATTTACTGGAGGTACCAGGAGGGCTTCTTGGCCCCAAAGTCCCTCAGGAGTAAATTAGACTTCATTCCCCAACCCGTAGTGTGCAGGAGGTGCGTTTGCCGAGTGTTGGAGAAAGGGGGATGTAGCTTCCAAAGAAGTCTTCGTAATCCCACTGTGTGGGACTTACTGGAGAGAACATGAAGGGGAGTCGCCCCCCAAGGACATCTTTGGGGGCCAACTACCCCCCCTATTACCTCCAGTAAGTCGCACACAGCCGGATTGCTAAGTTCTCATAGCAGGCCGTGCCCCCTTTGCCCACCACTCTGCAAACACACCTCCTGGTGCGCTCTTGTTTGGGGATTGAAGTCACCTTCGCTTGTTGGGGTTCTTAAGGGCCAACTAGCCTACCTGATACCTCCAGTAAGCCACAGATAGTGGGATTGCTTAGAGGTGGACACAGGCCTCTCCCCTTTCTCAACCACTCTAAAAAAGCTCCCGCCCTGCCTTTACGAACTGCAATGTCCTGGGGTGGGCATCCTAAGCCAATGCTGGAGCCGGCCCTGGGCGGTGGTAGTCTCCAGGACTCTGAAGTACTCCAGAAGGGGGGCTGTGCGTCCCCCCTCCCAACATGTCTGTAGCCCCGGGGAGGTGGTGGTCACTGGGGCTTGGGGGGGCACACGGAACCCCTGCCCTTAATTTCAGTCTGCCCTTGGGAGGTGGTGGTCCCCAGGGCACTGTGAAGGGGCAGGAGCCCCCCACACGAATTTACATTATTGATGCCGCAGGGAGGTGGTGGTCCCCGGGGCTTGGGGGTGCCTGTGAGGACCCCTGCCCTTTTTAATTTGAAGCCTTTCGACGACTAACATGATAATGCTGCTCCGATCTTTGGTTTTCCCTGCTACATCAAATGCAGCTAGTGCAGTGTTATTATGACTAGAAGTATCTCTGCCAGGGACTAACTCATGCTGTTGATCTGAAACCAGGATATGACAAAAGGGAGGCTAGCGCATAGCCAGAATTTTAGAAAAAACCTTGGCATTTGAATTCATCAGAGAGATATGTCTGTAAGAACCACTTTCCTTGGGTGGCTTACTATTTTTTAAGAAATACCATAATATTTGTTAATCCCTAAGAGGCAGGAGCATCACCTCCATTACTTATATATAGCCAAGTAAATCAAGAAAATCATGTAATGAAATGTCAATCAATTCTTAATAAAATTCGAGTGGGATTGCACCCTCCCCTGCAGTTTTTTCAGCCAACAGAGCCCTGTTAGCCAGCATTATTTCCTCTATGTTAATGTCCTGATGTAGTATAAGTTCATGCTGGGGAACAATCTGAGGTAATTGATATCCCTTTAAGTAATCTAAAATATTAGTGTGCTCAAAACGATCCGACTTACTATATATTCCTTGAGAGAAAGATGTAAACTGCTCCGCTATAATCTGAGGTTGAGTACGTAGTACCCCATCATTGCCCTTGATACGACTACTAGCACCTCTAGATCTCTTATCAGTAATCTGATGTGCAAGAATATGGCCAACTCTCTAACTATATTTTCATTGCAGTATTTTGTTCTGATAATTAGCGGTCACCTTTTCCCTTAGCACACGATCAGGCATAAGCCTCTTCTCGATCAACATAAGCAAAATAAACTGCTTGCCTGGATCTTTAGCAAGTATTGCTTGCACATGTTGTAGTGAATATGTGACATATTTCTGCAAACAAATACCCCGCATACCACCACTCCGCCATTATTATTCCGCAAAGACAAACACCCCACAAAGTATCACAATGCAAACTTTTACAACGACTATGCCTTTACCACACATGCCATTACAATGCAAAGGCATGCATGTTAAAGGTATACTCATTGTAAAAGTTTTAACGGTAAGTTTGAGTACCCTACCCTACCCTACCCTACCCTACGCCCTAATGTAGTACCCCTGCACAACCCACCCTCGAAACACAGTCCTTTTCCTACAATGACACTACCCAGCAAAAACCCCCAACACTACCTTAAACCACTTTTTTCCTACACAAACACCACATCACTACCCTACACTATGCAAACACTACCCTAAACCCTAACACACTACCCTACACTACACAAACACTACAACACTACCCTAAAACACTACCCCAGAATGACCCTACAATACACAAACACTACAACGCTACCCTAAACCTTAAAACAATACCCCTGTTTGACCCTACACTACACAAAAACTACAACACTACCCTAAACCCTACAACACTACTCCTGCATGACCCTACACTACACAAACACTACAACACTACCCTAAACCCTAAAACACTACACCCTGCATGACCCTACACTACACAAACACTACAACACTACCCTAAACCCTAAAACACTACCCCCAGCATGACCCTACACTACACAAACACTACAGCACTACCCTAAAACCTAAAACACTACCCCTGCATGGCCCTACACTACACAAACACTACAACACTATCCTAAACCCTAAACCACTACCCCCAGCATGACCCTATACTACACAAACACTACAACACTAGCCTAAACCCTAAAACACTACCCCCAGCATGACCCTACACTACACAAACACTACAACACTACCCTAAACCCTATAACACTATCCCCAGCACAACCCTACACTACACAACCACCACAACATTACACTACACAAACAATATACTACACTACACAACCACTACCCCAGCACGACCCACCCACCCCTAAAAATAGAACCCAAACCCCCTTACCTCTCTCTTGTCGTGGTTCCACACTCGTCCTGGTTCCATCTTCATGAAGTCTGGGTTTTTTTCACAACGCATGTGCATTTACCATGCATGCCTTTACAACGTAATTCAATGTAAAGGCATGCGGGGTAAATGCACACGCTTTGTGAAAAAATGCAGAGTGATGGTATGTGAGGTCAAATACCTCGCGGAGTAATGGTAACCGGGCTCAAAGTCTGCAGAAAAATAGATGCCGAGTAAACGTTGATTACCGTTGTAGTTCTAGCATCAGGCACTCCTAAGAGGTTCGCTGATACACCTCATCCTTTTAACCAACAAAGAAGAATTAGCAAAGAAGCTGTAATATAAAAATACAATTTTTAATAACCTCAGATGAGGTAGACTGTGTCATATGGTACCCTCAGGCCACTGCAGGAGGCATTTTAAGGAGTACAGAGAACAGGGGCCTTATATATGCAAAGGTTACATTAGACAGCATAGCACCAAGGGGAGGTCCTGGCACATACTAGCATGCAAATTGACTAATATAGGTATACAAAATTTGCTTGCTCAACAAAGAGGGAGGAGAGACGAAACTGAGCACGTCAGTAAGAATAACCTGACAGTTCTATACTAGGAGCAGGTGCATTCTATCAGCTAGGCCTTTCTGAGCATGTGCAAGGCTCTCGAAGAGGGAGAAAGCACATGGCAAGGACATGGCTAACTAAGATGGCTGCCAAGTACAAAATGGCTTTCAGCTCATGCTAACAGCGATTCTTGCAATCTTTAACATGTTAACAGCAGCTAGAATCCTCATGCATACGTCTTTTGTTTTTAAGAAGGAACTGAAGTGCTACTCCCATATTGTAAGCATTCATACTATCCCAGATGATTGCTAATGAGGTGGACCCTTAATTGACAGAGGTAATACAGAGAACATAACCTTAGGGCATACCTTGATGCATGCAGCATCAACTATCTGCTCTGTAGTAAAGATCATTTTGATCCATGAATACTGCTTATGCAGAAAAGAGTAGTAAGTGTAGCCAGGTAGTAAAGCAAAAAGTGTTCTCCACCCATCAATTATTTCATGCAACCATATTAGTTCCAGAATAGAGGCACAGGCCTTAGACATTTGTGTATATGTTCTACGATTAGTGAAGCCTATATCACAGTCAATTACACAATTGAAATCTCCCATTAACATTAAATTGCCTGACCAACCAACAGCTCCAGACTGAGCAAGTCAAACATATCTGGTTCATCTGAGTTCAGCCCATAAACAATACAAATAGGATATTCCTGCCCTTGAATTACTAACTGAATTATGGCTCATCTCTCCCTAGAATAACCCACTAATGGTCTAAGAACATAAGTCTCCAATTTCCTAGATTTCATTATGGCTGCACCCAGTATAGAGACTGTCTGGGATGTGAAAGTAGGAGTGTCATAACCAAGTGCTTAAGCAGCTGCAGATCTCTATAATCAAGATGTGTTTAGTTATTCCTACAATATGTGATTTATAAACCATTAGATCTTCCTGAATTCAGTGCCGCTTTCTGGGTTAGTTAAGCCTAGCTACATTTCAGCACGGAAACTTCAGCTTAGACATTGCGATAGTCTACATTTTGCGATTCCTACCCTTATTCTAGTTTCACCCTGCCTCCCTCTCTGAATTGAATTTGTAAGCAAAAAAAGAGGGCATTCTCACTCTGGTGAACCCGACCAACCCCACCATCAGAAAAACTTAATCTAAATTGTTGAAGAAAACCCCCAAAACTACATCCCTGTACCACCAGACACCAACCCATCCCACCCGGTCAGTCAGTGAAAAAGGAATCATCCCCCTTTACTGTTGCTGGAGTGACAGTCATGTGAAACCGCACCCCAGGTATCCCCACCGCCCAGCACACACCCATCTGTCCAGACACTTTGGCCTAGATGTATCAAGCCTTTTGCGATTCGTTAAGGCCAAAATTCACAGAATTTCGGCCTTAATGAATCGCAAACGGACATTTTGCATCTTTTGGGATGTAATAATAATAATAATACAGAAGCTTATTAAGCGCGAACAGCTACCTCTGCGGAGGTGTCCCGGCGCTAGCGAGTCCTACAGCAAGAGTGAGTAGACAGGAGGGAGAAGGATTATTGCATAAAAAACCAGGTTTTTAGGAGTTTCCTAAAGCTGGCTTCTGACGTGGCGGATTGGATGGCAGGGGGCAGGGTATTCCAAAGTTTCGCCGTGCCGGCTGAGAAGGACCTGCCTCCAAGTCTAGCTTTCCTCACGCGTGGTACAATTAGCTTGAGCAGGGAGTTTGAGCGCAGCTCTCGTTTTTGGTGGTAGCGGGGGAGTCGGAGTTTTAGATAATTGGGACACGATCCTTTTAGCGCTCTGAAAGCCAGGGTAAGCACTTTGAACTTAATTCTGCTTGCCACTGGCAGCCAATGCAGCTCGTGCAGATGCGGAGAGATGTGCTGCCTAAAAGGGACACGTTTTATCAATCTCGCAGCCGCATTCTGCACGATCTGTAAGCGTTGCACCGCATATTTAGGTAGACCAAGAAAGAGGCCATTAGAATAATCGAGTCGAGATGTGATTGTTGCGTGAACCACCGTTTTTCGACACTCGACTGGTAGCAGAGGCAGAATTTTCCGCAAATTTTTGAGTTTATGCAGGCAGCCAGCGGTAAGCTGTTGTATATGCGGCAAGAAAGACAAGTTCTCATCCCATTTTACTCCTAGATTTTTAGCCTGGGTGCTGGGAGATGGGGCAGGGCCCATTTCCGTTGGCCACCACAGATCCGGAGGGGGATGTTTGAGATTTCCGAAGAATAACACCTCCGTTTTGCTCGCGTTCAATTTGAGCTTGTTAGTGTTCATCCGTTTGGCCACGTCTTGAAGACAGCCCTTGATATTGCTGAAGGCTGCCTCGGACGTGTCTGTATATGGGAAGACTAATTGAGTGTCGTCCGCATAGGATATTGCCTTGACCCCCCATTTGGCAATCAAGGTGAAAAGCGGGGCCAAATAGACATTGAACAGCAGGGGGCTGAGTGCCGACCCCTGTGGGACGCCACACCAGAGATTTTTTGGTCTAGAGGAGAAGGGGCCCAAGGCCACTTTCTGGGAGCGATTAGTGAGATAGGAGAGTAGCCAGTTGAGTGCTTTGTCTCCAAGGCCTATGTCCTTAAGACGGGTCAGTAGTCTGCTGTGATCTACAGTATCGAAAGCAGCTGATAGATCCAGGAGCACCAGCCTAGCTGATGCCCCTAAATCTAGGGACCACCTGATAGACTCTGCAACCTCAATGAGGGCCGTCTCGGTACTGAAGCCGGCCCTAAAGCCTGACTGAGTTTCATGTAAGGCGTCGCTATCTTCAATAAAGTTTTTTAGCTGCCTCTGAATCATTTTTTCAAGCATTTTGCCGGGGGCTGCAAGAAGAGAGATGGGTCGGAGATTGTTCAGATCATCCGATGCGCCTTGGGGTTTTTTTTTCAGCGGAAGAAGAGTGGCCTGTTTCCAGCAGTCCGGAAACGTGCCCGTAACAATGGACATGTTCCATATGTGTAAGAGGGGAGCTGCGATTGCTTCAGACATTAATTTCCACAGTTTAGGTGGACAGGGATCATCCGGGGCTCCCGATTTACATTTTTGTGTTTCTTTTACTGCCTCAGAGAGGGTAATAGGCTGAAATTGATTTAAGGGGGTAGTGGGACATTCAGAAATTCTTAGCTCATCCATTAATGTCGGCTCGGGGTCCGTAAAAGTATCATAGACTTTTAGAATTTTGGTGTCAAAAAAGTCTGAAATGGATTCGCAGAGTCTTACCGAAGGGATAATATCCGTCTCGATAGCTCTGGGTTTGAAGAGGATTGAACAATCTTGAAAACTTCTTTACTCGATTGTTCTGCCTGTAGAATGGAGGCCTCAAAGAAGTTTTTCTTGGCTTTTTTGATAGATAAATGTAGAGCATGAAGAGCTTTTTTATAGCTGGATTTGGCTGAATCGCAATAATTTGCTCGCCACCGGCGTTCCAGTTTTTTACATTTACTTTTTTCGGCCATGAGTTCAGGGGTGAACCACGGTGCAGAGGGCGATTCTCTGCATGATGTAACAGTGCTGGCCGGCGCTATAGAGTCCACTATTTTGCTTATCCACACGTTCAGAGATGCAGCATCGGAGTTTGCATCCGAGGTAAGGGGTAGGGGATTTGCCCGAAGTGCTGGACACAGTATGTCAGCTGTTAGATTGTTCCATTTTCTCCGCACATAGGATCGTTTTCCTGTGATCTGAGATTGGAGGGGGATTGGGATTGTCATGGTGATTAAGTAGTGGTCCGTCCAGAGCAGTGGTAGCGGAGAGAAGGCTGTTGTGTTCAATATGTTGGAAAAGAAAAGATCCAGCGTATGCCCCGCTCGATGCATGTATGAGAAATTAGCAAAATAAGGAATCGTAAAAAATTGCGATTCCTTATTTTGCTTAAGCATTTAAGGAATCGCAATTTTGCGATTCCTTAAATGCCATGTATGAAGCAATTTCAATTTGCGAATTCAGGTTAAGAAATCGCAAATTAACACCAATTTCAGGTTGGTGTTAATTTGCGAATTCCATTCAAAATTCACAATTAAGCAATTTTGAAGGTGGCATGTGTTACACATACATGTCCATAGGGCATGTATGTGGGCCATATGCACACACACATGTAAGTTTCAGGGGTGCAGCAGGGTGTCCATGAGACACCACTGCACCCTTGCAATAATTCTCAAATTGCGATTAGCAAATTGCGAATTCGCAATTTGAGAATTATTTCACAATCATTCCTATGGGCCTCCTGGCCCATAGGAATGAATGGGAAATTGGCCTAGATGTATCATCGTTCCCATTTGCGATTTCTTAATAGCGATTTTTACTGAATCGCTATTAAGAAATCGCAAAATGGGATGTATGTTTAAAATCGCTTTTTTTGCGATTCCTTATTATTCCTAATTTGCGAATTCGCAAGTTGCGAATTCGCAAATAAGGAATAATTTCCCATTCATTCCTATGGGCCAGGCCAGAAGGAATTTCACAAAATTACCTTGTTTTGCAGGGACATCATCTGCATTTTTTGTCCCGAGTTCGCCAGCCATGTAGGGGAAACTTGCCAAACTCAGACATTTCTGAAAACTAGACACCCGGGGGAGTCCAGGAAGGTGTGGCTTACGTGTATCCCACAATTATTTCTTACCCCGAATACCATACAAAGCTCAAACATAGCTTAAAGAATACAAATTTTCCTCACAATTCTGTGTGGGAAAGTTGCGGGAACACCAGACAGACATGAATTTCCGTCCAACCAGCATTTGCCCAGGTCTCCCGATGAAAATGGTATCTCACCTGTGTGGGTGGGCAAGTACCCGCAACAGGGAAGGGCCCAGAACATATTGTGGAGACATCAAAATTATGTGTCCAAAAACAACCTGATTTTGCAAGGTGAGCACCTACATTTTTGGTCCCGGACTGCGCAGCCATCTAGGGAAACCATCCAAACCTAGACATTTCTCACAACTAGACACCAAGGCAGTCAAGAGGCATCAATATGCTTTATATTTTGACTTTCCTCACTGCCACTGATTTCATGGAGGTCGTTCCTTGATAAAAACAAAGGCAGTTAGGAAAGAAAGGGAAGGGGCACTATAGGGTACTCTTGTGCCTCATTCCATCTGGATGCACACACGGGGGCACAACATATGCCCCCTGTGTGTATGCACCCCCAGTTCCAGCAGGGCATGGACTTCATAGTCCATGCTGTGCTGGAGCTTCCATTGATGATCCCATTGCAGTGCCTATTTTATAGGTACTGCTGTGTAAATGCCAAAGAGTCGCCCACCAACGTCTAAAAAAGTAATGATACAGTGGGCAGTTCTCATGCATGTTTTGGAGGTGCGGCGCCTGTGCGGTCCATCCGTTGCATCATCAAACCCTTAATCAGGCCCTTTATGTTTACAATTTTACAGTATACTTTTTTATTGTTGGTAATTTATATTTTAGTAAACGGTTTTTGGTTTTGTGAGGGAATAGGGTGGTAAGTTAAATAAAGTACATGTAGGGTTAATGTCAAGTCAAGTCAAGTCAGAGAATTTATATAGCGCACTACATACCCAGAGGGTCTCAAGGCGCTTAGGGGGGGGGATTACTTGTCAAATATCCACGTTTTAAGTTGCTTTCTGAATGCTAGGTGGTTCTGGGTAAGGCGAAGGTAAGTGGGGAGTGAGTTCCATGTTTTAGCAGCCAGGTATGAGAAGGATCTGCCTCCCATGGTGGTCTTGTTGATGCGAGGAACAGTGGCGAGGGCTTGGCTGGAAGAACGTAGTTGGCGGGAGGGGGTGTAGAAGGACAGTCGTGAGTTGAGGCATTCTGGTCCGATGTCGTAGAGTGATTTGTGTGCGTGGGTTAGCAGTCGGAAAGTGATTCTCTTATTGACGGGTAGCCAGTGGAGGTCTTTTAGGTGACCAGAGATGTGTTCGTTGCGCGGGATGTCTAATATGATCCTGGCTGAGGCGTTTTGGATTCCTTGGAGTTTCTTCTGGAGTTTAGCGGTAGTACCTGCGTAGAGGGTGTTTCCGTAGTCCAGTCGGCTCGTGACCAGAGCATGGGTGACTGTTTTCCTGGTTTCGGTGGGGATCCAGCGGAATGTTTTTTTGAGCATGCGAAGAATGTTGATGCAGGATGAGGAGACGGCGCTGACTTGTCTGTTCATTGAAAGTGAAGAATCCAGGATAACGCCTAGGTTCCGTGCGTGGTCTGTCGGGATGGGTGCTTTTCCAAGGGCTTCCGGCCACCAAGAGTCGTCCCATGCAGAGGGGGATGTACCTAGGATGAGGACTTCTGTTTTATCTGAGTTCAGTTTCAGACGGCTGTGTTTCATCCATTCAGCAACTTCTTTCTTTCCTTCGTGCAGGTTAGTTTTGGCGGTGCTGGGGTCCTTGGTGAGAGAAAGGATTAGTTGGGTGTCATCCGCGTAAGAGATGATGTTGAGGTTGTGTTGGCGGGCGATGGTCGCGAGGGGGCTCATGTATACGTTGAAAAGGGTGGGGCTGAGTGAGGATCCTTGTGGTACGCCGCAGATGACTTCAGTGGCCTCGGACTTGAATGGTGGAAGGCGGACTCTCTGGGTTCTTCCGGTGAGGAACGAGGTGATCCATTCAAGTGCTTTTCCTTGTATTCTGATGTTCCTGAGGCGTTGTAAAAGGGTGCTGTGGCAGACTGTGTCGAATGCAGCAGAGAGGTCGAGGAGGATGAGGGCGACTGTGTCTCCATTGTCCAGTAGAGTTCGAATGTCATCTGTTGCTGCGATGAGGGCGGTTTCAGTGCTGTGTTTTGCTCGGAAGCCAGATTGTGAGGAGTCGAGGGATTTGTTGTCTTCGAGGAAAGCGGCGAGCTGGTTGTTGACAGCTTTCTCGATTACTTTGGCCGGGAATGGAAGAAGCGAAATGGGGCGGTAATTTTTGAGTTCGGTGGGGTCCGCTGTGGGTTTTTTCAGAAGGGCGGTGAGTTCAGCGTGTTTCCAGTTTTCCGGGAAGGTGGCGGAGTTGAAGGAGCAGTTGATGACGTCTCGGAGGTGCGGTGCTATGACAGAGTCTGCTTTGTTGAAGATGTGGTGAGTACATGGGTCTGTGGGGGATCCTGAGTGGATGGAATTCATCAGGCGGATGGTGTCCTCAGTGGAGATTGGGTTCCAGTCGTTAAGGGTGTTCGAGGGGGGAGGATGTTCAACATATGGTTGGGTGGGTTGGTCTCCGGGTTGGTTGTCGAAGCTGTTGTGGATGTCTGCAATCTTGTTGTGGAAGAATGAGGCTAGGGAGTCACAGAGGGCTTGAGAGGGGGTGATGTCGTTGGAGTTGGCCGAGGGATTGGAAAATTCCTTGACGATGTTGAAAAGTTCCTTGCTGTTGTGGGAGTTGTTGTCAAGTCGATCTTTGAATGCTGTTTTCTTGGCCTTTCGGATAAGTTGGTGGTGAGTGCGGGTGGCGTTTTTGAAGGCGTCCTTGGTGCTGGTGGTTGGGTCTTTTTTCCAGGCCTTTTCAAGGGAGCGGCAGAGTGCTGATAGATTTTTATTGCTAATATATAATATGTTGTCGGTTCTGTAGGGGCATATTCTGAAATTATAGTACTTTTTAAATTAATTGCTAATAATATTTAAATCAGGAATTGATAATTATGCATGCATATTTTTCATTTTGGAAATATTACATTTATTATAAAAAAATATGTATATATATTTTCCTTACTGTTGGTTACACTGCAGTGTGAATAGTAACCTCCGAAGTCCTGCACTCTTCCTTCTGATGTGTGGATTGAGGTGGTAATAGTAAATCGAACCCATCCACAGTGCAACACTACTGTTCATTAAATTGGAGTGGAGATAGTAAATGTAAGCTATGGGGAGTTCAAAACTTTCAATTTAGTGTAGTAAAAAAACATGAGAGGGCAAGTCTGATTTACGTGAATGATGGTGAGTGAATGACTAACATATATTTAATTGCTATCTGGTGGTAGAAAATCTGGACAGGAAAGCATTCTCCTACTCTGGATATGTGATGATCACTCCAGTACTGATTTTAGGTTAGCTAACTCAGATCGGATAAAACAAATGTCAAAGTTTAATTTAGCTTCAAGCTTTCTATCCAGCCTCATATATAGGAGACTTGCACTATAGTTCATCAAAGGAAGCAGAAGTTTGGACCGTTGAATTGTACCTGAAACAAGGCTCATGTTAAAATTAATGTAACAATGAGAAATAGAACGTATGAACTGGAATGTAAAATCCTAATAAAAGAGGTTATCCAAGTGGAAATGAAGATTAATTCTGAGAAGGTGTGTGAGATGTTTGAGCCCCTTAGTTTAAGGGATGAATGTATAGCTTTTCTTTGAAGGATGCTCTCATAATTACTCTTTAGAACTTATAGAAAAATAGACCAGAAACATTTGCAGATTGTGATCAAGCCTTTGGACGCTTCTCTATTAAGGAATGTTGTAGGCCCATCTGTAAGGACCACCTAAGAAATGAGAAAGCAACATCAGATGGCCAAATGTCTTATCAAACGAGGTGCAGAAGTAACAAAATGATGGAAAGCATCCAATTTAACAAAAATTAAGTAGAGAGAGGAAGGTGGTTCGACAAAGAGAGCAAAATACTCACTCCATACAATAATTGATCATAATGAATACTTGCCAATTGGCCTTGTTGCCTCACAAATGTCTGTAGCCAGCTCTTTCCTTGGTTCTATACCTCTACACATGATATAATGTCCAAGGTGTTCTACATCATGTACATTAAATTTACATTTATCCTTATGAACAGTCACACTCTTGTCCCACAAAATGCATAACACTTTCTGTAACATCTCATCTTGTTGATACTGATCATCATCACAAATAAGGATATCACCCTGAAAATTCTGGGCACCCTGCACACCCCTGAAAAGAAAATCCATAAGTTCTTGAAATATGCTCGCAGCTGATGAAAGTCCAAAAGGCAGTCTAATAGACTTGTGTGCACCAAAAGGAGTTAGGAACATGATCAAATACTGAGAGTCCTTATTTATATGCACATAGTGATATGCTAACGATAGGTCTATAATGCTCAAGACTTTACCATTTTCCTATTGCTCTAATATTTCATGAATCTTGGGCAATGACTGTCAATCTGCTACAATATTGCTACTTGAAGCACTTACATTGAATCAAAGTCTTATTTCACCAGATTACCTGCTTGTTTTCACTACACTTGAAGTTCACTTCGCTGAATCCACAGGTTTACTAATGGCATCTTCACGTAAATTGCCCAAAAACACTAATAAGTCTTCACTCACACTTAGGACCCAATTACAAGTTTGACGATGTGGCAGCGGGACTGCCCCACCGCTGCACTGCCAAACCAGCGAGAGAACCACCCACCATTTAATTACTTTTTTAGTCATTGGCATGCCTTTATTTGGCATTTCCACTGGAGTGCCTGTCAAATAGGCACCACAATGGGAACGTAAAAGGAAGGTCTAGTACTGCATGGACTGTGAAGTTCATGCTGCTGAAACTGGAGTGCATGACACAAGTGGGCACATGTTGTGCCCCCCATGTTCATTCACCTGGAGTGAGGCACAAGGGGGCCCTGTAGGGCCCCTTTCTTTCCTCACAGCCGCTGTTTTCATGCAGGAAAGACCTGCATGAAGTTAGTGGTGGTGAGGAAAGTCATAATATGCTTGACGGACAGCAGCCGAACCGCCAAGCATATTGATGCCTCTTGACTGACACACCACCACCAGGGAACGGCGGTTCCCTGGTGGAGTCGCTGGTCCCAGGGCAGCCTGAGGACCACCAGACATGTAATTAGGCCCAATATGGCATTCCCTGACCTTTAAGTAACAAGGACAGTATTCTTCCTCAAAATTATCTCATGCTGGAAACCATTCACACATGCAACTTTACTTCTAAAAACCTCTTTAAACTCGCCTAGTAACGCTTTCACAACAACTGACTGTTGGCACTACTGTGACTCAACCATTAAAACTTCACCTTT
The DNA here is from genome assembly GCF_964263255.1 of Lissotriton vulgaris. NCBI lineage: Eukaryota > Metazoa > Chordata > Amphibia > Caudata > Salamandridae > Lissotriton > Lissotriton vulgaris. The sequence goes on along the minus strand of NC_141689.1, from coordinate 1,715,750,627 downwards.
GTAATCAGTATCCAATGTAACAGGATCCTTAGTTCCAGGTTTTGAGAATGACATCAATCCAGCCCTGATTATGTCCCATAAAGACATCTTTTAAATGGACAAGAACATAAATTGAGCTCTCACACATCAATGATAGAACATAAACAGATTCTCAACGAAGTCCAACATTTGAATTGCGAAGTCCCCAAGGGCCCTACGATTCACGGAAAGCAACCTTTACAACAACTCATTCACAACGAAGGGCCTGAACCACGACTCCTTAACAATGACTGAACCTGAATCACAAGTCTTTTAACCAGTACTGCATTTACAACTACCTCTGGGACAAATCTTGTCTCAATCCCCAGATTCAAATACAAGACCAAAGGTGGGAAATCCTTCACGGTTCTGGCAGCCAAAGCCTGGAACAACCTTCCTGCCAACCTTAGACTTACAGAAAATGAGAACAATTTCAGAAAACTCCTCAAGACATGGGTCTACCAACAACCAGACTCTTCTGTTTTGGCTGCCATTTAGTTCCATACCTGCATCACACTCCACTCTTTTCAGTCATCTTCCGCAGCTTGCCCAGCGCCATGATGCTCCCCTGGGAGCGAACGTCCGCGCTTTACAAATGCACATAAATATCAAATAAATATCAAATAGATGGCAATCTTAGGTTTGTATATGAAAGATGTATTACTATTAATAAAATGGTGGATGGCTGCATTGCATGTGGTTTTGTAGAGTGGATTTTTTTAACAAAATAAGTTTAGGAAAACTTTTTCAAAAATACGTTTATTATGTGAAAACAGGTTTAAATTTCGTTGTAAATGCATTAACGGTAAAGGTATACTCGCGGTAAAAATAAATAACTTTAAAATGTAAGCATTTTGGTAAGTATCAAAAGTAAGTATTACGAGTAATATATATATATATAAATATCCAGAGTGTATTGTATTCCACATTCCAGTTACAATACGTCAAGGCCTCCGAAGTTTCCATATAGTATGATTATATTAATTATAGTCAAGTCACTCTACGTGTTTCAGAGCCTTTTACTCCTGGTTTACAAGTAAAAGTGAAATGCGGAGTTAAGATTATCGCCGCTTTAGCGGCAGGAAACTGCAGCTAAAGCGGCGATAATTGGCTTGATAATATGCCAATGAGAATTCCAATAGAAGCCCATGTTTAACCCAGAACATGGACTTCTATTGGAATTCTCAAGGGCATATTATCAAGCCCATTATCGCAGCTTTAGCTTAGTGGGTATGACAATTATCAACAGTCTCACACTAAACAACAATTCAAAGGAAGAAAAGGAAACTAAACAAATCCAAAATTCTTTGTTCATGTAGTCCCACCACAGTAGGCCAACGCTTAATGCAGTCTTACCCTAGTGGGTAAAAATAAAGCACCTAACAAATTTCAGTCTACAACCTTAGTTAGAAACCACGGGGCCTATTAGCAAGCTGAAGTATTGCCGCTTTTTTGGCGAATTGTGCAGAGAAAGCGGCCTACCTCAAGCCCACTTTGCATGTCAGCGAAAAACATCGCTAATAACATGCAAAGTGGGCGTTCCCACGTCCAACCACATGTAAAATGTGGTTGGAGATGGGAACACCCTATTACCAAGGCAGGCGTTGGGAGAAGAAGACCTGCAATAAACTTGTTTATCGCAGGTCTCCCAACGCCTGCTCTGACCAGGTGTTAAGGCATTGATAACATGGGGGTGTGGATCATACAGCTGAATCCAACCCCCCATATTATCAAGGCACACATTAGCGCGTGAAAACAACATTTGTTTTCATGCGCTAATGTTCCATATCGCCGACTATCACCGGATTTAATTTCACCTACCTGTTGCGCATTAATAATTACGCGCTAACACGGCGAATAAATCCGGCGATAGCCGGCGATATGGAAATGTGCGATGTGCGTTATATAACGCACATCTAGATAGTATGCCCCATAGTTTTGCCCGTAGAAAGCTATTTTCGCTCATTTAGCCTTCCACTTGCTGTTTTTACACACCAGAGATCTGTATCAAATGAAAAATAACAGGTGAGATACCATGAACAATATAAATCAGAATTTACATTAACACAAACATAACTCTGCTAAGTATCAGTGGGGAATAAAAACATTTGTTAAAAACAATTGCTTTCATGCGGCACAGCATCTAGTCATAAAATATGGGAAGACATTAGAATCCATATTAGGATACCCTAGGCATACTGAAAGTGCCTTATCACCAGTATGTCCATCTGGGTACATGGTGTGGTACTTGATTATAATTTTTAATTTGAGTCGTCTCAATTCCTGCACTCGATCACCCCCTCTTTCTCTTATAGGGACATTACCTCCTCGTTAGTCTTCCTCGCCACATGACTTACATAGTGAGCTTCAGCTCCATGACAGAACCATCCAAAGTAAAAAAAGCCTCCCATCCCCTCCCAACATGGCCGACCAGTCACCCCTGACCTCTATAAGGGGCGGGCCGGCCCAACCAACAGCCTGTTTTTTTTTCTGCGCGATTCTCTCCAGAGGCGCTGTACAGGTAAGGTTGGACCTGCTCTAGTTGGTCCATGGGTTTTGGGTTGGAGGTCCTGCCCTAGCGGACCCTGGGACCTGGGACTTAAATTCCCCCCCCCTTCCTTCCCCCGGTCCTGTGGGGCCGGTTGGGTGCTGCCTTAGGCGTGCCAGGGGTGTATAGGGGGGGGGGGGGCGGCCGGGGATGTGGGGTTGTATGCCCTGGTATGTTTCCGGTCGTTAGTTTGACGCTCGCCCCTTTCGGGCTCTGGTGTCCGGCGCTGGGGGTTTCCCTATTTGTATCAGGGGCTTCAGTTGCTTTCAGGCCCCTGGCGTGGGGCGGCCGCCGTTCCCTTGCTTTGGAGCAGTGTTGGGAGCGGGCCCGGCCTCCTTCGGGATTACGCGAGTGGGCCTGTTTGTACAGCGCGTCCCTGTCTGCCGCTGCGGCTGGGCGGGAGCGTTCTTACTGCGGCTTTCGGGTGCGGTCCTCTGGGACGCTGCTGGTGCTGCCATCGGTCGCTCGTGCCCCGGGGGTTGATTCAGCAGGTCCTGGTGCTCGTTTCGCGGCGCTGGACGCTGCCGCCGGTGTTGGTGTTTTCTTGCCTTCAGGAGGCGGCTCGAGGCCGCGCTGGGATTGGCCCGGGCGCATTCCGCCCCTTGTGGGCGGGGTTTCACGCCGGACGCAGTTGTTTTGTTTTTGATCACCTGCAGCTGGGCTCCCCGGCTGCCTATTTAATTTCCCGGCGTCCTGGGTGCCCCTGAGTTTCTCCACTTCTTCGACTGTGGTGGTGTGTTGCTCTTGATGATGGAACAGGATTCTGTCGGGGGGGGCCGGTGTCTGACTCCGGGTCTGCGATGCCCTTTACTGCACAGTCCCTACAATTGATGATTCAGTCTGCTGTGGCTGATGCCCTTGCACAGCGTGATGCCCAGGGCCCTCCCTCGCCAAAACGTCCTCGAAGGGACCCCACTCCTGGGTCTGATGCGGAGGGGGAGGAGGAGGATCTCCATGGCCGGTACATCCAGGGTCAGGAGCTTCGTGAGGTTCTTTCCCACATCAAGGAAAACTTGGCTTTCCCTCCTCCTGCGGCGGAGGATGTTTCCGAAGATTTCTTTGTACAGTATCAACGCAAGGCTCCGGACTCCCTTCCTCTGCATGCATCCGTAAAGAAGGTCATTGAGGAGGAGTGGTTGGATGTGGACAAACAGTCCTTCCCTCATTTTTTGTCTAAACGTTATGCTGTTGATGAGTTCACTAGAGATTTCCCTCAGGCGGTGCAGGTGGACTCTCTGGTGGTGGGGCTGTCTTCCCAGGGTTCCATCATTTCGGAGGACGCCTCCCCCTCTGACCCTGTGGACAAGCGCGTGGAGGCTGCTGCTAAACGTTCTTATGCTGCGGCTAATTTCACCATCAGGGCCTCGACCTATTTGTCTTGCACTGTGCAGTCTTTGTTGAAGGACTTCCAGTCCCTGGGTGAGCTCCTGGATCAGGGGGCTGATGTGGTTCCGACCCTTGCCTTGATGGAACAGCAGACGCGCCTCCTGTCAGACATCTACTTTGACACTCTGGGTGCGGCGGCGGCCGCTGGGGGTGCGGCGATACAGGCCCGGCGTCAGATCTGGCTGCGGCATTGGAAGTCGGAGGCGGCCCAGAAGGCTTTACTCATGAAGATACCGTTTTCTTGGGCTAAGTTGTTTGGCCCTCCTCTGGATGTGATGATTAAGAAATCTGCTGAGGACCGCAAGTTGCTGGCTCCCATCAAATCATCTGGGGCCCGCTTCCCTGGTCGCGGCCGGATTTTCTCCTCGTCTTCCAGGGGTAAGGGCGGTGCGCCCTTTCGTGGGAAGGGTCGTGGCCGAGGCGCCCCTTTCTTCAACAAATCCCGGTCTCAGCCTGCTGCTGCAGCTTTCTCTGCCGCCCCGAAGTCCTGACTTTCGGCCGTCTCCCTGCGGGGTGTTCCCTGTGGGGGGCCGTCTCCGCCACTTCGTCCCGGCCTGGGAGGAGTCTGTCACGGATCTTTGGGCTCTTCAGATTGTGAAGGAGAGATTTTCCATCGCCTTCTCGTCCCCTCCGCCGGATTTTTTCCTCGCTACGCCCCTGCCTTACTCCCTGGTCAAGAGACGGGCCTTGCTGGCCGGAGTTCAGGACTTGCTTGCCAAGCGGGCCATCTGCCTGGTCCCACCCTCTCAGAGGGGTTCTGGCGTCTACTCCATCCTTTTTCTGGTAAGGAAGGTTTCTGGGGATTTCCGGCCTGTTTTTGATTTGAAGTGGTTGAATTCCTATATTCCACATACTAAATTCAAGATGATCTCTCTGCAGGAAATTCTGCCTCTTCTGGTTCAAGGCGAGGTGGTGGCTTCTCTGGATCTCCTCGACGCCTACCTCCATGTTCCGGTCCATCCGGTTTCTCAGTCCTTCCTCAGGTTCTGCGTTGGAGGTTCCCACTATCAGTTCCAGGTACTTCCGTTTGGCTTGTCATCTGCCCCGAGGGAGTTTACTAAAATCCTGGCTCCCCTGGTGGGTATTCTTCACCAGGAAGGGATCAGGGTTTTTCCGTACCTGGACGATTGGTTAATTTCTGCCTCTTCTTTTTCCAAGGGGATGCTGCACGTCGGTAGGGTCTGCGAGGTGCTCTCCTCCCACGGCTTCCTGATCAACAAGCGGAAGTCACATCTGTCCCCCACTCAGGACTTGGCCTTTATTGGGGGTCGTCTGGACATGGTGCTGGGGAAGGTGTTCTTGCCTCTGGGTCGCCGGGACACTTTGTGGCGGGATCCGGGGTCCCTTCTGGCTTGGGGTTCCGCTCCTGTTCGCCTCTGGCTAAGAGTTCAGGGCCTGATGTCAGCGACCATCAATGTACTCCCCTGGGCTTGCCTCCACCTTTATCCCTTGGTCAACCATCTGCTTTCCTTCTGGGAACCCCGCTCGGAGGATTACGAGTTCCTGGTCCCGGTCTCCCCTCAGCTTCGTTCGGAGTTGGGTTGGTGGAGTCTCACCTCTCCGAGGGTCTTCCGTTCTTGGTGTCCCCGTCCCGGATTGTCACGACCGATGCCAGTCTCCTCGACTGGGCGGCGACCTTGGGCGCGGGGTAGGTTCAGGGGCGTTGGGATCTCCTACAGTCACGCTGCTCCTCGAACTATCGGGAGTTGAAGGCGGTCCTCCTGGCCTGCCGTCATTTTGCTCCTTCTCTACGGGCTCACCATGTCTTAGTCAGGACAGACAACCAGGTCGTGAGGATCTATGTCAACCATCAGGCGGGTGCAGAATTCGCTCCCTTTGGTTGCTGACTCAGGAGTTGTTGTCTTGGGTGGAGTCGTCGGTCCTGTCTCTTCGGGCTGTCTATCTCCCGGGGTCCGACAATGTGGAGGCGGATCGTCTGAGTCGGATCTTTCCGTCTTTGTCCTGTCTCTCCCTGAATCCGGTGGTGTTTCACCGCCTGGTGTCTCGCTTTGGTCTGCCGCTGGTGGATCTGTTCGCGGACGGGGAGTCGGCCCTCCTACCCAGGTTCTGCTCTCTCCTCCCGGTTCCGGGGGTGTGGCGTGTGGATACACTGTCTTTCCCTTGGCCCTCCGGTCATCTGTACGCATTTCCCCCATTCCCCCTGATCCCTCGGGTCCTCTGCAACATTCGCTTGGACAGGGCCAGGGTGCTTTTGGTGGTTCCCGGCTGGGTTCGCCGCCCCTGGTACCCTCTCCTTTGCGAGTTGGTGGTTCAGGCCTGCTGGCCAATCCCGGATCTTCCTTTTCCTTTGATGGGCCCCCCGCTCCCGCAGTCGGTGTTGCGCCGGCTCCATCTGCAGGCCTGGCTCTTGAACGGGTGATGTTGCTTGCTCGGGGTTGTTCTTCAGGAGTGGTGGATTTGCTGCAGGGCTCTCGCAGGTCTTCCACCTTGTCCTCCTATGCCCGGCACTGGTCTTCTTTCTCGCGTTGGTGCGATCTGCAGGGTGCTGACCCCGCCTCCGTGGATCCCTTGCGGGTCTTGGATTTTCTTTCTGAGGGGTTTTCCTTGGGTTTTGCCCCTTCATCCCTGAGGGCCCAGTGGGCGGCCTTACGGGCCTTCCGCAGTCCAGATTTCGACGGGCTGGATTCCGTGGTGGCTCGTTTGCTCCGGAGTTGTTTTCTCCGTCGCCCTCTGACGCTCTGCCTGTCTCCCCCTTGGGATCTCCCTCTCGTTCTGCGGGCCCTTCAGGGTCCCCCCTTTGGACCCCTGGCCTCGGTGGCTCTGAGGTTTCTCACTTTTAAGGTGGTTTTCCTGGTGGGCATTGTGTCTGCCGAGCGGATGGGCGAGCTCGTTCGTTCCTCCGCTCTCCTCCCTTCTTGCGGGTTTTGCCTGACCGGTTGGTCCTCCGTCATGACCCCCGGTTTCTTCCCAAGGTTCCTTCCTTGGTGAACCGGTCTCGGGAGGTGTCTTTGCCTTCTTTCCCTCCCGACACGGATCCTTCCCTGTCCTTGCTGGATGTCCGGTGTGCTGTTTTGATTTATCTTGAGCGCACGTCTTCCCTTTCCCGGTGTGATAGCCTGTTCTTGACTTTCGGTCCAGTTCATTCGGGCCACAAGCCCTCTCTTTCCACCTTGAGTCGCTGGCTGAAACAGGCTATCCTACTTTCCTATGCTTCACTGGGTTCGGTTGTTCCGGGGGGGGTCCAGGGTCATTCCACTAGGAGTGTATCTGTGTCCTGGGCCTCCTTCAAGGGTATCTCCATTGAGGAGATTTGTCGGGCGGCAACGTGGTCGTCCCCCCACATGTTCATGGAACATTATCGTGTTGTCTTGGGTGGTCCTGTTCCTGAGGACTTCGCTGGGGCCGTTCTGAGTGCTGGAGCTGTGGCTCCTTGATGGCCCTTTGTTTATGTCTTGATTCAGGTTTACTGATATTCCTGTTTTCTTTTCATTTGTACGGAATAAACCTTGTGTTGGTTTTCTGCTTCACCTTGTCTTGTTGTTTTTCTTGTGGTCAATGAAGCCTTTTGGCTTGGGTATTTGCTCACTATGTAAGTCATGTGGCGAGGAAGACCAACGAGGAGGTAATGCCCCGGTTACTTACCGGTAATCTTCATTACTCCGAGTATAGTCTTCCTCGCCACATGAGTTCCCTTCCCCCCTCCATGTCTGGCTATCGGCTTCATTGTTTGCTTGGTGGTTCAGGCTGTTGGTTGGGCCGGCCCGCCTCTTATAGAGGTCAGGGGTGACTGGTCGGCCATGTTGGGAGGGGATGGGAGGCTTTTTTTACTTTGGAGGGTTCTGTCGTGGAGCTGAAGCTCACTATGTAAGTCATGTGGCGAGGAAGACTATACTCGGAGTAATGAAGATTACCGGTAAGTAACCGGGGCATTATCTAACACACAGAAGGACAACGCGTACTATTCTGGTTATGGTGGGTTGCAAAATGCCTCGTTATCAGATACTGTTTATTGTTATGTTTTATGGCTCTTAAATGCTCCAAAACACGTTTCTTAGACCTGTGTATCGTACTCCCAATATAATACTTGTTGCACTGGCATCTAAGGTCATACACAACAAACTCCGTATTGCAGAAAAAGTGTCTCATGATTTTAAACGGTCTACACGCTAGGGACAAATGTACTTCCTTGCAATATGTACTATACTTGCAGGATTCACACCTGCCACATGTAAAGAACCCTTGTACAGTATTGTGTCCTCTGTCTGGTGTAGTTAACGTTGTGCAAACAATATCCTTCAAGGACTTAGCCTTCCTATAAGTTATTTGTGGGTGCTCCTCCAAATATTTGGCTAAGTCATTGTCGGTTCTTAACACATTCCAGTATTTGTCTAGAACCTTTCTCACCTCTCTCGCTTGTTTGTTAAACGTGGTAATAAACCTGACTATCTATGTCTCAGGTTCAGACATGTTCTTCCCTTTCAACAAGTCAGTTCTTTCTCTTCTATCTACTTCCAAACAAGCATTTTCAATGCATTTTAAAGTGTACCCTCTATTTTGAAATCGGTCAATCATAATCAGTATCTCTTTTTCATAATCTTCAATCGTACTGCTATTTTGATTGGCTCTGAGGAGCTAATCCAAAAGAATACTTCTTACGAGATTCCCCGGGTCACAGTTCTGGGCATGTAGCAGGCTGTTTCTCGCTGTCTCTTTCCTAAAGAGGACGGTATTCAGCTTGCCGTGTGTAACCTGTATCTTCAGGTCTAAAAATTCAATGGTTTCACTATTAAGATGGCTTGTAAAAGTTAGATTCAAAGTATTGTCATTAAGGATTTCCACAAAATCTAAAGCTTCTTTGGCATCACCTTCCCAGACACAAAATATGTAGTCTATATACCAGGTCCAAGCTCGTACATGGTTTTTATACGGGTCTAGGTTCCTGACCACCTATTCCTCCCACCAGCCCAGGTAAAGACCTGCGAAACAAGGGGCGATCATTTCGGACACTTACATTTTAAAAAGTCATGTTCTTCTGGTTCCAACAAACCTTTATCCTTTCATTCCCCCAACTATTCTTGGTAATTTTTATTGGCCTGGTTATTTTTGTTCATTGAACTCTACTCGTACTTGGTGATATCATTGACCTGGTTCAACCACTCTTAAACATACATTTCTTTGGACAAAACAAGAACATTTCCACCCTTATCGGATTTCTTTATTACTATGCTTTCAGTATTTCTGAGGAATGTATAGCTAGCATGTGTGCATTAGAGAGATTGTTTTTACTGTATTTTCTAGATCCAGAAAGACGTTTTAATTCTTTTATAGCACCTCTCTCAAAGACGTCTATTGCCTCATTAGCTATATGCGGCAGAAATATAGATTTGGGCCTAAAACCACTATTGTGGTTCAGATCCAATCTTATGTTTTCATTAATCAAATTAATGTAGGTATCTTGACTCATTATTGGATCTCCCTCCAGATCATGTAGGGTGTGCAGTAGATGTATGTCACTTATCAGATTATCACTTGGTGTTTCAATTATGTCACTTACAGGTACATTGGCCTTAGATGCGAACCATTTTTTGAGTCTCAATATCCTGGTAAACTGGAAAAGATCGATACGTCCCTGGGTATAGTCAAATTTTACAGAGGGCCAGAAAAAACCACAATCTTTACATCAATTATTTTAGTTGCTTCTTCTGCCCCATTGTTCTTGTTCCCACAGGGCTCACTATATCTTCTCTTTGAGAGATGCTTGATTTATATCCTGCTCTCCCGCCTCAACCACGACCTCTTTTCCCACCGGCATTCGGTTTGTGTTGACCTGCCATTCTTCCTTGGGCCTTCATTGTAAATTCTTTTAAAATTAAGAGCCATATTATGAAGAAAGGTCGATACATTATCTCTGCTTTAATCAGCAGGAAACTGCAGCTAAAGTGGCGATAATGAGCTTGATAATATGCCCTTGTGAATTCCCATAGAAGCCCAGGTTCTGGTGTTAACCTGGGCTTCTATGGGAATTCACAAGGGCATATTATCAAGCCCGTTATCTACGCTTTAGCGGCTGTTTCCTGCCGATAAAAGCGGCGATAATGTATCAATCTTTCTTGATAATATGGCCCTCAGTCTTTTGCTCCCGAGCTTACTGGACTTGTCAGGGTTTCTTCACCCCTTTCGCTAGTAGTTGGTCCATCATCACTGTTGTTAGCTCCTTGTTCTTTTGTGCTGCCAGTGGCCTTGCTTGTATCAAACTATTTTTTCTATAGAAGAGCTGGTCATGAGCAGGTGATCATATCGTTTTGCAAATGTTAAAATGTGCCTTTTTCATAATCAACTAAATCGCGCAAAAACGTTTTCTGTTTTTTTCTTTAATTTCACTTTTGATTTTATATAGTCTTTGTTTGATTTTGCCATTGTTGTTTTAGAACTCTTCATTGCCACAGGCTGCCTTCAATTTCAATGTTATTTCTTCAATCTCACTGGCAATTTTATCACACTGCTTTTTAGCATATTTCACAAGGAGTTCTAACATTACAATGGAACATTGGTGACTATTTGTAGCCCATTCTCCAACTAGATCGGGGTCAGGGTCGTTGAATATGGGGTAAAGAAAATTCGAAGGCCCCTTGGGATACGGCCTGACTCCACTTTTGCAGCGTAGTGGCCTCCCACCATTTGTTTTTCTCAAGTTTGATCAGTTTCCACAGTTTGTTCCATAGTGCCTTCCTTGAAGAACCTCCATCGGCTGAATGTGATATATCAGCCTGTTCCTCATTTTGTAGTAATGTTTGTTTATCATAAATCCTGCTGGTCGCCTCACATCTCTTCACATTCCTAGACAAGGCAATTATATATATATGTTGCAATATTGCACTGTAAAATGCCCTCATACTAAAGGCAATCAGAGCGTCCAACTTGGCATGTTAGACATCGGATTGCATACTCACTCTAAACCTTTAAAAATACACTTTCAACCATATATACATGTACTTAAAAGTACCTTTGCCACCCAAAAACCCATACTCACCCTAAATACCAAAATTACCCTTGCCACCCAAAAACCCATACTCACCCTAAACCCTTAAAAATACATATGCAAGTGTATTTTTGGGTGCCAAGGGTAATTTTGGGATTTAAGGTGGGTATGGGTTTTTGGGTGGCAAAGGTACTTTTTAAGTTTTGAGTGGGCACAGGTTTTTGGGTGGCAAGGGTTATTTTAGGGTATAGGGTGGGTATGGGTTTTGGGTGGTAAGGGTATTTGTAGGGTTTAAGGTGGGTATGGTTTTTGGTTGGACAAGGTAATTTTAAAAACAGTCAGACAGCTACTAAATCCTCCATCCAAACAGTTTTATATCCACTCAATCTTCAATACAGACTGGTATATATATAATAGATATTTAAATTTCAAACAAAACTACATTCACTGGATGATGTCATCAGTGATGTTATTTGAGATGTTATCAGTGATGTCATCAGTGATGTCACTGGCCATGTCATGAATGGTGTAATATGTGACATCATTACCAGTGCATTGCGGGCGCACAAGTTATAGTCAGCACAACTAACTATAATGGAAAGGGGCGACCATTCGGTCCCCCCGAACGTATGGTGGAGTACCACGATCCCCCCGGGAAGCCATCTTGGGCGGGAGGCGAGTCTCGGCTGGTATGCCCGAAGTGGCGTAGCCGGGGCGCGCCTTTTTCCCGCCCTAGAGTGGGCTGGCCTAGACACCGACGCGGCCGGCCACGCCCTCGGAGGCAGGCGGGGGCGGGTTTACGCCCGCCCTGAAGACGGATAAAAGGAGCGGAAGCCAAGAAAGCATCCTCTTGTTCCTGTGCTCTGAAGCTGCACCTCCCCGCTGCACGTGAGCTCGAGACGGAACGAAGAGCCAATTTTGAGCGTTGTAATCTTTCTTTTTGTCTTACAGATATCCCGTCTGAGAATGCCCAAGAAAGTCGGAAAGCGGGTCGGTACCGAGCAGATGCTCCGCATGCCCATGAAGGAGATAACCGATCTGAAGAAGAAGGTGGAGGCTAAGGACGGGGCGGGAGGACCGAAACGGCCTTTGCAGGGAGCAGTCCCCGGTGGAAAAAGCAAGAGGCCCAGAAGGGGAGCACTTGGGGGAGACACCCCGGTTCCCGATACCCCACGTGAGGAGCCAATCCCGGTGCCGAAAGAGGGGAATCCAATTCCTGTGGTGGTCACCCCCGTGTACAGGGAGGATATGCCCCCCGAGTTAGCGGCACAATTGGCAGCGTGGTTGGGAAAAGATAGCGAGGGCGCCACGGCTGACGACGCACGGGCAGTAATGAGGCAGCTGCGGGAATCTAGGGAGGCTGCGAAGGCAACATCTTCTGTTCCCCCACAGGTTCCGGCGGCTGGAAGTACAGCAGGCCCAAGTTCGGTGACAAGCACGGGGTCTACTTCAGGTAAGCGGCCATTGCCGATTGCGGGGGAGGGGTCTGTACCTTCTCGAAGGGAGAAGATTGCCCAGCATGTCCCACTAGAAATTAAGGAAATGATTTGGGCGGATAAGTATGTAAACATGTTTTCATTGCTTACCGACCATTACGAGATAGAGCATGTGAAGAGCCAAAAGGAGCTCATGCATCCGAGTGTTTGGCGCGCAAAAATGGCCGCCTTTAAGGTTGACGAGAACATCGGTACTTGGGGCAGAGCGTGGGGCATATTTACCTCCATCATGGGCGAGCGCAGGCCCGAGTTGCTGACCGAGTTACCCATTTATCAGTCACGTATTATGGAGTATTTTGTGGCATATGGGGGCAATCAGTGGTTCTGCTATGACAATCTTTTTAGAAAAGCTAAGGAACACAACCCATTGTTGACTTGGGATTGTTACGACTCCGTGTCATGGCAAAAAATGGAGAGTACAGGAATGTTGAAGGTACCATTGGTAGGGAGTAACGGAGGAGAATCTTCCCGCCAAAACTCTGGGACGCCCTTTCGGACGGGTGCAGGTAATGAGTACCACTCGAAACCGAGTGGCAACACAGGGAAAAGGGGGATCTGTTGGAATTTTAACAGAGGGAAATGTACGAGGCCCCAGGGGTCATGCAAATTCAGACATGAGTGTGGGGGGTGTGGGCAGCCATCCCATCCTGAGTCCTTGTGCAGAGCCAAAACGGGTGATAACGGTGGTAAGGGAGGCGCCAAACAGGTCTGATATAGTCCAAGGGGCGCCTTTACCTACCCCGATTGATACCATGGCAATGATTCCTTGGCTCAACGAATACCCGGATCATGCTTCCGCTGGGGTGTTGCGAAACGGGTTCTCATATGGTTTCCGCATCCCAGTGGGGGATTTTCAGGGTGTAGCAAACTGTAAGAATCAACTGTCGGTCTTGCAGCACGCGGCGGTGGTACAGGTAAAGATTGGGAAGGAGGTGACTCGAGGTCGTGTTGCCGGTCCATTCGATTTGCCACCGGTGGTTAACTTTGTTTGTTCCCCTCTAGGGGTGGTCCCCAAGAAGGACCCGGGTGAGTTTCGGCTGATACATAACTTGTCAGCCCCACGTGGTCTTTCCGTGAATGACGCGATAGACCCGGAAGTGTGTTCAGTGCGGTATGCATCTTTCGATGAGGCCGTAGCCATGTTGAATCGCCTGGGGCCCGGGGCGCTGATGGCGAAATCAGACATCGAGTCAGCGTTCCGGTTGCTCCCGGTACACCCAGACGATCAGCGTCTTCTTGGTTTCATGTTTCCGGGTCGCTATTACATGGATAGATGTATGCCAATGGGGTGCTCGATTTCATGTGCCTATTTCGAGAAGTTCAGTTGTTTTCTGCAGTGGGTATTCACAAGGAATACAGGTTTTCAACATGTTATGCACTATCTCGATGACTTTCTGTTTTTGGGGGCAGCCGGGGATCCTGAGTGTGGACAGGCTTTACAGGAATTTTGTGTCTTAATGAATCGATTTGGTGTGCCATTGGCGCCAGGTAAGACTGTGGGGCCCTCGACCTTGATCGAGTTTCTGGGGATCGAGCTCGACTCGGTAGAAGGTTGTTTTCGATTACCCAAGGAAAAGGTGTTGAAATTCAGGTTATCCCTTGAGACATGTATTCGTGCAGCAAAAGTAAACCTGCATCAATTGCAACAGGTGGTGGGTCAGTTGAATTTTGCCCTAAGAGTGATACCAATGGCGCGCCCCTTTTCCCGCTCGATTGCACAAGCCATGGTCGGCCTGAAGGAAGGACATCACCGCACGAGACTCTCGGCAGAGGTTCGCCAGGACATGCGCATTTGGTTGGCATTTCTGGCGGATTTCAATGGTCGAATTGTCTGGAACAAACCAGCGGTGTCCTCCGAGGAGCTGGGCCTTTGGACAGATTCGGCGGGGAGTATAAGTTTTGGTGCCATATTTGGTACACAATGGTCGGCTCAAAAATGGCCATCATGGTGGCATGAGTACGGGTTGACGAGTAACATTGCTTTTCTCGAACTTTTTCCTATTTTGGTGGCCCTGAAAATGTGGCCCGGGGGTTTCCGTGATCACTCTGTGGTGTTCTGGTCTGATAACATGACCGTGGTTGAGTGTATCAATAGTCAGGCAGCACAATGCAGATTGATTCTGAGACTGCTCAAGGAGATTGTGTTGTTATGCATGCAACTGAATGTACTGTTTAGGGCAAGACATGTGCCGGGGGTGATGAACCAAGCGGCTGATGCGCTTTCTCGTTTCCGTATGCAGGCCTTCTGTGGTTTTCTGCCCGCAGCGGACCCGGTTGCGGCACCCTTTCCCGAAGCTCTCTGGTCTCTCGGTGCCCCGAACTACAAAACCTCGTGGGAGAAAGTTTAGCACCCAGGACGAGGAAGGCATACGAAGGGGCGTTCCGTTCCTATTGGGCCTTTTTGGGTACTACTAGGGGAGAGTTTTGGGGTCAGGAAGAGTGTGTAGTACAATTTCTGCTCTCTTTACATCAGGCAGGCAAATCAGCAGCTACGGCCCAGAGGCATCGGGCCGCCATTTCCTTTATGGCAAAGGCTCATGGGATCCAGGACCCGACAGCGTCTTTCGTGGTGCAGAAAGCGCTACGTGGGTGGCAACGCCTTGAGGGTCGCAGAGTGGATGAGAGGCACCCGATAGGTCTGGATAGGTTGGCCCTGTTATCCTCCGTACTCCCTGCAATATGTTCATCCCAGTATGAAACTGTGTTATTCCGAGCCGCATTTGCGCTAGCATTCCATGGGGCTATGCGGGTAAGCGAACTAGTGGCGAAGAACAAGAGGGATACGATGGGGGGATTGTGCCGGGAGCACATTCAGGTCAGGGGGGAGACGATGACGGTCTCATTTGTTAGGTCCAAATCCGATCAAGGTGCACTCGGGGACTGTGTAATCATTCAGAGGATCCCCGGGTCTTCCATGTGCCCTGTGGTATGCATAGAGGAATATTTGACGCAGAGGGTTGCAGCATGGGGGGGATCTTCTTGAGACACGCTGACGCCACCCCACTGACAAGGTTTCAGTTCCAGAGGGTGCTTGCGATGTCGATTTCGGCCGCGGGCTTGAACCCCGGCGAGTTCGGGACCCATTCCTTTCGGATAGGGGCTGCTACTGAGGCTACAGCCAGGGGTCTGAGTGTGGAACAAGTAAAACGTGTGGGGCGTTGGTCCTCGAACTGTTATAAAAGGTATGTGCGGTTGCACATGTTGTGAAGCTGTAATGATATGCTCACGCTTCTTGTTTCTGTTTGGTTTTCAGTTACGCAAGCTTACGAAGCGGGGCGGACTGTACAGTCGACCCGACTCCTGGGGATCAGCGGTCAGAAATCACCGTCTGCGAATAAGGAGGTGTGGGTCGTGGGCCACTCATATGTGAGGCGTGCCGCGGACGTATTCAAAGCAGGTGATATGATTCACGTGGCTGGGGAATACGGGTACAGGGTGTCCTTCTACGGAAAGGGCGGGCTCTGTATTGACCAGTTTCAATTCTTTTTTGAGGGTTTGTTAGAGCGGACAAGGTCACCGCCGTCTATAATCATAGTCCATCTTGGGGGTAACGATCTGGTGGCCACTGGTAGACGACTTCTTCTTGAGGCAATGCTTTCCACAGTAAGTTGGTTGGCAAGGAGAGTTCCAGGGTGCACAATTGCATGGTCCCATATGATCCCACGGAAAGTGTGGCGGGGGGCTATTTCGGTTACTGCATTAAATCATTCGGTAAGGAAGATAAATAACAAAGTGAGTAGATTGTTTCGTTCAAATACACTGCATTCTGTTTCGCATGGTTGTATCAAAGGGGACAGTATGTATTTGGGGGACGGTGTTCATTTGTCCCGGGTGGGGAACGAATTACTCATAGGAGACTTCATAGCATGGTTAAGGAGTTTACAGCATGACCTTTAGGTAGGAGTGTTTTGTGGGGGGTCCGGATAGCCGGTCAACTATCCGGCCTGTGGCGGTAAGGTCATGATCGGTGAGCAGTAATTCGAAGATCCCTATGAGGGGGCGTCACCCATTACGGATGGGAGCGCTCGGGGGAGGTGGCCAATTGGACCCCTCAACGGGGAGGCGGTCCTGTCTAAGGAGAGGCCGCCGGAAGGAAAGGAAAGGTGGTCAAGGCCCCTTCCTGGATAGGAGGGGCTACGGCCCCTCCTGGGGAATTTCCCGGGGCCAGGACATCTGCGACGGCAGATGGGTAAGTTGTCTGGGGTGCGGGAGGGGGTTTACGCTACCTTTTAGACACCTCACACGAGTCCTCGAACGACCGTTAAATGGCGTCGAGTTTATTGGGGCCCCCGTCAAGTACAAAGGGAAATTGGTAGATGCACTTGAGGTACGCCTCTGTGCGGTCGCTCCTCTCACAAGTGAGGGGGGCATTTCTGGGTTAGGGATCTGACACCGGTTACGACCTTGCCGTTGGCCCTTAACGTTAGGATGTACAATTTCAAGTCAAATGTTTTGGAGGATGTTAGTTCGGCTAGGAGAACCTTTGTATTAGAGATCTGTTAAGGTTAGCCAAACATCGTAATGTGGAAATGAAATTGTACATAATATGAAACTGTTATTTTAATGTTTTATTTTTGTTTCATATTTTAATAAATACGGCCGGGAAGGGTAACTCCCTTCCCGCCTTCCAAAAGTTCAAGAATTGTTTCCGGTTTCCCAATTCTTGGGGATGATTGTGTTGAGAGGGGGTGGCGGGTATCTCAGCCATATGACGGAATTTCTATCGTTTTGTACGAGTGAAATGTCCAGCTAACTATAACACTCACGAAACCTATGGTTTTTCAGTGAAATTCTTAGGATTTTTAAATGCTGATTCATAAATATAGCGTCTCTGAAACTTATGTTTTCTTTCAATGAATTTCAAAGGTTTTTTAAATGCTAATCTCTAACTATAACATCTCTGAAACCTATGGTTTATTCAGTGAATTTGAAAGGTTTTTTAAATGCTAATTTTTAAGAACAATAGTAATTATAACTTTTTTTTTACTGAATTTCTACAGTTTTTTAACTGTTTATTTATAAATATGTTATTTAATAAACAACATTATATATTTTTCCTGAAAATTGCAACAACAAAAAAATGTAAAACTGAAATATTTTTAATTTGTTCTTTATATTGTAATATATTTATATAATTAAAAAAACCAAAACATTTCAATGATGGTTTGGGAGATGCGCACCCAAAGTGTACTTACCACAGCGGGTCCGCGTATTTTAGCTGCCATTTTGGAAAAGTCATGAAGGATCCGGGTATGGTGAGCGACAAGTACGTGTTTTTTTTCAGTTAAGTCATATATGTACAATGTTACGTGGTGTGCGTGACCAGTATGTGACCGGTCCACGACTCCTGCCCTCGCGCATTCACCACACATGCGTATTACGGTATGCGACGCTTGCGCGGTGGCGGGCCCCACGTGACGTCACATACATGCTGCGACGCGCTGGATGCGTGACTTACGTGAAATTTTTGATGTTGTAAAATGATATGTACGTGCCTTTAATGTACATATTAGGGCAAAAGATTATCTAAGGTATTCATAAAAATAATATATTTCTACTTTAATAAACGTATATTATTTTTAAATATATTTTTGCCAAGTCGCATCGGGCGCGCCCTTCATGAGCTCACGGTGCGCAGATCCCATGTGGCCTAAAAAAAAAGATCTGATTGGTTCATAATATTTCCCACTGTAACTATTGAAGGACCCAACTTATTTTAAATATTCTGTTTGGAGCACTTGATCAGAGACATCTCTTCTTATTCCAGAGCTGGTTTGGGATTTTTTGTGGTGTTTTAAAAAAATTGCATTGGAGAAATGGCATCTGGTTCGCAAGCTCCTCATCATTCTTCAGATGAAGATATCTTGGAGGAAGATCCACCTAAGCAGAGGCCTGAATCAGCGGTATGGAAATTTTTCACCTTTCCTGCCAAAGAAAAAAAGGTCAAAGCAAGGAAAGTCACATGCTTGCTGTGTGACAGGGTCCTGTCGTGAGGCAGTGACAAGAAATACTCCTGTGGAACAGCAAGTATGTATAAACATCTGCGGATCATTCACCCGAAGAATCTGGCATGAGAAGAAATGAGGCGTGCAGCAAAAAAACCACCATCATGCATTGCTAGCACCTAGCGTCCACTTCAGCACCACGAGTAGATATTCGCCCAGAGTTTGCTTTTCTGGAGCAGCACTGCACTAAGTGCAAAACCATCATCTGTTATGCTGAACAGTCAGTAGATGCTATTTGTGCAGCTCAACGCTACCACACGTGCAAATTGTATATATTTTTTGTTTTTGAAATGATGTTGAATTTCAAAAGTTAACTGTTTACTTAGTTCCTTTTTTGTTGAATTAAAAAAAAACAGTACAGAATTGTTAAAAAACTGAAAATTTTTTGAAAAAAAACAAAAGATAAAAAAAGTTCATAACTACCTTATCTGGTTTAAAAAAAGAGCTATAATTGCATGGTAATGTCTGAAAGTTTGGTTGAATGTATGTTTAGAGCATGATTGACTGAAAGAATGCATTGGTACTGTATGGTGAATTTATAGGGGCAGATCTATGAGGAAGTGCTGCATCGTGAAACTGCAATCCCTTTAGCTGCACCGCGTTGCAGCACTTCTGAAGCACAGGTATGTGACATATTTACATGAATATGTTGCAATTATGTGCTCCCTCTGCACTAGCACTAGCACACAAACTGTCATCACGGATATCAACGCCAGGTGTCGGCGTGGGGTGCGCTGGGAGGGAGAGGCGGCTCGAACGAGCCTCTCCCACCCCCAGAGGTGGGGGCCCCTCAGCACCCCCAACGCTCCACTCACCCAACAAAAGGTCTCGTCCACTATTGCGAGGCAATAATGCTCCGCTCACCCAGCGGGGGTCTCGTCCACTGTTGCGGTACAACGGCGCTTCTGAGTTCAACTAGAAAATGAGTCCTGCGTCCAGAAACGTTCTCCTCAACTTTGAAGATTCTATAAGAGCCACGGGGGCCCCCGACCCTCGATGGGGAATGACTGCCCTGATCACCCACGGAACGACCACGACGTAGCCGCGGGATGTCGGCACGCTCATGCCGGCGCCGGCCTCAGTCTTGAAATGACCAAAATCCTGCAAGACTACCAACTTGATCAGTTCCGGTGGGACACCAGTATGACCCGGTAGGAGAGATTGTTGCCTCCCACCCCACTTTGACTGATGGTTCATGTCGGCAGTCCCCTCTGCTACCCTTCAACGAAAACTTTTGGACTGCCGAAAGAGGTCCCGGTCCAACCACGAGTTGGTGGAGACATTTTGACTATACTTGGACCTTCCTGACCTCTCCCAAAATGGCGCCGGTACAAATGAAACTCTCAACTCCTTGTTGTGCCCGATTGCTCAGCCTTGATATCATGAGATATGTATGCAGTTTTTAGCACATGAATTGATATGGGATAAGACTGATTATATGTTCGGACAATGAATTGATCCGGGATGGGTATTGATTATACGTTCGAACAATGAATTGACATGGGACGGGTACTGATTACACGTTCGAACAATGAATTGATATTAAGTTCTAATGCATCATTGATTACTGTATTTATTATTGAAGGTTCGAATTGTCAACACTTTTGGTACTTGCTCACAATGAATTATCGATATGATTTTGTTGCACTTGTCGCACTTTTTACTATGAAATCAACGACCACTGACTCTCTGTTATGTTTTCCACAAATAAATACCCCCCCCCCATTTACAGTTCCAGCCTGCTCCGTGGCCGGCCCACGGGGTTGTAGGCCCGTATTTGGGCACCAACATTTTTATTAAAGGTTTTTGAAAAAGCAAACGTAGTTGTAACGCGTAGATTGGTAAGTTTCGAATAAAAGGCCACTGTTTCCGATTTTTTTTTATTTTTAAAAAAAGCAGGTGAAATGAAGCAGCTCAATTAGTTAAGGGTTAAAATGTATTGTACGCAGAAACATTGATAATATGAATGGTCCAGGTTTGTTGTGTGTTTTTCATTTTTGTACAGCATAAAGCAATCGATAAAGATTCTGGTATATAGCCTCTACTTTATATGCTACCTGTATCAGGGAAGTTGTTTTAAATGCCCCAAAGGAATGTCACCTGGCCCCCCTAGTACGAACGAAAACGACCCCGTACCACTGTTGGTTATCTCTCTTCCTCAAAAATGACAAAAATTACTTTCTAGGACGTTTTGGACATTGATGATTTTCATATGATCTATTTATTAAAGTAATACTCATCTCTCCGCATGAAATTAATTTTCCACATGCTACACAAGTCAATTTCATCTGCCCAAAGTTCTTTTGCAGATTTGAGACCGTTTCCCTTGCCTCTGACTCACTTATTGCTAAGTCATTGGTGGATGTTTTGGCCGGTCGGGGGTTATCCAACAAATCTCGAAGTTGTGCTTTAGAATAATTAAGAGGGTGCCACCTCTCCATGTGCCGATGCATGGTATGATTACCATAGCTATATTTTTTTTCGGTCCCTCTCGAGAGTTTTTTTTTGCAGATGAGGCATGTAACGAACCTGGCATTAACTTTCTTTCCATGAGAAGGAAAAGAAAAAAATTGCCAGATAAAATTCACTTTCACATGGGACGTTCTTGGCATTTCTTTCAGAAACTTTTACATCACTGTGTCATTTCTTTGTCTATCCTGGTTAAAGCAATGTCATGTAAATAGTTGTTTAAAAAGTTTTTTTTTAACGTTTTTACTTTGTTGGAGCGTTGTATATATTTATAAGTTATTAAAGTGTTATAATCCTACTACTTTGTTGGAGTGCTATATATTTTTAATGTGACACATAATTGTGAAGACTTTGATGTACAAAAAGGCATCCCTGGAATCTTCCGCTTCAGGCTCGGTCCCACACACCCTTACAGTGAGAATCCCCTCCCCAATCACAATATAGGATCGTTATCAGATAGTAGGAACGCGTGTGGTGTGACGGATCTCATGAGGTGGGGGCCTTGATCTACTGTAACTCTTTTGAACAGGGGTGATTCTTTACAGTTGGGGCCATAAACTACATCCGCAGGGCTAGGTGATAGCCTGGGACCGGCCTGGACAATCAGACACAGAGGAAGAGGAGTGTCAGAGGGTGCGGTAGTGAATAGGGTGAAAGGGAGGTGTCGGGCGGGCACAGGGTGTGATACTCAGGGAAGAGCAGCGCAGATGGGAGGAGGTTTATGGCCCATGCATGAAAGAGAGAGCAGGGGTGACCAGTGCGTGGGGGAGATGCTTGCGAGGGTGGGGAGCCATGCTGAGGATCGGCGACGTGCAGAGAGTGGGTCTGGTCAAGGCATCTAAAATGGCTGCCGTGCACGACAAAATTGTGGCATTGGAAAAAAGGCAAGATGGCGCAGACAATGTTTATCAATACGGATTGATTTATTACAATTATTTTTAACAATATATTAACTCGCAGTGTCAAAATGGCGGTCAACACTTCCTGATTTCCTTCGAATCGAACGTTAACAGACGTCACGCAGCAAAAAAAAAAACGCTAATGCGCAGCCGCTGGAAGACAAGTATCAACATATATGAGCCTCCTCAACCGCCCTCCGAAAACATAGGGGGTCAGGATACGTCTCCCGTACCCCCTTATACCCATTTCTCACATTGTTTTTCCTCCATCTTTTAATTTAATTAAATCAAAACCCAAAATGGCGAATTCCCGTTTCGCTACCAGTTTGCGGCCCGGTTCGCGAACCGGGAAGCGCTTCTACCGCGAATTTTTTTTTATTTGCCCCACGGGACACTTTAATAACCCCAACATCATTCCTAGGGGGTCAAGAGGGGTCTACCTTGCCCCCTTTCATTAAATTCCCCCTTTGTTTTTCTCCTCCTCTTGTCTCTCAATCCTACCGAGAGACAAGATGGCGGCCGCACCGGACTGTTTAGAATGTTGACAGACACCGGAGAGCCAATCAGCTTCGCAAAGCTCCGTTACGCGAAAAGTACGCGATCTGGAGCGCTATCCAGGACGCTGTCACAGATATATCTGTTTATTAAAACGTTAATTTCTCAAAATCCACTGGAGCACATATATTGAGACCCAGCAAAGGCACATTGGGCTAACAGTCCCTACAATTTTGCCAAGTTTCGTGCAAATCCATTCAGCCGTTCGAGCTAAAAGTGAGGCCAAACGCCCTATTGAAAAAAGAATGGGAAAAATGCGTTTTGGGACCCCCCTTTTTTCTCGGCCCCCCCTTGACGAAACCCCTCCAAATTTTTAGGGGCTGCTCAGAAACAAAATGTGCCATTTTCCTGAGAATTTCAGCTGATTCCGAACACAAACGCCAAAGTTATTAGACATAGAATTTTCAAAAGTCCCATAGAGAAAAAATCCTAACTATATATACCTACTGGCGACCGCCAGTAGGCAATATATATATATATATATATATATATATATATATATTTATTACCTACTGCCGTTCGCCAGTAGGTAGTTATAGTTAGGACCTATTATCCATAGGAAATCAGGAACATTCTACTCCCAATCACTTTGGCGCCGATTGATGAATGTTTGGAAAATTTTCCTAACTTTTGGCCAGCTCTGTTCCGCTCCTTTCCTGAAAGTTTCACAAGGATTCATCAAGTGGAGCCGAGAATAAAGGGGGGTCTCAAAACATGTTTTCCCCATGCAATTTCCCATAGGACATTTAGACACAGCTACAGCTTGAACTGCTGAGCAGAATTAAGCCGAATTCGGTGAGTTCAGAATTGTGCCTTTTGCTTAAATGGTGTCAATCTGTTCAGTAGTTACTGAGAAAAGTACAGTTAAAATCATTTATATACCTATGGGTGCAGTGGATCCGCGGAGTCTGCGCGCATCGTCATCGTACCATTACCACACCCTTCTGCTCACGCGCTGAATGCTAATCTGTCTGCTAGCTGGGATTGAAAGTACATGTTTCAGTTGCATGGCAGATTTTGTCTGTCAGAAAGCTGTCTTCTAGCCGTTGACTGCTCTAAAGCTGCTTGGCTCTTTCTCTTAGTAACAGCTTTACATTTTTCCTCAATTCCTCTTCAATTGAATCACAAACAAAAATCACTTTTTTTTTTCTTGGACCTAAATCGCCAGTGCACCCCCCTTTTCATCCTGCCCTGGCAGCAGCTGAACATGACAATGTTCTGACAATAACAAAGGGGGGACGTTCTGCCTGCAGAGGAGGAGGGGAGCCCCAGAAAAGCAACGTTTCCAAGGAGGATGCATTTGTTACATCTAACTCGTGTTGAAGGATGAGGTTTACTCTTTGGCCTAAATAATGCCTGACGTCCTGACGCTCTCAGTAGCGGTCGCTCCCCATGCTCCCAGCTCACATTTGGTATCGTTGTGCTGCGCTCCTTGCTCAGATCTGCTGCTAATAATTCTGCTGGCTCCTGTCTATCATAGCACTGTAGCGCGATTAGCATTGTCAAAGTATAAAAATATTCTTAGCGCTTTAAGCCGATTTTAGCACTGTGCTTTTATTCACGCTGTCCCAGTTGTAGCGCTATTTGTGTTGCTTTGTGCGAATATTGCATTGCTTTATTTTGTGAAGCGATCATTGTTGCGCTTTCAGCACACATTGTCTCAGTCTTTCATTAGTCTTTGTGCTCCAGCCTGCCTCTAGTTTCGTTTTTGCTGCCATTTTGTTGTTGTTGTGCCTCGGAGCACGTCCTCTACAGCCCACCCGCTTCCCAGCTGATCCTCCCTCGCCCCTCCCCTTACGCTATCCACATATGACAGATGCTTTTGCGCGCAGCGTTCACGTGCAGCGGTTGCGCCCCATGCGCGCCGAAGGTGCGCCAAAGGTAAGCCCGTCTACGCCTGTCCTCGCCTGGACCGCGCCCAGCGCCAGACCCCCTGGTCCTCGCAAAACCAACTCCTCCCGCATAATGTACGACGCCACCACCCTCTTTGCCCTTAACCCCCTACGCACACCACAATGCTGCGAAGCTGCCCCAAGACACACCCATGGACCCTTCGCCTGCCAATCCTGCAAGTTCGCCTGCATCAGGACCCACTCCAAATCCACTAACTACAAACACAGGTCCGATTCTAACCACCTGAAGTGCATCCTGCTGAACACCCGCTCGATCCACAGACACGCCACTGAACTCTGGGAACTACTCGACACTGCATCGCCAGACCTCGCCTTCCTTACAGAAACCTGGATGAACGCCTCATCAGTGCCCGACATCACCATAGCCATCCCGGACGGTTACAAGATCATCCGAAAAGACTGCACCAACCAAACAGGAGGAGGCATCGCCATCGTCCATAAGAACACCATCCGAGTCACGACCAGCTCCGACGATAACCTCGCTACCGCCGAACACCTTCACTTCCAGATCCACACCGACCCCAGGACCACACTTAGAGGCACCCTCATCTACAGACCACCAGGAACCCGCACACAATTCAACGAAGACATCACTGACTTCGTCAGCCCACATGCCCTCTCCTCCAAGAACTATATTCTACTGGGAGACCTCAACTTCCAACTGGATAAGAAAAACGACAGCAACACCACCACCCTTCTGGACAACCTGGCCAATCTCGGACTTAAACAACTTGTTGACACCCCCACCCACCTTGCCGGACACACGCTCTACCCTATCTTCACCTCCAGCAAACACATCTCCTTCGATCACACCACAGCTCTCCATTGGACGGACCACAGCTGTGTTCACTTCAGCTACAACAAGACCTCGACCCACAACCCTCCACAACCTATTCCTCGAAGAAACTGGAACAAAATCACCACCGACCAACTCTTCCCATCGCTTAACCAAAACCTTCCTGCCATATCACCGGACCCAAACCAAGCTGCCACCGAACTCACACAATGGATCACTCACAGTGCTGACGAATTAGCACCCTTGAAAAACCACCAGATCAAACAAGATAGCAAAAAGGCCCCCTGGTTCAACGATGACCTTAAGAAATCCAAGAAGTTATGTCGTACTCTC
This sequence comes from Lissotriton vulgaris, assembly GCF_964263255.1. Taxonomy (NCBI): domain Eukaryota; kingdom Metazoa; phylum Chordata; class Amphibia; order Caudata; family Salamandridae; genus Lissotriton; species Lissotriton vulgaris. The sequence goes on along the minus strand of NC_141689.1, from coordinate 1,715,725,269 downwards.
GAGAAAACCTGGAGAAAAAACCCAACCACTGACAACCTGACCACCTTCAAGGACGCCACCCGCAAACACCACCAATTGATCCGATCCACCAAGAAATCAGCATTCAAGGATCGACTCGACAACAACGCCCACAACAGTAAGGAACTATTCAACATCGTCAAAGAATTTACCAACCCCACCGCCGACACCAACGACATCACACCCTCCCAAGACCTCTGCGACTCTTTATCCTCTTTCTTCCACAACAAAATCGCCGACCAAATCAGCACCCTCACAACCTTTGCGCCTGGAATCCAATCACTACTGAAGACAATATCCGCCTGATAAACTCCATCCACTGAGGATCGCCAACCGACCCATGTCCCCACCACATTTTCAACAAAGCTGACTCCATCATCGCACCCCATCTCCGCGATGTCATCAACTGTTCCTTCAACTCCGCTACCCTCCCAGAAAGCTGGAAACATGCCGAACTCAGCGCCCTTCTGAAGAAACCCACAGCAGGCCCCTCTGAACTTAAGAACTACCGCCTCATCTCGGTCCTCCCATTCCCTGCCAAAGTCATTGAGAAAGCCGTCAATAGTCAGCTTGCCGCCTTCCTTGAATCCAACAATTCCCTCGACCCCTCACAGTCCGGCTTCCAAGCCAAACACAGCACCGAACCCGCCCTCATCGCAGCTACAGACGACATCCGAACGTTACTGGACAATGGAGAAACAGTTGCCCTCTTCCTACTTGACCTCTCCGCCACCTTCGACACAGTCTGTCATAGCACCCTCATACAACGCCTCAGCAACGTCGGAATACAAGGAAAAGCTCTGGACTGGATCATCTCGTTCCTCGCCGGGAGAACCCAGAGAGTCCACCTCCCCCCATTCAAATCAGAGGCCACCGAAGTCATCTACGGCGTACCACAAGGATCATCACTCAGTCCCACCCTCTTCAACGTTTACATGAGTCCCCTTGCATCCATCGCACGACAACACAACCTCAACATCATCTCCTACGCAGACGACACCCAGCTGATCCTCTCCCTCACCAAAGACCCAAACACCGCCAAAACCAATCTACACGAAGGAATGAAAGAAGTAGCCGAATGGATGAAGAACAGCCGTTTAAAACTAAACTCAGACAAAATGGAAGTCTTCATCTTAGGATCATCCCCCTCTGCCTGGGATGACTCATGGTGGCCACCGGCCCTTGGTACAGCGCCCGTACCTACAGATCACGCACGTAACCTGGGCTTCATCCTAGACTCCTCCCTCTCGATGACCAGACAAGCCAACGCCGTCTCATCTTCATTCTTCAACATCCTTCGCATGCTCAAAAAAATCTTCTGTTGGATCCCCACCGAAAGAAGAAAGACAGTCACCCACGCACTGGTCACTAGCCGACTGGATTATGGAAATACCCTCTACGCCGGAACCACAGCCAAACTACAAAAAAAACTCTAACGCATCCAAAACGCCTCAGCCAGACTCATATTGGACATCCCCCGTCAAGCTCACATTTCCGGTCACCTGAAAGACCTCCACTGGCTCCCCATCAACAAGAGAATAACGTTCTGTCTCCTCACCCACGCACACAAGGCCTCTACGACCTAGGACCCAAATGCCTCAACACACGAAAGTCCTTCTACACACCCACCCGCCAACTATGATGTTCCAATCAAGCCCTCGCCGAAATTCCGCGCATCCATAGATCCACCATGGGAGGAAGATCCTTCTCCTACTTAGCGGCCAAAACCTGGAATTCTCTCCCCACCCACCTCCGCCTTACACAGAACCTCCTCTCCTTCAGAAAGCAGCTAAAAACCTGGCTATTCGATAAATAATGCACACACCTTCCCTCAAGCGCCTTGAGACCCTCTGGATGAGTAGTGCCCTATACAAATTCCTGAACTTGAACTTAATTCGCTGTCAAGTGGTTGTCAACATTCAAAACCAGGAACTGTTGGCAGCCATTTTGTGCCTCGGTACAAGCGGGCTGAGGAAGTCAGTGGAATATGTGTACAAAACGTATAAACTTTTATCCTCTAGACCTGCTAGGAGGGTCCCAAAACATTTTTTTTTAAAAGACCCGGCAGGTGCGTGTAGGGTGCGCGAACTCTGCCAGAAATAAAAGTAATAATATAAAATGAGCTTTTTTTTATAATTGGCCCCCGGGGCAAAATTATTAAATTTTACGCAGCCCCGGGGATCATCACCTCCCGGGGCTAGAAAAAAAATGGTGGGGGAGTGGTCCAAGGTCCCAAAAGTCCTGGGGACCACCCCCCAGGGCTTTATGTATTGTGGGAGGGGGACTGCATGGCCCCCCTCCTGAAGCTTTCGAGGGAAACGTCACCCCCTGGGTTACAAAAAAATGGTTTGGGGGCTGCAAGGTCTCCAATGCTCCGGGGACCACCACTGCCTGGGAGGGCCGGCTCCTGCAGTGTTCCGGGGTGCCCATCCTGCCTCCTATTGCAAGGAAATCTGTTCTCTCTTTTAATATGTAAATCAGATAGCTTTTTTACATGGGGAGCTGCATGTTAGTAGCTCCCCTTGTGAAAAAGCAATGCCGGCTCCCAAAAGCGTAGAAGTTGTGCACCAAAGGCGCTGGAGTCGCATACCCTACAGATGATGAGTTGTGCATCCAGTGCGTGCACAGCATGGTGCCGCACTGAGCGGTACGCTGGGTGCACGCCTTCTATTTTTTCCGTAAAAAAAATAGCCCCTATCAGTAATTTCTGATATGCCAGGGGATCCTATCCCCCGAATCTTATAAAAAATGTTGGGGACCGTGGGGGGAGCCACAATGCCCCCACGGTCCCTCCGGCTACCGCATCCTTCGGGAGCCGGCATTGCTTTTCCCCATGGGGAGATGCTAACTTGCATGTGGAATAGCAATCTGGTTTGGATTTTGAAAGTGAGAACAGATTTTACTGCTGTGTGTTTCAAAATCCAAACTAAGTTTGCTATGGGAGGACGGGAGCTGTGAGACTCCTGCCTTCTCATAGCAAAGAGCAGGGTCCCGGGCGTAGGCACCCCGGATACTGCAGGAGCCAGCCTTGGGGAGTGGTTGTTCCCAGGGCCCTAGAGGGCTCCAGGCAGGGGGGGTGGTTTCTGGAGCTTGAGGGGGGTCGTTGAGGCCTACAAACTTCTAATTTTGCAGTGGGGGCCTTGGAGTCCCCCCCCAACCATTTATTGTATAACCCTGGGGGGTGGCTCTCACTATTGTATAGGAGACAGCAATGTTGAGAAAATCTTCCAGTAAGATAACAAAGGATTTTAAAGTCCATTTTCGGAGTTTGAGCCCCCCGTGTGGAGCATGTTAGCTGCTCCCCAAGCAGAAAAGCAATGCAGGCTCCCGCAGCATGCGGGGGGCTAGCAGGAACCGTGGGGGGCTTGGGGACCCCCCACTGTCCCCAACGGAGAGGGACAGGCCCCGGGGGATGGGGCCCCTGGGACCAGAAGTGGCCCGGAGGGGACCACGCTTCGACCCTCCCCAAATATAAAACATTTTTTTTTTTAAAAAAGGATGTAAGCCGGCCCTGGCGTATGGGGTTTCCAGGTCCTTAAGTGGCCTGCCCCCTCCTTGAATTTTTTTTTAAAATGTGGCATGCCCCTCGGGATAGGGTCCCCGGGGCCTGTATTAGCCACGGGAGGGGGGCCACGCAGCCCCCTTCCCACTAAAATAATAAATAAATAATTTTTGGGGGTCGGGCCCTGGGGGATGGGGTCCCCGGGGCCCAAAAAAAAGAAAAAGAATGGGGGCTACACTGCCCCCTTCTTAAAAACAAAAAACAGGATCCGGGAGGAGGCCACACCCTCTCCCTGCACCACTCTGCAAACGCGCCCCTTGGCACGTTTGCAGAGGGGGAAGTAATTCCCCTTGAATACTAGGGGTCCCTGGGGGGCAAGTAGCCCACCAATAACCTCCAGTGTGCGCCAGGGGGCTGTGTTGCAGAGAGGTGTAAAAGGGGCATGGCCTATTACACTTCTATGCAACACAGCCCCTGGCGCATACTGGAGGTTCCTGGTGGGCTACTCGGCCCCCAGGGACCCCCAGTATTCAAGGGAATTTAGTTCCCCCTCTGGAAACGTGCCAGGGGGCTGCATTGCAGAGGGGTGTAATTAGGCCAAGCCCCTTTTTACACCTCTCTGCCACGCATCCCCCTGGCGCATACTGGAGGTTCCTGGTGGGCTAGTTGGCCCCAGGGACACCAAGTATTCAAGGGGATTTAGTTCCCCCTCTGGAGACTCGCCAGGGGGCTTCGTTGCAGAGAGGTGTATTGACGCCCCCCTCTTGTTTACACCTCTCTGCAATGCAGCCCCCAGGCGCATACTGGAGGTTCCTGGTGGCTAGTTGGCCCCCAGGGACCCCAGTAGTCAAGGGGATTTAGTTCCCACTCTGGAAACACACCAGGGGGCTGTGTTGCAGAGAGGTGTACTGAGGCCATGCCCCTTTTTACACCTCTCTGCAACGCAGCCCCCTGGTGCATACTGAAGGTTCCTGGTGGGCTAGTTGGCCCCCACAGACCCCCAGTATGCAAGGGGACCTAATCCCCCAACTTAGAATGTGCTACGGGGCGCTTTGCACAGTGGTGAAGGTAGGGGAGGGGCTTGAGGTGATATTTATTTATTTATTTATTTTAAAGTTTTCTATAGCGCGAACAAGACCCTTGGGTATCACAGCGCTTAACATTACATGGGTTGTAATAGAGTTGTTTTGTACTAGGTCTTCCTGTATATGTTTGTTTTTAAGTGTCTTTTCCTGTGCCTCTATATTCTCCAGTTAAGGGTATATCTTGGTCGTCTCTGAATCAAAGAGTTAGTGCCGCGCTATCTTGCCTATAGAAAATGCCCAGTGGCGCGTTTTAAGTTGGGGAATTAATTCCTCTTCAATCCAGAGGTCCCCTAGGGGCCAGCTATCCCAACAGGCACCTTCAGTAAGTGCCACGGAGCTGCGTTGCAGAGTGTTGTAAAAAGGGGGCATGGCCTCTGAACACCTCTCTGCAGCGCAGCTCCCTGACACATACTGGAGGTACCTGGTGGGCTACTTGGCCCACAGGGGACCTCAGGATTGAATAGGAATTAATTCCCCAAATTAAAATGCGCCACAGGGCGTGTTTGCACACATGTCACTTCAGGCCCCACCCCCTTCCTTTACTATTGAGCAAAATATTCCTCTAAAGTCAGCCGAACTATGAATTCCGATTTACTCACCTGTTATCACGAGAGACGTCAGTGCTGCATCTTTGAGCCCAGTACGGACCCTGAAAAGTAAATCTAAGTGTACTTACCAGTAACTTGTATTTCCTTTCATAGGAATATATTGTGTGGTTTTCACCAGAAAAGTTTCTAAGTGTCTATTTTTGAAACGTACAAATATTCCTCTAAAAGCAGCCAAACTACGAATTCCAATTTACTCACCTGTTATCACGAGAGACGTCAGTGATGCATCTTTGAGCCCAGTACGGACCCTGAAAAGTAAATCTAAGTGCACTTACCAGTAACTTGTATTTCCTTCCATAGGGTAACATTGACTGCTTTCACTTGGAAATTCTTCTAAGTGTGTAGTTTTGGAACTTTAAAATATTCCTCTAAAATCAGCTGAGTACGAATTCTGATTTACTCACCTGTTATCAGGAGAGACCTCAGTGCTGCATATTTCAGCCCACTACTGATCCTGAAAAGTAATTCTAACCATACTTACAGTAACATGAATTTCCTTCCAAAGGCTAACATTGACTTGTTTCACTTGGAAATTCTTATGTGTTGAGTTTTGGACCTATAAAAAATTCCTCTAAAATCAGCCGAACTACGAATTCCGATTTACTAACCTGTTATCAGGAAAGCCCTCAGTGCTGCATCTTTCAGCCCAGTACTGATCCTGAAAAGTAATTTTAACCTTACTTACCAGTAACTTGAATTTCTTCCATAGGATATCATTGCCTGCTATATAAAATATATATACATTTAAAAAAATATAAAATAAAAAAAATTACAATTTCAATATTTTTAAAAACATTTTTTTTCAATTTATTTTAAAAATGTGTAATGTAATTTCAAAAATAAAATGTCTAAATATAAATACTTTAAAACAATGTAATAAATCTGTATAAAAAATATAACAATTGATACATTTAAAAATTATCATTTACAAAACCTTTGAAATTCACTGAAAAAATCATAGGTTTCAGCCACGTTATAGTTAGGAATTAGCATTTAAAAAACCTTAGAAATTCACTGAAAAAAACCATAGGTTTCAGCCACGTTATAGTTAGGAATTAGTATTTAAAAAACCTTAGAAATTCACTGAAAAAACCATAGGTTTCACACATGTTATAGTTAGCTGGACATTTCACTCATACAAAACCATTGAAATTCCCCCGTTATAGTTAGTTCGGCTAACTATAACTCGCGTGCCCGCAATGCACTGCTGATGACGTCACATAATACATCACTCATGACATGGTCAGTGACATCACTCATGACATAACTGATGACATCTCAAATGACATCACGGATGACATAATCCTTGTGAAAGAGTGCCAGCCCTCCTCTCACCCTAATATAACCTTTGATACACACATTCAAAAGTAGAACCTAACATTTTCAAAAAAATGGAGATACCAATACCAGTTACAACAACCTATTCAGTAATTCCAACATCTACATACACATCCACTCATTCACCAATAAATCTATATAGTCACTCATACATGTACTCACTCATCATGTTATGTTGTGTTATGTTATGTTATGTTATGTTATGTTATGTTATGTTATGTTTTGTTATGTTATTGCGTGTTTTGTATAGCGCTCAGCTACTCCGAGGAGTGTCCCGGCGCTTCTAACCTGATGCGGAGCAGGGCAGGCAGAGGAAGACCAGATCTACTGAATGAAGAGCCAAGTTTTCAGATCTTTCCTAAAAGCTAGCAATGTGCCAGTCTTTCTCAGTGTGATAGGCAAGGAATTCCACAGTTGAGGTGCCATGCGTCTGAACTCATACACCTATACATCCTGTTACACACCGATAATCATCCATAGAGTTACTCACACACATACTCACCCATGCAAATAAACTATCAAACATCCATTTACTTGCATATACAGCTATACACACACCACTACACGTACACATACTTACTCTCTTAAACAATCACTTATAGAAACACGTACTTATTTATACAGGAACTCTTCCAATCTCTCACTCTCACATATACTCACTTACATACATCAATACTCACATATACTAATTTAAAACATATGTAGTTACTCATAAAGATACTATTGAGACACTCATTCACTCACTAACACACCCATACACACACTGATCCACCCAAGCAGTCTTGCACACATGCTGTCTTCAAAACACATGCAAACAGTGAGTCAGTCATTCATGCATCTGTGCGCTAAGTAATACCCCCCACCAAACCATACAGACACTCATTCTGATACTCAAAAAACAACTAATAACCCATATAGACACTCATGTAGCTACTCACCACCCCATGCAGCCACTTATACACAAAGTGAGACACGGATACAGATATTTGCATATTTAAACATTACTCGCTAATACATGTATTCACTAAGATACACTTAATAAGTCAGTTATACAATCAATTTTACAAAAAAATATCGGTTTAGACACTTATTTACCCATTTATTCTTCCATCGACCTTTAGACATACATATATAAAAAAAAATTATTTTTCAGAAAGACACACATTCACTTGATGATGTCATCAGTGATGTCATTCGAGATGTCTACATATATGGGTTTATACCTACCAGTAAAATAGATACATTAATGGGGTAAAGGCAAACGAGGTAAAATCATAGTAGTTGTAAAAGATAGTTGTTGTTAAAACTTTAGTGGTTTAGACTAAGTAGTGGTTAAGGTGTAGTTGTTTAGACTGTAGTTGTTCAAGTGGTAGTTGTTCCATCATACAACCAGATTCACATCATTGGGTTTCAAACCTCTGTTTCTGAACATGTGCTCAGTTAAATTGGTAATGGGTGTTCTATAATTCATCCCATCAGCCTCAACAGAACCATATGGCCGAGATACCCGCCACCCCCTCTCAACACAATCAATCCCCAAAAGGAGGGAAACCGGAAACAGTTCTTGAAGTTTTTGGAAGTGGGATGGAGTGACCATCCCGGCCGTATTTATTGAAACAAAATTAAAACATTAAACGTTTCATGTTATGTACAATTTCATTACCATATTACGATGTTTGGCTAACCTTAACAGATTCTCTAATACAGAGGTTCTCCTAGCCGAACTAGCATCCTACAAAACATTTCTTGACATATTGAAATTGTACAACCTAACGTTTAAGGGCCAACGGCAAGATCATAACCGGTGTCAAGATCCCTAACCAGACTTACCCCTCCCACTTGGGCTGGGCGACAGCACGGAGGCGTACCTCAAGTGCAACTATTCCCAATTTCCCTTGACTTGACGGGGGCACCTAAAGACTCGACGCCAGTTAAAGGTCGTTCGAATACTCGTGTGAGGTATCTAGAAGGTACCGTAGACCTTATCCCAACCCCACACTACTTACCGCATCTGCCGTCGCAGATGTCACTGGCCCCGGGAAATTCCCCAGGAGGGGGCTGTAACCCCTCCTACAAAGGAAGGGGCCTTGACCGCCTTTCCTTTACTTCCGGCGACCCATCCTTAGAAGGGACCGCCTCCCCATTGAGGGGCCAATGGCCACCTCTCCCGAGCGCTCCCATCCGTGTTGGGTGACGCCCACTCATAGGGATCTACTAATTAGTGCTCACCGATCATGACCTTACCGCCTACCAAAATAAATACGACAGTGCAAATTAACCTACGAATACATTGGCCACTATGACCGAAAGAGCATGCATTAAAATTCAACATTAAACTGAATATCTTTAATGGCAAACATACTCAAAACAACCATTCTTTATTAACTCATCAACATGGCACTACAACTTGTATATGAAAACCGAAGCAAAAATTCATCAACTTTATTATACACAACTGGCTGTCTTCAGGGGCTGGTGGGTGGGTCAAAATTGGCTCTTCGTTCTGTCCCGAGCTCACGTGCAGCGAGGAGGTGCAGCTTCAGAGCACAAGAACAAGAGGATGTCTTCTGGTCTTGCGTTCCTTTTTATCCATCTTCAGGGCGGGCGTATACCCGCCCCTGCCTGCCCCGAGGGCGTGGCTGGCTGCGTCGGTGTCTAGGCCAGCCCACTCTAGGGCGGGAACGAGCGCGCCCCAGCTACGCCGCTTCGGGCATACCAGCTGAGGCGCGCCTCCCGCCCAAAAATGGCTTCCCGGGGGGATCGAGGCACTCGGCCATACGTTCGGGGGGACCGAGTTGGTCGCCCCTTTCCATATGGCCGAGATACCCGCCACCCCCTCTCAACACAATCAATCCCCAAAAGGAGGGAAACCGGAAACAGTTCTTGAAGTTTTTGGAAGTGGGATGGAGTGACCATCCCGGCCGTATTTATTGAAACAAAATTAAAACATTAAACGTTTCATGTTATGTACAATTTCATTACCATATTACGATGTTTGGCTAACCTTAACAGATTCTCTAATACAGAGGTTCTCCTAGCCGAACTAGCATCCTACAAAACATTTCTTGACATATTGAAATTGTACAACCTAACGTTTAAGGGCCAACGGCAAGATCATAACCGGTGTCAAGATCCCTAACCAGACTTACCCCTCCCACTTGGGCTGGGCGACAGCACGGAGGCGTACCTCAAGTGCAACTATTCCCAATTTCCCTTGACTTGACGGGGGCACCTAAAGACTCGACGCCAGTTAAAGGTCGTTCGAATACTCGTGTGAGGTATCTAGAAGGTACCGTAGACCTTATCCCAACCCCACACTACTTACCGCATCTGCCGTCGCAGATGTCACTGGCCCCGGGAAATTCCCCAGGAGGGGGCTGTAACCCCTCCTACAAAGGAAGGGGCCTTGACCGCCTTTCCTTTACTTCCGGCGACCCATCCTTAGAAGGGACCGCCTCCCCATTGAGGGGCCAATGGCCACCTCTCCCGAGCGCTCCCATCCGTGTTGGGTGACGCCCACTCATAGGGATCTACTAATTAGTGCTCACCGATCATGACCTTACCGCCACAGGCCCGGATAGTTGACCGGCTATCCGGGCCCCCCACAAAACTCCTAGCTAAAGGTCATGTACCAACGTTTTTAACCATGCTAAGAAGTCTCCTATGAGTAACTCATTTCCCACCCGAGACAAATGCACACCATCCCCTAGATACATACTGTCATCATTAATACAACCGTGCGAGATAGAATGCAATGTCCTGGAACGAAACAACCTACTCACTTTGTTATTAAGTTTTCTAACAGAATGGTTCAAAGCAGGGATCGAAACAGCCCCCCGCCACACTTTTCGTGGGATCATATGAGACCACGCAATTATGCACCCCGGAACTTTCCTCGCCAACCAACTTACAGTGGAAAGCCTTGCCTCCAGGAGAAGTCGTCTACCGGTGGTGACCAAATCATTGCCCCCTAAATGTACTATGACTATAGACGGCAGTGACCTCGTCCGCCCTAACAAACCCTCAAAGAATGCCTGAAACTGGTCAATACAGAGACCGCCCCTTCCGTAGAAGGACATTCTGTACCCGTATTCCCCAGCTACGTGAATCATGTCACCTGCTTCGAATACGTCAGCGGCATGCCTCACGTATGAGTGGCCCACGACCCACACCTCCTTTCTCACAGCCGGTGATGTCTGACCGCTGGCCTGGTGTTGGGTCGACTGCATAGTCCGCCCCGCCTCGAAGGCTTGCGTAACTGAAAACCAAACAAAAGACAAGAAGCGTGAGTACATTATTACAGCTTCACAACATGTGCAACCGCACATACCTCTTATAACAATTGGAGGACCAACGCCCCACTCGTTTTACTTGTTCCACATTAAGACCCCTGGCTGTAGCTTCAGTGGCAGCCCCTATCCGAAAGGAATGGGTCCCAAACTCACCCGGGTCCAAGCCCGCTGCGGTAATTGACATCGCGAGCACCCGCTGAAACTGAAACTTCGTCAGTGGGGTGGCGTCCGCGTGTCTCAACAATGTCCCCCCCCATGATGCCACCCTTTGTGCTAGGTAATCTTCTAAACACTTCACCGGACACATGGGAGACCCTGAAATCCTGCGAATGACTATGCAGTCACCCACCCCACCTTGATCGGTTTTTGACTTGACAAAGGATACAGTCATCGTCTCACCCCTGATCTGAACGTGTTCCCGGCACAAACCCCCCACCACATCCCGCTTGTTCCTTGCTACCAGCTCACTTATCCTCATTGCCCCGTGAAATGCAAGCGTAAAAGCAGCTCGGAACAGACAGGCCTCGAACTGAGACGAGCATGTGGCGGGGAGTGTGGCCAGTAACTTGGACAACCTATCCAGACCTATCGGGCGCCTCTCATCTACTTTGCGACCCTCAAGGCGTTGCCACCCACGCAGCGCTTTCTGTACCACAAAAGACGCTGTCGGGTCCTGGATATTATGCGCCCTGGCAACAAAGGAAATGGCAGCACGATGCCTCTGGGCTGTAGCCACCGACTTCCCAGCCTTACGCAAGGACATCAGAAAATGTACTACCCAATCCTCATGCCCCCAAAGCCCCCCTCTGTCAGTCCCCAAAAAGGCTAAATAAGCCCGAAACGCCCCTTCGTATGCCTTCCTCGTCCTTGGTGCTAGACTCTCTCCCACGAGGTAACGAAGTTCGGGGCACCGAGAGACCAGAGAGCTTCGGGAAAGGGTGCTGGCTCTGGGTCCGCTGAGGGAAGGAAACCCAAGAAAGCCTGCATTTGAAAACGAGACAGTGCATCAGCAGCCTGATTCATCACCCCTGGGACATGTTTTGCTCTGAATACCACGTTCAGTTGCATACACAGTAAGACAATTTCTTTAAGCAGCCTTAAAATCATTTTGCAACGTGCTGCCTGACTATTGATGCATTCTACAACGGTCATATTGTCAGACCAAAATATGACAGAGTGATTTTTGAATCCATCGGGCCAGGTTCTGAGGGCCACCAAAATGGGAAACAGTTCAAGGAAAGCAATATTGCTCGTCAGCCCCTCTTCATGCCACCATGTTGGCCACCTTTGTGCCGACCATTTTGTGCCGAAGATGGCGCCGAAACCCATGCTTCCCGCTGAATCTGTCCATAGACCAAGCTCTTCAGAGGACAAGGCCGGTTTGTTCCAGACGACTCGACCATTGAACTCCGCCAAAAATGCTAACCAAATACGCATGTCTTGGCGGACCTCTGCCGATAATCTCGTGCGATGATGACCCTCTCTTAGGCCAACCATCGCCTGGGCAATTGAACGGGAGAAGGGGCGGGCCATCGGGATCACCCTTAGGGCAAAATTCAACTTCCCCACCAATTGCTGCAATTGATGCAGCGTAACTTTAGATGCAATAATACACATTTGCAGGGCTGCCCTGAATTTCGACACTTTGGCAGCTGGTAAACGAAAACAACCCTCACTAGAGTCCAACTCGATCCCGAGAAACTCGAGGCAAGTCGTGGGACCCACCGTTTTACCTGGTGCCAATGGCACGCCAAATTGATTCATTAAAACACAAAATTCAGTCAAGGCCCGGGCACATTCGTCATCCCCAGCGGCCCCAAGGAACAGAAAGTCATCGAGGTAATGCATCACATTCCGAAAACCCGTTTTCTTCGTGTAAACCCATTGTAGAAAACTACTGAATTTCTCGAAATATGCACAAGATATAGAGCACCCCATCGGCATACACCTATCCATGTAATACGAACCTTGAAACATGAATCCCAAAAGACGTTGGTCTTCCGGGTATACCGGGAGCAAACGGAACGCTGACTCGATATCTGATTTCGCCATCAGCGTCCCGGGCCCCAGGCGATTCAAAATGGCTACGGCCTCATCGAATGATGCGTACCGCACCGAACATATCTCTGGATCAATTGCGTCGTTTACAGAAAGGCCATGAGGCGCTGATAAATTGTGAATCAATCGAAACTCACCGGGGTCCTTCTTGGGGACCACCCCTAAAGGAGAACAAACAAAATTCTGTACCGGGGGAACACTAAACGGGCCGGCAACCCGACCTCGGGTAACCTCTTTCCGGATCTTATCCTGTACTACAGTCGTATGCTGCAAGACGGAAAGTTGGTTTTTGCACGTCCCGATACCCTGAAAGTCCCCCACCGGGATGCGGAAACCGTATGAAAAACCGTTTCGTAGCACCCCAGCGGAAGTACGATCCGGGTATTCGCTGAGCCAGGGAATCATTGCCAGGGTATCAATCGGGGTTGGTAAAGGCGCCCCTCGGACTATATTAGACCTGTTTGGCGCCTCCTCTACCCCCATTTTCACCCGATTTGGCTCTGCACGAGGACTCAGGATGGGGTGCCCCACAACCACTACATTCGTGTTTGAATTTACAAGATCCCGGGGGCCTAGTACATTTACTTCTGTTGAAATTGAAACAGAAACCCCTCTTCCCTGTAATTCCGGCGGGTCTCGGATAATCGTCTGTACCCGTACCCGACCGAAAGGGCGTCCCCCCATTTTGGCGGGAGGACTCCCCAACAGAACTCCCCACCAACGGCACTTTCAACATCCCCGACTCTTCCATTTTATTCCATGTCAAAGAATCGTAACAGTCCCAGGTTAAACTTTTGTTATGCTCCATCGCTTTCCTGAAAAGGTTGTCATAACAGAACCATTGGTTACCTTGGTGTGATGTCGAGTACCCCATAATCCGTGACTGATATACTGGAAATTCAGGGAGCAATTCAGGCCTACGTTCCCCCAAAATTGACGTAAAAATTCCCCAAGCATTACCCCAGTTGCCAATATTCTCATTCACTTTAAAGGCGGCCATTTTTGCGCGCCAAACACTTGGGTGCATCAGATCCTTTTGGCCTTTAACAGTTTCCACCTCATAATGATCAACGAGCAAGGAGAAAATGTTTACGTATTCCCCCGCCCAAATCTTTTCCTTTATTGCCAAAGGAACATGTTGCCCCAACTTTTCTCTACGAGAGGGTGTTGACTCATCCCTTGCGATCGGCAATGGCCGCTTACCTGCACCGGACGCTGCCTCCGCCACTCGTGGCTTGTCTATCACTGCATCCGACGCGGGCACCTTGGCTGTATCACGCTTCTCGCGCAACTGTTTAATGAGTGCTTGCGCTTCGGCAGCCGTGGCGCCCTCGCTGCTGTCCCCCAACCATGCCGCTAACTGTGCCGCCAACTCGGGAGGCATATCTTCAGTGGATGTCGGGGTGACTACTACGGGGATCGGATTCCCCTCCTTCGGTACCGGGGCCGGTACCGGGGCTGGCGCCTCGAGCGGGGAACAGGGAACCGGGACGTCTCCCCCGACCGGCCCCCTTCTCGGCCTCTTTGGCTTCCCTCCGGCCGGTGGACGCCCCGATCCCTCCTCACCGTCTCGCTCCGCCAACCGTTTCTTAATTTCGGACATGTCCTTCATGAGGGCCCGAACCAACTGGTCAGTCGACATTCTCTTCGCGCCTTTCTTGGGCATTTTTCAGACGAAGTATCTAGAAGACAAAAAGAGGGATTAAAACGCTCAAAATTGGCTCTTCGTTCTGTCCCGAGCTCACGTGCAGCGAGGAGGTGCAGCTTCAGAGCACAAGAACAAGAGGATGTCTTCTGGTCTTGCGTTCCTTTTTATCCATCTTCAGGGCGGGCGTATACCCGCCCCTGCCTGCCCCGAGGGCGTGGCTGGCTGCGTCGGTGTCTAGGCCAGCCCACTCTAGGGCGGGAACGAGCGCGCCCCAGCTACGCCGCTTCGGGCATACCAGCTGAGGCGCGCCTCCCGCCCAAAAATGGCTTCCCGGGGGGATCGAGGCACTCGGCCATACGTTCGGGGGGACCGAGTTGGTCGCCCCTTTCCATTCTCAACCCTACAGAAATGGCCTGCTTTTTTTATACTGTCGACCATATCAGTAATAGTTAAAACAACACTGGGGATTCTTCCATCAAACCTGTGCAGGGAATCAAATGACGCTTCAGGCAAATGAGAACGTTTATATGGTTAAGTCCACCAATCTCAACCGCTTTACAAACTCTGCCATTATTGTACAATTCTTTAACCCCTTTGCTGCGGCCACGATTTTGCGGTAGTGCAGCACTTCCGCAAAATGGGAGGGGCCACGTCCGCCATTGGCCGGTGGCAGCACTAGCGATTTAGTGCTGCCATCGGCCAACGGCCAACGGCAGCACGCAAGGGGTTAAAGCTGGCCAGGTAATGCATTAGCCAGTGTGAGAATGTCAACTACATCTACAGCAAGAACAACAAGAGGTCCTGACTTAACCTGTTCTTTTTGGGATGTAGACAAAGAGGTTGTCACTAGAAATTAATTGGCTGAGTCAATAACAAATGAATTCACATAATTGTTTACACAGGAAAGAACCAAACTTACATCGTCACACCAGGGAAAAAGACACAATACTTCTATTCTGTGGACACAATCTTTTTTTATATTCTCTTATTAAAAAAGCAGAGTCAATAAGACATTTAAAAATATATTAATTTGCGGTTGCTCTAGAAAAGGTTGCAAAAAGATAGTGCTCTTATGTGAAGCGAGTAAGAGGAGGGAGAATTTAAAGGGAAAACGTTGGAAAACATAGTATCATCATTTTATACACTGGACACTGGATGAAAAATGAAAACCAGTATATGTGGGTCTGTCTCAACAGTAGTTTATGAGCCATTCGTCCTTATTTGTTTCACAGAATGATGCTGGGAAGTTCAAAATACATCATCAGAATACTGGAAATACCAATAGGACGTAATACAGGCCATGAGCTAAGGTCGTCGCGACCGCTTTTTGTTTTTGCTAAACTGTACCCATGGCCCTTTGACGTATTTTGAGTTACCCCTTTAGTCTATTATGTACATCTATAGCAAAGCAAAACCTTTTTTGACACTCTTCTTCCCATCACTCATAACTATTCTCTCATGCTCTTACACAGCATTAACATCCACCTCACCTACACTGTCAGCACTGGTCAAATCTTTAGACAAGGCAATCAACCTTTCAGTATTTTTAGCAATTCTGATAGTCACAGTCGATGACGCATTGGTGGAGCACAATAGCTTTTCTTTAACTCTTTCGGCCTATCATTAATTGATCCCATAGATAGGAGTCAACGTTGTTCTCAAATCCACATTGCCCCCCAGCTCCAGAAAAACTATGGTACACGCCTTGGTCACTTCCCACCTAGACTATGGGAATTCCCTTCTATACGGACTCAGCAAAAAAGGCCTAGCACAGTTACAACGCGTCCAGAACGCAGCTGCTAGATTGGTCCTTAACCTCCCTAGGAGAGCCTCTGGGAAACATGCATTACGCTCCCTCCACTGGCTCCCAATAAAAGAACGAATCAAATTTAAAACTATGTGTATAACCCACCGTATAGCTTACAAAAAAGCACCTCCTTACCTTCAGGACCTGCTTCCAGTCTATCGTCCCTCACGTCCTCTGAGGTCGATGGGCAGCATGCTTTTAGTGGCGCCTCGTATACATAGAGCAAGGATGGGAGGTCGCTCCTTCAGACATCATGCCAGCAATGACTGGAATAACCTACCCATCGATTTGAGGATGGAGCCGTCTGAAACCAGGTTCAGACAGAGGCTGAAAACCAACCTCTTCCCCAAGCTAACTTCAGCATAGCAGGCCAGGCTCTCCTTCTGTGATCCAGCTTATGAGATGTAGATAGGGTTGTCAGCGCGGGGACGCACTGTTCTCTGTGCAACCATGCGCTTAACAAATGTCATTAACCTAACCTAACCTAACATGCTTTATCCATAATCCGTACTTGCATTAATTGATCGTTCAAGACTGCTCTGTTTCTTGAGAAAAAAATGTAAACACTCCACCACAGCGCTGGGTTCTTCCTCAAAGGGATTCTCTAATCTCTAAAGGCCTCCTCTATATTCACCCCAGATTATCAAAAACGTCTGGGCCAGCTGCTCCTAAACAACTTAATAACAAGGCCTTCTGAGGTTCCGAATATTTTTTTTGTAATGTCAATCACTATCAAATAGCTTTTAAAGTTTCTTAGCCAAGTCTTTTTTCTTAGTGGTAATTTGCCTGGGGTCTGTAAAAAGGTTCTTGGCTGAACTACTTTTTGTTGTTAGGCCATTAAGGTGAATGCTGTGAAAGAAAATTGGAAACACAACTCTTTGTAATAATCATTTACAATAAATTGCGTGCGTTCAATCAATCAATCAATCAATCAAGCATTTGTATAGCGCGCTACTCACCCGGAAAAGTCTCAAGGCGCTGGTGGAGAGGGGTACATTCCTGCGTGAACAGACAGGTCTTGAGCTGCTTCCTGAAGAGAAGATGGTCCTGGGTCATCCGCAGGTGGGTGGGGAGGGAGTTACAGGTCTTGGCTGCCAGATAGGTGATGGATCTTCCTCCGGCGGTGGCTCTGCGGATGCGTGGAACGGCGGCGAGGGCGAAGTTGGTCGATTGTAGCTGGCGGGTGGGCGCGTAGAAAGTCAGGCGGTCATTGAGGTACTTTGGGGCTCAGGTCGTGGAGAGCTTTGTGTGCGTTTGTGAGGAGCCTGGACGTGATCCTCTTGCTGACGGGGAGCCAGTGCAGGTCTCTCAGGTGGCTGGAGATGTGGCTTCGTCGGGGGATGTCCAGGACGAGTCATGCGGAGGCGTTCTGGATGCGTTGGAGTTTTGTCTGCAGTTTGGCTATGGTTCCGGCGTAGAGGGTGTTCCCGTAGTCCAGTCGGCTGATGGCGAGTGCCTGGGTGACGGTCTTCCTGGTCTCGGTGGGGATCCGGCGGAAGATCTTACGGAGCATACGCAGGGTGTTGAAGCACGATGAGGAGACGGCGTTGACTTGTCTAGTCATCAAGAGGGAAGAGTCCAGGATGAAGCCCAGGTTGCGTGCGTGGTCTGTTGGCTTGGGAGCGGTGCCCAGTGCCGGGGGCCACCAGGAGTCATCCCAGGCGGAGGGCAATGATCCCAGGATGAGGACTTCCATTTTGTCGGAGTTCAGTTTCAGGCGGCTGTTCTTCATCCACTCGGCGACTTCTTTCATCTCTTCGTGTAGGCTAGTTCTGGTGGTGGCGGGGTCGTTGGTGAGGGAGAGGATCAGCTGGGTATCGTCGGCGTAGGAAATTATGTTGAGGTTGTGTTGGCGTGCGATAGCTGCGAGGGGGCTCATGTAGACATTGAAGAGGGTCGGGCTGAGTGATGATCCTTGTGGTACGCCGCAAATGACTTCGGTGGCCTCGGATGTAAACGGGGGTAGGCGGACTCGCTGGGTTCTTCCGGTGAGGAACGAGATGATCCACTCTAGTGCTTTCCCTTGGATTCCAATGCTGCTGAGGCGCTGTACTAGGGTGCGGTGGCAGACAGTGTTGAACGCTGCGGAGAGGTCCAGGACGATGAGGGCTGCTGTTTCCCCATTGTCGAGCAGGAATCTGATGTCATCGGTGGCTGCGATCAGGGCGGTCTCGGTGCTGTGGTTGGTTCAGAAACCGGACTGCGAGGGGTCGAGGGATCCGTTCGTCTCGAGGAAGGCTGTCTGTTGGCGGTCTTCTCGATGACTTTGGCAGGAAAAGGGAGGAGCAAGATGGGGCGGAAGTTCTTGAGGTCGGTGGGGTCCGCTGTTGGTTTCTTCAGGAGGGCGCTGAGCTCGGCATGCTTCCAGCTCTCCGGGAAGGTGGGGGTGTGGAAGGAGCAGTTGGGGTGCGATAATGGAGTCGGCCTTGTTGAAGACGTGGTGGGGCAGGGGTCAGTAGGTGATCCGGAGTGGATGGTGTTTATCGTGCGGGTGGTGTCTTCGGTGCTGACTGGGGTCCAGTTGCAGAGGGTGGTGGTAGGGGCGTTGGTTCGGTGGTTGGGTGCATGGTTGGTGCGCCGAATCTGTTGTATATGTCGGCGATTTTGCGGTGGAAGAACGAGGCGAGGGAATCGCAGAGGTCTTGCGAGGGTGTGATGTTGTTGTTTCCGGCGCTGGGGTTAGAGAGCTCTTTGACGATGTTTAAGAGTTCCTTGCTCTTGTGGGCGTTGTTGTCCAATGGTTCTTTGAATGCTGTCTTCTTTGTGGTGCGGATCAGCTGGTGGTGCTTGCGGGTGGCGTGCTTGAGGGCGGTCATATTGTCTGAGGTCTGATTGAGGTGCCAGGCTTTCTCGAGGGTGCAGCAGTTCTTCTTGGAGTCCTTGAGTTCGTTGGTGAACCAGGGGGTTTTCTTGCTTCTGGGCTTGCTAGGGGGGTGCTTTAGTGGTGCGAGGGCGTCGGCGCAGTTGGTGATCCACTGTGTGAGGTTGCTGGCTGCTTCGTTGGGGTCCGGTGTGCTGGCGGGAGGGTTCTGGCGGAGGGAGGTGGTGAGCTGCTCGGCGGTGATCTTGCTCCAGCTCCGGCGAGCAATCTGTCTTGGGTGGTCGTGTTTTCCTGAAGCTGAAGTGGATGGAGCTGTGATCAGTCCAGTGAAGTCCGGTGGAGTGGCTGAAGGTGATGTGCTTGCTGAAGGAGAAGACGGGGTCATGCGTGTGGCCGGCGTAGTGGGTGGGGGTGTTCACCAGTTGCTTGAGTCCGAGGTTGGCGAGGTTGTCCAGCAGGGCGGTGGTGTTGTTGTCATTGTTGTTCTCCAGGTGAAAGTTGAGGTCTCCTAGGAGGATGTAGTCCGAGGAGGCGAGGGCGTGCGGGCTGATGAAGTCTGCAATGTCTTCGCTGAATTGTGTGCGTGGTCCCGGGGTTCTGTAAATGAGGGTGCCTCTGAGGGTCGTCTTGGGGTCGGTGTGTATCTGGAAGTGAAGGTGTTCAGCGCTGGTGAAGGTGTCGTTGGAGTTGGTCGAGATGCGGATGGTGTTCTTGTGTATGATGGCGATGCCTCCTCCAGTTTGGTTGACGCGGTCCCTCCGGGTGATCTTGTATCCGTTCGGGATGGCAATGGTGATTTCGGGTGCTGAGGAGGCGTTCATCCAGGTTTCGGTGAGGAAGGCGACATCTGGTGACGTAGTGTTGAGCAGGTTCCAGAGTTCCACGGCCTGTCTGTGGACAGAGCGGGTGTTGAGCAGGATTCACTTGAGGTGTTTGCTGATGGTGCTTGGCTTGGCGGGAGCGGTGCAGGTCCGGAGGCAGGTGAACTTGCAGGCTTTGCAGATGAAGGGTCCGTGGGTGCGTTTCGGGGTGGCACGGTCCAGGCGCGGACGGGCGCAGACGGGCTTGCCTTTGGTGCGCCTTCGTGCACAATCGGCGCACCGCTGCGCGTGCTCACTGCGCGCATGCGTTGACTCCGCCATAAATGGCGAAGTGGGAGGGAGTAGCAGCTGGGAGGCGGGATCAGGGTGGCGAATGGGGGTAGAGGAAGGAAAAGGGGCGGGCCGCAGGGGAGCAGCGGCGGGGAACGGGGGGAGAGGAGAGCGGCAAAAACGGGCGAGGGGGTGGGTACAGGACAAGTGAACGGGCAGCACACGAGCTCAGAGACAGGCAGATACGGAAAACAGGAACAGAATACAATAAACAATACAGTACAGTAAATAAATATCAAGGGCGGCAACAAGCACGGGCGGAAACCGCCGAGGTAACCAAAGGCACAGCTGCAAGGCAGCGGCGAGCTCGAGGTAGCAGCGAGGAGCCTGACACACTCACATGGAGTCACGCGGTGTGTGGAGCGACCGGCCCAGAAGGGTCAAGGGTCACCGCTCACCACGGGTTGACTCCACCATAAATGGCCAAGTGGGAGGGAGGAGCAGCTGGGAGGCGGGAGCGGGGCGGCGAATGGGGGTAGAGGAAGGAAAAGGGGCGGGCCGCAGGGGAGCAGCGGCGGGGAGGGCAGCACACAAGCACAGAGACAGGCAGAAACGGAAAACAGGAACAGAATACAATAAACAATACAGTACAGTAAATAAATATCAGGGGCGGCGACAAGGGGTAGAGGAAGGCCCAACTTAAAGTTGTTAAGTGTCCAAAGTATCAGAAGAATTGATAAAGAAAAGGAATAGTGTACAAGTACCATTTAAGTTAGCAGTGAATCATCATGCACCCAAAATTAAATGTTCTGTGTCAGAGCATGATGCACGGTACTGAGACACCAGTTGAGACAGAGCACTACAAATTTCCAAAAGCCGGGAAGACAGCGACATCTAAAATGACCATTTCATGCACATGTCTTGTTTGGCATCATGCCATTGCTGATAAGAAAAATAATTGGAGCCTGATTACCTGGCGCGGCAAACACCATGCTCTATCCCTTCTAGAGACGTCAGCGGAGCTTGATAGACTAGTGGGGGCAGATTTACAAGCCCCTTGTGGCTTTTTTGCGCCACTGTTGCGTCACTTTTGTGATGCAGCGGCGGTGCAAAAGATGCGCCATGGTGCGTCGAATGAACATAAGCGACGCAATTGGGAGATGTGTCACGTTATAAAGCCCAGCGCCATAAGGAGACGTTCCTGCACAGGGGGTGGGGGGCGTTCCTGCGCAGGAATGCCTCCTAAAAGTGGCTGTGTGAAATTTACAAGATTCACTTTTAGGCCAATGCTGCATCAAAATCCTGCGCCTGCTTGTAGCAGGCGTAAGGCTTGAGGCAGCATTGAAAGAATAGGCCCCTCCAAAGAATTGCTGGAGCTGCGTCGCGCTTGCCACGCAACTCCAGCAATCCACTGCTTTTACGGCACAGACGTGTGACGCATCTGTGCCGTTTTGGCCCCATGGTGCGCCGCATTGTAAATGCGGCGCATCATGGGTGGCGGAGCTGCGGCGCACAATTACTGGCGCATCCCTGCTAATTTGCAAGGATGTGCCAGTAATTGTAAATCTGCCCCGTGGTGCCTATCTTCTGACACGCAGATTGGTGATGTAATCCACAACACTGGGAGTCAGCAAAAGAGAAAAAAAATCCATAAAGTGGTTCGACGTTTTCAGCTTCCACGGCAGACATAAGCAGTAGAATGATGGCAAAGTTCTTAGGTAAGTACATAGCCTGCTCTGTGATCAATTATTAGCATGGTCATGTTTCCTTTTAGAGTTACACTCCACACCAGAAATATTGTGTGCGAGCCGGGTATGAGATGCACAAATATACTAAATCGGGGCACAAGCTGAATGAAGAACAATTATTTAATTACATGCCTGCCTTGATAGTGGCTGTTCCCAACTAGTCCTCGTCCCAAATGCCACAAAGCACAACCTACATTAACATTCCAATAAGGACTGTCGATCACTAGTGCAGACACACAGCAGCTTATTTGCAAACTTGCAGCACATTTCTGCAGCTGGAGCGTCACTTTTGTGACCCTTCGGAGGCGCAAAGTGCAGGCCTATATCTACCAGGCCAGGAAAAGCCACAATGCTTGGCTATACATGGCCTTATAAATATGGTGTGAGGCAACGCAGTGCAAGTCTCCGCGTTGCCTCACACGGTGTCCGGGAGCTGTGGCATAGGGGTTGTGGTGGGTGTTACCATTCAATACCCCTGGCATTTGACACTTTCCTAGATTTACAACATAGCGTACATCTGGTAATGCGTTAAAATCATGCACCACCCAAGGCAGGCACATTTGTTTTTGTGAAGGAAGGTGTCCATTACTCCACAAAAACAACCAGGTTTCAACACAGGCACCCTTGCGCCATGGACCTAGGGTGTCTGTATTGGTGGAAGGCTTCCTAAGTGGCGCCAATGCAAAGGAAAGGACAGGATGCGTTGTATAATGGTAAATATGATGCATCCCTGCACTTACCTAATGGCACAGCATGGCACAGGAGGCTGCCTTGTGCGCCTCATTGCGTCATTTTGTTGTAAATGAGCATCACACACCTTAGAGCAAAAGGCACGACCCAATGAAAACCCGCATGAAATAGGAGGATAACAACACAAACCATAAAGAAAACAAACAAAAGATTGCATAGTTATCAGATACAATAACATGATTCTTAATAGTTTCTCTTACTGGTAAGGGATTAGGACCATAAACACTTTTTTTACACTGTCATAGAAGAAATGGAAACAGTAACACATTAGCATTACAATTCTGTAAACACATCGAATAGGTTTAGCTACTCTGTAAAATAACCAGAGAAAACACCTGCTTTCTTCCTGCCTCACTCGTTTGTTAGTATCAGGAGGAGACAGCCTTGTTGGGCCGATCTGCATAAAACGACAGATTAAACTACAAAAGGGTAACGTAAGCTCGACCATTAGTCTGCACTCAAACATGAAGCAGAACACAATAGAATTTGGGCTAAAGATTCAAGTGTTTTTGCACCAAACTAAGATATGGCGCTATAAACTGGTAATTAAGTATTCAAACATTAATAGTGCCCCTTTTGTATGTGTTAATAGTCTATGGGCAATGGTTATGGGTGTCTTGGACTTTTCTGACTTCTATCCAAACACTTGTCTAAATTAACCAGGAAGATGGAATTAAGACTTTTGCAGAATTTACCCCACTTCTAATTTAACTGGTGTGAAAAACTCCCCATCTTTCATTAAATTTTGGCAGGTCAATCTCGTCTGAATATACCAGGGGGAAAAGTATTGCATTCACTGTGACATGACAAGTTTGGTACAACATACACCAAAATCTGCATGTTATGCCCTAGAATAGGAATTGGTGCAATTTATCGCACCAATACATTCTGAATCACTCAGAGTCAAATTTTGTCCAGTGCAAAAAATAGCACCTACGCTTCTGGGCGCACTGGTAACCAGGACCTTTAGAGCATACATTTGAATTGGCTTGATTTCAACTACTAGTTAGTTCTCAAATGGGTGCAAATTAACTCTCAAGTCCTTTTTACGGCTAGTGCTCATCAATAGGTATTTTCTGTGAAATATTCTGGTTAAACCATTAGATAAGGCTTACAGTAGATACAAAACCTTACGACCTGGAAGGTGTGATTCTGTTCCAAAACCCTCATTGCAAAAAGGAGAAAAATGAAACTCTTTAAAGCACAGTACCACAGCACTCTATAGATTTAGCACCCATCAGCTGTCTATTCAACTGGAATGTTAATTACTTGTTAGGAAGTCCACAGAGACACGTGTGTTCCAAGTCAATGGCTAGAAAAAATGCTCATTTTGTAAGGGCAGTAAGATCTGAATAGTGATACGTTATTTTGCCTAACCAGGACCCACATTGCTCTGACTTGGAATTATGTCATTTAGCTTTCAAGCAGGCGGACTCTAGAAACTAGGAAAAAATTCTCTTGTTGAACAGAAGCACACATTAATTCATATTAGGACATTGGAATGTGGAGCACTCTATTGAAGACAATGGAGTGCTCCGTGCTTCTATGGGCCAGTAAAGGCCTGCGCAGCAACATTCCAAAGTTGTTTTCACAAAGGCCTCTCAGAGCCCGAGGGGATTTAAAACCCCTTGAACTCCGAGAGGCATTTGTTTAATTTGTTAGAACATTCTGCTCTCTAGTGGGAGTATGTTCTACTAGCCTTATAGCCATTAGAACCTGGCCTATACCAGCTATTAAAGTCCCGCTCCCTTGTTAAAGTCCCTCGCCTTTGGCTCAGGCCTTTAACGCTGGAGCGGACCTTTAAAATCTGGTATAGCCCGCAACGGCGGGCTATACGGCTATATTAGAACACTGCAATGTTGAGAGCTCCAGGGAAGACAATGGAGTAGCTCCGGGCTTATAATGGATGACATAAGCTCGGAGCTCCAACATTCCAAAGTTTTTCTTCATATTTCTCCCTTTTTAATACAGATCATTGTACCCTTTGTTTGGTGGAGTGATCTAATGCCCTAATGGCCCTTCTGCCTCAGGCTATACTGAATGTGAAAGGCCCTCTCCCTCATTATATGCTCTGTCTTGTGGCTCAGATCTAAAGCTCAGGTTCAGGGCCTTTAACAACTGTTTTAGACCTTGGCCCAGGGCGATAAGGCTATATTAGAACATTGAAATGTTGAGAGCTCCATTCAAGATTATGGAGTAGCTTCAGGGTTATACTGACTGGCATAAGATTGAGCTCAAACATTCTAATGTTTGTCTTCGTGTTTCAACTTTTTTAATTTAGAATATTCTACTCTTAGTGGGTGGAACATTTTAATAGCTTTAAAGCCCTTATGTTGCTAAAGGCCCTACCCTTGTTGCAGTTCAGGGCCTTTAACAACCGAAATAGCCTTCTGCAACAGGCTCAAAGGCTTTAATACATACCTCTTGCTCGTCTGCATGTTTATATTAAATGTTCAACCACATACATACTCACTTTTGTATATTATTCCGACCTTTATATAAAGGTATGCACAAAATAGTTGTTTGTCAAAATACGGCAGAAGCCTATTTATGACCTTTTTAAAACTTTTTGGAACAGTGTGCAGTCTCACATATTTTTGCCACCCATATTTAAGCTGAAATAAATTCTGCTCATTTGTGTTGCCAAAAATGTTATTATGAAATCTGTGATTAATTTATGTTGCACAGCTTATAATTCATTTATAAACCAATGCTCTAGCAGTGACTACTTTCTGGCACACTGTCCTCACAGTGTCCCGAAGAAATAACAGATCATTTTTCCGAATGTTTTTAAGTTCTGTTAATGCTGTGGAGCTGTCAAAATGTGATGGCGTTCCCCAAGGCACACCAAGTGGCATGCATCAGGAGGTGTTCCAGTCAGAGCACCTTGCTTCATTTTATGATGCTCTAAAATGAGCATGTTGTGCGTGTCAGGTTATCTTTTCAGTTTGCTCATTAATTTGGTAACCCATGACATCTTAACCCAAGCAAGATAGGGATTTTAAATGACAGCACTCTCCTCAAAAAGGGCAGACTCGTGCCTGAATTGAAAAATGTCTTAACTTAAAAGCACAAGGAAACTAGTGTATTAAGACGTTCAAAAGTATGCCTGTCTTACTCCTGTAGAATGATCGACTATTTACTTTTAAAAAGAAAAGCACAGTGCTAGTACTATGGATGACAGCCCTGATTACAAACAATGCCTAAAGGTAAATGTGTTTCTGATGACTCTCCCTGACCGTGAGAATAAGGGCTTCAAGAATACCTTCTGGGTACAAAGCAATCTGCCAGCAGGGTAAAAAACACATCAGTACATTTGCAGGTAACTCCCATGAAAAGGATCTATTCACAATGTAAATGACAATATAGATGTGTTGCTTGTTCATCTGAGTGGAGTTAGCCTCGGTGAGGGAGAAGTTGTAAAGATTATCCCTCCGCACTTCGCATATATTATGATTTCTACATTTGGTTCGTGAAATTTTCGGAATTCACCAACGCCCATCCAGTTTCATTGTCATCAGCAAATATACTTCAAGAAAATATAAAAATGTTAGCTTTCGTGAGGAAATGTTGTCAGGTTGCAGGGAAGCATGAACATTGAGACACTGGAGGTAGGACAAGAATCCGGATGTACACAAGACTATACTAGAGTAAAAAAGCGCAACACACTTTAAACAAATTGGAGATTTGATAAGTGAGTCCCATGCCTCCTTTGAAAAGGGCTTTTTTGTATTATTGAGGAAATGCAAAACAAGGCTAGCCAGATGTCAGGGTCACACTAGTTATACAAAAGCAGCTCATTCCAATAGTACCTAATGACATTTAGCAATTCAAAACATGTCATTGAAATTCTTCAAGACTTCTCGGCTTTCCAAGTCTGACCATTTCATTCGGATTAGAGATTGTTGCAGGGATTCTGCACATACACAGAACTATGCGTAGGAAACTAGGACCTCTGTGTGTAGTGGTGTGTCAGAAAACCCACCTCGGTGCCCAGAACCCCAATCCGACTAGCTATGGTGTCTAATTCGTTCTCCGTACTACAGCGAAGCTACCAATGATTAGACATCCTAGAACACGTCACTCCGTCCCTCTCAGGAATCGCGGGAAGAATAACACTCTTTTGTTCAAACACTCATACTTGTCCATAACGTGAGTAAATAGAGACACAATATAGTTTAAAATGTTTATTTTAACTAACGTGCTCAACAATTCACTATACTAGCCAACACATGCAGCAGAATGCATAAGAACAATATAATTAGCATGAATACAATTCCATGAAGCACAAAAGGTTAAATCATATTATAATGACAGTGGAAACAGGACTACTCTGCCTTACCACCCTCCCCATGCTATAAGCTAGTTCATTATTAGTATAGAAGACCTCTAGGCTGTGTCAGGGGGACTCAATACCTCCAAGTTTAGATAAAAGGAATTACATCTCAGGACAAGCACAGCTCTTCTTCGTTGGAATGAATCTCTCCAAGTGCCTTTTCATGCATGCAATGCCATATTAAAATCAGTCAATTTTCAGTAGTGCAGCTGTGTTCGATGTTGTGTCTATGGGCGTGGGACTGACCAAAGTGAATCAACAGCATACATTGTTTTTCGACCTTGAACACGCTGTGCAGAGGAGGAGCACAGTGTACAGCTAAATGCGTGAAAAGTAGACAGTTCTCATGTGAGAATGCACTAGCCCCTAGCCACAAGAACAAAGCCATGTAGTAACGTGCACAAAAGCGACAAGATGACTGCCAAGCATATGGTAACTAACGGTAACTTAGCAATGTCTGCAGTTAATTCTATGACCTCACTATGGCCTCACTACAAGATGTCGGTAACGCCTATTTTATCAGAACATCCACTCCACATATATTTTACAGGTTTGTGGGGCTTTCACATAATTATGGCTTCTTACCAATCCTTACTGTCTGCGCATGTAACTCTTACATCTTCAATTAAATATTTATAGTGATATAATGAGCTTATCAGCCCACTATTGACAATATATTGTATCAGTTAAATGGAGTCTTCATAACGGAGCTGGAACCATTCTAATCTTTTCTTATTGTTTTCTAAATTGATTTCCCCTATTGATATTTGGATGGTATATGCTTTCCATACACATTGCTTTCCTTATTTCACATTTCAATCTCTGAATTGTAAGGATATGCTTCGACTTCCAGCTCTGAGCTTCCACAGAAATTTTAAAGGTGCACTAACTACACATGATGTCTCCAGTGAGGACTAGATTTGCATGTTCTAAGTGATTCTCTGAAGAGTCACATTTTACATACAAATAATGGCAGACAACACTGAACTTGTCCTCTGAATCGAAAGGTAGCGATGCACTCTTCTGTTTCTCACCACCTGACAAAATACACAGGAAACTGATGAGAGAAAAGAGAGACACTGGACTCCAGCGCTCTGACTTCTCACTTCTGCTAGTCATTGATGTCTGCAGCTGCAGTGGATGTCTAAAGGCAAAGAGATAGGGGCATGTTATCAAGAGACTGCATTAAAATTATCGCCGCTTTAGCTGCAGAAAACTGCAGCTAAAGCAGCGATAATGGGCTTGATAATATGCCCTTGAGAATTCCAATAGAAGCCCATGCTCTGGTGTCAACATGGGCTTCTATTGGAATTCTCAAGGGTATATTATCAAGCCCATTATCGCCCCTTTAGCAGCAGTTTTCTGCCACTAAAGTGGCGATAATTTTAACGCTGTGCTTGATAATATGCCTCATAGTTTTTTAACTTGCCATGAAAGCTTTACATTTAATTAAATTAATTAATTAATTAAGCAATATCTCTGGCAATCAACTCTCTTCCTGAAGCTGAAAATACAAATAAAGATCATGAAAAAACATATGTTGACTGACCTCTTTCTGTGACTAGAAAAACTGCTACAAACCTCCTCACTATGCCTTCTTTGTGGAAGATTAGTTATACATTCTACTTGACTCATGTAGCAATGCAAAATAATTAACAACATTAAATATTCTGGTTTTCCCTTGCCCAGCATTTTTCATCAGCATGTTGAAACTCTGATACCGTATATGTAACACTTATTCATAACATGAGCAACATAATTTTTCCTTAAAAGCCCTTCCTGTTCATCACAGGATAACGCTCAAGTAAATGTAACAACTCACATCCTTAGAAGATACCATATAATCTTCCAACAGTTCCCAGGTTTTTTTCACCAGATCTGAAATTCACAAGTCCTTCAAGGCAACACAAAGGAAAAAAAGGTTTTCGGAAAGAATATCCTAGATTGGCATAGCAAGATCCCAGTAGCAGCAGCATTGCGTCATGATTGACTTACAATGATGCCATGAGTCACGAGGGATGTAATACCCACATATCCAAGATGTCTGCAGTGTCTCTATGCTACATGAAAGATGATGGCTCTCTGGCAAATGTATTATTTTGGTGGGATGCTGTCATGTAGTGCATTCTCCGCACTCAAGAAATTGACATTATCTACAATCTGCGGGTACCACCAGTCTTGCCTTCTGTGGGAAAGACTCAGCAGGAGAGAGTTTAGAGTATCACAAGCCCACTCTTACTAAGTTCCACATAGTAAGCTCTGACAGTTAAAAGCCTACCTCATAATGACTATCATCTCCAAAAACATTAATCTTCTGGGTCCAATCTAAAATGCTAGGGAAGAAAAAAGTTTCAACACTGGAGTTTCAGCATTCATTTCCTCATTGAATTAAATATTCACATTTGTGTTTTATACAATTTATCTGTTGTGATATCCTGCATTCTATGCAGGTTCATCCCTCATACTATGTTACAAATCAACTTGAAAATTTGTTTTTACCCGTTGTTTCCTCAAAGCTGCATTTTGAGGTTAAAAAGATAAAATAAAAAGGCAGAAATCTATTATTCCTTACATGCTATTTAAAAATATTCAATTTTGATAGTTAAATATAATTGCCCTCATGACCTTAAACCTGCTTTGCCAAGACCTGTATGTACGTGTGTATATATGTGGTATTTCTAGAGCCCTTACCCAGCCAAATGTTAGTGAAGCATTGTCCAAGGACAAAGACAAGCATACAGTCCACAAGAGATAGGAGAGATAGCTAAATTGTGGAGTGTTAATACAATGGGATTTAGTATTATTCAAAGAGATGGGTTTGCAACTGTTGTAATTATAAAGTTTTTTCCTTTTAGGTATCCCCTTTTTTTCATTTGCATGTGTTGATTATTGAAATATAGAATGCATATGTTGGACTTGGCCCTTTTTTCAGGGTCATCCCTAAAGTTTTAGCTTTCCTCCTAGCCTTTTTTCTGACATGGTGCTGGTGGTTCTAGGACTCTGGGCACTTTAGCACTGCTGTCCAGTGTACAGTGTGTGTGCTCTCTGTGGTAAACATGGTGGGGCCGATTCACAGAACTAACCTAGGACAACATCCTAAACTTACTACTTTTGGTATTCACAGAAGGCATTTAGTGGTAGTAAAGTTCGGATTCTGTCTTAAGTTTGACTTAAGACAAACTTATGATAAACTTAAGACAGACTTAAGACAAACTTAAGACAGACTTAAGACAGACTTAAGTCAGACTTAAGGCACACTTAAGTCAGACTTAAGACAAACTTAAGACAAAATCCTAACTTAAGTCTGTCTTAAGTCTGTCTTAAATCTTAAGACAGAAACCTAACTTTACTACTACTAAGTGCCTTATGTGAATACCAAAAGTAGTAAGTTTAGAATTTTGTCTTAAGTTAATTCTGTGAATCGGGCCCGGTAAAATTGGTCTACACCTGTTTGGCATATTTAATTTTCCTTTCAGACCCTTGTAAAGTGGTATCTCAGATACCCAGGTCCAGTAAATTAAATGCTACTGGTGAGCTTGCAGCGCTGATTGCGCCACTCACCAAAGTAGCTTTTCAAACCTCTCTCAGGCCTCTGCCCTTGCAGGGCCTGAGCGCGCAGTGTTGCTGCCACTGTGACGTGACACCTAAATTGTGTGCCATGTCTGTGACCCCCCTTTTACTACATTTAAGTCACCCCTAAGGTAGGCCTTAGCTAGCTGTATAGGTAGGGTGCATTGTAGGTAAAAGGTAGGACATTTACCTTAAGTGTGTGACATGTCCTGGTAGTGACAGCCATTTTGGTTCCTCACTGCTGTGAGGCTGCACTCCCATAGGAATGCATTGGGGATTCCCTGATAAGTGTTTCAGTGGTAAATTCCTGATATGAGAGGAGCAGCGTGGTCAAGTTTTGTATGGTTGGAATAGTAATAATAAATGCTACGCAATGGTGTGCGCAGATTTATTATCATTATTTTAGAAATGCCACTTCTAGAAGTTGGCACTTCTGTGTGCTATGTGTCTGCCTGCCTGATGTGGATTGCATGTCTGGCTTTGGAATGACAGGGGCTGGTGAGGTGTGTGTAGCTCCAGGAGGGGCAGGGTGAGTCAGCGCTAGGCTGAATAGGGTATCTGCATTTGGAGTAGTGGGAGGAGTAGTCCCCTGACCCTGAATAGGTCTGTGTCTCCCTAGGTGAATGCTGGCTCTGCCCCACTGCGGTGTGTCTGATGGCAGAGCCCCCATCTCACAAAGAAGGGTAATAAAATCTGCTGCTTTTTCTAATAATGAAATGTTGGAAGACACATCAGACTTTGAAACAATGTATTGCTACTAGCATTAAGGTTATCATTTTCCGCCTAAATCTGCTAATCTTAGGAATATTTTCACATACCACCAATGGGAACATTGCCCATCACCACCGAAAAGCAGTTTTAAAACATTTGCATAGAAGTTTCCATATTTTTCAGGGTTCAAGACGTCGGACCCGGCCGCATATTATTGTAAGGTTGCACCAACACCAGCACAGAAAAACATGTTGACAAACACCAAACAGATTTACTCTGCTTCCTTTATTGACCGGTTGTCTGAAAAAGGTTTTGACTTATGGAAAGACACCATAGACTTAAAATCTGTCTGAGGTACTAGAGAGTGGCAGGTCAAGGGAACATAGGCACTATTTAGAACATGCCTTATTCCTCAGCAAATAATGTTTTTGAATGAAACTGTGCAACAAACGACCCGTCTTGGATTGGCCAAGAACAAAGATTTGAATACACCTTGGATGCCCTCACCATCACACAGGATAACATAACATCACAGGAAGAGATTATGCTAGATGAGATCATGCAATACAATAGATTAGAGGCCGATTGGAAGCGGTGGTTGATTTGGCCCACAGATCAAGAGACAATTTATTTGAAATTTACCGCAATTACTTTCCTACACCGGAAGAATGTGTGGGTTGGAATTATCACCACACATCAAACACTCCTTATTGAAGACAGTAGAGCCTTAAAAAAGTTGCTTCTGCACACCAACTATGGTGACGAAACATGTGTTGGCTAAGATCTGTGTATGAGGAACCAGATGAAAAGGAATAAAGAAACAATGAATGTCATTTTGATTATTGTTATACATTTATATTGACCTAAATTTTCTACAGCTGTCAATTTTCCATCTCGATTTTAACATGTGCTGGGGAAAGTGATTTCATTTGTTTGTAGCTTAGGCCACTGGATTTAGGGAGGCTGGTGGTTGTCTCCACCCGTCAGCATTGTGTTAGTTAGGATTCGTAAAAAAAATTAAGTGGCATCACCCTTGAGGCGCCATTTCCCTATAAATGATACCACTGTTCTTTGTTCCATTACGTAAAGCCAAAGGGTTTAGTATCAACAGGCCAGATCCACGCTATTTACAGAGACAACACCCATGGGTAGTGACATCATACAGTGTCGGGAAGTTATGCTTTGATTGGATAAAGACCTCAACACTTACTCATGTGAAACAACACTTATTATTACTTACAGAGGACGTAGACCTACTGGATGTTTTAATGGGTCCGAGGAATCCACCTCATATACATTTCTATTATGTTGTCTATAATGAGATTTGGAAAATAACACAAGAGGCCGCAGATAGATTACGAGAAATATACAATATAAACCTAGAGAAAGCTCTAGCAGTGGTTGACAATGGATTAACAACACTAACCTCCAGGATATATTCACTGGGCAACATTGTATCTTCTGCTATTGATGTGCAGGATTTGTCCATCATACAACAGGGGCAATCACAATTGCTTTCTGTTTTGTTTTTAAGCTGGACGCTGCAATCTTTGCTTGCAGGCTATGTGCCCTGGTGTTTCATAATAGGCACGTCTCTGTTTTCCTCATACAATCTGACAGAAAAACAGATAGAAATGGCGCAGAGGGGAGCAAAGTATACAATGCTGCATATTGAAAAACTGGCCCGATTCGCATTTACAGTGGAAGAGTCACCGTCCTCAGATGTAAATGTAAATGTAAATGTATTAGCATTTATATAGCGCACTACTTACCCATAGGGTCCCAAGGCGCTTCGACCGCTGCGAAACCCTTCCTGGCTACCCTGAGAGATGGTCCCTTAATGGGTATCTCCAGGGTGAGACCAGGCATCCCCGGCGGTCTGGTGGGGCCGTTAGTGAAGATGAGGCAAGCTAATGCCCAGAGTTGCCGAGTGTGATCGCTGATCAGAGTGGGCACTGAGGCGAGAGAATTATCGAGTCCGCTGACCCTGGTCCAGAAACCTGCCGCGCCGGGAATCGAACCCTGGTCCCGGGCTGTCCTCTGCTCTCGGGTCTGCCGCCTCTAACCAGTGAGCCACACTACTTCACAGATGGCTAATCCATGGCCACATAACTCTCCCAGTCACAACTTTTCAATTTCAATATTGCCTTGAACAAATGCAGACAGGCAGATATGAAGAAATGGGTAGGGAATTCATCAAGGAATCGTGGGTATTACCATACAGGTTTTGATGCCAGCGTGGGAAAAAGAACTGTTTCTAAGCGGTACAAACTGCGAGAATACTTTAAATGGATCATTTATATGCCAGGATATAATGCTTCATGGGGCCTGTAATGGTTCGGTAGCGAACTTATTCTGTCTCTTGAGGGGTGCCCCAGCTGCCGTGATCAGCCCAGTGTTCAGGTTGCTTTCAAATGTGAGTTACTTAATGCTGAACGATCAAGGCTGCTGTGAGATGCTTCTATGCATTGCATATCTGGTAACTGTGAGATCCAGGGTTACTTGCTGTATGCAAGTATTGGTTCCACCAACACATACAGTCAGGGAGGCGCTGTTATGGCCTTCGCTAAATATTTCTTTAATACAGTTTGATGCTTTGAGCAGAGTTAAAGACATTCTTAAACAGAAATCCGAACCCTTAACCTCCGCTCGAGAGACTTTTGATCTTCAAGAAGTAAGGTCTTTTGGCAGAGATAAATGCACTTATATGTACAAACTGCCCCTTCCATTTCACAGAAATGTTAAATCGTATCTTTAACATGTCTGATACGCCAGGCATTGTCCACCTATTTAAGACCATAGCTTCTGGACTATTAAGCACCTTTCAGATAGTCCTTGGAGTTATACCGAACTTTATACATTCCGTATTTGGAAGCATTTTTGGAAACAGTACTCCTGGAGCCAAAATACTGTGATCTCATGGTTCAACATGTAGGAACACCTCACCTAAGAGAACTGAGTGCATTTTGGTTCTTGTCATTTAGATCAGTCTGGATGGATGGCATCTTATCTGTCCTCCGATGCCTGTTTCACAGAGAAGAATACAAGTTAGATCTATGTCTGACACTCCCATCATGTGCGCAACCTGACGTTGACGCTTTACTGGACCCTATAGGCCCATGTTCTGCAGCATATTCCGATGTTGATGGTGGCATTCCTAGAGCCACCACAGGTGGTATCAGGTCCTTTTGGTATGGACATTGGCTTCTCCTCTGACACCCAATCCTTGGATTCCGCGCGGGCTGCACCATCATCGGTTGTGGACAGTAAAAAGATCATCTGTGCTCAGTTGACACAATCTGCGAGGTCTTACAGGGACAGTCATCTGTGGAGGCAGGCAATGAGAATGTTGTGTGTACCAGCAAGGACATTTGACTCATTTGACCCATTGTGTGCTGGGAGAAATTCGACCTTTTATTTTGAGAAACAAACTGAAAATCGAAACTACATAACAAATTGACACTCTTTTAAGCATGCATGACTTTCAAATGCTTATCGTAGTTCGAACTATACCTTCAGACACATTAGGGCTATGGCTTCAGTGACAATTTCCTTTAAAGAAATGATAAAGACTTTTTAAATATTGTTTTTAGCACAAGAAACTAATGTTTTTTAACCATTTGCGTACCAGTATCTAGTCAGCCTAGTAGTACATTTAGAATGTAACTATGTCGTCCATTCGAAAGAGGAGTGGGTATTTTAGTCCATATAGGTACCATAGTATTGGCCCCAGTAACTTCATTACCCTTCACCTTTATTCTTCCCTACACTACACTTGTCACTGTTTACAGGGATTAACCTTTTACCTAGATACAACACTGCATTCAGAACACAGATTTTCCCTAGTTCAAGATCTCAGGCATTATGCATGAGGATTCTTGGAAGCACATCAGGACCACCATCTCCTGTAAAGTATCTATAGTCATCGAGAAGACCGTCAACAAACAGCTGACTGCATTCCTCGAAGAAAACAACTCGGTTGACCCATCCCAGTCCGGATTTCGAGCCAACCACAGCACCGAGACACCTTCATCGCAGCCACCGATGACATCAGGACCCTGATGGACAACGGAGAGACAGCCGCTCTCATCCTCCTGGACCTCTCAACAGCCTTTGACACAGTCTGCCACCGCACCCTAATAACCCGCCTCTACAACACTGGGATCCAAAGAAAGGCCCTGGACTGGATCACATCGTTCCTCTCTGACTGAACCCAGAGAGTCCGCCTCCCTCCCTTCCGCTCCGAGGCCTCCAAAATCATCTGCGGCGTACCCCAGGGCTCCTCACTCAGCCCAACTCTCTTCAATATCTACATGAGCCCCCTCACCACCATCGCACACAAACACAACATCAACATCATCTTCTACGCCGACGATACCCAATTGATACTCTCCCTCACCAAAGACCCTCTCACCGCCAAAGCCAACTTCCAGGACGGAATGAAAGATGTCGCAGAATGGATGAAGCACAGCCGTCTGAAGCTCAACTCGGCCAAGACGGAGGTCCTCATCCTCGGGCAATCCCCATCCACCTGGGATGACTCCTGGTGGCCCACAACGCTGGGCACCGCACCGACACCCACAGACCACGCACGAAACCTGGGATTCATCCTGGACTCCTCCCTCACGATGACCAAGCAAGTCAACGCAGTCTCATCCTCATGCTTCAACACCCTGCACATACTCCGAAAGATCTTCCGGTGGATCCCCACCGAAACCAGAAAGACGGTCACCCAGGCCCTCGTCACCAGCCGACTGGACTACGGAAACGCCCTGTATGCAGGAACCACAGCCAAACTTCAGAAACACCTTCAACGCATACAGAAGGCTCCGCAAGATTGGTTCCCGACATCCCTCGCGACAGCCACATATCCGCCCACCTGATGAACCTGCACTGGCTCCCCGTCAGCAAGAGGATCACATTCAGGCTGCTCACCTACACACACAAAGCACTCCACAACACAGGCTCCAAATACCTCAACAGCCGCCTCTCGTCCTACACTCCCACCCGCGAGCTCCGCTCCACCAGCCTCGCCAGTGTCCCACGGATTCTCAGAACCACCACCGGAGGAAGATCGTTCTCCTACCTAGCAGCCAAGACATGGAACTCCCTCCCGCACACCTACGACTGACCCAGGACCATCTCACCTTCAGGAAACACCTCAAGACCTGGTTATTTGAACAATAGCAGGCACCCCCCTCCACTCCCTCCCTTCAGCGCCTTGAGACCCTCACGGGTGAGTAGCGCGCTTTACAAATGGATTGATTGATTGATTGATTGATGTATAAAGTTCATGCCCAGCATCATCCTTGGGCCGACACAGTAATACAGTGAGGTAGGACCCCTGGGAGACCTATAAGTATGTGTACATCACATCTTGCTAAGTTAGAGCAGAGGAGACTGAGACTTCCCGGCCGACATACTGACCAGCACGCTGAGGTTCCTGCATGCAGACACTCCAGCTCACACTGGTCTAACATCCCTCCCGGCTTGTCTAACTCGAGGCCAGGATGGGGTCCCACAGTCTCTCACTTCAGGTAATGGGGTTGACTAAATCCTAGAGGGATTCTTGGCCTAACACACACATGCTAGGTACATTTAGGTACATCTAGTTAGGGAAGCATCGTAGTAGTACGCATCTCTTTATCATGTGTTTTATATACTCATATGTATTCATGATTATTGTAAGATGGTAGAGCTATACCATCCCTTTAACTTTTTAGTACTGCTAATCATTTCAATCTTATAATGTCTAACGGCTGTTGCAGCTCATCTATTCTACAACAGAATACCAACTGTCCCCGCAGGCCATCGCATCCACCAACTACACTCTGCTGGGAGACCTCAACTTTCACCTCGACAATCAACTGGATCCCAACACCACATGCCTCCTGGACAACCTCCACAACATTGGACTCCGCCAGATCGTGACCGAGCCCACGCACTCAGCAGGACACACCCTCGACCCCCTCTTCACTACAGGAAGCTCCATCACCTTCAGCCACACCACCGAACTCCCATGGACCGACCATCGTTGCGTCCATTTCACCTTCAGACCCCCAATCAATAGACACCAGCACCTGCTTCCACAAAGAAACTGGACCAAAATCACCAATGACCAGCTCACCTCCTCACTCAACAACTCCACCCCAACCATCGCGGAAAACGACGACCCCAACACCGCAGCCCGAACCCTGCATAGATGGATCTCGGACAGCACCAACACCATAGCCCCCCTCAAGAAAAACAACAATACTCGTGCCAAGAAAGCCAGATGGTTTACCACCGAACTCCGAGAGTCCAGGCGCACATGCCACCGCCTCGAAAAGGCCTGGAGAAACACCAAATCCACAGAAGCCCACAACAACTTCAGAGCCGCCACCAACGCCCACCATCAACTCATCAGAGAAACGAGGAAAAAAGCGATTGAAGACAGAATCTCCACCCACGCACACAACAGCAAGGAACTCTTCAGCATCATCAAGGAGTACGCCCAACCCACCAGCGAGTGTACCGACATCCCTCCCTCACAAGACAAACTCAGCATCTTTTTCTACCACAAAATCAAGAGCATCTATGACAACTTCGACGAAGACAACCAACACACTGAACCCTCACTAACCACCCCCGACACCCGGAAACCAGCGATTGATGACTGGACAGCCCTCACCACCGAAGACACACTGAAGACAATGAAGTAAATCTACTCAGGGGCCCCCACGGACCCCTGCCCCCACCACATCTTCAACAGAGCCGCCAACACCATCGCACCCATGCTCCGCCAAACCATCAACTGCTCCCTGGCGACCGCCTCGTTCCCCGATGACTGGAAACACGCCGAGGTCAACCCCCTCCTAAAGAAACCCTCAGCGGACCCCATCGACCTCAAAAACTACAGACCCATCTCCCTGCTCCCGTTCCCAGCGAAAGTCATTGAGAAAGCCATCAACAGCCAACTCGCCACATTCATTGAAGAACACAACATCCTCGACTCCTCCCAATCCGGCTTCAGAAAAAACCACAGTATGGAAACCGCCCTCCTCGCCGCAACAGATGACATCCGCACCTTACTGGACAAAGGAGAAACAGTAGCCCTCATCCTCCTCGACCTATCAGCGGCGTTCGACACAGTCTCCCACCGCACCCTAATACGCAGACTCTACGATGCAGGAATCCAGGACAAGGCCCTCGACTGGATCTGCTCCTTCCTCTCCGGCAGGACGCAGCGGGTCAGACTCCCCCCTTTCCTCTCGGACCCCACACCTACCACCTGCAGAGTCCCCCAGGGCTCCTCCCTCAGCCCGACGCTCTTCAACGTTTACATGGCTCCACTTGCCCCCATTGTCAGAACCTACGGACTCAACATTGTGTCATATGCAGACGACACCCAGCTCATCCTCTCCCTATCCAACGAGCCCAACACCGCCAGACGCAACTTTCGAGAAGGCATGGAAGCCGTCGCCAAATGGATGAAAAACAGCTGCCTACAACT
Organism: Lissotriton vulgaris; assembly: GCF_964263255.1. Taxonomy (NCBI): domain Eukaryota; kingdom Metazoa; phylum Chordata; class Amphibia; order Caudata; family Salamandridae; genus Lissotriton; species Lissotriton vulgaris. Next base: position 1,715,686,394 of record NC_141689.1, on the reverse strand, counting down.
AAACACCAACAAAATAGAAGTACTCATCATGGGCCCAAACCCCGACGCCTGGAGCGACACCTGGTGGCTCACCGCCCTCGGAAACCCGCCAACCCCCACAGACCACACACGCAACCTGGGAATCATCCTGGACTCCGAGCTCAAAATGGACCCCCAGATCAACTCTGTCTCATCTTCCTGCTTCCACACCCTCCACCTCCTTCGTAAGACCTTCAAATGGATCCCCCTCGAACACCGAAAGACAGTCACTCACGCCCTGGTCACCAGCAGACTCGACTACGGCAATGCACTCTACGCCGGAATAAACAAAAACCTCATCCGCAAGCTACAGAACATCCAGAACGCCGCCGCAAGACTGGTCCTCAACCTGCCAAAACACTGCCACATCTCCCAGCACCTGCGCACACTCCACTGGCTCCCCGTCGAGGCGAGAATCACCTTTAAGATGCTCACCCACGCACACAAGGCCCTCCACGGCACAGGACCAGCATACCTGAACAGCCGACTCAAATTCCACGCACCCCAAAGGACCCTACGATCAGCCCAGCTTTCCTACGCCGTGGTCCCCAGCACCAGAAAGACCAGATCGGGAGGCCGCTCCTTTTCCTTCCTCGGGGCCAAGGCATGGAACGCCCTTCCGCTCCACCTCAGACAGACAACATCGCTCCCCATCTTCGCAAGAAACCTCAAAACCTGGCTCTTCGACAGACCCCCTCCTTGATGGAATGGAACCTGCAACCCCCCCACCACCCCCACCCCTAGCGCCTTGAGACCCTTACGGGTGAGTAGTCACGCTTTAACAAACTCCTGATTGATTGATTGATTCAATAAATACTTATTGAAAATGCCCAGCCTGTTTATTCTGTGTATACCTCTGAGACAGACTAAGTAAGCACGAGTGACTGAGCGAAAAGTACTATATTGTTTCTACGGTCCTGTGGGATCAGGGTTGTCATGGTCGATGGTTGCCAAGAACTATTTTCTCCGCGGTAAGAGGAGATCCTAGTGCATTGTGAGCTAGTTTGTACACAAGGCCAACATACCCGGTGGGGGGGTTTACAATCAGTCTGCCACCAATCTACAGTGTATGCCATCCAAACCTGCAGATTCTGTAATTAATATAGAAACTACACATTTTACAAGATTTGTTTTTACTCCCACAGGTGACAAGAGCGAATTTAATCCAATGAACCAGCGCTGATTGTGAAATAAGGGTTAATGTAGCCCACCCACTATAAAAATGAGGTGGTGTCAATGCTTTTGGGTTACTAACCGGGAGAGGTGGCAATCCAAACAATCATTCATTAATGACCTACACACTCAAGATCACCAGAAACAGAATATGCATTTCAACCTATTTATTTTAAAATGGTTATTTTAAAATGCAGGGTTCTTGTGCATACAATATTGGTAACAACACAGAAGATAATAAAAAGCAGCTAAGCTTTTCAATAACAGTGAAAACAATGGAAAATTGTACCATCGCAATTTAAAACCATTACACCCTCACTGTGCTGTCTCTAAGTTCTATGCTAGTTCTAGCAGATGAATACATATTAATCCTGAGTTCCAGAGGTGGTGTGCATACTTGGTCAAAAGGGTTTGTTGTCTGTTTGGAATAGCTTGTCAGCTATTTCTAGAAGAAGGCCAAGAGCTAGGAGATAGTTCTACAAGAGAACACAATCCTGACACCAAACCATGAAGGCAGGATGGAATGTTTTGCAGAGCCTCTGGAAGTTTTGCTTAAGGTTTTTTCAGTTGAGATGGAATCTGGTGCCGTGTTCATCTGGATCTGGATCTGAGACCTGCGTTGTCGACCTGGGTGAAGTTTCTCTCCTAAGTTTCATTTAGAGACCATTCTGACTCCCTCTTTTCCAAATTCAGAAACTGCCTTGGCAATATCTGCACTTGGATGTCAGCCAATCACCTTGCCCTTAATACCGAGGTTCTCTTCTTCAGCCAGAAATCACCCCCCCCTGCAATTCTATGGTGGCCCACCGTCTTGAACCCTCCACCCACTCCAGTTCAGGCAGCCCGCAACCTAGGCTTCACATTTGACTACACCTTGTCTGGTAGCTCCCAAGTCAACAAAGTTGCGGGGGCTTGTTTTACCAAACTGCGCATGATTAGGAAGATTTTTCCCTACCTCCCTCAATCATCCCGCAAAACGGTTGTCCAGGCACTTATCACGACACATCTAGACTATGCTAATAGTCTTTATGCAGGTGCCCCCCTATATCTGATTGACCGTCTGCAAATTGTTCAGAACGCCGCAGCTCGGCTCATTGGTAATATCCCTGCCCGTACTTCGGTCAGAGCATACCGGGATGAGCTTCACTGGCTCCCCATAGCCCGGCGTATCGACTTTAAAATCCTGATTCTTGCGTTCCGTGCAATTCATGGAACTGGCCCGGTCTATCTGAGCAAAAGACTTAAGATTTCATCTTCAGTAAGACATCTGAGATCCAACAGCCTTCGTCTACTGATCGTCCCAAGATTCAGGCTTTCTCGAAGTGGCGGCAGAACTTTCACCGTCACAGCTGACAAGCTCTGGAACAGCCTACCTCTTGACCTCAGGTTCATTGAATCTGAGCCAGTCTTTCGACGCAAACTTAAAACCTGGTTGTTTACTAAACGTTATTTAAGTTCTTCAGCGTCTCTTATTCCTCTCAGCTGGACCTGTACCAGGTAACTCTCTCTGGGACACTCAGGTAATCTTAGCACCGGGACACCTCCGCCGGAGGTAGCCGCGCGCTTTACAAGCTTCTAAAATAAAATAAATAAATAAGTGGTCAAGTGACAGTCATTATATCCTGAATCTTATCAGAGAAATTTCTGAAATATTTTGGGGAATGTCTGACATAGGTTGTGTGTCCCAGATGTTTCCTTATAGACATACAAGAAGAGAGGATGTCAAATACATTTAGACCTTGTAAAAGGCACCTGTCCCAGACTAATGTCACACTGGGGATTTGTTGATGGCGTTATCTGAATGACTTAACACTTTCACAGTTGCTTGAAAGATATGTAAAGACGACATCTGCATCAAAGGCCGACATGTTGAGGAATCTGCATAATTTATTGAAACATTACAGACTCCTTTCTCAAAGATGGTAGCCTCCATTACCTAGGAAAGATTTGGGGACAAAGGTTATTAAGCTGGATAGGCTAACTTAAATGGAAACTATAGCTAAAATTGAATCTGTCATGTATTTGTTTCATGATCTAAACCTAAAAGAAAGAAGCCTAAATGCAAGTGATTAAAATAATGAAATTATGAATGGAAACAGTCAAAAGATTTCTGACATGTTGGAATAATGTCTAAGCTAAATATTTACTAGATCATCACTGAATGTCTTTTTAATTTATTTTGCTTATTAGAGATATTCATTATACAGAATATACAGAATAAAAGCATATACCAGAAACGTGTACTTGATAAGATAGCAATTCATCACTGATTAAATGTTCAATAAAACATGTCTTCAAACTGAAAATGAAGACATGATCCTTACAAAAGGCTAGTATAGGTTTTTTACTGGAAGGGTCTACTTTTAGTACAAAAAACTATGCCAAAACCAAGTTGAAAACTTTTCCTACTTCGGATGTGTTCACACATGCAAAGTCCGAAAAAAGAAAAGCAACTCTCCTTTTAACGCCTGATTCAAAGTGTTGTTATTTTTTGGGGCAAAACCCTGTCTACTGTTGTTAGGAGAAAGGGTTTTTCATCAAAAACTATTGGTGGTTACATGGAAATGCCTATGTACCACCCATTGAACACGTCTTCGACACAGAGTAATGCAATGCAGTGCAAAGTGATATATTGTATTACTTTGATGCAACTTTGCAGTGTAAATGAAGCTTTGCACTGGAAAGGTAATTAAAAAAATGTTGCACTGGTTTATGTCACTTTTGTGACAAACCAAGCACAAAATGGTTTAAATATTACCCTGTATTTTCCTGAAAACAAACCATTTCTATATTGTATCTATTGCAGATCTGTTAACTGTTACATTCTTCTCCTAGCAGAGTCAGATACTCAAAGGATTCAGAGTTCCTGTGCCCACGGATAGGCATCGCTAAATACCACATGCCCGATTCACAGAACTAACTTAAGACAAAATCCTAAACTTACTACCATTTTGATATTCACAGAAGGCACTTACTCATTTTGGTATTCACAGAAGGCACTTACTCATTTTGATAATCACAGAAGACACTTACTCATCGATGAGTAAGTTCCTTCTGTGACTACCAAAATGAGTAAGTGCCTTCTGTGAATACCAAAATGAGTAAGTGCCTTCTGTGAATACCAAAATGAGTAAATGCTTGTAAGTTTAGGATTTTGTCTTATGTTAGTTCTGTGAATCGGTTCCCTCAAGTGGCAAGTTTTTCACTTGAAAATGGGTATAAGGTGCAGCATCGATATTTCGATCACCCTATTCCATGGTTTTCTTTTTTTCAAGGCTTGTCCTCCAAATAAAATTCCTCAGATGTCGCCAGACAAAATCTTTCAGGAGAAAATTTCTAACGTTTTATAATTATGACGCAGCTCCGGATTCACAACACAGTAACATTATTTGAAAATGTATGGGTATTTTTTCAAATAAATATTATAAAAACATTTATAGAGTATGTGTTGTGTTTAAAAGATCTTTATTTATTAATTGTATGTTTAGATGTAAAATATTTAATATTGCATTTACATTTATTAGAGGAGTGTGTGGGTTGTTTAATAATTAATATATTGATACATTTTAATTTATTGGTTAGTGCATTAAGTATGCTATTTTTAAAATGACAATATATTTGTTGCATTTTTAATTTATATTAATTCTTAATATAATCATTAAAACATTTTTCTAAATGTTGTTTAGTATATTTTGGGTTTGGTTGCATTTTCTTGTCAAAATAAGTATGCAATTAATTAAACAATATAATTACTATTTTAAAAGTAAAAATCATCATGTTACATATGTTGAACTATACAGTTTATTATGGTTTACATTTTTAATGTGTAATTACTGTACGAACATGTAGTAATTGTGAAGGCCTTAAATGAATGCACATTCCTCAGAGTTCACTACATTGTAGTTAGAATAGCAAATGTGACGCACCCTCCCATACCTAAGTATGCATCTGCTACAGTATTTGCATGAACTGGATTTAGACTAGTATATTTCTCCCTCCCAGGTATGCTAATTATCCAATGATTTCTAACCTGCAATTAGGATATTACATTGTATCATCCCCTCAAGTGCGTGCTTTCCCAAGTGTGTGTTGGTCTGTACTTACAGTAGTAAATCTGACCCCACCTCCTCCATGTATAAACTTTCCCCAATATTTTGGGGGGGTGTTCGAACAGCAAATGTGACACTTTCCCCACCTAAACCCAAAGTATACACTTTTCTCAATGTTTGTTAGACTGGAATTAGTATAAGTCTGGGCAGTGAACCCCACTCTGCTCGAGGAGTTTGTAAAGATTTCCGCACTCTGTGTTACTCGGAACTCGCAGAGTTCCGAAAAACTCCGCTCCACAACTTGACCTTGACGAACGCGAGCGAGGAAAATCCACCTCCTGGTGAGATTTTTCCTCATTCTCGATCATCAACATCAAGTTGGTGAACACGCGCGTGGAAAATTAACCTCCCAGTGAGATTTCTCAAAACAGGTGGTCAGATTTCTCATTGCAAGTGGTCGCATATGCTCTCAACCGCTCACTTTGAAAAACTGTCCACTCGCATTAAGAAAGCTGCCGCTCATGTAGAAATCCACTTTAGCAACAGAAAGAAAGCTGCGCCTGCATGCGCTGTGCATGGTGGCGTTCACGATGATTGCACAGTGCAGACAATCACCTGGCACTGAAAAACACAGTGGACAGCATTTATCCAATGCACTCCGCTGCTTGCAGAGCACCACGTACCACAGCAGAGTTTTTTATTCACTTTGCAGAGTTCAGCATTGCAGCACTCCAGGAACTCTGCCCAGGCCTAAATTAGAAAAATATTTCTGAATATGTATTCACTTACCCCAACTTTTGTAGGCTTGTAGTTAGAATACTGAATATAACCCCCCACTAATGCTTACATTTTCATCAATGTTTGTGAGACTGGAGTTAGTATAGTATATCTTACTCCTCCTCAATATGTGCTCTTTTCCCATTGTTTGCTAGATAGTAAGGCTCAGATTTTGTAATATTTCACTCAACGTAACACAGCTCGGCAACTTGCTGCACTGTTTTGCCTTGCTGTATTTAAGTGCTTAAAAGAGAGAGAACAGCAATGCACTACATCTACTAAGATTTGGCACTCTTCTGCTCTCCCCTAGTGCTAGCACACTGTCTGCTGACTTGTGCCAATTCAGGTAGCCTTGCTCAATTTTACAAGGGTGCCTATGTTACAGGCAGAATGTTTTTGTGCATGAAGGGAAATCTTCCTGCACAAAAAAATGCTAAGAGTCTGTATGTTCTATCTAAGTTTGATGTAGAATGCATCAAGCATAGAAAGAGGAAGATTGCTGTGCCGTGATCAGTTTTCCTAGAGGTTCACTAAGTGTAAGGAAGAGACACTCTTAATTAGCCTTTGATCTTCAATGGCCACACATTTTTATAATGTAAAGTGTTTATGATAAACGGCATGTTTTATTGAGCATTCTTATCTAGATAAAGTGAGGTTTTTTATCCTCATAATGTGATTTTTTTTATTATTCATTACTGATTATAATGATTATTTGGAAGTGCTATTTATTTGATGATTGTTTATGGCTGAATTGCTGAATAAAGCTTATGAATGGCAATGGAGTTCCTTAATAAATATGTCTATAAATGTTAATTGTCTCCTCTCTCAATGTATATGCGATCTGACTAAACTATTTTCAAACTGGAATTACCATAGTAAATTCGACCCCACCCAATGTTTGCAGTTTTCATAATGTTTGTTGGACTGGAGGTAGAATAATCAATTTGCTCCCCACTCACCCATGTTTTCAATATCATTAACATTTTGTTGATTGGATCTAGAAAAGTAAATCTTATCTTCCCTCAACCTGCACTGTTTTTATTTAACTAGTGTTTGTAGGATTATAGTTACAGTTTGTATATGAATTCAAATGTATTTTTTATTGGACTTTGTTATGATATTTTTATTTTTTATTTTGAAAGATCAAATTTGCAGTTTTAAAATTGCATGGACAGGGTACAGTAGCAGACCTGCAGATATAATTTGCTCTGTCACTCTAGTGGTAGTACAATGTGTGCAGCAGTCCACTAATGATAATAAAGTTACACACCCTGGGTACACTCAGTATCATATAACAAGGGCTTACATCTCAGTTAAACATTCGAATTAGGAGTATTGGCAAGTGTAACATGATTTAGGGGTCATGCATGCTGCTTAGTCTCCGGGTAGAACAACGGGTAAATGAACCAACGCATCAGGCAGGCCACCTACTTGATGAAGTGTTTTCTGACTGCTTGTATTTATCCACACCAACGTCATACCCTTGCTATGGTCTGTTCATCGAGCAGTTATGTTTAATAATAATGTAGCCCACTCGAAGACACATCAGAATAAAATTTATCAAGTAAGGCTCTCTCATGATTGGCACCTGATAAAGGAGATAGAATTAGACGCTATCCTATCAGAAACATGGCCTTGAATAAACTCTGATCCCGACATAGCAGCTAATCTATAGCGGGGTTAGCTGGAGAATGCCGCAGAATAAATTGCACCGATCAAACTCCTTAGGAGAAACCGGTACACCCCCTCTGAACCATGGTTCACAGAAAGCCTAAGACTGCTTAAACAAGCATGTCATAGGCAGGAAAGGAAATGGAGGCATCACTATGGGCACTCAGAAAAAATTTGTTATAAGCTTATCTTAACCTGATACAAAAAATGTATTTTTAAAGAAAAATCCAAATACTTCACCGAGAAGATAGAAGCAGCCAAAAATCAACCCATTGTTTTTTAAATATCTATTTTACTTGTCTAAATAAAATATTACAATCACAAATATTAATACAATTCTTTCTGTTTACAAGCTTTGCAGATTAATGCATTGAATGTGAGCCAAAGGAAATGGTTAATATGAAAATGTTCTTCCATATAATAATTACATTTTTAAATGGATTATATTTGAAGGCAAGGAAACACAAGAACATACAAAAAAGTTCCTATGTGGTAAATGCAACTTCACATATTCAACAGAGATGAAAGTTATACAAAGGTGTATTCTAAGAAAAGTTGTATATTCTTATTTTTTACAAATTCGAATCAAAGAATGTGTTAGGAAGAGTTGCAATACTTCACACATCAAAAGTTAATGCTAGGAGTTTCTCCTAATCCTTCTCCTACAGAATGCTGGTGGTAAGATAGTGTGAGACTGTGCTTTTGTTGTGGGTGATTGAGTTGGTAGAGTTGGAGGTTGATATGGTGGTGATTGTACAGTTTGAGGTGGTGCAGGGGATTGTAAAAGAGGTGTGAGGTTGGCGAATGGTGTGTCGACCTACACTGAGGTACTTCTGTAGAATGTCCTGCATGCATTGGCTGTGATGAATGACATTTACATTTTTTGAGTATTACCTGTATCATCTTCACAGCATTTTTCCCTTATTCCCTCTGTCATCTTCACAGCCACAGCTTAGTGCCTTGCACTCTATCCTTAAAATTTCAAAGATGTTCTTGGTACAACTATGTTATGTTTGGTATAATTTTGCAATGTTATACAGGGCACTGGTCTGCCTGTCAATCATTCAAGGGAATTCTTTAATGTCTCGGCTGTCTCATGAAGAGTAGTCGCCAACTAATAAATATCCTTCTGCACATTAGGCCGTTGTTTAAAAAATGGAACTTGTAAGGGAATAGCATTACACCATGCCCAGGGTCACTTGCATTATGTGGCAGGAGATAATAAAATGAAGTGGCAGAGTTGACTAAGTTATGCAGCGAGTAAAGGCAAATGATGCAGCATAATGTGGCACATTTTGAGACAGTATTAATTCTTTAGTTTATCAGTCTTACACTTCTTAGCATTCTCTTAGCAAAGGTTTCACCTCAATAACTCTCAAATACAGCAAACACCTACTGAAAGGCAAGCAGATTTTGGGAAAGGCCTTCCATTGCATGGCACATGTCACTGCATTTTTAATAACTTTTGATCCATTTGAGCTAGAGACAGTTTTTTGCTTAACATCTGCAAATTATGCATCAGATAATGAATTATGTGGCAAATGCAGAAAATCCTTAATTATGTGATTCTGGTACGGCCACTGAATCACACAATTTCACTGGCCCTGACCATGCCAAAGCCCTGCATGCATTTCCTCTAACATGGCCAGCAGATTGACCACGATGGAGAGGTGTGGCATGCAGGTACAAAGTGAGGGTGAATTTTGAATGTGAGATGCCGGAATCACCATGGATGTTGTCTGCCTCAGATAATTTAGAGAAGAATGGAGATGCACCTTCATGGGAGGAGTGTATACGGTATTGAACAGAGGTACCTGTTAGTTGCGATCTAGTTGGGGGTGAGCCCTGCATAGGCAGAACAAACAGTCATAGCTGCTTAGCTAATGGCTGAGGACTGGCAATCTTCAGAAGTGATTTAGAAGAAAGACTGTTGCCCAGCTGTGAAGTATCCTTCTTGGTCATGTTCTGTGTGGGGGGCAACAATGTCCTCCTCATCCATATACTTCTTCTCCTTGAACAACTCCTTCTCGCCCTCCTCCTTCTCCCCCTCTGCTTGTTGAGCAGTGTCAGCCACTGAGACCGTTGTTAGGTACAGGATTGGACTCATTTGTTGGATTGCCACCATCACCACTTGTAGAATGTTCACCACCATCACCTGGGACAATGTCCCCAGCACCTGTAAGAAGAAGTAGTAAACAGGTGAAGTCCATCAAATACATTTTTGAGTCTACCTTTCAATACAATATTTTATTAGATATTGTTCTGCAAATAAATAATAATAATGTTAGTAGCATGTGTAAGTAAAAAATATGAAACCAATGTTTGATGCATGGAAGGAATTATTATATCTCACCTATGTGAATTTGCCAGCTTCAGCCACAGATACTTGTTTCTGGAGATCCCTAGTCAGGCCAGCTGGTGAATCTGTGTCGTTGGAGCCGTTTCCAAGGTATCCCTTGACCCAGCAGCAATAGAGATGAGGATTAGGTTAAGTGGATATATGCAATCTACAAAATTAAGCATGACCACAAATGCTGACACACTAGAGATACATACAAGACAAGAAAAAGAACAACATAAAAATCTTTGAAATACTTAAAAAAGCACTAAATAAACTATTGAAAGGAATAGTAATGAGATGCAGAAGTTAGAATCAGAGGTTCCCAGACTTACCTGACTGATAAATTATACTGGGCCTAATAACTTCTGCCAGGATGTCCCCCGATGTCATTGGTGTTTATGTTCCCCATTTGGACTCCAGGGCCTGTTGTATAACAGAAGCTGAGAGAAGGAGACATACCTAGGGAAGTACTATATTTTAAACTATACAGGAACATGTTTCAATATTCATTTTGAGGTAGACAGAGATCGATTTCCTGCAGGTTTAGACAATAATTTTAGATTCTCTGTTTGTTAGCCTTCGGGGGGCTTTTCCCCAAAGTTTCTGCCTTCACCCTCCTATTTTTATGACTTCATTTGTGTTGATGTTAGGACTTTATGCACTTTACCTCTGCTAACCAGTGCTAAAGTGGTTGTGCTCACTTCCCAAAATATGGAAAAACTGTTGCTTGACATAAGTCCCTAGTAAAGTGGTATGCCATAAAAGCAGGGCCTGTAAATTAAATGCTACTAGTGGGCCTGCAGCACTTATTGTGCCATCCACTTATGTAGCCCTTTAAAACATGTCTCAGGCCTGCTGTTGCAGCCTGCTTGAAGTTTAAACTGCCAATTTGACTTGGTAAAGTAACCCCTTTGCTAAGTCTACACCTCCCGATTTATTACATTTAAGTCACTCCTAGGGCAGGTCCTAGAGAGCCCATAAGGTAGGGTATATTATAATTCAAAGGTTGGACATGTATGTTGAAATTGTACATGTCCTCAGTAATGAAAAACTCACAAATTAATTTTTCACTTCAGTAAGGCACACCTTTCCTATAGGATAACATTGGGTTGCCTTATTACATTTACTGGTGCTAACATTTGATTTGAGCAGAGATGGATGTACCGTCTTGATTCAGCTAATTGTGGCGTCATTGACGAAATCCTGTGGAGCACTCTGAGTCATTGAATGAATGACACCTTGCCAACACCTGTGACCTTATTTTGATCACTGTGAACCAACCCCCCCCCCTTTTAGGCCCCCAGAGAGCCCCAGGAATGCACTCTAATAATTCAAATTCGGGTTTACACCTGTATTACCGCAGGACCCTTGTAAAAGTTGCATCATTCCAATCAATATATTGAGGACCGTACTGACTAGTTCCAGGACCCACAGGTTACCACACTGAAACAAACCCCCTAGTGCCCGAGATCACACTCCCACAAACTTGCCTGCTATGCTTTGCTGCTTGAAACCGGCTGTTAGCCCAGAGTTCAGCCCTGTGGCTTGAGCCCTGCTCTTGTTTTTCAACACAGAACTTCCAGAAGTGACTCCAAGGGCTCCAAGGGCTCGGTGTTTGACCTCCTGATCAGAAGTTTAGGGACAGTAAAGGCTCCAACCATCTCAAACCTGCACGTGGACCTGGCCTGAGTCAACCCTGACCCTCCAAGTGGTACACCTCTCCAGCCCTGGACTCTCGGAAGTGGAGTTCAGATAGCTAAAACATAAAACTTGAACTTAGAGAATCATTGCCTAAAGAGTGCTTTGAGATCGTAGAGGAGATCAAGACCTGCCTGCTCCTTGATCCACCCAAGTGTGTCGTCGGTCAGCCAGATTTCACAGCAGCTCCCACTATGATCTTCTCTGCAGCAGCAAATCCTGTTTATTGGCTTCTCACAGAAGATGTATCTAGCCTCAAGGAGCCCTCTTCAGCAAATGCCTGCAACTTCACCATTCTGGAGATTTTCAACTTCCAAAAAAGAGACAAAGTCAAAATGAAGGAATCTTCACCACAAATTCATCCAACACCTCCTCCTGCCTTACAGAACTTTACCTTCTTATCAATTTTTCCTTGAAATGGATTGTAAGTCCAAAGGTAAGCAAAAACTGGGCCCCATCCAGTTTGTGTATATGAACTGAGACTAGTCGTTGTCGCTTTGATCTTTTAGGCGCTAGTTTGCATTTCAAACTTTAAAAATTCATAACTCTTGTTCTAGTGATTGGATTTTTTTTGTTTTGAGTCAAATAATTTATTAAAATGTACTCTATTTTCTACATTATTTTGAGACTTTTCTTGTGTTGTGTTTTCACTTTATCACTGTTTTGTGTGCTGCATAAATACTTTACACATTACTTTTGAGTTAAGCCTGACTACTTTTGTACCAAGCCTCCAGAGAGTCAAGAACAAGTTAATTTAGTGACTGTAGTGGTTCACCCTCATGTGGATTGTGGCTGTTGCTTGAGAAAGGCTCACACCCTCCTCAACCCACAAACCAGTTTCTCAATGTATTGCTTTTATATAACACTTACTTCCCCGGAAGAGGTGTTGCATGCATTCAGTGGTAGGACGCTACTTTGGAACTCAAGATTAGATTTTAATAGTTGCTTGATTAGTAATACACCCTTTTTTCTTTGCTTGTGCAGTAGTTGTGTTAAGTTTGTGCTCTTGATTTCTTGTATGTTTAGTAATTTAGAGCAGGGTTAGACAGTAGGGTTAGAACAAATGGAGTGGATTTGAAAAGTGGAAGTAGAAAGGTGTGTTTTTAAGTAGTGGTTGCGTGAATTGGCTAATGGGCAAGTTTGAGAAGGATGTTTAGGAGTTCATAGGAGTCAGAAAGACTTGGAATGAGTCTGACAGAGGTTCAGTTTTTCTATCTTATAACAAAACTGAAATTCATTTATCCATACATATAGTCACACAACACTTGGCATACATACCTCTATCTATGCAGCTAGATGTAAATAGAAGCAGCAACATTGACATGGTGTAATAAACACATGATCCCTTTAGTGTAAAATAAATTGAATTCATTTTTTCCCTTATATAAATGTGTCTGCTTATAACAGGAAGTATAGGAGGCCCTCAGTCCACAATTCAGAAATTGCAAGTGATCCAGAACTGTGTGGCTCACCAACTTCTTCAGATTCCTCGGAGACGGTCAGCGAAACCGGCATTAAGGTTACCTCTTTTCTAAATAAGTGGGCTCCTCCCCTACTTCTCTCTCAGAGTGCTTCAGTTCAGCGCGGGGACACGCATTCTGCGTAACCAGGCGCTCTATAAATGCCCCTTAATAAAGGAACCTTCACTGGCTTCCAGTTCTGGCAAGGATACAGTTTAAGGCCTTGTGCCTGGCTCATAGAGCCATTCAGAAATCTGGTCCAGCCATTGCTCATTCTCTTGTCACCCCAAATGTATGGGTTTTCAAATTCTTCCCGGAAAATTCCTATTGGTAAGGAGTTTTTGATGAGTGTTCTGACTGGGACAGCTTCTGAAGTTGATAGTAAAATGTTTTTAAAGATTTGAGGTGGATAAGGGTCACTTGGACAAGGGTCACAGGGCCCGATGTAGGTAAATCTAATTTACCACTTGTAAACTGCCAAATCATACCGATTCGGTATTTAAGAAGTGTGTGGTTCTGAAAATTCCGGACCCTGCCATAATGGTGTACCAAGGCCTAAACACTCGTGCAGAAAATATCATCATACCACGACGAATTTGGTATCAATAGACCGGTAATGATCAGGACATTATGCCTGTGTATTTGCGTCACGATCGAGTGATGCTATCACCCTTAAATCACTGTTCTTGTCCTGAGCCCACGGCATCCATCTTGTGTCTTGCCCTCATATAGTCAATTGATTAAAGGCTGAATTTGATCCAAAGGACACGTCCACCTTTCTCTGACTTCTCCATGACCTGAACAGGCTGAATCTGCCTTTGTGATGTTGGCCTCACCAAACCAGTCCATGCCCTCTAGTCAATCTATATTAAAGATCTGAGCAACTTGTTGTGTACATTGGCCTGAGCAAGATTACAAGGCCGAATACAGTAGCCATGCCTGTTTATGACCCACAAGCATCCCTTATCCTACATTTCTATCTTCCACACCTGGCTCTGTTTCTCTGCTTCTGGGCTTTTACAATGGGGAGGTGACTGTTTATATGATGGGGAGGAAACCAGTTCTATTGTGAGCTTCTCCGGCCTGCACAGGAAAATATGTGAAGTTTGACATATGTTCATGATGGAAGATGGGTTGGTCAGTTTGGGCAAGTAGAATGGAATTCATAATTATAGCCTGCTTTGTTATGGTACCATGGGAGCGACCTACAATGATGTGTGTCACAGCAAGAATGTGAGCCTAGGGGCAAACTTTTTGTATAAAAAGCCTGCCTGAGAAAGCTCAGGCAGGCTCCCTCTTTCAATTGTAAAACTACGGTTGGACGACGAAGCCTCATAATTAATTATAATAAAGATGTCTTTTAATTTTACAGATTTGCTTTTAATTCCTTTGCTGCTTTATTATGCAAACTGCTGGATAGATCCCTGGTGGGGAGAGTGAGTCATTTTCCACTTTTCTTCAGTTGGCGCCCAGCGTGGGGCCTTATCATGGAGTGGTTATCTACAGGAGTGTTTTGTCAAAGGATGGAAGAACTGCTGGGGAAGACAAGACAGAATTCTACCAAAAAGAGGTACTCTGGGCACAGGGTTTTCTGGGGGATTATCTGTCTCTGTGGCCCAGTATGTTTTTCGATTTTTCTGACTTAAAACTCTCCTAAAGATGTCACTCCTGACTAAGGAACCCATTCTTTTTTTGCTGTAAGTATTTTTTAACAGACTGTTAGTGCAGTGGGGAATTGACAGTTATAATCTGGACAAATATTTGTGTATATACAAATTGCAATTTGTATAGGCAGTTGAAGAGATATTTTCTCCATCTGTTTTAGTTGAAGAATAAAAATGGGTCGCTCCCAGACTTTGGTTCTGAGTCCTTAGTTATTTATTGGTCGCAGAAATGTGACGCAGTTCTTAGTTATTTATTGGTCGCAGAAATGTGACGCTTTGGTTTGGGTACCGGTACATTTGGTTCATTTGGTAGGCCTTTGGTTGCTGTGGTTCAGATTATCGTTGGATAATCTTCCTCAGTATTGGTTCCTTGGTTTTATTTGAACACTGCAGTATTCAAAAACCGTGGGTCACGTACATTTGCGTGTATATCGTTGGAGATAGCCCCATGAAGTTTGAAACCCGACTAGTGAGCGCAGATGCCTGGTCGCGGTATTTTGTTTTGTATTAGTATTGACTAGGTTGCAACAAAGGATTCCCGGTTGGAGGATTCGCGTCTGATACCTCCGGTTGGAACTCCAATTTATGAGCTCTCTGGAAATCTGTTGAAGAATTTAAAGAAAAAAAACCAAAAATATAGGAACTAAAACGTTTTTGTTGTAAATATGGTTTACAACTAGTTTTGGCAGGTTATTTTTGAACACAGTCTGTAGGCTGTTCCTTGTTCCTGTCCTAAGTGTTGACCCATGGGTTAAAATGTGTGTTTAAATGTCTATTTTGTTTTTGGGTTTTGTTGTAAATTGCGACGGCCCTATGTACAAGAAATGGTTAGAGCGCGCTGTTTTGTGTGTTCTGAGTGTTTGTTCCCCCTTTCTGTTTATGTCTGAAATGAGCTCAATGTGGGTGGTTCACATTTAATGGATATAAATGAAGCCCTAGACAAAAACGAAATTACATGCTTCTGCAAAAATAAATTAATGTACAGCATTTTCACTTAAATGCACTGTGTTAGATGTTCACAGGCACACGTTTTTAGCTACAGTATATTTGATAGGAATATTTCTTCAGCCAGCACTTTTTACAGTTAAACACAGGTCGAATTTTGCATGAAGGCCCTTTTACATAAAAGAGGCCCAAAAAAAAGTGACGCAGAATGTGACGCTTTTTAAGTTAGGTATATGCGCTCAGGTTTGTGAGTTAATGCATCTAAATAAGAGGCAAGGGATGTAGTGAGCATTTTTATATGTAGAACAGTCACAAATAGCAATAATTAGGCTTCATTAGGGAAAAAAATTTATTAATTATGAAAAATAATTATTAAAAACAAAGTGCTACAAAAATCGTTTTTTAATATTTGTGAAGCTTAACACTCATACTATGACCCCCTAGCATTAAAATGTTTGATTTAAGTTATGTTGTACCACGAAAATGACCAAACACCTCTGTGCGCAATTTCCCTTACCCTAGGCGCAAACAAGCTCATTTCTATAAGGTATAAATAATTATTTTCAAATGTATGACTCCTAAATTGGGTATTAGACATTCTAGTAATACCCATTATGAAAAAAAATTGTAAGATATTTATTTCTTAGTATCCAGAATGCAAAAGTCGATTTTCAGATAAATAGACTGTTTTAAATGGTTTCAGGGCCCCTTTTTAAAGTGTCTCTTTAGTAAATACATACATTTAGATCTTAAAATATATATGTTTACAGGTTGTGCCTTCTTATGATTCAGCGAGTCAATGTGTCATAGAAATTGTTTTAAATATAGTGAAATATTGCAGGTTATGTGGAAGTGGTTAAACCTACTGGCCTTGTCAGCTTCAGTTACCACGAGCAGGGGACTGGCAGAACCTGTATAACGTGTTCCAGCAGTAGCGGCCGAGATGTTATCTTGTAAGGCTGTCTTGTTGACATTTGTGACCTTTTAATTAGGGCCTCGCCTGTGGAATGCAGCATGCATCTGATGCTAACTTCAGCTGCCTCTTTATATTTAAATCCCTGCCCCTGCCACGGTCCTGACCTGAGGTCACTTGAATAGCCTGACTTGCTCTGATAAATTTAATTCCTGCTCATATTTATGATTTAAAAGTGTCTTCTTAAATCGTTACAAATTTGACATTAGCTGGGTTGGGGTTTTTGTTTTTGAACTAAAATGAGCAAAGGATGCAGGGCCATGTACAGCAATGATGATTGCATTTTAGCCAAAGAATAAATAATAGCTCCAGCATAATCCCACAAAACGATTGTTGTTCGGTAAATTATGTCATCAACACGTTTATCTCAAATTAGAAATACGGCAGGGCTGACACAGCATTGCATCCCGCTAATAATAATAAAAGGAACACTATTTAATTTGTAAAACTGCAGCCTCATTTGTCAGTACCCTGAAGGATTGTAGAGCCCACACGTGGTTTGCATAGCTCTCAGTTGCTTTCAAAATGCTGCACACAAGTGCTTTATATGAGATGTAGTTGATTGTATATGATTTAAATCTGTAACCTTCATTCATTGCAGGCTGGCTTGTTCTCATTTACCGCATTCACATTACATCTGCGTTAAAAGCGCACATCTGAGACAATAAACAAATAGGAAAGTTATTCCTCATGCAAAATTGTAGCACCTGCACTTCATGTCTTACAAATTAAGCACTGTGTAAAATGAAGGAACATGATTTAAAAAGGGCAAATGCAAAAGTGATTTCTTTGAGAAAACAAATATCAAACATTCTGCTAAATGATCTGTAGAACTGGTATATGTGTGTCTCCATGCTAGGAACTAATTTTTTTTAGTTAAGTTTATTTGACAAAAAGAAAAACGAAGTGTTACATTAAGTTTTAGATAGGCAATAAGTAGAAGCCCTGACCCAAAATTCTGCAACTTAAAGGCCTTAGGCCTGAGTGAGAACGGGCGTTTTTGTAAGGTACATAAAAAAAGTTACAGGTAAGTAATGAAAAGTTTTTGTATGTCACGTTGTGTCATGTTTTGTAGCCTGATAAAAAGGGTTATAATTGATGTTGTATTATGAGAAATGTGTGTGTTGTGTATCTTTTCTGCTTCTTCCTACAGATAATTCATGGATTTATTCACAAGACACGTGAGTTGGCTGGTTGAAGAGAAATGTTTTTTTTTTGCGTAATTTCTTTAAGAAAAAATGTGTGTGTTTATGTTTCATTTATACATTTGGTCCACTGAAACGCGTTATTTGACACAGCGACATTATATTTTTACAGCAGAGTATCAATTACCTGATGCCCTGCTGTCAAAAGAAGGGCATGTGCCATGGTATTATGCATGACCGTTTATTCATATATGCTGTTTGTTTGTCTGGGCTGTTTTTCCTTGTGTCTGATCTACAGCAAGTATATCTTATGGCTTGAGATGGCCTGATATGTGTATTTTTTTTTAATTTTTGTGTGTATGTTCTGTTCTATGGTGCTACTTTGAATTACAAGTTCCCCTGTGTTGTGAAGGAACACATATGACGATATGTGTTATTTCACAATAAATTGGATGAATATTGTATTAAGATAAATTTCACAGATATGGACCTCATACTGTGAGCGAGTAAGGCAGCAGTTTTTCCAGTGCATGCCTAAATTTGGCTGTAATAATTTTTAAGAAAACTAAAATGATATACTGAATCAAAGTATGCCACACGTTGTTAGTCACTTACTGCCTTTTTCCTTAAGGACAGGCAGCTCTGCATTTATGTATCCTTGATTGGGCCTAAGGATGGAATTATAGATCCGTGACTAAAGGTGGCCTAATTTCGATATCGCATTTTTTTGATCGCATTTTTGATTCCTGAATAAGCCTATGGATTCATTTTTTTTTTCCCCTGAAGAGACAACTGAACATTAGTTAGAATTACCGTGTAGGGTATGGATTGTCAGCAGTAGAGTTAAATTTCTGTAACATTGGTCTTTCATGTATCCCCGTGCTTTTGGTGCTGTGTCACATGCCTTAGGCCACCCAGGCAAACTCTTGTCCTTCCTATAGATTTTTCTTTTTGCTCCTTCCCTGACCAATGTTGCATCATGTTTAGTTATCGAAGATTGTAGTTGTGTCCTACTTCCATTTTCCCTTCTCCATCTTCCTTTCACCAGTCAACCCATTTATTATTATGGGTGTATTGTTCATGTTCACACTTCTAGACTGCAGTGATGTAGTAGGAACCCCCCTTATGCCACATACATTCCCTTTTGATTGATCAGACTAGTTTTCGAGAATTTTCTTTAGGCCCACTTCAAATGTCTTTTCAGACTGACTATCAGGATAGTGATAGCCTGGTTAATTGACCCAATACAAGTTTTCCATCTCAATAGGAGATTTTTCCATCTCAATAGGAGATACCTCAAGTTTACATTCTTTTTAGCACGACAGATTTTTAATGTCTATTTTTAATTTTTCAGTTCTCTTCTGTTTCTGCTGTTTCAATTTTTTAATAAGATGTGTTCTAATCATGCAGATACCAGGACTCTCTAGTTCTTGTCCTCTTGTCTGCACAGTTGATCATTAGCCTTTGTATTACATAGCGCATTTGATGCACATTGTTTAAAGAAGGGACTTCTTCATGTCCTTGATAATGTGTATTATGTCATTGCTCTATTTGAGATGTTCTAGATAAGGAGTTTAGGAACACCTAGGCTTCATCATTAAGGAGAATATGTATTTACCCCATTAAATAATGTACCCCATTAGACAATGCCACTGTGTGAGGGCATCCATTTAGGTTCCCATGGTGTATTGCCACTCCTTTGCAGATTACAGGCCACTTGCTTAACTGTTTTTATATCTGATTTGGAGGAAACTAACAATTGTGTTACATATCCTACATCACCAGGGTCCTGCTGGATCTTCCAGAGTCAAAGGAAGAGTGATTCCCTGCAGACCTGTGATCAACACTAAACCCACTCCCCATCAGTGACCGCTACAGATTGCTCTACAAATCCTGCAACAAGGAAGTCGCGAAGCTGGACAGCGATCATCAGCGCGACATCAGTGGTACCTCCTAAGCAAGCCATTTGTTTCATCAGAAGGCGTTGTAAAAAGAAAAGAGAAAAGGAGCTGATTTTCTGTTTTGCCTCAGAAGTTCAGTGCAAAGATGCGAAGGATCCCTGCTTTTGATGGCAGGACTGTCATCCACTTTGTGCAATTTGTTCAAACTGTCATGTGCTTGAACCTCTGACAGCGCGCGGTCCCCTGACCCCCTTGGCCTGAGTTTTTGGCCTTTCCCCACACACACCTCTTTTCCCTTTGCTCCAGCAGAAAGGCAGTGCACCTGAGAATTCAAGTTTGGAAAAGGCACTACATTCTGGTGCCCATGAGAGAGCAGCTTGAGCGTCCTCTGACACTAAATGATGAGTGTTGGAGTCTGAAAGTGCTGCTGACTTTGCTAGGTTTGTTGCTAAGTGGTGCTTGGATCTGCACGAGATGCTTTGTGCCCTTGATTAATGAAGAGCGCATCATTTGTAGTGTCTGCCACAAAGAAGAGACACTGGTGCATTGTTTTGAGACATTGAGACTTTCGAGTGAGCTGTGAGTGTTTGCCCGGAGGGCACTCCTACTAAACAGTATTGCCTTCTCATGAAAAAGCCTGAATTGAAGAGGCCCAACGCGAAGAAGACACTGGAAGCGGATTTGATGGATAATAGAAGCCTGCCAGGAGAGGCTTTGACGGACTCTGGGTATTTTCTGTGAGCTTGCATAGAATTGGAGTTTGGAAACTAATTTTTGCTGCTTTGCGGGCATTTGTTTTAAAGTACTATTCTGTTTAGTAAAAGCAGAATGAAGTCTCTCTGTGGAAGTGTATCCCTTTTTCATCTGAGAGCATTGATCAGGAACGCCACTGTTTCACTTGAACATATAATAGATTACTGAAATGCATAGGAAGCTATATAGAATGTTATTAGATAATTCTAGGATTTGCCTTCTGTTTAGGATTGTGGAAAATTATGATTTCATTCGTAATAATGGTCACTACGTCCTCCCGTGGTCTATATGTTCTCAACAACGTGTTTTCTAGTGTTATTCTAAAATGACATTGTCTTTTATGGGTGGGATTGTTTTTGTTGCTACCCAATTGACATCTGTACCCACCTCCCAACCTATGTCTCTTCCTACTATTACTTCTTTGCATTTGACTTTTGCTTTTCCTTTTCTCTCTTGCTTTTTCTGAAATTGTATTATGGTTTTCTGTTAAATTTCTTGATTGGTTACCATTTGCCAGTTGCAGGGTCACGTAGGAGTACCAACGGTTCAGTTTGTGACCTGAGTAGTGGCAGTAGGCCTGGAGGACTTGCAGTGTCCCTATGACCTGCTAATAATCACAGCTGAAGTACTCTATCAAGATTGCGTGAGCGACATTAGAAAATGGAGATTGTATTGAGGAATGACGATAAAAAGCAAGAGATGAAAAACAGACATTATAGAATATTGTTCTCTAAGTGCGGTATAGCTCTATCTATTTTAATACTTTTATGTATTCTATTAGTTACTATATTCTGGTTTATTTCTCCTACACAATTGACGTCTGCACCAACTTCTCAAACTACTCTTTCTTTACTGTTTCTTCACATGACTTTCATATTTTACCTGAACATACATTGGTTAGGCCAGAGTTTACTGATAGACCCTTCTGTACAGCTTCTACATCAACACCAGAACATCACTAATTGTTGGGTGGGTGATCTTATACCACATACTACAGATAGAGGTGTTCACTATTTGGTCCTGCCATATATGGCCTTTGTACCACTACGTGTGTAAGAAGACTTGTCCCGAGAGAGTTGCTAAGTAGTAAGATAATACTACAGCAACCACTTGATGATCTGATAAGTATAGACCTAGATTCAGACTGACATGGGTTTAGGTTATTGCCTATATAAGGGCAAAAGGAGCGTCTGTGGTTCTGAAAATTCCGGACCCTGCCATAATGGTGTACCAAGGCCTAAACACTCGTGCAGAAAATATCATCATACCACGACGAATTTGGTATCAATAGACCGGTAATGATCAGGACATTATGCCTGTGTATTTGCGTCACGATCGAGTGATGCTATCACCCTTAAATCACTGTTCTTGTCCTGAGCCCACGGCATCCATCTTGTGTCTTGCCCTCATATAGTCAATTGATTAAAGGCTGAATTTGATCCAAAGGACACGTCCACCTTTCTCTGACTTCTCCATGACCTGAACAGGCTGAATCTGCCTTCGTGATGTTGGCCTCACCAAACCAGTCCATGCCCTCTAGTCAATCTATATTAAAGATCTGAGCAACTTGTTGTGTACATTGGCCTGAGCAAGATTAGAAGGCCGAATACAGTAGCCATGCCTGTTTATGACCCACAAGCATCCCTTATCCTACATTTCTATCTTACACACCTGGCTCTGTTTCTCTGCTTCTGGGCTTTTACAATGGGGAGGTGACTGTTTATATGATGGGGAGGAAACCAGTTCTATTGTGAGCTTCTCCGGCCTGCACAGGAAAATATGTGAAGTTTGACATATGTTCATGATGGAAGATGGGTTGGTCAGTTTGGGCAAGTAGAATGGAATTCATAATTATAGCCTGCTTTGTTATGGTACCATGGGAGCGACCTACAATGATGTGTGTCACAGCAAGAATGTGAGCCTAGGGGCAAACTTTTTGTATAAAAAGCCTGCCTGAGAAAGCTCAGGCAGGCTCCCTCTTTCAATTGTAAAACTACGGTTGGACGACGAAGCCTCATAATTAATTATAATAAAGATGTCTTTTAATTTTACAGATTTGCTTTTAATTCCTTTGCTGCTTTATTATGCAAACTGCTGGATAGATCCCTGGTGGGGAGAGTGAGTCATTTTCCACTTTTCTTCAAGTGGTAAATTAGAGGGGGGGAATGTAGGTAATTCTGATTCGGTAAATACCGAATCTGAAAGATTCGGTATTTACCGATTCTGTAAATACCGAATCGGTATCCCCCATTGATTCCTATGGGCCTTGAAGCCCATAGGAATCAATGTGGAATACTGAATCGGTATTTACCGATTCGGTAATTACCTATTCTTGCAAGGGTGCAGGGGGTGTCACTTTGACACCCTCTGGCACCCCAATTACAGGCTTGTGTGCCATGTGGCACACAGACATGCCCTATGGGCATGTCTGTGTGTCACATGGCACAGGTGTGCATGCACAGATGTGCATGCACACCTGGAATCGGTATTTTACCACCCAATTGGATTGGGTGGTAAAATACCGATTCTTAAAGCCCTGTGGCACTCTGAGTTGTGCCAGCTACATCTGCATTTACAGAATCGGTATTTTACCGAGTCTGTATTTACCGATTCGGTAATTTTACCGAATCGGTAAATACAGAATCGGTAAAATACCGATTCTGTAAATGCATGCCTTACATCTGAAAACCCTAATACCGGTTGGAAACGGCCATAATCGGCCGTTTCCGACCGGTATTAGGGCTCCTACCAATGGCCCAAAGTGAGCAAGCCAGGTGGCTTGCTCACTTTGACAAGATTCAGAAATGCAGTAGGTGATAGTTCTTCAAAGGAGCGTAGATGCATTGTTAACCTTTCCCTTGGCTTTAAGAATGGAACAAAGCCTTTCACCAGTTTGTCACAAAAGTCTTGAGGAATTGATTAGTAGCTTTTGTGCATTTTGGCATATGGAATTCTGTGAATATTTTACAAAATGTGTTCTTTGATGCACTTTGCATTGTAGATTCATCTGGAAGAGTATTGTGTTCTTTGCTTTGCTGCATTTAAGTTGTGACTGTGCAAGCATAACTCATCTTGAGGGTTGTTGTTCCAATGAAGCATATCAATTTGTTTTTTGATCTTATTTTATTTCCTTTTTTATTCTGTATTCATCCAAAGGCCTTGTTTTCTTATGTTATACATAAATGTTTTCAGTGGAATTAAGAGCTCAAAAGCTTTATGGAGCCATTACTAGAGTGTTTGTACAGAATTTATAGCGAAAAGATCTGTGTTGGAAGTAAACAGATTTTCTAGCTCCTACAAATCTAGCTTTTTCCAAGGTCATCATCTAGTTGACGGTAAAATATGTTTAGTTGGGCTGTATTGTTTTTGAAGGCAACAAGGTACCACTCAACCACCTGACTAGAGTAGTACTTTTGAAAGTGACTAGGAGTGGGTTGGCGAAGATGATACCTAGTGTGTATCTAGCAATGTGTCTAGGATTGAGAATTAACTATTGTAGATTGTGTGTATCTGGGTGAAGGAGGATAGGTCTTGCATGTGACATATTAGATTTGTCAGACCATATGTTGGGATCATTATAGATGCATGGTTCTGAGTTGGGATCACTAAAAATGCATGGTTATGAGTATTACGTAGGAAGGTAAGAGACTTTGGGGTTTATTTACAAGCCCCTTGCACCACTAGTACATCACTTTTTATTACATAAAGAAATTACGAACATGCGGTGCAAGGGGCTTGTAAATAAGCCACTATCAATCAATCAATCAATCAATCAATAACATTTATAGAGCGCACTACTCACCCGTGAGGGTCTCAAGGCGCTAGGCGGGGGGGGGGGGGGCGCTGCTGCTGCTCGAAGAGCCAGGTCTTGAGGTGCTTCCTGAAGCTGAGATGGTCTTGGGTCAGTCGTAGGTGGATGGGAAGGGAGTTCCAGGTTTTTGCAGCCAGGTAGGAGAAAGATCTTCCTCCGGAGGTGGTTCTGCAAATACGTGGGATGATGGCGAGGGTGAGGTTGGTGGAACGAAGCTGGCGGGCGGGGGTGTAGCACGAGAGTCGGCTGTTGAGGTAGTCAGGGCCCATGTTGTGGAGCGCTTTGTGTGCGTGGGTGAGCAGTCTGAACGTGATCCTTTTGTTAACGGGGAGCCAGTGGAGGTTTCGCAGGTGGGTGGATATGTGGCTGTGGCGAGGGATGTCGAGGATGAGTCATGCGGAGGCGTTTTGTATGCGTTGGAACCGAGTCTGAAGTTTGGCGGTGGTTTCTGTGTATAGGGCGTTCCCGTAGTCCAGTCGGCTGGTGACCAGGGCCTGGGTAACTGTTCTTCTGGTTTCTGTGGTGACCCATCAGAAGATCTTTAGAAGCATTTGCAGGGTGTTGAAGAAAGAGGACAAGACATCGTTGACTTGTTTGGTCATCGAGAGGGAAGAGTCCAGGATGAAACCCAGGTTGCGTGCGTGGTCCGTGGTCTTGAAAATGTGTCTGGGAATGAAGGATTGCTAGGCGGTGGTCTGTAGAGAAGGAGAAAGTAACATAACAAAGTTGAGGTTGAGTTGCATCTGACAAGGAGGGCCTCACAGTATTGTAATAAAATGTCCCCAGCTTTGGTAACATTTGGTGTTTATTTAAATGTGGCAGATAAGCTTCTTTTGCCTATGCAATTTTGTGTCACAATTTGATATCCTGGGCAAATACCTTCATGAAATACCAATGCCATGTCTAACTCCAGACATGATTACATTATGGAAAGTAAGTCAGGCGTGAATGCATTTATCAGTAGGCAGTGTAAATAAACTATTTTGGAGGTGCTGTAAGTTTGACTGCAGGAGAGTGGGTATTGTCATTTGAAGTTGCTGATGGTGTGCTATTGGTGGTGGTTACTGTTGAAGATAGAGAAAGTGTTGTTTTGATTTATGATTATCTACCTCCAAAATGCTTAGACTATATTTGTTTGAGTCTAGTTGCATGGGTTGTGGTGCCTTTAGATGAAATTGAAGTTGGGCTGTGGTGTTGAGTGTGGCTTGTTTTGTGATAGTCATGGTTAATGTTATGAAGCTTATTGTTGAGCCATTTTTGTGAATGTTGAATAGGAAGGTGTATCAGTGAGGGGTGGTCATGGTACATGAAGGTTATGTTTTGTGGTTCTGAAAACAGTGATGGATGAGAGAAGGGTGTTTGTTGTTGTGTGTTTAAGTAATTAGTTTAGTTGTTCATGCAGAGTGTGAAGGAGAGATGGATTTAAATGTATGCTATTTATGCTGGTGCTCAGAGAAAAGTAGACAAGTGTAGGTATGTTGGAATGGTGGAAAGTTTGTAAATGTGCAAGATTTTGTTCAGATAAATTTTGTAAGTGTGTTTGCTTTTGTTCAATAGTGTTATCTGGTAGGTTGTTAGTAACTTGAGGTGTCTGCTTTGAGTCTGAAGGACTGATGAGTTGTGTATTTTGAAAAAGAAGGGAGAATCAGTTACATGTAAGAGTTGAATCTGTATAGTTTGACAGTAAATACATAGTTTCTTTCTGAGATGATTGTAGGCTAAGTAAGGGGATGATTTTGCATTAATGGTGGAGGGGAGTGTTGAAAGACAATTGCCATTAGTCTTGTTTAGGAGTGCTGTGTGTTAAAGCTGTATGCTAGATGGCTGAAGAAGGGGTAAGTCACTTAAATTCACCACAGACACTGACTTGATACTCAAAAAGCATATTCTTTTTCAGTTAACAGAAGGGGAATTCACAACCCTTAGGTACCTTTTATAATTCCGAAGATGTTGTTAAAAAGGGATGCAAATCTGGTTGGGATACGTTTTGTGAGAAAAAAAGTTATGAAGGTATAACTGCAAACTAACCCAGCACTCATTCACTAGTTGTTGATTCTAGTAGAGCAAAGTCAGAAATACAACAGCACATATAGATGTTCTACTCAATTGGACCTGATTCACAAAGGTAAACTTAAATGTTTGTGCATGTTTATGACAGGTTGCTAATCATAAAGGTTTGTTACTAGTAGTATCATTATGACTGCTGAGTCTCTGCACATAAAAAGATAAAATTGCCCTTATAGTTGCACACACAACACTTAGACATAAGCTACTCCAATGATTTAGGACTCACTGCTTGCCACCACAAGAGAAAGTGAATATTCCTTGAAGGCAAGGTTGATGAGGTCCACCATAATCCAGATTGACCTCTCAGGTAGCCATCATCATGGTTTAATCACTTTTGAGTTTTTGGGTAACTACGCAGAATTCCGTGGAGTGAAACTCAGCAAACTTAGCCCTGCCCACTTTCTGTCTACATTCAGATGTGCAATGACACTAAAAATCACCAAATACACATGCAAACTGAGAAGTACAGAGGCCTCCAAGTATATTTGTGACTATAACTCTGTGATTTTGGAAATGTGAAATGCAAATATGGATATACAATTTGTTGCAGACAACTCAGTCACTGTTACTCGTTACGTGACCTCGTACATTACAAAATCAGAGAAGTCAGAGATAATGGAGATGTGGTAGGAGATTTCTACATAAAAGACTCTAACCAAGAAATTGTACAACTTCAGCTTAAAAATGCTTTCCTAAAGGGCGAGGGGCTCCTATGAGTGCTGTGATTGGTTGAGCTCAGCCAGTTTCTACTCAAAGTTGAGGGCAATTGTTTGGGTATATCTAGACCTTGGAAGCATGTGAAATGGAGTGTTGAAGTCTTTCCTAGCAATTCAGTACCCAGCAGATTTCGCCCCACAAAGTACAGACATAATGAAACCAAATATATGATACACATATTATCCAACAAGGAGACCACATCTTGAAAACATGCATCTTTTTGCAATACTTCAGCACTACAGTACTACAATGTAACAGAAAAAATTGATGAAGGAAAATTATGTGCATTAGTTTGTTTTGACAGTTGTTTGGTCGGACACACAAAAGGAAATCTTACTACCCACAGAAAACTTAGTTGCCGTACTCCAGACAAAAGAGAGTTTTCCTACTTGGCACTTATACAACTCTTAAAGCCTTGGCGTTAAGCATGGGCGAATTTTGCGAATTGGCAATTCGCAAATTTGCGGATTTGCAATCCGCAAAATCCACGAATTCTCGCAAATTTGCGGATTTTTTTGTTTTTGCGTGTTCGCAGGTGTTCGCGAGGCGCATTGCAATTTCGCCTTTTTTTTATTTTTGCCTGCTTAATCACTGCCACCCTCTTGTTTTTTATGCCCATCTGCCCTCTGTACCACTTGTTTCTGTGCCCGTCTGCCCTCTGCCCCACTCATTTTTTGTCCCCTTCTGCCCTCTGTCCCACTTTTGTGCCCTTCTGCCCTCAGCCCCACTTAGAATGGCGCCGGCAAGCTGCCAGCGCCATTCTAAAATAGCTAGAAATAGCTTCAACAGGAAGCACTAATAGATAAGAGATCCCTCCGCCTTGGTCAGCTAAAGACCCATTGCTTGTCTCCCCTTTCCTGCCAAAATTTGCGAAGCTCTGATGAATCAACAACTCTCGGAGTTCGTCGACACTCACCAACTCTTAGACGAAACGCAGTTTGGCTTTAGGAAAGGACATGGAACGGAGACCGCTCTAATAAAAGCTTCAGATGAAATTAGAGCCATTATGGACCAGGGAGGTGTGGCCATCCTGATTCTTCTGGATCTGTCCGCAGCATTTGACACGGTCGACCATGTTGTTTTGGTCGACCGTGTCACAGCTCTGGGGATAAACGGCTCGGCTAGAGACCGTATTTCTTCCTTCCTGGCCGACCGCACCCAGACAGTCAAGTTGGGTAATTTCTACTCTCCCGTCTCTGCATTACCTTGTGGGGCACCACAGGGCTCCTCGCTTAGTCCCACGTTATTTAACATCTACGTAGCGGACTTAGCGAGGGTAATAAAAGCCCATGGGGTGCGATTAACATCTTATGCAGACGACACCCAACTGGTGCTGGCGATCCATAAGAATGGCACAGCGGTGGCAGCCAATTTCCAGGAGGCCATGCTTGCTGTTAGTATGTGGATGTCCTCCAATTGCCTAAGGCTTAACTCGGATAAAACCGAGGTTATGACCTTTGGCAATCCCTCCCCAGAATGGCCTTCCATTTGGTGGCCCAACCAGCTGGGCTCGCCACCTGTCCCAGTGGAAAAGGTGAGGAATTTAGGAGTCATCTTTGACAGCAAGCTGACATTCAACCTTCATGTCAACAAGGTTGTCTCCTCTGCTTTCTTTATTTTAAAGAAAATTAAGAAATTGCTGCCTTACCTCCCCACCTCAGCTGGGAAGACCCTAGTTACCACCTTGGTATTCTCCAAAACCGATTACGGAAATGCCCTTTTTCTCAACACCCAGAAACATGTGCTGTCTAAGCTACAGTCTATACAGAACGCGGCTGCTAGAATTCTCTTAGACATCCCTCGTCGCCAGCCTACTACTCCTGCCATTCGCCAGCTTCATTGGCTTAAAGTAGAGAGCCGAATTAAATTTAAGGCCCTCTGCATTGCCTACAAGGCAGTGCATGGTGTTGGTCCCAAGTTTCTGACTGAGGCATTTCAGCTGTACACTCCCAAAAGGCTGTTGAGATCTGCCAATACCTGCCTCCTACCAGTACCTCGCACTAGAACGGCAACTTGGGGAGAAAGACGTTTTCTGGTTGCCACACCAAAACTTTGGAACCTTCTACCACTAAGTATCAAAAGCGCCCCCAACTTGATGAGCTTCCGGATGCTCTTAAAGACATGGCTGTTTAATCAGTGAACTCTATTGCAGCCCTGCTAGCCCATACATGCGCCGAGACACCTCAGGGTAATTGTTTGCGCAATAAAAATTTAAAAAATAAATAAATAAATAAAATAAAATAATGCGGGTGCTCCAGTTGAAGGTCAAATTAAGTTACACAATCATTAATCACCCCAAGTTTGGGGGTGATTAATGATTGTGTAACTGAATTTGAGCAGCACCTGCTTTACTTTATCTATTAGAGCTTCCTGTTGAAGCTGACTTTTGTAACTATTTTAGAATGGCTCTGGCAGCTTGCTGGTGCCATTCTAAAAGAGTTACAAAAGTCAGCTTGAACTTTTGACCCAATCCCCGTTCGCGGATTTCCGTTCGTGTATTTTGCGGGAAATTCGCAAATCTCGCGGATTGCGAATTTACCGAAAATCCGCAAGCGGAACGGATTTTCCGCCCAGGCTTACTTGGCATTCTGAATTGGAAATACTCAGAGATTATGACTGTTAAGAAAGTTCTTTTAACACTGTCAAATGCAGAATTCAGTGTCCAGTGTTAGCAAACTCTTTGAGAATGTTAAATGCTGAGATTGAACTAGAAAAAAAAATGGCTGTTGATATTTCAAAGGAAAGTTTTTAAAGCGGCCAAAGTTCAGGACCACTGAGTCAATATCCTCTTGGACACACAATTATTGAAAATGAAACTGCAATAGCCATGAATGAGGTGAAAAGTGCAATGCAACAAGTGAGACAGGAACATGTTGATGTGGAACTGTTAATTAGACAACTGGAGGATGAACAGAAAGAAATGTATATGGAGGCAAAAGAGAAAATAGAGCATGGATTCCTCCATACAAAGAACAAATGTAAATGTTAATTATTTAAGCAAATACTATTTTATGTCAGTGGTCAAGCTGACACCGGAAAAGCATTGCTTACCTACAGAAGACTACATAATCAAATTTGTCATGTGTAATAACAGCACCAACTGGATTAGCTGCACACAACATTAAAGGAATTACTTTACATTGACTACTCATGATACCTGCTGAACATGACAATAAACTGGAGTACCAAACGTTATCTAGTGAAGCTTGGAATGAAGTCTGCAGAGTTCTAAAAAAATTGAAACTTTTAATCATTGATGAGGTGAGCATGGTCTCAAACTTAATTCTTGCTGTTTGAAAGAAAGCATTTAATTGTCTTTGGTGACCTACTACAACTTACTCCTATCAAACGACAGACTTTGTTTAAGACACTTCTCCATTTTGAAACTCGGAATTTCTTGGGAAGTATTGGTAAAAAAGAACTTCTAATACAAGGAACTACCTAAGAATATGTGTCAAGCATCTGGCGTGGAATATGGAATACTCTGAAAAGAGTAGGTGGTCTGACAAAGGAGGGGAAATGTTGCTTCGAAAGTTGTCTTGTCAAGAAACTATTTTCCTCAAACAATTTCATTGAAGAACGAAAATCCATAGTCTGCCTAATGCCTACACTAAAGGAGTGCTCTAATTTTAATGAGGTATTATTAAAACTGCGGAAAGAAGAATTCATGGAAATTACAGCAATTGACAAAATGGAACACCATCGTGTGGCAATACTGCCAAGTGGAAAACTGCAAGCAAAATTGGATTAACTGGAGAAATCTGTTTCCATGATTGAAGAATTAGAAAAATGTTTACGCATATGTAAAAACTGTAGAGTAATTTTGAAGCTTAATGTATATGTTGAGGAAGGATTATTAAATGGTGCCATTGGCAAAGTGATTGATTGCATTAACTTTCTAAATAGGGATGATGTTTGATCTTCAGCCATAAATGTTGATCAGATTAATGGCTTGAAGTGGATTATATATTGTACATTTTGTGCTTGAAAAATACTTCTATGTCCAGCTGCAACAGTTCCAAGTTTGTTTTTGGTTGATTTTGATAGTACAAACTAAGTGCTGATGCAAGTTGCGTCAAATCAAAAATGAGGTTAATATATGTATATGCTCCTAATTTAAGACAGTATATCATTTATGAAAAAGCTTACAGAGGAATCTACTGATGTTGCTGGAAAGAAGAAAAAGAAGGAGAACAAGTACATTATTAAAGAGAAATAAATGGAGATTGAGGAATATGTTTTAGGTTATTAGTTGTCAAATACTTCTGGTGTCAACTGCTATGCGCTTGCTTTTCTCAATGTACTCTTTAATTTACCACATCTTATAAATGGAATTGAACTGAAACTAAAGAAAAGATTATGTTCTGAACTATGTGGTTTTCTTCATCCTTTACCTAGTGATAGGACTGTAATACATTGTGCTTCAGGCATTCAAGATTTAGTAGACATATGCAGTAGGCTATTTACTCACAACAGTCAACAAGATGCCCTGGTATTTATAACAGTCATCCTTGAAGTTTTAGAAGACGAAGAAATGAATTTAGATGACTTATTTCGGACTGAGTTACACATGGAACCATGATTGTGAAGAGTGCTCTTTTACGTCAACCTCTAAAATAAATTCTGAGCAATGTCTGTACTCGATGTACTTTCAATGATTGCACAGTGCGGACAAGCAGCCGGCACTGTGCAATCATTGAAAATGGCATCTTGCACAGTGCGAGCTGTACTTTTCTGTTGCTCAAGTAGTTTTTTACTCAAGCTGCAGCTTTCTCAATGCGGACTGGTAGTTTCTCATTGCGAGCGGTCGCGAGCTTGCGCGACCACTCGCAATGGTAAACCTGACCTCCCCGCGTTGGGAATCTTGCCAGTAGGTTTATTTTCCTTGCTCACAATCGGGAACAAGGAAAAAGTCTAGCGACAATGTCATTTTGCTTGCTCGCGGTCGTCAACTTGACGGTGAGGACCGCGAGCAAGCAAAAAATGACCGCTGCACTACGCTATGCTGCGTTATTCATGTTTGTACTGTGCTACGTGCAGTTCGCGTTGTGAGAAGTTGCGCAAACCTCACAAACTATTCAAGCGTAGCGTAGTGCTTTGGGAAGGTTTAATGAAATGTGTTTTATCTAATGAAATCCCTTCATTTTGAAGTCATGTGATATTTGTGAACGCCGAAGTATTAGAGCCCGTTGAAGAATTCACGATTAAAAGAAATAGAATATAACAGTGTTGAATCATACATTTGCTTATGAAAATCAAACTGTATATGTTATATTAGGTAACCTCTTCCGTGCTCATGACGGAACCACACCATCGTGAGACACGGGCGGCGTGTGCTCATGACGTGGTGGTTCTGTCATGCTGCGGCCGCTCCACCCATGCATCACTGATTCCCCGCCTGTGCGGACGAATTGATGAGCGGGTGTGGTCATGACGGAACCACGCTGTAATGAGGACCCGCCAACCGTGTCTCATGACGGCGCAGTTCCGTCACGAGCACTGAAGCGCCGTGCTCACCCCCCCGCACCACCGCGGAATTCGTGCCGTGGCAAAGGGGTTAACTACTGACCACAAACATTAGCTACAATGTATGTATATATGCTTTTGAAACTTTCTAAAATTCACATCGCATATATCATAAATATTCACGGCACAGAATACAGACTTTGCTAATATTAAAAACAAATAGACAAAAAAAACTTCTGGGCACATCTGTTTCTTCCGAGAAAGACATTTCTGTGACATTCAAATGATTCTAACTTCTTGGGCTTGGAGAAGGCAAAGTAAGAGTGTTTTCTCCCAAATTCCACATTAAACAATGTTCACAAACGGTACGATGTATGTGAAAACATCATTGATCTATCAAAATGTAGTGACTGTAACAAGTGGGTACCTTCTTGTCCTCTACAAGTAAAAGGAGAATGCATGATTCTTCCTTTTTGTTCTTCCAAGTATGTGAATATGGGAAATTACCACAAGGCATCACCTGTTTGGCCCTGCTCCGTCTACCTTAGTAGTATCAAAACTTCTTCCACTTTTGCCAGAATTATGTACTGTTAAAAAAATGGCTCCTGTTAGGTTTGAAAATTCCATTCCTGCAATGGTTCTGTTTCATGCTATATTAAGTTAGCAGTGTGTGGCTAAATAGACACATGTGTATTCAAGTTATGCAACCCACTGAGTTATCCCCTTAATGTCCAAAGCTCCAGTTAGCGAGTATGACTCCATTTTGTATTTCATATTCCCTATTAGACTGCTTAGGGTTTGCCGAACTAGGTCTCATTATTCAGTATTGCTTGCCTCAGCAGAACACTGGATTTTGTTATTATCTTCTCTCCTGTCCAAGGCTGCTTCCTGACTTACTAATGAATAACCTATTCTGCCCTTGCATACCTATTAAAGTGTGTCGTCCTGCTACCATGTTAGGAGAAGCTGAGGCTGAGCACCGTAGCCTTGAATTGCAGATAACATGTACCCATATGGCAGGTGGTAGCTCATCCTTCTATGCCTCTTTGTTCATGTTTGGCCCAGGCAACTAGCTTTCCACTGTGGGCGTGGTTGGAGGCTTCTTCGGAAGAACGATTACCCACTGCAGACTGTTGGGGAATCAGTCCCTCAGCAGATATCTTAGGGTGCAGATCAGATTGAACTCCTCTGCAGAGTATTGCTAATAAACGTATGTTTGTATTCTCTAATGTCTTACCGACTCGTTATCACTTGGGAAGGCATAGTAGGTGGTTTTATGTAACCTGAGTGGCCCCTAAGGGCCACTTTCTTCACTCCTCAGCACATTTGCACTAGATTTTTTTTTT
The DNA here is from genome assembly GCF_964263255.1 of Lissotriton vulgaris. Classification (NCBI taxonomy): domain Eukaryota; kingdom Metazoa; phylum Chordata; class Amphibia; order Caudata; family Salamandridae; genus Lissotriton; species Lissotriton vulgaris. The sequence continues at coordinate 1,715,652,419 of NC_141689.1, read as the reverse complement.
ACCCGTCCTTGATGCCGAAGAATATGACATCTCCACCAAACATAAAGAAGCAAAATAAAGGTCACAAACAAGAAACCAGAAAGGAGCAGAAAGTGGCTAGATATAGCTCAGAAATAAGCAGAAGGAGGAAAAATAAGTGTCAGAAATGACCAGAAAGAGGCAAAATACAGGTCAGAAACTAGCAGCACAAGGCAAGATAAAGGTCAGGAACAAGCAGACAGAGGCAAAATAAATGAGAAACAAGCAGGAAAAGGCAAAATACAGGTCAGAAAAGAGCAGAAAAAAGGACAAATAAAGGTTAGCAATGAGCAGAAAGAGGCAAAATAAAGGTCAGAAGTGAACAGAAAAGAGGCTAAAAGCAAGCAGAAAACAATCAGATCAACTCAGACACTCATGCACCCATTTACAGAACTACTCAAACACGCTCACAGCCACTCACAGACCGATTCACTCATGTACCGATTCACAGACAAACTCAGACATGTACGCTAACTCACAGACACTCATGCATTTACTCACAAAATTACTCATACTACTCATACTCTCTCATCCACTCACAGATTTACTAAAAGACTCAGGCATCAGCTCACAGACCATCTCAGAGACTCACACACCCACTCAGACATTTATGTACCCACTTATAGGCCCACTCTTATTCTCTCACACCCACTTACAAACCTACACATACACTCATGCACCCACTGGGACACTCCTGCACTGACTGCTTGCCTTTTGACCACCTTACTCTTTTTACAGCCACAGAGCAATGACATGCTCTGTCTCCCCGTCAGCGGTAGGATTCCATACCATTACATGCCTTTACGGTTGCACTTGTGTCAGTCTAGCATCGGCATTCGCTGTTTTTACCTATGTTTTACCTAAGTGCGCACTCTGTTGGGGTTCATGCATTTACTCTCACTTTGGGCACTAATGAGTTTTCCCATATTCTGTTTGTCGTGTGTGAGTAACTCCCGCCCTCTCTATTGGAAGTCACCAGTTTTATCTAAGTGCACGCTTTGTTTAGGTTAATGCTTTCACTTTTACTTTAATCACCAACGAGCATTCCCACACTCTGCGTGCCGTGTGCGAGACAGCCCCGCTTACTGCCAAGGTGCAAAGCCACGCTTTGGCTCCAGGCATGTTGCAGCGGGGTCATTTAAATTGGTCGCACTTGCACTCTCTGTGTGACATCAACCAGCATTGTGATAATATGAACACAGTTCCGCTTACCGCCGAGGCACATAGTCATGCTTTTGGCTCCAGGCACTTTGCAGCAGGATCTTTTAAATTGGTCGCACTCGTACCCCTTGTGTGACATCAACCAGCATAGTGATAATATAAGCACTTCATGGCACACTATTGTAGCCTGTGCAGCTAACTTCTGATCACAACATTGAATGTTTTGATGCCTAGCCTCCAGGATAGTCTTTCTCAGCGCACACTAGCACACTTGTGTTTTTGATATCCTTCAACACAATAAATGAGAGAAGCATGGGCACTGTAACTATTAAATTTAGACGAACCCTGCATGCGCCCGCTATCTCACTACAACATCAAGCCTGTTTACTACTACTTGTATTTGCCACAAAAGAACATCCAGCCAAGATGTTTTCTCTCTAACCTTAACTCTTCATTGGTTTCTCTCTTGTTTTTCTCTCCTCTTCCCATTAGGTCTCCTCCCCCAGTGTTAGTATACTACGGTACCTTCCGCTGCATCTGGACATCAGTCTTAATTATGCGAACCACACGGTCGATAATGCACCATCCTTCTTTAGCTTTTCATGGTCCTGAGGAAGTGCCACCTGACCCGTTAGGGGCAAAATAGGTATGACACATGTTCACCCACCACATCACAGTAGCCCGTAGGAACATTATATCCATTTAAGACACCAACAACTTTTAATTAAGCCTGAGCTACCACATCAATAAATACATATTAGAGTAGGACAGCTCCAGACTTATTTTAACCTACTTTCCTATCCACTATCTAGCCCTCACACCCACACGCACCCCACATATTCTTCAAAAGATCTCTGCAAAAGAGCCCCGTTCACCAGAGCCCATCCAGCATTGCAGCGCCGGCCCAACGAGGAGCTTGGCCCAATGATGAAGCATGACATATTTCGGGGTGTGTGAGGGCATCACAAAGAAAGACCTACCTTTCTCCGTCCCTCTCACTAAGAAATGCACAACTTCTTGAAAAAACACATTATAATTAGGCTCAGATTTCATTTGAACAAAACCAGTGAAATTCAGCACCCACTCAAACCCCATGCAACATCTTGTATGCCCACCTACATACCAACAAAACCACTCACATACCCATTTACAGACCCATACAAGTACTTACAAACCCATTCACCCATAAAGCCGCTCACATATCCAACCATTAGTTCATAGATCCTGATCATATAATGAGTCACTCACCCATACAGCCACTCACACAGCCAAACTTTTACCCATAAAGCTACTGACTTACCCAGTTATTCACCTTTACAGCCACTCACACCCACTCACAAACCAATGCAGCCTCTCAACAGAGCCACTCACAGACACAAAAACTCATAAACTCACTCATATACCCACACAACCATTTACATACCCATTCACAAATCCATACAACCACTCACACAGCTACTCACTCATCCATACAGCCCCTCACAGCCCCTCACACACCAGCTCACTTACTCAAACACACTCACTGAAACAACCACTCACTCACCCATACAGCCACTTCCACACCCAGTCACTCACTGTAGGAAGCTGGCTCTCTATATAGTTAAAATGAAGTACACTGTGCAGAGAGTCCAGTGAGTCCCTTAGTGGTTCACAGAGGAAAAAGTAGATTATACTAACACTTTATTTATGGTAGTGTGGGCGAACAGTTAGGCTTATCAGAGGCTAGTGCTAAGCATTTGTTGTACTCACAGAGACAATAAAAGAGACCCACATTCAAGAATAAATCCGAGACCAATTTATAAAAATAGTCCTGATTTTTATGTAATTTTTGAGACCAAAAACTTTTTTTACAGTAAGTACTTTCAAATTTATGATTTTTAAGAGTTCGCAATACATATCAATTTTGTACGCAATTATTCAAAAAATGCATATAATTTCAGGCATTCATTCATGAAGATCACCTTTTCATTTTAGGTCAATAGTAGGACCATTTTCAGCTGGGAGCAGGGTGCTGACTGCTGAGGGTATTGGTAGCTGGTGCGCTACGATGTAGAGGCCAAGTAAGATTGACACTGCACAGGAGGACTTAAAGGAAATTCCGATGAATCCCACGTGAGGGAGGAGGTTGCAATGGTTTTGTGACCATGGGAGCATAGCTGAGTCATCGTTACTGGACTGGTCAGTAGCAGAGCAGATTGGCTAGCCTGGCACTGTGCATCAAGATGTCCTTGCGGTTTGGAGCAGGCAACTTGGAGAGGTGATTTTGAGACACCAGGGTCACTAACGATGTGGGTCTCAGGGGTCTCAATGTTCCTCAATAGGAGCTTGCTTCTGGGGGAGTGGGAGTCTGAAACACACACTTCATCTCTCTATTTACTGAATGAGGTCTGATACCCCGGGAATTGGTACGGTGAGTCTCTGGTAGGTCCTGGTGTCACCAAACTTGGTGGGGAGACAGATCTGACCATCCATAGATTATATACCTCTTCTGGTTTGGGTGCTGTACCGGAGACGCAGAGGAACAGCAAGTCAACAAACAGGACTCAGTGGGAACGTTGCCTGAAGGGACGTGATACCTTCACTCCAAGGAAGGTTGTCTTGGAGTGATTCTCAATGGCTGGAGGAGCTCTGGGGTCTTGGAGACGTCACAGGTTCAGGACGAGACTGCACAACCACGATTGTCAAGTCCTTGAGGCAGCAGGAAGGGTTTGTTGCCAATTGTCTCTGCAGAAGGGCTTCAGTTATAGGGCAGCAGCTCTTCTTTGTCTGTGTTTTCTTCTTGTCTGTCAAATCTAAGTTTTGAGTTCCAGGCATGCCATCTTAATACTACATTTTGGTGTGTAAAAGGGGAGATAGGTAGTAGCAAAGTGACCACTTCTTGTGGGAAGGGGCTCTAACCTAGCCCTGATAGGTTGGTTGATTTACCACTATCTCAAGATGGAGGATTTTCAAAAGAGGGGTTCACATCGCCTGCCACAACTTAGGGGTGGTGCCTGGCTAAATGTGGACACTCCTCCTCTTCTAAATATTTTTCCCCCTTCCTCTCGCCAAATGTTGAGCAGGATGGGGAAGTGGCATCACCCACTATCTGGGCAAACCTGTGCTGCACTTCAAAAGTGGCATTGCCTTTGAAACATCCCCCTCTGGAAGACCATTCCGGCCTGGAGGAGGTGTGAAGCCCCTACACCCGCGCAGGCTTTGTTTCTGGCCTCTAAGAGTGCAGGCTCTCATCTCATGATGTCAGAAACATGTCTGGGGGTGGCAGGCTGGCTAGTACTAGTGATCAACCACACCAGTGATTGGTAGGTTTTCAGGGCACCTTCTAAAGGGTCGCCTGTGTGCATTAATTCATAAATCCCACTATGGCATCAGTGAGGATTTATTAAGACAAGATGTTTGGTGTCAAAAATCCTAGGGTACAGTGAAGCCATCATGGAGCTAGGAAACCCGTAATGACAAGTATAGAGCTGTTGGAATAGAAAAATATGCTTTAGCATTGTTTTACGTAAGTTAGCATTTGCAGCACTATTTTGTGTAAGGGAGCCATGTTGTATCATGATCAAAATGAATCTTTTGCCATTTACAAGAAATGGCCTTCTCTAGGTTATGTTTGTTTGGAGCTGAGTTTTGCTACACTAATGAATGCACTGTTCTTATTAGTGCATACATTTCCTTTAGACGTAGGTCTTCTTCCATTTGTCTAGTTGTGGGTACAGGCAGAGTGACCTTGAATAGTAGAAAATGTGTGCCTGGCCTCAGAATTGAAACGTACTTCTTTGTAATTTACTGTCTAGCTGAATATCCTTGGAAAATTCCATGGTGGGCATGCTTTTATTGGTTTCGAAGTGTACATAATGTATTGTTATGCTTGCTGATGTCAGTCCCTCTGCAGCACTCTTGGCGACTGGGCAGACAGGGCTCCGCTCTGAGTGACTAAGTCATTTTAATTAGACGTTGGTGGTGAACTCCCCTCCTCTCGCGGTGTTTGCGTAGTTTTCTGCAATCCACGTTATGTGGAGATTGTGGAGTTCCTGAAAACCCCACTACGCGCAGTGGAGCAGAGGTTTTTTTCCTCGCTCGCGTTCACCAATGCCAAGTTGGCGAGCGCAAGCAAGGAAAAACAATTTCCTGGCGAGATTTTTCCTCGTTCGTGATCGTCAACATCAAGTTGATGAGCGTAAGCATGCAAAATAAACATCCAGGCGAGATTTCTCAACGCAGGGGGGGGGGTGTCAAGTTCCTCATTGTGAGTGGTTGCGTATGCTCACGACAGCTTGCGTTGATAAACTGCCCGTTCACGTACAGAAATCTGCAGCTTGACTAAAAATCTACTCAAGCGGCAGAAAAGTAAATCCTGCGCTGTGCATGGTGCTGTTTACTATAGTCGCACAGTGTGGACAAGCATCCAGCACTGTGCAATCACCGCAAACAAGCATTTTTCTATCAAACTCCGCCACTCACGGACTTCTGCTTAGTACGGAAACTCCACGAACTCTGCCCAGGGTTAATTTTAATGCCAAAACAATTGAATTGATTTGTGATGGTTTAAGTATAAAGCAGAAGTTCCATGCTGCCAATCCTTCACAGTAAGCAGGTTTATTTGAGAAGTACAATGGTACTCAAACTCAAATTGGCAACATTTTAGGAAACCAAAAGGGTTACAGTGGCCAAATGCTTTACCATTAGCTCTTTTGTCAACGAGAATGACAGTACATTCTAGGACAGGATTGTCACCATACGAGGTCATGTTTGGACACGCGGCAAATGTCCCTTAGCGGTTTTCAGATATTGAGTACCCATTCTTGATAGACTATCTTTGTCAGTTAACTGAAAGTTTGTGTTCTATTCACCAACAGGTCCGGGAAGTCCTGCCAGCTGCCCCAGAGGGGCCCGGACATAACATTCAGCCTGGTGATTTTGTGTTGGTGAGGAACTTCCAGCGGAAGACGAATTTCTAGCCTTAGTGGAAGGGACTGGATCAGGTTCTCCTATCAACATGCACAGCAGTCAAGGTCGCCGGCCATAAGAACTGGATCCATACGACTATTGTTGGAGAGCCTCTGCCCTATGACCAGTGGGCAAAAAATGGAGTAGGGGACTCCAAGTGTGAGACAGTGTCTCGATTTGTCCCCTTCAGCGATGCCAGGCTGACCTGGACCAAAACGGATGAGGAAAATGATGAAGTGCTGAATGTCGCAGTTCCTCTGGAAATACTGTCTATCCAGGAGCCCCTTTTCACAGATCCCTCTGTGCCTGGAGTCACTAGGTACAATTTGCGCCCTCGACTGCTGGACAGTGCACCAAAGGAAAAGTCAGATTAGTTAGGGATGGACTGTGCAAGTTAGGGTGTACTTTGATATAGTACCAACTGAGTTAGTTTAAGGTGATGTGAGATGTATGCACTGTTTGAACATTGGACAGGATAGATTGAAAGTATCCCCTTGGGGGTACTGTATCCTGGTCGACGTGGGAATCCAAGCTTAGGACAGAGCAAGCTCCACCGACAGTGCTCAAGAGCGTCAATGTTTTTATGGACAATAGGAGCCTGTAACAGTGAGGCTCTGACAGACACTGGGAACTTGTATATTCTTCTGGCTGGCCTTTTTCCCCCTTGCTTCGTCATTTATTATGCGTCCCTTTGGCAAAATGGTTGCTGATAAAGAGCAGCCAGTTATTCCCCCTGTTTACACACTCTTATTTTGGTCTACCAAGAAAAGGATATTATGTGCTGGTTCTGTGATTTTGCTGCTATTGATTCAGGGGGGCAGGTGTCCTGGATTTTCAAACATGATCAGAATGAACAGTCATGTACTGAGATAAGTTTGCTTCCCAAATCCTCACAAAAATGACAGCCCCAAGTAATGTATTTCGATCCATACATAAAAGATTTTTTGGAGAAGGTACAGCTTGTTATCCCACCAAATCTGTTACAAGTTTATGGACTGCTTACCCATTGTGAAATGAAATTAAAAGACCATTTATTAAGCGCAATAGCTAACCTCAGGTGTCCTAGCGCTACGGACAACACATGCAGGTAAAACAATGACAGATTATTAAATTTTATTAAAAAGCAAGGTTTTTAAGTGTTTATGGAACAAAAGTAAGTTGGGCTCTGATCACAGATGGAGGGGGAGTGAGTTCCAATCTTTGGTTGAGTTATAAGAGAACGACCGGCCACCACATCTGGATCTCTTGATCCTGGGAACTGTGGCGAGGAGAGAGGATGCTATTCGGAGCAGTTTGTTTGGGTGGTAGAGGGTAATCAGTGAATGATTGATGACAGCCCCCGTTTTCCAGAAGGCTCGGTGAGAGATGCACAGGGTCTTCAATTTGATTCCTTCTCTGACTGGGAGCCAGTGGAAGGTCTTTAGACCAGGTTTGGCTGGAAGTCAATGAGGGATCTGAAGCGGTGTTCGGGCAGTGCAGTTTTGTATGATCTGAAGCTTGCTCAAGGTGGTTTGGGGGGCCCTAAGTAGAGGGCATTTCTGAAATCCAGACAAGATAGAATGAGACCCTGGACCATAATCTGTCTTGCCTGGAAAGGCAGCAGGGGCAGAAACTTCCCTGGAAGCCTGATTAGACCAAAGCAGGTGGCTGATAGTTTGGCTGCTTGACAATTGAAATTAAGGGGGTTATCCAATCAGATGCCAAGGCTCTTTATTGTGTCCTTTGGTATGGGGGCAGGGAAAAGGCAGGCGGGCCACAGTGAGTTGATCGTGGACGTGGGGGGGTTGGCTAAGAGCATCAGCTCAGTTTTGTGTCCGTTTAGTTTAAGACATGACAATGTCATCCATTTGGTCACTTCTTCTAAGAAGTCCCTCAGGTTGTTATGCACTGTGTATGTGTCTGACTTGTTGAGGGTCACCACTAGCTGAGTGTTATCGGCATATGTGATGATTTTTATCCCGAATGGATGGACGATCTCAGCTAGTGGGCTCATATATATATTGAATAGCGTAGGGCTCAAGGAGGAGCCCTGCGGCACACCGCAGCCAAAAGGTTTGCTGGGGGAGATGGTGTCGCCCTCGAAAGCCTGGAAGGAGCGGTCTGAGAGGAAGGATTCAAACCAGGCAATTGCTTTCCCCGAGACTCCTAAACTGGTGAGTCGATGTAGTAGGATTGTGTGGTTTACAGTGTCAAAGGCGGCACTTAGGTCAAGGAGGATGATTGCTGCAGATCCTCTCTGATCCAGGATCTTCCTGGCCTCCTCCATCACTGCAACCAGTCAGTTTCGGTCAGATGCATGGGACGGAATCCCATTTGGGAGGGGTCGGGTAGATGGTTGGTCTCGAGGAACTCTGCCAACACCATGTTGGCATGTTTCTCCAAGATCTTGCTTAGCCAGGGCAGGAAGGAGATCGGTTGATTGTGATCCAGCGTCACTAAAGAAATTCTGTCTCTGTAACACCATTCACTACCTAATACTCACCAAACTATTAAAACCAAGGCCCATGAATCTGAGACAGAAAAATCAGATGACTGAATCATGTGGCCTAATTGAACACTCTATCCGAACTGAACTATGTACATTATATACAACTGCAGTAAAACATTTTAATCATCACTAATATAAGGTAAAACATTTAATTAGACCACTGTGGCTAATGGATTCGCTATTGGTAACGACTAAAATTAATCAAGACCAGCTTGACGTTTTAAAGTCTTTTATTTTTAAAATTTCAGAAATAAAGTTTCAGTTTCAAAATCTTTATTAGCTCTTTATTAATAGCAAACATTTTTTATTAGATCAAATCAACAATTAATTTATTGGCACAAAGGTCTGCCACATCAAAATTGCACAAAATCAATGAATTAAAGTAAACAAACCCTAGTTCCATAAATTAAGCTTTCTGACCCTATAAGAAAAAGACGTTTAAAATTTAGCTTTGCATAGCCTTACGTGTCCAAGGAAAAACGGACAGCACTTCGCCCTCAGGAACAGTCAGCCCCGCTCCCCTCAAAGGGCTAGGTTCTTATACTTTTTCTGACTCACTAATCTAAGTAAAAACGATATTCTTCATAAAATCCAGCAACCCAATTGGTTGCTGTCCGTCAGACCATCGAAAGGCCACCGCATCAGTATTCCATGACATCACATTGTCATTGTCCATTGACATGAAGCGACACCGGCTTCCGAGTTTTGCAACATTATATTAAATGTTCACATTTCCTCCAGGACTTTAGCCAAGCTGCCTCTGCTCACTTCCTTGGCCTTGACATGTATACTTTCAGAGCACGTTTTGCACAAAGCCTTTGTTTGAGCTTCAGTTTATTTCCAGGGAAATATTCTATGAAAAAAAAGCTTTAACATGGCTGTGCTTGGCTCCTCTCAGTCAGGCTAACCAACTTCCACAAGAACTAGGCCTCAAGCCTTTCTCTCGAGCTAGTATTTAAACAAATATAAAAGAATAATTAATTCAAGCAATGTAAACCCTAGTGTTACCCACCCTTCATTGCTAATGCTTAACCCTTTAATATATGTCACCTGGCAGAAGCACACAAATAAAGCAGCACATTTATAATCTACCATTCTTCATAATGACCAGCAGGATTCAAATATCTGAAAAAGATAAAAAGATGACAAACACAACATAAACGAAGACATAGTCACACACATAATGCACATAAATAAGCACATGCCGTTATTAATTCAGCCGCTTTAGTGTTGACAAAGACAAAAGGACATGACAAACAACATTAATTATGTGTTATAAAACATACTCGCAAATGCAACATGAGCACATAAATATTAATCCCACGTATAGTGTAATGTAAAAACTTAATCTAGATTGATTTAATACAATAAATCATGCTATAACTCATTAATACATTAGTTCATGTTACAGGGATTAATTTCACGAGCTTATTTCAGAAGCTCGCTCCATCAACTCCCTCATCTGGTGATTTCAAAATCACCAAACAATCACCCAAAATTTAGAAAATTTTAAACCCAATTTAGAGACGTCACATCTTGAGTTCTTTCAGTATTAGTCTCCCTAAACCCCTGTCTCTGCTGTTTGCTCAACACTCTGAAACTCAGCCCTTCGCATCTCTTCTAACTCATATTCCTTCTCTTGTTCCTTTCTGAGTTTATAAATTCTCCTTTTCTCCCTCTGATGCTTCTTTCTCTTGTGAATCATGCAACTAATTTTTAGCAGCAATATCACCATAATGATGACAATTACTGGACAGAGCACTTTGCCGATGATTGAGCCACCAATTTCTGAAAACCATTCCTTGATTGCCTCTATTCTCTTGCCTAGACGTTCAGTGAAATTTTCTTCCTCCAGGGGTTCTATCTCCTCGTGAAATTCAGTTATATTTTTAATAAGCGACTCTATATTACGACTCTTGTCAGGAATATATGTACAACAATGCTGGACATGTAAGACCCCACAGACCCCTCCCTCTTTTGCGAGCAGGATGTCTAATGCAAGACGATTCTGCATTACCATGCTTCTGGTAGCAACAAGTTCTGTGTTAACTAATTGGAAACCACTTGCAGTATCTGTTGACAATCTATCAACAATTGTGGACACTTTTCTAATTTTGATTGAATTCATTGTTATTCCAACCATAGGGATGATTGCACCAAAAATGTCCCCCATGACTTCTGAAAAACTTTCTCTCTTGAACCTATTCAGGTGTTCACCAAATTCAAAGGTTCCCTTTTCATTTCTGTCAACATGAAAAATCTTTGGAAAAACTAATCCAAGGTAGCACGTCCCATACCAATGGTCTGGGAGGCTAAAACATGCCTTGTTACCACAGATGAAATAAATTCCAGGAAAAATTGGATCTTTTCCACCTTTAAATCCCCATCCCCCAGTAATAAGATAAGTATCCTCACATTGACTTGCACCAACAAAAAGGTTATCATAAAGTGTATTGTCTCTTCTAATGCAAAATTTACCACTAACTGGTTCATCTATATGTATAGCTGCATTAGTGTTAACTCCATTAAGTTTAGCGTCTTCCATCTGCCAGTATTTCGACTTAGCATGTCTAAGTACTTCATTTCTCTTATAGACTGCCCTTCTCTCCTCAACCATGTTCAGGAAAGTCTTTTCCTCAACTCTCATTTTGCATGTTAAATTATTTCTATAAGCATATTCATAATTAAGCTCCTTTGTTACCATAAATAATTCCCTCATCTGTTTCGCAGGCCTAACTTTATTTAAGCTATTTACAACTTTGAGGTTTTAGAAAACCTCATCAAAGTCTGAGTAATAGTACTCCAATCGACCAGTTTGATAAAACAGGCTAGCAATTACACTGCTGGTGATGCCATACGTGAGAGGTAACATGTTATAAGTAACCCCCTCTGAGACAGAAGCAGGCAGCTTCACACAGACATAGCAATCCTTAACATTCATTACTTTAACATATTCAGATAAAAGCCTTGAAAATGAATTGCTAGAAAAATCTCCAACAGATCTATCTTGATGGATCTCTGGATCATGCTCAATAACTCTGCTAAACTTGTCAGCATGTTTTTCATGTTTAGTCTCTACCTCGCTTATTATATTAGTCTTTTGTTTCTGTTTATCAATACCAAAAGGGTATACTACAGCTAATATCAGCCAAATCAATTTCAAAAGAACCACACAAATTATAGACATTTTGCAACACCTCTTCAAAATTGAACACCTTGAAGTGTCAGAAACAGGCATCTTTAAATGATCAAAAACAAAACAATTAAAATGTATGTGTAAGTAAAAGAAATGTTACTACAAATGTAAATACTAAATACTATACTATACTCCCCCCTTTTTAATTTTTTTTAAAAGAAACCCTATAACAGCTTTTCTTCGACCTTGTGTCACATGAACGTGTGTTTTCTCAGCTAACACAATTTCTTCGACCTTGTGTCACCTAACACATTTTCATCAGCCTTAAGACAAGAAATTAGAATCCTAATCTAAAAATTAAACAACCTCAATCGATGTCACTAGCTTCTTCCAAATCTTCTTGACTGCTACTCCCTACCTCAACAGTTGGCGGGATTATTATATATGTCCATTCTGGGGACTTATACTTTTGGTTCGGCTTTATCACTCTTCTTGTCTTGCGAGTGACTACTTCAATTTTCTTATTTTTCTCGTCTTTCTTATCAGAATCTCCTCCTTGACTAGAAATCTCATTTATTTGCTCTTTAGATTTCTTAACTAATCTGAACTTCAGATTATCTTCTGGCCAAATGTCTCCTCTTCTTAAGACCTTTTTCTTTGGCACTGTTTCATTTGATTCACTTTTCCAAGATCTTTTTCTGAATTTTCTTATTTCAGATTCTTCATCACTTCCATCTGTATCTGATTCTGAGACTTCAAATCTGTACTTAGGAACTTCTTTACTCGGCAACCTCACTCCATTAGGAACATCATCCCTACTGCTGGTACTTGGCAATTCTTCCTCTTCTTCAGGAATCACCTTTAGCTTCCCAGTTTCAGAATTCTTGCTCCTGCACACAGAGCTACTCCTTTGCCTTTCAATACTCTCCTGGATTTGATTTCTGTTTTGCTCCGAGACTTTCTGCTTCAGAATCTTCTTTTTCTTTTTGAGATTCTTTTTCTAACAGATCTTCATCAACATCTTGTTCTTCAGTCACAATTTCCAGATCTTCTTCATTCAAGTTCTGATTTGCATCTAGACTCTTCAGATGTTGATATTCTTGCTGATCATCAGATTCTGGATCTTCAGGATCTCCTTCTGAATCAGAATCAGTTGTTGTCTCACTTTCTTCATCAGAATTATCAGGAGGTGGTACACGAATGTTATGACTCGCATGCACCCACCTTTTCAATCCTCTACATTTGATAGCATTTGTTGTAACAAGAATTACTTGTCTTGGCTTTTGCCATCTAGGAACTAAACAGTTTCTCCTTCGATGTACCTTTGTTCTCACCCAGTCTCCAGGCAACAGATCATGAGCGTGTTCTTTCTCTTTTGTTATAACATCTCTTCCCACCTGGTGAAATACAGAATTAACTACATCAGAGAGATTCTGACAGTATTCAATGATTGCACTATCATTAATACTCAAAAGCTTGCCAACAGGAACAAATGATTGCCTTATTACCCTACCCATTAAGATATCATGAGGACTAAGTCCTGTCTTTTTCTCTGGTGTACTTCTTAAAGACATCAGAACAAGTGGAAGAGCATCTGTCCACTTTACTCCTGTGGCTAGACACATTTTTGAAATTCTGTTCTTGATTGTTCCATTTACCTGTTCTACAACACCTGATGCTTCTGGTCTGTATGCACAGTGCAATTTGTGTTCAATATTCAGAGCTTCACAAATCAATTTCAGCAATCTGTTTTCAAAATGCGTTCCGCGATCACTTTCAATAGTCACTGGAAATCCGTACCTAGGTATGATCTCCCTCAAGAGTAATTTTGCCACAGTGACTGAGTCATTATGACGAGTTGGGAAAGCTTCCACCCATCTTGAAAACAGACAAACAAACACAAGCACATATTTCAGCTTGTTGTGCTTTGGCATATCAATGAAATCCATTTGCAACCTGGTAAAAGGACCACCCTCCCGACTTATGGTTCCCATGCTTGCAACAGTTCTCCTGTTTGGATTCATTTGTTGACAGATCAAACATCTTTGGCAAAGTGACTCTGCTATGATTCTGAATTTTGGACTGAACCATGTCTCTCTGAACAATCTTATCATGGAATCTCTTCCTAAATGCCCTATACCATGGTACATCCGTGCCATGTCAGCAATCATGCTATTTGGTAAAACAGGTCTGCCATCTTTGTAGACCCAAACTCCATCCTCCTCTCGCTGTCTGCATTCTGCTTTTAACCATGTGTTTTTCTCTTCATCATCTGCCTCATCTTTTACTCCCTGCCATGTTTCCACTACAGATATTGACATGAGAGAGTTCAACATGTGACTTTTGTCTTTTTCCCGATTGATTGAATAATTGTTCTTTGCGCAATACCTTGCAATCTCATCTGCGTATGCGTTACCTTTAGTAATGTAATCCTCTCCTTTTTTATGAGCTGCACATTTCACGACAGCAATTTGTTCTGGTAATTGAATGCCATGATCAATTTTGCATTTCTTATTGCCGTTCCCGCAGAGGTCAAATAACCCCTTTGAGACCAGAGTTGACCATAGTCACTATGGTTACCTTTTTACCAGCTGCTCTTTCACAAGCTCGTATTAAACCAAGTAATTCAGCAATTTGAGCTGATCAAATTCCATCAAGAGGTGAACCCTCTACAACATCTGAAACTGTACACACTGAATATGCTGCTCTCAGAATTCCTTCATCTGTTCTTAAACAGGAACCATCAACAAAGTATACCAAATCAGATTCAGGTAAAGGAACATCTTTTATGTCCTGTCGAGGTTTTGTGCAATAATCTACAACATCCAGACACTCATGATCAATGTCAATTTCATTACTTACCTCAGTAACAACACCATGCGGCAATAATGTAGAAGGATTTAAATTCACACATCTTGCAATTGAAACATTATCTGATCCCAGAATTGTTTTCTCATATTTTGTCAATCTGTTACTGGTTAGATGCTGAGTTTTGCTTCTAGTAAGAAGAATTTCAACTGAATGAGGCACATATACTTTTACAGGAAATCCCATAATGATACCCTCACTTTGTTCAAGACTTACACTTGTTGCAGCCACTGCTTTTAAGCAACCTGGTAAAGCTTTTGCAACAGGGTCCAAAACAGCTGAAAAATAAGCAATTGGCTTTCTCAGTTTCCCATGTCTCTGGATCAGGACTGACAGTGCACAACCTTCCCTTTCACTGCAGTACAGCTCAAATTCCTTTTCATATTCTGGCATACCCAAAGCTGGTGCTTCACACAAACTTCTTTTTAATTGTTCAAAGGCTTCTAATTCAGTTTTTGACAATTTAATCGGATCTTTTATGTCTGCTTTCGTTAATCTCTGCAGTGGTTTTGCAATCACCGAAAATCCACTAATCCACTGACGACAGTATCCAACCATTCCCAGAAACATTCTGACCTGTCTTTGTGTTGTCGGGGGCTGTATTGCTCGAATCATTTTTATTCTTTCAATGTTCACTTGTCTGATTCCCTTTGCAATTCTGTGACCAAGATATTTTACCTCTTGTTTGCAAAACTGTAATTTTGCAGGTGACTCTTTATGTCCCTCATCTGCCAATCGATTTAAAAGAGTAATGGTGTCAGTTACACAGTTTTCTCGTGTTTTTGCTGCCACAAGCAAGTCATCAATATACTGCACCAATGTCGAATTACCAGGCAAAATCAAATCTTCCAGGGATTTCTTTAATAACTGATTAAAAATAGATGGACTCTCAGTATACCGCTGTGGGATACGACACCATGCTAAAATGCGGTTCTGGAACCTAAATGCAAAAATTTGCTGGCTCTCTGGATGCAGTGGAACTGTAAAGAAAGCATTACATAGGTCAATGACCGTATACCATTCTGCATCGTGCGGAATCTGATAAAGAATTACCGCAGGGTTTGGAACAATTGGACAACATGGAACAACAATTTGGTTAATTTTCTTAAATCCTGAACAATTCTGTAAGTTCCATTTGGCTTTTTAATACCCATAATCGGTGAATTACATGGGCTGTTCTCAATCTCTTTTAGCACACCTTGGCTTATGAATTTTTCAATCACTGGAATGACACCTTCAATTGTCTCAGCTTTCATTTTGTATTGAGGAACATTTGGGAAATCTATTCCTTGTTTCACAGTAATTTTTACTGGATCCACATTTTTCATAAGACCCATGTCATATCCAGATAGGTCCCACATTTCTGGTTTGACTGGCTTTTTGAGCTCTTCTGGCAAATCATTTTTATCAAAGACAGGAAATAATAATTTTCTTTCCTCTTTGACCATCAACATTGTCAATTTATAAAGACCATCTTCTTCTGATGTTTGTAACTCAATGCCATCTGGTGAGCAATATATTTTGCAATTCATTTTGCACAATATATCACGACCCAACAGATTTACAGGACTGCTGTCACAAACCAGAAACCTGTGTTTATCCTTGAAATTTCCAATTTCAACTTTTACAGGCTCTGTCAGACTTGTTTTAATTTGCTGATTAGCTACACCTACAACTTGGATGGACTCACCAGAGAGAGGAAGGTTCTCAATTTCTGTTGATCTAACAGTAGAACGGGTAGCACCTGTGTCCACAAGAAAAGTGACATCTATGTCATTCACTTTACCATTAACAAATGGACCAGACTGATCTACCTCAAGAGTGGGTCCAAGCACACACTCTTCTTCCTCTCTCAGGCATCGTCATGAGTAATCCTCTGATGAATCACTCTCTTCTTTATTTTTCAGCCAAAACTGTTGGGAAGCATTTGACAAATTCACCTTTGACACAATATTTCCCTGGTTACCACCACAGAAACCTGTTTCTGGTGTAAACCTTTGAGCATTTACACAGTTTGGAAATGGTGCTTATGAAATCTGGCTCTGCTGAATCTGGCTCTGCTGATTCTGGCTCTGCTGATTCGCTACCTATCGCTGTAGCTGTCGCTGCTGACTTAACTCGTTTAAATGCTGCTGTAGCTGTTGCTGTTGCTGCTGATTTAACTCACTCTGCATCTGTGGATACAATGAATTATTTTTAAAATTTCTGGGCGGGTTTTTACACTCGCGTTTCCAGTGTCCAATTTCGCCGCAATTAAAACATGGGAGCTTCTGTTTCAGCTCTTCAACATTTACATTAAATTTAGGCTTACTATTAAAATTATTTTTAAATTTGCCTTGATTCTGCTGCACATTTTTATTTTCAAAAGCTATTTGCTGTTGCTCAGCTACTTTTACTTGTGCCCACATAGCTTTCTCCTTAAGATTCTTTTGTTTGGCGTCTATCTCGTCACTGCAGTATTTTGCCTTTCTCAGAATGTCATCAACTGAAAGTGATTGCCAGCGCACAATTCCGTTTTTAATCATTTCACCTATTTCAGGTCTCAGGCCATCGACAAATCTGTAAATAAAGTGGCTCATGTCCTTTTCACTTAATTTTTCATAGCCACTGTACTGTTTGAAGACTAACAGTAAACTCTCATAAAATGAATGCACTGATTCTTTTAGCTCTTGATTTGTTCTGTCAATCTTAACCCAATCTACTTCTTTCGGGGAATTTTTCCTTTCAGCCAATAGATTACTTTATTGTATAAATCCATTAAATTTTTTGATGGGGCACCTGTAATTGGGTCTCGGGCAGGTTCTTCTTTTGGCCAATCCACAGAAATTTTGCATTCTGTCCAAAGATCTGATGGGACAACAATGTCAAAGAATCCATCCAGATTGATCCACAGAACTTTTGACACCTTTATGAATCTGTCTACCTGTTGATACCACTCAACAGGCTTCTCTCTCAGACGAGGAAAATCATTAGTAAACAACAGTATATCCTGTCTTGACCAAGGGACATGCACATACCCTCCTCCTGCTATTTCCATCATTGGAAATTCTGAGACTACTTCACTTCTGACCCTTTAGTCCTGATCTTTACTCTTTGACCATTTTATTCTCCATTCACCTAATTCACCTAATCTTTTAAGAAAAACAATCAATTCTTTAATATGGGTTATTCTTCCAGGAATATTGAGATTATCAATATCCTTTTCAGAAAAATCCACTCTGTAATGTTTCTGCAAATGTTTCTGTTTGCTCAAATCAATTTCTAATTCAGCAGCCATTTCTTCTAGTTGCTCATACCTGTTTTTCGTTTTCCACTGGATGCTCTTTCAAATGAAAAGAAGTTCAACATCCTGATACAATTTCAAACTGTCAGTACCAACTGTGCCAGTAATTAATTCTTCTAAATCAGCCTTTAATTTTGCAACATCAAGCTTTTTATATTCAGGAGCTTCTGGAGATAATGCATTTTGTGTTAAATCTATTCTGTTTAGGCTTCTTTCTGACGGACCTGGATCTGATTCCGCAACAGATGGTGTCTGAGAACCTGTCAAACTTCGATTTAAAGTTAGATTTGGCATCATAGATTTTTCTCTATGAATTTCTGAAAGTTCTGAATAAAATTTCTCAGCCACTTTTTGAATTTCTGCATTTAATGAAACTGTCAAGGCAGAATGTCTATTTTCTCCCTGCTCAAAAACTGGTACAACAGGACCAATTGTTACTGGTATTGTCACTGCTTCCATGCTTTTTGTTAATTGATGAATTAAATCTTCCTTCACTTTATTATAACTGGAAATTTCTGGCATATCAGCAAGAATTCTTTCTTGACTTCTTGAAAAATTATCTCTCTGCTCTGGAATTTTATTTTCTCTAGGTGTACTAGAATTATTTATCGACCCTACTCTTTCAGGTAATTTTAAAAATCTAGGTGAACCTTCATCAGCTTCTCTAGGAGGTGCACTTGGAGAGGTTTCTGTAGAAACTCTCGGAGTCGATCTAGAATCTGCCTGATAAGGTGGCGGTTTGCGTTTAGCAACATAGATGTCTTCTAAAATTGCATCATCTAATTCTTCATCAAGTTTACTTTTCTCTTGAATTGTCTTTTGACCTGGGTCTCCAGTGATCATTATTCTCACTGGGTACAGACCATCATACATGGCTGCTTTCCTCCAGCGTCTCACTTTGTCCTCATGTGTTTCCCTATTTAAAATCTGCTTTGAATTTCTAGGTGTTAAACATTTATTTTCACGTTCGAGTTCCATCATCTCAACTTCCCATTCAACTAAAGCTTCAAATTGTGTAGATCTAGGCTTAGGCACACGATCCATAATTTTTTCTCTCAAGTTCCTCAAAACTTTCATATTAAATGACCCATCCTCCGGCCATGCTAATACACCATCCTTTTGTGTATAATGCATCCAATTTTCAAACCAAATTACAGTATGATAACCATACTCGCCTTCCATATAGGCTGCGGGTGTTTTGTACTTATGAAGTAATTTTCCACCATGCGTTTCAATTTTCTTGTTAGGCTTAAATACATTTTTCATTTTCTGAAACCATGAAGGCTTCCTTTTCTCACAATCGTACCAATAACTCATGATTTAAATTAAAATCACTTATTCCAAAAAGTTCCGCTACTTCAGCCAATCCGTGCGCGAAAGACACCAACAAGCCAATCAGGTTAAGCCACGTCACCACCTTGCTCAACCAATAGAAGTACAGTATTCAGAACTGACCAATCTGGTATCAGCTCGTCACTGTCACTTAAACCAATCAGTGCGCTTACTGTGACGTATGTTAGCCAATCACAGCGCAAACCGAAATGACGTACACTGCCGCTACAGCTCCTCTGTGTGTTACTCCGTAAACTCACCCCTCCTTCACAAAAAATTTTCACAGCGCCATTTTAAACAATACTTTTCCAATGAATTTCAATTAGTAACTACAAATAAACAAACCATTTGTCTGTTTCGCTAAATAAAGCAATAGTTTTACAAACTTTCAGAATCCTTTTCACACTAAATAGACGACGCTATTTTCACAAATCATTCACGCATTCAAACAGAAAACCCTAATCAGGCACACACGAAATCTTGGCAGGACTTTAACCAACCATAGAAATCGTCAGACGTTAATAAGAATAGACGATGCTATCTTACCCTTCACTCAAGCTTGAATAAATCTATTACTCTTTTCACAGAGAGTTTTAAAACAGGCTCACCAGGTCCCTATACTCAATGCTACGATTTCATAGACAATCCTCACTATACATTTAACCAGTTACATCTAAGGTCCCTAAACTTGTGCTGTACGTCCACAACACTTTGCAAACAGAACAAATGCACTGTGTAACTTTTCTAGCCACACTACTCTTTTGCCGGCAAACAACCAGGAATTTTTCACACTGCTGGAAAAAATCCTTTCGACTACACTCAACAAGTAGACAAACTTAACAACATGTTTTAGACATGTATCCTATGTAATTAGCATGTAACATGTCAGTTACTATAGCAACCGAACTCTGCTACCGGAGATTTGATCCAGCATCACTAAAGAAATTCTGTCTCTGTAACACCATTCACTACCTAATACTCACCAAACTGTTAAAACCAAGGCCCATGAATCTGAGACAGAAAAATAAGACGACTGAATCATGTGGCCTAATTGAACACTCTATCCAAACTGAACTATGTACATTATATACAACTGCAGTAAAACATTTTAATCATCACTAATATAAGGTAAAACATTTAATTAGACCACTGTGGCCAATGGATTCGCTATTGGTAACGACTAAAATTAATCAAGACCAGTTTGACGTTTTAAAGTCTTTTATTTTTGAAATTTCAGAATTAAAGTTTCAGTTTCAAAATCTTTATTAGCTCTTTATTAATAGCAAACATTTTTTATTAGATCAAATCAACAATTAATTTATTGGCACAAAGGTCTGGCACATCAAAATTGCACAAAATCAATGAATTAAAGTAAACAAACCATAGTTCCCAAAATTAAGCTTTCTGACCCTATAAGAAAAAGACATTTAAAATTTAGCTTTGCATAGCCTTACGTGTCCAAGGAAAAACGGACAGCACTTCGCCCTCAGGAACAGTCAGCCCCGCTCCCCTCAAAGGGCTAGGTTCTTATACTTTTTCTGACTTTTTATGACTCACTAATCTAAGTAAAAACGATATTCTTCATAAAATCCAGCAACCCAATTGGTTGCTGTCCATCAGAGCATCGAAAGGCCACCGCATCAGTATTCCATGACATCACATTGTCATTGTCCATTGACATGAAGCAACACCGGCTTCCGAGTTTTGCAACATTATATTAAATGTTCACATTTCCTCCAGGACTTTAGCCAAGCTGCCTCTGCTCACTTCCTTGGCCTTGACATGTATACTTTCAGAGCACGTTTTGCACAAAGTCTTTGTTTGAGCTTCAGTTTATTTTCAGGGAAATATTCTATGAAAAAAAAGCTTTAACATGGCTGTGCTTGGCTCCTCTCAGTCAGGCTAACCAACTTCCACCAGAACTAGGCCTCAAGCCTTTGGGGCAGATGTATCATCCGTTTTTTTTGTCGCAAACGCTGCGATTCTGAAAATAGCAGCGTTTGCGGAAAAAAAAAACGAGATTTGGAATGTATCATGCAAAAAGCCTCGCAATATTAAGGAATCGCTAATTTAGCGATTCCTTAATATTGCGAGGCTTTTAAGAAATAGCAAATTGCGATTTAAGATTTGAAATGTATCAAGCATTTCAGTGTTGCGATTTTCGACTAAGAATTTGCTAATTACCATCAACTTGTAGTTGGTGGTAATTTGCGAATTCTTTTCAAAAAGCACTTTTTTTAAATTCTAAAGGTACCATATGACGCTCATACATGCCCTTAGGGCATGTATGTGCGCCATATGCATATACATGTCAAATTCAGGGGTGCAGCAGGGCGTCCTTAAGACACCCTTGCACCCTTGAAATTATTCTCAATTTGCGATTAGCTAATTGCTAATCGCAAATTGAGTATAATTTTACATTCATTACTAAGGGCCTCCTGGCCCATAGAAATGAATGGGAAATTATTCCTTAATTGCGATTAGCAATTTGCTAATCGCAATTAAGGAATTCTAAGGAATCGCTAATAAATAGCGAAATTCTACATACATACCATTTTGCACTTCTCAAATAGCGATTCCTTAACAATCGCTATTTGAGAAGTGCAAAATGGTATCTTGATACATCTGCCCCTTTCTCTCGAGCTAGTATTTAAACAAACATAAAAGAATAATTAATTCAAGCAATGTAAACCCTTCTGTTACCCACCCTCCATTGCTAATGCTTAACCCATTAATATATGTCACCTAGCAGAAGCACACAAATAAAGCAGCACATTTATAATCTACCATTCTTCATAATGACCAGCAGGATTCATATATCTGAAAAAGATAAAAAGATGACAAACACAACATAAACGAAGACATAGTCACACACATAATGCACATAAATAAGCACATGCCATTATTAATTCAGCCGCCCTAGTGTTGACAAATACAAAAGGACATGACAAACAACATTAAATATGTGTTATGAAACATACTCGCAAATGCAACATGAGCACATAAATATTAATCCCACGTATAGTGTAATGTAAAAACTTAATCTAGATTGATTTAATACAATAAATCATGCAATAACTCATTAATACATTAGTTCATGTTACAGGGATTAATTTCACGAGCTTATTTCAGAAGCTCGCTCCATCAATAGTTTCTAGGGTTATTTTGGTCTAGAGTGGGTTTTTTGAGGAGAGCTTTAACCATGGACCGCTTCCAGGGAAGCGGGACAGTGCCTGCGGATAGGGAGGCATTAAGCAGGTCCAGAATGGTGGGAAGGATGTTACTAGTGGCTAACAGCAGAGTGCGCAGGGGTGCTAGGTAATTGGGGGAGCCGAATTTTACCTGATGCATGATGGAATGAAGCATGTTGGAATCGAGGGGGGGAGAGCTTCGAGTGTGGTCAGGGGCTGGGTCCCTGATTCAAGTGATGTGGTGGGTGGAGTGTCAGTCTGAGTGGGGGAAAAGGAGGTATAAATGCTTTGAATTTTTTGGAATAAGAACTCTGCCAGGTCATTGCAGCGGGTTGGCACATTGTTGGAGGGCGGAGGTTTTTCAGGGAGCTTAAGGAGGGTTTTTGCAATGTGATATATTTCTTTTGGCCTAGAGGCAACTGCATTAAGTTTTTCTGCGAAGAAGATTGATTGTGTGATTTTAATTTCATTTTTCTAGGACCTTATCGCTTCCCTGTATACACTTTTCCTTGAAGGGGAATAGTCCAATCGCCATTTCCTTTCTAATTTTTTACATTGACTTTTCATTTCCCTTAATACGGAGGAATACCAGGGGGCAGTCTTTGTATTGTGCTTAGGTTTGGTACAATTCAAGGGGAGTACGGAGTCTAGTGATTTGGAAATCCAACTGTTGTAGTTCTCGTTAGCTAGAGTAGGGTCAGAATTGTTGGGTGGTCTGGAGGTTTCAAGAGCTATCAGCCAGTACTCTAGGGGGAGTTTTGACCAGTTTTGTTCCCTAAGGGTAACTGTATTGGGAAGGGGGTGGGGGTCTAGGGTGATCCAGGAGAAGGGGATCAGGAAGAGGTCAGTCTGCGGGAGGGGGTACCCACTATGAGATCTTCGCGGTTACTAAAAACAGGGTCAAGTAGGTGACCTTTGGTGTGGGTTCGTTTGAGTACTAGTTGGCTCAATTGTAGTGCAGAGAGACGTGTTGTCAATTCTAGGGCGATATGGTCCGAGGTGTTGTCAAAGTGGATGTTGAGATCCCCTAGTAGTGTAAAGTTGGATGGACTGCATGCTAGGTTGGCAATGATGGAGGGAAGGGCATTGTGGAATTGTCCCAAGGTTCCGGCTGGGCGATATATAAGTATCCCAGAAAAGGGGCTGGTGGGGGAGAAGTCTATGGCAAAGGAGAGACTTTCACAGTCTGTTATCAGGTTGGGAGAACAGCGGCACTTATACCAATCTTTATAAATGACAGCTAGGCCACCCCCTTTTCCCGCTTTGCAGTCTTCCCATTGTATTTAATACCCTTGGGGTAGGGACTGGATGAGATCGGGTTGTGACTCTGTATTGAGCCAGGTTTCTGTCAGGTATAAGACATCTGGGTTGAGCTCCTGTAAAAGCGTGGACAATTCTGTAGAATATTTAGGGAGTTACCTACAATTCAAGAGGTACATGTTTTGCTGGTTTTTTGGACAGTGGTGCGGAGTGGAGCTGAAAGCCACAGTGTGAGCATGAAGTTTGTGGGTCTGCTAGACTCCATGAGTGAAGGCATGGAGCAGGTGTCATTCCTCTCAGTTTACCATTTACTAGGGTTTTACAGGGGTTGCTGAAGTTGTGCCAATCGTGGTAGTGTTGGGAAAGAGATCTGGCACTTGGAAACTGGCTAGCAGGGACTCAGTGCACTTGCAGTTTGAAATCACATCAGGCAAAAAGTGGAGGTAACCGACAAAAAAGTTACATTTTCCTACACTCATACCGCCCCTCAGACACCCACTATTGCCCCCATACCGTCACAGACTTCCGAACTCACCCACCCATGCAGACACTGACAGACCCACTCACACAACCACTACGTCAACCACACAGCTACTCAGACTCCCACTTATACACCCATACAGCCACTTGCACCCCCTCACACACCTGTACAGTCACTTAGACACTCAGCCACACAGCGATTCACATAAACTATGTTAAAAAAACGAATGTTTCATTAGTAGTACACAAAGTATACTAATTTAACATTCATGGTACCTTAGTATATACATTTAACACACATAAGCCTTTAGAAAAGACTCACAGTCAATGGATGATGTCATCAATGATGCCTTCAGTGACGCCATCCGTGATGTCATCAGTGATGTCACTTACCTTGTCATAAGTGATGTGATATATGAGATCATAATCAGTGCATTGCGAGGGCATAAGTTATAGTTAGCTCAGCTTTGCATGTAGGTTGTATTTTCTGTTTACTTTACTGTTTATGGTTGTTTTGTTTCTGGGTACCCTGGGCATGATTTGAATTGTGACACATTGTTATTGATATTGCAGAAATTGCTTAGCAACTACATTTTTATTGTAACTTTCATTTTTACGAGTAGTAACTTTAAACGCATAAATCCTGTTCCATACCGTATAGAACGTGGAGACATGTAAGCCTAAATGCAGGGCAAAAATTACATACAGAAATGGAGAATAGCAAAAAAACTATTCGAAGTTACTCCTAATTGCAGAAGTAGTTTTACATATGAGTAAATGTAAATGTTAAAATTTACCTTTGTGAACCAGACCAAGTTTTATTGAGTTGGGATTTAAAAAATATGTTTTCAAGAATGGGATAGCTCTCAGGGTCTCCTCCCAAAGTACTGATTTTTTTTTCATTTTCATCAGATATTTAAAAAAAATGTACTTTGTAGACTTTTTATATATTCATTTGGAATTCTTGTATTTCTGTGTGTTTTTAATAACTGACCATTGTGGGTTACTGCAACCCACACCTACCACTGCTATCTCTCATTTGATTGATGTGCTTTGCATGTATGTTGTATTTTCTATATCCCTTTATGTATGACTTATCATTTTTTTGTTTCTGAGTTCCCTAAGTATGGTTTGTTTTTTTCATTTACGAGGAGGAATCTAGCTGCGCTGCCTTGTGTCAAAAGAAAAGGGCGAGTATGTGCTGTATCTATGCGATAAGGCACATTCTGTCCTTTTCCCCTTCCACAATGGGCTGCCAAGTGCCAATGCAGGCACTCTTGCGCCATAGTGCAAGGGTGCTTGCATTGTAGGGGTGATTGATTTTGTGCTGGAAGGGACACTTTCGGAAAGGACACCTTCCTGCACAAAAACATTCAGGACAGGTTTTTTTCTTCAGAATGCAGCACACATAGAAAGAGGATAAAAAGAGGAGAAATAAGGATATTTCTCTGGTTGAGCCTCCCTAATGCCGCCCCTGAAATCTGGGAATGCTTAAGATTCCATGGGTGTTGGGTGGGAGCACCCACAGCAACACATGGAACACCCCTTTCCCGCAGTGTTCTGTCTGAAAGGGACACATGTTTACAAGGCCATGAATAGCAACGTAAAATGGCTTTCCATGGCCTTGTAAATAAGCTGCAGCACATTGCGACACCAGAGTGTCAAAAAAGTGATGTTCCGGAAGCACAAAATTGCTTCTAGGGTCCTCATAAATCAGGCCCCTACATTTTTATTGTATCATTCATTTTTTTTAGTAAATGGATAAATATTTTCTGTTGCGGTTTGGGTGTATTGTTAAGGGAGTTCCAAACCATATTAGTCTGGGTGCAGGTCCTCATGCCAGCTCTCCCTGTGAAACCTCTTGTTGTAAAGGAAGAGGACTCCACAAACAGATAAGTAAAGCTAAAGCTCCTGCTTTACTTATCTGTTTGTGGAGTCCTCTTCCTTTACAACACTTGGCGACGAGGATGGGATCTAGAGTGCTGGCCAGGGAAAGAAGCCAAGCACTGTACAACACCTCTCCTGTCCAGCTGCTTGCTGTCTGCTACCATCTGCTGCATGTCTACCTGCTGCCCTCTGTTTGTGCCCCCTCTACTCTTTTCCTGCTCTGTTTTGCTTTTTCTGATTGTTTTTCTGCCCTCTGTTTTGCCTTATTCTACTTGTTTTTCTGCTCTCTCCTCTGCCTTTTCTGCTAATTTTCCTGCCCTATGTTTTGCCTTCTCTGCTCTTTTTTCTGCCCTGTTTTGCTTATTCTGCTTTCTTTTGCTGCTCTCGGTTGTGCCTTTTTCTGCTTGTTCATTTGCCCCCTGTTTTGCCTTTTCTGCCCATTTTCCTGTCCTCTGTTTTACCCTCTTCCACTCTGTTTTGCCTTTTCTGCCCCCTGTTTTACCATGCTGTTTATATTTTTGCTCTCTGTTTTGCCCTTTTCTCCTCCGTTTTGCCTTTTCTTCTTGTTTGTATTTCTGCCCTCTGTTTTGCATTCTTAGCTCATTTTTCTGCACTCTGTTTTACCCTCTTCTGCTCTGTTTTGTCTTTTCTGCCCTCTGTTCTGCCTTTCCCGCTCATTGTTCTGCCCTCTGCTTTGCATTTTTTGACTATTTTCTGCTCTGTGTTTTGCCCTCTTCTGCTCTGTTTTGTCTTTTCTGCTTGCTCATTTTTCTGCCCTCTGTTTTGGTTTTTTCTACTTGTTCCTTCTCTCCTTCCACTGTTTCCTCAAGTCCTGGCTATTCGATGGAGACCTCGGTCCATCAACCCCCTGGGGTGACAGTGCCATGCTCTACAAATGCTGATTGAGTGATTAGTAACTCTGTTCAGGTGTGTGCGAAATGGGACCCGACCTGCCTAACCCACATGGTATTTTCCTTTTTGAACTACCTTTTTATTTTTACTTCTGCTGTGAGTTTGATTTGGAAGTGCTAGCCACCATTGCCTACCATTTTAAAATAAGGTCCACTGTTGCACAGCTGGGTTGAGTCGCACTGGGTTGGTTACATCTGAACACACCTGAGGATGCACATGTGTGAGCAATGCTGGAAGAGTGAGACAACTGTGTATGTAAGCTCGGTTTCTGTGCAGGCAGTCTCTTGCACAAGGGATCCTTCAGGGATTGGTTCTACCTGAATAGGCCGTATAATGCGAGCTCTCACTCTTAGGGAAAATATGTACATATGCAGTGATTTACAGGGGAGAAGGAGCGTCGCCCCACTGCTCTCAGAGCAGTGGAAAAATGAAAAATAAAATGATAATATCAGCGTTTCTATCATTTTCTTTTTCATAGCTATGAGGCTGGGTTAGAGCAGGGTGGGGCTGATAGCAAACGGAGGAGGAGCGAATAGTGCGCAATAAGTGCACATGACAGCTTGGCCAGCCTTCTTGGGCAGGACAAACAGTCATGCTCACTTTGCATGTTCTCCACCAAACTGTAATTCACAGCCTAGGCTGAAAACATGCACAGGCTCATAGTCCCCATTTAAGCGCTGAGGCATGGAGCTCAGATCAATCACGACACTGCTGTCATGGTGACAGAAGCGTCATGATTGGCTTAGGGGAGCCTGTGTGCTTCCTGCCTTTTCTGGATTCTGAGTCAGGAGGAGAAGCGTAGAGACGGTGGAGGCAAAACGGCGGAAAAGGTAAGTGGATTTTTTTTTGCCCACCACTATTGATTTACTGAAATATATGTGGGCTTCAATATATTGGATACCATTGTACCTAGAAACTCGGTTTAAGTATCAATTATTAAGCTCTACAAGGTGCATGAGTGTAAATACAACATTAGTTTTCACAAATCTGTACCAATTCTTTCACTATTTTAATTTCTTAGCTCCTCATCAGATTCTGGCTTTAATTCACACTGCTGGACCACATTAATTACTCTGTTGGCCAGCAGGAAGATCATAGGCCTCCCCAGGAATAGCGTCATTTGACTCTTATTAATCTTATTCTGTAATGATGATGTTGTTCAAAGTGAATTTCTCCTGCCCACCGTCCTGGTTTCTCTACTAGGCGCCTGTTGGTACTACAATCCCATTTGTCAATGGATGCGCTCTTCATTGATATATTTTGATGATGATATTTATGGATGCGTCATGGATCTTTAATCATTAGTACCACGTTGCCATTGAAATCATTTCACTGTACACAGACATGAGGGTCAATTGGAAAGTTGTGGAAAAAAATAAATGTCTGTTGGGTAATCAGGCTAGTGTATATTTTTCTACTCCTCAGGCTAGTGTATATTTTTCTACTCCTCAGACTTTCAAAGTTTCCACCAAATTACAATGAGGTGTGCCAGCAAAGTAGCTCAACTACCAATAATTTCTAGCATTGTTTATGTGTCATTTGATGCAGGAGAGGCGTAGTGAAAATAACGAATACTGTCAGTGGTGCCCCCATTTTTCCACCTTACTTTCCATGTTCAGTGATTAAGTCTGACAGTCATGGTAATACCGGCTAACCATTTTGCCCTACAAATTCTCTGAGATTTCCTGCTCGATCACAGAGTGCCAGCTTGTAGGACATTTTCATTAAGGTCATTTTTGCGATTTCCAGATTATATTTACTGCCATGTTCAATCGGTCCCAAAGGATTTAACTACATGAAATGAAGAACAGTCCAGTATCCGGAATAATGTGACCTATTAGCTTAGAGTTAGTGGATTACGTTTTCTCAAACAATTGTACAGAAACAGTGATCATCTTTTTTAGAGAGCCTTCCTTTATTCTTCCAGCCTCTTGCTGCCATACCGTCTTTTGTCCTTCAACCGATCACCATGCAAACAAGGCAAGTTATCAGAATAATTTCCTGCCCAGTGATTAGTATTTAGAGCGTTCCAGTATTTTCACAGTAGATTATAAAATGAGCAAACAAATATAAAATTC
The DNA here is from genome assembly GCF_964263255.1 of Lissotriton vulgaris. NCBI lineage: Eukaryota > Metazoa > Chordata > Amphibia > Caudata > Salamandridae > Lissotriton > Lissotriton vulgaris. The sequence continues at coordinate 1,715,623,378 of NC_141689.1, read as the reverse complement.
ATAAGATCCTTAGCAATAATAGTGCCATACAAACATTTTTATTGTTTTATGTGGAATTGCTTTACCTCAACTGTCAGCCGCTGCTAAAGAATCTTATTAAAATGTAATATGACAAACACTTCGCCACGATTGTTTACTTCGATGATTGGTTTTCCCATCAGGGTAGTTTGATCTTCTTCTATTCAGTTAGTTTAAAATGGTAGGGTGTTGGATTCTGTATTTCGACAGAGGTATTGTTTTTGGTAGATGTTCAAAGCTATGCCAAGTGTGCAAATCAAAGTGCACCTTAAACTTTATTTCACCAAACGTGTTTTCATTTTCCTTTTAACATACGTATTTCTGTGGTTTGGGAGAAGCCAGCAATGCCACTTTTCCAAGCAGTAAGTCTGCCAATTAGGGAACATTTAATAATGATTTGGGCGGGCGCCTGCGTGACACAAAGCAGAACAAAGCAGTGGCGGCTGGTAACATTTGAAAGTGGAGGACATAAAAGTTGCAAACATAGGGGTATATTAGCAAGAACCTCGTTAAAATTATCGCTGTTTTAGCAGCAGAAAACTGCGGCTAAAACTGCGATAATGGGCTTGCTAATATGCGTTATAGAATTCCAATAGAAGCCCAGGTTAGATGTCACATTATAACTATGATGCACTCCTTTTCAATGAAAGCCAGAAGTGCATGTGCGCTGCCATAAAGGGAAATCCTCTGCCTCCCATGTGCTTAACCTTAGAGTGCATTGTCTGCTGTTGCTTTTGTAATCTCTAGTTTTTGAGCTCTCTAACTTGAATAATGAAACACGTATGGTTCTCTAATAAAGCACTCTATTGCCCTAGGTCTGAGTTTGCGCTAAATACAACTGCAAGAACAATTAAGAAGTAGGACAAAGCACCCTACACCCCTTCTTGGCCATGCAGTTGGAATAGAATTTAAAGGAAAAAAACAACATATTTGGGATCCCATACCTGCCCATCATTGACTGGCTAATGGCCAGTCAGTGGCATCAGTGACAGCACTGACTGGTTGCTAGCGATGATAACTTACTTAACGTACCTCTTTCTAATTGCTTTGTCATCAGGGCAGGGGCAGGAATGTTTCTCAGTTGACTTTTAAACACTCACTTGTACGTAATAATTTCTAGCAGAGAGGAACTAGGACACAAAATTGGCCCGGGAAATAAAAAATAAAAGTGGCTTTCATTAGGGATCCAGATAGTTAAAAAAGTATCCAACATTTGCCAATTGGGCCAGTTTTGAGCTTGTGTGGGTATTTTGCAAGGTAATGGAGTCTGCATGCATTTGGGTTTGCTGCAGACAAAGCGTGTGGTAATAGCAAGCAAATCAACAGGAAGTACTGGTCAACTAGCAAGAAGCCCCAAACACTGATCTGTTGGATAATCCTATCAAACACTGCATGATTGCCCTTTCGGTGAGCCCAATCATGCCAAATATCTGATACAGTAAGCTGAAACGCTTCTGCTGTTAAAAAAAGACACAATTTTGAACTCTGAAAACACTTCTATTGTATCTAACAATGTTTTTCTTTCAATCTTTTCTTGCCAAATATTCTCTTGACTCGGGCTGTGCACTATCATATGAGCCAGTACCGACATTTGGCTCTCCGTTTCTGTTTGATGGATCAACCATCTCAATACTGCACTTCGTTCCTCTGTCTGGGAAGGAAATGGAAGGGGCTGAAAGCTAAAAGGCCGTACCAAGTTCTGCAGACAGAGTCTGTCCAGCTGGATTCTGTGAAAGCACTTGCTGTAGCAGCGGGAGAAGCGGTGAACTGAATTCTGGGCAATGGGTCATTGAAAGTCGAGCTGATTCACTGCGCAGAATCTAGTGCTCAGCTTCCTAACTGCAGCCTGTAAACCCACCCTTCCCTTCCCTTTGTGATCACAGAGTGGAGTGGGATCCGTGATGCTCTCTGACCCCACCTTGTGATGAGTTAGGGAAGGGTAGACTGTGGCATGGCTTCTCTCCTTGACTGCCTTGAAGCCCCTAATGCTGCAGGCCTTCAGCCTGAAGTGCCTGGGGGCTAACTTTAAGAGAACATCACCATGAGGTGGAGCTCATCCCAGGAAGCTATTGATTTGCCTGGCTGGTGACGTCACAGACCTCAGGGAGGAGAGATTGTCAGCCTGGCAATGTCATTGATTGCAGCCAGACTGTGCAAAGTGCGCCTGCATTAATCCACAGACTTCAGCACAGTTTAGTAACAGGGGCGTGCTGCTGTGTGTGTCTGTGTGTGTGTGAGTCAGAGTGTCTGAGGCCATGAGTGAGTGCCACTGCTGGTTTGTGTGTGTGTTTTTATCTTACGTTTTTCTAATTTGAGGCAGAAAAATACAAAAAATAAAGATTGGGGCAGCGCTCGAACGTCCACAATGGCGAGCAGATGCTGCAAAAAAGAAACCCAAAATATTCCGCTGATTTGCCCCAAATTGTAAAATGCTAGACGAGTGCAACTATTAGTACATGTAGACCTTTGAGTGAGCCGAGATGGCAGGTGATGAGAAAAGGCATGACACTTCTTTTCGCTGGTGGGAGGCATTTATTTCCATGGAACATTACTACTAACTGCCGCTTTCATTCTATGTGTGCTGCAGAATGTAGCACACATAGAAAGAGGAAAAACAAGTAGAACAAAATGTATTCCTCGGTGTTATGCCTCACCTGTTGATGCGTTGCATTATGATGCATTCCAGGTGAAACAGTAATGGTAAATTTGGGAATGCCTCACAATCCATGAGTGGATGCGGGTGAACACTTAAGCTCCACCCATGGAACGCCTTGTTGGAGCAGAGTAACACAATGCAGAGATTTGTACTGTTTTGTGTTACTCTAGATTTATCAAGCCATGCAGCACCACCCAAGGTGGCTTTGTGTGGCTTTCTAAATCTGACTTAGTAGTTGCATCACCATTGCACCCAATTGCATGGCGCAACAGCGATGCAACTAAATGATAAATCTGCCCCTTCATGGTAAGAACATTGGAAAGGTAAAAAGAACTGGGTTGTGTATTTTGAATATGGTTATTCCGAAAAAGGCTACTCAAACGGGTGAATTTCATAAGATATGGCACAACTCAGAATTGTGCTTACATGATAGCAGGTAGTAACTTTATTTGAAACTTAACACAAGGTTCCACATATTAAGTATTTGTAAGTAGGCATCTTTTTATCATTATATTTGTTGTTTCATTAATTCATCCACGTTATGTAGTTCAAGTGATTTGGATGAATTGATTATTTATGTATTTGTTTAGCTATAAGTAGGATGTTCCTAATGTAGTTTTGTATGACCTCCTAATTACTACCTAATAAAAAAGATATGTATGTTTCAATTTAATGTGCTGGATAATAAATCCCTTCATGAGGATTTCTAACTCAAATGTGGATTGAAATTTAACTCTGGCAGGACCTAACTATTCACATTCTTCCAGCTCCTGTAATCACCATTGTGAAATAGTCCATATATGAATGTGTGATTGTGGAAAGGGAATGTCTATGATTGTGCTTGTGTCTGGAGTGTGTGGGCCATTCTGCTCTCGGATTTCAGTCATGTTTACTGCTGGTAAGGCTGAAGAACAGCACTTCAAACCCTCCTGTTTTGCCATAGAATTTGCATGCATCCATGTAGCAGTGGAACACAGCCTAAGGTGTTCAAATAATTTTATTTAAAAAAAATCCAGGTATCCATCCAAAGTACATGCTATAAAATGTACAATATCATATTCCAATCACATTATTTAGAAATGGAGAAAGTGGATAAAAAATACAAAGATGAAATATAAGAGAAAAACAATGTGGGGGGTGTGGCTTGGTGCCTACGGGGTATGGAAGCACCTGGGTGAGCGCTCCGGCGGCAGCTCCTGGAACGCATGGTTCGCGACATCACCCGAGCCGACTGAAGGCAGATTCAAGCGGCGGAATATGGCAGGCACACGCTGATGTCAGTTTTGGTGCCCGCAGTGGCAGTATTCATGTTTTTTTTGCCCGCAGTAAGTTTTTCACAGATGACTGCCGGACGCGGCCGCCACCTTGATTTTCACCGCGATTCGCTGTTTTCACCTCCGAATAGCTCCAAACTTTAATTGCACATCTACTATACTCTGCACAGTGAGTTATATCCCCATTCTCACATTGTAATCCCAGAACTGGGCATTTTCTTCATTTTGCCGCTTTCCAGTATATTATAGATGCTGCAATCTCCTCACAGTTACGGCAGCCATTTTAGAACTCTCTTTAGCTCCACCTCATTTTTACACAGTGCTGCTCCTTTATTTCGTAGCTGAAAGCTTGATGGTGTCGCTATCCCCTATTTATTTTCTTTTTTTGGAATATGCTTGATATGTACTACTTGCAATTTATCTCCTGCTTTACATGCTGGTACTTGGATTCCTAATGAACTAGCCTGGTATATTTCTCCATCGCATTGAACACGATGTTCCAATTGTTTGTAACCTCCACAATGTAGGTTTTTTTTTTTACACCTTCACTCCTCGCATCTTTGAAAGGGATTACATTAATTGGAGCTTGTGTTTCTGACACTGTATTACAATCCTGCTTGTGTTAAGAGACTCTCTTCGCTGTTCTTTTTCTATGGGCAGAAATATAGGTCATTTTGCCTCTCGCAATTTACAACACAATTTTATTAAGAACGCTAAGCTATTCTCCGCTCTTGCCCAACTTGAGTCCTCAAACCTGTCATCTTCTAAGGAAACACAGCTCAAGATGGAGTCATCATTATCAGTCCCAGGTAAAGCCACCACTAAACGGCTAAAAAAAAGATCCTCCCTCACCACCTAAGTCAGTTTCGTCAGTCTCTATGGAACATTTATTGGAGTAAATTAGAGATCTTCACCCCTTTATGGAAGGAGTATTTATTGGGTGGAGCAGTGTGGCTCAGGGGTTAGAGGTGGCAGACCCGGAAGCTGAGATCGGTCCTGGACCAGGGTTCAATTCCCCGCCTCGGCGGGTCGTGGGCTCAAAAATTCCACGGACTCGATAATTCTCGTTCCGGTGCCTACTCGACTCACAGGTTCACACTCTGCGACTCTGGGCAATAGCTTGCTTAATCTCCACTACGGCCCCTTGCGGCGGGATGCCTGGCTTTCACCTTGTGGATACCCTGCTGGGGTTATCTCACAGGGGAATACCAGGACGGGTTCCCAAGGCAAGCTATATAAATTGCAATACATACATACATTGCAATACAAGAAACAAATTGCCAAATTGCAGGTTTTGACAGACAACTGGAAGCAAATGGATGTTAGGGTTAGGTCAGTTGAAGAAAGAGTCACTTCTTTTCAAGAAACGACGACCAAAGTCTCTCACCTTCACTCACAGGTTACTTCTCTTCAGCGACAGGTGGAAGAACTTGAAAATTGCAAAAGACGTAATAATTTGCGCATCTACAGCCTGGTCGAAGGTTGTGAAGGGAGTGACCCAATTGCCTTCTTTAAATCTTTCTTACCTAAACTTCTACATTTACTGGATGGTACAGTGCTCAATATTCAACGCGCTCACAGACTTGGGCGGATTTCTTCTTCAGTTTCCACTTCGTCACTACCAAGAGGGATCATCATGTATTTTTTGGAATACACAGATCTCTTGAAAGTTCGGTCAGTGGCTAGAGCTTCTCCCCGGCTTACTTGGTTGGGATCCTTTTTGTTTTTTGCGCAAGACTATGCTAAGGCCACAGCAAGTCGACGCAAAGCCTTCCTGGATATGAGAGCTGATCTACGATCCATTGGTGCCCGCTATGCACTTTTTCACCCTTGTTTCTTCAAGGTCACCTACAACAACAGAATGACAACGTACGAAGATCCAGTACGCCTTTAAAGCTTTCTGAAGTCTTGCAAGATGGCCGACATGGACTTATCTGGTCCTTCTTCTTCTTCCTTTCCTCCTTGAGTGTTTTGTTATCCATGTGACTCCTTTTGACAATGTTCCTTTGCTTGCATGTTCCTTAACTTCTATGCTAATCCCTTTGTTTACCCTGTTGGTGAAAGTTCATGGTCTGATTACGATATAGTTATAATCCCCAGTTCATTCCTTGTGTTTTGAACTTTTCTGAATTGCTGGTTTTCATGATCTGTTTTTTGGTATTCTATTTCGTGGTTGTCCTCCTGTTTTTGTAGATTCCAAACAGCGTTCTGGAGTGTCCCCCAGGCTGCACGCCTCGCTGACCCTACAGGCTCCTCCTGCTCCATGTGGTGTCACCCTCCCTCCCTTCTCCTGTTCCTGGTTTCATTCCTGGTTGCTTGTCCTCGTCCTACCCTTTTGTGTAGGTATGTTTTCCTTACAATGTTTTAAATATTAGATTTTTCATGTGCTTTTTCTTCCTTCCTATTTTCCCTTCATCTTCTTTTATTTACGGGTGTCATCTCTTCTTCGCTTACTCTCCCTCCTCTACTATTTTTTTCCTTTCTACTATCCTGCTTATTTATCAATGATATGGCTCTTCATCCCACTTACTTTTCTATTCTTACCTGATTTTTCTCGTTCTTCTTCCTGGTTCTTTTTATTCTTTTTCACTTTGCTCTCAGCTTTGTCGAATTTCTCCTATTTTCTTCTCTTTTTCTATTATTATCTGGCTTTCTTGATCTTAGGCTCTCCTTCTCTCGTGGGTTTATATTGTATTTTTCACCAACTTTTTATCAGATTTTTTATTTCATTGAATGTCGTTAAGAATTGTCTCTTGGAATGTTAAGGGTCTCCACTCTCATTTTAAGAGACAGAGAATTCTATCTCATTTGGCTAAATTGAATGTTGACTCGCATTTTTGCAGGAAACTCACCTTTCTGATGCTAAATCTGCTAAACTTAAAAGGGGTTGGGTGGTTGAGGAATTTTATTCTACTGGTGATGGTGTAGCAATCTTATGTCGCAAATCCCTTTCATGTTAAGTGATATCTCAAGACGTTGATACTGATGGTAGGTGGCTTCATGTCAAGTTGTCCTTAAAGGGTGTTCCGATTTCTTTTCTTAATGTTTATTCTCCCACCGGAGGAGAACCTGGATTTTGGCACTTGATGGCTACACAAGTCATCAAATTTATGGATGATAATTTCATCCTAGCAGGAGATTGTAACCAGCCTCTTGATCCCTTTTTTGACAGAAATGCTAAAGTCTCCTTTATCCCAAATAAGTCCCATAAACATTTTGCTCAGGTTGTCGCACAGCATAAACTTATCGATGCCTGGTGCCTTTGCAACCCGACCACTAAAAAGTTTACTCTCATCATTCCTAATCTAGAATAGATTATATTTTTGTTTCCCACAGAATTGCACAAACTCTCACCAAGTCAGAAATCGGTCCCATACCATTGTCAGACCATGCCCCTGTTTCAATTAATGTCGAAGTTTGCCTAACATTGAAGGACCCAGGAGATGGCGTTTTAACAACATTCTCCTGTTAGACTCAAAATTTCCCAAATCTTTTACTAATTCTTTCAATTAATTCTTTGACATAAATGATACTCACTATTTACCCAAACATGCTATTTGAGATGCCTTTAAGGCTGCAGCTAGAGATTTTATAATTACTTTTGTGGCAAACAAAAGGAAGAAAGCTCGAAAATCCACTGGGGATCTCCTTCAGAAAATTAAGAGATTGGAACACTCCTATTATACCTCCCGTTCTCAGGAAAGTTTGACAACTCTTATAGAAGCTAAGATGCAATTTAATAAGAAATCTACGGAAGATGCTTTTCTTTTTTTGTTAAAATCTAGTGCAAAGTTTTATGGAGGTAAAAGTAAGGCTGGAAAAAATGTGGCTAACTACTTGAAAGTCAAACATAACAAGTTGAATATTGAATCTATCTTTGATGATAACTTAGATCTTAAGCACAAGGATGCCAATATCCTGACGGAATTCTCTCGCTTTTATAACACTCTCTACTCCTCAGACACTCAACCCTCCACCCAATCACTTTCGCATTTCTTCTCCAGTATACAGGCACCACCTCATTTCCCTCTAGACTTATCTTCTTTAGAATCAGACATATCCCAGCAAGAACTACTTACTGCACTTCAACATCTTAAGAAGGACAAGGCTCATGGACCAGATGGCTTCACAGTTGAATTTTACCTCCACTTCTCCAAATTATTAATACCAAAATTGCATTCTCTAATTGATTCCTGTGTCACATTGGGCAATACCTCAGGTTCCTTCTCTGATGCCCACATTTGCCTTATACCCAAAGATGGAAAGGATCCCAAATACTGTAAAAATTATAGACCCATTTCCTTAGTTAACATTGATTATAAACTATTTGCCAAATCACTCGCTGCACGATTAGATCCCTATTTACTGGATCTTTCAGAGACAGAATAATCCGGTTTTGTTGAAGGGCGCTTTATTACTGACAACACTAGACCTTTGTTCAATGTCCTTTCTAAATATGCCTGTTTTCAACACTCTCTTACAGCAATTGTCTTAAATGCCGAAAAGGCATTTTATAGGGTCGAATAGAAATACTTATTCCACGCCCTTAAATGGTTTGGCTTTGGCCCTAATTTTATTTCTTTAATTTCTCTTCTTTATTCTAATCCACGCGCAGCAGTCTGTGCTAATGGTCTAGTTTCCTCTCTTTTTAACTTAGGTAGAGGTGTTCGTCAAGGATGTCCCTTATCTCCGTTTATTTTTAATTTGGCCTTAGAGCCTTTCCTCTCCAAGCTTTGTCAAAACTCTAATATTCATAGCTTCCAAACAGTGCATTCCCACATCAAATTGGCCGCTTATACTGATGACATTTTACTTTTTATATCTAACCCACACATCTCTATTTCTGCCTTCCTAGAAGAAGTACATGAGTACTCTATAATCTCTGGTTATAAACTGAACAATGACAAATGTGAGATCCTACCCCTAACAAAATTTACCTTTAAACCCGATTTTAGTGCTTCCAATTTCACTTGGAACCCATCGCATATCAAATATTTAGGTCAACATGTCACCCCCTCCATTTTGGACACGGTTTCATTATGCTTAAATAAATGCATTCAAAAGATATCCGACTTAACGACTAGGTGGCATCCTCTTTACTTATCATGGTGGTGTTATCCACCATAATCCTTTATACGATTTCTAACATCCCAGTCCCTATTCCCCCAAAAAATTTCAGGAAAATTAACTCAATTCTTTCTGCCTTTCTTTGGAATGGCAAGAAAGCTTGGATATCCATTCTTCGATTAATACACCCTAATTCGGAAGGCGGTGTCAATTTCCCAGATTTCCCAGCCTATGAAAAAGCATTCCTTTTGCCGCAGGCATCCTTTTGGTTACAAGAACCTGACGTTATTTGTCCCCTATGGGTGACGATTGAACGTCTAGCACTATCCCCCTTTTCTTTTGCTGAATATCTCTCTTTTACTCGCAAATCACAGGTATTATCCACTCCCATACACAAATTCACCACCAAATTACTCTTATCTACCTATCCTCCCCCTCTTACTACAATTGCTGACTTTCTCGCTTCCACCATCTGGCATAATACGAATCTGTTAATAAAAAAAAAACCCTTGTACTGGAAGTCTTGGAGGAGCAAAGGTTTGCTATGGGTATCTCAATTATTCTCATGCTCTACCTTCGTACCCTTCTCAACACTTAGCCAATCTTTTGAATTACCTGGTTCTTTTGCTCATAAATATTCTTCACTCAAGGAGGCGGTGATGTTGACTTACAATCGTCACTTACATTCCCATGCACATCCACTCCCCCTTAACCCTAACTCACAACTCCACTCTATTTTACGTACTACATCTAAAGCATCCTCTATTTACAAATTTCTTCATAACATGAATTTCACACGATCAAAGTCGAATGTAGAAGAACAATGGGAGCATGATTTTCACGCAATCTGGCCACTTCCTCCGTGGGATAAACTGTGGACCAAAATACGTAAATCGTCCAGAGCAGCGACTATCACACAAACGTTGTTCTTTGTTTATAATAGGCTTCTTTTTACACCACATGATCTCAATAAAAAATTTCCCACAACTCCAGCCCTCTGCTGGTCTTGTTCTTTCCCACAAGCCACTTTATTCCATATGTTATTTACCTGCACTGCTGTTCATGTGTTTTGGAAGCAAGTCTGGTCCCAAATTGATACGATTTTTCACACCCAAATCCCTTTTTCCTTTGTTCATATTTTTTTGGGTAGCCTTTCCACCTGCTGGGATAATACTGCACTTAATGTTCAAATTGTTGATTTGTTGCTGGCTGTTGCTTTCCAACAGATTACAGTTAACTGGAAAAAGTTCTCGGACATTTCTTTTCGAGCATGGACTTATGGCTTCCCATTACCTACCTTTATACCTGTGCTAAACGTTCCTTTAAATTACTATCGGCCCAACAGGAAGTTCCGAAACCCCCTTAATTAATTGCCTTGATGTTCCTTACTTCTCTATTTTTTCTTTATTATCTCCCTTCATGATTTGCATTGCCCCATGTCTCAGATATATTATCTTAGTTGTTTTACCTTGCAGCCATTTTTGATTGTTATTATTGAGGTACTGCTATATCTGACTTCCTCTTTATATTTTTTATGTACCATGTATTGACACCCTTCTTTTTTTAACAATAAAATCTTCTTTAAAACTTAAAAGAGAAAAACAACATACATTAAATGAACTATATATGCACTGTAAAAACATATGACAGACTTATGTAGCTACTAGGGAGATCAATGTGGTTTGGGAAACTCTTGTTGAGATGGTTTTGGCAAAGAACATTTTTTGGCACTATTGTCAATAAATGTTGTAACAGGTGACCACAAGTAAACGCGTTTTGTAGACATTTGAGGTGGGTATACAAATGAAGTGTCCAACCTATGATTATGACAAACAGTGTGCCACCAAGCTCTGTATTAAAATCTTCGAAAAGTCTTTCCCATAACAGTTATTTGCTGCAAGGCAAGCGCTAATAAAAAGTCGATAATTCTGACATTAAGGGAAACCTCATCCCAAATAGAAGAGAGACTACCTAAAAAAATATGGACAACAGAAAAAGGAAATGAAGGTCCATATATCAAGTTAACATGTAACCATACTTGTTTCCAAAAGGTTTGTACCTGTGGACAAATGAATAGCATGTGAAACAGGTCAGCATTAGGGGAAGAGCAGGTCCAACATGTGTCCGGAGTGGTTGAAAAACGCTTACATAAAATGGCAGGTGTAAATAAAAGCCTATTATAAAAAAATAATGTTTGTGCAGTGTTTGCTGCTGTAGAGGTCTTACGTAATTTGGACCCTATGCCTTTCTAAAGTAGGAGTGGCCAGCATACCCCAAAGTCTTCCTCCCAGGCAACTTAATTTTTTGTTTTTTGTCTATCAATGTCAATGCCTTGTAAGTGTTTATAAATAGTAGAGGCTTTGGGATTGGATAACAGCAAGGGGTTTAAACGTGAAGAAGTTCCTGACTCAATGGGAGGGGGTGACGTGTCAGGGAGGCGGGAATAAACGTCCAATACAGCTAGTTTAAGTGTGTAGTATTTATGAATAAAGGAGGTTGGTAAGTTGAGTGTCTGCATGAGCGTGTCAAAAGACAAAAATTCTGAATTCAAGAATAATTGGTGAATCCATATCAAACCCCTGTCTCTCCAAGTCCTCCAATAAAAGGATCTATTATGAATCAATAAAATAATCTTTCGATTTTAGAGTGGAGCGGGCAGGTAAATCAAGGAGTTTGGAAGTATGCTTCAATATAGAAGTAGAGATGGATTGAGGTTTACGCGAAAAAGAAAGATATTCATTAAATGAGAAAGGAAATATAAACAGGTGTTTAATTGAAGTCCAGAGAGGGGAATCTTCTACTGAGTCAAGCAACCACATAGAGACCTGACATATTAAGAAAGCTTTATGATAAGCCTGAAAATCTGGAAAGTTAGCTCCACCTTCCGTTTTAGGATGAACAAGTCTCAGTAAATACAATCAAGATTTCCTATTATTCCATAAGAAAGAAGATAAGATGGAATTAATTTTTTGTATTAATTTGGAAGTGATGGAAATTGGGATATTCGAAGTAGGTGATAACATCCGCTTTGTAGTGTCCAAGTGACCCAACCGAGACAAGTAATGGGGATGCCACTTAGAGGTCAATTCTGTGATCTTATGAAGGCATTTATTCATACATAATGATACTGTTTCCGAAATTGAGGGTGTAAAATATAAACCTAAATATTTAATATGCTTTGGACTCCACTTAAAGTAAGAAGCTTGAAATTGTGAACTGAAAGTATGTTTCGTTAACGGTAGTATTTCACACTTGCCATTATTTAACTTATATCCAGAGATACAAGAAAAAGATTTCACCTCCACTAAGAAAGCAGGAATTGATTCTTCTGGTTTAGACAGGAAAAGGAGAATATCTTCCATATAGGCCGCGAGTTTGATATGAACATTTTTTGTTTGGAATCCGTGAATGTTTGGATTTTGACGCAATTTGGATAAAAATGGCTCCAAGGCCAGGTTAAAAAGAAAGGGAGAAAGAGGACACCCCTGGTGAACCCCTCTACCTAGGTCAAAAAAATTAAGAAATCAAGCTATTAGCGCAAATTGCTGCACGAGGGTTAGAATAAAGAAGAGACACCAAATTAATAAAATTAGGACCGAAACCGAACCATTTAAGCATTGGAATTAAATATTTCCACTCAACCCTATCAAAAGCATTTTTGGCGTTTAATGCGACTGCCGCCAGAGGGTAATCAAGATGAGAGGATTTGGATAAAATATTTTAAAAAAGTTGTGTGTTGTCTGTAATGACTTATCTTTTGGCAATGCCAGATTGTTCCTTGCCTAGTCATTTTGGGAGGTAGGAGTCAAGACGCATAGCTAAGGCTTAAGAGAAAATTCTATAATCAACTTTGACCAACGGAATAGGTCTGTAATTTTTGCAGTATTTAAAGTCTTTACCTTCTTTGGGGATAAGACATATCAGAAAATGATCCAGAAGAGCATTTTGAGGTGAAAAAGAAGTTTATAAGTGAATAAAGTTTGGGCAATAAAAGTGTAGAAAAGTGGGAACAAAATTCTCCAGCAAAGCCATCTGGGCCCGGAGCTTTATCTTTTTTGAGAATCTGAAGGGCTTTTAAAAGTTCATGCTGGGAAAGGTTCGATTCTAAGGGGGAAAGATCCAAAGGGACATGCGGAGGCTTTTGGATGTTGGAAAAGAATTGTGATAGCAATTGATCTGCAGGTTTAGTTTCTGATGAGTGTAAAGATTTATAAAAAAGGGAGAATTCATGTAAAATTGTGGTATCTTTAAATTTTAAGACTGAGTGGTCATCAAAGATAGATTCAATGTTTAGTTTATTTTGGTGGATTTTTAAATAATTGGCTAAAAATGTTCCTGCTTTGTTTTTACCACCGTAAAATGTTGCACTAGATTTTAATAAAGAGAGTGAAGCAAATTCTGTTGATTTTTTGTTAAATTCCAATTTGGCATTGATGAGGGAGTTTAGACATGCTTCTGAATTTGATTTATAATATGAGTGTTCTAATGCCTTAATGTGTTGAAGAAGGTCTGTAGTTATCTTACGTGCAGCTTTTTGTTTCTTTGTCACTTAATCTAAAATGAAACCTCTAGCTGACGCTTTAAATGGATCCCAAATGGTTACGGGAGATAGGGAGTCTGTACTATTCCTTTCAAAAAATTCTGTGGATAATGAAGCAAAAGCTTTGGTGAATATAGGATCTAAGAGGAGTGTGTTATTGAAACGCCATCTTCTGATGGTGTTGTTCTTAGATAGTGTATCAAAACCAATGGAAACCGGTGCATGCTCTGATAGGAGAATAGGGCCAATTTCTGCATGCATGAGAGATTGGCAAATGTTATGAGATACAAAAACATAATCTATTCTCGATTGCGTATGGTGAGTTGTGGAATAGAAAGAATATTCTCTGGTGGTTGGGATACAAGGGCGCCGAGCGTCCAACAATTTTTGTTGATGTATTGTGTGAGTAAAATATTTATGTGGTTTGTTAGGCACAAAGGACACTCTTGAGATACTATCTAAAAAGGGGCCAAACACCTGGTTACAATCCCCAGCCAAAATAAAATTATCTTCCATACGTTGAGAAGTATGCTTCGCCAAAGAAGACCAAAAGGTGCATAAATGTTAAGAAGAGATACCAAAACACATTTTATTGAAAGTTTAACAATAATCCATCTCCCATTATCATCTGACTACTGCGAGACTAGTGTAACTGGTAAAGATTTGCGACAAAATATCACCACACCATTTCTCCAGGAGAGACATAAGCCTCACCCACCCAACCTTTTTTCAATTTGAGAGAGTCAATATCAGTATGGTGGGTTTCCTGTAGAAAAACAATATCGGCATTCAATTTAGCTAGGTGTGATAAAACTCTTGTCTCTTGACCGGAGAATTCAGACCCCTAATATTCCATGATATTAACTTAAGAGACATTAGGTGTTAAAGTAGAATCAGAAGCAATACAAATATTAATCCAATTCCATAAGATAAAGAAAACCATCATAAGAATGATACAGGTTTACAGTGCAAAAGTCTGATACAATACAAAGAAATTGTATTACATTAAAAGATATAAAGAAAAGAGGAGAAAATGAGACAGATTTAGGACAGTGAGAAATGTAGAAAGTAGAAAGCAAATGCAAGAAAAGATATAAAAATAATTTTGATTTGTAAAACAGCCTGATCTGTCATAGTAAGATAGCAAGGTAAGTATAAAGAATGGAATGAAGTAAAGGAATGATGTAAATTGAAGACAAAAAAGGATCTGCATTGCTCATTGCTGCTCATCTTATTTATCTTTCATGCATACATATATGTATTTTGGACGATAGTGCATGGGCGTGCTGCACATTTTACAGCTCAATTGTGCACGCCGGGGTTGGGTGGATCGGGATGGTGTAAACTTTAAATCACAAGGCAATGCGTCACAGAGGTAAGGTTCTAAACAACATTTTAAAATGCAGTCAAATAATGAAAGGACTGACTCAAAAGTGAGCTCTAGAGTTAAATTAAGGAAAACCATGAATGTTTTATTACAAAATTTAAGAGTACAATGCAGAAATGGTAACGTAAGTACTGATGTAGCAAATTGAATTAAATGCATAAAATCATTGCCATTAGGGCTCCCAGTAATAGGAACAAAGAATAAAAATTGGCAAAAATAATAATAGACTAACAGGCTAATTTAGAGTTTGATAGATGGGATTTTACACTGATAAGGTAATGAAGTAAAATACTCTGTCACCTTAATGGAGTCCCCGCCTGCCAAATTCTGAAATGTTCACTGGCCCAGACGACATCCCTGGCATTGGCAGTAACAACCACCATGGCAGGTCCTGTCAGTGCATTTTAAGTTTGAAGGATGGCTCCTTAAACATGACGGTGCCGCAAGGCAAACTTACATTCTTTTTATTTATTTTCTAGAAGATAAAAACCAACGTGGAATCTTGTGAGAAATTGAGTTGTTGGGTGACTGGGGTGTTAAGCCCTGGGCAAGCAACAGTCACAATCCCTGTCAGGGTGAACCAAAAAAGTTGTTAATTTAATCTATGCTTAACCCTCTGATAGCTTGCACATTAGTCAGGCGTAACTACCAATGTGTAAAGCAATTATGCAGCACATAAACAGTATAAATTGGAAACACAAGAATAATCCCACACCAATTTACAAAAATAGAGTACATTTGAATACATTTTTTTGGTACCAAATGACAAAAATCCAATCAGTCAAAGCAGAGTTATACATTTTTAAAGTTTAGGGTAAAAATTCGCCCCTAAAAGTTCAAAGCATAAACACAGACATCTAGTTGTGTCAGACAGGGTCATTAAAAAACATGGCTAACTGCAATGGAGCGTGGCTCTGATACAATGAGTTGATTGGGCCTGCCAAGGTAGAAGTTCAGTGGAGTATGGCTGTAGATGGTGTCCGAGGAGGGAGCATTGTTGTGAGGGAGCTGCTGGACAAAGTTGCAGAGGAGATGGTGAAGCGTGTTGTTAAGCTAAGAAGGCTAACGGCATGCTTCATCACTTTAAAAATGCAGGGCTGCACCATATTTAGTAGATAGGGTGAAGCCTTGCATTTCCCTTGCGCTGGTGCCAGATTTTGCTGCCTAGCACCAAGGCAGGCACCCTTGCAAAGGTGGAGGTAGGGTATAGGAATCGAGAGAGGCTTGGGAAGGGGGAGGTTAAGGCAATATCATACCGCTATACATGGATAATTAATTGGAATGTACCAGAATTACAATGAGGTAGTACTCAAAACCCATACAGACAGTAAAAACAATTCCAGTTTTACACTATCACGAGGGGGAGAGGTTAAGGCAATACCAAGTGGGATGAAGCAGGTCCTATGGGAAAGGCTGGTGGAAGAAGTTAGCGGGCGAAGGAAGATGTGAGAGGGGGAGAAGAGAGGGAGTCAGGGATAAAAAAAAGGGGTGGAGGATCTTAAACAGTAGGAGGTCGGGTTGGAATAAGTGACCGGGGGAGGGATTAAGGACTCCAGTATTAGTTGAGATGGAGAAGTTTGAGGTCTTTTTTTAAGCTGATGTAAGAGAGGTTATAACTAAATTCTTTAGGGAGGGAGTTCCAGATGTTAGGCGCGTTCCCGGTAAAGGAGCGTGATTGTGTGGATTTCTTATTTAACAGAGGAGGGAGAAGAGCAAGAGTGTTGGAGCTTCTCAATGATCTAGAGCAGCCATCTTTGTGAAGTTTCTCTTAGAAGCAGCCGCGGCCCGTGGAGGTAGTTATGGTGGGGCAGGAAGGCGGGGTGCAGGAGGGTCAGGGTGGGGGATGCTAAAAACCAGAATATGGATAATTGGAGGTAAGTAAACAATTTAATAAATAAAACGAATTTCGTAGCATGCCGCGCCCGGCATCGCAAAATGCAATGCAGTGCACGCTACGAAATTCTCTCCATAACTAAAAGGGACTATTCAGTCCTTGTACCTCATTTGACGGGGGGTGTGTTCCTCTGAGTTGCAAGGGCGGGGTGGGTGATAGGTGTGGTGGGGCAAGCAGTTGTACAGAATGGCTAAGGCATAGCAGTAGTAGTAAGTGTATGGTGATTAAATCTGTTGCAGCCTTTTTACAGTCTGTATTATTAGGTGTAATATTAAGTATATTATGTTGTGAAGGCAACTTAGAGCCAAGGCATAACAAGCGAGGTATGTTTGAAGAATTTCCTTATGAAGGGGAGTAGCAATTCTGAAAAGATTTGGTTGGGGGAGTGTAAACGTTTTAAAGAAGACCTCGGTGGACGATGGGTGATCATTGAACTATGGATAGAGGGGGTTTCAATGACGATCTGGCCGTCTTCATTAATCCTGTGTGGGGACTTTAACCTTCATTTGGAGGGCAGTTTTGATATAACTAGTGAAGATCTCTATGTTGGAAAGAAAAGGAAGGTCTTTAAGGCCACCAGAGGACTTGTGAAAGAATTCAAGCTGGTGGATATTTGGTGTTTGAAAGGAATGGGTGCTCCTGGGGATGCCTTCTATTCAGCACCTCATAAAAAGTGCCTCCGATTGGATTATTTTTTGTATCTGCCAAGCTAATAAGTAAGGCTAGAGTTGATATCCGGCCTAAAATAATCTCTGATCACTATCCCATTATATTAGAAGTGGATGCTAGCTATAGAGCCCTATTAAGAGCATGGATATATGAACGGAAGTTATTAATGGACACAGTATACTGTGAACATATGTGTAAATGGATAGGCAAATTTTTTAACATTAATCGAGGATCTGTTTCGGGTCCTATGGTGTGGGATGCATTTAAGGCCGGAATTCGTGGAGAAACTCTCAGCTATTCCATTAATAAACAGAGGACTGCAAGTGATGATTTGTTGGAGGAGATGAATAAATTACGATGCCTCAAAATGTATTTTATGAGGACAGTTAGTGAAGGTCAAAGCACTGAGGCAATTTTAAGGGACATAGCTGTTCAAACAAGCATTGGCAATGCCAATTGGTCTCGGCATATTAATGAGTTTTGTGGTGTATCAGTTGCAGCATACTTACCAGGACAGCAGTAATAGCAATATATACAGGATAACTGCTGCATTAGAGTTAGTAGGATAACAGAGTGAGCAGTACAGCAGTGACAACAGATGTATCATGGCAGTAATGTGAGCAGTGAGAGCAGGACTTTAGTGACAATTAAATTAGCACACACTAACAGCAAAATTAGCAGATGAGTAGTACCAGCAGTGTGAGGAAAACACTAATATTTGAAATTGAAATAATGGACATTTAAGGTGAAAAACAGGTGGGAAACATGACTATAGAATGGGATAAAGAGAGCACCAGCCCGTAAGGCGAGCTCTTATACATGACGTACCAGCTGAAGACAGGATATCCTTGCTGGGGTGTTGTCCTCTGCTTCTCCTTGGGGATCATACTGAAGGCTTTGCTCATGGAGCTGCAGGGGAGGTCTAGGAGCATTGGGCCTTCGAGGTTCTGCCCGACATGAACTACAATTCTGGTCATCATGCCAGACTCACAAACCCACATAGAGCAGGCCCGATATGGGAGTTTAAAAAAACAGGCTTTGCCGCGACTTGTGTACCCCACTTACTTTATACAAGAAAAATATACCAAATAAAACCACAGTTACCCTTGTGAATGGAAAAAGGATTTGAATAAGTTGGGTGTGTAGTGGTGGTGTATTTTCTGCAACAGGGTGCCACTGCTTCATTGACAGTGCTGGAACAATTAGATTTACTTACCAGCCTATGTGAGAGATTTGTATTGAGCGAGCTATGTGTGGCTCCTTCTCACAGTACTGGAAGTGCAGGGTGCAGGTCAGGGCGTGCATCGGTCTGAGTGCTGGAACAGCAGGTGAATTTCCGTCTCTGTGCTGAGGTGCACGACAAGAAAGATAGACTTAGTTCTACAATTCCAAGTTAGTGTTTCAGATTAAATTGAGGTACAGAGGCAGAACTGTATGCGTGACTGTCCAAGAAACAAAATTGACTTCATTGCTTCAGGTAATGAGTGAAGCAGGTGACGTTGTTAAAGGAGTATGTGAGGTGACCTGACTTGTTGTAGGTATGATGTTATTTGTTGTATTGTATGTCTAGAAGCAATGGCAGAAACAGCAACATATAAGTTGGGCGGCAGACTATGTAAAACAAAGATTTTGTGCTTACATGTTTTTGAGCCACGCCCTTAATTACATTGGCTACACCCCTTTGAGAGACCCCCAGTTTTTCATCTTACTTAAAGCCCTGCATTGGAACGTGACCAGTTACACATGAAATTAGCGGTGACGGAGAACAATTGGAAAACAGATTTTGTATGACTGTCTAGAACCAGCAACGTTAGGATATGCTCCTGTGTAGACCCCAAACCACAATACTGTGAATCCACAATTCACTATCACGAAGCCATTTGAGAGATGAGGCTTTCAACGCTCGCTGACTTCACCATCTTCCCAGCTTTCAGGAATAGGCAGACTTTTATCAGAAAGCCAACATTTCTAATCAGTTTTGGCATTTTAGGGGGACTTAGCCTATTTTTCGTATTTTTTGTGCTTTCAACCTCCTTCTAGTTAGTGGTACAAAAGGGTATGGAACCAATAATGGATCCCAGAAAGCTATACATATATGAAAAGTAGACAAAATTGTGAATGTAAAAAGAGGTCATTTGTGTAGACCTTCAAGTATTTTCTTATAGAATGTAACAGTAGAAATACAAAAATATTGACATTGAGTTAAAAAAGACAGTCATTTGCACTTGCATTTTCACCTGTATCTTCTTTTAAGTATAGCAGATTTTTAAAAGCAAATTACCATTATGTCTGCTGGACCCTTCTGGTTGCGGGGATATATAGGACTTGTAGGTTCACCAGGAACCCGAGGTGGCCAGAGCCAGTAACTGAGCTGCGCCTTGCAATGGGTTTTCATTCATTCATACCGGATATACAGCGATTCATTTGGTAAATATAAAGAGTGAAATATAGATATCAAGGAAAACTATGTATCTCCACTATGGGAACAACATATGGAATTTAGAAGCAGTGGGTATTTGCACAGCTCAGAATTTGTGGGTACCCATATTAACATGTGAATTAGAGGGCATTTTTCAAAATGACTTCTTTGTATTCACTGTCTTACATTTGGAAGGCAGAAATCCATAGAAAGTCAATTGGTAATTACACTTGTTCTCCTATTCTGTGTTCCCCTAAGTCTACTGATAAAATTGTACCTCACTTGTGTGGGTAAGCCTAGTGCCCGTGACAGGAAACATCCTAAAATGCAACGTAGACACATCACAGTTATCCAGTAAAAAATGACCCTTTTTTTGCAATGTGCCTAGCTATGGATTTTGGACCCTAGCTCAGCATGCACCTAGGGAAACTTAGCAAACCTGTAAGTGTTTTAAAACTAGACACCCAGGGAAAACCAGGATGGGCTGACTTGTGCGGCTCTCACCACCAAGAATCCCTAGCAAACCTCAAACTTTGTTAAAAAAAACACATTCTCCGCACATTTCTGTGATGGAAAGTTCTGGAATCTGTGGGGAGCCACAAACTTCCACTCACCCAGCATTCCCTTATGTCTCCTGATACAAATGGTACCTCACTTGTGTGGGTAGGCCTAGTGCCTACATCAGGAAACAGCCCAAAACGCACATCACACTTTTGCAATGAAAACTAACCCTTTTTTGCAATGTGCCTAGCAGTAAATTTGGACCCTAGCTCAGCTGGCGCCTAGGGAAGCCTACAACACCGGCATGTTTTTGAAAATGTAGACACATCGAGGAATCCAGAAGAGGGTGACTTGTGTAGCTCTCATCAGGTTCTGTTATTCAAAATACTTTGTAAACCACAAACTTTGTAAAAAAAAAAACACAATTTCTTCACATTTCTGTGATGGAAAGTTCTGGAAACTGTGGGGAGCCACACATTTACACCCACCCAGCATTCCCCCAAGCCTCCCAATAACATAGTACCTCACTTGTGTGGGTAGGACTACAGCCCATGACAGTAAACGCAATGCAGTCACATTACACTTTTCCAGTGAAAACTGACCCTATTTTTGCAATCTGCCTAGTTGTGAATTTGGGACCCTAGCTCAGCTGTCAGCCAGGGAAAACTAGCAAACGTGCACATTTCTGAAAAGTTTATACCCAGCAAAATCCGTGATGGGGTGACTCTTGTGGCTATCACCAGGTTATGTTACCCAGAATCCCTTTCAAACATCAAACTTAGTAAAAAAAAAAATCCTCATATTTATGTGGTGGAAAGTTCTGGAATCCGTGGGGAGCGACAAACTTCCTCCTACCCAGCATTCCCTCTAGTCTCCTAATAAAAATGTTACCTCACTTATGTGGGTAGGCCTAGTTTCCACATCAGGGAAGGGCACAAAATGTACTGTGGAGACTTCAAAATTATTGAACACAAAAATACCTGGGGCCCAATTTATGAAAAGTGACGCATCGCTGCGTGAAAACAGCGATGCGTCACTTTTCACTGTGCACTCCTTGCGACACCAATGATGCGTCATATTTAATGTATGACGCATCATGTCGCAAGGACTTACAGATACGTCAGTATTTCTGACGTATCTGTAAGCGCAAAAGTGACGCATTGCTGGAGTGTGTCACAAAAGTGACGCAACTCCAGCAATGCGTCCTTTCACATGGGGAAAGCCCCATGTGAAAGGGCTTGCGTCAGTCTTACGCCTGCTGTGAGGCAGGCGCAAGATTTGACGCAACAGCATCCTAAAAGTGACGCAGTGAAATCTCATATATTTCACTGCATCACTATTACGAGGCTTTTTTGCGGGGAACGCCCCCTCTGCATACATTATACCTGACGCAGGTATAATGTGGCGCAGAGGTTTAAAAAGTGACGCACCTACCTAGATGCGTCACTTTTTAAATATGGTGCAACAAGGCGCATATTTTACGCTGCTGGTGCGTCACAAAAAGTGACGCACCGGCGGCGCAAAAGTGACGCACTGCCTCATAAATGAGGCCCCTGGTTTTGCGAGGGGGTCACTTGCATTCCCTGAGCTGGAACTATCCCTCTGTCCCTATCAGTTTACTAACCCCTCCATTCCTCATCGCATCAAGAAAAGAGTGTGCGAAAGTGACAGTGATCTTGAAGACAGAGAGCTCTCAAGCTTCACGAGGCACCTGAATAAGAAATCCACAGATTACAAGAAGATAATAAGTTAAAGGATATCTAGTTAACATCTGAATAAGATATTAACAAAAATATTATGAGGTAATGGAGTGCCACAATATAATCTTTTACAAAGTGCTTATTGACTTTCCGTTGAATTAAAAGTGATAGAGCATAGTGTGAACACAAGCCAGAATCATTCTGCTTGTAAGACGACCCTGGCCGTAAGGAAAGTAAAGAGAGAGAACAATTTTAATGTGTAGGAATGTAAATTGAAAAACGTCACAAAGCATTAAAGTTCACATGCAGTTGCAGAAGAAATATACAGTTATAGTGGAACAATAAAAAGAAACAACCAAGAACAAAACAAGAGAAAGAGAGAATGCAGGAACTGCAAGGTGTTGTGTCGTTCCAGCCTGATCCTGATGTAGGGACAGGGCAGGCGGAACAGGAAGAGGCGGGGTCTGAAGGAGAAGGAGGAAGTTTCAATTTAGAGATAGGCACTAGAGAATAAAGACGTGCCGTAATCCAGCTTGTGTCCCGAGTCTTCCTTGGGGGGTCAAAATCGTACAATGGAGACGAGGGTGGGATGGTAACACCCACAATCCATGCCCCTCTGCTGGTAACCTGCAGCTGAAGACCGGAGCACCTGCGGTGACGCGACGAGTGAAGGCGCGAAGTAAACGTGGAAAGGGTGGAGGACCACACGCGTCATATACACGCTTTGCACGCCTAAGACCACTGCTGAATGTTTGCTGCCTTAACGAGAGCGAGCTATCAATGAGAGTAAACTTCGCTGAAAACGGGCTGAATACCCGACGGCGGGAGGAGAGCGCGAAGACGCACAGATAGGAGCCTGGAGGCCGCCCAAGTGCCATGAGCTGAAACGGAGTGAGGAAGGGTGAGTCCCAAATGCGGCCCCTCACGCAGGGAACAAGGAAGAGTTTGGGCATGACTGACTGTTGAAGAGATATTATTATACAGAACAAGGGAACCCAAAGGAATTTTAGACAGGGACCTTGGGCAATTTCATGTTATAGAGAACAGTGGTCCCTATTCAGGGGGAATACAGTGTGATAGATAACCATACACTAGAATAGAATGTATGTCTTTTGTCCAGCCGGACAAGAATTTATTTTCATAGTATTTTCCAAAAGTAGTATCAAATAAAACATTCAAATGACAAGTGGGCACAGCCGTGACCCACAGAACACAAGACAGAACAATGAACACAGAATTGGCCAAAAGGCAAGCCAAAATGGGTCTGTACACTTGTACTTAGTATAGACAGACACAAATTAATCATTTAACACCGTTGCACAATGTGTTATAGCTTGAGTCTGGTGCATAGGGTGTTTGGGTGTCGACGACGTTTCGATGCCAACATTAAATTTAGGGCATCATCTTCAGGACAAACAAATAATGCATTGCTGTCTTGATAATAATGTATCACACCTTTTTAACAATTCTTTACATACAAAAAAGGAAGAAGGGGAGAAAAAAGGGGGGATAAAAATGAAAAGGAAGAATTTTAACCACATTTGACAACAATATACTAGGCATGTTTTCAGCATAATGTTTGTGACGTAGGTGCTTGGATTTGCGTGATCAGTGTGGACTGAATTTCATGCAGAAGTGGTGACATTTCTCTAGTTTATACTGAGTGAGGATTGAAATGCGTGTCGCAGTGACGACATTAAAAAGGAGTTGGTTGAATTGATGCCGATTTATGGTGCTTAGTACAGCTTCGTCATGACATAGTGAAGTATTGCAGTGATTCAACGGAGAAAAGACAAGTGAGTATGATAAAACCAGTCAGCATATTAAAAGACGACGAACCGGCGCAGTGCCTGATCATGAGCAAGGTGTTCCCAGTGAGTCAGGAGGAACAAAAAACGGCGCGGTGCGAGAGTGAAAGAAATATTCTCCTGGGTAAACCCAGAGGGCAATGGGGAAATTACCTAAGGTGGCAGAGAATCAACAGTTCACTATAGGCGCAAGGGCGCTCAGCATCTGGACTTTGGGGGTTGGTGGCACCAGCGGGATCTAAATGAACAAGAAGCAGAGGTGGAGGTTTCTAAGTTTAAGAAGGGGTGGAGTTGCCACGGAAATTGAGTGTAAAGCAGAATAAATTAAATTACCAATTCTGTTTGCTTAATGGCAGAAAGTCCTGTTGGGTGCTGTGTGCCAGCTGTTGGAGAATGCATGATCGCATTACCTGGAAGCAGAGAGGGGTAACAATGGGTTTAGGCATGAACCCGCCATGTTAAAGAAGTGGTGTCCAAGGGATCTGGCCATGCTACTTACTTCAGTGAGTGTGGGCAGTATCGCCGCATCTGCTTCGGAGTTTCAATGGAGACTGCCGGTTTGCCTAGGCAGAGCTGGTTAAGGCACACTATCGGCAGAAAGTGAAGAGGGACTGGTTAAGGCACACTATCGGCAGAAAGCGAAGAGGGACTAAAAGGATGGGAAGGAGGCGGCCATTTTAAGGTGGTGTGGGTTGCCCAGGAAAGGTGCAGAGTAAGCGACTTATATTTTGATTACACGAGCACGTACATGCAGAGTGGCACAGTTTGTGACTTGAATACATGTTACAAGAGACATCTTTATAAAAGGGACATCTTTATAAAAAAGGGACATCTTTATAAAAGTGAGGTCCAGTCTTCAAGGCGATTGAGGCCACTGTGGATGCTATTGGTTCTCAGAATCCAATGGAGCTCTTCCTTGTTGAGTAATTGTGAAATGTCTGCCCCTCTTGGGGGTGGTTTGATCACTGTGATAATTGTCCATTTGAGATCATTCTCAGTATGTCCATTGTCCGTGAAGTGCTCCACTAGGGGTGCATTCGCCGTTTTACACCGGATTCTGCTGCGATGCTGTCCGATCCTAAGCTTGATTTTCTGGCTTGTCTGGCCTACGTAGATCATTTTGCAAGGACAGAAAATTGCATACACAACATTTGATGAATTACAGTTAGAAAAATATTTTCTCTCAAATTTGATTGCTCCGTGCTCAAAGGTTTTTCCTTCAACAGTGTAATCGCAACATATGCAGCTACCACATTTCACATGGCCTGTAAGAGTCGGTAACCCCCATGCATCGATGATAGTTGTTTTTTGGGGGGTTTGGGGCAGGGCTGCCCGGACTAGATGATCTTTAATGTTTTTTGCCCTTTTAAAGGCGAACAATGGGCGTTCAAGATTCAGTTGGCCAGCATTTAACACAGGCCAATGCTTGACTATACTCTTTTTGATTGCATGTGATGCTGGTGAAAATGTGGTGACACAAATTAGGCGTTCCTGCATTTTCTTAGGTTTGGGTTCTAGGAGGGTTTCCCTAGGGCAATACCAGGCGCGTTTGAGGGAATAGCGCACTAATTTCCATGGATAACCTCTGGCTCTAAGCTTATGGCTTAGTGTCTTGGCCTCACTGAAATAGTTTTCCTTAAAATAGCAATTCCGCCTTAAGCGCAGGAACTGGGAGAAAGGGAGTGAATCTTTGAGTGCACGAGGGTGATGGCTGCTGTAGTTCAATAAGGTGTTCCGCTCAGTGGGTTTGCGATGAAGACTCATGAGCAAGCGGCCTTCTGTGTGTTTTATCACTAAGTCCAAGAAGGGAAGTGATTCTTTACTAGTACTGAGTGTGTAGTTCAGGCCTCCGCTGTTATTATTTAGCCAATGATGGAATTGTGTGAGGCTCTCTAGGGAGTCACTCCACAATAAAAAAAATTTCGTCTATGTACCGTTTCCACAAGGTGATTCCTGTGTGGAAAGGGTTAGACGTGTCTAGGATACATGATGTCTCAAGGTGGTCCATATAGAGTATGGCCAGGTTAGGGGCGAAAATCGCTCCCATAGATGTTCCACGCACTTGGCTGTAGAACTGTCCTTCAAAGACAAAAAAGTTTTTAGTTAAGCAAATCTCGAGCAGTTGGAGAATAAACACGGTAGGAACATTGTGTGGGCGTGGACGTGTTTCTAGCACTTTTTCTCCGTTGAATCACTGCAATAATTCACTATGTCATGACAAAGCTGTACTAAGCACCATAAATCGGCATCAATTCGACCAACTCCTTTTTAACGTCGTCACTGCGACACGCATTTCAATGCTCACTCAGTATAAACTAGAGAAATGTCACCACTTCTGCATGAAATTCAGTCCACACTGATCATGCAAATCCAAGCACCTACGTCACAAACATTATGCTGAAAACATGCCTAGTATATTGTTGTCAAATGTGGTTAAAATTCTTCCTTTTCATTTTTATCCCCCCTTTTTTCTCCCCTTCTTCCTTTTTTGTATGTAAAGAATTGTTAAAAAGGTGTGATACATTATTATCAAGACAGCAATGCATTATTTGTTTGTCCTGAAGATGATGCCCTAAATTTAATGTTGGCATCGAAACATCGTCGACACCCAAACACCCTATGCACCAGACTCAAGCTATAACACATTGTGCAACGGTGTTAAATGATTAATTTGTGTCTGTCTATACTAAGTACAAGTGTACAGACCCATTTTGGCTTGCCTTTTGGCCAATTCTGTGTTCATTGTTCTGTCTTGTGTTCTGTGGGTCACGGCTGTGCCCACTTGTCATTTGAATGTTTTATTTGATACTACTTTTGGAAAATACTATGAAAATAAATTCTTGTCCGGCTGGACAAAAGACATACATTCTATTCTAGTGTATGGTTATCTATCACACTGTATTCCCCCTGAATAGGGACCACTGTTCTCTATAACATGACTGTTGAAGAGAGGCAGCCCACGAGCCGGTGTGGCAGGAGAGTTGTCCCAAGCGGCGGCCATTTTGAAGTCAGGCACCGGCCATAGACTTTCATTGAGTCTAAACGGTAGCCATCTTAAAGTCATGCAATTTCAAAGGAATAATCATAAAAATTTGAGCGGCAATCAGCCAGCCAACTAGTAAACAGACCAGAATGACGACAGAACCCGACACCTCACGCCCAGCAGACATGGGGCAGCGCTACAAACCCAGCGATCACCTCAAATACCAATGAGAGTGTAATATCTACGCCCGCCTGAGCCACTTGAACTGACGTCCGGAAATAGCATGGGACCCAAGTGGAAAAGCTGGGCAGAGGACTTTGAGGACTTTATGACAGGATCCCAAGTACAGGACCCCAAGCAAAAATTAATAGCGCTGCGAAACTTAGTTGGAAAAGATATCGCACAAATCATCAAAGAACTGCCAGCCGCCAACGTCACCTCCTATGATGACGTAAAAGGGGCTCTAGACCGGTAATTCCTACGTAAACATAATCTGGATTATGAGCGATACACTTTCAATCTAGCGTCACAAGAAAAGGATGAGCTCATGTGTGGTTTTATTGCACACATTAGACGCCTAGCCCGACACTGTGAATTTGACGCATCCACCACAGAAGACACGCTACGACTGCGCATAATAGAAGGATGCCAATCTGAATCGTTACGTCGGCGGTTAATAAAGAAACAATGCACTCTGGAAGAGATAGAGGAACTGACGCGCATAAATGATCAAGCAGAGGATCACGCAAAGAAAATGGAAGCTAACAAGCCTGGAAAAAAGGAACAAGCGTTCAGAATGCAAGCACGTACAGACCCAAAGCACAGATCAGACTACCACAAGTCATGAAGATTCACGCAGACTTCCAGGGGAACGTCATCGCATCACGAACCACGACATATTCGGACCAACAAACCCGCATCAAAGTGCTACAGGTGCGGACAAGGATACCCACACTCGGGGCAATGTCCTGCCATTAGCCAGCAATGTCACCGCTGTGGGGAGAAAACCATTTTGAAGCAGTCTGCCAAACGCGACGGTCCGAGCGAAAGACGACCGTTTCACGGTCGAGCACTCATATCATGCCCGAGCAGGGAAGGGAAGAGAGGGTCGCTCCTCCAGCTTGTCAAGGTCTAGTGTGCGCTCAGTTGGCTCATATAGATCTCAAAGGTCGACGACTAGTGAATCATCATCCCCCATGCCTGTGTCGCAGGATAGCAATGAATATATATGCATGGTGTCATATCCTGACCGACTCAAGAAATACCTCAAATTAGGCATTCAAATAGAGAACCACCCTGCGAAATTTGTGCTAGACTCAGAAGCGTCTTTAAACTATATCTGCACTCTGGAATACCAAAGCATGAAACCCAGACCGAAGCTAGAGCCAGCAGCCGTCCGGGTCTACACATGGATGTCTAGAAGACCGCTGCCATCCCTAGGATGGTTCAGCACAACACTGGCCTACAAAGATCGACAAATCCAAGCCTATGTCCACATAGTGGAAGGTCCAGACGCAGCAGATTGTCTCCTCAGCCTGCCAACCGCTGAAGGCTGAAACTCGTTGAACTCCTCTACATGATAGAAGACGCTCCAGACATTGTCAGCAAGTTTCCAAATCTCTTCAAAGGTTTAGGAAAACTCAATCAATTCAAGGTCAAACTGCACATTGATGAACGAGTAACACCCATAGCGCAACATCACAGAAAGGTATCATTTCACCTACACCAGCCAGTGGATGACGAATTACAAGATCTGCTAAGGGCAGACATCATTGAACGTTCCACGGGGCCCACCCCGTGGGTATCACCGGTGGTGGTAGTAGCAAAAAAAGGACAAGTTAACAAAGTGCGTCTGTGTGTAGACATGCGCGCATCTAACACAGCTATTGAAAGGGAGCGACATCTGGGGCCCCACATCAGTGATATGATCGCTCGCCTCAACGGAGCCACAGTCTTCTCGAAATTGGATCTCAACAAGGGATACCATCAGCTAGAACTACATGAGAAATCACGCTACATCACAACGTTTACGACCCACCAAGGCCTATTCCGCTATAAACGTCTCAATTTCAGGATTTCCTCGGCTGCTGAGATTTTCCAAGAGGCCATCCGACAAGTGATTCAAGGCATCCCGAATGCTTTCAACTATAGTGACGATATTCTAGTGTTCGGAAATAATCAAACCGAACATGACACGGCTCTGGACAGAGTATGCCACGCACTATTGAATGCCAACCTCACACTGAACCCTGGTAAGTGTGAATTTCACAGATCGACCCTAAAATTCTATGGACACATCTTCTCCAAAGATGGCATGAAACCGGACCCGGAGAAGGTGTCCGCCCTGGGGACACCCCACAATCACAAGACGTCAGTGACCTTCGGTCATTCCTAGGGATGGCAAGCTACTGCTCTCGCTACATCACTACATCATAGACTATGCAACCATCAGCTACCCGCTCAGGGAACTTACTCGCCAGGGTCAACAATTCTCATGGACACACTCACCTGTGACCAGGCTTTCAACAAAATCAAAAAGGCTGTGAGCTCTGCCATCAATCTGGCCTACTTTGACACCAAAAGAAAAACTGAAATAACAGTAGATGCCAGCCCTGTAGGGCTAGTTGCCATCCTTGCACAATACGATGAAGACTCTGACCAACGTCACGTAGTTGCTTACGCCAGTCGCAGCTTCACTGACATGGAGAAGGTTTATTTGCAGCCTGAGAAGGAGGGTCTCTGTGTGGTATGGGCCTGCGAACACTTTCACCTCTTTGTGTACGGTAAGCACTTTACCCTTATCACAGATCACCAAGCCCTCATCACAATATTCGGAAACCCCAGAGCAAAAATGCCCCTGTGTATCGAAAGATGGGGACTGCGCCTCCAAGACTATGTCTATACTATTATTCATGAGCCTGGGAAGTCAGAGAATCCAGCAGACTGCATGTCCCGGCACCCACAGCAACTTACCAAAGAGAAGTGCTCTTTGGCTGAGGACTACATTCACTTTGTCATCGACAATGCATGCCCTCCTGCAGTACCACTGGAGGCCATCCGTGAGGCATCCACTCAAGACCCCACATTTCAGGATGTCATGGATCGAGTACGCACCAACTCTTGGAGACTTCTACAAGACAACTCTCAGAACACAACCAGTGACTTGCAAGAACTTGTGGCTTTCAAACATGTTCAAGATGAACTATCACTCAGGGCAGATGGTTTACTGCTAAGAGGAGGGAGGATAGTAATACCTCAACGACTACGGCAAGGAATTATCAACTTGGCCCATGAAGGTCACTGAGGTATTGTGGCCACCAAGAAAGCTCTCCGGGAACGTGTCTGGTTTCCCCTGCTTGACCAGATGGTGGAAAACACTATTAAGGACTGTACTTCATGCCAGCTAGTAAGTTGTGACGAACCACCTGCTCCTCTACAAATGTCGGAACTGCCGGACGGAGTATGGAAACAAGTGGCC
Organism: Lissotriton vulgaris; assembly: GCF_964263255.1. Taxonomy (NCBI): domain Eukaryota; kingdom Metazoa; phylum Chordata; class Amphibia; order Caudata; family Salamandridae; genus Lissotriton; species Lissotriton vulgaris. Next base: position 1,715,592,984 of record NC_141689.1, on the reverse strand, counting down.
ATTGACTTCTTCGGCCCGCTGAAATCGGGCAAGTACATCATTGTCATCATGGACGAATATTCCCGATTTCCTATTGCCCATCAAATATCCTCAACAAAAGCGACAGCAGTGATACCCGTCATTGATGAGACCTTTGCAGCATGGGGAATCCCCATCGGAGTAAAGACAGACAACGGATCACCGTTCAACAGCCACGAGTTTACCGAATTCGCAAAACACCTCAACTTCAAGCACAGAAAAATCACCCCACTGTGGCCCCAAGCCAACGGCATGGTTGAACGATTTATGGGGACTCTCAAGAAGGCAGTCCAACAAGCTGAACTCGCCCATCGTGACACACAACAAGCTTTAAATTAAGTACTGCGAGCATATCGCACCAAGCCCCACAGTACCACAAATCAATGCCCGGCCACCCTGACACACGACTATCCACCTCAAGCAGCATCTCACAATCTCGAACTGTGACCACTGATCATGACACGCTGGTGAAATTGGACCACGACAAGAAGTTGAAAATGAAGACCTATGCTGACTAACGTAGACATGTGAAGTATGCAGACATCCAGGAAGGAGACTGCGTAATGGTCAGGCGTGACCGAAGAACAAAGGCAGACAGTCGATATCTTGCTCATCCGTTGCGAGTCTCCAGTCGAAAGGGGACCATGATCACAACAGAGGCTGATCGCAAGCGAATAACCCGGAATGTATCACACTTCAAAAGATGTAAACCCGCTGTTTGTGAGGGAGCACAAATCTATGACTCCAGCGCTGATTCACCGAACCAAAGCGAGAACAGTGACCGAGATCACCCCTGTCCGGCAACGCAGGAAGAAGTAGATCACCGGACACTGGAACCAGAACGGTCTAGCCGTCCTCAACAACACACCAAACGACCTGCTCGTGTCATCGAAGAACTTTAAGGGACAGTAAGACTCATTGTACAAAGGGGGGAGGTGTTGTGTTGTTCCAGCCTGATCCTGATGTCGGGACAGGGCAGGCGGAGCAGGAAGGGGCGGGGTCGGAAGGAGAAGGAGGAAGTTTCAGTTTAGAGATAGGCAGTAGAGAATAAAGACGTGCCGTAATCCAGCTTGTGTCCCGAGTCTTTCTTGGGGGGTCAAAATCGTACATAAGTGATATTAAATCATACAGTATTGACTACTTTTGAACGTGAGAATGTGAGTGTGAAGACTGTCTTTGTTTGCACGTTATAGGATACGCACAATGTGTAGTGGTACGGCTATGAACAGAAGTTGTGAAACATTACCTCCACAATAAACACAATATACGTTAGGTTGGAAATGTTCCATGTCTAGAGGTACTCAGAAATAGATTAGGTAAAAGGGACGTGGTGATCAAATGTATTAGAGATCTAAAAAAGGCTTCCTTGAGTTAGGCACAACTTAATTTTCAGCCATTTGCAGAGTCGCAGAAAGATCATTACAATGATAAACACAATACTCTTTCTCTTTCTTTATGTCACCCCTATCTCCTATATGACTTTGAGCACATTTATAGTCGTATTTTAGAGATGTACTTGTCAAGTAGACGTGTGGAGGGATTCACTGTGCTCTTATCAGATTCGTGAAAATACAGTTTAGTGTGCTGTAGCTTGTTTGGAAGAGCGCTGAATTTCGGTGTGACCTATGTACAGAGCACCATTTATTGGTGTTCAGAACTCTCCAGGGTGGTGCTTTTATTCTCACTCAGGACACTGTACCTGAGTGTCCATTGGAGGGTTGTGAAGTGAAGGCGGAAATGTATGCACTTTACTTTAATTTATTGTTATTCTTCGTTGAAAAAATTCTCCAAAGTGGCCAAATAAGAGTGTCTGGGGAGTAACACAGGGCTTGCGTTGGAAACGGCCAGCAGTTGTGGATGATGTTTGTGGAGTGTTTTTCGTAATTTCAATGTATAGTGGTACAGTTGAGGAACATACAAACAGGTGAGGAGCCGAAGAATTAAAGAAGACATTGTGACCTCGAAAAGGAAAACTTGGAAATAAATAAATACATACATTTACCTCTTGCTCGTCTTTATGTTCTGGGTCTCTTTTAAATATATGTTATTGTGTCATTTCAGAATCCCCACAAAATAATTTTTCTTCAGATGTTTTTCCTCCAAGGCCGCCAGTAATTTTAAAATTATCAGCTTAAAAAAATGAAATGATAGCAGATGGCACTTTCAAAAAAATGAGCTGGTCAGAGGTTTGCCTCATGCGGTGAGGAGTACTTTGGAGCCTGCAGGAGGTTAACTAGCATATGCTGCTGCTCACTTTCTCCAGACCAAGCGGCCTGGAAACATTAAACCCTGGTCCCGGAAGTGTAGAACGTGGTTACTGATGATAAAGGAATACATGTTTTTGCATAAAACTATCATCAAAACGAATAAAAGTGTCTCAGAAGACGATAAAGCTTTATGACAGAAAAAGACAGACAACTCTTACGGATGTTCGCCAATTCAGAAAATCCACATATGCTGTGTAAATGATTTGACGACACCCACGTTTGTAGTTAAACTGCCCGGATGTTATATTATATTTCAAAGTGACAGAATGAATCATTTGTACTAAAAGCGGAACTGATTAAATGAAATGTTCCTAATCTCTTCTTGTGTTAGGGGCAGAAGGTAGGTAGGATTTATTTATAGTGTTTATTCATTGTGTTTTCTTAGCTGCAGCAATCTATTATTTCATTCAGAAATGTGATGGTACAAAGAGCCAAACGGTTGGATTATTTATATATGTACTGGATTTAACACATTGGTCATGAGAATATCTGAGAATATCTGGATGAACTACCAAGGACAAGATGTATCTGGAGGACACAAAAACACTGAGGGGCAGATTTATGAGGCCGTTGCGCCTCTTTGCGCCGCAATTGCGTCACTTTATTTGACGCAACTGCGGCGCAAACAATGCGCCCTATTTACAACGTGACGCATGTAGGAGATGCGTCACGTTGTAAAGCACTGCGCCATAAGGAGGCGTTCCTGCGCAGGGGGGGCGTTCCTGCGCAGGAACGCCTCCTGAAAGTGGCTGAGTGAAATCTATGAGATTTCACTCAGTCACTTTCAGGGCAATGCTGCGTCAAAACTCTGCGCCTGCTTGAAGCAGGCGTAGGCCTTGACACATTATTGTGCAGATGGTGTACCCCTGAGCCTTGCTGGAGCTGCGTCGCGCTTGCGTCACAACTCCAGCAATGCGCCACATTTCTGGCACAGATGCGTCACGCATCTGTGCCGTTTTTGCACCATGGTGCGCCGCATTATAAATGCGGAGCACCATGGGTGGCGGAGCTGTGGCGCACTGTGGCGCACGTTAACTGGCGCATCCCTGGGGATGCGCCAGTTAACATAAATCTGCCCCTAAGGGGCTTTTTTACAAGCGCCTTGCGCCGCCGGTACTTCACTTTTTCCCAGGTTAAAAGTGGCACAAGGGGCTTGTAAATAAGCCCCTAGGGGTTATTCTGACCCTGGAAGCTGGTCCACCTCTGCCACTCCGGAGGTGGGCCGGCCCCCCTGTTTAAAGATTTGAGGCTACTTATTGGGGATCGCTTTGCTGCCAAGGGAGGGGTAACAGCACAGCACGTTTGTTAATGAAAGTTCACCTTGGCTGCTCTGCCTCTGGACGTCTATTCAATTGGACTTGCTGAATTGTGTAACATTCAGTGATAAATTTGTAAAATAAGTGTCGGGTCCTAATCTTTGGTCAGAAACCCGTGGCAGTCACTACAACTGCTGGCCGAGGCAATACCAGGCCTGCATTGTCTTGATTCCTCCTTATGGCACTTTCATCTAGCACCAAATGCTCTATGCCACTTCATCTCACTCTTGCATGCTATCAATCAACCATACCTTCTCTATTTCTCCCAATTGTTCTGTCTTTCTCTTCCTGCTCCATTCCTTCTTTTGTGTTTTTCTCTCACTTGCTCTGAGTCAAATTCTGATATGGAAAAATAAGTGCCATTCCTCAAAAATGAGTGCCAGTGGGCTCTACCTGTGACCTCAAATTAAGCTCTGATTGTGTTGCTTCAATATATGCATGTAAAAGGCTCATTGAGTTACTCCTCTATAAAATATCTCTAATGTGTTCTATGTCTGGTGTGTGAGCTTAACGCTCTGTAATGCTGCATTTGCTAACTCAAATACAAAATTAAAAGAGACTGTGTTACTCTCACTGCAGGATAACCAACTTGCCTGTTTTACCCCTTGGGAATCAAACTATTATATTTATATGTGCTCAACAGTTTTCTGTCCTCATGTTTCCTTCTGGATAGCAAAGTGTTAAATGTAGAATTTGTAAGATCTGTGAAGTATGAAATAGCAGCTTATGGATGCTCGATTAAGTAGTAGGCTAAATATATAGGACATGATAGGGCCAGAAAAATCAGAGTTCAGGATTATGTAGCCCAACACTTTCGGGACAGCAGAAGTGCAAGAAGTGAAGCAATGTTGCTTTACAACTTTCTCAGTTCTATGGCTCCCACTCATATTTGTTTGTTCAGACGTTTGTGTTTTTCTCTCTTTTGCATGTTTACTTGTCCTCCAAACTCCTTCTTTGAGGTCCTTCTGTGCCAGAAGCCTCCTGGTTCAGCTGCTACTATCACCTCCTTGGTGTCTCTTTATCTCTGGTGTCCGGATGCCCCCGAGGGAGAGAGGCGGCTCCTGGTACATCTCGGGGTAGGCCAATACTACCCGGTAAGGAGGTGCGCATGCGTTCAATCTAACTATTTACCTTTACTCTCTAGAAACTGTTGCTCATATACATTAACACAAAATCTGCTGTCTAAAAGACCAATAAAGAATAATGATTCCACAATTCATTGTACAAGGCATATGAACGGCAAGTTGTGTATCCTGTGTATTTTTCACCCTTTTCCTTTCCCTTTCCCTGAATTCTCCATTTTACCCATAAAGAGAATGCAATGACTGTGGAGGAACCATATACACCCAGACCCTCATTTATGGGGAATTTGGCATAGGGCAGTGCAGTGAGTCACCTTCCTGTGCTGCCCTATGCAAAACCAAAGGGTAGTAATGCAACATATTCCCGTTTTTTCCCCTGTGCTGGCACCATTTTGGCAGCCTTGAGTCAACGCAGGCACCCTTAGACCATTGTGTATTGTTGATAGGATTGTTTTTGTGCAGGAAGGGGCAATTTCCTACACAAATACAATTATGCGTGGTGTTTACCTCTTTCTATGTGTGCTGCAGAATGTATCAGACATAGAAAGAGGAAAAACAAGGAGAAATAGAGAGATTTCTCCTTCTTCCGCCTCACCTTGGGAGTTGTAAGGTTTTGATGCATTTACAGGTTTACTAGTCCTTGGAAATCTTGGAATGCATCAAAAACCATGGGTGTTGAGTGGCAACAACCACCACAATGGAATGCCTCCCTTGCGCAAAGTATGGCAATGCAGCTATTTGTGATAGATTGCCTTACTCAAGATTTATGAGACCAACCAAACCCTATTCTGTAGCAGACATTGTTACTGTATCCTTTGACCTCTTTAGCTAGATATCACAAAAGAGATAGGCCCCCGATCCCTCCTCCTAGTTCCCTTCGTTTGTTAAACAAAGAAATAAACAAATTGGTAATGGACCAATATTTGAACATTCTCCCAGAAAGATCTCGATATATAGCCCTGTTGAAAAGAAGAAGGAAAAGATTGAAATTCAGATTACGTAAAGATAGGGAGGACCAACTTTGGATACAACTGAGGGAGGCAACCTTTCATGGCCAAGCGAGAACATGTTGGTCCATAATAGGTAGGGGTTGTGGCGCAAGGATGATGCCCTCTCCCATCTCCATTGAGGAATGTGTCTGGGTTGATCATATAAAAAATCTTTATGCAAGTAATGGCGTTTCTGTTCCCGTTGGAAGTTTCAAGGCGGCTCTTTTGGCCGTAGAGGAATCTCCATCTGAAAAGTCTATAGAACAGGCAATATTGGAAATGCGCGCATCTGGAGCTATGGGTCCAGACGAGCTGCCTATTTCTGTTCTAAAGCAGAGCAGTTTAAAATGGAGTAAAATTCTCTATCCCGTTTTTGCATACTGCTTTTTAAGCAGGTCAGTCCTTCCTTCGTGGAAAGGGAGTATTTTGGTCCCCCTCTTTAAGAAGGGCGATCGACTTTCTCCCCAAAATTATCGCCAGATTGCTCTCCTGGACGCCATTGGCAAAGTCTTTGCTAAATGCCTGTTAAGACTATTGAATGAATGGGTGGATCAATGCGGCATATTACCTCTTGAGCAAACGGGCTTCCGTAAAGACCACGGTACCCTGGATAATCTAACAGCTTTACAGGTGATTATGGATAAATATATCACGGTCCGGGGGGGGGAAAGTATACGCAGCCTTCATAGACTTCTCCACAGCATTCGATAAAGTTGACCGCCCTCTGCTGTGGAGGAAACTATCAGCCTTAGGCATGTCACCTATACTGCTGGATTTAATACAGGATCTCCACACAGATACGTGGTGCCGTATAATGATGGGAGGGGAAAGAGGTTTGTCGCACCCCATCCCTTCCGCCAATGGTCTTAAACAAGGATGCCTACTGGCCGCCTTATTATTCTCCCTCTATGTGTATGATCTCCCTCAAGCTTTGTCTCTGAGTAATGGTATTGCCCCTGTTTTGGGAGATAAAGCTATTGCATGTTTAATGTATGCTGACGATATTTTGTTATTAGATCTGACACCGAAAGGTTTACAAAATCGTCTGCATGCATTACAGGTGTTTGCAGAGTTGCATTTTTTGCAGATTAACATCTCCAAAAGCAAGGTTATGTGTTTAACTGGAAAGAAAAGATACTCTCATGGGAATTTCACATGGTCAATAGGTGGCCAAAAGTTAGAAATTGTGAAATCCTATATGTTTTTAGGGAAAATAATATGTGGTAATATGAGCAATAAAGCTCATATTGAGAATAACATGCGCAAGGCTCTGATGCAGGATAAGGGCCTAAATGCACTCTATAAAGCCACAGGAAAACGGCATTTTCCCTATTTGCTTGAAGCTTTCCGCGCAAAAATCCCGGCTTCCTTGCTTTATGGCATTGAACTTATTGAAGTGAGTAGTTGGGGTTTTCTTCACACTATTGAAGGTAGACTCCTGCGTCAACCAACCTCTGTTAATACCGCCTGCTCTGTAGCCTCTCTTAGGCTTGAGTATGGCATGAGAAGTAGTTGGGTTCAGGGCCTAGCTGGAATAGTGAGATGGATCTTTCATCTAGCTAAATGTGATCCATCCTCATTAAGACATCTTATCCAAAAGGAATAATTAGGTCCTTTAAAGGAGTTTTCACCAATTGTAAAAAACTTCAGAACGGCGGTCATGCGATTGCAATTGGAGGAATCTACCCTTTTTTCTCTATCCCTTTATCAGTTAAAGGCTTCCTTAAAATTTGCAACGTGGAAGCTAAGTTTCTCGTTGGATAGAGATCAGATAAGGACAAAGAAAGGTGATTTGCCTGTTATTAATTCCCTTAATCTTAAAACTATGCAACTCTACACTACCTGGAATCTACCACACGGCATTCGCCGTTTCTGGTTCTTATTAAGGCAAGATATGTTAACACTAAATAACCTTTTAGCCAAGTGGAATGGTTCCTCTAACAAATGTACCTTGTGCAATGTCTCGATCCAAGATCTCATCCATGTCTTATTCATATGTCCGGCTTTGATAAAATCCTGTCGTAAATGGGTGAGACCAATTTGTTTAGAACTTGGAATTTCATCTGCTAGTGCCTTTTCTGATGCCATTCTTTCGCCCCCTAATGAAATATTCTGTTCTAGAATTTTTTACTTTTTTAAATGCTTCTTAGATTTGTATTAATCATGTGTGTTATTTTCACTTTTTGTATACTATTGGATTGTTATTGTGTATGTAAATTTTATGTGGACCTCTTACGAGTTCCAAAACATAAATAAATTTACTTACTGTATCCTTTTACCTACTCTATAAAATAAATAGCATTACAAACAGGCATACAACATTTTGTTTTAAGACATTTAAAGTATATATCACTATTGTTAACATAGATAAAAAACTTGTTAAGGTATCAGGCACATTCCTAAAGAACACGTATTTGTTTGTTAGAATAACTCCATGCATTTCATGATTAACACACACTAAAATGTGTTTTTTAATCTCAGTAGGTGCCATTTCACAGCTTTGACATTTTACTAGTTGTGAGTACTGGTAAGTCTTCCGCACCCCAAACACTACTGAGGATTGTGTTTCCTAATGATACTATAGTGACAAATAGCTTGTATTAAACACAATCCAAGAAGACTGTACATGCTAGTATGTCAACTGTAAAGAGCAGGTTTTATGGGAGACATCCTTGTCAGTGCAACTTTACTCAACTTTTAGTTAGAAAAAAGGGAAGAAGAACTGGACCTGCTTTAACCTAGTATTAACAAGTTGTTCATTTCCTTGTTAACAAAAAAAGGTGCATACTTATACTGGTCACCCTTCTTGCGCTGAATGACAACATATATTCTGTAGATGAACCAAATCTATATTTGTGAAATAAGCACTATTACACTATTTCCTATATTTTCTATATCTTCAATTTCAGAAACAATAAATAGGAAATATTTAAGTTCCTTGCCAAAATCTCTTTGAATGTAAGACGTGCTGTTACATGTAGTCCTAGCTGTTCCATTTTTTAGTTACCCTGTAAAATGGCCTGATGTAATGGTGTGTCCTTCAAGAGAAATTATGCCAACAGTGCATTAGTGTAATTTTTTATATAAAGACACCAGACCATATTTGAAGTTTGTATTTTCGGAGTTTACTTTCATGTCATCTGCTCTACATCATTGTAACATTAGAATGACATATTTTCTATTTACCGTAAAAACTAAACTTGAAAGTACTTCTTCTCTACAGTGTAGATGTGTATTGATTTTCACAGCTTTTTTCATTAAGCATTTGAATGACACTGATTTTCAATCTGGTATATCTACATACACAAATTGCTCTACGCCAATGTCAATTCTGGAAGAATGGAGACATTATACACATTATTTTCTTTCAATGGGCTAAATAGAGTTGGCATTGCTCTACATAGTGGCTCATCTCATCTCATCTCTTTTTTACATAATATTTATTCATTTTGTTTTTAAATACCAATCACTCCACCCCAAACCTCCTCCCCACCACCACGCCTCAGACAGGTAAAGTTTTGATACAACAAACACAATTGATCAAGTGTAGTGCATTACGTCATTTCATATGTGTAAAATAGAAATCCTCTAGAGAGTGTGTCAGTACAATACAACCCTGTTAAAGCACAGCCAATATGGCGCCGTTAAAATCCTAAAGTAACATGTGCAAACTTCTTCTTCTAGTATAAAAAACATTCTTCACCCAAAAAAACACAGTTGAAAATGAGTGCCTATGCTTCATCATATCCCACTTTTATCTTGAATCCATGTGCTCAAGGTATTCCAGATTTTCATATCTTCTCGACGTAAGTGACTACCTCATCATTTATTTATAGTCATTTCCAAATTATACATTGCTAATAACCTAGCTAACCATTGCTGAAAAACAGGTGCTGTCGGGTCCAGCCAGGCGGAGGTAATGCACATCCTTAAAACAGCCATAGAGATAAAAAATCAATTCATGTCCTGTCCCTAAAAGATTTGCTTCGGAAATCCCTAACAAAATTACGTCCTTTGACAGAATTATTTCACTTTTTAACACCTGATAAAAAATTTGCTATATCCTTAGTTCATTTTTACAAAACATGACATGACACAAAGATATGAATGATATAAGCATTATGGAGTGAACAGCGTGGACAAAATGTTCCCTTTCCAGACTCCTATTTTGCTATTTTGTTAAGCGTATAATACAAGAAGAAACATGTCTTATAAAACTGTGCTTGTAGTTTAGTGGACATTAGGATAGATTGTGACAACTCATATGGATACAAAAAATTCTCATGTGAAACTCTCCATTTCAATTGCCACTTTTGGGAACACTTGTCCAGAACATCCAGCATAACAGCATTTATAAGATCATATAATTCCACGATATAGCTTCCTTTATCTTTGAATATTCTTTCAATAGTATCCACTCATTCTAACTTGACACATCCACCTTCTTTTCATAAGAGAAAATCTCTGTTCTGGAGAAACTTGAAAAAATCCCTCAAACCAAGAGTATATTCATTTTTCATCTCCTCAAAGCACCAAAGGCCTGAAGAGGAAAAAAACAGCCAATCTGATCAATTTCTGCCCTTATCCTCTTTCCCATAAAAAGATCTCTAAAAAGTTCAGGAAGATTATGATTATTAGATATAGGTGTAAAAAAAGCTAATCTACCTTTTCCCAGGTCTCTACGAGAAGCACTCCATACTTTAAAGGCACTAAAAAGAGTTTAAAAACAAACTTCTTTATAGTAGCTGTCATGTAGTTGATGCCAGAAACATCCTCCAGTCTCACTCCCCAACATAAGATCAAATGGGGAGGGGACATTATCAGTTTGTGTGTTGTCCCTATTCGTACTGAACAGCTCACCACTATAAATCAGTGTAGAAGCCCAATAGTATAATTTCAGGTTCGGGAGATCCGAACCCACCGTATCCCTTGGTAGAGTAAGAAACCTAAGATCTCAACGAGGTCGCAAATATGCCCATATGAACTAGGAGAATACATTTTCCATTACTTTGAGCCATTGAGGTGTGAATTCTAAATGAATGTCCCTAAAAAGATATACAATTTTTGGTAAAAAGTTTGTTACGTTACACCTACCACCTATAGATAAGTGCAGATTATTTAACTGTGCAAGATCTTTTTTAACATTCTTTATCAGAAGCACCATATTATCTTTAACCACATTATCTAGTCTGGAAGATATACTAATACCAAGATTTGTTGCCTTTTCGATCACCCGTTTTGCCTAGCATCTATACCTTATCATTAGGGATAACCTGCGTCTTGTCTTAATTCAGAGCATACCCAAAAATGCATGAACCGCTCAGCCTCATCTTCTATTACCATTCTGGCAGAGTTTGGATCTGCTGTAACCAAGGCAATATCGTCTGCATAGGCCGATGTCTTAGTTGCCCAGTTTTGCGACCATGTTGCCGTTATGTCAATATTATTTTCTAGTCTGCAGATGAAAGAGTCAATAAAAATTGCAAATAGAAGAGGGGAGCAGAGGCAACCCTGCCTAGTCCCACGGTAGATTGAAACATTTTCTGAGAGTATATGGTTTACTATTACGGCCGCCAATGGTTCGACATATAATGTTTTGACCGCCTGAATAAAATCATCCCTAATACCAATCCTAGACATTGAGGTCCATAGATATTGCCAGGAGACCTTTTCAAAGGATTTTTCTGCATCCAGCAAAATAAGAGCCATAGGGTCTCCTGTAACATTGGCGATATCAAATAATGCTATAACTCTCTGGATATGATCTATTGTGGATCTCACAGGAACAAACCTGTGTTGGTGTTCCGAAATAAACATATGGGTTATTGTTGCAAGTTGACTGGCCAGCACTTTTGAATAGATTTTCGCGTCGCCATTTATCAAGGTGATCAGACAGGAAGAGCCCAAGTGTAAAGGGGATTTATTTGTTCATTAAGAAAACCACAATTTTTGCCAAGGACGATGATCCAGGGGGTCACCCACCATTAAAAATATGTACAAACAATTCATTTAGAATTCCTTTTCAACAGTCAGGAAAAGGTGACGTAGAATTTGGGTGGGATACCGTCTGTCCTGGCTGCTTTCCTCTTTGCTAAGCAGTTTATGAACAGTAATATCTCTATTCAATGCGGCAGACTGTCTAAGTTTTCCTGATCTTCTGAAAATTTTAAGTGTGGTACTGAGTCTAGATATTCCTTTATATCACTCTGATCAATACCAGTATCAGCCGTATATAGGGTTTGATAATACCTCCTAAAAGCATCCCTGATTATATCTGGGTTGGTGATCTGTCCTAGCACAGGATCATCAATTTCTTGGATTATATTTGATGTTGTTTGTTGCTAGTGCAAACTGTCAAGTGGTGGTCAATCTGTTCGCTGAGCTCATACACTGCTTCTTTTTGGGTTACTGCTTTGCTTATTTCCTCGTCTGCCAGTATATCAGTGATGGCGGCTTTAGCAATTGCCACCCGTCGCTGTTCTATCTCCATATGCCGACCCTCATAACCAGCCCTTACCAGATCCTCCTCTGCCGCCCTCAGATTATCCTGTACAGCCTTCATTATTTGCTTGGAACGTTTGTTGAGATTTAGGGAGTACCGCAGTGTTTCCCCTCCAAAACCAGCCTTCACGGTGTCCGAAATTCTTGATTGATGCGCTCTCCACATTATCCCCAAAGAACATGGGGATCCCTTGTCTCATATGTGTACAATATTCAACATTTAGCAGCAGTGATCTCTCAAATGTCCATGATCTTAAGTTTGGCTTAGATAACTCAGTTCTACATCAAGGACCTATAGGTTATGACCTGAGCACCCATGGCAACTTCTCTAAATGACATTTCGAGCTTAACGTATTAGAGACAAACATATAATCCAGTCTAGCATGGGTCATATGCCGGTTAAAAAAATAGGTAACTCTGGGTCATTGGGTTTTAACAAACGCCAACAATCAATCAAACTGTGGGTCTGACATAAATTCCTTAATACCCCAAACACTTTTGGTTTCCTACCCATATACATCTATCCTGCCTCCAGAGAACAATCACTAGGTAATTTAATATTGCAATCTCTGCACAAAATAGGCGGAAGAGGCCAATGGGCAAATTCACTAGAGATAGTATGCAGTTCATCAGAGTCATCGCTATTCCATCCATATAGTGTGAATAGTGTCATTTTCTTTCTTGCACTATATTGGCGCTCCTCAATTGCTTAATGGCCAAATTTATCAAAGCATGACCGTGTGAATTGAATCCCGCCTCCTTTTGCTAATATCACAACGCTCTGAACCCTGGCCCCCTGCATTGTTGCCCGAATCACCCTAAAGCCCAGTGTTTTTAATCATGCAATTGTGACCCTTCAATATCTGTGTCTTGAAGGCAGATATTTGCACCAAGCGATTGTAGCCCAACCGCTACCCTCTGCCATTTCGTGACGTCATTGAGGCCACAAATATGAATAATTGTGTCTCTAAGTCTGCCCATGTGGGTTTGTACCATTAACCTGGCAATGGTACCCCATATCTACTCAAAAATTCCATCCACCCAAAGCCCCATTCCTTTTAACTAATGTGACAAATGTGATGAATGTGAAGAAAAACACTATTGAACCTATCACATTCATCACCCTTCTAAGAATACCTCCCCCCTCCCATTTCCCACCTCTCACCCACTACCATTGCCTAGGCAATCAGGCTCAGTCATGATCCTGCGTGAGGACGTCTTGGCCACTCCTCCTCTCCCTTCACCTCTCTCCCCTCCTTTATTAATACAACCAACAGATATTGCTCTCCCATAAAGAGTAATCTCCAGTTTCTATCCAGCGCATATCTATATTTCAAACATACTTATCTTTTAACACCAAGGGTCTCTACTGATATATCATCCAAAAGCTTCTGGGCTTGAATTTCAGAATTCTGACCATGATAGACAACTTTCAATCTTGCTGGATTTTGCAAAAATACCAAAGCCCCTGCTCACTGGAATGGAGTTATTAGCTGTCTAAGCTACCATCTCCTCTCAAAACTACCGTGTGCGAAATCAAGTTTGGTAAAAAAGGAGAATCCATTGAAGCTTCTTTTAGCATTAGGTCTGGCTAAATCATACACAGCCTGGCATAGCAAAAAATTACCAAAATAAATCAATATGGCACGGGGCAGTGTCCTCTCACTGGATGAATGTCTTGAAAGTGATAAATGAAATCTGTGAACACTTTGGACTTCCTTGTCCCAAGTCCCATGTGGATAGCTCGGGTAGGGAGCCCTACAGCATAGTCTTTACAAATTTCCTTATATAATTGCCCTCACAGCTTTCGGGGACTCCTAGCAGCCTTAGATGATCGAGGCGCTGCCGATTCTCATAATCCTCGAGTTTCCACATGACATATTTTATGGTCCTACCTGGGATATAGCATGAACCTTCAGTGTCTCAACTGTATTTTCTAGTACTTCACGGCGTGTCTTTACCATGTTTCATCTCTCCAAAATATCAGAACAATTTGCTTCCACCTTCCATACAGATCCTTGGAGTTTCTTAAAAGCCAGCGTGCTTGACGATTGTCAGACTTGAGCCCATCCTGAAACTATCCCAGGGGTTGCAAAATTGGGGATAGCGAAGTTCAGCCAGTTTTCCTCTGTTTGGCTGTTACGCCCCCCCCTTAGGTTCTCAATTAATTGCTTCTCTTTCTGATTTGCATCTTCTGGGTGTACCAGTTGTGTGGCTGAATAATCATAGCTCAGTTCTTCTACCGCCACATTATCTACTGGATATTTTTTGCAGATCTTTTTCCCGGATGTGCATTTGGATTTCTTAGAAATATCACACTTCTCCTGTAGACTACAATTACTTGAAGGTGAGTCACTGCCATCCCCATCTTCAGTAAGAGAAAATAACTTATCCAAAGCATCTAGGGACAAGCAGCCTGTCTCAATGGTTTTCTTTTGGAGTTTGCTCCCTTAGGACGGACATTGTCTATTCCAGTGTTCTATCACCCCTCTCATCATTTGATTTATCGATGGTCACATTGGGGGAACAATTGTCATTAGTTGTAATTTTCTCCACCGGACAGGAGTATGAAGGTGCTTCCACAATAGTGTTATCACAGTCCCCAGCTGTTGGAAGTCTGCATGGGTTTCACCCATTATTAAAAAACCCACTCTGGATCCCACTAAGCCAGAAAATTTCCGGCCCATTTCACTGCTCCCCTGGACGTCTAAACTAGCTGAAGCCCACGTAAATAAAGTGCTATCCCACCATATGCTGCAAAATCTAGTCCTGGACCCCTCCCAAAACGGCTTCAGGCCAGGACACAGCACCGAGTCGGCCCTTCTAACCACCACCGAACACCTCCGAGGCATCCTAGATGCTGGTCAAAGTGCCGCGCTGATCCTGCTGGATCTCAGCGCGGCCTTCGACACGGTATCGCACAATATCCTGCTGAAACGACTCGAGGCCATTGGGATCAGTGGACTTGCCCTTGACTGGTTCCGGTCCTTTCTTAAGGACAGGTCCTTTTGAGTTTCAGCTCCACCCCACATCTCCCAATCCCATTCCATCGAGCAGGGAGTCCCCCAGGGATCGGCGTTAAGCCCATCCCTTTTTAACCTGTACGTCCAGCCCCTTGCAGTAGTGGCTAAAGAGTATGACCTTACGCTAGTGTCGTACGCTGACGACACACAGCTAGTTATCACACTCTCTGAAGGTCCATCTCCCTCGGCTACTAAATTCAGGGATGGCCTAGCCGCAGTTGCACAGTGGATGACGCGCAACTGCTTGCAGCTAAACGCCGGGAAAACGGAGGTACTTCTTCTTGGCAAAACCCCAAGCCTTTGGAGCGATCATTGGTGGCCCTCTCTGCTTGGCCCCACCCCCGCCCCAAAAAATGTAGTCAAGAACCTAGGTGTCTGGCTGGACTCATCACTCAATTTTCAGTCCCACACAAAGAAAGTGGCAGCTACGTGTGTGGGGCTAATGAGGAGCCTTAGCCCGATACTAGGTTTTTTTGACGCCAGAACCCGCCAGCTAATCATCCAAGCCATGATTCTTGCCCGGCTGGACTATGCCAACGTTCTATTCTTAGGGGCAAACAAAGCAGAACTGGCAAGACTGCAGCGCATTCAAAACTCGGCTGCCAGAGCCGTGATTGGTCTCCCACGCAGGTGCTCTGCTAGAGCCACCATTCGTAACCTTCACTGGCTACCTGTTGAATCCCGTATTCACTTCAAAACCCTCACAATGGCATTTAAAATTCTTAATTCTGAGGACTGCCCCGAACTTCTACGCCCGCTCCTTGTACCCTACACTCCCCAGCGCACCTTGCGCTCACTAGGTCAGCACCTCGTGACTGTCCCCCGAACCAAGCTCTCTAGAATGGGCGGACGCTCATTCAAAGTCCTAGGCGGAAAACTCTGGAACTCCCTGCCTCTACACATTCGCACCCTAACCAATCTGACTGTCTTCCGGAGGGAACTTAAAACCCACCTCTTTTCTGTCATCTAGTTTTGTTGGTTATCCCACCCACTCCTCTGGTACTGGTTAGGTTAGCGCCGGGACGCTCCGTTGCTGGGGCAGCTGTTTGAGCTTCAACAAAGGGGTAACATAACATAACATAACATAACAGTTCGCCAGCCAGTAGGTCATAGTTTTACCAAGAGGCTTCTCAGGTTCTTCTCTTTGATTTCTAGGTGTTGCAATATGGGTTAGATTGCTCACAAGGCTGCTCTCCTTCCCATTCACATCACCATTACCTTGACTTTTTTGCCTCTCCAACTCAGATTTTTCCTCTACCCCCATGTCAAGGGGCAAAAACATACTCGAGATGGAAGGTTGCGACCTCTCTCACTCTCCTGGCACTTTCAAGCATCAGGGCTATTCCATGAGGATCAATTCTTTCAATTTCTGGCATATTCCCCTTGCTGGTATGAGGGTCTCCTTTCCTGCCCCCTGATTTGGAGTCTGCACCTTCCCGTTGTGGCTGTAAGGAGAAGGTAGCAGGGACTGCTGTCTGCGATTTCCCCTTTCTGTGGACAGCCATCGAAACTGACTCTGTCATCTGAATTCCAGCCTGCAAAGCGTTGCTGTTTCCAGGCAATCAAGATGAGCAGAAGCCGAATACACGTCCAGCCCATGCTACTGCAATCAGCAGCAGCCATGTTAAAGCCTCCCAGAGTCCGTAACAGAAGCTCCTCTTTCCCCCTCAAGAGTTTGTTCAGGGCCTGACTCGTAGCTCTGTCGGGGTGAGCCCAGGGAGGTCACCATGGAGATCACTCGTCAAATTGCACCTCCAGTTCGCCAGTCAGCATGCTTTTCTCTGTCCTCCAACAATCCTTTAGTCCGTCCAGGTGCTTCAAAAATATACACTACAGGCCTCACCTGCTTTCACTGTTGCTGCTTAGGCAATCTCTTTTGGGTAAGTGCCTCTTTCAAGGTGCGGCCCCCAGTTGCCCCCCTAGCTTCCAAGTGTGGGCTCACATTGCACCTGCTTTGACTTGTGGGTTCCTGGAGGCTTTTGGAGCCATTCCAGCCACATACCTGAATAGCCTGCAATGCGTCAGCCGCGCCATTTTGTGTCACATTCTCCTGAGGCTGCCACCGATGCTGGCAGTGGTTAATATACGGAGCAGCGCTCTGCCAACACCCAATAAGCTGCCGGAGCCCAGATTTCCCTGCTTACACAGGTTGGTGAAATATTATAGCAGTTTAGTGCATCCTCTGCCTTCCATTATGGCACTGCTCCAGGATTCTCTCCCCTAACTGCCAAACCATGCAGAAAGGGAAAGGAGTCAAATTGACTGGCGATTCATCAGGACCTGTGTCTAACTGAGTTATTTAAGAAATAACTGTCTACAGTATGGCTGTTCCAATATTTTGCATTGTCAAAATAAGGGAAAGTAGTGTACCTGTGTTGCGCTCTGTATTCCTATCGGGTGATGGTGAGCTACAACAACAGTACCCGGCGGATAGAACAGCGGGTAAACCTCATAGTGGACAGGTTTCGTAATCCCGCGTCTCCTTTGGTAGACCTACCCCTCACCGCCGGTCCCGGATCCTTTGACTCAGTGGCGAGAAACATGTCGACTCAGTCACACACCAGGTTAGGCTTGTATTAGGATACATTATTTCCCTACAAGTCTAGTCCTTGTTCAAATTTTATTTGGAGCCTAGGGACCTCCAAAATAAAATTGATCCTGGTACCCTTGCGCCCATATTAACCCACTTTCACGTCTACACCCTCCTGGCCCCACACCCGCACTTCACCCATACGGCAGTTGGAAAAAGATCTCCGCCAAAGAGCCCCTCTTTGAGGTGTTGCCCATTGGGTATTGCACTGCCGACCCAACGAGGAGCATTGCCGATGATGAAGCATGACACTCGCAAGGGTGTGTGAGGCCATTACATCCAACAAAATGGATGGCCGTTTGTAGGCACCTCTCGTTGCCCTACAAAATCCCTAACCTGTCTCCGACTAACTAGCACTCCTTTAGGAACAGCCTGGTACCCCTCTTGTTGTTGGTATCTTTAGCGAACACCAGGACAGGACCTTCCGCTCCCCAATATGAGCGGTAAATTTGCTAGACTTGGCACATAGTGAGATCCCTCAGTGTGCTTTGTCCCAATTCCCTCTTTGTTGAAACCATGAAGAGACAAAACCAGAAAAAAAGTTTAGTGAATAGAAGTAACTTTTGTACAGTTTTTAGTGGAGAATGGATGCATACTTCCAGTACAGAGCCTTACTTTAATAAAGATCGCTATCTCCAGCATAACAGATTAGTTCATGCTATTCATTAAAGGGGACTATGTTATGACGAATGGCAGTCCTATAGCAAAAGCGTTGATGGTAGATGTAGAAGAAGTTATTGCAGAAGGCGTACAAGGGAGGCGTGATCAGGCCCTGGTATACAAATGGTATTGTAGTAGTGTTTGTGGTATTAGACAGCAATCCATTAATATATTTAGGATTCCTGTGTATATTTACAGTGCAAAGTTTAAAAAACAAATTAAATACTTTACAAGGTTTGGAATCTTGAAAGCTGAGAAGGCATACAAATTGGCCGGAACACGCACTTGTTTATCAACAAAAGTGTGCCAAAGCACCTTTCAGCATTTTAGGATGTTAGCTGTACACCACTCAACAATGCAAACTTTAGTTAGGAGGCTGTACTAACTGAAAACTCCTGCTTCATTTTTTTGAGAAATGAGAGAGCACTTTTGTGTGGTACTGTTGCAGAGGTAGAAAATGTTTATGATGATGTGCAGTTTCATTTCTTTGGTTTAGAACAGAGCTAAAGGGAAATTGAAGAGTTGATAACATGAGGAGTTGTAGAACAGGACACAGGTACTACAGTTGATAGTTTTGAAGAAGAGATTACTAATTTTAAGACAGTGTGTGCTGAAAAACCAGAGTATGGTTGTTTATTCTGTTAACGCACTCACTACAAGAATCAAACGCGGACCGTTGACCTATATTTAAAAAGTGAAATAGAGAATAATGATAACTGGCAAAAGTTTCTACTGTACTTATTAGTAGTAGAAAGATTTGACTTGTCGACATGAGAAGCTATATGTAAGCACTGCTACAGTAAACTAGAGGATAAAAAATGCCTGCTAGAGCTGTGCATAACAAGTTAGAACTGGTTCCCTTCCAAAAGCACTTCAAGGTTTAAATAGTCAATTCTTACGCAAACTATACATTAATTTAAGACTATAGCACGTATGGAGCCAAAGACAGGCCAGTTACCCCCAACAAAGCTGAGTAAAGGAAGGGGCCCCAGGATGCAGATAGGTAGCTGATAGGATTAATGGGTGGGTGAAAGGTGAAAGAAAGCAGAAAGGATGCCTGCCCGGGTGGGTGAAACTGTATGGGTGAAAGGAATCCTCTAGGGGGTTTGATGGGCCAAACTCAAAGGCAAGCAAGTACACACGGTGCTGGTTAACTGACAAATGTACGTTGTTGGTGGAAAGATTGTTGAGATTGAGAATGATAGCCATGTTTGGATGGATGGATGGATGCCTGGATGGTATCATACAAGGTGAAGAGTCAGAATGAATGAAGCAAATGTAAAAGAAAATTAAACCATGCCCGAGTACCAAACCCAAGGGTGAAGAATAAAAGAATGCTAGAAGAGCAAGGTTCCGAGCTTTTGATTCAAAGGG
Organism: Lissotriton vulgaris; assembly: GCF_964263255.1. Taxonomy (NCBI): domain Eukaryota; kingdom Metazoa; phylum Chordata; class Amphibia; order Caudata; family Salamandridae; genus Lissotriton; species Lissotriton vulgaris. The sequence goes on along the minus strand of NC_141689.1, from coordinate 1,715,573,164 downwards.
TTGAGTTTGTATTTCAGAATGGAATGCTCCCTTGACTCTCAGTAGTTTGCAAGCATAACATATATATAGTGCATGACTATATTCGTACCCACCCATCATCAATCGCTTTCCTCTGACTCCAAAGCCCACACCTGCTCCCTACCCATGTCATTGCCACTGTGTCAGCCATGGGTGGCCTATAGGCTGCATGGTTAACTTCTTGCAATTAAGCAATAGTAGTATGTCATGTCATCATCACATGACGTGACGTTGTGCCATATATCATCATTGATATGAAGCATATCAAGTGCATTGTTGTACTAATCAGGGTGAATGTGAAAAACTGAGCATTTGCCGGTGATTTAAGAGAATATAGTTGTAATGGAAAAATAGATAATTGTGTAGTTATGCTGCCCCACCTGCAGACAGTAGTAAAGTGAGTTTACGACACAAGTATGTCTGTCTAGGGCACAAGCTGACTGAGCTGGCATACCTACAAGATTAATTGAGCTAAACAAGGGATAAAAGAGGAATACTTGTCCATTCCATAGTATATAAGCCTGAAAGTATAATCATCATCACATGCAAATCTTAGGGGCAGAGGAAGTGAGGATACTACAAATGTTATGTACTGCTAGTGCCTCTATAATATTACCGGAATAATTTTGTGTTACTGTTTTTCTAAGAGTATTGGTTACAATTGTCTTTTTCTCTGTTAATATAGCTACTTCTTCCCAATCCAATAGAAAGGAGTTAGCAGCAAGGATATGACAACGGAAACAATAGGCCATCCAGGCTGAATATCGCTGGCTGGTTGTCCTGGCGGAGGTGGAGGCACAGCCTGGTGCCTCTGATGGTACGGTCCTCTGTACTGCCATTCAGCCGCGCAAATCCTCCTCAACCTATGCTGCTCACCCCTGTTGTTCCTGTCGAACTTTCGGCTCCTTGGATGATGCTCCTAGAGGCCAGAAGGTTCTGAAGCGCACTCGCTGACACACCCACTGCTAGACCTCAGTCTTCTTGCCCCTTGCTTAAACTTTTTTTTGGTGGGTGGGATGTTGGGAGTTGGGAAAATTTGGGTGATGTTCTATTTTCTTACGGTCATTTTGACTTGGAGTGGACAATCATGGACATTTACTGGACATTGGTTGGGGTTAGGGAGAGGGGTGAGACATGCTTAGACAGTGAACCCTGCAAAAAAGCTAGCACCTGACCCAATATTCCTAATTAATATACATATAGTGGTAGTCCCCCAATGATTGAGTGTGCACACTGTTGATGCACCCACTGCCATGGTGCAATCCAATACAGGATTTTAACAGTTTCACAAAAATGCAAAGGTCCACCACTTAGCAAGACAGACCAGACACATTATAAATTATCAGGCCCATATCCATAGTATTCTTTAAATATTCTTCTTTTATTTAAAGTGTATAAAAATGCACTAATAATTGGAAAAAACAGCTGACGCGTTTCGTCCAGACAGATGGACTTCTTCAGGGCATAAATCCAATTTGGGTTATTCCTGAGAGATGTCAACATCAGGGTGCCTGTGTTAAGTTATAACTTTAAGCACAATAGCAGCAAATGCAAATCCACAGGAGTTCATAAGTCAAGTCAAGTCAAGTCATAGAATTTGTATAGCGCACTACATACCCAGAGGGTTTCAAGGCGCTTAGGAAGGGGAGGAGGATTATTTGTCAAATATCCACGTTTTAAGCTGCTTTCTGAACGCTAGGTGGTTCTGGGTGAGGCGAAGGTAAGCGGGGAGTGAGTTCCATGTTTTAGCAGCCAGGTATGAAAAGGATTTGCCTCCCGTGGTGGTCTTGTTGATGCGAGGTACAGTGGCGAAGGCTTGGCTGGAAGAACGTAGTTGGCGCGGGGGGTGTAGAAGGACAGTCGAGAGTTGAGGCAATCTGGTCCGATGTCGTAGAGTGATTTGTGTGCGTGGGTAAGCAGTCGGAAAGTGATCCTCTTATTGACGGGTAGCCAGTGGAGGTCTTTAAGGTGACCAGAGATGTGTTCGTTGCGTGGGATGTCTAATATGAGCCTTGCTGAGGCAGTTTGGATTCGTTGGAGTTTCTTCTGGAGTTTAGCGGTGGTACCTGCGTAGAGGGTGTTTCCGTAGTCCAGTCGGCTCGTGACCAGAGCGTGGGTGACTGTTTTCCTTGTTTCGGAGGGGATCCAGCGAAATGTTTTTCTGAGCATGCGAAGAATGTTGAAGCAGGAAGAGGATACAGCGCTGGCTTGTCTGTTCATTGAGAGTGAAGAATCCAGGATGACGCCAAGGTTCCGTGCGTGGTCTGTCGGGATGGGTGCTTTTCCGAGGGCTTCCGGCCACCAGGAGTCGTCCCAAGCAGAGGGGGATGTACCTAAGATGAGGACTTCTGTTTTGTCTGAGTTCAGTTTCAGACGGCTTTGTTTCATCCATTCTGCGACTTCTTTCATTCCTTCGTGTAGGTTAGATTTGGCGGTGCTGGGGTCCTTGGTGAGAGAAAGGATCAGTTGAGTGTCATCCGCGTAAGAGATGATGTTGAGGTTGTGTTGGCGGGCGATGGCCGCGAGGGGGCTCATGTATACGTTGAAGAGGGTGGGACTGAGTGAGGATCCTTGAGGTACGCCGCAGATGACTTCAGAGGCCTTGGACTTGAATGGAGGAAGGCGGACTCTCTGGGTTCTTCCGGTGAGGAACGAGGTGATCCATTCAAGTGCTTTTCCTTGGATTCCGATGTTATTGAGGCGTTGTAGCAGGGTGCAGTGGCAGACTGTGTCGAATGCTGCAGATAGGTCGAGGAGGATGAGGGCGACTGTGTCTCCATTGTCCAGTACAGTTCGAATGTCGTCTGTTGCTGCGATGAGGGCGGTCTCAGTGCTGTGTTTTGCTCGGAAGCCAGACTGTGAGGGGTCGAGGGATTTGTTGGCTTCGAGGAAGGCGGCGAGCTGGTTGTTGACGGCTTTCTCGATGACTTTGGCCGGGAATGGAAGAAGCGAGATGGGGCGGTAATTTTTGAGTTCGGTGGGGTCCGCTGTTGGTTTTTTCAGAAGGGCGGTGAGTTCAGCGTGTTTCCAGTCTTCCGGGAAGGTGGCGGAGTTGAAGGAGCAGTTGATGACGTCTCGGAGGTGCGGTGCTATGACGGAGTCTGCTTTGTTGAAGATGTGGTGAGGGCATGGGTCTGTGGGGGATCCAGAGTGGATGGAATTCATCAGACGGATGGTTTCCTCAGTGGAGATTGGGTTCCAGGCGTTAAGGGTGTTTACGGGGGGAAGATGGTCAGCAGATGGTAGGGTGGGTTGGTTTCCGGGTTGGTTGTCAAAGCTGTTGTGGATGTCTGCAATCTTGTTGTGGAAAAAAGAGGCTAGGGAGTCGCAGAGGGTTTGAGAGGGGGTGATGTCGTTGGAGTTGGCCGAGGGGTTGGAAAATTCCTTGACGATGTTGAAAAGTTCCTTGCTGTTGTGGGTGTTGTTGTCAAGTCGATCCTTGAATGCTGTTTTCTTGGCTTTCCGGATCAGTTGGTGGTGAGTGCGGGTGGCGCTTTTGAAGGCGTCCTTGGTGCTGGTGGATGGTTTTTTTTTCCAGGCCTTTTCAAGGGAGCGGCAGAGTTTCTTGGATTTCTTGAGGTCATCGTTGAACCATGAGGCCTTCTTGCTGCCAGGTTTGCTTTGACGTTTTTTCAGTGGTGCTAAGGTGTCGGCGGTGTTGGATAACCATAGGGTGAGGTTGGCGGCGGCTTCGTTGGCGTTAGAAGAGAGGGCTGGGGATTTTCGAAGGAGCGATGCGGAGATTTGGTCCGTGGTGATTTTGTTCCAGTTTCTTTGCAGGGTAGGTTGGGAGTGGTTGATGGGTTTCGGCTTGTTGTAGGTGAAGTGAACGCAGCTGTGGTCGGTCCATAGGAGATCCGTAGTGTGGTTGAAGGAGACATGAATGCTGGAAGTGAAGATGGGGTCGAGTGTGTGACCTGCGATGTGGGTGGGGGAAGTGACTAGTTGTTTAAGTCCGAGGTTGGCGAGGTTGTCCACGAGGGTGGCGGTGTTGTGGTCGTTTATCTTTTCAAGGTGAAAGTTGAGGTCTCCCAGAAGAATATAGTCTTTGGAGGGGAGCGTGTGTGGAGAGATGAAGTCCGTGATGTCTTCACTGAATTTTGCGCGGGGTCCTGGTGGTCTGTAGAGGAGAGTGCCTCTAAGTGTGGTTTTGGGGTCGATGTGGATCTGGAAGTGAAGGTGTTCGGAGTTGGCGAGGTTGGCATCAGAGCTGGTTGAGATGCGGATAGATTTCTTATGGACGATAGCGATTCCTCCTCCTGTGTGGCTGGTACGGTCTTTGCGAGTGATCTTATAGTCTTCAGGGATGGCAATGGTGATGTCCGGTGCGGAGGAAGCATTCATCCATGTTTCCGTAAGGAAGGCGATGTCCGGAGAGATGGTGTCTAGTAGATTCCATAAGTCAATGGCATGCCTGTGGACTGATCGGGTGTTGAGAAGGATGCATTGTAGGTGGTTGGGGTCGGGAATCTGTGGTGTGGTCGTAGCGGAGATGCTGTTGGTGCCGCTGTATTTGCAGGAGTAGCAAGAGAAAGGTCCATGGGTGTGTCCAGGAGCGGCTTGGACGCAGGTGGGGGCGCGACCGGGGTTAAGGGCTAGGAGGGTGGCGGCATCGTAGGTAATGCGGGAGGGTTGGGCAGCGCGAGGGGCAGGGGGTCTGGCGCTGGGCGCGGTCCAGGCGCGGACGGGCGTAGAGCGGGAGTATGTATATTTCTTAAATTTGGGAAGAGATAGCCAGCTTTATAATGATGCTAGCAAGGAGTTGTCCAGCAATCTCATCATAATAAATGGTGCTGGAAGTACAAATGGACAATCACCTGATCCTGCCTCGATATGGCACAGATCCAACCCGGGAGCTGTCCTGCGGCGTGACAACTAGGGAGCTCTATAGAGAGCTTTTTTAAAACAAAATCGCTATGAGGCAGAACCTATTAGGGTAATATTTAAACGATTGAACTACACGTCTCAAGAAGCCATGGATGATTAAGCCCACCAGAGGGCGCTATAAACGCCATTTCAGTGACTGCTTTCTATCGTATCTGCCCATTGGCATGATGCTCGCGAGTTAACTTCAAAACGTGTTGGGCTAACCGTGGAAATACTTGGTGGTGCTTAAATAAAAAATGCTGCCGGAGGCTCGATTCACCTGCTTTGAGTGTGTCTTGAATTGTGGGTTGCTCTTTTGGATGAGATTATACCGGCCTGCACCCAGGTCGGCAAGACTGCACCGCCGCAAGATATCAAAGCAGACTGCTGACACAGATACACTGTCAGATACACTGTTTCACACAGCAGAGAATAGGTTTGCCTTATAGATACCGGCTGCACGACTAGGGAGCCCAAGGGAGACCTTTTTTTAAAACAAAATCGCTATGAGGCAGAACCTATTAGGGTAATATTTTAACGTTAGAACTACAAGTCCCAAGAAGCCATGGATAATTAAGCCCACCAGAGGGCGATATAAATGACATTTCAGTGGCTGCTTTCTATCGTATCTGCATATTTACATAATGCCTGTGATCAAGGAGGTAACTTCGAAACGCATTGGGCTAACTGTTGGAATACTTGATGGTGCTTTCCAGTGGTGCTTACAGCCCTCGCAGATGCACCCATGAACCCATACACCCACTAAATCACCCACTCACAGATCTATGCAGGGAGTTAAGCCCCCACCCACCCACACAGACACTCAAGCATCCATAAAGGAACTCAGAAAACCACTCAATAACCCATATAGACACTCATGTAGCTAGTCCCCAACCCATGCATACACTTTCACACCAACTGACTGACTGATACAGACATTCGCAAAGATTAGTCATTCACCCATGCATTTACTAAGACACGTTTAATAACTCACCTACACAGTCAGACATGCACCCACAAAATCATCCAAACAGACACTCATAAACCCACTCATTCTTCGAATACACCTTGCCGTACATATAGATTATATTCTTAAACTTTTCAGAAACACTCAGTCACTGGATGATGTCATCAGAGATGACATTGTCATTTGAAATGTCATCAGTGCTGTCACTGACTTTGTCATAACTGATGTAATATGTGAGGTCGTCAGCAGTACATTGCGGGCCCCGACTTATAATTAGCTCAACTAACTATAACAACCAAATTTCTCTGGTTTTGTATGAGTGAAATGTCCAACTAACTATAACGTGAATTTCTATGTTTTTTTAGACGCTAATTTCTAACTATAACATCCCTGAAACCTCTGATTTTTTTCAGTTAAATGCTAATTTCTGACTATGCCTACAGAGGTAGGACATGTGCAGAAAGAGGAAGAAAGGCGCAGAAAGAAGCAAGAGAAATGCAGAAAGAGGCAACAGAAGTCCAGAAAGAGGAAGAAAGGTGCAGAAAGAAGCAAGAGATATGCAGAAAGAACCAACAGAGTTGCAGAAAGAGACCTTGTTGCAAAGTCATCCTGTGCCCTGGACACCCCCCAACCTTTTGCTGACTGGTATTGGTGGTAACTGACTCTGACTGACCCTGGACTCTGCGTAACCAGGCCCGGATCCAGTGCTATGCTGCAAGACACTTAGAATACAGTGAAAACACCTACACACACTAAGGTATACTATGGGTTGGGGTACCACTGTGTTTGGCATGACCTCCCCTATAAGGCCCTAGTACATAATAGGGCAGGTGGATTAAAACTACGTCTAAGTCCCTAGCACATCATGGGGCATGGCAGTCTAGAGGCCAGCAGTCCTTTTCTGCACTTGCATGTGCGCACTGCTGAGCTTGAGGTCAGTTTAAAAGTAGCCCTGTGTGTGCAGAAAGAGGCAAGAGAGGTGAAGTAAGAGGCAAGAGAGTTACAGAAAGAGGGAAGAAGGGTGCAGAAAGAGGTAAACAAGGTGCAGAAAGACGCAACTGAGGTGCATAAAGAGGCAAGAGAAGTTCAGAAAGAGGCAGCAGAAGTGCAGGAACAGGCAGAAGAAGTACAGAAAGAGGGAACAGGGGTACAGAAAGAGAGAAGAGGAGTGCCAAAAGAGGCAAGAGGGGTACAGAAAGTTGCAATAAAGGCACAGAAAGAAGCAAGAGCAGTACAGTAAGAAACAGAGGAGGCAAGAGCGGTACAGAAAGAGGCAAATGAAGAGCAGAAACAAGCAAAAGAGATACAGAAAGAGGCCAGAGGGGCTCAGAAAGAGGCAATAGATGTCCAGAAACAGGCAAATGAGGTGCACAAAGAGGGACAAAGGATGCAGAAAGAGGCAAGTGGGGTGCAGAAAGATGTAAGAGAGATGTAGAGAGAAGCAAGAGAGGTACAGAAAGATGCAATCGGGTGTAGAAAGAGACAAGAGACACACAGAAAAAACCAAAAGAGTTTCGGAAAGATACAAGAGGGGTACAGAAAGAGGCAAGAGAGGAGCAGAAAGAGGCAAGAGAGGTGCACACAGAGGCACAAAGGGTACAGAAATGTGTAAGAAAGGTGCAGATAGAAGCAAAATAAGTACAGAAAGAAACAATAGAGGTGCAGAAAGAGTCAATAGGGGTGCATAAAGAGGGAAGAGGTGTGTAGAAATTTGCAAGAGGGATGCAGAAATATGCAAGACAGGTGCAGAAAGAAACAAGAGCAGTACAGACACAACCAAGAGAGGTACAGAAAGAGGCAAAAGGGGTATAGAATGAGGGAAGAGAAGTGCAGAAGCAAGCAATGAAGGTGCAGAAAGAGACAAGAGAACTGTAGAAAGATGTAAGAGAGTACAGAAAGAGGGAAAAGGGGCGCAGAAAGAGGGAAAAGGGGTGCAAAAAGAGGCAAGAGAGGTGCAGAAAGATGGAAGAGAAGTGTAGAAAGAGGGAAGACGGGTGCAGAAAGAGGCAATAGGGGTGCTGAAAGAAGCAACAGAAGTGCAGAAAGAGGCAAGAGAAGTTCAGAAAGAGGCAGCAGAGATGCAGAAAAAGGCAGAAGAAGTACAGAAAGATGGAACAGGGGTGCAGAAAGAGAGTGTTGAAAGAGGCAAGAGAGGTGCCGAAGAAGGCAAGAGAGCCACAGAAAGAGGCAAGAGAATTGCAGAACGAGGCAAGTGAGCTGCAGAAGGAGGCAAGAGGACTTCAGAAAGAGGCAAGAGAGTTGCAGATACAGGCAAAAGAGGTGCTGAAAGATGAAAAGGGTGTGCAGACTGAGGCAAGAAGGTACAGAAAAAAGCAAAAGAGGAGCGGGAAGACACAGAGGAATGCAGAAAGAGGCAATAGAGGAGCAGATAGAGGCAAAAGAGGTGCACACAGAGGCACGAAGGGTACAGAAATGTATAAGAGAGGTGCAGATAGAAGCAAAAGAAGCACAGAAAGAAGCAGTAGAGGTACAGGAAGAGGCAATGGGGTGCAGAAAGAAGCAATAGAAGTGCAGAAAGAAGGTACAGAGGTGCAGAAAGAGGCAAGAGGGGTGCAGACAGAGGCAAGAGAGGTGCAGAAAGAGGGAAGCGGGGTGTAGAAATTTGCAAGAGGGGTGCAGAAATGTGCAATACAGGTGCAGAAAGAAACAAGAGCCGTACAGACATAACCAAGAGAGGTGCAGAAAGAGGCAAGAGGGGTAAAGAAAGAGACAAGAGAACTGTAGAAAGATGTAAGAGAGTTGCAGAAGCAGCCAACAGCTGTGCAGAAAGAGGGAAAAGGAGTGCAGAAAGAGTCAATAGAGGTGCAGAAAGAGGCAAGAGATGTGCTGGAAGAGGCAACAGAAGTGCAGAAAGAGGCAAAAGAAGTTCAGAAAGATGTAGCAAAGGTGCAGAAACAGGCAGAAGAAATACAGAAAGAGGGAACAAGGCTGAAGAAAAAGTGTGTTGAAAGAGGCAAGAGAGGTGCAGAAAGAGTCAAGTGAGGTGCAGCTACAGGTAAAAGGGGTACAGAAAGAGGGAACAGGTGCAAAAAACTGGGAAAATGGTTGCTGAAAGAGGCAAGAGGGGTGCAGAAAGAAGCAACAGAGGTGCAGAAAGAAGCAACAGAGGTGCAGAAAGAGCTAGGAGGGGTGTAGCATGAGGCAAGAGAAGTGAGGAACGTAACAACAGAGGTGCAGAAACAGGCAGAAGAAATACAGAAAGAAGGAACAGGGGTGCAGATAAATAGTGTAGAAAAGAGGCAAGAGATGTCCAGAGAGAGGCAAATGAGATACACAAAGAGGGAAGAAGGATGCAGAAAGAGGCAAGTGGGGTGCAGAAAGATTTAAGAGAGGTGTAGAGAGAAGCAAGAGAGGTACAGAAAGAGGAAATCGGGGTGCAGAAAGAGTCAAGAGACACGCAGAAAAAAGCAAAAGAGGTACACAAAGACACAAGAGGGGAACAGAAAGAGGCCAGAGAGGAGCAGAAAGAGGCACGATAGGTGCACAAAGGGTGCAGAAATGTGTAAGAGAGGTGCAGTTAGAAGCAAACGAAGTACAGAAAGAAGCAATAGAGGTGCAGAAAGAGCCAATAGGGGTGCAGAAAGAGGGAAGAGGCATGTAGAAATTTGCAAGAAGGGTGCATAAATGTTCAAGACAGATGCAGAAAGAAACAAGAGCAGCACAGAAACAACCAAGAGAGGTGCGGAAAGAGGCAAGAGGGGTATAGAAAGAGGGAAGAGAAGTGCAGAAAGAAGCAACTGAGGTGCAGAAAGAGACAAGAGAACTGTAGAAAGATGTAAGAGAGTGCAGAAAGAGGGGAAAGGGGTACAGAAAGACAGAAAAGGGGTGCAGGAAAAGGCAAGAGAGGTGCAGAAAGATGGAAGAGAGGTTTAGAAAGAGGGAAGAAGAGTGCAGAAAGAGGCAAGAGGGGTGCTGAAAAAAGCAACAGAAGTGCAGAAAGAGGCAAGAGAAGTTCAGAAAGAGGCAGCAGAGGTGCAGAAAAAGGCAGAAGAAGCACAGAAAGAGGGAACAGGGGTGCAGAAAGAGTGTGTTGGAAAAGGCAAGAGAGGTACAGAAGAAGACAAGAGAGCCACAGAAAGAGGCAAGAGAATTGCAGAAAGAGGCAAGGGAGGTGTAGAAGGAGGCAAGAGGACTTCAGAAAGAGGCATGAGAGGTGCAGATACAGGCAAAAGGGGTGCAGAAAGAGGGAATAGATGGTCAGACTGAGGCAAGAGAGGTGCAGAATATAGCAAACGAGGTGCAGAAAGACACAGAGGGGTGCAGAAAGAGGCAAGAGAGGTGCACACAGAGGCATGAAGGGTACGGAAATGTGTGAGAGAGGTGCAGATAGAAGCAAAAGAAGTGCAGAAAGAAGCAAGAGAAGTGCAGAAAGAAGGAACAGAGGTATAGAAAGAGGCAAGAGGGGTGCAGACAGAGGCAAAAGAGGTGCAGAAAGAGGGAAGAGGGGTGTAGAAATTTGCCAGAGGGGTGCAGGAATCGTCAAGACAGGTGCAGAAAGAAGCAATAGAGGTGCAGAAAGAGACAAGAGAACTGTAGAAAGATGCAAGAGAGTTGCAGAAGCAGACAATAGTTGTGAAGAAATAGGGAAAAGGAGTGCAGAAAGAGGCACTAGATTGCAGAAAGAGGCAAGAGAGGTGCTGAAAGAAGCAACAGAAGTGCAGAAAGAGGCAAAAGAGATGTTCGGAAAGAAGTAGCAGAGGTGCAGAAACAGGCAGAAAAAATACAGAAAGAAGGAACAGGGGTGCAGAACAAGTATGTTGAAAGAGGCAAGAGAGGTGCAGAAGGAGGCAAAAGTACTACAGAAAGAAGCAAGGGAATTGCAGAAAGAGGCAAGTGAGGTGCAGATACAGGCAAAAGGGGTACAGAAAGAGGGAACAGATAGGCAGACTGAGGCAAGAGAGGTGTAGAAAATGGGAAGATGGTTGCTGAAAGAGGCAAGAGGGGTGCAGAAAGATGCAACAGAGGTGCAGAAAGAGGTAAGAGGGGTGCAGCATGAGGCAAGAGAAGTGAGGAAGGAAACAACAGAGATGCAGAAAGAGGCAAGAGAAGTTTAGAAAGAGGCAAGAGAGGTGTAGAAACAAGCAGGAGAGGTGTAGAAAGAGCGAACAGGGGTGCAGAAAGAGGCAAGAGGGGTACAGGAAGAATCAAGTGAAGTTCAGAAAGAGACAAGAGAGGTGCAGAAAGAGGTAAGAGGGGTACAGAAAGAGGCAAGAGATGTTCAGAAGGTGGAAGAGATGAGCAGAAACAGGCACAAGAAGTGCATAAAGAAAGAAAGTTGCAGAAAGTAGCAACAGAAATACAAAAGTGGCAAGAAAGGCGCAGAAAGAAACAAGAGTGGTTTGTACACCATTAGTACCAATTTAACACCCACATTTAGCAATAAGTAACAGGTGACCATTCTAGGTTTAAAAAGGGCCTTCCACCATGCTATAACACTTGTTGCTACATTTTTGGTAACGTTTGAGCTGGTTGAGCTAGAAACAAGGCTTTTTTGTTTCAATCTGAAGATTAGGCAGCAGATGATGGATTATGTGGCTAATGCAGGAAAATGTATAATTGGGGTACACCACTCTGCAAATGCGCCTTTTGGTACACTGCTAGTGGTGTGATGAGGTCTTCTTGTGTCCTGAGGATCTCTGGACTGAAGTGGACTTCATCCCCGAGCAGCAGTGCACCAGGGGATGTGTTTGCAGCGTGGTGTAAAAAGGGGGCATGGCCTTGGACCACTCTAAGCAGTCCACCTGTGTGGGGCTTACTAGAGATAACAGGAGGACTAGTTGGCTCCCAGGGACCCGAAGGAGGCAAGGGGCTTCATCCCCCAACCAAGAGTGTTTCAGGAGGTGCATTTGCAGAGTGGTAGACAAAGGGTGTGTGGCCTGTGTCCACCTCTTAGCAATTCCACTGAGTGGATAATACTGTGGATAACAGGTAGGTAGGCTAGTTGGCACCTAACAAAGCCCAGCAGCAAAGGGGACTTAAATCCCCATCAAAGAACACACCAGGGAGCGTGTTTGCAGACTGGTGGGCAAAGGGGGTGTGGCCTGCTATGTGAACTTACCAATGCTGCTGTGTGGGACTTACTGGCAGTAATAGGAGGAGTAGTTGGCCCCCAAGGTTGTCCTTGGAGGCCAACTACCCCTCCTGTTATCTCCTGTAAGTCCCTCACAGTGGGATGTCTAAGAGGTGTTTGGAGGCCATTCACCTCTTTCTCCACAACTCTACAAATGTGCCCACTGGCACACTATAGGTTGGGGGATGAAGTTCACCTTAATCCTGAAGGACTTTGGGGGTAAAGAAACCCTCCTGGTACCTCCTGTAAGTCCCACGCAGCAGAATTCCTGAGCACTGGTCAGAGGCTCAGCCCCCTTTCCACACCACACTGCAATCGCTAATACCAGTTAAATAAGCATCTGCAATGTAATAGGTCACACATTTGCAAGAGTTAGAGCTATTGACGTTGTAAATGTAAATTTGTTTACTAATTTTTGGGGGAGTGGAATGAATGTATGTTGTGTGCAGTGAAATTACAAAGTATATTGTGCAGTGAAATTATATGTATTGAAAGTATGTGGCATTTAGGTATTATGTAGAGTGGGATTATGTGTTATGGACATGCATTTTTATTGTCATGTAGTTATTAAAAATGTAAATTCAGTGGGTGACAATGTTTTTAACTGTTTATTGAATGTCAAGTATTGTGTTTGTAGGGGACAAGTTACTCTAATGGTCTTCTCTGAATAATTATGAAACATATATGTTGGTATTAATTGTATTTTAATGTATATAGCGAATATTAGTATGACCCATGTGTGGAATAGTGCTTTGATGGTTTTAAAAACTTTTTAACCAAATAAAGCTTATTGTTGTTGTTGTTAATGTTGTTGTTGTGTTATGGAGAGTAATTATGTGGTATGATAGTCTGTGTTGTGGAGTGGTAACCTCACGTTTAGTCTTCCTTTTTTCCATAGAAGCTAAACTATAAACTCAATGACATAAAAAAGAAGGATCCACTGATGAGCACTTATGGACCTAGTCAGAGGTATGAGCAGCGGCATTGGAATTATGATGTTTGGCTGCACCACCTTTCACGCTATTATACATTTTCCACATTAGCCACGTAATAAATCATCTGCTGCATAACCTGCAGATTTGAACAAAAAAAACCTTGGGGCATGCATCACCCTATCAACAACAGGGTGCTAAGATGCAAAAGCACATGTTAGTACCCCTCTTGCTTCTTTCTGTTGGTTCTTTCTGCACTGCTCTTGCTTCTATCTGCTACTCTCTTCCACACTTTTGCACCCTCTTGCCCCTTTCTGCACCTTTGTTAGTTCTTTCTCTCTCTCTCTTGCTTCTGTGTAAGCCCCTGTTCCCTCTTCGTGCACCCCATTTGCCTGTTTCTGCAATTTTCTTGCCTGTTTCTGCAACTCTCTTGCCTCTTTCTGCACCTCTGTTGCTGCTTTCTGCACTTCTCTAGCTTTTTTCTCTACCTTTCTTACTTCATTATGCACCCCTCATTCCTCTTTCTGCACCATTCCTCTCTCTTTGTGCAACGCTCTTGCCTTTTTCAGCATCCCTCTTTGCTTATACCGCATCTTTTTTGCTTGTTTCTGCACTTCTTTTGCCTCTTTCTGTACCCCTCTTGCCTCCTACTGCACTTCTGTTGTTTCCTACTGCACTGCTCCTGCTTCTTTCTGCACCTCTCTTGCACATTTCTACACCCCTTTTGCCTCTTTCTGTACCCCTTTTGCCTCCTTCTGTACCTGTGTTGGTTCGCTCTGCAAAGCTCTTACTTTTTCTGCACCTCTTTTGCCTGTTTCTGCAACTCTTTGCCTTTTTCTGCACTTCCCTTGCCTGCTTCTGCACCTCTGTTGCTTGTTTATTGCACTTCTTTTGCTCCTTTCTGCATCCTTCTTCCATCTTTCTACTCCTCTCTTCCCTCTTACTGCCCATCTCATGCCTGGTCCTGCAACTCTCTTGCCTCTTTCTGCACCTCTGTTGCTTCTTTCTACACTTCTCTTGCACCTCTGTTGCTTCTTTCTGCACTTCTCTTGCTTCTTTCTACGCCTCTCTTACTTCATTCTGCACCCCTCATGCCTTTTTCTGCACCCTTCTTCCCTTTTCTGGCACGTCTCTTGGTACTTTCTGCACTGCTCCTGCCTCTTTCTGCACCCCTTTTGCTTTTTCTGCACCTCTTTTGCTTCTTTCTGCACTGCTCTTGCTTCTGTCTGTTACTCTCTTGCACATATCTGCACCCCTCTTGCCGCTTTATGCATCTCAGATGGTTGTTTCTGCACCTCTCTTGTGCCTGTCTGCACCCCTGTTCTGTCTTTCTGCACCTATTTAGCCTGTTTCTGTAAATCTCTTGCCTCTTTCCTTACTTTTCTTACCATATTGCACACCGCTGTTTCTTCCTCCTGCACTTCTCTTGCCTCTTTCGGTACCCCCTTGCCCTTTTCTGCACCTATGTTGCTTCTTTCTGCACTTCTCTTGTTTCTTTCTACACCTCTCTTGCTTCTTTCTGCACCCCACTTGCTTCTTTGTGCACCTTATTTCCCTCTTTGTGCACTGCTCTTGCCTTTTTCTGCACCTCTATTGCTTCTTTCTGCACCCCTCTTGCCTTTTGTCTCCATCTCTTTTGCTTGTTTCTACACTTCTTTTGCCTCTTTCTGTTCTCCTCTTGCCTACTTCTGCACTCCTGTTGTTTCTTACTGTCCTTGTTTTTTTTGTGTTTTTTTGTCCTCATTTGCCACTCCTCACCCCTTTCTCCCGCGATAGCACCCTAGGGCGATTTCATCTCATATGATAGAAATTATGCTCTCTTGGGAGGAAGTGCACTCCCTTGACCGGCCTTCCTTAAAGCATGTTTCCTCCGAGATTTTGGAGAGGCTTAATCATAGGACTTTCTTCCACCATTACCTTCACCAATTTCCCCCTTACCCATCACCCATAACAATTTAAGAACGGAGTTCAAAATCTGTACCTCTTCTTATGCTGACTGACCATATCCAGCTTTGCTACAGCCCTCATAGCTCTTATCCAAGTCAAATCTGACGGAGGATCAGCAGAAACACACATCCTGCAGATTTCCCTCCGGGCCAACAGTATAGCATAGAACACCAACTTTGCTTTATCATCCAAGCCCTTACCTTTTAGGCCCGCTCTTCCGTCATAACAAGTTCAGGGCTTACCTCAATAAATTGGGCCAGTGCAGCTGACAAGCATTTACTCACGTCACCCCAGAAATCCTTTATTGCCGGGCATGTAACAAGTTCCTATCATTCTCATTTGGGCTGCTGCATTTGGGGCATCTCACAATTCCGCCATCTTAAAATTTCGCCAGTTTCTTTGGAGACCAATACGCCCTGTGGAGAGTGAACAAGTGGTTCCTTCTTAAATTCGCAGGTTTTACCACCTTATAAAGAATCAACATAGTTACTTGCCATTGGTCTTCTGTAGCAATCCTCGGCAAGCACTCTCCCCACAGTCTCTCCGGCAATGTAAACGGTCCATCCTCCATTTCCACTATTGCCCAGTACCACGCCGCCACTTCTTTTTTAATCGGAGCCTCCAACACCAGCTTCTCTTCAAACTCATTATATAGCCCAATTAAGTGTTCTTTCCCGGCAGCCCAGCTTTGTATCTGGAGATATTTAAACTTTGAAAACTTACGCCCCCACTCCTGTTCACAATAGCTCCACGGCAATAAGCTACCATCTATAAACAGATCCCCCCATCTCTGAGGGCCCTCTACTTTTAGTGTCCTTGCCAGAGCATCCTCAGCCCAACTCGGGGCACCTGGTGATTCCCAAATCGGTGCTCTTGCACTAAAATATGGTATTCTTATGGCCCTCCTAATTCTATACCAGACTGTCGCCAGATCCTTCAGCACTTTTAATCTTACTTTTTTAAAGTACTTTGGGTCGGAAAATTTATACATAAATCCATTCTGCTTAATCTTCTCAACTCTCAGCATTGCAGACAATAGTTCGCCGATAACCAAACTCCCTGGCGTGCCAAGGAGCATTCTGCAATTCTTAAGCCGAAAAGCCCAAGAATAGATCTGGAAGTCTGGGGCAGCCAAACCTCCTTTCAAAAGTCTTCTCCTGATTTTTTCCCAAGATAAGCGCGTTCCCTTAGATGCCCAAATAAATGACCCAATCTCACTCTGCAAAACCCTCCTTCTCAAACATAAGAGGGAGTGAGTAAAATAAAAAAGTTATCTTAGGTAGCGCCATCATCTTCACCAAATTGACGCGACCGTACATTGTTAACAGCAGATGGGACCAGCCCCTCATGGCCAAAGAAATTTCCTTCCTGACTTTGGCAAAGTTGACTTTGGTGAGATCCTTTATGTCCTGAGTAATTTGAACCCCTAGGTACCTGATCTCTTTTTTGCCAATTATATCCTCTGTTGCCAAATGCCAGGACATAATTTCTGTTTTATCAGCATTTAACCGATATCTCGAAACTTCACCAAATTTCTTCGTAATAGAGGCCAAAGTTTGGTGCAAATTTGATGTTAAAATTACTATATCCTCTGCATACAGCCCGATCTTTTTAGCCCATCCCTGAAACTCAAAGGGGGGAATCATGTATGCCTCTCTAATTCTACAAGCTAACGGTTCAATATAAAGATCAAACAAGAGAGGGGATAGGGGGCATCCCTGCCTTGTACCCCTCATTACCTTTATTGGCTTAGTTAATACCCCATTTACTAATACTCTCGAAGTAGGTAAAACACCCAATTAACACGATCAAACGCCTTGGCAGCTTCAAGAGCAACTACCGCCAAGGGAAGATTATGTGTGACAGTCACATCAATGCTACCTATCAGGGAAAAACGTTAGCTCCTTTAAATACTTGCCTTGAATGAACCCCTTCTGGTCCTCGTGGATGAGATAGGGAACAACTCTACAAAGCCTGTCCGCCATAATCTTAGCAAACAGCTTGTAATCACTGTTTAGGAGCGATATAGGCCTATACGAGTCCATGTATTTTGGTGATTTCCCAGGTTTAAGAATGACTATAATGTTAGCCTCATTCCATGATGGGGGGAGAGCCGCCTTTCCCACAAAGACCTCATTAAAACCTTGGTTAATAACAATGCCAGACTCCCGCCCAAGACCTTATAAACCTCAACAGTCTGGACCTGGTGCCTTCCCTTTCTTAGCCTGATTAATAGCCTCCTCTACTTCTCCCTGCCTGATCTCCTGATTCAAAAACTCCTGAAGCTCTTCTGTCAATGGATCTAAGACTTGTATCCACTTACCTATCTCCTGCTTATCCGGAACTAGATCTTCCCCTTAAACCTCATCAAAATATCTATAGAAGGCATCAACAATGTCTTTCGTATCTGTAACTGAATGTCCTGGCTCCCCTTCTTTCGCTTATTTAATCGTGTTTCTTATCCGGTCCCTCCTGGCTTTCCAAGCTAATAATTTACTTGTGCCTTCTCCATATTCAAAATGCACTGATTGACAGGCCTCCCATTTTTCCTTAACCCTGTTGGTGACCACCGTGGCTATCTCCTCTTTCAATTCTGCCAGTTCATGAACAGTTTTTTCCTTTACCAGAGTGTTCCCCATGTTCACCATTACAGCCTCCTTCTGACGGATTTCCTTTTCTAAACACTCTACTCTGTTATAATACGCTCTTCTTCTCCTTGCATCCATATCTCCCAACCTACCCCGAAGAAATGCCTTGGCCGCCTCCAAAACACTGTCTATCTCTGCTGAACCTACATTCTGCTCAACAAATCCATCCACTTCCTGCCTACGACTCTCCATTACCTCATGGTCATACAGCACTGTACGGTCTCGCCTCCAGACTGAACCCGAATCGCAAGTCCCTATCCTGAGCTCCAAAGTGACCGCTGAGTGATCTGATAAATGCACCCCCACGTGCAAAGTCTGTTTCACTCTATCCATTAGTCTCATGTCTATTAGGATGTAATCAATCCGAGATCTGTGGCTATACTTTTTATTATAGTACATATAACTTAATACCTGCCAAGACCTCTGTCTCCATACGTCACATAGACCAAACTGGTCTATCAAGCCCTTTACTCTAGATTACATTTTACTATTTACCTGGGCCCTGCTATTGGCTGATCTATCTAACTTATTATCGAGCACTGTGTTGAAATTGCCGGCAAAAATAATAATATAACCTGTGAGACCCATCATTTCCTTAACTAGCTCATCTATGGGTCCAACATCGTCTTGGTTTGGACCATAATAACCTATAATATTATACACAAGGCCGTTCATTATCAAATTTACAATCAGCCACCTACCTTTAACGTCCGCCACCTTACCCTCAACGACACAATCTAACCCTTGCCTAACCAACAGTGCAATACCTTTAGTTACCGCCACTTGTGGTGTATAGAAGACATGCTTTAACCAGCGCAGTGATCCAATGAATTTCTTACTCTCTTCCTCTGTTGAATGGGTCTCCTGTAAAATAATAATATGCACAGGGAGATCTCTCAAATATTTCATAATCCTGTCCCTTCTAGATTTAACCCATAGGTCATTCACATTCCATGACATCCAAGTCACCACCGCTGCACTACCGTCCACCATCCCACGCCCACTCCCTTCTCTTCAACACCCTGGTGAAAAGGTAGTTCATGAGAACATTTTTTATATTTTTCCCCATATCCCTTCCAGCCCAGCCCCCTTTCCTACCACCCTACCCTCCCCTACCCCTCCCCCTCCCTGGAAAACCCAACCAGCTTCCTTAGGCCCAACCTAGGCCCTTCGAGTGCCTGTTTTTGGGAGGCCGTGTTTTTCTCTACATATCACTTTCCAGCTACAAAAAGACCTCTACATGACTAGTGCTTTTTTCTCACATACCTTATATCATTTTGATCTTTCCACTTTTACCCCCTTTACAGCCTTCCGCTTTGACACTGTTCCAAAATGCCATCTACATCTTCCAAAAATCTGAAAGTATACATTTTGTTCTTCCACATGACTTTTAAAAAAGCTGGGAATTTCAATTGCACAGTGGCTCCCAAACTCCTTAGTGGTTTAATTCTTTTGCCCAACTCCCACTGTCTATTTGCAGTTACCACAGAAAGGTCGGACCTGACCACTACTCTCGCTTCCCCCACCATCAATGCACCCTTCTTCAATGCCGCGGCAAGGATCTTTTCTTTTAGGCTGTAAGTTAAGAAATTTATCAGGATCCTTCTAGGCTTTGAGAGATTTGGGTACAGTCTGAAAGGGTCTTGGTGTATCCTCTGAATATCCAGAGAAATCTCCTCTTCCGTTTCCTCTATCTGCAGTTCTGTTTTTAATAAATGAACAACGTACCCTTATATATTGTCTCCTTCTTTCCCCTCCGGAAGTTTCAAGATTTTTAAATTGTTCCTACGCTGCATATTTTCTAATTTCTCTAAGCGATCCTCATGCACCATTTCCCTGTATCTAACCTCCTCTAGCTCTTTGCTGTGTTCCTCAACCTTACCTCGAATCTCCTTGATTTCTAACTCCAATGCTTCCGTACGGATATTCAACTCATCAAACTTAGCCTCCAACAGTCCACATGCCTCCCTAATCCCTTCTTCATTAACCTTTGACACCTCAAAACCTCTGTGTACATCCAAGTCGAGCTTCTTTAGTAGGAAAATAATCGCACTGTCTGAATTCTCAGCTCCCAAGAGGCTCTCATTGCCCCCTCCATCACCGCCTAGTTCTTAGGCACAACTTAGTGCCTCTAACAAGGTGGGGGGGTCCCCTTCTCCTGTCTCCCAGGTTCTTCACTGGCTCCCAAACCGTCCTGCTCAACCCTTGCTACCTCTTGATTATCTTCCTCCATCTCTAACACTCTGTACCTATTTGGACTCAAGTAGTCTACCCAGTCTACCCAATTGTTTTCCAACCCAGTCACCTTAACACCACCTTCACCACCTTCCGCCTGTGGTATTTTCTCACTTTCCTGCTCTCTTT
Source organism: Lissotriton vulgaris (assembly GCF_964263255.1). Taxonomy (NCBI): domain Eukaryota; kingdom Metazoa; phylum Chordata; class Amphibia; order Caudata; family Salamandridae; genus Lissotriton; species Lissotriton vulgaris. The sequence continues at coordinate 1,715,553,331 of NC_141689.1, read as the reverse complement.
CCGAGTCCTCAAGATTTCCTAATAGAGCGCTATCCGGGATGAGACCTTTTGAAAGTACAAGAGTCCTGAACAGCGGCTTGAAGTAAGCTTTTAAAGAGGGGTTGACATCTATTTTTTTACCCAGTATGTCTGCCCTGTTACTTTGCCTCGTGTGTTTTTTATAGTGTTCTTCAGACTTGCTCCTATATTCCCTCTGCCGCCTTTTTGTGAACAAACTAATTTCTCCCCTTCTGCCCTTCCTGTGCTTCTCAAGGCGTACCCTGTATTTATTCTGTTAGGCTCCCTCTTAACAAATGCAATATCTCTTTTCTTGTTACTTGCACTATTCCGACAGATTTTTGAACTGGCTCCGTCCTCCCAAGCTGCATAAGTAATAATAACACTTCGTATTAGCTATGACCTTTCTGTGATTGATTTTCAGCCTAGGACTGCCGTGTAGAAGGTCAGCCCGACACAAAACACGCCACCTTCCTCCCAGGCACACGCAACCGACTTCCTAGCTGTCTGCCATGTTTCCCCCCCTGTTTCTTACTGTTCTGGCATCTTTCTGCACCTCTCTTGCAAATTGCTGCACACCTCTTGCCTCATTCTGCACCTCTGTTGGTTCTTTCTGCAACCCTCTTGCTTCTTTCTGCACCTCTGTTGCTTCTTTCTGCAACAATATTGCTTCTTTCTATACCTTTTGTGCTTCTTTCTGCACCTCTCTTGCCTCTTTCCACATCTGTTTTGAATTTTCTGCACTTCTTTTGGCTCTTCCTGCCCTCATTGCCTCTTTATGCACCTCTCTTGGTCTTTTCTATGCTGCTTTTGTTTATTTCTGTGTCTGTCTTGCAAGTTTCTGCACCCCTCTTTCTGCATCCCTCTTCCCTTTTTATGCACCTCTATTCTCTCCGTCTGCAACCCTCTTGTCTCTGTCTGCAGATCTGTTCCTTCTTTCTACTATTTTCCTACTTCTTTATGTACTTTTCTTGCTTCTTTCTGCACCTCTCTTGCTAATTTGTGAACCCCTCTGTCTGCACCTTTCTTACCTCTTTCTGCACCTTTTTTTGCTTTTTTATGCACTTATCTTGCCTCTTTCTGCAACCTTCTTGGCTCTTTCTGCACATCTGTTGGTTCTTTCGGCACTGCTTTTGCTTCTTTCTACACCTCTCGCTTCTTTCTGCATCCCACTTGCCTCTTTCTGTACCTCTCTTGCCTCTTTCTGCACAGCTCTTGCCTCTTATTGTACCTCTCTTCCCTCTTTCTGCACCCCTCTCGCCTTTTGTACATATCTCTTTTGCTTGTTTCTACACTTCTTCTGCCTCTTTCTGTTCCCCTCTTGCCTACATCTGCACCCCTGTTGTTTCTTACTGCACTGTTCTTGCATCTTTGTGCACCTCTCTTGCAAATTGCTGGACACCTCTTGCTTCTTTCTGCACTTCTTTTGCCTCATTCTATACATCTGTTGATTCTTTTATGCACTTCTCTTGCCTCTTTCTGCAACCCTTGTGCCTCTTTTTGCACCTCTATTGTTGTATTTCTATCTAGGACCCTAATTCGATATTCCCGATTCATGCCCTTATGTGGTTTTAACAAATAATATCCTTATAAATATGATGAGGATGAGATCGATACCCACTTTGAGATAGTGCTGCCCCGCTTCCCAGCATACGTCCTGTTGGGCTTGCCTAACGGGCTGATGTATCCACTAAAATCGCGCAGGGGTAGACAAATTGCTATAGCACTGGGCTCCGCCGTTCAGAACATTCTAATACACTGGCGGACTACCACTGTTCCATCTATCACGGGTTGGCTACATAGATTATGGCATGTCCTGGGCATGGAGAAATTATCACTGATGATGGCTGGGGAAGTAGATCAATTCGAGGAGTTGTGGCAGCCCTTTCATGCACTACTGGCCACCGAGTTCAGGGAACTAACCTGTCCGAGGTACCTGAGACTCTTGAGACTGACACCACCGCTGGACTTCACCGCTTAATAACCACAGGCTGGATAGGGCTAAGGGATAGGGGTGTGGGCTGAGCTCAGAAGGTTTAGCTAGACAAGACACTGGACGGGGGTACTGGGAGGGGGTAGGGGGGTAAGGGGGGGTGGGGGAGAGTTGGAGGGAACTGGTTCTTTAAAGGGGAAAGGGTACAGAGACTTCATTTCTACCTCAGGGTGTTATTTAATGTGATGTGGAAGGAAACGGAGCTCACGCAGCCTCTACTGCATTTGCAGGACACGTAGCATTATCTTGAAGATGGGCGCCCGGGGTTACAGCACAAATGTCATTGCTTGAATGTCTTTCTTATCTGTGTACTTTTTCAATAAAATACTTTAAACATAAAGGCATAGGAGTCATATCCATGTTTAGTAATAGCCCATGCAGTCCAAAACACGGCAAGGCTACTCCCATAGACTCCTAGAAAGCACAACACGTTCTTTAAACAAACCAAGCCTACAGCAGCCCAGGAATTCCCCCTGCTTCTGATTTGATTTGCACAAGAACTCCTGGAGTCCAGAAAGAACTGTTAATTCTTAGTGACCTCTTATGTCCAACCTTACGTCAAACCCGGTACCTTTCAGGTATAAATATACCAATGTTGCTTTAAGCAAACACACGGTGGTGGGGAGCAGAGTAACGTTCTACTTGTCCGGGAGCCCAGCTGTTGCCAGAGCCGAAGGAAAACGCCCCTCCCTTTGACACACTGAGAGAGACGCTGTCTTTTTCTCCAGCCGAGAAAATCCAGCTCCGGTGTTCCCAAGTCACCCTCGAAGGTTGCTGGGAGATCGAGTCCTGAGAAACGAGATACAAGACCTCCTTCATTCTATAACCAAGGTACGGAGCTGATTAAAACCTTAGAGAGAATTCTTGATTCCGATACTTGGCAAAAACCTAACTTAACTTAAAACTGCAACTTACTTACTCCTTCCCACATATTAGGCATAGGTCAGGTACACCGGGGTAGGCGTATCATAGAATCACCAGTTGAGTTCGTTAGTCAATGTTTTTATGTATGTATATATTTTATCCATTTTAAAGTAGCATATGGCTAAGAAACCATATCAATGCTTTTACAGTATTATTTCATAATACTACTTTTATTGTACGCACTTTACTTTATAATAAGTATTGCAATTTTGGCAATTCATTTCTCTTGCATGAGAAAGAAGACTGCTCAATAAAATAACACCTTTTATTGAAAACGCCCGTCTCTCTATTTCTCTGCACTCTGGTGAAATTAAGCATGCATGATTGACTGAGTGAAATAGCTGTCTATTGTTTTCACACGACTCTAGAGATACACTCTTTATTCTGAGGGAGCAAAGTTGTCATGTTTATGCGGTTGTCAGAAACTAATCCCTTCTTGTCTAAATCAGGACGCTTAAACCTTTCCTGAACATTCGAGAACGTTTCTAGTGACCTCTGAGCTAGCTGGCAAAACTAATTAAGTCTAACATATCAGTAGAGACCTCGATGACCTCAGTCCTACGCCTACACTGCTGTTTATGTTATTCCAATGCGCAGAGCCTATTGGGAATATAGGAACTACACTATATGGCGCCCAACGTTTGGTAAGGCGATAATCTAACGCAAGACACTAGAGTAACTCAGTCGTGCTTTTCACACAGACCCCTTTTTCCCGTAAAAACTCCAAAAGACGTCTGGAGTGGGTGAAAGGTTAATATCCGCCGGAACTTAGTAGGAGGAGAATCCTATGTATTAGTTTTTGGTTTAGTCAACGTTGAAGGATACAGTGTTACAAAATATTGTGCACCTAATCTTTGTTTCCTTGAAACTTGATCCCCAACAAAAAACTTTCTTTCAGTAAAATGAGGGAAAATGAAGAAGATAGAGAAGCATTAGCAACTCAACACTTAGCGGATGACACAACCATCCAAGAAAATCTCCCGGGTGCTATAATTATTCCAGTCAATATAAGAAGAACTATAACTCTTAAACTTATAAAGAATGGACTATCACCAAGAGGTGGTACGGTCATATTCATGATAGAGGCACATGAGTATCGGGAGACAGAGGTGTTCTATTCATGGATACAGTTTCCAGCAGCACACGCTGTGACAAAAGATTTCCACTATTACAAAATAGAGGAACCTCCGGATATATACACTCCTTTCTATGGCGTTGAAATCCCACTAATTTACCAAGAGCACCTGATCTGGTTTAAAGGCGCCCTAAAACATCAGAATCACATCACCAGGCATGGTCCACTAGGTAGACCAGGAGCCACGTGGCCGGTTCTAGCCAGCTACACAACACATTCAGACATTAAAACAATGTCAAGAACTCCTAGTTAAAGTAAAAGAATTAACAAAGGCATATAGAGATTTAGTTCAATTGGCAAGGTATGATATAAAGTACTTCCAGAAATTGAAGGAGACAGATATTACAGACCAACCATTTGAACTTGCCAGAATCATAGAAAAATCCTATGAAGAGCTAGGAAGAGACAGTTTGGGTGGGAAACCAATAAAACCCCATCTAACTGAAAATCCTGAAAAAACATTTATTAAAAATAATCTAAATACTCCAAAAAAGGGTTGGGATGTCATAAACAATCCACTCCCAAGGAAAAACGATTCCAGTCCAGAGGAAGGTCTCCTCAACGGAGAGAAAGATCTCCTGGCAGAGGAGGCAAGTCTCCCCAAAGGGAGCCCTCTGACAAAAGATACAGCCTTAGAGACAGAGATAAATTGAGAAAACCTGATAGATATCAAGATATTGATACACGTCCCTCTCGATCTTTTCAGACTTCCTTACAGAAATCAGAAAGAAGAGGACGGTCAGAACACAAGCAAGAGCATGTCAAGTCCAATGACAAAGAACCTGCTCATCGAAGTAAAAAATCACAATTTCCCAGAAAGAAGGTAGCAGGTATTAAAATTAAACATGCCGAGGATTCTGAGGACACAACTGAAAAACAGAGAGTGGGCCGAGACAATGCTAGACAGTGCAGCAGAAGTGACCATAGCTCGCAAGATCCTGATGAATCTTCTGGAGACAGTGGACACGAATGAATACATTCGGGTGGAAACCGCAGACACACGAGTTAGCGTGCCCCGTAAACTATATGAAATAACATTACGTATAGAGGAGGATAAAACTAGGAAAATAAAAGGTCTCTTTTGGGAGAATCTTTCTAAAGGCTATGACATCCTGTTAGCTGAAAAAGACTGGCCACCAGAGTTTGTCAAGGAGTGTCTCATGGCGAAGAAATTATTATGCCTGCCTTCTCAAATCATGTCCCGATTCATAAAAAATGCACATTTGCAAAAAAATGGGCAGTGGCCCAAGCCCCTGCATTAAACAAAAATCATGTAGGATGGGATGAGGACTCTCCTCCCCACAAAATCCATTTAAAAAATCAACCCGCTGCACAAAGGCAGTACCCAGTTAAACAAGAAGCTAAAAAGCAAGTCAGGGACATCTTAGATCAACTTGAATATCAAGAGGTGATTGAAACATGCACCTCACAAATGAACAATCCTTTGTTTCCTGTCTCCAAGCCAGACAATTCATATTGCCTAGTTTTGGACTACAGATTTTTAAACTCCTGCTGCAAAACGTTTGCAGTACAAAACTGACACAGTGCAGCACTAATGAACAACATCGTGCGAAAAAAATATAAAACAACATTAGACATCTCTAATGGATTCTTATGTCAAAACATTGCACCTGAAAGCAGGTATTTGATCGATTTCTCAATAATGGGGTCGCAAAAACAATTTTGCCGACTCCCACAGGGATTCAAGAATAGCCCAGGATTAATCTCAGCAAGGGTAACAGAGTTACTATAAATATATGATGATGATGCATTATCCTATGTCGATGACATCTATCTTACAGACGATGACCTGGAGACTCACTTAAAAAGAGTGAACACCATAATTCTTGGGTTCGCATCAGAGGGCTACAAATTCAACTTAAAAAAGTCAAGAATTGCCCATCTAACAGTCCTATTTTTAGGATAGGAATTATCAAGTGAAGGCAAAAGCCTGGCCGGCAACTTCCTAGAGAAGTGTGCAGTACTCGAAGCACCGAAGACTCTGAAAAATTTACAATCAATACTAGGCTTCCTGAATTTTGGTAGAACATACATTCTAAATTATGCAGAGAGGGTTAAACCTCTCTATGAATTGATAAAACCTGATTTCAAACCAATACATTGGACTCAAAAGCACACAGAAATTTTGAGATCATTACAGACAGACATGTTAGCTAAAACAAAACTGCAAACTTGCGAAAACGTACGCAACCTTGTAATCCGAGTCATCCCAGGAAGATGCTGATTCACATACCTGACCTCTAATGAAGGAGAAACAGTAACTATAGCTTACAAATCACATTTTTACACTCAGGCTGAAATGAAATTCAGTTCTACAGAAAAAATTCTGACAGGGGTTCAAACTGCTGTCGCAAGAGAAAGAGCCCTAGCCCAAGGCAAAAAAATAACTGTTTATACAGCAGAATCAGCCCCTGAGGCATTAACAAGTCCACGCAATCTGAATGTAGTGGCATTAGATCCAAAATGGATAAAATGGGAAAATTCTCTTGCTGCATAAGACGTGAAATACTATTTTGACCCAAAAATGAAAAAACTAGATGATCTAGAATACGAACAAGAATATCCTCTGCCAATCGAAATTCTGCCTCTTGAACACTATAACTTTGGGATCTATATGGACAGATTTGCACACCATTACGATGTAGAGACAAAATCCTACAATGCAGCGTGTGCAATTGTTAAAGGTCGCTGGCGCTCTGGTAAATTCAAACCAATGATTACCAAAACTGAATCACTCAGAAACTGTTCAGCTCAGCGAGCTGAAATAAGATCTTTAAAGATGGCGCTTGAAAATGACGATCGCGAATTCCCCACATTGATAGTGTGCGAATCGCATTACTGCGTCAAGTCATACAATAGTGACATGCAGACATGGAGCAAAAAAGGTTACAAAGATGACACAGGTGCCACAATAAAGCATTAAACACATTTTTGGAACAGGTAGTTCTTTTATAGAAAGAACTACAAAAGACTCACGTGATACATACACTGAGTCATCAACGTGATGGCGTTCACGTTGCAGGGAATTCATTGGCTAACAGAGCCAAAGCGGAAGCGGTTCAACCGGCTTCGGTAGCCACCAAAAGCGTTCTAAAAAACACATAGATGGAGGAACCCTGTTGGCGGTAAAAGCGTCTTTAACCCCTTCAGTGCTAATGACAAGGGTAACTCGTCATGGAGTTTCCATTGATTTCAATGGAAATTACACTGAAATCCTTGAAGTGCCGTAGCAGCCAAGTGGTTAACTCCTTGGACGCTCATGACAAGCTCAGCTCGTCATGATGTACAACTCCATACACTCATGAGGAGCTGAGCTCGTCATGAACAATGGGGAATCTCAAGTGCCAGCACAGGAGGAAAATAACACTAGCATCGATGGTGTTAAAAGGCGATTGTGCAGCATTACCTCTTAACTATCCACTCATAATACATACATAATTGATGCAAACTCCGTTCCTTTTGCTCAAATCCCTGGAGTGGGGGATAGAGTAATTCCAAACATGAACCGGAGAGTTTTCTTGATTGAAGACACACACATGGGACTGGGTCCGAGGCACCAAGAGATCTTGAAATCTTTAATAGAATTACAATCAGAATACTGGTGGCCGGGGATGAGCTTGCAAATTTACAAATTTGCAATGAATTGTCCAGATTGCAACAGAGATCGCAGTTGTGAACCGGACCAGACTTTTGCCAGGACACCTTTATTAGAAAGCATCAGGCGATCTATACGCAGAAATCCAGCCGGAGAAATGCGTCCCCATAATTATTAAGACTAGATTCACTTACAAATGTAGACCCCAGTGCTCGGCTGACGCCAGAACTATTATCAAAGATTTGCGAGTCTTTATCGCCATATACGCAATTGGCATGCTACATTCTGACCAGGGTCCTGCGTTTAGCTCTCGAGCTTACAAAGAGGCCATGACCAGCATGGGCATTGCATTGCGGTACTCTTCTCCCTTCCATCCTGAGGGAAATGCGGTAGTGGAAAGAAAAAAACGTGACATAAAGCAATCTATAAAGGCGAAGGTATTAGGTTCGGGTGATGGGTGGGTAAAAAATGTAATAAATGTCCAACTTAGTCTTAATAACATGCCAAAAAATTCTCTAGGAGGTATCAGTCCATATGAACTTTTGTTTGGTACTAGAATGATTATCCAGGATCTGAATCGTCAAACTCAGTGGTAGAAGAAAAAACTTTTGATATCAAAGATTGTTTGGCTGTTTTACAGGACTTGAATGAAACAAGAAAGAGTCTAAGTAACATAAAGTTTAAGCCAACAACCACTGAAGAACCACCTGTCCCAGCAAGACCTGTCTGGATTCCAAAGATTGGAGATCTGGTCAGAGAAAAGATCGTGGTGAAGAAGGAATTTGGGCCTTTTTACAGAAAAGAGGTACCTGTCTTAGCTGTAAGCGGAACAAGATCAGTAGTACTACCGCCACTTGCTGGTAAAAAGGAAAATAGAATTGTTACCATCGATCTGGTGAAACCACAAACATGTGGCCGATAATAAATAGCAGGCCCAATGGACTACCAAGAAATAGCAGAAGACCAAACTTTGCTACAGTCCAAGAGGTTCAAATTGAAAGACTAATCACATTCGATAAAGCAGCAGTAAATAAAAAGGGACTATGCAACAAAGCCATGGAACTTGTGCCTCTTGAAACCCAAATTGCAACAATTCGTGATGATACACCAATCTATAACGATGTAGCATCAGAATGTACAAATGTCACAAAAGAAATTGCAAAGATCAATGGAAATCCGGAAGCAATCCCACCAATTGACAGAACTGCATCTGGCTATTTTATCAACTTTGATGACTTTTCCGATGATCCAAGTGAACATGGAGACAAGACAGCAACAAAAACTTTCAAAGAAAAAATGACCCAGCTTTTTCACCAGCTAAAAGAAGCATATCTGATTTCACCATGGATTGAATTTTGGACTGTGTTAGGTATACTTTTCCTCCTGCTTTGGCTCATCATGGTTTTATGCTTGGGTAGATTCATTGATGGAAAATATAGTAAAATGGACACAGCAAGTCAGAACATCAACTTGGTCCTAAAGTCTCACAGATCCTCTCACATCGAGAAAAGAGAACTATCATCATTGAACATCACAGCCAATCCAATACCTGGGGGTATAGCATGGGACAGAACTGACTATGATATGTATGGCCTGATTGAGCTCTTGAAGTATCCACACCAGTTTAAGGTTTCCTTAAGTGACTTTGTGATACCAAGTTCTTTTTCTGATGATTGGGACTTTGAAAATATTAATAATATGATGTCAGATTCAGTAATGTCAGCTAAATTTATAGAACATGATTATTTACAGGGTTCATCAAATTAGGAAGAATTATACTGTTACAATCACTATGGTCATCACTATTTGCATAAATCTGCACAACCTAGAAATGTTTTTAATTATAATCAATGGGAACATTGCCCAACTCCACCAAAAGGAAGTTCTAAGACATTTTTTGAAAATGTCCATACTTCTCAGGGTTTAACAACAGTGATTCAGAAACGTTTTATTTTAAAATGTTAAATAAGACAGGAATGAAAACAATGTTGACAAATACTAAACTGATTTATTCTGAAAAATTTTATGACAAAATGTCTACATTTGGTTTTGAATTTTGGAAAAATAACATTGAAACAAAAAACATCTGGGGAACAAAAGCCTGGCAGGTACAAGGTCTAGAATCATTATTTAGAGCCTGCATGACCCCAGAACAAATAATATTCCTGAATGATACCATTCAACAACCTACTTGTCTTGGTTTAGCTAAGATAAAAGACTTAAATAAACCGTCTATTCCGAAGCCCATACCTGATGGCAATAGTACTACGGATGTGGAAATAGACGTATCCCATATTTTTCACCAAAACAGAACAATCCTGATTGGAAAAAATGGTTGATCTGGCCCACAGACACAAACAACTGTCAAGATAGTTTCCTGAACAAAAGACAGGCGTTCAAAATGACCAGGCCAGAGCCAAAATATTCCCAGAGACAACATCCAGGGATAGTTACAACATACAGTGTAGGGAAATTATGCCATAAGTGGCTGAAATTAAGCAACACTTGACTTGACTTTACTTAAAGAAGGTGCTGACATGCAAGATTTCATAATGGGACCTCGCAAACAGTGTCAAAAATGTTTCATAGCGGCAGGTATATACGCTGCATACAACGAAGCTTGGAAAGTAATGCAAATTGTAACAGCAGAAAAAATACGAGAAATTGATCGTATAAATTTGGAAAAATCACTTTCTGTTGTGGACAATGGGTTAATGACTCTGTCTTTCAGAATATATTCACTGGACAGTATTGTATCATCTGTCTTTGATATAATAGAGAAAGACTTGCTAATGTTACAACATGGTCAGTCCCAATTGCATTCTATTGTACAGCTTGGCTGGACGTTGCAAAACCTACGTTCAGGCTACGTGCCAAGGCGTCTAACGTCATTATTTTCTATCTTTAACCTTACTGATAAACAAATCAGTTTGGCACAAAAAGGAGCAGATTATACGATTCTGAGCATTGAAAAACTTGAGAGATTACCATTGACAATGTCAGAGAGACCTGTCATTGAATGGATAATACACAGAACAATTACAATTCCGATAACAACTTTCCAGTTTTAATATTGCCAAGAATATATACCAGCAAGCCAGTATGAAAGGTTGGGTAAAGGATACATCAAATCAACCTGGGATTTACCTTTCACACACAAATGTTATAGTGAAGGGAAAAAGGAGGTATTCCTTAGTGGCAATAATTGAAAGAAATCACTAAGCGGTACACTTCTGTATCAAGGTATTAACTTGCATGGAGCCTGTGAAGGGTCTTCGAATAACCTTTCATATCACATGCAAGGCACTCCTGCAACACAGATAGAACCATTCTTCAGACAGCTTTCCAACAGGAGCTACGTTTTAATAAATGACCACAGCTGTTGTGGAATGGTGCCAGGAGACTGCTTTCTCGTAAATGTTACTTCCAGGGTCGTTTGCTGTATGCAAGTATTGTATCCAAACAGCAATCAAGACATGGAGGCGGCAATATGGCCTTATGTGAATATCTCTTCTATTCGAATTAATACTTGAAGCAGAATGAAGTCTATTCTTTTACAGACTACTGTGCCTTTGACCTCATCCAAAGAAATGTATGATCTGCAAGTTGCAAGGACAGCGGCAGAGATACATACCCTTTTATCGACAAATTGCCCCGTGCATTTTGCAGAAATGTTACGTCAAATTTTAAACATGTCTGATACCAGTGGCATCGCACATGTATTTAAGACAATGTTTACGGGACTGTTAACACCATTTGAAACAGTTCTGGGCATCTTCCCGAATTTTGTCCATTCTGTCTTTGGCGTCCTATCTTTAATTTTGGGACTCGTAGCAGGAATTTTATTTTTGTTCCTTCTGCTCCGATATGGCAAGCCAATCCACAGACAAGACTCCAGCAATGATGGAAGAAACGATCCTAGCAATACGATACCGAGACCGTATCACTAAGGTCCTCGGATTGGCCCGGCTAAGAGATCTGAGTACAACTTGGTTTCTTTCATTCAGACCAATCTGGCTGGATTGCATCTTACCTGTGCTTCGATGTCTGCTATGCGGAGAAGAATGCGTGTTGGACGTCTGTCTTACACTACCATCAGCAGTAATATTAATAATAATAAAGAGCTTATAGAGCGCTCAGTAACGCCATCTCGGCGTGTCCCTGCGCTAAAGCTACCAGTGATCACCGTGAGAGCCAATGAACTACGCAGTATATAAGTGTGTTTTAAGCTTGGCCCTAAACAGCGCTTCACTGCTCTCCAGTCTCAGCACAGAAGGAAGTTTGTTCCATTGTTCAGCTGCTTGGAGGGCAAAAGATCGTCCACCCATTCTGGCCTTCCTTATCCTAGGGACTGTCAGCAGTCCGGCACCCTCCGAACGGAGGGTCCTGGTTGGTTCATATCGGCTGACTAAATCCTTTAGGTAGGCGGGTGACCTGCCCCAGACAATTCGGTGACAGAAGAGGAGGCACTTAAACAGCACACGTTTCTTCACAGGCAGCCAGTGAAGCGCATCCAGCGCCTTTTGCGAGTTAGCCCTCCTAGGTCTTCTTAACACCAGTCTGGCGGCGGAATTCTGTATAACTTGCAGGCGGCCTAGGCTGCTCTCGGTGGCCCCTAGAAACAAAATGTTTCCATAATCCAGCCGAGAGGTCACCAATGCCTGTGTTAATGTCCTTCTGGCCGCTAAGGGTAGGAGGTCTAGAGTTTTATTTAAGGTCTTTAGTACTCCAAAACATTTGCCCACAAGACGCCTTATGTGGCCATCATATGAGAGAGAGGGGTTCATTCAGATTCCTAGATTCTTAGCCTCCTCACACGTATGGGGGTAGGGCCCAGGCATGAAGGCCCCTAGAAACCAATGGATATCGATACTTTGCTTTGTCCAGTAATGACTCATGCAACGTGTTGTCCCCAGCGGCTACCTATTCTGATGACGGCATTCGTTGAGACTCCACCATTACGAGTAGGTGGCGGTGAAGTACGAGAGGAAAGCAGCACCAAACAGGTACAACCTTCTGTGAGCATTGCTGATCCAAACATGGATGACAGCAATCACGCACAGAACTGCACAGTTTCAGTATTTTCAAACTTGGTCGAACTTTCACCTGATGTTGTAGACCAATTCTTTGCAAGCCTGTCTGATATGATGTTCTCCCCTGAACAATGGGAATAACTTTTAAACAACAAGCACAACGCGTTCCCTGAACTCTGAATTCGGCCTTCAGTTTTTTTAAACAAAGCTACTGAAAACATTTGGAACTATTTTTATCCCCTGAAAGCGAAATTATTTTTCTGTCACATCAAAAATATTTACCATTTTCTTTTCCGGCACATTGTACTCTGCTTACAGTAGAACTATTCTTAGAGAACATAGCTTCTATTTTTAGAGACATTTGAGACAATACTTTACCTCAGCCTCTAGCAAATGTACATTATCGAATAAATATGTGATAAAATGGTCTCGACCTTCTTTTCTGTACACAGAGCCATTTCATGTGTAATTTTCACAATTCATTCAGCTGATATATATATGCATTTAACTGAACGATAACCCTGCTTAAAAAACATACAGTACCAATACTTATTTTTCGTGTATAAACCATACACCATTTCAAATGCAATTATGTATTTTGGGGTGCGTTGGAAAACACACATGAATTGTAAGTTTAATATTGCTTATTTTTTAGTAATGATGGACATTAATACGTGGAGTGGGTGTTGTATTTCTATCTCGGACCCTAATTCGATATTCCCGATTCATGCCCTGATGTGGTTATACCAAATAATATCCTTATAAAGGCATATGAATAATATCCATATTTAGTAGTAGCCCATGCAGTCCAAAACACGGCAAGGCTACTCCCATAGACTCCTAGAAAGCACAACGCGTTCTTTAAACAAACCAAGCCTCCAGCAGCCCGGGAATTTCCCCTGCTTCTGTTTTGATTTGCACAACAACTCCTGGAGTCCATAAAGAACTGTTAGTTCTTAGTGACGTCTTATGTCCAACCTCACGTCAAACCCGGCACCTTTCAGGTATAAATATACCAACGTTGCCTTAAGCAAACACACGGTGGTGGGGAGCAGAGCAACGTTCTACTTGTCCGGGAGCCCAGCTGTTGCCAGAGCCGAGAGAGACGCAGTCTTTTTCTCCAGCCGTGAAAATCCAGCTCTGGTGTTCCCAAGTCACCCTCGCGGGTTGCTGGGAGATCGAGTCCTGAGAAACGAGATACAAGACCTCCTTCATTCTATAACCAAGGTACGGAGCTGATTAAAACCTTAGAGAGAAATCTTGAATCCGATACTTGGCAAAACCCTAACTTAACTTAAAACTGCAACTTACTTACTCCTTCCCACGTATTAGGCTTACGTCAGGTACACCGGGGTAGGCGTATCTTAGGAGCACCAGTTGAGTTAGTTAGCCAATGTTTTTATGTATGCATATATTTTATCCATTTTAAAGTATCATATGGCTAAGAAACCATATCAATGTTTTTACAGTATTATTTTGTAATACTACTTTTACTGTACGCACTTTACTTTATAATTAGTATTGCATTTGTGGCAATTCATTTCTCTTGCATGAGAAAGAAGACTGCTCAATAAAATAACACCTTTTATTGAAAACGCCCGTCTCTCTATTTCTCTGCACTCTGGTGAAATTAAGCATGCACGATTGACTGAGTGAAATAGCTGTCTATTGTTTTCATACAACTCTAAAGATACATTCTTTATTCTGAGGGAGCAAAGTTGTCATGTTTATGCGGTTGCTTTTTCCTGTACTGTTCTTGCCTCTTTTTGTACTCCCCTTAACTCTATCTGCACCGCTATTGGTTCTTGTTGTATCTCTCTTGCCTCTGTATGAACCACTGTTCCCTCATTGTGAATCCCGTATGCCTGTTTTTGCAACTCTCTTGCCTTTTTCTGCAACTCTCTTGCCTATTTCTCCACCCCTGCTGCTTCCTTCTGCACTTCTCTGGCCTCTTTCCGTACCCCTCTTGCCTCTTTCTGCATCTCTGTTGCTTCTTTCTGCACTTCTTTTGCTTCTTTCTCTACCTCTCTTGCTTCTTTCTGCATCCCTTGTGCCTCTTTCAGCACCCTTCTTCCTTTTTTGTGCACTCCTCTTGGTTCTTTTTCTGTACTGCTTTTACATTTTTTAGAACCCTCTCGCCTCTTTCTGCACCTCTTTAGCTTCTTTCTGCACTTATCTTGCCTCTTTCTGCACCTCTGTTGCTTCTTTCTGCACCAATCTTGCTTCTTTTTATACCTCTCTTGCTTCTTTCTGTACCCCTTGTGCCTCTTTCAGCACACTTTTTCCCGTTTCGTGCACTTCTCTTCGTTCTTTCTGCACTGCTTTTGCCTCTTTTTAAATCCCTCTTGCCTCTTTCTCCACCTCTTTAGCTTCTTTATGCGCTTATCTTGCCTCTTTTAGCATCCTTTTGCTTCTTTCTGCACCTCTGGTACTTCTTTCTGTACCTCTCTTGCTTCTTTCAGCACCTCTATTACCTCTTTCAAAATCTATTTTGAATTTTCTGCACTTCTTTTGCCTCTTTCTGCCCCTGTTGCCTCTTTGTGCACCTCTCTTGGTCTTTTCAACACTGCTTTTTTTCATTCTGTGCCTATCTTGCAAGTTTCTGCACCCCTCTTACCTCTTTCTGCATCCTTCTTCGCTTTTTCTGCTCCTCTATTCTCTCTGTCTACACCCCTCTTGCCTCTATCTGCAGATCTGTTTCTTCTTTCTACAATTCTACTTACTTCTTTCTGCACTTCTCTTGCTTCTTCCTGTACCTCTCTTGCTAATTTGTGCACCCCTCTTGCCTCTGTCCGCACCTCTCTTGCCTCTTTCTGCACATCTCTTGCCTCTTTCTGTATCTCTGTTGCTTCCTTTTCTGCACTTCCCTTGCTTTATTCTAAACCTCTCTTGCTTCTTTCTGCAGCCCACCTGCCTCTTTCTGCACCCTCCTTCTCTCTTTGTGCACCCCTCTCACCTAATTTTGTACCTCTCTTGCGTCTTTCTGCACCCCTCTTGCCTTTTGTACACATCTCTTTTGCTTGTTTCTACACTTCTTTTGCCTCCTTCCGTTCCCCTCTTACCTACTTCTGCACCCGTGTTGTTTCTTACTGCACTGTTCTTGCATCTTTCTGCACCTCTCCTGCAAATTGCTGCACACCTCTTGCCTCTTTCTGCAACCCTCTTGCCTTCTTTTGCACCTCTGTTTGTTCTTTCTACACTGCTCCTGCATCTTTCTGCACCTTTACCGCCTGTTTTTGCAACTCTCTTGCTTCTTTCTGCACTTCTTTTGCCTCATTCTGTACATCTGTTGCTTCTTTTATGCACTTCTCTTACCTCTTTCTGCCCCCCTCTTGCCTCTTTTGCAACTCTATGTCTTCTTTCTGCACCCTTCTTACCTCTCTCTTCATGCACCCTCCTACCCTCTTACAACACCTTTCTTCCCTCTTTCTAAAAATCTCTTCCCTCTTTCTGCAACCCTGGTCCCTCTTGCTGCCTATCTCTTGCCTGTTTCTGAAACTTCCTTGCCTCTTTCAACAGTTCTCTTGCCTCTTTCTTCACCTCTGTTGCTTTGTTCTACACCTCTCTTGCTAATTTCTGTACCCCTCTTGCATTTTTACGCAAGAAATTCCACGGACACGCGGAATTGCTTGTTCGCAATGCTGTTATCCTGTTTGCAATTGCTGTTTGCCTGCTCGGGGAGGGGGGGAAACATCTCGCAAACAAGCATTTCGCGAACGCAAACAAGCAAAAAAGTTCTCGAAGTCGCGGAATACAGAATTTTGGGCAAGTTCGCTCTCTCTGCGGAACGCGAAATTACACATATTCCACAAATTCCGCGAGTGGAACGGAATTTACCACCCAGGCCTAACGAAGTGGTGTTTTTTGAGATGGGTTCTTTGGCCTCTGGTACCATAGTATGTAACAAGCTTACCCCATTTAACACCTTTTCCACAAATGGAGCATATGGCAATGTTCACCTCCTTCTTGCTAAACAAAAAATTTCCAAAACTGGGGAATTCAATTTTCTGCCGCTGCTGATGCCACTTGCAATGTCGGATGAACTGGTAGTAGGAAGGCATGACATTTGACTCCCAGTAGTACCTACTTCTATTTAGGTGTTTGTGGTGGATGTAGGTCGCTGCCGGCGAAATATGCAAGCTGGAGATGTTGTTGGTGTTATCATCTGTTTTGGATATCGGGGCTACATCCTTCACAGCAATATGAGATTGAGTAATGTCGGTCTCCACTGCAGCGGGGCTATCATCCGTGATGACTGGCTCTTCATAATCCTCCTCTTCTGCATCTACCTCCATAACTCTTAGGCTTTCAGGGACCTTCCTTTTCCCTAGCCTTGTCTCGGGTGTGTCTCACTCTCAGACTGAGGCGGGATCCAAGTGGGTACTAGATCATCAGAAGGGGGCTTGGAGAAAAGGTTGATGGACTAACCCTCCTTTTACTTGCTGGGGATCTAAAAAACAATGGATCTTCTGAAAGAGTGGCTTGCTCTTCTTCTTCCTCTGCAGGAAGCTCGATCTTCTGAACTGCCCCTACATCAGGAGGAACAACTACTGTTGAGGCAAAGTGGTATAGCTGTTGTTGAACACTTATCTGAGTTTCATGAATTGATTTGATACTACTTTGCGATAACTATAAGTCAATTCTAACATCACTGCTCATTGACGTTGGACTCGTGATTAGACTGGCTGCCTCTGCGACAGACATGGGCTTGGCCCTAGGTTGGTGGGGTGGGTCCACTGATGTGGGAGTGTTGCTCCCAGCTTGCTCCCCAGACACTACTGCTGCAGGTGCAATTTTTGATTTCCCAATAAAGGTCTTAGGAGACATACCGGTCTTGGTAAGTGGCAATGTTATGTTATGTTATGTTAAATTGGTCTTTTATAGCGTGCGGCTACGCCAATAGAGTGTTCTGGCGCTTTTATTGGCAGCTAGAAACAGACAAACACAACACAATGAGATAAAAACAGAGCAGTAAGAATAAAATGCCTTCTTCTCACAGGCAACTTTCTTGATACTGGACCTGGTGCCTTTCTTTGGGGCCATCTTGAAGATGTCATCAGCACGCAGTGGCACAAGTTGAAGAGATGTCTGTGGTCACACATCATGTATAGCATATGCACATTGTCGGCGGCCAAAAATCTGCATCTCGGGCAATAATATTCTAGATTGGAGAATTTCATAAGTTTTTTGGGAGATATGTATGCCCTATACATGGTATATAAATGGTTCCGTTTTAGAGTGGCCGGCTTAACCACAGCCTGCAAGATGGTGAATGAATCAGTCCATAAACCCACAGAAATTTCATTATCTAGTGTTGGTGTATTATTCCACCGTTTTTGTAACTCAGGTTCGGAGATGTTCACTCCTTCATTCTGACAGGTACTACCCATGCACTCATCCATTCACTCAGACAGTATCCTTGCGCTGCTCCATTTACCAAGGTACTACCCATGCACTCCTCCAGTCACCCAGGCACTACCCTTGCACTCATACATTCACTCAGACACTACACATGTGCTCATCCATTCACTCATTCACTACCCGTGCACTTTTCTATTCTCCCAGACACTGCCCATTCACTCAGGCACTACTCATGCACTCATCCATTTACCCAGGGACTACCCATGCTCTTATTCATTTACCCAGGAATTATCCATGCACTCATCCATTCACACAGCCACTACACTTGCACTCATCCATTCACTCATATATTCACTCAGGTACCACTGTTGCACATATTGTAACATCCATCCACCAGTTATGCACTCATTCAATCATCCATACACCAGTCATAGACTCATTCCAACATATACACGTACTTTATCTTTTTTTAACTCTAAAAGGTAGCTCCAACAGGAACCTTTTTTTAAGGCTTTTGTAAAGTTTTGAATAGTTTTGTTCCTTTTTATCATACAAAAATGGCAACTGGGGCAGCAGGAATTAAAAAATGTGCACTGAAAAAATGGCATAGCTGCTGTTTTGTAGCATTGCGAATAGCTGTAAGACAATGTTCACCAGTATTTATAACAACACTAAAGTCCCTGGAATACGTGCCCATTCTTGACAACTCTGGAACCATATCTGTTGAAGTAGTTTGCACCTCAGAAGGGACTTTCTGACCAGGAATTGTTGCTGCTGCCACTGAAGTGGATGGTCCTCCAGCTTCCCTCTGCTTGATCAATCAGTCGATCAATCAATCATTTGTAAAGTGCAATACTCACCCAAGAGGGTCTCGAGGCACTAAGAGGGGGGCGGGGGTGAGCTGCTACTGCTCGAACAGCAAGGTCTTGAGAAGTCTTCTGAAGGTCAGCAGGTCCTGGATCTGGTGCAGGTGGATGGGGAGGGTTTTCTATGTCTTGGCGGCAAGGTGGGAAAAGGATCTGCTGCTGGTGGTCATTCGTGATGTGTGAATGGTGGTGAGGGCAAGATCAACGGAGCGAAGCTGGCTGTTGGGGGTGTAGAAGGTGAGTCGTTTGTTGAGGTATGCTGGCGCAGCAATGTGGAGTGCTTGTGGGCGTTGGTGAGGAGCTTGAAGGTGATCCTTTTGTTGACAGGGAGCCAGTGCAGGTCCCGCAGGTGGGCAGTGATGTGGCTATGGTAGGGGATGTCGATGATGAGGCGTGCGGAGGCGTTCTGCATGTATTGGAGTTTTTCTGGAATTTGACCATGATTCCCACTTAGAGGGCATTGCCATAGTCCAGCCTGCTGGTGATGAGATACTGGGTGTCTGTCCTTGTTCTGGTAGGGATCCATTTG
This sequence comes from Lissotriton vulgaris, assembly GCF_964263255.1. Lineage (NCBI taxonomy): Eukaryota > Metazoa > Chordata > Amphibia > Caudata > Salamandridae > Lissotriton > Lissotriton vulgaris. The sequence continues at coordinate 1,715,533,877 of NC_141689.1, read as the reverse complement.
TAGATTTTGTGAAGCATGCGGAGGGTGTTTAAGTTGGAGGAGGAGACAGCATTGACTTTCTGGGTCATAGACAGTGCAAAGTCAAAGATGAACCCCAGGTTGTGTGCATGGTCGGTGGGTGTCGGCGCAGCTCCCAGCGAGGCTGGCCACCAGGAGTCGTCCAAAGCAGAGAGGGTGGAGCGAGGATGAGGACCTCCATCTTGACCGAGTTTAGTTTCAGGTGACTGTTCTTCCTCCGGCGACGGCCTTCATTCCTTCGTGGAAGTTGGTTTTGGCGGTGGCAGGGTATTTGGTGAGGGAGAGGATCAGCTGGGTGTCGTCGGCGTATGAGATGATGTTGAGGTCGTGTGATCGGATGATGTTAGCCAGTGGTGTCATGTAGATGTTGAAACGGGTTGGGTTGAGGGATGAGTCTTAGGGTACGTCGCAGGTGATTTTGGTGGCTTCGGATCAGAATGGAGAGAATCAGACTCTTTGGGTTCTGTCAGTGAGGAAGGAGGCGTTCCAGGTTAGCGCTTTGTTGCAGATTCCTGCGTTGTGGAGGTGTGTGCGTAGGGTGTGGTGGCAGATGGTGTTGAAGGTGGCCGAGAGGTCTAGAAGGATGAGGGTCGCAGTTTTGCCCTTATCCAGCAGGGCCCTGATGTCGTCAGTGGAGGCAATGAGAACAGTTTCGGTGCTGTGGTTGCTGCGGAATCAATTTTGGGACGAGTCCAGGATGTTGTTCTCTTTGAGGAATCAGGTCAGTTGTCTGTTGACGATCTTCTCAATGTCTTTTGCCAAGACTGGGAGCAGGGAGATGGGCCGGAAGTTCTTGAGGTCCGTTGGGTCTGCATTGTGTTTTTTGAGTAGGGGGTTGATCTCAGCGTGTTTCCAACTCTCCAGAAAGGTGGCAGACTCGAAGGAGCTGTTAAAGATCGTCCGGAGTTGGGGTGCGATGATGATGCTCACTTTGTTGAAGATTTGGATGCGGGTGAGGGGCATGACGGAGAGCCGGAGTGGATGGTGTTCATGACTTTGATGGTGTCTTTGTTGTTGAAGTGGTTCCATAAGAGCAGTAGGCCGGTGTGGCTGGGCAGCGGTGGGTCTGAAGTGTCAGTGGGTGAGGGCTGCTGAGTGTTGAAGCTGTTGTGGATATCTAAGATCTTGCGGTGGAAGAGGGTGGCTAGAGAGTCGCAGAGTTCTTGTGACGGCGATATGTCCTTGGAGCTGGAGCTGGGGTTGCTGAATGTCTTCACAATGTTGAAGAGCTCTTTACTGTTGTGCGCGTTGTTGTACATGGTTCCAAGAAGGAGGTCCTTTTGGCGGTTTGAATGAGTTGGCATTCTTGAGGGCTGCATGGTTGTCTGGTGTCCATTTGTGGCGCCACTTATTCTCGAGTCTTCGGTGAGTCTGCTTGGAAGCCTGGAGGTCAGTGGTGAACCAGATGGCCCTTCTGTCTGTAAGTCTGTTTGAGGGTTTCTTGATCGGGCGAGGGTGTTGGTGCAGCTGTCGATCCACGGCCTGAGGTTACAGGCGGCTGTCTCGGTGTGGTCAATTGGTGGGTCTTGAATGAGGGTGGTGATTAGCTGTTTTTCAGTGATCTTGTTCCAGCTGCAGTGGGGGATTCGATGCGAATGGTTGTGTGTGGTGTTTTTTTTTTAAGGAGAAGTGGATGCAGCGGTGGTTGTTCCAGTGGAGTTCGCTGGTGTAACTGAATGTGAACTGGTTGTTGGCAGAAAAGATGGGGTTGAGCGTGTGTCAGGCGGAGTGTGTGGGTGTTGTGATGAGCTGTGTGAGTCCGGGGTTGGCAAGGTTGTCGAGCAGGGTAGTGGTGTTGCTGCTGTTGGCATCTTGAGGTGGAAGTCTAGGTCTCCGAGGAAGATGTAGTCTGTGGAAGCAAGGGCATGCGAGCTTACGATGTCAGTGATGGAGTTGCTGAAGTGTGCCCGGGGTCCAGGGGGTCTGTATATGAGGCTTCTCGGAGGGTGGTGTTGGGATCAATGTGGATCTGAAAGTGCAGCTGTTCAGTGGAGCTAAGTGTGTCTACGGTACTGGTCGATATTCTGAGGGTTTTCCTGTGGATGATGGGAATTCCTCCTCCCAGTCTGTTGGTGCGGTCCCTACGGGTGATTTTGTGGCCATCCGGGATGGCGATGGCAACATCGGGTGCCAATGAGGTGTTCATCCAGGTCTCCTTCATGAAGGCTACATCAGGGGAGGATGAGTCTAGCAGGTCCCAGATTTCGACGGCATGCCTGTGGATGGAGCGGGTGTTGAGTAGGATGCATCTGAGATGGTTGTGACCTGCCCTGGTGGGAGGGGCCGGTCGGGCTGGTGTACGCTGGATGGTGAAGCTGCAGTTTCGGCAGGTGAAAGGTCTGTGGGTGCGCATTGGGGTGGCATGGAAGCAAGTAGTTGAATGGCTGGTGTTGAGTGCATGGAGGAGTTTGGAGTCGTATCGGTGACAGGTGTTGTGGTACTCGTGGGGGCTAGGAAATCTGGCGCTGGGCAAAGTCCAGACACGGATGGGTACAGACGGGTTTGCCTTAGGTGCGCCCCCTGCGCGCGGCCACGCCGCAGCCACGCCGCCATGCAGGCACGCAGCTACGCAGCCACCACCATTAAGAAGGGGAGATGGAGGGAGGAGCAGCTGGGAGGTGGGAGGGAGGGTGAATGAGCAAATTGGCGAGCAGGGGTGGGGCTGGCCCCCCATTTGTGACACCAGTTGGAGACATTTTTGATGATAGGTTTTTAGATGGTATAACATGGACATTGTCCTACATGAATATGTCTTGTTCATCCCTCTAGAGAGTGTCTTTTGGCAGATTGTGCATTCCACAATTCTGGCAGCAATTTTTGAATCCCCTAATTAAATTTTGGAGAAAAAAAAAACATACCATACTGGCTCTTTTTTGGAGGTCCCTCTTCTTCCAAATCTTCAGTCTCTACCTCCTCCTCATCCTGTCCATCTGCAGCCACAGCCCGTGTAGGGCGTTCTGCCGGGCGGTGACGTGGGGCGGGGGGGCGTAAAATATGGGAAAAGGACGATTACAGGTAAGTAACATAAAAAATAAATAAAACACATTCTGTTGCGAGCACTGCATCGCATTTGGCATTGTAGAGTGCGCAGCGAGATTTGTTTAATTTTTTTTAAGTTACTTACCAGTAATTGTCCGTTTCCGGTATTTTACATCCCCCCACCATGCCCCTCCCCCGCCCCACATCACCACCCGGTGGAACGCCCTACACAGGCCGTGGCTGTCCATCTGGTATTCCTACTGACCCCCATCTCCTTCCTGTACTTTGCACACCAAAATAAATCCACCTGCTCAGAATAAGTTCTCTAAAATAGGATTCCTATTGACTTTGCAAAAAAGTATATTATTCAAGGATATTCCATGTTTTACTGGTCATGTGATATTCACAGTGACTAATATGTTTGCAGTTACTGTGGTGAAGCAGAAATGTAAAATACAAGTTTAAAGTAGTTTTCTTCAAGATTGGAAAGAAAGGCAGAACTTTCACTACTTTTATAATAAACAGATGCACTAAACTTATTCTAAATGTCTACATATATGTTTCAGAGTTGTTGAAAAACATGCGCTTTCTGCCATTCCCAACATTATCGCAACTCTGTTGTGTTCGTGGAAACTGAAAATAGTGTTTGAAAAGGATTATTCTGGATACTCACTACAAAAATATGAGTTTGAAAGGTACACTAATATATCTCATCCTTTAAATATACTGTAGAATATGTCTATATATATATATGTTTTATACTTTGTACAAACCACAAAATCTTCACGACTACCGACGTCACCGCAATGATGTCGGTAGTCACAAATAAATATTTTTTTGTAAAGGTGACTTTCATCCTAATTGATCACAGAAAGAAAAGATAAAAGATATTTTACTAAATAATTAGACAAACTTTATTTAAAACATTTCTTCAAATGTATTTTTCAGTGTGTGATTTATATTTTGACAGATTCTCCACAGTAAATGCAACAATGTTGTGCAGGATAAAAAAATTGTTAAAAATAAATATTAATGTACTTTCTGATAAACACATATGAAATCAAAAAATATATGTGGTGCATTATATAAATATGATACACAATATCCAATTATAGAAAAACAGTTGAAAATCTTAGAGGTTTACTTAAAACAAATGGGTGTTACAATTAAGAAATATAATTTTTTTTAAACCAAATTATTCAGGGACGTTATAGTTAAAAATATCCATTTAAAAAAACCTTAGAAATTCACTGGAAAACCAAAGGTTACAAGGAAGTTATTGTTAGGAAACAGAATTAAAAAAAAAACTTTAGAAATTCACTCGAAAAAAACAAAGGTTATTGGGATGTTATAGTTAGGCTGATATTTTACTCATACAAAACCAGAGAAATTCAGCAGTTATGGTTAGCTGAGCCAACTATAACTTGCGCCCCTGCAATGCATTGCTTATGACCTCACATATTGCATCACTCATGACATGGTCAATGACAGCTCTGATGACATCACTGATGACATCTCAAATTTGATATGCACAGAATATCTGACGTACCTCCTCCCAACCCAAAGTAACCTTTCATACAGCCTCTCAAACTTTCATGCGAAGCAAAACCATTGACAAACCCATACAAGTACTTATACACCCACTCACTGATTCATAGGCCTACACACACATCCACTCAGTCAACCATACAGCAAATCATACACCAACTCACTCACTAAAAAAGACACTGATATATCTCCACAAACAGCTACACAGGCTTTCACTCACTCTCAGTCACCCATAGAGATGTTGACACACCTACTCACTCACCCATACAGTCAAGCATACTTACTCACCTAAACAGTTATACACACGCCAACTCACTACTTCATACAGATACTAACACATACTGATGCAACTTTTCAGTCACTGACACAAGCACACATTCACCCATACAGTCACTCTCACAATCACTCACTCATGCATACAGTCAGTTCTATAATCCAACAATCACCTATACTTCCTTTTGCATATGCAGTTACTCAACCATATACCATTGACACATCTATTTATTCACTGAGGCAGCCATACATAAATTCACTGACCCATACGGCCCCTCTCAGATGCACTCATGGACCCATACAGCCAGTGATTCACCCACTCACTCATCCATGTAAGGAGTCACAGACACCCTCACCCACTCATACAGATAATCATGCACCCATACAGGTACTCAGACAACCAATCAATAACCCATACAGCCACTCATGTACCAACTCACCAACCCATGCAGCCATTTACACACCAACTAACAGATTGATACAGAAATTCAGACAAATTAGTCACACTCCCATACATTCACAGAGACAGGTATAATCACTCACTTATACAGTCAGTCACACACCCACCAATCATCAATGCAGGCACTCATACACCCACTGATTCATGAATACACCTTGGTGTATATATATTTAACTCTCATGAACTTTCCAGAAACACTCGCAGCCACCGGATGATGTAACCAGCGATGTCATTTGATATTCATCAGTGATGTCACTGACCATGTATATATATTTGTTGGTGATGGTATCGTAATGGCTGAAATCTAATGAAATAATAAAGCCAGGAGATGCATCTCATGGAATATATAACCCTTGGGGCCAACTACCCCTACTGTTGCCTCCAATAAGTCCAACTCAACAGGATTGCTGAGGGGTTGCCAGGGTCACACCTCCTTTCTCCAGCACTGTTGTTTAAACACGCCTCCTGTCACACTACTAGTTGGTATATAAAGTCCCCCTGGCTCTCTGGGGTCCGGGGGACCAACTAGCTCTCCTGTTCCCTCCAGATAGACCCAAACAGCTGGATTGCTTACAGGTTATCAGAGGCCATTCTCCGTTTCTCCACAACTTTGCAAATGCACCTCCTGGCACACTACTGCTTGGGGAAAGAAGTCCACTTTAGTACTGAGGATATCAGGAGTCAAGTGGACATCATTCCCCCACCAGAAGTGCGCTGAGAGGTGCATTTGCAGAATGAGGTAGAAAGGAGGCATGGCCTCCAACCACCTCTCAGAAATTCAGCTGTTTGAAGCTTACTGGAGGTAACAGGAAATCGTGTTGGCCCCTAAGGGCCCTCAGCAGCAAAGGAGACTTGATCATCCAGCCAGCAGCAGGAAAGGAGGCACGTTTACACAAGTGGAGAGAGGGAGCTGGGACTCCAGCAATTTGCCAGGCTTTTAAAACAATGTTGTTGCCTTTTCTAAGGGAAGGTTGCAGTTTGTCCACGGGGTTCAGCTTTACTTTTTTTCATTAAAAAAATAAAGGAGGGGGCCCTGTGTGGCCCCTCATTCCTTGGTACCAGGGGGTCTTTGGGGCCAACAAGCCCTCCTGTTACCTCCAGTGAGGCCCACACAGTGATGTACCTGAGAGGTCTACAGAGGTCACACCCCCTTTCTCCACCACTCTGCAAATGCTCCTCCTGGCGCGCTGCTTACTGAGGAATGACGTTCCCATGGCTCCAGAGGGTCCTTGCGGGCCATCTACCCCTCCTCTTACCTCCTGTAAGTCCCACACAATGAAGGTGTTGAGAGGTCTTTGAAGGCCACGTCCCCTTTTTCTACCACTTTGGAAACACACCCCCTGGTGCAGTATTGGTTGGGAGGTGAAGTCCCCTTGGCTCTTAATGGTCCGTTACCTCCAGTAAGTTACATACAGCTGGATTGCTAGGTGGTTGTTGGAGCCACCACGCCTTTCCCCACCACTCTGCAAACATACCACCTGACGCACTACTGATTGGTGGAAGAAGTCCATTTTAGCCCTCAGGCCCTCAGGAGGCAAGGGGATGTCATGCCCCCATCAGCAGTGCCCCGAGAGGCGTGTTTGCAGAGTGGGAGTGTGGCTTCAATATGTTATCAAAGCATTCAATTCTATTATGGATTTCAATAAATTTTTCAACAGAGTATTACAGGGAACATATTTGCTTTGTATTTGCCAAGCCCAAGAAGTTAGGATCGTTTCCATTCCATGGAACTTCACCTGAGGCACCTGCTATGTTTATATTTGTAAGTGCTTCCCGTTGAGGTTTAATTGATCTCAAATGAACATCAGGGCCATAATGGAACCTCAGTTATTTTTAAATGCAGCATACAATTTTGCCTAAAAGATGTGTAACCAACTGCGGTACTTTGGAAAGGGCAAATTAATAAATGTTTTCCCATTGTGTAAATGCCTAGTGTATATTGTACACCACAGCTGCATAATGGACCTCATATTTACTTATTTCTCTGTGTTCCTAGTTGCCATATGTTTCAGTGGGATAATAACAGTTTTTAAATTCGTTGTAAATTTGTCACAAATTTGTTGTTTGTTCAAGACACATATGTTACAATTTTACAGAATTGTTGCAAAGGGACTGTGATTGGTGTTAGTGGTTTTAGGACTCTGGGCACTTTATCACTGCTGCCCAGTATAAAGTGCATGTGCTCTCTATGGTAAACATGGTAAGATTTACACCTGTTTGGCGTATTTAATTTACCTCCCAGTCCCTTTTAAAGTGGTATCTCAGATACCCGGGTCAGTGAATGTAGTCTACTGGTGGGCTTGCAGTGCTTCTTGCGCTAACCACCAAAGTAGCCTTTCAATCCTGTCTCAGGCCTCTGCCATTGCAGGGCCTAAGCCCACAGTTTACTGCCGCTGTGACTTAGCACATAAAGTGTTTACCACATCTGTGACTCTCCTTTTACTACATATCAGTCACCCCTAAGGTGGGTCCTAGCTAGCCCTATGGGAAGGGTGCGCAGTAGGTAAAAGGTAGGACATGTGCCTTAACTGTGTGGCATGTCCTGGTAGTGACAAACAGCCATGTTGGTTTCTCACTACTGTGAGGATGCCCTCTCATAGGAGTGCATTGGGGATTCCCTGATATGTGTTACAGTGGTAATTCCTGGCATGAGAGGAGTAGCGTGATCAAGTTTGGTATGTTTGGAATAGTGGTAACAAATGTGGCGTAATGGTGTTCGCAGATTTATTATCACTATGTTAGAAATGCCACTTTTACATGTGGGCCTTTCTGTGTGCCATGTGTCTTTTGCCTGCCTGTTGTGTCTGGCTCTGGATGACGAGGCTGGGGAGGTGCAGTCGCTCCAGAGGGGCTGAGTGAGTCTGCTCTAGGCTGAATAGGCCGATCTGCAATTGGAGACGTTGGAGGAGTAGCACCTGGCCTGAAAAGGACTGTGCCTGCCTTCCACAATGCTGGCGGTGGTGTGTCTGGGACCAGAGCCTACACTAACAATGAGGGTGTTTGTGCACTGTAAATAAATAAATGGAGGTACCCCCATGAACTGGTTTGGACCGACACTGAGCCCTGTGCCAGGGCTAGAACAAAAACTTACACTAGTATAAGTATGGGGGCTGTGACCCTTAGATGGTGTGCTGTTGGTGCTTACCTGGGGCTGAAGGACTTCTGTGCTCCAGGAGGAACCGCCACAAAGGACTAACCGTCTGCTAGGGGGCCCTGTGAGTAGGGGTGGGTGAACAACTCCTTTCTGGCCATGAAATGTGTGGATTTTTGCCCCTTCCGCCTTCCGCGATGTAGGCGGAGAAACAAGGCAAATCTCTGCACGCTCGGGTGGAAAGGAGTTGGACTCCCACCCACCCCCAGCCTGCCTCCCTCCCTCAGTATTAAAACTTTACAAAACATTATAATAGCAATTTAAATCACCTTAACTTATTGGTGGCGTCCCCGGGCTTCCATGATGTCATCGCTTCTTCTTCTGGAAAACTACTGGTGCCTGGTTGGACTGATTTTCCTCCAAAGAGGAGCCCCGGCGAAGGGGGCTAACAAGGCACACTGTTGGTGCCTGCTTGCTCCACAGCTGTGCTGCAGGATGGAGGGCAGCTGCAATGTGGGAGGCATTTGGTGTCGATGAGGAGACACGTTGAGTTTCACCCTCACCCCCATTTTTGGTACCGGCCTGTTGGGGCCAGTACTCTGCTGCATCTGCAGCCTGGTGGCTAGTTTCAAGGCCACATGCTAAAGGGGCATTGACTTTGGGACAGAGGGCATTATGGGAAAGCCCAAGGCGGGCCCCCGAAGAAGGCCAGTCATCCTGGTTTTCGTCTCATGTATTGTGGAGGCGTAAGGTCCTGAGGTGAGGTGTGCACCGTATTTGTGTTGCTGTGGTGCACTAGTCATTTAGGATATACACCTAAGGTGATCTATGCATAATGTGTTTATGCTATTTGCAATGTCACCAGTAGTTACTGGTTGTTTGTGATGTTCACTACTTGTGTAATGTTTATGACAGTGGCCCGATTGGCCCGCTAATGTGTATAATATCTACGCTTGAATGGGAAAATGATATGCTATTGATCTCGCTTGACGTCGAATCGCTGTATACCAGCATTGATCACGATAAGGGGTTATCTGCTGTACAACACTACCTTTCCAGTAGACCTATCCAGTACTATGAACATAATAAGGTGATTGTGGGGTTAATAACATGGTGCCTCCATAACAACTTCTTTTCATTCGGAAAGGAAATTTATAAACAACTAAGGGGCGTGGCGATGGGGGCCTGCTTCTCTCCCAGCTATGCGTGCTTGCACGTTGGCTGGTGGGAGGAGCGGGTCCTCAGGGTTCGCCACAACACATGGATGGATAAGCACGTCAGGTGCTTCTTAAGATATATAGATGATGTCTTCATCATCTGGAAGGGTAGCAAACAGGAAGCTTTGCGATTTATTGATGACATCAATGATAATTCGCTTAATCTTCACCTTACGGCTCACATCAATGAAAAATTTATCCAATTTTTGGATGTGGAGGTATACGTCTCTAATGGAATACTTAACACCACCCTCCATAGAAAAAAGACTGCTGGCAACGCCACATTGCATGCCTCGAGCATGCATCCTAAACACACAATCTCAGGATTCCCCTATGGGGAAATCCTGAGATTAAAGAGAATTTGCAGCTCTCCCTCTGATTTTGATGCCTGCTTGGAAGAACTCTTGGCCAGATTGAGGGCTAGAGGTTACTCCCAGCGGATATTAAATACAGCAGTAAACAAATCTCTGTCTAGATCTAGGGAGAGTCTCTTCCCTGACTCTACTTTGGAAACCGAACCTCCTCTCATTACTACACCCCAACTGGAGTGCCCACGTCTGATCACCACGTTCAGTAGAGAAGATAGAAAAATTAGGTCAATTTTAAACAAACACTGGCCAATCATCATGAGCATCATGAGCGACCAAATTCTTAACACCAGGTTGCCCTCTTTTCCTATTGTGACGTTCAGACGAGCTAGAACCATGGGCAACCATCTGGACAAAGCAGCACCTGAATTAAAATCTAAAGTCCCATGGCTTCGCCCGTCCAGAGGTTTCTTTAAATGCTCCAGTTGTAGGGCCTGTAAGTTCGGAGTCACTACTACCCATTATAACACCCCGTTCAGTAAAGTTGCCAAAACCATCAATGGCAACTACAACTGTAAAACTGATCATGCTGTGTACGTTCTGACGTGCACCTGTGGGCTTAGATATGTTGGAAGCACTAAGCTCCAGGTGCACGCCCGAATTTTACAGCATCTCAGGGCTATTCTTCATAGTGACCCCTCTTACCCTGTCGCCCGTCACTTTAAACGAGTGCACAACAAAGATCTCAGTTGTTTAAGTTATTTTGTGATAGGGGCAGTTCCACTATCAAGAAGAGGAGGAGATCGTGAGTCTCAACTCAGAAAAATGGAGTCTAAATATATATTGGAGCTCGATAGCCGTTGGCCTAACGGGCTCAATAATATTGAGGAGATGCATCACTTTTTGTAGATATATTGGCTTCGCCAGCTTCTGATATTATCTTTATCTGTGTCCCGGTTTCTGGTTCTTCTAGTTAGGTTCCCTATTAGAAGTCCCTTATATTTGTCCCATATTCTGCAATTACAACTGGTGAAGTTTACATCGATTCTCACCTATGGAGACATAATTTATGCACTTTACTTGGCAATTATTAGGCAATAGGCATCATTATACATACATCTTTCATACAGTCCTATTCACATATCACGTACAATATTCTGATGATAGTCAATTTTGTGATATCTTTTAATTGTACAGTGATTTTACTATTATGTGGATATCATGTATAGAATTTTGATATTGTTTTGACCTTAGGCTTAGTGTTGCACATAGATGTGTAAATATGGAATCGCACAGGTATACACACATGTAAATATTTATATGAGGGTTTTTGAGTTGGGTGTGTATATATGGTTAGTGCCATTTGTGTTATTTTGTATTGTTCTTTACCAGCATATGGTGATTGGTAATCCATTGGAATAATCATATCGATATAACGGGCTAGGCATGTGGGGTGGCGGGCATGAGTGTGGGGGTGAGTGTGTGTAGGTATGTATATATATGAATTATAAATCTATTTATACATATTGTCATTTTTAGCTTATTGAAAAAATGGTTCTTCTTTTTCTATTTGACCTTTTAAATAGAAATAATTATGGATTAGGATGATTTAGATGAATTTATGTATATAAACATCGAGAGATGATGCCTAATTGTTGATTACTGTTCTAGTGGTAGTTCCATATGTTTCCGCTAACTCTTGCACTTTATCACAATTTTTTATCACTTATGCACTTTTCTGTACACGCACTTGATATTCTTGCTGCTAAATATACTGAATTGCTTATTTTGCACACAACAAATATCTTTTTCTATCTGGATTTTAACATTGAAGAATTGTACTGAAACATCATTATAATGGAATATATGTTGATGTATTCAGATGGTTTCCTGGATTTAACCAGTTATGAATTCTTGCATTTTCATTCAGCAATGACAACTATGTATCAGTGGTAGTGCGTTGTTACTGTCTATTACCAATCACATGATCATGGTGGGCGTCACCAGGGGGTGGCGTCTATTTCACTGCATACACGTATAAAAAAGCATAATTGATTGTAAACATGTTGCAGCGTGAACAAGGGCTTCCCGCCCGAAACGCGTCGCTGGTTCTGTTTTAATCTTGAAATAAAATACCATCTTGCTGAATTGGCTGGTCCGGTCCTCTTCCTTGTTGGCGTGGAGGCGGTGTCTGCGAACGCAGAGCAGGCTGGGGTGGAACCTTTCTTCATATATATATATATATATATATAGATATATATATTATATATATATATATCTTCACATGCCGGTTCCCAGTTTCCCGGCCATAGAGCGCTCGGTGTGGGTGCGGTCCCTACGGCAGAACCTCGCCGTTAATTATTTAACACTCCTTCGCCGCTTGGACAAAAGTAATGGGCGCACTCCCTCTGAGTTCCACAAATTGATTTATTCAGATCTCTTCAGCAATGAAAACATACGATCTACGCGTTTCAGTGCTCCTAGCACCTTGCTCACGATCACTTACTCAAGTTTTGGTAACACATTTAAAGCAATCTCCGTGTTAGATGTTACATCACATCCTGTTTTTATCGCTAGGCATTCTGGTATTTGTGGTTTTTAACAAAATATATTTAAAAAGGGTTTTTAGGTGAAATTAAACCATTTTACAAGAAAAATCAAAAAGACATCAATCAACATATTGCTTTTTTTTAGCTTGTTTATGCCTGATGTAATGATTTATCATTGTCTTTAGTCCCTTTATATCCCTCTAGTGGGATTTGTTGACTGTTCGTTAAACAGGATCCCTCATTTAGTAATGTGGTCCACATTTGATCATACCTGACATTATTTTACTTTTCACTTTTTCCTATCCCTCTAGTGGGATTTGACCGCTGTTTATCAATAAGGATCCCCTTATTTTTGAGTCATCAAGTCTCGTTTTAGAAATGGTTTTCAATCTCACCAGTTCACTTGTATTGTTTCTTAATTGTTCATATTAGGGATGAATATATAACTCTTCTGATTGGTTCAGGCCGTGCGGGCTTAAAGTTCTAAAATTTAGGATGTGGCGAGACTCCTTTTGTCTCAGGATTTTTTCGCGATCTCCTCCACGTACATTCTTTGGGACAGTTTCAATTCCAAAGAATTTCAGTTTTAACCAATCTCCGTTGTGTTTTAGCTCCATATGTTTTGCCACTGCGTTGGCTCACATGCTCCATTATTCGTTTTTTTAGTTCTCCTTTAGTACTGCCTACGTACATGAGGGGGCATGGGCATTCAATTCCGTAGACTGTGAATTCAGTTTTGCATGAAATTAATTGTCGTATCTGCCATTTTTTGTTGTTGCGCAATGATATTTCCTTTGTTTGTTTGGCAATTTGGCACATTTTGCAACCGTAACATTTCACGAAACCAGTGGTTTTAAGCCAGTCTTTCTTTTTGTTGGATTTACAATGGCTGTGAATCAATTGATCTTTCAAATTCGGTGCTCTCCTGTATGTTACGACTGGGTGTGGCCCCACTAGTTTCCCCACAGTGTCATCCAAATGTAGGATCTTCCAGTTTTTTCTCATGCTTTGAACGAGTTTTTTACTGTTTTCTGAATAGTCAGTGATAAGTCTGATGGGTTCTTCATCGCTTTTTACTTTTTCCGATCGTTTTAGGCATTCCTGTCTTGGTTTTTCATTAGCTCTTTTCCAACATTTTTCAATGTTTCCCTGATTATATTTGCGATTTTTGAATCTTTGTTTTGTTGTGGCACTATATTTTTGCCATTCAGAGTCTTCGCTGCATATTCTTCGGATGCGAAGAAACTCCCCATATGGGATGCTTGAGATCAAGGAGGTCTGGTGTCTAACCCAGGGTGGTGTGGAGTGCAAAAAAACGATGGATTTAGGCCCAGATCCTTGTACTGGGGTGAATGTATGACATTGTTCTACATTCTGTCCATCAACTGTGTTTTTTGCAATTTTCACCCCGAGTGTGCTGGGGATGCTCAGACGTGAGTCCCAGGCTCTAAACACCACTGGAGTCAAGATATCCAGGCTGATGAAGGCTGATAGCCAGAAACCGGTCCTTGGATGCTTGATTCCGGTCTGGGAAAGACATGGCTTGGTAGTTCGGACTGGACTGTTCCCATGAGGCACAGGGTCAGAGCTGATTTGCATATAGCCTGTGTCTAACCCAGGGTGGTGTGGAGTGCAAAAAAACGATAGATTTAGGCCCAGATCCTTGTACTGGGGTGAATGTATGACATTGTTCTACATTCTGTCCATCAACTGTGTTTTTTGCAATTTTCCACCCCGAGTGTGCTGGGGATGCTCAGACGTGAGTCCCAGGCTCTCAACACCACTGGAGTCAAGCTACCAAGGCTGATACAGGCTGATAGCCAGAAACCGGTCCTTGGATGCTTGATTCTGGTCTGGGAAAGACATGGCTTGGTAGTTCGGACTGGACTGTTCCCATGAGGCACAGGGTCAGAGCTGATTTGCATATAGCCTGTGTCTAACCCAGGGTGGTGTGGAGTGCAAAAAAACGATGGATTTAGGCCCAGATCCTTGTACTGGGGTGAATGTATGACATTGTTCTACATTCTGTCCATCAACTGTGTTTTTTTGCAATTTTCACCCCGAGTGTGCTGGGGATGCTCAGACGTGAGTCCCAGGCTCTCCACACCACTGGAGTCAAGATATCCAGGCTGATGAAGGCTGATAGCCAGAAACCGTTCCTTGGATGCTTGATTCCGGTCTGGGAAAGACATGGATTGGTAGTTCGGACTGGACTGTTCCCATGAGGCACAGGGTCCGAGCTGATTTGCATATAGCCAGTGTCTAACCCAGGGTGGTGTGGAGTGCAAAAAAACAATGGATTTAAGCCCAGATCCTTGTACTGGGGTGAATGTATGACATTGTTCTACATTCTGTCCATCAACTGTGTTTTTTGCAATTTTCACCCCGAGTGTGCTGGGGATGCTCAGACGTGAGTCCCAGGCTCTCCACACCACTGGAGTCAAGATATCCAGGCTGATGAAGGCTGATAGCCAGAAACCGGTCATTGGATGCTTGATTCTGGTCTGGGAAAGAAATGGCTTGGTAGTTCGGACTGGACTGTTCCCATGAGGCACAGGGTCAGAGCTGATTTGCATATAGCCAGTGTCTAGCCCAGGGTGGTGTGGAGTGCAAACAAATGATGGATTTAGGCCCAGATCCTTGTACTGGGGTGAATGTATGACATTGTTCTACATTCTGTCCATCAACTGTGTTTTTTGCAATTTTCACCCCGAGTGTGCTAGGGATGCTCAGACGTGAGTCACAGGCTCTCCAAACCACTGGAGTCAAGCTATCCAGGCTGATGAAGGCTGATAGCCAGAAACCGGTCCTTGGATGCTTGATTCCGGTCTGGGAAGGACATGGCTTGGTAGTTCGGACTGGACTGTTCCCATGAGGCACAGGGTCAGAGCTGATTTGCATATAGCCAGTGTCTAACCCAGGGTGGTGTGGAGTGCAAAAAAACGATTGATTTAGGCCCAGATCCTTGTACTGGGGTGAATGTATGACATTGTTCTACATTCTGTCCATCAACTGTGTTTTTTGGAATTTTCACCCTGAGTGTGCTGGGGATGCTCAGACGTGAGTCCCAGGCTCTCCACCCACTGGAGTCAAGCTATCCAGGCTGATGAAGGCTGATAGCCTGTAACCGGTCCTTGGATGCTTGATTCCGGTCTGGGAAAGAAATGGCTTGGTAGTTCGGACTGGACTGTTCCCATGAGGCACAGAGTCAGAGCTGATTTGCATACAGCCAGTGTCTAACCCAGGGTGGTGTGGAGTGCAAAAAAACAATGGATTTAGGCCCAGATCCTTGTACTGGGGTGAATGTATGACATTGTTCTACATTCTGTCCATCAACTGTGTTTTTTGCAATTTTCACCCCGAGTGTGCTGGGGATGCTCAGACGTGAGTCCCAGGCTCTCCACACCACTGGAGTCAAGCTACCCAGGCTAATGAAGGCTGATAGCCATAAACCGGTCCTTGGATGCTTGATTCCGGTCTGGGAAAGACATGGCTTGGTAGTTCGGACTGGACTGTTCCCATGAGGCACAGGGTCAGAGCTGATTTGCATATTGCCAGAGTGTAACCCAGGGTGGTGTGGAGTGCAAAAAAACGATGGATTTAGGCCCAGATCCTTGTACTGGGGTGAATGTATGACACTGTTCTACATTCTGTCCATCAACTGTGTTTTTTGCAATTTTCACCCTGAGTGTGCTGGGGATGCTCAGACGTGAGTCCCAGGCTCTCCACACCACTGGAGTCAAGCTATCCAGGCTGATGAAGGCTGATAGCCTGTAACCGGTCCTTGGATGCTTGATTCCGGTCTGGGAAAGAAATGGCTTGGTATTTCGGACTGGACTGTTCCCATGAGGCACAGAGTCAGAGCTGAATTGCATATAGCCAGTGTCTAACCCAGGGTGGTGTGGAGTGCAAAAAAACAATGGATTTAGGCCCAGATCCTTGTACTGGGGTGAATGTATGACATTGTTCTACATTCTGTCCATCAACTGTGTTTTTTGCAATTTTCACCCCGAGTGTGCTGGGGATGCTCAGACGTGAGTCCCAGGCTCTCCACACCACTGGAGTCAAGATATCCAGGCTGATGAAGGCTGATAGCCAGAAACCGGTCATTGGATGCTTGATTCTGGTCTGGGAAAGAAATGGCTTGGTAGTTCGGACTGGACTGTTCCCATGAGGCACAGGGTCAGAGCTGATTTGCATATAGCCAGTGTCTAACCCAGGGTGGTGTGGAGTGCAAACAAACGATGGATTTAGGCCCAGATCCTCGTACTGGGGTGAATGTATGACATTGTTCTACATTCTGTCCATCAACTGTGTTTTTTGCAATTTTCACCCCGAGTGTGCTAGGGATGCTCAGACGTGAGTCACAGGCTCTCCAAACCACTGGAGTCAAGCTATCCAGGCTGATGAAGGCTGATAGCCAGAAACCGGTCCTTGGATGCTTGATTCCGGTCTGGGAAGGACATGGCTTGGTAGTTCGGACTGGACTGTTCCCATGAGGCACAGGGTCAGAGCTGATTTGCATATAGCCAGTGTCTAACCCAGGGTGGTGTGGAGTGCAAAAAAACGATTGATTTAGGCCCAGATCCTTGTACTGGGGTGAATGTATGACATTGTTCTACATTCTGTCCATCAACTGTGTTTTTTGCAATTTTCACCCCAAGTGTGCTGGGGATGCTCAGACGTGAGTCCCAGGCTCTCCACACCACTGGAGTCAAGCTATCCAGGCTGATGAAGGCTGATAGCCATTAACCGGTCCTTGGATGCTTGATTCCGGTCTGGGAAAGACATGGCTTGGTAGTTCGGACATGACTGTTCCCATGAGGCACAGGGTCAGAGCTGATTTGCATATAGCCAGTGTCTAACCCAGGGTGGTGTGGAGTGCAAAAAAACGATGGATTTAGGCCCAGATCCTTGTACTGGGGTGAATGTATGACATTGTTCTACATTCTGTCCATCAACTGTGTTTTTTGCAATTTTCACCCCGAGTGTGCTGGGGATGCTCAGACGTGAGTCCCAGGCTCTCCACACCACTGCAGTCAAGCTATCCAGGCTGATGAAGACTGATAGCCAGAAACCGGTCCTTGGATGCTTGATTCCGGTCTGGGAAAGACATGGCTTGGTAGTTCGGACTGGACTGTTCCCATGAGGCACAGGGTAGGCGTGGGCGGAAAATCCGTTCCGCTCGCGGATTTTGCGGATTTTCGGGAAATCCGCAATCCGCGAGATTTGCGAATTTCCCGCAAAATCCGCAAATCCGCGAGCAGCGGATTTTGCTCGCACTGCTCGCACTGTTCGCGTGAGTTCGCGCCCCGCGAATAAGTGCAAAATTGCAGAAATACGATCTTGGCAAAACTGAAAGTAACTACTTACCAGGTTCAAAAGTTCAGGCACATCATTAGTAGCCATTTCCTGTAGTGCTTCCTGAGGGGCCCCTCCAGAGTTCAGTTGCCAGTTGAAACTATTATGTGACCCTGCTCTGAACCTCAGAATAGTTACACATATGCCACAAAGGTCCTGAATTACAGCTAAGGGAGACAAGCAGGAGCCAGGCTGGAAGTTAAAATCCATTAATCAGCCCCTAATTCATTATTGTCAGTTGGGGCAGGGCAGGTGTTGTAACTAATTTTGCAACAATGAAAGCACTTAGCAAGTGCAAAAGATCACTAATCAGGGCGCACTAAGGAAGCAGGTGCCAGCTAAAAAAATATTCTGTGACACATTAATCAGCCCCAAATTAATTCAGGTCACTTGAGGCAGGGAAGGTGTGCTTTGCTTTGCCGAAAATAATGTACACTGGACAACCAGAGGGTGTAGTGATGAAACAGAGGGTGGCATGGGTGGGCCAGAGGGTGGCATGAGTAGTCAGAGAGTGGCAGTGGTGACAGAGAGTGGCAGTGATGAAGAAGAGTGTCCCAAACAGGCTGGACACGTAGAAACAACAAGTTCGCAAAACTTGCGACCCGACAGGTAAGTTCGCAAATTGCGAAATTGTAAAAACCCTCGCGAACTGGCAGAAACACGGGCGAACACAAAAAAAAAAAAAATCCGCAAATTCGCGGGAATTCGCGGATTTTGCGGATTGCGAATCCGCAAATCCGCAAAATTCGCGGATTGCCAATCCGCAAAATCCGCTCATGCTTAGCACAGGGTCAGAGCTGATTTGCATATAGCCAGTGTATAACCCAGGGTGGTGTGGAGTGCAAAATAACGATGGATTTAGGCCCAGATCCTTGTACTGGGGTGACTGTATGACATTGTTCTACATTCTGTCCATCAACTGTGTTTTTTGCAATTTTCACCCCAAGTGTGCTGGGGATGCTCAGACGTGAGTCCCAGGCTCCCCACACCACTGGAGTCAAGCTATCCAGGCTGATGAAGGCTGATAGCCAGAAACCAGTCCTTGGATGCTTGATTCCGGTCTGGGAAAGACATGACTTGGTAGTTCGGACTGGACTGTTCCTATGAGGCACAGGGTCAGAGCTGATTTGCTTATAGCCAGTGTCTAACCCAGGGTGGTGTGGAGTGCAAAAAAACGATGGATTTAGGCCCAGATCCTTATACTGGGGTGAATGTATGGCACTGTTCTACATTCTGTCCATCAACTGTGTTTTTTGCAATTTTCACCTCGAGTGTGCTGGGGATGCTCAGACGTGAGTCCCAGGCTCTCCACACCACTGGAGTCAAGCTATCCAGGCTGATGAAGGCTGATAGCCAGAAACCGGTCCTTGGATGCTTGATTCCGGTCTGGGAAAGACATGGCTTGGTAGTTCGGACTGGACTGTTCCCATGAGGCACAGGGTCAGAGCTGATTTGCATATAGCCAGTGTCTAACCCAGGGTGGTGTGGAGTGCAAACAAACGATGGATTTAGGCCCAGATCCTTCTACTGGGGTGAATGTATGACATTGTTCTACATTCTGTCCATCAACTGTGTTTTTTGTACTTAGAGTGCAGCACTGTGGTTTCTGTACTTTTGGGGCATTTAAATGGCATGGGGAAGATGTTCAGAAGGGGAGGAACTCCATCAAGAAGCTGAGGAGCCTGAGGTACTGGTACAAGCAGTAGACTCTTGTGATAAGGAACCACTGTGCACGAAACAAAGCATAGCTTTGGAGTTTTTTCACGGTGCCATTTGGTGAATCTAAAATGGTGGTGAAATTCATCAAGGGGCTCAAAGAAAATTCCTTCATGCGGTTGTACCACTTAAAAACTTACCATGAAATCAATCTTGAAAGGGCACAGAAGGACAGAGCTGGAGAGGGGCCATCAACCTCCAGGACTGCACCACCTGCTCCTGGAGACCGAGTGCCCGCTGAAGTGGAGAGAAGGCTGCCATAAATATATCCTGAGTTAAAAAGTATTAGGACATTTTGCCTTAGCTGCAGCCGATGAGCAGTCTCTGGATGTAATATTGGAGACAGCAAGAAAATATAACCTGTTATATTTTTTAAATTATTTACTCCAGTTTTTCCACTGCTTTTGTGTTTGTGGATAGAATGTGTTTCCCCTTGTTGCCATTTTATATGAGAACAAATAAAAAAAATAGAAAATGTTAGAAAATACTACCTGTTCTTTGAATATAGAAAGCATTATAGATTCTGAATGTGCTCTTTTTAGAATTGGGTTTAACAATAATTTTACCCTCTTGTGCCTTCTTATCTATCCCCCCACGGGGCCGTCTAAAGTTTTTATGGAAGCCCTGGTTATTAAAGTGGGGCTGCTGGATATTAGAGCTGCCAACTACACTATCTCAATCTGGAAGCCAATCAGGATAGGGAGAGCTATAATTTTTTTGCAGATCTTGTTGTGTTTCCAATTGAGACAATATGTCCCCAATGGTACACATGTAGCCGGCCACTTGCTAGACCTTTTTTTCAAATATATCTACTCTCACAGCTAGTCTGCCCCTCCGTATGAGCTGAATGTATCACTATTTGGTGTTACTGATGTTTCAAGGTATTGGCCCTCCTTTAGAGACTCTGCAGAGAATCATCCTGAAACGTCTGTGGCATAAGTTCGACACAGATCGCTTTCATGGTCTCCTGCTTACCCAAAGGTCAAGTCTCCCTAATAACCCGGATAGAGCTAATAGTTGTTGTTTAAAGCTTTATTCGACATTTGTCATAAAAGCATTCACCTAACCCTGATACAATAAATACTACATGTAAAAAATACTTTCTAAAAATACATATTAAACACGAAATGTCGGATAAATACATGATAAAAAACATCAAATTACATCAAGTTATCACACTTCTTAAAAGGTAGATTTTCTATAAAATGAGATACAATAACCCATATGGCAAAATGCAAAATTAAGAATATGCATAATTTCATTACGGTGCAATTGCCATTAACGATCGGGTACGAATTAGCCATGACCAAGCCAGAAATTTTGCTACCCCGACCACAAGCAATATGGAACAATCTGTTTCAAGTATCCTAAGGGCTTCAGATTGGCTGCGGGTTCCCAAATTTGAGCACACAGGTTTCAACCATTTACGTCTGGGGGACGAGTACAGTGG
Source organism: Lissotriton vulgaris (assembly GCF_964263255.1). Classification (NCBI taxonomy): domain Eukaryota; kingdom Metazoa; phylum Chordata; class Amphibia; order Caudata; family Salamandridae; genus Lissotriton; species Lissotriton vulgaris. The sequence continues at coordinate 1,715,512,907 of NC_141689.1, read as the reverse complement.
GCAACAGAATAAGAGATGGGAAATGTGCTCAGTTAGTTCATTACAATGGTGGCAGTGTTCATCCCATGCTGGGGACCAATGCTTCTTAAACGCGTTCACCGGGAGTGTACCTATGCGAAATTGAAAATAGAGTTTCCTGTCATGAGGCTTTTCAATGATGTCCCAGAAAGATTCGCAAGAAGGGTACATTTTTATATTTAAGAAGCGAGATGTTAAATTTGAACTTGTACTGTCACTAAACATTGTAAAATATACCATTTCCCAATATAGGTCTTTCAGCTTTGCCTTCGTAGGAAAGCAGGATACGTCTTTAGTGTCCCATAGATAGTCCAATTTCAATTTTTTAAGCAGTTCCCGTAGCTCCCTTAGCCATGGAATACTATGAAAGCGGTCGAATTTAATGACGTCCGTCAATGCCGCCGCATAGTGGCTTAGTTCTGGGGTCACCATAATCCGTCTCCAATAAAGTAGAGGGCGTAGCCTCGCTATGTCCTCTATGCCTTTTCTTCCCAGATCCATTTTTAGTGGGATTGTGGGTGTGCTTTGTGGGACCATCACAATCTCTCGTAAAAACCTGTTTTCTGCTCGGCCCAGTTCTTTCAAATTAGAAAACCCCCATAGTTCCGAGCCATATAAACAAGGCCGCAGGACTTTCATAGAATAAATTTCCAACACACAGTTTACTGGCTTTGTCAGCGAGGTGCGGTGTTTTAGGGTGATGGCGCCTGCTAGCTGCCTAAACTTTAGTAAAGTTGTAGTTATATGTGGTTTCCAACTCATGTTTTCTTGTAAAGTGATGCCTAGGTAGGAAAAAGAGTCCACTCTTTCTAGGGGTGTACCTTTGTATTTTATTACGCCTTTGAAGGTGGACTGCTGGTTGAGGCACATGAATTTTGTTTTGGTGGTATTCAATTCAAGGCCCCTCCCGTCACAGAATATACCGAAGGCATCAACCACTTTTTGCAGCCCACTGGGGGTACGGGAAAGTAAGAGTGTATCGTCCGCAAACATGAGGACAGGTACACGAGAGCCAGCTATTACTGGGGCATCACTAGCGATCTTCTCTAGGTGTTCAACGATACCATTTATATAAATAGAGAAGAGGGTTGGCGCTAGGACACACCCTTGTCTCACCCCACGTTCTACCAGAAAGGGATCAGTTACTTCTCCTTGCTTGCCCCACCTTATTCTAGCAAAATTATTTTCGTGTAGGCGAACAAGGAGTGTAAGCAGTTCCTGGCTTAAGCCTACATCCGCCAAGGTCTGCCAGAGTTTTTCTCTGGGGACCAAGTCGAAAGCGGCCTTTAGGTCCACAAAGACTGCATACAATGTCCCCTTCTTTAGAGTGACATTTCTCCAATAGATGGTTAAAAAATGGAGGACTTGATCAATGCTGCTAGTTAAGGGGCGAAACCCAGCTTGGTAAGATGACAAAATATTTTTTTCGTTGATCCATTGCTGCAGTTTATTTTGGACTAATCGGCCCATTAGTTTTTGTGCTGTGTCAATCAAACTAATGGGTCTGTAGTTTTTAGCCAGGGTTCTATCACCTTTCTTATATATGGGGATGATTTCAGCTCCCTTCCATGAAGCAGGCACTTTCCCTCCCATTGCCACCGCATTAGCCAGCATTGCAAAATAGCTACACCAGGACTTCCGATCCGATAGAAATATATCAGCCGGAATTCCATCCATGCCTGGAGCTTTACCCCCTGCTACACAATCCAATACAATACTCACATCCTTTTCAGTGAATATTGGAGATTTATAGTAAACTTGTGGAGGAGGACAATCATTATTAACCATGGAATTACGGGCATACTGTGGTTGGAAATATTCTACCCAATTGCTTTTCGGGACATGGTTCGTAGGCTGGAGTGCTACACCACCCTTTGCCCATTTTACTGTGGCCCAGAAGCGCTTTGGGTCCTTGGAGGCACACGCCTCCTTGAGTTCGCGCCAGCAATCCTCATCCCAACGCTTCTTTGCCAGTTTTTGAGCCTGTCTATATTGGTTTCTCGCCAGCCTTACTGCTTCTGCACTTCCTGATCTTAGTTCCAGGCTAAGATTATCTCGTGCTACCCTACAACTCTTGTCATACCACCCTTTAATCTCTTGGGCCTTTTTCTTTTTGTTTGAGACTACTGTTTTAACAAAGAAACTTTGAATTTTGGAAAACAGTTTCTCGTGAGCAGCCGTCATATAATCTGTAAAGTCAATCATCCCATAATGGGACTTAATCTTAGAGACTTCGTCCACCACTAATTCCTTTAAAGTCTCTATTTTGGCAATATCTTCTATGAGCATGCTCCACTTCAAGTGGCGAAGGTTATTTGAACTTACAAGGTCTTGCGTCACCATTTGATCCCCTCTTGGATGATCGGGCACTTCATGGTATGGATGGAGCATCAGGCAAAAAGGATTGTGGTCACTTTCTATCTTGTCCTTTACTTCCATATCTACCAGTTTATCCCAGGCCCTTACATCCAGGAGTATATAATCTATTCTGCTGGCAGCTCGGCCATTATCAAATGTGTTTTTCCCCATTATATCTGACGGTGCCCGTCCATTGACTGCTCTAAGCCCTCTAGAGAGACAAAAACTTTTCAACTGAATTGCTACTGTGCTCCATTTTCTGATTACTGGGATGCCTAATTGAGGAATTCTCCACTTGGTATCCTCATCTTCTGCCAGGATCCTATCCTCTTCGCCCAAGGGTTCAAAGGTGGTGTTAAAATCCCCGCCTATTATTATGTGAGGTGGCACTGGTAGCATTTCAATATAATACTCAAGGGTCGTTAAGGTCTCTGATGGTTTGCCCCTACCAACTCCCCTGGAGTAGAGATTAAACAGGGCAAGTTGTTGGCCATTTTGCCAGTTAATGTCAAGTGCTAGAATATCATTGGAGGGTATAGACCTTTGCTTAACCGAGCAATTCAAAGCTTGGCGTACCCAAATTAACAGGCCCCCAGAGGGACGACCCACTCGGTTTCTTATGGCTGGGACGTAAAAGTTCAAGTAACCTTGCTGGAAAATTGGTGTGGACGACCAGGTTTCTTGCAGCATGACAATATCGTAATGGTCGATAAAGTCAACCCAATCTGGGATATTTATCTTATTTGTGATGCCAGCTATATTCCAAGAGATAATAGATAGTGGCGGTATAACCATTTGATGGTGCATCTGGTCAATATCGGGAATATTTATTGCTTCTACAAGTTCTATGTCTCGGGCTAAGACTCCACTCAGTGTTGGTGACTTCTCAATTACCTCTAGTGCTCTTGTTTGTTCCATCAGAACTCTATTTGGTTCCTCTGGGACGGAAGTGAAGGATACATTAGAGACCAGGGTCAATTTATCTAATGGAGGCTCATCTGGGATAGGAGTCTTAACATGTCCTTTTTGCCGCTGGATTTCTGAAGGGACAGGAGGAGCACATACGAGTCAATCACAATCGTTTAGGTCGGATAACGCGGAGTAGTGGTTATCCAAGTTTAACCCCCACTCGCATAATGGTTTAGTCCTAACCCTTCTATTTCCGACAACTGTCCACTTTGTTCTTAATATGCTAGGTTTAGCTACTAGACCTCTTCTACTATAGAAGAAATCAAGTGTCAGTGGTATTATTTCTGCGGTTCTATGTTGTGGAGGGAAGATGTTCCGTAGGACATCAGGCAATACTTCAGGGCCCTTGAAATTCAAAACCACACAGTCCCCTTGGAATTTCTTTGCCTTAGTGCCTATCCACTTAACCCTTCTTGCTGTGAGCAGATCATCAGATAGTTTTTCCTTGCCCCAGGGGGATATGTGCATGTTGTTACTAAGCCACTGTAGAGCCTTATTTCTTAGGGAATCCGAAGACTCAATCTGACCTGTTTTCAACGGTGGTGTGTTTGCAAGTACTAGGATCAAGGGGGAGGCTTCGACAATTAGTTCAACTGGGCCGGTTTCTAGGTTGGGAATCTCAGAAGTAGTGTTATCTACTGCTTGTACTGGATCTAAAGTTAAAGCCGTGTCAGGGGTGTCACCGTGCCTAGAGCTAGCTTGTTGGATTTGCTCACATGTTGCTTGCGGACCTGCATTCATATTCCCCCCGAGTGTTTTCCCTGCAGCCTCTATGTGTTCAAACTTGGTTGTTATTAAATTTGATATTTCCCCCACCCCCTCATTGGTTTTCCCTAAGAGGGTCTCTAACTTATTAACTTTGTTAGCTAGTTGGTCTACTTTCGATATGAGGGGTTTCATTAACCCTGATAATTTGGACTCTAGTATGCCCATGAGCTTATTTAAGAGGGTATCCTCCCCATCTACACTTTCGTACTCTTCCTCCCTTATCCCTTCTTCCACCCTTTTCTTTATTCTTCTAGGTGGTGTTACAGGTTTATTCTTGCAAGAGCGTAGGCCACCTCTTCTAGGTGGTGCCTCGGTAATCCATTTTTTAGCTCTTGGTGCAGGGACAGGAGTGGAAGGGGTATTGCTCTCTGGGTCTAGCTCCACAATTGCATCAGATTTATTTGGCTCTTCTAAGATGATTAGATCTACAAGAGGATCGGGTTGTTGGACAATAGAAGCCATGGATACATTTATTGTGGAGTAATCATTAGGGTCCTCAATCGGGTCGGCGGTAATAATTTCATCACTGGCAGACTGGAATACCCCTGATTGGTTAATTTGGGCACAAGGTGGCGAATCCATAAGTCCCAGGGAGGACCTCCGATCATTGTTGATTTTTGCCACTACCTGGACCAAATAATTGTCCATTGTGTTTGCCGGGGTGGCTGGTGTTTTTTGTCTCGACATGATGATCAGTCAAGTGTAAGCAACAGTGCCCTGATGGCAAATATAGCAATAGTAGCCCAGATACGATATAAATATATAGGTATGTCGCCTTACCGCAGAAAGATTTTGAAGGCTAAGAGAAGGGGGGGTGGCCCAGTCCAGTCTCTCACAGTCTAGAACGGGCTAAAACGGGCCCGCCCTTGGCCCGGGCTTCGCCCGGCGTCCCGCTCGCGTCCCGCGAGACGGGGGTGATGTCAGCTTTATGCGCCGCCTGGCGCGTGATTGACGCGGGCTGCGTCTCCAGGAATGCTGGGAGTTGTGGTTCTTGGGCTGCAACCAGCGCAGCGCTCCGCTCGGCGGCCGGACCCAGTGATGGAGCTAGGGTCTGGCGGCGGGAGGCGGCTGGTCTTGGGCACAGGTTAGTGAACTTTCCGCTTTCCTCTCCTCTCTGGTAGGGTTTCTATGCTCCGGTAGGCTTTGCAGCGTTTCCCCCCCTCGACCGGGGTGATGTCAGCTTTATGCGCCGCCTGGCGCGTGATTGACGCGGGCTGAGTCTCCAGGAATGCTGGGAGTTGTGGTTCTTGGGCTGCAACCAGCGCAGCGCTCCGCTCGGCGGCCGGACCCAGTGATGGAGCTAGGGTCTGGCGGCGGGAGGCGGCTGGTCTTGGGCACAGGTTAGTGAACTTTCCGCTTACCTCTCCTCTCTGGTAGGGTTTCTATGCTCCGGTAGACTTTGCAGCGTTTCCCCCCCTCGACCGGGGTGATGTCAGCTTTATGCGCCGCCTGGCGCGTGATTGATGCGGGCTGCGTCTCCAGGAATGCTGGGAGTTGTGGTTCTTGGGCTGCAACGAGCGCAGCGCTCCGCTCGGCGGCCGGACCCAGTTATGGAGCTAGGGTCTGGCGGCGGGAGGCGGCTGGTCTTGGGCACAGGTTAGTGAACTTTCCGCTTTCCTCTCCTCTCTGGTAGGGTTTCTATGCTCCGGTATCATACTGGCTCTCATCCACACTGGACACCCTGATCCCGGCTAAGTTAACCAATAGCCATAGAACTTGATCTTGTCCTTAGTTTAACAACGAACTAGCCCAAGCTAGGAGGGCTTGTAAAGCCCTGGAAAGGGTCTGGAAAAGACAGTATGACCCCATTGTGAAACATCCAATATCGAGCATGCATTAAACAATATCCTGAAGGCCAGAGCGGACTTTATCTTCTGGTAAATCCAAAACAGCAGTAACCCCACTAAATGTATATTTTCCCTTCGTAAAGATCTTAAAACCTCGGGGCAGTGCAAAACATCCCCCCTCACTTCAAAATAGCAATGTGAGATTCTCCATGCCTTCTTTATCAAAAAGGTTGACAATATCTATACAACTTTCCCTCACATCGGGCCCCATATAGGTCGGTCCGATCCTTTGGTAGTTACTGTTCCATCACTTCCCATTTTTCTTGCACTTCCCCAGGAAACCATGTGGTCTATCTGCAATAAACTTAAATCGGGATCGCCGGCTGATCAATTCAAGGCTTTTTCTCCACAGTTATTGCCCGTGTTTTGTGACCTTAAAAATGTGTCCCTAACTTTGGCTACTGTTCCCATGGCCTGGAAACATGCCAACGTGATCCCTCTCCTCAAGAAACCCACACTAGATGATTCTAAGCTTTCTAATTTATGCCCGATTTCCCTTCTTTCTTTGATGGCCAAAATCTCTGAAGCTTACATCAAGCTTACATCAATGCAATTCTGTCTAATTACATTGACACCTAGAACATTTTGGACCCTTCTCAGAATGGTTTTTGTCTGCGTCATAGTACAGAGTCATAGAACATCTGCAGCACTCTTTGGACTCTGGAGGCACTTATGCTCTGATTCAATTAGACGTATGTGCCGCATTTGACACAGTGTCTCACCAGATTCTTCTGCAGCCCCTGGAGGACATTGGCATCAGTGGCACGGCCCTGGGGAGATCTTTTCAGGTGATTGCCTCCCTTTTTTATTCTCAGACATACAGTGTCCGCCAGGGTGTTTAACATTTATGTCCGGCCATTGGCAGTATTGGCAAAATATAGAGGCCTCGCGGTTGTCTCTTATGCAGAAGTCACCCAGTTAGGGATCGCTCTGTCTAATAATCCTGATCTAGATGCTGCTAAATTTGGTACACAGACAAAATATCGAGTTTTAAATTTCGATATATAATTATATCGAAGTTTAAATATCGATGGGACAAAATATCGAAGGTAAGTAATATCGACAGTCTTAATATCGATATTAGTATGATATCAGTAATATCGAAGTTTTAAATATCGATGTCAATAATATCGAAATAAATAACTTTGATGTTACTAATATCAATTTTTAAATAAATTTAGTGTATATTATATTGTATTTATTATGTTTTATTATTTATTTTTAATGTAATTTAATTAAATATTGTCTTTTACTACTGTAGCGGGTTGTGGGTTTATAGGGGAATAGGGTGGGAAGTAATTTAATTATGTTAAATTAATTATTAATTAGTAGGAATTATTAATTAATTAATTGAGAATTAATTTTTAATTAATTTTAATTAATTGAATAATTGATAAATATGTTCTGTAGCGGGTTATGGGTTTATAGGGGAATAGGGTGGGAAGTAATTTAATAATAATTAATTAATTAATATATGTTTGTACATATTTTAATTATTAATTAATTGGTAATTAATTTATATTAATTAGTTACTTAATTAATATAATTTTGTACATATTTGTAATTATTAATTAGTTGGTAATTAATTAATATTAATTAGTTTATTACATTAATTAGAGTATTTTTTTTAATATATAATTGTTTGTTATTCTTAATTAATTAATTGGGAAAAATAATATTAATTATTAAATTAAATTAATTACAGCTAATGTGCTAATATATTTACTTTATTGTTATTGTTAATTAATAATTAATTGGTCATTAAATAATATTAATTAATTTTGGGTAAAGGAGTATTTTTAGGGTTCAGGGTCAGTTTTCAGTTTTTGGGTAAAGGGGTATTTTTAGGGTTCAGGGTCAGTTTTCAGTTCTTGGGTAAAGGGGTATTTTTTAGGGTTCAGGGTCAGTTTTCAGTTTTTGGGTAAAGGGGTATTTTTAGGGTTCAGGGTCAGTTTTCAGTTTTTGGGTAAAGGGGTATGTTTAGGGTTCAGGGTCAGTTTTCAGTTCTTGGGTAAAGGGGTATTTTTAGGGTTCAGGGTCAGTTTTCAGTTTTTGGGTAAAGGGGTATTTTTAGGGTTCAGGGTCAGTTTTCAGTTTTTGGGTAAAGGGGTATTTTTACGGTTCAGGGTCAGTTTTCAGTTCTTGGGTAAAGGGGTATTTTTAGGGTTCAGGGTCAGTTTTCAGTTTTTGGGTAAAGGGGTATTTTTAGGGTTCAGGGTCAGTTTTCAGTTTTTGGGTAAAGGGGTATTTTTAGGGTTTAGGGTCAGTTTTGGGTTTTTGGGGTACAGGGATATTTTTAGGGTTCAGGGTCAGTTTTGGGTTTTTGGGGTACAGGCGTACAGGGTAAAAATAAAAAAAAATTACATTAAATCAATTAAATGAAATTAAAAAAAATAAAATTACATTAAATTATTAAGTGTTTTATTTATTTTAAATGTATATGTATTAGTTTTAATTTTGTTTTAATATTTTTATTTAATATTTGTAAAATTATATGTATTTTAAAATTATTCATACATTATTATTAATACATTTAAAAAAACGATATTTTTAATTTCGATATTTTTGTACTACGATATTATTTTTTCGATATTTTTGTACTTACCTTTATGAAGATATGATTCCGATATTTTTGATGTCGATATTTTTGTGCCGATATTTTTGTATTTCGATATTCTGACTGTCGATATTATGTCAGACATTCGCTAAATTTAGGGAGGAATTAACAGAGGCTGCAAACTGGATGACATCAAATTGTCTTTAACTCAATGCCACCAAATCCGAAATCTTGCTGGTGGGTACAACATACATTTGTGGATCGAGCAATGGTGGCCATCGGTAATAGGTCCTCAACCCTCACCTAAGCAGACAGTAAAAAATGTGAGCGTCTGGTTCAATACATGCCCTTCTTCCAGCCACAAACAAAGACTGTGGCCGGAGTTTGTTTCAGACTCCTACAAGGTCTTAAACCAATGTTGGGCTTTTTGAGCCCAAAATCTGGTAGGTCATCATGCAGGCTACCATACTGTCTAGGCCAGACTATGCCAGCACTCAATATCTGGGAGTTAATAGAGCAGAGGCACAGTGCCTCCAGAGAATACAGAATGTGGCTCCCCGACTGTTGTTTGGACTTCCCAGGCTCTGCCCTATTTCAGAATTCATTAACAGACTCCACTGTCTCCCTGTGGAAAAGTGTGTTTTTTTAAAAACTTTGTGTATTACTCACTGGATTCTCAACTTCTAATCCCCAGAAATTCTGGCAGATCTTTTTACTCCGTGCACATCATCCCTTCTCTTGCACTCCTGTTAGAGCCTTGAGACCCTCTGGGTAAGTAGCGCGCTCTATAAATGCCTTGATTGATTGATTAATTGTTATCAAAACCAGGTGGTTATATCGCACGTCAAGAAGGTGAGAGCTGGAGGACTTTCGTTTTGAGCTTTAGCTCCGAAACTTTGGAACTCCCGCCTGGGGGACATTAGATGCATTCATGATCACATAACTTTCCATAAGGCTATAAAAACCAATTTGTTCTCTAATAATGGATTGGGGTGTTGGCCTCACCAGTTTTCCGCTTGCTGTCTGCGATTAGCTCTGGGGCAGCCAGGCGCTCTACAAATTGGATAACATAACAAGATAACTGCCTTTCTGGGTTTTAAAAAATAGGAACTGTTTGTCTGTGTGTATATAAAGAGGATTGGTTGTATAGGTGAGTGACTGAGTATATTAGTGGCTGCATGGTTGACTGACTGGGTTTGTAATTGTCCATTTTGGTGAGTGAGTGGCTGTATGAGTAAGTGACTGAGTGGGAGAATGCCTGTATTAGTGTGTGATTGGCTGTATGAGTGAGTGAGTGGGTTTATGAGTGATAGAGCTGGTATGAGTGAGATAGTGACTATGTAAGTGGCAGTATGTGTATGTGAGTGTTTGTGAGTGCTTATGTAAATGAGTGAGATGGTGCTTGGGAGTATGTATCATCAGTGCGCAAATAAATGCATGAGTGACTGTATGGGTGTGTGACAGATTGTGTGAGTGGCTGCATGAGTGAGTGAGTGGTTTTGTAAGTGTCTGTATAGGTAGTAAGGAAGTGTCTTAGTGATTGCACGACTGAGTGATTAGGAAGGTGAGGGTTTGTGTAAGTTAGTGACTGGGTATGTGTGTGGCTCTAGAGATGAATGAGTGAGTGTGAGTTGCTGTTTAAATGAGTGTCTGCATGTCTAAGTGGCTGCATGAGTTAGTGAGTGAATGTCTGTGTCAGTTGCTGTTTAAGTCAATGAGTGGGGGTGTGAACCACTCTATAAATACAATAGTGGGTATGTGAGTGGCTGTATGACTTAGTGACTGTGTGAAATAGTCTATGGATATGTGACTGGGTGTGTGAGTATCTGCATGATTAAGTGACTGTGTGTAGGAAAGTGCCTCTTTTGACACTGTTAGCCACCACTTTTTGCTTGGAATATGATGTGATTTCATATCACAATGCACTGGGTTCCTGCTAACCAGGTTCCCAGTGCCAGATCTCTTTCCTAAAACGTCACCACAATTGGCCCAACTTCAGCAACCCCAGAAAGTCCCTAGTAAATAGTTCCTGTTTGAACTGGCCCTTCTTGCAGGGTCATCCCCAAACATTTTGCTTCTTCTTCCCTTATTTTTCCTGACCCGTGGCTGTTGGCAATAGGATTCTGCGCACTTTACCACTGCTGACCAGTGCTAAAGTGCATATGCTCCCTATGTAAATTGTTATCATTTTTTTTATTTTTTTTATTTTATTGTTTTATTGCAAGGAGATACAGCAATGCATAGCTCATAAAATAAGGCAAATCTTTCTTAAAGTATATATAGTATTATAACTTAAATATCAATATAAGTCTAACATCTTAATCATTTAAATCCATTCGGCAATTGGTGCCCAAAGTTTCTCCCCAATACTCTTTTTTTAACCCCCTTTAACTTATAAATAGCGGATTCAGTATTATACATAAACAATAGTTTTTCACGCCACATAAAGAATGACGGCGGATCCGGGCTGATCCATTCCTTAGTAATACAAGATCTAACTGCAGCCATACAAAGAAATAAAAAATAAGAAATTGATCTTGACCTAGTAACAGTATGATCAATGCCTAGCAACAACAATTCCGCCGTTATCTTAATCTCACATTTGACAATAGTAGATAAGAAGTGTTCCATGTGTTGAAACAATGTAGAGAGTTTAGGGCAAAGAAAAATACATCTTTGCCCTAAACTCTCTGTAAATTGTTATCATGATTGGATATACATGATTGGCATATTTGTATCACCCCGAAGTCCCTAGTAAAGTGCACTGGGTGTGCCAGGGCTGGTGATGACAAATGCTACTAGTGGGCATGCAGCACTGATTGTGCCACCCACAGGAGTAACCCTAAAATGGTGTCCCGGGCCTACCACTACAGTGCCTGTGTGCAGTCTAGGAACTGCCGTGTCCTCCTGGTCAGTGTCCCCACTGACCAGGCCTAACCCTTCCCTTTTTGTGCACATTAGTCACCCCTATGGAAGGCCCAAGGTACCCCCCTGGGCAGGGTGCAGTGTATGTAAAAGGTAGAGCATGTACTAGTGCAGGTGACATGCTCTGGTAGTGAATTACAGCCATTTTTGTTTTTCACTATTGTAAGGCTATCTTGCTCCATAGATTAACATGGGGATGCTAGCTACAGTGGCTTCCAGCATTTCTTCCCATAGGAACAAGATAGGACATGAGTATCTAGTATCCCTGAACTCAGAATTTAATAACACATCTTTTAGGAAAGGTTGTTTTTAAATCCTGTGTTTGAGAACAGCACTTTTAGAAAGTTGCTGTTCTCTTGTCTGACCTTTCTGTGTGCCTTGGCCTGTTTGTGGATTGACTGTCTGGTTTGAGAGTGACAGAGGCTGGGGATGCCCCAGGAGGATGGCTGAGTCAGCCCTAGGCTGAATTACTGCATTTACAACCTGAGTGGTGGGAGGAGTTAGCACCTGGGCCTGAATAAGGCTGTGCCTGCCTGCCACAATGCTGGCTCCACCTCCTGCTAGGCTGGCTGACGACCCTGCCCCTCACTCTGAAAGGAAAGAAGAAGCCAGGCAAACGAAGTGCTCAAGCAACACCGAGAACTGGTTCAGACCGGGCTCAGGGCTCACTTGCACAAAGAGAACAAAGACTTTTAGGGGTATAAGTACAGGACCCCTGACATCAGAAAATAAGTTCATCCTGGAATCAAGAAGGAACCTCTGCCAAGGAGAAAGCTGACTCTGAAGAAGGAAGACAGTCCTGCTGTTGCTCTGCTGGACTGACCTGCTGTTGCTTTGCTGCCAAGGAGATGGGAAGGACTTTGCTGTGTGCTGTGTCCCCTGTCTTGAAGGAATCTCCAAGGGCCTGAGAAGAGCTGGCTCCCTGTTCTGAAGTCCCAGGAACAAAAGGACTTCACCCCCAGCTTCCCTGAACTCTTATGAGAGTGTTCAGTCCTTCCTAGAGTGCTTCATCCAGTTGTGGGGCCTCTGGAAGTTGTACCTGTGCTGGGAAGCTTGAAACTAAGCTTGAGAGACTTTTGCAATTGAAAAGTGTTGCATCACTCGCTTGCGGAGCGCATCCCCGACAATGCGAGAAGTTTCCTGCCGCTACGAAAGTCGAGATCGTCGCAGCGCCTGACGACGCTGCCAGAGCTGTTGCATCCTTCGTTTGCGGGACGCACCAGACCAGTGCGGGAAAGTCGAACATCACTGCGAGTGTCGTCGCAGAGCCTGTCGCCGATGGGTGAGATCGCCGCACCGCTTGCTTGCGGACCGCATCACGTCGCTGCGAGCATCATCGCAGAACCATCGAGGCACTGCGAGAGAGAGGATCCCCGTGGGACCACGCATCGTCACCCCCGGAGATCGTCGCAGCCCCTATGAGATCGTTGCATCGTGCCTTTGCGAGTACAAACCTCCTACGGAACCTACGCACCGGAATCCATACAAGTGGCCTTCCTCCCCATACAGACTGGATTCGTCGCAACACGCCAGCTGCTGCAGCGGGACTGTTGCATCGCCTCCCCAGGGTCTCAAGAGCAACGCATCGCTTGTTTGCCACCGCACCAGCTTCTGCTTTTGGAACTTTGTTGCAACTAAATGGTACTGTGAGTAAACATGACGCAACTGTGAACTTTTCACGCATCTGTGGATTAATCTATCGCAACTTAAAGGACTTTGATTACATCCTTAAGAACTCTTTCAAAACCATATTCTTGAACTGTGTATGTTGGATTTTTGTTGTTTTGGTCTTGTGTAGTTCAGATTAAATACCGTTATTTTTCTAAACTGTTGTGGAGTCAGTTTGTGGTGTTTTCACTGTGTTACTGTGAGTGTTGGTACAAATACTTTACACATTGCCTCCTGAATAGCATTGACTGCTCGTGCCAAGCTACCTAGAGGGTGAGCAGGGGTTATCTCAGAGGGTTATCTCCTTGCCCTGACTAGAAGCAAGGGTCCCTATTCGGACAGTGGTACCTACCTCTGCCAACTAGAGACCCCCAGTTCTAACAGTTCCCTTGGTACCTAGGGTATTGGGACTGAAGAGGGTCCACTAGGGTTGCAGCACAAGTCGTGCCTCTCCAGGGACCCCTCAACAAGACCATGCAAACTGCCATTGCAGGCTGCATGCTTTGGTGCAGAGTAAACCGAAGTCGACATGGCACACTTCACTGTGTTAAAACAAAACAAACAGTAGGGGAGGGCTAGAGGGACGTTTAAAGACCGATGCCTAAGTAATGTCCCCAAAGGACTCAATTACACACAAAGTACTTAGGGGTCTAGGAGCTGAAACCAGAAAAGTGTTTGCTGCTATGAAACCTATGTCTAATTAGTACTATAGGAATATAAACAGTAATAGACCAAATCGCCAATAAATGAAACACCTGTAATCGTGAGTCACCCCGGTTGTTTTGGATTCCCATCAAAGTCTTACAAGATCAATATTATCATTTGGTAATCCCTGGCGGGTATTGTGTCTCCTGACCATTGAGATCACAAGCATACCCTCTCGGATGGTTCGGGGTAGCGACCACAATCACACAGGTATACCAAATGCTGTTGATTCAATGGGAAAGGTGCAGTGCAAAAAGAAATAAGTGGTGATTTAAAATAGGATAGGGAACCAACAGAAGAAATTTTAATAGGCGTTGGCCCCTTCCTGATTAAAAACAAGAACAGACTGGTAAAACTATCGCATTGATACCAAATATCTGCGAGGAGACCAACATGTTTCAGCCTAAGAGGGAGTGACCTCGGGCTTTCTTCAGGGTCTCTGTTCTAGGTGGTGCTACTGCCTGTATCAGTGTAGTAAAGTGTGAAAAATTATACAAAAAAACACACAAGTGAAAAAAGCCAGAAAAGGATATAGTGTTCCTTCTTCTGTGCGTACTCCTCTTCGGAAGCAGGTACTCGGTTACTGTAGTCGGGGGACAAACATACAAGTGAAACACTTTCAGCAACCCTGGTCTGAGTATTACCAAGCAACGAGTCAAGAACTATTGTCAACCTGTGATACTCACCCAGTGCTTCCGGGGAGTGGACCTCACCTCTTCCTGGACCTGGCTCAGGATATGTGAGACCCCGCTCTACGGGAACAGAAACCGACCTCATGGTTATGGTTATGGAGGGATCAGGTAGATCTACTCTCATGCATACTACATGAAGTCAAACATGTTCTGGACGTAGAAAATACTGTCATACACCTGGACGCGCTCTCGTGTCAGTGCCCCTCGTTGCACCCACCCGCCGCGAGTTCAAAGGGACTCGAGAGATGTTATATTGACAAGGCTATGGGTTGATGTCAAACGTAGCCCGCCGAGGGTGCTAGCGGAGCTATCGTCTTACCTGTCCGTCGTTGTCTCGAGCTGTGACTGAGTCAGGGGGAGGCTCAGAACAGTGTGCGCCATTCTTACTTGAATGGTTAGAGAAAAAGTTCTCAACCAATCAGTCAGAGATGCAACGACGTAACCTCATACTGAGGCTTGAACTACTCGATGACGTCACACTCAACATTCGGGTAGTTCTAATGATATGTAAAGGACCCCGTGGTGGTTCAGAGGCCGGTCAAGATTGCCTGGAGGGAAAACTAGGAGAGACTGAACCAAGGGATATCATCATTCAGTCCGTGTTGATCAGTGCCCAATTTGTACACCCACCTTTGCTCTTTGCGAAACAGAAAGTTGGATACATCGCTTACATGCGTGGGGATGTGTGGTTTCTCAAGAACATGCCAATGGAAATCGTTTTCACCATGATTATGCTCGATGAAGTGTTTGGTGAGTTTCGAGATATCTTTCTTGCAGCGGAATGTACTTTTATGTTCCTGCATTCTCACTCTGACCTTTCTGGTGGTCATGCCAACATATCGTTCGTTGCAGATGCATGTGAGGAGATAGATAAGGTTGTTGCTGTTGCAATTGGAGAATTGTCTCAACTCCCAAGGTCGATCTGTCCCGATGTCCACACTCATGATCTTAGAGGTGAGTGGGCAGACAGAGCAGTTACCACAAGGGTGGTGGCCTGTAACAGGTGGCAAGTCCCAGAGGGTGCCCACTTCTCTCTTGGCAGTGGTTTTGGGACGGGTGTGTACCAGTCGATCCCTTAGATTTTTTGAGCGTTTGAACGCAAATAGGGGAAATTCAAGTTTGTCCTTCCCGCTATTTAGAATGCGCCAGTGTTTTTTGATGATTTTCTGAACCTTATTGGACTTAGTGTTATAGGTACTCACGAGTGTGAGTCGTTCTGTCGGTGGTTTAGCAGGTTTAGGTTCAAGTAGCGCAGCCCGATGGTTGTTGGCTGCTCTTTTACATGAACGATTCACCAGTCTTTTGGGGTAATGCCTTGCCAGAAGCTGATTGGACAGTTCACCGGCATGTCTTTCAAAACTCTCTGTAGTGGAGCAGTTCCTACGAACTCGTAAGAACTGCCCAAATGGGAGATTGTCCCTAAGGGCCTTGGGATGTTGACTCTCATACAATAGGAGGGAGTTGCGTGCCATTGGCTTCCGGTAGAGTTCGCTCTGTAGGCCATTCGCTGCGCAGTAGATTGAAAGATCCAGAAAGGCTACTCTTTCTTTACTTATTTCAATGGTGAAACGAAGGTAGTCATTTTGATGATTAAGCCATTCGTGAAATTGTAGAATGGATTCTTGGGACCCTCTCCACACTAACAAGATGTCGTCTATGTATCTTTTCCACCAGATATTAGACGTGAAATGTGGGTTGCCAGCATGTAGTACCGTGGTTTGTTCAAATTTATGAACATACAGGTTCGCCAGGGACGGGGCAAAAATACTTCCCATGCTGGTTCCTGAGATTTGATGATATATACGGTCTTCAAACATGAAGAAATTTTCTTTCATTGCTATAGTAGCAAGCGACATGATAAAGGGTACAGGAGTGACGGAGTCAAGCTCAGATTCCTCCAGGATGGTGCGGACAGTGTCTAGAGTAGCATCCTGAGGGATCGATGTGTATAATGACTCAATGTCCAACGAGACGAGGTAGTCAGTCTCTTTGCAAAAATCAATTTCCGGGATTACCCGTAGGACATCAGTGGTGTCCTTCAGATACGTTGGCATGGTGTGCACCAGAGGTTTGAGGAAATGATCCGCGAATGCAGATAAAGGTTCCAATAAGGACCCTCGCCCTGAAATGATAGGTCTACCAGGAGGAGGTCTTTGTGGTTTATGTACCTTAGGCAGGGTATAAAAGTATGGCATAGTGGGATTTTTGGCCTGTAGGAATTGTGCCTCTAGGTTGGTTATCCATCCCTCTGCCAAAGCT
Organism: Lissotriton vulgaris; assembly: GCF_964263255.1. Lineage (NCBI taxonomy): Eukaryota > Metazoa > Chordata > Amphibia > Caudata > Salamandridae > Lissotriton > Lissotriton vulgaris. The sequence goes on along the minus strand of NC_141689.1, from coordinate 1,715,496,141 downwards.
TCCTCTACTAGATTCTTAATTTGATTCGTCAACCCAGGAGTGGGGTCGCTGGTCAGTGGTTCATAGGCTGTGCGAATGCTCAGTTGGCGGAAGCATTCCGTTCTGTAAGTTTCGACGTCTTGGACCACGATGGAACCCCCTTTATCAGCGGGCTTCACGACTATAGTGTCGTCTTGGCAAAGGGAATTCAGTGCCTTTCTTTCAGCTGCAGAAAAGTTATTGTAACCTGAGTGGGTCGAGTATTGGATTTGGTCAATGTCATTTTTCACAGCCATCTCGAATGCGAGAAGCTGGGGGGGTATAGCATGAGTGGGAGGGAGGAAGGTGGATTTGTTCCTGAGACCTGTGTTATTATCAGGTTCAATACGAATATCATCGCTGTTTTTCGGTTTGAAAAAGTAGTGGAGCCTGAGTTTACGAAAAAACTGAGCTAACTCGATTTGGAGTTGGAATGGGTCTCCCTCATCCGTGGTTACAAATCCAAGCCCTTTATTAAGGACTGCTTCTTCCAAGTCTGTGAGAGAGCGTTGGCTGAGGTTGACTACCAAGCTCTCACTGGTGGTATTGGTTACTCTTGGGCACCCCTCCTTGTGTGGCTCCTGGTCCCTGCGTGTGGACCTGCTGTGTCCTCCCATTGGACCTGAGGTTGTCCCTGTTGCGGTCTTCTTTTGCCACGTGACCGTCTGGGGCCACGCGCTAAAAAAGGCTGGTTGTTAAAATTGGGGAAACCTTGAAATGGGGCCATGGGTGGTTGAAAGGTGCCAGGAAAGCCCCAGGGCCCTGGTGGCCACCATGGCTGGTTGGGCATGTTGTATTGACCTCTCTGGTTCTGGTATCTTCCGCCCCCTCTGCCCCGATTTGGGCCAGCATTACGTGGCTGATTAGTGGTATCTGAGTCGCTGCCAGTGTCAGAGCTAGATCCAGAGTAATTGGAACCATACCTCCTACCATTCTTGGTAAAGTCAGGAGCTTTGTAATTATCACTGGTGTAGGGGTACACCGTTTCTAGTTTGAATTTGTCTAAGTCTTTCTTGAATTTCTCAAGTTTAGTTTGTAATATAGACTCAGCAAATTCTTTGTTAATTCTGTCAGACTCGTCTTTATTTTTCTTGAAGTTAGCGGTGACCGCAGTTTTTATTTGCCCTTCAAGAACCTGTATCTCTACTAATATTGCGTCTGCTACCCGTTTGGCTGTACTGATTATTAAAATAAGCCAATCGCGGGTGCAGCGCCAGGCAATCAAAGACCAGTCACCCAGAAATTTCTTATCAGTAAGAAAAAGACGAGGGGCATTAGTTACTATCAACCCCGGAGGTGCACAGCTTGCTCTCATGTATTCAGCCATGATAATCCCGTGGGTCTCAGTGCGGGAGTGTGATTTCTTCATGGCTAGTAGTTTGGTCCAGTCGTCAGTCTTGTTAACTGTGGGTGTGGGGAGAGTGTCCAGAATACTTGACATGTTATCGAGTATTGATTTATACATAGCATCATCATAGGCTAAACCATGGCGCTCTTCCATGGTGTGAAGTGTGGGTAGGAGCTAAAAAAGCACCTTAGGGAAAGCGCAGGTGTATGACAGATTAGTGCTATTCTTATTTATAGAATAGATTTGCTCTCAAATAATGTAAGCACTCGATATAGCCCGCAGCTGCACGCTGCTCAAAGTCATAACAAAACAAACAGTAGGGGAGGGCTAGAGGGACGTTTAAAGACCGATGCCTAAGTAATGTCCCCAAAGGACTCAATTACACACAAAGTACTTAGGGGTCTAGGAGCTGAAACCAGAAAAGTGTTTGCTGCTATGAAACCTATGTCTAATTAGTACTATAGGAATATAAACAGTAATAGACCAAATCGCCAATAAATGAAACACCTGTAATCGTGAGTCACCCCGGTTGTTTTGGATTCCCATCAAAGTCTTACAAGATCAATATTATCATTTGGTAATCCCTGGCGGGTATTGTGTCTCCTGACCATTGAGATCACAAGCATACCCTCTCGGATGGTTCGGGGTAGCGACCACAATCACACAGGTATACCAAATGCTGTTGATTCAATGGGAAAGGTGCAGTGCAAAAAGAAATAAGTGGTGATTTAAAATAGGATAGGGAACCAACAGAAGAAATTTTAATAGGCGTTGGCCCCTTCCTGATTAAAAACAAGAACAGACTGGTAAAACTATCGCATTGATACCAAATATCTGCGAGGAGACCAACATGTTTCAGCCTACTGTTTGTTTTGTTATGACTTTGAGCAGCGTGCAGCTGCGGGCTATATCGAGTGCTTACATTATTTGAGAGCAAATCTATTCTATAAATAAGAATAGCACTAATCTGTCATACACCTGCGCTTTCCCTAAGGTGCTTTTTTAGCTCCTACCCACACTTCACACCATGGAAGAGCGCCATGGTTTAGCCTATGATGATGCTATGTATAAATCAATACTCGATAACATGCCAAGTATTCTGGACACTCTCCCCACACCCACAGTTAACAAGACTGACGACTGGACCAAACTACTAGCCATGAAGAAATCACACTCCCGCACTGAGACCCACGGGATTATCATGGCTGAATACATGAGAGCAAGCTGTGCACCTCCGGGGTTGATAGTAACTAATGCCCCTCGTCTTTTTCTTACTGATAAGAAATTTCTGGGTGACTGGTCTTTGATTGCCTGGCGCTGCACCCGCGATTGGCTTATTTTAATAATCAGTACAGCCAAACGGGTAGCAGACGCAATATTAGTAGAGATACAGGTTCTTGAAGGGCAAATAAAAACTGCGGTCACCGCTAACTTCAAGAAAAATAAAGACGAGTCTGACAGAATTAACAAAGAATTTGCTGAGTCTATATTACAAACTAAACTTGAGAAATTCAAGAAAGACTTAGACAAATTCAAACTAGAAACGGTGTACCCCTACACCAGTGATAATTACAAAGCTCCTGACTTTACCAAGAATGGTAGGAGGTATGGTTCCAATTACTCTGGATCTAGCTCTGACACTGGCAGCGACTCAGATACCACTAATCAGCCACGTAATGCTGGCCCAAATCGGGGCAGAGGGGGCGGAAGATACCAGAACCAGAGAGGTCAATACAACATGCCCAACCAGCCATGGTGGCCACCAGGGCCCTGGGGCTTTCCTGGCACCTTTCAACCACCCATGGCCCCATTTCAAGGTTTCCCCAATTTTAACAACCAGCCTTTTTTAGCGCGTGGCCCCAGACGGTCACGTGGCAAAAGAAGACCGCAACAGGGACAACCTCAGGTCCAATGGGAGGACACAGCAGGTCCACACGCAGGGACCAGGAGCCACACAAGGAGGGGTGCCCAAGAGTAACCAATACCACCAGTGAGAGCTTGGTAGTCAACCTCAGCCAACGCTCTCTCACAGACTTGGAAGAAGCAGTCCTTAATAAAGGGCTTGGATTTGTAACCACGGATGAGGGAGACCCATTCCAACTCCAAATCGAGTTAGCTCAGTTTTTTCGTAAACTCAGGCTCCACTACTTTTTCAAACCGAAAAACAGCGATGATATTCGTATTGAACCTGATAATAACACAGGTCTCAGGAACAAATCCACCTTCCTCCCTCCCACTCATGCTATACCCCCCCAGCTTCTCGCATTCGAGATGGCTGTGAAAAATGACATTGACCAAATCCAATACTCGACCCACTCAGGTTACAATAACTTTTCTGCAGCTGAAAGAAAGGCACTGAATTCCCTTTGCCAAGACGACACTATAGTCGTGAAGCCCGCTGATAAAGGGGGTTCCATCGTGGTCCAAGACGTCGAAACTTACAGAACGGAATGCTTCCGCCAACTGAGCATTCGCACAGCCTATGAACCACTGACCAGCGACCCCACTCCTGGGTTGACGAATCAAATTAAGAATCTAGTAGAGGAAGCTTTGGCAGAGGGATGGATAACCAACCTAGAGGCACAATTCCTACAGGCCAAAAATCCCACTATGCCATACTTTTATACCCTGCCTAAGGTACATAAACCACAAAGACCTCCTCCTGGTAGACCTATCATTTCAGGGCGAGGGTCCTTATTGGAACCTTTATCTGCATTCGCGGATCATTTCCTCAAACCTCTGGTGCACACCATGCCAACGTATCTGAAGGACACCACTGATGTCCTACGGGTAATCCCGGAAATTGATTTTTGCAAAGAGACTGACTACCTCGTCTCGTTGGACATTGAGTCATTATACACATCGATCCCTCAGGATGCTACTCTAGACACTGTCCGCACCATCCTGGAGGAATCTGAGCTTGACTCCGTCACTCCTGTACCCTTTATCATGTCGCTTGCTACTATAGCAATGAAAGAAAATTTCTTCATGTTTGAAGACCGTATATATCATCAAATCTCAGGAACCAGCATGGGAAGTATTTTTGCCCCGTCCCTGGCGAACCTGTATGTTCATAAATTTGAACAAACCACGGTACTACATGCTGGCAACCCACATTTCACGTCTATTATCTGGTGGAAAAGATACATAGACGACATCTTGTTAGTGTGGAGAGGGTCCCAAGAATCCATTCTACAATTTCACGAATGGCTTAATCATCAAAATGACTACCTTCGTTTCACCATTGAAATAAGTAAAGAAAGAGTAGCCTTTCTGGATCTTTCAATCTACTGCGCAGCGAATGGCCTACAGAGCGAACTCTACCGGAAGCCAATGGCACGCAACTCCCTCCTATTGTATGAGAGTCAACATCCCAAGGCCCTTAGGGACAATCTCCCATTTGGGCAGTTCTTACGAGTTCGTAGGAACTGCTCCACTACAGAGAGTTTTGAAAGACATGCCGGTGAACTGTCCAATCAGCTTCTGGCAAGGCATTACCCCAAAAGACTGGTGAATCGTTCATGTAAAAGAGCAGCCAACAACCATCGGGCTGCGCTACTGGAACCTAAACCTGCTAAACCACCGACAGAACGACTCACACTCGTGAGTACCTATAACACTAAGTCCAATAAGGTTCAGAAAATCATCAAAAAACACTGGCGCATTCTAAATAGCGGGAAGGACAAACTTGAATTTCCCCTATTTGCGTTCAAACGCTCAAAAAATCTAAGGGATCGACTGGTACACACCCGTCCCAAAACCACTGCCAAGAGAGAAGTGGGCACCCTCTGGGACTTGCCACCTGTTACAGGCCACCACCCTTGTGGTAACTGCTCTGTCTGCCCACTCACCTCTAAGATCATGAGTGTGGACATCGGGACAGATCGACCTTGGGAGTTGAGACAATTCTCCAATTGCAACAGCAACAACCTTATCTATCTCCTCACATGCATCTGCAACGAACGATATGTTGGCATGACCACCAGAAAGGTCAGAGTGAGAATGCAGGAACATAAAAGTACATTCCGCTGCAAGAAAGATATCTCGAAACTCACCAAACACTTCATCGAGCATAATCATGGTGAAAACGATTTCCATTGGCATGTTCTTGAGAAACCACACATCCCCACGCATGTAAGCGATGTATCCAACTTTCTGTTTCGCAAAGAGCAAAGGTGGGTGTACAAATTGGGCACTGATCAACACGGACTGAATGATGATATCCCTTGGTTCAGTCTCTCCTAGTTTTCCCTCCAGGCAATCTTGACCGGCCTCTGAACCACCACGGGGTCCTTTACATATCATTAGAACTACCCGAATGTTGAGTATGACGTCATCGAGTAGTTCAAGCCTCAGTATGAGGTTACGTCGTTGCATCTCTGACTGATTGGTTGAGAACTTTTTCTCTAACCATTCAAGTAAGAATGGCGCACACTGTTCTGAGCCTCCCCCTGACTCAGTCACAGCTCGAGACAACGACGGACAGGTAAGACGATAGCTCCGCTAGCACCCTCGGCGGGCTACGTTTGACATCAACCCATAGCCTTGTCAATATAACATCTCTCGAGTCCCTTTGAACTCGCGGCGGGTGGGTGCAACGAGGGGCACTGACACGAGAGCGCGTCCAGGTGTATGACAGTATTTTCTACGTCCAGAACATGTTTGACTTCATGTAGTATGCATGAGAGTAGATCTACCTGATCCCTCCATAACCATAACCATGAGGTCGGTTTCTGTTCCCGTAGAGCGGGGTCTCACATATCCTGAGCCAGGTCCAGGAAGAGGTGAGGTCCACTCCCCGGAAGCACTGGGTGAGTATCACAGGTTGACAATAGTTCTTGACTCGTTGCTTGGTAATACTCAGACCAGGGTTGCTGAAAGTGTTTCACTTGTATGTTTGTCCCCCGACTACAGTAACCGAGTACCTGCTTCCGAAGAGGAGTACGCACAGAAGAAGGAACACTATATCCTTTTCTGGCTTTTTTCACTTGTGTGTTTTTTTGTATAATTTTTCACACTTTACTACACTGATACAGGCAGTAGCACCACCTAGAACAGAGACCCTGAAGAAAGCCCGAGGTCACTCCCTCTTAGGCTGAAACATGTTGGTCTCCTCGCAGATATTTGGTATCAATGCGATAGTTTTACCAGTCTGTTCTTGTTTTTAATCAGGAAGGGGCCAACGCCTATTAAAATTTCTTCTGTTGGTTCCCTATCCTATTTTAAATCACCACTTATTTCTTTTTGCACTGCACCTTTCCCATTGAATCAACAGCATTTGGTATACCTGTGTGATTGTGGTCGCTACCCCGAACCATCCGAGAGGGTATGCTTGTGATCTCAATGGTCAGGAGACACAATACCCGCCAGGGATTACCAAATGATAATATTGATCTTGTAAGACTTTGATGGGAATCCAAAACAACCGGGGTGACTCACGATTACAGGTGTTTCATTTATTGGCGATTTGGTCTATTACTGTTTATATTCCTATAGTACTAATTAGACATAGGTTTCATAGCAGCAAACACTTTTCTGGTTTCAGCTCCTAGACCCCTAAGTACTTTGTGTGTAATTGACACTTCACTGTGTGCCATGCCCCCAGACACTGCATGTAGTAGAAGTCACCCCAACTGTAGGCCTTACTGCCTTAAGACAGGGGGCACTATACCACATGTGTGGTCACATCTGCCTGTGCAGATATGACACTACAAGTGCATTCTTGGATATTTAAATTGTGCATTGAAGACATATAAAGCAATGGAATGGATACCCCTCATTACGGTCTCCCCCAGCACCATGATGGCTTTACTGTACCCAGGGATGATTGGTGCCAAACATCTCATTTTAATAAATCCATACTGATGCCAGTGTTGGATTTATTAAAAAATGCACACTGGGAGCACCTTAGAGGTGCTCCTAAAACTTTACCAAACACAGGTGTGGTCTCTGACTAGTCTTAGCCATCCTTCCGCCAGATGTTTCTGACCTCATGGTGGGAGAACCTTTGCCTGCCCTGGGCAGTGGTGCTTCACACTCCCTCCAGGCTGTAATGGCATTCCAAGGCAGGAAGCTTCAAAGGTGTGCAGCCTTTGAAATATAACCCCAGCCTCTTCAGTTAGTGGAGGATGCCAAGCCCTCTGTCCTGCTCCACATTTGGTGGGAGGACAGGCAGGAAAATCAGTTAGACTAGGAGGTGGGCCCACATTCAGGTAGCACCACACATAAGGTGAGACAAGTTATGTGGACTTGGGGCATCTTCTGTTGGAGAGGATTAGCCAACCAGGGTTGTGGTTATGGCCACTTCCCAACAGAAGTGGTCATACGAGACTGTAGTCAACCCAAAGGTTAGTAGCCCAGTGGCTACTACCAGGTACTCCCTTTAACGTCCCTAAATGTAGCATTTCAGTGGCCTTTCTGTATCCTAAACTTTATATTTAATTGACCTATGAAGAATATGGACAAAGAAGAGCTGCTGACCTGAAAACAGAGTACCTACTGCAGAGTTTTGGGACAAAACCCTGCCTGCTGTCTCAAGGACTTGACCTTATGGTGTGTTGTCTCGTTTTGCTGCTGTGAGGCCTTCAAGAGCCCCAGAGCACACCCAGCCCATCAACAATCACCAAATAGCTCCCTTGGAGTAGAGAGTAGAGGGCGTAGTCCCCTGCCACCCACAGACACTGAACCCGCAGAGTACGGTTCAAAGACTTGCTGCTCCCCAGCGACACTGATGTAGCAACCAATCCAAAAGAGGTACACAATCTTCAGGGGCGTGATATCAGTCCCTTCACTAAAGTGAGAGGACACCAGGAGCTACCAGAGCCCTGCTGTAGCAATACCCAAGCTATCAGACTGCATGTAACTGACAGCGAGAGGAAGAGTCCAATGACTCCAACTGGCAAGGAAGCAAACACCCATTGACAGATATAGAGATCCTTGAGACATACTCGGTGAGGGGCCCAGTTGTCCTTGAATTGTCCCTGCACCATGCATGCTCCTGACCATGAAGACCACCTTGATGCACAGAGTCCTGCTGACCTACCTGCTATGCACTAAGCACGCCCAGCGTGGGTACTGTCAAACCAGCTGTGCTCTCAGGGTCCTGAGGCCCTTGCAACTTGATCCCTCATCTGGTGTCCCCCTGACCTACCTGTAAGTTCCCATGTGCAGCCTGTTTTATGGTGGCACTCTTCTCCGTAGTACACCTGCTACCAACGACATCAGCACTGTGCTCCCAGCCGAATCCCGGAACTCCTGATGATCTGCTGGTGGAACATTGGACCTGACCTGGCTACCCTCTTAAAACCCAAAGGTGAACCCTGAGAACCAACTGTAAGATTTTCATTACATTTATTCTATTTTTCTTCACAGTCTTCTATTGTGTGCAAATGCACAGAACTGTGAGTTATTTTCCAAACTTTGAAAATTCATAATAAAAGAAGTACTTACCTGTGAACAAAGTTCTTGGTCTAAAAAGTTATATAAAAGTCAGTGTTTTTTTTTGCAACCTGGGTCTAACTGGACTCTCTGCACAGTGTACTTTGTTTCAATACCATATATAGGGAGCCAGCTTCCTACATTGGTGGATCAGTGGTGGGGTCTTTGATGTTGCGTTTGTTGATACCACTTTGACAATAAGTTAGCACATGAGTAAACCCACAAATTGACTTTAGCTAGTTGTATTTTTCAATTGATCTATTTTTCAAAAATTCTGAAATTAACTGCTGGGGCCTTAGTTAAAGTCTCTGAAATTAGTGGTTAGAATTTAAAAGGCTTTACTTTAGTTAGGACAAAGAGTATTTTGTTAAGGTTTTTTAAACTTTCCCAAAAAGTCCCAAATTTAGTGCAAAAATGAATAACCCACAGGAGAAGACTCAGGATCTCGACCTGACACCTTACATGGAGATGATATACACCTAATTAAGTGCTCTCTGTAAAGGGTATGGTATTTAAACTGGTGCTTGTGACACCACTGCAAAGCTTAGCATGCTTTTGGCAGAATATTAGCAAGATCATCCAGTGGATGAAAATGATTCTCATGAGTACCAAACAGGAGAACGCGATTCTTCAGAAGAAGAAGCTCTCTCAGAGGAGGAGCTTTCTCTAGAATGATTAGTCTGGAGGACAGCTATACCAGCTCAACTCCTGGACATAGAGAAAGATAGAAAATAGTTGGGCAGCATAAGTAGGGAGAGAGAGGAATCTTTGGACTCAAAAATCTCAAAAGGGATTGTCATCAAATTTACAGTTGAGGAAGATATCATCAAGAGGTGTACTGATTTTAAGAGAGCTTGCATCAGTAGAAAGATAGCCAAAAAACATTGGAGCTCTCGCTTGTGGGAACTGTTCTCAAGTTAATTCAAGGAAGGCCCCTTACATGAAATTAGACAGATGCTGTGACCTATGACCTCATGACCTATGACCTGACCAAGAGCTTTGGACTTATCACTGGTGGTATCTAATGCCATTCCTGTACAGTGTCTGCTGGACAATGATTTGGAAACATCAGCAAGGGCTGAGGTAGAAAAAAAAACCCATGCACCAATGCTGGGAATACATGAATGGGTGTGTGTAAAAACAAGAGCACAGAGTAGAACCCAGGGTGAAATACAAGTGTTCGAACCTGGAATTATGGCCCAACCCAAGAGAAAAGTCAAGAAATCTGGGAACCCAGATTCTGATCAGACCCCAGATCAATTCCCTTTCCCTCAAGAACAACACTTGTGGGCTCCAGACCGAACTGAGCCCCAGTTGCCTAGTCCTTACATACAGAGCATTTTAGCCCAGGGAGACCCTCTAGGGAAGATCTGTGCCAGAGAAAGAAGGCCTGTCCCACTCTTGAAAGCCTGAGGGAGCAAGCTGCTGCAAAGGAAAGTTTCAGTGGTTCCCACAGGACCTATTGGGAGGAGGGACTCTTATACACTGAGGCTGGAGAAGACAAACCTAGAGCCTGTAGGAGAGTGGTAGTGCCTAAGATGTTAAGAGAGTTTCTCCTAACATTGGCCCATGACATTTCCCTAGATGGAGATCTTCTCCTAGCTGGACATCTTGGAGTAGGTTGGTGAACCACTTCTACTGGCCAGGAATGTCCCAGAAGGTGAAATAGTTTTGTAATGCCTGTGCCACCTGTCAGGCAAAACTGGCAGCCACCAAAATTCCTCCTTAATTCCACTTCCAGTATTTGGGGTACCATTTGAGAGGGTTGAGATTGACATTGTTGATCTCCTTGACCCTCAAAAAGCATCAGGAAACTAATTTATTCTGGTGGTAGTGGATCATGGCACTTGGTATCCTGAGGCAATTCCGTTGAGGAGCACCACTGCCCCTGCAGTGGCTAAGGACCTCCTTGGTATTTTTACAAAGGGTGGCTTACCAAAGGAGATAGTATCAGACAGAGGTACAAACTTTATGTCTGCATATTTTAAACTAGTAACACAAGGAGGGTACAAAGTTCCCCGGGACAAGTAAAAGCTGTGTGAGTGTAGTAAGGAGAGCAGAAAAGGGGGGAATTCCCTTGTTGGAACTAAAACCCTCACCCACCCAGTAAACTAGGTGTCGTGCTTCATCATATGGGTTCTGCTCCTCTTCAGACTGGCGCTGCAATGTCTGACGGGCTCCCGAAACCGGGGCTCTTTATCGGAGATCTTTTGTTCCAGCCATATGATGCATGCGTGTGAGAGGACAGGGAAAGTGTAGTCGTGAAGTGAAAGTGAATTAAAAAATGTGGGTCAGTCCACAATGTACTTTATTAGCGTGGTTGACTCCCTTGATTAAAAGGGTGGGAGGGGAGATATATGCCTGGAAGGTTCAAATAAAAATATCTACGACCCTCAGGTCTGGTCAACATGTTTCTTGCATTAAAGGCAATTCTTCAGGACCTAAGTGTTCAGTACTACACAGTGAAAAATCGAAAGTGTAAATTACACCCTTAGTTTGTAGGTCTGTGGATGGGCAGGCCAATTGGTCATGCTTAAGTAATGCAACCCTGGGGAGTTCCCTAAGGTGCCCCGCAGACTGCTCCTGTGGGACCGACAATATAGGTATGGTACCTTTGGCGGGGCGCGGTCCAAGCCGTGTGAACCTACCCCCACGAGCAGCGCCCGGACAGGACGCATACACTTTCCACCACTAGAGGACTTAATGAAATGTCAGAACTGTATCATTTATAGGCAAAGTTGAAACATATCTACATAAACTACAGTTCCCAGAACCCCCAGGGGCCCTGATGATGACCGTTATAAGCGCCCAACTCATGACGTTCCAACACGGCGCCGGAATTCACTGCCAAACGAGGTTCACGGACAAAGACTACGAACGGTAAGAGCTCATTGCTAAACTTAGAGCTCAAGTTGCTGAAAGCGGTCTTTGTACAAGTTTAAACTAGGACAGATAGGATCTCGTTTTACAACCACGTTTATGAGTTCTGGTATTTTCTCAACAGATGGACACATAACGGAAGATTTTCCCTCCATTTATTGAGACTGGAACAAACACGTCAAACTTTAAAAAGGACTACAAAACACATTTCCGTAAGTTGTTCAGCAATTGTCTTCTTCTTTTGAGGCTCCGCAATTCCATCGAATAAGAATATTCACGGACCATTCCTCCCTTTCTCACAGTTTCTTCCAAAGAACCCGACAAGAAAACCCGACAGTTACTACATGTGTGTATGTTGGGCTGAATGTTAAGTTGAGTGTCTCTCTTGTGTGCTGATATCTGACTGAGCTCGTTTCTTATGTTGATTTTATGTTTTTCAGATTTTGTCTGTCTTTGGTCCTGAGGAGAATCCCAAGGAGTAATGGGATTCAAAACGCGTCGACCCCTCTAGATTGAATAATTGTTAAATTTCTCCTCACGGTGACCTTGTGTCATCGGGGTGATTGAGATTCAGCTAATTGGTTTCATATAGTGCATTTGAGTTGACAAATTTAAGTGTTCATTTTTTCATATTGATTGTATTTTTGTGTTTTCTCATTAAGAATTGAGCCTTTTTTGCTTACCCTAGTTGTATATATTGGATAGGAATTTCCTCCCCTTGTAAATAGTCACTTTCACACTCCCCCACTTGTTGTATGTTGTGTGTGTAGCGCTTCTATGTGGATTGATTGTAGTACGAATTCCAGGTTTGCGAGCTAGAGTGAGTTGAATTGGATATTCGTGGTGTTTATCGTCTTCCCCTGTATCACTCACACATATTCCTTTTTAGTTTATTCGAATTGTATATATTGACAAACCCTTTTGTGTATAGACCCTTATGACCTTTCTTTAGTTGATACAAACAAAAATTTAAAAAGTTTCCAAAAATAATTTTGTAAGTAGAAAATAAACTTCTATATAATAACATTTGGTGTGGACTGAATGTTTGGTCCTTCTAAGTTGAGAAGTGTCAACTCAGATTATCGTGTCTATGATTAAATAGTTCGAGCAGTACTGGCAGTTGTTTTGTTTCATATAGTTGTAGGCGTAGCCTTACTGCGCTCAAGCCAAACCCTTCTTTGCTTCAAGGAAGAAGTCCTGCAGCGGTGTGTGTGTGCAGCTTAACGTCACGCGACGTCACGTATGGCCACAGACAACTCTGCAACTCGTGCAACTGCGGCCTGCTGTTCTGACCTCTGAAGAAGATGGCCCGAAAAAAAAGTTCCCCGTAGCTCCTCTAGCAAGAAAGTTGCCAGTAAGGAGCAGAAGAAGCAAGTTACCAGGAGACTGGTGTGCCGCCCGCCACATTATTTGGGAGTAAAAAAAAAGTACGCCTGCAGCAGCGGGATCTGCTGGGGACCAAGCTGGGAGCAGCACCCCCGCTCCATTGGGCTCAGTGCCACCACCACCACGCCAACGTAAGTCGAAGCCCTTGAGTGCTGCAGAGGCACCTAGTCTAGTTGTTAAATCACCATCGACCAGTGATGTTGGCTTATCGCAAGAAAGTAGCAGCAATGTCCCTCAATCAACACAGGTTGTTGTAACTCATCTGACGAGTGTTGAACAACAACAGCCGCAACAACAACCACATGTGCAAGTACAAGCCCAAGTACATGTGGAAGGAGAGGCAGCGCAAGGAGATGCGCAAGCAGAGGTGCATGGAGGGTCGCAAGTGCCGTCAATAGTTGTTCCTCCTGAAGTAGGGGCACATCAGGAAATCGACAATCAAGCTGAGGTATCATTTGAGGAAGTCTTCCACATCCCTAGCAAGGAAAAGATCAAGGGTGGTGTCTACATCTTCTTCAAGCCCACCTCCTTCTGATGATACGGATCGGTATACAGATTGGTTATGTTTCCACAGATAATGGCGCCAATGTAGTTAAGGCCATGGAGCTGGGTAACTATTTCAGAGTGCTGTGTTTGGCGCACTGTATAAACCTGGTTGTTAAAAAATTCTTGAGTGAAGAAGACAGTTTAGCGTGCGAGTTAGTGGCTACCTGCCGAAGAATGTGCAACCATTTCAGCCATTCTTTTAAGGCCCGGTAGCATCTGAGGGGCCTGCTACATGAACGTCGAATGCCAGTGAAAGCACTCATCCGGGAGGTGCCAACACGTTGGAACTCAACCTTCTACATGCTTGAGCGTCTGTATGAGCAGTATACGGTACTCGATCATTATTTCTTAACACTGGGTACAGCTCAGAAGGACCTGAGGCTAGATGCGGAGCAATGGAAGCTAGTTAAAAGCCTGACAGACATGCTTCGTCCTTTTGAGGTCTTCACGCGTGCAGTCAGCAGGGAGGACTGTAATTTGGGAAAAGCTATCCCATTGTTGCGCATGCTGGAGCACCAACTGAAGGAGGTGTGTTCTATGTTTCAAAAAGATAAAGAAAAGCAAGACGCTTTTGTTTTGGCGGAGAAATTATTAGAGCGCCTACTTGGCGATGAACATCTTAAAATGATCCACTCAGAACAGCATTACTTTTGTGCTACTATTCTGGATCCACGCTACAAAAAGGCGCTGGCAGACACAGCATTCTTTCCTTTTGGTGATGAAGATGTTACAAAGTACAAACGTTGGCTAGCCTTGTCAGCCATGAGGTTTGAAAGAGAACGGCAGCAAATTGAAGGAAAAGGCAGTACATTGGCAACAGCAGGCCGTCCCCAGTCAAAAGAATCTACTTCTGCACCTGTGGCTGTGGCACAAGTGTCCTCTCAGCCGTTAAAGACACCGGCAACCGGATCATCTGCACCAGACACAACAGTAACTTTGGGTGAAGAAGAGGATTGGCTAACTCTGCTTGGGTTTGATTCTCAAAAGGTCCCAGAAAAAAGTAAGCAAAGTGGAGGAACCTTGGAGAACATTCAGTCGATGGTGCAGGACTATCTGAATGACTCAACAGAGGTCTATGTTAATGCTGACCCATTGGTGTATTGGCATAGGAAAAAAGAATTGTGGGCACAGATCTCCAACCTGGCTATAAACTACTTGTCTTGCCCACTCGCAATCGTGTCTTCTGAACGTGTTTTCAGTGCTGCTGGTGGCATTGTAATTTGCAAACGGACCCGCCTCTCGCCCAAAAATGTGGAGAGGTTAACAATGATCAAGATGAATCAGCACCTCATACCACCAGATTACAAAGTACGAGAATATACGCCGGAATAAGACGAGGAGGACAGCAACTTAGATGAGGGAATTTCTTCTCTGTTAGGTGACACTGACCTACTCCTGCCTGAATTCACAGAGTTTGAGGACGAACTCTTATTCCCTGACACCGAGCCCTGAAAATGAGCCAATGATTCAATAACTTTCTTTTTCGTCCTTATTCACTTTTATTCCTGTGTGTCTGTCTTTCTTTGTTTTGCACAGTTAATATAATTAAAACTGTAATCACCTAATCACAATAACAAGCCCATCAGCAGAACTGTCTTCACTTATTTGCTTATTGATTTTAAGGTGCCGCAGTCTACATTCCTCAGGTTCACAAGTTCACAAGAACATGCTCCTCTATCCTCCTCCTCCAGACTCCTATTTCCCTCAAAGCAGACGGCTGGATTACGCCCAATGAAGAAAGACTCTGCACTTTTGAGGGTGTTCTACTTCTTTGCGGGTGAGTTGGCGGGTCTTGGGGCATTGCTGGGAAGGTCTAATACCTGATAAAACTGTTTTTGACCAAATCAGACTTGAAAACGTTTTTGACTTTTTGCTGACTATCATGTTTTCATGGGCCAGTTGGTGGGGCTTCCGGGTGTTTGTGGGTGGGTTTCGGGGTCTGGGAGCACTGCTGGGACAGTCTATTTTTGATTGCATTTGCTTTTCCGTAAATCCATGGTGGAAAACGGGAGGTATGACTTAGCTGCACAGCGCGTTTGGATTGAAGGCCGATAAATATTGTAAGTATGAGATTTTCCTTTTTGGCTGTTTGGAGGTGTTGTGTTTTTTTGCGGGTGGGTTGGCGGGTCTTGGGGCATTGCTGGGAAGGTCTAATACCGGATAGAAGTGGTTTGGACAAAATCCATGAGGAAAAAGTTTTTGTTATTTCTGACATGTCGCTCAATGTAGAGTTTTCCGGGGCCTGTTTGGCGGGTTTCCTGGTGTTTGTGGCTGGGTTTCAGGGTCTGGGAGCACTGCTGGCTATTGATACTTTTGATTGCAAGAGGTTTGAAGCAAATCCATGGTGGCAGAGGGGAGTTTGGGCCTAGCTGCAGAGCGCTCGTGGAGTGATTTTGGAAATTGCCTTGAAAATGACTAAGTCCCCATTTTTGTACTTTTGATTTTTGGCTGTTTGGGGGTCTTCTACTTGTTTTCGCCTGGGTTGACGGCTCTGGGGCCATTGCTGGGAAGCTTTAATACCGGATAAAAGTGGTTTGGACCAAATCGGAGGCAAAATTATTTTAGCGTTTTTGTTGACTTGCTTGTCTTTGAGGTGCTCTTTGGGGGGGTTCCGGGTGTTTGTGGGTGGGTTTCGGGATCTGGGAGCACTGTTGGGACAGTCTAATTTTGATTGCATTTGCTTTTCAGGAAATCCATGGTGGAAAACGGGAGTTATGACCTAGCTGCACAGAGCGTTTGGACTGAAGGCCGATAAATATTGTAAGTATGAGATTTTCCTTTTTGGCTGTTTGGGGGTGTTGTGCTTTTTGCGGGTGGGTTGGCGGGTCTTAGTCCATTGCTGGGAAGGTCTAATACCGGATAGAAGTGGTTTGGACAAAATCCATGCGGAAAAGCCTTTTGGCACTTTTTGTAACTTAGGGTTTGTTAGGGTTAGCCCTAGCAGCAGGATCGCATGTGTTTCGGGGTGTTCTAGATTTTTGCAACTGAGTTCTGGGGTCTTTGAGCACTCGTGGGAATGTGTAAATTTGGTTGCAAGTGATTTGAAGAAAATCCATGGGGGAAAGGGTGATTTGGCATAGTTAAAGAAAGCGTTTGCCACTATTCTTAACTTAGGGCTCGTTAGGGTTAGCAGTATTTGTATTGCATATGTTTGGGTGGGGGGCTGTTTGTGGGGGGGTTTGCAAGTCTTGGAGCGATGCTGGGTATGGATACTTTTGCTTGCTTGCAAGTGTTTTGAATACAATCCACTGTGGGTAAAGGGGGATTTGGGCCTACTTTTGCTTTCAAAGTACGTTTTGTCACCAGTTTTCTACTAGGCCTCGTTTTTTGAGATCTGATTGGGGGTCTTCTACATTTTTGCGACTGGCTTTAGTAAGGGTCTGGGTGGGAGCATTGCTGAGAAGGTCTAATTTTGTTCTAAAACACAGTTTACAGTACACCTAGCTTGAGGGGAAAGATCCGCTAAATTAATTTGCCCATACTTGTTTATCCTTCAAAAGGTGACTCAGACAGAGTACGCACTTTCAAAAATATTGTACTGTCTATTAGGAAACTCAAAGTGTGACTTTTTGCACTACACAGTGTACATACCTTATATTTATTTGTCAGTGGTGTTCTAATATCACTTCCTGTTTTTCCATCAATAATTACAGGCCGGGTTTCAGTCTGTGCAATGGAAAAAAAGGATGAAGTCAGGCTTCACATTAGCGAGCCGCAATTCAGCATCCGCCAGGCAGGCAGTGGACAGGGTGTCTTCTGGTCACCAACATTGATGGACGAAGCGTCAGCTGGAATGGAGGAGTGCCGCTAATAAGAGGAATGGTTTGATGCGTGCAACTTACTTACCAAATTCAACAGGACAACTACAACAACATACAGATACAGTATCCATTCTTTTCTAATTATTTTTTTAGTAATGTTATTGCTGTGAACTTCTATGAGTGTGACTCTGCATTTCTTGGATCTCTCTCTGCTCCTAAATTGATCCCTACAGCCATTCTATAGGTTTTACTTCGGCTATTTTTTAAACCTAATTTAATGTAAGAAGTGTTTCTCGGAGTGCAGAGATAGGCAAGTGAAAACGCTGCAGCCCTGTACTGTTGCATTCTGTCATTCACGGTTGTCGAAAGTACTACTTACTTTTCAGTAACAATGCATGCAGTGGTGCATGCACTTCCTTTATGTCACTTAAAAGATTTATGGTTAGCTTTGTACCCAAAGATTTCTTTATCTTCAATTATTGTTTGTCCATGCTGTGCTTTTTTTTTCTTCTCTCAAAAAACGTTCCCAAAATCCCCCATTCCCATCCATTTTACAAACCCTAACCCTCTTCCCCAGGGCTGTGTGGTTTTGATTGATGTGTGACTAAATGACAGCAATAATTCCACACACTTGCTGTGGAGGATAAGGTCATAGCAACAGGCTAGTGAAGGAATCCGAGGATAAATTCCAGACTTACTCAGCTTCACACTCAGTCACTATTGGCAAATGAAAGCAGATTTTCATGTGCGCCATGCCGCCATCAACTTGATAGGTAAGGTCATCAAGAACATCCTCCTCCTAGAAGTGGCAAATTATTACGCTGCTGTGTCCTTCACCTTCAGTACTATTTCTTGTAGTAGTAGCCAATGTCAAAGAAATTCAATGCAAGTACACTAGTTATACTTTCAATACTTTACCATTTGTTAGGCTACATTGTGGCACTGTTCTAGTGTACTGTCACCTGCTATATTCTCTATCGTACCGTTCTAATGCTACGGTAAGGACAAACAAGGTTTCATTTTCTTTTTTTTCAGATGCTGCAACTGCCACTGTGTAACACCACTAGTACCAACGCAATGATGACATTTCATCCGCCCAGGATTGCCATATCGCCATTTGACGTGCAGCCAGTCCTGTGCCTAGCCCTATTTCCAAACACAAATTACAGGTAAGGTAAGCGTTTGGGGGGAGGAAGTATAATGGAGTATTAGGAGAGACGAGAGACTGACGCTAGTACTAGTAAAGTCCTAGGACTATTGAATTCACTTACTCTGTGAGAGGCACTTAGGGCCTTATTCATGAAGGCCTTGCGCCGCCGGTGCGTCACTTTTAACATGGGAAAAAGTGACGCACCGGTGGCGCAAGGCCTTCATAAATAAGGCCCTTAGTTTTGAAAACAATTGGGCAATTAATTACACAACTTGAATCAAGATGAGTGCCACCAAAACAAAGTTACTGTTAACCCCCCACCCACCAACCTCAAAAGCAGTCAAAAAAACACGTATGCTAAGATAAAGTTTAAAGTATATTTATATCCCTGACAAAAATAATCTCCCACAAGACCCAAACCACCCCCACTCCCTAACCCCAACGAATGTCCGTGAAAAGTCCAAAAAAGTGCAAAAACTCAACTCCTTATTCCCACCCCCCAGAAGTCTAAAAAAGGGGCAAGGGACAGTCTCCTCCTACTGCTGGCTGCTGCTGTTGAATTTCCGGGCCAGGTCGGAATGCTCCTTTCGGTGGGTCTCGAGCAGGGTTTTGGTGTTGAGCAGCTCCTGCTTGAGGTAGGGAACCCTCAGGGAAAGGCGGTGCATGCTTTTCTTGCAACTGCTTTGGGGGGCAGCTGATTTCTTTGCTCGGCGGGTGGCTGCGGTACCCCAGCTCCGTACCGCTGGAGACCTGCGCCGTCTGGGTGACCCAGGGAGCACAGAGGAGGATGCAGCTGTCCCGGTAGATGTTGTGGTAGACTGCGTGTCCCCCTCCTCCTGGGCCACCAGCGGGCGATATTCAGCGACAGTGGCCTCCAGCCTCCGTTGCCGGGCCTGTCTAGCCAGCTCCTTCCGGGTTGGTTTGGAAGGAGCATCTATATGAAGAAAGAAAGACATAGTCTGTAACCAATGCTCTTTAAGATTAACAAAAAATGATTCAGCAGAAAGTTGTGTCACAGTAGAACTAGCAACTTGGAAGTGCAGTACATAACTATTGTGGCCAGTATCTATCTAACCTCCCACTTCTTCACCCTTGCTCTAACATTAGTGGGAGTTTAAGGAATCAATTCTACGAGCACTATGGACTCACTCCAGTGAGACATACTTGCGTTACTGTACCAGTCCAGTACATGCAGGTGGTGATGCTCTTACTTTTCTATTACGGGTGGCACTGAGAATACTCTGTTACAAGGGCTACTGCTTAATTAATTTAACTTTCACCCTATAGTGCCAATGAATACTAGAAAAGGAAAATGAAGAAGATAAATAATCTGATTATCTATCACTGCACATGGTATGTATTTACTTACATATGGGATGACTTTAGGTGCATTGCTTTTTAGTGAGTGAACAG
Source organism: Lissotriton vulgaris (assembly GCF_964263255.1). Classification (NCBI taxonomy): domain Eukaryota; kingdom Metazoa; phylum Chordata; class Amphibia; order Caudata; family Salamandridae; genus Lissotriton; species Lissotriton vulgaris. The sequence goes on along the minus strand of NC_141689.1, from coordinate 1,715,476,202 downwards.
TGATACATCCACACATGAATGACCGAGTTCTACTAAACTTATTAACAGAGGTAGTGAGTGGCCATTGTAATAGCGGGATATATGCCGTGCTTGCAATACAAACTACTGCTACTATTCATGGGAGTATTCGGACAAAATTACAACTTCTTTTCCTTGTCTTTCCTAAACTGGGACGGACGTGCGGGTGCGGTGTTACATGCTCTTCAAAGTAACACTTAGTTCATCCAGTGAACGTCTACTCTCTCTAGATACACATATGCTATCTAAGAGTCAGATAGTACCATGATCCAGGCATCCATCCATTCAAACTATGGGGCAGATTAGGATTGCGGATTTCCCGCATCCTCCGGACCGGCGGAATCCACCGCCGGCCCGGAGGATGCGGGAAATCCGCAGCGGCTTGAAAAAGACCCTCCGCCAGATTAGGATGGCTGGGGGATCGTTTTTAAGTCTGCAGCTTTTCCGCCGGGGTCGCCTCCCGTCCGCGGCGGAAAAGCACTAACATGGCTGGCGGTGTCTATCAGACACCGCCAGCCATATTAGGATGTCTGGAGGAACATGCCTTTACACGGCGGCATTTCTGAAGTGCAAAGGCATACGGATTTTTGTTTGGGGGCCCGTTGCAGTACCCAGAGGTGAAGGGGGTGTGGGGGGTGCACATGGGGGTGCCTATGGTACCCCCCTTCATTTGCCTGTACAAAGCGGCAGGCACCGTGCGGTGCCTGCCGCTTTGTGCATACAAATGCACAACTTACATTTTTATCATTGCGGCAGGTGCTGCTTCAAGCAGCACCCGCCGCAATGATAAAAATACAGGATGTGACCGCCAGGGTGGCGGTCACATCCTAATCACCACGGAGTGACCGCCGCTGCCCCTGCTGATGGTCCCTCCTACTCTAAGGTGGCGGACGGACACAGGTCCGTCTGCCATCATAATAGGCCCCTAAATGTCAGTCATTCTTCTTCATGTCTCTCATCTGGACAAACCTTACGTTTTCTCACGGGGAGCACACTTTGCTGTCTGCATTCTCAATAAGTAAGGAACATAAGAGCTTACCACTGCCCGCCACTACCGTGGCAACCCGCACAGCAGTTTGGTCCGGCACTTGCACCGCCTCCTCCCCAGAGTATTCCTCCTCCACCTCCGCGCTGGGCCCAGCACCAGATGTTCCACCTACAAAGTACATTTAAGAATGTTAGATTTCATAGACATACACCACTCACTAGAATTTTGTCTAGGAATGAAGAAATGTGAATACAGAAACCAATCTAATATTTTGTGACTGTCTACTCTAAAGTAAAATTTTCCAGTGAAGGGTCTTGTCTTGCTGCACTTTTTGGCACAACTGATGAATGCTTACTTTTTAACACGAACCATTTTTCTCATAACAGACAGAAGCTTCACTTCTAAGAACAAATCATCATCATCACCACTAGGACAGAGGGACCAACGATTCCGCACCAAAAAGAAAAATTAAAGTTCAGACCAGGTGAGGGCTCGGCTCGCCCACAATAAATGTGTGAAATAAATCACTATTAGCACTTTTCCATTTTTAATCAACCATTTCTGTTTTATGAAAAGCTTGATTTTAATAAATATTTTTACTTTTAATAAAGCTTTAAAACTTAAATAGACTCTGTGGTTTTTGGTCATGAGTGAATGAGCAAAAGGTTTTGCTATTTGCAAGCATGAGTCCGTGCCTCTGACCCTTCTGGACTCTGACTCCGTACTCTTGTCCTGCGTTGAATAATCATCATTGGGGATCAATCATCAATGAATTCGGGAGCTAAATGACTCTGCCACACTATCTAGTTAGTAAGGAGATTGGGGGTTCTTCAAAGTCTGATATCACTGAGGTATGTGGAAAGTCTACCTGCGCCTATTATAATTGATAAACAATGCACTATTTAGTGTCCATAGTTCTGTTTGTGCATATTTGTCCCTGCAACAGTAGTAGAATGGATTGTCCTCCTATCAAAACCAAGAGTAAAGTAGTATCTTATTCTTTCTTGGTGGTCATTCACCTTTTTATTGTTGGCAATTGTCAAAGCATAAACATTTAGAAGACTTGAAAAGACATTATGGACAATCCCAGAGGACTGCACTCAGTGCATAGAGCTATTGCTGACTAGAATGGGAGTCCAATGGAATTGCCAAATGTGCAATCTTAGTTAGCTACACAGACAGACTAATATGAATAATCTAGCAATACCACAGGTAGTCACAGGGAGAATTTAAATACAGTCTACAAGAAGATCAAAGACGATTTAGAAAAAATCGAATGAGGAACTCTAGGAAAAAATAGGTACTCTATATCAAAATTAAAACTTACCGGGCCAGCAAAGGAGCCCTCGCCTGACCGATCCTGTTCAGCAGCAGCAGCAGCCTCCTCCAATGCCCTCTTGCCCCTGTGGGGAGCTGATATACAACATGAAAGAAAGAAAGACCAGAAAACATGGATGATATTTGTCAACCAAATCAAACATTTCAAAAGAACAATAACAAAATATTTTGGCGAAATAGCAAATAGACAACTATTCCACGGATATATTGACCGATCTCATGTGGTCTACTACGTTATTAGTATTGCTTGATTTGCGGACCGTCGTCTTGGAAAGTTTTTATGTAACTCACTAAACAAAGTACTGAAAAGGTTCGCCTAGGAATGGCACGCAGCAGTCTGCAGCACGCGAAGTGACAGACAAAGTCCATCGTGATTGCAGATCAGCGACAACACTAAAAAGTTTCCTACTACATTAACCAGTCATTAAAATACTCAAACTATTAATCCACCACCACGATTTCTTCTTATCGCCGTGTGTACAAAGGAATTACTGGACTTGAGTCTGTAGGGGCTGATTTAGAAGCCCCTTGCGGCTCTTTTGCTCTATTGTTGCATGACTTTTGTGACGCAGTGGCAGAACAAAAGAGGCGCCATGGTGCGGCGTATATTAACAACGTGACGCATATGGGAGATGCATCACGTTGTAAAGCCCTGCGCCATCAGGAGGGCGTTCCTGCGCAGGAACGCATCCTAAAAGTGGCTGAGGGAAATCTACAAGATTTCAATCAGTCACTTTGAGGACAATGATGCATGACTCAAACCCTGCGCCTGCTTGAAGCAGACGTACAGCTTGATGCAGCATTGGGGAGATTGGGCACCCCAGAGCATTGCTGGAGCTGAGCCATTGTTGCAACGCAACTCCAGCAATGCGCCGCCTTTACGGCACTGATGCGTAACGCTTTGGTGACGTTTTGGGCCCATGGTGAGCCACATTGTAAATACGGCGCACCATGGGTGGTGGTGGCGTGGCGCACAATTACTGGCGCATCCCTGCTACTTTGCATGGATGCGCCGGTAATTAAAAATCTGACCCTTAGTGTCTAGCATTAAGCAGTTCTTAAAACTACACTCATACATAATTTCACAGGCCCATGAAATGAACACAAAATCGAAAACAAATAAGCATAGTAGCAACGCTACTGAGAAGGAGAGCAGTGCACCTGAAATGCACAGAAGATTTTGAAATATAATTTACCTACAATGTAATCAGCAGCATTATTGCTCTTGGTAAAAAACGAAAATTTCCAATATAATAACACACAGAGCAGGAGAAAATAGAGTAGTAAAGAAATAGCTACTACTACTCACCAAGCCCGGGGATCTCAAGGCCGAGCAGGTCAAGCAGATCGCGTTCCCGGTCCAGGAGATCCGTTCAACGGTGGGTGGCCTGGTTGTAGGTGCGCCGGACCCGAGAGTGTTGGTGCATGGCCGGCACACCTTCTCCCACCGCTTCCGGCGCTCCTGGATCCCGTACCCGCTAGGGATCTTGCCGCCAGCCATGATGGTCCTGGCGCTGAACATAAAAAATGAGTGCGGCCACCTCCTCCGCGCTCAAATGCCCGCACGGGAGCCGGGCACCAGGTTGGGACTCTTCCCCTTCTCAGGATGCTTCTCGGCTCCCTTTACAATGGTCTGGGCAGAAAGGAAACTAAATAATACAGAAGAAATAAAATAGGGAAGAAGAAAAGAAAAGAGTTTAAAAAAGTAGTTTAAAATTAACCAAAAGTAGCAGAAAACACAAAAATATAGAGCTAGAAAAATAGAGGGATAGATAATAAGTAAAATAGATCGAAAAACACTTCAAACAAGCAAAGGATGGCAGAGATTCAGAGAGGATACAGAAAGCATGCCCAGAACCATAGCAATGAATGAGAAACAAGATGGCCGCGCCCGTTCACGACCGCGTGGGTAAGTTCGCGCGAGATTTTCCTCGCGATCACACGCAAAAGTGTACTAGCGAGCCGCACACTTTGCGAGATTACACATCGCGCCTGGAAATGGAAATACGTCATGCCAACAAGATGGCCGCACCCATGAACGACCGTGAGGGTAACTTCGTGCCGTTGCGCTACAAGCGGCTCGCTAAAACGCACAAAATCTTGCGAACTAACACGCAGCAAAAAAACGAATCACATATTCACACGAATTCGTGGCTTCCGAATTCGATCTCGCGCAAGTTCGCGCCCCGCGAATCCCGCGAAATTGCAGAAAAACGAGTTTTGCAAAACTGAAAGCACTCAGCAGGTGCAAAAGTTCAACTCATCATTAGTAAGCATTCCCTGTAGTGCTTCCTGAGGGGCCACTCCAGAGTTCAGTTGCCTACTTGCAACTATTCTATGACCCTGCTCTGACCCTCACAGCAGGCTCATAGAATAGCTACAAGTAGGCCACAAAGTTCCTGGGAAAAAAAATTGTACTGCAACAGAAAGCAAATTACAGATAAGGAAGCAGGTGCCAGACTGGAATTTTAAAACAGTGACACATTAATAAATCAACCCCAAATTAAAGCAGGGCAGGTGTGCTTGCTTCCCCCCCCCATAATCTACAGTGATGAACCAGAGGGTGGCATTGATGTACCAGAGGGTGGCATGGGTGAAAGTGAAACAGAGGGTGGCAGTGGTGAAACAGAGGGTGCTGTGAACCTGTGATGATGAACCAGACGTAGAAACAACATAGTCTTGACCGTTGCGAGCCGACAAGTAAGTTTGCAATTGCGAACTGGTACAAAACCCTCGCGAACTGGCAGAAACCCTTGCGGACACCAAAAAAAATCCGCAAAAACGCGAGAATTTGTGGATTTTGCGGATTGCAAGTTCGCAAATACGCAAATTCGCGAAAGCCAGATTCGCAAAATTTGCCCTAATTTGCAATAGGCTTGATTCTAATAAGAAAGAGGTTGCATTGTAATTATAATCTGATAGACTAGCCGCACTAAACCAGTATCATATAATTCAAAGAAAGACTTGTTGATGCCGACAGTAATTATACGTGCAAGAGCAATGGATGGCCATGCTGGTGTCTGTTGTGTCGATAAAGACTAATAAAACGTCGGATGGTTACTGATATGCTAAAAAAAGTTGGTTTGCGAGGTAAATGGGAAATCATTTATTGACCACACTATCCCGGAATTTTGAATGTCGAAACAAAGACTTGTTAATGCCGAAAGCAAAACGATAACTGGACTTGCAAGGACGTTACTATGTTCTCCGCTGCAAGGAGGTTATGTTAACCATACTTGAAAATGTTACGACCTATGTGGTGGAGCATAGTGACATGACATTTGCCCTCCGAGAAAATAGAGCAATGTAAGAAAGGTCATTTAGATACAAACATGATTACATATGTTCATACATTGAAAGAATGTGGATATTGGTGCCAACATGATTCCATTTGTTCATATACTGTGACAATGTAGATAGATGAAGCAGTAGTGATTAATTAGTTTTCAAAAAAACATCATAGATATAAACTGCATATAATTTGATCAAACCAAATTACATAAAACAAAAAGCAAAATACATTGAAAAGGATTTAGACATTTCAACAGTGCTTTTTTATACATTTGAATCAATATTACACAGGTAATAAATACATAATTCATTATGCAACCCAGATTTGCCATATTTACAAACCTGAAACAAGCGATACGCGGTACAAAAGGGGGTGGTGATGGACGGAGCATCTGAATCAATCAAACACTCACACCCAGTCAAAAGATCTGGGTTTAATCCATCACCGTTCTTTAGCCCACTCTGTCAACCCAGTTCAGACATGGCTATATGCAAATCAGTCTGACCCTGTGCCTCATGGGAACAGTCCAGCCCGAACTGCCAAGCAATGGCTTCCCTGGACCGGAAACAAGCTTCCGAGGACCGGTTTCTGGCATTCCAGCCGTCTTCAGCCTGGCTTGCTTGAATCCAGTGGCAAAGTGAGCAAGAAACTCACATCTGAGCATACCCTGCCACACTTATGGCGGCCAAAACAAGCAATACAGCATGAGTGTGTGAAAAAACGTGGCTTTTTGGCATGTGCCCCCCACTTTATGGCCCCACTTGGACTATTAAATGCTGTTTTTCTGATGGTGATTATGTCTTGGGCTCTGCTAACCAGACCAGGGCAAGTGTAAAAGGTATACAGTAATTAGGCGTATTTACAATTGGTACTGACAACCTACCTGTAATTCCCTAGTATAAGGCAGAGCATGAAGGTTTAGAGGCCCAGTGGATTTAATACACTTAAGCACTGCTGTTGTACCTGCTGAAAGTTAAAGACAGTCTTGCAATGTAGACCGCTTTTAAAATAAAATTAAGTCCAAATTCGACTTTGGAATTAAAAGTACTTCAAAAGTCTTAAACTACCTTATTTTTCCTTAGGTCCATCCTAGGTACCCCAGGGGTAGGGTGCATAATAATAAAAAAGTTGGGAGGTTATAAAATATGTTTTATAAGCCCTGGTGAAGAAAAAAACTGCCCATTTAGTTTTTTAATCAATCAATCAGGGAATTGTAAGAGCGCTACTCACCCATGAGTGTCTCAAGGCGCTAAGGGGGGGTCCGCAGATCTGTTTAGCCGAAGATCCAGGTATTGAGGGTCTTCCTGAAGGTTTTCAGGGAGAGGGCACATCTGATGTCTGCCGGTAGCTCGTTCCAGGTCTTGGCTGCAATGTGAGAGAATGATCTTCCGCCTGCTCTGGCTCTGTGAATGCACAGGGGTTCGGCCAGTGCGAGGTTGGAAAGTCAGAGGTTTCTTTTGGGTACGTCAAAGTTGATTCTGTCGTTGAGGTATTTGGGTCCGTTGTTGTGTAGGCAATTGTAGTCGTGAGTGAGGATTTTGAAAGTGACTCTTCTCGACGGGGAACCAGTGGAGACTTTGTAGGTGTTTACTGAAGTGTTTCTATCAGGGGATGCCGAGGACGCGTCTGGTGGCGGTGTTCTGTATTGTCTGGAGTTTGCGGAGTAGGGTCTTGTTGATGCCAGCATAAAGTGCGTTTCCATAGTCCAGTCTGCTGGTGATGAGTGCATGGGTGACTGTCTTCCTTGATTCAGAGGGGATCCACTTGAAAGTCTTGAGGAAGATGCAGAGGGTGTTGAAACAGCTGGAGGTGACAGCGTTGACCTGTCGGTTCATGGTGAGTGATGAGTCAAGTACGATGCCGTGGTTCTTGGTGTGGTCTGAGGTGGTAGGTGTGCTTCCGAGGGTGGTCGGCCACCAGGTGTTCTCCCATGCAGAAGGGGTGGTACCGTGGATGAGGACTTCTGTCTTCTTGGCATTTAGCTTCATGCAGGTGTTGGTCATCCAGACTGCTATTTCTTGCATTCCTTTCTGAAAGTTGAGTTTGGCAGTGGTGGGGTCTTTGGTGAGGGAAAGGATGAGCTGGGTGTCATTGGCGTAGGATGCGGTGTTGTGGCCATGTTGTCGGACGATGGTTGCGGGTGGGCCATGTAGATGTTGAAGGGGGGACTCAGGGATGAACCCTGTGGGACTCCTCAAGTGATTTTCGTGGGGTCGGAGAGGAAGGGTGGGAGTCTGATCCTTTGGCTTTTTCAGTGAGGAATGATTGGATCCAGCCCAGGGCTGTTCCTTGTATGCCTGCCGCTTGTAATCTGGTGACTAGTGTGCGGTGGGAGACGGTGTCGAAGGCGGCTGATAGGTCGAGTAGGATGAGGGCTGTGGAGTGGCCTTGGTCCAGGTGGTGGCAAGTAGGGCAGTCTCGGTGCTGTGGTTGCTTTGGAATCCGGATTGGGACGGGCCGAAGATGGCGTTCCCTTCAGTGAATCGTGTTTCCAGTTGACTGTTTTCTCTGCAACTTTGGCTGTGAAGTGGAGGAGCGAGATGGGCCGATAGTTCTTGAGGTAGGTGGGCTTCTTGAGCAGAGGTCAGACTTCTGCATGCTGCCAGTCATCTGGGAAAGTGCTTGTTTTGAAGATGGTGTTGATGGTGCGTTGTAGTTTGAGTGCAATGGCGCCCATGGCTCTGTGGTAGTTGTGAAGGGTAAGGGGTCGGTGGGGCACCCGAATCGATGCTTTTCATGGTCGAGGTGGTGTCCGGCCGTGCTCATGTCTAGTTGGAGGTGGTTGGCTTGCTGATATTTCTGGGGGGCAGGGCTGTCTGTGGCACCTGGTGGATGGCCGATGAAGTTGGTGTAGAGGTTTTTGATCTTGAGCTGGAAATACATTCCAAGCTTGTCGCAGAGGTCTTGGGATGGGGTGATGTCTGTGGCTTCGCTGCGTGGGTTGGTAAATTCTTGAATGACACTGAAAAGTTCCTTGGAGTTGGTGGATTTTGTTGTGGATAAAGTTCCTCTTGGTGGCTCTGATCTAGTTCTGGTAGTCCGCTGTGGCGTCCTTGTAGATGGTGTGGTTTTGAGTTGTCTTGGTGTTTCTCCATTTCTTCTCCAGGCATCTGCAGGTGTGTCTGGCTTCTTGGAGAGTGGTGGTGAACCAGGCGGCTTTCCTGGGGCCTTGTCTGTCGGTGTTTCATAGCGGGACGAGCTTGTCTGTTTTTCAAATATTGTAATAGATCATTAGCTCGATAGGCTAGCATGAGAAAGTTTTATTAAACTTTCATACAGCCTAACTTTTGACAAAAGTGAGCTAAAGTATTTATTCAACATATGAAAATAATTGTTATAATAAATCCAGCAACTTGCCAAGGTTGGGTTTGTTATCACTATTACAGGAAAGTAGTTTTAGAATTGATTTCCTTAAGTTACCTAAAGACAGCCCTGTAGCAGTTTCTTTAGATTGGCTAGCCTTTGAGAGGTTGAGCCAAGCTGCTGCTCTAATGATGTGTGAAGTGGCCTGGACTGAGACAAAGGAGGAATCTGGTGGGAGGAGATCTGCAGCAGCAGATCCCAGGATATGAAGAGGTTTGACTATCCAAACTGGGCATCAAAGGGAGAAAGACAGTGAGGATAAGAACCCGGCCCACCCCACCTCCTACACCCCCAGCTAGTTTGGAGACCCTGTAATTGATTTAAAAGAGGGTCTGGAATGGGAATGTAGGGAAAAGTTAGCCACTCTTGTGGGTAGGGTTAACCAGACCTGAACCTCCAGGAGAGATTTTGGCCATTAAAAGTTTTTTGGAACTATCAGCCTTATTCATGAACATCGGCATTTGCGATTCTGAAATAGCGAAAAATAGCGAGTCGCTATTCAGAAATCGCAAATCCGAATTCATGAAGAATTGCGATAAAAAAAAGCGATTCGCACGCGATCGCAAAATCCGATAGCGATCCGATAGAAATTGCGATTAATCGCAGATTAATCGCTATTTCGGCCTACCCGCGGCTGGACTGCGATCTCGCAAATAGCGATATCGCTATTAGCGATATCGCTATTTGCGAGATCGCAAACTCGCGAGATCGGGAAAACGGGAAGTCGCATTTCGAGCCCAGTGATGACATCACAACCAGGAAGCTGCCGGTTCCGAGCACCATTCTCCACAGTGAGGCAGAGAGACAGGGAGCAGATCGAAGAGCAGCTGCACAGTTTGGATTGTAGAGTGCACCACTGAGCCACAAAGCATAACATGGCAGAGGAAGCTGCACCAGGGACCAGCAGCTCGGCTGGGAGGAAGCGAAAGCTGAAATTCAGCGAGCAGGAGCTGGAGCACCTCATCGAGGGAGTCGTGGCCAACCACGACCAGCTGTTCGGTGCAAATTCCAGGAGGGTCCCGGAGATGGAGAAGAGACGCATTTGGCAGGGGATAGCCTCTGCAGTTAACTCTGTGGGAGTGGCGTCAAGGTCCCTTGAAGAACTGAAGAAGAGGTGGTACGACCTCCGAGGCCGTGCCAAGGAGAAGGTGGCGGCGCGCCTCGGGGAGTCCTCGGGCACAGGCGGAGGAGGTCCGACTGTACCACCGAACACCCCCCTGGAGGACCAGGTGGAAAACACCCTCGAGATGGAGGCCGTTGTGGGTTTCACAGCACTGGACTCATCCGCCCCCACACAAGACACCCAAGGTAAGTGGCATGCGACTGCGACCCTGCCCCCTATGGATGTCCATGACCAAATAGGCCCCCCCAATGTCCCATAGGCATGTAATTGTTGCACATCAAGTATTGCCCTGAAGCATTGTGGGAGATGTAGTCTGACCACAATGTAGTAGTACCACAATGCAGCCATTGTGGGAGATGTAGTCAGGTCCCAATGCACACAAAGCCACTGCCATTCAGGGAATGTCACCCAGCATGCATGTTGCAACTGCACGTCTGCCAGATGCATACAACTAATGGTCCTCCACTTACCCCCACAGGAGGAGATACCAGTGACAGCGACAGGCTGGTGATAGACGACAGCGTCCTGGAGGAGCCAACACATACCCAGGCAGCAGCCCCTAACGCTGCAACTGTACCACCATCAACTTTCACCGGCAGCGTCCCACCTGCAACTGCTGCAGCGCCCTCATCTGCTGCCATCGCAGCACCCATTGTGCTCCCTGCCACCGCTGCTCCTCCCAGAGCTAAAGCCAGGTCAGTCACTCCTGTGGCCCCCGCAGCGACTGCCACAGCCACACCAGCAGGCACACCCCCAGCGACGGGCACACCTGCAACACCGGTGGCCTCATCCCCATCAGCTGGCGCCTCCACATCCGGGGCTGCGCCACTGTCCAGTCAGCCCCCAGCCTCACAATCCGGCCAGCAGGGCAGGCGTGGCAGGTCACGCCAGCGATCCGCAGCTGCCACCAGGCGGGCCAATGGAGAAGGACAGGCGCGGCTCAGCATCGAGCGACGGATGCTGCACATACATCAGCGCCAGGCACGGCAGCAGGGGGCAATTCACCTGCAACTAGCCAACATTGGCCGCAACGTGGCCTGTGTAGGTACACAGATTGAAGGAATGAGGGCCGACCTGGCCGGGGTGGGCAATGGAATGGCCCGCATAGCTGCAGCCGTGGAGGCTAACACCCGCGCCATGAATCGGATGTACGGTGGCCAACGCCGGCACCACCGCCAACTGCTGACACAGCTTGGCACCTACAGCAGGGCGAGCTACGTGTCAGCAAATGCCACTTCCTTACTGGCGAGGCGCTGTCTGACACAGCAGCACACTGTCATACAGTGCAGTGTTGACATGTCGAGGATGCTGGAGACCCTCACCACAGCTGTCGTGGCTCTGCACCCTCCACCCATTCCATCTGTGGTGGGGGGTGATGATGCGAGTGAGGTGGCGTCCAGCCTGAGCTCGCAATCAGCCTCACAGGCCCCACTACCCACCCGCAGCACCAGGACCCCCCCATTGCCTGTCGCCCCGGAGGAGGAAGGCCCTCAGAGGCGTTGTGGAGGGGCACGCTCTAGGCGCACCTAGAGGACTGGAATAACCATTGGCACAGGCTGAGGTGAAGCCTGGCAAGCACAGCAGTATGACGGAATACTGTGTGTGGGACTAATTTGGAACGGACCATTACTTTTACTTTAGTGAAGTGAACAGATACTTTTATTTTGACATTTGGCACGGACCATTACTTTTACTTTTGTGAAGTGAACAGATACTTTTATTTTGACATTTGGCACGGACCATTACTTTTACATTTGTGAAGTGAACAAATACATTTCTTTTCCTACACACATTAGCGTTGTGTCTTCTTTACATTTAGCATGCATTGTCGATTCGTGGGGTGATGGCAGTGGTTGTACTAGAAACTGTTCACTGTGATGTGGTTGCGACGTCTGTGCCCTTCTGCTGGGGTCTCCCCTTGTGCATGGCGCGCATGTGCAGGTGGCTGGTTGTCCCCCTCAGATTCACTGCCAGAGATGTCAACAGGTATCCGGCGCTTGGTTGCCATGTTATGTAGTATTGCGCAGACAGCCACTATGCGGCAGCACTTTGCAGGACTGTAATACATGGCCCCACCTGTCTTGTGCAGTATGCGGAACCTGCTCTTGAGCAGGCCAAATGTCCTTTCTATGCAATTTCTTGTCCGTATGTGAGCAATATTGTAGCGCCGTTGCTGGGGTGTAGCAGGGTTGAGGTATGGGGTCAGGAGGTATTCACGGAGGGCGTAGCCACTGTCACCTGAATGGGAGGAGCAGATGGTGATTGCCTGTGCTGCGCTGTAACATATTTGCAAAGTGACTTTTCAATCAAAGTGTACTTACCAAGTAGGTGTCCTTCCCCAAACTCTCCCCTGACCAGCCGTGTGTGGAGTGCGCTGTGCCGGAAGATGTAGGAGTCATGGGTACTCCCTGGGTACCGTGAGACAATGTCAGTGATGTATGTCTTGGCATTGCAGACCATCTGGATGTTGAGGGAGTGGTAGCACTTCCTGTTGCGGAACATATACTCCATGCCAGCTGGTGGGCAGACGGCGACGTGGGTACAGTCTATGCATCCGAGCACATGTGGAAAATGGGCTACATTGTAGAATTGTAGCTTTGTCATGTCCAATTCCTGTTGGCTGGCGGGGAATTTGATGTGACGGTGTAGCTGGGTGAGCATGGCGTCTACAAAACTGTTGAGGCAGCGTGACATGGTGGGCTGGGATATTCCCCCAGCGGCCGCTACTACCCCCTGGAAGCTTCCAGAGGCCAGGAGGTGCAGGCTACTCAATACCTGCACATGTGTGGGCACAGAATTGTTTCGCCTTGTTGGGTGCTGCATGATGGGGTCGAGTTCTTGTATCAGCCAGGTGATCATTTCCCCATTCAGCCTGTATTTAGCATAAATCTGTTCTCTGGTTTGGCCCAGCAAGGTGACCCGCAGCCGGTAAATCCTCGCCTGCCTCATGCGTCTCCTCCGTGCTGCTCGCTGTAGCCTTCGCCGCCTCACCACCATGTACATCCCAGGCATTGTGGAAAGCCTAATGCTGCTACTGAATGTCCTTATGTGTGATTGGTCAGGCCTGGCCCTGTTGGTGATAGGACAACAGTTTTTTGAAATTTTTTTTATATGCCTTTCATGGTTACCACCTGCTTTGAGCTGTCCTTATTTTGCGCCGTGCAAATAGCGATTTTTGGGTTTTTCGCTAATTGCGATTTTTCTTGAATGCCGATTGCGATTTCCTATTGCGAATTCGCTATTATTTTCGCAGATTCCGTGGTGTGTCGCTATTACCGACTCGCTAATGCTCAGCGGCAGGGATTCTGCGATTATAATAGCGAATTCGCTAATATGTGTTAGCGAATTCGCTATTTTGTTGTTGAATGCCGAATACGGAAATTGCGCCCGCATTTGCGTTTTCGCAGCGATTGCGGGCGCAATTCAGCTACATGAATCAGGCTGTATGTTTTTTGGGACACAAATATGCCACACCTCTAAGTAGGTTGACATCGTCGGAGGGTGGTACCCTGCACCACATTTGTCACGGGTAAACCCATTCTTGCTAGCCCAGAAACCTGGATAAATATGAGAGAGCTGACCAGCAACTCTGATCCCTGCCTGGAAACATCAAGAGAAGAAAGACTGCCATGCTGAACACCTGGTCTGCAACAAGAGAGGACTGCACTCTGAAGGACTGCACATGCTGCACGCTCTCGGATTTACAAGAGAACTTTGCCTTGTTTTAAAGGTTTAAGAAGTGAACTCCCTGAAAGCATCAGGTCGACAAGAGCTCAAAGAAGTCACCTGTATCAACTCCACCAAGAAGAGGCCATCTGACCCATGTCCAGTAGGCCTTTGTGTATTTGGCCTGGTGGATTATGGGAATTGTAGTCTCAACTCTCCAAGAAGCAACTGAGAGCTTTTGGGTCCTTGGTTGGTGTTGTGGACTCTTCAAGACCCCAAAAAGACCTTCTGGAAGAAGATGCAGAAGTTTGGCATGGGAGAATATTTGAGAAAAAGGTCCAAAAAGTGACCAAACCTTTGTTGAGAGTCGTGCCTTGACTCAGTCTAAATTACGTCTTTGCCCTCCTAAAAGCTCTGGAGCTCTTCTTTGTTGACGACGAGAAACAAGACCTCCAAGAAAGGCCTTGCGCTGAAGCAGGCTACTGTAGTCGAACCAACCACGACCCTAGCTGCCAAGGAGACGCTCGATGTCAAGCGAAAAAGAACCAAAAAGGTGACGTTTTTACGGGCCCAAACCGGCCAATTGTATCTGACCCATGCTCTATTGTGCTCAGCGTGAAACAATGACTTGGTCCCAGTCAAAAGTGACCAAATATCCCCAGTTGGCACTTTATGCTTCTTAGTGCTAGAAAGTAAATTTTTACATTTGATCTTTAAATATTCACATATCCGGTCCCTACACTGGATTTTTGTTGTTTTGGTGTCATTGTAAAGATAAGTGGTTTTGGATTGTTATTGTGTGTTGAGTCTTACTTATTTACTGTTGTGATGATATTAAATGCTTTACACACCTGTCTCCTAACTACTCCTGACTACTCATGAGCCAAGCTACCAAAGATTGAGCAAGGATGAATTTATTGAGACTTGACTAGACCTTGTTTGTGATTATGATGTTATTACTGGCTATAGATACCTACCTGCACCTACTAATCAACCACCTTCAAACAGAGTGCCACTGTGGTTTGATGACATTTGAGGGCTATGCACCCTCAAAGCCTTGCTCATGATAAGTAAGCAGGTTAGCCCTTGATAAACTCAAAGTGGCATCCATATCTTTTCAAGCTGATGATGCTGTGCCTGCCTAGGTACTCACCGCTCAAACAGATAACAACTCTGCTAATCTGAACATAGCACTTTTTTGCTATTTATGCATGCAGATAATTTTTTGCTTCTGAGACAAGCAGGGCTGCTCGGGTCTGGCTTGTCGAGGATCATTAATGTCCACCTGGGCAGTAGTTTTTATTTTTGGAAATTTTTACCTAGTTTTTTCTCCTCTTTATTTTGAAGGCGATGTTTTTTTCCTATTTTTGTTGAACCCTTGCTTAAAAACGCAAAAAAAAGTAAAATTGCCATAAACCACACAAATAATACAGTTATTAAAAATGTTCATTAAAATACCTTTTTTCAGAGCTACCCTATACTTTCATAATGTGTGTTGTTTACACTGTTGCTTTTTTTCCTTCTTGAAGACTCTTGCAAGACACTTGAGAGAGCCTTGATGATCTCATAGATAGTGTGGTTGCTTGTCTCAGGCCTCTTATGAGAGTATACTTTTATAATAGAATTTGTATTGTCACTGAAAATATCCTGGTGTAATATATATATTTTATATGCACAAGATTTAGGCAACCCCCTTTTTTTTAATATGATCGCAAAGATTTGTAGGAGATCGTAAAAATGCTTCAGAGCAAGAATTTATATTTTCTTTCATTGTAATACTGACCTCTTATAGTCCCCACTACTAGATTAGAGGGAGAGACTGGACTCTCCACTGAGACATTGAATGACGATAATTAGTGTTTAGAGTATGGTGCAAAGAGACACTGATTCTCTATCCACACCGTTCCCAGCCTCAATGGTATGCACAGTAGGGTGGGGAGGTATTCACCTCATGTAAAATCTCATGATTCCATACTAAGTATAAAACATATTAGCCTCCCCTTTGATACCTCTTTTGAGAGAAATAACAATATTTATTACTGTATGGGAATGGATTTCCCTGTCCACTCACAGTTCTCCCCAGCATCACAGATATATACATGGTAGTTTGTAAGGAAAGATTGTCTTCTGCACTAACTCCTATCTCCAGGACAACTTGGATGTACAGTACAGTGTAGTGAACCAGTAGCCTCTGTCCTCACAACTCCCCTTAGAACAATAGCGATATGCAATGCTGTCTAGAAAGGGACTTGTGTCCCTGTTAACACATTTTACCTCAGTAAGTGGTATCTCTTGTAGGGTATGAAAGAAATGTATCTCTCTAGTCATACCTCTTCTCATGCTGACAGGTATGCATAGTAGACTGTGGGAGAAACTGGTCTGCTTCCTGACACAATTCTCTGACATGATAACTCTTCATAGTATAGTGTGTTGAGAGATGTGCCTCTCATCTGTGATGTTTCTCTTGGATTATACTTGTGCAAATTAGGGAGTGAAAGGTGGTTTAACTTTGTGGTCACACCTCTCCCCAGTATGACAGAAGTACAAATAAATCATGGAGTTGAAATTACCATTATGCTAAAAGGTATGTCTTACATAACATCTATAGAAACTATGATATGAAAACAAACAGCCTTCTCATGTGAGACATCTCCCCAGAATAACATGTAAAAGGCAGGCTGTTGGTATCAACTGTTGTCTCTGCAAACACCTCTCTTCATTCTGATGAATATCCCCAGTAGAGTATAAAATGAAGAATCCTCTCTGTTCAGAACAGAGTCTTGGACAATCATGTATCCTTATTTAATTGTTGAGATATACTTACCTGTGTAACAAGCACCACCCAATGGCAACATCCATACATAATAGGGTGTGTACATCAGCTGACATCAGTGTGTATTAGAGCATAAATCTGTACTTACTTCTGTGTGAAGATCCTTCTCTTGTATTACAGTTACCTATACCACAGCGAGCAACACTACATTGTCTCAAGACAACTAACCATACCTTAATTGCAAAAGAACTGACTCCTCTATTACTAATTCTGTATAAGATAAAAGATGGACATAGCACCATTCATATACATATGATAGAATATTCACAGTCCCTCGACGTGGCACTGCCAGTTTTCCTGAATTTTGCAATACTATAATAAAATTGAAATTTATAATAAGTATTAAAAAAATTAATCCAAAGTAACTTTAAATGCATTCACTTCAACAAAACCTAAAAACAATACAAACTACAACTACGTTAACAAACAATATAAATAATTATTACATGAAAAAACAACTTTAAAATATTAAACAAAATCTGATGCTTATAAGCACCTTCTAAACTCTCCCCCATTTTCACTTTATTTGCATACTGAGTTTTGATTTAGGTCCTGTAGGAAGGTGGATATCTGACTATGGTTACCCCCAAACTTTTTGCCTGGTGTTTAGCTGGTTTTTGACTTAGTTGGCCTGGGATCCTGCTATTCAGGGCCCCAGGCTGATTGCTCTCTCCTTAAAATGGACTCCATGTACCTTAGGTGCATAACACAATTGGAATTGGTTCACCTTATAGGCCCCTGTAACAGTGTACCATAGGTACCCAGGGCATAGGTGTAGCCAAGGCCTGCCAGGGGCTGCAGCATGTATTGTGCCACCCCTGGCCTGGCCTCCATATTTGACACAACTGGCTGATCACTCAGCTGGGGTAAGTTGGTGTAATCACCTCTTACTTAGGTACAGTATGTCTGTGCCTAACCCTAAACTGGACACATATGTTCCTATCAGCCACTCCTATGGAAGGCCTCATCAATCCTAGAGGCAGAGTGCTTGGAAATATGTGAGATGGTGCTCTAGCATGAGCTGAGCCTGTCTGCAGCTGTCGGGAACCACTCCCTAAGCTGTTCCGGGATATTGCCATACCATATACTCTTAAGTGCATTATAATCCTCGCGGTTAAATGCTATCTTTGGTTTGGCTTTATCAAAACATGTCGAGTAAGGTGTCATACGAATTGGAATACTATCCCCTCGCCAGTTCTGGCGACGGGGATAGCATTCCACCCTTCTAGAGGGACACGACATGTGTGTAGCCTTAACCCCGGTTAAAGTTAAACAGAGCCTCAGCATCACAAAATGGATGCTGCCACCACAGACACATGTCTGACCTCCTGCTGCTGGGAGTCCTTCCAGTGAGGAGGGCCTGGACAAAGGGTTTCCTGCCTGGGGAGGTGCGAGCACCACCCCAGACAGGGTTTTGTGTATTGGGTAGGACAGGGCTGAATAGATTGAGACATGCCTGGGGCACACAAGGTGTCCCTGTGCATAAGCCAGCCCAAACCGGTTCTGGGGCTTTCCAGCCCCAGTCCTGGCGAGGAGCTGGACAAAGGAGAGGGGGTGTAACCACCCCCCTTCCTGGTCCCACCCATAGGGGAGGGACCTAGCAGGAGATCCACCCCTCAGATTGGAATAAGAGAGGGAGCAGTGCCATTGCACAGCAGATCATCCTGAAATCAACTTTAAACAAGAAGAAGACTGGACTTCGACATTCTGCTGCACAGAAGACTGAAGAGAATCTCCCTTGTGGCCTAGGAGGGGCCACCCTGTGAACACAGGTATCACCCAGCACCTCGACGTCTGCTTTGCCGCCGCCTCCCGCCGGAGCCTGAGTGCAGAGCCTGACAAGACACAGCTTCCCAGACTTCTCCTAGCCCGATCCACAGTCCCTGCAAAGAAGGGACCCGTGGAGGCACCGAGAGACGTGGGAGCGGCCATCTTGAAAGACCCCCGAGACGCTGACTGCGCAGCACCCGAGGCACCCTCGACTCTGTGCTTTGGGGTTTGAGAAGCCCCACAACCGAGCAGCATTTGCACCAAAGATCAGCCCTCCAGCATCTCCACGATCTGCGTGGGGCCCTTTTGCTTTTTGCCACTCGACTCGCCATCCCGGCCGCTTGTCACGTGGTCAGCGGCCATCTTGGCGACGAAACCTACAATTTACACTGTGGGTCTGGTTGCTCCAGACCTGCCCTCGCTCCTGTAGAAAGGAGTACCCGCTCTGACCTTGCTGGTCCGAGTAATAAGCCTTTTTCACTTTCCCCGTGGCTTGCGTTAGCCAAGGCTTGTTTGCTTCAATTGAGTTGCCGACACCGCCATCAGCTAGAGCCTTCGAGGGACAGCTCGTGATCGACTCCTGGACGTCTTTGACCTCTTCGTGTCCACGTGGCTGCAGAGAGAAGCAACCCCTGATCACCTGTTTGCACCCGACTTTGCCTGGTTCCAATCTGGTTCCACGGTGGTCACTGGTCAGTGACTTTGAACATTGTCCCCTCTGCTTTCAGGTCTTCACCACTTCAGATCCACCCTTGGATCCACCGGACACTTCTCCTTCACATCGCCTGCAGCATCTTCAGCTTCAAGCGCCAAGAACCTGCGTGTCAGAACCCGACGCCACTTCGACCCTGTGCACCCACTTCCTGTGGGTGAGGTAACATTGCAAAGCCGGTGTCCCTACACTGGTACACACCTCTAGGGTCTGTGTCTTAAGTTTTGTTCCTCTAGGTTCAGCGGAAGTGCCCTTAAACTAACTTTGTGTACTTTTTACGCACCATAGCCGTTACATTGGAAAGTGCGTGCACTTTGAACACTGCACCCGAGTCCCGTGGGCCTTTCCCGACTTAGTTATTTCCAGTCTCGAATAGCTCCAGCGATTCCCAAGGCCCTAGGCCTCTTCACTTTCCTATTGGTATCTCTTATACCACTTTCTTAGTATATGGTTTAGGTGGCCCCTAGGGCTCATCCATATTGTGCAACTTTTGTGTATTTTAAACTGTCTTGTGATTTAACGCTTGTGCTTCTGTGCTCATAAAGAGTCCAGGGGATTTTAATAGTTAATAAATCAATATATATTTTCAATATATATCTGTGTGGTGTCCCTTTCATTTGGTATTCAAGGGGGTTGTGTATGGTATAACAGCTGGCTTCACATGCCTTTCAGAGTTTAGCCTAAGACTGCTTTGTCCACGTTACCACTAGGATAACTGGTCTACAAGGTTGAATTACAACCATCATCATAAGGGTTGCTTGGCATGGTACAAAGTGATCACTAGAACTAGTGAGCATTATATACCAGGCCAACTTCTCACATTGGTGAGCAGCGGATTGGGATCTGAGCTTGCTGTTGTTTTACCATTACAATCTTTGAGATTATCATCTGAAAGATCACACAGGTACCTGCTAGGTACATATAAAACAAGACTAGTATACTTAAGTTCTACTGAACTTAGTTGTTGTAGAGCAAAGGGAGTAGCACACCCTAGCTACAACTACTAGATAGGTTTAGTAGGTAAACACTAGTGTAGGTAGATTGCAACACATCCACCCACACTAGAGCAATGTCTGGAGCAGAGGGGTCCAGTGGACTTACTCCTGTTGAGAGTGACCCTCCAAGGGCACCATCCAAATTTGCTATTTTTTCCTTTAAGGAATTAAGACAGCTTTGTGTCTTAAGGGGTCTGAAGACAGGGCCTTCCCCTACTACAGACCACCTAAGAGAGCTCTTAGACCAGTCTGAGACTCTAAAGCCCTCTAAAGCAAACCCCACAGGGAATGCTGAAGGAGGCCATCCTTCAGAGGATGACACTGTAGACACCCCTGCCCCTATCATCCTGGTAGATGAGGAAGCCTCCACCACTGGAGCTCCTCAGGTAGATGTAGAGGAAGAGGAGGAAGAGGAGGAGGTGGAAAGCAGTGAGTCAGATGATGACAGAAATAGTCAGGTGCTGGTCAGTAGACTGAACCAGGCTAACTTAAGCTTACTTGGGAATGAATCAGGTAACAACCCATTCAGACCCCCAGGTGGACTTAACCAGAAGCCTAGGAGGAGAAGGACTCACTCAGGTGACTCTGACAACTCCCATGCTTCTAGAGGTTCTCATGGTCACTCCAGAAAGAGGATGACTAGCCCTCAGAGAAGGGAACATGAGACCAAATTGAGAGAATCTCAAATTAGAGAGGCTGAATTGAGAGTCCAGAGACAAGAGTTAGAGATTGCCCTGGCCCAAGAGAAACTTGCTAGAGCAAGACAGCCTAGAGAGAGTGGATTAGGATCCACTGGTGGCAGCAATATCCAGAAGGATAAAGACAGGTCCTTTGATACAAGAAACCTGAGTAAGATTGTGCCCCCCTACAAAGCTGGGGATGATATCCACAAATGGATGACTGCACTTGAGAGAGCCTGCATGGTACAGCAGATCCCTCAGGAGCAGTGGGCAGCAATCTTGTGGCTCTCCTTTGAAGGTAGAGGCAGAGACAGACTCCTCACAGTTAGTGATGAGGATTCTAGAAACTACCTGGTCCTGAAGAGTGCTCTGATTGATGGGTTAGGCTTAACCACTGAACAGTACAGGTTAATGTTCAGAGATACCCAGAAGACACAGACTCAGGACTGGTCTGAATTTGTTGAATGTGCCACTAAGGCTCTGGAGGGCTGGTTGCTGGGAAGTAAGGTTACTGACTATACAGGATTGTATAATTTAATTATGAGAGAGCAAATCTTAAGTAATTGTCAAAATCAGCTTCTACATCAGCACCTGGTTGACTCTGATCTGACCTCCCCACAAGAATTGGGTAGGAGGGCAGACAAATGGGTCAGAACCAGGATCAGGCCTAAGAACCAGGGTGGTGACCAAAAGAAAGAGACTACCAAGCCTCAAGAGAAGGGTGGGGATAAAAGTAAGGAAAAGACTTCCCCAGGGCCCCAAAACTCCAAGAATGGGGGTGGGTCCCAAGACACTTCTACATCCCAGAAAAAGCCTTATTGTCATACCTGTAAACAGGTGGGGCATTACAAAACAGATAGCTGTTGTCCCAAGAATGGCAATAAGGAGAATATACCTCCAGGTAAGGCTCCAACACCTCCTGTCACTGTTAGCAGTGGTCCCCCAGGTGGTGGGAGCACCCCCAAGAATTTGGGTGGGTTTACTTTTGGAGGACAGGTGGACTCTGGCCTATCCAGGTCCCCTAACTCAGATACTCTTGTCTATGAGACTGGCATGGGGTTTGCCAATTTCACAGCTTGCCCAAACACTTTGAGCAAGTATAGACAGGAGCCCCTCATCAATGGCTTGAAAGTTGAGGCCTTCAGAGACACAGGGGCTAGCGTCACCATGGTGGCTGAATGTCTAGTCCCCTCAAGGCAACTTTTACCTGATGCCAAATATCAGGTGACAAACATTGATGGTATAGAATCCAATCATCCCATGGCAGTAGTCAATCTTAGCTGGGGAGGTGTCACTGGCCCAAAGAGAGTGGCAGTGTCAGCAAACTTGCCTGTAGATTGCCTACTGGGAAATGATTTGGAAATCTCAGCCTGGGCTGAGGTTGAACAGCAAACCCATTCTAGAATGGTAAATCTCCATGGAAAGGTTAGTGGGGCTGTGATGGCTACAGCCCCAATTCAAGATGTCCTTCCTGAAAAGGTTGGGAGGGCTGAGCAAACCTCAGCCCCATCTTTAGATAACTTCCCTCCTGGAAAGAGTAGCAGGGCTGTACTAGTAACAGCCCATACCCAAACTGAGTCTCCTCCTGAAAAGGTTGGTGGGGCTGTGATGGCCACAGCCCAAACTCAAACTGATACATGGGTAGTGAAGCCTGAAATGATGGATCACTCCACCCAAACAGAGAGCATTGAGGAGGAAGAGAAATCTCCCTCCCACCAGACTTTAGGAAAGGATCAGCCTCCTCAGGGAACTGATCTTACCCCTGATGAAGGAACTGTCCCAGAGGTTGTTAGGCCTGGCCTAACAGAGCCTCTGATGCCAGTGGACCCTTCTCAGGTGGGACCCAGTCTGGAGCAGGTAACCTGCCCCTCTCTACTTTGCCTTACTCAGCCCAGGGCTGCAGAGGACAAGAAGGACAGTGAGACCCAAAGGGCCCCCTGTCAAATAAAGCACCCCCATCAACAGATTAGGGGCACCGAAACTAGTAGCCCTAGTGAGGTGCAAACTTTAAAAACTCCTGAGGGATCCCCCTTAAAAGTAGTTAGGGACCTCCCCCAGATGGATATTGTTGGGCACAGCCAAACCTGGGACCCTAAGGGCCCAAACCTGAACTGTCCCTCCAGTAAGCCAAACAGAGGGACTCAGCCTCCAGCTTTAGGTAGCCAGAGGTTGACCCTGAGAGCACAGTGCAACTCAGTCAAAGAAAGAAAGGCACACATGGTGGAGAGTGATTGGAGGAAGCTGAGCCCTACAGAGGAGACTCACTTCAGTACTCCATCCCAACACCAGCCTTTGACTTTGCAAAGACACACCACAGGTAGAGATTCCCTATGGTGGAGACCCTCAGATACCCTTAGGGTGAGGGATTGCTTAGTGGACCATGAGACAGGGGGTTACCAAGCCAGAGCTGGTACTTCCTTATATGGCCACTTAGGCAATATAGGCTTACCTGGTCAAGGATAGCCTTATCTCCTTTCGTTTGGGGGGGGGTTATGTAGGAAGGTGGATATCTGACTATGGTTACCCCCAAACTTTTTGCCTGGTGTTTAGCTGGTTTTTGACTTAGTTGGCCTGGGATCCTGCTATTCAGGGCCCCAGGCTGATTGCTCTCTCCTTAAAATGGACTCCATGTACCTTAGGTGCATAACACAATTGGAATTGGTTCACCTTATAGGCCCCTGTAACAGTGTACCATAGGTACCCAGGGCATAGGTGTAGCCAAGGCCTGCCAGGGGCTGCAGCATGTATTGTGCCACCCCTGGCCTGGCCTCCATATTTGACACAACTGGCTGATCACTCAGCTGGGGTAAGTTGGTGTAATCACCTCTTACTTAGGTACAGTATGTCTGTGCCTAACCCTAAACTGGACACATATGTTCCTATCAGCCACTCCTATGGAAGGCCTCATCAATCCTAGAGGCAGAGTGCTTGGAAATATGTGAGATGGTGCTCTAGCATGAGCTGAGCCTGTCTGCAGCTGTCGGGAACCACTCCCTAAGCTGTTCCGGGATATTGCCATACCATATACTCTTAAGTGCATTATAATCCTCGCGGTTAAATGCTATCTTTGGTTTGGCTTTATCAAAACATGTCGAGTAAGGTGTCATACGAATTGGAATACTATCCCCTCGCCAGTTCTGGCGACGGGGATAGCATTCCACCCTTCTAGAGGGACACGACATGTGTGTAGCCTTAACCCCGGTTAAAGTTAAACAGAGCCTCAGCATCACAAAATGGATGCTGCCACCACAGACACATGTCTGACCTCCTGCTGCTGGGAGTCCTTCCAGTGAGGAGGGCCTGGACAAAGGGTTTCCTGCCTGGGGAGGTGCGAGCACCACCCCAGACAGGGTTTTGTGTATTGGGTAGGACAGGGCTGAATAGATTGAGACATGCCTGGGGCACACAAGGTGTCCCTGTGCATAAGCCAGCCCAAACCGGTTCTGGGGCTTTCCAGCCCCAGTCCTGGCGAGGAGCTGGACAAAGGAGAGGGGGTGTAACCACCCCCCTTCCTGGTCCCACCCATAGGGGAGGGACCTAGCAGGAGATCCACCCCTCAGATTGGAATAAGAGAGGGAGCAGTGCCATTGCACAGCAGATCATCCTGAAATCAACTTTAAACAAGAAGAAGACTGGACTTCGACATTCTGCTGCACAGAAGACTGAAGAGAATCTCCCTTGTGGCCTAGGAGGGGCCACCCTGTGAACACAGGTATCACCCAGCACCTCGACGTCTGCTTTGCCGCCGCCTCCCGCCGGAGCCTGAGTGCAGAGCCTGACAAGACACAGCTTCCCAGACTTCTCCTAGCCCGATCCACAGTCCCTGCAAAGAAGGGACCCGTGGAGGCACCGAGAGACGTGGGAGCGGCCATCTTGAAAGACCCCCGAGACGCTGACTGCGCAGCACCCGAGGCACCCTCGACTCTGTGCTTTGGGGTTTGAGAAGCCCCACAACCGAGCAGCATTTGCACCAAAGATCAGCCCTCCAGCATCTCCACGATCTGCGTGGGGCCCTTTTGCTTTTTGCCACTCGACTCGCCATCCCGGCCGCTTGTCACGTGGTCAGCGGCCATCTTGGCGACGAAACCTACAATTTACACTGTGGGTCTGGTTGCTCCAGACCTGCCCTCGCTCCTGTAGAAAGGAGTACCCGCTCTGACCTTGCTGGTCCGAGTAATAAGCCTTTTTCACTTTCCCCGTGGCTTGCGTTAGCCAAGGCTTGTTTGCTTCAATTGAGTTGCCGACACCGCCATCAGCTAGAGCCTTCGAGGGACAGCTCGTGATCGACTCCTGGACGTCTTTGACCTCTTCGTGTCCACGTGGCTGCAGAGAGAAGCAACCCCTGATCACCTGTTTGCACCCGACTTTGCCTGGTTCCAATCTGGTTCCACGGTGGTCACTGGTCAGTGACTTTGAACATTGTCCCCTCTGCTTTCAGGTCTTCACCACTTCAGATCCACCCTTGGATCCACCGGACACTTCTCCTTCACATCGCCTGCAGCATCTTCAGCTTCAAGCGCCAAGAACCTGCGTGTCAGAACCCGACGCCACTTCGACCCTGTGCACCCACTTCCTGTGGGTGAGGTAACATTGCAAAGCCGGTGTCCCTACACTGGTACACACCTCTAGGGTCTGTGTCTTAAGTTTTGTTCCTCTAGGTTCAGCGGAAGTGCCCTTAAACTAACTTTGTGTACTTTTTACGCACCATAGCCGTTACATTGGAAAGTGCGTGCACTTTGAACACTGCACCCGAGTCCCGTGGGCCTTTCCCGACTTAGTTATTTCCAGTCTCGAATAGCTCCAGCGATTCCCAAGGCCCTAGGCCTCTTCACTTTCCTATTGGTATCTCTTATACCACTTTCTTAGTATATGGTTTAGGTGGCCCCTAGGGCTCATCCATATTGTGCAACTTTTGTGTATTTTAAACTGTCTTGTGATTTAACGCTTGTGCTTCTGTGCTCATAAAGAGTCCAGGGGATTTTAATAGTTAAT
Organism: Lissotriton vulgaris; assembly: GCF_964263255.1. Lineage (NCBI taxonomy): Eukaryota > Metazoa > Chordata > Amphibia > Caudata > Salamandridae > Lissotriton > Lissotriton vulgaris. The sequence continues at coordinate 1,715,450,432 of NC_141689.1, read as the reverse complement.
AAATCAATATATATTTTCAATATATATCTGTGTGGTGTCCCTTTCATTTGGTATTCAAGGGGGTTGTGTATGGTATAACAGCTGGCTTCACATGCCTTTCAGAGTTTAGCCTAAGACTGCTTTGTCCACGTTACCACTAGGATAACTGGTCTACAAGGTTGAATTACAACCATCATCATAAGGGTTGCTTGGCATGGTACAAAGTGATCACTAGAACTAGTGAGCATTATATACCAGGCCAACTTCTCACATGTCCCATTTCTATTTCAGTCTTTAAGTCACCTTAGCCTGCCAAAGAGTCTTTACATTTGTGCTATGTTGTGGCAGGCCAGGTGGTAATAAAGTCTCAGCAAAGCAGCACATTTATATAGACAGTTCACAGTGCCTAGCTCATCTAGAGTTAGCTGTGCTGTTGAAGTACTCAACAATTCAGGTGTCTCTACATCCTACCAATCTAAATACACTGTGCCTAAAGACATAGGTATTGCTGAGCAACACAATAATCCTGGTTATATTAACAAAGCGCTTCTTTAATGCATATATAAGCAGATAATTATTTCCTCAGAGACAAGTTTCCATTGTACTCCTAAAAAGATCAAAAAATAACAAAAAATATCAAAGTTATATACAGGTCAATAATTGAAAAGTGATAAATCAGTATGGGCCCGATTCACAGAATGAACTTACTACTTTTGACATTCACAGAATGCACTTACTACTTTTGGTATTCATAGAAAGAACTTATTCATTTCGGTATTCACAGAAGTTAGGACTACTAACTTTAGGACTCCTAAATGCTTTCTGTGAATACCGAAAGTCTTAAAATTAGGATTTTTCTCAATTTAGTAGTAGTAAAGTTAGGACTACTAACTTTAGGACGCCTAAATGCCTTCTGTGAATACCGAAAGTCTTAAAATTATGTTTTTTCTCAATTTAGAAGTAGTTAAGTTAGGACTACTAACTTTAGGATGCCGAAATGCCTTCTGTGAATACCGAAAGTCTTAAAATTACGATTTTTCTCAATTTAGTAGTAGTAAAGTTAGGAGTCCTAACTTTACTACTACTAAATTGAGAAAAATCCTAATTTTAAGACTTTCGGTATTCACAGAAGGCATTTAGGAGTCCTAAAGTTAGTAGTCTTAACTTTACTACTACTAAATTGAGAAAAATTGTAATTTTAGCACTTTCGGTATTCACAGAAGGCATTTAGGAGTCCTAGAGTTAGGAGTCCTAACTTTACTACTACTAAATTGAGAAAAATCCTAATTTTAAGACTTTCGGTATTCACAGAAGGCATTTAGGAGTTCTAAAGTTAGTAGTCCTAACTTTACTACTACTAAATTGAGAAAAATCGTAATTTTAGGACTTTCGGTATTCACAGAAGGCATTTAGGAGTCCTAAAGTTAGTAGTCCTAACTTCTGTGAATACCGAAATGTGTAAGTTCATTCTGTGAATACCAAAAGTAGTAAGTGCATTCTGTGAATGCCAAAAGTAGTAAGTTCATTCTGTGAATCGGGCCCTACATTTTTTAAACATTTGTATATTTTTCACTCATATTTACAGATATTTACCCTCTCCCAGTGTAATTCTTTCACATATAAATTATAATATACCATCAGACTTTATGTCATAAAAGATTATAGAGTAACACATCCCATTTTAGACACCTTTGCTAATACTCACCTCAGCTTTTCACTCTAGAAACAGCAATATCACCAGTTAAAAATATCATAGTGCTAAAGTATATGTACAATCAGGGTCATAACAACAGTAGAGTGGAGTGGTGTGGCTCACTGGTTAGAGGCGGCAGACCCGGAAGCAGAGAACGGCCTGGGACCAGGGTTCAATTCCCGGCAGGGTCGAGGACCAGGGTCAGCGGACTCGATAATTCTTGCCTCGGTGCCTACTCTAACCAGGGATCACACTCAGCAACTCTGGGCCTTAGCTTGCCTCATCTCTACAACGGCCCCCCACATTCGCCGGGGATGCCTGGTTTCACGTTGGAGATACCCAGTAGGGACCATCTCACAGGGATAACCAGGACGGGTTCCCCAGTGCTTTACAGCGCTACGACGCCTCAGGGCAGCAGTCGCTTTACAAGACACATACATTTACAGCTTGCATTATTGCATTATTTGTTTTATATTTGAGAAACACTGCTTCCTTTACTTACAAGTACACCCAGTTTGTACATTTCATTTGTTAAGAAGGATATACATTCCTTCTACAACAAATAGATTCATTGTATTTCCACTAAATATACAGGTGGCTCTCGTCTACATAAATACATAGCCCCTTACTACAGTTGAATACCAAAATGCACATGGATTAATACTGTTAAAATCATGTTGAGTATAAGTTGCAGGGTGTGGCACTAAATGTTGTTGCTCCATTGCATATTCCCTGTTCATGACATTAGACCTTCAAGTGCTAGAATTAGCAGCTGTTTTCATTTCACATGTGTTTTCCAGTGGAAAGACATGCATTGTTTTTTCCACTTTCACAACTGAGTCATAGACTGCACCTAATAATGCCGGGAAAGCCTGGTGATTGCAGTTAATAGGATCTGTTCTGGCTACCAATGAAGAATCCATGTTGAACCCTACCCGGCCGATCGCATCACCAGGCAGCAAATAACAGAATTTCTCTTAAGTTGGACCTTACTACAGGTTGCCATCTCCCATGAGTGGAGTCTGTTTGAGAAAGTTAGAAATAAGCCACAAGGTGAATGATCTATCAAGGGTCTGATGTGCATTGGGACTGACATCAAAGGACATACAAATATGATCAAGATGAATAAATGTATATATTGAAAAGGTTTGAACATCAGTTGGTTCTAGACAATACAGAAAACTTAACCACGTGTCCTAACCATAATAAAGAACTAAAATATTTTCATAAATGTATGAAATAATCATTTCCAACAAAGATTATTCAGTGCACACATGGCTCCTCCAAGCTTAACACAGAGGGACATATCTCTTCCTGCAGTTAGCATGCATAATTTTCACTTTCACAATTTACCCGAATGTATCTACCTTCTTTGCTGACGGTTCCCATGCCCTTCTTGTCTGTTGTTGTCCCTTGTGCCCTTTACATCAGGATGTGGCAAAATAAGTTGCATGTTAATTTACTCGGAGATGATGATAGTAGGTTCTCCAAGCACAATGGGTCTTCCGATTATGCTACCTTATCCAATGAGCTATCAGCTTACCCTTCAGTGGGCTGCACTGAAGTTTGTTTGAATTAATTCAAGTTTTTTTCCTGTTTCTTCAGCTGGTCTTGAGTTACGGTACCTGCAAAAAGCTTCTTTTCTCTTGCCTTGGCCTTGAATCTTGTCATAAGTGGGAGCTTTTGCTTATGGATTCCTGGCTTCTCAGAGAAACCTCTCTGCCTTTTGAAACAATTCAGGGATTGTGTACTGGATGTGTGTAATTTTACAGTAGACTCACAAACTTAGGCTTTGAAAATGTAGCTTGTTCCACTTCTTTGAAGCCACTTGTTGAGAGTGACAGATCACCTTGTCGGTGTGACAACAATACGCTGCCTTGATGGGTACAGAAAAGAATAAATATCTCGAAGGGTGGCTAGCTTACCAGATTTGGATGTTTCATTTGTCTATGTGACTTGTGTCAGTAAGGCAGTTAACCACTTTGTGCTAGATCGACAGGATGCATTTGCTTAGTTAGGATTAATGTTATTAGAATTTAGTGAAGTCATGATTGGGCTGGATGCATTCACATTTTCATTGTTTTCGTCTCTACACATCGAATTACAGAATTTTGTTCTTAAAAGCCCATGGTTCCGTATAGGTCACATATGCTGTTCATGTGGGTCAGAAAAATGTGTCAGAGGCGCACATAGAAAATAGCTCTGAGAAATACCCTGTTTAGAAATGCAGAGAATGGTACGGTGTGACTAATTTTATAAATCTGAAAATGTCAAAAAAATCTACTTCAAAAGTAAAATGAACTTGACCCAATTCCCTTCAATGATGCCTCCTGTAAGAAATACAAAATATGAAGTGTACTTATACCGTTTATTATAAACTAATGTTTAATGACATAAGTAGCAAATGAAGAATTGATATGGTTAGGAAGTTACACTTGAACATATTAGTAATTGTGGTAGTATGATTGAGTTTGTGCTTTTGAAATGATTGAATATGCATAATCTGTAAGATTAACAAAATATTTCAAAACAAACATTATGTTTAAATTGGAAACACCTTCCTGTCATCTTATGAATCACTAACAAATCATTGGTGTAAGCTTCAATGTACGGGCAGAATCACAAGTGATGTACACGTATTTGGACCTGAAATAACATTTATTTCATTCAAGTAGTGATTGGAAGGTGAGTGTGTTTTCATCAAATGACAATGACAAATGTAGGTATTGCCAACCCACCTCTTGTAATATATTGGCTCAGGGTTCCTCACTGCTTTTTTTAGACTCCTAATATGAAATGACAATGAGAAGATGAAAGCTCATTCAATGTACCAAAAGGTTATTATTCAAAATTAATGCTAATTTAAAATTATATTTATTTTTGAAAATGGCTTATTCATAAGAATGTAGTTTAGCTACCTAAAGTTTCTGATGCCTATCCCTGAGTTTATAAAGGGCCTTGATGAAAGATTTGCTCTCACTAGAACTGTGGATTTTGTACAGCCACGGAACAATAATGTATGGGTGTTTAACGGTGTTGCCTGTCCTTCCATTATAGGAGGTTGAAAAAAACAAGATAATACACTCTAGCTGGACAGCTAAAAAAGAGTCTCAAGGAGGAAAACTCAATTTTTGTTCCCTGTACTTTGAATAAATCAACACAAAGAAATGAACCATCATTATTGCAATATATTACAATAAGTTCCTTTTTAAGGCATTAGAATTTTGCAGTCAAGGAGACAACTGACAATAGAGATCATTCAAAAAGTGTGTTTACTGCAATAATTATGATTAATTTCTTTGTGTTGATTTATTCAAAATAGAGGGAAACATAATATGTTTTCCTCATTCAGACTCTTCATAATCCATTCCGTTAGAGCTTTGTTCTTTGTTTATTGGACTTTAGTGGAGCCTAGCCTCTAGAGGGATATATTGCCCCCCCCTCAATTGTGGACCCATTATAGAATTTTGCAGTATTTTCCTACACCACTTAGGTTACAAATGGCTATGCTCCATTCACACACATGGGAACTTGTCATCAGTCCTAGTACTGCATTTTTTACCTATAAATGTTGGCATCTCTAGAGACTGAAGAAAGGAGGCACCCTTGATGCATTGGTTATAGGTAATAAGTGGTGTCCCCCGCCCACAGGCTGACACTGACATTGAAAACAGCATTATCAGAGAGAGATGTCAGCATATTCATGCACATGAGAAGATAAAAAGAAAAACAGTAATACTGTGTGAAACTTTGGAGGAATACTGGACCCGCTCTACTCTTCAGAAGTATCACAGAATTGACTCAAAGTGCCTGGTGAGTGGCTTCCTGTTTGAGATACAGGGACACAACAATACTACAGTGACATCAAAGTTAATCTAACTTTCAAACCACTTTGGGGTTTTTGTTGTACTGAGACAACTTTAGACACTCTTGCAAATTGCTTAGATGACCAGTCTACACTTGACACGCAATGTAACCTTCCTTTGACTATGCTGAAATGAGTTTAGTCACCAAAAAGTGTCCCGCAGTTCCTTAAAAGTTGGGGTGGTACTAAATTGTACTCCTCAGGCGGATTTTTAAAGTGCGGACTTGGTCACTTTTACAGGGGAAACCACTTGGAGAACCGGAGTGTGAACAAGACTTTCCAGCTCATCTGTCCTCCGAAGATTAGCATTTATTTGGCTTGACATTGCAGCAGCTGAAGGAATCTAACTTCCAAAATAAAGAACAAGTCAGATGATAATATTTTCAGCAGGACTAACTTGGTCCTTCTATCCGACCTGTGCTCCATCGTGGTTGTAAATAATTGCACATTTTGTCCCAGTCCAGTACAACAAGATGCTTAGCATTGTTGGTTTGTGACTTTAATCACTTTTTTTTAATAATTGTTTTAACTTCATAACATGAGTTGTTCTACTTGGATTGTTGATATCTGTGTGCCAGTTTATGAGACAAAATATTCTCTTTTTTAAAATAATGTTTTGGATTTATTGTGTTGTGCTTGAATTTTTTTAATGTATGAATGTTTAATTCATACTATACACATTCCCTTTCAGTTTAGCCTGGCTGCTGAATCTTAAACTACCAGAGGAATTAACACATGTTTCTTGTTAGACGTGTCTGATGCACCCTGACAAAGACTTGTGTCTTCCACCCTCAATCTTAAATTATTAAAACATACAAGAGACATATGATTATTTAATAAGTGGCAATAAATAAATGTATGTAAAAAATAACTAAACCATCTAAACTCTGTAAGAACAACACAAACAACTATTCTAGGTGTTTGATATATAGTTTAATTACCAATAAATCTACATGTATTATAAGTAATATTTTTCTAAACATAAATAATGATATTCCTGCAATAAAAAAGAAGACTTCCATAGTTAGAGTTACACAATAGGTTGGAATTAGATGTTTAGGTTCAAAGTTAGTGTTAGTCCTTGTTCTGATGTTGCACAGTTAATACAAGGTGAATGTGCCTTAGAATGTGCTAAAAAGTGAATGATGTTGGCCCACAGAAGAACTTCAAAGCTTGTGCCTATTGATGGTTGTCATCTGAGGCTCTTTTTCTACTGTTCCTGATAAACTTATCATCCTCATGGGAACTAATGTCTCCAGAGTTTCAGGATCTAAGGTGACACCAGGTGTTTCCTTGGATTCGGGGTCATCTCTTTCTGTTGAGGTCTTTTGTTGAGTGTAGATGCAGTTGATTTCCCACAGAAAGAGGAAGAGGAGCTTCTGATTGCATTGCAAATTGCCCCTAACCCATCCTGCAGCACCCCGGTACAGGGGCATATGACCACAATGGTAAGCACCAAAAGGTCATTAGTGGCCTTCTACTGATCATTGTGCAACCTATGGAAAATGTCCTACCCCCGGAGGTCATTCTGTATTTGAAGGAGATTAATCAACTGCCCTATCTGACCTTGGTGTCTGGAAGCTGCACTTATGTCATTATTGGCCACAGTGGTTCTAAAACTATGGGCATCTGTGTTTTCCCTCATCACCTGCATTTCTGTACTCACCCTAGTAGCACTACCCTGTGACCTACAGAAGGTGTGCACTGTTACTATTGGTCTTGGCTCTGCAACAGATGCTGTAGCTGAACCACATATAGGAGCCAGGACAGGGTTGCACACAGAGGTTGTATTACTGGCAGGGGCGTGGGAATACAGACGTTGGGGAAATAGGGGCCTGGACAGTGCTGTGTGCAGATGTAGTAGATAAGGCCTAAGTGAGGTTAACCTGTGCAGTCTGACCGGACAAACCAGATTGGCTGGCCTGTTCGGCCTCACAACCGAGTGCAGTGGAATACCTCAGTTTACTGAGCGCTGCAGAGTCTGTTGGATTGTTGAATGGATTGATTCCATTACTGGTCTGGATCTTTAGTCTGTTGGAGGGTCCTGAAATACAAAAAAATCATATTTGACGTAACAAAAACTCAAAATATCTAGAAGGTTTTACCTGAATTGGAGTTGGCAAGACAGATTAAGTTCTCCCGAATGTCTTAGGGAAAACTGTACTCCGTATTACAAGTGCTGTAGGACATAATGCACTAGTAATAAGACAGGAATGACATCCATCATATTTGGAACACAATAACCCATCCACGCAAATCTGCAACAAGTCCATAATATATTTTTTGCACATAGATTAACAATGTAAGAAAAAGTCAAATGAACTGTGCTCATGAGAATTACCTGCTCTAGTAATGCATAGAACCCAAAGAGGTCCACCCATGACATTGATCCTCTATCCTGTGTGAGCAGGATAATTGACAAAGAAGACTGAAGTCAGTAATCGTGTCAGACATATATTCAAGATGGAGCTACAAATTTACATGGTTTACTGCCTGGAAGAGCTTATAACTGTGTGTACTTGCTAACCATGCCTACCCCTGCCATACGTATGCCCCTACCTGTTTGCCCCACAATAAAACCTTATTTTGCAAATGTAATCCTGGACTGCAGCCTGACTATCTTTACCAAAATCTTAGTTTCGTTTGAGGTGAGATTGACATAAAGGAATGTGAATAGTGTTGGGATGTATGGTTGAACAATTCATTTATTTATTCCCAAACCTATCTTTTTAAACATTTTTAGAAAACAAATGTAAACATAAGAAAAGAATAAAAGAGTTATCATCAAGCGCAATGACATAGTCACATAAGGTCTGATATTCAATGGCAAATAAATGCCCAGAAAACATTTAAGGAAAAAATATGATTAATATCAAATAAAAAAAATTATTTGCAATTGCCAGTAAAAAAGAAGAAATAATTAAACGTATAAGCATGGTGATGTAGGTAATGTGACATAATGGGTACACAACCTTAGGGACATGTCAATGCAGTGCATACTTAGAAAATGTATACATAATATAATATAATGGTAACATTATGCCTGCTTAAACTGAAGATATTTGTAAAATTTGATAAACCGAGTTCACCATTGCTACTTCATTAAAAAGCAAAGCCATTGGGTTGTTCAGGGTGAAAACAAGAGATTTAAGTAACATAAATTGTAATGTCCATCTACAAAAATGTTACTGCACCATCGAGGCAAGTCAACTCACACATAGGCACTCCAGCCTGGCAGAGCAGCTTTGACATTAACACATAACCGTACCAATGTAAGACATTTACAAAATTAAAAACATACCAAATAAAATATTTAAGACTACAGAAAAGCAAATGTAAAATGAACATAAGTCAGAGCACCTTTGATTTAAATAGATGAAAACCTTCGAGCATTCTAGAAGATGTAGCCCTTGTAACAAAATATTAGACTTGAAGAAGGACTCTATTTTAGCAAAGTAATAAATAAACATTTAAAACACTTACCAGCCTCTGCTTCACCATTGATTTCCGCAAAGGATAGCCAAGACCTTCTCCACCCAGGAAAGAGTTGAAGGGACATGGGAAACCCACCACCAGTCTGCTGGAGATGCATATGTTCGCTGGAAGCCAGGGAGCACACTCTCCTCCGCAGATCACTTCAGCACTTGTGTATGTTTTCCTGTGAGTGCCTGCTGGAAGATACAGCATTCATTTTGCATATTTTTGCATCTGTGCCATGATGGCTCTATCCTAATAATATCTTCCATTTCTGTTAATTCTAACCTTGAAATGGGATTCCATCTCCTAGTCATGTCAATACAAATTAGAGACAAAAAATCGCACGAACAAAATAGATAAGAAAAAAACCAAAAAAAATGTTAAGGGAAGATAATCTGTGGACACTCTTGCTGCTCCAACATGAGAAAGGCAAAGGGATTTAGGGCCTCATTTATGAAAAGTGACGCATCACAGCGTGAAAACAGCGATGCGTCACTTTTCATTGCGCCCTCCATGCAACATGCTGCATGCATCATATTTACAGTATGATGCATCATGTCGCAACGAGTTACAGATACGTCATTATTTCTGACGTATCTATAGGCGCAAAAATGACGCATTGCTAGAGTGTGTCACAAAAGTGACGCAACCCCAGCAATGTATCCTTTCACATGGGGCAAGCTCAAGGGCTTGCGTCAGTCTTACGCCTGCTGTGAGGCAGGCGTAAGATAGTGACACAATGGCATCCTAGAAGTGACGCTGTGAAATCTCATAGATTTCTCTACGTCACTTGTACGAGGCTTACTTGCGTGGGAACTCCGCCCTGCATACATTATACCTGAAGCAGGTATAATGTAGCATAGGGGTTTACAAAGTGACGCATCTGCTTAGCTGCGTCACTTTGTAAATAGAACACAATAGGGGGCATGTTTTTCGCTGCCGTTGTGTCACAAAAAGTGACACAACAGCAGCACAAAACTGATGCATGGCCTAATAAGTAAGGCCCTAAGTTTTAGAAGGTGTTGCTTTTACAGTGTGTACACCAGCTGGGTTTGAGATTTACAACAACCTCAGGTTTATGTGATCTACCCTTCAGTCATTAAGATGGAAGAATATGTCAACGCTGAACACGTCTGCCATGACATGATACCTTTACAAGACCCCTACAACAGTCCTATGATGATGGACACATTCAAATTTGGGGGGGCGGGAAACTGCCATGCAAGGGCTGGCGGAGTACTCTCCAATGCCAGATAAGTGCACACTGCTGATGAAGGTCTACGGCTGGATGGGCTGATCAGGCTCCTTCATTGTGGACAGAGGTGCTTTCACAAATATATAAACTGGGCAGAAGAACCTCTGCCAGCATGATGGGTGGATTGAAACATGTGTCATGGAGAATGGACGCCCGACAACAAAGATCTAACTCGGGCACATAGTTTCGATGCAATTGCTTTCGGGCTGTATAGCATACTAAGAGAACTAAATTCACAGCATATTTTTTAGACTTAGTTCTTCTCCTTGCTGAGAAGCAGGTGATCCAACACTGGAAGGCAAACAAACCTCCCCAGGTCCCCCAATGTCACTGATCAGTTGCGTCATGCGCGGAGACTAAAAGCAGATACAACAGGAAGAAGGTAGAGGACAGAGCAAGCACCCCCATTCACAAGATTTGGGCACACTAATGCTAGCCTTCCAGAACTCAGTCTGAGACAACTTTCTCCTCCTTAGAAGGAATACCAGGTCTGATAACGAAAGAGTTCCTGCTGCCTCGAACACAAGGCACACCTTTCCTTGAACCTGTGATTATTTTGAATGGTTTGTTCATCCCAGTGACACCCCCACAACTTGATCCGTCATGTGCCCCTGTTCCAACAATCTTGTTTCCCTCCTGAATACTGTCCACAACAATAAAACTACAGTACATGCCTGACAGCAGGTCCCCTTGCCTCAATTGCCAAGAACTAATCACGATCAGGGGCGCTCAGTTTGGGCCACCCTTTAGATTCGCCATCATCCGTACACCTAGACAGGCATGCCCATGCCCAAAGATTTACGACAGAGCTTGCATGTTCGCTTTAAGGTTCCAAAACACTTCTTTAGTGTTTGCAATGCCATTTTCTAGAAAGCAGGCATTCATGAGACTTTGAATGCTGCATGTGAAAAATTGTCTAAGACTCAAAATGTAAATAAGGTCTGTAAACGTTAGGAAACATCTCCCTACCACACCCAGGCCACATAAAGCATTGAACAGTTGAAAAGAAAATGTGTATAATTTTTTAAAACAGAAAAATTAATACAAAACATTTTTAAAAATCATTATTATGTTACAGAACGGTTCTGATTGATCAGTGACTTGGTCAATCTTTTGGAATATATTGTGTCACTGTACCTTATTGTCCACAAAGACTTGTGTTAATTATATTTTACAATTTCCTCAACATGCGTTATACATATTGAAATATTTTGGATGGAATACAATATGCAAGGATATGCTGTGTTCAAAGCACACAACCATTTACATCCTAATTGCACCTGCCCTATTTCCATTCTTCAAATACTGTAAAATAGCACTTTGCAATTTGATTTAGCTATCATTTCTTGGGCTACTTCCACAAGTATTGCCAAAATGATCGTCATTATTTTTTATAAAGCTCCTTTCATGTTTTTTAAATCACGTTTAATATACAAATAATGCTCTAAAACATTCTATGGTCAGCAATCTTCTTGTAAGATGACTTCCTGCGAAAGTACATCTTTCAAGGGTGCCCAATCCGTCGACATTGAATTTTCCACTTTTATCTCTTTCAGCAAACTAACAGCTTTGCGGTTTCAGCTGGCTTTCAGACGTGCCACTAAGTGCTGTAAGAGTGTTCCCACATGAATAACTATATCGCACATGAACTAAAAATGATTGCATACCTCATTTATGCAGTGAACACGAATATTTTCTGCAAAACAATGGATATGGTAATTTCCGCTAATATTAAAAATGTTAATTATACATCCAATTTGTAAAAGCAGAGAGTTATTACTACTTTCAAACGATTCAAACCGCCAAGGATTTGTACAACTAGAAGTGCTCAATAATATTTTGCTTAGGCTAAGTTTTTCATTGGCACGTGCCCCATTTCTGTTCCAGCAACAGTGAATCCTTCTTTCAGTGCAGTAGTTCAACGGAATTACTCAATGTTCAGAAATGAGTCTTATTGCAAAATGTTTTCTTCAAATTTTCGTGGGTATTTGTTATCCAAGTAATTAAATATGTATGGTGATTTTCAAAAATCGTTACAACAGTAGGAAGAGGTCGATTGAAATAGCGTACTCTTTTAAAAGTCACAATTATCTGCTATCTGAAGAAAAGTTAGGAAGGGGTATGTTAACTCCTAGTTGGTTAAACCTTCTCTTTAATAGTCTTTGTGGCAACAAGTCCTGGTTTCCAAGGAGTATGGGGGTCAGACGATCATGTTGCTATGTCCCACATTGAAATGTTTGTATTCATACTTCGAGCCTGCTGTTCAAGGTGATAAATATGAGCTGTTCTGTCATTTCAGATTCTGAATCTACTGTGTGCTTTATTTCTATATATGAAATATTGTATTTGTAACTTTTTAAACTGCAGATGAGTTTGTAATTTACAGATTTCAAGGGAATCAGAGTCCCATATTTGTGATGACGACTAAAGTCTTTCTCTGTCTGGTGCTGCCTTTCTCTGCAGAGTTGTTGAATGTATGCAAACTAGAGTGTGTATAAGGGTGGAGCAGCTCTGAAAAACTAAATATTGTCTTAGCCTGACACTTAATATTCAACTGATTCAGAATGCAAGCCCGTAGATATAGTTTAATACCAAACTGCTAAAAGAGAAAGATTGTGATGACTACCACATTTTCATGCCTTAAAATTGACCATAGGTAGAAGAAAGAATAATGTTGTGTAAGCCGCATTTAGTGCCACAAAGAGACTTCATCTGAATTGTTTTCAAGCAAACAAGCAAACTACCTATTTATTTCGGTAAATTACCATAAAAGAGATACGTAATACAATAATTTAGAATACAATAGTAAATACAAATAGCAAAAACAAGCATCTATATCATTTCTAAAAAGAGAATGCAAGGTTCAACAAAGCAAATGAGATACAACTTCTTGGTTCAGAGAAAAGCTGTGCCAATTTCGTTTTTTTGCATCATAAAATGTCTCAGCTATTAATAGCCATTAAAATGTATGTTGCAACCTGTCTCTTTCTACTCTGCCATGCAAACATTAAAAATCCAGAGACAGCATAAACCATATGACATGCGGCTCAGTTTGAAGAATCCTATATTCTGCCTCATTCTTTGTGGTACCAAGATTCCTACAAATGGGGATCAGCAATTTTGATCTTGCCCTACTCTACGCCGTCTACGTCTGGCAGAAAAATAACAAGTGCGGTACAGTTTGTTTCTCGCGTCCACATGAAGGGTAGCCCATTTCCTTTGGAATTGAGGCTCTTGTTTATCCTGAGGTGAATACACAAAGTGGTATTTTTCCATAACTAAACTGTATGCACAGTTCTTTGGTCAAGTTAGGGTCCATTTCATTAAGAAAGGTTTCTAGAAGATTGGTATCATTAACCACTAAGGGCCCGATTACGATGCCGTAGGAAACCTCTCCGACCCTCTGTTGGAGCCGTTCCTACTGCATTGTAATCTCCTGTTTGGATTATTTTCACACCAACCTATTTGGATGGAGTCGGTCAAAAATCAACCCAAACAGGATTTCCGTATGGCTTACGATGGACTCGGAGAGCCCGTTTGCCATTTGGAAATGGGCCTGTAATCCCAAGGGTGGCTCTTTCTGCCCAAGGGATTACGATGGCAGATTGCCACAGCCTTTCTGTATCAGCCTTTCTGACACAGAAAGGCTGTGGGAATCCGACTTTGTGGTCCCTCAGCAGGGCCCCCATGGGTGCACAGCTTCCAGATGGTGGCCTAGTGGGCACCTATGGTGTCCCCTTTTGATCCCTGCACCCGGTGGCAGGCACCCTGAGGTGTCTGCCACAGGGTGAAGGGATGAACTGCCCCTCAGCTCTTTACAATGAGAGCATGCATTCCTATCAGAATGCATGTTCCCACTGTAAAGAATAGGATTGCGACCGAACAGTGTTCGGTCACATCCTGATTGCTGGGTTGGGAAAACCGAAAGGAGGTCGGTTGGTCCCAGTTCCCAAACAATGTCGGACGGATTCAGGTCCATTCAACATTGTAATTGGGCTCTAAGAAGGAAGTTGTGAAGGTGTCTTGTGCCAAAGGTTAGCAAGATTAGCAAGGCATGACGATTAGGCAATAATTCAGGTGTGGCCCACAAACATCTCAAAAATCTTATGGGTCCAAGTTCAATCTTTTCAGAGATTGACCTAAGCCCTGTGTCCAACCTAAACCGAATCAGTGGAGTACTAGCCAGAAGGTAGCTCATAAACCTGTTTTTGGCCAATAACAGAGATTTTGAATTTTTGAACCCCCAAATCTCAGCACCATAAAGAGTTACAGCCTTTGCCTGATAAGATAATAACTCCAGAGACAAATCTACAACAGGACCTCTTTTGTAGGTTATGCAATGCCCCGGCATGCTGTTTGATGAGCCAAGTCCATCTTTTCATTTTAGGGTAATACCTAAAAAATCAAGGAGGTGGACCACTTCAAGTGGAATACCGTTTAGGGTAGTATAGGGGCATATGGTATGCTATGCATTAAAAACATACACTTGATTGTATTAATATTAATTTCCAGGCCCCTCAAACCACAAAACTTGCTAAAATAGTCAAGTGTTTTCTGTATCCACACTTGTGATTTTGTCGAGAAAAGGGTGTCATCTGCAAACATGAGGGATGGAAACCTCATTTTTGCTAGTCTGGGGGCTTCATTGTCACAACCGATGAGAAAAGCCACTAGGTCGCTCGATATATTCTAAAAAGGGTGTGGGCCAAAACACAGTTCTGTCTTATACCCCTCTTTATAATAAAGGGTTCTGTTACTTCTCCGACTTCCCACAACGGTCTTGTGTGAAGTTATTTTTATGTAATCTCTCAATGATACCACACAGGTATGCTGGGATATCCATCTTTTCTAGTGATTTCCATAGTAGAGTTCTTGGGACTAAATCAGATGCTGCTCTAAGGTCTGTAAATACAGCATATACCCTTCCCATGTTTACATTAACAATTTTCCTGTAGATCATCTGCCGCCTAAAAACCTGATCTACAGTATAGGTGTTAGAATGAACCCTGCTTGTAAAGGACAGAGTATGTAATTCTCATCCAGCCATTGCCGGAGCCTGGAGAGTATAATCCTACTGATAAGCTTTTGAGCTTTGTCTATAAAGCCTATAGTTGGCTGGTTCCAGAGGACACCCCTTCTTATATATTGGAAAAATCTCAGCCCTGGCCCAGGACTTAGGAATACTTAGCCCATTTAAAATGACATTGAACACCACTGTAAAATAGAGCCTCGGGATATCCCTTTCTGACAGGAACAAGTCCCCTGGTATTTTACTGATGCCAGGAACTTTACGGGGTATAATCTTCTTAATGGCCTGTTCCCCCTCCAGGCATGTAACCGGGCGGAGACCCCTTGCTTCCATCCAACTCAAAATAAGAGTGAGTTATTAATATGTCCATTGATTTTTCCCTCGCTGGGCATTATTTGGTACAAAATGGAAAATTGTTCTATCCAAGCCTCAGCAAGGAGCATTATTATTTTCACTTTTATGGATCATACCCAATTGATGCCACGTTGCAGCAGCGGTTCCTTGGTTTGCAGGATAACATTCAAATTCCAAGAAAAGATAACATTAGACAAGATACTTAATTTTCAACAGACCACTCAATATTAACATTAAACATTATGGTTACAGAATAGAGGTGGTAAGATTAAGGAAATTGATGAAGAAAACATACTGGAGGCAGTAGGGAATTCAGGGAGAAATGCCACGAATCTGCCACTGAGGACTGCAGGAGATTTTTAGTGCTAAAATGATGTTAAACCCAGAGTCTCTGTTATGTTATGGTTACTTATTTATAGACTGTCCATATGCATTGCTGCTTGGTACTGGAGTGAATAAAAAAAACCTCTTGGACCAGATAGACTGGATGTGGGAGTGAGCCTGTCAAATTTAGGAGAACATATTACTTAAAAAGCCAGGTTTTGAGCATTTTTTTAAACTATCTGAGGTTAGGGTCAGTCCAAAAATGTTGGGGTATAGAATTCAACATATTATTGGTGACAGCCTAACACCAGTTGGTTTGCACTAGAATGCACTGCTTGATTAGGCGAGTACTACAGGAGTTTTCCAGAATAATGCTCTTTGTGAAATGGTTCTTTGAAACAGACCTTTTACTTAATATTGAGATATTATCACTTCTAGAAAAATCTGAGACTTGTCTGGTTGTTGAATCTCCCTATACTTGTTCTATAAATACAGGAGGTATGCAGCAATAGGGTCATCAGCTCTCAATGGCATCAGGGCATGACTGATAGAGATATGCTGTTCCAATTCAGTAATTGGATTGATCATCCTCGTAATCCTAAGGTTTAAAAGGCAAGTGTTTGCCTACTGGGTGCCAATGTCTTTGTCCTTTCAGATTCAGAAGATGACCAGACATCCACCACCAAGTGATAGGTAGACACTTAGTAATAGCTTCCCGTTCAAAACCTGCTAGACATAAACAGAATATGATTCATCACAATGGTGACAGAGCAACCTGTCTGACAAACTCTTGTTTCACCTGCCCAATTTTGTTTCAGGCGGACACCAAGATTTATGTTGAAGGAACGAGAATTACTCCATCAGTGGAAACTTGTCTCCAATGGTCCCAGGGCAAATGGGCTGTCAAAGGTACACCATCCTGTTGTCTGCCCTATTTAAAGTAGTCAGATGCCTCTTTTTCTTTTTATTTGTTTTAATGCTAATTACTGCCAGAAGTTCCTTATGGAGAAGAACAGTAAACAAAAAAATGCCCCTCACATCATAGAAGAATACTCCCGTGATTGTGGGGGTCATTAGGTTTTACTTTTCTAAAAACAAACTCATACTTTTAGAGTTCGTTTTGCGAAAAGTAAATCAATTAAAATTTTTATGTAAGTGTCCATTTTTATGAACCGCCATGATGGCAGTATACACAAAGCCATGGAGTTCAGCGCATGAGTTGGAAGAAGAGTAAAAGTTACTGACTTTTGAGTACTGAGATGCAGGAGTCGTAGCAGGTTGAGCTTGGTGTGCACCATTCTAAATGATTTTATGTTGCAAAGCAAAGCACCTGCCATGGTGGAGGCTCCCGCTTACAGTGGTGGATTTTGTGCATACATGGTTAATCCTCCTGGTTCTGTACCTTTAAAATTGTGGACACAGTATATGTTTGACTGGATACCAAAGGAAATTGAAATAGTGGGATAAGAGTTGTTAGACCTGGCACCATTGGCGTGGGTCTCCTTTCCATTTTTTGCTGTTGCCTCCTGTGTTTTTGCTATTTGGTTTGCTAGACTAGATGATTTGTGCACTGTGCTACTGCTATTTAGTTCCACAGTGCAAGTGCTCCCTATGTTAAATTGATGTAATGGATTAGTGACTCCATGATTGGCTTCTTTGGTTTACTTGTCAGACCCTATTAAAGTGCAGTGTGTGTCCCAAGGGCTTGTAAATCAAATGCTGCTGGTGGGATTGCACTGATTGTGCCACCCACAGCTTGTAACCTACGGCTCAGGTCTGCCATTGCAGAGCCTGTGTGCAGCCTGGGGCTGCCATGTCGACTTAGCAAGTGCAGCCACTTGCCAGTCCCTAAACCTTCCCTTTTCTACATATTAGTTACCCCTAAGGTAGGCCCAAGAGCAGGGTGCATTCTATGTCAAAGGTAGGAGATGCCCTGAAGTGTGTGGTATGTCCTGATAGTGAATTAGGCTGCCTATTCCCATAGGCCAGAATGGGCAATTTGATTATAACATCTTATAATCCTAACTAACTACTGCCAGAAGTTCCTTATGGAGAACTAGGTAGAAATTTGAGTTTAGTAAGCCTGAACTCAGAATGATAAAATACATCTGTTAGTGAAGTTGGTTTCAACGTTCTGCGTATAAAAATACTACTTTTAGAAAGTATGTATTTCTTTCCTTACTGTCCAAGCCTGCCTTTGCTAGGTTGTGTATTACTTGTCTGGAGTTTCAGTGACAGGGGCTGGGGAATTCCAGGAGACAAGGGAAGTCCGTAAAGTGCTGAATGGACCCATCTGCATGTAGAGAGAGGGGGGAGTTGCACCTGGGACCTGAATAGGGCTGTGCCTGCCTTCCACAATGTTGGCTCCACCTCCTCTGATGAGTCAGATGTCCCTGGCCCACACTTGTAAACCTGGGTTTGCATCAAAATGGTGAGCCTACTCGACTGAGGCGTACAAGGAGAAAAATCCTTACTTCTCCTTGTTACTTCCTCTTTGCATGTGTGATGCATTCTGCAGAACACATAGCGGGAAAAATTGCCTATATAGACTGTTTCAGTGCAGGAAGGAAAGACGAAAACAATCCTACACATAAGGCAGGAATCTTTGTGTTAGACTTGGCCTTTTTTGCAGGGTCATCCCTGAAGTTTTTGCCTTTCACCTGTACCTTGTCTAACCTGGTGTTGGCTGTTTTATGACTCTGGGCACTTTACCACTGCTGATCAGTGCTAAAGTGCATATTCTCTCCCTATGGTAAATTGATGTATGTATTAGTGACTCCATGATTGGCTAGTTTGGTTTACTTGTCAGACCCTACTACAGTGCACATAGTCTGCCAAGGGCTTGTGTATAAAATGCGGCTGGTGGGATTGCAGCACTGGTTGTGCCACCCACAGAAGCAGCCTGTAAAGTGTGTCTCAGGCATGCCATTGCAGAGTCTGTGTGCAGTCTAATACTGCCATGTTGACTGGGCAAGTGCACCCACTTGCCAGTCCCTACACCTTCCCTTTTCTGTATGTTAGTTACCCCTATGGTAGGCCCAAGGGCAGAGTGCATTGTAGGTAAATGGTAGGACATGCCCTGATGTGTGTGGCATGTCCTGATAGTAAATTATAGCCATTTTCGTGTTTCACTATTGCAAGGCTACCTGTTTACCATAGGCCAGAATAGGCAGGTTGATTATAACATCGTATAATTCTAACTGACTCCGGGAACTAGGTAGAAATTTGAGTTTAGTAAGCCTGAACTCAGAATGATAAAATACATCTGCTAGTGAAGTTGGTTTCAACATTCTAGGTATTTAATTGCCTAGCCATCCAAGCTTGCCTCTGCTAGGTTGTGTATTCCTTGTCGGTTTGTGAGTGACAGGGGCTAGGGTGGCTCCAGGAGACAGGGTGAGTCAGCACAAGGCTGAATAGACCTGTCTGCATTAGGAGTGGTGGGAGGAGTAGCACCTGAGCCTGAATAGGGCTCTGCCTGCCTTCACAATGCTGGCCCCCCTCCTGTGGTTTGTCTGATGACCCTGGCCCACAGTGACCAAGGAAAGAAGGAGTCCTGTAAACAAAGTGCTCCAGGACTGCACGGAACTGGTTTATACTAGGTACAGACACTCTCTGCCTTCAGAGACAAAGGATTTTGGTGTATAAAAAGGGGGACCAAAACCCCAGAACTTTAGATCACTTCTGGGAATCAAGACAAACCTTTGCTGAGGAGAAGAACCAGAGAAGCTGAAGGAGCGCTTGCCTCCTGCTTGAAGTCTCAGGGATTGAAGGCTTCACCCCCAGCCCCCCCCCCCGAATTCCCTTGCTGTCGCTGGGAGCTAGAAGCTTGACTCAATGGCGAGAAGCATGTCGCCACCGCAGCAGTTGCCGTCGCATTGCTGAGTAAGCGTGCCGCCTCTGCCACTGTCACCATCCCATTGCCCAAGCGCGTTGCATCACTGGAGAAGCGTGCCGCCACGGCAGAGGTCGCAATCGCATCACTGGAGAAGCGTGTCGCAGGGCCCAGGTGCTCAGAAGATCATCAAGTCGGCGTACAGCCGTCGGGCATGCACGCACCGCCTCTACATTGTCGCATCGTAAGCAAGACGCCATTTTGACGCATCGCACCGGAGTGTCATCGCATCATACCTGAGTGTAGTAAGAAACCAATGCATCACCTCCCCACACAGTAAGGAAGCGAGCATCACCTCCCCTGCACAGCAGTAAGGAACCAACGCATCCACTCCTCTGAGTGTAAGGAACCGACACATCACCTTCCCTGCTACCCTGTAGGGTAGGTACTGTGAGAGTAAAAGTGTTGCATTTGCATCTAAAGTGAACTAAGATATTTCTACCATTTTAAAGATTTATTTGGATTACAGTATTGTGAATTTTTGTCATTTGGTCTTGTGTTAAGTCTAGTAAAGAGTACTCATTTTTCTAAACCTGTGAGGTGTCCATCTGTATTGTTTTCACTGTATTACTGTATGTCTTCACAAATGCTTTACACACTGCCTCTGAGATAAGCCTGTCTGCTCGTGCCAAGCTACCAAGGGGATGAGCAGGGGTTATTTTGGAAGGGTAGCCTCTTACCTTGATTAGAAGCACGGGTCCCTATTTGGTAAAAGGTACCTACCTCTGCCAACTAGAGACCCCCAGTTCTAACAAGAGTACTGTCTTAACAATTGCTAGGTGAAAGTGAGACTAAATAATTCTTAGAGGACTGCTACACTGTTGAAGAAGTGAAAAGAGTTAACAAAAGAATTTGTTTTACACGTTACACATTTCTGAATCGTCACCAAGTCTCCATGACAGAGTCTTCTTGCTAACAGATATAGGGGCAGATTTACAATAAACTAACACAGCGTGGTGCCACAAGTCATTTTGCTGCGCCGCGCTGCATTAGTTTCAAAGCACAGGGATGCAACATATTTTCAACAATATGTCACATCTGCGTGATGCCCCCTGTGCTGGCGCACAAACTGCTGCCATGTGCGACACAGGCACCCTTGTACCATGGTGCAAGGATTCCTGCGTCACGGGGATGATTGTTTATGTGCAAGAAGGGTTCCTTTTCTGCACATAAACAATCAGAAATTGTGTTTTACAACTTCTATGTTTGCTGCATTAGCACACATAGAACTTGTAAAACGTCATTGATTTAAAGAAATGTTTATGTACAAGAAAGGACTCCATCCTGCACATAAACAATCATTAGAGGTAATTTCCTCATGCTATGAGTGATGCAGAATGCAGCATGCATAGAAAGAGGGAAAAAGAGGAGAAATTAATACATCTCTCTTTGTTGCACCTCCCAACGCCTCACCTGGGGAGCCGAGGCATTCAGGCTCGTTTCTAGATTTATGATTTCTTGTAAATCTGGAAATGTGTCTGGTTCCATGGGTGTGACATGGGGACACCCACAGCAAGCCCCATGGAGTGCCCCTTTCAAACAAAGTGCTGCGTGTAAAGGGGTCGTATTACATGGACAGGAAAAGCCATGCAGGGTGGCTTTTCCTGTCCTTGTAAATATGGGGCAGAAAAATGTGCTGCCGGTGCGTCACAAAAGCACTGGCAGCGCAAGGGGCTTGTAAAAATCTGCGTCACAGTTTCTTATTGTAAAATGTTATTGTCTATCTAGCTGCAGTATTCAAAATATGTTGAGTCACACAAGATGACACTATATAGTAGCCGAGATGGGCCATTTTTGTGTACTAGTGAGTAATGGAAACAGCATTCATTTAAAGGGTTGAGTTGATTGAAGTAAAATGTCCAGTAACAGCATGACGAAAACTTGACTACTTGCTCTTGATCTCTGCTGCATCCTCACAAGCTAATGAGCATATGTGTACAGGGCTTTAAAGAGCTGTCAATATAAAAGGGATTGATCATCGGTTGATGGCTGAATGGAAAATTCACTTCCAAAACCTAAACTATAATCCTCACCATCAGTTGCTGTGTCGGTATCTGAATCAGCCACAGTGCACTCATTCATTATAAGACTTAAGGCCTGAGTCAACATGCGAGAAACCATATGTTTTCTACCTATTCTTTACACAAATTCTCGGTTCTATGTATACTGAAGTTGTACTAGTACAAATGTGCATAAAGGGTAAGTGTTAAGAAGTATGCGAGGGATGTGAGGGATGTGAGCTTCAGGAGAGAATGGACTGCAGTGCAGGTAAAGTTGGTGTGAAAAGTAAGGCAAAAAAGGCAAAAGTCACAAACAAACTAACCACAAACCATCTGGTAAGAGCTGAGTAATTAAAAAGATCCAAATTCACGTGGAAGAACTAAATTGATCTCGAAACAACTCCCATCAGAAACGCAATGCAAAAACCATCAACAAGTGTTATTAACTTGCAGGCCTTCAGTCCTATTCTGTATGCTGATACTAAACAAAAATGGAATACAATAGTGCGCAATAATGTACTGGCACTGTTAAAAAACTAAATTAGTATAGCAAGTCATTCACAAATAAATGGCAGAGAAGGAACAAATTGTGTTCCTCTTAATTCTGGAACAGAATCTGAAATTCAATTACATTTAAGCCCAAGTAAGCAAATTCTGCTGCTCTTGCGAAGCTCTCGATATGCTTCATGTCAACCGCCCATTGTGACACATATTGTGGTTTCCTTCTACTTCTTTTACCTTTACAAATGTGCAAGTATGAATACTTGAAAAAGGTGCAAAACCAGTAACTGAGGATCGGAACCTATTTGGTCATGACAGCTTGAAATCCAGATATATCGGATTACAGTTCAGACACAAATTTCCCCAGACACAGAATTTCCCCACAAAATTTGCAGTAGGAAATTACTGCCACAATTTGAGACAACAAAGTGCATATAACGGCCTTTTGCTTATCATGGGTAGAATCATGTACAAATTGCATGTACTTCAACATTCCAGGATGTGCAAACTGAAAATGTTGCATCTGGGAGGTGGGGACAGGCATCGAGGAGAATGGTGTCACCCTACCATAGCTTTATCAGCAAGTATAGGCTCCAGGCTACAAAACTCTTGTTGCTGATGTTGCTTGATTTCCCCTGAAAAGTGCAGGAGGAGATAGGCCTGCGAAGGGGCCACAGAACTTAGATGCTCTATCCTGTCCCTCCCCTGTGGCTGCTGCGAGGGAAAGGAACTTCATCTGGAGGCACTGAAGGACTTGAGACATAACAAGGAAACATGGTGAGCCCTGGAACAGCCCATTTCACCCCAAAGTAATTTCCCAAAGGCAGTTCTCCCCTCCTCACATGCAAGTGATCTCACTGTGTGAGGCTCAAAACTGGTCCATGGCTGCAGGAAGAAGAAGGAGGTGTGTGGATTACCTCTGCAGTGGTCATCTTGGATTGGGCAGCACTCACATCCACACTTTTTAATTTTAGTGTGATGTTTCTGGCTGGCCAAGACAATTATTATAGACAAAAAGGGGAAACTCATGATCATAACGGTAGTCCACAGAGGATTGTAGCACTGCAAGGTTAGTGTCCGGGTCATTGCATGAGTACATGGGTACTGACTGGATGATTAGACTACTGCAAGGAGAGTGCACAGCGAATTTATAAGTGCTTCCGTATTGGCAGAGTGATTGCATAAGTACATGGTACTGGCTGGGTGATTGGAGGAGTGCATGGTTAGTGACAGGGTGATTAATGGAGTGCATGGGTACAACAATGTGTAACTGAAGGAATGAATGAGTAGTGTCTAGGTGATTTGAGTTTTGCATGGGTAGTACACTGGTGATAGAAGCAGTGCATGGGTGGTGCATGAGTTACTTAATCTTACCTTTTTTGAAGAAGATATAAAACACATCAAAATAAAATCTTCAGTTGTTTTATTATAATCTAAATTTAAAATGTTTTCAAACTTTAGAATTAGTGTCTGTAAAAGAGAAGAAAAATACTGTTATTACATATACTATTATAGTTTTAAGAATACAACATAATTTTACAATTACATAACATATTCAGTATGCCTTTTTTGCTGTTTTCAGATTCTATTGAATTTCACCACACACTGTGATTTCAATGTTGATCATCATATAACAGCGGGCAAAAAAATACAATCAATAAGATTGTAAAAAAAAATAATCTCTGTTCAAAATATTCACAACAACTTTTAGTATCTGATTACATTTTCAAAAATAAACACTTTCATTTATGTTGCATAAAATACAAAGACCAAATATATGAACTACTTTTTTTCTATCACAATTTTACAAATGCAATATCAATTAACCAAAATGAAGATAAAAACAGCAATTGGTCACATTTTCCCAATAGGCCAAATGTTATTTCCTAACTGTTTCCATTAAAAATATCCAAAAATAAATCATTAATTTATTTTGATATCTTCCCAATAGGCCGAATGATGTTTGTGAACTAATTTGCATTGACAATATCAGAAATAAACTGGGTAAAACAAAATAACATCTTCCCAATAGGCCGAATTATGTTTTCCGAACTTTGGCAAGAAAAATATTAGATATGAATTTGGTAAATCATAGGGCAACCAACGTTGGAATTCTAAATGGGCATCATTACAAAGTGTACCTCCTATATTGCATCCTAAATATACAGTATATTGTCTAGATGTTGAAGAAGGTCCATCATCAAAAATAATAGCCACTGCTTCAAACGTTCTTCGTGAAATTGACACTTGACTTGCCACAAAAAAATTTATTTTTGTTTTAAATTTTCTTCCATCTGCTCTACAATGTTCTAGTATTAAAATGACATATTGTCCAAATCGTTATATAAATAATGTTGATAACATTTCAGATTTGCAGCGAGAACATTCCATATTTTGATTAGCTGATTTTACTCATTTGTTTAAAGACAATGTTCTGAAATCTGGTATTGTCAAATATATGAACTGTTCAGTATCTATTTCAATTGTAGAAGAAAATGATCCCATCTGTAACAAAGTCCAAACAGATTTTCAATTTGTATTGCTTCATCTTCCAATACTGCAAGCACAAACATAAAAAATTCTTTAGCATCTAGTTGTTTATTAGGTGGAAATTGTGAGAACCGTACCTACATCCAAAAGATGCCAAATGCCAGAAGCAGTTGGATTTTAGTTTTATCAGTTGTCAATTTTTCAAAAATAATATGCAACAAAGAACAAAATCTTTTTTCTCGATTCTCCATAATTTGATGATGAAGATTTTGTAGAAACAACACGACATTCACAATTACATTAGCATAGCAGTTGATACTCGAAATATTTTCTAACTGTTTTCTAACAATTTCATCAACAGTGTCCCGTTTCATTTTCTTTGGAGCCTCAACATTCTCTTGATTTTTTTCTTCAATCCTGCCTCACTAGAGTGTTTCTCATATGTTCGTTTTGGACATACTACAAGCTTTTCATATATGGGATATTCACCTGAGTTGGGAGCATACAGTCTTCCTGATTATACTCTCTTGTGCAATTTGCATCAGCACTAATCTTTCTCTCATCAAAATCAATCGAATACAATCCAGACAAAGTTCTTACTCAAGACAATGCAACATATGCCATGCCCTCTTTAAACACTGTACTCCTGATGTTTACCAAAGCACTGTCTACACTTAAACCTTGAGATTTCTGAATGGTCACCGCATACGCTAAAGAAAGATGAAACTGTTTTCTACAAACATACAAGTCTTTAACAAGCTAAATACAAATGGCACAACATGCAATTTATTTTACCTCTTCAATCTGAACAAATGTATTCTTCAAAAATTAAATTCCATCTCTTTTTGGATAATTACCAAAATCAACACATTTCCCCATTGCTCCATTTACTAAACCTTTATCTACATCTAAATTATACAATAAACTTACCTGACAGTTTTCAAATACATATATATTATTTTCTAAACCGGCAGTCCAATTTTGATTTTAATTTTTCTGACAAAATATTAGTAATTCCGTTGTGTTCTATTTTATCAATAGCTTCCATTTGAAATATTTGTTGTTTTTCCAACTCCAAAAGTTGTTGATTGAATGTAGAACACTTTTGCAGTATTGCCATTAGGCAAATTATAGATTTCTTTTCTTCATTTTTTTGTATATTATTTCCGGGGCAACATTTTCATTTGCAAACAAGTTTGTAGGTAGCCACTTTACAAAGCTTCTTTACTGTGTTCTGTTAATACACCAATTCTTATATCTTGAAGAATGCTTCCATAATCTTCATCACTTTTTTTGTTGCATATTTTTAATAAGGTCTTTATATTCAAAATATGACCAAATGTTGACATTCCAATACTTTCCAAAGATTTCCTCGTGTCTTCATGCACAACTGTTTTAAAAACCGGTTGCCCTTTTAGAGGAGTAAATTGCAGTAGTTCACCGAAAATAATCACACGTTTTCCTCCAAATAAGACATCATAATCTGTTTTAAACATTGACTGCATTCTTAAATGTACAAAGGTAAGGATTAAGTTTGAGACCATGCTCACCTCATCAATTATCAGAAGTTTAATTTTCTGTAGTACTCTTGAAACTTCATAACAAGCTTCTCCAGATAGCTTGTGATATTCCAACTTGTTTTCATGTTCAACAGGTAGCAGCAGTAAACGATGTAATGTATTCCCTTTAATGTTGTGTGCTGCTAACCCAGTTGGAGAGGTTTTCTGTAGATAACTGGTCGAAAATGTAATTAAGAAACGTTTTCCTGTACCAGCTTGACCACTGATATACATGTGAAAAGGTTTAAATGATGTGCAGTTGCATTCTTTATTTTCATGAAGTAAACCATGGTCCATCTGTAGTGTAACTTGCTGATATATTGCTTTCTGTTCAATATTTAGTTGTTCTTCCAAGTTTCCCATCTTCATAATATCCTGTTGAGGTTGAT
This sequence comes from Lissotriton vulgaris, assembly GCF_964263255.1. NCBI lineage: Eukaryota > Metazoa > Chordata > Amphibia > Caudata > Salamandridae > Lissotriton > Lissotriton vulgaris. Next base: position 1,715,423,625 of record NC_141689.1, on the reverse strand, counting down.
GCATTGCTGTTTCTACTTAACTCACGGCTATTGCGGCTTCATTTTCAAGAATTGGTTCTCCTAGTGGATCTTGACTCAGTGGAGCAGAACTTTGACTATCTTGAGAACTCTCTATAGCAATCTCAGCTGCAATAGTAGCTTCTTGTTGAATGTATCCATTCAACATTTCGAGATAATTTGGAAAAACTGTGAATTGAATGCTATCTTTACATGCATTAAAAGACTCTTCATAGCATTGAAAATCTCCAAGTAATTCAATTTCAGTACGCCAAGGCTTGAAGAGTTGCAGAAGTGCTGAATAGAAAAATTCCCTTTTATCTGGAGTATCGCAACTCAGTTTCCTATGATTAATGACATTTTCTTTAGTATGTTTCACGAAAAATCCATCAGAACCCATCACTGCACATTTCTCTTCATTTATATTTTCTATAATATATATTTTCCTTAAAGCTATATTATTGCAGTTCTTCATAGAGACATATGTTTTCAAGATAGGGTCTTCTTTTAGAATAGTATGTATCCAACATGTTTGTTTTAACAATATCCATGCTTTCCGTTTCATTTAATGCTAAATTTTCAATTTCTTGTACAGATTTCAATACTCGATTTCAGGTTGCAGCAAGCCCTAGATTAACCCTAATGGTTCCTCTTGATTTTGAATATAAACTTGAAGAGGTCAAATGATCCGAACATTCATAGGAAGCAATCTCTCAATGGGACAGCATCTTCAAACTAAAGCTGTACAATTTGTTACTAAGAATCTTCTCTTATGAAATGTCTTCACACATTTCTTTCAACTCTGTCTTTTCAGATTTTGTTATGTATGATGTAACATTGCGAGCAACAGCAATGAAATTATCTGCAACATACTGGATATCCATATTTACATTCCACATTGACAACATCACTGGATTGTAATCAAAAATATACTTTGAATGTTCACTTCTTTTTAAATTATAAGTATTTTTTGGAGATTTTCTAGTTATCTTTGATCCCTGGATTTCCTTTATTGTTCTGTGGATGTAGACTGAGACCTATGAGTTTGTGTTTGAATGTGCACTTTGTGACATATAAAGTTTTTTTTTTTTGGACAACTACCTTTCACTATACTATATTTCTGCATTCTAAATAAAATTAAAAACTTTTCATGTGTTTCTGTGATGGAAATTTGAAAAAATAATGAGTGCACTACAACTCTCATGATGCATTGTTTGCTATATGTTTAACTGTCTCCCAGGACTACTACATTCCTCACACTGAGTACATGCACTACAAAAACACACATGCATTACACTCTTCTTCTGGACTTCTTTGCATGCATCTTACCTTGTGCAGTTGGTGTAGGGTCAGACCTGTCTATATCAGCCACTCCACTCATACTCTCTTGAAGCAGGGTGGATTCAACAAGTTCCTCGTGTGGTGTCGGTTGATCTGCTGTTGAAGTTCCACCACCAGTTTTGTTTGCTTCCTTGATTCTTTCAGCAACCCACTCTTTAGATCTTTACCTGCATTGCAGATTCCTGCCTTTTGCGTACTTATTTTGCGAATTTCGCAATTTAAGGAATCACAAAATATTCTCAGAATTATTAGCGATTTTTAAGAAATCGCTAATAAATCGCAAAAGACTACAAACATACCATTTTGCGATTCTGCAATTGCGATTTGCAAAAAATCACAATTACAGAATCGCAAAACACAATATTGATACATCTGCCCCTGGGGGATTTCATAAGTGCGTGTGTACTTCTTATGTGATTGCAGGACTACTGAGGTAGAGACTGTGGGGGGGCGTGGCCACGAGCCGAGCATGGCGGACGCGTTTTGAGCTAGCTCCGTCCTCTGCCCGGAACACTAGCTGACCATCCTGACTCTCCGAATCCCCCGGACGCCCACTTGAACCCTAAAAACACCGTGAGTGTGGCGAACTAACAGCAACAAGCCACGAGTCCCGCAACCCACCTGGAAGCGAGCGCGACGGACGACACTGGCGAGGCCTAGTTCCCCGAAACGAACCGCGGCCTAAAGTTGGAAGGAGAGCCAGGCTCGGCGAGATCTGCTGGCGCTGCGGTACGCGGGGGCCGGCGGAGCGGAGCAGTGCCCTGCTGCGGCGAAGCGACCGGAGCGAATCGGCACCGGTACTGTAACTACCTGCACGGTCTGTGTGTGTGCAGAGCGGCGTGGACGTATTCCTTGGGCCGTCACCGGAGGCATCCTAGAGGCGCGTAAGCGCGGTATCCGGAACACCGGCACCCGTGGAGATTGCGACTGTGCGAACATCGTGGGGGAGCTGCAGTGTCACTGAGGACTAGCCCGTGTGCCCCACCGGTCGCTAAAAAGATGCGTGCGAGACCCGAGTGAGAACTCCGGAGTTGAGCCAGAGGGGGTACGCACCGCTGCAGCCGGGCCGGATCAGAGAGGCGCCATCTTGAGACTGCTGCAGCGGCCGCCATTACACTGCTGGGACCGGAGCAACCTCCCTGCGGACAGTGTAGAGACCGAGGCTGGGACATTGATAAGCGCATTGGGAAATCAATGTGGCGAAGAGCACCGTCATAGTGTCACACAGGGGGCAACAAAGCAGGTGGGATCCACTTCGAGCCTCCGGAAACCATTGCCGAAGTGCCCTGCTCGAGAGGTAGCGCTAGAGGTGGAGCGCAGGGCAACAGCCTCCTGCCTGCATACTGTACAGATTCCTGGAGTGTTGTAAGAAGCGGTCACCCAATCCCCCGGCCGTTGTGGCGTGTCGGGCCCCAGTGAGGTGAGCTGCGGAACGCCCAGCGAGCACCGGATAGTGGCGCTAACGGGGCCCGCCAATTGGACCGGACGTGCTCCTAGAGTTGTGGTGCACCTGCCCGCTCGCATATACGAGTACCTGTGGGAGAGGCCGCGGTTAATGAGTGAACGGCAACCAAAGACACGCACTACATACCTTGGCATCAAGTGAGCAAGTGGGACTTTGCCACCGCCATCCTGCAGACGAGAGCCATGGGGAAAAACAGGGCCAAGGTGCAAGATCAGGGCACAAATGCGGACATTCAATCCACTGGATCAGTGGACCCGCTGGCCTCCTCTAACATGGAGATCATACCGCCGACTGGTAAGTGCACACAAGACGCTAAGCTGGACCTCATACTGGCCGAAATAAAGGCATCAAGGGAGGCACTAGAGCTGCGTATGGACAACATGGCGACTGGCTTGTCGCTCCTCAGGGCAGATCACAACAAGCTAGCCGAAAATGTCTCGGAACATAAGATTGCGCTTGATGACCTGATACCGCAGCAGACAGACCACTCCACAAAAATTGAGAACATGGAGAAACAGATTAAACTGCTTTGGGACAAGATGGACGATGCAGAAGGGCGGGCCTGCCGCAACAATGTCAGAATTGTGAGAATACCGGAGCGCAGTGAAGGGAGGAACCCCACGCAATTTGTTGAGGACTGGCTGAAGAAGATTGTGGGACCGCAAGATCTTACCCTCTTGTACAGTGTGGAGAGGGCGCACAGAATGCGAGCGAAGCCGCCTAGGCCGGGTGCGCTGCCGCGACCATTGATAGCACGCCTCCTACACTACAAGGACAGAGACTCAGTGCTGAGAGTGGCGAGAGAAAAAGCACTACTGAGGTATGAGGATAAGACCATGTCAGTAAACCCAGATTTCACCCCGGCGGTGCAGAGAGCCAGGTCGACATTTCTGGGGGTAAAGCGCAAACTGCGGGATAGAAACTTGAAATATGCTCTACTGTTTCCGGCCCGCCTCAAAATAATACATGAAAACAAATCACATTTCTTTGACACACCAGAGGAGTAGGCGGAGTGGATGGAAGTGGCTCTGACACCGCTGAATACGCAAGACCCGTTTGAAGAGGACCAAGGTGGAGGACCTTCGCGCCAGGCATAACACCAGCGAGCTGCCACGAGCGAAGAGCACACAAAGGAGTCAACGGCGAGTAGAGGGACAACGTCGGCCCGATCTGGGAAGAAAAGGAAGGTAGTCCAGCTGACATAGGCTGCACTGGCTGCACACGACGCAAGAGGCAAATCGAACATGGGCAGCAACTCGGGCACACACACGGAGGTGTCGGGCTCTGCTGATAACCTGCAGCTCTTTCCCAAAATCACGGCCTAAGTGGCAAATGACTTCTGATTGTGACCTTAGAAGACTCCAGTTGGTAATGTATGAGATTTGCGCAGGTGCGAGAGTGGGTTGGCAGGGAATGGGGAGACACTAGCTTAGGGCACGCTGTAGTAACACCAACAGGTCCCGGGCAGGTGTACGTGGATACCACCCCCCCACCGCATAGACATGTTCCGGTTTAAATTTTGCCCACGTTGGACCTCGGGTTTTTTCACCTGGGGACCTCAAAGTTAGGGGGTTAAACGTTTTGATGGCACTTGGGTCACTACATATCCTGCACATGACCTTCCTGGCACGAAGCCTGATGAACAAGCCTACCACGGACAGAAATGGGGAGTCTTATCACCTACAAAATATGCACCTGGAACGTACGGGGTATGGGGTCCATCCACAAGAGACATAGACTTTTGGCACCACTTAACCGGAGGAATGTCATGGTAGCTTGCCTTCAGGAAACTCATCTGAACAGTGCAGAGAGCATAAAACTGCTTAAAAAATGGAAGGGACAGTTGTTTGCTACCTCTTATTCTGGGTTCTCGAGAGGGGCGGCTATATGGCTCAGGAACTCAGCTGGTGGAAAAGAAGCTGGACACAGAGGGTAGATACGTATTCATCAGTGAGTTGTTGGATGGTTCCCCTGTTGTGATTGGCAGTGTATGCGCCAAACTCAGGCCAATCGGATTTTTTAACTACCATAAATTGTGTTGAGTGTTGGCAGACTGGGTAGAATATCAGTGGCTTATAGGTGGGGATTTTAATGCAGTTTTGGATATATCACTTGACAGATCACACCCACCTCTACAGGCCACCGAAAGTAGGAGGCAGGCTGACGCACTCGCGCAGTGGGCAGAGGGATGGGATCTGGCTGACGCATGGCGCTGCAAACACTTGCTGAATAGAGAATATACTTTCTACTCCCCGCCCCATAGGCTGCACACCAGAATAGATCGCGTCTTCTGTGCCAAACCATTGCTGGGGGCGGTGACCATAGCAGAACATATGGGTAAGACTTTCTCTGCCCATAACCCAGTGGAAGTTACACTACAGTGGGGTAGGGTCCCAACGCCTATACCAACGTGGCGCCCCACCACGGACTTGCTAGAAGACACTGTTTTTAGAGCATCACTTGCAGACACAATAACAAATTACTTTAACATAAACACTGGTACGGCTAGCTCCCGGCAAGTGGAATGGTACGCCTTTAAGGTGTCCATCAGAGGGGAGGTGATGAGCACACGGTTGGGCATGAGACATAATGTTCTGGAGAGACTCAGGGAGGTGGAGGGCCGCCTGGCCATGCTGGAAAGTGAAGCTGCAGGTACGAACTTACCCTGCACGCCACTGCAGGAGGCGCACATACAACATGCTGAGCTACTAGAGGAACTGCGTGTGCTGGATTATAGGGAATACACATGCAGGCAGCACGCACAAGCAGAAAGATCGGGGCCCTTGCTGGCCCGTATAGTGCGAGATGATCTAGTACACTTGCCCATACTAGAGGTTACTGACCAAGGGGGGTCACGGCCACGACACAAATAGACATTAATACTGCCTTCAGGGACTACTATGAGACGCTGTACGGCCCACACCGACAACTATCAGAAACGGCATTTGAGGAGTTTATGGCGGGGCTCGACTTGCCACGGCTTGAGGACCATCATGGGGAGGACCTGACACGCCCTATCACGGTTGCGGAGATACGCCAGGCCATACGCGCGCTCCCACGGAATAAAAACCCTGGGACAGACGGCCTCCCAGCCGAGTTCTATGGGGCCTATATCGACCTACTCACCCCACGCCTACATGTAGTGTACCAAGAAGCGCTGCAAAAACGGGAACTACCACAGTCATCCCTGCAGGCACTGATTGTGTTACTCCTGAAGCTGGGCAGGGACGGATTACACCTAGCTAACTACAGGCCTCTGTCCTTACTAAACACAGATTATAAAATACTGAGTAAGATCCTCACTACGAGACTGGCTCAGTATATCCCGCAACTAATACACCCCGACCAGTGCGGTACCTGGCAGGAGTACGGCCATGAACCTGCGGAGGCTCAGCCAACTCATGCTATGCGAACAATTGCCTGAGGGAACGGAGGGCTGTGTTTCTCTAGACCCGAAGCAGGCATTTGACTCCCTCAGATGGGATTTCATGTTTGCGATGTTCGCGAAGTTTGGGATACCGCCCAAGTATGTTGCCTGGGTCCAGTTGTTGTATATCCGCCCGACAGCCCGGGTCCGCACGAATAGATGCATCTAGGCACACCTGGACATAGCGAAGGGAACCAGACAGGGATGCCCGTTATCCCCGTTATTGTTTATACTAGCACTAGAGCCATTGCTCTGTAAACTTCGAAGTTGGGCACACCACAGGGGCATATGGAGAGCCGAAACAGTCCATGTGGTGTCGGCATATGCAGACGATATTATCCTATACTTGCGGGATCTGAGGGGCGAGCTATATCCTATCCCCGAAATCTTTGAGGACTTCCGAGCATTGTTGGGCCTCACCATTAGCGAGCCTAAGTCCTATGGGTTCTGCTTCAACGCTACTGGAGCGACTACCCAACTGCCCTTCGCACCACACACTTTCCAGGTGGCGGAGACAACCTTCCGGTACCTGGGGATACAGATATACAGAGGTGCGAAGGATATGATTGATGGCAATCTGGGAAGGGCATCCGCAACGCTGAAATTGCAGGTACAATTCTGGACCGCGTTGCCATTATCGGTGGCGGGCAGGGTGGCCATCTCTAAGATGGTAGTACTACCCCGTCTTATTTACTACTTCACGAGCCTGCCTTTCATGGTCCCTGCTTCCATGTTTAAGATGTTGAATACCATGCTAACGGAGCTAGTGGGGGGAACGGGACGAAGACGCATTAGCCTGACTAAACTGCAGCTTACCACTGCGGCGGGCGGTATGGGGGTCCCGGACTTACAGGCATACAGCTATGCCTGTCAACTGCAGTGACCGGCCTACTGGCTGGCAGGACGCAACTTGCATAAAATCCGCATGTCAGAGGCGGATTGGACAAGGGGGAACATCCACATCCTGTTACTACCAAGGGCGTAGGTTCCTAAGTCGACGCCTCCCCTGCTTCGACTCGCGATTAGCTGCTGGAGGATGGCGGTGAAATACACGATCCCTGCGTCCTCTTATGCCCCCACGATACCACTATTAGGAATCCCGTTGGGGACGGGACCGCTGTCGAATCAGATACTCACTGCATGGCACGATGCGGGAGTGACACAGGTGGGGGGTCTGTTTGCAGATGGCCGGGTTATGTCTTTTGAGGACTTCCGCGGCACGCATCATACCCCGGGAGGAATGTTTCTCTTACACGCCGGGGTGCGTCGTTATATAGCAAAGACATGGGCGCCGAACAGGTAAGAACCACCCACGAACCCGCTGCTCACAAAGCAGTACCTCATGGGATCGGGCAGTCACCTGACGAAATGGATAACGAATGCTATAAGAGCGGGGAGGGCCATCTCGCTACAGCCTTTGCGAGACAAATGGGAAGGTGATATAGGGCGAACAGTCAGGGACAAGGAGCGGGAGCGTATCCTCAAATTCCCGAACAAAGTGTTGAGGAACCCAAAATTTTAATTCATTCAACTTATGATTCTGCATAGGGCGTACCTAACACCCCACCGCTTACTCACAATGTTCCCCAACAAAGCTGACACATGCCCCCGATGCGGAGCCGACAATGCGTGACTAATACATATGATATGGAATTGCCCGAAACTGGGGTACTATTGTAAGACGGTCCATGAGGCTTTACTTAAACTGCCTCCTTCCAAACCATACACCACTATAGAGTATACCATACTGGGGCTGGGGCATGTGGAACTGAAAAAAGCGTAGCTACATGTTTTACTGATCTAGCCCTGCTACTTGCCAAACGCACCATAACAATGAGATGGAAGTCGGCTAGACCGCCAGACCCAGAGGTCTGGAGGGCAGAGGTGGTGCGATGGGGGAAGGCAGAGGGCGAGACATTGCAGCGCGAAGAGCGTAGGGGACTCATCCCTAGATTGGAATGCTACACTGGGGGCCTTTGAGGCAGGTGGAGACACTGCATCTAATTTATCAACTACTGATGGTTAGGGTATAGAGTGCTATGCTCGGAGTATGTGGAGCTTCCCCTATAATTGGCGTCAACCCATGTTCCGGTGGGAGAGAGTAGATCTAGGTGTAAAGAATGGAGACCATATATACACCATGCTGTATATAGTCCTTGATAGGTCTGTAATATGATAATAACTGTGAATCAGCTATGCTAGGTGGGGTCATGTACCACAAATGATTAATGTGACTAATTGTGAGTCCCGGGGGAGGGAAGGTATGGGTGGGGGGCGTTTAATTTGAGAATAGTTGGGAATATACAAAATGAAAATGTCTGATTAATGAACCAATACTGCTAATATGTGAGAACTACAGAATGTGGAACTTATAACTATGTCGGAATCACTGTATTTGTTCTTACTTACTTTGCTAATAAAAAGATTTAAAAAAAAAAATGAGGTAGAGACTGTAAATAAAAAAAGTGCGGAAGTAGTGCCTGGGTGATTTCATAACAGTATGACTACTGGCTGAGTGATTACATAACTACAAAGGTAGTGCCTCCATGATTCAAGGAGGGCAGCAATATTGCCTGGGTGATTACATAAGTACATGAGTAATACCTTAGTGATTGCATAACTACATAGATACTGTGTAAATGATTGCATCAGTGTAGCAGTAATACCTGAATGATTACAGCACTGCATATGTAATGCCATCATTGTAAGACTGCATGGTGTGTACTTGGGTATTTTTATAACTCCATGAGAGTTGGGCCTGGCCAAATATAAAGCAGCACACTGTTACATAACTCAGCTATAAGTCTCTCCACATTGTTAAAAGCATGCATACATATGTCTATACATTATCAAATCATCAAGATACGTAAAAGAAATATGTATACAATATTTTTGAAATATGTTGAAACCTAGAAATTGAGACACGTAATAGATCTCCCAAAGGAATTCCAACATTCAATGGGTACTCCTTGGGTAATTGTATGAGTGCAAGGGTACTCACTGGGTAAGTACAGGACAAGATGAAAAGTGACTGGATAATTTCATGAGTGCGTGCAAACATATACATTCAGTGCATGGATAAGTGTATAAATAGTAGGGGTGGGCAGAATGCGCAATCGCGTTACGCAAATCTCAGCGGAACGGTAAAAAAATCTCAGCGAACACGCAGAAATTCTGCAAGCACGTGGAATTGCTTGTACGCAATGCTTTTTTACTGTTCGCAATCGCTGTTTGCGTGCTCGGGGGAAATATCTTGCAAACACGCATTTTGAGAATGCGAACAAGCAAAAAATTTCGCGATGCTGCGGAACGCAGAATTTTGGGCGATTCTGCGTTCTCCACAGAACGCGAAATTACCCAAATTCTGCAAATTCCGCTAGCAGAACAGAATTTACCGCTCAGGCCTAATGAATAGGACCTGAAGCTATAGATGAGTCATTGAGTACTGCCTACATGAATACATGAATGCAACAGAAAGGCATGTGTGATTCGACAACTGCAAGAGTAGTGTGTAGGTAATTACATGACTGCACAGCTACAGCCTGCAAGATTGCATACCTGTAGAGATAGTACATAACTAGACCCTGAGTGAGTCCTTGCCTGCAAGGGTAATATCTGGGGGATTTCTGAAGTAGATGGCAAGTGAGTGGCTGATTTTATAGGTTCATGAGTACTTGCTCGGTGATTACTGAACTAGTAAGATACTGCCTGAGTGATTACAGGTCTGGAAAGGTAGTGACTGGGTGATTAAAAAAGTACATGACTAGTGGCTGAATGATTACATGAGTACAAAAAAAGAGTGTCTGGTAGAAAGAGTACAAGGGGATTAAAGGACTACGTAGATAACATCTCACGGATTGCATGACTAGAGGTAGAATGTCCATGGATTGATATGACTGCATACAAAGTGGCTTGGTGATTTTAAAAGTACATGGCTACGTATTGGGTGATTGCAGGACTACTGAGATGCAGCCTGAGTAAATAAAAGAGTGCTAAAGCAGTGCCTGGGTGATTTCACAACACCATGACTGAGTGACTACATGAGTACAAAGACTGCATGGCGAGTACTTGGATGTTTTTATAACTGCATGACCGTTGGGTCTAGTAAAATATAAAGCAGCAGACTATTACATGACTCAACTATAAGACTGTCCATATTCTTAAAAGCACGCATATGTATCTCTACCTTTTCAAATCATCATGATGCCTGAAGGGATCAATGAGTCATTGAGTACTGCCTAGGAGAATACATAATGCAACAGAAAGGCATGGGAGATTCTACAACTGCAAGGGTAGTGTGTAGGTTATTACATGACTGCATGGGTACAGCCTGCATGATTGCATAACTGTAGGGATAGTAGATAACTAGACCCTGAGTGATTACATGGCTGCAAGGGTAATATCTGGCGGATTACTAAAGTACATACAAGTGAGTGGGTGAATTTATTTAATTTCATGAGTACCACCTGGATGATTACTGAGCTACTAAGATACTGCATGAGTGATTACATGTGTGGAAAGGTAGTGACTGGGTGATTTTGTAAGTATGTGACTACTGGCTAAATAATTAAATAAGTACAAGAAAAGTGCATGTCTGATAGAAAGAGTAGAAGGAGATTAAAGAACTATGTGAATAACATCTCACTGAATGTCTAGGGATTGACAGCACTACATACCAAGTGACTAGATGATTTTACAAGTACATGGCTACGTCTTGGTTAATTGCAGGACTTATGAGATGCAGCAAGACTAAATAAAAGAGTGCGAAAGCAGTGCCTGGGTGGTTTCGCAACACTGTGACTACTGATTGACTACATGAGTACAAAGGTAGTGCCTCCTTAATTCAAAGAGTGCAGCAGTACTGCTGGGGTGATTACTGAACTACTAAGATACTGCCTGAGTGATTACAAGTGTGGAAATGTAGCGATTGGGTGATTTTAAAAGTACAGGACTAGTGGCTGAATGATAACACAAAGTACAAAAAAGTGTGTGTCTGATAGAAAAAGTACAAGGGAATTAAAGGACTACATAGATAACATCTCACTTATTGCATGACTACAGAGACAAAGTGTAGGGATTGACATGACTACAAACCAAACAAAGTGACTTGATGTTTTTACAAGTGCATGGCTATGTCTTCGGTGATTGCAGGACCATTGAGATGCAGCCTGAGTAAATAAAAGAGTGCAAAAGCAGTGCATGGGTGATTTCACAACATCATTGAGTGACTAAATGAGTAGAAAGTTAGTGCATCCTAGATTCAAGGATTGTCTGGGTTATTACATTAGTACATGAGTAATACCTTAGTAATTGTATAACTACTTAAATACTGCATAAATCATTGCATCAGTGCAGCAGTAACGCCTGAGGGATTACAGCACTGCATATGCAGTGCCTGCATCATTGTGAGACTGCATGGTGAATACTTGGTTGCTTTTATAACTGCATGAGAGTTGGGCCAAGTCAAATATAAAGCAGCAGACTATTACATGACTCAACTATAAGACTGTCCATATTATTAAAAGCACGCATACATATGACTCTACCTTTTGAAATCATCATGATATGCAAAAGAAATATGTATACAATATTTCTGAAATATAGTAAAACGCAGAAACAGAGAAATGTACTAGATCTGCCTGGGTGATTCCCGACCTTCATGGGTAGTCCTTGGGTAAATGTATGAGCGCAAGGGTAGTCACTGGATAATCGCAGGACTAGATGGAGAAGTGTGACTCAGTGGTTAGAGGCGGCAGACCCGGAAGATGAGATCTCCCCGGGACCAGGGTTTAATTCCCAACGCGGCAGGGTCTTGGATCAATGTCCGAGAACTCGATAATTCTCGTCTCGGCGCCTATTCTAACCTTGGGCTCCACTCTGCAACTCTGGGCAATAGCTTGCTTAATCTTCAAAACGGCCCCTTCAACGCCGGGGATGCCTGGTCTCACCTTGGGGGTGTCCAGGAGGGACCATCTCACAGGGAAAGCCAGGACGGGTTCCCCAGCGGTATACAGCGCCGGGACACCCCGGTGTGGGTAGCTGTGCGCTTTACAAGTATACCATTAATTAATTAATAGATGGATAGTAGCTAGCTAATTGCATGAGTGCAAACATACACATTGACTGCATGGATAAGGGTATAAATAGCATGTGAAAGGATTCATGAGTCATTGAGTACTGCCTAAATGAATAGATAAATGCAACAGAAGGGCATGGGTAATTCTACAACTGTAAAGCTAGTAGAGCAAAATACTTTTATTTGATTTCATTAAAAATCATAAAAGTGTGGGCGTACCACCATGAGTCATAAAACTGTGGATCAACATTTTAAAACTGGTATCTAAAGGAAGAAAACAAATATTGTAGTGAAATGATAAGAAAGATGAGGCTAAATCATGTCAACGGGCAATAAATAATTTAAGGATTTAAAACGTTCTTCTGCCACGTTTTACCAAAAGTCTTTGTTACAATAAAGCGGTTCAGTTAGTAAGAATCTGGGGCGATTAGCAGCTGGTACGTTAAAAAAGTTATAATCTGTGTCATTGTAGAGCTGTAAATAAATTGTGTTAAGGCTGCTTGCGTTAATTTGCTATATTGTCCAGTTCATTTGCCGCAGATTTCCATAGGTTTATGGCACTGCAGGACAGTTGGATGGACGTCCTGCCGAGGCATTTTATAACTGCCGCTCTGCATGTCCTTATTTGTGCTATTCTTAGTTCCTCCCGCAGGACTGTTTTCCTGGTTTCCAATAATGCGGGGCAGATACATAGGAGGTGCAATAATGACTCAGCTCTCTGTCTGCATAGCCGACATTCTTTAGTTGACCCTGTTTGTTTCCATTTTGGAGTCAAATCCTTCGTGGGGTATACCCCCAGCCTCAACATTGTCAAATAGTGCTTTTTGTGATATGAAAAGTGTTCAAACAGGTAGTGTTGGGGTTTTAGGGTATGGTACGATTGTGTCACTGCCCAAGCGTCTTTTTTTTTTTTTAGATGGCTGTTTTGTCGGTTAATAAAGATGTTCTTTTGATCGCGTTATTCACAGCGATTTTAAAACCGGAAAACGTTGTTATGGTTAGCCATGCCTCCTCTAGTTGAAGTGCCAAGAGTGATTGTTTTAGCACAGTGGTAAATGAGATTTTTATCCTGGTTTGGGCTTCGATCTCCATCCACAATAGTGGGCTAAGGTGTTCTCGCGGCTGCTCTCACCCTCCAGTAGTATTTGACTAGTGCACCTTGTCTTGCTGGTTTCTGTATTTTTAGCCCATATTCCAGTTGGATTCGAGCTTGCGAAATTTGACGAGGAATTAAAAACAGGCGCTTGAAGAGGGTGGATAGTGCTGTAGCATCACTGGTATTCAATATTTCTGAACCATATGAGATGGAAGGTAGATATTTAACTGGAATTACTTTAAGCAGGTGCCCTGTTGAGCAACCTGAAAGTTTTTGCTGTAAGCTTTTGAATGCGAAAAGCAGTTGTTTTGCTAGGTGAATTTGCTTTTTTTACTTGTTGAGTGATGTTTGAAGAAGCACATCACTTTTTTTGTGGTTAATTGTGAGTTGAACGGAGGTTATGTAGGCTCTTAGTTTGGAAATTAGTCGCTGCAGACCTATTGGAGTTTGTGCTAATAGGACAATATCATCCACGTATTGAAGACTTGGAGTTGGGATTTTGCCCAATTTTGGGGTGTCGGCATTAACAAGGCAGAGGTGCTTGTCTGGGTCAATGGTGTAAATGTTAAATAAGCAGGGAGCCAATATGCAGGCCTGTATTAACCCATTGAATGTTGCAATTTTCCTAGTTATGCTGCGCCCATCTCCTTTACTTATTTGGACTCACATATCTGTGTACAGGTTGGTGATAGCCACCAAAAGTTTGGGTTGTGCCCCCCAACTTTGCATCTTAGCCCATAATTTGGCTCTTGATATTTTATCAAAGGCCACTTTCAAGTCAACAAGAGCGTGACCGCAGAGATGTTTGTGAGGGTGACCATCTCTACTCGGAATCCAGATTTGTGCTGCAGACCCAGTCCTTTAGGTCTACCAACAGGTAGATGCGTGCTATTAACCTGTAATTAGTGGGGTCAGAGCGTGCGCCCGACTTGTGAATTGGGTATAGGATACTGCCTCGCCAAGAGTTGGGAAGCATCCTGGACGCCAGGGCATGAGTAAAAAGAGGAGTCATGATGCCGGACCAGAATGGAGGATCGTGACGGAACAAGGCGTTTGTCAAGCCATTTGGCCCTGGTGCTCCCTCCTTTCTTCGCTTTTTGATAGTTTTAAGGACTTGTTCTTGTGAAATTTGCAGGGGGAGGTCGAATGAATCTGGACTTGGGGTGTCATTGACTGTGCCTGCACTGGGATCGCCCTTCCCTTTTAGTATTCCTTGCGTTAGAGTGCCTGGGGCTGGAGTTTCATTATATATAATTTCAATGTGGGTTCTCCAGGTGTCCTCCATTATGTCCGAATTGTGATGTCGGTGCCTTCCATTTGTTAACTGGTTGATGGTTTCCCAGAAAAGTTTTGGGTCTCTTTGTTTGCTGGAGTATTTTTGTCCAGATTTGTTTATTGTACATATTCTTGGCCACCCTGATATCCTGTTTTAAATCTTTTTTCGTTCTGGATTGTCATGACAGAATTTCCTGGGAGGTTTCTGGACTCTGGTTTCTTAATTGTCTTAAATATTTATTCAAATGTTGCTTTTGTTTCCTCAGACTGTTGGTAAACCAAGCTGCCCCTATTTGTCTTTTGACTTTTGCGGCCATTGGCCGAGTTCGGGAATTTGTTGTGAAGTTCATATATGAAGGACTCCCAGGTCCTTAAGCACGATGGTTTAGATGTGACACACTTCAAGATTCACATTTCCATATTAACCGTTTAAGGTTGTAGGTTTGGGTTAATTGGGACATCAAGTTATTTTTTACTGGAATTGCCGTATTTCTGTGCAGCGTGAAGGTTTCCATCAATCAATCAATCAATCAGCAGAACTTGTATAGCGCGCTACTCACCCATTAGGGTCTCAAGGAGCTGGGGGGGGGTCGCTTCTGCTCGAACAGCCAGGTCTTGAGTTGTTTCCTGAAGGAGAGATGGTCCAGGGTCAGCCGTAAGTGAGTGGGGAGGGAGTTCCATGTCTTGGCTGCCAGGTAGGAGAAGGATCTTCCTCCGATGGTGGATTTGCGGATTCATGGGAGAGGGCGAGGCTGGCGGATCGGAGCTGGCGGGTGGGTGTGTAGAATGTGAGGCGCCTGTTGAGGTACTTAAGGCCCGTGTCGTGGAAAGCCTTGTGTGCATGGGTGAGGAGTCTGATTGTGATTCTCTTCCAGGTGGGGATCCAACGGAAGATCTTTCAGAGCACGCGCAGGGTGTTGAAGCAGGATGATGAGACAGCGTAGGCTTGCTTGGTCATCGTGAGGGAGGAATCCAGGATGAAGCCCAGGTTGCGTGCGTGGTCCGTTGGCTTGGGTGCGGTGCCCAGGGTAGGGGGCCACCAGGAGTCGTTCCAGGCGGAGGGAGAAGGTCCGAGGATGAGGACTTCCGTCTTGTCTGAGTTCAGTTTCAGACGGTTGATCTTCATCCATTCCGCGACGTCTTTCATTCCTTCCTGGAGGTTGGCTTTGGCGGTGGCGGGGTCGTTGGTTAGGGAGAGGATCAGCTGGGTGTCGTCGGCATAGGAGATGATGTTGAGGTTGTTTTGGCGTGCGATGGCTGCGAGAGGGCTCATGTAGATGTTGAAGAGGGTGGGGAGAGTGAGGAACCTTGTGGAACGCCGCAGATGACTTCGGTGGCTGTGGATCGGAACAGGGGGAGGCAGACTCTCTGTGTTCTTCCATCGAGGAATGAGATGATCCACTCCAGGGTGCGGTGGCATACGGTGTCGAAGGCTGCTGAGAGGTCCAGGAGGATGAGGGCAGCTGGTTCCCCATTGTTGAGCAGGGACCTGATGTCGTCGGTGGCTGCGATGAGGGCGGTCTCGGTGCTGTGGTTAGCCCGGAACCCGGACTGAGAGGGGTCAAGGGATCCGTTGGTCTCGAGGAAGGCTGAGAGTTGTCTGTTGACGGTCTTCTCGATGACTTTGGCTGGAAAGGGGAGGATGAAGATGTGGTGTGGGCAGGGGTCGGTAGGGGATCAGGAGTGGATGGTGTTCATCAGGCGGGTGGTGTCTTCGGTGCTGACCGGGTTCCAGGTGCAAAGGGTGGTGGTTGGGGGTGCTGGTTCGGTGGTTGGGTCCATGGTCAGCGCACCGAAGCTGTTGTGTATGTCGGCGATCTTGCGGTGGAAGAACGAGGCGAGTGAGTCGCAGAGGTCTTGCGAGGGTGTGATGATGAGGGTGTGATGTTTTTGCAGGCGCTGGGGTTGGAGAGCTCTTTAACGATGCTGAAGAGTTCCTTGCTGTTGTGGGTGTTGTTGTCCAGTCATTCTTTGAATGTTGTCTTCTTGGTGGTGCTTATCAGCTGGTGGAGTTTGAGGGTGGCGTTCTTGAGGGCGGTCATGTGTTCTGCTGTCTGGTCATGGCGCCAGGCTTTCTCGAGGGTGCGGCAGGTTTTCTTGGAGTTTTTGAGTTCGTTGGTAAACCACGAGGCTTTCATGCTGCCGGGTCTGCTGGGAGGATTCTTCAGTGGTGCGAGTTCGTCGGCGCAGTTGATGAGCCACTGTGTGAGGTTGCGGGCTGCTTCGTTGGGGTCCGTCGTGTTGGTGGGCGGGTTCTGGCTGAGGGCGGTGGTGAGCTGGTCGGCGGTGATCTCACTCCAGCTTCTGCGGGGAACCTGTTGCGGGTGGTGGTGGGTCGTGGTTCTCCTGAAGTTGAAGTGGACGCAGCTGTGGTCTGTCCAGTGTAGTCCGGTTGAGTGGCTGAAGGAGATGTGTTTGCTGGGGGAGAAGATGGGGTCGAGCGTGTGGCCGGTGTAGTGGGTGGGGGTGTTCACCAGTTGATTGAGTCCGAGGTTGGCGAGGTTATCCAGCAGGGCAGCGGTGTTGCAGTCCTTGTTGTTCTCAAGGTGGAATTTGAGGTCCCCTAGGAGGATGTAGTCTGTGGAGGTGAGGGCGTGCGGACTGACGAAGTCAGCGATGGCTTCGCTGAATTGTGTGCGTGGTCCCAGGGGTGTGTAGATGAGGGTGCCTCTGAGGGTGGTCTTGGGGTCAATGTGTATCTGGAAGTGAAGGTGCTCGGCGGCAGTGAGGGTGTTGTCGGAGTTGGTGTTGATGTGGATGGTGTTTCTGTGGACGATGGCGATGCCTCCTCCGGTTTGGTTGACGCGGTCCTTCCGTGTGATCTTGTAGCCCTCCGGGATGGCTATGGCGATGTCGGGGGCTGAGGAGGCGTTCATCCAAGTTTCTGTGAGGAAGGCGACGTCTGGTGATGTTGAGTCGAGGAGGTTCCAGAGTTCGATGGCGTGCCTGTGGACGGAGCGGATGTTGAACAGGATGCACTTGAGGTGGTTGTTGCTGGGGCTCGGCTTGGCGGGTGCGTTGCAGGTTCGGAGGCAGGTGAATTGGCAGGCTTGGCAGGTGAAGGGTCCGTGGGTGCGTTTCGGGGTGGCTCGGTAGCAGGTGGTGTTCCGACCGGCATTGAGTGCGTGAAGGGTGGCAGCGTCAATAGGTTTGTGGTTGGTGATCTCTTTCTGCCCTATCAATTATTTGAAAATTCAAAATGTGGGGGATGATTTCCTTGTAGGGAGGGGAGGGAGTTAATTAGTTTGAGTAGTCCGCTTCGGTTAAGAATGTCGTGGGATCCCCTAAAGACGTAGTGGGGAGTGAACTCCAATTTGTTGTTATTTATAGTAAAGTTGTCCTGCGGCGCTTGCCTTAAGCTCCTTTCTGAGGCTTTATCTCCTAATATGTGCTCCTAATTGGACGGAGGTGTTTGCATCCTCGCCCGTAACTATAGGTTGATACTGACTTACATCTTTGCTCGTGATCGTTTGTTGTGGCCAAGGTGGCCTCCTGTGGGCAAGTATTCCTGGGTACTGGCGAGTTACGCCCTGATGTTGATGTTGGTGTCACGGTTTGTGTGACTTGAGATTTTAAGCTTTTTTTCCTTTTTCTTACCAAAGGTTTGAATAAACTATACACGTTTTCTGGTAGAGATTGCTCCCTTTTGTTTTGATTCTGACTACTTGAGAAAGTGTCCAAATTGATAGGTGAAGTCTGCAAATCACTGATGATTAATATTTCGGGGTATTTTGAGGTGTGTTATCTTCATTTTGAATCTTGTCACACTCGGTCATTATGGGGATTGAGTTGGATACCTGCCTGATTTGTTTTCTTTTTCTGGCCTTTCTCTGGCGTTTTCTTTCCTGTTTTGTCAGTGGCTTTGGTACTTTAGGTTGCCTTGCGAGGAGATGTCATGTTATGCCCAGTGGATCCGGTGTCCGGAGATCCTGAATTCCCCAGTTCAGTGGGTGGGTTAGGGGAGGGTGAATTTGCCTTTGCATGAGCCGGTTTTGCCGCTGTTTGACTTGTGTTAACACCCCTGGATGGGCTGGGACACGCCTTATCTGCTTCTCTATATGCTTCATTTTCTTTCTCAGCTGGTGTTGCAAGATTGGGTTGGTTACCCCTGGATGACCTCCATATTTGTGTTAATAAAGTTGGGACTGTTTCTAATTTATCAATTATTTGTGTGCAATGGCAGATTTGGTATGTTGTATCTCGATCTCCCTGTACCTTCATAATCATCTCATTGAAATTGTGCAACTTTTGTTCGACCCCCTGAACTTGAATTGCTAGTATGTTTAGTAGTTCGACTTGCGTATCTAACTTGTCTGCATGAAAGGACATTGCTTTTCCAATGGTGTCCAAGGTGTTTAACAAGTGATGCCAAACCGAAGGTGTTGGGGAGGAACCAGGTTCTGTTGAGGGCTGATGAACAGATTGTTCCTGGTGGGATATAAACCCCAACGATATGTTACCCAAGGATCCCTGAGTCATACTGAATTGATTATGATTTTGTGAAGGTGGCATCTTAGTTTCCAAGAGGTTGATGTGGTTCTGAACTTGTGGATCAGACTGACAAGGTCCCTGACCGGGTTGATGAACTGTTTCCAAGAAGAGAAATTATGAATCAAGCTGGTTTTGATTGGTAATGTGTGGTTTGGTGAACCTCTGTATGCAAAAAGGACTCAATAAGTTTGTGTTCTGCTATTGTATTGGGTTTTCTTCTCTATCGGTATTGTTCACTCTGTTATATCCGTTGTATCCGGGCGAGGTTTGTTGTTACAACTAGAATTGGGCGACTAAAGAGGGCAAATTACATTGAATTAGTGCTTCAGTGACTCAGGGTTTAGAGCATTGACGAGTTTCACAGGGGTGAAGGACTTTGGTTGATAGGAATTGCAAGCTTGGGGACTTCCTGCTTGAGTCGAGTGGGGCTTCTAATCCTGGTGCCAGGAATGCTTTCCTTTTGTTTTTGCGGTTTTCACCACTATTGAGTTTGGTATCACAAATGGATGACATATCAACTTCACTTTGGAGATCTGTGGTGTTGTCGGTTAAATTGTAAGTTGGCTTATTATTTTTGAGAGGCATTTGTTTATAGCAGCCCCGGTTTTCCTCAGTGGTCCTAATGGCTACTTTTAGAAAATCCGTAATCAGTGCCCGTTTGCTACTGTTTGGGCATGAGTTGTGCCTTTTTGGGGCTGAGAGGGTGGCTTCCTTGCTGTCCTTGATGTTGACATGAGGAGGGAGTCCGTACCTCTTTTTATCGAGGTAATGCTTACCGTTACTAGCGGTGCTTTGAATAAATCAAGCCGGGCTTTTTTATCTTCTTGGTTGGGTACCCCTTGTTCTGAGAGGTACGTTCCATTTCTTTTCTTTTTTTTCTCCCAACCTTGTGTTCTTCCTGACCGCATGCCCCATCTGACCACGCCAATCTGGCGGTTGGGCTGCTCTGTGGCACCTGGGGGGAGATATGCTTGCAGGATGGCGCTTTTAAAGGATGCTGAGACTTGACTAGAACTTTACTGGGCCTTCGTGTGGACTTAACATGTGCTTTTCATATACTGTTCAGTTTGTCAAGATAGGGTGAGGCAGTAAGGAGCCACAACTGTGCGTGATTTGGTGTGACACTCAGCGGTTTGGGCTAGGGTGGCGAGGCTTGGGAAAAGGCAGGGAGGGGTCGGGCAGAGGAGGGAGCGAACAAGCAGGGCACGCTGGGGTGCCGCAAACCGCACCCAACCTAGTTGGGCTGCCTCCCCATGCACACCTTGGCACTTCACTCTGCGGCAGCCGCTAAAGGCGACCGCGCTGGTGCTCAAAGGCACCCCCTCTTGCCACTTGATCACTTAATCTCTTAATTGCTTGCCACTTGCCTGCTGCCTGTTTGCCTTGTTTGCCTTGCATAACTTGGGTTGCTCCGTGCCAATTTCCTGGTGTTCAGTGTCAGGTCACTTGTGTTACTCCAGCCCCCCCCTCTGGTGTTAGGTTTGCCAACACCGACCCTGAGCTATCGTGGTGAATTGAGTCTGACTGCACCCGATCCGATGCCAGGTCCTAGTCCAGTCCTGTGGCGTGCAGCATACAGACCTCTGAGCAATGGCGGCAGCAACAGCGATGTAAAGCTAGTATATAGGTTATTATAGGACTGTATACGTACAGTCTGCATAATTGCATGACTGTAGGGAAAGTACCTAACTAGACCCTAGATAAGCATGGGCTGAAAATCCGTTCCGTTCGCGGATTTCGCGGATTTTCGGTAAATTCGCAATCCGCGAGATTCGCGAATTTCCTGCAAAATCCGCGAACGGAACGGATAGGGTCAAAAGTTCAAGCTGACTTTTGTAACTCTTTTAGAATGGCGCCGGCAAGCTGCCAGAGCCATTCTAAAATAGTTACAAAAGTCAGCTTCAACAGGAAGCTCTAATAGACAAAGTAAAGCAGGTGCTGCTCAAATTCAGTTACACAATCATTAATCACCCCAAACTTGGGGTGATTAATGATTGTGTAACTTAATTTGACCTTCAACTGGAGCACCTGCTTTACTTTATCTATTAGTGCTTCCTGTTGAAGCTATTTCTAGCTATTTTAGAATGGCGCTGGCAGCTTGCCGGCGCCATTCTAAGTGGGGCTGAGGGCAGAAGGGCACAAAAGTGGGACAGAGGGCAAAAGGGGACAAACAATGAGTGGGGCAGAGGGCAGAAGGGCACAGAAACGAGTGGTACAGAGGGCAGATGGGCATAAAAAACGAGAGGGTGGCAGTGATTAAGCAGGCAAAAAAAAACCTCGCGAAATTGCAAAGCGCCTCGTGAACACCCGCGAACACGCAAAGCACCTCGCGAACACCCGCGAACACGCAAAAACAAAAAAATCCACAAATTTGCGCGAATTCGTGAATTCGCAAAATTTGCCCATGCTTAACCCTAAATGATTACATGCCCGCAAGGGTAATATATCCTGCATTACTTTTCTTCACCATTCTGGCTAAAATTAAGCGGCATCATACAACTATAACTTTGCACAGACTAGAAAAAATAAGCCTAATTAACAACACGTTATATTAGCATCCTTAAAACCACACTTTTGTACTGCATCTTCACCTTTCTATCTAAATTATGCAGCATCATTCAACTTTGTACAGACTAGGAAAAAGATGCGTAATCAATAACACCTTATATGAGCATCTTTGAAAGCATACTTTTGCAAATAGCTGGGTCTGGACTGAGGTGGCAAAGTGAGCTAAAGAACGATGATGATTTCAACCCAGGTCTGTGACTGGGGTTGAGTGTCTGAAAAGTGTCAGAGCTCCATCTATCATCTCCTTGAATTTGCTTTTTTCGCCCTAAGTTGGCAGGGTATGCCCAGTGGTGGGTCCCTTGCTCACTTTGCCACTTGATTCAAGCTAGCCTCATTGATGAGAGGTGTTACCCCGAAAACGGTACCAGGATGCTTATTTCCAGTTCAGGGAAGACCTGGCTTGACAGTTCGGGCTGGTCTGTCCCTGTGAGGTACAGGGTCAAGACTGATTTGTACATAGCTGGGTCTGAACTGAGGTGGCAGCAAAATGAGCTAAAGAACGATGATGAATTCTACCTAGGTCAGTGACTGGGGTGAATGTCTGAAAAGTTTCAGTGCTCTGTCCATCACTGCCTTTTGTTTTCTTTGTTTGCCCTACGTTAGCTGGGTATGGCCAGACGTGGGTCCCTTGCTTACTTTGCCACTGGATTCCAGCTACCTTGGCTGATGAGGGGTGTTACCCAGAAACCGGTACCAGGATGCTTGTTTCCGGTTCAGGGAAGACCTGGCTTGGCAGATCCGGCTGGAGTGTTCCCATGAGGCACAGGGTCAAGACTGATTTGCATATAGCTGGGTCTGAACTGAGGTGGCGAAGTGAGCTATAGAATGATGAAGGATTCAACCCAAGTCTATGACTGGGTGTGAGTGTCTGAAAAATTTCAGTGCTCCGTCCATTATCTCCTCTTGTTTGCTTTGTTTGCCCTACATGGCAGGGTATGCCCAGACGTGGGTCCCTTGCTCACTTTGCCACAGGATTCAAGCTAGCCTGGCTGATGAAGGGTTTCAATCCAAAATCAGTACCAGGATGCTTGTTTCCGGTTCATGGAAAAATGGTTTGCCAGTTCGGGCTGAACTGTTCCCATGAGGCACAGGATTAAGACTGATTTGCAACTAGCTGGGTCTGAACTGAGATGGCGAAGTGAGCTAAAGAGCGATGATGGATTAAACCCAGATCTGAGACTGGGGGTGAGTGTCTGGAAAGTTTCAGTGCTCCATTCATCATCTCCTTTTGATTGCTTTGTTCACCCTAAGTTGGCAAGGTGTGACCAGACGTGGGTCCCTTGCTCACTTTCCCACTGGATTCAAGCTAGTCTGGCTGATGAGGGGTGTTATCCGAAAACCGGTACCAGGATTCATGTTTCCGGTTTAGGGAAGTCCTGGCTTGGCAGTTCGGGCTGGACTGTTCCCATGAGGCACAGGTTGAAGACTTATTTGCATATATCTGGGTCTGAACTGAGGTGCCAAGTGAGCTAAAGAACTATGATGGATTCAACCCAGATCTGTGTCTGGGGTTGAGTGTCTGAAACTTTCAAGTGCTCCGTCCATCATCTCCTTGTGTATGCCTGGCCATGCAGCCAGACCCAGGAGAAATCATCATTGCTTTTTTAGCCATTTCCTGCTCCATAGTTGACATATTGAAGGCACCTGTCCTCACAGGGCATCCAGATTGGGCGCTGAGATGGTTAGATTCCACCTGCTTGTGTGCATCTAGGAATCTAAAGGAAACATTATGCACTATCCCAAGAGATGTCTAGTTAGTAAAAACCTGTAGAAAACGATATAAAGATGCACTGCTTCGGCATAAGGAGGCTGAAAGAGGAAGCCTGGAGGAAGCTTATTAATGCTGGCACCCTTAAGAGTAGTACCAAGTTCTGGGGAAGAGTTAATAGCCCTTTCTTGACAGCTGATACAGCAACTGCCCTTGATGCCCATACTACAGAGAGAAAATTGGTTAGCCGTTTTGACAAAATGTTTTGGTGCCCACCTGTACAAAATGCTACCTGTGGAGCAGGAATTGTGAAATTGGCATTGTTAGTCTCAGAGGGGGAGGTTAGGTTTGGTATAGCTGGGTTGTTTCATAATAAGACCCCGGGACCAGACGGGATTCTTCCCGACTCGTATATTTCCAATTTGGAGTTGTGGGCCCCGTTCTTAATTCATCTATTAATGCAGCTCTCAGAGTTGGCCCCTGGTTTCCTGGTCCATATCTACCATTGTCCCAGTTTTTAGAACAGGGAACAGAGACACTACACATTATTATAGGCCTACCTCGTTGTCAGACTCTGTGGTGAAAGTGGTTTGATGTATTTTATTGGACAGGTTATCTGTTGACAATAACATCTTTTCAGATGTCCAATACGGTTTCCACTCTGGTCGTTCAACCGTAGACGAATGACTGAACCTGTACCTCATTCTTAACAAGTACACAGTTGCCCGTCCTGTGACTATTTATATGGCCTTTACGGACCTGTCCTCCACGTTTGATCGCGTGAATAGATGTAAGTTGTGTCAGACCTTGCTATCTATGGGGATGGACAGGGACATCGTTCTCTTCTAATAAGTTCTCCATCGAGACACAAAGGCGTAGGTCAGATACTTTAATATCACACACCTGTTCTCCATACAGAGAGGGGTCTGACAGGGTTGTAATTTGACTCTTTTCTGTTTAATTTATATATAAACAACTTAGAGAAGATACTACTGGAGACCAAGGTGGATTATCCCCTGGTGGGAAGTGTGGCCTACTTGTCTGCTTTAATGCAGCCAATGCTGTCCTGATGGCTAGGACAGAGAGGGGTTTGCAAATGCTGCTAAACTCCTTTGTTCATTTTATGAAAGAGCAAGTTTTGTCAGTCAACAACTCCAAGGGGTCAATTCCGATTCGGGAAACGTGACTGTACGACGATTCATATTCGTAGCCGTTTCCGTATGAATCGTACAACTCAGTACAAATCGCGTAGAACGATGCGTAGGCCCAAAATACGTACGAATCGTTGCGTACCGTACGAAAGTGAAGTGTAAATCCGTACAACATAGACCTGCATGGTAAACCGTATGAATCATAAACATGCCGTACCACCCGCCAAGTGGGATCCGGACTGGGGACCATGTATGCGATTCGTACGGTAAATATTGTGTATAGGCAAATCGTACGGAGAGCCACACAATAGCAGATACACCATACCCCTAATTTCAAGGGGGGTATGCACCGTACACCTGCAGTCATGGGGGGTACGCACCGTACCCCTACGCACCGTACTCCTATAATCCAGGGGTGTATGCGCCATAGCCGTTAGCACCATACCCCTGCAATGACGGGGTGTACGCATTTCGACTCGAAATCTAGTTTTACGGATGTTTAAAACTCCTGTAGCAAAGGAGTCGTAAGGAGTGTTATTGACACGAATCATACTCGTTGGGTCGGAAAATGCTGCTTCAAACTGTACAGACATCGCGTACTGCGTGTTCCTAATATGATTCGTACGGATTAATGGTTTGTACGGGCTTTGGTACGAATCGTACGGAGAACTGCATTGGGTACACATCGCACTACATCGTACGTACGGGTACGGTTCTCCATACGATTCATACGGGGAAAAGGCTACGTACCACAACGGATAGTATTTTCCCGAATAGGAATCGGCCCCCAAATCTTATGTGATGCAAGTAGGTGCACATTTAAGTAGGCCCTATACTTTCAAGGTTGGGTCTGCCCCGGCCCCTAGGACAAGTGCTTTTTTTTTTACTTGCGGGTCCTGTTGGATGCTAAGATAAATTGGGGGCCCCTGAAAACTCACAAAAAAGTGACTTAACTTGGGCAAATGCAGCTATCTTTAATTTTGCCTCATGATTAGGCAAAAGACCGGTCGGGCAAAAGTGCAGCTTTACAGGGCCAAGTGCATCACAAAAGTGTTGTACGGTAGTGAAATCTGGAGCTATATTACCCTTGATTATCTTGAAATTGTCCAAACCATCTTTTTGAGACAGCTTCTCATACCGCAGGGTACCTCAACCTTCACTGTACATGAAGAACTTGGTATGGTTTATCTTACTGATTTGTTAGCTTCTCGCCCTCTTTCATCATTGTTACAAATCTGGACCAGCAGGGGGAGGTCATTAAATAAATTGATCTTAAATGACTGTAGGGCCCTTGATTATGCCTTTCATATTCAGTCTCTTAAATACATCAGGGAGAGCCTCATGAATCTGGGGAGAGCAGACCTCTTTTTTAACCGAGAATTGAGGAACAAGAAGGACCTGGTCGGAATCAAGGCAACCTTTTTTAGACAGCAGCAAGCAGCCAGTGAAGACAAGGAGCTTTTGAAGCCCAGTGTATGTCGTTTTATTATGCTAAGGACCACGCAGACAATTGAAACTTATTTGATAGGGTTTGTGAATTCATATGGTCGCTTTTTGACCTGGTTCATGTTTGATCTTTTCCATTGTCTTCTCGCCCAACCAAGGAATCAGTGGAAGGTACAGAGTTTGTCGTCCTGTGGTTGCAACAGCAAGTTTCGACAGGACACACTCCACTTTTTGATGTTCCGTAGCTTTTATGATACCATGGAAGTCTTTTTTAATTCTGATTTTGAAAAAGGCCAATTTTAGACAAGTGCGCCCCGCTTTCATCTTTTTATAATGCTCACGGGCAATACCGTTTTTTGTGCTTAATTTTCTTAAATCGGCAGTCAGCTGAGAACTAGCTGTGACTAATTAGTGTGTTTTTTAATACACCATTTAAGGCATGATGCACTTTGTAATGTCATGCATATTTTTTACTGTTTGTTAACTATTTTATGTGATGTGAAGAGCTGATTTTATCTGGGCTATATTAACTCTCCTAGTTTTATCTGTGTGAGTTTGGTTTTCTTTTTACATTGATTTTCTGATTTAGCCCAGGTTAATATTTTTAATTGGTACTCTTTTTTGAGGATGTTTCTTATATGTATTTAACATGTGCTTTTATGGTTTTTGTGTGAGAAACCAAAAAAAAGTTGGTTGATTGATATCCATGCCAGTATTACATTCCTTTTTTTTAAACAACAGCCAATAATAGGACTTCTTACTAATGCATCCAATGTACTACCTAATTTCATTCACTTGCTGTCTGCATCCAATGAAATATATCTTTAAAAAAACACCTCCATTTTAACTGCTTTTCATTTGAAAAACTACCTCATTCAGCTCCAACTTTCTCCTAACTACTAGTGCTTCTTCACTTCAAAATGTTTAAAGTATGGATTGTTGGCCACAGCTATGTCTATTGGACAGGGACAGGGACTTGTGTTTGCCAAATGTGAAGATTATTTGGTTTGGCCAGAGAGGGTTAAAGTTTCATCAGTTGCTTGCTTTGGTTAAAACCATTGTGGATTGCTGAGCTCCTCACCACATAATTGTGCACTGTGGTGGCAATGACCTAGGCACATTGACTGGTGTAGGGCTGATAATCCTAATAAAAGATACCTTTGCAGAACTTATGTCGCTTTTCCCTCACGCTGTCTTGATGTACTCTAATATATGCCAACAATAGAAATGGAAGTCGACAAATCAATTCTGTCCACAGATTGACAAAGCCAGGAAACATTTTAATAAAACTGTTTCAGCATATCTCAGAGACCATCGCATGGGGCTCTATCTATACCAGCAGTCTACATTTTGACATGCATGTACTTTATAGAAATGATGGAGTGTACGCTATAGACAAAGGCAACAGGGTGTTTCTAAGTAATCTAATAAATGCTGCTTTTGGTCTTATGTGTAGCTGTCATATACAAACAATCAACAGAAGGGCTCTTTTCAGAGCCACCTAGCACCTGAAATATTGTTTCTTTTTTTAATAAATATCCTTTTTTCAGTTTTTGGGAATCTTCATGAAATCGTAAAACAAAAGCAAAGATCCAACCGCTACCATCAAATCCAAAAATATTAAGTAAAGTAATCCATTGCAAACATTGTGCTACACATATTGCTATATACATGCTTCTTTGAAAAACATTTTTATACTCATGTTTTTGTTCTGTTTCTTTAAAATCCATCCTTAAGATCTATTTTCCATTTGTACGATATTCTGAAAGTCGCCACAACACCGTTGCCGTGACAATCATGCCTGTTCCATAAAGTGTAATACACATATATGCACACATATTACAGTATTTCGGACACTAGGGGTTTGGTGAGAACCTGTTGGTAGCCTCCCTGGTGTTGCGTACGTGAGGTGCCCACTTTGTGGGGTAGGATATATATTTGCAGATTGACTGATTGCAGTTCATTTTTAAGATATTTGAATTGGGGGTTCTAGGATTGGCCTAAACTGGACATATCGCCAGAGATTAGTTGGAGGTAGATAACCCCATGTCATAAGTCTTTTGACGATTGATGAGTGGAGGCTGGCCTGGTTGTTTTTCCCTCTAAAGCTCCTTGTTGTGAAGTGTATTCATAGAGGTCCCTGAAGAAGCGATCCATTATCCCGAAATATATTGGGCATCATTCACATCAGAATGTTGAAGAGCTACATGATTTTAAAGACCATAATCAGGAAATGTTGTAAATAATCCTGTGAACTTATTTGGATATTGTTAAAAAGATTTCATTATTATTTGTGTTAAATATGATGTATTACACAATTCAATAAATCAATGAACAAAATTGAGAAGCTTCATAAATTGTAAGTTTACATAATTGTGCATATCTTTGGAGTATGAGCAAAGTTTAACTTCCATTGTGCAGCCTTGCATCAGGTGAAGTGTCACTTGTTTGTTTAAATGTATTTCTAGGACAACCATCTCTAAAACTTATTTTCCAGGAGAAGATAGTAATGGCATCAGTAATTGCGATCCCTGAGGATATGGCTTGAAAGCAGAAAGCAAAAGCAGGAATTCCATAGCCACCACCACATTCAAAAGCTATGACTATATATTTAAATCTAACCATCACACTAGATAAATCACTATCTAAATAACTCTATAAAATGTATTCAGAATCTCAATATAATGAAATGTGTAATAATAATTCACCGATATATTTTTTTTAATTTCCACTAATATTTTCAGTGTTGCCACAATAGTTACGATATCCTCATGATAGTAAACAGAGGGCCACACTAGCAATTGCCGTGTCAGCACGAATATCGAGCTTGATTAAAATATTAAATGTTGACCACATAACATGTGTCACTAACACATACATTTCTGAAACATGGGGTCAGAGTACCTCGTACTTGACTCCTTATGTTTGCTTTCACAGAAAATGTTAGCCCAGGAACCCATCCTGATATATAAAATGGCAGCTGCAACTAATTTTTTTCCGAGCTTTATATAGCGCGAACTTGACCAGAACCGGATATCAGAGCGCCTTACATAGCACCAGTTGCATTACATGAGGACACATTGTTTATTTTTGTTAGATACGGGGAGATTAAGTGATTTTCCCAGAATCACATGATGCTCATCGTTGTTACCGAGACTTAAACCCAGTTCCCCAGATTCAAGGACGACCGCCTTAGCCGCTAGGCCAGCACAATCTGCATAACAACATCTACCCTTCTGCCAAATTTGATGTAATTGCGTACATCAGCTAGGGATGTAGGTTCGACAACGCATTCCTATGGTAATTCACATTACAAATGCACTATTATTCTGTTCCCCTATGTCTCGGTCCCCACTCCACAAATGACCCCCACATTTTCCATGACACACAGAACCTACTTTGACACTTAAAAAAACTTCAAATTTATGCATATGGGTCAAAAAATGCTTTTCGGATGTAAACTAGGTCCGAACTATAACTTCCTAGCGGTGATCACCAGACTACCATTAGGTAAAAAAATATATATATGGCGGTCGCCAGTAGGTAGGTATAGCTAGGACCTATTATCTATAGGAAATCTGTAACATTCTATTTGGAAAAACTTTGACGTCGGTTGATGAATCTTCGCGAAATTTCCAAAACTGGTGGAGCGCTCCGGTCCGCTCCCATCCTAAAAGTCTCGGGGTGATTTGTCAAGCGGGGGCCAAGACAAAAGGGGGGTCGCAAAATGTGTTTTCCCTATGAAATTTCTTATAGAAACCTTTAATCGCAGCCACAGCCCGAACTGCTGAATGGAATTACACCAAATTTGGCAAAAAGGTAGCCCTTGGCCCTTAGGTAGTACTTGGTCAACAGTAAGTGTTGGCAGCCATCTTGTGCCTTGGTAGAACCGAGGCACAAGAAAGCAGTGAGAAAAACATGAAAAACATGCAAAGGGGGCAGGGTAGAAACACCCTGACCCCCTAGGCCTGCTCAGGGGTGCCCCAAGCCCCAGGGACCACCTCCCCTTTGGCTTTGTAAGTAGAGGGAGGGGGGCCTTCCTTCCCTCCTCCTGGAGTCTGTCATGGCCCTGGGGACCGGCACCCCCCAAGGCAGGCTCCTGCGGTGTCCCTGTGTGCCCACCACCGGGACACTGTTGTTTGCAATGACAGGGAGGTAACCCTGCTCTCGCTTCAATGAAGCAAAGTAGATTGCTTTTTCACATGGGGAGCAGCAATGTCAGCTGCTCCCCAAGTGGAAAAGCAATGTCGGCTCCGGCAGGACACAGGGAGCCGGCTGGGACCATGGGGGGATTGGGAACCCCCCCATGGTCCCCAACGAAGAGGGCCCGCCCCGGGGGATGGGGTCCCCAGGGCTACAAGTGGCCCAGGAGGGGGGCCACACGGTCCCCCTCCTCAGAAATAGATTTTTTTTTAAAAGGAAATAAAAAAGGCCGTCCCCAAGGGATGGGGTCCCCGGGTCCATAAATGGCCTATGGAGGGGGGCAAAGTAGCCCCCTTCTAAAAGTAAATTAAAAATAAAAAAAGGCTAGGCCTCGGGTGATGGGGTCCCCGGGGCCAATTATGGCCTCAGGAGGGGGCCCCCTTCAAAACAATTTTTTTTTTTTTTTTATAAAAGGGGTCAGGTCCTGGGGGATGGGGTCCCCAGGGCAAAAATATTATGAAAAGATGGGAGGCCTCAGAGCCCCCCTTCTTAAAAAAAAAGAAAAAGAAAAAGACCGGCATCGGCCGGAGGCCACGCCCCCTTCTTGCAGCACTCAAGTTTGCAGAGGGGGAACAAATTCCCCTTGAATACTGGGTGTCCCTGGAGGCCAACTAGCCCACCAGGAACCTCCAGTATGCGCCAGGGGACTGCCTTGCAGAGAGGTGTTCTGAGGCCACGCCCCTTTTTACATCTCTCTGCAACGCAGCTCTGTGGCACTTAATGGAGGTAGCTTGTGTGCTGTTTGCACCCCAGGGACCCTCAGAATTCAATGGGAGTTAATCCTCCAACTTAATACACGCCACGGGGTGCGTTTTAAGTTGAGGAATTAATACCTTTTCAATCCTGAGGGTCCCTGGGGGTCAACTAGCCCACCAGGTACCTTCAGTAAGTACCACGGAGCTGCGTGCAGAATATTGTACAAAGGGGGGGTGGCCTCTGAACGCCTCTCTGCAAGACAGCTCTCTGGTGCATACTGGCGGTACCTGGTGGGCTAGTTGGCCCCCAGGGACCCTCAGGATTGAGAATGACTTAATTCTCCAACTTAAAATGCACCGCAGGACGGGTTTGCAGACATGTCACTACAGGCCACGCCTCCTTCCTTCACCATTGTGCAAACTCCCCCCTTGGCGAGTTGTAAGTTGGGAATTTAATTATCTTTCAATACTGAGGTGTTCAGAGACCACACCCCTTTTTACACCTCTCTGCAACGCAGCTCTGTGGCACTTACTGGAGGTTCCCAGTGGGCTACTTTGACCCTAGGGACCCTTAGGATTCAAGGGGTCTTAATTTCCCAACTTAGAATGGACACAGGGCGCGTTTACACAGTGGTGAAGGGAGGGGACGGGGCCTGAGGTGACGTGTGAAACACGCCCTGTGGCGTGTTTTAAGTTGGGGAATTCATTCCCCTTCAATGCTGCGGGCCCCGGGGGCCAGCTAGCCCACCAGGTGCTTCCAGTAAGTGACACTGCGCTGCGGAGAGGTGGTGCAGGCCGTTCCCTGCCCCTTTTTACACCTCTCTGTAATGGCGCACTGGAGGTACCTAGTGGGCTACTTGGACCCTAGGGGCCCTTAGGATTCAAGGGGACTTAATCTCCCAACCTAAAACAGCCACAGGGCGCATTTACACAGTGTTGAAGGGAGGCGATGGGGTCTCAGGTGACGTGTGAAAATACACCCTCTGGCACGTTTTAAGTTGTGGAAATAATTCCCATTCAATCCTGAGAGCCCCAGGGGGCCAAGTAGCCCACCAGGTGCTTCCAGTAAGTGCCATTGCACTGTTTTTTAGAGAGGTGGCCCAGGCCGTCCCCCTTTTTACAGCTCTCTGCAAAGCAGCTCTGTGGCACTTATTGGAGGTACCTAGTGGGCTAGTTTGCTAGTTGGACCCAAGGGACACTCAGGATTCAAGGGGATTTTATCTCCCAACTTAAAATGGCCCCAGGGTGCGTTTACACAGTGGTGAAGGGAGAGGATGGGGCCTGAGGTGACATGTGAAAACACGCCCTGTGGCGCATTTTAAGTTGGGGAAATAATTCCCCTTCAATCCTGAGAGCCCCTGGGGGCTAACTAGCCCACCAGGTGCTTCCAGTAAGAGCCACTGCGCTGTGTTTCAGAGAGGTGGCCCGGCACTGCCCCTTTTTACACCTCTCTGCAACGCAGCTCCGTGGCGCTTACTGGAGAACCTAATGGGCTACTTGGACCCTAGGGACTCTCAGGATTCAAGGGGACTTAATCTCACAAATTAAAACAGATACAGGGCGCGTTTACACAGTGGTGAAGGGAGGGGAAGGTGTAGGAAAGTGGCTCTATATATACTTGGCCAAAGTAAGGTATAGTGTGTATAGAGTCCCCAGGCCCCAGAAGTTTGGCAGAGGTTAAAGTTAGATATAACCTTACTCTCTAAAGATGTAGCTTGGTTGAGCAGTGAGGCAGTTTCAAAGCATTTGTTGTACACACTCAGGGGCAGATGTACAAGCCCTGTATGCCACATTTGCGCCGCCGTTGCATCACTTTTGTGACGCAGCGGCAGCGTAAAGCCAGCGCCATGCTGCAGGGTATTTACAACGTGACACATCTGGGAGATGCGTTACGTTGTAAAGCCCTGTGCCACATGTGGTTGTTCCGGCGCATGGGGGGGGCATTCCGGCACAGAAAAGCCTCCTAAAAGTGGCTGAGTGAAATCTACAAGATTTCACTCAGTCACTTTTAAGGTCATGCTGCGTCAAAACCCTGCGCCTGCTTGAAGCAGGCATAAGGATTGACCCGGCATGTTAGGCATAAGGGAACCCGTGCCTTGCTGGAGCTGCGTTGCACTTGCGACGCGACTCCAGCAATGCGTCACTTTTACGGCAGCAGATGCCTCATGCATCTTTCTACACTTGCCCCATGGTGCGTCGCATTGTAAATGCGGTGCATCCATGGTGGCACAAGAGGTGTCTGCCATGATGCACAATAACTGGCGCATCCCTGCTGATATGCAGGGAAGCACCAGTTATTGTAAATCTTCCCCATTATCAGCAAATGGCCTCACACACTCAAGAACTGAACTCTAGGCCAATTGTTTTGTATCAAAAGATATAGTTGTTTTATTTTAGAACCAACAAGGTATCAAAATATACTTTCTCAGGACGAGTTACTTCAGTCAAATACTTTTCAAATAGTCAATAGATTTTTGGAATGCAATAGTTACAGTTTGTTGCAATAGGCAACACAATTTCAAACACAATGCAACATTGAGCTCAATGGGATTTTCTGGTTAAATTGCAATTATTTACTTTGTAGATTACTTTTCTAACCACAGGACTGGATCCTGGATTCAGTCCCGAGACATGAGCTGTAAACAGTTAAGTAAAAGCATTTTGGTTACAGTAGTGATTTTTAAGGAATATGATTGTATTTTAAAAGTTGACAGAAACTTTTTCAGTTGGAATTACCAATGTTATCCAATAGAAGGAAATTCAATTTGCAGATAAAATATGTTCCCCTTACTTTTGTAATTCAGTGCTGGACTCTTAGGTTCAGTACTGGGACCTCTATCTGAAACAGGCAAGTAATTACGTTTTTATCGTTGACACAATTTTTAGAGAATATTTGTAAGTTTAAAAAATCAACACTTAGAAACTTTTTCAGCAAAAAGCAGGCATTGATATCCTATGGAAGGAAATTCAAGTTACTGGTAAGTACGGTTAGAATTACTTTTCAGGATCAGTACTGGGCTCAAAGATGCAGCACTGAGGTCTCTCCTGATAACAGGTGAGTAAATCAGAATTCGTAGTTCGGCTGATTTTAGAGGAATATTTGTAACTTTAAAAAATCGACACAAACTTTTTCACCAAAAAGCAGGCAATGATATCCGATGGAAGGAAATTCAAGTTACTGGTTAGTACGGTTAGAATTACTTTTCAGGATCAGTACTGGGCCCAAAGATGCAGCTCTGAGGTCTCTCCTGATAGCAGGTGAATAAATCAAAATTTGTAGTTCGGCTGATTTTAGATGAATATTTTAAAGTTCCAAAACTCCACACTTAGAAGAATTTCCAAGTGAAACCAGTCAATGTTAGCCTATGGAAGAAAAGTGAGTTGTCAGCTTTTAGGTAAGTACTCGACTGGCAGAATTAAGTTTCTGGGCATAGACTCAGGGGTCTCCCAGGGTCAGGTAGGTACAGTTGGTACACCCTCAGCGGCACAGGTGCAGCCGGGTGCAGAGGTAGTTAGGCCCAATGTTATCCAATGAGA
Source organism: Lissotriton vulgaris (assembly GCF_964263255.1). Lineage (NCBI taxonomy): Eukaryota > Metazoa > Chordata > Amphibia > Caudata > Salamandridae > Lissotriton > Lissotriton vulgaris. The sequence continues at coordinate 1,715,389,149 of NC_141689.1, read as the reverse complement.
GGCAGGGGGTCTTCGGTTGGTGGCTGCTGACTAGGAGGCCATGCGGCTGTTGGAGCTGGGCTCCTGGTCTCTTGCTCCGGGCAAATGGGGGAGTAGGATAGGTCAAAGGTTGCACTGCCAGGGGCACTTGGGCGGCTGGGTGCCGGGTGCTTTTGAGCCGTCGGGCGCTCAAAGTTATTCAATGGATATCTTTGAAAGGGAACAAAGGCTGCAGGCTCGAGACAGTGGATCTTCTGAAGCAACCAACACTTCGAGGGGTAAGTTGGGCTATTGGAGGGTAGGTAGGCACCCTGGAGTTGGGCACAGGAGGCCGGGGGCCCCGGGTGTAGGGGTGTCTTTGCACGTTGGGAAATCTTACCCTCTGCTGGTCGCTGTTGGAGGGGTCCCTGGTTCTGAGTCTGCAGGCGTCATCTGGGTAGTTGAGGAGGGTCCTTGGGCACTGGATTCCAGGTCAGAATCACTGGTGGGACGTCCTCAGGGTATTTGTCCACTCGGGCACAGGCCGGGTTCAGCGGGTGCAGAGTGGGCTGGATTTGCGGTTCCTGGCTGGCACCACGGTGGTTGCTGTTTGAACAGAACCACTGCTTGTGGGATTCCCAGTCTCTAAGAGTGTCAAGGCAGGCAAGTCCTCTGGGGTACTTGAGGTTGATGTCTGCCGGAAACGCTGGGATTTCGCAGGAGCAGGTTCAAGGATCAACAGGCCTGTAGAGCTGGGGCCAAGTCAGTTGGTATTGTCCTCTTGTTAGCAGCTGCATGGCAGGTCTTCTTCTTCTTGGTCTTCTTTCTTGTGTTGAAATCGGGATCTGAGAAAGGAAGGTTCAGGGTGCCCCTAAATACAAATGTTAGGGAAGTTACAGGTAGGGTAAGGGCAGGGACCAATAGGTCCCTGTCTTGGGGTGAGTACAGCCCCTATCCTGCTCCTCGTCTGTGGTAGGGGGGCAGGAGCCTATCTCTGATTGGGCAGGGCTCCCCATCCTCAAGATGGCCTGGGCTTGGAGTTGTGCTTCACCTCGCCTCTCCCACCTGAGGGGTGGAGTGGGTGCAGGCTGGCACACCTCCTTCTCTCACGTAGGGTTTCCCACCAGTCTTCCTGCCGGAGTGGGGGTCAGAACCGGTGGGGGCCAGTTGCGGAGTATAGCAAGTGGTCTGGAGAAGCTCACAGAGGGGGTATGCCTTTAAAGCTTCCCCCTGCCCATCCTGGGGGAGAAGACCTAGCACCTCGCCCAGGATATGCATTGTTGCAGGCCTTGGAGAGCGGGTGGGCTCTCCACCAAGGGGTCCAGCAACATGTCTGCTGTGTGGCAGCCTAGGCAGCCTCTCAGACAAGACGTGGATTGTAGGTTAGGTTTCAGGGGGCATCTCTAAGAAGCCCTCTGTAGTGCATTTAAATTAAATCCCACACTGGCATCAGTGTCGGTTTAATGTGATGAGAAGTTTGATATTAAACTTGTCAGTCTTCAGTGTAGCCATTATGGTGCTGTGGAGTTTGTAATGAGAACCTCCCAACACCATATACTCTTAATGGCATCACTGCACTTACAGTGCCCAGTAATGGCCCTGGGTAATGTAGGGGCACAGCGCTCATGCTCCTGTGCCCACACCACTGGCATAGGGCACCCAGCTAGAGGGATGACTGATATATGCTCGCTGCAACGCAGCTCGGTGGCGCTTACTGGAGGTACCCAGTGGGCTAATTGGACCGTAGCGACACTCAGGATTCAAGGGGAATTAATCTCCCAAATTAAAACGGCCACAGGGCATGTTTCCACACGCCAGCTCAGGCCCCCTCCCTTCACCAGTGTGCAAACGCGCCCTGTGGTGCATTTTAAGAGGTAGTTTTAATCCCCCTGCCCTATTATGTACTAGGGCTTTCAGAGGAGGTAATTCTAATCACAGGGGTACCCCTACGCATAGTGTTCCCAGGTGTATGTAGGTGTTTTAACTGTATTTAAGTCTCTTTTGGCATAGCACTGGCTCTAGGACTGGCTAGTCAGAGTCAGTTACCACCAGTATCCATCTGAATTTTTTTTTTAATTGCACCAAAACCCAAACACTTAGAAATTCACCCTGGCACTCTAATCATTCAGTCACTACCCAAGTACTCATGCACTGAGCCAGACCTTAGCACATGGACTGCTTCAAATGCCTATCCACTATGCATGCAGTCTGTCACTCCCCTTGCACTTCTTCAGTGACCCATTCAGCACCATGTACTAATCTATTCACTGCGCCAAAACCAAAACACCTATATATTCACCCAGGCACTCTCCTTGCTGTACTCTAATCATTCAGTCAGTACCTAAGTACTCATGCAGTGAGCCAGGCCTTAGCACATGGGCTGCTTCAAACTGCTATCCACTAAGCATGCAGTCCTCTAACCACCTACACACTTGTCTTTCACACCTTCAATTACCTAGTCAATATACATACACTTCCAGCAAACACTGTGTCACTCCCCTTGCACTCCTCCAGTGACCCATTCAGCACCATGTATTAATCCGTTCACTGCGCCAAAACCCAAACACTTATAAATTCACCCAGGCACTCTCCTTTCAGTACTCTAATAATTCAGTCAGTACCCAAGTACTTATGCAGTGTGCCAGGCCTTAGCACATGGACTGCTTCAAACTCCTAAACACTATGAATTCAGTCCTCTAACCACCTACACACTTGTCTTTCACACCTTCAATTCCCAAATCAGCATCCATACACTTCCAGCAAACACAGTGTACCCCCCCTTGCACTCATCTAGTGACCAGTTCAGCACCATGTATTAATCCATTCACTGCATCAAAAACCCAAATACTTATAAATTCACCCAGGCACTCTCCTTGCAGTACTCTAATCATTCAGTCAGTACCCAAGTACTCATGCCCTGAGCCAGGCCTAAGCACATGGACTGCTTCAAACGCCTATCCAGTATGCATGCAGTCCCCTAACTAACCAACACACTTATAGTTCTGTACTTATACATTCAACAAAAAAACAATATTTCAGTTTAATATTTTAAAAAACAGAAATTCAGGGCTGTTATTGTTAGCTGGACATTTCACTCGTACAAAACCATTGAAATTCCTCTGCTATAGTTAGTTCTGCTAATTATAACTCGCTCGCCCGCACTCCACTGCTGATGATGTCTCTAATGACATCATTGATGACATCATCCACGTGAAAATCAGATACACCTCTTCATACACTATGTATAACTTTTCATCACTCACTGTAAAATACAGAGTACCATATTTGAATCCATTGACAAGCCAATACAAGTTTCTAAAAACCCACTCAGTGATTCCTAGATCTACACACACATTTAATCACTTACCTATAGATTCACTCATACATGCTGACAGTGATCAATATTTGAATCCATTGACAAGCCAATACAAGTTTCTAAAAACCCACTCAGTGATTCCTAGATCTACACACACATTTAATCACTTACCTATAGATTCACTCATACATGCTGACAATGATCAATAGAACACTATCAAATATACTTATACACCTATATCGACATTACACACCAGCACACATCCTATTCACTTATGCAGTCATACTACTCACTAATGCAAACAATGGGTCATACTTACATTTACTCAGCTACACACTTATATAAACACCACTTCATTTATACAGTAACTCATACTATAAAATCGATATTACAAGTATACAGTTATCCATACAGTCACTCATACAATTACTGAGTCTTATGTATACTTATGTATATACAACAACTGTCACATACACTGCCTTTTATTTGTCTAGTTTGTTGGACAAGTACCGTTGAGAGATATATTTGCTCATCACCACACCCATAAAGATATTCACTCACCCAAACAACTGTTATAACATGTAGTGTTAACCTCATATACCGACTGAATCAACTATTCACACATCTTTGGGCAGTCACATACCCCCAACCGAACCACACACACATTCACTCTCCCATACAAATACTCAGTTAACTAATCAGTAACTAATATAGACTTTCACATAGCTAGTAAACAACTGGTGCAGCAGTTTACACAACAACTGACAACATGACAAAGATATTCACACCGTTTAGTCACTATACAACTATCGACTATATTTAGTGAGACACTATAAATTAGTCAAGTTAACAGTCAATCACACTGCTACTAAATCCTCCATCCAGATATTTATATTTATATATCAACTCATTCTTCAATGCAGATTGCAATATACATAATACATATTTAAATAATGAACCAAACCACATTCACTGGATGATCTCATCAGTGATGTCATTTGAGATGTCATCAGTGATGTCACTGACCATGTCATGAATGATGTAATATGTGACATCATCAGCAGTGGAGTGCGGGCGTGCAAGTTATAAATAGCAGAACTAACTATAACAGAGAAATTTCAATGGTTTTGTAAGAGTGAAATGTCCAGCTAACTATAACAGCCCTGAAAACCTATGATTTTTTCAGTGAATTTCTAAGGTTTGTTAAATACTAATTCCTAACTATAACATGTCTGAAACCTATGTTTTTTTCAGTGAATATATATATATATATATATATATATATATATCAAAAAAGTCAAGGTTTGCCCTTGTGGGGAGTCACACACCTCAGATTCACACCACAGCGTGGGTGGACGCGTGTACATCAGGCGCTCCGCATTTCATTCGCCATACGCGTTTCGAGCAACAGCTCTTGATCACTGGCATAGAGGGGCAGGCAGCAGGTTCAGGAAGAACACATTTTATTTAAACAGTTCGAGTCCCGCCCCAGTGGGCGTTGTCAATGAGGCATGCTGGTAATAGTAGTTCAAATCCATGCCCAGGACTCGTAAAGGTTCTCTCGCCCAGTGGCCCCTGTCCTGCCACTCATTATGGTAAAGTTCCCAGTAGGGTGAAATGTTCAAAACCCCGATGTTGCACGCCACCAATATCACCACGTGCGAGGCTCTGTAGGTCCCAAGGAGTGTCGGCATTCTCCAGCACTCAGGATCCGCCTTCCAGCGTCGGGATTCCCCGCGGCCGAGCGAGCCGCTTAAACATCAAAAAAGTCAAGGTTTGCCCTTGTGGGGAGTCACACACCTCAGATTCACACCACAGCGTGGGTGGACGCGTGTACATCAGGCGCTCCGCATTTCATTCGCCATACGCGTTTCGAGCAACAGCTCTTGATCACTGGCATAGAGGGGCAGGCAGCAGGTTCAGGAAGAACACATTTTATTTAAACAGTTTGAGTCCCGCCCCAGTGGGCGTTGTCAATGAGGCATGCTGGTAATAGTAGTTCAAATCCATGCCCAGGACTCGTAAAGGTTCTCTCGCCCAGTGGCCCCTGTCCTGCCACTCATTATGGTAAAGTTCCCAGTAGGGTGAAATGTTCAAAACCCCGATGTTGCAGGCCACCAATATCACCACGTGCGAGGCTCTGTAGGTCCCAAGGAGTGTCGGCATTCTCCAGCACTCAGGATCCGCCTTCCAGCGTCGGGATTCCCCGCGGCCGAGCGAGCCGCTTAAACATCAAAAAAGTCAAGGTTTGCCCTTGTGGGGAGTCACACACCTCAGATTCACACCACAGCGTGGGTGGACGCATGTACATCAGGCGCTCCGCATTTCATTCGCCATACGCGTTTCGAGCAACAGCTCTTGATCACTGGCATAGAGGGGCAGGCAGCAGGTTCAGGAAGAACACATTTTATTTAAACAGTTCGAGTCCCGCCCCAGTGGGCGTTGTCAATGAGGCATGCTGGTAATAGTAGTTCAAATCCATGCCCAGGACTCGTAAAGGTTCTCTCGCCCAGTGGCCCCTGTCCTGCCACTCATTATGGTAAAGTTCCCAGTAGGGTGAAATGTTCAAAACCCCGATGTTGCACGCCACCAATATCACCACGTGCGAGGCTCTATAGGTCCCAAGGAGTGTCGGCATTCTCCAGCACTCAGGATCCGCCTTCCAGCGTCGGGATATATATATATATATATCTATATATATATATATATATATATATATATATATATATATATATATATCTATATATATATATATATATATATATATATATATATAGATATATATATATATTAAAAACAAACGCCCCGAAGCATTGAAGGGGCACTCTTCCACATTTCAGACCTCATGGTCTTGTATTACCTCGTTGCAGTCTTTTTTTTCGTTGCAATGACAGTCTTGTTATTAAAAAGCCGATGCTTTTCGAGGCATTTCATGCCTCTTCTTCCTGGGCAAACATCAAGCATTGATGGCTCACCATGTTAAATTTCAACTTTTATGTCGATCGCCTTCAAGGGCGGAGCTTAGTGCAGTGTTCATTGAAGCATCTTGGGACTTGTGGTCCCTCACAGTGAGTATAAGTGACACCCTTAGTAGGTTCAATGCTTTGAAATATTGATGCAAGCGGAGCTGGCTCGTCCCACTCCTCAGCCTTCATATTAACGAGTGGTGCTCACTTCCATGGCCTGGCTGCCCTGTATGATTTCTTCATTACAAACAAACGCCCTGAAGCATTGAAGGGGCACTCTTCCACATTTCAGACCTCACTGTCTTGTATTACCTCGTTGCAGTCTTTTTTTTTTTGCAATGACAGTCTTGTTATTAAAAAGCAGATACTTTTCGAGGCATTTCATGCCTCTTCTTCCTGGGCAAACATCAAGCATTGACGGCTCACCATGTTAAATTTCAACTTTTATGTCGATCGCCTTCAAGGGCGGAGCTTAGTGCAGTGTTCATTGCAGCATCTTGGGACTTGTGGTCCCTCACAGTGAGTATTAGTGACATCCTTAGTAGGTTCAATGCCTTGAATTATTGATGCAATGTTCTCATTCCTTTGTAGGATCTGCAACGAAGAACAAACATAATTTGCAAATGAAGTGTGGTGCTGCGCGGAGCTGGCTCGTCCCGCTCCTCAGCTTTCGTATTAACGAGTGGTGCTCACTTCCACGGCCAAGCTGCCGTGTAGGATTTCTTCATTACAAACAAACGCCCTGAAGCATTGAAGGGGCACTCTCCCACATTTCAGACCTCACGGTCTTGTATTACATCATTTCAGTCTTTTTCTTCGTTGCAATGACAGTCTTGGTATTAAAAAGCCGACGCGTTTCGAGGCATTTCATGCCTCTTCTTCCTGGGCAAACATCAAGCATTGACGGCTCACCATGTTAAATTTCAACTTTTATGTCGATCGCCTTCAAGGGCGGAGCTTAGTGCAGTGTTCTTTGAATCATCTTGGGACTTGTGGTCCCTCACAGTGAGTATTAGTGACATCCTTAGTAGGTTCAATGCTTTGAAATATTGATGCAAGCGGAGCTGGCTCGTCCCGCTCCTCAGCCTTCGTATTAACGAGTGGTGCTCACTTCCATGGCCTGGCTGCCCTGTAGGATTTCTTCATTACAAACAAACGCCCTGAAGCATTGAAGGGGCACTCTCCCACATTTCAGACCTCACTGTCTTGTATTACCTTGTTGCAGTCTTTTTCTTCGTTGCAATGACAGTCTTGTTATTAAAAAAGCTGACGTGTTTCAAGGCATTTCACGCCTCTTCTTCCTGGGCAAACATCAAGCCTTGACGGCTCACTATGTTAAATTTCAACTTTTATGTCGAACTCTTTCAAGGGCGGAGCTTAGTGCAGTGTTCATTGAAGCATCTTGGGACTTGTGGTCCCTAACAGTGAGTATCAATGACATCCTTAGTAGGTTCAATGCCTTGTATTATTGATGCAATGTTCTCATTCCTTTGTAGGATCTGCAACAAAGAACAAACATAATTTGCAAATGAAGTGTGGTGCTGCGCTGAGCTGGCTCGTCCCGCTCCTCATTCTTTGTATTAACGAGTGGTGCTCACTTCCACGGCCAGGCTGCAGTGTAGGATTTCTTCATTACAAACAAACGCCCTGAAGCATTGAAGGGGCACTGTTCCACATTTCAGACCTCATGGTCTTGTATTACCTCGTTGCAGTCTTTTTCTTCGTTGCAATGACAGTCTTGTTATTAAAAAGCCGACGCGTTTCCAGGCATTACACGCCTCTTCTTCCTGGGCAAACATCAAGCATTGAGGCTAATCATGTTAAATTTCAACTTTTATGTCGATCGCCTTCAAGGGCGGAGCTTAGTGCAGTGTTCATTGAAGCATCTTGGGACTTGTGGTCCCTCACAGTGAGTATTAGTGCGAGTTATAATTAGCAGAACTAACTAAAACAGAGAAATTTCATTGGTTTTGTAAGAGTGAAATGTCCAGCTAACTCTAACAGCCTTGAAACCTATGATTTTTTCAGTGAATTTCTAAGGTTTTTTAAATTCGAATTCCTAACTATAACATGTCTGAAACTTATGTTTTTTTTAGTGAATATATATATATATATATATATATATATATATATATATATATATATATATATATATATATATATATATATATATATATTCACTGAAAAAGCCATAGGTTATAGACCATATATAGTTAGGAATTAGCATTTACAAAACCTTAATTTACTTGCACAAAACCATTGAAATTCGCATATATAGTTAGTTGCGCTAACTATATATCGCGCACCCGCAATCCACTGCTGATGATGTCACATATTACATCATTCATGACATGGTCAGTGACATCACTGATGACATCTCAAATGACATCACTGATGACATCACTGATGACATCTCAAATGACATCACTGATGACATCATACAGTGACTGTATGTTTCTGTAAAGTTAAATTGTGTCTTACATATTGAAGAATGAGTGGATATATAAGTGTCTGGATGAAGGATTTAGTAGGTGCATGACTGACTGTATGAGAGAATGATTAAACGTGTCTCACTGAGTGCATGGGTTAGTGACTAAACTGTCTTAATTTGCGCATCATTATGTCTGTTGTTCTGTAAACTGCTGCATGTGTTAATCAGTAGCTATGTGAGTAACTATATGGGTTATTGATTGGTTGCCCAAGTATTTGTATGGGAGACTGAGTGTGTGTGTGGGTGGCTGGGAGGTGTATGACTCTGTGCATAGATGTGTGAGCAGTTGATTCACTAGATGTATGGGTTCAAAAGTGCATGTGGAAACAGCTGCATGGGCGGTTGACTGTCTGCATGAGTGTATTGGTGAGTGAATTGATATCTCAGTGCTACATGTCAAAGTAAGTACATATGTAAAACAGAGTACATGTGAGAGTTGACATATATAAATAACTGTGCATTAGAGCCAGTGAATGTGTGAGTGGCTGTATGGATCATTGTGAACTTGTATCAGGGATTGTATAAGAGAGTAAATATGTGTTAGTATATGTTTGAATAAGTAAGGTGTGTATAACTGTATAGTTGAGGAAATGGATGTGTGATTGATTCTTTGCATGACTGACTAGGTGTGTGAGTAACTCCATGGATGAGTGACAGTCTGTGTCTGTTTACACTGAGTGTATCTAAGGTTAAATTAGAGTATGAAGAGGTTCATCGTATAATCACATGAATGATGTCATCAGTGATGTGATCAGTGATGTCAAATGAGATGTCATCAGTGATGTCATCAGTGATGTCATTTGAGATGTCATCAGTGATGTCATCAGTGATGTCATTTGAGATGTCATCAGTGATGTCATCAGTGATGTCACTGACCATGTCATGAATGATGTAATATGTGACATCATCAGCAGTGGATTGCGGGTGCGCGATATATAGTTAGCGCAACTAACTATATATGCGAATTTCAATGGTTTTGTGCGAGTACATTAAGGTTTTGTAAATGCTAATTCCTAACTATATATGGTCTATAACCTATGGTTTTTTCAGTGAATTTCAATGGTTTTTTAATAGCAAATATGAAAAGCTGTAAAATGTCAAGTACGTGGTAGGTGCTTTGAACGCTGCCCCCCCCCCTCCTCTTTTCTTTTAAAAATTGGAAGAAACAAAAAGTATTCCCTTCCATAAATAACCCAAGACTTTTATTTTGTTATGGCAAGGGAACGAAATAGAGAATAAACTATAGTTGGTCACCATGGGGTTTAAAGAAGGGATGGTTCTTCACCAGATTAGATATTTACCCAGACCCTCATTCTCCAATGTGATGAACTAGGCTAAAATTCTTCTGGTGCCTGCACCCTGTCACAGAATATCACCCTAAAACATGGAATCTCCCAAACACCAGATTGAGTTGAACCCCACAGTAAGCCTTATTTCTTCAGGGCCTCAGAATTTCTTTTGCTTTGCTCATGGAAATTGTGGGATATAGGAGAGATAAGGTGTCACCATTAAGACAGGGTAGTATTTAAATTTGCATATCAATTATGTTAAACCTTTTAGACATATGATATGCTAGCTTGAACTTATGCTTTACATTTGAAGCCGAATTCAACAGCTTAAGTAAGTAGGTTTTCGTAGTTATAACTTTAAAGGGTGATCTAGCAAGCTGTAAAGATTTTATAAAAAAGTGGAGCGTATTTAGTTTTTTAATGTACATGTTTATGAAACGATTACACAAATGAAACATTTGTGAGTTTTAAATTTCCGGAGAAGTATAATTCACCAATAGCTTTCTCTGTAGATGTTTTTCCATTAACAATCCCAGTTCCATCACCCGCCCAGGATATCACTACTGTTAGTTGTCATTGTTGCTTCTGTTTTAATAAAAAATGTTTTAAGGTGTTTACTGTTTTTGTTGCGATGTATATATTTATAAGTTATTAAAGTGTTATAATCCTACTAATTTTTTATCGATTATTGCTCTTTGAGATATTCCCTGTCTACAAACAGAGAAGAATAGGAATATTCTGTCTCCCTTTGCAGATAGTGAAGGATAGGTAATGCGGACTTTTGTCCCCCGTTGGAATCCGTCATGCCTGTTTTTCTCCCCACTGATTGATTGATTGGCTGGACATTTATTGTTCAAAGAATAGTTCTTTCGAGGTATTCTCTGTTTGCAAATAACGTGGAATAGAAATATTCTGTCTAGTCTTTGCAAGTAGTGAAGGGTGGGTAATGCGGACCTTTGTCCCCCGTTGTAATCTGTCCTGCCCATCTACTCCCCACTGATTGATAAACTAGTTCCACCCGGACCATTTATTAGAGGTACATCATCTGGCTCAACCGGAGGGTACCCCTAATTAAGAAGACATATGTAAAATACGAAGTAATCACTGTATCCTGTTAAACAGAAACTTTAGCATGAAACACATTTGAAAAGGAAGGGAAAGAAATCAAACAAAATCAGTAGGCCACTGATGAGTTTTTGACTTCGCTAGAAATAAGAAACATGAAAGTGGTGAGAGAAGCCAAGCTTGACGTTACGGCAGCCACGAGGTAGCTAGGCTCCGCCACCCCCCCACTGCTCAAAGCATGTCTGTCCCACCGCCCGCCACGCCCAATAACGGTAACATGAAATAGATACAAATCAGCAGATACCTACCCCCATTCCGGAAACTCCCGAAGTACAACAGGTCCACAGTTATGCCCATCCGGAAGATGAGGCCTCGACACGTGCAGGGCGGGGCCCGACTAGCCGCCATCAGCCGGAGAAGTCGTGGAATGGTCGGCCCAGAATGTACTGGTCCTCCCATCCTCTTCTGGCGCCCTGCAGGCCACGGGGGGGATATCTTGCACACGCCACCGACCCCCCCCCCTCGTATCTCCTGGTCTGGCCCCGGCTTGGTATGAGCTCCCCGATCGGCCCTGAAGCGGCGCCCTGCAGGCCACGGGGGGGGATGTCTTGCCTATGCCTACGACCCCCCCTCTTCTTTCTTCAATAATGGCTGCGACAACAGTGGGGGGGATGTCTTGCACATGCCACCGACCCCCCCCTCCCCTCGTATCTCCTGGTCTGGCCCCGGCTTGGTATGAGCTCCCCGTTCGGCCCTGAAGCGGCGCCCTGCAGGCCACGGGGGGGATGTCTTGCCTCTGCCTCCGACCCCCCCCTCTTCTTTCTTCAATAATGGCTGCGACAACAGTGGGGGGGATGTCTTGCACATGCCACCGACCCCCCCCTCTTATCGCCTGGTCCGTACATCACGGATATCAACGCCAGGTGTCGGCGTGGGGTGCGCTGGGAGGGAGAGGCGGCGCGAACGAGCCTCTCCCACCCCCCCAGGTGGGGGCCCCTCAGCTGCACCCCCAACGCTCCACTCACCCAACAAAAGGTCTCGTCCACTATTGCGAGGCAATGATGCTCCGCTCAACCAGCAGGGGTCTCGTCCACTGTTGCGGTGCAACGGCGCTTCTGAGTTCAGCTAGAAAATGAGTCCTGCGTCCAAAAACGTTCTCCTCGACTTTGAAGATTCTATAAGAGCCACGGGGCCCCCGACCCCCGCAGACAACCCCGATGGGGAATGACTGCCATGATCACCCACGGGACGACCACGATGTAGCCACGGGACGTCGGCTCGCTCATGCCGGCGCCGGCCTCAGTCTTGAAATGACCAAAATCCTGCAAGACTACCAACTTGATCAGTTCCGGTGGGACACCAGTATGACCCGGTAGGAGGGATTGTTGCCTCCCACCCCACTTTCACTGATGATTCATGTCGCCAGTCCCCTCTGCTACCCTTCAACGAAAACTTTTGGACTGCCGAAAGAGGTCCCGGTCCAACCATGAGTTGGTGGAGACATTTTGACTATACTTGGACCTTCCTGACCTCACCCAAAATGGCGCCGGTACAAATGAAACTCTCAACTCCTTGTTGTGCCCCGATTGCTCAGCCTTGATATCATGAGATATGTATGCAGTTTTTAGCACATGAATTGATATGGGATAAGACTGATTATATGTTCGGACAATGAATTGATCCGGGATGGGTATTGGTTATACGTTCGAACAATGAATTGACATGTCACGGGTACTGATTACACGTTCGGAAAATGAATTGATATTAAGTTCTAATGCATCATTGATTACTGTATTTATTGAAGGTTCGAATTGTCGACACTTTTGGTACTTGCTCACAATGAATTATCGATATGATTTTGTTGCACTTGTCGCACTTTTTACTATGAAATCAACGACCACTTACTCTGTTATGTTTTCCACAAATAAATACCCCCCCCCCCATTTACAGTTCCAGCCTGCTCCGTGGCCGGCCCACGGGGTTGTAGGCCCGTATTTGTGACCCAAAATTTTTATTAAAGGTTTTTGAAAAAGCAAACGTAGTTGTAACGCGTAGATTGGTAAGTTTCGAATAAATGGCCACTGTTTCCGATATTAAAAAAAAAAAAAAAAAAGCAGGTGAAATGAAGCAGCTCGATTATTTAAGGGTTAAAAAGTATAGTATGCAGAAACATTGCAAATATGAATGGTCCAGGTTTGTTGTATGTGTTTTTAATTTTTGTACAGCATAAAGCAATCAATAAAGATCCTGGTATTTAGCCTCTACTTTATATGCTACCTGTATTAGGGAAGTTGTTTTAAATGCCCCTAAGCCACCCCGAAGGAATGTCACCTGGCCCCCCTAGTACGAACGAAAACGACCCCGTACCACTGTAGGTTATCTCTCTTCCTCAAAGGAGAGCACGAGCTCGCCCCCACTTTACACCGACTGCCCTTTGTTTTGACCCTCCCCTGCACACGATCCGTAATGCCACACTTGGGCGACCTATGCTATCCACAGGCCTCCGATAATTATCTCTCCCACATTACCGGTCCCCCCTGGGCTTAAACGCCGAGATGGTAGGGACTGCATCCCGTGGAGATAGGCCGAGTATGTAGTAAGTAAAAGCCTTTTCGGGTTTATGCGCGCTGATGTGTTTTAAACGCTGCCCCCACCCCTTCTTTTTCCCTCTTTTCTGCAGGTCACTTCGGAACGTCGATTAAAGTACGGAAAAATGGTGACTTAACGGGCGATGGGATGGGAAAAAGGGTTTGAATATGGTGCCTATACACAACGAGCAAACAATGACTATGTCTCTCTCTGAACCCAGCGCTTGGGAGGGCAGCCTGAAGCAGAAACTTGACGGGTTATTACAGGATGACAACATATGACTTCGCTTGGCACCCCGAATAATACAACCAAGAATGACGTGCACCAATGAATAAATTCCTACGTTTAACTAAATAGGGAAAGTTTAAGGAATATTCCGAGGTGAGGTTTACCCAAGTACCCTCCGTCTGGAGGACTAGGAATGTTGCCAATGTTTTAGATTTACCACCTCCTTCTCGCACCCTCATAGACATGAAACTCAAAGCTGCCCCATTGTTCTCCCGACTGACACCTACCGTTGCCTCAGCCTGGAAACCCATTCGCTAAAAATGATTTGAAGATCCCCCCTGAGTATTAGCCCAACCAGGTTAGTTCCCGACCAATTGACAAAGGTGTAAGTATTTGCAACCAAAGCCACCAGCGAAGGCAGCCGACGATACGAGAGAAGAAAAAGGTAAAAAGAGCTCAGCCCCCAGATGAATTAAGTAGGATGCTAAGGATGCGCAGCATGCAGAAAGAGATCTTTTTGGCCAGCAACTGTTCTATGTTTTGTCTTGGATTTTTGTATATAATACATGTACTGTCTCCCCCCGCCTGAGTTTGTGTGTACGTAATGTATGGATCTACGTCGTCCCTCTGCCTGTGTTTCCATATTACTTGACCCCTGCTGTTCTGTGTTGTGTGCGCACTAAATGGCCTATTATTGTACACGTCTCTCTCTCTCGCTCTCTCTCTCTCTCTCTCTCCCTCTCTCTCTCTCTCTCTCTCTCTCTCTCTCTCTCTCTCTCCATGTCGTACGTGTACCGACACAGGACCGCGGGCCAGAGGGCACGCCGGGGGGAGCCCAAGGCCTAAACATGCGGTCCATGGTAGCAAGAAATTCTTAGTGCAAGGCGCAGCTTCCCGGAAACGATCCAGAGCGCGGCGCGCAGCGCGTAACGTAAGCATAACAGGTCATGTGACTTGTTAATAAAACTTTTCATTGGTTCATTTTACTTTTGATTTCCTAATGATGGAAGGCTTGATCATATGACCTAAAAATAACACTTTTCATTGGATTAAAACATTTTTTTTTCCCAAACGATAAAAGACCCACCTTTTTTTTTCTCACTCGGCAATCAAAAAAGGTTCCGTTAGATGACAACAGAGGGGACAGGCAACAAGAACCATCACTCAAAAAAGGGGAGGGCAAGTTCTTCCCTATCGGGTCACGTTGGGGCTCCACCGGAACTCATCGAATTGATAGTCTACAGTGTTTCTGGAAGTTTCAGACTAAAGCTGGCGTCAGCATGAGAGCACCACCATCTCGTAGCTCCGTCGTGGCCATTCCGCAAGCAATCATGGCAGCTGCTCCCCACCGCAAGCCTGCGGGAGTCGGGGGCCCCCAAGACATTTGTAGAATCTTCAAGGCTGAGGGGACGCTTTCGAGAATGGAGCCCAAGCCCTAGCAGACAAGCGTCCGAGTTCCAAGGTGTCCCAGGGCCATTTTAGTGGACCAGGCCCAAATCCGAAGAGCCGGCCGCCATTTTAAGAGTCCTGTGGCAGCCGCCTATCGCTGCACCGCAAGAGTGGGAGCAACTCAACTACATGGTGAGCGAGACGCTGTAGCCGCAAGAGCGGGCGGTAAACAGCTGAATGGCGGAAAAGGCACAGGGTAGCAAAAGCGGGCAGAATAGCAACTGAAACGGTAAAGGGGCGCCCCGCTACAGCAGACGAGCCTCCACCTGGGGAAGCCCGTTCACGCCGCCTCCCCCCCCCCCACCCCGGGGAGCCCCACGCCGTTTTTCGGAGCAGCATTGTAGGATACCAAAACCAGTGCGGCAACTTACTGGACATCACCTGGGTGCCGTCCAGATCTCAGCGCGTTCTGCTGCCTTGAGACTATTCGCACAACAGACCGCAACTGACGAGGCACAGTGCAGCAAAAGCGGGCAAGTACCATGAGTGACGTTAATTCGATCTTTCAATAGTACAGTAATCAATAACACATCAGAACTTAATATCAATAGGGATGTCCAAATGTTCAATCAATTCTCGTCCCTGCTCGCCATGTGCTTCAAAACTGCATACGTATCTCGTGATATCAAGGTTGGGCAACCAGTACACAACAAGGAGTTACGAGTCCCATTTATACCGGCGCCCTTTTGGGCGCGGCCGGGCAGGTCCAGGATATAGTCAAACATAACAAATGAGGCTGACGTCTCTGAAGCAGTTGACGCACAGCAGGACATAGTAAATAAACATGAAGTCTCTGAAGCTGTTAACTCACTGCAGGACAAAACAAGTGAACCTGAAACCTCTGGAATAATTGTCGTTCAGAAGAACAACACACAAAACTCTGTAGTGTCTGAGGAAAGTAAAACAGAAGGGCACTGTAGTTTCAGACACACTTAACACTAATGACTTAACAAAGATATCGTCTGTCTATGAAGCAGCTGTCATGTTCACAGAATTGACAAAGAAGTGTGCTGACACCAATGCTATTAAGAAACACAAGGAAATCCCTAACGCATCAGCATTCCCGGAAGAGGTTGACACAGATGACATCTTAAGGAACAAAGAAAGACAAATTAAGGATGAGAAAGTTATCACTTTAGTTTTTTCATCAGCTAGCAACAGCAGCAAACACATTGTAATGGAGCTTAGAGAGGCTATGGATGGGTGAATAAATTATCAAAAGAAATGGCGACTCCCCCTTTAGCAGATTAGCTAAATCTTTGCGTAATTTGGGCATAAAAGTTATATTATTGTTGTTGTTGTTGTTATGGTTATAGTTCTGGTTAATTTCCATTCAGAGTGTCCTACACAGCACCACTCTAGGTAAACACTACTTTATGTAAAACCTGGGACATAGCACTCATTGAAATGTTTGTGATCTTTCCTGTTAAGTTGCATCGTAATTTATTTTAACGATTCCATATAAAGTCATGCATAAAAATGAATACACAGACACAAATAACATGTGTATCCAAAAACAAAATACAGATTTCGGCCTCAAATATTGCCTCTAGTTTTCAAAGGCAAATTTCTGTGGAAAACATGCACATTAAGGGTTGCCGTTCCTTAAACCTTTGTTTTTAAAAAAAAATTGGAAGAAACAAAAAGTCTACCCTTCCATAAATAACCCAAGACTTTTATTTTGTTATGGCAAGGTAACGAAATAGAGAATAAACTATAGTTGGTCACCATGGGGTTTAAAGAAGGGATGGTTCTTCACCTAGGGGCCGTCCACAACTCAGCACGTTGTGCTGCCTTGGAACTATTCGCACAACAGACCGCTACTGACCATTGTTGCTTCTGTTTTAATAAAAATTTTTTAAGGTGTTTACTGTTTTTGTTGCGATGTATATATTTATAAGTTATTAAAGTGTTATAAACCTACTACTTTGTTGGAGTGCTATATATTTTTAATGTGACACATAATTGTGAAGACTTTGATGTACGAAATGGCATCCCTGGAATCTTCCGCTTCAGGCTCGGTCCCACACACCCTTACAGTGAGAATCCCCTCCCCAATCACAATACAGGATCGTTATCAGATAGTAGGAACGCGTGTGGTGTGACGGATCTCATGGGGTGGGGGCCTTGATCTACTGTAACTCCTTTGAAGAGGGGTGATTCTTTACAGTTGGGGCCATAAACTACATCCGCAGGGCTAGGTGATAGCTTGGGACCGGCCTGGACAATCGGACACAGAGGAAGAGGCGTGTCAGAGGGTGCAGTAGTGAATAGGGTGAAAGGGTGGTGTCGGGCGGGCACAGGGTGTGATTCTCAGGGAAGAGCAGCGCAGATGGGGGGAGGTTTATGGGCCATGCATAAGACAGAGAGCGGGGGTGACCAGTGCGTGGGGGAGATGCTTGCGAGGGTGGGGAGCCATGCTGAGGATCGGCGGCGTTCAGAGAGTGGGTCTGGTCAAGGCATCTACAATGGCTGCCGTGCACGACAAAAGTGTGGCATTGGAAAAAAAGCAAGATGGCGCAGACAATGTTTATCAATACGAATTAATTTATAACAATTATTTTTAACAATATATTTACTCGCAGTGTCAAAATGGCGGTCAACACTTCCTGATTTCCTTCGAATCGAACGTTAACAGACGTCACGATCGGCGTCGTGCAGAGAGTGGGTCTGGTCAAGGCATCTAAAATGACTGCCGTGCACGACAAAAGTGTGGCATTGGAAAAAAAGCAAGATGGCGCAGACAAGGTTTATCAATACGGATTAATTTATAACAATAATTTTTAACAATATATTTACTCGCAGTGTCAAAATGGCGGTCAACACTTCCTGATTTCCTTCGAATCGAACGTTAACAGACGTCACGCAGCAAAAAAAAAAAAAACGCTCACGGGCAGCCGCTGGAAGACAAGTATAAACATATATGAGCATCCTCAGCCACCCTCAGAAAACATAGGGGGTCAGGATACGTCTCCCGTACCCCCTTATACCCATTTCCCACATTGTTTTTCCTCCATCTTGTAATTTAATTCAAACGAAACACAATTTTAAAAAAAAAAATGTTTGGCCCCGCGGGGCACTTTAATATCCCCCTCATCATTCCTAGGGGGTCAGAAGGGGTCTACCTTGCCCCCTTTCCTTCATTTCCCCCTTCGTTTTGGCCTCCTCTTGTCTCTCGATCCTACCGAGAGACAAGATGGCGGCCGCTACGGACTGTTTAGAATGTTGACAGACACCGGAGAGCCAATCAGCTTCGCTTCGCAAAGCTCCGTTACGCGAAAAGTACGCGAACTGGAGCGCTATCCGGTACACTGTCACAGATATTTCTGTTTTTTTAAACGTTAATTTCTCAAAATCCACTGGAGCACATATATTGAGACCCAGCAAAGGCACATCGGGCTAACAGTCATTACAATTTTGCCAAGTTTCGTGCAAATCCATTCAGCCGTTCGAGCTAAAAGTGAGGCCAAACGCCCTACGGAAAAATGAATGGGAAAAACGCGTTTTGGGACCCCCCTTTGTTCTCGGCCCCCCCTTGATGGAACCCCCCCAAATTTATAGGGGCTGCTCAGAAACAAAATGTGCCATTTTCCTGAAGATTTCAGGCGATTCTGTCTACAAACGCCAAAGTTATTAGGCATAGAATTTTCAAAAGTTCCATAGAGAAAAAATCCTAACTATATATACCTACTGGCGACCGCCAGTAGGTAATATATATATATACATATATATATTTGTAATTTAGGGTGGCATCATTGATGTCATCAGTGTGGTCACTGACCATGTCACAAGTGATGTAATTTGTGAGGTCATAGACGGTACATTGCGGGGCGCGAGTTGTAGTTAGCTCAGCTAACTATAATTGCTAAATTTCACCAGTTTTTTGCGAGTGAAATCTGAGCCTAACTTTAATGTCCTTGTAACCTTTGTTTCTGTATATATATATACCAGTATATTACCTATTGGCAGTCTCGAGGAGGTAGTTATATAATTTAGGACTTGATTTCTGTTAAAAAACTGTTCTTCAGTTACCTAAATGTAAATGTAAATGTAAATGTAAATGTGTGAGACTTGTAAAGCGCACTGTTGCCCGTGAGCGTCCTGGCGCTGAAGACCGCTGGGTAACCCGTCCTGGCTTTCCCTGTGAGATTGTCCCTTTTGGGTATCTCCAAGGTGAAACCAGGCATCCCAGGCGTCTGTGGGGGGCCAGGGTACAGATGAGGCAAGCTTAATGCCCAGAGTTGCCGAGTGTGATCCCTGGTTAGAGTAGGCACCGAGGCGAGAAGTATCGAGTCCGTTGACCCTGGTCCACAACCCTGCCGCGTCGGGAATTGAACCCTGGTCCCGGGCCGTTCTCTGCTTCTGGGTCTGCCGCCTCTAACCAGTGAGCCACACCACTCCATCCTATATGTTTGGACCGGTTTAAGAATCTTCAGGAAATGTTCCAAAACAATTCAACGCAACCTTTAGCTTCTGTGTGGAAAGATTCAGGGTGGGCATCAAGCGGGGGCCAAAAAAAGGGAGGCCCCAAAACACATTTTCCTCATGTTAATTCCCATAGGAGTTTTGAACATGGCTACAGCCTGATCTGCTGGACGGAATTACATTAACTTTGACAGAAATGTAGATTTTTTTCTGCCGATCATGCTTTTTGAGATTTGGTGTAAATCCATTAATTAGTTCTAGAGATAATAACTGGAAAACAAATAAATATGTATAGGGATGTAGAGCCTCTGCTGATCCACAGCCACATGCCCAGCAAAGTCCTGATTGGCTGGCAGCACCTTCACAGAAAAGTTGCAACTGCCATTTTGTTTGTTGAGAAAATGGTCCCTAGAGCTGAAAATAAACTTGCTAATTGAATGAAGGGGTCAGGGTAGAGGTACCCTGAACCCAAGTGCATGTTAGAGGGGTTTATAAAAAATGTCTCCCTGTGCAGGAAATCTGCGGATCTCCAGCTGTGTTCAGGGTAACCTCTGTCCACTGCAAATGCAGTTCATCAGAGACCCCAACCCCTTTGTCTATCACTCTGAAAACACACCTCCTGGCACACTACTAGTTGGAGAATGGAGTCCACTTGGTTGCTGAGGGTCCTTGGGGGACGGGAGCTCCTCCTATTACCTCCAGTTAGTCCCACACACTTGGATTGCTGAAAGGTCCTTGTGGGCAATGTTGCCCTCTCTCCAACACTCTGCAAACATACCTTATAGTGCATTAGTGGTTGGAGAATGAAGTCCCCTTAGATGCTTAGGGTCCTTGGGGCCAAGAACCCCTTCTGTTACCTGCAGTAATTCCCATAAAAGTGGGGTTGCTTAGAGCTTGTCAGAGGCTCACCCCCTTTCTCCACCACTCTGCGAACGCACCGTTTGGCACACTACTTGTTAGGGGATGAAGTCCCTTTGGGAGCTGAGGGTCCTAGGGGGCCAAGAAAACCTCCTGTTACCACCAGTAAGTCTCACACAGCGGAATTGACGAGAGCTGGTCGGTGGACCCACCACCTTTCTCCACCACTCTGCAAATATGCCTCCTGATGCACTACTGGTTGGGAATGAGCCCCCTTGGATGCTGAGGGTCCTTGGGGGCCAAGAATGCCTCCTGTTACCGCCAGTAATTCCCATGCAGCAGGATTGCTGAGATGTCATTGGAGGTCCCACCCCCTTTCTCAACCACTCTGCAAATGGGCCTCCTGGCCAATACTTAAATAAATTGAGCCAGAGATTTCTGGTGCTCAGCACCAGCATTTGATCATCAGCACCAGCGCTTTTCATGAGCATCAGTTAAGGACACATTCATTTACCAGGAGATTAAATGACTTGTCCAGAATCACAGGATGTCGAGGCGATGCGGGACTCGAACCTGGTTCCCCAGCTCCCAAGTTGGCAGCCCTGGCCATAATGCCACATCCTCTCTCCACTTTCATAGTTACTGTTTATGAAAAGCTAACAGGAGAAATGGGCTGTTGCAAGCTGCCTCCTGATGAGAACCAAAGCACTTATATTTTTACAAATTATCCACCACTCCTGGTGCACTAATGGTTTCAGGATGAAGTCTAGGGATCTAGGGATCAGCGTGCTGGTAAACTCTGCTCTGCCGGTGGTTGGCAGAGTTCCTGCTGAACTCCGCAATCCAATTGTAGTGGCAAAACTCTGTAAACTCCATCAGCGGCGTGGAGTTTAACACCCATCCCTATCAGAGACACACACACATACTCACAGACTCACAGAGACAGCCTCACTCATACTCTCTTATACTCACCCACCCACTTTAAATCCTACTCAGACACTCGTACACCCACTGAGATACTCATAAACGCACTCACACATGTAATGTCAAAGGTTAGTGGTTACAGTGAGGAAATCATTTTTTGTAAAAACCTTACAAATTCACTTAGAAAACCAAAGGTTAGAGTGATGGTATAGTTAGGAAATAGAATTTTCTTTAACATAGAAATTCACTGAAAAAAAACCCAAAGGTTACACAGATTTTATAGTTAGGAAATAGAATTTTTTTTAAACCTTAGAAATTCACTGAAAGTTTACAGGGACGCTATAGTTAGGCTCATATTTCACCTGTGCAAAATCAGAGAAACTCAGCAGTTATATATAGCTAAGCTAACTATAATATATCCGCTGCAATATGCTTCTTATGACCTCACATATTACATCACTCAAGACATAACCAGTGAAATCACTGATGACATCACTATCACATCTCAAATGATATCACTGATAACATCAATGATGACATCATCCACAGAACCACCCACACACCCACTTAACCTCCATACATTTCATACACCCACTCCTACACAACCACTGGCATACCCATTCACAGATCCATAAACACACTCACATACCTACTCACTGATCCATAGAGGTACTCACACATCAACTTACCCCTTTAGCCAATAACGCAACCACTAACTCAAATATATAGCCACTCGTGCACCTACTCACTAATACAGCCACTCACACATTCAGTCATGAAAACATAGTCTTACATATCCACTCACACACCTATTCAGCTACTTAGACACTGAATCAGTCACCCATACAGCTACTCATACACCTACTCACTCACTTATACAGTCACTCACAAAGCTAATCACTCACCCAGACAGTTACTCACACACCCATTCACTTACATATAATAACACATGTACTCAGTTACCTATATAGTCACAGAGTCAAGCACATACTCTCCTATACAACCACTCTCACACTAATTCACTGACCCATATAGCCATGCACACATCTACTCACTAATGCATACACCATAGTATGCACTATGTCACATACCCATACACACACTTATGCACCTACTCAGTTACCCATTCAGCTGCTCATGCACTACCTCATTCACCATTATAGCCACTAAGACACCCACACACCCACCTATACAACCACTCATTCACCCTTTCCTTCACCATTATAGACACCCACACAGACAATTATTTAATCATGCACCCACTGGCACACCCAGTTGCTCATCCATACAAAAACATATACACCCACTCACTCATTTATACAGTCTCCCACATACACTCTTACTTTCTGTACACCACTTATACGCCCACTCACTTTCCCATACAGGTACTCCTTCAGCCACTTACCTTAGTATATATGTTTAAAACTCAGCAACATTTAGAACACTAAAAATCACTGGATAATGTTATCAGTGATGTCATTTGTGATGCTATCAATGATGTCATCCATGATGTCATATCAGAAGTCAACAGTGATGTCACTGACCATGTAATGAGCTTGTAATATTTGAGATCATAAGCAGTGCATTGCGGGAGTGGGAGTTATAGTTAGCTCAGCTAACTATAATTTCAGAATTTTACTGGTTTTGTCAAACTAAAACTGAAGCCTAACTATAACTTCTCTGTACTGGCAGTAGGTTGTTATAGTTAGGACCATGTTTCCATAGGAAACATGTTTTTTTGACTTGCCGATATCTTTGGTGCTGTTTGACAAATCTTCATGGTATTTTCAAAATGTTTGGTGATTTTTGTTGCGCATGGAGTGTTTCGGGGTGATCTGTCAAGCAGGGGCCAAGAACAAGGGGTTCAATATTTTCTCTCTCTCTCTCTCTGTACATTTATATTCACTGAGAAAAACCATAGGTTTAAGGGCTGTTATAGTTAGCTGGACATTTCACTCGTACAAAACCATTGAAATTCCTCTGTTATAGTTAGTTCTATGAACTATAACTTGCGGGCCGCAATCCACTGCTGATGATCACATATTATATTATTCATGACATGGTTAGTGACATCACTGAGGACATCACTGATGACATCTCAAATGACATCACTGATTACATCAATGATGACATCATCCAGTGAATGTGGTTTGGTTTGATATTTAAATATGTATTATTATATAAATAGCAATCTGCATTGAAGAATGAGTGAATGTATTAGTGTCTGGATGAAGTATTTACTAGCTGTATAATTGACTGTTTAAGTGACTAATTTAAAGTGTCTCACTAAATATATGAGTTAGTGACTAAACTGTGTGAATGTATATATCACTCTGTCTGTTGTTGTGTAAAGTGCTGCATCAGTTGGTTACTAGCTACATGAAAGTTTATATTAGAAATTGATTAGTTAGGTAAGTATTTGTATGGGACAGTAAATGTGTGTGTGATTGGGTGGGGGTGTATGACTGCAAAGATGTGTGAATGGTTGATTCACTAGGTATATGAGGTTAAGAGTGCATGTGGAAACAGTTGTTTGGGTGAGTGAGTATGTTTATTGACTGTGTTGATGTGCAAATATATCTCTTAGTGATACATGTGCAACGAAGTAGAAAAAATAAAAGGCAGTGTATCTGACAGTTGTGTATAAAAAACTATACATAAGAGTCAGTGATTGTGTAAATGAATGTATAAAATAATGATTTGATAAGACACTTAGGGGCTCATTAGGATTGCGGTTAATCCGCATCCTCCGGGCCGGCAGAAGCCACCGCCGGCCCGGAGGATGCGGATTAACCGCTGAGGACAGAAAAAAGACCCCCCGCCAGATTAGGATGGCTGGGGGATCTTTTTTCCATCCGCCGCTTTTCCACCGCGGTCGCCTTCCGACCACAGCGGAAAAGCTCTAACATGGCTGGAGGTGTCTATCAGACACCGCCAGCCATATTAGGATGTCGGCGGTCCTATGCCTTTCCACGGCGGCATTTCCGCCGTAGAAAGGCATACAGACTTTTCTTTGGGGGCCCGTTGCTGGCCCCCATGAGTGAAGGGGGGTGGGGGGTGCACATGGGGGGTACCTATGGGACCCACCTGCCTTTGCGTGCACGAAGCGGCAGGCACCACGCGGAGCCTGCAGCTTCGTGCACGCAAAGGAAAACATGTTTTTTAACATTGCGACGTGTGCTGCTTCAAGCATCACCGTCGCAATGTTAAATATACAGGATGTGACCGCCAGGGTGGCGGTCACATCCTAATCAGCACGGAGGGACCGCCGCTGCCCCTGCGGATGGTCTCTCCTCCTCTGGGGTGGCGGACGGACGCAGGTTCGTCCGCGATCCTAATAGGCAAGCACCCGCCGCAATGTTAAATATACAGGATGTGACCGCCAGGGTGGCGGTCACATCCTAATCAGCACAGAGGGACCGCCACTGCCCCTGCGGATGGTTTCTCCTCCTCTGGGGTGGCGGACGGACACAGGTCCGTCCGCCATCCTAATAGGCCCCTAAGTACGAGTTACTATCTGTATAAATAAATGAAGTAGTGTTTGAATAAGTGTGTAGCTGAGAAAATGAGATCAATAGTTTATGTAAGTGAGTAGGATGACTGTATAAGTGAGTAGGATGTGTGCTGGTGTGCCAAAGCCGATATAGGTGTATAAGTGCATTTGATAGTGTTCTCTTAATTTGTAACATCATGTATGGGTCAATTTATAGGTGAGTGGTTAGACGTGTGTGCAGACCTAGGAATCACTGAGTGGGTTTTTAGAAATTTGTATTGGTGTGTCAATGGTTTCAAAAATGATACTTTGTATTTTATACTGAGTGATTAAAGGTTATAGTACTGTGTGATGAGGTGTATCAGTGTGTCACGTGGATGATGTCATCCGTGATGTCACTGACCATGTCATGAATGATGTAATATGTGACAGCATCAGCAGTGGATTGCGGGCGCACGAGTTATAGTTAGTAGAAATAACTATAACTGAGAAATTTCAATGGTTTTGTACAAGTGAAATGTCCAGCTAACTATAACAGTCCTGAAACCTATGGTTTTTTCAGTGAATTTCTAAGGTTTTTTAAATACTAATTCCTAACTATAACATTTATAACTATTTATTTTTACATATTTTATTTTTTAAATTACATTTATATTTTTAATATAAATGGATTTTTTTTTTAAATATTGAAACTCAAATATTGTTTTTTTTACTTTATATTTTTCTTTTAATATATTTATATTATTTTATTTTTTATTTTTATTTTATCCATTTTTTTTGGGAGTCGTGCAGCCAAAGCATACCTTTCTCGATCACTGCGCGGAACCTAGCCACCATTTTAGGAATGTTGTGAAGGATCCGTGTATTGTGCGCCATCACTATGTTACAAAAAGTGACATATTTTTGGTACAGGATGCTTGTAAATTTGCCCAATACATGCTTAGGTATTGGCAGACTGTTACAATAAGAACATATTGCTAGTTGATTGATTGATTGAGAAATTGCATGAGAGTGACAGGAAGTAAGCACAGAGATATGTCTCCAAAGAAGCTCAAAGAAGAACGATTGAAATGGTTGGTACAATGGGAAATGTTATGAACCGATCAAATTGTTTTTTTCAGGTCACCTGGGATCCTATGACAGAGGGATTCCAACACTACATAGGTATTAACTGGGTATTTTGAAGAGTGTATTAAAACGTTGTAGCTTAATGCATGTTTGCATGCATAGTATATAAAGAAATTGACTTGTACTAGGGTTAGTGGCTCCTTAAGTATATGTTTTTAAATACAGTAATTTCAGTACTGCAAAGAGAGTCCAACATAAATTTATAAGCGGTTGGGTTTTAGCACAGTGAATGGAATAGTACCTGGTATTGAATGGGTCACTAGAGTAGTGCAAGGGGAGTGACAAAGTGTTTGCTGGAGTGTATGAACTACCTGGCGAAACAAAGGTGTGTAAGATAAGTGTATAGGTGATTAAAGGACAGCATGCACATTGTACAGAGGTTTGTAGCACTGCATGTTGTAAGGCCTGGATTACTGCATGAATACTTGGGTACTGACTGAATGATTAGAGTACTGCAAGGAGAATGCTTGGGTGAATTTATAAGTGGTTGGGTTTTGGCGCAGTGACTGGATTAGTACATGGTGCTGAATGGGTCACTAGAGAAATGGAAGGGAAGTGATAGGTTTTTAAGCATTTATGTTTCAGCAAAGACATGAAGTAACCTAATGCTCTCACAACGGTAGCCCACATGCTCACAGTGGAGAAGTGTGGCTCAATGGTTAGAGCGGCAGACCTTGATGCAGAGCGCTGGCCAGGGACCAGGGTTCGATTCCCGCCTCATCGGGATTGGGCTTAAATTCCTCTGACCGGATATTCTCGCCTCAGTGCCGAATCTAAGCATGGGCCCCACGCTGCAACTCTGGGCAATAGCTTGCTTAGTCTCCACAACGGCCCCCGATACACAAGGGATGCCTGATTTCACTATGGGATGCCCAGGAGTGGACACCTCACAAGGAAAAGCCAGGAGGGGTTCCCTTGTGGTAGGAGTACAAGCGCCGGGATGCTTATGGGTTACTGTTCGCGCTATACAAATACAATACATTTACATTTACTCACAGTGTGATTCTAGACAAGCAACACTATTCCTTGGACTTTAGCAAAACAGACTCACTAGTCTGTACGGGGTAAAGTGACTGCACACATTCTACATATTTCTCTACTGCACTCTAGTGTGAATGCCTGACTCAATCTGCAAATGCGTAAGCAATGACTTGCTTCTTATACTACTAAAACTTGACAACAGGATAGAATGCACTTTCATTTCAACCCTTTCCAATTGACATAACTTTCAACCCTAGCCCCATTTTTCTCAATGCCTGTTACCATAGTAACAGTTCATGGAACACTCAACTGAACACACAGGTCACATGTTTGGCACACAATGTTGCAAATCCAAATAGCAAGTGTGTTTGACTTTGAAAAATATCAGCTTATCCTATGCAGTGTTCCTTTCAAAGAGTTTTCATCAACCAATAGGAAACATGCTTTTAAAACACAGAAACATGCTCCTTATTTTTCAGTCTATAATGTTCTCAAACAGCCAATCATTTCTCTTTCTTTTAACTGCATCTTATCCACCATTTCAGAAAAATGTAAGTTTCCAAACTGCCCATTTCACATACAGACACCTTCTCAGTGCATCCAGACCTCCCTTCAAGATGCTTAGAGTGTTTATTGTGGGACACAGCTATATTTTCTGGAGCCAAAGGTATGCAGAAAACAGAGGTATTGACAAAGACCTAGCTTTACCAAATGTAGACATTAAATGGATTAGACAGAGAGGATTAAAGTAGCACCAATTGATGCCATTGGTTAAATCCTTTTTTCATCTCCAACACCCTGACCTCATAATTGTGCACTGTGGTGGCAATGACCTAGGCACTATGACTGGGGTAGGTCTGGAAATGCTTATGGAGGACACCTTTGGAGAATTGATGTCACTTTTCCCCCAAACTGCCTTTGTCTATTGTAACATATGCCAAAGACAGAAATGGAACTGGTCCAATCAATTTTGTCCACAGATTGAGAAAGCTAGGAAACATGTCAATAAAGCTGTTTCTGCTTATCTCTGAGATTATAGGATGGGGTCCATTTACCACAACAATCTGAGTTTTAATATGAATGGCATCTATAGGAGAGATGGCGTACATTTTACAGATGAGGATAACCAAGTCTTCCTCATCATCTTTGGACTCTGGGTACTTACTTTTAGATACCAAAATCTCTCAATAAACACAATGGCTGTTTTTAGAGCCAACTAAGATCTAAACAAATAAGCTTGATGTATATTTAAAAAGTATTACTTTTTTTTTGCTTGGAGCCGCGCACCCAGCGTGTTTTGGAGTTGCGCACCTAAAGTGTTCACAACAGGGGGCCGCATTGGGAGTCGCGCACCCAACGCGTTTACACCAGAGGGCCTCGCTGGGAGTCACGCTGAGCGCCGGGCTGGGTTTGCGACTCCTAATTTTACCGTAATTATTTTTTTTAGCACCTACCACTAATTTCTATTCTCCCCGGTGACACCATCCCCCGGGGCCTATATACAATGTGGGGGGAGCCCCAATGCCGTTACAGTCCCACCGGCTCCCCGCGTCCTTTGGGAGCTGGCATTGCTTTTCCACATGGGGAGCTGCTAACATGCAGCTCCCCGTGTGGAAAAGCAATCTGGTTTGCATTTTGAAAGAGAGAGCAGGTTTCCCTGCTCTCTCTTATAAAATCCAAACCTAATTTGCTATGGCAGGTCGGGAGCCAAGAGACTCCCGCCCTGCCATAGCAGACTACAGTGTCCCGGGGTGGGCACCCCTTGACACTGCAGGAGCCGGCCCTGGGGTGTGTCGGTCCCCAGAGCCACAACAAGGCTCCAGGAGGGGGGCTGCGTGGCCCCCTCCCACAATTTACAAAGCCCCAGGGGTTTTGGTCCCCGGGGCTGGGGGGTCTGTCACAGACCACCCAATTTTACTATTTATTGCCCTGGGGAGGTGGCAGTCCCTGGGGCGTGTTGACACCCCCACACATTTTCTTTTTAAAAAAAAAAATATATACACTAAATGAAGCCCCGGGGGTGGCGGTCCCAGAGGCTGCGGGGGGGGGGGCTGTGAACCCCACCATCCATGTATATTTTAGCCCCGAAGGGTGGCTGTGTATATATTTTAATACTGTGAACTTATGGTATCCATGTTAAAAGTGACACAAAAGTGGCGCAAGGGACTTGTAAATAAGCCCCTATGTGTACAGTTTTTTGTAGGTACTACTATTTTGTAAAACTGTGAGGTAGTAAGTTATCAACAGAAATAACTGCAGTAAATGTCCTTAATATCTCGCAGAGATAGATCTCTAACCCCTCTGAAGTACTATAAGTTCACAGTATTAAAATATACATAGTGACTTTATAGTATTCCACAGGAGAAGAAGGAGCACAACAACAAAAAATAAAAAATAAATCTCTATTCTGTAAAAGTCGGGAAAGTCATTATAGTTAGCTGGACATTAGGTTTCAGGGATGTCATTTGAGAAGTCATCAGTGATGTCATCAGTGATGTCACTGACTATGTCATGAATGATGTAATATGTGACATCATCAGCAGTGCATTGCAGGGGCGTGAGTTATAGTTAGCTCAACTAACTATAGCAGTGGAATTTCTATGGTTTTGTATGAGTGAAATGTCCAACTAACTATAACGTCCCTGAAACCTATGTTTTTTTTAGTGAATTTCAAAGGTCTTTTAAATGCTAATTTCCAACTATATCCTCCCTGAAAGGTACTATTAATAATAATAATAACAGATAATTGTGTAAGTAGCTATGTACATGACTAGTAACTGGAATAATTAGTGATGCAAACAGAGTGCATGGTGAATTCATAAGTACTTACGTATTGCCTGAATGGGTGATTGGACAAGTGCATTGGACTCACAGGAAGATTCCTACACTAAATAGGTATTTATAGCAGTGTACCAATAGTATATAGCTAGTTAAAGGTGTGCATAGATAGTGCACACAATATTGTAGCTGTACTTGTCTTACTAGTTACCCAATTCCATAACTACATAGCTACTAACTAGAATGCCTAAACTGCTGCAAACAAAGTGGATGGTGAATTTGTAAGTGCTAGATATTATCAGAATAATAAGATAAGCATATAGTGCTGGAAGGGTAATTAGAAAAGTGCATGGGACTGACGGCATCCTTCCTAGGCTGCATGGGTCCTAACTAGTCATCTATAAGACTGTACCAATAGTTTGTAGCTGGTCAGAGGTGTGGATAGTTACTGCACAGTATATTACAGCTATACTTGTCTTAGTGGCTAGGCCATTCCATAAGTACATAACTACTAACTAGAATGATTACAATGCTGCAAAACAGAGTGTATGGTAAATTTATAGGGCTTACATATTGGTAGAGTGATAGAGTAAGTACATAGTGCTGAATAGATGATTGAAGAACTGTATGACACTGACAGCAGGATTGCTAAACTACATGGCATGCAGAGGTAGAGCTGCGAGCCGGCTAGCAGAGGAACAGCTACGGGCCAAATACTATAGTGAAAATTAATGGGCCTTCGCTTTCCAAAGAGATAGCTACACTGCTAATGTTGAAAGAGGGAGCATGAAGGATATATCGCACAGACAGAAGTACAGTAGATTTCCAGTGTCGGCTTGCAGAGGTATAACTGCTGGCCCGACGGCTCGCAGACATAGAGCTGCAAGGCGAATAATGTTTGCAGAGGGTCAGCTGCGAACTGGCGGGCTGACTTGTAGAGGGACAGCTACAGCACGTGGGCTCACAGAAAGAAAGATGCAGGCAAGCTTGCACAGGAACAACTGCAGGCCGACTACTATAAGAAAAGGTACAGGCCGTTGGCTTGCAAATCATGCGTGTGGGAAGGTGATATGGGAGAGGAAGTGTGAAGGTGGTATCTCGTAGCCACACACCTGCAGTATATTTTCAGTCTTGGTTTATAGAGCTACAACTGCGGGCCCAAAGGCTAACAGATAAAGAGCTGCGAGCCAACTAGTGGTTCGCAGACGGAGAGTTACAAGCCGCCAGGCTAGCTCGTAGAGGAAGAGGTGCAAGCCTACCAATAGTATGCAGAGAGAGAGCTGCGAGCCGGCGGGCTTGCTCGTAGAGAAAGAGCTCCAAGCACACTGACTGACTGCTACAGGGAGAGTTGCGGCCCATCAGGTCACTGAAGGAGAGCTGCTGGCCTGCCCGCAGAGGAACAGCTACGGGCGAACTGTTATAGGGAGAGGTGCGGGCCATCAGCTTCCAAACGGATAGCTGCGAGACAGTGATGTGGAGAAAGGGATTGCGAAGAGGTATCTTGTAGACAGAGAGAGCTACGCTATATATTTCCAGTGTTAACTTGCAGAGATAAAAATGTGAGTTGGCTCGCAGAGAAAGAGCTGCGAGACGAACAATGGTTTGCAGAGAGAGAGCTGCGGGCCAGCAAGCTAAGTCATAGAGGAAGAGCTCTGAGCTGACTACCTGACTCTTACAGGAACTGTGTTAGACCATAGGCTCAAATTGCAAGATCTCCAGGCCTGTTCGCACAGGAACACCTACGGGCCTACTGCTTTAGGGAAAGATGCGGGTCATTGGCTTGCAAAGGCAAAAAAGGGGGACAGTAATTTGGAGAGAGGGAACGTGAAGGGGATATCTCATAGAGAGACAGCTGCGGTATTTTTCCAGTGATGGCTTGCAAAGGTACAACTGCGGGCCTGACGGCAGAGGGACACTTGCGAGCTGGTAGACTGGCTCCTAGAGGAATAACTACAAGCCAACTGGCTGGCTTGTAGAGAGAGCTGCGGCCCATCGGCTTGAAGAGGGAGAGCTGCAGGCCGGCTCACAGAGGAACAGCTGCAGACCTACAAGTATACAGAGAGGTGCAGACCATCCACTTGTAAAGAGATAGGTGTCGGACAGTAATGTGGAGAGAGCGAGCCTGAAGGGGATATCTCATAGAGAGAGAGCTGCGGTATTGGCTTCAAGACTCAAGAGGTACAACTGCGGGCCCGAGGACTCGCAGAGGGAGAGCTTATTCCTAAAACCATGTAATCATTCAAACTCATGTCACATCACTTTTGTACCATTGAAACTGATTATGACCTTATCTGTACACTACACATCCCACGAACCTGCCACTAAAACAATACCTACTATTTTCATACTAGATAAAGCTCTATTGCTTAATTTTTACAAGCAATACTGTTGGGTGCAAAAAAATGGGCGTGGAAGATAAGGAGAGTAAACGGAGGTATGATTCCTAACCTTTTATTGTACCATTCCATTAATATACGTATATTCATGGCTTTAAGTGGCTTGAAAAAAATGGCGGGTGTCTGTAAGGGGTAGCAGTTTTCAGCACTGGTAAGACCCAGCCCACTTAAAGGACCGTGTGTAGTCAGCATAGAGACACAACCTAATAATTTTCATCACTTATAATCACAGTTAGTTTCCTATTGTGAAAAAATCATACCGAAAATGTACTATGATTCTTTTTTTTTTCTCTCACATATTTAAAACATATCTCTTGTAAAGAAACGCCCCTCTCCACATTTATTTTGTAAAAATGAACAATAAATAATCCCTTTACCAGCATCTAGTCACTAACTACTAACACTGCACTGTACCCAATTGTAAACCACAGTGTTTAGATTATATCTTAAAGTATCATCAAATGATTTAAACCATGCATACATACACAAAGCAACGTGTATGTTTGCTTTGTCCATTTACTCTCCATGTAAACTGTGCACATGCTGAACGGGTTCACAGTATAATACCTGTCTTCACTTATATTTAAATGTGCCTCACAGTATAAAAAATGACATCACATCCTATGCACATGTAATCTTTCCAATATAATACAGTGCAGTTTTATAACATTCTAACTGATTGCAACATTGTCTATATAGTACAAATCCTACCACTATGGCAATAAACTTAGAATTGCTATTTTTATAATACAAAAAGCTGTATTAGATAATTTTTATAAACAGTACTTCTGGGAACACAACATGGGGGTGGGAGCTGGACAGACTAAATGAAGGTGTAATTCCCAAACTTTTTATGTATCGTCATTTTAATATATGTATCTTAACAGCTTTAAGTTGGATGAAAAAATGGCAACTGTCTTAAAGGGGTGGCGGAGCTCAGTACCGACAAAACCCGGATCACTTAAAGGCCTGCATTTATTCAGCATTACCTTCATTAATAATCACATTTACTTTAGCACTGTGAAAAAAATTGTGCAGAATATATACAGAGAACTTTTTCATTTATTTTTCTCTCACATATTTATAAAAAACTGTCTCCTGAAGAAACACTCCCAAACAACTTAGATTTCCTCAGAACACCCAAATCCAAAGCCTCCAAGTACCACACCAGCCTTCACTGATATTCAAATCTACCTCTCAATGTAAACAATGATACTAGAAATTGTTCACATAACATTTCTGTTTTTTGTTCCATCTACGTTAAGTTAATAACACATGAATTTTCTATTCTCACCCCTTCCCCACTATTTCCAGACTAAGCGTAATTTGGAAGCGTGCGACATTCTGTTTATCTGGTCGGAATAGATATATAAATCCAAATAAACGCTACATCTAATTTTCGAAACCATACAGTGTTTTACAGATGTCAACTTACACCTTTTCATTGTGAAAAACTCCTAAATATATCTAAAGTACTTTTTTAACAACTAGTCACACTTTACCACTGTTTTAGAACCAATGTGAAACACCACACTCTACTAAGACTATGTTATTTAGAAATAACAAATATTTTTTAAGTTAAATATATCGTCTCAAATACTTAACCACAACTACAGAACAAAAAAAACACCGCCGGTGTGTGAGTAGTGTGCGACCCCACCCCCATTTGTAACTTTAAAGCTCCCTTGAGCAGCGGGCTGACGAGCCTGGGATCCCGCACCTACGCGCCTGTGTGGTACTATACCTGGCAGATATTGGCAACCATCGGCAACCCCAGAACACTGCCTATCCCTGCTGACGAGGGGTGATACCCCGAAACACGTGTCCAGGGATGGCGAAGACAGCGAAGATAGCAGAAGATTGAAAGATGATGCATTGCGAACACGTTACTACATTGACCAGAGTCCTTAGGGGCGAAACCGCCGGTGGGTGAGTAGTGTGCGACCCCACCCCCATTTGTAACAAAAAAAACACACCTTCTTAATTTCTAATTTACCTTCGTAGTTTGTAAGCAGATTTTAAATGTCAAATTCTTTCTTTGTCACACAGTACATGTAATGCACCGCTTTCATGAAGAATAGAATCAGTAATGGCACAAGTTCCCTGTTGCTTCACACATAAATACATTTAAAGAACAAATCAGAATAGTTCCTTGATTTTTTCAGATTGCAAAAATTCTCTCCATTGGTTATTTTTGAACTTTCCATATAAACATTTTTTTAAATATTCAAGGACACATACAGGTGAGAAGTTTAACATATTCTATCAACACACTTTCTAGAACATTCTAAAACATATGCAGGTTACAAGTTCATAATTTTTTGAACCTAACAAAATATTTTTGCAACATTTTCTTGAACATTTAAAGGCACATGCAGGTTAAAAGATCACAATTGTTTTAAGTTCGAACAGTGCCTTTCAAATGCAAGTAGCAGGTGTGGTTGAGCTGACCGAATTTTATCCTATGATATGTGCTCCATGTTGAAACTGCTTTTTATTAACCAATGACAAAGATGCTTTTTCTCAAATCTAACATGCACCCTACTTTTTAGAAAATGCTTTTCATCTCCCAATCAGTTATCATTTTGTATGAGAAAAAAAAGTAGTTCCCGTTCTATAAACACATCTCTTATTCTACAATCGGACTGCATGAGCTACAGACATCTATCCATACCTTCCAGCTAAACCTTCAAATGCTAGTGTGGATCGTAGGACATAGCTATTTTTTCTGGTGCAAGAGGTATGCAGAACAGGGTCGTATTGACTTAGACCTAGGTTTAGAAAACGTGGACATTAATTGGTTTGCACAGAGAGGATTGACGCTGCACCAATTGCTGCCTTTGGTTAAAACCTGTTTGCATCTCTAACACCCTGACCTCATGATTGGGCACTGTGGTGGTAACGACCTAGGCACATTGACTGGGGTAGGTTTGAAAATGCTAACGAAGGACACCTTTGGACAATTGATGTTGCTTTTGCCTAAAACTGTCTTTGTATATTCCAATGTATACCAAAGACAAAAGTGGAAATGGTCAAACCAATGTTGTCCTAAGATTGAAAAATCTAGGAAGAATGTCAACAAAGCTGTATCTGCATACCTCTGAGACCATAGAATGGAGTCGATCTACAACAACAACATACGTTTTGATATGGCTGATATCTATAGAAGGGATGGAGTATACTTCACAGATCAGGGAAATTGAGTTTTTCTGAATAACCTGAAGCTATGCATCAACACTTATATGTAGCTCCAACTAATAAACACAAGGGTTCTTTTTAGAGCCGCCTTATAATCCCAATATTGGCTTCCAGAGTGACAGCTGCAGTCCGGCTAGCAGAGGGAGACCTGCGGGCCGTGGGCTCTGATCGCAGAGGGAGAGCTACAGGCCGTCGGCTCGCAAAGACACAGCAGCATACTGGCTCGCAGAGAGAAAGCTGTGCTCTGACTTGCAAAGGGAGAGCAACGGGACGACTGGCCTGCTAGCAGAGACACAGCTGCGAGATAACGGGCTGGCTCGCAGAGGTAGAGCTGCGGGTCCAACGGCTCACAGACGTGGAGCTGTGAGCTGACAGACTGGTAGTGTTTTATCATTTAGGGTAGTGCAGTGGAGTATGTATAGTGTAGGGGTCGTGCTGGGGGTAGTGGTCTAGGGTAGTGCAGTGGTGCTTGTGTAGTGTAGGGGTTCATGCTAGGGGTAGTGCTTTAGGGTTTGGGGTAGTGCAGTAGTGTTTGTGTAGTGTCGGGGGTTATGCTGGGAGTAGTGTTTTACGGTTTAGGAGAGTGCCGAGGTGTTTGGGTAGTTTAGGGGGTCGTGCTGGGGGTAGATTTAGGGCTTAGGGTAGTGCAGTGGTGTTTGTGTAGTGTAGGGGGTCGTGCCAGTGGTAGTATTTTAGGGTTAAGGGTAGTGCAGTGTTGTTTGTATAGTGTAGAGGATCATGCTGGGGTATATTTAGGGTTTGGGGTAGTGCAGCAGTGTTTGTGTAGTGTAAGGGGTCGTGCTGGTGTTACTGTTTTAGGGTTTAGGGTAGCGCAGTGGTGTTTGGGTAGTGTACGGGATTGTGCTGTGGTAGATTTAGGGTTTTGGGTAGTGCAGTAGTGTTTGTGTAGTATACAGGGTTGTGCTGGGGGTAGTGTTTTAGGAATTAGGGTCGTGCAGTGGTGTTTGTACCTTGTAGGGGGTTGTTCTGGGGTAGTGTTTTAGGGTTTAGGGTAGTGCTGTGGTGTTTGTGTAGTGTAGGGGGTCATGCTGGGGTACATTTAGGATTTAGGGTAGTGCATTGGTCTTTGGGTAGTGTAGGGGTCGTGCTGGGGCAGTGTTTTATAACCCTGGGCGTAGTGCGTGTAGTCGCACTACGCAAAGCTATGCGAAGATGTTCTTGCACTATGCGAGTTACGCGTACCTTCACAAGTGTGCGTAGCTGCTTTATCGCGACCGTTCGCGATGCGTTTTTCTTGTTCAGGAGCATGTTGTTTGTGTTTGGGGCGCTGTTTGCATGCTCGGGGATAGTATCTCGTGAACTTACCCATGCGGTTGCCTATGGGTGCGGCCATCTTGTTTTTTCAATTGTCCCGCCCGCCCGCGATGCCTTATTTCCTGTTCTGGGTCGCGTATAGCGTGTTTGCGATGCGCATGTCATGTTCGGGAACGCTATTTACTGGCTCACGACGATCAGTGCGTGGTGGCTGGAAATATTGCGCCAGCTAACCCACGCGGTCACGAAAGGGCATGGCCGTCGTGTTTTTTCACTCTATGCTATGGTTCTGGGCCTAGTTTTATTTATCATCTATCTCTCTCTGTCCCTAAGTTTATATTTTGCATTTTATTTCTACATTTACTGTTTTTTTTACTTTTCTACTGTTTTATTTTACTTCTTTCTTTAGGCTCCTACTTCTTCCCCCTAACTTTATTTTTTCTTTGAAACTTTTCTTTTCTGCCTCCACCCTAGAACCATGGCCAAGGGCAGCAGTACCGGCTCCAAGGGCAAGGCGCCTGCGCCCAAAAGCCGGCTGCCTTGCGGCAGAATGCGCCCTGCAGTGGTGCAGGCCCGGCAGCTTTTTGGCGAGGCAGAGGTGGCCGCCCTTGTTTTTTTTATCCAGCGCCACCTCTGGCGGCATGCCAGGCTCTAGGTACCCTACCCAGGAGCGACACCGCCGGTGGGCGAAAGTGCGACGGGCAGAGTTTCGCTGCTCAGGGAACTGGCGCACCAACAACCAGCAGGCCCACTGGTGGTCAGACATCCTGAACAGAGAGCAGGACCTGTTGGACCTGCTAGGTGTCGAGGTCGTGGGGCTTGGTGAGTAGCTAATATATAGTAGTATAAGTATTGTGTATATTTTTTTGACAAATAACACGATTACTGGTGCTTACATTGCAGGTAAATTACGTTTCAAAATCTTCTGTGATTGTAGGACACAGGTGCTCGGCGCTACTCTTACTTGTTTGCAACTTTGCTCTAGCTTGGGCTGCTTAATGTAAGAGTTTACTTTAGAGAACTGAAGTTAGTTAATGCTATTGCTTGAGAGAGTCTAGTCCTTCCATTGTCCTTCTGTGAAATAGTGGTGGATGGATACTAGGTTTACTTAGTATTAGTTCATTAGACAGTTTAATGGTCTGCGTGACACCTCCTCTGTCACTGAGTGCTGCTTACCCCAGTCCTCCATAGAACCTTATGTAGTTTGTTTAGTGAGTGGTAGGCTTAGCATTGTCAGTCAGTAGCGGAACAACATCAGACGCAACCAACCAACAATTTGGTGTATGCACAAATTTATGCATATGTCTTCCATCTCATCTATGCTTTTTTGAAGACAAAAAAAAACGGAAATGCTAACTTACTGAACAATTTCCCCTTCTGGAATAGGTGATCTAGGTCAGGTGTTACTTAGGCTTCGTTAGTATTCTGGAATCAGAATGGTTATGGAACATTTGATTAGTGTTCATAAATAAGTAGACGGTCCGTTAATCCTGCAAGCCAGTAGTCGATCTGATTAGATAGGCCAATTTTATTGCAATTGTTGTTTCCTAAAATGTTTTTGAGTGTTTTTTAAAATGATTTATTAGTTTCACAGCACTCAATAATGTTTGTCTCTTTCTTTATCTCTTATTGCCCTCCCCACGTCACCACCCACAAGCACTCCCACCACTGACCACTACTGTACTGATATGCCGTTGTTCCATATATAAGAAATGATCATTGGATCAGATATATATTATTAATCTGCCTTTTTGTAGTAGCCAGGGCAAAGTGAAAGTGATGCCCTTCATGTAACAGAGAGAGTATGGCCAGTGCCTCCCATAATCGAAAAATACGAGCTTCCCCACCTGCAGAGAGTAGTAAATAGAAGTAACGGGAGTCTGTGTATTGACTCGTATGTTGGTCTTGGACGCAAGCTTAGCTGACTGAGCTGACATGCCGGCTACAACAAGGTTATGTAATTTAGCTAAACTAGACATAAGAAAAAGACTGGTGTTCTGTGTAATGGAGTCCATAGTACTAGGGCAAGTATTATGCCTGAAAAAAACTCCAACAAATGTTATAGGCCGAGGAAGTGGGAGGATAGACACTTACCACAAATGTTATGTACTGCGATTGCTAGTGCTACTGTGCCACTATGTGTTGAATTAATTTTGTGTCACTGTTTTGCTAAGAGTATTGGTTACAATTCTGTTTCTT
This sequence comes from Lissotriton vulgaris, assembly GCF_964263255.1. Classification (NCBI taxonomy): domain Eukaryota; kingdom Metazoa; phylum Chordata; class Amphibia; order Caudata; family Salamandridae; genus Lissotriton; species Lissotriton vulgaris. The sequence goes on along the minus strand of NC_141689.1, from coordinate 1,715,350,143 downwards.
TCTTTATAGATCCTCCTTCCCATGAAAAACAAACGAGGAAGGAGTTGGCAGCCAGGGCCTGGCGCCGGTAACTGGAGGCCATCTGCGAAGAATACCGCTGGCTGGTGGCTCAGACGGAGGAGTAGGAGGAGGCGGCAGCAGCTGCCGCCTCCTCCAATGCCCCGGGCGCCAGCCAGGCCCCGCCTCCACACATTTTCAAGAACTGTTGCCCCCCCCATGGATGCAAATGCAATTGCAGGGCATTTCGCCAAGTTCTCCTCCGGGTGGCACAGCTAGAGGAGCTGTCAGAGGAGCGAGTAAAGATCTTGGTGGGAAAACACCTAAAAGCCCGCCGAATGTAGAAGGACCCCGTTAACTTGCCCCATTTTTATTACTTTTGTTGGTGGGTGGGAATTGGGTGTTGGGGTTTCTGATTTTCTGGACATTGCTTGGACTTTTTTTGATTTGGACATTGGTTGGAGTTAGGTAGAGGGGTGGGGCAGGTGTTGGATAGTTTATTTTTGTTTAGGGAAATGCATATTAATTATTTATACTTATACATACGATGTTTATGTTTTGTGGTCGGCTTACTGTTTTACGAATTTAATTACATCACATGGTTTCCTAACTTTCCTTGCTGCTGCAGGGCAGCAGCCAGTGTTGGATTTAAATAATCTGCCAATTTTGTAACTCGCAAACAGATAGATGCAGTACCCCTCACTGAGTTATATTTGTCCTACTAGTACTATCAGTCGTTCCTCCTAGTCCATTATACCTCTCCGCAAACTTATCTTACCTGTGATTGATGATGATTAAGTTCGGCACAGCAATGGCTGCATGGCTTCCCAAGAGAATGGAGAATATGCCATGGTTGTGGTGGTAGTAGTAGACACTGGCACTAGCATTTGCAAACAAAAAAGAGACAGTTACTTGCCTGAGAGAGACTGTGGGAGGAGTAGTAGAATGAAGTAAAGTACAGTACAGAAGAAGACTGCCAAACAAACAATATTGCAACTGCTAAAGTTAAATAAAACATAATGATGGTGGGGAGAGCCTAGTACAAGAAGTTAAGAAGTTATAATAAACTGTAGTTGTGTCGAGCGAGTGACTTAACACAATCATAATTCGTAAACTTTACTGCTGTGTGGTAGGATGTTGAATTTGATGATGAATCCAATCAATGCCGGCAAATAATTATGATGTATTAGGTGGGTCCCTGTGGAAAACAAATTGTCTTGTACATAGACTGTTCAGAAAAGGGGGTGGTGATGAACAGAGTGTCTGAATTAAGCAGACCACTCTTACCCAGTCCAAAGATCAGGGCTTGATCCATCACCGTTTTTTAGCTCACTGCACCATCCCAGCTCAGAACCTGGCTACATGCAAATTAGTCTGACCCTGGCCCAGTGCATCATGGGAACAGGGCAGACCAAACTACCAAGCCAATTCTTATACTGGGAAGGAAAAAAGCTTCCGGGGACCGGTTTCTGGCATTTCAGCCATCTTCGGCCCGGCTTGCTTGAATCCTGATGGTGCAATGAGCAAGGGACTCACATCTGAGTATACCCTTCCACGCTTATGGTGGACAAAAACGATTAAGAAAAGGGGGTGGTGATGAACAGAGTGTCTGAATTAAGCAGACCACTCTTACCCAGTCCAAAGATCAGGGCTTGATCCATCACCATTTTTTAGCTCACTGCACCATCCCAGCTCAGAACCTGGCTACATGCAAATTAGTCTGACCCTGGCCCAGTGCATCATGGGAACAGAGCAGACCAAACTACCAAGCCAATTCTTATACTGGGAAGGAAACAAGCTTCCGGGGACCGGTTTCTGGCATTTCAGACGTCTTCGGTCCGGCTTGCTTGAATCCTGATGGTGCAATGAGCAAGGGACTCACATCTGAGTATACCCTTCCACGCATATGGTGGACAAAAACTGTCAGGTTCCTGCATCACCGCGCCTACCTAATTGCCAGGGACTACAATTCCCAAGATCCTTTGCAGGGGGAAGTATATGGGTGGTGGAAGCAGGAAACGAGTTGCACGTAATTCAGAGTCCGTTCTTAGTGTTTCTCTGGTGACTGGGGGTAGACCGGCTAGCGTCGTGCTGCTGCCGTTTGGAAGAGAGAGCCCTCAAAGACTGTGTACTCGCTGTGTTAAGGTACTGTAATCTCGAGTGCGCTGGGAGCTTCTGCCTCGCACGCAGTCCTGTATTTTAGATTGGAAGAGCTTGTTCTTCTCTGTGAACGCATCGGTGTATGCGTGTCAATTTCGAAACCGGCAGCGCTGGGTTTCTTCGCATCGGCGGATGCGTGTTAATTTCAAAGCCGGCAGCGCTGGGTTTCTTCACACGGAGCTAAGTGGCGGCTGCTGCTAGTTACCGCTGGAAGCCTTTGTAAGGAAGGATTGATCTCGTTATGCAATGTCCGGAGTAGAGTGGTGACTTAACTACCTACTACCGGCTAGAGAATTCATTGTTAGTTTCTATCCAAATAGCGGAGCGTAGTGGCGGTCGCAACCACACGTTGACGTTATAACGCTTAAGGAAAAGAAAAGGAAAAGTGTACACCAACGTTTTGGCATCTTCATGTTTAAGGAGAATTACTAATGGTTTTAAAGAAAGAACTTTACTTGATTGAGTGACTATCTGTGGTATCAATCTACAAACTCTTTTAAGGTTTTTCTGAACCTATGACTTGTGAAGTACTCGAAGATTTATCTAGAGGAACAAGTCAATAGGCAGGGGGTCAATTACTAAGTTCAGCTCCACATGATATGGTGTGTTTTCACAAAAGGTTTACATTTTGAGATTATAAACCAGTGTGCCATTTGTCGTGTTAACCATTGTGTTTCTTTTCAGGAAGTTGGACATATATACTTGTATACTTGCTGGAGGAATGTGTACAGCCTCTCAAGGTATTCAGAAATTTAGAGAGTCATATTAAGAGACGCCTTATCATTGATTGGTGTTATAATTTTTGTACTCTATCGTTTCAGATCCCTTGTCCCTGCTGACCCCTACCCTTCCCCGGTCTCTTTTTCATTATTTATCCCTCGCCTGATGGTTCGAACCCCCTGTGTATCATTTCGGGGTGTTGGTAACATCAGGAGGTGGACCCCTTTGTTCATCGATCGGATCCTGTGGAGCAGGCCCTGACAGAATTACGTGCCCACGATATATGCTCCACCCGATACGATTGTTGAACAAACATGGCTACCCTAGAGGAAGTGTTACAAGCGCTGGTGTTAGTTCAACAGGAGTTGGCAGCCTCTAGATTGGAAGCTACAGCCTTAAGGGAAAGAGTGGATAGGTTAGCGGGCAACCCCTTTGATGCTGCTACACTTAATCCCCGTATTCAAGTAACGGTACCTCCTCCTATACCGTTGGCAAGCCCTGAGAGATATTCGGGGGATTCGTCTTAGACACAGATATTTCTCACACAGATTATGATTCATTTTTCTTGCAAACCAGCGTCTTTTCCCAACCACCATTCACGAGTAGCATTCGCCATCTCGTACATGATAGGGGATGCAGCGAGTTGGGCTGTCCCACTTGTAAGGGGGGATGACGCTATTCTCTCAGACTGGGGGGCTTTCAGAACCGAGTTTGAGAGGGTGTTTGATAGACGGGCCACTACCTTCAGGGCTGACAGGGAATTAATGGAGTTAAGACAGGGACGTAATGAATTGATTACCTATTTAACGTCCTTTAACAGATTGGTGGCAGAGTCTTCCTGGCCTGAGGAGAAACAGATGTCCATTTATTATCAAGGGCTGCGGGATGGGATGAAAAATGTCATAGCACAAATAGATCCCCAACCTACTACATGTGCTGGAATGATCAACCTTTCCTTGCGGCTTGATGGCAGGATGGCAGAGAGATCGGGGGACAGGAGAAAATGGGACCGAGGACATCCTAGGCCTGAGTACCTTAGTAAGAAGGGGCCATCATCAATTGGTGAAGGCCATGAACCTATGGAGATAGGAGCTGTGAGAGCCCCCCTAACCAGAGAAGAGAAAGAAACCCGTAGAACCCAGGGGCTGTCTATGTATTGTGGGAGGAAAGGCCATTACGTGAGGGAATGTCCTTCCAAGCCAAAAAATTCAGGGAGTTGGGTTAAGAAAAGATTAGCGGTATCTAGCACCGAGTCATACAACAAAGACAATGAAGGAAGGGATGACCAGACTCCCTTAAAACTTCCTTCTTTGGTTTGTGAGGTTCTTCAAGATTCTGTATCCCACATCGTTTTGTCCATGTGTCTGGAGAGTCAGCTAGTGGGCCATCAAGTGTTGGTAATGATTGACTCTGGGGCCACTGGCAACTTCATAGACAGTGGGTTGGTAACATCTTTAAACTTGAAACGCATACCCAGACTACACCCGGAAGAAGTGTGGGCGGTGGATGGGAAACCCTTAAAATCTGGGATGATTACAGAACAGACAGATGAGGTGTTGTTGGTTGTTGATCTACCAGAAGGGGAACATCGGGACAAGTTAATCCTAAACATAATCGAGGCTCCACAATACGAGGTGATATTGGGTATGCCCTGGCTTTCATATCATAACCCTGATATTGATTGGAAGGAGAAAAGACTGAGGTTTCCTTCACCTGAATGTCAGGAGCACATGTCTGTACATCCGGTTACTCAGGCGAGAGAGCTGTCTACTCCTTTCCAGGTGGCTACTGCTGCAGAAAAGGAGGTAACATTACCGGGTGCATACCAGTCATTTGCGGATGTATTTAGCGAACAGCTGGCTAATGAACTACCCCCTCATCGTTCATACGATTGTTGCATTGATATGGTTGAAGGAGCCCTGATGCCCACCTGTCGTGTGTATGCATTATCTGTGCCTGAAACTAAGCACCTCAAAGAGTACCTAACGCATTTTCAAGCTATAGGCTTTATCCGCCCTTCCAAGTCCCCTGCAGCCTCTCCTTTATTTTTCATAGCGAAAGCTAATGGTGAATTGAGAGCTTGTGTTGATTACAGAATGCTGAATAAAAACACTGTCCGTAACAGGTACCCTCTCCCCCTCATTCCGGTGCTACTGGATCAAGTACGGAAGGCTTGCATTTATACAAAGTTAGATCTTCGGGGGGCATATCACCTTGTGAGAATGAGGGAAGGCGATGAATGGAAGACGGCCTTTAAAACATGCTACGGGTTGTTTGAATATACTGTTATGCCTTTTGGACTGTGTAACGCCCCGGCCGCCTTCCAATACTTCCTGAATGATGTTTTGAGGGATCTGGTAGATATCAGTGTGGTTGTCTACATTGATGATATTCTGATTTATTCTTGTGATGTAGGGATTCACCACGATCATATGACACAGGTTTTACAAAGACTGAGAGAGAACAATCTGTTTTGTAAGCTTAGTAAATGCGAGTTCAGTGTAAATACTGTGGAGTTCCTGGGGGTTATGCTTTGTCCTGATGGGTTGCAAATGGCAGAAAGAAAGGTGCAAGCAGTACAGTCCTGGCCCACACCGAAAACAGTGAAAGAAGTCCAATGTTTCCTGGGATTTGCGAACTATTATAGGAGATTTATTGATGGCTTTTCGCGCATAGCTACACCTCTTTCTCGTCTTCTAAGAAAAGGGGTGGTGTATTGTTGGTCGCAGGAAGCGGAGGTTGCTTTTAATCATCTCAAGAGTGCGTTTGTTACCGCTCCCATATTAGCACATCCGCAACCTGAGTTACCGTATGTTGTGGAGGCAGATGCCTCAGATGAGGCAGTAGGGGCTATTTTGTCCCAGAGACATGTGCAAACAGGACAACTCCACCCGGTGGCATACCTATCCAAAAAGCTAAGTCAAGCAGAGAAAAACTATACTATTGCAGAGAAAGAACTACTTGCTATTAAAAAGGCCTTCCAAGAATGGCGACAGTATCTATGGGGGGCCATACATCCGGTGACTGTGTTCTCAGACCACCGTAATCTGCAATACATGAGAACAGCAAGACATCTGTCACAGAGGCAGATGCGGTGGATGCTGTTTTTTGCGGAATACAATTTTCTGATAACTTTCCGTCCAGGTGTTGAAAATAAGAAGGCAGATACTTTGTCACGCTTGGGTGATACCTTGGAGGTACAAGCTGATCCTCCAATGGATGCCATCATTGAACCTAGCAAAGTGATCTGTGTGCTCAATGCGGATGTATTCCTAGAGACAATCAAAGGACAAAAGTCCGAGGCAGCCTGGAGGTTGTGGAGCAGTAAACACACCGGACGGTCCCTTGTCCGTGGTCTGCCTTTTGTAATGAACAAATTATTCTTGCCTACTATGGAAAGCAGGAAAAAGGCTTTCGAGTGGTGTCACTCTTCACCTATGTCAGGTCATCAAGGCATAAAGAAATCAGTGCTCTTGGTTCAGAGGCAGTTCTGGTGGGATACCTTGTCCAGAGACGTAACTCTTTGGGTGGGTCAGTGTGAGGTGTGTGCTCGTGCAAAGACATTGCAGTGTCAGAGCAAGGGGAAACTTATGCCATTACCCACACCGAAGAAGCCATGGCAGAGTATCAGTATGGACTTTATCACAGGGTTGCCTTCTGATCATGGACATACAGCTGTGCTGGTGGTAGTAGACAGCCTTACGAAAATGGGACATTTTATACCATGCAGGAACCTCCCCACGGCGGGTCAAACAGCGCAGCTGCTTTTGTCTAATGTTTTCCGTTTCCATGGGATCCCTGAAGTCATCATTTCAGACAGGGGCCCTCAGTTCATTGCAAGCTTTTGGAAGTCATGGTGTTTAGCGTTAAAGATAAAGGCCTCTTTGCCAACCAGTTTCCATCCTCAGACGGATGGTCAGACTGAACGGCTCAATCAGACTTTGAAGAAATATCTACGTTGCTATGCGGCTGAGGCTCATGATTCCTGGGTGTCCCTGTTGTGGCTAGCTGAATTTGCCTATAATAATGCGTGGCATAGTTCATTGGGGGTGTCCCCCTTCTACGCTAACTATGGATTCGATGCCAGGGCATTGCCTATTACCATTCCTGGAGAAGTGGGTAATCAGCCTTCGGTGTTGGGTTCGGTCCGACGTTTACATGCAGTCCAAAAGAAAGTGTCCAGACATTTGGTTCAAGCCAAGCAGGATTACAAGAAATGGGCCGATAAGCATAGAGGTGTGGGTACTGTTTTCCAGGTGGGAGACAGGGTGTGGTTGTCCACCAAGAATATCAGGTTTAAACTCCGTTCGGTGTTCCATCCTAAATACATTGGCCCGTATGTTGTTTTGAAACAGGTTAACCCTGTGGCATATAAATTGAAACTTCCGGCTTCTCTTCGAATCCACCCGGTATTTCACTGCAGTCTGTTGAAACCGGCTTTGGCTGCTCGACGGAGGGCTCCTCCTCCAGTGCTGTGCGACGATGGTCTGGAGTATGTGGTACGCTGCATAAAAGACTCTAAACGTCGCAGAGGCGCGTTGTGGTACTTGGTGGCCAGGAAGGGATACTCAGCTGAGGACGATTCATGGGAGTCATCAGTGAATGTGCATGCTCCTGTTGCTGTCAGATCCTTTCATCGGAGGTATCCTGCCAAGCCAGGGCCTAGGAGGCGCTAGGAGAGAGGGCATACTGTCAGGTTCCTGCATCACCGCGCCTACCTAATTGCCAGGGACTACAATTCCCAAGATCCTTTGCAGGGGGAAGTATATGGGTGGTGGAAGCAGGAAACGAGTTGCACGTAATTCAGAATCCGTTCTTAGTGTTTCTCTGGTGACTGGGGGAAGACCGGCTAGCGTCGTGCTGCTGCCGTTTGGAAGAGAGAGCCCTCAAAGACTGTGTACTCGCTGTGTTAAGGTACTGTAATCTCGAGTGCGCTGGGAGCTTCTGCCTCGCACGCAGTCCTATATTTTAGATTGGAAGAGCTTGTTCTTCTCTGTGAACGCATCGGTGTATGCGTGTCAATTTCGAAACCGGCAGCGCTGGGTTTCTTCGCATCCGCGGATGCGTGTTAATTTCAAAGCAGGCAGCGCTGGGTTTCTTCACACGGAGCTAAGTGGCGGCTGCTGCTAGTTACCGCTGGAAGCCTTTGTAAGGAAGGATTGATCTCGTTATGCAATGTCCGGAGTAGAGTGGTGACTTAACTACCTACTACCGGCTAGAGAATTCATTGTTAGTTTCTATCCAAATAGCGGAGCGTAGTGGCGGTCGCAACCACACGTTGCCGTTATAACGCTTAAGGAAAAGAAAAGGAAAAGTGTACACCAACGTTTTGGCATCTTCATGTTTAAGGAGAATTACTAATGGTTTTAAAGAAAGAACTTTACTTGATCGAGTGACTATCTGTGGTATCAATCTACAAACTCTTTTAAGGTTTTTCTGAACCTATGACTTGTGAAGTACTCGAAGATTTATCTAGAGGAACAAGTCAATAGGCAGGGGGTCAATTACTAAGTTCAGCTCCACATGATTTGGTGTGTATTCACAAAAGGTTTACATTTTGAGATTATAAACCAGTGTGCCATTTGTCGTGTTAACCATTGTGTTTCTTTTCAGGAAGTTGGACATATATACTTGTATACTTGCTGGAGGAATGTGTACAGCCTCTCAAGGTATTCAGAAGTTTAGAGAGTCATATTAAGAGACGCCTTATCATTGATTGGTGTTATAATTTTTGTACTCTATCGTTTCAGATCCCTTGTCCCTGCTGACCCCTACCCTTCCCCGGTCTCTTTTTCATTATTTATCCCTCGCCTGATGGTTCGAACCCCCTGTGTATCATTTCGGGGTGTTGGTAACATCAGGAGGTGGACCCCTTTGTTCATCGATCGGATCCTGTGGAGCAGGCCCTGACAAAAACGATTCAGAAAAGGGGGTGGTGATGAACAGAGTGTCTGAATTAAGCAGACCACTCTTACCCAGTCCAAAGATCAGTGCTTGAACCATCACCGTTTTTTAGCTCACTGCACCATCCTAGCTCAGAACCTGGCTACATGCAAATTAGTCTGACCCTGGCCCAGTGCATCATGGGAACAGGGCAGACCAAACTACCAAGCCAATTCTTATACTGGGAAGGAAACAAGCTTCCGGGGACCGGTTTCTGGCATTTCAGCCGTCTTCGGCCCGGCTTGCTTGAATCCTGATGGTGCAAAGAGCAAGGGACTCACATCTGAGTATACCCTTCCACGCTTATGGTGGACAAAAACGATTCAGAAAAGGGGGTGGTGATGAACAGAGTGTCTGAATTAAGCAGACCACTCTTACCCAGTCCAAAGATCAGGGCTTGATCCATCACCGTTTTTTAGCTCACTGCACCATCCCAGCTCAGAACCTGGCTACATGCAAATTAGTCTGACCCTGGCCCAGTGCATCATGGGAACAGAGCAGACCAAACTACCAAGCCAATTCTTATACTGGGAAGGAAACAAGCTTCCGGGGACCGGTTTCTGGCATTTCAGCCGTCTTCGGTCCGGCTTGCTTGAATCCTGATGGTGCAATGAGCAAGGGACTCACATCTGAGTATACCCTTCCACGCTTATGGTGGACAAAAACGATTCAGAAAAGGGGGTGGTGATGAACAGAGTGTCTGAATTAAGCAGACCACTCTTACCCAGTCCAAAGATCAGGGCTTGATCCATCACCGTTTTTTAGCTCACTGCACCATCCCAGCTCAGAACCTGGCTACATGCAAATTAGTCTGACCCTGGCCCAGTGCATCATGGGAACAGGGCAGACCAAACTACCAAGCCAATTCTCATACTGGGAGGGAAACAAGCTTCCGGGGACCGGTTTCTGGCATTTCAGCCGTCTTCGGCCCGGCTTGCTTGAATCCTGATGGTGCAATGAGCAAGGGACTCACATCTGAGTATACCCTTCCACGCTTATGGTGGACAAAAACGATTCAGAAAAGGGGGTGGTGATGAACAGAGTGTCTGAATTAAGCAGACCACTCTTACCCAGTCCAAAGATCAGGGCTTGATCCATCACCGTTTTTTAGCTCACTGCACCATGCAAGCTCAGAACCTGGCTACATGCAAATTAGTCTGACCCTGGCCCAGTGCATCATGGGAACAGGGCAGACCAAACTACCAAGCCAATTCTTATACTGGGAAGGAAACAAGCTTCCGGGGACCGGTTTCTGGCATTTCAGCCGTCTTCGGCCCGGCTTGCTTGAATCCTGATGGTGCAATGAGCACGGGACTCACATCTGAGTATACCCTTCCACGCTTATGGTGGACAAAAACGATTCAGAAAAGGGGGTGGTGATGAACAGAGTGTCTGAATAAGGCAGACCACTCTTACTCAGTCCAAAGATCAGGGCTTGATCCATCACCATTTTTTAGCTCACTGCACCATCCCAGCTCAGAACATGGCTACATGCAAATTAGTCTGACCCTGGCCCAGTGCATCATGGGAACAGGGCAGACCAAACTACCAAGCCAATTCTTATACTGGGAAGGAAACAAGCTTCCGGGGACCGGTTTCTGGCATTTCAGCCGTCTTCGGCCCGGCTCGCTTGAATCCTGATGGTGCAAAGAGCAAGGGACTCACATCTGAGTATACCCTTCCACGCTTATGGTGGAAAAAAACGATTCAGAAAAGGGGGTGGTGATGAACAGAGTGTCTGAATTAAGCAGACCACTCTTACCCAGTCCAAAGATCAGGGCTTGATCCATCACCGTTTTTTAGCTCACTGCACCATCCCAGCTCAGAACCTGGCTACATGCAAATTAGTCTGACCCTGGCCCAGTGCATCATGGGAACAGGGCAGACCAAACTACCAAGCCAATTCTTATACTGGGAAGGAAACAAGCTTCCGGGGACCGGTTTCTGGCATTTCAGCCGTCTTCGGCCCGGCTTGCTTGAATCCTGATGGTGCAATGAGCAAGGGACTCACATCTGAGTATACCCTTCCACGCATATGGTGGACAAAAACGATTCAGAAAAGGGGGTGGTGATGAACAGAGTGTCTGAATTAAGCAGACCACTCTTACCCAGTCCAAAGATCAGGGCTTGATCCATCACCGTTTTTTAGCTCACTGCACCATCCCAGCTCAGAACCTGGCTACATGCAAATTAGTCTGACCCTGGCCCAGTGCATCATGGGAACAGGGCAGACCAAACTACCAAGCCAATTCTTATACTGGGAAGGAAACAAGTTTCGGGGGACCGGTTTCTGGCATTTCAGCCGTCTTCGGCCCGGCTTGCTTGAATCCTGATGGTGCAATGAGCAAGGGACTCACACTCGAGTATACCCTTCCACGCTTATGGTGGACAAAAACGATTCAGAAAAGGGGGTGGTGATGAACAGAGTGTCTGAATTAAGCAGACCACTCTTACCCAGTCCAAAGATCAGGGCTTGATCCATCACCGTTTTTTAGCTCACTGCACCATCCCAGCTCAGAACCTGGCTACATGCAAATTAGTCTGACCCTGGCCCAGTGCATCATGGGAACAGGGCAGACCAAACTACCAAGCCAATTCTTATACTGGGAAGGAAACAAGCTTCCGGGGACCGGTTTCTGGCATTTCAGCCGTCTTCGGCCCGGCTTGCTTGAATCCTGATGGTGCAATGAGCAAAGGACTCACATCTGAGTATACCCTTCCATGTTTATGGTGTACAAAAACGATTCGGAAAAGGGGGTGGTGATGAACAGAGTGTCCGAATTAAGCAGACCACTCTTACCCAGTCCAAGGACAGACTGATTTGCATATAACCAGGTTCTGAGCTGGGATGGTGCAGTGAGATAAATAATGGTGATGGATCAAGCCCTGATCTTTGGACTGGGTAAGAGTGGTCTGCTTAATTCAGACACTCTGTTCATCACCACCCCCTTTTCTGAATCGTTTTTGGCCACTATAGGTGTGGCAGGGTATACTCAGACATGAGTCCCTTTCTCACTGCACCATCAGGATTCAAGCAAGCCGGGCCGAAGAAGGCTGAAATGCCAGAAACCGGTCCCCGGTAGCTTGTCTCCTTTCTGGTGAAGTATTGGCTTGGTAGTTTAATCTGCCCTGTTCCCATGATGCACTGGGCAAGGGACAGACTGATTTGCATATTGCCAGGTTCTGAGCTGGGATGGTGCAGTGAGATAAATAACGGTGATGGATCAAGCCCTGATCTTTGGACTGGGTAAGAGTGGTCTGCTCAATTCAGACACTCTGTTCATCACCACCCCCTTTTCTGAATCGTTTTTGGCCACTATAGGTGAGGCAGGGTATACTCAGACATGAGTCCCTTTCTCACTGCACCATCAGGATTCAAGCAAGCCGGGCCGAAGACGGCTGAAATGCCAGAAACCGGTCCCCGGTAGCTTGTCTCCTTTCTTGTGAAGAATTGGCTTGGTAGTTTAGTCTGCCCTGTTCCCATGATGCACTGGGCCAGGGACAGACTGATTTGCATATAGCCAGGTTCTGAGCTAGGATGGTGCAGTGAGATAAATAACGGTGATGGATAAAGCCCTGATCTTTGGACTGGGTAAGAGTGGTCTGCCTAATTCAGACACTGTTCATCACCACCCCCTTTTCTGAATCGTTTTTGGCCACTATAGGTGTGGCAGGGTATACTCAGACATGAGTCCCTTTCTCACTGCACCATCAGGATTCAAGCAAGCCGAGCCGAAGACGGCTGAAATGCCAGAAACCGGTCCCCGGTAGCTTGTCTCCTTTCTGGTGAAGAATTGGCTTGGTAGTTTAGTCTGCCCTGTTTCCATGATGCACTGGGCCAGGGACAGACTGATTTGCATATAGCCAGGTTCTGAGCTGGGATGGTGCAGTGAGATAAATAACGGTGATGGATCAAGCCCTGATCCTTGGACTGGGTAAGAGTGGTCTGCTTAATTCAGACACTCTGTTCATCACCACCCCCTTTTCTGAATCATTTTTGGCCACTATAGGTGTGGCAGGGTATACTCAGACATGAGTCCCTTTCTCACTGCACCATCAGGATTCAAGCAAGCCGGGCCGAAGACGGCTGAAATGCCAGAAACCGGTCCCCGGTAGCTTGTCTCCTTTCTGGTGAAGAATTGGCTTGGTAGTTTAGTCTGCCCTGTTCCCATGATGCACTGGGCCAGGGACAGACTGATTTGCATATAGCCAGGTTCTGAGCTGGGATGGTGCAGTGAGATAAATAACGGTGATGGATCAAGCCCTGATCTTTGGACTGGGTAAGAGTGGTCTGCTTAATTCAGACACTCTGTTCATCACCACCCCTTTTCTGAATCGTTTTTGGCCACTATAGGTGTGGCAGGGTATACTCAGACATGAGTCCCTTTCTCACTGCACCATCAGGATTCAAGCAAGCCGGGCCAAAGACGGCTGAAATGCCAGAAACCGGTCCCCGGTAGCTTGTCTCCTTTCTGGTGAAGAATTGGCTTGGTAGTTTAGTCTGCCCTGTTCCCATGATGCACTGGGCCAGGGACAGACTGATTTGCATATAGCCAGGTTCTGAGCTGGGATGGTGCAATAGGATAAATAACGGTGATGGATCAAGCCCTGATCTTTGGACTGGGTAAGAGTGGTCTGCTTAATTCAGACACTCTGTTCATCACCACCCCCTTTTCTGAATCGTTTTTGGCCACTATAGGTGTGGCAGGGTATACTCAGACATGAGTCCCTTTCTCACTGCACCATCAGGATTCAAGCAAGCCGGGCCGAAGACGGCTGAAATGCCATAAACCGGTCCCCGGTAGCTTGTCTCCTTTCTGGTGAAGAATTGGCTTGGTAGTTTAGTCTGCCCTGTTCCCATGATGCACTGGGCCAGGGACAGACTAATTTGCATATAGCCAGGTTCTGAGCTGGGATGGTGCAGTGAGATAAATAACGGTGATGGATCAAGCCCTGATCTTTGGACTGGGTAAGAGTGGTCTGCTTAATTCAGATACTCTGTTCATCACCACCCCCTTTTCTGAATTGTACATAGACTGAGCATGGGTGGGCAAGCAGAAGAAGATCCTCGCCCTGACTTGAAATTGAATTAGTGTTGCTTTCACCACATCTGCCCCAGCAGGCGTATGATCAATTGATGGTGTACATTTAATGTAGTCACATCACACCTCAATATACATCACACAGCCCGGGGGACGAGGGTTGGGGTTTGATGAATGGATTGGAAGGTGGGTTTGGAGAAAGGTTTGACAAAGAAAAACAGTGTGCATCGACACAACTAAAGTAAAACACAATCTTTGAAGAAGACGATGATCCACTATCCAATACATCTATAAAGGGAGAAAAAGGAAATGCATGCATGATGAAGATAACTTGATGGTTAATGAGTAGTACTTACTAACTACTACTACACAATTAGACAGTACAGGGCAGCAGTATTATATTAAATGTGCCTTGCCTGTATGCCCTCAGAGAGACCCAAATTACCTGCTGTACCGGGCTTACTTTTAAAGCTAGCAAAGTAAATTAAAAAATAAATGTAGGGATTAATTAGCAAACAACCAACAATACAATAACACACAGTTGTAATCATTGAAGAGAAAAAAGTAATCACAGTTTTTAAAAGACGAATTATGAATATGATACTAAAGTTACTGTATTATCCAGGTCCAATTGTGGAGTTGCATCTTTTCATTCATCTTGGTCGTCCCTTCCATGGGCTCCCAGTGTAATAGCACTGGGTAATGGCCGGCCTGTGAGTGTAGATGGAAAAATAAAAGGGGTATTGAAAAATAAATGAATTTAAAAAAGCATCAATTATGGCGTAGTGCAAGATTACAAGACTCTTGAGCGAGAACACTTTCAGACTGAGGCAGCTTGGATACATCGTGACTACTCTAGTATTTACACAGCATTAAGCTACAACAACAACAACAGGACAGGAGCCAGCATAGAACAGGCAAACGGCACCGGGCCGTGACTCAACCTCATTTACCTTAAATTTTGACAGAGGCAGATAAAAGGCATATTCTGCAACCTAGCATTTTCCAACTCAAGTGACTAAATCCATGCGCCACCGTCAGTTATACAACTGTTCAACTCCACCACTACACAGACATGTAGTCTAGGTCTGCTGTGGTTCTTGTTGAATTGTTGTGTTTACCTTTTATGCCAGTTCATGAAATGCAGTTAATCCATCAATCATCTCCGATCCAACTGACTGACTGTGTGCAAAGATAGTATGGTCATCATCATCATGGTGTGGTACGTGTACGTTTTGTCCAACACCAACTCAGTCTGTAGTGAGTGTCTCTGAATAAGTCAAGACAGCACCTGCAGTAGTAGGAGTACAATGTGGTTATTAAACAACAAGGAAACATTGACTGTCACTTGAGTCACTTTTACTTTGTAGATTAATAGTTCGACTTCATGCACATTTGCTCAGAGTCAGCAAGCATCTAATGCAATGCAATGCATCATTAATTATTCATACCTGTCTTGCTCTTCTCTTTGGCTGTCATATCAAATGCAGAGCCTTCTGACAGTGATGAGTTTACTTTTAGATGCCTGCTCAAGTTCTGACAGTGAAGAGTTGTGGATGCCTGCAGACCGAGGCGGTAGCCTTAGGACAGTGATGAGTTTTGGCTCAGAAACAAAACAGAAGATAGCTAGAGTCATGTACATGTCACTTTTTATGGAGGGACTGTTAGAGGCAACATTTATTGTACTATTCTCCATCTCCATCCAAACTCTGGCTTGATGCAAATGTATTTTTTTGGCGAGTCAGGAAGATGGAGCAGGACTCTGAGGAGTGGAGTGGACAGTTAAATGCACAGACGTGCAACTCCAATAGGTAGATAAAAATAGGAAACAGTGGAGATAGATTTGTTGTGATTTGATTTGAACCAGAAAGACAGATACATATACAAATAAAGGAAGGAAGAAAGTAACAATTTGAAAAGCCTAGTTGTCAGGGAAGAGGAGCTCGTCCTCAAACTGGTTCGGATATAAGTAGGTCATGTAACCCACTACTTATGTCTTCAGAGTCGCTCTCCTGTTCCTGCTGTGATTCACGTTTTTTGTACTCCGGTGGTATGAAGGTTCATTTTGATCATGGTTAACCTCTCCACACTTTGGGGCAAGAGACTGGCCCTTTTCACAGTTACAATGGCACCAGCAGCACTGAAAACACTCTCAGAAGAGACACTTGTGACAGGGCAAGCCAGATACTTTATCACCAGCCTGCTGAGCACTGGCGATTGGCTTTTTTTCCATACCAATACACCAATGGGCTTTGCTCCATGAAGACCTCTGTTGTGTCATTCAGATAGGCCTGGAGGCCCACGGAGGGGCCACATGTGGGAAGCCAGGAACTGTTCACTGGTACCAACAAAGACGAGGAGTGATATCTCCCGAGGCTGCTGTGGAGGGTGGTTTTACTTTTCCGATCCCCTTTGCTTGTTGCTGCTTTTGGGGGCGACAGGCTCCGAACTGTACTGATTCCTGCTCTTGTGACCTGTTTCTTTCGGCCCGATCGGGCCGCACCGGCTGACTAACAGGTAACTGTTTTAATGTGTGGATGTTGCACGTAACTTTTTTGTAGTCTTTCATAGAAATGTCAAGTATACTGGCTTGACGAGTCGGGCGAGTGGTGTTGACGGCTCACCAGGTACCCCGTTCATGGTTGGGAGGGCGACAGGCACACTGCCTAGTTGGGGTGTGGATAGTTCTGAATCCGCGGGCAGGGAAGCAGGGTGTGGGGAGGGTCGGGGGAATTGGAGTTGTCTGGTTTCAGTATTGTTGTTTGTTTGTGTCTTTAGCAGAGTCCTCTTTGGTCACGTAGTCTCTCCCATCCATGGCTCCTTCTTATGGGACTGGCCACCTTGGCTGGTCTCCGGCCCCCGAGGGGTCCGAGATCCTCCTGGCCCTATGCCGCACTATGGCCCAGGTTCTTGCTAACACGGGGGGTCCCTCTCCGGACGTTCCTCCTGTTTCTTCCATCGACTCTATCGCCATGACACCACACCTCTCTAGGAACCTTACTATCCTCTCTTGGAATGTCAATGGCCTAGGGCACAAAATTAAAAGAAGTGTGGTCCTCCAGTTTCTCTGACGCCACTCCCCCGACATCGTCCTCTTGCAGGAAACACACTTGGTTGGTAACACCTGTCAGGCGCTCCAGAGAGGGGGTTTTAAATTATTGGTCCATGCAGGGTTCACCTCTGGGTCCCGTGGTACTGCGATTCTGGTTCGTAAGGCCCTTGCACTCACTCACTCCCGGACCTGGGCTGACCATCTGGGCCGCTTTGCTCTAGTAGAAGCCACTTGGGAAGGGCGCCCCTGAACATCATTTCTGCATACCTTCCACCAACATTGGTCCAAGACTCCCTTAAGGAGCTGGGCGCCCAATTGTTAGGCCTCTCCCCGGGTACACTTTTAATTGGTGGGGACTTTAACATTACCATGTGTGATGACCTGGATCGTAGACCCAAGGGGGGATCTCATCATCAGAATTCGGACCTAGCAGACTTTGCATGTGCTTTGGGGATAGAAGATATATGGCGCCTTCACTTTCCTGATACACCGTACTATACACACTACTCTAATGCACACCACAGTATGTCTCGTATTGATTACCTCTTCTGCCCTACTGCAGATGTCTGTTGCTTTGTCCGCCCGAGGGGTCTTCCACATGGCATATCTGATCGCTCGCCACTTACAGTGGACTTGACATTTAATCACCAATTTACGCGGGGACCTATTATCATTAATCCCTGGCTACTGCAGATTCCAGATATTAGGGAAGTGCTCCAAGAGCGCACTGACATTTATTTCGCCTAGAATGTAGGCTCCATGGACACGGCGGTTACGCTTTGGGAGGCGTACTTGGCGGTGGTGAAAGGTGAGGCACTAACTCTTAAGATGAGCTACCTGTGTAAACCCAGTGATCAGGTCCTGCAGGCTGAATCCGATCTCACCTGCCTGGAGGAGTCCCATAATTCCTCACCGTCTGATGCTACAGCTGCTCGTCTCTGTGCCCAACAGTTGGTTTATAAGGCGCTGGCGCAGGAAAAGGCGCAAGCGAGGCTGCTACATTCGCGCCATCGGGTTTATGAATTTGGCGACTGTGCGGGCAAGATGCTTGCCTGGCTGGAACGTCGAGATCAAGGGTCCAGATGGGTGTCGTCCATAACTCGGCTGGAGTCATGGTCGTGGACACACAGGACATAGCGGAGGCCTTTGCCGACCACTTGGAAGGTGTTTACACGGCTGGCGATGGTTATTTGTCTACCGAGTCCAGGCAACTACTGGATGAGAATCGCCTCCAGACCATCTCGGATGCGGGTAGAGTGGCCCTCGACGCCGACATAACGGCGGAGGAGCTTACCTCAGCTCTGTTTGCCATTAACTCCAGCAAGGCTATGGGCCCCAACATGGTCCCTGTTGAGTTCCTGAAGGCGATGGTCCCTGACTTTATTCCTTATCTTCAGCATATGTTTACAACAAGCCTGGAAGTGGGGTTCCTTCCACTCGATCTTAGGTTAGCCTCCATTGCGGTCATCCTCAAGCCCACTAAACCGCCCACCGACTGCAGCTCTTACCGGCCGATCTCCCTGATTAGCGCAGAGGCAAAAGTCCTGGCTAAGCTCCTAGCTAATTGCCTCCTCCTGGTACTTCCTTCCCTGATACACGACGACTAGTCTGGTTTTCTGCCGGGTCGTAATACGGCGGTAAACCTTCGGAGAGCACATACGTAATGAGTTGCCAGTCCATCATACAACAGGACGTGGCCATCCTGTCCCTCGATGCTACGATGGCATTCGACTCGATCGAATGGCCCTGTCTATTCGAGGTCCTCCACCGCTTTGGCTTTGGGCCTCCTTTCATTTCCTGGGTGCGCCTGTTATATACAGACCTCTTGGGCCAAGTTCAGGTGAACAATCACACCTCTAGGAGGTTTCGTCTTCATCGAGGGACCAGGCAGGGCTGCCCTGTGTCCCCGCTGCTGTTCGCCCTCACCCTAGAGCCTCTGGCTCATTGGGTCCATACAGATGTCTCTATTAGAGGCCTCCACTGGAATGAGGACGTTGTGGACAAAATATCTCTATATACGGACGACATTCTGATATACGTGTCGTCTCCGCGGTCCTCTATCAACAGCCTGTTTCATGTTCTCACCAATTTCGGAAAATATTCAGGTTACTCTATAAATTGGACTAAATCTGTGTTGTACATGTTGCATGGCCCCCCCCTCTCTTGCCCCGAGGGTTTTCCTTCGCGATAGCCACTGAGGGTTTCATGTATCTGGGTATTTATGTTACATCCGACTTTAAGACGTTCTACGACCGTAATTTGCTGGGTCCCCTGCGGAGGCTCCGTAGCGATGTCGCTCACTGGCGGTCACTCCCGCTGTCCCTCCCAGGTAGGGCGGCATTGTTTAAAATGTTGGCGCTCCCGCGCTTTCTATATGTCCTTCAAAATTGCCCGTTTTTGCTCCCAGATTCATACTTCCAGGCGGTGGAAAGTGAGCTTCGACTCCTATTGTGGGATGGGGGCGCGGCTTGGATAGCTCTTTGCAAGCTCTTTCAGGGTTGGTACGATGGGGGCATCGCCCTCCCTAACATCCGCCTCTATTATTGGGCATCCCAGCTGGTGGCTGTGAACCAATGGGTACACGGTTCGCCTTCTAATCCGGCCTTCCTGTTGGACAGATCTCAGACTGGGCGAGAAGACTATCTGGGGGCCCTCTACAGTAAACCAGCTAAGGCAAGATATGTGGGGCATATGGCGCATACAGTTGCTATTTGGCACAGGGCCAATTAAAAGTTTGGGATGGACGGGTAGGGTCACCAAGGCCACACCTTTGTGGTCTACACAAAGTCTGGGTTCCCTCTGCTTTCTTCGGGGCTTCAACAGGTGGGACTTGATTGGGATCTCGGAGGTGGGAGATATTGTCCATAAGGGTAACTTGCTGACCTTAAGTGACCTCCAAGCCAAGTATGCTTTCGCACCCACTGAATTGTTCTGCTATTTGCAAATCACACATGCCATTCGTGCCGCTGTCCCTGGCCTCTCCTCCTTACCCCACACCTCCCCTCTGGAAAACAGGCTATTATCGGAGCCTCTCCCCAAGAAGGTTATTTCCCTCACCTACCGTAAGCTCTGTAATAACCTCCCTGATTGCTTCCAGTCACTGCGGACCAAGTGAGAAGGCAGACCTGGGTCCCCTAGATGAGGAGCATTGATGGTTGGCCCTAATGTCCCTGAGGGAATCTGCTATTTGCCATAGGTTTAGGTTGATTCAACTGAAGGTTCTTTACAGGGCGTATATGTCTGCTCTTACTCTGGCCAAAATTGGACGACGCCCTGACCCACTGTGCCTGCGAAGATGTGGTCTGCCTGGCACCTTCTACCACATCTTGTGGGACTGTCCGATGGTGCAGAGGTTCTGGAGTGGTACGCTTCGTAAAATGAGCACCTCCTTGGGTAAGCCGCTCTTGCCATCGCCCAGGGAATGTGTCCTTAACATCTGGGGGGCCAATGATTTAAATGAACAGGAGTTGCGTTGGGCGGCGCTAGGTTTTCTATTGCCCAAACGTTCCATTGCTATGAAGTGGGGTTCCCCAGATACACTGTTGGTGGTGGGCTAGGTGGCAAAAATGGATCGTTGCATGATTGCTGAAAAGATGGTCTACAAGACACGGGGCTGTCCGAAAACGTGACACGGGGCTGTCCGAAAACGTGGGATAAAAAATGGGGGTACTGGAATGTCTACCATGGCGAACTGTGTGACTCTCCTACAGTTGAACTGGCTATGTCCCGTGTGGGGCCAATGAGAGGTATGTACGCTAATTTGCACTTTGTTTCTTCTATGAATAGTATTGATTGCATAAGACTGCTCGTGATTCTTTTCTGACTCTGCCCTTTTATACCACTGAAACCTTTGGCGACACTGTTATTATGTTCATAAAAAAGAAAATGTAAGACGTTTGTTTATCCTCAACAAGTAATGCCTGCTCTGTATGAATCTCCTTTGTTACGCCACCGGACCCTGTGTTGTCGGCTGATGGGCTGTGTAAACCCGACAGTGCTGAGAGGTGGCTTTAAATGACGCAGCCGGCCCTCAGGGTTGTAGGCTCGATGCTGTGTGTCTATAGTATTGTATAATAAAGGTCTTACAAAAAAAAAATCTCAGCAGTGTCAACACCTGCAGATATCTTTTCTCTAACACCCGAAAAAGAGATTCAGTGTGCAGTGATGCACATGTAATCAGTGGCTTGGCAACCGGTCCACATGTCAGATGTCAGATGGATACTCTGAACAGCACTCTGTCTGTTTTAAGCCTTTTCCAAGCAATTACAGCACGTCGTCATGTAGTGCTAGAACAGCAACTCTGGCGAAATAGTAGCGGCTGGGAACCTTCCATTTTGGACCAATTGTTGTCACAAATTCCAGAAAACTTACCCCTTCAACAAAAGAAATAGGGATAAGGTCCAGTGCTAACATTTTAGTCAGCTTCGCACTGTACAAACGTGCTATTGGGTGGTTGCGTTCCTACTGCCCCTTCTGCCTAGTAAACATGCTAAGAATGGTAGGCTGCGTCGTATTCCTTTCTGTTCGGCTCAACGCAGCTCTTTTTTGCATTGCAGTACTCCTCGGTGTCTCAGGCTGACTCTTACTCTTGTGCCACTGAGATGTTGCTGATGCTGAGGATGTGGGCGGTACCACTGCAGTGCTGGGGACAGGGCTACTTTGTGTACCACTACCAGAGAGAATGTCTCCCTCTTCTTCTTCTTCCTGTTCCACAGTAAGCAGACCTTCCACTCATTTATCCCCACCAACAGCAATGGTACCAGTTTTTATGCGACAAAGGTGGTCCTCCCAGTTGATTGCTTGGTGTTTTTTTCAGATGGTCATTTGGCCTCCGGTACCATAGTTTGTACTAAGCTTACCACGACTAACAGAGGTATGACAAATTGAGCATATAGCATCGTTCTCCTCCTTTTCGCTAACCGTAAAGAACTCCCACACTGGGGAGCTTAACTTCTGTCTCCTGCTGGAGGTGCCACTTCCAATGCTGGATGAACTGGCGGGTGTGTGTTGAATTTTACTCTGTGATTGTGCAGTACCACCACCTACTTCTTCTGAGGTGGTGCTTGTGCTGGATGTAGGACGCTGCCGGCCCTTTGCTAATGTGTTCCTTCCCTCCTGCGTTGATTGTTTACTATTTTGAGAAAGCGATACGTTTAGGTCAGGCTCAGGATCACTGCTTTCCACCGTTAGGTTGGCTACCTCATCCACACACATCTGGTTGGGCCTGGCTTGGTGGGTTGGGCCCACTGATACGGAGGTGCTACCCCCCGCTTTCCCCCTGGACACCGCTGCTGCAGGCGTAATGTTTGGTTTCCCAAAAAAGGTTTTGGGGTCAACACCAGACTTAAGTGTCACTTCCTTCTTCTGTTGTTTCTTCTTCTCAGCAACTTTCTTGGTCTTGGAGGACCTGGTACCTGCTTTCTTTGGGCCCATCTTCTTCAGATGTCAGCAGCACTCAGTTGCACAAGTTGCAAAGATGTCTGGTCAGGTCACACCACACGTCATGTAGCGTACAGCAGGACGTCTGTCTAGCAGTACAATGGGCGATGATGACAGACACCCCCTCCTCAGTCTTTTGTGCACCTAAAAGCAAAAAAGCCAGAAGAACATCAGTCAAATGTGGAATTTGTTGTAATTTAATTTTAATTACTACTAGTGTACTGTATAAACTCAGGAAAAATAAGAATAGCAAAGAACAAAAATACAAATGTAGTGGAAGTGGAACCTGTTTGGCCTTAATTTGTGCATCAAGTGGGATGGATGCACCATCAGGGACCTGCAGCTGGCAATGGGGATGGAAGCAGTAAGCCAAGAGGAACAATGGAAAAGACACACAGGCCTAAGTGGCAAAAACATCACACTACTACTACCACCACAACATGGCCCCCAGCCACATCGGCACTCATCACATGACATGGGCAAGGCCTGGAAAACTATGAACTCAAGCAGGCCTGTATCCCTATATGGCCAGACAAAGGATGCCTGTTACACAACACAGCTTTGATGCAAAAAAAATTTGCATGGCTAAAAAGGTTGGAAAGTTACACAACAACACCACATACACATGCAACAAAGGCATTTATTAACACACATCCAAAAAGTTAACTACATCCCAAAAACCACATTTTGGAATTCAATCCAATGCCATCCATGCCCTAAATGATGTTTAAATTCAACAGATAACATACACAATAGTTGCTTCAAGCACCCCTGATCAGTACCTCTGGGAGCCTGGGCCTACTGGCAGAATAGACCACAAGTTTGGAGGCCTATGGCAAAAGCACAGTGGATGGTCCCACAAAATGGCTGCCACCACATGGCCTGGCCACCCACAACAATATGAAAAGGAAGAGAAGACAGACAATGCAGGCCTATGGCAAAAGCACAATGATTGGCTTCACAAAATGGCTGCCACAAACATGGTCAGCCCACCCACAATAAAAAGAAACTACATACAAAGGACAGGAACAGAAAGTTGGAGTCTCTGGGGAACTTCCCTGCTCTTTTAAAAAAAAAGAAAAAAATAGAAATGACTCCATGCTCCAAAAACTACAACCAAAAGACAACCTGTGTATTTTGTTTTAGCAAAATGCACAAAATCATCATTTTCGAGAAGGTTTCATGCAGCTCGAGAGATTTTGTTCGTCAGATTGCAAATTTAGCATGTTCGGCATCACGAACTGTACAAAAAGTCGTTGTCGCGCTGTGCAGAATTACCAAAACTACGCGAGCTGAACTACTAAGGTTACCTACTGGCAGATAAGCCCTATTTATTTAACACACATCCAAAAACTAAAATTCCACCCCCAAAACCACATTTTGCAATTCAATCCAAAGCCATCCATGCCATACATGATGTTAAAAATTCAACAGACAGCACAAAAACAGTTGTTTAACTCTCATGCACCCATGATGACTGATGATGAGTTTGAGTAGTACCTCTAGGCCTACTACGAGAGTAGGCCAGAAGCTTGAAGGCCAATGGCAAAAGGACAGTGGCTGGTCCCACAAAATGGCCGCCACCACATGGCCAGGCACTCACAAAAAAAAGAAAAGGAATAAAAGAAAGACAATGCAGGCCTATGGGAAAAGAACAATGCCTGGCTTCACAAAA
The DNA here is from genome assembly GCF_964263255.1 of Lissotriton vulgaris. NCBI lineage: Eukaryota > Metazoa > Chordata > Amphibia > Caudata > Salamandridae > Lissotriton > Lissotriton vulgaris. The sequence continues at coordinate 1,715,326,115 of NC_141689.1, read as the reverse complement.
TGGCTGCCCCCCACATGGTCAGCCCACCAACATTAACAAGAAAGTAAATACAATGAACTCAAGCAGGCCTTTATCACTATATAGCCAGACAAAGGATACCTGTTACACAACACATCTTTATTGCAAAAAAAGAAATTCTGCATGGCTATAAAGGTTGGAAAGTTACACAACCACAACACATACACATACACACATGGAACAAAGGCATTTACCAACACACATCCAAAAAGTTCACTACACCCCAAAAAACACATTTTGGAATTCAATCCAATGCCATCCATGTCCTAAATGATGTTTAAATTCAACAGACAACATAGAAACTGTTGCTATCAAGCACCCCTGAGTCTGGGTCTACTGGCAGAATAGGCCACATGTTTGGAGGCCTATGGCAAAAGCAAAGTGGATGGTCCCACAAAATGGCCGCCATCACATGGCCTGGCCTCCCACGACAACATGAAAAGAAAGAGAAGACAGACAATGCAGGCCTATGGCAAAGGCGCAATGCTTGGCTTCACAAAATGGCCACCACCCACATGGTCAGCCCCCCCAAAATAACAAGAAAGAACATACAAAGGACAGGAACAGGAAGTTGGAGTCTCTGGGGAACTTCCCTCCTCATTTAAAAAAAAAAATTTTAAACAGAAAAATAACTCCATGGTCCAAAAACTACAACCAAATGACAAACTGGGGAGTTTTTTTAGCAAAATGAACAAAATTATAATTTTCGAGAAGGTTTTATGCAGCTCGAAAGATATTGTTCGCCAGATTGCAAGTTCAGCATTTTAGGCATTGCGAACTGTACATAAAGTTGTTATTGCATGCGCGAACACGCAGATTGAGCGCGCAAAGAAGAAGAAAAAAAATGTAAGTACACGTTGTCGCGCTGAGGAGAGTTACCAAAACTACGCAAGCTGAACTCCTAGGGTTACCTACTGGCAGATAAACCCTATTTAATATTTATTTACCACACATCCAAAAACTGAAATTCAACCCCAAAAACCACATTTTGCAATTCAATCCAAAGCCATCCATGCCATACATGATGTTAAAATTCAACAGACAACACAAAAACTGTTGTTTTAACTTTCATGCACCCATGATGACTGATGATGAGTAGTACCTTCGTATCTACTGGCAGAGTAAGCCACAAGCTTGGAGGCCTACGGCAAAAGCAAAGTGGCTGGTCCCACAAAATGGCTGCCACCACATGGCCAGACCACCCACAATAACAAGAAAGTACCATACAATGAACTCTAGCAGGTCTATATCACTATATGAACTCCTAGGATTACCTATTGGCTGAAAAGCCCTTATTTAATTAATACATACCCAACATCTGAAATTCCACTCCAAAAAACACATTTTGCAATTCAATCCAATGCCATCCATGATGTTAAAAACGTGAAATTCAACAAACACCACAGAAATATGCTTGGACCCATGGGTACCTCTGGGTCTACTGGCTGAAATTTCAAAGAAATACAACTGGGCCCCTACTGAAAGTACAGCCCACACACAACAACAATTTTTAAAAACGATGAAAAGCCCAGAAAACTGTATGTAAAAAATAGCCCCAATTAAACAAACATGTACCCAATTCTCCAACTTACTTGTAAAATGAAATCTCAAATCCAAAAGCCCTCGATAAATCCAATCCAATGATATGATGCAGTAGACATACACATAAAGTGATCCTTCCAGCTCCAAATCCAAATGAAAGTGAATAGCACATAGACAAAGCACTGGGAGTAGCCTGCTGGACAGGAACAGGAAGTTGGAGACTCAGGGTCACTTCCTTGCTCTTGAAAAAAAGATAGAAAAAAATGACTCCTTGCACAAAAGACTACAGCCAAATCATAATCTGAGGAGTTTTTCTGAGCAAAATTAACATTTTCAAGAAGGTTTTATCATGATCGAGAGATATTCTTTGCCAGATTGTAGTTTGTGCGTGTTCGGGAACGCGATCTTACCAACACTGCCGCCAGAAGGAATATTGCACGTCCGAATGACTTGCTCGCGTTTGCACAGTCTCGCAGGATCATGCGGCCGGATTCCAAACCTCGTTGCGCACGCGAACAGGATAGAAAATCAAGTTGGCGAACGCAGAACCACGATAAGTCGTTACCGTGCCCGCGAGAACGCATATTGAGCGCGCGAGGAAGAAAAACAAGTACGTTACGCTGTAGCTTGCGTAGTATTCGGCAACTTCGCGCTCTACGTGAACTGCAAAGATACCAAAACTACGCAAGCTCAGGGGGCAGAGCGTAGTTCACTGCCCAAGGTTAGTGTTTTACCGTTTAGGGCAGTGCAATGGTGATTGGGTAGTGTACTAGGTCGTGCTGGGGGTAGTATTTTACGGTTTAGGGTAGCACCATGGTGTTTGTGTAGTGTAGGGGGTCGTGCTGGCGGTAGTGTTTTAGAGTTTAGGGTAGTGCAGTGGTGCTTGGGTAGTGTAGGGGGTCGTGCTGGATATACTGTTTTAGGTTTTAGGGCAGTGGTGTTTGGGTAGTTTGGGGGGTCGTGCTTGGGGTAAATTTAGGGTTTAGGGTAGTGTAGTGGTGTTTGGGTAGTGTAGGGAGTCATTTTGCGGTAGTGTTTTAGGGTTTAGGGTAGTGCTGTGGTGTTTGAGTGGTGTAGGGGGTCGTGCTGGGGTAGTATTTTAGGGTTTAGGGTAGCACAGTGGTGCTTGGGTATTGTAGGGGGTCGTGCTGGGGGTAGTGTTTTAGGGTTTAGGGTAGTGCAGTGGTGTTTGGGTAGTGTAGGGGTTCATGCAGGGGATAGTGTTTTAGGGTTTAGGGTATGGCAGTGGTGTTTGGGTAGTGTGGGGGGTCGTGCTGGGGGTAGACCTAGGGTTTATGGTAGTGCAGTGGTGTTTGTGTTGTGAGGGGTCGTGCTGGGGTAGTGTTTTAGGTTTTAGAATAGTGCAGTGGTGTTTGTATAGTGTAGGGGGTTTAGGGTAGTGCAGTGGTGTTTGTGTAGTGTAGGGGGTCATGATGGGGTAGTGTTTTAGGGTTTAGGGTAGTGCAGTGGTGTTTGTGTAGTGTAGGGGGTAGTGTTTTAGGGTTTAGGGTAGTGCAGTGGTGTTTGTATAGTGTAGGGGGTCATGCTGTGGGTAGTGTTTTAGGGTTTAGGGTAGTGCAGTGGTGTTTGGGTAGTGTAGTGACTCATGCTGGGGTTAGTGTTTTTGTGTTTAGGGTAGTGCAGTGGTGTTTGGGTAGTGTAACGGGTCATGCTGGAGGTAGTGCTTTAGAATTTAGGATAGTGCAGTGGTGTTTGTGTAGTGTAGAAGGTCATGCTGGGCGTAGATTTAGGGGTTAGTGTAGTCCAGTGGCGGTTTCTGTAGTGTAGGGAGTCATGCTGGGCATAGTGATTTAGGCTTTAGGGTAGTGCAGTGATGTTAGGGTAGTATAGGGGGTCGTGCTGGGGGTAGTGGTTTAGGGTTCAGGGCAATGTAGTGGTGTTTGGGTAGTGTAGAGGATCCTGCTGGCAGTAGTGTTTTGGGTTTAGGGTAGCGCAAGAGTGTTTGTGATTGTTTAAGCTGTCATGCTGGGGTTAGTGTTTTATGGTTTACAGTAGTGCAGTGGTGTTTGTGTAGTGTAGGGGGTCATGCTGGTGGTACTGTTTTAGGGTTTAGGATAGCGCAGTGGTGTCTGGGTAGCGTACGGGATCATGCTGGGGTAGATTTAGGGTTTACAGTAGTGCAGTGGTGTTTGTGTAGTGTAGAGGGTCATGCTGGTGGTACTGTTTTAGGGTTTAGGGTACAGCAGTGGTGTTTGGGTAGTGTACGGGATCATGCTGGGGTAGATTTAGGGTTTAGGGTAGTGCAGTGGTGTTTGGGTAGTGTAGGCGGTTGTGCGGCGGGTAGTATTTTAGTGTTTAGGGTAGTGTAGTGAACCTCAGATCATGCAGGAACTGTAAAAAGAAGTAAAAAAGAACTGCCCTGCTGACCCTTCAACTTGGCAAAGAGAGGCTGCACCATCTGCAGGAGTGCACCTGCCGCACCTTGGACTAGCTAAGAAAGGACTGTGGCTCCTGGCTTGGGAAAAAGTCACTCCCAAGTTCCAAACCAAAGAAGTGACTCCAAAGGATCAGTCACCAGCACAAGGACCTCCAAAGCTGAAAAAGCCCAACTCAGCAAGTTAGTAACCACTTCTGGAAAATCACTGCTGACTGTTGCTGGGAACCCCAAGAGATCACTCCTCAATGGGCAAAAGTTGCACTGAGTCTGCCAGACCCAGGAGTGTTGTTTGTATCCAGATCAGTCACCCAAGAGGGACACCAAATTCCACCAGAGGATATCACTAGGACCACTGTGGACGGAGACGGTAGCCTAGCATTAGCTGTCCTCCTATTGTGTCAAAGAGGAATTCAAAGTACCCCAACCTCTGTAGCCAAGTTGCCCTACGTGACTTGTGGACTGAGGAATAACTGCACAGTCACCCCTGTTAACCATACAGCACCCAGAGCATCTTTGAGCCTCTTCCAGGTCCTGCATCTGCAGCATAAGGGCCACTCCATTAAAGTCTTTGGCGGTAGTGCTGTAAAGTTTGGAACTGGAACGGAAGGAACTCTGGTGGCAAGGTAACGGTCCAAATGTTCTTTATTTCAACTCTCAAGCCTTCTCCTGTTGGATCTGGTTGCCTAAGTTGGGGCGGAGTAATCGAACATAACTCTTACAAACTTTTCACTAGTTTACAAACTTTACGGTTACCACTGCTTGTTTCCATTTAAACTGTGATTTGAGCTTTCTTTAAAAATGTCGACCCAAAGGTGGATTTTGCTCATCTTCAACTCTGAAAATTCAAAAATATATAATCTATTTTAATAAAATGGTGTCAGATTTATTTTGCGTTGTGTGGCTTATTTCTATGTTTGGTAGTATTAAGTGCCTTACAATAGTTATTTTGTTTAAGCCTTGCTGCTTGAAGCCATAGCTGCCCAGTGTGAAGCGTAAGGTTTTCCAAATGAGCCTGACTGGACCCAAGACAGTTTTTGCAAGTGTTAGAAATGGGGTTTTAGGTTGGCTAGGGTATGCCCCTAAGCCAGGTAGAACCCACCACTCTAGTCAGGGTAAGGGAGTTACAAACCCAAGATAACCCTTGCTCACCTCTTTATTAGCTTGGCAGAGCAGTCAGGCTTATCCCAGAGGCAATGTGTAAAGCATTTGCGCAACACACACACACACCAGCGACACACTAGGCACACCACAAAAAGAGACTCCACATAGGGTTATATAACAATATCCTTTGTATTATACGTCAAACGCACATTAACCACAGCCACAGAATTCACTTTGCCATCCAGGCAATTGTCATCCTTGTACAGGTTTTGCACATAAGTAAATATTTGTGAGTTGCACCTGTCTTGAAAACCTTAGGACAACACTATTGCTGTACATAATATACTCTCCCAATATGTAAGTTCATAAGGACATAAAAATGCATTAGCTTAGGTAGAGCATAAATCACTCAACATTACCAGCAACACGAAGTCTGCGCTCATATAAAACTTTATACAGTAATTTTGGTAAATCCCCAATGAAAGAAACCACACGCAGCAGTTTCTATGTGCAGGGAGAAAACCTTGTGACCCTCTCACAGAGGTATGCTCTCTACTCCCTCCACACGTTTTTATGTTTCAAGTTCCTCTGTTGAGACTCCCCACTGAAATGTTCCCAAGTCTGTGATTTTTAGGTGTGGGGGCACTCCCCCAACACTACCAGAGGTAGTGGGGAGAACTTGCTGTGTCTCTATCGATTTAATTAAGAAACTGCAGCTGCCCACGTTTGTGCTGTGCAGCTGCATGACCAGCCTCCACATTGGCTGTTGATCCCCCCGGGGCCCAACTTACTTGCTGGGATGGCTATGGCAGCTCGGGGGTAGGGCCCCAGCCCAGTTCATCTGGCAATGCTCTGAGTTTGGGCAGTTGCTGACTGGGCCTGGCCTGTCCCAGAATCACCCGGGAAAGCATTGCTGACGTCGCTGGCGTCTCCTTCATTGCTGCAGCATCAGTCCTAGTGCAACTCCATCTACGGTTAAAAGTCACCGCTTTACTCCTTCCCGACCTTCTCTCCTTTGTCAGCGGCACTGGCCTGGTTGCCACAGCAACGTGGGTACTATGCAGGCTTCCTTCTGGAAACAAGCTGGCTTCCCACAGTGCTGCCGGCACCTCTCTGACCCGGGGGCAAAACTTAAAGGAATTGAAGCACTCACCACACAAAAATTTGTAAAAAGAAACAGGCCAACCACGATGTACTCTCTCTCTTGCTGGCCCCACCTCACGGAGGAAGGGGAGGGGAACAAAGATGCACTCCTGGCGTCACAGAGAAAGGCAGGACAGCTGCACGACCTCTCTGGGCAAAAACACCCACCAGGTACTGCAGAGCAACAGAAGTAAAGTGCTCCACGCACTTGATTAGAGACAGTACACAACACTCACCCCTCCATTTAGGGCTAAAGAGCTAAAGTGCTCACAGGCACTTGTAGACGAAGAGTGCAATAAAAGCTCTCTTCTGAGCTTTTTTCGTGCTTAAAAACAGGCTGATTGTCTTATTGTCACACCACCTTTACCCAGTCCCTCACCCATCTCATCACCCCCATCTTACCCAAATACCCTTCTTTTCTTCTTCACTGAGAGCATGATATAATGTATCGAAAAATGTTAATGCAATACAGATGGCTTTGAATCACAACAGTTATTCATGTATTTTGGATTTTTGGAACCAGGAGTTTTGATTTATACATTTGGAGCAATGAAATTTGTTTTGAATCTCCAAAACTTTATACTTATTAAATAAGAATTTTTGACAAATAGAATTGTGGTGAACTTTTGAATTCTTGAATTTCAAAATTGTTTTTGAATTTTCGTACTGTCTTTCATTTGAATTGAATAAACGTTGACCCCTCTTTAACGTACTTATTCAAAGAGGATAGGGCGATACTGGGTGATTTACCTTTCCAGAGAAATTTTGTTAACAGAGAGTCAATTTTCTTAAAATAAAAACCCGGAATATGTACAGGGATCATTGAAAGAATGTACAGAATCAGAGGGGAGATGGAGTCTAATCTGCTCCACCAAGAGAGGAAAAGTGGGGGCCAACGGTCTATTTATTTAGATAATGTTTTGATGATGAAATTGAAATTTAGTGTCAGAAATGTTAGAAGGGAACCATAGGCCTAAATATTTTATTTTAGAGGGATCACTGACATAATATTCATTACACTAATATAGACTTACAAAAATATCAAGGATAAAATGACGACTACAAAAATATCGAATTCCTATCTACAAACAGGTAAGTACAAAAATATTGAATAAAAAATATCGTTAAAAAAAATATAGTTAGTCAAAATATCGAATTTTGTTAAATGTCCTAAAAATAATTTAAAATTAATGAAATAATAAAAATAATTAACTAAAATATACTTAAAAATACTTAAATGATCTTAAAATTATTAAATAATTAATTTAGGTTATAAAAAAACCATACAATTTTATTTTTTATAACATATACATATATTAACACAATATTAATAAAAAATATGCAATATTCTTACTGTAGGATAGCGGGGGTGCAATTTACTACCACTCCAATGAGTGCAACAGTAGGTAAAGCGTTGGATAGCGTAGGGGTAAAAATTACTTTTCCCACTCCAAAGAGTGTAACAGTAGGGAAGGCGTTGGATAGCGTAGGGCTAAAAATTATTATTCCCACTCCAGTGAGTGCAACAGTAGAGAAAACGTTGGATAGCGTAGGGGTAGAAATTACTATTCCCACTCCAGAGAGTGCAACAGTAGGGAAAGTGTTGGATAGCGGGACTGTAAAATTTACTATTACCACTCTAGTGAGTGCAACAGTAGGGAAAGCGTTGGATAGCGTAGGGGTAAAAATGACTATTCCCAAGCCAGTGAGTGCAACAGTAGGGAAAGCATTGGATAGCGTAGGGGTAAAAATTACTATTCCCACTCCGGTGAGTGCAACAGTAGAAAAAGCGTTGGATAGCGTAGGGGTAAAAATTACTATTCCCCCTCCAGTGAGTGCAAAAGTAGGGAAAGCGTTGGATAGCTTAGGGATAAAAATTACTATTCCCACTCCGGAGAGAGCAACAGTAGGGAAAACGTTGGATAGTGTAGGGGTAAAAATTACTATTCCCACTCCAGAGAGTGCAACAGTAGGGAAAGCGTTGGATGGCGTAGTGGTAAAAATTACTATTCCCACTCCAGAGAGTGCAACAGTAGGGAAAGCGTTGGATAGCGTAGGGGTTAAAATTACTATTCCCACTCCAGAGAGTGCAACAGTAGGGAAAGCGTTGGATAGCGTAGGGTTTAAAATGACTATTCCCACTCCAGAGAGTGCAACAGTAGAGAAAGTAAATATTTAATATATTAATAAAAATAAAATAAATATCAATACCAATAAAACATAATTACAAGTAATTACCAATTTAATATAATATAATAATTAATCAATAAAAAATACAAATAAATATTAATTATTAAAATGCATTACCTATTAATACAAATTAATTACCAATTACCAATTAATTAATTACCAATTAAAAATTAATTATCAATTAATTAAAAATAAATACCAATAAATAAATTAAAATATTTAATTAATTACAATTAAATTACTTCCCACCCTATTCCCCTATAAACTCACAACCCGCTACTGGAAATAAACTAATAAAATTAACATAATTATCAATTATTCAAATTACTTCTTACCCTATTCCCCTATAAACCCACATCCTGCTACAGAATTAAATTACGCAAAAATTAAATAACATAAAATGCATTACTTAACTAAATTATAATAAAATTATACACTTTTCACACATATACTAACATATAAAACACTTTAAAAAATGTAATATTATTCAAAATTCAATATCTTTGAATACCTATATTATCTACTTCAATATTTTGACTTTCTATATTTATAAAAATCGATATTAATTTACTTACCTTAAATTTGATATTTTTGTTGCCTATATTCTGTCCATTCAATATTTTGTCCATTCTATATTTTTACCTCAATGCTAATGTAATTCGATATTTTGGAATAGATATTTTGTCTGTATACCATTTTAAAGGGTTGCTAGGAAAACATGTTTGAGGCACGTCATATAAAGAGGTAGTATCTCGCATTTGTCTGAATTAAGACGATATCCAGATATTTGGGAAAAAGAGTCTACCTGATCAAGGAAATAGGTTATTGAAGAGGTCGGTTTGGAAAAATATAAAAGAATGTCATCTGATTACGCAGATAATTTGACATGGACCGTGTCTAGCTGGAAACCAGAAATCAGAGATTCTTGTCTGATCTTAGTTAAAAAGGTTCTAATGCAATTATAACTAAGAGAGGTAATAGCAGACAACCTTGTCTTACTCCTTAAAAGACTGGAAAATATTCCAAAGTTCTGCCATTTAAAAAGATAGATGCTTTAGGGCCAAAATGATTGATGCTTTATTTCGATATGCACATATCATAAAAGCAGTACAAAAGATAAAAACAGCATGTCAAAAAAAGTAAGACTGTACATTTAGTAAAAGGATAAAACGCATTAGATCAGCATAAATTAGATAAAAAGAGAATTAAATTGATATGGACAGTCTTCTAGTTCTAATCAACCAAGCCCATTTTAAAAACTTAGCAACAGCACAAACAATGGGAGGGGCTGTGTTAGTCAAGAGAATCCGGAGTGCAACGGAGTGCTGACGAGTACCCAGTTCTCTGCAGATGGGACCGAGCCAACGTGATCTGGGGCGACCGTAGTCCGGGCATTCAAAAAGAAAATGTGGCACCGTCTCTGGCTTGTCTTGACAAAGAGCACAGAAGCATGATGTAGGCTGGGATTTATTCCACCTCGAGCAGAAGTCGGCCAAGGGTAGGGTTCCCAACCGAAATTTAATGTACAAGGACCTATCCATAGCCACTGATATAATGTCCATGTACGGCTCGTACATGACAGCGTCTTTTAACAACAGAAAAGCTGCGGTGGTTTTGCAGTCCTGCTGGCTTCTCAAGCGCTTCATACAGACCCACTCCCAGAAAAGTTTTTTTAAAGTCTCCTTCGGAGGAGCGGAGTGGCTTTGCCAGCATGAGTCCAGGCCTAGGTCCCCTAAGAGTTGTTTTATATCCTTCAGCCATTTGATGCTACGCCAACCGTCAGAATGCATCACCTCTGCCAGACCATTGGCATAGGATTTTAGCTCCGGGACCCTCCACAGACGTGCCCAAAGCAAAAGGGGTCGAAGCCGAGCCTGGTCCCTTATGGCTTTGCAGCCAGTGTCCATGAGCACTGGGATGGTCGGGCTACTCGATGGAATGGCAAGGAGATCCTTGATGAATTTATTCTCAGCCTTGCTCAGTGAGTCGACTTTGCCCGAGCCCCACAGTTCCGCTCCATAGAGTGACGCAGGGACCGCACGTGCTTTGTATATCTCAAGTAGAGGGGAAACACAATGTTTTGAAGAGTTGTTAAACTCCTTAAGAATAGCGCCCCCCACCCTTTTGTGGGCCAATGTCATTTTGTCAATGTGGGCGGTCCAGCTCATCACATCGTCCAGTCGGATTCCCAGATAATCAAATTCTGCCACTCTTTCTAGGGGTATCGAGTTCAGGATGGGAGGGCGGCCAAGTTTGCGAGGTGGATGTATAACTAGGTACTTGGTCTTATCTACGTTGATAACTAGGCCCTTAGTGGTACAGAAGTCCTGAAAGCGGTTCAGCAGTGTCTGGAGACCTTGGGGGGTTTTAGAGATGAGGAGGGTGTCGTCGGCGAACAACAAGGTTGGAATTTTTACTCCTCCCAGGGTGGGAGCGTCTGCTGGTTCGCCCAATAGATGATCTACCACCCCGTTAATGTAGAGGGAGAATAAGGTAGGGGCCAGAACGCAGCCCTGCCTTACTCCCCTCTCGACCCTGATCTTGTCGGTCTTTTCCCCATTCAGCCCCCATCTGACCTGGGCATAGGTGTTGGTGTGCAGATTGGTAAGGAGGTTTAATATGTATGGGGGCATCCCTAAACCGTAAAGGACCCTCCAGAGTTCCTCCCTAGGTACCAGGTCAAAGGCAGTCTTGAGGTCAATAAAGGCCAAGTAAAGACTGCCTTTGCCCAGCACCACCACCTTCCAGTATACTAACAAGAGCCTAAAGACCTGTTCGATGGTTCCTGTACCTGAGCGGAACCCGGCTTGCATATCGGACAGGGTGTGATTATCGTCCACCCATTGGGAGATCCTCCCCAAGATGGCTTTCCCCGCCAATTTCTGGCTTGAGTCTATTAGGCTTATAGGCCTATAATTCCCGGGTAAATCCCGACTGCCCTTTTTATAGATGGGGACCACCTCCGCACCTCTCCAGGAGTCTGGCACAGGGCCTCCCCCAATGATTGCGTTGAGGAGTGCAGTGATTAGTGAAATGACTTGGAGTACAGTGGTTAAGTGAGAAGAAGTAGTTTATTTAATCAACAACCCCAGGAGCATTCAAGGACCAACTTCCTCAGCATCTGTGCATCTCTGATCTGCTCCCTGGATTCCACACTCTGGAATCCAGTGAGCACAGTGACCATGAGACAATGACATCATAGCTAAGATACAACATATCTCCCTTTCTATAAAATAACAAAACAACAACGAAAACAAAGAACACATTTCATATTGATACACATGAGAAATACACCATCAAGGACATATGTAATCCTTCATCCAAACTGGTCTACATTTAGGCCTAGTAGATACCGACATAGAAATGGGTACATCATCTCTTTTCTCCACAGATGTTTTTGAAGAAATGTTTACCAGACCATCCATTTGTTTGCACTCTAGATCGTTACATCTTGTAATGCTTCTCGCATTCCACTGTTTACCATCATCTAACTTTACTATATTACCTGTTACACAAATAATTCGTTTGGGTTTTGACCATTTAGAAGAACCAGGTTTCCGATTGCCCATTAATTGAGAGCGTACCCAGTCGCCAACCCTAAATGCATTAGCATTACAAATGATCTTAGAATTGTGATTCTGAACATATTTATTTTGATATTGTTGAACCTTAGATGCAAGATTCTTACCATCAGTCACTTTTGAAATGTTTTTAAGCATCCATACAGGTTTAACCTTAGATCCAGCCTCACGCCCTTTTAATAAAGAAAACGGAGATATTCCCGTAGCCGTGTGAGGAGTATTTCTGTAACACCATAACATTTCCTTGACAGCATCCTTACAGTTATCATTATTGTTGCTGGCAAGTTGGATGCATTCCTTCAACACCCGGTTGAATCTTTCTATTAAACCATTTTCTCTAGGATTATATACAGAGGTGGTAATGTGTTTAACTCCAACTTTTTTTAGATAAGCGGAAAATTCTTCGGCTATAAATTGCGGGCCGTTATCTGATAAAATAGTGCTAGGGTACCCTTCTCTACGGAAAATACCATCGCAAAATTCGATTATGTTGGAAGCTTTGATATCCCTTACAAAAGCTACTTCAGGCCATTTAGAGTGAAAATCCATCAAGACAATTGCAAACTTATTTTCAATACCTTTGACATGAAATGGACCACAAATATCAATGGCAACTCTATCCCAAGGCTTTTCAGGAAAAGGAGTTGCCGAAATAGTGGTTTCATGCGATTTGTGAGATTTGTCACTAGACATACATGCTAGACAATTCCTAACGCACCTGTCTATATCCTTGTCCATTCCAGCCCACCAAAAGTCATTCCTTGCCCTCTTCTTCATGCTAGTCATTCCACTGTGTCCTTCATGTAACAAACTCAATAGTTTGTCACGCAAAAGTGCAGGTACAACTAATCTGTCGCCCCTCCTAAGAATACCATCATGAAAAGATAATTCTGGCCAAACCATCTTAAAATCAGCTAAAATACACTTATCCAAGGATGACAGATCTACACCAACATGTAAGTTATTAATGATTTGTTGTAATAACGTGTCATCAGTTACAGCTTGAACCCACTCTTGTTCACTGATAGCATTATTACATGATTCTTCGATGCTGGCAACTAACCATTCATCTTTATCCTCAGAAGTATCATCTTTGTCACACGGCAAGGGGAGGCGTGATAAACAGTCTGCATTAATATTTTTATGACCAGGAACATAATTTATTTGAAAGTTGTACTCCTGTAGTCTATATAACCATTTGGCTATTCTGGGAGTGGCTCTTGAAGCACCCTTAGTCGTGAAGATATCAATAAGAGGTCGGTGATCTGTTCTTAATTCAAAACAAGTGCCCCAAATAAAAGTTTTAAAATGGTCTACACCCCACCAACATGCTAAAGCCTCTTTTTCAATTACGGAATAAGAGGGTTCAGCACCCTTAAGTGTGCGAGATGCAAACGCTATGATACGTTCAGCTTCATTGTGCTTTTGCATAAGGACAGCACCCAAACCATAAGCACTTGAGTCCACCACAATTATAGAGATATGATCAGGATCATAAGGTTTAAGAGCCACTGCTTTTGTGATGTCTTTTTTGATGCTCTCAAAAGCCTGTTGACACAAGGTTGACCATGCAAAAGAAACGCCTTTTTTCATTAACAATCTTAAATTATGCACCTTGTCAGCAAAGTTTGGGACAAATTTAGAATAGTATTCCGCAAGTCCCAAAAATGATCGTAACTGATCTTTATTAATAGGGTGGGGTGCTTTTTCAATGGCATCTAAAAGTTTCATTTTAGGTTTAACCCCTTCGTTGGAGATGGTATGACCAAGATAATCAATTTCTTTGACTCCAAACTTGCATTTTTCCCCACATACAGTTAGACCAGCATTCTGTAATTTCTGCAGCACACCGTGTACTGCTTGATCATGAGAAAGTATGTCTTTCCCCCAGATAAGAACATCGTCCTGAAAAATTCTTACATTAGATTCATCCTTCAGGACGCTACACATGACTCTCTGAAAAACTGAGGATGCAGATGCCAATCCGAATGGCATTCTGAGATATTGGAAGGCACCCTCAGGTGTAATGAAAGATGTTAAATGCCTAGAATCAGGATGTAATTTGATTTGGTGATATGCGTTTGACAAATCAATCGACGAGAAAAACATGGCATCTTTAATGCTTGAAATCATTTCATTGATGTGTGGCAGAGGATATCTATCAACCCAGATATTTTTATTTAAGTCCCTCAGGTCCACACACATCCTAATTTTTCCATTGGGTTTGCGAGCCAAAACGATGGGACTAAGCCAATTTGAAGCTTCAATAGGCTCTATTACCTTGGCATTACATAACCTATCTAATTCATCCTTCAAGGGATTCCGTAGGGCAAATGGTACATTCCTTACTTTATGAACAGATGGAGTATTGTCTGCTTTTAAAATAATTTTGTGTTCAAATTTGGTCAAACATCCTAGTTCCTTACTAAATAATTTGGGAAAAACAGATTCCCATTTAGAAGATGGATCCTCATTAGTTACCAATACATGCTCAAGATAATCATTAGCTAAAACTACTTGATCAGGATGATTAGGATTTAGTACCAACCCCATTTTTTTAAGATCTTTCCAACTCAATAAAGCACGTCCCTGTTCAACAACATAAACTTTGGTAGAACATGATCTACCTTTGAAAGTTACTTTGGCCTCAAAATAGCCAATAACAGGTAATCTAACGCCACAGTAACCTTTAGGTCGTGCATCAGCTGTTATTAAGGTGTACTTGTTACCATTTTCCCACATGTTTTTATCAATGATGGTGTATGGTGAACATGAATCCGCCCACAGCATCATGTAGACATCATTTATCAATACTTCACATTTAGGCGGACAATAGTCTTCAGAGATATCATTGACAAAATCATCTTGCAACATCATCACTTCAATATCATTTTCATTGCCATCAATTACTTCCTCATCACTGTCAAGGTGAGATTCTACGAGATTTACAGAACGCTTCCAATTACTGTAATCACCAGTTCTACACCATTTGGCAAAATGACCGATTTTTTTGCATTTAATGCATGTAACTTTACTAGCAGGACATTTAATGAAATCAGCAGTGTGTTTCTGACTACCACATCTGTAACAGACTCTCTTGGAAAAACTGGATTTATTTTTGGAAAAACTAGGTTTAACTTCCTTGTTATCGCTTTTATAATCAGTTTTTCTATAGCCTGTAGATACAGCATTGACATTACTAGATTCATCCTTAGAACTTAACTCTTTGACATAGTGAGACGTATTCTCCATTTTTCTGGCTGTATCAAGAGTTTTCTGTAGAGATGGATTTTTTAGTTCAAGTAAACGCTCTTGAATTTTGATGTTTTTAATTCTATTTATAAACTGATCTCTTATTATTTCTTCGTGTAAGTCTTTGAACTTACATGTGATGGCTAAGGTTCTTAAACATGCCACATATTGTTGCACATTTTCACCAGCTAATTGTGCTCTAGAGAAAAATTTGTGTCTTTCAACAACAATACTCGTTTTCTTACCATAATTCTCTTCTAATGCTTTTAAAGCATCAGAATATACATCAATAGCTGTATCATTAGAACTGGTTTCACTAGTTTCACTTGTTTCATCATTATCAATAACCGTTGAGACAACACGATTTGTTACGGGTAAAGTTTTTAAAACTTTTCTGCCTTCAACGCCCAAATTATGTTTAAGTAATGCTAATTTTCTAGATGGTAAAAATACATCACCGCCTATGGCTTCTAAATAGGTCTCAAAGGATTCTGACCAGTCTTCCCAATTCATAGAAGGTGGACCAGGAGACTGCAAGAACTTGGGAGGAGCAACTACAGAAGATGAAACATCCATAATGACTTGATAAAATTAAAATAATAGAATGACACTTAGTAAATGCAATAAAATAATAAATTAAAATAATTAATGTAGTCACCGTTGTCAAAGTGGTTTGAAAATAAATAGCTAAAATAATTAATGTAGTCACCGTTGTCAATAGCTGATATTAGCTTGAGAAACTGTTGTCAGGCGTTTATTCCATCAAGTTTGTACTTATTGTTCAAGGTTATTTCTTGTTTTAAGTTCACTTCATGGAAAAATGTTTTCCCAAAAAAAAAATTGAATAATCTTGTATATTGAGGATAACGTTTAATAATGCCAAATATAAGTATGAATTGTAGACTTGCCGAAGGAAATTGAATCCGACGAGTGAAATAATCCTGTTTGTTTACTTTTGACGTCTGTGCGAGTAAAATGGCATTGGTTGCTAAGGTTACTTAAGATGGCCGCTTGCGGAGCGTCAAACGTGATGATGCAGTGACTGCAGCGTTGAACGCGCTGATGTGGCAACGCGATGACGCGGTAGCTCAGAAAAGAAATGCAGGTGATGAGCGTTAGACGCGCTGAGTGGCAGCGCGATGTGAAAAGGAATGCAGGTGACCAGCGTTAGACGCGCTGAGTGGCAGCGCGATGTGCACGCGACAGCAATCAACACGGCGGCATTATTTGAATGAAGAAACGAAGTAAGATGTTAGCATGCCGGCATTTTTCAAAATGACAGAAAGTTGTAATCCTTAAAGCGATGGAAAAAAAAGCGATCCTTCGTATTTTAAAAATGGCATTAAGATTACGATGCTGTGCGCTAATTTGACATGTTAAAAACAGTTTATATGCCAGAAACAGTTTAAAAATTGGATTTAGGCTCTCAAAACACAAAAAAAATCCAAAATGAGCGCAAAACAAGAGTTCATTCGTTTCAAAACGATAACAATAATAAAGGTACCTTGAAACTTTTATAAATGTTCAGGCTTCCTGGGGTTGTATGAAGAGATCTTCAGTTAGTAGAAAAATCTTCAATCCAAGTCTTCTTTTCTTCTTAAAATGAATCCCATCCTCGTGGCCACTGAAATGACTTGGAGTACAGTGGTTAAGTGAGAAGAAGTAGTTTATTTAATCAACAACCCCAGGAGCATTCAAGGACCAACTTCCTCAGCATCTGTGCATCTCTGATCTGCTCCCTGGATTCCACACTCTGGAATCCAGTGAGCACAGTGACCATGAGACAATGACATCATAGCTAAGATACAACAATTAGTACCCCCCATTCTTCCGGATAAGCGCGGAGGATATCGCCTGGTAAGCCATCCGGACCAGCTGCTTTCAATGGAACCAGGGTTTTGATCTGCTTTGTTACATCCAAAACAGAAAAAAGTTCCAGGTCACGAGCTAGGGTAAAGGGTGGGAGGTTAAAAGTATCGTTAAGTGGGCCTTCAACAGCAGAGTAAAGTTTTTGGAAGTGAGAGAACCAAGTCTGGGCATTGATGGTACAGGTCCTCCGGGTATCGTCAGGACGGTTCCTTTTGCCCACCAAGTCCCAAAAACCTTTGGCATCTTTCCCACTACTGGCAGCCAGGAGGTCCTGCCAGAAATTATCCTCCCACTCCCTCCTTGCATTTTTTTGGCAGAGTGCATAGTATCTTCTTGCCTCCCTAGCCTTGGACGGTAGTTTGGACTTGCCTGCCTCAATAAGAAGTGGCTTCGCCTCCCTACACTTCTGATTGTACCAGCCCTGTCCCGATCGTGAACCTGGTTTCCTTCTGCTCGAATTAGCTGGGATTACAAAGAGGTCACTAATAGCCTTAGTTATGACACAGTACCTAGGTTCCACCTCCATCAGCCCTTCCTCTTGGGGGTCGAGATTGACTAGGGCTGAGGCAAGGAGCTGCCTAATGGCAGAAGTTTTCTCCTCTGAAAGTGCCAACTTCGCCCACTTTAGCCGTCGTCCACAGTTTGTAACCACTGACAGGTCCGGGGCGGGGTTGCTAGAAAATCTACTCGCGATGGTACTAAGACACCTGTAGGACAAGGTGAGGGACAGGAGATTGTGGTCACTCTCTACCGATGGTACAATCACCATGTCCTCCACCATGCTCCACAGGTGTATGTCAAGGAGAAAATAGTCGATCCGTGACATGTGCCCTGGCCTGTTGTAGGTGTGGGCCCCTGCTTTGTCGGACCTTGTCCTGCCATTAGCAGCCCTGAGACCAAACTCCATAGCTAGTGAGTTGATCTGAAGGGCCACTTCTGTCCACTTTTTAATAGGACTAAGCTCGAGGGTCGGAATCCCCCACCCACTATCATGTTCCTCTTGGTCTGTTAGGATTTCTAGATCCAGAGGCTCGAAGGTGCAGTTCAGGTCACCCGCCAACAGGTTACAGGACCTATGAGAAGATAAGCGGAGCTGAGCTTCCAGACAAGCTATTACTGGGGATTCTCTACCCCCCTTTGTGCCTCGGGCGTAGATGTTAAAAATGTTTAAGATGACTCGGCCCTGGGAATTTCTCAGCAATATATTAAGGAGATCCGGGCAATTAGTGTCCCGCTCCACCACCCTGCAATTAAGATTTGAGGCCACCCAAATAAGTAGGCCACCCGAAGGGCGGCCCCTACCAGTTGCACTATGTACTGCCGGCAAAAAGTGGGTGGAATATCCCGCCTTGTGTAGGGGCACCCGACTCCAGGTTTCCTGGAACAGGCATATGGAGTATTGCTCCACAAGCTCGTTCCAGTCCGGCAGTGCTAGCTTCCTCTCGAGGCCCGCCACATTCCAGCTGAAAACCCTAATCGGGGGGTCCGTCACAGCCGTAATGCGACAGTCCTCGACAGGGAGCGGTATGTCCAAAGCACCCGCACCAGGGAGGCTAGCCAACAGGTTAAAAGGTGCCCCGGTCTCCCCTTGCTCTTCTACAAACTCGGCTGTAGCCTGAATTTGCGATGAGGACGAGGGGCTATTTGTTTTAAGGTAAGGTATTGGGTCAACAGCAGGGCTCGGAGCCACAGGGACCTCCCCGGAAACATCCCAGAGTCAGCAACCCCAGGATTCCCAGTTCGGTATCACTGGAGCCTGGAATAACCGCTGTGGGAGAACTCCCGGGGGAGAGTGGCCGTGAACGGTATTCTCCACAGGAATTTGGCCCCCAGAACTGCTGATGTGGGTGGGTTGCCCAAGGTGAATGGAGGAAGAGTTCGTAATGGACCGGGGGTAAAAGAATGTTAAGTCGACTACGTCGATACCCGTTCCGACCGTGGATTGTCCTTGGGAGCATATCAGATGGGCAACCCTAACATCTTGGAAATTTATCACCACGCAATCCCCTTCGAGAGATTTTTTCCCGTTTCCAATCCATCCCACCCTGCGTACACCAAGAATTATACCATCCACTCCTGAAGGCAAGGGCCTGTAGGCTCTCAGCCAGTGGATGACCTTATTCTTAAGTGACTGATGGTTTTCCTGCTGGGTACTCCCGATAGGGGGGACTTTGGTGAGGATAACAACATACGGGTGGCACTCAGGGGGGAGGTTAACTGGGGGACACTTTCGTCTGGTATTATGAGGAGAGCCTGAGGGAGGAGGGTTTGTAGGTGGGACATGAATGGGTACAGCCTTAAGGGTTGATGCTATGCCACCAGTTGTAACAAGGGGAGCGGCCCCAGTTTGTGAAGTTGGGCCCGTTCCTCCCTTCTGATGTTGCCTTAGGCCTTGAATAGGCGCCAGGGTTGTTACTACTGGGGGAGGGATAGCATGCACTTGGGCAGTATGGGTGGAGACATTCGGCCTTGTCTGCCTAGGGCCATCCTGAGGGGCAACCGAGACAGTATTCCCAGAGGCTGGTCGCTTGGGCGGCCGCGGCAGCTGCTCTCCTGAAGGGGGTGTCTCTGGAACCTCTATCCTAGTGTTCTTATCTATCCTGTCTGTCTTATCCTTACTGAGCTTTGGCTGAAGTTTGAACAGGGTTTTGAGGGAAAAGAAATTATCCCTGGTTGCCTGTTCAAAGCAGTCGAGCCTATCCCCCAACCTCTTAACTTGGTCAGTAAGTGGTACCAAAAGAGACCTGACCAGCTTCTCGATCGACTCCAGAGAGGGACCCACATTGGCTAGGTCAGACGCTGATGGGACCAGCAAGGAAGGTAATACTGTGTCAGCTGTAATTGGAACGGTAATGGGAATCCCTGAGGCTACAGGTCCTACGGTGTCCGGGGAAGAAAGACCCCTCTGGGGCGGGCACCTGGCGTGCTTAGTAAACGAGGGTGGACAGCCCTTTCGAATGTTGATTGCCCTTTTCCCCTTCCTTTTGTTGAGCCCCTGAGTAGAACGAGTCTTAGGGGGAGGTTGTGGGTCGAGAGCAGGAACATCAGGGCAGTGTTGTGACTGGTTACCAGGTGGACATGCTATGGAAGACTCGGTGCAGGGCTCTATAAGCACGGCACAAGGGCTGGTGGAGTGATTACCAGTCTGTGAGCTTTCTGCCCCGTCTGTACCACCCTCTAATGGTGCAATGTAAGAATCCCCAGGTAGGTCCCCAGGCAAGCGTACAAGGGAAGTAGAGTTTTGTGAGGACAACACTGTTGCTGGAGATGTGCTTTTGGAAGGAGGAAAGTCAAGAGAAAGGCGCCGTTCTGATATGGCGAGTTCATTGTCGATGACAGCCGCCACCCTAGTAAGGAACTTGTCCATAGAGCCAAACATAGTGCACCCAGGGGTACTTTCACTGCCACCCCTCAAAGCCTTACCGGAACGTGTTGACATGCTGGGTTCCGGCCCCACAGTGAGGCACCACGAACTGAGACCTGTGCGGTGGATGTAAGGGGGGTGGCCCTGCCCTGCCTCCTCCTGCCCCGGACGGCCACAGACGGCCCGCCCTCTGCCCGGGCTCCGCCCGCCGCCGTCCGCGCGCGTCCGCGACGCGGAGGGAGTTCCGTGATTTTGAGCACCTCCTGGTGCGCGGGACAGGAAGTGGTGGTGGTATCCGTCCGCAAGGGATGCTGGGAACCGTAGTTCCTCCCCGCGGCAGCCAAGGTGGTAGGAGGCGCCATCAACGGGGATCACCAACGGCGTCAGGAGCCCAGCACCCAGCAGCAGCAAGCAGGAAACAACAGCAGCGCCCAAAGGTGAGTTCGAACAAACTCCTGCAAGGGTCCCCGCTCCACCGAGGGAGCTCCGCGATTTTGAGCACCTCCTGGTGCGCGGGACAGGAAGTGGTGGTGGTATCCGGCCGCTAGGGATGCTGGGAACCGTAGTTCCTCCCCGCGGCAGCCAAGGTGGTAGGAGGCGCCGTCAACGGGGATCACCAACGGCGTCAGGAGCCCAGCACCCAGCAGCAGCAAGCAGGAAACAACAGCAGCGCCCAAAGGTGAGTTCGAACAAACTCCTGCAAGGGTCCCTGCTCCACCGAGGGAGCTCCGCGATTTTGAGCACCTCCTGGTGCGCGGGACAGGAAGTGGTGGTGGTATCCGGCCGCTAGGGATGCTGGGAACCGTAGTTCCTCCCCGCGGCAGCCAAGGTGGTAGGAGGCGCCGTCAACGGGGATCACCAACGGCGTCAGGAGCCCAGCACCCAGCAGCAGCAAGCAGGAAACAACAGCAGCGCCCAAAGGTGAGTTCGAACAAACTCCTGCAAGGGTCCCCGCTCCACCGAGGGAGCTCCGCGATTTTGAGCACCTCCTGGTGCGCGGGACAGGAAGTGGTGGTGGTATCCGGCCGCTAGGGATGCTGGGAACCGTAGTTCCTCCCCGCGGCAGCCAAGGTGGTAGGAGGCGCCGTCAACGGGGATCACCAACGGCGTCAGGAGCCCAGCACCCAGCAGCAGCAAGCAGGAAACAACAGCAGCGCCCAAAGGTGAGTTCGAACAAACTCCTGCAAGGGTCCCCGCTCCACCGAGGGAGCTCCGCGATTTTGAGCACCTCCTGGTGCGCGGGACAGGAAGTGGTGGTGGTATCCGGCCGCTAGGGATGCTGGGAACCTTAGTTCCTCCCCGCGGCAGCCAAGGTGGTAGGAGGCGCCATCAACGGGGATCACCAACGGCGTCAGGAGCCCAGCACCCAGCAGCAGCAAGCAGGAAACAACAGGAAACAACAGCAGCGCCCAAAGGTGAGTTCGAACAAACTCCTCCAAAATATAATAAGGAAATGAGGGAGATCAGTTTTGGGGACAAACATTTCCAATCTAAAGCCTGAAACATAAAGTCCT
Organism: Lissotriton vulgaris; assembly: GCF_964263255.1. NCBI lineage: Eukaryota > Metazoa > Chordata > Amphibia > Caudata > Salamandridae > Lissotriton > Lissotriton vulgaris. The sequence goes on along the minus strand of NC_141689.1, from coordinate 1,715,304,143 downwards.
ATCCAATCATATCAAAGGCTTTACCTTCATCTAAATCTACTGCTGCAATTGAGTAATCAAGATATGAGGCTTTACTAAGGATATTAAAAAATACTCTTGAATTATCTGATGATAAACGACCCTTCACAAAACCTGAATGTTCAGAACCAATAAGATAGGGAAAAATAGGGTCAATACGGAGGGCGAGGATTTTTGAAAATATCTTATAGTCAAGATTAACTAAAGAAATTGGGCGATAATTCTTGCAAAAAGATGGATCTTTATTGTTTTTTGGTATTAAATGAATCATGGCTTCTTGAAAAGGTCCAGAAGAAGAGCCTGTTGCAACTAAGAAGTTAAAAAGATTTAAAAGATTTGGAAGAGGCAAAGTGGCAAAAAAAGCATAGAATTCAATAGTAAATCCATCAGGTCCAGGAGCTTCCCCTCTTATTAATATAGAGACTGCTTGAGTAATTTCTGCTAAAGTAATATCCTTATCTAAAGAACTAAAATCAATATGAGAGTAGAAGGGCGGCTCAATAGTTTGAAAATAAGAAGATAAATCATGTGGGGAAGGTTGTTGTTCCTGAGTATATAATTTTTTGTAGAAGGAGAAAAACTTGTTCAAGATATCACTGTCTTTAAATAATGAATTGCCGGTGGGGCCTTGTATGGATTCTATCTTAGTCCAATCACGTCTTATTTTCAAGTAATTTGCTAGTAATTTTCCCATTTTATTTTGGCCTCCATAGTAATGGGAACTACTTCTTAAGATATAAGATGATGCAGCCTGTGTAGATAGCTTAATAAAAATAAAATTTGAGTCAATACATTTCTTTAAGGACGCTTCAGTATTTGAATTGTAATAAGTGAGTTAAAGTTGTTTAATCTTGGTACGCATCTGATTAGATTGGGCCTCAAAAGCTTTCCTTTTTTTGGAAACAAAATTCATTATTAAACCCCTAGCTGCGGCTTTGAAAGAGTCTCAGATCATTACAGGAGAAGAAGTTGGAGTGGAATTCAAGGAAAATAACTCTGACACAAAGGTGCTGAATTGGCCTGTAAAATTAGAGTCAGACAACAAGGCATTGTTAAAACACTGTCTGCCGGCATGAGGAGTAAAAGGAAGTAAGTCAAAATCCACATAAACTGGGGCATGATCTGAAATTAAAATAGAACCAATTTCAGATTGCAGGGCTTGTTGAGATAAGGATTTACTAAGAAAGAGGTAGTCAATTCGGGATTGTAAATGGTGCGGAGGGGAATAGAAGCTATATTCTTCAAGGTCTTGATTACAAAGTCTCCATATGTCAACTAACCATTTACAGCGTATGTTGGAGGAAAATTGATAGTGCATCTTAGTGTTGTTATATCTCACTGGGGAATTACTGTCCAATATGGGATAAAGAACTTGGTTACAGTCTCCTCCAAAAACAATATATATTTGTCGTCAAATAAAAGCAGTTTTTCAGAAATTTGAGTCCAGAATACATTATAACAATTAACTGGTGCATATACATTAAAAAGAACTATAGGAATCTGATTAATGAGGAGTTTTAGAATTACCCAATGACCATTTGAGTCCGATTCTTGATGAATTACTGAGATGTGAAGTTTCTTGTGACACAGAATAGAGACTCCCTTTTTCTTACCTAGAGCTGGGGAGGAAAAAACACTGCCTACCCAAAATCTTTTCACTTTAGATGCTTCAGTGTCAGACAAATGGGTTTCCTGAAGTAATGCAATGTCTGCTTTCAATCTGGCTAAATGGGTTAACACCCGTCGTCTTTTTATAGGATTGTTTATCCCTTTAACATTCCATGTAATAACTCTAAAAACAACTAGTAAACTTTACATAAAAAGCTGCTAGGCATACAGCGAACATCTTAAAAATACTATTATGAGAGAAAAAAGAGGTAGAAGAGTAAAGATATAAATACATAGTCAATGTTGAAACAGAAAAGAGGGTAGCGATAGGAGAGATATCACGAATTATGAAGAAGAAAAGGAAAAGAAAAGGGAAAGGGGAGTATAATGAAAGAGGGCGAACAGTGCAAAATACAGGATACAAGTAAGTTAAATGAGACAAAAGGATGGTCCACAAGTAAACAATGAGAGCGGGGACGGTAAGGCCACATGGAGAGGGCAACACACCGGTCGGAGGACTCCGGGAGGAGAAACGGGCGGCGAATATCCCCCAGGAACAACAAAGGAGAGATAAATAAAGGACCATAAAACCTCATCTAATGAAAAAGAAAAATGAAAATGTTAAAAAAGGACATTATGACAGAACAAAATACATCAGGAATGAGGATTAAAGGCAACTAATAACAAAAACAGTTTGATATTATGAAAGATATTTATTGCCGGAGAATGTTCATGGTTTCATCTCTACAAGTGTTCAAAAAATGCTGAAGGAGAGCAGGGTCTTCATAGCTTGTCGTTTTGTTTTTATAAGTCACCTTGAAAAGACATGGATGAAATAAACCCTATCTAGCATTTAGGGAACGGAGGGCAGGTCATATGTCTAGGAAATTCTTTTGACAATCTGCAGTTGCCTTAGCATAATCCTGGGCAAAGAAAATATTAGAGCGATTCCAGGTGATTTTCCCTTTTTGTTTGGCGGCGTGAAGGACTTGAGCAGATCTGTATATTCTATAAAGTACAAGAAAACTCCTCTAGGTTTCGTTGAAGAGGCAGACGCTGAGGAAAAATGAGGACTCTGCCCCAAGCGATGTGCTCGTTGGATATTCAATGGAGGGTGTTCAGGAAAGCCAAGTAAAGTTGGCAAAAAGGTTTGAAAAAATGACAATGGATCTGAACCTTCAAGTCCTTCAGCAAGGCCATAAATGCGTAAATTCTTACGCCTATTACAATTTTCCAAGTTTTCAATTTGTTGATTAAGTTATTGTATTTCTCTTTGCATGCCCGGGACCTGATCTGTAACTGCCTGAACAGAAACAACACGTTGTTCAAGATCATTGACTTTTTGTTATTCAACCAGTTATCTTTAAGGCTCTGGAGACGAGAATTTGTTTCTACCATGTATGGTTTGAGGGAGCGTATTTCTTCTAGTAAAAGTTCCATGGAAATTGAGAAAGAGGAATTCGTAGGCAGAGGAGAATTTGTCTTTAATCGTTTGCCAGAAGAAGTGGAAATGGAGGGTATCTTAATGCTCGACTTGGAACTTGAGCAGGGCGTAATAGAAGATGCACCACATGGCGTAACAGAATCAATGATTGTCTGCTCCATATTATCTTGCAAAACACTGAAAGGATTGTGATCTTCTACTGACACACAAACAGACTATTTAGTGTTAGTGCGGTTGAAACAAGGCATTAACATGCAGAAGTATGTAAGAACATAGTCTGTCAATGTCAAAAGCACCAAAAATGTATAGTTATGCACACAATATAGATAAAATGAGGAACAAGTAGGGATCAATTGAAGACCAAGTACTATATTGCAGGCAGTCCAAGCGTGCGAACCATTCAAATCAAAAGCCAGGCAGAGGCATAGAAGAAATGAAAGGAAATGTTAAAAAAACAGCTAAAACCTTCAACTGAAGGTGAATTTGGCATAACTCTGTGAGAGAAACTGTTTCTGGAGAACAGGCGGGAAACAGGAGGAGCGGGCGGAAAAAACAAAATGGCGGCCGCGGCTCCTCATCGAACCATGAGTGGCAACTAAAAGTATAAAAACATAGCCAACGCTCACCCCATCCGGCCTAAAACATCACCAGGAAAGCATGAGACGTTCCGACACATGATATCGCCGTGAGGTGGTCCAAAAGATGAAAATAGGAGCCTGGAGGAATTTCGGCGCCCTAAGCAGTCACAGAGCTCCTGTGTCCGCCGGCCATCTTGCTTGGCGCTCAAGCCACGCCCAAATATCTGACACTTTGATGCAGTTTAAAAGTGTGGTGTTAGAATGGAGCAATAGGAACAAATACTTGAATTTCTTCTTATTCTGCAGCACACATAGAAGGAGCAAATCGCCATTAAAGATTGTTTATGGACAGAAAGGTGTCCCTTCCTGTACATAAACAATCATCCCTGCAACACAGGCCCCCTTGCACCATGGTGGAAGGGTGCCTGCACTGATGCTAGGCAGCATTTTTTTTCAACACCAGCAAAAGGGAGAACACAGGGGTGCGCTGTTTTTTTGGAAATACAGTGCATCCAGTGCTTAATTTGAGCCATCGGTTTCTGGTGCTCAGCACCAGCACTTAATTGGTTTCCGGTGCTGAGCACTGGCACTTAATTGCCAATACCACACTTATGACAGTCTGCCACACAGTGGCACTGCTAATCTCATTTAGAGATGAGCAGAGCAACAGTTCTTCATGAATACAATATACATTAAAAATTACTAATACCTGCCTCCCCAGCCATTCCTTTAGCTTTGAGGTCCTGGAATAATCTGAACTGTCACACTTGCAGGCGAGAGAGATGGTGAGTAGTTGTTTTGGCAGCAATGACAGGGGCTATGGATAGTGCAATCTGCACTGGCCTCCAGGTCAGAGCCATGGCCCTAATTATTTTACAAACTAAACACTGTGCGCATCTCTAATTTTTTTTTTTTTTATGTCACAGCTCGGCCCATCTGAATTGCTGGCAGCACTTTCTTTGCACACTTGTCCTTTATGTCCTGCTTCCACCAATAAATATATTTTAGTCCAATTCCATGGAGCAGGAAGTGAAGCTTGGTCTGCACACTACTGGGGTGCTTTTGTCTGCTTTTTAGCATATTGGAGTTTATCCAACACAAACTTTAAAGTCTAAAATTGGTTCCTATTGGTTCGAAGATGTTAGGTTTTGTTTGCAAGTATTTTATGTGAATTTAAAAATGTCCAAAGCTATCGATTCATCTTTCTCGATAAAGTATATAAACAAGAATATTATTCGGCATACATGTACGGTGCATAGTCAGAAGATATTGCATTATCTTTTTCAAAGCTATAGTCAGACAAGATTAGAAATATGAAGGAAAAAGTACTAAGACCTCATTCAGTGTAGTTAGGAGAAAAAGATGAAGGCATGAAAAATGACACTTTTATCTGTAATTGACATCAAATTTCTGTTCAGGCATTACATAGTTCCAAGCCTTATGATATTGCTTGTAGAAGGCTTATCGGAAGCAAAATCAGCAAAGAAGTCAAATGTATATTCTAAAAAAATGCGACCTCCAAGACTTCAAAGAGAACTTGAACAGTTGAGCTCAATTAGTTTACTTTCTTGTACGCGAGAAATTAGTATTTCAAGGCTACCAATATTTACAAAAGTTCCTGCGTAATAATCAAACAAAATTTCATTGAAAAAATCACCACCTTTGTCAATTTATCCAGAAAAAAACTTTTCTTTAATGCTGCTCTGCTGTTATGATTTGTCAGCGCCCTGCCTTTTAGCTGATGAATTTTCACACGTAATGGCTAGTATCTCATGGGACCCACGCCTTTTGATTCCCATTTTAATTCCAAGAGCCCAGAGGAGGTTGAAATATTCCCCTTTCCCTCTCTGTGTGCTGCCTTAATACACTGTGGCAAGAGAGGGTCTGGATCTTACATGCAAATATTGCTACCTGACTTCAGCAGAAATTTCAGTTGACGCGTACTTCAAAGCAAGGGGGATCAAAGTGGTGGGATTCTGATCAAACCCGTCAAATGCGTTTCCTTTATACAAGTCTGTTCTGCGCACAATTTCAAAGTGAGATTAGAAACATTAGCACCAGGAATGAGCTGAAGGGAGCCGAGCGGTCATTTTTTCTTTTTACTTTAATAGGCGCTCATCAGTTAACGACTCAGTCATTTTTGCCTCTTCTTCTTGTGGAGTGTATTTCGAAAAATCAAAGTATTATGTGTAAGGGAAAGCAAAACAAAACTATAACTGCCACCGTAACACTCGTTAAGAAATTAAACATTATTCTCATTAAGAATTTAGAACTCGGAGGTTTCAGCTCTTTAAAAACATTAATTTCTACTTGAACTTGACAATCACTACAGGTACTTCTATTTAGTTAATCAATTGAGCATCTCTGTCAGACACATTGTATATACTTTCATGGGGTTAGACAGGGATGACATGGATACGTGGTTATTAGGGTTCGACTGGACAATAGGTCAATGTGGCAATCAATCAGTGTTCGAGCCGGTGTTTAGGCTGCGTATGAGCCTGTTTTATGGTATTTTTCTGTTAATTGCCCTGATATTGCCAACAACGTTGCCTGAAGCAATCACACATGAATGAGCTCTCCAATACCTTGCAAAACACCTGCACAGGATGTCTTTAAAATTCAAAAACTGCCTCGGTTTGTAAATGTAGATATCAGGTTCGCTGATGAGGGTCTCTTTCATTTTGTTGATCAAGCCTGTTTTCTGCCCCAGTCCGATATTGTACATGGTGTAAATGATTGCAAAAGAATGTATATATAAAATATCAATACAGTGTCGACAGTGGGTTCAAATCACAAACGCATTGATGAGTAGAGGAAGTAGTACTTCAGGAGCAGTCTTGTACATACTCTTACATGCCTTTGTGAAACCAAGTCCAACTCTCTTTAGAGTAAAAGTGAACACAGTTGTTTCTATGTGTTTTGGGGCCAATTCCAGAGGCATGCAAGGGGACATAAAAGAGTATACAGTACTTTATGTATGACAAAATTACTTTGTGAGTAGTTCCTTATATTTCAAAAGCTAATCTACTGTTTGCTGACGTAGTGTGAGGGTGTGCACTCTTTAATGTGATTCTCGAATGTTCACAACTTTGAATAGATGGCCCTTAAGGTCACGCTTAATTGAAGGAAGGTTTTATTCAGCTGAGGCACTCTGGGCTAGGTATGCCAGTGGATGACTGCTAGTACTTTAAAAGACCCAAACATGGATGATGCAGTTTGAGAACAAGGGGTCAAATGTGCAAAACCTTTCATCCGTCATCAACCCAGAAATGTGCAATATTTGTTACTTTGTGACCACTGAAAAGTTTTTCATTATGTACCAAAACCATTTTAGGAGTAGGTTAAGTTTTATCGACTCCTAAAATTGATTTATAAATGGATTAGCAATCGCAATTCCAGAGGAATGTATTGTGGATGTGCGTTCTAAAATGTGACTGACCTAACAAATAATATTGGTTAAGCTTGCCACATTGCAACTCACTCCGATTCCGAATTTTGTAAATAAAGTCACAAATTTACATCACATTTTGCTACCAGAAACAGAACATCTGGCACAGGCGATTCATTTTTATGATCTGATTTTTCGAATTCTACAACAACAACAAAGTTGAAGCATCATGTAACAGGGAAAATGGGGTGATTTTAAAGATAATAATGTTCAGGACCCAGTGTCACTAACATTTCTGGGGATGAAGTAAACCAGCCTTATTTTAAAGTAAAGGTGCACATCATGACTTGTGGTATAAGCCCATTAAGGTGAATAAAAAAATCACCACAGGTGTGGTGAGTGTACAAACCGTACGGGACAATGTTACATCTCTCCCTTTCTCTTTCTCTCTCCCTCAAACAAATACACACACACACACCCACACCCACACACACACACTCACACACAAACACACACAAACACACACGCATACACACACACACACACAGTGATGGGTAAGCACATGGGGAAGACGAAGTCTGAGAAGATAGACAACTGGCTTTATGGGCCTGGACTCTGGCAGCCACCACAGCCACCAATTGGATCATGCAGAAAAGCATAACTTACATTAGCTAATAATTCAAGGATATCCACAAACCCCTACATTTTGTCCAGCACATGAGCAATAGGACAAGGAGGAATCCACTAAGAACAACATCAGTGAGTTTCAGCAGGCTTGGCCCCGAATAATAAAACACTACAGTCTAATACAAAATCTGCAGAAAAACAAAAGGAAAAAGAGTATAGATAGCCCCAGGCCTCCATTGTCTTTACACTATTATCCTTTAATCCACACATGGGTTTTCCCTGTAGTGGCTAGTGCAAACTCCAGGCCTTCCAGAAACAAACACATAAAATAAAATATAATATAATCAAAAGGGTGCTTGCCCTCTCACAAATATCAAAGATTTTGGTAAGTACAGGGCAGAAGATGCACAAGAGGTTGCAGACAGTGGATGAGTGATGGCATCTATACAGACCCCTAATCCAAAATCACCAGAGGCTCAACAAAAAGCAGGGAGGAGGCTTCGAACACAAAGAGGCATTTATTATATTATGTACAGTAGCTTTACTCCATATAACACCAGACAAAATAAAATACAGTTTTAGTTCTAAAAAAGGTATCCAAATGGTCCACTCGAGTAAAATTAACTTCATAAGGAATATCTATACCTGGCATTGAACACTGTAGTGTAGTTCCTATATTACCCCTGCAGGACCTGCGCATTTGGATAACAAACACTATGGGCCCGGTGGCAGACTGATCCTGAGCCCCCCACCGTGTATGTTAGCCTTATTTACATTAGCCAGCTCACAGTGCCACTAGTTAGAGAGATTAGTTTTTGGCAACCTCAGAACACAACAACCCTGATTCCTCAGATTCATAGAAACAATGTACTACTTTTCACCCAGTCACTTGTGCTTGCTCATTAGGTCTCAGAGAGTTACACAGAAGAAACAGTTGAGGATGTTTACAATAAGAATTTATTGCACAGTTTTTCTTCTAGGGTAAAATATATGTGCTGCGACAACGGTTAATCAGTAGCAGAGATCTATGATCAGCAGTACAGTGAATAAAACGGAATAGTACAGTTCTACCATTTTGCAATAGTCATGAACATATACATGAATTAGCTATGGGCGGATTTTGCGGATCCACGATACGCGGATTTTGCGGATTTGCGGATCGTAAATCCGCAAAATCCGCGGATTTGCGGATTTGCGGATCTGCGGATTTGCCCTGCTGAATGAGTTTCAGCGGCCATGTGTGTGTTACTATGCAATCGCCCCGAGGGGCGCAGGGTTCCCTTGGGTGAGCTGTCCATCATAGTGGGTCAATGGTGGGAAGACAGTGCACACTGCGAGTGTGTGTGTGTGTGGGGGGGCTTCCAAGCCCAAAGTCAGGCGCCCCGAAGGGCACATGGGTCCCTTGAGTGAGCTGCCCATCATAGTGGGTGAATGGCGGGAAGACGGTGCAAACCGCGAGTGTGTGGGCGGGGCCAAACGGGCAGGGCTTCCATGCGAGTTCACATGCTTCTTGTGTGTGTAAAAGGTCAGAGAAAGATCAGTTCAGCAGATGAAGAGAAAGAAGCTCCTGGTAACAGAAACAGCACGGGTATTGCGCTCGTGAAAGTCAAGGATGCAAAGGCCTCTATCTAGCATCACAGCTGATTTTCCACTGTAGATTTGGGAAGAAGGCACACCTGCCTCGACGACGCTCACGATTGTTTTTGGGCTGATGAATGAGTCACTGAAGTCACAGGAAGGGCATGTTGTAAATATTTTACGATACTTAAATACTTACTAAATTAGCTTCAACAGGAAGCTCTAATAGATAAAATAAAGCAGGTGCGAGCACCTGCTTTATTTTATCTATTAGAGCTTCCTGTTGAAGCTAACTTAGTAACTATTTTAGGATGGCGCTGGCAGCTTGCCGGCGCCATCGTAAAATAGTTACAACAGGCCAGTCAGGCTTCAACTTTTGCTCCCAGAATCCGCCGCTCGCGGATTTGCGAATTCGCGGTAAATTCGCGGGAGTTCGCGGATCGCAAATTTACCGTAAATTCGCAAAATCCGCGAGTGGAACGGATTTTGCGCTCACCCCTAACATGAATATAAAATGCTTATATAAAATTAGGTGTATACTCCTACGATGCCTGTCTATATGTACCTAAGTGTACCTAGCATGTGAGTAGGTGCGAAAGAGCCAAGAATCCCGCTAGGATTCAGTCAAACCCATTACCTGAATAATAAGAGTGTGAGACCTTGTCCTGGTCTCCAGTTGGACACCCCACAAGGGTTGATTAGACCACTGTCAGCTGGAGCGACTGCATGTAGGAGCCTCAGTGGCTCTGGTCAGTGTGTCAGCCTGGAAGTCTCGGTTTACTCTAACTACTGATCGCAAGAGGCACTATATTTATACGGAAAAGTATGGAGTCTCTTTGTCCCTTGTCCCTTGTCCCTTGTGTTAGCCATTGTTGGGTATGAAGATGACGTATGGCATGAACCGTTTATGTAGATGTTCATGCAGGTGGATTCTATCCCCTGCCTGGTTTCCTAGAACTCTTATTCATATTTAATCATATTGGATGAGCCGATCGAAGATGATATAGGAGGCCATTGTTCAGGAAAAACCCTCCTCTCTACCCAAACCACAGTCTAGATAAGGTCCAGCCCTCAGTGCCGTTATTGTGGAGAATAGAGAACTAATGTAAGTTAAAGATTATGCCTATATTAGAGCATCTCGAACCATGCCTATATTAGGGCATCTATATGAACATAACACCCACTCCTCTTAATAGTCAACAATAATAAACAATGACAGGAAACTACTAATTCATAGTAGTTGGTAGCGCATATAATAGTCAGTGAGCCACATAAAAATGTTTTTAAAATCTTTAAAAGCATACTAAAACATTTCTAAGAGGGGAAAAATGTGCAGAGTCAGTATTTGAATTTGTTCTCAAGTTTAAGTGTAAATGAGTTCCTAATTGAATTTAAAACTCCTATAAGCATTTAGAAGGCCATGCACTCTCTAGTGATAGTGTCAATTTCGTAGGAAATGTTCCAAAAGTAATCAGAGTCAAAATGAAAAAGGAAAACTCCGAATTCTTTCCCAGCACACGATAAGCCAATTGTAGATTAAGTGTCTTTGCTGGGAGATACAACATCACAGTCACTTTCTATGGGGGACAAAAATTTTAATATTTCACACAATACGTCGATGGAGCACAGATGATATTCAATACTGCCCATAGTTGGCACATTGGCAGCCGGTGCTGTAGTCGATACCTCAGTGCCAGTAGTGCTAGTTGTAGCATTTGTGCTGGTGTCAGTGCTAGTGGTGGATGAGCCGATGCTCACACCAGTTGTAGCAATAGGCACCAGCGAGTTTTCAAGGAATGCATTAATCAGGATAGGAATACCTTGGGGAAACAGCCGTGCCTGGGACCACAGCGGTTCCAGCCTTGTGTTCAAGTCTGCAGGTGTCTCCGACTCGAGTGTCAGACAGATATCCAACATGCATTCTTTACCGCAGAACAGGCATTGTAGAACAGGTAAGATGCAAACCATCCAGACTGGTCTAAACAATAAGAACCAAGAAGCACTCAGTTCTCGTAGGCGTGGCGCGCCTAGATGTTGTACCATGAGCTCACGGTATCCACGCTCCAGAAGTGCTTTTGCCATTTCATTCTTGAATTGGCCGTCCATTGCGTATCAGGTAAATGATAATCAGGATTCCAGCTATTAAAAGCAGTTTCAGAGGTAACCATCCAAAGATGCTTCCAAATACAGAGTGTATAAAATTTGGGATAACTTCAAGGACTGTTTGGAAGGTGCTTAAAAATCCTGACCCTATGGTCTTAAATAGGTGTACAATACCACTCGTATTAGACGTGTTAAAGATATGACCTACCATTTCTACAAAATGAAAGGGGCAGTTTGTACGAATAAGTGCCTGTATCTAGGGAGAGGTCCTTGCAACTTGAAGATCAAAGGTCTCTTGAGCAAAGGTTAAGGGTACAGTTTGCTGTAAAAGCTTGGCTTTCATTCTGCTCAAAGCGTCAAATTTTATAAAAGATATGTTTAACAAAGGCCACAAAGGCTCCTTTCTGACAGTGCTTGTTGGGGGAAACAATACTTACTACATAAAGCAAGTAGCACTGGTGTTCACGGTGACCAGATAGGCGATGCCCGGAAGCATGCCACAGCAACCTTGATCATTCAGCATCTAGTAACTCCTATGCAAGATTAACTCAAACACCTGTTTAATCACGCCAGCTGATTAAACAGGTAGTTGAAATGTTATTATGCTCTTGACGAGGCATGTTGATGAAGACTTCTGTATTCTCTCTAATTGCAACTTGTGAATTATTCTGATGTTCATTTAGAATTTGAATATCTGGTTCAAGTAGAACAAGTTCCATAGCATTGTTGGTTAGTCCTTCATTCCTTACAGGTAGCTCTTCAAACGTGATAAGTCATTCTGTTTGAACTTCTTGGTATTGTAATGAGAGGAGGGTGTCTGCTACTTGGAGACCACGAGACCTACTGCTTATTATTGGCCACATGGTGTGGTTTGATTAAGTCGATTGAGACAAATCTTTTTTCTTTTCTTTCGGCAAGAAGTACAGTTCTTGTTCATTGTACTGCAATGACTGGTACAGGTGTTCTGTAGGAAGGTCCAAATTCCTTCTTGTCAGTAATTTACTCTCTGACCAGATCCCCGATTTGTGGGATCCAGACAGGTTTTGCCGTGTCTGCCTTGACTTCCCCAGCTGCGGTCTACTTTAGTTGGACATTGCTTTGTTTTGTCCTGGATTCATTTAGAGCCTGTAAAACAGCCAAACGATCAAATGGGTTTTCATCCACCGCTGCACCTTCAGAATCAAGATCAGGTACTCATATGCATGTCCCAAAGAGAACTTCATTTGGAGTGACACCCCCTAAAGAGTTTCATGGATGGTGGTTTAACGCCCGCTGTACCACATAAGGTGTTTGGCCCAAATACTGCCCTTGCCTAATACCCTAGCTGGTAAAGATTGCTTTAAGTCCTGGTTATTCCTCTCCACAACCGAATTTCCCTCATGATGGTATGGAAAGGAGTATTGCAATGCTACATCCATTCCTTCCATGAACTCTTGGTAAGCCAGAGAACTAGATGCAAGGCCGCAGTCAGAATTGAACATGCTAACTGCGTATGTGCCGATAAAGCATCGCAAACGTTTGATAACAGTTCGAATGTCAGCCAAGAGCTGAGGCCATACCCATAGGAATCTCAAGCAGGAATCCACTGAAATCATGATATACTTGTAAGCTCCATCCTGTTACAAGGGGCCGCAGAGGTCCAACTACACACATGCAAGAGGTTTGTCTTATTTTAATAACTGCATCTGTGCAGGGTTTGCTACAGTGGAGCCTTTTATCTCCTGGCAGATGTTGCAATTCAAGATATGGGGGCATATGTGGGTAATTTCCATTTGGCGATTCTCAAATAGTGATTTTTAAGGAATCGCTATTTGAGAATTGCAAAATGGAATGTAGGTAATAAATTGCAATTTTTTTGTGAATCTCAAAAATTCCTTAATTGCGATTAGCAAATTGCGAATCGCAATTAAGGAATGAGAGTCCCATTCATTCCTATGGGCCAAGAGGCCCATAGGAATGAATGGGGATACATTCTCAAATCGCGATTTTCTATGAAAAAATCGCAATTTGAGAATCGCAATTCCAAAGGACACCTGTTGTACCCCTGGAATGTGCCTATAAGTACATGTGGCGCACATACATACCCTAAGGGCATGTCTGTGCACCACATTGCACTTTGAATAAAAAAACATGCATTTTACAGGAAATTGCAAAATACCATCTACTTGGAGTGGGTGGTATTTTGCAATTCCTTAAGCCAAAATCACAATTTGCGAGGCACCCATATATAACATTTAAGGAATCGCAAAATTGCGATTCCTTAAATGCTTGAGCAAAATAAGGAATCTCAATGTTTGCAATTCCTTATTTTGCTATGTGCCCCATACATACCAAATCACTGTTTTTGTGATTCGCAAATGCTGAAATTCTGCGAATTCCTTTTATTATTAATTATCGTGTGCAGCTAGTATTAAACCTTGCCTATGATCCATATTTGGTATTACTCTATCCCCCACTCCAGGAATCAGAGCATATGGAATGTTACTTGCATTTAACTTGTAGGAGTATTTGAGTGGAAATGTTTTAGGTACTGCTGTGCTGCCTTTGAGTGACGCAATGACAGCTATTTATTTATTTATTTATTAATTAATTTATTTATTTATTTATTTATTCAGCTTATAGAGCCCAACAGCTACCCAAAAAGGGTTTCCCGGTGCTGGTGGAGACGAGAGCCACATGACACTGCACAGCCAAGGGTTACTGATTAAATAGCCAGGTTTGAACGGCTTTACGGAACCGACCGTAACAACTTTCCGAGCGGATGTCCAGGGGAAGGGAGTTCCAGAGTCTAGGACCCATGAAGGAAAAGGACCTACTGCCTATCCTTGAGAACCTAACTTTTGGCACGCGAAAAAGAACTTGAGAGGATGAACGAAGTGTGGTGTGCTGGGGAATACATGGTTACCAGAGATTGCAGGTATCTGGGAGCCGTACCAGATTTGATTTCGTACATAGAACTCAGGGCTTTAAACTTCACACGGCTCTCCACTCTGCGCCAGTGGCGCTCCCTGATGCGTCCCCAGATATGATCATTTCTCTTGCAGCCGCAGAGTAAAGGTGCTGCAGCGTTCTGGACCATTTGGAGGCGCCTAGTGACTGCCTTGGTATCCCCCAGGTAGAGCACGTTGCTGTAATTCAACCGGGAGGTCAACAAGGCATTAACCGGCGACCTCTGAGTGTCCTCTGGCAACATCCACAGAATTTTCCTCAACCAACGCAGGATGGTAAAGCATGTGGCCACCACTGTCTTCACTTGAGCTTGCATTGTTAGCCCATTATCTATAGTCACTCCCAAGTTGCGAACGTGCTCAGATGCAGATGGAATGGGGCCCATTTCAGCTGGCCAATGCTTCAAACTACACAGATCTTGTTTTCTCCCAAGGATCAAGACCTCCGTCTTCCCCTCATTTAGCTTGAGCAAATTATGGTTCATCCATATGGCTACTTTTCTAAGGCCTGACTGAAGGAGGGAGGCGGAGGTCTGATCAGATTGAGATAGGGAGAAAACGATCTGCGAGTCATCAGCATAGGTGAACAACGTGAGCCCTGCACGGTCGGCGATGAAAGCCAATGGAGTGACATACAGATTGGAGAGAAGAGGGCTGAGAATTGAGCCCTGGGGCACACCATAAGGTGAGGAGTGAACCTTGGATGTCGAGGACTGAGAAAAGATTTGAAAGGTTCGATCGGTTAGGAAAAGACCAGCCATTTTAATGCGTTGCCGCCGATACCCAAGGCTACCATAATCTCACCGTCTATTCCTTGGTAGCTTGTTTTTCACCTCTGCTACCTGATCCCATAGCATTTTATGCTTAATTGTGCCACCTTTCGCATCTTTAAACCCGTTTAGTTCCCAGTGAAATAAGTACTCATTGTACGACTGTACACAGTAAAAGGAATTACACACAATTAGTGTGGGGAATTCGTGATCCATATTTACAAGTGCCAGCATCAGCGCTTTCAGTTCTGATAGCTGTGCAGTCTCCTAGAGATTGCGTTTTAGTGCAACTTGGATAGAACTTTACATCCCGCATACGACCTTTAATGATTACACATGCCGAGCTATATTGCTTCTGACTTACTATGGCCAGTTACACAAATCCGTCAGTGTAAATTATGTATTCATACTGATGTAGAGGCACTATTTCATTAGGTAGAGGATATTCTTATTCATATTGCAGGAATGCTTGTGTTTTTAAACGTTGATCAAATCTGTATTCAATGCCCATTACAGTCAGAGAATTAGCCCATTGTATCCATCTTGGATGTAAGGCTTTCGCATTTGGAATGATAGCTTTTGTAACAGCTTCTAAAGCCAGTACTGGGGTTTCAACAATAATGTGTTTCCCCTGAGCCAGTGCTCTTTCTCTTGCTACAGCGGTCTGAAAAGATGTCAGGATTTTTTCGGTTTAATTGAAACGTATTTCCGCATTTGTGTACATGTGTGATTTGTATGTGATTGGTACTGTTTTTCCTTCATTGAAGGTTAAGTAAGTGTACTTGTATTGACCCACTATTATACCGATCACCGAGTGGAGTTAGTTAACACGTATTAGTGAGTGTTTGGAAGTAATCATGTTTTCCTGGAGTGAACAAAGGATATTAGTATGTCAAGTTTTATTAAGTTGTAGAAAGATTTTACCCTTTGTGCGTAATCTAAAATGTATGTCCTGTTGAAATTTAGGGATCCCAGTATTGATTGTACTTTTTTTATGATTTTGGAGGCTGAAGCAGCACACACTTTTCTAAAAAGTTAGCTGTTAGACTTTTTCCTTCACTTGACAGCTCATATCCCAAAAATAGGACATTGAGGTGCGCTATTTTTGATTTTTAAAAGATAAATTTGTAGCCCTCTGTGACAAATCCCATACTAATGGTGCTTACCCTGGTCAAGTGCCTCTCAAAGTCGTCATCCACTATATAAATATCATCCACATAGGACAGCACTTCATCACATTTTTGAATTAACTCTGTTACCCATGCTGAAAATAACCTGTGGCTATACTTATTCCCTTGGGGGAGTTGACAAAATTGTCCCTGGGACCCTAACGCTGAGAATTCAGTTAGATACCTGCTTTCAGGCGCTATATTTTGCCAGAGAAATCCATTTGCGTTATTTTGTATTTTTTCTGCACAATGTTATTCATTGATGCAGCACTATGTGCATTTTGGACAGCAAATGTCTTTGTGTTTTACTTTAAATGTCTGTAATCTAAAACTAGGCGATATGTATTGTCGGGTTTAGAGACAGGAAACAAAGGATTGTTCATTGGAGAGGTTCATTTTTCAATGACCCCCTGGTATTCAAGATGATCTAAGATCTCCCTAACTTGTTTTTTAGCTTCTTGCTTTATTGAGTATTGCCTCTGAGCATTAGGTGAAACTTTTAACCGGATCACGTGGTAGGTTGAATCCTCATTCTACCCAGCATGTTTTTTGTACAAAGCTGGAGCTTGGGCTGCTGCCCACTCCCGTGCATATCTATATTTACGGTGAACTGGAACATTGTCGGAAAATGCAGGAAAAATTATACTTTCTCCCCTGGGGCACTCTATTATGAGTGCTGGTGGCCAATCTTGTTCTGCTAACAGGATGTCATAACCAGATGAAACGTTCTTTCAAAAGAGACCTTTTACTTTCGTGGGCTTGTCCCCCTCCATCCGGAGTATTATTTCATGTAACTTATGTGGGACGCTCACCCTTTTATCTGGTGTTTCCACTGTGATACATTCATTCAAGTCTGCTGTCACCAGAAATTCCTTCAGGTTCTGGCGAGCTATTGTTACTTCTGCCGCACTGTCTAGCTGTCTAGCATTGCCAGAGCCCAGTCGCTGTTCAGAAGTTGTGTCCTCAAAATTCTGGGCGCGTTTGATTTTCAGACCGGCAACTGTCTTTTACTTAAATTGAGGTTTTGATTTTGGCTTATGTTCTTTTTTGGAAGTAAAGTCTTCTGCGTCCTGGTTGTCTCTGGACTGTGTGCGCTCTGCTCTGTGTTCTGACCGTCCTTCTGTCTTGAGGTTTTTCTTCGAGAACCGAAAGAAACGAGAGGAATGCATATCAGTATCCTGAAACCTACCAGGTTTCCTAATATTATCCCTATACCTATGGTTATACCTCTTTTCAGAGGGCTCATGTGGAGGCGACCCACCTCGGGACTGAGATCTGTTGTCTTTAAAATGTTGTTCTTTTTTATTATCCCACTTCTTTTTAGAAGAAGTCGGTGTCTGCTTAGAAGTTTCCTTTTCGGGACAACCCATTAGTTGAGGTTTTAAAGCTTTTCCCACCAAACTATCCCTGCCTAATTCTGTGTATGCAGTTTCAATTATTTTGGGTAGTTCATTCTCCTGAATTAATGGAGAGAGCTCCCGTAAGCATCGGTGGATTGCCACTGATGCTACTTCCCCTTGTGTAATGGCTGATACCTGGTTGTAGTTATTTAATAACTTCCTCCCTAGGTTCAGAGCAGGTTCTGCTCCATACTTATTTTGTATTTGTCTTAATACATCTGGTATCACTGCTAATGAAGGAATACCACGAGTTCTGGTATATTTGGCTGCAAAGACTAAACCCCAAAAGATACAATCCTCTAACTGGGGTGTAATCCCCATGGGCAAGCAGATTGTTAAAATTCTGTGTTTTTCAAATGGTGTGGTAGTCGGGAATACTGCTTCTACATGGTTTATTTTCTGAACTACCCAGAAAGGAATTTGTTCACGTTTTGAAGGCAATTTACCCATTAGCGCGTGTAATGTTTGTGGAGTAATTTTAGTAGTTGTGCTCTGTGGAAGAGATGCATTTGGTGTAATTACTGTTGGTTGGACCACAAGTGTCCTCATGATGAATAGTGCAATGTTTCAGTAAAGCTTTATCAACTCTTTGTGTTGAACGAGCAATTAATTATTTGGCATTTTGTCAATGTCAGGATGTGGTGCAATGGTCGCAAATATTGGCCATGTTGCTCCCGGTCTTCCTAATGGACCGAGTCTTGCTCTTCTTCTTGAGTGGGATCAGGCACTGTTAGACCTGACACCCGTGGCGTGGTTTTTCCCCTATCTTTTTGCCTCTGCCTCCTGTATTTTTGATGCTGTGCTGGATTTCGCTTTTGCTGGTTTAGATGCTTTGGACACTCTGCCACTGCTGTCCAGTGCCAGAGTGTAACTGCTCCCTATGAAAATTGTCATATTGATTGGATGAACCTGATTGGCATGTTTGTATCACCACGAAGTCCCTAGTAAAGCGTACTGGATGTACCAGGGCTGGTGATGACAGATGCTACTAGTGGGCCTGTAGCACTGATTGTGCCCCCCCACATGAGTAGCCCTAAGATGGTGTCTCAGGCATGCCACCGTAGTGCCTGTGTGCAGTCAGTGAACTACCGTGTCCTCCTGGCCAGTGTCCCCACTGGCTGGGCCTAACCCTTCCCTTTATGTACACATTGGTCGCCCCTATGTAAGGCTCAAGGTACCCCCCTGGGCAGGGTGCAGTGTATAGGCAAGGTAGAGCATGTACTAGTGCAGGTAACATGCTCATCTAGTGAACAGCAGCCATTTTGTGTGCTCACTGCTGCAAGGTCATCTTGCTCCATAGACTATCATGGGGGAGGCTGGTCCCAATGGACACCAGCCTATCTTCCCACAGGAACAAGATGGGACATAAGTGATTGATATCACTGAACTCAGAATTTAATTACACATCTTTTAGGAAAGGTTGTTTTTATATTCTGTGTTTGAGAACAGTACTTTTAGAAAGTGGCTTTTCTCTTGTCTAACCTTTCTGTGTGCCTGGGCCTGCTTGTGGATTGACTGTCTGGTTTGAGGGTAGCAGGGGCTGGGGAGCCCCCAGGAGGTTGTTCATAGCTGGAAAACTATACTTGGAAAGTCTAATAGATTCAAAAAAGTTTGCAAAGATGTTAAGTCTTAGAGTTTGACGGATAGGATACTACATCACAAGCATTACAGATGCCCCATCCACCATATTAAAACTGCATTGGCACTTGTAATATGGTGGGTGGAATGGATACAATATTTTTGCAGAGTATCTCATCCTTGAACCTTTCCAATAAGCACAACTTCCGCAAGCAAACTTTAACTTCTGCATTCACATGTCGTGGTTAGAAGGACAGGATCTGTCAACATCTTCTTTGGGATGCTCTTAGCCCTAAGTGGGTCCACACCCTCCAGATGTCTTACCATAATTAGCTGGTGTGGAAAGCATCCATGCACTGAGACGTCTAAAGTTGAGCAGCTGCAGGGTTAAGTTAAACAGTTAGTAGCCCAAACTGGATTTGTAAAGTTCTTCCTGCTGTATCACAGACCGACATTTCACCTTTCTTTTCTGGGTCTTCTTTTCACTTGGCAAAGATCGGGATGTGTTTAGAAAGTCTCTGTGTGCTTCGATGCTCTGCAAGGCCTCCAGTGAAAGTCACTAACATTGCTTGCCAATTAAATATGGATACCTTGCTAAAAGAGAAGCAGCTCTGGTCATCTCTCCATTCAGAATTGACTTGAATTAGCATCACAATAAAGTGAATCAAATTATTTAGAAATTGTCCAGGCAAAAATTGCTTTTGTTTTTTTAATTTTTAAAATAGAAAAGTCTAATATTGTATTATTTGCGTAATTTTGCATTTTGTTTATTTGGAAAATATATGAAAAGAGAAAAAGCAATGAAGATGAAAATGCACCTTAATAGCTTCATCATTCAAACACTACCGATGTGGAAAGGTGCATTCATCTTCATTGTTTTCATTTAACAAAACCACCTGCATACTTTTTCCAACGTTATTCACTACATAGAGTAGCAAATAAGAGTATTGCATTTGTAATGTTTTTCTGTCTGTCATTTCCTTATCAGACTTTCAGTGCGGATAGAATCTCGAAATATACTTTTCCTATGTAAATTGGATGCTCTCCCAAATACAGCTACAGTTTGGTAAAAGTGTCAAATAAAATTAAAACTATGACACACATCACGGCTAGCCAAAAATTGTGATGCTTACTCTTATTCTCCTATTCCTTGCTTGATATGTTTATGTGTTACATCATGAAGTGAAAATGTATGTGCAATATTCTTTCTAAATGAAGGTCAGAATGTTCCTGTTTGTACTGAATGATGTCTGGATCCTCCTTCTCATGTACTACCCTAGAAAGAACAATCTAATAATCTTTCTATGAGTCCCATTAAGTTCACAGGAAAAGCAGTCTTCTCAAGACTTTTTTGACATTATCAATCTCACACGCTCAGTGAGAGGAACAGTGGAATTCTCTCTCCCCTAGTGTAACTTACGAACGACTTCATAGGGAGCTTATTTTGCTTCCACTCATCTATGTCTTTATAAAGTATTACATGAAATGATTGGTATTCCTGTTATTGATAAGAATTTCTGGGTAAGACGTCTGCAGGTTTAAACTATATATTTTATGTTGTAATTGATTTGATTTTAATTAAATAAATAGTTTTGTCCAAGCAAATACTTTATTCAAAAGAAAGAATCATTTCTATGTCTTGATAAAGTACTTTATTTAGATTATATTGTGAGTCAAAATAAAACTTCTTTTTAACAGGATACATATATTTAAATCTGCAGAACTTGTTTTTATAATTTAAGATGCATGTATGCTTCTATAAACTATATATCGGCAGTTGAGCACTGTGCATGGTCAAAGGCAAGCTTAAAGTGGATGAGTAATAGAAGAGGCATCTAAGTTGTGGAAAGTTAATTTATTGTGATGTAGTGTCCTTCAAAGAGGCGAGTCTGCAATTCTTTGCTAATTTGGAGCACCGTTAAGGTGGTCCTGATACATACAGGGATGTTGTACGGTAATCTGTCCATTGTTACTCCATGAGCGGGGCCCTCCGTCAAGGTTTACCCCTTGCAGCTACCTTGACAGTATCCAGGCACCCCACTAGGTATGCACCAACATGAGGGGGGTGCACAATCATGACGGGAACAAGCAGGTTGACCTGCTCCGGTCCCTCATGAGCTGAGAAAATAAAGGCAGCTGCCTGCATTCGTACTGTGCAGCTGCTGGGTCACGCGTTCTCCTTGTGAAGGGCGACTTCAATGGTGTCTCCCTGTCCTCCTGATCAAGAGGGAGGGCTGCACTGGGAGGTTTAATTGATGTGTGGTTAGCCCCCTCCGAGGGGTTTTCTCACTGTGGGTCAGGCAATGTGGTAATGGCAACGGCCCGGAAAGCTTTCTAACACGTTGGATGTCTCCTGCAATGGAATGCCGGCTAAAACCATATCGGAGCTGACTGGTCGATCTGGCCAGTGGCAAGGGGGTGGATTTCAGCAGGGCAAAAAGCACTCCACTTGCGCTAGGTCCAAGAAAAGGCCAGGGAGCAGTCCTCCACGCGCTGCCCTGCCAGAGTACAGGTCACAGTGCTCAACACACAGCTCCTGGCACCAACGTACATGAGAAAGTGAAGAGCTCACCATGTGCTAGAGTTTGCAGAGGCAAAGGGCCTGACAGCAATACTTGAAAAGCATTGGGGCCAGCCGCGGCTCACGCAGATAAGAGCAGTTGGGACAGGTTGGGGGTTTTTGACAGACAACCACAAAGGACAATTAAATACATAATTAATTTCTCCTCATGGTCGACTGTTAAAACCCCCCCCCCCCACTCGACCCCACCGCCCCACTACTCTTACCTGCACAAGCCACAGCTGCTGGGGGTATCAAAGCAGGAGTGCAGGCAGTAATACAGCACCCAGTGTCCTTCTCAACTGGTCAGCATAACAAACAAAGTCCCCCAGCGGTTTCTCCTGGCAGCATAACAGCTACACTTAGCAATGGGCAGTTTTGCAGAGCCAGCATTGCATCTAAAATCATGGGGTCACAGCCCCTGTACTTATACTCACAAAGTCTTTGTTCTTGGGGAAATTCAAACAAACTTCATAATTACACAACACCGCCATTCTATCCCAGCCCTGGCTCCACACACACTACAGGGGGTGGAGACAGCATTGTGAAAGGCAGGCTCAGCCCTATTCAGGTGCAGGTGACAACTCCTCCCACCATTACAAATGTCTATTCAGCATGGCTATGAGTCACCGAGGAAATGCAGGGCACACCTCAACCACCCTAGTGACTGTTTAGAGTTAATGCACATCCCCAGCTCCTGTCAATCTAAACCAGATGATGAATACACAAACCGGCAGGGCACAAAGAATTATACGCACACAGAAATGCCCACTTCTAAAAGTGAAAAGCAACTACGGGATGGCTCTAATCAGCAAGGCTATTAATATCAGCACTGGCACCTCCTTTTGTTCATTGTTTCACTACTAAAAGTGGCATTTCTAAAATAGTAATAAAGAATCCGATTTCACAAATAAGCAGGATTTATCACTACTGTTGCAAACATGCCAAACACGGCCACACTATCCCTTTCATATCTGAAATTACCAATGAGTCACATATCAGGGAATTCCCAATGCAAGCCTATGAGAGGAGCAGCCTCACAGCAGTGAGAATCCAAATAGGCTGTTTGTCATTACCAGAACATGCCACACAACAAAGGCACATGTCCTACCTTTTGCCTACAAAGCACCCTTCCCATACCCCTAAGGTAGGGCTACCTAGGGTCTACCTTAGTGTGACCTAAATGTAGCAATAGGAAAGTTTGAGACTTGAAAAAACACTTTAAATGGCATGTCACTGTGACATTAAAATGTGCATGCAGGCCCTGCAGCAGCAAAGTCCTCAGACTGGATTGAAAGGCTACTTCTGTGAATGGCACAAGGAGCGCTGCAGGCCCACTGGTACCATTTAATATACAGGCCCTGGGTGTATAGGATACCACTGTACAAGTGACTTTCAGGTAAAATAAATATGCCATCCAGGTGTAGACCAATCTTACCAAGTGTACAGAAGAGAGCACATGCACTCTTGCACAGATCAGTAGTAGTAAAGTGCCCAGAGGCCGAAAACCAAAAACAACATCAGAAAAAATACTGGAGGAAGGTAAAAGGTTCTGGGATAACCCGGCAAAAAGGGGCAGTGCCAATAATTATTTTATTATGTAGTTATCCATGAATTATACTTTTTATTTCTTTTTTTTTTAAATTTACATCTATACATATTTCTGAGATAACACTATTTAAAATTACAGTGTTTTCTAATTGTGGTTTTATTGGTTAATGTATACAAAATGTAATCACCTCAGTGTCCAACCCTTTCCGCAACTGAGGTGGGAATAGTAAATCTTCCCACGCAATGTAAAATGCATGTCTCAATTCAGGTTACATTACAGTTTGAATCTACCCATTTAACATCCAATGCCTTCCCTGATGCAGATCAGATTAGAGTGGGAATAGAAAATGTACGACCCCCCCCACACCCCCCCCCAGCATCTAACACCTTCTTTGATGATGCTTAGATTGTAGTGGGAATAGAAAATCTACACTCCACAATGCCCAGTGTCTTTCCAATGTAGTTTAGATTGGAGTGGGGCTACAAAATCTATCCCCCTACTAGCCTAATGCCTTCCCCAATGTAGCTCAGATTGAAGTATGAGCAGTAAATCTACCCAACTCAATGACCAACACGTTCCCCAATGTAGCTTGGATTGGAATGGGAATAGTAAATGTATCCCCCTCAATGTCCAACGGTTCCCCAGTGTTGCTTTGATTGTTGTGGGATTATTCCATGAACCTGCATCAATGTCTAAGATCTTCCCCAATGTAGCTTAGATTGGAGGGCAATAGTAAATCAACCCCCTCAATGTCAAGCAAGATCCCCAATGTAGATTAGATTGAAGCAGTAATAGTAATTGAACGTTCCATAACACTTACCTCAATGGAGCTGAGTGTAGAATGTTATTGCATTTTTTAAAATAATTGTGACACATTGATGTTTTTTAATGCCACTTTTCCCATCATTTTAATTTTTTTAATATTTATTTACCAATCTTTTTACATTCATTGTAATAAAGAGACATGTTTACATATTTTTAAATTTGAATTACATGTTCATATTTGTCATTTTTAAACAAAACATTTACATAGTTGCTTTAGATTTTTATATAAAGTACCATTTGTATTATGTTTTATATAATAATTTTTTACAAACATAAGAAGTATTTTTCCCCAAAATCTTTATTTACCAATTTTTACACACTCGTTTAGTTTTCATATATGAGTAGGTACTGTAAATTAATAAATATAATAATGTCAGTAATTGTACTATATTTTCACTTTTTCACTTTTGCCTATTTTATAAAATGTTTACAGCATTCATACACATTTAGAATTTTTTTTAAAAATAGAACAATTATTGCTAAATATTATAATTATTTTCTAATGTTTTCCACTGGCAGTTGGACTTTTTTATTGTTAATTTAGTGATGATTTTCTTTACTGCTATGTCTATTTTTTTAGTCTATTAACCTTATTTTTGGCAGCTTTAGTGTGGTCAAAGTTCCCAGTTGCTGCTCTACGAATGTGGTATGAGTATTTGTAAGATACCGTTTTGAGATAGTTGGGATATGTGTTTAGGACTGGTATAATTATTAGAGGTTAGTGTTTTGCTGTTTTTTTAAAATCTTTTTATTATTTAAAACAAGAAAAACGGAACAGACATATTCGGTGCCATACATTGCAACATAACATTAGGGCGGACAGGTACAAAGACAGGATAGCCTTGAAGTAACAGAAGAATTGCTGAGACGCCTGCGCTAATAAGTACGAAGCAGGATTAGTAGCATTACAATCAACAAACAATTTAAGCGCAGGCACTCAGAACCCGCCCACCATTAAAATCTGAATAGTAGACAAAGCATGGCAACCAGACACTGGAAGTTAAACAAAATCAGAATATTTCCCCAATATTGCTAATAAGGGAGAGACTAAAGAGAAGATTGAAGAAAAGGAAAACCATAAGAACAAGAACAGAAATAAAATAATAAACCCATCCTCCCACCCTGCACCCCTGCATGTGGCTATCGCCTAACCCCAACTAGCAGTGTGCCTGACGCCCAAACTAACTAGGTTCTAAAAATAGAAAAGAGAAAACATGGGAGAGGGCATTTCCGTATGGGCTCCCGGTCCCCTTCCCCCCTGCCAGAGAAAAGCACCCCTTATGATGAAAGTACAATGTTACAGAAATCCCCAAAAATGTAAATTAGCGGGAGCTATGATACACCGCCCAGCCTCCCGTTAGATCAACAGTTACGATTCCCACATCCATTAAGGCCATAGTACCAACCCTGATCAATCGAACTCAGCCTTGGCCCTTCCGAACCATCATGCGAACCCCTCCTGGTAGGACAACCACTTCTACAGGAGAATCAAAATGCAGAAAGAGTCCAAAAAAATTCAGTCCAACACAAATCAAAGTAAGTGATTCCTCAAGGACTCCATCAGCACAGAAACACTCCCTCACGGACGGATAGTCCCAATGTTGTTTTCTCCACAATCGTGTACTCATCAAAGAGGGAAAGGATGAAACAGAAGTCCAAAAACAATTACCGACAGGAGTCTCCGAGAAGGGAATGCCAATCGATTCTCCCAGAGTCAGCAGTGATGGTTGACGTAGTAATATGTTCGAAACACCGGGTTCAGGATTCTCCAGAATACCGACCGAATGCTTCGGCGCTTCTTGTCGCATGGGGCCCTCATCTAAAATCAAGATGGTCACCTTGCAAATCGCAGCTGGCAGCAGTTCCTGCAGTGGAGCAGGGTCCTGTTGCACACACTCCTTCTCAGATAGGCCTGTAATCATTTTGTAAATCAGGGCATCCATATTGGAATGAAATGCCCTGATGGCTGCCAATACAGTCCTTAGCGACGGCTCACGCTCCGTCCGGTCCATTTCTCCCCTTACAGTACCAATCTGTTTCGCTTCCCACAGTGAGGTTTCTCCTGGGGAACAGACAGGGGGGGGGGGACGGACAGCGTCGGAGGGTGACTGATCTGTTCCTGCAGCAGCAAGCTGTACTTCGCTGCCGGTAGGACAACCACTTCTACAGGAGAATCAAAATGCAGAAAGAGTCCAAAAAAATTCAGTCCAACACAAATCAAAGTCAGTGATTCCTCAAGGACTCCATCAGCACAGAAACGCTCCCTCACGGACGGATAGTCCCAATGTTGTTTTCTCCACAATCGTGTAGTCATCAAAGAGGGAAAGGATGAAACAGTCCAAAAACAATTACCAACAGGAGTCTCCGAGAAGGGAATGCCAATCGATTCTCCCAGAGTCAGCAGTGATGGTAGACGTAGTAATATGTTCGAAACACCAGGTTCAGGATTCTCCAGAATACCGACCGAGGGCTTCTGCGCTTCTTGTCGCATGGGGTCCTCTCCTCGTCTAAAATCAAGATGGTCACCTTGCAAATCACAGAGAGGTTTCTCCGGGGGAACAGACAGGGGGGGGGGGAACGGACAGCGTCGGAGGGTGACTGATCTGTTCCTGCAGCAGCAAGCTGCACTTCGCTGCCGCGAGCGAAGACCCCGACCCAACGAGCCTCATCGAGGGGGGAACCGGGTCCACACAGGGACCTCCACCCACAGCCACTGTTGTGTCACGTCACTCCTCCCCCAATGTTAGTCAATCAGAATGACCGCGATCAAATTCGGGCAAAAAAAAAAAAAAAGACCACTGCGGTAGACCAGACCCTGCTTGGTTCTCACGGCCGATGTTGTTCAACTGCAACCCGGCTGGGTCAAAACTCGAGGCCCCGGCTCTCATGTTGGACTAGACCGCAAACTTCAACTCGACACAACTCCGTCAATTAAGCCAATTAAGTTTTCAGGATTGCACCATCGGAGTGTGCATCAGTGTGCATCAGTTCATCCACACGGAGACCGGGTGTAAAAACAGGATTATCTACAGGACCATCTGGCAGGATACGGAGGTCGGCGGAGCCGGGACCCTAAGCAGCCATCTTGTTTGCTAGCGTAGCTCCTCCCCCGTGTTTTGCTGTTTTAGTGTTTTTTTTGTCATCTAGTGTGTTTAGTCTTCATCTACTATGTATGTTTTAATATAATTTCAGTAAACTCTAGTATGTGTACGTACTTTTAGAGTTATTGTGATTGCACTTGTTATGCCTATAGGATTATGTGTGTTGTGTTGGTGGATACTTTTGTTTTACTATAGAGGAAATATTATTGTTTATACGTTAATCAATATTATTTTTAAATTCTTTTTTTTGGTTTTCCTGTGATGTATTTTTTCTACTTTGTTTTTAGGTTTTGAGTGGCTCCGGAGATTATGATTTTATGTAGATTGCTTAAAGATCATGGACTTCAGCAACAAAATGACAGTTATACTTTACTTTTAATTTAATTGATTGGAAATGTTTATATGTTTAAATTTCTTTATATTTTGATAATGTTTTGCTATGTGTTGCCTCTTGGTAATTTGTATTAGGTGCTGTGTTTTAACAGATTTTATCGTGTGGTTTACTGCAAATGCACGCTAATGTGTACGCTAAAGTTATGTTTATGCAACTTGTATTGTGTAGATTTCTGTGAATGATGGACACGATTTGAACATGCAGTCCCTCATCTACATGTTGCTTTGTATTCATCTTAGCAGATTGTTTTCTGTTGCATAAATTAATATTTTTCTGTCATTATTGGCATTTTCATACAGAAGGAAGGATTCCTTGTTATTTGTTTTAGTGAAATAATAGGGGTTATTTATGTCTTGCAATTTTGGTTGGGCAGCAGGAGTTTCACTTGTTGTTTTTCTAGCTTTGGCTGTGAGTTTTTTAAAGATTGGGATACCCAAGAGTTGGTCTGTAATGTACACAGGAACTTTTTGGTATGATATTTCTTAAAATAATTCATGTAGAGCTAGCTTTCCTGAGGACTTGAAATGCATTTCTGAATGTTTTTCCTGTAGCGTTTGGTGTGTGCTTGTTATCTCTAACATATTCTACAATTTAGTTTTAGTCATAGCTCTCACATAACATACATTCAATTAATAGTTTGTACATTTCCAGTGTATTTGTTTCCACTGTTTGGACTTTCTTGACTGTAAGTATATCACACTCACTCCTTCTCCACTGAGACAGGACTTGAGCCCCTACACCCCTCCCACTACACCTGGACCTCACTGGGCTACACTGAACCTCTTTCACCTCACAGGTCTGGAGAATATCTCCACCAATTCTTTTGGGATCACTTTCTAATGCCTCTTCAGACTCTCTGGAATCCACCAAGAGGTCTGTCTCCTGCACAAGTTCCCTGGAATCAGAGAACTCACACTCTACCAGGTCTTCGCATAGCTCTGGAAAACAGGGACTCAAAATATGCTCTCCAACAAATGAATCACACAGCCCCCTACAAGGGTTAACCAAACCATCCTTCACCTCACCATCCAGTGCCTTGCCCACGGACCCCACACCACTCTCCTGAGACTAGTAAGACAGTATCTGACTGTCACACAACCCTCACTCTTCTGGGTGGTCTCCACACTCACACACCAAGGTTTCTACCATGTGGGGACCCCCTCTCTCTGCACCTCTCATCTAGAGTCAGTAGAGTGTCCCTCCCACCACTAGGAATATGGTCCCCTGTGGCAGTCCCCCAATCTACTTCGGGGACACTGCACACCATGGGAACTAGCTCATTACCCTGAACCCCTTGCTGTATGTCAAGCCCCTCCCTCAAATCAGGTGCCACATCTCTGGGTGTTTGTACTGCTGCCTCAGCACTAGATACCACAATCTTGCTGCCACCATCTGAGCTGGACTCCACCTCTGACTCAGAAAAACTCACTTCTTGGGCTGAGACACTCATGGCCTCAAGCCCCTCGAGCTCTAAATCAAGGTCCCTCATTCTCAATTCATGGGCCAAGGTCAATTTCAATTCTTCCAAGGCACGAGCATTCTCGCTCTCCTCTGCCTCTTTCTCTACTTCCAAATGCTTCATCTTTATTCTAATGACTTCCAATTCATGATCTCTCACCCTTTGATTCATGTTGGACTTGGCCCATTTTGCAGGGTCATGCCTGAACTTTTTCCCTTCCTCCTATATTTTTCTGACCTGTTGTTGGCTATTTTATGACTCTGTGCACTTTACCACTGCTAACTAGTGCTAAAGTGCATATGCTCTCCCTATGGTAAATTAATGTAAGGGTTAGTGACTCCATGATTGGTTGGTTTGGTTTACCTGTCAGACCCTAGTACAGTGTACCAAGAGTGCCCATGGCTGGTAATTCAAATGCTGGTAGTGGGCTTGCAACACTTGTTGTGCCACCCACAGAAGCAGCCTGTAAACGTGTGTCTAAGGTCTACCATTGCAGAGCCTGTGTGCATTCTGGTACTGTCATGCTGACTGGGCAAGTGCACCCACTTGACAGTCCCTAAACCTTCCCTTTGCTTCATATCAGACACCCCTATGGTAGGCCCAAGGACAGGGTGCATTGTAAGTATAAGGTAGGACAAGCCCTGATGGGGTAGGCATGTCCTAATAGGGAATTACAGCCATTTTTGTTTTTCACTTTTACAAGGCTACCTGTTCTCTATAGGCCAGAATGGGCAGTTAGATTATTACATTTTTATAATTCTAACTGACTCATGGTACATGGTAGAAATTCGAGTTTAGTATGCCTGAACTCAGAATGATAAAATACATCTTTTAGTGAAGTTGGTTTTAACCATCTGTGTTTGAAAATACCACTTTTAGAAAGTAGGTATTTTCTTGTCTAACTATCCAAAGCCTGCCTCCTGCTAGGTTGTGTATTCCTTGTCTGGAGTTTGAGTGACAGGGCTGGGGGATTCCACGAGACATAATGAGTCAGCCCAGTGGTGAATAGAGAGATCTGCATCTAGATGGGTGGGAGGAGTTGTACCTGGGACCTGAATAGGGCTGTGCCTGCCTTCCACAATGCTGGCTCTACCGCCTGTGGTGCGGCTGATGTCTCTGCCCTGCACTGTGAAAGAAGAGATGTCAACAAAGTGCTCCAGGGCTGTGCTTTCCCTCCACAATGCTGGCTTCACCTCCTGTGGGCGTCTGATGTTTCTGCCCTGCACTGTGAAAGGAAAGAAGGAGTCCTGTAAACAGTGTGCTCCAGAACTGGTTTGGACTGGGCAAAGGCCCCTCTGCCCTTAGAGGACAAAGGATTTTGTAGTATAAACATTGGGACCCTGATCCCAAGAAATTAGATAACTTTTGGACTACAAGAGGAAACCTCTGCAGAGGAGAGGAACCTGAAGAAACTGAGGAGATACTATTCTTAAGCTGAAGTGCTGCCTAGGGAATTGTCCTGCAGTGGTTGCCTGACTGCCAAAGAGTGGAGAAAGAACTTTGTGTGCTTTGCTTTCAACTTGTGAATGATCTCCAAGGGCTTGGAATAGAGCTTGCCTCCTGCTGAAGTCTCAGGGATAACAGACTTCAACCCCCAGTTCCCCAAAGTTCTTTGGAAGTGCCTGGTGCTGTTTTGGGCCTTCTGAGGGACTGTGTGTTGCAAGGAGCTGGAAGCTTGACTCAACAAGGAAGAAGCGCGTCGCCGTCGATGCTGCTGCCGTCGCATCGTGAATGTTGGCGCTGTAGCTGTCGATTGCACCGCATCGAGAGAAGCATCTCGCAAATAAGAGTAAGCTTGTCACTGCTGCTGCCGTCGCAACTCCAAGGGAGGGTGTCGCCACTGTAGCTGTCGTCTTGCACCGCATCAAGAGAAGTGTCTCGCAAAGAGAAAGAAGCGTGTTGCGTCGCTGCTGCTGCCGTCGCATTTTAAATATCGGCGCTGTAGCTGTCGTATTGCACCATATTGAGGAAAGTGCCTTGCATCCCCCGGAGAAGCGCGCCGCTGTCGGAGCTGCTGCCGTGGCATCTTGGATGTTGCTGCTGTAGTTGTAACATCGTGTGGAAGCTTCTCGCAAACATCGGAGAAGAGTGTCACAGCTGAAGCTGTTGCCATTGCATCACGTAACAAGGGTGTCGCCGCTGCAGCTGACGCATCGAATCAAGACTTCTCGCATCATCGGAGAAGCGTGCCGCATCTGGAAGATCTTCCCATATTTATTTCTTTGCACTGGAACTTTGCTGCAATTCCATTGCTGCAACATTACTTGTTGTGTAAGCGCAATGCATCATAAGGTACATTGATGCAAAGTGTTGCATCTTAAGAACTGAACTGAAATAAGATAAAACTACCATCTTAAGTACAGTATTGTGTATTATTGTGGTTTATGGTCTTGTGTTAAATCTATATAAAGAAAACTTATTTTTGATATAAACCTTGTGTGGTGTCCATCTGTAGTGTTGTCACTGGGTTACTGTATGTGGTCACAAAAGCTTTACACACTGCCTCTGCGATAAGCTTGTCTGCTCATGCCAAGCTACCAAGGGAGTGAGCAGGGGTTATTTTAGGAGTGTACCCCCTTACCCTGACTAGAGGCAAGGGTCCCTATTTGTCACAAGTACCTACCTGTGCCAAATAGAGACCCCCAAATCTAACAATTCACCTGTAACTCTCCTGGAGTGGCACCCCTTCCGGAATGGTTGCTGCCAGGCCTTAAGCCTGGTTCGCTCACGGGCAGATCTTGGGGTTGAAATCCATTCCTCCCACTTGCATCATTTCCATCTTGGGCCTCCCACCAGGCCTTCAAGGCTCTTTGTAGCTCATCCTTCCTAGAGATGCTTTTCACAGGGCAACCAAGATTTTGGCAGAATTGTTTAAGCTCCTCATCCTTGTATGAATACAGATCCTCAATGTGAAACTCCAATTCTGCCTTTTCACTTGCGCCCTCTGAGACATGATGCTTTTGAAGAGTTACTCCAAAATAGAATCAAAAATAGAAACACGGTATGTGGTTGTGTAGTGGTCTGCACTAGACTTGTGATGTACACCAATTACTGTAGGTCAAGTACAAATACAAGTTCAAATCCTTACTGCTGACCACCAATGTTAGATTTGGGGGTTTCTAGTTTGCAGAGGTAGGTACCAATGTCCAAATAGGGACCCTTGCTTCTAGTCAAGGTAAGGGGGATACTCTCTTTGGATAACCCCTGCTCACCCCCTTGGTAGCTTGGCACGAGCAGACAGGCTTATCAACGGCAATGTGTAAAGTATTTGTACCAACACTCACAGTAATACAGTTAAAACTCCACACAAGTTTAGAAAAATAGAGTATCTTTATCTACACCACACAAGACCAAAACGACAAAAATCCAACATACACAGTTCAAGAATATAATTTTAAAAGAGTTCTAGGGTTTGCGTCAAAATAATCCACAGTTGCGTCACTTTTAGACCAAATTACCTGTAGATGCGACAAAAGTTCCTAGCGGCAACTGCAGCGTAGAAAAACAAGTGATGCGTCACTCCCGAGACCCTGAGGAGGCCATGCGACAACCACGCTGCACGCAGCGGGCGTGGTGCGATGAATCCAATCTGTATGGGGAGGGATGCAATACCTTGTGTGAATTCTGGGGTGCAGGTTCTCCTGTAGAAGTGTCTCACACAGGCACAATGTGACGATCTTCGGGACAGCAACGATCTTTGGTGCAGCAGTGATGCGCGGCACAGCGTTGATTCTCTTCTGTCGCGGCCCCTCAATGCATTGGCGCTGGACTCTGCTACGATGTATGCAGTGATGGGATGCGGTCCGCAAGCAAACGAAGCAACGTTTATACAGCGACGACAGGATCCGCGATGATATTCGCAGCAACAGGAATCTTCCCGCACCGGGGCGATGCGCTCCGCAAACTAACAATGCATTGGTTCTTGCAGCGGCAACAGGCGCTGCTACGATCTTCGCGGCGACGGGAATTCTCTTGCACTGTCAACGATGAGCTTCGCAAGCGAGCGATGCGTGCAAATTGCAGATCTTCTTCTCTTCTTCTTTTCCAGCTCCCCAAACAGCAGGGAACAACCTCCAGAGGCCCAACAAATGGATCAAGCACTCTAGGCAGGTCAGATCTCACACAGCAGAGTTCAGGGGGAAGCTGGGGGTGAAGTCCTTTTGTCCCTAGAACTTCTTAACAGGAGGCCATCTTTTCTGAGGCCCTTGGAGATCTCTTCAAGTAGGGGACACAACAACAGCAAAATCCTTCCCCTCTCCTTGGCAGAATAGCAACTGCAGGTCAGCCTACAACACACAGCAGGACAGTCCTGCCTCTTCAGTTTTCCAGCTTTTCTTCTTGGCAGAGGTTCCTTCTTGATTCTGGGTCCCTTTTTTTATACCAATATTCCATTTGTTCTCCTAAGGCAGAGAGGCCTTTGCCTAGTCCAAACCAGTTCTGGCCAGTCCTGGAGCACTCTGTTTACATGACTCCTTCTTTCTTTTGAGATGGAGGGGCAGGGTCGTCAACCGCCCATTAGGAGGTGGAGTCAGTATTGTGGAAGGCAGGCACAGCCCTATTGAGACCCAGGTGCTATCACCTCCCACCACTCAAGATGCAGAGGATGCTATTCAACCTAGTGCTGAGTCACCCAGCCTCCTGGAGACACCCCAGCCCCTTTCACTCACAAACCATACAGTCAATTCACAAACAGGCCAAGGCACACAGAAAGGTCAGACAAGAAAACAGCCACTTTCTAAAAGTGCTGGTTTCAAACCAAGGATTTAAAAACCATGCTTCCTAAATGATGGGTTATTAAATTCTGAGTCCAGGGATACCAGACTTCAATTTTCTATCTTGCTCATATGGGAAGATATGCACATAAACATTATACACAGCATTCCTCATTCTAGCCTACGGGCAAGATAGCCTTTCAATAGTGAAAAACAAAATTGGATTCACTATCAGAGCATGTCACCCACATTAGGACATGCTCTACCTTTCACATACACTGCACCCTGCTCAGGGGGGTACCTTGGGCCTTCCATAGGGGTGTTCCTTGTGTACAGAAAGGGAAGGGTTAGGCCAGGCCAGTGGGGTCACTGGTCAGGTCAGCATGGCAGTTAGCAACTGCACACAGGCACTGTGGTGGCCGGCCTGAGACACGTTTTTAGGGCTACTCATGTGGGTGGCACAATCAGTGCTGCAGGCCCACTAGCAGCATTTTAATCATCAGCTCTGGTACACTCAGTGCACTTTACTAGGGACCTGCTGATGTAACAAATCTGTCAATCATGGATAACCAATCATAATTACAATTTATACAGAGAGCATATGCACACATATGCACTTCATCACAGCTCAGCAGTGGTAAAGTGCCCAGAGTCCTATTGCCAACAACCACAGGTCAGGAAAAACAAGAGAGGAAAAAGCAAATAGTTTGGGGATAACCCTGCAAAAAGGGCCATTTCCCACAACATGCAAATGGTGGTACTAGGCTGGTGCTTGCATATATTCAAATTTGATACGTATAAAACCACCCGGGTATGCCTCGGCCAGCACAGTTTGGTGCTGACTGCTTGTATCTGGGGTATGAAAATGAGTAAAGTCAGAATGCATATTTTAACAAGTGACTATGAAGAAGGACGGAGTGTACCAGATCTTACCTTGACTCTAATGGCGAATGCTTTTCAGACCACATGCTGGTACTAGAGCGCCTCCTGCCCTAGTTACCGATTTTAAAACAAAACCACCGACGGACGCTCCTCCTTGTTGGGCTCCTAGCGGTTTTTAAAAATAATTGTATTTTATTTGTTTGCACTATTGTATTGTTCACAATTTAATTTGATTACTAAATTTACTGTGTACTAGTGTAGTGCTGCTAGAGGCCTGATCCCCGTTCCACCACCGATGATTCGGCTTGTTGTGGAGGGATAGACCGCCATAGTGGGAAGGGCTACATCGGACTTCCGGGTTGAGAGGTTAGCAGTCTAGCTGCTCGCCTACTCGGCTATTTAAACTCTATGCCCCCAAGGAAGCGCAGCAGACGAGCGCAGCGGGCGTGCCAAGAGCACGCCGAAGGCGCGCTTAAGGCAAGCCCGTCTGCGCCCGTCCGTGCCGGGACCGGGCCCAGAGCCACCCCCCTGTGCGAAATACATCTTTACGCCAAGCCCCGCTAATTCGTTACACTGCTGACCAGCTAAGGGAGATAAATGTAAGTGCCTTTCCACTCCATTGCTCTCCTATGTCCAGTGTGTCACTATCTATGTTCCCTAGCACTCCTTGTCCTACATGCCTTTTCTCTCTCTGTGATCTTTGTCCACCTATCCAGCCTTCCCGTTCACAATACAGGCCCCCTTATTCTGCGGCTCTTATTAATGCTCGATCCTTACCTAGGCACAATTTGGAAATCCGGGAGCTAATCCCAAACTTAGATCTGGACATTCTGTTTATCACAGAAACTTGGGGTGATGCGGCTTCGGGACCTGACTTCTGCTCAGCCACTCCTGAAGGCTTTCTTGTATCTAAACTAGACAGACCCTTAGGTAGGGGCGGGGGACTTGCCATAGTCCATAAAGCTAGGTTCTTCTTAAAAACTGAACCAGTGGCCGCTTTGGGCTGTGAGGTTCTTAAGTTCTCCAATACACTAAACAACAACCAAGTATTTAAGGGTAGTCTTCTTTATCGACCTCCTGGCCCACGTACACATTTTCTCTCCAATCTTGGCGAGATATTACAACCATGTACAGAAACGTCGGAGTACACAGTCTTGGGAGATTTTAACTCCCATCTTGAATCTCCCGTGGACAAAGATACGATTCAACTTATTACCGATCTGGAAGCGCTAGGACTACACCAGCTAGTCTCAGTCCCGACCCATCAAGCTGGTCACACCTTGGATGGGCTGTTCACTAACAATTCAGCTATATCCTTAACCAAAGTGCTGCTCCTGACCTGGTCAGATCATGAAGCAGTCATTTTAGTATAAAAGCACATAACCCTAACCTAGCACAATTTAAATTGCAAACTGCGCAGAGTATCCGCGACTGGAAAAATCTAGATCTCTCCCTATTTACTCAATTACTTACAACTTCCCCTTTTGAGACTTCTGTTAACCCTAATCATGTGTCTACCAGGTACCAGGATTGGCTCCTGGACGCACTTAGTATGGCTGTACCCACCAAATTAATTTTTCCTAACCATTTCACTAAGTCTGCGAGACGGTTTTCGGAGGAACTTAGACTGCAAAGGCAGCACTGCAGGAACCTTGAGAGACATTGGCGAAAACATTACAACCTTCATGATAAACAAAGCTATAAAGCTGCCATAGCCATATACACGCGTGCCATAATCTCTCATAAAAGGGCTTATTATCTATCCCAAATAGAGCTTGCACAAAATTCTTCTAGAACACTGTTTCAAACAGTTAACATCTTATCCACTCCTCCATCAGTCTCAGCTATCGAGCCATCTCAAGACCTCTGTAATTCCTTAGCAGATTACTTCACTAGCAAAGTCACTAATATCTATGCAACCTTTTCTTCATTAGCCCATTCCCAAGGCTTTGACCCTCGACCTGTTTCAACATCGGCTGCTGGTCCAACCTTCTCTCTGTTTCATCCTGTCTTAGCCGAGACGATCAATAAATATACAGTAACCATTACTTCAGGCTCCCCGTTAGACCCTTGCCCACTATCGGTACTTAATCTACTCAGTGGGATTATCACGCCTCCTCTTACTGATATTTGTAATTATATGTTCCTCACGGGTGAGTATCCAGAGATATGGAAGAAAACAATAATTAAACCTTTGCTAAAAAAAACATCACTGGAGCCTCTAGAACTAGCCAGTTACAGACCCATAACCTGCCTTCCCTTCCCATCAAAAATCTTTGAATCACTCATGAACCATCAGGTTTCGGAATTCATTGATTAACATCACTTGCTGGATGATACCCAATTTGGATTTAAACAAGGCCATGGGACAGAATCGGCACTGATAATGGCGGCTGATGAGATCAGAACCATTTTAGACAATAATGGGGCGGCTGCACTCATATTGTTAGATCTCTCCGCCGCCTTTGACACAGTCGATCATTCCATCTTGATCGACTGTGTCTCAGCACTGGGGGTTAACAATCTAGCCAGAGACCTCATAGCCTCTTTTCTGGCCAACCGCTCCCAATCTGTGAAACTGGGCACTTTCTACTCGCCCACATCCACGTTGCTGTGTGGAGTGCCCCAGGGATCATCACTAAGTCCGACACTATTTAACATCTATGTGTCGGACTTGGCGAGGGTCATTAAATCATATGGGCTGAGTTTAACCACCTATGCAGATGACACCCAATTGGTGTTGGCTGTCCATAAGAATGGATTGGCAGTTGCATCGAGATTCCAGGAGGCTATGCTAGCCATAGGCTCCTGGATGTCGATGAACTGCCTAAAATTAAACTCGGACAAGACAGAGGTGATGACTTTTGGAAACCTGTCTCCGGTATGGCCAGACAATTGGTGGCCCACTGACTTTGGCCCCCCGCTAGTACCGTTTGCCAAGGTCAGAAATCTTGGGGTCATATTTGACACCAAATTAACATTTCTCCATCATGTTAATACCGTGATTTCATCTTCCTTTTTTACCCTCAGAAAAATCAAAAGATTACTTCCCTACTTACCTCCAGCTGCAGGAAAAACATTGATAACAACTCTAATATTCTCAAAACTGGACTATTGCAATGCCCTCCTGCTAAACGCCCAGCAGCAGGTAGTGGACAAACTGCAATCGGTCCAAAATGCGGTGGCAAGGGTACTTCTTTCCATTCCCAAATATCACTCTGTTTCGGCGGCCATACGTCAACTGCACTGGCTCAGAGTCAGAATCCGCATAAAATTCAAAGCCCTCTGTATTGCATATAAGGCCATCCACAACTCAGGCCCTCAATTTCTAATAAAGGCTTTCAAGATCTACACCCCGAGCAGGTCTCTTCGCTCGGCATCCAATTACCTTCTTCCTCTTCCTCGCACTAGAACAGTTGCTTGGGGAGATAGACACTTTCAGGTAGCTACTGGGAGGCTTTGGAATACTCTCCCTCTCACTATCAAGACCAGTCCAACCCTTTTCATTTTCCGAAAACAACTGAAAACGTGGCTCTTTGATCAATAATTCATTTTACATTAAACGTGTCAATGTATAATCCTCTGCGCCGAGACACCTTCGGGTATTTGTGCGCAATACAAATCTAATAAACATAAACATAAACATTAAAGTGTGTTAAATTGCAGCCCGATTCCATTTTGTGGGTGGCTAGTTTGAGCTAGAGTGGAGCATACATAAAAAAATTCTGTGTGAGGCATTAGTGAAAGCAATTCTGATAGTGAATTTGTTCTTGAAATCCATTTTAGAATGGATTGGTCCTTGCTTGCTGAGAGATATGGTGGTGGCTTGGAGATTGTTGCAATCTAGATGGGCCCAAATGCTCCAGTACATACATGATGTCCTGCTGTAGCAGCTACCTGGACTTGCACAGCTGAATATGGATATGGATATGTCGAAATGGAAGAATGAACTGGCTGCAGTGGGTGAGTTACTAGAACTGGGTGCCCTGTACTTGCTAGCAATAGATGAATTTCATATGGATGGAGGGCAGTTGCTCCATTATCATGCTCTGCACTGGATGGCGAAACAAATATGAGGAGATCACTCAAAATGTTCCATGTGTGTCACATGTTTTGAGCATGCTGGTGGGAGCCGATCAAGGGTGAGGAGGTATCACATCACTAATCTTTGCATTGATCTCAGAGAGGATACAGCTAAGAAAAAGCTAAGGACTAGAGAAATGTATGGAACTGATCGTGCGGTGCAATACACAAACAAACAGTGTCTGAGTGCCCTTGCACTTATTCGTGAGGCATCCAGCAACATGAACTTTCGTCTCTTATGCTTTAACTTTGTGCATAGAATCAATGACAGATCTGTGGTGCTGCTTAGGATTGACCATCATACGAATATTTGCTGCCCTAAATTCAATGACAGGGATACCACACACTTCCAATCTGGTATGGGAACGCCCACACATAGCATGATGAAAGTGATAAATAGGTACTCAAGCCATGCACGGATCACACAATACTCATGCTCCCTCATATGTACCTGCTAGGCATAGAAGGATCCAGCACAAAACCAAAAAGTAAAAGAAGATTTTAATAAATTACTTTGTTGCTAGCTAAAAGATGTATCAAAATACACTGGTTAATGCCTAAGAGACCGGTGTTTGAGCACTGCGTCAAAGATGTCAGTGAATGGTCTCTGGCAGATAAAGTGTGTGTGAAACTGGTTAGAAATGATAAAAAAAACTGCATGAAGACAGTTAGATCTGGAGGTCACAATCTAGTAGCCTAATCTATCCTAATTTCATAAGTCCATACACATATTTCCATGTTGTGCCAGTCAACATTTGTGGAATCAAAAAAACTGAAATTATTAATAGAATCCAGAAACAATTGCTTATTGTGTACAATGTATAGATTGAGAAATCTGTCTTTATGTTCCATGCTGTGTTGAAGCTGTTATGTTTACATGACTAATGGCTAGGTCAGACTACTCTATAGGACAATCAGGAACTTCTGGTCTGACAGGTCAGCGTGTAGGCCGGTGTTCAGCTGTTTGTCGGCCTGTTTGCAGTCTGGTTGCAGGGTTGGATTGGCAAGGCAGACAATCGGACAGTGCCCGATGGGCATGTGGCAGAGGCCAGCTTGTGGGCTAACTTTCTTAGACTGTGGATCAAGAAAATCCAAATACCGGGGCTGCTCTTACAATAGAGCTGCAGCTTCAGGTGAGAGGTAGTCCAGGCAGGCCACACATTAGGCCCATTATTTGGTTTTTGCAGAATGACAATGGGAGTCAGGAGGACGCCATCATGTGGTACACCTTCTTCCTTCCCCGGGCCCAGAAGGTGTCAGTGAGCCTTTGAGAGAGGTATCTTTTGACCAGTGCACTTAACACGTTGTCAGAGCAAGGAGGCAGATAGTGTCCCCCACAGCAGGTCATAAGGACCAGACTAGTCTAGTGAAATTAGTTTAAAAAATGGGCTAACCTAGAACTAATTGCAATACCATTTCTGTGAGTGTATTCTTATTGAAAATTTTCTGTAGAAAACGATGGTGAAATGTCTACCACTCTATCATGACGCGTTAATCCAATATGGCTGATTTTTCAAAATAGCTGCCCATTATAACTGTTTATATGCCCATGTGTGGTATCATATTATATGTTTTTAGGTACAGGAAAGTCAAAAATAACATCAAAAATAGTTTCTGATTACCATAATATCAAATAATTGCTTAATATGTCTGATAGACAAAGTTTGTATCATTTGTTCGTTGACTTATATGACAAAGTGTGAAGGAACTTAAATATTACAATTAACTTTTGAAATAAAAAGTTTGCTATTGTTTGTGTTTTGTTTTGTAACTTTGTTGTTATTGTTTGTTTTTTTGTTAATCAAAAATGTTTCATTTATGTGTTACAGGTTCTTGCGAGTTGCTGTGAGATACAGTGAAAATGGACGTAGAAAAGTGTTTCATTTGTGATGTTGTGTTTCAAGAAGATGACAATGTATCTGTTCTCACTGAAAGAGTAGTGACTGGAATTCAAAAACATGCAAGGAGAGAAAGATATCTAAATGTCTCGTTTGTGTTGAGCAGAAAGTTCACAAGAAATGTATAGCGCGTTTTGTTAACTTGAAAACTCCATTCCAGGAGAAAGACTCAGATCCCACAACTTCTCGTGCTCTACGGTTGTGTGAAATCCCGTCCTAATGAGCGTTGAAAATTTTCCAGTTGGTGTCACAGTGGCGATAATGCCCATCCCATGAAAAGTACCATGGCCATCTATTGTAGTAATATTGTGATCAATATTATCAGCTGCAAATTGAACGAATTTCGGAGGACTTTCAGAAGGTTCCACAAGGACAGGTATAGTACTTCCTCTTTCTGCTGCAGCTGAACGTTCAAAAGAAAGAACTTCTGAATAGGAGCTGCAGAATCCCATATGATTTACTGCTTCAACTACAAATCTCAAGCTTGTATTGTCATGTGATTGAACTGCCAGCCCTAACTGCAATGGTGCAACTAAGACCCGTGGGCGCACAGCTTGCATAATTGCCTGTCCTATAGAAGCTACTTTTCTCTCTCAGTTGGTTTTTTCAGTAACAAAAACTGATAAGAGCCTTAACAAATCAGGAATATAGCTCACATTATAGTCAACACTACTCATGTTTTCAATGGATGGATACATTTCTGGTTCTACTGGGATGTCTTTAATATCATTTCTTATTATTTCAGCAGCTGCCATAAGGAGATTGTTTCGATCCTGTTCAACATCTTCATGGCTATGACTGTGGTACTCTTGCAATACATGAGCAGCTGTACTTTTAAAAGTAACGACATTAGCAGTCCCTGCAACT
Source organism: Lissotriton vulgaris (assembly GCF_964263255.1). NCBI lineage: Eukaryota > Metazoa > Chordata > Amphibia > Caudata > Salamandridae > Lissotriton > Lissotriton vulgaris. Next base: position 1,715,262,598 of record NC_141689.1, on the reverse strand, counting down.
GTTCCTATGAAGATTTCATCTTCAAAATGCTCTTTGAGTATTTGTTTCATATACTTCAAACTGTATGGTTCGCTATCTTCTGGCAGTAATTCTCGCATTTTATTAACAAGTTCTTTAAAAGTAGTTTATTCTTCATCATTTTCCTCCATGTATTTAACTACTTGAAGAAAAGTTTCCTGGCAAACTGAGTCCTTTGGTCGACCTGAAGATATTGGAGGGTTATCAGTGAACTGCCCGGGAATGAATTTCCCAGTATAAAAATTGACGGAACACTGTTTGTGGTAGCATGCCTCTACAGCATGTAAATCAGACACATTTTGGTTACTTCTCTTAACTTTGTCTGCCCATTCATCATTGCGTTCGTTGCATTTTTGTAAAACTGATGATTTGAATTCAACTGTTCGTGCATTAAACCACACATTTTTTTTCCTCTCCCTGAAGTATAAACTTAACTCAGTACCACAGGAAAAACAATGTTTTCTAAAATCAAACAGGGTTTCACAAGACCGTAGAACACGAGAAGTTGTGGGAACTGATTCTTTCTCCTGGAAAGGAGTTTTCAAGTTAACAAAACACGCTCTACATTTCTTGTGCACTTTCTGCCCAACACAAACGTGAAACTTAGATATTTTTCTCTCCTTGCATGTTTTTTGAATTCCAGTCACTCCTCTTTCAGTGAGTACAGATACATCGTCATCTTCTTGAAACACAACATCACAAATGAAACACTTTTCTATGTCCATTTTCACTGTATCTCTCAGCAACTAGCAAGAACCTGTAACAAATAAATGAAACACGTTTGATTCACAAAAAAACTAACAATAACAACGAAGTTACAAAACAAAACACAAACAAAAGCAAACTTTTTATTTCAAAAGTTAATTGTAATATTTACGTTCCTTCACACTTAATTCAAAAAAGTCTTTATTGTGATTATTCATCTTAAAAGACAGAGGATATAATAAAAAACAAGGTACAGCTGGGCGCAACCATAGCTACACCATAAAATCTGTCGTTACAAGTTTACCATTCATAACCTCTTCAATGCTGATGACGGAACCTCTCCGTCATCAGCCGCGGTGGCACTGTGCTGATGACGGAGCGGTTCCATCATGGCCCGCCCGACGCGCCTGCGCGCGCTGATTTCGCGCCTGCGTGGCGCTGATTTTGCGCCTGCGCGGCACGTACTATTGACCGGGCTGGGCCATGACGGAACCGCTTCGCCACCAGCACAGCTTACCCGAGGCTGGTGGCGGAGGGGTTCCGTCACCAGCGTGTGAGCGCCGCGTGGCCCCCCGCCCCCTTAGCGCTGCGGCAGAATAGCCGCCGCAGCGAAGGTGATAATACAGACATAAATACATATATTTACAATTATAAGAACGATTCATATGACAGGATTAAATATATCACGTGCACAAGACTTTTCATCTATATACAATCAGCAAAAAGTAAAGACTAATAAGTTTCCATTTTATACCATACGATGCTAAGGAATATCTATAACGAGCTATTAGGACCCTCCGTTTTTCCCCCGAAGGGCCCAGGACCCGCTCAGGAACTTAGCCACCCCTATGACTGTAAGGTCATTGCAACCAGTTTTCAGTAGCATTTTAGCAATCTGCACAGAGCTAGTTCCCAAGGTTCTGCATAAGGGTTTGAGCCAAATACTACGGGGTTGTTGGTAAGCAGGGCAGACGTATAGGAGGTGATCAATATCTTCTATGCTACCCGGACAGAATGGACATTTATCTCCAGCGCCTGGAGACCATTTACATGTAAACTTCCTTAACGGAAGAGTCTCAACACGGAACAAGTGGTAAAGCTTGCGGTCTCTGGGTTTCGTTATTAGATCCCAATAGCTTTCCATACAAGGTTCATCTTTGAGCTCACAAAAATCTCTAGACAGGGATGAGCTAATCAAAGCAGAATACCTCCTAATTTTAATTAGGTTCCAATAGGCTGCTCTGTATATTACTTTTGGTGGAAATTCAGCAGACTCCAGATTGTCCCACAGATCCCTCATATCAGTGAACATAGTTTTAAAACTAGTTAACCATGTAATCTTGTTCAATCAGGCCCCTTGCAAACAAATGTAATTCTGGAGTAATCCAGAGCCTTCTCCAGAAAGCCAACATCCTAAACCGTGAATATCCTCTATTGCATGACAGCCAAGGTCTAACAGGAGGGGGATGCGCGGGGTAGATTTGGGGAGGCCCACAATTGATCTTAAAAATGTGTTCTGGGCTAATGCTAGATAAGTTAAGTTACTAGATCCCCAAATCTCAGCACCATATAAAATTGCTGGAATGATATCAGCGGAGTACATTTTAACAACGGGGGCTATAGGCTTAGTCTGTGATTGCCTGTGCTCCTTTGTCAATGCTCCGGCTAACTGAGAGTGTTTCAACGCAAGTGAGCTTCAATTGGGGAGACCAACTAAATTTTTCACCAAAGGTAACCCCCAGGTAGGTAAAGACATTGGTCTGCTCCAAGAGTTTTCCGCTGGCCCCATGAAGTACCATAAATGTGGTCTTCTCTACATTGACCGCAAGTTCATGATCGAAGCAGAACTCTTCAAAACGAGACAGAGCTAGCTGTAGCCAATGTCTCGTTCTAGATAGAATCAAAGTATCGTCTGCGAACATGAGCAGGGGCACCCTCTGGCCAGCTATCGTAGGCTCGTCCGTAGGGTAAATATCGAAGTACTGCACCACCCCAATTATGAATAGTGAAAATAGGGTGGGAGCCAGCACGCACCCTTGATGGACGCCCTTCCCCACTGTGAATTTCTCAGTGACCTCCCCCAGTTTCCCCCAGCAGACCTGAGCGTAATTGGAACTGTGGTGTCTTACCAAAAAAGCAACCAATTCCTTGGGCATCCCCAATCCTAGTAGAACATCCCACAGTTTAGATCTTGGAACTAAATCAAACGCGGATTTTAGGTCCACGAAAGCAGCAAACATCATACCCCTGCCCAACAGGACCTCCTTCCAAAAGAGCAGAAAAAATCTAAAGGCTTGATCCAAAGTCCCCATATGGACCGGAAACCCTGCCTGTAATGGGGAAAGGATATTCGCTTCAGACATCCAACACTGGATCCTACCCAGTAGGACTTGTGCTACAGTTTTTTGCCATGCATCGATTGGCCTATAATTGGCCGGTACGGAACGATCACCCTTCTTATAAATCGGGAATATTTCCGCACGGAACCAAGATGCGGGTATTGGGGGCTCCCCCTGCTAATGAATTAATTAAGTTCGTAATATATGGAATCCAGAGGTTGGGGTCCTGCTTAAATAGATCAGCTGGAATGCAATCGGATCCAGGTGCCTTACCACTTGGGATGATCTTCAAGACTGCCTCGACCTCTTTAGTGCTAAATAGCAGGGGCACGTCTGAAGTAATATGCAGGACAGGGGCATCGCTTTCCTTGCCCTTCTGGAATTGGGGTTCAAAAAAGGCAACCCACTGCTGTGGTTCCACATTATTGTTTGGGATAATCGCCCTCTGCCCATTTCCCCATTTTATTAAGTCCCAAAACTGGGTCATGTTCCTACCTTTGCATGCTAGTAGCAGGTCCTGCCAACGCCCCTCATGCCAGTCTCTCTTTGCCTTTCTTATGGTGGATTTATAAAATGTTCTAGACTGTTGGATATTGGGGTGATTCCTTGATTTGATAGCTACCACTAAAGCTTTATGTGCAAGCCTGCCCGAGTCATTATACCATGAGTTCGGTTTTAGCTGAATAAACTTCCTGGCTGGCTTGGTATTAATAAAAAACCTTTTTCAGCCCAATAAAAAGCTCATTATGGATCCCAGCTAGTTTAACGTTAAGGACCTCTTGTGAACCACATTCCTCAAGTTTCCTTAGCGACCCTGATACTGGTGCCCTGATCTCTAACACCTTCCTTTCGTTTAGGGCCACCTTAGCCCATCGGACCCTTCTCAAATCGTTTGTCAGAATTTCTTGGTCGGTGCAGGTCTCCCCCTCCATAGAGGGCATGCCACAGAAACTCCTATCATTCAGAGTAAGGACCAGGGGGTTATGATCTCTTTCGGGGCGATATTTGATTTCCATATCTAAAACTAAGGGCCAAATCTCCACATTCACTAGAATTAGAATTAGAATTAGAACGCCCATTATCAAAAGTCACCGCACCCATGACATCGGACGTTGTCCTACCGTTAACTGCCCTGAGACCCCGTTCCAGGCACATTCCTTTAACCTGGAGGGCTGCCTCGGTTCATGTTTTAATGGGCTGGAGGTCCAACTGTGGCACACCCTAGATCGCATCCACCTCATCACCAAGCCTGCCATCTTCGGTGTCCAGGGGCTCAAAGCAGGTATTAAAATCTCCTGCAATAATTAAATTTGGATTAAGTGCACCTTCAATTAAAAACATCTCAAGGGCTACAATAGCCTGAGAACTCCCACCACCCGGTTGGCCCCTAGTATAAACAGTAAACAAGTGTAGATCTAGACCTCTTGTAGATCTAACTCTAATGGCCAGGATATCTGGGCTATCTAGGTAAACCTCATCGACGGTTAGCCCCTCGGTTTGCCTTAGCCAGCAGGTTAACCCTCCCTGTGATCTTCCCCTAGGGCTCCTTATTGCAGGTTTATAGAAATTTAAGAAACCAACATGGAACACAACCTCGGTAGACCATGTTTCTTGAAATGTCCAGATATCTACGCCTTCAATAAAGGATATCCAATCGGCTTGTACAACCTTTGATTCCAAACCCGCTATATTCCATGAAGAGATAGACAAGGGATTCTTCTGAAGTGCAGAGTCATAACACCCGATAACAGCTACTGTTTTCAAAGAGTTGTTATCTGGCACCAATGCCACGGACGTATGGGGGGTTTGGGCTTTAAATACTGCTAGGGGTGATGGGCGGAACGTCATAGGGACCCCTACACCCTCCTTAATGCCTCCTCTAGCTGAACCCCCGTGTGAATCCATCCCCAGTCAATCAATTTCTTCGAGTGAGGAGAAATCCTCAAAACAAATATTGAGCTGGATGGTAAAATCGGGCCTGAGGCAATCCTCTTGTAAAACTCGAGTATCCCTCAGTCTGGGCTGCGAATGCTGCTTGTAGAAAAAACCAAGGGGGAGTATGCCAATGGCAGCCCTATCGAGTGGGTCGTGACCAACCGTCTCAAAAATATGACGGACCAACCCGGGTGACCTGAAACTCAGGACCACACAGTCTCCTGGCATGGTTTTGGTGGTGTGTCCAACCCATTCAATACGTCTCACCATTTTAAACTCCTGTAGTAGGGCATTCCCAATACTAGTCTTTTTATTCAAATAATGAAGGGCCTTATTTTTAAGGTTTGACCAATGCTCATAAGAGCCCTGAGCAAGGGGGGGGGCATTCGCTAGAATGACTGTCTAGGGGGTTGCTTCGGGTGGCCAATGTAGGTAGGGGTGCTTCTCTAACCGACCATCATTACCATTTTCAACCTGCCTCCGTGTACCCTCTATCTCAAGGGACCTTCGTTTGGGCAAAATCTTATCGATAAAGCTGGGATGCTCCTAGTAGTAGTATTTCTAACAATGTGAACTCCTTCCACCAATATCTGAGCGTTCGCCTTCCCCCCACCCTGATTCCTATGGATTTCCCCCACACTAACTGGAATAGCGCTTGTTGGGGCCTGCCTACTAGGCTGCACCGGGGTCGCTTGGGGCGGGCGTGCCAGTGCCACTTCAATCTTTGATAGTCTAAGATCGACCGAGTCTAATCTTTTAAGGAGCGGCTCAAGGAGAACTGATAGGTGCTCCTTTAATATATTACAGATGTCACTACTATTCAACGGAGGGGTAGCGAGAACCATAGACAGGTTAGCGTTAGATTTAGTGTTACCAAAAACAAATACCCCACTCGGGCCACAGGGAGCTGAAGGAGACTTTAGTATCTTGGTAACTCGCCCCTTCCTTTTTTTTATTTGGAGGTTCTTTATTAATGCCACCCAAAGCCTTCATCCCTCTTGTCATTACCATAGCCGGACTACTCACGCTACTCTGGGACTGTAAGGTGGGCTGTTCTGGGCTAATGGGGTGCAAGCTTGATGACCTTGGCGAGGGGTGATCATTGGAAGTAGCTACATCTGGTGTTAGGTGAATAACAGGTAACTGAGAACATGGCAATGATCCCCTCCTTAAGAGAGTGGGATCAAGGGAGAGTCTACGTTCGGTAGCCTCAATCTCATGAATTAGTACTGATTCCGCCCCCATAAGGAAAGCGTCAAGAGTACCCACCACCCTGTCCCCCACTTTCCTTTTGTTCATAATACAGATTTCAGTCGGATACTAATAACCCACTGTCAAACCCCCTGCAACCAAATGCAGCAGTCCAGGTTAAAAAGAGCTTACAGTTCGAGATTGAAGGAGTCGGTGGGGTGGCCCAGCCCGGCATCTTCTGGCCTCCGACAGCCACAGACGGTCCCGCCCTTGTCTTGGGCTTCTCCCGGCACGTCCCGCGCGCATCCCGCGTGCATCCTGCGCGCATCCCGCGCTGCGTGTGGGAAGGCAGTGCTTTATAGCGCGATGTCAGTGCCTCCCCCTGCAGCAGGTGTAGGCACTCGGGGCTCCGGGAAGCAAGAGGTGCACCCTGGGACTCAAAGTTCCACCAGGGCGATGATGGCCAACAGCAAGGATTCTCCCTTACACCAGCAGGGCAGGTAAAAGTGTTGTTTTAAATGATTCTACGCTTCTGTGGCAAAAACGGAAAAGACAAGGGCCCCACTTTGTCAAATAAGTCAACGAAAAATTATACAAACTTTGTCTATCTGACATATTCCGCGATTATTTGATATTATGGTCATCAGAAACAATTTTTGGTGTTTTTTTTTTACTTTCCCGTCCCTAAAAACATATAAAACGATACCACACATGGGCATATAAACAGTTATATCCTATATCTCAAATAATGGGCAGCCATTTTGAAAAATCCAACATATTGGATTAACGCATCATGATAGAGTGGTAGACTTTTCACCATCGTTTTCTACGGAACAATTTCAATAAGAATCCACTAACAGAAATTGTATTGCAATTAGTTCTAGGTTCCGCAACAAATTGACTAGTCTAGACACACAAGCGTAAGGTGCCTGCTGGTAGTTTTCTCAGATTGAGGTTAGGAGTTTCATTCAAAAACTTTGTAATGGAATTAGAAAAAAAAACAGGAATGCAAAAGTTTTAAATACCTTTGCAATAAAAAATAAAATTCTGACTAGAAACGGATAAGAAGAAATCACCTTTTCCTGCACGAATGGTTGCGAACTGCAATCTGACCCTTTCTGGTTGGATGGATTTACATTGATTTTCTTGTTATTACCGAGAGGGCTCCCTCACACATTGACTCAGCATGAGGACGAAATAAAATTATAATAACATTCCATTATCATCATTATATTTTTTTCCTTTCTTTGCTGCTCCTGGCAGTGAGGCGACTCTCCCCCTCCTTAGCAGAAGAGCTGCCACTGTTAATAGGTGTCCTTTGAAAACAGGAAAGGATCCGGTAGATTATAAAGCATACCACCACTATCCATACTTCATGCATACAACAAAATAGTGGGCAAATTATGGGCATGAAGGTTGAAGAGAGTTGTGGGGCACATAGTGCGTAAAAAGCAGTTTGGTTTTATAACAGGCAGACAAACTGCTCTAAATGTTAGAAGAGTGAAATATGTGATGGGTGACACTGAGCACAGTTAGGAGGAATTTTCAGTGGTGTTGTTAAACACAGAGAAAGGTTGCATTGTTGAAGGCAATGAAGTTTGGCCCTCAGTTCATCTAGACAGCTAAATTACTGTACGAGGCCTCTAGTCAGGGTCAAGACAAATAGGATAGTATCAGAGGAACTGAAAGTAGAGCGGGGCACACAGCAGGGGCGCACTTTGTTACTGCTGCTGTTTACAGTGGTCATGGAAACTCCGGCATGTCAACTTAGGTTAGACCTATCGGAATGCAAGATACAAATATAAACCACAAACACATGGTATCTTTATATGCCGATTAACTATTGTACTTATCAAACCTATTGGTTGCCATGCCATGCTTACTAAGAATACTTAGGAGCTTCAGTACACTGTCGGGTCTGCAAACAAACATACAAAAGTCGCTTGGATTCCCATTGGGTAGTCTATCGGCTGTCCCCCATGGACACTTCAATCAATTGATATACCATTGTGAAATGAAGTCATTTTGTTTGGAAAACTGTGACACATTTAGAACACAGATGTGATGGATTCAACACTGACAAATTAATTGTAAACATGTGTTAGATCTGGAGGTCTCTAGTTGGCAGAGGTACGTTCCAAGGTCCAAATGAGGACCCTTGCTTCTAGTCAGGGTAAAGGGGATACACTCTTTGGATAACCCCTGCTCACCCCCTTGGTAGCTTGGCACAAGCAGACAGGCTTATCAGAGGCAATGTGTAAAGTATTTGTACCAATACTCACAGTAACACAGTGAAAACACCGCTAATGGACTCCACACCAGTTTAGAAAAATAGAGTATCTTTTTCTAAACTACACAAGAACAAAACTACAAAAATCCAACATACACAGTTCAAGAATATGATTTTAAAAGAGTACTAGGATTTGCGTCAAAATAATCCACAGTCGCGTCACTTTTAGCCCAAAGTACCTGTAGATGCGACAAATGTTCCTAGCGGCAACTGCAGCATCGATTAACAAGCGATGTGTCACTTCTGAGACCCTGGGGAGGCGATACGACAACCCATTTGAAACCCTCATTTGAAATTTGTATTTCCAGTTCCCAATCACCTCAGATGCAAGGTATTAATATGATATTGGAACCAAAGGATGGTAAATCAATGAATGGGGAGAAAAGAAAAAGAGATATAGGCCTCACATTGTTCGTATGGCATAATATTAAAACTCATGGTGGCTTTAGATGATAAAGGTCACGTAGACATCTTTGAGTGAAATTGTGCTTGCACCTGTTGATTTGATTTGTAACTTAGGGGCTCATTACGATAGCAGTATATCCGCCACCGGAAGCCTGCCGGTAGCGTATTCACCGTCAAATTGCAGCCATTCGCCACCGGCCATATTATGATGGCAGGTGGTTTGCTAGTGGACGGGAATTCTGTCCGCCAAGGGTCCGTGACAAGCAATCGTTTCGAATGCCTGGCAGATCCAGAAAGCATACCCAGAATGGTGGTGGTGCCTAGCAGGCACCGTCTGCCATCTTAGGGTGCTTCATCTCCACCAGCGGTGGATGGCCATTCAACCGCCATTCACAGGCTGTCAGAGATTGACTTTAGGGGCCCGTTGCAGGCCCCCTTGCATTGGGGGGAGGTGTGGATGCACTGGGGGGCACCCAAGGTACCCCCTTCATTTCCCTGCACCATTTGGCAGGCACCGCATGGTGTCTGCAACATGGTGCAGGGAAATGCAAAACCTTCATGTTTACCATTGCGGCGGGTGCTGCAGCTTTATATTTTACTAGCAGCCCGTCCCGACGTTGTCCGGGTATGAATTGCTGCCGGCCAGTAGTATATTGTTTTGTAGGATTTCGTTTTGATAATATTTCTTATCTGTGACAGGCCTGTGAAACGCTCCGATTCACAGTGCACTGCTGATGCACTTAAGAGTGCGCGTTCAGTAGTGTGTGAACTCGAGTTTCCCTACTTTATTTTTCCTTGCAATATTATATAGTGCAAACTCGACAACATGGCATGAGCACAATTTACTTTACAGAAGAACACATTCATTTGTGGTAGGCACGGGGGACAAAGCGATTTGCCTGGAATCACAGGATGTTGAGCTGATGCCGAGATTCGACCGTAGCTCCCCAGCTCTAAAGTTGATGTAGGCCGCTGTGCCACCAATGTACTTAACGGGGGAGGGTAAACACCCATTATTCTGCATCATTCTTTCCGCATACCATAACTCCGCATACTTTCATTACGAAAGTACCATGACTCCGCAATGCCATTATAACACATGGCATTACATTTTATATTCTTTTACCACACATACATTTACTACAAAATTCGTTGTAAATTCATGAATGGTAAAAGCATGTTTTTTTTTTTAATGTTTGGATCAGGGAAGTATGGGTATAGGGATATAAGTTTTGGGGTACTGAGGTATATGTTTTGGGGTGTTTGTGTATTTTAAGGGTTCAGATATAGTTTTGGGTTATGGGGTACAGGGGTAGTTTTAGGGGTTAGGGATAGGTATGGTTTTTGGGTACAGGACTATTTTTAGAGTTCAGGGCTAGGTTTGGGTTTTGGGGTACAGGGGTATTTTTAGGGTTTAGGGATAGGTTTGGATTTTGGTGTACAGGGTATATTTATAGGGTTAAGATGGGTTAGTGTTTAAGGGTGTTGGCGTATTTTAAGGAGTAAGGGTGGGTTATGATTATGGGGTGCAGGGGTATTTAAAGGGAGCAGAGTGGACACCCGGAGCTGGAATGTACAGAACCTGGGAAGAAAAAACAATGAAATATTGGGCACAACGCTCGCTATTTGTTTTCCATAATCCCGCGCCCCGCACACGCCCACGCACCCAGCACACGCCCCCAGCACACAACATGAGACATGGCATGAAGGGCGGAACGTACCACACACCTCCAGCGTTTGTCACGCCCCCAGCACACTCCCACAGCACAACGCAGACATGCCCACAAGGGACTACTTTGCTGGCACGTTCTTTTACCTTTTAAATGTATATGGTGGGCGTCTGCATAGCCCATGTCCTTCTGCTGCAACTGCCCTTTCCAACGCTGTATTGGGTGATGTGATTGGTGCTGTGGTTCTTGAGATTACCCACTTCAAAGGTTTGGGCACTCTCTTTATTATATTAGTATAGATACAACAATGTAACGCTTCAGCAAATAATACCCATACTCATCTCCGTGAGAGAACAGAGCTTTGTGCATTGTGCATTGTGTTTTATCTGCACAGACACTAATGCTTGGCAGCCTATCTGGGACTATGTAGCTTGTGCTTGAAGAAAAAGAGTTCACAGAACTGTGTGCTATGTTTGCTACAGCTACTTTCTGCTTCTCCCATTCCATGCTAAACTTAGTAATTTCAAAAATACATTGCCAAAACATTTCAAATTCATTGCTTATGCACCATGTGGTTTGATTACATGGTTTTCTGATGTTGGACGTGAAAGAGCAGTGTTCCAGTGTACTTTGTGTGCGTGAAGTGTGTCTGTAATTTTCTGTACAGTAGCAGAAAATACTTTATTTCCAAGAAAAAATTGGTATAGAAATACATGACAAAAAATATTACCGTAAATAAATGAAGCATATAAGCAGAAATATTCATTTAGTAAAGTTAAACATAAACATGTTACATTTCCACAATTGCATATTTTCAGAATACCCATATAAAGCACATACATGATTTAAGATACATACAAGTTCTTAATATTTTAAAAGTGGATACGTTGAACTATGCACATTGGGTAATTATCCATATTAAAAATAAGCCAACCAAAATTCAGCCAGAAATTTGAACTAAAAAGCTTCTCGTAAAATGTTTTGTAAATCCATTTAAAGATTTCTTCTGTATCGAAATAATGGGTTACAACCTTTACAACGCAACTTTTACAACGCACTACCATTAGAACTAAACTTTTACAATGCAGCATCCATTACAACACATGCATTTACAACGCAACCATTAAAACGCATGACACTACAACGCACACCACTACAACACATACCATTACAATGCATAGCATTACAACACATAGTACCCTTACACTATCCAACACTTAACCTACTGTTGCACCCCCTGGAGTTAGAATAGTAATTTTTACCCCTACACTATCCAACACTTACACTACTGTTGCACCCCCCAGAGTTAGAATAGTAATTTTTACCCCTATACTATCCAATACTTACCTTAAATGCAATGTAATGGTATGTGTTCTAATGGTATGCGTTGTAAAGGTAGTATGCGATGTAATGGTATGCCATTGTACGGGTATTTTTTTAATATGCAGTGTAGTGTCATGCGATGTAATGGAATGCGTTGTAGTGAATGTTGTGATGTAAAAACTACGTTGTAAGTGCATGTGTTGTAAATGTATGTGTTGTAACGTCGTACATTTGTTCTTAGTGCTGAGTTCAGGCAGTGCTTTCTAAATAAACCTTTTTACCATAGTATTATGAAAACAGGATTCTGAGGGTGATAATTTGTAATATAAACATGTCCACATTTGCTGTGTGGAATCTGTTGGGGTGGAGAAGAGCTCTTTTGGTGTTTGTGGCTGCTGTGCTTTTAAGCCATATTATTGCAAAGCGATTTTGTTATGTTGTACTGTGCTTATTGTGTTACTTTCTGTTTTGACGTTGTTGTTGTGATATGCCATGTTATGTTTTAATTGTGTTGTTATTTTGCTTTGTGCATGTTATTTTAAGGTCTGGCTTAAAAGCACTGTTGCCACTATATCTTATGAGTTCAACAGAAAAATAACTTGATAAGCATTACTAGGGGAAGACCTTTGCTAATTGCTACTCCTTCAAGTTGATTAATTTAACTATAGCATTTGTTTGAACAAAGTTGATCGTTTCAGCTTGAATTACTCATGGTAACAAGCCCATGATGCCCTCTCTCAGATGCCATAGATTGTATATGATACTATGAAGTGTTATGGCAAACATAATAGTCAACTTACTTATTTTAATAAACATATGCTAAGGTCTGTAAACCTGTCAGGGTGACAATATTATGCTATGGGAAAAACTTTACAAAGGGATTTAACCCTCGATGTAACATGGATAGATAATTAATTCCACATTATGAAATTCTGGTTCAACTACATTGTTATAAATGTCTCTTGTGTGACATCGATTAAAGAGATTGTTGCACTGCTCATGTTCAGTTTAATATAAGAACCTTGAGAAAGCCCCAGGCTAATGGGGCTATAGGGAGAGAAACATGAGTTGGCTGCCTCAAAAATTGAAAAACTTGTGAAATTTGCTATGAATGTTGAAATTATGGTAATCTTTGATGGTGAATAAAATCAAAGACAGCACACAGAAGCGTTACTCATATTTATTACAGTGTAGAACACTTGGATAACAGAATAAGAAAAGATCTTAAACAAACAGGAGGACGCACTCACCCTTTTCTCAATTGTTTAAAACTGAGGCATGGAAGATCCAAACCTCGAACTGCGTTCCATCTACAAACAAACATAAAAAGAAGGGACACTGCTAATCAGTTAGAGAGCATTGGACCTTTTAACTCAAAGCTATAGGTATTTTGTTACATGGAATGTCACAGATTGCCCTAGTAGGCAAGGATCTGCACTTCCTGGAAAAATCATTGTACAGAAGATTTCCACATTTAGAATCAGTGTTATGTCCACTTAAGGGGTGTTATGTATCATTCTGTCAACTGTGATTTTGCACATATTGGTAAATATTATGCAAGTATGTCAGTGGTTGTCTGGTATGAAAGCTTTTGGTCAATACAGTAGGTTGGTTATGATGACAAGCCAATGATATAGGCTACAGAATTACTTGATTTCATATCAGAAACGTTAAGCCTGATGCCTTTTTTCAAAGCTATAGCAAAGGCAGTAGGTCTGACAAACTTATAATCAAAACATGTTAAAAGCAATAGGGCTTTAAGGATGGTTTGCTATAACATTGTCATCCTTATTTTGTACCACATTTGCATATATGAATACATGTGTGGAGAAATGTTAACAAAAAAGGATGGTTCGCTATTACACTGTGTTCAAAGGAATTTTATAACATGGAATCTGATTGATTAGTCGAAGCAAGATGGCGGCCGCTTAGTTGTGGCCGATGCGATGGTGTGGTGAGGGCCTGTAGCGGAGTGGAGCCTAACGCTATGCAGTTCTAAATTTGCACCACGTACCACCTTTCCGGTTCTCGGCGGGATTTGTTCAGAGGAAAGCAGGCTTCTCTCGGCATGATCACAACGCTCTCCAGTCGCGGGTCAGCATCCCGGCTGTTGCAAGAGTTATCGGCCGTGCTGGTTGCTCCCTCTCCCAGCCTGTAGCGTCAGACGATCGTCGGAGGGCGGAGCCACGCGAGAAGGATTCGGCTTTGTTGGAGCTCCGGGTGCAGAACGGAGTATCTTGACAACAAACATCCCGTACACCTGAGCGGGTTTGCGGCACAGAAAGGAGATTCTCGGGAGGTTATGGCTCCGAAGTTGAATCAAACTTTGAAAGCAGCGGCGGCAGCTAAAAGGAGAAACCAGCGGGAGGAGGGCTCTGCAAGAGCTGCAGGAGAACCCTTACCTGCATGGGAGAACATGAAAGGCAAGGAGCAGACTGCAGCTCGGACTAGGCAGACTACAGCCATGATACTCGATATGTTTAATAAAGTCGGTAAGGAGAAGGAACGGGAGGCATTGCCCGGGACTGTAACAGTGGAGGTTTCAGTGGAAAATAAAGCCCCCGACAGTATGACTGATTCTCAGACATTGCTTGCACCTCAGCTGGGGATGGATGATAAGTTAAATGGCAATATGGATGGGGTTCTGGATGGGGGTGTCCCCTTTGTAGAGGAGCTAATGGCTGATGCACAGGGGGTTTTGAAATCGTTAAAAACAGGAACTATGTTTGAAGACCCTGAAGCATCTCTGAGAGAGTTACCTGAGCATCTAGTTTTCTCTCAGCCTCAAGTATAGGAACAAGGAGATGAGGCTGGAGGGGGTGGGGATGGAGCTCAGAGTGAAGCCTTCATTTCAGCATCGGATGGCGGGGAGTGGACTGAGGATGAGGAGGAGGGGGACTGTAGCTCCTTTGGGGACTCAGAGAGTGACCCGGAGATTGAAAAGCCGGCCACCGCAATGAAAGTACCTGTAGTGAGGATAAAGGATCAGGGTGACCCCCAAGGCAAACTGCAGTTAGATCAGCCCATCCCTGAAAATGGTAATGCGGATATTGAAATGGCTCAAATGACTTTGTTGGAGACAATCCATCAGGAAATTTTTGCCCATAGGGAGGAGACACAAGAAAATCGGAAATCACAGGCTGCGATGAGGAAAATCAAGGGTGTTGTCAGAAAGCTATCTAAGGCATGTGCGAACACCGGCGATAGAGTCTCTAACCTTGAAGATAGAATTGTATCTACTGAGGCGGAAGTGGAGGTTGCTGTAGCTAAGGTGAACGCTCAAAGCTCTCAGGTTGTTGATATACAATGGAAGCTAGAAGCGATGGAGAACAGGCTCCGCCGGAACAACCTGAGGCTTTTGGGAATTCCGGAGGGGGCGGAGGGGTCTGATGTCAGGTCAGTTACAATCAGACAATCAAAGCATTCCCCGAGCTCACTAACTGGAACTGGGCCTCAGAGCTGCAGAGAGTTTACCGCACTCCGTTTAAAGTCAGCAGGAACTCAAAGGAAGGAGATAAACCCAGGGCAATATTGATCTTTCTTGGAAATTTTATCCTGCGCCAAGCAATTTCGGATTTAGCAAGATCAAATGCCAAAAGGAACTGTGATGGGTTTCAGTTCTTTGTGAAACCAGACTTCTGCCATGCGATGGTGGAGAGATGGTGGCGGCTAAGGTGTCTGATAAAACCCTTTCAAGACAAGAAGCTTCAGGCTTACTTAATAAACTGGGCGCAGTTGAAAATCATTAATGATGGGAAAACTGTATTCTCTTCAGAGATTAAAGCGAAGCAATACTTGGACTCCTTAGGATGATTGGATATTTGGCTGAAATATAGCCCGATTGGGCTTTTGACATTTGATGATGGTCTGTTCATGGACATTTTTGATTAACTTCTTTAGGAGACTCACTTATTATGTATCATTAGATGTTTTGGGTGAATTTGGTTTGGCTAGATTCCACGACTTGGGCGAACTGGGTTAGGTTAGTCTCCATGGTTTCTGGTTGGATATTGGGGGATCTGATTTAAACCAGCCTTCACCACACATCGTGAACCATCACATGCACAGACTAGGTCAGTGCACTTCACAGAGTAGGGAGGGTGGTGGGGGAGGGGGCATGGGGGGTGGGTGGTGGTGTGTGTGGGTGTTTGGGGGTGGGAGAGGAAAAGGGAGAGGGAGGGGGAGGGGAGGGTTGGATGGGGCTAAAAAATGGAACAAGGAGGGAATTGTGCAGTATTGGTAATAGACAAAGAGTGTCAGCGAGGAAAAAGTTTTCTGAACAGGTTTTTGGCATAGGTTGCTTCACTCAATTTGATGGCACACATTATGATCTGTACAATGAATGTGGGGGGGTTAAATGACTCGAGGAAAAGACAGAAATTAGCATATGTGGTGAAACATAATAGAATAGATCTTCTCTGCTTGCAAGAGACTCACCTCCCCTGGTCAAAGAGAAATTTGCTTCTCATAAACGGATTTGAATTATTGGCCTGTTCAACACAAAGATCATTGCTATTTTAGGAAGGAAAAGTCTAGGAAAAGTTAGGAAGGTGAAAGTAGACAGCAATGGAAGATGGGCGATTCTCGAGATGGAATTGGGCCTTACTATTTGTACAGTATATGGCTCTAATGAGGACGATCCGGAAATTTACAATTTTTTAGAAATTGAGCTAGCAAATTGGTCCTCTCCTTTGGTTTTTACAGGAGATTTAAATATCTCATCTGATTGGGGGACGGGTATACTGAATCAGGGGAGGAAACCCAGAGTTTTTAAGGGAAACCAGCCGAGAAACCAGGGTCGTACCGGCCAATATCCTTAATAAACGCTGATATTAAACTTTATTCAAAGATCTGGGCGAAGAGGTTGGTCACAATCATAGGTGGTCTCGTCTCCCCGTGGTAACATGGTTTCGTTCCTGGGCGCGGCACTACAGATCATACATGTAGAGCTATAACTTTGTTTGATGCCCAGGAAGCCGCGGGGGGTCGATGGCCATGATCCTGCTCGACGTAGAGAAAGCTTTTGACCGGGTGGGGTGGAGCTTCCTCTGGGGTATTTTGGCAGGGAGAGGCTTTGGACCGAATGTCATCAGAGCTATTAAGGCTATGTATATGGCTCCAGTGGCAAGAATTACGGTTATGGGGGAGAAGTCAGATAAGTTTAAGATAAGTAGAGGGACGCGTCAGGGCTGTCCCTGCTCCCCCATCCTTTTCTCTCTGTACATAGACCCTCTTATCCAGAAAATTCTAGAGTGCCCCAGAATTTCTCCAGTGATTTTTAATGGTTATGTAAATAGGATTTTAGCCTACGCTGATGATCTGGTGGTTATTACGACGAATCCGCAGCAGGCACTTCCAGAGTTGGTACAGATGGCTAAAGTTTTCGGTCAAGGCTCTGGATATCTTTTAAACAAATCTAAAACCCAGATAATCTGTTCAAAGAATATATCGAAATCCGACGCTAGATATGTTGATTCCGCGGTATATCTAGGGGTAAAGATTAATGCTTCAGTGGGCAGGATAGTGGAAGAGAATTACCCTCCCCTAATTAAATCTATAGAGGCCGAATTGAAAAGGATAGATGTTCTTCATCTTTCTCTGGTTGGGAGGGTAAATGTGTTAAAAATGGTGATGTTTCCCAGAGTGTTGTACCTATTTAGAGCCATTCCCCTATTTATTGAAGAGAAAATTTTGAAACAACTCGAGTCTGTCTTTATTAGGTTCGTATGGCAGTATGGCAAGGTTAGACGATCGACGAGCCTTATGTCCTTACCAAGGGAAAGGGGTGGGATGGCACTCCCCAATTTGAGACTGTATCATTGGTCTTGTCTCCTGATTCAGATGTGTATTTTGCTTCAATGTGACACTGGCTCGGCTAGAGGAATTATTAATCCAGACAGCCAGGGCCCCCCTCCAATTTTCAAACTGCTGTTGGGGGGAAAGCAATGGGTCTTCTGTTGTCGGAATTGGAATACAGGTTCTATAGGAAGGCACGATTTAAGACCCTGCTGGGGGCATGGCAGGTCTGGAAAACGATCTTAAAATTCTTTCATGTCACTAAAATCAACCCTTCTCTTCTTCTGGAAAATTCGAGTCTTTTTCCTCAGTTAATAAACGATAGGAATTTACAAGTATGAAAAGGTTTGGGGGTTAAGACTATCGGTGACCTAATGGTAGGAGACAAGATAATTAGTTTTGAGGATATGCAAAGGAGGTATGGCCTCTCAGTAAATCAGTGGCTTATCTATGGCCAAATCTTGTGCATCATACAGGCTTATAGGCCAAGACTTAAGCCACTTGTAGATTTCCCTGTGGTTGAGGTCATGGGAAGAGGATGCAGGAAGATAAAGGAGGTTTATATCCTCCTGGTTTCTAGAATACAGGACGATGTAGGAAAAGTAGAAAGTGACTGGGCAATTAAATTGGGAAACCCGGATGTTGATCTGGACCTTGCATTATGGTTAAATAAAAAGATCTTTCGGGCTTTAAATTTACGGGCTCAGCATTTTAAAACAATTTTTAATCTGTATCATACACCGGCTAAATTATTTGCTTGGGGTGTCAGGAACGATGATCTCTGTCCGAGATGTAATAAGGGGCAAGCAGATTTACTACATATGTTTTTTACCTGTGAGCGGCTGGCCCCTGTTCTGGATGCAGTTATGAAATTTTGAAAGGGGCTGCTAGGTCACAAGATTGATCTATCCCCAATATTGATGTTATTTGGATCAGATTCTAAATTGGTTTTAACATAGGATGAGGCCGCTTTGGTTTTTATGTCGGTAGCCATGCTCAGAATCCTGATCTCGGCCGGTTGGAAGGATGTTACAGCCCCTCTTATCAGATGTGGATCTCTAGATTTTTAGGTATTTATAATATCGAGTCCTGTCTTTATGATCTCAAAGGTGCTAAAAAACGAGAGATGGGAAGACGCCTTTGGGCCCCAGTTAAGAAATGTACTGTATTGTTATATTTATTGGTAGATCTTTTGCACTTTATCCCCACATCATGTTATGTGTTTTTAGCTGTTTATATTTGAGTGATTATTTATTTGTATCAGATGTTTTTATACCTTGCTTGTGATTAATTACTGCTTTGTCTTTATGCACCATGAACTTCAATAAAAAAAAGATTTGTTTAAAAAAAGGAATCTGATTGATTACTAAGTAGGTAAGGCTTTGGGATGTTAGCTCCCTCTGACAAGATCAGGAGGTGGGTTTTTGTAGTTGAGAATCCTTATTAAGCCACTTAGAAGAGTATGCATATTGTTTAACCAAATGTTATGTATGTATTAATATTATGAATAGCATTGAGAGGTACGTGGTTTAACGTACACTAGCGTTAGCTGTCTACTGACTCATCTAACCAAAATAATCCTAAAAATACATGCATACTTATACATACATAGGGGGATTTAGGAACAGCCCTCTCCAACAATGATTTGCTTGAGTGTCATTTATATTCTCTTTCCACCCATGACAACTTATACCATGGGGTAATGGGTCAGACCATTTCAGCTGTTCTGAGTAACAACATTTTTCATGATCACATTTTTACATCTGCCTGAAATTGAGTATGCTTCAGTGAGCTTCAGTGTCAGTCACTTTAGTATAGCATTATCTCCTTTATAGGCCCCCCTTTTATGTTTATTCTCTTTTTACGTGTTCTAATTATTAGCCCATCCATTCCACTAGACTATGCTACTAGGCTGCTCATTTACTGCCCAACTGCTCATTTTATTTACAGTACATTGCATTCTGCAAGGTCACTGCTTCTAAACCTTCAGGAAGACTTTTGCTATAGTGTATCATTGTTTTACCAGACTTTTGCTATAGTGTATCATTGTTTTACCATTCCAAGATGCCTGTTATATTTAAAAGCAACATGTCAGCCATCATGGGTTGGTACAGAAAAGAATCAGTATACACAATACCATTCCAAGGTGGCCGCTTCCTGCTGTGTTTCATTTTTTTACCAGTTCTCATTTGGAAGCAAATGCCCACCATGTTTCTGTGCCACATTTGTCTTTTTTTCTACTTTCATTATTTTAGTTTATTCTGCATGTGCTTCTTGAGTTTGAATGAATAAGTCAGTCAGTGAGTGGAAGAAAAAATAAAGGACTGCAGACATGGGTAAATGGATGAATGTAACAATGAGTCAGTCGATAGATGAATGGATGCATGTGTGCAAGGTTAAGTGACAGAGTACATATATGGTGAACCTAAGTGGCACTTACAGGCAGACAACCTGGAAATGCCAGTGCTTGTTTTATATTCTGTTCTTAGATATGTCAACAAATGCTGCTAAATTTTCGGCCAAAGGCAACACATCCATTAACCCCTTTGACGCGGCTTTTTGAAAATCTCAGCGCACAGCGGGAAAACCGCTAGCGCGCATGAGGTTAAAAGGTCCTGCAACAAGCAACTATTTACCAATTTCTGAGGCTGTACAATACACAGCTCCAGGTCTTCAGCTACTTAAAACACCAGTCAGTTCAAAACTGTAGCAGAAACTGTGTTATACCTTACCGCTTCCTGTGGTCACTTTATTTGATACGGCCCCTAGTACTGGTATTGCATACGTCTCCTGAGAATGTGCATGTTGGTTCCTTTCTCTGAACTTAATGCAGAATAGAGGTACAGTTTAAAGAGGCATAACTGCAATGCATGCCCTTTACATTACCAGGGGCTTGGAGGAGTCACAATAACAATGTTTGTTATCTCCAGTTTTAGGTCCAGGTTTTCAACCAATAGTAATTGCCCTTGGTCAAAGTAGGACATCATACAATAACACATACAAGGCTGGTGCAGAACAATTTGGCAACTTTGTTACACTTTATTTACCGGTAAAAACTGGACTTTCTCCATTGATATTACGCACACCAGGGTCCTCTCCCTGAATTTGACCTCTAGGGGTCTAGGTGTCCCCAATACATATTCTATTTTTGGTTAGGGTGTGACGTTTATAGTTTCTGCTTTCAATATCATTTGCGTTTTGATATTATACTAACTCTGTTTTAGCTACTGGGGTATGTTAAATGGTTTCCTTTGCTTCCACTTGTCTTACAATCATCTATTTGCTATTCTCCTGCTCACTGTAAGCTTCGGTTTCAAAAAAGAAATTGCTATTGTGAAAAAGCAGGCAATTCAAATTATTATATTACAAATGTATTCAGTTTATAAACATACCTTAGATGGTAAAGTAAAAAATTATTCAATTATCTCCCATACCAGGAAGTTTTAAATGGAAGTGGAACTGATTAATTTCAGTAAATGGCAATGGTATTAACTCAGTGCATACTTGATACTTTAGGAAATTAACATATGTTCTCTATCAGCAGTGGACCATCCTTGAGGTTGTAAGGGCCACACACCTCACCTTTTCAGTGACCTAAAGTGTGTCAGTCAGGCTGAGCAATGGTCAGCGTGAGAGACACTCTTTATGTTCAAGTCAGGCAACCAGGAGCTGCATATGCACCGCTAAATACACAGGTGTCTGGCTTCCTGAACCGAACTTTACTGGGCTGAAGATGTCATAGCCTGTGAGAAGGTGGTTTGACCACCTAATCCGCCTGCATTTTTTGATCACCTGTTTTTTTTACCTTTTGCTGTGGGAGAGCCATATAACCTGGGACTCATTGTAAGTAAACACTTGGTAAAATGGACTGCGCATGCTTACCACCAGTGTCTGCCTTTTAAGATAAGGCTGCTACAACACTGACAGGGTAAAGGGCACTGGGCTGGTGAAATGTGGACCAGTGTGCACATGCCTGTGCACACATGTGAGGGCTGCATGTGGGGGATACCTGTGGTGTGCAGTCCAAAAATTACGCACAGGTAGGATGTGCAAAAGGGACTATTCAGAAGTGGGGTTGTGACCTGGAATATATCTTATAATGGGGGTAGACAAGTAGGGAAAGTCAGTGTGCTTACTGTCTTGACTACATGAGCTAATTTAAAGTCCAAAAACAGCTCCCATCAGAAAAGTAATACAAGCCAAAATCAGGGCAACTGCAGGGTACGCACAGCAGGCATTACCGGGTAAAATAGAATCAATGTTAGACAAAGCACAATCCCTGGCCTATAAACACATTTTCAAATTGCCTAAATACACTTGCAACAGCCTAATTTGTTTGGAATTTGGACTGAAGCAACAAAATAAAGAATGTTTGGGAATGCATGAGAAATACCACTATCAAGTACTTACAGCCCCAGCCGGAAGCTTAAAGAGCCTGCTGAAGCCGATGGCAATGTTATATGGAGGAAGCAGTGGAAAAGATAAACTATCTGGCCATTAAAAACTCAATTAATAAACAATGCTACCAACTGTCACAAAAAAATGACCAGGCAGACTATGTAACAGGCAGAGGTCCACCAGGGCTGATAACATCATATGGAAGACATAAAATCCAGCCCTGTCTTAGCCAAGCACTGGGAAAGCACTAAAAAAACATTGTATGGGCCAGATTAATGCCCCTCCCAATTAAAGAATTAAACCAAGGGTGGAAGTCCCTTGAACACAAAATCAGATGTAGAATCTGTAACTTTAAATCTGAATCTCTGCTACACTTGATTTGTTGTTGTCCCGGTGTGCTACAGCCATATGGCTGTATGGCTGTGTAACGGGGTCCGGACAGAGAAAGAAGCGGCCTCGGTTCGCTTTTCCCTCACCCTACCGTCAGACTTTGCCAGATTTGGGAGATACACGGCAAAGCTGCGTCTTAGGCTTATGGAAGAGAAGGGGCTAGGCAATACAAATGGCATTCTGGTTTGTTAAACAATCAGTCTCCAGTAATCAGTTCGTGATAATGCCATTTTAAATACCAATCATAGTACCTGTATCAAATTTGCAATAAGTTTGAACTGGCAATCTCTCGCCGTTTTATTAATGTATATAACATATCTTTTTATTCGGTTTTGATAATGCTGCTCGTAAACTCATTTTGTACGTCTGTTTTTAAACAATTGTTATTCTAATTTTCCACAGACTTCAGGGACGCACAAATGTACACTTTAACCCTTTCGCTGCGGTGGCTATTCCGCCGCAGCGCTAACGGGGCGGGGCGGCCGCGCGGCGGCCGCATGCTGGTGACAGAACCGCTCTGTCACCAGCCGCGGTTGAGCTTTGCTGGTGACGGAGAGGTTCCGTCATGACCCGCCCCACTCAATACAAAGGCCGCGCAGGCGCAAAATCAGTGCCGCGCAGGCGAGGCGGCCGGGCCATGACGGAACCGCTCCGTCATCAGCACAGCCCAACCGTAGCTGATGACGGAGCGGTTCCGTCAACAGCAGGGGAGGGGTTAATCTGTGTGAAAATAAATAATTCTGTGAAGACCTAAAGCCTACTGGTACAGTTTATGGGTCATTCAGAAATGTTATATTTCTCTGACTCAGCTCAGGGTCAGAGCCCAGGCCTTCGGTGACTTTGCTGGGCTGGGTTAATTACTTTTCTGTCCAGCTGCAAGAGCAAAGACCTAACCCATCAAGGTAAACAATTAACAGTGCTGAAGTCAGCTCTATAGGAGTAAAGGATTGGGTGAACTGCTCTGCATCAATCAGCTAGCTGTCATCCTGTGCCTGAAAGAGGGCGTGCCCCAGGCCAGTCATGAAAGCAGGGAGTCCAGACTTCTGGAGCCAAACCAGAGAGGGGACACCTTTGAAGATTTGCAGGTGGAAGGCCCTGGCAGTGGTGTCAGCGAGGGGTGAAGCTGAGACCCCAAGAGCACATGTGGTAAGTGACTTCTTGGTGAACCCATCTTGAAGTGTCCCAGGAGGCTGTGCAGGAGGGTTGAAACAGGGGTGGAGAGGTGATGTGGCACCTCAAGACAGGCAGGAGGTGCATCTATGCAGCCACCTCAACCCCCTTGAAAGGTCTTGCACAAGGGGAGAGCTTCCTCTTGAATGTGATTTTTCTGAGGAGCACTGGGACTGGATGCTGATGCCATTGGAAGTTGGATGGAGGAACCCCCTGACTGTCTCCTGAACTAAGGACTCTGCTTCTCATTGACCCCAGGACCAGGGGAGCACTCCCCAATGACAAGGGATGCTGATCCCCTTACAACACCTGAGAACCAGTTGGAGGAAAGATTGGGCATCCGTGCCATGAAGAAGAGAAGTCAAGAGGAAAAGAAAAGTGAAGGGGGAGCAAGATAACGACTGTGTAGTAGTCAACTGCAGTATTAGCAGTGAGGACACGGATGTGAATAATACCCTTTGTGGTAGCAAAACCTCAGCACTCTCTATGGATGGCATCATAAAGACTTAATGTTGATTCTGATTTCCTACCGTTTGTTTGAGGCAAGAACGCCGAGCTTTGCAGAGTATAGGTTCCGGTTGGCGCGACAGTCCGGTGGTTCCCTGCCGCTTGCGTCTCTCTGGCTCCGGCGTAGTGTAGAGGGCAGGCGGAGCAGGCGATTCAAGTGGAGTGAGAGCGGCATGGTGCCGAAGGCGTATACTGGTGCGGCGGCAGAAAAGGCAGCCGCGTCGGCCCGAAAGAAGGTGGATGCAGCAGAGCAGAGCGGGCTGGAGAGCAATGGTGAGACGCCTCGCAAGCGGCGGACACCTCCTCCAGAGCCGGCAAAGAAAGGGAAGCATGCCGCAGTTAAGACTCGCCAGGCGACAGTATCGATTACGGAGCTACTCTCGCGGAGCGGTAGGGAGAAAGGCTCGAAGGCTGTCAGCGAGGCAGAGGCAGCTTCGTCCGTGACGCATACACAGAAGGTATTGAGGACAGGGTTGGATGAGGCCCAAGCTCAGGCCATTCAGGCAATCACTATAATGGCAGATTCAGAGGCTCTGTCAGCTAGTTCAAAGGGGGCCAAGGAACGTACCCCTATTGGCAATGAGGTAGAAGGTGGAAGGCTGGGGGACAGCGATTCGAGAATAGCTGAGCTGGGGGTCATAAGAAAAGACAGCCCCATCCCTCAGAGTGAGACTGATATGACTGATCTTGAAGCTGGGGAACCACTTCAATCAGACTGTGGCAGCATCCTGGGAGGGGGTGAGACTGGAACGCTGTGCCCCTCCGCAGCATCATCGAGTGGAATAGAGAAAGAAAAGGATGGGACGGACTATGAAAAGGACAAAGATCCTAGTGAATGTTTTTTTTCTGTCCCAGAAGGGGCGGAATGGTCAGAAGAAGAAGTGCAGAGCTCATCCCTGGGGGATAGTAACTTTGAATCAGAGAGTGACATCGAACAAGAACCCCCGGGAACAGATATAAAACCCAACATCCAACTAAAAATACATGAGCAACCTATACGGGACTTAAGCTAGGATCATTCATCCTCTATGCCACTACAGGGTAGTCCGAATGCCAATGATGAAAATTCAACGACCCACCCCCAGCTCCTTGAAGTAATTCATCAAGCAATAATCGCTCACAGGGAGGAAACACGGCAGGATAGTGGCAAATCTCAAGCAGCGATGACGAAGATGCAAGGCGTGGTAAGGAAACTAAACACACAACAGAGCAGACAAGGTCTGGAGAAAGTGTGTAGCTGTAATGGCGAATATGCACCTGTGGATGCGTGTGCGAACATGTGCCGTTGAAACCATTGGCTAGAAAAAATCCCATCAGACCACCCTTATGGTGGAATTTGCGTCATGTGGGATGTTCACTGATCATTCCATGTCACAACCGACCATATAGTGCCGATGTATAACTGGATGTCAGAAGTCTAGCCATGATATCCATCATGAAGTGATATTTGCTAAAGTGCAGTGCTCAAGTGACAGTGATGAAAATTAAATTAAAATTGACTACGCAGGCGCTGTATGACATTCAAAGCGCAATCTGTGTGTCAAAGGATAAAACCACGCCCTGTAGTAAGACTACCTCTTTGCGCTGTGCAGGTCGGTCGACATGTTTCAGCCTATGGGGCATTGCCCGGGCTTTCTTCAGGACCATGAATAGAAAAGCTACTGCAACTATGAGTGATGTGTGAAGTGAAAACACGACAAAGGATATACTCAAAAAAGGTTACATATCTACCAGGAAACATCACATTAGTATGCCCACTGGAAGGAGAGAAGGAAATCTTCTTCCTAAAAAACAAAATGTATTACAAAAACACTATGTTATACACACTCATCCACATGAATACACAGAGACCATACAAACAAAACACACCCGCACAAATGATTTGCATTCGGCGTTTCAATAAAAATAAACATAATAGTTTCAACACCATAATGCATTTCCTCATGGTGTTACTCACCCAGCTTTGTGTGGGTGAAGACCTCACCTCACCCGGCGACCGCTCGGGAGTATGAGGCCCCGCTCTACAGTGTAGAAAAAAGGACACAATGAGCACCTAAATTCGCTGTGTCCATGCAAATTGCTCTACACAATAACCCAACAGACGTCTGATAGTATCCCAACTATCCTACCAAATCACTCACCCACCATCAGACACTTGAAAAAACACACAAGCTGTTGTTTTTTGTCATAAGACATACAAGTACTTAGGTATGCCTCTGGTAGCTGTTTAGTAACTCAAAAGAACCTGCCTTTAATTGCAGTATCTAATTGTTGTTAAGAAGTACCAATCTCTCCCCCTTGGAAAGTGACTGGGGCTATCTTATAGTAAAAGGCCACACGAGTGCTGGATTTATGCTGCTGGGCATCTAAGTAGCCCTTTACCATGGACAATTTGTGAGGCATAGATTAGGACATCTTTTGAACATGGCTTTAGGTTTATGTATCTGGGCACTCGTGTGGCCTTTTACTATAAGATAGCCCCAGTCACTTTCCAAGGGGGAGAGATTGGTACTTCTTAACAACAATTAGATACTGCAATTAAAGGCAGGTTCTTTTGAGTTACTAAACAGCTACCAGAGGCATACCTAAGTACTTGTATGTCTTATGACAAAAAACAACAGCTTGTGTGTTTTTTCAAGTGTCTGATGGTGGGTGAGTGATTTGGTAGGATAGTTGGGATACTATCAGACGTCTGTTGGGTTATTGTGTAGAGCAATTTGCATGGACACAGCGAATTTAGGTGCTCATTGTGTCCTTTTTTCTACACTGTAGAGCGGGGCCTCATACTCCCGAGCGGTCGCCGGGTGAGGTGAGGTCTTCACCCACACAAAGCTGGGTGAGTAACACCATGAGGAAATGCCTTATGGTGTTGAAACTATTATGTTTATTTTTATTGAAACGCTGAATGCAAATCATTTGTGCGGGTGTGTTTTGTTTGTATGGTCTCTGTGTATTCATGTGGATGAGTGTGTATAACATAGTGTTTTTGTAATACATTTTGTTTTTTAGGAAGAAGATTTCCTTCTCTCCTTCCAGTGGGCATACAAATGTGATGTTTCCTGGTAGATATGTAACCTTTTTTGAGTATATCCTTTGTCGTGTTTTCACTTCACACATCACTCATAGTTGCAGTAGCTTTTCTATTCATGGTCCTGAAGAAAGCCCGGGCAATGCCCCATAGGCTGAAACATGTCGACCGACCTGCACAGCGCAAAGAGGTAGTCTTACTACTGGGGGTGGTTTTATCCTTTGACACACAGATTGCGCTTTGAATGTCATACAGCGCCTGCGTAGTCAATTTTAATTTCATTTTCATCACTGGCACTTGAGCACTGCACTTTAGCAAATATCACTTCATGATGGATATCATGGTTAGACTTCTGACATCCAGTTTTACATCGGCACTATATGGTCGGTTGTGACATGGAATGATCAGTGAACATCCCACATGACGCAAATTCCACCATAACGGTGGTCTGATGGGATTTTTTCTAGCCAATGGTTTCAACGGCACATGTTCGCACACGCATCCACAGGTGCATATTCGCCATTACAGCTACACACTTTCTCCAGACCTTGTCTGCTCTGTTGTGTGTTTTGTATTCTAGAGTAGGGGAGCGAGCAGAGAGGTCAGTAAATATTCCCCTGGACCCTCCAATACATGTTTTGTTTTTTAGTGGTAAGGAAACTGTCTAAGGCCTGCGTCAATGTAGGATATAGGGTCTCAAATCTCGAAGAGAGGATCGTCGCAACAGAATCTGAGGCTGCTACAGCCGCCACTAAAGTGGAATCTCAAAACGCCCAGGTCATCGATATCCAGTGGAAGCTGGAGGATATGGAAAATAGGCTCAGAAGAAATAATCTTAGGGTGATGGGACTTCCAGAGGGAGTGGAGGGGTGAGACGTCAGGGCCTATATGGTAAAGTTATTTGAGCCGGCCTTCCCTGAGCTCCCGGACTGGAACTGGTCGGCAGAAATTCAGAGGGCACACCGTACCCCCTTCAAAATACATCTTGATTCCAGAGGAGGAGATAAGCCAGGAGCAATCTTCATCTTTTTGGGGAACTTTATCCTACGGCAGGCTATAGTCCAAAAAGCAGAACCAGACGCAAGAAGGTCTAGTGGGGGAGTCACGATTCTTGTCCGCCCGGACTATTGCCATACAATGGTTGAGAAACGCTGGAGGCTGAGGCAACTGATTAAACCTTTCCAGGACAAGAACATTTAAGTGTACCTCATTAGTCCTGCGCAACTTAAGATAATAAATGAAGGACGGACACAGTATTTTTTTTCAGAAGTGAAGGCACAAGAATATCTAGACTCCCTGGGTAGCTAGAGATCTTGGCGGGGATGACGAGGAACTTCGCTTCTGGTCTGAGCTAGGAGAAGAAGAGTGGTTCGTTTTTCCCACATATGTGTGTGTATTGATTCCAGGGTGTGGAAAAAGGGGTACTGGCAAGGTAAAATGTAACTGGGTAAGGAGCTCTGCACTGCTACTGCTGCAAGCATCACAAGCACAGACCGTGGTCTGAGCGCTTTACGAGGGGGGTGCTCGGGGGGTTTAGGGGGAGTAAGAGTAGCAGGGGGGTAAGGAGGGGGGGAGTTAAAAAAAAGAGAATTTTTGGTACAAATGAAGTCTTATCCTTGGAGGTGAATCGTGTATTATGGGTTGTTTTTTTTTTTTTTACTCAGTTTCTAGTGCAAAAAAGAAGGAATGTTGTGAACAGAAGAATGACGAATCTTATGAAGGACTGGGTTTTGCTAAGACCCAGCGGTGCCAGGGATAACACCTAAAACCTTCGTGGGTAACCTGTTCCGGCGTACCAATGACAGAGACACGGGACACTTCCTTCGGCGTCATTGATTCGAGGTTTATTACTGCAGGGAACACAGAAGTCACAAGAAGTACAACATGTGTAGGTTCGAGGAGACTGCTTCAAATTGCATCTGTGGATCGCTCCTCTTATACAGTTTTCTAGCATAGGATAACATGGTGCACAAAGGTTTACAACTTGGTTCCCATTGTAAAAGACATAAGGGGTCGCTTTGATGTATTCAGGGTCCGGAACATAACTACAGTAACATTTGGCGTTTCCCAACTGTAAAAGTGCATCTTCCCACCATTAGTACATTCCAATCAGCAGTAAACGAATCAAGGAAGAGACAGAAACAGGTGCAGAGGAAGACGGAAACAGCGAACAGATCGAAAAGGGTGTAAAAGGGGTGGCGTCAAGAAACACGAGTTGCAGGCATCAAAGGGGACGTGCTTAATGAATGCACAACTGAGACAATAGAGCGGCACGGCAAGATGAGCCTCGAGCGGGGCCATCTGCCTTACAGTGTCATCCCCCTCATCATAAAGACACCTTCAAAGGAGACGTGTCTTCCGCAAGAGTTTGGGAATCCCAGGGTCGCGAAGCGGACAGCGTCCGTTCGCTGGCTACTTGAGGGCAAGAAACAAAATGATGGAACCCGTGGGCTCAGATGAAGAAACCCACGAAACAAACGAACGGTTCAGGTTAGCACAGCGTAAACGCGTACACCCACTAAACTCGTCATTTGCGGTTCATAGATACCAGACTCGACCATATTCGTGCGAGTCGAAAACACCACTTACAATTGTCACGGAACCTCAGACGCTCCTTTTGCCCTCATGTAGGCAAGCACTAGTCGGAATCATAATCGATCTCGATATTCATCAGACCATCTAGATGCTGCTGCAACATAATTCTATCCATCAGAGTTCCTTTGGTAACAGGCGGCTGCCTTATACACGTCGTAGCACAGAGGCCACATAAAGCAGGACCACACTACACATAAAGGCAACACGTGAACAGGAATGCTACAACAACCCCGATGATCATCAGAATCTTCCAACCCCAAGTCGACATCAGGCCCCAAAACCACCCGAGTAGCGTCCAATCCCCTACGTACACGTGTATGGACTCAGAGATCTTATGCAACTTCGAGATGGCTTGATAGACAGTCGGAGCGTTGTCTGGAATGAATACACAACAACTCGAATGGATCACTCTACATACTCCACCTCGATCTGCTAAGACAACGTCTAAAACCATACGATTTTGCAACGTCATCAACCTATCCACCTGAAGCTCTGCTGTGATATTACCAAGGGCACTAGCAGTGATGTTAGCTGTCGATTCCACCACTCGAGTCAACTGTCTCAGGTTCCTACTATTGATCATAGGCCCCCAAAACGGCAAGAAACCCTTGAAAAAGTCTCCTGCCAAGTCGGTGGCAACAAATTCGCAATATAACAGGTGCCCGCAAAGTCAAGGGGCAACCATGTATATGCACGGTCGTAACAGACAAAGTACGTACCCTTGGCAGTCAGGAGAACAGGGGAAGAGAGCATTGGTAAGACATACGTCTCAGAGCAAGCACTCTCTCCAAGGTGAGCCCTCTGATTTCGACCACGGCCTTTCAGACAGAAATTACCAAGGTGGGGTACGACCCATATTGGAGACGAGCTCCTAAGCTGTCTCTCGCCCACGAGCGCACTATACTCAACCTCACTGAGATCCCTATAGGCTCGCACCTCTTCCTCTGGGATGAGCGACGGCTCATAGATATCCCTATCTAAATCTGCAATCGCTATTGCCAAAGACTTATGGTACGGGCCAGGACCAAAGTGTGGAGAACGTGGCTCTCGATTGGGGTAAGAATCTAGTGCACTTCGAAACATTGTTTGCAATGCTCGAGCTGAACCCTGGGAACTATAAGGAAGGACCAAGTACGGAATTCCCTTATCGGTGGTATGTGGCATTAACCCACACACCCAACAATTGGTAGTATTCATCACCAACTGATGTTGATGAAGGAGTTGGATTAAGGAATTATTCATGAATTCCGCACGTCTAGCCTGCTCGTGTTGGGGTAAGATGTGGAAGGAATGAAGAGAAACAGTGGTAGTAAGTTTAGGTTCAGGAGAAGGGGTAGGTGAGGCAGAAGGCAACAATGACTGTATCATGTAATACACCCCACCCACCAATAACGAAGAAACAGTTAAAAATAGAAGGAACACCTGAAACATGAAGCATTTTGTGTGTGCGATTCTGCGCAACTCGAGTCTTTTAGCCCGAGCCTTTTCCATGTCCGACAGCTTCGAGAAAGCCATCCTCTAAAACCGTCCGCTACGTTCTTGACGCACTTCGTTCTGTGTAGCAATAGTCAATCCCCAGGAGTTCCTAGGAATCAACGGTCTCTGACCTAGTGTCAAGACCTACTAACCAGAAGGAAGTACCCGCGCGGCCCTACGGTCCACCCGGATGTAAGGTATCTTTAATCAATAATATATACAAAATCTGCTAGCTGTGGAGGCAAAAACACATATATGGAAAAAGACTCAAAATTTTCAAAATTTACAATTTGGCAAGTGTGTTCAAAACTAGACAGTGGCAATGGGGCAACGTGAATGTCAGGGGAGAAAGCAAATATTCTTATTTTATTAGTCTCTAGTACTGGATCGAAGAAAATATTGGCTTTTCCCAGGACGTGTCTGCTCGTCAAACAATTGGTCCGATGATGAGACAGAGTTCTGTTGACCAGTCAATTGTTCAGATCTTGAGTTTTGTGATGACAAATGTTCAACAATATCGTTCTGCTGCACTGAGGTATCTCCGACAGGCTGAGCGTCGCTAAAAGGGACAAAGTTCGAAGCAGCTTCGGTTTCAGACGATGCAATGCCCTTCTTCACCCACGAGTCTGCTGGCAAAGGTATAGGTACCTTTTTAGTATGGGTGGCATGCACCCAATTCTTGCGCCCTTCCAAACGAACAGCAGTCCTCGTGGCAAGGAGAACTTGGTAGGGTCCAGTAAAACGAGGCTCAAGGCTGTGCTTCCGGCTGAAATTCCTCGTCACAACCCAGTCTCCAGGCTGGAGCTGGTGGCCTGGACCCTCCGTCTGCGTCGGCAGTGCTTCAAAGACCTGTTGGTGAATTAACCTCAGTTTAGCAGTCAGATCATGAAGATAATCGATCCACATTGGGTACTCAAGATCAGAGAACACACTGGGTCTAGGGACCCCCAAACATTTGCAGGGTGGCCGAACACAATCTCATAGGGACTGAGTCCTACACGGGAGTGTACAGTCGCCCTGGTTGACAGAAGAGCTAGGTGCAAAGCGTCAGGCCACGAGAGACCAGTCGTAGCCTGGATCTTCGCTAATTTCAGTTTAAGGGTGCCAGTATACCCTTCAACCAAACCTGCTGACTGGGGATGATTGGCGCTGTTGAATTTTTGTGCAATTCCAAGGCCCTTACACACACTCTTCATCACACTCCCTACAAACTCACTTCCGTTATCAGACCATACAATTCGTGGCATTCCATACCGAGGAAAGTATTCCTTCAGTAGGATTTTTGCAGTGGACAGAGCAGTGTTGTCTTTGAGAGGGTAGGCTTCGATCCATCGGGAGAACGCGCAAACCACCACTAAAACGTACTTCAGGTTATTGCATCGCTCCATATGGATGAAGTCTAACTGAATCACCTCAAAGGGACATGAAGGGGGAGCAAAATGGCCAGGGGGTGTTGGAGTTCCCTTACCAGGATTGTACAGCATACATATCATACAATTCTTAACCAATCTCTCAGCACACTTAGTAATACCATCATTCTTCCACACAGGGGACAACAACTTGCAGATACCTTTCGCACTAATATGTGCCAAGCCGTGTGCCATCGTCACAACAGCCAGCACATACGCATCCGGCAACATCCACCTCTTATGTTCCGACAAATCAATCCAGCAACCATTCGCAACCAACTTTCCCGTACTCTCTTTCCACTTCGTCTTTTCAGTCTCGGTGGCCTCATTCTGAATCGCTTTCACACTCTCAATAGTGTCCTCACACATACCAGTTTCTGCAGGCCACCTTACCGAACTCGTCACATACATTCTAGTGCTAAGGTTCCGGGCAGTCTCCTTAGCAATCTCATCCGCAAACGCATTGCCACGACCAACGTCATCCGTCACCTTACGGTGTGCACTACATTTAATAATCGCCACCTGCTTGGGCAATGTCATGAAACCTCTCTCTCTCCACAAACGTCCAAAACTATGCGCAACACCAAACGCGTATTGACTATCAGTAAACACATGCACCCGTTTCCCTTTCGACAATACGCACGCTCTAGTCAAGGCAATCAACTCTGCCACCTGTGCAGAATTCTGATTCAATCTCGCAGTCTCCACAACCGTACTCAATGTCACCACAGCATACGCAGTCGTCACATCACCATTCGGCAACTTAAAACACGACCCATCCACATACAGGGTCCCATCGGGATCTTCCAATGGAGTATTTTTCAAATCAACACGACCTTTTGTTTCCTCCTCAGTTCGTAAGTAGCAGTCATGAGGCGCTACTTCGTCTGACTCCATACTAATCGGCAACAACGTCGCCGGATTCAGGACATTACATCGCTTTATCTGAATGTGACTTGCCAAAAGCGTCAACTCGTACCCAGACAACCTTGCACTCGTCAGGTGTTGGGTTTTCGTACGATTCAAGAGAGTGTCAACTGCATGCGGAACCATCACCGTAAGCATATTATCCATGACCAATCCTGCAGATTGTTGGATGGACACCGCAGCTGCCGCCATTGCTCTCAAACAACTCGGCAATGCTCTAGCTACCGGGTCCAAGGACGAGGAAAAATATGCACATGGACGTTGCTTACCGCCGAATTGTTGCGTTAAAACACTCAACGCACAACCTTCCCTCTCGTGAACGTATAGTGTAAACGGCTTACTGTAGTCAGGGGTACCTAACACAGGGGCCGAACACAACGCGTCACGCAATTCAGAAAAACTTTTCTGGCATTCTTCCGTCCATGGTAAAGGAGTTGGGACATCCTTGCACGTAAGAGCTACCAATGGTTTCGCTAGCAATGAAAAATTTGGAATCCAATGCCTGCAGTATGACGTGATACCTAAAAAGGCACGCACATCTCTCTGAGTTGTTGGCACAGTCATATGAGCAATCGCTGCAATTCTCTCTGGGGTCAACCTTCTTCCCTCCTTTGACAATAAGTGACCTAGATAGGTTACTTCTTGACAACAATATTGCAGTTTAGAAGGTGACACCTTGTGATGTAAGTCACAGAGATGCTGCAACAATGACACCGTAGCAATTCTGCAAATGTCCTGAGTATCTGCAGCCACCAATAAGTCATCGACGTATTGGATCAAGGCCGCACCAGCCGGCAACATAAACGCATCAAGTTGGCTCTTCAAGGCTTGGCTGTATATCGATGGACTCTCACAGTAGCCCTGAGGAGCGCGTTTAAACCTAAAGCTGCGGCCACCAAGAGAGAAACCGAAAAGGTCCCTACTCTCTTCAGCAATCGGAATGCCAAAGAAAGCATTCTTCAGATCGATCACTGAGAACCAAGATGCAGAGGCTGGAATCAGAGTCAGTAGAGCCGTGATGTCATGCACCACAGGGAACTGAGGAATCACAATTTTATTCACTTCCCGTAAATCGATGACAAAACGATAAACAGGGGGTTTCGATGGGTCAGTGCGTTTCAGAATGTGCAGCACAGGGCTATTGCACACGTTTCCCAGAGTCTCTTTGATAACATCTTTCTCAATCAAATCGTATATGATGGCTAACAGCGCTCGCTCACCATCAAGAGAGATACGATACTGGGGAATATGTGGCAAACGCACATTAGATTTCAGATGAACAACATAAGGGGAGATATCAAGCAGGCCCACGTCATTGGGACCTGTTGCCCACAAAGATACAGGAAGAGAACTCAATTCCGGTGGGAGCTTGTCGATGGACAAGTACATAGGAGAGATAACTTTCTCACCCAATGTAAGCTTAACTCCCGCAGGAGAACAATACAAAGTCGCATACAGACGTTTGAGCAAATCCAGGCCCAAAAGTTTCTCACCACAACCAGTAGTCAAAATCAAAGGAGCTTTCAGCTCACGCGGCCCAATTGCAAGGGGCAAAGGGCACGAAACCGGATTGCTAACAGGGGCGCCAGAGAATCCAACAGAAACATTTGTTAAGCCAGACAAAGGTGCGCCAGGGAGTTTCGAATGCATGATAGAACTTTTCGCTGCACCAGTGTCCAACAGAAAAGGCTCAACGACGCCCGAGGTGGCAACTGTGACGTAAGGCCCTCTCTGATCAACCGGAACTGATACTACTCCCTCTCCTTGTCTATGGCTGTCCTAGTAATTACCGTCGTCAGTGTTCTGATCGACGAAATAATCGTCTACATTGTACTGAGCAGATCTGCTTTGTGATGATCCACGCTGATCGAAACAATTATTAGAATCGGAAGAATTATTGGAACGATCATTTTGAGCACCGCGACCTCTACCACGTGATGCTTGTTGGGGACCACTACGACCTCCTCTAGATGAATTAACACTATTACGCTCACTCAAAACTGGACAATCGAATGTCAAATGACCCTCGTTCCTACAATAGGCGCACTGATTGTACCCCAACGTAGATCTCTGCGAAGAGGAGTCATTTCGTGTTTGCGACCTATTCGGCTGAGACTGCGATCGATTCCGCTGTTGCGAATCATTCTGATTCGAACGTGGAGGATACGCTTGTTGCAACATCACCTTCGTTTTGAGCTCTTTCGTCTTTTTATCGGCACGATCATTCTCCTCTTTCTCTCTATTCTCATAATATTGGGCCGTGGCCAATATCTGAGCAGAAGTGGAAACAGCCCACGCACTTTCCGAATTCCGTAATTTGTTGCTTAAGTCCGGCAACAAATTTGATACAAACTTGTCCACAAACAACCTCTGACCTCCTACAGTGCACATATCCTGACCACTATGATCAATGAATGCCTCCTCAAATCTCGTAAAGAAATCAGAGACACTCTCGTCCTTCTTCTGTTTGCAAGCGGACAACTTGTCCCAATTCACCTTCATAGCTGGCATAAGCGTTTTCATAAGAGTGATTATTCTCTGAAGGAGATTAGCAATCAACTGTTCGGGTTTGGCCCCACCAACTTGCAAAGCATCCGCGGCAAGAAGTGCAGCCCAGTCACCGCCTAATTCTGATGCATGGTCTTGCTGACGAATCTTTGCCCATACCGGTTGCGGTACGACATTGCCAAACAACATATCAATGTCGGCAAGATTCATTATCGTAGCATCCACAAGCTGCGACAATTCTTTATAGTACCCTGCAGGATTTTTGCGAGGGTCAGGCAAAGATTGCTTTACCTGTAAAACTTCCGATCGTTTCCACGGAAGATGTATCCACACTCTCTGGAAATGTGGCAAGATCGGTGGAGCTTGAGTAGCATCACCCGGCATCCACACTGGTGGAACTTCGCGCATGGGATACTGACCAGGCGCTGCTGGCGATCCCTCAATATCTTTTACAAACAATGCTCGAGGTATTATACAAGGACGAAAAGATAGCAACTGCTCGACAGCACGTCGAACATTGCTACCCACTATCATTCCGCTCGCAAACTGAAGCTGAAGATTAGTTAGAGCAGTCAATGTATCGTCAGACGCATCCACCGATATTTGATCACGCAAAAGCTTGCACATCTCCTCAAAGACAAACCTCTGTGTCGGTACGTTGAACTGAGAGAACGTATCAAGCACCACACGTGGAGGATTCCTAAGGGGATATTTCATCCAAGCCATTGCCATATCATATAGACAGTCACGTTCCCTACTACCGGGAAGCTGACTTCGTCTTTGGGGACCATCAGAACCAGCGGACTCAAGAATCGGTCCAAGAGAATTGAAAAAGTTAGCAGCAACAGAGGGAACACGATGGCCAGTAGATGGGGTATTAGGGTAACACAACGGGGTAACAAGAGAAGTATCAGAAACAGAAGGAACAGCAGGAGTAACCAGAACAGTAGGGGTAGCGGGAACAGGAGTATGAGGAAGTACAAGCGGAGGAGCAGTAGGGACAGAAGTAGGCAGAGGAGCAGGAACAGTTGAAGGTACAGGAACAGGAGCAGGTTGGGGAACAGGTACAGGAACAGGAACAGGGGGAACCACAGGAACTGCGGTACCCTGCGCATACGGAGGTGGTGATTTCAAGAGATAGGACAACAAGGGGTCCTCTGCTACTTCCTCCTTCTTATCCGTACCCGTCGGTAAAACGGGGTAACACTTATCTATAGTCATGCACTGCAATCTATCGAAAACTTCCTTTTCCTTATCCTCCTTATCTCGCTGGAACTGCTCTGCGTTTCTTACCGTAGTAACAATGCCTTCTCTCTTATTACGTTTGATCTGTTTGATTTCTTTCTGCTTGGCTTCTTTACGCCACAACCGAAAGGAATCAAACATGGCCGGCCTTGCTTTTCTTTGGAACAATTTAGCTTCAAGATTATCTAAAATCGGAGTCTCAAAACTACCATGAGGTCGCCAACTAAGGACACCGTCTTTCTTAGTGTATCGAACCCAACACTCATTGAACGTAATTGGACCTAAACCGTGTCGGCTGTACAACTCATAAGTTGGAGTTCCAATCGGAGGTATCGGACACGAGTCCTCCAATTGGGAATCCGTACCACAACTTCTAAAGCAACTGAACAAAGTACTACAGCCAGGCATCGCGCACACTAACCGAGTTTCACAAACGTCAAGGGTTATAGGATTACAATATCCCTACAAAGAGCAAAAACCCTCGGTTTTTGGTGACTGCAGACGTCAAATATCACAACAAAGAACAAAGTACCAAGAATCACAAATGCAATGGAACCATGCAACAACTAAGCACCCACATCAAAGGACTCTGGGAGCGACCCACAAATACTTAACTCAAAGATCAATGGCGTCACCAGGAAGGCCCGTCAATCGTCTCGCTGTACCAATGTCTACGCCAGGCGCCAAAACAGGTCTACAGTCAGGGCAGCAGTCCGTCGCAGCCGTCAGGAGGCGGGGATCTTCGCGGGAAAAGTCGTCGGGCCACTTGTTTCGACAACAGGATCGATGAAGCGGGGTGCACCTTCCCTCGGAGATTTCACACGAAGTTCCTCACGATCGTCGGGCTTGGACCGGTACCACTGATGCAGCCCCACGTGGGGCACCAACTGAAGGACTGGGTTTTTGCTAAGACCCAGCGGTGCCAGGGATAACACCTAAAACCTTCGTGGGTAACCTGTTCTGGCGTACCAATGACAGAGACACGGGACACTTCCTTCGGCGTCAATGATTCAAGGTTTATTGCTGCAGGGAACACAGAAGTCACAAGAAGTACAACATGTGTAGGTTCGAGGAGACTGCTTCAAATTGCATCTGTAGATCGCTCCTCTTATACAGTTTTCGAGCATAGGATAACATGGTGCACAAAGGTTTACAACTTGGTTCCCATCGTAAAAGACATAAGGGGTCGCTTTCATGTATTCAGGGTCCGGAACATAACTACAGTAACATTTGGCGTTTCCCAACTGTAAAAGTACATCTTCCCACCATTAGTACATTCCAATCAGCAGTAAACGAATCAAGGAAGAGACAGAAACAGGTGCAGAGGAAGACGGAAACAGTGAACAGATCGAAAAGGGTGTAAAAGGGGTGGCGTCAAGAAACACGAGTTGCAGGCATCAAAGGGGACGTGCTTAATGAATGCACAACTGAGACAATAGAGCGGCACGGCAAGATGAGCCTCGAGCGGGGCCATCTGCCTTACAGTGTCATCCCCCTCATCATAAAGACACCTTCAAAGGAGACGTGTCTTCCGCAAGAGTTTGGGAATCCCAGGGTCGCGAAGCGGACAGCGTCCGTTCGCTGGCTACTTGAGGGCAAGAAACAAAATGGATGCCGTATCTAAGATGGAACCCGTGGGCTCAGATGAAGAAACCCACGAAACAAACGAACGGTTCAGGTTAGCACAGTGTAAACGCGTACACCCACTAAACTCGTCATTTGCGGTTCATAGATACCAGACTCGACCATATTCGTGCGAGTCGAAAAAACCACTTACAATTGTCACTGGACCTCACTTAGTATATGCTCTTTGAATATCGGGGGCTAAATGAATGGAAAAAAAGGCGTAGATTGGCCGAGTTTGTTAAATCAGAGCATATAGATGTTTTATGTTTACAAGAAACACATCTGCCCTGGGCAAAAAAACAGCTGTTAAATCTAAGAGGTTATGATATTTTGTCCTGTTCCTCCCAGACTTCCACAGTAAGAGGGGTAGCCATTCTAGGGAAGGCGGGACTTAGGGGCACAAAGCGCTTCAGGACCGATACATTAGGGAGATGGGCACTGGCTGAAATAAGTATTGGCATCACAATTTGCGGGATGTACGGTTCGAATCAAGATGACCCGGAGATCTTTGAATTTTTAGAGAAGAAACTGATTGGCTGGCCTACCCCTATTGTGTTATGTGGGGACTTAAATATATAAGCTTACCTCGTGAAGAAAACTCTTTACTCGGGCTGGAAGCCAAGGGTATTCTAGGCTCTGTGTTCCATGATGCAATCACATGGGTTAACAGATGTGTGGGGGAACAAGGAGCCCGGTAATCCTGGGTTTACTTCTTTTTCCTACCCATTTCAGAAGTATATGAAATTGGATTATTTTTTTACTTCGTCCACAGAACTGAGTAAAGTGAATATCTGGACCAAAAATTTTATCAGATCATTGTCTGCTAGTTTTGACCTATGACTTCTTAATGCCAGCAAGAAAGCATAGGGTCTGGACTTTTGAAAGGAAATTAATAGCCGATAGTTTACATGTGGAGCATATGAAGAAATGGACCTGGTAATCCTTTTATGCTAATCAGTTCAGCGCATCCAGAAATAGTGTCTGGGATACGTTCAAGGCAACGCTCTGGGGCAAGACCATCACCTATGCTGCCCAGCTCAGGAAAAAGATTCTGGCAGGGAAGGATCAGTTATTAGGTCATCTGGCAGTAGCAGAAGAGCAACACTGCAAAGACAACCTGGAGGGAAAAGAAGGGAAGGAAAGTCAATCAATAATTAGCTCTATCATAGCAGATATACATAAACAAATGGCTAAAAAGGCTGCCTCCAAATATCAAGCTTATAGAGGCAGTATGTATGAAACAGGAGAGCAGGCTGGTAAGGCACTCGCACTCCGGATCAGACAGGGTACTACCAAAAATGTAATATCTAGTATCCATGTGAATGGTCAGGATTATGTTGAACCACAGGATATTTTAAAAGTGTTTAAAAACTTTTACCAAACATTGTATCATGAAGAGACAGCTGCAGAGATGACACAGAGGGAATATAGTGAGGAAGGCACTAAACTAGATGGGCTGGAAAGGGAAATATTGGAAAAAGACCTAACGATTAGTGAAGTACTGGAAGCACTACAAGTGCTAGCACCTGGTAAGGCAGCAGGGCCTGACGG
This sequence comes from Lissotriton vulgaris, assembly GCF_964263255.1. Classification (NCBI taxonomy): domain Eukaryota; kingdom Metazoa; phylum Chordata; class Amphibia; order Caudata; family Salamandridae; genus Lissotriton; species Lissotriton vulgaris. Next base: position 1,715,222,096 of record NC_141689.1, on the reverse strand, counting down.
CATCCCGTTAGAGGTTTATAAATGTGGTTCATGTGAGGTAGCCCCAATGCTTTTAGACCTATTTAATAGGATAATGAATATGGGCAAAATACCCGAAACATGGAAGGATACAAACATAGTGGTATTCCACAAGAAAGGGAAGCGAAAAGAAAATCACGTGTCCTACAGGCCTATTTCACTTATAAACGTGGATAATAACATCTACGCTAAAATCCTGGCTAACCGATTGGCGAGGGTCATTGGGGGTCTGGTCTCCCCTTGGCAGCATGGCTTCATTCCAGGTCGGGGAACTACTGACCATATAAGACAAGCAATATCCTTATTTGATTTCCATGCTGCCACAGGGGTGGAATGGCAATGATCCTCCTCGATGCGGAGAAAGAGCTTGACCGCGTTAGGTGGAAATATCTGTGGGGGTACTGGAGGGAAGAGGGTTCGGACCAAAAATTCAGACTGCTATTAAAGCCATGTACTCTGATCCAGTTGCCGAGGTTCAGCTGATGGGTGAAAGCTCGGATAAAATCCACATAACAATCCTATCCTGTTTGCGCTCTATATACACCCACTAATAAAGCATATATTATGCAACGCTGAGATAAAACCTGTCATCACAAATGGATTTGAGCCCAAAATATTGGCATACGCCGATGACTTGGCAGTTATTTCTATGGAACCAAACTCAGCCTTACGTGTACTCGTCGAAACTACAAAGGTATTCGGGAGGTATTCAGGTTATCGCTTAAACGAGGGGAAAACCCAGGTAATCTGTACTCGGAATATTGTCAAATCAGACCGGAGATATGTAAATTCCGCAGTATACCTGGGAATAACGATTAATGCAGCACCTGAATTCATTATCAGGGATAATTTGACCCCAGTGTTAAAATCAATGGAGGTAGACCTTAAAAGAATGGACACACTACACAAGTCATTAATAGGGAGATCTAACGTCCTGAAAATGACAATCCTTCCTAAAATCCTTTACCTGTTTCGCTCTATTCCATTTTTAATAGACGATAAACTGATTAAATCAATAGAAGCCATATTTATGAACTTTTTATGGCAATATGGTAAGGTTAGACGCTCTCTAAAATGTATGTCCCTTCCGCAGGAATTGGGAGGTCTGGGAATCCCTAATGTAAGATATTATCACTGGGCCTGTCTGCTAATCCAAATGGCAATTCTATTTGATCCTTCTACAAATGAACCATATGTACCACATAGTAAACAAAGTCCCCCCTCAATATATGAATTAATATTAGGGAGGGAGGGAGGCGGCAGGGGTCTTACTGAGATAAACGGAGCTATTAGTAATCCCAAAGATTAACTATCATACAGCTCTGTAGAAATCAGGGCTCTTTCCAAATCTAAGCACTGATAGCCTGTGGAAATATTGTTAGCAGCAGGGAATCCGGACAGTTGGAGACATTATGGAGGGGAAAATGTGAGAAGCTTTGAGGATTTACAGCAGAGATATAGTATCCCTGGTAATCAAGGTTTTAAGTAAGCTCAGGTCTCCCAAAACACTTAAAGCTAGGAGACCCCATATTTTCTCCGGTAATAGGTGGAGCATACTGGAATACTTGTTAAAAGTGGGGGACAGGATCAAAATCATTTATAAAACCTTAATGTCTGAGGTCCAAGATGATCTGGAAAAAAATGTAGTTTCCTGGGCCGCAAAATTGGAAGATCCAGATGTAGACCTGGATAAAGCTCTACAACTCGATAAAAGGATTCTCCGGTCCTCTAATTTAAAAGCACAACACTTCAAAACGCTAATAAATCTTTATTACACACCCTCTAAACTGTTTGAGTGGGGCAAGAGGGAAGATAATAGGTGTCCCAGATGCTGGGAAGGCCTGGCTGATCTCCTACACATGTTTCATCAGTGCGATAAGTTAAGTATAATTAAAAGGGAGATCGAGGAATTCTGGGAGGGGTTGCTAGGCGTTAAGATCAGTCTATCCCCGACCTTAATGATCCCTGAAGTGAAAGTAAGTTGGGTTTAAAGATAGAGACGGAAGTTTTTGTATTTATATTGATGGCAGTCTTTCGTATTCTTATATCAGCTGCATGGAATGATACGGTTGCCCCGACTTTCCAGATGTGGCTGACTAGATTATTGGTTATACATAATATAGAGTCTGCCTTATATGAATTCAAGGGCAGAAAAAAACGTGAGCTGGGTCTAAATATATGGGCACCCTTGAAAATCTGGAGAGATGCATGAGTGCAGTGATAATTTAATATATATAGGTGCAATCTATTTATGTGTGTAGTAATTTTATATTATTCCCCCGATCATGGAAGCACGTGTAACTATATAACTGTGTATTTATTGTGTGTTCTCTTTTAATATCACAAGTTGTAATAATGTATGATATGATGTTTATGGCTAATTTTGTACCAATATCAAATTCTCAATAAAAAAAAAACATTTAAAAAAAAGGAAAGGCAAAGTGAAAGACTGGCTCAGGGAGCGAGTGAAACCACATCCCTGCAACTTTTGTCATCCTTTGAAGCCTGGAGGCCTAAAGAAAGAGCTAGCCACCAGTAGCACGAGGAGCAAAATATCATCCAAATAATTCCAACGAGGCCTAAAATATCCTCATTCAAAGCTTGATGACCTTTGACCACTGGTGCAGTGATGAACAATGCTAGGCTTCATTGCTGGGGCCAGGGGCATGCGGCTGCCCCTCAGAAGCAAGAGAACAAAGGGGAAGCACCACCACACTTTCCCTGAAATGAGAGGGAGCCCAGGACCCCATCCGTGGGTCTCAGAAAAAAGACAGAGGTGAGAGGGCAACATCAAGCTCTTTCGTGATAAGCAGAAGGGGCCCAGGACCACATTCGTAGAAGGGGGAACACAGACATTCCCCCCTTTGGAGAAGTATAAGGAGCCCAGGACTCCATCCCTGGGATGTGAGAAAAGTTAAGAATGAGTTTGCACTGTTGCACTCCCTTGTGGAAGTGAGAGGGGACCCAGGAACCCTGGTCCACTTTGCCTAGAGCCAAGAGGTGGGAGGGCTGCCACACTCCCCCCGCATGACCAGCAAAACAGCTGCACAGTCACATCTGCAGGCAGACCAGAATGAAGTACCGGCTCCTGTAGAAGCACACAAGTGTGGTGGGTGTGAGGGAAGCCTGAAGGAGCAGCCAAGGGTGGGCTCCCTGAGCTGCTGATAATGATAACACCTCAATCAGGGTTTTGATGGGGTTTCAAGTGCTTTTTAAAATGGTGAGTGATATGCTCTAGGTTTATGGCTGCAGATCTTGTGGCCAGACTTGGTGCACTATGAGTGTTCATATTGCCAAGCACCCTCTTGGGTGAAAAATGGTAATTGCCCTATGCGTATGTATACCAATGATGTCCTTTAGGGACTGTGTTGAAAATGCAGTATTGTATGTTGGATGTTTTACAAAGAGTATGCTGCAAGCACCTTTTAGGTGAATCATTATAATTGCACAGCATAGTAATTTTAAATGTGATTACTTGTGTTATTCATGTTTACAGTTATAATGAGTACACCGCACTCCCAGTCATGCTTAGACATCAAAGGGGCTGATTATGACTTTGGCGATGTGGGAGTGCGGCAGAGCACCACCGCCCCACTCTCCACCGCCAAAGTCGACTGCCGATCGTCCACTGGATTACAAGTTGTAATCCAGGTGAGCAGTCCTGCGGCAGCTGGCCTACGGCACTACCTTCCAAAGGCTCATAGGTCAGCCACAGCGCATTCCAGCATGCCATGGATTGTAAAGTTCATGCTATGCTGTAACTGGGGGTGCATACAGACAGGGATGGGGCAAACCAAACTGTAATCCCCCTGTATGTGCCACATGTACTGAGGCCTAGGTTTTCTCACCGCCAGCAGTTTCATGGCAGGTTCACCGCCATGAGACAGCAGGCAATGAGGAAGTTCATTATATGCTGCTGTCACACCAAGCATATTGCCGCCTCACACTGCCTCGCCTTGAGCAGGGAATGCTAATCCTTGGCAACTGAGCAGTTGTATGGCAGTCCGACCCCATAGTCCCGAACTAACACTGCACTGCTCCAACAAGCATGGTGGTCCTATGGACCATCAAACATAATCAGATCCTTACTCTTGTTAATAGTTTATTTTAATAATGAAACAGGCATCCACTCATGATCCCAGTGTTCATGCTTTATTGCCAGTATCAATTGTCCTCAGTCATGGTTATATGTAGTTATTGCATTTATTCCAATGGTGAAATGCTTGTTGAAATAAGGAGGTGGACAGCCACTCACTTTCGTGACAGTATAAAGTGCTCTTACTCCAAATTATGTTCACCCTTTTGCATTTAGGGACAAGAATATCTTTAGACATGTGAGTTATGGTACTATCCCCCCCATAGGGAGAAGTACAAATGTTTATGCAATGTCAACAAGAAGTATTTCCATCAGTTTTTTTATATTTGTACATTTCTGCATAGTATTGAGTAGGGTGTTTGTAATAAATGTACTTTTACTTTTTCAAAAGAAGAAGCACAGACTGGAAAATCATTTATTGAGTGAAATTACTGGGTATTGGTGAATGGTGATTACTAGCTCACACCACCTCCAGTGAGTAGGACTTGGACTGCTCTGCAATAGAGTCCTAAGATAGTCAAGCACTACAGTGGTGTGTTTGGTTTTCAGTGGTGGGCAAATATAGACTGGTGCAGGCCACACAACTATTGACTCATTTTCTAACACACCCTGTGAACATAGCATCTTCAGTGCGCCAACCTGCTTCAACGGCCTCCCCCTTGTGACGAGCAGTAGTGTTTATGATAGCCTCTGACATGGGCTCTTCGGCTTTAAGCCCAGAAGTGTCAAGGACCGACTGTCTATCACTGACACTCCTTCACAGAGCGGGGTGGAGTCAGAAGTCTCACTGACCCCATCCCACTCTGTGACATGGTAGGGAATGCCGCCTCTGCTCATTGGCTGACCTAAGGTCAGACAATGAGAGAAGGCTGAAGTCCCAACCCGTCTGGAACCACCGAGCCTTCTCTCCAAGATATTGCAGAAGATAAGTGTTATGGCTTTTTATATTTGGTGCATACATGTACATGTGTATATATGAATGTATGTGTTTTTGTGAGAGGGTACTGTACATGGGTGGGTGTGCACTTGTGAATGTTTGTGAAAGCATGGGGGTGTGAGTGAGTGTGCATGTAGATGTGCGAGTGTGTCTGCGTGCATTTGTGGCCTGCCTGCCTCTCTCCTGTTTGAATTACAGGCTGCCACTGGTACTCATTCAAGTAGTTAGTAACATGGTCCCTATATGGAAAAAAATCTCTACTGCCATAACTGATTGAGTTTGCAAGCAGAAATCGATAGCACTGTGCACTTTAATTAACAATTTTACCGGTCATCCCTCAGTCTTTTTAAGTCACTTACTAGATACAGAATCAGTGAACAAATGTGTCTTATAAAATGATGAATTTCTAATTATTCTAAAATCATATATCTGCACAGGGTATTATATATTCATTACATTTTTTGGCATTCACAACTTGCAGATTAAAGCATTTGAAATATTGCAGTGAGTTAATAATGTTTCGTAAAACGTGATGCATTACTTTTTAAGCATAACACATTAAAGACAGGAAAATTAAACCAGGGTAGCATGTTTCATTTGTCCCCATTATTTTCATCATTTATTACTTCATGTTTCAGCTTGCTAACCACTTCATTTTTTTCAATATGTCCCCATAGTATCATAAAATGGAACCTCTTGACCTTACTTCTTTAATAGTTTCCTGAACGCAGCCATAAAGCATATACTTAACATTTTCCTGATAGCTGTAGTTTAAAGAACAAGTAGAATTTAAATCAGGGAATATAAAACAGCAGATGGCTGAAAGAGTTGTAGACACACGAAGACCATTTCAAGAGGATTTTATTGAGAGAAATAATGATCCAAATAATATCCAACAAAATACAAAGAGGCGATACATTCCAATATGAGAAAAAACATGAAACCATGGGTAATATCTGATCAAGAACGAAGCTCAATGTAAGTAAAATTGGATAACAGGCACCTAAAATGAAGGTAATGAATTGAGCCAATAGAGGGATACAATTTTCAGAACGTAGAACGTATCAGTCCCTAAGATGAGAATAGGGGCAGGGGAAGGTAATAGGAACCACAGGAAGAAGGAAGAAGAGCAAGGAAAAAAGCAGCAGAAAGAAGGAACGGGATGAGAGGACAGGAAAGAGGAAGAAAGAAAGAAGGACTCCCACAGGAACAACCCAATGTAACGCCACTACCAGACGAAAATTAGGTAGACATAACAGCAGGAAATTGAGGGACTACCCCATTCGCAGAAAGTTCCATATATTCATCCAGAGTTGCCCAAACCCCACTAGAGATGGAAGGTGACAGGTGTGCTAGATCTACTGAGGTGTGAGCACTGCGTAAGAAGGAAACCCATGCCCACCAAGTATGATAGGAGACAGACGAGAAAGATTTCCAATCCATAAGGATAACTTTGATCGCTACAGATAAAAGAAGGTCTAACAGTTGTAATTGTAATGGATCAAGGGGAAGAGGCGTAGGAGCCGCCCAGGGGCCTAAAATAACTAAAGGAAAAGAGAGCTGGAGCTCAACGTCAAAGATAAGAGACAAATGTTGCTGAATAAGGTCCCAGAAAGATTTAAGTAAGGAACAGTTATAGAACATATGTGGAAAATCACCTGCCTCAACGCCACAACTCCAACAGAGGTCATCCTCTTTAAGGTTGAGAGAGTGAAGACGTACCGGAGTCCAGTGGAGTAGATTGATCGAGAAAAACTTGGACTGTATTAAGGAAGGAGCTATTTTGTTACGTAACGCTAGTTTGCCAATGGATTGCCAAGCTTCGGAGGAGATACGATCCGTAATATTGTGATCAAAATGACGCGACCATTTTTGCTGTGCAACCGTCTGATCAGGAAGCGAAGTAGAGGATAAAAACCTATATATGTGGGAAGCAACATGACCCGCTTTGAGCCAGATAGAAAACAGTGAGATGGTGGACGAGGAGGGGTGAAGACGAGTTTTCGAGATCGCAACCTTGATTTTAAGAAAAGTATAGAAGTCTAGATTTGTTAGAGAGTATTTGAGCGCTAAGGTAGAGAAAGGTAAGGGCTCACCAGACTCATTATACAGATGTTGTACAAGAGAGACACCTTTCATCGCCCAATACGACATGAGAGTGGGAGTGATATTGATTTTAATTTTGGAATTACGCCAAATGGAAGACCATCTAGTTTTGTGCAGAGGAAATGCCATCTTCCTGTCCACTTTCTTAATTGCGACAATTGTATCAATAATGATAGATCGGGAGAACAGAATATGTAGAGTGGAAGTAGTACAAAAAGAGGCAAGTGGTAAGGGAGCAGCTAAATCCTGTTCTATGCGTAGCCATAGAGGAATATGACGGGTTGGGGGAGAAAACCATAGGGCACCTTGAGAGGCCAAAAAAGCAGTCTGGTATTTTTCCCAATCCGGGAAGTTGCAACCTCCCATATCACAGGGTCTACGTAAATATTTGTATGCTAACCGAGCCCGTTTTCCGCTCCATAAAAATTTGGAGGTGATACCATCGATTTCCCGAAAAAAAGAGTCAGATAATTTAATCGGAATCATGGAAGAGACAAAATTGATAATCGGCGTGATCATCATTTTAAGGGTTTGTAGGCGCCCCCACCATGAAATATGTTTTGGAGACCATGTGTCCAGAAGACGACGAACTTTAGCCAGAGTTTGAGACTCATTATACGTAACCGTGGTATGTAGTGTCGAACAGAAATAAATGCCTAGATATTTGAGATGGGTAGCTTGCCATTTAAAGCCAGCCAAACCCATATGCGCAGGAAAGCAATAGGCATTTAAAGGGAACATTTCTGTCTTGTCTTTATTTAGGGTATATCCCGAAACTTTAGAAAACAATGAAATGGTGTCAGAAATAGCAGGAATGGCTAACGCGATATCGTCCGAGAAAATGAGAACATCGTCAGCATAGGCTGCAGTTTTAAGACAATGAGGGCCAAAAGAGAACCCTTTGATATCAGGGTGTAAATCAATCAGCCGAAGGAGAGGATCGATAGATAACAAAAACAAGAGAGGGGATAAGGGACATCCTTGTCTCGTGCCCTGGCAAAGATTAAAAAAAGAGGATGTAGAACCATTAACTCTAATATTAGCTTTAGGTTGGGAATACAAAGACATTACCATGTTAATAAATGATTCCCCAAGGTTATGTGCATGTAAGACAGCTCGAAGAAAAGGCCAAGAAACCTTATCGAAGGCCTTCTCCGCATCGAGGGCCAAGGCCGCGGCAGGTAATTGGGATCGCTTGGCCGCCCCAATAATATGGCAGAAAGTGCGAATATTGTCTCTTGCTAGCCTACCTTTAACAAAACCAGTTTGGGAGGGATGGACTAAGTTGGGAATAAAGGATTCTAGACGTTTAGCCAAGATTTTAGCAAAAATCTTCGCTTCCATATTGAGAAGCGAAATAGGGCGGAAATTCTTAGGGTCCGAATGGTCCTTCCCCTCTTTTGGGATCACCACTATGGTGGCTTCGGCAGCCGTACCAGAGACAGAACCATTACGAACAAAAGCGTCAAAGACAGCCTGCAACTTAGGAACAAGCAACGGGAGAAAGGTTTTATAAAATAAGATCGGATAACCATCAGGGCCCGGAGCTTTCCCCGAACGGGTGGCCTTGATGGCAGAAACTATTTCCTCAGGTGAAATAGGTTCATTTAGAGTGGAGCGATCGTCCTCAGAAACTGATTGAATCGGAATTGATTTTAAAAAATCTTGGCATTTATCAAAAGAGGCTTGGTTAGAGGGGGTATACAATTTGTTATAAAAATCACGAAAAACTTCAAGAATTTCCTCAGTTTGGAATTTTTTAGAGCCATTATGATCTTTAATAGAGGAGATCTGAGAGGATTTAGAGGAAGAGTCTTGGAATTTTAAAGTAGCAGCCAAAAGTTTGCCAGCCCGATTCTTTAAGAGTAATTTTTTGGACTTTTGTGCTTGGAAACCAATATGAGCTCTTTTAGTAACAATTGTATTATATTTGTATTTTAGAAGCTTAATTTGTTGTAGGAAAGTCGGATCTTTAGTATGTCTAAAGGACGCCTCCAGAGTCTTGATTTCAGATGATAAATCAGTAAGTTCTTTTTTAATCGCTAAATTGCGTTTGGACATGCATGCAATAACTTGGCCTCGGAAAGTACATTTAAAAGAGTCCCAAAGAATTATTGGAGAAGATACAGAAGCCTCATTTTCACGGAAAAAAGTGTTTATATCCTTGGAAAATTCTTCCACTTGGGTAGAGTCATATAACACCTCCGTATTAAGTCTCCAGGAACGACCACGTGGTTTCGGAGCAAAGGACGATAGCGTAAAAGTGACCGCAGCATGGTCGGAGATGACAATGGGATGTATAAGTGGGGAAGTAGAAGCTGCGACAAGAGAAGAGTGGACTAGAAGATAATCAATGCGCGAGAATGAGGAATGAGGGGAGGAAAAGAAAGAAAAGTCACTGCCAGTGGGATTATGGAGACGCCAAATATCATGCAATTGAGCAATGGAACACATGTTAAGCATCTGTTTGTGTGCTTTAGGCGGACGAAACTGAAATGCGGAATTTCTGTCCAATAAAGGATCCATAGGTAAGTTAAAATCCCCACCAACAATAAGATTACCCGCATGTGGGGTATCATGCAATTTTTTAGAAATGGATTTCCAAAAAACAGGGCTATCAATATTCGGAGCATAGATATTCATAACAAACAGATCATGTTGTCCATCTGATAGTTTAGATAAGAGCCATCGACCATCAGAGTCGTGCTCAGAAGAGAGAATCGATAAACCCGAATTTCTCGAAACCAACGTAACCACACCATTGCGTTTACCAGATGCATCCGAACAAGACACATCCGACACCCATTCTTTCTTCAAGAATACCGCTTCTCTACTAGTGATCTTAGATTCTTGAAATAATACTAAGTCCGCTGAGAGAGATTTACAATAGTCTAAGATTTTAGACCGTTTGACCGGATGGTTTAAACCCTTAACATTAAGGGATAATACATTTAAACCTGGCATATAACTGAAGGGGATACACACGAAGACAACAATGATAACAGAGAAAGGACGAAGTACAAAAATATAGTAGACCAACCACAAAACAAAATAGATGTTACGGGAGCAACCATGAGGGAGAACCATGAAAAAAGAAAAGCCAGAAGGAGAGAAGAAAGATTAGAAAAGAGAGAGAAACGAGGCAGAGGGGGAGGTCTAAAAGAGACCCATATCATGCAAGGGAGAACGTGGAAAAGGCGAGTCGAAGACCCGTACTAGGAGCAAAAATTGGTAAAGAAGAATAGCCCATTATGAAAAAAAAAAAAACAACTGTCAGTGAGCTAAAAAGCAATAGATAAACCATACACATAGAAATACATTTCATAATGAGATACTATAATGCTAATAGAAGAAAAATACCACTCAGAATATATTAACAGTACCCCAGCAAGCGCAAGAGCATGACTTAAATAACAATACTATAAAACGTAGGAAAAGCTTAATTATGTACGAAACATCTTAAAAAAACAAAAGCATATATCATTTTGTGACTAGAGGAACAAATATGTGTTGAAATCGCATATGAATCATACAAAACACCTGATTATAACTATACTATAAAATGGAGGTACATAAGAGGAAAGAAAAAAAAGGTGTATGATAACAGCATGTAGAAAAGAGGAAGAAACTGAGAGGGAAGATGAAAAAAGAGCAGAAAGACAAAGGAGAAGTCTACACACGATACTACAATGCTACATAGTGTAATGCAAATATAATACAAGATGCTATTGAAAGAAGTAATAATACTTGAATTATAGACACTAAATCTGCAACTAATAACTATAAAACGAGCAGGTAACTAGTAAGTAGAAACAGCAACAATATAGGTGAAATACACCGTAATAAAAATAGATAGGAGCAAGAAAGAGGGAGTTGAAAAAGAGATACAAATACGCACGAAATCAGAGAAGACGGGTAAAAGAAAGAAGAAGAGAAAATTGAAAGGATCTACAAGAAGTTCCTCGAAGGATAATGAAGAGAAAAAAGAAGGAGAGGTCAGAAACTAGTAAGAAGGAGATCCATCAGAGTAGTATAGAAAGAAGAACAGAGATAGGACATACAATAGCGGAGGTGTAGATCAACATGAAAACATGACTGGAGAAAAAAGAGAAGGTAACCATCCAGAAAAAGACATAACCAGAAGTAAAGAGAACAACAAATCAGGTCCCTGAGGCCCCAGGAGTCTGCGTCGTTGCTCTTTGAATCTCCATCTCTATCTCCTCCTGGTTGTCCAAGAACGTTGTCAAGTCTGCCGGTTCATCGAAGATTCTGGAACGCCCTTTATATGTAATGCGAAACTTGGATGGACCAGAAAAGGAAAAAGGAATGCCCAAGTCAGTGAGACGTTTCCGAAGATTCAAGAAACCTTTCCGTCTTATGACCGTGTCTCTGGCAAAGTCTTGGGAAATGGATATGCGATGACCCTCCCAGTTGAGTTGTTTAATCTTGCGCATATGAGACAAAATCAGCTCAGTGTGTTGATGTCGTAAGGGCTTAAAAATGATTGCTCTTGGCTGGGTGGCTGCCTTAGAACGGAACGTTGGAACACGGTGTGCTCTTTCAATCTCAAAGTCTCTGTGGAAAGATAATTGAAGTGTATCAGGAATCCAATGAGATAAGAACTCAATCATGGAGGAGGATGATTTCTCTGAGTCCTCCGGAAGGCCAAAAATACGCAGATTAGATCTCCTATTACGGTCCTCCTGCTCCGTGAGGTCTCTGCGCATCGCCGCCATAGACCGCTCCATTTGAGAGAGGGACCTGGATTGCTTTTGCATACCATCCTCTGCGGAACTTATCCGAGTTTCTGTCGCTGATACACGTAGAGAAAGGGCTTTAAAATCATTTCTGATAGCAGACACTTCCACTTGTAGTAAGTCAGTGTTAGTTTTGGTTGACTGCGCAATATCATGAACCTCATTAAGGCGCGCCAATATGGTGTCCAATGTGGAAGTATTGTCCGCCTGAGGTGATTCAGGAGTCGGAGAGACTGACTTAAGTCGCTTCAAAGATGTGACCGGGTCCTTAGAGTCTTTGGTGTTCAAGGAGCGACTCATAATGACAGTGTTGTAGCAGAAGACTAACAAAAATACCCCTGAAATAGAGTATAGCACCAGAGTTGCGCAAAATAGTCAGAAAACAGTGAAAAAAGAGGCAATTCACGCTCAAAACACGCTACGCTAATCTAGCGGATGAAATATGAGCATAAATAGGAATACACCTCAATATAGCGACATGAGCACCTCAATGAGTCAGTTAAGAGAGAAACAAAAACTGTGAGCAGCTTCGAACCCAGCCAAGCAGCAAGAAGTAACATTAGAAAAAAAGCATAAATGTTACCATTGTAGCCGTTGTGTGAAGAAACCCTTAGACAGACACGAAAGACTGTTAAATTGTATCCGCGGCGGCGCCTCAGATGACAGATGACAGGAGCGTCATACGCGGCAAAATGGCGGCCGCTCCTCAGGAATGCGAGCGCCTGCGAGGCATGAAGCAGAACACATACTTCCGATGATTTAAATCGCGGAAAAACAGCGTCGTGGAGCTCAGCACATGTTCCGCCGTAGGTGTGTGGTTTTTCCGGTCAAGAGGGCACGAAGAGACAAAGAGAAACGCTCGACGGGATCAACTCACCCCGGAGCTCAAGCGCAACACGCCATACCACAGCGGCGCGCAAGCCACGCCCCCCCAGACACACGAAGACCATGAACATTTTAGTGCAACTCATAAAGCATCCTGATGATCCATCCATGTTGTGAGATACTGAAAACAGGGTAGCGAATTTGCAAACGATGTATAAAAAAACCAAGAAAACAACAATGAAGAAATAACAAAACATGCTGTGATGTCTTCAAAACAAAGAATATACCTGTATCAAACGCGGTTGATTTACATTAACTATTGAAAACAGTTCTAAAGTGGAGGTCTGCCTAGTAAGTAAGAATCTCGCCATAGTCAGCTAACCTATTGAGTGCCGTATCCTCTCACGTGCGGCCTATCTGCTTTGGTAGCATCTCTTCCAGTGCTTAATTTGTGCTGGTGGTTTCCGGTGTTCCGCACAGGCACTTAATTGTCAACACTGGAGCTTGACATTCTACCACAAGGTGGCGATGTCTGGCTAATTTAGACATTACCACAGCAGCAGTTAATTATACATTCAATAAACATTAAAAAATACTTTTAAATGCTGCACAAACCATTCTTTAACTTTGCTGGCCTGAAATAGCCAGAACAGTCACACTTAAAAGTGTGTGATGGTTAGTACTTGTGCTGATTCTGTCATTGGCAGTATGGAGGAGCAATGTGTGGTGCAAGCTGCAGTGGCCTCCTGACAAGAGCCTGCCACTTCTTTTTTTAACAAGTTAAGCATTGATCTCTTCTGCAGTTTACATTATTTTCAGCACACCCATAATTATCTGTTGTATATCTTACTGGGTCTTGCTCTTCACATACAGCAAATCACTATATTCGAGGTCACAGATGGTGAGATGCCACATTCTTTTGGCCATGATGGCATACAAATAGTGAGTTTTCAACAAGAATATGTGAATCACTTTGTTTAGACTCCCTACCACCAAAAACATGTATCATTGTCAGGGTGTGGTAGGGATTGGAGTCACCTCTAAAAGCGGTCCCGCATAACACACTACTCCAAAGTTTCGTAGCTTGCATATATTCAGGAGCAGAAGAAGATAATGGGGGTGTGCATACTGTGGCCGACAAATGGACAGGAGATTTGTATCTCTGAGTGATGCGCTAATTTAAACACATGAGCAAAAGACAAGAAGAAGTAATGATTGGCTTAATACATTTTGAGTAAAGTAACAAATACCTGCGTTGCCTAACTCTGCACCAGGGAGGCGTTCCATGGGCGATGCGTGGATGTTACCATGCAAGTCTCATGGTTTCAGATGCATTCCCAGATTGAACAGGACTGGTAACCTGGGAATTCGCCAAAAAAATACACCTACTCAGAGGAGGCATAACAAGGCTAAATATCTTTATTTCTCCTCATTATTTCCTCTTTTTATGTGTGCTGCATTTTGCAGCACACATAGAAAGAGGAATTCGCCTCTCAGGAATGTTTTTGTGAAGGAAAATGTCCCATCCTCCACAAAAACAACCCTGTTCGCAGCGCGGGCACCTTTGCACCAGGGTGCAAGGGTGCCTGCATTAGTGCTAGGCAGCCAAAACTGTGCCACACAGGGACAAGGACAGAAATGCATCATATTTACGCTATCTGGTTTTAGGTTTAAACATAATAACTGATAAAACCCCACCAAAAGGAAAATAGCCATTACCAGTGTAAACATATAAACACTGAAAAATCACCTTCACAGCCACAAACTATGTGCCATTCAAAGAAAGGAAAAGATGAGTGAAAGATTCATTTTTATTTCTTCGTGAAGGGGCCAATACAATGTAAATTCGTTTACAAGGCGCCAGCAAGAAAGACTGGGCTAACAATATTCTGCTGGAGTTTTGTTGCTTAGGGATGTCACTAAAATATTGTTTCTTCTTCCATCAGCTTTTTTCAGTTTTGTGGTCTTTGGTCTAAAGATAAAGTGTTTAGAAGCATGTTTTAGGTCTTATTTAGTTATTTTATAAACTGTAGAGAATCAGTAAATATCAAAATAATGTTTGATATTTTGGCTACATTTGATTTCACTGATAGGTAAAATGGCTGGTTTCATAAGAATATTTACCAATATATACCATCACATTTACCCACAGACAGAGAATGGGTGAAATCCTTTGATACATCAGCCCCTTTTCTAGGGAGCCATTATTGATTGTAGATGAGTTGCGAAACACTCCAGGCTTTAAATATTCAATGCAAGGTGTAGTGACAGGTATATGTGAAAAGAGTGTTGTCACCAAGCATCTGAGATAGTGGTGAAAACATGACACCAGACGTTTGGTAAACATGGAACTCAGTGTCGCTTGAAATGCTGCTGCAAAAAAGTTCCTACCAAGTTTGATAAAGATTGGAATGATATTGTTTGTATTTGCAGTAATTTAGCTACATATATATGTAAAAGTTGTATGATGACCTGTCAAAATTGATACCTGAGCTGAAGTGCTTCTCTGTATGAGATCCTGGTCACTTCGGACCTGCTGCGTCAGATGGGACGATTTAAGTTAGTATTAGCAGGTGGTCCTGATCATTTAGCTTCAAAACAACAAACAAGAGAACAACATTACCACTAGTATGCTTTTTGCAGGTGGACAATGCCTGTGCATGGTGACACATTCTGACTGTTGAGATATGGAGTGATGTCTCCTGGTGACCTGTCGTCCCCCTTGGGCAGTGTGTCTTGGCCTGGGCGGGGGTCCCTCTTGCAGTAGTTCACGTCTCTGGTGTGAGAACCATCTGCATTGATGCAGGGGTAGCAGCTGAGTCCATGGCGTTGGTGTTCTCCAATAAGTATGTTTGAAGGGGGGCACATATATCACGTGGGCGGGAGGAGGGGGCAGGAGTTCTGCATAAATGTGTAATTGCTCTTGGTTGTAGATAAGATCTTGTAGACAATCTTTACATTTTGGCACCCTCCCTCTTCCCCATCTACAAGCTATCCCTTGTTTGGCAAGGAGGAGTGCAAGGGAAGTGTAACCCCACACTTTGAGTGTATCCTAAAGCGTGGTTAGGAGGTCATCAGGGATATGTAGCCCTATCATGTGGTCCAGTGCTGCTAGCACTTCCATTCAGAAACTACGAATGGGTGGACAGTCCCAGGCTATGTGTCTGAAATCTGCTACCTTGCCCCAGCAGCAATCAAATTTGTCACTATCATGGAGATGTAGGCGGTGTAAGCGCGCACCTGTGTAGTAAAGACGATGAAGATATTTATAATGGATGCTACACAATCTTCTGCTAGCAGAAATAGTTCGAGTTTGTCTGCTGCAGAAGGACCACTGGTCATCAGTGATAGGAAAACCCAGTTCCTCCTTCCATCTACCCTAGGCGAAGGGGGGTCATATGTCCTGTCCCTCTGTACTGTGCGATATAGTAATGATACAACATGTGTGGGAGCAGTTTGCTGTAGGAGGGCGTGTAGGGGGGCATGATGGGGGGCTCTTGTGGAAAGCAGGGAGTGAGGGCCTTCACATCTTGGCACAGTCCAATGTAGTAAAACCGCTTTAATGGGGTAGGAGATGGTGAGTGCTGAAGGGTCTACCTTTAACGCTCGTTTTTACTGTGTTTTTACTTTCTTTTTAAAACTCTTTGCTGCTAATTACTAAATCCTCTTTAGAAATATATTGCTGCTACCCTCTATCTATCCGCACTTTGCACTGGGAATGGGACTCTCAATTGGGCTCTTCTTTACATATATTGCCACAATTTTAATATTAGAAATGAAACGTTAATGTTCAAACGCTTGCTGTATTTTTAACTTTTCTGGTGCCCTCAGTCCGCCACGGTTATTCCGATTGTGCGGAAGGGCTTCCCAGACACTCCTCCCCACCTCAGGTGTTCCAGAGGGAGGAGCAAAGTGCGTTGATCTCCTTCCGGCCAGCAATAAATTCCATATGCTGAGCCGGACATGCAGAGGGTGAGTGCTGAAGGGTCTGCCTTTAATGCTTATTTTTACTGTGTTTTTAATTTCTTTCTAAAACTTTTTGCTGCTAATTGCTAAATCCTCTTTGGAAATATATTGCTGCTATCTTCTATCTATCCGCACTTTGTACTGGGAACGGGACTCTCAGTTGGGCTCTTCTTTATATATAATTTTATTAGAAATGAAACGTTAATGTTCAAACGCTTGCTGTATTTTTAACTTTTCTGGTGCCCTCGGTCTGCCGCGATTATTGTGATTGTGCGGAAGGGCTTCCCAGACACGCCTCCCCACCTCAGGTGTGGGAGGAGAATAGCGTGTTGATCTCTTTCAGGCCAGCAATAAATTTCACATGCTGAGCCTAAGGGAAGCCCGTCTGCGCCCGTCCGCGTCCCGAACGCGGCCAGGGCCAGATATGCTGCCGGTCATGGACAAAACTATTGTTACTCTGGTGAGGAATCAAGGGCTTTAAATATGCCAGCTAGAGACTGCCATCATCATCTCGACCCAGACAAAATACCAGGCTTAGCATCCTGCATAAACTGTCATTTTGAACTTAGTTTTGATGCTAATACGACCTCTATTCCTATAACAAGAAGATCGGTAGTGGTGCTTCCTGTAGGGAAACAATCGCACATACACTAGCTCTATTAAGTTAGACAATAGTACAGGGTTTACAATGTGAAATGACATCTTCAATTTAAGACGGAGTGCTACATAGACCACTGTCACTCACTACCAAGGGTGACTATTGCCCATCAAAGATCGGCAATTAAATAGCTACAAGAAGAGGGGTCAAGAAGAGCACAATCCTAAGAACACATAAGATTGAATGACTTGTTAATCTCAACAAATAGTACCGTCAGTCCAATTTCAAGTATCATGGAATCTTCATACTTGGACAGGATAACAGAGCAAAAAGTTCATATTGCAATTTCCTTTATCTGGAGTTCCGTCATGTAAATAAATATAGCATCAACAGAAACAGCCAACACGTGTTTCGTTGGTACCACCAATCAGTACCACAACTTTCTCAAGGCTACGCAAATGATAATAACCATAGTGAGTCTGGGCCTTCTGTGTGAGATAAAATATGACTCTGTTGTCAAAAAACACAAATGTGTACAGTGAAGATGAACACCAGAACACTGACTTCCAAGAATAGTCGGACATCCGACACAGTAGTCTTGAAAGAGGAGAAATCACACCCCGGCCGGTGTACCGGACTACAATGTAGATCAGGATTGATGAACATCCACGCAATAAAGCATTATTGATGTGAAAAATCAAAATATAGTATTGTGAACCCGAAAATGATAAGACCAAAGCCCGATAAAGGATTAGAAGGACAACAGTCACAAATGGAAAACTGGTGTCAGTCTGAGTCAACAATTGGAAATAGACAAGTCGCAGGGTATCGGCGAACTGAAGCGATGCCCCAAAGTAACTAGAGGCTGTGATTAAGCAAAGAGGTCCGCATAGTAACGTGACCAATCTCTATTCCTGGCAATATCCACAAAATTAATCCAAGTTTGGATCTCAGACCTCTCTGTTGTGGATTGGTGAATGTTAGGTCACTAGGAAACATGCCATGCACATTTATGATCTAGTTCTGAATCTTAATCTAGATGGCCTTTTTGTCACGGAAACATGGCTAAAAGAATGGTCTAACCCTAATATTGTTCAGTCTCTCCCCCCAGGTTATACCATGTCCAGGAGAGACTGACCTGAAAGGAGGGGGGAGGGCTAGCAATTATTAACAAGGACTCCATAAAATGCTTAACATTTGATATCCCGGAAATTAAAGGAGCTGAAAGTCTGGGCTTTTGCTTTCAATTATCCAGCTCAGTGGTTTTTGCAGGAGTTCTGGTCTACCGGGCCCCAGGGGCAGGCTCTGACTTTGTAGATACCCTTGCTGATAGTCTTAGTGCCCTGATTGTCAGATACTCGAACTTTACTATACTAGGGGATTTTAACCTCTATTAAGAAAAAGGTAACTCTCCATTCTAAAAACTTTTTGGAAACCCTAGAAACGTTAGGATTAAAGCAGTTCAGAACTGACCCTACACATGAGGCTGGAGACACCCTAGATGGAATCGGTACGAACTTTACCAAACTTACAGTGGATGCCCCTACCACACTTACATGGTCTGACCATAAGTACATCCCTTTTAAGATTTCAGATAGTACTTCTCATGCAGCCAAACAAATCCTGAGCAACTTTGTAAAACTACTAATAGTAAATGGAACAAAATGTTATCAAATCCTAATCTTCACATGTTGGCAGAATTAAGTAAACCCACACTAACAGGAGATCCGGTTATCGATACAGGCATCTTCAATGATTGGCTGACCGCGTTAGCCAACAAAATGGCCCCGTGGCCACTTGTAGTAGAGCCTCTCAGGGGAAAACCTCCACCCCTAGGTTCACCCCTCAGCTTAAAGAGCTACAAGGCAAATGCAGGAATCTTGAGCGTAAATGGAGGGTGCGATATAACAATAATGATCTCAATATCTTCAGAACAGCACTGAAAGAATATCATAGGATGATCAAATACGAAAAGAAAGTTCATTCTACTAATCTTATTAAGCAGGCATTGTTTGATCAAAAAATGATTTTTAAAATTGTTCAATCTGTCACCCATCCTAAGTTTTTTAACCAGGAAATTCCCCCATCACAACAACTATGTGATCATATAGCAGAATATGTTGATAACAAGATCAGTGACCTTTAAGAGGATTTCACAACAGATACCCCATCTACTAGTAAAGAGTCAAATTATAAACCAGAAAATAGACCGCTGTTGAATCATTTTAATGAGATAACTCTTGAACAATCCAGGCAGGCCATCATAACATGTAAATCGGGCTCTCCAGGTGACCCCTGCCCCCCCAAAGTTCTACATGCGCTGATCGATACAGTTAATCCCATGATTAATCAGATTATCAACTCTTCAATTAGACAGGCAGTAGTATCGAACAGTTGGGAAGTTGCATTGGTTAAACCTCTTCAAAAGAAACATCTTGTGGACCCTACCACTCTGACTGATCTTAGACCTATCTCTTTATTGCAATGCTTAAGCAAGATAACAGAGAAACTAGTAAATTAGCAATTAAATGACTTCCTGTTATTAAACAATATGCTGCAAGCCAGGCAATCATGTTTCAGGGCTGAGTTTTCAACAGAATCAACACTGCTACAAACTGCGGAGACGCTAAAATTCACATTGGATCAGGGAAAGATGGCAGTGTTGATTCTGTTGGACCTCTCAGCCGTATTCGATACTGTCTCTCATGCCGCCTTGGGTAAACAGTTAGGAAGAGTAGAGATTTTACTGAGGGTACTGGCTTGACTAACATAATTTTTGGGAAACAGAAGACAATCAGTTCCACTCAGCAACTTTACTTCAACAGAGAAGCAGCTGCACTCAGGTGTGCCTCAGGGCTTGATTTTGAGCCCTACTCTTTTTAACATTTATTTGGTGCCCCTGCTAGAGCTAATATCATCTTTTGACATCGAGACTGTATCTTACGCTGACGATACACAACTCATTCTTACCCTGGACAAAGAATCCACAGCAGCCGAAGAAAATTTCCAACATTGTCTTTCGGCTGTCTTCTAATGGATGAAGACCAACCACCTAAAATGTAATAGTCAAAAGACGGAGATTCTGCTGTTGGGAAAATGTAGCATCTTCTGACCCAAAATGTGGTGGCCAAGAGACACAGCCCCACCCCCTAATATGGTGGACACTGCAAAAAATGTAGTAGTACGTTTTGATACCTCTCTTTCTTTTCACCAGCAGGCTCTGTTGGTTGCAGGAACTTGTTTTTATTGGATAAAAAAATTTGAATTTTTTTTTTGATCTCCTGACTGCCATTGCTCGCAAGTCCGTGGCAGTGGCTATGATCCTATCGCGATTGGATTACTACAATAGTCTCTATGTAGACATAAATAGGAGTACTCTAAAAAAGCTGCAGACTGTTCAAAATGTAGCTGCCCGAATGGTATTGAATTTACCAAAGGGGTCCTCTGCCTCTGAGGCTCTTCAAATCCTCCACTGGTTACCTATACACAAGAGAATTCTCTTTAAAATCCTTGTGATCACCTTTAGAGCTGTAAAAAAAATGGCCCCAAGTACCTCATGTCCTGATTGAAAATGTATGTACCTACTCGCACCTTGAGATCCTCTAAGGAAAATTGGCTAGTACTCCCCCATTTCTGTTTGAAGTCTAGAGGAGGAAAATCCATGGCTGTCCTGGGAACCAAAAGTCTGGAACTGTTTACCTACGTACTTGAGACTAACACTGACTGAATCTATCTTTAAGAAAAAATTGAAAAACTGTATTTTTACAGTTCCAGATAGTGTGGCCCTTTCTCTCATCTAATCCACACTACTCTGACACCCACCTCTAGCACCAAGATGCTCCATTGGAGTGAAAGCCTGCACTTTATAAAAAAAAAGAGATGTGGAGCCAAATAACTTCGCTGGTGCAGAATTTGCCTCCAATGTAGAGGTGTCCCCAGGTCTGGTCGGACAGTTTACGAAAGAGCCGGCGACAGCCTCCTTCATGTGTAACCGGGAGATCATGTCTTCCGAGAATAGGAAGGAGAGGGGAGTATAGCATGGCGCATCGTAGCAGTTTAGCTAGATCGTGCCAGGCACTGGTAGTGCATTGTATAGTGGTGGAGGTGAAGCGCCGTGGGACTGCAGGGGTACTTAAGTAGGAAGTACATGGAGTCATGTATCCATCCTCTATCACAAGATGGGGCATGTACAGGGAGGTTTATCCAATATGAGGCAAAATGAGCTTGAGCACATATGAAATATAACTCCAGATCCAGTATTTCAAATCCGCCAGCATCAAAGGGTTGCTTCAGAGTGTCCCATCACAGCCTAACTTGTTTCTCCAACCCGGTGAGGCGTATGAGCTGAGTTTTAGCAGGGGAGAAAAAGTGTTGGCTGGGGGCATAAGGGATATTGGTTAAAAGGTAGAGCAGCTTGGGAAGGACCACCATTTTTACAACTGGATCTTCCGGCCAAGGAGAGGCGCAATGCGATCCATCTGGTACTTTTCTCGGTTATTAGGTCAAGTGCGCAACCATAGTTAGTCCTCATCAGCTCCTCAGGGTTGCAAGAGTTGACAATGCCAAGGTAGGTAAGTGTTACTTTGCACCACATAAGGTGATAGTCAAGCACAAATCGCTGGGTGGCGTTGGTGAGGGGATATATATGTGGCTTTCCCCAATTGATGTTGACACCAGAGAGACGACCAAATAGAATAAGTAATCTGAGAATTGGGTTAAGACTTTCGCCTGGGTTCTGTAAACAAAGGGTGAGATCGTCTGCATATAAGGAGATTAGTGTTTGCCTTTCTGGGTAGATGAGGTCATGATCTCGGAAGTGTTGTTGACCGTAGCGGCTTGAGGTTCAACAGCCAGTGCAAATAGGAGGAGCGAGAGAGGGCACCCCTGCCGAGTTACTCTGGTATATTGTGAAGGGAGAGGATTGTGCGCCAATGACCATCGCCGTGGCCCGCAGGCCAGTGTACAATAAATGTATCCAGGCCACGAAATAGGGAGGGAATCCCATCCGGTGTAGGACAAAGGCAAGATAGTTCCATTCCAAGGAATCGAACGCCTTGGTGGCGTCAAGGAAGAAGGCAGCAGCGTTCATTTCAGGGTTGATATCATGGAGGATCGCAAATAGGGTACGCAGGTTGTGAGATGTGTCTCTGCTCGGCACAAACCCTGATTGGTCGTGGAGGACCAATTCGGGCATAAGGGGACTGATGCGATTCACAATTAGCTTGGCTAGGATCTTGGCATCAACATTGTTAAGGGATAGGGGCTTGTAGGAGTCACACTGCTTAGTTGGTTTACCCGGTTTGGGTAGGGAGATAATAAGCGCTTCACGCATTGTTTGGGGTAGGATACCCGATTCACTGGCTTTTTCGAAGACATGACGCAGCACAGGGATGAGTAGATGACGCAACGTTTCGAAAAATTTGTCCGGGAGGCAATCAGGCCCCGGGACCTTGCCAGATTGTAGTTGCATTATAGCGGATATAATCTCCTCGTCCTCATGGTGCACAAGGAGGAATTCTCTCTGTCTGTCACCTAGCCAGGCAATGGCAGTATCCTCGAAGAAAGGGGTAAAATCTACAGGCTGCAGTCTGTGTGTCTTGTACAGGTTTGTATAGAATTGTTTGAAGAATTCACTATATCTGGGGTGTTTCTATGTGTTTTTCCTCAATTTCTAAAACGGTGTTGAAACTGCTAGGGGGTCGAATCACGGAGGTCAACGCTTTGCCCAGCCTGTCTCCCTCACCATAGCAGTGCGCTTGGTGGTATTTTCCTCTAAATGTACATTCCCATTCGGCCGTCTCTTGTTATTCCGTAAGTTGGTCATGCAAGTGTATCTTCAGCTCAGGGGAGTAGTTTGTATTAGCAGTTCTGTTTGCTTAAGCTCAAGTTCTAATTTTCGAAGTATGGCACAAATGTCCTTCAAGACACCCCCACTTTTGGCAATGCAAACCCCATGTATGGTGACCTCAAAGGCCTCCCATACAGTGGAATATTGTAGGACTGAGTTGTCATTTCAGGGGAAAAAATCTGATCTAAGGTGATGCTTCATGAGGCAGCGCAAGGGTGAAGAGGACAGGTGAGTGATTGGAGTATGTGCACGAGAGGTGAAATGCGTGTGACATCCAGGTTGCTGGCCCTTTAGTAAGCAGCCATCCATCTATGTGCGACCAGGAGGAGTGGGTAGTGGAGAAGCAGGAGCCCTCCCGAGCTGCTGTTGAGGGTGTAGTGCGCTTTAGAGTAATGATGAGGTTGTGGATGTGATCTGTCCATTCTCGGATTTAAGGTGACATTAAAATCTCCCCCCATATCAGGTGCATTGATTCAATGTTGAGTAGTTTGCCCCAGAGGACCCAGAAGAAGTCCGGGTCACCAGTGTTAGGTCCATAGCAAGAGACAAGGGTTATAGATTGGGCCCCCACAGCACACTGTACCGTCCTTGTGGGTCTCCATACGATCCAATGGGGGTGTAGGGGTGCGTACGTTTCACTAGGATAAACGTACCACAGGCAGATGAGGAGTAGGATAAGAAGCATCTGCAGACCGCCCATCGGGATGCAAATGTGGTGGGTGTGGGGGGTTGGAGGTAAAATGCATTTCCTGGAGCATAGCGCAGATAGGACAGAATATGTTGACGTTTAAGGGGGTGGCCCAGGCCACGCACATTCCATGTCAGGAAATTATATTTGGGGGGACTAGGTCGGGACTCCATAGCAGTTGCTTTGAGTGATAATTGTAGAGAATGAGTGTTGTGTATTCGGAATACTCAGCAACGGCATACATGTGCAGATTAGTGCAATAAAAAATGGTGTAAAACTTTCCTGAAGTAGTGAAGTAGTGTGGCTCACTGGTTAGAGGCGGCAGACCCGAGAGCAGAGGACGGCCCGGGACCAGGGTTCGATTCCCGACGCGGCAGGTTTCTGGACCAGGGTCAGCGGACTCGATAATTCTCTCGCCTCGGTGCCCACTCTGATCAGCGATCACACTCGGCAACTCTGGGCACTAGCTTGCCTCATCTTCACTAACGGCCCCACCAGACCGCCAGGGATGCCTGGTCTCACCCTGGAGATACCCATTAAGGGACCATCTCTCAGGGAAGCCAGGAAGGGTTTCGCAGCGGTCGAAGCGCGGAGGTACCCCTTCGGGAGTGATTCCAGCGCTATATAAGCACACAATTAATTAATTAATTAAGGTCAAGTCAAGTCAAGTCAAAACCACTTTATTCGATTTAGTTAAAAATCATAAAAGCATTCTACAATCACATCACAAGAGGGCAGAACAAATTCATAAGCAAATACAAAAGCATCAGTCAGTAATAATTTCATAAAAATACATGATATGAGGAAACAACAATAATAATTAATTAATATACATTATAAAAGTACATCATAAAAGAGAGAATACTCAGTAAAATAGACATTTAAAATGAGAACAACATCCATTTCATTTATCTTCACAAGACACTAATATTTACATCTTTAAGTCTTTTCCTCCTGATCCTAACCGCAGCAACAAGATAATTGGCCACGCTAAACATGGCCAACGTAGAATCCATTAATTGGAGGTACAGGAGAGCAGGTTTTGCCTGAAGAAAAGCTTTTTCCTTCAATAATGGTACAAGGTATTTCTGTCTGGGCTCAATGAAGAAATTACAGAATAGCATAAAGTGCATATTATTTTGAGCAGAAAAACTATCACAATTACAGACAGGGGCATCCTCCTCCTTAAACCAACCGTGACTGTCACACAAAACTGTATAAATCTGGTTAAACCGAAGTTTAACCAGGAGCCACCTATGAAAGGGGATAGTGACGATAGTTAGGTACGGTTGGATGGTAAGACGCGTAATGGTCAGATAATGGGCTCTGACCGTGGGCTTGAGTAGTTGGCATTCTTCCCTCTCCACGTTTTTCCTAGTTATAAAATTGGCCTTCACCCAAACTAAGTCTGATTTCTTAAGACCCTGAGGAGTAAGAAAAATATCAGGGCGACCCAGATCCAAGGAGCACTTCTTTATGTGTGAAAACCAATTTATACTTTTATAGTTATCCAGTTTTAAGCAGTCCGCCAGTATTTTATGATTAAGACCCAAGTTTTTATTGGTCCAAAGCCTTATCCATAACAAGATAGGAGCCATAAGAAGGGTGTCCGATATATAGCCAAACCCAACTTCCTGGTGTACTGAAAACGTGGCTGTAGATTGGGGGAGCCCTAAGGTGGAACGCAGGAATTTATTTTCTTCCCTTTGAATTGATTCACTATTTACATAGCCCCACAGACCAGAGCCGTACCTGGCTATTGCCACTGATTTTGCCCTGTACAAGTTAAGTAAGGCACCTGTTGGCTTCCCGCCCAGTCTCCTAGCAAAACTTAGGATAGCAGTGGCTGAGCTTCTGACCGCTTTAGTTTTAGCTACAATTTGCGGAGCCCAACTCCCCTTGGTGTCAAAAATTACGCCCAAGTATGTAAAAACTTTAACATTGGTGATCACGTCGCCATTACAATAAAACTGTCTGGAGTTGTTTTTACCAGCCCCAAAAGCCATGACGTGTGATTTGGAGTTGTTTATCACTAAGTCTAATGATAGCATAAAATCATTAAAAGCATTTAAAAGTTTTTGTAGACCTATGGGAGTCCGAGCTATTAAAGCGGCATCATCCGCGTACAGAAGAACCGGAATACGAGTTTCCCCTGCACGCGGAGTATCCAAGGTCGCAGATAAAAGAGTTTCCTCAAGTGAGTTTATATACAAGGTGAATAGCATGGGCGCAAGAATGCAGCCCTGCCGCACTCCCCTGCTGGATTTGAACCAGGCGGTACGATTACCTTCCTGGTCCATTCTGATTGAAGCTCAAAACTTAGTTGATACCCATGGTTCTTAGCTACCCTCTGGGTCCCCCTTGTTTCTCAAAAATACTTCTTCCTCGTCGTCATCATCAGATGAAACATCAACGTTTTCTCGACTTGCAATTCGGGCTTCCTTGATCTCCTTTAGATGCGCAAACCATTGGACAGCGTGCTGTCTCTTAAGATGACCTCTCTGGACTTCGGTACCATAGTTGGTACCAAACTTACCACGACTAACTGCAAGCTTACAAATGCTACAAATGGCAACGTTTTCCTTTTTTGGGCAAACACTAAAGAAGTCCCAAACTGCGGACTTGAAATGTCTGTGGGGGCCGGAGGAGGCGATACTGGTGGTGGTCATGCTGCTAATGCCAGATGAAGTGGAGGATGTGTATTGCCGAACTTTACTACGTTGTGCACTTTCACCACCACTAATTGAGGTCGAGGTGGATGGAGGTCCCTTCTGGCGAGAAAGAAATATGGAAGCGGTAGGTGGTGGTGTACTAGTTAACTCCAATGATTGTGCTGTTGCCATTGCCTCCTTGTCGACAACATCATCATGCTCAGCAGCTTTTCGGGCTAGGGTCAAAATGTCTGTTTGCTGCATGCCCGCTGAGCCTGGAGTGACGTGTACGATGACTGCGTCATCGTCGTGAGAGTCTTCATCAGCAGGAGTATACGCCACTTCTTGTTGAGCATCATCGTCACACTCCATAAGTACAAGACTTTCGGGGACCTTCCTTTTACGCTTAGCTACCTTTATCAGATCATGGTGTGCCTCACTCTCAGACGGCAGTGATGGTTCCCAATTTTGATCCATATCATCAGAAGGAGGTGGGCTTGAAGAAGATGTAGACACCACCCTTGATCTTTTCCTTGCTAGGTAAGTGGAAGACAATGAATGATCATCAGGAGGAGTGGCTTCCTCAAATGACACCTAGGCTTGATTGTCGATTTCCTGATGTGCCCCTACTTTGGGAGGAACAACTATTGTGGGCACTTGTGACCCACCATGCACCTCTGCTTGCGCATCTCCTTGCGCTGCCTCTCCTTGCACATGTACTTGGGCTTGTACTTGCACATGTGGTTGTTGTTGCGCCGTGGTTGTTCAACACTCGTCAGATGAGTTACAACAACCTGTGTTGATTGAGGGACATTGCTGCTACTTTCTTGTGATGAGCCAACATCACTGGTCGATGGTGATTGAACAACTAGACTAAGTGCCTCTGCAGCACTCAAGGGCTTGGACTTAAGTTGGCGTGGTGGTGGTGGCACTGAGCCCAATGGTGCGGGGGTGCTGCTCCCAGCTTGGTCCCCAGCAGATCCCGCTGCTGCTGCAGGCGTACTTTTTTTTTACTCCCAAAAAATATGGCGGGCGGCACACCAGTCTCCTTGGTAACTTGCTTCTTCTGCTCCTTACTGGCAACTTTCTTGCTAGAGGAGCTACGGGGAACTATTTTTGGGGCCATCTTCTTCAGAGGTCAGAACAGCAGGCCGCAGTTGCACGAGATGCAGAGTTGTCTGTGGCCAGACGTGACGTCGCGTGACGTTATGCTGCACACACACCGCTGCAGGACTTCTTCCTGGCACTGGTGGGTCTCTTGAGTCTTTTGCACCTAAAAGCAATGGAAGACAGAGGAACATCAGTTCAGTTATACACCCCAAAAACTCAAAAACCACATAAAAATCAGCACAATCCCATGCCATCCATGCCCTCCATGATGTTTAAATTCAAGACACCCCACAGAAAGACTAGGCCCATGAACCAGTCACTACCCCTGGGCCTATTGTATGAACGCTAGGCAAAATGGGTGCAGGCCTGAGAACACTGCCTAGATTCAAAATGGCCCCTTGCCTCCCAGCACATGCCCAGGGCCTGCCTGTACCAGCACTCAAAATGGCCCCCACCCACATAGCCTGTCCCTATGAACACCCCAAAAAATAGAAAAACACTGAAAAATCAGCACAATACCATGCCATCCATGCCCTACATGATGTTTAAATTCAAGACACCCCACAGAAAGACTAGGCCCATGCACCACTCACTACCCCTGGTCAATAGGCCCAAACAACAGCCCAAAAACTCAAAAAACACAGAAAAATCAGCACAATCCAATGCCATCCATGCCCTCCATTATGTTTAAATTCAAGACACCCCACAGAAAGACTAGGCCCATGCACCACTCACTACCCCTGGGCCTAATGTATGAAAGCTAGGCAAAATGGGTGCAGGCCTGAGAACACTGCTTGCATTCAAAATGGACCCTTTGCCTTCCAGCACATGGCCAGGGCCTGCCTGCACCAGCACTCAAAATGGCCCCCAACCACATGGCCAGTCCCAATGAACACCCCAAAAAATAAAAAAACACTGAAAAATCAGCACAATCCCATGCCATCCATGCCCTACATGATGTTTAAATTCAAGACACCCCACAGAAAGACTAGGCCCATGCACCACTCACTACCCCTGGTCAAAAGGCCCCAACAACAGCCCAAAAAATCGAAAAACACTGAAAAATCAGCACAATCCCATGCCATCCATGCCCTCCATGATGTTTAGATTCAAGAAACCCCACAGAAAGACTAGGCCCATGCACCACTCACTACCCCTGGTCAAAAGGCCCCAAAAACAGCCCAAAAAATCGAAAAACACAGAAAAATCATCACAATCCCATGCCATCCATGCCCTCCATGATGTTTAAATGCAAGACACCCCACAGAAAGACAAGGCCCATGCACCACTCACTTCCCCTGGGCCTAATGTATAAAAGTTAGGCAAAATGGGTGCAGGCCTGAGAACACTGCCTGCATTCAAAATGGCCCCTTGCCTCCCAGCATATGGCCAGGGCCTGCCTGTACCAGCATTCAAAATGGCCCCCACCCACATGGCCAGTCCCCATGAACACCCCAAAAAATCGAAAAACACAGAAAAATCAGCACAATCCCTTGCTATCCATGCCCTCCATGATGTTTAGATTCAAGAAACTCCACAGAAAGACTAGGCCCATGCACCACTCACTAGCCCTGGTCAAAAGGCCCCCACAACAGCCCAAAAAATCGAAAAACAGACAAATCAGCACATTCCCATGCCATCCGTGCCCTCCATGATGTTTAAATTCAAGACACCCCACAGAGAGACTAGGCCCATGCACCACTGACTACCCCCGGTCAAAAGGCCCCAACAACAGCCCAAAAATCGAAAAACACTGAAAAACCAGCACAATCCCATGCCATCCATGCCCTCCATGATGTTTAAATTCAAGACACCCCACAGAAAGAATAGGCCCCGGCACCACTCACTACCCCTGGGCCTAATGTATGAAAGCTAGGCAAAATGGGTGCAGGCCTGAGAACACTGCCTGCATTCAAAATGCCCCCTTGCCTCCCAGCACATGCCCAGGGCCTGCCTGTACCAGCACTCAAAATGGCCCCCACCCACATGGCCTGTCCCCATGAACACCCCAAAAAATCGAAAAACACTGAAAAATCAGCACAATACCAAGCCATCCATGCCCTACATGATGTTTAAATTCAAGACACCCCACAGAAAGACTAGGCCCATGCACCACTCACTACCCCTGGTCAAAAGGCCCCAACAACAGCCCAAAAATCGAAAAACACTGAAAAATATTCACAATCCCATGCCATCCATGCCCTCCATGATGTTTAAATTCAAGACACCCCACAGAAAGACTAGGCCCATGCACCACTCACTACCCCTGGCCATAAGGCCCCAACAACAGCCCAAAAATCGAAAAACACAGAAAAATCAGCACAATCCCATGCCATCCATTCCCTCCATGCTGTTTAAATTCAAGACACCCCACAGAAAGACTAGGCCCATGCACCACTCACTACCCCTGGTTAAAAGGCCCCAACAACAGCCCAAAAATCGAAAAACACTGAAAAATAAGCACAATCCCATGCCATCCATGCCCTCCATGATGTTTAAATTCAAGACACCCCACAGAAAGGCTAGGCCCATGCACCACTCACTACCCCTGGCCATAAGGCCCCAACAACAGCCCAAAAATCGAAAAACACAGAAAAAGCAGCACAATCCCATGCCATCCATGCCCTCCATGCTGTTTAAATTCAAGACACCCCACAGAAAGACTAGGCCCATGCACCACTCACTACCCCTTGTCAAAATGCCCTAACAACAGCCCAAAAAATCGAAAAACACAGAAAATTCAGCACAATCCCATGCCATCCATGCCCTCCATGATGTTTAAATTCAAGAAACCCCACAGAATGACTAGGCCCACACACCACTCACTACCCCTGGTCAAAAGGCCCCAACAACAGCCCAAAAAATCGAAAAACACAGAAAAATCAGCACAATCCCATGCCATCCATGCCCTCCATGATGTTTAAATTCAAGACACCCCGCAGAAAGACTAGGCCCATGCACCACTCAATACCCCTGGTCAAAAGGCCCCAACAACAGCCCAAAAAATCGAAAAACACAGAAAAATCAGCACAATCCCATTCCATCCATGCCCTCCATGATGTTTAAATTCAAGACACCCCACAGAAAGACTAGGCCCATGCACCACTCACTACCCCTGGTCAAAAGGCCCCAACAACAGCCCAAAAATCGAAAAACACTTAAAAAACAGCACAATCCCATGCCATCCATGCCCTCCATGATGTTTAAATTCAAGACACCCCACAGAAAGACTAGGCCCATGCACCACTCACTACCCCTGGGCCCAATGTATGAAAGCTAGGCAAAATGGGTGCAGGCCCGAGAACACTGCCTGCATTCAAAATGGCCCCTTGCCTCCCAGCACATGCCCAGGGCCTGCCTGTACCAGCACTCAAAATGGCCCCCACCCACATGGCCTGTCCCCAAAAACTTAGAATACTAACTATTTGCTTGCCAATGGGGATGGTGTTCCACTTGGGGAACAATCTTTGCTGCCTTTTACATCAGAGTACACTTTGCCCCTTCCTTAGAAGTCGTTCCACATGTATTGAAACAAATACAGAAGGAGTACGGGACAAGACCTGCCCTGGATTTAGGATTGGAACTGATGGGTAATTTTGCCCAAATCTCTGCAATAATGCTGAGTGACATAAAGGGGAAGCAGCAGCAGTCGTGAAACACAGCCACCTAATTGAAACAGCTCCTATCAATAGTGAGCTAGAATTATCGAAGAAACCTATGCTGTATTAGGTAGAGATAATTTAAGAACCACAGCCGGAAAACCACAAATGGCGGTTAGTCCCGACAAAGACAATCAAAGCGAGCACCGGCTTCTTCTAAAAAGAAATGGGAAAAAAAAATAATAATTCAGAAAATAATTCATGATCAAGGGGTGTGTCTCCCTAAATGGAGTCCTCTGAAATGAGGTACAAGCTTAGGAATCGTGATAACATTAGTAAACCTGACAGGTATCAGGACACTGATACACGTTCCTTTCAGGGTTCATCAAAAAGCTCGGAGATGGACTGCATTCAGAACAAAAGCAAGAAGATCGACAAACTACAAAAAGGGAAACACATCGCACTAAAGCGAAATCTCAATTCAAAACGAAGAAAGTAGCTGGCTTGAAAATTAGACTTTCCCATATTACTGAGGACTCAGCTTTAGAACAGAGAATGGGCTTTGACGATGCTAGACAGTGCAACAGAAGTAAAAATAGCTTGCCAGAACCTGAAGTATTGAATGAGCATTTCATGCTGGAAACACCTGATACCAGAGTGAGTGTCGCACATAGATTATATTAATTTACACTCCAAATAGAGGGGGACATCGCAAGAAAAATCAAGGGTCTCTTTTGAGAACATTTGACACTTCGATATGACATACTGCTAGCAGAAAAATATTGGCCGCCTGAATTTGTGATGGATTGCCCAAAAGGGCAAATAGTATTTTTGCCTGCTTTCTCCAACCTCGTTCCAGAATCTTTAAAACATTCATATGCGCAGGAGTGGGCGGTACTGCTAGCTCCTGCATTATAACGCAACAATGTAGGGTGGGACGTGGAGTCTACTCACCAGGAAATCTGATTAAAATGTACTCCAAATCTAATCTAGAGAGAAAGTATCCTATTAAAAATGATGCAAAAAGACAGGTCAAAAAATCTTCCACCAAATTGAATACCAAGGTGTAATTGAGACTTGCACCTAACGATGAATAATCCTCTGTTTCCAGTAATGAAACCTGACAATACATGTTGTCTAGTTTTAGATTACTGACATTTAAACACATGCACACAAACATTTGCAGTTCAAAATGCACATAGTGCCACATTATTGAATAACATGTGAAGAAGAAATACAAAACAACATTAGATATCTCAAATGGATTCTTCACCTAAAATATAGGTCCAGAAAGCAGATCTTTGACAGCCTTTTCTGCTCTCGCCACTCAGCAAAATTTCTGTTGTTTGCCCCAAGGGTATAAGAACAGCCCGGGGCTATTCTCGGCAACAGTGTCAGAAATATTACAAACATGCAATGAGGAGACAGTGTCCTATGTAGATGACATCTATCTGATGGATGATGAGTTTCTTCAACACTTGAGCAGGGTGAACAACATATTTGTGGAATTCCCCAATTTGGGCTACAAATCATATTTTAAGAAATCTAAAATTGCCCATCTCAGTGTCCTATTTTTGGGATATGAACTATCAAGTAAAGGCAAGAGCCTAGCAGCCAACTTTTTACACAAGTGAGCGCTGCTCCAACATCCAAAGACTCTCAAAGGTTTGCAATCCATTTTAGGATTTCTAAATTTTGGTAGAACATACATTCTAGATTTTGCAGAAAGAGTAAAAACTTTCTACAACTTAATCAGACCTGATTTCACACCACATTAGTGGACACAGCAACACACATATACTCTATGTGCAGTTCAAGCTGACATGATAAAATCTAAACATTTGCACACATGTGTAAATTCTACTAACTTGGTGATCCTGGTCGTCCCGGGATTATCAGGATATACTTACCTCACTTCCAATGAAGGTGAGACAGTTCCGATTGCATACAAATCCCATTTATACACAAATGCGATTTGCAGCTAAAGAAATATATTGACCGCAGTACAGACTGCTGTAGTGAGAGAAAGAACATTAGCATTGGGGAAATGCATAATTGTTGTGACTGTGGTACCTAGCTTTAGAAGCTGTCACCAAAGCAAGTATTCCAGATGCAAAAGCACTACATCCAAGATGAATGCAATGGGCTAATTCTCTCACTGCACCAGATGTAGATTACAGATATGATTCTACATTAAAAACAAAGGAATTCCTACAGTAGGAACAAGAATACCCTCTCCGGAATTAAATCTTGCCTCTAGAAAAATATGATTACATCATTTACATTGATGGATCCACTTAGCATGACATAGGAAGTAAATACCAATATAGCATGTGTGATATTGAAGTGACATATGCATGACGGTAAGTTCCATCCCAGAAATAGGACTACGCATAATCTAGGAGATTGTACATCACAATTGGCAGAGCTAAAAGCCCTGATACTGGCAGTATAGTATACGGATCAGGAGTTCCCCCACTGACAGTGTGTGATTTGTTTTAAATGTGTGCAGTCTTACAATGAATATCTTCATTACTGGGGGCCAGAATGGGTTTAGAGATACCAACGGTTGCACAAATAAATATAAATTGTTTTTGGAACAAGTGGCAAAGATGAAAGCATGCCTGCCACGGGCTCAAGTTATGCACAGATTGAGTCATCAACATGTTGGCATACAAGTTAAAGGGAATTCACTGGCTGATGAAGTCGCCTAGGCGATAGTGCAAACTGCTGCCGATAGTGCAATCACTAGTTCTAAGGCAAAGATAGAAAGAGACATACTGATAGCTGTCAACGCCTAAAAGAACGACTCTGCCATTCTGAAGGGCTTTCCACTCAAATATTCCTATAAATTAGATGCAAAAAACACACTTTATTCTCAAATTCCAGGAGTTGGGGAACGAGTAATAACAAACAATGATTGCAGATTAGGGTACTAGATGCACAAGAGGGTCTGGAGTCTGCACATGCAGGAGTCACTGCTACAGTTTCATTACTGAAGCAGCTATTCTGGTGGCCAAGTTTGTAGAAACAAACAATGGCTTATCTCTAATGGTGATACATCTGCCAGCAGTTGAAATGTTCCACCATAGAATGGCCACCATAAAAACCATTACTCATTTCCGAAAGATCTCTTGCATGTGTCTATTTGGATCACTGTGGCCCCTTAAATTCAGACGGGGCTTAAGTACATCTTGGTGGCAGTGGGTTCAAGCTCTACATTTCTATGGGTTTGGCCTCAGTGCTCGGCTTACACTCGAACTGTTATAAAGGATTTGCAAGTCTTTAAAGGGACATACGCAATCTGTGCATTACATTCTGATGAGGCCCTGCATTTAGCTCTCCGGCTTACAAGGAAGCCATGGAAAGTATGGGTGTGGTCTTCCGGTACTCCTCCCCTACCATCCCGAGGGTAATTCACTGGTAGAGAAAAAAAAACGGGCCCTAAAAAATCCTTAACAGCAAGGGTATTAGGTACAGATGGTAGTTGGGTCAATCACCTATAAGGGGTCCAGAGGGCACTGAATAATATGCCAAGAAAAATCCTTGGGAGGACATACTGCCGATAAGATCTTGTTTTGGAAAAGAATGTCGGTACTTGTAATCGATTGTGCCAGCACAGTAGCGGATGTAAAACAATTTGACTTGAATGATTGTTGTGCTGTTTTACAGGAACTTAATGAATTCTGGGCATTACAAAGCAACGTCCAAGTCAAAAGCACAGTCACTGGGCAAGTGAAACCGGCTCCATCAAGACCTGTCTTGGTCTCAAAGGTTGGGGGCCTGGTCAGAGAGAAGATTGTGGACAAGAAGGAGTTTGGGCCATCCTACAGAACACCTGTACCCGTCCTGGCAGTTCAAGGAACATGAACTGTACTTCTTCCACCTCGTGCCGGCAAAAAAGAAAAAAGATTTGTCTCATTAATCTGATCAAACCACACTATGTGGCTGAATCTCAACAGCGGGCTGCGTAGAGTCCTGGGTAGCCGCTGATCTCCTCTTGCTACTATACAGAAAGTTCAGATGGAAAGACTAATAACGTTCCAAGACTCCTCTGCACAAGATGGTGGAGTAGCCAAAAATGGGGTACGTATTACACCTATTGAAATAGAACAACATCCAAATGAAAATGAAACGCAAATTGCAATTTGGCCCAATAATGATCTTTATATCAACGTGCCTTCAAAAGAAGCACCATCCAGTTCTCTAAATACTGCTGAGCTCCCAAAGATAGATCAAACTGCGTCTGGCTACTTCATCAACTTCGATGATTTTTCTTCAGATCCAAGTGAACCTGAGCAAATGCCACACCTCTCTAAAAAAGAACAACTTTAACAATGTTATCACTGGCTAAAAATACTTACTTGGTGTCCCCTTGGCTACACCTTTGGCTCTTAATAGGGATCCTGTTTCCGTTAATTTGAATTGGCATAGTAACTGTCTTTTTCCTATTACTGAATAGACATTACCTCCCACAATGCTCTGCAGTACAACCTGTGAACTTGGTCTTGAAACCTCATATATCATCAAACCCTGAACAAAGAGACTTGTCCCTAGTGAACATTTCAGCAGTTCCAGTACCAGATGGTATAGGTTGGGATAGAGTTTCATATGATGTATTAGGTCCTACTGAACATTTGAAAACTCCACGTGTTTAAAATTTCAATGAATGATTTCATTACCCCAAGTACACTCTCTGATGATTGGGACATTGAGACTGCAAATAATATGTTCTCAGATTAGTACAACCTGCT
Organism: Lissotriton vulgaris; assembly: GCF_964263255.1. Classification (NCBI taxonomy): domain Eukaryota; kingdom Metazoa; phylum Chordata; class Amphibia; order Caudata; family Salamandridae; genus Lissotriton; species Lissotriton vulgaris. Next base: position 1,715,186,143 of record NC_141689.1, on the reverse strand, counting down.
GCCTTTTCTTACAGGAAATTGTGTGAAGAAGATACAGCTGACTGCGACAGTATATATTGTTACCAGCACTATGGTCATCACTTTTTGCACGTTGCTATTGTCCCATGCACTGTAAACACTTACCATCAATGGGAACATTCTCCAACACAATCAAAAAGTATTTCTGCCACCTTCGCACAGAAATGTGCATACTTTTCAGGGTTCAATGCATCAGACCCAATGTGTTCGCATTTTTTTTTGTAATTTAGCATTGCGGCGCCATTTTGTGTACAGGCGCCATTTTGTATCATGATTGAAATCAATCTTTTGTCTATTCTGAGAATCAGCCTTCCCTGAGTTATGTTTCTTCAAAGCTGAGTTTTGCTACACTAATGAATGTACTGTTCTTATTAGTGCAAACCTATCCCTTTAGAAAGATGCTTTCTACCACTTGTGTAGTGGCGGGCACGGGCAGAATGACCTTGATTGGTAGATAGTGTGTGCCCAGCCCCAGAATCGATACTTACTCCTTTGTAATTTATTGTCCATCTGCATATCTCTGGAAAATTCCATGGTGGCCGTGCTAATATTGGTTTAGAAATGGACTTAATATATTGTTATGCTTGCTGATGTCAGTCCCTCTGCAGCACTCCAAGCGACTGGACAGACAGGACTCCGCTCTGAGTGTACTTTGAATAAACTATTATTGGTTTGCATTCGCTACAGTCTGACTGACTCTTCATTTGGTATGGAAGGCTGAGAGGTGGTCGCGAATGACCGAAGTGACCCAAATTGGGTCACTTCCTTCAAATGTCATTCTACTATAAGTTAGTACAGACAAATGCAACTGCGAAGAAAATGATGCTGACAAACACCAAGCTCATATATTAAGTAACTTTTATCTCCCAACAGTCTATGCAAGGTTTTGACTATTGGAGGGCCACAATAGACAAAAAGTCCAGATGAGGAACGAAATATTGGCAGATTCAGAGAACGGAGGCTTTATTTAGAGTTTGCCTCATACCGTTACAGATAATATTCCTGAACAGAACAGTGCAAGAGACTACCTGCTACGGGTTTGCAAAAATAAAAGACATGAAAATACCACGCACCCCCTTACCCATATCTATTGTAGGTATATCAAATGACGCACTGATTAGTGAGGAGGTACTGGGTATATACAGAATGTACATACAATTATTCAGCTCCTGATTGGAACGGATAAGTGCTTACGTTCTGTTGAACATTAACGTTGTGGTCACAATTGAATTAATATGGAGTATACACTTTCTTGGGATGCAGCTTTCAGTATGAGCTAAATAATTATGGGTTGGAGCCTTTTAGTGGTCGAATAACACATTGTTTCTTCATACCCAAAGATCACTTTGGTAATACAAAGACAAAACGCATTTTTTATTTTATTCTGTTCATCTTTATGCCATTCATCACATAGATTTGAGTGATTTATGTCTTTCTTTTCAAAGAATTGGAATAACCATTTTTTTTTTGAGTTCTCCATTTTTATACACCAAGAAGGGTATTTGAGTGGGGTGCTCGTATGGCAGACAACAATACATGGTGCTTAATTGTAATTTATCTTAATGAAAATACTTCTGGAGCTTTTCCTTATTTGTTATTATTAGTTTTCAAGAAATTAGAGACAGCAGATCTCTTTTTTGCAACTATGGCGTGAATTTATGGCATAAAAACTTTTTTCAAGTTAGGATGCAAGGTCTTACAAGCATAGGCAATAAAATGTACTTACCATAGTTTCTTTTACTCAACTAATGCTGCGTGTAGAGAAGATGTTTTGTATGTAGGGAGCAATACCATACAAAGGAATATGGGGCACCATCTATGAAAAAATCTGAGTAAATATGTTTTTGACTATATTGTATGAACTACTTAGATGTTACATCTGATTTTGCCATGCTTATGAGGTAATTATGCTCTACATATAAATTGTGTACCATACTTTTTGTCTCAGGTTTTTCATGTAATGATTAGGTGTATCTTATTACTTATCGATACATTATCTGTAGTCTTTTTACTAAAGTCATGCTTTATGTGTATATTTTTTAACAGCCCTGAAGAAGTAACTTGTACATGTGCATCGTAATGAAGATTTATGCATAAAGAAAAGAAAGAGGATACAGACGCCATAAGAATAATGCTGCGTGTAGAGAAGATGTTTTGTATGTAGGGAGCAATACCATACAAAGGAATATGGGGCACCATCTATGAAAAAATCTGAGTAATTATGTTTTTTACTATATTGTATGAACTACTTAGATGTTACATCTGATTTTGCCATGCTTATGAGGTAATTATGCTCTACATATAAATTGTGTACCATACTTTTTGTCTCAGGTTTTTCATGTAATGATTAGGTGTATCTTATTACTTATCGATACATTATCTGTAGTCTTTTTACTAAAGTCATGCTTTATGTGTATATTTTTTAACAGCCCTGAATAAGTAACTTGTACATGTGCATCGTAATGAAGATTTATGCATAAAGAAAAGAAAGAGGATACAGACGCCATAAGAAAAAAATTGCTGTGTTGGCATTTTCTATTCAAGAAGTATCTGCTTGATTTTTTATTTAAATGTGCTTTATGCTTTATAAGAGAACAGTTCTTTATCAGATTGTATTTACATAAAGTAACTGTGCTCCTCTACTCTTGTATTTTTGCATCTCAAATAACATCACTGATGACATCATCCAGTAATTGTGTGTGTTTTCTAAATGTTTTTATGTATTAAACGTATTTGCTAAGGTACCACAAAGGGTTAAATTAGTATACTTTAAATCCTACTAATGAGTTATTCCTTTTTTAACATAGTTTATGTGAGTCACCGCCTCACTGTGTGTATCTGTGTGTGAGTGAGTATCTGTGTGACTGTACAGGTGTGTGAGTGGCTGTATGGGAGCATAAGTTGGGTGGCTGAGTATCTTTGTGGATGAGCAAGTGGCTGTAGAGTGGCTGTATGGGTGAGTGAGTGAGTAGGTATCTGAATGGCAGTATGAGTGAGTGACTGGGTGTGTAAGTGGCTGCATGGGTGAGTGAGTAGCTGTTTAAGTGAGTCTTTGGTTAATTGAGTTGGTGTGTGTGTGGCTGTATGTAAGAGCGATTGTCTGTGGGATTGGCTGTATGGGTGTGGGATTTGCTGTGTGAGTTGTATGAATGTGTGAATGAGAATGAAAATGGTTGTTTTGATGTGAGTGAGTGTGTGAGTGGTTGTATGGGTAAGTGAAGGGCTCTGTTGAGAGGCTGTATGGTTGAGTGAGTGGCTGTAGGAGTAGCTATATAGGTGAATAACTGAGTATGACAGTAGCTTTAAGGGTAGGTGTATGGCTGTGTGAGTGGCTGTATGGATGAGTGACTCATTGTATGATCAGGCTCTATGAGTGAGTGAGTTGGTGTGTGAGTGGCTTTATCAATAAGTGTAGCGACAGGGTAATTTTAGTCTATTTTTAGACTAGTGGTGACTAAAATTTACTACCATTTCAGTCCTAGTTGCATTTGCGTTTATTTGTAGGGCTTAACTATGTGTTTTGACAGGGTTTAGTGCCTTTTTCCGTTCTCTCGGGCCTACAGGCATTTGCAAGGTAAAGGTAATGTTTAGAATTCATCCTGTTGTTCGATAGAGAGGAACTGGTCAAGACTGGCCCTTATCGAAGGAATGTGTTTGTCTCCCCGGCTCTAGACGCAATACGCAAGTGGCCACTGCGGAGGGTGAAGGGGCCCGGGGACTGGTACAGGAATTCGATGGGAGTCGTCCTAAGGCCGGAATTTTATATTGTCAAGAAGCGAGTAGAGTAGAGAGAAAGAGCAACGTGTGGAGAAGACCGAAGAAGTTGGTCCGAAGGCTGGTGCATAGAGATTGATACCATCAGCTAATCGAAATCCTGAAGTGAAGAAGGAGAGTGATCGAAAGTCCTGTAGTGGCATCATACAGGAGTAGCAGAGACTAAGACCAGAAGAGGGTTCGAGTATTCTGGAACCATGGCAGCGTAGACAATGCATAGCGGTGCAGACGTGTATTCGTGAGCCATAGAGAAGAGAGCAGAGTCCCAAGTGCATAGAAGAGAACGAGAGAGAGGGATCAGCTCCGCTGCCGAGATGGAAAGACACACGTCTAAGGTGAGGCGTTCTGAGCTTAGTGTAGAATACATTTAACTATTCATCTTCATTCCCCTTTTTAGGTTATATGTATCAACTAACTTAGTTTATTTGTCTTTTGCTCATTTTGTCATGTTTGATTGTAGAATAAAGATTTAATGACCAAGATCTTAGAATGTTGTTTTCATGAATGAGAATAACCTTTCCTTTTAACTAGGTGCTGACATACAGAAGGATGGGATATGCCTTTCTGCAAAGGTAACTGATGATTGGGGAGAGTGTGAACTTCATTTGGGAAATAACTCTTAAAGGTGAACCCCTATTAGTTATTCCTATTAGTGAAGATCGTCGGGTGACGTTAAAGATATCGTCGGGTGACGTTAAAGATATCGTCGGGTGACATTAAAGAGATCGTCGGGTAACGTTAAAGATATCGTCGGGTGACGTTAAATATATCGCCGGGTGACGTTAAAGAGATCGTCGGGTGACGTTAAAGATATCTTCGGGAGACGTTAAAGAATATAAAATGAGGTAAGTATAGGATGAGATATGAAACCCATTAGGTATTAGTGATATGTTTGACTATACAGGCATGTAAATAGCTTCTTTTCACTTTCTCAGGTGAGTATTCTAGGTGTCTTGTAAATAGTGGCCTGAGAAGAGTGTCGTTACGTGACGACTGGGTTAGCCACGGATGGTGAGCTGCCTGTCATAAGAATCCGGTCGTTACACTTGGCGTCACGAACAGTTTTTGATTGAAGGGTGCGGGTATTCCTTCATGATTCTGTATGAGGGTCCCTTGGTTCTCGCCGTGAAAGGTTTTGTATATATGTTATATTGATTTTATATTTCTTGTTTGTTTTTGTGTGTTTCTTGAGATTGCATGATGTTTTCAAAAAAATCAAAATCGTCTTTTCAATTGCCTTTGGAAATTCCAGGTTAGGAGTCAACTGCTTATGAAGCGCTTGCTCATGAATGGGCTAATTCTACTGGTTTGAGTGAAAACTGGAATTCATGTTTGGAGGATACTGAGCCAGCTCAGGTGATTGCATGTTCCGGTGGCAAAAGGCGAAGAGCTTCCCATATTGGGACGTAGAGGTTGGATTTTATTGAATGTGTACAGGTTTGTACATGAGAAATGTTCTCGATTACAGCATGAGAATAAATCCTTTGAAGAACAAGTTGTTCCGATTCAAAATGATGTTACTCTTTTACAATGTCAAAATAAATTGCTTGCTGACAAGTTAGAAACGTATCAAACTGTAGCCGAAAGGCTGCTGTGCGCATTGCGAAATACAAGTATCGACACAGACGTGGTAGAGTTAACACCAGGAAGGTGCGTATGGTTGTTGCAAAGACAGGGCTCGATTGGAACCCATGACGAATGGGATGGTGATATTTGGAACTCGTCTGATTCATTTTCTTCGGCTGAAGAGAATGCTGCGCGTGCGCCTTCTCGCACTAGACATCGTTATGACTCTAAAGACCGTACTGAAATTTCTGCTCAACCAATTTATCGACGTAAATTGCAGGGAAATCCTAATGCTCCCCAGGGAATCTCTCTTGACATCTTAGAGGATTATACTCAACAAGAATTAAATGACATTTTGGATAGGTTCCGGCAGAAGTCGGGTGAATCCTTGCTTACTTGGATGGTTCGCCTTTTTGATTTAGGTGCCTCAGGTATCTCGTTGGATACAGGTGATGCTGTGAAATTTTGTACTTGGAGTTCTGATCCTACTGTTCAGGAATCTTTTCGTAATTACAATAGCGATGATCAGACTAATTTGTTGCAGTTAGCCGTACAGGGTTGTAATCACAAATACCCTACTGAATCTGATTGGCCTCTTAATGAGAAACCATGGTATACTTTGAGAGATGCTTCTCAGTGATTGAAGGAAGAGGTTATGAAAACCGCAATCTTTTTGGGTACGGCGAACAGGTTAATGGATGGCTTACTCAATACTTCCGTGAGAAACAGAATCATTCGTACTTCTCCTCCTGCGTACAAGCAGGTAATGATGACTCTATTAATCAATCAGACTGGTAATACCTTGGCTGAAGTGATTGAGGCTGTGCGTGAACTTGGTGAGTTGGGTGAGTGGATTAAACCTGAACGACAGTCTCGACCGGAAGGTTGCACTAATGATTTCAGATTTTCTAGACGTGACATGTTTCAAGCTCTTGTGAAGGATGGTGTGAAAGCTGATGACTTTCATGATTTACTGAATAATATTTTATGGGCTATGTTTTGCAAGCGTGGCCAGGACCAGAAGGAAGGAGCTAGAAAGGTCCTTAAACAAGACTTTGATGTTAACCGTTCCGATGGTAGTGGTGATGATGTTATGCCGCGTCGAGAGAGAGGCAGAGAGAGAGGGAGAGAGAGAGAGTAGAGCAGGACACGAGATGACTCGTCTCATTCCAGAAGGGAGCGAGAGAGAGATAGAGAGGAGAGAAGAGATCAGTCTATATGCAGAGATGAGAGAGAGAGAGATCGATCCCCAGAGGTGAGATTGAGAGACAAAAGATCACGATCCCTTGAACGGAGATCACAATATTTTTCAAATGACAAAAACCCTTTTCTTGAAGAGATAGGGTATGATCGAGAGGCGACATTACCCAAACGATATGGGAGTCTTTATCCTGATTTGTCTTGGGCGACAGAACACAGTAAACAAGACTAGGAAGTAGGTCATGCTCCAGTCCAAAATTGGGCTCATAGAGATTACAGGCCTTATGTAGATATTGAGATTTATTGGAGACATCGAAATATACAGAGGGGCCGAGCATTAGTGGATACTGGAGCGGAGGCCACTCTAATTTCTGGAAATCCCAAAAAGTTTAAAGGACAAGATTATACGATTACTGGATTAGGTGGTAAAGAAACCCCGCAGTGCAAACTAAACTTGAAATGAGAATAGGTAGGAATCCCTGAAAAGAGTATCATGTATTGGTGGTACCTCTTGATGAATATATAATTGGAATTGACATTTTGAAAGGTATGACATTGCATTTAGATGACGGATGTTACAAATTTGGACACAAGCATTATATATCAACAAAGCCTGTGAGAGTCGGATGCTTAAAAATGCCTCCGATTAAAATTCCCCAAGCCACGAAGGTGGTTTCAATTAAACAATACCGTATTTCTGGTGGGCACGATGAAATCAGTGCTACCATTCAAGACCTGATGGATGCAGGAGTGGTAATTCCCATTACTTCTGCCTGGAACAATCCTGTTTGGCCGGTACGCAAAAGTGATAATTCTTGGAGCATGACTGTTGATTATCGAGAATTAAACAAACATACACCTTCTTTGACTGTTGCAGTCCCTGATGTTATTACTTTAATTGAAAGAATTCAGAAACATTCAGGTACATGGTATGCATCCATTGACATTGCTAATGCTTTCTTTTCTATTCCAATTGCTCCCGAATGTCAAGAACAATTCAGTTTTACCTGGAATTGTCGTCAAATGACGTTTAGAAGTCTTCCCCAGGGCTATGTACACAGTCCGACAATTTGTCATAGAATAGTAGCAGAGCATTTAGATGAGGTGACAGTAGATCCAAAGATTCAGGTGTGTCATTACATAGATGATTTACTAATTCAAGGTGAGACACAAGATCAGGTGCGAATACAGTTAGAACGAATCGTTGCACATTTACAAAGCAAAGGCAGGGAAATCAATCCTGATAAATGGCAGGGTCCAGCGCAACATATGAAGTTCTTAGGTATTCATTGGCATGAAGGAAATCGTGAAGTAATTCCACAAGTAAAACAGAAAATTGCAAAATTTGCAGTCCCTAAAAACAGAAAAGAAGCACAAAGATTCATTGGTTTATTTGGCTTTTGGCGTCAACACAGTCCACATTTGAGTCAGATTCTGGCCCCTTTGTACAAAGTTACATATAAAAAAAGAATGCGTTTGAATGGAACAGAGCACAACAAGATAAAGTTTGACTTGGCGAAAGAAGCGATTCAGCATGCTTTGGATTTGTGGCCAGTGCGTGATGGTGATGTGGATTTGAATGTATCTGTACAAGATATGTGTGCAAATTGGAGCCTATGGCAAAAGCAGGGTAGAACTAGAGTGCCTCTAGGTTTTTGGACTAAAAAGATACCTAACGCTGGCGAGCGTTATACACCTTTTGAGAAACAGTTGCTTGCATGCTATTGGGCTCTGGTGGATACCGAGCAATTAACATTAGGACATGATGTGATTTTGAGACCAGAAATTCCAATAATGCAGTGGGTTTTGAGTTCGCCGAAAACTCATAGAATTGGCCTTGCTCAGGAAGTGAGCATCATAAAATGGAAGTGGTATATACAAGATCGGGCTCGCGTGGGCCCAAACGGGGTTGCAATGTTGCATGAGAAAGTGGCGCAGGCGCCGATGGAAGAGAGTGAGAAAGATTTATCTGTTCCTATAGTACAGGAATCTCCTGTTAAGTGGGGTATGACGTTCAATGATCTGTCCGTGGGGGATAGAAAACATGTATGGTTTACGGATGGTTCAGCCAGGTACATAGGAGAGAAGAGACATTGGAAAGCAGTCTTGTATAATCCCACGACTCAAAAATTGTTGAGCACTACTGGTGAAGGGCGAAGTAGTCAGTTTGCAGAATTATATGCTGTAAACCAAGTTCTAAAACAAGAATTGCAAGGAACATGTCATATTTTTACTGATTCATGGTCAACTGCAAATGGGTTAGTAGTCTGGTTACCTACATGGCAGTCCCACAATTGGATGGTTCAATACAAGACTATTTGGGGTAAGGAACTGTGGCAAGAGATTTGTGAGTTACTTCCTCAGAGCAATGTAACCGTGTTTCATGTTGATGCTCATAAGCCTATTTGTTAAAAGGTAGGGCCGATTTCGACCGATAACCTTTAAGTATTTGCCCAGCGTTAGCCGCCTCTCATACCATTCGAATTTATCAAACAAAGAGGCAGGCGCTGGAGACTGGAAAGCAGGAAACAGGAGTTTATTCTGACGGAGCAGAACACATCAAATCAGACAACAGGGTATATTCTTGAGGTGCTCTAAACGCATCTCTGAGGCCTGGCCTCTTATACACAGGTTTATGGTCTTTATTACAGTTTATTACATGTGGCACATTCCTGCAAATACTTTGAAGTACGGAAAGACATCCTCGGAATCCCCGCTTCAAGCCCGTTCCCACACACATTTACAGTAGAAGTCCCCACCCGATCTCAGTAGGTAATGACTGTCGCCCAGCTGGACATTCCGCCGGTTCCCGGAACGTGTGTGGTTGATCGGATCTCATGGGGTGGGGGCTTTGATCAGTCGCAGATCCTTTGAAGAGGGGCAGCTTCCTACTGTAGGGGGCAATAAACTGTATCCGCAGGGCCAGGTGGTGGCCTGGGATCGGGCCGGACAATCAGGCACAGAGGAAGGGGGTTTATCATAGGATGTGTGATCATGAATGGGATGAAGGGAGGTGTTTAGCTGGGTACGGGATGTGGCTCCGAGGCAGGGTTGCGCTGAAGGGGAGGTTTATGGCCCAAGCATGTAAGAGCGGGGGCTGTCAGCGTGCGGGGGATGCTTGCGAGGTTAGAGGGAGAGAGAGAGAGACGCGCTGGCTATCGGCAGTGGGCAGAGAGGCCATGGCATTCAAAATGGCTGCTACTTACGCGCACATATGAGCCTGAAAAGGGACAAGGTGGCGTTGATAATGTTGATGTCGCAAACTAGATTTTAACATATTGATTGACTTGACAAGCTATTTAATAACATTGCAGATGAGAAATCTAAAATTTCTGAAGCAATGGTGGACCAACAACTTTCTGATTTGGAAGGATTGGCGAAGTGGGCCCACCAAAAAGCAGGACATTTTGGAGAGAAAATTACTAGCAGGTAGGCTACTGATAGAGGCATTCATATTCCTCTTGATTTGATTAAAACAGCAATACTTCAATGTCCCATATGCCAACATTCCCGACAGAGAGAAGTGCCTAGAATAGTGAAAGGCCAGTTACATCGAGGTAAATCCCCCGCACAAATTTGGCAGATTGATTACATCGGTCCTTTACCCATGAGCAAAAATTGGCAATATGTTTGTACTGTTGTTGATACTTACAGTGGTTTCCTAATCGCTTTTCCATGCAAGAGAGCTACTCAGATAAACACTATGAAGACATTGGATTTGATTACATTATATTATGGTACTCCACTTCAGGTGCAGTCTGACAATGCCTCCCATTTCAAAGGACGCCTGGTACAAAATTACTGTGCAGAAAATAATATTGACTGGGTATTCCATATTCCTCATTACCCACAGGCCTCAGGTCTGATCGAGCGGATGAATGGATTGTTAAAAGACCAGTTGTGCAAATTGTCAGATGGTACCTTAAAGAACTGGAGAGATCATTTATCAGATGCTTTAATGATTTTGAATAACAGACCTTATTTGTATGCAAATTCTCCTTTAATGCGTTTATTCCCTCCTTACATTGATGTTCAACCAAATTCAGTTAAAAGCACAGTTTCTTATTGGGAAATTACCCCCGGAGCTTTGGCTCCACATAGAGCTACTCCTGGATCTGCAGGATTAGACCTGCATTCTCTGAAAACGACTGTTCTAAAAATCAACAATATTGTGATAATTGAAACAGGAATTGGTGTTCAAATACCAGCAGTACATTTTGGGTTGATTGCCCTGAGATCTGGTTTAGCTTTAAAAGGCATCCAGGTGCTTGGTGGAGTAATTGACAGTGATTACCAAGGAGAAATAAAAGTCATCCTGTTGAATAGTGGCGATTCTGAGATCACAATCCAGAAAAATGATCGAATCGCTCAATTGGTCATTATGCCTGTTTTCAGTGGCGTGATTCAAAAGAGCACCGCTCCAACTCTGTTAACAATTCGTGGAACCGGTGGATTTGGTTCAACTGACACTCCTGGAGCTAGAGTGTGAGTGCAGTCGCCAAATAATCCCCCCGAACAGGCCGAATTTATAGCAACAGGATCAGATAATACTATTTTAGTGATGAGGCCAAAGTAGGAAAGCTGGGATGTAGTCCGAGCTGATAAATGTTATCTGCGAGAATTAGTAATGCCTCTCCTTTTGTTGCAGATAATTGCCTGGATTGTTGCTGCCGGATGTGTCATCGTTGGACTCCCTTTGGTCTGCTGCGACGAGAGTCAAGAGAGCGCGCAGGACCGGATCCATGACAGAGCACGTCGTTCCATTGCTTCGTGGGATATCACCTCTACCTTTTGGACACATTTAGCTACCACGATAGATAATTCTACACATTTTTGTCTAGCATCCATGAGATCGGTTAATGATCTCCTCACAACGTGCCTAGTGGCTGTCCCAATCTCAACAGCCTCCTTATTGCATTTCTTTAATGTATCTGAAGTCTATCCTACATTTATCCATTCTGACATTTCCGCATATGATTATTGTGTGTCGTGCACCGTTCTGAGTGAACCGGAACCCCCTTTGACTTTTCAAATTTCAACATATAATATCACAGAAAGTGATATCTGTTATTCCATGACCTGCGATCCTAAATATATAGGCAAATGTGCCCAATTACCATTAGAACATTCAAGCCCATATTCCTCCCATGAAAGAATTTTATGTGTCACCAGGACTCCTGCTGCTTGTGTTTCAATCCACAATTCTATGAGCTTCAAACGTTTTATAGTAACTCGTATTCATTATTATCATGTGTTATTACCGTCTGGATGGCTCTTTTCTGTGGCAATGTGTCCTGGTCCTATATTCCTGCAAATATTTCTGAGGTCCATGCGCTTTAACGCGCTTAAGTCTTTTAAAGTTTTCTTCTGATGAGGCTGCGCCATCCCGCATAGTGCGTGATGCATCTCCACTTTTAAGAGACTGTGATTCTTCTTTACATTTATTTTCTAAAACTGAATATCTCAGTTTTGCTGCTTCTATTATTGGTGTTCCTGCACTATCTGTTTACAATGCTAAAACTATAGGCAAACTTGCTTGCTGGATGGTAAAATCCCTGAATAATACTTCTGCTATTTTAACTGACTTATTATCAGACAGTCAAGGCGAGCGCTGTGCTATTTTACAGAATAGAGCTGCATTAGATTATTTACTACTAAAACATGATCATGGCTGTTCAGATTTTGAGGGCCTATGTTGCTTCAATTTATCAGATCATTCTAAATCTATTAGATCTCATCTTAATAAGTTACATGAGCTGACACAAGAAGGTAGGGAACATTTAGATGCAGGGTGGTTTGATTGGCTTTTTAGTTGGCTGCCAGATTTCCACTCTTTACGCCAGATATTGGGTGGCATTTTTATAGTAATTCGTTTTTTGATTATTATTTGCTGTTGTATTCAATGCATACCATCCTTTCTCCGGATGTTTCTCCCCGAGTTATGGCTAGGTCTTTTAGTATTGTTTCCTATTATTCCTCAACTGTTATACATCCTGTTTGAATTCCCCTTTTATTTTGGACTTTCAATGCTAGTATATTTCGTCAGGAGTGGAATGTAGCGACAGGGTAATTTTAGTCTATTTTTAGACTAGTGGTGACTATAATTTACTACCATTTCAGTCCTAGTTGCATTTGCGTTTATTTGTAGGGCTTCACTATGTGCTTTGACAGGGTTTAGTGCCTTTTTCCATTCTCTCTGGCCTACAGGCCCGAAAGCTAGAGAGAAGCCATTTTGTATCTCTGCCTCGGCTGTCTGAGGCGTTTGCAGGGTAAAGGTAATGTTTAGAATTCATCCTGTTGTTCGCTAGAGAGGAACCGGTCAAGACTGTCCCTTATCGAAGGAATGTGTTTGTCTCCCGGGCTCTAGACGCAATAAGCAGGTGGCCACTGCGGAGGTCGAAGGGGGCCGGGGACTGGTACAGGAATTCGGTGGGAGTCGGCCTAATGCCGGAATTTTCCATAGAGAAAGTGAGCTCTATATTATCAAGAAGCGAGTAGAGTAGAGAGAGAGCAATGTGTGGCGAAGACCGAAGAATTTGGTCTGAAGGCTGGTGCATAGAGATTGATACCATCAGCTAATCAAAATCCTGAAGTGAAGAAGGAGAGTGATCGAAAGTCCTGTAGTGGCATCATACAGGAGTAGCAGAGACTAAGACCAGAAGAGTGCTCGAGTATTCTGGAACCATGGCAGCGTAGACGAGGCATAGCGGTGCAGACGTGCATTCGTGAGCCATAGAGAAGAGAGCAGAGTCCCAAGCGCATAGACGAGAACAAGAGAGAGGGATCAGCTCCGCTGCAGAGATGGAAAGACACATGTCTAAGGTGAGGCGTTTTGAGCTTAGTGTAGAATACATTTAACTATTCATATTTATTCCCCTTTTTAGGTTATAGGTATCAACTAACTTAGTTTATTTGTCTTTTGCTCATTTTGTCATGTTTGATTGTAGAATAAAGATTTAATGACCAAGATCTTTGAATGTTGTTTTCATGAATGAGATTACTTTTCCCTTTAACCAGGTGCTGACGTACAGAAGGATGGGATATGCCCTTCTGCTAAGGTAACTGATGATTGGGGGAGAGTGTGAACTTCATTTGGGAAATCACTCTTAAAGGTGAACCCCTATTAGTTATCCCTATTAGTGTAGATCGTCGGGTGACGTTAAAGATATCGTCGGGTGATGTTAAAGATGTCTTCGGGTGACGTTAAAGAGATCGTCGGGAGACGTTAAAGAATATAAAATGAGGTAAATATAGCATGAGATATGAAACCCATTAGGTATTAGTGATATGTTTGACTATACAGGCATGTAAATAGCTTCTTTTCACTTTCTCAGGTGAGTATTCTAGGTGTCTTGTAAATAGTGGCCTGAGAAGAGTGTCGTTACGTGATGACTGGGTTAGCCACGGATGGTGAGCTGCCTGTCATAAGAATCCGGTCGTTACAATAAGTTAGTGGTTGTGTAAGTAATTGTATGGGTTGTGTGAGTGTGTGAGTGGGCATCTGAGAAGTTATATGGGATGTGAGTGGTTCTGTAGATGATGCCATCAGTGATGTTATTTGAGATGTCACCAGTGATGTCATCAGTGATATTACTGACCATGTCATGAGTGATACAATATGTGAGGTCATAAGCAGTGCATTGTGGGGCATCAGTTATAGTTAGTTCAAGTACCTATATCTGCTGAATTTAACTGTTTTAGTATGAGCCTAACTCTAAGGTCCCTGTAACTTTGTTTTTTCAGTGAATTTCTAAGGTTTTAAAACAGGATCTTCCTCCTAACTATAAAATCCCTGCAACCTTAGTTTTTTAGTAAAATTCTATGTTTTTTAAAATTCTATTTCCTAACTATAATGTCCCTGTAACCTTTGATCTTTTTTAAAGTGAATTTGCCAGTTTTATTAATTTCCTAGCTTTAACTAACCTTTGACACTGAATGTGAGAGTGTGTGCATGAGTGTTTCAGTGGGTGTATGAGTGTCTGAGTACGTTTGTAAGAGGGTGTGAGTGAGTATGACTGGGGCTATAATTGGGGATAGGAGTGTCTGAGTGGGTGCATGAGTGAATGGGCCTGTGAGTGGCTGTGAGAGAGACTGAGTTGATCTGTGAGTGGGTGCATGACTGCTTGAGTGGGTTCTGTCTATTTTCTGTAGGCATGGGCAGGGGTCACAGAGTTTAACTTCACAGAATTATATGCAGAGTTGCCAAACACCTCCACCAAATTCTATGGATCTCTGTGAGTGGGCAGAGTATTTCTTGTCACCCCTAATGAAGTTCCCTTTGCTGCTGAGCATAGTTGGGGGCCAATAATCCCCATTGTTACCACAAGTAAGTCCCTACTAACAAGATTGCTGAGACCTCATGAGGGGCCCGCCACCTTTCTCAATCACTCTGCAAACATGCCTCCTGGTGCACTACTGGTTGGAGTATGACTTCCCTTTGGCTGCTAAGGGTTGTGGGTAGCCAAGAACCCCTGTAAGTTCCCTAGAGCAGGATTTCTGAGACCTCATCAGAGGACCTGCCCCCTTTCTCAGCCACTTTGCAAATGCACCTCCTGGAGTACTACAGGTTGGGGGATGGACAACCATGGCTGCTGAGAGTCATTGAGGGCAAAGAACACCCATTGTCGCTACCAGTTAGTCCCACACAGTGTGATTGCTGAGACCTCGTCAAAGACCTCCTGGCACACTACTGGTTAGTTGATGAAGTTCCCTTGGCTGATGAGAGTCATTGGAGGCCAGGAACCCCTAAAGTTGCCGCAAGTAGGTCCCCCACAGTGGGCTTATTGAGACCTTGTTGGAGTCCCACCCCTTTTCAACCACTCTTCAAACTTGCCTCCTGATGCATTACATTTTAGGGAATGAAGTCTAGGGGTGAGCGCACCAGTAATCTTCGCTCTGCATGAGGTTGGCAGAGTTTTTGCTGAACTCCGCTCCCTTAGCGGAGCGTGGAGTGGCAAATCTGGGCAGACAGAGTGGAGTTTACCACCCACCCCTACTTTTCTGCATGTTTCTTCTCGCTTCTGACTGTTATTTTGCCTCTTTCTGCTCATTGTTGACATTTATCTTGCCTCTCTCTACTAGTTTCTGACCTTTATTTTGCCACTGTCTTCTAATTTCTGTCCTTTATTTTACCTATCACTGCTCGGTCTAACCTCAATTTTGCCTCCTCTGCTCAATTCTGACATTTATTCTAACACTTGTTGTTCGTTTCTGACCTCTATTCTGCCTCTTTCTGCAAGTGTTTGACCACTATTTTGCCTCTTTCTGCTCAGTCCTCACCTTAATTTGACCTCTTTCTGCTCGTTTCTCACCTCTATTTTGCCTCTTTCTGTTCATTTCTAACCTCTATTCTGTCTCTTCAGCTCATTTCACACCTCTATTTTGCCTATTTCTGCTCGTTGCTAACTTTCATTTGACCTGTTTCTGATCATATCCGACATGAATTTTGTCTCTTTCTGATCATTTCTCACCTTTATTTTGCCTCTTTCTGCTTGTTTCTCACCTTTATTCTGCCTCTTTATACTCGTTTCACACCTTTATTTTGGCTCTTTCTGCTCTTTTTTACCTTTATTTTGCCTCTTTCTGCTCGTTGTTGATCTTTATTCTGCCTCTTTCTGTTCGATTCTCACCTTTATTTTGCTTCTTTCTGCTGTTTGCTGACCTTTATTAAGCCTCTTTCTGCTTGTTTCTGACCTTTATTCTGCATCTTTCTCCTAATTTCTCCACTTTATTTTGCCTTTTTCTGCTTATTTCTCTCCTTTATTCTGCCTCTTTCTGCTCATTTCAAACCTTTATTTTGCCCCTTTCTGCTTATTGTTGACCTTTTCTCTGCATCTTTCTGCTCTCTTCGCACATTTATTTTGCCTCCTACTGCTCATTGCGAACCTTTATTCTGCCTCATTCTGCTCATTTCTGACATTTTTGCCTTTTTCTGCTTGTTTCTTTCCTGTATTTTGCTTCTTTATCATCTTTTTCCTGGGACGTGGGGGGAGTCTCAAAGCCCCTGCTGTCGTTCCCAGCACCCTTCCTCCTGGGGAGCCAACATTGCTCTCACACAGAGGGATCTGCTAAACATGCAGCTTCCTGTCTGTCAGAACAATCCTTTCATTGGTTTCCCTGCCCGCTTGACAGGGGGCACGGAAACAGATGAAAACTCTGCTCTCAACCAGAGGGAGCAAAACTTGGTATGGACTCCCAACATTAGGGCCAAGCCACTGACCTAGTAATAAACAGAACAATTGCCAATACTGTTAACCTAAATATCTATAATTTGTCACAGCACATTGGAAAGAAACCGAATGTGGGTTCAAAGACTAGCGATTCTGTCTGAATAAATCATTATTTATTTCATTCACTTGAAATGCATTTGTCAATTATTAAATGAAACTATACAAATTTTTGGATCCCTACGGTCAAAGACATTATATACACAAAACAATAAATAAAACTGTACATATTCCAAAATGTTACAAAAGCATTCAGTATTCCCATTCAATCCACACATTCCACATTCAACTGGTCACTCTCACACTCATGGAAAACAATTATCTATTTACATTTACCAATCCCATCACAATGTACAAAACACCATAGATCAGACTTTTTATATTTATATGATCAAGGAGAAATGAGGAAATTATTTTAGGTTCTTATGGCGTATAAACAAACGGTCTACGCATTTCGAACTCCAAATTGGTTGGGAGTACTCATCAGGACCTCATAACTGTGGAGAGAACAAAAGAGTCTATTATAGCTGCCCTTTGCTTCTTGATCATGAAACTACCACTAACAACCTAAGCTGCCACTTCTTACCTCCTACTGTAGAGGAGCTTCAGAAATCGACCCGACGTGGGACACTGTAGTAAAAACAGACCAATAAATCACTATCACTTGACCCCACAAAACCAATTGCAACCAATTGCCAATCCACCGCAATAGAAGCCCATATACTCACAATTTGGCCCAGGTCGTGCAGAATATGAAAATGCAACAAAGTCGCAGTCTCTTAATGGCCTTTTCAGTGAAAAATCCTGCATGTATAAAACATGAGGGAAGTACTTGTAAAAACCAAGTCTAACCGATAGAAAAAACAATTGCATGTCTGCCCGTGGCACACCCCGTGGGTCTCAGGCACCAGTATATTCTATTCGCCCAAGCAGAGTGGCTAAAAACTACATTTCCCATCATCATAAGTGAGTCAGGAGGCGTCGTTTTAATCAGTACCGGCGCACACATGGAAGCAGCAGAATGAATGCGAGCACATCCCGCGGCCAGAGAAGCACGCGTAGCTCTACCTCCGTAAAGTAAGATATTGGTCGAATTAGGTCCTACAAGCATTCCGGCACTCATACCCCATGGTGCCGATATACTCACGTGGCCACCGCCTCCACACTTACTCCAAGTAAGTGAGTCTTGTCTACCCCCGTGATTTTGACCGCATATACGAGAGAATAAACTGCCTCAATGTCGATCGCTACCCTCTCGCCTTCGCCGCATTTCTCTTTAGTGTAGAGCCAATTGTTTATATATGTTCTCTCAGGACTGGCTCTTTATTAATGGGATAATGATAGGGCGAGTAAATACGTTAACGCTTTCTGCTGAACAGGATCTTTGACCTCTCATCTGACAACCTTCGCTCCTCCTGCTTTGATACGTGGTCTTTAACATAAGTACAGCCTAATCTTAGCGCTTAAATTCAAAATTGATGTTTCTAGAAATTCGCCATAGAACTGAAAAGAACTGTTCAAATATCTACGAGGCTCATAACCTCCTATTCTTCTTTAGTCTCTCTCTTAAAGCCAAAAAAACGATCTATGAAAGCTCTTTCATGTGGGGAAACACTTATGTGCTACCATTCTGTGCATCAATAATGTTTTGCTCGAACTCAACAAAAACGTGATGATAATATCCATGTTTAATTACAAATTACCACTAAAGATATGGAATGACCAATGTTTGAAATTTGTGAATCATGCACTGGAGAACATAATATAAATGAGTTATTCTATCTACAGAATTTAACCTTGGGAAACCATCCTTGTTGATCATACATAACGATGTGAACTGAAGAAACCCACTTCCGGGTCGGGGACGCGAGTTACATCGAGGGTGATTCTACCCAGAACTTGGACACCACACGTACCCATGTGGTGGACCGTGAAGAATTTCTTTTTCTCTACGATTTGGACCATGGATTTGTTGATGGCACAGATGTGCTGAATTATGGCGTCTCCCCTTTACACTGAGATTTGAACTGTTCTAACGAACCACTACACCGTCATCCTCCTACTAATAGGTTACCCTGCCGGGTTGGAATTATCACCGGACTAGGGCCCTTACAGATAAAGATCCAGCCATTGAGCCCTGAAGAGTTATAGTGTCTAGAATTGTATAGACCTATAACGAAACACGTGTCGGCTGGCTGTGAATTTCCATTGGTGTGACGATCTAATAAAAGGAGATATACATCAAAGAACCTACGTTGGACATTTGTTACTGTGAATCATACATAGTAGCACTCTACTTGTTTGTACTTAATCTGTGTGCGCGGGATTTTGCGTCTAGAAACCCAAAGAATGTTCAAATGAAATTGAAATAGGTATTGTCACTAATAATGTCTCTGTAAAAACTCAATGCTATCCTTTTCACAGATACTGTGGGTGTTTTCCTATCTCCGTCTTTCAAATCTCACTTTCATCAATGCCCATATGGCAAAATAGGGTCCCTTATATCAGTTTGCATGCATCACTTGGAATGTAGAACATTAGTTCGAAATGATGCCATTGTCTCTATGATCTATAATATCTTATCACTAAGTATTATATGCAAATTTCACTTTTAGATTGGAATCTTTATTTCTCTTTTTTTCATCACTCCTTCCCGCTACCTTTTGACACACACATATATGTGACTCAGTTACACCTTTTTCAAAGGAAACCTTAAATTTAGCCTATAGGTTTCCCTTGTTCTTTTAATTAACCCTTGGCGAAGCACTACGCTACGCTTGCGTAGTTTGCAAAGTTTGCTCAACTTCGCACTACGCGAGCTGCACGTAGCACAGTGCGAACACGCGTAGTGCAGTGTAGCGTAGTTCAGCGGTCATTTTTTGCTTGTTCGCGGTCCTCAACGTCATGTTCGCGACTGCGAGCAAGCAAAATGACATCCCAGCGAGATTCTCAACGCGGGGTGGGCAGGTTTCTCATTGCGAGTGGTTGCGCATGCTTGCGACCGCTCACAATGAGAAACTACCAGTTTGGGTTGAGAAAGCTGCCACTCGAGTAAAAATCTACTCGAGCAGCAGAAAACTACAGCTCGCACTGTGCAAGATGCCATTTTCAATGATTGCACAGTGCCAGATGCTTGTCCGCACCGTGCAATAATTGAAATCGCATCTTGCACAGTGCGAACATGCTACTACGCTGCTCGTGTAGTGCTACGTGAAGTTCGCGTAGTGCAAAGTGCACTTTGCGTAGCTTCGCGTAGTGTTACTTCGCGAACTACGCCCACCCTTACTTTTAATCTAAAAAAAAAATGAAAAATCTTTTGTACAATCTGCAATTTTTAAAAAAAAATCTGCCTTGTTTCACTGATCCTCTTACACTCTTTGGTCTCTTTTCTCCTGGGGTCACTTAGATTACAGTGAAATTTGATAAAATATATTTTATTCTTATTCTCAATTGCAGCCTTGAAAAAGCCCTGGCGCCACTCGCCATACAGGCTGAAACACGTGTCGGCTGTTTGTGTTCAGTTCTGAATCAATAAAGGATTTATTTGGAAAAACTGTAATGAAAATGGAATTAATATTTCACGGTTGAACGACACTTTGCACCCAAGGAAAAAGGATTCAACCTCAAATATATACACCAATACAAAAGGAACACATACTCATACTTACCTCAAAACCTTCCATGGTCAATGTGTGCTTGCTGGCAAGGTGGTCGTAGGTGTGGAGAGTTGTGGTTTCTTAAGATGCAACGCTCACAGATGGTGGTCTAACCATGTGACTGGAGTAATCCTTTGGAAAGTGTCTAGTTCTGTATTGGTAAAAATTACATCTAGGATGGGTCAAGTGATGTGTGTGGGGATGATCTTAAGTAGGTTCAGTGTGCCTTGGTTAATAACAATGGTTTTCGGATGGGTCACATTAGATATACGGACCCTAGGAGCGTTGTGTCAGAAGGTTAGAAATTATGTCTAGAGATGTGTAAGGGGATGTTGCATTGCTAGGCAGTGGTCTGTAAAGAAGGAAGAAGTTACAGGAGAAATGTCATGTAGGGTTGCATCTGTTGAGGATGGCCGCACAACCTAGTATAGAAACCTCCCAAGCTTTGGCGAGATTTAATGTTTCCTCAAACATAACAATCTGACTCAACATTTTCCCATGATAAGATTTTTTTTGTGTTTTGTTTGTCCTCATACTGCCAAAATTCTTGATGGGATTTCTCCAATCACTCCATGCCTACCTTTGCAGACCCTTGGGAGAGGCAAATGGAGAGAGAGAGAGAGAGAGAGAGCTTTCCCTCCGAGCTAATACCGTTACCTTCTCCCTCTCCTGTTCACATTTCTGGGGGCCCCCTGGATGTTACTTAGGAGGCCGGGTCCGACGGAGTACTGGCTTAATCATTGGACTCTCTTTCCTTCTCCCTCCAATTTAACAGAACTGCCCAGATCCTATTTATGCTTCTTTGGTCACAAGCCATATCTGATTCGCTAGTGTAGATGATGTTTTTCAAACATTCAGCAAAGGTTGGGGGAATTTCTGATTTCCAGGCACTACAGATTTCTCTCCTTGCAAGGATTACCATGTAAAATATGAAGTTTAATACAGGTGCATTCACATAACCGTCATTTGATAGACCGAAGAAAATCAGACTGGTATTTACTTCCATTGGTCTTTCCAACACAGCTTCCAGAAATTCACATACCTGCATCCAATAAGATTTGATTCTTGGACATTCCATAAACATATGAATATCTGAATAGTTGCACCTGGGACAGCTATATAGGTTCCCTGTCACCTTGGATAGCAATTTGGGGACCAATAAACTCTGTAGGCAGTGTACAGGTGATTTCTCCTAAGGGCAGCTGGTTTAACTATAACCTGCAACATAACAAAAGAATCAGACCAAATTTTATAAACATCCGTCTAACTTTCTCCATATTCTTCGCCCCATAATCCTATGACTTCCGACTCCCCATCGTCCTCGGCGTCCAAGAAGGCACAACACCAGAACGAGACTTCCTTTTTCCATATGCCCGTTCTAGTAACTAGATCCACTTTCGGGTTTACCTCCTCCTCACGCCAATTCTGCGTCGCCCACCAAGAGGATATCTGATAAAATGTAAACCTCTTTAAAGTTCCTCGGGTTAATCTGCTGAACAACTCCCAGCTCATAAGCTTGAAATCCTCTTGCAGGTCACCCCAGCATCTGATTTCCTCCCCCTTTTTAGAGGCTGACTGAGTTGGTCTTGTAGGCATTCTGGAGTACCGGGGAAGTCCCAGACTGGGGCCTGTGCTGTACAGTATGGTATTTTCATCCTTCTTATATACATCCAAGTCTTTAAGGCTGCTCCCAAGATCTTTAGCCTAATTTTTTTTTAAACTTCGGATCTCCATACTTATACAGGAAAAATTCCTGCCCTTGCACCACATCCTTTAACATAGCCTCAAACAATAGGAATAATGATGATGAATCAGTTTTATTAGCCAACATCCTAAAATTTTTAAAGTGGAAAGCATAACAATATGTGAGTAGGTCTGGTAGTGCTAACCCACCCACTGTAAGACCTCTTCTTAATTTTTTCCAGGCTATTCTAGGACTCTTTGTTGCCCAAGTAAAAGGGCCTATTTTGCCTTGTAGCTTAGCTATATTTTCTGCCCTGAATGATAATGGGACTGAATTATATAGAAAAATAATTTTTGGCAAGATTATCATTTTTACGAGATTCACCCTCTCATAAATATTTAGAGGGAGATTCGTCCATCGTGTAAGTAAACTGGCAACCTCTTTAGAAACCCTCCTACAATTCACTTTAGGACTATCCTCCAATATCTGCACTAGCTGAACCCCTAAATACCTCATTTGACTCTTTACCCCCTGACTTCCCTTTACTGGATTCCATTCCATTATTTCAGTTTTTTCTTTGTTGATTTAATACCCTGAAACTTCACCAAATCTCTCTGCCTTCTCAATTACTCGAGTGATTGCCTCTGCTGGGTTCATTGTATATAGAAGCAAATCATCTGCATATAGAGCAAGCTTAAGTTCTAACTCTCCCATTTTAAAGGGGCAAAAAATAGGATCCATCGTGAGCCAACTGACAAGTGGCTCGATATACAGATTGAATAAAAGTGGTGACAAAGGGCACCCCTGCCTAGTGTTCCTCGAAATATTAAACCAATCAGTCAGGGCACCATTTACCAAAACCTTCGCTTTAGGGCTAGTGCACAAACTCTTCATCGCCTAAACAAAATTTTGGGGTTAGCCAAAACTTTTAAATGTCTCCCAGAGATATACCCAGTTAACCTGTTCAACGGCTTTTGCAACATATATTTCTACTATCATCAGAGGATCATTCTTAACTTTAGCCATAGCTATGGCCCCCATTACCTGGAAGGTAAGCTCATTTAGCTGCCTCCCTGGTAGAAAACCTCTCTGATCCGAGTGGACTACTGCCATTAGACCCTTTGCCACCTGCGCTGATAATAAACCTGTAAAAACCTTATAATCTGAATTTAATAGAGATATTGGTCTATAGGACTCTATCATCTGCGGGTCTTTGTTAGGTTTTATTATCAGGGTCACTGTGGCTTCAGCCCACAACCTGGTGTATCTTCTCCCCAATATCGATTTTATTAAACACGTTTTTAAAAATTGGCGCTACAATATCTAGGATACCTACATAAAACTCAATTGGTAGCCCATCTGGGCCTGTGGCTTTGCCCCTGGCCATTTTTTTGCATTGCTCTCTAACTTATTCCCCAGTAATATTAGCTTGCAAAAATGCCCTGTATTCTTTAACTGAGGAAGTGTAGTTGACTTTTACCAGTCCTAAGCCGCCTCTTGCCCTAGTCTAATATCCTCCTTATACAGATCATACATGAAAGTTCTGGCCTCCTCCCGAATTTTGTCATCCTCATATGTTATGCCTCCTGACCCTTTTTGGATTAAATTCTTTATTAGGTTCCTTGCCCTATCCATTTTCGTCTTCCATGCTGATAGAGAACTGCATTTCTCTCCATAAGCAAAATGCTGAAGCTTGCTAGCTCTCCACCTATCCAAAAGCTTCTTATATAAATTAGCTTGGAATTAGGCCCGCAGATTTTCCAACTCTTTCTCCAAACATGGTACTGTTCTAAGGGTCTCCACTGATGCTTTCTGTAATTCTATTTCTTTTTCCTTAATCTTACTTATCTTATCTGCTTCTTCGTTTTTCAGAACTCTCTTTCTTCCTACCATTATGAGCTAAGTATCCCCCTTGTGTAGGCATTGAAAGCCTCCCACACTATCTGATCCTTAGCTGTGCCAACATTGAGCTTAAAGTACCCATCCATTTTGTCTCCTAGCTCCATTACGTCTCCATCATCCAATAACATGGTCCTATCTAATGTCCACCTTTATTGTATCTCTCTTTGATTAAGCCCCAGAGTCATAACTACTGCTGAATGGTCTGATAAAATAGCATGGAAATGATTTATTTCCGCCACTTCAGAAAATAGCACCTGATCTACCAGAACAAAGTCAATTCTTGAATGATGCATGTACTTTTTGTTGTAGAAAATAAAATCTCTACTTTCCTCATTCTTACATATCCATATATCAAGCAAGTTAACATCTTTCATTATATTTTTTAATGCCACAGACATTTTTAGTGGACTGTTATATGTTACTTTCGAAGTTCGATCCATCTCTTTGTTTAAAAACTCATTGAAGTCACCCCTATTATTATTGGTACTGTAATATTCAGCATACTGGCCTCAAGTTTCAAAAGTGCCCCTGGGTTGTCTTCATTCGGGCCCTAGTATACTACGCATACTAGGGGTGTACCCCAAACTGTCAAGGTGACCACTAACCATCTCCCTTACTGATCTGTGTCTTGCTTTACCACATTTATACCTGCATTGAGTCTCTTCTAAAAGACAAATATGTGCATCACTATCCTTCAAAAATTCATTGACCCGGGACATCTTTCTCCTACTCCTAGACCCATTCACATTCCATGCTATTAATTTAACTTTATTTAGCCTGTTCATCTTTACAACTCCCTTGGCTCTTCCCTCGCCACTCTGAATTTTCAGGACTTTTAGGACTAATTTTTTTGTTTTTCCCCCTTGCTTTCAACACCCCGTGCTCCCGCCAGCCCACCCTCCCATGAGGAACCCTCCTACTATTCGCTTGGCAATTAAGAAACACCTTTCGGAACCCCCCCTTTATAGCTAGAGACATTTAGTCTACCTAAAGAATCCACCCATAGATGCTAAACTATATCCAATTTCACTAACTTTATTTTCTACTCTTATGTATATGGATATATATATATTTTTTGTTGTTGTTTTGTTTTCTTTTTCTTTATTATATATGCACCCCACTGTTGTTTTAATTTCTCTAGGTCTCTGGTGTTCCCTGATACAGCTTCCGAGAGGTTCTTAACATCAGATTCCAGGACACCAGTTCGCAAGACTATGTCGTCCAGTTTTCCTTCTAGGACCTCGCATTTGTCAAATTTTGAAAATAGATCTCCTCTTAGACTTAATAATATTGATTCCAAGTCATGCTTGCCTCATTCTGTCCCTAGGGAACTATCAATTTTTCCTCTGTCCAAGGCACTACCATTTCCCTGCACTGGTATTAACGCCGTGTTGGGGGGGGACCTGTGACGGGAGAAGTGTTTCCTTCATCCGGTGTCTCTCTAAGCATGGGCGGAAAATCCGTTCCGCTCGCGGATTTTGCGGATTTTCGGTAAATTTGCAATCCGCGAACGCTCGCGAATTTACCGAAAATCCGCAAATTCGCACGCAGTGGATTTTTTTTTCTTGGTGATACAATTTTGCGGCGTGCGGTGTAAGTTCGCAATTGCGAACATGTAGGTGCGGCGGGCAGCAACAATCTTGCACTCGCAAAATTACAAAAATTGCAATTCTGAACAAGAAATCTACTAGCAAGCAGCATAGACCTTCTGAAAATGATGATTTTTATCAGAATAACTCCTCAGGTTGACATTTGCCTGCACTTTTTTGGCTTTGAGGCCTTTTGATTTTCTTTGGATAACTTTTGGATTAGAAATCAACTTTCTCATGTAAGCTTGTTTGGGGCATTACAGTTGCTGTAATGCTGTTCTGCAGAAAAACGAGTTTTGCAATAGTGAAAGCATTCAGCAGGTTCAAAAGTTCAAACTCATCATTAGTAGCCATTCCCTGTAGTGCTTCCTGACAAGGGCCCCTCCAGAGTTCAGTTGCTAGTTGCAACAATTGTATGACCCTGCTCTGACCCTCACAGCAGGCTCATAGAATAGCTACAAGTAGGCCACAAAGGTCCTGGAAAAAAAAATTGCACTGCAACAGAAAGCAAATTACAGATAAGGAAGCAGGTGCCAGACTGGAATTTTAAAACAGTGACACATTAATAAATCAACCCCAAATTAATTCATGTCAGTTGAAGCAGGCAGGTTTGCTTGCTTTTTCCCCCCATAATCTACAGTGATGATGAACCAGAGGGTGGCATTGATGTACCAGAGGGTGGCATGGGTGAAACAGAGGATGGCAGGGGTGAAACAGAGGGTGCTGGGAACCTGTGATGATGAACCAGACGTAGAAACAACATAATCGTGACCGTTGCGAGCCGACATGTAAGTTCGCAATTGCGAATTGGTACAAAACCCTCGCGAACTGGCAGAAATCCTTGCGAACTGGCAGAAATCCTTGCGAACACAAAAAGAAAATCCGCAAATTCGCGAGAATTTGCAGATTTTGCGGATTGCGAGTTCGCAAATTCACAAAATTCGCGAACGCCAGATTCGCAAAATTCGCCCATGCTTACTCTCTGGCTTAGAAACTGACATGCCTCCTTCTCTCCCCCATCATCCACCATTAATGGAGTATAGCGATTCCCCAAGAGGAGCAGAGGAGGGGTCTGCTGTACTCCTTGCTGTCCCCCTATAGAAGTTGCCACCTGCTCCATTTTCTTAAAGTAAGACTTTAATGATGGGGTGATCTTAACTGATATGCATGCTGCCTTAGCCTCCCTTCGCTTTTTGCTCCCCCCAGATTTGATCACCTTTTTTTTAGCGGTAACTGGGAGTACATCTCCAACAATGTTCGCATCCACTGTTAGTTTTCCTTTATTTTTTACCTCAAGTTAGGAGCGCAACTGGTACCTATTTCACGGGGGACCAGCCCTCTTTTAACAGGTAAAATAGCTTTATGTGGCCCAGCCGGAATCTCTGACCTCACCTGCTCCTCTTCAAAAACAGCTGCAATATCCTTCTCCTGTCTCTTTCCCTATTTACTAAAACTAGCACGGGGGAACAATAAGGTAACCCAGGGAAGGAAGAGAGCAGCACTTTTTCCATCTGCCAGACCTCTCTCCTACTAAACGCACGCCTTACCCTGTCCTCTGGGGGCCTGCGAGAAAATCCTTACCCTGTGGAGTCCTCTCTGAGCTTTGCAGCCCACCAGCATGCTGTTCTGTCCGCATACTCTGCCACGACTCGGCTAGGCATCCTCCAAACCCTATGTATTCAGCTGCTTCCTGCCCCAAGCGGTAATGCATTGTTATCAAAGGATGCAGCATATGAAATATCTCAGCGGCAGCATGGAAAAAGTGAATAAAAAAGGTAATATAATAAAGAAATGTTTTGCTTAAGGACTTGCCACTTCATATATACCTGACAATGTTTTCGGCCAGCGTTGCTGTGGGCTGTATGTTCATTTCTGCCTCGCTACGCAGGGAGGTCCCACGACCGGCATCAACCAGCCGTCATGTTCCTCCCCCATGTATTGATGTGTGAGAGTTTGATAGCCTGGAGGAACAGCTTTGTGCCATGCCATCCACAAACCATGATTTGGTTATGAAGAGCAAGTCAGATTGTCTGTCTGTGTGTCTGTCGTGGATGGAGTGCTTATGTTCAGAAAAGGATCATACATTTATTAGAATGCAGTTTAGAGATTTATTTTGGTGGTTGTATGAGTTTGTTTTCTAGAAGAGGGAGTAGTATCCTTTTGGCTTGGACTCTTTTTGTGGTGTAACAGAGAAGGAGTTGCAAAGTTTGAACAAGGGTGTGTTGTTTTTGTCTTTTGAGTACAACATAGAAGGTGAGTGTGTGTGTGTGAGAGGGGTGGTGGTGGAACATATCGGTTATGTTTTAAGGCTCCAAATTATGCAATGAATGAAAGGTGACTGTAAGAGTATTATTGTGTGTTTTGAGGAGTTTAGGTTTAGTGTTCTAAATGTTTGGAAATGTATGTGCAGAGTGTGTGTAGAATGTGTATTATTTGTGTATGCATGAGTGAGAGAGTGAGTGTGTGTTTGTATTTTGTGATGGAAGGTAGTAAGAAAATTGTATGTTTGGTTTTTGTGGAGTAGTCATATGTGATATTGGTGTTACAAGTGTGTATGTAGAATTTGGTTCCAAAGTTCTGGTGGGGAGTATATGTTGAAGAGGAAAGGGGGCTGTGATGTGTGTTAGAGGAGATGAAAATTGCATGAGTGCTTGTAGTAATTTTGGTAGCATGAGGAGGTAGTATTTGTGGTGGAGTGTAAGGAGTGTTTGTGCATTTTTAGTGAAAAGGGGAGGGGAGGCAAAGTTGTAGGAAGATGATACAAGAGAGGGTTGAGTAAGGGTTTGCTGGTGCTGAAGTGAAGTATGTTAGGAGTAAGTGGAGGACATATCTTTTTTTCTACTAAAATGGATGGTGTGTTTGATGGGATTAAGGTCATGTGTGATGTGGTTTTGTGTTGGGCTGGTGATATGTGTGTTTGATAGTGGTATTTGGCAGAGTAGTGGTGACAGTACAGGTACCATGGTGTTGCAGTAGATGTAGAAAGGTAAAGACATGTGTTTTGTGGT
Organism: Lissotriton vulgaris; assembly: GCF_964263255.1. Lineage (NCBI taxonomy): Eukaryota > Metazoa > Chordata > Amphibia > Caudata > Salamandridae > Lissotriton > Lissotriton vulgaris. Next base: position 1,715,157,520 of record NC_141689.1, on the reverse strand, counting down.
GTGTTGTAGTGTTTGATGAGAGAATGAATTGAGTTTTAAGTGTGTTTGTTGAGAATGAATAGTGTTCATTTTCTGAGAATGTGTGTGAATATTTAATGATGTGGGTGGTTTATGGTGATGGCTGTTAATTTGGAAAAAGGGCAGCTGTTCTGGCCATATGCTCGGCCCAAACAAGCTAAAACAGTCAACTGCCCTTGTCCTCTCTGCCCCTGGCCTCGAGGCCCAGGCTGAGATGCCCTGAGCCTTAAGGTTAAATAGCCCTAGTGACCAGGTGACCTGTGTCCACTGAGAACCCTAGCATTAACCCTAACCAGTGAGAACCCTAGCCCTAAACCCTAAAACCAATTGGAGCCCTCACCCTATTTACCATTCACAACCCTAGCCCTAGCATCCAATCAGAGTCCAAACTCTAAAACCTAGGTCCTATAGAAACCATAGCCCTATGAATTAAACAGAACTCTAGCCTTATCAACTAATATTTAAAGAGCATGTGACCTTAAATATGAGAGGCTGAGTAAGGTGTTTTGGGGAAGGCAGGGGCTAGGTCAAGTGCCCTGTGGGTCTATCAGTAAAACAGACACTGATGTGTAGGAAGGCTGTGAGCTGCTCCTGAACACAGAATATCTTTGGATACAGACAGGTCCAATACATACTTTGCAGGTTGTGTTCAGCCCTGTTGGTATGGCCCAAACGTAAAACTACAAAATACTGCTTTTCGCACACTTTAACACCTTGTTTTCCTAGTCAAAATCGAGTGTTACATACTCTTTACAAACACGCTTTCTAACCACAAAACATTTTAAGCAGTCTCTTAAACACTCACAGCCTCATTTACAAAGACCCTTGTTCCACCTGAGCGTCACTCTTGATTTTCCAGTGGCGCAGTGTGCTGGCCCATATTCACAAGGCAACGCAAAGCTGCACAAGCCTTATAAATGTGGCCCCCCCCCCGGAACTCTGTGTGAAGAGGTGTTCCATGGGTGTAGCTGAGAAAGTTCCCACAAAACACTGAAACATGAATCTGATGCATTCCCAGATGTACAAGGTTTCGTAATCCTGGAAAAGCATCAGATTTCTTTACCTTCCCAGCGGAGGAGTAAGCAAAGAGCAACAAGGAGAAAAACCTTTATTTATCCTAGTTTTTCCTCTTTCTTAGTCTGCAGCATTCTGAAGCACTCTTAGAGAGAGGAAAACACCTCTCATGATTGTTTTTGTGCAGGAAGTTGTCCTTGCCTGCACAAAAACAATCATCCCTGCAATGAAGACATCCTTGCACCATGGCCGAGGTTGCCTGCATTGGTGCATGGAAGCACATTGTTCACCAGCATAGGGAAAAAGGACAGGAATGCACTGTACCTCATCGATTTGGCACATTCCTGCCTTTTTCCTTTGATGCAGAGCAGCACAGCAAGATTCCTTTTGGCACTGCCCTGTGCCAAAACCACATAAATTAGGCCCTTGGTGTTGGAACCTGGTTTGATTGTTGACTTTGTTGTGAACCAAGGTCAAGCATAAACCATATTTCTTTGTCGGGGTGAGGCGCAAGCAAACTCATACTTAACCTGTGCACAACACTCTGGTAGCTTGCAAAGAGTAGTCAAGATTAACTTGAAGGCAATCTGTAAAGTATTTGTGCAACACTTCAAACAGTAATAAAGTGGAATCACCACACACACATCCAATGCCAAGTTAGAAAAATAAAAACTTCTTTTAATGAAAAAAACAAGACCAAAATGACAAAAATCCAATCAGTATTACCAGAGATATGCAATTGCAATGATATTAGTGGAAACAAGTGCCAAACTATGGCTATCAGGTCAAGCCAAACCAGGACAAAGTCACAAGTTCGGACCAACTGTGATGGAGTGTGGGCATGCTACAGGGGCCTAGATAGGCCTGCTGAACAAGGTTCCTTAGATCCTGGTTTATAGAACATTGCAAGGATTCATGTCAAAGTTAAGTCACGCAGCTGAAGCAATGTGTCGGTTCTAAGATGAGGTGAGGCTGCAATGCGAGGGCAGCATCATTGCCAAGGATCCTGTCGACGGGGCTTGTGATATGAAGTCTGGCATTGAGGGTGTGGATAACAGGCTGAAGGATGCATCCTTTTCCAAGAGCAGCAAGTCTGCAATGTGAAGTGTGTTGTCATCTTCGAGGCTGCTATTAGTGAGGGATAAGAGGGCCAGTGCCAAGGATGCATAGTGTAGTGGTAGTTCTCGTGGGCAGCTGCACCAATGCCCATGAGAACTATCAATGGGTCCAATCCATACAGCAGCAGCGATGCACTGATTCTGCTCGGGTTTGCATTATGCACCAGAGGAGATGCTTCAGTTCTTCTGGTTGAACAGAGGCTAGCATAGCACCTTAAGCCCACTTCTAAGGGTCCAGGACTGGAACTGCACCACTTCGCAGTATAGACTCACAAATGGCAGAGTCCAGGTGGGTATGGTTATAGGGTGAGCATAGGGAGGTAAGGGTTGTTTTATGGTATGGTAAGAGTATTGGGTTATGAGTGTTTCTAGGGTTAAGGAGTTGATAGGGGTATAGGGTGGTAAGTGTATTTTAGAGTTTAGGAGTAGGTAAGGGCATAGGGTAGCAGGAGATTTTTTAAGGGTTAGGGGTGAGTAGGGGTATAGGATGGTAAGGGTATTTTTAAAAATATGGGGTGGGTAATTGGCATGTGGTCCTAAGGATATTTTAGGGTTTAGGGGGTGGGTAAGAGTATCGGGTGGTACAGATGTTTTTAGGGTTTAAGGGTTAGTAAGGGTATTTGGACTGAAGGGTATCTTTAAGGGTTGGAGCATTTAGGGGCATTGGGTGGTTAAAGTATTTTTAGGGAAGCTAATTTGTGACTAGTTCGTGTCTAATCATGAATTCATGTGCCAACAGGAATATCATGATATGATGGCAGCAACCAGAGCAGAAAGTTGCAGCTGCCATTTTAAATAATGGGACACAGTCCCCGGGTTGAAAATAAAGAACAAAAGTAGTATAAGGGGTCAGGGTAGAGGTACTCAGACCCCATGGCAGGAATGTAGGGGCGTCTGTGAAAAACCTTATGCATTAAAAATGTCAAAAACGTTTGCCTTGTGTGATATTTGCGAATGCTTCACGACACTCTGCATGGCCCCCAATGTAACGCCACAAACAATTTGCAAATGTCGCCCAAAATATTTTTTTAAATACATCACACTAAGTCATAGACCCACTCAGACACTCAGGTCTCTTCCCACAGACCCACTCAGACACTCATGCACCCACTCATAGTCTCACTCAGACACTCTCACTCCCACTAACAGACCCCATTGCACATGTATGCAACCACTCACAGACCCAATCAGACACTCAAGTACCTACTAACAGACCCACAGAGAGACTCACACACACTGACCCACTCAGACGCTCACGCACCCTCTCACACCCAACCAGAAACTAAAACACCCATTCACAGACTCACTCAGAGACTCATGTTACCTCCCACAGACCCACTCAGGCACTCACTCGTAAATCCACTCAGAGGCCCACACCCAAACTCACGGATCTAGTCAGATACTGAGGCACCCACTTACCGACCCACTCAGAAACATTTGCATCCACTCACAGACCCACTCAGAGACTCATGCAGTCATGCACAGACCTACTGTCAGACTCGCACACACACTGACAGATTCACGCACCCACTTACTCACCCACACAGACACTTGCTTATCAACTGACAGACCTACTCAGAGACGTAAGCACCCACTCAAATACCCATTCAGAGACTCATATACACACTCACAGACCAACTCAGAGACTGACTGGCCCACTAAGCAACTCATCCACCCACCTCAGACCCCCACAGACACTTACTTAACCACTGATAGAACAACTTGGCGAGTCATGCACCCATTAACAGATTCACTCAGACTCTCACTCACCAATTCACAGACCCACTCAGACACTCACTCACCCACTCACAGACCCACTCAGAGACTCATGCATTGACTCACAGAGACACTAATACTCTCACGCACCCACTCACAAAAACAATCAGACAATCATGCAGCCACTCACAAACCCACTCAGACTCACATATCAACTCACACACCTACTGAGACTCATACACCAAGTCATGGACCTATTCAGAAACTCACATGCCCACTCACAGACCCACTCAGACACTCACTCACTCACAGAACTGCTCAGATACTCACACAATCACTCACCTACCCACTTAGAAGCTCACATAGCTACTCACAGACCAACTGAGAGAGTCATGCACCATTCACAATCCCACACAACACTGCATCCACTGACAGATCCACTAGCAGACTGTGGTGTCCTCGTGTCATCTGTTCGTGTTTGAAACTCGGAACACTCGGAGTGAAGAGTGATCCGAGTGCTCCATATACAACGGTTGGCTCAGGCTCTCAAGATGTTACCTGTGCTTCTTCCAATAAACTAATATTAAATATACAGTTCTATCTCCTGGATGTTCCTTACTGAGATCTCTTCACTGGCGACGATCGGGTGACGAACTGTCTTCATTCACGAGCCTGAAGCCCTGCAAGTTGCAGTTTACCATTGCGTTTGCCTGTCTCGACTATGTTTTTCTCCTGAAGAGCTACCGGATGTCTGGTAAAGCGTAGCTTGTGTTTCTACTGAAAATCCCGCATTTCATGGATACGCGTGAGACTTTTACTTAATTTTAACTTGTTTGCTGGTTCCGTCTTTCCAGCGTTACAGGGGCTCAGTGGCACAGCGCCTGCGCATTTGCACGCACATTGTTTCTGATTTTTTCAACGCATGCTCTAGAATCCTTCAAGTCATTGTCACGTGTGCACAATAGCACGATTCTGATGTTTTCCTCGTCCTGGCAACTCGTATTTATGACATATTTGTTTCCTGACTTTGCTCCTCACATGAACAATGACTCTGACTCATAATCGATTCTTGATGCACTGAGTTTTACCGAAGTGTGGCCTCATAATTGTTTTACTTCAAAAATACTTTATTATTAAGCTATTATCTCACAATAGCTTACCTTGGCCTCATTTTGTATTATAAATAAAAGTATTATAATACTATACTCATTCAATATTTTACACTTCTTGGCGTAGTCAATATTTTACACTTCTACCATGGAAAGTTTTAATGCTCCTCCTCCATTCTTAGCTGATCCAGGAGAACTACTATTAGAATGGAATCAAATGGAGAGAAGGTTTTGAGGCATATCTGGAGGCAATTGGAGGTGATAATTACACCGATAAACGCAAATTAGCCATTTTAATGCACTCTCTTGGTGCGGAAGGAAGACAGGTTCTTAGTCATTTACCTCCGTTGACAATGGATAATTCGAGTGAAGATGAAGGTGATGTTTATGAGAATGCTATAATGCAACTCGACAAGCAATACATTAAAAAGATTAATGAAGTTGTTGCACGCCACAAATTCTTGAGTAGACTTCAGTTATCCAATGAACCCATTGACTCTTTTGTGAAAGACCTTAGAATATTAGCTGCTAAATGCAATTACAAAGAATTTCACAATCAAATGGTAAGAGACCAATTGGTGCATAATGTTGCGGATGTCAAATTACAAGAAAAATTACTTGATGCAAAAGATTATCTCTTACCAAAGCTCTTGACATAGCTCATCGTTTTGAGGACATGAAATTGGGAATGAAGGAGTTATCTGAAAAAAAAAACGAAAGAACCTTCAGAAAAGAAAATTGTAACATCCGAAGGTCAAGTAGTTAGGAAGAAATTCACGGAGAGCAATTATATCAAGCCTTCTTTTTCAATGAACTACAACTTCAGGAAAGATGTTACTTGTTTTAAATGTGGATTCCAGGTCATGTTGCAACTGATAAGAGATGTCCTGCTATTGGTCAAGTATACAACTATTGTAGATCCAAGGGGCATTTTGCTAGAATGTGCAAAAGCAGAAATAAACTTAAATACAATAATGTAGATGTAAAAAATACCAAATCTGATAATGTTCATGAGGTTAGTGACAATGATGATTTTGATAATTTACTTGCTGTATACGAAATTGGCGAGGAAAAAAAAGATGCTTCGTTCTGCATGCTACAAATTGGTTCTAAATTTATAAAGGTTATGGCCGACTCAGGTGCTAGACACACCGGGCCCGATTCACAGAATGAACTTACTACTTTTGGCATTCACAGAATGCACTTACTACTTTTGGTATTCACAGAATGAACTTACTCCTTTCGGTATTCACAGAAGTTAGGACTACTAACTTTAGGACTCCTAAATGCCTTCTGTGAATACCGAAAGTCTTAAAATTAGTATTTTTCTCAATTTAGTAGTAGTAAAGTTAGGACTACTAACTTTAGGACGCCTAAATGCCTTCTGTGAATACCGAAAGTCTTAAAATTACGATTTTTCTTAATTTAGTAGTAGTAAAGTTAGGAGTCCTAACTTTACTACTACTAAATTGAGAAAAATCCTAATTTTAAGACTTTCGGTATTCACAGATGGCATTTAAGCGTCCTAAAGTTAGGAGTCCTAACTTTACTACTATTAAATTGAGAAAAATCGTAATTTTAAGACTTTCGGTATTCACAGAAGGCATTTAGGCGTCCTAAAGTTAGTAGTCCTAACTTTACTACTACTAAATTGAGAAAAATCCTAATTTTAGGACTTTCGGTATTCACAGAAGGCATTTAGGAGTCCTAAAGTTAGTAGTCCTAACTTTACTACTACTAAATTGAGAAAAATCCTAATTTTAAGACTTTCGGTATTCACAGAAGGCATTTAGGAGTCCTAAAGTTAGTAGTCCTAACTTCTGTGAATACCGAAATGAGTAAGTTCATTCTGTGAATACCAAAAGTAGTAAGTGCATTCTGTGAATGCCAAAAGTAGTAAGTTCATTCTGTGAATCGGGCCCACCTTAATTGGTGATGAATGGTTAAAAGAATTTCCTCATGTGTCATTACTTCCTTCTGACATTAGATTACTTGGGTATGGAAAAAAAACAATCAATGTTTTAGGTTATTTTACTACAGATCTTTAGTTTAAAGGCAAGACCATCAATTCAAAGGTTTATGTTGCAAAAGAAGGTTCATGCTTGTTGGGGTGGCCTCAACAACGTGACTTGATGATTAAGTTGGATCCCAATCACCCCCAACAAGTTTTGGGATATTCTGACATCAATAATCATGTTGCTTTGGTCTCTGATAACAAATGGGAAACTCTATTTCTTAATGTTTTTCTCCAACTTTGGGGCTATTAAAGAAGTTTCAACATAAAATCATACTGAAACATACTGCATCTCCAAAGGTTCATAAGGTCCGCAATATTCCTTTGTCTTTGAGAGAGTCTGTCAAAAAAGAGTTAGAAAGACTTTGTGAACTGGATGTTATAGAAGAAATAGAGTCTTCTGAATGGCTTTCACCTGTTGTTGTTGCTCAACTTATTGAAAAATCACCAATTATTTGTTTGGGATTCTAACTGTAAAGATCAATTTTCTTATGTTAAGAAATGCATTGCTTCTACTCCTGCTTTATCTCCAGTTGATACTTCATCTGAGTCAGTTATTGTCACTGATGCCAGCAACGTAGACATAGGGGCAGTACTTATGCAAAAGCAAAGGCGTGGTCTTGTTGTTATTGCTTTTGCATCTAGACCATTAAGAGGTGCGGAAGACAAATATTCAATTTTGGAGAAAGAAACTCTAGCTTGTTGGTGGGGAATCGAATATTTTCACAAATATGTATATGGGTCTAGGTTTGTAGTTAGAACTTACCATCGCCCTCTTGTAGATCTGTTAACTACTAAGGGTTGTAACAAGGCCACAGCCAGAATTGCAAGATGGCAATATAAACTCCAGGATTTTCATTTTCGAGTGGAGTATATTCCAGGCTCAAAAAATTTCTTAGCCGATTGTCTCTCAAGACTTCCTGTTGTGGATGACAATGTTGTTGCCTATGACGACGATCCTGATAGAGTGGTTTCCATTTGTGAAGTTTCTAAGGGTTGTATCAGAGAGGAAGATTGGAGAAGTGCATGTGACAATGATGATGCTTACAAGAGTGTTGTGTCTTTTGTCAAGAGTTCTTGGCCCAACAAAGCGAGTCTATCTCAAGAGTTGTTACCTTACTTTCAAATTGTGCAAGAATTGTCTGTTCAAAATGATATTTTATTGAGAGGTTTGCAATTATTCGTTCCTCAAGATCTTAGGGAAATTGTGCTTCAGATGGCTCACGAAGGTGACCCTGGGATGACTTGTATGAAAAGAAGGATCAGATGTGAGTTTTGGTGGCCTGGAATTGACATTTAAAGATTTATTCTGGAATTGACAGGGTCATTGAGATAAAGGTCAGATCGTGTTTGGAATGTATGGTCAGTGACAAATCCCAAAAGGTTGTGAACTATCACCACAATTGTGTTACAAAACCCTCAAGGCAATGGGAATGTGTTTCTATTGACATTGCTGGTCCCATGAGTTTTGGTCAGAATCCAATTTACGCTATTGTTTTAATTGATCAATTCTCTCAGTGGCCAGAAGTGAAATTTGTTCCCCATGTTTCTTCCAAGACTATTATTGATTTTCTTAATTGTATTTTTGAAAAGGAAGTATTTCCTGTTTCCATTTTGTCTGACAACAGAACGCAGTTAACTTCTTGTGAAATGAAATCATTTTGTAATGATCATGACATAATTCATAAACGGTCATCTGTTTATTATCCTCAGGGAAATGGGATGGTGGAAAGGTGAATTAGTGTGTTGAAGGAAGGTCTACAACTGGCTTTATGCAATGGTCAAAATTGTTATGATGCTGTCAGAAAGCTTTTGTGGAATTACAGAAACACTCCCAAAAGTGATGGTGAACTGTCCCCTTTCGAAAAGATGCGTGGCAGGAAGAGTCTTTGCAATATGAGTCAACAATGGATGAGAGATTTGTTCAGTGCAAAAGATGTGGTATGTGGGTCCAGTGTGAATTCTTCCACAGTCGGTGTTCCCTGTAACATCGGGGATTGGGTGCGTGTGAGGAAATCTGGTTTTATTAGATCGGGTGAATCTCGTTTTTCTGATCCCATGCTTGTGGTTAGAGTTGGAAAACAGGTCGCGGAGTTGTCGGATGGCAATGTTTGGAGTCTTTCAAAGGTTGTGAAGGTTCCCAGGTTTGATGATGTTTCAAATTTTCATCAGCAAGGGAGGGGTTCGGGTTCTTCATGTAAATTGCGTAGCCCTTTACGTGAAGAAGTATATCAATGGTGGAATGTCTTCCCACAGTAAGAATCAACCCAGGATTGGTCATAGGTTAAGATGTGCACCTGTTTGGTGTAAAGACTATGTATTGAGGAAATAGTCCATAGTCATGTGCAGTGCTGTTTTATCTTTTATTATGATGTTAGCTTTCTACTTGTTATAACTTTTTCGGTTAAGTTATTTTTTTAATATTTTCTTATCTTATCTTTGTTTCTTTTAAGGAGGGAGATGTGTTGTGTCCTCCTCGTGTCATCTGTTTGTGTTTGGAACTCGGAACACTCGGTGTGAAGAGTGTTCCGAGTGCTCCATATACAACGGTTGGCTCAGGCTCTCAAGATGTTACCTGTGCCTCTTTCAATAAACTAAAATTAAATATACAGTTCTACCTCCTGGATGTTCCTTACCGAGATCTCTTCACAGACCCACTCAGAGACTCATGTACCCACTGACAGACCCACTCAAACACTCATGTACCCACTCACAGATCCACTCAGACACTCTTACACCCACTCACAGAACCATTAACACCCTAACGCACCCAGTCAGATGCACGGAGTCAATTATATTGTTGTGAATTTTAAAAATGTCTGCTTTTGTTTTGTGTAATCATGATGTAGTTGTGAATCTAAAAAAAATATTTTAAAGAAGGGATTTTAAAAGAAAATGAACCAGTGTTTGGGAAAGAGGGTGGCTCTGAGAAGAGCCCTTGTGTTTATTGTGTGTAGATAATGACTACACATAAAATAGGATGCAGTGTTTTATGTTGTTGAGGAACACCCTGTTTCCTTTCTCTGTGAAGTGAACTGTATCGCTTCTATATATACCCTCCATGTTAAAGCACAAGTTGTTGTTGTAGATAGAGCTAATTTGAACTCATTTGACCACTTCCATTTCTGCCTTTGACATATGTTGAAGAAAGAAAGTCTGAGGGAAAAGTACAATTAGTTGAGCAAAGGTATCCATCATTAGGATTTCCAGTCCAATTCCAGTTAGTGTACCTCAGTCACTGCCATCACAGTGCACAATCATGAGGTCAGGATGTTGGCAATCTGTAGTGCTTTCTACCAAAGGCAGCAATTTATGCCACTTTAACCCTCTCTGGCAAACCCAAGTAATGTGTACATTAGGCAATCCCAATCCCAAGTCCCTGTCAATACCACTCTTTCTAGCTCACTCTATAGCCCAAAATACAAAGCTGTGACCCACAATCCACACTCTAACCATTTACTCAAGGAGAAGTACACAGGAGACGGCTGGAATGTAATAATAATAAATAAATAATAATTTGTTTATTGTACAGTTAATAAAAACCGTAAAAATTTACGTAAAAGTGAAAATCAGCAAACATTAGCTTAAAAACAAGTTTACATAAAATTTCCTTTCGAATTCGTGCGCTTAGCATAAGACATTTAAAAGCAAATCATAAATCAGTATTTACATATTTCAAAGTATTATTAGGGACGTCCATCTGTCTTTTAACCACAAGTCTGAAGGTTCTGAAATGTAAAAAAAAAATTTATTTTTTTCTTTTCACCTTCTTCCTAATTGAGATTATTTCATTAAGGACTCGCTTGATTTCAGTACTTTTTCATAAGCTTGCAGAAACTTCATCATTCTACAATTCATTTGTGGGTCAGTTGGATCAAGGCCTCCAATAATGGTGGTTCTACATGAACGTATTCTCCTGTCCTGGAAGACTTTCTTCAGAAAAGTTACACGCTCTGATTGCAGCTTCTTGCAGTGGCATATTAGATGAATTAAGTCTTCCTTTTCGTAACCACAGAGACGGCATTCTTTTGACTCAATATGCCTCCAAGATAGTTTGTCGGCTAAGGTTGGAAATTTGCCAAAATGCAATGCCATTAGTTGTTTTTTAATATAAATAGAGAACGTTGTGTCTAGGTAGGCCGCCGGTTTAAGAGTTTTGTAGTAATTAATCACAGTCCAAGAATGGGAGAGATGGGAAAACACCTTTATCTGTTAGCAACGAATGAAGTTTTGAGGTTCTATTTAATGCCTGCTTAAATGGAGTAGAATTAGACAGTTTTCAAATGAAAGGCAGTTAAAATGCAGGACATGGTCTGTTTTAAAAAAGGACATATTTGATCTGATGGTGTAAATATGCAGATAGTTAAAATTAAGTAGTGAATTTTAAGAAAAAGTAAGTAGATCTGTGATAGGCTCTGGTGAAAATTGAAAAATGTAATACAATCTTGAATATGCTTTTAATTGCAAACAGTCAACCACACCTGCTGCAGTTGTGTTGGAAATAATATGCTGTTTCTAGAATGTGTTGTAAACTTTTGACGCAGTGACTGTGTGTTTCTGTAAAGTTTAAATATGTTTTACATATTGAAGAATGAGTGGATGTATAAGTGTCTGGATGAAGGATTTACTAGGTGCGTGACTGACTGAATGAGTGAATGATTAAATGTATCTTACTAAATGCATGGGTTAGTGACTAAACTGTCTGAATGTGTGCATCAGTATGTCTGTTGTTGTGTAAGCTGCTGCATGTGTTGATCAGTAGCTATATGAGTGGCTATATGGGTTATTGATTGGTTGCCCAAGTATTTGAATGGGAGACTGAGTGTGTGTGGGTGGCTGGTAGGTGTCTGACTCTGTGCACAGATGTGTGAGCAGTGGATTCACTAGGTGTATGAGTTCAAGAGTGCATGTGGAAACAGCTATATGGGCGGTTTACTGTGTGCATGGGTGTGTTGGTGAGTGAATGGATATCTCAGTGCTACATGTGCAAGTAAGTACATATGTAAAACACAGTGCATGTGAGAGTTGGCATATATAAATGACTATATGGCTGTGACCGTCATATCCTCGATAGAAGCGGTCGCTCACCTCACCTCCTCCTCACTCGAGTCCATGACATAGCGCTTCAACTCTGCTAAGTACCTCTACCACCGCTACCTTCCTTTCTATCGTTGTGCACTGCTACACGTTGTGGACCTCTGTGCATTTTAAACTGCTGAGTGTATTTGGCGCTTTTGCAACTACGTAGCGCACTGCGGGGCTTGGTGCTGCCACACTGTATTTTTAACTGCTGAGTGTATTTTGAAATTCACAAACTTAACCAAGTAGCGCACTGCGGGGCTTTGGGTCACCTTACTGTCTGTGTATTGATTGCTGTGAGCTTTACCTCGCTTCCTGCCATTATCATTTCCTCGCTTTGGGCTTTGTGTTTTATGTTATTTGCTGGCACATTCCATAGCGCCCCCAACGTTACCTTAGCGCTTTGTACCGCTAGAAATCTGTGCATTATTTGTCCCCAGAACGCTCCATCTTGGCCAATTTCGACGTGCCCCTCGCAGCATTTGTTGTTATTGTTGCTGCCATTTTGTCTGCTGTGACGTCCCACACCACCTCCCCCACATCGATCCCGCCCCCCAGCTGACCCTCCCACGCTCCGCCCCCCTCCACTCTCCATTTATGACTGATGTCCCAATGCGCAGCGTCCACGCGCTTCGGCCGCGCCGAAGGTGCGCCAAAGGTAAGCCCGTCTACGCCCGTCCGTGCCTGGACCGCGCCCAGCGCCTGTCCCCCTGGTCCTCGTACCACCCACCTCCCCCGCATTACCTACAATGCCACCACCCTCCTAGCCCTTAACCCCAGCCGACTCCCCCACTGCGTCCAAGCCACTCCTGGACACACCCATGGTCCCTTCTCTTGCAACTCCTGCAAGTTCGACGGCAGCAACATCAACTCCTCATCCACGGACACAAAACAGAGACCTGACTCCAACTACCTAAAATGCATCCTGCTCAACACCCGCTCAGTCCACAGACACGCCATCGAACTTTGGAATCTACTAGACACCATCTCTCCGGACGTCGCCTTCCTAACAGAAACATGGATGAACGCCTCATCAGCCCCAGACATCACCATTGCCATCCCAGAAGGATACAAAATCATCCGTAAGGACCGCACCGACCAAACAGGAGGAGGCATCGCTATCGTCCACAAGAACTCCATCCGCATCTCAACCAGCTCAGACGTCAACCTCGCTAGCGCCGAACACCTTCACTTCCAGATCCACATCGACCCCAAGACCACACTTAGAGGCACTCTCCTCTACAGGCCTTAAGGACACCGTGCAAAATTCAGCGACATTATCACTGACTTCATCACCCCACACGCCCTCCCCTCCAAGGAATACATCCTACTGGGAGACCTCAACTTTCACTTGGAAAAGAGCAACGACAGCAACACCACCTCCCTTCGGGACAATCTCGCCAACCTCGGACTCAAACAACTTGTCACTACGCCCACCCACATCGCAGGTCACACACTCGACCCTATCTTCACCTCCAGCAAACATGTCTCCTTCAGCCACACCACAACTCTACATTGGACGGACCACAGCTGCGTACACTTTATCTACAATAAGACCACAACTCACAACCAACCTCAACCGACTCTACGAAGAAACTGGAACAAAATCACCATCGACCAGATCTCCTCATCGCTTCTTCAAAACCCCCCTGCCCACTCCTCAAACGCCGACCAAGCAGCGATTAACCTCACCCAATGGCTATCCAACAGCGTCGACATCCTAGCACCACCGAAAAAACGTCAAATCAAACTTGGCAGCAAAAACGCCTCCTGGTTCAACGATGATCTTAAGAAATCGAAGAAACTCTGCCGCTCCCTCGAGAAGGCCTGGAAAAAAGACCCAAACACCAGCACCAGGGACGCCTTCAAAAACGCCACCCGCATACACCACCAACTGATCCGGACTGCCAAGAAAGCCGCATTCAAAGACCGACTAGACAACAACGCCCACAACAGCAAGGGACTATTCAACATCGTCAAAGAATTCACCAACCCCTCAGCAAACTCCAACGATATCACCCCCTCTCAAGCCCTCTGCGACTCCCTAGCTTCCTTCTTCCACAACAAAATCGCAGACATCCACAACAGCTTTGACAACCAACCCGGAGACCATCCCACCCAATCTCCTGCCATACCTTCACCCCCCTCGAACATCCTTAACGACTGGAACCCAATCTCCACCGAGGACACAATCCGCCTGATGAACTCCATCCACTCAGGATCCCCCACAGACCCATGTCCTCACCACATCTTCAACAAAGCAGACTCCATCATAGCACTACACCTCCGAGACGTCATCAACTGCTCCCTCAACTCCGCCACCTTTCCGGAAAGCTGGAAACACGCCGAACTCAGCGCCCTTCTGGAAAAACCCACAGCGGACCCCACCGAACTCAAAAACTACCGCCCCATCTCGCTCCTTCCATTTCCAGCCAAAGTCATCGAGAAAGCTGTCAACAACCAACTCGCCGCCTTCCTCGAAGCCAACAAATCCCTCGACTCATCACAGTCCGGCTTCCGAGCCAAGCACAGCACGGAGACCGCCCTCATCGCAGCAACAGACGACATTCGAACTCTACTGGACAATGGAGACACAGTCGCCCTCATCCTCCTAGACCTCTCCGCAGCCTTCGACACAGTCTGCCATAGCACTCTTCTACAGCGCCTCAATAACATCGGGATCCAAGGAAAAGCACTGGAATGGATCACCTCATTCCTCACCGGAAGAACCCAGAGGGTCCGCCTCCCACCATTCAACATTCAAGTCCGAGGCCACTGAAGTCATCTGCGGCGTACCCCAGGGTTCCTCACTCAGCCCCACCCTCTTCAACGTATACATGAGCCCCCTCGCGACCATCGCTCGCCAACACAACCTCAACATCATATCCTACGCAGATGACACCCAACTGATCCTATCACTCACCAAAGACCCCAACACCGCCAAAACCAACCTACATGAAGGTATGAAAGAGGTAGCAGAGTGGATGAAGCACAGCCGTCTGAAACTGAACTCAGCCAAAACAGAAGTCCTTATCTTAGGCACCTCCCCCTCTGCTTGGAACGACTCTTGGTGGCCAGAGGCCCTTGGAAAAGCACCCATCCCGACGGACCACGCACGGAACCTAGGCATCATCCTGGACTCCTCACTCTCTATGAACAGACAAGTCAACGGAGTCTCATCTTCATGCTTCAACATCCTCCGCATGCTCAAAAAACATTTCGCTGGATCCCCACAGAAACCAGAAAAACAGTCACCCATGCTCTGGTTACTAGTCGCCTGGACTACGGAAACACCCTATACGCCGGTATCACCGCAAAACTCCAGAAAAAACTCCAACGCATCCAGAACGCATCAGCCAGACTCATACTAGATATCCCGCGTAAAGACCATATCTCTAACCACCTGAAAAACCTCCACTGGCTCCCCGTCAATAAGAGGATTACTTTCCGCCTCCTAACCCACGCTCACAAAGCACTCTACGAACTTGGACCCGAATGCCTCAACACACGACTTTCCTTCTACAACCCCCCTCGCCAGCTACGATCTTCCAACCAAGCCCTTGCTACCATTCCTCGCATCAATAAAACCACCATGGGAGGCAGATCCTTCTCCTACCTCGCGGCTAAAACCTGGAACTCACTCCCCACTCACCTACGTCTCACACAGAACCACCTAGCATTCAGAAAGCAACTTAAAACCTGGATATTCGACAAGTAATTCCCTTCCCTCCCTCAAGCGCCTTGAGACCCTCTGGGTATGTAGCGCGCTATACAAATTTCTGACTTGACTTGACTTGACATACATGAGAGCCAATGAATGTGCGAGTGGCTATATGGATCATTGTGTACTTGTATCAGTGATTGTATAAGAGAGTAAGTATGTGTTAGTATATGTTTGAATAAGTAAGGTGTTGTGTGTATAACTGTATAGTTGAGGAAATGGAAGTGTGATTGATTCTTTGCATGACTGACTAGGTGTGTGAGTAACTCCATGGATGAGTGGCAGTGTGTGAGTGTCTGTATAGGTGTATGAGTGCATATGATAGTGTTGTATTGATGAGTGACTGTATGTATGAGTGATTCTATGGGTGAATGAGTGAATGTGTGTGTAGACCTAGGTATCAGTGAGTGCCTATGTAGTAACTGGTATTGGTGTGTCAATGGTTTCAAGAATGGTAGTCTGTATTTAACACTGGTTGTATCAAAGGTTATATTAGAGTGTGAGGAGGTGCATCGTATTATCACTAGCCCTGGGCGAAGCACTACGCTACGCTCGCATAGTTTGCGAAGTTTGCGCAACTTCGCACTATGCGAGCTGCATGTAGCACAGTGCGAACACGCGTAGTGCAGCGTAGCGTAGTGCAGCGGTCATTTTTTGCTTGTTCACGGTCCTCAACATCATGTTCGCAACCGCGAGCAAGCAAAATGACATCCCGGCGAGATTCTCAACGCGGGGAGGTCTGTTTCTCATTGTGAGTGGTTGCGCATTCTCACGATCGCTCGCGATGAGATACTACCAGTTCACGTTGAGAAAGCTGCTGATCGAGTAAAAATCTACTTAAGCAGCAGAAAACTACAGCTCGCACTGTGCAAGATGCCGTTTTCAATGATTGCACAGTGCCGGATGCTTGTCCGCACTGTGCAATCATTGAAAACGCATCTTGCACAGTGCAAACATGCTACTATGCAGCTCGCGTAGTGCTACGTGAAGTTTGCGTAGTGCGAAGTGCACTTCGCATAGCTTTGCATAGCGCTACTTCGCGAACTACGCCCACCCTTAATTAGAACATGAATGATATCATCAGTGATGTCAAATGAGATTTCATCAGTGATGTCATCAGTGATGTCATTTGAGATGTCATCAGTGATGTCATCAGTGATGTCACTGACCATGTCATGAATGATGTAATATATGACATTGTCAGCAGTGGATTGCGGGTGCGCAAAATATAGTTGGTACAACTAACTATATAGGAGCAATTTCAATGGTTTTTTAAATGCTAATTCTTAAATATATAAGGCCTGAAACCTTTGGATTTTTTAAGTGAATTTGCAAGGTTTTTAAAATACTAATTCCTAACTATATAAGGCCTGAAACCTATGGTTTTTTAAGTGAATTTGCAAGGTTTTTTAAATTCTAATTCCTAACTATATAAGTCCTGAAACCTATGTTTTTTTAAGTGAATTTACAAGGTTTTTTAAATGCTAATTCCTAACTATATAAGGCTTGAAACCTATGTTTTTTTTCAGTGAATTTGCAAGGTTTTTTAAATGCTAATTCTATTAGTGGATAACGTTTATATATGTTATTATCCTTCTGGGACCACCTGAGCAGCCATTTTGTTTCTCAGGAGAAGTGAGGCACAAGAGAGCACAAAACAAAAGTGGAAAATGCGAAAAGGTGGCAGGGTCGAGACCCCCTGACCTCATAGCCCTTCTCAGGGGGTCCCAGAAGGACCACCAAGTGTACGGTGCGTGTACTCTGAAATTTTTTATTTCTTTTGCCCTTGGAGGTCCTTTTGGGACCCCCTGAGAAGGGCTAGAGGGTTGGGGGGTCTCTACCCTGCCCCCTTTTCGTGTTTTCCACTTTTGTTTTGGGCTCTCTTGTGCCTCAGTTCTCCTGAAAAACAAGATGGTGGCCAACACTTCCTGGTTTGGACAGTTTGGAATGTTGACAGTCGACTGCCAGCCAATCAGAAACTCGCTCATGCACGTATGGGTACACGCCCGTACGCGTACGGTACGCGTACCGTACGCGTACGATGCACGTACGGTGAGCGCCTATAGATATATAATTTGATCAAATTCAATTTTCTCAACAACTACTGGAGGGATTTTCACCAAATATAGAAAAGGCTCTACTACATACCTGTCCCTACCATTTTGCCAAGTTTGGTGTAATTCCGTTCAGCCGTTCGGGCTGTAGCCGTGTCTAAAGGTCCCATAGAAAATGCCATTTGAAAAATGTTAAATTCAATTTTCTGAAGAATTACTGGAGGGATTTTCACCAAACATAGCAAATGCACATCTGCATACCAGGCCCTACGATTTTGCCAAGTTTGATGTAATTCCATTCAGCCGTTCAGGCTGTAGCCGTGTCTAAAGGTCGCTAAGGAAATTAACATGGGGAAAACAAGTTTTCGGACCCCCCTTTCGGCCCCCGCTTGACAAATCCCCCTGAACCTTTCAGAGAAGGAGTGGGGAGGAGCTGGCCAAAATTCTAGAAAATTACACACAGATTCTTCAATCGGCGACAAAGTTATTCCCAATAAAATGTTGAGCGCATATAGATATATAATTTGCTCAAATTCATTTTCTCAACAACTATTCGAGGGACTTTCACCAAATATAGAAAAGGCACTACTGCATACCAGTCCCGACCATTTTGCCAAGTTTGGTGTAATTCCGTTGAGCTCCGCGGATCCCACTCTTGTATGACCTCGGGTGCCAACCTGTGGAGGACCAAGTGAGATTTCGTCCACTGTCATTCTGGCGACGTCTATGGACGACGCCGGAACTCTATTCATATGCTAGGGCTAGTCTGGAGGTTAAAGATCTTCCTGGTTCCTTAAACATAGGTTGGTTTAAGGATTTAAGATCAACCCTATTTGCCCTGGGGTATGGTGATCTGTGGTCAGATCCAGAACCTGCAAATTTTTCCTCTAAAAAAAATTTAAAACTGCACTATTGGGACTGGGTGGTTCATAATAGACATCTGAGATTGTGTTCCAGCAATCTTACCAGTCTATTTATCGTTTTTAAAGACGTTCCCAAGCTCGAAAATTATTGGGACATGATAACAAAGCCCCTGGATTGTAAACTATTCCACCAGCTCAGATGTGGTTTGTTGCCCTTAAGGGATTTCACCAAAAAGTGGGGTTCTGGTGGGACCGGACATTGTTCAAACTGCCTTGGTCAGGGTGAAAGTTTAAACCATTTTTTGTTTGTCTGTCCTTTGTACAGTGCTCCTAGAGCCAAATGGTTAAGCCCGGTCTGTAGAAGCCTAGGTACCCGCTCGGCTGTTGAAGCAAGCAGAATTTTAAAAACTAATCTGTCCCCATTAATAGTTGCGGGTGTAGCAAAATATTTAAGGTGGGCTTGGATTCTTAGAATCAGGTTCATCAAAAATAAACAACTAGTGGCCTAATAATGTTTCTATGTTTACCTGGTTATGTGTAGTTCACTATATTCTATGTCCTTTGGTATTCTTTGTGTTATTTCTAATCTTGCATTCATCCACAAGAAGTCTGTATAAGTGATTTGATATGGTTTTAGATGTTTTTATCTAGTTTATACAAAAATTTCTCATTGATGTATATATTGTATTTTATGTCTTTTATGATGCATCAATCGAATAAAGACTTTTTGAATGATATATCATTTGCTCAAATTCATTTTCTCAACAACTACTCGAGGGAATTTCGCCAAATATAGAAAAGGCACTACTGCATACCAGTCCCTACCATTTTGCCAAGTTTGGTGTAATTCCGTTCAGCTGTTCGGGCTGTAGCCGTGTCTAAAGGTCCCATAGAAAATGCCATTTGAAAAATATCAAATTCAATTTTCTCAAGAACTACTGGAGGGATTTACACCAAACATACAAAAGGCACTGCTGCATACCAGCCCCTACCATTTTGCCAAATCTGGCATAATTCCGTTCAGCCGTTCGAGCTGTAGCCTTGTCAGAATGTCCCTATGGAAATTAACATGGGGAAAACATGTTTTAGGACCCCCCTTTTTTCTCGTCCCCGCTTGACGAACCCCCCCCAAAACTTTCAGGGAAGTAGCAGAACGCAGCTAGGCAAATTTAAGGAAAATTACAGGCAGATCCCTCAATCGGCGCCAAAGTTATTCCACAATAGAATGTTTGGAATTTCCTATGGTGACTTGGTCCTAACTATATATACCTACTGGCGATCGCCAGTAGGTAATATATTTATATATATATATATATATATATATTCACTGACCATGTCATGAGTGATGTAATATGTGATGTCATCAGCAGTGCATTGCAGGTGCGCAAGTTATAGTGAGTCCAACTTACTATAACATTGGAATTTCAATGGTTTTATGCGAGTAAAATTTCCAGCTAGCTATAACTGGTGTGAAACCTATGGTTTTTTCAGTGAATTTAATAGGTTTTTAAAATGCTAATTCCTAACTATAACTGGTGTGAAACCTATGGTTTTTTCAGTGAATTTCATAGGTTTTTTAAATGCTAATTCCTAACTGCAACTGGTGTAAAACCTATGGTTTTTTCAGTGAATTTTTTAATAGCAAATCTCTATAGGTATGAAATGTAATATTTTTTATGATGAATTTTATATTTTATAATTATGTAATACCATTTTTTTGTATGTTTTTTTTTTTTTTTTGCCCCGGAGCGCTCCCGGGGCGCATACCGATGCTCTCACCAGTGAGCGCCTTGCAACTGCGCGCCCCGGTGCGCGTACCGGGGAGCGTCCCGTTAGCGCTAATGCTGCGAATGAAAACATCATTGTGACGTTTCGCGTAGCCCCGTCCGCGTGATACGCACGGCGTATGCGCACTCGGAAGCACCCACATGCATACGAACGCACTACATAAGCGCCGCAGGGAGCGCCCCGGTGCGCGCCCCCGGGCGCGCACCGGGGCGCGCAACGTAAGTGCGTTGGGTCATGTGACCTGAAAATAACACTTTTCATTGGTTCAAAACAGTTTTGGTTTCCAAATGATGAAAGCCCGGCTCATGTGACCTGAAAATAACACTTTTCATTGGTTCAGAACAGTTTAGTTTTCCAAATGATGAAAGCCCCCACCTTTTTTCCTCATTCTCACTTTATTCTTTGAGTGAGGAAGACCTGCTTTTTTCTTACAGATATGGCTACAGTACTATCAGCAGCTGGAGCATCTGCCCCCCCCCCACCACCACCACCACCACAAGGACCACCAGAAGATCACATTGGTGTTCAAGAAGAAGAGGAGGAGGAGGAGGAAGAGGAGGAAGGGACAAGGCAGTTCCTGCATGAAGACAATCCCCATACAAACCAAGAGAGCACTTCATATGGGAGTTTTTCAAAATCCCAAGGTGTTTTAAAAAAGTAAACGCTGCAAAGGTGACTTGCCTCATCTGTAAAGCTGTGCTATCCAGGGGGAACCCTGCTAAAAAATATTCCTTTGGGAATCATACTATGATACAACACATGCAGCGTTTACACCCTAATAACTATTCTGCAGGAGAGGTGAGGGAAATCTGGAGTAACCTACCCCAATCATCATCCAGAACCTCTACAACTAAAGAACCCACTCCAACGGGTCCAGAAGCAAGGGAGGTGATTCCCAATATACAAACAAAGTTTGGGGGATACAAAATTGTTTGTATTTATTGCAACAAAACCATTAGGTATGGTGAAAAAAGCATTACACTAATTACTGTTGCTATGGATCACCACAAATGCCCGAGGAAACCATAATTTTTCCTGGTTTTTTTGTGCTCCAGTTGCGCCATTTTCAATTCCCTTTTTTTTGTTTCTCCCCATAAAAAATACAAAAAAAATATAAAACTGTTCAGAAAAGCCAAAAAAAGAAAAAAGAAGAAAAAAAACAATAAAAAAAAATATAAAACAACAAAAAGAATAAAAAAAACAGTTCTTTTTAGAACTACCTCCAATTTATAAAAAAAGGCTTAATTTTTAAAAAACTCTGTCATTCTTTTTTCCTCATGGTACGCTCCCCGGTGCGCGTACCGGGCGCTCTCCCCGCAAAAATCGATTTTTTTTTAAAAAAATGTTCTGCCCCGCGGGGCCCTTTTATAGCCCCCACATCAAACCTAAGGGGTCATGGGGGGTCTAATCTGCCCCCTTATGGTCAATTCCCCCTTTGTTTTTGCCACCTCTTGTGTCTCGATCCTACCAAGACACAAGATGGCGGCCGCTCCGGACTGTTTGGAATGTTTACAGACACCCGAGAGCCAATCAGCTTTCCGCGCGCGAGTCGCGTCACGTGCCCGGAGCACTCCCCGGTGCGCGTACCAGGGCGCGGCCATAGATATATATATTTTTTTAACCTAAATTACTCAAAATCCACTGGAGCACATATCTTGAGACATAGCAAACGCACATCGGGCTACCAGTCCCTACAATTTTGCCAAGTTCGGTGGAAATCCATTCAGCCGTTCGGGATAAAAGTGAGGTCGACCACCCTATGGAAATTAACATAGGGAAAACACGTTTTGGGACCCCCTTTTATCTCGGACCACGCTTGACGAATCCCCCACCAAACTTTCAGGGAAAGACCGGTGCGCCGCGAGGCAAATTTGAGGACATTTTCAGGCAGATTCCTCAACCGACGCCAAAGTTATTCACAATAGAATGTTGAGATTTTCTATTGAAAATAATCCTAACTATAACTACCTACTGGCGACCGCCAGTAGGTAATATATACATATATATATATATATATATATATATATATATATATATATATATATATATATATATATATATATATAATTCACTGAAAAAACCATAGGTTATAGACCATATATAGTTAGGAATTCGCATTTACAAAACCTTATTTTACTCACACAAAACCATTGAAATTCCATATATAGTTAGTTGCACTAACTATATATCGCGCACCCGCAATCCACTGCTGATGATGTCACATATTACATCATTCATGACATGGTCAGTGACATCACTGATGACATCACTGATGACATCTCAAATGACATCACTGATGACATCTCAAATGACATCACTGATGACATCACTGATGACATCTCATTTGACATTACTGATCACATCACTGATGATATCATTCATGTGATAATACGATGAACCTCTTCAGACTCTAATATAACCTTAGATACAATCAGTGTAAACAGACACTCACAGACTGTCACTCATCCATGGAGTTACTCACACACCTAGTCAGTCATGCAAAGAATCAATCACACCTCCATTTCCTCAACTATACAGTTATACAAACTTTACTTATTCAAACATATACTAACACATATTTACTCTCTTATACAATCCCTGATACAAGTTCACAATGATCCATACAGCCACTCACACATTCACTGGCTCTTATGCACAGTTATTTATATATGTCAACTCTCACATGTACTGTGTTTTACATATGTACTTACTTTGACATGTAGCACTGAGATATCCATTCACTCACCAATACACTCATGCACACAGTCAACCGCCCATACAGCTGTTTCCACATGCACTTTTGAAACCATACATCTAGTGAATCAACTGCTCACACATCTATGCACAGAGTCATACACCTCCCAGCCACCACACACACACTCAGTCTCCCATACAAATACTTGGGCAACCAATCAATAACCCATATAGTTACTCATATAGCTACTTATCAACACATGCAACAATTTACAGAACAACAGACATAATGATGCACAAATTAAGACAGTTTAGTCACTAACCCATGCACTCAGTGAGACACATTTAATCACTCACTCATACAGTCAGTCATGCACCTACTAAATCCTTCATCCAGACACTTATACATCCACTCATTCTTCAATATGTAAGACATATTTTAACTTTACAGAAACATACAGTCACTGGATGTTGTCATCAGTGATGTCATCAGTGATGTCATTTGAGATGTCATCAGTGATGTCATCAGTGATGTCACTGACCATGTCATGAATGATGTAATATGTGACATCATCAGCAGTGGATTGCGGGTGCGCGATATATAGTTAGTGCAACTAACTATATATGGAATTTCAATGGTTTTGTGTGAGTAAAATAAGGTTTTGTAAATGCGAATTCCTAACTATATATGGTCTATAACCTATGGTTTTTTCAGTGAATTTTCAAGGTTTTTTTTAATGCTAATTCCTAACTATTTATGGTCTATAACCTATGGTTTTTTCAGTGAATTTTCAAGGTTTTGTAAATGCTAATTCCTAACTATATATGGTCTATAGCCTATGGTTTTTTCAGTGAATATATATATATACATACATATATAAACATATATCATCTGTATATCTATATACATACAAACATAAATGCATGCATACATATACTTATATGCATACAGATGCATGTTATTTACATGAAAGTTGAAAAAACACTAATAAAAGCAAAGCTAAAAAGCCACCTCATTATAAACAGAATGGCTTTAACTTAAACGATGGCGAGATCTATTGCATTTTCAATGCTTGTTTACTTTGGTTCCATCAAGAAGGCATTCAGATGTGTCACACATTTGCCATAAATTCTGAATGTTAGCACTCTAGTTGCACATTAGATCACTGTAGTAAAGCTACTGCTCACCAGGGACGTCTGCTGCTGGTATTCAAAGTGCATGTTTCAGTCTGCATGTCAGAATTTTTTTAATGAAATAGAAGAGGATTTTGACGTAAATAATTAATTTACTCTCTTAATTTCTATGCAGGTAAGTACTTAATCAATAATAACTCAATCAGAATGAAGGAAAACAGAGTCCGTGGTGTAAGAGTTTCTAAGGGTTTTATTCCTCATAAAGGAATCAGGATATCATGTTCTGACCACCACACAGGGTGTCAGAAGGGATAGAGCGCTGCTTTTTATTAACAGTACATAGCTTATATACTTATTTCATTCCATAAGTAACAGTGCAAGAGGCGTAACAGCTGAGAGAAGACAAGATAACAATATACACGTAGCACATGTACGTAATCAAGAGGCGTGAGCTAGAGATGTGTTCTGGAAACGTCACTGATAAGTGACACAAGTGGGTGGCACCAAGGGGTGGTGCTAACAGAATGTTGCAATGTCAGCAGAAATCAGAAGCTTGGAGGCGCGCGCAGCTGCATGACGTGTAATTAGAGGGGTGCAGGGGACTTGACATTTACACTGACGGAAAGAGACAGAAGTCTGGCATGTCAGATCAACTTGTGCTTCTATCATATCTGATATCTGATGTTTAGGAACTAAGCTATCTGGGCAGAAAGGTCTCTAGAGCAGAAGCTATTCTATACTTGCTGTGAGTGCGTGTATAAGCGCCTGGGTGTCTGTATGAGAAGCGTGGGGCGAGGGGCCTTCCATGAAAGCATGGCAACGGAGCTATGAATTACTTGCACAGAGACAGGTCGGCCCTTTAGCCCTGTAGCTGAGGAAGGATGTTTACTGAAACTAGCAGGCTGGAATGTATTTTCGGGGAGGGAAACAGATAACTCGAAGGTTATAGTCAATCTTGGCAGGCAGCAGGCTGAGCTGAGCACGGAGGGCCGCGCTAGAAGTAAGTCAGAGTTCACGGATACGGGGGCTGCCTGGGCAGAGATTTCTCGGAGTCAGAAGCCAGAAAAGAGGCTCGGTGGCAGAGATTCAGGGCCTACTTCAGCCAGGGCTGAAAAAACGTAGGAGTACACTACAAAAAGACGTTGGCATAGCATACTTAGGAACGGACCATCCAACCCATTCATGGTGGGTCTGAAAGAGGACAAGTTAACGTTGGACGCAAATGTATTTGCGTCTTCATAGCTGGTACAGGAGGGAAGTTACATGCACTTTAACTCGTACATGGAGTCGGTGGGGTACGCGCTAGGGAACATAACTTGACCATAAAATTTATATTACCTCATTCCCTCCTTGTTCCCTACGGACCCTTCATGATATATCGATCCTCATGAATCGATCAGTCTGTTCTTGTAACATTATATGTTCATCTTTCTTTCTTTGACTGTTTGAGAGACAACTGGAATGTTCAATGCAGGATGTGGCACACAGTCCACAAATCGCTGGCCCACACTGCAGGCACAGGCAGCAGCTGAATACTATAACGAGGCCAATACCTAGGAATGATAAGATCTTCCATCCCCAAGCTGTTAACGTAGTCCAGAACCAACCGGACCAAGTCCAGGTGCCTGGATTCTGATGTATCTGATTTGCAATTTTATGCAGACGGGTAATAGCTTGATAGACAGATGGTGCATTTTGTGGAATGAAAACACAGCAACTTGACCCGATGACCTTACAGGCTCCACCTCTATCTGCCAAGATGACGTCAATTACAAGACGATTTTGAAGGACAACAACCCGCATAGCAGATTGCTCCTCAGTTAAGTTACCTAAGGCGGAGGCAGTTTCATGTACTACTGCTTCAAGTGTTCTGGTTAATCTGCGTATCAATTTACTGTTTTGGACAGGTCCTAGGAAGAAAAAGAATCCTTTATTGAAATCAGTGTACTGTTCCCATGCCGTTTCTGTGTAGTCGACAAGGGGAATATCTCTTTTGGGTCTATTTGGTGCTAGATTCGTATTTCTATGGTAATCAGGGGGAGCTAGAAAAACAGGTGGCAGAAGGAATGCAATGTAACAGGTACCATCCCAATCTGGAGGCAAACGTATGTATGCGGTAAGACCACAAACAAAGTAGGAATGACTGGTAGCTTTAAAGGACGATTTACCATGATCACTGAACTCGACCACAGTAGTGCATTTACTATGACCTACGTGTACTGAACCTTTCTTGCTAACACATAATTCACCTGTGACTGGTAATACTAACATATGGGGCAGAACTGGAGCAGCTTCGGATTCAACAGTAAGGATCATAAGGCTAATTGTGTAATTACCTAATCCATATACTTCATTTTCTAGATCAGTTCCTATTCGAGTGGGAAGTCCCTCTTTATCAGGGTAACAGACGTTGAGCAGGACTAAGTTCAAGTTTCCCCAAACCCAGCCCCCATCGAAAACAGCAATATCAGGATCTAAGGAATTAATTATTTTAAACCATGCCCCACAGGAGCCATTGTGAGTGAACGGGTACGGAAAGAGGGGCAGAGCTCCCTTGTAATTCTGGTAGGGAGGGAGTCGGCCACATATCCAGCAGTCGGTAGCATTATTTGTCTGATGGGAGTGATGTAACATACTAATGAATGTATTGTTGCGCAGCGCAAGTCTGTAAGAGAGTTCATGTGCAGGAAGTTCACTAAAAGTGTGTTCAGCAGAGACATTGTAAGCAGATTGTTCACGCCTGAAAATAGGCCAATATATAGGTAGCAGAATGCTGGCAATAATAATTAGAATACTTAGAAAAAACATTATTAACAACGTCACTATACAGTGACTACGCAGTGATTTGCAGTAAGTACGTTTCTTTGCTTCTCTCTCTCTCTCTCTATCTCGATCTAGGGGATACATGTCAGAAACTATTTAACCGATTCACCTAGGGGAGGACTTAAACAATTAAACTGTCTGACTTGCTAGATCTGAGTTTCATTCGATATAGTTCTTGGGGAGTCTTTTCTCGTTCGGTAACGGTAAAGTCTTTCGTCTCAACACAGTCTTTGGTGGGGGTGGATGAGTCAGAGTCCTGTTTCAGTCCGTTTTTTAGTTCATTGCAAAGTTTGATGTGACTCGTATGGACCCACCCCTTTCTCCCCTCGATTTTCACAGCGGTCCTGGTGGTGAGCAGAACGGTCTTTGGGGACTTCCAGCGGGGCTCCAGCGGACTTTTCCGGTCGAAATTCCGGACGAGTACCAGGTCCCCAGGACGGACCTCATGCGCCTTTACATCGGTGTTGTCAGGGAAGGCTGCGGCAACCTGTGAACGACATGATTGGAGTGCAGACATCAAGGAGGCAAGGTAATCTGTCAACATATTACAATCAACATCTGTGATTTTCTTCGGAATGGGCGTCCCCCACATATTCGGTGGTCTGCCAAAGACCACTTCGTACGGGGATAGCCCTGATCTTGAGTGGGCGACCATTCTCATGTAGAATAGTGCCACGGGCAGGGCGACTATCCAGTCGACCCCTTTTTCCTGACAGATCTTGGCAAGGCGGATTTTTAGTGTCTGATTATGCCTTTCTACAAGGCCTGCTGCTTCGGGATGTCGGACACAGTGGAACCTCCACTGATATCCTAGCAAAAGGGAAACCTGTCTCATCAACTCGGACGAGAACGGCTGTCCGTTATCTGAATACACGACACGGGGCAAACCGTACCGTGGGAAGAATTCACGAACCAACTGTCTGGCAGTGGTCGGAGCAGTGTAGTCTGGGACTGGGTATGCTTCGGTCCAACGGGACAGAGCACAAACAATTACAAGGACATATTTAAAACCTCGACAGCTATTCATCTGGATATAATCCATCTGGAGGACTTCAAAAGGGTGATCGGGAGGATGAAATCCTCCTTGCTCAACAGGGACGCTTTTACCTGGATTGAACTGACAACAGATCATGCAAGTACGCACTTTCTGTTTTGCTGCTGCTCGTAAGTGTTTGTTGTACCAGAGATTCTGTAAACTGTCTAACATCGCCTTCTCTCCTAGATGGGCCGGGCTATGTGCTGTATTTATCATGACTTGAACCATTGCGTCAGGGAGAAACCATATAGATTTTCCCTTCGTCACCCAACCTTGATCTGTCTGAATCCCTCCTAGTTCAGTCCATTTCTTTATCTCCTCTGGAGTAGCATGTGTCTGGATATCAATTACGTCTAGGGCGGGATCTCTAACTGCCATACACTTTGTTGGTACTATTGTTTTTGTTATGTCAGTAATCTGGGTGTGAGTTAGTGCTGTATATTTTGCTGTCTGGTCTGCCAGGTCGTTACCCTGGGAAACAGAATCTGTGACTTTAGTATGTGCCTTACACTTCATGACTGATATGCCCGAGGGCAAATGTATTGCTTCTAACAGTGCTTGAATGAGGGGGCCATGTTGTATCTTGGCCCCATGGGAAGTCAGAAAACCTCGTTCTTGCCAGAGGACTCCGAAGTCGTGTACAACTCCGAAGGCATAACGGGAATCAGTATATATGTTAACATTTCTGTTCTTGGCTAGAATACAAGCTCGGGTCAGAGCGATGAGCTCGGCTGCTTGAGCAGACAGTGTATCAATACGATGTGTTTCTTTAACTTCAGTTTCAGTGGTCACGGCATACGCGGCCACTAATTCTCCTGTACTTGTTCTCATGCATGAACCGTCCACATAAAGTGTCAGGTCTGGATTTGTCAATGGGACATCTGTTAAGTCTCGTCTAGGCTTAGTTACTGCATTAATTATTTCTATACAATCATGTGGAGCTGGATCTGTCATAACTGTAGGTAACAGTGTTGCTGGGTTCAAGATACTGCAGCGTCTGATTTCTATGTGTGGCTGGAATAGTGTTAATTCATAACCTGTCAATCGTGCTATAGTCAAGTGTTGAGTCTGGGTTCTGTTTAACAAAACCTCTACAGAATGTGGAACTTGTACTGTTAACTGATGACCTAGAACAATTGAATCGCTCTGTCTGATTGCTAACGCTGTTGCTGCTACTGACTTTAAGCACGCAGGGAGTGCTTGGGCTACTGAATCCAATGTACTAGAAAAATAAGCACAAGGCTTATGTGAACCTGCTTGATCTTGAGTGAGGACAGACAACGCTGTACCATCACGTTCTGTAACAAAAAGTGTAAACGGTTTGTTGTAACATGGTGTCGCTAAAACTGGTGCTTGACATAAGGCTTTCTTTAAGTCTTCAAAAGCTTGTGTGTGTTCCTGAGTCCAAGGGAGGGCAGTCGAAGTCGCTGCCTCCTGTGTCGTTAACTGGATGAGTGGCTTGGCTAGAAATGCATACTGGGGAATCCATTGTCTGCAGTACGAGGTGAGGCCTATGAAGGCCCGCACTTCCTTTTGTGTCTGGGGTTGTGGCATATTTGCAATTAACTGAATGCGATCGGGAGTGAGCTGTCTCCCCACTTTGGACAGCAAGTGACCCAAGTACACAACTTGCTGAACACAGAATTGTAGCTTCGAAGGAGACACCTTGTGTCCCTTGTCGGCCAGAAAGTGTAGAACTGTCAATGATGCTTTTTCACATTCGGGCTCACTTCGTGCGGTGATCAGCAGATCATCGACGTATTGCAGTAAAGCGGTGTTAACTGGCATTTGAATACAATCTAGTTGTCTCTTCAGTGCTTGACTATAGATGCTGGGGCTTTCTGTGAATCCTTGAGGTGCGCGCGAAAATTTGAAACTGCGTCCATTTAAACAGAATCCGAAGAGATATTGGCTCTCTGGATCAATAGGCACGCTGAAGAAGGCGTTCTTGAGATCAATTACAGTGAAGAACGTTGCTTCTGAATCAATAGCAGTCAATAAGGATGAGATATCGGGGACCACAGGATACTGTGGGACAATGCATTTATTCAATTCTCGAAGATCAATCACCAGCCGATATACTGGCGGTGCATTGGGATCTGTACGCTTAAGGATCGGAATGATGGGCGAGTTACAGATATTGGAGTCGGTCTCGACGACCACTCCTTGGGCAATGAGCTCTTCAATGATTTTCAGTAAAGCCACTACAGCATCGGGTGGTAACTTGTATTGTCTGATTCTGGGTAATACAACACCTGCCTTGAGTGTAACGCGGTACGGTGTAATGTGCATACATCCTACATCTGTTGGGCCTTTTGCCCACAAGTAATCAGGTACATTTTTTAATCTGACGTCAAACTCACGCAGAACATAGTGACCCTTGAAATCCCGCAGAAAGAGTCTAACTCCCTCCGGGGAACAGCAGATTATAGCTCCTAGAGCCTTCAATGTTTTAATTCCTAATAGATTTTCTGGACATGATTTCGTGAGTAATAAGTCTGTAACACGTGATAATGGACCCACAGCCAGGGGAACTGGTTCGGACACTTCATTTACAATAGGCTGTCCCGAAAAACCAAGGGAAACATTTTGTGAGCCTGAGAGGGGTGCCCCTGGAACTTCGTCATGACTTATTGTAGTGCGACTTGCCCCTGTGTCAATTAAAAACTTTCTGTCTTTTCCCAATACTTGACTGTGTACATAAGGACCTTCTTGATCTACAGGAATCTCAATAAGAGGCAAGCCACCTTCCCTCTCTAGGCTGTTTCATGTATATCGGGAATATTCGGGGTAAGCAGACTGGGCATACTGGTACATCTGTTGTGAAACTTGTTGAGTTGCAGCAATGGGCTGTGGCTGTGGTACTGCTACGGTCTGTGCTGTCTGTGCAGATGCATGCATAGGCTGTGTATTCTGTGTAGACTGATGCTGGTTATGGTCTTGTCTAGGCGGATGCGGTCTTTCTTTAGTTTTACCTGTCGCTATGTTATGTTTCAGAACTGGGCATTCGTGTACGTAGTGACCTGGCTGCTTGCAGTAGTTACATGTCCCTTTAACGGGAGCCGTAGTGTGACTTGTCTGGGTCGTACCTTTTCTGTGACTGTCGGATGGGACCGTCTGAGCTACTAACATTTTCATTTTCGTGTCTTTCATACGTTTCTGTTCCTGATCTTGTTCTTCCCTAATTCTATTCTGGTGATATTGTAACATTTGTAACATCTGGGATGGCGTATTTGCTTGCCATGTACTCTCGACCTTGTATACTCTATTTTTAACTAATGGTAGGGAATTCTCTACTAACTTTGATACAAAAAGATGTGGGTACGACTCGCTACTTGGCTGGAGGCCACTATTAATAATAAAACATTTCTCGAATCTTGAATAGAAGTCACTAGTATCTTCATCATGTTTCTGTTTACAGGACGAAATTGCATCCCAATCTTCTTTTCTAGTTGTCAACAATCTGGGCAGGACCTGTACTATCAAACCTGGTAATGCTTTAGTTTTGTCCCCAAGGCCTAACCCTGGGACCCGTTTCTTTTCCTCTTCCTCTATTTCTGCCCAGGCAATCTTTGTGTCTCCCACCTCCCATTCCTTTTCCTTTAATTTCTCGAATATACCCGTAGGTAATAATACTTTCAACATTTTCATGATATCATCATATGTGTAGTCCCCCATTAATAACATGTCTTTAAGCTCTCTATGGAAACCTGCAGGGTCTTTATCATGGCATGGTACTAGTTTCTTCATTTCTAACAGTTCTAATTTAGTCAGAGGCGTGTGTACATACACGCGTTTCAAAATTTTATCCTCACCCATAACAGGGTGCACTTCTCGTAAGGGGTTCTGTCTTTCAATACCACCCCCGCACTGCATATGGCACATTTTCCTTTCTGGAGGTGGGGCGGGAACATATTCAGAGCTTACAAAGGTATCATATCTGTGTCGTTGTTCTAGAATTATTTGAATTAATTTAGTGCTTAAGCCTCTCCATCTATCCA
This sequence comes from Lissotriton vulgaris, assembly GCF_964263255.1. NCBI lineage: Eukaryota > Metazoa > Chordata > Amphibia > Caudata > Salamandridae > Lissotriton > Lissotriton vulgaris. Next base: position 1,715,125,338 of record NC_141689.1, on the reverse strand, counting down.
TCAGTAGTGCTTCTAGTGTCTCGTGTAAGGGACCTGGATCGGAATAATGTTTTCTGTATTTAATGAGAAGGTGCTGAATCATGTATACACCTGCTAATTTCTGTTCGTCGGGGGAGAGGTTCAGAAATGTCTGCGCTACTGTGTCATCATTATATATGTCTGCATTTTCGGCCCATGATACAGCTGATCGGGCTAGTTCTTGTTCATCCATAGAATTGAGTACATGGTACCCAACTCGATCTCGAAGCCGTTTATCAGTTTCCTGGAACTGATGCTCAGCAGAATTCGGATTTGTTAAGGCAGAGAAGAAAACTCTCTTGCTCTCCGGACGGATACCCTTCCTAAGGTAAGTTCCCTTACCTACATATGCTATTGTTCCTATATCTCTTTCGGATTCTTCCTGTGCTTCTTCCTCCTCGGAGGAAGCCTTTTCTTTCTCTTTCTGGTGTACTGCTATCACTGCTTTCTTAATCTTCTTATACATAGACTCTATGCAATTTTGTCTGTCATGTTTTCCATCAGCTATATTTTGACCCCACTTGTTCAATGCGTTTAATTCACTCTGATCTGTTCCGGGCCTGTCTCGTTCTCTTATTAGACAATTTATGAAAAATCGTAGTATCAGTGCTTGCATGCCAACTTTCTGTTTCTCCATGGCATCCTTAATACTGTCAGAGTCCTTTCCTGTTTGAACAAACTCATATATTCTGTCTAGACGATCCTTCATTCCTGCATAGCATAACAAGCTATCAGTAGCGGATCTTAACCGTAATGATGCCAATATCATTAAATCGTCCTTTCCGGGTACTGGATCATATCTGCAGACTGACATGTTTTCTTTCAATGCGTCGAGGCGGGATGAATTAGAGGAGTGGGGAGACCTGTAGGTGAGAGGACTCTGCATATCTTTGAGATTGAATCTGTGAGTTGGTGGCGGGGTCTGAGGACCCGCGGTCGCACCTCCTGAAGCGGATGCTTGTACATTACCTCCCTGTGGAGTCTGTATCTGGACTGGAATTTGTCGTTTGGGTAGATCAGGTAAACGTGGTTTCGGTAGGCCAGTTTTGAGTACGGGAAGTGGCGGGGCTGGCGGAACAGGAGAAGTCTGTTGTGGTACCGGCGGAACGTGACCTGGGGGCGGAATACCACCCCCGTCCCTGTCTGTAGGCAGGGCACGAACAGGCAGATTGGTGTAAGCTGGTGCTACATCGTCTAGATAGGAATTTAGGAATATGTCTTTAGTAGTTTTGTGCATTACTTTAGTTGGAACCAATGGTGACGGCAAATTTTTCGGTATTTCTGAAATGGCGTCAGGGGTACCTTCGGCCAAAAGATACATGTTGTTCACTTGGCTATTTCGGATGCGATCTATTTGTTCTGATTTTACTCGAATTCCTTCAGTAACTAATTCGTTTTCTTGAGCCTTTTCTGATTCTTTAAGTCTGTCTTCTCTACGGAGTGCTCTTTCAGCACGCTTACGTGATTCCTTACGCCAAAATTCTATGGCGTCTTTCTGAGATTGTCTGGCTTTCTTTTTCCGTAATACCTCTTCTACCTTTATGATGCACTCGGCATCCCATGTTCCGTTAACTGGCCATCGGTATCTTTCCTCTAAGTGCTTGGTATAATCGGACCATAATTCTAGATACAGGGTGGCATCTATGCCATGCTTATTATACATGAAATTACCTGGAGTGTCCCTAGGGGGGATTGGAATCTCTTCCTCTAACATCCCTTTCCTAGTTCCTATCTGCTTTAACTTGTTGAAAAACGGCATTGTGCCTATTTGATACTGAAATGCTTGATCCTTGATACTCAATTTCGACTGTAACTATTTATACAAGAAAACACAATAATGCACAAAAACAATCACATTCATACCACGACATTAATTACAAAAACATTTAAAACATAGATGACTACCCCTCTATACTAGATGTACTGCTCAACAGTACAGATACACTGTTGTAACAGTGCAGAATTTCGGAAATTCGGAATACTAGATATACTGCTAAACAGTACAGATACACTGCCTAAAAACAGTGCAGACCGGACTTGCGTACCCAAACCCGTCTAGATACGACCCAGCAATGGTACTCACCGGGAAGCACGGAAAGCAGAAGGCCTCGGAAAACTCGACTGGACTCGACTCGGAACTTCGGAAAACTTCGGAAAAACTTCGGAAAACTTCGGAAAACTGGTGGGCCTCTTCACACCTCGGACCTTGCTTCTTTCGGCTGGGCTCTGGTCGGGATCCTCCGCACTCCTCACCGCCTCGTCTGGGCACTGATTGCAGTCTTCGTCACCTCCGTGGGTCAGAGGGAGATGCAGGAAATCCTGCCAGTACACGTGTGTTCCATCTAACTGATGGCAGGGGACACAGTATGCAACGCGCCAACCGGCGCGTGAGGTGGGGGAGGGGTCCCTATTCGGGCGCCAAAATGACGTAAATAATTAATTTACTCTCTTAATTTCTATGCAGGTAAGTACTTAATCAATAATAACTCAATCAGAATGAAGGAAAACAGAGTCCGTGGTGTAAGAGTTTCTAAGGGTTTTATTCCTCATAAAGGAATCAGGATATCATGTTCTGACCACCACACAGGGTGTCAGAAGGGATAGAGCGCTGCTTTTTATTAACAGTACATAGCTTATATACTTATTTCATTCCATAAGTAACAGTGCAAGAGGCGTAACAGCTGAGAGAAGACAAGATAACAATATACACGTAGCACATGTACGTAATCAAGAGGCGTGAGCTAGAGATGTGTTCTGGAAACGTCACTGATAAGTGACACAAGTGGGTGGCACCAAGGGGTGGTGCTAACAGAATGTTGCAATGTCAGCAGAAATCAGAAGCTTGGAGGCGCGCGCAGCTGCATGACGTGTAATTAGAGGGGTGCAGGGGACTTGACATTTACACTGACGGAAAGAGACAGAAGTCTGGCATGTCAGATCAACTTGTGCTTCTATCATATCTGATATCTGATGTTTAGGAACTAAGCTATCTGGGCAGAAAGGTCTCTAGAGCAGAAGCTATTCTATACTTGCTGTGAGTGCGTGTATAAGCGCCTGGGTGTCTGTATGAGAAGCGTGGGGCGAGGGGCCTTCCATGAAAGCATGGCAACGGAGCTATGAATTACTTGCACAGAGACAGGTCGGCCCTTTAGCCCTGTAGCTGAGGAAGGATGTTTACTGAAACTAGCAGGCTGGAATGTATTTTCGGGGAGGGAAACAGATAACTCGAAGGTTATAGTCAATCTTGGCAGGCAGCAGGCTGAGCTGAGCACGGAGGGCCGCGCTAGAAGTAAGTCAGAGTTCACGGATACGGGGGCTGCCTGGGCAGAGATTTCTCGGAGTCAGAAGCCAGAAAAGAGGCTCGGTGGCAGAGATTCAGGGCCTACTTCAGCCAGGGCTGAAAAAACGTAGGAGTACACTACAAAAAGACGTTGGCATAGCATACTTAGGAACGGACCATCCAACCCATTCATGGTGGGTCTGAAAGAGGACAAGTTAACGTTGGACGCAAATGTATTTGCGTCTTCATAGCTGGTACAGGAGGGAAGTTACATGCACTTTAACTCGTACATGGAGTCGGTGGGGTACGCGCTAGGGAACATAACTTGACCATAAAATTTATATTACCTCAATTTTAGAAGTCACTCAAAATGATCCCTAATTTTTCTTTCTGAAGCACTAATCATACTTTCTATGGCAAAATTAACCCCCTCATGTTGTTCCTTTTTAAATTGAGTGTTTTCAGACTTACCACTTCATTCCAATCAAGATGGCTTCTGGTGTGCCATACTTTTGTCATAAGTAAGACTGTTAGCGCTCTAGTTGTTCTTTAGAACACTCTGGGACATTCTATCATTGGGCTATACTTGGGGTACATCTGGGTGATATTTGGGCTACATTTAGGCTCTTTTGTCTCTGGTGGCCATCTTGGGAGACTGTATGTCAGAATTTTTTTAATGAAATTGAAGAGGGTTTGAGTAGTCACTCAAAATGTGCCCTAATTTTTCTTTCTGCAGCACTAATCATAATTCATATGGCAAAATATAACCCCTCATTTTGTTCCTTTTTAAATTAAATGTTTTAAGAGTTACCACTTTATTCCAATCAAGATGGCTTCAGGTGTGCCATACCTTTGTAATAAGTAGGACTGTTAGCGCTCTAGTTGTTCTTTAGAACACTCTGGGACATTCTGTCATTGGGCTATACTTGGGCTACATCTGGGTGATATTTGGGCTACATTTGGGCTCTTTTGTCTCTGGTGGCCATTTTGGGAGACTGCATGTCAGAATTTTTTAATGAAATAGAAGAGGATTTGAAAAGTCACTCAAAATGTGCCCTCATTTTTCTTTCTGCAGCACTAATAATACCTTCTATTGCATAATATACCCCCTCATTTTGTTCCTTTTTAAATTAAATGTTTTAAGAGTTACCACTTTATTCCCATCAAGATGGCTTCAGGTGTGCCATACCTTTGTAATAAGTAGGACTGTTAGCGCTCTAGTTGTTCTTTAGAACACTCTGGGACATTCTGTCATTGGGCTATACTTGGGCTACATCTGGGTGATATTTGGGCTACATTTGGGCTCTTTTGTCTCTGGTGGCCATTTTGGGAGACTGCATGTCAGAATGTTTTAATGAAATAGAAAAGGATTTGAGAAGTCACTCAAAATGTGCCCTAATTTTTCATTCTGCAGCACTAATCATACTTTCTATGGCAAAATATACCCTCTCATGTTGTTTCTTTTTAAATTAAATGTTTTAAGAGTTACCACTTTATTCCAATCAAGATGGCTTCAGGTGTGCCATACCTTTGTAATAAGTAGGACTGTTAGCGCTCTAGTTGTTCTTTAGAACACTCTAGGAGGCTGCAGTAGAACACAAAGGAATCAACTGACAGTCTCTGTCCTTGTTGGATGTATATGTTTTACTGAGAATGTCAGACTTCATTTTCACATGACTGAGAAAGATAATGTGAATTTACAGAAAATATGCTTTCAGTTTAGCTTATAGATCCCCTTCCAAACCACTGTGGGAAAATCATGAGATATTAGTTTTCTTTCAAACAATATTCATGATATCACAGCAGAAGGTTTTTTCACATGGTAAAATCACCTTAGAACCCACCACAATTCCTAAAACGAGTATGGTACCATCAACAAATGATTTATAATGTAACTAAAGTCCTAAAACCCTCTATTAACTACAATGCTTTTTAATGAGGTGTTATCATGTATATTGGTCCCAAGATGGCTGCCAACACTTCTTGGATGAAGTGCTGACAGCCAATCAGATCAGATGTGTGGTTAGGCTCCGCCCAGATATATATCTTTTTTTGAACCTAAATTACTCAAAATCCACTGGAGCACATATATTGAGACCTAGCAAAGGCACATCGGGCTAACAGTCCCTACAATTTTGCCAAGTTTCGTGCAAATCCATTCAGCCGTTCGAGCTAAAAGTGGGGCCAACCGCACTATGGAAATTAACATGGGAAAAACGCGTTTTGGGACCCCCCTTTTTTCTCGGCCCCCCCTTGACGAAACCCCCCCAAATTGTCAGGGGCTGCTCAGAAACAAAATGTGCCATTTTCCTGAAAATTTCAGCCAATTCCGTCCACAAACGCCAAAGGTATTAGACATAGAATTTTCAAAAATCCCATAGAGAAAAAATCCTAACTATATATACCTACTGGCGACCGCCAGTAGGTAATATATATATATATATATCCAAAGTAGCAGGTCGCAACATTCAAGGAAGACTCCAGGAAGATGAATTAAGTGTTCTTTATTTCTTACTCAAGCAGCTTGCCAGCAGTCTCTATGCCCCAGACTTTGCATCTTACTGTTCGCCAGACGCGTTTCAGGATAATAAATCCTTTCTTCAGTGGCAGCAAAACTGGAATGAAAGGCGTCGCTCTGCACACGCGACAGATATTCACAGCACCTGCCCCGGTAGGCGTGGCTCTCCTGAAGCCTTCTGGTGCTTGAAGTCCGTGTGCTAGCACCTGAAAAGCAGGGCAGCCTCGGCCCTTTTCCTCGCATCAACTCACATGGACAACATTAGCTTTTATTTTACTGCAATAAAGGTGCACCCACTGGGGAACATTAGCACACGGACTTCAAGCACCAGAAGGCTTCAGGAGAGCCACGCCTACCGGGGCAGGTGCTGTGAATATCTGTCGCGTGTGCAGAGCGACGCCTTTCATTCCAGTTTTGCTGCCACTGAAGAAAGGATTTATTATCCTGAAACGCGTCTGGCGAACAGTAAGATGCAAAGTCTGGGGCATAGAGACTGCTGGCAAGCTGCTTGAGTAAGAAATAAAGAACACTTAATTCATCTTCCTGGAGTCTTCCTTGAATGTTGCGACCTGCTACTTTGGATATTTTATGGCTTGCAAAGCCGTGAGGAAGACACACCACAAGTTGGGCCCATTCAGCTTCAGTCCGAAGTTGAAAAAAAGTGGGAGGAAGCGTTTAAACTCCGATGCAGGGTCGGAGCTTACGAGTGTTTCAAGCACCTGAAAAGCAGGGCAGCCTCGGCCCTTTTCCTCGCATCAACTCACATGGACAACATTAGCTTTTATTTTACTGCAATAAAGGTGCACCCACTGGGGAACATTAGCACACGGACTTCAAGCACCAGAAGGCTTCAGGAGAGCCACGCCTACCGGGGCAGGTGCTGTGAATATCTGTCGCGTGTGCAGAGCGACGCCTTTCATTCCAGTTTTGCTGCCACTGAAGAAAGGATTTATTATCCTGAAACGCGTCTGGCGAACAGTAAGATGCAAAGTCTGGGGCATAGAGACTGCTGGCAAGCTGCTTGAGTAAGAAATAAAGAACACTTAATTCATCTTCCTGGAGTCTTCCTTGAATGTTGCGACCTGCTACTTTGGATATTTTACGGCTTGCAAAGCCGTGAGGAAGACACACCACAAGTTGGGCCCATTCAGCTTCAGTCTGAAGTTGAAAAAAAGTGGGAGGAAGCGTTTAAACTCCGATGCAGGGTCGGAGCTTACGAGTGTTTCAAGCACCTGAAAAGCAGGGCAGCCTCGGCCCTTTTCCTCGCATCAACTCACATGGACAACATTAGCTTTTATTTTACTGCAATAAAGGTGCACCCACTGGGGAACATTAGCACACGGACTTCAAGCACCAGAAGGCTTCATGAGAGCCACGCCTACCGGGGCAGGTGCTGTGAATATCTGTCGCGTGTGCAGAGCGACGCCTTTCATTCCAGTTTTGCTGCCACTGAAGAAAGGATTTATTATCCTGAAACGCGTCTGGCGAACAGTAAGATGCAAAGTCTGGGGCATAGAGACTGCTGGCAAGCTGCTTGAGTAAGAAATAAAGAACACTTAATTCATCTTCCTGGAGTCTTCCTTGAATGTTGCGACCTGCTACTTTGGATATTTTATGGCTTGCAAAGCCGTGAGGAAGACACACCACAAGTTGGGCCCATTCAGCTTCAGTCCGAAGTTGAAAAAAAGTGGGAGGAAGCGTTTAAACTCCGATGCAGGGTCGGAGCTTACGAGTGTTTCAAGCACCTGAAAAGCAGGGCAGCCTCGGCCCTTTTCCTCGCATCAACTCACATGGACAACATTAGCTTTTATTTTACTGCAATAAAGGTGCACCCACTGGGGAACATTAGCACACGGACTTCAAGCACCAGAAGGCTTCAGGAGAGCCACGCCTACCGGGGCAGGTGCTGTGAATATCTGTCGCGTGTGCAGAGCGACGCCTTTCATTCCAGTTTTGCTGCCACTGAAGAAAGGATTTATTATCCTGAAACGCGTCTGGCGAACAGTAAGATGCAAAGTCTGGGGCATAGAGACTGCTGGCAAGCTGCTTGAGTAAGAAATAAAGAACACTTAATTCATCTTCCTGGAGTCTTCCTTGAATGTTGCGACCTGCTACTTTGGATATATATATATATATGTATATGTAAAAAAAAAATATATATATATATATATATATATATTAATGTATTTATTTATTTTTCAGTTTCACCAAGCAGAAACACTTTACGCAAATGCACTCCACTCCAAATATATTTGCCACTTCCACGTTCAGTTGCAATAAAGGATTTATTTATTCCAGCATGTTTGAATCGAGTGATGGAAAAACCCAACGCGTTTCAGCGATCACCTCGCCTTGATCTCTGGTGATTTAAACACGGAGCTCGAAACAATAAATAATGTTTTTTTCAAAACAAAGTGAGTGACATCACATTGCCTGTCAACATAAACAATGGACTTTAAAAGTGACAAACCAACATCGTGGCCATTTTTAAACATGCTTTGTATGCAATAGGTGTGGCAGGGTATACTCAGACATGAGTCCCTTTCTCACTGCACCATCAGGATTCAAGCAAGCCGGGCCGAAGAAGGCTGAAATGCCAGAAACCGGTCCCCGGTAGCTTGTCTCCTTTCTGGTGAAGAATTGGCTTGGTAGTTTAGTCTGCCCTGTTCCCATGATGCACTGGGCCAGGGACAGACTGATTTGCATATAGCCAGGTTCTGAGCTGGGATGGTGCAGTGAGATAAATAACGGTGATGGATCAAGCCCTGATCTTTGGACTGGGTAAGAGTGGTCTGCTTAATTCAGACACTCTGTTCATCACCACCCCCTTTTCTGAATCGTTTTTGGCCACTATAGGTGTGGCAGGGTATACTCAGACATGAGTCCCTTTCTCACTGCACCATCAGGATTCAAGCAAGCCGGGCCGAAGAAGGCTGAAATGCCAGAAACCGGTCCCCGGTAGCTTGTCTCCTTTCTGGTGAAGAATTGGCTAAGTAGTTTAGTCTGCCCTGTTCCCATGATGCACTGGGCCAGGGACAGACTGATTTGCATATAGCCAGGTTCTGAGCTGGGATGGTGCAGTTAGATAAATAACGGTGATGGATCAAGCCCTGATCTTTGGACTGGGTAAGAGTGGTCTGCTTAATTCAGACACTCTGTTCATCACCACCCCCTTTTCTGAATCGTTGTATGCAATCAATGGCATTATATTCTAATCATCCTCTTAATCAATGACTTTTAAGGCACACAATTAACCATTCCAGATAAATATGCGTGAGATTCAAAGATAGAGTGCAATACAAATGGTTCAGTACATAGGCTGACCTAGTCATTCCAAACTATAGATTACATCTATACGGTCATCTATACAGTCAGCCATACCTGTGTGTTAAATACACAATTGGAGTACTTATGCTCTCATTTACATCCCCGGTATCTCAAGTGAGAAAACAATCAAGAATCATTAGAAAATAGTCAAGCAAATAATAAATCGTCCCAAGGGGTACATCATATCTCATATTTCCAAGTGGAAAAACGCAGAAATCTGCAACACACAGTGAGCCAATTTAAACCATCTTGTTTCTTCGTCCCAAGTGGGTATATACAATTACAAATCTCCACATTTGTTGTAACTTCATTGCTTGCATTACCTGAACAAAAGAAAATAACATATTGACCGTCAAAGCAAGCCAGGATGTTTGAAAATTACGGCCGAGGTATGTATTAAGTGACACAAAACATAAATTGAAGTTACCAACATTTAGTGAATTAAAAACACATCAGAGCTCCAAAAGCAAGAGGCTCAGAGACATAAAGTTCACTCTTTCTGTAACTACTACAGGCTAAGAAAATTTGTTCCACAATTGCTATAGATAAACTAATCAGATCAGAAAGGAAACAAGAAACAAGATCAGTCACCCAAGTGACAGGCCAATTCCTCTTCTGAATTTAACCCAGCTGGGAACTTGTGTCAAGATCTAAAATATATCTGCTCTCCATTTGCGCAACTTCCGTATCCTGTCACCAGCTCTTTTAATGGGAGGAATCCTGTCAATCACAAAGAACCTCAATAAGTTCCGATTGCTATTGTGCAGTTCTTCGAAATGTCTAGCAACTGGTGAATGTTGATCTTTATTTTGGATTGCCCGCATGTGTTCCAGAACACGTTTCTTAGCCGGAAACATGGTGCTCCCCACATACTTCTTTGCACACGAGCAAACCAAAATGTATACACAGTAGTCAGACAGACAGGAAAGATGTTTACTGATGACTTTCTCAATTTCTTATACAGGGTAATAGACTTTTTTGACATTGGAACTGAACTTACAGGCTTTGCATGCCATGCACGTAAAGAAACTTAGTATATCAGGTTGCTTGTGCACTACGGTGAAAATCTCATTCTTACTCAGTTTGTTCTTCAGTGAGTCTGCCTTGCGATATGTGACATTCGGATTACAACCCAATACATCTTCAAGAGTGGACTCAGTTTTTAATACTTTCCAATGTTTTTTCAGACATCTCTGTACCTGCCAAGAATTAGAGTGGTAAGTAGATACAAATCTGACTACACTTGTGTCTGTTGATGGTATTTTTACTTCTTTAGAAGTTAAGAGGTCATCATGAGTGATCTTACTCACTTTTAAAAATGCTTCCTTTACTATATTGGGTTGATAGCCTCTTTCTAAGAAGCGTTCTGTCATACATTCGCCTTCTTTCACAAAATCCTGCTCTAGGCTGCAATTCCTTCGAGCCCGAAGGAATTCGCCAAAAGGTATACTGCGGATGAGGGACTTGAGATGTCCACTATCTGCATGAAGCAGGGTATTACCAGTAGGGGACTTTCTAAAAAGTTTCGTCACACGTTTGTTATCTGACACCTTGATGGCCAGATCCAGGAATTCTATAGCACAATCACTGATTTTACCTTCTAACTTCAGGTTTAAATCATTCTGATTAAGAACCTGAATAAATTGTTCTGCCAATTCCTGTGGTCCATCCCAAATGATGAACAAATCATCAATATATATCCGCCATATTTTAACATGGCTGCGATATAGAGCTTGTGTCCGCTCCACTTGTTGCTCCTAGCTTGCCATGAACAAATTAGCAAAGCTGGGAGCAAAGCAAGTTCCCATCGCCGTACCTCGTTGTTGTCTATAATAGACATCATTGAAGATAAAGAAATTATTCTCCAGACAGAAAGCCCTCATCTGGAGGATCATCTCAGTGTGATTTAAAAATTAGATAGATATGGTCCTCAGAAACTGACGGCAAGCCTGAATACCATCCGCATGTCTGATTGATGTATAAAGACTACAGACATCTAAGGTGATCAGTAAGTAGTTGTTTTCCCAATGGATATCCTTTACTTTATTCATAAAGTCTCTACTGTCCTTAAGTATAGGAGGGTAACTGCTCTACAAAGGGACGTAGGAAAAAGTCTATGTATTGGGAAGTTTTTTCCAATAAAGAGCCCTTGGAGGAAACAATAGGTCTCCCCGGGGGCTTCACAGAGTCCTTATGGAGTTTCGGTGACAGGTATAAGATAGCTACTTTAGGATTACAATTTAATAAGAATGAATATTCATCCCATTCCAATATACATGTCGCATGCCATTCTTTTAACATTTCACAATACCTACTGTTAGGTTTTTCAATGGTATTTAGAGTGGCTAGTTCATAACACTCTAAACAGTTTAATTGGTGCATTACTTCCTGTATATAATCTATAGTATCCAAAATAACCACATTCCCCCCTTGTCTGACTGGCGGATAACAATCGAGGGGTCACATTCCAAAGCACGTATTGCCAAATGTTCAGGTTTACTTAAATTGTCATTGTCCAAATTCTTCTTTTTGGCCAAATTCTTTAAGTCATTAACCAAAAAAGTTTCAAAACTATCAATGCTGCACGCTGGTAGGATAGGATTAAAAATTGATTTCAGTTTGAAAGAATTGGGATATTTGAGATTGGTATTAAATCCCAAAGAAGTAGCATTAATAGTTCCCACTTCCAAACAATCAAATTCAGAGGAGGTGAAAAGAATGATATATATATATATATATATATATATATTCACTGAAAAAAACATAGGTTATAGACCATATATAGTTAGGAATTAGCATTTACAAAACCTTGAAAATTCACTGAAAAAACCATAGGTTATAGACCATATATAGTTAGGGATTAGCATTTTCAAAACCTTATTTTACTCGCACAAAACCATTGAAATTCGCATATATAGTTAGATGCACTAGCTATATATCGCGCACCCGCAATCCACTGCTGATGATGTCACATATTACATCATTCATGACATGGTCAGTGACATCACTGATGACATCATTTAAATAATCAACAGATTCTTTGAATCACAGTCCGACCTCTAGTGTCAGAAAACAACTAATTGGGAAGACAACACCGAGGGAGACACGGAATAAAATAAAAAGACCTTTAAAGAACTCGGACTGTGCACTAAAAGGTCTGGGATCAGAGCACGACCACAAGTCCCATAATGCATTTTAACAGGAAGTGATTCCATAAATGAATGCCATTGGAGGCAAACAAAATGACATTGAACATCGGACTGTGGGGTGACACAGGAGCGAGGCTTACCTTGAAAAAGTTCCAGGTGGAACGAAACATGTTGGACTTAAGCCACAAGCTGCTTGTTTTAAATTCATTAAAAACCACTGAAACGAGGCTTCCTGGTGTGACCACCGTTTTTTCCTCTGGGATCAAACCTTGTTGTAATACGTATCGGTGTGGTTCAGCCGAAGGTCTCACACCGCCACAAGAGCGCCAGCTATCTCCCGCCCTGAACCATCTTGCTGTGACTCGGGAAAACCGAAGAAAGGGAGATGGGTGCCACCGAGGACTGGATCTCGGTATTGGTTTGGTGTCAGTCTCCATGCAGGCTGACCCGCGGAAGCTCGTCATTCAACTGATGTACTCTGAAGCAAGCACCGTAAGAACAGCAGCGTAGCGCTCGACCCACTGGAGGGTTTTTAAATAATCAACAGACTCTTTGAATCACAGTCCGACCTCTAGTGTCAGAAAACAACTAATTGGGAAGACAACACCGAGGGAGACACGGAATAAAATAAAACGACCTTTAAAGAACTCGGACTGTGCACTAAAAGGTCTGGGATCAGAGCACGACCACAAGTCCCATAATGCATTTTAACAGGAAGTGATTCCATAAATGAATGCCATTGGAGGCAAACAAAATGACATTGAACATCGGACTGTGGGGTGACGCAGGAGCGAGGCTTACCATGAAAAAGTTCCAGGTGGAACGAAACATGTTGGACTTAAGCCACAAGCTGCTTGTTTTAAATTCATTAAAAACCACTGAAACGAGGCTTCCTGGTGTGACCACCGTTTTTTCCTCTGGGATCAAACCTTGTTGTAATATATATATATATATATATATATATATATATATATATATATATATATATATATATATATATATATATATATATATATATATATATAATTCTGTCCGATTTCTCTTCTGCCAATGTCGGTGAAAATTCTTGAAAAGCATCTCAACACCGCCCTATCAAACTAATTAAACACAAATGAGATCCTTGATTGTGCCCAACACAGGTTCAGAACAAACAATAGCACAGAATTTGCCTTTATAGTGGCCCCAGAAGATATCAAGACAATGGCGGGAAGGCTGCACTGTTCCCTTTGGACAACATAGACACTAGCCCCAAGATGCCTTTGGACAGTCGCACTTAACAAATAATATCAATATCAATATCTATCCATGTATATAGGTTGAGATTTTACACTCACAAAACCATGGAAATTCAGCAGTAATAGTTACATCAGCTAACAATACCTTGCTTCCCCGCAATGCAATGCTTGTGAGCTCACGTATTAAATCACTCATGACATCAACCACAGAATCACTCACATTAAATCACAACCTGATACAGCCTCATACACCTAGTTATTCTAGTGTAAGTGGGGCTATGTCTATTCCTTCCCTGCTGTCCTGCCAGTGATGGCCCATCCTGTCCCAATTAAGCTCCCCATTGTGTGTGGCTGTCTAGGAGTGATACACAAAGCCCAGCTGTGACCAAGAGACAGGCAGCATCCACCAAATGGCTAAGGCATGAATATGCCAACTTTCTAAAAGTCAAAGTACAGGTATAATAGTGCACTCCTTTCCTTGCTTTGAAACCATAATTGTGAAACTTTCTGATAAATGCGTGCAAACAGTGAACCGTTCCTCACCTCTACCACAGTATTTGTAAAACTGACAAAACATGGGCACGTGTCTCGCGCTCCTCGCTGTTGCACTGCCAAAAAATGGAATGCATTCCCCACGTGTAACCAATTCATCTAAGTATTCAAAAAATAATCCATTGAAACCTTTTTTACGTTCCTGATTTTTGACATATCGTTATTCAAACTTAATTCATCACCAAGGAGACGGTAAGAATACATCTGCGCTTTTTATTCAACTTTTCTTTTTCCGACTGTATGCCTGTTCAAGCATTGTACACCGGCTCGTTAATTACAGATGCATCACATGGAGTAGACAACACACTTCCAGACCCAATGCATTTTGAGCCTGATAGGCTCTTCATCAGGGGTTTCTATAACGGAATAAAGAGAACAACTTCACTAGCCCTTACATTCTTACTATTAGGAGTGTTTTTGCCTTTTTAGATACTGGAAGGGAAGAGATTAAGGGGATTTGCCTTCTAGTAGCTCCAGCACACTTGAGGGATAAGAAGGAAAGAAATGTTAACACTCTAGAAGTGAAAAACAGTAGCTTTAAAGTAAAACTCAACAGTGTGTTTAGAGAGATCCTTTAGCAGAAGCTAGCCCACTTGGTTACTCCCGGGAAATTACTTTGGGCAAAAAAAATCATGTACACCAATACATGGATTCAGGTAAAACTTTGTGATGGAGCCAAGTTATCCAGGAAAATGTACACCTCATCCAGTTTGAATCAAGGGTGCATATTGGCGCTCCTCCTTTTTAATTTACCTAGTACTGATCTATCGAGGAACCTGGATCAGGCGATTGCACATCCAAATAAATTGGGCAGGAAATTTGTATTACATCTTGTACACGCCAACAACTAATCATTGTTGAGAAAGACGATGATTGGGCTGCAAAAGTTGTTGAGCAAATGGTCGACCTTCACAAATATCAACAGGTTGTTTACAAACTTGAACAAATTTAAGGTGCTGTAAATAGGGAGAGAGATTAACAAATTTGGCCCCAGGGCATAAACGGGAAAGCCCGAATTATCGAAACTGAGAATAAATATCTTTAGGATACTGTTGACTGTAGAGGCACTTATAAAATCCATAGGATTCAGGTCAAGGCCGAAGTCTGGTCCCTTAAGGTCGCATTTGGATTTCTCAAAATCACTGAAAGGTGCACATTTTGGTCATTTGTTAACAGTTCAAATTCAGTTAAGTTCAAATTTATCTCTACTATCACATACGGGAGTAATGTTGTCATTTTAAACAGGCTAATCGCCAAAACTTACTGATATACATTTTGTCTCACAACATTTTCTCCTCGTGCATCTGGAGTTTGGCCTTGTAAAACAAAGTTTGGACCGCTATGGAGCATTTCACAAAGCCTGTCACCTATTTAAAAGTGTCCAACCAGGAACTCAAGACAATTTGTTCTGGGAAGTGCTGGGTACAGAGAGATTAGATGCCAACCACCCTCCAGTAGGTCAAACCTCGGATCTGTTCCGTGTACCTGAATTGTTGTTTAAAGGAAAAAAATAAGCAAAGCATTTGTTTTTGAAGCTGGAGCACAATAATGACATGGCTAAGAACAGAAACTCCTAGCAAATTATTAGTTATCATTCCTCCCTTGGACCACATCTCTATTCGTCCCAGTAGTATTCACAGGTTTTAAAAAGTAAGGGGCATATTATCAACAAAGGGCGTTACATTATCGTCGCTTTTATCGGCAGGAAACTAAACTAAAATGTCAAGACATTATACATGGACTTCGATTGGAATTCAATTGAGCATATTATCAAGCCCATTACCGCCGCTTTATCGGCAGTTTCCTGCCGATAAAAGCGGCGATAATGTAACGCTCAGTTTTTAAAATATTGTTTTAGGGCCTTGTTAACCCTGGACAGGCTGCCACTATGGATCAGGGAGACAGAAAATTTGGCATGTAGACTTTGTGGGATGGCTGAACAACGTTAATATGTATAACCAGAGGGAAAAGGAGGTACTGAAGAACAGGTCGTCCTCCTAAAACGTCATATGCAGAAATGAGCCCAGAATCTGGGTTCGGAAACCTGTCTCGTGTAGTGGCTAACTTCAAAATAATATTAAGTGTAGCCGAAAAAGAAAGAAAAAATGTCTTTCTTGAGTCCGGTGAGTGAGGGGACTCAAGAAAGACATTTTTTCTTTCTTTTTCGGCTACACTTAATAATATTTTGAAGTTAGCCACTACACGAGACAGGTCTCCGAGCCCAGATTCTGGGCTCATTTCTACATTCAAACAACGTTAATAGCCATATCTGTCCAGACACAAAGACAGCATTTTAGAAATCCCTTAATTAAGCTGGGGCTCGTACCCGAAGGCGGGCATCATTGAGTGGTTGAATGCCTCCAATATGACACTAAATGGAGGACTTTTAAAATTTCTGTTTCTGTCAAAACAGATCGAGACGTGTTAAGCCGGTTTTTTAGCGTCTGATGCCATTTTAACATCTGGTTAATTTGATGCTTCTTTAACAAGATCAATCCCCTTGACTGCAAGATCAATTAAATAGCACGTTATACACGTTCTAGCCTGCATGAGGTATGCCATGTTAAGACACCGCACCCCGATGTATATATAGGGTAACGTGACAAAGTTATGAGTATTGGGACAGATAGCAGGTAAGGATTTTGTTATACAAGCATGTATTGTCCAATATAATCCGTCCTTGGCATGTAATGCAAACCAACTTACTCTTCAGAGGCTTGCATACGCACAGTCAGCACTTAAAGTATAATCTGAAGCTTGTGCTGGAGTGACGGCTGGTGGATTTCCTAAGTGGTGAAGGTGAAACATTGTGTAGCTGAGTAATGAGCGAGCAAGCGAAGCGAGCAAGCCCAAATTGCAAAAATAGGGTGCGGGGAGGTTCTACCCTCAAGAAATTAAACAAAAAAATTGATTCAAATGGTGACTTTTACGCCACATTTTTATTGGAAATTGTGACCAAATTAATTAGGGGTGTTGCTCAAACATTTAAGTTAAAAATTGATCTTGAAATAGTGTGTAAGCTGACTATTTTGCGTTCTGTTTCTGTTATTGCATCCAAGTATATAATATAACAACTGACATTACACCTAAAACAAGCCAAGGACTACTTTTGCCATAGGCACAGTGTCACATGCCCTGAATTACTGATGGCCACGAGGCACTCTTCCATCAAAAGTCATCCTAATGGTAAGACGGACTATAAACAAAACCTGAAAAGACAACCCCTCCCCCCAAATTCCCCCTCATTCCCCATCATCCAAAGATGGCAGAGAGCAGCCGCTGGTCTGTGTGTCTGCCTATAGCTGAGGTTAGTTTATATATTTCATGAGTTTCTAGTAAAATAAACACTCCTCCCTTTGTGTGCTGCTTGAAGCCTGTAGGAAATTCTCCAACTATAACTGGACTCGCCGTACAGACTCACCCGCTGGAGGGTTGCCAGCTACCTGCTCTGCCACACACGCCTGGGGCCCTGACGCTGTTCGTCTTCCCTGCCGCCACCGCAAGTTCCATCGCGGGGCCACAGCGGGGGAAGACTACAGCTCCCAGACTCCTCAGCAGACACGCCCACTTCCGACGAACAGCGCGCACAGAGGTGCATAAAGGCGAGGAGCTCCCACAGAGGAGCGGGGGACAAACGCCATACAGACTCACCCGCTGGGGGGTTGTCAGCTACCTGCTCTGCCACACACGCCTGGTGCCCTGACGCTGTTGGTCTTCTCTGCCGCCACCACAAGTTCCTTTGCAGGGCCGCAGTGGGGGAAGACTACAGCGCCTAGACTCCTCGGCAGACATGCCCACTTCCGATGAACAGCGCGCACGGAGGCGGATACAGGCGAGGAGCTCCCACAGAGGAGCGGGGGACAAACGCCGTACAGACTCACCCGCTGGAGGGTTGCCAGCTACCTGCTCTGCCACACACGCCTGGGGCCCTGACGCTGTTGGTCTTCCCTGCCGCCACCGCAAGTTCATTCGCGGTGCCGCAGCGGGGGAAGACGACAGCTCCCAGACTCCTTGGAAATCACGCCCACTTCCGACGAACAGCGCACACGGAGGTGCATAAAGGCGACGAGCTCCGGCCACCACCCTAACATCCACGGTGGATACTGACGCAGCCCATGCTACCAATTAAGGTACTGTGAACATTGATACTAAACCCCTTGGCCCCACATGCTTTGGAAATAGCGTCCTAGTGTGAAATTTAAAGTAGTGAATACTGGCCTTGTGAGAACTTTTCCCATACCTACCACTGAATTGGTAAACCTCTGTAAAGAATAAGTATTTTGGGTAAAAGGTCAAAAATCTCCATACCACGCCCAAACACTAGGCTGCAAGCAGCCATGCCACAGCCTCTACCTACCCTAACAGCCATAGACCACATGCTACAAAAAACTATAGGTGTTGTAGCAACGGCGATTGAAAATACTGTGAGAAGGCTATCTCTCACACCCACTTTATGTATCCAAGATCTAGGAGGAGATTGCTCAGACATTGTAACAGATGTCCCCAACTTAGGCTCTTATTTAACATCATCCTATGTCGAGCTTCCTTGTGCACAGGTCCCCACAGAGACTCCCATAGTGGTTGAAGATACCCCCACAGATCTGATTCCTCCCCTGGGTTCCGAAATCCCCATAATAAGTAATTCATGCCCCAGAAGGAAAAAAGAAAGTTTACCAAAAATGAAAATGGGGAAAAAAACATAATCAACCATAATCTTGTGAATCCAACAAATAACATGCCGCAATTGACACCAGGCATACCTTGTTGGGTCTCTAATATGGTGGCTGAACTACAGGTATGTCTGGAACAGACCATCGTTACCCACATCAAACCACTGGTCTCCAAAATAGACAAATTAGTCTCTATCCTAAATAATACGGGGCAGCGACGGTAAAGTCTGCTAACCCTATAGGCAACCCAGCTCTGTCTGAGCAGGGCGGGATACCAAAAAAAAAATCCACAAAGGGATAAGGTAGCACCAATAGCAAACCCCCAAACACTAAATAGAAATGTAGGAACATCCATATCTATCACTAAGTCTATCAGAGTTCCCACCCCCTCTCGACCAACAATCACCATCAATGGACAGACCCATCAGGGAGGTGGAAACTCTAACTCCAACAAAGACAAAACGGGCCCTCAACCCAAAGAGAAAAAAAATGAGACTAAAAGTAGTTTGCCCAGTATCAGAAATGCACCATTCAAAGCCGGTCCTCTGAAGCTTGTTTCTGGTCCACGGAAGACATGGCTTGGCAGTTGAGGCACAGGGTCAGACTGATTTGCATATAGTAATGTCTGAACTGGGGTGGCAGAGTGGGCTAAAGAACGGTGATGGATTAAACCCAGATCTTTTGACTGGGTGTGATTGTTTGATTGATTGAGATGCTCCGTCCATCACCACCCCCTTTTGTACCGCTTTTGGCCGCCATAAGTGTGGCAGGGTATGCTCAGACGTAAGTCCCTTGCTCACTTTGCCACTGGATTCAAGCAAGCCGGGCTGAAGACGGCTGGAATGCCAGAAACCGGTCCTCGGAAGCTTGTTTCCGGTCCAGGGAAGACATGGCTTGGAAGTTCGGACTGGACTGTTCCCATGAGGCACAGGGTCAGACTGATTTGCATATAGCCATGTCTGAACTGGGTCGGAAGAGTGGGATAAAGAACGGTGATGGATTAAACCCAGATCTTTTGACTGGGTGTGAGTGTTTGATTGATTCAGATGCTCCGTCCATCACCACCCCCTTTTGTACCGCTTTTGGCCGCCATAAGTGTGGCAGGGTATGCTCAGACGTGAGTCCCTTGCTCACTTTGCCACTGGATTCAAGCAAGCCGGGCTGAAGACAGCTGGAATGCCAGAAACCGGTCCTCGGAAGCTTGTTTCCGGTCCAGGGAAGACATGGCTTGGCAGTTCGGGCTGGACTGTTCCCATGAGGCACAGGGTCAGACTGATTTGCATATAGCCATGTCTGAACTGGGCTGGCAGAGTGGGCTAAAGAACGGTGATGGATTAAACCCAGATCTTTTGACTGGGTGTGAGTGTTTGTTTGATTCAGATGCTCTGTCCATAACCACCCCCTTTTGTACCGCTTTTGGCCGCCATAAGTATGGCAGGGTATGCTCAGATGTGAGTCCCTTGCTCACTTTGCTACTGGATTCAAGCAAGCAGGGCTGAAGATGGCTGGAATGCCAGAAACCGGTCCTCGGAAGCTTGTTTCCGGTCCAGTGAAGACATGGCTTGGCAGTTTGGGCTGGACTGTTCCCATGAGGCACAGGGTCAGACTGATTTGCATATAGCCATGTCTGAACTGGGGTGGCAGAGTGGGCTAAAGAACGGTGATGGATTAAACCCAGATCTTTTAACTGGGTGTGAGTATTTGATTGATTCAGATGCTCCGTCCATCACCACCCCCTTTTGTACCGCTTTTGGCTGCCATAAGTGTGGCAGGGTATGCTCAGACGTGAGTCCCTTGCTCACTTTGCAACTGGATTCAAGCAGGCCGGGCTAAGGACGGCTGGAATGCCAGAAACCAGTCCTCAGAAGCTTGTTTCCGGTCCAGGGAACACATGGTTTGGCAGTTCGGGCTTGACAGTTCCCATGAGGCACAGGGTCAGACTGATTTGCATATAGCCATGTCTGAACTGGGGTGGCAGAGTGGGCTAAAGAACGGTGATGGATTAAACCCAGATCTTTTGACTGGGTGTGAGTGTTTGATTGATTCAGATGCTCCGTTCATCACCACCCCCTTTTGTACCGCTTTTGGACGCCATAAGTGTGGCAGGGTATGCTCAGACGTGAGTCCCTTGCTCACTTTGCCACTGGATTCAAGCAAGCCGGGCTGAAGACAGCTGGAATGCCAGAAGCCGGTCTTCGGAAGCTTGTTTCCCGTCCAGGGAAGACATGGCTTGGCAGTTCGGGCTGGACTGTTCCCATGAGGCACAGGGTCAGACTGATTTGCATATAGCCATGTCTGAACTGTGGTGGCAGAGTGGGCTAAAGAAAGGTGATGGATTAAACCCAGATCTTTTGACTGGGTGTGAGTGTTTGATTGATTCAGATGCTCCTTCCATCACCACCCCCTTTTGTACCGCTTATGGTCGCCATAAGTGTTGCAGGATATGCTCAGACGTGAGTCCCTTGCTCACTTTGCCACTGGATTCAAGCAAGCCGGGCTGAAGACGGCTGGAATGCAAGAAACTGGTCCTTGGAAGCTTGTTTCCGGTCCAGGGAAGACATGGCTTGGCAGTTCGGGCTGGACTGTTCCCATGAGGCAAAGGGTCAGACTGATTTGCATATAGCCATGTCTGAGCTGAGGTGGCAGAGTGGGCTAAAGAACGGTGATGGATTAAACCCAGATCTTTAGACTGGGTTTGAGTGTTTGATTGATTCAGATGCCCCGTCCATCACCACCCCCTTTTGTACCGCTTTTGGCAGCCATAAGTGTGGCAGGGTATGCTCAGACGTGAGTCCCTTGCTCACTTTGCCACTGGATTCAAGCAAGCCGGGCGAAAGATGGCTGGAATGCCAGAAACCGGACCTCAGAAGCTTGTTTCCGGTCCAGGGAACACATGGTTTGGCAGTTCGGGCTTGACAGTTCCCATGAGGCACAGGGTCAGACTGATTTGCATATAGCCATGTCTGAACTGGGGTGGCAGAGTGGGCTAAAGAACGGTGATGGATTAAACCCAGATCTTTTGACTGGATGTGAGTGTTTGATTGATTCAGATGCTCCGTTCATCACCACCCCCTTTTGTACCGCTTTTGGACGCCATACGTGTGGCAGGGTATGCTCAGACGTGAGTCCCTTGCTCACTTTGCCACTGGATTCAAGCAAGCCGGGCTGAAGAGAGCTGGAATGCCAGAAACCGGTCCTCAGAAGCTTGTTTCCGGTCCAGGGAAGACATGGCTTGGCAGTTCGGGCTGGACTGTTCCCATGAGGCACAGGGTCAGACTGATTTGCATATAGCCATGTCTGAACTGGGGTGGCAGAGGGGGTTAAAGAACGGTGATGGATTAAACCCAGATCTTTTGACTGGGTATGAGTGTTTGATTGATTCAGATGCTCCTTCCATCACCACCCCCTTTTGTACCGCTTTTGGCCGCCATAAGTGTGGCAGGGAATGCTCAGACGTGAGTCCCTTGCTCACTTTGCCACTGGATTCAAGCAAACCGGGCTGAAGACGGCTGGAATGCCAGAAACCGGCCCTCGGAAGCTTGGTTCCGGTCCCGGAAAGACATGGCTTGGCAGTTTGGACTGGACTGTTCCTATGAGGCACAGGGTCAGACTGATTTTCATATAGCCATGTCTGAACTGGGGTGGCAGAGTGGGCTAAAGAACGGTGATGGATTAAACCCAGATCTTTTGACTGGGTGTGAGTGTTTGATTGATTCAGATGCTCCTTCCATCACCACTACCTTTTGTACCGCTTTTGGCCGCAATAATTTGGCAGGGTATGCTCAGACGTGAGTCCCTTGCTCACTTTGCCACTGGATTCAAGCAAGCCAGGCTGAAGACAGCTGGAATGCCAGAAGCCGGTCTTCGGAAGCTTGTTTCCCGTCCAGGGAAGACATGGCTTGGCAGTTCGGGCTGTACTGTTCCCATGAGGCACAGGGTCAGACTGATTTGCATATAGCCATGTCTGAACTGGGGTGGCAGAGGGGGTTAAAGAACGGTGATGGATTAAACCCAGATCTTTTGACTGGGTGTGAGTGTTTGATTGATTCAGATGCTCCTTCCATCACCACTACCTTTTGTACCGCTTTTGGCCGCAATAATTTGGCAGGGTATGCTCAGACGTGAGTCCCTTGCTCACTTTGCCACTGGATTCAAGCAAGCCGGGCTGAAGACAGCTGGAATGCCAGAAGCCGGTCTTCGGAAGCTTGTTTCCCGTCCAGGGAAGACATGGCTCGGCAGTTCGGGCTGGACTGTTCCCATGAGGCACAGGGTCAGACTGATTTGCATATAGCCATGTCTGAACTGGGGTGGCAGAGTGGGCTAAAGAATGGTGATGGATTAAACCCAGATCTTTTGACTGGGTGCGAGTGTTTGATTGATTCTGATGCTCCGTTCATCACCACCCCCTTTTGTACCACTTTTGGACGCCATAAGTGTGGCAGGGTATGCTCAGATGTGAGTCCCTTGCTATCTTTGCCACTGGATTCAAGCAAGCCGGGCTGAAGAGAGCTGGAATGCCAGAAACCGGTCCTCAGAAGCTTGTTTCCGGTCCAGGGAAGACATGGCTTGGCAGTTTGGACTGGACTGTTCCCATGAGGCACAAGGTCAGACTGCTTTGCATATAGCCATGTCTGAACTGGGGTGGCAGAGGGGGTTAAAGAACGGTGCTGGATTAAACCCAGATCTTTTGACTGGGTATGAGTGTTTGATTGATTCAGATGCTCCTTCCATCACCACCCCCTTTTGTACCGCTTTTGGCCGCCATAAGTGTGCAGGGAATGCTCAGACGTGAGTCCACTCCCTTGCTCACTTTGCCACTGGATTCAAGCAAACCGGGCTGAAGACGGCTGGAATGCCAGAAACCGGTCCTCGGAAGCTTGGTTCCGGTCCCGGAAAGACATGGCTTGGCAGTTTGGACTGGACTGTTCCTATGAGGCACAGGGTCAGACTGATTTTCATATAGCCATGTCTGAACTGGGGTGGCAGAGTGGGCTAAAGAACGGTGATGGATTAAACCCAGATCTTTTGACTGGGTGTGAGTGTTTGATTGATTCTGATGCTCCGTTCATCACCACCCCCTTTTGTACCGCTTTTGGACGCCATAAGTGTGGCAGGGTATGCTCAGATGTGAGTCCCTTGCTCACTTTGCCACTGGATTCAAGCAAGCCGGGCTGAAGAGAGCTGGAATGCCAGAAACCGGTCCTCAGAAGCTTGTTTCCGGTCCAGGGAAGACATGGCTTGGCAGTTCGGGCTGGACTGTTCCCATGAGGCACAGGGTCAGACTGATTTGCATATAGCCATGTCTGAACTGGGGTGGTAGAGGGGGTTAAAGAACGGTGATGGATTAAACCCAGATCTTTTGACTGGGTATGAGTGTTTGATTGATTCAGATGCTCCTTCCATCACCACCCCCTTTTGTACCGCTTTTGGCCGCCATAAGTGTGCAGGGAATGCTCAGACGTGAGTCCCTTGCTCACTTTGCCACTGGATTCAAGCAAACCGGGCTGAAGACGGCTGGAATGCCAGAAACCGGTCCTCGGAAGCTTGGTTCCGGTCCCGGAAAGACATGGCTTGGCAGTTTGGACTGGACTGTTCCTATGAGGCACAGGGTCAGACTGATTTTCATATAGCCATGTCTGAACTGGGGTGGCAGAGTGGGCTAAAGAACGGTGATGGATTAAACCCAGATCTTTTGACTGGGTGTGAGTGTTTGATTGATTCAGATGCTCCTTCCATCACCACTACCTTTTGTACCGCTTTTGGCCGCAATAATTTGGCAGGGTATGCTCAGACGTGAGTCCCTTGCTCACTTTGCCACTGGATTCAAGCAAGCCGGGCTGAAGACGGCTGGAATGCCAGAAACCGGACCTCAGAAGCTTGTTTCCGGTCCAGGGAACACATGGTTTGGCAGTTCGGGCTTGACAGTTCCCATGAGGCACAGGGTCAGACTGATTTGCATATAGCCATGTCTGAACTGGGGTGGCAGAGTGGGCTAAAGAATGGTGATGGATTAAACCCAGATCTTTTGACTGGGTGTGAGTTTTTGATTGATTCTGATGCTCCGTTCATCACCACCCCCTTTTGTACCGCTTTTGGACGCCATAAGTGTGGCAGGGTATGCTCAGATGTGAGTCCCTTGCTCACTTTGCCACTGGATTCAAGCATGCCGGGCTGAAGAGAGCTGGAATGCCAGAAACCGGTCCTCAGAAGCTTGTTTCCGGTCCAGGGAAGACATGGCTTGGCAGTTTGGACTGGACTGTTCCCATGAGGCACAGGGTCAGACTGCTTTGCATATAGCCATGTCTGAACTGGGGTGGCAGAGGGGGTTAAAGAACGGTGATGGATTAAACCCAGATCTTTTGACTGGGTATGAGTGTTTGATTGATT
Source organism: Lissotriton vulgaris (assembly GCF_964263255.1). Lineage (NCBI taxonomy): Eukaryota > Metazoa > Chordata > Amphibia > Caudata > Salamandridae > Lissotriton > Lissotriton vulgaris. The sequence goes on along the minus strand of NC_141689.1, from coordinate 1,715,100,202 downwards.
CAGATGCTCCTTCCATCACCACCCCCTTTTGTACCGCTTTTGGCCGCCATAAGTGTGCAGGGAATGCTCAGACGTGAGTCCCTTGCTCACTTTGCCACTGGATTCAAGCAAACCGGGCTGAAGACGGCTGGAATGCCAGAAACCGGACCTCAGAAGCTTGTTTCCGGTCCAGGGAACACATGGTTTGGCAGTTCGGGCTTGACAGATCCCATGAGGCACAGGGTCAGACTGATTTGCATATAGCCATGTCTGAACTGGGGTGGCAGAGTGGGCTAAAGAAAGGTGATGGATTAAACCCAGATCTTTTGACTGGGTGTGAGTGTTTGATTGATTCAGATGCTCCTTCCATCACCACCCCCTTTTGTACCGCTTATGGTCGCCATAAGTGTGGCAGGACATGCTCAGACGTGAGTCCCTTGCTCACTTTGCCACTGGATTCAAGCAAGCCGGGCTGAAGACGGCTGGAATGCAAGAAACCGGTCCTCGGAAGCTTGCTTCCGGTCCAGGGAAGACATGGCTTGGCAGTTCGGGCTGGACTGTTCCTATGAGGCAAAGGGTCAGACTGATTTGCATATAGCCATGTCTGAGCTGAGGTGGCAGAGTGGGCTAAAGAATGGTGATGTATTAAACCCAGATCTTTAGACTGGGTGTAAGTGTTTGATTGATTCAGATGCCCCGTCCATCACCACCCCCTTTTGTACCGCTTTTGGCAGCCATAAGTGTGGCAGGGTATGCTCAGACGTGAGTCCCTTGCTCACTTTGCCACTGGATTCAAGCAAGCCGGGCTGAAGACGGCTGGAATGCCAGAAACCGGACCTCAGAAGCTTGTTTCCGGTCCAGGGAACACATGGTTTGGCAGTTCGGGCTTGACAGTTTCCATGAGGCACAGGGTCAGACTGATTTGCATATAGCCATGTCTGAACTGGGGTTGGCAGAGTGGGCTAAAGAACGGTGATGGATTAAACCCAGATCTTTTGACTGGGTGTGAGTGTTTGATTGATTCAGATGCTCCGTTCATCACCACCCCCTTTTGTACCGCTTTTGGACGCCATAAGTGTGGCAGGGTATGCTCAGACGTGAGTCCCTTGCTCACTTTGCCACTGGATTCAAGCAAGCCGGGCTGAAGAGAGCTGGAATGCCAGAAACCGGTCCTCAGAAGCTTGTTTCCGGTCCAGGGAAGACATGGCTTGGCAGTTCGGGCTGGACTGTTCCCATGAGGCACAGGGTCAGACTGATTTGCATATAGCCATGTCTGAACTGGGGTGGCAGAGGGGGTTAAAGAACGGTGATGGATTAAACCCAGATCTTTTGACTGGGTATGAGTGTTTGATTCTTTCAGATGCTCCTTCCATCACCACTACCTTTTGTACCGCTTTTTGGCCGCAATAATTTGGCAGGGTATGCTCAGACATGAGTCCCTTGCTCACTTTGCCACTGGATTCAAGCAAGCCGGGATGAAGACAGCTGGAATGCCAGAAGCCGGTCTTTGGAAGCTCGTTTGCCGTCCAGGGAAGACATGGCTTGGCAGTTCGGGCTGGACTGTTCCCATGAGGCACAGGGTCAGACTGATTTGCATATAGCCATGTCTGAACTGATTTGGCAGAGTGGGCTAAAGAACGGTGATGGATTAAACCCAGATCTTTTGACTGGGTGTGAATGTTTGATTGATTCAGATGCTCCGTCCATCACCACCCCGTTTTGATCCACTTTTGGCTGCCATAAGTGTGGCAGGGTATGCTCAGACGTGAGTCCCTTGCTCACTTTGCCACTGGATTCAAGCAAGCCGGGCAGAAGAGAGCTGGAATGCCAGAAACCGGTCCTCGGAAGCTTGTTTCCGGTCCAGGGAAGACATGGCTTGGCAGTTCGGGCTGGACTGTTCCCATGAGGCACAGGGTCAGACTGATTTGCATATAGCCATGTCTGAACTGGGGTGTCAGAGTTGGCTAAAGAACGGTGATGGATTAAACCCAGATCTTTTGACTGGGTGTGAGTGTTTGATTGATTCAGATGCTCCATCCATCATCACCCCCTTTTGTACCGCTTTTGACCGCCATAAGTGTGGCAGGGTATGCTCAGACGTGAGTCCCTTGCTCACTTTGCCACTGGATTCAAGCAAGCCGGGGTGAAGACGGCTGGAATGCCGGAAACCGGTCCTCGGAAGCTTGTTTCCGGTCCAGGGAAGACATGGCTTGGCATTTTGGGCTGGACTGTCCCATGAGGCACAGGGTCAGACTGATTTGCATATAGCCATGTCTGAACTGGGGTGGCAGAGTGGGCTAAAGAACGGTGATGGATTAAACCCAGATCTTTTGACTGGGTGTGAGTGTTTGATTGATTCAGATGCTCCGTTCATCACCACCCCCTTTTGTACCGCTTATGGTCGCCATAAGTGTGGCAGGGTATGCTCAGACGTGAGTCCCTTGCTCACTTTGCCACTGGATTCAAGCAAGCCGGGCTGAAGACGGCTGGAATGCAAGAAACCGGTATTCGGAAGCTTGTTTCCGGTCCAGGGAAGACATGGCTTGGCAGTTCGGGCTGGACTGTTCTCATGAGGCACAGGGTCAGACTGATTTGCATAGAGCCATGTCTGAACAGGGGTGGCAGAGGGGGTTAAAGAACGTTGATGGATTAAACCTAGATCTTTTGACTGGGTATGAGTGTTTGATTGATTCAGATGCTCCTTCCATCACCACTCCCTTTTGTACCGCTTTTGGCCGCCATAAGTGTGGCAGGGAATGCTCAGATGTGAGTCCCTTGCTCACTTTGCCACTGGATTCAAGCAAACCGGGCTGAAGTCGGCTGGAATGCCAGAAACCGGTCCTCGGAAGCTAGGTTCCAGTCCCGGAAAGACATGGCTTGGCAGTTTGGACTGGACTGTTCCTATGAGGCACAGGGTCAGACTGATTTTCATATAGCAATGTCTGAACTGGGGTGGCAGAGTGGGCTAAAGAACGGTGATGGATTAAACCCAGATCTTTTGACTGGGTGTGAGTGTTTGATTCATTCAGATGCTCCGTCCATCACCACTCCCTTTTGTACCGCTTTTGGCCGCAATAATTTGGCAGGGTATGCTCAGACGTGAGTCCCTTGCTCACTTTGCCACTGGATTCAAGCAAGCCGGGCTGAAGACAGCTGGAATGCCAGAAGCCGGTCCTCGGAAGCTTGTTTCCGGTCCAGGGAAGACATTGCTTGGCAGTTCGTGCTGGACTGTTCCCATGAGGCACAGGGTCAGACTGATTTGCATATAGCCATGTCTGAACTGATTTGGCAGAGTAGGCTAAAGAACGGTGATGGATAAAACCCAGATCTTTTGACTAGGTGTGAGTGTTTGATTGATTCAGATGCTCCATCCATCATCACCCCCTTTTGTACCGCTTTTGACCACCATAAGTGTGGCAGGGTATGCTAAGACGTGAGTCCCTTGCTCACTTTGCCACTGGATTCAAGGAAGCCGGGCTGAAGACGGCTGGAATGCCGGAAACCGGTCCTCGGAAGCTTGTTTCCGGTCCAGGGAAGACATGGCTTGGCATTTCGGGCTGGACTGTTCCCATGAGGCACAGGGTCAGACTGATTTGCATATAGCCATGTCTGAACTGGGGTTTCAGAGTGGGCTAAAGAAAGGTGATGGATTAAACCCAGATCTTTTGACTGGGTGTGAGTGTTTGATTGATTCAGATGCTCCTTCCATCACCACCCCCTTTTGTACCGCTTATGGTCGCCATAAGTGTGGCAGGATATGCTCAGACGTGACTCCCTTGCTCACTTTGCCACTGGATTCAAGCAAGCCGGGCTGAAGACGGCTGGAATGCAAGAAACCGGTCCTCGGAAGCTTGTTTCCGGTCCAGGGAAGACATGGCTTGGCAGTTCGGGCTGGACTGTTCCCATGAGGCACAGGGTCAGACTGATTTGCATAGAGCCATGTCTGAACAGGGGTGGCAGAGGGGGTTAAAGAACGTTGATGGATTAAACCTAGATCTTTTGACTGGGTATGAGTGTTTGATTGATTCAGATGCTCCTTCCATCACCACCCCCTTTTTTACCGCTTTTGGCCGCCATAAGTGTGGCAGGGAATGCTCAGATGTGAGTCCCTTGCTCACTTTGCCACTGGATTCAAGCAAACCGGGCTGAAGTCGTCTGGACTGCCAGAAACCGGTCCTCGGAAGCTAGGTTCCGGTCCCGGAAAGACATGGCTTGGCAGTTTGGACTGGACTGTTCCTATGAGGCACAGGGTCAGACTGATTTTCATATAGCAATGTCTGAACTGGGGTGGCAGAGTGGGCTAAAGAACGGTGATGGATTAAACCCAGATCTTTCGACTGGGTGTGAGTGTTTGATTCATTCAGATGCTCCGTCCATCACCACTCCCTTTTGTACCGCTTTTGGCCGCAATAATTTGGCAGGGTATGCTCAGACGTGAGTCCCTTGCTCACTTTGCCACTGGATTCAAGCAAGCCGGGCTGAAGACAGCTGGAATGCCAGAAGCCGGTCCTCGGAAGCTTGTTTCCGGTCCAGGGAAGACATTGCTTGGCAGTTCGTGCTGGACTGTTCCTATGAGGCACAGGGTCAGACTGATTTGCATATAGCCATGTCTGAACTGATTTGGCAGAGTGGGCTAAAGAACGGTGATGGATTAAACCCAGATCTTTTGACTGGGTTTATTTTTTTGATTGATTCAGATGCTCCGTCCATCACCACCCTGTTTTGATCCGCTTTTGGCTGCCATAAGTGTGGCAGGGTATGCTCAGACGTGAGTCCCTTGGTCACTTTGCCACTGGATTCAAGCAAGCCGGGCAGAAGAGAGCTGGAATGCCAGAAACCGGTCCTCGGAAGCTTGTTTCCGGTCCAGGGAAGACATGGCTTGGCAGTTCGGGCTGGACTGTTCCCATGAGGCACAGGGTCAGACTGATTTGCATATAGCCATGTCTGAACTGGGGTGTCAGAGTTGGCTAAAGAACGGTGATGGATTAAACCCAGATCTTTTGACTGGGTGTGAGTGTTTGATTGATTCAGATGCTCCATCCATCATCACCCCCTTTTGTACCGCTTTTGACCGCCATAAGTGTGGCAGGGTATGCTCAGACGTGAGTCCCTTGCTCACTTTGCCACTGGATTCAAGCAAGCCGAGCTGAAGACGGCTGGAATGCCGGAAACCGGTCCTCGGAAGCTTGTTTCCGGTCCAGGGAAGACATGGCTTGGCATTTCGGGCTGGACTGCTCCCATGAGGCACAGGGTCAGACTGATTTGCATATAGCCATGTCTGAACTGGGGTGGCAGAGTGGGCTAAAGAAAGGTGATGGATTAAACCCAGATCTTTTGACTGGGTGTGAGTGTTTGATTGATTCAGATGCTCCTTCCATCACCACCCCCTTTTGTACCGCTTATGGTCACCATAAGTGTGGCAGGATATGCTCAGACGTGAGTCCCTTGCTCACTTTGCCACTGGATTCAAGCAAGCCGGGCTGAAGACGGCTGGAATGCAAGAAACCGGTCCTCGGAAGCTTGTTTCCGGTCCAGGGAAGACATGGCTTGGCAGTTCGGGCTGGACTGTTCCCATGAGGCAAAGGGTCAGGCTGATTTGCATATAGCCATGTCTGAGCTGAGGTGGCAGAGTGGACTAAAGAACGTGATGGATTAAACCCAGATCTTTAGACTGGGTGTGAGTGTTTGATTGATTCAGATGCCCCGTCCATCACCACCCCCTTTTGTACTGCTTTTGGCCGCTATAAGTGTGGCAGGGTATGCTCAGACGTCAGTCCCTTGCTCACTTTGCCACTGGATTCAAGCAAGCCGGGTTGAAGACGGCTGGAATGCCAGAAACCGGACCTCAGAATCTTGTTTCCGGTCCAGGGAAGACATGGCTTGGCAGTTCGGGCTCGACTGTTCCCATGAGGCACAGGGTCAGACTGATTTGCATATAGCCATGTCTGAACTTGGGTGGCAGAGTGGGCTAAAGAACGGTGATGGATTAAACCCAGATCTTTTGACTGGGTGTGAGTGTTTGATTGATTCAGATGCTCCGTCCATCACCACTCCCTTTTTTACTGCTTTTGGCTGCCATAAGTGTGGCAGGGTATGCTCAGACGTGAGTCCCTTGCTCACTTTGCCACTGGATTCAAGCAAGCCAGGCTGAAGATGTCTGGAATGCCAGAAACCGGTCCTCGGAAGCTTGTTTCCGGTCCAGGGAAGACATGGCTTGGCAGTTCGTGCTGGACTGTTCCCATGAGGCACAGGGTCAGACTGATTTGCATATAGCCATGTCTGAACTGATTTGTCAGAGTGGGCTAAAGAACGGTGATGGATTAAACCCAGATCTTTTGACTGGGTGTGAATGTTTGATTGATTCAGATGCTCCGTCCATCACCACCCCGTTTTGATCCGCTTTTGGCTGCCATAAGTGTGGCAGGGTATGCTCAGACGTGAGTCCCTTGCTCACTTTGCCACTGGATTCAAGCAAGCCGGGCAGAAGAGAGCTGGAATGCCAGAAACAGGTCCTCGGAGGCTTGTTTCCGGTCCAGGGAAGACATGGCTTGGCAGTTCGGGCTGGACTGTTCCCATGAGGCACAGGGTCAGACTGATTTGCATATAGCCATGTCTGAACTGGGGTGTCAGAGTTGGCTAAAGAACGGTGATGGATTAAACCCAGATCTTTTGACTGGGTGTGAGTGTTTGATTGATTCAGATGCTCCATCCATCATCACCCCCTTTTGTACCGCTTTTGACCGCCATAAGTGTGGCAGGGTATGCTCAGACGTGAGTCCCTTGCTCACTTTGCCACTGGATTCAAGCAAGCCGGGCTGAAGACGGCTGGAATGCCGGAAACCGGTCCTCGGAAGCAAGTTTCTGGTCCAGGGAAGACATGGCTTGGCAGTTCGGGCTTGACTGTTCCCATGAGGCACAGGGTCGGACTGATTTGCATATAGCCATGTCTGAACTGGGGTGGCAGAGTGGGCTAAAGAATGGTGATGGATTAAACCCAGATCTTTTGACTGGGTGTGAGTGTTTGATTGATTCAGATGCTCTGTCCATCACCACCCCCTTTTGTACCGCTTTTGGCCACCTCAAGTGTGGCTGGGTATACTCAGACGTGAGTCCCTTGCTCACTTTGCCACTGGATTCAAGCAAGCCGGGCTAAAGACGGCTGGAATGCCAGAAACCGGTCCTCGGAAGCTTGTTTCCGGTCCAGGTAAGACATGGCTTGGCAGTTCGGGCTGGACTGTTCCCATGTGGCACAGGGTCAGACTGATTTGCATATAGCCATGTCTGAACTGGGGTGGCAGAGTGGGCTAAAGAACGGTGATGGATTAAACCCAGATCTTTTGACTGGCTGTGAGTGTTTGATTGATTTAGATGCTCCGTCCATCACCACCCCCTTTTGTACCGATCAGTGCTAAAGTACATATGCTCTCTGTATAAATTGTTATTATAATTTGTTATCCATGATTGGCATATTTGTTTTACCAGTAGGTCCCTAGTAAAGTGCACTAGGGCTGGTAATTCAAATGCTACAAGTGGGCCTGGAGCACTGCAACACTGATTGTGCCACCCACATGAGTAGCCCTAAAAAGAGGTCTCAAGCCTGCCACTGCAGTGCCTGCGTGCAGTTTGCTAACTGTCATGTCACCCTGGCAAGTGCACCCACTTGCCAGGCTTTACCCTTCCGTTTTTCACACATAAGACACCCTTATGATAGGCCCATGGTACCCCCCTGGGCAGGGTGCAGTGTATGTGAAAGGTAGGACATGTACTAATGTGGGTAACATTTCCTGATAGTGAAATACTGCCAATTTTGTTTTTTCACTATTGAAAGGCTATTTGGGCAGAATGGGGAATGCTGTGTGACATATTGCCAGCATATCTTCCCATAGGAGTGAGATAGAAAATAGGAGTCTGGTATTCCTGAGCTCAGAATTTAATAACACATATTTTAGGAAGGATGTTTTTTAACTTCTGTGTTTGAAAATAACACTTTTAGAAAGTGGCTGTTTTCTTGTTCAACCTTTCTGTGTGCCTCTGCTTGTTTGTAGATGGACGTCTGTCTGGTTTGAGAGTGACAGGGGCTGGGGTGGATCAAGGAGTCTGGGTGAGTCAGCACCAGGCTGAATAGACCTATCTGTGGTTGGAGTGGTGGGAGGAGTAGCCCCTGGGCCTGATAGGGCTGTGCCTGCCTTCCACAATGCTCGCTCCATCTCCTGCAGTCTGTCTGAAGACCCTGGCCCACATTCACAAAGGAAGAAGTTGTTGTAAGCAGAGAACCAACAGTGGACTCCAATTGCTGCACCTTCCCCTGTGTGATCCCCAGGTACTACTTCATTTATAAGTTGATTATCAGTGAGCACATTCAGCTCCTGCACCCGCCGTTGTGGGATGTCACCTGCTAGGCAGGAAAACAAAACTGTAAGAACTATGGAGCAGTGCACTCCCAAGCCAGTATTGCGTCAATAAGGAAGCTTGGTCAGTATCTTCGTTGCATCAATCTTTATTTATAACAATCCATACGGTAAATAAAACACATGAGCCAACACGTTTCGTTCAAAGATTGAACTTCGTCAGGGCTGATAGAAGTTTAAAAACATAGAGATAACATGAGTACACCAATATGTGTCACATATGATACAAAATGGACAAAAACAATTGCCTCATATCTGTACACTATTTAGACACTGAACACAACATATATAAGGTGCACTATTTGACACTATTTAACTCTGCACACAATATATATAGGGTGCATAGCAGACAAATACATATTTAAAACATTTTGAGGGTCATGACTTCCACAACCTTGATGTTAGACACTACTTATCACAGACGCTTTATTTACAAGACATTTAAAGCCAAATTATAAAAGTGTGTGACAACCTGCGACGTCGCTACTGGGATTTGTTAACACATACTCTGTGATATCTTGTGCGTGTGGGTGTGATCTGAAATAATATCATAATAAGCTCCTGGACTCATTGGCTCCAGAGTTAGTGGCTCCTCCGTATTGCACATTGATCACAAACGTATGATACACTAAGATGTTCGAAGTGTGCATCTAAATGGTGCTAGCTTGTTATGAGTGGATGTACTAGGGATAGTCCCAGTTGGGAGATACTGTCACACAGGTCCGCACCCTTTTCAAGTAAAGTAGTCAAAAGTACTCGGTCATGTCGTTTCACAATGGTGTGAGGGCCTCCTTGATAAGGACCAGCACAATGGACCTGAGAAAAAAGAGAGTCCCTAAGTCATGTACGGCCAGCAAATTACTCCTAAGTGGGGTGACATAGAAATGTGTGCGGTGGTATGGGAAAAACAGAGCCACTCTGGTAAAACCTGAGGACTGGTCTGACAGCGTGACATATGCTACAACCCTGTAAGGGCACCCTGGTGGTGCCTAGATATATCCTGGGAACAAGCGTGTGCAGTGGGGAAAAGTATGAAGTTGTGCACAGTCAGAGTGCAAACACAACTGGTTTGAACTTGGTCCAAGACCCTTAACATATAGAGAACAAATACTTTTGGGGTATAAAAGTAAAAGCTGAAACCCCTGTAAAATTAGACTACTTTGGAACCAAGGAGCAACCTTTGCTCAGGAGAAAAGCTGAAGTGGTGAAGGAGCAGTACTGACCTTGCTGTGTGTCGGGGGTTGGCCTGCAGCTGCTATTTCTGCCAAAGGAAGGACAAGGGTGCTGTGTCCCCCTGCTTGTCAAGAAATTGGCTGTGTGCTGTGTCATGAAAAGAAAGTCTCCAGGGGCTTGAGAAGAGCTGGCGTCCTGTTGTGGAAACACAGGGATATAAAAGTTTCCAGGACTACTTTGTGATCAAGAGGAACCTGCTGCCAATGAGGATAGCTGAAGAGACTGAGGAGTACTGCCCTTGCTGTCTGTTTGAGGCTGACCTGCAGTTTGCTGTTCTGTGGAGGAGATGACAAGGGACTTTGGTGTGTGCTGTGTCCCCCTGCTTGACAAGGACTTTGTGGTGTGCTGTGTCCTGAAGTAAATGTTTCCAAGAACATTTTTAAAGCGCTGTGTGCGTTTGACTACACCCAGCTTGCGTACAGCATGGAGTCTGTGTTTCTGAGGAAGGGCTTTACTCGTGATCGCCTCTACGTTTGCTGAGTGCATTTCCCAGCACCCAGCTTGTGTCCATGAGGAATCTGGGAAAGGTGGGACTGATCAAGCTACAGCGCATCCTGTCACCGCCGCTGGCCCGAGATCATAATCTCCAGGATCGTCCCTTCAACGATTGTGAGCAAATCGGCGCGCAGCTACGGAGAGTCTGCTTTGCCCCCAAGTGCTGCGTGTTTTCACCACCGTCGGCCAGAGTCCATTACCCAAGCTGAGATCCACCCAGGAGCTGTCACTGCCACTGGCCCAGTTGAAACCCAAGCCATATGCAAATCAGTCTTGACCCTGCTCCCCATTGAAACAGTCCAGCCAGAAATGCCAGGCCAGGTACTCCCTGGACTTGAAACAAGCAACCTGAGACCAGTTTTAGGGTTTCACCCCTCATCAGCCAGGCTACTTTGACTCCAGTTTCATGGAGAGCACAGGACACATGTCTGGGCATATCCGTCCCACTCAGAGTGACAAACGCAAAACCAACAATTGATGGACAGAATGTTGAACAGTGTCAAACATTGACCCCAGGACAGAGATCAAGGCCTCAATCCATCATTGTTTTCGCTCCCCATGTGTGACAAGCTGGCCTGGTATATGATGTCCATTAATGTAAGTGGGCACCTTGTATCAGTCTAGACAAATCTTATGGTGATTTGAGGTCTTAGACAACCTTAGAAAGCTCTCTGAGTGGCAGCTGTTGAGAACAGCCTTTAGGCTTTGTCTTGAAGGAGCAGTTTGTTTTATAAGAATACAATCTTTAATTGAGAAAGAACCACACCAAGTATTTATAAAAATATGTATTTATTATATAATACTCTCTAGTACGTTACAATATCTAGAACACAGAGATAAACACAATACTTTAGCAAAGAAACACAGTAAATAGTACAAAACACAAAGTTGACCCGGGGAGGGGGACAAAACCATATACATAGAAAGTGGTATAAGAACCACAACTCGAGTCAAGACAGTGTTGAGAGGGCCTAGAAGTACTGGGACCCAAATGTACCACCCAAGATGAGAAGATAAGGATACCACGGGGAGCTTGTGCAGTATGGGAACACTACCACATGCTCCTTACAACTCTATGTGCAAGTTGCGGTTGGATTTTTAAAGATTAAATACCCTTCCCAGTGGACCCTGAAGAAGATATAATGTTCGAGAGCTACCACACCCGTGTTCACCCTAGTACTCATGTTACCTACACCTGGGAAGCCATGGGCAAATGTGTGAAGTTGTGTCAGAAACCGCAGTGGAACCCAATGGAGGAGTTCAAGAATTTGCTGCTGCTTGAAGAGGAGAAGGTGTCTGTGGGAATGGAGATGTGGATTCTTGAAGAGGAGTACCTGAAAGCAGAGGGGACAGAGTCTGTGTCACTCAGTGGTGAGCAGGAGACTTGGGAGACGAATTCCCTCGATGTCTGGTGCTTCAGGATGGTTGACGAGGAACTTGACTCTGCAGCTGTGATGACCAGGCAATGCCGAGGAGGACCAGGAGCCATGCACGAGCTGTCCCACAAAGGATGTCGAGTGCAGAGGGGTCGGTTTCCAGCGGGAGCATCAACAAGCCTTGGCAACACCAAGCCAAGAAGGACCCAAGGAACGAGCAATGTCGGGCCCACCAAGGTCCAGAGGAATCACAAAAGACAGGAGAGTCAGGGCAGGCCTGAGAAATCAGTGGAAACAAAAGAGAACAAGTGTGACCCTCAAGTGGACCCACAGGCCAGAGGCACTGGAGTCAGAAGAGGACCTATGGCAGCTCACCAAAAGATGCAGTACATAATGCACATGAAGCAGTGTGGCTATAGTCTCTGGTCACATGAGGTGCTCGAGGTTAGGGATACTTGGAGCCCAAAGATCTATTTGCAAAGAGGCCAACAAGCCTTTGCAGCTGCAAGTTGGATGCTGTACCCAGGGGTTCGGTCATTGCAACCCCCACAAAAGATGCTAGCCTCAAACTTGGTGAGAGGGTAGAGCAGGCCACAGGAGCTGTTGAAAGCCATCACCTGTGTTGCAGAGCCCACAGAGCCCGGAGGAGCTCTGGATATTCAGAGCAGTAGACATAGTTGTGGTGGTGCGGATGCAGGGGAGTGGCTGCTTCACTCCAGGGGAGATTACTTTGGTTGTCTTTGATGCTACTCAGGCCTTGGAATGTTCCTGTAGGATGTACAAGCACAGACGATGCAGAAGATTGGATAGGAGGCAAAGTCAGGCCCAAACAAAGTCCAGTGAAGTCCAGAGTGCCTAGACGGTAGAAGTGTATTGGTGTCTAATCCGAATCTTAGCCCACAATGAATCTAAGGACCTAAACCCAGGTAAGCCCTTAGATACCTTCGAAAAATGGTTGGAAAGATTCAGGGACCCTTCCAGGGGACGGTCTGGACAGGGGGAGGGTACTCCCATGTCCTTTGTCCAGTTTCGAGCCATTCCAGTTAAACCCAGCCATGTGTAAATCAGTATTGACCCTGGGTTGCCATGGGAACAGTCGAGGCTGAACTGCCAGAGCCGGTCCTCCCTGGACTGGAAGCAAGCATCCTGGGACCAGTTTCGGGGTTTCACCCCTAAACAGCCAGGCTAGCTTGACTCCATTGTCATGGACACTGATTACAAGTACATGCTGCTCTGCCTGATGACTACTAATCTGCGGTTTTACTGGGTAGGGAAGAACCTGGCCCAATCTTCCCAGCTGGTAAAATTGGTTGGAAAAATTGTATTAGAGTATGGCTGCAGCAGCAAAATCTCATTCTGCTTTTTTTCAAACAGCGGGAAGCAAACAGTGCTTCCCATTGCTAGAAAATGCTTTTCCTTCCCTCCTGTGCTTACTTTACTTTCCTATCTCAGTATTCTCCCAAAATACCAGCACCCCCACACATTTAACACCAGTTCAGAGCAGGTGATAAATGTCTTGTGAAAAAACGATGCAATGGTGAATTACATGTGGTTTTACAACCAGAAAAAGTCCTCATTCCATGGAGATGTATCGTAATTGCATGCTTCTGTTGTGATGTTACTGCATTGTCACCGTAACATTGCATGCAAATTAACACAGAGCAAATCCTTCCACTGAGATGCATCTTTTGATTTGGGCCTATGCTTCAACGGAACATTGCATAAGTGGTATTTGGGCATTCCAATGTTACCAACCATTGATTTTAACGCAAAGCAAGATCTAACAAAGATTCTCAGACCTGGCATTACACCAAAAAATAACGCCACCATGAGACATGTGTGAAGTTTGAGAAATGTTATGATTTCTCTGAATATTTAACTCAATACATGTGCGTTGCACTGTCCACCACAAATCTAAAGTGTGAATTGTTAAAAAACAAATATCTAATCATAATATTTTGTACTAGAAGCGTACCCTTCCAGCGCAAAATCTCTGCTGGGCATCACACTCACATCTTTGCACTGGGTTGTTGGCAGACGTTCTTCAGGCAATGCTCCATTTCATTGGTTTTCTCCTTGCATATTCTCTTACAGAAGTGGGCCGGCCATATTACGTGGAATTCAGTTTGGACTCAGCCAACCATGACGCAGTTATAGGGACACCGCTATGCCCTGTATTTGTGCATTTGTGCATTAGCAGTGTCTTGCCTGTAAATGTTCATGTGGCTCAAAATATAGTGTATACATTGTTATACTTCTCTACTGCACTGCACTGTAAATTCCAGTAATTGAAGTGAATTTAGCAAAGCACTACAGACCCTCAAAAACAAGTTGCACATCTGTATGCCAGTCTCTAGCCTCAGCCTCTGCATCAGACTAGGGGGCTTGATTATAAGCGGGTCAGTTAATTCTGACTCATATGTAAACCACTGTTTACGTACAGGTCGACATTAGCAGATTGGCTGTATCTAATGCGTCTGAAAATTACTTGATGCATTAAATGCCTCAACCGTTGTTACATTTCAGATGTCAAACCTGCCAAAATTTAACAGGGGAAAATCATACAGTACTTACTGTACCAGGTGAATTTTAATGAGTTAAACACCAAATTCTACCCTGATAAACCACTTACCCCTTGGTATGATTTTCTATCCGATGTGATAAGTAGCACCTAAACTGTTAATCAGGCCCCAACAGTGCAAGCCTTTTAAATTCACAATTTCTCCTGACTGAATGTAATTTGGGAAAAACTGATACAGGCTAACATGAAACATAGTAATGACTGCTTAGGACAAGGGGCAAGATGGGAAGAACATTCAATGCTTTAATAATACGAGGAGAAATACTAGAATTAACAGGACCTACTTAAAAACACACAACAAACCACAGAGATGACCGCAGTTTGACAACTCTTAGATCCTGCACTACGGACATTAGGCATTGTTAAGCCTGATCCCTCTGTAATTGAGTTGTAATAACTGCTATGTAACTTATCCAATTATTAATGGATTTAAAACATTCCTAATTTAACCAAGGCCAACTGTACACTGTGACTTCTATCTTTTGGCACACTGTGACAGTCACACTAGAGGGTATTGCAAGAACCCATCGATTTTTTTGTCGTTTGCATGACGTGTTATTTTAGAAGTTTTATACTGAAATGGTTTTAAGTAACTACACAATAAATGTCATATTCAACAACTACTAGATTAACAGCCATCATGCCTCCCGTCACTATCAATCTGTTTCCTGGCAGGTCCATTCTGAGACCACATCTTGGATTGTCCACCATTCCATAAAGCCCTCAAGGGGCAGGACCTCACCCATCAACCATAAGAATTATTTTTGCCAAAAGCAGGTCAAGAGCAATATACGTAATAATCGAATACAGTCTGTATGGGTGACTTTTCCGGTGCACCAGAACCAAGAGTAATAATCAATCACTTACCATTTCATTACACTATCATACAATGCCAAGAAACTTTGGCACCATCCCAGTAGTTTGCACTTGCATGGACATCGTTAATTATGTTCATGAAATAAAAGGGGTTACCGCTTTCATATGTGCTCATGCAGCAGCAACACATCATAATGTGGCAGGACATATTTTTTTTTTTACTCTGACCATGGGCTTTGTAGCAAGATAAAAGCAAAAGAAATGAAAAAGAAAAAAAAGCAATGAATCTATTCGCAATGTCAGGGCAGCTTGCCTTGCTCACATTTTTTCCAAGAGATGAAAGAGCCATGTGTTTTTTTTCTTCTCTGATGAGAAGATGTAATGGGAAAAATGTTCCGGCTATTAGCAAACTTGCCAAGTTAACTTTGTCCAGGTCGAACACTCATTATAACAATAAGCTATAGAATAAAACGTGAGAAACGGTTAGGATGTGCTTCAATGAGCATAGAACATATCCGCGAGAATTCCACTGTATTCCTTTCATGAGAATGCACCAGGCTCCCTGTTGTAAAGTGATCTGAAATCTTTGACGAACTTAGGGGCATATTAGTAAGGGCCATATTGCCGCTTTAGCGGCGGTTTTTGTCGCTAAAGCGGCGATATTTTTATCGCCCTATCTGCAAGCTGTTGCTTACAGCAGTTAGCGGCTGCTTTTAGGCAATAGCGACCAGTTTGGGGCCCCCTTTGCATGTCAGCAATATTTATTGCTAATGACATGCAGAGTGGGCGTACCCAAACTCTTAGCGACTGAAAGCAGTCGCTAACACAGCTTTTACCTATTAGCAAGGCAAGCAAAGCAATAAAAAAAATCGTGCTAAGCGCGATTATCGCTATATTCTAAAGCCTGCTAAAACATGACTTACCTGTTTATCCAATAGGAGGTTGATTTTTAGGTTAAGTCTCTATTGGCATTAATGCGTAAATATCGCTGGATTTCTAGTGATATTCACGCATTTCGTCGCTATCGCTGGATATTTTAGCACAATGGAGAAAAACGTTACTAATAGCATGTTTTCTCCGCTAACATATCCAGCGATATGCAGCGATAAAAAAAGAATGTGCTAAGCACATTTTGCGATAAATATCGCTATTCCTTGCTAATAGGTCCCTTGCTTTTTTCTATGTAAGCATTTTTATAGCCGTAAAAGACAACCTTAGCTATCTGCCCGAGCTTAAGTCAACATAACAGAATAATAATATATAGATTTGCCTTGGCTTCTGCCGTTTCAGCCATTGGCTTGTTTGGATGAGCTCCCTTCAATCATGAAAGATGAGTCCATCACGTTTTAGACTTGCCCACAGCATTCTTCAGAAGCTCACTCCCCCCTCCCTCCCCCCTCTTATTCACATTGGTGACCGGTGAATGAAACCCACAGAGTACTAAACATGCTCCAGCTTGAACAAATCCTAGAGTCTATGCTGCTGCCTCGTCATTGACGATTTGAGCCGCTGAACACATTCTTGCTGCTTTTGCTTTGCCCTTGCAACAGTGAAGATCTCTGCTCTTGCCAATGTGTATTAGCAGTGGCATCACTAGGGTTGGTGTCACCCGGTGCGTCTAACTCATGGTGTCACCTCCTCTCGACCATATGTGCAACGTAGTGAGTAAAACTGAAATAAAGAGTGAAAGGTTAAATAAAAAGTAAAAGACAAGATAAATTACAATAACAATGTATATCCGTGTGTTAGTGTATTCCACGTGGCAAATTTTACTGGATGTGTGATCACAGGCCAAAACCTTTGAGATCTGTGGATCTTCAGATCATGACAAAAGAGTGTTTGACACGTTTTAGGGTATTTGAAATAGGCTTTAACAGAAATTGGGATATAAAAGAGGCTTTTAAAGAGCCGGATGGAAGTCTCAGACAGTTTATAGGGTTTGCTATTGATTGGCTGGAGTATTTTGCGTCTGTTATGTACTTTAAGGGGAGGTGTGAAGGTTTATGCTGCAAGTAAAAGCATGCATGTTTTGAGGTGAGCTGCCAAAGACAATTTAGAGCACATACAAATGTAAACACTCTGCATCTGCGGAACAGATGTTCTATTTTGCAGAGAAAAAAGAATTGGTTAAAAATACAAATGGAGAAATATATATAAACAAGCTTAGGCAAATTCAAGGATGGTGAAGATATCTCTCTCCACCTGTGGAGCTGCGCAAAGTTTCCGAAATTGATTATCACTAAAATATTTGACGGAAATCCTGTTTTATTTTGCCTGAGACCTACAATGGTAAAAGTAAGGGTCAACTCCAGATGAAATCACCCAAAACACTGGAATCAGAATAGGGGCATACATAATGCTGTGAATCCCTTGAGTTAGGGGGAGGGGCACAGGCTTCTCGCTGCATTGTATGTATTTGATTTAAAATGGCCAAACGCCACTCCAATTCATTCATGAAAGCCTGCATGGATGTAGAGACCCCTCGGTGTACTTCGGATGCCCTGCCCACAGATTTCATTATGCCCCTGACACCAGGCTCAATGAAGGCTAAACTAGCTGGCATGTGGTGGCACTTCACCCCATAGTCTGCAATTGGCAGATAAAGCAGGGTGTTTGCTGTACTGTAGCTCTGATGTGGTGAAGCCTTGTCGGCCTTAAACCTCGATAGAGATGCCCACTTGATTTTTGGTTTGATTATGTTCATTGAGTTTTATGTTTTACAATCATTATATGTGGTTTGCAAATTTGGTATGACCATTCGTCTAGTAAGCATTAGTGTAGCATTACAAGACTTAGACATGCAGCGTATAGCGTGTTACACTAACTAGTTGTGAGCTGTATCAAAGGAGGTGTACAAATCATAGCATTTGTAAAAATGTCATGGTACAGTGCACTATTCCGGATAATCTGTGTGCTTCGATCAATATTACACAGTGATGTAATAGCCATTTCTGTATCAAGCAATAAACAGGTGAACTGAGCAAAATGAAAGAACTATAACTATATCAAAAGATCAACAGTCCCTCCGCCCGTCTTGACCCTCTACTCAATAAAGCTGTACAGCACATACTGGGCAATTATTTGAAGCGCACATAGAGGCACCGAAAACAGTTGTTAACCTGGAGCCCTGCGTATGGCAGGTAGTGCATACTCCAAACAGTTGTAGCAGCCATCAAACCAATTATTGAACTCTGTCTTCTGCCTATTGTGGCGGGAAGTTAGTGCCAGTGCCTGGAGCTGATTGTATGGCGGCTTGCAGGTTAACCAGGACAACATCCCAGTTGGTCGTTATGGGGTATTGCGTATAGAGATGCCCACAAAATACTTTCAGGGGCTAAATATGGAAGACGAGCAAAGAAGTGGGAATGGAAGGGATTCCCTTAGGGGTACAGAGGGTGAAGTTGAAGGGGTACAGACAGTCTCCGGCAATCCCGCAACTGGACGCAGATTGGATTTCCAGGATGCATGTAGAGTGGCATACATTGAGTGAGGATGCAAGCAGGTTTCAAGCTTCCATTTCCTAAGAGTATCCTGTATTTTCAGACATACTTTGGTCTTTCTGCTGTCAACTTCAAATATGCCTCTAGGCTACAAATAATCAGCACAAGAACCCAACTTGCTGTCTTAAAGAGTGCCACAAAAATTCAGGCCATGCTGCTATTTGCAGAGCGGTACAGGCCCTGTCCTATCCAAGGTGACTACCAGCACTCACAGCCAATCATAGAGAAAGGTAGATAGCTTCATCCAATCCTTATTTAGAGCACCCTAGTGAGGCGTTAGCAATGTCAAGTGTCCACCAGACATTAAGAGACAATCCGGGCTAGCAGTCCCGTTTAGTCCCATCCTGTGTCAACCATGGATGTGAATTTTTCACAGACTTTAGGTAGAAGTCCTACAACCCCATGAGCTACTCTGGTAGATGATTGAGCCATACCTCCTGTAACGTGAGCAGAGGTGTGAGGAGAGGCGCACTAAAATGGAGAAGGACGAGTGTGGGCGGTAAATCCCCACACTCCCTCAAAGGAAATATCGTAAAGGTCCTTACCATGTTAAAGGAGAATAAACAAGTGTGTCTATAACACATACAACTGGCACAAAAACACACAAAGTTTAAGTGTTGTGAGACAGCCATAGAAATCGTTTTTGCTTGTTTTTAAACTTGGATGTGTTTCGATATGTTGGCGTTTGGATCTGTTGACATCAGGTGTCATCCGGTGTGGTCCGCACCCCCTCACCCCCTAGTGACACCACTGTGTATTAGGACTGCAAACCTTCATATGATTCCCACTGATGGCTCTTCATGTGTACCAGGGCCACTCCTCTACACAGACTGCCTTACCCCAACCTCCTGAAGACCCCTACAGGACCACCCATCAAACTTTGATTCCTCAGTGTGATGCCCTGAGTGCACTAGATAAGTTCAGTCATCACAGTATCATAGGAATTTAAGCCATACCTCAGTGATTAGGTGTAAATAGTCTGTAACCTGCCTGAATGTGCTTTTGTTCCAATACAGAGCAAACCTGGACTTTTTCCTTCATGTGACATTTACTATCAGAGCAGGACCTAGCTGATTTGTCTAAAATATAGATTTTTGATTTGATATATATATATATATCCCGGTATCTTCAGGTTGGCAGAGTTCCAAGGGGCTTGCGGATTACCTTAGCCCCCAGTTATGACACGCCTGACCCAGCAATGTTAGCGGAGTGGGCAGAAACAAACTTGGAGTCCTCCAGCAAACTTATGGCCATATTAGTAAAGTATGCGGAGAGTGACCGCCTAAAGATACAATCCGAGGTGGAACTTTTAGAAATAGAAATTGCCCAAATGGAAAGAAAGGAGAGTAGTGACATAACATCCAAACTAAGAGCAGATATGATGACAAGATTGAGCAGGGAAAAGGATATTATCAAAAAACGGAAGGCATTTAAATTTGAACGCAACCGAATTGATTATCTAAATGGGCAAATCTTCACCTTTGCCAAGGAGTACGATAATGTAAAATCACAAGTGAGGAAAACACGCCAGGATCCAATTAAGGAGACTCTAACTTCAGCATCATCAACAGAACTTAGCTCTGCAGCTGAAAGTGACCCCGACAGTGATATAACAGGGGCACAACAGTTGGGGTTTACAAGATTTTCCTTGGCACAAGAGGTGAGCGTGTTGTGTCAAGATCGCCAGGACACCCTAAGACTGCGGATTCAAACACATGGCAAAGTAAACAGCAAAGGGCAAACCGCAAGCGCAACCAAAGGCGCAAATGCCACAGCAAAAAAACCAAACAGCGACAAGAAACCGCGAAGGGGAGGCTGGAACAAACAAAACCGTGCCCAGCTAAACAATCCCAGCCCTGCTCAATAATAAACTTAACGGACATCAAACTCACAAAAAATGATCTGACGGTCCTAGGCTTAGGGCTGTCATATTGCCCACCCTGTGACTTTAATTATGCGGATACCAGGATGGATGCATATAGGTTTGTGAGGAAACTCAAGCTGAGTAAATTCTTCTTGTTACAACCCAATAGGAAGAATCGGATAGAACAACCGAGTAGTCCATTGTTACTGCTGGCAGGAGATCGCACAACTTTTGATGATATTTGGACATTACAAAAAGAGTCGGACACATCACCAAATTTGTCAACAACAGCCTCGGGGGAGGATATGGGAATTTGCAGAACTTCATTTAGACCAAGATCTGTTTTTCAACCGGTGATGACCCATGACAACTTAGATGTGTATCAGGAAATAATCACTAATGATCTGAAGAAACTGTATATTGCCACAAATAAAAAACATGCAACAATCAACACGAAAAATCAAAATTATAACAATTTAATCAAGTAACTGGATGCCAATAAAAACATCATTATACGACAAGCCGACAAGGGCGGGAATATTTTTCTATGGCCACACCAAATTTACATAAGCGAAACCGAATCACAACTGCAGGATCCTTTATGTTATAGAAAGAGCAATTTCTCGGTAATAAGATCAGCATGGTAGGACCAAAGTTCGAAGCTAATGCCATGGAGAAGTGGCAATCTCATATCAAATGAGGAGTTTCAGTATTCAAAGAAAGAAAATACGGTAGTGCCTACTTTTTACCTGATACCCAAAATTCATAAGAACGTTGAGACACCACCAGGTCATCCAATTATCTAGCTCCACGGAGAATATCTCAAAATACATAGACTATTTCTTGCAGGACTAGGTCAAAAATTGTGTTCTTATGTACAGGACACCACTGATTTTATTCGCAAATTGAAAAATGTTGTTTCGGATTCTGATTGTCTTCTAATAACATTGGATGTGTCCTCTTTATTTACCTCTATAAAACATGTCGATGGGTTAAAAGCAGTTCAGCATTATTTAAACAAACAGGCAATGAACTTCTCGGCCCATAATAGAATGCTGATTTCTATGATACAGATCTGCCTAGAACAAAACTTCTTCATGTTTAATAATCAAGTGTACCAGCAGATCAGGGGAGTGGCCATGGGGGCCTGCTTTTTCCCCAGTTTCGCATGTTTGCACATGGGACTGTGGGAGAAACAGGTCCTCATGGGTCAACACAAAGCCACCATGCAAAATCATGTACCCCTATATCTTAGCTATATTGATGATCTGTTTATGGTTTGGCGGGGAGCCAGGGAAGAAGCACAACGTTTTATGGAGGAGTTGAATAAAAACAGCTTAAATTTAGAATTCACTGCCGCAATAGATGTTAAATCTGTCTGCCTCCTGGACACTGAAGTATATGTAGAGAGCACAGGGTTGGCCACAAAGCTGCATAGGAAGCCAACTGCGGGCAACACAATATTACATGTGGATTGTCAACATCAGCATCACCTAATAAGCAGCATTCCCTTTGGGGAGATGCTGCACATTAGGCGATTATGCAGCTCAGATCAAGAATGTCACAAGGCCCAAGAAGAAAGCAGAATAAGATTCCTGGCTAGAGGATACTCGGAGGAGGTCCTCAAGAAAGCGATATCTCGGTCTCGAGCGATATCGAGAGATCAAGCATTAACCCCAAAATCCAAAGAGACAATAAATGTGGGGGATAAGACCAGGATTGAGCCTAGAGTCATATTGACTTTTAACAGACAGCATAATGACATAAGGAAGATTTTCTATAGAAACTGGAATCTGGTGGCAGGGGATCCTGTCATTGGTGGGTTAGTTCCAAGGAAACCAGATCTAACCTTCAGAAAGTCCCAGTCAATGGCGAGCAAATTAGTGAGCAACTGTCCTGAGATCACAGTACCAAGTACATGGATGGCACTGAGTAAGGGATTTAAGAAATGTTCAAGTTGCAAAGCGTGTAGATACGGTTGCAACAAAACCCACTTCTCAGTCCCATTCAAAGAAACACCGGTACTCATTAAAAAGAGACTCACATACAAGACAGACTATGCTGTATATGTGCTGCAGTGTCCGCGTGGGTTGCGGTATGTATGGAGTACCCAGCTGCCCGCCCACAAACGGATACTGCAGCACATTATGGCAATTATAGGGAAAGACCAAGCTTACCCAGTTGCCCATCATTTTGAGAGCCCGCATGAGAGTGATCCCAAATACTTACAGTACTTCTTAATTGATACTGTGTTCCCATTAAAACGTGGAGGGAACCAAGAAGCACAGCTACGACTCCTGGAAATGAGATATATACTTGAATTAAACAGTAAGACCCTGGCAGGTCTTAATGCACCTGTACACCTGCCTGTAGTTCCAGGATAAGTGGCCACGAACAGGAGACATGACTGTAGGAATAGGAACAACTAGAAAGTGGAGTTATGAAATTAACAAGATAGATTTGTGGGTTCTGTTATATAAGAGGAAGGGTAAACAACATATGAAGTGCACACACAGGTGAACTCCTCACACCCAAGTTGCTTTTAAGAAATAGTTTTTAGAATTGCATAAGTTTCACTTTAAAGCGAAATTTGCACACAATACAGCACTTTACATTTTTGCACATGTGGGATCGACATACAGTCCATAAAATTGATATAATCAAGTTGCTCATTTCAGTATAACAACCCACTTGGGTAATATGTTTTTAGCTGATATACGAGGAAAACTCGATGGAATGCATATAAATTGTAAAGTATTTGTACTAGATACATTTGTATATTTTCACATATTTATTACCTGTATAGCGTGGTTTTAATATGGGAATTTTTATCGGATTTTAGACACTGTGTCTTGTATTCAATGATGAAATATTCTGTGCAAGTATGTTTTCCATGTTTATGATGAATTACATTGAGCGCGGTGAATAATGCCCGCCCTTTTGTGGACTATAAGTACCCTCCTCATTGCTATGCAACATGTCATGTGAACAAGCCTCTGGAGAGAGGTGAAAGGCGTCATGGCGGACATGCTGATGATTTCATGCACGAAATAAAGCACTGAAAGAATTGCACCAGACCTGGGTTTTTGCTCATCGTCATTTTTCTCCTGTGGTAACTGCGGGGAAACACTTGGCCGTGTGGCAAGGAATCTGATATATATATATATATATATATATATATATATATATATATATATATATATATATATATATATATATATATATATATATATATATATATATATATATTCACTGAAAAAACCATAGGTTTTACACACGTTATAGTTAGGAAGTAGCATTTGAAAAACCTATGAAATTCACTAAAAAAAACCATAGGTTTTACACACGTTATAGTTAGGAAGTAGCATTTGAAAAACCTATGAAATTCACTGAAAAAACCATAGGTTTGACACATGTTATAGTTAGCTGGACATTTCACTCATATAAAACCAATGAAATTCCCCGTTATAGTTACTTCAGCTAACTATAACTCGCGCGCCCGCAATGCACTGCTGATGATGTCACACATCACATCACTCATTACATCATCTATTAAATGGGTTAGTTTTGAAAATTACATATATTTTATATAATTAGATCAGAAAGTTGGTTGAAAAAAAATTGTAGTATATAAGTGTATAATCGGTTGCTTTTTGGGTGACAAATAGATCTATAACTGACTGATTAAAAATATCTTAATAAGTACATGTGTTACTGAGTAATATTTAAATATATACCTATCTGTGTCTGTCTATCAGTTTCTATTTTAGTGGCTAAATGTGTTGATAAGTAGCTTTATCACTGATACATTATATCTATATAGGTTATTGTTTCTTTATTATTACCAAAAGTATCTCAGTGTCTAAGTGTTAATATGCTACATTAGGAGATTTTACATATTCCATTCATGCAAGAGTCAGTGACATACTATTCCTATATGTTGTAGGCAGCATATGTGAGATACTAGATATTATCAGTGATATCAAGAGTAATGTCACTAACCATGTGATGAGTGATGTATTATGTAACATCATCAGCAGTGCATTGCGGGCGCGCGAGTTATAGCTAGCTGAAGTAACTATAACGGGGAATTTTATTGGTTTTATATGAGTGAAATGTCCAGCTAACTATAACATGTGTCAAACCTATGGTTTTTTCAGTGAATTTCATAGGTTTTTCAAATGCTACTTCCTAACTATAATGTGTGTAAAACCTATGGTTTTTTCAGTGAATTTCAAAGGTTTTTCAAATGCTACTTCCTAACTATAACGTGTGTAAAACCTATGGTTTTTTCAGTGAATTTCATAGGTTTTTTGAATGCTAGTTCCTAAGTATGAAGGATATACCTGAAATAAATATCGACATACCAATCTTACGTGCACGACCGAGTGCGCGCACCCACCTATTTATTTCGTGAAAGCTTTGCAATTTAAACCTAATGAATTTCTTCATAGACCAATGAAAGAACTTATAGTACGTTAAAGACACTGAACCTAGGCTTTTTTTTTTGTCATATAAACCTTTTAATTAAATGGAGCCGAATTTCTTTTTAATCGTTCGTGCGTGACTGGATGTACACACCTTAATATTTTTTTAAAAAAATATAAAAGGTTTTATAATTTAACAATTGTATACTTAAATCGAGCTCTAAAAATATGTAAAATCCGTATGTGTTTGAATTCACTTCTTTTCACGTTTTCAAACTTCGCTGAAGAACATCGCTACTTCCAAATCACGTTCGTAACTAGATAGTGTCACCGCGTACACGTCCTGAGAAGCGCATGTGATGTCATGTGACTTGAAAACAACACTTCCAATTGGTTCTTAGTAGTTTCTATTCTGGAATTTACACGCAGCACTCCACCCACTTTCCTCACTATCTTTTCTACTCTCAAGAGACAACAACGTCGAACATCTTCCGGAAGACTTTGCTAAAATGGCTGCCGTTCCGCATTCATCTTCCGAATCTGAAGGAAATGAGCGACCACCTTTAAGAAGAAAAAAGGAATCTTTCATTTGGAACTTTTTCACTTACCCTGAAGATCAAAAGAAAGTGAATGCGCCAAAAGTAACCTGCACGATATGCAAATCGGAGCTCTCAAGGGGAAATCCAAATAGAAAATATTCCTTTTCCATACATACCATGCAGCGGCATGTTAAACAAAGGCACCCTGAGCATTATACAACAATTGTACAAGGTTCCCCTGAGGAGGAGGAGGGAGGACGGGGAAATTTTATTTTTGAAAAACAGCCACTCTCAGGAGTGTGCAACAGGGAATTGAGTAAACCCTTTTCGGAATTAGGATGCCTCACACAATTAGAGGGTTGGACAACAGTAGCCATCCGTCCAAATAACTGTATCGTGTCATCATTGGCCTCCTGCTCCAGCGGCAAGCTGGCGGTGCAACGCTTGCCGGGCAACACGAAGTGTTACTCTTTTGGTGTAGATCTTCTATTCCTGGCCAATGGGTGCATGCGTGTGAGGGACCTAAGAGGTGGGATTGTGAGCGTGAGTGAAAGTTAAAAGTAAGTCCATTAGAACATTTTAATCAGGTGGCTCACTGCTTAATTAAAATTGATAAAGGGAGGGGTAGCGGAGCACAACAATAAGGGTGATGTGGCTTCGTTCGACCCTCGCCTATAGTGTGGTCAACATGTTTCACGCCAGTTAAGGCGATTCTTCAGGACCTATGGTTGCTCATCAATTAATGCGAAGTCTCCCCCAAATCGAAGAAACTTCCATATACAACCTGTATGTCAAGGCGGCAAGTGCTACTGCAATGGTCCTAGCCCTAAACCCATGAAGGTCGGGCCCCACCGACTGGGGCCCGACCTTCATGGGTTTAGGGCTAGGACCATTGCAGTAGCACTTGCCGCCTTGACATACAGGTTGTATATGGAAGTTTCTTCGATTTGGGGGAGACTTCGCATTAATTGATGAGCAACCATAGGTCCTGAAGAATCGCCTTAACTGGCGTGAAACATGTTGACCACACTATAGGCGAGGGTCGAACGAAGCCACATCACCCTTATTGTTGTGCTCCGCTACCCCTCCCTTTATCAATTTTAATTAAGCAGTGAGCCACCTGATTAAAAATGTTCTAATGGACTCTACTGACTTACTTTTAACTTTCACTCACGCTCACAATCCCACCTCTTAGGTCCCTCACACGCATGCACCCATTGGCCAGGAATAGAAGATCTCCACCAAAAGAGTAACACTACGTGTTGCCCGGCAAGCATTGCACCGCCAGCTTGCCGCTGGAGCAGGAGGCCAATGATGACACGATACAGTTATTTGGACGGATGGCTACTGTTGTCCAACCCTCTAATTGTGTGAGGCATCCTAATTCCGAAAAGGGTTTACTCAATTCCCTGTTGCACACTCCTGAGAGTGGCTGTTTTTCAAAAAAAAAAAAAAAAATTTCCCCGTCCTCCCTCCTCCTCCTCAGGGGAACCTTGTACAATTGTTGTATATTGCTCATTGGACACGTACAATGGACCCCGGTAAATATCGTCCTCCACTGTCCCCCCTTTTGCATATTACCCTGAGCATTATGCAAAAGCATCGACAAGAGCCCTGGCCACGCTATTACCATCAGAGGTGGCCAGCACATCTTCTGGTGGATGACCTGTATGTTATGTTATGTTATGTTAAAATGTGTTTATATAGCGCTCGGCTACTCTAAAAGAGTGTCCCGGCGCTTTCCACATACAGCTACAGTGTATAACAACATAACAAGAAAAACAGAAGCCCCAAAAGAAACAGAGAAGAAAATCCACCTAAACAGAAAGATTAAAAAGCCAGGTCTTCAAATTCCTTCTGAATTGAAGCAAATTGGGAGTGCTGCGAAGTTCCAGTGGGAGCGAGTTCCACAGCTGGGAGGCCTTGAGGCTGAAAGAGCGCCCCCCAATCCGGGCCTTCCTCACGCGTGGAACCACAGCCGTAAAAAGAGATTCCGAGCGCAATGAACGGGCAGGGCGATAGAAAGCCAGTCTCTTCTGTAGATATCCTGCGCCTGAGCCAAACAGAGCTTTATGCACCAGCGTCAAGGATTTGAACATAATCCGCTTTCGGATCGGTAGCCAATGCAGCGTCCGCAGAAGACCAGATGCCCGTGCGCGTCTATGCAGACCAAAGATTGCACGCGCTGCAGAGTTCTGTGTCACCTGCAGACGCTGAACCAAGTAGTCTGGAAGACCCAGGAAAAGGGCATTGGCATAGTCTAGCCTGGATCCGATAAGCGCCTGCACCGTAATCCGTCTATGCTCCGCAGAAAGTAGTGGAAGAAACTTGCGGAGCATTTTCAGAACGCCGAAATAGGTGCCAGCCAGGCCAAGAACATGTGATCTGAGAGAAAGCTTGTTGTCAAGCTTAACGCCAAGATTTTTGGCCACCAAGGAAGATTGTGCCGGAGGACACATGGCGGCCGGCCACCATTGCCGCCACTCGGGATCTGTGACACAGCCGAAGAATAACACCTCCGACTTACTGGAGTTGGCCTTTAGACTGTTCCGCTGGAACCAGCCAAAGACCATATCCAGACAGTCCCGAATTTTCTCCCCATCAAATGGCTGGTCTTTAGCACATGTGAAAAGGAGTTGCGTGTCGTCGGCATAGGACACGATCAGGGCTCCGTAAGCCTCCACCGCTGCCGCCAGGGGGGACATAAAGATGTTGAACAATGTCGGGCTCAACACAGACCCCTGTGGAACCCCAACTCCCAATGGCGGCATCTCGGCGGAGCTCTGGGAAACCCAGACCGTCTGGCGGCGGCCCTCCAGAAAAGATGAAAACCATCTGAACACCGTCCCCCTTAGGCCGATGTCATGAAGCCTCGCGAGAAGCGCCTCATGAGGGACGGTGTCGAAGGCCGCCGACAGGTCCAACATGACTAGCATGGCCTTGCCACCCACATCCAAGGTCTCCCTGATGATCTCAGAGACCTCCACCAACGCCGTTTCCGTACTGAAGTTCGGACGGAACCCGGATTGGGACGGATGGAGCAAGTTGTTAGATTCTAAAAAGCTCGACAAGACACCATGAACATGTTTCTCGGTGATCTTAGCCAGGGCCGGGAGCAGTGAAATTGGCCTATAATTGGCCAGGACCTCGGCATCAAGACCAGGCTTTTTCAGGAGGGGGATCACCATCGCCCTTTTCCAGGTGCGAGGGACACTCCCCTCTCTCAAGGAGGCATTGAGGATTGGGTTGACCAGGGGATTCACCACAGCCGCCATCCCGGCCAAAAATTTGGCAGGGCAGGGGTCAAGCGGGGAACCAGATTTGAGACTGGCCAGCAGAGCCCGGGACATATCACTTGAGACAGGTGGAAAGTCAGCCAGAACTGCCGTAGGCAGGGACGATGTTCCAAGTCCTGCCCCGGGGCCGCAGCAGCACTCCACAGCGCTCTCCGAGAAGGAGGCCTGAATAGCCTTAATCTTGTCGGTGAAAAAAGTGGCAAGATCACATGCCCACGTATCCGCAGAGACAGGCGGGGGAGAATAGGAGGAAGGGGCCGTGAACTCCTTCACAATCGTGAAGATCTCCTTACAGGAGTTCGCCGCCATCTCAATCCTTCTGGCAAGATATTCCCGCTTGGCACCAAGAATGTCACGATGATAGGCCTTCACCGCCGATCTATAGGCGAGTTTGGCCTCCCCATCATATTGAAGGCGCCAGGCCCGCTCAGCAACCTTGCATTGACTGCGAGCCAGACGCAGCGCCTCCGTAAACCACGGTGCCGACTGCCGTATCACCGAGGACCGGGGGGTCACCCTTGGTGCAAGATCATCTAACCTCTCAGTCAGCCATAGCTGCAGGGCCTCAGTGTCTCTTTCCGGATCCCCCGAGAGGGGACAGGGATGTTCCGTGAGCGCCTGCTCCAACATATCTGGCGTCACTCTGTGCAACGCTCTCGAGGCCGTTCTGGGCACCGTGGGGGCGCAGATGTCAGACCGCCCATTTTCCAACACGGAAAACCCAATCAATCTATGATCCGACCAGAGCACCGGCCGCGTTTCGATGTCAACAATTGGGACAGAAGAGAACACTTGATCGAGGGTATGCCCTCTCTCATGTGTGGGCCCTGACACAAACGGTGTCAAGCCAAGCGGGGATGTAATATCCAGCAGTTTAGCCCCATTCGGATCGTCCGTGACATCGAGATGAAAGTTGAAATCGCCTGCCAGCAAGCAATGCTGTGCAGAAAGCGCCAGCTCCGAGATGGCTGTCTGTAGATCCTCCCAAAAGGAACCCACCGGGCCAGGAGGCCTGTAGACTAGCAGACCCTTAAGTGCTTGAACTGGAGACAGTCTAAGCGTAAAGCCAAGGGATTCAGAGCCCTCAATGGAGTTAACCGGAAGAACAGAGCAGGAAATGTTCTTCCTCACCACCACAGCAACTCCGCCCCCTCTACCCTTCGCCCTGTCTTGGCGGAAAATATTATAGGATGGAGGGATCGCAGTGAAGATGTCCGGATTGGACGCCTCTCCCAACCAAGTTTCGGTCAGGAGCAGGCAAAGAGGATTATCCCTGACAAGAAGATCGTAGATGTGCTGGGCATGTCCTCCTACCGATCTTGTGTTCAACAGCAGACAAAGATGTTTCGCATGCACTTTGGGTGTCCTAGGGGCGCAGCAAAGTGACCCAGTGGGCGACCAGCCGCACGCCGGGCAGCGACGTTTACCCTTGTGTCGACCGGGGAAAACAGAACGACACAGGCTAGATGTAGTACGCAAGGCTCGAAGCGTAGCAGAGGTATAATGTATCATCCTCCATCATCTCCATCGAGTGCTGAGATGGATTTGAGTCCATATCTTGCGAAGGTGCACATGAAATGCAATGAGTGTGGAGAAATTCTTTTTTACGGAGAGCAAAATGCCCCAAGAAAAGATAAATTTCCTCACTTCATTTTGATAGTAAGACATACTAAAAAATGTCGTAGCAACTTTAAGAAATCGAAAGCATCATAACACTTGTTTCTCAAAAAAAAAAAAAAAAAGTTCTTTTCAGAACTAACTCTTTCTACCAAAACGAGCTCCAAGAGCATATTATGAGATGTTTTTCGCCGCTTTCTTTTAGTGCGCGACCGGGTGCGCGCACCCACCTATCGCGTACAGGACCTGAGACTCGCATGTGAAGTCATGTGACTTCAAAACAACACTTCCAATTGGTTCTTAGTAGTTTCTATTCTGGAATTTACACGCAGCACTCCACCCACTTCCGTCACTTTCTTTTCTACTCTCAAGAGAGAACAACGTCGAACATCTTCCCGAAGACTTTGCTGAAATGGCTGCCGTTCCGCATTCATCTTCCGAATCTGAAGGAAATGAGCGACCACTTTTAAGAAGAAAAAAGAAATCTTTCATTTGGCAATTTTTCACTTATCCTGAAGATCAAAAGAAAGTGAATGCGCCAAAAGTAACCTGCACAACATGCAAATCTGAGCTCTTAAGAGGAAATCCAAGGAAAAAATATTCCTTTTCCATACATACCATGAAGCGGCATGTCAAACAAAGGCACCCTATAGAGTTTGCAAAGGCATCGACAACAGCTCTGGCCACCCTATTACCATCAGAAGTGGCCAGCACATCTTCTGCAGGACGACCTGTATCTCCATCGAGTGCTGAGATGGACTTGAGACTAGGTGTGAGCGGGAAATCCGTTACGCTCGCGGATTTTGTGGATTTTTGGGACCTGACCTGTGCCCAGCCATGCAACTATTTTACAATGGCGCCAGCAAGCTGCCAGCGCCGTTGTAAAATAGTTACAAAGTTAGCTTGCACAGGAACCACTAGATAAAACGAAGCAGGTGCTGCTTTATTTTATCTCAGTGCTTCCTGTGCAAGCTAACTTTGTAACTATTTTACAACGGCGCTGGCAGCTTGCTGGCGCCATTGTAAAATAGTTGCATGGCTGGCACAGGTCAGGTCTGCAGCTCACTCAAGGGACCCCTGCGCCCTTCGGGGCGATTGCATAGTAACACACACATGGTCGCTCGAACTAGTTGATGCTCAAATTCAGTGACTCATTCATTAGCCCAAAAACAATCGTGAGCGTCGTCGAGGCTGGACAGGTGTGCCTTCTTCCCAAATCTACCGTGGAAAATCAGCTGTGATGCTGGATAGGCTTTGCATCCTTGACTTTCACGAGCGCAATACCCGAGCTTCTTTCTCTTCATCTGCTGAACTGATCTTTCTCTGACCTTTTATTCACACAAGAGGCACATACCCTACTGGGCACATTGTGTTCGCATGGGTTTCTGCAAGTTTGCACGCGTTTTGTACAATTTTGCAATTTGCGAAATTGTACAAAACCCTCGCGAACTTGCAGAAACCCATGCAAACATAAAAAAAAATGCAAATTCGCGGGAATTCGCAGATTTTGCGGATTGCGTGTTCGCAAATCCGCAAAATTCGCGAAAGCGAGATTCGCAAAATTCGCCCATACCTACTTGAGACCATATCTTGCGAAGGTGCACATGAAATGCAACGACTGTGCAGAACTTCTTCTATACGGAGAGCAGAGCCTTATTCTAATTAAACTCAAAATTGAAAGTCATAAATGCTCTGAGGAAAGATAAATTTCTTCACTTCATTTTGATAGTATGACATACTAAAAAATGTCGTTGTAACTTTAAGAAATCCAAAGCATCATAACACTTGTTTCCAAAAAAAAAAAAAAAGTTCTTTTCAGAACTAACTCTTTGTACCAAAACGAGCTCCAAGAGCATATTATGAGATGTTTTTCGCCGCTTTCTTTTAGTGCGCGACCGGGTGCGCGCACCCACCTATCGCATACAGGACCTGAGACGCGCATGTGAAGTCATGTGACTTCAAAACAACACTTCCAATTGGTTCTTAGTAGTTTCTATTCTGGAATTTACATGCAGCACTTCACCCACTTCCCACATTTTCTTTTCTACTCTCAAGAGAGAACAACGTCGAAAATCTTCCAGAAGACTTTGCTGAAATGGCTGCCGTTCCGCATTCATCTTCCGAATCTGAAGGAAATGAGCGACCACCTTTGAGAAGAAAAAAGGAGGCCACGCTATTACCATCAGAAGTGGCCAGCACATCTTCTGCAGGACGACCTGTATCTCCATCGAGTGCTGAGATGGACTTGAAACCATATCTTGCGAACGTGCACATGAAATGCAAGGACTGTGGAAAACTTTTTCTATACGGAGAGCAAAGCCTTATTCTAATTAAACTCAAAATTGAGAGTCATAAATGCTCCGAGAAAAGACAAATTTCTTCACTTTATTTTGATAGTATGACATACTAAAAAATGTCGTAGCAACTTTAAGAAATCAAAAGCATCATAACACTTGTTTCCACAAAAAAAAAAAAAAAAAAGTTCTTTTTAGAACTAACTCTTTCTACCAAAACGAGCTCCAAGAGCATATTATGAGATGTTTTTTGCCGCTTTCTTTTAGTGCGCGGCCGGCCGGCCACCACTGCCGCCACTCGGGATCTGTGACACAGCCGAAGAATAACACCTCCGACTTACTGGAGTTGGCCTTTAGACTGTTCCGCTGGAACCAGCCAAAGACCATATCCAGACAGTCCCGAATTTTCTCCCCATCAAATGGCTGGTCTTTAGCACATGTGAAAAGGAGTTGCGTGTCGTCGGCATAGGACACGATCAGGGCTCCGTAAGCCTCCACCGCTGCCGCCAGGGGGGACATAAAGATGTTGAACAATGTCGGGCTCAACACAGACCCCTGTGGAACCCCAACTCCCAATGGCGGCATCTCGGCGGAGCTCTGGGAAACCCAGACCGTCTGGCGGCGGCCCTCCAGAAAAGATGAAAACCATCTGAACACCGTCCCCCTTAGGCCGATGTCATGAAGCCTCGCGAGAAGCGCCTCATGAGGGACGGTGTCGAAGGCCGCCGACAGGTCCAACATGACTAGCATGGCCTTGCCACCCACATCCAAGGTCTCCCTGATGATCTCAGAGACCTCCACCAACGCCGTTTCCGTACTGAAGTTCGGACGGAACCCGGATTGGGACGGATGGAGCAAGTTGTTAGATTCTAAAAAGCTCGACAAGACACCATGAACATGTTTCTCGGTGATCTTAGCCAGGGCCGGGAGCAGTGAAATTGGCCTATAATTGGCCAGGACCTCGGCATCAAGACCAGGCTTTTTCAGGAGGGGGATCACCATCGCCCTTTTCCAGGTGCGAGGGACACTCCCCTCTCTCAAGGAGGCATTGAGGATTGGGTTGACCAGGGGATTCACCACAGCCGCCATCCCGGCCAAAAATTTGGCAGGGCAGGGGTCAAGCGGGGAACCAGATTTGAGACTGGCCAGCAGAGCCCGGGACATATCACTTGAGACAGGTGGAAAGTCAGCCAGAACTGCCGTAGGCAGGGACGATGTTCCAAGTCCTGCCCCGGGGCCGCAGCAGCACTCCACAGCGCTCTCCGAGAAGGAGGCCTGAATAGCCTTAATCTTGTCGGTGAAAAAAGTGGCAAGATCACATGCCCACGTATCCGCAGAGACAGGCGGGGGAGAATAGGAGGAAGGGGCCGTGAACTCCTTCACAATCGTGAAGATCTCCTTACAGGAGTTCGCCGCCATCTCAATCCTTCTGGCAAGATATTCCCGCTTGGCACCAAGAATGTCACGATGATAGGCCTTCACCGCCGATCTATAGGCGAGTTTGGCCTCCCCATCATATTGAAGGCGCCAGGCCCGCTCAGCAACCTTGCATTGACTGCGAGCCAGACGCAGCGCCTCCGTAAACCACGGTGCCGACTGCCGTATCACCGAGGACCGGGGGGTCACCCTTGGTGCAAGATCATCTAACCTCTCAGTCAGCCATAGCTGCAGGGCCTCAGTGTCTCTTTCCGGATCCCCCGAGAGGGGACAGGGATGTTCCGTGAGCGCCTGCTCCAACATATCTGGCGTCACTCTGTGCAACGCTCTCGAGGCCGTTCTGGGCACCGTGGGGGCGCAGATGTCAGACCGCCCATTTTCCAACACGGAAAACCCAATCAATCTATGATCCGACCAGAGCACCGGCCGCGTTTCGATGTCAACAATTGGGACAGAAGAGAACACTTGATCGAGGGTATGCCCTCTCTCATGTGTGGGCCCTGACACAAACGGTGTCAAGCCAAGCGGGGATGTAATATCCAGCAGTTTAGCCCCATTCAGATCG
Source organism: Lissotriton vulgaris (assembly GCF_964263255.1). Classification (NCBI taxonomy): domain Eukaryota; kingdom Metazoa; phylum Chordata; class Amphibia; order Caudata; family Salamandridae; genus Lissotriton; species Lissotriton vulgaris. The sequence goes on along the minus strand of NC_141689.1, from coordinate 1,715,065,775 downwards.
TCCGTGACATCGAGATGAAAGTTGAAATCGCCTGCCAGCAAGCAATGCTGTGCAGAAAGCGCCAGCTCCGAGATGGCTGTCTGTAGATCCTCCCAAAAGGAACCCACCGGGCCAGGAGGCCTGTAGACTAGCAGACCCTTAAGTGCTTGAACTGGAGACAGTCTAAGCGTAAAGCCAAGGGATTCAGAGCCCTCAATGGAGTTAACCGGAAGAACAGAGTAGGAAATGTTCTTCCTCACCACCACAGCAACTCCGCCCCCTCTACCCTTCGCCCTGTCTTGGCGGAAAATATTATAGGATGGAGGGATCGCAGTGAAGATGTCCGGATTGGACGCCTCTCCCAACCAAGTTTCGGTCAGGAGCAGGCAAAGAGGATTATCCCTGACAAGAAGATCGTAGATGTGCTGGGCATGTCCTCCTACCGATCTTGTGTTCAACAGCAGACAAAGATGTTTCGCATGCACTTTGGGTGTCCTAGGGGCGCAGCAAAGTGACCCAGTGGGCGACCAGCCGCACGCCGGGCAGCGACGTTTACCCTTGTGTCGACCGGGGAAAACAGAACGACACAGGCTAGATGTAGTACGCAAGGCTCGAAGCGTAGCAGAGGTATAATGTATCATCCTCCATCATCTCCATCGAGTGCTGAGATGGATTTGAGTCCATATCTTGCGAAGGTGCACATGAAATGCAATGAGTGTGGAGAAATTCTTTTTTACGGAGAGCAAAATGCCCCAAGAAAAGATAAATTTCCTCACTTCATTTTGATAGTAAGACATACTAAAAAATATCGTAGCAACTTTAAGAAATCGAAAGCATCATAACACTTGTTTCTCAAAAAAAAAAAAAAAAAGTTCTTTTCAGAACTAACTCTTTCTACCAAAACGAGCTCCAAGAGCATATTATGAGATGTTTTTCGCCGCTTTCTTTTAGTGCGCGACCGGGTGCGCGCACCCACCTATCGCGTACAGGACCTGAGACTCGCATGTGAAGTCATGTGACTTCAAAACAACACTTCCAATTGGTTCTTAGTAGTTTCTATTCTGGAATTTACACGCAGCACTCCACCCACTTCCGTCACTTTCTTTTCTACTCTCAAGAGAGAACAACGTCGAACATCTTCCCGAAGACTTTGCTGAAATGGCTGCCGTTCCGCATTCATCTTCCGAATCTGAAGGAAATGAGCGACCACTTTTAAGAAGAAAAAAGAAATCTTTCATTTGGCAATTTTTCACTTATCCTGAAGATCAAAAGAAAGTGAATGCGCCAAAAGTAACCTGCACAACATGCAAATCTGAGCTCTTAAGAGGAAATCCAAGGAAAAAATATTCCTTTTCCATACATACCATGAAGCGGCATGTCAAACAAAGGCACCCTATAGAGTTTGCAAAGGCATCGACAACAGCTCTGGCCACCCTATTACCATCAGAAGTGGCCAGCACATCTTCTGCAGGACGACCTGTATCTCCATCGAGTGCTGAGATGGACTTGAGACTAGGTGTGAGCGGGAAATCCGTTACGCTCGCGGATTTTGTGGATTTTTGGGACCTGACCTGTGCCCAGCCATGCAACTATTTTACAATGGCGCCAGCAAGCTGCCAGCGCCGTTGTAAAATAGTTACAAAGTTAGCTTGCACAGGAACCACTAGATAAAACAAAGCAGGTGCTGCTTTATTTTATCTCAGTGCTTCCTGTGCAAGCTAACTTTGTAACTATTTTACAACGGCGCTGGCAGCTTGCTGGCGCCATTGTAAAATAGTTGCATGGCTGGCACAGGTCAGGTCTGCAGCTCACTCAAGGGACCCCTGCGCCCTTCGGGGCGATTGCATAGTAACACACACATGGTCGCTCGAACTAGTTGATGCTCAAATTCAGTGACTCATTCATTAGCCCAAAAACAATTGTGAGCGTCGTCGAGGCTGGACAGGTGTGCCTTCTTCTCAAATCTACCGTGGAAAATCAGCTGTGATGCTGGATAGGCTTTGCATCCTTGACTTTCACGAGCGCAATACCCGAGCTTCTTTCTCTTCATCTGCTGAACTGATCTTTCTCTGACCTTTTATTCACACAAGAGGCACATACCCTACTGGGCACATTGTGTTCGCACGGGTTTCTGCAAGTTTGCACGCGTTTTGTACAATTTTGCAATTTGCGAAATTGTACAAAACCCTCGCGAACTTGCAGAAACCCATGCAAACATAAAAAAAATGCAAATTCGCGGGAATTCGCAGATTTTGCGGATTGCGTGTTCGCAAATCCGCAAAATTCGCGAAAGCGAGATTCGCAAAATTCGCCCATACCTACTTGAGACCATATCTTGCGAAGGTGCACATGAAATGCAACGACTGTGCAGAACTTCTTCTATACGGAGAGCAGAGCCTTATTCTAATTAAACTCAAAATTGAAAGTCATAAATGCTCTGAGGAAAGATAAATTTCTTCACTTCATTTTGATAGTATGACATACTAAAAAATTTCGTTGTAACTTTAAGAAATCCAAAGCATCATAACACTTGTTTCCAAAAAAAAAAAAAAAGTTCTTTTCAGAACTAACTCTTTGTACCAAAACGAGCTCCAAGAGCATATTATGAGATGTTTTTCGCCGCTTTCTTTTAGTGCGCGACCGGGTGCGCGCACCCACCTATCGCGTACAGGACCTGAGACGCGCATGTGAAGTCATGTGACTTCAAAACAACACTTCCAATTGGTTCTTAGTAGTTTCTATTCTGGAATTTACATGCAGCACTTCACCCACTTCCCACATTTTCTTTTCTACTCTCAAGAGAGAACAACGTCGAAAATCTTCCAGAAGACTTTGCTGAAATGGCTGCCGTTCCGCATTCATCTTCCGAATCTGAAGGAAATGAGCGACCACCTTTGAGAAGAAAAAAGGAGGCCACGCTATTACCATCAGAAGTGGCCAGCACATCTTCTGCAGGACGACCTGTATCTCCATCGAGTGCTGAGATGGACTTGAAACCATATCTTGCGAACGTGCACATGAAATGCAAGGACTGTGGAAAACTTTTTCTATACGGAGAGCAAAGCCTTATTCTAATTAAACTCAAAATTGAGAGTCATAAATGCTCCGAGAAAAGACAAATTTCTTCACTTTATTTTGATAGTATGACATACTAAAAAATGTCGTAGCAACTTTAAGAAATCAAAAGCATCATAACACTTGTTTCCACAAAAAAAAAAAAAAAAAGTTCTTTTTAGAACTAACTCTTTCTACCAAAACGAGCTCCAAGAGCATATTATGAGATGTTTTTTGCCGCTTTCTTTTAGTGCGCGACCGGGTGCGCGCACCCACCTATCGCGTACAGGACCTGAGACTCGCATGTGAAGTCATGTGACTTCAAAACAACACTTCCAATTGGTTCTTAGTAGTTTCTATTCTGGAATTTACACGCAGCACTCCACCCACTTCCGTCACTTTCTTTTCTACTCTCAAGAGAGAACAACGTCGAACATCTTCCCGAAGACTTTGCTGAAATGGCTGCCGTTCCGCATTCATCTTCCGAATCTGAAGGAAATGAGCGACCACTTTTAAGAAGAAAAAAGGAATCTTTCATTTGGCAATTTTTCACTTATCCTGAAGATCAAAAGAAAGTGAATGCGCCAAAAGTAACCTGCACGACATGCAAATCGGAGCTCTTAAGAGGAAATCCAAGGAAAAAATATTCCTTTTCCATACATACCATGAAGCGGCATGTCAAACAAAGGCACCCTATAGAGTTTGCAAAGGCATCGACAACAGCTCTGGCCACCCTATTACCATCAGAAGTGGCCAGCACATCTTTTGCAGGACGACCTGTATCTCCATCGAGTGCTGTGATGGACTTGAGACTAGGTGTGAGCGGGAAATCCGTTACGCTCGCGGATTTTGCGGATTTTTGGGACCTGACCTGTGCCCAGCCATGCAACTATTTTACAATGGCGCCAGCAAGCTGCCAGCGCCGTTGTAAAATAGTTACAAAGTTAGCTTGCACAGGAACCACTAGATAAAACGAAGCAGGTGCTGCTTTATTTTATCTCAGTGCTTCCTGTGCAAGCTAACTTTGTAACTATTTTACAACGGCGCTGGCAGCTTGCTGGCGCCATTGTAAAATAGTTGCATGGCTGGGCACAGGTCAGGTCTGCAGCTCACTCAAGGGACCCCTGCGCCCTTCGGGGCGATTGCATAGTAACACACACATGGTCGCTCGAACTAGTTGATGCTCAAATTCAGTGACTCATTCATTATCCCAAAAACAATCGTGAGCGTCGTCGAGGCTGGACAGGTGTGCCTTCTTCCCAAATCTACCGTGGAAAATCAGCTGTGATGCTGGATAGGCTTTGCATCCTTGACTTTCACGAGCGCAATACCCGAGCTTCTTTCTCTTCATCTGCTGAACTGATCTTTCTCTGACCTTTTATTCACACAAGAGGGACATACCCTACTGTATGCACGCGTTTTGTACAATTTCGCAATTTGCGAAATTGTACAAAACCCTCGCGAACTTGCAGAAACCCGTGCAAACATAAAAAAAAAAAATCCGCAAATTCGCGGGAATTCGCGGATTTTGCGGATTGCGAGTTCGCAAATCCGCAAAATTCGCAAACGCGAGATTCGCAAAATTCGCCCATACCTACTTGAGACCATATCTTGCGAAGGTGCACATGAAATGCAACGACTGTGCAGAACTTCTTCTATACGGAGAGCAGAGCCTTATTCTAATTAAACTCAAAATTGAAAGTCATAAATGCTCTGAGGAAAGATACATTTCTTCACTTCATTTTGATAGTATGACATACTAAAAAATGTCGTTGTAACTTTAAGAAATCCAAAGCATCATAACACTTGTTTCCAAAAAAAAAAAAAAAGTTCTTTTCAGAACTAACTCTTTGTACCAAAACGAGCTCCAAGAGCATATTATGAGATGTTTTTCGCCGCTTTCTTTAAGTGCGCGACCGGGTGCGCGCACCCACCTATCGCGTACAGGACCTGAGGCGCGCATGTGAAGTCATGTGACTTCAAAACAACACTTCCAATTGGTTCTTAGTAGTTTCTATTCTGGAATTTACACGCAGCACTCCACCCACTTCCCACATTTTCTTTTCTACTCTCAAGAGAGAACAACGTCGAAAATCTTCCAGAAGACTTTGCTGAAATGGCTGCCGTTCCACATTCATCTTCCGAATCTGAAGGAAATGAGCGACTACCTTTGAGAAGAAAAAAGGAGGCCACGCTATTACCATCAGAAGTGGCCAGCACATCTTCTGCAGGACGACCTGTATCTCCATCGAGTGCTGAGATGGACTTGAAACCATATCTTGCGAACGTGCACATGAAATGCAAGGACTGTGGAAAACTTTTTCTATACGGAGAGCAAAGCCTTATTCTAATTAAACTCAAAATTGAGAGTCATAAATGCTCAGAGAAAAGACAAATTTCTTCACTTTATTTTGATAGTATGACATACTAAAAAATGTCGTAGCAACTTTAAGAAATCAAAAGCATCATAACACTTGTTTCCAAAAAAAAAAAAAAAAAAAAAGTTCTCTTCAGAACTAACTCTTTGTACCAAAACGAGCTCCAAGAGCATATTATGAGATGTTTTTCACCGCTTTCTTTTAGTGCGCGACCGGGTGCGCGCACCCACCTATCGCGTACAGGCATCGAGACGCGCATGTGAAGTCATGTGACTTCAAAACAACACTTCCAATTGGTTCTTAGTAGTTTCTATTCTCCAATTTACACGGAACACTCCACCCACTTCCCTGGATAAAAAGTTTATCGAAAAACTTTTAAACCCTCCCCTTATCAAACATTCGACATCGTTCACATAGCAGTGTAGTAAATAACACTAGATGCACTCCGTCCCTTAATTACAAGGGGCATATTGCTATGTGAAAACAACTTTTGTTTTCACGCGATAATGTGAAATACTGAGCCTGTTACAGAATTTTCTTTCACATATATGTTACCATTCTCCTTCAAGCACTAACACCGTAAAAAATACCACCGATAGCAGTGATATTTTTTACACCGAGAACGGGCGATTTGTATCGCTTAGAGCCCTTGCTATTATAAAGTTTTATTTCCTAAGTCTCTGATCTCCAACTGTGCAATGCGGCTCCCCTGTGTGTCGTAATGAGGTGCTAAGAGCACCACGCACACTCTACTGTGACTAAGCATCCATAAATTCCACGGACATCTCTACCCTGCTATCTGCAATTGTAAACATCAAAAGGAGCTACGCTGCGCTCCTTGGAGATGCCTCACTCTCACTCCTACAACGGCTTGGCAGTCGCCAAGATCCAGAAGAAGAGCGTCTCGGATCCATTGAACTTCTGTGACGGTCTCAATGAAAATATGCACTGTAGAATATTCAAGTATGTAGTAGTACTCCTGCTACAGCATACAGAATGCATTCTGTTAGAAATAAGATTATAAAGTATATTTATTTAAAAAAAACAATAGGAGACAATAAGAGAGATGCAGAGAAAACTCTCAGATATTATTAATTGAACTTACCTGATAAATATAATATCTGTGGAGGAGAGTAAAAAAAAATCTGTTATAATACATATTTCTGAATTCAATCTAACAAAATAAGTGAAACAACATATTAAATGGTTTATTTTTGCTGTCCTCATAATACATTGATTTTCACTATCAAGAGTGATTTCAATAATAATCATCATATAACAGCGGGGGAAAAAAACACAATCAAAATGATTGTGTTTAAAAAACCCATACAAAATCTGCATACATATTATAAATACCTGAAAAAACATGTCTTAAATGTTTTCCTCAAATTCGCAATTTCTTGAGTAAGCATACTACATCTTCCACAGTTACAAACTAATTAAAGTATACCACTTATTTTTCAAGATATCTCAACAAAGCCCCGTGCAGGTATCTCCTATAAAAAATCTATTTGCAAGACACAGTTTCTTCTCTCATACCTTTCCGCGTGGCCAAATTGTATAAGCTAACTCATTATCTTTTAAATACCTCTCCCAAAAACTTGCGTCCATATAAGTTTTACAATAATTTTCAAAAGTACTCATTTTCTTCTCTCATAGTTTTCCACGTGGCCAAATACTATGAGTTAAGTAGTTTTTTTCTGAAATTATTTAATCTTAGTCTTATCTATTATTTTCTGAACCTTCACAATTAAAATTTGTAACATGTTTTATACCATCAAACATTAAGTAAATTTGTACCTGATGTTATCACTATGCCAAACACAAATTTCATTTATAGATTTGTACACCCTCATTTACATGATATTTGTAAACTAGTAAGTTTCAGATCTTTACAGTATACATCTTCCTACAGCAAGTCATTCTACTGAAATTTGGGTTCCAAAAATAACAAATAAGAGTTAGTTAAGGCAAAAGGCAAACGTTTTTTAAAAGTCAATTGGGTATCATTGCAAAGCGTCCAGCCACTAGCACACTTCAAATAAGCTGTATAATGTCCTGATGATGTAGAAGGCCCTTCATGAAAAATGATGGCTACAGTTACAAATGTTCTTCTAGAAATAGAAACTTGAGAAGCCACAAAATTTTTAATTAAAGTTGACAATTTACTCCCATCAGCTCTGCATCGTTGAAACATTAAAATTACATATTGTCCGTATCTATGGATAAATAAAGTTGATAACATTTCAGAGTTGCATTGAGAACAGACCATGTTCTGATGCGCATCTTTAACTAGTTTATTAAAAGGCACTTCTTTACAGTCTGGTAATGTCAAATATAAAAATCTTTCACTGGGTATCTCAGTACTACTTAAAAATGAGCAATTATCACACTTATGTTCCCATTTATAAGAAAGGCCAAAAAGACTATCAATATCTACACCTTCATCTTCCAAAACTGTAAACATATACATGATAAATTCCTGACAATCTTGCTGAATATTCTGAGAAAATTGATTTACTCCTGCACATGTGTCTAAAACATTCCTTAGTTCTGAAACACTTGCTACTTCACTATCACCACTACTACACTTTTCAAATATAGAATTTAAAGAATAGCAAAATGTATGCTCCTGATTTTCTATAATCTGTTCCTTAACATTTTTCAAAAAGAAAACAACATTAACTACTACATTTGCATAGCAGCTGACACCACACCTATTTTCAAACTTAAATCCAACAATCTCTTCAATACTAACAGTTTTGCTACGGCTACCAACAACAGCTACATCTTTTTTTCGTTGTTTCTCGACTACTTCAGCACATTTGTCCTCATTTTTCCTTTTCTGACCAACTATACACCTTTTAATTAAAGGATATTGAGGTAAACTTGGAGCATATTCTCTTCTTAACCTATTATACTCCTTCACACAATTTAAATCTGCACTAATCTTTGTCTCATCATAATCAATTAGATAAAGCCCACATAAAGTTCTAACTCGCGATAGAGCAACATACGCCATACCCTCTTTGAATACAGTGTTTCCAATATTTACCAAAGCACAATCTACACTTAAACCTTGAGATTTATGTATAGTCACCGCATATGCCAAACAAATTGGAAATTGCTTACGACGGACATATGTCTTTCACAAGCAAAAAACGAGTTGAACATCGACTAATTTGTTGAACTTCCTCAATCCCATCATATTTTATCCTCAAAAATTCAATCTCATCTCTATTTGTATAATTGACAAAACCAACAACATTACCCATTGCTCCATTTACCAATCCTCTTTCTACATGTAAATTTCTCCTTAAGATTATCCGACAATTTAAACATACATACAGATTTTTCTCTAAACCAGCAGTTTTAGATATAGTTTATTGAAGAGAATCCAATTTTAATTTCAACTTTTCAGACAAAACAATAGTACTACCTTCATGCTCTATTCTATCTTTAGCTTCCAGTTTCTTAATTTCTTGATTTTCTAAATTCAACATTTTCTCATTAAAAACTGAACATTCTTTCAGAGTTGGCATCAAGCATATCACTGACTTATCTGCTACCTCTTTACTATAAATTTTCTCAGGTACATTATCTTCATTAGGAAACAGCTTGGAAAGTAATCGGGTTCGTAGAGTGTGTTTCGCATCTTCAGTTAATTTTCCAATCCTAATATCTTGAAGAATACTTCCATATTTAGTATCCTTTGCCTGTCGCATATTTTGAATCAGTTCAGTATATTTGAAATGTGACCATATATTTACATTTCCAATACTGCCCAGGCACTTTCTGGTCTCCTCATGTGTAACAGTTTCAAATACAGGTTGTCCTTTCACAGGAGTTAGCTGCAGTAGATCTCCAAAAACTATGACATGTTTACCTCCAAATAACACATCATACTCTGTCTTAAGTGTCTGTTGCATTCTTAAATGCACAATAGCAAGCATTAAATTGGATACCATGCTTACTTCATCAATAATAAGAAGTTTCATTTTTTTAAGGACTCTAGAAACTTCAAAACAAGCTTCTCCAGATAGCTTCTGATATTGTAATTTATTTTCATGTTCAACTGGCAGCATCAGTAAACGATGTAAAGTAACACCTTTAATATTATGTGCTGCCAATCCAGTTGGAGCAGTAACAACACATGACAGTGTTGACTGAGTTGTTTGCTGTAAATATGTAGTAATTCCTTTAATTAAGAAACTTTTACCAGTCCCAGCTTCTCCACTTACATATAATCGAATAGGTTCAAATGACATACATGAGCAATCTTTTCTCTCATGACGAAATCCATGCTCAATGTGCTCTGTCACTTCATCATATATCTGTCTTTGCTCAACATTAAACTGCTTCTTTAATTCTTCTAAGTCGATTACTTCCTCTTGACCTTGCTGCATTGCTCTTTCCACCTCATCCATGGCAGTGGCTGCTTCATTTTGAATAATTGGTTGTCCCAGTGGATCTTGACTTAATGAAGCCGAACTTTGACTACCTTGTGAACTATCTCTAGCAATCTCTGCTGCAATTGTCACTTCTTGCTCTATTTCATCATTCAACATTTGGAGATAATTACTAACAACAGGACATTCAATACTACTTTTAGATGCGTTGAATGAATCTTCATAACTATCAAAGTCTCCAAGTAGTTCCTCTTCTCTACGCCATGGTTTAAAGAGTTGCAAAAGAGCAAAATAGTAAAATTCTCTTTTATCAGGTGTTTCGCAACTCAGTTTCCGATGATTTATCAAGTGTCCTTTTCTTTGTTTTACCAGACATCCTTCATGTCCAATTACAGCATTTACACCTTTATCAATGTTCTCCGTAACATTTCTTTTAAAATGGATACATCAACTTTTTCAATTTGTCCACTAGACAAATCACTATCCTCTTCTTCACTTACATCTTCTTGTTCTACGTATACATCTTTGTAATACTTATTATTTTGCACTAAATACAACGTTGCCTTGTTCACTTTCCTAACATCCACTAAATCTTGCCAGATTTTCTTACTCTTTGTAGGTACACCATTAACTAGAATAACTAGAGGTTCCTCTTCTACATTTTCAACACCAATTGTTTCCATATTTTTTTTTAAATCAAGAGGCAAATACACAACTCTACCCTTTAATCCTCTTTGTAAATCTGAAGGATTTAATTTACCAGTCTTAGGCTCCATTCGAACAATAGCCTGAAAAGGATGTACACATTGAATCAGAATCGTCTCATAAGTATTTAAATCCATCAATTCTGATGGAATATTTACCAACTCTAGATTATTATGAACAGCTCTAGCAGGAATTTTATTTTCATTTAATTTATTATAACAATATTTACAAACACGTTGCTCAAAGCCCAAATCAAAATAGTTTTCCACCAACAAATAAGTTGCAAAATCTTTCCATTGACCATTACTTTCATCTTCACTTTTTAAATATAAATCAACTAACCTAGTTTGACTTTTGTAATGAATGCGTCGACAACAGACACAAGAAAAATTTGGTTTCTCACCTGCAATTACCTTAAACTTTATTATTTCCTATTCAAAATTTTCAATATTTACATTTCCAACATTTTCTAACACATTTCCTTCTATAATTATATCAGTTTCTGCATTATCTTCCTCTGGACCAAAATAACTTACCTCAATCTCTGCACAAATCTTCTTAACATCTAATTCACATCTATACAAAAGAGCACTATTTAACTGTTTAAGTTTAAGTGCTGGACTTTTTGCATAGTACAACTTTCTCACTAATTTTCTCATTTTAGTATGATGCACTGCTAACATCCGGAAGTGATGAAAGACACTCTGGCATATTTTTTTAGAAAGACAAGCCAGAGAATGGCCTTGCAGACCTATTTTCTCTCGCACTCTGCATTGATCTAATTCTTGCAACATTTTAATTTTTTTTTTTTAGACTTTCTTTAGTGTACTTACGTAAGAAATTGCAAAAGAAATCAATTGAATCCTGTCGTACACTACAAATGCTACTACAATTCCAACTGTAAACAGGAGCATTAGGACGTCCCTCTAAAGCTTTTCTAGCCATAACGTCTTCTGCATTTCTAACCACAATTTTCTCTTTCTCAATAACACAACCATCCTTCACCTCATACGCTCGACCACTGGTGTCAACTGCATGCAACAGATCGTTACTTTGAAAGTAACTCTCTTCATTAAAAAATGGCTCAGAAGTTGAAGTATGCATCCACTTCCCAGAAAACACTTTACAAAAATTACTCCTATTTATGTGTCTCTTCCATTTACTTTTACCTTTGAAAACTCGAATCGCCTTATTTAAAATATTTATTCTATTAAGTATTAAAATAAATAATTTTCTTTTTGTCTCAAATGCGCGCTCAACGATACCCTCTATATATTGTTTCTTCTTGAAAAAAGCAGATCTTCTTTTAGAAACTTTCTCCTTTTGTAATAAATTCGAAACGACTCTGTTGTAAAACATACGCTTCCTGATTTGGCTGAATTGATTACTCCGGGTTTTACTGTACACACACTCATCTCTCCTAATTCCAGAAACATTTTTATCGTTGATTCCATATCTCCTTTTAGATACTGATATTGTTTTCTCCTTCTGAACTTCAATATTTACCTTTTTCCTTCCCAAAATTCTTTTAAAAAACGTTTTAGTTTGCTTACCAGGAGCACTCTTCTTTGTATCCGTCCTCTCCTTCTTTGAAAATAATTCTATACTTTTCTTCTTCAAACTGTAAGTCCGTTTGTAGAGTTTCTTTTTTTCAATTCTGGTCGGCATCTTAATTTAAAATTTTGATGAAATTGTGAATCTGTAAAACACAAAAATAACAAATATCATAGTTCACTACTAGCATATACCGTACAAATTAAAACCACACAATCATTTTCTAATGAAATACAGATAATACCAGAAAATCTCTGAACAAAGTAGTAAATCCTGTAGTGAATGTTTCTTGTAAATTTATCACACTCCATATCTGTTTTAACTTTATAGACAATTTTTTTAAAAATTTTTTAAAGCATACAAACAGTACACTTTTTTCAAGAACTATCGGTCATCATAAGTGTTTTAATCTTTTTTTCTACGATCTCTTTTACACTTCATGAGAACATATCTTATCACTCTCATGAAGCACTTCATCGACGAATATATCAAGAAAACTGTCATCACGAATGCTTTGCTATCAATTTTTTATTTATTTATTCATAAGTTCATAATTTAAAAGAACTTCCAACATTAGTTCATCAGGGACTTCTTCAAGTCCATTGTCCTCATCTTCTTCTATCAGCTCTAAATAGGCTGAATCTAAGGATATGTCCATAAAATAATAATTTTCATCAGGTTTCCTCTTGAACAACCGCATCTAAAATTTCCTCCATCAGTTCATTAATGATGTCAAAATGAATTTGATTCTCTTCTGACCAATTCTCCATAGTTATTTTGATTAAATTCTTCTTTATCCTTTTAAAAAAATATAGAGACTAAATTATATCTTTTTCCATAAGTGTATAACTGAAAACTACCTTTACTAATTTAATTAATGTTATAATCTCTAACTTATTAACTCTATATATTGTAAGATACCACATTCCTCTTGTTTTGAAAATGAAATTGGCAATATAACTCTAAACATTGACACTGAGCTTTTTTTTCCATTAAATAATTACTGTTGTTAAAAGACATTTCACTGTAAAATTTATTTTTAGATTTTCTAGATATTTGAAATATTTATTACCTGTACAATAATTTTTAGAGACCCATTTTTTTATTTCATCACTACAAAGTGCAATATAAATGTATGCACTCTGAAGAAAAGGATCACACTATACAAACCATTTAATTCACTTAACAGATTACTACTTCCCACAGAGACAGTTCCATTTATGTTACAACAGCATACTCACCATGTAAATGTCTTAGCATATGCAAAATGTCATACTAACCATGAACAACCACCTCATAATAAAGCTCTACATTAATATGTAAAAAAGTGCCTATACATAGTATATTCACAGATATGCAGGAAACATGAGCATTACATTTAGATCCATATCATAATACCTCTCTGTAAATAAAGGTGAAACACTGCCAAACATAATACAACAAGATTTCAAAAATAATGAGCACTTCACAAGTATTAATTAAAAGAAACCTGAAAGAATTATACTCCAATGATTTCTAAATCTGAACTCCTTGCAAAAGAGCACATGCACCAAGCTCAATAAAAGATAATTTGAACTGTCAATGGAGAACATCTCAAAAAACATATGTAGTATAAGCAGATAGAACCACATGTGAAAAATTTAAGATAAAATCATGTTCTAAACATTTCAAAAAATATTCTTTATTATTTTCATTACCACCCACAGAAATTGCCAAAGCAAAAAAAGGAACTCACCTGAAAAAAAGAATATATACTCTCAAATTATCAATTCAAATGGCAGGTTGTTCCTTTCAGGCACCAAACACTCTAAAAATGGAAATAACAAAATGTTATTAACTTATTACAAACTTATTTCCTACACAATATACAATCATTATAGCATTGAACAAGCATATTTAATAAGTTCCCCAAAATCCTCTCCATTAAAACTAAATACAAAATTTCTCATTTATAAAAGCATTGTGCCACAGATATGTCACTTTTCCCCATGTTAAAATTCATGCACCTACAACAGTAGGCTTTCATAACTAAAAGGCCAAGTCACAAAAAAACAAAAGCCTTATTTATGAAAACCTTGCGCCGCCAGTGCGTCACTTTTAGCATGGGAAAAGTGACGCACGGGTGGCGCAAGGCTGTCATAAATAAGGCCCCATGTCCATAGACAAAAACTACAGGTCCAGCATTATACACATGCAAGCAGTACACTTGCACAGAACCACAAAACCCCAAGGGCCACCATGTTAATATATATCCTTAATATAATAAACCTCTGAGAATGGATACATATTTGCGTGGCAGCCCATAACAGAAATTTGGCGTCCTCTGACTCTGATCTACTACCAAACACCCTAAACCCCCCCCTCCCTCTTCACTAAACTCCGCACTCCACCCCACCCGGACCCCCTATTACAAACCCCCTACCTACCCTCCCTGCCCAAGGCCACCATGAACCTCGAACCGCCCCTGGTAAAGTTATAAGACACAGCATTACTAAAACTCAAAGAATAGGCAACAGGCAGATAAACTAAATAGTACATAAAGACACATATTTTTTACATAATACTTTTGAAAAACATGTAGTATTTTTTTTAAATCTATCATGCAACTGGCCCTCTAGAACCGCTTTCAAAACGCTAACTATAAACTTTTACATTTCATTTTTAAACCATACACTTTCAATTACATTATTTATTTATTTACAATTCCTGTAATGTTACACACCTTTTCTAAAATACACCAGTCCCTGTTATTTATAAGGATTTATTTTCATTCTTCATCAGTGATACTTTCTTAACAAATAATGAAAATCACTGTAACGTTTCAAGCGACAAAGCTAACGCGGTAAAAATAACTCTCCATTTGCTTTCCTTTAAGAATGTAGATTATCTACCCCACGCATGCGATTCATGATATTTGCATTTGGCAGCGAATACCGACCTTGAATCGGAAGACATGAACAAGAGCTCCATTGTCACATTTAAAACTTAACGTAGCATCTGTTTACACACATATCTTTCACTTAGCTAACATTCACAGAAAACAGCATTGGTGTAAAAAAAATTGACCTTCCTTTACAATTTGCTCAAATGACTCCCTTATTTTTTAACGCATCCTCCACTTCAAGACAGGCAATTTTTTTGATAACTACTAAGCAATATTTAAGTGACTAGACTGCTAGAAAATTTATCAAGTCATTCTGCTCCTCTTCACTGCATAGCCGGCGACCTATTTCTGTGGAGTTGCTATAGAACCAGCAGTGCTGTGCCGTTTCCTTTACCATCTTGGTAAATTCAAAATGGATGTCCCTCCTGCCTTCGCAAATGAGCCGGACCACTTAGAACTATTTCGACAGAGAATGCTTCTCTACTACGGCACCTTAGCACTCTCAACTTTGAATACTTCATATCGATTATCATTTCGATATTCGTATTTCACCTGTGTGCAGCCTGTATTTCATTGCCTGAGCTGTGATTTCACGTGGGCCCTGGACTTATGTCTCTGCAATTTGGTACCTTCTGAAGGGAATTACAATCACCTCATGAATCCGTTAATTGATCATGAACAGCTTTGTTACAACAGAGGGTTTATGGCCTTTGCAGCAATACAAGGAGTTCTGGGTCATTGGAATATATTCGCAGCGGCGCAAGATTTCCTAGCAGAGAGCTACATCGAAAACCCACCGAGCTGTCCTCTGATGGTAAAAGACGCTCCGATAATGACAGATCATGAATGCTCCTTTCCTCTTCTCAATTGGATGGCTGACATGTTTTCAGATGATAACAGTGATTTCCTGTTAGAAGCACTTGCTGCCTACTTTGCCTACACAATGGACGGATAACTCTTTCCTAACAGAGAGCTTCATCGAAAACCCACCGAGCTGTCCTCTGATGCTAAAAGAGGCTCCGATAATAACAGATCATGAATACTGCTTTACTCTTTTCCATTGGATAGCTGACATACTTTCAAATGATAACAGTGATTTCCTGTTAGAAGCAGAAGCTACCTACTTTGCCTACACAATGCTTCGATAACTCTTATGCAAGCCATTGACGTTCTCATTTCCTTTTGCCTCCCTATATTCTTCACGTTCTTTTCCATATTTTCTTATGAAGAACAGACCTATTGGCTTTACTAACAGTGGACATTATGATTTCGTGCTGGTTAAATTTTGGTCTTTTATGTGGACTACATTTTTTTCTTCAGCTACTCGATTTTCAACTTTATTTTTTTACACTCTAATCTCAACAATTCTATTGCATATCTTATCTTATGTTATTTCAAACGTACTCGATGCTAAACTCGCTAATATATGCTACATGTGCCCTAATTAATGTGTAAATATTAAACGAGTTTTTTATAACTGTAAACGCCATTTCGCCTCTGAACTGCTTATTTCCGCCTCACACGCCTCTGCTCCTTTAATTTTCTATAAAATTATTTTTTTTAAATACATAACAGAAAAATATGTTCTTTCAACAATATTTCCATTGTTTCTTGTGCTGTATTTCAAATGCAATACTGCAACCTTCAAAAGATATCTCAATACAGTAGTTCTCCTCAATAGTGATTTGTGCACCATCCAACAGATTACATACATGCACCTCTCACCATTTTGTCGCTTTTGGCGCCTTTTTTTCCCCTCACACAGTAACATAACAAAAACTTGATAGGGCTTCGCATGTACACAGCTGATTGATAAACTGATGATGTATAACCACTAGCATTTTCATATATAGGCCTAGATGTATCAAGCCTTTTGTGATTCGTTAAGGCCGAAATTCGCAGAATTTCGGCCTTAAGGAATCGCAAACGGACATTTAGCATCTTTTGAGATGTATCAGAAATTAGCAAAATAAGGAATCGCAAAAAATTGCGATTCCTTATTTTGCTTATGCATTTAAGGAATCGCAATTTTGCGATTCCTTAAATGGCATGTATGAAACTTTTTAAAAATGCGAATTTGGGTTAAGGAATCGCAAATTAACACCAATTTGAGGTTCGTGTTAATTTGCGAAATCCTTTTAAAAAACAAAATTTGACTATTTTGAAGGTGGCATGTGACACACATACATGCCCATAGGGCATGTATGTGTGCCATATGCGCACACATGTAAGTTTCAGGGTGCAGCAGGGTGTCCATGAGACACCCCTGCACCCTTGAAATAATTCTCAAATTGCGATTAGCAAATTGCGAATTCGCAATTTGAGAATTACTGCACAATCATTCCTATGGGCCTCCTGGCCCATAGGAATGCATGGAGAATTATTCCTTATTTGCGAATTCGCAAAATGCGAATTCGCAAATAAAGATAAGTAAGGAATCGCAAAAAAAATGCAATTTTTTACATACATTCCATTTTGCGAATTCTAAATAGCGATTCGCAAAAAATCGCTATTTAAGATTCGCAAAAAGGAATCTTGATACATCTAGGCCATAGTTCCTAAACTGAAAGGCCAGAGACCTTCTTCCATTTATTAAAATATAATATACTTCCTTATAAGAGTGTACAATTTTTTTTGCAAACTATATTCATTTTTCTTCAACTATAGCGTTTGTATTCCATGTACTACTGACAATACCAATTACTGTGTTTTTTGCAATTTCTGTACTCATATTACATAATGATTTGCCTTCAAAACAGTGCATTTCTGAATAAACATTTCAAATATTCACTTTCTCTCTTTTAATCCATAATCTCAACTGAAATGATTATATATTGAAAAACTATTCATGTGTTCCATGTAACCTCAGCTTTACTAACTGAGGACCTTATTTATGAAGACCTTGCGCCGCCGGTGCGTCATTTTTTAAAATGGGAAAAAGTGACGCACCGGTGGCGCAAGGCCTTCATAAATAAGGCCCTGAATGTTTTCTTTTCTCGACCTCACTTACTGATACTAGAACCTGCAAGCCTATAACGGCCTGTGAACTCTTTCTTAGTAGGTCGCGCACCGTACAGACAGTTGTACCTCTGTTAAAAAAAATGTATTACTATTACCAAGCACCGCCACAGTTCCGCTTGACTCAGAGTTAATCACTGCTCCCACGCTTCTACAGGCCAGACGCTATGTCGTATTTCTTTCCTTATCACCCTTTTATCTCCACAATAACAAACAGTTCTCCGCCAGCCACCAGAGAACAGAGTCAGATGCAGAGGCACCAACAAGTGAAATACGACATACCCTCTGCTCTGAGAAAGCAACCAAGCGGTAATTGTGAAAGAAAACATTCAGTAGCGCTTTAAAAATAACAATGCAATTATATAATTATTTTTTTGAAAACGTTCCAATTACTTTGATAGGACTATCTGTGTGTGCCTCCACAGCAAACTTCCTCAGCCCGGACTGAAGGCAGACACAGACAGACACACAGACAATAAGATAACAGAGGGCAACAGAGACGGAAAACAGAAGGGACATGAAGATGCAGTCAAACAGCAGGACTGAGAGAGATATTTATATACTCCGTTTGCTACCTCAATGTACGAACACATTTACTGCACAAATCTGTGTACAACCTCATGGTCAAAACTTTTCATTTTATTTCACTCGACCACCTCCCTTTCTCACCCCACCAGTGCAAACCGCGACCACAAACCGCACTTTAATTTTGTCGTCTAACAAAAACTTTGTGAATACCTTAATCATTACCACTTTAGCCCCCTTCCCCCTCCCTCTCGCCCCACCCCCACCAGTGCAGGCCACGGCCACCAACCAGCCTGAAATTTTGTCGACTGACAAAAAGTTTACAAATTCATTAACCATTAGCATTTTTTGACGACGGTATCACTAGTAATTTACCATTTCTCTCTCTTTCTGCATTATCTGTCTGTCTGCTAATATCATTTCTTCACTTCCTGAACAACTTCTCTCATTATATATAAACGCTTCAAAATTTCAAAAATAATTACTCTCTATATTAAAAATATTTTTTACTGCGTATTCAACATTTAAATGAAAGAAATTACTTTTAGAAATACAACACATTATGACAGCCAAAAATTAGTTATTACGAGGAAAATCAATCATTGTTTGTGATTAAACTATATTTTACGGTACATGACAAAACAAACTGTTACAGACTTACCTTTACCAATGCTTTGTACGATGTACAACAGTGACAGACACAAAACAGATATTCGTTTGACGGAACTGTCTATTAAGCTTCTATCACTGCAACCAAAATTCAATGGCACAGATATCCAGTCAATACACACTCTTATAACTCTCTTCAGCCAATCACATTTCGTCACGCAAAATTGTAAAATCAAATTTACATTTCAATTGGTTGTCCTTCACAATATTTTCAATCTCACGTGAAAGTCACCCATCACCAACTGCCATCTCCGGCTGTTTCCATGGTAACACCTCATTCTGCACCTGGCTGAAGGCACAGGTCAAAAGTTCATGTCTCAACGTTCTACAGCAAACTAAGAAGACTGTTTTCCCTCCAGAAACACCTGCCAATCCACAGCTCTGTTACATGTCATTTTTTTTCACACCCAATAGTACTTTTCGTTTAACATAAACATTAACATGCAACATACTCTTCAATCTCCACTTATTACAATCAACCAATCATTTTTATTTTTTTAACCACACCCAGCCTCATCCTTTTTTTTATCCTGACTTTCAGCTTCTAACTACCATTCCACTTCCAGAACCGATCGGAGGACGACTACATATCCCTTGAAAATGAAGGTCTGGCTAATAGGACACAGTTATATTCACTGGAGTGAAAAATATGCAGCAAGCAGACGAATTTGCAACCTTGGTTTAACAAATGTACACATAACGTGGATTGGGCAAAGAGGATTGAAATGTCACCAATTGATTCCATTGGTGAAAACTTTTATGCATCTCCCAGAACCAGACCTTATAATTGTGCACTGTGGTGGGAACGATCTAGGCACAATCACTGGGGTAGGTCTGGAAATGCTTCTAAAAGACACCTTTCGACAATTGATGACACTTTTTCCTCGAACTGTCTTGGTATATTCCAATATATGCCAAAGACAGAAATGGAATTGGTCCAATCAACATTGTGCACAAATTGAGAAAGCAAGGAGACATGTAAATAAATCTGTTTCTGCTTTCCTCAGAGATTATAGCATGGGTTCTATTTACCACAACCACTTGCGTTACCACATGCAAGACTTCTATAGGAGAGACGGTGTTCATTTCACGAATGAGGGAAACAGAATCTTCCTCTTCAACATCAGGCTCTGCATCAGTACTTACTTATAAATGCAGAAAACACTCAATTAACACAAGGGCTCTTTTCAGAGCCACCTTATATCTAAGCACTCAAACTTCTGCTTTATCTCCATTTTCACACTCTTGTAAATAGGTGTGCGCGACCGGGTGCGCGCACCCCGCAACTTTAAAAAAAAAATATATATATCTTTTCGCGTTTAAGGGCCTTACTGCACACCCCGAGAAAACCTACGCAGCAAGACTATCTCTACCTTCTCCCCTTTCCATGTTTCAACGCTTTGAAATGAACAATATATTTACTCGCAGTGACAAAATGGCGGTCAACACTTCCTGATTTCCTTCAAATCGAACGTTAACAGACGTCACGCAGCAGAAAAAAATTCCGCTCACGCGCAGCCGCTTGGGTGCGCGCACCCGTGCGAACGTATAGATATATAATTGACTTTAACTTTAATTTTCTCAGCAACTACTGAACGGATTTACACCATTCCAAAAAAAGCGTAATCTGCGAACCAGACTCTACAGTTTTGCCAAATTTCCTATAAATCCATTCAGCCGTTCGACCTGTAGCCGAGTCTAAAGGTCCTATGGAAAATAACATGGAGAAAACACGTTTTCGGACCCCCATTTTATCTCAGCCCCCACTTGACCAATCCCCCCCAAACTTTCAGGGAAGGAGCGCAGCGGACCGAGCCATCTTCTTTGAGAAATTCGATAAGATTCTTCAACCAGGGCCAAAGTTATTCCAAATAGAATGTTGAGGATTTCCTATGGAAACTAGGTCCTAGCTATAACTACCTACTGGCGACCGCCAGTAGGTAATATATATATATATATATATATATATATATATATATATATATATATTACCTACTGGCGATTGCCAGTAGGTAGTTATAGTTAAACCCTACTTTCCATAGGAAATCCGCAACATTCTATTTGGAATCACTTTGGCGCCGGTGGACGAATCTTCGCGAATTTCTCCAAGAAGATGGCCTGCTCCACTCCTTCCTTGAAAGTTTGGGGTGATTTGTGAAGCGGGGGCCTAGAAAAAAGGTGGGTCCCAAAACATGTTTTCCCTATGCAATTTCTTTATAGGACCTTTAGCCGGGGCTACAGCCCGAACGGCTGAACGGAATTACATCAAACTTGGCAAAAAGGTAGAGTTCTGTTCGCTGATGGGCCTTTTTGTTAAATGGTGTAAATCCATTTAGTAGTTCCTGAGAAAATCAAAAGTAAAATCATGAGTATAGAGGTGCATACGGTAAGCTTACTGTAAGCTTACTGTACTCTGTACCTTCCCGAGCACGAGCTGAATGTTAATTGGCTGTCAACTGTCTGTCAACACTCCAAACCAGAAAGTCGCGGGGGACGAGTACCGTACGAGTACCTTTACGAGTACGAGCTGCATGCTCATTGGCTGTGAACACTCCAAATCAGGAAGTGTTGGCAGCCATTTTGTGCTCGGTAGACCGAGGCACAAAAAAGCAGAAAAACAAACGTGTAGAACGCAAAAAGGGGGCAGGGTAGAAACACCCTGACCCCCTAGGCCTGCTCAGGAGGTCCCACAAGGACCCCCAAGGCCCCCCATTTTTATTTATTTTTTGTTGACAAAAATCGCGGGGTACGAGTACCATACAAGTACTGTATGCATACCTTTCCGAGTACGAGCTGCATGCTCATTGGCTGTGAACACTCCAAACCAGGAAGTGTTGGCAGCCATCTTGTGCTCGGTAGACTGAGGCACAAATAAGCAGAAAAACAAACATGTAGAACGCAAAAAGGGAGCAGGGTAGAAACAGCTTGACCCCTAGGCCTGCTCAGGTGGTCCCACAAGGAACCCCAAGGCCCCCCAAAAAGTTTTTTAAAACCCAGTCTGCTTTTTTTCAAATTACCCCCCAGGGGGACCAAATCCTGGGGGCATAGTGAAAAAGAAGTGTGGGGGGCCCCAATCCCCCCCACACTGCCCTGGGGACCACCACCCCCGGGGCAAAGCAACGCAGCCCCCTGGCGCATACTGTAGGTTCCAGGTGGGCTAGTTGGCCCCCATGGACCCCCAGTATGCAAGGGGAATTGGTTCCCCCTTTGCAAACGTGCCAGGGTGCTGCATTGCAGAGAGGTGTAAAAAGGAGGGTGGCCTCATTACACCTCTCTGAAATGCAGCCCCCTGGCGCATACTGGAGGTTCCTGGTGGGCTAGTTGGCCCACATGGACCCCCAGTATGCAAGGGGAATTAGTTCCCCCTCTGCAAACACGCCCGGGGCGGCGTTGCAGAGAGGTGTAAAAAGGGGCGTGAACTCATTACACGTCTCTGCAACGCAGCCTCCTGGTGCATACTGGAGGTTCCCGGTGGGCTAGTTCGCCCCCAGGAACCCCCAGTATGCAAGGGGACTTAATCCCCCAACTTAGAACACTCTACAGGGCGCATTAGCACAGTGGTGAAGGTAGGGGGCGGGGCTTGAGGTGATGTGAGTGCAAACATGCCCTGAGGGGCGTTTTAAGTTGTGGAATTAATTCATGTTCAATCCAGAGGTCCCCTAGGGGGCAGCTAGTCCAACAGGTATCTCCAGTAAGCGCCACAAAGCTGTGTTGCAGAGTGTTGTAAAAAGGGGGCGTGCCCTTTGAATGACTTTCTGCAACACAGCTTCCTGGCGAATACTGGAGGTACCTGGTGGGCTAGTTGGCTCACAGGGGACCTCAGGATTGAAGAGGAATTAATTCCCCAGTCTAGCTCACTACTATTCCTGAAAAGTAAATTTACCTGTACTTACCAGTAACTTGAATTTCCTTCCGTAGGATGTCATTGCCTGCTATATAAAATGTATATAAATAAAAAAATATTAAATAAAACAAAAATATTACAATTTCAATATTTTTAAAAACATTTTTTTCAATTTATATAAGGAATGTGTAATGTAATTTAAAAAATAAAATATATAAAAATAAATAGTTTAAAATAATGTAGTAAATTAGTATAAAAAAAATAACGATGAATACATTTAAAAATTATCATTTACTAAACCTTTGAAATTCAATGAAAAAACCATAGGTTTCAGCCATGTTATAGTCATCAGTGATGTTATTTGAGATGTCATCAGTGATGTCATGAGTGATGTCACTGACCATGTCATGAGTGATGTAATATGTGAGGTCATCAGCAGTGCATTGCGGGCGCGCGAGTTATAGTTAGCTGAATTAACTATAACAAGGGAATTTCAATGGTTTTGTATGAGTGAAATGTCCAGCTAACTATAGCATGTGTGAAACCTATGGTTTTTTCAGTGAATTTCTAAGATATTTTAAATGCTACTTTTTAACTATAACATGGCTGAAACCTATGGTTTTTTCTGTGATTTCTAAGGTTTTTTAAATGCTAATTTTTAACTATAACGTAGCTAAAACATATGTTTTTTTCAGTGAATATATATATATACACATCATTCATGACATATCAGGCCTGAAACCTATGGTTTTTTCAGTGAATTTCATAGGTTTTTTTAAAGCTAATTCCTAACTATATCAGGCCTGAAACCTATGTTTTTTTCAGTGAATTTCGAAAGGTTTGTAAATGACAATTTTTAAATGTATTAATTGTTATATTTATGTTTTTTGATACTGATTTACTACATTTTTTAAACTATTTATATTTAGATATTTTATTTTTTTAATTACATTATAATTACATTACACATTATATTACAAAATATACTTTCTTAGAATGAATTACTTTAGTTTAAATACTTTGCAAATAGGCAATTTTAAGACTTTTAAGTACAGTAGTTAAAGTTGTTGCAATGGGCAACACAATTTCAAACACAATGCAACATTGACTTCAATGTGAATTTCTAGTTAAATGCAATTAGTTACTGTTAGACCTGACATCATTGGCTTGAGTCTCTCCTCCATTTTTTCTGTTTGCCTCCACTGTTTTACGATGTTTTTGCTGGATAATGCTTTGGGCACTGTGCCACTGCTGATCAGTGCCACAGTGCAAGTGCTCCCTATGTTAAATTGCTGTATCAATTGAATTCCATGTTTGGCTCATTTGGTTTACTGTCAGTCCCTAGTCTAGTGCACCAGGAGTGCCGGGGCTTGTAAATACAAATGCTGCCCGTGGGCTTGCAGCACATGTTGTGCCACCCACAAGAGCGGCCTAGTAAAAGTATGTCTGAGGGTCTGCCATTGCCAGACCCACGTGCAGTCTGGTACTGTCACGCTGACTGCGCAAGTACACCTACTTGCCAGTCCCTAAACCTTCCCTTAACTTCATGTTAGTCACCCTTATTGTAGGCCCACGGGCAGGGTGCATTGTAAGTATAAGGTAGGACAGGCCTGACCAAGTTGGCATGTCCTAATAGTGAATTACAGCCATATTCGTTTTTCACTATTGTGAGGTAACGTGCTCTCCATTAGTTAGAATGCTATAATCCTAGCTGGCTCGGGGAGCATGGTGCAATGTCGAGTTTGGTATCCCTGAACTCGGGGTTTAAAATGCATCCGTTTGTGTGGATGGTTTTTGGACTCTGGGTTTGAAAATAGCACTTTTAGAAAGTGTCTGTTTTCTTGTCTAACCATTTCTGGTTTCTGCTGGTTTTGTGTGTGTGTGACAGGAGCTGGGTGGCTCCAGAGGTCTGAATGAGTCAGTGTGGGATGAGTGGGACATTTGCGTTGAGAGTAGGGGGAGAGTAGTTGCTGATAGCCTGCCCTGCTTGATACAATGCTGGCTCCACCTCCTGCCAAGCGGCTGATGGCTCCGTGCCTGCCATGGACGATCCTAGCCCCACCTCCTACCAGGAGGCCGATAGCTCTGCTCCTGCCCCTGACAATGCTGGCTCCACCTCATGCTGGGCATCTGAGGACCCAGCCCTGCTCAGTGAATAGGCCAGGTGCCTCTGTCTGGCTCCACCCACAACAGACCCAGGATGTTGGGAAGTTCCCCTGCACGGACAAAGGAATCAAAGCCGAAAAGGGGTATAAGAGAAGGACCCCTGAACCAAGAATTTAGATCACTTCTGACAAGCAACCCTGAAACCAAGGACAAGAAGCCTGCTGATCCAAGGACTTGCCTACCCCTTCTGCCAGTGTGCTGTTTGCTGGGGGGAATCCTGCAGTGCTTCTTTATTTTTGCCAAGGAACCAGGAGAGAGGAACTGTGTGTGTACTCTCAAGCTTTGCTAAGAAAATCTCCAAGGACTGGAAGAGTGCCAGTCTCCTGTTGAATCACAGGGCTAAAGGACTTCATCTGCTAAAAGTGCTATTTGCTGGAACCTGTGAATCCAGCACTTCTGAAAGAAACCAGCAATCTCGACGCCGACGGACGTCGCCGAATCCAGCTCGACATCGTGAGTAACGGCTCCAGTGTCCCGCTTCCTCGACGCCGGCCGCCGGGCCTGATCGACGCCAGCAGCAACGCCAGTGAGTAGTGAGTTCGCTCCAGCTTCAAGGGACCTCGTGTCTGCACCGCTGCTGATCGCATCGACTTCGTGCCCTCTCGATGCCGTTAGCGCTGCTCACTCTTGCAACAGCATCATCGACATTGACGACTACTGAGGCCTGATCAACACTGAAGACGCAACGCCGGATTGCTCGACGCCGCTGATCATCGTGTGCTTCATTTTTCTAAGGTACTGTGTTGTTGGGGGTCCGTGTGACCCCGGGCTCGACGTAGCGCTCCTCGCGGTCGACGCCAAACCTTTGGATTAACTTTGCCTCGACGTCGTGTAACTCCCATGTGGGTTACATTGTTGCCAAGAACTGTGTTCCACGAAGAAGAGTTGCTTTTGTTACTAAAGACTTTTGTGCTAAGAAGAAACTACACTTGAACTATTATTTTTCCCTTCCAAGAGTATTTATTAAGATTGTGGTATATTTTTGTCGTTATTTGGTCTTGTGCTAAGCCTTATATAAAACTCTTTATTTTTATAATACTACTATGTCGTGTCCATTTGTAGTGTATTCACTTTATTACTGTATGTGGTCATAAATGCTTATTACACAGCCTCTGAGATAAGCCTTTCTGCTCTGCCAAGCTACCAAGGGGGTGAGCAGGGGTTATCAAAGGGTGTGATCCCCTTGCCCTGACTAGAAAAGGTGTGTCCCTATTTGCCAGAAGTGCATACCTCTGCCAACTAGAGACAGCCGGTTCTAACAATTACTTTATGGATTACTTACCTAACCACAGGACTGGATCCTAGATTCAGTCCTCGGGCATCTCCTGTAAACGGTTGAGTAAAATTTTTTTAGTTACAGTAGTGAATTTTAAGGAATATTATTGTATTTTAAAAGTTGACACTTAGAAATGTTTTTACATAGAATCACCAATGTTATCCCATAGCAGAAAATTTCTTTAGCAGGTAAGTAGTGCTATTGTCACTTTTTCTTACTCAGTGGTGCATCCTAGATCCAGCACTGGTTCATCTCCTGTAAATAGTTGAAATAATGCATTTCAGTCATACAGGTGATTTTTATGGAAGATTTTTATTTTGTGAAAATAGACACAAAAACTTTTTGGGTGAAAATCAGACAATGGATTCCTATTGAAGGAAATGCAAGTTACTTGTAAGTATGGTAAGAATTACTTTTCAGGGTCAGTGCTGGGCTAAAAGATGCCACAATGGGTTCCCTCCTGATAACAGGTGAGCAAATTGTAATTCGTAGTTCAACTGATTTTAGAGGAATATTTGTACAATGATGAAGGACGGGGGCAGGGCCTGTGGTGACATGTGTGCAAACACGCCCTGTGGCGCGTTTTAAGTTGGGGAATTAATTCCTCTTCAATCCTGTGGTCCCCTGGGGGCCAACTAGCCCACCAGGTACCTCCAGTATGCGCCAGGGAACTGCGTTGCAGAGAGGTATTCAGAGGCCACACCCCTTTTTACAACGCTCTGTAACACAGCTCCGTGGCACTTACTGGAGGTACCTGGTAGGCTAGTTGGCCCCTAGGGAACCTCTGGATTGAAGAGGAATTAATTCCCCAACTTAAAACACGCCACAGGGCATGTTTGTACACATATCACCTTAGGCCCCGCCCCCTACCTTCACCACTGTGCAAAAGCGACCCGTGGCGTGTTTTAATTTGGGGGATTAGGTCCCCTTGAATCCCGAGATCCCCTGGTGGCCAACTAGCCCACCAGGTACCTCCAGTATGTGCCAGGGAGTTGCGTTGCAGAGAGGTGTTCAGAGGCTATGCCCCTTTTTACAACACTCTGCATCCCAGCTCTGTGGCTCTTAGTGGAGGTACCTGGTGGGCTAGTTGGCCACCAGGGGACTACTGGATTGAAGAGGAATTAATTCCCCAACTTAAAACGCGCCACAGAGCGTGTTTGCACACATATCACCTCAGGCCCGCCCCCTACCTTCACCACTGTGCAAACGCACCCCACAACGCGATTTAAGTTGGGTGATTAAGTCCCTCATGGGCAAGTCGTAGCCCCGGGGACCCCATCCCCTGAGGCTGGCCCTCACCATTGGAGACTGTGGGGGGTCCCAAATCTCCCCACAGTCCTGCCGGCTCCCCGCCTCCCGTGGGAGCCGGCATTGCTTTTCCATATGGGGAGCAGCTAACATGCTGCTGCCCATATGTAAAAGCAATCTGCTTTGCTTCATTGAAGCGATAGCACGTTTCCCTGCTCTCGCTTCAATGAAGCAAAGCAGTTTGCAATGGCAGGGTGGGAGCCGCAGTGTTCCGGGGGTGGGCACTCCGGGACACTGCAGGATCCGGCCCTGGGGGGTGGTGGTCCCCAGGGCCATTGAAGGCTCCAGGAGGGGGTTGTGCAGCCCCCCTCCCACATTTTTGAGAAGCCCTGGGGGGTGGCGGTCCCTGGGGGCCTTAGAGCTCCCCACCCATTTCTTTAAAGCCATTGCACTACAATTATCTGTGATACTCGTGGTACCTATACGCAGTATAGGGTACAGTGGCCTCCATACATGAATAGTATATAAGGGCACAATATGTTTAAAAAGAAATGTCCAACGTCATCTTGAGGTGGTCCATTTATACTATCATCAGGGTCTATGTTTGTGGTTAAAAACGGGGGGTATCCAAATAGTAAATGTCACATCATAGTCAACAAATTGTAGTAGTGTCTCAAATCACAACCAATCCTCTACCAGCCAAATTTGAACATCTGAGCGAAAGGCAAGTAGCTAATTGATATATATCACGCCTTCTTTGATTCTGTAGGGAAGCCTCGTATCTTGAACCACATGGTGGTCGTGCCCGATATCCTTTGAACGATGATTCCGTAATGCTTCTGGGCGTCCTACATCGATGGGCTCGTCTTTGCCGAATCTATGGCTGAGAG
Source organism: Lissotriton vulgaris (assembly GCF_964263255.1). Classification (NCBI taxonomy): domain Eukaryota; kingdom Metazoa; phylum Chordata; class Amphibia; order Caudata; family Salamandridae; genus Lissotriton; species Lissotriton vulgaris. The sequence continues at coordinate 1,715,037,176 of NC_141689.1, read as the reverse complement.
TCTTGGGGTGATTCAGGAAGCGGGGGCTGAGAAAAAAAGGGGGTCCTAAAACATGTTTTCCCCATGCAATTTTCCATAGGTACCGTTCATCGCGGCTACAGCCCGAATGGCTGAATGGAATTACACCAAATTTGCCAAAGTGGTAGTCCTTGGTTCAGACTCGTGCCGTTTGCTTATATGGTGTAAATCCGTTCAGTAGTTCCTGAGAAAATTAAAAGTACATATATATCTATGGCCTCTGTTAATCCGCGCATCTTGTGCGGTTTATAAGCAAACCGTCCCGATCACGCGCTGAATGCTGATTGGCTGTCAATTGGTTGTCCTTTGAAAACAGGGAACCCCTATATATCTAATGACCGAGCTGTAAATAGGGAACAAGACAATAGGTAAAAGTCTATAGCTTGTTGTAATGAAACAATCGAAAAAATATCTGTAGACAGTAACCACTAGTACATAAAAAGGGCACTAACGTATCTCCAAAAATATATATTTCTTTTTATTCTTCAAAACAGTTTGTTATTAGGTTAAATTTTGAAATTTTCTTAGTTTTTTTCTCAATATATAAAAAAATTGCGATCTTTGCACATAATCAATATACCAAGAACAAATCAATCAATTAGTGGATGAATATGATAGTCATGAAGTTGATGGGGGGCAATGCGGTAGATGTAGACTACACGCGCTTCGGCATTGCTGCCTTCATCAGGTGGCCGTCCATTGCACTACAATTATATGTGATACTCGTGGTACCTATACGCAGTATAGGGTACAGTGGCCTCCATACATGAATAGTATATAAGGGCACAATATGTTTAAAAAGAAATGTCCAACGTCATCTTGAGGTGGTCCATTTATACTATCATCAGGGTATATGTTTGTGGGTAAAAACGGGGGGTATCCAAATAGTAAATGTCACATCATAGTCAACAAAATGTAGTAGTGTCTCAAATCACAACCAATCCTCTACCAGCCAAATTTGAACATCTGAGCGAAAGGCAAGTAGCTAATTGATATATATCACACCTTCTCTGATTCTGTAGGGAGGCCTCGTATCTTGAACCACATGGCGGTCGTGCCCGATATCCTTTGAACAATGATTCTGTAATGCTTCTGGGTGTCCTACAGCAATGGGCTCGTCCTTGCCGAATCTATGGCTGAGAGTCTTGGGGTGATTCAGGAAGCAGGGGCTGAGAAAAAGGGGGGGTCCTATAACGTGTTTTACCGTTCATCGCGGCTACAGCCCGAATGGCTGAATGGAATTACACCAAATTTGGCAAAGTGGTAGTCCTTGGTTCAGACTCGTGCCATTTGTTTATATGGTGTAAATCCATTCAGTAGTTCCTGAGAAAATTAAAAGTACATACATATCTATGGCCTCGGTGGATCCGCGCATCTTGTGCAGTTTATAAGTGCACCGTCCTGATCACGCGCTGAATGCTGACTGGCTGTCAAGTGATTGTCAACATTCAAACCAGGAAGTGTTGGCAGCCATTTTGTGCCTCGGTAGAAGCGAGGATCTAGAAATTAGTGGAACAAGTATTAAAAATGCAAAGGGGGTAGGTAAGAAATATGTTGACCCTCTAGACCTGCTTAGGTGGTCCTACAAAGACCCCTAGGTCCAAAAAATGTATTTTTGTTTTTTTTAAGAAAAAACTGAGAAATGTGTGCTGGGTGCATGAATCCGCCGTCATAAAAATAAAAATGAAGCACGGGTTCCTGTGATTGTTTAAAAATTAGCTACCTGGGAGGGTCAAATCTCGGGGTCTAAAATATTATATTTGATGGTGGTCCAGAGGGGCACTGTAGCACGCGGACCACCATTCCTCGATACTACAAAATAACTGGGTGAGGGAGCTCAAAGGTCCATCTAATCCCCGGGGATTACCACCCTCTGGATCTATTTATATTTTGGGAGGGGGGCCGCATGGTCCCCATTATGGAGCAGTCGAAAGCCTTGGGGAACACCGCCCCCCAGGAGCAGCTCCTGCTGTGTCTCGGGGTGTCTACCCCGGGACACTTCTGTTTGCTATGGCAGGGCGGGAGTCGAGGTTCCCGCTGTGTCATAGCAAACTTGAGGGCATATTAAGATGTGCCATTTCACTGCAAATTAAAAAAAAAGCTAAACATATGGCGAAAGTTATATTTCCCTATTTACTAGACAACGCAAAGGTGTAATATTGCATGTTAGCAGCCGGTTTGCTAAGGGCTCACCTCGTATCTCCAATGAGTTGCAATGTAGGAATTCTCAGTGGCAAGGTAGGTGTACCTATGACAATATAAAAAGGAAGAGGGAGGTATGACAACAGCGTTGTATTTAAAGGCGCCCCTGTATTTGAGGACCGATAGCAAAACTTTCGCTAATTGCGGTTTATGTCGGATCCTAGCATCTGTTCTGAAGTAGACTTAAGCATGTTTAATATGCGCGGTGGATTCATATGTTAAGTCCACTGTCTTATATTAACAAACTTTTTACTTGCGGACATGAATTATTGCTGTATTTCTTGCGATATTGTGGGCGTATTTACAAGGACAGCGTTAAATTTATCGTCGTTTTAGCGTTAGGAAAGTGCCGTTAAATCAGCCATAATGACCTTAACAATATGCTTTTGAGAATTAGTGAGAATTCCAATAGAAGCCCAGGTTTACAGCAGAACATTTTAACGCTGTCCTGTAAATATGCCCATTGCAGATTCCTAATTTTACAGTAAAAAAAAATATCACCTACTATTCATTTTTTTTCTTCCTCAGGATCCCATCCCATGGGATACAACATTGGGGACAGTGGGTGGAGGCCTAATGTCCCAACGGTCCCAGTCAGCTCCCTGCGTCCTTCTGAAGCTGCCATTACTTTTGCACACGGCGGCCTGCTAATATGCAGCTCCCCGTGGGGAAAAGTATTCTGCTTTGCATTTTAAAAAAGAGAGTAGGTTTTCGTGTTCTCTCTTTCAAAATGCAAACCAAGGGGCATATTATAAAGGAACGGTGTTAAAATTATCACCGGTTTAGCAGCAGAAAGCTGCCGCTAAAGCGGTGATAATGGGCTTGATAATATGCAGTTGGGAATTCCAATAGAAGCCCATGTTCGAGTGTTAACATCGGCTTCTATTGGAATTCTCTACGGCATATTATCAAGCCCATTATCGTCGCTTTAGCAGCAGTTTCCTGCTGCTAAAAAGGCGATAATTTTAACGCAGTTTCTTGATAATATGCCCCCAAGTTTGCTGTGGCAGGGCAAGGCATGAAGTATTTAGTGAAGTTCATTGTGAATCGTGAAGCAACACTGTCTAATTGTGATCGATAAAGAATTAGAAGAGTTGTGTACTTCTTTTGCTTGTAATGTACATAGGGGCAGACTTACAAGTCCCTTGCGCCAGTATTTAATCACTTTTAACATGGGAAAAGTAACGCGAAAGTGGTGCAAGGGGCTTGTAAATATGCTACACAGTGTTCTGTTGTCTTAGTTTGGTTTCCCGTCTGTCATGTAAAGGATCCTGAGTAAATATAACGTGTTCTGTACAGTCAGCACCTTTCAACCCTACCCCCAAACTGCTTACTGCCTGTTACCATAGTAACAGTTCATGGAACACTTAAGTGAGCACACAGGTCACAAGTTCACCAGACAATGTTGCTAATCCAAACACTTACTGTGCTGGAGTTTTAAAAATTTTCCATAGGAACCGTTAATCGCAGCTACAGACTCCGGTAAAGAGCTGGTAAAGAGTTAGCCTCAGTATTATACTTAATTTGCACTTTAATTGTTTCATCTTCTCTAAGCATCTGATTATCACAATAAATAATAGTGAAATGTTGTCAGAAAAAGAAGAAGTATACACTTTCTTTTTAATTAACTTTTATTGCAACAAAAATAAGTAACTAGAAATGTAACTTTAGGTTAACATTATAAAAAATAAGTAGAAACATAACTTTAACATAACAATATAATAAACTAAATGTGAGATGGACTCCAATGGAAGGAGGTTAGGTAATCTGCAAAACAAAAATGAAAATACGTGTTTTATTAGATCAATGTGACTGAATGAGGTCAAAGATCACAAATTAAGGTAAGACTTGGCAATATTTTGTTATTTGAATGTCTGCAGTGTGCCTGTTGCATCCCACCCCTCTTATAGGCTCGGGATGAAGAAGTGTCTGTAGGAAAGTGCCTACTGCGCAGATTTACAGTATGGACCAACAGGTCTTTAAAATGATTCAGAGATGAGACAGAATTAGGTGAGAGATCACGTCATTATGTTGGACAATATTGTTTATCTCCAACGCATTTAATTGGAGGCTTTGTGTATCTAGGCCACTCTGCTTGTGTAAACACTGTGTCAAACAGAGTTTACAACTTGAAGTGTGCTTTATTTCTACACTGCAGTCTGTATTAAATTCAGTCTTGATTTATTTATCTGCAGAGTTGACAGCTGCGTCCATAACTTTAAAAGAGAAATAGAAACAATGTAAGAGAGAGGGAGAGAGAGTAAAAGAGAAAAAAACGACATTGAAAGTGTGAGAGAGAGAAAGTAATAGTTGGAGCAGAAGAGGTAGTGTTAATACTGGAGAAAATCTTCGTAACTCACCTTTTTGCCTCCGTTGTGTGTCCAAGCATGTGCTGGATCATAGTGCACCCTCAAATTTAGTGATCTGAAAGATAGTATAAAGTTAGTAATAGCAGAGTACATGCAACTGCACAAGTATATTTCTGCTTTATGCCTTTGGACACTAAGGATACTGTATTACATCCACTTTCACTACAAGGTGGTGTCTATGCGCTCTTTTTCTACCAGAGTACTACAAACCATGCACTCCCACTGCATAGCGGTGAGTTCTCATTACTGCGTACCCAGACTGTTGCACCCCATTGACTCCCAGAGTCCGGAGTTGAGATCCTTTTCTTGCGCACTCAGACTGTTTCAACGTATCCATTCTCACTGCCTGGAGGTAATTGTACATTCCTACACGGTCAAGCTGCTGCACAGTACCCACTCTCACTGGCCACAGGTGACTTCTTGTTGCTTCGGAAACAAGCTTGTTTGCTCACCTTGTGCCATTGCTGGGATTCAAAGAGGGTCCACCACATGTCAAAGCAACCTTTTCAGGCATTGTTATGATGGGCACGCATCATCGCAGAGTCCTCAAACGTTGAGCTTTGGAGTGTTGGGGGGAACGCCAATTTGTGAAACACACCTGTAATCGTGTGGGTATGGTGAACCGGAATAACAGGCGTGGAGGCCGTATGTAGAGGGCGATGTCTCTTTTATTATATGGTACAACAGCTCAATCCGGCAAGGTGGAAGGATTAGATGTTGACTCTTCTCCGGGAAATGTAGAAGGAATGGGTGTTCGGATCTTCTTCTGATGATACACCGGGAGGTCTGGTCTCGGGAGAGCTGCTCGGATGTCGTCCTTGGAGGTTATAGGGAGTAGAGAAACAGAAAAAAGGGGTATTAGTCCAGCTGGACAGGGATGATCGGGTACCGAAACCGACACCAAGGGGGTGTGTGGAAATAGAATCGAACGTGAGGAAGGTAGAGGTTTGGGTATGATACAGGAGGTTAAGAGTTGAAAGACGGGAGGGTGTTTAGGTGAGGGTTCATGGACAGGTATTTACACTAGTGATCAAGTGAAAGCTCCAACGATGCTATACAGACTAGATTTACAGTGCGCCTACGTTCCCAGTGAGACAGTTACTATGTACAATGCACGGAAGGTGCTAGAGAGTACGTTATCTAGGTTCTGGTACTCACATGCGCCGCTGCAACTCTTCCCCGAGTTGCGACCACTCCCCAGCCACCTCCTGTGGACTCCACCAGTCTTCACTCCACACGTCTTCCTCCTCGTCTTGGACCGCCGTCTCCTGTGCTGTGTTCGTCCAAGCCTCCTGCCACGAGTTCACCCTATTGCACACCTCTTTCTCTTCAGCGCCGTCGTTTGCGGTTTCAGACTCCGGGATTAGGGCGGAACTTCCGAGGTCATGATGAAGTTCTTCCGGTCCTACTCCGATTTTGATTGGTTCCTGCAACGAAGGACAGAGGGGTGGAGTCCAGGTTGTCAAGGACGCTTCAGGGTCGGGTTACGGGAAAGGGGATCGTCCTGGATGACGCTGTATCAGAGAGGTAGGGGAGGGCGCCGTATCACAACACCCTGTTAGATAAAAAGGAAGATAAGATTATGCATCATTTCTTTATGAAAGGGGATAGGAAGTGAGAGAGGGACTGAAAAGAATATTTGCAGCTCATCTTTCTGTCACCAGTGTGTCTTCCACCACATGCTTGGACATAGTGCACCCTGAAGCTCTATATCTAAAAGATGCTAAAAGAAAGATGTTATGGTTGGTAATTGTCACTATCTTTATGTGGAGTAGAATGACATCGCTCTTTCACACACCTTCTCTCCCACATTAAGAATACAACTATTTGTACAGTTCCAACTTTTTTAATGGGCTTAGATTTATGAAGAATTAGTAGAGTAGTAATGTTGAGAAAGCAAGTGGTGCGCAGTGATACACGTGGTTTCAATTATCAGGAGCGACGGACATTTGACCGACTATAAAAACTTTCCTACTATTGGAAAAAATATATAAAAATGCAATAAGATACAGTATATGGAACTGAATATGCCTAAATCGATGCGTCGCCTTTTTGTATCCAGTCTGCTGCACCCAGTCTACTCCCTCCCCTGCGCACCCAGGCCTCACTGCTCACCTTTTCGTGGACAGGGAATGTTCTACATAATGCAGTCCCGCTCTGCCACCATGAATTCTCAGATTTGGTGCTGAGTCTTGATATCACTATGGCAAAGGACATTCTCGTGCACCTATCTTCATTGCAGGTTCCTCACCCGTTCAGTCCTTACAGTACGACTAACTCAGTGACCAAAGAGGCAACAAACGTGGTAGTGGGCTCCCCTGTTCGGTAGTTCAGGCCTACATGAAGTGTCCGAACCACTAGGACGGGCCATCACAGCTCTTGTGATGGGAGCAACTATAAAATGGCGTAGAGCAAGTGCGCCAGTCTTTTTTATTGGTAGGGTCACAAGTGTAGTGACGCATGTGCTGGATGGATGTGGTGTGGGTGTATACCAGCCATGAGGGAGAGTGTGTGTGCCGTTCTGACAACTAGACCTGGAAGTAAGAGATCACTACAATGGAAATCTGGGCCATGTAGCGTTGTTGTGTTTTCCTGGTAGCGTAAGCAGAGTGGGCTGGCCTGAAGTATGCCAGTGCTGTGCAAGGCTGTGAATGATGACTCCGGAGCTATGGGCGTGGTTCCGTCGTGAGCTATATGAGAACTCATCTGATTCAGGTGTCCGTGTTGTAATGCTGCCATCACCCAGGTCTTAACCGCAAATGTGTCATTATGTCTGTAAAGTCCAACAACATGGCAACATGGATGGTACGGGGTATCACTGATACTATATTCATCCATAGTTGCACACATGAAAGATGGTTGGCCTTACGCATTTCTCCGAATATGAATGTTTGTTGTACATTCAGTGGAGTGTTGCAGCTGTAATATTACAGGGATGTGAAATCTTTAGGTTGCAGTTTTTGGGACATGAAGGGCAGTTAATATATATATGTATGTTGTCATTCAGGTATACTGTCGAACTTGGTGCTGGAAATCAGTGATGGAGGCGCGTCCACATCCTGTTATTGTAGAGAAATGACGTAATCTACACATGCCTGAAAACGTACTGTAAATACGGTGCGCATGTAAATTGCTGATATAGTTTTGCCTCAACTTCACGCTATATAAATATGCTTAAAAAAAGAAGAAATAGCACACACTTATAAATTTACTATACACTTTCTTTGCAGTATTGTAATTATCCAGTTTGTATGTTCATATTTGTAGAATGAGCGAGAGAAAGTTGTATAATCAAAGTTTTTGTTACTGGCAGAGGTAAGATGGTTGCATATGGTGTTTACAATACAATATAATGTGGTAGGGAGTAGGAACAGCATTTTACAAACATAATAAATACTCAGACCGACATAGATAGTTGAAGTGGGTACGAGCATTTGTGCTCAACTCCATTTTATTACGTTGCTGTTGGTAACAAGTAGTAATCATAATATCATACACAGATATTCAATCACAAACAGTTTATGACTTCTGCTGTACAAAGGTAGAAGCACTATATGTGAAATAATACACAGGAGATTCTATCGTAAAGGGTTCATGAGTTGTGGTGCACAGAGGTAAGGGTGGTTTGTGTGGAGCCTGCGATGATGCGTGGTTCAGGCAGACCACCCTAGTAAGAATGTCTTTTGACTACTGATTTTTGCCTTAATAAGGCCACGTGGTGATTATCTATGGTGTACTGAGTTAGTGGTACGTCTGGTGTTTAGTGTGCCCTCACCCTGGGATGATGCGTGGTCTGAACGGGCTGCACTCAAAGCATTGACTGTTGTATACTGAACTGCATACTGTATAAATTTTGAGAAAAAAAATAGCCTCACTTTTAACATGGGAAAAGTGACACAAAGTGGCACAAGGGGATTGTAAATCTGCCCCTTGGTATTGCCGGTGGTGCAGGTACATTTTGGCACAGTATTATACATTCTTTGTAAGCATAGTTCCTAGGATGCAGGAATTGAATGTGCTTGCGCATACTAGCAGGGCCACAGGAGGATTTTTTGTCTCTGCCTTAAATAAATCGTGGCTAAATTCAATGCTGTTTGTAGTATAGATGCAAAGCTGAATTAAAGTTGTGAACCGTACTGCAGTGTCCATGGAACGCAATAGTTAACACAGTTATAGAAAAATGCTTTTTTCACTTATTTTAACAAAATCTGAATAACTGCAGTATAATTGTCTCTGCATTAAGTAAATCAAGGCTGAATTCCCTACTGTCTGTAGTGTAGATGCAAAGCTGAATTCAAGTTGTAAACCCAGCTGTCCGCAGTGTTGATCTTAGACTGGATTGCATCATGTTTAATCACAATTGAAATAACAGATGAAACATGTATGGAATACATTGTCGAAATATGTATGTTTCAGGGACATTATAGTTCAAATTGTGACCTGTGCTGTCTGCAGTGTAGACTGTCATTAGGTGTGCCTTTGCACTTGCAGCGTGAATTTTATTATTCAACTAAATCTAAGTGATATAAAAGAAGTTTTTGAAGGAAGACTACTAAAGGGATATTGCGTAGGTTTGATAGGTGTTATACTTAGTTTGGTTTGCACTGAGTTAGTGGCACCTGAATCAACAAGGTTCTGTGGAGACTGCGATGATGCGAGGTCCGTGCAGGCTATAATGATAGTAATGTTAATTGTCTTGTGAATTCTGTCTTAGTAAGGCTACGTGGCGATGATTTTTGGTGCATTGAGTTAGTAGGATCTTTGGCGCTTAGCGTGCATGTAACCTGCAATGATGGGTGGTTGGGGAAGGGGGGAGGCACAGCAAATGGAGTAATGTCTTTTGTCGATTTAATTCTGCCTGAATTTTATTTAAAAGTGACAGTATGCCTGACCGTGACATAAAACTGTTCACTCTTCTTTGCGATGATTTATGGTGTATTGAGTTAGTAGTATCTTTTGCGCTGAGCTTGTACGTAGCCTGCGATTATGCGTGGTACAAGGGGGCCGCACTTGAAACAATGTTTTTTGCCTAGTGAATTCTGACTTTATAAGGCCACGGGGAGATGACTTGTAGTGCAGTTAGTTAGTGGTACCTGAATAACTCAGCGTGTATGCACCCTGCGATGATTCGTGGTTCAGGCAAGTCGCACTGGTACAATGTCTCTTGCGTTCTGGAATGCGTCATGTGCAATCGCCATTCCACCTGAATTATGAGCCCTCAGAAAGTAGATCGAAGGCAGTAGTCAGCACAGACATTGAGGAATGTTTTTTGTCACATTGTTTAACAAAATCTGAGGACATAGAGTACAATTGTCTCTGCCTTAAATAAATCAAGGCTAAATTCAATGCTGTCAGTAGTGTAGATCCAAAGCTGAATTCAAGTTGTGAACCCTGCTGTCCGCAGTGTATATTGAAGGCAGTAGTTGACACAGACTTAGAGGAATGCTTTTTTGTCACATACTTTAAAAAAATCTGAGGACACTGTACAATTGTCTCTACCTTAAATAAATCGAGACTGAATTCAATGTTGTCTGTAGTGCTGATGCGCAACTGGTATCAAGTAGTGAGCTCTGTTGATCACAGTTTACATTTGAAGGCAGTAGTCAGTACAGACATTGAGGAATGTTTTTGGTTGCATCCTTTAACAAAACTGCCTCTGCCTTCCATAAATCAAGGCTAAATTCAAGGCTGTCCTTAGTGTAGATGCAATGCTGAATTCAAGCTGTGAACCCTGCTGTCCGCAGTGTAAATGTAAGACAGTAGTCATCAGAAACATCGAGGAATGCTTTTGTCACTTACTTTAAGAAAATCTGAGGACTGAGTACAATTGTCTCTGCCTTAAATAAATCGAGACTGAATTCTATGTTGTCTGTAGTGCTGGTATCAAGTTGTAAACTCTACTGACCGCACTGTACATCGAAGGCAGTACTCAGCACAGATGTCGACAAATAATTTTTGTCACTTATTTTAACAAAGTCTGAGGACATTGAATACAATTGTCCCTGCCTTACATGAATCAAGGCTAACTTCAATGCCGTCTGTAGTATAGATGCAAAGCTGAATTCAAGTTGTGAACCCTGCTGTCAGCAGTGTAGATCGAAGGCAGTAGTCGATACAGACATAAGTCTGTGGTGCTGTGGCGCTGAGTTCGCAATGGGCCTGTATCGAGGAGGCATGTGGTCATGGCAGCAGCCACGTGGGCGGGTGAGGACCTTCGCTGTGGCAGAGTCTTTTCTCTTTGCAGAAGTGGACAACATTCATTTCCAGTTTAACAATGACATTTACCATCAACAACGGGGTGTCGCGATGGGGTAGTGCTTCTCCCCCAGCTATTCATGGTTACATGTTGGCTGGTGGGAGGAGCACGTGCTTCATAAAACTCATCGCCAGTGGTTACCACATCTAGCCTACTACTGGCGTTTCATTGATTACATCTGTGTCATTTGGAAGGGTTCGCAGGAATTAGCCCAGGCATTTGTCAATGAAATCAACAACAATGACCCGGAATTTAAGATTTACTGCCTTAATTTCATCTAACTCGGCTGAGTTCTAGATGTACATTTATATATTGAACAGGGCTCATTACACACTAAGCTCCATAGGAAGACCACGTCTGGGAATTCTATCCTCCACACCCGTAGTGCCCATCCATCACACACCATCAACAGTATACCCTTTGGCGAATTCATTCGCATTAAGCGAATTTGCAGTGATGCTGAGTCAGTTCAGAGATTCCTTCAACGCGGCTACAAGTTAGATCTCTTGAACCGCACTCTCTCTAAGGCTGCTTTACGTCCAAGGGATGATTTCTTATCACCACTTTCTGTTCACAGGAACGGAGAATTAGACGGCTGATTAATGCCGAGTGGCCAATTGTCCTCACGGATGTGATCTTAGGCCCAATTATGCCAAAGCTACCGGCCATAACCTTCAGGAGGGCACCCTCCATGAAGGATGTACTAGACAGAACAATGCCTGAATTAACACCCAACGTACTTGGCTTTCAAAGACAGGCTTTTTCAAGTGCACGTCATGTCGTGCGTGCACTTTTGCTACGAATGGCACGCATTTTAAATCAGCGTTCAGTGATAGACCCATCGCCATCAATAAATATTTAATCTGCCGTAGTGAGTTTATGGTCTAAAAACTGATGTGCAGATGTAATCTAGAGTACATCGGCAGCACAAAATTGCCAGTGAATCAACGCATTCTGCAACACATACGAGCCATAGTGAATTTGGATAACAACTATCCAGTGGCTCGCCATTTCAGAGCTGTACATGATAACAAACTCAAAGATCTACAATACACACTTTTGGGTTCGGTCCCTAACCCCGGACGGGGCGGAGACCGTGAAAAACTTCTGAGGCAAAAGGAAACATACTTTATTCTGTTGCTAGACACGAGGGCACCTAATGGTCTGAATACCATTAATAAACTGCACAATTTTTTGTAAATTTAATAATCTTTTGTAAATTTGGCTTTTCTTATTCTCTCTGTTTAATTTCCGGAGTGTATCTTTGATAATGTAGTGTGACAAATAGGCATAGCTGTTGTACAGACTGTATCTAGTTAATGTAAATAGTTGGGGTTTCATTGCTGAGCCTCTACCAAGACCATAGTTTGTATTTTATTATCATATTTTTTGCCCTTATTAGGCACTAGCACTTTAGTAGATATTGCATGTAGCCGCCTACATTTTGAGAATTAATTCATTTAACTGTATTGAAATGTTTGGAAGTAATGGTTTGATCTCTACAGTGCACCAGCACTTTAATATTCTATCTGGATTTTTTACAGCACAGTATATTCTAACTTTTATGAAGTTCTGCATTTGCACTTTATTTCTGCTGACAGATATTATAATGTAAAGTTTTTTGAAGTATTTGATAAGTAATAGGCACTCGCCAAAATGTGTTAACAATTTCACGTGTCAATGAGATCAACTCAAGATAGGCAAATATAGTTACTTCCTGTATATTGCACTTCCTCATGTTGTCGTTATGTTTTCTTGCTACTATGCTTTTCTTACACTTTTGCCTTTTGTCCCTATATTTTTTGGGGGAAATAGGGCTTTTAATGGACTTTAAATTCACTCACCTGCTTTTGGCGCGTCATGTGACCAAGCTCCATTCGCGGAGCGAAACCCGTCAGGGAGAGCACTTGCTCTATGACTTTTCAATAAATCTTCCACTGCTGACACGATCTAAGTGTTGATGGCATCTTATTGAAGAAATTAACTGCTAAAGGGGAAGAGAGGTCCGCACCTGCTTAGGTCCGTGTGAATGGCGGACAGGATCGCTTTTGATATATATATATATATATATATATATATATATATATATATATATATATATATATATATATATATATATATATATATATATATATATATTACCTGCTGGCGGTCGCCAGTAGGTATATATAGTAAGGATTTATTCTCTATGGAACTTTTGAAAATTCTATGTCTAATAACTTTGGCGTTTGTGGACAGGAATCGGCTGAAATTGTCAGGAAAATGGCACATTTTGTTTCTGAGCATCCCCTGAAAATTTGGGGGGGTTTCGTCAAGGGGGGGCCGAGAAAAAAGGGGGGTCCCAAAACGCGTTTTTCCCATTCATTTTTCCATAGGGCGTTTGGCCTCACTTTTAGCTCGAACGGCTGAATGGATTTACACAAAACTTGGCAAAATTGTAGGGACTGTTAGCCCGATGTACCTTTGCTGGGTCTCAATATATGTGCTCCAGTTTATTTGGAGAAATTAACGTTTAAAAAACAGATATATCTGTGACAGCGTCCCGGATAGCGCTCCAGATCGCGTACTTTTCGCGTAACGGAGCTTTGCGAAGCAAAGCTGATTGGCTCTCCGGTGTCTGTCAACATTCTAAACAGTCCGGTGCGGCCGCCATCTTGTCTCTCGGTAGGATCGAGAGACAAGAGGAGGAGAAAAACTAAGGGGGAATTTAATGAAAGGGGGCAAGGTAGACTCTTCTTGACCCCCTAGGAATGATGTTGGGGTTATTAAAGGGTCCCGTGGGGCAAATAAAAGAAATTCGATTTTTCGCGGTAGAAGCGCTTCTCGGTTCGCGAACCGGGTCGCAAACTGGTAGCGAAACGGGAATTTTGTCATTTTGTGTTTCGATTTAATTAAATTACAAGATGGAGGAAAAGCAATGTGAGTATTGGGTATAAGGGGGTATGGGAGACGTATCCTGACCCCCTATTTTTTCTGAGGGTGGTTGAGGAGGCTCATATATGTTGATACTTGTCTTCCGGCGGTTGCGCGTGAGCGTTTTTTTTTTTTTTGCAGCTTGACTTCTGTTAACGTTCGATTCGAAGGAAATCAGGAAGTGTTGACCGCCATTTTGACACTGCGAGTAAATATATTGTTAAAAATAATTGTTATAAATTAATTCGTATTGATAAACATTGTGTGCGCCATCTTGCTTTTTTTCCAATGCCACACTTTTGTCGTGCACGGCAGCCATTTTAGATGCCTTGACCAGACCAACTCTCTGCACGCCGCCGATCCTCAGCATGGCTCCCCACCCTCGCAAGCATCTTCCCCACGCACTGGTCACCCCCGCTCTCTGTCTTATGCATGGGCCATAAACCTCCCCCCATCTGCGCTGCTCTTCCCTGAGAATCACACCCTGTGCCCGCCCGACACCACCCTTTCACCCTATTCACTACCGCACCCTCTGACACTCCTCTTCCTCTGTGTCCGATTGTCCAGGCCGGTCCCAGGCTATCACCTAGCCCTGCGGATGTAGTTTATGGCCCCAACTGTAAAGAATCACCCCTGTTCAAAGGAGTTACAGTAGATCAAGGCCCCCACCTCATGAGATCCGTCACACCACACGGGTTCCTACTATCTGATAACGATCCTGTATTGTGATTGGGGAGGGGATTCTCACTGTAAGGGTGTGTGGGACCGAGCCTGAAGCGGAAGATTCCAGGGATGCCTTTTTGTACATCAAAGTCTTCACAATTATGTGTCACATTAAAAATATATAGCACTCCAACAAAGTAGTAGTATTATAACACTTTAATAACTTATAAATATATACAACGCTCCAACAAAGTAAACACGTTTAAAAAAAACTTTTTAAAGAACTATTTACATGACATTGCTTTAACCAGGATAGACAAAGAAATGACACAGTGATGTAAAAGTTTCTGAAAGAAATGCCAAGAACGTCCCATGTGAAAGTGAATTTTATCTGGCAATTTTTTTCTTTTCCTTCTCATGAAAAGAAAGTTAATGCCAGGTTCGTTACCTGCCTCATCTGCCAAAAAAAAACTCTCGAGAGGGACCGAAAAAAAATATAGCTATGGTAATCATACCATGCATCGGCACATGGAGAGGTGGCACCCTCTTAATTATTCTAAAGCACAACTTCGAGATTTGGTGGATAATCCCCGACCGGCAAAAACATCCACCAATGACTTAGCAATAAGTGAGTCAGAGGCAAGGGAAATGGTCCCAAATCTGTAAAAGAACTTTAGGCAGATGAGATTGACTTGTGTAGCATGTGGAAAATTAATTTCATGCGGAGAGATGAGTATTACTTTAATAAATAGATCATATGAAAATCATCAATGTCCAAAACGTCCTAGAAAGTAATTTTTGTCATTTTTGAGGAAGAGAGATAACCTACAGTGGTACGGGGTCGTTTTCGTTCGTACTAGGGGGGCCAGGTGACATTCGTTCGGGGTGGCTTAGGGGCATTTAAAACAACTTCCCTGATACAGGTAGCATATAAAGTAGAGGCTAAATACCAGGATCTTTATTGATTGCTTTATGCTGTACAAAAATGAAAAACACATACAACAAACCTGGACCATTCATATTTTCAATGTTTCTGCGTACTATACTTTTTAACCCTTAACTAATTGAGCTGCTTCATTTCACCTGCTTTTTTAAAAAAAAAAAAAAAAAACGGAAGCAGTGGCCATTTATTCGAAACTTACCAATCTACGCGTTACAACTATGTTTGCTTTTTCAAAAACCTTTAATAAAAATGTTGGTGCCCAAATACGGGCCTACAACCCCGTGGGCCGGCCACGGAGCAGGCTGGAACTGTAAATGGGGGGGGGGGGTATTTATTTGTGGAAAACATAACAGAGAGTCAGTGGTCATTGATTTCATAGTAAAAAGTGCGACAAGTGCAACAAAATCATATCGATAATTCATTGTGAGCAAGTACCAAAAGTGTCGACAATTCGAACCTTCAATAATAAATACAGTAATCAATGATGCATTAGAACTTAATATCAATTCATTGTTTGAACGTGTAATCAGTACCCGTCCCATGTCAATTCATTGTTCGAACGTATAATCAATACCCATCCTGGATCAATTCATTGTCCGAACATATAATCAGTCTTATTCCATATCAATTCATGTGCTAAAAACTGCATACATATCTCATGATATCAAGGCTGAGCAATCGGGGCACAACAAGGAGTTGAGAGTTTCATTTGTACCGGCGCTATTTTGGGTGAGGTCAGGAAGGTCCAAGTATAGTCAAAATGTCTCCACCAACTCGTGGTTGGACCGGGACCTCTTTCGGCAGTCCAAAAGTTTTCGTTGAAGGGTAGCAGAGGGGACTGCCGACATGAACCATCAGTCAAAGTGGGGTGGGAGGCAACAATCTCTCCTACCGGGTCATACTGGTGTACCACCGGAACTGATCAAGTTGGTAGTCTTGCAGGATTTTGGTCATTTCAAGACTGAGGCCGGCTCCGGCATGAGCGCGCTGACGTCCCGCGGCTACGTCGTGGTCGTTCCGTGGGTGATCATGGCAGTCATTTCCCATCGGGGGTGTCTGCGGGGGTCGGGGGCCCCCGTGGCTCTTATAGAATCTTCAAAGTTGAGGGGAACGTTTCTGGACGCAGGACTCATTTTATAGTTGAACTCAGAAGCGTCGTTGCACCGGAACAGTGGACGAGACCCCCGCTGGGTGAGCGGAGCATCATTGCCTCGCAATAGTGGACGAGACCTTTTGTTAGGTGAGTGGAGCGTTGGGGGTGCAGCTGAGGGGCCCCCACCTGGGGGGGTGGGAGAAGCTCGTTCGAGCCGCCTCTCCCTCCCAGCGCACCCCACGCCGACACCTGGCATTGATATCCGTGATGTCCGGACCAAGCGATAAGAGGGGGGGGTCGGTGGCATGTGCAAGACATCCCCCCCCAGTGTTGTCGCAGTCATTATTGAAGAAAGAAGAAGATACCGTCGGCCTCGGCTCCTCTCCTGGTGCACCTTATGCGACGACCCTTTTGTTGGGTGAGTGGAGCGTTGGGGGTGCAGCTGAGGGGCCCCCACCGGGGGGGTGGGAGAGGCTCGTTCGCGCCGCCTCTCCCTCCCAGCGCACCCCACGCCGACACCTGGCGTTGATATCCGTGATGTCCGGACCAGGCGATAAGAAGGGGGGGGGGGTCCAAGGCAGAGGCAAGACATCCCCCCGTGGCCTGCAAGGCGGCAGAAGAAGGGAATCGGGAGACCAGTACATTTCGGGCCATCCACGCCACGGCTGATGGCGGTTAGCTGGGCCCCGCCCTGCACGTGTTGAGGCCTCATCTTCCGGATGGGCGTAACCGTGGCCCTGTTGCACTTCGGGAGTGTCCGGAATGGGGGTAGGTATCTGCTGATTTGTATCTATGTCATGTTACCATTAATGGGCGTGGCGGGCGGTGGGACAGACATGCTTGGAGCAGTGGGGGGGTGGCGGAGCCTAGCTACCTCGTGGCTGCCGTAACGTCAAGCTTGGCTTCTTTCACTACTTTTTATGTTTCTTATTTCTAGCGAAGTCAAAAACTCATCAGTGGCCTACTGATTTTGTTCGATTTCTTTCCCTTCCTTTTCAAGTGTGTTTCATGCTAAAGTTTCTGTTTAACAGGATACAGTTATTACTTCGTTTTTTACATATGTCTTCTTTATTAGGGGTACTCTCCGGTTGAGCCAGATGATGTACCTCTAATAAATGGTCCGGGTGGAACTAGTTTCTCAATCAGTGGGGAGTAGATGGGCATGACAGATTACAACGGGGGACAAAGGTCCGCATTACCCACCCTTCACTACTTGCAAAGACTAGACAGAATATTTCTATTCCACGTTATTTGCAAACAGAGAATACCTCAAGAGAACTATTCCTTGAACAATAAATGTCCAGCCAATCAATCAATCAGTGGGGAGAAAAACAGGCATGACGGATTACAACGGGGGACAAAAGTCTGCATTACCTATCCTTCACTATCTGCAAAGGGAGACAGAATATTCCTATTCTTCTCTGTTTGTAGACAGGGAATATCTCAAAGAGCAATAATCGATAAAAAATTAGTAGGATTATAACACTTTAATAACTTATAAATATATACATCGCAACAAAAACAGTAAACACCTTAAAACATTTTTTATTAAAACAGAAGCAAAAATGACAACTAACAGTAGTGATATCCTGGGCGGGTGATGGAACTGGGATTGTTAATGGAAAAAGATCTACAGAGAAAGGTATTGGTGAATTATAC
Organism: Lissotriton vulgaris; assembly: GCF_964263255.1. NCBI lineage: Eukaryota > Metazoa > Chordata > Amphibia > Caudata > Salamandridae > Lissotriton > Lissotriton vulgaris. Next base: position 1,715,019,060 of record NC_141689.1, on the reverse strand, counting down.
TTCTCCGGAAATTTAAAACTCACAAATGTTTTATTTGTGTAATCGTTTCAGGTCAAACGGATTGTGGGACATTGTTCAGAATGGAAGAGTCACCAAAAGGCAAAAAGTTCTGCTTGACCCCGGGAGCCGGCCGCCTATTTCTGGTGTGATCTCAGGCCACACCAGGGCAACAAGACTTGGGGAGGGGGTCGGAGCCAAGCACCTTCTCCGAGTCCGCGCCATCACACCGCCCCTCGGGGGCCTCCGTCAAGCGGTTTAGGGAGGTACCGTATCACATTGTTTTCAAATGCAGTCAGGTCCACAAACGGCCCCCACTTACTTTGAGAATAGTGAAGCTGCAGCAGGTGCAAATAAGCTTTAGACAGTGTTACAAGCGCTGCTCAGAACTCTGAACTATGGCACCCAACATCCAGGACTTATGCAATTTGTGCAAGGCAGTGACATCGAAGCAACTCAGGGACCAAAACCATGAACGTACACTCATGTATGAAAATCTTACTATTGATGCTTGACTGAGGCCAAGGAGATCAGAGTGCATGAGTCTCATGCTCGATCGATTGAGCTAGCCGGATCAGGCAACTAAAAGTATAAAATAGTTATGTAAATAGTTATTTAATAAAATGTTTTACCCTGTTACTTTGCTGGTGTGTTGTATATATTTATAATATTTGCATAGGGTTTGTCGTTATTTTGGGGGGGGTGGGTGGCGGAGCCGAGCTGTCTTGCAGCCATCATCGTGTGGAGCTCAGTTCATCTCACTAGTTTCGTATTTCTTATGAGGGGTTGTTCTTAATGTTTCTATTTTAGCGAGGTCAAAAAGAGATCCCATTAGTGGCCTACTGATTTTGCTCGATTCCTTTTGTTTTTTTAAACGATTTTTCACTATCTGCAAAGACTAAACAGAGTATTGCGACTCTGTGCTTGTTTGTAAATAGAGAATGAACCAAAGAGAACCAATTCTAAAACAGTAAATGCTTGGATAACAATCAATCAAATGGAGAGAGAAGCAGGCACGACGGATTACAACGGGGGCAAAGGCCTGCGTTAACTACCCTTCACTATCTGCAAAGAGAGAGTACTCCTAAGAGAAAAGCGGGGGGGGGTGAGGGGGGCAGCGTTCAAAGCACATCAGCGTGCATAAACACGAAAATGTTTTTACCTATCACGTACTTGACATTTGACAGCTTTTGATATTTGCTATTAAAAAACCATTGAAATTCACTGAAAAAACCATAGGTTATAGACCATATATAGTTAGGAATTAGCATTTACAAAACCTAGAAAATTCACTGAAAAAACCATAGGTTATAGACCATATATAGTTAGGAATTAGTATTTACAAAACCTTAATTTACTCGCACAAAACCATAGAAATTCGAATATATAGTTAGTTGCAATAACTATATATCGCGCACCCGCAATCCACTGCTGATGATGTCACATATTACATCATTCATGACATGGTCAGTGACATCACTGATGACATCACTGATGACATCTCAAATGACATCACTGATGACATCTCAAATGACATCACTGATGACATCACTGATGACATCTCAAATGACATCACTGATGACATCACTGATAACATCTCATTTGACATTACTGATCACATCACTGATGATATCATTCATGTGATAATACGATGAACCTCTTCAGACTCTAATATAACCTTAGATACAATCAGTGTAAACAGACACTCACAGACTGTCACTCATCCATGGAGTTACTCACACACCTAGTCAGTCATGCAAAGAATCAATCACACCTCCATTTCCTCAACTATACAGGTATACACACCTTACTTAATCAAACATATACTAACACATATTTACTCTCTTATACAATCACTAATACAAGTTCACAATGATCCATACAGCCACTCACACATTCACTGGCTCTTATGCACAGTTATTTATATATGTCAACTCTTACATGTACTGTGTTTTACATATGTACTTACTTTGACATGTAGCACTGAGAAATCCAATCACTCACCAATACACTCATGCAGACAGTCATCCGCCCATACAGCTGTTTATACATGCACTTTTGAACACATACATCTACTAAATCAACTGCTCACACATCTATGCACAGAGTCACATACCTCCCAGCCACCCCCACACACACACTCACTCTCCCATACAAATATTTGGGCAACCAATCAATAACCCATATAGTTACTCATATAGCTACTGATCAACACATGCAGCAGTTTACAGAACTACAGAAATAATGATGCACAAATTAAGACAGTTTAGTCACTAACCCATGCACTCAGTGAGACACATTTAATCATTCTCTCATACAGTCAGTCATGCACCTACTAAATCCTTCATCCAAACACTTATACATCCACTCATTCTTCAATATGTAAGACATATTTTAACTTTACAGAAACATACAGTCACTGGATGATGTCATCAGTGATGTCATCAGTGATGTCACTGACCATGTCATGAATGATGTAATATGTCACATCATCAGCAGTGGATTGCGGGTGCGCGATATATAGTTATTGCCACTAACTATATATTCGAATTTCTACGGTTTTGAGCGAGTAAATTAAGGTTTTGTAAATGCTAATTCCTAACTATATATGGTCTATAACCTATGGTTTTTTCAGTGAATTTTCTAGGTTTTGTAAATGCTAATTCCTAACTATATATGGTCTATAACCTATGGTTTTTTCAGTGAATATATATATATATATATATATATATATATATATATATATATATATATATATATATATTTCTCACCACGTTCTCCTCTTTCAAAGTACGTAGACGACACACCAGGAGTTTTATTGTTATAAAGATCATTATCTGCAATCCATGCCCACTGGGGCTTTATTGCAATTATCCCCATATCACATTCTTAAACGACAACTGCTTTCTATCAGGCATGTTGTTAATTATATGGGCCATAAGTAAAGAAAAACACAGATCAATCCGATAACAAAAATAATCTTTTGCAATCTGTTTGTAAATTGTCATGCCAATGAGATTATTGTGATTAATTCAAACAGTGCAGTCAGACCACGTAAAGAAAGCACAATCATCACACTATGCCCACTTGGGCGGTATTCCAGTCATCCATAAACAGCCAATCATGTAATTCCAACATTGTCACATGGCGCAAAGAGAGAATTTAATTACCTTTATTTTTCTCTATAATTTGTGTTATACTAAAAGACTTATTTTGGTTAACATTGTGAATAATATGGGATCTAAATGTTGCTAATTCCCGTTCCAAAATGTCCCCCACACTGTGCACGAATGGTGAGTTTGGAGTAGTCCTACCTCTATGATGATGGCTAAACAATGTAAAAGGACTTTGTTTTTGAAACCTCGGCAAACGTGAACAAGCCGTGAGGTGAAACGCGTTGTTTGCTTTCCTTTGCTGTCAATAAACTTCCACATCACAGCAAACTCCTGGTGTGTCGTCTACGTACTTTGAAAGAGGAGAACGTGGTGAGAAATATTTGGGTTTCCGGGACCCCAGAGGCGACCCACTCGTGAGCGGGTACTAGCGTGTACCGGATTTCTGTGCCTGCATATATATATATATATATATATATATACAGAAACCTCCAGACGAACTGTAGGATTAGACCACACGGGGAAATACCGGAGAAACCTTTATTTGGAAAAGCAGGTAGGCATAATGCATTTCGACACCAACGTCTTCTTCAGATGCCACTGCTGCACTGCACACCAGTCACATAGCTCCACTTTTGAATTCCTCTGCAGAACTCCCATTGTAGATAGGAAGCACCTCCCATGTCATGTGACCGCTCACCTGCTGTAGTGCTGGTTGTCCTACAGCACCCAAAATGCATCATTTTCTGGGTAGGTGCTGTGTGGGGAATGACTAATGGTAGTCCTTTTGGTTTAAGTGCCCTGAAGAGCAGGGAATACTGATGCGGGTGCACTGTCCGTCCTCGTGCTTCCCTGGGTCCCCGCATACGCCATCACCTGCCACAGCGCAAGGTCCTCGAGTCTTAGGCCGGCACAATGTCCAAAACCTGTCCGTGCAGTCATGTACTGCCTACTGGCAGTTAGCTCAAAGCGCTCTGGGCTTGAAAGGTGGGGTTGAAGTAATCCGATAACTCGGGTGCAAAAGAAAAACTGCTCACGCAGACGCCAGAAAAACTTCAACCTCTAGATAGACAGGACCTCTTGAAGCACCTCTGGCTGACGCTGAAAATGTGTGCAGAAACCTCCATACGAACTGTAGGAAGAGGCGACGCGGGTAAATACCAGAGAAACCTTTATGTGGACAAGCAGGTAGGCATAATGAATTTCGACACCAACGTCTTCTTCAGATGCCACTGCTGCACTGCACACCAGTCACATAGCTCCGCTTTTGAATGCCTCTGCAGACCTCCCATTGTAGATAGGAAGCACCTCCCATGTCATGTGACCGCTCACCTGCCGTAGTGCTGGTTGTCCTACAGCACCCAGAATGCATCATTTTCTGGGTAGGAGCTGCGTGGGGAATGACAAATGGTAGTCCTTGTGGTTTATGTGTGCTGCAGAGCGGGGCATAATGATGCGGGTGCACTGTCAGTCCTGGGGCTTCCCTGGGTCCCCGCATACGTCATCACCTGCTACAGCGCAAGGTCCTCGAGTCTTAGGCCGGCACAATGCCCAAAACCTGTCCGTGCAGTCTGGTACTGCCTACTGGCAGTTAGCTCAAAGCGCCTTCGGCTGGAAAGGTGGGGTTGAAGTAATCCGATAACTCGGATGCAAAAGAAAAACTGCTCACGCAGACGCCAGAAAAACTTCAACCTCTAGATAGACAGGACCTCTTGAAGCGCCTCTGGCTGACGCTGAAAATGTGTGCAGAAACCTCCAGACGAACTGTAGAAAGAGGCCACGCGGGGAAATACCGGAGAAACCTTTATTTGGACAAGCAGGTAGGCATAATGCATTTCGACACCAGCGTCTTCTTCAGATGCCACTGCTGCACTGCACACCAGTCACATAGCTCTGCTTTTAAATGCCTCTGCAGACCTCCCATTGTAGATAGGATGCACCTCCCCTGTCATGTGACCGCTCACCTGCCGTAGTGCTGGTTGTCCTACAGCACCCAGAATGCATCATTTTCTGGGTAGGTGCTGCGTGGGGAATGACTAATGGTAGTCCATGTGGTTTACGTGCGCTGCAGAGCTTCATACTGATGCGGGTGCACTGTCAGTCCTCGGGCTTTCCTAGGTCCCTGCATACGTCATCACCTGCCACAGCGCAAGGCCCTCGATTCTTAGGTCGGCACAATGTCCAAAACCTGTCCGTGCAGTCACGTACTGCCTACTGGCAGTTAGCTCAAAGCGCCCTGGGCTGGAAAGGTGGGGTTGAAGTAATCTGATAACTCGGGTGCAAAAGAAAAACTGCTCAAGCAGATGCCAGAAAAACTTCAACCTCTAGATAGACAGGACCTCTTGAAGCGCCTCTGGCTGACGCTGAAAATGTGTGCAGAAACCTCCAGACGAACTGTAGAAAGAGGCCACGCGGGGAAATACCGGAGAAACCTTTATTTGGACAAGCAGGTAGGCATAATGCATTTCGACACCAGCGTCTTCTTCAGATGCCACTGCTGCACTGCACACCAGTCACATAGCTCTGCTTTTAAATGCCTCTGCAGACCTCCCATTGTAGATAGGATGCACCTCCCCTGTCATGTGACCGCTCACCTGCCGTAGTGCTGGTTGTCCTACAGCACCCAGAATGCATCATTTTCTGGGTAGGTGCTGCGTGGGGAATGACTAATGGTAGTCCATGTGGTTTACGTACGCTGCAGAGCTTCATACTGATGCGGGTGCACTGTCAGTCCTCGGGCTTTCCTAGGTCCCTGCATACGTCATCACCTGCCACAGCGCAAGGCCCTCGATTCTTAGGTCGGCACAATGTCCAAAACCTGTCCGTGCAGTCACGTACTGCCTACTGGCAGTTAGCTCAAAGCGCCCTGGGCTGGAAAGGTGGGGTTGAAGTAATCTGATAACTCGGGTGCAAAAGAAAAACTGCTCAAGCAGACGCCAGAAAAACTTCAACCTCTAGATAGATGGGGCCTCTTGAAGCGCTTCCGGCTGACGCTGAAAATGTGTGCAGAAACCTCCAGACGAACTGTAGGAAGACGCCACGCGGGGAAATACCGGAGAAACCTTTATTTGGACAAGCAGGTAGGCATAATGCATTTCGACACCAACGTCTTCTTCAGATGCGAATGCTGCACTGCACACCAGTCTCATAGCTCCGCTTTTGAATGCCTCTGCAGACCACATATTGTAGATAGGAAGCATCTCCCCTGTCATGTCACCGCTCACCTGCCGTAGTGCTGGTTGTCCTACAGCACCCAGATTGCATCATTTTCTGGGTAGGTGCTGCGTGGGGAATGACAAATGGTAGTCCTTGTGGTTTATGTGCGCTGCAGAGCGGGGCATAATGATGAGGGTGCACTGTCAGTCCTGGGGCTCCGCTGGGTCCCTGCATACGTCATCATCTGCCACAGCGCAAGTTCCTCGAGTCTTACGCCGGCACAATGTCCAAAACATGTCCGTGCAGTCACGTACTGCCTACTGGCAGTTAGCTCAAAGTGCCCTGGGCTGGAAAGGTCAAGCAGACGCCAGAAAACTTCAACCTCTAGATAGACGGGGCCTCTTGAAGCGCTTCCGGCTGATGCTGAAAATGTGTGCAGAAACCTCCAGACGAACTGTAGGAAGAGGCCACGCGGGGAAATACCGGAGAAACCTTTATTTGGACAAGCAGGTAGGCATAATGCATTTCGACACCAACGTCTTCTTCAGATGCCACTGCTGCACTGCACACCAGTCACATAACTCCGCTTTTGAATGCCTCTGCAGACCTCCCATTGTAGATAGGAAGCACTTCCCATGTCATGTGACCGCTCACCTGCCGTAGTGCTGGTTGTCCTACAGCACCCAGAATGCATAATTTTCTGGGTAGGTGCTGCATGGGGAATGACTAATGGTAGTCCATGTGGTTTACGTGCGCTGCAGAGCGGGGCATACTGATGCGGGTGCACTGTCAGTCCTCGGGCTTCCCTGGGTCCCTGCATACGTCATCACCTGCCACAGCGCAAGGTCCTCAAGTCTTACGCCGGCACAATGTCCAAAACCTGTCCGTGCAGTCAGGTACTGCCTACAGGCAATTAGCTCAAAGTGCCCTGGGCTGGAAAGGTGGGGTTGAAGAAATCCGATAACTCGGGTGCAAAAGAAAAACTGCTCACGCAGACGCCAGAAAAACTTCAACCTCTAGATAGACGGGATCTCTTGAAGCGCCTCTGGCTGACACTGAAAATGTGTGCAGAAACCTCCAGACGAACTGTAGGAAGGGGCCATGCGGGGAAATACCGGAGAAACCTTTATTTGGACAAGCAGGTATGCATAATGCATTTCGACACCAACGTCTTCTTCAGATGCCACTGCTGCACTGCACACCAGTCACATAGCTCTGCTTTTGAATGCCTCTGCAGACCTCCCATTGTAGATAGGAAGCACCTCCCCTGTCATGTGACCGATCACCTGCCGTAGTGCTGGTTGTTCTAAAGCACCCAGAATGCATCATTTTCTGGGTAGGTGCTGCGTGGGAAATGACTAATGGTAGTCCTTGTGGTTTACGTGCCCTGCAGAGCGGGGCATACTGATGCGGGTGCACTGTCAGTCCTCGGGCTTCCCTGGGTCCCCGCATACATCATCACCTGCCATAGCGCAAGGTCTTCGAGTCTTAGGCCGGCACAATGTCCAAAACCTGTCCGTGCAGTCTCGTACTGCCTATTGGCAGTTAGCTCATAGAGCCCTTGGCTGGAAAGGTGGGGTTGAAGTAATCCGATAACTCGGGTGCAAAAGAAAAACTGCTCACACAGACGCCAGAAAAACTTCATCCTCTAGATAGACAGGACCTCTTGAAGCGCCTCTGGCTGACACTGAAAATGTGTGCAGAAACCTCCAGACGAACTGTAGGAAGATGCCACGCGGGGAAATACCGGAGAAACCTTTACTTGGACAAGCAGGTAGGCATAATGCATTTCGACACCAGCGTCTTCTTCAGATGCGAATGCTGCACTGCACACCAGTCACATAGCTCCACTTTTGAATTCCTCTGCAGACCTCCCATTGTAGATAGGAAGAACCTCCCATGTCATGTGACCGCTCACCTGCCGTAGTGCTGGTTGTCCTACAGCACCCAGAATGCATCATTTGCTGGGTAGGTGCTGCGTTGGGAATGACTAATGGTAGTCCATGTGGTTTACGTGCGCTGCAGAGCGGGGCATACTGATGCGGGTGCACTGTCAGTCCTCGGGCTTCCCTGGGTCCTTGCATACATCATCACCTGCTACAGCGCAAGGTCCTCGAGTCTTTGGCCGGCACAATGTCCCAAAAATGTCCGTGCAGTCACGTACTGCCTACTGGCAGTTAGCTCAAAGCGCCCTGCCTGGAAAGGTGGGGTTGAAGTAATCTGATATCTCGGGTGCAAAAGAAAAACTGCTCACGCAGACGCCAGAAAAACTTCAACCTCTAGATAGACGGGGCCTCTTGAATGGCCTCCGGCTTACGCTGAAAATGTGTGCAGAAACCTCCAGACGAACTGTAGGTAGAGGCCACGCGAGGAAATACCGGAGAAACCTTTTTTGGACAAGCAGGTAGGCATAATGCATTTCGACACCAACGTCTTCTTCAGATGCCACTGCTGCACTGCACACCAGTCACATAGCTCCGCTTTTGAATGCCTGTAGATAGGAAGCACCTCCCCTGTCATGTCACCGCTCACCTGCCGTAGTGCTGGTTGTCCTAGAGCACCCAGAATGCATCATTTTCTGGGTAGGTGCTGCGTGAGGATTGACAAATGGTAGTCCTTGTGGTTTATGTGCGCTGCAGAGTGGGGCATACTGATGCGGGTGCACTGTCAGTCCTCGGGCTTCCCTGGGTCCCTGCATACATCATCACCTGCCACAGCGCAAGGTCCTCGAGTCTTACGCCGGCACAATGTCCAAAACCTGTCTGTGCAGTCACGTACTGCCTACTGGCAGTTAGCTCAAAGTGCCCTGGGCTGGAAAGGTGGGGTTGAAGTAATCCGATAACTCGGGTGCAAAAGAAAAACTGCTCACACAGACGCCAGAAAAACTTCAACCTCCAGATAGACGGGATCTCTTGAAGTGCCTCTGGTTGACGCTGAAAATGTGTGCAGAAACCTCCAGACGAACTGTAGGAAGGGGCCACGCGGGGAAATACTGGAGAAACCTTTATTTGGACAAGCAGGTAGGCATAATGCATTTCAACACCAACGTCTTCTTCAGATGCAACTGCTGCACTGCACACCAGTCACATAGCTCCGCTCTTGAATGCCTCTGCAGACCTCCCATTGTAGATAGGAAGCACCTCCCCTGTTATGTGACCACTCAACTGCTGTAGTGCTGGTTGTCCTACAACACCCAGAATGCATAATTTTCTGGGTAGGTGATGTGTGGGAAATGACTAATGGTAGTCCTTGTCGTTTAAGTGCGCTGCAGAGCAGGGCATACTGATGCGGGTGCACTGTCAGTCCTTGGGCTTCCCTGGGTCCCCGCATACGTCATCACCTGCCAAAGATATATATATATATATATATATATATATATATATATATATACATATATTACCTACTGGCAGTCGCCAGTAGGTAGTTATAGTTAGGATTATTTTCAATAGGAAAATCGCAACATTCTATTGGGAATAACTTTGGCGCCGGTTGAGGAATCTGCCTGAAAATTTCCTTGCGGCGCTCCGGTCCTTGCTTGAAAGTCTGGGGGGGATTCGTCAAGTGGGGGCCAAGAAAAAAGGGGGGTCCGAAAATTTGTTTTCCCCATGTTAATTTCCATAGGACGGTCGACCTCACTTTTAGCCCGGACGGCTGAATGGTTTTCCACCAAACTTGGCAAAATTGTAGGGACTGGCAGCCCGATATGCCTTTGCTATGTCTCAAGAAATGTGCTCCAGGATTTTGAGTAATTTAGGTTCAAAAAAATATATATATCTATAAGCGCCCCGGTACGCGCACCAAAAAAAAAAAAAAAATGTTGGCAACATAGGAACCTTGGGTGGAACTATGTTTTGGTGATATTTAACAAGTTAATGGACAATTGTTTTTTGCATTATGAATTAATAGTGACAAACACAATTCATGGTGGTTATCAATCATAAGATGTGAAGTTTTTCAAAAATATGCAATGAATTTGGGTTATAATACACACCATTGGGTGAATTGCAACAGTATGTTTCTTGCCCACTAGAGGGCTTTATCACAGGTTTTCATCGGATAATGGGTGACCAAAAGCAATAATGATATAGATGTTAAAGCGTTCACCAGAGAGCTGTGTTTACATAAACATACAATTCCGTAATCCCCAATTGCAATATGCCCACCAGGGGGCTTTAATTTAATTTAATTTAATTTGCCACTGTGCAACTTATCCTATTATTACCCAAATACAGAATTATATAATAAATTATTATTCTTTGCACAATCACCACCTTTATTAGAAGTTCTAAAATTGGTATGTAATTGTGAAAGCGCAAACTTTTTGTTAAAAGCGATGTCCAAAACACATGAAAAAAATACAATTCCCATTCAACTTCCTGCCGATGGACAGGAAGTGAGATCAGCAGTATTTGTTTGCGGCGGGTTTTTTGTAATATAGGAGGAGTCTGTGACCCTGTACCCTTACCGTGAACAAGCAACAGTGGGTTGCGAAATGCATTGGTATTGTGCTTATATGCTTAAACTATGACCAAATACATTTTGAAACTTGGGAATCAAAAAACCTTTGTGAGGGCGGACTTTCTCTATCGGATGATGGATTTGTGGAATATATATATATATATATATATATATATATATATATATATATATATATATATACACACACACACACACACGCACCCACACACACACAGACACAAACACACACCAGTGTCAGAGATTAATTCAATGATGCTTGCCAATACCTTTGTTTTCCCCAGTGCAATGCCCTACATGACAGCATAACAGATTGTAGTAGGGGATCTGTGGAGGTTTTTAGGCATGGGCACCAAAACCTTTCCCCCAGAGGTCATGGAGCAGACCATGGTGAGTTGTGTGGGACCAACTGACCCACACTGCTCTGGGCATGTTCTCCCAAGTGTCATAGACGTGCAGCAACCACTATGTTGAGAAAACAATGAGCCCTGCTCCCCCTATGGCTTCTGCTTCAGCTACGTGCTCTGTGATCGTTGCATGCCTACATAACAAGCAGCTGTAGCTGCAATATAAGCTTACGTTCTTCATGCTGCTCAAAAGAGGACTGTACTAGCTCCTACTGCAGTACCTAGTGTTCAGAGGCAATAGGAAGCTGTGTTTAGGAGCTGCTGCAGCTGCTGCTCAAACTGATAGCTTACCAAGAGGCCAACCTAGGATTCACTCTTCTCCTCAGATACACTTTATTCTCTCTGCTGCACATCTCTCCTTACATGCCTTCTCTTTTTCTCTTGTTGCTGTTGCTACACTCACTTCAGGCTCCCTTTATGCCCACTAAACACTCGTCTGTCCCGTTTACCTTAAGGCATTCTTTCTCTTTGTTGCTGATCTCCCCAGATATATTCTCGCTTTACTGCAATGTAGAACAATACAAGTTCCTTTACTGGCAAGAAAGGCAGTCAGTTCTGACCACTGTAAACACATAACGTGCTTATTCATTTTATTTATTTATTTATTTAATGAGTTTATATAACGCTGGCTAGACCTGGCGTATCAGAGTGCTTTACATAAGGAAACAGCAAGTCGCAAGTTACAACTTTTCACATAAGTTACAGAATGATTACATAGTCAAGACAGGAGTTACTAGCGAGTGCAAAACTCAAGCCCCAAAAAGCTTATAAATACATGTTCTAGAGAGAATGTTAAATTGGTTATTGTAAGACTTATAACATCCAATTTACCATTTCCTCCAGAGCATGAATTTTCCTTTACATTGTTATTTCCTGCAATGTTGTCTAATGCTCTGTCTCAGTTTTATTTTGTGAGGCAGCACATGCCCTCTCTCCAACATCGCTACCAACTCTATCCACAGACAGTGCCACAGCTGCAACCCTCTTCACTGATCCCTTCTCTACAGCCTTTTTCCTGACATACCCCGTCTTCTTTCTGCTGGCCCTCCCCACTCTAACTAGTATCTCTGCTACTCCCACTCTCCAGATTGATTCTCCCCTCAATGCTGTTCCCATTTTGTACATATATCCTACTTGCTACCCACTCTCCATAGACGGGCTCATTACTGCCCTCCTCTCTACAGATGTTCCATTATTCCCTCCATGGGTTCCCTCTCTCCTGACCCTCTCTTTCCAGATACCATCACTCTTACCCCTCTCTCCACTGACACCCTCTCCCTTCGATTCTGTCCATTCTCACCAGAAAGACAGTCTCTGCTGCTGCTCTCCACACACAACCCTCTCTTTTCTGCCAATCACTCCCCCTATGTGTATCTTACTCTTTAGAGAAACTCCTCTCGTCTCTGCTGCACACTCATTCCAAATATATCTTGCCGCAGCTCCTCTCTTCACTCATACTCCATCTCTTCTCTGATTCCCAGTTCATTACAGATGTCCCTCTCATTCCTCCTGCATCTACCCTATCGGCGCTCTACTGCTCTATCCTTCTTATTTTTAATACTTTTCTTTCACCTCTAAACTGCCCATTGTCTCCACAGATATCATCTCTGCTGCATCCTGTATTCAATTGTTTATCTGTTGCCCTCTCTTCACTTTTCACATTCATGATTTTGAAGATTTAAGTCTCAAAACACAGAGTTCTGTGTAGCTAGCTGAGATGGCTGGAGGCATGACTCATGCCATGGGTGACTTGGCAAACTGTCATCTTGCAATTTGTTTGCACTCATCAGTTTATAGCAACTCTTCAGAATTGTACCCTCTGTTGTTGAACTCAGTTTTTGTCGGCCCTAGGACTCTGTGCACGTTATCCCTGCCAACCAGTGTTAAAATGCTTGTGCTCCCCCTTTAAAATATGTTAACATTGATATGCACCTAATTTCCACATTTAATTTACATGTTAGTCCCTAGTATATAGTGTGGCATGTACCCAGGGCCTAAAAATGTAATTGTACTAGAGGACAGTAGCACTTATTGCGACACCCACTTAAGCAGCGTTACAAACATGTCTCAAGGTCTGGCCCTGCAGTCTAGGTGCGCAGTTTTAATTTCTGCTGAGTCCTGGGAATTTAAACCTTTTGCCAGGCCTAAATATTACTTTTTAGCACTTCTGAGTCACCCCTAAGTCAGGTCCTAAATGCCTGGTTCTACCTATTGGATTTGTGTTTTTTTTTGTAACTCTACCTATTAAAATGTACTCGATTTTTAAAAATTGGTTGGGGATGTTTCTTATGTTGTGTTTCACTTTATTACTGTTTGAGTTTTATATAAATACCTTACACATTGTCTCTAAATTACCTCAGGCTATTTTTCTGCTATGCTAGCAGAGGATTAAGCGCAGGTTCATTTAGTAGTGACCTGCGTTGGACATAGTGACAAGACTTTGATTATTATTTGAGGTGGGTTTCCCCCCTCAACTATTATTCCAAATATTTACACAAACGCATTGGCACCAATTGGAAATGTGTTCGCTTATACATAGAGGAAGGGATGTTGTTACTTCGATTATTTTGATTATATGTCAGTATGTGTTTGTGTATATATTTTTTCAACAGACTTTTACACCCATCTGAAGTCATCTTCAGGTTATATTTTTTCATTCGTATTCAGATGTTATATTATAAGATTAAGTTAATGTCCTTAGCTTTGATGGCATTAGGCTCTTTTTGACCTGACAAGTGTTTCAAATCTTTCAATATTAATATATAAGCTGGGATTGTGAAAAGCCTTTATCATTTTTTAACTGGTGTGGATACTAGCTAGTTCTTTGATTAAAGACATTGAGGCAAATAAGTCAAAAGGCCTTGTCACTTTTTGAGCTCAGTGTCGATAGCACTGTGCTAATCTCATGCTTAAAATCTCTGCTAGAAAAAAATTCATTTTTGGTGAGCAGGTTTAAAGTGTGGGTGGTGTTAAAGAGTGCTCAATATAAAGGAACTGCTTTATGCCTAAACTTGGGAACTGCCCAGGTTTCCCTACTTCCTTGGGGCTATAGTAAGGACCAAGCTAACATAGGAAGAACATTTTTGATTTTCTAATAACTTTAGTGCATTTTGATGAATCGACACAAAACATTCCCCCAAAAAATATGTCATCCACCTCAGCTCCGTTCTTGAAAATTTTCAGGGAGATCTGCTTAGCGGGAGCTTGGAAAAAAGGGGGTGCAAAAACGCAATTTCCTCATGCAATTTCCAATTTTTTAACAGCGCTACATCCCAAACGGCCAAATGAAGTTAGTTCAAGTTTGAAACAAACCCAGATCCTTAACAAGAAAGCAGGATTTAGTGTGAATCTGTTCAATTGTTTTAGAGAAATTAATATTCAAAATATTTGTATATTTCATGCTAAGGAGTATTCACACAGGCTACAGTTCTCAAGATAAGATATGACTGGCTGCCACCATATCAACAAACATGTGGCAGCAGACATTTTGGGACTCAGGGACTCAGTCCAATGTCCTGTAAAAAACACAAAAAAGAAAACATGTAGGGACGCGGAGCAGAGATACCCTGTCCCCTTTAGCTCGTCCCCAACCCCAAATATTGCGTAGCTCAATGTTTTGCTTTTAGAAATATTACAGCAGATAGGATTAATTTTAAGTTTGTTGTGATTTACTCTGTGCATGGGGATAAGAAAGTGAGCACAATTTTTAATTGCGGAACAGCTGTACGCTCAAGGGTACCCAGAGAGCTGTATAACTTTACTTTTGTGCATGAATCACCGGTGAGAGACGAGTTTCAGTTTTTGTCATGAAATAAATGGGGTGATACTATGCTCATTATGCAAGAAAGGGCTCAAAATACTTTCTTTATCTAGCTTATTACAGTTATGTTGGTTTCAAGAGATCCAGACACTGTTCCTACCTAAAAATAATATTTACTTGTGTTTGGAATAGTACAGATTATTAGCAAGGCCGGCTCATCAGATTTTGCTTCTCAAGGACAAAATTCCCAAGCACTCTGCAGCACATACGGACGTACACAAACTAAATAAGCTATTTTTTAACATATACATTTCATCCTAAACTATGATCATTAGCAAGAAGTACTCTAGTAGGAAACCTATTTCTGCAGCCATACCTATGTCCATGAGTATACATTTCAGGCAGAACTGAAACACACATAAATGAAGAAAGAGATTGCTTTAGGAATTAAAACACACTTGAAGAAGGAAAGGAGAGAAAAAAAGAACTAAGACAAAGAAAGAAAAAATAAAGAGAAAGTGAGACACAATAAGAAATCAGAGAAAGCCAAGAAAATGATAATGTGACAAAGGAGAAAGTAGAGAATGAAAACAGAAGTGAAGTGACAAAGAAGAAAAAAGGTAGAAAGAAAGGGAGTTTTTGATGAATCGACACAAAACTTTCCCCCAAATAACATGTCATCCACCTCAGCTCCGTTCTTGAAAATTTCAGGGAGATCTGCCTAGCAGGGAGTCTTGGAAAAAAGGGGGTACAAAAACGCAATTTCCTCATGCAATTTGCAATTTTTTAACATCTCTACATCCCAAACGGCCAAATGAAGTTACATCAAGTTTGGCCCAAATCCAGAGCCTTAACAAGAAAGCATGATTTGGTGTAAATCTGTTCAATTGTTTTTGAGAAATTAATATTCAAAATATTTGTATATTTCATGCTGAGGAGTATTCACACGGGCTACAGATCTCAAGATAAGATATGACTGGCTGCCACCATATCAACAAACATGTGGCAGCAGACATTTTGGGACTTAGGGACACAAAAAATAAAACATGCAGGGGCGCGGAGCAGAGATACCCTGTCCCCTTTAGCTGGTCCCCAACCCCAAAAATTGCGTAGCTCATTGTTTTGCTTTTAGAAGTATTACAGCAGATAGGATTAATTTAAAGTTTGTTGTGATTTACTCTGTGCATGGGGATAAGAAAGTGAGCACAATTTTTAATAGCAGAACAGCTGTACTCTCAAGGGTACCCAGAGAGCTGTTTGATGAGTTTACTTATGTGCATGAATCACCAGTGAGAGACGAGTTTCAGTTTTTGTCATGAAATAAATGGGGTTATACTATGCTCATTATGCAAGAAAGGGCCCAAAAGACTTTCTTTATCTAGCTTATTACAATTATGTTGGTTTCAAGAGATCCACTCACTGTCCCTACCTTAAAGTTTCAAGATTAAAAAAAATATTTACTTGTGTTTGGAATAGTACAGATTATTGGCAAGACCGGCCCATCAGATTTTGCTTCTTAAGGACAATATTCCCAAGCCCTCTGCAGCACAAACAGACTTACACAAACTAAATAAGCTATTTTTTAACATATACATTTCATCTTAAACTATGATCATTAGCAATAAGTACTCTAGTAGTAAACCTATTTCTACAGCCATACCAATGTCCATGAGGATACATTTCAGGCAGAACTGAAACACACATAAATGAAGATAGAGATTGCTTTAGGAATCAAAACACACTTGAAGAAGGCAAGGAGAGAAAGAAAGAACCAAGACAAAGAAAAAAAGAATAAAGAGAAAGTAAGACACAGTAATAAATCAGAGGAAGCCAAGAAAATGATAATGTGACAAAGGAGAAAGTAGAGAAGGAAAACAGAAGTGAAGTGGCAAAGAAGAAAAAGGAATAAAGAAAGGGAGTAGAAGTAAAAAAGAGGGTGAGGGGAGGTGCTAGACCTGCCAACCTGATGGTGGTCTAATGTTTCACATTCACCCCTCTTATTGTTGCTGATCTCATTATTGCTGGCCTTAGGACTCTGTGCGCTTCACCACTAGTAACAATGCTAAAGTGCATGTGCTCACTCCTTAAAAATATGGTAACATTGGTTTATCCTTAATTAGTATATTTAGTTTGCTTGTAAGTTCCTAATAAAGTGGTACAACATGTGTCAAGGGACTGTTATGTTAGGTTATTTTAATTTATAAAGCGCACATATACCCGGAGGTGGCTAGGCGCTATGGACAGCGGGTGGTCTGAACTGACAACTAGTTCTGGAACAGCCAGGTTTTCAGGCCCCTTCTAAAAGAGATGAGGGTGGTTGCGCTTCTGAGTTTGAACAGAAGGGAGTTCCAGAAGGTGCAGATTTTTGGCACCTGCAGAACTTTGGTGCCGGAGGAGCGAAGATGTCTAGTAGGTTCATACCAGGCAAAAAGAGAGTGCCTTGAATTTAATCTGTTGTTCCACTGGAAGCCAATGCAACCTTCGAATTACAGCGGTGACCGAATTATTCCTAGGAATGTTAGATAGTAGCCGTGCCGCTGAATTCTGTACACTTTGAAGGTTTTTTTCATGTGTCAAGGGACTGTAAATTAAATGCTACTAGTGGGCCTGTAGCACTGATTGTGCCACCCACTTATGTAGCTCTGTACACATGTGTTAGGTCTGCCATTTTGATGTGGCAAATGAAAAATCTTGCAAAATCCCAAACCTTTCGTTTTTTTAAATTCATGTATGTCATCCCAGAGTAAGTCCTGAACAGCCCAGTGTGCATGGTATGGTGGATTTAAAAGGTGGACATGTGCTTTTTAGTTTTACATCTCCTGATAATGAAAATTCGTTTTTCACTATTGCAAGGCCTTCCTTTTCCATAGGATGACACTGAAATTACCTTATTACATTTACTAGGTGGTAATTGTTAAATGGGAACAGCTGACCAGTTCAGATTTTAAATTACAATTTTGGAAATGACACTTGTAGATAGTTGGCATTGTCCTGCCTCAGCCCTTTACCAGGTATCCTGTCTCTTGGTCACATAACTGGGTGAAGCTGACACTTGGGCTTTGTGTATTCCTCCTAGACAGCCTCACACAATAGATAGCTTAGGTGTGACTGGGTGGGTCATCACTGGCAGAGTGGGTAGCTGGAGCTGGGCACAGCCTTATTTACACTTGAACAGGCTGGGTCCTAGCTTCACAAAAAGGGCTGCATACCCCCTTTAGTTAGTCTGTGTTAGAAATGGGATTTCGGGTTGGCTAGGGCTTGTGCCTAAGCCAGGAAGAAACCACCACTCTAGTCAGGGCAAGGGAGTTACATGCTGAAGATAACCCCTGCTCACCCCCTTGGTAGCTTGGCACGAGCAGTCAGGCTTATCCCAGAGACAATGTGTAAAGCGTTTGCGCAACACACTCACACAGCAGTGACACAGTAGGCACACTACAACAGAAACTCCATGCATGGTTATCTAAAAAATAGACTTTGTATTATCATAAACACATTAGAAACTACTCACAATTATTCACTGTGCCAAATCGCACTAGGCAATATTTTACTGGTGATTAGATAAAGGTCAGGGCAATTTGGGCCACTGTCAGAACCATTAGAATCACAAGTAGTAACAATCATCAAAACCAGTAACTATTGGTAAAATACTGTACTCAGCATTAGCACAGTAGGCATAAACACATTATGCATCACTTCAGGCGTTAACACATTATGCATCACCTTAGGGACTTGCGCCCTACCAGCACCTCAGGTGCTCACAGGCCATCTGGCCTTCCTTGTGGGGCCCATCTTGGACTTCCCCGTCATGCCCCATGTTCACAAAAGACAGGGCGCTAAATGGGGTGAGGGAGCAACTCACCCAAGTTCCTCTGCTGCAAACAAGAAATGCCCCTGTCATTGCAGCTGCCCTCAATCTCGCAGTGCAGCTGTGAAAACCTGGCACCACAGTGCCACTGAAGCTCCACTCACTGGGACTCTAAAACAAAATGCCCCCATGTTGCAGCTGTCTGCGATCTGGCGACGTAGCTGTGGGACCAATAGGGAGCACCAACAGTGCCTTGGGAGCCCCTCTTTCCCGGGGCTCCTCTGGGTGCAATGGAAGCCACAAATAGGCACCCGCAATGTTGCAGATGCCCGTGATCTGGCGGTGCAGCTGTGCTGAAAAATCGGCACCGACAGTGCCTTAGGAGGCCTTTCCTTACCGGGGCTCCTCTTGGGGGAGAAAATCATCCCAAGTGCTCACCGGTATCACCAGTGCTCTCCCTTCCACCCCATTCACCGGGGACTTTTCTGATGGCTGAATCAGGCCCTCAACCGGCCGCCTGGCAGACCCTGCTCATTGGACCTTTCCTCCTTAACCAGGTCTCCTCTCTGTACCGGTGATCTCAGGAAACTCATTTCTCCCTCTCCGAGGCGGGGGGGAGGCAGATATGGAGCCCGCGAGGCTTCGGCTCAGTTGCTTCAGCAGGCCCCGCACACAGTCAGGCAATGGGCGCCTGAATTCCGGGTCACATTAGCAGCGGCTCTTTAAAGCATAAAAATGCGGGGTAGGCTCCCGCTTCACCTCCAGGCAGCACAGGGGAATCCCCACGTAGGTATTCGCTCAGAAGATTTTGCAACCAGCGCTGCCAGGCATCAAGACCCCTGGGGCACTCCTCATGCCCTGGGATGGTGTGTGCCCCCCTCTGGGGCCCAGATCACTTCAGGGAGGTGAGCGCAGCCCATGCTAGAGGGCACAAGCGTTCCTCCCCATCCTAGCACCAGCAATCAAGATGTAGCTCTCACGAGGCACCAGGGCCCAAGTTTCTTAGAGGGCAGAGCTTGGCACACGCAGGCCAGCAAATAGGGATCCCCAGGAAACAGCTGGTGGGTCCCATGGCAGTTCCTCCTGATGCCCAGCAGTCATCCAGTCCCTGAGCAGGTTCACGTAACCACCTTCATAAGTGGTTACAGCCCCAATATTTATATCAGGTTGGTCTTTGCTCTACCCTGGCACAGGGTTTGGGGATCCTGTCCCAACTAGATCTGGGGGGTTTGGGAGCGTTTTCTTTATAGTGCTCAAACCCTTCTTTGTCAGGTTAGGCTCTGTTCTCAGACACACCACAGGGGAGTGGAGCCAGCATTGAACCAGGCAGGCACAGAACCATTCAGGGTCAGGGGCTACTTCTCCCACTACTCTAAATGTAGATCTGCCGAGCACTGACTCTCCTTGCTCCTCTGGAGCCACTCACCTCATCAGCCCTTGTCATTCCAGAGCCATACATGCAATACAAATCAGGTATGAAAGACACATAGCACACAGAAATGCCATCTTCTAAAAGTGGCATTTCTAAAATAGTGATGGTAAATCTGCACACATCATTACGCAGCATTTATTATTACTATTCCAAACATACCAAACTTGACAATGCTGCGACGCTCATAACAGGAATTACCACTGAAACACTTATCAGGGAATCCCCAATGCATTCCTATGAGAAGGCAGTCTCACAGCAATGAGAAACCAAAATGGCTGTTTGTCACTACTGGGACATGTCACACAATTAAAATACATGTCGTACCTTTTACCTACAATGCACCTTGCCCAGAGGGCTAGCTAGGGCCTACCTTTGGGGTGACTGATATGCAGTAAAAAGGGGGGTCACAGAAGTGGCAACCACTTTATGTGCCACGTCACAGCAGCAGGGAAAAAAGAAGGAATGGAGGCAAGAAGAAAATTAAATAGGCAATCAAAGAGGGAATGAATAAAATAAAGAATAAAGGAGAGAAATAATGAAAGAAAGAAGGACTGAAGATAAGGAATGAACATGAGAAAGAAATACTGAAAGAAATGAGGAGGAGAGAAAGAAAGGATAAGCTGAATGCAGGTGAGAAGAAAAAGAAAGCAAGAAATGGAACATGGGATAGATATGAAGGAGGAAAATAAGAAATCACACTTGAAAATTTTGCTTCGCTGTATGATAGAGAAAGTGCAGCAATGCAATGTATTTAACACAAAAATACTTCACACATGTTTTGAAAAATAGCGAGCGCTTTTATGAATGCAACATTACGGAAACAACAAAAATGTAATCAGTAGAATCGGGGTTATGAATTTTTAAAAATTACATCTAAAAGTAGTGCTTATCAGTCAACAGTGCTAAGGAGTTACTTGAGGTCTCGCTGAACTGGAGCAACTTCAAAGTTCAGGCTGACCTCAATGGAGAGCAGTTCGGCTACAGGACTCACAAGTCCAGCTGAAACAGTACCTTGGATGGAGGAGAGCGTAGACATGGAAGTCTTGATGTATCAGTTCCGACCCACGCAGGTGAAGAAAAAGAATGTAGCACTTTACAATGCATACTTTTACCATGCAGTAGGTAACAACACAGTTGTTACAACTACCGCATTGTCATTTCAATGTTTTGCGCTAGGTGGCGCTCTGGACGTAGGAATAGTATAAATTCCTATTTCTACTCCAGTTATCACAACAGCGTGGAATGTGTTGGAGTTCAAATCCAACACATTCCCTGGTGTTGCACGCCACGCAGCGCAAGTCATTGAATAAAGGCATGCGTGGTAACACTGCGTTTTTGTAACAACCCCATTGTTATGTACCTGAGTGGTAATGTCAGCTTTGTAAATGCTGTTGCCCAATGAAAAAGCCCTTTACGATGCAGGCACGGCATGGCTGTTGGATCGTGCTGTATGTCATCATCAAGCCTAGCAGTCCATCAAAGCGCTATCGTCTATCAGCTCCTGCATTGGCGGCGAAGGACAATGCGTTGTTTCTGATCAGTACAGAGTCATCATCGCATCGATTTTGATGGTTCTGGACAGGGGAAATCTCCTTCAAACTGCCCAGGGCTGGATTAACACCCCTTGGCAGGGCAGGACCCACAGATGGCAAAGTCCAGGTGCTGTTGCAAAGTTGAATGAAGTGTTTGATGGCTCTGAGACAGGAGACAAGCCGGCAGGCCCTTGGAGTCATTCTGGGTTGAGTGAGATTGTTCCAGTCCTTGCCCTCAGCAGGGCAGAGACCAGTAGGCACCAGGGCAGCTTAGCAAAGAATAAAGCAGTTCCTCCAGAGCAGCAGGCAGGCAAAGTGGGAATACTTGTCACACAGCAGTCCTTACTCCTGGCAGATCTCTTCACCGGTCCAGTAGTATACTCTCGTGTTAGGGGCAGAGCCCCAGTACTTATACCAACTTGTGCCTTCGAAGTAGGGGTGACTTCAAAGCTGGCCCTTGAAGTGCACAGGTTCCCATTTCATCCCAGTCCTGGCTCCAGACTATTAGCAGGAGGTAATCAGCCCTTTGTATGGCACACAGGATACTCACTATTCAGGTGTAAGTGCCAGCTCCCTCGTCCACTTCCTGCCCAGGAAGAACTATCAGAATGCAGCTGAATGCATAAGAGTTATCTGTCACACCCACTCTTCCTGTGTTTGTCGCTTTAGAGGGAATGCACAAAGTGTAGCTGTCACCCATTCCAGATGCTTATTGGATATGGGCTGCAAGTCACACAGAGCAATAAGCACAGAGAAATATCCACTTTCTAAAAGTGGCATCTCTAAAAAAGTAACGTTAAATCCAACTTAACCAGTAAAGAGGATATATCATTACCATTCCAAAGATATGAAACATGATGCAGCTGGTCCTTTCTAATGAGGAATTACAGCTTAAAAGTGTTTTAAGAAATTCTCAATGCTAGTCTAGGAGAAGAGTAGGCAACACAATGGTGAAAAACAAATTTAGCCGTTTGTCACTACCAAGCCATGTAAAGCCTAAAAGTATATGCCCACCCTTTTAGTTACACAGAACTCAGCCTTAGGGTTATATAGGGCCTACCATTAGGGATGACCTATGTGTCACAAAAGGCGAGTTTAAGGCTTGGCAAATAGTTTTAAATGCCAGGTCAAAGTGGCAGTAAACTACCCACAGAGGCCTTGCAATGGCAGGCCTGAGGCAGGTTTGAAAGGCTACTTGTTTGGGTGGCACAACCAGTGCTTCAGGCCCATTAGTAGCATTTAATGTATATGTCCTGGGCATATGGTATACACTTTGCATTGGACTTATCAGTAAACTAAATACACCAATCATGTATACAACTATGTCACCATATTTAGGGGAGAAGCAAATGCATTTTAGCACTGGTCGGCAGTTTTAAAGTGCTCAGACTCCTAAGACCAACAAAAAGATATGGCAAATAGAGGAAGTAAGCAGACAAAATGTTTGGGAGTAGACCACCCTAATACAAGGCAATAATGCAAAGGAATTTGCTGTATTGTGTTACACAAAAGAGACAGCCGAAATGTGCCATTTCTACTAAGAGGAGAATAGTTCTGCTCGCTCATCACCCTGGTGCACTCCCGGTTGCTTAGGCCAATTCAGGCACCGTTGTGCAATGATGCAGGGTGTGTGCATTTTGGCCAGACTAGTTTTTGTGGAGTAATGGATACCTTCCTGCAGAAAACAAGCATTTGCAATGCCATAGGTCTTGCATTAGGCATGTTCAAGCCCTCTGGTATTGTAAATGACAATTTTTTTTATTTATGTTTTATTTTTGAAAATAGCGAAATTGGTAGCTTTGTCATTTAAATACCAATAGTTATAACTTTCCCAAATGTGACACCTATAGCATTTGTAATGCAATATGTGTTGTATTTACGTGACTTACATATATTGATATTAGAAATAACATGGCTTTTAATTTTTTTTCAATAATTAATACTTAAATAAAAGTTATTGTAATTTATAATGGCAATAGCCTAAAGTTTTGTAAATACATTTTGTGAAGATTATGTTCAGTGTATTTTATTGTGACGAAAATCCAAGAACAGAAGTGAAATATTAACGTATTTTTGTTACATTTGTAATAAAGCTTGAAACATTGAGAGAACATATTTGAACCAGGTGTTGTTGAATGGTTGCACAGATTGATGCTGTGGTGGCGCTGAGTGATTGCGAACGAGTGATGCTGTGGCGTTCAGTGATGCTGTGGTAGCGCATAGTGATGTTGTGGTGCCCCTGAGTGTTGCTGTGGTGGTGCGGACTGATGCTGTATGCTATGCTATGTTTTGTTTTGCTATCCTATGTTTTGTTTTGTTATGCTATGCTAAGTTTTGCTATACTATGCTTTGAATTGTTATTCTATGCTATGCTGTGTTTTGTTATGCAATGCTATGTTTTGTTATGCTATACTATGTTTTGCTATGCTATGCTTTGTTATGGTATGCTATGTTTTGTTATGCTATTCTATGTTTTGTTGTGTTTTATTAGGCTATGCTTTGTTTTGCCATGCTATTTTTTGTTATGCTATGCTATGTTTTGTTGTGTTTAGTGTGCTATGTGATGCTATGCTATTATATGTTTTGTTTTGCTATGCTATGTTTTGCTGTGTTTTGTTAAGCTATGCTATGTTTTGTTGTGTTTTGCTATGTATTGTTATGCTAAGTGTTGAAGTGTTTAGTATGTTTTGTTATGTTTGGCTATTTTTTGTTATGCTACGCTATGTTTTGTTTTGCTATCCTATGCTTTGTTTTATTATGCTATGCTATGTTTAGATTTGCTATCATATGCTTTGTTTTGTTATGCTATGCTATGTTTTGTTGTGTGTTGCTATGCTATCCTATGCTATGTTTTGTTATGCTATGTTTTGTTATGCTATGCTAAGCTTTGTTTTGTTATGCTATGCTATGTTGTGTTTTGCTATGCTATGCTATGTTTTGTTGTGTTTTGTTATGCTATGCTACGTTTTGTTGTGTTTTGTTATGCTATGCTATGTTTTGTTGTGTTTTGCTACGTTTGTTCTGCTATGTTTTGCTATGCTATGCTTTGTTTTATGTTATGTTATGCTATGTTTTGTTATGTTATACTATGTTTTGTTGTGTTTTGTCATGCTATGCTATGTTTTGTTATAATATGCTATGTTTTGCTATGCTTTGTTATGTTATGCTATGTTTGTTTTGTTATGCTATGTTTTGTTATGCTATGCTATGTTTTGTTGTTCAATACTATGTTTTGCTATGCTTTGTTATGTTATG
Organism: Lissotriton vulgaris; assembly: GCF_964263255.1. Taxonomy (NCBI): domain Eukaryota; kingdom Metazoa; phylum Chordata; class Amphibia; order Caudata; family Salamandridae; genus Lissotriton; species Lissotriton vulgaris. The sequence continues at coordinate 1,714,994,127 of NC_141689.1, read as the reverse complement.
CTATGTTTGTTTTGTTATGCTATGCTATGTTTTGTTGTGTTTTGTTATGCTAAGCTATGCTGTGTTGTGTTTTGCTATGCTATGTTTTGTTTTGTTATGCTATGTTTTGTTTTGCTATCCTATGGTTTATTTTGTTATGCTATGCTATGTTTTGCTATCCTATGCTTTTTTTGTTATGCTATGTTGTGTTTTGTTATGCTATGCTGGTGAGGGTGTGTAAGTGTGTGTGTGGGTGAGTGAGGGTGAGGGGTTGTGGGGGGGTGTGAGGGGGAGTTGGACCTGGCCTCGTGGCGTGGCCCCACCCCTCCCGCATGACGGGTCCCGGACTACCTCGACCCCTGTTCCCCAGCCAAGAGCAGCACCATCCACCCTCCACGAGTGCCGCCCCTTCGGGCCGCCCCAGCTCTTCCCTGGTGGAACTCGACCTCCTCTCCTCAACCCCCTCGGCTGGCCCGGACCCTTTCCCGGACCACCGTCTCCGGCCCAGCCGCCATCTTGGACCCTCCACGACCAGGCCTTGTGGCCTCGGCCTGACCCCAGCCACAGACCCAGCAAAGCCCCGACATCGAGGCACCACGATCCAACCAGGGGATAAAGAGACCACTTGACGAGTCCATGGGGGAAGGAGTTTTGATGGTCCCCCATCCGCCTGGTTTCGATCGCCCCCAGCCTCCCTGGGCGCTGGCTCCACCCCCCTGCTGGGTGTCTGGACTCGCACATCCCGGACCCTCCGACCTCCAAGTGCGAGGGTCCGGACATCAAAGGGCACCAGACCTATAACTGGGGCAGCTCCAGAGCAGGTCGGCAGTTGTATCCTGGAGTCGAGAGACACCGAGACAAACTCATTTTCGTGTAACCATCCTTGGGGTCCTGCTGGCGCTGGCGCGGCCCATCTTCGTGAAGCTATCCTTGGAGTCCTGCTGGCGCTGCCGTGGCCCATCTTCGTGAAGCTATCCTTGGAGTCCTGCTGGCGCTGCCGCGGCCCATCTTCGTGAAACCATCCTTGGAGTCCTGCTGGCGCTGCCGCGGCCCATCTTCGTGAAACCATCCTTGGAGTCCTGCTGGCGCTGCCGCGGCCCATCTTCGTGAAACCATCCTTGGAGTCCTGCTGGTGCTGCCGCGGCCCATCTTCGTGAAACCATCCCTGGGGTCCTGCTGGCGCTGCCGCGGCCCATACCGAAGAACCCTCCAACTCGAGGATTGAGAGCTGTGCGCAAGATATCCCTGTACCAGACTGGTACCAAGACTGTCCCGCTACCCCCTTCCCACAAGAGACTAAGTTTAAGAGGATCCCGGAATCCTGTTCCTTCTGTATCGTTACGATAACCTGCCTAAAAGTACTGATGAAAGTGTTAAGAACCTATCTTTGTGTGGCGTCCATCTGTAGGGGGGTCGTTGCTCGGCTGTATGATCTTAGGAGAGGGCCCTCGCCTGGAGGCCTCTCCCCCTTGCTCGGCCGACCCTCAGATTTCCCTTCTAACAGGGGGTGTGAGGGTGAGGGTGTGAGGGGGTGTGGGGGTGTGAGGGTGAGGGTGTGTGTAGGGGTGAGGGTGTTATGAGGTTAAGGGTGGTGGGGTGTGAGGGTGAGGGTGGGTGAGAGGGTGTGTGAGGGAGAGAGGGTGAAAGGGTGTGTGAGAGTGAGAGGTTGGGTGAGGGTGAGAGGGTGGGTGAGGATGGGTTAAAGGGTGAGTGAGGGTGTGTGTGAGGGTGAGAGGGTCTGATGGTGAGGGGGTGTGAGGGTGAGGGGGTGTGAGGGTGAGGGTGTGAGGGAAGGTGACGATGTGAGGGTGAGCGGATGTGAGGGTGAGGGGGTGTGAGGGTGAGGGTGAGAGGTTGTGTGAGGGTGAGAGGTTGTGTGAGGGTGAGAGGGCGTGTGGGGGTGAGTAAGGGTGAGGGTGTATTAGAGTGAGGGTGTGTGAGGGTGAGGGTGTGTGAGGATGAGGGGGTGTGAGGGTGAGGGTGAGTGGGTGTGAGAGTGAGTGGGTGTGAGGGTGAGGAGGTGTGTGACAGTGATGGCATGAGGGGGTGTGAGGGTGAGGGTGAGGGGGTGTGAGGGTGAGGGGGTGTGGGGGTGTGAGGGGGTGAGGGTTAGTGAGGGTGAGGGTGTGTGTGGGTGAGGGGGTGTGAGGGTGTGGGACTGAGGGGATGTGAGGGTGTGTGAGTCTGTGTGAGGTGAGGGAGTATGAGGGTGAGGTGGTGTGAGGGGCTGTGAGTGTGAGGGAGTTTGAGGGTGTGAGTTTGAGGGAGGGTGAGGGGTGTGAGGGTGTCAATGTGAGGGGTGTGAGGGTGAGGGGTTATGAGGGTGAGGGGTTGAGAGGATGAGGGGTTTGAGGGTGTGGGGTGTGAGGCTGAGGGGGTGTGAGGGGGAGGGTGTGGTGTTGTGCGGGGGTGGGGTTGTGAGGGTGAAGGGGTGTGAGGGTGAGGGTGTGAGGGTGAGGGTGTGAGGGAGATAGGGTGTGAGGGTGAGGGGGTGTGTGGGTGAGGGAGGATGAGGGTGACAGGGGTGAGGGTGAATGGAGTGAGAGTGAGGGGGAGAGTGTGTGAGGGTGAGGGAGTGTGAGGGTGAGAGGATGTGTGAGGGGGTGTATGAGGGTGAGGGTGTGAGGGGGTGTGAGGGTGAGGGTGTGAGGGTGAGGGTGTGTGAGGGTGAGGGGATGTGAGGGTGAGAGGGGGTGTGAGGGTGAGGGGGGGTGAGGGTGAGGGGGTGAGAGGGTAAGGGTGAAGGGTGTGAGAGTGAGGGGGAGTGAGGGGGTATGTGAGGGTGAGGGGGTGTGGTGGTATGAGGGTGTGTGAGGCTGAGGGTATGTGAGGGTGAGAGGGTGTGAAGGTGAGAGGGTGTGTGAGGGTGAGAGGGTATGTGTGTGTGAGGGTGTGTTAGGATAGTGAGGGGTTGAGGGTGAGGAGGTGGAGGTGAGGGGTTGTGAGAGTGAGTGGGTGTGAGGGTGAGGGTGAGGGAATGTGAGGGTGAGGGTGTGCGGGGGGATGAGGGGTGAGGGTGAGTAAGGCTGAGAGGGTGAGTTAGGGTGAGGGTGTGTGTGTGTGAGGGCGATAGTGTGTGAGGGTAAGGGTGTGTGAGGGTGGGAGGGTGAGGGGGTGTGAGTGAGAGTATGTGAGGGTGAGGGGGTGTGAGAGTGTGAGGGTGAGGGGGTGTGAGCGTGAGGGTATGAGGGTGTGTGAGGGTGTGAGGCAGAGGGGGTGTGTGAGGGTGTGTGAGTCTGTGTGAGGTGAGGGGGTGTGAAGGTGAGGGGGTGTGAGGGTGAGGGGTGTGAGTGTGAGGGGGTTTGAGGGTGTGTGAGGGTGTGAGGGAGGGTGAGGGTGTGTGAGGGTGTGTGAGGGTGTGAGAGTGAGGGGGTGTGAGGGTGAGGGGTGAGAGGGTGTGGGGGTGTGAGGCTGAGGGGTGTGAGGGTGGAGGGTGGATGTGATGGTGTGGGGTTGTAAGGGTGAGGGAGTGTGAGGGTGATGGTATGAGGGTGAGGGTGTGAGGGTGTGAGGGTGATGGGGTGTGAGTGTGAGGGAGGGTGAGGGTGACAGAGGTGAGGGTGACGGGTCGAGGGTGAGGGGGTGTGAGGGTGAAGGTGTGTGAGGGTGAGGGGGTGTGAGGGTGAGAGGGTGTGTGAGGGTGAGGGTGTGAGGGGTGTGAAGGTGAGGGGGTGTGAGGGTGAGGATGTGATGGTGACGGGGTGTGAGGATGAGGGGGTGTGAGGGTGAGAGGGTGCGTGAGGGTGAGAGGGTGTGTAAAGGTTAGAGGGTGTTTGAGGGTCAGGGGGTGTGAGGTTGAGGGGGTGTGAGGGTAAGGGTGAAAGGGTGTAAGGGTGAGGGGTGTGAGGGGTTGTCAGTGTGAGGGAGTGTGAGGGTGAGATGGTGTGAGAGTGAGGGGGTGTTAGAGAGTGAGGGTGTGAGGGGGTGTGGGGGTGTGAGGGTGAGTGTGTGTGTAGGGGTGAGGGTGTTATGAGGTTAAGGGTGGTGGGGTGTGAGGGTGAGGGTGGGTGAGAGGGTGTGTGAGGGAGAGAGGTTGGGTGAGGGTGAGAGGGTGGGTGAGGATGGGTTAAAGGGTGAGTGAGGGTGTGTGTGAGGGTGAGAGGGTCTGATGGTGAGGGGGTGTGAGGGTGAGGGGGTGTGAGGGTGAGGGTGTGAGGGAAGGTGAGCGATGTGAGGGTGAGCGGATGTGAGGGTGAGGGGGTGTGAGGGTGAGGGTGAGAGGTTGTGTGAGGGTGAGAGGTTGTGTGAGGGTGAGAGGGTGTGTGAGGGTGAGTAAGGGTGAGGGTGTATTAGAGTGAGGGTGTGTGAGGGTGAGGGTGTGTGAGGATGAGGGGGTGTGGGGGTGAGTGGGTGTGAGAGTGAGTGGGTGTGAGGGTGAGGAGGTGTGTGACAGTGATGGCATGAGGGGGTGTGAGGGTGAGGGTGAGGGGGTGTGAGGGTGAGGGTGTGTGGGGGTATGAGGGGGTGAGGGTGAGTGAGGGTGAGAGGGTTAGTGAGGGTGAGGGTGTGTGTGGGTGAGGGTGTGTGAGGGTGAGGATGAGGGGTTTTGGGGTGAGAGGGTGTGAGAGTGAGGGTGTGTGAGGGTGAGGAGGTGTGTGAATGTGAGGGGGGGTGAGTGGGTGTGAGGGTGAGGGTGAGGGGGTGTGAGGGTGAGGGTGTGAGGGAGGGTGAGGGGTGTGAGGGTGTCAATGTGAGGGGTGTGAGGGTGAGGGGTTATGAGGGTGAGGGGTTGAGAGGATGAGGGGTTTGAGGGTGTGGGGTGTGAGGCTGAGGGGGTGTGAGGGGGAGGGTGTGGTGTTGTGCGGGGGTGGGGTTGTGAGGGTGAGGGGGTGTGAGGGTGAGGGTGTGAGGGTGAGGGTGTGAGGGAGATAGGGTGTGAGGGTGAGGGGGTGTGTGGGTGAGGGAGGATGAGGGTGACAGGGGTGAGGGTGAATGGAGTGAGAGTGAGGGGGAGAGTGTGTGAGGGTGAGGGAGTGTGAGGGTGAGAGGATGTGTGAGGGGGTGTATGAGGGTGAGGGTGTGAGGGGGTGTGAGGGTGAGGGTGTGAGGGTGAGGGTGTGTGAGGGTGAGGGGATGTGAGGGTGAGAGGGGGTGTGAGGGTGAGGGGGGGTGAGGGTGAGGGGGTGAGAGGGTAAGGGTGAAGGGTGTGAGAGTGAGGGGGAGTGAGGGGGTATGTGAGGGTGAGGGGGTGTGGTGGTATGAGGGTGTGTGAGGCTGAGGGTATGTGAGGGTGAGAGGGTGTGAAGGTGAGAGGGTGTGTGAGGGTGAGAGGGTATGTGTGTGTGAGGGTGTGTTAGGATAGTGAGGGGTTGAGGGTGAGGAGGTGGAGGTGAGGGGTTGTGAGAGTGAGTGGGTGTGAGGGTGAGGGTGAGGGAATGTGAGGGTGAGGGTGTGTGGGGGGATGAGGGGTGAGGGTGAGTAAGGCTGAGAGGGTGAGTTAGGGTGAGGGTGTGTGTGTGTGAGGGCGATAGTGTGTGAGGGTAAGGGTGTGTGAGGGTGGGAGGGTGAGGGGGTGTGAGTGAGAGTATGTGAGGGTGAGGGGGTGTGAGAGTGTGAGGGTGAGGGGGTGTGAGCGTGAGGGTATGAGGGTGTGTGAGGGTGTGAGGCAGAGGGGGTGTGTGAGGGTGTGTGAGTCTGTGTGAGGTGAGGGGGTGTGAAGGTGAGGGGGTGTGAGGGTGAGGGGTGTGAGTGTGAGGGGGTTTGAGGGTGTGTGAGGGTGTGAGGGAGGGTGAGGGTGTGTGAGGGTGTGTGAGGGTGTGAGAGTGAGGGGGTGTGAGGGTGAGGGGTGAGAGGGTGTGGGGGTGTGAGGCTGAGGGGTGTGAGGGTGGAGGGTGGATGTGATGGTGTGGGGTTGTAAGGGTGAGGGAGTGTGAGGGTGATGGTATGAGGGTGAGGGTGTGAGGGTGTGAGGGTGATGGGGTGTGAGTGTGAGGGAGGGTGAGGGTGACAGAGGTGAGGGTGACGGGTCGAGGGTGAGGGGGTGTGAGGGTGAAGGTGTGTGAGGGTGAGGGGGTGTGAGGGTGAGAGGGTGTGTGAGGGTGAGGGTGTGAGGGGTGTGAAGGTGAGGGGGTGTGAGGGTGAGGATGTGATGGTGACGGGGTGTGAGGATGAGGGGGTGTGAGGGTGAGAGGGTGCATGAGGGTGAGAGGGTGTGTAAAGGTTAGAGGGTGTTTGAGGGTCAGGGGGTGTGAGGTTGAGGGGGTGTGAGGGTAAGGGTGAAAGGGTGTAAGGGTGAGGGGTGTGAGGGGTTGTCAGTGTGAGGGAGTGTGAGGGTGAGATGGTGTGAGAGTGAGGGGGTGTTAGAGAGTGAGGGTGTGAGGGGGTGTGGGGGTGTGAGGGTGAGTGTGTGTGTAGGGGTGAGGGTGTTATGAGGTTAAGGGTGGTGGGGTGTGAGGGTGAGGGTGGGTGAGAGGGTGTGTGAGGGAGAGAGGTTGGGTGAGGGTGAGAGGGTGGGTGAGGATGGGTTAAAGGGTGAGTGAGGGTGTGTGTGAGGGTGAGAGGGTCTGATGGTGAGGGGGTGTGAGGGTGAGGGGGTGTGAGGGTGAGGGTGTGAGGGAAGGTGAGCGATGTGAGGGTGAGCGGATGTGAGGGTGAGGGGGTGTGAGGGTGAGGGTGAGAGGTTGTGTGAGGGTGAGAGGTTGTGTGAGGGTGAGAGGGTGTGTGAGGGTGAGTAAGGGTGAGGGTGTATTAGAGTGAGGGTGTGTGAGGGTGAGGGTGTGTGAGGATGAGGGGGTGTGGGGGTGAGTGGGTGTGAGAGTGAGTGGGTGTGAGGGTGAGGAGGTGTGTGACAGTGATGGCATGAGGGGGTGTGAGGGTGAGGGTGAGGGGGTGTGAGGGTGAGGGTGTGTGGGGGTATGAGGGGGTGAGGGTGAGTGAGGGTGAGAGGGTTAGTGAGGGTGAGGGTGTGTGTGGGTGAGGGTGTGTGAGGGTGAGGATGAGGGGTTTTGGGGTGAGAGGGTGTGAGAGTGAGGGTGTGTGAGGGTGAGGAGGTGTGTGAATGTGAGGGGGGGTGAGTGGGTGTGAGGGTGAGGGTGAGGGGGTGTGAGGGTGAGGGTGTGAGGGAGGGTGAGGGGATGTGAGGGTCAGGGGATGTGAGGGGGTGTGAGGGTGAGAGGGTGTGTGAGGGTAAGAGGGTGTGTGAGGGTGAGAGGGTGAGTGAGGGTGAGGCGTTTAAGGGTGAGGGTGTGTGAGGGTGAGGGGGTGTGAGAGTGAGTGGGTGTGAGCTTGAGCAGGTTTGTGAAGGGGTGTGAGGGTGAGGGGGTGTGAGGGTGAGGTAGTGTGCGGATGAGGGTGTGTGAGGGTGAGAGGGTGTGTGAAGGTGAGAGGGTGTGTGAGGGTCATGGGGTGTGAGGTTGAGGGGGTTTGAGGGTATGGGTGAGGGTGTGTGAGGGTGAGGGGTGTGAGGGGTTGTCAGGGTGAGGGTGTGGGAGGGAGTGTGAGGTTAAAGGGGTGTGAGAGTGAGGGGGTGTGTGAGAGTGTGGGTGTGAGGGGGTGTGGGTGTGGGTGAGGGTGTGTGAGGGTGAGGAGTAGGGTTGTGAGGGTGAGGATGAGGGGGTGTGAGAGTGAGGGGGTGTAAGGGTGAGGAGGTATGTGAGGGTGAGGGGGTGTGAGGGTGAGCAGGTGTGAGTGTAGTGTAGTTCCTATTTTCCCAATAGGCCCTGCATATTGGAATAACATAAACAGTAGTATCGACGTAGAAGTGCGGATCTTTCAGGCCTCCACTGACTATGCTAAACTTAATTGGGTTTGTTACCAACTAGCTCAGAGGTCACTGGAAACTTTCTTGACTGAATAGGAAGTGATCAGTTTCCCTGGTACAGACAAGAAGGGATTCAGTTTTCCAACAACCGTGCAACATGACAACTTTGCTCCTCAGATAATAGTCAATCTCTAGAGTCGTGTGAAACAATAGACAGTTATTTTACTCAGTCAGTTGTTGTGCAGATTACTTTCACAATATGTAGAGAATAGAGAGACGGGCGTTTTCAATAAAAGGTATTATTTATTGAACAGTCTTTCTTCTCATACAAGAGAAATGAATTGCTACAATTGCAAGACTTGTTTTTATAAAAAGTGCGTACAGTAAAATGAGTATTGCGAAATAATACTGTAAAAGCATTGATATGGTTTCTTAGCCATACAATGGTTTAAAATGAATAAAACATATATACATTCATATATACATTAGGCTAACATACTCAACTGGTGCTTCTAACTACGCCTACCCCAGTGTACCTGACCTAAGCCTAATACTTGGGAGGGGAGTAAGTAAGTAGCTTTAGTTAAGTTGGTTTTGCCAAGGTTTGCTTCAAGAATTCTCTCTAAGGGTTTAGTCAACACCATACCTCTGGAAGAGAATGTTGGAGGGCTTGTATCTCCTTCAGGACTCGATATCCCAGTCACTCGCAAGAGTAGGGTGGAAACGCCGGAGCTGGATTTTCTCGGCAGGAGAAAAGACAGCGTCTTTCTCAGCGCGTCAAAGAGGAGGAGGAGGGGCAGCGTCCGTGGGCTGGTTGCATCTGCTGGGCCCTGCAAGGGACGGCTGTTCAGCTCCTCTGTTCACCACACCATCGTTCGCTCGTTCGCAGCGATAGCATCAGCAGCGATAACAGCAGCGATGTCTATGAGGCAGCTAGCATTTGCTTAAGGCAACGTTGGTAATATTTATACCTGAAAGGTGCCTTGTTTGACGTAAGTTTTTGAACATAAGACGTCAATAAAGATGTCACTAGGAAGTGATCGTCTCTCAGTGCTCATTAGAGTTCTATTACTAATCAAAACATAGCAAGCGGGCTTTCCCAGGTTGCTGAGTTTTTATCTTGTTGAAGAACTCGGAGTGTAATCTAGGAATCTTAGATAGTGGCTTCTGCTGTGTCATTTGCACTAATGAGCTGCAAAGGAAGCTGCAGAGGAAGTGATTCTGAAATGTGGCTCTGATCGTGTGAGGCCAGAGACGAGTTTCTGAATATTGCATCTGATCGGTTATGCCAATATAGGGGAATAAATGGATTATAGCCGTATAGGGGCATAAGGTCATAGGGTTAATCAGGGTCCTAGATTAGAACGCGACACCCACTCCACGAATTTATGTCCATCAAATTACTAAAACTAGAGCAATAAGATGCATGTGTAACATTGCCCACCCCAAAATACATATATGCATTTGAAATAGGCGTATTTGAAATATGTGAAAATATAGGTACTGAACGTCTTTAAGCATAGGAATCATTCAAAAAATTATAGCATATGTAATCAGTTTGAACGATTTTGCGGAAAAAAAAATTACACATGAAATATCTCTCAATACAGAAAAGACAGGCGAGATAATTTCATCACATATAAATGCATTGCTGTAAAATGTGCTAGAGGCTGATGTAAAGTTATTATGTCTCTAGATTTACCTAAATAGAAGTAGAAGCTTCTGTTCTCTATGAATAGTTCTACTTTAAGCAAAGAATTTTCGTGCCAGAAAAAGGTAATTATTTTAAAAAGTGTTCAATTCAAAAAATTATTGTTGAACGGGGAAAATAGAGTTCCAACGCTTTTCAGCAGTTTTTGCTGATCAAAACTGAAGGCCGAATTCAGAGTTCATGGGAACGCTGTGTGTCGGAATGCTTTTCAAAAGTTATTTTTTCTGTTCAGGGGAGAACATCATATCAGACAGGCTCTCATAAAATTGGTCTACAAAATCAGGTGACAGCTCGACCAGATTCGATAGTGCTGTAACTTGGCAGGTGTGAGAATGATTGCTATCATCAAAGTCTGGATCAGCAATGCTCACAGAAGGTCGTACCTGGATGATGTTGCTTTTGTCACTCGCTACACTGTTACCACCTAGTCGTAGTACAGGAGTCTCAACGAATGCTGTCATCAGGATTGGTAGCCGCTGGGGAAAACACAATGCGTGAGCCGTTATCGGACTTAGCAAAGTATCGATATCCATTGGTACTGCTGATGGAAGTGCAAGACAGATGTCCAACATGCACTCATCTCCGCATAGCATACATCGAAGCACAGGTAAGATGCGGGTCTGCCATATAGGTCTGAATGAAAGAAACCAGGTCATGTTTAGATCTCTCAGCCTGGCCAATCCAAGGACTCTAGTTATTCTGTCCCGGTAGCGCACTGCTAGGATTGTTTCTTCCATTCCCGCCGGAGTCATGTCTGAGCTGTGGCTTGCCATATCGAAGCAGGAGGGTAAAAAATAAAAATCCTGCTACAAGTCCCAAAATCAGGGGTATGCCGCCAAAGAATGAATGGACAAAATTAGGAATGATTCCCAGAATTGCTTTGAATGGTGTTAGCAGTCCCGTAAAAATCGTCTTAAATATGCCTGGGATGCCTATGGCACTAAACATGTTAAGAATTTGGCTAAGCATTTCTGTGAAATGCACGGGGCAATTTGTTGATAAAAGGTCATGTATCTCAGTAGCCGTCCTTGCAACTAGGAGATCATACGTCTCTTTTCATGACGTGATGGGCACTGTTGTCTGCAAAAGCACAGACTTCATTTTGCTTAAAGTATCTATTCGTATAGAAGAGAAATTCAAATGGGGCCAAATGGGAGTCTCTATGTCTTCAGGGCCGCTCGGAAACAATGCTTGCATACAGCATTTGACCATGGAAGTTACGCTTACGAGATAGGCTTTCCCTGGCAAAAGGCCACAACAGCTGTGATCCGTTATTAGAATGTAACTCCCGTTCGAGAGCTGCTTAAAGAAAGGCTCTATCTGTGTTGCAGGTCTGACCTGCTGGTGGCATGAAAGGTTGTTAGAATTTCCTTCACAGGCTCCGTGTAAATTAATACCCTGGCACAAAAGTATACCGTTTAGTGAATGTTTACAGTTTTCACTACTAAGAAATACATTTTTGTTGCTGTCACTATAGCATGTGTGTGTGTATGGTAATTTCCATGTTGACTTAATGTATCCTTTACCCAATTGTTCATACTGGCCAGTAGGTATGTATTCAAGGCAATTTTTAAATCGGAAAGTTGTTATCGGAATTGTGATAATCCCGTGTATTATCCATTCAATGACAGGACTTTCTAACATTGTCAAAGGTAATCTCTCAAGTTTTTCGATGCTCAGGATTGTATAGTCTGCTCCTTTCTGTGCCAAGCTGATTTGTTTATCAGTAAGGTTAAAGATGGAAAACAATGACGTTGTGTTGATTAAACGCCAAGGCACATAGCCTGAACGAAGATTTTGCAGCGTCCAGCCTAACTGTACAATAGAACGTAATTGTGACTGGCCATGCTGTAACATTAGCAAGTCTTTATCTATTCTATCTATGGCAGATGATACAATACTGTCCAGTGAATTTGTCTGGAGGACAGAGTCATTAACCCATTGTCCACTACAGAAAGTGATTTTTCCAAATTAATACGATCGATTTCTCGTATTTTTCAGCTGTTTCGCATAGATACTGGTCGCTATGAAACGCTTTTGACGCTGTTTGCATTGTCCCAGAATGAAATCACGCAAATTTGCACCATCTTTAAGTAAAGACAAGTGTTGCTTAATTTCTGCCAGTGTGGATGATCCTAGCCATTCGAGGCAGAGTTTCCCTACACTGTATGTTGTTACTATCCCTGGATGTTGTCTCTGGGAGTATCTAGGGTCTTGTCTGGTCATTTTTAACCCCTGTGTTTTATTCAGGAATCTATCTTGACCGTTGTTTGTGTCAGTAGGCCAGATTAACCACTTTTTCCAATCAGGATGTGTTCTGTTTAAATGTAAAATTTTAGATACGTCTATCTCAATATCTGTTGTTGTATTCTCAGGTATTGGCTTTGGAATAGACGGTTTGTTAAAGTCTTTAATCTTAGCTAGGCCAAGACAGGATGTTTGGTGAATTGGGTCATCATATATTCATAAAATGCTTCTGAATATATCAATTTAGTATTTGTCAGCATTGTTTTCAACCCTGTTTTATCTAACAGTTTATAATAAAACGTTTCTGAATCACTGGTGTTAAACCCTGAGAAGTACTGGAATTTTTCATAGAATGTTTTAGAACTGCTTTTAGGTGGTGTAGAACAATGTTCCCATTGATTATACTTAAAAACATATCTAGGGTGTGCAGATTTATGCAAGTAATGGTCACCATAGTGTGTGTAGCAGAACATCTGTTCATAACTAGACGAACCTTGTAAATAATCATGTTCTGTGAATCTAGCTGACATTACTAAATCAGACATCACATTATTAATACTTTCAAAGTCCCAATCATCAGAGAATGTACTAGGTTTTACAAAGTCATTTAAGGAAACCTTGAATTGATGAGGATACTTCAGGATTTCGACCGGACCATAGATTTCATAGTCAGTTTTCTCCCATACTACCCACCGGGTATTGGAATGGCTGTCACATTTACTGTTGACAGTTCTCTTTTCTTCACGTGGGATGATCTGTGTGGTTTGAGGACTAAGTTGATGTTCTGACTTGCTGTGTCCATTGTACTATATTTTCCCTCAATGAATTTTCCCAAACAAAGTACCATGATGAGCCAAAGCAGGAGGAAAAATACACCTAGTCCAAACCAGAACTCTAACCATGGAGAAATAAGGTAAATTTCCTTCAGTTGATGAAAGAGTTCCGTTGCTTTTTCTTTAAAAGTCTTTTCTGTTTCTGGCATCACTTCGGGGTTGCTTTGATCCTCGGAAAAGTTGTCGAAGTTGATGAAGTAGCCAGAGGCAGTTCTGTCAATTGTTGGGATTGTTCTTTCAATTTGTCTTTCGGTAGCACATTCTGATGCCACATCATTGTAGACTGGTGTTTCTTGATGAACTATTTCAATCTGTATTCCAAGAGGCACGCGTTCCATGGCATTATTGCATAGTCCCTCTCTGTGCACTGCAGGCTGATCGAATGTGATTAGTCTTTCAGTTTGAACCTCTTGGATTGTTGCAAGTTTGGGTATTCTGTTGTTTCTTAGGAGTCTACTGGGCCTACTGTTGATTATTGGCCACATGCTTGTGGTTTTACCAGGTCGATTGATACAACTCTGTTCTCCTTTTTACCAGCAAGGGGCGGTAGTACTACTGATCTTGTTCCGTTGATTGCTAAGACAGGTACTGCTTTTCTGTAAGAAGGCCCAAATTCCTTCTTCACCGCTATTTTTTCTCTGACTAGATTCCCAATCTTTGGAATCCAGACAGGCCTTGCTGGGGCTGGTGCTGGTGGTGCCTCTTCAGTGGTAGCTGGCTGTTGCTTCAACTTTATGTTGCTTATGGATTTTCTTGTTTCATTCAAGTCCTGTAAAACAGCCAAACGATCTTTGATGTCAAAGTCTGTTTTCTTATTTTGTACCACTGATACCTGACTATCTAAGTCCTGAATTCGCATTCTAGTTCCGAACAATAGTTCGTATGGGCTGAAACCTTTTAGAGAATTTCTTGGCAAGTTGTTAAGACTTAATTGGACACTTATTAAATGTTTGACCCACCCAGCACCCAAACTTAATACCTTTGCTGTTATAGATTGCTTTATGTCCCGGTTTTTTCTTTCTACCACACTGTTCCCTTCGGGGTGTGATGGACAAGAATACCGCAACCCAACTCCCATGCTGGCCATGGCCTCCTTATAAGCTCGAGAGCTGAAAGCAGGACCCTGGTCAGAATGGAACATGGCAATTACGTATGTGCCGATAAAGACTTGCAGATCTTTTATAACCGTTCTGGCGTCAGCCGAGCGCTGGGGCCTCATTTTTTAAGTGGATTTAGCCTTCATAATGTACAATGGGACGCGTTTCTCTTGTTTGATTGCGCGGATAGATCGCCTTATGCTTTCTATTAGGGCTTCCGACACTACACTGGCCGGTTCTCCACTGCGATCTCTGTTGCAGTCTTCACAATTTTTTGCAAAATCATGAATATCTACGCTCATTCCCGGCCACCAGTACTCTGATTGTAATCCTTTCAGAGAGTCCTTGATTGTTTGGTGTCTCAGACCCAACCCTATGTGTGCTTCCAGTAAGAGGAAGTCCCTCCGGTTCTTGTTTGGAAATACCCTATCCCCCACTCCAGGGATTCGAGCAAAAGGAACCGAGTTTGCATCGATTACGTATGCTTAATTGAGTGGATAGTTCACGGGTAGTGCTGCACAGTCGCCTTTTACAGACGTTTTTACTGCCAGCATGGTTTCCCCGTCTATGTGTTTTTCTGAACGCTTTTTTGTGGCTACGGAAGCGGGTTTAGTTGCTTCCGCTGTGGCTGTATGAGCCAATGAATTCCCTGCAACGTGAACGCCATCACATTGATGACTCAGAGTGTGTATCACGTGAGTCTTTGTTGTTCTTTCTGTAAAAGAGCTACCTGTTTCCAAAGCATTTTGGGCCATATGTAGGTGGCCAAATACCGGTCGGTAATGGCCGATTTCGGCCGTTACCGACTGGTATTCGTAATTCCAGATGTAGGGGGCCTGAAAATTACCGATTCTGTATATTTACCGAATCAGTAATTTTACCGAATCGGTAAAGTACCGATTTGGTAAATGTACATTGGTGGCCAGCGGCGCGATCCGAGCCGACGCATAATCGTACAGAGAGTAACTCACCCCACGACACACAGCCACCATGACGACAAAGGAGAGTGGAACAACGGAAAAATTTCAGATGGAAAAGCTGGAAGAGTACAGCCACAAAGAACTAAAGCAATTTTGCATTGAGCTGGGCATTGCTACCACGGGACTGAGCACGAAAGACGACCTCAAGCACGCCTTAGAAGCTTGGGTGGAGACGGAAACATCCCCACCCCAAAATCAAAGCCTCGAGACCACCGAAACAAGTACCGCCCCTGCAGACGAAAGAAGATCGGGCCTCTCGGCCGAAGAGGCCCGAGAACGGGAGAAAAGCCGGCTCCACGAATTGGAGCTAGCTCGACTCCGCTTAGATGGAGAACTCAAATTGGCAGAACAAAAAATAACGCTCAAACACTTACGGCTCAGGGAAGAACGAGAAGAGAAAAAGAGCCAGAGGGAGCTAGAAGAGAAAAGACTAGCCTACGAGCATAAGCGCAACTTAAAGGAGCTAGAAATTTGACGGCAGAACAAAGACCTCGGCGTCTCCGGACACCAGAGCCCCTCTGCCCCGACGGACACCAAGGTCCACATCCCCAAGGAAGTCGTCAGGGAATACTACCCGAACGATGATATCCAGCAATGGTTTAAAGCCTACGAGGTAGCGATGACCTCCCACCGAATTCCACGGAGCGACTGGGGAGCCGGGCTATGGGGAAAATTTGTGAACAAAGGAAGAGACGCCCTGCTGCAACTCCCCGACCACCAGATGACATCCTACGACCACATGAAGGCCGCCCTCCTCACTCGCTATGGGCTCACGCCTGAGATGTACCGGCAGAGATTTCGGGACTGCAAATGAATCCCGGGTACAACTTGGGTGGAGTACGTGAACTTTTTTAGCCGAGCCTTCGAGGGATGGATCAAGGGAAGCCAGGTCACCACCTACGAGCAATTATTCGACCTTATTGTACGGGAGCACCTCTCCAATAATTGCTTTGTCAAACTAAGACAGCACCTCCTTGATAGTAAACTGACCGAACCTCGGAAACTCGCCATCGAAGCAGACCGATGGGAGAGCACCCGAGTCCCTCGAAGCTGGCCCAGCGAACAGAACAGAGCCTCCCAAGGGCCCCACCGGCCACGGGGAGGAGGAGGAGGCCAGGGCCGGGGCCGGGACACCGTCACGGTGCCCTCCACTAGCAACCCCCCACCCCCGGCTGGAAGAGGTAGCCCTCCAACGCGACCAGGTTTCCGCGCCAACGTTATCTGCCACAAATGCCAGCGACCCGGCCACTACGCCAATAATCCCAACTGCCCGAAAAATCAGAGCCCCATGAACCGCCAGATCACCACCGCCGCTCTGGGAGAAGAGCCGGGCCAAGCAGACGCCGAAGAGTACGAGCCGTACCAGCCCGAGTGGGAACCAGCCGCCATGTCCCTGGTCTGTCTAGGGGAGAGGGACATGGTCCCGGGGGCGCCCATCCCCGCCAACACGCAGAAATATAGCCAGTGGGTCACAATCAATGGATGCCGGGCTGAAGCCCTCCGTGACACAGGGGCCAGTGTGACCACAGTCCGCTGCTACCTGGTGACCCCTGACCAGATCCTACCAAATATACTTTGTCCAGTGCGGTCGGCAGACAACTCCGAAAGCCTGTGCCAGATGGCCCGCATCCCCTTCGAGTGGGGGGGGGTGTCCGGCATGCTAAAAGTAACTGTCCGCGACGATGCCCCGGTGGACTGCCTTCTGGGGAACGACCTCGAGACCTCCCCCTGGTCAGCCGTTGAGCGGAGGGAGCATCTGGGGATGCTTGGTCTCCCTGAATGGGTCTGTGTAACGACCCGATCCATGGCCGCCCGTGCCATCTCCAGCCAAGAGGAACCGGAGTGGCCCGAGCCTCCTCCGCCGATCGCCACCGAAGAAACCACCCCTGAGCCTGGTCCTCCGGGGTCCGACAACGAAGAACGGGATCAACCCCAAGACCTCCCGGAGCTGGCCCAGTGGCGCCAAGAAGGTGGCCCCACTCAGGAACAGTTCCGCCAGGAACAAAAAGCGTGTCCCTCCCTCGAGGGACTCCGACAACAGGCCATAGCCCAGAGCGCAGGAGATGCCTCGGGGGCCCACTAGATCTACTGGGACAATGAGCTGCTCTACAGTGAGCAAAAGATCGCTGAGCTTGGAGCCAGCCGGGTGCTGGTGGTCCCCCTCCGATTCAGAGACTTCCTATTGAACTTGGCACACGATGTGCCACTTGCCGGACACCTGGGGCAGGACAAAACGTACAGCCGCCTGGTGACCCACTTCTACTGGCCGAAGATGCAGAACGATGTAGCGAACCACTGCCGAGCCTGCCCCACCTGCCAGGCCAGCGGGAAAAGCGGCCGAAAACTGAAGGTCCCCCTGCAACCTTTTCCCATCGTCACCACACCCTTTGAGCGGGTGGGAATAGACATTGTGGGGCCCCTGGAGGCCCAGACAGCACAGGGGCACCGGTTCATCCTTGTCCTGGTAGACCATGCCACCCGCTATCCCGAGGCCATACCACTCCGGATCGTGACGGCGCCCGTGGTGGGCCAAGCCCTGATGGGGATCTTCTCGCGGGTGGGCTTCCCCCGAGAAGTCATCAGTGACAGGGGCACGAACTTTATTTCCAGGTACATGAAGTCCCTATGGCAACAGTGCGGGGTCACCTACAAATTCACGACCCCCTATCACCCGCAAGGGAACGGACTAGTAGAACGATTTAACCGCACTCTCAAGGGGATGATCATGGGCCTGGAAGAACCCCTACGTCGCCAGTGGGACGTGCTGCTCCCGTGCCTCCTGTTCGCTTACAGGGAGATCCCCCAGAAATCCCTGGGCTTCAGTCCGTTCGAGCTCCTGTATGGACACCCCGTCCGGGGCCCCCTCAGCCTGGTCAAAGAAGGGTGGGAGGTGACCCCTCAGAAGACTCCCCCTGATGTATACAAGTACCTCTTGACTCTCCGTAACCAGACCCGGCGGTTCAGGGAACTCGCCAAGGCCAACCGCGAAGCCAGCCAAGAGGACATGAAGCGCTGGTATGATCAGAATGCCTCATCCATTGAGTTCGAGCCGGGACAACAGGTCTGGGTGATGTCCCCAGTTGAGCCTTGCGCCCTCCAGGACAAATGGACAGGACCCTTCAAAGTGGTGGAACGCAAGGGCCCCGTCACCTACCTGGTGTACCTGGAGTCCCCCCGAAACCCCCTGCGGGTCCTCCACGCCAACAGACTCAAGCCCCACTTTGTACGCTCTGAACTTAGCCTCCTGATGGCTACCGACAGTGGGGCTGAAGAAGACTCAGAGCCACTCCCCGATCTCCTGAAAACGCTCGAGAAAGACGGCTCCGTGGAGGGAGTCCACCTCTCCGAGGCCCTGTCCCCAGCGCGACGCCAAAACTGCCAAGAACTGCTACTACAATTTGCCGACCTGTTCTCCCTCATCCCTGGGGTCACCCCCTGGTGCCTCCACGACGTTGACACCGGGGATAGCCCCCCTATCCGACACAGGGCGTACAGGGTGCCTGATCGGGTACGCGCCTGCATCCAGTCGGAATTCTCCAAGATGCTAGCTCTGGGAGTGATCGAGCCGTCCGACAGCCCCTGGGCCAGCCCAGTCGTGTTGGTCCCCAAGGCCGCCGCCCTGGGCGTCGCCCCCGAGCTCAGGTTCTGTGTCGACTATCGGGGTCTGAATGCCGTCACCAGGACCGACGCCCATCCCATTCCCAGGGCAGATGAACTGATCGACCGCATGGGGGCCGCCCGCTACCTGAGCATCTTCGATTTGACAGCGGGCTATTGGCAGATCGGCCTCACCCCAGGTGCCCAGGAGCGATCCGCCTTCTCCACCCCGGATGGCCACTACCACTTCAAGGTGATGCCATTCGGAATGAAAAACGCACCCGCCACCTTTCAGAGACTAGTGAACAAAGTCTTGGCGGGTCTGGAAGAATTCAGCGCCGCCTATCTGGACGATATTGCTGTGTACAGCCGCCACTGGGCGGAACACCTCCACCACCTCCGGGAGGTCCTGAACGCCCTCTGGCAGGCCGGGCTAACCATCAAGGCCAGCAAGTGCCAGATCGGCCAAGGGTCCGTGACCTACGTGGGACACCAGGTGGGGAGTGGCCGGGTGGCCCCCCTCCAGCTCAAGATTGCTGCCATCCAGGCCTGGGAGCCCCCGGTCACCCAGACAGAGGTCTGAGCCTTCCTGGGGCTCACCGGGTACTACCGGCGCTTCGTAAAAGACTATGGCAGCATTGTGGGGCCCCTCACAGAACTCACGTCCAAAAAGAACCCCCAGAAAGTCAACTGGACTCCTGAATGTCAGGTGGCCTTTGAGAACCTCAAGTCCGCCATGTGCACCGCCCCCGTGCTACAAGCCCCCGACTACAGCCGGGAATTCATAGTGCAGACGGACGCCTCAGATCATGGCATAGGGGCCGTCCTCTCCCAACTCAACACCGAGGGGGTCGATCAGCCAGTGGTCTTCATCAACCGACGCCTGCTGGCCCGAGAACAGCGCTGGAGCACCATCGAGCTGGAGGCCTTCGCCGTAGCGTGGGCCCTCAAGAAGCTCCGGCCCTATCTCTTCGGTACCCACTTCCGGGTGCAAACAGATCACCGACCCCTGCAATGGCTGATGCAGATGCGGGGAGAAAACCCGAAGCTGTTGCGCTGGTCCATCTCCCTGCAGGGGATGGACTTCACTGTGGAGCATCGCCCAGGCCAAGATCACGCCAATGCAGACGGCCTGTCCCGCTTCTTCCGCCTCGGCGAGGAGAGTACCCAAGAGGATGGCTGACTCTCCCTGCCTTCAGCTGGGGGGGACGCATGTTGGACAGGCCTCGTGGCCGGGTCGTCCCCTCCCCGCATGGCGGATCGTGGACCCCTGCTCCTCCTGTTCCCCGGGCAAGAACGACCCCTGCAACCCGCCGGGGCAACCTCCAGACCTTCCCCGACGGCACCCGGGCTCCTGAACCCCACCATAACGGCTGGCCCGGGTCCTTTCCCGAACCCCTGGCTCCGGCCCAGCCGCCATTTTGGTCACTACACGACCAGGCCTCGTGGCCTTGGGTCAACCTCGGCCTCGGGCCCAGCCAGGCCCCGACATCGAGGCACCACCGTTCCCCCAGGGGGTGAAGAGGCCATTTGGCAGGTCAATTGGAGAAGGAGTGTCAACGGCTCCCCTCCGCCAGGTGTCGATTGCCCCCCAGCCTCCCTGGGCGCTGGCTCAACCCCTCTGCTGGGTGTCTGGACTCCCTCATCCCGGTCCTCCCAACCTCCAAGTGCGAGGGTCCGGACATCAAAGGGCGCCAGACCTATAACTGGGGAAGCTCCAGAGCAGGAAGGCAGTTGTATCCTGGAGTCGAGACACACCGAGATGAACTCATCCTTGGAGGCCTGCTGGCGCTGCCCCGGCTCCTCTTCGTGAACGATCTTGAAGGCCTGCTGGCGCTGCCGCGGCTCATCCTCCGTCCGTGAACCATCTTGAAGGCCTGCTGGCGCTGCCGCGGCTCATCCTTTCGTGAACCATCTTAAAGGCCTGCTGGCGCTGCCGCGGTGCATCCTTTCGTGAACCATCTTGAAGGCCTGCTGGCGCTGCTGCGGCTCATCCTCGTGACCCATCTTCGTAGGCCTGCTGGCGCTGCCGCGGCTCATCCTTTCGTGAACCATCTTGAAGGCCTGCTGGCGCTGCTGCGGCTCATCCTTACGTGAACCATCTTGAAAGCCTGCTGGCGCTGCCACGGCCCCTACTTGCGAACCCATCAGCTCGAGGATTGTGAGCTCCACGCCTGCTACCCCCGTACCTGTCCGGTACTGAGACTGTCCCACTACCCTTTCCCCCAAAGAGACTAGAATTGACAGGATCCTCGTATCCTGGTCCTGCTGTATCGTCAAGTACCTTGCTTTTAAGATATATAAAAGTGTGAAGAACACATCCCAGTGTGGTGTCTATCTGTGGGGGAGAAGTTACCTGTCTGTACGATTACCGGAGAGGGCCCTCACCGGAGGCCTCTCCCCCCTGTACTCGGCCGACCCTCCGGGTCCCCGTCTAATAGTAACCTTCTGCAGCGAACCTAAGTATTATGGTGTTCACTCTTTTCAAGTGAGTATCCAAGTCGTCGTCTGTGAGATAAATATCATCTACGTAAGATAATGCCTCCTCATCATATATTTGTAGTAACTCTGTTACTCTAGCTGAGAATAGTCCTGGGCTGTTCTTGAACCCCTGTGGGAGCCTACAGAAATTTTTCTGAGACCCCATTACTGAGAAAGCGGTCAAGTATCTGCTTTCTGGTGCAATATTTGGACAAAAGAAACCATTAGATATGTCTAATGTCGTTTTATATTTTTTCCTAACTATGTTATTCATTAGTGCAGCACTATGCAAATTTTGTACTGCAAATGTTTTGCAACATGCGTTAAGGTGTCTGTAGTCCAAAACTAGACGATATGAATTGTCTGGTTTGGAGACAGGAAACAAAGGATTGTTCATTTGAGAGGTGCACGTTTCAATCACCCCCTGGTATTCAAGTTGATCTAAAATCTCCCTGACTTGTTTTTTAGCTTCTTGCTTAATGGGATACTGCCTTTGTGTAGTCGGTTGACTTTTTAACTGGATTTTGTGAGGAGGAGAGTCCTCATCCCATCCTACATGATTTTTATATAAAGCTGGTGCCTGGGCTACTGCCCATTTCCTTGCATATGTATATTTTTTGTGAATTGGAATGTGATTCGAGAAGGCAGGCATAATCATTTGTTCGCCACGAGGGCACTCCCTGACAAACTCTGGGGGCCAATCTTTTTCAGCTAACAGAATATCATAGCCTTTTGAGAGTTTTATCCCAAAATAGACCCCTTATTTTTCTAGTGTTATCACCCTCTATACGCAGTGTTATTTCATATATCTTATGGGGCTCGCTAACTCTGGTGTCTGCAGTTTCTACTTGAATGTATTCATTCGTGTCCACTGTCTCCAGATGACTCATCATGATCTTGCGGGCTATACTGATTTCTGCTGCACTGTCTAGCATTGTCTGTGCCCACTCCCCGTTTTTCAATTGTGTCCTCAGTATTCTCAGCATGTTCGATTACTCTAATACTGGCTACCTTCTTTATTGGAAATTTAGATTTTTTACTTTGAGCAGGTTCCTTGTCTTTGGACTTGGTATGCTCTCCTGGGTCTGACCGTCCTCTTCTTTCCGATTTCTGCGAAAAAGATCGAGAGGGACGTGTATCAATACTTTGATATCTATCAGGCTTTTTCAAATTATCCCTATTTCTAAGGTTATATCTTTTCTCAGAGGGCTCCCTCTGGGGAGACTGGTGTTCTCGAGTCGGAGTTCTTTCCCTCCGTCGAGGAGACCTTACTCTGGACTGGAAAACTTTTTCCTTGGGAGTGGATTGTTTATTTCCATCTCAGCTCTTTTTAGGAGTGTTTGAATTATTTGTAATAAATAATTTTTTAGGATTTTCGAGCAGTTGGGGCTCTACTGGTTTTCCACCCAAGCTGTCTCTACCTAATTCTTCATAGCATTTTTCTATGATTCTGGCAAGCTCAATTGGTTGATCTGTTATATCTGTTTCCTTCAACTTCTGGCAGATCGCCACAGATGCTGCTTCTCCTTTTATAGTGGCTAGTAATATAGCCGAGACCTGCCTGAAGTCTTTCAGTAATTTCATACCAAGAGTTAAAGCAGGTTCTGGACCGTATTCATTCTGAATCTGTTTTAGCACTTCTGGTATTACCGCCATTGACGGAACACCATGTTTTTTTTTATGTAAATGGAAGCAAAGACTGTACCCCAAGTGTCACAGTCCTCCACATGTGGTGCGACCCCCATAGGAAGGCAGATGGTCAGGATCCTATGTTTCTCAATAGGGGTAGTATTCAGAAATACTGCCTCTATTTGAGTGATTTTCTGCGCTAACCAGAAAGGAATTTGTTCCCGTTTTATAAGTGTTTTACCAAGATGACTGTATGTTCTGTGGTGTAATTTTATTGGTGTTCCCCTGATGAGTGGTCAGCTGTGGTACATTAACAGCTGATTGGACTGTAGCAGTCCGCATTACATATTGGACTAATTGCCTATGTATTTTAATTAATGTTTTTAGCTGTGCTAAAAGTTCTTCTCTAGACATTTTTGCAATGTCCGGATGTGGTGTGTAGCTGGCTAGAACCGGCCACGTTGCTCCTGGTCTACCTAGTGGACCGAGCCTGGTTATATGATCATTATGTTTTAGGGCGCCTTTAAACCAGAGCAGGTGCTCTTGGAATTTTAATGGGATTTCAATCTCCTCGAAAGGAGCGTACTCTTCCGGTGGATCCCCTATTTTGTAATAGTGGAACTCGTGTGTTGCGGTGTTTGCCGCTGGAAATTTTATCCATGAATAGAATACCTCTGTCTGCCGATAATCGTGTGCCTCTATCACGAAGACGACTGTGCCACCTTGTGTGGTCAGTCCATTTTCTATAAGTTTTGACGTTATAGATTTTCTTAAATGTGCCGGGATTATTATTGCACCCGGTTCAATAGTACCGGCGTCCCGTTGATTTGCATCTGCTGCTGTTTCAACGGTCCCGTTTTCTAACACTGACATTTTATTGTCAGGAAAGTTTTTGTAGAGCAGGTCTCCAAGGAGACAAAGATTAGGTGCACAATATTTTGGAACACTGTATCCTTCAACGTTGAATAAACCAGAGCTTTACATAGGAATCTCTTCCTCCTAAGGTCGGGCAGATTTTAACCTTTCACCCACTCCAGACGTCTATTGGAGTATTTATGGGAGAAAGGGGTCTTTGTGAAAAATGCACGACTGAGTTACTCTAACGTCTTGCGTTACTTTATCGCCTTACCAAACGTTGGGCGCCATGTAGTGTAGTTCCTATTTTCCCAATAGGCCCTGCGCATTGGAATAACATAAACAGTAGTATCGACGTAGAAGTGCGGATCTTCCAGGCCTCCACTGACTATGCTTAACTTAATTGGGTTTGTTACCAACTAGCTCAGAGGTCACTGGAAACTTTCTTGACTGAATAGGAAGTGATCAGCTTCCCTGGTACAGACAAGAAGGGATTCAGTTTTCCAACAACCGTGCAACATGACAACTTTGCTCCTCAGATAAGAGTCAATCTCTATAGTCGTGTGAAACAATAGACAGTTATTTTACTCAGTCAGTTGTTGTGCAGATTACTTTCACAATATGTAGATGTTAGACGGGGACCCTGAGGGTCGGCCGAGCAAGGGGGAGAGGCCTCCTGGCGAGGGCCCTCTCCTTAGATCGTACGGATGAGCAACTACCCCCCCCCACAGATAGACGCCACACAAAGATAGGTTCTGCACACTTTTATCGGTATTCTTAAGCAGGTTATACTGGACGATACAGTAGGACCAGAATACGGTGATTCCTTCAATTCTAGTCTCTGGGGGAAAAGGGGTAGCGGGACAGTCTCGGTACCGGTCCGGTACAGGGATATCTGGCGTATAGCTCTCAATCCTCGAGCTGGAGGGTTCTCAAGTAGGGGCCGCGGCAGCGCCAGCAGGCCTTCAAGGATGGTTCATGAAGATGACCCGCGGCAGCGCCAGCAGGCCTTCAAGGATGGTTCACGAAGATGAGCCGCGGCAGCGCCAGCAGGCCTTTCAAGGATAGTTCACGAGGATGAGCCGCGGCAGCGCCAGCAGGCCTTCAAGGATGGTTCACGAAGATGAGCCGCGGCAGCGCCAGCAGGCCTTTAAGGATGATTCACAACGAGGATGAGGAGCAGCAGCGCCAGCAGGCCTTCAAAAATGGTTCACCAAGAGGAGCCGCGGCAGCGCCAGCAGGCCTCCAAGGATGAGTTTGTCTAGGTGTCTCTCGACTCCAGGATACAACTGCCTTCCTGATCTGGGGCTACCCCAGTTATAGGTCTGGCGCCCTTTGATGTCCGGACCCTCGCACTTGGAGGTCGGGGGGTCCGGGATGAGGGAGTCCAGACACCCAGCAGGGGGGTGGAGCCAGCGCCCAGGGAGGCTGGGGGCGATCGAAACCAGGCGGAGGGGAGCCATCGACACTCCTTCTCCCATTGACTCGCCAAGTGGTCTCGTTACCCCCTGGGTGGATGGTGTGTGAGGGTGAGGTGAGTGGGTGTGAGAGTGTGTGGGTGTGAGGGTGAGGAGGTGTGTGGTGGTGATGGCGTGAGGGTGTGTGAGGGTGAGGGTGAGGGGGTGTGAGGGTGTGTGGGGGTGTGAGGGGGTGAGGGTGAGTGAGGGTGAGAGGGTAAGGGTGTGTGAGGGTGAGGGTGTGTGAGGGAGAGGATGAGGAGTGTGGGGGTGAGAGGGTGTGAGAGTGAGGGGGTGTGAGGGTGAGCAGGTGCGTGAGGTTATGGGGGTGTGAGGCTAATTGGGTTTGAGGGTGAGGGTGTGATGGAGGGTGAGGGGATGTGAGGGTGAGGGGGTGTGAGGGTGAAGGGTGTGTGAGGGTGAGGGGATGTGAGAGTGAGTGGGTGTGAGGTTGAGCAGGTTTGTGAGGGGGTGAGAGGGTGAGAGGGTGAGGGTGAGGGAGGGTGAGGGTGTGTGGGGGTGTGAGGGGTGAGGGTGAGTGAGGGTGAGAGGGTGAGGGTGTGTGAGTGTGAGGGTGTGTGAGGGTGGGTGAGGGTGAGCGGTGTGAGGGTCAGGATGTGAGGGAGGGGGGTGGATGTGAGGGTGAGGGGATGTGAGGGTGAGGGTGAGGGGGTGTGAGTGTGAGAGGGTGTGTGTGAGGGTGAGGGCATGTGAGGGTGAGGGGGTGTGAGGGTGAGACGGTGTGTGAGGATGAGAGGGTGTGTGAGGGTGAGGGTGAGTGAGGGTGAGGGTGTGTGAGAGTGAGGATGAGGGGGTGTGAGTGTGTGGGGGTTTGAGAGTGAGGGGGTGTGAGCATGAGGAGGTGTGTGAGGGTGAGGGGGTGTGGGGATGAGGGTGTGTGGGGGTGTGAGGGGGTGAGGGTGAGTGAAGGTGAGTGAGGGTGATAGGGTTGTGAGGGTTAGGGGGTGAGGGTGAGAGTGTGTTGGGGTTTGAGGGGTGAGGGATGTGAAAGTGAGGGTGTGAGGTTGTGTGAGGGTTTGAAGGTGTGTGAGGGTGAGGAGGTGTGAGAGTGAGAGGCTGGGGGGGTGAGGAGGTGTATGAGGATGAGGGGGTGAGGGTGTTTGAGGGTGATGGGGTGTGAGAGTGAGGTGGTGTGAGGGTGAGGAGGTGTGTGAGAGTGATGGGGTGAAGGTGGGTGAGGGTGAGGGTGGGTGAGAGTGTCTGGGGGTGTGAGGGGGTGACGGTGTGTGAGGGTGAGAGGGTTGTGAGGGTGAGGGGCTGAGGGGGTGAGGGTGAGTGTGTGAGGGTGAGTGAGGGTGTGTGAGGATGTGTGAGGGTGTGAGGGTGAGTGAGGGTGTGTGAGGCTGAGAGGGTGTGATGGTGTGTGAGGGTGAGGAGGTGTGAGGGTCCAAAGTAAAAGGTGGCAGGGCAGACATCATAAGATAGAAAGACAGGACTGCATCATGACTGCGTTGGTCAGTTTCAGAATCATGAGGGGCAGAGTCAGCACAGTCTGCGAGGGATCAACGTGTCTAGAGGCAAAGCATAGCGGATGTAGCATTGCAGCTAGCAAGTCCAGTATTTTCAAGCTGAGTGTCCCTAGAGAGATGGCAACACAGCAACAGCATTGAGGAGCAAGGCTACTGTAAACAAGCACAGTAGGCTTTCACTTTCGTCCAGAAAAAAAACTAGAAAGATGCAGAGAACGCTGAACAGAACACAGCTTCCCAGTGAAATGGATGCAAATAAAACCAAGCTCTCGGCATTGCTGTGGCGGGGGGCGGAGGCGAGCGAGTGGGAGCGCATTCCTTTGAAGTCTGATGGAAGAGGGCGGGGGAGCGGCTTGGGAGCAGGTTCCTTTGAAGTCTGATGCTGAGGCTCTGACAAATGGTGGTGTGTGAGCAGCTTCCTTTGAAGTCTGATGCCGAGGCCAATGGTGTTTGATGTTCAAGCGCCTGCCTCACACGCCTGCCTCAAATGAACTGTACGCGATCCGCAGGCTAAGTAGACTTTTCGGACTGCTTACTATAATCTCGCCTATTCAATTCCTAACGGGATAGAATAGTTGAGACCGAAAACAATTCTTAGAGGGGTATTCATTGGTGTATGTGTGCTGCAGAATGCAGCACCAATGCAAAGAGAAAGTAATGAGGATAAATATAGATATGTCTCCTCTTGGGCTAGTCATAGGTAAGCATACCATTTTGGTGCAAAATCATGTTTGTTGACTTTACTAAATATGGGTTTGTGTCAAAATCCATGAATGGATACACAGGAACACCCATGCTCCAAAATTCTCCAACCATGTAAAGTTTGCCTGGCGCAAGTTAGCGCTAAACACTGCGCTCCTTACATTTGGTATAAAATTCCATGCGGAGCCACTCAATTGCGTCAGGACTACACCACAAATGTGGCACAGCCAGACACAAAATGTTAGTACATATGAATCATAATGTGAATAAAAGTGATGAGAGGGGGCACCACTATTGAGTCCCTCTCCAATGCAACGAACACAATTGCTTTAGGGCATGAATATATTGATCTTATTTAATTAAATTACAATCTCAGGGTTTCAAAGTGACCCTGTACCACCCGGTGAAACGGCTTTTGTGGGCTAAGTAGAATTATAGTGACTTTAGACTGCTGAACCTCAACCCGGTTTATCACTGCTTATACATTTTAAGTGTGCTTTTCTGTACTGCTACAGGGAAAGCATCGATGTTCATGCAGGATAAGCTCTTTCTCTATTACTTCTACAATTTGTTTTGCAAATATATATACATTCATTTTAGCATCTGCGTTTAATAATGATGAAACCTGTCTTTAAGCCTGAGAGCTCGGCTGATTTTCCTTTCCTTAAAATGCCTTTATGTTGGCTAGATTCCAAGTCTCTGGGTACTTTCCACTATCCTACTAGAAATAAATGCAACAATGTGGGTTAGCATCTGATTTTCAGAGGTTCAGATGAGACCTGTAGGGAAGTATAGCTCCTAACAGTATTCATGAAAATCCTCTGAATTTCCCGGCAAGTCGTATGTTCATCTATAAATCTGTCAGCACCAGGCCTCTGTGCTACAAAATGTCTCCCATGTCTTGGCAGATAATAAAGCACACATCTTGTCTCTATATTCAAAAGCATAATACCTTGAGTTTGTGATTTTTTCAGCCAATTTCTGAAATTGTCTGGCTCTGATCTCAGCCCTCAGAAGTATGAGCTCAGTTTCCACCCTATCTACTGACTGTGAAATGTATAAATTGGAAATGCAGTTTTATACTGAAGGCTCTCATAAGGTTCTGTCGTGTTCTAAACTACTCCTGTGCATTCTCCTCGTGAAGTTAGATGCTATTCTCAGAAATATGCTTTCAGTGTGTCACAAATAATGGAATTCATTTGAGCTGTTTTATTGATCACCAGGATTTTTTGTATTGCTATGCCTAAATATGATCGATGTTCCATGTTCACAAGGAGGGCCTTTTGAGTAGCCCATGACGCACCTTCCTCCCTCACTCGGGCAGGGCTCAGCTCATGGTGACAGTAGAAATGGTCTGATACTGTAATTAACTCTATCTCAGCAATGGATTCTGTGACGATTTCCATTGCTACCATCATATAATCTATTATGAATTACTGATTATAAGGACACAAATAAACAGTGTGAATGCTTTGGAAGATGTTATCTCCACACAATGACTAACCTGAGAGTGCCAGTGGAGGCAATATTACCCTTTCTATCTCACTGATGTGATCAGGATAGCGAATAATAATTATGTCCTTAATGCTGTCAAGTGTGTAATAGAAATCCACACACAGTACAGAAAGGCCTGTACTGCAACCAGCCTGTTCATAAAGAGATAGTGTATACTTGAGGCGGCCAACTAACCCTGGATGAAACTCGCATAATTTCCTTTGTGGAAATTTTGGGAAATTTCGAGAAAATTATGCAAATGATGCAATAGGCGGTCCCTGCACGTTGCACCCAAAAATGACAGGAGGATACATATAGTTCTAAAATGAGCATGAAAGCTGTGTGATATAATGCACAAGAGCAACTATTTTGATTGCGGTGTTGTACTCTAGACTGCAGTCTGCTCCTGTCTGTCTGCCTGTTGCCAAGTGTTCCCCTGCCTAGCCCAATCCAGATAGACTATTTTCATGTCCTCCTCTATTTTTTTTCTTTCTTACTTCACTTTGTGTCTAATTTCCCTGTCTATGTGCTTTTATTTTCCATTTTATTCAATGCATGGATGTACTTTGGTATTTCTTCACCATCTGCCCTCCCAGTAATGGGAGAGGCGGACACTGGGTTCTGGGTCACCTCCTCTCGATGACTCGATTACTTTCTCTTTTGTTATGTTGAGAGAGGCATTGCATATTGGTACGTTTAAGTGAGTCATAAACATATCTATGTACGTATAAATAGGATAATAGAAACTGGTAATATTTAAGTTGTGTGGGAAATTAGAGTGCAGAGCATAAGGGGTCAATATAAAACCAATCCCAGATACCTAGCTTCACGTACACTGAATCAATATTCACCCGCACACCATGCCTATCATGTGCACAACATTTAGCACATGGTATTTACCACTTGAAACATTAGCCTGCTTTCTAAATAGATCACCTCTTTTCAGATCATCAAAGTAGGCACTGTGAGTCTTCTCTTTACCATAGAAAGAAATAGGAGTGGTTCTTTCTCCTGAATGTTGTTGGCAGGCCTTGCAGATTTGACTTCTTCCGAAAAGAATATACCTAGTGAACAAGAAATGAAAATTGAAATTGAGTCTCAGACTATTCAAGATTAGTACCAAATTGACATAAGTCCAGGCGCGGCTTAGCAGGTAAGAGTGATGGGGCGGGGGGGAGTGGATAGACATTAACGAGTTAAACTTACATTTTAAATACCAAAAAACACGTATCTTGTGCACGGTATTGCGGCGAGTGCAAGGTGAGTGGGTTTTTTATTCTTAATTTAAGTTTACCTCATTGTCGTCTGACTATTCCCCCCACACTGCCCACCACTCTTATCCGCACAGGCCGCGCCTGCATATGTCCCTCCCATCCATCACATGAATCATTTATTTTTTCCCATGAAATAGAGATACATAAGCAGTGTAGTCTTTAGTTTGAATCTTCACTAAAGACCACGCATGGGATTAAGATAGAAAGGTTAGGCATGGGAGCAACTTGTTCTTTGAGGTAATCCATTGCAAACTTATAGATCATGGCATAGTTTATGGTTGACTGTAAGGTTGTACTAGCTTGCTTTCTTTGTTACCTCTCATTACTCTGTCAAAATGGCTGTGTCTTTCCTGATTGTCTCTTTGTGCCTTGTCGTCAGGAAGACAGTGGTATATTAACAGTAGTAGTTTTTTTACTTTGACTGAGTTTTTATATAGCGAAACTAGACCCAAATGTATCAGGGCACTTCACATGAGCACCAGTTCTGTTACAGACAGACACATTCATTTTTGTTAGGTACGGGGAGATAAAGGGGAATATTATCAAGGCGGGCGACATGAAATTATCGCCACTTTTCCAGCTGTTTTCGTCCACAAAGCGGTGATAACTTCATTGCCCTATTAGCAAGCAGTCGCTAACATCAGTTATCGACAGGTTTGAGGCGATAGCAAGCAGTTTGGGGCCAGCTTTGCATGTAAGCGATATTTATCGCTAATGACATGCAAAGTGCGCGTACCAAACCTGTTCGCGACTGAAAGCAGTTGCTAACATTGCTATCGCCTATTATCAACGCAGGCGTAGCGATAAAAAAAATCATGCTAAGAGCTAATATCGCTGAAAACGAATGCCTGCTCAGACCAGTTCTTAACCTGTATATCCAATGGGAGTTGGATATTCAGGTTAAGACCCCATTGGCGTTAATGCCTGAATATCGCTGGATTCCCAGCGATATTCACGCATTTCGCCGCTATCGCCGGATATTTTATCGCTTTAGAGATAAACGTTGCTAATAGCAGGTTATCTCTGCGATAAAATCCGGCGATGCGCGGCGATAAAAAAAATATCGCTAAGCCCATTTAGCGATAAATATCGCTAGTTGTTGATAATATGCCCCTAAGTGATTTGCCCAGAATCACAGAATGTTGAGCGTCCCTGCTGAGACTCGAATCCGGTTCCCCAGTTCCGAGGTCGACCGCCCTAGTCGTTAGGCCACATTCTCTCCTCACTTCTAGTAGTCTAATTCTCTTCTAGTAGTCTGGTGGTAACTCCTAATGCCACCGTATACCGTATACTAACCTATGGTGTCTGGGATTAGCAGTAGATAGCTGTGGGGAAAGGGGACGTGGGTGAATATCAGCCTGTCTTTGGTAATAAGCAGGGTCCCTCCTTGAGCTCAAATGTAGATCGTCTACTAGGTGGGGACTCTCCGGTTCTCCCTCTCTCACTTTCTCTCTTTTTTTAATGGCTTCTTTCGTTCTTCTGGAAGTATTATTATTACACATAATCATCGAGCACAATAAATGACACTCCATATATATATATGTATTGTTCTTTTGTAAAACCGATGGGTATAGTTATATCAATGTAAATCTGTTGTAACATATTTCAGACTAAATACCTCCAAACCAAATAGCCTTAGCTACCCTTCTATGAAGTAATCAATAGTCTGATATATATGTAAAAGACAATTGTTCCTGTAATATATTTACAAATAGCTTGTGACTCAGGGTTCGAATTTCTCTGTTTTTTTAATAGTTCAGATTAGTTATTTTATTTGACAAGCTTGTATCCTTCCAATTCTTGCTGGGAATAATCTAGGTAATTCAAAACCCCTCTCACCTGACGTAGAGCTAGGCAAATGAACGCTTTATTGAAATTCGGCTGGCTCAAGTTCCATTAACCAGCAGCTGACAGGTTGACAATTCTGTCTATGGTGGCTGTAATCTGGCAAACACAAAGTCGCCGCTGAAAATCACCGAAGGGTTGTGGAGGAGAATAACAAATAGAGGAATGAGGAAGGACACTGCCAAGGAAAAAATGACGAACAACAGACTGACCAGTAGTGGCTGCCACTATAGTAACGTGATAGGGCAGAGGGAGTGGGGTGCTTGATATTTCGTTTAAAAAATAAAATAAAAAGACTTACCTGCAACTCCGCTCCTGCTGCCGGCTGCCTTGTTGCTCCTCTCATCCCGGAAGTGCACGGGCTCCCCACACAATCCAGACGCTGCTCTAATGTTATAACTAGCATGAGAGCAGTGCCTGGATTGGCCTGAGCAGGCTGGTTTAACGCTCACTCAGGCACAGAGAGCCTGCAGCTTTTCCCCAACCTGGCTGTACACAACAGCTGGGTTGGAGAAACCTAAGTGTGGATTTCTGTTTGTCCTGCCTAAGACGGCCAGCCAAACTTACATGTGCACTTATAAGTGCCTACCACTCCTCCATACTGCTGATGTGACGCTCATCAGAATGGCCGGCCCCTGCCCTAACCTCAGCTGACAATAAGGTAAGATAAATAAAATGATAATTAATGACGCTCCTATGTATATAGAGGAGGAGCCGCCTACGAGACTAATGTAGAGTGCGCATTCTAGTTGATGCACGTCACGGCAGACGTGACGTGCGGCGGCCATGTTGGTGCGCTGCGCGCGCATCCCCCATTGCGCGCCGAGAGAGACACAGAACGGCAGCGCCGGCCGGCGCTCCTCAATTTAGTTTGTTCCCAATTAAATAATTAAATAAATATTACTTACCTGAACCTAACTAGTAGTCCGCTAGTTATTGCATCATCAATACATTACAGTGGCGACGAGGTCGGGAGGCTCCAGCTGACCCACCCACGGAAAAAAAAAACGGACCCCCCACGTGGACAGCAGCAGGGTAGGCCAACCCATGCACAGCAACAGCAGGATGCAGAGCTGCCCCACATAGCCCACACAGCAGAGGGTTCAAGGGAGGGCACAGCTGAGCCACCACACGAGCTGAGGAGCGTGGCAGTGCCACAGACAACCTAGAAGCGGCGAAGAGGCCGGAGGAGCAGCAGCACGCCCCACAGGAGACAACCCACGGTGCAACCCTTACCACCACGCCGGGCCCCCGGAGATACAGCGCTGGCTACCAAAGTGGAGGAGGCGGGGACTAGCACTGAGAGTCCCCAGGAAGACACCAACACAGAGGTAAAGGACAGCACCCCAGGGAGCCCCACCAGCAAGGAAGTCAAATCGCCAGCGACCAAGGAGGTGAGGATGAGCACGCCAGCAGGCTATGCGATTGCGCCGGTGCAGTTCCTACCTAAACCAGGGGACCCTCTGATGAAGTGGGAGGACTGGAAAGAATATATTGACAACTTCATTGGGGTCCTGGAAGATGAAAATGAAGAATCGTTCACCCCCCAAAGGAAGAAACGGATCCTATTACTGAACCTGGGACCGGAGGGTCTCAGGATTTACAAGAGCCTGGTGCCAAAAAAGAGGGACGATACCGACAAGGATGTATATGCACATGCATTGGAAGATATGGACGAACGCTATCGCCCCACCATCTGTGTATCAGTGGACAGGTTTAACTTCCAGCAAAGAAGACAACGACCGGGAGAGAACATTGAGGAATATGTAGCGGCGTTGAGGAAGCTAGCTGCCCCGTGTAAATACGCATTGTGGGAAGACGAATTCGTAAAGGACCAGATCGTGATGCATACCACAAGCACAAATGTCCAGGACAAGTTATGGGCAAGCGGCGACACCACACTCAAAGATGTAATGGTCATCGTAAAAAGGGCGGAACTCGCAAGGAGATGTGCCGATGCGACCAAAAAAGACATAGCGCCCCCAACGATGGTGAACAGGATACAAGAGGGAGATCACCGAAAGGACCAGAGAGGCAAAGACTCGGAGGCCAGAGGAACCAACAGATGGCAAGGAAAGCAAGCAGGCAACGATGGCAAGAAATCGTGCTACAGGTGCGGCAGTTGGTCCCACGACGCGCGCGATCGAAGATGTCCTGCGTTCCGAGCCAAGTGCCTACACTGCGGCATCTTGGGCCACTATGAAAAGGTGTGTAGGAAGAAAAATCCCAAGGGAATGGTGAAAAGCATAGATCAAGGCGAAGAAGACCCAGAGGAGATCGCAGAGGAAGAGGTGGTCACCGTCTTATGTATATACGACCAAGTACTAAGCGTAGAAGGGAAGAAATCCACGAAACCAATTCTGGACATGTCTATGGGAGGGATCACCATCACAGTAGTGGCAGACACAGGATCCCCTTTCACCATCATCCAGCAGGCAGTGTGGGAAGAAATGTTCAGACCCAAGTTGGGCCCAGAGCTGGAGAAGCTAGACATACGGCCGGTCACTTACAATGGCGACCGCATTCCAATGGTGGGGTTCCGACGCTTGTTGTTCGAATTTAGAGGCCGATCAGCTGTGTGCAAGCTGTACATTGCGGAGAAGGGACCCTCCGTCCTTGGATGGCTGGACCAGGGCGACCTAGGGATAAAGCTGGATCCAGGAGGAAAGGAGCAAATACTACTCGCAGAACAAGAGGAATGGCCGGACTTGAATAAGTGGAAGGAGAACTACCCAAAAGTGTTTGGAGGCACGGTGGGACGGATGGAAAAATTCCAACACAAGATCGTGCTCAAGGAAGGGGCCATTCCGGTGGCTCACAAGGTGAGAAACGTACCAATTGCGGTGAGAGAAGCGGTCCAGAAAGAACTTCAGGAGTTGGAAAAGAAGGGAATAATAGAACCAATAACATGTGCAGAATGGTTGGCGCCCCTAGTGGTCGTGATGAAGCCCAATGGGAAGGTCCGGCTCTGCGTGGACCTGAGAGAACTGAATAAAAATATCGTGGTAGAAAAGTTCCCTCTCCCCAGAATTGAAGAAATGTTGGCCAAGACCAGAGGGGTGAAGTGGTACTCCACTATCGACTTAACATCGGCCTATCACCAAATAGCTCTTCACCCGGACAGCAAAAGTCTCACTTCCTTCATCACCCCGTTTGGTTGCTACCAGTTTTGTCGCATGCCATTCGGGCTGGCCTCGGCGGCTGGAACCTGGAGAGGAAGACCCTGCAAGCAAAGGGGAGTTGGTAGCTCTTATAGAGGACCAAGAAAGGTTGATAAGCTTACAAGAATGGACGGAGTCCTATGAGGAAGACACGGACATGATAGAAGTAAAGGAGAACATTGTTCAAGGATGGCCGGAGAAAAGGAACGTGAGGGCGAGCCTTAAGCCATACTTCGAAGTCCGAGAGGAGCTGTCAGTAGGGGACAAGGGGGTATTCATCTACAGAGGAGACAAGGTGATTCCCCCCAG
Organism: Lissotriton vulgaris; assembly: GCF_964263255.1. Lineage (NCBI taxonomy): Eukaryota > Metazoa > Chordata > Amphibia > Caudata > Salamandridae > Lissotriton > Lissotriton vulgaris. The sequence goes on along the minus strand of NC_141689.1, from coordinate 1,714,959,287 downwards.
GAACCTCACCTCGAAACTGTTGGACTTGCTACACGAGGGACACCTAGGCATAGGGAAACTAAAGGCAAGGGCAAAACAAAACTACTGGTGGCCAGGCATGGACATAAGGGCGGAGAGGCACGTCAGGGAATGTCCCCAATGTCAACGGGCAGATAAGACCTTGAAACCCTTGAGACCCGCGATTGGGAAGTTTGACCCTCCAGCTAATCCATGGGAAGAACTATCGATAGACATTTTGGGACCTGTCCTAGATGACCATGGCACACAGAAATACGTGTGCGTACTCATGGATCGATATTCAAAGTGGCCGGAGGTGAGAATAGATGAGTCCATGGACACAGAAAACATCATAAAGTTTCTGTCAGAGACTTTCACCAGGGAAGGAATACCCAAATCGATCTTGAGTGACAATGGGCCCCAGTTCACGTCGGAAAGGTGGAGCAAGTTCATGCAAAGGAATGGCATCACTGTCAAGCACACGGCGATCTACCATCCGGCCGGTAACGGCTTGGTGGAGAGATTTAACAGGGTAGTGATGGGAGCCATCCAAGCCGCCATATCCAGTGGACAGAGTTGGGAAAAGGCGTTAGAGAACATGGTGTGGGCTTACAGAATAACCCCCACTGGCACGGGGTACAGCCCATTCCAAATATTGAGGGGACGTGAACCATTCACCCATGACAATAGGATTTGGAAGGAAAAGGTCGTCACCAGCGAATGGTCCCCTGCAGTGGTGCGGGCCAACCTGGAAAGAGCACAGACAATTTACAGTAATCACTACAATAAACGGAGGAACGTTAAAAGTACAGGATTGGAGAAAGGAGAGTGGGTGAGAGTAAAGTTGGCCACTCTACAGAAGAAAGGAGACAGCAAGTACAGCAAGCCGATGCAAGTAGTGGAGGTGTACGATCGAGCTGCCTTGTTGAGTGATGGGAATGTGTGGTCCCAGGACCGGATGGCTAGGTGCAACAAGGTTTTGGGCTGGGAGCAACATGGAACTGAATGGGAAGACGCTGAAGGTGCGAACGTGGAGAGGAGACAAGAAGCCTGTGAGCAGCAAGGCAGAGTAAGGGTCGGAATGGATAGAGAAGAGGAAGAAGAGAACGGAAGTAGAGGCACGGAAAAGGACAGGTTTGAGAGAAGCATGAATGAGGATGAAGCTGTGAGTGAAAAAGCAGAGAGCCAAGAGGAGCGGAGCCAAGAGACTAGGGAGAACCCGGTCAAGGTTACAAGAAGTGGGAGGCCGGTGGTAAGGCCCTCCAGATTTCGAGATTTCGAGTTGGACACTGAACTGTAAGTGACTCTGTTAAAGTTTGGTAAAAGGGGGAGATATGTAGAGTGCGCATTCTAGTTGATGCACGTCACGGCAGACGTGACGTGCGGCGGCCATGTTGGTGCGCTGCGCGCGCATCCCCCATTGCGCGCCGAGAGAGACACAGAACGGCAGCGCCGGCCGGCGCTCCTCAATTTAGTTCGTTCCCAATTAAATAATTAAATAAATATTACTTACCTGAACCTAACTAGTAGTCCGCTAGTTATTGCATCATCAATACATTACAACTAATTCATCTAAAATGCCCACCTTGTATGAGAGATACTCCACTTCCCAACAGATTCACATCGAACTTTGCAGCTACAGTCTCATGCAATGCCAATGTTCTAAGGGCAATGGTATGAGAAGTTTTTCCACTAACCTGACAACCAAAAATGTGTAAACTTGCGTCCATCTTGGGGGTCAACAAGACTCCACCTTCTCCATAGGTGCTTTCAAGAATTACTTGATGAATTTCAGGGTAACAAACTCCAAAGATATTTGCTCTTCATGACTTTGCTCCTTGTCGTAATTGCTTTGTCAAAACTTCCTTTGGGGTGCTCAGTTTTCTTGTCTTGACACTTATTACCCTGACACTCGTGCACTGGTCCTTTTAAGTTTATTTACAGCAGCAGTACACCAGATATATACATTAGGCTGTTGCCTTTTCTTTTTTAGCAGCAAATATTTCTGTTATTTTATGTTACTTTTTAAATCTAGAAAATAAATAACTTAGGGAAGAATGGCTGGAGGCCAATCATTCTCCACACTTCTGATACCCGACAAGTGTCCTTCATCCACTGCTTTGTCTTGTGGAGTCATATCATTTTTGGCGCTGTAATATTTATTCACTTTAAACCTGTCAGACTCACCATGTTTCATGGCTAATGACTGGTCCTTTTGACTGTGACATTTGCACCAGCTGGTCTGAATGAAAACCTGCTAAGTGGATTGACTGGCTGAAGGTCATGCAAGAGTTATTTACTAGCCTGCTGCTTTCCAGCCATTGTTCCTTTTTCACATGCCAATAGATCAATGGTTTTTGATCAAAGAAGAATTCTATTTGGTCATCCGAATACTCTTGAACCATCTTCTCCATTAACTTAGTTGCAAAGATGTGTTGATTATGAGTTTCTCGCACCGGTGCTCTTTGAATTAAGTCCTCAAATATTCATAACCCAACTCACAGTGGAAATTGGATGAAATGTTGCTGTTGGTGTTGATTTGCTACCAGCAATATCTTGAAGTGGTGATTGTGTTACCACTAGCAGGTGCTGCTTTTGGAGTCCCAATATGCTTCTACACTTAAAGCCTATTGTGCACTCTCTGGAGTTTGAAAACAGAACTTTAGGTTTTATCAACCCTCAAGGTTGCAATCTTTCATCCTCCTGTTCACTTGCTTTCCTGATGTTACTGTTCTTATAAATGAGAGATCCAGTGATAAAAAAGGAATTAAAGTAAATATTTCTTTTTTAAGTCGAACCTATAGCGGCAGCGCACGTGCGCTACTTGCCCTGCGAGGCATTCAATAACAGAGTATGGAGTGGAAGCTCTGTCCACTCTCCGCCCATGTTTTTAATTGGCTTGTGTCATTGTCTTTTGTAAATGCTGCCTTCTGATTCATTATGGGGCTTGTAAGTCCCTCCCCTTATGGCCATGTCGTCATTTGGACCCTCCCATGGTTACTGGCCCCTTTACTTTGAATGTTACACGGCACAGTACGTGTGATACTGTGAAAATTACTTTTGTTGCCTTGTCGCCCCCTTCACACCCTCCCGCACTCCCGTAGTCCATGCTGCCCCGGCTGTCCGTGATGTAATGCAATAGGTCTCGCGTAAATGCAAGTCCTATTGCATTGCAAATGCTTGTTTAAAAAACTCCTGTGGACTGTGCATGGCCACTGGTGTTGTTGGCTGCAGTGAGAGAGCAGTTGTTTGCCCCTCCAGCTTAGGCCAGCCCCAGGTCTGATTTCTTTTCGAGGGGAGTGGCGCTCAGACCAATATGCCTTTAAGACTTTTCACCAAACTTTGCCTGTTTTAAGGTCACTCATCACATCAGTCTGACTAGGAGCTTTGCCGTCCCGTGAGTTAATTAGTTGCCGGGACATCCCCAAGCCTCCGCCTGCAGCTGTGTGATCAGGGAAGTTTGTTTGGCAGGGAAACTAAAGTCACTGAGGCAGGGAGGGGACACCATGGGCTGTGCTAGGGCCGTGCCCCGGACTGGAACCAGTTTTCTCTGCGATTAGTTGGGTGCGGGGGAGCTTCGCCTGGACTCCCCACCCCAGCCAGGCAGTATTGGGGTCCATGGACCGGCTTCTACTGTTGGTTTCTCCGGCTCAGGGTCTGCTGGGCTTATATCTCCTTCCCTCTGAGGGTCTCCTTGCCTCCGGCCAGAGCGCAACAGTGACCTCTCCTGAACGCTTCCTGTGAGAACGAGCTGAATTCCCCATGTTTGTTCCTGGCATCGGAGCCTGGCGGCAGCATCAACTTCCTGGCCATGGTCGACAATCAACAGGGGGACTCCGGAAAGGGCAAGAACTGAACCTCAGAACTGAACCTCAGGACGCCACCCCAGAAGGTGAGGAGGCTGGCTTTTATTGGGTGAGTAATACGGGGCAAAATTAGAAAATTCTGTGTAAAATGTCCCATTTACCCTCTGGTCACTTCTCACCTTGGGGTTCATGAATGCATTTATTCAAGGTCCTACCAATATTTACATATAGCTGCTACTAAGTCTATGGTAAGTGTGCCACCATGAGGCATTCATGAGTTTTCAGCTATCCCCACGTTGTATTGTTGGATTTGGTGTTTTGCTCCTATGCAACGGGCCACATTTCCCCCAATGTACAATGCAGTTTTGTCTAAAAAGCGAGGGTGTTTACAGGTGCCAAATACGACGTGACTATTTAACTCTGTGCAAACACTTACTCCTCAGTGGTCGCCAACTTTATTCACCACCTCGTTACATTTAGCCAGTTATGCTTTACCCCTTTCCTGTAGTAAAAGTGTATGGGAAAAAAACAGCAAAGGAACTGTCACCTTGAGGGAGATGTAATGGTGATGTGGGCTTGGCCAGTGGTATTGCTAATAAGAGTAAATATTTTGTAACTATGCTTTCGTTTCTAAGTAAGTGTGTGTACTTGTCCCAAATCCATACTTAGAGGATAGTTAAACAAGTTTCATTAGCTTTCTAAAGCATAGATATGCATTTAAACACATCAGCAGAGTGTGAGATGGTTACCCATTTATTCACTGGTCACAGTATGTTCCGCTTAGTCCAAGAGGCAGCTGTCGTACTATGACTGGATTGTGTTATATATACGTTGCTCACAGATCTTTACACTTGTTCATTAACCCGCGTATCTACCTCTCTATGACTGAACCCTGTGACCAATAGGCTGTACATAAAGGATTTGGGTAGGCGCATTAACCTACCGAGGTTTCTCATTGAGACCAGAAACTCTTGCTTTCAGGAAACAAAGACATTTCTCCTGTGGGGCATGTACCCGCTGAGTTTTCTGACTGGAAGTATAACCTGTGACATGCAGGCTGTACACATGGTTCTCTGCTATCAGTGAAGCCACAGAATTATGCCCCTAGGACATCTGCCACCGATCAAGCACAATCATAGCGCCTGAATATTGTACGCAGTTTTCCTTCTTATCCCTTTTGATTCCTTTTGACTATTTTATTAGGTCGAACTTTCGAGACCTCTTGTATATACTTTGTAAATGTATATGTACATGAATTTATATAGCGCAAATCACCGAGCGATTTCTAAGCGCTTGCTTAGGGAACCCGTCCTGGTATTCCCCTGTGAGATAACCCCGGCAGGGTATCCACAAGGTGAAAGCCAGGCATCCCGCCGCGAGGGGCCGTTGTGGAGATTAAGCAAGCTATTGCCCAGAGTCGCAGAGTGTGAACCCGTGAATTGAGTAGGCACCGGAGCGAGAATTGTCGAGTTCATGGACATTTTAGGAGTCAAGACCCCGCCGAGCCGGGAATTGAACCCTGGTCCCGGGCTGACCTCTGCTTACGGGTCTGCCTCCTCTAACCAGTGAGCCACACTTCTCCACTTTAGTATATCCTTATTATATACTTATATGAGTATGTACTTTGTGGGCTCTGGAGATCAGCCCTTGGACTTGTCCGCTTCCGCTTAGGGACTTTTTTTTCTGTTCAACTGCCTCTATTAACTGTCTTGATAGAAAACGACCAGCAGAGGTCAGTAAAATACCAGAATCACTTTAGCATTCTCTAGATTTCAGTCCATAGAAATTGTCTTCCACGAGCACCCGCAAACAATAATATTTTTTTCAAATCTTGTATTTTCAGTGATATGATCACAGAAGGCCCTGTTTTTTTAATTAAAAACAGACCTTAGGACCATACCATTTTCCGCTGAAAGGCAATGTTTCTTTCCATGTGTTCCCATACCTGGCGTGTCACGCAGTTTGATGCCTATTTTCCCTCTATGTTAAAGAACAGTAGATGTTTCAGCACCCAGGCTAATGTGCTGCATAGCTAAATATATACAAGGTCCCAAAGGTGAAACCGATTGCATTGCAAATGGTTGTTGTAAAATGGATTCAGTATAGTTGCACAGATGTCCTCTTTGGATGACACAATCTCACTTTGAATCAAGTATTAAGCTGTAGACCAAACTGCTTAATAACTAACATCAGTATCTGATTCGCCTATGATGTGCAAATGGTCTTTCAGAATGTGCAACAATGAGACACTTCCATTTGGATCAGGTACTCTGTTCGCCCCCTTTTGTCGACTTACATCATCATGCTTTTGAAGTATATAATCATTGATAAACCAGTGCTGCTTAAACTGACCTTGCGGCACGTACAAGGTAGAATTCTTACAGGTTGGGTCCTCCGGTATGAGGGCTTTTATGGTGACTTCATGAGCAGGCTAAATGATGCTCAATTGCTTCTGGGCTTTAATCCTATGACAGATGACTAGTACCATGACTCTTGCAACTCAGGCAGAAGGACAGCATGGTTAATCCCACCTTCTCCCCTTCTAATTGGTCCTACTTCCTGTTTCTCACCCCAGGAAAGTACAGAACATCTGATTCTTAAAAAGAGGAAGAAAGCATGTGGGATTAGAGAGAAAGAGATACACTCAGTTTGAGAAGGATGGTTGGTCGAAGACCTGGACTTGACACACTGAGATACAAGATGGCACGGTGTTACAGAAGCATAGTATAACTTACTGTCAAGAGATGAAACAGAAGACAGTGAGGATCAGGTAATGGGAGAAGAGATCTTATAACGGATAAAAACATTTGATATACATCAAATAGCTTACTTTATGTAAGGTAAAGATTAGCTATAAATAGACCCAGGGCACACTCAGAAATGTATCTGAGAATCAAAGACAAGTACTGATCCATTCTTTCGGAAAGATGAACCGTATTCACCAAATCAAAATGGGCACTCTGAATCCAGGCCAAAAAAGGTTTCTTTCAAACTTTCCATACCAGGAGATAACTAGAGCAAGGTCAAAAAAACAGTAACTCAGTCAAAATTCCAAGTTTAGTCCAAAACGAAATACAGGAGTTAGTACAAGGATGTGGGAAAAGGTATTGCATGGGAAAGGACAAAGGGGAAAAAACAACAAATGTGTGAAGATGAAATCACTGGTGCAAACTCTTATGTCAAGCAAAGGAGTCAAAACAGCTGAGGTTGTTAGAGATAGTATTCTGTGTCTACTAAAACTTTATAGCCCTCTGCCCTCTCTTACCTGGAATTTGGCCACAGAGCTTCCGGTGACTGAACGAGCAAGTTTAAGAACCAACTCTGGAGGCTGTCGTCCTCCACTACTGTAGCTATTCTCGATCTGCCCCAAGGAAGAATTTTCCTAACTCTCTTGTGAGATGTCATAACTGTGTTTTCCAGTGTTTACAAAACATTTTATTTTTTATACTGATAGGTATGAAACATATTTTTTATTTAATTGAAGTAATGAAGGATATACACTGCCTTCCCATTGGCAGTATGTCCAATGGACTTAATTATACTGCTTCAAGCACAGAAAATCTGTGCATTGCACTTGTACTCACATCTCATTACCTCTCACACTTTCTTTTTAAGTACTTTGGTTTACAAGACTATGAATTGATTTAAAAAGGAAGATTGCAATATTCAAAGGTTTTACATTTTTGATTTACACCAGAAAGATTTGCAGCCCTGCATTCTAAGGCACTTGAAACTGGGTGCTCACCACTGCTTTTCTGTACTGTGGATGTGGTGACATTCATAGCTGGCAAGTGCCCCCATGGCAAATATCTCACTTTACGTCAGTCCTGACCTTTTAGCAGCACCGTCGGGATATCCTTGTTGGTGATACTGCGCTCTACAAATACATATATTAAACCAGGACACAAATTTAGAGGGTCTTTAACCGCATCGCTGCTGCCGTCATTTTTGCGCTGTGCGGCTTTTTCCGTTTTACCGCAATACATGACGAGCTCAGCTCGTCATCAGCACACGCCACCCGTGGGTGATGACGAGCTGAGCTCGTCATCAGCATCGAAAGGGTTAAATGTTGCTGTTAACATTGTAACTATGTGCTGAAACCCCAGCAGTAAAGTGCAGTTGCTAAATGTATCACACTCAACAATGGGTCACCTTGCAGCTATGAATTTTGGTATGTGAAAAGTCCTGTGTACAGTTTTACTAGTATCCCCTTACATTTTGATCAATTGTCCCTGGTAAAAGTGGACCGGATTATGGGTTTGACGGTTTAGGGACTCCTTACTGAGAATAGCCCTAATGATGGGTTGTTGTTTTCTTTTGTTGTGATCACACCTCAAGTAACCACTGTGGAGATCGGCTCTTTTTTGTGATGGTTTGATCCCTCTTTCATGTGTGGCAAGCTGTTTTGTCTTCACGTATTGGATACAGAACACAAGAGCCAGGGCAACTTCACTTGACAATCACATTCTCTTCATCATTATTACCACTCCTTCTATCTGTTCAGGTTCCTCTCTCTCAGCAATAGTAAATGTTTGTGGTACTGATCCACAGGATTGCATGTTCTCTTTTCATACCGGCCAGTTGGTACTCAGTACCATCATTTCCACCTGGCTTCCCATGAAATACTGCTCTATGGCAAATTGTGCAATCTGCATTGTAGCCTTATTTTGCCTTAGTGTAAACAACTCCCAAACTAGGAAGGATAGAAGTTGTGGGGGAGATTGCATTTACTTATCAATAGGACAGGCTGGTACTGAGATAGGTATGGTAGTTGTGTCTTGATAGTGGTTTTTGAGATGGAAGCAGGTGGTGACACAGGTGCAGGTTTAATAGAAGTGATCTGCATTACCTCTGTGCAACTCTTGACATGAACCATCATTAGCTCATTCTTCTTCACTACCAACAAGGCTTTCCAGACATTTATTTTTCTCAAGTCTCCTATTGTGAGACAAGGGTGTACACTTCATGTCACCTTCATCTGAAGGAGGTGTTTGTTGAAGATGAAGAAGTGGTCCTTCATTTCCTTGGAGGCGGAAATGGTGAAGATGAGGTGCTCAATGTAAGTGCAGGCGTAACATATTACTGGCAGCATGTTCATCCTTCTGCTCTGCTACTACCTCTGGAAGAGCAAACACAGCAAACTCCTGCTACAGTTCGAGTTGTCTATTTCAGAATTACTAGCTTCAGCCAGGACTGTAGTCATTGTAGCAATAAAATACAGCTGCTTTGGTTTCGGAGGTGGCAGTACTGTTGCTGATCCAGGGGTGATCCTACTCCTAACACCTTCATGCCCAGGAGAGGGTGCAGCAGGCAGTTGTGTGGTGGACATTGGCAGGAAAAGGAGGAGTACTTAAATTCAGGGGTGGCAACAGACTTGTTCTTCTCACTGGCCACTTCTTTGAAATGGCCAGTTTCCTTGGGGCCACATTCTTTACTTCTAAGTGCTCAGTTGCACTTACCAGAGAGGTCTCTTGTCAGCTTATTCACAGACTTCTCTCCTTCTCAGTCTTTTCTTGTGCACTGGAAGGCAACATAAAAATAAGAAGAAAGACAATGAAACTTGGAGATTCTACAAATTAGATGTGGGGAAGATGGTGGCCGTGACAAGCGGCTGAGCGGCAGCGCCAGACACAGTGCACAGTGCGGCGATGAAGTGATTATAGCAAACCTCGATACCTAAGCCCTTTTTATTATGCCAGCATCTCTTGAGCATTAAAGGATCGTAAAAAAAAGGACGGCGAATATACCGGTGTTACACGACCGGCTGGACACATGGTGCAATGGGCATATGCCAGCAGAGCGGCAGCGGTTTACAGATATCGCATTCCATCTCTACGCATATGAGTTAGATATGCAGTCATCAACAGCCTTCAAAGTGACGGGGGAACCAAAGTTGCATTTCAGCGGCGGCGGCAAAGCGGCAAAGCGGCAAAAGTGCACTTGGTGTTTACCTTCCATGATTGTGACGGGATCAATGGCGCTCGTCGGTGATCTCCACGCCATGTTGCTCCGCATGGGTCTGCAGCGGCTTCTGGCTGCGGCTTCGCTTGGAGGTGGGCTGGCGCACGGCAGGGCTCGCGGAGCTCGCGGAGCCCGGAGGCGGGGCCGATCAAAGCCGGCGAGACTTGGAAAACGGAGCAGAGACGGCAGAAACGGCGGCAGCAGCTCAGACAGACCCGATAGACCCATCAGTCACGACAGGTTGGTGCAAGGAGGTGGAGGGGGTCGCCGCAGCGGAGTTACAGTTAAGGTGAGGCAGAGGGTCTCTCTCCTCATAATATTGGCACTATCTATGGCTCCTAAAAGCAATACTGGGGGCAAGACAAAAAAGAAAGGCATGGCTGATGGTGGCAGTGCAGACAGTGCTCTAGGCTTAGACTCTATGGCAAATACCGTGGTGGAAGGTCCTGAATTGGAAGCTGGATCAGGGCGGGCAAAACCTCTACAGCCCGTAGGACAGAACACCCCTAAAGAAATGCGTCCACCCTCAGCCAGAACCCGACAAGCTACAGCCACAGCGACTGTCAGCGTGGTGGAAATGCTAAATCGGAATGAAAGAAAAAAAAAACTGAAGGACAGTGAGCCAGTTTCGGTAGCCTCGGCGCCTGGATTACCGGGGTCATCCTCACTACCCGCTCTATCTGTTTTACCTGAGTTGCTTTCTCCACCAACACCAGCCATTATCTCAGAAGTGGATCCAGGTATAGCTCTAGCACTGCAACCAGTCACACAATTAGTCCCGAATCTGCAGCAGCAGCAATTAACAGCAGATTCACCCGCAGGCACAATTCCCTCAGTCAACTCAGGTGGAGGAAGCTGGGGAGGGTGCCGCAAGCGGGGACATGATCCAGACGATTCAATCAGAGTCTCTAATGGCTGAATTGAGGACTGATGATTTCGGAGCCGCCGGCAGCAGTGAGGCTATCACCTCAATGTCCTCACAATGTGCGACGAACCTCCCATTGAACCTCCCAACAGAAGAGTTAGCAGCCCCACCAGCCAACATTGAGGGCAATCAAGGAGGTTCAACAACAGCCGAGATATGCACTGCCCTAGAGGTACATAGGGGTCTACTTGCCGACTCTACAGTTAGTACAATTCACCTTGGGGTCACACATGGTGAGGCGGAAAAAGAAAAGACCCCCAGCGAGTGCTTCTTTTCTGTCACAGAGGAGGCCAACTGGTCAGAGGATGATGATGATGAGCCACACAGTTCAGATATCGATGGCAGTAATCCGGAGACAGAGAGCGACAGTGAGGCAGGGCTACCGTCATCTATTATCAAAAACGTGCCCCCTCAAAGGGACCACACTGCACTTACGTGGGACCACTCTCCTACGACATCTTTGCAAGGGAACTCTAACCTGGCCACGGGCGATATAAGGCACAACGATACTGCGCAGTTGTCAATGATGGCGATGATGGAATCAATCCAGCAGGGGATAACGGCACACAGAGAAGAAACCCGTTCAGACAGCCTTAAATCCCAAGCTGCAATAAGAAAAATGAAAGCAGTGGTTAGAAAGATGTCAAAAGCCTGGGTAAACGTTGGAGACAGGGTCTCAAATCTAGAGGAGAGGGTAGTCGCCACTGAAGCTGAGGCGGCCGCAGCCACAAATAAAGTCCAAACACTGGGAGCCCAAGCCATCGACATCCAGTGGAAGCTGGAGGACCTAGAGAATCGGCAAAGAAGGAACAATCTCAGGGTTCTGGGCATTCCAGAAGGGGCCGAGGGTCAGGATGCCAAAATGTTCATTGTTAAAATATTCGAGAAAGCCTTTCCAGATATTGCCGGATGGAACTGGACCACTGAAATACAGAGAGCACACAGGACACCCTTCAGACTGAGAAAAAACGCTAGAGAAGGGGATAAGCCTAGAGCGATCTTAATCTATATAGGCAATTTTCTTCTTCGCCAGTCCATTGCAGAGAAAGCCCGGCCAGACTCTAAAAGAACCTTTGAAGGAGGGTCCTTCTTTGTCAGGCCGGATTTCTGCCATACCACCGTGGAACACCGATGGCGATTAAGACAATTAATCAAACCTTTCCAGGATAAAAGAGTGCAGATCTATCTCATCAATCCTGCTCAGTTGAAGATAATCCACCTAGGCAAGATCATATACTTTTCCTCGGAAATTAAGGCTAAGGAGTTCCTAGACTCTCTATAGCATGTTATATTACTAATGGAAACCAACAAAGGCTAAGGCTTTTATTTATGTCACTGGTTGAAGTCTAGGGGCTAGTTTGGTCTAAGCTTAAGTTTGAATTTCATAAAGGGAAATGTGTCACGTTATGGAGATTTGTGGGTACACATAAGGTTAAGGTCGAAGTTTGGACCTATTGATTGCACTGTGTCCAGCGCAGGGCCACACCCATCACACGCACAGACTTAGCCTGCGCGCCTCACCTGGGAGTAAGTTGGGGTCGGGGGGGAGGGGAGGGGGGCAACCTCGAGGGAGGGGGGGAGGGGGAAAACAAAGCAAAAATAAAGTTCATGCAATAAACATGTCTAATGATATATTGGAGTTGATGAAAGTGGATAAACTTGTTGATGTCAGATTTAGGATAAAATGTGACTGGTTAGTATGTTGGCTCGTCTCTCTCCAGGGATATGTCAAGGATTAAGATAATCAGTCTTAATATAGGAGGACTGAACGATTGGAAAAAGAGGGAAAAATTTGAGGAGTATGTCAAATTAATCAGGGCCGATATTTTGTGTATACAAGAGACTCACCTACCATGGAAAAAGAAACATTGGCTGAACATAAGGGGGTATGAAATTTTGTCTTGCTCCTCACAGACCTCAACCATCAGGGGGGTCGCCATATTAGGCCGGGTAGGACTGGGAGGTGCTAGAAAATCAAAAGCTGATCCGTTGGGAAGATGGGCAATTTGTGAATTAAAATTAGGCATCACTCTCTGCTCAGTATACGGTTCTAATCTGGACGATCCAGGGGTGATGGATCACATTGAACGGGAGCTTACTAACTGGCCAGCACCCATGGTATTTTGCGGTGATCTTAATATCTCAGCCGACTTTACAGGCAACACCCCATATAGCGGCCGTAAGCCTAAAGTATTTAGGGCAGTGTCCTCTATATTGCACTCTTATGGCCTGAAGGATGTCTGGGGTAACCAAAAGAAAAATGACCTGGGATTTACATACTTTTCACACCCATTTAATAAATACACAAAATTGGATTATATTTTTGTCTCAGCCACACAATTTAGTAATGTCGAAATTTCAATGCTGCCAAAGCTAATCTCGGACCATAATCCTCTTGTCTTGAATTTTTCTGTCATCAAACCAAGGGAAAAAATGAGGCCATGGTCTTTTGACAGGAAATTACTAGTGGATAGCGATTATTTAACACATATGAAGGAGTGGTCCAAATCCTTTTTTGATGCCAACAGATATAGCGCTTCCCGCGGTATGGTCTGGGATAGCTTTAAGGCTGGTCTAAGAGGGGAGACAATTAGTTTTTCTGCACGGCTTTGGAAAAAAATGAAGGAGGATAGGGAATGTCTTTTGGCTAAACTGGTGAAGGCAGAGGAGCAACACAGGAGAGATGTCTGTCACGGGATCCAGGGGTCACAGAGCCTAGAGAGCCTAAATACTATAAAAGCAGATATTCAGCGACATTTAGCAAAGAAGGCTGCAGCAGAATATCAGACCCGTAGATTAGGCATGTATGAAACAGGCGAGAATGCTGGCAGGGCTCTAGCGCTTCGGATAAGACAGGCCACCTCAAAAAATATTATCACCGAGATCAAAGATGGCGAGCAGATGTATACAAAACCAATAGAAATCATAGAGGTCTTTAGGCGATTCTATCAGGTCCTTTATAAGGAGGAGGCAGATACAGCACATCCTGGCATTAATTGGCAGGATACAGGTCTTAATCTGACGTCCAATGAGAGGGAATCCTTAGAACAGGAAATTACTATGGAGGAGCTTCTTCAGGCACTAAAAGATCTCTCTACTGGCAAGGCAGCAGGGCCCGATTTTATACCTCTTGAAGTTTATAAATGCCTGAGGGAAGAAACGGCCCCTCTCTTGCTAGATCTATTTAATGGGGTTATCAACACAGGTACTATACCTGAATCCTGGACTAAAACCAATATTGTGGTCTTTCATAAAAAGGGCAAACCCAAGGAGAGCCCGGGCTCCTATCGGCCTATATCACTAATTAATAGCGATAATTAACTTTACGCTAAAATATTGGCCTCACGGATGGGTAGGATCATCGCGGGCCTCGTCTCTCCCTGGCAGCATGGCTTTATCCCTGGCAGAGGTACCACCGACCATATCAAAAGAGCCATAACTTTGTTTGACTTGCATGCACGGGGGGAGGGGGGGATCGCGATGATCCTCCTCGACGCAGAGAAAGCGTTCGACCGGGTCAGGTGGAGCTTTCTCTGGGAAGTATTGGTCGGCAAAGGATTTGGTCCCCGTTTTCTTCAGGGTATTAAGGCCATGTATCACAACCCAATAGCTAGCATCCAGTCAATGGGCGAGGCCTCCAACCCTATTCAGATTTCAAGAGGGACGAGACAAGGGTGTCCGTGCTCACCCATCCTATTTGCACTTTATATCGATCCCCTGATTTGCCGCATTATGAGCAATATTAATATTAAACCAATTATCATCAATGGTCTTGAAACCAAAATTCTCGCATACGCGGACGACATAGCCATCACCCCTGTCGATCCAGCTAGTGCTATGAGAGAAATAATCAATATCACCTCCGATTTTGGGAATGTCTCTGGATATAGACTTAATGTGGCAAAAACACAGGTATTATGTTCAAACCAAACAGTTAAACTGGATGATAGATATGTGGATTCGGTAGTATATCTGGGAATTACAATTAATGCCCAGATACAGGAAATCATTAAAGATAACTTCTCACCACTACTGTTGAAAATGAAACAGGACCTAAAAAGAATCGATACTCTCCACTTATCAATTATAGGTAGGGCCAATGTCATTAAAATGGCAATGTTCCCAAAAATCCTATATAAGTTTAGGTCAATCCCCTTTAAAATAGACGATATCCTGATCAGGGAGATGGAGGCTATTTTTATGAACTTCCTTTGGCAATACGGCAAGGTGAGGAGATCAATTAAATTTATGTCTCTACCCCAGGAACAGGGTGGATTGGGTATACCTAACTTAAAATTATATCACTGGTCTTGTCTCCTCACTGATATGGCTATACTTTTCTTCCCTGCTGATACGATACATTCCCAGTGTAGTATCCCATCCATATACCAGTTAGCACTAGGGAATGAGGCGTATGGTATACTATTAAGGAACTATGATAAACGTTTTTTCAAAACCCCAGGCTACAAAATATTGGAAGATATCCGGGTGGTATGGCTGGCAATACAAAAGAACCAGAGTATTCCTAAGTTTAATAAACATACTCTTCTTTGGAAATCAGGGTTATTCCCGCACTTAAGCAGAGATGGTTCTTGGAGACACTGGGAAATGCAGGGAATCACTACATTGGGCCAAGTTATGGTAAAGAATGCTCTGAGGCCTCTTGAACTTCTAAAGACACGACATTCACTTCAAGGCCCTCAAGAATTTAAATATATACAATTGACTAACACAATTAAATCCAAAAGACCTGCTATAGATATATCAAAAGAATGTATACTATTAGATTATATGAAGGGTGGCGGTCGCCGTATAAGGAAAATATATGCACTATTCTTGGGAACTCTGCCAGATGATATGCTCAAGACAGAGGCTACCTGGGCTGGGAAACTGAACGATCCCGATATCGACCTGGACAGAGCCATCCTTATGGATAAAAGGTTTTTACGCTCTTCAAACCTAAGAGCACAGCATTTTAAAACCCTATTTAATTTATACTATACACCGGCAAAACTGTATGATTGGGGTAAGAGAGTGGATAACAACTGTCCTAGATGTGGTAAGGGCCCTGCTGATCTGCCTCACATGTTTTGCAGCTGTGAAAAGCTAGGGCCAATTAAGAACGAAATTGCAAAGTTTTTAGAGGGGCTGCTAGCTGTCAGGATCGACCTATCCCCTACACTTTTAATATTCGGGTTTGACGCCAAACAGGGTTTAAGCATTGAGGCTGAGGCACTTGTGTTTTTAGCAATAGCTGTTTTTAGAATACTAATTGCTGCTGCATGGAAGGACTCTGATGCCCCAACCTTTCAGATGTGGATCTGTAGGCTGCTCGGGATTCATAACATCGAATCGGAGCTGTACGCACTGAAGGGAGTGAAATCCAGGGATATGGGGCTAAGGTTGTGGTCGCCCGTTGCAGCATGGAGGCGGTCGAAAATCACGTGCCTCAGTTCTTAATACCTATGTAGAAATTCCCTCCTGTCCTTCACATATATATTATCACTCTTCCTACATTATCGGCTTTCTTATCTGTTTTAACATCTTTGATGTATACTTATTTTGTCTCTTTGTATTAATGTGTTTTTCTTTTATTTATTGGATATGCTATTGTCATGTACTTTCAATAAAAAAAAAAAAAAGAAACTTGGAGATTCTATTAAATGAAATACAAGTCATCATCTTTGCTATCTTTGCCATTACAGAAATTTTCCCAGATGTAAACTAACTTTTTTTTTACAACTCGGGCTCCGGGTTTTATGGTATTTATTTTTTTGACATTCAGTCTGTATTTATTTTGTGTTAATTATATCAGCATGTATCCGTATTTATTTTGGATTTTGGATTTTGGGGAAAAATTATGGTGGCACTGGATGATCTTGGAGTGAAGCGAGTTCCGGTCACGTGAGACGAGACGAGACACGAGCAGGCTGGGCATGTTTCCGCTTCCAATTAACACCTAATTGAAGCGGTTGTGGTGGTATATATAAGAAACAAATCAACATGACTCGACACTTCGTCGGAGCCGCGTTGAGGGGATGCAGTCTACTAGGTCATGCAGTAACCGTGAGTTGTGTTGTTCAAACAAGGGCCACTGAGATTTCCAGTATTAATACTTATTCATGACCCTAAAACCTACTTTTAACATCTTATAGATTGTTATATTGAGCAGTGAGGAAGGAACCCCCAATACCACGCTTAGGCTCATGAGGTCAGACAACCTTGATCCATAAGTAAGCCACACTTATAAAATCTTTTCCTTCCTCCACAGTCAATGTTTGGAAAGATGTTTTGGCGTATCTCCAATACGTGTATGTCTTTGTCTATTTTGTGTCTTTTTTAGTGTTTTATTCCACAGGGTCCTTGAACCTTATTTTTGGTTCAACTTTTACCCTCCCATAACTGGAATTATTTTTTCCTGTTCCTGGACGTCCAACTGTGATGTTTATTATGCTTTTTATCCCACAGGTTCTTCAAACGCCAATTGGGCGCAACAGAGCTTACCCATACTTCTACACCTATAGGTACATTTCACCTAGTGTTTTTTGTAAAATACACTTTTACATTCCACACCCATGTAAGTAAGGTGAGGATAAACGTGCATATCCTAGTTCTGAAGAAGGAGTCGCTGTACTCCAAAACATGTCGACGCACTTTTAGAGGTTGATATACCCTAATACGTATAACTGACAACCTCATCTTGCACCCCTTTTAACAATACCAGCCGAGGACATAATAAATATTTTTTCCTACGAGCCAGGTATTTTTTAACCTTTACTTTTTCACCTCACCACCACACTCCCTCTCACACACACAAACACATAGTTCACTATCAGTGCTCCTACGTATCCATGAGACGCAGCACGCCGCATCCCATAGAGGGATGCGAAGGCCCCGATGATGAAGCATGACACCAAGGGGCCTGTTGGTGTGTGAGGGGTATTTAAACAACACTGTGTGCTCCCCATCACTTTAGGGATCACTACCACCTTCTGAGTGGATTCTATTTTGTTTAAACGAATTACCAGGGGAGACTGAATCCACTTCTTCCTCTCCCTCCCTCCTTTTGTTGTATTCATGAGCGAGGAGTAAGCAGAGTCGCGGAGCGGAGCGAGCCGCGAACCGAGAACCGAGAGTCGTGAGCTGCCCCAGCGAGTACAAGCACCGTCCTCTGTGCTGACTCTGGTGGTGGCGGAGGTGCGGGGGGCCCCCACGGGCTTTCGGGCGGCTCGCGAGCACTGCTTATGTGCTCTATGTTCTTTGTGTATATTTGAGTGGAGGGAAGCAACATGCCGCAGTCAGGGAGAGTGCGAGCTGAGAAGAGCAGGAGCTGCAGCCGCAGCCGCTGCAGCTGAGCCGAGCAGAGCCAGTGCGAGCAGAGAGCCACTGCAAGCAGAGAGCCATGGAAAGCTGGAGAGTGAGGGTGAGGCACGGCGTGCAGCGTGTGGTGCGGTGTGACAAGTGGCAGGTGAGCGAGGGGAGGAGCGGACTCAAGCAGAGTCGCCGCTGTTTTGATTCTCCCTGAGCACCGAGCCACCGCTGCTTTGAACCACCGGACGCGTTTGGTGGGCGGAGCGGAGTAAGTCGGAGCTAAAGTGGAGCCGGCGACATCCAAGAATACCGCCTCCACTCCCATCGGCGCTAATAGACCCGCCTGGACCCCCATGAGCCGCCTGAGCTGCCTGAGCCGCCTGTGCTGGGCCGTTAAGCCACTTGAGCTTGCGCTGTTCGAGCCAATACTGATTAGGGAAGTGAGAGGTTGCAGTTTGTTGTGTGGCTGTGTTTGTGGGGCCATTTCCGCGGCGGGGGCCGCCCGGCTCTTAACGCCCTGAACACCCCCCTGAATGCCACCCAAAAGCGGCAGGAGCCACAGAAAAGCCATCCTGTTGCAGCCGGAGCTGCGAAAGCTTTTCTACAGTGGTTAGAGTCGCGAGAGCCGCGAAAGGCCATCTTGCAGTGGCCGGAGCTGGAGCCGCAAAAACCATTCTGCAGCCGGAGCTGAGAAAGGCATTTCACAAAGAGGCCGGAGCCGTGAAAAATATTCCTTAACTGTCCTTAGCAGCAGGTGCTGTCATAAATTGTCCTGCAGCCGCAAAAGCCACGTAAAAGCCACAGAATCAGCCCGGCAGCCGAGAGGCTGAGAAATCTTCTTTAGCAGTGATAGGAGCCGTGAAAGCCTCCAGTAGCGGCGGGGGCACCGAGCAGTTGGTGGCGACTGCAGTCTGTCCGGGAGATCAGAGTATCTGAAACCAGGCAAGAAGGCAGGTTGTTTGTAATACTGAATACTGTGGACTGCCACCACCGCCGCCTCCTACAAATGAACAAATAAACAAATAAACAAATAAACAATAACTATCACTGTTGGTATACGTTTGAACGTGGATTAACTTGAAGGATCACTGTCTGAGAGGAAAGGGAAAACTGCAGCCTTGGATTATAAGTCTTGTGTATATATAAATATACATATCAGCAGTGTTTCTTTGCAGCGTTTCTTGTCCACCTTTGCCCTTGTCTTCCAGTACTCCCTTTTGTATATCTTTTAAAACATAATGACAGCAAAAAAATGAAGGTCGGGCGTTTATTGGTGGGAAGGACTTATGCAAAAACAAAATCAAACCCCTACGAAACAAGGATGTCTCTGGCATACTGCCCAAAGGAAAAAATCAAATATTTAGTCTATGGGAAAGGGGAAAGGATACAAACTCCAAAGTTACCTCAAATACTGTAATAATTGGAGACGAAGGGGAAAATGCGAGTGGGATAAGAAAAGAGAGTGAAAAAGTAAATACTGCTGAAGAGTCCCATATTACTGGTAGTAATTCTAGAGAAGGTGAATCCCAAGAACCCCAAGAACCCCAGAGACATCCAGCGCGAAGTCCTGGGGATCAAATTAGTTCTTTAATTCCTCAGGTAGCCTTGGGACCTGCTCTAATAACAGTAGATGTGACTGTACATAGAAAGCCTCACGCTCCCCATGGTTCCATAGAAGAACCCCTTGGTCTCAATCCAGCGAGGATGTTCAAAGCAATGATTTCACTCTCCCGGACCTAGATTTAGAACGCTGCAGGTGATATGTTTCTTGTGATTCCAGGAGGATTATAGAACTAGAAAATACTCCTACAAAAACTGTTCCCTTGTGGGTCTAAAATTATTCAGCAGTACTCCATCAAATAAATCAAATAGCTCCCTAACCTCTTTGACCCCTGATCTAAATATCAAGGATTCCCCTCCCAGTCAAATACCTAGGAAGGAGATATTAGTCTTGGACTCACTACTATCCCTAGAAGATCTATTATCCTCGATTTTAACGTTACTTGAAAAAGTTGTAGGAGGTTCTGATTGTGTGTTGGAAACTGTAACCCAAATCCTAAAGATATTGTTAAAAAGTAATCAGGAGAAGAAGGTTAGTTTAAATACTGATATCAAACAAAAAGAAGGAGAAGTAAAAATAGAAGAGGTTGTGACGAATATATGTGAGAATGCAAATACACATCAAATCTATATTAAGCATGACGTTAGTTCTCAAGTTGATAAGCAAATGAATAAATCGATATAGCTAAATTATGATTTAAAAGACTCGGTAGACTCAGCAAAAAGGATAGATAGGGAAGTTTTCCCCATTTTTAGAACCCAGTCAACTGGTGAGAAAGATGATGAGAAAGAAGATGCTTTAGGAATAGTACACCTAAAAGAGAGAACTGGGAAAAATGGATAGAATAGAGGGAAAAAGATTAAATCAAAATGAAGAATCTCAAAAAAGAAACAGCGAAGAATTCGTTTTAAAGAAAATATAGAAGCCCATGTTAGTAAGGAATCTCGCGCGGAATCACTGCAAAATGCATCACAACATATGACTCAGGAAAAAGAAGCTAATGTTTTGAATCCAGAGACTAGAGATCTAGCTTTAGGGGCAATAGTGGCCTATTAAGTGCCCCTGTCAAACATCGCATATCCTACAACAGTATCGGATAACCTCACTATAGAGGGGTCTTCATCCGTGATAACAGCAGAGCAGCGGAAGTCTTTTAGCCTTTCTTCTTCAGCACTTAATCCTTTGGCTATCCCCTTTTCCAACATTCTAAAAATTAAAGTTAGATCGAAGGAAACTGAGGTTGATCACATCAGGGAAAGTATAGATACATTCCAATTAGATTTTATAACTCTGTTTGATACGGATTTAATACTAAATAGGTCTCTGCTTCTTAAATGTTTCCAGGAGAATGAAAGTTTAAAACTTCTTCAAAGTAGTGATATAAGCTTAGTCTCACTTTTAAAAACAGAAGTTGGCTATAAATCGAGGGTAAGATTTAATTCCAAAATTGTTGTTAACCTTGTATTTCAATGGTCAGAAGACCTACAAATTAGTGGGATCGATGTTACCCCTTCCTTCAAGAAGCCTCGAATTAGAGCCTCCGTTAATAAGTTGATGTCAACAAATGTAGTTTTATGTAGTAAAGACCGTCCGCATAATACGGAGGAATTAAAAATCTGTATCACTAAAAATGGCAGACGAGTGAATTTTAAAGATTCTATTTCACCTTACTCTCAAGGGAACTGTAAAGAAGAGAGATCTAACTGGAACTGGCTTCCTGGTGTTCTATCGAGCAGATCTAATAATAAACTTCCACAAAAGACATCCCCTTAGCTAGCAATGAATTAAAAATAATAACTTGGAATGCTGCAGGAATAAAGCATAATAAGGAAAAGTTACAATACATATGTGCACTTGGTGCAAACGTGATCTGTCTACAAGAGACCTGGTGTACAGAGGAATTTCTATGTAAGGATTATTTTATCTTAGATTGTATGGCAGTTCCATCTAGGAGAGGACATGCAAAGGGAGGAGTGGCATGCATGTTGTCTAATAAGATAAAATGGAACTATGACTACAATAAAGATCCTAGTAACCTTTTTATGGTAATAACACTGTATAACTCCGATAATGATGTCAAATGTAAACCATTGACTTTGATAAATGCTTATATACCTCCTGACGCCTGCCATGATGTACTTTTGAGGAAGGTTTTCTCTTATATTAGAAAACTCAATGAAGTAGAATCCTCCCCCCACATAGTTTTGGTAGGGGATCTGAACTGTAAAATCTCGAATTCCACTCTGGATATATTCCGAAATAAGGAAAAAGAAGAACCCTTACAGATCCCACAAGTACTTTTTCCACAAAATATTAGAACAAATAAGAGGGGGAAAATGGAAGAGTCTCCTCTGATACACTGGTGAATTTTACTTGTAAATCAAATAACAGAGAATCTATTTTAGACTATGTGGCAGTGAGAAGTACATCCTTTTTCTTATTGAAGGATCTTGAGGTTTCCAATTCTTTCTATAGTGACCATAAAATATTAACTCTCACTATAAGTTTAAATCTTCCAGGGTGTGACCCATGGGCACTAAACGGGGAAGCATTTAACTTTGCTAAGAATTCCGGGAAATGCTATTGGGATACTAAGGCTATTCTGGGTTTGGATATTATCTTAGAGGCTACTGTAGAGAACTTGGCTAACTGAAATGGATCAGAAATTGCTAGTTTTACTGATTTTATGATGAAATTGATAGCTATTGCTAGGAAGTCAAACCAAAAAAGAAGCATTAAAGTAGCCCCTAAACCCTTACATCTATTTAATCTTGTCATAAATAAGCTGATTAAAGAACAATACCTTCACTACTCCTCTGATAGATATCGTACAATATTGTTATTAAAGAGGAAGAGGACTAGGGTAAAGGTAAATTTAGGAAAAGAGAGGGAAGACAAAATTTGGATAAATTTGAGAGAAGCAGTGTCAAAATGCCAAGTAAGAAAGTATTGGTCTATCATTGGAGAGGGATGTGGAGCTAGATCATGTCCTCTCCCAATTGCTATTGAGGACCATAAATGGGTTAGTTATATACAGGACCTATATGCGAGTAATGCAGCTACAATGGTATGCACTGCATTAAAGGAAGATCTATTATTATATGGCTCGCCATCTGAAAAAGATATTGAAATGGCAATTAAGGGGATGCGGTCCTCCGGGGCGATGGGACCGTATGAGCTACCAATTACGGTTTTAAAACAAAACAGTAAAATGTGGAGTAAAATCCTCTATCCGGTGTTTAACTACTGCTATGCAAACAAAACGGTCCTCCCTTCTTAGAAAAGGAGTATAGTGGTCCCCCTTTTCAAGAAGGGAGACCGAGATGCCCCAAAAAATTATCGTCAAATTGCCCTCTTAGATGCAGTAGGTAAAGTTTTTGCTAAATGCCTCTTGATGCAAATAAATGATTGGGTGAAGGGGGGTGAAATGTTACCTTTAGAACAAACAGGGTTTGGGTCAAAACATGGAGCTATGGACAATTTTACGGCTCTACAGGTAATAAATGAAAGATATGTTGAAGTCAGAGGTGGAAGAGTACACACAGCGTTTATAGACT
This sequence comes from Lissotriton vulgaris, assembly GCF_964263255.1. NCBI lineage: Eukaryota > Metazoa > Chordata > Amphibia > Caudata > Salamandridae > Lissotriton > Lissotriton vulgaris. Next base: position 1,714,936,169 of record NC_141689.1, on the reverse strand, counting down.
TCTCCACAGCATTTGATAAAGTAGATCGATAATTGCTGTGGGGAAAATTGTCGAACCTGGGTATGCCAGCCATCCTCCTGGAGTTAGTCCATGCTCTTTATACAGATACCTGGTGTAGAGTCTTATTGGGAGGGGAAAGAGGTCTCTCCCCAATAATTCCCACTGCAAATGACCTAAAACAGGGATGTTTATTGGCCCCTCTACTTTTTTCTCTTTATATTTCTGACCTTTCCTATGTTCTGTCTCAAAGTGAAGGCATTGCTCCCTTATTTGGGGGAAAATCAATTGTTTGTTAACTCTATGCGGACGACATTCTAATATTGGATTTGACACCAAGGGGATTACATAGTCGTCTTCAGGTGCTTCATGAATATGTAGAGGCCCATTTTTTAGAGTTAAATGTAACTAAAAGCAAAGTAATGTGCATGCATGGTAGAAAAAAGCTGAAGTATGGAAACTTCATTTGGTCTGTAGGTGGGCAAAAACTAGAACTTGTAAAATCCTATGTCTTCTTGGGAAAAACGGTGTGTAGCAATTTAAGTGATAAAGCACACTTAGAAAATAATATTCTTAAAGCAATTACACAGGGGAAAAGTTTAGGTTCCCTCTATAGGTCAACTGGAAGGAGACACTTTGGAATGCTATTGGAGGTCTTTCATGCAAAAATTCCTGCCTCTTTGTTATATGGTATGGAATTACTTGACCTAGGAAAATGGGGTTTCCTAAATATAACAGAAGGCAAAATTTAACGGAGCTTAGCCTCAGTTAACTCTGCTTGTCCCGTGGCCGCTTTAAAGTTGGAATTTGGATTAAGAAGCACCTGGGTACAGGGACTTGCAGGGATATTACGTTGGGTTATAAATCTTGTAAAGGGTGAGTTAGGGACGATGAGATCTTTTATCCGGAAAGAATTATTGGGAAGTTTGAATGAGCAATCTCTAATTGTTAAAATTTTTAGAGCTGCGGTAGACTTACTTCAACTGGATAAAACCGTACTTTTCTCCTTAACACCATATCAACTAAAAGCCACTCTGAAAACAGGCTACCTGGAAATTGAGATTTTCAAGGGATAGGGAAGCCCGAATTTTAAAGAGAGGCACCGACCCGTCTATTGACTCCTGTATGATAAACAAAGCACAGGCATATATTACTTGGAACCTGCCTCATGGAGTGCGCCGTTTTTGGTTATTAATGAGGCAAGGTCTTCTCCCTTTAAACAACGTACTATCTAAATGGTATGGTTCCTCCCCAGCCTGTAATTTGTGCAATAATCCTGTACAGGACATTATGCATGTACTGTTTACTTGTCCTGCTTTATTATCATGTCGTCGTAAATGGATAAGGCCTATCTGTTTATCTTTAGCTATTCTCTCTGCCCGGACTCTGACAGATTCCATTTATGTACCACCAAATACAATATTTTGTCATAGAACTTTTAACTTTTTTAAGTGCTTTTTAGATATATATCGAAAAATTTATATGCTGGGTATTTTAGTTAAAATTGGTTTTAATCTGATGATTTTATATTTATAATCATTTGTATATCATTGTTGAATGTTTCAAAAAAATGTAAATTTTAAATTTTATGTGGATCTCTTCGGAGTTCCAGGATCATAAATAAATAAATTGTCAAATTGTCAAAATTATGATGAAATTAGCTTATTTCTAAATGTATTTAACCGATAAATATGAACTCATGCTTTGATCCCTGCCAGGTTTCAATGCTGTGAACACCCACAGAAGTTAAATCAATGCACTTACCTGAAAATAGGCACATTTCAGTATCAACCTTGTGCATATCTACTGGTGTTAAAACCTCTTTACTAAAATTCCTTTGATCCCTTTACCTATCAATTCACACAGCTATTGTCCTAGCAGTCATGGCAGACAGTATTATGATTACTCAAAGAGCAAACCATTTCCATTTTTATCGACATTTAAAAATAAATTCAGACAAGAAAATAAATGTTTTCTGACTTTATTTATCTGTAAAAATCAGTAAAAACAGAAAACAGGGAGCCTTAGTTACAATGTACTACTTAAATGAAAAAAAGCTATGCAATAATACCTGGTGTCACTCCAGAGTACATGGGAAACCTCATTGATGTTGGCAGAAATGGAGTAGCGTAAATTAATAAATATCTGGCGTCCTTCCAGAGCCCATGGGACCCCAAAGGGAGCAGGGAAGAGGATCTCAGAAATTAATTTATTGTATCAAAAAAACACCACCATGGCATAGGGAGCCTATCCATGAGGCCGAACATATGGTTAAAAAAGGGAAATAAATAATGGTTGTTCCTCTCATGGTCCACCAACCCCAGGGAACCAGGAAGGCTGGAAAAAAACAATTCAATGAAATGAAAACAACGACCATGTACTAAAGCTTACTACAAGCACCCACAAAGTCTAAGAAATATAACATAAAATATGTCTGAAAAATTAGAAAAATTAACAAAAACAACATGGGCACCTATAGGGCTATACAAACAACCAACTGAGTACACCTACAGTCTCTCACATGTGTGTGCAATGTATGAAGAAGGGCCCTAATTTCTCTCTCAACTCTCAAAATGTGTTAAAACACAGGGGAAGGCATCCCTTCAGGATAAGACCCCTCAGTCACCCGAAGGTGACATGCTTCTTCATATGGGGCCTCCTTACCAGTGGGGAAAACCTGGTCACCACTGGGAGCTACTACTTCAAGGTTTTAAGGAAGGAGCTCAGAGAAGTTTTGGATTTTCTATGGAGTAGGATGGTAATCCCATATGTGTGATGTTTAAGGTTGAGTGAGGTATATTGCAGGGCTGTATGAAGGAAGTGTGTGAATTAAAACTGTCTAGATAGATCACCAATAAACTTTATTCTTGTGTACTACCTGACAAGATTAAAATGTAACAGCACAGTGGTATGGATTTAAACCACTGTTTAGTGATAGGTCGACATGTTTCAGCCTCTTGATCTGGTTTCAGTATCAGCGGCTTTCTTCAGGACCAGATATGTATTCAATGCTGCTGCAGATTGTGTAACATATGAAATAAATAATAATACAACACCAGTATTCTTGCTCAATTCTTTTGCTTGTGTCAGGCCATACTCTGGATATCTGTGGAGAGAAAATTCATACAGAGGTGGTTGTAGGAGAGAGGGAGTGACAAATTGGACAATTCTAAACAGTTCAAAACAATTAAATCGCACGTATGATGTGCAAGGTGCTTTGTCACTATGTCACAAATAAATGTTGCTTTATATCTTATTATAAGCCTAATGGACTTACCCACAATTGTTGGATAACCCAGCCTCACCTCTACCTTTCAGGTTGCTCAGGGCTATACCAGTGAATGTTACTAGGAAACAAAAACAATAACAATAACAATGTGGGATAACATTATTAAAAATCACACACACTCTCTTATCACAAAATGGTGATGGGCCACATGGCATGGAATGAGAAGGCCTGGACAACAAATACATCATGGCTGCCTATAAGACACATACAGCTTTTACAAAATGGTGGTCAACAATATGGCAAATAAAGAAGGTGGTATGAACACCATTTACAAAAAGGCTCCCAATGACACACATACTGGTTTGAAAAAATAGTGGTGGACAACATGGCAAGGAAGGCGGAAACATGCAGAACAAAGTCAAAGTGGCCACCTAATTTGTATACACAGGTTCCAAAAATGGTTGTTGACCACATGGCAAGCAAAGAAAGATGCATGGAGAACAGAAAAATCCTGGCTGTCACACCCTGAATGGAGCCCCATACTACTCCACCCACAAGAACTTTCAGCATTGCAGGAAAAGAATTGCACAATTATATACCTAAATTTGTGTGTGCCCATTCATGGGCATATACATCCCATCAGTAAGCAACAACACATGTAAAATATAAAGAATAAAATAGAGAACAGCATCATGGAAACTGACAAAACAATGTAAAGCTTTAAAAATGTCCTAAAAGCAAATAGAACTAGGCACCAAATACAAAGGCCTAATACTTTTACAAGTTGCAGAAACACATAATAATGAACTACAGCACACATGCACAAACTTAAATAGAAACATGCAAACATAAGAGCAAAATGCCACAGAATAATGACAATTTTAGTCAGAATTCACAAAACAACACAAGGAAAAGGATGAAAATATATAATACCAAGCCTACACCACCTAAAAATGTCAGTTACTCTAACATGCTTATCTCTTAATGAAAAATGGGCTTGCCTCCACCCCTACTCCAAAATCTTGGCCACCCAGCAGCAAAATAAAAACATGGCAAAACTAAAAAAAATAGGAAAAAATAGTGGTGCTGGCTCTCCCTCAAACAAAAACACTTCACAAATTATTACACTGACTTTACAGGAAGAGGAAGTTTATTCTGTATGTAGAGTAGTAGCCTCACTCTTTAAGGTACTTCCTTTGCAAAAAGAATAACAAAGATGCCTTTCACTCTAAAGGTTACCCGTCTGACCTTGGGTCATGGGAGAGAAATAAGCGCCATCTCCTCGTACCACTAGTTTTTCCCTTCACACTCCTCCAGTGCCTCTTCAAAATTCATCCTTTCTTCAATGACCCTCAGTCTCCTGACTTCCCCAGTTACTGTCATGGCTTCTCCACTCCACACCACCTCCAATGCCACTCATCATTGGTAAGATGGGGGTTGACCTAGTTGAGACTCAAACTGCTTCAAATGTGGAGGTCAAATTCCACGAATCCTTTGGATTTGCGCTGCCGGCTGCTGTCTATCTCAGCATGCTTCTTGCTTCACATCTGTCTCCTGCCTTATTCTTCCTGTTCAGACAATTGTGCTCTGTTGCTTTCTTTTATTCTGTCTTCCCCTTTGTTCTAGAATCATCCTCTTTCTGTCTCCTTGAGTCTTTTCTCTCTGCTGCACTTTCCTCTAGGGATTCATCAATTCCGATTTCTTTTGGTTTTATGAAGAAACTGCCCCTCGCTGGATGCTTTGAACTCCCAACATCCGGACTGACCCATCCCATATGTAAGTACTCGCTCCATATCATCCAGGGCATCCTGTGAAAGCAATCATTTAAAGTTAGAATTGCTCCCCTCTGGCAACATGCCCACTTGTGCACTAACTCCAGCATAATTGCAACAAATGTTATTCTCACCTGAACTTCACATGTTGCAAAATGTACACTAGCTGCCCTAGGCATCTGGCCTTATATTAAAAGATAGAACATAGGTCAAAGTCCAAAAAGCAAAAAATATAGGGGATTTTTTCAAAAACCTAATAAAGCCTAATTTCCTACAAGAATTATTTCAAACTGATCCTACAATTGGTTCTTGTGCCATCAATGTGTTTACTTACCCAATGAAAGGAAAACAAGATTTCTATTTGTGGCCATTTTACGCCCTTGCTTTAATACAGGTCATTGACTTTTTAGGCAAGGGCAGACTTAAACTAAAATAGCAATGGGTTTGTGAAGAGACATGTAAATCTAGATCTAAACTGTTAACAAACTCATCGGTTTTTGATGTGTGAAAAGCTCAGTGCTAAAGTAAAATATATCAAGACAGTTTCATTAAAAAGTTGGCATACTGTGAATATTTCATTTACTGGGCATAATGTTCAAAAGTCAATTAAAGTAACATTAACATTAGAATACGTTAATGAATTATCATGGCTTTCTACAACTATACCATGAGAATTGGTGGAGTTTTTCCCCCTTCCTAACTCAGACATATTTAGTAGGGAAGGGTGAGTCAACCAATCCCATTTGATCCTGTGTTTCAGGTCCAGGCACACTTTCTGGCTGCTTTTGTTTCTATTTTTTTAGTTAGAAATGTTTTATTAAATGAATTTTTCGGAAATATTAAACACAATACAAAGAATAATACCGAACAGTAAGGTATAGGCACATATTGTAATATAGGGAATACAAACATCCATTAGCAATTACATAGAATACCTATAACAACATATAAATGAAATATAAACAAAAAAGAGTTACACTGAACAGAGGTTGACTGATAAAGATGCAAATAAGTATTTTAAATTGAAGAACATGCACTGATGTAGGAACCAAGACTGGACCACATGTTAGACCTAGAAGGAAAGGAATCATTAGGAGAATGTGGAAAAGAACATTGCATCCGTCTAAGAAAAATAATCCGTTCACCACCATGCATTAACTGAAAGTAATGTAGCGTTTTTCCAATTACAAGTAATAGGTTTGATTGCATTAGAAATAGGGAAATCAAACAGTTTACAATCCATAGAGGATAATGTAGATTTAAAAAGAGAAGAAGTGAGGATTAGAATAGGGAAAGATAGAGTTGTTTGGATCTTAAGGATCCATGATATAACATTCCATACATCTGATAAAAAAACTGATGAATAATAGAACAATTGAACAATAAATGTTGCAGATCACCAGTTGTAGATTGACAATGCCAACAATTTGGAGTATCTAGAAGTTTAGCTTTATATAATTTGTCTGAAGACCAAAAGCATTGGTAAAGCATATAAATATTAGTTTGTATGAGAGTAGCCAGAAGATAGTTAGCTGTGTTAGATTTCCAAATATCTTTCCAGGATATGCTAGGGGATTGAAAAAGTATGTGTGGTGACAATTTTTGATTGAGATGTGTGAAGGAGGAATTAGGAATGGTATGTTTTTTTTAATACTTTAGAGGCTATAAGTCCTGATCGACTGAACACAGACATAGAAAACTCCATACATGAAGACTGAGACATAGAAAGTAGTAGCGGATAAGCATTAAGAACAGTATTGAATAGTAATACATATTTAGACAATTCAGACAAAGGTAGGTTATATTTAGCTTGAATAACATCAATTTTGTAAAACATATCATATTGACATATGTCAGTAACAAGGAAAATACCAGCAGTAATCCATAAGTTCAGGAAAGAAATATGCTTATGGTATTGGAGTTTAGGACTGAACCAAAGAGAAACTTTTTTAGTGGCAGCCAAAGTAATAGATAGGCTACTATCAAAATGATAAAAGGGCAAATTTAGAGTTAGCAAGAATGGGGGAACATTTACCAAAGGAGCCTTTTGCCATGGTAAGGAACGCAGGCAATGGATATGGGGCCAACATATTTTTCTCCAGGATAAGCCATTTAGATGTATTAAAAGGAGTAATAACATGGAACCATAAGGAACATTGTGCCACAAGGAATGCAAAATGATATTTCTTAAAATCTGGAAGACCAACCCCACTTTCACATTTGGGCAGTTGTAAAGTCTTAAAGACTAATTTGTGCGGGTTTATTATTCCAGATACGCTCAGTAAATAACTTATAATTTAACATAAAAAGTGGATGGGAAAGAAAAGGGTATCAAGGACAATAGGTATAGAATTTGTGGAGTTATAGACAATGTAATTGCCTCAATCCATCCCTGACAATTTAATTGAAGATTAGACCATCTATCCAGTTTCTCTCTGGTATTCGGTAGAATTGTGGAACAAATGGTTTCAACTGTATCTTTAACTGAATCAGTATTCCCAAATATTTGAGTTTTTTTGAAGACCATATTATATAAGTACTAGCAGCCCGTCTTGACGTTGTCCGGGGGCAATCAGGCTTGCTTACAGCCTCCCTGCGCTCTTGCCTGCTAAACTTCCACCTTTCCTCCGGCAATCAGGCTTGCTTACAGCCTCTCTACGCTCCTGTCTGCTAAACTTCACCTTTCCTCCCCACGCTCGTGTCGGCTGCAATCGTCCAAACCCAGGCCCCCAACCACCTCCTCAGCCCACCGCGGGCGCCTCTCACCTACCTCAGCCCACAGCGCAGTTGGCAAAAGTTCACAGCTCCTCCCCAACTTCCTGTGTGCTAAACTTCACCGCTCCTCCCCGTGTTCCTGTCCGCTGCAGTCTGCCAAACCCAGGCCCCCAACCACCTCCTCAGCCCGCCGCGGGCGCCTCTCACCTACCTCAGCCCACAGCGTAGTCGGCAAAAGTTCACCGCTCCTCCCCAAGGTCCTGTGCGCTAAACTCTGCACTCCTGTCCACCGCTCCTCCCCGCCACTCCTCCTCGCGCTCCTGTCCGCCAATCCTCCCCGGGCTCCTGATGATGTCATCACGCATGTCGTTAGCGCACACGGCCGGCGCTACTTCCAAGGGACTACTTTTTTTGTAACGTATATTTTTTAAAGAACGCATATTTTTGGGTGGTGTATAGCCTATGTCACTCTGCAGACCCTGACAATTCCAATGATGTATTGGGTGTTTGGATTGGCGCTGTGGTTCCCGAGTTTACCCGCCTCAAAGGTTCACAGTTCTCTCTTTATAATAGTAGTATAGATTTGCCAACATTGTAGAATTACAAAAAACATTTAATGGAAAAAATGTTGTCTTATTAGTATTCAGGAGGTAACCAGAAACATCAGCATATGTATAAATTATATCAAGAAAGATAGGTATAGAGGTAAGGGGATCATTAGCATATAATAACACATCATTAGCGAATTCAGAAATTTTAATGTTAGTATTTTTCGAAACAACACCTGTATGTATATCACTAATACGGAGAGACCATAAAAGAGGCTCTATTGCAATAAGAAAAAGTAAAGGAGAAAGAGGACATCCTTGGCGAGTGCCTCTATTTAAACAAAATAAAGGAGAGCACACACCGTTTACAAAAATAGAAGATGAAGGGGCTGAATATAATGCTTTCATCATATTAATAAAAATAGGACCAAAACAGAATATTTCTAGAGTTTTAAATAAAAATTGCCAATTAACCTTACCAAATGCCTTTTCCACGTCTAAGGCCATTACACCAATTGGACAGCTAGATTCTTTTGAAAGGGATAAGACATGACAGAGCAAACGGGTATTATGAGCGCATAATCTACCTTTCACAAAGTCAGTTTGATCAGGTTGTATATTAGTGGATAGTGGGGTGATAATCTATTCGCTAAAATCTTTGCATATATTTTAGAGTCCTGATTAATTAGAGAAATGGGTAAAAATATGGATACAAAGGTATGGTCTTTATTAGGCTTGGGAAAAACAATTATAGTGGTGTCATTAAAAGATCCCCATCATTCAAGTACACTGAAATTCTGTAAAAAGGGAAAATAAAAAAGGGGATAATTGGTCCTGATAACATATAAAGAATTCAGCCTTGAATTCCTTCTGGGCCAAGAGTTTTTGAGGAATGTAATGCATTAATTGCTGCAAAAATGTATTTAACGTCAATGGGGCTATCTAAGGTTGATCTATCAGTATCAGAACTCTGAGCCAAACAACAAGAATTAAGGAAATCACTGGCAACATTGTTATGAGGGGAAGAGATTTGTGATATAAAGAAGAATAGACGGAAAGGAACCCTTTCAATATATACTCAACATCTGTCACCATTGTACCATTATCTGATTTGATGGCTGGAATTTGAATTCTGTCTTGTTTGAGGTGAATATAGTTAGCTAATAGTCAACCAGACTTGTTGGAAATTAAATGAAAATTTGATTTGTCTTTCGAAATAAGCAAACCTGCTTTTTTACTAAACATGCAATTATATTTGTATCTGTATTTCCAAAGTTGGGATTTATATTGTGGATCTCTAGATGTAATAAAAATTATTTCCACAGATGCAATTTGTTCTATAATTTGGTGAGGTGGGAGTAAAAAATGTATTTTCATGCGCCATAATAGAAATTGAAACTCCACGAATGTAAGCTTTAAAAGCATCGCAATTTATCATTTTGGAAGTGTCAACAGAATTATTATTAAAATAATAATCACTAATAGCTAAGGCCATTATTTTTAAGGATTTGGGGGCCAAAAATGCATAAAGAAAAGGAAATCAAAGCATGTTCTGAAACTGTAATATGATGTATAATTTCCTCACTAATCAAATGACATAGCTTACGTGGAGTAAATAAGTAATCAATTCTAGAAAAAGAGGAGTGAGCATTGGAATAAAAGGTTAATTCTTTATCTGTAGGATGTTCCAATCTCAAAAAAGTCAACCAATTTGGAAACAGAAAGAAAGGTTTTTAAAGCAAAAAATGCCTTATTAGACCGGAATTTGCAAGCAGAAGACCGGTCCAGCAAACGATTCCTGATAAGATCAAAATCACCACCTACTATAAGGGACACATTGCCAATTTTGAGTACTTCAGCAGAAACATAAGACCAAAGGCAGGATCATCAGATGTAGGAGCAAATATATTGACCACATTTAATATAAGTTTGTCAATTTTAACTTTAGCATAAACAAATCTACCATCTGCGTCATGATGATGAGACAATAGTTGTACGTTTGCAGAAGGAGACAAAACTATAAGCCCTACCCAACCCTTAGGTATGGTATGTAGTATTTTATCATCAACATGAGTTTCTTGTACAAAACAAATATTTACATTAGATTTTTTGAGATACTCTAAAATTTTACGACTTTTAACAGGGTTTCTCAGACCTTTCACATTCAAGGAAGCAATAGTTAACTTACGTGGCCTAGACATATTATCCTATAATTAATAGGAAAGAAAGAGAGAAAGAAAGAAAGAAAGAAAGAAAGAAAGAAAGAAAGAAAGAAAGAAAGAAAGAAAGAAAGAAAGACAGAAAGAAAGAAAAAGAATAGCAGCCCATATAAAAAAGACAAAACAAGACGAATAACATACAGAGAGGTCAGTCATAGAGACCTCATACCAAATAGGACAATAGAAATGGAGGTGCAAAGCAAGAAAAACCACCACCATATGCACCTGCATAATGAGAGAAGAACAACCTACATTAAGGACTATAAAACATTAGCCCAAAGAACTAGAAGGCTGGAGTTCATGAGAAAAGGATTGTGTTGATCCAAAAAACTAATTGAATATGTAGGAGCTGAAAAAGACTTGGGGATGTCATTTTTCCAGATGAGCATAATCACAGGATCAAAAAGGCCATATTTGTAACCAGCTCCTCGCAGACGAAGTCTTATTTCTGAAAATTGTCGTCGTATTTGAACTGCCTCCTTTGCAAAGTCTTGATGAATAAAGACTTTATTTCCTTCAATTAGGAGCAACTGTATTTCTCTGGCAGCTTTTCGTATGTTGAGGAGGTGACTATGACTCAGAACTTTTAAATATGATTTGTCTTGGTTTGACCTGGTATGGTTTACCAGTCAAGGGAATCCTGTGAGCTTTATCAATCTAAAAATGTTCTGGAAATTTGATATTTAATATTTTGGGCAAAAGGTTTTCCAGGAAAAGATGACAACTCTGACCCTCAGCTCCATCCAGGACATAAAATATGCATAAGTTGTATGTCTATTTCTATTTTCGAAATCCAGTAAGGAACTTTGGAGAGACGCAACCTGAAGAAGAAGTGGAGCCTAGTCGTGATGGCTTTAGTATTATCACACATTTTAATCTCATTGCCTGCAACTCTAATTGATAATGCAGCTATATCTCTCTAAATATATTGTTAATATCTGAAGAGATTGTGTCAGTATTAATATGAATAGCTTGAATTTTCTCCAAAATGTTTGCCAATGAATTATCTTGTGAGTCAATGGCTTTGGATTTAGTAGTAGGAGGTAAAACAGCTTGTTTACATTTATTGGATACTATTTTGGAATCCATACTGACAAACAGAGCCCAAGCAAGTAACAATAAATAAATTATACCACAGATAGCAAAGTGAAATGTGGTTTTCCGACATAATAAATATGATGAATATAGCACAAAACTGCTCCAAAAAGTCTCAAAGTAGTGTCTCAATAAAGCTTCATAGGGAATAAAAAAGGATACAATCCCTTTAATTTTGTGTAGAAATGAAAGTGTGGCCAGCAGGAGGCAGGAACAACCCCCTTTAAGAGGGGAGAGGCTTTTGAAAAAAGGAGGTGCTCAGCAAGTCAAGCCCACAGAGAGAACCCCGGGAAGCAGAAGCCCTTCAGAGGAGAAAGTAAAAACACTTACCGTTCGTGGAATAGAGGCATCAGACCTCCAAATTTCGTCCGACCATCACTACAAGCATGAAGGAGCACCTGGGTGACAAAAAAAAATATGTTGCAGTCCTTATCAGAAGCCAATTTTGTCGTCTTTGCAGGTAAAAAACCGGAGCTCAAGGTGCGGCGACCATCTTGGATCGCGCACGCTGGCGATTACCTATTGTTTCTATTTTGATGTTGTAATAACCCCACATTTCTGTTCCCTTCACCCATTTTTGCATCCACATCCACACAACCTACCATTTCCCTTGATGAAATTTGCAATACATTTTTGCCTAAGAAAATCAATGAAAAACATTGAACAGTGCTCTTATGTTACTATTGTTTTAATCTTGAACTCATCATCAAATCAATTTATTTCAGAATTAAACAACCTTAAAAGCACAGTACAAGCAAGATAAAATCTACAACCATCAGAAAAATAACAGTTTAAAAAGAAGAGTAAAACACGCATCTCCCAACTGAGTGATAAGTCCAAAAGGCACTGGCTAGCATCGTTGATTTGCAAAGTAAAATAAAAACCACAGGGTTGTCTGCAGCCAAATGCTGCTTTTATTGCAAGAATCCAAGGTCTTAAAAATATTCTTGTTACAGTGTCAAGTTCATATATAAAGGTTACAGATCAAGCAAATCAAATACGGTAATTGCAAGAATGTAGCCATATATAAACTGTCAAAAATCTTTTGCACACTTGCCTGATTAAAGAATCAAACGACTCAAAAGTGACTAGAGCAGCAGAACAGCAAACATAATAGTGTAAACATAAGTAACAAGGGAGATTCTTTTTTATTTGCACACTTGTCCAGTTAAAGTGCCGTACAGCTCTAAAGTGGCTAGTGCAACAAGGCAATAAGAATATCAACCATATAAAATTGTATTTACTAACTGTCATGATAGCCAGCCCCCCCACAGACACTCACTGGACTAAGTACAAGTGGGTAATATCTGCCCCAAACTTACATTGGGCCAAATCTTATAGTATAACCAAAAAGGGGGGTTGCTGTTCCATCGGTGTGTGTGCTGTGTAGTCACACTCGCAGTCAAAAGAGAGAGGGTAGGACAAGAAATACTATAGGGAAAGAAATTTCAGCCCAATTTTGTAATGTGTAAGCAACAACTTAGTATCCTTGCGCATTCTAAATTCACCTTCTCTCTAAACTTTACTCAATGACACCGATTTCGCAGTCAAGTACATTAACTGAAACTCTGACAATAGGAGCTTTGCCCAATGTATCTAATGTGCATGTGGATCACTACACATGCGCATAGGGAATACACTGACCCAAGACGCATTTGCAGCTAGGCAGAGGGTGACACAGCACCCGGAAATTGACACAGCCTTTAACAAGACACAGAAGAGAGCTTTGGGCCAGGGACACAAGATCCGGGCCGGTGCATGGTGGGGTAGGTGCGAGGAAGCATCTGTTGACCGACAAAACCGTGAGTAACGTGGGATTGAATGACACGATTGTAGCGATGGCGGAGGCTGGGGCTAAACAGCGTTCTGGGGGTTTTAGGTATGCTGCCCACATTGATGTGTACCCTCTCTTCCTAGACAGTGAATAAACGGTGATACCTACGCCAAAACCAATGGAGAAATTTTCCAACCTAACAGAGGTAAGGCATCCGACCAGACCCTGTGGCAAATGTTGAAATATAACCATGACACGTGGGGACCACCCGGACAGCCCAAATGGCTTGCACACTCCCTGTATCACTGATACAGTGCACTGCAACATCGGGCCGCCTTGGATGACCACCCTAATGCGCTTGGCTATTTAGTAAAGGAGTACAGAGGGACGACGGCACATCGGCAGGCGCATTACCAGGTATGACGGACTGGGCAAGAGTACCATGAACACACGTTTTCCGATGACAGAGAGGGTAGTATCATGTTGGCTCTTGGCTCTGCCTCCGTTTATCGAGGTCCACATGGAACGAGTGCTGATTCCAAACCCTTTTAATTTACCTCCGCACATAGGGCTGCCTGCAACTACCAACTAAGACGCGGACTCTGATTTTAAAACAATGTTTTCATATATGTTTCCTGCCTTTTTTCATTTCTTCCTCTCCCGATCTCTAGGTCTAACTGGGGGAGCAGATCAACTATCTGGTCACATCAGTGCTTCAAATTTGCACAGCACCTCGTGCTCCTCTATCATAGGGGGCGAGTACTTAACCCCCACACTTGCACTCATTCACTAGACTTTATTGTTTTCACTGGTCCTGATGAAGCGCACTGGATAGTTTTGACCACCCAAGCATGAAACATGCCAACCTGACCACTTTCTTTGTTACCTAGGGTACATCACTGCCCACGTTGCTACACATAACCTTTGTTTTTTTAATGTGACAAGAGAACCTATATACTATTATGAAAATTGCTGTTCCTTAGTATCCCTTAGCCATTTTTAACTCATTCACTTTAACTACACTCTCGGTAAAAAGAGGACCATCCCCACATACCCGCACTCATCTAACTGCTGTTCTCTTACAAGATCTCCGCTAAAGCGACCCTTCGGGGAACCCGTAGGGCATTGCAGCGCCGGCCCTATGAGGAGCAACCGCCCAATGATGAAGCATGACATCCTTTGGGGTGTGTGAGGGCAACATGAGACAATACATGTCCTTCCCATCCCCTTATCCCACACATAGAGGGTCCAAGATCTAGTCCAGTCTTTCTTCCCCTATAGGAATGTTTGTCCTACCCTCTCTCTTTTGACTGTGAGCGTGACTACACAGCATGCACACCGATGGAACAGTGGCCCCCCTTTTTGGTTATAGCATTAGAATCTGGAGCACCGTCACTGGACCACAATTTGCTCTTGCCCCCCCCCCCTCTCTTTTGTTTGATCAAATCTTATAGCCCATGCCCATTTGAGGAATCAGGATAATGTAAATACAATGTGTTCAGATGTATCAAATTTTAGTAAGTGCAATGCCGCCATATGCCAAGATTACAACATAGTGCGAGAATTCCTCTTGAGCTCTGGATTTTATATTTGTCAAAAGACAATGGAAAATAAGCTTCTGTTTCCAAAATGTTACAACAAAAAGGACACTCTTTAAGCATGTTGCCCCCTTTTTCCCATATAGCTATAAAAGCCTTAAGTGGGAGCTTCCCTACTCTAAAGCAGATAAACAGAGACTTTGACTCAGTAGGGGTTATTCTATCAATAAAAGGTTCAAAGTGTGGCTACATTTATGACTTAGCAGCTTACCAGTCAAGCTATCGGGTCTCGCCTAACACCATATGTTAGACGGAGACCCGGAGGGTCGGCCGAGTGCAGGGGGAGAGGCCTCCGGTGAGGGCCGTCTCCGGCGATCGTACAGACAAGTAACTTCCCCCCCCACAGATGGACACCACACAAGGATGAGTTCAACACACTTTATATAAGAATCTTGAGGCAAGGTGATAAACGATACAGCAGGACCAGGATACGAGGATCCTGCCAATTCTAGTCTCTGTAGGGAAAAGGGTAGCGGGACAGTCTTAGTACCGGTCCGGTACAGGAGCAGCAAGAGGGAAGCTCACAATCCTCGAGCTTGGGGGTCCGCAAAGATGGGCCGCGGCAGCGCCAGCAGGCTACGAAGATGGTTCGAGGTGATGAGGGCCGCGGCAGCGCCAGCAGGCTACGAAGATGGTTCGAGGTGATGAGGGCCGCGGCAGCGCCAGCAGGCTACGAAGATGGTTCAAGGTGATGAGGGCCGCGGCAGCGCCAGCAGGCTAGGATGATGGTTCACAATGAGGAGGGCCGCGGCAGCGCCAGCAGGCTTCGAAGATGGTGCACGACGAGAAAGGCTGCGGCAGCGCCAGCAGGCCAAGACGATGGTTCACGTTGAAGAGGGCCGCGGCAGCGCCAGCAGGCTTCGGAGATGGTTCACAAGAAAAGGCCGCGGCAGCGCCAGCAGGCCTCCAAGGATGAGTTTGTCTCGGTGTCTCTCGACTCCAGGATACAACTGCCTTCTTGATCTGGAGCTGCCCCAGTTATAGGTCTGGTCTCCTTTGATGTCCGGACCCTCGCACTTGGAGGTCGGGAGGTCCGGGATGAGGGAGTCCAGACACCCAGCAGGGGGGTGGAGCCAGCGCCCGGGGAGGCCGGGGGCGATCGACACCTGGCAGAGGGGAGCCATTGACACTCCTACTCCCATTGACCTGCCAAGTGGTCTCTCTACCTCCTGGGTGGATGGTGGTGCCTCGATGTCGGGGCCTGGCCAGGCCCAGGGTTGGGGTCGAGCCGAGGCCACGCGGCCTTGCTAGGTAGTGTCCAAAGATGGTGGCTGGGCCGGGGCCGTGGTGCTGACGGGGCCCGGGTCAGCCGATACGGGGGTGTTCGGGAGCTGGAGTTCCATTGTGGACGGGTTGTGGGTTGCCCCGGTGGGTGGCCGGGATGGTTCTTGTCTCGGATACAGGGAGAGCAGGGGTCCGGCCCGCCATGCGGGGAGGGAGCGGGCCTTCCACGAGGCCTGTCCAACATGCGTCCCCCCCAGCTGAAGGCAGGGAGAGTCACCCATCCTCTTGGGTACTCTCCTCGCCGAGGCGGAAGAAGCGTGACAGGCCGTCTGCGTTGGCGTGGTCCTGGCCTGGACGATGCTCCACAGTAAAGTCCATCCCCTGCAGGGACAGTTTTGGGTTCGCAACAGTTTTGGGTTCTCTCCCCGCATCTGCATCAGCCATTGCAGGGGTCGGTGGTCTGTTTGCACCCGGAAGTGGGTACCGAAGAGATAGGGCCGGAGCTTCTTAAGGGCCCATACCACGGCGAAGGCCTCCTGCTCGATGGTGCTCCAGCGCTGTTCTCGGGCCAGCAGGCGTCGGCTGATGAAGGCCACTGGCTGATCGACTCCCTCGGTGTTGAGTTGAGAGAGGACAGCCCCAATGCCATGATCTGAGGCGTCCTTCTGCACTATGAATTCCCGGCTGTAGTCGGGGGCCTGGAGCACGGGGGCGGTGCACATGGCGGCCTTCAATTTCTCAAAGGCCGCTTGACAGTCCGGAGTCCAGTTGACTGTTTTGGGGTTTTTCTTGGATGTGAGTTCTGTGAGTTCTGTGAGGGGCCCCACAATGCTGCCATAGTCCTTTACAAACCGCCGGTAGTACCCGGTGAGCCCCAGGAAGGCTCGGACCTCGGTTTGGGTGACAGGGGGCTGCCAGGCCTGGATGGCAGCGATCTTGAGCTGGAGGGGGGCCACCAGACCGCTCCCCACTTGGTGTCCCAGGTAGGTCACGGACCCTTGGCCGATCTGGCATTTGCTGGATTTGATGGTGAGCCCGGCCTGCTGGAGGGCGTGCAGGACCTCCCAAAGGTGGTGGAGGTGGTCTGCCCAGTGGCGACTGTATACAGCAATGTCGTCCAGATAGGCGCCGCTGAATTCTTCGAGGCCCGCCAGTACCTGGTTCACAAGTCTCTGGAAGGTAGCTGGAGCGTTTTTCATGCCGAATGGCATCACCTTGAAGTGGTAGTGGCCATCTGGGGTAGAGAAGGCGGATCGCTCTTGGGCCCCGGGGGTGAGGCCGATCTGCCAGTAGCCCGCTGTTAGATCGAAGATGCTCGGGTAGCGGGCGGCCCCCATGCGGTCAATCAGCTCATCCGCCCGGGGGATGGGGTGAGCGTCGGTTCTGGTAACGGCGTTCAGGCCCCTATAGCCCACACAGAACCGGAGCTCGGACGCCACGCCCGGGGCGGCAGCCTTGGGGACCAGCACGACTGGGCTGGCCCAGGGGCTGTCAGATGGCTCGATCACTCCCAGAGCCAGCATTTTGGAGACTTCGTTCTGGATGCAGGCGCGCACCCGATCTGGCACTCGGTACGCCCTGTGTCGAATAGGGGGACTATCCCCGGTGTCCACGTCGTGAAGGCACCAGGGGGTGACCCCGGGGATGAGGGAAAACAGGTCAGCGAATTGGAGCAGAAGGTCTCGACAGTCTTGCCGTTACTCTGGGGATAAGGCATCGGAGAGTCTGACCCCTTCCACGGAGCCGTCCTTCTCGAGCGTTCTCAGCAGGTCAGGAAGGGGCTCGGAGTCTTCTTCCGTTCCACTATCGGTAGCCATCAGGAGGCTGAGTTCTGAACGTACAAATTGGGGTTTGAGTCTGTTGGCATGGAGGACCCGTAGGGGGTTCCGGGGGGACTCCATGTCGATCAGGTAGGTGACGGGACCCTTGCGCTCTACCACCTTGAAGGGCCCCGTCCATTTGTCCTGTAGGGTGCAGGGTTCAACCGGGGACATCACCCAGACCTGTTGTCCCGGCTCGACCTCGATGGAGGAGGCATGCTGATCATACCCTCTCTTCATGTCCTCCTGACTGGCTTCAAGGTTGGCCTTGGCGAGTTCCCTGAATCGCCAGGTCTGGTTGCGGAGGGTCAGGAGATACTTGTATACATCCGGAGGAGTCTTCTGGGGGGCCACCTCCCACCCTTCTTTGACCAGGCTGAGGGGACCCCGGACGGGGTGCCCATACAGGAGTTCGAATGGGCTTAAGCCCAGGGATTTCTGGGGGACTTCCCGGTATGCGAACAGGAGGCACGGGAGCAACACATCCCATTGGCGATGTAGGTGTTCTTCCAGGCCCATGATCATCCCCTTGAGGGTGCGGTTAAACCGCTCGACCAGTCCATTTCCTTGCGGGTGATAGGGGGTCGTGAATTTGTAGGTGACCCCGCACTGATGCCAGAGGGACTTCATGTATTTAGAGATAAAGTTCGTGCCCCTGTCGCTGACGACTTCCCGGGGGAAGCCCACCCGAGAGAAGATCCCCATCAGGGCTCGGCCTACCACGGGCGCCGTCACGGTCCGAAGAGGAATGGCCTCGGGATAGCGGGTGGCGTGGTCCACCAGGACCAGGATGAACCGGTGTCCTTGTGCTGTTCGGGGCTCCAGGGGTCCCACAATGTCTATCCCCACCCGTTCAAACGGGGTGGTGACGATGGGGAAAGGCTGCAAGGGTGCTTTGATTTTTCGGCCGCTCTTCCCGCTGGCCTGGCAGGTGGGGCAGGCCCGGCAGTGGTTGGTTACATCATTCCGCATCTTGGGCCAGTAGAAGTGGGTCACCAGGCGGCTGTACGTTTTGTCTTGCCCCAGGTGTCCGGCAAGAGGCACATTGTGTGCCAGGTTCAAGAGGAAGTCTCTGAAGCGGAGGGGGACCACCAGCACCCGGCTGGCCCCTAGCTCAGCAATCTTTTGCTCACTGTAGAGCAGGTCATTGTCCCAATAAATCCAGTGGGCCCCCGAGGTGTCTCCTGTGCCCTGGGCGAGGGCTTGCTGCCGGAGTCCCTCGAGGGAGGGACATGTTCTCTGTTCCTGTCGGAATTGTTCCTGAGTGGGGCCACCCTCTTGACGCCACTGGGCCAGTTCGGGAAGGTCCCGGAGCCGATCGAGTCCTTCTTCGCTGTGCTCCGGAGAACTGGTTTCCAGGGTGGCTTCTTCTTGGACGATCGGGGGAGGGAGCTCTGGCCATTCGGGTTCTTCGGGACTGGGGATGGCGCGGGCGGCCATGGACCGGGTCATTACGCAGACCCATTCAGGGAGGCCCAGCATCCCCAGGTGCTCTCTTCTCTCGACGGCTGACCAGGGAGAACTTTCGAGATCGTTCCCCAGGAGGCAGTCCACGGGGGCATCGTCGCGGACAGTCACTTTCAGCATTCCGGATACTCCTCCCCACTCGAAGGGGACGCAGGCCATCCGACACAGGCTTTCGGAGTTGTCGGCCGACCGTACTGGGCAAAGGATATTTGGTAAGATCTGGTCCGGGGTCACCAGATGGCAGCGGACTGCGGTCACACTGGCCCCGGTGTCGCGGAGGGCTTCAGCTCGGGGCCCATTAATGTTGACCCACTGGCTGTACTTCTGTGTGTTGGCGGGAAGGGGTGCCCGCGGGATCAGGTCTCTTTCCCCTAGGCAGACCAGGGACATGGCGGCTGGTTCCCACTCGGGCTGGTCTGGCTCGTACTCTTCAGGGTCTTCTTGGGTTTGCTCTTCTCCCAGGGCGGCGGCAGCGACCTGGCGGGGCATAGGGCTCTGGTTTTTCGGGCGGTATACACCTGTTACAACGCAACTTTTACAACTACCTACCATTACAACGCAACTTTTACAACGCATACCATTACAACGCATTGCGCTGGGGGGCGCTCTAGGATAGGGAATAAGTTTAATTTACTATCCAACACCTTCCCTAGTGTCCACGGGGACTGGAGTTGGAATAGTAAATTATACTTACCACTATCCAGCACCTCTAAGCGCTATGCGTTGTAATGGTATGCATTGTAATGGTCGCGTTGTAATGGTAGGTAGTTGTAATGGTATCGAACATAAAGAGTTGGAGGGTCTGTTAACTAACGTAGCTGAGTCTAAGAGGTCCTATTTAAGTGACCCTTTTGGATTGCACTAAACCAGACCAAGTGGTCACATGACACGGGTATATAGTAGATATCCTATCAGCCCACCCATTTGGCGGAGCCTCGTCATGTAGGACGTCTAACCAGGGTGGTGAGTCCAGGCCCAGATGAAATGGCCAGACAACACTCACTTCTGGTTTATATTTTTACAGTGTCCATGCCACAGAGTGGTGCTGAAAAAATGCAGTGCAAAACAGGGAGTGAAAATGAGTGAAGCTAAAATGACGGTCGAGGCAAAGAAAAATATTTTTATTGAGGATATTCACCAGGACGTCAGGTTAAAAAGAAGTGTAAAACAGTGTGGAAAAAATCACTGTGATGCTGTGCTGTATTATGGATTAGGCCAACATGTTTCTGCCAAAGGTGAAACTACACCGGCATTCTTCAGGGCCAGATACAAAAAGATGTTGCTACTGCAAAGGTACACTCAAACATATTGTGCAAAGTGAAAAAATGAAACGGACAGACCAAATTCATGATTAAAGAGCTGTCCAAACTACTGGAGTGGTCTTGTAGACCATCCTACCGTATCCTCCTGACCAGTAGTAGATGGAGGAAGAAATCCTGTGAATAGAAACACAAAAACAACAAATATTGTATGTTCTTAAATCATAATAGACTCATTACGTTAAAAGGACCATTATATAGACTCAGCTGGGCCAGTCCATATTAGAACAGCCACAAAAAATATATAATACAGGTTTCATTACGAGTAAACCATCAGTCATTGCTGAACATTATTTTCAAACACATTGTAGAAGACTTACCCAGCAATGTGTGGGAGTCAAGCCTCAATTCACCCGGCAACGGCTCGGAGATTGAGGCCCCGCTCTGTGCACAGAACATAAAAAAAAATTTTTTAGGGTTTCATCCTGAGTTGACTCAGAGGTCTGTAGTCAGTGTCAGGTTGTACAATCTGTGCATTTAAAAACTGGTTGTATGACTGCCCTCACCGATCGCTGACCCATGGAGATCAAAGAGAAGGTATGACTAATAGACAGCAATAGTGTCTAATCACAGACTAGTTAGGTCAACCTGAAGTAAATACCCCAATTGACGAAGTAATAACTGTGTAGCTGTCAGGTGATTGACCACTCCCAACCCTCACTCAGTCAAGAGATAGAAGTAAATTTTATGGCTCAGGGATGACTATTAAAGGATCATGAGCCTGAGTAGGAAGACCTGAGCCCTGTGCTCATCTGAAAGCTGACCTGAGCATATCTAAGCTTGTACCCAACCCCCTTGATCTGGTTGTAAAGAAGGAGGTAGACAGAGTTCAGTCTTAACGTTCTGCTGGCAAGTAATACCTGCCTGGAGGGAATTTAGCCTCAGAAACTGAAGTGCCTACGAAGGGAGCCATAGTACGCCCACAGAGCCTGAAAGGGCGCCCCACGACCTATCTACTCACCTCTCCGTCGGTACCTCTCGGCTGACACCTAAGTCGAAGGAGAGGTGAGGCTCGTGTATTTATACCCCGCCTGATTGGAGAACCGGCAACAGCTGTCATCCTATCGCTGTTGCCGATGTCACAAGGGCCTCTGTTCTGCGCATGCGTGGCGGCGTAACACATCACATACCGCTGTGTGCTCCGCACCGAGCACGCGCGATGATGTGTAGCCGGCCGTCGCATGCGGGAGGTGTGTCTCGAGCAGCGCGCGCGTGTAGGGCATGCGCGAAGCAAACGGGCATGCCTCCGGTTCAGAATGGAATTGTTCCTGGTGCGCGCATGCTCCGTTGAGCGTAAACAATACACAAAACTGGACAAGCGGTGTACATAGCGGTACTCCGTTAAATTAACCCCTAACACCCATAACTGCCTACCGAGAAGATCTCAAATAGCGGCGACAATGCGGAGGCGCCTATCACTTCAAGTTTAGTATGTCTAATAATATCCATGTAGCACAACAATACATGCTCAAGGGATAGTGAATAACACATGCTGCGCCTATATAAAGTGTGGTAGTGTCCATGGCATCAGACTACAGTTATTCAATATGCTGTGTAAATGTAGAAATGGTGAAAATATCGATGGTGAATGTATCGGAGGCACAGAATACCAGGATAGTCATCCATATATAGCGTCAGACTACAGTTATTCAATATGCTGTGTAAATGTAGAAATAGTGAAAATATCGATGGTGAATGTATCGGAGGCACAGAATACCAGGATAGTCATCCATATATAGTGAATGGGTCTTAATCACGGTGAATGTGATCACTATGAGTCAGGCAAGTTCTAGCCTATTGCATTGAGAGCTAGCTATACCCAAGGCTTGAGTTACCAGGGACTCAAAAACGGAGTCTGGCTTATATTGGACATACCACCAGGAAAGTGAAGCTTCGTATCAGCGAACATAAGAGCACAATACGGTGCAATAAACAGTCCACCTGTCTAACGAACCACTTTCTGATCAAAAAGCATAAAGCTGATGACCTTAGGTGGGTTGTTCTGGAACAACCTTTCATCCCACCACATATAACAGACGTCTCAAGGTTTCTTTTCATCAAGGAACAACGTTGGATTTTCAAATTGAAAACTGACATATCGGGGTTGAATGACAGCATACCTTGGGTGTCCATTTGAACATCTGTGATCCTCCAAAGACACCAACTCTTACGAATTAATGACCCAGCACACTATTTTCTGTCTTCACTTACACTTCATATGAAGCAGATCGACTGCAGTGACGACATATAGTGCAGCACACGTCACAAATTTGTTAATTCCATTCCTATATGCTAACAGCACTAGGTTAGGCTCTGGTCACTCCGTTTTTGAGTCCCTGGTAACTCAAGCCTTGGGTATAGCTAGCTCTCAATGCAATAGGCTAGAACTTGCCTGACTCATAGTGATCACATTCAGCGTGATTAAGACCCATTCGCTATATATGGATGACTATCCTGGTATTCTGTGCCTCCGATACATTCACCATCGATATTTTCACTATTTCTACATTAACACAGCATATTGAATAACTGTAGTCTGACGCTATATATGGATGACTATCCTGGTATTCTGTGCCTCCGATACATTCACCATCGATATTTTCACCATTTCTACATTTACACAGCATATTGAATAACTGTAGTCTGATGCCATGGACACTACCACACTTTATATAGGCGCAGCATGTGTTATTCACTATCCCTTGAGCATGTATTGTTGTGCTACATGGATATTATTAGACATACTAAACTTGAAGTGATAGGCGCCTCAGCATTGTCGCCGCTATTTGAGATCTTCTCGGTAGGCAGTTATGGGTGTTAGGGGTTAATTTAACGGAGTACCGCTATGTACACCGCTTGTCCAGTTTTGTGTATTGTTTACGCTCAACGGAGCATGCGCGCACCAGGAACAATTCCATTCTGAACCGGAGGCATGCCCGTTTGCTTCGCGCATGCCCTACACGCGCGCGCTGCTCGAGACACACCTCCCGCATGCGACGGCCGGCTACACATCATCGCGCGTGCTCGGTGCGGAGCACACAGCGGTATGTGATGTGTTACGCCGCCACGCATGCGCAGAACAGAGGCCCTTGTGACATCGGCAACAGCGATAGGATGACAGCTGTTGCCGGTTCTCCAATCAGGCGGGGTATAAATACACGAGCCTCACCTCTCCTTCGACTTAGGTGTCAGCCGAGAGGTACCGACGGAGAGGTGAGTAGATAGGTCGTGGGGCGCCCTTTCAGGCTCTGTGGGCGTACTATGGCTCCCTTCGTAGGCACTTCAGTTTCTGAGGCTAAATTCCCTCCAGGCAGGTATTACTTGCCAGCAGAACGTTAAGACTGAACTCTGTCTACCTCCTTCTTTACAACCAGATCAAGGGGGTTGGGTACAAGCTTAGATATGCTCAGGTCAGCTTTCAGATGAGCACAGGGCTCAGGTCTTCCTACTCAGGCTCATGATCCTTTAATAGTCATCCCTGAGCCATAAAATTTACTTCTATCTCTTGACTGAGTGAGGGTTGGGAGTGGTCAATCACCTGACAGCTACACAGTTATTACTTCGTCAATTGGGGTATTTACTTCAGGTTGACCTAACTAGTCTGTGATTAGACACTATTGCTGTCTATTAGTCATACCTTCTCTTTGATCTCCATGGGGCAGCGATCGGTGAGGGCAGTCATACAACCAGTTTTTAAATGCACAGATTGTACAACCTGATACTGACTACAGACCTCTGAGTCAACTCAGGATGAAACCCTAAAAATTTTTTTTTTATGTTCTGTGCACAGAGCGGGGCCTCAATCTCCGAGCCGTTGCCGTGTGAGGTGAGGCTTGACTCCCACACATTGCTGGGTAAGTCTTCTACAATGTGTTTGAAAATAATGTTCAGCAATGACTGATGGTTTACTCGTAATGAAACCTGTATCATATATTTTTTGTGGCTGTTCTAATAGGGACTGGCCCAGCTGAGTCTATATAATGGTCCTTTTAACGTAATGAGTCTATTATGATTTAAGAACATACAATATTTGTTGTTTTTGTGTTTCTATTCACAGGATTTCTTCCTCCATCTACTACTGGTCAGGAGGATACGGTAGGATGGTCTACAAGACCAATCCAGTAGTTTGGACAGCTCTTTAATAATGAATTTGGTCTGTCCGTTTCATTTTTTCACTTTGCACAATATGTTTGAGTGTACCTTTGCAGTAGCAACATCTTTTTGTATCTGGCCCTGAAGAATGCCGGTGTAGTTTCACCTTTGGCAGAAACATGTTGGCCTAATCCATAATACAGCAAAGCATCACAGTGATTTTTTCCACACTGTTTTACACTTCTTTTTAACCTGACGTCCTGGTGAATATCCTCAATAAAAATATTTTTCTTTGCCTCAACCGTCATTTTAGCTTCACTCATTTTCACTCCCTGTTTTGCACTGCATTTTTTCAGCACCACTCTGTGGCATGGACACTGTAAAAATATAAACCAGAAGTGAGTGTTGTCTGGCCATTTCATCTGGGCATGGACTCACCACCCTGGTTAGACGTCCTACATGACGAGGCTCCGCCAAATTGGTGGGCTGATAGGATATCTACTATATACCCGTGTCATGTGACCACTTGGTCTGGTTTAGTGCAATCCAAAAGGGTCACTTAAATAGGACCTCTTAGACTCAGCTACGTTAGTTAACAGACCCTCCAACTCTTTATGTTCGTTGCAGTTTGATTAGGGGTATTGAGTTTGGATGGTCTATAAATATAGTCCCCTTGACCCTCCTCAACCTTTGTTTTTCAGTTGTAATGGTATGCCTTATAACGTCATACATCCTTTTTGGGCAGTTGGGATCATTGGCGTAGTGGCCGGGTCGCTGGCATCGATGGCAGGTAATGTTGGCGGGAAACCCGGCCGCGTCGGGGGGCTCCCTCTTCCGGCCGGGGGTGGGGTGTTGCTGGTGGGAGCCACCGGGACGGTGTCTCTGCCCCGACCCTGGCCTCCTCCTCCCCCTCGGGGGCGATGGGGCCCTGGGAGGCTCGGTTCTGTTCACTGGGCCAGTTTCGGGGAACTCGGGTGCTCTCCCATCGGTCTGCCTCGATGGCGAGTTGCCGAGGTTCAGTCAGTTTACTGTCAAGGAGGTGCTGCCTGAGCTCGACGAAGCAGTTGTTAGAGAGGTGCTCCCATACAATAAGGTCGAAGAGCTGCTCGTATGTGGTCACCTTGCTGCCCTTGATCCACCCCTCGAAGGCTCGGCTAAAGAAGTTCACGTACTCCACCCAAGTCGTACCCGGGATCCGTTTGCAGTCCCGGAACCTCTGGCGGTACATCTCGGGTGTGAGTCCGTATCGAGTGAGGAAGGCGGCTTTCATGTGGTCGTAGGACGTCATCTGATGGTCCGGGAGTTGCAGCAGGGCGTCTCGCTCTTCGTTGACAAACATCCCCCATAACCCTGCTCCCCAGTCACTCCGGGGGATCTGGTGGGAGGGCATGGCTACTTCGTAGGCTTTGAACCATTGCTGGATATCATCGTTCCGGTAATATTCTCCGAC
Organism: Lissotriton vulgaris; assembly: GCF_964263255.1. NCBI lineage: Eukaryota > Metazoa > Chordata > Amphibia > Caudata > Salamandridae > Lissotriton > Lissotriton vulgaris. The sequence continues at coordinate 1,714,909,850 of NC_141689.1, read as the reverse complement.
GACATCCTTGGGGATGTGGACCTTGGGGTCCGTAGTGACAGGGGGGCTCGGGTGCCCGGGGACCCCGAGATCCTTGTTCTGCCTCCGAATCTCTAGTTCTTTCAAGTTGCGCTCATGCTCGTAGGCTAGTTTTTTCTCTTCCAGCTCTCTCTGCCTTTGTTTCTCTTCCCGCTCCTCTCGGAGCCGTAAGTGTTCTAAAGTTATTTTTTGTTCCGCCAATTTGAGTCCTCCATCTAAGCGAAGTCGAGCCAGTTCCAATTCGTGGAGCCGGCTCTTCTCCCGTTCTCGGGCCTCCTCCGGTGAGAGGCCCGGTCTTCTTTCTTCTGTAGGAGCGGTGCTTGTTTCGGTGGTCTCGAGGCTTTGGTCTTGAGGTACGGCCGTACCCGTCTCCGCCCAAGATTCCAAGGCGCGTTTGAGGTCATCTTTCATGCTCAGTCCTGTGGTAGCAATGCCCAGTTCGATGCAAAATTAATTTAGTTCTTTGTGGCTGTATTCTTCTAGTTTTTCCATCAGGAATTTTTCCGTTGTTCCGCTCTCTTTTGTCGTCATGGTGGCTGTGTGTCGTGGGGTGAGTTACTCTCTGTACAATTATGCGTTGGCTCGGATCGCGCCGCTGGCCACCAATGTTAGACGGGGACCCGGAGGGTCGGCCGAATGCAGGGGGAGAGGCCTCTGGTGAGGGCCGTCTCCGGCGATCGTACAGACAAGTAACTTCCCCCCCCACAGATGGACACCACACAAGGATGAGTTCAACACACTTTATATAAGAATCTTGAGGCAAGGTGATAAACGATACAGCAGGACCAGGATACGAGGATCCTGCCAATTCTAGTCTCTGTAGGGAAAAGGGTAGCGGGACAGTCTTAGTACCGGTCCGGTACAGGAGCAGCAAGAGGGAAGCTCACAATCCTCGAGCTTGGGGGTCCGCAAAGATGGGCCGCGGCAGCGCCAGCAGGCTACGAAGATGGTTCGAGGTGATGAGGGCCGCGGCAGCGCCAGCAGGCTACGAAGATGGTTCGAGGTGATGAGGGCCGCGGCAGCGCCAGCAGGCTACGAAGATGGTTCGAGGTGATGAGGGCTGCGGCAGCGCCAGCAGGCTACGAAGATGGTGCACGACGAGAAAGGCCGCGGCAGCGCCAGCAGGCCAAGACGATGGTTCACGTTGAAGAGGGCCGCGGCAGCGCCAGCAGGCTTCGGAGATGGTTCACAAGAAAAGGCTGCTGCAGCGTCAGCAGGCCTCCAAGGATGAGTTCGTCTCGGTGTCTCTCGACTCCAGGATACAACTGCCTTCCTGCTCTGGAGTTGCCCCAGTTATAGGTCTGGTCTCCTTTGATGTCCGGACCCTCACACATGGAGGTCGGGAGGTCCGGGATGAGGGAGTCCAGACACCCAGCAGGGGTGTGGAGCCAGCGCCCGGGTTAGGCCGGGGGCGATCGACACCTGGCAGAGCGGAGCCATTGACACTCCTACTCCCATTGACCTGCCAAGTGGTCTCTCTACCTCCTGGGTGGATGGTGGTGCCTCGATGTCGGGGCCTGGCCAGGCCCAGGGTTGGGGTCGAGCCGAGGCCACGTGGCCTTGCTAGGTAGTGTCCAAAGATGGCGGCTGGGCCGGGGCCGTGGTGCTGACGGGGCCCCGGGTCAGCCGATACGGGGGTGTTCGGGAGCTGGAGTTCCATTGTGGACGGGTCGTGGGTTGCCCCGGTGGGTGGCCGGGATGGTTCTTGTCTCGGATACAGGGAGAGCAGGGGTCCGGGCCCCGCCATGTGGGGAGGGAGCGGGCCTTCCACGAGGTCTGTCCAACACATTCCTTCTGGATAACATGATCCCAATGCATTCCCTTCATCCAATCCACTGAATTTTCCCCAGTTTAATGGGGTCTTCCCACACTCCCTCTATCTTCAATTGGATACACACAGCTTTCACAGCTTTTAGCCAAGGAGTAATAAAGCGTTTATCTTGAATAATTAGCTTCTCCAGTGCAGCTTTATACGGGCCAGTTCAGGTGTTATCCAAATTTTGACCAATTAGGCAAAGATTTTAAGGTGGGTTATGTGGTCATTCCTTTCAAGATATAGATCCCACCTGAAACACCTAAGGGGTGTGCTAGCTGGAACATTTAGGAGAGATGTTACAAATGTATTTTCCAGGATTTTCAATTGTTTGGCGTCCACTTACCACCATATTTCTGCCCCATACAATGCTCCCCCAAGCACCATAGCTCTATAAACCACAATGGCTTATGAGATATCTCAACTAGTTGTTGCTTTGAGATTCCCCACAATGGCCACTGATCTGCATAGGAGAATCAATTTACTTTTGGACAGCTGAAGGTCCAAGGAAAGTGTGTCCATGAGTCTGACTACTAGATCGTCAATATTCCTGACCTGGTGAATAGCTACCCCATCTGCAGCCATTTATTTCATTATGTGCGATGGGGATTTATAGCTATGAACTTAGACTTTTATGCATTTATCTCCAGCCCCAAGACCCTACTGAAACCTGTAAAGTGATTTAGCAATTCCTGCAAACCCATTGGAATTCATAATAGTAGGAGAGTGTTGTCAGCGAACAGCAGGACAGGGATGCTAGTACCAGCTAACTTAGGTGCCTCACGCTGGTACTTGTTCAATAGTTGACCACACCATTCATATACAGTAAGAACAGTGTGGGGGCTTAGACACATCCCTTCCTCACCACTCACTTAATTGGAATCCAAGCGGTCAACTTACCTTGGTCATTCCACCTACCTTGGGCGTAGGTGTCTATATGCAGTCTAATAAGCAGCTAGAGCAAGTCTTTTGGCATTCCATACTGACCCAGTACCTCACAGAATATTTCTCTTTGTACTAGGTTAAATTGACCCTGCATATCCATATCGGTTACATATAAATGATCTTTACTAATGGTGATGTACTTCCAACAGACAGTCATAAAACAGAAGGCTTGATCAATTGTATTGTTTTCCTCCCGAAAACTGCTTGTCGACAAGACCTCGTGGTCAGCCATCCACTCTTCGGGAAGAAAGAGTACTTGCCTGCTAAAGATCTTCTATGTACTAAGTGGCCTATAATTTGCAGAGGTGTCTTTAGGCCCCTTCTTGATAATTTCCCCAAGCCATGTCACCGGGATTTACTCCCCACTAGTGAGGGCATTGTTGAGCATATTCATGGAAGGAACTGTGGGCTTTCGGGTGGGATGTCCAATAAACTCACTGATACGGGGTTGCGAGGCAAAGATGGTTTTATTATTTTATAAAGCCTCCTCTTTTGAACTGGTACTCTATAGAAAGGCAAAGGATTGTCAATGTCCTCTTTCGCTTGTTTGGCGGTTCCCAGTCTCCGACTTTCCCGGTGCCTTCTGGGCGTTGTAGGCCTTGCCTCCGCCGTCTTGTCTCTCGTCCCAGATTCGATCACAAAAGAAACAGAAATAAAGAAAACCACTATTAGATCGCGGTTTTGGGGTGTTTGTCAGGGAAGGGTAGTGAGGGACCACACGTGCTCGTTGTTCTCAAAGTGCCGGTGAGGTGAAGGGAAGGTACTGGTGCACTGAGGGTCGGTTGCTCGGTTTTACGGTGGTTTACCCCACTTACGTCCCGCCCACCCCGTGAACCTTGACCGTACCTGCTCGAGCCACACTTCGTGTGAAGTGTGGCTGGGCGATGCGCCTCCTCGGTGGCCTCCTGGCTTGTCGCGGTCGTCACAGGTCTTGCTCTCCTCGGTTTCCCAGGTCCGTGGTCCGCTGTCTCCGTTGTCACTGGGCTCCGTCCTCCGATGTTCCTCTAACGCCTCCTCTCTCCGTTGGTCCGCTCTCCAGTCCGCTCCCGGTCTCCTCGTCTGCTCACCCGCCTCCTGCCGGTGCTGTGCTCCGCTTGCGTCCTCTTCCGTCCTCCTCTGCTCACACGCCTCCTCCAGCTGATGTTCCTTGCTTCCGTCGTCTCCCGTCCTCCACTGCTCACACGCCTCCTCCAGCCGATGTTCCTTGCTTCCGTTGTCTCCCGTCCTCCACTGCTCACACGCCTCCTCCTCGATCGCGATCTTCGGTTCCTCGTCTTCGGTTCTCCTCCACTCTGCTCCTCGCTCACGCCACCACTCTCCACTCCCTCCGGGTGTAAAACACACCTGTGTTCCGGTGGGGCGCGCCTTTACCTCCTGGTGGTGGGCGGTCTCCGGCTCCAGCTCCGCCCAGTTAAAGAAACACGGCTCCTCCGGCTCCCGTGATGTTTGTTGCCAGTCCGTTACAGGTTTCCAGGCTTCTGTATGCTGGGTGACAAAAGGGGACACAGGTAAAGGTAAGCCGGGAGGGCCCGGGTCCGGGTCCTCCTCGTCACATCCCTCCCCCCTACGATTCTCCTGATCGGGGAGAGGATACCGTGATAAGAAGTCCGCGTTGGCGTTGTCCTTCCCCTTACGGTGACGGACCTGGAACCGGAATGGTTGCAGGGCCAGGAACCACCTCAGGACTCGCGGGTTGTTCGAGATGTTTCTACTCATCCAGGTAAGCGGGGCGTGATCAGTATAGAGGATGAATGAATGCCCCTCCAGGTAATATCTCAATTTGTCTATTGCCCACCTGATCGCTAAACACTCTTTCTCTATGGTAGGATATTTTACCTCCCTAGGGAATAGCTTGCGACTGATGTATAGTATGGGGCGCTCAGTGCCGGATTCGGATTCTTGCGACAACACCGCCCCAATACCAAAATCAGAAGCGTCCGTGTGTAGGAGAAAGGGCTTGTTGAAATCCGGAGAGGTAAGGACAGGACTGGTCGTGATGGCGCGCTTCAGTGTTTGAAATGCGTTCCACATGTCGGATTATGTAGGACCTGACTTTTGGTGTGGTTCTTCAATGTGTCTGTTAAGGGGGCGGCTATATCCGAGAAGGAGGGGATGAATCGTCTATAGTAGCCTACGAGGCCAAGGAAGGCTCTCATTTCCTTCTGACTGGAGGGAAAAGGGGTTTCTGCAATTGCCCTGACCTTCTCGATTTGTGGCTCGATGACACCGTGCCCCAGTACGTACCCCAGATACTTGACTTTTCGAAAGCCTACTCGGGACTTCTTTGAGTTGACGTGAAGCCCTGCTTCCCTTAGTTGCTGTAGTATGTTTTGTAGATGCCGCAGGTGTTCTTCCCAAGAAGGACTGAATATAATGATATCGTCCAGGTAGGCCAAGCTATATTCATGATGTTTTCTTAGTACTTCATTCATAAGCCTCTGAAAAGTGGCCGGTGCCCCGTGGAGGCCAAAGGGAAGGACGTTAAACTCATAGAGTCCGTCCGGAGTGGCGAAGGCCGTCTTTTTCCGATCTTCCTCTCGGAGAGGGACCTGCCAGTACCCTTTCGTTAAATCAAGGGTACTGATGTACTTTGCATTTCCCAGTTTCTCGATCAGTTCATCAATGCGGGGTATAGGGTAGGCATCGAATGAGGACACTGCATTCAAGGCCCTAAAGTCCATGCAGAACCTGCTACTACCATCGGGCTTGGGCACCATTACGATAGGAGAAGACCATTCACTGCGCGAGGGTCGGATGACCCCTAGGCTCAGCATCTCTTTTACTTCGTTGCTTATTGCGTTCCTCTTGGCTGCTGGTATTCTGTATGGCCTTTGTTTTACTGTGACGCCCTTAGGAGTTTCTATCCGATGTTCTGCTAGTGTAGTGGCCCCCGGGATATTCGAAAAGATCATCTTGAAGGGACGTAGGGTGGATTGCAGTTCTTCTCGTTCTCCATCGTACAATTCCTTGCTTATCACCAGTTCGTCCAGTGTGGTACTTGGATTATTTTTTTCCGTGATGGTTACCATCGATACCAGCGGGGTTGGCCCCAACCATTTTTTCAGGAGGTTTATATGAAAAACCTGGTTTTTATTCCTACTCATTTGGAGCCGGTAAGTGGTTTTCCCAATCGTCTCAATGACTCGGAATGGGCCTTGCCACTCATTCTGGAATCGTTTGGACATAGAGGGCAATAACACCAATGCCCAGTCGTCTACTGCTAGATGCCGCCACTTCTTTCCTCTGTTGTAGTGGGCCTGCTGTCTCTGTTGACTTGACTCCAGCTGGGTGAAGGCCAACTCTCGTATTTTCCCAAGTTTATTCCTTAAATTCTGGCTGTATTCCAGTAAGGATCTTGTGTCCCCGTCACTCTCGTTCTCCCATACTTCTCGGGTCATCTCCAGCAAACTGCGGGGTTGTCGCCCATATAACATCTCAAAAGAAGAACAGCCTAAGCTGCTCTGCGTTTGGCCTCGTATGACGTATAATGCCAATGGCAGCAAGAGGTCCCATTCGCTCCCGTTAACAGTGAGCATTTTCTTCAACAGGGTTTTCAGGGTACCATTGTACCTCTCCACCAGACCGTCTGTCTGAGGGTGGTACACAGAAGTACGGATCTGGTGGAGGTTCAGGAGGTGACAGACTTCCTTCATGACTCGGGACATGAATGGGGTGCCCTGGTCCGTTAGGACTTCTTTGGGGAATCCGACCCTGGAGAACAACTCCAGAAATTTCTCGGCGATGTTTTTAGAGGTGGGGGCTTTCAGGGGAAACGCCTCTGGGAACCGCGTGGCATAGTCCACGATTACCAGAGCGTATTGATGCCCCTTCCGTGTTTTGGGGAGGGGCCCGATCAGGTCCATCCCGACCCTCTCAAACGGGGTCCCTATAATGGGGAGGGGTTGTAGGGGTACTGCAGCTGGTCGGTGGGTGTTTTTCCGCTGACAAACGTCACACGTCTGACAGTGGCTTTTTATGTCTTGATACACACCCGGCCAGTAAAAGTTACGGAGTACATTCTGAGTCGTCTTCTCACTGCCGGTGTGTCCTGCAAGTAGGTGAGTATGAGCATAGAACATTATTTGCTCGCGAAAACAGGTTGGTACCAAGAGTTGTATTGGGTCTTCTGCTTTAGCTTGCCGATACAAGAGGTCATCTTTAATAAGGAATCTGGGGTACCTCACGGGGAGGATGTCTTGTTCCGCATGGGCCCTTTCCCACGCATTTAGCAAATTGGAATCATTCGCTTGGGCGAACTTGAAGCTCCTATCGTTTTCCCATGGGTCAGGGGACAGTAATGCCGGGACAGGGGTCTCCCGCGGAGATTTCTTTTTCCTTAACTGGTCTTCGAACAGTTCCAGGAAATGGGGATTGTCTGGGGTGTAGGCGGGGCTGGGCCCGGACGAACGTGGTAGCCATCTCCATAGCTTGCTGGGTGGTTAGGTTGGAATGCTGTCGCAACCAGCGTTGTGTCCCGTATGGCAGTGCCTCTAGGAATTGCTCTAGATATATCTTATCCATAATGTCTTCTTTGGAACTGGTTGAGGGGATCAGCCATTTATCTGCCGCTGCTTTTAGGCGGAAGAATAGGGTTTTCGGATTGTCCCCCCCCTGTCCCCGTTCCTTCCTAAAGCGCACGCGGTATGCTTCCGCATCTAAACCAAGATGGTCCAATATGATTGTTTTGATTTGTCTGTATGGCGTCTGCCCACTGCTGTTGGCCACCTGATAGGCGGCTTGGGCTTCTCCCGTCAGTAGGGGCGCCAAAAAGAAAGGCCACTTCTCGACTGGCCATCCGCATGCCAGTGCCACCCTTTCAAAATTCAATAGAAAGGCATCCGGGTCCTCACCAGGGGTGTACTTTTGTAGGGAGATGCCTGCCGGGGTAGGCGGCGGTCTGGCTTCGCGCACAGGGTTGCTCCCGGGATCAGTAGTGTGTTGCAGTCCTTCCAGTTGGGTTACTACGGTGGAGCGGAAAGTGTCCCGGTCCAGTTGAGCGGAGGCGAGCTGTTGCTCCAAAGCCCAATGGTTTTTATGCCACCCATCTTTTTTTATTGTTTGTCAATTTGCATATAATAATGTTGATGTCAAATATATATTGTGAATTTTTAATTGTGATTTGATACTCTACAAATGTCCTTTTTTAACTGTATGAATTGTTTAATAAAATTACGTTTTTTAGCTATCTGCAGTTGATTTTCTATAATTTTTTACCATTAAGGTACTCTAATTCTTAAGTTGCCTAGGTTGTTAATTTTCATGTGTACTATTTTCCCTGACCTAGGAATTGCCAATTTCATTTATTCAGGGGGTCCTTGCTAAATACACAAATGTTATGTTATCAGGGCCATCTATCTTCATGTGTCATAGGGCAGCTTCAGTTTCGTTTAAGGAAAATACTAATGGAGGACTGCTTGCGCATAATGGCACAGCCAGTGGTTGCACCAGCCTCTCTCCCGCATAATGGGAGCTGGCAGTGTCTCCAATGTTTTAAATAGTGGAAAAGTGCTCAACCTATTGCCCTACTTGGACAAAGACATAATGGGTGGTGTATCCAGAGTATCTGCCATTGGCAATAGTTTCTCCAGAAGGCTCTGAAGTCTCCTTTCCTCATTGCTTTTGAAAGGCCAGCCGACTGGTCTTCCTCCCATTTCTTTTTAGAATTAGTCAAACTTTTCTTATCGAGTTCCCTGGCACTTGTTGTGCCTGGTTTAGTGCCTTCTTTGATAGCCTTGTTCAAGCCCCAGTTAGCAACCCTGCACTCTTTGGTGTACCAGGGAGACATGGACAGTTTGACTATTGTCTTAATCGATTGTTTCCTCAAAACAGATTTTAAGGTTTTAAAACATTCTGAATGCTTTGGAACTGACTCAGAAATACCAATCGTATGGTGTTCATATGATTCAAAATGGGCCACTAGAGAATGTTAGATCTCAGCCTTAGCATGTTCGTTGCTGTTAACTTTTGCCCATTTAAAATTTTTGAAAATATTTGTAAGGGCTAAAGATGTTGGAAAGATGTTATCAGCAGGCTCCTGGGGCTTGAAGAATAGATCTGGATTAAATTCTACAACAAGAGCGTTATGGTCACTATCCACTCGTACTGTGATTTTTGGATCGACAATGTGATGCAATATTCTTAGGTCTAATAGTATGTAGTCTATCTGATTGGTGTAAAATCCCATTTTGAAAGTTGTTTATGGGCAGTGATCTGACGTGGTGTGCCTATTTACAGCTCGCAAACTGTAGTCCAAGCAGTATTGGAAGAAATGGCTAGCTACTTGTGTCCTTTTTTTGGCTGATTGGCTTATAAATTCAGGTCAGCCCCATTCTTCATTTTATGGTTTTATTAATTCAATAAAGGGCTTCATTGGTTCAAATTTTGTATTAAAATCTCCGACTATGATAACAATCCAGAAGTGTTGTAATCTAAGATCTTGAAAAGTCTGTAAAACCTTAACAGTTAGAGCTTTGTTATACTGAACTGAACGTGAGTGTTTATGAATGCAATATGTCCAATCGGGACGAGACTACAAGATGTAACAGTAATCCCCAGGATGTCCTTTGATCCCAAATTTTACACTTCCACTTTAAGATTATTCATATTTTTTATCCAAATCAATAAATCCCCTACCTCAGCTTGCAGAGATTGCGTTACTAAAAAAACGAAAGATAGCCTGGCCTATAAATTTGCTCAGTCGCACATTTATCTTGCAAAAGAATGATGTTATGGCTACCAATGAATACGTCCCACTCCAGATCAAAAACCTTAGTCTGTAACCCGGCCACATTCCATGAGATAAATCTAGTTGCAATTCCATCATGGATCTCAGACAAATCTGGGAGGGGGGGACAAAAGGGTGGGGCCCCTCACCTTTTCAGAGGTACGGACTTTAGAATATTTTCCTTAACTATTTCATCCATGTGAGTGTGAGATGTTTATTACTGTATTGTCTGGACGCTACAATATCTTCCCTAATTAATAATCTGCAACCGCACAATTGGCGCAACCAGTGGATGATTTTATTAAATAGTGAGGGGCAGATTTACAAGCCCCTAGCGACACTTTTGCATCACTTTTAACATGGGAAAACTGACGCAAAAGTGGTGCAAGGGGCTTGTTAATCTGCCCCTGAGTCTCTATTTCAGAAGTCCCTGGCTTCAATCTTGTACTTAATTCCCTGAAAGATTTGTGCGTGCTGATTATCAATAAATACCTCCTATGTCACGAATGTGTACAGAAGTAACAAGTACATTTATGTTAAAACATAAAACACAACAAGCTCAAATCCAAACAGCTTTTTAAAATGTTTTTAATTTTATTTACTGGTGAATTACAATATATAACAATAACAGCAGCCCAATGAGGGGCCGAAAACAAATTAGCCATAAAAAAACGGCAACAAACAAATGAAAACAGACAGAGTTAAATGCAAAATATCAGGTAGCCAAGCAAAATATCAAAAAACAATTATCATTTAAACGGATCAAGAGTCACGATAGAAAATTGTCAGTTGGAACACTGCAGAAAACATGCACCTTTTCGTATATCATATATATATATATATATATTATGCTAAATCAATGTCGAAAGATCAAGTAGTTAGCTTCAGCAGAAACGTATCTAATGTGGAGGCGTCCTGAGCCTTTTTTAAAGGAAGCGAAAGACTGTCTTGAATGAAAGATGACATTCATGTCCTCAAATTCTAACTCTTTTCTTTTCACAAAACCCCGTTTCCTTTGTTAGCAATGAAAGCAAGGTTACACTAACCGAAATGTGCAATGTAGAGCATGAAGCATCCTGGTCCTTGACATACTAGGTTCCAGCAAAGCTATAAGCAAATACAATACGGTATATAAAGCTTTAAAACAGAAGGAAATTATATTTCTTGTTGGCACACAATGAATGCATTCATATATGTATGTTTATGTTTACAAGCTTTTCTCTTCATTGATATATTGAGTATAACACAACATAATAGAGCATCTTTTTACAGCCCCTTTTTTCTAGGTGGAGAAACTTTAATCTGCAGGAATCGAACAGAACAGAATCTCAACATTTCTTTTTTTCTCCTGAGAGGTAGCAAATGTATAGGTGCTGGCAGTGCCTTTATTTTTGTGTGAGTGATGGATGATGCACAACACTACTTTAATAGTGGGGAGGAACATGGGGAAGCAGGGGAGGAACATGGCGGCCGCCAGCTAAACGGCCGCAGCTTGTCCCCCCCCCTATGGAGTAAGAAATTCCTGCCGATATTTTTTATAGCTTATAGCCCATAGGCCCCCCGCGTCTCTGAGATACCTTGATGCTGTTTGGGGTTCTTGAGTATGCCCCTGGAGCCCGATCAGTGTTTATTGGCATACCCCCCCCCCCCACCCCCGCTGGTCCTCAGAGCAGGTCGGGAGAGGAGCGCCAAGAACGTGGAGACCGAGGTGAACGGCGTCTGCAGGAATCAACGCTGGCTTTGGGAGGAGGCGGCCTAGAGACGGAAGAGGCGCAATTTGGCCCTGCTTCTGTTCCGGGTCACCGGGAGCAGAGCCAGTGGAGGCGGCATAGAGGAGAAAGAGCTTGTGAGAGGAGCTGTACCTAAAAAAGGAAACAGAAGTACCTTTGAGACAAACAGTGAGGCATTAAAGGTAGGAGGTAAGCAATTCTTACTTTCCCCGCCCTGGGTTGGCGGCAAGGATGTCTTCCCTGTGAATATTGGGACAGGAACCCGGCTGTCTGTGTGAGGTTTAAATCTGCAACAAGATGAAGAGGCGAAGTGCATTAGTGCTCCAATTGAATGTATGGAAGAAGAAGGAGAAGGAGTGCTTGGTGGGGGTGCTGATGCTGGCATTGCTATTAGATCCAGTAGTTATGGCGACAAAGAAAAGAGCTCTGACCCAGTAAAAATTAACAGGTATACATTACCAGCCAGGGCAGTGTTTGATTCAGCTAAAGGGAAACCCGTCTACCCCTCATGCGCTTCACCCCCAGTGTCTGAAGTCAGGGTGCGAGCAAAAAAGAGCAAAGCTAAGTCGAATTCCTCTGAGGAGTATCTATCTGTCAAAAGTATAAAGTGTAAGGGCAAAGGTAAGAGTGCTAAAGGTGCTGCCCCTAAAATCAAAGTAACCCCTTCTCTTAAAACCTTCTATAAAGTAATGTCTACTACTTCCACCACCACCGGTTCTCCTCAGCCAACTTTGCCTCCCCACCCTATCTAGTCTTCCCCTGGAGCTGTGACGGAGAATGCTACAGGGGTATTATTAAAGGGGGGTACATCTTGGTCACCCATGAACTCTGTCATACAGGGGAACCTAGGTAAAACATCAGATTCAGTGGAGGAGGTGGACACAGTGCACCCAGGAGTAAGCCTGTCAAATAGGTACTCAGTACTTGGGGGGAAGGAATAGAAAATTTCCCAATTGATAACGCCGAATCAACGGAAAGTACTGACATCCAAAGCGTATCACAGCCAGAGCAAGCACACATAGCACACAACTTCGTCACATCAATAAAGCAGTTATGGAGGCCGCCACAGATAAATCAGAGGCAACCTCATGCTCATTGGCAAACATACTGCTAACTATGAGGGATGAAATCACCAGTAGATTTACGGTATCTGAAGCCAACCAAGCAATAGATTTTAAACCTCTGAGGCCAATCAGGCAGCGATCCAGGCATCGTGTGAAGTTTTAGCAAAGAGACTAGATGAGGTCACCCTGAGAACTGAGGCAATCGAGACAGAAATTCCTAAAATTAAGGAATCCATGTTCACCACCAGTGCAGAGGTGATCAAGCTGTCTGCCCAGAACAAAGAATTAAAAGAGGATCTTGAGCGCCTAGAAAACCACTCGCGCCGGAACAACTTGAGACTCCTGAATGTTCCTGAAGCCCTGTAGAGGGCTGACATTAAGGGTTTCATGATATCTCTACTGAAAGGAACTGTACTAAAAGATTCTCCAGAGGTGGACCTCTTGCATGACATCCAGGGGGTGCATCGTGATCCCTTTAGAAGAAATCCTGCAAAGCAAAAGCCTAGGAAGATCTTGGTGAATTTTTTGACTTATTCTATTAAGGAGCAGATTTTGTCTTCCACCTTGAAAGTTGGCTCCATACACTTCAATAGCTCTAACCCTTTCACCTTCCAAATAAGATCAGATATCTCGCATATACCTGCAACGAGACAGTGGGAGCTGAGGAAAAGGTTGGAGGAGCTGAACAGTATAGGAGCCAAAGCTCAGCTGAAATTTCCAGCACTGCTAAGGGTGATATGGAACAACCATATGTACCAAATTAAAACTGGTGACATGGCAGACGCCCTCATACTTAAGATCAGAGATGGAGAGGGGGGAGGTAGACCTAGGTGGGCCTTTCTACATATGATACGTTCTTAGCAGGAATTTGGTTTAAAAATTGATTATGTTAATACTGTGCCATGGGGGGTGGGCTAAATAAGCCTTTGCCTATTAGAAGGGAGGGTTCCTTATGGGTAAAGAGGGTATGGGGGCACGGGGGTCAGGGGTGGGGGGTCAGGGGGGCACAAGCGTGGGAAGCAGTGGGAAAAAAGGAAAAACAATTCATCCACATCTCAACCTTATGTACAGTCTTTTTTGTCATGATGGAGTGCTAATTATTTCAGATAGAATAGGGGGGCGATGGGTGGCATGGACATGAGGGATAGGAAGACCATTTTACCTCCTGGAATGTGAATGGGTTAAGGTGCCCCCGGAGACAGAGGCTAATCCTTAAATGCCTAGAACTTTCAACTGCACAAATACGCATGTTGCAAGAGACACATTTGAGCCATGAAGAAAGCCGTGCAATCTTCTCCAAGGTCCCCTGGGTTAAGAGCTTTAGCACTTTGCACCAGACATTTCAAAGCAGAGGGGTGGCTATTTTAATCAAACAGGGTACTCCCTGCACCATTAAAAAAACACAATCAGACTCCACGGGTAGGTGGTCGGTAGTTCAATTGGCATTTGAAAATTTCGATCTGACTTGCGCCTCTTTTTATGGCCCCAATATGGACAACCCGACCTATATCTATAAATTACAGTCGAAACAAGATCGAGGACATGCAGACCTGTCTCCTCTCCATTTTTTCGGAACTGTACAGAGAGGACCTGGCGCCCCTACCGAGTGCCATCCAGTCATTTCTTAGGAATAAACATATCCCCTCGCTCTCAGAAGAAAGTAAGAACAAACTAGATGCTCCCTTTACGTTAGAGGAGATAGCAGATCAGATTCAAAAATCAAAGAACAAAAAAGCTGCAGGCTCGGACTCACTCTCAAGCGAAATCTATGAACTCCTCAATGAGGAGTATATAAATGCGTTGGGGGTCACTTTTAACTCAGTCTACAGCTTAACTTGGAAGGTTCCTAAGACCTGGAAGGTCCCGATCCTAAAAACTTGTAAGGATTCGAAAAAGGCGGACTCCTATCGTTCAATCTCCCTGCTGAATGCCAATTATAAGATCTTTATGGACATTTTGGCAGGGAGATTGGCAAAACTGATCCCGAGGTTAATACATCTAGATCAGAAAAGGTTTGTCGTAGGGAGACACATTCAGGAGCAGACGCAGCTCTTAACTGGCAACATAGATCTGGCCGTTCAGAGGACTGAACCCGTGGCCATTGTCGCTTTAGACGCGGCCAAGGCTTTTGATAGAGTCTGCTGGGTGTATCTTTGGGAGGTCCTGAAGGCAATGGGGTTTGGCTCCACCTTCATTCGAACCTTGCAGAACTGCTATCAGGGCACCTGCGCCCGAATCCTGCTAAACGGGCTGCTTACGCCGAGCTTTAACATCCAGGGAGGGAACCAGGCAGGGGTGTCCGATCTCACCCCTTTTATTTAATATATACATGGAACCATTGGCACAGGCGTTGAGACTGGATGATTCAATCTATCCTTTTTGATCTGAACAATATAGTTCCAAAATAGCTCTCTACGCTGATGACCTAATACTGTACACAAGTGACCTTGAGGTAGTGATCCCGAGGGTTGAGGAGCTTATGTGCGAGTTTGGGTCCCTATCCGGGTATCTAGTCAATTAAACCAAGACAGAGGTGATGTGCTGGAATCTGGAGTGGTCGGGGAGAGTCAGTGTTTAACTCAGATACCTGGGGATTTATATAGTAAAGGACTTGGAGAGGATACCTAAGCTTAAGCTTAATAGGGTCACTAAGGAAATAGACGGCCTCTTCAGTAGATGGAGGAACCTCCCCCTAACCATTTACGGAAAAATCAACTTGGTAAAGATGGTCATCCTCCCCAAACTGTCTTACCTTTTTTCTTCCATACCATTAACATTCTTGAAAAATTGTTTAAGTAAGGTACAGAGCAAGATCGGGTGTTTCGTTTGGGGAGATAAAGGGGTCGTCTGGCATGGAAAAAATGCAGGCGCAGACTAAAGAAAGGCGGGCTTGCTCTTCCAGATGTGAGGCTATACTCTGCCGCATTCCAGTTCAAAAGCATACGGATGCTACTTGTTAAACCAGGGGACTCAGCTTGGGGCAGGCTGCTGGGAGAAATGGCAAGAGTAGAGGGAGGAGGCGACGGTGAGGCCTTTCTATATAAGTTTGGGTCACCAAAATTTTTCAAGCGGGTACGTCTGAAGGTCTTGAGGGCGGTCTTGGAGCTATGGTATCGGCTCAGATGCAGCTGGAGTATGGGATACTATTCGGACAGCGCCCCTGTCTGGGATTCACCGGGAACACCAGGCTGCCTAATGGATAGCTTTGCGTTGCCCATAAGGAGGGCAGGCATCACCACCTGGGCCGAACTTGCAGACTTCGGGGGGATGCATCCATGGGAGTACTTGAGGGCAAGGATTTGGCAGGAGCTCTATAGATTTAAATATCTACAGCTAGTATCATGGTACAATGCAGAAAAGAGGGAGGTCAGTGGGAATAGAGAGATCGAAGAGATGTGGCAATCTATTCTCCCAATCAAGAAGGAAATCTCTATATGGTATAACAGCTTGTTGGAAACTGAGGATCACGAGACCACCCCCCTTTAACTGCAGAGTGGATGGAAAACCCCCGTGGGTCCTTGTATGAGCCCTCTTTAAAGATGTTGTGCAAATATGTCAACCAGGCTTTATTATACTCCTGCAAAAATAGCCAAGTTTGCCCCAGAGCCAGCCCCTAAATGCCCCAGATGTTCACTACCCCTTGCTAATGATTTACATATCTTTTTTGAATGCCCAGCACTTGAAAAATTTTGGACTGAGGTGGGCGATAACATTTGAGATATTTTCAACACCATCATAGAGATTAACATGTCATTAGTGTTTTTTGGAGATGATGGTTGTCTCAGTCAGACCCTCTCTCAGAAGGACAGAGGCCAATTAAGTTATCTCATATTGTTTGCCAGAAGAGAAGTCTGCAAGAGGTGGAAAGATCCCCTACCCCAACAAAGGGAAGATTGGCTTAAAGCCTCATTCTCCATGGCTCGTCTAGATTACGAGGGCGCAGAAGACAAGCCAATAAACATCTGGCACCCTTTTGTGAGATGGGGCCAAAATGTAAGATTAATATAATTGGTCTAATGATTACACCAGGCTCCCTCACAAAAAGGGATCGGTCGGATGACCCAAGCGAGTGCGGTAAGCCGTGGGGGCCACAGATCACGAAGGCAGCTTCATAAAAGAGGCTTGTCAGGTGAGATGAGGACCAAAAAAAAAAAAAAAGTAGCCTAAAGGATAATCATAATCAAAAGAATACCAACAAAGGATTAGAACATTTTATTCCCCATGGGCCTATGATTGCACTCGGCCACACCCAGACGCTGCCAGTGGTAAGTTGGGGCCTGTTTGCATTTCATGTCATTTCTTCACACTCTCTTTAATATGATCTGTCTACTTATGCATGCTAAAGGAGGTATTGGGGCGGTGGGTGCATCCGGTTTTGAACTAGCATTTTAGTAGGTGAATCCAAGTGATCTGTTACTAATCTCAAAGCTATTGCATAGAATTTGCTATCTCTTCTAAGAGCTCGGCATTTCTCTATATCTCATCTAAAGCCTCAGTCATGCCATGTATGACAATTAAAGAGGAAAGGAATCTCAAAGTAGATAAGACAGCTCATAACCCCCTTTTTTGTACTAGTGGAGGATCATCAAAGTGTCTTTTCGCAGGTACAATTTACCCCAGATAACAGGTTCCAGTTCAGTCCAGAGGCAACCAAGAGTATGCTCCTGTGCCACAATGGAAATTTAAATGATCACTTTGAGGTTGACATTGAAGAAGAAAAACAGTTCATGAGGAAGAGGATATGCAAATGGGAACATTCTCTACCTTTAAGTCACAATTACTGCGTCCGAAAGGGATACTGGCTGTGATTTCTCTTTGGTGCTCACACATGAATCTACATGAAGTCATTGCAAGATGAGTGGTGTCTGACATAATGCGATTAAGAGGGTTGTTACATTTCTCAAAGCCTGGGAGAGGAGAGGGGGGAAATCCAACACATTCAGGCAGTCTGTGTCTCGGAAGATAAAGCTGCAGGTAGGTGTAATTAAAACTGCTAAGTACCCTGATCAAAGGGACACAATATCCTACATCAACAGATATGTACAGAGACCCAGCCAAAACAAGACTCAATTGCCTGCTTGAATGCTTCCAATGTTACATGTAGGAGTTGCTTTTATAGACCGAGGGGCAACTTTGTATCAGGGAGTAATGGAATCAATCCCCATTCCACCACACAAATGTATCCCACCTCCATCCAATATTCAAAGCAACAGCAAAAACAGTAGGCCAGGCCTACAGCAGGATCTAGGATCCAAGAAGGGAAAGGTTTTTACCAGTGGCGGAGACAGTAATGACGAGAGGCTGTTGGAACACAATTCTGAGACAAGGAAGCAGTCAAGGAGTCTGACCCAAATGCTTCAGCCCGCCAGTGGCTGATACAACTGTAGCAGAGAGGGCATTGGCAATTGCTGCAGAGACCTTGATTTGACTGCTTGAGCAGAGGTGCCCCTACAGAACCATCCTGCTTGTAGTGGCAGGAATGGATCTATGTTGCCAACCTCAGCATTTAAAAGCAGTATTTGTGATGTGCAAGACTTAATATGACTGCCAATGGGGCTGATGGGCTGTCTTCCTTCGATATGCTTGAACATACACCAGATCACCAGGCCTCTGTCTGGCACTCACATAAGTTATCTTGCACATTAGAATGGAATCTTTAACCTCATGCGCGCTAGCGTAATTCCGCTCGCACGCTGAGATTTGCGAAAACGCATGTTACGTGACGAGCTGGGCTTGTCATCAGCGTGCGAGGAGGCTACGCCATGACGAGCCCAGCTCGTCATCAGCGTGGAAGGGGTTAAAGACATTGTATGAGCTTTCAGCAGTAATGCAACTGTACATCATAATTTAATTATAGGCCTAGTTTGCAGGTTAAATGGTGGGCTTAGAGGGAAGCATTGGCCCATAAATATCTTGAAAGGGCCAAGCTTAATTTTCTTTGAGGGGAATGTGCTCAAAGACCATATGGCTAGGAGTGGGGCATCTGGCCACTTCAGCTGGATTTCAGCTAAAATCCTAGCAATCTTATTATCCAGGATTCCATTACTCCTTTCTACCTTTACTGTGACAAAGACAATAAAAGTGTTGATCTAATCCTAGTATTATGCAGACTGCCTATACTACTGTGGGAACAAAATGTGTTTCTTAATCACTGCTGATCCAGTTTTTTATTCCACAACTAGGTTTAAAGTCCTGAAGGAGCCATTTAGACACAGTGACAGCATCCCTGTGAATGCAGGGGTACACCTCCAGAAAAAAATGCTTTGGGTAACTGCATGGAATCTACCTGAATGTGGACGTAGTGATCCAAAGAGGGAGGGTGAGGGGTGATGGTGGCCTTGATCCCTTTTACAACATTAACTGACAGGTTGCAAAGGACTGGCAATAATTTTGGGAATGGAGAAAAAGAAGGGCACATACCAGTGATTTGTTGGGGCACAAATCATGCTGACCCTACCAACATGGTCTGCTTCATGATACACCCTGGGAAGGTTGGGGAGTAGAAAACTCAATGCTGTCTCTCCATGCCCCTTAGGGTTTCTTTTAAATTGTTGCTTCAACTTATTATCCTTTCTGAATGCTGCCATAAGGGGAGTGGTAGGGGCCCTGTGGGAGGTATGGAGAAGCCATTCATGGTAATGATTAAATGAGGAACAATGGGTGCTGAAGCTTGGATTTTTTTTTGTGTTGAGCGTTTGAAAGGGACGGTCCCTTTGAGACAGCTAGTACTGAGGTCTGGTAGACGGAGAACTTTTTCATATGAGGATGTGGTCGAGCCCGATGCTTTGATGGTTTTGGCTCCTTCCTTGCTGTGTTGAAAGCTAGAACAGAAGTTCAACTTTTTCTTTTGGGGTCATAATTTGCAGTCAGAGGTTTATTGCAGAGGCAAACTCTGCAGGTATTCACGTTCATTCCCATATTGGTTTGAAACATAGGTGTGTGGTCATTTTGAAGGAAGCTGAGATAATTAAGAGCATGAGGGTGTTGTAATTCCATTTATTTATGTTAAGACAGAGACCAACTTTTTGATCTTGCATGTGCTCGCATAGATTAGAATTTAGTACATTTAATTACCTGGAAAATATGTATGCATCCTCCTCCTCAGCATAATGATTTCAATATTTGTGTTTGTGCTGATAGCTGTGATTTTCTGTGTGACTGAGCACTTGCACTCAAGAAACATATCAAGGTATTTAAAGTTTTATACTGGTGAATGTATTGCTTTCTGTTACCTCACACACAGTTAAGATGTTGGCCCTTATGTAGGAGGCCCATACGCCACAGTTGCGTCACTTTTTGTGATGCTGTGGCAGTGTAAAATATGCGCCACACTGCGACATATTGACAAAGTGACTCATCTGGGCAGATGCATCACTTTGCAAACCCCTGCACTACATTATACCTGCAACAGATATAATGTATGCAGGGTGGGCATTCCGACACAGAAAATGCTCATAGAAGTGTTCCAGTGAAATCTATGAGATTTCACTGTGATATTTTTAGGACACCACTGGGTCAAATCCTTACGCCTGCCATGCAGTGATGCACTATCTTTCAAATGGGGCTTTCCCATTGTGAAAAGACACATGGATGACGTTGCATCTGTTTTCAGACACAAACAACCAATGCACGCTTTTTGCGCCTACAGATACGTCAGGATTACTGACGTATCTTTAAATCCTTGCGACATGGAGCGCCATACAGTAAATACGGCGCACCCATGGTGTCGCAAGGAAGCCGTTATGAAAAGTGCTGCATCGCTGTTTTTTCCCAGCGATGCAATACTTTTCATAATTGAGACCTCTAATTTCCAGCCTCATGTGTTGTGAGCAAGTGGTCACTGAAATCACTCACATTGATTCAGTGCCTCTTGATGGCCTAAATTCGGAGTGCTAGGCACGAAGCCTTTTGTATGCATTTACATATCCTTGAGGTTTGTGCATCATCTCTCCATTCATGATCTCTTAACTTGAAAAGATGTTTCGAGTTCAATAGATCCTTATAATCAGTACTTGACTTTTTCAAGCAGAGGGGGCTGATGTTGCCTTTCACAGCCAATGCACCTTGGGATCTACACATTTATTAATGTTAAAGTAATTAGTGTTGAAATATCAGGCTTCCATGTATCAGGTGCCAGTGTGTTAATGGTCTATATAGCAGTCGACACTGTGCATGACTCAGTAGGAAAATTTGAAGCTTTTATTGTATTTTTCATATGTTTTTTTACAACACATGCAACATTTACAGCATTGAGGAGATCATAATGGGTAGAATGACATTTTTAGGTATTAATCATCCTAAACCTGAATCACCGGGACTTTTTTGTGTGATTTGTGGTTTGGTTAATCTTCTCAACCTTTGCCAGAGTTGAGCGGACCAGGTTTGTCCTGGAGAACCGCAGCCTTAAGGCTCGGCGGCGCAGGGCACGCCTAAGATCCCCGGGATTCACCTGCCTTGTCAAAACAGAGACACGGACTCTTCGTCTGGCGTAAAAGATGGTATTTATTAGCTGCAGCTAGTACAGTGGTCTTAGAAGTCGTCAGTACAACGAGGTTCAAAAGAGACTGCCACTTCCGTGGCGCACAGGTTTATATACGATACAATACAATGCAAAATGCAATCACACACGAGCATGAGCTATAGGCAAATGTTATAGACAATGTTTTAGGACCTAAGTAACTCAAGTTCCCGATTCTGTTTGTCATTCGACCCCTTAAATAAATCACAAGCGAATCCACACAATTCGATTTACAAGCAGAGAAAACACAGCTGCGTGTTGTAGAAGGACAGTCGAGAAACAGGAGAATACATGAGGCATGTAGCGATGGACAGCAGATAAGATAACTTAAAGGAAACAATGGTGTGAATCGACATGTAGTCCGGATCGGGATTAATCAGCTCAGACAGGAATTAGTGTACTCGGCCAGACCCTGACACTCGTTAGCAAATGTAGGCGAGGATGCCACCTGACACGCAAAGCAGAGACGACAAAAACATTGCGTTCGCCAGGCTGCCTGAGTGAGGGCAACACAAAATGGCGGCGATCTCAAAATGGAGGCTGGGCACGAACAAATTCGTAATTTACAGAACCTCAGGCCCTCCTTTTGCCATTACTCAGGCAAAAATAACCCAACCCATGCTAATCTGAGTCAGAGTCAATACTGATGTTCATGAGATCTTCAAGCTGTTGCAGCACCATCATTCTAATATTCTCTGTCTTCTGAGCAGCAGATCGTGGAACGCATAAAGTAGCCAACAGGCCACAAACTGCAGGACCACACTGAACACATAAACAACAAGAGAATATGACAGCTAAAATTGCTCCAAGGAACGTTAAAATCTTCCATCCCCAGGTTGACAGTATTCCCCAAAACCATCCCATAAAAGACCAATCTCCTTCATCCTGATGTATCGATTCGGAGACTGTGTGCAATTTAAAAATAGCTTGGTATACTGCTGGAGCGTCATCTGGAATATAAATGCAGCAACTAGATCCGATCAATCTACAGACACCGCCTCGATCTGCTAGGATCACGTCTAACGCAATTCTATTTTGGAGCGTCATAAGATGGTCCGCTTGAAGTTCTGCTGCAATGTTACCTATCGCACCTGCAGTAACATTAATAGTGGTCTCCACCACTCGAACCAATTGTCTAATGTGTCTGCTGTTGATCATCGGACCCCAAAAGGGAAGGAATCCTTTAAGGAAATCTCCTCCCTCCTGTTCTGCTGTGTCTTTGGCATCGAATACGCCTCTGCTATGTCTAACTCTATGATGATCTGACGAAGCCGTATATGTAGGGGGAAGGAGGAAAGCTATGTAGCAAGTTCCAGAAAAGTTGGAAGGTAACCAAGTGTAAGCTCGATTATTACAAACAAAATATGTTCCTTGAGACGGAACCAACGGAGGAAAATCAAGAGATGAAAGAACATATGTATATGTACATTTCTGGATGTCCTCAATTTTCTTGCTGTTAATTTGGAGAAAAAGATTACCTTCATGAGGCACAGTCCACACTGGGGAAGACTCGCCTTTTCTAGTTTTGTCACTGAGAATGGAGACATAGTGAGTAACATTCCATCCATCGTAAGCTTTCTTTTCATCCAATGGAATCTTACTCTTCTCTACAATCTTGGCCATTACCACTATGCTTTTTATCAAGGAGCTATGGCTAAAATCCAATCCATTCCCAGGAGTTCTCACAGGGCTTCTAAGTCTGTTGTGGTATGCGGCTGAAAATATTGTCAAATAAGCCCAAGCTGAACCTTTGTATGAGAAAGGAAGAACCAAATATGGCATTCCCCTTTGTGTATTGTGTGGCATAAGTCCGCACACCCAACAATCAGTCATAATAATGGCCATCTGATGTTGGTGCAAGAAATGAATAAACGTATTGTTCATATACTCAGCTCTCCTTATCTGTTCATGAGGGGGTAGAGTATGCATTTTGTGTGAAAAGACAGAAAGACGGGAAGGTAAAGAAGTCGTAGTATTCGCAACATTTCTTGATTGAAAAACATGGACAATCCATCCTGTGCAAGCTAATAAAATACACAAAAACATAAGAACACACAAAGCTACGCCAAATCGACTACGTAATAATTTCCAATATTTTGATCTCATTTCTTGCTTCCTATTTTCCCTACCTACGATTATTGTACAATCAATCTTTTATCTAAAAAGAATGTCGCTCACGGCGCTCTTCCTCAATCACTCAGCTAATCACTTCTGTATACCTGAGGCACTAGCCACTTACTAAAGAACAGAATCAGGTTACAGTCTGAGTCTCCTACCGTGACCCTGTGACGGTGACAGAGGGCACATCTAATACTAATATCACACAAAAAGCAAAAAGGACAAAAAGAAAGTCTTTAATTAATAAAAAAGTGTTCAAGAGTTCAGTTCATTGGGTCTCTGTCTTAAGTTTTAGCGTGTTTTACTCGGCACGGTCTGATTTTTAAACAGTATTTCTGGGTTGGTGGTGTCTATTCGATGATGCACAGGCACAGCAGCTTGAAGAATGTCGTCATCCGCTTTTTCAGACTGAGTCCCATAAATCTGAGCATCACTGAACGGAATAAAACAAGGAACTGCTGCAATGTCCAATTCTTTCACACCACTGCAAATCCACTGGTCGAAGGGTAATTGAAGTGGCACCTTTTTACAGTGCACTCCATGTATCCATCTTCATTTTCCCACCACCTTGACAGCCATGCGAGTGACGAGCAAAACTTGCGTAGGCGTAGACCACCGAGGCTCCAAATTCTTAGTCCGCTGAAAATTCTTCACACAGACCCAGTCACCGGGCAAGATGGTGTGACCTGGATCTGTGGAGGCCTCTGGCAGAACACTCTGTACCTGTTGACGAATAACACTCAATTTAGTAGTCAAATCATGTAAATAGTCGATCAACAAAGGATAGGGTGTGTCTGAGTATCTTTTGGGACGGGGGACGCCCCAAACATTAGCTGGGCGTCCAAATACCACTTCATATGGGCTAAGTCCCATACGAGAGTGCACAGTAGTTCTGGTTGACAAAAGAGCTAGGGGCAAGGCATCAGGCCAAGCAAGACCTGTACTGGCTTGTAACTTTGCCAGCTTTAGCTTGAGCATACCATTGTAACACTCCTCCAAACCCGCTGACTGTGGATGGTTTGCCGCATGAAGTTTTTGTCTGATTCCAAGGCCAGAACATACTTTCAGCATTATCTGGCCCACGAATTCACTTCCATTGTCACTCCAGAAAATGCGCGGCAAACCAAACCTAGGGAAGAATTCCTTAATCAGCACCTTGGCAGTTGATAAAGCAGTGTTATCTTTCAAGGGGTAGGCCTCTATCCAACGGGAAAAGGCACATACCACCACCAGAACATACTTGAGGTTGTTGCAGCGATCCATATGAATGTAATCGATCTGCAACACATCAAAGGGATATAACGAAGGAGCAAAATGGCCTTCCGGAATTGGGGTTCCTTTTCCTGGATTATGCATTAAACAAACAATGCAATGCTTAACCACATTTTCTGCACATTTCGGAATTCCTTCATTCTGCCATACCGGAGCCAAAAGCTTGCATATGCCTTTCGCACTAATGTGAGCTGGGCCATGAGCCATAGTCACGACCGGCAACACATAAGCGTCCGGTAGCAACCACCGCTGATGTTCCGACAACTCTGTCCAACAACCCGTCGAATCTAACATTCCCGTCCTTTCTTTACACAAACTCAATTCTTTTTCCGTAACTTCTCCCTGAATCGTTTTCACATTTTCAATCGTATCTTCACACATTCCAATTTCCCTCACCCAATTTGCAGGACCTGCCACATACATCCAACTAGTAGTGTTTCTAGCTGTGGTTCTCGCCACCTCATCTGCAAACGCATTTCCACGACCCACATCGTCTATAATTTTCTTATGTGCAGTGCACTTTATGATCGTTATTTGTGCTGGTAAAATAAGTGACTCAAGGAGATCTGTCACTAACTGACCATGCTGAATCTTTGTCCGATGGGAGGTGAAGAATCCTCTCTCCCTCCGCAACTTTCAAAAACTATGCGCAACGCCGAAGGCATACTGACTATCCGTGTACACATTCACTCTCTTTCCCTTCGATAGCACACATGCTCTAGTCAAAGCTATCAATTCAGCTGCTTGGGCTGAATTATTTCCAATACGTGCCGTCTCGACAATAGTGCATAAAGTGGTGACAGCATAGGCAGAAGTGGTTTCTCAATTTGGAAGTTTAAAACAAGAACCGTCCACCCATAGGATCCCGTCCAGGTCCTTGAGCGGAGTGTCCTTTAAATCAATCCTCCCCTTTGTTTCTTCTTCTGTTCGAAGAAAACAATCATGCTTTTCCCGATCATCTTTCTCATCTGGAAGTGGCAACAGTGTAGCTGGATTTAACGTATTACATCTTTTGATATGTATATTACTCGCTAGAAGTGTCAGCTCGTAACCAGACAACCGAGCACTCGTGAGATGGTGTGTCTTAGTTCTATTTAACAAGGTAGCCACTGCATGTGGAACCATGACAATAAGTGTGTTATCCAATACCAATCCGGCAGACTGTCTAATAGAAATTGCGGCAGCTGCTGTGGCTCTAAGGCAACTGGGCAAAGCTTTAGCTACTGGGTCTAATGTAGCGGAGAAATAGGCACATGGCCTCTGCTTATCTCCGAATTGCTGTGTCAAAACTGACAACGCGCAACCTTCTCTCTCATGAACGAACAATGTAAAGGTCTTACTATAATCTGGGATACCCAACACTGGAGCGGAACACAGGCCAGTACGTAAATCAACAAAACTTTTCTGACATTCACCAGTCCAAGGGAGTGTATGGGGCGTATCTTTCAATGTTAGTGCCACCAATGGTTTTGCCAAAAGCGAAAAGTTGGGGATCCATTGTCTACAGTAGGAAGTAATACCCAAAAGGGCACGCACTTCTCTCTGTGTGGTGGGTACAGACATCTGTGAAATAGCATGAATACGTTCTGGGGTCAATCGTCTTCCCTCCTTCGACAAGAGATGACCTCAATAGGTCACTTCTTGTCGGACATATTGCAAATTGGAGGGCGATACTTTGTGGTTCAAAACAGCCAAAAGATGCAACAACGCAACAGTCACGTTCTTACACACATCTTCTGCATCAGCAGCCACCAGCAAATCATCCACATACTGAACAAGCGTAGCACCTGAAGGCAAAGAAAAGGTATCTAGTTGACATTTAAGAGCTTTGCTGTAAATAGAAGGACTTTCACAATAGCCTTGAGGAGCTCTTTTAAATCTGAAACTTCGGCGACCCAAAGAGAAACCGAAGATATCCCTACTTTACTCAGCAATGGGAATGCTAAAGAAAGCATTCTTAAGATCGATCACCGAGAACCAAGCCGCTGAAGCAGGAATCATCGTCAATAAAGCTGTAATGTCCGGGACAACAGGGAACTGTGCTACCGCCATTTTGTTGACTTCCCTTAAATCAATAACAAATCTATAGACAGGAGGCTGTGATGGATCCGTCCTCTTAAGGATCGGAAGAACAGGGCTGTTACAAACATTGCCTCTAGTCTCTTCTACCACACCTTTCTGAATGAAATCATCCACAATAGCCAACAATGCTCTCTCTCCATCACTAGAAATACGATATTGAGGAATGCGTGGCATTCTAACATTATCTTTAATTGTGACAAAGTACGGTGGGATCTCAAGATGACCCATGTCATTCGGGCCCGTGGCCCAAAGACTTTCTGGCAGAGAAAGTAATTCAGGTGGAAACTCGTCCCGAGATAAATACATAGGGGACAGCAATCTCTTTCCCAACTTGAGATGCACACCAGAAGGAGAACAATACAATGTCACATGTACTCTTTTTAACAAATCCAAACCCAGTAAATTCTCACCACAGCCAGTTGTCAAAATAAGCGGAGCTTCCAAGTCATAAGGACCAATCGAAACAGGCAAGGGGCAGGAAACTGGATTACAGACTGGGGCGCCAGAAAATTTCACTGAAGTATTTATTAAGCCAGACAAAGGTGCCCCAGGGAGTTTAGAATGAATGATAGAACTTCTCATCGCACCAGTATCCAAAAGAAACTGTTCTGAAACCCCCATTGCATTGACAGTGACATAAGGCCCATTTTGATCTACTGGAATCGACACAACTCCCTCACTTCGTCCATGGCTGTCCTATTCAGTCTGAAAATTGTCAGCCCTCTCTTCAACGTAGTAATCATCATTATAATACTGCGCAGATGGAGCTGTCTGCTGGTCAAAGTAATTTGAAGTAGATGGGACAAGGGAATGCTGCTCCTGAGAGGACGCACCTCGTCCTCTACCTCTAGATACTGTCTGAGAATTACCACGACCTCAAGAAGCAGACATCCCATTATTACGCTGTAGTAGGACCGGACAACTATTCTTGAAATGTCCCTCTTCCCTACAATATGCACATTTATTAGGACCTAATGAAGGTCGCGGTGTAAAATATTCAGGTTTTTGCAGCAATCTCTGAAACTGTGGAGGCTGCTGAAACTGAGAGTTCTGCTTATGCTGATTCGAGCGAGGCGGATACGCCTGCTGTAAAAGAACTTTAGTTTTTAAATCTTTGTTTTTCTTCTCCTGCTTCTCTTTCTCTTCCTTATCCCTATTCTCGTAGTACTGTGCAGTAGCCAATATTTTAGCAGGAAAAGAGACAGCCCATGCACTTTCAGAACTCTTTAATTAATTCGATAATTCGGGAAGCAAATTATATACAAACTTGTCCACAAACAACCATTGACCACCTTCAACACTCAAATCCTGACCACTGTGGTCGATTAAAGTTTCTTCGAAACAAGTGAAGAAATCCGAGACACTTTCGTCTTTCTTCTGCTTGCATGCGGCCAATTTATCCCAATTTACTAGCACTGCAGGCATCATTGTCTTCATCAATTCAATTATTCTACCTGGAAGAGCCGTAATCAAATCCTCTGGCTTTGCACCACCCACCTGATTCGCATCCGCAGCTCTAATGGCAGCCTAATCACCACCCAGTTCAGCCAAAATGATTCTCCCTACGAATCTGTGCCCATATACCTAGCGGGACAACATTTCCAAACAACATATCAATATCAGCCAAATTCATAATACAAGCGTCCACTGTTTGAGACAATTCTTTGTAATATCCAGCAGGATTTTTACGGGGGTCAGGAAGAGTTTGCTTAAGCTCCAATACTTCAGACCTCTTCCAGGGTTCATGAACCCATATACGCTGGAAATGAGCAGGGACAGGAGGCGGACCAACCACAGCTTCTCTCCATACGGGAGGCACTTCACGCTTCGGATAATTCTTGCTACCCTTTTTACTGATGGGATCAACCTCAGAAAAAGACAGGGACAGAAACATTGTTCGAAACGCAATGAGTCTAGTTACTGCCTCCTCCACTCGGTGTCCCACAATAAAATCCTTATCGAAATCAGCTTGTAATTTCAGGAGGTCCGAAGGAACTGTATCTAACTCCATATCTTCCCAACTTCTAATAAGAGTTTGACATATAATTTTGAAAACATATCTCTGCGTGGGCTCCCCCCATTGATGAAAGCAACTCGTGATATCTTCAGTACTATATTCTGGTCCATGCTCAATCCATTTGCGAGAGAGAGAACACAGAGCTATTTTCTCTTCCGCAAAAGGAATTTGACAACAAGATTGTCATCTAAAGAAAGTTGAAGACATTTGCATAGACCTAACGAGAGTTGAAAAGAAACTTGAAACAGCATCTGCTATCCTCCTCTGCGAAATAGGAGAATCCCTCGAAAGGATAGGAGGTATTACAGATGCAGAAGGTAGCGGAGATGGAAATGTATCAGACTGAGGAGTAGAAGTGGGAGAAGGTGGGGGCTGAAGTACAGGCTGCGAGGGTGGAGCAGAAGCAAGTAGGGAAGCATTAAGGGGCTGAACCGGTTGCTGAACAATCGGTAATTGGACAACCACTTGTTGAGGGACGGGAGGAGGTAACGGCGGTGCTTTCGCATTCTGAGCATAGGGCGGAGGTGAATTTAATAAACAAGACATTAGGGAATCTTCTTCTAATTCCTTACTTTTATCTGAAGAAGAAGTAGGCAACATCGGATAGCATCTATTTATCGCCATACGATGTTGTCTCTCTGATACCTCCTTCGCATCGTCTACTTCGTTGTCCTTAAACTGTTGGGCAGCCTGCAGAACTGACATGTCTTGCGCTTTTTTTATCCTTTTTTGCTTGTTTTATTTCTTTCTGTTTGGCTTCTTTACGCCACAGGCGAAAGGAGTCAAACATAGCCGGCCGGGCTTTTCTTTTAAACAAAATCGTTTCTAAATTATCTAATATGGCAGGATCAAAGCTACCATTCTGCGGCCATCTTAAAACTCCACTACTTTTCGTGTATCGGACCCATGTCTCATTAAAGGTAATGGGACCAATACCATGTTTCGAATAGAACTCATAAGTCGGAGCTCCAACCGGAGGAATCGGGCATGATTCCTCCAACTCGGAATCCCTCGTACAACCCAAACAACGAAATCTTTTAAACTTACTCAGCCCAGGCATCGTCACTTCTCTAGACTGATCACAAACAACAAGGGGTGTAGATCAGTGGAACAGTACAACAGAGACACGGACTCTTCGTCTGGCGTAGAAGGTTGTTTCCTATCATTCCGTGGAGCTTCTCTGTGGCCCAAATCGATATTTCTATTTGACTTAATCATAAAGAAATTAAATTAGAATAAAATAAACATCTTCGCCTGCTGGAAATAGAAACTTGATGCCTTGGCAGAAAGCTATATCACTGAATACACCACAAGTAAACAGGGATTTGCTACTGTCAAATAATGAGTGCTTTTTTTTTCATTTAGTGCACATGTACACCAACATGAAATGCAAACATGATTATGTACTGAAACCAATTGTAATACTACCGGAGACGGCTTTAGCAGCTAACAGTGTTGGCTTGTAATGCATCTTGAAATAAGTTCAATCCACCAAATAAATCTGCCACAATCTTTAAACAACATGAAATGCTAAATAAACATATGGCCCGAGGAGTTGGTGCTTAATAAAAAGAAGCTCTTCAGCTCGTTCACGTGACCCGAAAATCTCACTGATGTAGACTCTCACATCATCATTTTATTCGAAAATCTGTCAAAATTGCCAGCTTATCAAGTATTTATTATCCTCTGCTTGTCATAAAACATAACTGGTTTTCAGCTGCCTGTCACTTTTCAAAACATTCTTCTTATTCAGAAATCTGTCTGAAACACAAAGTTCTCGATGATTCCTACCACATATTTTTTTTAAATTAAAACCCGATTCTCATCGGGAAGCCACATTTATTTGAACACGGAAAAAGTGTCAAAAGAGCACTGACTATGGCTTTGAAAAAATGTCCGTTTAATTTAGGAATTACAACTGATCTGCCGAAACTACTGCCCAGGTATAGGATCTGATGAGAGGGCCCCAAACACACACTGTCTGGACATACCGATAGCAAGCTGTGAGATATTTACTAGCTGATGAAACTACCTCATATTCCAAGCTTTCCGCTGAAAATTAGGAATTCAATACGGAATTTATGTTTTCTGTATCAACTTTAATATTTCAATTTAATTCAGGTTCTCCTGCCAGTAAATTTCAGCACCTGTGACCCAAGGAAACATTTTGGGGGTTGCATTTACGGAAAATTATACAATTCTGATCACTACACAAACAGGAGTTTGGACTTCGGACGCGTGGGAAAATCCTTAAAAAATCTGCCCCTGTGCTTCTTTAATCGAAAAGACAGAAGTCATCATGTCAAATCAAGATGAGGTTGTTGATGAAAATACTTTTACGTAGTGTAGGCAACCTTTTGTTCACTTTTTGTGAGCAGGGACCGTCCTAATTGTCTAACAATATGTTGTCCATTGTGTTGCATTGTTTGTGTTACATTATTTCAACAGCTCATCATTTGAACCGTGCAAAACATTTACGGAAACCCATCAGCAAAACAAGAAAGTCGGCGGAGACCTAAATAAAGGAAACTCCAGAGTTACGCACCACGTCGAACGCAGGATAGAATATCCAAAAAGGTTAGTCATTGGCTTTGACAAGTCACGGTGACAATTCATAGTCGTGCATTTTTCCACAAGTGTATGGCTATGAAAATATTATATATTTTAACATGTCCGTAATTTTAATGTATTATTTATGTACATGTGTAATATATTTATTATTGCTTTATTCACATTTGATATGAAAAAAACAAAAGCATTGTCAACAAATATTTTGTTCAAAGGAGGAATAATGATTTCCGTACAAAGCCTGCAGACTAGTGGACTTTGTTCAGAGTAGGTTCTGATGTTGCAGTACGTGAGCGCTCCTGTCCTGACATTGTACTGTCTATCATTTTCAATTTTTGGCCTGGGCGTCCAGGTTTATTTTGCTTGGTGACTGGACATGGCCAAGCACAAGAAGGGCTGATCCTAATGTGAGTGATAGGTATCTCAAACTTTGGAGGACCAAACACAAATAATTCATACAGCAAAGCACAGGTGGCCTCATTTATGAGAAATATCGCATCGCTGTGTGAAAGCAGCAATGCATCTCTTCTCAGTGCGCACTCCTTGCGACATACTTGATGCGTCATATTTACTGTATGACTCATCATTTGATTTCGCAAGGAGTTACAGATACCTCAGTATTTCTGACGTATCTGTATGGCGCAAAAGTGACGCATTGCTGGAGCATGTCACAAAAGTGATGCAACTCCAGCAATGCGTCAGTCTTACGCCTGCTGTGTGGCAGGCATAAGATTTTGATGCAACTGCGTCCTAGAGGTGATGCAGTGAAATCTCATAGATTTCACTGCGTCACTTCTACGAGGCTTTTTGCTGGGGAACGCCCCCCTGCATACATTATACCTGATGCAGGTATATTGTAGGGCAGGGGTTTACAAACTGACGCATCTGCTTAGATGCGTCACTTTGTAAATAGTGCGCAACAGGAGGCAAGTTTTACGCCACTGATGCGTCACAAAAAGTGACGCATCGGAAGCGCGAAACTGCCGCAAGGCCTCATATATGAGGCCCAGAGTTTTTATCTTTGTACTTTGGATTTGTAGTCTTTAACCACCAAAAACAGGACGACAAATCCCTAATACAAAGAAAAACACTAGGACTGGATGGGCTACTCATGCATGTTTGTGAATTAGGGGTGGGAGGACATTTACGTTCCGCCCACGGAATGTGCGGAAATTTGCACCTTCCGCAAAGAAGGCGGAAAAACAGGGCAAATTGCTGCACATTCGAGGGTGGAACGGAAGCTGGCCGCCCGCCTTATTAAAGTATATTTAAAGGCTTTAATACAACTTAAATAAAATTTACCTTATTGTGCAGCAAACGTCCCCATCGCGGCTTCATTTTGGAAACTGCGCATGCCCAGGAGCCTGCTCATGCTCAGCCCTGGCGAGGAATGCGCATGCCCAGGCTCCCGCGCATGCGCAGTTTGCAAAATGAAGCCACGATGGGGACGTTTGCTTCGCAATAAGATAAGTTTTATTTAAGATGTATTTTAGCCTTTAATATACTTTAATAAGGCGAGCGGGAGGCGGGCGGGAAGCGGGTAGCGGGTGGGCGGGCTCGCGTAACGGAAATATTGCGGAGAGGCACAGAAATTGGTTCAATCTCCATGCCTCTCCGCAATAATCCCCTCCCCGACCTCCACCCACCCCTAATGTGAATGACATTTTTATATCGCATATCTAGCAAAAGGCAGCAGAGTGCTATACATGGTTAAAGACAAGCATAAAGATATGGACAATTAGGAGAGGATGCTGGCTTGTGGGCAGTTAATTAATTGTATTGTTGTGCTCTTTAAATAGATGAGTCTTCAACTCCTTCATAAATAGGAATAGTGTTGTGAATGTCCTGATAGATACAGAAATCTTGTTGCAGATCCTGGATGCATAGATGAAAATGCCCTGATGTATTTTGTTTCTTTTTTACACTTCTTAGTCTGTAGTCTGATAGTGTCTTGGCCGGTCAGTGTGGTGGGAAATACCAGAGATGACAAGCTTTTCTGCAAGATAAGTGGGGATGTTGGCTGTGATGACTTTATAAATGATGCAGCTGGTTTTGGACATGGTGCAGGCTTCATCAGGCGGGAGATGTCAGGGTAAGGCACAAAGAAACCACAAATTAACTTGTGCTCACCCCCTTGGTAGCTTGGCACAGAACAGCCAGGATGAATGCAGAGACAATGTGTAAAGTGTTTATGCAACCGTGAAGCAGTGAAAACACACCACAAAAGAAAGGAGCCCACAACAGGTGTAGACAAGTAGAGCATGTTTTAATAACTATAGCAAGACCAAAACTGCAAAAAACAATTCATAGAACCAAAGATATTGAGTTTTATAGATTTAGTGAAAATAGCGTTTTAGTGAAAATAGTGTTTTAGTGAAAATAGCGCAAAAAAGCACAAAGCGTCAGCTGGTCACCCCAAATCGGGACAAAGTCACAAGTTCAGGCCAATCACAATAGAGCGCAGGCCGGCTACAGGGACCCAGTTAAGCCCACTAAATAGAGTCCTTTAATCCTAGTGTGGATTGGGAAGTAGATTCGTGTCAATGATGCACTGCGCAGCCAAAGCCAATTCCGAGAACCAGTGAAACTGCGGTGCGAATTTCTGTTGCATCATCATCGAAAATCCCATAGACTGAGCTTGTGAAGCATAGTCCTGAGTTGTGGATGAGACTCTCAGCCGGTGATGCGTCATTTCTTAGAAGCTGCGAGGTTGCAATGAACAGTCTGGCATTATCATCAAGCCTGCCATCGATGACAGATGCTAGGACCTGTGCTGCAGTTGCATTGCATCGTCCAGGCGATGTGTCTGTTCCAAGGACTGTGGAGATGATGAGGGCCTTTTTGATGAACCCAATCCATGCAGCTGCAGCTGTGTGGGGATTCTTCTCAGGGATGTGACTCTCAGCAGAGAAGATACATTGTTTCCGCTAGCAAGCACATTTGCCCGCTTGCAAGGGTCTAGGTCTGGGGTGGCACCACTTGGCAGGGTGGCAAGATGGCAGATTCCAGGTGCAGATGTAAAGTAGTCGGAAGCCAGTTACATCCCTGAGCCTTCAGATCAGGAGGCCGGTCAACTACCACTTGGAGTCACTCTTGGTTTTGCATTCAAGAGATGCAGGTCACATCCTTCTCACCCAAGCAAAATACAGCAGGCAGGAGGGTCAGCACAAAAAGGCAGCATTGCCTTCATAGCAGTAGTCCAGCAGAGTGGCAGTCCATCAGAAGCACAGCAGAGTAGCCACAGGTCCGGAAATGTACTGAAGTGGTGGTGTCTGAGGTCCTCCTTTTTTACACATTTGTGCCTTTGAAGTGGGGGAGAAGCTTCTAGAGGCATGACTTTAAAGTACACAAATGTCCTGCCTCCTCTGCCCTGGCTCCAGACTAACTTTAAGGGATATGCAGCCCCTTTGTGTGGAGACAGGACACAACCTATTCAGAGGTAAGCAAGGCTGAGCACAGCTCCTCCCTCCCATCCTGCCCGTGATAGCCCATTCAGCCTACGCTCCAATTGTGTGTGGCTGTCTAGGAGGAATATACAAATCCCAAATGCACACCAGACCAAGTCATTTGACCAGAGGCAGGCGGCAGGCACCAAATGGATAAAGCACAAAAAGTCAACTTTTTAAAAGTAAAAGAAATACAAATGATGAACGAAATGCAGAACAAATCAAAACATTCACCCTCAGTCAAGAGATCTGGGTTAAATCCATTGTTCTTTTGCTCACCATGCCACCCCAGTTTAGGCTTGGCTATATGCAAATCAGTCTTGACTCTGTGCCTCATGAGAACGGTACAGCTCGAACTGCCAAGCCAGGTTCTCCCTGGACTGGAAGCAAGCATCCTAGGACCAATTTCAGGGTTTCACCCCTCATCAGCCAAATAGATTGAATCCAGTGGAACAGTAATCCCGGGACCAATGTCTGGGCATACCCGGCGCACTTAGGGTGAGAAAGTGAAAGAAACACAATTA
This sequence comes from Lissotriton vulgaris, assembly GCF_964263255.1. Lineage (NCBI taxonomy): Eukaryota > Metazoa > Chordata > Amphibia > Caudata > Salamandridae > Lissotriton > Lissotriton vulgaris. The sequence goes on along the minus strand of NC_141689.1, from coordinate 1,714,875,011 downwards.
ATGGACGGAATGCAGAATACATCAAAACATTCCCCCTTAGTCAAGAGATCTGGGTTAAATCAATCATTCTTCTGCTCACCATGCCACACCAGTTTTGACCTGGCCATATGCAAATCAGTCTTGACCGTGTGCCTCTTGGGAACAGTCCAGTCCAAACTACCAAGCCAGGGACTTTGTGGACCGGAAACAAGGATCCTAGGACGGGTTTCTGGGTTTCACTCCTCATTCGTGCCCAGGGAGGAGATATGCCTGGGCCCTCTTCCCAGAGCTCTATGAGGCCCAGGCACCCCTTCTTAACCTTGGGCCCCTGACAAGGAACATAGAAGGGAGTGTCATCACTTCCCCCAAAAATTGAGAGAAGGGAAGTAAACGGAAAGGTGGTAGTGAACCCCACAATGGCAGTGGGCTGATTTCTGCTCCCTGTACCCATGTCTGGAGGGAGCAGGGTTGCCACTGCAAGAAGAGCCTTTCCTGCACGGAGTTAGCAGGGGAGACTTGAGCTGACGGCTCCTGCACCAGCAGTAAAAAAAGCCAGTCTACCGGGAAGTTGGCTGGGACAGCAAGGGATGGGCATCCCACCATGACCAATGGAAAGAGCAATAAGAAAAAATAAAGAAAAAGTTGTGTGCCACACGGAAATTTAGATGCGTCTGGAGCCTTTACTATAATATTCATAGCTCCGTGTTGGGAACACCTCTTAATTCCTCAGGAGTGGCTAGACTCAAGGTGTGTGTAACTTGCCTAATTCAGTGTAGCATAATCAGGAGGAATACTCAAGAATTCCAGGAGATTATGCCTAATCACGCGAGAAGAGTCATTGTACGTTTAGCACTATTTTTTGCGCAAAAATGCTTCCTGAAGAAGAGCAAGAAAGTGTTTTACACTAAGAAATAGTGCTAGGTGCAACAGAACACAAATAGCAGGCACAATCAGTCGCTTCTGCTCTCTAAATGTGCTCTTGCAGTAGAATTTTCCCATAAATTACTCCCAGAATTGACTGTTTTTTGATTACATGAGCAAGAGGAATCATGCAATTTTTGGAAATTTCCCCTCAAAGAGTAACACGGAGGTGCTGAAATTGCTCCAATTTCTCAGGAGCAATGGAAATTACGCCAAGGCCTACTTATTTCCTTACTTTTTCGGCCTTTTATGGTGAGCCAAGGAAAGCAGTGGGCACTGCCACCATGATTAAGGAGGTGTGTGGAGGCTGCAGGAGAGCAGCAGCCCCTATCATTAGCTTTGAAAACTTACCCTGAGTTTCTGGCATCACAAAATGCATGACCCTAAGGTTTTTTTTTATCATTGTTTCTAAAAACTCTTTTTTGTGAAACTTTTGTTTGATAGCCTGAAAGTGCAGCAACCTCTAGTGGTTGGTTCTATGGATGCACATTATGTGGCATAAAGGTAATTAGAAAAAGATATATACTAATGTTATGTTAGTTTTGAATGCTTTATTGACAAAATGTCAATAAGGGTGGATTAAGACAAATTTTGCAATGCTATTATGGCTGCATTTAACCCCTTCCACGCTGATGACGAGCTGGGCTCGTCATGGCGTAGCCTCATCGCACGCTGATGACGAGCCCAGCTCGTCACGTAACATGCGATTTACAAAATCACAGCATGAGAGCGGAATTCCGCTAGCGCGCATGAGGTTTAACATAGTTTAGGATTATGGTGATATAAAAAGGGTTCGTTACATGTGGTTTTTGATCTTTTAATGACCCCTTGCCAAAGTCAATTGGCCTATTTTATTTAAAGTAAAACCCTTTATTTAGTGATGGTCTCTCTGGTATAGGTGAGTGGTACTGTGATTTTAGGATCTTTACATTTTACGGTTTAAATGTGAATGCAGAATTTCACCTAAGGAATTTCCAGCTGCCTGATGTATGTATTTGTAAATTGATGTGTAATGTTTACTAGTGTGTGTGTAATAATTGTACTTTTCCTTTTTCAGAGAAAAAGCACTGGACATTCATTTATTGAGTGCTAATAATTGTGTGGCAGCAAACGTTGGTTAATAGCCCACCCCACCTCCCATGGTTAGGCCTTAGACAATCAGTAACCCAAATTCCTACAGTTCACCAATACACCTGTAGCAGTGAAAGCAAAAAATACGTTTCTGAGCATTGTTCCCTTACGAGTAATCTTTTTTACTCTGATTCTATCCCACAGATGCAGTGGTCCACAGATGGATCTTTATTTATCTTATTGAGGGGTGAGAAATCAGAGTGTCCGACTGTTGGCTACCCAATGAGGATCATTAAATGAAAGCCAACTCACAAATTAAAAAACAGGTTCAAGTATTCAACCCTCAACTAACTCTCTCTTTATCATGAAGCAGAAAGCAGATATTTGAAAACACAGTTTCTGTTGAAAGAACATTAGGATACGATAAAAGATTCAAACCGATTAAGTTAATTTGGTTATTGTATTAAAGACCTAAAATCAACGCATATAAGTATCATTTTAAGAAGCTCTGTCATAAATATAACAGCTTGAAATATAAACCCACACATCTAGTAAAAAAAATCTATTTCTAAATAAAAGAGTCCATAAAGAGAATGGTTTAGAATTAATGATTCCAACCACCAATAAAAGCAGGAGGATGATTCCCAAGAGCTCTCCTAGCATGGGCAAAGGGATAAAGTTAAATCCCATTATGGAAATGTCAGTGGGCTTTAAGGGGCATGGAGCATTAATCAGCAAAGTTAAAGTCTGGTCTCTGACCAGAGAGCTCCAAATCATCCAGCAGGTAAGTGCAACGAGACAAGGGGCCTGTAAAGAGAGGCCAGCAAGCAGGCTGGAGGCATGGACAGTGAGGATGCACGGCAGCACTCACAAGCTTGGCTGAGCATGAGAAGGAAGCAGGGATGAAGAAGGCCTCCCTCCTCCTAGGAAAGTTCCTTTTTATACTCCAAATTGTATGATATGACATCTGTAGTCACCATACAATGATCTGATCATTATATGGCCATTCTTCCATTCTTCAGGTAGAAATTGATACTCCAGCATGTTTTCCCATGCTTATCATGAGAAAGGACTGTCCAACTTACCACCATCCACTCTTGCTTTTACACCAAAGATAATACTAATATCCTCTCCTGCATGCTTGTTAACTGCCCGCTCGGCTGTCTAACATGGGATGGAAATATCAGAAACCATCCTCAGTGAAGCTATTGACATCCCCTTTCTTACGGAAACCTGGCTTAATGACCACTCGTCTGCCATCCTTGACTTACTCACACCCCCTGGTTACTCCATCATTAGGAAAGACAGACCTGAGAGAAAAGGGGGCGGATTAGCTATAATCCATAAAAACGAACTTCATCTCTCTCTTGTAAAGAACACTGTCCATCTAACCTTTGAATTCCTTGGCACCGAACTAACTGTGCTGGGTTCTTCCCCAATTCGATTACATAACATCTACCAGCCTCCTAGTGATCCTCTACTCTTTGCTGAAGAACTAGCCGACCTTCTTACACAATCCTCACTTTGTAACTCAAAAAATCTCTTCTTAGGAGGTTTTAACATCCACTGGAACAATGTTGATGTTCCCTCAGTCAGCCACCTCATGAATCTTCTAGAGATTAATGACCTTACTCAACTATGCCACTCTCAAAGGAGGAGCTTCGCGGGCAAGCAAGATGGCCGCGTAAGCTCGGAGCTCCGGAGACCCTCCGACCCTCTGCACAAATCCTGGTTGAGATCCTGTTCCACGATGGTGGATTCTTGTTGGTGAATGGTCATAGAGACGGGATCTGCTTTCCGATTCCAAATCCGACACTCCTTGACGAAGATACGTCATGTTGAAGTCCTGTGCCAGGGGCGGACCATTGTCCCGGTGATAAAACTCCTTAGCACACGTATATCAGAATATAGTAAAGTATAGGTGTTGCCACCAGTTTCAACACAATTGCAATACGTAGTCCTTGATAATACAGGTATTCAATTTATTCTTGAATGTTGCACGTTCTCCACACAGCCGACACGTGTTTCGTCGTGACCGGGAGTGTATCCCGACGACTTTTTCAAGGCTATTTTCAATTCCGATTTCTTTTTAATTAATATGCGGTGATATTTCCAACCCGCATAGGGGTTCTACGGGGGTCTTCTGTTTTGATATCCACTGTAATATATTCATTGATATCCCATTCACAGTCTTGTTTTAGTTTCTGGCTTTCGCCTCTGTCAAATCCGTTCGTCAGTTCCCCCGTTCAGGTTCAGCGTGTTTGCTCCGATGTCGGAGCAAACACGCTGAACCTGAACGGGGGAACTGACGAACGGATTTGACAGAGGCGAAAGCCAGAAACTAAAACAAGACTGTGAATGGGATATCAATGAATATATTACAGTGGATATCAAAACAGAAGACCCCCGTAGAACCCCTATGCGGGTTGGAAATATCACCGCATATTAATTAAAAAGAAATCGGAATTGAAAATAGCCTTGAAAAAGTCGTCGGGATACACTCCCGGTCACGACGAAACACGTGTCGGCTGTGTGGAGAACGTGCAACATTCAAGAATAAATTGAATACCTGTATTATCAAGGACTACGTATTGCAATTGTGTTGAAACTGGTGGCAACACCTATACTTTACTATATTCTGATATACGTGTGCTAAGGAGTTTTGTTTCTGTTTTGAAGCGCTGGCTCATTATTGGAAGGATTAGGTGGTTCCTTCTACCTTATAGCACCGTGAGAGATAAAAATCCATACTATAAAAATATAACTGTGAGACTGTCTAGGTGGCGCCAGTTAGCCTATATCAAACCACCAATTTGGACATCATTGTCCCGGTGATGGCCGACAGCTGCGATACTGCAGTGCACGATCGATGTGCCGAGTGAGCGACTCCTGTCCAGCTGGCAGAGTAAACGGAGTCGCGGAGTTGCGGAGTGGCCTGTAGCCGACTGAACATCTGTGGCTGATACACTCCGCGCCTGCCTGAGTATTCGAAGGGACCTCGGAGTGCCAATCCTTTGTTCTGCCCCTGGCTCCAACATGGCGGGCAGAGGCGACCCAGACAGAACGGCGAACCGGGCCAGCAGGAAGACGGTCCAACCCCAGACCAACAAGATCGACCGGTACGCCCAACAGAGGACCTCACCAACGGTGGCCGCTCACTCGAAGGATTCCCTGCACGCGGGTTCCCCAGATGAGTCGGAACCAACGCTCCGGGACATCATGGGGGCTATAGCTGGCATCAGAACGGAGATGCATAAGCAACATGAGGTCCTGACGCACAAAGTGGACACCCTGGCGATCGACCTCAACCTGATCAGGGCCGACCTTGGTAAGACCAATGAAAGGGTCAAATCATTGGACATCAAAACCGCGAGTCTTATGACTGACGTCTCTGACCTGCAGACGGAGGTCCGGAATTTACGGTCGATCAATGACCTATTCTCAAGGCGGCTGGAAGACTTTGAGGGACGGGCCAGGCGGCAAAATGTGCGCATTATTGGGGTGCCGGAGGGTGCAGAGGAATCGGCCACTGACCTCTTTGTCGAGGATCTGATAAAGACTTATCTGGCCCCGACGGGCCTCAGCCATTTCTTCTCGGTCGAGCGGGCCCACAGAATGTCGGGCGGGCCACCGAAGACGGGCGTCACATAGACCCATCATCGCCCGCCTGTTCAATTTCAGGGATCGGGATGTGATCCTACAGGCCTCGAGACGACACGGGCCCCTCAAGTTCCAGAACGCGGACGTTAATTTCTATCCGGACTTTACTAGGACCGTCCAGAGACAGCGTCAAAGTTTTGCGGGAGTGAAGCGGCGTCTCAGAGACTTGGGGTTGAAATACTCCATGATGTTCCCTGATAAATTGCGTATTGAGCGTAATGGTCGTGCCATGTTCTTCGACATGCCTGAGGCAGCGAGCGACTGGCTGGACACTCTGCCGCAAAGAAGCGAAGAGCAGGGGGAACATTCGGAAGGTGCCTCTGGAGGCCCTGATCATCAGGAGTAGTACTCGTCGTACTAACTTTGTCGGTTGGTGTTCCTGTCGACTATGACCAGCAAGCCATACTGTTGCACTTTAATGTGAATATCCTTTCTCTAACATGGGGGGTGGCGGGAGGGGACAACGTGACCTCCTTTCTCCTCTAGGGTCTTCTTGTAGTTTAGTTCATGGGGCGACAGGCACACTGCTGGTTGGTGGGCTCTTTAGTCTGATGCAGGGGTGCAGGGTGGGGGGTGGGGTGCGGGGGGTTCTGTTTGTTTTCCTTGTTTCTTCTTTCCCTTTTTAAGGCAATGCAATGTATGCTATAGTTCGTTTACAGTACCTGTGAGGTCTACTGGGGTCGGCGGCGGCTCGAGATTTGACGATGGGGGGTAGGAAATTGAAAGTCCTGTGTTGGAATGTTAATGGCTTGGGTTACCGTATCAAGAGAGGGGTGGTATTGCAACTGTTCAGAAGACATATGCCTGATGTTATTTTGTTACAGGAGACACACTTGGTGGGTAATACATGTCGTGCACTCAATAGGAAGGGTTTTAAAATGGTGGCACATGCTGGGTTCTCCTCGGGGTCCCGGGGGGCGGGCATCATGGTGCACACGTCTCTCCCATTCGAGATTACCTCCACTGTCGTGGACGAGAGGGGGTGGTACGCCTCCGTCACGGGGAGATGGGAGGGGTGGTCCTTGGCTCTGGTTTCAGTTTCTGTCCCCCCGGGATTGCAAAACAACACTTTTCGGGACCTCGGAAGCGCCATTTTGAATCTGCCTGAGGGGCTGCTTATTGTGGGTGGGGATTTCAACTCAGTTTGCTCCGGGACCTTGGACAGACATCCGCCAAGAGATCTACGTAGGTCACAATCTTGGTTGCCCGATTTCCTTGACACCATGGGTTTGGTTGATTGCTGGAGACTTATGCACCCCACCCAGAACCAATACTCGTTCCATTCTGGGGCACACGGTAGCCTCTCGAGAATAGATTATGTTCTGACCTTAGCGGCCCATGCGCCGGCGATTTCTGAGGCCCGCTTGTTAGCACGGGGAATCTCGGACCACTCCCCGGTATGGGTTTCCTTTGATTTTGACATCGCGGTTACCGAGCGGCCAGTGGTGGTCGGAATCCGAAGACGCGTGGACTCCTGGCCAGGGCCATCGAGCTCTATTTTACTGAGAATACTGGGTCGGTCACGTCAGCTGCTTCCTTGCTGCGAGGTGAGGCCCTCACCCTCATAGCGGGCGTCCGTAAACACAGAGATGCCGACATGGTGCGCATCGAGGCAGAGATCATGGAGCTGGACTCTCGATTGGAGGCGGGCCCGACGCCTGAGTTGCTCCATACCCTCTCTCTTAAGCAATCGGAATATCGCGACCTTGCCTCCGACGCTGCCATCATTATGGGTAGGGAGCAGCAGGGTAGAATTTACGATGTCGGCGACAAGGCGGGTAAACTCCTGGCTTGGCTCGACAAGAAGGAGAGAGCGAGCCGTGTAGTGCCGGAGGTACTGGGAGACGACGGCTTGATCGTCACTGATCCGAGGGCGATAGTCGAGTCGTTCTCGGACTACTTCCAGGGCATTTACACCTCGATCTCGGATCAGTCTGAGACCGACTCCGGTGCTCTCCTGGCAGAGATCGATCTCCCGTGCCTGTAGGAGGCAGAACGTGATGACTTAGACAGGGTCATCTCTGCAGACGAAATTGCACTTGCCATCGGCTCCCTCAGGTCTGGTAAAGCGCCCGGCCCTAACCGTATTCCGGTGGAACTTTATAAAATCAGACCAGATGTTCTTTCTCTGCCCTTACGGAATATGTTCCTGGAGGCGCAAGATACTGGCATGCTTCCCCTCGACCAGAGGCTGGCCACCATTGTGGTTATCCATAAGGAAGGGAAACCAAGATACCTGTGCCGATCGTATCGTCCCATTTCTCTTTTGAACCCAGAGCCTAAGATTCCAGCCAAACTGCTTGCCAACCGACTGATTGGCGCAATCGGCGACTTAGTGCACCCGGACCAGTCGGGCTTTATTCCACACTGCAACACTGCCCTTAACCTTCGTAGACTCCACGGAGCCCTGGCTAGGGCCCACATGCTTGAGGAGCCGGCTGTTCTGGCGTCATTGGATGCCACGATGGCCTTTGACTCCCTGGAATGGAACTACCTGTGGGCAGTGTTGGTGAAGCTCGGCTTCGGACCGGAATTCGTAGGGTGGGTCAAGCTATTGTATGCTAGCCCACTGGCCAACGTGACGGTCAATGGTCGAGTCTCGGCATCCTTTGTTCTTCAGAGGGGCACCAGGCAGGGCTGTCCTCTGTCGCCCCTTTTGTTCGCACTGGCACTTGAACCATTGGCGGCGTGGATACGCAGCCACCCAGATATGCATGGTATTCGCTGGTCTCCTGAATTCGAGGACCGAGTGTCCTTATATGCAGATGATATCCTTCTGTACCTCACTTCCCCTTGCAAGTCTCTCATTGTGGCCTGCGACGTGCTTCGCGTCTTTGGTCAGTACTCCGGCCTGATTATTAATTGGTCGAAGTCGCATCTATACGTCCTGAAAGGGGGGACACCTCGTCTCCCGAGGGACTGTGGCATACAGGTAGCGCGACAGGGGTTCAAATACTTGGGGATCTACATCTCCACTGACCCCAAAGCACGCTATGAGAATAATTTGCTTTCCCCTCTTCTTCGCCTTCGACGTGACGTGGAGGGGTGGCGTAAACTTCCTCTTTCCTTGCTTGGTCGTGCCGCGTTATTTAAGATGATGTCCCTGCCTAGATTCCTGTATGCCCTGCAAAACACTCAAGACCCGGTCCCGGCCAGGTACTTTGGCGAAATCCAGAACTTGCAACGTGCCCTGCTCTGGGACGGCAGGCCGGGCATTGCTATCGCGAAGCTCACGCTTCCGTGGTACGATGGAGGAATAGCATTACCCGACGTGAGAAGATACTATTGGGCCTCCCAGCTGGCGGCTATCAATCATGGCCTATATGGCCCTGCGGATAACCCAGGATATGCTATGGATCGGTGGCTCTTGAATGGTGGGAAATACCATAGGGCGCTGTACACGAGATCTCTTGATAGGCGGATGTCTGGTCCAACGAAAAGTGCTGTGCACATCTAGGGGACGATCACAAAGGCACAGGGGTGGAAGGACAGGCTCACAATGGCGACTCCACTTTATGATTCTGAGATTCTGGGCAAACTGTGGCACACTAAAGGTTTTGATAAGTGGGACATGATCGGGATCTCAAGGGTGGAGGATATGATGTTGCATGGGGAGGTGAAGTCTTTCGCTCAGCTGCAAACGGAGTTTCAACTGGGTGTAACTGAACACTTTCGGTATGCTCAGCTGCGACACGCGCTCCGGTCCGCCAAGACGGAGGGTGAGGCGATTCCCGAAAGTTCTCCCTAAGAAGACCGGGTACTGGACGGCCACATGCCGGACAGTGCCATCTCTCTGACATACAAAAAACTGATTAATGTGCGCACAGATCTTCTTCTGGGGGTGAGAGACCAGTGGGTGCGGGATGGGATAGAGATCGACGACAAGGACTGGCAATGTGCTGTGTCGTCCCCCAAGGAGGTCGCTGTCCCCGCCCGTCTTCGATTGGTACAGCTGAAGATCTTACACAGGGTCTATGTCACCGGCCCCAGAATGATGCATATGGGATATTCTGCCGACGGCCTCTGTCGGCGCGGCTGTGGGGCCCTCGCCACTTTTATGCACATAATTTGGGAATGCAATGCGATAGCTTCCTACTGGAGGCGGGTACATGCAATCATGAACGAGGTTACCGGGGTGGAAGTTCATGCGGAGGCTCGAAGATGTCTCTTGAATATCTGGGGCCCGACGGACTATAACACCGCTCAAACCCAGTGGGTGACCCTTGGGAATATGGCCGCTAAGCGGGACACAGCTCAGATGTGGGGAGCAGCGACAGCCCCGAAGGTGGTTCGGTGGAAGGCCAATATGGATTGGTGTATGTTTCGGGAAAAGACTGTGTATGTGGCCAGGGGTAAGCCCAAAAAATGGCAGAAGTTATGGGGGGCCTGGAATGAGTATAGGGGTGACATTTGCATACCACCGGAATCCATTCCGCTAGAAGAACACTTGACCCCATAGCCCATGACTCCAACTGACGATTATATGTTTTATTATCCTGTGTTTCCTTCCCCCATCGGTTCTTAGTACCTACATTGTTCTTAATGTAATTTTTGTCATTGTGCTTGGCTGACTCCTCGACTGGGCCTCACTGCATATTGGGTTGATTGCCTTCTTTCTTGGCGCTTGTTTCGGCGCCCCTTTTCTGTATTTTTTTCTTTCTTATGAATATTAAAGAAAATGTAAAAACGTAACCTTCATTCGTTCTGATACATTGCTTCTTGCACTCTGATTTGCTGCTTCTTGAATTGCTGCCTAGCCTCCGGGATGTAAGGCTAAATAGCTGTGTGCACTATTTGAAAATAAAGGTTTTAAAATTTAAACAAAAAAAAAAAACTATGCCACTCTCCTACTCATACCAAAGGGGCAACTCTTGACGCAATCATTTCCAACAATGACCTGGCCTCCCTTTTCAACATCATCCCCATCGACTGGTCTGATCATAACCTCATTTTGCTTGAGATTATAACCATTCATCTACTCCACCCCACAAACAATTTCAAACCCACAAAATGGACCAGAAATTTTTATCATATCCCCCTGGTGAACCTGAGTCTAAACTCCAATCACAGCTTCTTCCCACCCCTATCTCCCAAAATGCCAATGATCTCACAGAGCTTTTCAATACAACCTTCAATGATGTCTTTGACCAACTAGCCCCTCCTGAACTAAAAAAAAAAAAAAATTCCTTCTGAATCTTGGTTCAACACAGATTCACCAATGAACGACGCTCACTTGGACTGATGGAAAGAACATGGAGACTACACTCTCTCATTCCCATCTCGCCCTCCTCCGAGCCGCAAGATTTACTTACAAGAAACACATTTTCAATGAAAAGGTAATCTTCTTCCGAGCACAACTGGATCATACTAGAAATAGACCCAGGGAACTGTTTAACACTGTTAGAAAACAACCATCTTCAGCCCCCCAAAAGCTGATGGCCTCAACAGACAGATGTGAGGAAATTACTTACTTCTTCTCTGATCAAATCGCAAAAATAGATCCATCCTTCCATCTAACACAGGTCCCACCCAGCCCCCTACTCGTTGATATTATCTTAGACTTTCCTCCCTTGTTGACTTTACCCCCTGACTCCTCCCCTAATCGACATGTTACAACCCCTCCTGAATCCAGGCTTCCCAACCTGCTGCTGAAAAACATCGCATCCTGGCATCATTTCCACCCAGTGACTGAGCTTGAAGTCTTTAAGATCATTGCCAAACTAAAGCCGACCTCACACACCAAAGACCATTTCCCCTCTAACCTTGTCCAAGATCTAAACCACATCATTGTGCCTTACTGGATTACAATCATCAACACCTCCCTTGCCACAGGATGTATCCCTGACTCTTTCCAACTCAGACAAATCACTCACATTCTTAAAAAACCCACTGCTGACCCTAATAACCCGAACAATCTCCGCCCCTATCTCTAACCTCCCCTTTTTTTCTGAAGTCCTTGAAAAATAGGCTCTGCTCCAATTGGATAAACACATTAGAAATTTCAATTTATTTGACTCCCTGCAATCCGGCTTCAGAAAAGGCTGCAGCACCGAAACCGCCATGCTTAATATAGTTGATGACATCCACTGTTCCCTTGACACTGGTGAAACATGCCTACTTATTCTCCTCAACCTCTCTCATGCCTTTGATACAGTGAACCACTTTTCCCTACTTAACTCGCTCAAAACTTGCTTTGGCCTTAACGGTCTTCAAATGGTCCGTCTCTTATCTCCAACACAGATCACAACAAATCAAAATCAATGACTGCCTATCAAATATGTCACCTGTCTTTCTAGGTGTCGCTCAGGGCTCTATTTTCTACCCTCTCTCTTTAACCTCTTTATGGAACCCCTCATCCTCATTATGAAACAAGCTGAAATCAACTATCACTTCTAGGCTGTGAACACCCAACTTTGCTATAAGATTTGATCCCACTCTGATGTACTTTATCTAAACAATACCCTGGGTAAGATTAAATTCTGGTTCTACTCCAATCATCTCAAACTAAACCCTAATAAAACTGAAATCATTCTCTTCTCTCCAAAAAACAAGCAGATCCCCAACAAATCCTGGATCTCTGACCTCACTTCCCGCAAAAAAATCTCTTCTTATCAAATTCAGTGAAATCACTTGGTATCACCATTGACAAAAACCTAACTCTTAACAACCACATAAAAAGTCAACTAAAGGAGCTCTCTTCGCTCTCGTTCATCTCAAGAAAATGAGACCCTTCCTTCCAGCTGACGACTTCAATCAAATGGGGTGTCCAATCACGAGTCCCCTTGAAAATTGACTATGGTAATGCTATCCGCACACGAACCCCTAAAGTACACCTAACCCCTCAGATCTGTGCTCAACGTAGCAGCCAGGCTAATCACTGACTGTAAACATTTTGACCATATCTTCCAAGCCCTTAAAACCCTTAATTGGCTACCCGTTGAAGGTCTATCCTCCTACAAGACAGCATGCAATACGCACAAAACTCTCCACCAAAAAACACAGTTGTACCTCACTAAGCCCCATATTACGCCCTACGCGCAGATCGCCAAAATAGCAGAGCTGGGGGTGGCGTGGCGGTCATTGCCCGAACCGACCTCCCCTTTCAAACTCTGTCTCTGCCAGATATCGCCACCACTGAGTATCTAGCTATCCGCACCACTTCCATTACGCCCCCTCTCACCTGCATACTCACCTATCGCCCCCCTCAATACCCTTTATTGTTTCTCCCTGATTTTTTGGAAGTTCTGGCCACGATCACAGTTAACAACTCCTCCATTTTACTCTTGGGTGATTTTAATTTTTGGCCCTCTGACCCAGCTGAATGCCCATCCTCAAAAGAATTTTCAGATACCCTTCAATCTCTCAACTTTACATCTCATATCCATTTTCCTACCCATATTAAAGGTCACATCCTAGACCAGATCTGGTCCTTGAACTGTCCCGTAAAGTCCCTTTCCATCTCGCCCTGTACATGGTCTGACCATCACCTGATCTCATTTGCCCTTCCCATATACCCTCCGGTCAAGCCCCCACTCCCCAAAAACCTCTGGGTTCGCGCTTGGGGACGAGTAGATCCGGAAAATCTATCCTCTCTACTTACCACCTCCCTCCCCTCCCTACAAGGTCTATCCACCCTTTCCCAGGTCACGGCCATTGAACAGTGGCTCTCCTCAGGCTGCGACTCTATTGCCCCTCTGAAACGGGTCACCTCTAAGCGAGAGAAGGATGCCAATCAGTGGTTTAACGAAGATCTCAAAGCCACTAAACTAGCGGTACGTCGAGCCGAGCGGGCCTGGAGGAGAAACTATTGCCCCTCATTGCGATTGGAGTTCATTAACATCTTGACTCAATACAAAAAGTATATCCTGGAGGCTAAAACTACCTATTTCTCCTCCAAAATCCTCGCAGCTGAAAACCAATCGAAGGAAATTTTCTCGATTGTGCATAACCTGGCATTTTCGGACAGAACCTCTCTAAAGCCCACCCCCTCCCATGAACTCTGTCACTCCCTCAATAACTTTTTCATTCAGAAAATAGCCACCATTAAAGCCAACATCCCTCCCCCCTCCCCTACTTTTGTGGATCCCCAGTGTCCCCCCCCCCAAGGGACAACTCACCACCCTCCCCCCTCTGACTAAGGAATCTCTGACTTCCATAATTCCCCTTGTCAAATCCGGCTCCCCGTTAGATCCCTGCCCTGCTCATATTCTCCGTCACATCTTTACCACCTGTCCAGACCCCCCCTTCACCTCCTCAATAGCTCTCTTTCCCAGGGCGTGGAACCTAATCCACTCAAATCAGCAGTCATTGTTCCCATCTTGAAAAAGCCGGGCGCGGACCCCTCAATCCCCGCCAATTTTCGCCCCATCCCCCTCCTGCCGTTCCTGGCGAAAGTGCTCGAGCGCCATGTCACCTGCGCTCTGAGCTCTTTTGTGGAGAAGTACGGGGCTCTTGCCCCCCGCCAGGCCGGGTTTCGCCCCGCACACTCTACGGAGTCCGTAGTCCTCTCGGTCCTTGACAACCTCAGGGAGGGAATGGACACCAACCAACCCCAAGCCTTGGTCCTCCTCGATCTCTCAGCCGCTTTTGACACGGTGGATCATACCATCTTGCTTTCCCGTGTCAAGGCGGCGGGGATCGGGGGCACCACGCTGGTTTGGTTATCCTCCTTCCTGAGGGACCACACCCAGGCAGTTCGCCTGGGTGACTTTACTGCGGACTTTCGGAAAGTTCAGTGCGGGGTCCCCCAAGGCTCCTCCCTTTTCCCTCTTTTGTTTAATCTTTACATCGCCCCTCTTATCTTTTCACTGCAGCAAATGGAGGTCGCTGTATTTAATTATGCGGACGACCTCCAGCTTGTCTTCAATCTGTCTTCTTCCCCCTCTTCTGTCCTTAATTTCCAATCTATCATGATCCATATCCGGGACTGGATGAACCACAACCATCTGAAACTCAACCCAGACAAGACCGAGCTGGAGTTGACGGGTGGTTCATCCAGCCCCTGGTCTCCTTTATTTTGGCCCCCCTCCCTAGGCTCCCCAGCTGTTCCCTCTACCTCAGTCAAAACATTAGGCATTAAACTCAACTCTCAACTCACCCTTCACCCCCAGGTTAGTTCTGTGGTTTCTTCTTCCTTCCTTTCACTGCGCACTATACGCAAGGTGTCCCGTTTTTTTTCATTTGATGCTCTGAAATTGATCACCCTGGCTATGGTCGTCTCCCGCCTGGATTATGGCAACGCCCTATATGCAGGTATACCTGCATATAGTCTATGGCGTCTGCAGCAGATCCAAAACCAGGCAGCGCCTGGTGTTCAAGCTCCCAAACTCTCACCACATCACTCCCCTCCTAAAGTCTTTACATTGGCTCCCTGTTCGTGCCCGTGTCCAGTTCAAGCTCCCTTCCATCACCTTTCAAGCACGACTGAGCACGGCACCGGCTTTCATCTCATCTGAGATCACCCCCTATGTTCCCTCCAGGGAACTGCGTTCATCTACTCAGTCCCTTCTCACAGTCCCACGGTTCCGGAGAAAGAAATGGGGAGGCTCGAAATTTGCGACCCTTGCCCCGCTCCTCTGGAACTCCCTGCCTCTCAAGCTCAGAGCCTTAACCCTGTATTCTCAATTCCGGAAGCAGCTCAAAGCTCATCTGTTCACCAAATCCTTCAATTAATCCATCAGCAGTTTGTTTTCCTTTACTCAGCTCCAGCTCTTTCGCCCAGACCTTTGTTAGTTGTAGCGCCATGAAACCTCTGGTGTACGTGCGCTTTATAAATATTTTTAAATTCAAATTCAAATACTAACAAAATCGAAAAAGCGGGCTGCTCCAGACCGATGAGAAGCAGTAAAGTACTCCTCCTCATCCCCCCTATTAAAAAAGAAAAAACACTCAATCACTCTCCTTCTCCGGAAATGCCCCGATCATCTGGAATGCTCTCCCCAAGGACCTGCAATGTAACCCCTTCTACCTCAGTTTTAAAAAAGACCTCAAACATCACCTTCTCAACAAGTATTGGGGTCTATAACCACGCCTTTGACCCCACACTTTGCTTCGCCCATTCTGGTTCTCCCTCACTTTCACTCCTATCTCTCCCTTCTTCCCTCCCTCTTTTTCAATATTTCACCTTGTTTACTCTCTCCGTACCCCCTTCTTTACCCTCTCCTCCTCCCCTCTCCTCCACCTTCTACCCTTACCCAGCTCATCTTAAAAACTCTCTCTGTCGATACCACCTCCTCTTCCTCTATTTGGTTTTCACCCCTATTTCTATCTAATTTCTCCTCACCCACAGTCCCGCCCCGAATTTGTACCCCCTTCAATCTATACTCAACATTACCTGCACATCTTTTTACTGTGTAAATCTGCTTTCCTTGATCGCTTTTTCATGCATATTGCTTGTTTGCACATTTTTTAATTAATTTGTTTTAATCTTCCTGTACTGATAGTTTTGCTATTGAATAACCATTCTTTTTCCTGTAATTTGTTTGCTTATGTAAAGTGCTCTGATACCCTCTGGTCGAGCCAGCACTATATAAAAGCTTTTAAATAAATAAATTGACAAAAAGCGTATTTACTTTGTTGTTCTTCACGGATATAGTCCAAAGGTCTGGTTCCCATCAATTCCCTCACAAAGAAATACTGAAAGTGTCTCTTGTTGCTTAACCCCTTCCACACTCATAACGAGCTGGGCTCGTCATGGCGTAGCCTCCTCGCACGCTGATGCCGAGCCCAGCTCGTCATGTAAAGTGCATTTCATAAAATCTCAGCGTGCGAGCAGAATAACGCTAGCACTTAAAGAATCTTGCATGAACTGAACAAATAAAGCAACATTTGAGGTAATGGATCAAAGGTCGATTGCATCAGGCTGTGAAACAATGCAGCTGAAGGAGAACCAATTTAAAGTTAGCATTTCTTATTTAGTAAAATAAACTCCTTGTTATGTTCAAGTATAATAAAATAACTCAATCAAATCATGTATGAGCATTTTGGAGTTCTGTCAGTGATTATTAAACAGAAATGTTCAACTCTCATTTTGGCATATTATCAAAAAAGTTTAAAAAGTACCTACTTGTAAATCATTCCTAAAAATCATTCACATTAAATCATTTCTATGGTTGTAAGATCTTTATAGCGCTAGGCACTTAAACTAAAAGTGTCAGTCATATAGCACATTGCATACAGGAATTGTACCACTTTCTATGCCACTATGGTGCCCTTTAATTATGTTAATACAAATTCTAAGTTTCATCGTTGGTTTTTCATGACGACTTTGTTACGATTATAAGGAAATCAGTTACTAAAGATTTTAAATTCACTATTTGATTATTCCTACTGTCTTAACTTAGTCAAGCACACGTTTACAGTTCTGGTAATTAACCTTTTCTCAGTTTCAGGTTTTCTAGATATTTGCAAAGTGTGCATTTATGTTATCGTTTTCAAGGTTGGTTTATTTGTCATGTAAAACACGATCAGCTTTTACACTGTATTACCCCACAATTATGGCACAACACATCTTATTGGAGTGCTAGAAAACACCTCTGACCTGATTCACAAGGCAAAATGTACACTTTTATGTGTTTACAATTTTTTCCAACTCACAATGTCATTTTGGGGGAAATATTGTTTCAACTGCTTTTCTTTTTATGTGCGGAGCCTCTGCCATGAGTGTGAAGACTTCACAGTCATAAAGATACTACTCGTAAAAGTCCTTTGCGAATTGCAAAGAATCATAAACTTACACAAAAGTATGAGTTTGCTTTTGTGTATTTTGTTGCCACACTACTATTTATTGGTACCCACAATATGATTCATCCTCATGCTATTGATTCTTTCATTGTGCCAGAATAAACACCATTACTGTATCAACATATATTTCATAAGTGAGCATCAAGATGCTCTATTGCTGTGCCTTTTGTCATATCTTAGTGCCACAATACATCTTATTTGTGGGCCTTAATATTGACATGTTTTACTCCAAGATACACAATTACAGTAATAGCCTATTGCATATTTTGCTTCAAATATTTAGCATCACAATCTGGAAAGGACAGACCTGTTTACTGAGCATCAGATTATTTCACGGTCACAGGCTCCTCAATTTGGCATTTGGTATGTTGGATAGAAGGCTTCGTTGCTTTGTAAGGAATCAAATGTGGATTAATAAATCAAGTGAAAAATAATTGCGTCTGAAGGGGAAGAGGCAGGGGATAGGGTATGGGATAACAGAAGGGAAAATGAGGATGAGGGGAATGAAAGAAATTGCAAGGAGTGGATAATGGAAGGGACAAGAATAATAGATGTTACAGTCAAAGTGTGAAATCCCGCATTCTATAGAATGCCTACGTAATGTATAGAACGCATGAAAATCGAACGTCAAAGTATGAAATGATTGATATTTTATACATTGCCTAGGCATTGTATACTTTGTCTGCCGGCAAAGTATATAATAAACCTAATCCCAGAGACAGCACAAGTTATCAGCAAGCGAGGGGCAGAGACAGCACAGGTTATCAGCAAGCGAGGGACAGAGACAGCACAAGTTGCCAGCAAGCAAGGGGCAGAGACAGCACAAGCAACCAGGCAAAGAGCAGGTGGCAGCCGTGCAGTGGTGTGGGGAGCGACCTGCCTGCAAGCCGGGTCAGAGATCGTGTATATCATTTGGCTGAGGTTCCACGGACGCTCTGCCATCATCCTTTCTCGTGGTTCTTGTATCACCATGTCAGAAGGGAGAGCAGGGCCAAGACAGGAATCACGCCATGCTGACATACAACAACGGTTCTGCGATGAATTATCACAAGTAAGAGCCAATGCTGCTAATAACAGTGTTTTCCTAACCGAAACCAGTTACCAAAAGTAAGTGGACAATGTGAAAAAGGCTAAGACGACCATTAAGAAGGAACCACGGGACTATTGGCTGGTGAAACACTATGACGTAATGATGGTCGAGAATACAACTAAGTTGATCTATCCTGTTAAAGAAGGTACGAGTGCTATTCAGTTTTACGTTGCTGACTCCGAGGTATTTGACGTACTCCATAAGGCCCATTTGCTGTTGGTCATGGAGGACGAGACAGAATGTTGAAAGAACTTTCACCCAAGTATAAGAACATTACCCGTCATGATATTGAGCTGTACATTCACCTTTGTTAGCCTTGCAAGAAGAAGCAAAAAGATCTTAAAAAAGGGGTTGTGGTCAAGCCAATGTTTTTTTCTGAATTCAACTCCCGTTGTCACGTCGATCTCATCGATTTTCAGTCTCATCCTGACAGAGAGTACAAGTTTATAATGGTGTGCCAAGATCATCTCACTAAGTTTGTAGTTCTCAGGGCTCTGAAATCAAAGAGAGCGGAAGAAGTAACCTACAAGCTCATCGACATATTTATGTTGCTTGGTGCTCCAATGATTCTACAATCCAATAACAGCAGGGAATTTGCAAACAATGTGGTAAGCAACCTAAAGGAGTATTGGCCCACCTTGAAGATCCTCCATGGTAAGCCGCGCCACTCACAAAGTCAGGGGAGCATCGAAAGAGCTAATCAGGACATTGAAAATATGCTGTGTGCTTGGATGCAAGATGAAAAAACTCGCTGCTGGAGTGAGGGATTGCGGTTCGTCCAATTTATGAACAACAGAGCTTTTCATTCTGGGATTAAGAGGTCACCATACGAAGCTCTGTTCGGCTGCAAAGCTAGAGTAGGTCTCTAGACGTCGTCCTGCCTGACGACGTTTTACAAGACGTAGAGACTGAGTAAGAGCTCGAAAAAATAATAGAGAGCACACAAACAACACAACAGCAGGAAGAAAGACAAGATGAATCAATGCAAGAGGCACAGCTCCCTGCAGAAGACATAGCTGAGAATGCAATCTATGATGGAGGAAACCAAAACAGTGATGAAGCCATGGTTATCGAAGAGCCTTCAATTTCCGTGGTCACCGAAAATCCTTCTTCTTCCGCTATCTGTTGCGTCTGCTTAAAAGAAACCAGCGGTGCTCATACATGTCAAAAGTGTGGCCAAACTGTTCATGCCATCTTTGGACATTCTCCTAAAGATGATGACGGCGACGAAGTAGAATTTTATGGGGTTAGCATTTTGTGCAATGTTTGCTTCAATATTGAGAAAGCTATCCAAAGTAAAATGGAATCAAAATCGAACCTTGAGATTCAGGCCAAAAAAATGAAAAGGGATTGTGACAAAACCATTCCTCTTGTGCCTTTGGGTGCCACTGTTCGAGTTCCGATTCCCGACATCGACAAAGGGCGGGGTGACTCACGCAATCTCTTGGCAGTTGTTATGAATGTGTTGGAAGATGGCTTTTACCGACTTGGAAGTGCACAAGGAATGTTGAAGCAACTCTACGCCAGATCACAATTCACTGTATGTCCAAAGAACTTAATGAGAATTGAAGACGTTCCTGACCACGAAATAGCTCTCCGATTTGCAGCTACTTCTCAGTCCACAGGAAGCGGACAAGGATTCATCAGGTGTATGAGCAAGAGGAAATGCCAAAATATGAGGTGCCTTTGTGTGAAAAAGAAAATTAAGTGCAATTCAAAATGTCACTCTAGCCTTCCCTGCTGCAACAAGTAGGTCATGCCAGTTCTGCTTTGTGTTTTACCGGTAAGAATATTCTGTTCGCATTCTGTAGGTCATGCCAGTTCTGCTTTGTGTTTTACCGGTAACAATATTCTGTTTGCATTCCTCTTTAAGTC
This sequence comes from Lissotriton vulgaris, assembly GCF_964263255.1. NCBI lineage: Eukaryota > Metazoa > Chordata > Amphibia > Caudata > Salamandridae > Lissotriton > Lissotriton vulgaris. The sequence continues at coordinate 1,714,854,673 of NC_141689.1, read as the reverse complement.
GTGAAATGTATGTACAAGATCAAAGTGCCAAAATATAAGGTCTTTTTGTGTGAAGAATGAAAGTGAGTACAATTCCATGTGTTACTCCGGCCTTTCTTAGTGTAACAAGTACTTCAATCTCAGTTCTGCTTTCATTGTTTTCCGGTAAGAATATCCTGTGCTTTATTTCGTAGTTTTGTTGTTTCAGTTTCAAATGTGTATTAATTAATAAAGGCTTCTCGTCTTAATAAAGGCTTCTCGCCCTTTTAACACTTTGCGTAAATAGTACTGGTCATTCTGTATAATGCCTAGGAATTGTATATAATGTCTAGGAAAAGTATGTAACATTTTCACAACAAAACGTATATTTCCTAGTTTGCCTCTAAACCATCAGGCATTCTATACATTACCTAGGCATTCTATACAATACTGGGATTTCACACTTTGCCAAATGCCTAGGAATCTCATCTTGTGGCCATTTAACACTTTGTGTAAATGATACTGGTCATTCTGTATAAGGCCTAGGAATTGTATAGAATGTCTAGGAAAAGTATGTAACATTTTCACACAAACATATATTTCATAGTTTGCCAAAAACCATCAGGCATTCTGTACATTACCTAGTCATTTTATACAATACCGGGATTTCACACTTTGACTGTAACAGACACATCAACAAAAGAATAGTGCTAGTGCCATTATTGGTGTGCTGTTAGTGGCTCCATCATTTTCCAGCCCTATCTACCTTTTATGTACAGTAAATTGCAAAACTAAAGAACTTCACTCTGGCCAGCAGATTGGCTAATATTTATACTAGGCATGTGCATTGCTTCTGGGTGGAGGTTGACTGACAATTCTCCCTCCTTCTAGATGCAGATTTGCAGAGTACATATAAAAAGTGTGCTGTTGTTTATATTTGAAGGGCAGTGTATGATCACTCATTGTAGCAGTTCCTGTCTGACGCTGTGATGAAGATGCTGATTGCAGCACGCTGAGGCCGCTGAGGAGAGCTGAGGACGAGCAAATGCCACCTCAGGTGACACTGCAAACTGGAGAGTGGGTGATTGTGGGCATCATGGCCACTGAACTTTATTGTGGTGGCCTTAGATTGCAGCAGATCACCTACTTATTTGCGCGCCTGCCTTTATACACCAACCGTGGGCCTCAATTGCCTGTTGCTGAACTCCACCTAACATTGCAGCTGCAAACTGCTGTTTTTTCTGTCTTCCAAAGATTTAACAAGTCGGCAGTAAGTTGGCAATATGGAAGCATTTTAAAGGCATTTTGAAGGCCCTCAGATGGCAGGGCAGCAATTGGGAGGCAGCAGAAGGCAGGCTGAAGTGGCAGACCTCGAGATTGTCGCAGGGTGCAGAAAGTTCAGAGCTGAGAGCCGGCAGCAAATTTGTGGTGAACCGACTTGAAACTGCAGAGAGCCCACAGGAGGAATGACCAACATACGCACAGTGAGGGAACATGCATGCAAGCAAACAAATAAGCGACCAAGGGGCAAATCTTCTCTGCAGGAGCCTTTTTACCTCTCTAGTGTCCTGTCTACATGCCTCCTGCCCTTGCCCCGATTCTGTCCTATTTGGCCAGATACTTTTCATCACACACTTCATCACATGACCCTCTATTAAAGTATCCTGGCATGGCCTAGTCCCCTTGCACTTCCCGGGTGCCCTCAGAACATCGAGTATAGTGGCTACCATTAGCCCCCATGGAGCATGCACCCACAGACCTCGCAAAAGCAGCTCAGCTAGACTGGGTGCTGCTTTCAGAATCCAGGTGAGCCCTACTTGCCCTGTATTTTTGCCACCCTCCCCTTAAGTCAGCAAGCCTGCATGCCAGCACACCCGCCCCTCCACGTTTAAGGGCCAATAAGTAATTATCGGAATTTACCCCCAGTAGCCCTCCATGACACCTGAGGGTGCATTGGGGCCAGTCTATTGAAAGAAATCGCCGACAGGTGCAAGCAACAAGACCTGTGGGGGCCCCAATAGGTAACAATTAGCTAGGCCTGGCATCTGCTCCAACCACCCCCCCTGACAGCAACAACAACCCTGCAATAAACCTTCTTGAAGCTCAGACATGGACGTTCGCTGATCCATCCATCCTCAATGTGCTCAGAAGGAAACCTTCCCTCTGCTCCACCTCTGCCACTGAGGGTAAAGCCATCTCTACTCCAGCCACCGCAACAAACACTCTGAGCTCTGTACAGGTGCACTCCCCACAAAATCACACCCTGAGGCTCCACCAAAAGTTCTTCCAAACCACCCCAAGTTTAGGGGTCTTACTGGCATCGCAACAACAACTGGCTACTCAGAAGGCACTGAAGTGACACACTCCATGCTTGGTCCAAGTACGGGAACAACTGGCTGGCTAGCCCACCCCAACCCCATCAGGTCCAAAGTGAATCGAAGATCACATTTGTGTCCTGGGGGCAGATGTATTCCTGAGCAAGGCAAAACTAGCCTACAGCAAGTCTCCAACCTCTCAAATTTTCAAGCACTGGAGCACCTGACCCCAGAGTCAAAACACCTCTCATATGCAGAGTGTGCAAGAAAGCCCTCGAAAAAAGCAAACCCTGCTTGTGACTGGTTTTACTGCCAAAACATTGACACAGATTAACTCATAGCCTACTTCCAACAAAATCTTGAGTCTAAAATAGAAAGAACACTTCACCACAAAGCTTATTTTAATGCTGGAAGCATCAATGGAATCACTCCCAGAACCACAAGTCTCCAATAGTTTTGAGGAACTGCACTCAACAGCCATAAATGCAGCACAAAACTGCATGGCGAGAGAATTGTTATGACAGTCCACACAAATAGAGTTACAAATAGATCTTTTGCAATCAATTGTGCAATGTCTGGTGAATTTAAGCACCAAGGTCGTCTCCATTGAAGGTAAAATTTAAGGCTACCTGGACACTAAGATGTGCTCCTGTTCATGTGCAGCTATAATCGACAGGTGGTCAACACTTTCTGAGATCCTCGGTGAGATTGTTATCACAATAGGAGAAAAGATGACACTTTTGCACCTTTAAGTTTAAAAAGCCCACAGCAAACTTGACAAGGACCGTGCAATAGGAGAGGGGACACTCATTAAGCTCAATTATAAACTTAAGTGACAGTACCGAACCCATTCAGAGTCCCTGTGACCTCGTTGTATGGTCTGAATTACCATCCTCCCTAACAGGGACCAGTAACCCGCTCTAAAGTCAAGCCTAAAGAGAATAACATTAATGAGGCGCCACCCAGCCCCAATACATCTGGGGCATCTCTGTTCAGGCGGGCCAAGAAAAACCTGAGAAAGCAGCACAAAAAAGCCAAATCAAAAAGAGCGCTGCTGTAGCCCTCGATCTTGAACTGCCGCACACTGAGAGCTGATGACCATGTACCTTAATACCCAATTTCTACCTCCAAACTCGGCGCTAACAGACATTCAACATGTGTTGGCACTGCTTTTGAGCCTAAAATCCCTATCCCCTTCACGAACAAACAGAAAGTCCAGGAACTCCATGTGTGCATGCATAGTCCCCTTTGCCCAACAGTCAACCCCTCGTCATAGCAAATCCGGATATTATCCTGAATGGAAATCACATGATAGATCCACCCGGCTTCGGCTCTGTTTTGCAAATAGCTGGGTCTGAACTGAGGTGGCGAAGTGAGTTAAAGAATGATGATGGATTCAACCCAGATCTGTGACTGGGGGTGGGTGTCTGAAAAGTTCCAGAGCTCCGTCCATCGTCTCCTTGTGTTTGCTTTGTGCACCCTAAATTTGAAGGGTATGCCCAGACCAGGGTCTGCTTATCAAAAGCTTAAAGCTTAATTCCCAAGCCCTATGTTTGCTGGTAATTAACTGCTACCGTAACCTTGCACAGCACCATAAGAAAGAGGCTCTGGATTGTTCAGAAAGTGTGATTGAAGACTTGCTGACAACATACAAGTCCCATCAAGCAATTATAGTTTAGGACTTCAACATCAGGGACTTGGGCAAGCCTTTCAAACCCTCTAGGCTTTCAGTTATGACTGAACCCCTACAAGCTCTCCTCCATAATTACAACATTGGTTAATCTCAAACACTAAAAGAAGTTAGCTCTCTCCTCTGGCACAGTAACCACACTTTCAGGGCCACATCTAATATTGACTCCATCTCTGTCAGCGAGAGGCTAGCTCCCATGATCCAAGACTTCAAAGTCGATGACAGGGACTAAAGCGACCACACATCCCCGCATGCAACTTTGCATTTAGCCTTTACTGACACAGTCAACACCTTTGCTTGGGGATCCAACAGGGAAACAAATCTACAAGGTCCTCCACAGAGTCAAATGGTCAACCAAACTGGGAGACACATTTCTAGCCTGTACTGAGAAAAGACAGTCAGACCATAAGCCATCCAGCTCAACAACAGCACCAGAGCATTGGGATGACCTCATAGTGGATGTTCAACAGGTGCTGGGAAATGAACATCGGAAATCCCTGAGCTCTTCAATCTCAACACACATCTGCTGTCATTCCAAGGAGCTACCTGCCTGCAAACCCACTCTTTGTAGGGTCCTGCAGTGAGGAAAAGAGGTAGCAAAATAGTAGACAGACAATCCATTACAGCTCTCAGTAGAATGTATGGAAGCACAAAAGGAAGAACATCAAAGCAGAGTGACTCAGAATTTTCCACCTACTAATAGAAAAAGAATCACTACTGTCTCTGGTGGCACAAAAACCGCCTCAGCAATCCAGGGCAGACTGAAGAGAATGATGTGGCAGAAAGGGACTGAATCAGTTATGTTGAACAGTTATGCACCACTGACTTGGTGGTGGCAGCAGCTTCTTCTTCACTCCACCCTGCTTTAGATCCTTGGATCCTATATGGCACACCAATTGTAGGTGGTGCTGTAATAGCTGCTATTACAAAAATGACCCAGGACAGACTGGGGTTGCTGCTTCTGTGTTTACAATTGCACAAGACAATTGTGTTACAACTTTAATGGCACCCTTTAATCACAATTTTGCCACTGCAATGGCACCGTTATCCTGGACGGGCTCAATCCTCTTCCCCATTCAAAAAAGGGAGTCTGCCCCAACTTGGCAAATTAGCAGCTTGTTGCTCTTCTCGATCTTGAAGCTAAAGCCATTCCTGCATCCTTTTGAAGGACTTGGAAACATGGACAACGGAAAAAGAATCCTCCTACTCTTCCAATCTGGATTGAGGCCCAACTGTTCAGCAATGGACAACATCACTGTGTTGGTGCAATTATCCACACAAGTCATTAGGAAGATGCAAACCCCAATTCTGCTGTTGCGTCGATTTTAGTGCTACCTTTGACAGAGTAGATCGGGGCAGGTTATGGGGGAAGCTTACAGCGTGGGGGATCCCACCCGTGCTCTTCAAGGCAATCATATTCTTATATCAGGGGACATGGGTGTGGGAAAGCAAACCCCACCACAGTTCAATATGGTACACTTATTGTAAGAGTTGCAGTAATAGCTACTATTAAGAAAATGAGGAATAATTGGGATCCAGGACAGAATAGGATTGCTGCTTCCATGTTTAAAATGGCACACGATTATTGGGTTACAACTTTAATGGCACTCTTTAATCAAACTTTATTGGGTTCCAACTCTAATGGCACTCTTTAATCAAACTTTCAACACTGTAATGGCACCATTATCCTCGAGGGGCTCAATCCTCTTCCCCATTCATAAAAAGGGAGTCTGCCCCAACCTAGCAAATAAGCAGCTCGTTGCTCTTTTGGATCTTGAAGCCAAAGCCATTCCTGCATCCTTTTGAAGGAACTGTAAACATGGACAGTGGAAGAAGAATCCTCCCACTCTTCCTATCTGGATTTAGGCAGGACTGTTCAACAATGGACAACATAACAGTGTTGGGGCATTTATCCACACAAGTTGTTAGGAAGATGCAACCCCCGTTCTGCTGTTTCATCGATTATAGTTCTACCTTGGAGGGAGTGGATTGGGGCAGGCTATAGGGGAAGCTTCCAGTTTCAGGATCTCACCCTTGCTCTTCAAGGCAATCATATTTTTATATCAAGGGACATGGGTGTTTTCGGAAAAACAAACCCCACCACAGCCACCGCCAGAGCGACCACAAACAATGGGCTTAAACAGGGCTGTGTATTGGTCCCCCTCCTCTTTAACCTATACTGCAGACCTGGGAGCAGCCCTGGAAGGCGCCAGTTTAATTACACCAATTACGGGTAGACTGCTTCTTCCCATTTTGCAGTATGCAAATGACACTGCAATGTTGGACCACCCAGTGCTGGTTTGCAGTGAGCCTTCAATGCACTACACAGCTACATTCAAGAGTACAAACTGTAGGTGAATCAGAGTAAAACCAAGGTCGTCAATTTCAGCAGGTATCCCATAAAAACAAATCCACTGGCAGCTGTGATACCTAAAAATAATGTCAGCCATGGCTGCTAACTCCCTTGGAGCCTGGTTCTCAGAAGGGGCCAAACCGGCCGTTCAACTAAGGCCCCTCAGATCTAAGTCTACCAATGTCATCCATGCACTGAAACAGTTAATCAATAGCCTACAAAGCTCAACAGCTCAGCTCATGTTAACAGTCTTGAGAGGAAAACTGATTGTGGCTCTCAACTACGGCCACCTGACCTTTCCTGGTGCCCTTGATATGTAATGTATGGACTCCCAGATTAAGGCATATAAGAAAGTCCTGCTTGCTTCTCGGCAAGCCAAAAGAATGAGGCAGAGACTGGAGTTGGGTCTTGGGAACCCAGACTTTATGTTTCAGTGGGACCTAATAAAAAACGATTTCAGGGCCCTGCAGGCCCCAGAGTCCTGTCTCAAACAGCGCCTGAAAAAAATATTTGTAGAGGAGGGCTCTCCTTGACAAATGTGGTTAGCAACGGCAACTAGCATTTTGACGATCAGGGCAGGCAGCCTGCATGTCAAAAAAATTCAATTTTCAGCCTGGAAAAAAACTGTGGACAGGCAGGTGATAATAACTTCGTTTGAGCTGGACATCAAATCACTTTGCGCCAGCATGACTACCAAGACATTGGATGCATCTTATATCCGTGGAAAGGCTCAGTCCTATTTTAAACATTCACTTTCAGCCCAGGCTCGCAGGAAAATCCTGCTTATGAGGCTCATCTCCCTGCTAGTCTCAGACTTTAATCCTATCTAGGATGCAATCTCACACAGGCTATCCAACTGCCGCAAAGAATCCTGACTTCACCTGCTGGATTGCTGCCCCAAACTGGCAGGTGAGCGACGCCTCTTGCTTCTCCCTCTGTTTCTGTCCAAATGTGTCAAGGCACTGCAGGGAGGCCACGGATCTGTGCTTCTCTAAAAATACACCAAGTACCCTAGCCAGACTGAGGAAATGTATGAAATTGATTTGACTTTTACTCACTGAAAATGCCACAGGAATACATTAGCTCCTGGCTGCTCACCACATGCTCAGTATTTAGCTTTCAGGGGAACAGTCAACCAGCATTGACAACTTTAAGGGCTATATGCAAAGCTCCCAATGGCCATGCAGCCCAAGCTCTGCAGGTTGCCAGCCTAGCCCCTACCAGTCTCTGGCACCATCTTCATGTTCCTCACCTAGTGGGGGCCGGGGCACCTACCCAGTCTAGATTACAACATCCTGATGTGCCCATTTGTTAAGCAGCCTGAGCCCTAACTTTGTCTCCCTTCCAGTGTGCTGCATTGTCTGTGCCTGTGCATTATACAGGAAACTTCCAAGGCCTGTGAAGCATCAAGGGCAACCAAAGAAATATCATTGGAGTGAAGGAGTCACTCCCCTGAATTTACAGACACTTAGTCTACCGGTCTGCAGAGCCCAAGCTCCTCTGGACTCTGTGGGCTCTGTGAGACAGGTGGTAGTTTTCCTTATCTCCCGAGGCCTGTTCTACCCTTCTAACAAGTGCGAGGCCAGTAGTCCTTGTGGGGGTTGCACCAACCGCATCCAACTTGTAGTTGCAAAGGCTTGTTGGTCTCTTTGCAAGCAAATTTCTGGGCTACAGGTAGCCCCAACCTCGAGCTTCTCCTCTGACCAGACTCTTCAGCCACACTGCATCTTGTGCATCATGGCTTGCATCTTTGTTGAGCTGCTTGAGGCCCTCTCGTGAGCCAGTGCCTCCGGCCTGTGGGTCCATTTGAGGGTCACCTTTGTTTTCTTCAGGCCCGATTCCTCGGGGCCTGCCCTGACTCTCCTGCTTGTGGTGAGTCTCCTGGATCTTGCTGGTCCTCACCATGTACTTTGTTGACTCCCTGTGTCTGCTGCATTTGCCAAGGCTTGTTTGTGCTTCAGACAGACACTGACCCCTCAGCACTCGACATCCTTTGTTGGACAGCGTGTATTCAGCTCCTGGTTGTCCTCAGCATTGCACGGTTCCTACAGCTGCAGAGTCAAGGTCCTCGTCATCTTCCCTGAATCACCCGATATCAGTGGGCATTCATATACCAAGCTCCTCGTCACTCCTAAGTGACCCAGACTCTGTCCCCTCTGCTATCAGGTACTTTTCTGCAAGAATCCATGTTCTGATTCCCACGGACACTTTCTCCTTTTTCAGCAGCAGCACTTTCCTGAAGTCCTCCATTGGGTTCGACAGCGGTTTCCGACACCACTTCACCCCGTTGCACCTAGCTTGCCTGGTATAGGTAACGTGGGTACTAGGGTATCCACGGATGAGGTGGCTCTCCAACATTCTGTCTTCCACAGGGTCTCTTCAGGGACCACTGGGAAGGGTCCTCATCTTTAAAAACCCAACCTCAACATATATGTAGAGTTGTCGGAACCCGCAGTCATGTTCCCACACTGCCCTTGTCCTCCTTGGGGGTCTCTATTTACTTACCTTGGGTGGTTCCTTGGGTCCCCAGCAATTCTACATCCTATTGACATTGTCCTGACTCGAGTCGTGGTTCTTATACCACTTTCTTAGTATATGATTTGGTCCCCCCGGGACCCACTGTGCATTAGTGCTATTTACTGGGATTTCTTTGCTGAAGTATTGTGTGCTTTCTGTCTATCTCCCTGTGGGAGGTACTGTAACATACTAGAATGTGTTATATAATAAATATATATTTTTATTAATACTTTGTGTGGTTCTTTTTCATTTAATCTGTACTATGAGATTGCATTCTAGTAAAACAAGCTGCTTTACACTACTTCAAGACTAAGCCTGATGGCTGCTCTCCACACCTACCACTTAGAGAGCTTTCTGTGGTTGTCTAAGACCTCTTAAATCACCATAAGGGTTTTCTTGACTGATGCAAGGTGTCCACTTACATTAGTGGACATCATATACCAGGCCAGCTTCCCACATAGGATTAAGTTATTACTCTCCTTGTACTTGGTGTATCCTGTTCAGTATTGTCCCCATCAAAAGAAGGGTTACTGCGAAGGGTTACTGCATCATGATCGCTTTCTGTTCTTTTTTTTTTAAATCAGACAGTTTGGGACATAATTAAAGGTTCATAAAAAAGTATTTGAAATGGCTGCTACAGAGTTCCCTTTTGAACGTAGAGGCGGATCTGAATACAAGCGCCTATTACATGCCCAAATGTCATGGGAGAGTATTGCATCCAGCACCTGTTACGCCATCTTTGATAGGTGTCTAACTAGGGGTTAGTAAATGACTGGGATGCCCCACTAGCCATCCTCCTCTCTGCTGGTGTCTTCAGTGAGTGAAGAGGTTTGAAAACGTTAATTGAAGTTGCTTCCCATTATGATGGATTTATTTTTCTTGGCTGACTTTAAGAGTTGGTTTAGGCACACCTTTACACCATGGTATGTGTGTTGTACAGCACCCATGCAAAGTAAGAACAGACTGGACACTAGAACACCTTTTTCCTTCTTTGAGCCTGCAATGATCAAGACTATATTTGGATGCAAAGCTCTATCTGCATATGTTAGCAGATATCAAAAAACATGGCTGGTAACATGAACACCCATGTACCACCCATGGGACTACCTCTTGGTGCAAAGCACTTCTTTGCGATACTTTAGGCAACTTTATATGTACTTGAAAGTAATTCCTAAATCAATACTTTGCACTGGTTTGCAACACGTTTGATGACTTTGCGTCGGTACAACTTGTTGATATATTTGTTCCTTGATTCCATGCTTTTGCCCTCTAAAGGAAAACATTTGTAAGTCCAAGAAGAAAAGTAAAAGGACTTCTTCTCTGGTACTGAATTGTTTCCCAGTTTAAACAGAATTCCCATACCCCAGGGACTGCAATTAAAAAATAAATTTCCCTACTTTCAGTCATATCTGTCATATTTTTTTTTTACCACTGGTCTTGCTGGCTTTCTACCAGGCAGAGGCAGCTGTTTATTCCTTCGATCTTTCACAAACTTCTCCTAGGAAAAGAAGTTCCACAGAAGGCACATATCTCTCAGAGATATCCCAGGCTCTTGTATGCCTTGTGAGTCAAAAAGGCAGCTTTTTGACTCTTAAAGAAATATTTTTGCAGCACAGATCCAAGATGAAGCAGCAATTACTCTTCTCCTCCTTTCTGAAATTCTTCCACTGAGGAATTCTTTTGTACTTTTTTGTACTTCATAGTACTAGCATTTCTGTAGCTTGTAGTGTGGTAGAAGAACTATTTTTAAACCAATTATCGAACGTAAATCACTTCAGAATGTCTGATCCAATCTATGTTTCCTAGTGCAGGTCTAGGGCAATGAAAACCCACAGTGCTTTGTACTATGGTTTTACAAACTGGCAGGAATGGCCATGATCTAGATTTCCCTCTTTTCTTCTATTAACTATTCCTAAAGCCAACCTCTTCCAGCCTTTTATGATCACATCAGAAACACCTCCCTTCTAGGAACATATACTTTCTTTATTTGGGGAGAATGAAGTCCATGAGATCTCTGTCCTTCAAAGAAGCTAGTTTTTAGCAACTTTGCAGGATGGATGGAGTTCAAAACAGAAAGGCAAGTGGGGCATTTATTTGTGATCAGAGGGATTGGAGAAACTCTTCTGGTAATGGAGTAGGTATGAAACAAACAAGTTAGCTTGTGAATTGCAGTGACGTCATCTACAGTAAGGGGATGTACACCCCTAATAAGAATTGATTTCTGATAGGACAAGCTTATAAAAGTGTGCTCTGCGCCACCAAAATATGGTAAATAAGTCCTGTAGGATTCATCCCTTTTGATGTTCTTTTTAAATTTGAATGACTTCACAACTGAGCATCTAGTCATCTAGATAGCTGTTACTTCAAAATGTGTTGAAAATGCACGCTTCGAATTTCTATTGGTAGTGTAACTCGACTTTCAAGATGCTGTCACTTTAAGTTCCGATCATAGGGCACACTTGGCACTCCATTTAAGAACATAGAGGAAGATTCCAAAACATTTTGTGCTGGGTTAGCATCACAAAAGTGACACTAAACCGCATAAAATGTTTGTTTCCTGATTCACGTTCCAGTGCAAAACTTATTTTACACCGGGGAGTACCCAAAAGTAACGCAAAGCAGCATGAAAAGCGACGTTCATTACTTTGCATCAAGGAGATGTTGCATTGGTGGTACATGGGCATTCGCATGCAACCACCCATCATTGTTGCGCTAAACCCTATTTACTAACATTAGTAGACAGGATTTAGTGCTAAATAATGAATGCTGCTGAAAAGCAGGCGTTAAAAGAAGAAATATTTTCATTTCTCCTTTCTTTTACTACTTTGCATCTGTTCTGCACTGTACAGCACGCGTAAAACGTAGGAAAAGGTTTTTCACTTGTGTAACCCTAGTATTTTGTACAGGAAGGTTATCCTTCCTGTACAAAACTTATGGTAGACTCAGGGACGCAACCTACCACTATGACAATAAGATGTACGTCAGGTGCACAGCAGCTGAAATCAGCACCAGCACTAGGGAGAGGGAAGGGGAGGGCCATATCTCTGTGATTATTGTGCTCTACTGCTATCTCTCTGCAACGTAACACAGTGCAGCATTTTTGCCTGCTGCACTGTGTTCCATGACACCTTCGAGAATCTAAGATATAGTGTTATTCCCTTTGATTTGATTTAATGCAGGAAAGATTCAAGCACACTTGAAAGACTCATTGGGACTTAATAACAACCTTGAATTGACAATAGTAACTGCTGTATTTTAAATAATTTGTACTGTTATATGGCATTTTAAATAATTTGTACTGCTATATGGCGTTTTATATTTTTGTAAAGATTTTAATGAATCATATACAAATAAATATATTACTTACTTACTTACTTACCTTTGATTCTCTCTTTACTTATTTTGCTCTTTATTTTGCCACTCCTACTGGCAGGAGTGTTCACAACAGAGATCAAGCATGAGTCTCACTATACTTGTTCCAACGTGTACTTGACCAAAGGTGGCTCAGGAATGCTACTGAGCTGCTGAACAGAGGAACAGCTTCAACTAGTTGCTTTTGCCTTCAGCGACCATCTGGGAAGCATGGACGAACTGGTGAATGAGTTTGCAACACTATGCAACAGTATAGGATGCCTCAGAAACCATCTAATGCACCTGCACATTGATGACTCCATCCATCCTGTTGGATTGAAGCATCGGAACGTGGCAATCAATCTCCAGAGGCAGAATTACAGAAGTTAGAACAGGAGAACATTATCAAGAAGGTTGATGGCCCTGCACCCTGGGTATCCCTGATTGTGGTCACACGAAGACCCAAGCAGCCGGGAGAAGTCAGAATCTGTGTTGACATGTGTCTACCCAATCTGGCCACTCAACATGAGCAACACCTGATGTCCACTGTTGATGACATTCCAGATGAGGTTAGTGGCTCAAGGTGATTTTCTAAGATGGATCTCTAGGCAGGTTATCGTCAGTTACTGCTCGCACCGGAATCAAAAGCAATTGCCACATTCTCCACCCATCTGGGTCTTGGAGTATGAAGTGCAGCAGACGTTTTTCAGGACACTGTTGGAGGGGTATTGGCTGGCCTTGCAGGTGTCAATGACATTCTGGTACACTCCCCTACACTGGAGGACCACTCGGACCATCTGCAAGCAACATTCCAAAGACAAAAGGACATCGGTCTCACACTTCACAAAAAGAAATGTTCCTTCCCTCAGACGGAAATAACGTTCTTTGGATACTGATTCCCAGAGGAGGGAGTCATGCCAGATCCCACAAAATGCCATGACATCCAAACAGCTCCAGCGCCCACTAGTGTCACCACCAGAGTCACCAGTGTGCACAGTTTCTTAGGGATAGTTACATACTGTGGAGGGATCAGATAAAACCTAACTGCCCTCACCGCCTCCCTGACGGAACTGACGAAATCCAATACTGCATGAAGCTGGAGTCCCGTTCAAGAAGAAGCATTTCAGATGACCAAGCAGGCTTTATCTGCAGATAGTACATTGGCCTATTTTGATCCCATTTATGAGTCAGAGCTGTCTGTAGGTGCGAGCCGCATTGGTCTCGGTGCTGTACTGTTGCAGAAGCAAGCTAATGATGAGTGGGCTCCAGTAGCATATGCAAGTCTTGCTTGGACAGATACGAAACTATGTTACTCTCAGATTAAAAACAAGGCCATTACGGTACACTGGGGCTGTCACAATTTCCACCTATACCTTTACTGTCAACCATTCACTGTTCAGAGGGACCACAAGCAGCTGGTTCCTCTCTTCACTGGATCCTCCTGCGCAGTTGATCCAGACATTTGCCCATTTCACTAGAAGACATCGTTTATGCTACACCCAGTGATTAATGCCTCTAGTTGGTCATCTCTGCATTGGCTTCAGGACACTGGCACACCAACTCAAAGAGTCTATTGTTGCATGAAGGAAGCAAGGATGACACTGGTGTTGTTACACAATGTTCGGCTGGAACTAGCGGTGTCCTCAGATTGAAGCTTGATTAGGGGCTCCCACTTGGGGATTCTGAGAGCATTGCAACAACAAGTGGTTGACCTCACCCACATGGCTCATTGAGTGATCATCAGAACCAAATCCAGATTGAGGTGCAAGGTCTGGTGTCCTAGTCAAGATGATCTAGTTGAACGGACTGTACAAGAATGCCCGCTGTGTCTGGCTGCTAGTTCTACTGAACCATCGGCACCCATTATTACATAGCCCATTCCCCCTTTTCCGTGGCACGGGCCAGTGCTGATTTTGGAAGTTTCCTGGATGCCAGGCACGTGATAGTCATGGACAATTTCACAAAGTATGCAGAGGTTGAGATTGTCGAGTCAACAACAGCCAGCCCGACGATACAGAGATTGGAAAAGGTCATGGTCACTCATGGTTCATTGGGCCAACTCCAAACTCACAATGGCCCTCTGTTCTCCAGTCAAGAATTTGCTGAGTATTTGCAATCACTGGGTATTTGTCATCATAAAAGCACATCCTGCTGGCCCTAAGCTAATGGAGAGGCATAATGGTTCATGTGGATATTGAATAAAGTGCGTCGGATCACCCTAACCAATAGAAAGAATATGGAGTGTGCTCGCTACTCTTTTCTGAAGGAATGCCATCTCACGCTACAAGCCACAACTAAGGTGAGTCCCAGTGCTCTCTGCATGAATCGAACTGTGAGTGACGGCATTATAAAGGTCGTGGACCCTTCAATGCTGAGGAATCGAATAGCTGAAGGACTATATCAAAGCTGGGCACAGAACAATCAAGTCTCCCAAGCAAACATGCCAAGAGGCAAGTCCTACAGGTTGGTGATCAAGTACAATTCACAAAATGGCATCCACATAGCAAATTCTTTCTAACATCCGAGGTTGACCCTTGGAAAGTAACCGCTGTAAAAGGGACTATCGTAATTCCCAGAAGCAAGGTAAGATGGTCACGAGAAACATTGTATTTTTCTTTTTATTTAACTATCTTTTTTGTATTCGTTTTAAGCTGAACAAGAAAGCAACAAAATAGCAGAGACAGTGGGACCTACTACATTGCTTACCAAGCAAAAAAATATGAGAGCACAGTTAGTCACAGAGTAAAACATAACACACTTAATCAAAAAGAGACCGATTGGCTAAAAAGAATAATGCATTGTCCTCCTGTACTCAGAAAAGAAGGGACACATTCATGTACTAGATAATCATAAGTAGATGGAGGAGAGCACCGTGAAAAAAAGATGAAATGAAATAGAAAAGTGACTAAACAGGTACTTCCTGTCGAGCAGCTCCATTTGCCAACAAGCCCTGGATGGGGTTCCAAATCCGACTGCGCTTTAAATTTTTGAGGATCGTATTCAATTATTAAAAACATATTGTTTTTCAAATTCTACAAATGACCTGCCAACTGGCAGGATAATCACTCGCAGTTGGCACAAGCAGAGGTGAGGGGATACAATGAGGAGCGCCAGAGGCGCAACCAGAGCCAAATTTCGGGTGGCAGGGGGGGTTGGGGGGACTGAGAAAAAATGCCGGGGGTCTAAGTCTTCAAGCAATAGGCACAGTGGAGCTGCAGGGGCTCTAAGAAGGGGGAAAAACAACAAAGCCTCATTAACAAGCAAATGGTCTTATAAAGACCTGTGAAGTACTGGGGTGCGGCTCTGTGTGCCCCTGGAAAGCTGTCGCAGCCCTTGGCTGCCACACACCACGAGGGGGCTGAAGCCCTTTGAGCCCAATGCGAGTTGCACACCTGAAGAACGCCATGATTTCGCAGCGTTACATCTTCCAAAAGTTCTTTCTATGTTAGTACTGACAAATATGTGTAATGTTTTTAACATCTTGTATGAATAATACATTTTTGTTTGTCTTCGTGTCAAGGTACAATGCAATGTACCTTGTATTATATTTGTATTTCAGACGCACTTTGAATCAATAATTGTATTTGTCCAATATAATTCAAGATACTATTATATTTTTTGAATGCTACAAATATTGCATTGGTATGAAAAAAAAAAACTGTTGTATTTTGTACAAGCTAATCGCCGACTCTTTGTTAGTGGATTCTTTCGTTTGTATTCTCAAGTCGTTTTCGGTTACTTTTCATGGCTTTTGGTATTCTTTGTGTATCCACAAAATATGGTTCCCTTTAGTTTTTCTTAATTTTCTCATTATGACTTCATCTCTTGGGTCTAAAATAAATTGGATCACTCCATTGTTTTTGTAATATACAGTTTCCTTCTGAAAACAATGATTTGGATCCTTGAAAAAAACAAATGACTAATGTTTTTGTTCTTTGTTCCTTTTGTCATTCTTTTCTGTAACCTCTTTTCTCTTTCCGTCTTTTCTTTCACTTGCTCCTACGTGTTTTATCACAATGCCCTGCACATTAACACCATGGGTCTCATTTATGAGAAATGACGCATCGCTGCATGAAAGCAGCGATGCGTCACTTCTCAGTGCGCACTCCTTGCGACATTCCTAATGCGTCATATTTAATGTATGACGCATCATGTCGCAAGGAGTTACAGATACGTTAGTATTTCTGACGTATCTGTATGGCGCAAAAGTGACGCATTGCTGAAGCGTGTCACAAAAGTGACGCAACTCCAGCAATGCGTCCTTTAACATGGGGCAAGCCCCATGTGAAAGGGCCTGCGTCAGTCTTACGCCTGCTGTCAGGCAGGCGCAAGATTTTGACGCAACGGCGTCCTAAAAGTGACGCATTGAAATCTAATAGATTTCACTGCGTCACTTCTACAATCCTTCCTTGCGTCAATACGCCCCACTTGCATACATTGTACCTGGCACAGGTATAATGTTGCGCAGGGGTTTACAAAGTGGCGCAACTACCTAGATGCGTCACTTTGTGAATATGGCGCAACAAGGCACATTTTTTACACCACTGGTGCGTCACAAAAAGTGACGCACCGGCGGCGTAAAAGTGTCGCATAGCCACATAAATGAGCCCCCTTGTATTCTTCTAATAATATTGCATTGGTCATTGAAAAAATGGCCCACATAAAGCCACTTGTGTCGGGAAACGTTTTTGCCTATGGTGTTTATTCTCCTAAAAAATAAAACTAGCTTTTTGAAGATTCCAAATACTTGTCTGAGGAACCTTATTGACTTACTAGAAGACTTTAAGCCCAGTCCATTTTAACAGCTCCATGATGTGTATTATAGCAGCCATTACATTGAGCATTATAAAAAGGGTTTCACTGATTTCAGTCCGAGAGTGATGGTGTTAGGTGTTAAAACCGTAGTGTGGGAACCTGACCATTAGAAGAGTACTTACATCTGAATCTACACCTAGAACCCTGGCAGGCGCGAGGGAGCTTTGTTGGAGCACAGGACTTTAATAAATATTTGGTTTACTCTTCAGAATTTGTGTCTCAGCCTGCCTGAAATTGATGTCCCTGATCTTACTGGCCCTAAGGATACATATCTTTTCTATGAGTAAAGAATTATGTAGAAGCTGCAAATCAACATTCAATTTACATACCATGGTTTAAAATCAATTATTTGGAGTCAATGATGTTATTTTGGTATGAGTTTAAAGGGTTTTATTGATCTCTTTTAATACATAATGATTTATTAGTCATCAATAAGTAATCAATTAATCATTAATGCAATACAGCCTAAATTCGTAACGGCATTCCATATAAGTAGAGTCCCTATTCTAAATATTTAGACGAGAAAAGTATCTTGAACCCATAAAGAGTTCAAAATCAAGAGGTGAAAGCATAGGTTTTAAGCAATGCAATTAGTACTTCTCATGAGGAGAAATTCAGATGTTCAGTGGAGTCTCAGGAAATATAGCATAAATCTGGCAAGGGAAAAGAATAAAGGTGTTCTCAGAGCACAGAGAGTCTGAGAAGTTATTTATTTATTTTTTTAAATATTTTTATTGCATTTTTTTCCCCCTTTTACTTGCAAGCAAGTCAATAAACAATGACATTCTGTTTACATTTACCACATTCATAAAAGAAATAATGTTAGCATATATTGCAAAGAATAAGTTATACAGGCATTGAAATTAATGATAAACGATTATGGCAATGTGAAATAAACTAGCCAGTATTTCCCTCTTTCCACCTAGTTATAGGTTCCCAGATTTGCCTACCCAATTTCCTTCCTTTTTTCCCTTTTTAGCATAAATTGCCATCTCTAAGTTATAAGTCGCCAATAACTTAGCTAACCATTGATGATAGGTCGGAGGTAGGGAGTCAAGCCATGCTGAAGCTATGCACAGCCTCAGCACTGCCATGGCAACAAAAATAAAATACCCATCTATCATCTGTCTATCATCATTATTCACACCAAGGAGTATTATCGCAGGTGATAAAGTAATCTCTATTCCTAGTGATCTATGAAAAAACACCTCGATTTTTTGTGTTGTTTGCAGATGAGTACATGTTGCAAAAAGGTTAACTATATTGGCATCTAAGCTTGCACATCTTGGACAATTAATTCCTGTTGTTCCCCCCCACTGTGCAATTCTTGCAGGTGTGTAGTATTTTCGGTACAGAGTTTTGTAGTGTTGTGCCTAAAGAGCCGCTGAACACAAAATACTCTGTCCCATATCCAATGAAAGGTAAAAACACTCTTTCCCTATATCTAGTCTTTGCACCCATCTATCGGCCCCCTTTTCCAAATCATCGTGTTTAGATTCTATCAGTTCGGAATAGAACCTTTTAATCGTGCAATCTGAACCATCCTGTAAAATCTCCATAATTGAATTTTTTTCAAATCCTGCCGTCCCTCCCCTTTTTGTTGCCATGAAACTTCTCACTTGTAAATACTTAAAAAATTGCCTTGACTCTAATCTGTACTTTGTCTGAACCTCCGAAAACTGCATAAGTCCCTGCATACCCATAATATCACCAATCTTCGTTGTCCCCTGCCTCCCCCATTCTTTAAACACAGAGTCAGAAAAAATATCCTGTGGGAAAGCAGGATTATCACTCATTCTAGTATACGCATTATACCTTCCAGGGCCAAATTTTTTCGTAAAAGCCTTCCAAATACTGAATACTGCAGAAATCGTCTTAAATCGGGTCCTTTTAAAATAACTCGAGTCCACATGCTTCAAGCACACATTCTCTGCTTCTACCCCCAGTACTAATCCATATATTGCCAAGGTGCCAAACACATCCTGGCCTTCTGCTTCTGCACCCCCCAATAAGCCTACCATATACTGTAGAGCATCAGCCCAGTAATAAAGTTTTAGATCCGGCAGCGCCCACCCTCCCCTATCTCTAGGTAGCGCCATAAATCTCAACGCTCTCCTCGTCTTATCCTTGGCCCAGACAAATCTATTAATCATATTCTCTAAAATTTTAAACCACTTAGCTTCAAAGAGTAGCGGAATTGCCCTAAAGATATATAAAAACTTAGGGAGGATCATCATCTTTACAATATTTGTACGCCCCATTATAGAAAGATGCAAGTTCTGAAGCCTATCTAAATCTTTCTTCACTTTAGTGATTATTGGAGTTATATTTACTTCGACTAAGGTGTCTAAGTCAGAGGTGATGGTTACCCCTAAATATACTCCTGACTGCACTACACGATAATCGGAGCAATCCACCTGGCGATTCTTTATTATTTGTGTCTTAGAGGTATTCAGCGCATACCCTGAGATCTGCCCGAATTTCACAGCCTCGATCTCGACCTCTGCGGGGTTTGGTGTTATAACCGCCACGTCATCGGCATATGCAAGTAGCTTGCATTGGCCCATACGTGTGGTCAGTGGAGTTATTCTTTCATTCATCTCCATTCTGCGAATCAATGGATCCATATACATCGCAAATAGCAACGGGGAACACGGGCACCCCTGCCTTGTTCCCTGCTTTATGTTTACTGGGAGAGTAGATCCTGCATTTATGCAAATAGAATCTACTGGAGCTATATATAAAGCTTGCAGCGCTTTAACATAACCCTCCCTAAACCCAGCTCTCCTTAAAATATGCCAGAGGTAATCCCAGGAGACCCGATCAAAGGCCTTTTCTGCATCTAATAACATTACTGCCATCGGGTCTTCTGAGATTTCTCCTGCGTCAAATAACATAATGACCTTCCGGATATGATGGGTAGTACCCCTCCCGGGGATGAAGCCATGCTGATTATCGCTCACCAGAGTGTGGATTATGCTGGCAAATCTTAATGCCAATACTTTAGAATAAATCTTCGTTTCGGCATTCATTAAAGTAATTGGCCTATATGAGCCAGGATCAGTAGGCAGCTTCCCCTTTTTTAAGAATATAACAATATCCTCCCCTCCCCAGGATCCTGGAGTCCCCTGCCTTCGCCTGTTGTATTGTATTCACAATATCCTTACTAAGTACATTCCAGAAAACCTTATAAAATTCTAATGGAATTTGATCTGGTCCAGCTGCCTAGCAGAGGAAAGATTCAGTGTGGCTGCTTTAATTTCTTCTATATCTAGGGCTACTTCTAGTATTTCAGCTTCTTCCTCATTTAGCGTTGTCACCAGTATCTCTTGCAAGTATGCACTTATTGCCTCGGAATCTTTGCCTTGCTGCTCATCATATAAAGTAGCTTAAAAATGCCTAAATACTTAGCGTATCCCCTCTGAATCTATATGGAGTGTACCCATGATGTCCCTAATTTCCTTAACTTCCCCTGTAGCTACCTTCTGCCTGGTACGAATGGCAAGTGTGCGTCCCATTAAGCTCATAACATCTCTCCCTGTTTGCCAAAAAGATCTTTGCAGCCTTGTTTGCAACGTCCTCTTCTGCCTCCATTTTTGCCTTTGCAACCTTAATAAGGACCTGTTAAAGCAGCGCCCCTGACAACACACATTGTGACAGTTCTTCTTCAGCATCCAAAGCTGCCTTAGTTAATTCCGCATTCCTTAGCCGCTCTTGTTTCCTTTTGAAAGTGCTGTAGCTAAGGGTCTCCCCCGTACGTCCGACTTAAAGGCATCCCAAACAATGCCTACAGCCCCACTACCCCTGTTAATCTCAAAGAAAGTTTTAATCCACTGTACCATATGCTGTATGTACTGTTCATCACTTAGTAGCCCTCTTTCAAATGTCCATACCTCCATGTCTCCTCACCATTGTTGCTGCATTTAAATTCAAAATCAGCGGATTGTGGTCAGAGAATACCCGAGGGAGCCTTTCAATTTTTAAATTAGGGAGCAACGAATTGGACATATAGAAATAATCAAGCCTTACACAGATCCTGTGTGGGGCTGAGTAATATGTGAACCCCTTATCCCCTGGTTTTAAACTCTCTCATACATCTGTCAGCACATTATTTCTTGCAAGTCTAAGTAGCGCTTGACATACCCTTTTTTTCCTACCTTGATATTCCCCATATATTCCTGGTCCTAAACCATTTGCTCCATTGATATTACAATCCCCGGCCAGGATGGTACGGGGGGCCCAAGTGGCTAATTCTATATCCAAAAATTCAAAAATCTCTGGATCGTCCTCAGTAGATCCATAAATTACCCCTAGGGTGATCCAATCCCCATTAAGAAAACACTCAACCAATGCCCACCTACCCCACTGATCTTCCAGTTTTTTTCTTATTATTACCTCCTTATTTTTAGATAAAATAGCCACTCCTCTATTTCTGGCCCCCTGTTTAGAATATGCTAATACATGAAATCCTAACTGATCCAAAAGATAGCCTTGTGTCCCCATAATATGCGTTTCCTGTAATAACACAGCATCTACGTTCATCGTTTTTAATGCTACAGAGACCGTCTGTCTCTTCTGATGATCATTTAGACCACAAACATTCCACGTGACTAAACGGGTACCCATTAAACTACATCCCATGATTGTCCAAACCAGAACGCCATAATACATTTTTTATCATTTTTACATTTGCCTGTTTCCTTACTTATTTTATTCATAAGTGGTTTCATACCAACTGTGCACACCCAATCATCTACCCTTCCTATTGCACCGATATGCTTTGTCAATGTGCCGCGCCCTGTGCCCCTTTCCTCCCACAACCCCCCCTGAGTTCCCTCCCTTATGAGCCCCCCCTTACTTGCAAATAGGCCAATCCTGACCTATGCATGACAGCCGAGGCCCCAGGTTGCACCCCGCTCCATATTTATTTTTACCCTGCTGCTAATGCCCAGAAGTTATCCTTGTTTATTATTGTTGTGATTTGCAGTTTATCTGCCTTACATCTACCATCCGGCTTCCCTGGCCATGGGTTTCCTTCAAGAAAGTAAGATATTCTTGGGCCTTAACTGCAGAGTAAAATACCTTAAATTGACCATTTGCCCCTACCTTGAGGCGGCATGGAAACATCAAATAGGCTTCAAACCCTAAGTTTTGGAACAGTGTTATTAACTGCGTCATCCGCCACCTTCTTTCAACGGTGGCGGGACAAAAGTCAGGCTGAGCAAAAAAGGTTATATCTTTGTATGTGTGTTTAGCCTCAGGCTTAGCTTTACTCATGATCTCCTCTCTTAGTAAGAAATTCCCTACGTTCACCAGTATTGCCCTTGGTTTCTCTGCCATATGTCCCTTCCTCTGAATCAAAGGAAACCGGTGGGCACGTTGTATTTCATTTTCCCAATCCCGCTTAACTATTTCAGGGAATCCCCCTTTAAGCAAATCAACCACAAACGCACGGACATCTTGTCCTTCTTTCCCCTCTACCACACCCAAGAGTCTTATGTTATTGCGTCTTTGCCTGTTCTCAAAATCTTCGAGTTTCCATAAGACGTCCAATGTTGTTTTTTCCTAATCATGCCTAACCTCGTGCCACTTAGCAACTTCATCTTCCAGCTTCCCAGTTCTTTCTTCAACCTCCGTAACCCTTCCTGCTATGTCTGCGTACAGCTTGTTGACTTATTCGCCTGTCTAGCTCTGCGGCTTTCAATCCTGGCTTCACTTAGCATCTGTTTTAGTGTTGTAAATAAGAGTTCAAAACTGGAAGTCTGTGCTTGAGGCTGTAGATGAGACTGCTGCACATGTAACAAGCTATTTCCTACCCCCTCCTGATATAGCTGAAAAGTAGCGGAATAATCCCAGTCCAGTTTCTTTGCTACCTCAGGCTGTGAAGGGCTTAGTGCCTGTTTTGCCCTATTGCGTGATCTATTCTTAGCACTCTTTGATTTTCTTCGAGCACAGGCCCTGTTTACCGTGTTCTCATCTACCTCTGAGGTATCTGACCCCAAATCTGAGTCCTCTATATAGCTTTCTGATGTTGATGTGTGCAAGCCTGTATCTGAGCCCGAGTCTAAGCCTAATGCATCCTCTTCCTCTTCCCCCTCCTCATTGTTTACTGAAAAAAAGCAGTCATCACTCGGAGATCCAGGATTCAAAGAGTTAATATTCGGTCCTTGCGTAATAGTCCCACTGATAGCAAGCGATTCGCTAATGTTGTTCAGTAATACAGATTGTCTCAAGGTATTGGGCTCCCCTCCTATATCCCGTTCAGTTACCATGTTACCATATGTCTCCGGCAATTGAGCCATGCATCTTACATCAGTGCCATAGAGCGTGGGGCTATAATTTCTCCCACTGTCCAAGCGATCGACAGCCACAGCCCCAGATTCCTTGCCGCCACAATCCCTCTGGCCAGCGTTTACACATACAGGAGCAGATAGCAGCCTCCCCGAGCCTGATCTGCTGTTCCCCCCTACCTGCATATTCTTAGAGGGTTGCCAAGCCTGCCGGTCCCGCTATTCTTCCTGTAGCGTACTCTGATGCAAAGGCGTCGCACAGTTCTCCCTCTGTGAAGCTGTAGCAGCGGCACCCAAGTCAGCCTCTGAGTTCGGCCCTTCGACAACCTCCTCGGCGTCCTGCATCTCTACCTGCAGCTCCGAGCTCCCGATAGGCACCTCTCCCTCTCCCTACCCTGCCGGGGCTATCTCACAGGGGAATACCAGGACGGGTTCCCTAAGCAAGCGCCGGGACACCCACTGCGGGTAGCTGTGCGCTATATAAGCTCAAATACATTTACATTTACATGCGCGTGCCTCTGGCTGCTTCAGAGGTAGATGACTGAAGGTTCTGCAGATTCGACGTCAGCGTCGGCATCGGCGTTGAAGCAAAGGATTCCAGCAAGGTAGGCTGGCGCAGGGTCGTTTCCTTCCCTGCATCTTCATCCCCTTGTCGCCCCTTAGTTCCTCTTTTTCCAGGGAGCAACCTTTCTTTGTCCTTCTCTTTCTCTTTTCTCTCTTTTTTTTTCTCTGCACTCTTGATTATTTTGCCACCTTCTGCCGCTTTCTCCGGTGCCCTCCGTGTCTGGGCCTTAGACAAGGCTTTTGTCCTTAGATTGGCCGCTGGCACACCTGGGTCACTGGATGCCGCTTTTTCGTTTTCTTTCTCCTGTTTTTCTAATTACTCCTTCTGATCCTTTGGTGCCTTCTGATTTTTCGGTGCCATGGTTTGTCTCAAGCTTCTCAAGCCAAGATGACAGTATTGCCTAGCTATCTCCACAATCGAGGTAGCCGACTGTGACCGCAGGTTTGCTTGTCTAGTTTCAAATGCAGAAATCCACGGCATTAACCGCTGGGCGCAGTTAATGAACAAAATCATCCTTGGATATTTCCATGATAGAATTGCTTAATCTCCCAAAAAGCCTGGTAGCAGCCATCGTCCATAATCAGCAATCAGGAATAGTCAGCAGTAGTCATCGGAGAGAGGGGAAAGTGCGACTGCTCCCTACGACCTGAAGGCGGCCATCTTGCCTACCATTCTATGAGTCTCAGAAGTTTATCGAGTGTGTAGAAGGGGAAATCTTCCAAAGAAACTCTTTTAAAGAAGCTCTATCTAGTCAAGGAACACACACTAATGTAACATTTTTGTTAGACCTGGCATCCTTAGAGTGGTCTTCCACCAATCTTTTCACCTTTTACTTACTGTTTTGCTGATTTTTTCTGTTGGCCTTAGGACTCTGAGCACCTTACCACTGCTAACAAGTGCTAAAGTGCATGTGCTTCTCCCCTAAACACAATGACATTAGTGTATACCTGATTGGCATATTTGCGGTATCTGTAAGTCCCTTGTTAAGGGATAACCATATAACCAGGGCCTGTCCTTCAAATGGTACTAGTGGGCAGTAGCACTGATTGTGTCACCCACAGAAGTAGCCTTTAAAACCTGTCTCAGACCTTTCACTCGAGTGCCTGTGTGTGCAGTTTACTGCTACATTGACTTGGCATTTAAAACTACTAGCCAAGCCTTAAACTCCCCTTTTATTACCTATCAGTCACCCCTAAGTCCTAAGTAACTTAAAAGTCAGGTTGCTATCTAAGTAAAATGTAGGACATGTACCTTTCTGTTTTGCATGTCCTGGTAGTAACAAACAACCTAGTTTGTTTTTTATTACTGTGAGTCCTACTCCTCTTATAGGCTAGCATTGGGAATTCCTTAATGCACATTAACACTTTAATTCTTAATCAGACAGAAGTTGTTTTTTCATTTTTTATATGTTTGGAATGGTAATGATAAATCCTGCTTAGTGGTGAAATTGTATTTAACATTACTGCTTTATAAATGCTGTTTTAATTAAGCACTTACTACTCTGTGCTCCTGACATTCTTTCCCTAATAAATGTTGTGGGTGGGAGAGTGCTACACTGTGCATTACCTCATCCAACACACAGGAGGGATAGGTTTGTCTGACTACTCAGCTACACACATCTGTATTCTGGTGACCTTGCATTGGCAGGATGGAAGGGAGGGGCTAACATTTAACTTGAATAAGCTGTGTCCTGTCCCCACACAAAGGACTGATCCCTCTCCACAGATAGCCTGGCAGACAGGACTAGGTTGAAAGGGATCCTTGTGCACTTCAAAGGCACTCTTGTGTATAAGTAGTGGGTCTCTGACCCTCCACAATCCAACACTACTGGACTTGTAACTAAAGCTCTGCCTATAGAACTGCTGTGATGCTTCAAGGAATCAACTGGACTGCTAAACTTGAAGGCCTGCTTATCTGTTGTTGCCCTGCTTGCTGACTCTCTCTGATTCTGCTGAAGGAGAGATGGACGCTGCCTTCACTCCAAGTGATCTCCAATGGCTTGTTATTTTTGCCTCCTGTTGCTTGAGATTCAGGGATATCAAAGTCTGTACCTCTGCTCTTGTGCCTGGCTCACTGGAAGGACCCAGATACTTGCAATATCGGCTTTAATCCACCGACCTGGTGGTGGGAGTAAAATTGACTCATCACATAGGAACCACAGCTTTGCTTCCAGAGATCGACACATGAGATAACTTATTGCTGCAGCTGTGGCTTGATGAGATCAATGCATACCTTGAATGCGTGGAACAATCTGGCACATAGCTCAACACCTCTCGACTCTGGCACCCATCTTTGGAACTGACGCATTGCCTTCACTGCGTGGAGTAGATAAACACATCTTGTTGCTTGCGACAGGACAGGTACTTTTTTCACTGGGGTCCTGTAGCCGGCTGGTGCTCCATCGTGGTTGGCCTGAACTTTGGCTTTGCTCAGGTCTGCAGTGTAGTTCTGATAGTACCCTTTAAAGCAGGACCAACATATACTGTTGGCTTGGTAGCAAACTGAGTCCGTACACCCGCGCTGAATATGTCAGCCTATGTTTTAGCATTAGCTAGCTCGCACTGCCACTAGAATCTCCTTTTATCGGAGAGATTCGTTTGTGCAACTTCAGAACATAATAACCAACAATATACTACTTTTCACCCAGTCATTCGTGCTTGCTTGATTTGCTCTCAGAGAGATACACAGAAGAAACAGTCAAGCGTGTTTACAATAAGAATTTATTGCACCGGAGTTCTTCTCATGTAAAAAAAAGTGTGCTGCTACAACTGTAATACAGTAGCAGAGATATAGAACCAGAAGTACAGTTAGTAGAAAGATATAGTATTGTATTTTACAATAGTCATGAACACACACATGAATATGAAATGCATTAATAAAATAAAGTGAGTACTCCTAAGATGCCTGTCTAGATGTACCTAAGTGTACCTAGCATGTGAGTAGGGGCGAAAGAGCCTAAGTCTAAAAGGCTAAGTCTAAAAGCCAAGAATCCCACGAGGATTTAGTCAAACCCCCATACCTAAATAGTGAGAGTGTGGGACTTTGTCCTGGACTTGAGCTTGACACCCTGCAAGGGATCGTCAGACCACTGCGAGCTGGAGCTGCAGCTTCTCTCGTCAGTGTGTCGGCCTTGAAGTCTCGGTTCCCTCCTACCTACTGATAGCAAGAGGTGCTGTATTTATACAGTCTTTGTGCATATGTTACCCATTGTTTAGTATGAAGATGATGTTGGGGATTAAACCTTGTGCATTGATGGGAGAGGTGAAGTGGACCTCCTGTAGAGTCTACTCATAAATTATTCATAAGTCCTAAGGATGACGTCTTAGCAATATCGATTGGGAACGCCACCCTCTGCTTGGAACTAGGTGAAAGGTTTAGTCCATACAAGGCAGTCTGTCCTTATTTGGAGTTATGTCCTTATAAGGTTTGTTCATATGAAATGACTGGGAGACGATGTAGGGAAAGTGTACGATATTCCCTAGACCCATATCAGGGTACCACTCTGCAATATAACAGGTCCAGCGTACCCTAGAGAAACATTTTAGCGATACGTGCTTCTAAGCGCTTTACTGCATTTAACCCCAGATGCATCAAGCACCCGCTCTGCGAAACCTAAATAGTGAAAAATACCGAATCGCTATTTAGAAATCGCAGAATGGGATGCATCACCAAAATCGGTAAATATCTGCTAATCTCAACTGCCCGCAATCGCCAAATGCGAATCCGCAAAAATCGCTACAAATTTGCAGATTCGGATGTTTCCAACCTCCAAATTGCGAATTTGCAATTACCGAAATCGCAATTAGCGATCTCGCAGATTGCGATATCGCAAAAACGTGAAGTCGCATCTTGAGCACAATGATGACATCACTACCAGGAAGTAGCCTGCTCCATGCATCATTTGGATCACAGAGCTGGATACACCCCCTTTTGTACTGCTTTTGGCCACCATAAGTGTGGCAGGGTATGCTCAGACGTGAGTCCCTTGCTCACTTTGCCACTGGATTCAAGCAAGCCGGGCTGAAGACGGCTGGAATGCCAGAAACCCGTCCTCGGAAGCTTGTTTCCGGTCCAGGGAAGACATGGCTTGGCAGTTCAGGCTGGACTGTTCCCATGAGGCACAGGGTCATACTGATTTGCATATAGCCATGTCTGAACTGGGGTGGCAGAGTGGGCTAAAGAACGGTGATGGATTAAACCCAGATCTTTTGACTGGGTGTGAGTGTTTGATTGATTCAGATGCTCCGTCCATCATTCACCACCCCCTTTTGTACCGGATGCAGGAGGAGGCAGAGCACTGAGCTCCAAGAGACACACCCTGCAGTTCCAATACAAGAGAGAAATAAATACCACAATGTCCCAGGAAGCTGCAGGACAAAGTGAAAAACCCAGGCAGCCCAAAAAAAAAATTCTGTGAAAAAGAACTGGAGTACCTGATAGAAGGAGTCAGCAGGGACCATGACCAACTGTTTGGGAAGCTGTCCCAGAAGGTGTTGAGGCTCCCAAGAGGCGCATCTGGGTGCGCATCAAGGCTAAGGTGAACGTGGTGGGAGTCACGCACCGGTCCATCAATGACCTAAAAAAGAGGTGGCACGACCTCAGAAGCCGTGCCAAGGAGCGCATGCAGAGAGACTGGGGGAGAGACTGGCTACGGGAGGAGGACACTCCACAGTCCCTGAGAACACACCCATGGAGGACCTAGTGGAGGACACCATCAATCCTGCAGCCTGCGGGGCGTCACTCAACTGGACACCTCCCGCGTCACACACCAATCTCAAGGTAAGAGCCATGCTACTGCAAACCCGTACCCTAACAATGCCCATGCCCCCAGTGCAAGCCATATTTGTAACCCCAGTAATCCAATCCCTGCTCCTCACAAACACCCACATGCATTTTGGGACCTGTAGTAGGTCAATGTGCCCTGATAGCCACAGACAGTCAGAATAGTCAAGTAAAACAGACTCCTAAAGCCAGTCAGGGACTGCAGGCATCAAGCAATAGCGAACCTGCATGCATGTTGCTACATCCCACGTGCCTGAATCATATAATTAATCATGCACTCATCCACATCACAGGTGCTGCTGATGCTGACACATCTGACAGTGAGATTCTCCACATTGCGGAGACACCTGATGAGATGGAGGTAAAGAGCCAGCACCTGGACCAGCACCTGCACCTGGACCTGCACCTGCACCAAGACACAGGGACACCCCTGCAGCTACATGTGGAGCACAACTTCTCCACTCGGCACGCATGGCTGTGGAGCAGATCCCACCCCCACTCAGGAGGCAGACACGATGCCCAGCAAGTGTGCAGGCCCACACCAGCAGCAGGTTGAGGCAGCAGCACTCTGTGCCCACCACAGCAGAAATGGAGCAACAGGCACACAACTTGGGCCTGGGCATTGAGGCTCGGATGCTTGCTGTGCACCGTAAACAGGTGCAGCACATGGCATCAATGCAGCTGCAGCTATATAAAACTGCACGCAACATTAGTCTCCTTACTGAGAGTGTGCAGGAACAGACCACAGCTGTGAAGGAGAGAAACCAGCTGATGGTAGTGCAGCAGGACATCACCCGCAGACACCACAGGCAGCTGCTCACACTGCTCTCAGCCTACACACGTTCAAACCACCTGATTGGGAAGGCCACTTCCCAGCTCTCGCGCAGATCATTGGCCATGCAGATCCAGATGGTCCAATGCTGAACTGACGTTGCAAAGGGCCCTGGAGCAGGTCACCACCACTGTGGAGAACCAATAGGCGGATGACCATGGCAATGCAAGGAGTGGATGATGCCAGCGAAGGGACATCTAGCCTCAGCAGCCTGTCTGTGCCGGTGCAATCAGAAAGGCGGCACAGTTCCCGGTCCCACACACACTGCATCACGACAAAACCAGCCCAACGTGGAGGGTGAGAGGCGACAGGGTGTGTCCGGTAGGAGGCGCTAGTTACTCGACATTTCCGGCAGTGCCGTGGTGAGGTAACCATGCACGCCTGCTCAGGTTACATGAGCCTATATGTCTGAATACAGTTGCACTATTGTTTGCAGATTAAAGCACATCGAGAGCTTGTGAATTAAACAAAAGCTTTATTTTGAAAACAAATTTTCCTCATGTCCATCATTCATGTGGCTTGCATGAGTGCAGTGTTGTGTGAGGGGTATGGGTGCACTAGAAATTGTTCTGTGTGATGTTGGTGCGGCGCCTGTGACCTTCAGCAGGATTCTCCCCGTGTGCATGATGCACATGTGCAGGTGGCAGATTGTCCCCCTCCGACTCACTACCAGACACCTCCACAGGTATTCTCCGCTTGGTGGCAATATTGTGAAGTATGGCACACACGGCCACGATGCGGCAGCAAATCTTAGGCTGGCATTTGAGGGCTGCCAGTCTTGTGGAGGATGCGGAATTGCACTCTTTAACATGCCAAATGTCCGCCCTAACACATTTCTGGTGTGTATATGCGCAGCATTGTACCCCCGTTCCTGTGGTGTTGCAGGGTTGAGGTATGGGGTGAGGAGGCATTCACGGAGGCTGTAGGTGCTGTCACCTGAATGGAGGAACAGAGGGTCAGTTCCTATTATGCACGGCAACATGGTCTTAACATACTGTATGTAGGCATGTGTACTTACCTAGGAGATGTCCCTCTCCAAATTCACCCCTGGCCAAGCTGGTGTGTATGCCGCTGTGCCAGAAGATAAACGAATCATGCATGCTTCCTGGGTATTGTGCCACAATGTCTGTAATGATGGTCTTCGCATTGCAGACCATCTGAATGTTGAGGGAGTGGTAGGATTTGCGGTTCCGGTACATGTATTCGGTCTCTGCGAGTGGACAGATGTGAATATGGGTGCAGTCAATGCAGCCAAACACATGGGGGAAATGGGCGGTGTTGTACAAGTCCAGTTTTGTTTGCATTAAGTCCTGTTGGGTTGTTGGGAACGTGATGTTGTGATTTATCCAGCTCACCATGGCGTCCAGGAAACTCTGTAGGCAGCGTGACAGTGTACTCTGGAATATGCCCCCTGCATATGCGACTATCCCCTGGAAGCTGCCGGAGGCCAGGAGGTGCATGCAGCACAGGACCTGGACATGGGTGGGCACGGCATTTGTCCTCCGTGTTCGGTGCTGCATCAGGGGGTCAAGGGCTCTGATGAGCTTCTTAATCATTGCCCCATTGAGCCTGTATTTGGAGTAGATCTCCTCTTCAATCTGTCCCAGGAGTGTAATCCGCAGCCGGAAGATGCACTCCTGGATCCTGCGTCGGTTCTTGGCTGCAGCCTGGAGCCTCAGCCACCTTGCCACGATGTACAGACCTGCCATTGTGACTTTTCTCATGCTCCTACTGAATCTCCTTAAGTGTGTTTGATTTACCCAACACCTGTTTCTTGTTTGCCATTTATTTATTTTTCTCCCCAATTGGACGTCATGGTTACCATATGGTTTGGCTCCTCCTTCAATTGCGACTCGCATTTATCGATTCATGGTATTTTCGCAATTTGCGAATGTTGATGAATGGGAATATTGATTTATTAACAATTTCGTCATTTGGTTGCGAATTCGCTATTGATCTTGTGAATTGTGTGGGTAATCGCTGTTAAGGAATCGCAATGGGGGTTTCCAAATGGTTTTGCGATTCTTTGTTTTGCGATTTAGCAATTTGCTGCTTTTGCACTTGATGCATTGCGGAATCGCTGTTTCGCAGCAATTGCGATCGGAATTTCACTTGAAGCATTTATGCTTTATTCCTTTAAAATGTAATGCCTTATCTTCTATATATATATATTTTTTTATAGATTTTGTCTTGTTTTGTTCAGAATATAAAAATCTATTCATCTAAACCAGTGTGGAATCTTTTTGTGTAGTATTCATTGTGTTACTATCTGTGTGTGTTGCACAAATACTTTGCACATTGCCTCTTTAGACAAGCCTGACTGCTCTGTGCCAGGCTACCAGAGGGTGAGCACAGGTTATTCTTTTGCGTGCATCTAGCTTACCTTTACTGGAGTAGAGGATCCTGCCTGGCCTGGGAGCATACCTCAGCCAAAAAGAGAAGCCCATTTCTAACAATTTGATATCTCAGCTAATACATTTGTTACACAGTCTTGTTTCTTTGTCCAATAGGATCGAAATGTTTTCATGGGAGCAGAAATCTTCCACCGTCTACTCTCTCTTGATTCAAAGACTTGCAGATATTAAGTGCAATATGTAACATTATTGACCACATTGTATAAGTTGGTGTTTGGTTCACACTCGCCTCTCTTCTAAAAAACAAAACAGTTCATGGGTAAGTTTTCAATTTCATAAATGAAATCATTTCTTTTTCTACCTTGCAAATCTTTTTGATAATGAAACATTCAACTAAGATTTAACTTCATTTTTATTGTATTTTATGAGTCACGTTTCTCTGGAAAGGTCAAAACTATGTTTTCTACTGGATTATTTAATTTCAACACATGTTATCATTAAACTCTTATTCACATTACCGAGACTGTTGACCTAAGGACACTAACAAAATGAAAAGTAAAACTAAAGCATTTCTAATGTGATATATGTAGCTATGGAAGCTTAGTGCTCCAATTTGCCTTTTTAAATGTGATTTCTGGTTTCAGGCCTACATGTTATTTCTACATGTTAATTGCACAAATGTGTCTATTTATTAAAAATGCCCTACCAGAGTGCTCATTAACATTATTATCCAGGAATACATAACGGTGTTTTTGAAGGTTGAGGAGACATTCACCCAGGTTAGTCCTCAACACAATTCATACTAGTGCTTGTTATATGAAAGCAATGGTAATTTGAATTTGAATTTGGTCTATGCAGCCTAAATAGGGCATGGTGTCAAATGATTAATAGCCCTCCCCAGCTGCACCTGACTGCCCCGCTCTCTCATGCATGAGTCATAAGACCTCTCTCTGTGCGACTCTGTCCCTGTGCACACCCTGGCTCCCCCCCTTCCCTTCTCCCTCACACGGGCAAGTCATAAACCTTCTTCTTCTGCAAGACCCTGTCCTTGGGAGTCACGGCCGCGCCTGACCAACACCTCTCTTCCTTTTGTGAATAACCCCTCTGTTGGTAAACCCTCCCTCCGCGATTGACTGTCCACACATGTCCGAGGTCATCGCCTAAGCCAGAAGATACTATTTACTGCCCCTTATTGTATGGAGCCACTCCTCTTCAAAGGACCCACTATTGATCCTGGCCTCCCCACCCCCTGGGCTACGATCAGGCGCACATATCCTAAAAATCGGCGGAACACTCAGCTGCGTGATTACCCTCCCCTCTTATCAGCAGGTCAAGGGTCTCTATTGTGAATATATGTGGGGTAGGATTGACACGAGGATTATGGGGATGTCTTTTCCTTGTATCACAATGTCGTGATTGTAATGCAAAGTGTTTTGTAAGGTATAAAAGACGATGTCTCAGCTCACTTGTTAGAGCACCTCCCGAAAGGCACTGTGTTTCGTGTCCGAAATGACAGGCTCTCCTCATGAGTAATAAATCCTGTTCTTGTGACTCCTGCTTCTAGCGCCCGTCTCTTTATTTGGTAACTATTCAGAATGGGAACTAAGAGGCGACTTGCGCCAGCCGTCCGGGCATCGATAGTAGTCTGGGCTCCTGTTCCACAATTGGCGCCCAACGCGGGGTCCATCAGTGACATTAGGTCCAGTAAGAGAGATCCAGACGAAGAGGTGAACATCTAAATGATCGGAGTATACCTGCCTTGAGAGGGCCCTCGTCCGGCTGCCGATTGAATGAACTTCACCGATTCTGAACGGACCTCTCTCGAGTGGCCTACTGTCCTGACTGGAATCCCACAGGAATGCTGCATAGAGTAAGAGAACGATCGGGCGCTAGAAGGGGAAGACGAAGAACTATCCGCATGGTCCGGTCCGGGTAAGATTAAGTAGGGTGTTTTTACGCCTGATTGGTAGGGTGGTTTTATCCACCTGATTGATTGATTGATTGTATTGGAATCGGTATTTGAATACTGATATTGTTGTTATTGGTTCATTTAGCTTTGGATGCTAATATTGGTTCTCTTCTCGAGAACGAGACATTCTCTGTTTGCAAACAGCAGTGAATAGGAACGTTCGTCCCTCCTTGCAGATAGAGAAGGGTAGGTTATGCCCCTTTATGATTTCGTCAGGCCTACCTTTCTCCCCACTGATTGTTTGAAATCGATTAATAATCGATTATTGCTCTTTGAGATCTTCCCTGTCTACAAACAGAGACGAATAGAAATATTCTGTCTTCCTTTGCAGATAGCGAAGGGCAGGTAATGCAGACGTTTGTCCCCGTTGTAATCCGTCATGCCTGTTTTTCTCCCCACTGATTGATTGATTGACTGGACATTGTTGTCCAAGGAATTGTTTGTTTGAGGTATTTTCTGTTCGCAAACAACGTGGAATAGAAATATTCTGTCTAGTCTTTGCAAGTAGTCTTTGCAAGTAGTAAAGGGTAGGTTATGCCCCTTTATGATTCGTCAGTCCTACCCACTCCCCACTGATTGACTATTTATTTGGGGGGTAGCTCGCCTGGTCCGCCCAGGAGGCTACCCTAATGGAGGGACATATGCTCCCCACTCATTGGCCATTTATTGGAGGTAGGCCATCTGGTCCGTCCAGGAGGCTACCCTAGTAATTGGAGGTACATCATTTGGTCCGTCCAGGATGATACCCTAATGAAGGAATATATGTTCCCCTCTGATTGATAATCTAGTTCCACCCCGGACCATTTATTGGAGGTAACTCATCTGGTCCGTCCAGGAGTACCCCTAATGAAAAGGACACATAAAAAAATGAAGTGATCACCGTACCCTGTTAACAGAAACTTTAGCTCGAAACACGCTAAGGAAAAGAAGGAAAAATAAAAGGAAATCGGGCTAAGTCAGTAACCCCCTGATGAGCTTTCGACTTCACTAAAAATAAGAAACATTAGAAACAGTTCGTAATAAGAAATATAAAATGGCGAAAAGCTTGACAGCAAGACAGCCATGAGGTAGCTAGGTTCCGCTGCCTACTCCTGCCCCAAACATGTCTGCCTCATTGCTCACCACGCCCAAATAACGGTCACATGAAATAGATACAAA
Source organism: Lissotriton vulgaris (assembly GCF_964263255.1). Classification (NCBI taxonomy): domain Eukaryota; kingdom Metazoa; phylum Chordata; class Amphibia; order Caudata; family Salamandridae; genus Lissotriton; species Lissotriton vulgaris. The sequence goes on along the minus strand of NC_141689.1, from coordinate 1,714,819,724 downwards.
TCAATAGGTACCTACCCCCATTCCGGAAGCTCCCGAAGTGCAACAGGTCCGCGGTTACGCCCATCCGGAAGGCGAGGCCTCGATGCATGCAGGGCTCGGCTGGCCGCAGTCAGAAGGGGAGGCTGTGGGGCGGACGGCCCGAAAATCGTAATGATCTCTCCTTTTTCCCTCTTCTGCTGCCCTGCAGGCCACTGGGGGGATGTCTTGCCTCAGCCACCGACCCCCCCCCCCCCTCTCTCGCCTGATCCGGCTCTCATCGAAGGCCGAAGCCAAGGCGAGGACGGCGGCGCCTCTTTGCGCAATAATGGCTGCAACTGCACTCGGCCCGGGATAATTGCAGGTAGCCCCGCCACATGGCAACGCCTGAGAGTGACAGGTAGTCCCGCCACACGGCAACCCCTGGATAGTTGCAGGTAGTCCCGCCACATGACAAGGGGGGGATGTCTTGCTTCAGCCACCGACCCCCCCCCCATCTTCATTGCCTGGCACGGCTGTACCAAAGCGCTGGAGCCGAGGAACGGCGCGGGGTCGCTGAAAGGGGGAGGCGGCGCAAACGAGCCTCCCCCACCTCCCTCCAGGTGGAGGCTTCCAGCGACACCCCAACGCTCCTGCTTGAAGAAGGGGTCCATATCAAAAAGCGGGTTTCCTTGCCCGGGACGGGCACATGCCCTGTACTCCACGACCTTGAAGATTCTAAAAGAGCCGAGGGGGGCCGACCTCTCCACGAGGCACCCCCCGCCCCGTCCTCCGATGGAGCCACGAGACGTCGGCGCACTCCTGCCGGCGCCAGCCTCAGTTTGGAAATGACGAAAATCCTGCAAAGATACAGATTTGTTCAGTTCCGGTGGAACACCAGAATGACCCGGTAGGAAAAAATTGTTGCCTCCCTCCCCACTTTTTTACTGATGATCCATATTGCTAGTCTGTCACCCCATTACGAAAACTTTTTGAACTGCCAAAAGAGGTTCTGGTCCAACCACGAGTCATTGGAGACATTCTGACTATACTGGAACCTGCCTGACCTCGCCCAAAATGGCGCCGATACAAAATGAAACTTTCAAACTCCCTGTTCACCCGGATTGCTCAAACATTGATGCTCCGAGATATGTATGCAGTTTTGGACAATGAAAGTAGATAAGATGGATATTGATTATGTGCTTAGAAAAGAAAGCAATGTAAGATAGATATTGATTATGTGTTGGGACAATGAACTGATTTAGGGTGGGTACTAATTATGATTGGGAGCAATGAATTGGTGTAATATAGGCACTGAGTGAGCATTTGGATAATGAATTAATATTATTGAAAACTTGAATTTCTGACATGCATCATACTCGCCCTGTAGGAAAGTTTGATACGATTTTATTGCACTGCTGCACTCTATGAAATATATGATCACCGACTTCGTTCCTCTTAGGCATAGTTCCAGTCTGCTCCGTGGCCGGTCCACTGGATTGTAGGCCCGTATTTGTACACCAACATTTTTAATTAAAGGTATTTTGAAAAAGAAAGTATAATTGTAGCGGTTGCATTAATGAGTTTTGAATGTGCTACTACTGTCTCCAATATGAGCGAAGAATAAGCATGATTAAGGTTGCAGGTTAAAAAGGCCCGATATTTAGCAGCTACATTATGTGTCACAGGCAGCCGGAAAAGTGTTTTTAGACGCCCTTAAACCACACCACAGAAATACCACCTGACCACCACCCTTGCACACGACCTAAAAGGTCACGATCAAGTGATTCATGTAGATACGCAGACCATCGATGATTATCTATCTAACACTACGGGTCCCTCTGGGCTTAAACGCCGAGATGGTAGAGAATGCACTACGTGGAGATAGGTCGAGTATGTGGTAGGTAAAAACATTTTCGGACTACTGCATGCTGATGTGCTTTGAATGCTGCCCCCACCCCCTTCTTTCTCGTCCCTTCTGCAGGTCGCGTCGGAACGTCGGCTGAAGTATGGAAGAGCGATGATCGAACGACCGACGAAAAGGGAAGGAGGGGATCTGAGCATAGTACTTATGTTGAGGAGTTTTAAAAGACATAGACTTAGACATGACTGTTCCTCCTTAGAACGTAGCGACTGGGAGGATGGACTGACATAGAAATTTGACGGGTACTGTATGACGGAAATTGACTCGAATTAGCACGTTAGATAATGTAACTATGACGTTTAACTAGGTAGGGAAAGGACAAAGAAGAGTCCTGGGGTAAGGGTTACCCAGGCACCACCCGTCTGGGAAGTTAGAAATGTTATTGATGCTCGAAATGTACCACCTCCTTCTCACACTCTTATAGATATAACCAAGCTGTCCGACTGTTCTCCTGATCAATACCCTCTGTTGCCTCAGCCTGGAGAACTTCCCACCAAAAGAAGAAACTCAAAGGTGGTTTAAGATCCAACCGTGGGTAAATAGCCCGACCAGGTTAATTTCTGATCGGCTGACCGAGGTGTAAGTATTGGCAATTGAGAACGCTCGCAAAAATAGCAAGCAAGAGGAAAAAGGAGGGAAAGGTAAAAAGAGCTAAGCATATAGGTAAATAGGATATTAAAGATGCGCAACATACAGAAAAAGATCTTTATGGCCAATAACTGTTTTATGTTTTGTCGTGAATCTCTTATATATGTAATACATGTACTATCTTCCTTCGTCTGAGTTTGTGTGTATGTACTGTAGGGGTTTATGTCTTCCCTCTGTTTGCGTCTCTCCGTTACCTGACCCCCTGCTGTTCTGTGTTGTGAGCGCGCTAAATGACCTATTTTCGTACACGTCTCTCTCACTCTCTCTCTCTCCCCCCTTATCTATCTCTCTCTCTCTCTCTCTCTCTCTCTCTCTACATGTCATACGTGTACCGAATGGCTTGTTTAGGTTGCGGACGACTCTCACTCTCTACGAGAGTCCCCCTGCTCCATCTTCCTTCTTATGGTAAAATTGTGCCCCGCTGGCACCAGTCTGATTGGATACTTATTGAACGCGAAGGTGTTCAGCGAAATTGACAGAAACTAAAATGATTGTATCTCGCCATATTACTACCTCTCCTTTCTGCAAAATGAATGAACTCGAATTGGCTAAGAAAGAAAGGACAGGTAAGACGACTAAGGTCCCCCGATCTGGCCTTTTATAGGGGAACTATATCTCAATGGCACCCTATTTTTTGGCCATCAGAGACAAGCGCCAACGTCTAGATTGACCCCCAATGCCCAGATTGCCCCACCCCCTTTGCACCCAAACGCGAATGCCCGAAGCGTCCCCGCCCCACTTGATTGACCCCAGCTGCTGTCCCCGATATATACATGATGACCATGAGTAACTGTCATCCCTCGAGAAAAACTTGTTTTACCCTGACTCTCGATGATAGCGCCCCTGCCCTGTTTGAAAGGGTTAGCCAGCTTTTAAGGGAAATATTAGACTGTTAAGGCTCAGGTTTGAAAGACAAGTCTCCGCTGGAGGTTCCGAAATGTTGAATTTGATGAAATGCGCAGTTGATAGGAGTCTAATTTCTCTCTATTTTGTGTCATGAATAAACGATGAATAAGCTTGGCATGAACTCAGTAGGAATGCCGACATATGCACTGCTTGGTAATAAACTACTGACTGTGACCGATGAACATATCTCCCAAGTGCGTAGGATTGAGGGAGGAATTCACATGCATAAATGTCTTCTGCTGCCAGTTCTCTAAAGCTTGTTTTGTACCTATTCAAAGATTTACGATCACCGGAGGAGAAGGGTCGGACGTGATGTACAGCCTGGTTGCAGATCTTGAGACATATGTGACCACGACCAAAGGTGGAACTGCAGAGCAACAAGATGCGGGACGAGACAGCAATCTCAGATGTGGAAAATGAAACTTGACGGGCTGCCCTGAAGCCCTCCGTCTGTTAACCCACGTGTGCCTGAAGTCTCCGTCCCCCTTTTTTGGGCCCGATTGATGGGCCTGCCTGCTTGTTATCCTTTGCTCCCTTGGTCCCTTTGGTGTGTCCCAGGAAATCTGACCCCACTCCGCTCTCTCTCCCATCGACTATTGAACCACACACCCTCTTTTCCACGTGACTTTTTGACCCAGAAAGAAGAAACAGCATTTACGTGGAAAGGAGGTTTGCAAACGGAAGTAAACAGAAATATAGGTGCCGAGCATAAGACACCACTAAAAGGATTGGTTAGGGAACAGGACTGTGGTCTAACAGCAGAGGACAGACCGCACCTTGCAACGCGAAAGGTTAAATCCGAGCTGGACCTATAGCTCCACCGCCGGTGCTCAACAGCGCCAACTAAAGGACACGGACTAGAGCCTACCAGTGATGGCTCACTGCTAAAAAGAAACTGTGACGAGGAGATCTTGTGTATTGAACTGAATTCCGCCCTCAACTACTTGGTCAAAATGTTCATTGGTCACATTTTAAAGTCAGAAGCGTTTATGCTATTTAGTACGTTTGAATGTTAGGAACTCAACAAATGCAATTTCCTATGTGCTGCATTCTGCCAATCGCATCAACTGTCCATGATTATATGCCAAATGTTAGTATTGACAAATGCTAATTCTTCGACCGCACCTGTTTATATGTACCCCCATCAATTACGAAAATGAACTCTGCTATGTAAAAAGCGGCGAATGTGGAAAATTAGAAAAATTGATGTACATAAGCGGCGTTCATTTCCCTTTTCCCACTCCCCTCCCTGTAAGCACCATGAATACCGTAAAATATTGACCACATCACTCCGCCAGTAAAAGCCCGTGCCCATATGTACATGACAGCCATTTTAGGCACCATGGCCTTTTGCCCGCTCATTAGAATCACCGGCTTCCCTTCTACGCGTATTTGAACCCCCCCCCCCCCTCTCACATGCATAGACCATGAAACCCTCTCCCTCTGCGCGACCCTGCCCTGAAAGGCAACCCTCCTGCTTGACCCACGCAAACCCCCCATTCCCTCTTGAAGAGGCATCCTTCGCCTCAGCTGACATAGCCCTCCCCAGCTGCACCTGACTGCCCCCGCTCTCTCATGCATGAGTCATAAGACCTCTCTCTGTGCGACTCTGTCCCTGTGCACACCCTGGCTCCCCCCCTCCCCTTCTCCTTCACACGGGCAAGTCATAAACCTTCTTCTTCTGCAAGACCCTGTCCTTGGGAGTCACGGCCGCGCCTGACCAACACCTCCCTTCCTTTCGTGAATAACCCCTCTGTTGGAAAACCCTCCCTCTGCGATTGACTGTCCACACATGTCCGAGGTCATCGCCTAAGCCAGAAGATACTATTTACTGCCCCTTATTGTATGGAGCCACTCCTCTTCAAAGGACCCACTATTGATCCTGGCCTCCCCACCCCCTGGGCTACGATCAGGCGCACATATCCTAAAAATCGGCGGAACACTCAGCTGCGTGATTACCCTCCCCTCTTATCAGCAGGTCAAGGGTCTCTATTGTGAATATATGTGGGGTAGGATTGACACGAGGATTATGGGGATGTCTTTTCCTTGTATCACAATGTCGTGATTGTAATGCAAAGTGTTTTGTAAGGTATAAAAGACGATGTCTCAGCTCACTTGTTAGAGCACCTCCCGAAAGGCACTGTGTTTCGTGTCCGAAATGACAGGCTCTCCTCATGAGTAATAAATCCTGTTCTTGTGACTCCTGCTTCCAGCGCCCGTCTCTTTATTTGGTAACTATTCAGAATGGGAACTAAGAGGCGACTTGCGCCAGCCGTCCGGGCATCGATAGTAGTCTGGGCTCCTGTTCCACAAATCAGTACTGGCATGTTGGGTCACATGGAATGTGCTCAGCAGTCATGAGGCCCAGGGCTGTAGCACTGATTACATAATTATGTTGGATGAAATGGTACCAGGACTGCTGATAGCATATGCTCATGTTTTCAACTCCACTCCTTGGAAAATGCAATCCCATTGAGAACTAGTGGATTCCATGTGATGTGCTATGCACCCAATCTTATAACACAATCAGGTGCCAACACACTATGTTATGTGTATTTACACTCACATGTAAAATAGCTTATTGTTGTGGCAATGTGTACACTGTGGCATTTCATTTACTGGCATCACCTCTTACCGGTAACACTGTGAAGAAAGAGGTTGATGACAACAAGCAGCTGTCTAAGAGCCATGTTCCACCTCCTACCATAGGTACATGAAGGAGTTCGGCAGAAGAGGTAGGTATAGCTACACCTTTCACTGTTCAAACACCGCCAGCTTCTGTCACCTCTGTGGCCTCATGTATGGTTGCCAATGCCTCCACCACCAATGCTTCCAAATCTCTCTGCCTCCTAAGCCCTCTTTCAGCTACTGCCTCAGCACAGTATGATGCTTGTGGACGTAGCTTCAGAACTCAGAAGGATGAATGAAACTGGGCTGATTATCCAGTGTTCCAACCTATCATTAGATTGGTCATGGCCGTTTCCCAAAGGTAGCAAAAGTTGTGTGTCATGGTGACAAGACGGGTCTAACTACTTTCAAATTCAACATAGAGTGTAGCGAAGATGGCCAGGAAGAGAAATGATTTTAGTGAGTTGGTGGGTCTGCAGGGTCATATGGTAATGTCTGCACACCACATTGGTATTCAACAGAGGAGCAATATCAGACACGCTCACTGCTATTGCACATTTTGGTTGGAGTAACAATATGCCAGAACGAGGATCCATCATCACTAATTTCAAATGTGCCATTATGTAGACACTCTATAGACAGACACATGATATGTAGGGATTACAATGCAGAGTATACCAGCCAGCCACTTTCCATCTCAGACTATGGACAACCGGCGTCTTAGAAAGTCTTCCCTGTCAGGTCTCATGGGAGGCCTACCTGATCTGCTCAGTTGTCTTTGGTGGGATGATGCCCTTCAAAAAAGCACTTTGAAGACTAGAAGGGTCACATTGAAGTTCGGATTTGTGTGTGTTTTGACTTTGTTGTGTGTTAGTGTAGGACATATGTTAACACTATATCCATAACATTAGTAGGTGATGTTCAGAAAACAATACTACTTGAATAAGCCTGTGATTTATGTTGTTTCGTGTATTTTTGAGATGATATGTTTCATTGAACTTACCTGGAATATTAAAACATGTAAGTGTGTGTGGTTGTTATGGTCAATAAGACAGTGGCCAGGGAAATGCATCAGTTGTGATGAATAGGACTATAATTATAGACGGATCTATATGTTTGCAGTATATGAATACCAGGCTTTTGTGTTTTCAGATTCTTTGGAAATTACCCCCAAAAATGTATGTTGATGATTCCTTACCAATTTCTGTGGACTTCCATGGCTCGTTTACCTTCACTTAGAGACAGTGTAATAGAAAGCTTTTGATTTGGATTCACGTTCAGGATTACAAAGAGGTAGACATAAGCGTGTAAAGGACCTTAATTCTGCTTCCATGTTTGAACCTCATTAAAATGAAGGTGTTTAGACAAAACTTCCCCCTGCAATAAGACCCACCTTCTACTTAGCACATTCTGGTAGGAGCAAGGATATGGGTGTCTTGTGCTTTGGTGCAATTCTGCATTAGGGAGGCATGTTTGCTTGTGGGAAATAATTAGGGAAACCTCCAAAGCTCATTTGACTACTGGTTACTGGCCATCCAAGTGATCTAAGAAACTTCATGATCAAGCTATTTCCTGTAACCTCATAGTAAATATTACATCTGAGTTGTGGCAAATACATTGTTATCAGTCTGTTGTTAACATACGTGTTTAAAATGTATTTGGAAAAAAAACATTTTATGTACATGATTTATCATCTCCTGACCCTTTAGTTAATGTACCCCACGCTGCTTCAGAGCTCATTTTGTGCTACTTAATTGCCAGTACATATTATTAACCATCTTTCTTTTTACTTTATTTAATTTTACTTCCTTAAACATGCAGTTGTTCCCCGGTTGTGCATCTTTCAATCTAATCTTGTATTTCTCTCTTTGAAGTAGCGTCCCTACACTTTGAGAGGCTGTTGGCATTTTATGTATGTATACCAACCACCGTTACCTGGTTCAGGTGGATTCTCCCAAAATCTCACATAACTCGTGTTAGTTGCCAACCAAACGTAAAAAGGCTTTGTTGGATGTATTTGTTCTGCTGGCATGCACAACAACAAAGCTGAAGGTAGGCCTAAATACACCAAGGACTGCTCATGTATCTGATACCTGTGCAACAATCATGGCTGCCTGGGAGAGTATTTCTTATTTATTAGTGCGAAAAAACACTAAATTGCTTAATTCATCTGCACCACACGAATAATCTCAACCACTTGTGGAACAACAAGGCTTTATACTTTCTAAAATTCCACCAAGAAATCACCTGTACACCTGGCAAAATTATTTGCATGTTAATAAATTTAGGGCCAGATAAAGAAAGCCAAATTGCAATCGCAAACGCTGAAATGCGCAGAATTTCAGCGTTTGCGTTCGCAATTCAGCTGTGTGCAACGTAGGAAGGCAAATACCTACTCGCAAGCATTTAGAGAATCGCTATTTCCGATTCCCTAAATGCTGTGCTAGTAGGCATCGCAAATTGCTATTTTGGCTTAAAGAATCGCAAATTACCACCAACTTCAAGTTGGTGGTAATTTAATTAATTAATAAATTAATTGCAGGTTTATATAGCGCTAGGATCGACTCCCGGAGGAGTATCTCCGCGCTTCGACCGCTGCGAAACCCTTCCTGGTTTCCCTGAGAGATGGTCCCTTAGTGGGTATCTCCAGGGTGAGACCAGGCATCCCCGGCGGTCTGGTGGGGCCATTAGTGAAGATGAGGCAAGCTAATGCCCAGAGTTGCCGAGTGTGATCGCTGATCAGAGTGGGCACCGAGGCGAGAGAATTATCGAGTCCGCTGACCCTGGTCCAGAAACCTGCCGCGTCGGGAATCGAACCCTGGTCCCGGGCCGTCCTCTGCTCTCGGGTCTGCCGCCTCTAACCAGTGAGCCACACTACTTCATTCACTAATTTGTGATTTCCTTTCAAAAAAACTTTTTTGCCTTTTTCAAAGTGCCATGTGGCACACATACATGCCCTCAGGGCATGTATGCGCCTCACATGTGCACACATGCACATTTCAGGGGTACAACAGGGTGACCTTTGGGAACCCTTGCACCCTTGAAATTGAGCACACAATTTGCGAGTACCTATTGGGTACTCGCAAATTGCATGCACAATTCCCATTAATTCCTATGGGCCTCCTACATACATTCCATTTTGCGAGTCCTCAATAGCGATTTGATAAAAATCGCTATTAGGGACTTGCAAAACTGATTTTACATACATCTGGCCCACAGACTCTTGCCATGAATTCTAAATTCTCTCCCTTCTGCAGACAAAATTAGCTTTTTAGCAACTTATGTATATATTTTTCTCTGAACGTTTATATTCCTAACTATGCTATTAACTATTGCTCTCTTTTTTTGTTTACTGCAGTCAACCAAATAGATTAGTGCAGTAGTACAGCTACTATTTGTAATGAACATTTTGCCATTTTACAACAAAACATTTTGCAAGCTGGCTACCCTAAAATTACTAGCATGGCATTATATTGCCTGCCAGGGGGGTTGGTTATATATACAAACAATTTGACATTCGCCTCATGGTTTATGATGCGAACAAAACCCTTTCATTGCAATATTGGACATATATTACCAGGTTATGATATGTGTGTCCTCTAGAAAAGTAGTGTGACTAATTTAGAGATGATTAACTGTGAGGTGCCCCATATAGTGACAGTAATTGCTAAATAAAACGTTACAATATGATACAATCGAATACAATGTAATACAAAGGTGATTTTCTTTGTTATCTTGGGAAGTGAACATGCGAGTTTGTGTGGGTTTGCAGGTTTGCGTGTGTGTACAGCACGTGTGTTGTGTTAGATTGTGTATAAACACTTACCAGGCATATTACGTTCATATAATATTAACAAAGAAAACCATTCAATGCATCTTTTAGCAGACTTTCATTGCTGAATCGAAATACAGTAATGTGCTCAAATCTTCGTAATTGGAAAGTAGGTTGGCCACTGACTGTGCAGTCTACAAAAATAGAACGCTTTTATCTAAAATGCTGAGAATTAAAGTGTTCATGGGGGTGTGTGGCTAATTAAGCAGTGTTTAGAAACAAGCTCAGTCCAGGTAAGTGCTGTGCAACCTGTGCCTTTCATTGCAAGCTACTGCTTCCCCACAGGCAATCGAAACTTAAAGAATCGTTTTACTGTGAATTATAAGTTAATTTCTGTGCCACTGAACTGTTGCTATCATTTTGTGAGAACATCATGTGTTCTGATCAACGCTGGAAGATATTGTGGCCTCCACCATATCTCTCAGGGCATGGATTCGTCATGCCGAATAGAGGGGATGGCCCTGCCTCTCCCACTCTCAGCATCGCGGTGATGGAGGGCACACAGCATTTGAGGCAAATACATTGGGCCTTATTTATGAAGGTCTTGCGCCGCCGGTGCGTCACTTTTAAAATGGGAAAAAGTGATGCACCAGTGGCGCAAGGCCTTCATAAATGAGGCCCATTATGTCAGTGTTAGGGAGTGTACAAGACACTGAAGTAGCAGAATGCTGCTTGATTTTATCTTCAACATTCCGACGTTCCTTTCGTCAGACTCTTTTGAAAAAGGAAATGTTGCGTGTGATCTCTTCATCTTCTTGTCAGGCAGTGATCATTGTACCTTTACGAGACACCACTGACTAAACGGTAAACAGAACTTGCTACCTGGGTATGGTCTTTGAGATATACAGTCGCCCTGTTGAATTTCGGACTGACGAGCCCTGTGACGAGCACAAAATCTCTCATTGGTAGACTTTCTCTTGTTGAATACTATAATATAATCAAAGGGACTCAGGAACCCAGGTGGGTGATGTGAGATGGTATCTGGCACAAAATGCCCCATGTAGGCATACCCTGGGGCGCGGCTCGTTGTCACATGAGGTGTCTGCCGGTACTCCTGCAGAAACCCGTAAATAACCTGTTCTATTTATTAATGGTCTGCGTGGGCTATGCAGAGTACCTTTTTGAGGGTCCGGAGGAACCGCTCAACTTCTCAGTTTGTCTGTGGACATCTCGGAGGGACTTCGGGAAATAACCACGCCTCACACCAAACTGGGGTAAAAGGCCACTTTATTGGACAGGTAGGCAGAATAATAAATGCATACAATTTATACATAAACATTTTCTTAGACTAACACCCCAGGCCCTTAAGCCCTGACCCCCTAACCGCGAGTTCCCCCCCTTGTACCTCCTACCTCCTTCCCAAAGTGCCTAACTCAGTCTCCTGCCTACCTGTTGTCTCCAACTTCTCCCCCCTGCATCCCTCTGCTGAAACCTGATCCTAATGCCCCCAACCCCTTCCTGCCTGTCTTACTTTCGTTCCAATCTGCCACCTGTCCAAGCGACAATCATCATAATGCATAAAATATACAATGACATAAGTTGAACAAAAAACTTCCCAAATATACAATCCCAAAGCATAGTAAAGAACATAAGAGGGCGGGAGGGCGGGCAAAAACATGAAAAAATGCCATCTCTGCCTCTGAGGAAACTGCCTCAGGCGAGAAACGACGCCCGAGCTGCCTTCCCTCACTAGTTCCAGATGTGCAATTAGCCGCGCTTCACCAGAGCTGCCGGGCGTACCATTTCCCGAAATTTCTTGGGAAACACGCTGCACTTGTCACCCCCTTGAGCCCATCGGGAAATAACCACGCCTCACACCAAACTGGGGTAAAAGGCCGCTTTATTGGACAGGTAGGCAAAATAATAAATGCATACAATTTTACATAAACATTTTCTTGGACTAACACCCCAGGCCCCTAAGCTCTGACCCCCTAACTACTAGTTCCCCCCCTTGTACCTCCTACCTCCTTCCCAAAGCGCCTAACTCAGTCTCCTGCCTACCTGTTGTCTCCAACTTCTCCCCCCTGCATCACTCTGCTGAAACCTGATCCTAATGCCCCCAACCCCTTCCTGCCTGTCTTACTTTCCTCCTAATCTGCCACCAGGAAAAACCCCATCACGGGCGTTTTTCCTGTCCCCCCCTCAAAGTTTGTAGTCAAATTGTGGCATTATGTGCAATGTGAAGAAAAAACGCTGTCGCCAAACAGTGTAAACTTTATTATATGAAACTCACCAGTAAGAGAAAAAAAAACACCTTTTAACACTGTCGCTGTAACAGGTATCAATTTTGAAAACTTATCAAATGTAAACAGAAATAAAAGTGAGCAGAAAGGGGAGGACGGGGTGGGGTGGGAAAAGAAATGGAATGCATAGGGCAAGCGGGTGTGACAGCGCCACAATATTGCAACAGTGAACTAGAAAAAATATGCATAAGTTAAACAAACATCGTCCAACCTTATATGACCTGGAAAAAACAAAAGGCTTACTGTCGTTGTAACCGGCTAAATACAATCAACATCATGGGTTGATACCTAAAAGTCTAGCGAGCATGTCTTTAACATTCAGTAGATAAATTTAATTTCCCATAAATGACAAGTGAACCCCATCATGCTGAATGAAGTAAAAATCCATAGATGTGACTTCTTCATGTACCAGCCAAGCAATGTTGTGAAGAAAGCAAAAACGTTGCATCTCCCTGTTCACTTTCCTGCGAGCCCTTTCAACTGCAGTGTGGCTATCTGTGCCTCTCCAAATGCGACGCGACAGGAGAGCAAGTTTTGTGTTAGGCCAACTTTTTATAAAAATCTCCAAATCATGCTTCATTTCGATAAGTTACCCCAACCCCGAAAGTTGAACTAGGTCATTCTCTCCTTAGTGAAGCAAAAGAATATCTGGCATATTGTTACGAGCACATTCCCCCATCAAAGGCAAGAATTGACCCCACCTCATTCCACTTTGTCCCCGCCAAGACAGAGCCACTGCCGCAGAAGAATAACCTAGATTTCTCCCGAAATGACATTTGTCCGCTTGCGTGGCCGCCCACTTAATAAAAGAATGACCGATAAGCCATACTTGCTTGCACTGTAACCGCAAACCTGCAAAGAAAAAACAATTAACATCTCAAACTTAATTTAAATGTTCTAAACTTCTAACATAACGTAAAAAGCAATCTGAAGACCATCTCCCCAAGTGTTTAATATCCCCAACAGAAAATTCCCACCAAGCTGCTTCAGAGGCAGCCCCAATGCAAAAGGAATGTGTTCCAAAGTGTTGTGGGTTCATACCAATAGCTCACAAAGCTTTTCTACAGATGGCCAGCAACTGTGTTGCTGTAAGGCGGGACCCGTTTAAATGACGAAAAACGAACGAAGACCCTGCCCCTCCCACTTCCAAAATATCAGACCAGGCTCGCAAAGGGCATAACAAACCACCAATAGCTTGTAAAGTGACCACAGCACCTTTGCCGGTTTGGTCGGTCTTCGACTGTTCTAGAAAAATTTCAATGTAAGAAGTAAATCTGGAAACATCAGAAACCTTCAAATCACTGTGTGTAGCAGAACCCAAAAGCTCCAACACCCTGAACGCTCCAAAAAAGAGCCAAACCATGCATAATTTTATCCATTGCAACTCAAAAACAGAAAAACAAACACCAGGCAAAACTGCGAGAATTCTAGCTACCAATTCCAGAGAAATGGGCTCCCTATGACATGCCACCCTTGTCCTAGCTCTCGCCCATCCTTTGTGGAATGCGGTTCCCCATCTCTCCTGCTGATGGCTCATAACCCCAAAATGCCTTCCAATAAAATGCTATTCCAAAAAATCATCCAAATAGTGTGTCACACCTGTGTGACCTGTGTGAAAGGCGAAGGACCACTGCAAAAAAGAGCTAAACGCTTCAAAGACTTTACAAGATATGGCACAACCCATGGGAAGGGTTTTATCAACATAGAACTTTCCTTCAAAGAATATGCCAAGTAATGAAAAATCAGATGGATGTATGGGTAACAACCTGAAGGCAGATTTGATGTCGCACTTCGCTAACTGTTACCCCAAACCCATATCTTTGACCATGAGCAGAGCAGCATCCACCGATTCGGAATGTACCAAGGAATCTTCTTTAGCAATGAAATCATTAACCGAAAAGCCTGGCGACCATGATAAGTGTTGAATCTGTACTCTACCTTCACTTTCTTTGGCCCCACCCCTACTGGTGAAACGATTAAGTTGTCTAAGGGACAATGGTCAAAGGGTCCAGCGATCCGGCCTTCAAGACCCTCAGATAACAACTTTGCCCTGACTATATGGGGGAAACTCTCTGCTAATTTCAAATTCTGTGCAAACCTGGGATGCCGCGGACCTTGGTAACCCAGCCTGAAACACTCCCGAAAACCACAATACAGTAAGTTAGCATTCTGGGAGTCTGGGTACCACTGTAAGAAATTATTACAATGTCCACCTTGATTCGAGTAAAAGCCCTTGATACCAAACTGTGGCGAAAGTCCTCTCCCCCTACCTTGAAATGTGTGACCCCATTGCCCTTGCTCCCCAAAACATTGCAAAACTGCGTGCTTTCCCACGCACCTAGAGCATTCATGTTTATAGTTACAGGGGTTTCTTGTGCAGTAACCTTAATTGAAGTTCCAGCAAGCGCCGGAAAGGGGCATGGACTGTCAATTCCATGAACCCCCCCGCCCAAGGGTGGGTCTGACCTGAAAGGGCCGATAAGCTACTGCTAAGCCACTGGCCTTGTGCAAAGATGGAGGCGACCTTTGAGGATACATCCACTGAACCCAAAGCTCATTATCCACCTCCCCCAAGGTTTGTCTGGCATCAGCGTGAGACAAGCCCTGAATTCTTCATCATAATGTAGCCATGCATAACCCCCAAATTTGTTAGCGGCCTTCCTAATAGTATCCATGTATTTAAAAAGCGAAACTGCCCTTTCAGGAAATTGTTCACTATACACACTAGCAAAAATGAGAAAAGTGGAGGTCCATGAATCTATATATGTAGGAACCCTTGGCAGCCTTGATAATTCCCAACCTTCCTCTTTAGAACCCTCATTTGCTTGAATGTCCCTGTGTAACAGTTTAAAAACATCCATAAAAACCCCAGTCTATATATTTTCTTTTGTAGCCTTGCTCAAATGCGCACCCAAGGGCATAGCAACCCCCATGTAAAGTAATCTCTTGAAAGTGTACACACGTTTAGCATCAGAAACCTGTGTGTAGTCAGCTTCTTTAAACGTTGAAGGTGACACTGTATTAGGAACATTAACCCTCTCGTCACTAACCTGTGAAGAAATTACTTGTCCTTCCCCCACGGTACCCCACCCCGACCATCTTGGTGCGTTTAGACATCTGAACAGGACGCTCACATTTGTTATTGAGAGCTGAAGCTTCCGCAGTGAAAAAATGCTTCACCCCTGAGCGTTGCGTTGGACCAGGAGGCGGTGGTGCATTGTTACCCAACTGGACATTCTGTGAATGAGACAGACTAAAAATATCTTTAGTAACACCCCTCTCCCAACATTACGTGATAGAGACACATCCTTGTCAATAGAGTCGGACAGCTCCCCTTCTTAGAAAGAAACATTATCACCATCTGCAAATGTTGTAACAGTCCCACTACCACCGGGTAACTCCCAGTCCCCTACCCCTCCATCATAGTCCTTCCAATTTATAACATCCTTGAAAATAGCTGTTCTTTTTGCGTCCAAAGGAGTAGGAAAAGTCGCCTGAACCTTCCTCTGCTGCGAATTTCTGACGTGGCAGGACGCCTGAAGCCTGTTCGCCGTAACATCACAGCCCTCTGGTTTGTTTGGCAGAGTCGAGCCCTCGGTGGACTGAAAAATGCTTGACTTTGCAGCCGTATCCCTACATACTCATTTTAAGGACGATAGCCTACCCTTATCAGAAATGTCTTGTGGAATCCAAACCCACTCACCAATCTTACCTTGATGAGCGTCGCAAGAGCCCTGCCTCCCAACCATAGGGGGAAAAATATTGGTAGCTAAATTGGCATTAGAACTAGAAAAAGACTGAAAATGCGGCATAACAGAATCCTCTGTACTGGGTGTGTGTCCTGACATTTCCTGTGAAGGCAGTAGTGATGAAGCCAGTAGAATCAAAAACTCCCTTGGCGAGATTGCTAACAAATCAGGCCCAAATGTTAATATTGGACATTACTATTCAACAAATATGACAAAACATATATGTATGTATAAAAGTTATACCAAATTTATTTGTATATTAAAAACATAAACAATGCACAGTAAAAACAATTTAACATTCCATTGGCATATTATACTAAAAATTGTCACAGTTCCAAATCATCTAAAAATTGTGAGCAAAAGATACCAACTTAAATAAAACAGTAACAGACAATTTATCAATAATAAGAACACAAAGAGGGGGAGAGACAAACAAAAGACAATGTAGTTTGTCATCAAGATTTGCACATCAAGTGTCAGAAATTCAAAAACCCAATCCTGAACACATTTGATTCTTGCAATATACAGGATAAGCTTGATTACTCGATTGTGCAATTTGTTTGGCTTCGACGCGTTTCGATGGCTTATCATTCAATATTATGCCATCTTTTTCAAGACTGAATATAAGATCTCTCCTAATAGGCGGCATTGGGTGGTTGCCTTGTGGTAAAACGTCATGTTGGTAAACATACTACAATCAGTATCTTTTGCAGCATTCTCAGAAATACATTTATCAATTTTACATTTTTCTGAACTCTCATTTGTTATCATATTTAGTATATGAGGTCTATAGTTCTTGCACAGACATCAGTTCTATTCCTTATACGTCTCTATAATTTTGAACCTATCTTCTGCTTGGCATTTGAATCATACTCCTTAATCGCTTATGTTACATCACATATTAAGTCTCATAACACAATGTTATTCTCATTTTGTGTCCACAGTACTTTGGAAATATACTTGTCCAATATTACCATGTGTGCTTTTAAAATCACATGTAGAGACCACTAGTAGGAGAACCTCTCTACCCAAAGAACCAGTAGGGGATAAGACATTTACACTTGTCTTTTATATATAAAAAAACCTTCCTATGGACTGATCAGCGTTTTGCAACTAATAATACGTTATTATACCCTCAAGTGCGGTTATTACCTTATTTCATATTGTTTTTGAAGTTCTTCTAATTTTTCGAACTCCACATCATAAGGATTTGGTGACTCTGCAAATTGATGTATTATTTGTTTAATTTTTGGATCCCAAAAGGGGATTCTTTGTGACTGAAATTTGGTCTCTATAACTAAATGCGGTTTATCTATTTGCAGTTATTCATTACCTGAGTGTCTTCTTATTGTTACTTCCACTCCTACCACTGTTAAGGGAGTTTGTACACTTGAAATCTATAAGGGAAAGAATTGTTTGTTGTAATTGTCTGTTTCGTTGTGTATTGTTAAGCTACCTTGCTGACATTTCATTTACCCACAATAATTGGGCTTAACATTGTTTTAATAATTACCTGCTTGCAATAATGCTTTTTTCGATATTTTGTTTCTTTAAGCCTTGCAGTCTTCTACGGTGCCCACTTCTTAGAAAGCTTCGCTCCCTGTACTCAGAGTATTGGATTCTTTCTAAATAAAAAGAGCAGCATGCGATAAGCGCCTTCGTATAAACTTATTTACCCTCTTTATGGATGGTGTTTAATATTTACAAGAGACCCCCCTCGTATCACAATTCAATGCGTCTTCATAGGGGTGAATACACGAGGCTGTGCGCCGGCGTGCTGTTGCCTGCAGTGGGATTAAATTAAACAACGGGGCTTAGTAAGCTTAAAATCCTACCGCCCATAGTTGCAATAGTAATACTAATAAGCGGGGGGACCGTGTCGGCGTCAGATACTCCTTACAGATAACGCCAGGCATTCACTGAACTACCGACTAATCCGGCAGTCCCTGGCGCCGTTGGAACAAGTTATTATACCGCGGCGCGCTGAGCACCCTATTTTGGGCTGCAGTACTGAATTCTTGGTACTCCTCCTAGCCGGCCACAGACGAGTGCCCGGGCAATTAGAGGCTAACAACGTTAAGGCATCGTTCTAATGTCCTGATGATGGTCCCTATAATTAATAGGGGGACCGAAACGCCGTCGACCTCTGTAACACCTTATACAAAACGTGATTGCTATGTGATGTAATGGTGTCTCTCTGAATTTTCTGTACAACTGCATCTATTACACAGAAAACATTTGTCTGCCTTAAAAGCCCTTCTTTGTCTGTAAACCTACCTTCTGTATTAGATCTGTTAGTGTTGGGCACAGGCTTGTGTACCACACTGGTGATCAGTTAAAGGTATTCTGTTTGAATTGAATTGTTTATTGAGTAAACTTGAAGACCTCTGTCCGGCTGGACATGTCACTCGGAATATAGAACTGATTCTGTCTATATTTATTGTTCCTTTTATGAATGAATGCATGGGACCGCTGTTGTTTGAAAAAAGTTAGTTCCCCGAGGTCCCGTGTTGACTTAATTGGGGTCCTTTGTTGTTGTAAATATAGCTATAACACGAAGGGCTTCCCTCTCTGCCTCTGAAGCCTGCTCCATTATCCTACAACAACCTGCAGAAAAAGCGGTGCAAAAACGTCCCAAAAACACGAAAAAATGCCGTCTCTGCCTCTGAGGAAACCTCCTCAGGCAAGAAACGACGCTCGAGCTGCCTTCCCTCACTAGCGCCAGCTGTGCAATTAGCCGTGCTTCACCAGAGCTGCCGGGCGTACCATTTCCTGAAATTTCCCGGGGGGTGAACACGCTGCGCGTGTCATCCCCAGGAGCCGATTGTGATGATGGATATTCCATGACTCCAGATAGTCAGTGAATTTCTGCCCGTGAAATAGAGTTCCATCATCAGTCTTTGTTACCTTCATGATTCCATGCATAGCAATGACTTTCTCTAGTTTGAAACTGACTTCCGTTGCATTTGGCGAGTTGACAATCTCCACTTCTGACAACCTGGTACAGTCATCAATGAAGACCATTCAATGTTGTCCTTCAGGCATTGACCGAAATTCAACCTGGCTTGCTCCTAGGAGGATTCCGGGCCTTCTTCTGTGATGATTGGAATGGGTGATTAAGGGGTTCCGGTAACCTGGCACCAGTGACATATCTTGACAGCATATTCCACCATTTCATCCATTTCCGGGAACCTGACTTTGGCTCTAAGTCTGCTTTTAGTTTTGGCCATACCTTGATGGCCATGGTGTGCCAGGTGTACTACCAGAGGAGTGAGGCTCAATGGTATCAACAAACCTGGTCCTCAAAGTAAACAACATTGGTCATCTCTTTACAGTTCAAGGTGGACATGCCGTAAAGAATCCAATGTCCTTTTGAGGTTCTTTGGTTTCTGACTTCGTCCCGTATTTAGCCGCCATTTTGTGTCTTGTCGCCATTTTGTGTTGCCCTCACTCAGGCAGCACGGCAAACGGAGTGTTTTTGCTTTTCCCAGCTGCTACGTGTCCCTTATGTTAAAGAGTAAACCTCTGCCCTTGTTTACGAAACCGATGTCAGGGTCTGGCCGAGTTCGCTAATCCATGTCTGGGTTGATTGATCCCTGTCTCGACTGACTATTTGGCTTCTCCTATTCTTTCCTCACATTATCTTATCCGACTGGCCTTCGCTATTCTCTCCTTGTATTCTCTTGTTACACAACTATCCTTTGAGGCACACAAATACGTCCTGCCACCTGCAAATTGGATTGTCGGTACTAGCACTGATTAATTTGTAGGGAGGGGTAACACACGGGGTTTGAGAGAGGGGCGTATTTGGGACACCTGAGAGCTTGTTTTCCAACTTTTCCTATTAGCTTGCTTTGTATGTATTGGGAGTAAATGTCGTAAATATGTGTACTATAAAAGATTGTGCGCCACGGACTGAAGTGGCAGTCTCCTTAGAATCTACACTCTGTATGTACTTCTGGGACAACTGTGCTTAGCTGCAGATAATAAACCTGGTTTTCGACACCCAACAGAGTGTCTTGTGTCTACGTTTGACAAGGCAGGTGAACTGGGGGATTTAAGGCATGCCCTGCGCCGCCAGGTCCATAAGGCCCGGTTCTCCACTTTGTACCTCCAGTGTTCTTCGAGACTAATGCTTCTTCAAACTGTTCCAGTCATAAGAGAGTACTCCTCCAATTACCACTTGCAAACATTCATCTTCTTGTGTGGCTGTTTTCAGAGTGTCCAAAGCAAGAGGAAGTGAGCAGGATCGTTTCACAACATACCTCATGTATACTTCCATCGCCCTGGCTTCCACTGATTCTTCAGAGATGGCATCACAGGAATGGTGGGAGAGGTATTCCAAAGGGTTTGAGGAACCTGGGTGGTATTCTACATTGCAATCATATTCTGCTGCTGTAACAGCCATTTTTGATGCAAGGTGGTGGTTTTGATGCCGATCCTCTGAATAAAGGTAAAAGCGGTGTATGTTCCGTGAAAACAATAAAAGGGTGCCCATCACATATATATGTAAATGTCAACAGGCCCGATGTATTACAATTACATCACACTGATATTTGGGAGTAACGTTGTTCCGTTATTCTTAAAGACCAACTTGCGTAAGACATCAGGATCGGATTGTCATCCTTATGTTGTTGCAGTGGTACGTCTCCAAGGCCATGATGGCTCGCTTCCACTGCCAAATAGGACAGTGTAGTATCCGTTGATAATGAGTCTTTGGTTTGCTGGAATGCTGTCTCTTGTTCAGATCCACAGTGCCATGGGGTGGTTGTCTTAGTCAGTTCCTGAAGAGGTTGAATAAGACCGGTGGGATCTGGGATGTTTCAGGGTGCAGGAGCTGCCTGCATGTCTTTCACCTTCTCGGTATATAGGGCAACTCCTTGCTCAGAGAAAGTATAGCCAAAGAAACTGATCTTTCTTTTTAGAAATTCACATTTTCCAAGAGGAGGGTGAGCCCTGCTTCCTTGATCATTTATAACAATCCCCGAAGGTGGTGATGGTGGAGGAAGGTTGTGGTATGCTTAGAATCTGGTTGAAGTAGAGGCTGTTAAATCAATGGGGTATTGCCCATAGAATCAAAGGACCTGGGTATAAATCAATGTGTAAACAAACAATGGTCCTTGACTATTGATCAAAGCGAAGATCTTATCCAAAAATCTTTTCTAATTCAGAAAATGCAACTAAATCTGCATGCTTTGACTTAAGCTGGTGGGGGAGATATATTCAATTTTACACTAGTTTAATATACATTAAATGTAAGAAAAGATTGCAGTACCCAAAATTAAAAAGAACAAAAGAAAAAAGATTGTTACCACACTTCTGATGTTTGTACTAACCAAGTTTACATATTTATTTACAGTTTCATAAAAAAAGTAATTGTAGGCGGCGCAAGCACAGTGTGAAAAGGAAAGGGTGCTCAAGTGTTTAGAGAGAAAGAAAGAAAAGCGTATTATACTGTACAATTCCAATATTTACAACAAACTAAAGCGGGGAACCTTCCGCTTTTGGGTCGGCCTGTCCACACAAGTTTAAAGGGGGGGGGGGGGTGGGACAGTATCGGTACAGGCACGCAAGTTGAAAGGCGTCGACGTTTCGACCCTGGTGCTCAAGGGATATTTGGGGCCTCGGCTGCGGGTCTTCTTCAGGACTGGGGACAGGGATGGGATGGTGGGAAGCTTGGCCGTGTACGGGCACGTAGTCTGTTGGGGAACACCAATGAAGCTTGTCAGGGACAAGGGGATTCCGTCCCGGCTTCCAGGGGGTAGGTCACATTGGGATCTCTAGGTGATCTGGTATGGAGTCACTAGATTGGTCAACTTGATCTTGGTGTGGAGTGACCACAATATGTGGTGAAGCTGGAGAGTCCAACCGGTGCCCCCACGGGCGGTCCGGTGGTGATGGAGTTGATGTTAACCAAGTTTTCTTCTTTGTATATATTTTATTTAATATCTTGTTCTGGAGTCCGGTGCTTCTGTCACCTCAATTGGAACGACGGGGTCTCGTGAGTCCACGCACAGCATTTACCGTGAAGTGCTCCAAACCACGGGCAGCGTCCGAATACGGCTGGTGTATTCGGGGCACCGGTTGGACTCTCCAGCTTCACCACATAATGTGGTCACTCCACACCAAGATCAAGTTGACCAATCTAGCGACTCCATACCAGATCACCTAGAGATCCCAAGGTGACCTACCCCCTGGAAGCCGGGACGGAATCCCCTTGTCCCTGACAAGCTTCATTGGTGTTCCCCAACAGACTACGTGCCCGAACACGGCCAAGCTTCCCACCATCCCATCCCTGTCCCCAGTCCTGAAGAAGACCCGCAGCCGAGGCCCCAAATATCCCTTGAGCACCAGGGTCGAAACGTCGACGCCTTTCAACTTGCGTGCCTGTACCAATACTGTCCCATCCCCCCCCCTTTAAACTTGTGTGGACAGGCCGACCCAAAAGCGGAAGGTTCCCCGCTTTAGTTTGTTGTAAAGATTGGAATTGTACAGTATAATACGCTGTTCTTTCTTTCTCTCTAAACACTTGAGCACCCTTTCCTTTTCACACTGTGCTTGCGCCGCCTACAATTACTATTTTTATGAAACTGTAAATAAATATGTAAACTTGGTTAGTACAAACATCAGAAGTGTGGTAACAATCTTTTTCCTTTTGTTCTTTTTAATTTTGGGTACTGCAATCTTTTCTTACATTTAATGTATATTAAACTAGTGTGAAATTGAATATATCTCCCCCACCAGCTTAAGTCAAAGCATGCAGATTTAATTGCATTTTCTGAATTAGAAAAGATTTTTGGATAAGATCTTCGCTTTGATCAATAGTCAAGGACCATTGTTTGTTTACACATTGAAGTAGAGGCTGATCATACCCTGACCTGAGATCCAACTTTAAGAACCACTTAGAGCCGCTCATCTCGCCAGTAAGTCATCTATCTATCTGGGGGTCAGCTGCCTCTTGTGCTTAATGGGCATGTTGGGAAGCCTCATATCCACACATATGTGAACTTTCCCAGGCTTTTTAGGCTTCCTGGCATGATTGGGAAGACCCACAGAGTGGGTCCGGTGAACTTTCAATGATGCCAGCTCTTTCAAGCTTTTCTCTAGCTCTTCTTTCACTTTTGGTCTCAGGAGGAACGCAATGCGAAGCTGCTGCAGGGTGATTGTTTGGAGAGACCAGTCAATATGAAGCTTGACTTCCTCATTCTTTAAGCATCCAAATCAAGTAAAGATGGGTTTGAACTCCTACCTTATTGTTGAGAGCTCTTCTTCTTTCACCTCCAGTCCAAAATATATCAACTCTAAAGCCTCTACAGTTGCATCGCTCACAAGCATGCCGTGGCCCTCTTTGGCTACAGAGATAGTTTTGTCCGCACTGTTTCCTTTGTGCGGCACTTTTGGCCTAAAACACACTAGGAGTGGAATAGGGGATTTCTATCCATTGGCAAAAACTTTGATTCTCACTTTTTCCAGCTTGGAATTTTGGTCCATGGTTCTATGCATGTTTGCTGACATTAGCTCAATGGATGCCCCTGTATAATTGGTAGCTATGACTTGCAGGTTGTCTATAGTGATTTGACACTGTGGAAGATGATGGCGAGTGGATGTTGGTATTCCTACTGTGATAACATAGTGGACAAAGTATTCCTCAGTATCATCATCCATGTCCTCTTTGTTTTCTTGCTAACTTGACACCACATACACCATTTCTTTCTTGACTTTTGACAACCTGCTCCCTGTTGCAAAGTGGTTGTATTTCGCACACACTGAACATTATTTGCCTCTGCCCGGACAGTCACTCATCTTATGCAGGGACCCACCACAGTATCCACTTTCATTTCTCCTTGCCTGGAATAGCTTTGGGGCCGTTGGAGAGGGGTTTGTCTTTGTGGTAGGACCTGTTCCATTTTGGTTGTTGGTTGAGGGCTGCCTCCATGTGTGACGCTTGAGCCTTTCCCAGCTCTTTGGATTGCCCTTAGGTCAGAATATCTTGCAGGGACTTCCCTGACTTCTGAAGAATGGTTTCCCAAAATTTTGTGGAGTGACACCCCTGTATGATTTGAGCATGAATCTCATCCTGTTCATCCAGGAACCCACACTTGCTGGCGAGTTCTTTGTATCATCTCTGGAAAGCATGAATGGATTCTTCCACTTCTTGGCAGGCTTGCTGGAAGACAAAATGTTTATAATCTCTATTGCCCATTGGATCAAAATGAGTGTTTAGTGCATTGAGAAGGGTACTGTATGTTTTCAGTGTTGCTTCTACAATAGTTTTATAGATTCTGTGAATGCTTTTCCCTCCCAGATGCAACAGCAGAGCACATCTTCTCTTTTGCGATAAACCAGCCACTTTGAATTAGAACTGTAGCCGCACTGTCCAGTCCTTTCATTTGGGAGACAGTGTAGATGGCACACCATCACCAACAAATGGTTCAAAGGCCGGTATTGCTGCCATGATGAATCACGGATGAAGTCTCCTCCTTCTTCAGTACCTCATGGTACAAGCACTATCACCCTTCTGTGGTGTCTGGGCCAGCCACTAAGCAGAAGAAGAGAAGTGCGTATGGTGGCAGGTGGTGCCCTATGGTGAACAATGCAATTCACCCTTCACATTCCTTGATGTTGATAGTTGTGTATGCCCCAGCAGGATTAGTCCATTTCTGCAGTAGAACCACTAATGTGAACTCCCATCGGGTCACCTTCAGTCTGTGAGGAGGCTAGGCAGACCTCTCTCGCGGTACATATGGATTCACAGGAGAATCACAGATTCCCACAATCAAGAATGCCCTTAACGAGGGCCGGGCTGTACTGCCGTTCTTACAGCAAGCCAGATTATGAGCAAGGCAGGAGGCACAACAAGCACTATAGCAAGCCAGCAGTTGAGGGACTTTGGCCACATACAGCCCTCTCATGGCATCACAGGGAGGGGGCCGAAGGGACGAATCAGCCGAGGAAATGGAGCTGCAGCAAGAGCGGAGACCAAGCTGTGCATGCAGTGGTGTACGTTGGCACCCTCCCAGGTATGTGGGCAAGCCTCGAGGCAGACAGTGTTACCTTACCACACAGTCCAATCCCTAGCTCTGGTGATGAACCAGTAGACAGGTACACGAAGGCCTGCTGCATGGGCGAACACACCGGGCAGCTCACCGACGTGCTGTCTCCTTCCTTGTGGTGGGCAGGCAGGCAGTGTTGGTGGCCTCGGTCATCACTGGTGTAGTGGAGGACCCTCCGGTGCACAGTGGGGGTCCTCGCAAGACTGACTAATTCTAGTATGGCTAGCAGGGGCCTAGAACAAAATATGTAAGTGTGATATGCAAGGTTATAGGTTCAGGGCTTACTCTCTGAGTGACCACTTAACCCCACCCTAATTTATTTTATATTGTCCGGTTACCTCATGGGCGACTCTTCCAAACATTACACGCATGCAAGTGCATTCTCATCAACCACCCAAACAACCATGGTGAGGTGGAACATTAAAATCATAAGCACTGCAGCAAAATCACTGGAATACATAGCAGTAGTATATAGCAGCCATATCACATAGAGTGAGCACAATGGGCGCTAAGTTAGGACACAGTCCTTGTAACACTTTTTTGCTGCCCGGTGTCTTACGTAGTTGAAGAGCTGGAGAAGCTCTATTTATCCACCTTAGACGGTGGTAAATGGTTTCTTGTGAAAAGAACTTTAAATACTGGTGCTGCTCTTGCTGGTAATGCAATAGCATTTTCGCAAGTATCTAGATTAAGTAAAAGAACATAGCACAACCCCATGCACAATGTAACATAGCACAATACAAACATAACAGGGCACACCAAAACAAACAGTGAAATCAGAAAGCAACACAACAACTGTTCTCTTGATACATTGGTAAAGGATCGTTGGAGCTCAATACCAAGGACATGACTGAGGGCCATTCAATAATATTTGCTGTTACTGGCCACAGTCTTGAGTTGACTGGTATTTTGAATAATTGAAGAGTTGGAGAAGGGATATTGATTGTTTGTCACACCAGTTTTAAAAACATGTGTTGCTTATGGCTGGAAAATCCCCTGCATTTGTTGACCTTTCCAATGAAATCTACTGAACATAACACAAAAACATAAACAAAACTATTTTGGGAGCATAATTAAAACACAACAGGGAACAACACAGCAAAACTGTAAAACAGTTTACAATCCAACTACAGTACACAGTATAAACACACACCAATGCCTGACAATGTGAAGGTGTACATTGATTAGTGTGTGCTTTAGTTGTTTAAATTGTGTATTACATTGCAATTAGAGGAACCTATGAGTCTGTGAGAGACTTTTCTTTTGTATGTTCCTTCGCTGGATTGTACCTGATGATATTGCTTCTTAATAGTATATCTATGAAGAGTGGGGCTAGTGGGGACATTTCAACAATATAGTCTGTGGTAATTTTTTGGGTTTTCTACTCAGTGAACATTTGTCTATGCTGCTTCATGATATATCGAGCCTTTCAAAAACATTTGCTTCCTCATTTACCAGTAACTGTGGCAAATTTGCTTCATTGGTGTTGGACTTGACCCTTTTTGGCTAAAGTTCCCTAAACTTTTTGTTTTCCCCCAAGACCTTTTTTCTGACATGGTGTTGCCAACTTTGATGCTTTGGGAACTTTGCCACTGCTGATCAGTGTCAAAGTGCAAGTGTTCCCCTTGTAAACTGAAATGGTAATTGTATATAAGCATGGGCGAATTTTGCGAATCTCGGGTTCGCGAATTTTGCAGATTTGCGAACTCGCAATCTGCAAAAATCCGCGAATTCTCGCGAATTTGCGGGGTTTTTTTTGTGTTCGCGCGGGTTTCTGCCAGTTCGCGAGGGTTTTGTACAATTTCGCAAACGCGAACTTACCTGTCGGGTCGCAAGTTTTGCGAACTTGTTGTTTCTACTTGTCCAGCCTGTTTGGGACACTCTTCTTCATCACTGCCACCCTCTGTCACCACTGCCACTCTCTGACTACTCATGCCACCCTCTTGCCCACCCATGCCACCCTCTGTTTCATCACAGCACCCTCTGGTTGTCCAGTGTACATTATTGTGGCAAAGCAAAGCACACCTTCCCTGCCTCAAGTGACCTGAATTAATTTGGGGCTGATTAATGTGTCACAGAATATTTTTTTAGCTGGCACCTGCTTCCTTAGTGCTTCCTGATTAGTGATCTTTTGCACTTGCTAAGTGCTTTCATTGTTGCAAAATTAGTTACAACACCTGCCCTGCCCCAACTGACAATAATGAATTAGGGGCTGATTAATGTGTCACTGTTGGATTTGAACTTCCAGTCTGGCTCCTGCTTGTCTCCCTTAGCTGTAATTCAGGACCTTTGTGGCATATGTGTAACTATTCTGAGGGTCAGAGCAGGGTCACATAATAGTTGCAAGTAGGCAACTGAACTCTGGAGGGGCCCCTCAGGAAGCACTACAGGAAATGGCTACTAATGATGAGCTTGAACTTTTGAACCTGGTAAGTAGTTTCAGTTTTGCTAAGATCGTATTTCGGCAATTTAGCGCTTATTCGCGGGGCGCGAAGTTGAACTGGGAAGCCGCGAACTCACGCGAACAGTGCGAGCAAGCCATAAAATCCGCTGCTCGGGGATTTGCGGATTTCGCGGGAAATTCGCGAATCTCGCGGATTGCGAATTTACCGAAAATCCGCAAAATCCGCGAGCGGAATGGATTTTCCGCCCATACTTAATTGTATATCCATAATTGGTATGTTTTCCTTACTAGTAAAGTCCCTAGTAAAGTGCACTCTGTGTGCCAGGGCTGGCAATGCAAACGCTACTTGTGGGCCTGCAGCACTAATTGTGCCACCCACACAAGTAGCCTTAAATTGAGAACTCAGGCCTACCACTGTAGTGCCTGCACGCAGTTTGTTAAACTGTCATGTTGTCCTGACAAATGCACCCACTTGTTGGGTCTCACCCTTCCCTTTCTATGCACATCAGACACTCCTATGGTAGGTCCAAGCTACCCCCCAGGCAGGGTGCAGTGTAAGTGAAAGGTAGAACATGCACTGAGTTGTGTGTCATGTCCTGACAGTGAAATACTATCCATTTTGTTTTTCGCTGTTGAAAGGCCATCTTGCCTATAGGACTTGATGGGGAGGCTGTGTAATATGTTTTCCAGCCTATCTTCCCAAAGGTTTAAGATGGAGAGGTGAAGTTTGGTGTGTCTGAACTCACAATTCAATAAAACATATTTTTGTGAAGGTGGTTTTTGCATTGTATGTTTGGAAACCGCTCTTTAGGAGTGGCTGGGTTTCTGTGCTCTAACATTTCTGTTTGCCTCTGCCTGGTTGTGGATTGACTGTCTGGATTTGAAAGTGATAGGATCTGAGGAATGTCTTGACACAGGGGAGGAGGTGAGACAGCAACAGGCTGACATGCATCTGGAGTGTAGGGGGGAGGAGTAGCCCCTGGAGCTGAAGGGGTCTGGGATGCCACCATAAATCAATGGCTACATCTCCTGCTGAGTGATTTAGGATCCAGACCCCCCACTAATCAAAGGAAGAAGGTGTCACTGGCAAGGAGACACCCAGAACTTTTTTAGACAGAGGTCAGTGCCCCCTGAACACAAAGACTTCAAAGAAATTTAGGGGTATAACTATGAGAGCTGAAGCCCCTAAACTTTGGAATTGAATTGATAAAGACTGAAAGGGATTGAACCTCCTTCATGGTCTAGAGGAACCTTTGCCAAGGGAGAAACAGCTTAAGAGATTGAAGTAAAGGACTGACCCTTGCTGTGTGTTTTGGGGCTGGCCTGCAGTTTGCTGTTTAATCAAGGAAAGGCTAAAGGGACTTTGCTTTGTGCTGTGTCCCCCTGCTTGAAAGGACTTTGCTGTGTGCTGTGTCCTAAAGTAATCCAAGTGAGTCTCAGCGACGCTGTGTGTGTGTGCTTTGTGAAGCCTGAGACCTTCGTGAGGATTGCCCTGTTATTGTGCACACCCGGAGTTCAAGTGAGTCTCAGCAACACTGTGTGCGTGTGCGTTGTGCACCCTAAGACCTTCGTGCGGATTGACCTATCATCGTGCACACGCAGAGTCCAAGTGAGTCTCAGCAATGCAGTGTGCGTGTGCTTCTTGAAGCCTGAGACCTTCGTGAGGATTTCCTTGTTATTATGTGTACCCGGAACTCGAGTGAGTCTCAGTGACGCTGTGTGGGTGTGCTTTTGTAGCCTGAGACCTTCATGAGGAATGCCCTGTTATCATGTGCATCCGGAACTCAAGTGAGTCTCAGTGACACTGTGTGCATGCGCTTTGTGCAGCCTGAGACCTTCGTGAGGATTGCCCTGGTATGGTGCACATCCGGAGTCCAAGTGAGTCTCAGTGATGCTGTGTGCGTGTGCTTCTAGCAGCATGAGGCCTTCATGAGGATTGCCCTGTTGTTGTGTGTGCCTGGAGCTCAAGTGTGTCTTAGCGACGCTGTGCCTGTGCCCTGTTGCAGCCTGAGATCTTCGTTATCACTAGTGGCCCAGACCGGCAACCAAAGAGGAGCTGTGCCATTGGCCCAAGCCCACTGGTGCCAGAGTGGGGCCTTGAACCAACCCTGTCGGGGGAGGTCCTGAGTCCCACTGCCCGGAATCCACAAAGTTGCATCGGAGGCCCAAATCACAGGAAGAGGAGAGGAGAGCGAGAACGCACCTCCCAGGTAACAGATGTTGCCGCCTGGGTCAAGGTGAGGGCTCGGAGAGAGATGCTCTTGGCTTTCTCCATTCTTGCAGCGCGAGCCTCTGATTCAGCTCATATTGCGGCCCGTACTTGCCCAGGAGTGGCAGTACCGGGGCAGGAGTGCGGAGCTGCAATTTTGTTTACACCATACCCGTGTTTGGGGCATCTGTCGGCAGAAGCTGACCACGAGTCAGTACGAGTGGCGGAGAGACCGTCTAAAGCACTGTGATTGGTGATGGAGTGTATTATGAATTGCATTATTTCTACATTACAAACTACCTGATTGTTGCATCATGCATTGCATTATTTCTGCTTTACGAACTGACTGATTGTTGCATTATGCATTGCATTATTTCTTCATTACGAACTGTCTGATTGTTGCATTACACATTGCATTATTTCTGCATTATGAACTATCTGATTATTGCATTACGCATTGCAATAGTTTGCATAACAAACTGCCTTATTGCTGCGTTACGCATTGCATTATCTTGGCATTACGAACTTCTTGATTGTTGCATAACAAACTGCATTATTTTTACATTGCGAAGTGCTTCTTGCATTACGAACTGTATAGCATTGCATTAGGACTGCAGTGGATCATCTACAACTACTCATTAATATTGCCAGAATTTACAAGGGCTAGCTGACCTAATAACCGGCCAGGAGGAATATTACAATTACGCATATGTTGGATTTATATCATGTGGTCTCATTGTTTATAAATGTATACTTGTTTTTATGAAACTCGTGTGGAATCCATTTGTGGTGTCATGATTTGGTTACTGAGAGCAGGGTTGCAAATACTTTACCCACTTGCCTTGAAGATAAGCTGGCTGCTCGTGCCAAGTTTCCAAGGGGGTGAGCAGTGGCTATCTGAGAAGGTGTCCTTCCTTTTCCTGACGTGTAAGCAAGGGTCCCTATTTGGCCTAAGGTACCTACCTCATCCAAGCATGCGACCCCCAGTTCTAACAATTGGGTTTACCAGCAGTTCTATGGACATATGTACTGTGTTTTAGTCACGTTTGCATTTATCCTTTTGTTTGGAGATTCACTACATTTTCACTTCTGTTTGTTTCATGTACTCCAATGTGTTTTTCAATAGATCAGCAGATTCACTGTTTTTTTTATTTTATCATTAATCCAATTTTATCTTGAGGGAGAAAATAACCAATGTCACCATGAGTGGACAATTTTCTGTGGAATTCAGCAGTTTATTGAACTTGATATTCAGAGTCCTAAACTCAATTTCTTGCTGAATGTATTGGTATGGCAATTCCCAGACCTTTTGTTTGAGTCATCACGTGGCAAAACACCTTTCTTAGAGTGTACTCTGAGTGCCAAGTCCAGTATGTGCAACTATAAAATGTATTTCTGTTTGTGTACAGCGCTGAGAAGATCTAGTCAAAGTAGATGAGGTGGACATAGAAACAACAAGATGTGGGGTGATTTGTAGGGTGAGGTCCATGACAAACATTTATTGAGTTTGAGTCCTGGACTCAAAGGAGCTGGGTGGTAACCGGCAGTGAACATAATGTATAATATTTTGAAACATAGCTGGTGGTGTTTGGATCCATGCAGGACATTATAGCTTTTGTGTTCCTTTTACAATACATGCAGGGGAGCAGGTGTGTCTTCAAGGTACGATGCCATTTATCACAACCCCTGTGGGTGATGCTATACTCCTGCATTGCAGTGTGAAACTTTTCATTTTACAAGTTCCATAGATGATTGTAGGGCCTGTAGGACAATGTGCCTACTTCTTTACATTTCCAAGCCCTGCATGGAAGGACAAGCTCCCCACAGGTTGACTCAGAATTTAATAGAAGAATGAATGAAAAATATTGTCTGCTGCCTTCTCTCTTCTGATGGTGGGCCAATTGCAGGCTGTTTCCATATCGACAGTAGGCACAACGGTTTTAACACTTAAAGAATGGCATAAATTTGCACCTGCCGGCCTACGGTCTTCTACTGGAGCAGATGTACTACTTTTAGAAATTTACAAATGCTTTCCGAAGTACACCTGGAAATCTATGACAGCTGCAGCTTTCCAGTGAAACCTCTGGCAACCGATTGTGAATCCCATGTTAACCAGAGCAAATAGGGATATTTAAAGGCAATCATTGGAAAATAGGCTTTATTTTCTCCAGTGGGGAAAGATTTTTCCCTGTGGAGAAACCACTTCTCCTACATTTATGTGCATTTTGAGGTGTTTAAATCTTTTCCTCCCCTGTTGTCCTCTGGAAAAGGACTAACCCCCAGATTCATCAATGTCCTGTTTTGCGAATCCTTAATAGCGAATTTTAAGGATTCGCTATTAAAGACTCGCAAAACGGGATGCATGTAGAAATCGCAAATATTTTAGCAATTTCTACAGCTTCCTTATTTGAGATTCGCTAATTGCTAATCGCAAATAAGGATTGGCTTTCCCATTCATTCCTTATTTGCGATTAGCAATTAGCAAATCGCAAATAAGGAAGCAATTCCAAGGGTGCCAGGGTGTCCAAAGGACACCCTGTTGCGCCCCTGAAATGGTAATGTCCACTGGTGTTGCGCACACACATGTCCCAAGGACATGTGTGAGTGAAACATACAACTTAAAAAAATGCACTAAAGTGCATTTTTCTAAGTTTTTGCTATTTACCACATAGTTGGACTTTGCGGTAAATAGCGGCCCCAGATAGCGATTTCACAATTTTAAAATGGTTCATGAATTGCATTTAAGGAGTCTCAAATTGAGATTCCTTAAATGCAATTAATCACAATTTAGCGATTTCTAGATTTGTGATTTTTGCATTTGGGATGATGCATCCCAAATGCAAAAATAGCGCTCGCAAAGGGCCACATTCTCGGAATCTGGCCCTTTGCAAGCCGATTCTGGTTTGATGAATCTGGCTGTAACTTCAGGTGTTTTTGTGGTTTTCTCTTCCATTTTCCAGCTTTTGACTTATTCAAGTTTTGGAAGGAATGGGAAATATATATTTATTTTTAATTTTCGCCAACACTGGGCATTCTGGCCATTGAATGGTCCTTCTCACCAGCCTCTGATCTGTGTCAGTGGATTTACTCAGATGAAAAACGGTGGAAGTAGTATTACTTTTACAAGTGTAAACTATTGTGAATTTCAAAGCTGATTTTGCATTTGTATAAATGTGACTTGCATACGGAAGTCAAATGTACACACACAAATCGATTTGTGAATATATCTCGATGTGTGAAGGTAATGATCCTATCTGTTTTTACAAGGTGTTGGCTGAATGTGAGCAAATCTCTTAATCTTACTAATTTTTCTGCCTGCCCTGCTGCCAAAAATTGGGTCAGGACATGGGGGTGTGCAACTCCACTATCTCGAATGGCCCAGGGTCATATGTGAAAGGCAGAAAGGCCTTTGAAGCTTTCAGCCGAGGAATGCCCAGCCTCCTTGGAGAGGGTGTGAACACCTCTACCAAGAGCAGGTTTTTGTTCCTGGCCTCGAAGAGCGAAGTCTCTCAACTCAGAAGGTCAGAAACCTGTCTATGGTGGCTGGCTGGTCAAGATTAGTCAGTAAATACCCTAGTAGTTGGTAGGTTTTATGGGGCACCTCTAATAAATCCAGCACTGGCATCAGTGTGGATTTATTAAGACAAATTGAATCCATCATGTAGCTGGTGAACTCATAATCACAAGTGGAAAGCCCACGCACTTGTTATGGCTTACCTGCACATATCTAAGGGTGAACTTAGATTTCACAGGGACATATCCACTCAGGCAGATATGCCCACACATGGGTATAGTGCACCCTGCCTTTGGGCTGTAAGGTCTGCCATTGGGGCACCTTACCTATACTACATCCTTTATTTTGCTGACATGGAACACAGAGGTGGGTGACATGTTGACTCTTCGATTTTCTCTGCACCAAGTCACACAGGTTGCAATGACAGTTTGCAGGGGCTTGGTGACGGATTCCTAAGCATGGAACAATTTGCTGTAGCCCTTGGGGACCCTCCTTAGTTCCACGGTCCTAGGTACCAGGGGTACCACTTACTAGGAACATAAAAGGATCCTAAAGGGGCACCAATTATGAAACAAACATACAGTTTCATGTAAAGAACACTGGTGCTGGGAACCTGTACACATCATTCAAAGTTGTATCAAAAACTCAGTAAAAAGTGAGGGGGGGTACTGCAACAAAAGTTCAGGTTCCTAAAACAGCTTAAAAGTGTAATTACGGAATTCCCAATGTTAACCTATGAGAGGGGTAGAGCTCATGTTAGAGAAAAACTAATTTGCGTGCTTTTGATTATCAGTACATGCAAAACCTAAAAGTACATTTCCTAACATTTGATTATACAGTCCACAGCCTATGGGCTAACTAGGGCCTACCTTATTGCAGGAGTTTGCAGCCAGCAACAGTTCTTCCAGAAGTAGGAGCAGAACAGGAGGCTGAGCTTCCTGTTGAGCAAGATATTGCTCTTCACCCATAAGCTTCACACTCTACAGCAAGAAAAAGAAAGGATTTGAGCATGGATTGGACCCTTGCCAAGTCTGGGGTCCACCACAAAAGACAAGGAAAAAAAGCCTCTAAAAGCCTCAGAATTATATAAAGTGACTGTGATGACAAACTAGTTATTGTCAATACGGACGGTGGCTCAGAGGATGCCTCATATTCAACCTACTCAGAGGGATTTAGTTCCAAGAAAAATAAAGTATACTCACCCTCTCTACCCAAAACCGGCCCACTGCCCCTCCCCAAGCAAAATCCAAAGCACGTCCCTTACCCTAGCTCCTTTACACAACAGGCCCATCCCCCTCCCAATACAAAACTCAAAAAACGTCCCTTTCCCCAAACTCCGCTTTCCACCATCTCCATCCAGAACAGGCCCACCATCCCAGAAAACCCCCTAAAACGTCCCTTTCCTAACCTGTCCATTCCCAACAGGCCCTCTGATTCCCCAAAAAAGTAGGTAACATGTACCTTTGGGCATCCAGGTTTTTACTCACACTGGCTATCTCTTGTGCCAGGTTCTGTTGGCCCAGCCTGATGAGAGCAAGCTCACGAACAAGGTGGCAGAGGAGGATGTTGGATAAAGATGAGGAGGGGTTCTCCGGGTGTTCCAAGTGGCAGTTGTGGACCCCATCTGCAGGTGGTGGTGTTGCCAGGTTGGACTGGCTGGTGTCCCAAAGAACTAGAGGCCATAGCCCTTATCCTCCTCCTCCTCCTCCTCCTCCTCCTCCTACTCCTCAAAAGCCATCAGTCCGCGGTACTCGGCAGCTGCAGCTTCCAAATTGTGGTGCTGCAGCCCACTGGGTTTGTCGACTACCAGCTGTAAGAGCACCTATATCAAGAAAGAAAAAAACCATGAATCGTAGTGCTCAAGCAAGAAAGTAAAATAAATTGTAATGCTCAGTGCAAACACTTGTTTATGCTAAATTGGAGTTTTTCATGTGATTAGCTAAAGGACACATTTTTCACCTAACTGCATCTCATTATGGAATAGCACTGACTGCAAGGAATGAAGCCAGGCCACCAACATAAACAAAAAATGATTTTAGTTTAAAGAATTTCATAGGGTGAAACTAGCTTCCATTAATGAGTAAGGCATATAAAATGCTGCAAAAATACTCAACTATATGTGTAATATTAATGAAGCCATGCTGGCTGGACTGCTGGTCTGCAGCATGTATTTGGGCCAGCTGTAATGGCATTTTATTAACTTGTTAATTACAGTGCCCCTGCTCTTCTTCTGCTCCCACTTCAATTCTACCCTGAGCCCAAACTTAGGGGCTGATAGAGTCTGGTAGATGGGATACTTTGTCACAGATGTAGTTGATAATGGATAACCCATCCACCATATTACTGTAAACCGTGCATAGGATGTAAATGATGCACTGTAGTACTGCAAACAGGATGTTTTACTTTTGTCAAGGTTTTCACAGATAGTCCCATTCGCCAAACTCTAAATCAGACCCTTAGTTTCACATCATACCCTGCCCACATGTGAGAGAAAGAGATGAAACCTCCCCTTCCACTGGACGGAAGCAGTTTGACAGCTCCTTCCCACTGGATCTGGAGTGTTTGCTTTTGCTTTTCTGAATCTTTTACAGCTCCCACAAAACTGAAGCAAACAGCTATGTCCTGAATGTGGGCACCCCATGATATAGCAGGAGCTGTCCCTTGGGGGTGTTGGTACTCAGGGCCATATGGCTCCTGAAGGGGCAAATGTGCCCACACTCCTTTGATTTGCATGAGCCAACACTGTGGAGGAGGTGGTTCCTGGGGCTTCTAAAATCCCTAGGAGGGGGCTCCATGTGGCCTTCCATTTTTGAAAAAAAGCACGGGGAGGTGTTGGTCTGCAGGGCCCAAGAGGTGAACGCAGCACCCTCTATAGTGCAGCCCCCTCCTGTGTAGGCCCAGGAAGGTGGTGGTGGTTCCAGGGCATAAATATATAAATATGATCTTGGAGGGGTGACATGTGTGCCCCCTCCTTTTTTATTTACTATACAAGGTATGCCTCGGGACCTGGCCCTTCCAGGGGGGCTTATGATGAACAGGCACAGGAGACTGTGCTTGTTATTTTTGCACTGGATGTGCAGCTCTGTCACATTTCTGCAGAAAAATAATAGAAAAAAGTGTTTTTTTGCAGTGTCAGTGTCCTTAGACCACCCAGAGACCAAGGCTTGTGAGACAGGGTATCGCTACCCTGCCCTCTTTTCCTATTGTTAAGTAATTTTGTGTGGGACTTAGCTGAATCTGAATCAAAAGATGGCTTCTAACACTTCCTGGGTGAATTGGTAGCTGCCAATCAGATCTCAGCACAAGATCTTGAGGGTTCACAGAGCCTTTGCGTCCCTAGATATACAAAATTTGTTTTTCCTTTAATAGCTCCCAAACTACTGATGTTTTTGCACTAATTTACACAAAGGTTGCTTTATGGACCAATAGCTACCTTTCTGACGAATTTGATATAATTCCGTTCAGTGGTTTGGGTTGTAGTCATATCTGGAATTCTAACAGAAAAAACAAACATGGAAAATGCACATTTTTGGGCCCCCCCTCCTTTTATTGGCAACCTCTTGATAGATAGCCAAAAAACTTTCCTTGCTAAATCAGAATCACTGGCACAGTTTTTTATATATATATATGTTTGTGTGTGGACATATGTATATATATATATACACATGCATATATATCTATATATATGTATATATCTGTATATGTATATATATCTGTATATATATAAGTGTATATATATGTAAATGTATGTATGTGTGTATCGATATAGATATACTTCATTTTCTAGATCAGTTCCTGTCCTAATGGGAAGTCCCTTCTTGTCAGGGTAGCATACGTTGAGCAGAACTAGGTTCAGGTTTCCCCAAATCCAATTCCCCTCGAAAACAGCAATATCAGAATCTAAAGAATTAATTAATCTAAACCATGCACCACAGGAGCCATTGTGGGTGAACGGGTACGGAAAGAGAGGCAGAACTCCCTTGTATTTCTGATAGGGATGGAGTCGGCCACATATCCAACAGTTTGTAGCATTGTTAGTCTGATGGGAGTGATGTAACATACTAATGAATGTGTTGTTGCGCAGCGCAAGTCTGTAAGATAGTTCATGAGGTGGTAATTCACTAAAAGAATGTTCGGCAGTTACATTGTAAGCAGATTGTTCACGCTTAAAGATAGGGTAGTATATTGGCAGTAGTATACTAGCAACAATAATCAAAAGACTTAGAAAAAACATAACCAATAATGTCACTATACAGTGACTGCGGAGTGATTTACAGTATGTACGTTTCTTGAGTTGTCTCTCTCTCTCTCTATCTCGATCTAGGGGATACATGTCAGAAACTATTTAACCGATTCACCTAGGGGAGGACTTAAACAATTAAACTGTCTGACTTGCTAGATCGAAGTTTTGTTCGATACTCCTCTTGGGGAGTTTTCTCTCGCTTGGGAACTTTAGAGTCACTAGATTCGAGGCAGTCCTTTGAGGGGGTGGACGAGTCAGTTTCTGGCAGCAGTTCGTTACATTTTTTAATATGACTCGTGTGGATCCACCCCTTTCGGCCTTCCACTTTAATCGCGGTCCTCGTGGTAAGAAGGACGATCTTCGGCTCCTTCCAGCGGGGCTCCAGCGGGCTTTTCCTGTCGAAATTGCGAATCAACACAGTATCGCCGGGACGAACATCGTGTGGCTTTACATCAGTGTTGTCGGGAAAGGCTGCGGCAACCTGTGAACGACATGATTGGAGTGCAGACATCAAGGAGGCAAGGTAATCTGTCAGCATATTACAATCAACATTGGTGATTTTCTTAGGCATGGGCGTCCCCCACATATTCGGTGGTCTGCCAAAGACCACTTCATACGGGGATAGCCCTGATCTCGAATGGGGGACCATTCTCATGTAGAACAGTGCAACTGGCAGGGCGACTATCCAGTCGACCCCTTTCTCTTTACAGATTTTGGCAAGGCGTGTTTTCACTGTCTGGTTATGTCTTTCTACAAGGCCAGCGGCCTCGGGATGTCGGACACAATGGAATCTCCACTGATATCCCAGCAGAAGGGAAACCTGTTTCATGAGCTCGGATGAGAATGGCTGTCCGTTATCTGAGTACACGATACGAGGCAAGCCGTACCGTGGGAAGAATTCTTGAACCAGCTGCCTGGCAGTGGTCGGGCAGTATAATCTGGGACTGAATATGCTTCGGTCCAATGGGAAAGTGCACAAACAACTACGAGGACATACTTAAATCCTCGACATCGGTCCATCTGGATATAATCCATCTGGAGGACTTCAAAAGGGTGATCGGGAGGATGAAATCCACCTTGCTCTACAGGGACACTTTTACCTGGATTGAACTGACAACAGATCATGCAAGTACGCACTTTCTGTTTTGCTGCTGCTCGTAAGTGTTTGTTGTACCAGAGATTCTGTAAACTGTCTAACATAGCTTTTTCTCCTAGGTGTGCTGGACTATGTGCTGTATTTATTATGACTTGAACCATAGAGTCAGGGAGAAACCATGTAGATTTTCCCTTCGTCATCCATCCTTGATCTGTCTGAATCCCTCCTAGTTCAGACCATTTCTTGATTTCATCTGGAGTGGCATGTGTCTGAATATCGATTACATCTAGTGTGGGATCCCTAACTGTCATACAATGTGTTGGTACTATGGTCTTTGTCACGTTAGTTGTCTGGGTGTGAGTCAATGCTGTATGTTTTGCTGTTTGGTCTGCCAGGTCATTACCCTTGGAAACAGAATCTGTAACTTTAGTATGTGCTTTACACTTCATGATGGATATGCCTGAAGGCAGATGTATTGCTTCTAACAGGGCTTGAATGAGGGAACCGTGTTGGATCTTGGCACCGTGAGAGGTCAAAAAACCTTGTTCTTGCCATAACACTCCGAAGTCGTGTACGACTCCGAAAGCATAACGGGAATCTGTGTATATGTTAACATTTCTGTTCTTGGCTAGTATGCAGGCTCGGGTCAGAGCAATGAGCTCCGCCGCTTGAGCAGACAGTGTGTCAATACGATGTGTTTCTTTGACTTCAGTTTCAGTGGTCACTGCATACGCGGCCACTAATTCTCCTGTACTTGTTCTCATACATGAACCGTCCACGTAAAGTGTCAGGTCTGGATTTGTCAATGGAACATCTGTTAAGTCTCGTCGGGGCTTTGTTACTGCATTAATGATCTCTATACAATCATGCAGGGCTGGATCTGTCATAATCGAAGGTAACAATGTTGTGGGGTTTAGAATGCTACAGCGTCGGATTTCTATGTGTGGCTGGAATAGCGTCAATTCATAACCTGTCAGTCGTGCTATAGTCAAGTGTTGAGTCTGGGTTCGGTTTAGAAGGACCTCTACAGAATGTGGAACTTGTACTGTTAATGGATGTCCTAATACAATTGAATCGCTCTGTCTGATTGCTAGGGCTGTCGCTGCAACTGACTTTAAGCACGCAGGGAGTGCCTGGGCTACTGAATCCAATGTACTTGAAAAATAAGCGCAAGGCTTATGTGAACCTGCTTGATCTTGAGTGAGGACAGACAACGCTGTACCATCACGTTCTGTAACAAAAAGTGTAAAAGGTTTGCTGGAACATGGTGTTGCTAGAACTGGTGCTTGACATAAAGCTTTCTTTAATTCTTCAAAAGCCTGTGTATGTTCCTGAGTCCAAGGGAGGGCAGTCGAAGTCGCTGCCTCCTGTGTTGTCAACTGAATGAGTGGTTTAGCTAGAAATGCATACTGAGGAATCCATTGTCTGCAGTACGAGGTGAGGCCTATAAAGGCCCGCACTTCCTTTTGTGTCTGGGGTTGTGGCATATTTACAATTAGCTGGATGCGATCAGGAGTGAGCTGTCTCCCCACTTTGGACAGCAAGTGACCCAAGTACACAACTTGCTGAACACAGAATTGTAGCTTCGAAGGAGACACCTTGTGTCCCTTGTCGGCCAAATAATGTAAAACTGTCAGTGATGCTTGCTCGCATTCGGGCTCACTTCGTGCGGTGATCAGCAGATCATCGACGTATTGCAGTAAGGCAGTGTTAACTGGCATTTGGATACAATCAAGCTGTCTTTTCAGTGCTTGGCTATAGATGCTGGGGCTTTCTGTGAATCCTTGAGGTGCGCGTGAAAATTTGAAACTTCGTCCATTTAAACTGAATCCGAAGAGATATTGGCTCTCTGGATCAATGGGCACCACAGGGTACTGTGGAACAATGCATTTATTCAGTTCTCGTAAATCAATCACCAGCCGATATACTGGCGGTGCATTGGGATCAGTACGTTTAAGAATCGGAATGATAGGGGAATTACAGATATTGGAGTCGGTCTCTACGACCACTCCTTGGGCAATGAGCTCTTCAATGATCTCCAGTAAAGCCACTACAGCATCGGGTGGTAACTTGTATTGTCTGATTCGGGGTAAAACAACACCTGGCTTGAGTGTAACACGGTATGGTGTAATGTGCATGCAGCCTACATCGGTTGGGCCTTGTACCCACAGGTGTTCTGGTACATTTTTCAATCTGACATCAAACTCTCGTAATACATAGTGACCCTTGAAGTCTCGCAAGAAAAGTCTAACTCCTTCCGGAGAACAACATATCACAGCTCCTAGAGCCTTCAATGTTTTGATACCTAACAAGTTTTCTGGACATGATTTCGTGAGTAACAAGTCTGTAACACGTGATAATGGACCTACTGCTAGGGGAACAGGTTTCGATACTTCATTTATAATAGGCTGTCCTGAAAAACCAAGGGAAACATTCTGTGAGCCTGAGAGGGGTGCCCCTGGGACTTCATCATGGCTGATTGTGGTGCGGTTTGCCCCTGTGTCAATTAAAAACTTTCTGTCTTTTCCCAATACTCGACTGTGTACATAAGGACCCTCTTGATCTACAGGAATCTCAATAAGAGGCAAGCCAACCTCCCTCTCTAGGCTGTTTCATGTGTATCGCTGATAATCGGGATAATCAGATTGGGCATACTGGCACATCTGCCGTGAAACTTGCTGTGTCGCGGCAATGGGCTGTGGCTGTGATGCCGCTGCGGCCTGTCCTGTATGTGATGAAGCATGCATGGGTTGTGAATTCTGCGAAGTCTGTTGCTGGCCCTGGTCTTGTCTAGGCGGATGCGGTCTCTCTTTAGTTTTACCTGTTGCTATATTGTGTTTCAGGACTGGACATTCATGTACGTAGTGACCTGGCTGCTTGCAATAGTTGCATGTCCCTTTAACGGGAGCTGCTGAATTATTTGTCTGTGTCCCACCCTTTTTCTGACCGTCGGCTGGGACTGTCTGGGCAACCAATATTTTCATTTTCGTGTCTTTCATACGTCTTTGTTCATGTTCTTGTTCTTCTCTAATTCTGTTCTGATGATATTGTAACATTTGTAACATCTGGGATGGCGTATTTGCTTGCCATGTGCTTTCGACTTCATATACTCTATTCTTAACTTGCGTTAGGGAATTCTCTACTAATTTACTTACAAAAAGGTGTGGGTATGACTCGCTACTTGGTTTCAGGCCACTATTAATAATAAAACATTTCTCGAATCTTGAATAGAAGTCACTAGTATCTTCATCGTGTTTCTGTTTACAGGCTGAGATTGCGTCCCAGTCTTCCTTTTTAGTTGTCAATAATCTTGGCAAAACCTGTACTATTAAACCTGGTAATGCTTTAGCTTTTTCCCCAAGGCCTAGCCCTAGCCCTTTCTTAAGTGAAGGCGGATGCGCTCGGTAATGATAAATGAGGGTTCCTTAAACTATATGTGCTATATATACTGAATCATCTTTGTGTATATATATGAAGGTATAGTCATTGAGTTTACCAATTGTGGTTTAATATTTCTTAACCATGTGTGTATATATATGAAATATGACTCATTTATAGTTTAATTAAGATTTATATTTTTGTAATCATGTATATATGTATATAGAATGAAATCTATTTATATTTATATAAGACATCACAGGAACAGTGACTATACTCAAAACATTGCGTTTTTGCACATTGGAACCCTTCGGGCATTATGCCCTTTATCCAGACCTGAATGAATGAAGTATGTCTTCACTTTCTATGACTCTTTGAAAAAAATGCAATTTGCACAGGTGTAATTAATTATGTACTTGCACTTTAAAACCCTTGTTTGTGTTCATGACACTTTATGTGAGCAAGCCTCTCTCGAGGTGAAACGCGTCATGGCGATGTTGCAGGCTTTAATTTTGGCACTGAATAAACCACTCTAAGAAACTGCACCTACTTTGTGGTCTTGCTTCCTTCGTTGTTCTGCAGAAGGCGGAGTATACTGCGACCTTTGGACGTATTTGTGACTGGAAGCTTCCTGGTCACAAGCGAGACCCCTTTCCATTTGGGCGACAACACAGCAGGAAGCAGTGGTTCTGTGACCCGGAACCGTTCTCTGGCACTCCGGTAGGAGGAAGCTGTGTACGCCCCTGCGAGACAAGCACACGTCTGCCGAGGAAAAGTGGAGCCATCGACACCGGAGGAAAACCGTGGTGTTTGGCAGCCCATTTCCGGGTAAGACAGCGGCAACAGTTGCAGCGGAAAGTGTGCCGTGTGGAGTGCGCGTTGATATTATACAGCGTGCGTCACTAGCTGTGTTTCTTAGTTTAAGTGCCTAACATCGACTTGCCACAAATTGCAATGTCCACCGCGGTGTTGCGGAACAGGGAGCAGGCTGCGGAGTCAGTCTTTGAGAGCCCTGCAGGGGGAGACTCTCTAACATCCAATCAGCAACCGGAGGGAACGAAAACTAATCCCACCATTAGAGACACTTTCCGTAAGCTGGAAAAACTTTCGAAGAAGGAGCAGGCCAAGTGGTGGGAGAATAAATCCCTCACGAGATACCTGGAGGTTGGGCGGGTCCCTAGGGGTCTTCGAATTACATTAGCCCCGAGCTATGACAACCCGGACCCACACATGCTCGAGGAGTGGGCTACTGCCAACCTGGAATCATCGGCAAGACTAATGAGAATCCTTGTCAAATATGCCGAAAGTGACAGATTGAAGCTTCAAACGGAAATTGAGGAAATAGAGGCAGAGCTGGCCAAAAATGATGTTAACGATGAAATGAAGAAAATGAGGGAAGAAATGGAAACCCGACTGGCGAAGGAAGAGGATATCATCAAAAAGCGTAAAGCTTTTAAATTTGAAAGAGATAGGCTTGATTATGTGAATGGACACATCTTCAGATTTGCACGCAAATTCGATGGAATTAAGGCTAAATTTGGCAACACAGGACGTAAAACAAGGGAAACAACGTCCGTTTCTATCTCCTCTGCGGACCTGAGTTCAGCAGCTGAAAGTGAGGCAGAGGAAGGTACCTCTAGAGCCCAGGTACAAGGATTGGGGTTTACAAAACTTACCCCAGCACAGGAGGTGAGCTGCCTGTGCGAGAACAGAAGGGACACTCTGCGCTCAAGCTCACAGCCAAAGGCCCCACAAGGAAACAGAGGGCAAATAGGAAGCGGGCAGAACGCAGGAAATGTAACAAAACCAGGAGGAGAAAAGAAATCAAACAGGGGGAGGTGGAACAGGAAAAGAGGACAAACAGCGGCGCCCCCTCAGTAATTAACCTCACTGACACAGTTTTAACCACCAAGGAAACCTCCATTC
Source organism: Lissotriton vulgaris (assembly GCF_964263255.1). NCBI lineage: Eukaryota > Metazoa > Chordata > Amphibia > Caudata > Salamandridae > Lissotriton > Lissotriton vulgaris. The sequence continues at coordinate 1,714,776,016 of NC_141689.1, read as the reverse complement.
TGTCTTTGGGACTATCATATTGTCCCCCCAGAGACTTCAATTACGTTGACACCCGTATGGATGTTTTCAGATATGTGAGAAAACTGAAGCTCAACAAATTCCATCGACAACACCCTTACAAAAAATCTAAAACGACTCTGCCAACCAGCCCGTCGATACTAACGGCTAGTGAAGGCATGGAAATGCAAGAGATATGGGAATTGCAATGTGAAAGTGTGGGAGCTCCAGCGCCAACTGATGAAATCGGCGGCAGGGGCGTCAGTACAACTCCATTCAAGCCTAAATCCACTTTCCTCCCAGTATCTATTCACGACAATCTGGACATGTACCACGAGCTCGTCATTGGTGATTTGAAAAAACTTTACACTGCCTCCAATAACAAAGAGAAAGTCATCAATAGAAAAAACGCATGCTATTACAATCTGGTTAAAAAACTGAAAAACGACGACAAAGTCATAGTTAAGCCTGCCGACAAGGGCGGCAATATTGTCCTTTGGAAGCGGGAGGAGTACATCAAGGAGGCAGAACTCCAATTGGGCGATATTGACTGCTACAAAAAGAGCAATTTATCAATTGTAAAAGCTGCGTGGGCTGACCAGAACTCAAAGCTAATGGCATGGCGTAGCAGTGGTCTCATCTCATTTGATGAATTTAAATACTTAAAGAAGGACCATCCAGTCATCCCCAGCTTCTACCTTCTACCAAAGGTGCACAAGGATCCCCTTGTGCCCCCTGGCAGGCCTATAATATCGGCCATAGACAGCTCTACGGAATGTATTTCCCGCTACATAGACTACTTTCTACAGGAGTGGGTAAAGAACTTGGGTTCTTATGTTAAGGACACAACTGACTTTTTGTGCAAACTGGCCTCAATTACCTGGGATGATGAACTCCTACTTATTACCATGGATGTATCTTCTTTGTATACATCAATCCGACATCGTGATGGTATTAAGGCTGTTGAACACTACCTTGGTAAACGCCCCATTGAATGCATACAGCATAACAAAATGATTGTTGGTATGTTAAAGATCTGTTTGGAACAAAATTTCTTTGTTTTTAATAACCAAATATACCAGCAAATGAGGGGCGTGGCCATGGGGGCTTGCTTCTCCCCAAGCTTTGCTTGCCTCCATATGGGGCTTTGGGAGGAGCAAGTCCTGATGGGTGAGCACATGGAAACAATGCGACACAAGGTTGTGCTCTACTTGAGGTATATTGATGACCTGTTTTTCATTTGGAGGGGAACACATGATGAGGCTACTGAGTTTGTAAACAGATTGAATGTAAATAATCTGAACTTGAAATTCACATCACACATTGACAAGGAAAAGGTTACTTTCCTAGATGTGGAGGTATATGTCAGGGAGGGAACTCTGCAAACTAGACTGCATAGAAAGGCGACTGCTGGCAATACGGTCCTACACGCCAGCAGTCAGCATCCCCAACACCTGATCCGCAGCATCCCCTACGGGGAAATGCTAAGATTGCGGAGAATTTGCAGTTCCAATTTGGAATGTGATCTGGCACAGCAAGCCAGTAAAGCGAGATTCCTACAAAGAGGGTATAGTAGTACTCTGATAGAAGGAGCTATTAGGCGTACCAGGAATATCTCGAGGGAGGATGCACTCATGCCAAAAACAAAATCTAGTGCGGAAGGGGATAACAATGAGCGTATTACATCCAGAGCCATTGTGACCTATAGTAACCAGCACTCCCAGATTAGAAAGATTCTGAACAAAAACTGGAATCTGGTCAAGGGTGACCCTGTCATAGGGGACCTGGTACCAGACAAACCAAGCATAACGTTTCGCAAATCTCCTAGCCTTGCTAGTGCCCTAGTCAGCAACATGCTAGAACCCACCAAGTCCTGGATGGATAACATCACTGGCTTCAAAAAATGTCTTACCTGTAAGGCGAGTTGCCACGGAATCAACAAAACCCAGGTCCAGCGTCCCTTCTCAGATAAACCCTTTATTATCAACAGAAGATTAACTTGCAAGACAGAATACGTTGTCTATGTCTTGCAATGCCCTTGTGGATTGCAATCTGTTGGAAGCACACGCCCACCTGCACACAAGCGCATATTACAACACTTAAGGGCAATCTCTGGGAGGGATCAGGCCTATCCAGTGGCCAGACACTTTGAGGCCATGCATGGAAGTGATCCCAGTAGCCTACAGTACTTCCTGGTCGACACAGTGTTGCCTCTGAAGAGAGGGGGTAACCGGGACGCAAAATTGCGCCTCCTGGAAACCAGATTCATTCTTGAATTCAACACCAAGAGCCCGGGGGGTCTTAATAATAGCGAGGATCTTTATACTTGCCTCTAGTTGAACATAACATATTCTTTCCCCCAAGTACTTTTCTGGATGTAGATAGTAAATCCCCCCTACACTGATTCTTTACGTGCTTTTATCTGACTCTGCTACCTGCTGTTAACTGTAGCATGTTTTTAATCACTAGTATAAATACTAAATTCACTTTACAAACACTTCTTTGCTCTGCAGTAACTAAAAGAGGTTGTTCTAAAAAGTGCACATTTTCATTATGATCACTTTGTGAGATTGCTTTATATATGCCCACTTGGGCACAATATCTTTCTTAAGTGAAGGCGGATGCGCTCGGTAATGATAAATGAGGGTTCCTTAAACTATATGTGCTATATATACTGAATCATCTTTGTGTATATATATGAAGGTATAGTCATTGAGTTTACCAATTGTGGTTTAATATTTCTTAACCATGTGTGTATATATATGAAATATGACTCATTTATAGTTTAATTAAGATTTATATTTTTGTAATCATGTATATATGTATATAGAATGAAATCTATTTATATTTATATAAGACATCACAGGAACAGTGACTATACTCAAAACATTGCGTTTTTGCACATTGGAACCCTTCGGGCATTATGCCCTTTATCCAGACCTGAATGAATGAAGTATGTCTTCACTTTCTATGACTCTTTGAAAAAAATGCAATTTGCACAGGTGTAATTAATTATGTACTTGCACTTTAAAACCCTCGTTTGTGTTCATGACACTTTATGTGAGCAAGCCTCTCTCGAGGTGAAACGCGTCATGGCGATGTTGCAGGCTTTAATTTTGGCACTGAATAAACCACTCTAAGAAACTGCACCTACTTTGCGGTCTCGCTTCCTTCGTTGTTCTGCAGAAGGCGGAGTATACTGCGACCTTTGGACATATATCTATATATATGTATATATCTGTATATGTATATATATCTGTATATATATAAGTGTATATATATGTAAATGTATGTATGTGTGTATCGATATAGATATAGAAATATGTGTCATTTGAGAGGTCATCAGTGATGTCACAAGTGATGTCACTGACAATGTCATGAGTGATGTAACAAGTAAGGTCGTATGCAGTGTATTGTGAGGGCGTAAGTAAGTAGTTAGCTCCGGTAATTATAACTGCTGAATTTCACTGGTTTTGTATGAGTGACATCTGAGCCTAATTATAATGTAACACAAACCAAAAGACCTGCTCATCCAAGGCTCCTCTTTTTATAATGTTCCTGTAACCTTTATTTTTTTCAGTGAAGGTTTTTAAAATTTTATTTTTAACTATAATGACCCTGTAACCTTCAAATTATATTTCCTAACTATAAAGTCCCAGTAACCTTTGGTTTTTAAAGTAAATTTCTATGTTTTTTAGCTAGTAGTCGTGTTTGCAGAGTGGTAGAAAAAGGGCCCAAACCTCAGACCAGCTCTCAGGAATCCTGCTGTTTCTGACTTCCTGGAGGTAAGAGCAGGGCTTGCTTGTCCCCAAGAACACTCTAGAGCCAAGGAGACGTCATCCCCCAACCAGCAGTATGCCAGGAGGCCCACTTGCAGAGTGGTGGAGAAAGGGATGTGGCCTCCAAAGTCCTCTCTGGAATCTCACTCTGTGGTACTTACCAGAGGTATAGGAGGGCTTGTTGACTCACAAGGACCCTATCGAGCCAAGGGGACTTCACCTCCCAAACCATCATTGCATCAGTAAGTGCATTTGGGGAATGGTGGAGTAAGGGGTCATGGCCTCCAAAGTCTTCTCATCAATCGTGCTCCATGGGACTTACTGGAGTTAGAGGAGGGCTTGTTGGCCACCAAGGACCCTCTGGAGCCAAGGGGACTTCATCCCCCAAGCAGTTGTGCTCCAGTTGTACTTGCTGAAAGCTGAGCATAGTTTGCTATCATCAACTCTCACTCAAAGTTTCCAGGGGTACAAGAGACAAGAGACTGAAGAGTAGATCTCCAATTCCTGCTATCACCAAGCCCGTCCAACAAAGTCAAAGCGAACCAGTGTACAGGGGGAAGTTTTGTCACAGGACATGTATGTGTCCCTGTAAACAAGGCATTAGAGTAAGACTATATTTAAGGTAGAGAGATATAAGTCTGTAAAGCAATATCTAACAAATATGTCGGAATTCTATGCCTTATGCCTTCCCCTCTTCTACCAGCATCAAAAATAATGGATTGCTATCTAATACTAGAAACACTACTATAATTCTATTTGTATAGAGTATCCTGACTACGCCTTCCTTGTACCTCTTCCGCAATAACTTCTTCTGCATTTCTATGTACCATCACCTCTTTTGCTATAGGACTATCATTCTTCATTTCATAACATCGTCCTGTTTAATCAATAGCATGAACTAATTTGTTATCCTGGAGTTAGCTTTCTTGAGTAAAGAAACCCTCCGTACAAGAAGTATGTATCCATTGTCCACTAAAAACTGCACTAAAGTTAATCTATTCACTGATCTTTTTCTTCTGGTTTTGTCTCCTCATGCAAACCACTATTTTGTGAAGTGTCTTCATTCTATTTAGAATCATAATGAAAATATTCCTTGTCAAAGCAAAGGCCTTATCAACTACTCTCTCAACTCGTTCTTTCTGTTTTACTGCATCTCTCCTTCTTCTACACTTTTTAAAATGTAAAACTAAATTTACAGGGCTGTAGCTTTGCAATCATTATAACATTGTGCAGAACCTATGCAGTAATCTAAACACCTACTTACAATCCATGCAGTCATTAAGATACTGGAGCACACTTATGAAACACTCAGGCTCCTCTCATGCACTCATGCAATTACGTTGAGGGTACCATTGCAGTAAACCCATCACCCATATTGTCGAAAGACTACATATTCCTCAGTAAAAATTATAAATACATGGGTTTGTATTTGAATACATCTATACTCCTAGGATGATTGAATGAGGGTATAGGTAGTGTCTAGGTGATTTCCTGAGGATACAAGTAGTGCCTAAATGATTTTCTGACTATGTCACAACTCCATGGGTCATTACATATCTGCATTCGTACTGTCTGCGTGTTTGCATGAGTATGCCACTAGTATCTCGGGGTCTGGATAAGTGGATCGGTAGAGTCTGAATGATTTGACAAGTGCATGACTAATGCTTCAATAATTTAATACATGCATAGATACTAGGAGGATGATTAAATGAGTGCAACTCTAGTGCCTGGATAATTGGAACAGTACATACATAGTATATAGGTGATTTATGCAGTGCATACATGATTGTTTAATGGATGGACAGTGTTTCAGCGATTGGATGCAGCCATGTCTTTTTGGTTGACTGACAAGCTGTGCATCAATGCTTACATAACTACATCCGTAGAGCCCAGAGAATTGAATAAGTGCATCAGTAGTTCCTTCCTCATTAGAAGAGTGCATGACTAGTGTCCAAATGACTGCATGATTCCATTGCTAAAGCTTGAGAGATTGGATGTAAGTATACTGCTTGGGGGATTGTATTAGTGCAAGACTATTAGCTCCGTAATTAAATGAATGCATAGGTACTGGATGGGTGATAGGTTTACTACAATGGTACTCTCTACGTAAATGCATGAGTAGAGCCTGAGTGTTTCATCAGTGCACGCATGTTCCTCAGTATTTCAATGACTGCATGGGTTGTAAGTGGGTCTTTAGATGGCTGCATAGGTTTTATGCAAATATTATAATGATTGCATAGTTACAGCCTTGTTAATTGCATAAGTCAGTAGATAGTACCTTGGTGATTAGATGAATGTATACACAGTGCCTGTATACTTCAATAACTACATAATTTCTGCCTACCTGATTGCAAGAGTACATGTATATTTTCTGGATAATTGAATAACTCCATGGATAGTGAACCACTGATTTGATGAAAGTCAGAGAAGTGGCTGGGTGATTCCATGAGTGCCTCTATACTGCCTGACTAACTGAGAAAGCACCTTTATTCATGTTAGATAAATACCAATTGTCGATATATCTCTGAATCCTAGGTTATCTACTTCTGTCACTATCAAACTACTTGTTTTACGGTATAAATGCTTTCCGTATGACCTATATGTGAATGAAATCTAGGTATCACACTTGACATATAGTTGCATACATGGCCCTCTAGAAACATACATTGGTTTGCTAGTGAGCGTGCACATGCATCAGTGAGTTTCTAAAACAGAAAACAACATTTTGAAATTTTTCAAACCACAAAACCTTTTGTGAATGGCATACCTACATAATTTCTCAAATACTTCTTGTGCTTCTAAAATATATATTCAGAATATCTCAAACAAGTTACACACGAAATGAAGCTGGCATAAGACGTCTCGAAGCATTCTGCATTATTTATCCTTCTCAATTTTAAACAAACAATGTTCAAAGAAAAACACTACACTCACCATATACATGAGATTTTCATCAGCCTTACTAAACATAGATCACCATGTAAACATATATGCGATTTCCTAATAGATGTACACCTTCAAGCCATCTTTCCCAAAATATATACCTCTCTGCATCTTTAAGCAAACTCAAAAGTCCCACTATATGTAAAGCTATGTGCAACCACAAGAACCATATCTCACCACCTAAGCATATGCAAAGTTGTCATATAAGTTGAAAACCACATTGACAAACACTTCCCAATATATACCTAACAAGTATTACTTCTTTCTAATTCATATACACTCAAACAACATGTTCTCATCTTTTATTTCTCACACTATTCCTGTTTAATATTTTATTACTAAAAGTACTACAACTCCCATAATGCAAATTACATATATATCCATCTCTTCTGCACAGGATGTTTTGACATTTAAATCATTCTTAGTTCCTCATTGCAACTTTCCACAAAACGATGCTGTTATTTTTCAATAAAATACACACTGTAATAAACAGGCGCTAATTCATTTTTCTCTTACTTCTCAACACATTCACCACTAACCTCTTAAACACATACCCTCTAATAGAAACAGTTCATCCCATCACAGTGATACTCCTTTTAATCAAACTCCCATATAAATCTTCATTTCCAAAGTTACATTTTTAAAATAATTATAAAGTTATATAGATACCACTAAATTCAGTTTATAGATTATGTAGTTGTTTTAGCTCTTTCTGCATAGCTTTTACACTAAGATGTATAAAAACTAAGCACAAAATGGTACACCACTCCCATAAAAAGCAAGTCTAAGATGGCAATCTCTTCAACTTTACACTCTATCATCATGAGAAAGGCAGCAAATGAAATCACTTATTTCATTTTAGACTACTGCATCTCTACTTGTGAATTGTTTGCATCTGTTAACCCTTTACCTCTTTTTCGAAACGAGGTTCCTGTCGCTATCTTTTCGTGCTGTTTTCGCGATCATCACAGAGAAATTGGGTTTAAAACAGGAGTTCAAACCGATATCTAGCTTCATTTTTCTAAGATTTAAATACTACTCAGCAGTGTATTACATAGTTCTGAGTAAGAAACTAAAACTTACATTGTGTTACCATTCCTCAACGTTTCAAAAAAAAAATTCTGTCTCTTTAACACCCTTCCCCCCCAACACTGTCTTAGCTCAGTGTAGCTAGCAACCCGTTGGAACCACTTGGTCTAAAAAAGTTCACAGCACATTCTAGAAGGAACATTCTGTTTTCAAATACAATTCAGCATGTGTTGTTTTCTTCACAGAGTCTTTTTCTAATTGTTTTGTTTCTCTCTACTTTTTATCGCGATCCCCAAAGACACGTCACAAGCATGGAAAACAAAAGCAGAAATTCAAGGCCAACAACATATCTAAAAAAATCCAGTCTGAACATTGCCCTAGACACATTATTATATACATGCTTATTTCAAAGCATGTTAAAACTCATATTTGTGTACAAAGTTTAATTAAAAACAATCTTTCAGACCTATTTCTAGCTTTCCACGGTTATTCCAGATGTCGCAATGACATTGCTAACTGTGATGATTGCGCCTTTGCTATAAAGTGAAAACACACATATTCACACACATAACAGTATTCTACACACTAGAGGTTTATTAATATACACTTCAAACTCATATTTTGTAGTGTATTTCTAGGACAACCATCTCTAAAACCAATGTTTTTAATTTGTGGTAAGCGGAAAGCAAAAGCAAGAATTCAATAGCCACCTCCACATTCAAACATAATAATAACTATATAATTAAATATACCCATCATAGTATATAACTCACTATATAAATAACTCTATAAAAACTTTTATCAGAATCTCAATATATTACCAAGTTTAATAATGATTCATTGATTTTAAAAAAAATATTTTCACCAATATTCGTGACAACGTTAATAGGCACAACATCCCTGAGATGGTACACAGCTGGCGGTTGTGAGGTCATCCCAAATATCGCAGGCAACTAGAAAAAATATTTTGGACACATAACGTGGGTCACTAACACCTCCATTTCTCAACCATGGGGTCACAGAGTCTCCAACCTGTCCCCGTATGTGTGTTTTCACACAGATTTTCAGCCCTGGTAACTGTTGCCGATAGATAAAATGATGGCTGCAACTTCTTTTCAGGTTGCATCCAGCCAGTAAGAGCATTCCCGTTTGCACGTGCATTCTCGATTCATTGCGAAACCACCCGAAAATTATCTGTGGCCAGAGTTATCACTATAACTTTAAACTTACATTTCTCAACAACTACTGAACAGGTTAACACCAAATATGCAAAAGGCACTTCCTTGAACCAGCATCTACCTCCCGGCCAAATTTGCAGTAGGTTTGTTCAGCGGCTCAGGCTGTAGATGCGGCTAAATCTTCCTACGGAAGTAACATTACAAACGCAACCTTATTTCGCACCCCAAATTCATGGTCCTTACTACACGGATCACCACCAAATTTTCCCAATCCATAGCACCCACTGTGACATTTGTTTTGCAAATTTTCATGCAGATTGATCATACAATGCAAAAGTTATAGGCAAGTTAACAAATGCTTTTTCCTATGGAAACTAGCTCCTAACTATAACTACCTAATGGTGACTGCCAGTAGGTAATACATATATAAATATATATATATATATATATATATATATATATATATATATATATATATATATATATATATATATATATATATATATATATATATATATATATATATATATATATATATATATATATATATAAATGTATATATATATATGCACACACACACACACACACACAATTCACTTATCTTATTTCTACTTATCAATGTATCAATGTGGGAAATGCATGCATGTTAAAGGCATATACGTGGCAAAGGTGTGCGTTTTAAAAAATGTGTGGCAAAAATGTGCCTTGTAAAATCATGTTTTGTAATGTTTTACAGCCGTTTCTCCCAGTGGACAGTGTTATAGTATGTACTGCCAAGAAATAGAATGGTCTATTGGCCAGTTTCTCATTCAGCTGGATAAAGAGAGATTATATATGCTGTCACTACAACCAATGTGCAAAAGAGCTAAATAAAAATGCTTTGATTGATTGATTGATTGATTGATTGATTAAAGAATCATATCCAAGTCACTGTACAGAAGTTGGTAAATCTATTTCAAATATTAAATCAGCAACTATTTATATGACAAACATACGCAATTTAAAGTTATGTATTTATTACATCTTTGGAGATTGCTAAATGAGTGTCTTTGTTCAACTGATCTATATGTTCTCTAGCGTACTTGAACTTTGGGTTTTCATAAGAAAAGGTAAAAGCACACATTTATATTGACAAAGTATATATATGCACAATATAAAGCTGTTGCTTTCTGTTTTCACTAGGAGTGTTCTTTACATAGTTGGCTCAGTGTGTACTTGATTTGCATTTATTGTGTTGTAGATCATGAACAAAATGCCTTTATCAAGTTTTCCTAACTTATTAGTAGCGGTATCAGCTAATGAGGAACTGAAAGGGAATTTTCCTCAGAGAAAATCTTTATAAGAAAATGTGTCACACACAGTGGGGCATATTTATGAGCCCCTTTGCATCCCTCTTGCACATCGCAACACGGTGAAAGAACAACGCATATGAGAAATGAGATTTATAAAGCCATACAAGGCTACCTTGCATTGCCCTGCATGGCTTCATAAATCCCAAGTAATGTAACACACAGAAAATCTCTGTGTTGCATTACTTTGCACCAGAGAGTCGTTTCCATGGATGTTGAGTGGGTGTTCCCATGCAACATCCATGGATTTTGACGCATTACCGGATTTACAGGAACAAGTAAACCTGGGAATTCTCCAAAAATATACGCCTTCCCAGCAGAGGCATAACAAAGAGAAACATCTGTATTTCTCCTCGTGTTGGCTCTTTCTGTATGAACTTTATTATGCAGTACGTATAGGTAGAGGAACAGGCCTCTCAGGATTATTTTTGTGCAGGAAGGTGCCCCTGTGGGCCAGTGCACGGGAAAGGACAGGAATTTGCCTTATTGCTTTAAATTCGGCGCATTCCTTCCCTTTCCCAAAGACCCAGCAAGGTGACTTGCCGCGCTGAGCCACTTGTTCTTAAATATGGCCCATAATGTATTGCAATATTGCAAACGTCCATACTGGACACATATTTGCACGAGACCTTAAACAAATTTATTGTGCAAATTTCTAAAAGTATTTGCCATTCACTTAAAAAAAATGAATGCATGTATTGATGAAAACATTGCTTTTCACTCTCAGACTAAAGTTCTTTTATACTTTTATGTGATTCAGTGAAATATTACAAAAAAAGGCACTGATTGACGAGATTAACAGACGCGCAGAGAGGTACAGTAGAAGATCGCAAATGAGTCAAAGTTAAATATTTCTAGCTCATGAATTCCTTTTTTATTCCCAGCGGGCTTTGCTTAACCAAATATTTATGTGACAAATAAAGGATAGGCTTCAATAGGTCACTCCTGTAGTAGGATCGTATTTTGACATTGAACGTTTCAAAGAAGAGGAGAGTGAAAAACTTCAAGGATGAAATATTTTTCATATCGCCTCTTTTTGTCTCATTCAAGTGAAAGACCTTTTTTAAAATGCATAGTCAGCTGAGACGCTTTCATAGGTGAAAGGAAACATTTAAATTGTGCCACCTACTGAGGCTTCTACCACTGTGAAGCCCTGTGGAGGATAAAACAAGTGCAAAAATAGAAACGCGAGATTCCTACTCTCTCACAGTGTGACTTTTACACTTTATTTTCAAAGAAGGTAACCTTTCAAGGCTCAACAAAATAGCATGAATGAGGGTTGAATAGTTAGGCTGATGCATTTAGAATTACGCGTAGACTGTGCAAGATTTAGCAGGCAATTGAACAGTGTTGGCCTTGTAAAAAAATAGAAATAGCACGGATATCAAAATATATTATGGGTTACAATAAGTATAAGACAGATTTGCAACGTCCTGCCAATATCACCATAAATTCTCATGCAATTCAATGACATTTTCTGAGCTGTAGCTCTTTTTTCAGTGGTCATGGAATTATTAACAGGGGGAAAACATTAGCAATTTATTCAATGACAGTATTCAGAAAACGTGGTTCATATGGCTCTTGATGGTCAGACATGCACGCTCATCTGACATGTTTGTTCACAATTCATTGCTGGATATTTTGTTTATGTTAGGAATGTCTCTAGTTATATCATCCGCTTGCCCTTTCATGGGTTGCTGATGCCAGGGTATTGTTTTGACCTGAACAAAGGCACTAACTCAGGCTGGATGGAATCCAGTAGGGCCTCATCCCCCTTCTGACATGGATGCCAGTGAGATTACTCATCAGCATAGAAGGAAGCTAGCCTGTAGTTGGGAATCGAAAGATATAGCAGGCATCAGCAAGATTTTGCCTGCACTGATATGCTTATTGTCTCTGTGAGAAGCTGGCCTGGTACATGATGTACAATAATGTAAGTGGGCACCTTGCAACAGTCCACACAACCTTTATGGTGATTTAAGAGGTCTCAGACAACCTTAGAAAGCAATCCAAGTGGTAGCTGTGTAGAGCAGCCTTCAGGCTTAGTCTTGTAGGAGTGAAAAGCAGCTTGTTTTACCAGAATGAAATATTATAGTATAGATTAAATTAAAAGAACCACACCAAGTGTTGTTAGAATTTGTATTTATTATATAATACTCTCTAGTATGTTCCAATATCTCCAACACAGTGATTAACACAATGCACACAATATTCAACATAGTAATACAGTAAATAGCGTGAATTACGCAGAAGGCCCCATGGGGGGACCAAACAATATACTAAGAAAGTGGTATAAAAACCACGACTTGAGTCAGGAAAATGTTGAGAGGATGTAGAATTGCTGGGGACTCAAGGAACCACCCAGGGTAAGTAGGTAGGGACCCCGAGGAGAGCGTGAGCAGTGTGTGTACTTGACCACCTGCTCAGTACAACTGTATGTGCAAGTCGCAGTTGGATTTTTAAGGATTAGGGATCGTTCCCAGTGGACCCTGAAAAAACAGAAGGTTGCAGAGCTACCCCACCATGGATACCATGGTACCCAAGTTACCTATCCCAGGGAAGCCGGGTGCATAGGTGTGAAGTGGCATTGTAAACCTCAGTCGAACCCAGTGGAAAACATCAGGAAAGTGCTGGTGCTGTAAGAGGAGAAAGTGTCCGGAAGAATCCAAATATGGATTCTTGAAGAGAAGTATCTAAAAGCAGAGGGGACAGAGTCTATGTCACTCAGGGGTGACCAGGAGACTTGGAAGACAAATGGTCTCCGATGTCGGGTGCTTTATATAAGATGTCGATGACCTTGACACTGCAGCTGTGAGGACCAGGCAATGCTGAGGAAGACCAGGGCCTGGATACGAGCTGCCTCGCATACACTGTTGAGTGCAGATGGGTCGTTGTCCAGCAGAAGCACCAACAAGCCTTGGCCAATGCAGCCCATGCAGAAAGTCGAGAAGGTGCAAAGTTGGACCAGTAAGGTCCAGGGGACTTACCACAAACAGGGTAGTCAGGGTAGGCCCCGAGCAATCAGAGGAACCCAAAGGTAACAAGGGTGACCCTCAAGTGAACCCACAGACCAGAGGCACTGTAGTTGCGAGAGTACCTCAATCAGCTCACCAAAGGATGCCGACCACGATGCACATGATGAGGTGTGGCTGAAGATTCTGGTCATTGGAGGTTGGTGCTACTTGGAGCCCGAAGATCTTCCTGCAAAGAAGCCAACACGTCTTTGCAATTGCAAGTTAGAGGTGGTGCACAGAGGTTTAGTTATTGCAACCCCAATGAGGGATACTGGCCTCAAACTTGTTGAGAGGGCAGGACAGGCCTTCTGAGCTTCGGAAAACCACCACCTGTGTTGCAGAGCCCGCAGAGTCCTGAGGAGCTCAGGATCTGCTGACCGGCTGAATTAGTTGCAGTGCAAATGAACTCAGGGGAGTGACTCCTTCACTCCAAGGGAGATTACTTCAGTTGTCTTTGATGCTTCACAGGCATTTGAAGGTTCCAGTATGATGTACAGGCATGGAAGCTGCAGCAGACTGAAAGCAAGATGAAGTCAGGCTCAAACAAAGTCCTGTGAAGTCCAGAGTGCCCAGATGGTAGAAGTGCAATGGTGTCTGATCTGAATCTTATCCCATGGCAAACCTAAAGACCCACACCCAGGTAAGCCCTTAAGTACCCCAGAGAAAGGGTTGGGAAGATTCAGGGGAACCCTCCCATGGGAGGGTCTGGACAGGGGACGAGGTTATGCCCACAACCTTTTTACAGTTTCACACCAGAGGGGGAGCCAATGGCACCCAGGACTGATTTGAACTGGACTTTGCCGGGGGCACCAAATGTGCCCCTCATACAGATTTTCTGCCACTGGCAAGCATACCCACCCTGTCCTAATACACTAAAGGAGGTGGTCATACCTCCCTGTGACAGGATGTCTATGATTCTACCTTCCTCTGGTCCAGCTTGGCTCAGCAGCACGAGGGCAGAAATGTCTCTCTGGTCACCAGGAACCTTTTTGTGCTGTCCGTGACTAGAAGCCTGGTACCGGGAACACTGAGAGCCTAAGGGGGCGCTCTTCCAGTGCTTGGAATTATACCTCTGACACCATTTATGGTGTGGGGGTATGATTCCAACATGTTTAATCCCAAATATGATAGGATTCGTTGCAGCCCGTTTTGAGATGGTCATCAAGCAATTATGCTGTGCCCCTCTATATGGAAAATGGCTGCTTCACTGAGAACCTGGGAGAATGGACTCAGTAGGCTGCAGGGGTGTCCTGCTCATGCAGGGGCACCCTCCGACTTAGAACAGAGCACTCTGCCTTCAGGATTGCAAAGGCCTGCTATAGGGGTGACTTATAGGTTTTAAGCGCAGTGACCCTTAGATATAGTAAACTTATATATCTTTATTGAGTGGTGCATGCACCAACCAACACAGGCTGCAATGGCAGGCCTGTAGTTCAATTCTGAATGGTCTCTCATGGGTGGCATAATGCATGCTGCAGCCCATGGGAGACCTCTTGGGTACCTATGCCCTGGGTACAAGGTGCCATATGCTAGGAACTGACAAGGGTACCCTATTATCAAATCTGGGATGTACCCAAGTACTGAACAAACCAATTGAGGGAGAACGCAGATAGACTGGGGTTCTGATTAGCAGGATCCCAGTCAAACTAGTCAGAACCAGCATCACATCAAACAAAAATTGGGGGTAAGCATAGACGTCGATCCTACTTTCCTACAGTCCCCATTCGACTTGGTAGCCTTGTTGGCCTACCTTTGGGACATGCAGGTGGTAGACTCCTCTGTGGGGCTGCCGGTGGTTGTGTGGAGCAGTCAAAGCAACAAAAGAGACAGGCATTGGGGGAAATCGCAATTATCAGTTAAGTAGTGTATGAGTTAGTGTGGGCATTTAGACCCACTAAGAAGGCCATTGGTGTGTCTCCAATCCCCATTTAAGAGGAATCAGAAGTGGTTGCAAAAATAGATCAAACACCATTGTCACCCATTGTCTTTTAGTATTAACAGAAAGCAGATCAGAATTCTATTATTTTGATAACAATGAATGGTATTTCAACCAAAGTTATTAGGGATAAAAAAGTACAAAACAGACATGCAAGGCATTAGTGGCAATTTCATGTGGGGAAGCATTGCAGTAGTGTCCACATAGATTTGAAGAGATGTTGGTTTTAATAAGCAACAGCAGGACTCCGCTTTCATCCACAGTTATTGGTAGCTGGATAACAGCTTCCCATAAAGGAGGAGAAGTGCATTTCAAAACCAAAATAACCATGTTGAGATAGGAAGTTTCCCTTCCCAAAGATGTTTCTGAGAAGGCCCGTCCCTGCGACCAAAATGAACTGTGGGGTTGTATTCATATTTAATACTATGCATATCAGGGGGAAACATGGCGGCAGCTAGCTGAGCCGCCGTGGTGCTCCAGTTCAGGGCTCCCGTAATGCCTTTTCTTCGCGTGAATTGATGCCGGAGAAAACGTTGTCGTTCTACGCAAATTTGCCGCAATTTGCAGGGGTACTTTCCGCGAGCCAGACATCATTGATAACATCAAGCACATCAAGGATTATAAAGGAATATAATCCTTAACTTTGGCGTGTCGGCATCTTGGCTCGGTTCGTTGTCCTTTTAGTTTTCGGCCGCCTATGTGCTTTGTTGCAGCAGCTCTCCCGGCCCTCCCTGCACCCGGTGTACTGCAGTGGGGGTCAGCCGCACTGGAGTTTCGTAGAGGTCGTAAGATTCTGAGCCTCTTCCGGGGCGCTCGGGGCAGCGGCAGTACCGGTCCTTCCGGGTCAACCTAGGGAGGAGGCACCCCGCGCAAGTTGGAGGTGAAATCCACGAGTGTCGGTAAGGGTAAGGAGCGGTTGGGGGACCCTAGCCAAAATCAGGTGAGTGAGGAAACATTTACAGACTCTGCTGCTATCTCGCTGATTGTACAGGAGAAAGTAGTAGTGTTAGGGCCTGGCGCTACAAGAAAAAAAAGTTAAAAGCGTGGGTCCAAAATGCAAAGCAATAGGAGAGAGGCGAGAGAAGAAGAAGACATCTCACTGGAGATATATAGAGGCACAAAGGGTCGGATTTCAAGTCGCAGTTCCACTACCGATGGCAATAAAGATAAAAATAAAAAGAATATCTCTTCTTTTTTGAGTGCAGAAATGAAGGCTAAATGCGCAAAAGGGCAAATGTCTGCTAAGGCTGTTAAATGTGCTGTGTCCCCTGGTACAAGAGTGACACCCTCTTGAAGATCCTATTTTACAGTTGTTCCCCAAGTCTTAGATTTAGTGAAAGAGGGAACCTCTTGTAGAGCACACTCTAGGCAAATTTCATTATCAAACAATCGTGACATCAGTCGTGGGGCCTTGGGTGCTGCGGAGATCGTAGAGGTTGCCATTGTGGGGATGGGGGATACAGGTACATTGGATGAGCCTGCTCTGGAACTACAGCAGACAACAGAGATAGACCCAGACCCAGGGACAGCAGAACAAGATGTGGTTCAGCAGGAGGTTACTGCCTCAATGATAAGCTGCCTTCAGGCTAAGGGAGTGCCGCCTGCGGTCTCTTTGGAATCTATGTTTTATCATTGTCGTTGGACATAAAAAAGGGTTTTGAAGTGTCTACAGCGAACCAGATGGAGATTAGAAATTTCAGTGAATCCTTGGAGAGTAAAATAGATGGACTTAATGCTAGGACGGTTGCTCTGGAGGACACTGTGGCAGGCCTCTCTCTCCATCTTAATAAGGCCAAAGCTGATATTATCAATCTCAAAAAAGAAGATCTCGCCCTCTGTGACAGAATGGAGGTGTTGGAGAACAACGCTCGACGCAAGAATCTACGAATTCTCAATATTCCTGAGGGTAGTGAGGGTTCCGATATTAAACAATATGTCATCATGCTTCTAAAGGATTCTTTAGGACTCGAGCTGTCGGTAGAAGATCTAGGTACTGACATACAAAGAATCCATAGGAACCCCTTAAGGAGGAACCCACAGAGATCCAAACCTAGGATGATCCTGGTTAATTTTCATACCTACTCTCTCAAAGAGTCTATCCTTAACCAAGCTCTAAAACAGAAATCCTTGAGTGGTAAGGGGTTTACCTTTCAAATAAGATCAGACTTGTCCAGGGCAACCCTGAACAAGCAATGGGAGTTGGGGAGGCGATTAGAGGCCTTCAGAAAGTTAGGGGCGGTAGGACAAGTCAAATTTCCTGCTGCATTAAGGATAATGTACAATAATAAAATGTACAACATTAGATCAGTACAGGCCACAGATGAATTGTTGTTGGGCTTGAGTAAAGATGAACAGCCATCAGGCTAGTTTGGAGCTGGTACTGATTGTCAGTAGAGTTTTCTTCTCCGGTTAGTGTACTGGGAAGCTAGGCGTTATTTACTTTTTAGGATAGTTTGAATTTTTTTATTTTTATTCACTCTACACTAAGTATCCTAGGAAAAAAGGAAAAAACAAACAAACATATAAACTATGTGGAACAGGAAAGAAAATAAAGCTTTGAGTCTCAATGATTTCTCATGTCTGTAAGGCCTTAATTGTTCAGCATCTTAGTGGCTTTTCTTTTAGCTGTGTTGTAGGGAGTTAAGTTTTGCGGGAGTCCTGTGGGACGCTACTTTCTGGACTTGGTCCGGATAATTAGGGCAAGGGTTTCCCATGGGGGACGGGGGGACTGGGGCACGGGGTTGGTGGGTGGGTGTTGCAAGGTAAAAAAATCTAAAAAATGTCCTCATTTTTTTCTCTGTAGTATCTTTTTTCTTTACAAAGTGATTCTTGGTGAAGATCTGGTGGTCTTGGCTAGGTTTAGGGGGTTCCGGTCGGAAATCCGTTTGGAAATTTTGCCATATGGTAGGAGGAGGCATTGTTACATATGAATAGTCTACAGATTCTCTCCTGGAATATTAATGGCCTGCGCAGGTCATTGTTCTTCAGGAGTTACATTTGACTGAATTAGAGATGCTTTCCATGGCTAAAACGAATAAATGGATTGATTTTTGTATTGCCACAACCCAGTCTATGAACATTAGGGGGGTCGCAATACTTTTTAAGAAAACAGCAAAAGCTCGCCTTATATCTAAGTTATTAGACCCTGGTGGCAGATGGGTCATCGCAACAGTAGATATTTCGGGTGCACAAATTACAATTGTCGGATATTATGGTCCGAACCAGGATGACCCCTCAGTTCTTAAATCCATTTTTTCTCACTTATTATTGTTTTCGGAACTTATTGTTATGGCCTGAGATTTTTATGTATTTTTAGAGCCTCTGCTTGATGAATCGCCTAATACTCGGGCCTCAGTTCCCTCTAAGACCAGGGTCCTCCTGTTAGACACTATGAAACAGTATGCCTATTTAGATATATGGAGACTGAGGTCAGGGAAACAGCTGGGCTTCTCCTTTCGCAACTACAAATATCGTCATCAATCAAGGATTGATTTTATCCTGATAAGTCATATTCTGAAGAGTGCAGTAAGGAACATCTCTTACCTCCTCTCGCACTTGTCGGACCATTCCGCTGTATGGATGGAAATGGAAGGGATTGCCCAGCTTTCCCTAGAATGTGGTCGTTCGATCGCTCGCTTCTCTTGGAAGAGGAGGAAATCGTCTCGCTGTTGAACGAGACTGAGTGGTTCATAAAAGTGAACATCGGCTCAGCCCCATTAGGGTGCGTTTGGGACTCCTATAAGGCCTTTTTAAGGGGCCAAATAACTAGTAGGGTTACTTATAGGAGGAAACTATTTAGTGAGGAGGTATATAATATTGAGGCTGAAATTGTAAAACTACAAGGTGAAATAGATTTGCATTCAGATGTCTCGGCTCATACTTTACAGGAGTTGCAGAATAAGCTAACGCGTGTGAAGGGGTAGTTGGATTCAGTGTTGAATAATCGTGTACTTCGTAAATGGAAGGCAAGTAAAATTGCTCGTTTTCATTATGGGGAGGGTGCGGGTAGACTTTTATCTTGGAAAACTAAGACTGATCAGGTACGAAATAACATTGGCTCAATTATTCAGGGTAGTGTTGTATATACATCTGATGAGGATATTCAGAGGACTTTTTAGCTGTTCTTTCAGGACATCTATAAGGAGGATATGTGTATAGAGTCTGATAGCATTGAGGACTGGTTGAGGGAGATTCCACTACCCTCATTGACCCTGGAACAATGTGCCTGTTTGGATCGGGTGATGTCGCAGGATGTGGTCAATGTAGCTATCAGGATTAGTAAAAAGGGAAAGGCGGTGGGCCCTGATGGCCTTCCCACTGAAATCTATAGGGTTTTGGGGAAAGCAATTGTTCCATTCTTAATTACCTTATTCAACCACATCCTCCAGGAGGGTTTATCTCCCCCAGTCTCGTGGGATAATGCATCCATAACCCTGATTTTAAAACCTGGTAAACCTGCATCACAATGTGGATCCTACAGGCTGATTTCTATCCTTAATGTGGATTATAAAATCTTCACTTCTATTTTGGCCAATAGATTGGGGGTGGTAGCAGGTGATATCTTGCACGAAGACCAAAGGGGCTTTGTTAAGGGTCGACAGCTTTTCAAACTAACTTACGACTTGATAGGGGCTATTGAAAGTGCATCCACTGATTCCCTTCCCCTGGCTGTCCTCACGTTGGACGCTACTAAGACCTTCGACAGGGTTAATTGGTCATACCTGTCGGGAGTCTTAGGGAAGTTTAACATCGAAGACAAATTTCGTCAAGCGGTGAGATTGTTATACCAGAATCCCTCGGCTTACCTGCTGGTGAATGGATCTCTGTCGGACTCTTTTAACATCACTAGGGGAACGCGTCAGGGCTGCCCACTCTTCCCTCTCATGTTTGACCTATATACCGAACTCTTTGCCCAACGGCTGAGTGAAGACCTTAATATCAAGCCTTTTAGGTACAGGGAGTGGGAGAAGAAGGTGGCCCTTTACGCGGACGACATTTTAATCTTCTCGTCAGAACTGCATACAGGCTTCCCTTCGGTGATTGAACTGGCTCACGATTTTGGCGCGATCTCCGGATATGAAATTAACGCCTCTAAAACAGAGGTCATGGTTTGGCACATCATTGAGTCTTTAACAGGGGTGCAGCCTTGTTTGAAAATGAGGTATCTTGGTATTAATATCATCCAAGATGTCAGTAAATTAGCTGAAACCAACTTTTCTATAGTGGCAAAAGAATGTCGGAAACTTATGAGATCATGGTCCTCTTTACCTTTGTCCATTTTGGGAAGGGTAAATCTAATAAAAATGTCTATCTTACCTAGAATCACTTTCCTTTTTAACACTATCAATCTTTATTTTGAGCCTTCCTATCTACCTAAGTTGCAGAATGATAATCATTCATTTATTTGGGCATACCATATACCAAGAATTGCCTGGAAAAAACTCAGGCATCGAGAAAAAAGGGAGGTCTGGCCGCTCCAGATTTTCAGTTGTATGTATGGGCATTCCAATTTACCCATTCCTGCATGCTACCGAAGTTGCCTACTAACACAGGGGTTGGCCGTATGTTTAAGGCTATGCTTAGTGGGGCCAATCTATCACAGGAGGGTTTTTTGTTTAAATTCGGAGACCCCAAATAAAAAAAATAAAGGTTTTACAGGGTATAGCTAGAACATTGGCCAAGTTGCACAGCTCTGTAATGCTATGGTATTTCTCTAGTAATGCACTTTTGTGGGATTCACCTGGGGCCCCGGGATGGCTTAAGGACAGTCTGGCTTTGCCCTTAAGAGAAGCAGGTGTTTTGGTTTGGGGCGATCTGTTTGTGGATGAAGTTCTGGTCCCACGGGAATCCCTAAATGACAGGGTTGGTTCAAACCTCTCCAAGTTTAAATACCTACGGATGGCTATCTGAGCTCAGTCACAGACCACTACCAAGTGTAGATTCCCAATAGGGAGAGGTAACCATCTTGAGTATCAGCTTACTAATAAAACCCAGGCAAAAAAGGAAATGTCTTTTTGGTACCACACTTGATTAGATTGATGGCGAAATTCAGCTGGCCGATAAGCTCTGGGAGAGTTCCTTCTTGGATCAGGATGTTGGAACACTGTGGCTTAACTCATTTAAGACTTTATGGGACCTTGTCAAACATGCATGGCTCCGAAGGAATTATCTCTTCACCCTGCATAGGGCCTATTATTCACCACAGAGACTCTCAAATTTCTCAAATGACTCGCCAGTATCATGTATGAGGTGTGGAGTAATAGCTGCTTCGGATCGTTATATGTTTTTTGAGTGTCCATCCCTGTCTCCCTTTTGGGACTCTATAAGCAGTTGTCAACTTCGCTTGGTAGCCCCATTGCAATCAATCATTAGCAATATTTGGTGTGATAGAGGGAGTTGTAGGCCCTGCCAAATATCTCCTTTTTTATACCATCCTCTTGGCTAGGAGAGAAATCTGCAAAAAATTGAAAGACTCTACACCACCCTCCTTTGCTGAGTGGCGGGCATCAGTACTGCAGGTTTCTAGGCTGGACCTAATAAGATCGGGCAACCAAAATAAAAGAGCATTTTGGTACCTTCTAGAGTGGAGACAACAGTGAGACGACGGATGATTATGCTGCCCCCTCCTTCTTTTTTTCCAGGCATATCCTGACACATCAGGTTGCGCCCTTGTGTCTGTTTGGATATATGCCTAGCTGGGCGGCTCCCTAAAGGTCTCCAAATAAAAAATCCTTAGAGGTTCTGACATCACTGATAGGAGAAGTTCATCTTCTTACAAGCCTACATATCCATTGCACCGAGGCAGTGTGTCACTCTCTCTTGAATTTATTGGAGCGACTAGGGCACAAAATGAGGACAAAAAAAAATACTATGCATATCATATCTTAAAAGGCATGCAAAGCCAGGAAACCTTTTGTAATCTAGTCATATGAACCCTTGGGACAAAGGAAACAGAAAAAGCAAGATGAAATATGGCATTGGGCTATCGATATTCTTATTGTGTGGAAGGCAGACAACATTTATCCTGCACTCTTTATTTTGTACTGAAAATGCAATCACCTATGTCCAATCATAACAAAAAGAGCACAGCAGATGATTGAGATCAGTCTTTATTTCACATTCATTCAGATATTTGTGAACATTACTGTAAAAACAAAGAAACTTAGGGGCTCATTTACAAGCCCTGTGTGCCACCAGAACATCACTTTTTATAAGGTTATGGTGGTGCACTGAGCTTACCTATATCTACAAGGCCACGTAATGGTATTCTTCCCTCACAAGAATAACCTGATTTCAATGCAGACACCCTTGCATCATGGTGCAAGGGGAATATGTGACGTTACAACGCATACCAGTACAATGCATACTTTTGCATTGCAGTTTTTACAACGTAAATACCATTACATCGCATGTTTTTACACCGCATACCATTGCAATGAATGCACATTCATATACATTAAAACTACCCATACAATGCATTCCATTGCGATGCATACTAAAACTACGCATACCATTACAACGAATACTATGTTTTGAATGTTTATCTTTAAAAATATAATATCATTTTTTCAATCCATCCCCTGGGATGGGAGGCAAGAGAAATCGTGGTTTTAGGTGTTGGAGATCATTAATACCCATGTATTCATTTTAATACTCATGTGCATTTTAAAGTACCTATCCATTAAAATACGTGAGTATTAATAATACAATCAAATACATTTTTTGAAAAAGACAGGGAAAATTTAACTCAGAATTCCATAATTTTTCAAAAAATACATACTGTTTTTAGAGTCAAAAAGAGATTACACTTACAATCTTTTTGAAACACATAAAAAACGGCAGGCCTTCAACCAGTTTTATCACAGCCCCTGAGCCAGCAATTACTAAAAAAAGGCTGACATTCCAAGAAAGAACGTATTACCGAACATTTTCACACATAATAAAAAAAAAATACGTCTGTCAGGTTGTGAATCATGCCAAAAAACTGTTTCCAAAACATATATTTTCTTTTAAATTCTTGTTTACCCTCAGAAAAAGTATAAAAGAAGCCGCCCACCATTTTGTACCCAGTGGAAAATTGACTTCCAAGGTGACCACACACAGCAAGAGTAGAAGGAGAATTTTACTTTTTGCCAAATTAAACACTGCCATCTACAGACCGAAGTAAGTGTACGTTTAAAATAAAAGAGCATTAAAATATTGACACCTAAATCACAAATACTTTTAACTAATTTACAGCATATACTCATTTTGAAAAACAGCCACCAATCTAAAGCAGATGTACGAGAAATTATGTTTCCTTTGAAAAGTAAGTGAATAAAAGAACCAAATGTACGCAGAATTAAAAAGCCCATGAGCTAAAAAAAAATTAAATTACATTTTTCTTTAGATAATAATAGAGATTGGACATAAATCAACACCTAGGGGTCCATTAAGGATGGCTAGCAGACTTTGTCAGCCTGCCATCCCAACGCAAACTGGGACCGCTCGCCATAAGGGCGGGGGTCCCATTTGGGCCATTAGTATGTGCCCACCACAGTGGCGGGCGCATCCCGTATTTTTCACTGCCTGCTGCAATGATAAAAATGCACACCAAGCAGTTCAATGTACAATGTGACATGAACCGCGTGGTGCCTGCCACTTTGTATATTGAAATGCAGGAGGGTACCATAGGTACCCCCCATGTGCACTCCCCACCCCCCAGAACCCTTGGGGATCCACAACGGGCCCCTGCAAGTGATTCCTGCATGCCTTTACCGCCACGGGAAAGGCATGTGACAGCTCCATTATAATATGGGTGGCGGTATCTATCAGACACCGCCACCATATTAAACTCTTTCTGTCCACCGTGGTCCCCTCCGCATAGTAATGGTGGCGATCCGCCCGACATCCTAATGGGGCCCCAAATACCTAGCAGGAAAAAATAAACCTTTACAGAATCAAATGTAAGTAAAATGTTAACACTAATCAGAACGTTGAAAAAAAAAGTATTGATATCTGAAATAAAACATTAGCAGACACAGATCAGAAATGTGTTTTAAATATTAATATTTTAACAGGCTCAGGGAAAGTGTTGGATCGTGGTGGGGGTGAATTTACTATTCTTACTCTGACAGGTGCTTGCCTCAGAGAAAGTGCTAGATGGTTATGGGGCAAATTTACTATTCCTACTTCGACAGGTGCTTGCCTCATGGAAAGTAATGGATAATGGTGGGGGCAAATTTGGTATTCCTACTCCGACAGGTGCTTGCCTCAGGGAAAGTGCTGGGTGGTGGTGGGGGTAAAATTACTATTCCTACTCCGACAGGTGCTTGCCTCAGGGAAAGTGCCGGATGGTGGTGTTGGCAAATAAGTATTCCTACTTTGAGCAGTGTTTTCCTCAGGGAAAGTGTTGGATGGAGGTGGTGGCAAAGTGTTAGTACTTAAATTCAACAAATATAATTTTAAACTATTATATTCATATTGTCTCTCTAATTTGTAAAGCATACAATCAAACATTTTTTTAATTTAACCTTCTCCACAATTTTCAGCAAATACACCAACAACAGTAGAGGACACACCCTCCAGCAAAGATTAAAAAGAAGGCCTTAACCACAGAATAAAACAAACAACACAAGGTAAAATAATTCTAAAGCTCCTTTTTCGAAATTGTTTTGCAGGTTTCAAGTGCACAACAATTTTTGGGGAAAATGTATCTTTGCAAAAAAATGCAAAACTCACCAATAAAAGCAAAATGACTTTTAAACAACTAATAAAGCACTGATCTATTGCTTTGCAGGCTAATAGGAAAAGTGAAAATATCCAAATAAATTACTTATAACATTTCATCACTTTTTTCAGAACCAAACGAATCGAAAGCACAAAACAGATCAAAGTGAGAAACTGCCTGAAAAATCCCAAATCAACCACCATCTTCAACGGGACTTTCTAAGAAAACAGCAGAAAAACCTTCAAAAGGTAACCTTTAAAATTCACTCAAATGTATACAAACAAATGTTTTTCAATTTAATGTACAAAAGCAGAAAAAATGTCCAAACAAACATTATCAATTCAGTGCTATAAAGGCCGTAAACCGAGAGTGTATAGGGCTCTTTTTAATTTTTTACAAGATCAAGGCCTAGTTGATGCTTGGGCAATGTTGCGGGAGGGGGATAACGGATTTACCTTCTATTCACATCCTCATAAAAATTAGTTAGATTAGACTATTTTTTTGTATCAGAATATCTGTTGGAAGGAACCAATATTAGAATTTATCCTAGAATCACTTCGGATCACTTCCCCATAGTGATTGATATACAGAGTTTAGCGAAGAGGTTAGCTCCACTTAATTTTTCCTATGATCGGAAACTAGGTTTGAATGAAGAATTTAAAACACATATGCAAAATTGGATTCAATCCTTTTTCATTAATAATCATGGCACGGCTAATACTCGTATAGTCTGGGATACTTTTAAAGCGGGTTTTCGGGGGAAGTGTATTAGCTTCTCATTGTGGCAAAGTAAAAAATTAAAAAAAGAACTTGATATATTTTATGAGCTCCTGGTTAAGGCAGAGATTTTGTTAACTAGGGAAGTTGCACAGGGTAAAACGGAGCTCTCTGAGGTTGAAAATGAGGTGGCTAAGGCCAGAACTAATATTCTTGGCTTCTGGGATACGGAAATTGCTGGGAGATTTTTAACATCTAAAATGATAAGTTATGAATTTGGGGAGAGTATAGGCAAAACTTTGGCAGTAAGATTACGAATGAAGCAGACAGCTCGGAATATTAGTTCAATGAAAGATGCTCAAGGTAAATCGCATTCAGATCCAGAACGTATTCAGGGAATATTTCAAAGTTTTTATGCAGGACTTTACTCTAGGGATGATAGTTTAGATTTAAATATGCAATGGCACGATAGAATGCTGGCTGGTTTGAACGTTTTAGAACCTCAAATGGCGGAAGAACTGGATTCACCAATAACTATGTTAGAGTTGGAGTTAACAGTGAAGAGCCTTGCAGTTGGTAAAGCTGCTGGACCCGATAGAATACCAGCTGAAGTTTGCAAATTGTTTTTTTACATCTTAAAGGATGAATTGCTTCAGGTAATTTTGGCAGCACAACAGGGGAATCCTCCTACCACATGGTCTGACGCAACTATTGCGGTCTTTTGTAAAAAAGATAAACCCGCAGACAATGTTGGATCTTACCGACCCATATCGTTATTGAATGTGGACAATAAGATCTATTCAAAGATTCTGGCCAACCGATTATCTAAAGTCGTGTCATCCCTAGTCTCACTAAATCAACGTGGGTTTATCCCTAAAAGAGGCACTGTGGATCATATTAATAAAGTAATCACGTTGTTTGATTTGGCGGCTGTAAATAAACGGAAGCTGGCGCTTTTTCTGTTAGACGCAGAAAAAGCGTTTGACCGTGTGTGTTGGTAGTATCTTTCGACGTTAATGGCAAAAATGGGCTTTGGATAGAAATATATCAATGCTATTAAAACATTATATGTTAAACCTACGGCAAAAATTTCAGCATTGGGAGCGCTTTCTGATTCTGTTAACATTACTAGAGGGACCCGTCAAGGTTGTCCATGCTCTCCGTTATTATTTGCTTTATACATTAACCCGTTTATTGAACAATTAAGCCAGAATCCCTTAATTCCTCCCTTCATAGTACTTGATTTTTCTTTTTCCGTGCTCGCTTATGCGGATGATGTAGCAGTGGTAACCGATACACCAGACACTGCTAGCTCAGAGATTGAAAGGTTGGCGAAAGTATTTGGAACTATAACTGGTTACAAACTTAATGTATCTAAGACTCAGATTTTATGCTCAGAAGCCATAACTTGGGAGGATGAGAGAGTGGTGTGGGAGGCTATGTAACTTGGGATACGGATTAAAACAAATATGTCTGAATTGGTTGAAGTAAACTGGATCAATGTATATGATAAAATTAAGGCTTCTCTTGAGAGATGGGATCGTTTATTTTTGACCATTATTGGACGGACCAATGATATAAAAATGAATGTTTTACCTAAAGTGCTCTACCTATTCCGTTCAATCCCTTTGGAATTTCCAAAACCCAAGCTACAGGCCTTAGAATCACTATGTGGGAAATTTATTTGGAGCCCCGGAAAACCTAGACGAGCTATGAAATGTCTGACCTTACCACCTGAAAGGGGAGGGTTAGGAGTACCTGATTTTTTTCTTTATTATATAGCCTGTTTTTTGTTAAGAATGAGAGTGCTGACAATAGGGGAATCCACGGAACTTATATATAATCACCTTTCTATATTTGAGATCTTGATGGGATTACATGTGAGACAAAGTTTTTAAAATGAAATAGATGGTAATTATTACGAGCGGACCCTATTTAAGGTATTGATTGGAGCCCATAAGACCTGGAAATGGCTGATTCGTACTATAGGTATGGGAAAGCTGGCGTATTATTAAGCATGGGCGAATTTTGCGGATCTCGCGTTCGCGAATTTTGCGGATTTGCGGATTCGCAATCCGCAAAACCTGCGAATTCCCGAGAATTTGCGGATTTTTTTTTTTTGTGTTCGCCCGTGTTTCTGCCAGTTCGCGAGGGTTTTTACAATTTCGCAATTTGCGAACTTACCTGTCGGGTTGCAAGTTTTGCGAACTTGTTGTTTCTACGTGTCCAGCCTGTTTAGGACACTCTTCTTCATCACTGCCACTCTCTGTCACCACTGCCACTCTCTGACTACTCATGCCACCCTCTGGCCCACCCATGCCACCCTCTGTTTCATCACCACACCCTCTGGTTGTCCAGTGTACATTATTTTCGGCAAAGCAAAGCACACCTTCCCTGCCTCAAGTGACCTGAATTAATTTGGGGCTGATTAATGTGTCACAGAATATTTTTTTAGCTGGCACCTGCTTCCTTAGTGCGCCCTGATTAGTGATCTTTTGCACTTGCTAAGTGCTTTCATTGTTGCAAAATTAGTTACAACACCTGCCCTGCCCCAACTGACAATAATGAATTAGGGGCTGATTAATGGATTTTAACTTCCAGCCTGGCTCCTGTTTGTCTCCCTTAGCTGTAATTCAGGACCTTTGTGGCATATGTGTAACTATTCTGAGGTTCAGAGCAGGGTCACATAATAGTTTCAACTGGCAACTGAACTCTGGAGGGGCCCCTCAGGAAGCACTACAGGAAATGGCTACTAATGATGAGCCTGAACTTTTGAACCTGGTAAGTAGTTACTTTCAGTTTTGCTAAAATCGTATTTCTGCAATTTTGCACTTATTCGCGGGGCGCGAACTCACGCGAACTCACGCGAAAAGTGCGAGCAAAATCCGCTGCTCGCGGATTTGCGGATTTTGCGGGAGATTCGCGAATCTCGCGGATTGCGAATTTCCCGAAAATCCGCAAAATCCGCGAGCGGAACGGATTTTCCGCCCACACCTACGTATTATACTCCCTTTACCACATTAAGATTATTGCATATGATATTTTCGGATGGAATGGCCTTGAAATGGCAAAAAAAGGGGGTTGACATGTTTGGGGGATTTTTTTTCGGTGGATGATAAATGCAAATCATTTGTGGAATTGAGTGAAGAGTTTGGCTTACCCAGAAGTTATTTTTTCCAATTTTTACAAATAAGGGATTTTCTCATGAGACATAAATTAAGTTTGCAAAAGCACCAAGTAGTAGAGGGAATTACTTGTCAGGTGAAGATTGGAACTCTATACAGAATGCTTATGGAGGAGAAACCTGATGATTTGGAGAGAATAAGGGCAAAATGGGTTGATATTTTGGTGGATACTGAGGTTGATATGGAAATTCGGATTTTGCTCTCCAAAGAAGTTTTGATGTCAGCCAATTTAAAAGCTCAGTTCTTCAAAACCTTATTTGATTTATATTATACACCACAACGAATGTCAAAATGGGGAGGAGGTTTTGATGGAAAATGTTTTCGGTGTAAGGCTGATAATGCAGACAGTTTACATATTTTTTTTTCCTTTCCTATTTTAAGAGTGTTCATACAAGATATTGAAAAGTTTTTGTCCTTAGTGCTTAATGTTTGTGTAACGATTACCCCCTCTATGCTGGTGCTGGGGAAGATTCCCAATGACAATCGGGCTGATGGACTTTATCGTTTTCGCTACTTTATTTTTTTTACTATGACTGTAGCACGGATATGCATTGCTACAGAGTGGCTTCAGGAAAAACCGCCACTATTTCAGCATTGGCGAGCACAATCTTCGAGCTATCCGGAAAACCGCAACAACGCAATAACTTAAATTCTGAAAACCCATCACATCCCCCCAAAAAATGTTCATTACATGATTGTTTAATAGAAAAATGTATCAATCTTTTAAAGTAATTCTATTAAATAAATAGTTTTACTAAAGCAATCAACCTTACCTGGGCCTACAACTGCTCCCTGTTTGGGAAAACATTTTTAAGTTAAAACAATCAATAATAACAAAATACATCTTCGCTTGTTCTTATTACCTCCCTTCTTTCTCATTACAATAAACTATACCTCCCTTAATCCCTTAAACCTGTTAAGCTGTCGATCCATTGACTCTTCTTGTGAATTGGAAAACACGTGTGAAGAACGAATTTATTAAAGTCCAGTTCGAAATATAACGACTTTATATCTCTAAGACCTATCAGGCTGTCGATCCACTGACTCTTCTTGTTAAGTGGAAAGTACGTGTGAAGAACGAATCCTTTAATTCCAGTTCCAATTATAACGACTTTATATAATACACGTGGCTCCTCCAGAAGAAGGCGCTGGTCGCCGAAACACGCGTCGAAAATTATTATGCCACTTCCCCTTTTTATGTAGTAAACAAATGAATAATTTTGTGTTATATTGATTCGTATACTTTTTTATTGTATGTTCACTCTTTGATATGTGATGATGATTTTTTTTATATATATGAAATTTGTGTTCCTTTTTTAATATATATGTCAATAAATACTAGAAACTGATTTCACTGGTAGCTCTCTTTCCTTAAATATCTTTGTTCATTATTGTATTTTAATCATGATTGCCTAGGTTGTTTTTTATAGACCGGTCATTTCACATATTATATCACTCATGACATGGTCAGTGACATCACTGATGACATCACTGATGGCATCTCAAATGACATCACGGATGACATCACTGATGACATCATAAACAGAATGTGGTTTCGTTTGAAATGTAAATATGTATTATATATATATATACCAATCTGTATTGAAGATTGAGTGGGTATATAACTGTCTGGATGGAGGATTTAGTAGCTGTCTGACTGTCTGTTTAAGTGAGTAATTAAAAGTGTCTCACATAATACATTGATTAGTAACTAAACTATGTGGATGTGTGCATCACTGTCTCTGTTGTTGTATAACATGCTGCATCAGTTGGTCACTAACTACATGAGTGTGTATATTAGTTATTGATTGGTTGTGGTTGGATGGGTTGTGTGTAACTCTATGCATAGATGTGTGAATGGTTGATTGACTAGGTGTAAGGATTAGGAGTGCATGTGGAAACAGTTGTTTGGGTGACTGAGTGTCCCTATTTGTGTGTTGGTGAGCGAATTTATATGTTTTAGTTGTACATCTTCAACAAAGTAAAAAAATAAAAGGCATTGTATGTAAAAGTTGGTGCATATAAATAAGTATGTGTAAATTCAGTGATTGTGATAGTA
Organism: Lissotriton vulgaris; assembly: GCF_964263255.1. Lineage (NCBI taxonomy): Eukaryota > Metazoa > Chordata > Amphibia > Caudata > Salamandridae > Lissotriton > Lissotriton vulgaris. Next base: position 1,714,745,121 of record NC_141689.1, on the reverse strand, counting down.
ACTATATGAATGAGTGTATAATTGTAATGGTGATTTTCTAACATATTAACTATGAGTTACTATGTGTTTGAATACATGAGGTGTTGTGTGTGTATAATTGTGTAAGTGAGTACATGTAAGTGTGTATATCCTTTTCATGAGTGAGTACGATGACTCCATAACCTGTCTATATATGTGTATAAGTGCATTTGATTGTGTTCTATTAATTATTGACTGCATGTATAAGGGATTCTGTTGTTGAATGGGTAGTTGTGTGTGTAGGCTTAGGAATCAGTGAGTGGGTATGTAGCAACTGGTATTGGTGTGTCAATGGTTTCAAATATGGTACTCTGTATTTTACAGTAAGTGATGAAAGGTTATACTAGTGTATGATGAGGTATATCAGATTGTCACATGTATGATGTCATCAGTGATGTCATTTGAGATGTCATCAGTGATGTCATCAGTGATGTCAATCACCATGTAATGAATGATGTAATATGTGATATCCTCATCAGCAGTGCATTGCAGGCGTGCATAATAAAGTTAGCAGAACTAACTATAACGGAGGAATTTCTATGGTTTTGTACAAGTGAAATGCCCAGCTAACTATAACAATCCTGAAACCTATATTTTTTCAGTGTATTTCAAAGGTTTTTTAATGCTAATTTTTAAGTGTAATAGTAGTTATACCTATTTTTTTTTTACTGATTTTCCATTTTAACTGTTTATTTATAAACATTGTATTCATTAAATAACATTATATTTTTCTGAAGATTACAAAAAAAATAAAAAATGTAATTCCTACTGAAATATTTGTTGACTTAAAAAAAAATATATTTTAATATATTTATATTATTTTCTTTTGTAATTTTTCTTTCCACTTTTTTTTTCGGAGTCGCGCACCCAAAACGTACACATCACAGTGGGTGCACGGATTCTAGCCACCATTTTAGAAAAGTCAGCAGTTTTTCAGTTACATCATATACATTTAACATTATGTGATGTGCGCGATTGGTATGCGACCAGTCCGCGACTTATGCTCTTGCTCATTTGCGACACATGCGCATTATGGTACGTGACGCTTGTGCGGTGGCGGGTCCCGGGTGACGTCATATACATGCTGGGGCGTGCTGGGTGCGCAACTCCAGAAAACATTTTTATGTTCTAAAATGATATGTATGTTTCTTTAATATACATATTTGGGCAAGAGATTACCTAAGATATTTGTAAAAATAATATATTTGTACTGATAATAAACTTATATTATTTTTTTATATATTTTCGCAAAGTCGCGTCTGGTGCGTGCTTCTTGAGCGATGAGTGCGTGGATCCCATGCGACCTAAAAAGATAAAGATTTCATTTCTTCATAACATTTCCCACTGTAACTATTGAAGGACCCCACCCATTGTAATCATTCTTGTTGGAGCATCTTTAGAGAGACATCTTTACTTGTTTTTTTGGTGTTTTTCAAAAAATATCAAACAAAATGGCCTCTGGACAGCAGCAGCAGCAGGAGGAAGTATCTTCTGAAGAAAAATTCTTGCAGGATGCTCCATGTCCACAGAAAAATACTTTGGTGGCAGTGCTTCTTTGTACAAGCATCTCTGGACTACACATCCTCTCAATCTTGCTCAGGAGGAAATGAGACGAGCTGCTTTGAAATCCTCACCTGATGTGGCAAGTACGCCTGGAGCGTCCTCAGGAACACCTGCAATGGACAGTAGGCCAGAATTCGCATTTCTCGAGCAACACTGAAGTGAAGTGTAAGAAACATATGCTTCAATGAGCAGTTGGTGGATGCAGTTTGTGTTGCGCAACTCAACCATCATTGTTAATTGTTTTTTGTTTGTTTGTTTTTGGCATAATAAGTAATTCCAAAAGTTTCCTGTTTTATTCGTTCTTTTTTTTATTCATTTTTTACAAAACACCAAAAAATACAAAACTGTTCAAAAAAAAAAAAAAGTACAAAGGACAAAAGTAGAAAAAAAAGTTCTGATTAGAACTACCTTTTCTGATTAAAGAATGAACTATAATTGCAAGGTAATGTGTGAACGTTTGATTTAATATATGTATGCAGCATGATTGACTGAAAGAATGCATTACTGTATGGTAAATTTATAGGTGGAGATTTATGAGGAAGTACTGCAGCGTGACACTGCAAGCTCTTCAGCTGCACTGCACTGTGGCACTTCCGAAGCACAGGGATGTGACATATGTACATGAATATGCTGCAACTCTGTGCTTCCCTCTGCACTGCTGCACAAACTACATTCATGCGGTGACACAGGCACCCTTGCACCATGGTACAAAGATGTCTGTGTCATGCTGAGATTGTTTTTGTGCAGGAAGGTACACCTTCCTGCACAAAAACCATCAGTAAAGGCATTTTCCTCTTTTAATGTATGATGTGGAATGCAGAATGTATTGAAAGAGGAAAAAATTAGAATAAATGAAAAAAGTTCTCCTTGTTGCGCCTTGCTACAACAACTCTAGGAAGGCGCAGTATTCACACACATCTCCAGATTTACAATTTCTCATAAATCTGGAGATGCGTCTTGTTCTATGGGTGTTGCGTGGGAACACACACAGCAACACCTATGGAATGCCCCTTCAACGCAAAGTTCTGTGTATGAAGGGGTCGTATTTACAAGGAGAGGAAAAACCACTCAGGGTGGCTTTTCCTCTCCTTGTAAATATGAAGGAGTGCCTGGCGCCATAACTACGTTACAAAAAGTGGTGTACTGGTGGCACAGGGTGCTTGTAAATCTGCCCAGTAAGTGCTTAGATATTGGCAGACTGATACAATAAGAACATAGTGCTGGCTAGGTGAGTGAAGAATTGCATGAGACTGACAGGAGGTATCCTACGCTGCATGGGTACTACTTCAGTATTTAAGGGAATGGACCAATAGTATGTATCTGCTTAGAGATTTGTAGGGATTATGCAGAGAATATTTTATGTGTACCTGTGTTGGTACCTAGGTAATCTTATAAGAATACCACCAGTAACTGGAATGATGACAGTGCTGCAAACAGAGTGAACACTTAATTTATATGTGTTTACGTAATGGTGCAGTGATAGGATAAGTAGATAACGGTAGATACGTGATTAAAGAAGTGCATGGGACAGACTGGACGATTCCTACACTGCATGAGTACTAACTTGGTATTTAGAAGAGTGTATCAATAGTATGCAGCAAGTTAGAAGTCAGCTTGGATAGTGCACAAACGATTATAGCTGTACTTGTGTCAGTAGCTAGGCCATGCCATAAGTTCATGACTAGTAACAAGAATAAATACTGTATTACAAACAGAGTGTATAGTGAATGTATAAGTGCTTAGGTATAGGTGGAGTAATAGGATAAGTAGATAGTGCTGGATGGGTGATTGGAGAAATGCATGGGACATACAGGAGGATTCCTACACTGCATAGGTACTAACTGGGTATTTAGAAGAGCGTATCAATAATTTGTAGCTGGTTAGAGGTGTGCATGCATAGTGTACAAAATATTGTACCTGCACTTGTGTTAGTGACTACACCATTCCTTAAGTATACGACTAATAATTGGAGTAATTTCAGTGTTGCAAAGAAAGTGTGTGCTGAATTTATAAGTGTTTAGGTATTGGTGGAGTGATAGGATAGGTAGATAGTGCTGGATGGGGGAATGGAGAAGTGCATGGGACAGACAGAAGTATTCCTAGACTGCATAGGTACTAACTGGGTATTTAGAAGAACATATCAATAGTATGTAACTGGTTAAAGGTCTGCATGCATAGTGTACAAAATATTGTACCTGCACTTGTGTTAGTGGATAGGCCATTCCTTAAGTATAGGGCTAATAACTGGAGTAATTTCAGTGCTACAAAGAGAGTGCATGCTAAATGTATTTGTGCTTAGGTATTGGCAGGGTGATCGGATACGTAGATACTGCTGGATGGTTGAATGGAGAAGTGCATGGGACAGACAGAAGGATTCCTAGTCTGCTTAGGGACTAACTGAGTATTTAAAAGACTGTATCAATGCTATGTAGCTGATTAGAGGTCTGCATGCATAGTGCACAGAATATTGTAGCTGTACTAGTTTTACTGGCTAGGCCATTCCTTAGGCACATGACTAGTAACTAGAATAATTTCAGTGCTGCAAACAGAGTACATGTTGAATTTATAAGTGAGTAGGTATTGCGGAGTGAAAGGATACGTGGATAGTGCTTGATGGGTGATTGGAGAAGTGCATGGGACAGACAGGGGGATTCCTAGGTTGTATGGGTAGTACTTTACTAAGTAGCAGGCTAGAGGTTCATATATATATATATATATATATATATAGTGCACAGCTGAATGTAGTTGTGCATTGATAGTGTTTGGATTACTTAATATTACCTTGCCAGTAGTAAATATCAAAAAATGCTTAACATTTTTTTCAGTTATTATAAGTGCTTAGTGTTGGACTTGGCCCTTTTGGCAGGTTTACCCCTAAACATTTTGCTTTTAATTGTGACCTGATACTAGTTGTTTTTGGCTTCAGCACAATTTAACACTGTGTCCTAGTGTAAAGTGTGTGCGCAATCTGAGTGCATGTGGTGAGATTGGCCTGCCCTCCCATAGGAATGCATGGGAAATGTGTGTGTCCATGGTATTTCTTGATGTGTGGGGAGTGCAGGGGCGAGTTTGGTATGTGCAAACCCGTGAGATTAAATGCTGCGCGATGGTGTACGCAGATTTAATGTGTCCAGTGTGGAAGTGCCACTTCTAGAAGTTGGCATGTCTGTGTAGTAAATGTGAATTTACTGTCTGGCTTGTGATTGGCTGGAGCTGGCTGGTGTGCCTGACTCCAGGAGTCAGAATGGGTCTGCCCTGGTGGTGAATAGAGAGATCTGCATGTTGATGGGAGGGAGGAGTGTATCTGGGACATGAATAGGGGTGGGCCTTCCCTACACGATGCTGGATCTGCCCCCTGTGGTCCATCTGATGTCCCTAGCCTGTCCTGTGAATGGGGAGAGGGGCTGAGCAAAACAAAGTGCTGCAGAACCAGCCGCATCTGGTTTTCTCCCTACCTTTCACCCTCCAGACAAAGGAAAAATGTGTATAAAAAGAGCTTTGGCTCCTGTCTTGAGGGGGCCTGCTGCTGCTAGGCACAAGGAGGTGCCGCCACTGGGGACTGCCTCCCTGCCTGGAGGGCCCTGTGAGCTGGCCCCTGGGTCCAGCCTTTGTCCACCCCGCCTTCCTTCCAAAAGAGTTTGCCCTGGGCATTTGAGTACTTCAAGCGCCTGGGAGGCACTTTATTTTTCCACCACAGGAGCGCTGTTGTTTGCAACTGCAGCACGGAGCTGCAATCCCTTTGTAGAGGGAGTCCCCGGCGTGGGGATCTCCCTGCCTCTGTGCCTACTCGAGCGGAAGCCCACCCGCGTATTTTGCCGTGTTAATATCCCTAGCGGGTGCCCACCCCGCCAGGGACTTGGTGCTGTGTCGCCTATATTTATATATCCCCTGCGGGTGCCCAGCCCGCAATATGGACCCTGTGCCTTGTTTTTAAAATCCAAACGGCAGCCTATCCCGTATAGCCCCGCCAAAGAAGAAGGTGCCGGGAACATAGTGTACAAAATATTGTACCTGCACTTGTATTTGTGGCTAGGCCATTCTTTAAGTATATGACTAATAACTGGAGTAATTTCAGTGCTGCAAAGAGAGTGCATGCTCAATTTATAAGTGCTTAGGTATTGGTGAAGTGATAGGATACGTAGATAGTGCTGGATGGATGAATGGAGAACTGCATGGGACAGACAGAAGAATTCTTAGACTGTGTAGGTACTAACTGAGTATTTAATAGACTGTATCAATGCTATATAGCTGATTAGAGGTCTGCATGCATATTGAACAGAATATTGTAGCTGTACTAGCATTGGTGTGTCTATGGTTTCGAGAATGGTAGTCTGATTTTCAGGGTGTGAGTAGGTGCATCAGATGATCACATGGATGATGTCATCAGTGATGTAATTTGAGATGTCATCAGGGATGTCACTTACCATGTAATGAGGGATGTAATATGTGACATCATCAGCAGTGCATTGCGGGAGCGCAAGTTATAGTTAGCACGACTAACTATAACGGACCCTTTTCTCTTGTATTGTACGAGTTAAATGTCCAACTAACTATGAAGTCCGTGAAGCCTGTGTTTTTTTCAGTGAATTTCTGAGGTTTTTTAAATGCTCATTTCTAACTATAATGCTCCTTAAACTTGTGTTTTTTTCCAGTGAATTTTATATATATGTATTTAAACTTCCCTCACTCTTACAAGGAAGGAATCAGCACTCAGGTTATAGTTTGGAAGTATTTAATCTGCAAAGGACGTAATCCACGTGTTTGGGCTTGTCAGAACCTTGATAACGATACAAGACGTCATTGTAGCATCATTATTTAAATGTACAAATGCCTCCAGTTGCCAACATTAATATAGGACTACATATTACTTTAATCCAAAAAACTGGCAGCCATATTGGCCTGAGCACAATGTGAAAATTCAGGAATTGATACAATAAAGAAAAGAAAACAGGTGTTAATATGCACACAATGTCATTTCATCATGTCTTGTCTCGTAACTGCCATACCTGATGTTCGTCAATATGACTTATTCATATTAAACATACTTAGGATTGCAAACATCAACATAAACAATGGACTACACATTCCTTTAAAGTGAAAGGCTATCGCCCATATTAATGTGGGCCCGTTGTGTATTATAACGGTTCTTACACGAAAGAAAAGAACAAAAGGGGGTGTTAATGTACACACACTATCTCTGAATAAAGTATAGTGATTATAGTTCCATTCCATTCACAGCTCATTTGAGGTGTCATGAGTGATGTCATAAGTGATGTAACTGAATGATGTAATGTCTGAGGTCATTAGCAGTACATTGCAGGGGCATAAGTTATCCTTAGCTCAGGTAACTATAACTGCTGAATTTCACTGGTTGTGTCTGAGTGAAATCTGAGTCCAACTATGCCATCCCTGTAATCTTTGTGTTTTTCAGAAAATTTCTAGGCTTTTCTTTAATGATGCATATCACAATGGATGGTGGGGGTTGGAAGCAGGGCCTGGCATTGTGCTGCCCCCACCCAAGCTTGCTGCTCCTGCCTTCCCTCCTCCTAGCCTCTGATGTCTGTGTGCATGCCCCTGCTCCATCCTTTTTGCCCATCATGTTCCGTGAACCTGCCACTCCTATCTACTTTAAATGTTGTGTTGAGCTGCCACTCACCTCCCACCTGTCTAGCATTTTCTGCTGACTGTAACCTATCCCTGCCAACTCCACCCTGCCTGTCCACATTCCATGCCCCTACCCCCTTCCTCCTATCCTCCATGGTCCATTTTACTGCCACACCCTTTGGCCCTCCCTGGTCCGTTGTGCTACAACTGCTCCTCCTGCCTGCCCTGCGTGGTCTGTTGTGAGGCCCCTTCCCCTGAACTCTCTTGTCTTTGCACAGGTCCTGACCCTCCCTTCTATCCTCCATGGTCCTTTGTGCATGCCACTGCACCCTCCTTCTTGCCCATCATACCCATTGTGCTGCCCACTAACCCTTCAGCTTGCCATGCATCGTCTTCTGTGCTGCCACAGCCCCTCCCACCTTCCCTGTGTGGTCAGCTACCTGCCCTGACCCCCTCCCACCTTCACTGCACGGTCCATTATAGTCTCACTGTTGCTCTCCATGGTGTGTCTTGCTTCTAGTGCCCATCCTGCCTGACCTCCTTTGTCATCTTGCTGCTCCTGCCCTGCCCCCCATGCCCCCAGCCCTCTGTTTCCATGTGCAGACCCCTATTCCCTTCCTCCTGGCGTGTTTGTTCCATTGTAATGCCCCTTATCCATCCCTCTTGCCCTTTATGGTCCGTTATGCTGCAGCTTTCTCTCCTGTCTGTCCATTATGGTCAGCTAGCTACCACTGCCTCTTTCCCTCTGTTCTCTGTTGTCCATGTGCATGGTCCTGTCCCCTCTCTATTGCTTTCTATGGATTGTTGTGCTGCAATCCCGTCCTGCATGCCCTGTGTGGTGTATTTTGCTGCTGCAAACCCTGATGCCTGCCCTGTAGGGTTAGTGTGGTGCACCTCTCCATGTCCCTCCTGTCCTCTGTTATCCAGGTCCATGTCCCTACCCCAATTCCTCATGCCTTCCATGATCCAATGTGCCATACTTGCTAACATTTTGAACTTGGTAAGAGGGAGATTTTGAAAAAAACTGTTGTATTTATTTTTCCCTTTGACTTACATTGAAAAAGAGGAGATTGTAGACAGGAGACAGATCAAATAAAGCCCATTTGGGCTTAAAAACGTTGGACGTTTCCTGGCTAAATCTGGACTGTTGGCATGTATGGTTGTACTACCACTGTCTCTTCTTCCTTCCCACAATGGTCTTTTACATCGCCACAGCCTCTCTTGCCAGTTCTGTATTGTTGGTTTGTTGCCCAAGCCCCCCTTTCCACTGCCCTCCATAGTCTGTTGTGCTGCCACTGCCTTTTCTGCCTGCTAAGTGTGGTCAAATTATTGCCTCTGCACCCTCCTACCTGCCTTCAATTTTCAGAGTCCGTGCCCCTGGCCTCTGCCTCTCAACAGTAGCCATAATAGAAGGTTACAAAGATTACAGGGATGGTATAGTTGGACTCAGATTTCACTCAGACACAACCAGTGAAATTATGAACAACTAGATTGCTAACATTCTATATTTATTACAAAAGTGTGGAATGCCTAACGTCATCTTGATGTAATCAAAACTGTAATACCTAGAGCATTTCCTTTAGAAATTACATATATGAGAGTGTCTTATTTGCATCAAAATTATAGTTAGTGCACTAAAAAACTAAAAAGAGGACATCTTTTCTGACTTTTCAAAAAGCGACAAAGCACTTTTAAATTATTTGTTATATTTATGTTTTTATCCAGTTGACCACTTGATTAAATGTTGCACTTAGGGGAGAGGATGTGGTGTACTTCCAGAACTGCTGACTTTGCAACTGCGGAACCAGGTTTGAGTTTCTGCTTCAGCTCGACATTCTGTGATTCTGGTCAAATCACCTAATCTCCCCATGTCTACAACCAAAATGAATTTGTTCTTGTGTGATGTAACCAATGCTCTTGTAAACCCCTCCAATACCTTACAAGTCTGCACTATATAAAACTGCAAAAACACACACTGGGCTACATGTGGGCTACATCTGGGTGATATTTGTGATACATTTGGGCTCTTTTGTCTCTGGTGGCCATCTTGGGAGATTTATTTGTTGTGAAGTATCCTAATTTCCTCATTTACTGCAGTCTCCTCAGTAGGAAATGCTTTCAGTTCTTTACTTTGATTCCATCAAGAAGGTATTCAGATGTGTCACACATTTGTCATAAATTCAGAATGTTAGCACTTTAGTTGCTTATTAGATCACTGTAGTAGGGCTGCTGCTCACCAGGGAAGCCTGCTGCTGGTGTTGAAAGTGCATGTTTCAGTCTGCATGTCGGAATGTTTTAATGAAATAGAAGAGGATTTGAGAAGCCACTCAAAATGTGCCCTAATTTTTCTTTCTGCCGCAATAATCAAATTTTCTATGGCAAATGAACCTCCTCATGTTGTACCTTTTTAAAATGAATGTTTTAAGAGTTACCACTTTATTCTAATGAAGATGGCTTCAGGTGTGCAATGCGTTTGTCATAAGTAGGACTGTTAGCGCTCTAGTTGTTCTTTAGAACACTCTGGGAAGCTGCAGTAGAACACAAAGGAATCAACTGTCAGTCTCTGCCCTTTTTGGATGTAAATTTTTTATTGAGAATGTCAGACTTCATTCTCACATGACTGAGAAAGATAATGTGAATTTACAGAAAATATGCTCTCAGTTTAGCTTATTGCTCACCTTCCAAACCTAAGTGGGAAAAGCATGAGAAAATTGTTTTCTCTCAAACATGATTTTATGATATCCCAGCAGTAGGGTTTTTCACATGGTAAAATCACCTTAGAACACACCACAATTCCTAAAATGAGTTTGGTACCATCAACAAATGATTTATAATGTATCTAAAGTATTAAAACCTTCTATTAACTACAATGCTTTTTAATGAGGTGCTATCATGTATATTGTCCCAAGATGGCTGCCAACACTTCTTGGATGAAGTGCTGACAGCCAATCAGACCTCACAATGAGATGTGTTTGGTATGCTCCACCCAGATATATGAAAGGGCACTTTCTGAACCAAGGGCTACCTTTTGCCATATTTGGTGTAATTCCTTTCAGCAGTTCGGGCTGTAGCCGTGTCTAAAGTTTCCTATGGGAAATTGCATGGGGAAAACACGTTTTGGGACCCCCATTTTTCATCTTCCCCCCCTTGACGAATCGTTTTGAATATTCGTCAAACGGAGCAAAAAGATATTAGGAATAGAACGTTGCAATTTTCCTGTGGTAACTAGGTCCTAACTATAACTACCTACTGGCGACCGCCTGTAGGTAATATATGTGTGTGTATGATTGTATATGTGTATGTATATATATATATATATTCAATGAAAAAACCATTGGTTTTAGGCCATATATAGTTAGGGATTTGCATTTACAAAACCTTATTTTACTCGCATAAAACCATTGAAATTCCATATATAGTTATAAGCGCTAACTATATATCGCGCACCCGCAATCCACTGCTGATGATGTCACATATTACATCATTCATGACATGGTTAGTGACATCACTGATGACATCACTGATGACATCTCAAATGACATCACTGATGACATCACTGATGACAACATGCAGTGACTGTATGTTTCTGTAAAGTTAAAATATCTCTTACATATTGAAGAATGAGTGGATATATAAGTGTCTGGATGAAGGATTTAGTAGGTGCATGACTGACTGTATGAGTGAGTGATTAAATGTGTCTCACTGAGTGCATGGGTTAGTGACTAAACTGTCTTAATTTGTGCATCATTATGTCTGTTGTTCTGTGAACTGTTGCATGTGTTGATAAGTAGCTATATGAGTAACTATATGGGTTATTGATTGGTTGCCCAAGTATTTGTATGGGATACTGAGTGTGTGTGTAGGTGGCTGGGAGGTGTATGACTCTGTGCATAGATGTGTGAGCAGTTGATTCACTAGATGTATGGTTTCAAAAGTGCATGTGGAAACAGCTGTATGGGCGGTTGACTGTGTGCATGAGTGCATTGGAGAGTGAATGGATATCTCAGTGCTACATGTCAAAGTAAGTACATATGTAAAACACAGTACATGTGAGAGTTGACATATATAAATAACTGTGCATAAGAGCCAGTGAATGTGTGAGTGGCTGTATGGATCATTGTGAACTTGTATCAGGGATTGTATAATAGAGTAAATATGTGTTAGTATATGTTTGAATAAGTAAATTTTGTATAACTGTATAGTTGCGGAAATGGAGGTGTGATTGATTCTTTGCATGACTGACTAGGTGTGTGAGTAACTCCATGGATGAGTGACAGTCTGTGAGTGTCTGTTTACACTGATTGTATCTAAGGTTATATTAGAGTCTGAAGAGGTTCATCGTATTATCACATGAATGATATCATCAGTGATGTTATCAGTCATGTCAAATGAGATGTTTTCAGTGATGTCATCAGTGATGTCATTTGAGATGTCATCAGTGATGTCATCAGTGATGTCACTAACCATGTCATGAATGATGTAATATGTGACATCATCAGCAGTGGATTGCGGGTGCGCGATATATAGTTAGCGCTTATAACTATATATGGAATTTCAATGGTTTTATGCGAGTAAAATAAGGTTTTGTAAATGCAAATCCCTAACTATATATGGCCTAAAACCAATGGTTTTTTCATTGAATTTTCAAGGTTTTGTAAATGCAAATTCCTAACTATATATCCACTATAACCTATGGTTTTTTCTGTGAATTTCATTGGTTTTTTAATAGCAAATATGAAAAGCTTTAAAATGTCAAGTACGTGATAGATGAAAACATTTTCGTATTTATGCACGCTGATGTGCTTTGAACGCTGCACCCCCCCTCCCCTCTTTTGTCTTAGTAGTACTCTCTCTTTGCAGATAGTGAACGGTAGTTAACGCAAGCCTTTCCCCCCTTTTTAATCCGTCGTGCCTGCTTGTCTCTCCATTTGATTGATTGTTGTCCAAGCATTTACTGTTTTAGAATTGGTTCTCTTTGGATCATTCTCTATTTACAAACAAGCACAAAGTCGCAATACTCTGTTTAGTCTTTGCAGATAGTGAAAAATCGTGTAAAAAAAATAAAAGTAATCGAGCAAAATCAGTAGGCCACTAATTGGATCTCTTTTTGACCTCGCTAAAATAGAAATATTAGGAACAACCATACATGAGAAATACGAAAATAGTGAGATGAACTGAGCTCCACACCATGAGGGCTGCAAGACAGCTCGGCTCCATCACCCATCCCGCACAAAATAACGACAAACCCTATGCAAATATTAAAAATATAGACAACACACCAGCAAAGAAACAGGGTAAAACATTTTATTAAAAAACTATTTACATAACGTTGGTTTATAAGATGATATCAGTAGTGGACCGATGTGTGAATAGATCGAAAGCAGCACAAGGCTCCAAGATCCGGATGGCAAGCTCCTGGATGTTGGGTGCCATAGTTTAGAGTTCTGAATTTGAGCCTTTTTCAATGCCTGTGCTTTGTTGAATCAAAATGGCGGCTTGACACAAAGCTGACTCAAGCGTTGCTACTGATGCTATGCAGACCAAAACTGGTTTTCAGTTTGTACATTTTTCTAGATTTTTCAATCCAAGTTTGGTTGACTTTGTAGAACGATGGCTTCAAATTTTCAACATACGGTGTGGTGGCGCTGACTGGGAGGGGGCGCTTCGCTCCTGCCCCCTCCCCAAGTAAGATTTTCATACGTGAAAGTACGTTAATGGTTTTGGTCCCTGAGATGCTTCGATGTCACTGCCATTCTCAAATAGCATAAGTTCTGGATGTTGGGTGCCATAGTTCAGAGTTCTGAGCAGCGCTTGTAACACTGTCTGAAGCTTATTTCCACCTACTGCAGCTTCACTATTCTCAAAGTAAGTGAGTGTCGTTTGTGGACCTGACTGCATTAGAAAACTTGGGCGGTGTGATGGCCATGGACTCGGAGAAGACGCTTGGCTCCGACACCCTCCCCAAGTCTTATAGCACTGGTGTAGCCTGAGATCGCCCCCGACATAGGCGGCCGGCTCCCGGGGTCCGGCGGAACTTTTTGCCTTTTGATGACTCTTCAATTCTGGACCTTGTCCCACAATCTGTTTCACCTGAAGACAAGCTGTAGTGGGGCGCCCCTTTACCGTTTTAGTTGCCATTCCGCCCGCTTTTGCTACACTGTGCCTCTTCCGCCATTCAGCTGTTTACCGCCCGCTCTTGCGACTACAGCGTCTCGCTCATCATGTAGTTGAGTTGCTCCCGCTCTTGCGGTGCAGTGATAGGCGGCTGCCACAGGACTCTCAAAATGGCGGCCGGCTCTTCGGTTTTGGGCCTGGTCTACTAAAATGGCCCTGGGACACCTTGGAACTCGGACGCTTCCCTGATAGGGCTTGGGTCCCATTCTCGAAAAGCGTCCCCTCAGCCGTGAAGATTCTACAAAAGTCTTGGGGGCCTCCGACTCCCGCAGGCTTCTGGTGGGGAGCGGCTGCCATGATTGCTCGTGGAATGGCCACGACGGAGCTACGAGATGGTAGTGGTCTCATGCTGACGCCAGCTTTAGTCTGAAACATCCAGAAACACTGTAGACTACCAATTCGATCAGTTCCGGTAGTGCCCCAACATGACCCGGAAGAGAAGAACTTGCCCTCCCCTCTTTGACTGATGGTTCTTGTTGCCTGTCCCCTCTGTTGTCATTTAACAGAACTTTTTGGACTGCTGAAAGGGGTTGTGTTCTGAACGCTGGTTGGTGGAGACATTTTGACTATATTCTTGACCTACGTTGTCGCGTAATGCGTTATATGACACGCCGCGTTAGCGCACCCGGAAGTGATCCGAGGCGCGGCGCGCAGCGCGTAACGTAAGCATAACAGGTCATGTGACTTGTTAATAAAACTTTTCATTGGTTCATTTTACTTTTGTTAATTTAATGATGAAAAGCTTGGTCATATGACCTAAAAATTACGCTTTTTATTGTTTTCGAACAATATTTTTTTTTCAAACATATGTTATAATATTCCAGGCTAATGTACTTTCCCGGAAAATTTACAACTGTCTTGCAAGTAAAATATATTCCTTTTTCGAGAAAAAGGGCGTTTCTTCCTTCCATGACGGAACCGTTGAGTAAAAGAGATTCGGCCTGCTGTCTTAGTCGCCGATACGCCTGATTATCAGATTCTTATCGATCACTTTATGTTGCAGACATGAAAAACACAACTGCCCTTGACCATTTATCATTACTGCGTTCCTACATATTATACCTTTTATCCGTCATGTAATTGGACTGCTTTATTTCACTTGCCGTTTACTGATTCGAAAACAGTGACTAAAAGTAAAAACTTTACCAATGTAAATACTACTACCGTGTTTTGTTTTAAAAACCTTTATTGTGAAAATGTCAGTATACAAATACGGGCCTATAACCACGTGGGCCGGCCACGGAGCAAACTGAAATCGTATATGATGAGGAGACATTTACACTGTAGAGGAACGTAACGAGCGGGCCATTAGGTTGCAAGAACTAAGGTGTCTAACAGTTGCGGAATCGGTGGACATACATTTTGTAATTAAAATAGGACAGGGCCACTTACAATAACATTTTCTAGATATACATTTGCGGGCAAGGAGTTACGAGTCCCATTTATACCGGCGCCATTTTGGGCGAGGCCGGGCAGGTCCAAGATATAGTCAAAATGTCTCCACCAACCATCGGCCAGACCAGAACCCCTTTCGGCCCTTTATGCTACAAGATGGTGTCTTCCATTCAGAAAATATTGTTGGCAGCATTTTGAAAGGAAACAGAAACAGCCGTTCTCCTAGTGAGTTTCACATTGTTACATTTAGGAAGAATGTTGAAGAGTAGTATGTGGAAAATCTGAAGCCATTTTTCTACAAACTCTCAATCAGACTTGGATGGAAAAAAAAAACATGAAGAATGTACAAACTGAAAACCAATTTTTGTCTGTATAGCATCAACAGTAACGCTTGAGTCAGCTTTGTGTCAAGCCGCCATTTTCATTCAATCAATAGCGTCCCCCTGCACACATTCAGGGACCTGGTCGTGTCTTCAGATGAAACGGATTGTAGGAAAAGAAGCAGAAAGGAAAAGGCAAAAAGTTCCGCCGGACCTCGGGAGCCGGCCGCCTATGTCATGTGCGACCTTTGGCCACACAAGGGCAATAGTGAAGCTGCAGCAGATGCAAATAAGCTTCAGACAATCTTACAAGCACTGCTCAGAAATCTCAACTGAGGCACTCAACATCCAGGACTTGCCATTCGAATCTTGGCGCCTTGTGCTGGTTCCGACCTATTCACACATCGGTCCTGGATCTCGGCGCGTTCGACTCACTGTACCGCAACAGTGACCGCAATTCAGCTGGACAAGCCGCCATTTTCATTCACTCAATAGCGTCCCCCTACACACATTCAGGGATCTGGTCGTGTCTTCAGATGAAACGGATTGTAGGAAAAGAAGCAGAAAGGAAAAGGAAAAAAGTTCCGCTGAACACCACCTTGGGCAATAGTGAAGCTGCAAAAGGTGCAAATAAGCTTCAGACAGTCTTCAACTTACTCTGATTCTTATAATAAACTTCAGATAGTCTTACAAGCACTGCTCAGAACTCTTAACTGAGGCACTCAACATCCAGGACTTGCCATTCGGATCTTGGCGCCTTGTGCTGGTTCCGACCTATTCACACATCGGTCCACTACTGACATCACCTCATAAGCCAACGGGGCACCCCACGCCGACTTTCGGCGCAGCATTGTAGGATGGCCACACCAGTGCGGCAACTTGCTGGACACAACATCGGGGCCATCCAGATCTCGGCGCGTTCGACTCACTGTACCGCAACAGTGACCGCAACTCAGCTGGACACGCCGTCTTTCGGCGCAGCATTGTAGGATGGTCACACCAGTGCGGCAATTTGCTGGACACAACCTCGGTGCCATCCGGATCTCGGCGCGTTCGAGTCACTGTACCGCAACAGTGACCGCAATTCAGCTGGACACGCCGTCTTTCGGCGCAGCATTGTAGGATGGCCACACCAGTGCGGCAATTTGCTGGACACCACCTCGGTGCCATCCGGATCTCGGCGCGTTCGAGTCACTGTACCGCAACAGTGACCGCAACTCAGCTGGACACGCCGTCTTTCGGCGCAGCATTGTAGGATGGCCACACCAGTGCGGCAATTTGCTGGACACCACCTCAGTGCCATCCGGATCTCGGCGCGTTGTGCTGCCTTCGGCCTATTCGCACATCGGTCCGCTACTGACGCCGCCTCACGTGCCAACGGATTTTCTACGCTTTTTGTAGCCCTATGCCGCATAACAGGTCATGTGACTTGTTTATAAAACTTTTCATTGGTTCATTTTACTTTTGGTTTCCTAAAGATGGAAGGCTTGGTCATATGACCTAAAAATAACACTTTTCATTGGTTTAGAACATTTTTTTTTCCCAAACGATGAAAGCCCCACCTTGTTTCTGGATCATTCAGACTGAAGCTGGCGTCAGCATGAGAGCACCACCATCTCGTGGCTCCGTCGTGGTCATTCCGCGAGCAATCATGGCAGCCGCTCCCCACCGGAAGCCTGCGGGAGTCGGGGGCCCCCAAGACTTTTGTAGAATCTTCACGGCTGAGGGGACGCTTTTCGAGAATGGAGCCCAAGCCCTAGCAGGCAAGCGTCCGAGTTCCAAGGTGTCCCAGGGCCATTTCAGTGGACCAGGCCCAAAACCGAGGAGCCGTCCGCCATTTTAAGAGCCATGTGGCAGCCGCCTATCGCTGCACTGCAAGAGTGGAAGCAACTCAACAACATGGTGAGCGAGACGCTGTAGCCGCAAAAGCGAGCGCAACTCAGCTAGATGGCCGCCACCTGGGGAGGCCCGTTCACGCCGCCTCCCCCACCCCCGGGCCGCCGCACGCCAATTTTCGGAGCAGCATTGTAGGATACCAAAACCAGTGCGGCAGTTTACTGGACATCACCTGGGTGCCTGTCGTACATGTTGTGTCAGCCATGTGACACTGGACACAGTCCCATCAACATCTCAACGCGTTCTGCTGCCTTGGGACTATTCGCACAACAGACCGCTACTGACGAGGCCTCCCCCCGCACCACCCGGGACGCCCCACTCTGTTTTTCTGTGCTGCATTGTAGGATCCCAAAACCAGTGCGGCACCCAGGCGACATCACCTGGGTGCCGTCCAGAACTCTGCACGTTGTGCTGCCTTGGGACTATTCGCACAAAAGACAGCTTCTAACCATTGTTGCTTTTTGTGTTGAAAAATGTTTAAATGTTTTTAGTTTTTGTTCCGTTCGTTATAGTTAATAGTTAATAAAGTTTTATAATCTTACTTTGTTGGAGTGTTATCTATTTTTTAAAAAACGGGTGAATGGGGCCTTGAATCGGGTTGTTGTCATGTGTGGGCTTTGGAAGTGTGCTGCTGCAGGATCGGACATTTCAAACTCAAATGCACGTTCTTTTTCTTACCTTTCCGAAGCATGGAGCGCAATAGCAGGCAGAGAAAGGGTGATGCACGTGTTGAACACTACCTGACCTGGCAAGTTGCTGGCAGTGCCCCCCCCCCCCGCCCGCTCCTGAAAGAGGACACACACACACCGCCGCCCCGAGTACTTCACAAATCTTTAAAAGACCATGCGCTTGTTCATGAGGCTTAAATGGTTTATCACCTCTTCTAGAACCCCTGCATCGACCCTCTGACGTTTCCTGGAAAAATTACCATGTAACACAATACCAAGCCCTGTCAGCTGAAACCCCCAAGGAATCGTGGGGCATATTATCAAGGGGGTTTATCTCCGCTTTTTTGGCTTTAAAAGCCAAGAAAGCGGAGATAAAAATATCTCCCTATTACCAAGCTGTCGCTAACACCAGTTAGTGACAGCTAAAAGGAGATAGCGACCATCTTGGGCCCCGCTTTGCATGTCAGTGATACTTATCACTAATGACATGCAAAGCGGGCGTGCCAAGATGTTAGCGACTGGAAACAGTCCCTAACATCGCTATCTCCTATTACCAACTTTTGGAGATATTCGCGCTAAGCGCGAATATCTCCAAAATCTAACACCTGCCCTGAGCAGTTCTTAGCCATGTTATCCAATGGGAGGTGGATAACATGGCTAAGAGCATTTGCTCGATAATACATGAATATCGCTGACTTTTCTGCGATAATAGCAAGGTTTATCTGCGATAAAAATCGCTGATGTGCGGCGATAATTTTTGTCTCTAAACAAGTTAGAGACAAAAATTATCGCTAGTTGTTCGTAATATGCCCCCGAGTTTTTGCTTGCAGAAATCGGGAGGCGGGAGACTAGCACTGAAATCAGTAGTCACACGCCTGAATCGGGAGGGTTGGCATGTCTGAATTCTCTACAGCTGGGGCCATAAACTACATCCGCAGGGGTAGGTGATAGCCTAGGTCCGGCCTGGACAATCGGACACAGAGGAAGAGGAGTGTCAGAGGGTGCGGTAGTGAATAGGGTGAAAGAGAGGTGTCGGGAGGGCACAGGGTGTGATTCTCAGAGAAGAGCAGCGCAGATGGGGGGAAGTATATGGCCCATGCATGAGAGAGAGAGCGGGGATGACCAGTGCGTGGGGGAGATGCTTGCGAGGGTGGGAAGCCATGCTGAGGATCGGCGGCGTGCAGAGAGTGGGCCTGGTCAAGGCATCTAAAATGGCTGCCGTGCACGACAAAATTGTGGCATTGGACAAAAAGGCAAGATGGCGCAGACAATGTTTTTCAATAAGGATTCATTTATAACAAAATATTTACTCGCAGTGACAAAATGGTGGTCAACACTTCCTGATTTCCATCGAATCGAACGTTAACAAACGTCACGCAGCAAAAAAAAAAAAAAAAAAAAAAGCTCACGCACAGAGCAGTTTTTAACCATGTTATCCAATGGAAGGTGGATAACACGGCTAAGAGCATTTGCTGGATAATGCATGAATATCGCTGACTTTTCAACGATACTCATGCATTGTGGCCGATGTGCGGCGATAATTTTTATCTCTAAACAATTAAAACGAAGCACAAAATGGCGAATTCCCGTTTCGCTACCAGTTTGCGGCCCAGTTCGCGGCCCGTGAAGCGCTTCTACCGTGAAAAATCATTTTTTTTTTCTTTTCCCCACGGGACCCTTTAATAACCCCAACAACATTCCTAGGGGGTCAAGAGGGGGATACCTTGCCCCCTTTCATTAAATTCCCCTTTCATTTTTCACCTCTTCTTCTCTCTCGATCCTACCGAGAGACAAGATGGCGGCCGCTCCGGACTGTTTAGAATGTTGACAGACACCGGAGAGCCAATCAGCTTTCTGCGCGCAAAGTTCCGTTTCGCGAAAAGTAAGCGGACCGGATCGCTGCCCAGAGCGCTGTTACAGATATATATCTTGTTTTGAACGTTAATTTCTCAAAATCCACTGAAGCACATATATTGAGACCTAGCAAAGGCACATCGGGCTAACAGTCCCTACAATTTTGCCAAGTTTCGTGCAAATCCATTCAGCCGTTCGAGCTAAAAGTGAGTCCAACCGCCCTATGGAAAACTCAATGTAAAAAACGCGTTTTGGGACCCCCCTTTTTTCTCAGCCCCCCTTGACGAAACCCCACCAAATTTTCAGGGGCTGCTCAGAAACAAACTGTGCCATTTTCCTGAAAATTTCAGCCGATTCCGTCCACAAACGCCAAAGTTATTAGACATAGAATTTTCAGAAATGCCATAGGGAAAAAATCCTAACTATATATACCTACTGGCGAACGCCAGTAGGTAATATATATATATATATATATATATATATATATATATATATATATATATATATATATATATATATACTGCAAAGTTCCCCGTTCTGGAGCCTGACCCTACGGAGTGGCCTCACACAAGGGCACGGAGCAGCCCTTTTCATTTCACCACGAAGACAAACACAACGTGAGGCCCAATACTGCAAGCTTTATTTCAGTTTGGAAGCAGCACCAATTCCTTATTACCAACGTTTCAGCGCTCTGCCTTGATCACGGTAAGGAATAGATTGAAAGCAGGAGTGCTCAGGCGCGCTTTTAAAAAGGATTTGTCACATGACTGTGCTTTGCATTCCTACAAGTCCCATAGTGCACTATAATAAGTATTGAACATCCATGCTCAAAGTTGTCCAGTTTTATATCTCCAATTGGCATTTGTATTCAATTACACAGGCACAGTTCATTAACGGGCATTTCTGGAGCAGTCAGGTGAAAGTAAAACAGGATGGAATTCTTAGCCGTTGTTTTTCTACTCACTGGAATTCAAGTCCGTTTTGCAGCACGATCATTGCAGGATATCACCCTGCATAGAATCTCTTCCTCGCGCTGCTCTTTTTGCTCAGTGGCATTCCTTGGTAGGTTTGCAGCGCGAGTGGGTCTAGCTCCTCAATTTGAACACACTGCAAAGTTCCCCGTTCTGGAGCCTGACCCTACGGAGTGGCCTCACACAAGGGCACGGAGCAGCCCTTTTCATTTCACCACGAAGACAAACACAACGTGAGGCCCAATACTGCAAACAGGCTTTATTTCAGTTTGGAAGCAGCACCAATTCCTTATTACCAACGTTTCGGCGCTCTGCCTTGATCACGGTAAGGAATAGATTGAAAGCAGGAGTGCTCAGGCGCGCTTTTAAAAAGGGTTTGTCACATGACTGTGCTTCGCATTCCTACAAGTCCCATAGTGCACTATAATAAGTATTGAACATCCATGCTCAAAGTTGTCCAGTTTTATATCTCCAATTGGCATTTGTATTCAATTACACAGTCACAGTTCATTAACGGGCATTTCTGGAGCAGTCAGGTGAAAGTAAAACAGGATGGAATTCTTAGCCTTTGTTTTTCTACTCACTGGAATTCAAGTCCGTTTTGCAGCACGATCATTGCAGGATATCACCCTGCATAGAATCTCTTCCTCGCGCTACTCTTTTTGCTCAGTGGCATTCCTTGGTAGGTTTGCAGCGCGAGTGGGTCTAGCTCCTCAATTTGAACACACTGCAAAGTTCCCCGTTCTGGAGCCTGACCCTACGGAGTGGCCTCACACAAGGGCACGGAGCAGCCCTTTCATTTCACCACGAAGACAAACACAACGTGAGGCCCAATACTGCAAACAGGCTTTATTTCAGTTTGGAAGCAGCACCAATTCCTTATTACCAACGTTTCGACGCTCTGCCTTGATCACGGTAAGGAATAGATTGAAAGCAGGAGTGCTCAGGCGCGCTTTTAAAAAGGGTTTGTCACATGACTGTGCTTTGCATTCCTACAAGTCCCATAGTGCACTATAATAAGTATTGAACATCCATGCTCAAAGTTGTCCAGTTTTATATCTCCAATTGGCATTTGTATTCAATTACACAGGCACAGTTCATTAACGGGCATTTCTGGAGCAGTCAGGTGAAAGTAAAACAGGATGGAATTCTTAGCCTTTGTTTTTCTACTCACTGGAATTCAAGTCCGTTTTGCAGCACGATCATTGCAGGATATCACCCTGCATAGAATCTCTTCCTCGCGCTACTCTTTTTGCTCAGTGGCATTCCTTGGTAGGTTTGCAGCGCGAGTGGGTCTAGCTCCTCAATTTGAACACACTGCAAAGTTCCCCGTTCTGGAGCCTGACCCTACGGAGTGGCCTCACACAAGGGCACGGAGCAGCCCTTTTCATTTCACCATGAAGACAAACACAACGTGAGGCCCAATACTGCAAACAGGCTTTATTTCAGTTTGGAAGCAGCACCAATTCCTTATTACCAACGTTTCGGCGCTCTGCCTTGATCACGGTAAGGAATAGATTGAAAGCAGGAGTGCTCAGGCGCGCTTTTAAAAAGGGTTTGTCACATGACTGTGCTTTGCATTCCTACAAGTCCCATAGTGCACTATAATAAGTATTGAACATCCATGCTCAAAGTTGTCCAGTTTTATATCTCCAATTGGCATTTGTATTCAATTACACAGGCACAGTTCATTAACGGGCATTTCTGGAGCGGTCAGGTGAAAGTAAAACAGGATGGAATTCTTAGCCTTTGTTTTTCTACTCACTGGAATTCAAGTCTGTTTTGCAGCACGATCATTGCAGGATATCACCCTGCATAGAATCTCTTCCTCGCGCTACTCTTTTTGCTCAGTGGCATTCCTTGGTAGGTTTGCAGCGCGAGTGGGTCTAGCTCCTCAATTTGAACACACTGCAAAGTTCCCCGTTCTGGAGCCTGACCCTACGGAGTGGCCTCACACAAGGGCACGGAGCAGCCCTTTTCATTTCACCACGAAGACAAACACAACGTGAGGCCCAATACTGCAAACAGGCTTTATTTCAGTTTGGAAGCAGCACCAATTCCTTATTACCAACGTTTCGGCGCTCTGCCTTGATCACGGTAAGGAATAGATTGAAAGCAGGAGTGCTCAGGCGCGCTTTTAAAAAGGGTTTGTCACATGACTGTGCTTTGCATTCCTACAAGTCCCATAGTGCACTATAATAAGTATTGAACATCCATGCTCAAAGTTGTCCAGTTTTATGTCTCCAATTGGCATTTGTATTCAATTACACAGGCACAGTTCATTAACGGGCATTTCTGGAGCAGTCAGGTGAAAGTAAAACAGGATGGAATTCTTAGCCTTTGTTTTTCTACTCACTGGAATTCAAGTCCGTTTTGCAGCACGATCATTGCAGGATATCACCCTGCATAGAATCTCTTCCTCGCGCTACTCTTTTTGCTCAGTGGCATTCCTTGGTAGGTTTGCAGCGCGAGTGGGTCTAGCTCCTCAATTTGAACACACTGCAAAGTTCCCCGTTCTGGAGCCTGACCCTACGGAGTGGCCTCACACAAGGGCACGGAGCAGCCCTTTTCATTTCACCACGAAGACAAACACAACATGAGGCCCAATACTGCAAACAGGCTTTATTTCAGTTTGGAAGCAGCACCAATTCCTTATTACCAACGTTTCGGCGCTCTGCCTTGATCACGGTAAGGAATAGATTGAAAGCAGGAGTGCTCAGGCGCGCTTTTAAAAAGGGTTTGTCACATGACTGTGCTTTGCATTCCTACAAGTCCCATAGTGCACTATAATAAGTATTGAACATCCATGCTCAAAGTTGTCCAGTTTTATATCTCCAATTGGCATTTGTATTCAATTACACAGGCACAGTTCATTAACGGGCATTTCTGGAGCAGTCAGGTGAAAGTAAAACAGGATGGAATTCTTAGCCGTTGTTTTTCTACTCACTGGAATTCAAGTCCGTTTTGCAGCACGATCATTGCAGGATATCACCCTGCATAGAATCTCTTCCTCGCGCTACTCTTTTTGCTCAGTGGCATTCCTTGGTAGGTTTGCAGCGCGAGTGGGTCTAGCTCCTCAATTTGAACACACTGCAAAGTTCCCCGTTCTGGAGCCTGACCCTACGGAGTGGCCTCACACAAGGGCACGGAGCAGCCCTTTTCATTTCACCACGAAGACAAACACAACGTGAGGCCCAATACTGCAAACAGGCTTTATTTCAGTTTGGAAGCAGCACCAATTCCTTATTACCAACGTTTCGGCGCTCTGCCTTGATCACGGTAAGGAATAGATTGAAAGCAGGAGTGCTCAGGCGCGCTTTTAAAAAGGGTTTGTCACATGACTGTGCTTTATATATATATATATTTATTTATATATCCACACTGGTTTCAAAAACAATGTTACGGGCTCAATCCCGCCACAGCACCGCCAAGAAACAGAAGACCCAGGTTTTCCGTGAGCAATTATTTTATTTCTGCAACAGACAGCATAATGTTTCGGCCTCCCAGAGGCCTTGGTCACATGGCGCCACAGAGGGCAGCGGCAGAAATTTAAAGTGCAAGTGCAAGTGAAATAACAATTTTCATTGGGTGTCAGTTTCAAGCACAAGGAACATAGTAAAAATACTACACATTTTCCCTTAATTTTCTATGTGCTTCTTAAACAGTAAAACAGTATTAGGATAAATCCCTATAAGCTTATTATTGCATATAAATCGACATGATGGATCGGGTCACATGACACTAGTGATCTGGTGCACGCTGACCTGGTGGTTAACCACAGTGTTGGGATAAATCCCTAACCATAACATTTCCTATATCCAAACAATATAAATCAATACACATAATGTTTATGAAACCTGACTCAGGATCTAAATTGTTAGTATTGATAAATATTCCATGCATTGTTGTACACAACATTGTGAAATAAATAGGTGTTTTACTATAAATAATTATATATATATATATATATATATATATATATATATATATATATATATATATATATATATATATATATATATATATATATATATATATATATATATTAAAATTACCTAAAAATGCTTGGCATGTGATAAAAGATAACCTAAAATCCAATTCTCTATATACACGAAGAATGAATAAACATCAATACTGTGACATCAGTTGATTCACCAATGCATATACATTATGTCTATGTGCACATTTGCAAATTTATATACTGATTCCTGATACCCCCATGAATGAATAAGTGATGAAAATTATAAAGTGCTTGATAATGTGTGGAATGGATGGTAAGGATATGTGATCAATGAAAATCATCACTTTTAAAAGAAACACACCCACCAATACCTAATTGCATTTTTTTAAAAAAACTTTTTGTTTTCTATAAAAAAGAAAAATGTTTTTGACATCTATTTGTGTTACATGGATGAGATGTTATTAAGACTGGTCCCAGTCTATCGTCCTAACACATATGGATGGCTTGAACACAAGTATGAGTAAAAGTAAAATCTTACACCAACCAGTTGGTATTACAGTGGGTTGTATCTGTTTTATGTGTAAGCTAACTTTTACAGAATAGTTTTATAAGCACAGGCTGCCTAACATTTGAATATCTATATGGCGTGGTTTGGAGATAGTGTTTGCTTTAGAGACAGGTGTAAAAGTCTTCCGAAGCATTAAGCCCCAGTGGTGCCTTACTGTCCAACATCAGAATATATCTAGTTTCTAATTTTCTGAGTGCAGCATCCCTATCGCCTCCTCTTCTAAGGGGTGCTACTGAATCAATGGCATAGTATTTCAACAGGGTACTGTTGCTGTTATGATACTCCTTGTAGTGCCTAGCCACTGGATAAGCAGAGTCGTTGGAATTGATAGCCCTCAGATGTTGGAGGACCCTTTTGTGGACTTGCAGCTTTGAGCTGCCCACATATCTCAAGCCACACGGGCACTCCAACACGTATACTGCAAATTCACTCTTGCAGGTTAGTTTTTTGTTTATCTTACATGGGACCGCTGAGAAAGGGGTAAGATATTCTGTTCTGTTTACCCCATGGGAACATGCCTTGCACGTAGAGCATTTTCTAAATCCTCTACTGCCAGCCAGCCAATCTTTAGGTGTTTCTAATTCTGGGCTAGATTTCACCAAAGCATCCTGTAAGGAGTAAGCCCTTCTGTAAGTAATTGCTGGTTTTCTTGGCATGGATTCACCAATGACTGCATCACATTTTACTAGATACCAGTATTTGTTAACTATCTTTCTGAGTGCCCCATGCTGGCTATTGAACAACCATATTAGTCTGATAGGTTGCTGCATAGGCGTGACAGTTGGAACTTGGGATTTCTTGTGAAGTAAAGCTGTTTCACGGGGAAGAGCTTTGGCTTTGCGTATTGCAGCCACCACTATGTTCTCACTATATCCTCGGGCCAGAAACCTAAGTTTGCTGGCCTGCTGTGCTGCACTGCATTGAGACTCAGTACTGCAAACCCTTCTAATCCTGAGCATCTCCCCATAAGGGATGCTCCTTATTAAGTGCGGAGGATGGCGACTCTGGGCGTGCAGTACTGTATTACCCGCCATAGGCTTCCTAAACAACGCTGTTTCCAGATGGCCATTGATGATCTCAATTGAAACATCCAGCAAGTTTGCGTGATGTGCACTGATGTTGGAAGTGAATGCCAAGTTGTAGTTATTGGTGTTTAACTGAGTAATGAAGTCCTCTGCCTGTGTGGGTGTACCATGCCAGATCATAAAAACATTGTCGATGTATCTATACCACCGAATGATGAGGTCCCTGCAAATAGCCGAGTGTTCACCAAAGAGGACCTGTCTCTCCCAGTATCCCATATGAATACAGGCATAACTAGGAGAGAAACAGGCCCCCATGGCTACTCCCCTGACCTGTTAGTAATGTTGTTTGTTAAACATGAAGAAGTTATTATTCAGGCAGAAGCTCATCATAGACAGTAACATCTTGTTGTGTTCTACATATTCAATCGATCGCTGACCCAGGTAGTATGGAGCAGCCCTCAACCCATCCACATGTACAATACTTGTATATAACGCCGTAACGTCAAGAGTAATTACCAAAAATTCTGGATCCCATTTTAGTTCATTGATTTTCCTCAAAAAATCACTGGAATCCTGGATGTAAGAGGGCAACCCACACACAATTTCCTGTAGGAACGAATCCACATAAACAGTAGTTTTTTCCAACAGTCCCCCGCATGCAGAGATGATGGGCCTGCCAGGGGGTTTAATTGGGTTTTTGTGGACCCTGGGAATCAGATATAAGACGGGCATGATGGGGTGCTCATTTTTAAGATATTTCAGTTCGTCCATGCTGATGAGGCCCGATGATCTCCACCCCATCAACAATGAATAGAAAGCTAGTTGGGACTTCTTAACTGCTGCCACATCACAATGTCTGTAGCATGAGGCGTCATTCAATTGTAATAACGCCTCCTCCAAATTGAGGTCTCTTGCCCATAGGACGATTTTGCCCCCCTTATCTGATTGACGTACAATGCCATTCCCACATTTCTGTATTTTGTCAACCAAATCAGTGTATTTGCGGTTATGCCTGTGTTTGTACTTATTGTTCTTAAGTGTTTGCTCATATAGGCCCTTGATGTCCTTCACAGCTGCCTCTTGAAAAATGTCTATATTGTCATGCAACATATGTGGTGTATATGTTGAGCATTTCTTAAAGTTCGTGAGACTACCAGTGGCCATGGTAAGCTGAGTGCTGGGGCTCTGTGACAAGGATTGTTCTAGTCGTAGTCCCTCCAGATCTTGTAGCAATGGCATATCATTAGCTATGAGTGCTGGACTACTGATGTTGTTGTCAGTTCTCACTTCCGCCTTGCGAGATTTGTTGTTTGCAAAATGCTTTCTGAGTTTAAGCTTTCGCGTGAATTTGAACAAATCAATACGTGTATCTGCATAATTGAAGTTCCTGGGGGGGCAAAATGACAACCTCAAAGAAAGAGTCTTCAATTCCAAAGGCGTTAGTGTCATGGAAGTGAGATTAATCACAGAGAAATTTGCATCACCCTGCACTCCTACTGCTGTTTCTTTTTGTTCCACTGTTTTTTGTAGGTCTTGCGTTTTGGTATTGCGCCTTGTGTTTGCTTTGCGACGCTCTCTCCATTTTGTGTTGGGGCATTTTTGACAGTTTGAGGATCCACCCTGGGCCGTAGTGTGTCGCGCCTGTCCTGGCTCACACATTCCAATTCTTGTGCCAGGGTGAACCGGGTAAACCCAAACCCAGACCTGGTTCTGCCTGCCTCATATTCTGACCCGCTATCAATGTTTTAGCTGAGGTCTGCATTTGAAGAGCTGGCCGGAGAAACCGATCTCTGGGCACCACTGGTAACAGAAGCATTGCGAGCAGTGGGAGGCTGTGCCATTTTCCTAGCGTCATACTTGCGCGCAAATGTAAAAATGCGCCCCTCAAGATAGTAATTTTTGTCGCGCTGGAATTTAAACTGTTTCCTTTTGATGATCGTGTCTTCTTCCTTTTGCACACGGGCCATCATTTCCTCCCTCAGTTTCTTACATTCCGGGGCACTATCCGCGCCCATTCCATCTATTTCTATATTCAGCTCATCTATCTGCTTCTGTATCTTTGTGCGATCTGATTCCACATAGCGCACCAGGATTTGCTCAAGTCTTTTGGAGGAATCCAAATTGCATTTGGCCCATTCCCTTAGCATCTCGGGGTTAGGTATACGGTCGACCTCCAAATATCTGCTTTGGGAGCGGTGCTCCCACCACTTGGCCTGTTCACGTTTAATTAATTTTTCAAGTCTTTTAAATTTGTCTCGGAGATTAGGGGCACTATCCAGTGTTTGTTCTGTGGAGCCTGCCGCCTGAGACCCCCCGGCCGGGGAATCATCAAACACATCGAGGGCCGCCACCTCCCTCCCTCTTCTTGCGCCTGCTGCCATGTCGCTTGAATGAAATATTGTTTAAACATGATGTTGCGTTACTCACAGTTCGTGGGCAGGTAGATAAATGCCACTCGCCATCGAACGCGGAACAAAAACTCCTTTACTAGACGTGTTCCGAAACTTGCACCGTTCTCCTAGAGGTTCAAACAGCGCGGTCTTGAGACAGCTGTCCCACCGCGCCGGATCCACTTTCAGATGAGCAAGGTTGTTGGATATCCCAGGGCTTTTCGCGGTCTCTCCCTAACGGGAGAAACAAACGACCTCCAGAGCACCAGAGGCCACGACTTCCTGCCGCGTAGCCACTTCCTGAAGGAGGGGTCTCACAACGCCGGAGAAGCACTCAACAGGCTGACAAATCCACACTGGTTTCAAAAACAATGTTACAGGCTCAATCCCGCTGCAGCACCGCCAAGAAACAGGAGACTCAGGTTTTCCGTGAGCAATTATTTTGTTTCTGCAACGGACAGCATAACGTTTCGGCCTCCCAGAGGCCTTGGTCATATGGCGCCACAGAGGGCAGCCGCAGAAATTTAAAGTGCAAGTGCAAGTGAAATAACAAATTTCATTGGGTGTCAGTTTCAAGCACAAGGAACATAGTAAAAATACTACACATTTTCCCTTAATTTTCTATGTGCTTCTTAAACAGTAAAACAGTATTAGGATAAATCCCTATAAGCTTATTATTGCATATAAATCGACATGATGGATCGGGTCACATGACACTAGTGATCTGGTGCACGCTGACGTTTATATATTTATAAAATATTGTTGTAAAGGTATGCGTGTTAAAGACATAATGGTTGCAAAATCCTGTGTGGTAAATGTCATGCATGGTAATGACATTCGCGTTGTAACAGCAGCGTTGTAAAGGTAATGTGCGGTAACATTCATGCTGTTGTTCCTGTTTCTGATTAGGACACATCCTCTGCTTTCTCTGTTTCTTCCACAGAACTGTGGTAGCGAATGTATGTTAGCACTCACATCAAGACTATATTATCACATATGCTGGTGTCTCACATAATTCTATTGACTGCCAAAAAAAAAAACTTTATTAGAATCAATTACAATATCAAAAGGTTTGACTCAGTCTCCACTCATCTTTATGAGCTTCACTGGTTACTAGTGAGACAAAGAATCCATAACTAAAGTACATATCCGTCATGGCATAGCCCCCAAACTCCTACAAAACAAAGTAAAACAATATGCACCTGTCCAGAAACTTAGATCATTGAACAAAGCTACTTTTAAAGTTCTGTGCTCCAATGACAAGAAATGGATTGACAGAGCATTTAGTATAGAGAGTTCTACTTTTTGGAATTCAATTCTTAATGTGATTCGAGCCAAGATGTCATTAGCAAAGCTCAGGAAACCTTTAAACACCTGGATCTACTGTTTAATCATTTAATGCCTGATCCCTGCAGGACTTGTTCTTAGCTGTTTAGCCCTAAGATACACCTCTGGTTGTATTAATGCTTCACAATACATCACAAGTAAATATAAATAAATACAATTGGGTTTCTATAGCACCTACTATTCGTATGGATTTTGTTAAACCTCTAAACCATACCGTTGGTCTTTCATGGTATGAGGTGGAGGTGTTGTAGTTTAACCCACAGCCATCACACATGAACACTCACATGAAGTTGGCTCCTACCTAAGTGATGACTTCTTTAGCTGTTAACTACTCAGCACATTTTGGTTCACAGTGTTAACTTATAAGCCATCACCTTCTTCTCATTTCCCCTTCCTTTCAAGTTTTTGGTAGCACCAGGCATCTAAGATTGCCAAGAATCTCTTCATCACATGCACCTTAAACATACTATGATTGTAGGCGTGTCTTCGTTCAAAGTGCTGTATAGACATCCCTTTCAAAAACTCTCACTAGGGAGTTTCACACTCACTCAACAGCATAATAAAAGTTTTCATAATTAGAGGCACTTGACTTAGTAAAGCTGGTGCTCTTCACATTACTGAGTTTGAACAATTCACACACAACTTCATGGAAAGTCAACTATGACAACATATTCTTGGCAACACACATAGAGGCACAGAAGGGAAGTATTTGCATGGTTGGATTCCTTTGTTAAATATTAGGTCCATCTACTTGTTCTACTTTTTTCATAATGTCAAGCTTTTTTTGAGATACAGGGATGAACATTTTTCAATAATTGTAATCAAATGTCCTGCTTGTGTTTTCTGTTGCCTATAAGCATTTTAAAAAAATGAGAGATGTATTCACCAATAGATTAATATAGCAGGATCAAGCAATTATCCCTTCATCTGATTGCAGGGGCTGTAAAGATGAGCACAGTTGTCATACACCTGACCTGTACAATATCACTGATATCACTGTAGCGAGCCCACACTTTTTAAAAATCAAATAAAAAAAAATATCTTGTACAGTTGCAGTCAGTATAATGTGGCCCTCTGCATGTTCAATCGGGGTGCAATAGAATTGTTAATTTCCAACAGTGCGCAGTCAGACTTGCTGCTAAGAGTATGTGAGTAATGAGTTTACTCTTTCTAGTAGCTAGTGGATATGCTGAATTGTTCCCTGATTCCAAACAAGTCAATAGTTGTTATATTTTTAATTTGTGATTGTATATTTTTCCATAAGTTCTGTATCCCATTGCCCAACCACCATTGTGCCTTTTCCCCAAATCTCTCCAGCAGGTTTATGAGGAACAAAACATTGTATGGAATCATGTTGAAGTTACATACCGGTGCATAAGGACTTTTTTATCCACTTTCTTTATGATGGGAGCACAGCAATGCAAGAGCCATCCTGGATCAGACATGTGGCCAAAATTCACGACGAGAAGCTGCACCCATTTCAGCCTTCTCCACTGTTGCATATAAGGGTTTGGAGGAAGACTGTAATTTGTTCAGTCTATATAATATTATTGTGTCCTTTTTCCTTCTTGTGGTCTTTGATGCCCTAAGAACCTTATTATTTAGACATTTTTTGCTAGCCTCTGGAACCTCAACTGGGGACATAAGATCCTACAGCCATTCTAATATTTCAAGGGGTACCTTTGGAAAATGTATATCTATCAGGTATTCATCTAGCTCGAATATCTGTGTCATTTCATTCGGTGTGCAGTAGATCTCTCTATCTCCCAAAATTATGTTAGTACTGTGGGTTTACAAAGGATTTAATTTAGAGGCAAAAATTCTATATCTCATTCAAAAACTTTATTTGGTCAGAATGACCTAAAAAGTACAACGTACAGCAAGCATTTACATGAAAAAGCGAAATAAGCACAACATGCTGTCAATCGTAGTTAAAAAGGGGGGGAAGAAAAAGATAAAACTCAGTAATAATTGTACACATAATTTCATTTTAGCCAATACATTGACACCTTAGAAAGGCGTAGCTTTGAAGAACAATTTGGAAAGTGCGCAGTACAATAAATATATAAATTAATTTTAAAAAAAAGCAAATATAAAGGTAACATTTGTAAATTTAAAACTTTACAGATGTACAATGCAACTAGTAAGTTTATTCTCCTGACATTAGTACTTCAGTACTAGACTATCGGTGCTTCATTTCTAGACACCAAATAGACCCTTCTGGTGCACCACATTGCAAACAAGAAACCTGCAACAGAGTATACTATTGGGATGCTCGAATCGGTTTTCAGAATCCTAAAAACTTCAAGGCAGCGCCAATTGCCCAGATTCCTGCAAATCTGGATCAACCAATGCCTCCTTGCTTTCTTATAGCCTGGGCAGCTAAAGAAGACATGGAGCTCAATTTCTACAGGGTGCTCACAAGCCGGACACTGAATAATGTGATGGTCTCTCCACCTAGATATAAAGCAGCGGAGTGGAAGCACCCCATATCTATACTCTAAATATAGTTTCCTGGCTGCTGGTGGATTTATGAGATCAATTGCCGTCTCGAAGCAAGGAATGTCTTTAAATTCCAAAAACCCAGAATAAAGTTTCCCAATACTAGTAAGGGTGTGTAGTTGAGGTAATCTATACATTTTATATTGTGCCTCACATGTTCCTCAGATGTTAACAGACATGCTGTCACAGGGTCAGACCAGCAATCCCCTAGACCCATGCTGAATAATAAGGATTTATTATGTGCGAGCCATGGGATCTTTGCAGTGCCTGATGCTCTAAGGACTTCTAGAAGTTCCTCCCTGTACGATGTAAGTTCGGGTGTAGACCACAGGTGGCGCCGGTACATTATAGGTTTAATGCTTGCTACTTCGGCTATAGGAGTTATACCTGTGTCAAGGCATAGCGGGATCAACGGGGTGCTACGAGGGAGTCTAAATAGTCTTCTTAGATATTGATTTTCCACCGGCGTTAGCTTCTTCAGGTTTAGTGGCCCCAAAGCTCTGCACCATATAGGGCCCCACCTCTCGCCTGTGCCCTGTATATTTCGATAGCTGGGCAGATAGTTCTTTTACTAGAGTTGTTGAAAACCCTCAGGATGCCCCCTGAGGATTGTGCTAGTTTTAGCGTGGATTTAGTAATGTGTGGCCCCCATTCCATGGATTCGGAAATGGTAATGCCTAAATACACAAATGATGACACTCTCTCGAGGGGTTTGCCATTAAGGGACGGATTGGGGCGGGTGCTTTTTGGACAATTAAATGCCATAAATTTTGTTTTCTGTAGATTTATTTCTAAGCCCCTATCTCTACAGAACCTCTCAAAGTTGTCCAAAACCCTTTGAATTCCCATGAGTGATTTGGCAACCAATAGGGTGTCATCGGCGAACATCATTGGCGAAATTCTGCGGGAGGCTAACTTTGGTGCATCAAGATCCTTTTCTGCTGTTAGGGCATCAATTAGGACATTAATATAAAGGCTAAATAAGATTGGCGCAAGCACGCACCCCTGGCGTATACCACGGTTAATGGGTTTAGGTGAAGTGAGATTACAATCCTTACCGTACCTAACTTGGGCATAATTGCATTTGTGTAAAGGTTTAAAAAGTCTAATTAAAAACCGACCATAATTTCTCCCTGGGCACTAAGTCGAATGCAGATCTTAAATCTACAAAAATCAAGAAGAGGCTTCCCCCCTGCAAGCGTACGATCTTCCATTACAGCAGTAGTAATCTCAGTACTTGGTCCAGGGTCGACAGTTTTTTCCTGGACCCGGCCAGCAGGGGGGACAGAACACTTCTCTCTTCCATCCAAGACTGCAATCTATAAAGAAGGACCCGTGCAAAAAAATTCTGGGATATATCTATTAGACTTATAGGTCTATAGTTAGTTGGGAGCATAGGGAACCCTTTTTAAAAATCGGAATTATTTCCGCACCAAGCCAGTTTGGAGGTATCTCTATACCTTGTATGATTGCACTAAACAGCATCCACAAATAAGGGGCCCAGATGGCAGGTTCGGACCTATAAAGGTCTCCAGGGATCTTGTCTAAACCTGGGGCTTTACCCGGGGCCATTCTTGCTATTGCAGCCTCTATTTCTTTTAGGCTTATGTTCTGGTCCTCATATCCGTTGGTCTGGGGTGGTGGATCTCTGTTAACTACTGGACAGGTGACTGGTTGGTCACAGTCATAAGCTAGTCCAATTCCGGGTTCCTTAGCATGAAGTGATTCAAAATGCTCTCGCCAGACCTGTTCGTCTAGGTTTGGTTGAACAGAAATTTGGGAGGATGTTGTACCAGAATTAGCAAGACCCCAGAAAGTCCTCATGTCTCTGTCCCCTAATGCGGTTTGCAGTGAGGCCCAGTTTACATCTTCCCACCTTCGCTTAGCTTCTTTTATGGCACTTTTGTAATTTGCTCTTGCCGGCCGTATGGCATGGAAATCTTTGGATCTGATAGCTAATACCAGAGCCTTTTTTGCCGCACGGCAGGAGGTGTTGTACCAGGGGTTGGAGGGCAACTTGCCCTTAGGCGGATTGTTTTTGGTGGGGTAAAAGAACTCATAGCTGATTTTTCCTACTGTGGCGTTGGTCAGTTGTGCGTGTTCCAAGTCTATGCCCTCCTGGGTCTGGCTACATAAATTAGAGGTGTCTAAAAAAACTGGCAACAGGGCATCATACAGACTGCCCAATCTATTGTCCAATTCGCAAAAATTAGACCACTTCACTTTCCTCCGACAATTCGAGGTAACCACCCTAGAATCAATAGGATTGTCTGAATAAGGCAGACAACCCGTGCTGAAAGGTTGTATTTCTACTACTAATGCAGAGTGATCACTCTCTGGGCGGGGAATTATTTTAAAATCCTTCTTCCTATCCCAGGAATATAGGGTAATAAATATGTAAACTAGTATAAACCCACACCTTTTACCATGGAATGTGTAACCATTTGATGATTTGGATGGTGGCCTCCCATTGCAAGCCCGCATGGAGTGTCCCAGTGAGAGACAACTCATCTGGATCACTAAGGGGGTCCATTTTTCTATTTTGGGGCATCTGGAATCCGGGATTTTTAAAAAGTGGTCCTCATCAGATAGGCTGTCAGAAGATAGCCCATCTCGAGGCTCAAACTGACAGTTGAAGTCCCCTCCAACTATGTTTATTTGATTAGTATCTATAGAGCCTAAAAAACTAGATAGCTCTTCCACTGTATTATATTCTCTGCCCTTAAGAGTTGGTTGTGAGTATACATTGAGTAACATAACTGGGGGTTTGGTAGCAAACCTTAGCTGTACACTTAAAATGTCATTAGACCCTGTATCAATTTGGACTGCTGTACACCCTAGATGTAATCCCACCCATGTTGTCAGTCCCCCTGATGGTCTTCCAGTACCCCTTGAGATTGCCGGAATATTAAAACTTGTGTAACCCAGCTTGTGAACCTCTCTTCTTGCCCAGGTTTCCTGGAACATGCAGATTTCAAAGCTTTCAATGAAAGTTCCTCATTCTGGATCATCCAAATTGCCATTGAGGCCTGCAAAGTTCCAGGATAAAATACTTGTTACCTCGTGGTGCGCTGATTCCTCGGTTTGTCGCGCCAGGCCTAACTGGTTTGGTGGAGCTTTTGCTGATATAGTAGGATTCGAGTGCTTTAGCTCTATGTTCACTAATTGGGCTATGTTTTCACAGTGACTAGGCCCGGCATGAAGACAGTCTGGGCCTCGGGAGCCGCTCATGCTCCCACTGGCCAAGCCATCTCCGGGCACCGGTTCTGACTCTATAGAGCTATCCTGACTCTATGATTCAATTAATAGACTAGCTGTTCCCACTTCAGTAGTTGGATTGGGGCCCTTCAGTCAGTCCACTCCCTCGAAGGGGCTGAACCTATTGCCTATAGGAATAAAAAAAATCGGGGGATTGTGCACCCGATTACCTTGAAACAGAGGTACTGTTCCTTTTATGGGGGGGGATCTCCTTCTAGATTGATAGAAAAAATCTGACTGGTAAGTCCTTATCGGAGGATAGAAAAAAACAAGGGGTAGCATATTCGGGTATTAAAATATGCTCAATGATCTGCGGGTTTCTAAAATTAATTACAACGCTATCCCACCCTTCTTGTGGTTATTATCTCTGGGCTATTCTCATACCCAAAATCGCTATGATTTGTTAGCCAATGGGTTGTTTTTTTTTAGTTCTTGATGTGTTTCTATAGCACCCTTCCTTAGTTCTGGGACCCCTGCAAGTACCAGTATGTATGGGGCTGACTCCGGTGGTAAATTTATATTTGGTGGGGTATGTGTTTGATTTTTTTGCTCTAAAGCACTGCGATCCTGCTTTCTTGGGTTCTCATATGCTCCCTGCCTGTGGGTGTTCTCTTGAGCCCCTCTCTTTCCCTGCGCTGGGCGATTCTGAGGCGTCGTGTTTGTGTTTGCTGGGAGTCTCCCTTCAACTTGGTGAGCCTTGTTCGCCCTATCATATTGTGAATTGTCTTGGGCCACTGCCTTACTGGGGTCATTTTTGTTCGTGGGATGCTCACTTTGTGTATTGGTCGTGGTAGCCTGTGCATGCAGAGTTCTGTCTTTGTTATTTGTGGCTTTAGACGTCTCTTTGTCTTTTATCCCTTCATTCATCTTTACTAATAAGCCATCTAGCATAGCCACTACAGGTTTTACTTCTTCTTTAACAATAGATCTAATTTGCTCTTGGAGATTCATCACCAAGAGTGAGACCCAATTTGGCTGATTATTAGGGGGTTCGGACCTGGTATCGGCAATAGGCCCTCTGACTTCCCAATTCCTTTTCCACTTCCTTTCTTCTTTTCTCTCTTGGAGGTTGTTTAGCTATGTGCTTGCATTTTACTTTGCATTTTCTACCCGGGTACCTAGGGGTAACACTCTTAGGGATATCTGTGGACTGATGGTCTACAATCATGGATTGGTCCTTAGTGGACTCTACACTTGTTCCCCTTAGATCAATTGACGAGTCATAGACTTGCGGATTCAGCTCAAGGTTTGGGATAATTGATAGGCGCCTTTCTGTTCTTTCTATGTCTGTGGCGACTACACCCAAAGCTTTCTCTAATATTCTATCTATAGATGTTCGTTTGGAGCTGCCCTTTTGAGGGGCAGGAGCTATGGGGCATATTACCAAGCAATAGCGATAATTATCGCTATTGCTTGGTTAGCGAGAAAAATTTATCGCCGAGTTGCGACGATTTTTATCACAGATAAATCTTGGTATTACCAAGGTTTATCGCAAATGCGATAAAAATCGGCAATAATGCATGAATATCGCTGAAAAGTCAGCGATATTCAGGCATTACCGAGCTAATGCTCTTAGCCATGTTATCCACCTACCATTGGATAACATGGCTAAGAACTGCTCAGGGGCAGGTGTTAGCTATTGGAGATATTCGCGCTTAGCGCGAATATCTCCAAAAGTTGGTAATAGGAGATAGCGATGTTAGCGACTGTCTCCAGTCGCTAACATCTTGGCAC
Organism: Lissotriton vulgaris; assembly: GCF_964263255.1. NCBI lineage: Eukaryota > Metazoa > Chordata > Amphibia > Caudata > Salamandridae > Lissotriton > Lissotriton vulgaris. The sequence continues at coordinate 1,714,707,873 of NC_141689.1, read as the reverse complement.
GCCCACTTTGCATGTCATTAGTGATAAATATCACTGACATGCAAAGCAGGGCCCAAGATGGTCGCTATCTCCTATTAGCTGTCGCTAACTGGTGTTAGCGACAGCTAGGTAATAGGGAGATAATTTTATCTCTGCTTTCTTGGCTTTTAAAGCCAAAAAAGCGGAGATAAACCCCCTTGATAATATGCCCCTCGGTGCTTCACAGGGCAACCCCGCTTGCCCATCTCAGATATACTGTTTTCTATGAAACGAGGTGAATGATCTGGACCAATGTCCATGCAGCAACCACTTTTGTAATAAGTCCACAGTACCTTGGGAGTCAGACAAGGAATGGCGATGTTAAAGATGTTGCCCAGCCCGGACTCTTCCGGCCACTGACGGCCTATGACGGTCCCGCCCTTGTCCCGGGCTTCTCCCGGCGCCACCCGCGCACGTCCCACGACGCGGGAGGAGCGACTCTCCTTTGAGCGCCTCCGGGCGTGGAAGTGGGCATCGGCAAAACTGCAGGGAGACCTGGGAGCTGTAGTCTCCACCTCGGTGGCCACACGGTGGTTCTGGCCACAGCAGCGAGGGAGACCAACAGTAAGAGTGGAACGTAAGGGCAGGTAGGTGAATGCCCGTTGTGTTGCGCAGCCCCAAGGATAGCCAGCAAAGCCCCCACTCCACCAAAGGAGCGACTCTCCTTTGAGCGCCTCTGGGTGCGGAAGTGGGTGGAAATGGGCTTCGGCAAAACGGCAGTGAGACCTGGGAGCTGTAGTCTCCCCCTCGGTGGCCTGGCGGTGGTTCTGGCCGCGGCAGCGAGGGAGACCAACAGCAAGAGTTGAATGTCAGGGCAGATAGGTGAATGCCCGTTGTGTTGCGCAGCCCCAAGGATTAGCCAGCAAAGCCCTCGCTCCACCAAAGGAGCGACTCTCTTGTGAGCGCCGGCAAACTGCAGGGATACCTGGGAGCTGTAGTCTCCCCTTCGGCGGCCGCACTGTGGTTCTGGCCGTGGCAGCGAGGGAGACCAACAGCAAGAGTGGAAAGTCAGGGCAGGTAGGTCAATGCCCGTTGTGGTTCACAGCCCCAAGGATTAGCCTGCAAAGTCCCCCTCTCTATATGCTCCTACTATCTTAATAAACATGTTTCATTTTGAGCATTTGCTGGGCTGTTTTCCCAAGCATTTTTTTAAATCTCTATATACTGTATAAGCACATGCTTATTCATGTTCTGTTTGAGTTGGAGTATACTGTGTTGGTGCTCTTGTTTTTTTTAACCCTTTTTTAATTGAATAATAGAAATAATTTAGGGTTTCATATCTGGGTTTCGAAATTTAATGCCATTCATGCACTACTGGCAAGATGGATATACTTCTCCTGTGGGAAAATCATGCAGTAATGTTGCAAGAGCGTTATGTTGCATAAGTTGTGTTGGACTTCGCCTTTTTTTTGGAGGGTCATCCCTGAACTTTTTGCCTTCCTCCTGTATTGTTTCTGACCTGTTTTTGTTGGTTTTAGTACTCTGGGAACTTTACTACTGCCGATCAGTACTAAAGTGCATATGCTCTCTGTATAAAGTGTTATGGTAATTGGTTGTCCATAATTGGTATGTTTGTGTTACTAGTAATGTCCATAGTAAAGTGCACTATGTGCGCCAGGGCTGGTAATGAAAATGCTTCTAGTGGGCCTGCAGCACTAATTGTGCCACCCACACAAGCCCTAAAAAGAGATCTCTGGCCTGTCACTGCAGTGCCTGCGCGCAGTTTGTTACCTGTCTTGTTGTCCTGACAAGTGCACCCACTTGCCAGGCCTTACCTTCCCTGTTTATGCACATCAGACACCCCTACAGTAGGCCCAACGTACCCTTCTGAGCAGTGTGCAGTATATGTGAAAGGTAGGACATGTACTGAGGTGTGTACCATGTCCTGACAGTGAAATAATGCCAAATTCGTTTTTCACTGTTGCAAGGCCATCTTGCCCATAGGACTGACTGGGGAATGCTGTGTCACATGTTTCCAGCATATCATCCCATAGGATTAAGATTCAGAAGTGAAGTTTAGTGTACCTGAACTTACAATTTAATAACACATCTTTTTGTGAAGGTGGTTTCTGATTGTGTGCTTAGAAACCATGCTTTTAGAAGTGGCTCGTTTTTTTGTTCTAACAATTCTCTGTGTCTCTGCCTGGTTGTGCATTGACTGTATGGATTTGAATGTGATATGATCTGGGAAATGTCTTGACCCAGGGGAGGAGTAGGTGAGACAGCAACAGGCTGACCTGCATCTGGAGTGTAGGGTGAAGGAGTAGCCCCCTGAATGTGAAGAGGCCTGGGCTGCTGCCATAAAAGAATGGCTCCACCTCCTGCTGAGTGATTGAGGAACAAGACCCCCACTATCAAAGGAAGAAGGTGTCACTGGCAGGGAGACACCCAGAACTGGTTTGGACAGGGGTCAGTTCCACCCTGAACACAAAGACTTCAAAGACATTTAGGGGTAGAACTATGAGAGCTGATACCCATAAATGTTGGACTTATCAAGACTGAAAAGGATCGTCGTCAAGAAGAACCTCTGCCAAAGAAGAAGCGCTGAAGAGAAGGACTGACCTTTGCTGTGTGTTCTGGGGCTGACCTGCAGAGGAGAGCTGGCTCCCTGTTTTGGAAACTCAGGAACATCAAAATTTCCAAGTGTGTCTCAGAGACTGTGTGTGTGCTTTTTGCAGCCTGAGACCTTCATAAGCATTGCCCCGGGACTGTGTGGCCCAAAACCCAACTGAGTCTCAGCAATGCTTTGTGCATGTGCGTGTGCAGCGCGAGACTGCATCAGGTCCATGGTGCTATTTGAAAAGTGCCCTGTGACTGCAGTGCCCCCACAGGGTGAATCATCGTCCACGCTACTGTGTAGCTGTTTGTGGCCCGAGCAGTCATCGTAATAGAGGTTGTGGATCAAGATCGCCACCACAGGCCCAAGCCGCAATGTTCTGAAGGATTTCGAAAAGCTAAGGCAGTTGTGAGTTAATCGTGATCGTTGTTTGCAAGAGGAATCAGCCCAAGATCGGCAGCAACTGAGAAGGCAATGCCGTAACCTGTCCGGCTACAGCGTCGCCTCCTATCAGAGCTGCGTCATCAGTGGTACGCCCAGCAGGACATCTCACGAGTGGGGAGAGAGAGAGAGCGAGGCGGCGCATCCCGCAGGTAAGGCTTGGACTCCGGTCGGGAGCTGTAAGAGTGTGGCCTGGGGAGGCATGCAGGAGGAGTATAGGAGTGCTCCCTGCTCTCTCCCTCTGCATCGCATTAGACGAGCTGAGTCCTCGAGCGGCCCGTACCTGCCCGACAGTACTGGGGCTGCCCTCGGAGAGTTCAGGACTGTTGTCTGTGGTTGTAGCCTAGTGGTGCCAGCGCTAATCGCTTTGATTGGCCTGGTATTATTCCTGCATTACTAACTGCCTTATTACTTGTATTACGGATTGTAATATTCCTGAATTATGATCTGCCTTATTACTTGCATTAGGGATTGTGTTATTCTTTCATTACGAACTGCCTGATTATGGGCCTTGAGGATTTAATTATTCTCGCATTATGAACTGCCTTACTACTTTAATTAAGGAGTGTGTTATACTTGCATTACGAACTGCCTGATTATGTGCATTGAGGATTCAATTATTCTCGCATTACGACCTGCCCTATTACGTGCATTAAGGAGTGCGCAATACTTGCATTATGAACTGCCTGATTACATGCATTGAGGATTGCAATATTCTTGCATTATGAACTGCATTGATCTGGCAACACAAACTTCATTACGAACTGCATAGAATTGCATTAGGACTGCATTTGAACATTGTGAACTGCTCATTAATACTGCAAGAGCCTACAAGTGTTTTTTGGCCTAATACCTGGCAAAGTCAAATATTACAAATACGCAAATGTTGGATTTTTATTGTTTGGTCTTACCAAATTTTCTTCTTGATAAAGATACCGCTATTTTCATACATCAGTGTGGTGTCCATTTGTGGTGTTATCACTGTGTCACTGGGATTGTTGTTGCAAATACTTTACACATTGCCTTGAAGATAAGCCTGGCTGCTCGTGCCAAGCTACCAGATGGTGAGCAGGGGTTATCAAAGATGGTCTCCCGCCTATCCCTGACTAGAAGCAAGGGTCCTTATTAGGACAAAGGTAACTGCCTCAGCCAACTAGAGACCCCCAGTACTAACAAGTTGTATCCCTATCACGCAAGACACAATCAGCTTGGAGTTTGTATGCTGTACCAAGATAAGGACAAGTCTCTGTGGATGTTCGAAATCAAAAGAAAATCCATATTATCTTGTTGATAAGCTCTCCATATATATTGATCATATTTTGGTTGTCCATGAATCAGCGGAGAACGATAATTGGCAAAAAAATCTGCGAACCGCGGCTTTCAAAATGCATGTTCGCAAGATATTTCTCCCCGGGCACGCAAACAGCATTCACGAATTGGAAAAAAACATTGTGAACGGGCGGAACAAGCAATTCCGCTTGTTCGCAGAACTTTTGCGTGCTAGTGGAGAATTTTTTACCGTTTCGTGGAGCTTTGCGTAGGATGACAATGCAAATTCCGCCCACTCGTCCTTATGTGCAAGATGTGGCTATCTTTGTCACACTTAATGGCCCACATTTTAAATCATATCTCAGTGTAGACTGTGATGGTTGAAGCTAATAAGTTTCTTGTAAAAAGGTTACTTCTTCCCCTTTTCAGTTAAGTCAATTGCAGGAGTACTCTCCTGTTCATGGAGGAGTGCATGTTAAGGGTGAACAATAAGTAACAACAATGCTTATTATACATTTGGACTGTGGCTAATTACAAACAGAAGATCCTGTTACCTTTTTGGGTGCAAGAAATCCTGTCCTTTCTTTTTAAGGTAAATCTGTTTCTGTTCCTGCAGTTTGGGAATGGTAATGTGTGCTTTGAGAGCATGTAAATGCAGGTCTAACAGTAACAGTGATATTGAGTAACAATTTTACTACACATTTTCTTTAGAAACTATTTCATCTTATGAGATAATCAGTTAAGGACAACACTTTTGTAAGTAACAAAAAGCTGATTTCTTGTCATTTTCATGAGCCTATGAGCATGTGAAGGCAATGTTTAGGAAATAGGGGACCTAAGAGATGTACTCATTCATTTGATTTAGCCGTCTTCTGATGAAGCTTCTCATATTTCTGTTTCCCTGATTCTTCAGAGGGGCTGTTCAGCTTCTTTCTTAGAATTTCTGCATCACAGTTTTTGCCGTGCTCTGCATATGGACAATCTTAGAGTTGTTATGTTTTGTGTTTTATCTGGCATACAACTCAGGTGGGAGGATATCCTAGTGCCAGTTGTCCTGTGGTATCTAGAGAAGTCAGATGCAAAATTGTCATTATTTCTTCCTTCAATTTTACTGTGTGGCACTTGTAATTTATGGAGCTGATGAAGTGAAATAGGAAACCCCAGCAAATTGATTATTTTAATTTCTCAAACGAGTTGTCACTTCTTTGAACTCTCTCTATCTTCTATGGGGCGATTCCAATCTCACTAGTAAAGCCTTCAGTACAACTTGGATCTGTAGGGCTTTACGAGCGATTTGTGCAACTGGAGTACGAAGGAGCGACTATGATGCATTCTTATGCTTACTGACTTGGTTCGCTCGAACTGCCTTTGAACTCTATGGGAGCCTGTATACTGGATGCATTCACAGGCTCCGATAGCAAAAAAGGGTGAGTGGGGAACAGCCACCACCCTGTGGGGGGCACCCCATGCTGCCCACCACACTGTGCATTCATGAGAAGGGGTGACACAAGGGTACCTCCACGGGTCTGAATCGGAGGTCTCCAGATGATGGTGGGCATGCTATGGGCCCCAAAAGAATGGTTCTGGAAGCTTTTTTGATCCATACATACCGAGTCATGAAGGCTATCCGAATCGTACTTGCTCGCTCGGAATCAGAGTCCATAGAGGTGTACAAAGAATCTGCGTACGAGTCGTACAGAGTGGATCAGGTTTGGGGATGATTTGCTTGAAGCGTATGCGAACTTTGCATCATACTTGGTCGTTCAGACCAGTGTAGGAATCAGTCGGGAACAAGGGCAAGAATCAGATCCGTTAAAGCCAAACAAATCTGATTCCTAGGCCTACTGAGTGAGATTGGAATCGGGCCTCAGCCAAACTGTATTGGTTCCTATTTTCTGGCAGTTGAGAATGGAGAAGTGAACATTATGTTGGATGTCGAAATTGAGATTCAATTTTTCTGAAAGACTGAATATACCCAATGTGTACGATCCAACAACACGTCCATGTTATTGGGGGTCTTGAGGAGTTTAGAAAATAGTTTTTTAACATCAGCCCTGAATTTTGTCTCAGGGATTTAGACTTGATACATCTACCATGCACATTAATTAGGAATGAGTGGTTCTCACAGTCATTAATTTTATCTTGAAGTGTCCATGGGACTACTGCCTGCTCTTAAAAATGCTTTTACAACTATTCACAAAGGGGAAGGGGTCCCTTGGGGGCCCCTTCCCATTTGCGAATGGGTTACCACCTACTTGAAGTAGGTGGCAATATACAAATCTTTTGCGACAGCATTCATGATCAGAAACATTCATGGAAACCGTTAGGATTCGATATTTGGAAGGGACGCCCTGAACACGCCCCTTCCAAATACTGAATTGTAAACCCATTTTGCAATTGAGTAACAGGTTGTGGAATCACAAATTGGCATCTGATGCATCAGAGAAGGATTTTTTGCATTCACAAACTTGAAATTGGCCACTTTGCTAATGCTAAAATGCTTGATGCATGCGCCCCTTTTGTGACTTCTTAGTGTATAAAGGACATTTTTTTAAATTTGGAATTAGGAGTTTTCCATCTTCATTTCTGGTACTTGAATGTCTCCACAAATAGTTGATGGAGGCATTGTGACTTCCAATAGAGCCAAATTTGGTACTGTACGTGCTTTCTCAGGTTTTTGTGCTGAAAGGCTTCCTTAATGGAGGGCATCTTAGGAGTCTTATATATGCAACGTAGAGTTTTAAATCCCATGCTGGTGCTGCTCCTGAAGGAATTAAAGTCTTCACTTATATTGATGTCTTTTACCGGTGGAGGAATACTCAGTATGTCTGGGGTTCCTAGGATTATTGATTTCCTAAGCAGTAAGCCTTAGTTACGTTTTGCATTTACTTAAAATGTGCAAAATGGAACTCAAACTCTATCTTCAATTATTTTTTAGACTATCTGTAGGCCTGATAATTTCAAGTGTTCTCCTCTCAATTTTCTAGATAATTGTTAATGTGAGATGGGTTTCACATCCCCAGTGTCTCCTCTATGCCCAGTCATCCAACTGCCTTCTCGTTACTTAGTAATATCTCTTTGGCCTGGATTTTAGATTAGTAGAACGGATCACTCTAGCCCCTTCTGTATCTTTCTTTTCTTTTCAATATGTGTTCTCCTTTCTAGTATTTCCCCCACCAGATTTACTCACCAATATTTATTTTGCTCCCAACTCTCTTTGTGCACTTATAACTCTTCATCTCCTCTTTCTGCTCCTGAACTGCAGGATTGGATTGGCAAACCTGGAGGCCACTTCTGGAATATATTCTTCTTATGTGCAGCCTCTGGCAAACTTGTTGTTAAGTACTCCCCTCTGAAAGCTCAGTGGATCCTCAGCCCTTTAGATTCTGAGTATTGTTCCTCTGGGCAAAGCCTATATGGCTGTTTTCTCGTATTGGGAGAACTACATTGAATATAGATTTCTCATCCATTTTGTCATCCCAAGCTGGGGAGTGCGGACTTCTTGGGGAGGATTAAATCATAGCTTACGTTTCATAATTGAATCCAATCACATCTTCCTAGATATTTACTGTTTCTCTTTTAATGTGCTGATTTTCAATTTGGTGGTTAATTTTTAATCATTTTATATGCTAATTCCAGTCCCCGAACTCCAGTGCTCAACAACAAAAACCTACGATTGGATCCCTACTCTGGTCATGGCCCCTCACTGCTATCCACTTTTGAAAACTGAACACAACTAAGTACAGAAAAAGGAAGTTCCTGCTCTTCTATAGAATAAGGGACAGATGCACACCGTGACTCAAAACCTTACACAAAAAATACTAACAAACTTAGCAGAAGTAAAGTGCCAGATGGACATCAAGCTAAGATTTTATATGTTTTTCTTCCACAAAAAAACGTCATAATACATTGCAGATTAGCATGCATGTTACTAATGGGGTTAGCTCCACTCCTGCATTGGACTGCACACATTAAAGAATTCTTCCCTTTGTGAAGTATGCTTTCAATTGTACCACATTCTCTTCCAGTTCTCTCTCTATATCGTTGCATCACATCTTAGGGGTATACTTACGAGTTTGTCAAGCAGTGCAGCACAGTAAGTCACCTTGCTGCACTGCTTGTGAATGGAAAGGGCAGGAATACGTCATATTTAATAGAAAACAGTGCATTCCTGCCATTTACCCTGCACTGGGGCCATTTTGGCTGCCAAGCGCCAACGCAAGCACCATTGGCCTTGTGTGGCTTTATAAATTTAAATTTTGAGTTGCGATTTTTATTGGTGCAGGAGCAGTCCAACTGAGCTGATAAATATGCCCATTAGTGTCCAAACCTCCTTACACCTACTGTTTGAATAATTTCAACCCTAGGGTTACTCCAGTATCTGTTCTTGTGCTCAAATACCTTCTCTCCCACTTTCTCAGTTTTGCCTCACTTGTAGCTTATATTATCCACAGATTTCCAATTTGTGAAGTTTGATGCCAATTTTCAACTTGATACCTTAAGTCGGAAACTTTCCGCTTCTTATTTCCTTTCTACATTTGTCCTTGTGTATATCGGGAAGGAATCTTCGTACCTATGATCAATGCAGATACTATAATCAAACCTATTGATCATTACTCACAAATGTTAGCTATCATAGCATTCAAAGATGTAGGCTATCAAACTGACTAAGAGTGAATGCAGCATAGATGGGATTTTTATAGTGCACCATACACTATGATGAGGGGTCTCACACTGAAAATGTCCACAACCTACATTGAATTAGAATTAGATAATCTCGTCCAAATATGTCTTTGGTTTTCTTCGTAACCTCAAAGGGCAACATGTATCAGGCATTTTACATGTCGGCTGAGGATGTGTCACTTAGGTGGGACGATGCACCGGGATTGCGAAAGTTCCCGTTCTCAGATAGCTGGGGCACAGTTCTCACAACACTGCGGCTCAATTTACAGTCCGAATTAAACATATCATCCTCACAACAAAATGAGCTGGAAGCTGGGCACACTTAGGGGAGAGGGGGTGTTTTGATGTTTTGCTGGGTTGGCCACAGAGAAGCTGGTGACAATCCACTAGAACGTGATAAGGCCATGTTATTGACTCTTAATTCCTTGGTCAACTGCTACTTGTGTAAGGTGAAAGTCACTGCTGTATTATGTAACTCTTTTATTGGAAAAACAAAAAGACAATAAACAGATCAAACAAAAAAATCTGCCATTTTTACATGTCTGAAATTAACCAATTTGCAGAATCGGCCCTTTTGCAACCGGTATGTATGAATTCCAATTTGCAATTCAGTAACATGCCATTGAATCGCAATTTGGAATTGGGAATCCATATTGAATCAGTATTAAAAAGGGGTGTGTTCAGGGAGTCGCCACAGGGGAGAGGTGTGGCTCCGTGGCCAGGGCGACTGACGCTGGAATCTGGGGATCACGGTTCGATCCCCGGCTCCGGCAGCAGGTTAGCCCAGCACCATGTGACTATGGGCAATAGCTTGCATAATCTTCACGATGGCCCCCAGCGCCTAGAGACCTTTACGGGTGATTGTTCGCGCTTTACAAATGTGGATTATTATTATAATTGATAACAAATTGCAGCAGTATTGAGGAATGTTTTCCAATCAAAATGCAGTTGCAAAACATTTACATTTCACCACCTATTTCGAGTGTTTGGCAACCCATACGCAAACAGGAAGGGGTCCCCAATGGACCCCATCCCCTTTGTGAATGTTTAAGGCAGGTCATGGTCCCACGGACCACTGTCTGCTCTTAAAAAATGAAAAGAAAACCTTTCATTTTAATTTTTTTAGAAAAAGGGGGTTCATTTACAAAAATTACTGCTTTATTTAAAAGCAATGACATACATGGTGGTCTGCTGACCCCAGCAGGCCACCATCCCTGTGATTTAAGCAATACCTAATGGGTCGCAAAATTGCGACCTGCCTCAATAATATTAATGAGCTAGGTTGATTTGCAACCCATTAGGAAATGTTAAATGAAACTCATGGGATTTCATACATTCAAATAGCAATTACCTAATTGCGATTTGCAGAGAATCGCAATTAGGTAATCGCTATTTGAAATATTGATACATGTGACCCAAAATGTTATTTTCTATTTCACTAGTTCTGTTTTTCATTACCTATGGCGTTTAAGAGGGTAATCTATTCTGATCTCAGAAGCACATGATCATGATTGCTTCTTACACGGTTGACACAAATTTGGATCGCTGCTATAGCCTGACTACAGATGATTGCACTGTGTGATAGTTATCCAGAATCAGGAAGCAAATATTGTTGAGTATCTGCATGACCTACAGGAATGGTGTGATTCTATGCACAGTAATAAGTCACATGTTACAGGTATTCAAAACAGATGACTAAGAGGAGAATAGAGACGCTAGAAAGGGAAATCTTTTGGATGACAACATTATTATATTTATACTAGAGGAGTGCGCTATTATAAACTGTATTTTTAACAACTAGATCATCTCAAAATTCTGACACGGCTAATATTTCTCTTTCTAAGAGACCTTGATGTGATATTATATGTTTTGTAATGATATCAGGACATTGTAGTCCATATAAAATGTTTTGCTTTGACAAATGAAATTTACAATTCAAGGCATACTCATGTGACATCACAGTGCACTAATGTTATTGTGCGCCACTGAAACTACATGTTTCATGGCCACATAGGACAATCTAATACACTGCTCAGTGCACCTTGAAGACCTTTGAAACTGCACAGGCTACGGCCCCTGGAACTGAGATGTGTACATAAGTGTCAGAGTGGAAAAGATCCATAGGAGGGGGAAGCATGACACAATATTATATGTGAGGCATCCTCTTCCACTAAGAATGGCTTTTTCGTCCTTCTTATACCTCATACCTCACATGACTTAAAACAATTAGATTTCCACTATCAACCATGCTTATGTTGCTTATTGTATTATTATTGGCAACCTACTTCGTTTGTGTTTATTGTTAGGGTGAAGATCCTTCACCAGCCCCACAGCAGTATGTGATCACTGATTACCTCTTCTCAAATAGATTGGGAGCAAGACCCATGAAGATTATGATTAGGATCAATAAGTCAAAGTGTATGGCAATTGCCTCATATGGGTCTGATATCTGGGGCTATGTGCCATCACCCAGGATCCAAATCATAGAAAATAAGTTTATCAGATCACTCTTGTCACTCCCACAATCATCCCCCACATTTTCGATTCACTGTGAAGTGGGCTTGGGGTATGTTTCTGACCACCTGAAAATGGCCCCTTTGCTACGATGGGTTAAAACCTGGTTGAACGAGGAGCTCACGTTAAACCATCTAACACTCAAGGACTGTGTGGCCCTAGACAGTGCGGATAGAAGACCCTGGGTCTCGTATGTTAGAGTGGCATGCGATAGGCTAGGGCGCCCGGAAATGTATCTATCACCACAGGGCCTAGGGAATGAGGATGTAGGGTGGATTAAGCATAACTTTCACAACTTGCTGGAGTTAGAGAGGGAGGAGGTTGAACTTAGGAAACCCACAGTGAGTTCAATTTTTGGTCTGGCAACCTCCCCAGCTATGGAACCATACCTGAAGTATGTGACTAAGCCCTACCATTGCTTCCTTCTGGTCAGATTTAAGTTTAATCTCATTCACCTTATGTTGGGCATTTATCCAAAGTGTGGGACCCCAGAAGATACCACACCATGTACCTGTGATAGTTTTTCCACACAGGACACTCTCCATCTAGTGATGTTCTGTGAGCATTACTCGGCGGCCCGCAAACATTTTTTAAACCCAATCCTGAAGGAATTAAAATTTGTTCAGGTGAGGCCTGCCCTTCTACACTTACAAATGCTTGATTCTGTCCAGGTCACCTATAGCGTAGCCAGCTTTCTGGTAGCGGCAGCGCGCCTGAACAAAACGAGACTCCCCCAGCTAAATTCATTTGTAGGGTGAAATTGCCCAAAAACCAAACTTATTTATCTAATAATGCACTGTGGACTGTCTGAAATTGTGGTGGGTCTATGGTTTTATGATACTGATTTTACTTTGTCCTTGTATCAAAGATTTTATTTGTTTTATTTCGTAAACATTGAATTGTAATCATGTGCATAATTTTATAATTTTAACATGTGTAATAATGAATTTTGCATAGCTTTCATGGTTTTTATTAACCGAAATAAAGAAATTTGACTGACTGACTGACTGATTACCTCATGGAATCGCTGTAATGTTAGTGTGCTTAGTATATCTAGCGAGAGAAGTGTTTTTTAATGTTTTTCAGAAGTCACTGTTCGAGTATTCTGCCTGATACCTTCAAATATACTTTTTCACACAGTCATCACGCCGTGGACAATGAGGCCCAATCTATTTTAGTAACCAGCGGGAAAACACCGTGTCCCTCTCATATTCACGCCTGGCCTGCCACCTCATTGGAATTCATACACAGCCCCTCGTTGGTATTTCACGGCGCGTGAATGCATCACCAAGGCCCAATGTTTAAACTGTGGCATTTTTAGTGCTTCGAATTTAATGATGAGGAAAACAAACCTCCAGTAGTGAAGGGTTTTGTCCTAAAGCCGTGCATGTGTGTCAGCTTAATAACCCCGTGAAGGTTTATGAAATATTTGCACATTGCTTGACAGCCGCAGGTACAAACATCCTGTGGTAACGTTTTCAATTGGATAAAAAGGGAGACAGAATGCACTGCAAAGAGGCGCCATTTATCTAAATCAGCAGAGACGTTTCTCACTGCAGTGACCTTCATTGCATCTTGAGAAGTACAAAAGCATTAAGAAACTACTTTTTTGCTGAAGAATAAGCCTACGGGGGCTTTCTTTATCTAGGGGTTTCTGATCAAATGCGCTCAAAGTCCATTTTACAGATTTCACAATCGGTGGTTATTATATACTTCTCTCAAATACAGAAAAATAACTTATCTGAACTTCATAAGGGCAGTGATTTTTTTCCCTTTAAATGTCAGGCTGCCCCTTGATAAACATCACTTGCAACAGCAGCCTTTCAAAATATAGTCTTCAATAGGCATTTGCTAAACAAATGCTCGTGAAACAACCAGAAATCATCTCTGCCACAAAATGCCAAATGGAAACATAATTGCTGCGTCTTTTGAGCCGTTTTTGCACAAACCAATGTAGGACAATTTGTTTTGGCATGTAAACTGTTTTTAATATTTGCCTTCGTCAACAATATGGAAAGCAGATACAATCAAGTTTGGAAAGTAACAATAAACTGACTGATAATTAGTGTAACTGATTTATCCGTTATTTTGTTTTCCTAAAAAATTGATAGGTAGATCAGATGTGTCAGTTAAGTGAAAGTGGACACATGAGAAATACTTTAAAGGGTGCAAAAGGACTGTTTCAGTGCTTAACTGATAATGTAGGTACTTATTACTAGTGGCCCAGAGTAGTGCATGTTGTTTCCTCACCTCTGGAATTACTGATATCTGGGGTATAAGTACATTGGGGAGCAGGTGTGTAACAGGGATTGCTTGTTTTGGGGAAGAACACGTGTGAATCTGTGTCTCTGTTCTATTCACCCGTGTTTTCCCTATGAATGTTGGGTCCCTGGACAATAAATATTTTGGAGGCCCATGTTTGGTACAACTTGGGATTTTAATACCAATTATTGCTTATTAAAGTCCTATGTTAAATAAAAATAGTGAATTACATGTTAAGGCGCAAAAATAAACAGACGAGAGCTAGATATAAAGTTCACTTTTCCAGAGGGCACATTAAAAGGTGGGGGCCGTGGGCAATTACCCATTTTGCCCATGCTTTAAAACGTCTCTGTTGTCCTTCAGTATTTCACAAGAATATTTCAGCTGCACATACATCGAAAATATGATACTGTATAATGTGTGGAGGAGTGTGGCTCAATGGTTAGAGCAGCAGACCCTGATGCCGAGCTCTGGCTTGGGACCAGGGTTCAATTCCCGCTGCGGAGGGTCTTGGGCTCAATTTCCTCGGACCTGACAATTCTCGCCTCGGTGCCTATTCTAATCATGGGCCCCACGCTGCAACTCTGGGCAATAGCTTGCTTAACCTCCACACCGGCCCCAACAGCGCCGGGATGCCTGGCTTCACCCTTGGGTTGCCCAGGAGTAGACACTTCACAGGGAAAGCCAGGAAGGGTTCCTCAGCGGTATGAGTAATAGCGCCAGGAAACCGCTTGGTGACAGTGCGCTCTACAAATACCTTGACATTTACATTTACATAATTCATATGGGCCCAGTAAACAACACTGCTCCACCAACTGGAATTAACAGAGGCACATGAAGTTCACTGTTGGTGAAGTGTGTCGGGTGGCAAATTTGGGCTCCAAAGCAGGTGTGAATCTCTATGTGGAAGACTGGGCCTATCTTCTTTCCACATTTGCTGAATTGAATACTGTTGAACTGGATCATGGGGAAACCTGCTCTTTGTAATACTTTGAATTCCTCATCCGTGACAGGGATGTAAATCTATTCAAGCAACAATCACAATCGCTGTCATGGTGTAACACAAGCAAACCCCAAATTAGCTTGAGCTGAACCTTCTGGTAACTTAGCACAAAAGCCAGATACAGGGACCAGGTTAGCCCCGCTGAAAGAGTGACCTTCAAAGTCCAGCTTGAAGAGTTCCATTTGCAATGGAAAGAGCCGCTAGGAAAAGGGAGAGTGTTGTGTATGGCCGTTGATGTAGAACATAGAGCAGGAAGGCATTGTGGATGGTCATCACTGTAGCGCAGCAATCCTGTTGGGATGCAGGCAGTCGTTTCTGGAACCTTGACTAGGTGGTCACCACAAGCTTTGGGAGCTGTAGCGCAAAGTGCAAATCTCGCAGAGCATTTTTGGGGGCCACGCTGACATAAAGAGTCATGCTCGCCCTAACTTTTCATTGGCGGGTGGTGCCGATGGGTAGATCTTTGTGCACATGGGCCAGTTAGCATTTTTGGCAAAAGGGCCGAAAACTTCAGGATTTCTCCTTTTCTTGGAAGAGGAGCTCAACTGAGGTCGCACAAAGGGTACAGGCCCTGAAATGCATCTCGTGGGGTTCAGAAACTCACTCCGGTAGAGGCCAGCAGGGCTCAGACAGGTCCAGTTGCGAGTCCAGGAAACAAAACAACTGGGCAGTTGCAGGGTGTCTCAGGAACTTGTTATGTACCTGTATCTCAAAACAGAGTAGTCTGCTGATCCTTTGAGTCACTTCAGCCTGGGATGAAGGGTGTAGGTCCAATCTTCCTTCTCATCAAGCAGGGCAGCAGGGCAGCAGGCAGTAGAGCCACAGGTTAGCAGGGTAGCAGAGTGGTAGTCCTTCTGGCAGCAAAGCAGCAAGGCACTCCTTCTTCTTTAGCATCCAAAGGCCCAGGAGTGAACAGAATAGCTTGGTCTGATGGTCCAATCTTTTTGCCTGGAGCCCACTTTTAAGTTTCTAGAGAATTCCCTTTCAAGTCCTAGATGTATCCTGCCTCCTCTGACCTATCACCAAGCTGGCTGCATGAACAATGCAGTGGTGACAAGTCCTGTGTGTGAAGTCAGGCCCAGCCTATTTCGCTGCAATTGGGGTCCAGCTCCGTCCCCTCATCCTGTCAGTTGATGTCCCATCCAGGCACAACTAATCCCTATATTGCATGGCTGTCTGGGAAAAATAAAAGTCCAACTGTCAACTGCACCAGTCATGTGTCAGGAACCAAGTGCCAGATGTAATAAAAGTCAGTTTGCAAATTCCAAATTGCAAGTTTTTGCAATTTGCAATTATGAAATCCCAAACAGCTATGTACAACAGTGTCTCAGATGCTGTTTGTGATTTCCAATGGGTCGCAAATGGACCTGTCTCATCAATATTCATAAGGGAGGTCACCATTTGTCTGTGATTGCTTTTTAAATAAAGCATTCTTTTTATTTTTAAAGGAGCCAATTTTTCTTTAAGGAAAACAGGCTGCATTACAAAAATAAAATGGAAAAGTATTCTTTTTATTTGTTAAGAGCAGGCAGTGGTCCATGGGACCACTACTGGCTCTAAAAAATAATTTCAACCACATTCACAAAGGGGAATGGGTCCCTTGGCGATCCCTTCTGGTTTTCAAATGGGTTACTGCCTCCTCTATGGAGTTGGTCAATTATGAATGTTTTGTGACCACACAAAACATTCATACATACCAGTGCAATTCGATATTAGGAAGGGACACTCTAAACACGGCCCATCCTAATACCGAATCACAGAAGGAAAATGGGATTTCGTAACAAGTTACATTTGGTCTTTGGTACATGGTAAAATGAATTTAACTGGTCGACTGGCAAAATGCGTTGTATATCTGACACCAAAAGGTTAGTGCAGAAAAATGCCAACTTTCTAAACGTGGCATTTTCATAATTGTAACTTTAAATACAACTTTATCATTCAAGAGGATTTTTAATTACAATTTCTCAAACACAAAACATAAAATGTTTACTTGTTTCCTTCAAGAGTTAGCACTTACTAAATGTAATAAGGCAACCCAATGTTATCCTGTAGGAGAGGGAGGCCTGAAAGTAGTGAAAACCAATTTAGTAGTGTTTTATTGACAGGACATGTGAAACTTAAAAACACATGTCTAACTTTTAAAATATACTGCACCCTGTCAAATTGACTGTTTAGTGCCTAACCTAGGGATGACTTATATGTATTGAGAAGTAAGGTTTAAACCTCGTAGATGGTTAATTTTGCCTGGTTGATATGGCATTTTAAAAACTGCACACATAATATGCATTGTCAGGCCTGAGACATGTTTAAAAAGGCTACTTAAGTGGGTGGCACAATCAGTGCTGCACGCCTACTGGTAGCATTTAATTTTCAGGCAGGGGTACATGTAATACCACCATACTAGAGACTTACAAGTAAATTAAATGGGTCAGTTCGTTGTGAGCCAATTTCACCATGTTTAAAGGAGAGCGCACAAGCACTTAAGTGCTGGTTATCGGTAGTGAATTGCACAAAGTGCTGAATTCTTCTCAAATTAGTTCAGAAAACAGGAGTGTTAGAAATTACCCTTTTTACATGGTTATCCTCAAACCTTTTGCTTCTTCCTCCTCTTTTTTCCTGACTTGTTTCTGTTGGTTTTAGGACTCTTGGCACATTATCACTGCTAATCATTGTTAAAGCGCACATGCTCTCTGTGTAAATTATGTTATGGTGAGGTGTTTCCATGATTGGACATTGTGATTTATTAATGCTCGGTCCATGAGTAGACATACCGCCGACATTTCTGAACTGCTGTCGGCCGGTCACCTGGATATTCTGTTCATAACAGAAACATGGCTTAACGCCTCCAGCGCCCCTGACATTGAGCTCGCTATCCCCAGAGATTTTAAAATAATTAGGAGGGATCGAGGATGGGGAAGAGGGGGGGCTGACGGTTGTTTTTAAAGACACCTGGGGTTTGCACACTGATTCCCCCGATGAGTTAGGAGATGGTGAAGTCCTTAATTGTTCTCTCATCCTCTCATCCCATTTAACACTTGGTGGCACACTGATCTATCGTCCCCCTGGTCCCACTGGACCCTTTCTTAAGGCACTGGCTGATGTCATTGTGCCTCGCGCCCTGAGGTTTCCTAGATATCTCCTCTTGAGTGATTTTAACATTCATACAAAGGTGGTTTAGCTACTAGACTCCAAAAATCTGCTGGAGTCTCTTAGCCTTGCTCAACTTATCCAATGGGTTACACTCCCAACACACTCTGGAGGTCACACGCTTGATGTGGTTTGCTCGAATTTTCCTCTATCTGTATCTGTTCCTGAAATTCTCAGGTGGTCAGACCACAGGCTGATCAGATTTTCCTTGCTCTCTGATAAAACTTCCTCCAACACTAAGATTACTATATGTCCTCAGAAGATTAATTTGTGCACCTTGTCTGCCACCCTGCGTAATAGTCATCCAGTGCTTGGCAATGAGCTGACCAATGCTGTGCGAACCTTCAACTCCTGGATCTCAGCGGGAGTGGAATCTTCTTCCAAGGAGAATGCCAGACCAAAAATCCGATCCACCCCCTCCCAACCCTGGTTCTCGCCATCCCTGCGAGAGATCAAGCTCGCCTGTAAAAGACTTGAAAGGCGCTGGCAATTCGCCTACTGCCCTATTGCTAAGGAGGCCCTGCTGGCTGCTCAGAGGGAATATTACGCTTGTATTAGAACAGCTAAGAGTGAATACTTTGCGGATAGGATCACCAAGGTTAACAATAACAGCAGGGAAATTTTTTCCCATTGTTAATAGCTTTCTTTCCCCTTGTGCCAAGCCACCTATAGTGCCATCCTCTGCATCCTGGTGTGAGGGTTTGTCCTCATTTTTTGATCAAAAGATAGCGGGGATTCAGGCCAGTCTTCGGACTACCTGTCTTAGTCTGAGCTTCTCAGCTCCTGTGCCCTCCTCTCTACCATCTTCTGGTACTATTTTCTTTGAGGAGTTTTCTCCGCCATCTGAAGCCGATACATTAGCTGTCTTAAAATCCCTGAAATCAGGCTCACATATCGACCCTTGTCCAGCGCGGATTCTTGGTGGGGTGGGGGAGGCGGAGAGTCAGGAGATCATTCACATCATTAGCCTCTCCTTCAGAACAGCTACTGTTCCGATGTCTGGAAGCAGGCTAAACTCCTGCCACTGCTAAAAAAGGTTGGTCTTGATCCAGCGGTACCAGCTAATTATCGGCCGATTTCGCTTCTACCAGCGATGGCTAAGGTCTGCGAAAAAATGGCCTTCGGCAATTAAACACATTTGTGGAAACATCTAATGCCCTCCACCCTGCCCAGTCCGGATCCGTGCTGCTCACAGCACAGCTCTGGTTGAAATTTCAGAGGCCATCAGGGATTGTTTGGACACAGGCAGCAGAGCGGTTTCAATATTGTTGGATCTCTCTGCCGCGTTCGATACGGTGCCCCAACAGCTTCTACTGTCTTGTCTGTCAGCCATTGGTGTCACTGGCTCAGCTCTTGAGTGGCTAACTTCTTTCCTTTCATCTCGGTCTCAGCAGGTCTGGCTACCTCCTTTTTCATCTTCAGCCAAACCTCTTTCCACTGGGGTGCCCCAGGGGTCAACTCTGAGTCCGCTGTTTTTTAATATATATCTGACCCCCCTGGTTGGCCGAACAACTGGGTGCTAAAATATTAGCCTACGCAGACGACACACAGCTGCTGTTCACTTGGCCTAGCATGGACTTGGACACGGATATGATTCAGACTTGCCTTTCCTCTGTTTTTAATTGGTTGGCTTCTGCCCAGTTGAAATGTAATGAGGACAAAACCGAAATCCTTCTCTACGTGCAGTTTCCACCACTTTTCAGAGAAGCGATATGGCGGGCTGGCTTTCTATTTCCTAGCTCTGTGAACATCCCAGACAAAAATCTGGGGGTATGGTTTGGGGAAGATTTACAATTTGAGGCCCACATTAAGAAACTAACATGTGGCTGCTTCGTCACTCTCAAGGCTCTACGGAAATGTTTTCCTCTTCTTCCCAAAACAGCGAGAGAAACAGTGGCTAGAGCACTGATTCTCTCGCGTCTTGAATATGCCAATGCCCTGCTAAGTGGATCCCCGGCCTATCTGGTTAAGCGTCTTCAGATAAACCAAAATGCGACAGCCAGGTTCCTGTTCAACATCTCCAGGTGAACTAGCGTCCGACACCATTTGTGCAGCCTGCACTGGCTTCCAGTTTCACAGCGTATTATCTTCAAGACACTTACATCTGCACACAAAGCCATCTATGGTCAGGGGCCCCTATATCTGAGGAAATGCTTCGTCTTCTATCTTCCCAATCGGCCCTTGCGCTCCGCCACCCAATACCTACTGGCTGTTCCACGGTTCCAGCGCTCCCGTTTTGGCGGCCAGTCCATTGCTGTCAAAGCTGCTATTGCCTGGAACTCTCTGCCTTTGACGCTCCGGTCCAACCCGAATTATATTCTCTTTAAGAAAGCACTTAAAACCCATCTGTTTAAACTTGCCTTCTAAGTTTTGTTTTCTCTTATATTATGGCCTCTAGCATTTCTTACCTCGCACCAGGATACTCCTGTAGTAATTGAGCGCGCTAAAAAACTGCACATAACATAACATAACATTTACTTGTTAGTCCCTAGTAAAGTGCACCAAGTGGGCCAGGGCCTGTCAATCAAATGCTACTAGTGGGCCTGCAGCACTGATTGAGCCACCCACGTTAGTAGCCCTAAAAAGGTACCTCAGACCTGCCATTGCAGAGTCTGCAAGCAGTTTGTAACTGTCATGTCGACTTGGCCCGAGCCCAAACTGTCTGGTCTCCAACCTTCCCTTTTCTTACATGTCAGGAACGCCTAAGGTAGGCCCAAAGTACCCCTGTGGGCAGGTTGCAGTGTATGTGAAAGGTAGGGCATGCCTGGGTGAGTGTGGCATGTTCTGATAATGAATTACAGCTCATTTAGTTTTTTACTATTACAAGGCTACCTATTCCCCATAGGACAGAATGGGAAGTTTTTTTATAACATCTTATAAACATAACTGGCCCTGGGAACTAGGTGGGAAAATAAAATTTTGTATGCTTGAACTTAGAATCTAACGATGCCTCTTTTACTAAAGGTGATTTTTACATTCTGTGTTTGAAAATACCACTTTTAGGAAGTAGGTATTTTCTTGCTCAGTCATCCCATATGCCTCTGCTGGAATGTGGATTGCCTGTCTGGGTTTTGGACGACAGATGGCTAGGAAGCAAGGATGGCTCCTGATAGTCTAGGTAGATCAGGAAAGGACTACATCGACCTGGGCTATGGGGGAAGAGGAAGGAGATTTCCTTGCACCTCAAAGGGTCTGGTCTGCCTCTGACAATGCAGTTTCCACCCCTGCCAGGAAATCACACCAGAGAAGGCAGAACTGGTTCTGGCTGGGAACAGACACCCTCTGCCTAGAGGATCAAAGGATTTTTGGATACAAATAATGAGGCCCAGATCCCTGAACTTTAGAACTATTTTGGATCAAGAAGATTAACAAGAAGAAGAGCTGGAGAAGCTGTGAGGAGGAACTACCACTTTGCTGTGTGCTTTGCTGTGTTGGCCTGCAGTGGCTGCTTCTGTCTTGGGCAGTGAAAGGAATGGACTGAACTTTCTGGAATCTACATTGTGAGTTTCTCCAAGGGCTTGAGGTAGAGCTTGCCCCTGTTCAAGAAGTCTCAGGAACAGCAACATTTTCAAGCTCTTCTGTCCTCAGCACTGGGGACTGTGTGTTTTGTGCTGCAACAGAAGAAAAGCAACCTGACAACGTCTATGACGCACCTGCGAACTCCGTGTCATGAAGTCACCGCAGAGGGCACAGCCGCAACGCCACACTGCTCTCACCAACGATGACTGCTGATGCCGCCACTGAGCCGCTGCTCGCACTGCCAACTGTGGGAACCGCACTCCGCACTGCCCTGCTTCACAACATTGCCTTGGCACCACAGAGGGCACTGCTGCAATGCCGCACCGCGACCCTGGTCTCACCGATGACACCGCCGCCGAGCCGCTGCTCACACTGCGACCTGTGGGCACTGCACTCTGCACTGCATCGCTTCATGATGACGCCTGGGCCGCCCTGACAACGACGCTCCACACCTAAATCGACGCCGGTTATGTGCAAATGCTTCACACACTGTCTCTAAGATAAGCCTGACTGCTCGTGCCAAGCTACCAATGGGGTGAGCAGGGGTAATTGTAGGAGTGTAACTCACTTATCCGAACTAGAGTGGTACTTTCTGCCTGGCTTTGGCACATGCTCTAGCCTGTCAAAAATCTCATTTCTAACAAGGAGGGAGAAGGCAATACGTTTGGGAATGACCCTGCCAAAAGAGCCAAGACCAACAACTGGGCTTACAGTTGTGCCACTTTACTGGTCAATCTGCTGTAGCTTTCGCCTCCAATTTCTTCTGTTTTATTTCATCCTTCTGCACTCTCCCAACTCTTCTTAACTCTAAAGAAATTTTAAGAAGCTCAGCATCAATGAGGCAAATTCACAAACAAATCGTATAGCAATATGGTTTTTCAATAGCACTATCTTTAACTGATGTCATTCAATTGCAGCCATGAAATTCACTACGACACCATCAAAGTTGACAGAAGTAAGAAAAGTAAAAAAAAGCAAGTTCTACAATCCAGGCCTAGAATCATCTTGAATAGGAACAATAAATCATGTTGCTCATAGTCATGTTAAGTACCTTCTCTCAGATAGTTATCAGATGTTTCATTCCTATAATTATAGTACTAGTTCTGTGTAAGGTTTCACTTGCTTATATTGTTAAAGCAGTTTCAATTTTTTTAAATTAGTTCTATCTCATGATGCACACTTTTATGAACTGTTAAGAGGCTTTTTCCCTTATTTTTCCTCTAGCTGTGAAATAGCTCTGTGCTTCCTTATGGGGCATCACTGCTGTCTACTACCCCATTGTTTTTCTGTCACCCAAATGAATAGCTGTGTCCTCGTGCCCATTAAATGTCTCCACTCAAGAGAATGAGCATCCATTTCCTTTTCATGACAACAGTGTTTTGAATGCCAATACATCAACGCCTTATGCTACTCCTTTATTGAGGATGTTTGAAGAAACATTTTAGACCTTTCATTAGAGCAGTCTCTAGCTTTTACACTGATCCACCTGCAGCAGGCTTTCACAATAACATTTTTTCAACGGAACATTTAGTTTTACCATCAGTCATAGAGTTTTAATTGTTATATAATGAATTGTAAGTTTGTATTCAACTGTTATTGGTTACCTCTGGTGGCATTTTGAGTGTATTTGCACATAAATATTTTCCACTGACAATATTATTTCATGGATCAGAATGAAGAAGGACATTTTTTCTGGGAAAATGTAAATGATTGTGTTCAGCCTATTGTTCATGCCAATGTGAAGTAAGCCATGTCTGCTTCTTTAAAATCTATCACTAAAGATATGGAGGTATCCAGCAGTAAAGCCTTGTCTCACACTAAATTGGTCTCACCTGTTGAAAAACGACACAACGCAAAAACAATAAATGAAACAGCTGATGTTGATTTGGAACTTCTACAAATAGTACAACAGACTTTGGCCCTTATTACAATTTGGGGTGGACCGTTGTGGAAACTGGACCAACCGACCTCCGGTTAGTGGTCTCAACCGCCAGATTACGATGTGACTGAGCACTGTTCGGTCACATGATCTTATAGAGGAATGGAAGTCTGTGTTCGTCCCTGCACCCCATTGCAGGCACCTCAATGTGCCTGCCTCAAGGTGCAAGGATCAACAAGGGGACACCTATGGCACCCCCTCGGCCCCCAACCAGAGGCCGAAAACAGAAGGGTCCCTTCTAGGGATCCCAAGCATGCTTTTCAACTGGATTTCCATGTCGGAATGACCAGCTTGGAAACCCAACCGCAACCATGCATTGTAATCCAGAAGGTGAAACGCCTTCCAATCAGATCATGGGACAGTCTCCAACTGACAGACAGGCTCATGGAGACCGTCGGAAGCCAGCCTGAATGACCGTCTGGTTCCATCTGGATTAGCTGGTAGGAATTGAATTGACTATGTCGGTCGTTAGGCCTTCGACCTTAGGTTTGAGGCCTCTGGGTTGCATAATTAAACAAAACTCCCACTGAATGGCATTTTTGTTGCAATGGATATGGCAGGTGAAGTCACCCAGACCATCAGACTCATAGGAAGGCATTTCAGCAAGAACATTTCAATCACAGATCCCAAGGATCACAGGGATTGTGTTGATTTTTTAAATTCTTATAATAATCACTACTGGTTTGGTCCTCTAAACAAAGAACAAAAAATGTCCACCAGCAGGTTTGACCAATGAGACTCTTCATTTAAGACTTACTTCAAAAATAAAAGTGCACACTCAATGGATGCCATTCAGCCGGGTATGCCTGTAAGTGGCTAATTCGCCAAAATATTATTTCACAAATATTTTGAGACACAAAAATAGCGTAAAATAAATTGTGCTGTCAAAAAATATAGTGGAACAGAAAATAGAGGGAAATAATTACATTTAAAAAAATCTTTGTTAGCATTTTTTAAATATAGTTGTACATAACATTGTTTTTTTAGTTGTTTCTCACTTGTTTTTGTGTTATAAGTTGTTATTATTCTATTGATAAGTAGGTTTAATTATTTTCAGTGTGTTTTTTTATTTTGTCTTTTTAATAATTGTATAATATTATTAATTTCAAAATGCTGTGTATTGTTATTTTGCTCTGTTATTATTTTCATTTGTTTTTGTAGTCATTAACATTTTAAGATAAGAAGATTTTAAATATATTTTGTTTTTAATTGGTATAATTTCAAAAAATAATTTTATGTACAATTTTGTATGTTCATTTCAGGATTTATTTTTTAATAATTTATTTTAATAATATATTATTGCAAATATATTTTTGCATGTTTATGGAAATATATTTTATATTTGTTTAGTTTAGATATCGCTAATGTATTTCTTATTACATTAGGATTGTAATCTGAGCTTTCCAAAGTATAACATTTTCTCTAATATTTCTTACTCTGGAGTGGAAAATGTTAATTTGACAATAATACTTACTCAACTTGCCAACCTGCTTCTGAAATCCAGATGGACTTCAAACCATATACAACTCACTCAGTAATATTGAGCAGAAGAGTTTACTGGTAATGCTCATTCTCATAATATCAAATCAGGGACAGCAATTGAACTCCCACCACTCTTTCATAAATGAGAATCCCAAAATAGCACTAAGAAGAATGTATTTTAAAATGTAAATTTTTAAATCTTAACTTGTGCATAAGCTATGAATAGTAACCACACATATTATAAGGCAGCAAAGAAGGTTATGTATAACTATAATTAGAAAAAGGAAGTCTAACATGTTTGTTGAAATCAACAGTCCTACCACCCTCATGCTGCTATGACTAGGTGCTATGCTAGCTTTAGCTGAATAGGTAAAAATATGCTTACTGCTGAGTTACATATATAATATCCACAACAGACCTGTTTTCAAAACAGCAAGGAACTGGTGTGTAATTTCGAAACAGCAAAGCTACTATTTTCTACTGCCTCTGTGCAGCGCTGGAATACAAACAGCAACCCATAAAGGCCACACTGCTTGCTGACACTCTCGGCTAAAGCAGGTGCTGCAATCTGGCATGCCTTCTCTGTGATATCCCTGGCAAAGCTCCTCTCTAACTTATAGTCTTATACCTGGCATTTTGAAGGATCGAATCAAGAGATTTGTTGAAAAAGCCTTATCATTGTTATATTTTCATTTTATGTAATGAAAATAAAGATGAACCTTACAGTTTTTTTAATAATCTGCGTTTTACTAGTATTGAGAGCATAACCCGACACTTGGAGAAGTGTCGGGTTATGCTCTCAATACTAGTAAAACGCAGATTATTAAAAACTGTAAAACACATTGTCTAGATAATAGGGTGGTAGAAAGTGGAGTTTATTTAGGGGTAAAAATCACAGCAGAACTAGATAAATTGGTGGAGTTAAATATTACACCTATAATAAGTAAAGCGAAAAAGGAATTAGACAGGCTGCATAACATACATTTCTCAATAGTTGGGCGAACAAATATAATTAAAATGATTTTTTTACCAAAGTTTTTGTATATATTCAGAGCTATACCTCTATTATTTGAACCAAAATGGTTTAAAATACTTGAACATATGATAAATAGATTTGTTTGGGCCCATGGAAAGACCCGAAGGGCATTAAGATTTATGGCTTTACCTAGGGAGCGTGGAGGATGGGCCCTGCCAGATTTAAAAATATATTACTGGGCGGCATCTCTGCAATGGATGGCAGGACTGTTAGGAGGGGGAGAAAAAGAAGGACAAAATCAGCTAGGAACCTTAGCAATATATACATTGGCTCTGGGAGAACAAGCTGAAAACCTGTTCTTGAAAATTACTGATCATGGCTATTTTATGAGGACTAAATTTAAAACGATTATAGCAGCGCATAGAATATGGACGTCATTTGCTAAAAAATTTGGATTAGGAAGGTATAATGCCTATACTAGGTTTAGAGGGAATCCCAATCTACCTGATGAAATATTTGCAGGGGCGGTCTTTAACGACTGGCTAAGTCACGGGATCACAAAGGTGGGGGATATTATGGGGCCGCAGGGGGTAATGCAATTTGGTGACTTACAGGCAATATATGGATTGGATACAACACACTTTTTTAAGTATCTGCAAATAAGAAGCTTTATCAGGTCAAAAACTGGAGGGGTGGAGGGGTTTAGTTTAAATCGAATTCTGGATATTATAGAAAATGGAACGGAGGGTTCAATAGGAAGATTTTACTCGGAGCTGATAGAACACCAGGCTGATGATCTGATTAAATTTGAGAATAAATGGATACAGAAACTGGGAGTTGAAAAGAACTGCTTTTATAGATCACTGGAATTAGGTCAGAGACTCCTATGTTCTGCACCACTGCAAGCCCAACATTATAAGACTCTCTATTTCCTATATCATACGCCAGCCAGGATAGCACAGTGGGGTGGTACAAATGGGATTACATGTCCAAGGTGTGATAGCGACGAAGCTGACCTCATCCATATGCTTGCGAGCTGCACTCATTTGAAAACCACCTGTGAGGAAATAGAAACATTTCTTAATAATACATTGAGGATAGAAATCACACTTACTCCAGCAGTGGTGATGCTTGGAATTAATCAAAATGCTTCCAGTGCAGCTTATGAATACTTTATATTTGTAGCTATGGCCGTTTTGAGATTGTGTATTACCTCAGCTTGGCTGGATCGCATACCTCCTACATTCCACCAATGGTTAATGAGGCTTTTGAGTATATACAATCTTGAAAAAGCTATTTATGCTAGGAAAGGGGCAACCAGTAAGAAAATTGGTAAGGAAATATGGGATCCTATTCAAAGATGGAGAGATATAGATCCAGGGTAGGTTTATTAAAGCTGTGAATCCTTGATTGATTTATCTGTCTAAGGTATATGATTTAATTATGTCTTCATGTTTAAATGAAAATATAAGGGATTATAGTATGAATGTTTAAGTTTTCAAATTGTACATACGTGTGGACCATCTAAATCTGGATTTGATAGTATTTTGCGTTATTATTAGTTGGTTTTTTTTTTTGTTTATATTCCTTTATCGATTTGGATGTTAACTTCTAATATCCTGTATGTATATTCTTCTTTTTCATTGATGTGCTATGTACCCATATAAAATGGGGGAAAAAAACCCAATAAAAATACTTAAAAAAAAAAAAGAAAATAAAGATGAACCTCAAAGACCTCTCTGTTTACATTGCCATAGCAGAAGCACAAACATAATGGAAGTAATGCACCTGCTTGATTACCACTTTTGTCTAACGGATTTTAGTTATTACAAACACATTTAGGAAGCCAGTGCCAATGATGCGAGCATTTCTATACATATCTAAACTTCATAATTTCTATGACAGAAATAGAAGAGTTTAAACTATTGAAATAGAAGAGTTTAAATTATAGAAACAAAAAAGCGTATACGCATAAAATAAAGGAATTTAAAGAGTCTGTATTCATAGTGTTTATGACAAATACAATATTTTGCAGGCAATATTTAGGCACCATACCCAATGATTCAATTTTATTTCGCTAGCCCTTTGCACACAGACCCTATCAACATTCAGACGAATCTGTCAAAAGAGCCTAATGCACAGAAATGTTTCTATGAGCAGGTGTGATTTAAGTCTGTTGTATGGAACTCGTTATGTGTCACAAGCCACTAACCTGAAACTCCAGGCATTTCCGATTGGGTGAAAAATGGACCCAACTCCCTTTGAGACCTAACTGTGGTAGCAATGGTAACAAAAGCTCAATGCACAAAGAGAGGTTCCAAAGGAAAGAGGGATTGCAGGGAGAAAGAGAGAAGAAACCACCCATGTTTCAGCACATCTCCTCGTCTTGGTTAGTGATTGGGCCGACAGTATTCACGATACACAGGACAGAGTATCAGCATCAGGACCCAAGCATGCCAGGAAGGTGGATCTGTAAGGAACAGGCACAATTAGTGTACAACACAACTTAACTTTGTACAGATGTTGCTCGTCACATAGTAGATTAACATACCAAATAAGGGGTTTTGGAAACGCACAAATAACGTAACAATGATGCACTGACAGAGCATCATATCATGATCAGTAATATAGTCTCAAATCATCTTAGCAATAATGCTTTGACAAGTGTTATAACATCTAGTGATACAGTCTCAAATATTCTCTGTGATATTACACTAGGCACATCCGTAGACCAAAAATATTTCAACCTGCTGGGATTGGGTCAACAGTATCAAGCAAATCTTGTGCACAGTTTTGGAGAATACTTTCCAAGCACAGTTGTCTTGCATAGATCTCAATAGGCGCCCAGCAATGACGGGGCCAAGCAGTGCAAATAGCGCACAAATTGAAATAAAAGTGTACCTGTGCTTTTATGGGCCGGGATGCCCGCCACCCCCTCCCAACACCAATTCCCCATGGGAGGAGACAGACACAGGTTTGAACTTTTGGAAGGCGGGGGGGAGTTACCCCCCCGGCCGTATTTATTAAAATATGAAACAAAATTCAAAACTTTAAATTAAACCGTTTCATGAATCATGTACAATTTTATCTTCCATTACATTTTGATGAAGACAAGTTCTTTGGCTAACCTTAACAAATCTCTAATACAAAGGTTTCCTATCCGAGTCTAGCATCCTGAAAATGCATAACATTCCAAATAAAATTGTACATCCTAGCATTAAGGGCCAACGGCAAGGTCTTAACCGGTGTCAGATCCCTACTACCAAATTCCCGCCCAACTGTAACTTCCCTTGTCGTGGGGGCCCCCTTTCACTCGACGCCATCTTAACGGTCGTCCGAGTTCTCGTGCGAGGTATCCGTAAGAAGGACAGCGTGGACTCTCCCCCTTCCCCACACTCTCTTCCGCCGGAGAGGATATCCGGCCCCCGGGAAATTCGTAGGAGGGGCATATAGCCGTCTCCCCCTGGGAGGGGCCTATGGCTGTCTCCCCCTAGGCGACCCATCCGTAGTGGGTGCCACCCCCCGTGGGAGGGGCCAATGTCCGCCTCCCCGCTGGCGCTACTATCCATACTGGGTGGCGCCCCCCCTAGGGACCTTGAAATCACTGCTCACCGATCATGACCTTACCGCCCGACCAAAATAAATATGACAGTTGTTTTACCTACTAAGGAAAGAAAAATACGCCTAATCTGTAACAGCCTGACAATTCATCAACTTTGACATCGCTACAAAGGGAAAAAAGACCTAAAGCACAAGACAATTTATATTATTTAATCCATTCCTCTACGTTTCTACAAAGGAAAAAAAGGCCTACAAGCATCTATTCAATCAAAGGCATACATTCCTGTTGCAAACTGAATATCTTTTATTATATTCGAATAATCACCAACAATTACTTTATTCAAAAACATTGCAAAAGGGGCTGGTGGGTGGGTCAAAATTGCAGCTTGTTCCTTCGAGGGCTCACGAACGACGAGTGGTGCAGCCTTCAGAGCACTGGAACAAGAGGAAGCTTCGTTGGATTCCAGCTCTATTTATCCATCTGCGGGAGGGCGGGGGCCCACCTCAGGTACGCCCATCCGTGCGCGGACTTCTGGGCGGGTGTTTAGGACAACCCCTTCTGGGCGGGAAGGGCGTGCCCCGGCTACGCCGCTTTGGGCATACCAGCCGGGACACGCCCTCTGCCCACAACGGTTTCCCGGGGGATCGGGGCACCCATCCATACGTTCGGGGGGACCGAGTGGTCTTCCCTTTCCAGTTGAAGAAGCTAAGCAATACCCCTGCCGCAAAATGCAGAGGCATGAATACTTGTTGGACCTTTGTATTTGTTTCTTAATCCAGGGTACTCAGGAGGCATGGTGTGCATTGGCCGAAGTGCAAGGACACACTTTGCCATGGAGACAATCAGTGGCGGCCCCTCCGCTAAGGCAGAGGAGCCTCGCCCACCGGCAGGAAGCAGCAAAACAAAGGAAAAAATAAAATGATAATTATGTATTGTTATTGTCATTTTACTTTGTCCTCCTGCTGTGGCAGATGTGTGAGGGGGCAGGCGGGGCTTGCAGAGAAGGAGAGGAGCGGTAGAACACTCCTCGGTGGGCAATGACTGTTTGGTTGGCACTCATGTTTGCCCAAAACTGTCATGCACACTTTCCCTGTTCTCCATGCAGGTTGCAATACAGCCTGCATGGAGAACATGCCCACCCCTCCAGCCCCTGGCTGAGTGCCATGTCTCAGCGCACAGACCATTGCAGCATTGTGATTGGCTGCGAGGAGAGTGGGAGCCCAGGTGCTTCCTGTTTCTCATAAGAAGCCAGTAAGAGTACGGGGCTGCGCACAGCAGAGGTGGCGGCGGCCAGCCGGCCGGCAGGCCGGGAGGTAAGTGATTTTTTTTTTTTACCCGATTTCCCACTACCCCTGCCCCTTTGCACTCTACTGCTGCTACTAGGCAGCAGCCACGACTGGAGACAAGACACCAGGCTGTGCTAAGGAAGGGTTGTCATTAAACCTGCTGACTCCGGAAGACGCGTTGCTGATGGAGGTCACAGGAGGTGGAAGTTGTGTTGCCAAAGGACTAAGCGAGGAGACAGGACCGGAGAGGCAGATAAGTCGCTAAGATGAGGCCAGGCAGTGAGTGAGGGACGATGCTGGTTAAATAACCCCAATCTCCGAGACACGTGGATGTTATGGCTAGCTGTCCATTAAATTCCATTGTGTAAAATTATGTCCTTGTTGCCAGTGATCGTTTTATGTTATTTCATGGCTGTTGGGCATACACGTGTATCCCACGTGGCTTCAATGATGTAAAGAATCTGTTTTATGGCTTTTCAGTACCTGCCACTTTCCACCAGTGAAAACATAATTCGTAATCACAAATACATCGTCCCACGTACTGCCAGGAGTACAACTAAAGTATTCTACATCTATAACACATACATAATCACAGTAAGGAGTTGTACTGCCATACACCAAGAAGTGCGGCAATGATATCACATAGGGATATAGACCAAGATGTATAATCAGTACATGTCATTATACAGGAGTAGATAGTGACAAAAACATTACAGTGCACATAACAAAATATCAGGTATTAGTAGTGTGTTTAAAACTGATTATGACCTCGTGTTAAGTGAAATGATGTAGCCAAATTAATGTTGCATTGTTTTTCCTATACTGTTAACCATCACACATGGGTAATTAGCAAAAGCGAAGAGGGTAAATTAGCATGACACGCTGGGTTTCAATATAATATATGTGGGAATATGTATTTTAGTGCAATCAGGAGTCTGAATTGTGTTTATAAGCGGCGCCGTGAAAACCTCAAATAAGCATATGTCCTTATTCACATTTGACTTTAAAGAAAGGGTGAAACTGTCTCTGAGAGAAGCAACACATGAAATATTCTGTTTACAGAACTCCTATTCTGCATGTTGGGCATCAATCAGAGCATAACACTCAGAATAGGAGTTTTGTAAACTGATTTTTGCATGGGAATACTGCTCATCATAAATACTGCATCCTTAGGCATATGTATTTACCAGGTGCAAAATGTCCAGGACACAAAATGAGTCCCCATGGGTCCCATTACAAGTGGACAATATTTGGGCATGTGATATTGCACTCTGTAAATAACATTAACACACATTGCAGTATGTACCCACTTGAGTACTGCATCACCACATAGAAAATATAGTCATACTACACATTTCCCCCATTCCAAACTGTGAAAAAAGAACATTTGTTTTTTGCTCCTGCACAAATACTGGAAGGCTTTACTTGGATTAATTTTGTGGGCGGGAAAAATGCCAGATTTTCATGCTACTTATAGTCTCCAATTGGGTGCTAATTAATTTTTACTACTTATTCCGGATTACAGATCCTCTTGAGATAAAGGCATACTTGGGTTGGTTATTTTATACTTGACGTTCACCTTTTAAAACACCTGTTGCGATCCCTGATCTCAAAGGTGCCAAAATCAGGCCAAATGAACAGGGTATCTCACAGGATCATGATTGAGACCTTCATTGGCATCTCAGATAAATAAAACAATGCTTCTAAATGTAGTTTGTGTGCATACTTGTGGGCGATAATGTTTTTGTGTGAGAGTTACACCATACATATGTATCATCTTGTTTTTCTGTATTTGCAAGAATGTGTGAGTAGAGGTGTGTGACGGTCAGTGACTGGAAGTTGAGTGTGAAAGAATGAGATTGGGTGTCAGTGAGTATAAGTAAGAATGAATGAGAAT
Source organism: Lissotriton vulgaris (assembly GCF_964263255.1). Lineage (NCBI taxonomy): Eukaryota > Metazoa > Chordata > Amphibia > Caudata > Salamandridae > Lissotriton > Lissotriton vulgaris. Next base: position 1,714,675,318 of record NC_141689.1, on the reverse strand, counting down.
GAGAGAGTAAAACTGCAAAAATATTAAAAAGGGATGCCCTGAGACTGCTCGAAGTTCCTCGGACAGGGAAATAATGCTTTAAATATTAACAATTCCTAGGCAACTTAACACCTGTCTGAAATCAGGTCTCACTCATTCGGGTTGAAAGACAGAAACTCAGTGTACTGACAAAACACAGTTAAAAATATTTCATTTTATTTTGTTCATACATGTATATATCTTGATTTTAAAACGTACATTAAAACATCAAATGCCTAACCAAACGCAATTTGATCATAGATAAAAATCAACTGTTACATGAATCTTCAAAAAACAGTGGACAACAGATAACAAAATAATACAAGGGTCACTGAATCTAAGTAGATAAGGAGAGTAAAACTAACCACAGGTGAATGGGTTGGGGTGAGTGAGAATGAATCAGTGATCATGAGTTTGAGGGAGTGTTAGAGTGTCAGTGAGAATGTGGGTGAGTATATAAGAGAAAAGGAGAGCAAACCCCAAATTAACCTGTGCTCTATCCACTGGTAGCTTGGCGGAGAACAGTCAGACTTAACTCAGAGGCAATGTGTAAAGTATTTGTGCAACTCTTCAAACAGAAAAACTGTGAAAACACCACACAAAACCTTCCCACGCCAGGTTAAAAAGATAACATTTAATGTATTAAATAAAACATGACATACATTCAATCATTACAACCGGACATATATATTTTAAAGAGTAAACTGTAAAATAGTGCCTAAAAGCAGAAAGCGCAAAACACGACTATCTGGTCACACTGGCCGTGGTCCAAGTCTAAATTTCAGGGTGACCATGATGGAGCACGGAATATATACATCTCCAGATTAGTCCAGCTAAAGGTTTACCTTCTCAGGGTTTGTGCAAAGTGTCCAGAGTGGATCATCTCATTCCTCACCGGAAGAACCCAGAGAGTCCGCCTTCCCCGTTCAGATCCGAGGCCACCAAAGTCATTTGCTGCGTACCACAAGGATCATCACTCAGCCCGACCCTCTTCAACGTCTACATGAGCCCCCTCGCGGCCATCGCACGCTAACACAACCTCAACATCATCTCCTACGCCGACGATATCCAGCTGATCCTCTCCCTCACCAACGACCCCGCCAATGCCAGAACCAGCCTACACAAAGGGATGAAAGACGTCGCCGAGTGGATGAAGAACAGCCGCCTGAAACTGAACTCAGACAAAACGGAAGTCCTCATTCTGGGATCATCGCCCTCCGCCTGGGACGACTCCTGGTGGCCCCCTGCCCTGGGCACCATTCCCAAGCCAACGGACCACACACGCAACCTGTGCTTCATCCTGGACTCCTCCCTCTCGATGACCAGACAAGTCAACGCCGTCTCCTCATCGTGCTTCAACACCCTGCGTATGCTCCGTAAGATCTTCGTTGGATCCCCACCGAGACCAGGAAGACCATCACCCAGGCACTCGTCACCAGCCGACTGGACTGCGATAACACCCTCTACGCCGGAACCACAGCCAAACTGCAGAAAAGACTCCAACGTATCCAGAAAGCCTCCGCACGACTCGTCCTGGACATCCCCTGACACAGCCACATCTCCGGCCAACTAAGAGACCTGCACTGGCTCCCCGTCAGCAAGAGGATAACGTTCAGGCTCCTCACCTACGCACACAAGGTTCTCCACGACCTGGGCCCCAAATACCTCAACGACCGCCTGACCTTCTACGCACCCACCCACCAGCTACGATCGACCAACCTCGCCCTCGCCGCCGTTCCACGCATCCGCAGAGCCACCGCCGGAGGAAGATCCTTCTCCTACCTGGCAGCCAAGACCTCGAACTCCCTCCCCATCCACCTTCGTATGACCCAGGACCATCTTTCCTTCAGGAAGCAACTCAAGACCTTGCTGTTCATGCAGTAACGTACCCCTCTCCCCCAGCGCCTTGAGTCCCTTTCGGGTGAGTAGCACGCTATACAAATGTTATGATTGATTGATTGACTGGTCGTAGTTGGCATGGCCCAAAGAGCAGACTGCAGATTACAGATAGGTGGGCTGCAGCTTTGTGGAGGTGCTCATCTGCGGGGAATCAAAGCTTGATGTTTGAAGAGACAGGCAGTCGTTGGCTTAAGCTACACTTCATGGTTCTGTGGTGTACATGCCTATTCACAGTCACAAAGAGCTTGATTTAAAGAGCCTGTGTGCCAGGCCCAGGACCTGAGAGGCACCAGTTGGGGTCAGGAACTTCCTGCAACTGGGTCAAGGATCTGCTGGTGCCCTTTTTATGTCCCTGAAGCTCAGATCAGGAGGCCAGAAGACTAGCCCTTTGAATCCCTCAAGGGTCCTCCTTTCAAAATAAAATTGCAGATCGAGTTCTTCCCCAGGCAAGCGGCAGCAGGTCAGCAGTGCATGGCAGCAGTTCCTTTAGAGCAGCAGTCCAGCAGAGTGGCAGTCTTTGTAGCAGCAAATAAGTCCTTCTTCCTGGCAGAGTATCCACAGATCTAGAAGTATACTGAAGAGTTGGTGTCTGAAGGCATTCTGCTATACATAGTTGTGCCTTTTTAAGTGGGGAGAAGCCTTTGAAGTGCACATATGCCCTGCCCTCCTGGCCCTGACTCCAAACTAACCACAGAGGGTGTGCATCCCTTTGTGTGGAGACAGGACACAGCCTATTTAAGTGTATGTGCGGCTGTGCCCTGCTCCTTCCTTACATTCTGCCAGTGATGGCCCATTCACTCACACCTAAGCTCCCACTCTGTTTGGCTGTCTAGGAGGAATACACAAAGTCCAACTGACACCCACACCCAGTTAGACAGGCTGCAGGCCAAATGGCTGCGGCAAGAAAATGCCACCTTTCTGAAAGTGGCATTTTCAGAACTGTGATTAAAATCCAACTTCATCATAAGTTAGGATTTTATATTAGAGACAACAAACAAACTGGTCTTCTCCTCCCATTTATAAATGTCACATAAAATGTAGCAAGGCAACTTCAATGTTATCCAATAGGAGAGATAGGCCTTGCAGTAGTGAAAAACTAAATGAAGATCTATTCACTTCCATGACATGTAAAACTTAAGAGTATATGCCATTTTTTTTATTACCCTGCATTTGGGGCTGTCAAGGGCGTACCCTAGCTGTGACATATTTATTTATATATTTAGAGTTTTATACAGCACGAACAAGACCCTTCTGGGTAACAGAGCACTTTAAAAGAATAATAAAGGAAGGTATGGTACGACATGGAAGGCAGTTTATAAAAAAATATAGTATAAGGTAAGAGGGTAATATTTACATAGGCAGAAGATAGATAAGAACACACAGTTACTCATTAGTGCTGGCATGAGCAAAGTCCGATCAGTGTCAAAGTAGTGTGTAGATGGCTGTGAAATGCAGGGTAGCAGCAGGCAGGAAAGAGTATGACCTCAGTGTGAGAGGAATTTGTTGGATAGTGGGATTGCTACTTTCTTCCTGAAGATGGAGGTGAATGAGCTGCATCTGATCTTGAGAGGGAGAGAGTTCCAGATTTTGAGCGGGTGATTCCGAAGAAGGATCAACTGTAGGTTTTCTTCTTGTTGAATTTTTGTGACTTAAGTAGTAGGGATCTTATGCTTCTGGAAGATCTGTTATATCCAAATGGGGTCAGTTATTAGGTCGAGTAAGCAGGGGTCTTGTGGTGCAGAGCTTTCTGGGTCATGCAAGCAATTTTGAGATGAAACCTACCTTCATTGGTTAACTATTTCAGATAATGAAGGTCAGGGTGATATGATCACGTTTTTATCCGGTGATGACTCTCACTGCAGCATTCATGGTACCCTTCAGTGGGGGAAATGTGATTTTCGGGAAGCCCACAAGTGTAGCACTACCATCAATCAACTTTGAATAACACAAGCACTTGAACCACTGTTATGAGGTCTGTCAAGGAGAGGAAAGGTTTTAGTGTACTTAGTGCATAAAAATGATGGTTAGCTCCTCGCTGGCACATCGCAGAAGTACATCAGTGGTAGCCTGGATGTGCTTTTGCATGGAGGGGTCATTGTCCAAGATTATACCTAGGGATTTAGCAGATACAATGATGTGTGAGGTACAGGTCAAGGCAGTGATATGAGGGAGCCAGTCTTTGATACTAGGAGCGATGGCGGGCTGTGAGATCAATAAGACTTCAGTTTTGAGGGCATTGAGTTTGAGGTGGTAACGCGTCAATCAATTTTGTGTTTTTGTCAAGTTATATTTGAGTATATTGATGTCATCGGCAAAGGCAATTTTCATGTTGCATTGAGTGTCATCTGTATACATATGATAGGAGATGTGGGAGAGTTTAGCGGCTCCATGTATAGGTTAAACAATTTCAGGGAAAAGGGAAGTAGAACTTTGGGATACGCCAAGCGACACTGGTACCAATCGGAAAGATTGTGGTTGTTTAGGATGCACTGGCAGATGTTGTGGAGGAAGGAGGAGAACCACTTTAGAACTGTACCAGAGAGAGCCATCCTTTGTTCTAATAGGTTTAAAACGGTATCATGATTGACTGTGTCAAACGCCACTGATACGTCAAGTAGGATTAGTAGGCAAAAATCATTCTGATCAAGGGAATGTAGTGCATCATCAACAATGTGGACTAGCACTGTTTCTGTGCAGTGATCCAGTCAGAAGCCAGATTGTCAATGATGGAGGAGTTGGAATTGCTTGATTTGATTACGGAGCTGTAAGTGAACACATTTTTCTAAGAGTTTGGCTAAAGTTGGGATGTTGCAGATAGGGCGATATTTGTTGGGGTCAGACTGGCTGGAGTTGTTTTGTTTTAGGATAGAAATAATCTATGTATTAAAAAGGAAAGTTTGGGCCCTGCAAAAGGTTTATTTTACCAAATCGAAATAACAGTTTAACTACACACACAGGCTCTGCAATAGGAGGCCTGGGACATGTTTAAAGGGCTACTTAAGTGTTGGCACAATCATTGCTGCTGACTAAGGGTGGGCGGCCAGCTACGCTCCGTGCACGGAGTGTGCGTAGTGCCGCCTACTCCGCATTTTGCGGAGCGGGCGGAGCCAGGCGGCACTACGCACGCTCCGCAGACGGAGCGTAGCTGGCCGCCAACCGCCTCCCTCCCGCCCTCCCTAAATACTTTAAATTAAAGGAATCAAATAATTTAAAACGCACTTACCTTGCCCGCCGCTGCCCGCCGCGTCCCCGGGGCTCGCTATCTTCCGTCTTTCGTCTTCTTTACTAATGCGCATGCGCGGGCGGCCGCGCATGTGCATTTTCTCGTGAGAAATGCGCATGCGCGGCCGCCCGCGCATGCGCATTAGTAAAGAAGACGGAAGACGGAAGATAGCGAGCCCCGGGGACGCGGCGGGCAGCGGCGGGCAAGGTAAGTGCGTTTTAAATTATTTGACTCCTTTAATTTAAAGTATTTAGGGAGGGCGGGAGGGAGGCGGGTGGCGGGGCTGGCGGCCAGTGGTGTTTGCGGAGTGGGGCTACGTGGAGTGCGGAGGTGGGCGTAGTTTCTCGCCCACTTCGCGTAGCTCCGCGAAGCCCCACTCCGCCAACTCCGCCCAGGGTTACTGCTGACCCACTAGCAGCATTTAATTTACAGGACCTGGACACATGTATTGACTCTTTACTAGGGACTTACAAGTAAATTAAATATACCAATTGGATAGTAGCCAAATTTAACATGTTTTAGGGTAAGAGGACAAGCACTTTAGCACTGGTAAAGCAGTGTTAATGTATGCAGACTCCTAGGACCAGCAAAAACAAAATAAGCAAAAACAGGGCTTCTGAAGGCAAAAGGTCATTAGGAAACCATGCCAAGAATGCCAGGTCTAACACATGCCATCTGACCCTACTAACAAATCATTTTTTACAAATTAGGAGCGAGTTCTACAAAGGATACGCATCATTCTCTTTCATCCTCACTTCAAAGCAATGCAATTTTCATGGGATACAGAGGAAGATAAAAGCAATTAGTGTTGCACTGCTGTTGCTGTTACTCGTGTTATTGCAGTTCCACATTGTTCATTCTCCAGCATCTGTCTTGGTCTCATATTTAAATTATCGTTATTACCAAGCTCCTACTTACATCCTGTGATGTGTTTTTATGAACTATGAGCCGTTGTTCTCATTTTGAGTTTCTGTACAGTGTATGAACTTTGATAAATCCTTTTTAATTTAATAGACCCTTTTTCACTCTAACAGCCGAGCATGGAAGTTATGATCTCATATAGAAAACTGTGCTCGAGAATAGTTACAGTTAGTGAAAAATCAGTAGCAATGAACAATATTTATTAATGTTGCTGGGAGGTATTTTTTCTAAGCTTTGTTGGATTAAAATGAACACTGGAAAGCAATTGAAACGCATGATAACTCGTTTCTTAGGAATATCACAACTGCAAGAAGACGGTGCTAGCTTTTTCCTCGCAGACCTTTCCTTACTTGTTCTTCTCCCTCTTAACGTTCTTTTTTCGTTACTTTTGTACTTCATTGCATTAATGAAAACAGAAAGCGTACGCTTTGAACATTAAGGACGCCATTATTTAACGGCAAGATTTAGGTAGTTGAAATACTGAGGCCGGAAATAATGATTCTGGTCGGTATCTCCAGGCCAAATACCAACATTACGCGTTTTTGCTATCCGGAATGGGGAATAACCATACAGAGGCTGGAACACCGGGTCCTTTTCTGCCTGGTTATCTTTGATTCCGGAGACAGATCCGCTCAGAACTACCCCTTCTCTGAACAGGCGGTACATTTGAGCGCAGGGCTGTGCGGGTAGTGGTGGAAGGTGTAGGACTAGTTCGATCATGATGACAGGGGACTTTATGGGGCAACAGGTGTGAACAAGCTATGCTTTCACTGAGGTGTTGCAAAGATCCCGATGGGAAACTGACTGTGCCTCGACAGCTATCCTATTTAGCAGCTTTAGCGGATTTGAATTCAAACCTGGTAAAAGTCGGCCCACTGTTCTCTCTAGGGGTTATCGCAGGTGAAGGAACACCAGAAAGCTCGTGTTCTTTCAGAGGTGTTCTTCCTGATATACTGCTGCACCATACTCGTACTGGGTGTCTTAGACTGCAGACACAGCCGACTATGCATCCATTGTAAACAAACATATAGTTTCAATAAAATGGAGATTCTATGGGCATGTGGATAATCACGCCTTGCAGGCACCACCATCCATTTTACGATGGTGGTGTGATGCCTTTCCATGGCGGAGACTCCGCCATGAAAAGGCATGCAGTGTTTCCTTTGGGGGCCCATTGCAAACCCCCAGGAGAGTGGAGGGAGGGGGGTTTGGGGGCTGCACTTTGGGGGTACCCATGGTACCCCCTAACATTGACATGCACAAGGTGGCAGGCACCGCGCGGTGCCTGTCAAGTTGTGCATGTCAATGCACGACATGCATTTATTGCATTGTGGAGGTTGCTGCTTAAAGCACCGCCCGCCACAATGTAATATATGTGGGATGCCACCGCCACTGTGGCGGTGGCATACTAAATGCAAGTGTGGGACCGCCACATCACGGCGGCCGGTCCCAGTGCCACTAGAGTAGCGGGCAGACTGAAGTTCGCCTGCCACTCTAATAGACCCCATAGTTTTTACAGTGGATGTCTTCAGTTGAACTTAGAAAAGTACAAAACGTCCCATTAAATGAAAATGTTGATTTTTGTATAATTATTTGAAGAACAAAAAAACATATTTCCTACATTGTGCATTTGTTTCATGAATGCTTGTTTCTGTATTTTCGTGTCTTGTTTTTGAGTTTCAAGATTAAACTGTTAAAGCCGGGGTCCATGGCTTGTAGTTATGACTCAAAGGAGGTCCGATAATGATTCAGGGCTCCATAGAAATCAAAAGGTTAAGAACTACTGTCCTAGAAGACTGACTCATCCCAGGCAAAGCCCCAAGGATTATAGCTATGACTTCAGTAATAAATTGAGATACATGAATGAGAAGTCATTGGATACATACATTTTCTCTGAACTGGATGAAACAATGGATCTTAGTGCCTACTTCCGCGAACATGGGTAATGCCTTTGTTGAGAATGAAAAGCATGAAACTAAAGAATGATAATGAATTCAACCAAAATTTGTGACTGGGGGTGAGGTCTGAAAAGTTTCAGTGATTCGCCCATCATCTCCTTGTGTTTGCTTTGTTTGCCCTAAGTTGGCAGGGTATTTCCAGACGTGGGTCCCTTGTTCACTTTGCCACTGGATTCAAGCTATGCTGACTGATGAAGGGTATTACCCACAAACCGCTTGTTTCCGGTTCAGCGAAGACCTGACTTTGCAGTTTGGCCTGGACTGTTCCCATGAGGCACAGGGTCAGACTGATTTGCATATAGCTGGGTCTGAACTGAGGTGGCAAAGTGAGCTTAAGAAAGATGATGGATTCAACCCAGATCTGTGACTGGGTTGAGTGTCTGAAAAGTTTCAACGCTCTGTCCATCATCTCCTTGTGTTTGCTTTATAAACACATAGACCACAAATACATTAACCAATAATCACTTTGCCAACTAGGCAATTGTCATAACATCACAGTTAGTGCATTAAAGTAAATACTTAGATATTGCACACATCATAAACAGAAGACATTACAGTGCATCTAGGCATCTCCTAAAGGAGTTTGCTTTATCTTGTCAGTAATGGACATAAACACAACATACATCATCACAGCAGAGCCCCCAAAGAAAAATGCAAAACACATGGCATTACCCAAGAATCTCTAAGTACACTGTAGTACCAAATGTATTATCATAACATTGTAGGGGAAAGTGCTTCTGTGCTCCTATTGGATCCTGTACGGTAATGTGACATTGGAAACAAAGTGTAGGCCCAGAAGCCGCAGGGCTCCTTTCACTAGATACACAGTAATTGTTCTCTTGGCAAGATCAGGACCTTCGATGATGGTTTTCCACTATCCTGCTTTTGCCACTGTTAACAAGCAGCGTCCCCCAGGTATACACCATGAAATGAAGGAGGAATGATCTACGCAAGGGCTTCAGAGGGAGACCTCACTGGGCCCCCTGTGCCAATCAGTGAAAGGCAGCTGTATGTGAAAATGCGGCGCAGCTGCTGTCCCAGTACAACTTTTCTCACATGCTTACATATACTTTTTTTTAAAAAGGTGCCATCCACGAAAGACACGGGAATATAGTGCCTGTGTTTCAGTCCCCACAGTGTTGTTCCTTGCAACAGGCAGCAATGAGAGAGACTCTCCTTCATTGATCGGACCGCGAGCCCTGCTGTCCGTGTCTCTTGCAGCAGATGGGTCCTCGGTGGGGGTTTTCAACAACCAGCACACACATGATCCTAGAGCATGGGAAGGGTGCCTCTTCAAGGTGCTTCCCCTTGCAGTAGGTGTAGTCACAGCCTCCCTTGGGGCCAGTGGCACACCAGAGCCTCCGAGAAAATGTGTCAGAGCCCAACGCGCTCACTACGTGCTAGCTCTGGAGACAAGCAGCTCAGTTGTAGCGCCCACCACACATTCTTCTTTTGGCCTCTGCTGAGATAGCAGAAAACAACGTTCTTCTGCAGGGCCAAAAACAAGGCAGCACTCACCACACATCCTGGTCACATCGAGAGGTAGGGAACAGAAACAGCTCTCCCCACGCACTGGGTGTAAACAACACAGTGCTCACCACACACTAGTTTCTAGTGCTCTCTGTTGAAAGGGGAAGCAATCACCATATGATTGTGCCACAAAATGAAGCGCCTGACACAAGCTTACTTGGTGAAGAACAGTCCAGTCCTTCTCCTGCTCCACACAGGATCAGCAACAGAAGGCTGACCCACCCAACACACAGTTCTCCCAGCTCTCCTTCCAGGCAGGTTACTTTTGAATCCAGCAAGGATCTGTTGAAGTCGTTGATTTCCCTGAGACTTCTAACAGGAGAGAAGCACACAGAAGCCCTTGGAGACTTTCTTAAGCAGGATACCACCGCAGGGTAAAAAGTCAGTCCTTTTCCTCTGCCATAGTTAGAAGCAGCAAATGCAGTCCAACCCACCCCTCACACATAAAAAGCAGCGCTCCTCACACAGCTCTTCAGATATTCTTCTTGACAGGGTCCTCTTGTTCCAAAAGTAATCTAAAGTTCTGGGGTTTTAGGCCCATTACTTTACCCCATTTTCTCCTTGTTCTCTTGTGGAAAGGGTCTCTGAGCTCAGTCCAAAGCATTTCTGACCTACCTGGTCCATCTTGACCGCAAGACGGGGAGACAACATTGTGCAAAGGAGACACAGCCGATTCAGGTGCTAGTGAAACTCCTCCCAGCACTCTAAATACAGACACGATCTATTAAGTCTGGCTACGAGTCACCCAGGCCAGGCAGGACACACCTCAACCCCACTTGTGACTGCCTAGACTGAATGCACATCCCCAGTTCTTGTCACTCTAAAACCAGACGGTGAATACACAAACAGGAAGAGGTGCACAGAAAGGTAAAGCAAATAAATGCCACTTTCCAAAAGTGGCATTTTTAAACACATAATTTAAAAACGACCTTTGCTAAAATGTGTGTTATTAACTTCTGAGTTCATAGAGCCTAAACTCCATTTCTCAATCTTGTCCCAATGGAAAGACATACTTGTAGGAGGTTACAAGGGTGCCCCGATGTTAACCTATGGGACAGATAGCCTTACAATAGTGAAAACGAAAAGCACAGGATTTCACTATCAGGGCATGCAAAACACACCAGCGCGTGTCTTAGCTTTGCCGTACTCTGCACCATGCCCATGGGGGTACCTTGGACCTATCTGAGAAGTGCCTTACATGCAAGAAAATGGAAGGTTTGGCCCTAATAGTGGGTGCCCTTGCCAGGTCAACATGACAGTTAATAACTGCACACACAGACACTGAAGTTGCAGGTCTGAGACACATTTACAGGGCTACTTATGTGGCTGGCACTACCAGTGCTGCAAACTCACTAGTAGCATTTGATTTACAGGTCCTGGCACACTCAGTAAACTTTACTAGGGAATTACCAGTAAATCACACTTGCCAAACATGGATAATCGAATAATATTCAGAATTTACACAGTAAGCATTTGCACTTTAGCACTGATCAGCAGTAGTATAGTCCCCAGAGTCCTATAGCAAACAAAAACGGAGGAAAATAAAATAGGGGGCAAAAAGTTTGGGGATAAACCTGCAAAAAGGGCCAGGTCTAACACTCGGTGAATGCTCCACGCAGGAAAGTACTACTGTGTCAGCTGCAGCTTCTTAAGTACTCTCTTCATGCAGTTTTGTTTCACGCCTTCACCTGGTCAAGAGTTTTAACTTCACACATAGGGCCTTATTCCGAGTTACTTAGTCTTGGAGAGGGCGGCAGGCTACTGCTCTGCTCCAGGACTGCTCAAACTCACCGCCCTGCCTGATTACAAGTAATCTGCTAGTCTGGCTGGCAAGCAACATGACGCTCACATGGTAGTGCTATTTAAGGCTCATTATGAGCCACAAAAAGCACCGCAAAGGGACTGCCAGTGCACGTTATGCACAGGAAGGAATACACCATGTTGTGCATTCTTTCCCATGTAGGAACTGGGGGTGCAAAACTGCTGGGGGACAACATGTGCCCCCTGCAAGCACCCCCTTGCATAGATGCAGAAGTGTTGCCGGCAAGCACCCCCTTGCACTGATGCAGAAGTGTTGCCTGACCTCTGCCCTTTTCAAGGTGGAGCGACCGAATTTTAGTGAGTATGAAAAGTGAGTAAGTCAGACCTCTTTTAGGTGATTTCCTCCTACAGAAAAACTCAAAAAGAATGGGACAAAACTGTACATTTTAAAGCACAATTTTCACATAAATGTACTAAAATGTCATAGGCACTGAAAGGGAAATTATTAAATATTAAATTCATTTTGTGGTGCACCAAACCAATGAAACCTGACATTCCTCTGGAGTTGACCCCATTTTGATAAAAATCTGATATGGGTACCCCCAATATGTCAATATTTGTCAGGGCAGCATTTTTTCATAGATGCCCCCTTATATACAAAAAATGACACAAAATATGCCAACCTAACAACATGACTGACCTGTTTGTCAAAAATGTGTCATGTCCAGAATTTTGTCATGGTTGCTACCCTTCCATTTGCCAGATTGTCAACCTTTATGCCACATGCTACGTACATTGCGCTAGTACCAACATTCTGCCACTGGTGTCTATGGGCCCGATTCACAGAACTAACTTAAGACAAAATCCTAATCTTACTACCATTTTGGTAGTCACAGACAGCACTTACTCATTTTGGTATTTAAAGAAGGCACTTACTCACTTCAGTATTCACAGAAGTTAGGAGTCCTAACTTTTGGACTACTAAATGCCTTCTGTGAATATTGAAAGTCTTAAAGGTATAGTTTTTCTCAGTTTAGGAGTAGTAAAGTTAGGACTCCTAACTTTAGGATTCCTAAATGTCTTCTGTGAATACCAAAATTCTTAAAGTTAGGATTTTTCTCAGTTTAGGAGTATTAAAGTTAGGACTCCTAACTTTAGGACTCCTAAATGCCTTCTGTGAATACCGAAAGTCTTAAAGTTAGGATTTTTCTCAGGTTAAGAAGTAGGACTAACTTTAGGACTCCTAAACTGAAAAAAATCCTAACTTTAAGACTTTCGGTATTCACAGAAGGCATTTAGGAGTCCTAAAGTTAGGAGTCCTAGTTTTACTACTCCTAAACTGAGAAAAATCCTAACTTTAAGACTTTCGGTATTCACAGAAGGCATTTAGGAGTTCTAAAGTTAGGACTCCTAACTGCTGTGAATACTGAAATGAGTAAGTGCCTTCTGTGATTACCAAAATGAGTAAGTGCCTTCTGTGAATACCAAAATGGTAGTAAGTTTAGTATTTTGTCTTAAGTTAGTTCTGTGAATTGGGCCCATCATGCCAAGAATTTCCTCAAATTTGACAGTATTTTTCCATGTGTGCCCTATAAGCCCTAATTTACCTCTAATAGGAAGTAAGAATATTTTACTATTGGTGCCTTTTATATCACAAATTCCCCCCAGTGTGCCAGTGTCAGTATTTTGACACAGGAGTTTGTCATGTCATGCTAAGAATTGCGGCATGTATGCCAGCACCATTATTTTGCCATGGCTGTCTCCATCAGACAATAATTACCTTCAGTATGTCATGGCCTGTGAAAAACATGCAAGCATCACATCACATTCTCACTCATTCTCACATTCACTCACTCATACTAATTTTCACTCACACCCACTATCTTTTATTTTATTTATTTTAAAAGTTTCATAGACCCAGAGGAATAAGAGCGCTTTACATGAGTAAAATAATATAAACATGGCATACAAGTAGATAAAAGATAATGAAACAGCATGCAAAGTATACACATCAAACTAGATAAACAGGTGCAAGAGATAAACACTTCAAGTAATTAGGTGGGTGATGTTAAGGAAATGGACAAATAATTGGACAAATATAACATGGTGTTTGAGGATCAAGTGCAGGTCATAGGTTAGGACTCCCCAATAATAATTGGGCCAACATGGCATACAAGTAGATGAGGAGCAATGAAGACAACATGCCGGTTGTTCAAATGAAATAGGTAAACAGAGGCACAAGCTATACATTTCAGGTAATTAGGTAGAAGATGTTCAGAAAATGGACAGGTTTTACTGGCCAATATAACATGGTGATTGAAGATCAAGTGCAGGTCACAGATTAGGATCCTCGTTAATAATTGAGGAGGTGGATTTTGAGGTCTTTCTTGAAGCTTGAATAGGAGTGGTTACAGAGCAGGCTTTTTGGGAGGGCTTTACCACGGAAGAAGCGGGATTGTGTAGATTTCATTTTATGAAGTGGTGGGATTAGGAGGAGGGTATTAGTGCTTCTCAGAGTTCAGGATGTGCCTGCAATGAGGAGTTTTTTGGAGAGGTACTGCGGAGTGTTTTGGTGAAGGACTTTATGAGTAATGCAGGCAGTTTTGAAGGTGGATCTGCCTTCAAAAGGGAGCCATTTAGGAAATTTGAGAGCTAGGGATACATGATCAAAACGTTTGCAGTCTGTGAGGAGCCTAGCTGCAAAGTTGAGCATAGCTTTGATTGGAACAAGGTGGACCTTTGGGATTCCGTTGAGGATGACATTACAATAATCAATACGTGAAAGAACAAGTGACTGAACAACAAGTTTAAAATCATTGGTAGGTGTAAAGGGTTTGATTTTCTTGAGGTGACGGAGAGTGAAGAGGGCTCCTTTAGCGGAGTTTTTGATGTGGACGTTGAAGGTAAGGGTATTGTCGGTAGAAATACCAAGACATTTGGTGGAGTTGGACAAGGTGAGCGAACAGTTGAGTGCGTTAAGGTCAGAGATCTAGGATTGAACGGGCAGAGGGTTATTTTCAGAGGAGAGGAGAATGATTTTGGTTTTATTAGGCTTAAGGTTGAGATGATTGGAATGGAACCAGGTTTGGATCTTGGTGAGGGTGTAGGATGTCATCATGAGTTTTAATCTTGTGATAGATTTGGGTGTCATCGGCGTAGAGGGGGTAGTTGATGCCTGCTTGTTTAAGAATGACAGTGAGGAGTTCCATGAAGAGGTTAGAGAGGGAGGGGGAGAGAATAGATCCCTGGGGGACTCCAAGGGAGACAGGAGTGGGGTTTGAAAGACAGTTTCACTCATTCATTCTCAAAACACTCTCTTAAACCACCTTACACTCATTCTTATGCATTCTCACTCACTCACTTGCTTTCATTCTTAATTTTACTCATTCTTCCTCACTGATTTTTATTGACACTCAGGTCTAGGTGCACTAATGCTTTGCGCTAGGTTTTCAGCACTTTTGTGACTCAAACCCAGCACAGAGTGTTAGGGTGAGATTTGCTATCCAACACAAACCAGGATTTGCATTGAATATTATACAGAAGTAACACAAAGTTAAAATATGCTCTACGTTATTCTGCATAAAGGGGGGGGGGTCCATGGGAAGTGTAGGGGCAATCCCATGGAAACATCCATGGGCTTTGATGCAACTCTCTAAATACAAACACTGATAGAAAGGAATTAGCCCCAAAATTGTACAAGGCATGCATTAGCAGGAGAAAAGTTTTCATTCCTCCTTGTCTTTTTCGAACGTTGCTTGTGTATGCATTGTAAAGCACACATACAAAGTGGGAAAACCTTTCAAACATTCTTTTGCACCAGAAGTGACCCCTCCAGTACAAACCTAGGCTTTAGAGAACACACATACCCTTGCAATGTGGCACAAGGGTGTGTGGGGATTTGGTATATGGCTGCCAAAAGTGAACAATGTTGGGGAAGAGAAAAAATGCACCAAATCCTATTGGGTATGGCACTTATTTTCTCTTCCTTTGACACAAGATAGGGCAACATCTTTGGCACAGTGTTGCCTTGCACCAAACTATAGTAAAGCTGGGCCTCAATCTCATACAATCTCACTACATGTCACAGACACTTTCACTGACACTTTCACTCACACACACATGCTTGCACATACAAACACACTGGCTCACACATACACATGCACTCTCTCATTTAAGCACACTGTCATCCCCAAGCCCACACACAAAATACATTTAAAACCATTTTTACTTACCACAGCAGCCAGCTAAGTGTGCTCCATGTTTCTACACCAATGATGAATAATAGAATACTATTCACTATTAGTATGATGAAAAAATGGGCAGAAAATAAATAAGGAATGTGAAGCTGTCCTTGTGTTCTTGGGACCGATCTTCCTACCTCTCAGGGAGAAGCCCAGAGGCTGCAGCTGCGAACCCTAAATGAAGTCCATGAGGGCTTCTATCCATGTGCCATGATTATCATACACACAGTTCCTCTTTTCTTAATTTGTTTGCACTGTCACTCCAGAGAGGGAGGCTGTTTCCACTGGGATATGTGATGCTTCTCAAGCTTTTACTCCTGCAATACTATGTACAGCTATTTAGGATTAATGCACCTGTCCTTTATGTATTTCATCTATCTGTCCATCTGTCCATACATCCTGCAGCCATGTACCAAATATATGAAAGCATGAGTTTACTTAAAGTTTCTGGTCACTGGGGCAGTTAGTTCACACCATTTTTCCAAATGGAGATGGAGATAGTGCTGAAAATATTCCACTGCTCCACGGACAATGACGTAATACATAAAAGCGTGATTGTCCTCTGGCTTTCTCCTACTCTGTAACTTGGTACTCTGTACTCTGTGTCCTGTGATGGAAAGATAGCTTCACTTTTAAACTGTTACAATCTTTACATCAGAAGGGAAGAACAAACCAAAACCTTATTTCAGCAACTTTTTTCACCAGTGATGAGCAGGCCGTGGAGAATAGGCTGCGCTGGCTAAAATGCAATGTAACCATGGTCTAATGAGGTATTAGGTCTTTAATATATCCGGATCTCTCTAAGTCCTTTACCTCTGTCTTCCACCCCATCTTGCTTCATGTCACACTAGCCATGAAATTTCAGTAATCACCTTCATGTGAATGTTTGCAGTTCTTTCTGCCCACTATCAGGTAGTCAATATCCCACCATTTAAACCTCTAACTTGTTTGGTCCCACAAGGCTCTTAACCGAACCCCTCCCTTTGTACTAACTTTGCCAACACCAAACCAGTTTATTTTCTTTTTTGGCCTCTCATGTATGGTACACGTGCCCTAAGTAACAACCTACTTATAATTCTTTAACACAATGGCAATACTAAGCAGGCGCAAACATAAGGGCTTATTTATTAAAGAGTTGTGTTGCTCTTGCACCATGCAATGGGGTGCAAGAGAGACACAACTCTTAAGTTAGGTTCATGAAGACAAGGAAGACCATCTTGTGTGGCTTGATGAATCTATAGTATCTCAAAGCAGTGCAAATCATTATGTTGTGTTACTCTGCCCCAGGGTGGCGTTCCATGAGTTTACCTTACTGAACAGAAACAATCCTGCTTACAATGCAGACACCTTGCACCAGGGTGCAAGGTACATGTGTTGACGCAAGGCAGCCCATTGTGCACCAGCGCACAGAAACATAAGACTGGAATGAGCCCTATTATGTTAGTTATGGCACATATGGCCCCATCATTCAGCGCAGCACAGCACAGTGACTTTATAATTTTTACTTAACTGTGTCACTAACTTCCAAAATTGCCCAACAGTTTGCTCAGCGTGGATGAGGGTATTTCCTCAACCAAGGTTATAATTGTAGTAGGTTCATCCACTCTATGGTCCTGTTACTGGTGGCCTATTGATTTCACTGCTCTGTGCACCCTTGTCTGTTCGGCCTACAATCTGTTTTTTCTGTTTGACCAATTCCTTGCTCAGTTAACTGAACTCAATAAGGCACTTCAATATGTTTCTTTTTTTAAATTCTCTATTTAAGATTATACCTGTAGTGCCTTCTCCATGGCGCTACTGTTCATCTTATCACAATACGATTATTGCAGCTTCCTGTTCTTGTGGTTACCCATTTATCTGGCAAACAAACTCCCAACAGTGCATAACATGGAGGATTGTATGTCACTTTAACTCATAACTATTCCCGAGCATTTTTTTTCATTGTTGTCATATGGCTGTTAATGGCAAGGGGCACATTTCGAGAAGAGTTGGTTTGTTCTTTGTATATCTCAGTCTCTTGGGTCCTCCTCATGCAATTTCGCTGGTCTTCGCAAGATCTAGAGCAAACACCCAGATAATCATACATTTTCCTAATTTACCTCTAATTCCAGGAAGTTATCTTCTTATGCTTTCTCTTCTTAGCTTGATCAACTGCTTCTTGGAAGAATGCTGAATACTGAATCTTCATTGACAGCCTCTAATCCCCCAGCTTTGTATCTGTCAGGTCCTCGGTATAGCACTTGGATACTTTTGGGATTTATCGAGCATTGAACATTTATGTACAATTATAAAAACTTTTCAGTAAAAATCTGGAACTAAGCCGTATTAGTAGACAAAGGAAAACAGGTTTGCACTTGGTGGACAACGTACAATTTGGGCAGTTTCTAAAATTAGGAAATTATGTTAAAATATGGATGATTTCTTTGAGAAATCAGAGGCATTTGCAAAACATGATCAAAATTGTATATTCCGACTGACAAGTTGAACAATCTTGCGAGATTTCAGAGTTTGTGGACCTTGCTTCTCTAATCAAGAGCAGACGAAAGAAAGAAAATGACATATTATTGTGTGTCACAGTATTTTCCCTGGTTAAGCCGTATGATCTGGACTCTTCAAAAAGGGCAGGCACAGTTTAAATCTAGGAGATTTTAGAAGTAAAAGGTCAAGCTTCCCTTTCAAATGAGGCATTAGCCTTAAAACAAACTTATTAGTACTCCCCAGATAAAATTTCCTCCCAATCAGAGCATTACAGAAGGCATCAATCTAGCCATTTTTGCAGGACATCATAGATGCAGGGATTGATTCCATTGTAATTTTTGAAGCCCAGTAGACTATTTAAATATTAGGCAGTCATTTGCCAGGTTCCCTACCTGTCCTATAACTAATTGGATCTTTGCAATGCACTGAGACATCTCTGGATCTATATTGAAAACAGCTCACACAGTAAATCAAAAAAAGGCAAGCGCGCACTAATCCACCATCTGCTGTAAAGCTCCATTTCTCAAAATATTCAATCAATACATCAATCAAACATTTATAGAGCGCAGCAACTCACCCATGAGGGTTCCGATTCGCAGTCTTTTTGGCATGGAGTTCTTAAAATATGTCATCCTCTCGATTCTTATGGAGATTTGCAAGAAGGATATTCAAGTTGATTAATATATGGTATACTTCCCTTGAAAAAAGCCATGTATATTTCAGATGTCATTTATCACTCAATTAATGCCCAATTGCTGACCATATATCCTATACATCAGAGGGTTGTCAAAAGTCATTTTTGTTTGGTAAGAGTAGTAGGAGATTTATTTTTACAATCTGTCAGAGATCCTGTAAATTTGATTTGAACCGCTAGAGGACCATCCCACAAAGACCAAACATATGGACAGGGTGTTCACCAGTATGTCACTGTCAATTGCATAAATCTCTGTTGATCGTTCAAGTAGGATTAGTAGGCTTGTTTATTTAAATCCAGTGTTAGGAGACAGCTTTGAGTTTTTGATGGAGGTTTGGTTATTGAAGGTGTTCTTATGCCCCTTAGGGTACCAAAAGGATGAATACTGGCCACCATCTTATTGTACTTAAACCCTGTTCTCCTCATCAACCTCTTAAAATATTTGTTCCTCTATTATCATCAATGTTAGACCTGGCATAACAATCAATATGTGGATAACACACGGATTTATATATGAAGTAATGACTACAACTCCATCAGCAACTGAAAGGGATTCCTTTTCAGAATACTAAGCTGGAAGACTGAACTTAAACAAAACTTAAACGCACAATATAACCGCAGTTCTTTAAATTAGCTTTTATCCCAAAAATAGTACTAAAAACATTTTAAACTGTATCTACCATTATTATTACCTGCTGCCTGATCATTGATTTATAAAGTGTTACTGCTGCACAATACTAGGTTCTGAGCTTCTAGCCTCCATCATTTCTCTGAGGCAGCTTTAGACTTCTCTGTGTGCCTATCCTGTGAGTCAACAGCTAAAAACAGTACACAGCTTCTTCTTCGAGGTTCTGCAATACAAGACCTCGGGATAACTGAGGTACAAGGACCCCGCTGACACAGTTGGGGTCCAGTAGCTTCTGACAGTCCTATAAAATCCTAAACCATATTACCCATCTATTAGCTAGCTGCATTGATTGACCGCTGTCCTTCAAAAATGTGATTGGAAAAGAATGTTTAGATCGCTGCCTCAACCTTTGTCCCTGTATTGCCTGAAATCTCGGATTTGAGATCTTTTGAACAAAGAATTTGGCTATTTTGTTATTTAACACTTTTTTAATTTCCTAGTTTGGGTTTTAGCTGATTTTATATGGTCTTGAAAGAAGTCCATTTAAAATTTAGACTATATATTTTTTTCTTCTGTTGTTTGTGAATGGATTGTTTCTCCATTTGAGTTCTTGAGATTGACGGGGCATATTACCAACAACTAGCGATAATTATCGCTATGTTGGTTTAGCGGCGATATTTTTATCGCCAAGCTGCAGCGATTTTTATCGCTTAGGAGCCTTGCTATTATCAAGGTTTATCTCCTAAGCGATAAAAATTGGCCGAAATGCATGAATATCGCTGTAAAGTCAGCGATATTCATGCATCACCGAGCAAATGCTCTTAGCCATGTTATCCACCGCCCATAGGATAACATGGCTAAGAACTGCTCAGGGCAGGTGTTAGCTTTTGGAGATATTCGCGCCCCCTTGATAATATGCTCCGACGTTCTTCCTTTAACTGTTTGGGCTATGTTACAAACACCTGTTGTAAAAACTGATGTTTATTCTTTTTATTGGTTTCAAGTACAAATGTGTATATGATGATTCAGATGGAAAGGTTCTAATGTTCCCAAATAGGGTTAAGGGTGTCGACGAATTGATCAATGAGTTTAGTTTTTCAGTGATATATATTTCTTGTTTGGTAGCCCTTCATATTTAGGCTTGATTTAGGTTTTTGGGGAGATTTTAGGGATTGCAGGTAAAAATGGTATGAGAAGGTGATTAAGCAAGCCCCAATTTTAATTTGTTATGTACAAGAATGCATTTGGATTATACAATATTGACACTAAGAATTTCTTCCTTACTGTGTTTTTGTTGTTGTTAACTGAACTAAGATGCTTGCGGGTATGATCAATGATAGAGATTTCACTTTTTAATATTCATGGTCTTCAGGGAAGGCTTTCTTATTCTCTAGGGTGGTGTTGCAGAGTGATGTTTATTCAGCATAGATTTGATAGCTTGATACTACATTTTAAATCTGTAAAGGGCAGGATGCACAGAAATACCAGCCAGAACATGCCATTGCTGTTTGTATGTTGTAGCTGTTTCAGCCCCAGGGTCTGTTTTTCATATGCATCTACAAGAGTTTGCAGCATTGCAGAATCCATGTGTCCATGAAAAGGTGAGATGAGTACGCAAACCCTGCCTCGGTTAGATACACAGTACAAATGTGTAATTTAAGGGTACCCAGTACATTTCTTTTTTATGCAGAACTCATATTTCTTATGTGCGAAGCCACATATCCCTACTAATGTTTCACAACATTCCCAGGTCGCCAAAACTCTATGCATAATTGTCTGTTTGGTGGTAGATCCTTTACATTGATGGAAATAAACAACATTTAAGCCAAAACCCTTAGAATTAAATTCAAACTTTGGATATTTGTTTTCAAAAATATATTTAGAAAGGAACATTTGAGCTATATTACCATCAGATAGGAGCTGTGTTCCACACACCAAGGAAAAATATATAAAATTCAGTCTATTGTCAAGACTCTACTTTGTCAACACACTTCCAGGTTCACTCTTTTCAGTAGCACTGACTTGAATAATACAGAGGTTCAAAGTGACCAAACAGGAGAAGCAGAGTTAGAGATGGTGTTCTGGGGAGAGAGGTCTAAAACAAGATTCGATGGTAACTGACATCTTGATCCAATGTTCTTTCAGCTTCACTCACTTAACATATTCTTTTAACATGCAATACAATATCTTTATTCATTCACCAATAAGATCTAGTATGTGATCTTCTCTGATGATATTGCAGACACTTAATACGTAATTTCTTCAGCTATCCATAGCTGTAAACAAAGTTGCCTTAATATAAGATCAGACCTCACATATAATGTGGAATTGAAATGAAAAGACCTATTTCCGAATCAAGCTCATAACACAATCTGTACGCTTGTTCAATGGAGCTTTCACTGTCTATTCTTGTGACCTCTGCTTGTTTTTCTATGAACAGGTTTCACTTGCCCACTGATGAGTCATATACACATGCTTTTCCCACTAGCATTTTTCTTTTGAGATGACATCTCAAATGTTAGTCTTACACATTGTGCACCATTTCATCAATTTTCTCACAAACATTAGACCAGCAATACATACTAGTCCTCTATAGAGCGACCAGATATATTTAGAGTATCATATTACTTCTTTGGATGCTGAGAGTTTAGCCTGCAAAGGTTGCCGACTTAATGCTTGATGATCTACACCTGGTTATATCCTAGTGCAACCATGTAGCCCATGCCAAGTATTGTGATGTGTGTATATGGTCATCAGGTGTCCATTTTGAAGACTTTATCAGGAACCCAGAGGTCATTGTGTAATGCCCGAATCTGTGTTACTGGTTTCGAAGATGTTTGACTTAATAAAACTTTGAAACTTTTCCAGCTCTCTTTTAGAACTTGGTTATGAGTCCGGAACCAGTCTAGGAAAGATTAAGTGCTTTTGCCTTGCAAATATTCTCTCCCTTTTAGAGGAATTTGACCTCCAGTGAGATGGTCCCCTGCAAGCTCCTTCTTGGTCCATGTGGCCATTTGGAGTCCTAGTATGCTTTACACCTGACAACAACTGCTGTACCTGACACCACTCTAGAACTGAAAAACCAGTTTGAAAAAGGCCTGGCAGTTATATAGTGTCCTCTTCTGAATTAGCTTTTTCTTAATTTTATGTAAATATTTTGAACGTTACATTCTGTATATTTCACTGTATGCTTTTCAATGAAAGCTCTGCAGCAGCATGAGAGGGGTACATGGCAGCTATAAAATCTCAGACGAATATATTAACCAAGTCATCGCTGCCACTGACAACTTTCTTGGGGTGTGTTGTGAGCGGGTACCAATGGGTACGACAAGGAGAATGTAAGATCTTAGGCTTGCTTGTCTGAAGTCTTCTGGCAATGGTATGTGGACTCTCAGCTAAACTTGGTTTAAGGGTTTTTGTCACTTTCCAATTACTATAGTACAACCAAGTCTTATTAAATTTCCTAACTACAGGGCGTTCAGGTTATGTTAGTAACAGTTTATGAAAGGCTCATTTTTAGGTCGAGCTGGTGTTAGCAGCGTGAAGCGCTGCGTCCAGCGAAAGATCTTTTGTTATCCATTTGCTGGGAAAGTGGGAAAGGGCATGGGCGCTGGCAGGGCCGTTGGCGATTTCACCATGTGTGCGCGCACGTACAGCCACGAACCGTGCACATCTCCTGTCCCAGATCTCCAGCAATAGTATAACACATACACACAGACACACAAGCGTGCGTGCACACACACACACACACCCTCCCCACCCCACCCCACTCACTGGACACACGTGGGACTTTCCTCACTGGGGGGGCGGGCAACGGCAATGTGCCTCGAGCCCCCTCCGCTTCTCTCCCTAGACTCATCGCGGCAGCGGTCCAGGGCCAGCAGCAGGCGGGGCTCTCCCTTAGCATGGGAGCCCGCTGGGTCACATGCTTGCACAGGAGCGCGGGGTAGGCTTCCGTCTGCTTCCTGTCTGTGCTGGTGGCCCCACCCTCAAGCAGGCAGTCCCGGGCAGTCCCACCTGGCTTCCTGTGTCTCGCACAACTGTAGGCACTGGGGTGATTTTAGTACTCTGAAAGGTGTCAGACTCCAAGTGCAGAGAGGATCCTTCCTTCCACAGCCCTTCCAGCTTGTTGCTAAGTGCGACAGTCTTCGCGATGGGAGACCGGAAGGGGTTGTGTTCTGGTGTTTGCAATGTTTGTGAAATCTCTGGTCTTGTGGTAACAAGGAAATCACACCATGGCAGTAGTTGGCAGACTGTTTCTGTATTTTCATTTAATTCTATTTTGACACATTTTATGATGCACATTTTTGCTGTTATACAATTGCTGCAAGAATACCCATATTTTGTATGAACAGTCCACCCATGGGATAGAAGAATGATCTCGCAGGCTTGCATAATGCGGAACAGAAACGCTGAAACAGGTACATGTTTCATAGAAACTGTGGCGTCAGGAAATGTTGATTATTGAAAGACATTTTTTTAAGGTATTTATAACTTTTCCTTTAAAATTATCAATGTTCGGCCGGCGCATGTTTCTTGGACCTTCAAGGTGTCTTTCAACAGCACGACCCCAGAAATGTTCCTGGCATGCAACCGAATAATGTTTTATAATTAAATGAATGCCATTTTTTAAACCTGGTTAATTCTGTATTGTATTGTACTGCATTGTAGTCTAAATGATTGATATATACAAAATATAATATAAATGTATAGGCGAATATCTTTCTCTGGGCAACTACCTTTGCAAAGCTGAAGTACTGCACTGACTGTACATGAGGCTTCATTTTTCAAAGAAGGTTTAGTCATAGACAAACAAGCAGTTTTGAGAGTTTGAGTTATTGGCATTGTAAATGTCAATGCCTTTTATTTACGTGTTGGTTTTTAAAACATAAATAAAAGGCATTGTCATTTACAATGCCAATAGCTTAAACTCTTGCAAATGTGAGACCTATTGCATTGCAAATGCGTGTTACTCATACAAATTAGGCAAAGCAGAGCAAAGTTTGTCATCCAAAAAAGCTGCTAAAAGGACCAATATTTGTTACTTTGCAATGGAAACAATACCAAGAGCTGTCCTTTTCAAAGCTTAGTGTTTGAAATGTACTGCCCTATAGCTGAACAGTTCCTACCAAAAAGAAAAAAACAAAGCTTCCCTACTGGCAAGTCGATAGCTTTTCAACCAAGTGATAAAAATGTTCTCTGAATTTTCTACTTCCAAAGAAAATTAGCTGATTTTATAACAAATACATTATTAAGCACTTCATTCAGAAAACAGTGCAGAAGGTTTTTGATAGCCAGGAGCTCAATTTCCAGAAACGTAGCTACAATTTATTACTTTTGGAGTAGATAAAATGTCAGCATGAAAAGGTCACAGCCAAACAGAATAATATGTACTTCTTTCCTCTTGAAAGAAGAAATGTCTTGCCAATGAACTTTTGGTCGAGTTAAAAATGCGTTGCTGATCTTATGAGTCATACTCATTTCTTTCTGGGTCCGTTAAGATATTAAATTAATTTGCGATTGTGTTATGCAAGTTTTACTGTAATAGAGTTTATGATCGTTGCGTGAAATGGCAAAACAAAATATAAATGTATCTGTAGGTCACCAGGAGCTAGCCAATGTTACTTGTAAGCATGCACGCTTATGTTGTAAGTTTAGAATAAACATCAGATAAAGCTTAGCTTCAGAAAAAATGGAAGCGTCCTTGACATATTCAAGGTCTTATTAAGCAAATAAAAATAACTCATGTTCAGTCAGTGTAAGTAAGTAAATGGACAGGCTACAGTGGCTAGAATATAAAAATGTGCTGCAGCATATGAGGTCTTTGTTTCACTGTGGTTATATTCATCCATACATCTTCCAGCGTTTCCCCTCATTATTTTGTACGACAATGAAGTATGTACCTCCTCCACATTAGATTGACCGAGTTGTATGAAATAGTAATAGACAAACTGGTATGGAGGAGCCCCAAAGACCAAGATATGGGTGCGGATCATTGAGGTCTAGGGGTCTCATTTATGAAAAGTGACGCATCGTTGCATGAAAACAGCGATGCGTCACTTTTCACTGCGCTCTCCCTGCGACCCTAAAAATGCGTCCTGTTTACAGTATGATGCATCATGTCGCAAGGAGTTACAGATACGTCAGTATTTCTGACGTATCTGTAGGCGCAAAAGTGACGCATTGCTGGAGTGTGTCACAAAAGTGACGCAACTCCAGCAATGTGTACTTTCACATGGGCAAGTCCCATGTTGTTAGGGCCTGCGTCAGTCTTACGCCTGCCATGAGGCAGGCGTAAGATTTTGACCCATAAGCGGCCAAGAAATGACGCAGTGAAATCAAAACGCCCCTCTTGCATACATTATACCTGGTGCAGGTATAATGTGCCACAGGGGTTTACAAAGTGATGCATCTAGCAAGATGCGTCACTTTGTAAATATGATGCAACAAGGCGTATTTTTTACACCACTGGTGCGTCACAAAAAGTGACGCACCAGTGGTGTAAAAGTGACGCAAAGCCTCATAAATGAGGCCCTAGGATCATACACCTGGATATTCAGTAATGAACAGATTTTGCAAGAATACGCTATAATGGCATATTTCACTGGTAGTGAAATGAACAGTGGCATAGCAAAAATGCAGTCGGCTATTGGTCAAAGTAGCTGACATACTTATACTTTTTGCCTAAATTCCTGAACAATGTTGTTCTAGTTTAATTGAACATAAAAAGACTTACATAAGTTACTTGTCAGTGTGCACCTATTTCACGAAGAACTAACTAATTGAATAATTTTGCGGAAATGTAACACCAGTGGTGCACAGGAATTAAAATATGTGATATTTTCAAAAGTTCTAGATATATCATCAATATTTATTTAGCTACTTTCAGATATTGATCATTAAGTTCTCAATATCTGTCATTTACACCATACTGAGCTCATACAAGGTTATTGTGTATGAAAAGGTATTCGATGCATTGACATTTTGGCCTTCATTATAAGTTGGGGTAAATCATTTATGACGATAACTCTGTGAAATAACAGTAGTCTCAATTATGAGTCTAGCACTTACTGGCTCCCAAAATTCCGGACCCAATAAGTCAGGGCCAGAAGACATCAGCCTTCTGTATTTGCAGCAAGGGCAGGCACACTCAGCAGCAGTTTTTTTTTTTTTTGGGGGGGGGGGAGGGGGCAGAATATTCTCCCTCTGACAGGCACAAGCATGCACCACAACCCTAAACCCCAGTACCACCCCCTACAAGCCACTGACAAAACTGCTTACACTTTCTGCCTGCTCACAGTAGCCAAAAAATGCTATGTTTTTCCCCAAAATATTGGAAAACTGCTTGTTCTTGGTGTTGGTACCTCTGGGACTGCGCAATGTTTTCCCATTTTGGGGGGAAATTTGTAATGGCAACAGTTTGGTGCGAAGATGCAGGCCACCAACATAGAATCCGACCCCTGCTATCGCTCCGTCAAAGTTCATACATATCATGATGTTGGTTCAGCTTGCAATTAAAAATATGCCCAAATTGACTTTTGTCCTGACCACACCTTATTCTATGGTTTCAGCAAATTGCTTACCATATGACAACCAACATCACTACAAAAAATGCAAATCTTAGCCAATCAAGCACTCCTCAATGATGAGGCATGCTACTCATCTGAAAACACAATTCAGCATTAAACAACAGGGTCGGAAGCACTGTATAAATGCTACAACACAATACAAAAGTAGAGGGGCTAAAGACTTTCTGAAAATTTTACTTTTGGCAAGTTTCAAACATATTATGTCACACCCTCATAACGTTCCAGAAACTTTTTCTGCTCACAGTAAAAGAGATATTCAAAAATATAACCCGTTAAAAAAGGAGAGTTTATACAAATTCTACAAAATCATTTGACAAATCACTCTATGAGTAAGGCATCCCTTGAACAAAGATAATCCAACGATCAAGAAAACACTTCCCACTTTTCTGTGCAGTGCATTCATTTTTTGCGAACCAGAAATGGGATAATCTCCCATTCTGAATGTGTTTGCATTTTACATGTTCATACATTAAATGAGACATTGGGATGGCAAACAAAAATATTTTTTCAAAGTATTATTGTGTATGAAAGCAAAATTGAAATGCTAGGAAATGTGAGCTGCTGCATTATTTCAACATCTGTTATCATACCAGCTTGCAAAGACGTACCCACCATAAAAAGGCAATATCCATTTTATGACTCATTTCCATAGCCAAAATAGGTAGGCATCTTATATTTGATAAACAAAGAAAAATGAACAGATCATTCAGATTTTTCGTGTTTTACTACTACCATCTCAACGACTAAAATTTACATATTGCATCTTCTTACCACGGAAGGAGAGCAACAAAATATTTCATCCCATCTACAAATACGTGTTCCAATCGAGTTTGAAGGTAATGAGGTTTTATCCTACTTTGCAGAGGAAATGAAAATAGTCGGAGCACTTTAAGAAAATATCTAGAATCTTGAAGAGATACCAAGTCGTAGCTTTAAAGTAATATTAATCTAAAGTCAAATTCCCAGAATGTTCATCGCAGTTCACCATGACCCAAGCTACAACCGAAAATTGTTTATGGAGTGATCCGGAGTTACATATATACATATATATTACAAATAAGTGGAGGCATATGACACCCTAGTGGAATCAAATATTCTATTCAGCTTCTCTCCTCCAATCTGGTCCATTACCTAGTAACAAAATGACCTAGTCTGATGCCCTGGCTTCCTAAAACATCTATCTATCTATCTATCTATCTATCTATCTATCTATCTATCTATCTATCTATCTATCTATCTATCTATCTATCTATCTATCTATCTATCTATCTATCTATCTATCTATCTATCTATCTATCTATCTATCTGTCTATCTGTCTATCTGTCTATCTGTCTATCTGTCTGTCTGTCTGTCTGTCTGTCTGTCTATCTATCTATCTATCTATCTATCTATCTATCTATCTATCTATCTATCTATCTATCTATCTATCTGTCTGTCTGTCTGTCTGTCTGTCTGTCTGTCTGTCTGTCTGTCTGTCTGTCTGTCTGTCTGTCTGTCTGTCTATCTATCACAGAGGTGGCATTTGCACATTTACAAGAGTGAAATGTTACTAATGGAGAGCACAAAAATCACTTCCAGACGACTAAACCAATTTGCTAGTGGTAATGGAGAAATAGCAGGCAAAGCCATACAATGAGGAAAAGGAACTGGTAAAAAGGAATAAGGGCGAGACTTACAACTGTTTTTGCGTCCGCAAATAGGAAATTGGTCCGTTTGCGACTGCAAAATAGGTCTGCCCTATGTACAAACCCTATTTTGCGACTTGGTAACCTACTAACGATGCACAAAATACATTTTGCGTCTTGCTATTAGGAATATGGCCGAGATACCCGCCACCCCCTCTCAACACAATCCCCAAGAATTGGGAAACCGGAAACAGTTTTTGAACTTTTGGAAGGCGGGAAGGGAGTCACCCTTCCCGGCCGTATTTATTAAAATATGAAACAAAAGAAAACATTAAAATAACAGTTTCATATAATGTACAATTTCATTTCCACATTACGATGTTGGCTAACCTTAACAGATCTCTAATACAAAGGTTCTCCTAGCCGAACTAACATCCTACAAAACATTTGACTTGAAATTGTACATCCTAACGTTAAGGGCCAACGGCAAGGTCGTAACCGGTGTCAGATCCCTAAACCAGAAATACCCCCCTCACTTGTGAGAGGGGCGACCGCACAGAGGCGTACCTCAAGTGCATTTACCAATTTCCCTTTGTACTTGACGGGGGCCCAAATAAACTCGACGCCATTTAACGGTCGTTCGAGGACTTGTGTGAGGTGTCTAAAAGGTAGCGTAAACCCCCTCCCGCACCCCACACAACTTACCCATCTGCCGTCGCAGATGTCCTGGCCCCGGGAAATTCCCCAGGAGGGGCCGTAGCCCCTCCTATCCAGGAAGGGGCCTTGACCACCTTTCCTTTCCTTCAGGCGGCCTCTCCTTAGACAGGACCGCCTCCCCGTTGAGGGGCCAATTGGCCACCTCCCCCGCGCGCTCCCATCCGTAATGGGTGACGCCCCCTCATAGGGATCTTCCAATTACTGCTCACCGATCATGACCTTACCGCCCGACCAAAATAAATACGACAGTTCTACCTAAGTTACTCAGATCTATAAAGCAAAACAACATTTATTATCAAGCGTAAATACTGATCAATCCTTGTTCAAAATTACTTTATTAGCAAAACATACTGAAAATAATCAATCTTTATTGCATCGTTAAGAACTTTCACGACAATCATCACAACCTGTAAGAAAGCAGAGAAAACCCAAGATACTATATCAACTGTATTTACAACGAATCGCTGTCCTCAGGGGCTGGTGGGTGGGTCAAAATTGCTTTTCGTTCCGTCTCGAGCTCACGTGCAGCGGGGAGGTGCAGCTTCAGAGCACAGGAACAAGAGGATGCTTTGTTGGCTTCCGCTCCTTTTATCCGTCTTCAGGGTGGGCGTGAACCCGCCCCCGCCTGCCTCCAAGGGCGTGGCCGGCCGTGTTGGTGTCTAGGCCAGCCCACTCTAGGGCGGGAAAAAGGCGCGCCCCGGCTACGCCGCTTCGGGCATACCAGCCGAGACTCGCCTCCCGCCCAAGATGGCTTCCCGGGGGGGATCGTGGTACTCGACCATACGTTCGGGGGGACCGATTGGTCGCCCCTTTCCATATGGCCGAGATACCCGCCACCCCCTCTCAACACAATCCCCAAGAATTGGGAAACCGGAAACAGTTTTTGAACTTTTGGAAGGCGGGAAGGGAGTCACCCTTCCCGGCCGTATTTATTAAAATATGAAACAAAAGAAAACATTAAAATAACAGTTTCATATAATGTACAATTTCATTTCCACATTACGATGTTGGCTAACCTTAACAGATCTCTAATACAAAGGTTCTCCTAGCCGAACTAACATCCTACAAAACATTTGACTTGAAATTGTACATCCTAACGTTAAGGGCCAACGGCAAGGTCGTAACCGGTGTCAGATCCCTAAACCAGAAATACCCCCCTCACTTGTGAGAGGGGCGACCGCACAGAGGCGTACCTCAAGTGCATTTACCAATTTCCCTTTGTACTTGACGGGGGCCCAAATAAACTCGACGCCATTTAACGGTCGTTCGAGGACTCGTGTGAGGTGTCTAAAAGGTAGCGTAAACCCCCTCCCGCACCCTACACAACTTACCCATCTGCCGTCGCAGATGTCCTGGCCCCGGGAAATTCCCCAGGAGGGGCCGTAGCCCCTCCTATCCAGGAAGGGGCCTTGACCACCTTTCCTTTCCTTCAGGCGGCCTCTCCTTAGACAGGACCGCCTCCCCGTTGAGGGGCCAATTGGCCACCTCCCCCGCGTGCTCCCATCCGTAATGGGTGACGCCCCCTCATAGGGATCTTCCAATTACTGCTCACCGATCATGACCTTACCGCCCGACCAAAATAAATACGACAGTTCTACCTAAGTTACTAAGATCTATAAAGCAAAACAACATTTATTATCAAGCGTAAATACTGATCAATCCTTGTTCAAAATTACTTTATTAGCAAAACATACTGAAAATAATCAATCTTTATTGCATCGTTAAGAACTTTCACGACAATCATCACAACCTGTAAGAAAGCAGAGAAAACCCAAGATACTATATCAACTGTATTTACAACGAATCGCTGTCCTCAGGGGCTGGTGGGTGGGTCAAAATTGCTCTTCGTTCCGTCTCGAGCTCACGTGCAGCGGGGAGGTGCAGCTTCAGAGCACAGGAACAAGAGGATGCTTTGTTGGCTTCCGCTCCTTTTATCCGTCTTCAGGGTGGGCGTGAACCCGCCCCCGCCTGCCTCCAAGGGCGTGGCCGGCCGTGTTGGTGTCTAGGCCAGCCCACTCTAGGGCGGGAAAAAGGCGCGCCCCGGCTACGCCGCTTCGGGCATACCAGCCGAGACTCGCCTCCCGCCCAAGATGGCTTCCCGGGGGGGATCGTGGTACTCGACCATACGTTCGGGGGGACCGATTGGTCGCCCCTTTCCATATGGCCGAGATACCCGCCACCCCCTCTCAACACAATCCCCAAGAATTGGGAAACCGGAAACAGTTTTTGAACTTTTGGAAGGCGGGAAGGGAGTCACCCTTCCCGGCCGTATTTATTAAAATATGAAACAAAAGAAAACATTAAAATAACAGTTTCATATAATGTACAATTTCATTTCCACATTACGATGTTGGCTAACCTTAACAGATCTCTAATACAAAGGTTCTCCTAGCCGAACTAACATCCTACAAAACATTTGACTTGAAATTGTACATCCTAACGTTAAGGGCCAACGGCAAGGTCGTAACCGGTGTCAGATCCCTAAACCAGAAATACCCCCCTCACTTGTGAGAGGGGCGACCGCACAGAGGCGTACCTCAAGTGCATTTACCATTTTCCCTTTGTACTTGACGGGGGCCCAAATAAACTCGACGCCATTTAACGGTCGTTCGAGGACTCGTGTGAGGTGTCTAAAAGGTAGCGTAAACCCCCTCCCGCACCCCACACAACTTACCCATCTGCCGTCGCAGATGTCCTGGCCCCGGGAAATTCCCCAGGAGGGGCCGTAGCCCCTCCTATCCAGGAAGGGGCCTTGACCACCTTTCCTTTCCTTCCGGCGGCCTCTCCTTAGACAGGACCGCCTCCCCGTTGAGGGGCCAATTGGCCACCTCCCCCGCGCGCTCCCATCCGTAATGGGTGATGCCCCCTCATAGGGATCTTCCAATTACTGCTCACCGATCATGACCTTACCGCCACAGGCCGGATAGTTGACCGGCTATCCGGACCCCCCACAAAACACTCCTACCTAAAGGTCATGCTGTAAACTCCTTAACCATGCTATGAAGTCTCCTATGAGTTATTCGTTCCCCACCCGGGACAAATGAACACCGTCCCCCAAATACATACTGTCCCCTTTAATACAACCATGCGAAACAGAATGCAGTGTATTTGAATGAAAGAATCTACTCATTTTATTATTAATTTTCCTTACTGAATGATTCAGCGCAGAAACAGAAATAGCCCCCCGCCACACTTTCCGTGGGATCATATGGGACCATGCAATTGTGCACCCTGGAACTCTTCTCGCCAACCAACTTACCGTGGAAAGCATCGCCTCAAGAAGAAGTCGTCTACCCGTGGTCACCAAATCATTGCCCCCAAGATGTACTATGACTACAGACGGCGGTGACCTTGTCCGCCCTAACAAACCCTCGAAAAATGATCGAAACTGGTCAATACAGAGCCCTCCCTTTCCGTAGAAGGACACACTGTACCCGTATTCCCCAGCCACGTGAATCATGTCACCTGCTTTGAATACGTCCGCGGCACGCCTCACGTATGAGTGGCCCACGACCCACACCTCCTTTTTCACAGCCGGTAATGTCTGACCGCTGGCCCCCCGGTGTCGGGTCGACTGGACAGTCTGCCCCGCCTCGTAGGCTTGCGCAACTGAAAACCAAACAAAAACAAGAAGCGTGAGTACATCGTTACAGCTTCACAACATGTGCAACCGTACATACCTCTTATAGCAGTTCGAGGACCAACGCCCCACACGTTTTATTTGTTCAATATTCAGACCCCTGGCTGTAGCTTCCGTAGCAGCCCCTATCCGAAAGGAATGAGTCCCAAAGTCGCCGGGGTTCAAGCCCGCGGCAGAAATCGACATCGCAAGCACCCGCTGAAACTGAAACCTCGTCAGTGGGGTGGCGTCAGCGTGTCTTAACAAGGTCCCCCCCCATGCTGCCACCCTCTGCGCTAAATATGCTTCTACGCACCCAACAGGGCACATGGCAGACCCGGGGATCCTCTGGATGATTACGCAGTCCCCGATTGCATCCTGATCGGATTTGGACTTAACAAACGAGACCGTCATCGTCTCCTCCCTGACCTGAATGTGTTCCCGGCACAGTCCTCCCATCGTATCCTGCTTGTTCTTTGCCACTAATTCGCTTACCCGCATAGCCCCATGGAATGCTAATGCAAATGCGGCTCGGAACAACACTGCTTCGTACTGGGATGAACATGTTACCGGTAGCACGGATAATAACAGGGCCAACCTATCCAAACCTATCGGGTGCCTATCGTCTACTCTGCGACCCTCAAGGCGTTGCCACCCACGTAGCGCTTTCTGCACAACGAAAGACGCTGTCGGGTCCTGGATCCCATGAGCCCTTGCCATGAAGGAAATGGCGGCCCGATGCCTCTGGGCCGTAGCTACTGACTTGCCTGCGTGACGTAAAGAGAGCAGGAATCTTACTACAGACTCTTCCAGACCCCAAAGCTCCCTCCCGGCAGTACCCAAAAAGGCCCAATAGGAACGGAACGCCCCTTCATATGCCTTCCTCGTCCTGGGTGCTAAACTCTCTCCCACGAGGTCTTGTAGTTCGGGGCACCGAGAGACCAGAGAGCTTCGGGAAAGGGTGCCGCCACCGGGTCCGCTGTGGGCAGAAAACCCCAGAAGGCCTGCATACGGAAACGAGAGAGCGCATCAGCCGCTTGGTTCATCACCCCCGGCACGTGTTGCGCCCTAAACAGTACATTTAGTTGCATGCACAACAACACAATTTCCTTGAGTAGTCTCAGAATCAATTTGCAACGTGCTGCCTGACTATTGATACACTCAACCACGGTCATGTTATCAGACCAGAAAACCACAGAGTGACCCCTAAACCCTTCTGGCCATGTTTTCAAGGCCACCAGAATAGGGAACAGTTCGAGAAAAGCAATGTTACTCGTCAACCCGCACTCATGCCACCATGACGGCCATTTTTGAGCCGACCATTGTGTACCCAATATGGCGCCAAAACCCACACTCCCCGCCGAGTCTGTCCATAGCCCCAACTCCTCAGAAGACACTGCTGGTTTATTCCAGACAATTCGACCATTGAAATCCGCCAGGAATGCAATCCAAATGCGCATGTCCTGGCGAACCTCCGCCGAGAGTCTCGTACGATGATGTCCTTCCTTCAAGCCGACCATGGACTGTGCAATCGAGCGGGAAAAGGGGCGTGCCATCGGCATTACTCTTAGTGCAAAATTCAACTGACCTACCACCTGTTGCAATTGATGTAAGTTCACTTTCGTTGCATGCATACATGTCTCAAGGGACAACCTGAATTTTAACACCTTTTCTTTAGGTAAACGAAAACAACCTTCCACTGAGTCGAGCTCGATCCCCAGAAACTCGATTAAGGTCGAGGGACCAACCGTCTTACCTGGCGCCAATGGCACACCAAATTGATTCATTAGGACACAAAATTCATGTAAGGCCTGTCCACACTCAGAATCCCCGGCTGCCCCCAGAAACAGAAAGTCATCGAGATAGTGCATAACATGTTGAAAACCTGTCTTCCTCATGAATACCCACTGCAGAAAACAACTGAATTTCTCGAAATAGGCACATGAAATCGAGCATCCCATTGGCATACATTTATCCATGTAATAGCGACCCTGAAACTGAAAACCAAGGAGACGCTGATCGTCTGGGTGTACCGGGAGCAACCGGAACGCTGACTCGATGTCCGATTTGGCCATCAGCGTCCCGGGCCCCAGGCGGTTCAACATGGCAACGGCCTCATCGAAAGATGCGTACCGCACCGAACATACTTCCGGGTCCATCGCGTCATTCACGGAAAGACCATGTGGGGCTGACAAATTGTGTATCAGCCGAAACTCACCCGGGTCCTTCTTGGGAACCACCCCTAGAGGAGAACACACAAAATTAGCAACTGGTGGCAAATCGAATGGACCGGCGACACGACCTCGAGTCACCTCTTTTCCAATCTTTACCTGCACCACCGCCGTGTGCTGTAAGACCGACATTTGATTATTACAGTCCGGTACCCCCTGAAAATCCCCCACTGGGATGCGGAAACCATATGAAAACCCGTTCCGCAACACCCCAGCGGAAGCATGATCTGGGTATTCGCTGAGCCAAGGAATCATTGCCATGGTATCAATCGGGGTCGGTAAAGGCGCCCCTCGGACTATATTAGACCTGTTTGGCGCCTCCCTTCCCACCGTCATCACCCGTTTTGGCTCTGCACATGGACTCAGGATGGGATGCCTGCCCGCACCCCCCACACTCATGTCTGAATTTGCATGACCCCTGGGGCCTGGTACATTTGCCCCTGTTAAAATTCCAACAGATCCCCCTTTTACCTGTGTTGCCACTCGGCTTCGTGTGGAACTCGTTACCTGTACCCGTCCGAAAGGGCGTCCCAGAGTTTTGGCGGGAGGATTCCCCCCCGTTACTCCCTACTAATGGCACCTTCAACATCCCTGTACTCTCCATTTTTTGCCAAGACACAGAGTCGTAACAATCCCAGGACAACAACGGTCGTGTTCTTTAGCTTTTCTAAACAGATTATCATAGCAGAACCACTGATTGCCCCCATATGCCACAGAATACTCCATAATACGTGACTGATAAATGGGTAACTCGGTCAACAACTCAGGTCTGCGCTCCCCCATGATGGAAGTAAAAATTCCCCACGCTCTGCCCCAAGTACCAATGGTCTCGTCGACCTTAAAGGCGGCCATTTTAGCGCGCCAAACACTCGGATGCATGAGCTCCTTTTGACTCTTTACATGCTCGATCTCGTAATGGTCGGTAAGCAATGAAAACATGTTTACATATTTATCCGCCCAAATCAATTCCTTGACTTCTAGTGGGACGTGCTGGGCAATCTTCTCCTTACGAGAAGGTGCAGACTCCCCCCCCGCAATCGGCACCAGCCGCTTACCTGAAGTAGACCCCACGCTTGTCGCCGAACTTGGGCCTGCTGTACTTCCAACCGCTGGGACCTGCGGGGGAACAGGAGATGGAGTCTTCGCAGCCTCCCTAGATTCCCGCAGTTGCCTCATCACTGCCCGGGCGTCGTCAGCCGTGGCGCCCTCGCTATCGTTTCCCAACCACGCTGCCAATTGCGCAGCTAACTCGGGGGGCATATCCTCCCTGTTCGCAGGGGTGACCACCACAGGGATTGGGTTCCCCTCCTTTGGCGCCGGGGTTGGCTCCTCTCGTGGCGCTTCGGGAACCGGGGTCTCCCCCCCAAGTGCTCCCCTTCTGGGCCTCTTGCTCTTTCCACCGGGAATTGTTCCCTGTAAAGGCCGTTTCGGTCCTCCCTCCCCGTCCTTAGCCTCAACCTTTCTCTTTAGATCGGTTATCTCCTTCATGAGCATGCGGAGCATCTCCTCGGTACCGACCCGCTTTCCGACCTTCTTGGGCATTCTTAGACGGGATATCTGTAAGACAAAAAGAGGGATTACAACGCTCAAAATTGCTCTTCGTTCCGTCTCGAGCTCACGTGCAGCGGGGAGGTGCAGCTTCAGAGCACAGGAACAAGAGGATGCTTTGTTGGCTTCCGCTCCTTTTATCCGTCTTCAGGGTGGGCGTGAACCCGCCCCGCCTGCCTCCAAGGGCGTGGCCGGCCGTGTTGGTGTCTAGGCCAGCCCACTCTAGGGCGGGAAAAAGGCGCGCCCCGGCTACGCCGCTTCGGGCATACCAGCCGAGACTCGCCTCCCGCCCAGATGGCTTCCCGGGGGGATCGTGGTACTCGACCATACGTTCGGGGGGACCGATTGGTCGCCCCTTTCCAGGAGCGTGCCAAGGGCGTCCCTTCCTAATAGCAAGTCACACTTCAATGTATGATTGATTTGCGACTGCAATTTCAGTCGCAAAACACTCGCAGTTTACCACCTGGGAAGGGGTCCTTTTTCTTTTTTAAATACATCCTTAAAGGAAAACAGGCTGAATTAAAAAAAAAAATGCTTTATTTAAAAAG
This sequence comes from Lissotriton vulgaris, assembly GCF_964263255.1. Lineage (NCBI taxonomy): Eukaryota > Metazoa > Chordata > Amphibia > Caudata > Salamandridae > Lissotriton > Lissotriton vulgaris. The sequence continues at coordinate 1,714,638,089 of NC_141689.1, read as the reverse complement.
CATTTACAACAAGGGGTGGTGAGGGACAGAGTCTCTGAATTAAGCAGAAAGCTCTCACCCAGTCAAGAGATCAGGGCTAGATCCAACACCGTTTTTTAGCTCACTGCACCATCCCAGTTTCAGAACCTGGCTGTATGCAAATTAGTCTGTTCCTGTCCCAGTGCATGATGGGAACAGGGCAAACCAAACTACAAAAGCCAATTCTTACACTGGGAAGGAAACAAGCTCCCGGGGACCGGTTTCTGGCATTACAGCCGTCTTCGGCCCGGTTTGCTTGAATCCTGATGGTGCAATGAGCAAGGGTCTCACATCTGAGAATACCCTTCCACGCTTAGGGTGGACAAAAATATTTACAACAAGGGGTGGTGAGGGACAGAGTCTCTGAATTAAGCAGAAAGCTCTCACCCAGTCAAGAGATCAGGGCTAGATCCAACACCGTTTTTTAGCTTAAAAGCAGTCACAGACATGGTGGTTTGCTGAACCCCTGCAGGCCACTATCCCTGCGAGTGATGCCCATTCACAATGGAGTTGCAAATTTCAAACTTACCTCATGAATGTTAATGAGGCAGGTTGTTTGCGGTCCCATTGGGAATCACAAGCAGTGTCTGAGACATTGTTGTAAATTCCATTTGGCAAGTCGCAAAACTACGCAATTCGCGACTCGCAAATTGTAAGGGTTGTACATCTGACCCTTAGTGTACTAAATGGCTAATGTGGTAAGGCTTTACCAAGTGGATATTAGGAATAGGCCTGGGTGAAAGGTCAATTACGTCGGAGTAATAAGAGTAGTTCTGGTAAATCTGCACTACTCTTAGGACAGGGAAATACTGATAATAACACAATTAACCATGCTCACATAATTAAGAGTAATTTTGGGGGAAAAACTCTACAGTCAGAACACATTTATTGTGCACGAGTGGCTGCCCATGATACTGTTTATAATCTTGCTGAACTTGGCCCTTTTTGCAGGGTCATCCCTGAACTTTTTGCCTTCCTCCTGTATTTTGTCTGACCTGCTTTTGTTAGTTTTATGACTCTGGGCACTTTACCACTGCTGCACAGTGCTAAAGTGCATTCTCTCCCTATTATAAATGAATGTATGAATTAGTGATTTCATGATTGATGGTTTGGTTTACCTGTCAGACCCTAGTACAGTGCACCATGCGTGCCCAGGGCTGGTATTCCAAATGCTGCTAGTGGGCTTGCCGCACTGGTTGTGCCATCCACAGAAGAAACCTGTAAAAGTGTGTCTAAGGCCTGCCATTGCAGAGCCTGTGTGCAGTCTGGTACTGCCATGCTGACTGGACAAGTGCACCCACTTGCCAGTCCCTGAACATTCTCTTTTCTTCATATCAGACACCCCTATGGTAGGCCCAAAGGCAGGGTGCATTGTATAAGGTAGGACATGCCCTGGTGTGTGTGGCATGTCCTAATAGTGAATTACAGCCATTTTTGTTTTTCACTATTGCAAGGCTATCTGTTCTCCATAGGCCAGAATGGGCAGTTAGATTATTACATCTTATAATCCTAACTGACTCAGGGAACATGGTATCTATTTGAACTCAAAATGATCAAATACATCTTTTAGTGGAGTTGGTTTTAACATTCTGTGTTTGAAAATACCACTTTTAGAAAGTAGGTATTTTCTTGTTTAACTAGCCAGGCCTGCCTCAGCTAGGTTGTGTTTTCCTTGTCTGGAGTTTGAGTGACAGGGGCTGGGGGGTTCCAGGAGACAGGGTGTGTCAGCCCAGTGGTGAATAGAGAGATCTGAATTTAAGGGAGGAGTTGCACCTGGGACCTGAATAGGGCTGTACCTTCCCTCCACAATGCTGGCTCCACCTCCTGTGGGGCGTCTATTGTTTCTGCCCTGAACTGTGTAAGGAAGGAGTCATGCAAACAGAGTGCTCCAGGACTGACCAGAACTGGTTTGGATTAGGCAAAGGCCCCTCTGCCCTTAGAGGACAAAGGATTTTGGGGTATAAATAGTGGGACCCTAATCCCAAGAATTTAGATCACTTTTGGACAACAAGAACAAACCTTTTCTGGGGAGTGGAACCGGAGGAAACTGAGGAGAGACTATCCCTAAGCTGAAGTGCTACTTGGGGGTTTGGCCTGCAATGGTTGCCTGACTGCCAAAGAAAGGAGAAAGGAACTTTGTGTACTTTATTCAACTCGTAAAGATCTCCAAGGGCTTGAGAGAAGAGCTTGCCTCCTGCTGAAGTCTTCAACTACCAGCTCCCCTAGAGTTCTTTGGAAGTGGCTGCTGCTGTTTTGGGCATTCTGAGGGACTGCATGTGGCAAGGAACTCAAAGAGTCTCGCAACGAAGAAGCGTGACACCGTCACAGCAGCTGCCGTCGCATCGTGGATGTCACCGCTGTAGCTGTCACATTGCACCGCATCAAGAGAAGCACCTCGCATCTACAGAGAAGCGTGCCGCGGCCGGAGCCGCTGTTGTCGCATCACGGAACAAGGGTTTCACCGCTGCAGCTGTCGCATCGAGCGGAAGCGTCTTGCATCATCGGAGAAGAGTGTCATTGCCAAAGCCGCTGTCGTCGCATCACAGAACAAGGGTGTCGCCGCTGCAGCAGACGCATCAAGTCGAGACTTCTTGCTACATTGGAGAAGCGCGCCGCATCAAGAAGAAAACAACACCTTTATTTCTTTGCACCAAATTTCATAGCATCGCGGCATTGCTCACCGCATCGCCCCAGAAACGCAGTAAGGAATCAATGCATCACCATCCTTGCAACACTTTCGTTGCCCTGCGTGCTGCATCTTAAGGTACATTGACTCAAAGTGTCGCATTTTAAGATCTAAAGAGAACTAAGCTAATTCAACCATTTTAAGTAGAGTATTGTGGATTTTTGTTGTTTGTGGTCTTGTGTTAAATCTATATAAAGAATACTTATTTTTAATATACAACTGTGTGGTGTCCATCTGTAGTGTTGTCACTTGATTACTGTATGTATTAACAAATGCTTTACACACTGCCTCTGAGACAGACCTGTCTGCTCGTGCCAAGCTACCAAGAGGGTGAGCAGGGGTTATTTTAGGAGTGTACTCCCTTACCCTGACTAGAGGCAAGGATCCCTATTTGTCACAAGTGCCTACTTGTGCCAACCAGAGACCCCCAAATCTAACAGTTCTGTTGAATTTAGCGCTAGTTTCTTGTGCAAAATGCATCCTAGCATCCATTTTGGATGCAATGATGCATTTTGTGCTAAGAAAAACATTGTTGAATGCCAGGAGTAAGTTGGGGGTAATTTATACCCCAAGTGCACATTTAGTGAGTGTTAGAAAGGGGGTATCTAGTTGACTAAGGTATTCATTCAAGCAAGGCAGAATGTATCATTCTAGTCAGGGTAAGCTAGATATACAACTGGGATAATCTGTGCTCACCGTCTGGTAGCTTGGCGCTGAGCAGGCAGGCACATCAAGAGATGCAATGTGTAAAGTATTTGTCCAGCACACACATACACATAGACACATAGTAAAGCATGCAGCATAAAAAAGACTCCACACAGTTTATAAATGTAGGTATTGTATTAACAACAAACTTAGACAAAAACTATATAAATTTAATGAACACTTTTCAAATTATTACACTCGAAGCAAAAGGGAATCACTGTTCTAAAATATGCAGTTGCTATTGTTATATTATTTACGATAGTGCAAATGGAGGTTTTAAAGCATTCTCAATCCCAACCGTGAATCAATTAGTGCATACGGCCACCTGGAGTGCCCAAGTGACACATGTCAATGGGTCTGGATGGGTCCAACACGTCCAGCAAGGGCAGAAAAGCAAGTGGCCTGCAAGTCTGCAGGTGGGTGTACAGATCTCTCGCTCAAGGTCGGTATACCAGTACCTTTTTAGAGCCACTGGGGCTTTTGTTGATTTGGTTGCTGTCAGCACACAGCGACGGAGCTTCACAGGGGGAAAGACGGTGCTCACATGCTGACTGGCAATGTCCAGGCAACTAGGTGGGGCAACACAGCAAAGGCTTCTATCGGCGGTGCTGCATCAGGAGTAACAGACGCTGAAATCATTACTGCGGTGATGTACTCAATCTTTCAGTTATGCTGGGTCGGCCTGGAGTTGTCAACACTCGCTCCGAGTGAAGCACTCAGACCTTAGCCACACAACCTAGCGGACTGGCTCAGGAGTGCTGTAGATTAATGCCGGACTCCTCTTAGGACAAAGTTCTAAGGCAGGAATTCAAAGTATTTGATGGCCCTGAGACTTCAGGAAAGAGGAGGCAAGCCAAAGAGTCATTGGTGGGCACTTTGGATGGTAGCACACTAAAAAGGTAGCAGCCGCAGGACAGTACAGCAAGGGATGTTGCAAAGTGGCAGTCCCTCCTGCAGCTCAGCAAGCAGCTGGTCAATACCGCAGAGCAGTTAGCAAAGTAGCAGTCCTTCCTTGCATCTTGATAGTCCTCCAGGCAACGTGCAAACATACAGCCAGCGATGTCCGGATCCAGGTCCAAATATTTCTGATTAGATGGACTCAGAGACCCAGTAATTAGACCCAAAAGTGTCTTTGATGTGGGTGTTGCTTAAAGGGAATGGCTTGAGAAACGGACATAGGACATGGTGAAGGCCACACCCTTCATCACTGCTGCATGTGTAACATACTATGTGGGCAAGGACATAGTGCATGGTGAAATGACACAGCCAGCACCAAAAGCCTACTATGGTCAGCCATTAGCAATGCAGCACAGGCTCTTGCGGCAGGATCACTCAGTTCAAGGTACTACTGAACAACATTTCCTTGCCTACATTTTTCAAACCCTGTGGCAAAAACACTGACCTCTGGTGGAGTTCAACTGCCCCATGCATTCCACCAAAGCTTGATGTGTGTTAGAATGAACATTCACAGCAGGCAATGCATGCAAGGGAAGGCATGCAGGATATGGTTAATGGCCATGTCTTACATCTAATGTCTACAGGGTCATATGCCAGGCTCAGCAAACTTGGAGCTCAAGGACACTGCTCACAGTTGTATTAGATGCAAGGTAAGCCCAAATGCAAGGTTTGAGGCGCTAGAATGTAAACAAGGCTGAAGGCCACATGCTTGCTGAGAAACTGCTTTGTACATTTGAAGGCCATGAGCCATGGGCTTGGTGATGAAGGCACTCTGGGCAGTGATTCTCTAACAAAGCGACAAATGACAAAAAATTATAAAATCCTGTAAATTAGCACTGGTTGAGAGAATGGTATGATTATTTTTCACAGCTTATAAACCCTAAAATCTGCCAATACTTTAACCACACCTCATTAGTGCACTGCCCATGAGGTGAGGCATGTCACAGTGTCTCAGGGATCCTGCTCCTACATGTGCATAGAGACTTGGAACCTCAGTGAATTAGGGTGTGCCAAAACTCACCTTAGTATCCAAAATCCCCTACCAGACTAGCAATCAATGTCTCATTGGTTCTTACACACCCCCAATGATTAGACAACCCAGAACATGGACTTACAACACATCAGGTAACATGGAACACATGAACACTCTTTCGTTATACTAACATATCAGTTCAGAACGAGGAGTAAATGATGACACGTGCAAGTTTGAAATATTTATTCCTAATGCAGTGTTCTCAAGCGCAGTATCTTAGCTAACACAAGCAAACATATTATAGGGAACAAGGTTAGCAGCATAGTTACTATTCCATAAAATACAAAGGGTGAAAGCATGTTAAAATGCTAAAGGGAAAAGGTATAAATAGACCCTCAGTTTACCCTCCCTTGCTAGAATATTATATTATATTATATTTACAGAAGGTCTCTTTGGGTTTAGGCGGACGGGCCCATACCTCTGGTTTTAGCAAAAAGGGATCACATCATCTCCTGCACCAACTCTCTGCATGCAAAATATTCATCAAGTGTGTATTCATGCTCTGTGCAGTGCATTATAATCGAGCCTAAAAACCAGAGTTGGCCACAGCTGCATATGTATTATGACTAGACCGTGCGCTGATCAAATCGAACAGCAAGCACTGTGTTAAAATAACCTTGTAGGCCTCGGCACTCACTGTTCAGACATAGCTTACCAAGAAAGGCTGATATTATAAGCAAACATATTATTCTCGTGTGAAGCAAAATATTCTACTAGGCGAAAAGCTTTAATAACAAAATGTGTTGTGTGCAGAGGCTGCAGAAAAGGAAAATGGCGTTTAAACTTCTAATAAGCTCACGCTAACATAACACAGTGTGAAGGCAAAACCTATCTACATGACAACAGATGAAGTTACAAATTACATAATTTATGATATCACAAGTCTCACTATCATTGACATGATTGATGACATCTGTGAATATTTAAAAGCAGACTCTATTAATATTTTGTTGACTACTATATTTTTGTTTCTTTGTGCATTTTGTAAAAAAATGAAAAGATGTTGACTAGCCTAAGAAAGAGGACATACTGAGGAGGCTAAGGGGTAGTGAACTGCACCATAGTAACTAAGGCTCGGGATAGGCCATAGTCTCTGCCCTGTGGCCAAAGTGTTTTTTGGGAATGGCTAACAGCCAAGGAAAACAGGCTCTGATCATGGGAGAAAAGGTGCTCCACGTTCATGTGTTGAAGGCCAGACCTGTATTTAGTGTCTTAAGTGCAGGGGCAAAGGGGAAGTCGGCAGCCTCTGGTGTCAGTGGTGCTGCGCACACATCATGGCTAAAGACCACATTTTTGCTCAGAGATTTTTGGACTTTACCAATTTCAAACACTACACATTATAGGAGAGGGCGGATCAACAGATCACTGTCTTTTATATTCAGATGAACTATATTTTTATTTAAAAAATGTAAAAAAGACATTCTTTTGTCATGGTGAGAATTGTGTATGGAGGCCAGGCCCTGCATCCACCAATCAGTGAACACCACTGAAGTAGGCTTTGGGCTCAGCACACTTTTGCATTCATGGTATTCCTTGCAATCACTTACCTTGAAGCAGTCTCTCTTTCTTTAGAGTTTATATATTCAGTGAAAAACCTGTTAACATCAAATTATGGTTACGTTTTTTCATAAAATATACATTTGTTTAATAAAAACTCACAAATTGACTGACAACATTATAATTAACATTAAGTCATGGTTAAAAAACACTAGTGTTGGGTATTTGCGCTAACTATAACTGTCATGACTTCACACTCACTCATAACTGTAATGGTGTGGGGCCCTCGGCTGCCATGCTTAAATAGGAAGGACACAGACACAAATAGATAGTTGGTAGAACTGGCTAAGGGCACATGGCCTGGCCCCTTTTCATAACAGGGTCACATGTCCTATGATGTCTGTGCTGGATGGTTTTGGAGTGGGGTGTGTAAGCTAACCCTCGGGGAGTGACTGGTGACAGAACAATTAAAACAGTGACCAGCAGGTCACTACATCCCTCCAAAACCTTATTCAAACTGGAACAACAAAGTCCAACATGTGGGAGAGAATAAAACAATAAATAGTAATTTCCACTGAGTCTGTTCAGCTGCTTTCAGAAACAGAACAAGGGTACGACTGCAGCTAGGATAACCAGTTCTGCTTGGCACAGTTCAGTGTTGTCCTGTGGGTCAAGTCCCTCTTGGACTCAAGATGTGGAAGTAGACACCAAAGTATCTCTCTCTATAAAGTTTCTCTGTAACAGTGAAGGTAAAGCAATGGTGAATATGGTGGATGTCATTTTTTCACCTATCAGTCCTGGTTGTTGTGGATCCTCACAAATGCAGCATTGCTTCTCTCTACAGAATGGATGAGTAGTTGCAAACATCCCTCCCACCAGGATGCCCTGTCATGGGTTTTCCCCACTCAAGGGCCGTCCCAGAGGCCCTCTTTACCGGGCTTCCAAAGGACTGGGTGTCTTGTCCCTCCAACGCCACCTGCTAGGCCCGTGGAAGAATCGCTACGAGTCCATAGATCCACCTGAAGGGTAGGTGTTTCTAAAAAAGGATTCCTCCCACCACTTAGCACCAGATCTTTGCCTTCCTGGGTCCTGCAGAAGAGTGGGTGTAGACTCATCTCTAGTGGCGGGACCCACTCTCAGTGGCATCCCTGACAAATTTGCCCTTTGGATCTCCACGGTCTTGTGTGGAGTGATCTGTTCCACTACTTCAGGACGTCCAAGCACCCCGCCATCCAGTCTCCCATTCGACCCCAAAGGTGGGTGTCACAAATGGTCCATCTGGCCCACCTCTGCTGTTACCAGGCTTGCATGGCGTTTGGAAGACTCATGGATAGCTAGGTTCTCCAAGTGCCACCAATGTTCCCCAGGTATTGTGCTCCATGCCAGATGTTCTTGCACTCAGTCACCTTTACCTTCTGGTGAGTGAGTTGTCAGATCACACACTCATCTCTTCTTCTTTCTTCTTCTTGAAATTTCTTCACGGTGGCGTCATGCCACACAATTTCCTCCTTCTAGTTCTTTCACTTTGCGACACAGTCTAGTCCCATCAGGTCTTGCACCTCTTCTCTGACAAGGCCTCTCCATGTGACGTGCACTTCACATGGTCTCCCTGGTCCTGTCCTATCCTTAGAACAATGCATACTCTTCTTTCGGTGACCAGACCTGTCATCACAACCTTCTTACTTTCACTCCTTCTCGTACCTTTCTATCTTGACTTCTGGTCAATCTTGTCAGCCCTCTCAGTCATCTTCTCCATGAACTTCTGGCAGGTCATTTTTTGTGGGACCTTGTAGCAACTCATCTTCTTCGTGACCTTCTGTCAGGTCATCTTTTCCATGGCCCTCTAGCAGGTCATCTTCTCCCTGACCCTCTGGCTGATGGACTTCTCTGTGACCTTTTGGCAGGTCGTCTTCTTCATCACCCTCTGGCAGGTCGTCTTCTCAGACCTCTGGCAGGTCTTTTTCTCAGGCCTCAGGCAGAGCTTCTTCTCATACCTCTGGCGGGTCGCCTTCTAAGACATCTGGCAGGTCATCTTCTCAGACCTCTGGCAGGTCTTGTCGCCGACTTCTTGCAGGTCATTCTCACTGACCTCTTGCAGGTCATATTTGCTGACCTCCTGCAGGCCCTCTTGTCTCTCTAACCTCATTGGTCATTTTCTTTCTACGGACACCCTCCTTGTGCCTCAAGGCTAAGCAGTTGTGGCACCCTTCCACCTCAGCTCCGGTTGGCTGTGCATAGTCTTCCTTTCTCTGTGACACTCTGAACCCTCTTCCTCGCAGGCCTCTTTACTTTTGGGCTCCAGCCCTCTCAGACGTGTGCGCCCTCTGTCATTTAGATCTGGCATGATCTGTATCTATAAATGACCTGCTTTCACTCAGGCTCTCTGCTTTGCGGACTTGTCATCACCACCTCTGCCTTAGTTTGCTTGTGCGCCTTGGTTCCACTCCCATTGCTTACACTGTTCTCTTGGCAGCTTTCCCATCACTAGCTACTTTTTTTCATGACATATTGTCTATTTTCTTGGTAGGAGCATCTATGACCAGCTTGGGGTTCCCTTTATTCACAGTGAACACAGTCTCTTCCCATCCGAACACTTGGCAGCCCACAAGGGTCATATGGCATCCACTGACTTGTCTCTTCCCCAATTCATATTCCCTTGATGCTGTTACCAACTGCTGCCCAAGTCCACTTCTTCCTTGAAATGGGGCCTTTCCTTTGCAAGATGTATGTTTTGAACAGGTGCAGTGTTCACCTATGGCCATTAGGTGGTATTGCATCCTTGTTCCTAGGTCTAACAGCTTGTTACCTCACGTTCACTTAACAGCCCCATGCTGAATGGGGAGACTGCCCTCCCGAACGACAGAACGAGATGAGGGTGCGGCCCTCCAGGCTATACTTCGCTCTGGGCAACTCTTCTACTTGTTCACATGTCCCCCTTCAGCCAGAATCTGCCGAATGCAGTGCCACCTCAAAACTGCTAGGTGGCATTGTGCGTATTCTCATTTCTGCCGTCAATGCATGACTCTCGAATGGCTGGGCAGATGCTGTTTTGTGCTTCCCTATTTTCCCTGTCTGCAGTTGCCCCGCTCTGGGCTGCAGCTGCAGATTGAGCATGCCATGCAGGCACTGCACACCATGGTGCAGCATCCTGACCTTTTTTCCATCCGGCTATCTTCAGTCTACCACCAACAATTTGTTCAGGTAAGCCGCACCGCTGCTTCAACAGCAAGGGCTGCAGCAGCAATTTTCCTGAGGCAGCGCTAGAAATCTGTGCACTTGCACCGCTGCGACCCGCTGCGACCCGCTGCTCCCTGATTCCTCCTCTACTGTTCCATCCTTTCTGTGGGGGCTGGAGCCGCGCTCGGGTGATCATCCTTGGCCCAGCCTTTGAATATCACAGGCCCAGGAAAAATTAGGACATTGCAGCAGGCATGGGGCACTTCTTCTTCGGGACACATTACAATGCTTCTGACTGCCTTCCGCCAGTCTTTCAACGTTGCCTTTCACCCAGGGAGTGCTGCGATCCCCAAATCCACTGCTGGCCTTTCCAGGCCCGGACTGGCCATTGCGGGCACCGGGCAATCCCCCGGTGCACCGCAAGGGTGGGGGCCGGTTTTGGGCCCTGGGGGCCATTTTTGTTACACAGCTGTTTTTGCAGCATAGCTGCAAAATCGGCCCTGTAACAAAATCGGCCGAAAACCGCCCCGGCAAAGAGCTTGGTCGTATCCCCAGGGGGCCGGCCGAGCACTTTGCCAGGGCCGGTTTTGGTTCTCAGTCCGGCCCTGGGCCTTTCCCTGTAGGGTCGGTCAGTGTCACGGCTGCGGGCATCACTTCTCAAACACTACTGTCCTCATGCATCGGATGGCCACATATGAGCATGGCCAACTTAAGCACCGGCTACGCTTCCCCTTTTGCCCCTTTTGCCCAACTACTACAGCCCATTGCACACTTGCTGATGGGGTTCGCCCACTCATCACAGTCCCGGGCTCACCTCATGCTGGGGTCTCTGCAGGCTGTCGGTTGGGTCACTAGCACCTACGCTGGAATTTCAGCAGGCCATAGGCTCTCTCACTCGCCCCTCTGTTTCACTGGTGCCGCCATGCACTTGTGGGTACTTCAGGTGCAGGGTGGGCACCCGATCACCTCCTTCTCTCCACAGGCTTCTCCATGGCCCACTGGCAGTCAGGTGCTTTCTACGCCTGCCAGCTGGGGATACCCTTGATATGGGCTGCTTTCTCCCCCATCCACGACACACAAGGTAGATAAACATGCATGTCCAACCCGCTTGCGGCCAATGTAATGGTGTGGGGCCCTAGGCACCCATGCATAAATAGGAAGGACACACATAGATAGTTGGTACAACTTGCCCAGGGAACGTGCGCCCGGCCCCTTTTATTAACAGGTCACATGTCCTGTCATGCCTGTGCTGGATGGTTGTGGGTTGGGATGTAAGCCAGCCCTCGGAAAGTGACTCATGACTGAACAATTAGAACAGTGGCCAGCAGGTCACTACAATAACATCTCATTTGTCAAAACTCATCACATCACAAATGACAATATTGATCATGCAACAAATGCAGATGTTGTAGTTCGTTTTCACCATTAATTTCAATGAGGCACATGAGAACATAATAGGGCCTGCAGAAGCCGGTCATCCTTGCATCCATGACAATCATGACCTGACTAAAATGTCTGGGCGTAATATGGGGCGTTAGACTAGAATTCTGTTCTAACAGCTCATGGAGAAATCATGCAGTAGCGGAGGCGGGGACATTTGTGAGGGGCAAAAGCGAACCCACCTGACAAAATATTTCACATCTCAGGTCCTAATTAAATACCAAGATGTGAGCAGGGAGAGGCATGGCCATAAAGAGTTGTGATGAGAATATAGCTCCCAAAGTAATTCTGTTCTTCACTCGTCATGCATTTTTGAACAGTGTAGGAACGTGCCTGAAATACAGCCATGGCTTTTTTCTGTCCATTGTGAACAATGCTTTTCCCACATTGGGTTTTTCCTGCTAGAGGGAATCAGGGCTATAGCAGGCACAGAATTCAACTCACTACTATGGTATGAAGCGAGATCAGCTTCTGCCTAATTTTGCACCGGTGTCAATGCATTTGTACAGCCCTAATTTGTGCAACCTTAACACATGCTCAGGAGGAGATTCTTTTTTTGCATGCACATAATATATGGGGTTCCCAGTCTGCACTAGTGTAGACCAGCGAAAATGTACTTTGCAAATTGGACCTAGAATGTAATTGATGACATCACAAATGACAACAACGTCAGTGCAGTCACTGGTGGTCTGTGCCCAAGCGTTTTTTTTTGTTTCCTTTTTTACCTTTGATCGATAGCACAATGTTTAACCGACACATTGAGATTTCCACTTAGTAAATAGAGTGTTTGGGGTTGTGCCCGTATCTTTAAACAGGTGCAGTCCTCGTTATTGACTAAAGCAGAAGGGCTAGTGAAAGCTATCAAGGTTTCTACAATACGGGCAGTGAGGGAAGCGGCACAAAGGATTTTAGGGGCATATTCTCAAGGACTTATTGCCGAGTTATCGGCACTTTATCACAGTCAAAGTGGCGATAAATGTATTTCCCCCATTCAAAAGCTGGTGCTAACAGCCCATATGACCAGCTTACCTGCGATAGGTGCCGCAAAAAGCATCGCCACAAATGACCCAGGCAATTAACGCAAATGATATGCAGAGTAGGCGTTCCCATGCAAAACGCCGCAACATTCTCAATGACCAGCCAGATTGGCGCTAAGATCCCAAAACACTTGATAAGGTGTGTCAGCAGCAGGGATTTAACACCTGCTCCTACCTGGTAGAAAGTCGGACGACAACCCGCACCATAATACGGAGCCAATCCCAGAGCCATACCTGAAGAACAACAGATGAAATGGACCTACTAATCATGCAGCTCGGAGCCCCAATAGGGCCACAACACCCACCACCCCCATGCCCGCCACCACCCCGGACCCACCCGCACCCCCACCGGACTACCATAGAGGCAGCGTAGACAAAGACAGTGGACCTTCAGAAAATGCACCAGTCTCACAGACCTAACACCAGAGGATGTCATTGCCCACTACAGGCTCAAAAGGACAACCATCCTCCACATCCTGAACATCATAGCCTCAAGGCTGACTGTACCAACACAGCGGACAGCCAACATCCCTCCGCAGACAAATCTGCTGACTGTCCTGCATCTGTTAGCCTCTGGTACCTTCCAACCAACAACTGCCAGAGTCCGAGGAGTCTCACAACTAGCCTTATCAAAGTTCCTCACAACTGTCTTGGATGACATCATCAGTTTGGTACCCCAGCCCCTTCACCTCCCCCACACTGCTCATGAACAGCTGGAGACCAAGCAAGGCTTCTAGAATAGCTGGCTTCCCACACGTGTTGGGGGCAATTGACTATACACATGTCCTAGTACTGAGAAGAGAAGCAACGGTGGGGGCAGGCCTCCGCATGCAACAGGGAGGAGTGTGCAAAACTAATTATAATTATACTCTCCTTTTTGTAAGGCAGATGCTCTTCTTTCCTAGGTGCACAGTTGAAGAAGCCTTGCAAACCATGAAGAAAAGGAATTTATGAAAGGAGCACCAAAGTGGATGAATTTACAATTAACAGTTCATGTTAATGTCCATATTCATTTTATTCAATAAGAAATTGTTCATATTCCAACAGAAGCGTTAATTTGTATACGTTGTATCAATATTTCTTGTTACAGAACGATCAACAGCCTACGCGTTTCGTCCCTGAAGGGACATCATCAGGGCTGTAAAGATAACAAAAAAAATAACAAAATCCAAAATTTGTTACAAACGTGATACTCCTAATAGGACTCTAACATTATAGTCCATTCAACAATATATTCGTTCAAATTTAGTCCAGTTAACATAAGGTGTCACCTCGAAACCCTCAAACATGTCATCTCTAGACACCACCGTTATGTCTATTACATTATGAAACATCGTGATGAACTGAAAATTACAAAGCTTAACATAAGCCTTAGAATTATGCAATATAGCAATGATATTGACGCCCCAAAATTGTCCTCGATCAATCATATCTGTATATGGCATTCAAAATGTCTCCCCCCTCATATTAGTTTACATTATTCAAGAATATGTTACCTTTCCAAAATTCATTCATCAACCAAAAAGTCCATATTACCCAAATACATGATCTCACCTAGTAAGTGGAGATTCTTTCTCATGGGGTTTTGAGAAGATTAGCCACAAACGATCATGAACTTAAGATATCGATCTGTGAATTCGAAAAACCACCAGCCATTAATATCATCCTACTAGTCGAGAATAAAAGGGGAGGATTCTAGCTCAGCATAGCAAGAATAATCTTAAATCTCACCTAGGCCTGTATGGCGGTTAAATTCCTCTTATATTTCTAGATGCATGTAAAATCCGCATGAAACTACCTAAATGGATTCTCAAAATTGCACCCAATCTCAAGAAACAACGGGGCATATTACCAAGCAATAGCGATAATTATCGCTATCGCTTGGTTAGAGAAAAAAATTTACCGCTGAGCTGCGGCGATTTTTACCGCAAATAAACCTTGGTATTACCAAGGTTTACCGCAAATGCGATAAAAATCGCCGCAATGCATGAATATCGCTGAAAAGTCAGCGATATTCATGCATTAGCGAGCTAATGCTCTTAGCCATGTTATCCACCTCCCATTGGATAACATGGCTAAGAACTGCTCAGGGCAGGTGTTAGCTTTTGGAGATATTCCAGCTTAGCGCGAATATCTCCAAAAGTTGGTAATATTTTCAGTCTCTAACATCTTGGCACGCCCACTTTGCATCTCATTAGTGATAAATATCACTGACATGCAAAGTGGGGCCCAAGATGGTCGCTATCTCCTACTAGCTGTCGCTAACTGGTGTTAGCGGCAGCTAGGTAATAGGGAGATACTTTTATCTCCGCTTTCTTGGCTTTTAAAGGCAAAAAAGCGGAGATAAACCCCCTTGATAATATGCCCCACCATTTTTAATCTGTAGACGTAAAGGAAAATCTGCCATTAGTCGAAAATATATTTTAATGGCGTCATAACTCTACTTCACACATCTCACCTAAGTATGTGTGTCGAATTAGAAACAACTTCAATTCCATAGCGCAGTGAAAGAAGTTAACCTGAATTTATTTCTTCCTATTTGTCCAGTGACTCACACAACATCTAAAAGGAAATACAGTCACATCAGCTCTTTAGGTCCTTCCCTAAACAAACTAAAAATCTTTTTTAAACTGTTACAATAAGCTAATACCAATGGGGGTGTTCCTATCCCTTGAGGTCTCATTAATGTCATCATGGTGCTCAAAAAATATGAATGGAATCCTAACTCCGCATAACAAAATTAATCTCAAATCTCACCTTAACTTGTAAGGCAGTTATATTCCTCTTATATTCATAGGTGCATATGAGTCCGTATTCAAATACTAGATTTACTTCAGATATTGGCACCCAATCACGTAAAGTTTTAGTCTCAATATATAGATTAAAGAAGCAGTCTGCCATTAGTTGAAGATATGTTGTAATGGCATCTGCAATTTGCATATCAAGTTCCTACACAAATCTCACCTTAAATAGTGAATAAAAATAGAACCCACTTCAAGTTCATAGTACCAGGCAGAAGGTCAGCCTAGGAGTCGTTTCTTAATTTGGGCCAGTAATCAACACTAAATCCAAAGAGAAAATATAATTAAACGAGCAATGAAGTTTATCCTATAACAAACTGTAAAAGTTGGCAACTAAGTTAATGTCAATGGGGGCGTACTTATCCAATAGAGTCTCACCTTGAAAACGATATGAGTAGAGCCGGCCAAGTACGCTGCTGCAGCATCGGTAGGTCCTGATAAACCTGAGGTGCAATTTGCTATGTGCAGCGTTACAGTTTATAAACAATATAGCCTCCAATCAGCGTGAAGTACGCATTCACGCAAATACGGTCTCCTTTTGGTCCGCTTATATCAACCAATGATGTTCTCTGCCTAGCGCAGACTCAATGCAGCCAAACCCTTTGCGGTTCCCCATTAAGTCCACAAATGACGTGAGAACCGGAAACGGTTTGTACGCCAATCACATACACTGCTATCCGTATATCTCGTGTGCTAATATACCGGAAATAGTTTGCGAGCCAATAAGATTCAAGTGAATACAAGATTGGTCAGAATACCTGAAACTTTTCAAGAACTAAGTATCACGGCAACTTTTGGAATAATGTCCATTCCGTAAATAAATATGTTGAACCAAACGCCAAAGTATAATCGAACCTTATCAAATAGTCTAATTATGTCTACTTTATGTGAAGCCTCACGAAGTGCGCAGATTCTTAGTCGGATTACCGGAGACTCATCTAAAACTACACATGGCTTTTCCAGTGATATATATATTTTGAAAATAGTATGTAATACCAAAGTGTAAGCGAAACTGGTCATATAGTCCAAGTAGGTTCTCTAGCTATCAACCAGTAAAAAGTATAACTCGCAAATCCTTGAAGAATCAACCATGCCCAGCATTCAATCTAAAATACAATTCAATTAAAGACAATGAGGTCCTTTAGAAATAATTCATTATCAAAACAAACAGTACCCAAACTCCGATCCACTATGAACCTAATAAGTAGCATTAGCGACAAGTCAAAAAGATACTATTAATTAATTCTATCTTTCATACATACCAATTCCCAATATTTGTGTTGTGTGGTACTATAAAATGTACCCCTTGTTAACATATAGTTCGTTAGAAAACATCATAACTCTCCCTATTTGATATGTGTTGTCCATAAGAAAACCTCTTAACTCCAATAACATTCTTCATTTAATACCATTACAAGGGGGTGATATGATGAAGCCAAATACATCCATGACATCGAATATTACATTCAAACGTCACATCTGCCGTGTTCATAGTTCTTACTCAAAGAGTATTTGCTTAGTACCATTTGTTGGCTTTGAGACTCCATTTATAACATTCATATCAAAATTATTGAAAATTGATACCAACGACCATTACTCAATTCACCTACCCATCATGTCAAAGAAAATAATGCAGTTCAGTTTCACAATTTAAACTCACCATCGAGGACCTACACCTGCTGATCCATTTTGCTTCCTGTCTCCTTAACTTCAAAACCCAGTCCCCTCCTCTTTTGTTTAGACTGACCTTTTGAATACCATGAAATTTAATGTTAATCTGTATTGGATGGGCATCCTTTATATGTTGATAAAGGGGAGATCTGTCATCCAAATTCACAATGGAACGTTTATGCTCCTGAATTCTAATTGTTAGCATCTGTTTAGTACTGCCAATATATACTTTATTGCAGTAGCAAATAATAGCATAAACAACTCCAATACTATTGCAGTTGATGAACTCATTTATAATGAATCTCCGAGTGGTGTTAAATGAAAATTGTTTGGTTTTGTTTAATCCAATATCACAAACACTGCATGACCCACAGGTGCAGAAACTTCTGGGAGATTTTGACAGCCATATAGTACTTCTTTCAATTGTAGGTTCAAGGTAATTACAGGTCACCAACTGTTTAATGGTTGAGCTTCTTTTATAAACTATCTTAGGTTTGTCACCAATCAATGGTAACAAACCCGGAACCCCTTTTAATCAGTCCCAATTTTTACCTAAGGCTTTGTGTATTTGATCCTTTTGAGCACAAAAGGTAGTCACAAAGGCCAATTGATCCCTGTTGCTATCCCTTTGCTTTTGCTTTAAAGTGGATTTTCTTTCCACTCGCATGATCCTCGCCCTATCTTTTGAAAGGTCACAATGTCTATAACCTCTCCATTGAAGTCTAGCCTGTAATTCATCCAATTCTTTCTGAAAATCCACATCTTTACTACAGTTTCTTCGTATTCTGATCATCTCACCATAGGGAATACCCTTGGTGACCGAGATTGGATAAGCACTGTCCGCTCTGAGTATCGAATTTGTAGCAGTATCTTTTCTATGTAGTTTACTCATGATATTGCCACCTTCCAAAAATAATTCTATATCTAAAAAGCTAATTCTATTAGTACTGTGGTTCAAAGTTAAGGTGACATTGAAATTATTGTCATTTAAATAATCAAAATACTGTAGCAGATCAATTACAGTGCCCCTCCAGATGATCAAAATATCATCAATAAACCGAGTCCAGAATATAATGTAATCTGTCCATTGACTAGCCCCACGGCTCCAGGCATGCTCCCTCTTATACCAACCCATAAAAAGATTGGCATATGAGGGAGCAAACCTGGAACCCATTGCAGTGCCACGGGTCTGATGATACCATTCATTGTTATATAAAAAGAAGTTATTATCCAATATTAGTGAACTCATCTCAACTAACATGTTCAAGTGATCCCTTAAGCTGGCACTGCGACTACCCAAAAGTGAGTTAAGCCTCTTAAGCCTTGCTCTTTTTGAATACAGGTTTATAAACCCACTACATCAAGAGTGGCCAGAATTAGACCATCCTCCCATAGTACATCTTGAAGTTTGTTTAGTAAATCAGTGGTGTTTCTGATATAGGCCGGAAGATTTATCACTAGCGGTTTTAAAAATAAGTCAACAAATTCAGACATATGCTCAGTCAAGCTCCCGATACCTGAAATAATGGGTCGCCCAGGAGGCTTTGTTTTGGATTTATGAACTTTAGGTAGGATGTATATAAAAGGGTAGGTAGGATTAGTAACATTCAGATATCGATATTCTACCTCGTCAATCAAGCCCTCTTCTTTCCAACTATACAATTTCTCGGATATAACCTTAGAAGCATTGTCCATGGGATTCCCTGAGACTTTCGTGTAACATGTATTATCTTGTAATTGTTTAGAAATTTCACTACAATAAACTTGTCTCTTGAGGATGACAATGTTGCCGCCTTTATCGGCCTCTAAACAATTACAAGATAATAGATGTTATGGTCACTCATCTTAGTGGGGAGCACCTTAAACTGTGTACACGCCCCAAACAATTGAAAGGAAACTGCCATATAATCAAGTAAGGAGTGGCCATGTGTCCGGTGAAAGGTATAGGCTGCAGGAGAATCCTCGGGGAATCTACCATTTAAAAGTATGAGGTCAAGATTCTAAGATTTTGCAAAAGGGAAAGGCCACGTTTATCTGATTTTAACTGGGCCGGGAATACTGACTCTGGAATAGACCAAACCTCCTCCAGATCCAAATTGGAGAAAGACAGGATAGAGCTGTTACTTAACTTAGCTTTAAAGTCCCCTACCATCATTATACGTGAACCTTCTTCCATATTACCTAAGCTTTGCACGAAAGTGCAGATGGAGTCGACCAATGGGTTAGACACCTTCCCTGGGGGTATGTACACATTGACTAAAAACAAAAACATTACGTGCCCCAAGTTATCTTTTCTTATTTTTTGCTTTGCACAAATACGGCAATTTGAAGGGTGTATATATATCACAGGGTCCCATGCTATATCTCAGCTTAGCAAAATGGCTAGACCTCCACTTGCATGCCCCTTTACAGATTTTTTTGCTGTACTGTAGTACACATAAAAATTCTCTAGCTGGAACTCTTCACTTGCCCACGTCTCCTGGAAACAAATTATCTTGGGGTCTAAGTCTATTTAAGATTTAAGCTTGTAACTCACTTTTCCTAGCCCCGCCATATTCCACGATACAATGTTCCCCAATTGGCTACCCC
Organism: Lissotriton vulgaris; assembly: GCF_964263255.1. Lineage (NCBI taxonomy): Eukaryota > Metazoa > Chordata > Amphibia > Caudata > Salamandridae > Lissotriton > Lissotriton vulgaris. The sequence goes on along the minus strand of NC_141689.1, from coordinate 1,714,618,478 downwards.
CGCTCTACGGGCTTTGTATTAGATGTTTTTGCCCCATTCAAGGTACCTGCAACCCAGCTCCATTTTGACACCTCATCTTCTCCATCCACTCCAGGGGCCTCCTGAACCTCGGGAGCTGAAAACTTGATTTCTCTTACGCCCGTTTTCCTTCCTAATGTTATTTCCATGTCCTCAAATTTTGTGTGTGTATTTACACCCTCGTACTCAGTGAATCCCTTCCCTTGCGGCTGATAAGATGTTCCAAGGCTTTTGGTCGGGGTGCCATGAGGAACAGCACTTATAGGAACATCTATTCCTCTTTTCCTAAAGCCATCAACATTTGCTAAAACGAGTGCTGGCACTACCCCAGATGTAAAAGTGGCTTTAGTTATATGGGGTACGCACCTCCAATCTAAGTGTACCAGTTCAATATTTTTACTGGTAATTAGCCTTAGATCCTCTATTTTAGATATAGTTCTGAGGAGGGCACTTCTATTCAACATCATTGATTCAACATCGAAAAGAGGACTAAAGATTAACACCTTATTCGCTTGCCCGGTACCTATGTCAGTGTACCTAGTTATATTAATATCTTGCAGACCCCTAGGAAAATCACCTTTTAAATTGCCCCCTTTATTATTAACAACCGTAGTCATTCTCCAACTATCTCCCCCACCCTTACTTGATTCAGAATTCATTGAGGGCAAATCAGGCCCACAGGATTGATGTGCAGCACCTCTTGGTACTATATTCGGGACTATTATGGGGCTTTTTATATTGGACAGTTTAATTCCTGAACTCCAGCGACTGTTAGTAACCTAACTTGTCCCACTTTCATCCTTACCATCTTTGTTCAGAGTGGTATTCAACACACAAATTGGACTATTCGGCTGAAAAACATGTTCCTGCTCATGATATAGACTCTCATTCATTATGGGTTGCACCACAGATATTGTATTCTTTTCATCAAAGGGGGCTGTGTAACTGTTTCCTTTTTCACTTACAGGTTGGAACCGCAGTTTTCTCTGTTTACGTTTCGGGAATCGGTGGTTCTTCATCTTCTTCTTCCACCTACGGCCATTTTTGGCATTTCCTTTACTCACTAATGAGGCCTACCCCACAAGTACACTCTCTAAGATGTTAACTATTTTGTCGGGTTGCTGAAGTTTAAGTTCTTTTGACTTAATCTTATTAAAACTCGGGAAAACATGAATTTAGTTAAAAACTGTGGAAACCTTTATATTTACCTTTTCCCCTGGTGTAGGGACCTTTACACACTCATTAGGATTGACTTGAAACAAGATTAAAATTGAATTTCTTTCAGGGGAAGTACATTCAGGGCCCACAGACAGTTATTTTAGTTAGACGAAAAGTCTTCGCAAGACCAGGCACACTTTCTTTTTATCTGCCCCTCCTACACTGTACCACAGAGGCTATACTTAAAACCTTGCCTCAAAAAATTGAACTTTGCACAAATCAGACCCGCACTTTATTACCTTCAGCTGTTAAGTTGTGATTGCACTTTATTTGCATGCAGCTTTTTAAAACTAGCACTTAAATTTAGGAAAAGCATGGAGGGGTAACGGTGCTACTGATAGATATATTTTTAGCTAATAATAATTATTTATATTTTTATAGTATATTCTGCTTGTGACTTTCTTGTTCTATGTTGCTTTAAAAAAAAATCTTTTTGACTGTATGTGTTAATGTATGTTTAATGAAATATGCTTTTATGGTTGTTACTAGGAATAACCGAATAAAGTTATTTGACTTGACTTGACAGTTCTTTTAGTTCCCCCACCGCAGAGTCTATATCGATGTTGTGCATTACATTATGCGTTTGACATGCTTTACTGGGTGTTAGAGAAGCCCTTCTCGGAGACTATGGGGCTTGTCTAAGGTGTTTATGATCTAAAACCCCTGCCAATATAGGCGTGAGGACTTCCAGTATGTGATCAGAGTTTGAGGTACTTTTCTCCAGCAAAGACAAAATTGCGGAGAGGATTTTTTCCAATTTAAAAAAGAACTCCATAAACCCCCCTGACCAGGCATTCTCATTTGCAATCAATGAATTCAAGGAATTCCCTGCTCTTTTGTCACCTGCCACTGATATCTCTTCAACTGAGAGATCTTTCAAGTCGGCGGCCAAAGATAAATTAGTAGGTGTACTACTGTACATGATTCGCATATGTGTTTGAACTCCTATTCGTGACGGATATACTTCTATTTCCGGATGTAATTCTAGATCCAACCCCGCATTACCAGACTTTTCCAGCTGCTTCATCAGTTCAACATTCTTTTCTAATTGGATAGCAATGTCTGGTAAAGTGAAATCTTCTGTTTTCACCTGCCTATAGAAAACACTGGATTCTATCCGCCGTTCTATCTTAGGAGAGAAATCACATACTTTTATTGATAAACAGTACGGCACAGACCTCTGAGTTTCTCTTGCATTATCTCTTGCATTATCAAAGAGGGTTACCAGATCTGATAGTGGAGATAATAGGGTGACTTCCTTTTTTTCGACGTCCTGATCCTGAGGAACAACATCTACCTCGACCCTCGATAGGGCAATTTTCATTTCCATTTCCGAGGTATTACCCTCCCCTTCTGCTTGCCGCACATCTGTTCCTCTTTCTCTTAAAGGGGGTACTACATCACATTCACCCCCATTGTTCTAGTGCATAATTACAGTGGGGTAAAGCGCCTCTGGTCTTATAGATTGACTCCCCACCCTATTCCCTGCTATTACTTTGGTGACCATTGCTTCCTCATCTGAATTCCCTTTTTTTTCTTCTTCATTTTTAGCCCTATTCCGCTCTTAGAGCTTCTTCCACCTTTAGAAAACATTGACTTCACTGGTGGATAAGCCTTCAAGAGCGTAAGATGATCACCGTTTCTCTGTCGACAAATAGTTTTCTGTGGTTTAAGGAAACTTAAGGAGCTCTTGTCACTCAGATTACTACTTTCTGGAGTTACTGCTGATTTTGCTTTTAACTGTGAGTGCAGATGCCTAATTGACATTATCATTGCCTAAAAGAGTTGGACACCACTTCCCCTTGGTGTTCTTTCAGTTGTTGATGAAAAGAGGATGGAAGATGGTGACGGTGAATGGAATAGGATGGAAATGCAGCTGTGAATGAAGAGGGGATGGGGGATTGACTCTTCCTAAGATTCTCCCATGGAGTTGCCGGCCTGCCCAAATCAGATTAAAAAAACTTGAAAACCGGGCGGTCCCCACAGGCTTTGACTTCCATATTTCCGTGCACAGCAATCGTTGCTCAGCCCTCCTTATAAACTTCATATCACTTTATATCACTTCGCCCCTCACGCCACCTCGCCCGTGGCCTGGGTGATTCAGCAGCGGCTCATCAAGAATCGCACGGCGACCCCCGTCTGGCAACCGGGACTATGGTGGCCGTAGCAGTATCTACGAGTCGGTGGTAAAGTCGAAGGGAATGGCAGGGGCAGGGGCAAGATGTCAGGGCGTTAGGCTTCCCCCCCCTTCGCACCACAAAGACGTCTGTTTAGAGGCAAGCAGGTCCAGCTGTCTGTAGTCTACGGGGGCCTAGCAATGCTCCAACCGCTTTGCTGCCACTCACCACTTTTCTTCGTGGCTGGAAGCGCAGGTGCCTCCTCACTTGCCTGCTCGCCTCAGCTGCGACTGTTCTCCGCTTGATCTGGCGACTCTCCGCCGCTCTCCCCTGCTCTCCAACGTCTAAATCTATCGCTCAAACCAAGGATGTTGCAGTTAGTTAAATCACCAACGACCGGTTTGATATTTGGTGTTTAATGTTTGGTGTTAAATGTTTGATGTTTGTGGCTCCTGTCGCCTTTCCTTATTTAAATTTAAATTAAGCGGCTCCTGCTGCGTTCAACTCCTACAATGTTCGCCGCGTTCACCCCTCGCTCCGGGGGTGCTGATCCAAGTCAAAGCAACAAGCGACGATGGCAATGGTGGCTCCAGCCTCCACCACGTTTCACTGCCGAATTTGTGACGTTTTTCTTTTCTTTTATTAAACTAAGCGGCTCCTGCCGCATTCAGCTCCAGCCGCACTCGCCCCCTTGAGCGCCCAGTCCAGGTAACTGCCAGGTGGCTGCGGCGATAGCAATGGGGGCTCACAGAACACCTCCGGCTCCCACCGCGTTCTGGTGTTCTGGCGTTCTGGCGTTACTCCGCCTTGCGACCGTTTTGATCGCCTTGGAACCCGCTTTTTGGATCCTAAACATTGGCGGCTCCTGCTGCGTTCTCTTTCGGCGGCGTTCTCTCACACGGCTCACATGGCCTCTGACCTCTGGCCTCTGCGACTGCTAACGAGCTTCAGGTGCACTTTCCGGTCAACAGGAACACAATCAACAAGGCAACTTAAAGCCACCATGCATGGCTTTTCATGGCCTTGTAGATATGGACTCTATGTAGCTCAACCTCAGTGCAGCGCAAGTCACCGTCCCATGGGTGTGTGCCTGTGCCGATCACAGTGAATCTGGGGCCACTAACTCTGTGCAGCTCAAGCCATGGACCCTTGCATTTTGAACTTTGAACTTCTGATTGTCTGATCACTGTTGTAGTTGTTGCCAGCACCAACCACTCCCTGAGGTCTGGCTTACACTCAACCAATACCCATCCTGTACAGGCGTCACTGGAAATGTGACCCTGGCAATAGGGGCCTGGCGCAGGTACCTGTAGCCAGTCCCACAAACTAACTAAGTGTGTCTGTGTGGTCATTATGTATGCATGAGGGCCCCTGGGCCCTACCACATTAAATTTTATTGTGTACAGCAGGCGCATCCATGTCACCTCAGGCAGTGGGGTAGACCTGGGCCATGCAGCTGTGTCGTACCCTCCTGTGAGCGTAAGTGGAGTGGACTTGCGTACAACAGTCCAGCGCTAAGGGGTGTGGTAAATCAACCCCGGGCTCTGGCGTGGTTAAGTGTTGGACTTGCCAAGGAGGTAACTAATGCATGTGTCTCTGTTGTAATGTCGACGCCACCTGTCCCGCAATGTTGCAATATATTATTATTATTATTATTATGTTTCTTATATAGCGCCTGAATCGACCCCCGAAGGGGTATCTCCGCGCTTGCCTTGGGAACCCGTCCTGGCTTTTCCCTGTGAGATAGCCCCTACAGGGCATCCCCAAGGTGAAAGCCAGGCATCCCGCCGCGGGGGGGCCGTTGTGGAGATTAAGCAAGCTTAATGCCCAGAGTTGCAGAGTGTGAACCCATGATTAGGTCAGGCACCGAAGCGAGAATTATCAAATCCATGGATATTTGAGCTCAAGACCCTGCCGCGTCGGGAATTGAACCCTGGTCCCGGGTCTGATCTCTGCTTCAGGGTCTGCCTCCTCTAACCAGTGAGCCACACTTCTCCACACTTCACACTTCTCCCGGATTGCGGGCTTGGCTGAAGGGGTGAATAAGGGTGCGCAAGCCCCCTCGGGGTCCGGGATGATACATGCTAACTGTTGTGTGTGTCACTATTACCGCAGCATAAGCCAAAGGTTTACCATCAACCTCATGGCGAGTGCAGCCAGCCATGAACTTGTGGAGTGGTGTGGCTCACTGGTTAGAGGCGGCAGACCCGGAAGCAGAGAACAGCCCGGGACCAGGGTTCAATTCCCAACGCGGCAGGGTTGTGGACCAGGGTCAACAGACTCGATAATTCTCGCCTCGGTGCCTAATCTAACCAGGGATCACACTCTGCAACTCTGGGCATTAAGCTTGCCTCATCTCTACAACGGCCCCCCACAGACGCCGGGGATGCCTGGTTTCGCCTTGGAGATACCCAGAAGGGACAATCTCACAGGGAAAGCCAGGACGGGTTCCCCAGCGTTCTTCAGCGCCAGGACACCCTGAGATGGGGTAACAGTGCGCTTTACAAGTATCATCATTACATTTTTACATTACATGAACTTCACATCTGTGTCCACCCTATCCTTACCAAAGGCCTACACACATATGGCCGTCCACCTTCAGCGCACAGCATCACTGTGTTGTTGTCAGGCTTGTGGACATGCACAGACAGGCATGACAATGGTGTGCCTTAGTGGTGCAAGTGAAGCAACAGTGCTACGCTCACTAGTAAATAGGCCATGGGGGATGGAGGAGCAGCAATGAGGCTATGTAATACACATTGATGCCGCTTATTTGCTACAAGCAGTACATGTCAAACAGGAATCACTAAGTCACACATATCACACACCAATGAACCAGTGAGCCTGCCAACACATCAAGCATAAACAACTATTGACTCATGTCTCTCTGCACTGTCACAGGTGATCAAGGATATGCACTCTGGCTTGGATGGTGACACCCCTTCGAGCCCCGAACACACCCGCCCAGGGGCAGTACAATGTGGCACACAAACGCACCAGGGGCATCTTGGAAAACACAATTGGCGTGCTGAAGTCATGTTTCAAGTGCCTGGACATCACAGGTGGAAGGCTCCTGTACAGTGCAGACATTGTGTGCAAGATGATTGTTGCATGTTGTGTGTTGCACAACATATGTGTACGCATCAATGCCTCATAGATACAAGTGCCAGATGCACCGGACGATGTTGATGAAGATGAGGCAGGTGGACCACACCCCACTGCAGCTGCAGCAGGAGTAGTCCATAGGAACACCATCATTGAGAATTTCTTCACATGAGCATGTTACATTGTGACAATCCTTAGCAATCATGGGACAGTACTAAATGACCACAGGCACATCATGTGCACATACGTTCATTCCAGGACACATTCCCTGCATGCATGTTGCTCATCTATACAAGCACATCACTCAGACAAGTGTAAGTGCAACATGTAGTGGTACCAATTCCATAATTTGATAATAGATGGTGGGTGTGCCACCTTTGTACAGAGAGGCTGTTTAGGGTGTCATTATTCGTAATGCCATTTCTATGTGTCACAGATAGTATGGAATCCCGCTCTTCGGTGTTTCACATGTGTCCCACATCATTACATATAGGCTGTTATTTGTGACCTACAAGTGACAACAGGGTTTCTTTTGGGGTCAGATTTGTACCAACATGATGCAGGGATGCACCCTGTGACTCAAGTCCCATAACATTACCAACATGTATGAAGGGGGAGTCACTGCCTCTTCATTTGTCCATGGTTTCATACATGATTGATCATAGACTTGTCACGTCTGTGTGCAGGAGGATTGTCCCTCTGCAATGTGAATGGGAGATGGGGTTTCACAGTGTGTTCCATGTATGTTTACGCATTGCCGCAGTTTACATACAGACTGCATGTTGATCGTAAATTGTGACTGTTTGTGGGGAGATGCCGATTTGATGCGGGACAATGGACATTTGTGCGACGTTGTACTTGTATATTGTCATCTCAACGTTTTTTTCTCCGCTTTTATGGTGCATTTTCCTGCAGGACGCATGGGAATTGCAGGCTTGACACTGGTTATCGCTGATTTTTGTATCGGGGTTTGGGACATCGCTTCTTTTTTCACCTTCGTGTTTCGCATTTTTGTGGTGGCGCGTTGATATTAACGTTTTTATTTGATGCGTTATTGTGAGACTATCGCATGGTCCCGCCGTGTTGAGAATACCACGTTAACAGAGCGTTATTTTCCTGCGATGGTCTGCGATTTGAAAAGTTGCGTTAAGCTAATTTTGCGATAACTATCACACGTTCTTGAGAATATCCCGCAAAGTTTTCATAGCTTCTCAATTGAATGTGAACTCACTGGCCATTAAAGTGAGTTGACTGAAGAAAGAATGGTCAAGAACAGGGAAATTTGTTATACTGGTTCATAACACCTTTCCTGTTTTTTTTTCTTTTAGTGAACAAAGTTCATTTTATATATTTATTTTTTGCACGATTTTTCAAAATCATTTCAAGTGGCAGTAACACGTTTCCTATTGTCCTGTGACCATAATGCCAGAATATTATATAGAAAGAGCATATGAAATTCTGCATTTTCCATTTCTGTAATACATAAAAATTGCTCTTTTTCTTACCCAGCCCCGAGGATTTAAAAACAATAAATATCCAGTCATGCTTCACCTTTAATATTACCGCATTAGCTTGCTTTTAGGGACACCGTTGCAAATAGAGCGAATTGTCAGTGATGTAAGCGCTGGCAGAGCACACGGCCTTTTTGAAAGCTATGATTTTCGAGTCCCTTCATACTCTGATTTATATGTGGGACTGTCCTTTGAAAATGCAGTGATAAATCAGCGCTGTTTCCTGCTTTGTACTGTAAAAAGTGCCAAGGAACAGCATAACTCATGTAAATAGAATGTTATGCTAATGCCTGCACCTCTCATAGTTTAACTTTCAAACAAGGTTGTTATTCATATTATCCATTAGGACATATTTCAAACAAGCACTGTAATTAAGGTATATTACCATAGCATATTGCCTTTTGTTGATGACCTGTAGCCGTGGCATACATTCCGTAGCAGGCTTTTTTATACTAGAATACTTCTTTATCAGAATAATGAAAGTAAAGCACTCGTGTGCAGCGCACTCAACATATTTCATAATCGGCGTAAGAGATATGCACAGATGGTTTTTGTTTTAACAAATAAGCGTATTTTTTTCTTTCCTAATCATGAAATATTTGTATTTAATATGGTAGAAGCGTAACTAATTTCCGATGGCGTTAATTTTGGTATTTTATGTAGGCTGAACTGTTGGCTGAACATACTCTTAAAGGGGCAGCTATTGAGGTCATATATATGTCTGGGAAAATCTAGAATGCCTTTCGTTGGATATTGTTAGTGATACTTGATCGAGTAAACAGAACCAATTTAAATATTCAGTGGATACCTCCTCTTTTCAGGGTTTAGCACAGTAGTGTGTGAGGTACCGTCTTGACCCTAACTGCATCTGCAATGGAGAAGCAAGGGCCACATTTGAGCCGGTTGTTTCCGTGCTAGGTACAGGCTCTTAATTAATTGTCAACACCAGCACGTATGACAGTCTGCCACATGGTGGCGTTGTTTGTCTAATTTAGAGATAAGCACAGCAACAGTAGTTTATTAATTCATATACATTTAAAATTCCTTGTACCTGCCGCCCAAATCATTTTTATAGCTTTGCTGGCCTGAAATAGTCAGAATTGTCCTAACTTTAGGAGTGTGATCAATCAATCACTCAAACAGCATTTGTAAAGCGCAACACTGTCACCCCTAGGGGTAATTGAGCGCTGTGTCTCTGTCAAAGAGCCATGTCTTCAGTCTCTTTCTGATGTCGGCCAGTGAGGGGACTGCATGGAGCTGGAAAGGAAGGTCGTTCCAGGTCTTAGCAGTGTTGAAGGAGAAGGAGCAGCCCCCACTGTGGCTGCCAGAGGTCGGGTGTGTGTGAGAGCAAGTGAGGAAGACCATAGGTGTCCAGTGAGTAGATGGAAGATCAGTCAATGGTTGAGGTATGCAGGTCCTAGGTATTGGATGGCTTTGTAGGCTTACATGAGGATCTTGTACTGGCATCTTTTGTGGATAAGGAGCCAGTGAAGGTCTCTCAGGTGGGGTGCCACGTGAGTTCATTTGGGGAGGTCCATGATGAGTCTGGCTGCAGCGTTCTGTACAGTCTGGAGTCTTGTGAGGAACTGAGTAGAGATGCCGGAATAGAGAGTATTGTCATAGTAGAAGCGGCTGGTGATGAGGGCCTGAGTGACATTCTTTCTTGTGTTGGTTGGGATTAATCTGAAGATTTTGCGGAGCATGCAAAGTGTGTGGAAGCAGGCAAATCCAACTTTGCTGACTTGTAGTTTCATGGTCAGTTAGTTGTAGAGGATGATGCTGAAGTTGCGTGCAGGGTCAGTTGGTCTGGGCGTGAGCCACCAGCTGTGGACCCATGTGGCGGTGTTTTTCTAGAAGGTCAGTACTTCAGTTTTGTTGGAGTTGAGTTGGAGGCAGTTTTCTCTCATCCATTTTGCTATGTTTGTCATGGCATTACAGAAGTTGTTTTTGGCATTTGTGTGGTTCTTGGTGAGTAAGAGGATCAGTTGAGTGGCATCTGTGAGGAGATTATGTTGAGCCTATGGAATCTAATGATGTTTGCGGGGGGTCAAGTACAGGGTGGGGCTGAGGGATGATCCTTGTGGCATGGCTCATAGGAAGTCTTTGGATGCAGAGGTGAAGGGAGGCAGTCGGATGCTCTGTGTGCTTCCTGTAAAGAAGGAGGTGATCCACTTGAGAGCATCTTGCTACATGCCTATGTTGTGGAGTCTATTGATGAGGGTGTTGTGGGAGACTGCATCGAATACCACAGAGAGGTTGAGGAGGATCAGGGCCACAGTTCCTCCACAGCTGAGAAGTGTTCTGACATCGTTTCTGGAAGCAATCACCATCTTCTCAATGCGGTAGTTGGTATGGAATGGAATCCTGATTGATAGGTGTCCAGTGGGTGGTTTTGTTCCAGGAATTTGATGAACTGACGTTTGATGGATTTCTCAAGAACTTTGGCTGGGTGGGGGAGCGGGGAGATCAGATGAGAATTTTTGAGATCATTGGGGTCTACTGAGACTTTCCCTAGGAGAGGTCTGATGTCTGCATGTTTCCATCTCTCCAGGAGGGTTGCTGTGGAGATGGAGTTGTTTGAGATGCTGGTGAGTTGGGTTCTGATTGGGTTTATTGCTAGATTTTAGAGGTGGTGGGGTAGGGGTCGGTGAAGGCCCCGGAGTGGATGGAAGACATGATGGCTTAAGTGGTCAGGGCAGTGAGCGGTGACCAGGTGGTGATGGCTTGGCTGGTGTTTACTAGCTGGTTGAGGTCGTCCAGGTTAAGGGTGTCGGGCTGAATGTTGAAATTGTTGTAGATGTTGGTGATCTTGCTGAGAGGGTGTCGCAGAGTTCTTGGGATGGGTGAATGGTGCTCTCTAAGGTTATTTGTTTAGAGAATTCTTGACTATTTTGAAGAGTTCCTTTGTGTGGTCGGCTGCAGAGTTGATGTGGGTGGTGATGGCTGCTTTCTAGGCTTCTTTGATATGCTAGTGATAGTCACTGAGTTTTTTTTTTAACCCCACTCTCTCTGTGGCGTTCTTGGTGGCACGCTATTGTTTCTCCAGTTGATGGCAGTTGAGCTTTGTGGTCCTGAGTTCAGGGGTGTACCAGCTGGCCTGTTTGGAGCTCTTGTTGGATTTAGTAGGTTTTAGTCGAGTGACTCTGTCGGCGCTGTCAGTGATCCAGGACAGCCTGGCTAAGGTCTGTTGTGGCCTCGGGTTGAGAGGTGGTGGTGTACTGTGACCCCTGAGTTTATGTGACCTTGCTCCAGCATGGTATGAGAAGATCTGCCACCTGGTTATGGTGAAGTGTACAATGGTGTGGTCAGTCCTTGTGAGTTATGTGGTGTGGATGAATTTGAATATTCGCTGAAGGGGAAAATGAGGTTGAGTGTGTGTCCAGCTTTCTGCATGCGTTCTGGGATCAGTTGGGTGAGGCCGATGTTGTTCAGGCTCTCCAGGAGGGTGACGGAGTTGCCATCTTTGGGGTCATTGATGTATTGATGTGGAAGTTGAGGTCATGAGTAGGATTTTGTCTTGAGAGTCAAGTGCTAAGGGCTGCATTGAGGTTGGGAATGACATTGCAAAATGTTGCTCTGGGTCCTGGGGATCTGTAGGCCAGGGTGTGATAGTTAATAGTTGTGTTGGTACTGTCATTGGCAGGGCTGTCAGGGGCAATGGATGGTGCAAACTGCAGTGGAATCCTCACGAAGTCCCTGGGACTTATTTTTTTACAATTAGCCAGTGGGAGAGGCTGCTAAGAAGCTTGCCCTATAACTTTCAAAATGTTTTTACTGCATTTAGAACTCAGGGGAGACAACAGACGAGGCACTTGATGTAAGTAGTTTTAAGTAAACTGTCACAGAGAATGTGCAAAGCTGTTGTCACAGTTGAAAACTAAAATGACAGCTCAGCGTTGAAGTTCAAGAGTAGAACAAAAAAACAGCTCAATCTCAGACTCAAAATGTTTTGAAGGAAAATGTTGGGAGAGTTTGTGGTGGAACACTGCCAAAGATTGGCATGTTAATTTGTGAGAGAGTGACCTCTATCAATTTACCCAAAACAAATAAAAACAAGTACTGTTCTCAGAAAGTCTCTTCTAAACCCTTGGGAGCTCTGGTTAAAGATGCAGGAAAACCCAAGGCAAATGTGAAACAACAGGATACATGTTCATGAACAACTGTCTAAACTCACTTAAAGCCAGAACACAAAGAATGAGTGACTCAATAAAGAAGATCATGTCAACAATCTATTTGAAAACAGCACATATCCCTTGAGTCCACACCTTCTCCTGCCAGTGCTTGCACAGGACAACTACACCGGGCTTTCTTGTGATTCTTTGTGATTCATTACGATTATATGTTATATAAGAACTAATCGAATGCAAAAAAAATTTCCCTATGTAGTAGTGGCAAACTTCAACATCATTCTATAGAGGCATTTTTGAATAATATATTGTGCAATCGTATTGCGCTCTTGACCACCATGCTTGGTAGATTCGCGCAGTTGTTTAATGATTTCTTGCTGAATGATGGATAATGTACGAGCCTTGTAGTATTCAGGAAATCTAAAGAGGTATCCCGTGACTAAATGTGCGCCTTGACCGCCCTGTAATTCGGTAGGTCCGCGCATAGGACAACTACACTGGGCTTTCTTGTGATTCTTTGTGATTCATCACAATTATATGTTATATAAGAACTAATCGAAACTTTAACATCATTCCAGAGAGGCATTTTTGAATAATATATTGTGCAATCGTATTGCGCTCTTGACCACCATGCTTGGTAGGTTCGCGCAGTTGTTTTATGATTTTTTGCTGAATGATGGATGATGTACGAGCCTCGTAGTACTCAGGAAATCTAGAGAGGTATCCCGTGACTAAATGTGCGCCTTGACCGCCCTGTAATTCGGTAGGTCCGCGCAACCCATGTTTCTTCAACTGTATTTTTCTAACAGCAATTTTCTAATAATATTACACCATGTCCTTTAATCATTTTGAGGTAATGCTGGTTCCTTTCGGGTCACGAATAACAAAACCACCCATATGATATGTCTTCAGACCTCACGTAGCTGCATTTCAATTCACTATCACGGAAGTCTTTTTTCTCTACCGCGTTACGTGTTTCCAACAGCAACGTGAGTCTTTCTTCACGTTAGCTTTGTAAAACCATCTTGTTACCAGGGCAGCACTTCCTGGTTCTAGCCTGACGGAGTAAGACGCTGACTGTCAAGCTCTCCAAACCTGCATAATCCCTTTAGGGTGAGTGTTTCATAGGCGGTACCTGTGGGCGTTCGCTCACGCTCTTTCACCGCTTTTAACTTAGCCGTTAGCGTGTGCATCTCCTGACTCCGGTGCTTTGCATTTTCAGATATACAGAGTGACAATCTGACATCTATTATTCCACCCCGCAACGACGGAGGTGTTAACAAAGATCTACACGATCAATTCCTCTGATCAGCTCTTCAAACCCACATAATCCTTTCAGGGTGAGTGTTCGAAAAGCGGCACCTGTGGGCGTTTGCTAGCGCCCGTTTTACCGTTTTACTGCTATTTGATTTAGTCCCCAGCGTGTGCATCTCCTGACTCCGGTCTTTTACCGCTTGCATTTTCAGATAAACATGTAACAATCTGACTTCTATAATCTTACCCCGCAACGACGGAGGTGATAACTAAGATCAATTTCTTTTGATCCAACCATGCCTTAATGCAAGGGTAGGTTTCTAATAAAGTAATTTTTATAAGTATTGTTGGATGTTTTGTGGCGATCATAGTAATTGATTGGCGCCTTTATCGTTATTTCTATTTCTATCATGGTCCTCTAGATATGGACAACAACTGCTACATTTACGTTACAACAACGATAAGGACCACGTTTTTTCAGGCCGTTTTTTGATTTCTCACCAGGTAATTTCATGTAACCCATGGTTCTATCCTCAGTATAACCTTTTCCTCCTTTTTAGTTAGTCTAATTTAATTTAAATTTAGATACCTTGAACACAACGGGTCTTCCCGTTGCATAGTACCTTGGGACTCCTTAAGAGACCGGTTTTAATACTCGTGTTATACTTTTGTTTTGTCTAGGAAACAGCCCCCCTTACCTCCCTCCCTCCCTTCACGTCCTGACGAAGACCCGCGTAGTAAGGATCTACTGTCCTACAATTTCTGGGTCGAAACGTAGACTTTCTTCTACAATCTTGAACTCCTAAGGATAGCCTGATGTATACAGCTGAATAGGAGCTTCTATTTGAAATGTTTTTTTGATGCTTGCACACTGCTCTTTGACCCCTCGTATGGGGATCTATGACTTTTTGCGATGGTGATCTGTAGATTCATGCACATGAAAAACTTTGATTAGTGATGTATAAACTATCATAAAATGTGTACCCCTTCCCCAGCACTCTCCCCCTTTTCCCTGTGGGCGCATTGAACTTGTGTATATTGTGTATATATTTTCTATCAATTTTTTGATCATTGATTGACTTTAATGGTGCGGTGAAAATAAAAACACCAGGCACTCTGATTTATTCTTTTGGATTAATTTAGCTTAAACATTGTGATTTTCTTAAATCTTTTGTGTTTTGTCTGGGACCACTTCTATATATACCGCCTAATTACCCAGGTCCCACTGACTACATGGGTCCAACCCTATTATCTATAATATAGTGCTTGTTCAGCATCACCGGCTTGAAGATGTTACAACCATGTCCATAACTATACATGTTGCATCATAGAAAGCACCGTAGGACTGTGGTATTCACTGTTCAGATACTTTTGGAAGTTCTCCTCAGAATAGACCAGTCATGATTCATCAGATTGTTTTGGCCTGCATCATAGGTACTAGTGACCAGCAGAAAGGTGGAATGCTTTAAATGGGACCCACAATGGAAATTGTGTTTGTTGCACAGCATACCACATCTGTGGTGCAACTGAGGCATGCAACAAAAGTGATTATAAATCCTAAGGATGAAAACCCCAATATAACCTCCTAAAAACGTGATATTAGATGAATAAAGCATCTATTTGTTGTGTACCCATATTAAAAACTATCTCAGAGAAGAATGTTAACACCACACTCGTAAACAAAAGAACATAGCTCAAATATGGCACCGCACATTTTGAACATATCAAACATTTAATATTTACTATCAATTGCTTGGTATTACATTCATAAAACATTTTCTATTCTCTTGCGAGGCCTACAAAGTTCTCTTGATTGTTGACAATGTAGCTGCTCAGTATGTCTAATTCTTACTTCGTAACCATGACGAGGACCCATAAGCATTTTGACTTTTACTTGGCTTTAAATAAATATATATAATTTCATATATGTGTGATTTGTGATATAAAATGACAAACATCTCTATCTCCTCTTACTCATCCTATAGCCTACAACATCCCCAATGTTCCTTTATTATGGTGCTATCTCCTTAACACACAATAGCCAGATTCTATGTAAAAAATGACAGGCACCATGACCCATAACAATTTCATTCAAGGTGTATCCATAGTAGAACATGTATGAGCTGTATATGTGTCAAATGAAGCATATACTAATGTTTCTGTAGTTCTGTTTCTGCGATACTGTTTAGGCCAGGAAAACAAGAAATCTCAAAAGTCAGTGTGCGTTTTATCACTGCAGAAAGTTAGTCTTGCACTGAATGTTCTGAACTTGGGTCTCCTTTATGTTTGTTATGGCATTCGCCTTTTTTGAGCGCTATATCACTTTACAGTACTGAGCAATGCTTTAGGTGAGTCAGATGACCCTGCTAACGTTTCTTTCATTTGGTATTTGTTTTAAAGTAATTAGGTGGCAAGCATATTTTAAACAGTAACTTGCTCCGAGAAGAAACAGGCACATCACCTTCCATTCTATCATTTATCACAGTCCTTTAGAAAGTTAACACAAAGAGTAAACCAAGCAAGGCTGGTTAGTAATCACAATGGAAGGCACACGTTGCCATGGGAATGCAATTTCAAAGGCTGTCAATGCTGGAGGGAGAATATGATGTCTCATTCCACAAGCGTATGATATTTATTTATAATGGATTTAATAATTTTCTAACTGCAACAAGAAGAGGAACAGGAAAATGTTATAAGATATGCACGGCATATCACATGCTATCACCTCAATTAATGGAGCAGATGTACGAAGGATAGAAATTGCAAATCCTATTGTTAGCAATTGGGTTACTGTTTGGCAGAGGTATGAGCCTGGGTCAAGAAGCAACCACAATCCTTGTCAGGGTAAGAGGCAGGCAAACCCTAAATTAACCCTAAATTAACCTGTGCTCAGCCTCTGGTATCTTGGTACAGAGTAGTCAGCACCGCTTTGCAGAGTAGACTTACAGATTGCTGAGTCCAGGTGCACATGCAAGGTTCTTGGAAACCTGTCATGTCCCTGAGGTTTCACATCAGGAAGCCTGACAACTAGCAGTTGGACCACTCTGGGTTTTGTGTTTAAGTGATGCAGGTCCAGTCCTTCTCCCCCATGCAAGGCAGTCAGCAGGTAAACAGCAGGGCAGCAGTTCTAACAGGGCAGCAGTTCAGCAGAGTGGCAGTCCTTCATCAGCACAGCAGTCCTTCTTCCCGGCAGAGTATCCATGTACCCAGAAGTGTAGTGAAGAGGTGGTGTCTGAGGTCCAGAGCTTATACCCAGTAGTTGCTTTGAAGTGGGGGAGATTTCAAAGACAAGATGTTGAATTGCACAGAGACAGGGTGAAAATACCAATTGGCTAAGGCAAGAAAACACCAACTATCTAAAAGTGCCATTTACAGAATTAATATTTAAAATGTGACTGTACGATAAATTTGGATTCTAAATCGAGATTCCAGAGACACTAAACATGAACCAGTGATATGTTTCCATTTAGAAATACACTTATAAAATGTTATAAGACAATCCCAATATTATCCTATGGAACATATAGGCCTCAAGTAGTGGTCTGAACCTTGAAGTGAGTCACAATCAAGTATGGTCTCAGCTTCTTAATTGTCCAGGCAACAGCAAAGCTTTCTTTCTCAATAGCACTCCATCTCTGTTCCAGAGGAAGCTATCTCTTAGTGAATGAGCTACAGGTGGGTCTAGGCCCTCATCATTGAGCTGTGAAAGTCCTGCCCCTATGCTATGCTCTGAGGAATCTGTTTGTACTATAAATTCCCTGGAAAAGTCAGAATCAGTGAGCACAGGGGCTGTGCACATGGCCTGTTTTATGGGGTCAAAGGCTTTCTGTCAAGCCTCTGTCCAGGTCACCACCCTGGGCTGCGTCTTGGAAGTCAGCTCCGTCAAGGCGGCAACAAAGGTGCCATATATCTTGACAAACCTCATGTAACAAACTGTGAGAGCCAGGACATCCCTCACTTTAGTCTGAATCTGAGATGTTTGGGGCTACCAGGCCATGATGGTTCTCTCTTGGCCTGGAGGGGATGCACCTTATCCACTGCATCAAGGTGTCAAGGAAAACATTGTGGCCGTACCCGAGGAGCGTCTCGAAACTGGGTAGCGTAGGTTTACAGCATGGAGTGGGTAAACAGTCATAATATTGATTCCAAAATATAGAATGGACATAATATCGAAGTAAAAATATAGAATGGACAAAATATCGAATGGACACAATATAGTGGTTAAAAATATCGAATTTAAGGTAAGTAATATCGATTTTCAAAATATAGAAGTCAAAATATCGAAGTATACAATATAGGCATTAAATATATCGATTTTTTAATAATATCAATTTTTTTAAAGTGTTTTGTATGTTAGTATATGTGTGAAAGTTGTATATTAATTTTTGTAATGTATGTTTAATGTATTTTAAGTAATGAATTTTATGGTATTTAATTTTTGCGTAATTTAATTCTGTAGCGGGTTGTGGGATTTTAGGGGAATAGGGTGGGAAGTAATTTATTTATATTAAATTAAATATAAATTTTTGGCAATTATACATTTTTAATTACATTTTGCTTTTTAGTTCTGTAGCGGGTTGTGGGTTTACAGGGGAATAGGGTGGGAAGTAATTTAATTGTAATTAATTAAATATTTTTATTTATTTATTGGTATTCATTTTGAATTTATTGTTATTTTTTAATTGGTAATTAATTTTTATTAATTGCCAATTAATTTGTATTAATTGATTCATTGTTAATTATGTTAATTTTCTAAATTTATTTTCTGTAGCTGGTTGTGGGTTTATAGGGGAATAGGGTGGGAAGTAATTTAATTGTAATTAAGTAAATAATTTTTTTCATTCATTGGTATTGATTTTAAATTTATTGTTAATTAATTTTTAATTGGTAATTAATTTATATTAATTGGCAATTAATTTTTATTAATTGGCAATTATTTTGTATTAATTAAATATTTGATAATTATGATAATTGTATTAATGTATTTTCTGTAGTGGGATGTGGGTTTATAGGGGAAGAGGGTGGGAAGTAATGTAATTGTAATTAATTACATGTTAAAAATACTTTTTGTGTATTGATAATTAATTTACTGTTAATTTTTAATTGGTATTAATTTGTATTATTAATTCGTTTTTGTTATTGAAAATTAATTAGTTGTTAAATAATTATGAATCGGTTATTAATTTTTAATAACTAATATGTAGTTGTGTTTCTAATTAATTATTACATAATATTAAATTGGTTATTAATTTCAATTAATGTTTTATTGGGATTGATATTTAATTTATTTTTAATAATATATTAAATCATTACTTTCCCGACTGTTAAACTCACTGGAGTAGGAATAGTAATTTTCACCCTCACGCTATCCAACGCTTTCCCTACCGTTGCACTCTCTGGAGTGGGAATAGTATTTTTTACCCCTACGCTATCCAACGCTTTCACTACTGTTGCACTCTCTGGAGTGGGAATAGTAATTTTTACCCCTACGCTACCCAAAGCTTTCCCTACTGTTGCACTATCTGGAGCCGGAATAGTAATTTTCACACTCCCGCTATCCAATGCTTTCCCTACTGTTGCACTCTCTGGAGTGGGAATAGTAATTTTTACACCTACGCTATCCAATGCTTTCCCTACTGTTGTACTCTCTGGAGTGGAAATAGTAATTTTTACCCTTCGAATATCCAACGCTTTCCCTACTGTTGCACTCTCTGGAGTGGGAATAGTAATTTTTACCCCTACGCTATCCAACGCTTTCCCTACTGTTGCACTCTCTGGAGTGGGAATAGTATTTTTTACCCCTACGCTATCCAACGCTTTCCCTAATGTTGCACTCACTGGAGTGGGAATAGTATTTTTTACCCCTACGCTATCCAACGCTTTCCCTACTGTTGCACTCACTGGAGTGGTAATATTAAATGTTACCCTCCTGCTATCCTACGGTAAAATATTGTACATTTTTTATTAATAACTTAAATTAATTATATCTTAATTTTAAGGTTATTTGAGTATTTTTAAGAATGTTTTAGTTAATTATATTCATTTTTTCATTAATTTTAAATTACTTTTAAGACATTTAAAAAAATTCGATATTTTGACTGACTATATTTTTTACAGACTATATTTTGGATTCGATATTTTTGTACTTACCTGTTTGTAGATAGGAATTCGATATTTTGGCATTCTATATTTTGGTGACTATATTTTGGTAAGTCTATATTTTGTCATTCTATATTATGTCAGTGATCCCATGGAGTGATATTGTGAAACAGACTTAATGTTTAATGTGAGTGGATTTAGAGGGGTAACTCACTAATATTGCTGAGCTGCAGAGCTGCCGAGTACTGGACCAGCGTCGAGCTTAGGGCCCTCGCGGGTCCTTGCAGGTCTGTAAAGGCAGAGTCAACACTTTTCCTCAACATGGCAGAGCATCTGTGGGTGAGGGCAGCGCTGGAGCTGCTCAGAGGTCGACGTGCAGTGGGCAGGTTTCTCTTCCTGGGGAGAGGAGGAGGAGGAAGTAGGGATAGCAATACCGGATGCAAGGGAGACTGTAGTGACCAGGCTGAGCTGACTGAAAGCAGCTGGGATAACGTTGAGGTACGGTCACATATACCAAGGCTGATAGCACAGGACCTTCTCCAGGGAGAGAGTGCAGATACAATCGGTAAGAGAGGAAAGCATGTTAAAAACAGAAAAAGTGTGCAAAAAGAAGGGGTTGATGCAGCGCCCACAAAGGGTGTCTCAAGATACACACTTAGGATCGTAGGGAGGGGTAGTGATAGGTCAGGCACTGAGCGGATAAGCCCTATTTTTGAGTTTGAGGAAGAGGCAGTATTGAGGAAGGAGGAGGTTAAAAAAGAGAAGGGAGCAGATCTGGAAGCTTTATGAGATTATCAAAAAAGCCTAACCCTGAACATCAAATATAGGTTACTTCCTCGCTCAGGACATATTTCAAGGTAGTGCCTAAAACCCCCACTTTAAGGAGCTGCGTTCAGGTGGAGGTAAAGGGGAGCCAAGAAGAGTTCAGTAAAAATCAAGGTACAGTGGACAGAGTTATAAAATCACCAAATTTGGATGAGTGGTCCACATATTTAAGGTCAAATCCATATCTGTAGAAAATAAGAAGTATTGATGTACATAGGCAACGTTCATTTCTCTTTTCCCACTCCCCTCCCTGCACGCACCATGAATATTGTAAAGCATTGACTGCATCCCTCAGCCCGCAAAGGCCTGTACCCATGTGTACATGATAGCCATTTTAGGCACCTTGGCCTCTTGCCCACTCATTAGAATCACTGGCTTCCCTCCTGCGCGCATTTGAGCACCCCCCCCTCTCCCACTCTCACATACATAGACCATGAAACCCAGCACTCTGCGCGACCCTGCTATGAAAGGCAACTCTCCTGCTTGACCCAGGCACCCCCCCATTTCCCTCTTGAAGAGGCATCCTTCGCCTCAGCTGACATAGCCCCCCAGTTGTATCTGACTGCCCCTGTTCTCTCATATACAGGTCATAAGATCTCTCTCTCTCTCTCTCTCTCTCTCTCTCTCTCTGCGCGACTCTGGCCCTGCATGCACCCTGACCCCCCCCCCTCCTTCTCCTCATATGAGCAAGTCATAAACCCTCTTCTTTCGCAAAGCCCTGTCCTTGAGAATCACGGCCGCGCCTGACCAGCACCTCCTTCCCTTCCATGAATGCCCCTCTATTGACGAGCCCTCCCTCCGCGCTCGATTGTCCACGCAGGCATGAATACCACTCCTTTGATGACCCCTTCCCCCGAGTTCGGCTGACCACACATGTCCGAGGCCATCGCCTAAGCCAGGAGATACCATTTACTGCCCTTATTGTATGCCTAGCCACCCCACCCCCTGGGCCATGATCAGGCGCACACATCCTACGACACACTCAGCTGCACGATCGCCCTTCCCTCTTATCAGCAGGTCAAGGGTCCCCATTGTGAACGTATGTGGAGTAGGATCATCACGAGGATTATAGGAATGTTTTCCTTTTGCGACACACTGACCTGATTGTATCATCAAATGTTCTGCAAATGTATAAAAGCCAGAGTCTCACGCTCACTTGTTAGAGCACCTCCCGAAAGACACTGTGTTTCGTGTCCGAAATGACTGGCTCTCCTCATGAGAAATAAACTCCGTTCTTGATTCCTGCTCCCAGCGCCCGTCTCTTTATTTGGTAAATTATTCGGAATGGAAACTAAGAGGCGGTTTGCGCCAGCAGCCTGGGCATTGGTAGAATTATGGGCTCACCTTCAACAATTGGCGTCCCAACGCGGGGTCCATCAGTGACATAGGGTTCGGTAAGAGAGATCCAGACGAAGAAGTGAACGTCTAAAATGATCGGAGTATACCTGCCTTGAGAGGGCCCTAGCCCGGCTGCCGATCGACAGAACTTCACCAATTCTGAACGGACCTCTCTTGAGTGACCTATTGTCCTGACTGGAATCCCACAGGAATGCTACATGGAGTAAGAGAACGATCGGGCGCTGGAGGAGGGAGTCGAAGAACTGTCCGTATGGTCCGGTCCGGGTAAGATTAAGTAGGGTGTTTTTACGCCTGATTGGTAGGGTGGCTCTGTCCACCTGATTGATTGATTGTTTGTATTGAAAACCGGTATTTGTATACTGGCATTGTTGGTATTGGTTCATTTAGCTTTGAGGGCTACTTGACATATTGGTTCTCTTTTGAGAACGAGACATTCTCTGTTTGCAAACAGCGGCGAATAGGAACGTCGTCCCTCTTTGCAGATAGAGAAGGGTAGGTAATGCAGACTTTTTGTCCCCCGTTGTAATTCGTCATGCCTACTTTTCTCCCCACTGATTGTTTGAAGTCGATTAATAATCGATTGTTGCTTGAAGTCGATTATAATTGATTGTTGTTTGAAGTCGATTAATAATCGATTGTTGCTCTTTGAGATCTTCCCTGTCCACAAACAGAGACGAATAGGAATATTCTGTTCCCTTTATGGATAGCGAAGGGCAGGTAATGCAGACATTTGTCCCCGTTGTAATCCGTCATGCCTGTTTTTCTCCCCACTGATTGGTTGGTTGCCTGGACATTGTTGTTCCAGGAATTGTTTCGTTTGAGGTATTTTCTATTTGCAAACAACGTGAAATAGAAACACTCTGTCTAGTCTTTGCAAGTAGAAAAGGGTAGGTTATGCCCCTTTGTGAATTCGTCAGTCCTACCCACTCCCCACTGGTTGGTGATTGTGGGGTAGCTCGCATGGTCCGCCCAGGAGACTACTCTTATGGAGGACATATGCTCTCTACTCATGGGCCATTTAATAGAAATAGACCGACTGGTCCGTCCAGGAGGCTACCCTAGTAAGTGGAAGTACATCGCTCGGTCTGTCCAGGATGATACCCTAATGAAGGAATATATGTTCCCCTTTTGATCGATAATCTCGTTCCACCCCGGACCATTTATTGGAGGGGACTCGTCTGGTCCGTCCAGATGTACCCCCCCCTAGTGAAAAGGACACATAAAAATATGAAGTGATCACCGTTCCCTACTAACAGAAAGCTTTAGCTCGAAACACGCTAAGGAAGAGAAAGAAAAATAAAAAGAAATCAGGCTAAGTCAGTAACCCCCTGATGAGCTTTTGACTTCACCAAAAATAAGAAACATTAGAAGTAGTTCGTAATAAGAAATGTAAAATGGCGAAAAGATTCGATATCAGAACATAGCCACGAGGTAGCTAGGCTTCACTGCCTGTTCCTGTTCCCAACATGTCTGCCTCATTGCCCGCCCCGCCCAAATAACGGTCACATGAAATAGAAACAACTCAATAGGTACCTACCCCCGTTCCGGAAGCTCCCGAAGTGCAACAGGTCCGCGGTTACGCCCATCCGGAAGGCGAGGCCTGGAGGCACGAGGGACTCGCCTGGCCACGGTCAGGAGGAGATGACGTTGGGCAGGCGGTCCAAAGGATGACAAGGACCTCTCCGTCTTCTCCCTTCTGCCGCCCTGCAGGCCGCGGGGAGAGAGGGGGCTGTCTTGCCTCGGCCACCGACCACCCCTCTCTCTCACCCGATCCGGCTTTTGCCAAAGGCCGACGCCAAGGCGAGAACGGCGGCGAATCAAGTAGTCCCGCCACATTTCAAATTCGCCGCATGCCATCGCCTGCTGGTCCAGAGCCGAAGCCAAGGCAAGAACGGCGGCAAATCAAATAGTCCCGCCAGATGCCAAATTCGCCGCCTGCCTGCATAGGTGCAGGCAGTCCCGCCACATTCCACGCTCCCTGGAGAGTTGAAGGTAGTCCCGCCACATGTCGCCAAGGGAAGGGGGGGGGCTGTCTTGCCTCAGCCGCCGACCACCCCCCCCCCCATCATCAATGGCTGGCACGGCCAATGTCGAAAACGATGGAGCCGGGGAACGGCGCGGGGTCGCTGGAAGGGGGAGGTGCCGCGAACGACCCTCCCCCACCTCCCTTCAGGTGGAGGCTTCCAGCGACACCCCAACACTCTTCGCTTAAAGAGGGTCAACATCAAAAAGCGGTCTTCTGCCCAGGACGGGCACCTGCTCCATATCGCCTCTCCTCGACCTTGAAGATTCTATAAGAGCCGGGGGGCCCCCGACCCTCTGCATGGGTGCCCCCGCCCCCTTCGCTGGGAACCACGACACCGGTGCTACTCCTGCCGGCACCAGACTCGGATCGGAAATGGCTAAGATGCCGCCACGGCACAGGCTTGTTCAGTTCCGGAGGAACACCAGAATGACCCGGTAGGAAAATTGTTGCCGCCCTTCCCACTCTTTGACTCATGGTCCATATTGTTAGACTGTTAACCACATAGCACGAGACTTTTTGAACTGCCAACGGAAAGTTCTGAGCCAACCATGTGAGACCAGAGACACTCTTACTGTGCTGGAACTTGCCTGACCCCACCCAAAATGGCGCCGACACAAAATGAGATGTTTTTAATGAACTTTGGTTGCACCCTGATTGCGCAAGCTTTTTGCCCCGAGATATATATAACGTTTTGGATAATGAAAGTAGATATGAAGAATATTGAGCATGTGCTTGGACAATGAATTGACTTAGGGTGGGTACTGATTATGAGTTGGAAAATGAATTGGTGTAATTTAAGGTAATGAATGAACATTGGATGATGTATTTATGAATGTATTAAAGATGAATTACTGACATGCATCATGCTTGCTCTGTAGGGGAGTTTAATATGATTTTATTGCACTGCCGCACTTTATGCAATGAACTGCCACCAGCTTCGTTCTTCCCATGTACAGCTCCAATCTGCTCCGTGGCTAGCCCACCGAGTTGTAGGCCTGTATTTATGTGTCAACCCTCTTTATTAAAGGTATTTTGGAAACGAAAGCATCGTTGTAGCGGATTGCATTAATGAGTTTTGAATATATTACTACTATGAGCAACGAGAAAGTATGATGAAGGCTAAAGGTTAAAAAGGACCCGATATTTTGCAACCACACTATGTGTGACAGGCAGCCGGAAAGGTGCTTTAGAAGCCCTAAAAACGACACCACAGGAATACCACCTGACCGCCACCCTTGTACCCGATCAAAAGGGGTTACGACCAAGTAGCTCATGTCGCACAGATCGTCAATGATTATCTGTCTGACCTTTCTGGTCCATCTGGGCTTAAACGCCGTGATGGTAGGGAAATGCACTACGTGAAAATAGGTCGAGTATGTGGTAGGTAAAGCATTTCCGGATTACTGCACGTTGATGAGGTTTTTGAATGTTGCCCCCACCCCTTCTTTTTCCTCCCTTCTGCAGGTCACGTCGGAACACTGGCTGATGTATGGATGGACGACGACCGAACCGCCGATGAGAGGGGGAAAAGGGGAATGTGAGCATGGTCCTTAGGACAAATAAAAGTTTTTAAAAAAGACGTAGACTTAAACATGACTGTTCCTCCTTAGAACATAGCAACGGGAGGATGGACTGACATAGAGACTGGACAAGTACTGAATGACCAAAAAAAAAAAAAAACTGACTAGAAACGACGCGTTAAATAATGTAACTGGACGTTTTGACTAGGTAGGGAAAGGACAAAGAAAAATTGTACGGGTAAGGGTTGCCACGGCACCACCAGCCTAGGAAGTTAGAAATGTTGCCGATGTTCAAAATGCACTGCCCCCTTTCTCACACTCTTACAGATATAGCCAAGCTGTCCGACCGTTTTCCCGATCAATACTTGCCGTTGCCTCAGCCTGGAGAACTTCCCACCAAAGGAGGGAACAGAAAAATGGTTTAAGATCCAACCATGGGTAACTAGCACGACCAGGTTAATTTCCGATCAACCAACCGAGGTGTGAGTATTGGTAATTGGGAACGCTCGCAGGCGTGACAAACGAGAAGGAAAAGGGGGGGAGGCAGAAAGAGCTAAGCACGTAGATAAATAGGATAGTAAAAGATACGTAGGATATATATAAAAACAGATGTTGTAGACTAACAATTGTTTCCTGTCTTGTCGTGAATGTCTTGTATATGTGTAATACATGTGCCGTCTTCCCTGTCCGAGTTTGTGTGTGTGTAACGTACGAATATATGTCTCCCCTCTGTCTATATCTGCATGTTACCCGACCTTTGCTGTTCTGTGTTGTGAGCGCACTAAATGACCTATTTTCGTACACGTCTCTCTCTCTCTCCACCCTTTTTTTCTCTCTCTCTACATGTCATACGTGTACCGAATGGCTCGTTTAGATTGCGGACGACTCTCACTCTCTATGAGAGTCTCCCTATTTTCTCTCCCTCTTTTTGGTAAAATTGTGCCCCACCGGCACCAGTCTGATTTGATACATATTGAACACGAAGGTGTTCAGCGAAATTGACCGAAACTAAAATGACTGTATCTCGCCATGTTACTGCCTCTCCTTTCTGCAAAATGAATGAACTTGAATTGGCTGAGAAGGAAAGGACAGGTAAGACGGCTAAGGTCCCCCAATTTGGCCTTTTATAGGGGAACTATATGTCAATGGCATCCTAATTTTTGTTGTTAGAAACAAGCGCCAAGGTCCAGATTGACCCCCAATGCCCAGATTGCCCCACCCCTTTGCACCCAAGCACGAATGCCCGAAGCGTCCCCGCCCCACTTGATCGACCCCAGCTACTGTCCCCGATATATATATATGATGACCATGAGTAACTGCCGCCCCTCGAGAAAAACATGTTTGACTCTGTCTTTCAATGATTGCACCCCCGCTTTGTTTTAAAGAGTTAGCCAGCTCTAAAGGGAAATGTAAGACTGTTAAGGCTCGAATTAGAAGGACGAGTCTCTCCTGAATGTTGTCAATCTTGGGGTTTTTGTTGAAATGCGCAGGTGATAAGAGTCCGACCTCTGTCCATATATGTCATGAACGAACGCCGATTAGACTTGGTGCAAACGCAGTAGAAATACCCACCTACTTACTTCATGGTAATAGACTTCTGACTATGACCAATGAGCATAACGCCAGGTGCTAGGATTGCGAGTGGAATTCATATGTAAAAATGTCTTCTCCTGCCAGTTCTCTAAAACTTGTTTTTACCCATTTAAAGATACTCAATCACCGGAGGAGAAGGGCCGGATGTGACGCACAGCGTGGCTGCAGATCATGAGACACACGCGACCTCAACCAAAGGTGGAGCCGCAGGACAACAAGAAACGGGACGAGGCAGCACTCTCAAAGGCGGTAAAAGAAAGAATGAAGGGCTGTCCTGAAGCTCTCTGTCCGCCAACCCACGTGTGCCTGGAGCCTCCGTCCCTCTTTTCAAGCCCGATTGATGGGCCTGCCTGTTTGTTACCCATTGCTCCCTTGGTCCCTTTGGTGTGTCCCGGGAAAATCTGCCCCCACTCCGCCCTCTCACTCCCATCGACTAACGAAACCGCACACCCTCTTTTCCATGCGACTCTCTGCTGAAAGGAAGAACAGCATCTAGATGGAAATGGGGTTACACCACGGAAATATAGGTGCCAAGCTTAAGGCGCCACTCAAAGGATTGGTTAGGGAACAGGACTGTGGTCTAACAGCAGAGGACTGACCGCACCCTGCAACGCGTAAGGATAGAACCGAGCTGGACCTATAGCTCCATCGCCGGTGCTCAACAGCGCCAACGAAAGGACACGGACTAGAGCCTACCAGTGATGGCTCACTGATAAAAGACACTGTGACGAAGAGATCTTGCTTATTGAACTGAATTCCTCCTTTGACTACTTGGTCAAAATGTTCATTGGTCACATTTTTAAGTCAGAAACATTTATGCTATGTAGTGATTTGAAATGATAGGAACTCGACGAATGCCATCCCCTATGTGCTGCGTTCTGCCAAATACATCAACTGTCCATGATTATATGACATATGTTAGTATTGACAAATGCAAATTCTTCGATCGCACCTGTTTATATGTACCTTCATCGACTGCAAAAATGAACTTTGCTATGTAAAAAGGGGCGACTGTAGAAAATAAGAAGTATTGATGTACATAGGCAACGTTCATTTCTCTTTTCCCACTCCCCTCCCTGCACGCACCATGAATATTGTAAAGCATTGACTGCATCCCTCAGCCCGCAAAGGCCTGTACCCATGTGTACATGATAGCCATTTTAGGCACCTTGGCCTCTTGCCCACTCATTAGAATCACTGGCTTCCCTCCTGCGCGCATTTGAGCACCCCCCCCTCTCCCACTCTCACATACATAGACCATGAAACCCAGCACTCTGCGCGACCCTGCTATGAAAGGCAACTCTCCTGCTTGACCCAGGCACCCCCCCATTTCCCTCTTGAAGAGGCATCCTTCGCCTCAGCTGACATAGCCCCCCAGTTGTATCTGACTGCCCCTGTTCTCTCATATACAGGTCATAAGATCTCTCTCTCTCTCTCTCTCTCTCTCTCTCTCTCTCTCTGCGCGACTCTGGCCCTGCATGCACCCTGACCCCCCCCCTCCTTCTCCTCATATGAGCAAGTCATAAACCCTCTTCTTTCGCAAAGCCCTGTCCTTGAGAATCACGGCCGCGCCTGACCAGCACCTCCTTCCCTTTCATGAATGCCCCTCTATTGACGAGCCCTCCCTCCACGCTCGATTGTCCACGCAGGCATGAATACCACTCCTTTGATGACCCCTTCCCCCGAGTTCGGCTGACCACACATGTCCGAGGCCATCGCCTAAGCCAGGAGATACCATTTACTGCCCTTATTGTATGCCTAGCCACCCCACCCCCTGGGCCATGATCAGGCGCACACATCCTACGACACACTCAGCTGCACGATCGCCCTTCCCTCTTATCAGCAGGTCAAGGGTCCCCATTGTGAACGTATGTGGAGTAGGATCATCACGAGGATTATAGGAATGTTTTCCTTTTGCGACACACTGACCTGATTGTATCATCAAATGTTCTGCAAATGTATAAAAGCCAGAGTCTCACGCTCACTTGTTAGAGCACCTCCCGAAAGACACTGTGTTTCGTGTCCGAAATGACTGGCTCTCCTCATGAGAAATAAACTCCGTTCTTGATTCCTGCTCCCAGCGCCCGTCTCTTTATTTGGTAAATTATTCGGAATGGAAACTAAGAGGCGGTTTGCGCCAGCAGCCTGGGCATTGGTAGAATTATGGGCTCACCTTCAACATATCAAGCACAAGCCCCTGAAACGGAAGCTGCAGCTATGGCCATGGCTGACTCTCAAGTTGGGAAGAAGTTTCAAACTCCAGCATTGTGGCATCTAGTAACCCTGGTGATAGGATGGAGGGTGAAAAACTTAATTTGGAGAGGAGCCGGATACAGATTCAGAACAAGGAGAATAGTAAAATAGGAGTTGGTGACGAAGTGGGAGGCAGTTCAAGAAGAAGAATAGAGAATGGGGATCTTTCTATTAACACTCTTCTTACTTCTCTAAAGACAGACATAAAAAATAGATTTGAAATGTTACAAACTAATCAGAAAGAGATTAGGTTAGTCTGTGAAACCCTGGAGAAAAAAATAGAAGATCAGCTTTGGAGTTTGAAGTAAGGGATCTTAAAGTAGTAGTGAAGGCTTACATGATGGAAATTGAGAAGCTTAAAAAATAGGGAGCGAGAACAGCAGGAGAGAGTGGAAAGGCTGGAAAAATTTCAGAGAAGAAATAACTTGAAGATTTTGAGAATTCCAGAGGGCAAGGAGGGAGAAGATATAAAGACCTATATCGTTCAACTTATGAAAAAGGAACTCCAATTGGAGGAAACTGAAGTGGTGATAGTGGGGAAGATATTCAAAGGATACATAGAGATCCCTACCGACTTAACACAAATCGCACAAAGCCAAGGAGAATTTTATTACATTTTCTTACCTATACACTGAAGGAGAAGATCCTGGCCAAGACTTTGAGGAAGCAACCAATGGAAGTGGATGGAGTTAGGTAGGAAATCAGATCAGACCTATCCAGTGTATCAGCTAATAGACAGTGGGAGTTAGGATAAAGAATAGAGCCTTTAAAGAAATTAGGGGTGTCGGTTCAGTTGAGGTTTCCGGCCTTTTTGAAGGTGGCGCATAATAACAAAAAACATACATTACGTTTTGTGGAAGAGGTGGACAGGTTTATAGAGGAGCTCCAATTGAGGGTTTAACAATGTTACCCTTTGAACTCTGAAGTTATTGAGTTATCAATGTGTTAAGAAATGAATGTAAATTCTTTTCCAAGTTTACAAATTGTTTTTCAATGGTTTATGAGGCGCACTTACAGGCGGCACCTTTAGGACTTATGCCTAAGCATGGGCGAATTTTGCGAATCTGGTGTTCGCGAATTTGTGTATTTGCGAACTCGCAATCCGCAAAATCCGTGAATTCTCGCAAATTTGCGGATTTTTTTTTGTGTTTGCAAGGGTTTCTGCCAGTTCGCGAGGGTTTTGTACCAGTTCGCAATTGCGAACTTACTTGTCGGCTCGCAACGGTCGCGACTATGTTGTTTCTACATCTGGTTCATCATCACAGGTTCACAGCACCCTCTGTTTCACCACTGCCACCCTGTTTCACCCATACCACCCTCTGGTACATCAATGCCACCTTCTGGTTCATCACTGTAGATTATGGGGGGGGGGGAAGCAAGCACACCTGCCCTGCTTCAACTGACATAAATTAATTTGGGGTTGATTTATTAATGTGTCACTGTTTTAAAATTCCAGTCTGGCACCTGCTTCCTTATCTGTAATTTGCTTTCTGTTGCAGTGCAATTTTTTTTCCAGGACCTTTGTGGCCTACTTGTAGCGGATGTATGACGTTACAACGCATACTTTTACTCCGCATACCATTACAACGCCGTATTTACAACGCATACCGTTACAACGCATAGCGCTTTGAGGTGCTGGATAGTGGTAAGTATAATTTACTATTCTAACTCCAGTCCCCGTGGACCCTAGGGAAGGTGTTGGATAGTAAATTATACTTATTCCCTATCCTAGAGCGCCCCCCAGCGCAATGCGTTGTAATGGTATGCGTTGTAATGCCTGCGTTGTAGTGGTAGTGCGTTGTAAAAAATGCGTTGTAACAGGTGAATACCACTTGTAGCTATTCTATGAGCCTGCTGTGAGGGTCAGAGCAGGGTCATAGAATTGTTGCAACTAGCAACTGAACTCTGGAGGGGCCTCAGTCAGGAAGCACTACAGGGAATGGTTACTAATGATGAGTTTGAACTTTTGCACCTGCTGAGTGCTTTCAGTTTTGCAAAACTCGTTTTTCTGCAGAACAGCAACTGTAATGCCCCAAACAAACATAGGCAACTGAACTCTGGAGGGGCCCCTCAGGAAGTACTACAGGGAATGGTTACTAATGATGAGTGAACATTTGCACCTGCTGAGGGCTTTCAGTTTTGCAAAACTCGTTTTTCTGCAGACCAGCAACTGTAATGCCCCAAACAAACTTACTTGTGAAAGTGTATTTCTAATCCAAATGTGATCCAAAGAAAGTCAAAAGGCCTCAAATCCAAAAAAGTGCAGGCAAATGTCAACCTGAGGAGTTATTCTGATAAAAATCATCATTTTCAGAAGGTCTATGCTGCTTGCTAGTGGATTTCTTGGGCAGAATTGCAAATTTTGTAATTTTGCGAGTGAGAGATTGTTGCTGCGCGCCGCACCCACATGTTTGCAATTGCAAACTCTCGCGATGCGTCGCCAAACTCCCGCGGGATCCCGCAGCAAGATCCAAAATGGCTCAGCACTCGCAAAATATTGAAAAAAACAACTCGGCAAACGTTGAATGATGGTAAGTGAACGCCGCACGCCGCAATATTGTATCACCAAGAAAAAAAATCCGCTGCATGCGAATTTGCAGATTTTTGGTAAATTCGCAAGAGTTCGCGGATTGCGAATTTACTGAAAATCCGCAAAATCCGCAAGCGGAACTGATTTTCCGCCCATGCTTACTTATGCCATGGGACCTAGGGGAGGGTTTACCACGGGGGTGGGTGGAGGGTGCACAGGGTGGGGAGCATAGGAGAGAAAATGAATAAAAATCCTAAGAGGTCTCATTGGTGCATTACCAGTTTTCAAATTTTGATACAAAAGGGGATGGTTGAGAAAAGAATGAATTAGATAAAAATTCTATCATGGAATGTTAATGGGCTTCGGGTTAGAGAAAGACAGGAAAGGATACTGCAGTACTTGAGGGATTGCCCTGCTCAAATCATTATTCTTCAGGAGAAGCAATTAACGGCGGATGAGAGTAGAACGTTGTTAAAAGCCAAAAGATGGATTTCAGTGGTTGTTTATACAAGACAGTCAGCTGTTACAAAAGGAGTGGTAATTTTGGTTAAGCAGGGGCTGAATATCTCTGTAGAAGGTAGTGTCTCAGACATAGGGGGTAGATGGCTTGTGGTAAAAACAAAAATTTGTGGGCAGAATTACACGTTAGTGGGAGATTAAGGACCAAATCAAGAAGATACAGGGCCTTAAGAATAATTATTCTCTGAGCTTTTAAATTTTCCAGATTCAATTATTAGGGAAGGGGATTTTAATGCAGTGTTAGATTATGAACTGGACAGATCCTTGAGTAGTAGAGCAGCTGTCAATCCTAGAATGTCGGAATTTATACGACTATTGATGGTGCAAATGGGACTGTGTGACATATGGCAAAATAAAGCAGGGTTCCAGAAAGGATTTACATTCTACAATAAAAAATATAGACACCAAACACAAACTGATTATTTCTTAGTAGATGATAGGCTGAAAGATCAAGTCATAGATATTAAGCACAGAGGGCCCGATTCACAGAACTAACTTAAGACAAAATACTAAAGTTACTACTTTTGGTATTCACAGAATGCACTTACTACTTTTGGTATTCACAGAATGGATTTACGACTACTAACTTTACGTCTGCACTCGGGCCGGAAATTCTGGCCTGGAGGCGGGGCTTCCTGCATGGAGGTGGAGCTTGCAGCCCAGAGGCAGAGCTTCCGGCTTGGAGGCGGAGTTTTTGACCCAGAGGCAGAGCTTCGGCCTGGAGGCAGAGCTTGTGGCCCGGAGGCGGATCTTCAAGTTCAAGTTAGAAACACAATTAAAGAGGTAAGGTGCGAGGTATCAGGAGTTGTCTTTGAAGATAGTCAGGGTATTGGATCAGCCTTTTTTAAACACTTTGGGGAAGTGTATCGGGAAGATTTGGATGTTAAAGAGCCAGGTGCTGACCTGGTTAAATAGAGATCTAGCGAATCCCCTGACAGTTGAGGATAGGGAGAGGTTAAATGAGAAAATTAGAAGTAAGGAATTAGAAGAGGCCATAGGAGGAGGGAAGAAAGGAAAGGCGCCAGGACCAGCTGGACCCCCTCTTGGGGTCTACAGAGTATTGGCCAGTGTATTAAACCCCATTCTTGATGAACTATTTAAGGCAATACTTCTGACGGATGCAGCTATGCCAGAATCGTGGAAAGAAGCGTTTATATCTTTAATTCCAAAACCAGGGAAATGCCCAAAATTATGTGACTCTTATAGGCCCATATTTCTTTTAAATTGTCTGTACAAGCTTTTTGCAAAGGTAATGGCAGAAAGATTAAATAGGGTCATGCCACAACTGATACATGAGGATCAAAAGGGGTTCGTTAGAGGCATGACACTGATGGACTTAACGTACACACTCATAGGGTTGATTGATTTGGCTTCTGCTTATGAGCGTCCTTTGGCGGTCATGGCATTAGATGCTGCCAAAGCTTTTGACTGTGTGAACTGGGTCTATTTACAGGTGGTAGCTAAGTCCATCAACCTCAGTCAACATTTTTGTAAAGCATTGAGAGGAATCTATACTACAACAGAAGCTAGAATTTTGGTAAATGGGGCACTAACAAAAGATGCAAAGATTACAAGGGGCAATAAGCAAGGGTGTCCTTTAGCCCCACTCTTGTTCAGTTTGTCTATTGTACCGTTAACCAGGAAAATTAGGAGTAATACAGATATTTCACCTTCCAAATATAATGGTTGGAGCAGGAAGATAGGGCTATATGCTGATGATATCTTGATTTTTCCCGGTAGCTCACAAAGAACTTTGAGTGGTGTTTTAAATTTAACAACAGACTTCGGAAAAGCTTCAGGTTATGAAATTAACAAGGAGAAAATGGAGATTATGGCCTGGAACATAGAGACTGGGGAGGTGAAATGTAAGAAGGAAATGAAATATCTAGGGATTAAGAATACTCAGGACATTGCAAATATTACCAAACAGAATTTTGAAAAGTTTAAAAAAGAAGTACTGGCTGGATGGATGGTTGGTTGCATTTGCCGTTGACATTGTTCGACAGAGTTAATCTTGTAAAACTGATAATCCTTCCGAAGTTTACTTTTTTGTTTGATTCAATTCCTTTACCCTGTAAAAAGGAGTGGCTTCTCAAAATGTAAGTCAGATTAGCTCTTTCATATGGCCATCTAAAGGTCCAAGAAAAGCTTGGAATAAATTAAGAAGGGGGTTGGCTTAAGAGGGGCTTGCCCTACCAGATCTGCTATTTTATCCATGGGCATTTCTGTAACAAAATTCTAGAATGTCATTGAAGAGACCCACAAATTCTGATATTGGAAAAATGTTTGAGGCAATGGTGTAGAAAGAGAAGGGGCAGATTTTGGTTTCATGTATAAATTTTCAGAACCAAAATACTTAAAATAAGTTGAAGACTTTAAGGGGCATGGCCGAGACTTGGTACAAAATCAGGCGACTGAAAAACTGGAATATTTTAGTCAGCTCGCCCCCCTCTGGGAGGTGCCAGGTTCTCCGGAATGGACTAAGGATGGGATGGCACTTCCATTAACTGAGGCGGGGACATTAAGGTGGGAACAATTATTTAACGAAGGTCATCTGATTACTTGGGATTGGTGTATGCAGGTAGTGAGGCAAAGGCTCCCAAAATTGAAGTTTCTCCAGGTTCAGAGTTGGTATCGAGACCCGGACACAAAAATATGAGAATCAAATGAGTAAGAGGAGAAGCTGTTGTTGGGAATCATTCCCAAAAAAAAGAAATTGCGCTATGATATTGGCTGATGATAGAGATGTGAGATGGAGTTTTCACCTTGCCAGAGGATTACTGAGGAAGATGCTTGCCGGAGCCCAGCTTGGAAGACCACTGGCAAGTATCTATGTCTATGATCTATTAAATATTCAAACCTGCATACCTGAGGAAGAATCATCTTTTTACCATTCATAGGGCTTATTGGACCCCCCCAAAGATTGTCCAAGTTTGGGGCCCGAGGTGATGTGGCTTGCCCAAAATATGGTAGCAATGAAGGAGGACGATTTGCACATGTTTGTGGAAAGCCCAATGATTCAACCTTTTTGGCGGGCCATGAGTATAGTTTTGTCCAACTTGTTGAACCTGCAAATTAAGGTAAAAACCTTTTTAGTTATTTTTGATGCTTTGGAACCACAAATTATTGTCAATAAGAGCAATGCTAAGTTATTTTTTTATGTTATTCTTTTGGCGCTCAGAGAGATTTATAAATGGTGGGTGTCTTCGGTTCCCCCAAATCACGAAAACTGTCTATTTTCCATTAAAAGTGTGGCCAAGTTGAATATCGCAGATAAAGAGAAAAAGAGACATGAACTCTGGATGCCTTTTCTGCATTGGTGCAGGCAATGAGTAAGAACCTGAAATCCTATGACTAAGTCTCTGTCCACCTCGGCTGGCACCTTCTCCACTGGGAAATGAGGCATGGGAAGATTGAGTGTGTATTGAAAGTAAAGGAGAGGGATGTCACCATCCAAACGCGACAAGGGTGAATCCTTTCTCAAGCATTGAGACTTTAGATACACCAGGGTGGAAACGTTGACGGAAAGGTGTGAACAAGGCAACTGAGGATAAAAAAAAAGAAAAAAGGTGTCACACCACAGACTCCCGCCCTGTGTAGCACTTACTGGCTTTAAAAGCCAGGCCTGCATTCTGCAGGCCTGAAGTACATCCTGCAGATGAAAGAGGTGGTCCTTCCAGCTGCTACTGAAAACAGCTATGTCATCTTGGATAGACATCACTGAAGGCCTCCATGCCAGCCAAAACCCAGTTCACCAGCCTCTTGAAGGTGGCCGGGGCATTTTTCATTACAAAAGGCTTCACTTTAAACTGAAAGTGGCCCTCTGGGGTAGAAAAGACTGACCTCCTATTAGCCACTTTCGTTAGGGCAATCTGCCAAAACCATTAAGTCAAATTAAAGGTACTCAGGAACTTGGTAGCCCCAATCTTATCAATGAGCTCATCAGTCCTGGAAATGGGGTGAACATCAGTCTCTTGGTGACTGAGTTGGGCCCTCTTTAGTCCACAGAGAACACAAGTTCAGGGACGGAGCCCAGTGTGGCAGCGTTTGGTACCAGCACCACTAGTCTAGACCTGGGGCAAATGGAGTTCTCAAACACCCCTATCTCCAACATCTTAGAGACTTCCTACTTGATGCTGGTTTTCACTTTGTCGGACAGCCTGTATGTTTTGTTTTTGACAGGGGGGCCTGTCTTCGGTGTCAATGTCATGGGTTGCTGGACATGGCTTTCTTATGGGAACATCCAAAAACATTTACCTTTTTTTGTCCTCCTAGTCTTCACCTACTCTCTGTGTGTGACCCTTAAACTCGGGGCATGTTCACACTGTACTGCAGTGGAAAGGTTTGAGCACCATTCCTACACAGGTTAGAATTGGTGTGCTCGCGCGATTGGGTTACGTGCAGTGGCATCTGGCATCTACTTTGAGGGGGGCGCACGTGAGTGCAAATAAAATAGAACATTCAAAATTAACACTTATCAAGTCTTCCACAGTACCCTGATTGGAGGGAGCGGCTTGACTGGGCGCTCCACAGAGCTTTTGAGGCCTGAACTTGCTCTAACCCAGCTTGTTGGAAAATGAGGCAGCACCTGTGAGGCCTGCACAAATAACATGACTACATTTGTCCTTCACTGGGAACCAAACACCCAATTGTAGTGCCTGACTCTCAGAGGGTAGCGTTGCAGAGCAGTCTGAGACTTACTCAAGGGAGGTGGTGTGGGCTAGTAATCACCATTTGCAGGTGCACAAAAATAACACTCAATAATTGATTGTCCAGTCTGTACTTTGCTTTAAAAAGTAAGAGTACATTTATTAAACACACGCACTATTCAATACTATGCAACAATTTACAAATATACATAAGCTGTTGGAATTACTTTGGGACATTGCATAACATCTCCACCCCTCCCGCAGGGGGTGTGGGGTCTAGTACCACCACTCCCATGTAGGCACCTCATCTTGTCCCCAATGCATCCCAGTGGCATCCCCCCCCATTACCTCAACAAGTATTAAACAGGGATACACCTGCCTTGGTGACACATGACCCTGACCAAGCATCTCCTACTGACCTAATGTATACACCTCTACATCTTAAGGGCTAACAGTCTTCACCTAAGCGCAGCAGCAAGACTACATGTTTACGCACACTTTTGAATGATTGAACTCAGCATATT
Source organism: Lissotriton vulgaris (assembly GCF_964263255.1). Classification (NCBI taxonomy): domain Eukaryota; kingdom Metazoa; phylum Chordata; class Amphibia; order Caudata; family Salamandridae; genus Lissotriton; species Lissotriton vulgaris. Next base: position 1,714,581,231 of record NC_141689.1, on the reverse strand, counting down.
TGGATATCATTAAAAAGGCATTACAATTACAGCCCCTAAAGGCATCACAGATGATCACAGGATTAAGTTGTAAATACCGTCAGAACCCTAGCAGGAGTGTCTAGCCACTTAAATCCACTTTGCTTGCGACATCACCTTACACCAGTACTTCACATTGAACATCAGTCCCTCTAAAAGAAATACCATAAATAAATACATTTCTGTGCAATTACACCATTTCACCTCCAGGAGATGCCCTTCGCGAGACATCTCCAACTCAGCCCCTAAATCTTGATGTACTTCTCAATGACCCTCCAGCAGTAGAACTAAAGTTCCAGCCTAGGAGGTGATGCAATCTTCGCTGAGCGTTGAGGGGTTATTCCTGTTAAATCCTCAAGAAACTTAGGGTGGGACTTAGCTTTGTGCTGGGGGCGAGACTGTGCTTCTCCAGCAGCTCCCCCTGAACCTTTTCACACTCAAGGGTGACACTTCTCCTCTGGGGACCACCAAAACGCCAAAAACAATCCATTCCCCATGCCTTGCAAGGCATTATTGGGGCGCTTCAAGCTCCTGCTGCTTAATAATAGATGAGCGGCTCTCCCGCTGTGCCGGGGAGAGCTGCGCTGGCACTTTGCTGCTTTCTGGGGCCTCAGTGGGGGGGCCCAGTCCCTCCCAGACCCCCAGGTAAGGGTATGCAGCTCGGGGAGCCCACCTCCTGCCGCTCTGCGCTTTGGTCGGGGATGGGCTCCTCCTTCCTTGTCCGGGGCCCCGGTCCCACCCGGGACCTCTGAAGGTTCTCCACGTCGGAGGGCAGTCTTCACGGGGAGTGCAACGGTCCTCCACGGCTTGATCTTCTCTCCCGGGGGGCGTGGTGGTGCTCCCCATCCTCCTAAGGCTTCGGGGGGCCAGGGTGGGATCCTTGCACCCCTGTCAGGCATAATTTCAGGGGGAGCGGGATGGCTCTCCCGGCTTTATTCGGGTGGGGGCAGCCCCTGGGACCTGACCCACCCGGGGGCCTTTTCTGGACCTGCCGCGGAGCCTCACGTGCTTCGCTGTCAGGGGGCTACAGGTCAATGGTTGCTCACCTTCTGGGGGCCATATCTCGGCCCCTGTAGGTCCGATCGGCCCCATTTTTGCGTATTCTTGCTCCTGGCAGTGCCACCCAGCCACTGGGAGCACTCTCCTTCAACTTCTGGGTCTCCAAGAGGATGCATTCAGCAGGGAGCGGTCTGCACTGGTCCCTGCGCCAGGCTTTTGCCTCGCTCTCCTCCTGCGCCTCTCTTCTCCCTGCGCAGAGGCCCCTGCTTTAGCGCACCGGTCCTGGGGACATCTTCTGGCGCTGTTAGGGGCCTTGGTGACAGTCAAGGGGTCTCTCCTACTAACTGCCCTTGCCAGGCTCCAGCACCTTCCACCTCAGCAGACCACACCCCAGAGAGAGCTTCTCTTCCTGTGCAAGTACTTTTTAAAAGGTGAGTAGGGGGCTGGAAGAAAGTCTCTGTGGGTCCTATCAAACAGCGACACATAACTTCCCTGCCCCTGCTCCCTCCTTCTTGTCCAGCCTCTGGGTTTGTTCAAAATGGAGTCGTCCAGTGTCTCTGGTCACATTGCCTCTGAAACCCAACTCTTTCCTTCTTGGTGCAGCCTGGTGCCTGGCACCCAGTGACAGCTGCTAATGGATGAGCCTGTAGCCCCACCCATCTGCTTCTTTGTGGAGAGGAGGCCCTAGCTTGTGGAATAAAGGATATCAATCAATCCAGCTGAGGTCAACCCTCAGCCTGGGTCTGGTCATGGCTGGCTCAGAGAAATATGACAGTTCTGTATGACCCAAAAGCAGTACAAATATGACTTTGGACTCTGCAGAATACTTATTTTTACCTACTCTACAATGGACTTTAGTACGGGTCTGGAATCTGTAGGCCTTGCGGAAGTCATTTTAGCCATGGGCCCCTCATCCCCATAGGGTAATAATGAAGTGAAAACACAGAAAAACACACTGACTTTCCCTGTCATGTTCCTTCCCAGAGTATAAAGCCTATTACATGTCACCACCCAATTCTGCATAGGTCCTGCCACACCATTCTATGTGTACCTGCTCCTGGACTGCGCACGCTAGGAATCTCCCCTGCGCAGCCCTACACGTGAGCAGACGCACGTACACGTGTCTGCATGTAACCAGACCGGTGCCACATACTCCAGCTGCTTTTTTGCAAAAACAACAGGTGATGGACCGAATGAGGATCAATGTCACACATTCAACCCAGTCAAAAGATCTGGGTCCTAATCCATCGTTTTTTTGCACTCCACACCACCCTGGGTTAGACAATGGCGATATGCAAATCAGCTCTGACCCTGTGCCCCATGGGAACAGTCCAGTCCGAACTACAAAAGCCATGTCCTTCCCAGAACGGAATCAAGCATCCGAGGACCGGACCGGTTTCGAGGTAACACCTCTCATCAGCCCGGCTAGCTTGACTCCAGTGGTGTGGAGTGCCTGGGACCCACGTCTGGGCATCCCCAGTACACTTATAGCGGATTTGCAAAAACAACAGGTGATGGACCGAATGAGGATCAATGTCACACATTCAACCCAGTCAAAAGATCTGGGTCCTAATCCATCGTTTTTTTGCACTCCACACCACCCTGGGTTAGACAATGGCGATATGCAAATCAGCTCTGACCCTGTGCCCCATGGGAACAGTCCAGTCCGAACTACAAAAGCCATGTCCTTCCCAGAACGGAATCAAGCATCCGAGGACCGGACCGGTTTCGAGGTAACACCTCTCATCAGCCCGGCTAGCTTGACTCCAGTGGTGTGGAGTGCCTGGGACCCACGTCTGGGCATCCCCAGTACACTTATAGCGGATTTGCAAAAACAACAGGTGATGGACCGAATGAGGATCAATGTCACACATTCAACCCAGTCAAAAGATCTGGGTCCTAATCCATCGTTTTTTTGCACTCCACACCACCCTGGGTTAGACAATGGCGATATGCAAATCAGCTCTGACCCTGTGGCCCACGGGAACAGTCCAGTCCCAACTACAAAAGCCATGTCCTTCCCAGAACGGAATCAAGCATCCGAGGACCGGACCGGTTTCGAGGTAACACCTCTCATCAGCCCGGCTAGCTTGACTCCAGTGGTGTGGAGTGCCTGGGACCCACGTCTGGGCATCCCCAGTACACTTATAGCGGATTTGCAAAAACAACAGGTGATGGACCGAATGAGGATCAATGTCACACATTCAACCCAGTCAAAAGATCTGGGTCCTAATCCATCGTTTTTTTGCACTCCACACCACCCTGGGTTAGACAATGGCGATATGCAAATCAGCTCTGACCCTGTGCCCCATGGGAACAGTCCAGTCCGAACTACAAAAGCCATGTCCTTCCCAGAACGGAATCAAGCATCCGAGGACCGGACCGGTTTCGAGGTAACACCTCTCATCAGCCCGGCTAGCTTGACTCCAGTGGTGTGGAGTGCCTGGGACCCACGTCTGGGCATCCCCAGTACACTTATAGCGGATTTGCAAAAACAACAGGTGATGGACCGAATGAGGATCAATGTCACACATTCAACCCAGTCAAAAGATCTGGGTCCTAATCCATCGTTTTTTTGCACTCCACACCACCCTGGGTTAGACAATGGCGATATGCAAATCAGCTCTGACCCTGTGCCCCATGGGAACAGTCCAGTCCGAACTACAAAAGCCATGTCCTTCCCAGAACGGAATCAAGCATCCGAGGACCGGACCGGTTTCGAGGTAACACCTCTCATCAGCCCGGCTAGCTTGACTCCAGTGGTGTGGAGTGCCTGGGACCCACGTCTGGGCATCCCCAGTACACTTATAGCGGATTTGCAAAAACAACAGGTGATGGACCGAATGAGGATCAATGTCACACATTCAACCCAGTCAAAAGATCTGGGTCCTAATCCATCGTTTTTTTGCACTCCACACCACCCTGGGTTAGACAATGGCGATATGCAAATCAGCTCTGACCCTGTGCCCCATGGGAACAGTCCAGTCCGAACTACAAAAGCCATGTCCTTCCCAGAACGGAATCAAGCATCCGAGGACCGGACCGGTTTCGAGGTAACACCTCTCATCAGCCCGGCTAGCTTGACTCCAGTGGTGTGGAGTGCCTGGGACCCACGTCTGGGCATCCCCAGTACACTTATAGCGGATTTGCAAAAACAACAGGTGATGGACCGAATGAGGATCAATGTCACACATTCAACCCAGTCAAAAGATCTGGGTCCTAATCCATCGTTTTTTTGCACTCCACACCACCCTGGGTTAGACAATGGCGATATGCAAATCAGCTCTGACCCTGTGCCCCATGGGAACAGTCCAGTCCGAACTACAAAAGCCATGTCCTTCCCAGAACGGAATCAAGCATCCGAGGACCGGACCGGTTTCGAGGTAACACCTCTCATCAGCCCGGCTAGCTTGACTCCAGTGGTGTGGAGTGCCTGGGACCCACGTCTGGGCATCCCCAGTACACTTATAGCGGATTTGCAAAAACAACAGGTGATGGACCGAATGAGGATCAATGTCACACATTCAACCCAGTCAAAAGATCTGGGTCCTAATCCATCGTTTTTTTGCACTCCACACCACCCTGGGTTAGACAATGGCGATATGCAGCCGATGCGCTGCCGCCTGGACAAGCCAGGGGGACACCAGTAAAATCTCTATGCAGTCTCCTTCATTATGAGTTCACTGTGGGTGAGTCCCAGATTAGGAGGCTCCCCCACATTAAAAGCTCAACAATTAGGTGCTCAAAAAGCAAAAAATCCGGGTGGCCCCTAGTGTCAGAACCACCTTCTTACGCAGCTGTTTTAAGACAGTTGGATTAGAAGTGTTTAAAGTGCTCATATATGACCGACGCAAGAAGGCGGGCCAAAAAAAGACATGCACACTTTAAAAAGTGCACATACAGCCCACCCTCTTTCCTGTTGCTGTCCCTCAGCAGTCCCTGTTCCACCAGTCCTCTGTTGGGCATGGGGATAAAAAATAAAATGGAAATGAATTACCATTTTATTTTTCGTCTCTCTGGGGATTGGGGGGGGTAATTTAAGTAGGGTGATGCTCCTCTACTCCAATGGAGCAGCCGCCCTTGGTTAATTGTGTTAATCCGGAAGTGTCCAATGAAACCGTACACCATATACCCCGGGCGGATACAACATTGGTGAGTAGGGGTACATGACACTGATGATGCTTGCGGGAGTCACCTGCTCAAAATGTCTACTACTCAGGTTGGCGTCTCCACCAGGAGTCAAAACAGAGGGGTCCTACTCTACCACCAAAGTGGCCCTAGTGTACATCTTGAGGGGTGAAGATCAGGGGAGGTGAATAGCCAGGTTGGGGCCCAAGCATGACCGTAGCGTGAACAGGAGAGAGCCCCTAGGTGGCATCCCCTTACCTCAGTGGTCAGTTCCCCTCCATGGGACACCTCCCGAAGTTGCTGAGGCCCCTTTGCTGCATTAAGGCTGGGGACCTTCCACACTGGTGGTGATGTGGAAGTGCACACACAGCTCCTAGTAGGAGTAAAACGATTGTCCACTTGTCATGACAAACTAGCATCAAGGATTTGATGGGCCTGGGATAAGCTGTATAGTGCCAGTCAGCCAGAGCCGTTACACCTGTAATGTTTCTAGGCCCATGCCACCAGCCTGCAAGGAAGGGCTGGTGTGCATGTTGGCTCAATCACTCCTAACTGCAACATCTTAGAGAATTCCTTCTTGATGCTGGCCCTCCCTTTGTCAGGCAGCCTGTATGTTTTGCTTTGCTTAGCATGAATCCGAACTGCCATAGTCTGTTGATAGGGCATGGACACCATGGGTGTCCTGGAGATCCGGGCGGTTAACCTGCCACTGCAAGCAAGTGTGTGTGCTGGTTCTCGCATGGAGCCTTGATGCCCTGGGTCCTTTTCCTCTGTACTGTAGTGGGAAAGTGCATATAGCCTTCCAACACATGTTAGGAAGTGGGGCAGACATGAGGTTTGAAAACATAGAACAGACCTTGGTTTGGCCCCTTGGTGCAAACTTGCACCACTGGCGTGGTTTGCCTACATGTCTGACCTGCTATTGCACACCAGTGTGCACACCCACACAGAGTGTGTGTTTAAGCATGTGTTAAGACCTGCCACAGGATGTCTATGAGAGTGCCATTGTCTGCATACTTCGGCTTTCTTCTAAGGAACACAGTCCATCTGGATGGGGCCTTTCACCTCCACTCAGATGGAAGGTGAAGAGCTGGGGAAGCACCCATGGGTGTTCGCTGCACAGGTAATAAGGAAGACCCAAGAGCATTCCCCTACAGAGGAGAATTGCTCTTCCTTTAAGTGAGTACGGGGAAGGGGGTTGCCCATGTTTCAAGTTGCAATGATGAATTGCAGTGGCACAGCTTTTTGAGGTTTCCTATCAATGCATTCACTAGGCCAAATCCATTTCAATGGTAAGGGTGAACTTGGCATATCTTGCGTGGAAATTGCACGTATGGGAAGTGGACATTTCTAGGCATCAAATTCTTTGTGTCCCATGGTGATTGGCACCGTTCAACACCGGAGACAGCCATAAACCATTGGGCATGCAATTGCGATAGTTGACTTCTGCTATTTGCGGACTTGGTGGAATACATGGGGAGCAGGGATTGTGACACCTGACCTCTGGAGCCAGATCACATTCCCCATAAAGACAGAGTTCTGCATTCTACAGCCTCAGGGCAGACAGGATGGAGAATTTAAGGGACACATCTGTGGTTCAAGGAATCCCCGTCGAACCTTCCCCCAACTTCAAAGGCCCAATGGAGTATACCTACCTAGTACTACGCCACTGAGGGGAGCTAGGAAGGGAGAACTGGACTGTGTGGTATACCTTGCTAGAGGACTCTGTTGTGAATTTGGAGGATAACTGCCTGAATAGGGGCTTGCCTGGGCTGACTACATTCTGACATGTGGCACTCTGAAATGGTCTCCCAAGGACCAGTTGGCTGGTCTGTTCTCTCTGAGTTTTCAGGGACATCAAAGATCTACTACGAGGTGCCCCCACCATCCGCCGCGACATCTGGAGAGTGGTGCCCTTTAAGTGCCCACATTGCTCGCTGAAAGCTGGACAGCGTGGTTTGAGCTTGGAACTACAGAATTATGCCCGGGGATCTGAGTGCCTAGAAGGGAGCTGAAGACATAGCCCGTATCTATAGCAATGTGGTGCCTGTAGTGCAGGGACACAGCTACAAGTCTTGTTGCTGGTGTGTGGATTCACTGGTTGCGGGATTCATACTGGCCCACTTTGTTGATTGTACCACATTTCTCTTTTGCGCCATCCCAACTGTATGCTCATTGCATGTGGTGCCAGATTCACAGGTTCCAACCCTCGGAGGAGGGGGAAACACTCATTGCAGAGTCTCATTCTACCTTGTGAGACACTGCTGAACTTGCACCTGAGTGTATGTGTGTGTGACGGGAATCATCTGGTGCAACTGACATCAAGGTGCGCCAGACACAGTGTCTCATTTTCAGGGAGATATGTTATTGTAACTCTACTTCATTGAACCTGAAGTGTCTGGTGCACCTCATCTTGTTGCGTGTCTGATCCTGTGGCTGGATTGCCGGGCACCACTCGGATCAACATATACCGGACAGGCTGCCTCTTCAAGAGTAGATGCCCCCCTGTGTGTTGTTCTCCATTCACTGCGTGTTTCTCCACTAGTCCCATCATGGTGGATGAGGAAGGGGTGACAGTAATTGACACAGCTGGAGGGATGTTGCAGAGAAGGTTAACTGAGCAGGTGCCAGAAGACCCTGGTGGACCCCTGTTTGTAACAAACTGTTGCTCTTCTTCATGAACATCCTGAGTGGTGCAAATACCCCCTTTGCTTTTGCCTACCTCTTCTTTATGTTTACCGTCTATCCCCACCTGCTTTCCTGACACAAAGATGAGGTGTGATCTCAGCCATGAGCAGCCAGAGGGAGTGGCTTGGGAACTTATATCTGAGGTGTCTGGGACAGTGGGGGAGAATTGAAGGGTGATGGGAGACTTGAAGCCACAGGGTATGCAGCATATTACCTATTGATGGGATACTATATTTACAAGGTCCAGGGATCCCAGTTCCAGATAGAATTGCCCAATGTGGAATGAATAGTTTTGGAGGAGATTCACTCAAGGTATTGGACCTCTATGGCCTCAAAAATAGTGCCTGTAGGGCTTTTTTATTAGTTAATACTCCACCTTATTTTTAACTGTTGAAATAGTCACAAAAGAAGACTCAAGCATATTATCTATTGATGTGCCTGGTTTCAGTGGCATCAAATTAGGGTGTTAGTGTGTATGAGTGGGAAAGTGCTCATAAGGACCAAGCAGGTACCTGTCACATTGCGTAGCAGTGCAAAGTGAGGGTGCGGGAGTGAGTATCTGTGACCACCTGTGCTTCATGACACTGGTTGGCAGTGTTGGTTTATACATAGTTTTCTTGCCAAAAGCACTTTCCCTGTCAACAAAAGGTTTATCCATGTGGCCGCATCCTGCAGCACTACTAAACATGTTATAATTCTGTGTATGCACATAATATTGATATTGCTGTAACCCAGGGTGCACCCACTAGCTGTGTGAAATTGCACCATTAGGATTTTGAGGATGGGCTGGGGGGCTGAGAACGTGTTTCACTACATAAAGGTGCTGTGTGGCATTAAGATTAGGACTTTTCCCATATGTGTATTGTATTGAGATCTGTTCAACACAAATTGGGCCTAGTACTGCTAGTAATATTGCAAAATGTGGTTTATTTCCATATCTCCATGATATTCATGTGATACTGTTTAATGTGAGTATTGAATATAAAGGACATTTCTCGATGTCAAGTGTCAAGTGTGAAGTCTCTCATTTGTGTTGTGCAACTGTCCTGGAGGTCCCTGGGCTCTACTGGCTCCATCACACACACATTCTGCTCATGCTGGAATTCCACAGGAGTAGCCATCTAGTCATACCACTGTTTCATTACCTCCTGCTTTACCACCAAGTACTTCGAAGCCTTCTGCCAGAACTTGGCCATCTGGAGGGTTAGCATGTAGCTAAAAACATCCAGGGGAGGCTTCTTGGGAACATGCTCCCACCCCTCCTTAATCAGGCTGAAAGGTCCCCTCACAGGGTGACCATACAGAAGCTCAAAGGGGCTAAATCCAACCCTCTTCTGTGGTACCTCCCTGTAAGCCAAGAGCAGACATCATAAGACGACGTCCTACTACCACCCCATAGTCTCAGGTGGGCCATATTCATGCTCTTCAGGGTCCTGTTGAGTTTCTCAACAAGCCCATTTGTGTGCAGATGGTATGGTATAGGAACATTGTAAGTAACTCCACTCTCCTTCCATATGGACTGCATATATGCAGACATAAAGTTGGTACTTCTGTTAGACACCACTTCCTTGGGGAAACTCATTCTGATAAACATCACTTTCACGGCCCAAGCCACAGCAAGCACAGTTGCAGTCCTAAGAGGTATGGCCTCTGGGTACCTTGTTGCATTGACCACCAAGACCAGGACGGACATTTTGCCAGAAGCTGTCTTGAGGTCCAGAGGATTTGTAGTGCCAATTCCCTCCCTTTTAAAGTGGGTGCCAATGACAGGTAATGGAATCAGGGGAGCTTTCAGATTTTACCCTTTCTTTCCTCTTTCCTGGAAGTTTAAGCAAGTACTGCAGAATGTTTGTGAGGAAATGTTCATCCGGGGCCAGTAAAAGTGGCGAACAAGCCTGGCAAGAGTCTTTTCCTGCCACAGATGTTCTGTCAGGGGCATTTCATGAGCCAGCCCCAGTAGCATGACTCTGTAGCATTGGGGAACTATCAGTGTCCGTGTTGCCCCATACACAGGTGCATTAGGCTCACAATACATGAGGTCATTCTCCCAATAAATGTGGTGATCTCTAGAGGCATCACCAGCTGCCTGGGCTTTGATATGTTGCCTCATGCTCTCCAGGGTTGGGAACTCCTTCTGTGCCTTACAAAACTCTTCCCTGGTTGGTCCCCCTTCTGCGTGCCATCCAGCAAGTTCAGGTAGGTCACCATATTACTGTATGGCACTTCTCAAACACAAGTCCTATCCTCACAGCTAACCACCAATGTTAGAAATTCGGTTACTTGTTGACTGAGTTAAGAGGCCTGGTCAAGCAGCAACCACGATCCTAGACAAGAATAGGCAGGTAAACCCTAAATTAAACTGTGTTCATCCTCTAGTATCTTGGCACAGACCAGTCGGAATAAACTTATAGGCAATGGGTAAAGTATTTGTGCAACAATTCAAACAGTAAGAACAGTGAAAACATCATACAAAAAGATTCCGTACTAGGTTTAGAAAAGTAGAGTATCTTTTCATAAATAAACACAACCAAAATTACAAACATCCAATCAGGGAAACAAGAGACATTAAATTTTTAGAGATTAGGGCAAAATAGCGCCAACAAGTGCAAAGAGCCAACAAGTGATAGCTAGTTGTGCCGAACAGGGACAACGTCACAAGTTCAGGCCAACAGCAATGAGTGTTGGCCGGCTTCAGGGACAAGGTTAGTCCTGCTGAACAAAGTACCCTAAATCCTAGTTCTGGAGCATTGCATAGGGGGCCTTTTTTATAAGGTAGCTTTAAGCCAGAAAAAGTGGTATAATGCTTCTTTGTAAATATGGAAAAGGGCATATCACCATTAGAACGATGTTCTGGTGGATCCCCTTGTAAATATCATATGCCCAAAGGAGTCTTTCTTAAGCGGAGTGTACACCTTAGGCTGATGCATCATTGTAAATGTAAGAGGGGGTATTTGACACCAGGATCATTCCAGGTTTTTCTTAGTCCTCTGTGTTATTTGTGCAGCACCTGCAACTGAAAATCTTGAGAACCATAACCTAAGGGGCTGTAGGCACTGAGAGCACAATGAGGGACAGATACTAGCCAGTTTGTCAGACAAAACAGGAGAGGGAAGATCGTATGAGACACAAATTAGGAGACCCTTTTTTAGTATTTTTTCTGTGTATTGCATGAGGAATCCCTCAATCAAAGTTAAAGGCAACAACATTATCTTGTAAGGTTGGATGCATTTGGCAGGTCTGTACTCGCTTCCTTTAGCAAACACATTACTCCTGAGCCACACGGTTAATTTGTACAGTGATAGGGGACACAGTCATAGGTATCTTGCCTAGAGTCTAGTGTGGATGACAATGTCACTATAAGCACAGCAGACCTCAGATTACTACTTTTATGTTCCACAGGGTGTTATGCCTCGTGTGTGTGTTATGTGTGCTCTTAGTTGCATAAACCATCTTATTTGTGCACCGAACCATAAAAGATTACATTTATTACGAGCAAATCTGTGTTAAAATGTGGTGAACATATAATTCTGAAACATAACTCTTACAACAGAAGTGATCCACTTTCATATCTGCTGATCATTTTCTTCTCTTAGCAGCCTTATCTGCATTCTTCCATTGGTGTGTAGGACAGAATTGGGTTGTTGCCATCGGAGTCACCATCTTGTAGCACAATGAGGTGGCCATTTATTGGTGCAATGTCATGCATACTTGCCCAAGTAGCTATAATCTTTAAAGAGATCTCAATGTTGTAGTGCACAACACCACCACTCTCAGAAGGACAAATGTGTGTTTTATGAGAAACCATGTTCTTTTGTGCACATTGTAGTATCCCAACTCACATGGCGTGGCAGGATTATTTTAAGAAGCAAGTAAACAAGGACAACGGCCATATGCACTTTTACTTGCAACATTTTAATATTAGGATATAACCCATGTATGTAAATACATATGAATGTTTTACATAACGGTCTGTGACTTCACTCACCAAGCCATCAATAAATCTTTATTCGGCTTAACCAGCCATAAAAGAGTACAAAAAGGGCATTCAGTGTATCAACAATAGAAACATCGATTTCCAGACTAGAACAAATGACCATACAATAACATTACATACTTCACTAAAAGTCATTCACTGGGTCAAAGGTGATGGCTTCAAATGTCAACATACAATAATTAAACAGACACTTAAAAACATCACAAAGGGAAACTATGAGCCAAGTCAATTCCTAAGTTAAGGTGCTTTTCTAGTGGCCTTTATGGCAGCTGAATAGACCTCCAAAAATGTCCAAGTTGATTAAATTCCATAACCTTCAAAAGTGCATATTACTTAAAATCCAATAAAAACAAGCTAGTATCAATTCATAACACAATTAGGATTTACAAAAACATTATCCCAGTATATAAACAGTTCTGAACAATATGTTAAAAACAATTCATGAAATACCCGGGACATGCAACTCTTTGAATACGGTACTTACGGTGAGACAACTTAGGAAATTCTTACTTATAACATTTTCTAATGGCCAAAGATACTTTTATATAATTGGCTACTGCAATACAAATATCAAGGCTAGCCAGTGAGTGGAAGACTTTAAAATCATCAACATATGTACAAGGGTAAATGTTCTTTAACAGTGCGAATACAAATTTACTCCTTGCCGTTATATATAAAATGCAGAATAAGATAACTTGCAAAGTGCTTTGGCTTGTATGATTATCACATGGAAAGGTGAGAGATCATTCGCCCACCACTCTGGTGTGGAAACGCCAGCAGAAAATGCACAGTACCTAACCGAAATCTAGTTAAGTAAAATCTAATCTGCAGATTTGTGGTGAATGTTAAACAATATTGCAGTGATGCAGGGGACACGTGCATGGGACCAACATCATCTTGGTGAGGATAACACATGTTTCCCCTTGAATGTAACGCCTCTTTGATAATGACTTTGGCGTTCGGTGGGATGCTTTCAGGACAATCATAGAAATGCCCCAATCCAATTTTTATAATATTTATCTTTCACTAAACAAAGGCATGGTATTTTTAGGGAGTCGGACAAGTTTTGACAATCTTTTATTATTTCTTGTGAGAACGTTAGTTCTTCAGATAACCAAAATTTCACCCGTAGGGGTAGATGGCACAAGATATACGATCCTCTATATGTTCAATTCAAATTAGTCATGACATAGGCTGTTAGGGGCACTATTAGGCATCATCTTAAGCCTTTTAGTGAATTTATTTTCCACTATGTGTAGCTGGTGGCTATTGTGTTGCCCCCACACCCCTGTGTCATATGTTGAAATCAAAAGGCATTTGACTTTCTAAATGGTTATTATTTCCCTAACAGGCTTATGGCCTAATTTCCAAGCAAAGTGAAATAGCCCATCAACAGCCCTAGTTGTATGGTGGGCTCATGTTGTCACAAGTGGGCACCAACTTAGCTTATTGTTAAATAAATTCCCCAGCTACATAAAAATCTCAACCTTTTCTATTCTCTTGTACTGTGCTAAGTAAATCTTACTTTTTGTATTCTTTGGGCCGCATGCCATAATATATGATTTAATAAAATGTATTTTAAGAGCAAGTGAAGACATAAAATCAATAAAAGTATCCTGGGAATTCTGAAGGTCATTTCATGTCATGGCCACTAGCACCATGTCGTCAGCATTAGATAGCAAGGGGACAGATTTGCTGCCAATTTTGGGAAAATAAACTTTCTACTTAATAGGGAAGCCTCCAGGTGGTTTGTATATATTAAAAACAGAAAAAGGGCTAGGATGCACCCTTGACAGACACCCTCTGTTGAAGCTATTTGCTCAGTTTTTCCCCTTGAGTGCTGTCTCTTCTGTAGACTGAAGTATTAAAATGTAGCCTACGGATCAGAGACACCAGTACTTGTTCCACACCCAAACTTTCCAGCATATCCCCTAGTTTCTCCGGGTTAACAGTGCAAAAGGCACTAGACAAATCAATGAAGGCCAGGTGAATCGAGCCCTTCTTGGCCTTCACCTATGTGTTGATAATTAAGGACCAATTAAGGCATTGCTCGGTCGTGCCATGCCCCTTCCTGAAACCATATCACATATTGGAAATCACTCCTGTGGTGATTGTCAGGTCTCCAAACGGGTGACGAGAACTCAACCCAATACCTTAGCTGTGCCATCAATAGGCGAAATTGGCCTGTAACAAGCCAGGTCACTTCTATTACCCTTTTTAAAAACGGGGACCACTACGATTTTGATTTGATTTGATTTAAAATTTATAGAGCACACAAATACCCTAAGGCGTCTTGGGACTGAGTCAGATGCACTGAGTCTAGGGCTGCCCGAGATGGTATTCAAGCTATGCTGAGAAGAGCCAGGTTTTTACGGCCTTTCGGAATAGTATCAGTGAAGGGCCATTTATTATTGATGGGGTAGCTGGTTCCAGGTCTTAGCTGTATTCAGCATAAAACTTCTCCCCCCCCATCTCAATTGCTTGAATCTGGGAGTCTTAATCAGATTTGCATCGCTTGATCTGAGTTTGCTTGTCGATTCATACTGTTCCAAGTTAGTTTTTAGAAATTGGGAACCTATCCTCTGAAAAGCCTTGTACGCCAGGCAAGCTGACTTGAACCTTACCCCTTTCTCCATTGTGAGCCAGTGGAGACTTCTTAGTCTGTGGGCCACCGGCTCGGACCTAGGGATGTCCAGAACTGGCCTGGCTGCAACATTTTGAAGACGCTGAAGTTTTAACAGCAGTTGATTTTGTTGCCCAGCATACAGAGCATTCCCGTAGTCCAACCTGGAAAAAGCCAGCATGGTTACCAAAGTGTTACCGGTTTCTACAGGAATAAACGGCAAGAGCTTTTTTATCAACTTCAGGATATACCATACCGAGGAGGAGAGTTTGTTAATCTGGGCTTGAAATATTAATTTGGTATCAAATACAAAGCCCAAATTCCTAACTTTGTCCACCGGTGATGGGCATTTGTCCAAGCTGTCAGGCCACCATTTGTGTGACCAAATGCTGGGCTCCGCCCCCAGTTGCATGACCTCAGTTTTATCACTGTTTAATTTTAGACAGTTTAGTGGCATTCAGCTGTTGACTTGTTCCATGTAGTTACTAAACCTGTCCACTGTTTTAGAGATTGACACCACTATTTGGGTGTCATCGGCATAGGAAACAGGGAGAAACCCACAGTTTCTGATGATAGCTGCTAATGGGGCAACATGTATAATAAAGAGGGTGGGGCTCAGAGAGGATCCCTGTGGCAACCCCCAAGGAGACATAAAAGATTTAGATGTATAGTCCCCTAGTTTGACTGTAGAGGTTCTCTCCCCCAAGAACGATGAATGTAAAGCAAGTGCTGAGTCATGCACTCCCATTTCTGCTAGCCGGTTCAGGAGGATATCAGGATTAACGGTGTTGAAGTCTACCGATAGATCTAAAAGAATCAAGGCAGCCTTCCCACCTGCATCCAATACACTCCTGAGCTTCCCTGCTGCCATGATCAGTGCAGTCTCAGTCCCGTGTTCCTCCCTGAACCCATACTGTGATTGATCTAAGGCATGGGTAGACCTGAGTAACACAGCCAGCTGTATATTCGAAAAGCTTTTCCAGCACTTTTGCCGGAAAGGGTATTCTTGAGATCGGCCTATAGTTCGCCGGGTCTAGCGGATCCACATTGGGCTTTTTCAGCAGCGGCAGAACAGATGCAGTTTTCCAAGCATCTGGGAAACAGCTTGCCTGTATTATCTTTGCAAAGAGCAACTGAGTAGCTCTGGGAACAGATGTTGGACCTTAGGTGGACAAGGGTCTGTAAGGCCTCCTGACTTTGGTGTCAATATTATTTGGCTTATCTGTTCTAATGATGGGGTAGCAAACCGAAACCCTGGGTTCCCGGATTCTGTGTGCCTGCAATGGTTGGGGTGTACCTTCGCTTGTGACAAATTAGAATTGTTGGTGGTAGTAACGGATTCATATACTAATTGCACTCTGTCAACGAAAAATTTACCCAGCATGTTACATATTCCAGTGCTACCTTCTATTTGTTTGCTTGAGGCGAGATTTGTCAATTTCTTAACTGTGGCGAACAGTTCTTTGCTAGAATTTTTACCTCATTTATTTTCTTTGTAAAATAGGCAGATTTTTCTTCCACTACAATTTTTTACAAGTTGCCAAGGTCCTACAGTAGGTTTCTTTAGCCTCTACCTCATAGTTGACCCTCCATTTCCTTTCACCCCTCCTACATGTCTGCTTTTGTAACCTCAGCCTCTACAAGAACCAAGGTTCAGAAATATTTTTCCTCCTCGAGTTTGTCTTTTTTGTGGGGGCAGCAATTAAGACTGTGGATTTAATTGAGGTGTTTACTTCATCGGTGGCTGTATTACTATCAGAGCCTAGTTCCGGTATGGTTGTAGAGAGTTGCTCTTGTAATTTGGGTATGTCAATTTTTGCCCAATCCTGGTAGATAGAGTGCCTTGCCTGGGTAGCCCTTGTTGTTTTTACTTGTTCTATCGTTCTATGACTTTGTGGTCCGACGATGGGGCCGAAATTATTTCACCAATTTTAATATTAGTATTGGAGGAGAAAATCTAATCTAATGTATGACTGGCTATATGTGTATCCTGCTGGACCATTTGTGTCAGGGAGCAGCTGGCCATGTCTTTTTCTAGGTATAGATTAAAGTCCGCCAGTATAGTATAATCGGCCCCTCTTATACTGGACTCTAGAAAAGGGCCGAGTAGTTATGTCAGGGGGGTTTTCGCCTTTGGCGGTCTATAAGCAGATGGCCTTCAAAGGTGTAATTTTTTGTAATGGCAATCTTGAATGATAAGTTCTCGCATTCTGGGCTGCTACCTGTAGCCGAGCCCCTAGCCTGCAGGTCTTCTTTGCAGATGATGGCGAGCCCTCCCCCTCGTTTTCCTTTCCTGTCTGCCCGAATTCTAGTATAACCCCCATGGAGAGCCAGTGCCAGATCTGCATCTGAGGTTTTGTCTGCCCGTCTCTGTAATATACAGTAGGTGTAAGGTAAGTCGTGAGTTTCAATTAGGTTAGCTACTTCCGTATTGTGTTTCACTAAAGAACGTGCATTGAGTAAGGCTGTTTTGAGCACTTTATTTGCCTTCTTACTGGCGTGCGGGCAGTGCTGAGTTAATGTTTCACTCAGTGTGTAGTTAAAGGGAAGTTGACAACTCGAGCGGTGTTTCATTTCAGACAGCGGGTTTAGTATAGGGCAGTGAGGATTGGTCCTAAGTTTAAGTATTTTGTTGCTACTACAACCTATCCTAATTGGATTTACCTTTGGGATGGGGTTCTGGCCCTTGGCCCGGCCCAGGCACGAACGTGCGCTGACGGGCTTGCCTTTGGCGCGCCAGCGGCACGCCCGCTGAGCGCGTCCGCTCTCTCATTGGTTAATGTAGGCTGTGAGGTGTGGGCAACTAGCCCGCTCACCACCGGAAACGGCTCCCTCCCGGAAGTGAGTGCTGACAGCTCCTTCCACACCCTCCGTACAAGCAGCACTTGCTGTGACGGACGGGGGTGCACTGGCGTGAGAGCAGCAAGCAGTCTCAGGTACGAGTAGCAGCAATTTTAAAGCAGGCTAAAATGCAATAGTGCGCAAATTCAATTACCAGCAAAGTTTTAAAAAAGTTCAATTTTCAGCAAAGTTTAAAAAAAGTTACAAATATGTCAAACATATTGGTGTCAGAGCTACGGCAGTCCTAGACAATCAGTCTCAGCGTCCGCTCTCTCACCACTTTATGTAGGCTGTGAGGCGTCGGGCAACTAGCCCGCTCACCACCGGAAACGGCTCCCTCCCAGAAGTGAGGGCTGACAGAGCCCTCCACACCCTCCGTACAAGCGGCTCTTGCCGTGTACTGTTGCCTCCTTCCAGGAGATGGGCATTGGGCCGGTAATTACTGCGTTAAATACAGTTGTCAACAGGGGTGCGCACACGTTTGGGTTATTTTTTAAAAAGGTCAAGGGGACCTCACCGAGGCCTGGTGCTTTCAGACGGGACCCCTGGGCTAAAGCCTCCTCAATCTCAGTTACTGTATTAGATAGACTGAGTTGGTTAGCTGCAAATAAATCTACGGGCAAATATCTTATGTATTCCTCAATCCTTTTGTTTTGGGGGTTAAAGATACCAGTAAAGTGGGCTACCCAAGCGTCACCCAGGATCAATGAATGCATCTGCTTAGCTTCTTCAGTAATTAATGGGTGATTTCCCAGATTTTTTTGTATCTCTTAGGGCTTCTGCTCTCTAGATCTTCCCATGCATGATATGCACAGTTTCAGCGCACCTGCATGGTGAGCCAAACCAGAGAACCAGCGTGGCCTGTGAGCCATTCAGAGACTTGCTGCTGTGAAGAAGAGGGGAATCGCCCACAGTGCCACCTAGTGGTTGCCTGAGTGCACCACACTTTACTGTGCACAAGGCAAGAGGCAGCCCGGGAAGGGGATAAGGTCTGGAGCCAATACATGCACGAGAATGAGAAGATCTGCATTACCATCCCAAGGAAGTAGGTCCCTACCCCTACTCCTCAGCATCTTCTCGCAACTGACCGGTCTGAGCCCAGAGGGACCAGCGAAGTCGGTGCAGCGCCAACTAGCTGCCTGCTAACCACACCAGCACCCTCTGCATGCTGCGAGGTGGCTAGAGAGAGAGGCCTGTAGACGTGGAGTGCTGGGAAAGTACACTACCGGCCTGATTCTGCCCACATACGCCAACCAGACAGAAACTTAGGCCACACAGGTCATGCTATCACCTGAGACAAACCCCAGAGCTGCCACTGACTGAACAAGCAACCCAGAGCCCAGCTGCACACAAGGTAGGGGAATCATAAGCCAGCCAGCCAGTAAACCCCCAAAGACACAAAGGGCATTGCAAGCCGCACAGCCCCCGGCTGCCATATACCGACACTGCAATCAACAGTACACAACTGCATGCCTGTAGGAGCGATCAATGACTATTGTACAAGGTGTCAGTGAGAGGCATCAGCCCATCAAGGTTTGCTTGTATACAAACAAGTGCCCCAAGAGAACGTGTGCATACGCAAGCATGAAGAACGTGCAATTAACCGTCTCATTACGTAGAAGGAAGCGCCAAGCAAAATCCATCAGCAATTTGACAGCCAAAATAATCCCACAGTGCAAAGCACCTGCCATACCCAGTATAACCAACTCCACACAAAGGAAGGGCCACTGCCTATCACCTCTGCAAGGTATGGCAAGAGAGTGACAAAACCCGAGGCGAGGTGCAGCGCATCACCCAAAGTAGCTTCCCTCTGTCCAAAAGGAAAGCCAAAAAAAGACTGATGCAGAGAGTGCACCCCCAGTGGCTGCCCAATGCCACAGCGATTGAGAAGAGAGCGCTACACTCCCCTGGTGGTGAACGACTGCCACCACAAGGAGGAAGAGCAGACATGCCAGGAGACAGAACAAGGTGCCCTAGAAAAGGAGAAGCATGCGCAGGCTGAGGTGCGTGACATAGACGGTGAGCAGTCAAAATATCGAAATTTTAATATCGACCTACACTAAACTCGAGTTTTTAGTATTGGAGGGACAGAATATCAAAGTGAAGAATATAGTTCACAAGAATATCGACTGCAAGGTAAGAAATATCGATTTATTTAATATCGAAGATAATGATATTGTTAGCAAAAATATTGTTGTAAATATTCTCGATTTTTTCCAGTCTTATGTATTTAGTATGTATTTTATATGTATGTTTAATTATTTTTAACACTTTGGCTGCTAAGGCAATTCCAAGCCTGTGCTGGAAATTGCTATTCTCCTTTTTTTATGACGAGCTCAGCTCGTCATCAGCACAGCTCCACTGTGCCTCATGACGAGCTGAGCTCGTCATGAGCAGGGAAGGGGTTAAATATATATATTAAATGTTTAGAAAACAGTAATTTAAATTTTTCTTTTGCGTTTTAGTATTTGAGTGGGTTGTAGGATTAGAGGGGAATAGGGTGGGGTGTAATTTAATAATAATTAATTAATTAATATGTATTTATTTATTTTTTATTGATTGTTATTTTATTGTTCATTAATTATTAATTGGTAATTTTTTTAAATAATTTGTTAATGTGTAATTATAACAATTATAATTAATGTATATACATTTTAGTTTTTGTTATTGTTAATTAATTTATTGTAAATTAATTAATTGGTAATTATATTTTATTAGTTGATTAATTGTGTTATTTTTTTATTGTGTAGCAGGTTGTGGGTGTATAGGGGAAAAGGGTTGAAAGTAATTTAAAAATAATTAATCAATGAATATGTTTTTATTTATTGTTATTGATTATTAATTTATTGTCAATGAATTATTAATTGGTAATTACTTTTTATTAGTTGGTTACTTTTAAGTTATATTAATTATAATTAATTGATAATTTCTTTTTTGTTATTGTTAATTACATTATTGTTAATTAATTTGTATTAATAGATTAATCGATAATTACATTAATTGTGTTTTATGTGTAGCGTGTTGTGTGTTTATAGGAGAATAGGGTGGGAAGTAATTTAATGTTATTTGAGTAAATATTAATTTAATTTATTAGGTATTTATTAATAATTGTTTTGTTAAATAATTGTTAATATGTTATTTATTTTATAAAAAATATTTAATTGATTAGTATGTTAATTTAACTCCTACACTATCCAATACTTTTGCTACTGTTGCACTCACTGAAGTGGGAATAGACATTTTTACCCCTCCGCTATCCAACACTTTCCCTACTGTTGCACTCACTGGAGTGGGAATAGTCATTTTTACCGCTACTCTATCCAAAACTTTCCCTACTGTTGCACTCACTTGAGTGGGAATAGTAATGTTTACCCCTACGCTATCCAAAATGTCCCTACTGTTGCACTCACTGGAGTGGAAATAGTAAATGTAACCCCTATGCTCTCCAACGCTTTCCTTACTGTTGCACTCACTGGAGTGGGAATAGTAATTGTTACCCCTAAGCTATCCAGCACGTTTCCCTACTGTTGCACTCTCTGGAGTGGGAATAGTAATTGTTACCCCTAAGCTATCCAGCACGTTTCCCTACTGTTGCACTCTCTGGAGTTGGAATAGTAATTTTTACCCCTACGCTATCCAAAGCTTTCCCTACTGTTGCACTCACTGGAGTGGGAAAGAAGCACTGCGGGAACCAGCAGGGAGGTCCCATACATCTCCACAGCAGCAACGGATTCCAGAAAGGGCCAAACACAGCACAGTGTTCTCCCTCACACTGCCTCCAGCAGGAGTCGTCAGTGACCCAAGGCTGAAGAGAGGAGAGTCGTACACTACGAGTGACCAGCCACCACCACAGCTTACCACTGCCCATGGAAGCCTTTCCCTGGAGAGGGAATGCCCGGAGTAGGAGCATCAAGAAGCCATAGCTCACCACTGCCCATGGAAGCCAAACCCTGACTAGGAGCATTGAGAAGCTGCCTGAAGAAGGAGCACACAAAGTGAGTGGCTGCTCACCACACAGCCGAGAAGAGCGAGAGCCCTCATGGTCCAGAGACCTTTGAAGTTAAATGGCCCTGTTGGCCTTGTTGGAGCATGGTGCCTGTCTCTGCACCCGGAGAAGAAGCAAACAGAAGAGTGACAATCCTGTCACCTGGAAGAGCTGGACATACACAGGTACGCCCAGGAAACAAGAGGTAAGAGTTGTAAGAGATGATGTCATACATTGATAAGATTCTACAAAATGATTTGCAGATCAAAATAATAACTACAATCAGTGGTATAATCCCAAGTGAAATGTGGTGAGGCCAGGTTTACTATAATTTCAGCACCCACAGTATAAATGTGCAGGTGGCAATCCCCACAAGATAAATTGCAGGATTACTCACAGATAAATTGTTTATATTTCTGAATATTATTATTGCATGTGTATTGTAGGCTTTAGAAAGTACTTTGGATTAACAGTTTGAGAGTCAAGCTGACCTCACTTGTAGGAATGGGGCATCAACACACTCCATTACCTAGGGCAGGGATACTCAAAGTATGGCCCGGGGGCCACATATGGCCCTTCTGATCTTTATAAGTGACACCACTTCTATATATTTCTATATTCAACCATACAAGGAAGGTTCATGGGACCCATCTAGGCCCTCCTCCCACTAAGTGAAACAGGTTTCTCAATTAAATGTCAATACATGTTGTTATTGTTTTCATGAATAATTGTTAGTTGCAAGTTAATTGTATTACCTTCTCTTCCAGAGCATGAATGATTGTCAGTCATGCAGCAACAGTTTATGAAGAAGATATTAACATGCTTTTTTAGTTAGCAATATGGCAAGCCATATAGTGCTGTTCATAGATATGTTTTGGGACAATTCCAGTAGCCCAGATGCAAACATGTAGCATTTAAATCCTGCAGAGACCTGCTTACTCAGATATTGACTGATGCAGATGCAGTTTGATGCTTGTGTGTCTAACATCTCTGTTCCACCAGTACCAGTTGTCACAGCATGGGAAAACTGCAAAAACCTCCTGCAGGATACAGAACAGCTTTCACTAGCAGCAGGAGTTTAACCAGAGTGACCATTGGTAAATAAGCATGTTGGGTGTACTGAGCTATAGTAGTATTTATATCATAAAATATGAATGTGTAAAGCACATGTTTATACCTTGATGGTAAATACCATATATGCATTGCTACTTAACTCAATAATACTCTTTCATTGACTCCAGAAAGAGCAAAGGCAGAATGTAGCACCAGGATTTGAACATGTGACCATGATAGATTCATGGAGAGAGTAGATTATTCCACTGAGCACCAGTACATTTGGATTCTTATGGGCATATGTACAAGAACTGCTGCTAACTATCGTTAGCAGTAGTTAGTAGCAGATTTCCTAATGTGGCCTATACCGAAAACCATCAGCCTGTTGGCAATGTATTGACAATACATCGCTACATGGCGATAGTTTCAGGTAGCCACAGTGAAAACTGGTGCTAACACTAGCGTGAAGGTGATACAAATTCTGACGTTAGTGGGTGAAAACTGACAAAAGGCCAAGTTGCGGGCAAATAACTCATGTTAGTCATCAGAACTTCACCTTTTTTGCCTCGAGGGAAAACCAGCCAATACATCCACCTCCAATTAAAAAAAGAAAAGAAACGTAATGCAATGCAGAATGGAGCAGTCAGGGACAAATGCAGCATAGATCAACAAACTCTCCATACCCTCAAACAGCCAAGATGACCAGCCAGAGTCCCGGGAAGAGGAAATGCAGAATAGGGCTGCATGAATGAAAAGAGGCACATAGCTGAGGAAAACCTACGATGCATCACTTTTAATAGTGCCCTCTTTGCATCACCATGGCAGCCAATACCTTGAAAGCATGGACAGTCCCCGAAGCCTGGAGGTCTCGCTGTGCCTGCATCTGAGATGCAGAGTGGGATGTGGAGGGGCTGTGGAGTTGCTGGGCAGTGGCAGCAGACATTGAGGTGACAGTGATCACCCTTACCTGGTGGTGACGTCTGCCAGGTCGCATAGAGACATGTTGCTGACCTGTGTGAGAAGAACGCATGTTGTCCCTTGGAGCTGTGAATGGCATAGGTGCTCCTGTGCACCAACGTAGGTAGGTCTGCATCACATACCACGTGCCACCACAACACCAGGGTGCACAGAGGGGATCACCAATTGTTGGTTGTGTCTCTATTTATCACAGGCCTGAGGATGTTGTGCTGGCTGGACGTTGTGGAGGGTGAGGCCCCTGAGCTGCGCCGAACTTGTGTGGCAGGACGCTGCAACTTCACGCATAAGTGGGACCTGTTGCATCACCTACATCGGGAGGTTCACCAGCAGATTTGGTAGTGACTGCGGTTCCCAGGCTTGTGAAATCCTGCCTGGCTGAGGCTCCTGCTGGCTGAGATTTGGAGAGAGTGCAGTGGATTGTGCCACAGTGTCAATGTCCAGGTGAGCAGAAGGTGGGACGTGTAGTGGAGGAGGAGAGGGGCTCAAGTCAGACCCATGCCTAGCACCTGTGGGTGACGAACCCCCAATTATGGCTCCTCTAATATGGCGGAAGAGGGTCACCCCACTCTTTCAAGCAGTGCAAGAAGAGGAAATATGACATGATGATAACTTTCTGATATTCTCATGCTATGTTTACTTTGTGGGCGGGAGGGTGGGTGGGACAGCTCTACTCACGGAGCAGGGCAGTGACAGAGTGGTATGCCCAATCAAGGGTGCAATGATTGTTTGGTCGGTCCTCTCAGGTCACCCAAAGCGGTCATGCGCACTTCCCTATTCACAATGCAGGCTGCATTAAAGCCTGCAAGGAGAACATGCCCACCCCTCCAGCCCCTTGCTGAACGCCTTGGAGCTCAGGGGCCTCACCCTCCACAATGGCGATCTTTAAAATTCATGTTTTTGCCAGAAAAGTGCTGTAAACTCTGGTAAATAAGGAGATAAAAAAATAGCCACCGTAACGTCAAAACGTTGATGCTACTTTATTTATACATTTTGATCTGCAAAACTAACATATGTTATGCTCAGCAAATAAAATTAACAGGAAAACTCAGTGAAGCATACTATACATGACTCTTGTTACTGCCTTCATAGCCTAGTCACAAAGACTGCATTACTGTATGTTGTCCCCATACTTACCCCAACCCCACTCCTAGGGGCCCATTAGGATGTCGGCGGATTGCCCCCGACAGGCTGGCGGTAGCCATGCGCCAGCCTGGCGGGGGCAATCCGCCCGACATCCTCACTCGTTTCCCCCCGCCATATTAGTATGGCGGGGGGACCTCAGCAGATGGAAAGATCGTCCGCCGCTTTTCCGCCCAGGTCGCCTTGCGGCCGGGGCGGAAAAGGAATAATATGGTGGCGGTGTCTATCAGACACCGCCAGCCATATTATGATGGGCATTTTACAATGCCTTCCTGTGGCAAAGGCATGCGGTCTTCACTTTGGGGGACCCCTGCGGGCCCCCAAAGTGAAGGAGGGGTGGGGGGTGCACACGGGGGTACCTGTGGTACCCGCTGCATTTGCAAATACAATGCGTTAGGCACCGCACGATGCCTGCCACATTATGTATGCAAATGCATACATTCATTTATGGCATTGTGGCGGGCGGTGCAGACAGCACCGCCCGCCACAATGTTATAAATGCAGGATGCGGCTGCCACTGTGGCAGCCGCATCCTAATACCACCCATGGGAACCCCGCCCTTGAAGTGGGTGGTCCCAATCCCCGACAGGATGGCGGGAAGGCATAGTCCGCCCGCCATCCTAATGACCCCCCTAGTGTTCACTCGGCCCATGTGGCTAACTGTGGGTCGGCCCTGTGAAACGAACCTGGGGCCTCTGGCCTGTCCAAGTGGAGGCCAGCCATGCAGATGAGTTTAGGTGGGCAATCCACCAGACTATCCACCCCCCCACCCCAATCTCTTGTCATCTAGGTCTTGAATGCTTTCCAGACTTTGTAAAATTTTGCCCGATTTTCATGTATTATGGATGAGAGTTATTCCATGACATAAATGGACCAGATCTTGCTACAAACCTGTGTTAATCTCAATCTAGCTGAGATATAAAGTTGGGAAATCAGCTTACTAATGGTAGTCACTGTAGGAAGGTGGGTATCTGACTATGGTTACCCCCAAACCTTTTGCCTGGTGTTTAGCTGGTTTTTGACTTAGTTGGCCTGGGATCCTGCTATTCAGGGCCCCAGGCTAATTGCTCTCTCCTTAACATGGACTTCATGTACCTTAGGTACATACACAATTGGTGCTTGGTTTCATGTGAGATGGTGCTCTGGCACGAGCTGAGCCCGTCTGCAGCTGTCGGGAACAACTCCCTTAGCTGTTCCGGGATATTGCCATACCATATACTCGTAAGTGCATTATAATCCTCGCGGTTATATGCTAACTTTGGTTTGGCTTTATCAAAACATGTCGAGTAAGGTGTCATACGATTTGGAATACTATCCCCTCGACAGTCCTGTCGACGGGGATAGCATTCCACCCTTCTAGAGGGACACGACATGTACATAACCTGAACCCCGGTTAAAGTTAAACTCGAGCCTCAGCATCACAAAATGGATGCTGCCACCACAGACACAAGTCTGACCTCCTGCTGCTGGGAGTCCTTCCAGCGAGGGAGGCTTGGACAAAGGGTTTCCTGCCTTGGGAGGTGCGAGCACCACCCCAGACAGGATTTTGTGTATTGGGTAGGACAGGGCTGAATAGATTGAGACATGCCTGGGGCACACAAGGTGTCCCCGTGCATAACCCAGTCCAAACCGGTGCTGGGGCTTTCCAGCCCCAGTCCTGGTGCGGAGCTGGACAAAGGAAAGGGGGTGTAAACGGCCCCCTTCCTGGTCCCACCCAGAGGAGTGACCTAGCAGGTGATCCACCCCTCAGATTGGGAATAAGAGTGGGAGCAGTGCCATAGCACCTCAGATCATCCTGAAATCAACTTGAAACAAAGAAGAAGACTGGACTTCGACATTCTGCTGCACAGAAGACTGAAGAGTATCTCCCTTGTGGCCTAGGAGTGGCCACCCTGTGAACACATGCACCATCCAGCAACTCGGTCTGCTTTGCCGCCGCCTCCTGCCGGAGCCCGAGCCCAGAGCCAGACGAGACCCAGATTCCCAGACATCTCAGAGCCCAATCCACAGTCCCTGAAAAGAAGAGACCTGTGGAGGCACCGAGAGACGTGGGACCAGACATCTCAAAAGAGAAGCTGACTGTGCAGCACCCAACGCACCCTTGTCACTGTGCTTTGGGGTTTCAGAAGCCCCACCACGGAGCAGCATTTGCACCAAAGATCAGCCCCTCAACATCTCCACGATCTGCGTGAGGCCCTTTTGCACTTTGGCACTTGATGCGCCATCCCAGCCACTTGCCACATGGCTAGTGGCCATCTTGGCGACGAAACCTACAATCAACACTGCGGGTCTGGTTGCTCCAGACTTGCCCTCGCTCCTGTAAAAATGAGCACACGCTCTGACCTTGCTGGTCCGAGTGATAAGCTTTCTTCACTTCCTGCATGGCTTGCATTAGCCAAGGCCTGTTTGTTCCAATCAAGTTGCTGACACCGCCATCAGCTAGAGCCTTTGTGGGACAGCTCATGACCAACTCCTGGACGTCCTCGACCTCTTCGTGTCCACGTGGCTGAGGAGACAAGCTACACCTCATCACCTGTTTGCACCCGATATCGCCTGGTTCCATCCTGGTTCCACGGTAGTCACTGGCTAGTGACTTTGAACATTGTCCTCTCTGCTTTCAGGTCTTCACCACTTCAGATTCACCCTTGGATCCACCGGAACTCTCCTCGACGACCCGCTGCAGCATCTTCATCTTCAAGCACCATCGACCTGCGTGATGAAACCCGACACTACTTTGCACTACTTTGCACCTGTGCACCCGCTTCCTGTGGGTGAGGTAACTCAGCAACGCCGGTGTATTTACACTGGTACACACCTCTAGTGTCTAGGTCTTAAGTTTTGTCCTTCTAGGTCACACGGAAGGTTCCTTAAACAGTAACTTTATAACTTTTACGCACCATTGGCATTGCATTGGTGCATGCATGTGCTTTAAGCGGCCTTTCCCGACTTCTTCACTGTTAGTCCTGAACAGCTCCAGCGATTCCCCAGGCCCTAGGCCTACTTCCTTTCAGCTAGGTGGCTCTTATACTACAATTTTAGTATATGGTTTAGGTGGCCCCTAGGGCGCTTCCATATTGTGCAACTTTTGTATATTTAAACTGTGTTTTGTTTTAACGCATTTGCTTCTGTACTCATAAAGAGTATAGGGGATATTTGTAGTAAATATATATATATATATATTTTCAATATATATCTGTGTGGTGTCCTTTCGTTTGGTATTCAAGGGGATTGTGTATGGTAAAACAGCTTGCTTCACATGTCTTTACAGAGTTTAGCCTAAGACTGCTTTGTCCATGCTACTAGGATTGCTAGTCTATAAGGTTGACTTACAACCAATCATCATAAAGGTTGCTTGGCATGGTACAAGGTGATCACTCGAACTAGTGAGCATCATATACCAGGCCAACTTCTCACATTGGTGAGCAGCGGTTGGGATTTGAGCTTGCTGTTGTTTTACCATTACAATCTTTGAGAGTATCATTTGAAAGATCATACAGGTACCTGCTAGGTACATATAAAACAAGACTAGTATACTTAAGTTCTACTGAACTTAGTTGTTGTAGAGGATAGGGAGTAGCACACCCTGACTACAACTACTAGATAAGTTTAGTAGGTAAACACCAGTATAGGCAGATTGCAACATATCCACCCACACTAGAGCAATGTCTGGAGCAGAGGGGTCCACTGGACTGTTCCTGTTGAGAGTGACCCTACAAGGGCACCATCCAAATTTACTATGCTTAATTTTAAAGAACTGAGGCAGATCTGTACCTTAAGAGGTCTCAAGACGGGTCCATCCCCTACCACAGACCACCTCAGAGAGCTTTTAGACCAGTCTGAAGCTCTAAAGACCTCTAAAGCAGACCCCACCGGGAATGCTGAAGGAGGCTCTCCCACTGAAGATGATAATTCTGACACCAGTGTCCCTGTAGTCTAGATAGATGAGGATGACCAAGTCACTGGAGATACTCAGCCTGATGAGGAGGAGGAAGAAGAGGAGACAGAAGGGGAGAGCAGTGATTCTGATGATGGCAGAAATAGTCAGGTGCCAGCCAGAGGGCTTAGCATGGCTAAGTTAAGCCTATTTGACACTGAGTGAGGGATGAACCCACTCAGACCCCCAAGTGGACTTAACCAGGAGCATAGGAGGAGGAGGAATCACTCAGGTGAATCCAATACCTCCCAGGCTTCTAGAGGTTCTCATGGTCACTCCAGAAGGGGGATGACTAGCCATCAGAGAAGGGAACATGAGGCCAAAATGAGAGAGGCTGAGCTTAGGATCCAGAAGCAAGAATTGGAAGTTGCCCTGGCCCAAGAGAAACTTGCTAGAGCAAGACAGCCTAGAGAGGGTGGATTAGGATCCACTGGTGGCAGCACTATCCCTAAGGATAAAGACAGGTCCTATGACAAAAGAAACCTGAGTAAGATTGTGCCCCCCTACAAAGCTGGGGATGATATCCACAAATGGATGACTGCACTTTAGAGAGCCTGCAGAGTACAGAAGATCCCCCAGGAGCATTGGGCTGCAATCTTGTGGCTCTCCTTTGAAGGTAGAGGTCGAGACAGACTCCTCACAGTTAGTGATGGGGATTCTAGAAACTACCTGGTCCTGAGGAGGGCTCTGATTGATGGGTTAGGCTTAACCACTGAACAGTACAGGTGTTCAGAGAGACCCAGAAGACACAGACTCAGGACTGGTCTGAATTTGTTGAATGTGCCACTAAGGCTCTGGAGGGCTGGTTGCTGGGAAGTAAGGTTACAGACTATACGGGATTGTATAATTTAATTATGAGAGAGAAAATCTTAAGTAATTGTCAAAATAAGCTTCTACATCAGTACCTGGTGGACTCTGATCTGACCTCTCCACAAGAAGTGGGTAAGAGGGCTGACAAATGGGTCAGAACCAGGATCAGGCCTAAGAACCAAGGGTGGTGACCAATAGAAAGAGACTGCCAAGCCTCAAGAGAAAGGTGGGGATAAATCCAAAGAGAAGACTTCCCCAGGGCCCCAAAACTCCAAGGATGGGGGTGGGTCCAAAGACACTTCCTCTACACAGAAAAAGCCTTACTGCCATACCTGTAAACAGGTTGTACATTGGAAAACAGACAGCTGTTGTCCAAAGAATAGTAATAAGGAAAATATACCTCCAAGTAAGGCTCCAACACCTCCTGTCACTGTTAGCAGTGGTCCCCCAGGTGGTGGGAGCACCCCCAAGAATTTGGGTGGGTTTACTGTTGGAGCACAGGTGGAATCTGGCCTAACCAGGTCCCCAACTGATCTTGTCTATGAGACTGGCATGGGGTTTGCAAATTTCACTGATTGCCCAAACACTTTGAGCAAGTATAGACAGGAACCCCTCATCAATGGTTTGAAAGTTGAGGCCTTTAGAGACACAGGGGTTAGCATCACCATGGTGGCTGAGAGCCTAGTCCCCTCAAGGCAACCTTTGCCTGGTGCCACATACCAGGTGACAAACATTGATGGGGTTCAGAAAAATCATCCCATAGCAGTGGTAAATCTCAGCTGGGGAGGAGTCACTGGCCCAAAGAGAGTGGCAGTGTCCCCAAACTTGCCTGTAGATTGTCTACTGGGGAATGATTTGGAAATCTTAGCCTGGGCTGAGGTTTAACAGAAAACCCATTCTAGAATGGTAAATGCCCATGGAAAGGTTAGTGGGGCTGTGTTGGCCACAGCCCCAATCCAAGATGTCCTTCCTGAAAAGGTTGGCAGGGCTGTGCAAGTCTCAGCCCCATCGTCAACAGAATCTTTTCCAGAACAAGTTAGCAGAGCTGTTATGATAACAGCCCATACCCAAACTGAGTCTCCTCCTGAAAAGGTTGGTGGGGCTGTGATGGCCACAGCCCAAACTCAAACTGATTCATGTGTTGTGAAGCCTGAAATGATGGATCACTCCACACAAACAGAGAGCACAGAGGAGGAAGAGCAATCTCCCTACCACCAGACTTTAGGAAAGGATCAGCCTCCTTAGGGAACTGATCTTACCCCTGATGAAGGAACTGTCCCAGAGGTTGTTAGGCCTAGCCTGACAGAGGCCCTGATGGCAGTGGACCCTTCTCAGGTGCGACCCAGTCTGGAGCAGGTAACCTGCCCCTCTCTACCTTGCCTAACTCAACCCAGGGCTGCAGAGGACAAGAAGGACAGTGAGCCCCAAAGGGCCCCCTGTCGAATAAAGCACCCTCATCAGCAGATTAGGGGCACCAAAGCTAGCAGCCCTAGCCAGGTGAAAACTTTAAAAATTCCTGAGGGATCCCCCTTAAAAGTAGTTAGGGACCTCCCATAGATGGATACTGTTGGGCACAGCCAAACCTGGGACCCAAAGGGCCCACACCTGACCTGTCCCTCCAGTAAGCCAAACAAAGGGACCCAACCTCCAGCTTTAGGTAGCCAGAGGTTGACCTTGAGAGCACAGTGCAACTCAGTCAAAGAAAGAAAGGCACACATGGTGCAGAGTGATTGGAGGAAGCTGAGTCCTAAAGAGGCATCTCACTTCAGTACTCCATCTCAACATCAGCCTTTACCTTTGCCAAGACACACCACAGGTAGAGATTCCCTATGGTGGAAACCCTCAGATACCCTTAGGGTGAGGGATTGCTTAGTGGACCATGAGACAGGGGGTAACCAAGCCAGAGCTGGTACTTCCTTACATGGCCACTTAGGCAATATAGGCTTACCTGGTCAAGGATAGCCTTATCTCTTTTCGTTTGGGGGGGTTGTGTAGGTAGGTGGATTTCTGACTATGGTTACCCCCAATCTTTTTGCCTGGCGTTTAGCTGGTTTTTGACTTAGTTGGCCTGGGATCCTGCTATTCAGGGCCCCAGGCTAATTGCTCTCTCCTTAAAATGGACTCCATGTACCTTAGGTACATACAGAATTGGAACTGGTTCACCTTATAGGACCCTGTAACAGTGTACTCCAGGTACCCATGGCATAGGTGTATCCAAGGCCTACCAGGGGGTGCAGCATGTATTGTGCCACCCCTGGCCTGACCTCCATATTTGACACAACTGGCTTATCACTCAGCTGGGGTAAGTTGGTGTAATCACCTCTTACCTAGATATAGTATCCCTATATCTAACCCTAAGTGGACACATGTTAACCTATAAGCCACTCCTATGGAAGGCCTCCGCAATCCTGAAGGCAGAGTGCTTGGTTTCATGTGAGATGGTGCTCTGGCACGATCTGAGCCCATCTGCAGCTGTCGGGAACAACTCCCTTAGCTGTTCTGGGATATTGCCATACCGTATACTCTTAAGTGCATTATAATCCTCGCGGTTATATGCTAACTTTGGTTTGGCTTTATCAAAACATGTCGAGTAAGGTGTCATACGATTTGGAATACTATCCCCTCGACAGTCCTGTCGACGGGGATAGCATTCCACCCTTCTAGAGTGACACGACATGTACATAACCTGAACCCCGGTTAAACTTAAACTCGAGCCTCAGCATCATAAAATGGATGCTGCCACCACAGACACAAGTCTGACCTCCTTCTGCTGGGAGTCCTTCCAGCGAGGGAGGCTTGGACAAAGGGTTTCCTGCCTTGGGAGGTGCGAGCACCACCCCAGACAGGATTTTGTGTATTGGGTAGGACAGGGCTGAATAGATTGAGACATGCCTGGGGCTCACAAGGTGTCCCCGTGCATAAGCCAGTCCAAACCGGTGCTGGGGCTTTCCAGTCCCAGTCCTGGCGCCGAGCTGGACAAAGGAAAGGGGGTGTAACCGCCCCCGTTCCTGGTCCCACCCAGAGGAGGGACCTAGCAGGTGATCCACCCCTCAGATTGGGAATAAGAGTGGGAGCAGTGCCATAGCACCTCAGATCATCCTGAAATCAATTTGAAACAAAGAAGAAGACTGGACTTCGACATTCTGCTGCACAGAAGACTGAAGAGTATCTCCCTTGTGGCCTAGGAGTGGCCACCCTGTGAACACAGGCACCATCCAGCAACTCGACATCTGCTTTGCCGCCGCCTCCTGCCGGAGCCCGAGCCCAGAGCCCAATGAGACCCAGACTCCCAGACATCTCAGAGCCAGATCCACAGTCCCTGAAAAGAAGAGACCCGTGGAGGCATCAAGAGACGTGGGACCGGACATTTTGAAAGACCCACGAGAAGCTGACTTCGCAGCAACCGAGGCACCCTCAATGCTGTGCTTTGGAGTTTGAGAGCCCCCACCACCGAGTAACATTTACTCCAAAGATCAGCCCCCCAGCATCTCCACGATCTGCGTGGGGCCCTTTTGCACTTTGCCACTTGATGCACCAGCCCGGCCACTTGCCACGTGACTAGCGGCCATCTTGGCGACGAAACCTACAATCAACACTGTTGGTCTAGGTGCTCCAGACTTGCCCTCGCTCCTGTAAAAAGGAGCACCCGCTCTGACCTTGCTGGTCCGAGTAATAAGCTTTCTTCACTTCCTGCGTGGCTTGCATTAGCCAAGGCCTGTTTGCTCCGATCAAGTTGCCAACACTGCCATCAGCTAGAGCCTGTGTGGGACAGCTTGTGACCGACTTCTGGACATCCTCGACCTCTTCGTGACCACGTGGCTGAGGAGACAAGCTACACCTCATCACCTGTTTGCACCCGATATCGCCTGGTTCCATCCTGGTTCCACGGTAGTCACTGGCTAGTGACTTTGAACATTGTCCCCTCTGCTTTCAGGTCTTCACCACTTCAGATCCACCCTTGGATTCACCGGAACTCTCCTCGAAGACCCGCCTGCAGCATCTTCATCTTCAGGCACCATCGACCTGCGTGACGAAACCCGACACTACTTTGCACCTGTGCACCCGCTTCCTGTGGGTGAGGTAACTCAGCAACGCCGGTGTTCTTACACTGGTACACACCTCTAATGTCTAGGTCTTACGTTTTGTCCTTCTAGGTCACTCGGAAGGTTCCTTAAACAGTAACTTTATAACTTTTACGCACCATTGACTTTGCATTGGTGCATGCGTGTGCTTTAAGCTCTGCACCCGAGTTCTGTGGGCCTTTCCCGACTTCTTTACTGTTAGTCCCGAACAGCTCCAGCGATTCCCCAGGCCCTAGGTCTACTTACTTTCAGCTAGGTCGTTCTTATACCACTATTCTAGTATATGGTTTAGGTGGCCCCTAGGGCTCATCCATATTGTGCAACTTTTGTATATTTAAACTGTGTTTTGTTTTAACGCATTTGCTTCTGTGCTCATAAAGAGTATAGGGGATATTTGTAGTAAATATATATATATATTTTCAATATATATCTGTGTGGTGTCCTTCCGTTTGGTATTCAAGGGGATTGTGTATCATATACCAGGCCAACATCTCACAGTCATTAGTGGGAAAATTGTGTTTTCACCCAGATCAAAAGGAAGCAGAGTGCAGTTATCTGGTGAATATGTGTATACAACTTCCCTCTTGCCACAACCTTATCAACAAAGCCCTGCACTCCCCATGATGCCATACAGCTGGGTGGGAGAAAGGTACCAATGTGCCTGCAATTTTATTGCACCCTCTTTATAAGGTATGCTAATTGTGGCTTTCACAGCCCTGCACTAAATGTTGGCCCAAGTCTCCCCCAAAAACTCTTTCTCCAGGTCTCACTCCCATTCTGTAATACATTGGGGCTTATGGGTCAGATATAGGTCCAGTAAGGAGTGTTGGAGACAGGTTTTGCTTTTTGTTTAGTGTGTTGTTCACAATTAAGCCTTCAATACCTGTCTTTTCCCTCACTGCCAATGGAGCCATCTTCCAGTGAACCCTCCCAGTGTAACAGTTGGGTGATTTTGTAGTGGTCTAGCCTGTCAAAATTCCACTTTTCCCTATGTTCTCCTCTCCACATACACCTCCCTTAATGTTTGTGGGTGCACATTGTCCACTGCTGTAAATCTGGGATCCTGAAGGGTCTGGTGGGAAATCTGTGTTACGCGTGGTAGGGAACACTGGGGAGGAAAAGGTTGTTGAGCCCTTTCTACGCACCACCTGCTGCTGTTTACAAGATGGTTAATTAGAAAATGGTTCTGTCGGGTAACAACACAAATAATTTACAACTGCCATTCAACGCAATCAAAGAAAAGAACAGAACCCCTCTGAAAAACACATTACCAGGCCCTTACATTAAATGGAAAGAAGACCTGTG
Organism: Lissotriton vulgaris; assembly: GCF_964263255.1. NCBI lineage: Eukaryota > Metazoa > Chordata > Amphibia > Caudata > Salamandridae > Lissotriton > Lissotriton vulgaris. Next base: position 1,714,546,653 of record NC_141689.1, on the reverse strand, counting down.
CAAGATTTGTTGTACTTTGTATTTATCTGAATTAAATTCATTCAAATTGATTTTTCATACAATAAATACAATGACTGTCAAAATAATATTGAAAGTGCAAAAGAGTGACAATAGTGAATAGTGGTCACGTGATAAAACGATATGTACAGTGATGATACATTCCAACTGACAACTACAGCCGTCAGATGAGTAGCCGTGCCATAGACTAGCAGTGCGATTCTTGCAGAGATTCGGATTTGAGGCCTCTGTGCCCTCCCTGTTTAGGCGATTCAGACCGACCTGGACCCTAGGACTGTCGTGCCTTGCACATCCGTCTTGAGAAAGACCCGCCACGACCTTAAACACGGGCGCTGAAGGGTCGAAACGTAGACATTCTTCACAGGCCCAGCAATTCTAGAATTCTATCAAACTGAAATAAATGAAATAGGATTCTGGAAAATCGTATCAGCAGATGGCCTTTAGAAAATAAAACACTTGTATATATCTGTATATATCGATTGTATTGGAATGCATCATCACTGTACATATCTTTTTATCACTTGATCACTATTCACTATTGTCACTCTTTTGCACTTTAAATATTATTTTGACAGTCATTGTATTTATTGTATGAAAAATCAATTTGAATGAATTTAATTCAGATACATACAAAGTACAACAAATCATGCACAGGTCTTCTTTCCATTTAATGTAAGGGCCTGGTTTTGTGTTTTTCAGAGGGGTTCTGTTCTTTTGTTTGATTGCATTGAATAGCAGTTGTAAATTATTTGTGTTGTTACCCGACAGAACCATTTTCTAATGAACCATTAATTACCTAGGTTCTGAGGGACACAGGGTCACCCCCATTATTCTTAATAGCCGTTTACAAGATGGCCTGTTCTACATGAATCTATCCCTTTTGGGAGCTAGTGTGATGCCATTCCAATGCAGGGCATTTTTAGGCCAGTTGTACGTAGGCTTTAATATTAGTGAGACCTCATCCTCCCTTGGTGACAGGCTTCAGTAGTTTGGCCCTTGTGACTCTAGGGGAGCGCTTCTTCCACACAAATTAAAGCAGTTTTTTGGTATGTAGTCTAGGATGGAGTCATGTATAGGCAAGGGGAGGCACCGTACAATGTAAGGATACAGGGTCAAAAATTCATTTTTACACATGTTCATCTCCCAAGCCAGGAGATTTTAAAAGTCCCATACATGCAAATGTCCTTATATAACGTCTATAAAGCCAGAAGGATGTTAGCTCCATATAGCTGAGTCGATTTCTGCAATATATGACTGTCTAGCTATTGGAGAGGTGTGTTTATTGTAAATTAGAAAATAGGGATTGTAGGGGAAATGGGTGAGAATAGATATACAGATTTTTACATATAAATATGTTTTAAGGTTATGTTTGAAAAATATGAATTTATTCCCTAAAATTAAGCATGGGCGAAATTTGCGAATTCGCGATCCGCGAATTTGTGGATTTGCGAATTCGCGATCCGCAAAATTCGCGAATTTGTGAGAATTACCGGATTTTTGTGTTTTTGCGTGTTCGCGGGGTTTTTTGCCTGTTCGCGGGGTTTTTTGCATCTTCGCGAGCCGCTTGCATAGCGAAGTTACCCATGCAGTTGTTTATGGGAGAGGGAGAGAGAAATAGATAGATAGATAGATAGATAGATAGATAGATAGATAGATAGATAGATAGAAAGAGAGAGAAAGAGAGGGAAAGAGAGAGTGAGAGAGAGACGAGAGAAAGAAAGAGAGGCCGGATCTCTGAAGGGCCAGATTCCTGAGTTGCCCCTACAGAACAGCGATTCCCGCCATTCTGTATCCTGCATAGACAAGGAGCAGCCAAACCAGGAATGAGACACGATTGGTCCGGTCTCGTATTTAGAGGCTCCCTTGCCCTGGTTTGGATACTATTGTGCTCCTGAACCCTTCATTTTCCTTATTTGCTTTGATTCCAAAAGCATAGGTACTGCTTAACAGACTACTCTGTGGACCACAATATTGGCCCCAAAAAACTGTTATGCTTTCAAGACAAACAAAATTAATTCTTTGTCCTGAAGATGATGCCATGTATCTGTGTGTAGGCATCGAAACGCCGTCGACATAGTAGCATCATATGTACCCTACAAATATAAAATTGTTCACAATGATGCTTTGTACTTTACCATTGTCTGTTCACTGAGATACTAGCACAGACCGCCTTTGTTGCGTCAAGTTTACCCCCCTGTTTTGTCTTGTCCCCTGTGGGTTACTGGTTGTACCCACCTTGTAAAAAATCCTTTTATGTTTTCCATATCTCTTAAAATAAAAACCTGTCCTGCTGGACAAAGGTCATACTGACTATTGAGTGTATGTCCATCAATTCTGCCTAATCCCTGAACTACTAGGGACCACTGTCTTTTGAAATACCTACAGAACATGCAGCTTTTTATTTTTAGCAAAATGCATATGAAAATTGTGCTGTAAATGTCTCTTTTAGTTTAACCCCTCCTGACAACTCAAAATGGGTGTATTTGCCATCCTCTCCCTTCTTCCTGTCTTTTATATCTGTAAGTGCTTCCTGATGAGGTTTAATTCCTTGGACAGGTGCCTCGTTGCCTACTTGTCACTATTCTCTGACCCGGCTTCAAGGGTCAGAGCAGGGTCAGAGAATAGTTGCAAGTAGGCAACGAGGCGCCAGGAAGCAATTAGCAGCAGGTGTCCAAGTTGAAGTTCATTTTTTGTTTGTAACCCTTTTGTAAAAGGTTTCAAAGAAATTTTACAAAGAAATTAGGTTCAACTTTTGCACCTGCTGCTGTAACCCTTGCTTCGCTGAAAATTCGTCCCCGCTGATTCGCGGACTTTACCGCGATTTCGCGAGATTCGCGGATCGTGAAATCGCGGAAAATCCGCAAATTCGCCCGCGAAACGGATTTTACGCCCACCCTTACCTAAAATGTATGCCTTTAAATTAATTTATTAAGCATATATAATTTTTAGAAATGTTTTATAATTTTATTTTAGAGATAAATACATTTAAACTGTCATTTATTTAGAATGTTTTACTTTGTTACTGTAATTCAGTGTTTAAACATATTTTATTTCAAATTTGTTTATATATTTATTAAAATTATAACTTATTTATTATATATGTAATTTAAATTGTTTTTCACTTTTTTATTAATTAAAAAATATGATTATCTTTAAATGAGTATATTTTCTGCAGTTTTCATTTCAAAAATATTATTTGTATATATTATTTTCATCAACAAATTTCTTTTATTTAATGTTTCTATTTTTCTTTAGTGCAAAGAAACTGTGCTTTTGGTGGTAATTTTAGAATGTGATTGTTAAATATATCTTTTCCTTAATCAAATATTTTCAAAAAAGTTGTTAATTTTGGAGTGGGACTGGCAACGTAAATGCCCCCAAAGGCTAAAATGTTCCATAGTATGGCTATGTTTGGAATGATAATAGTTCATCGACTTCCTCCCATTTCCAACACCTTCCCCAAAGTGACTAACTTTGCAGTGGGAACAGTAAATGTCACCTCTCCTCCCTGTCCCAAAGTCCAACACTTTCTCTAATGCAGTTCAGTTTGAAGTGGAAATAGTAAATCCAACACCTCAGAGGTCCAGCACTATCCCCAATGTGGATATATTTGGACTGGCAAAAGTATATGTTAGACCCACAATAGTCCAACACTTTCCCCAGTGTGGCTAATTGGTTGGAAATAGTAAATGCAATGTTCCCAATGTTTGAGTGGCAATAGCAAACCTTACTCCCTCAAAGCCCAGCCCTTCTTCTATTGTGGGTAATTTTGGAACAGGGATAGTAAATCCTACTACACATAAGTACATCTCTTTCGCTAAGGTGGCTATGTATAAAGTGGGGAAAGTAAATGTAAGCCCCCCCATCTACACATTTTTTACCATTGTGGATAAATGTGGAGAAGGAATAGTAAATTTCAGCCCCCCCAACGTCAAAATCATCACCAAACTAGTTAAATCTGTAATTGGAATTAAAAATAATAATATTATATCTAGTAATAATAGAAAATTAGTTTACATTTTTACACATTTCTCACTTTTGTTTTTTCATTAAATTTTACTTAACCTATTTCAAGATAGAAAAAGAAAAATGGCAGTGTGGAGAGGTGATAGCACAGCACTAAGATGCACTACAAAACACCAGTACCACCACTGGTGTCGAAATTTTAAATGAAAAAATTAGATCAGAGGGAATCTATTGTTATTTTATTCCTAATCTATTTGTTCTTTATTGGGTTAACATTGAAATATTTGATTTTGTCACAGTATTCATATTTTATCAAATCTCAAAATGCCCTTATCTAAACAATATGCATCATGTATACTTTGGTTCATTACATTGACTGTTCATTTTGAGGAATGCATGTTTTTAAGTTTTCAAACATTATCTCTTTGACCTTTCACAAGAAACTTTAGCCCTCCAAGGGGTATATTCACAAGAACGTGTGCTAAATATCACCAAAAAACTTCTAAAGCACCTTTTGACGTCGCAGCTGATCGCGGGAAAATAACCCTATGTTAACGTAGAATTCACAACAAGGCGGTAGTATGTGATAGTCTGCAGAAACCGCGGCCAATGTCTGTGGGCCCGATTCACAGAATGAACTTAAGACTAAATCCTAAACTTACTACTATTTGGTATTCACAGAATGCACTTACTACTTTCAGGATTCACAGAGTGAACTTACTACTTTCGGGATTCAAGCCGCAAGCTCCGCCTCTGACCCGGAAGCTCCGCCTCCAAGCCGGAAACTCCGCCTCCGGGCCGGAATTTATGGTCCGAGTGCGGACGTAAAGTTAGTGGTCTTAAATCTATTCTGTGAATACCGAAAGTAGTAAGTTCATTCTGTGAATCCCAAAAGTAGTAAGTTCACTTTGTGTATCCCGAAAGTAGTAAGTGCATTCTGTGAATACCAAATAGTAGTAAGTTTAGGATTTAGTCTTAAGTTCATTCTGTGAATCGGGCCCTGTGATACAACCACCTCGACAGCGATCAAAACACAAACCTCAACGCGAAAAACATGCGATGGGCCAATTCGCGATAAGGAAGTCAGCGATAAGTAGCGCCAGGCCTGCAACACACACATGGCAGCTGGGAAAAATCACTATAAAAGTAGAAAAAAACACCCAAACACAAATGGACCAACACCCAAGCACCATAGAGGCAGCTGGAGCAGGTGCAGAGGACGAGTGCAAACCCACAAGCACCCCGGACAAACAGCCTGGGACCTCATGGACAGCTAAGGGCAAGGACAAGAAGAAGAGGAAAACAAAGTTAAGTCTGAAGGAAAACAGGATCCTGATTACGGAGGTGATGGAACACCATCAACAACTGTACGTCACCTCCAACTTGTCATTGGGAACTAAAAATGGGATATGGTGGAACATCGTGGACAAGGTGAATGCCACCCGAGAGCACAGGAGGTCAATGGACGAGGCCAAGAGGCGATGGATTGACATCAAGCGAAAGACCAAGGAGAAATTTGCAGCCAACAAGAAGGCAGCAATGTAGAATGGAGGTGGGGGCCCAGTGCCACAGCTTCTGCTGGTTGACATGGAGGAGCTGGTGTCGACAGTCATCAGTGTGGAGACTGTGGCCGGAGTCGGGAGACTGGACACTGCTCAACAGGACACAACACAACCGCAACAAGGTGAGTGACCACCAGGTACTGGGGGGAAAGGTGGAGAGGGCCACAATGGCACACATGAACGATCAAGCAGTGCACACTCACAATGACTCTGGGTCATGCCCCTGATGTAAACACAGTCACAATGTACAATTCCATGCTACCTGAATGTCAACCTATACCATGTGGCTAAATCCATGTGGACACATTATAATACACCATCTTCCCTTCACATTGCAGGGGCACCGTCAACACCCCCTGCAGAGCAGTCCCAGCCACTCCTCACTGATGACGAGGAGGACACTGCCAGCATCGACACCCAAACCCTCCAAAACATCATGGACATCATCTGCAACTCACCTCTAGGATCAGAGCAGCCCAGCTGCATTGAGGAGACTCCACCCTCTAAAATAGGGCACCCAGCAGGAGTCAGCCACAGCCCTGGCACTCTCGCATGACCCCCAGGAACAAACCTTGGTCTTCCAATACAATGTAATGGAGGGACAGAGGGAGATTACTGGGCAGGTGCAGTTGGGGTTCGGCCTCATGGCTACCAAATTGGACAACATCCATGGGTGTCTAGGTCCCATCAGGGACCAGCTCCAGTCCCTAACGGACACCCACGTCCCGCTCCATGGTCTAAAATGCTCCCTGACTGACATTACTGGAGTCATGATGCGGCGAGAAGAACATCTGTCCGCTCAGACTTGGCTCCAACAATTCCAGCCTTGAGCTGGCACACAATCAGCGGCTCATGGAGGATTTGGGGTGGATGGAGGCAGAAAGGATGGTAGCCACCACTGCACATCAGCGAAATGTAGCTGGGATCTACCATGCCCTGCAGATCCTCATCATGGCATTGCTGCCACAAGGGGTGGTGCTCATGACTGCTGCTGCCCCCATACCTTTCAAATTTCTGCCCCCTGGAATGCCTCACAGTGCGGCAGGCATATCCCCTCCAGCACCTGATATGCCACTGCCACACAGTGCTGCCGAAAATCCACCTCCGGCCCCTGATGTGTCAGTGGGACAAAGTGCCGCAGCCTGTACTGCAACACCCACAGGTGGGGTAGAGCACACATACGAGGACATGAAATGGACATGGATGGGATTATTGTCAGAAGGAGGCAGTAGCATTCATCTCTGCCACCTGGCCTGTTTCTGCTTGGTGTCGCACATGGCCTCATGACCTCCCACTGACCCTGATACACTCCGCGGCACTCAATTTGGACCACGACAGGGACTGCCATAACCTGTTTGATGACCAATGACACTGCGACCAGACTGTGGACTGTACACTTCCTGTTCTGCAGTACCTGTCATCCCCGGATGGTCTCTGGCTGGCCCTCCATGGGCCCATATTGTGTGGTGTGCTTGGCATGGCCTGTACCACTCCAGGTGCAAAACTCCACTGGATGTGCAATAAACATCCAGTAACGCACTGCTGTGTCATGTCTTTCATCATTCCTGAATGAATGTGTGGCTGGAAGTAGGGACACTGATTTCCCTTACGTCAATGATGCTCATCTAGTGGAATGACAGTCACAGTGTGCTACGTTTCCTATTGTGTCCCGGGTACCGTGGACACTATAACAAGGATACACACATTACTCACCACCTAGTCGGACATGGACTGAACCACGCCCACAGCCCACGACCTTTGGGTGTTTCTACTTTTAGCACGACCTCTCTGTGTTCTGAATTTTAACATGGAATTTTATAATATTAACTTATAAGCCTTTGCTAATGTTCATAGTCACTACTCGCTTGACTCATGTTTATATTGTCTGTGTCTACAGCCTTGAGAAAGTCCAAGTACCAACTCTGTATGGACGAAACACATGTTGGCTACAATTTACTTCTGAATATGAACAAGGAATAAAGAAAATCATACAGACAAACATCGTGATTTGGTCTTCTTGTCCTGACGAACTTTGGTTTCATCTTATGTCATTAACTATCCAGTTTATTTGCTGAATTTTGGTGTACCTTTACATGCTTGTGACTGTCAAGATCTTATATAATCACAATTGGGGAGTGCTCGCTGACCTTCTATTTGGAACGTCACATTACCCTCTGCCGGTGGTGACTGGATGATGGATGCTACACGGTGGTCAATCATAAAGTGCCCATGATTTGCTGCGCAAAGGGTTGGTGGCATCCAAGGCCTTGAGGCCGACACAGTCCCATCACCACGTGGCGCTGGCTAGCGTAGCACAGGGTTAGTGGCACACAAGGCCTTGCGGCTGACAAAGGGCTTACCACCACGGTCGCTAACTAGCGTTGCACAGGGTTGGTATCACATGTAATTGCTGAGCGGGTGTGCAGCCTGTGATGAGGATGTGTGCACTGATGTGGTCTCCACCATTGAAGACTCAGGACGGCATGTGTCATGCGTGGGACCTGCTAGGCTGCAAGGCAAGTCCGCATGATGTGGACCATGCCATGGCGGTGTGACCGGGGCCTGGAGCTCGCACAGGCACTTGGTGTGCCTACTGATGGACATACCGGTGGCAGCAGGTGAGCAGTGGGGCCTGTCAGCACGGGCGGTGGTGTCTCACTCTCTCTCCCTTCATTTCTTTCTCTCTCTCTCCCTCTCTCTCCTTTCCCTCTTTCTCTCTCACTCTATCTCCCTTCCCTCTCTCTCTCACTCTCTTTCCTGTCTCTCTATCTCTCTCTCTCTCTCTCTCTCTCTCTCTTTTCCTTTCCTTCTCTATCTTTCACTCTCTGGCTTACTTTCCTTCTCTGGTTCTTTGTGTCTTGCTCCTTTGATGTGCGCATGACACACGTCCTGATTTTGTGCTTTCTTTTCAAGCCTGTGTCATCGAGATTGTCCCTGGCGGAACTTCAGTGCTGTGTGACTGTTTCTCATTCTTCTTGCCACACATGTGTGTATTTATTTTGGCACTATGCGTCATCGTACATTTGTTGCGGCTCTTGTGTTGTGCACAGTATTTGTATGTCCACGGGGGAGGGCCGGGGGTGGTTGCTGGGGGGGTGTTGTGGCCTTCATGGGTATCTGCATTGCATGATTATTGTCTCCATGCCATCTGTGGGTCTTCAGGTGTGGCTCTTGGCTGGGCTCCCTTTCATGCTGCAGGTAGTCATCCTCCTTAGTTAACACCAGCATAAGGCAGTGTTAATTTGCTGCTGCTACAGCAGCTAATTGCCTGCTTTTGGTTTGCTTCACAGATCTCGCAGTTCGTTGTGAATGTGGTGTTATGTTTTTTTTGTGTGTTTTTGCACGGGAAAGCCCACTCTGCATCTCATTAGGGTTAGTTGGTAGTGTCCACCGTGGAGATACATTTTGGGGCAGTTATTGCAGGAATACAGGCGATGTCTGCAGTTTGCCCCAGCTTGTGAATAGGGTGTTAAATCTAGCTCCACATGTGTTGTGTTACGGTGGGGATAATTCAGAGTTGAGATCTTGTGAATATCCCCCCCCAAGTGTTTAAACGTTTCTTGTACATAAAAAAGTATATTGTCTCTTTGTTATGAATTCGCAGTCAACAAGTTTCACAGCTAGAAAAAAAAGTGTAAAATCCAGACTTTTTAGAATTATTATGGCAGGGAGTTGCCTAGTTGTAGGAATTGAGGAAATTATATTTTAGCATAGTTCCTGTGGGCTCTTGTAAACTTGTGCTTGTTTCGGTAAAGTCCAGTGGTACATTTCTAACTTCAGTCTTCTTTGGATGGTAATTATGTTTCCCTACACTTTTAGCAATATCTTTTTTAGTGGTAGGCCTATGACAATATGCATTGGCGTATTAGTTTGTGCACGTCTAATGAGTCCTTTTACTGGTAGTGCTTCTTTAAATATTGCTGCCTCCCCTTTAATTTAATAGTAGTTTCCTCTTTTGTGATTTGATATGTGTTGCCAGTTCTGACATTATATCTGTGGCTTACAGAATTATTCCAATATGTTATTTTATGGTTAGGATGTTATTATAACATTAGATAACATTATTACATGTTTTGAATTAACTACTTATTTTTAGCATTTCTCCTTTTTAAGCATGGGCGAATTTTGCGAATTGGTAATTCGCGAATTTGCGGATTTGTGAATTGGCAATCCGCAAAACTCACGAATTCGCGCGAATTTGCTGATTTTTTTTATTTTTGCGTGTTTGCGGGTGTTCGCGAGGCGCTTTGCGTGTTTGCGAGGCGCTTTGCAATTTCGCGGGCTTTTTTTTTTGCTTGCTTAATCACTGCCACCCTCTTGTTTTTTATGCCCATCTGCCCTCTGTACCACTTGTTTCTGAGCCCTTCTGCTCTCTGCCCCACTCATTTTTTGTCCCCTTCTGCCCTCTGTCCCACTTTTGTGCCCTTCTGCCCTCAGCCCCACTTAGAATGGCGCCAGCAAGCTGCCAGCGCCATTCTAAAATAGCTAGAAATAGCTTCAACAGGAAGCACTAATAGATAAAGTAAAGCAGGTGCTCCAGTTGAAGGTCAAATTAAGTTACACAATCATTAATCACCCCAAGTTTGGGGTGATTAATGATTGTGTAACTTAATTTGAGCAGCACCTGCTTTACTTTATCTATTAGAGCTTTCTGTTGTAGCTGACTTTTGTAACTATTTTATAATGGCTCTGGCAGCTTGCCGGCGCCATTCTAAAAGAGTTACAAAAGTCAGCTTGAACTTTTGACCCAATCCGTTCCGTTCGCGGATTTTCGTTCGCAGATTTTGCGGGAAATTTGCGAATCTCGCGGATTGCGATTTTACCGAAAATCAGCTAAATCCGCGAGCGGAACTGATTTTCCGCTCATGCTTACTCCTTTTGTGGGGGTTGATAGGTTTTGTGTTTATTGGAGGATTGTTCCGGTTCTTATTTTTGGTAAATCTACTATAGAGAAAGAGAAAAGTTTTCATTATATATGTTTCATTTTTTTTTGCATTTTGAGTTATTATTTTAAAATATTAAATAATAGGATTTGTGGTATGGCTCCTTTTTTAAGACAGGACAGCTAACATGAAGTAGATGATCAGCATAGGTTTATAGTAGGAATCAGTAGTAGGAATTAATCTAGAGCCCTCATCTACCAAGAAGCTCTGAATAACTTCCAAACTCACAGTCTTCCAAATTTCACCCTGGCAACCACCCACATTCTAAATGCTTAGAACATCGCATAGCAACATGTACAATCCCCCCTTCGATAAATACAGAAAACTGCAGTTTGTCATGAATTTAATTTAGGAGTTCTGCTTTACTTTTAATTTTCTTGTAGTAAACTTTTTCTATGTTGTTGATTGCTTTAATTTTGTAGCTTGGTCGTCTGTATATTTTGCTGGGTGTCATTTTCTTGCATTCTTTGTTTTTGTGTTTTAGAGATCTAATTGTTAAACAAAATGTTAATTTATTTTGTGTGTAATAAATAATTACATTTCTCCTTAGAGTTAAGCTTATGTTATAACTACATGTTTTATTTTTGGAGAATGTTGCAGCTTTTTTTCTCTGTTGTTTTAAAGTGATGTTTCCGATTCCGATTTGGGAAAAAAAGCATTCGTCCAAATCCGTATGAATCGTACACGTCCGTCCGAATCGCGTAGTAGATCCGTATCTCGTCAATCTGTCCGAATCGTTGCGAACCGCACAAATTGCAAGGGAGGAACTGTACAACCCTGGCCCTCACAGTGACCCGTTTGATTCGTAAACATGATGTACGATACGACGAGTACGATCCGGACTGGGGTATGAGGACGCGATTCGTACAGTCCACGTCAGGTAAGGGCGATTCATACGGACAATCACACAATCAAATACACACCGTATGATGCGTGCACCCCATGATTGCAGGGGTACGGTGCGTATCCCTGCAATCATGGGGTGTATGCACCGTACCCCATGATCGCAGGGTGTACGCACCGTACACCCTGCGATCATGGGGTACGGTGCATACACTCAGCAATCATGGGGTATGGTGCGTACACCCCATGATCACAAGGGTACGCACCATACCCCTGCAGATGTGGGGTGTACGCACCGTACCCGGGGGGCATTCTGTACCTGTTTCGAGGCGAATTCTGCTTTTCCGGACGTTTTGGGCTCCCGTATAAAAAGCGGTGTACGGTGCGTATCCAACACGAATCGTACTTGCTGGGTCAGGAAAACCTGCTTCAAACCATACAAATGTAGCATGCACCGTGTTCCGAGGGAGAATCGTACGGAGATTATAGTTGTACAGTCTTTGTACGATTTGTATGGAGTCCTGCTCCTGGTACGAATCGTACTTCATCGTACGTACGGGTACGGTTCTCTGTACGATTCGTACGGGAAAAAGGCTCCGTGCAATATTTCGGACGGGATTTTACCGAATTGGAATCGGCCCCATTATGTTTGCTTTTTGCACAACATTTTATTTGCTATTTGCTTTCAGTTTAATTTCATTTGTTGAAGGATTAACATTGTTTTTTATTTGACCCCTATATTGTAAATACTAATTATGTGTTTTTGTTTGAATTCATATATGTTTAACTGCTATGTGTTCTTTATGTTAAAAATTAACATATAAATATATTGATAAATATTTTTTGGGTGATATTTTTATTTTTCTGCTTAGGATCATGCTTACTCTTTCATTATATTGAAAATATTGTGTATTTTTTTCTTTTTTATATTAGTATTTTTCATATTCCTAAAACGTTTTTTTTTGGGGGGGTAACATCTTTTTATTGCCTTTACCAAGATAACGAACTCATAAGGCTCAGTAAAACTTGCCCGCAAGCCAAGATCTTCAATTAGCTAGATACAAAACACATCTTCTCGACATAAACCTTAGTATAACCGGGTACAACTTTATTCACTTTCAAGTAGTATATATCTAGAACTCTACGTCTCCCTCTTTGCTCCACTTCAATACAAGAGAGAGTCGGTAGGATAAACAAAATAGAAGAAAACAACAAAACAAACGTATTGCACATGTCTAAAGTTGACAGGTGAGAGTGCAGAGTGGTCAAACTTCTAGCTGGGGGAGGACTGATGCCTCCAGGGCTCCTGGGAAGTGGTGGTGGGAAACCCACCCACACAGGGGGTGCGGGAACAGTAGGACTCAAGGCCTCTAGAGGGTCCATTGCAAGATCAAGGTTTGCTAAGTCTGGAAAAGATGAAGAGCCTGCAACCTGGGGCAACAGGCAATGAGTGCCTGACCCTCCGATAGGTACCCCACCAACAGGCTCCAAATGTAGTCAAAACCTGTTCAAGAGTTGATCATAATGTCAGTCATGCGTTCAAGTGCTAATGCCCGCCATAGCCATTAAGGGCATTGAAAGAGAGAGGGGCCCTCTGGTTTCTTCCATGCTGCTGCCAGAGTTTGATTCTTTAGACCAGGGTCACGCAGCCCCAGCAAGACCCATTCGGTGGAGTCTGATATCGGGTATCCTGAGATCTCTTTAATCTGAGACAGAAATTCCTACCAAAATGGTTAAATTGAGGGACCGTCCCTCCATATATGGTGGAAGTCTCCCAGCATCCCACACCCCCGCGAACATCTGTCTGTTGTGTTCGGAAAAAAAGTGTGTCTTTTTTAGGGTGTAAATACCAATCATACATAATCTGGTAATGGGCTTCCCTTAGAAACATGGATCGATTATACTTTAGAGATATCATTATAGGGAGTGCTCCATTGTTTTTCTGTAATGGACATCTGCAAGGTGGATTCCCAAAAAGCTGCATGTTGCTGTAACGGAGAAGGTCCTACTGTGAGGAGGAGAGAATAAAGGAATGAGATGCAGCCAAAGCCTGCACAAGATTCTCTACAGGGAGCAGCTCCCTGGTTGCTCCAAGACGCATCATGGGCTGCTATACCCAATGTTTTAACTGAAAAAAGTGGTAATCCTCCGAGGGCAGTACTTTAAAAGCAGAAGAACAATTTTCAAAGAAGCATATTTCCTCTCTTACAAACAAGTCTAATAACATTAGGCAGCCACCTCCCTCCATCTATCAAAAGGGCCCTTTGACAGGGCTGGTGGGAAAGCGGGATTGAGATGCATAAGCGTGGAAGGGTAAGGGAAAGCTGTCGGGGATAGTGTTTTGGTGGTAACATCCCACACCTTGCGAGAAGTACCTGTGGGTGTGCTAAGGTAGGCATTTCATGTTCTATCTTGTTTCGGTTTCCAAGGGAGGTCCCATATGGTTCTACCCACCACTAGTCTGTTTACTTGAAGCCAATGTATGTCGGAGGATTTTAGGGACTATTCAGTAATGACTCATAGCTAGGCTGCTCAGTAATAGAGAGGAAAGTCTTGAAGGGAAAGTCTCTGTGGAAAGTCTAGTAAACAACGGTTGGAATAAACGGGCCCTGCATCCCTGCCAGATGAAGTTTGTTACAAAGCAAACACAAGGAGATGATGGACAGAGCACTGAAACTTTTCAGATACTTACCCCCAGTCACAGACCTGGGCTGAATCCATCATCACTCTATAGCTCACTTCGCCAACCCAATTCAGACATAGCAATATGCAAATCAGTCTTGACCCTGTGCCTCATAGGAATAGTCTAGCCCAAACTGCCAAGCCATGCCTTCCCTGGACCAGAATGAAGCATCCTGGGACCGGTTTTGGGCTAACAGCATGTAGCTTGTGTTTGTGATGAATTTTGTTATCATCGCCTTTAGCTCCACAAAATATTCCCGGTCGAACATGGTCGGGAGACCCTGAAATAGATATAAAATCCGAGGCAGCCCCCCATCTTGATTGCATTGATGTGAATAATCCAGGTGGCGTGCGCAAAACCCCATTTAAAAAAATCTAATTTAAGATGTCGTTAGAAGGGGGGGAAATTAGCTTTGTACAGGTCAGATAGGTTGGGGTAATTTTTATGTTGAGATAGGTGATTTACTTTTGAACGCACCTGAAGGGAGGGACAGCCGCAATGGTCGTTATCTCCTCCAGGGCCACTCACAGGTTAAGTAAGAAAGATTTTGAAGGATTGACCTTAAAACCCGCCACCCTCTCAAAGCTATGGAATTCAGCTTGTAAAGCTGGCAGGAAGGTATGGGGGTCTGTGATGGGCAGCAGGACATTGTCTGCAAATAAAGACATTTTATGTTCGTCCGGACCAAATTAAATACCCTGAATTTCAGGGTTAACCCTTATACGTGCACCTAAAGGTTCTATGCAGAACGCGAAGAGCATAGGTGAAAAGGAGCAACCCTGTCTAGGGCCTCTTGAAAGATCAAAAACTTCTGATGCCACCCAGTTGACTAGGACCCAGGATCTGGGGCAGTGGTACTTAGCTTTTGGCATTCCCACAAAGCGATCACCGACCCCGAATCGGTGCAGCGCGATCATCAGAAAAGGCCAATAGACACGGTTGACGGCCTTCTCTGCATCTAAAGATAGCAAGGCCACTGGGAGGTGATTATTTTGCACCTTGTCAATTAAATGTATGATCAGACGCAGGTTATTATGGGTCTTGCATCCCTTGACAAAATCTGAATGATCAGGATAAATCCAGTCAGGAAAAATCTCTTACAGTCTACTGGCCAGTATCTTGAAATACAGTTTAGTATCTAAATTGAGGTGCGCCATAGGCCTGTACGAGGTGCAAAGGTGGGGATTTTTCCCCCTTTAGGAATCAGTGAAATTAACGCCTCCCCCAGTGATGGGGACACCAGCTGATAGGTCGTTATTTTGTTAAAAACATCTGTCAAATGTTGCTTCAGGTCAGGGCGAAATGTTCTCTAGAGCTGGACACTAAAGCCATTGGGTCCCTGGGTTTTATGGAATTTCAAAACATCTATCACTTTTGTGGGCCTCATCCTTCGATATGGGCTGACTGAGTATCTCATTGGTGGCAGGGGTAACCTGCAACAGTACTAGTTAGTCCAAATATTGAGATTGGTGTTTCTCGACCAGAGGGTCTGCTTTATAGAGCTTTTTATATAACTCACTGCAGGCACATGATTTCCCCCCTTCACTATGGTGTTTTTACTCCAGTCTCCACATCAATTTTTCTAATAAACTCCTTCTCCTGTTTGGCGCCTAGTTGCTGCACCAATAGGGAGCTGATTTTGTTGTTGCCATTGTACCCTTTTGCTTGGAGGCGTAAAAGGGTTCTTTCTGCTCTATTAGTGTATAGTGCCTGGAGGTTCCCTTTCAAAGCTGTCACTTTCGTTGGGCCTTTAAAGACAGGGCTTCCTTGTGTAATATCTTGGCAAGAAGTTCATCCTCCAGATAAAAACGATCTGGTTGGTTGGTTTGTTGTTGCTGTAGGGTAGTAGCTAAAACCATGTTTTGCCCTGCACCACTGCTTTAAATGGGTCCAAGTGAGAGTGAGAAGTCTCTTTAGGCTCATTATTAGGAAAGAACTCCTTTATCATCTTCCTTAGTTCATCTTAAAAAAGCTAGTCCCTGCTAAGAATATTGGAGAAAATTCATCTCTTGAGCCTAGTGCAAGGGGCGGGCCAGTTAAATATTACTTCCAGAGGTGCATGATCCGAGAGACATATCGGATGCAATTTAGCTAGATTGACAGCCTGGTGGAGATACTGGCTGATAGATACATGATCTATTCTAGAATATGATCTGTGAGAGTGGGAGAAAAAAGAATATTCACGCATCAATGGATTTATGGCCCTCCATATGTCTTCCAGACCCAGCCTGTGCAAAGTGGATTTGAGCGTCTTGGTGAAGTGTAGTGTTCACAGAGGGATCCCATATAAGATTAAAATCCCCTAGTAAAATGATGTGTTCTGTAGCAAAACCCTCCAGAGTTGTAAGAACTGTGAGGAGAAATTCTGATTGCCCAGAGTTAGGTGCATAACCATAGCTATAGTGCATAGGCGCCCCATCAGGATGCCTTTAACCATAAAGAATCTCCCTGCTTTGTCCGTCTTTTTTGTCATGTGGCTGAAAGTGAACGGAAGAGTGGAAGAGGAGGGCAAATGCATTTTGTTTGGTGTTAGCAAAGGACCTAAAGATCAAGGATAGAATTTATGTCGCAGTCTGTGATACTCACCCCTCTTCAAGTTGATCTCCTGTAACGCTACTATATGGATATGATGGTCCCCTAGAAATTTCCTGAGGTGATGCCACATATTGGGAGAGCTTAGCCTCCTTACATTCCATGACATACAATTAAATGTAATTCCTTCAGTCAGGGGTCCCACCACCCGCTACAAACATCCCCTGGCATGCTCGACCCCCCCCCACAAGGCCCCACCCTGCCAGCCTCCCACCTCTCCTTTCCCATCGGATTTTCAATCTGACATCTAAAGTACCACAGGAAAAACAGAACAGCATTAAACAAACAAAACATATAACTATGAGTATCCAAGGTGAAGGTAAGTCCTCACAATTGGTGTCTCCACTGGCCCAGCCCAGGACCGCCCTGGGGCCTCCCAAGTATGAAAGACTGGACACCATTCGCCATATGGTTCTTAGCAACTGAACTGGAGTGGACGAAGCATCCCAGGGCTGATCCACATTGCCAATGAGATAAGGAGGTCATTAACTCATCCCCACCCTAATCTGTTGCCCCTGAACCAGACTGTCCAACCTCAGCAGTTTAAACATACTGCAGGTTAAAAGACGCATCCAACATGGAAATGTTTCTTGGATTGTGGATTCATCGCTCCTCAACATTTTGATGTCTGGACTCCCTCCTTTGGTGTCTACAAGGGCTTTGGTTGGCGTTGTTCCGGTGGCCGTTCCATTTGTGCCTCTCCAGGAGCCTTGCTCTGTTGTGACATTGTGATTCCTAGACCGATCAGAGCCGCCGCTTCTGCCAACTCTGTAAAGTGGCACTATTTGTTCCCAAAAGAGAATGTAATGCCAAAAGGGTAAGTCTATCTATATTTGATCTGCAGCTCCCTTAGAGCCAATGTGAATGATTGAAAGTGTTCCCTGCGAGGAAACGTGGTTTGGGCGACGTCCTGGAAGAGCAAGCACGAGGCCCCTTGAAAAGTGATGGAGTCACTGTTTATAGCTTTCTGCAGTACAAGCTCCTTAGTTTTGAATGAGCTAAATTTGGCAAGTACATCTCTTGTATGTTTTCTATGACCCGGTAGATGGTGGCGCATCCTATCAGCCCATTCCAGCCTGACCTCTGGATGATCTTCCCCCAGGACGTTGGAGTGGAGGCCCACCATAAATGCCACCAGATCTGCCCCCCGCTGCCCTCCTCCAGGCCCCTCACTCTTATGCTATCCCTAGCGGAGTAATTTTTCAGGTTTTCGCAGTTTAGAAAAGCGGTGTGCAGCTGAGTAATCAAATTGGCTGATCCCTCTTGCAGTGGCTTCAATCTCTCCTCAAGTTCCTGGCATTTCTTTTCAAGGTCCAGAGTGCAGGTTCCAACAGAGTCTACATCTGCCTAAATGGACACCAATTTCTCCCAAACCTTTGAGTGGAAGGCTTCAAATGAGGCAGTAATGTCCATCTTGATGTCTTTGTTAAGCTCTGTCTTGAACTCTTGCAGCATCACTAGGAGTTCTTATCTGGTAAGGGCCATGTTGCCTCCTGTGGCAGCTGCCACTTCACTTTTGGCCCTGGAATCAGGTGGCGCGAGGTAGCTTGAGACTCTGTTCGTCTGAGCCTTTTTTGGTGGCATAGGAGCAAGGGGCTTGTTTAGCACGCCACTGTCCCATTGAGCGAAGGAATAAAGGCTAGGATGTGGCACTCTAGGTCAGGGGGATATCAGTGGGAGTGCGGTCCACTGTGAGGGGCCACTGCTCTGGGGTAGCCTCAGTCTACCATCCAGGGGCCCTTGAACTGAAAAGTCGAATCAACCTCCAGTTTGACCCCCTGCCGGCTTCCCTGGGTCGACCGTGCCTTTCAAAGGGCAGATTCACCTTCCTCCAGCAATTTCACTCCACTGGGAAATCCAAGTTAGGAGAATGTTGGCTCAGAGTGGGACCAGCCAGATTGACTCTATCTCTCTGCGAGAGCTCACCGCTCTGGGCAGCATCTCCTCGATGCATTACCTGCAAAGTCGGGCAGCCCAGCCAGCAGCGAGCCCACTAGGTGCCATCTTAGAGTCAGGCAGCGACAGTTCTTCTCTATGCTTCACTGCTCATGTGTCTGGGTGGTCCAGGGGGTGTGCCTGAGATTCCTCCTCTTTCCAGTCTCCACAAGTGCTCCCCCACCTGGCTAATGGCATCACCCATGGGCCACTGCTTCCCCAGTCTTGGGTTCACTCGACAGAGATCTTCATTAGGGGCCCAACACCTCCGCTCTGGCTCCTTTTAACTGCCGCCACATCTGTGACTTGGACCAGCACAACAGGCCGGACTTTGAGCGCTCTACATCACTCTTGCTAGAATATAGCCCAGCACTACGTTTGCAGAGTGCCGCTCTTTATGAAGCGGACTGCGACCGCCATCTCGTCAGCTCCACAGCACTTCCCCTCCAGGCTGGGGCTCTCCTTGGCTCCCGCCCTCCAGTCCGGGCAGGATGATCAGGAAGGTGTCTGCTACAAACAGCATGCTGGTCGCCTAAATTTGAGGCGAAACCGGCACTTTTGGCATGCTGAGAAGCTGTTAATTGTGGGTCGAGGCATGGAGCCTTCACTGAACACGTCCAGGCGGCCATGACATTTGGCCACGACCTAAAACTTAATTTTTAGTGTCGATATTGGTATTTTCTGTTTTTCTGTAAAGGATTGTGATATATGGGTTCTCATTATTTTTAGGTCTCGAAATTATTTATCATTGTATTTTGTAATAGAACCATTTGTGCAGCTTCTAATTTTCCCAAATTGCAAATTGTGGTGTGTAATTACAACACCAATATTACAAGAAATGAAGATTCTCAAGTGCTAACGTGACTCAAAACATTTTATTTCAACTAATATAATTATCAGACAAGATGAAGTATAATAGGCCTGATTCACTAAGTAATATGAACATGTAATTTCAATATAGACACCAAATTAATTGATTTTGAGTATCAGTTCATACTTTCCATTTATAAAACCTGAATTTTAACTCATAATTTGATTTGTTTGCATGGCACTAGTGTAGAAATGTAGATATAAAGAGATCTAATCCTAAATAGGACATTGACCTCGTATAAATATTTATTATCAGCCAAACACACCTTTGAGGATAGATTGTAATTGGCTCAGGAAAGGGCATAGTAGAACCAATTCTGGAGCATTCCAAGTAGTGTTATAATGTTATGGAAAATTACTTCACTATACTAATTTGTTTTCGATGAATAATGAGCAAAAACGTTATTTTTCCGGTAATTTACCATGATAAATTTACCAAGGGGTGTACATTCAGGTTTTAGATTCTAACAGGAAGATATAGCACTGCAACTCATTATCCTTATCTGGTGTTATTCCTTTGGTAGATCATATAGGAAACGCCATTGCTAAGCATCATCTCAGTTGTTTGGAAGTTTATGCAGAGAAACATTGCTTCATACAGGATTGCTGGGCAAGATCTTCTAAAAGCCCACAATTGACAGTGAATCTGCTGTAGGTATCCTCTCAGATTTCCTGCTTTTGCATAATCAGGATTTTTCACTTCTGCTCTGCTTGTTGATTATGCCTGGTATGCTACCATTACATCACAGTTATTATATTGCAGGTAAGTACATCACACTCCTTACACCAGAGGTAAGCACTTTGAGGCTGGGTTTCACTACCTCTACATTGCTGTAGTTTATCTGACAGGTATCTTTTATGGCTTTAATTGATATAACCTTAGGGATGTGTGTGTGTGGGTGTGTGTGCACACAGTACTCTGGCAGTAATAGCACCAGAGCTGTAATAGGCATGTCATGCTTTCCACTGGATAGGCATTTTATGATTCTTATTAACTTTGCCACCATTTGATGAGTCTGCATGAAACTTATTTTGCATTTGGCTTTAGGATTTCATTTGAGCAGCATTGCGCATGCGGTGATGCGCACACCAGATGCCTGGAAAAGAAACATACAAGTGCTGTAGTGATCAATTTGTGTTTGATGAAGCTGTTATGAGATACAGTGATGGGCACACCCGACGCCCTGGAAAGTAAGTATAAAAATACTGCAGTAAGTATTTTTTGGTGAGTTCGCACATGTGGTGTTGCACACACCAAACAAGTAGACTGTAGCTAAGTAATTGTTTTTTTGTGTCCAAAACTTGGGAGTATTAGTTGGAATACTTGCGCATATGGTGATGCATTCACCATTAAAAAAAAAGGCTCGGTTGAATAGTGTGGGGATCATCCAAGTTTTACAGAAAAGCTGTGGAGGTAAGATTAAAGTGTTCATTGTATGCCATACACATAATTGAAGTGTTCCCACTATATGGAAATCATTTGCTTCGCAAAATAACATAATTTTCATATTTTTTGTTTTTTTTGTTTTATATTTAATTCAAGGTGCACACTGCCTTATGCCTACAACTCGGAGGCCGGCGGCTATCATTCAAAAAAGTTTTCTATGTTTTCATCTTTGACAAATATTCATTAGGAAATATTCACACTGTTTGGACAAATACGTTATTAAGTGTGTTGGGGCTACATTAGTGTTGTTTAAATTAAAATAAAAAGTGTATGGAGGTGGTTATTACATATTTTGTGGGGGAAATATACATATAAGGACTTCAGTACATTAATGTGAGTATTTTTTATTTTTCCTTACCCAGTCTTGAGCCATATAACTTCCCTGGTGTCTTTCACTGAACACATTGGCAGTCCATTGGCCCTAGCCAGGTAATTTTCAATCAGATGCCAACTCAGCCATGTACAATTTTTCTTTATTGGCAGTTCAGTCAATTTTTCCTATCATTGTAATTTCAGGTGTTCCATATCACCAGGTCCTGATGAGACCCCCTAATTTCCTTGGGTTGGATAAATCGTCGACACAAATTACAAATGAACCACCCTCTCGGCCTTTTAGCATTGTAATAGAGGACTGATTTTTCATTTAATATATTGTATTGTGGTCTTTTGATATATATAGAAACCCTTTTTCTGACATTCATTTCCCACCAATGTTATGCCGTTGAACATTCCAGTTATTAGTATCACACACATAGGCCACAGGAACCACTGTTTCCTGTTATATTAAAAAACATATTGGGTCACAAATTAGGGGCCGATTCTGATGTTGGACTGACATTTGGCCACGACCTAAAACTTAATTTTTAGTGTCGATATTGGTATTTTCTGTTTTTCTGTAAAGGATTGTGATATATGGGTACTCATTATTTTTAGGTCTCGAAATTATTTATCATTGTATTTTGTAATAGAACCATTTGTGCAGCTTCTAATTTTCCCAAATTGCAAATTGTGGTGTGTAATTACAACACCAATATTACAAGAAATGAAGATTCTCAAGTGCTAACGTGACTCAAAACATTTTATTTCAACTAATATAATTATCAGACAAGATGAAGTATAATAGGCCTGATTCACTAAGTAATATGAACATGTAATTTCAATATAGACACCAAATTAATTGATTTTGAGTATCAGTTCATACTTTCCATTTATAAAACCTGAATTTTAACTCATAATTTGATTTGTTTGCATGGCACTAGTGTAGAAATGTAGATATAAAGAGATCTAATCCTAAATAGGACATTGACCTCGTATAAATATTTATTATCAGCCAAACACACCTTTGAGGATAGATTGTAATTGGCTCAGGAAAGGGCATAGTAGAACCAATTCTGGAGCATTCCAAGTAGTGTTATAATGTTATGGAAAATTACTTCACTATACTAATTTGTTTTCGATGAATAATGAGCAAAAACGTTATTTTTCCGGTAATTTACCATGATAAATTTACCAAGGGGTGTACATTCAGGTTTTAGATTCTAACAGGAAGATATAGCACTGCAACTCATTATCCTTATCTGGTGTTATTCCTTTGGTAGATCATATAGGAAACGCCATTGCTAAGCATCATCTCAGTTGTTTGGAAGTTTATGCAGAGAAACATTGCTTCATACAGGATTGCTGGGCAAGATCTTCTAAAAGCCCACAATTGACAGTGAATCTGCTGTAGGTATCCTCTCAGATTTCCTGCTTTTGCATAATCAGGATTTTTCACTTCTGCTCTGCTTGTTGATTATGCCTGGTATGCTACCATTACATCACAGTTATTATATTGCAGGTAAGTACATCACACTCCTTACACCAGAGGTAAGCACTTTGAGGCTGGGTTTCACTACCTCTACATTGCTGTAGTTTATCTGACAGGTATCTTTTATGGCTTTAATTGATATAACCTTAGGGATGTGTGTGTGTGGGTGTGTGTGCACACAGTACTCTGGCAGTAATAGCACCAGAGCTGTAATAGGCATGTCATGCTTTCCACTGGATAGGCATTTTATGATTCTTATTAACTTTGCCACCATTTGATGAGTCTGCATGAAACTTATTTTGCATTTGGCTTTAGGATTTCATTTGAGCAGCATTGCGCATGCGGTGATGCGCACACCAGATGCCTGGAAAAGAAACATACAAGTGCTGTAGTGATCAATTTGTGTTTGATGAAGCTGTTATGAGATACAGTGATGGGCACACCCGACGCCCTGGAAAGTAAGTATAAAAATACTGCAGTAAGTATTTTTTGGTGAGTTCGCACATGTGGTGTTGCACACACCAAACAAGTAGACTGTAGCTAAGTAATTGTTTTTTTGTGTCCAAAACTTGGGAGTATTAGTTGGAATACTTGCGCATATGGTGATGCATTCACCATTAAAAAAAAAGGCTCGGTTGAATAGTGTGGGGATCATCCAAGTTTTACAGAAAAGCTGTGGAGGTAAGATTAAAGTGTTCATTGTATGCCATACACATAATTGAAGTGTTCCCACTATATGGAAATCATTTGCTTCGCAAAATAACATAATTTTCATATTTTTTGTTTTTTTTGTTTTATATTTAATTCAAGGTGCACACTGCCTTATGCCTACAACTCGGAGGCCGGCGGCTATCATTCAAAAAAGTTTTCTATGTTTTCATCTTTGACAAATATTCATTAGGAAATATTCACACTGTTTGGACAAATACGTTATTAAGTGTGTTGGGGCTACATTAGTGTTGTTTAAATTAAAATAAAAAGTGTATGGAGGTGGTTATTACATATTTTGTGGGGGAAATATACATATAAGGACTTCAGTACATTAATGTGAGTATTTTTTATTTTTCCTTACCCAGTCTTGAGCCATATAACTTCCCTGGTGTCTTTCACTGAACACATTGGCAGTCCATTGGCCCTAGCCAGGTAATTTTCAATCAGATGCCAACTCAGCCATGTACAATTTTTCTTTATTGGCAGTTCAGTCAATTTTTCCTATCATTGTAATTTCAGGTGTTCCATATCACCAGGTCCTGATGAGACCCCCTAATTTCCTTGGGTTGGATAAATCGTCGACACAAATTACAAATGAACCACCCTCTCGGCCTTTTAGCATTGTAATAGAGGACTGATTTTTCATTTAATATATTGTATTGTGGTCTTTTGATATATATAGAAACCCTTTTTCTGACATTCATTTCCCACCAATGTTATGCCGTTGAACATTCCAGTTATTAGTATCACACACATAGGCCACAGGAACCACTGTTTCCTGTTATATTAAAAAACATATTGGGTCACAAATTAGGGGCCGATTCTGATGTTGGACTGACTCAGGTCCTTCCGACATCAGCCAGGAGCCGTAACGGACAGACCTGCTACCGTTGATTACTGCTCTGCAAGTAGGATGTGACCAAACCCTGTTCGGTTGCATTTGTATGCCTCACAATGGGAGCATGCATTCCGAGCGGAATGCATGCCTGCATTGTTGAAAGCAGGGGTGCAGTTTATCCCTGCAGCCTGTGGTCGGCACCCCAAGGTGCCTGCCACTGGGTACAGGATCAACAGAGGGACACCATAGGTGCCCCCAGGCCTCCTTTTGGCGGAAACACCAGCACGAAAAGGCAGTGAAAAACTGCCATCTACTCCTTCGGTCGTAAAGAGGCGACCGGGGAAGTACTGGAAGTCTGCTGTCCAGGAATCCTAATCGGATTCCATTCCGACCGAGCCCATCAAAATGGCTCGCTCTGAATTGAATCCGGCTGGCACATTCCGATGCGGTCGGAATTGGCCCCTAAATGTGGTCTTGGAGAGACACCAATTTTTTACAATATTGCAGGGGAAACAAGAGAAAATAGCTTGTAATATTGAAGTTTTGAAAATGTCAGCTCGTACCTGTGAGTTTGAACAATTGGTGGATTCATATATGAGAGATGAAATTGTGTGGTGTGCTAATGATCTCAAAGTTCAGGAGAAGTTATTTGCGAAAAAACATAATTTGAGAGATGCAGTGGCAATGCTATGGAGAACACTAGTATGTGAGTGCATGAAATGTGCAATGGGAAAGGGAAAGACATTAGTTTAGGATCAGATGGAGCAGTGAATGTGGTAAAAAGTTCAATTAAGCAAACAGACATGGAAAGTTACAAAAGTAGTGGATTCGAAAGCAAGGACGGCGATAAAATATCTGAGAGAAAAATATTTCCAGAGTGATGTGAAAATGGGAGGAATGAAGTATTTTAGATGTGGAAATGGACATTTCTCTAACAGTCCAGGATGGTTTGCAAGATTTGTGTTTTGCAAGGAATGTGGCATAACAGGACATTTTGCATGTGTATATTGAGGGTTTAAATAACGAGTTGTGAATTGTGAGGAAGAGGAGGATAAGTTTGAGTTAAATGTAGTCCTGGGGTGTTCTTTTCACACCTCTTTATGGACATCGGTTGCTTGCACTGCTCCAGCAATTATTTTGCGAAAACTACAGCTTTGAGAGGTGCTGGAGTGTCTCTGCAGATACAGTACTCCCAGTTCCCCCGTCTCTGGAGCAGTTTTAGGTTAGCAGTTTCCAGTTTCTTTTGGCCGCCCCTGTGCACCTCTGTCTCTGATTTAACAGAGGAGCACAGAGGCAGGAGGTACATTTGTTTTATAAGTATTTTCCCGTTTTTATATATAAATACAGAGAAAAACCAAAATGTTTTCAGTCTGTATTTATATGTAAATATTAGTTTGAATGGAAAACCGGAAGCCTTAATCATTTTTTTAGATAATTTACCATTTAGGGCCTCAGATCTGGTTAATATTTCAAGGTGTGTGCTTAATGCGCCCCTCAAGTTGTGGTCACAAGCTACAATTCTGAATGTTTTTAAAAAGAGAGAGAAGCGATCCACAATGTAACTAGCCAATCTCCTTAATAGGTGCCACAACCATGATTTAAGGCATAGTTCTGACTGATCAATTAGAAAATTGGGCTAACGAAAAAGCCATTTTATCAGAGGTACAATGTGACTTTCAACAGGGTTTAGACACAGAAGACCAATGCCTGAATCTACATTTAATAATGAGCAGGTAAGTTGTTGCTAATGGGGGATGTTTATTTCTGGCATTCATGGACTAAAGTGCAGCATTTGACAATGTAATAAGGGGTCAGCTGTGGACTATGCTGCTAAGCCAGGGTGTCAACCCCAAGATTGTCTATCCCCTTTCCAAGTTGAACACAGACGTGAAAGGCAGGATCAGGTGCGGATTAAGTGGGGAGTGTGCCCCCCTATATTAAGATTAGAATGGGTGTCAGGCAAGGCTGTGTGCTGGCACCCTTTTTTTAGTTTTTATATCAATTGTTTGAAGGCCTGTTTGATTGAAGCTACAGCTCACCCATTCAGGGTGGAAACATGAATTGTACTGGTACTCATGTACGCATATAAACGTGACCTCACATGAAGGGCAAAAATAGCAATTGATGGACAGAATGCAGAACAATGTCATACATTCATCGCAGTACAGAGATCTGGGCCTAAATCCATCGTTTTTTTGCACTCCACACCACCCCAGTTCAGACATGGCCATATGCAAATCAGCCTTGACCCTGTGCCTCATGGGAACAGTCCAGCCCAAACTGCCAAGCCATGTCTTTCCTGGACCGGAATCATGCATCCTAGAACCGGTTTCTGGCTATCAGCCGTCTTCAGCCAGGAA
Organism: Lissotriton vulgaris; assembly: GCF_964263255.1. Taxonomy (NCBI): domain Eukaryota; kingdom Metazoa; phylum Chordata; class Amphibia; order Caudata; family Salamandridae; genus Lissotriton; species Lissotriton vulgaris. The sequence continues at coordinate 1,714,520,078 of NC_141689.1, read as the reverse complement.
AGCTTGACACCAGTGGTGCGGAGAGAATGGGACTCACGTCTGAGCATACCCATCCCACTCGGGGTGACAAATGCAAATACAACAATTGATGGACAGAATGAAGAACAATGTCATATATTCACCCCAGTACAGAGATCTGGGTCCAAATCCATCGTTTTTTTGCACTCCACACCACCCCAGTTCAGACATGGCCATATGCAAATCAGCCTTGACCCTGTTCCATCATGGGAACAGTCCAGCACCACTGCCAAGCCATGTCTTTCCTGGACCGGAATCAAGCCTCCTAGGACCGGTTCCTGGCTATCAGCCGTCTTCAGCCAGGATAGCTTGATCCAGTGGTGTGGAAAGCATGGGACTGATGTCTGAGCATACCCATCCCACTCGGGGTGACAAATGCAAAAACAACAATTGATGGACAGAATGCAGAACAATGTCATACATTCACCCCTGTACAGAGATCTGGGCCTAAATCCATCGTCTTTTTGTACTCCACACCACCCCAGTTCAGACATGGCCATATGCAAATCAGTCTTGACTCTGTGCCTCATGGGAACAGTCCAGCCCGAACTGCCAAGCCATGTCTTTCCTGGACCGGAATCCACCATCCGGTTTCTGGCTTTCAGCCGTCTTCAGCCAGGATAGCTTGACTCCAGTTGTGCGGAGAGCATGGGACTGACGTCTGAGCATACCCATCCCACTCGGGGTGACAAATGCAAAAACAACAATTGATGGACAGAATGCAGAACAATGTCATACATTCACCCCAGTACAGAGATCTGGGCCTAAATCCATAATTTCTTTGCACTCCACACCACCCCAGTTCAGACAAGGCCATATGCAAATCAGCCTTGGCCCTGTGCCTCATGGGAACAGTCCAGCCTGAACTGCTAAGCCATGTCTTTCCTGGACCAGAATCCACCATCCTAGGACCGGTTTCTGGCTATCAGCCATCTTCAGCCAGGATAGCTTGACTCCAGTGGTGCGGCAAGCATGGGACCCACGTCTGAGCATACCCATTCCACTCTGGATGACAAATGCAAAAACAACAATTGATGGACAGAATGCAGAACAATGTCATACATTCACCCCAGTACAGAGATCTGGGCCTAAATCCATCTTTTTTTGCACTTCACACCACCCCAGTTCAGACATGGCCATATGCAAATCAGCCTTGACCCTGTGCCTCATGAGAACAGTCCAGCCCGAACTGCCAAGCCATGTCTTTCCTGGACCGGAATCAAGCTTCCTAGGACCAGTTTCTGGCTATCAGCCGTCTTCAGCTAGGATAGCTTGACTCCACTGGTGCGGAGAGCATGGGACTCACGTCTGAGCATACCCATCCCACTCGGGGTGACAAAAGCAAAAACAATAATTGATGGACAGAATGCAGAACAATGTCATACATTCACCCCAGTACAGAGATCTGGGCCTAAATCCATCTTTTTTTTGCACTCCACACCACCCCAGTTCAGTCATGGCCATATACAAATCAGCCTTGGCCCTGTGCCTCATGGGAACAGTCCAGCCCGAAGGGGGCAGCAGAAACTGCTCAATAGCTTTGTGAGCTTTAGATCCAATGTTGGTCTCTCTACAAACAAAATCAAATCATATGCAGTGGTCTGTGCACACCCATGAAGTAGGATAACTCCAAATTTTATTGATAGAACAACACTTAAATTTGTTTCTACGTTCTTGTACCTGGGAGTACTATTTGATTACAAGACCAGTTAGCTGCATCTTAAAGGAGTGAGGGTCATGCAGTTTAAACAAGCAACTGTGTCCTTATGTAAATGTGCTTCTAAGATAGGATCTATTTCCCTCAAAGCAGCAATTACTATTTAAAAAGCTAGATCCATATAAATCACCACTGATGTGGCTGGGGTGTGGGGATATTCTGACCTCTTACCCTTCCAGAACCATGAAAACAAGTTCTTGTGAAAGCTCATGTCACTACCTCCTAGTATCCCTGCAACAATAGTGCATGAAGAGCTTAGCCATATATTTATAGGTAATTTAGTTAGGATGGCACCATCTCTCTTATGATTGTCACCCTGGTCTAGGCCATAAGCTGTACTGATGCAATTGGTCATCTCTAATTACTTAAAATGTATTTGGGATACATAAGATTGCCTGGCTTAAGTGATGTTTCAAAAGGAGCTTGATACCATTAGCAGACCTTTCTTGTTTCACTACCTGAAAGCTGCAGTAGCTGGAAACTGACCTTTGATAAAGGAAGAATTGAATAGATGAATGAATGTAATGAGGTGGGAGGATGATTCAAAGAAGGGGTTGGTGGTGACCTACCTTCCTACTTTTACAGCTCCTTTAATGGTGCCCTATTTAACAATAGTCCCAAGCCAACAGAGATTCTTCCTATTGGACAAGTTTAAATCTGGGCTTGTCCCACCTCTTTGGTGTCTTATCCCTCCAAAGTGTCTGCTTAAAAAGATCTGATACCCTGCCCATGTAACTCTATCACCATGCAATCAAAGCTACACGTTTTTTTCTCAGTAATCTTTTACAGCTCCTCCTACCCTTATTGGGAAAACTAAATATTAGGAGTTACAAAGAAGCTTTGGCCCATCTGAAATTCCTCCAGATGGTCCCAGTGTGTATAACAGTCTACAGATGTATTTCTTCTGTCAATAAATGCAGGAGAATTGTGGGGAAATAGGAGTATGGTCATTGTTGAAGGCGTTATCTCTTATGGCCCACTCATAAACAATCTACTGCTTTTATATGTCTTTTAAGATTTTTTATTGAATCACTTTATTTTATTCAGGAATGTATTTCTGACTGGCATTGTATAAATGTGTAGTTGGAAGAGCTAGCATAAGGCTATTATATTATTGGTTTAGATTAAGCAATTTGAGGTCAGGACTAATTTCCTAAAACTTGCGAAGTGTAAATCAGAACAGAACATGTTTTATGGAGTATCTAATAAACTGAGTGGAGATTATGGATTGAAGGACAAACTTGATTTATTTTAAATATGTTATCAGCTTCACATATCTCTGACTGTATGAATTTAATAATTTTAAAGGTTTGTACACTTTTATGGTGGCTGCAAAACCCAATAAAGATTTGTAACCTACCTAGCAATCAGACAAAAAGAATGACAATAGTAGTGGATTAAAAAATAAGGACAGGGATTAAAAATTTGAGAAAAAAGTATTTCCAGAGTGATTTAAAAATGGGTTGAATAAAGTGTTTTAAATGTGAAAGTGAAGGACATCTCTCTACCATTCCCGGGGCCCTAATAAGTAAAGGGTGCACTTTCCCTGTTTGCGCCCGGCACACCTTAAAACAGGTGCACCAGACCGAAACAGGGAAAGTGCACCCTATTACATGGAATGAACTGCTCCCAGGGCAGCCGCAAACGCGCTGCCCCTAGGGCATCGCTTTCATGAGAAAAACAGAGTGGCCACTCCATGTTTCACAGTGCAAGTAGCAATCCACCTGCAATTTTTAAGGGGGGTCAGATATCCCCTTGCAGGTGGGTGCAGTGAGTGTGACTGCACCCACTTGCTAGTGGATGTCTGGGGGGTCCTTGGGACTACCTTCATCTCTGACAGAAGGCTGCCGTCAGTTTGCCCCCTGACAGCTATTTTGCCTTTGTGTCTGCATCTATAATATGGCTCGGCCACAGAGGCAAAGGGACTCCCTCATTTGCATGGGGCCACACCCCTATGAAAATGAGGGAACTCTCTCTGAAGATGGCACTGGCACTTTATGAGCTCAAGCACTATCAGTATTACAGAAGGGGGCACACAAGTGTCTACAGCCCCTTCTGTAATACCAATCTGCTCTGGGGGCACACAAAGCGGGCACAATCACCCATTGGGCCCCTGGGGCACTTCCATAAAATGGCCCCAGAGTGTTTTGAAAGATTTACGTTTTGCAAGAAATGTTTCAAAAAAAGGGCATTATACATGTGGTGTAGAGGGTCTAAACGACAAAGTGTGAATTGTGTCGAAGAGGAGGATAAGATTCTGTTAAGTGTAAGAAATGATGCATTGGTTAATGCTGATCCAATTAGGATGCTGAAGTGTGAAATAGTGTTTAATATGAAAACTGTGGCCGTTCTTGCTGATTAAGGATCACCATATTCTATGATTAGTAATAAAAACTGGGAGTAAGTATTTGGTAGAGAAGAATTATATCGCTGGCTCCAGGCATAAATCCTGTGTGCTTTGGAGGTATGAAAACAGATGTGCTGGGTAACGCTGTAATGAAAATTAAATTTGCTGATCCTAATTCCATACAGAGAGGTCTGGTTAAGACAAATGAAGTGTTACCTGGTGCTATTTCTTTGAAGTTTCAAAAAGTATTTGGTAATGGATTTGGAATATTTAGAAATTTTGAGCACAAAATTGCACTGACATAAAATGGTGCAGTAACCTGTGTGTCCAGAGTAAGGACGGTTTCTCATATGATGGCGCCATTGGAGTAGGAGATAAAAAAATTAAATCAGAGACATGTGATTGAGGAGATAGAGCTCTGAGTGGTTGCCTCCAGTTGTTACAGCACCCAAAGATGGTTGCAAAGAAATATGCATGTGTGTTGACAAGAGGAGGTTGAATAAACATGTCTGGGTGGACAGGCAGCCTGTGCTGAACATTTCAGAAATGTTGGCACTAATTAAAGATGCAAAGATATTCAGTTTGCTGGACTTCTCCTGTGCTTACCACCAGGTTATGCTTCACCTTGAATCTAGACCATTGATGTCATTTGTGACCATTTACGGAGCATATTAGTATATGCCTTGCATCAGCTGCAGCATGTTTTCAGAGAGTCATGAAAAGGTATTAGATGGTTTAGATAAAGTGTTATTCTTTCAGGATGAGATTTTAGTTCATGGAAAAATCAAAAGGAGCATGATGAGATCTTATGGAATGCTTTGGAGTGGTTGCAAGATGCTGGTTTGTTCATAAAGAAAGAGAAATGTATATTCAGGGCTTCAACTGTTACTTATTTAGTTCCCACAATATTAGATGAAGCGATAAGCCCTAAGATGTGTTTGGAATACATCACAATTCAGCTTTTAAACCAGAGAACAAAGATCAGAAGCCAATTTTTGTTTCCAAATTCATTCAGAACTTTTATAGCATTTCTCAACCTTTGAGTGTATTGTTAAAGAAAGGCTCTCAGTTTAGTTGGACTGAAGAGTGTGATCTTGGAGAGCATTGGAAGATTACCAATTTTGGGAAAGTTTCGAGTTAATAAATGAACGATTATGTCTGCAGATGCCAACATCAAAGGGTTAGGTGGAGTGTTGGATCATGACTCCAGAGGGCATATCAGATGCTCCCAAAGACCCCTGATCCAGCGCTCCTACTTAAATTCTGCATAAATGATGTCACTATCTACCACCATACTTACCAATCAATACCAGGCCCATAAAAATATTGGAGCAGCTGAATCATGAGGCGAATGAATCTAATATGTTGTTACATGTGTATATGTTGCAACAATAAACAAGACCAGCTTGTCATTTTAAAAGTTTATTCAAACATATTCAAGAAAACTTAGGTTTTGGAACTTTATTAAACAAGAATTAGAACATATCATAAAGAGAAGTTTATTCAGCATTTATAAAGAGAGCTTGTTTCAAGAAATATTAATCATTAACAGGAATAAGTGAAAAAGAGCATTTCCAAACCCTAACTAATTCTCTGTCTCTACCCTCATCGCCTGAAAACAAAGTCTTTTAAAAATCTCCTTTCCTTACGTGTATCATCGGACAGCAGAACACGACCCTCTGGAATCAAGAAGCGTAGGCCAAAGTCTGCTCCTTGAGCCAATTCTTATACCCTAAAACTAAGGCTAAACTAACTAATTTCACATTCCAACAGCTGAATTCTGGCTCCCCATTGGCTGAACCACTTCACGCCACAGTAAATTGTGACATCTTTCACCTCGAGTCCGGGCTTTTACACAAAGCCATTGTTCATGCACAGAGTCCTGGTGGCGCTTCCTTAGGCTGCTACATTTTGTAGCAAAGATTGTTCATGTAGTGCACAAAAATGCCACGACTCACATCCTGGCCTTGAGCCTGTCCGTTCTGAGCTTCTCGTGGCACATTAACAAACCTCTCCACAGAGTCGCCTTTTGCAGTTCTTTTCAAAAACTTTTCACAATAAAAGTTTATAGGCTTCTCATCTTTTTCAAAATAAGTTTTCTCTCGTGGCTTTACATCAGTAGGCCTCTTTCAGAAAGCATCAATTTTGTGCGCCACTTTTGCTTGCGTCACTGCCCCACTTTTAGCTTGCGTCACTTTTTCAGAAAACTATTATTTAAACAAACACAAAACATCAATTAATTAAAGAATTGACATTTGTTCTGTTACCCACCCCCTTTGCTAAATGTTAACCCATTAATTGTGTTACCTAGCATAAGCACATTTAAGCAGCATATATTACCTTTGATGCACCAATCCGATCTGGAACTGCATTTATCACAGAAAAGACAAGACGGAAGCACATTTAAAAAGCACATGCTATTATTTTCGACAGCAGCAGTTAGTATATGACAAAGACAATAGACAACAATTATTGTATTATTTCTTTTGCATTTTGCACAAATAAGCATAATGTTAGTCCCATGTGTTGATGTTGCTCAGTTAATTCTAGGTTGATTTAATAACATGCAGCAAACATATTAGTTTTATTAAAACATTATTGAAGTCTGACTTCACAAGCCTGAACAAAATATTGTTCATTAACCCGCTCCATCACCCCCTTACCTTGATTGTCTGGCCACCACATGGAAAACATATTGTGACAGCCATTACTGGGCTCAGGAACATGGCCCCCATTGAAATGGTTTATACTAAAACTAATTTATCTGGGGTTGCTCCTTTTCAAGCTTGTGGTCCAGGCCACTATCTTTGGTCAACTTTAATATTGTAATTCTGTGTTTTTCAGGCAGCGTGCTGAAGAGGCTTCAGAAGATCGAAAATGGGGTGACCAAAATACTCTTGGACTATCAAGTTCCTCGTTGGCTTCCTCTGCCATTGATTCACTGCACTGGCTTCCAGTGGGTAAACATGTTTTCTAAACTCATCCCTTTGCATAGTCCACAAGGCTCTCTATCTTTTTGGTTCAATATATCGGACAAATAAATATGAGTTCTATGTACCTAGTCACCTCTGCCCAATTGTAGAACTTTATTCCTCTATTTTAGCATAAGATGGTGGCACTGATAAAATTTAGAAACACCTTGAAGACCTGGCAAGTTAATTTTGCTTGGCTTTTCTGTTTTTGTATCTCAGTATGCTATTGTTTTCCTTGTGCGTGCAGCAGTAAGACATTTGTGCTTACTTAGCTCCAGGATACCTTCCAGATATTTACGCACTTAACACATTTCATAACATAATGTAATATAATAATGTTACATCTTGTTAATATTACACTTTGGGGCTTATTACTACGTCAGTCAGAGTTGCCTTCGACCAACACTGTGTCAGACTCGGGACCGATCAACCTAAGGTCCCGGTTCTGACTGCCTGATTACTAGGTGACCGAACACTGTTCAATAATATTCTCGCTATTCTCTATGCATGCTTGTGTTATGGCCAGAAACCGGCCATAATACAGACTCCTATCCAGAAATGTGTGTGTGTGTAAAACCCTGCACCCTGTGGCAGGCCCCCATGGAGCCTGCCACACAGTGCAGGGTTTTACGGGGGTACTCAACCACCAACAGTAAGCCTCGGAGGCAAGGGGGCTCTGCTTGGGGCCCCCAAAGTCACTTTCCGCAGCCTTTCCGTGTTGGAAAGGCCATTACGGAAAGGCTGTCAGAAATTGACATGGCAATCCCAACAGAGGAAACGCCGTCCATAAGGGATTCCGGGGCTCCAACCAATAGGAATAATCTGAGAGCCGGTCGGAACCAAGGCGGAATGACCGGCCGGTTTACGTTCTGACTGCTCACCAGTGGCGGCTGGTCCCTTGGGGCGGTGAGGCAGCGCCCCACTAGGCAATCACAAAGCAATGAATCGGGCAGCAAAGCAGCAAAGCAAGAATGTAAGCAGACGAATTGACCGCTTTGACAATTTGTCTTTTTACATTTCCTGCCTGTGCTGGCAGCTGCTTCACCTGTGAAAGTGCGCATGCATCAACAAATGCACAGCGCATGCAGGCGAGAGCAGCATGAGTCCAGAAGTGGACTCCTACTGCGCATGTGTGAGGGGCGCTTTTGATTTAGCACTGCCACTCCATTGACATTACACTAGGCATGCTGCGCATGCCAAGTGTAGTGCAGGATTCTGAAGATGGGATCCTGCTCTGGCAGTGACGTACAGTCACCCTATGCCCTGTCGCATGCCAGGGATACAGTCGAGTAGCCGCCCCCTGTCGCATCCAGTCTTCTAATTTGCCAGTCAACTTGAAGCAAAATGAGTGGGGAGAAGTTAGTTCCATTGACATCTTGTGAGAGCGAGGAGACGTGATGCGACGCGGGACCGGATCAGGAGATGCCTAGTAAGTTTATTTGTTTTTATTTAATTAATCATTACTGACTGCTCACCAGTGGCGGCTGGTCCCTAGGGGCGGTGAGGCAGCGCCCCACTAGGCAATCACAAAGCAATGAATCGGGCAGCAAAGCAGCAAAGCAAGAATGTAAGCAGACGAATTGACCGCTTTGACAATTTGTCTTTTTACATTTCCTGCCTGTGCTGGCAGCTGCTTCACCTGTGAAAGTGCGCATGCATCAACAAATGCACAGCGCATGCAGGCGAGAGCAGCATGAGTCCAGAAGTGGACTCCTACTGCGCATGTGTGAGGGGCGCTTTTGATTTAGCACTGCCACTCCATTGACATTACACTAGGCATGCTGCGCATGCCAAGTGTAGTGCAGGATTCTGAAGATGGGATCCTGCTCTGGCAGTGACGTACAGTCACCCTATGCCCTGTCGCATGCCAGGGATACAGTCGAGTAGCCGCCCCCTGTCGCATCCAGTCTTCTAATTTGCCAGTCAACTTGAAGCAAAATGAGCGGGGAGAAGTTAGTTCCATTGACATCTTGTGAGAGCGAGGAGACGTGATGCGACGCGGGACCGGATCAGGAGATGCCTAGTAAGTTTATTTGTTTTTATTTAATTAATCATTAAATTAATCTCCTCCCCCTCCCCGTGCGAACCCCAGATGCATCTGGACATGAATGAGGCGTGTGCACGTCGATGTGCTGGCCAACCCTCTAAAGTGCAAGCCCTTAGTGAGCCGCGGGCATGTCCGTTTAGCCTCTTGAGTCTGCATACACGTATATTCTCTAGGCCAATGTTTTTAATGTACAATTTAGAACTTGAATTGATTCCCGTTTTTATGAGGTAAACAGGATAAATATCAGAACGCAAATCAAACATGTGTACTGGATTAGCAAATCACTCGTGGACCTGGGAAACGTGATATTTCTGTGTACCCGCAGCCCACTCAGCCAGCAAAGTAGCCGCTGCTACTGACAGTATTGACCAACCCTAGTGCCCACTCACACAGCCAGAAACAAAATAAACATCCAGTCTAACCCTGGCCCTCCCACCACCATCAACATCATCGCTCCTCTCACAGTGACAATTACACGCTCAATCCACCTCGCCCAGCGGTCCAGTCACCGAGGTACGACACTCTGACCCTTATGAATGTGGCTCGTGCACTTCGTCCTTCTTTGCACTCTTTATTACACTTGCTTGCAGGGTCCTACTATAGAGCAATTTGTATCTGTTAATCACACCATTACGGATTACTAAAAAAAGATACACACCATCCAACAAAAATCCATTCAACAAATGCAGACATCAGAAACAGATTGTTAAACCTGATTTCGAAACCTTAACGTACCTTAACACATGTGTGTGTGTGTAAAATAAAGCCCACATTCACTCCGAATGACATCTTGGGATGGAATATCACTTCCTTAATGTACCCCCTGCATAATGGTAGTAATTTTATCGACCTCAGAAGTATGAAAGGCTGAATGGTATTGGCGGGAATCGAACCCCTGGGTATGGCGTCAAACACATATTTCCTACAGTGGATATATTAGTCTACAGAGCTTAGACGTGATTTATTTCCTTTTAAACATCATATTTGCAAACGTGAGTATGTTTTATTATGAGATCATAAACCTGTCACGCAATGATAGGTAGCTGCGAAACAGCGCGTGAACCTAAGTATCTGGATAGTAGCCCGGCCTTGTGACGTTGCAGAAAAACAGAGTAAAGGAGCTGGAGATGCACAAAGAAGAAGACAGTGCATAGTGCCTCATGCCGAGACGGGAGGCCCAGCGGAACGAGTGTAAGGGGGTGGGTATGGGGAGGTCTCCATTAGCACACGTGCACGCAGACACGCAAGTAATCATGCCTGAAGTGCTTCTGCAAAGAAGCCATCACATGACCAGAGAAGACGAGCACATGCTGACTTCCCTTCATAGCCATTTCGCGATAATTGTAATTAACTGGAAGCCTTGCAGTCAAAACAAACATTGTTATGGAGATAATTCCAGCCGATCGCTAATGAGCTCTTCACACGACTGGAGTCCTTTTCCTGCTATTACTCGGGTAGCTTATCTACTCCAAGGCCCTCCATTCTCCATCAATGCCCCCAGTAATTAGAATAGACACGCCATGGTGACAAGCTAAAAAGTGACTCCGTGAAGTCTTGCAGCCTTTCTATAAGCTCTTCCTTGTCCTCAGAGCCTCCGCCTGCTGCCAGACCTCTATGGTCCTACCACATACCACCAGCACTGCCAGGAGTGTAATCCCCATAGCCCCCCTGTATTCTCTGATCCCCACACACATCAAGAGCACTGCAGGAGCCTCTGTCCCCAGCAGTCATTACCAACACTCCCAATGCCACCTCCCCCCTCCCATCACCAGACTTGAAGGCCAGGGATCAATAGCGCAAAGGGGGGCCCTTCCGAAATCCTGCTATAACACCAACAAAAGAGCAAGAGGGGGGGATAATTTTGTACGGCAATAATATTGCGCCCTACCACTTTCACATGTCACCAGCCACCACTGCTGCTGACATCATAATCGGTCGGACCGCAAACAGACCAAGTCGTCGGAAAGACTCTGACCATGGTGGAAACTTTACGACTAGCGGTCGGAGGCTTTCCAACCGACATCATAATCAGCCCCATAATGTTACGTTATGTTTCATAATCTAATGTAACAGACTTTAGTCACAGTTTACATTGTTTGTTGGTGGTACAATACTACTTTTAGGAATCATGATGTGTTTTCAATAGGTCTGGGTGAAATTTTAATGACACCTGAATAGTTGGTGTACCTTTTGTAATTGTGAATAACAAAATCCCTGCAAAATTACAGAGATTATGCCATTAATCCACATCGTGGTATTTGAGGGAAACCTTTAAAGCAAGATGTACCGTACAGGTAACACGGACAGCATTTCAGGAAGATCTGTTACCCTAGTGGACCATTCAGATAATTTTTAAATATGAAACTACAAATTTGAATGTGATAACCACTATGGTGCAGGCAGTGGAGTCGGTGGGGAAGCAAAGTGGTGGAGAGACCAAGGCTGCAGTGTGGTCAAAATTGGGGCCATGACTATGGTGCAGACAGTGAGATTGATGTCAGTGAGAAGCGTCTTCTCACTTCCAATAGGAGACAAACACACACTAGCCTTGGAGAAACTTCACAAGCAGGATACAAAGCAAAGTCCAGTCTTTTTCCTCTCCAAAGCAGAAGTAGCAACTGCAGGCCAACCCAGCAAAGCAACATGCAGCAAAGGGGCAGTATGCCTCCTCACAGCATTTCCACTCTTCTCCTTGGTAGAATCTCCTCTTTTTCCAGAAGAGACAGCATTTTGAGGAGCCAGGCACAGCCCTATTCGGGTGTAGGTGACAACTCCTCCAAACCACTCTAGCTCAGGAAGGCTTATCAGCCTGGTTATGGGCCATCAGGATATGCAAGGCACACCTCAACTACCTTTGTGTGACTGTCTAGAGTGAATGCACAAATAGACCCTTGTCAATCTAAACTATATGTTGATTCCACAGGCAGGCAGGGGATTGTTAAGCAAGAGAATGCCACTTTCTAAAAGTGGCATTTTCATTGACACAATTTAACAGCCACCTTCAATAAAAGGCGTGTTTTTAAATTCTGAGCTCTGAGACCCCAAACTCCAAATCTCTAGATATTCTCAATTGAAAGTTACACTTGTAAGATGTTACAAGGCAGCTCCCTGCAACAGTGAAAACGAAATTGGCAGTATTTCACTATCAGGAAATGTACAACATATTAATACATGTCCTACCTTTCACGTAAACTGCACCCTACACAAGGGGGTTCGTTTGGCCTAACTTAGGGGTGCCTTACATGTAGTAAAAGTGAAGGTTTGGGCTTGGCATGTGGGTGCACTTGCCAGGTCGACATGGCAGGTTAAACTGCACTCACAGACATAGCTTCTCAGGTGGGCGGCACAACCAGTGCTTCAGGCCTACTAGAATCATTTGGTTTACAGGCCTGGGCACAAACAGTGCACTTGACTAGGGACTTACCAGTAAATGAAATATGCCAATCATGGATAACCAATCAAAACACAATTTACACAGAGAGCACATACACTGTGGAACTGATCAGCAGTGGAAAATTGCCCAGCGTCCGAAAGCCAACATAAAGAGGGTTAGAAAAGTTGGAGGCAAAAGGTTTGGGGATTAACCTGAACAAAAAGGACAAGGTTCAACAATGACAACCCTAGAAATACCAAAACAGGAGTTAAAAGTCTCTGGCACTGTTATGGTGAGTTTTTTGAAGCAGTATGTATTCTACTCCACTTATACTTATTTTTGTACATACTATATTACAGATCTCTTACATTGGAACATAACACTGTTATCAATAGTGGACATATCTACATGCCATTAAAGGTATTTGATGGATATTTAGATAGCTATGAATACTACCTACTGATTCTACACTCAATATTAGACTTCTTAATTAGATATACTCCAACTCTTATGATAGAGTGCACCATGTACATTTCCCTAAATCTATGTACAGAAACATATCTTTTTATAATATTGCATGCAATAACACTTGTTCGATCGCCTTCTCACTCGCTTGGGTCGGAAACCTCCTTTTACATCAGATCATTATGGTTCTTGATCTGATTCACTGCTTGGTGGTGGTCTTACACCTTTTGATTTGCAATGTTTCTTTTATATCAAATCACAATTACTCTTTGTATTTCATTCACCTGTGTATTGGATAAAACTGGTGGAGGTCATTTAGTGAACAAGCTATGTTCATATGATGCATTCATGCTTTTTCAAGCAGCTATTTATGCCTAACATAATGGAACACGTGTGGGCGGGTTGGATTTATGTAAATTATAGGAATACACAAACAGAAGGACTAACCATATATTATTAAGCTAATGTTTTCTTTGGCGTTCCAGTAACCTGTTTCTTATAAAATGCATCTGTATGTGCGGGCATGCACCACATCAATCTATCACATTAGGATAGGGGCTTTGTGAAAGGATTTCACTGAGACAACTCATCTCCCCCTCAATTGTATGAAACCGCGTAGTCTTTGTTGGTTCTCTGGTGCACCATCAGAGAGCTTGAACATGTCACCTGTGCCAGTGGGTGGCTCCTAAGACTTGCATGGCGACCAAAATCAGAGATGGTTGGTGTTCTCCTAAAAATATTATTTGCTGCTGTCCTTGCGGTAGATAGTCGTTCCAGTGAGAACTCTATTTACTGCTATAAAGATGGCAAATCGTCATCACATGGCATTGGAATTTCATCCGCAGACATTTGCACCACTACTTTGTAGTCAGCACTTGCTCCTGTATACTCAATCTCATTTTCTCATTTTAAATGTTTTCTATTTGTTGTAATCCTGGATAAGATCTTTTTACCTCTTTTTGTTGTCCCCCTCTTGTCTTTAATAGCTATTTGTCTCAACTACTTCAAACTGTATAACATTCTATCTCACTTTGACGTACATGAGACTTTTATGAGTAACCAATAAGATGTTGTCAACGTGAATCAGGTATACAAATCAATTCTGATTATTATTGCAAACAGTTCATAATTCTACCCTTTCATTTTTTCCCTGGAAATCTTTAGAAACACTTCTCTGATCCCTCGTGCGCCACAAAGATGGTTCTGGTATATTTTTACAGTCATGTCTGTCTTGTTGGGAAGGCAAACTTCATTGCCTGCACGTTGACATTTATGTTGTTATTATTCGCCGCTGTGAGAAATTGAAAATTGTACCCGAGAGACACATTTATTTGAGGGTAGAAATAAGTTGATGCTAGCATGCATTGTTCTAATAACCCACTTGGAAAATCAGAAATTGTTTAACACAAACTCTTCTAGCTGAACTTGCTTTCAAATGACTATACTTCGCTTCATTCCAAAACTGTGGGCAAAACGTGAACTTTGTACGTCGGGATCCACCAATCAAAAAGAAGTGAAATGAAAAATGATCTTTAAAGTAAATATTCAGCATTTTCTTTTTTTTAACATTTCCATTCTCAAAGTCATTTATTGACCACGTCCACTCACACTCGACTCGTGGTGATTTCTATCCACTTAATATCCATGGGCATGATTTAAGGGTCTCCAGATGTACTTGCTTCTACCCCTGGTTTGTCCTTTGCGATCCCTGGCTTTAGCTGTGCTGCCTTTGGCCGTGGAAACACTGAGACATGACCAGAAACAGAAGGAAAACCCATCTTTTTGAGAATTGTTACCTGCTGCGCTTACCACTACCGCTGGCCACCAGTCACACTGAGCAAACATTCTGGGGCTAGAGTTATGAAGCCTGTTTCTGCAGACCCTAAACATGATTCCAACTCTTCACATGTCACAAAAACCTAAATATGACTGACAACTGACACATGAAATGAACGTGCAATTTGCACATGCATCCTGTGTGTCTTTGTGATTCAGACACACATTACAATCGAGTTAAGGTTTCACATAGAGTGGCTTACTAATGTCAGAGAAATGCATTTTATGATTCATGTAGAATGTGACATTATTATTGAAAGTATCTAAATGAAAATAATTTCCGAATAAAGTGACTGAACTAATGCATTTTCATATAATTGGTACTACTAAAAAGGAGTTATGGATAATAACAAATGCTCTACTGAATAATGACAAATTTGCAATGTCTAAATCATTGTAAACCACCCTTTCGTGTCATGCTAGAGTATTTCACTTGAATCATGTCTTTGCAATTTTCTCTGTGTATTTGCTAGAAAATGTTGTGCTTAGCTTTAAATGATCCTTGCTTGTGAAAGATATTAGAATAACTTAAATGATAACGTTTCATCAATGTATGTATTCATGTTACATGTATATACTCTTGAATGCAATACACACGAATTGCTTACTGTCATGCTGTTTCATTGATTCCTGTTTGAAGAGTGGACTACAAGAACTTAAGAAATATCATATACATGTATGTTTAAATGTGCACATGCATATAGATTGAGCATTCAAGTGTCTTAAGTTAGCTGCAGTGCACTACAGGCCTGAGACGTGGTCCCATGAGAATTCATTACGTTCTTGCATTCTCCTGACTTGCTTTCTTTGAAATAGTTATCAACTGTTAGATTAAATGGATACATTTCTTGCAACCAGTAATAGATGCGTGTCTGGGAAATGATTCCTACAATAAGCACATGAGAACCCTTTGAATGAACAATGGACCGGTGTCTCATGAATGTGGGATCAAAGCGATTTTCCCCATTTTCAGTGTGTGAATTTCTTATGATGTTTCAGTCTAAATACAATGTGCAATTATATGGACTTTTGCAACAAATACAATGGACTACTATTGATGACATACCAAAAGGGGAGTGACAAAGATCTTTTGGAATTATAATTTATCGGTCGCCCTGGATGATACACACAGATGTGTGCAGACACATGTGAAAGGAGATGCAGATGAGAGACAATACAGGCAGGTGATTTCAGACTTTCTTTCCTAACCGCGTCCTGAAATACTTCACCAAACTCTTTCTGCAAGGTTCTTTGCAGAGCCTTCCATTTGGACTCCTACCTGAACCATTTTTCCCAACAACCCGAAATCCATGGCACCTTAAATGGACTTTCAGAGACATTTTCCTTTGTCCCGTTGATTATCCTAAGTGTGGTTTAGACCGGACTTTCTGACCATTTGAAGACTCCTGACCCACCTTCTGCAGTGCTGTTGCTAATACTCCTCTACTCTTTGGCCTAATCCCTATTGTCTTTTGTAGATTTGTACTACGGGCAGTTATGTGCCATAGTTTGTTTTGAAGAGGATGAAACTGCTAATACCTAAGAAACACAACGTTAGATTATACTCCGAGCATCAGATATTAATGTTGTTATTTTATATAGCTGCTAGAGAGCTGCTTGTGTGTTTAATTCTTGTTCATTAAAATTTCTTCAGACAGTTAGGTCTCCCTGTTAGTATTAGGCCTGGGCAAAGCACTACGCTATGCTCGCGTAGTTTTTGAAGTTTGCGCAACTTCGCACTACGTGGACTGCACGTAGCACAGTGTGAAAACGCATAGCGTAGTGCAGCAGTCATTTTTTGGTTGCTTGCGGTCCTCAACGTCAAGTTGGCGACCGCAAGCAAGCAAAATGACATCCTGGCGAGTCTTTTTCCTCGTTCGCGATCAGCAACATCAAGTTGCTGATCGCGAGCATGGAAAATAATCCTCCCTGCAAGATTCACAACGCGGGGAGGTCTGGTTTCTCATTGTGCGTGGTCGCGTATGCTCGCGAGAGCTCGTGATGAGAAACTACCAGTCCGTGTTGAGAAAGCTGCCGCACGAAAAAAATTTCCTCGAGCCGCAGAAAACTACAGCTCGCATTGTGTAAGATGCCGTTTTTAATGATTGCACAGTACTGGATGCTTGTCAGCACTGTGCAAAAATTAAAAACGGTCTCCTGCACAGTGCGATCATGCTACTACGTTGCTTGCGTAGTGCAAAGTGCACTTTGTGTAGTGTTGCGAAGCGCTACTTCGCAAACTACGCCCAGCCCTTGTTAGTATACTATATCTATATAGTCTGGTTCTGGTAGTAATCTACTTAAAAACAAACATGGAGGGTCGGGGGGAATATTTAACGACCTGTCTGCTCGCTCCCCAATGATAATAGAAACAAACAAGAGAGCAGACCAGGTCTGGGGGTGGTGTGTGGCCATAACAGTGACCTAGGAACAGTAGGCTACATATGTGAACCCAAGTTGATGGAGGTTATTGGAAACATACAGCTAGTACAAATCCCATCAGACCACCCTTGCGGTGGAGTTTTCGTCACGTGGGAATTGCAGATCAGTCCATATCCCCATCGGCCATATAGTGCCGGTGTAGAACTGGATGTCAGAAAACTAGCAACATGTTTACCATGTAGTGGACTAGATGATGTGCAGTGCTCAAAATAAAGTGATATATAAAATTGACTACACAGACTCTGAAAGAGCGTTTAAACAGAAGGCCGTGTGTCAAGGGATAAAAGAACGCGCCTGGTAGAACGACTACTCTATGGCGCTGTGTGTAGTACGGTCAACATGTTTCAGCCAAAAAGGGGGGTGTGCCCCAGGCATTCTTCAGGACCTATTGTAAATCAGCTACTGCAGCCATAACTACAATTATTGTGTTTAGTGAAAAATAACGATAAGATTATGGTAGGAAGATACATATCTACCCGGAACCTTAACGATTAGACGTCCACTCGAGGGAAAGAAGCATGTCTTCTTCCTGTCAATAAACAAGATGGTATTGTACAACAACATTAAATACACATACACAACCACCTGCATCCAGAGAAACGGTATAGACAAACTACACCTGCATGAATAATTTACATTCTGCACATTTGAAAAAAGCATAATCGCTTGATCATTTCGAGGTAGTCGTTCTACCAGGCGCGTTCTTTTATCCCTTGACACACGGCCTTCTGTTTAAACGCTCTTTCAGAGTCTGTGCAGTCAATTTTATATATCACTTTATTTTGAGCACTGCACATCATCTAGTTCACTACATGGTAAATATGTTGCTAGTTTTCTGACATCCAGTTCTACACCGGCACTATATGGCCGATGGGGATATGGACTGATCTGCAATTCCCACGTGACAAAAACTCCACCGCAAGGGTGGTCTGATGGGATTTGTACTAGCTGTATGTTTCCAATAACCTCCATCAACTTGGGTTCACATATGTAGCCTACTGTTCCTAGGTCACTGTTATGGCCACACACTACCCCCAGACCTGGTCTGCTCTCTTGTTTGTTTCTAGTAATCTACTTAAACCTGATCTCTAACTTGCAATAAAACCATTACATTTGAATACTGATTCCTGGTCCTCATTGTGTAGCCAATTTGTTGCACTGTTAATTGGATTTGATCAGACAAGTGATGCTAACTCTCTTTCTCCTCAGTGCAAAGTAAACAGGTCCATCAGAGGACCAAGTTAGAAAATAAGTAAAGCAGTTGTAAATGATCCAGCAAGAGAAGTTCAATTCCCTCATGTAAATAAATGATTTTGGGCCCAGTATCTTGAGATTGATTCTGCTGGATCAGTCTCATGACAGTATGGCACACTTAAGGTTCTCTGAACTGCCACAGGTGGTGAATTTCATCAGCACCGGATACACAAAATAAATACAGACCCTCCTAGCAGCTCACACTTTCTGATATATAATGCTTCAAAGATTGTAAATTGCCGCTCATGTAGAGGGAAGCCACTATGCGTACTTAGGATAGTGGCGATCAAGCCGAGCCGATTGGTACCGAAAATTGGCCCAAGCAGCCCAAAAAAATGTGGTCCACATTTGTGGATCACAGCTTTTCATGAAGCATTGCTTGGCTAGTATCAGGAGGCTAATTCTAGGAGAACTTTATTTTAAATGAAGCCTTTTAGTGCTTGTAGAATAAGTAAAATAGCTCAAGAACAAATGCTCCTTTTTACACTCCACCTTTCCTATTGGTCTCCTGAAACTCATCCTCAGGTCTGTGATTCTCCATTTGGCCATGACCACCCTTATATCCCCGAATCACCCTCCAGGTCATTAGGAGACTCCTGTTCATTGTGTGTGGATGATAAATTGTTTATGGGCTCTGAAACTCTTACTGTGAGCACTGAGTGGAACAAACGGTCCCGGACATGGACAAAATGTGGAAGAGAGACTCTCTCACCACTGATTTTTGAAAGAGAGAGAGAGAGTGTGCTCAGGGATTTAAATTGTCTTTTAAGTTTTCTTGGACGGCTTTTCTGGATGCGGAGCTGGACAATAACAAGGCACCCTAGTTCTAGCATCAGATCAAACCTCGTCATTCCACGACCCTACACTTCATTCTCTCACACTTGCAGATCCATTTCACTTTTTAATAATCTTTTTGTCGCTGTTTCTTTCTCATTCTGTTCTTCCTTTTCCCCCCTGTTCTACCATTCAATCAGGCGCTTTGATTAAAATCTCAATCCGAAAAATAAGCCATAACCCACAAAAATGAGTGCTAGTGCGAACCACTGGCATCCAGATGCACACATTTAGCACAGAGTGTTGGAAATGTGATAATAGGATGGTGATGTGTTTGGTGAGGAAGAATGAAGTGAGTTGCAAACAATAGGATGATAAAAATATTACTCTTCCATAGCACCCAGCACTCGATAGCACCAACCACTCGTCTTAGGGAGGTGAGCATGGACTCTGCTGATCGGAAGCAGCAAATCCATGGAGAGGCTTCCCTGTCATACCTTTATGAGGGATTGAGGGAGTTCCCAAACCCAGTCTGTTATCAAGGCTGCTGTGGCACAGGGACCCAGGATTGGATGGGACCAAATGGTGGCTCGCAGTCCTGATTTTGAAAGGCCTGCTGCGCTAGCAAGTAACAATTGGTTGAGGGGCTAAGATTTTACATACCTTCAACTTTGAAATCTTGAGACTATTTGGCAGAAATGTTGCTTTGCAGTGCGCACACATCTCGCATGTGTGCATACCTAGGGCTGATGACAGCCTGCATGTTAGCACCTTTAATGAAGAGGCTTACTGAGTGAGCACGCTATTCTCAGCCAGTGAGAGAGATCTTTGGCAGCTGCGCAGATTGTTATGTTTTCAAGTCCTCGCCTGCCCTCCCATGCATCCCCCTGGTGGCCTATCAGAGCGTAGAAGTTAGGCAGAAAAATGTGGGAGTGTAGTAGTTCCTGGAATGCCACAAATGAAACTATTCTGCTGACGCAAAGAGTCCCTGGGCCATATTATGGATGCAGCACATTTTCCTGGATTGCGCTGTGTGCACCTTTCAAAAGTTGCACCCAGCACCATACAAGAAAATGTGCCATATTATGCCGAATGCTCTGCCCCTAGCTCAGCAAACGTGTGCTGCTCTGGGGGTAGCAAATTCATGTGAAAAACAGAGCAGCTACTTTGAAGCTGCTCCTTGTTTTCACATTGCAGGCGGCAACCCATCTGCACTTTTAAAGGGGATTTGAGATCCCCTTGCGGGAGGGTGCAGTCAGTGACTGAACCAGCCAGCAAGGGGATGTCTAGGGGGTCCATGGGACCACCTTTCCCCCTCCAGGAGGGTTGCAATGAAGGGGCACACTGGCAGACTGCCACCTTTTATGTGGCGCACTTCAAGTGCGCCTCCTGAGAGGTTCTTTGCCTCTGCGCCCGCATCTGTAATATGGTGCCGGCAGAGAGGCAAAGGGACTTGCATATGAGGAAGCGCTGGCGCTGTATGTGCACCAGCTCTTTCAGAATTACAGACGCGGAAGCACAAGTGTCAGCGGCCCCTTCCGTAATACCAAAGTGCCACATGGGCACGCAAAGCCTTTTAAAAAGTGCGTCCACTGCAAACAATGATGCGCTGTTTGCATAGTGCAGGCCCTGGTGATCAATGAATAGTGTTTCATGTTATAAATGATCCTCAGCAATTTGCTGGACACCTGGTCCAATTACTCTTTAAACTAGATCAGTCATTTATCTTGAAAAAGGTGACAGAAATGTCCCTTAAGTCACAGCTAAGTCACCTGTGCACTACTCAACCCAGGGGAGCAGCGCTTAGCTGGGCTTGGAGGCCCTGAGTAGCCACTTTTGAGCATACAGTCTTGATTGCAATGATCCAAATGTAATACTCACATTGCTGCACTTCCTTTTTACATCCAGTAAATTCAGTCATGAGCATTTTTGCTTTTTTTATGGCACTGATCTCTAAAAATTGAATTATTTTGCATGAAACCTGTTGTTGGGTGTATTAGTTGAAATTCAACCAACGCTGCCAAGTGGTACCATGTCATAGGTGTGATATCTAAGCCTCTCTAGGCTTCTGAACCTATTTATGAAATGTTAAAAATGAAACTACAAGTCCGAGAAAGCAAGAAGGCAGTAGTAGCTAATGCTGTAATGCAAGACACAAGGCCCTTCGACTGGTGTGTTAAATTTGAGTTAGCATCTGCACGCCATGCCATAAGGTGTCAGTAGACTGCACTTGATTGAAAGCCATTCTAGAGATCTGAAAGGCTGAAAGGAAAGGGAAAGTACAAAGCATGTCAGTCAGTGGTCATAGTCTCACATCGGCATAGCTGGTCGACATTTTGTTTGAAGCTACTCTGAAAATTATGATTTAGCTTCTCAGTACATTGGTTGAGGAAGTTTTGTATCAAAATAACTGCATGATGTATACAAACCTAGTGAGATGTTTACATCACTAATCTTTTTATTGGACTTTTAATAGTAACGGATGAAAATTTGTTTAAGTTTTCAATAAACCCATCCACCATAAAATGGTTAAAATGTGTAAAGATAATACACATTTTAACCATTTTATGGTGTATGGGTTTATTGAAAACTTAAACACATTTTCATCCGTTACTAATAAAAGTCCAATAAAAAGATTAGTGATGTAAACATCTAACTAGGCTTGTATATATCATGCAATTATTTTGATTAAAAAAATTCAAATTCCTCAGCCAATGTACTGAGAAGCTAAATGCAATCCAGCTGTAATAAAAGTTTCTAATTAATTTAAGTTGCATTTTATTTTTAAGAATCATTCTAAAAATGTAATAATATGGCCAACATTTTTGGCCAAGTACTTCTAAAACTAAAAGAGATAGTTTCCGAAATTGTTCCAATTCCTTACATGTGAAAGATCATGCTTAACCCCTTCGAAGCTAATGACGAGCTGGGCTCGTCATGGCGCTTACCTGCCGTGCGCGGATGACAAGGCCAGCTCGTCATGATTTATGGACTTTTTGTTTTTTTAGCGCAGGACGGGAAAACGCCTAGCAGCCATGTGGTTAAATATTTTCTGTGAATGTTCAGGAGTGCGGAACATAAACAAAAAAAATGTTCAATTGACTCCCAGAGGTGCATAGGCAACAGGTGAAGGTAGTCTTTATCGTTTGGTTCCAGGACCCATTAAACTGATAAAAAGTGAGAATGACAATGTTAATCTCAGTATGGCTTTCTTTGCATCAGTGGAAATGGTAACCCTTAAATTGGGTTGATCCTGCAAAGGTGTAGGTTCCTGTGATATAATTGCTGTTCTAAGAAAGTTTTTTTTAATCTTCGGCTGTTTACAAGCCGATCTGTAATTCATATAGGTCGGGCATATTATTAGTCAATAAAGCCTTGTTTCATTTTTGTTCAGTCAATGCCACTTCCACATTTTTTTTGATAAGTTCTTTCATAATAATACATTTAAAGATAGTTTTGACAACCAACTGAATGGCAATACATGTAACAATTTAATTAAGTGATGGTCATTATAAGCGTTAGTGGAGTGACTGAGTTTGAGTGGATCTTAGCTTTGTGAAGTGAATCTTCTGAAGTTGAACAATTTTCAAAACGAGTTCAGGTAGCGACATCCGATTTTCCTATAATGTTAGGTTTCCAAGATATACCCCATAGATAAAAGCAGATATCAACTTGGCATTTGCTATTGTTAAAGCACAGATCACTGCACCTCTTCCATACTTTTGAGCAAATTGTTTCATTGCTCCTGTTACAATGGGGATTTTTAGATGCAGGTGTTTCATGTGTGTGCTCCATATACGACTTTATCTGCAATAGTTCCAAGTTGATTATGTTCATCTGTGTTCTTGAATTTAGCTTCACCTGTACACCAGTTATAAATTGGACTTTGCAACCAAATGGCATAACTTTTGTCTTCTTGATGTTAATCTGGAGGTTATTGTCAATATTGTAATTATGAAGTTGGCCCATCTGAGTTGTAAAAGAATAAGCAGGTCATCTGCAAAGGCCAAGAAAGGTATTTGTACATTTGCCATTTGAGAGTATCTTCATTGCTTAAATTGAATATTGCAGCTAGATAGGCTATATAGATTGAGAAGAGTAATGGTGGAAGAATACACCCTTGTTAGAAATTGGATATACCTGAGTTTTGAGTAACAGGAGGCATGCCAACAAGCCATTGGAGATAATTTGGAGTGAAGGCAAAGTCCAGCTCTCCTTTAGCAGAGTCAGAGAGCAGAAGGCAGCAGGGAAATGAACAGAAAAGCAGGCCTTCCGGAGAAGCAGTCCAGTTGAGTCATTTAAACACCACAGCAGATTTTCTGTCAGAGCTTCAGTTACAGGTTCATTATAGTCTGTTTTTAGGGAGTCAGAGACCTTGTGTTTATACCCAAAGTGCCTTTGAGGGAGGGTGACTTCAAAGCAGCTCTCTGAAGTGCACAAGAATCCCTTTCAGCTCAGTAATGTCTGCCAGGTTAGCTTTCAGGGAGTAATTAGTCGGAGTCCGCTCGGCTCCGCCGCCTGCCTCCAACCCCCAGGAAGAATTACATTAAATATACTTTAAAGGTTAAAAAAATCAACACTTACCCTAACTGCGGTGTCCCCAGGCTGTCGTCCTCCTCTTCCTCGGTTTCACGATAATCTGAACTTGCGCGCATGCCCACGCATGCGCATTTCTTGCAACCATCACTGAATCACTGAGCACAAAATGTCACCATTTTGCACACTTTATGATTGTTTTGACAGCCTTATGGAAAAAGTTATTTTGTGTATTTATGAATGATGCACTTTATAAAAGCTCATATTATACCATTGATGGTCAGTGTTTGTGTTGTTGAAATTGATTGATCTCCTGTGTGAATAGATCATTGATTAAGTCAATTTTGGAAGAAATAATGATCACCCAACAGAACCAATTGTGACAGGAGCTCTGAGTTAAGTTTTAAAATAGCAGTTGGTAGTCTATTCAGACCTGGAGCTTGTTCAGTCTTCAACCCCTTGCATGCTGATGACCACCAGGAGCCATCATGGCACACAGTGCTCGTGTGCTGATGACGGCTCCCGGCCCTCATGACCGCACCCACGATCAGAATGTGCCGCACAGGCGCAGAATCGCGGCAGCATGCAAGGGGTTAATATTCCATCTGAAGATGTTATCTGTGGTATATAGTACATAGATGTATCAAAGTTAGTTGTTGTATGTGTGAAGTTTGAATGACTGCGTCCTTAATACAAGCCAGATACATAGTCGTTTCAGGTTGAGAATGTGATAGCTGCAGTTTTTTATGCGCATTTGTTCAAAAACTTAACAGGCATCAGATTTTTCATGTGTTGTGTTCTTGTTTGTATTGATGACTGGGGTTCGGTTTATAATGATTCTTGGCTAGATACTTTGATTTGAGCAATATATTTTTTAAGCATATTTAAGACTATTTGACTTCTGTATTCTCATTGCATATCAGCATTATTTAACAGCTGTGTTTTTTCCTATAGGCATTGTTATGGGTGAGTTGTAGAACATATTTCCTTTTGCTTATTCTATTAACTATGAGCATATGTGGAAGGGAAAATCATATATTTGTTCAAGAAGCAATGTACACCTGCAAGCCCCGTTTACCATATAGTTGGTATATTCGAAGGTGACATTTTGGTCCCAAAGTTCCAATAGTTTAGCAATAATTGGGTTCTTGAACACATTGTTTCCCTCTTATTACTGTCATACTATCCGCTGAACCTGATGTAAAATTGTGGATTTTGACTGTAGTACAATTCCCAGGGGGTAGTGATCACTTTCAGTCCTATTGAATATTTTGTATTCAAGAGGTTTATTTAATTCAGTAACATGCAAAAAGGTACTATGAATAGTAACATTTTGGAAAGGGGCGACCATTCGGTCCCCCCGAACGTATGGTGGAGTACCACGATCCCCCCGGGAAGCCATCTTGGGCGGGAGGCGAGTCTCGGCTGGTATGCCCGAAGCGGCATAGCCGGGGCGCGCCTTTTTCCCGCCCCAGAGTGGGTTGTCCTAGACACTGACGCGGCCGGCCACGCCCTCGGAGGCAGGCGGGGGCGGGTTTACGCCCGCCCTGAAGACGGATAAAAGGAGCAAGAAGCCAAGAAAGCATCCTCTTGTTCCTGTGCTCTGAAGCTGCACTTCCCCGCTGCACGTGAGCTCGAGACGGAACGAAGAGCCAATTTTGAGCGTTGTAATCTTTCTTTTTGTCTTACAGATATTCCGTCTGAGAATGCCCAAGAAAGTCGGGAAGCGGGTCAGTACCGATCAGATGCTCCGCATGCTCATGAAGGAGGTAGCCGATTTGAAGAAGCAGATGGCGGCTAAGGACGGGGAGGGAGGACCGAAACGGCCTTTGCCAGGAGCAGTCCCCGGTGGGAGAGGCAAGAGGTCCAGAAGGGGGGCACTCGGGGGGGAAACCCCGGTTCCCGATACCCCACTTGAGGAGCCAACCCCGATGCCGAAAGAAGGGAATCCGATCCCCGTGGTGGTCACCCCCGTGAACGGGGAGGATATGCCTCCCGAGTTAGCGGCACAATTGGCAGCGTGGTTGGGAAAAGATAGCGAGGGCACCACGGCTGACGACGCCCGCGCAGTAATGAGGCAACTGCGGGAATCTAGGGAGGCTGCGAAGGCACCATCTCCTGTTAACGCATCAGGCCCAGGTTCGGTGGCAGATGCAGCGTCTGGTTCAGGTAAGCGGCCATTGCCGATTGCGGGGGAGGGGTCTGTACCTTCACGAAGGGAAAAGGTGGCGCAGCATGTTCCACTGGAAGTTAAGGAAAAGATTTGGGCGAATAAGTATGTGAACATTTTTTCTTTGCTTACCGATCATTACGAGATGGAGCATGTAAAGAGCCAAAAGGAGCTCATGCATCCGAGTGTTTGGCGCGCAAAAATGGCCGCCTTTAAGGTTGACGAAAACATTGGTACTTGGGGCAGAGCATGGGGCATTTTTACCTCCATCATGGGCGAGCGCAGGCCCGAGTTGTTGACCGAGTTGCCAATTTATCAATCACGTATCATGGAGTATTCCGTAGCATATGGGGGAAATCAGTGGTTCTGCTATGACAATCTTTTTAGAAAAGCTAAGGAACACGACCCATTTTTGACTTGGGATTGTTACGACTCCGTGTCATGGCAAAAAATGGAGAGTACAGGAATGTTGAAGGTACCATTGTTAGGGAGTAACGGGGGGGAATCTTCCCGCCAAAACTCTGGGACACCCTTTCGGACGGGTGCAGGTAACGAGTACCACTCGAAGCCGGGTGGCAACACAGGTAAAAGGGGGATCTGTTGGAATTTTAACAGAGGGAAATGTACGAGGCCCCAGGGGTCATGCAAATTCAGACATGAGTGTGGGGGGTGTGGGCAGCCATCCCATCCTGAGTCCATGTGCAGAGCCAAAACGGGTGATAACGGTGGTAAGGGAGGCGCCAAACAGGTCTGATATAGTCCGAGGGGCGCCTTTACCTACCCCGATTGATACCATGGCAATGATTCCTTGGCTCAACGAATACCCGGATCATGCTTCCGCTGGGGTGTTACGAAACGGGTTTTCATATGGTTTCCGCATCCCAGTGGGGGATTTTCAAGGTGTAGCAAATTGTAAGAATCAACTGTCGGTCTTGCAGCACACGGCGGTGGTACAGGTAAAGATTGGGAAAGAGGTGACTCGAGGTCGCGTCGCCGGTCCATTCGATTTACCACCGGTTGCTAACTTTGTTTGTTCCCCTCTAGGGGTGGTCCCCAAGAAGGACCCGGGTGAGTTTCGGCTGATACATAACTTGTCAGCCCCACGTGGTCTTTCCGTGAATGACGCGATAGACCCGGAAGTGTGTTCGGTGCGGTACGCATCTTTCGATGAGGCCGTTGCCATGTTGAATCGCCTGGGGCCCGGGACGCTGATGGCAAAATCGGACATCGAGTCAGCGTTCCGGTTGCTCCCGGTACACCCAGACGATCAGCGTCTCCTTGGTTTTCAGTTTCAGGGTCGCTATTACATGGATAGATGTATGCCAATGGGGTGCTCGATTTCCTGTGCCTATTTCGAGAAGTTCAGTTGTTTTCTGCAATGGGTATTCACAAGGAAGACAGGTTTTCAACATGTTATGCACTATCTCGATGACTTTCTGTTTTTGGGGGCAGCCGGGGATCCTGAGTGTGGACAGGCTTTACATGAATTTCGTGTCTTAATGAATCAATTCGGTGTGCCATTGGCACCAGGTAAGACTGTGGGTCCCTCGACCTTGCTCGAGTTTCTGGGGATCGAGCTCGACTCGGTAGAAGGTTGTTTTCGATTACCCAAGGAAAAAGTGTTAAAATTCAGGTTATCCCTTGAGACATGTATTCGTGCAACAAAAGTAAACCTGCATCAATTGCAACAGGTGGTGGGTCAGTTGAATTTTGCCCTGAGAGTGATGCCAATGGCGCGCCCCTTTTCCCGCTCGATTGCACAAGCCATGGTCGGCCTGAAGGAAGGTCATCATCGCACGAGGCTCTCGGCAGAGGTTCGCCAGGACATGCGCATTTGGTTGGCATTCCTGGCGAATTTCAATGGTCGAGTTGTCTGGAACAGGCCGGCGATGTCCTCCGAGGAGTTGGGGCTGTGGACAGATTCGGCGGGGAGTATAGGTTTTGGTGCCATATTTGGCGCACAATGGTCGGCTCAAAAATGGCCGTCATGGTGGCACGAGTGGGGGTTGACAAGTAACATTGCTTTTCTCGAACTTTTCCCTATTTTGGTGGCACTGAAAACTTGGCCCGAGGGGTTCCGTGATCACTCTGTGGTGTTCTGGTCTGATAACATGACCGTGGTTGAGTGTATCAATAGTCAGGCAGCACGATGCAAATTGATTCTGAGACTGCTCAAGGAAATTGTGTTGTTATGCATGCAACTGAATGTACTGTTTAGGGCAAGACATGTGCCGGGGGTGATGAACCAAGCGGCTGATGCGCTTTCTCGTTTCCGTATGCAGGCCTTCTGGGGTTTTCTGCCCACAGCGGACCCGGTGGCGGCACCCTTTCCCGAAGCTCTCTGGTCTCTCGGTGCCCCGAACTACAAAACCTCGTGGGAGAGAGTTTAGCACCCAGGACGAGGAAGGCATATGAAGGGGCGTTCCGTTCCTATTGGGCCCTTTTGGGTACTGCTAGGGGGGAACTTTGGGGTCAGGAAGAGTTTGTAGTGAAATTTCTGCTCTCCTTACGTCAGGCAGGCAAATCAGTAGCTACGGCCCAGAGGCATCGGGCCGCCATTTCCTTTATGGCAAAGGCTCATGGGATCCAGGACCTGACAGCGTCTTTCGTTGTGCAGAAAGCGCTACGTGGGTGGCAACGCCTTGAGGGTCGCAGAGTAGATGAGAGGCACCCGATAGGTCTGGATAGGCTGACCCTGTTATGGTCCGTACTCCCGGCAACGTGTTCATCCCAGTTCGAAGCAGTGTTGTTCCGAGCCGCATTTGCACTAGCATTCCATGGGGCTATGCGGGTAAGCGAATTAGTGGCGAAGAACAAGCGGGATACGATGGGGGGACTGTGCCGGGAGCACATTCAGGTCAGGGGGGAGACTATGACGGTCTCGTTTGTTAGGTCCAAATCCGATCAGGGTGCAATCGGGGACTGCGTAATCATTCAGAGGATCCCCGGTTCTTCCATGTGCCCTGTGGTGTGCGTAGAGGAATATTTAGCGCAGAGGGTGGCAGCATGGGGGGGGACCTTGTTACGACACGCTGACGCCACCCCACTGACGAGGTTTCAGTTCCAGAGGGTGCTTGCGATGTCGATTTCGGCCGCGGGCTTGAACCCCGGCGAGTTCGGGACCCATTCCTTTCGGATAGGGGCTGCTACAGCCAAGGGTCTGAGCGTAGAGGAAGTGAAACGTGTGGGGCGTTGGTCCTCAAACTGTTATAAAAGGTATGTGCGGTTGCACATGTTGTGAAGCTGTAATGATATACTCACGCTTCTTGTTTTTGTTTGGTTTTCAGTTGCGCAAGCTTACGAAGCGGGGCGGACTGTGCGGTCGACCCGACACCTGGGGACCAGCGGTCAGAAATCACCGACTGAGAAAAAGGAGGTGTGGGTCGTGGGCCACTCATACGTGAGGCGTGCCGCGGACGTATTCAAAGCAGGTGATATGATTCACGTGGCTGGGGAATACGGGTACAGGGTGTCCTTCTACGGAAAGGGCGGGCTCTGTATTGACCAGTTTCAATCCTTTTTTGAGGGTTTGTTAGGGCGGACAAGGTCACCGCCGTCTATAATCATAGTCCATCTTGGGGGCAACGATTTGGTGGCCACTGGTAGACGACTTCTTCTTGAGGCAATGCTTTCCACAGTAAGTTGGTTGGCAAGAAGAGTTCCAGGGTGCACAATTGCATGGTCCCATATGATCCCACGGAAAGTGTGGCGGGGGGCTATTTCGGTTTCTGCTCTGAATCATTCAGTAAGGAAAATAAATAACAAAGTGAGTAGATTGTTTCGTTCAAGTACACTGCATTCTGTTTCGCATGGTTGTATCAAAGGGGACAGTATGTATTTGGGGGACGGGGTTCATTTGTCCCGGGTGGGGAATGAGTTACTGATAGGAGACCTCATAGCTTGGTTGAAGGGTTTAAAACATGACCTTTAGGCAGGAGTGGGGGGTCCGGATAGCCAGTCAACTATCCGGCCTGTGGCGGTAAGGTCATGATCGGTGAGCAGTAATTGGAAGATCCCTATGGGGGGGCGTCACCCATTACGGATGGGAGCGCTCGGGGGAGGTGGCCATTGGCCCCTCAACGGGGAGGCGGTCCCGTCTAAGGATAGGCCGCCGGAAGGAAAGGAAAGGTGGTCAAGGCCCCTTCCTGGATAGGAGGGGCTACGGGCCCTCCTGGGGAATTTCCCGGGGCCAGGACATCTGCGACGGCAGATGGGTAAGTTGTGTGGGGTGCGGGAGGGGGTTTACGCTACCTTTTAGACACCTCACACGAGTCCTCGGACGACCGTTAAATGGCGTCGAGTTCATTGGGGCCCCCGTCAAGTCCAAGGGAAATTGGTAGATACACTTGAGGTACGCCTCTGTGCGGTCGCTCCCCTCACAAGTGAGGGTGGTATTTCTGGTTTAGGGATCTGACACCGGTTACGACCTTGCCGTTGGCCCTTAACGTTAGGATGTACAATTTCAAGTCAAATGTTTTGTAGGATGTTAGTTCGGCTAGGAGAACCTTTGTATTAGAGATCTGTTAAGGTTAGCCAAACATCGTAATGTGGAAATGAAATTGTACATAATATGAAACTGTTATTTTAATGTTTTGATTTTGTTTCATATTTTAATAAATACGGCCGGGAAGGGTAACTCCCTTCCCGCCTTCCAAAAGTTCAAGAACTGTTTCCGGTTTCCCAATTCTTGGGGATTGTGTTGAGAGGGGGTGGCGGGTATCTCAGCCATACTACATTTTGCTGCGAAACTGGGTTGTGTGTATTGATCATTAGCATGTCTCCCGTTTAAATGCAGAAAGGATAGATCACAGAATGATGTATTCATCAGTATTAGGGTCTGACGCAAATTGCATAATTTTCTCTAGTAAAAATAAGCAAAACAACAAAAATATTATGTGAGATTATGCATAATTACTAATGGGGTTACAACACTGCATTTAGCACTATTTTCTAGAGCAAAATGCTTCCAAGAAACCTGAAGATGCATTTTTTACTAAGAAAATAGAGCTAAATGCAACAAGAACACCAGTACCCTCTTCCCTGATACTGTGTTCTTGGGCAGGCATTCCACCCCCCCACCCCTAAATTTCACCAATAGGTGTAATTGCGTAATTTTCCGGAATATCAGGTCACAAGTTTATTGCAAAATTACCAAACTTTTACTCCAGCTTAATTAAAAGTTCACCCAGGCCATATAAATTTGCCATGCCAATTATGATTGCTTTCAAAATGGCTTCTGGGCTAGTGTTGTTGCAATTAAAGTTTCATTACATCGTTGTCCTTGTCTGAAGGAAATAAGTCGTTATTGAAATCCCCTTTTAATAATACAGGAGAATTAGTCATTCGATTGCTTAGAGTTTCGATTTGATCATTATAGGTGGAAGCATTTGCCTATTTTAATTTGTTTAGGAGAGATTTAGACATTTATAAAATGAATAGAAGAGTGCGCACACATTTAAAGCCAGACATCAACTTTATATTTGTAGATGAAAATGATTATATGATTGATCACATTCAAATTACATCCTAGAAGGTTCTGCATTATAATCTGATTTGTTTTCCACGTCCCTTGAAACCCATAGCATGTAAGGTATTTACAAAGTTTGATGCCATTCTGTCTGATTTGCTGTTCCACACCTGAGCTGTTCTAGGAGCAAATCTTTAATTGATCTACAGGAGGTACCTGATTAGCGTATCAATTTGGGAGTGGGTAGGGAGGAACATATATGACAGTATGGATCTAATACCTGTTGGCCATGGTGATGAGGAACCTGCTGACTTTTTTGAAATGTCAATGACAATGTTGGAATGATATTTTGGTCCTCGCATCAATGTAGTGTTAAAGCGTCATGGATTTTTCACAGAGTACAAGGGCCAGCAGAACACGTTGGTAGTTATGGGGCATTGTTAAAGACTCTTGCACAAACATGTGAATTTGGTGAACTATCTGATTTTGGTGAGAGATCAGTTGGTGAGATGCACCAACAGCACCAGAGTGCAAGAGAAACGTTTGTCTAAAATTCCATCATTTATACAGAAAGCCCCCTGCACTCAAATAAAAGTGAAGCAAAAGATGTGTCCAGTATGACACTACAAAAGAACAGTCACAAATGCTAGAGGAAAAACAGCATAATGTCTTCCAGAAGTTTCTTCGTTTAATATTTTACAGGCCAGCCGACACGTGTTTTGTCGCAATGGCAACAACCGGAAGACCTGACCAGTACTCATACTCGATTCCCTTTCTTGTGGGAATCTCCACTGTGCTTCCCAGTCCTTGAACCACCACGACTACCAGGTCCAGAGCCCATCCGGGTTGGAATTATCACCGGCTGTGCGACCTCACAGGAAATACAATGATTCCATAAGCCCTGAGGAGTCGTGGAATTTATATTCCATTGCGACGAAACACGTGTCGGCTGACCTTTAAAGTATTAAACGAAGAAACCTCTGGAAGACATTCTCCTGTTTTTCCTCTAGCATTTGTGACTATTCTTTTGTAGTGTCATACTGGACACATCTTTTGCTTTACTTTTATTTGAGTGCAGGGGGCTTTCTGTATATATGTCCCAGTGTGTTGTTTTCAACACACTAACTTAGAAGGGTTATAGGGCTTCCCCTTCGTCCTCTAGCACCATTGCCTACGTCTTGCTAACAATACTTACGTCAGCTGAGCGCCCAGTATTTTCCCTAACCCTCTAAAACCCTATCTATATGACTTCCCTAAAAGTCCATCATTGGCTGAAGCTGTAGATGTTGTTGAAAGAGTTGAAAATACATCAATTTGGGTAAAAGAATGAGGAAGAATCTTGAGGACAAGAAGGAATCCCAAAGTGACGTTCATGCTCTGTCAGATACCGACAATCATCAAGGGTTCTCTGATAATATTGCTTAAGTTTCTTCTAATGCTAAAGGAAGAGGGACTGAGAAGGACACAGATGTTGTGCGCAGTTCTGACAGGGATCCACAATTGTATCCCGAACGTGATATGGAACAGCAATGTTCTGACTGTGACTTTCATAAAAGGGTACCAATGATTCTCAAAGGGCGAGGTGTTATAGGTGTGGAAGTTTTTCACGCCTTTTGAATAATCCCACCTGTTATGCTAGAGGGTCATTGTGCAAGGAATGTGGCATAAAGGGGCATTATACTCAAGTATGTAGGTACGCTGGGAAAAATCTTGGGACTGAGAGCACTCCTGAGCCAGTGAGTACCATCATTTTGAATGTCAGAGGAGGTGATGGTGAAGTTGACTTAGGGAAGGTGGTTATGCCAGAGTGTAACATTGAAGTGGATGGACACAATTTTGAAGTGTTGGCTGACTCTGGTTCACCTTTTACCATGATTGGTAACAAACAGTGAGATTAAAACTTGGGATTAAGTAACATGACATTCCTTTCCCCTTGATATCAATCCAGTTAGTTATGGGGGCTCACGTACTAATGTTCTTGGATATGTGATAGTGAAAATTGAAGTTAAGGGCAGAAATACTGTTGGAACGGTGTATATAGCTGAAAAGGGTGACAACTTGTTAGGAGGGAGACACCGGCATGATTTAGATATAATTTTGAATCCTGGTGCCAGTAACCCCGAGGATCAAGTTATGTTAGTTGATGACGTGAGTGGAGGAAAGGAGTAGTTCAAAGATGTTCCTGAAGTGTTTGGAGATATGCTGGGATGTCTTAAGGGCTTTGAACATAGAATTATCTTGAAAAGGGGGTTTAAGCCTTGTTTGCATAAGGTGCGTAGAGTACCCAACATGATGATGGAGCCTTTAAAAATGGAACTCAAGAGATTGTTGGACTTGGGAGTTATTGAAGAAAGAGAAGCCTAAGAGTGGTTGGCCCCAGTTGTTTTGGCTCCCAAGGATGGTGCTGCCAGTGTCAGGATGTGTGTGGACTTGCGAGGGTTGAATAAGTAGATTTGGGTAGATCGTCCACCTCTTCCGAATATTTCTGTGTCCATTAGTATGTCGAAAGGTGCAAAGATTTTCAATGTGTTAGATCTTTCATCTGCGTACAATCAACTTGTACTTCATGTTGATATTAGACACCTGACCTCCTTTTTTACCTCCTCTAGGAGCTTACAGTTTTTTAAGCATGCCCTTTGGATTGGTTTCAGCGGCAGCGTGTTTTCAGTGGGTTAGGAAGGTGGGTCCTGGGTGACTTGGCAAATGTCCTGTTCTTCCAGGATGATATCCTGGTTTATGAAAGAGACTAAATGGAACATGGGGCGACTCTCAGGAGAGTAATGGAAAGATTGAATTAGAAGGGTCTTACAGTTAAAAAACAGAAGTGTCGGATTGGTTTGAGATCTGTTACCTACCTTGGTCATGTCATATCGTAAGAGGGGATTCAGCCTAAGTTGAAGCTTGCTGAGAGGATGGCTACATAAGTGCTGTGGCCCAATGGTAGCATTTAATTTACAGGCCCTGGACACATGTGGTGAAATATACTAAAGACATAAGTAAATTAAATATGCTAATTGGGGATGAACCAACATTACCAAGTTTTATGGAGAGAGCATCTGCACTTTATCACCGGTTAGCAAGTCCAGCAAAAATGAGGTCAGAAAAAGTGGAGGCAGATGGCAAAAAGTTGGAGGGAAGAACACCTGATCACCAGATCCAACACAGAAACTTCCTGATGCAGATCTCTGAAACCACACGTACCACACCTTTGTAAATTCATCATTGGCCCTCCCTGAGCAAATGTACATCTGTACAAGTGCATCAAACGTCATGTGACAACAACCCTTTATCTGTCACGTGGGCTTAGAACATTGCAGGAATTACCATCAGTAATGAAAAAATATTTTTCTTCTCTTGGAATAGTGCAAAGGAAGCTCCTCTTTGAGTATGGACATCTTTGAAACAAATATATTCAAGGGTCACAAAACAATTGGAAGTTGCGTAATTCCAAAATGCTTTTGTTTACCAGATGAATGCCAATTGAATGTATTGCTTTAACATCTAGCATTAGCATACTGTTTTGGTCCATGTAAAAATAAAATATTATTTTAAAGACCATTGGGCCAAAACCATCACATGAACATTAATGGTCGAATGGATGGACATAGTTCAAGCAAGTATGACGAGGTCTATTGCCTATAAACCTCTACAAGAAAATGTTCAAAAACATAAAAAGTAGTATTCAACTAGTAGATACTTGAAACTAAATTTGAAGCGTAAGATTACTTGATGCTTTTGGTAGTTTTGTGCTCTGTTAGGCGGCCGTCAGTGGGAGTAGCTGCAGGGCGGTGACGTGGGGAGGAGGAGGGGCAGGGGAGGGGGTAGTAATATATGGATTACGGAGCTTCCCAGTTAAGTAAACATTTAAATAAATAAAACGAATTTCATTGAGTGCACAGCATCCCCAAATGCGATGCAGTGCGTGCAACAAAATTCGTTTTATTTATTGAACTGTTTACTTACCTGTAAAACTCCGTAATCCATACATTACTACCCCCCACTCGGCCCCTCCCCACGTCACCGCCCTGCAGGTACTCGCACTGCCGGCCGTGGCTGCTGTTAGGTCACGTTTTGCAATGTTATGTTATGTGATATTATTATTTATTGCTTAGCGCTAGTGATATGGCCTCGCAAATCCAATGTGATTCTACGCCATCTAACTGTGATTTAAAGCATTTGCTCGCACATGCACTGCTCTGGTTTTGTCTTTGAGCTGTAATCTGTAAGTAACAGTGTGAATTAAGTTGAGGTTTTGCTGTGGGTAACTATGGGGCATATTATCAAGGGGGTTTATCTCCGCTTTTTTGGCTTTAAAAGCCAAGAAAGCGGAGATAAAATTATCTCCCTATTACCTAGCTGTCGCTAACACCAGTTAGTGACAGCTAGTAGGAGATAGCGACCATCTTGGGCCCCGCTTTGCATGTCAGTGAAATTTATCACTAATGACATGCAAAGTGGGCGTGCCAAGATGTTAGCGACTGGAAACAGTCGCTAACATCGCTATCCCCTATTACCAACTTTTGGAGATATTCACACTGAGCGCGAATATCTCCAAAAGCTAACACCTGCCCTGAGCAGTTCTTAGCCATGTTATCCAATGGGAGGTGGATAACATGGCTAAGAGCATTAGCTCGGTAATGCATGAATATCGCTGACTTTTCAGCGACATTCATGCATTTCGGACGATTTTTATCGCTTAGGAGATAAACCTTGATAATAGCAAGGCTCCTATGCGATAAAAATCGCCGCAACACGGCGATAAAAATATTGCCGCTAAGCCAACATAGCGATAATTATCGCTAGTTGTTGGTAATATGCCCCTAGATGTGTTATCCATAAAACTTTCTAACCGTGGCGAAGAAGTGTACCAGCCGGCGGTGTTTTTGACTTTTAGATCTGTACCAGTGTGTAGTAAGTGGAGAGAGTGGTTTATGAAATTTCTTGCAGATTCTTCAGAACCATATTCAGGTAAAAATAAAAATGTATATATATATCAAGGGAGCTTGACTCCCGAAACGCGTTGATGGTATTGCTTAAATAAATAAGCTTTTGATAAAACCCTGCTCGTGAGTGCCTGGATGTTTACAGTAACAAAGACTGGTGAAACTGGGATCTTATCCTGAATATATATATATATATATATATATATATATATATATATATATATATATATATATATTTATTAAGAAGCACATCTTTGGACTGTCCGGTGAAAGGCATGCTCTGTGTGTATCCCAGTGTAGGCCTCTTCGGAGCAATAACACTCAGTGAGGAAATAAGCCCCGAGAAACTGCTAAGGGGATTTGTTTGCAGCTCTGACATTGCTTCAACCTTGCAAACAGCAACCACAAACATCAGAGGTAAGGAGTTCGTTTTTGATTGGAGCCAATAGTGACTTTTCGGATTTCTAGCCTGCAAAGAAAGCCAAAACAGTACGACAGGTGGTTATTTGCTGGGGATTAGAGCACATTGGGGACTCGAAGGAGGCCGCCAGTCTCATTACCTCTGTCTTCTGAGCAGGATTTGTGTCCGTGTCTCCACGGTGAAGGGCTAATAATTAATTCAGTTCACTGTCTATTCTGTTGAAAGCCGCAAAGGTTAAGACTATGAAGAACCGATGCTGGCATTCCTTTACAATGTTTTAACTATTGTTCAAATGTGACTTCGAATCTTCAGTTGACAGTTTGAAACTGACACAGATTTAGAGATTTATCGTTTTCTGAAGAAAGCCTGCTTGAACCCGTTTTTTGTTTAAGTGCTTATTTGAAAAACAGTCTCTCGGCTCATTCGTGGAGACTCCTTTGGGGAATCTCTGTGCCCTGCACCATCCTGAGTAAAATGGAGATTATTGTTTTCTATTTGGCATGAGCAGCCAGCCCTGCATTTTTAGTTTCCCTGAACCTTCAGAGGCAGCCTTGTTAGCTGCAAGCAAAAACTGGGCAGCGCAGCGCCATATTTGTATAGAGTTTTGAACATACGGTTTGCCCATCAGCCTATGAGAGCGTTTTGTTATTGTGGGTGAAGGGGACCCCCACAATTACCTCAACAGAAAATCCACAATTTGATCAATCAGAGGTGGTGTCAAGCCTTTAATTTCTTGCAGAAATGTGTCCCTGAGGTATGGCACCTCCCAACACATCAAAAATACCAGAAATACATTCAATTAAGTAACAGGGACCCGATCATTCTGTAACTGAGTGCGCGATCTGAGGCACACTTTAAAGAATTCGTTGAAAATATGCAAACGATGCGGCACAGAATTCATTAAAAAAAATGTAAAAGATGCAGTATAGAGTAATTGTCATGAAAGCTCTCTGTAAATACGACATTACAGAAAATCGCGAAATGTACGAAGTGGGCAGCAAAATCAAGTGAGAGATGTACAGCATTCCTAGCAGCATGGAAACTTTCTCAGGAAAGTTTACTGGCTCACCCCCAAAATCGAGCGTTTTTATACATTACTTTCACATATAAAAATCATTCAAACTTCATAATCATTGTGGCATGGTCAAATGTGTTGCATTCTCAGGAAATCAGAGAAAAGTTTTATTTAGTGAGAAACATGAACAACATTAAACTATTATTAATGAATAGGGTACAGTGAGTTAGGGGAAAGATAAAGTAAAGATACAGTTGTGTGACTGGTCCAGGGAAGATTAATCGAGAACAGCATAAACAATGACAATGGAAATAAACAAACATGACTCTTCTTGAGTGTGTCCTGCAGAAATAACAAACAGTGAAATGTGCAGGAGGAAAACAGGGAAGACATCATTTTGAAAAAAATGGCTGCTATGCCCAAATTGAGGCCTAGTTAACAAGGGTTTGAAAATCACACTCCTATACACCATAGGAAATTCATTTTAAAGACAATGCTACTATATCACTGTATACATATGCAATCAAGTGTAAAAGTAAATTGTCCACATTATTAGAAATGTTGAAAACGTAAACATACAAAAAATCCTTAACGCTACCTACATGTCAGAGGTTCAGATGAAGATGGGACAGTTCAAGCCTTTCATCTTTCGGAAGTTAATACATTAAGTAAAATGTTCCTTACCTAATAGTTGTTTTACAAACGCATATCTCAATATCTTCACTTGCAAAATAAATTGCAGGACTAGAGGGATAGCACCACTTCCTTTGTTTAATTAGGACAGTACCATTGTTCAATTGCTAGGAAGTATTCCAAAAGGACATGCCATGCTATTATTTATAAATGGTCTATGAGCTGGATCTTCAGTACAATCATGTGTAACTCCACATCCTGTATTTTGTAACGTGTCTAAAATCCTTGAGCGATTTACATTGCTTATTTCAGTATGACTTGCTGCATTCCTTTCTGTATTCAAGAAATGTCAGGAATTCCCAATATTTCATAGAGGTGCTGCACATACTTTCTTTCCATTTGGTATATAGCAAATCCTCCATCATCATGTGATTGTATGTTCTAGCAATATATTTTTGACTTCTTGAAATGTTTTTCTGTTTTCAAGTGTAGTAGGGACAGCATCTTTGCAGAAATTATGACTGTGTCCTTCCCACAAAGTGACAGATTTCAAACTCAAAACTCAAGAATCTTTTCCTTCAGCATAAGCCAGTGAAACCACGTTATAATGGGCAAAGCTGTTTTCTTCTGGTCTGTGATGCAAGGCCTGATGTAGGTGACCTATTCTTCTGAAAACCTGAAGACCAGATGAAGGGTGATAGAGATGGTGAGGACTGACAGTGTTTTAAATTTATGTGTTCCCAGCCCTTGTATATGTCAACAATAGGTTCCTAATTAAAAAGGTATTTGGTCTTAAGTATCCACCAGCAAATGCCAGCAGTTATAAATGCAATGGTCGCAGAGTCTTGATTCTATCTAATGTGACTTTCTTCTGCCATCCTCTTTAGCTCAATCTCGAAGGCCCTTTTTCTGCCAGGCTTTCTCCATTTGATACTGTCTTCCTCTGTTTCTCTACTTCCTTTTTTCTCCTTTTTCTGTCTTTCTCTCTGTTGCTCTGGGTCAAAATTAGATGATAGGAAATAATTCCCAATCCCCAAAATTAGTGCTGGTGCTCACCACCTGCAGCCAATGACAGAAATTAAGCACTCCACTGCCGGCACTTCTTGTGTTCTTCTTTTGCGCTCAAGATTTGCGGTGCCCTGTCTGCAAGAGAGTTACTTAAATACTTCATCTGTTTTGGAAGGGATTGTCTGTCTGTGTAATTGAGTCATTTTTTAAATACAAATATGTAACTCAACTTCACCTAGTTACATTATTGGTGCACACAAATGAATCACTTTTATCCTGCAGTACAAATGTATGAATGATAGTATTGGTACTTCTAGGGAGTGAACCTAGCTGGAGAGTAGTGGAACACTTATCAAGAAAGGGTCTCTTATAATTGGGTCATGGATAGCAGTAACCCTAAGATCTAGCCCACTGTTACTAGATCTTAGGGCACCCGCGGCAATACAAAAAAGGCATGTGTGCATTTGCATGCACAACGTGGCAGGCACAGCGCGGTGCCTGCCACGTCGTCCATGCAAATGGAGGGGGTACCATAGGTACCCACCATGTGCCCCCCAACATCCTTGGGGCCCGCAACGGGCCCCCAACCCAGGAAACCGCATTCCTTGCCACCACTGAAAGGCTGCTTAACACTGCCATCATAATATGGAAGCTAAAGACACACAATTGATGGACGGAATGCAGAACATTCACCCCCAGTCAAGAGATCTGAGTTAAATCCATCATTCTTTTGTTCACCATGCCACCCCAGTTTAGACCTGGCCATATGCAAATCAGTCTTGACCCTGTGCCTCATGGGAACAGTCCAGCCTGTGCTCTCTATGCCACTGGAATCAAGCTATCCTGGCTGATGAGGGCTGAAAGCCCTAAACCAGTCCTAGGATGCTTGTTTCCAGTCCAGGGAGTTCCTGGCTTGGTAGTTCTGGCTGAACTGTTCCCATGGGGCACAGGGTCAAGACTGATTTGCATATGACTGGGTTCTAAATTGAATGGCAAAGCAAGCAAAATAGGATGGATTTAGGCTCCGATCTCTGTACTGGGGTGAATGAATGACATTGTTCTGCATTCTGTCCATCTACAGTTGTTTTTGCAATCATAATACAGATGGCAGTGTCTAGCAGGCACCGCCAACATATTCAATCCTTTTTTGCCCGGTCGACTCGTTGACCGGGCGCCACCATATTCAGCTCCTTTTCTCCCGGTCGACTCGTCGACGGGCGGAAAACCGGCGGACGATTGTTCCGTCCACCGGGGTCCCACCTGCCATCGTAATATGGTGGGGAGAAATAGGAGGCGGGCGGGGAGAAATAGCGGGCGGATCACCACCGCCATACGGGCAGTGGCGATCCACCCTCTATTGTAATAGACCACTTTATTGGTAGTCATTGCTTTCGCAGTTGGTTACCAAGTTGAAAGAAATTGCAAGAAACGCTGGTCATTTTGAGACCCAGTCGAGGATACAGGGTTCCTAATACAATAAAAAGGCAACAGTGGTGTATGCAAGGAGTTTGAGTGAGGAAAGTTGTGATTGGGCTTTTGGTATTGTAAAGGGTGACTTACGGTGAGGGGAAGGGGATGGATACTTATTAAGATGTATATTGAGGCCGGGTTTTGATGGTTAGTATGTATGGCATAGTGCTAAGGTTATGTATTACTATTAAGGCTTGTGCTCCTGTTTCATAAAGCGGCCATTTCCACACGTTTTACATTGTTCTTGGATGCGGCATCCCACCCGAACTCACACATACGAACATTTGCACTGTTTACTCTAAAATAAATTCCTAGTGAAGCAAAGAGCACAGGGGGAGTGATTAGGCTGTCCAAGAGCACTCCATGTACAACAAATATGAGTGCATCTGAGAGGAAACTAGTCAAAAGAGAGAAAGGTGGTAGAGGGAAACAGGCAGAAGGAGAAGCTCGGAAGAGAGATAAACAGAGATACAAATTGATAAAGGAGGG
Organism: Lissotriton vulgaris; assembly: GCF_964263255.1. Classification (NCBI taxonomy): domain Eukaryota; kingdom Metazoa; phylum Chordata; class Amphibia; order Caudata; family Salamandridae; genus Lissotriton; species Lissotriton vulgaris. The sequence continues at coordinate 1,714,478,681 of NC_141689.1, read as the reverse complement.
CATTGATGCAGGGATAAAGAGGATGGAGAGAAGGAGAGAAGTGAGATGAAGAAAGAAAGAGAGGAATAATGTAGAGTCAGAAGAAACAGAGGCCAGAGTTAGTAAGTGTGGGAGAGGGACATAAGTAGATAAAGTCTGTAAAACTACCTTGCATTTAAATTCCCTAAACAGAGCGATACCAGCATGCACATGAATTATGCAGGATGGCTCAGTATGTTCTTTCATTGTGCAGGAATTCCTGATGTGTGCATGCCCTGTGCATAAATAGTCTCTGAGCCACATCCATTATGCAGGAAGTGGCCAGCATGTAGCTTGCACACCAGGCCATTGAAAGAATATTTCAGAATGTCCAGTCTGCAGCTTGAAATCCAGAGCAATGCCAGATTTTAAGGAGAACCACTGACTAGGAAAATTATTCCAATTTAAATACATGCACCCTTAGGGCGGTTTTCCCCCAAATGTTTTGCCTGCCTACCTTCTCTTTTGCTGTATCGTTTTGTTGGCGTTAGGACTCTTAGCACTTTACCACTGCTGACCAGTGCAAAAGTGCATCTGCTTCTCCCCTAAACATGGTGACACTGGAGTATACCCAACTAACATAGTTAGTTTACTTGTAAGTCCCTTAAAAAGTGGTATGCCATATAGCCAGGGCTTGTAACTTAAATGTTACTAATGGGACAGACTAATTTGCATATAGCCTGGTTCTGAGCTGGGATGGTGCAGTGAGCTAAAAAACGGTGTTGGATCTAGCCCTGATCTCTTGACTGGGTGAGAGTATTCTGCTTAATTCAGAAACTCTGTCCATCACCACCCCTTGTTGTTAAATACTAATGGGTCTGTAGCACTGATTGTGCTACTCAAACAAATAGCCTTTCAAACGGTATGCAGATTGAATATTGGGGCTGATTTCTGCCCGCCATCATAACGTGGATGGGACCGACCGCCAGACGTGCAGCAGTCCCACTGGCCCAATTAGGATGCGTCCGCCATACAGACGGGCGCCTCCTGTCCTTTTACCATTGTGGACGGTGCAAGTGCACCCTCCGGCCCCCACATTCCCTGGGGCCCGCAATAAGGCCCCAAAGCTAATCCCCCGCCAGCCTCTCAATGGTTTATAACCCAAAGGAGTTAGGTCCTTTTTGGACGTGGACAAGGATGGACCATATATAAATGCAAAAAACACACAAAGGCCTAGACCACTCTTTTTTTAAAAAACAAGAACAATTAATGAAGGTCAAGAATACTATTTATTGAATTCTGACCATGTAATTATATTTTATACCTTTGAATTCTTTTTTTACTTTCAACGTTTTTTTACATATATATTCATTAGCAAAGATAGGACAAACTGTACATATATTTACAATACTATACAAACCAATTTATAAACAAAACATGTCACAATGTATCTACACAAGCTCAAAAAAACAACATCATCACAACAAAAATCACATTAAATTGATGTGTACTTAATCTCAATAAATGAGAGACAAAATCAAAAGGAGGAAAAGAAAGGCACGAAGGAAGGAGAGCGTAAGGAATAGAGTCAAATTAATGATACTCTTTCATGGTGTTAAAGCTAACAAATAGTTCTTTCGATTACAGGAAACCAGTTCTTGGAATCTCATCAGGGCCTTTTTTCTTTTGTCTGTATGATGTGAACAACCAAAACAATAAAGTTTTGTGTTTAAAAATCTCATTGTTTATCTCCTTTAAAGTTGCACAAATGACCAATGCAATGTCTCTGACTTAAGACTACATACCAGATTTAAGAGTTGAACTGTGGAAGACTCTCTTGTAATGCTCGGAAATCTTTCTTTCTTTAATTCCCCAACATATTGGCAGTGAAAGGTGCAGGGGGCTGTTAAGAAAATGAGAAGTGTAAATTATTAAACACAAAACTTTATCGTTTTGTTGTTCACATCATACAGACAAATTTATTTTGGGTAATCTTTTATTTTTTATAGAAAAGGTTTATGATGCTATTGTAACCACAGCTGGTGGCAAGGCCCCATGCCAGATGGGGTACTGGCTGATTTATATCAAGCTGACCCAAATGTATGGGCAAGTATTTAACTAATATTTTTATTGCTGGGTGCTTAGAGGGATATCCATTGTCTTGGCGGCAAGCAGTTATAGTTCCCATTTTCACAAAGGGTGCTAGGGATGATCCTATATGCTTTAGGCCAATTTCTCTTTTAGATTTGGCAGACAAAATCATGGGAAAAGTCATATTAAATCGTATAACGACATGGCTGGATAATCAAAATGAAATCTCTGACCTGCAATATGGCTTTAGGCCTCGGAAAGGGGCCCTAGACCAATGCTTAAATGTACATCTTGTGATAAGCAAATATACTGTCGCAAAAAAGGGACAATCCATTTGGCGTTTATGTACTTAAGCAAGTGTTTGATTGTGTTAAAAGATTGAAGCTGTGGTCGATCCTAAGGGATATGGGCCTCGAACGAGATCTGGTGGAATTTGTATTTGCTATCCATAAAAACAATTCTGCAGTTGCTAGGTATAATCATAATGGGGATCTAACATCGTCTTGGGATGTGAAAAGAGTGGTTCGCCAAGGTTGCATCCTGGCCCCTCTCTTATTCACAATATACATAAATAAATTGGGAGACTCCTTAATAGCTTCCTGCAGAGACATCCCTAGATTTGGCAATAAGCTGATTCCTGCATTATTATATGCAGACACCACTGCTATTCCAGCAATAACAGCAATGGGCCTCCGATCACTTTTAAATGCTTTATAGTTTTTATGGATTCTTGAGATTTATCAATACATTTAAAAAAAAATACACACGAGGAGGTAGGGATGGGCTATATTACAGATAGGAATGCAGTGGCTCCTTTGATGAGATGGATGAGAATCTGGGCAAGTCCCACTACAAATTTAAATCAAGTAATAATCACTGATTGTTTGGCACTAGATAGAGCCAAACATATCCCCAGATTTAGTTATTTAGAGGATTTGACAGCCTGGCTAGGTCATCCTGACTTATTTTTAAGCCCCAAACCCATGGACAAATCTGCTATTAAAAATATAACACTCCAGTTTTGTCTAAGCGTCAGGGCCCGAGGGAGGACGAATAGCTGCAAAACCATCTGTAAGGCAGTATGCCACATTATCTTTGGACAACCAAGTCCAACCCTATTTATTAAGTGTTGGTAAACCTCTCCATCATTGTATTTTAACAAGATTCTGTCTGCAGATGGCACATTGGCTCCTATCTGTCCCTCTGGGTTTTTCAAAATGACGATTTCTCAGAACAGGACATTATTCACTTTGTCTTTTTGTGTGATTATTATGTCCCCCTACGTAAGAAATTTGTCCTACCATTACTTAGGAACTGCAATTTTGCACAAGTTACGCCGGCCCTAGTGTATCTTCAGATGCTTGCGTCCCCCATAGTTTGTTTTGGAAAGGCTAGTTTCCTAATTGGGGCCATTAGGTGTGGGAATTTTTATTTTATTTTAAACTGATTATATGGTGTTTAGTATATTTTTAGGAGGCCCAAAACGTGTCTAAATATTATAGATCATCTTAGCTATTGAAACACTTCTACTGCATCAAGTATTTTATAAAATGTTTTTTATTTCTAGGCAGAATTAGGCCTTGGTACCTTATATGGTTGTTAAAAAAATGATATATTTGCAACCCTCCTCATTTTGGAGTATATTGGAGATGAATTAAGTAGTTTTATGCTTTAATATATTTGTTCATCTGTATTTTATATCATTTAATCGTGAGGATGAATATGTGAAAGCTAAATATACGAGCGTACCTGACCGCACTCTGCACTTTCTATAAAGTATGTACTCTATGTTTAGCAAAATATGCATGCACTTTTAATTTCTAAATACTGCTTGCATATTTGCACTTTGTATCCCGTTCACAAAGTTTCTTTATTTGTTTGGATTCCTATGAGTAGGCTACCAAATTAATACTATGACAGGCTTCTTTTTTTAAATGAAATGTAGTTTTGATTGTAATGTTTTCTTTTATGACATTAAGTTGCCGAATAGAGTATTTTTTTATTGATTGGGTGTTAAATAGATTTTAATTACTTTATAATTAGATGTTAGTGGTAATAGTTTTTAATTTAAAAATATGTTTTAACAGGGTTTAATTATTTTATAGTTTAATGTAGGTGTGTGTTGTGGACATTATAGTGTTAAATAATATTAATTATGTTAATTTTAGAAGTAAATGTAATTTAAATTGTTGAAGTGTGTTGTTATTGGTGTAGCTTTATAGGGTAGGAATTAAAATAAATACATTATTTTTCAATTATAGTTTTTGTTTGTAAATATGTTCTAGTTCAAAAGAATAATTCCTTTGTATGTATTTATTATTTCATTTTATAAATTATTTGTAGGTATTTGTTATTTGTAATTAAAATTATCATACTTTATATATTTGTTTTCAATGTTCAAAATATTATTAATTTATTTTTATAATTTTTCTAAATTTAAAAAAAATAAAAATAATTGTTGAAGTATGAATAGTAATTTTTGCCTCTATGCTATCCAAACCTTTCCCTACCGTTACACTCATTAGAGTGGGAATAGTACATGTTACCCCTCTGCTATCCAATACTTTCCCTACTGTTGCACTCACTGAATTGGGAATAGTAATTTTTACCCCTCCGCTATCCAACACTTTCGTTACTGTTGCAGCCATTGGAGTGGGAATAAAATGTTTCACCCCTCAGCACTTACCGGAGTTGGAATAGTAAACGTTACCCCTCCACTACCCAACACTTTGCCTACTGTTGCACTCACTGGAGTAGGAGTAGAAATGTTTGCCCTTCTGCTATCCAACACTTTCCCTACTGTTGCTCTCACTGGAGTTGGAACAGTAATTTTTACCCGTCCGCTATCCAACACTTTCCCTACTGTTGCACTCCCTGGAGTGGGAATAATAATTTGTACCCCTCCACTATCCAACACTTTCCCTACTGTTGCACTAATTGGAGTGGGAATAGTAAATTTTACCCCTTCACTACCCAAAACTTTCCCTACTGTTGCACTGATTATATTGTGAAATGTAAGTTTTAATATTTTATCATTTGTTGTTTTAATTTTTTATAGATTTCAGTTTTTTATATTTGGAATCATTTATATATATTTTAATTTTTTATATAATGTTAAACTTTTAACAGTCAGTCAGTCAAAAAAGCTTTATTATCGGTTAAAAACCACAAAAGCAGAAGATGACATGGTTTGGGTAAAAACATACCTTTGGACAACAATTCAGTGTGCTCATAATGAAACAATACTCCTAATACAGTATATAAATAAGGCTTTAAAAACAAGTGATAAAAATCAGCCCATTCACAATTTAATATTAACAATTCCTAATGAGTTGCGGAGGTGTGCTAGCACAGTTATAACAGCTTAGCATTTTTAATTTTGGCTCCTTTAGTGCACCACATAGAGAACAGGTATCTTCAGGTCACAAACACAATCAAGGGGGTGGTGTTGTATTTCAATATTCTAAATACTTCCCTATAATCCCTGAGACCCCTAGACTTACATAGTTGAATGATCCAGTATTAACCTCCCTAACAAGAGCACGTTTAGCCTCCCTATAGGATTTAGTAAACCACTGGTCCTGATTTTTTGGCCAAGACCTCTTATTAGCTGGAGTATAAAAGTAATCGGCTAAGGAGGTGATTCAATTTGTGTGGATATGCTCAAGCGCATGGAAGTAGGAGGGATAATAGGCGACCAGAAGATTAAAAGCCTCTGCTAGAGAAGAGGCAACATGTTGATATAGCTCTGCTATTTTGTCAGGAGTTAACACAAACGTAGCCCACCTGATACATCTGCCTCCTGCCACAGTGATTAGATTAGGGATAGTATATGGGCCCTGCTCCCCCAATCCACCCAGTGTATATTTTAGTTCAAGTGACAGAAGGTTGTGGTCACTGTCCACCCTATCGATTACAGTGAAGGTCCTAATTTGAGACCAGAATTCTACATTGACCATAATGTAGTCAATGGTTGTAGTTTTCCCCACTCTATTATAGGTACACTTCCCTGGAACATCGGGAGGGAGTCTGCCATTACAGGCTCTGAGGGAGTGAGATACTAGGAGCTTATTGATCTGCAGCGCCAATGGTGTCAAGCGCTTTGCTGGATACATGGAGCACTCCTGTATATACCAGGTGGAATCCTCCTCTACAATTACAGAAGGGATCCCCGCCAGGGGTTCAAAATGGCAATTGAAGTCACCCCCCAGTATTCTATGTGTACCATCTAGATATTTGAGGGCAATGCAAGGGTGTCTGGGGAGTGAGAATCAATCACTTTCACTGAACACCCCAAATAAGTGGCTACCTATATGCACAGTCCCCCCGAGGGTCTACCCCTTGGTCCCTGTACAGCTGGTACATGGTAAGATGCAAAACCCACCCTTGTGGGGGCAGATGACATCCAGGTCTGTTGGAACAAGCACACGTCGTGCTGGTCCACCAACTACCCCCATTATGGTCTGGGTAACTTAGATCCTAACCCCGCTAAGTTCCAAGACCCTATTAATGATCTGCGTGATTGTACCCTTACGGCGATATCTGTAGTGGATGGAGGAACATTGGTAGAGGGAGTTCCTGCAAGTTTGTCCAGCTCAGTTCCATCTCCTGGGGGGCGAGGTTTTAAGTTTTGAATTGGTGGGGTCGTTAGTGAACCAACTTCATTAGCCCCGAAAACCATCTTGGGTAACTCCTCTTCTGCCCTCCCGCCCTCCTTCACCACAAAACACCCTGCTGCATTGAGGTCTATATCATGCCAAATTGGGTGAGATAGTCAATCTACGTTGTTCAAGGCACTAAATCTATTCTCCACAGGTATATTGTATTCTACCCCCTCTCCACCATTGTGGAAATAGGATAGTCCATATCCACCAGGAGCTCATTCCTGTGAGTAGAAATACCCTAGCGGAAGAGGAATGATTGATCCCAGTTGACGGGGGCCACCCCATTCAAGGATGTGGTTAACCACTCTGGGATCTTTAAAGTTAATGATCACACAATCCCCTCCAATGTCTTTAGGTTTAATCCCTAACCAGCTAACTCTTCTGGCGAATAACATTTCCCCCTGGTCCGATTTCATAATGGTCTAAATCTGTTCAACCAGAATATGATTTTATTCTTCAGCTCGGGGAACGTTTCATGTCGCTCTCCTGACAGCAATGGGACTCCTGTTAATACCACCACATACAGAGAAGCCTCAGGGAGTAAACTGGATGCAAGGTAGTGGTTGTCGAGGTGCATTGTAGGGAGGGATTGAAGCAGACTTTTGAGGAGCCAGGCACCAGTTTGGATGATGTTTGCTGATTACTTTTGGGGTTAAAGATGGATCTCGGGGCAAGAACTCACATTGTTTGAGTACACACTGGGTGGAATAGCGGGGCCAGACAAAATGGGGGCGGTGGAGCGTTTGGACGTGTTCATTTGACCCTACCCTCGTGCCAGGTTATCTGATCGAGGGCCTTCGCCTTGTCTTGGACCTTGAGATGCCTGATTAGTGTTTCCTAAAGCCGGTGTCAGAGAATTGTTCCTAGTCGGCGTAGGTAACTGTTCGCTTACTCCGCTCTTGGTGTTTATCAGTGAAACAACTTTGTCAATTCTACTCATCAACATTTTAAACTGGGATTTGATGAGCTGTTCCATTTGTGCTTGAAGATCAATTAGTAAATGAGTAGCCCACAAAGGAGGTGCTAAAGTGGAGAAGGAGGGGCCTGCATCAGCGTGGGAAGTATCTAAGACAGATGTAATTGGCTTTTTATGTGGTTTAGGCTTCTTATTTCTAGAGCGGTACTTGGGTACCTTTTTAGCTACCTGAGGATCTACAACAGAGGGCGCTAACTTCGTATCAGGGGAATTACCTGAGGCTAAAGATGCATTCCCAGGTGACAAAGGGGGGGGCATGGCAGGTGTTAGCGAAAGACGTCTTTCGGTATTCTCTATAGCCGAAGCAACGACCCCTATTGTTTTTTGTAACATTTTGACAATTGCCGTTAAGCTCGGGACTGGGGTTGTTAAAGCAGCTTTTCGCCGTGTGAAAGTGCGGGTGGTTGGAGGATTCATTTTGCCCATAGAAACTCGGCGTTGGGTTCTCACCAAGAATTAAAATATAAGGGAAAAGTGAAATATAAAAGTAAAAACAACCTAAAATCGTAATAACAATCATCAAATTAGAGTAATCCTGTTAAAGCTTGACTTTGGCTGACAATTTAATAAAGATTACCATATTTCATATTGTCCAGTTCAGACGCAGCCTATCCTGCCAATGGGGGTGGCCCTGCCCAGCCTCCTTCGGCCACCGATGGTCACAGACGGCCCGCCCTTTGCCCGGGCTTAGCCCGGTGTCCACCCATGTGCGTCCCGCGTTGTGTGGGGACTCGTTGGTTAAATGCTCGCCGGTGAAAGGGGGAGGGGCCGGCAGTCCGGTCGTGGCTCCGTGGCAGTCTGGGAGCTGTAGGCGCTCTTGGAAATGCCCCCCACGCTGGCTCATCGCTCTCCACACCAGCGATGCATCTCCTGCGAAGCGGGAGGCCCGAGAAGTATTTGAAAGTCCCTGGTACAAGGGGAGGGGACGGCAGTCTGATCATGGCTCCGTGGCAGTCTGGGAGCTGTAGGCGCTCTTGGAAATGGCTCCGCGCTGGCTCTTCGCTCACCACACCCGCAATGCGTTTCCCGCAAAGCGGGAGGCACGAGAAGTATTTTAAAGTCCCCGGTGCAAGGGGCCGGCAGTCCGGTCGTGGCTCCGTGGCAGTCTGGGAGCTGTAGGCGCTCTTGGAAATGACCCCGCGCTGGCTCTTCGCTCACCACACCAGCGATGCGTCTCCCCCAAACTTTTAACATAAAATTAAAATTATAGTTTATAATAATTGTTTTAAAGTAAATATATTTGTATGAATATTTATGGGCCTGATTACGATGGCTGAAGGCCAGCCACTGACAGCCTGTCCTAGGTGAGCCCTCTGCCATCGCAATGCGAATTTCCCCCTGTCATATTAAGATGGCGGGGGGAAGTATGGCTGTCGGAAAAACCAACCGCCACGTTCCGACAGGTGGTCCTTTTCTGACCGCCTGTCGGAGCAGCCACATTGCCCAGCATTGTGGCGGTGCCTTCCAGGCGCTGCCTTTGAGATTAGGATATCCCTTCCGCCTTTCATTTCACTGCAGTCAACCCACCACATAGCGGGTCCCCGTTTATCCCTGGGTTTGGGACAAGGGCACTGGGAGTACCTATGGTACCCACCTCCATATCCCTGCACCATGTAGCAGGCACAGCAAGGGGCCTGCCACGTAGTGCAGGAAGGTGCAAGTGCCTTTTTTTTTGCATTGCTGCAGGGTTGCTGACAGCATCCCCGCCACAATGGTGTGTGATCTCATGAGTGATGTCACTGACCATGTCATGAGTGATGTAATATGTGAAGTCATCAGCATTGCATTGCGGGCGCACAAGTTATAGTTAGCTGAAGTAACTATAACGGGGGAATTTCATTGGTTTTATATGCGTAAAATATCCAGCTAACTATAACATGTGTCAAACCTATGGTTTTTTCAGTGAATATATATATATATATATATATATATATATATATATATATATATATATATATATATATATACATATATATATATATATATATATATATATATATATATATATATATATATATATATATATATATATATATATATATATATATATATATATGTATAGCCAGCCTCCGTCAGCCTTTCGATGGTGGTTGAACCCCCTCCGATTACTATGCTTGCGTCAGCAAGGAAAGGATTGCTGATGCCAGCATTGTGAACAGGGGTCGGTACATGCTAGACACAACACCATATCCCCGGTCCGATCTGCTCCGCCAAGCAATCGCAAAGATTGCCTGCGGCGGACGCGTGGTGGGTGCTCTTTGTGTCCCCCACGCTTGTGGCGGGGGAAATGGGAGCCATATGGTGGAGGGACCACCACCACCAGCCCAGCGGTGCCGGTCTCTCCGCCATGAAAAGTGTTTTTTGATTTGCCAATATCTTTAATGCCGTTTGACGAATCTTCGTAAAATTTTAAAAACTAATGGGTCAGCCCTCTCAGTTTCTCTGTTGAAAGTTTCTGGGTGATTTATGAAGCGGGTGCTGAGAAAAAAGGGGGGTCCGTAAGCGAGTTATCTCTATGGTAATTTCCATAGGAAATTTTAGGACAGCTACAACTGCTGAACGGAATTACACCAAATTTGGCAAAAAGGTAGCTCTTGGTTCTGAAAGCCCACTTTTTTTAAATGGTGGAAATACGTTTAGTAGTTTCTATGAAATCCAAAAATAAAAAAAAAATATGGATATCTGGGCGAAGCCCCACCAAATATCTCATCATGAGATCTGTGCGTCACTTTTACGCCGCACCAGTGGCGTAAAAAATGTGCCTTGTTGCGCCATATTTACAAAGTGACGCATCTAGGTAGATGCGTCACTTTGTAAACCCCTGCGCCACATTATACCTGCGCCAGGTATAATGTATGCAAGGGGGCGTATTGACGCAAGGAAGGGTCGTAGAAGTGACGCAGTGTAATCTATGAGATTTCACTGCGTCACTTTTAGGACGCCGTTGCGTCAAAATCTTGCGCCTGCCTCACATCAGTCGTAAGACTGTCACAGGCCCTTTCACATGGGACTTGCCCCATGTGAAAGGACGCATTGCTGGAGTTGCGTCACTTTTGTGACACACTCCGGCAATGCATCACTTTTGCGCTTACAGATACGTCAGCAATACTGACGTATCTGGAACTCCTTGCGACATGATGCGTCATACATTAAATATAATGCATCAGGAATGTCGCAAGGAGTGCGCACTGAGAAGTGATGCATCGCTGCTTTCACGCAGCGGTGAGTCATTTCTCATAAATGAGGCCCCAGGAAGTGTTGGCAGCCATCTTGTGACTGAGAAAAAAGGATTAAAAATCCCAGTCTGAAAAGTTCACAATAGGTTTTTCAAACTGGGAGCTGATAAATGTATTCATCTGAGGGGCTTATTTCCTGAAGTGTTTTGATCAGAGAAGGTGTCAGGTGCCTGGGATTTCCTCTGAGGTCTTCCCTGGCTCCTTCCCTGGCTCCTCCACCTGCTCCACCCACACTGCAGCACCGGCTGGCACCTAAGCACAGTGAGGCAGCTGGAGCAGGAGGGGCAGCAGCTATGAGTAGAAGCACAGAAGAAAGTATGCTTTTGTCGCCGCCGTCAGCATTCTCCGAGGAAGATAAGGAACTCATGACTGCCTCTCCCGGCACTCCAGAGCTGCCGCAGTGAGCAGGGAAGCTCGCCAAACAAGACACACTCCACCACATTGGCAGCGTAGCTGAGCCCAGCCACCCTCCTCCACAGGAGCCTGTCCCTCGCCTTACAATATTTTATTTATTTTTATCCCTGAGATGGGGAACTCATGGCTGCCTCTCCTGGCACTCCACAGCCGCCGCAGAAGTGAATGGCCTTTTAAAGACCTGTGAAGTACTCGAGTACGGCTGGAAGCAAAGAAACTGTCTGTGTGTATGCCCGGTAAGCTGTCTCAACCAGGGTTGACACACATGACAGGGGGGGACTCAGTAACAGTACTAGATGGTAGAAGAAAGCAAAATGTGCAACTGTTGCACACTATCACTTCAGAAAACAGAGAGACCTCATCTTTTTCAGGCCAACGCATCAGTAACTCATGCAGTCTGTGTTTATTCTCCAACTGCTAAAATTAATGGTCAGTTGTAAGTTTTTGCTTTATAATTTCAGCATCAATGGTACCAGACTGCAAAGAAAAAATATGAAATCGTTGGGTCAAACAGGACCGTGCAAGATGGTGCGTTACACAAAAATCATAACTGGTCGGGTCCGGAGCGATGTAGTCGGCTTTGCTAAATTTACCAGGTCCATCGGCGATTATCTGCTTTCTCCTTGCTTTCCTGAACTTGTAGTAGTGGCTATTATAAAATCAGGACTACGAATCCCAAAATGCAGAGAGAAAACTAGGCTGGAGCAGGCAGTGAGGCATAGGCCTGGGTTTCGTGGTGCTCTTAGTACCACATGCTTTGTAGGGGATTGGAAGGGGGGTGTGGGGTGGAATAGCATACAGCTCTCATGTATTTTAAGATTATTTATGCATTACTCGTTAAAGGCAGTGACTGTGTCCCTCCCTAACTGTTGTGTCCTAGCTGACACAGTTAAGGGTTAACAATGTATGCCTACACTTAACACCCACCCACCACTGATGTCACGACATCACGTGACACAGTTAATAAAAAGGAGCCAAGCGCACGTGCTCGTGGCTCACTAACCCACTACCTATTCAGTGTCCGTGTCGCAGTTTTTACCAGCATGTGGGCCTAGGGCCACAACACAACATTTGGCGACAAGGAGTGGTTCTAAACCCACGCGACGCAGCCACTGCTGAAAGGGGGAAGGAGAATGCTGCCCGTGTGATGGGCACCCCCTACGAGGAAGCGGCGCTGGCCGCCGAGAGGCCCAGAGGGCGTGTGCCGTGCCCCGGGCCTAGTCTTTGAGGAGGAGGTGATCGTGAGCCCAACCCCGCACCTCTCTGGCCCCTCCTTGTACTGACGTGGTGAGGGAGGCGTACAAGGAAAGCAGACCAGACAGAGCCCACCTGCACCAGCCGCCACTGACCCCCGACACAATGACGCCATGCGGTGCCCACCCGTCACGGCCGCAACTAAGAATAGGCCCGTAGGCCGGAGGTGAGCCCGGGACTGTGAATGGCCCCGGGGGTTCGCGGATGCCAGGAGCGATTCACCTGTACTGACTGTACATAAGCGGAGCCCACCTGCAACAGTAGCTACGCCCTGCATGCATGAACGAAGTGGAGCCCATCCGCGACACTAGCAAGACCCTGAGGTGAGCCCGCAGGCTGCCCGAGACTGACCAGGACGACCGGAGGTCCGTGGGAGTCCACCCCGCCACAGTGACTGCCCGGAATGACGAGGGGGAGGGAGCGGAGTAGCTAACCGCCTCCCGACCCCCCTCATAACATGAGCAAAACCTGCCTGCAAGCGGAGCCCACCACCATGGCCATGGTGCCGAAAAGAAAAGAATAAGGCAGACCAGCGGAGCCCACCCGCGGCCTGCCTGCAGCGTTCCCCCGCCGCACGGTGTGTGAAGCGCGGCGGCAGGGTTAAGAGACTTTGAAAGAAAAGCTCCAGCAGCATGTGGCGAGCTGCGGGGCACCGAGTAAGGCCAGCGGTGCCCACCTGCGGCATGCCTGAGGCGAAACCCCCGCCCCTACGAACAATGATTACAGCAAGGCCAGCGGAGCCCACCCGCGGCCTGCCTGCAGCGTCTCTCCTGCCGCTCTGCGTGTGTGAGGTGCTGCGGGCGGGGAGAGGAAAGTGAAAGCAAGCGGGCCGGACTGCAATGACGCCAGCCGCCGCTGCCTACCACCGAGAGAAAGAGTGAGGAGCGCTGTGAAAAGAGAGGACCGGCTCCAGCAGCAGTACTGGCTCTCCCCCGCCCAGCACAGCGTAGACACCAAGAGGCTGCTGCAAGCGGAGAGGACAACAAAATGCCTGCACACGCTACAAGACACCGGAGCCTTTTTCCACCCCCTTCACAGGATAAGCACCGAAACGCTGGGGCCCCCACTTTCCCCAGGCTGAAATAATAAATGAAGTTGAGACTTACCTGTGAGGAGGTGGTGTCCTCCTCCAGACGCCTGGGATCAGCAGTGGATTTCAGCTTTTGTGCAGGTTGAGGGAAACAAGTCTTGCAAGCACAGAGAAACAACATGGGAAGAAAGTTCACCAAGCGGAGGAAGCTACTGCTGAAGGAAACCCCCAGCAGCCTACACTGCCATCTAGCGAACAATGGAGAGAACTGCACAAAGAAGGAAACAAGCACAAGACAGCACAAGGGAAAGCCTATGAGGTGAAGCAAGCCTGCAGTGATGTGGATGAAGACGGAGACCCATCATCACTGCTGAAGTGACGCCTGTGGCCACTGGTGCTCACCGCAATAGCAGAAGACAACCTCACGCTGGACGGAGAGGAAGAGTCAAGACGTCTACCGCATGCAGCAAGATTCAAAGGCAACCAATGAAAGAGCGCCAGTGTACCCCGGACGCGGACAGTACAGGACAGTGCCTACCGGAGAGGAAGCCACACCCAAAGCACCAGAAGACGTGTGAGGCAAGTACCCAAGTGTGAAGGAGAAAAGTGCGATACGTACGTGGAAGACCGACGATGCCAAAGAATCCAATGAACCGCAAGGAACAAAGCTACACTGAAGATGTATCACGACGGTACCAAGTGAAGCAAGAACTTGCCACTGCAATGCACACTGACGTGCAACGGAAAGAGTAACGCAAAGTTACCCCGCAGCCAAAAGGAGGCAAAGTAACCAAGCACGGTCAATGCCCCAAGAAGATAAAGACCCTCACCGGAAGCGCGCACGAGAAGTGCATCCACCGGAGAAGGTCCATGGAGAGGTGAAATTAACCCTCCGGAAAAAGCAGAGCACACGCAGAGCGCAGGCGAAACTCCGCCAACGCAAAAAGCACTGCAGCAGAAGCATATGGCGATCCCAATGATCGCAGATAGCGAGAAGACTCACGAAGAGGAAGCTGTCCACCCCATCTGGTAGCAAAGAAGAGGGGCGCCCAAACATAAGCCGATCACCCAAAATGGTCGCCACAGAAGAAAGAAGAAATTCTGCCAAGTCAGGATGAAGATGTTCTACCGTAAGACGTCCGTGAACTGAGAGATCAGGAGAATGTCCGAAAGAAGGCCCGGAGAGACAGACGCAACACTTACAAGAAAAGAAGTAATAGAAGGCAAGAGAGAAGATCATAATGACCGGTCCAGTCACCGAAGTAAGGAGAGAAGACAGTGTCCTAAAGACAGGACAAGATCAGACGGAAACAGGCGGTAGTGCACGCTGCTTGAAGAAGCCTGGTCAGCAAGACAAAAGGAAGAAGGCTGACCGCACCGTGTCGCGAAAAAGAAAGGGAGAAGAGTGGCACGATGCCATGAAGAAAAGAACTGAAGTAAGAAATCATGTGGCATGACGCCATCAGGAACATCTGGAAAAGGTGAAGAGAGGTGTAACAAGTCCACACACCTACAAGAAGAAGAAGAAGAGGTGACACACACCACAACACCGTGTACAGTGAACCACACGTCCAGGAGAACACTGAGGCACCAAGAACAGAACAGGCACCCATTCACAAGACCCCGACCACCCGTGGACGGTAGGAGAGCACAGGCCGGACCATTAGCAACACCCACCTTTGGGATTGAGCAGAAGTCTGGAAGCGGAGGGAGCTCAGATGGCTCGAACAAGGAGAACTGACCATTCCACTCCAGCCTGTGGACATCCAAGGGGCAAAGGCCTCAGGGACACCGGTGGCAGAGGGTCCTGACACGAGAGATGGATCCATCACTGTCTAACCTGCACGTCCCAGGAAGAAGAGAAACTTGTGCGCAAAGGCTGGAGTCAACAACTACCCTCCAGGTGGAGCTACGGACTTTGAGAGGTAGTACCCCCATCCTCTCCTCCATTCACACGCAGACTGTGGAGTTGGAGCAACGCTGTGGAATAATACCAGGCCCAGTGGAAACCTGATGTAAAGGGCCTCCAGTACATCTCGTGGCAGGAGAACACCCGAGAGAAGGACGTCCTAGTGAGAAGAATGTCCTTCAGACACTCCATCCTTTGTAATGTGAAGCCAAGCTGCTGACAGTGAAGAAACCAACGGACCAGCGGAAGACAACATCATCCCAGTCTAACATATGGTCATCCTGTTGACGTCATCCTCAAAAACAACATCTCAGTGCACTTCCACGGCGCAAGTCCACAAGGGCACCCCCCACCAAGAACCAAGACGTCAAGCCAAGAAGAATTAAAGTCTCAGCAGCAATTTCCATCGTCGTCATCAAGCAAGCAGCTGAAGAGACTCAATGTAAATCTGTAATTATTGTATATTTGTATATTTTCTCCCACAGGTTCGGACTTTTGTTTTTCTTTAATTTTTATCAAATTTTGGGAGGAATGTTGTGTCCTAGCTGACACAGTTAAGGGTTAACAATGTATGCCTACACTTAACACCCACCCACCACTGATGTCACGACATCACGTGACACAGTTAATAAAAGGAGCCGAGCGCACATGCTCCTGGCTCACTAACCCACTACCAATCCAGTGTCCGTGTCGCAGTTTTTACCAGCATGTGGGCCTAGGGCCCACGACACAACACTAACCTACCGTTTCTAGGTATAAGCATGGTAAATGACAAAATATAACAACCATTGTTGAAAGTTAAGTTAATGCCAGGCTGCAGTGTTCCCTGGCACCATTGTGGGTGTAGAAAGGTGTAACACACTTGCAGAAATGTGTCCTTTCTGAATGGTTTCTAAGTACGTACATGTGTGTACATGTGTGACATTTAGCTTTGACACAGTGCTTCTTGCTATCACATACCTTTTGTTTGCTACATTTTTTCCACATCTTCAACATGCACCGTTTTACACAATGTCTTTATTTTGGGTGCGCAGCATTCCTTTATTCGCCATCATCCACCCTGGGGGCGTCGGTCAAAATTAAAGAAGAAAGCGGGTCAGAAAAGCGGGGAGGAGGCAGTAAGAGGCAGCGTAGGCTGGAAGAATGGAAGAGATGGGAGGACAGAGTATGAAGGGGGCACATGGCCAAGAGAAGGAGTGGGCACCGGGATGGGAAGGCGTTGGAAGGCAAGGTGCAACAGTGAAAGGGAATGTGAGGAGTCCATAAAGAGTGGGGAGCACACGTGTAAGGAGGCGAAGGGGAGTGTAAAAGGTGAAGCTTGTAGGAGAGTGCCCTGGGAGGGTGGGACATTGTGAAAGGGTGAGGAAGGTGGGAGGAAGCAAGCACGTAAGATGGGTGGAAGGCTTGGTGTGTGGGGGGGGGTCACTGAATGATAAGAGTGAAAGATGTGGCAGAAGGAGATGGGAAAGGGAGCGCCGGAGAGATGGGAGCAGACGGAGAGAAATGTGAGAGGACGCAGTGGAGTCCGGCAAATGAAGGAGCAGTGAGTGAAAGTGTGGAGAGCCTGCAAGAGAGGGTGTAGTGGTAGAGAGTATGGAAGAGTGGGAGTGCAGACTTGGAGAGTGGGGGGTAGCAGTCCCTAGCACAGAGCAATTTGTGCAGTTAGCCAAGAATTGAGAATCAGATGAGAGGCTCTCTGAACCTCTGTGCATTACTGAATATTAATTCCCTATGTCCATTACGACTCTGGTGCACTATTGTGCACATGCCCATCCTCTGTGCAGATTTGTGCACACTGCCAACCTCGATACAGTATGCTACACACTGAAGGACATTTGATAACGCTGGTATAGGGCCTTATAGGCAGAGTAGATCGGCACTCCTTGCACAGTGCCATGCACAGTCACATATCACAGATACCACTGTAACCATCAATCTAAAAACATCATTGCATATATGACAGTGTGACACTGTGCACTTTTAATCTTTTCACAACATAAGTGCACAATATCAGACCCTTCACACCACCGGGCATACAGCGCACCCCAATCGCTGTTCACCCCCTCACAGTGCAATGCTCAATAGCAGCCCTGGACACCCTGGCATCTTTGGAACAACTGTGTATGCATTGTGTCACTGAACATACACTTGCACACTCAACACTGCACACTTTCAACGCTGATACAGGCGTGTACACAATGTCACCAATCAAGTCAGTGTACTGCACCGCCTTGTACAGTCTGTACGCATTTTCATTGACACACATCGCATTGTAGAAATCGTATACAAAACTGTGCATAGCCAGCCTCATAATAGCAGGGTCACCGCTGTCAACCCTGACACAGAACTTTAAAACTCTTTCCCGCTCTACATAACCCACTGAGCTACCTTCCCGGGATGGGACTGCTCAGCCTGTATTAAAGTGCACAGAAGGTGCCTGTGTACATACCGTGCCTTCATGCATAACTTGCACTCTTTCCGCCGTAGTCTGAGGACATTCACCCAGTCAGCATAAGTCGCAGTTTGCCTTCAAGTCTCGGCTCCATGAGTCCTAGAGTTAGATATGCACAGGGGCTGCCTGTCCACCCGGTGCCCAGGTACCCGAGGGGTGGGGTACAGTATCCTGCAGTGCTAGCACCTTCCCCCGTGCAGTGCCTCACTCAGCACAGCCCTCACAAGTCCTGTCCGGGTTAACTTTGGATCACCAAGTGTGCGGCTGGCTTTATTAGGTGGGAGGGTCATGGCGGGATGGGCTCAGATACACGGCCCCTGCCTATTGGTGCAGCAGCTCGCATACTGGATGCTGTTGAGTCTGGGGGAAAGTAATTGACTAGAGCACTTCTAGTGTTAACCCGTTTCAGGGGATGGGGAACCATGGACCATAGGGGAGAGAAGGAGAGGGGGTGTGGATTGGTGGCATGTTGTGTCTTTGCGGCCCATGTAAACTTGTTTTTGGAGCTGGATCTGATCAGAGAGCTCCGGGACAAAGCCCAGCTCATGCAGCCCATGCAGAGAACCAGGCAACACTGAGCACAAAGCATTGCCCACCCCTTCCTCTCTAGAGGCCAGCTCTCTCTGAGTTGGCTAATACTGCTTTATTTTGTGTACGTGCCATGCTGAGTGACTTACTAGCCCTGCACCTACCTGCACTTTCCTTCACCGGCTTAGCATTTTGTATATTTAGCTTATGCTGCTGCAGTCTCACTATAAGGGGCAGTGATAGCTGAGGCCACTGGTTACTTATTGTATTTCTGACAGGATTGCCTCCTTACCGAAGTTCTTTACACAACAAAGTTGCACGCTCAGTTTTATATAAATGTTGTGTGTTGTATTTGCATGTGCTTTAAAAGTATCCTAGATTGTCTTTTTAAATACAGACTTATCTTGGAAATATTTGGCACCGTATGATTTTGCATACCTGTCTCAGATTGAAGTACTGAAATGATGCTTTAGCGGCGCCTTCCATTTGTCAGAATGCCCTTTTCAGGGGAATTCGCCGGGAAACCGGTAGCTTTTTGTTTACTAAGTCTCAGAATAATGGGGATTTTCCCATCCAAAAAGGAGTACTTAGGGCATAAACAGATGTGGTTGTAGCACAGCGTCTTTTTGGGTGGCCTCACAGTTTGCAATATGCTGACCTGGTAAAAGGCGGGCCCAGCCTTACTTGTCTACTGATGTTTTTAGGGCTAGTGGAATATGGGCATTGGGATAATATTATGAATCATATTTGCTTAATTGGGACACACAGAGTTGCACCTGCACAACAATTGGGGATATTATGGCAGGTCGAGACAAAGATGAGTAAAATAGAAACAATCAAAGTTTAAGCCATGGTTTTGAGATGTCTCAGAGTCAATGATTGTGCAATGTATTAACCAACTTCACTGTGGGATCTGTAGTTATGGTTCAGTTAAGATGATCCGTCCAACTGATGAGGAAAAAAAACTGCATGGAGAGATTTGACAAAAATTGGAACAATATGTCATTAACAACCTTAGTTCAGACATCGCCATCCCAAAAAAGAATATTGTCTCGGACATATCTGCAAGGGACGGAGCAAGCAAGGGACATCAGTATTTCCGGGTAGTAATGTCACACCAATTGGGAGACAGCTGTCCCACCTTCAAACACACCAACTCATGCTAAGTGTCAGTGGATGTATTTTGAAATGCATGGATTGGAATGATATCGACAACTACATAGCGCTTAGTACCCCTGGCGAGACACTATGGATCTTTATTCATGGAATCACTCTTGTTTTTCAATATAGTAAACACAAGAGTCTTAACAGGCCTAGTGACGTAGAAGGGAGACATCTTAGATTCTGCCCTGCACTATGTCACAATAAATCAAATTTTTGGCTTAGTCTGCGAGGGAAGTGGTGGCTACTGCAAGAACCAGCATGCTCTGAGAGCACATCGCCGCTTTTGTGCATGCGCAGAAGGAGGAGAGCCATTCACAAAGACCAGAATATTCAATGCTGGCTATTTTCCCTAGCACACTCTTTCTTTCCCTAGCAGGGGCAAAGCTTCAAGGAGAAAGGCTGCGAGCTGAGGAAGTTAGGGCCTTATATTTTATTTACCTGGGAAATGTTTATCACTAAAACAGAAATTGTGCCTCCTCTAAGAAGGCCGCAGTAAGAGTGACCACCCTGACAGGAAGAAGTCATCATTGAGGGCAAGAAATGAAAACGTGATATTAAACCACTCTGACAAATGTGACACTTGTGCACCTCTCTTGCTTCGTTATGTATGTCTCTTGCTTCTTTCTGTACCTCTCTTGCTTCTTTCTGCATTTATGTTGCTTCTTTCTGTACATCTCTTGCTTCTTTCTGCACCCCTCTTGCTTCTCTCTGTGCCTCAATTGCCACTTTCTGCACCTCACTCTCTTCTTATTGCACCTCTCTTGCTTCTTTCTGCACTTGTCTGGAGTCGTTCTGTGCCTTTATTCCTCTTTATCTGCCTTTCTTCTTCTTTCGATTCATAAAAGAGGGTGATGATGGACAGAGTTTCTGAATTAACCACATCGCTGCTGTGGTTATTTTTCCCCTGTGCTGGAAATTGCCATTTTGCTGGTGTCATGACGAGCTCAGCTCGTCATCAGCACAGCTCAACTGTGCCTCATGACGAGCTGAGCTCGTCATGAGCATGGAAGGGGTTAAGCAGAATACTCCTACCCAGTCAGCAGATCAGGGCTTGATCCATCACCGTTTTTTAGCTCACTGCATCATCCCAGCTCAGAACCTGGCTACATGCAAGTTAGTCTGTCCCTGTCCCAGTGCATCATGGGAACAGGGCAAACTAAACTACCAAGCCAATTCTTTAACTGGGAAGGAAACAAGCTTCCGGGGACCGGTTTCTGGCATTACAGCCATCATCAGCCCGGCTTGCTTGAATCCTGGTGGTGCAATGAACAAGGGACTCACATCTGAGTATACCCTTCCACGCGTATGGTGGACAAAACGATTCAGAAAAGGGGATGGTGATGGACAGAGTTTCTGAATTAAGCAGAATACTCCTACCCAGTCAACAGATATGGGCTTGATCCATCACCGTTTTTTAGCTCACTGCACCATCCCAGCTCAGAACCTGGCTACATGCAAGTTGGTCTGTCCCTGTCCCAGTGCATAATGGTAACAGGGCAAACCAAACTACCAAGCCAATTCTTTAACTGGGAAGGAAACAAGCTTCCGGGGACCGGTTTCTGGCATTACAGCCGTCATCGGCCCGGCTTGCTTGAATCCTGATGGTGCAATGAGCAAGGGACTCACATCTGAGTATACCCTTCCACGCTTATGGTGGACAAAAAGATTCAGAAAAGGGGGTGGTGATGGACAGAGTTTCTGAATTAAGCAGAATACTCCTACCCAGTCAACAGATCAGGGCTTGATCCATCACCGTTTTTTAGCTCACTGCACCATCCCAGCTCAGAACCTGGCTACATGCAAGTTAGTCTGTCCTTGTCCCAGTGCATCATGGGAACAGGGCAAACCAAACTACCAAGCCAATTCTTTAACTGGGAAGGAAACAAGCTTCCGGGGACCGGTTTCTGGCATTACAGCCGTCATCGGCCCGGCTTGCTTGAATCCTGATGGTGCAATGAGCAAGGGACTCACATCTGAGTATACCCTTCCACGCTTATGGTGGCCAAAACGATTCAGAAAAGGGGGTGGTGATGAACAGAGTTTATGAATTAGGCAGAATACTCCTACTCAGTCAACAGATCAGGGCTTGATCCATCACCGTTTTTTAGCTCACTGCACCATCCCAGCTCAGAACCTGGCTACATGCAAGTTAGTCTGTCCCTGTCCCAATGCATCATGGGAACAGGGCAAACCAAACTACCAAGCCAATTCTTTAACTGGGAAGGAAACAAGCTTCCGGGGACCGGTTTCTGGCATTACAGCCGTCATCGGCCCTGCTTGCTTGAATCCTGATGGTGCAATGAGCAAGGGACTCACATCTGAGTATACCCTTCCACTCTTATGGTGGACAAAACGATTCAGAAAAGGGGGTGGTGATGGACAGAGTTTCTGAATTAAGCAGAATACTCCTACCCAGTCAACAGATCAGGGCTTGATCCATCACCGTTTTTTAGCTCACTGCACCATCCCAGCTCAGAACCTGGCTACATGCAAGTTAGTCTGTCCCTGTCCCAGTGCATCATGGGAACAGGGCAAAGCAAACTACCAAGCCAATTCTTTAACTGGGAAGGAAACAAGCTTCCGGGGACCGGTTTCTGGCATTACAGCCGTCATCGGCCCGGCTTGCTTGAATCCTGATGGTGCAATGAGCAAGGGACTCACATCTGAGTATACCCTTCCACGCTTATGGTGGCCAAAACGATTCAGAAAAGGGGGTGGTGATGGACAGAGTTTCTGAATTAAGCAGAATACTCCTACCCAGTCAACAGATAAGGGCTTGATCCATCACCGTTTTTTAGCTCACTGCACCATCCCAGCTCAGAACCTGGCTACATGCAAGTTAGTCTGTCCCTGTCCCAGTGCATCATGGGAACAGGGCAAACCAAACTACCAAGCCAATTCTTTAACTTGGAAGGAAACAAGCTTCCGGGGACCGGTTTCTGGCATTACAGCCGTCATCGGCCCGGCTTGCTTGAATCCTGATGGTGCAATGAGCAAGGGACTCACATCTGAGTATACCCTTCCACTCTTATGGTGGACAAAACGATTCAGAAAAGGGGGTGGTGATGGACAGAGTTTCTGAATTAAGCAGAATACTCCTACCCAGTCAACAGATCAGGGCTTGATCCATCACCGTTTTTTTAGCTCACTGCACCATCCCAGCTCAGAACCTGGCTACATGCAAATTAGTCTGTCCCTGTCCCAGTGCATCATGGGAACAGGGCAAACCAAACTACCAAGCCAATTCTTTAACTCGGAAGGAAACAAGCTTCCGGGGACCGGTTTCTGGCATTACATTTCTTCTTCTTTTGGCACCTTTCTTCCTCTTTCTGCACTTCTCTTGCCTCTTTCAACATTTCTCTTCCTTCATTCTGTACCTCACTTTCTTCTCTCTGCAACTCACTTGCTTCTTTCTGCACCTCTTTGCTTCTTTATGCCCTTCTCTTGCCTCTTTCTGTGCATCTCTTCCTCTTTCTGCACTTCTCTTGCCTCTTTCTGCACTTCTCTTGCCTCTTTTTGCACTTCTCTTGACTCTTTATGTACCTTTCTTCCCCTGTCTGTACTTCTCTTGCTTATTTCTGCACCTCTCTTGCTTCTTTCTATATGTCACTTGCTTCATTCTGTACCTCTATTGATTCTTTCTGTTCCGCTGTTACTTCTGTCTGCACCTCTCTTGCCTCTTTCTGTGCCTCTCTTGCTTGTTCTACGCCTTTCTTCCTCTTTCTGCACCTTTCTACCTCTTTCAGAATTCATCTTGCTTTTT
The DNA here is from genome assembly GCF_964263255.1 of Lissotriton vulgaris. NCBI lineage: Eukaryota > Metazoa > Chordata > Amphibia > Caudata > Salamandridae > Lissotriton > Lissotriton vulgaris. The sequence continues at coordinate 1,714,455,242 of NC_141689.1, read as the reverse complement.
TCTGAGCCTCTCTTGCTTCTTTCTGCACTTCATTTACTTTTTCTGCACTTCTCTTGCCTCATTCTGCACCTGTTACTTCTTTTATTTCTGCATCCCTCTTGCCTCATTCTTCATCCCTCTTGCCACTTTCTGCACCTCTACAAGTGGATCCCGACCGAAACAATAACGGTGACACAGGCCCTCGTCAGCAGCAGACTGGACTACGCCAACGCACTCTATGCAGGAATTCCAGCCAAACACCTACGACGACTACAACGCTTCCAAAACGCCTCCGCCTAATGATCGTCAACGTCCCCCGCCACAGCCACATCACCCCCCACCTGAGAGACCTACACTGGCTCCCTGTCGACAAGAGGATCACCTTCAAGCTCCTCACCCAGGCACACAAAGTACTTCACAACGCCGGACCAGCCTACCTGAACAGCAGACTCAGCTTCTACACCCTCACCCGTCAGCTCCGCTCCGCCAGCCTCGCCCTCACCGCTGTCCCCCGCATCCAATAGACAACCTCCGGCAGCAGATCCTTCTCCTACCTCGCCGCCAAGACCTAGAACACCCTCCCTACCCACCCACGGCAGACCCAAGACCTACTCGCCTTCAGAAGACTCCTCAAGAACTGGCTCTTCGTGCAGTAGCGGTACCCCCCTCCCCTCAGTGCCTTGATACCCTCATGGGTAAGTAGCGCACTTTACAAGTACTCTGATTGATTGATTTGTGCATTTCTTCTCCCTTTGTCCACCTCTCTTGTCTCTTTGTCCACCTCTCTTTTCTCTTCCTGCACGTCTGTTGTCTCTTTCTGCACATATGTTGCTTCTATCTGCACTTCTCGTGCCTCTTTATGCATCCCTGTTGCTTCTATCAGCAACCCTCTTCCCTCTTTCTGCACCCCTCTTTTGTCTTATTGGTCATCTCTTGCCTGTTTCTATACCTCTTTTGCGTCTTTTTGCACTTCTCTTGCCTGTTTCTGAACCTTTGTTGCTTCTTTCTGCATTTCTGTTGCTTCTTTCTACACTTTTCTTGCCTCTTTCTACATTTCTGTTGGTTCTTTCTGCACTTCTCTTGCCTCTTTCTGCACTTCTCTTTCCTCTTCCTACATCCCTGTTGCCTCTTACTGCACTTGTCTTCCCTCTTTCCGTATCTCTCTTGCATGTTTGTGCATCTCTCTAGCTTCTTTCTGCATATCTTTTGTTACTTTCTGAACCTCTCTTGTCTCTTTCTGCAGCTCACTCTCTTCTTTCTGCACCTATCTTGCCTCTTTCTAAATCCTCATGGGCCACTTTATGTACGTCTCTTGCTTCTTTCCACACCTCTGTTGCTACTTTCAGCAATTCTCTTGCCTTCTCCTGCAATTCTCTTGCCCCTTTCTGCACTTCTCTTACATAGTTCTGCAATTCTCTTGCCTCTTTCTGCACCTCACTTGCTTGTTCCTGCACCCCTCTTGCCTATTTGGGCACCCCTTTTTTTCTGTGTGCCTATCTCTTGCATCTTTCTGCACCTCTGTTCTCTCTTTCTGCACGCATCCTGCCCATTTCTGCAGCCCGTTCCCTCTTTCTGCACCTTTCTTGCTATTTCCTGCACCTCTCGTGTGCCTTTCTGCACCCCTGTTCCCTCTTGTTTCCACCACATTTGCTTCTTTCTGTACCCCTTTTGCCTCTTTCTGCACCCTTTTCCCCTCTTTATGCATTCCTTTTGCCTCTATCTGTACCCCTCTTCCCTCTTTCTGGAACTTTCTTGCCTCTGTCTGCACACCCGTTGCCTCTTTCCGTACCTGTTTTGCCTGATTCTGCAACTCTTTTGCCTCTTTCTGCAGTTCACTTGCCACCTTCTATACCTCACTAGCCTCATTTTGCACTGCTGTTCCCTTTCTGCACCTCTCCTAACTGTTTCTGCCGTTCACTTGCCACCTTCTATATCTCACTAGCCTCTTTTTGCACCTGTGTTCCATTTCTGCACCTCTCCTACCTGTTTCTGCACCTCTTTTGCCTCTTTCTGTACCGCTGTTGCCTCTTTCTGCACCTCATTTGCTTATTTCTGTACCCCTTTTGCTTCTTTCTAGACCCTTTTCCCCTCTTTCTGCATTCCTCTTGCCTCTTTCTGTACCCCTCTTCCCTCTTTCTGGACCTTTCTTGCCTCTGTCTGCACACCTGTTCCCTCTTTCTGTACCCCTTTTGCCTGTTTCTGCTACTCTCTTGCCTCTTTCTGCAGTTCTCTTGCCTCCTTCTGCCCCTCACTATCCTCTTTCTGTACCTTTCCTACCTGTTTCTGCACCTCTCTTGTAGGGGTGGGTGGAATTTGTATAGTCACACTACGCAAAGCTCTGCAAAATAGTAAAAAATCCCGCGAGCACGCAAAAGTTCAGCGGAATTGCTTGTTCCGCCCGTTCTCAATGCTTTGTGCTCGGGGAGAAATATCTTGCGAACATGCATTTTGAAAGCATAAACAAACAAAATTCTATCGCTGAATTTTAGGCAATTCCGCGTTCTCCCTGGAACGCAAAATTAACCAAAATTTTTGGTTCTTGCTTCTTTCTGTATCTCACTTGACTCTTTCAGCACCTCTCTTGATTTTTTCTGTAGATCGCTTACCCCTTTCTGCACCTCAGTTGCATCTTTCAGTACCTTTGTTCCTTTTTTCTGCAGATCATTTGCCCCTTTCTGCTCCTCGCTTGCCTCTTTCTGCACTTCACTTGCTTCTTTCTGCACCTCTATTGCCTCTTTCGGCACCACGGTTGCCCTTTTTCTATACTTCCCTTTCCTCTTTCTGGACTTCTGACTTAGAGGTAGTTTTAATCCTGCTGCCCTAATATGTACTTGGGCCTAACAGGGGAGGTCATGCAAATCACAGGGGTGCCCCAACCCACAGTGTACCCTAGTGTATGTAGGTCTTTTCACAGTATTCTAAGTGTCTTTCAGCATAGCACTGGCTCCGGGCCTGGTTAATCAGAGACAGTTACCACCAGTACCAGTCAGCAAAAAGTTGGGGGCACAGTATGACTTTGCAACAAGGCCTCTTTTTGCACCTCTGTTGGTTCTTTCTGCATATCTCTTGCTTCTTTCTACCCTTTTCTTAGTCTTTCTGGACTTCTGTTGACTGTTTGTGCATTTCTGTAGCTTCTTTCTGCACCTTTCCTCCTCTTTCTGAACACATTCTAACTCTGTAGGCATAGTTAGAAATTAGCATTTAAAAACCTTATTCACTGAAAAAAACATAGGTTTCACAGACCTTATAGTCAGAAATTAGCATTTAGAAAACCTTTGAAAGGTAATAGAGAAGTCAGCCAACACTGCCAGGAAACTAGTTTGGGACTACTCAGCTACATCTCAGATAAACCATGAAGGTGGCAGCGAGAGCAAGCAAGCAGGGCAAGCAGACCAGGCCGCGTCCCCCCTAAGACTCAGCCGCAGGCCTCACTGGACCTACTGTTTGCCACTCTAAAACAGATGCAAGGTGAAGCAAGGATAGAGAGCCGTAGGGCTAAACAAGCAACAAAAAACATCCAAACGTCCCTCAGGAAGCTGTATGAAGGTATGGCAGGCAGAGTGGCCCATGTCGAGGAAAGGACAGGAAGGCTCAAGGATGACGTTAGCAGATGGCAGTCCTTTAAACAAGCCCAAGAGAAGGTGGCTGAGGATGTCCAGTGGAAGCTGGGAGACTTTGAGAACCCGCCGAGGCAGAACAATATAAGATTAGTGGGGGTGGCTGAAGGAGCTGAGGGGCAGGACGCCAGGATGTTTGTGATTAACTCACTCAAATGTGCATTCCCCGAGATGACCTCTTAGAATTGGGAGACCGAGGTACAGAGAGCACACCGATAGCCTTTGACCCTAAATCAAATCAAATGTTTCTAAGTAAGGATATGAGGGATATGATGTTGCAGGCACAAATAGGAGGATCTATACCAAACTCTTGGGCAGGGGCAGAGATAGTAATAATACTAAAGAAAGGCAAACCACTGCTAGAGACAAGATCTTATTGACCCATAGCTCTCATGAATGCAGACGCAAAAATCTATTCTAAGATATTAGCTTTAAGGTTAGCTAGAGTGACAGAGGGATTGGTTAGCCCCACTCAACAAGGCTTTATACCAGGAAAGGGCATGGCGCGCCATATAAGGCAAGTTATCACTCTATTTGATGCAGCAGAAGTCTCAGGAGCCCCAATGGCTGTCTTACTTTTAGATACAGAGAAGGCATTCGATAGGATCTCCTGGAACTACCTCTGGGTGACCATGAGGTCGAACGGCATAGGGGAGGGATTTATAGAAGCCATTCAAGCTTTATATAGAGGTCCTACAGCCCGGCTTAGAATCAACAGAGGATATACCGCGCCATTACCGATTAAGTGTGGGACTCGCCAAGGGTGCCCGTGCTCGCCACTCCTTTTCGTCCTCTATATTGACCCACTGCTACGCAGGCTGGAATTAAATGACAGGATTAAGCCATTAAAAACTAAAGGGTGAGATTCTAAAACATTTGCATACACGGGTGACGTGGCAATCGTAACTGAAATGCCAGCTGGAATGGTTGAAGAGGTAGAGAGAGAAGCTCAGGCTTTCGGACAGGTTTCAGGATATGCCCTCAATAGGGCTAAAGTACAGATAATTAAGAATAATAAGGCAGTGTGCGATGATGAGAGGGTGACTGATTCAGCTGTCTACCTTGAGATCAACATCTCAGCAGACCTGGACAAAACAGTGGAAAGGAATATTGGGCCCATGATCACTAAAACGTGATCTTGATAGGCTGCATAATCTACACCTGTCTTAGTGGGGCGCGCAAATGTGATCAAAATGATCATTCTGTCTAAATTCCTGTACCTATTTAGGATAATTCCACTCTTTTTCGAGGCCAAATGGGTTATGGCATTAGAACAAACTCTGAACAGGTTTATATGGGCTCACGGTAAGACAAGGAGAGCACTGCGGTACATGACTCTCCCTAGGGCTAGAGGAGGCTGGGCGATCCCGGATTTTAAAGTGTATTACTGGGCGCCGGCGTTCCAGTATATGCAGGGTTTGCTGGGGGGACCGACAGGGGACTTAAGAGTAAGGATTAGTTCTACTGTGGTATATGCAGCAATTCTGGGTGAAGAAGCAGAAAACTGCCTCCTCAACTGTGCCGATTTGAGCTATTATAAAAGAACAAGGTTCAAAACACTACAGGCAGTTTGGAAGATATGGGTAGCATTCTCTAAAAAATACGGTCTTGGCAGGTTTAATCACTATAAGCACATGCTTAGAAACATGTCACTCCCAGGAGGAATATTTGCCAATATAGTAATGGCTGAATGGGGAAGGTAGGGTATTTTTGAAACTGGGAGATTAGATGGGGCCTGATGGGATACTCCAATTCACTGAGCTGCAGGCGATTTACGGGACCGATAGAAGGAGCTTCTTTAAATACTTGAGGGTTCAGAGCTTCTTCTGGAAAAAACTGGGAGGCTTTGCAGGGTTTAATAAGAACACAATTCTAGACTATAGAGAGTGGGGCGGACTGCTCTATCCGCAGATTCTACTCAGAGCACTCTGCTACAAAGGCGGATGAGCTGGAGAAATACAGCACTAAATGGGAAGATAAGCTGGGGATAGAGCTGGACTGCTTCCAGGAATCACTAGAATTCAGACAGGCCTTACTATGCTCAGCTGGGGTGCAGGCCCAACACTGTAAGACCATGTATTTTCTATACTACACGGTATTCACCTGTTACAACGCATTTTTTACAACGCACTACCACTACAACGCAGGCATTACAACGCATACCATTACAACGCATAGCGCTGGGGGGCGCTCTAGGATAAGAGGTAAGTTTAATTTACTATCCAACACCTTCCCTAGGGTCCACGGGGACTGGAGTTAGAATAGTAAATTATACTTACCACTATCCAGCACCCCAAAGCGCTATGCGTTGTAGTGGTATGCATTGTGAATACCGCGTTGTAATGGTATGCGGAGTAAAAGTATGCGTTGTAACGTCATACATCCATACTACACACCGGCAAAGATAGCTCAGTGGGAGGGAACCACATGGGTTACCTGCCCACGCTGTAATTCCTTGGAGGCAGACATAATCCATATCTGCGCCCGCTGCCCCTTATATATATAGGCTCCTAAGCGCCATAGAAACTTTCCTATTCAGGTCCTTGGGAATTGAGATGACACTCACACCGGTCTAGATTATCCTTGTTTAGTGGAGAGCCTGAGCAAGGGCCTGATCCCTAGTTCCTATTTATGGCTATGGCTGTTCTACGGCTGTCTATAGCGAGGGCATGGTTGGATAGAGCACTACCAACTCTACACCTGTGGTTGGCCTGCCTCCTCGCTAAATTTAACTTAGAAAAGGGCATATATGCAGGAAAAGGTAAAAGGGGTAGATTGCTCGGGAGTCGAATATGGGAACCTATTCAGAAATGACAAGAAAATGTTAAAAAAACCCTTGGTAGGGTCTTAGCCATGAAGGATTGTATGGTTTGTTTTTAATCTTTTTTTCTTTTTTTCTTTTCATTGTTGTAGTTTTCTTTCATTTGATTGATTCACACTGTCTGTAAATTCTAGAAATATTCTGAAGAATGTATTGCAACTTATGGAAATTAGATTTTTTCTTTTTTGCTGTGCTGTAACACAAAAAACTTTTAATAAAATATATATTTTTTAAAAACCTTTCGAAATGTACTGAAAAAAAACATAGTTGTCAGGGATGTTATAGTAAGAAATTAGCTTTTAAAAAACCTTGGAAATTCACTGAAAACCACACAGGTTAGAAATTTGGCCTTTACAATTAGTTGAGCTAACTATAAATCACGCCCTGTAATGCACTGCTGATGATGTCACATATTACATCATTCATGATATGGTCAGTGACATCACTAATGACATCACTGCTGACATCTCAAATGACATCACTGATTACATCACTGATAACATCATCCACGTGATAATCTGACGCACCTCCTCATACCCTGATATAACCTTTGATACACCCACTCTAAAATACAGACTACGATTTTCAATATCATAGACACACCAATACCAATTACCACATACCCCCTCACTGACTCCTATGTCTACATACACATGCACTCATTCACCTATACAGTCACTCATACATGCAGTCACTCATGAATACAGCATAATCATATGTACTCCTACACCTATACATACACCCACACACTGCCACTCACCCATAGAGTTACTCACACACCTAGTCAGTCATGCAAAGAATCATTCATATTCCCATTTACTCACCTATACAGTTATACACACACCTCCTCACCTATTCATATAGATACTAACACATACACTCATTCATACAGCCACTCTCACAATCACTCACTCTCACATATAGTCATTTAAATACTCCAACACTCACATATACTGCCTTTCACATATGTATTTACTCACACATGTACCACGGAAACATCCATTTACTCACCAACACCCCCATACACCCACTCACTCACCCACTCAGCCATTCACACATGCAGTGTTGAACCCATTTACCCATTGAATCACCCACTCACACATCTATGCACAGTCACACACCCCCAACCACACACACACAGACACTCAGGCACCCATACATATACTAAACAGTCAATTGATAACCCATATAGACATCCATGTAGCTACTCACCAACCCATGCAGCCGCTTACACACCAACTAACAGACTGATACAGACATTCACACTATTTAGTCACTAACCCATACATTCAGTAAGACATGATAAATCACTCACTTATACAGTCAGTAATGCACAGATGACGGTGTCTGGAAGACACCGCCATCCATATTAGCATAAATGTGGGGTTGAGCCTTTCCGCCACGGAAAGGCATGCCGTTTTTGCCATTGGTGGCCTGTAATAGGCCCCGCGGTGCCTGCCAGATTGTGCATGGAAGTGCACAACATGCCTTCCTGGCATTGCGGCGGGCGGTGCTGAGAGTCTCGCCTGCCGCAATGTCAGGAATGCAGGATGCGAGTGTGGCGGGCGCATCCTAATGTCAGTAGCGCTCAAGAGAACATGTGTATATATTATTGATGTGCATCTTGTCATGGTTGATTGTTTGACTAAGGTGAAGGAAATAATGGATCACAGCAGGCAGGACTAGGTACAAGCATTTTATTTTTGCACTTTATATCTAACATGGGCAATAGGGCCCTAAGGGATTTGTAAGGGCAGAGAGTGGACCAGCAAGATTATGGTTGCTAACGGAGAGGTTATTGCCAATAGTCATTAATATCAGAAGTATAGATCAATTAGGGCACATGTCACTTTAAAAAATAGAATGTGACACTTTAATTATGAAACATCAGTCTTAGGTCTTGTACATGTCACTGTTTGACACAAGCATGCAACACTTTATTGAAAAATGCCTTTTAATAAAGAATAAAATCCCATTAGCACGTCACTTTAAATGACAGCATGTGGCACTTTATTCAGAATCTACCATCAATAGAGAGGAACAATAATTCCTCATCTTTTTGGACCCTGATTATCTTCCGTAACATTGGTAATATTTTAGACAAACAGCTTACTGGTAGACTTTCTAGAATGCGAATCCTAGATTAGAGTAAAACATTATGACCGAGATAGATAAAAAAACAATGGGTGCTACGTACACTTGCACTTCAAGATGGATTGATAGAATATTAGAATAATCACGAAAGTATATATCTATTTTTATCATTAAATGTTTTTATCTATTGAACTGTAAAATGTCTTTATACATATATATATATAAAAAAATGTTTTATCATGACTCTACTACAAGGTATATTACATAGACAGTATCTCTCCTTGTTATGTGAACCATGCAGGATTAATTACTTTCACTCAATTTTATTGCTTCACGGAATTAGAATAATCTAACTATGAAATAAGGGATCTGTAACTTTATCAACTCTCACCTTGGTTTCTTGACTATATGGAAAAGAATATGACAAGTGGTGCACACATTTGAAGTTAATGGTAGTATATGCTTTTTTTTTAAAGCTAGCATGTATAAAAACGGAAAAATTGAAAAATTACGTGAAATGAAGTGAAGAGCAAGGGAAAGAAAAAAAGTGTAAAAAACAAGAGGAAGGAAATGAGTAATGAGAATAAAATTAGAGTAAAAGGAAATAGAAATATATTCTTCATGTGTGTTTAAATATATTGCAATGTAGTGCATCTTGAAAAAGCTCAACATTAAGGGTGGAAATTTTGAGCCATAAGTTGTCAAAATCAGTAAGAAACTCGCTCTAGTAGTCACTTAGGGTCAAGAAAATGGAAAAAGGACATGTAATATAAGCAGTACAATGTTGAAACCACAGTGACCCAGTAGAAGGCAGAATGCCGAAACGCGCAGGTCTTGATTGACTATGAAATGTGAAAAAAACTATGCCAAAAATAAAGGAGAGAAACTAACCTGAAAGTGTGAACCGGTCTTTGTTTTATTGTGCCATCAGAGTGGATGTTTTTGCGCAGAAACATCAATGGATTGAAAATATATACATATATCACTTACTGGCGTTTGTCAGTAGGTAATTATAGTTAGAACCTAGTTTCCATAGGAAAAGCCTATTTTGATTTGCTAATAACTTGGCGTAGTTGGATGAATCTTTGCGAAATTCTCCAAAACAAAGTCTATCTAGGTCAGCTCCTATCCTGAAAGTTGGGGGGTGATACGTCAAGCGGGGGCTGAGAAAGAAGGGGGGCCCCAAAATGGTTTTTCCCATGTTAATTTCCATAGGAAATTTTGAGACAGGCTACAGAATTACCCCAAATTTTGCAAAAAGTAATGCTTGTTTCAGAAAGAGACCTTTTTTTAAATGATGTAAATCCGTTCAGTAGTTGCTGAGAAATTAAAACAATTAAAGTTTTGATATTGAGGGCAGCGGTGGATTCGCGAACCCTCCAGAGCACAAGCTCAATTCTAATTGGCTGTCAACATTCCAAACCAGGAAGTCCTGGCAGCCATGTTGTGACTCGGTACAACTGAGTCACAAGAAAACAGTAAAACAAAGGTGAAAAACAAGAAAAGAGGGCAGGGTGATACATCCTGACCACCTAGGTCTGCTCAGGGGGTTCCACAAGGACCCCCAGGTCTAATAAAAGCATTTTTTTTTAATTGGTTGAATTCACGCTGGGTGAGCGAATCCGGACGGCGCTTTATTTAAATGAGGCCCTGTGTGGGCCATTTCCTGGGGGCATTGCTAAGAAATTTATGCGGGCAGCCCCGGGGACCGCCACCGGGGCCTTGCTTCAAATTATGTGCAGGAAGGCTCTCGGCCCTCCCGCAGACCTGGGGACTGCCACCCCCGGGGCTTCTTTTTTAATGTGTGGGGGGCCTCCAAGGCCAACCAAGCCCGAGGACGTCACCCCATGGGGATTTTATAAATTATTCGTGGGGGCACATGGTGCCCCCACTGCCTCAGGGACCACCACCACCGGGGCTTCTTTTTTAATGTGTGGGGAGCCTAGGCCCCCCAAAGCCCCAGGGACTGCCACCCCTGGGGCTTTTATTAATTATTTGTGAGTGGGCACATGTCCCCCCGGTGACCACCACCACCCGGGGCTTTAAAAAAAAAGCCTGTGTGGGGGGGCATGAGCCCATCCACACACCCGAGGACCGACACCTCCCTGGGGCACTAAATGTTAAGATTTGGGAGTCTGTAGCAGACCCCCGGCCCTGGGGACCACCACCTCTTTGGGCTTTGAAACAATGGGAGAGGGGCCGCATGGCTCCCCTCCTGGAGCTCTTGATGGCCCTGGGGACCGCCACCCCAAGGGCCGGCTCCTGCTGTGTCCCGGGATGCCCACCCCCGGGACACTGCTGTTTGCAATGACAGGGCGGGAGCTGCGTGGCTCCCTCCCTGTCATTGCAAACTCTTCTTTGCTTCATTGAAGCAAGAGCAGGGAAACCTGCCCTCGCTTCAATGAAGCAAAGCACAATTGCTTTTCCATAAGGGGAGCTGCATGTCAGTAGCTCCCCGTGTGGAAAAGCAATGCGGGCTCCCACAGCAGGCGGGAAGCAGGAAGGACTGTGGGGAAAATGGGGTCCCCCCCAAGGTCCCCAACGGAAAGGGCCAGTCCCAGGGGTTGGGGTCCGTGGGGCCAGAAGTGGCCCAGGGGAGGAGCACACGACCACCCTCCAAATATATAGAAAAAGAAAAAAATACTGGCCATGCACCAGTGGATGGGGTCCCTGGGCCGAAAATGGCCTCGGGAGGGGGGCCACGTGGCCCCCCTCCCGAAAATAATGCTTTAAAAAGGATGGATTTGCCCCAGGGGATGGGGTCCCCGGGGCCAAAATTGTCAACGGGAACGGGGCCGTGTGGCCCCCTTCCCGTTTTTTTATAAAAGAAAAAAAATAAGAGCAGGCCCTGGGGGATGGGGTCCCGAGGGCCACAACTAATGTGAAAGAAGGGGGGGCCACACAGCCTCCCTTGTAAAATATAAAATAAATAATAAAAAGCCAGCATTGTAGTTAGGCTCCGCCCCATACCTGCAGCACTCAGCAAACGCGACCCCTGGTGCATTGTAAGTTAAGGAATTAGTTCCCCTTGAATACTGAGGGTCCCTGGGGGCCAACTAGCCCATCAGGTACCTCCAGTGTGCGCCAGGGAGCTGCGTTGCAGAGAGGTGTTCAGATGCCATGCCCCTTTGTACACCTCTCTGCAACACAGCTCTGTGGTGCTTACTGGCGGTACATGGTGGTCAAGTTGGCCCTACGGGACCCTCAGGACTCAAGGGGAATTAATCTCCCAATTTACAACGTGCCATGAGGCACATTTGCACAGTGGTGCATGGAGGGGGCGGGTCTGACATAGCAAGTGTGCAAACGCACCCCCTGCCACATTGTAAATTTGGGGATTAATTAAGTCCCCTTCAATCCTGAGGGTCCATGGGGGTGAATTAGCCCATCAGGTACCTCCAGTGTGCGCCAGGGAGCTGCGTTGCAAAGAGGTGTTCAGAGGCCATGCCCCTTTTTACACCTCTCTGCAATGCCATTCTGTGGTGCTTACTATGGGTAGCTGTTGGGATAGTTGGCCCCCAGGAATCCTCTGGACTCAAGGGGACTTAATCCCCTAATTTACAACGCACCAGGGGGTGTGTTTGCAAAGTGGTGGCCTGATGTGACAACTGTAAAATGCACCTTGTTGCGCGCTTTAAGTTGGGGAATTAAATCCCCTTGAATCCTGAGGGTCCCTGGGGGCCAACTAACTCACTAGGTACATCCAGTAAGCACCACAGAGTTGAGGTGCAGAGAGGTGCAAACAGGGGCATGGCGTTGGCCTCCAGAGACCCTCAGGAATTAAACCCCCAACTTAAAACCCACCAGGGGGTGCATTTGCACAGTGGTGAAAGGAGGGGGCAGGGCCTGATGTGACATGTGTGTACTTATGCAATCATTCCGCCAAAAACCCAAGCACTACTAAAATCAACATGCACTCTCCTTGCAGTACTCTAATCTTCCAGTCAGTACGTAGGTCCTCATGGAATGACCCAGGCACTAACACATGCACTGCTACAATCCCCTAAGCACTACTGATGCAGTCAAGCCATCTCCTTGTCACTACCCATACAGTCCTCCAATCACCCAGCCAGGACAATGTACTTATCAAATCACGTCTCCAAAACCCAAGCACATATATTCACCATGCAGTACTCTAATCATCCACTCAGTACCCATGTACTCATGCAATGACCCAGGCACTAACGCATGGCAAATACAGAGGAGGTCATGCTAAAATAGGGGTAACCCAACGCATAGTGTTCCCTAGTGAATGCATGTGTTTTCACTGTATTCTAAGTGTCTTTTAGCATAGCACTGGCTCCGCTCCTGGTTAGCCAGAGTCAGCTACCACCAGTACCCGTCAATAAAAAGTTGGGGGGACAGGAGGTCTTTCTGCTTCTCTGTTAGTTATTTCTACACAGCTCTTGCTTCTTCCTGCAGTTTTCTTTTTCTTTCTGTACTTCTGTTGCTCCTTCTGTATTTTTAACCATTAAACTTCACGCTTTGAAATTTTAAATGATTATAACACGATCATGTGAAAAACAGACTTGCAACAAAAAAGTGGACTCGTGCTTACACATACATAAAGAAAATGTTGGCCATCTTATAATGGTTAGATCTTATACACAACAGTGAATCTATTGTCATAATATCGCCCCAATGATCACATACTGACTCAAAGTAATATATCATTTTATTAATTGTGGTTAATTCATCCCAATTGGAATACATAGCAGAGACGATTAATCGAAACTACAAATAATTCTACAAAACTACCAAAATGGCGGCCGTATTATGGCATAGTTCCCGATTGTCGGAACCAAAACACATTTTGTCAAGCAGATGATGGTTACCAGGATTAAAATACAATATCTCAATGTGCACAACAAATAAAGTATGATCAGGATTGCAATTCAGGAATAATACGAAGACATTCATATATACGTCACAATCCGGGCTCTATCCTATATGAAGAGCGATAAATTATCTCCCATGCCCTCCCATCAGCGTTTGCAGTAGGGGTCAGTCATAATAAAAAAAACTTGATAAATCACATCATCTCAAGTGGGAAAATCAACAATAAAGATAAAGATTCATGTACATACTAAGATCGTAGACATAAAAGAGGATAGAGAATTACATCTATCCCTAGTGAGTTCTGAAATATACTCCATGGCCAAAAAATAGTCCTATGGGTTAGGTTTATAGGATCCCAATTGTTGTGCCTCAAATTTTAACAATCAGTTCCTTTTCCTGTAATTCACACCACCTGGAAGAAGGAAAGACAAGGACCATAAAGTCAGATTCCCGACAACCAAATCATCACAGAACACAAGGTGAAAGTGAATTAAAATCTAAAAACTCTCAGAACACAGATCACACACCCTGATGGGGCGAACATTTAACGGAATAAATGATAAAATGTTATTTCATACATATATCCAACACAATACCTTTCTCCTCACAGAAGTTATTACGGACACAAATGGGATATGGCCGGGATACCCGTCACCCCCTCCCAACACAATCCCCAAGAATGGGAAGACGGAAACGGTTCTTGAACTTTTGGAAGGCGGGGGGGAGTTACCCTCCCGGCCGTATTTATTAAAAAATATGAAACAAAATGAAAACATTAAAATAACAGTTTCATATCATGTACAATTTCATTTACACATTACGATGTTTATTGGGCTAACCTTAACATATCTCTAATACAAAGGTTCTCCTAGCCGATTCTAAAACATCCTGTAAATGCATTTCTCAAAATTCAAATTGTACACCTAACATTACGGGCCAACGGCAAGGTCGTAACCGATGTCAGATCCCTAATACCAGGATGTCCTGGCCCCGGGAAATTCCCAGGAGGGGCCCGTAGCCCCTCCTCCCAAGGGAGGGGCCTATGACTGCCTTCCCTTTCGGCGGCCCCATCCTTAGTGTGTACCGCCTCCCCGTGTGAGGGGCCAATGGCCGCCTCTCCCCGGGCGCTCCCATCCATAATGGGTGGCGCCCCACCTCTAGGGATCTTCCAATTACTGCTCACCGATCATGACCTTACCGCCACAGGCCGGATAGTTGACCGGCTATCCGGACCCCCCACAAAACTCCTACTAAAGGTCATGGCTACACAAACTCTTTAACCAAGCTAAGAAGTCTCCTATGAGTAAGACATTCCCCTCACGGGACAAATGAACCCCATCCTCCAGATACATATGGTCCCCCCGGATACATCCATGTGGAATACACTGCAATTTTCCTGTACGAAACAACCTACCCAGTTTGTTATTAACCTTCTTTACCGACTGATTCAAGGCTGGCACGGAGAGGGCCCCCCGCCACACCTTCCGAGGAATCATGTGTGACCATGCAATCGTGCACCCCGGAACCCTCCTCGCCAACCAACTTACTGTGGATAAAATTGACTCGAGAAGTATTCGTCGACCAATGGTTACCAAATCATTGCCCCCAAGATGCACTATGATTACAGATGGCGGTGACCTCGTCCGCCCTAACAGTCCCTCCATAAAACCTTGAAACTGGTCAATACAGAGCCCGCCCCTTCCGTGGAAGGTCACCCTGTACCCGTATTCCCCAGCCATGTGAATCATGTCACCTGCTTTGAATACGTCCGCGGCGCGCCTCACGTATGAGTGGCCAACGACCCACACCACTCTTCCCTCAGCCGGTGATCTTTGACCGCTGGTCCCCAGGTGTCGGGTCAACTGCACAGTCCGCCCCGCAAAGCCTGCTCGCGAAACTGTAAACAAAACAGAAAACAAGAAGCGTGAGTGCATGACATTAGCTTCACAACATGTGCAACCGCACATACCTTTTATAATAATTCGAGGACCAACGCCCCAACTGTTTCACCTTTTCAACACTCAGACCCCTGGCTGTAGCCTCCGTAGCAGCCCCTATCCGGAAGGAATGGGTCCCAAAATCGCTCGGGTTCAAGCCCGCTGCGGCGATTGCCATTGTTAACACCCGCTGAAACTGAAACCTCATCAGTCGGGTGGCGTCGGTGTGTCTCAGCAAGCTTCCCCCCCATGTTGCCGCCCTCTGCGCTAAATACTCCTCCACGCATTTTACCGGGCACATGGGAGACCCCGGAATCCGCTGGACTACCACACTATCCCCGATCGCTCCCTGATCGGTCTTGGACCTGGCTATTGAGACTACCATCGTCTCCCCCTTAATTTGGATGTGTTCTCGGCACAGACCTCCCCCCGTATCCTGCTTATTCCTCGCTACCAGTTCACTTACCCGCATAGCCCCATGGAATGCTAATGCAAAAGCGGCCCGGAACAGCACCGTCTCTGATTGAGATGAACATGTCGCAGGAAGTACGGACATTAACAGGGACAACCTTTCTAGACCTATCGGGTGCCTCTCATCCACTCTACGTCCCTCAAGGCGTTGCCACCCACGCAGTGCCTTCATTACAAGAAAGGACGATGTGGGGTCCTGGATGCCATGAGCCCGCGCCATGAAGGAAATGGCGGCCCGGTGCCTATTGGCTGTAGCCACTGATCTGATGTAATGATACCAGAAATTTCAAGACATACTCCTCCTGCCCCCAATGCTCCCCCTTAGCTGAACCCAAAAATGACAAATAGGAACGGAACGCTCCTTCATATGCCTTCCTTGTCCTGGGTGCTAGACTCTCTCCCACGAAGTTTTGTAATCCGGGGCACCGAGAGACCAGAGAGCTTCGGGAAATGGTGCCGCCACCAAGTCCGCTGAGGGCAGAAAACGCCAGAAGGCCTGCATATGGGAACGAGAGAGTGCATCAGCTGCCTGGTTCAGTACCCCCGGCACGTGTCTTGCCCTAAAGTGGACGTTTTTAGTCTCATACATAGCAGGACAATTTCTTTCAGCAATCTCAAAATCCATTTGCAGCGTGCTGCCTGATTATTGATACATTCAACAACGGTCATACTATCAGACCAGAACACTACAGAGCGATCACGAAACCCCTCCGGCCATGTTTTTAGGGCCACCAGAATGGGGAACAGCTCTAGGAACCCAAGGTTACCTGTGAGCCCACCATCGTGCCACCACGCCGGCCATGTTTGCGCCGACCATTGATTACCAAATATGGCGCCAAAACCCACACTCCCTGCCGAATCGGTCCACAACCCCAGCTCCTCGGAGGAAGCTGGCGGTTTGTTCCACACGACACGACCGTTGAAATCCGCCAGAAATACCAGCCATATGCGCATATCCTGGCGAACCTCTGCTGACAGTCTTGTGCGGTGGTGCCCTTCCTTGAGGCCAACCATGGCTTGTGCGATAGAGCGGGAAAAGGGGCGAGCCATCGGTATTAATCTAAGGGCAAAGTTAAGCTGACCCACAGCTTGTTGCAACTGAGGGAGAGTTACTTTTCTCTCGCCGAGGCACATTTCAAGCGAGGCCTTAAATTTCATTACCTTCTCCTTGGGCAAACGGAAGCACCCTTCTACAGAATCGAGCTCAATTCCAAGAAACTCGAGTGTAGTAGATGGCCCCACTGTCTTGCCTGGTGCCAGTGGCACGCCAAATTGTCTCATGAGATTACAGAATTCCCTCAAAGCCTGTGCACATTCCGTGTCCCCGGCTGCCCCCAGAAACAGAAAATCATCAAGGTAATGCATAACCTGCGTAAAACCCGTGGCTCTGGTGAAAGCCCATTGCAAAAAAGTACTTAACTTCTCAAAATACGCACAAGAGATGGAGCAACCCATCGGCATACATTTATCCATGTAGTAGCGTCCTTGAAACACAAAACCTAAGAGACGCTGATCCAGTGGGTGTACCGGGAGCAACCGGAACGCTGACTCGATATCTGATTTAGCCATCAGCGCTCCGGGCCCCAGGCGATTCAAAATGGCGATGGCCTCATCAAAGGATGCATACCGCACCGAACAAACTCCCGGGTCAATCGCATCGTTCACCGAAAGACCCCTAGGAGCGGACAAATTATGGATTAACCTAAACTCACCTGGGTCCTTCTTGGGGACCACTCCCAACGGTGAACAAACAAAGTTAACAACTGGCGGGTTCACATATGGTCCTGCAACCCGACCTCGGGCCACCTCCTTTGCAATCTTTGCCTGTACCACCGCTGTATTTTGTTGAACCGATAATTGGTTTTTACACTGTGCTTCCCCCGAAAATCCCCCGCCGGGATGTGGAAACCATATGAGAAACCGTCTCGCAACACCCCGGCGGAGACATGATCAGGGTATTCGTTCAGCCAAGGGATCATTGCCATGATGTCAACGGGAGTAGGTAACGGTGCCCCTCGGTCGATGTTAGACCTGTTTGGCCACTCCTCTACCTCCTGTATCACCATTCTTGGCTCTACACGAACTCTCGGGGTGTGAAGACTGTCCGCACCCTGCACACTCATGGCTGAACTTGCATGTCCCTTGTGGCCTAGTGCACTTTCCTCTGTTAAAGCTCCAACAGACCCCTTTTCTACCCGAGTTCCCATTCTTCTTTGCGTGCTAATCACTGTTGGCGCCCGCCCGAAAGGGCGCCGCCAAATAATGGCGGGAAGGCTCAGCCCCATTTCCGCCAAAAGAAGACGACTTCGTCGTGTTCGGCATAACCTGTTTCTGCCAAGAAATGGAGTCGAAACAATCCCACGTCAGGGATGAGTCGTGCTCCTTGGCCTTACGAAATTTGTTATCATAACCCATCCATTGATTGCCTTCATACGTTTCATAAAATTCCATAATACGTGTCTGGTAACAAGCTAATCCTGACAATACTTCAGGCCTACGTTCCCCCATGATTGCAGTGAACATTCCAAACGCCCTGGCCCAATTAGCGATTGTTTCCTCTACCCTGAAACCCGCCATTTTGGCACGCCATACACTCGGATGCAACAGCTCCTTCTGGTTTCTAACGTGCTCTATCTCATAGTGATCGGTCAACAGTGAAAACATGTTCACATATTTATCTGCCCAAATCCTCTCTTTCACATCCATCGGGATATGTTGGACCACCTTTTCCCTCCTTGAGGGTAACGATCCCTCCCCCGCCATTGGCAATGGCTGCTTACCCGAACTAGTAGCTGGCTCTGTTGTCGCTGCTGTTCCAAGGCTCGACACAGGTTGTTCCGAAGGAACCTGCGGGGAAACAAGAGGAGAAGGTGCCTTCACAGCATCTCTCGATTGCCGCAACTGCTTCATTATTAACCTGGCCTCCTCGGCCGTGTCTCCCGGTGCCACAGCACCCTCGTTGTTTCTGCCTAAGCACGCCGCCAACTGGGCGGCCAGCTCAGGAGGCATATCCCCCTCGTTAACAGGTGTAACTACCACAGGGATTGGTTGTCCCGCGTTCGGGTTCGGAACTGGGGCCTCGACTGGACTGACCGGGCTCGCCGGAGGTGATTCGGGAACCGGGGCCTCCCCTCCTGCCGCCCTATTCCTGGCCCTTTTACCTCTCCCGGCAGGGACTACTCCCGGCAATGCTGGTCCGATGACTTTCTTCGGTCTACCCGTACCATTCATTGCCGCCATCTGCTTCTTCATGTTCGCCATGTCCTTCACCAGCATGCGAAGCATTTGTTCGGTCCCAACCTTCTTTCCGACCTTCTTGCCAGGCGTCGTTACGGATATTCGACTCAAGGTCCTGGATCCAAAGTTTCGGAATCAACTGAAAGGAGAAACACAAAATTACAAGTTTCAAAATTGGCTCCTTGTTCCGTCTCGGGCTTACGTGCAACGAGGAGGTGCAGCTTCGAAGCACAGGAACAAGAGGATGCTTCCTTGGATTGTTGCTCCTTTTATTCTTCTTTTGGGAGGGCGTGGACCCTCCTCCGACCGCCTACGGGGCGTGGCCAACGGCGTAAGTGTCTAGGACAACCCCTCTTGGGCGGGAAAAGGCGCGCCCCGACTACGCCACTTCGGGCATACCAGCCGAGACACGCCTCCCGCCCAAAATGGTTTCCCGGGGGGATCGGGGCACCCAACCATACGTTCGGGGGGACCGAGTGGTCGCCCCTTTCCAATCGCTGCAACAAGATTTTATTCCAGCCACAGAGCAAAGCGTTTCAGCTTACGCCTTGTTCACTTAAGTGGCAGGCGTTTTTTGCAAATGTTTTATATTTTAAAATGAAGTGTCAACATAAACAACAGACAGTGAAAACCACAGTGAATGCAATAAGAAATGGCGGCCATCTTATCATGATGTTATATATACACTGATACTTAATAACTTTATTTATGGGCAAAATAAAATAAATCAATTGGAGTCTGCGCAAAATTAAAATTATTAGTGGGACAAAAAGACAAACCCAGTGAGAGCAGTTCAATTTCTTTGTCAGTTTTCTTTGGGAGAGGTTGACCACCGCCAAGAACTAAGAGACTTTAAATAAGCTTGAATACGGACATTAACATCTTAAATGTAAGAGGATTTATGGACATTTTTGGGACAAAAACTCATAAACTGCCCACTTGGGGAGATCTGCAAAATGTTAATACTCTGGATGTATGAAAGAACTGTCAGGGGTATTTTACCAATGGCGGGACCCTAATTATCAGCATGTATAAAGTACTGGCGATATTTATGGTTAAAAAAAAAATTGTAACAAGGCTTTATATTTAGGATTGAATATTTGTTGAAGTACACTTTAGTCAATTACCAAGTATTTGGTGATTAAATTATGCTGCAACTGTGATTTACATAAAACAGCGTGGCTTGCTCATATAAGTAACTGTGTATATATATATATATATATAACATCATGATAAGATGGCTGCCATTTCCGTAATAACTTCTGTGAGGAGGAAGATATTGTGTTGGATAATACAGTACCCTGCATAAGGAACGCCCTGAAAGTCAGCCTCTACTTGAACCGGATTCACTGTGGTACATATATATATATATATATATTACCTACGGTTGCCAGTAGGTAGTTATAGTTAGGATTTTTGTTCAATGCAAAATCTCAAAATTCTATTTGGAATAACTTGGGCGCCGGTTGACAAATCTGCCTGAAAATGTCCTCAAATTTGCCTCGTCGAGCTCCAGTCCTTCCCTGAAAGTTTGGGGGGGATTCGTCAAGCGGGGTCCAACATAAAAGGGGGTCCCAAAAAGTGTTTTCCCCATGTTAATTTCCTTAGGGCGGTCAAACTCACTTTTAGCCCGAACGGCTGAATGGATTTCCACCAAACTTGGCAAAATTGTAGGGACTGGTAGCCCGATGTGCCTTTGCTATGTCTCAAGATATGTGCTCCAGTGGTTTTTGAGTAATTTAGGTTCAAAAAAATATATATATCTAGAGCCGCGCACCGGTACGCGCACCGGGGAGCGCACCGGGCGCGCCACGCGACTTGCGCGCGGAAAGCTGATTGGCTCTCGATTGTCTGTAAACATTCTAAACAGTCCGGAGCGGCCGCCATCTTGTCTGTCGGTAAAATCGAGTCACAAGAGGTGGCAAAAACAAAGGGGGGAATTGACCATAAGGGGGCAGGGTAGACCCCCCCTGACCCCCTAGGGCATTAAAGGGCCCCGCGGGGCAAAAAATAAATTCCGCGGGGGTAGCGCCCGGTACGTGCAACTGGGGAGGCCACCGGGGAGCGTACTATGGGGAAAAAAGAATCACTTTTAAAAATTGTATGTTTAATAATTGTTTTTTTGTTGTTTTTTTTTTATTTAAGTACCAACATGTAGGTACCAATGCAGAGTCTATAATTTAATATACACCATTTCCTTTGTAGATATCTTGCATGTTGTTACAGAAGTTATTGTGGTATATGGAATCCATACCATAGTCTGTCAGGAAAGCAGAAACAACATGGAGGCAGGAGATGATAAAGAGATGTCAAATACACATTGGAGATAATATAGTGGGAGAAAGGAAGTAACTATGAGCAAACTTTCTATGTAACACAAAAAAGTTGCACAGTATACTATACGTCTCACTGTATATTTTAAACATTTTTGATCTACTTGATGAATTACATATAAAAATGAATAATGGCTCGAACAATTTTTGATTATTAAATATAAATTTATTCTTCTGATTCTTTTTCATAATTTAATAAAACTTCTAATAATATATTGTCTGGAATCTCCTCATTTACATTCTGTGTTTCCATTGATTCCACACACTCAAGTAATTCAAGGTCCAGAGACTCATCCATGAAGTCAATGTTATCATTTTCAGCATTTTTTCCATCATGGATGTTGTCCAAAACAATTTCAAAAGAAATATTATTTTCCCCTTCCATTTTGTTGCTGCAAATTGCATAAAAAATAATTATATCAGTAGAGATAGGGCACTGTTGTGTTTAAGTTCAGACATGTAGTTTGGATTTTTTAACAGTGAAGTTATCTTTGGGCAGTGTATGGTATCAGGCTGGAATTTGAAATATAAAAAAGAGTATGTGATGAAGACTAAGTAACTTTATAATAATACAAGGGAAGCCTAACTTAATCCATAACTATAACAGAGAAGCCTATCTCAATCTATAACTATTACAGAGGGATAGTATATAACTAACAGAATATTTTTTCTCAAATTAATTTAAAGTGCACAACATACTTCACTTTCCAAAATAACAACTTACCTTTGAGAAAGCAGTTGAAGTTGTCAGTGTTATTTCTTTTCAAATGTACTTCAGGAAGTAGTAGTCAAGATGGCTGTGTTTCCTTCTCTTTGGTTTTATTTATTCATGTACATAACCAATCAAATGTCAGGAAATAATCGTAGAAAATGAAAGAAACTTTTTAATTGGTTGTAAATTCTAACACTTTATATGTGTTTTGGTCATGTAATTTACCTCAGGATATTTAGACAGGCCTGTAGCCTAAATGTCTCAATGGAATTCCACCAAATTTGGGCAAATGGTAGGGACTGCTATGTAGTAGGGCCTATTCTATATTTGTTGAAAGTGTCCCCAGTGGTTTTTTTGTAAATAACTTTCCCACCTTTTTTTAGGGGGCGCTTCCCGGTGCGCGCACCGGTACGCGCACCGGCAGCGTAACGGGAGTCCTCCATTTTGTGTTTCGGTACAATCGAGACACAAGATGGAGGGCAAACAATGTTCGGAATGGGTAGAAGGGGGAACGGTAGACACTTCCTGACCCTCTAGGTTTTCTGAGGGGGGCTTAGGAGGCTCATAAAGGCTAAAAAAAAAAAAAAAATTGAATTTTTCGCGGGGGAATCGCCTGGTACACGCACCGGGGAGTGTACCGGGAAGCGTACTTGGTGCAAAATAGTGAAAAAAGTTAGAAAAAGATAAATGTTTTGAATGATCAGAGGTAGGGTAGCTCTGAAAAGAGCTTTTGGGTTCTGTGGCTGATTTAGTTACCTACAAGTAGGTTCCAATGCACAGTCTTAAATTCAGGAGGAAGATTCTATTTCCCTCATCTGAGAAGTGCACACCATCTCCTCTGTAGATGTCTTGCATGTTGTAACGCAAGTTATTATTGTATATTGAACCCATTCCACAGTCTCTCATGTAAGCAGAAACAGATTTATTCACATGTTTCCGTGCTTTCTCAAATTGTGGACAAAATTGGTTGGACCAGTTCCATTTCTGTCTTTGGCATATATTGGAATATACCAAGGCAGTTTGTGGAAAAAGTGTCATCAATTGATCAAAGGTGTCCTTTAAAAGCATTTCCAGACCAACCCCAGTCATAGTGCCCAAATCATTTCCACCACAGTGCACTATTAAGAGGTCAGGGTTTGGCAGATGCAAAAAGGTTTTCACCAATGGAATCAATTGATGACATCTCAAACCTCTCTGGCCAATCCATTTGATTTGCACATTTGATAAATCAAGATTGTGATAATTTCTGCTTGCTGCATACCTTTGAGCCCAGTGGTTGTAGCTATGTCCAATAATCAATACAGAATACATGATGTGAGAAGGTTCTGGTGCAGTCAGATGAAGTGTGGGAATGAAATGGCAGTTGAAACAGTAGGAGTTTACAAAAAAGTAATTGTGGAGTTTCCCTGCTGTTGAATCACAAGCAAATATTGGTGGATTCAGTTAGTTGAAAACAGAAAGTTAGGCTGCATGGTTGTGTTGTGTGTAAGAAGCAATTTGAATGGTTAAGAAAAAGTCACTAAAAGCAATAATGCCATGCATAAGCTGGTGTATTAAGAGGTCAAACATCCTTGCTGACTTAATTTGCAACATTGTAGAATAAACTTTTGAACCTGAGAGTTCAGTTAGGAGGGAGTTGCTATGGTAACAGATAGAAAGATCTGAGAGGGGGAAGGGTGTTGGTTTGAAAATAGTGAGGGAAGACTTTTGATTGGTTGAAATAAGGCATATGTGTGCAAAGTTAGAGATTTTCTATGCCAGTCTTGGTTTCAGTGTATTGAGTGCACACCTTTTGCTCTGCTAAAGAAAAATTGGTGTGTGAGTATGACACAGTTTTCAATCTCCCAAAGCATCTGTAAAGGTAAGTAATGATTTTTTTAATTTAGATAGAGACTTGTTTGCTCCATGGAGAATATTTGGAAGCAGATAGTTAAGTTTCAGTAGTGAAATAGGTTCTGCGCAGTGTTTCTTAAATGTTATTCAAAAAACGATTTTGGGTGCAAATCAATGGTATTTTCATTTGGCCCTTATTTATGATTGCCTTGTGCATCCGGTGCATCACTTTAAACATGGGAAATAAGTGACGCTCTTGTGGCGCAAGGCCTTCATAAATAAGGCCCTGAGTTTATTTGCTGTTGGTTTGTTTTTGGCTTTTTGATAATGCTTGATATCAACATTTCCAAGAAAGAGGATTTGTATTTTGGGAAACAGTGATGTTTCAAAAGTGAAATTCTCTGCTTGTACATAGGTTCTGCGCAGTGTTTCTTAAATGTTATTCAAAAAACGATTTTGGGTGCAAATCAATGGTATTTTCATTTGGCCCTGATTTATGATTGCCTTGTGCAGCCGGTGCATCACTTAAACATGGGAAATAAATGACGCTCTTCTGGCGCAAGGCCTTCATAAATAAGGCCTTGAGTTTATTTGCTCTTGGTTTGTGTTCTGCTTTTTGATAATGCTTGATATCAACATTTGCAAGGTAGAGGATTTGTATTTGGGAAACAGTGACGTTTCAAAAGTGATATTGAGTGCTTATAGATAGGTTCTGTGCAGTGTTTTTTAAATGTTATTAAAAAAATGATTTTGGGTGCAAATGAATGGTATTTTCATTTGGCCCTTATTTATGATTGCCTTGTGCAGCCGGTGCATCACTTTAAACATGGGAAATAAGAGACGCTCTTGTAGCGCAAGGCCTTCATAAATAAGGCCCTGAGTTTGTTGGCTGTTGATTTGTTTTTTGCTTTTTGATAATACTTATTATGAACTTTTGCAAGATAGTGGATTTGTATTTTGGGACACAGTGATGTTTCAAAAGTGGTATTGAGTGGTTGTACATAGGTTCTGCGCAGTGTTTCTTAAATGTTATTCAAAAAACGATTTTGGGTGCAATTCATTGGTATTTTCATTTGGCTCTTATTTATGATTGCCTTGTGCAGCCGGTGCTTTACTTTAAACATGGGAAATAAGTGATGCTCTAGTGGCACAAGACCTTCATAAATAAGGCCCTGAGTTTATTTGCTGTTGGTTTGTTTTTGGCTTTTTGATAATGCTTGATATCAACATTTGCAAGAAAGAGGATTTGTATTTTGGGAAACAGTGATGTTTCAAAAGTGAAATTCCCTGCGTGTACATAGGTTCTGCGCAGTGTTTCTTAAATGTTATTCAAAAAACGATTTTGGGTGCAAATCAATGGTATTTTCATTTGGCCCTTATTTATGATTGCCTTGTGCAGCCGGTGCATCACTTTAAACATGGGAAATAAATGACGCTTTTCTGGCGCAAGGCCTTCATAAATAAGGCCTTGAGTTTCTTTGCTCTTGGTTTGTGTTCTGCTTTTTGATAATGCTTGATATCAACATTTGCAAGGTAGAGGATTTGTATTTTGGGAAACAGTGACGTTTCAAAAGTGATATTGAGTGCTTATACATAGGTTCTGTGCAGTGTTTTTTAAATGTTATTAAAACAACGATTTTGGGTGCAAATGAATGGTATTTTCAATTTGCCCTTATTTATGATTGCCTTGTGCAGCCGGTGCATCACTTTAAACATGGGAAATAAGTGCCGCTCTTGTGGCGCAAGGCCTTCATAAATAAGGCCTTGAGTTTCTTTGCTCTTGGTTTGTGTTTTTTTTTGTGGATAATTCTTGATATCAACATTTGCAAGGTAGAGGATTTGTATTTTGGAAACAGTGATGTTTAAAAAGTGAAATTCTGTGCTTGTACATAGGTTCTGCCCTGTGTTTTTTAAATGTTAATCAAAAAACGATTTTTGGGGCAAAACAATGGAATTTATATTTGGCTGTTATTTACGATTGGCTTGTGGCGGCAGTATGTCACTTTTAACATGGGAAGAAAGTGACGCACTGGTGGCGCAAGGCTTTCATAAATAAGGCCCTGAGTTTCTTTGCTCTTGGTTTGTGCTCTGCTTTTTGATAATGCTTGATATCAACATTTGCAAGGTAGAGGATTTGTATTTTGGGAAACGGTGATGTTTCAAAAGTAAAATTCTGTGCTTGTACATAGGTTCTGCCCTGTGTTTTTTAAATGTTAATGAAAAAACGATTTTTGGTGCAAATCAATGGAATTTATATTTGGCTGTTATTTATGATTGTTTGTGGCGTAGGTATGTCACTTTTAACATGGGAAGAAAGTGACGCACTGGTGGCGCAAGGTCTTCATAAATAAGGCCCTGAGTTTCTTTGCTCTTGGTTTGTGCTATGCTTTTTGATAATGCTTGATATCAACATTTGCAAGGTAGAGGATTTGTAATTTTGGAAACAGTGATGTTTCAAAAGTGAGATTCAGTGCTTGTACATAGGTTCTGCCCTGTGTTTTTTAAATGTTATTCAAAAAACGATTTTTGGTGCAAATTAATGGTATTTATATTTGAGTGTTATTTAAGATTGTCTTGTGGCGTCGGTATGACACTTTTAACATGGGAAGAAAGTGACGCACTGGTGGCGCAAGGCCTTCAGAAATAAGGCCCTGAGTTTCTTTGCTCTTGGTTTGTGCTCTGCTTTTTATTAATGCTTGATATCAACATTTGCAAGGTAGAGGATTTGTATTTTGGGAAACAGTGATGTTTCAAAAGTGAAATTCTGTGCTTGTACATAGGTTCTGCCCTGTGTTTTTTAAATGTTAATCAAAAAAAGATTTTTGGTGCAAATCCATGGAATTTATATTTGGGTCTTATTTATGATTGTCTTGTGGCGTAGGTATGTCACTTTTAACATGGGAAGAAAGTGACGCACTGGTGGCGCAAGGCTTTCATAAATAAGGCCCTGAGTTTCTTTGCTCTTGGTTTGTGTTCTGCTTTTTGATAATGCTTGCTATCAACATTTGCAAGGTAGAAGATTTGTATTTTGGGAAACAGTGAGGTTTCAAATGTGAAATTCAGTTCTTGTACATATGTTCTGCCCTGTGTTTTTTAAATGTTATTCAAAAAACGATTTTTGGTGCAAATCAATGGAATTTATATTTGGGTCCTATTTATGATTGTCTTGTGGCGCCGGTATGTCTCTTTTAACATAGGATGCACTGGTGGCGCAAGGCCTTCATAAATAAGGCCCTGAGTTGCTGTTGTATAAACTTAAATATGTTGCAATTTATTGTTTATATTGTTTGCTTTTTGTCATTACTTTGTTGTTTGCTAATAGTGGTGTTTAATGTTTTTTTTTCAGAACAACAGATTCAAACCAACTTTTGAAAAGCAAGCAAAAATGCCTTCAAGGCAAAGAAGTATCAAAAATACCATACGCAAAAGGAGAACATCAGCAACAGAATTTATGGAATCCTCTACAACAACTACTTCAAAAAACACCAGAAAAGCTCCTGGTAAGACAATTAAGTCTTTTCTTCGCAACATATGTCGTACAAAAAGAAATGATATTGGTAATGTGAATATTCAGAAGGAGACAGCAAATCTATAAAGGAAGGAGAGGCCCACAAAAAATGTCTCGATTGGAGTACGAGAGGAGAGAATAGATAGCAAAAGAAGGGTAAATCAATTTAGGGACATTCGTAGGCGAATGTTTCTTAATAGGGTAGTTTTAAATTTGCTAAAAAATGATAAGAAATGTAAACAGAGAACTGCTTTTTATAAGAAAAAGAAAAGTGTAGAGAAGATTTTGGATCAGGCTTTTGAAGATAAGAAAAAATTATTTATTTTAGTAATCAATAGAATTAGGATACTTAATAAGGCAATTGATGTTTTCAAATCGAATAGTAGATGGAAAAGAATTATTAATCGGACTAATTTTTGTGAAGTATTTTCTGGCGAATGGATGCATAGTTCAAGTTCTGAGCCATTTTTCAATGAGGAGAGTTACTTTCAGGAAAATGATTTGGTGCATGCAGTTGACACCAGTGGTCGAGCATATGAGGTGAAAGATGGATGTGTGATGGAAAAAGAGAAACTTGTGTCTAGAGATGCAGAAGAGGTGTTAGCTGATGAAGTTTTAGGGAGACGTACTAAGGGTCCAGTGTACACATGGAAGTGCAGTAGTATTTGTAGTGTGCGACAGGATTCATTCGATTTGCTTCGAAATTTCTTACGTACATATAGTAAAAAAGTCTCAAACAAAAAATGAAGATCTTGCAAGAGTTAGATCCTTGTAGAGTGAGAGAAAGCACAGGTTTGCATGGGCATTCACTGGCTTGTCTTTCTAAAAAAGTATGTCAGAGTGTTTTTCATCATTTTAGGATGTTAGCAGTGCATCATAATAAGGTGAGGAAATTAGTGAGAAAGTTCTATTATGCAAAAAATCCAGCACTTAAGCTTAAACAGTTAAACAGTGCTCTTTTGCATGGATCTGAAATGGATGTGAAGACTATTTGTGAAGAAATTGAGTTTTGTTATTTTGGGAACAAAGAGGACAGTGTAGAAATGGATATAGTAATGGATGGTAATGTGGAAGACAATGGACAGATTTCAAGTACAGAAAGGTTTGACGAGGAAATTACCAAGTTTGAGGTGAAATCAAATGAAAGGCCTAATTTAACTTGTGTGTGTTGTCGACGGACTCATTATAAGATTCAGACTAGGTTAGTTGATTTATATGCAAAATGTGAATTGGAAAATAATAGTGAATGGAAGGATTTTGTAAGTTATTTGTTGGTGGAAAATTCTTTTGATTTGAGTTTTGATCAGAGTATTTGTAATTATTGTTTGAAAAAATTAAATGAAAATACAATGCCTGCTAGAGCAGTTCATAATAATCTTCAGTTGATAGATATTCCTTCTGAATTGATGGATTTAAATACTTATGAATCAATTTTGATTCAATGTGTCCATCCTTTTCAAGCTATTGTTCGCATGGAGCCTAAGATAGGGAAATTATCTCCTACAGATTTACAAAGAGGATTAAAGGGAAGAGTTGTATATTTGCCTCTAGATGTCAAGAAATATTTTGATACAATTGGTGTAGAAAGAGTAGAAGAGGATCCTCTAGTTATTCTAGTTAATGGGGTTCCGACAAAGAGTAAGAAAATCTGGCAAGATTTAGTGGATGTTAGGAAAGTCAAAAAGGCAACGTTGTATTTGGTCAAAAACAATGAGTACTATAAAGATGTAAGTGTTGGAGCAGAGGAAACAGCTACAGAAGAAGACAGTGATTGTTCAGTTGGCCAAATTGAAAAAGTTGATGTGTCTAGAAATGAAGAAATATATGAACATTATACTGTTCATCCTTTGCATTCCAAAGAAGTAATGGGGAATTCAATTGACTTGTTTCAAATGTAAGCAGCAAAAGGAAGTCCCATTAGTGTATGGAAAGAAAGTTTGGAAGCTCGTTGTTTTCCACAGTTATTTCCAACAGGTCGTGGTGGACGATATGACGATCGACCAGTTCAAATTCCTGCAGCTGAATACCGGACTTTAAGATTATATGCTGAAGATCCAAGATTTCGGCAATGCATTCCGTATTTGTTTCATCTACTGTATGAAAGTGATTTGTCTGGTCTTTCTTATGCAGTTAATCATATATTGAAAAGTGGAGCTCATCTGCAAAATGTTTCTGCAAGGGACTTTATGGAGAAAGTCAATCTGCAAGATAGTATTTTGGAATCTCAGCTAATCAATCTCATGGCATGTCAGCGTGGAACCAATGAGTATTGGTTCCGTCGTCATGAAGAATTGAAATGTATGCTAAGAAACTTAGGAACTCCTACATGGTTCCTCACTCTTAGCTGTGCTGAGTATGCATGGGACGACTTACTTGAATTTCTACGAGAGGCAAATGGAAACATACAAAATATAGAATTGAAAACACCTGGAGAACTGTGTTCTCTGGATCCAGTGAATTTTTGCAGATATTTTAATCATAGATTTGAAGCTATGATGTCTTTTATTACCAACAAAAAAAATCCTCTCCTTGGAGAGGTTTTGGATTTCTTTTGGAGGAAGGAATATCAAGCGAGAGGTGCTCCTCATATACATATGTTGTTATGGATTAAAGATGCACCCAAATTTGGAACAGATTCGGATGAAACAGTGATGAGTTTCATTGAAGAGTATTCAACATGTGCTGTTCCAAAATCTACTGAAGAAAACAGTTTAAGACAACAAGTTTTACATTTTCAATCCCATCGTTGTGGAAAGTACTGTCGTCGAAAATTTAAAAACAAGGAAAAGTACTACACGAAATGTCGTTGTGCGTTTCCACGACCAGTGATTTCTAAGGGAAGAGTAAATAATTTGATGTCATCTCTACGACATACTGTGACGAGGAAATCTCCCAAAAATACATACAATTTGAAAAGAAACGAAGAATCTAAGTACATCAACGATTACAACCCAGTGATTTTGTCCATGTGGAATGCTAACATGGATATTCAGTTCGTTGCTGACAACTCTATTGCTGTGGCTCGATATGTGACATCTTACATCACCAAAAAAGAAAAGACAGAACTGAAGGAAATGTGGGAGGACATTTAACATGAAAAGAGTCTAAGCAAGAAATTATACAGTTTCAGTCTGAAGATGTTGTCGCATCGAGAAATTGGAGCATATGAATGTTCTGATCGGTTATCATCAGCAAGTCTCTATGCCAAATCAAGAACAATCATTTGGGTGAGTCGAGGTCTTGCTGCAACACGAAACTGAGTTTTGAAATCTGTACAAGAAATTGAATATTTGGCGGAGAAAGAACCAAACAGTTCAGATATTTTGAAGACAAATATGTTGGATACATACTATCCAAATAGAAGTAATCACCTTGAGAACACATGTTTGTATGAAGTTCTGCAAAACTACAGTTATAAGAGGAACATCACAGAAGATATCAATAATGGAAAATATGCAGTCATTGGCTATGAAGGATGTCTAGTGAAGCAGAAAAAAGGCCATTTGATTAATCATCGAAAATTGAGTTGCAAAGCTCCAGACAAAAGAGAATTTAACTATTTAGCTCTTTTGCAACTCTTTAAGCCATGGCGTACAGAAGAGGAACTACTTGGAGATTTTCTCTGTTATGAAGACTCTTTTAATGCAACTAAGGATACCATAGAATGTCCTATTTTTCTAAATTATCTGCAAATGTTGAACGAAGAAATAGAGCAAGAAACCACAATTGCTGAAGAGATTGCTAGAGACAGTTCTCAAGACAGTCAGAGTTCTACTTCATTGAGTCAGGATCCACTAGGAGGACCTATTATTCAAAATGAAGCTGCCACTGCCATGGATGAGGTGGAAAGAGCTATGGAACAAGCTCAAGAGGATGGAGTTAACTTAGAAGATTTGGTAAAGCAACTAAACGTTGAGCAGAAAAAGATATATGATGAAGTCACAGAACAGATTGAACATGGATTCAGACATGAGAAAAAAGAGTGCTCATGTACATCATTTGAGCCTGTCCGACTGTATGTAAGTGGAGAAGCAGGGACAGGAAAAAGTTTTCTAATTAAAGCCATTGCAAGTTATCTGCAGTAAAGGACTGATTCACCGCTGTCTTGTGTTGTAACTGCTCCAACTGGTCTGGCAGCACATAACATTAAAGGGATTACTCTACATCGTTTATTGATGCTGCCAGTTGAGCATGATAATAAATTGCATTACAACAAGTTATCTGGAGATGCGTGTTCTGAAGTTTCAAGAGTCTTGAAGAAAATGAAACTTCTTATCATTGATGAAGTAAGCATGGTCTCAAATCTAATGCTTGCTTTTGTGCATTTGAGAATGCAAGAAATTCTTAGAGCAGAGTATGATGTGTTATTTGGAGGAAAACACATTATTGTTCTTGGAGATCTATTGCAGTTGTCTCCAGTAAAAGGACAACCAGTGTTTAAAATGCTCACGCTTGAAGATACTAGGAAGTCCCTTGGAAGCATTGGAAACGTTAATATATGGTTACATTTTAAATATGCTGAACTGCTTCAAAATATGCGACAGGCAAAGGATGAAGATTATAAAAATATTCTACAAGATGTAAGAATTGGAAAAGTAAGCGAGCTTGGTAAAGAAGCTTTACATGCTCGATTAATTTCAAATTTGTATCCAAATGAAAACATTCTTCCAGAGAATATTTTTTTAAAAATGACTGAGAAGAAATCTAGGATATGTTTGATGCCAACTCTGCAAGAATGTTCCATCTTCAACAACAAAATGTTAGAGTTAGAAAATGAAGAGATTGTGAAACTGGAAGCAATAGATAAAATAGAGCATATGGGTGCAACAATTGTTTTGTCCGAAAATTTGAAAACCAAATTGGATTCATTAGAGAAAAGTATTTCTAAAACAGCTGGTTTTGAAAAGACTCTGAATGTGTGTATAAATTGTCGTATCATTTTGAGAAGGAATTTAAATGTTGAAAGAGGTCTGGTAAATGGAGCAATAGGTTATGTTGTTGATTTTGTGAATTATGAAAATAGTGACGGAATTGAATTTTTAAAAATAAAATTTGATGGCATTGAGCAAGTACAACAAATCAGTCATTGTTCTGCTAGATTTTTACTTGTAAAAGACTTATATGTTCGCCGAAAACAGTTTCCTGTTTGTTTGGCATATGCGGTGACAATTCATAAATCTCAAGGTTTAAGTGTAGATAATGCTTTAGTGAACATTGGAAGATATGTGTTTAAAGAGGGTATGGCATATGTGGCATTATCCCGAGTCAGAACTTTATCAGGATTATACTTGATTGAGTGTGTGAGACAAAAATGTGTGCAGATCTAGATTGTGTTAAAGAATACAATAGGTTAAGAAGAGAGTATGCTCCACATTTGCCTCAATATCCTCTGTTTGAAAAACGTGTGGTAGGCCGAAAAAGAAGAAATGAGAGTAATTACAGTGAGGTAGTAGCAACAAGACAAAAAGTAGACAAAACTGTAATTGAAAACAGAAAGAAAAAGGATTGTGAAGAAAATGTTGTTGGATTTCAGTTTGAAAATAGTTCTGGGGTCAACTGCTATGCTAATGTAGTGGTTAATGTTGTTTTTTTTCTTCAAACTTTACAAGAACAGATTGTTGAAAATCGGGATCAAAGATTGTGTGGTTTATTGAATTCTGTGTTTGAGAAATGTAGCAGTGATAGAGCAAAAATAGAAAGTGTAACAAAAATTCGAAATATTTTAGATATGTGTTCTGGTCAAGATAAATTTTGACAGTACATTCAGCAGGATTGTCAGGAATTTTTAATGTATATGTTTGGTATTTTGGAAGATGAAGGTGTAGATGTAGATAATCTTTTCAGCCTTTCTTATCAATGGCAGCATGACTGCAACACTTGTAGTTCATCAAGTACTACTAGAATAGACACTGAAAGATTTATATATTTGACTTTACCTGACTGTAAATCAGTGTCATTTAAAAATCTAGTTAAAGCAGCAGATCATAATATGGTGTGTACCCAATGCAACTATCCAATGCTATCCACATTATTTATACAACATTATGGTCAGTATATCATTTTAGTTTTCCAACGATGTAGACCTGATGGAACTAAATTGACAACTTCTATCCAAAATTTTGTGGCTTCTCAGTTATCAATTTCAGGAAGAACTTGTACAACTGAAGCTATTATTTATCATGACGGTTCTTCCACAACCTCAGGACATTATACATGCTACTTAAAATGTGAAAAAGGATGGAGTTACTGCAATGATTCTCATTTGACTTATAAACAATGTTTGCCTTATGACTCTACAAATTCTTACCTAGTGTTTTTAAAACCAAAGTTTTAGTAAAGGGAATTGGCCTTTGAAGACGGAAATAGATAATAAAAGTTAGTTAGTTAGTTAGTTAATCTAATGTTTTAAATTATTTATCTCATATAGGTACTGTAAGTGGATCTCAAAGTAAAAAATACTGATATATCTGACAAAAAATTGGCCGTGAGGAAAGTGTAAGGTATGATGTTCTTAGATCTTTTTTCATAGGAAGTCGATGAAATGGAAGTTATAGAGCACAGCAGACTTTTTTTCCACCAAAAGGACCTTCACTATCTTCTATTTGGCCTCACGGAAAAGTAAGTGAATCAAAGATTAGTGTACATATATGAAATGTAAGTGTGAATGGTTTTTTTTAAACACAATCTTTTAGATTGTGTTTTTTTTCCCCGCTGTTATATGATGAAGACTTTGAACTCGCTAATTTAAGTGAAAATCAATATATTCTGAGAACAGCAAAAATAAATAATGTAACATATTGTAGAAGTTATTCTATAGTTTGCATTGTGTAATTTATATTGTATTCACATTGTCTCACACTCATTTTCCTTTTTCACCCTTATTTACCTCTCTTTACTCATTTACACTGCCTTTTTTTAACTTTGTTTCATCGCTGTTCCTTTACTGCACTTCATTCACAACTTCTCAATCCAATTTGAACTGTCTGCATTTCCTCTCTTCCTTCCACCACTTTTTATCTTTTACACATTCTCTCAGTACCACTGCTTTAGTTTTCTTCCCCTCTCTTTCTTTCTTTTTCTCCTTTTTTTTCTTTCGCACTCATTGTACTGTAGTTCACTCAGTCTTTCTCTTTGTTTTTCTGTATACTTATTCTCTCACTCCTTTTTCATCCATCGTTCTATATTCACCTCATTCCCTTCATCCCTTCACTCTGTGACTCCCCTTCACTCACTCTCAGTCATCTTCTATTCCTCTTTTTTATTAATAGTTCTTCATTCAGACTTCTCTCCTTTTCACTCATTTTCCTTTTACTTACTTATCTTTCCTGATTTTGTTTTGGTAGCTCACATTCTTTTAGTATCTTACTTACCTTCAGTAATTTGTTCTCTTTCTATTTCTTTTTCCTTCTTTTTTCTCTTTCTACATTACTTTATTTCTGTTTTTGTATCCTTCACTATTGCTTTATTTCTTAGTAAACTTTTTTAGATTTTTTACCTCTTGAACTGTTTCTTCTACTTTAATATATATTTTTTACTAATTATAACGTGTTTTTTCTTTTGTCTTTCACAGATACAAGTAAGTTTTCATTAATTATATGGGAAGTGTGTTTACAAAATGTAGTTTGTTATCACCCTTTGCTTTAACCTCACTACTTTTCTCTCACCCTACCTCACCCTTGTTTCCTTACTTTGCTTCCCTCACTTATTCTTATCCTCCATGTTTACTTCCTACCACATTCAACTTCTTTCAGTACCTCTGCTTATCCACACTCCTTCACTTACCTTTTTTACTGGTTCACTTAGTCCCTTTCTGACACTCCTTCCTTTACTCTCTCTCTTCTTTCTCTCTGTCACTCCCTATGTCCTCTTTATTTACACTCACTGCTATTTTCTTTCCCTCCGTCACTACTGTTTTTTTTCTCTGGTTCCGTCACTATCTGTCATTTCCCATACTTAAGTCTCCTTCCTTTTACTTTCATCACCCATTCACATTTTCCCAGAAACTCTGCTTTAGCTTCTTCCTCTTTCTTCTCTTCTTTTGCTCCCTTATTCATTTTCCTTTTCTCAGTTACTTCCTCTTACAAATTTTCTCTGTCTTACTATCTATTACACAGTCCCTCTGTGTTCCTCCCTCTAGCTCTCTTTCTCTTAACACCACTCTCTCTGTCCCCATTCCTCATGCTCACTCCTTCATTATTTTTTTTTCTTTTTTTTTTGCTGGTGCGCTGACGGGACGCGCACCGGTACGCGCACCGGGAGCGCACCAGAGTCGAATATGAAAAAATAAATAAATACTATATTTAAACAAAAATATTATCATAATATACAGTATAGGGTTCATTTCTAGAAAAACATACCTTTCTCAGCTAAAGACATTTGCGAAAAAATAACCTTAGAAATTCACTAAAAAGTACATAGGTATGAAGCCCTATAAAAAGTAAAAAATTAGCAGTTAAAAAACCTATGAAATTCACAGAAAAAAGCAAAGGTTTCACACCAGTTATAGTTAGGAATTAGCATTAAAAAAACCTATGAAATTCACTGAAAAAACCTGAGGTGAAACAGGATGAAAATGCTTTTGTTTGTGCAAAAAAACATATTCAAAGATGGCGCCCATTGATAAATGTATAGCACAGTCCCTTGTCTGTTGTTACCACGCCTTACAGGTTCTTTAAAAATGGTGCCGCACATTGCGTTCTCTTATGACACCGAGGAAGGGACGCTTCCCGAAATGCGTCTGTCTTGCAATACAATAAAGTTTGTTAAAAAGCTGTAAGAACCTGTGAGTGCTTCCGTTTTCTTCCACCTAGATGGGATTGTGAGGAGAACTGTGGAGCAGTAATATATATATATATATATGATCAAGGCTACCGTGACGTAGCCGAAACGCGTCATGCTGGTGACAACGAGAGAATAAACAACCTTTAATTTGCAACTATAGCGCTGTGGAGTGGTCTGTACCTGTGGCTTTCTCTGTTCACGGAATGCTTTTCCTCGAGTGAGACGTAGCAGGAACTTGAATCGGATATATATATATATATATATATATATATATATATATATATATATATATATATACACACACACACACACACACACACATTGCATTGCCCTGGGCATTATTCACTAGGTAGGAATTACAACCTCAGTAAGTTATCCCCTCATTTAATGTAATAACTACTACAATATAGAGAATATTTCTCAATTATGACATAAAAAAAAAGGTCTGACAAGGGTTTCTTTTGCTAATATATATTCTCTCAACAGATCTCAGTAATCGTTAGTCTACTTATTATATCCAAGGTGCAAACGACCCAGTTCTCAAGTGAATGTGACAGTACATAAAAGCGAAAACAAGACACTGTGTAAATGTGTTAGTGTTTCCTTTCCACAAAGTATTGAACCAATGGTGCTCCATCCACAATACATCTGCTCCTGCTCAAATGTTGGATGATCCGTTAAGTGACAAGTTGGTTTGACCCACAGACATTTTTCTGCATGGGCATCTGATGACATATATAACATTTCTAGTGTTGCAATTTGAGAATGTATTGAGGGTAATAGTTCTGTATATCCTTCTAACACCTTCAAGTTGATAGTATATTCACATACAGTACACCCTCCACACCTGTGGTGTCCTACCACTGTGGGTAGGTACCATAGTTTTCTAATGTCTCAGTTCAGTGGACTATCCCTCTTTGCTCATGTAGCATATGTTTAAGCTCCTTAACTGGATTGAGCATTATAAATTATCTCCCCCGCCTCCCTTTACTTCCCCATCCCTCTTCTTTCCCCTCTTAACCACCCTTTTTTCTCAATAGCATATCATTAGCATTGAGAGATAACTATTGAGAATGGGAACAAGGTGGAGCATGCTGAGCCCCTGTCTTGATCTATCATTTGATGATGCTATGGGTTACAAATTACTTTATTTCATGATATGCTTTACATACTCAGTGATGAGTGTTCACTGTTGCAGAGGTTTACGACCTGCACAAGTTAAATATATTGAGTAACTCACTTACAGTTGCTAGGTTTCTGTCTCTGTTTCTCACAAGTTCTAAGCCAAATGACCTTCTTCTTAACTTGGGTTGAAATGTTGACATCTTATTCCTATCTCACTTTTCTATCATGATTATTATGAACATGCAATAATTGCTAACATATTTTTTGTCATAGATAATTTGATGATCCTGTATTGTTCAGTGTTTTGTGTTCACTTTTATGTACTGTCACATTCACTTGAGAACTGTGTCGTTTGCACTTTGTATATAATAGGTACACTGATTTTTTAGATCTTTTGAGAGAATATATTTCAGCAAAAGAAATCCTTGTCAAACCTTGTCAGTGAATAATGCCCACAGCACACTTTTTTAGAAAGTGTACATTTCACTGCTCTTACTACTCTGTCTGCCTTGCAGGCTGTCTCCAATACACATCTGGGGTGAATGACAGCTACACTTAGTGCGTTCTCTCTTCAGACAGCCCCAAACACAGGAAGGGTCAGTGTGACTAAGACCCTTGTCTGCATTCTGTTAGCTCTTCCTGGGCAGGAAGAGAGAGGGGGATGTAAACCTTACACCTGATAGGCAGTATCCTGTTTCCCACAGATAGGGCTGTTTACCCCTGACTGATAGTCTGGAGCCAGGGTTGAGAAGAAAAGGAGACCTGTAAACTTCAAGGGCCTGATTTAAAGTCACCCCCACTTCAAAGGCACATCTGGTTATAAGTACTTGGGCCTACGACCCTACCAAGATAGTACACTACTGGACCTGTTAATAACTCTGTTAGGAGTAAAGATGCTGTGCTACAATGATTGCCACTCTGCTTGTCTGCTGCTCTGGAAGAACTACTTTTCTGATTTTGCTGTGCTGCCCTGCAGCCTGCTGATCTCTGTCCTGCTGATCTCTTTCCTGCTGAGGATAAGGACTGGATCAATCTCTCTTGAACCCAGAGTGACTCCAAGGGAAGCAGGCTTCCCCCATGTTTTGAAATCTCAGGGACATCAAAGACTTCCTTCAACCCTGCAACTGCACCCTTACTCTGCTATTTGTGAGTCCTGCCGAGCTAAGGTGTGTCAATCCAGTCCACAGCCCTTGAAAGGCGACTTCTGCTGCACAGAATCATCAAAATCGACGCAGTGACGACTCAGAACAAAGTCATTGCCCTTCAACACAACACAGGAGCAGATCAACCACATTGTTTCAACAGATTGTACGGCTTGACGGCAACAGACAGCGCAGCTTGACAACAACACAGCTCCTGCACCATAAAGGGTTCTGCGCTAAAGCCTTCATCGCCATCGCGTATTGGAATGGACGCATTGAGTCTACGATGTTGACGCTTACTCTATCCAAGATTCTTTTTCAGCAGGACCTGCATGAGTCCTGCAGTTGACCTGCCTTCCATCGCAGGTTCCCTGAACTCTGGATTTACCCTTGTTCATCACAACCTCATTAAACCCCTAAGTGCTATTCGTTTCTAAGCACTACTTTTTTATGTATTCTTTAACCCTTTCGATGATGATGACGAGCTCAGCTCGTCATCACCAAAAGGTGTCGTGTGCTGATGACGAGCTGAGCTCGTCATGGTGCCACTAAAATGGCATTTTCCAGCACAGGGGGGGAAAACGCCCAGCAGCCATGTGGTTAAAAAATCATAACTCCGGATCTACTTAGTGGATTTTTGTCGTTTGGTCATGATTGCCTATTTTTCTAACCCTCACTGAAGTATTTTTCTGGTGTTTTCATTGTTTTGCTGTGTGTTGCACAAATACTTCACACATTTCCACTTAGATAAGCCTGACTGTTCTGCGCCAAGCTACGAGAGGGTGTGTATCTGTCTTACTCTGTCTAGAGTGGTGGTTCCTCCTTGTGCAGGGTTCATACCCTGACAACCAGAAACACCAGTTCTAACATCTATCAAGTGGATGTCATAAAAATTTCAGCTTGTGTCCGGCCCTCCTGGACCAATGCTGGGCACTCTTTCACAATTAGTTTAGGTATTGAACCGACTTTAAGAACTGTTCATACAGATACAAGTAACCGAGTGAGGTAGCATGGATAGTCTTAGTGATAGGCACCTAAATCAGGAAAACTGAGTGGGGTATCTGAAATCATGACTCAATGCCAGGCGCCTGTATCAGGAAGGGGCAAATGGAATTGAATTGAAGTGGGTTAGTGACAGCCATGCACAGGCATACTGGGGCAAGTAACCAATGGGCATTTGGCAAAAGACTTGATGCCAGGCACCTCTTCCTCTGCAAGGAGGAGAGCCATCAAAAGTATCAGTGTCAGGTACCTGCGCTAGGACTCCCATACCTGGGTAACGAGTGAGAGACATTGACATCCTCTATGGTATGAACCTCTGCCTGGGCAACATGGGATGATGGTGAGTTGACAAAATCTCTTGTTTTTCTATGCTCCACTGACTAGTGCCAAAGAGACCTAGCCAGGTGTAACTGCACAATTGCAGCTGTCAGTTTTTATAGAAATATAGGGCAATTTCACTGGCCAGCTCCTACACACCCTCCCATACCCCTTTTCAAGACATCACAAACAACAGCAGTGGCTGGGAAGGTGGGAACAACATACCAACAACAACTTTCCAGAGAGCACATGACTGACCCTCAACTGACCTGGACCGAATCGCCTGGCACGTTGGCAATGCAGCGAGTGCAAGTTAAGTGATTTATTTTTCCTATCCCATCGCATGTTGATTGAACCCCCCCCCACCCCTCCAACTCACCGCTCTTACCTGTACCGGCCATGCCTGCATGCCAATGGTTGTCTGCTCGGTCTGGGAAGCAGGTACGTGATGCAGGTGTTCTTTCCTGGATGGAACTGTGACCTTATGAACTTAACTGCTTTCAACTGAATGTCTTATCCAATAACAAAGCACCAGAAGAGTACAGGTAGGAGCAGTGGAGCAGGCAGAGGAGTGAGTCCACATACAATCTGATAGGGAAAAATTAAATAAATAAGTTAAACTACTTGCCTTACGCTCGCCGCATCATCGACTCGGCGATTCAGCGAGCTCAAGGTATGTGGTTTTAGTTATCCATTTATTTTATTTTCCCTATCCCATCATATGTCGACTTCCCCCTGCCCAGCCCCGATCCCGCCTCACCGCTCTTACCTGTGCCGGCCATGCTTGGCACACCGAGCCTGTGTCTATGACTGCCCTACTCTGAGGGCTGGCAGGACCCCAATTCGACCCCTTTCAACCTC
Source organism: Lissotriton vulgaris (assembly GCF_964263255.1). Lineage (NCBI taxonomy): Eukaryota > Metazoa > Chordata > Amphibia > Caudata > Salamandridae > Lissotriton > Lissotriton vulgaris. The sequence goes on along the minus strand of NC_141689.1, from coordinate 1,714,414,632 downwards.
TCCTCCTCACCCTTGAGTGGAAAAGTAAACACTGAATCCAGGCGGAAAGTGCCTATAAAAAATTATTTCTAACCCATCACAAATACATCATAACTCTACCGGTGTAGGGCGACTGGAATCTCTCGCCCCCTGGGCCCTGATGCTTTGCACCAGCTGCACCACTGGTAGCTTCGCCCTTAACCCTAAGAAAACTTACTTCACTATGGGCGTGGGCCCCTACCTCTAACAAGTCAATCAGATGGTTCAACCCCTTCCCCTCAGCAACCAAAGTGAGAAACTAGGAAACTTATCTAAATAGTGCTGAAGGTCTCGTGTGGTATCCCAAAGGGATTCCCGCTATCTCCTACCCATCAACTGAAACACAAAACCGCTAATGGACTACCCCGTTCCCACTCAAGAGATCAAGGCTCATACCGAATTGTGGTTAATAGCAGGAAACTCATCCAGTCGTAGAATCGGCATAACCTGTAATTATTCCACTGCGAAAAGCAAATCCAGCACCAATGGTAAAAAGTTGTCTCTCATGAGATTATACAACAGCGATACTTTCAAGGTGACAGTAACAATACCAAGCGCCGCAGTGTGTTCCACTTAAATGAATTAATTACGTTCCCTGAAAGCTTCTTGATTGAAGCACTAGTTCAGCGGTTCGCAAGCAGATACAAGTGCCCGAGGATGGGGCTCAGAAAAGCCCTCAGGCCCGATGAATGTATCTCTTCATCACAATGTATTTTTCAAGCGACATTATTCTATGTGTTGCTACGTGGGAACATTTTTATGTACACCGGCACATTACTATTCAAGGTCTCAATGTTCTCATAATAGTCTTTTCCTGAAACTATATTTGCAATAGGAATTCGAGATTGCCGTACGTGTTGTTTGCTTTGACATATATTTCATACTTTTCGCATACCTTCATTGTTCGCTTCTTTTAATACCTCATCTAAATGTAGCTTAATATATTTTGTGAGTGTGCTGATGCTTTCACTCGAATTGTATATATATTTTTCTAAAGTTATCGTCTATTGTTTCCATTGAAAGTGGGCCTTTAGGTGGGCAGGTTTTATTTAAAAAAAATCATTTGGGTAAAGGCAAAAGGTGCAATACTGTTTTACTGCAGCATGTGCACATTTCAAGCTTTCTTCTTTTTAGATGCAATGTGAGGTTCACTGAAGGTTGTGTAGAAGAACATTTCAAATTTTCACGGATAAACACCCCTTCATACTAGAAAATCTGGCGTCACACGAGAAAGGATTTCATCAATGAGTCCATAGTGTGTCTCGCAAACATTTTCCCATGGGCCAACATGTTTGGTCTGTGGTGTGACCGAGAGACCCACTTATGCAAGCAGAGTGATGGTTGAGGGGAGGGATGCGTTTGTTATAGGGGAAGCAATGCATGTACATCTAGTAGCTGAACTGAATTTCACAATGTGGAACCAGAAAATCCGGGATAAATCCCGTCTTCCCCACTTGACCAAATGATGTGTTCTTAAGCAATTGTTTTATTTCACTTTCCCTCTTTTTTCTTCATTGTCACATATAGGAGGACCTCAAAATACATGCATTCAGGATGAGCACTGTGCAAAAATACATTATAATGTTGTTCATGATTAATAGTAACCCCGGCCACTCAAAGGGTGCACATGACAACTGACTTGCCTCTTAATTCATTACTGGAATTGTCAGGGTTGGGGGGGGGGGGAGAATTACATTTTCATAATTCATGTTTAAAAACATCACATTTAAAAAAAAAATCTGAATACACTGATTAATCTGATTTATTAAGTTGAAATGGTTCTGCAAGTTAATGAATTTCACATTTTGAATTTTGAAGAGACTTTATAATTTTTTTTTACATGTACTGTGTTTAAAAATGACGGTGTTCCTAAAGGTAGGCAGGTAGGACACCCTAGTTCCTTTCTTTCTTTAACTGAAATTAAGATTTAAATAAATGCTTAATGATTAGTTACCATCTTTTTAATGTTAGCGGTGAGTCAAGTATAGAGCAGCCCAGTGTTGCTGTTGTCCATCAGGCCGCATGTAAAGACCAGGAGGGTCTATATACCCATAATGCCTGCTAATGTCATCTCTAAAACCACCATACATGGACACCTACAAAAGCCACATTTCCCATCTTAAGAAAACACTTGCGGAGCTATAACAGAAGTTCCATGGACAGTATTTTATGACAGCTGTATCAGGAGTAACATTCAACCATAGCTGTTTTCACAACTAAAACACCAGGTGGAATGATACAGAATCACTGCTGCTGACACAGGAAAGTTCCAGAACATTGCAATGTGAGCCACTAGAGCAGCGATATCAGTAGTGCTTGCGCTAGTGTTTGCCTCATAGCAAGTGTTAGACCTGGAACCATAGGCGTGAGTCTCCCCTTCATTTTTCACTGATTGCCTCCTCTGTTTTTTATCTGTTTTTGCTGGTTAGATGCTTTGGAAACTGCTATTCAGTGCCACAGTGCAAGTGCTCCCTAAGTTAAATTGATGTAATGGATTAGTGACTCCATGATTGGCTTATTTGATTTACTTGTCAGACCCCAGTACAGTGCACCATGTGTTCCCAAGACCTGTAAATCAAATGCTGCTGGTGGTTTTGCAGCACTGGTTGTGCCACCCAAAGAAGCAGCTTGTGAAGTGTGTCTCAGGCCTGCCTTTACAGAGCCTGTGTCCAGTCTAGTACTGCCATGTCGACTAGGTAAGTGCACCCACTTGCCAGTCCCTAATTCTTCCCTTTTCTACATTTTAGTCACTCTTAATGTAGGACCAAGGGTAGGGTGCTTTGTATGTAAAAGGAACGACATGCCCCGATGTGTGTGGCATGTCCTAATAGTGAATTACAGCCATTTTCATTTTTCACTATTGCAAGGCTACCTGTCCGCATAGACCAGAATGGCCAGTTTGATTATAACATCTTATCATACTGACTGATACAGGGAACATGGTAGAAATACGAATTTAGTATGCCTGAACTCAGGATGATAAAATACATCTCTGAATAAAGTTGTTTTTAATATTCTGTGTTTGAAAATACCACTTTTAGAAAGTGAGTATTTTCTTACCTAACCATCCAGCCTGCCTGTGCTAGCTTGGGTATTGCATGTCTGGTTTGTGAGTGACAAGGGCTGGGGAGGCTCCAGGAGACAGGTTGGGTCAGCACAGGGCTTAATAGACCTATCTGCAAGTAAAGTGGTGGGAGGAGTAGCACCTAGGCCTGAATAGGACTGTGCCTGCCTTCTACAATGCTGATTACACCTCCTGTGGTGTGTCTGAGGACCCTGACCCACCCTGCCAAAGGAAAGAAGGAGTCCTGTAAACAAAGTGTTCCAAGACTGCACAGAACTGGTTTGGACTAGGTACAGGACCCTCTGCCTTCAGAGGACAAAGGGTTTTGAAGTATAAATATTGGGGCCCAGACCCCAGGACTTTAAATCACTTCTGGAACAACAGGAAAAACCTTTGCCAAGGAGAAGAACCAAGGTAGCTACAGGAGTTTAGACTGCCGCTCTGACAGTGTGCTGTTCGCTGGGTTGGCCTGCAGTGGTGTCTTGATTGCCAAGGAAATGAGAAGGAACTTTTAAGGAACTTTCATCATCTTGCAGAATATTTCTCCAACTGCTTGAACTTGTGCTTGCCAACTGCTGAAGACTCAGGACTACAAGACTTCACCACAAGCTCCCCTCTGAATCTCCTGGCTGGGAATTCTGTCTGCAGAAGCTTGCGTCTTGCTGGGAGCTGGAAGCGCAACTCAACAAGAAGAAGCGTGTTGCCGTTACAGCTGTTGTCATTGCGTCGCAGGAAAAGCGTGTCGCTGCCGCAGAGACTGCTGCAGCATCACCAGAAAAGCGTGTCTTCGTCGCAGCTGTTTGCCGTTGCATCACCAGAGAAGCATGTCGCCACCGCAAGGGTCGCCGTTGACTTACTGGAGAGGCTTGTTGCAGAGCCTGTCGCGGCTCCAAAGTTACAGAGTTCGCTGCACAGCCATCAGGCATGCACGCATCATCTTCACATCGTCGCATCGCATCAAGGGCGCCATCTTATCTCACCGGATTGTCGCATCACATCGCATTGTTGCGCCATCTTGCCGCATCGTAACCAGAACACATTATGAGAATCAATGCATCACCTCCTCTCCGGTAAGGAACAGACGCACCCCCTACTCTGCGCAAGCATTGAGGTGAGATGCATCACCTCCCCGGAAGCAAGGAACTAACGCATCACCCTCCCTGCGGACCTTTTGCTTGTTTTGCATTATGCATCAAAGGTACTCTTGTAAGAAATGTTTTGCATTTATCATCAACTTGAACTGTTATTTCTACCATCTTTGAGTCTATTTAGAGTACAGTATTGTGGATTTTTGTCGGTTTATGGTCTTGTGTGTTCTATATAAAGAATACTTTTTTAATAAAACCTGTGTGATGTCCATCTGTAGTGTTTTCACTGTATTACTGTATGTGTTCGCAAATGCTAAACACACTGCCTCTGAGATAAGTCTGTCTGCTCGTGCCAAGCTACCAAGGGGGTGAGCAGGGGTTATCTTGGAGTGTAATCCCCTTTCCCTGACTAAAAGCAAGGGTCCCTATTTGGTCAAATGTACCTACCTCTGTCAACTAAAGACCCCCAGTTCTAACAGCAAAGAAGACTGGCACAGGTAGATGGTGATAAAATGATTTGCTACTTCAGCAACAAAGTGGGCAATTTCAGGAAAATGTTTCAAATTATTGGCATTCAGTACCTCTGGACTGTGAGAGGCTGCTGAGCAACACCATCTGTATGCTTTTTCTTTCAAACATGGCGCTGCTTCTCCTATAAAATAGCAATTTTTGACTTTTGTATAAGATAAAAGAAAATTGTCTGCAAATTGTAAAATTGGCATAAAAGTAAGATGGACATTTTGGATCACATTAAGACTTTTGCCTACCATACCTTGGAACAACATTCACACGATGGGGCTTACGGAAAGAATAGTGGGAACTCCGTAATCTCTTTAGTTGAAGACTGAAAACAGGAAACAGTATCCCCAGGGTTTTATTTTAGGTTCTATACCTTTGACAAGGCACATTGCCCTCCTCAAAACATTGCACCCTGCCGAGGCCAGTGGTGGTTAGATGAATGCATTGTGGAGAGTGAGACAATATTCTTCAACAGGCTTGCAACACAGACCCCTTTTGCTGTTGAAAAAGTATTGCCCTTTCTAGATTTAACTGTGTCAGTCCAACTGTGTATCCTACATGGCTATATAGAAACAGTTACATGACTTTTGGCCTCAAATATGCATTAATCTTCCCAGGTAAACTGTGCAAATAAGTGGGTGGAAAGTTTGAACTTTTTTCTACTTAGAGAGAGACCTGAGAATGGGTGAACAGATATGATGCAGAAGGGATGTTAGCTGGAACAATCAGAGATACCCTCAGTTATAGAAAATGTAGAAGACTGCAGACAAGATGACTGAAGAGGATGCACCCATCATAACATCAGGTTAGGGCCAGAACGGAACAGGCTTTGGCTGTTGTGGTGTCACTCAGGGGTATCGAACCTAGACCAGAAGCAGTTGAGACCACAAGATTTGCAGACAGATGCTGATAGAATTAGATATTCACATAGCGTTGATGATGCCTCCTTAGTGACTCCTAGAATAGTGATAAGATAAATCAAACTATCTGTTATGTTGCAGACACTTGCTGTCTACATATGCTCTTGATCTTGGCATGGGTGACACTATAGCCTTTGTTATTGTTTGGTATGATCCCTGGGTGGGGCCTGAGTAGTGACTGCTGGACTGTTGATTTCTCTTCCCTACATCTAACTCGTCCCCCCATCAACAGTACTTGGAAAGGGTTCAAACAGAGCACATCCAGCAGTGCAGAATGGACATATGAGACTACAGTATGGGCAGAGTGCAGGTCCTAGGAGGGATTTCTTGGAGGGTTTCATATTTGCACGGTTAAATGAAGGTGTTACAAATTACTAATGCTGCGACAGGGTCCAGAGGGGCTTGCTAAGGTGGTGAGGTGCAGCGGATAGGAGAGTCCTTACCGATTCGGATGCAGATGGCTAATACTTTTACTAAAGAGGGAAGTCTGAAGCTATTGACATGGAATGTACGAGGGGTCCATATCACACTTCTAGAGAAAGTGCACCTTAATAGATCCAGGCACTACAAAAGAAGTGGTGAGGGTTGGTTTATTACATGTCATACTCTGCCTTTCCATGAGTGGTCTTGATATGGATAAGTCCTGAAATCCCATTTCAACCCAAGGTGGTTAATGATAAGAAGTGGCATTATGAGGTAGTTGGTGGCAGTAATGAGGGAAAAAATATTGAGTTAATAAATATTTTTACGCCAAATGTGGACCAGCACACCTTCTTAGATCAGCTATCCCTCCAACTGGCTTATATACCTCATTATCCCAGCATCATCAGAGGGCAGTTTAGTTGTATTTCAGATGGTGGATTGGACAGGCACATCCTCCCCTTCCTGTTTAATAATGCACAAATCTGGATTGCACAGTGGTAGTTGGTGGACACTCGGAGGGCTGATATCCTCTTACTGAAATAGTAATTCTGTTACTCAAGAGGACATTATCTGCATGTGCGCTTGGATAAACTTTGGTATTGTCCTCAAATACACACTAAAGTGGTTGGTGTGGTATATTTAGCCTGTACTGTTTCAGTCCACAATCCTGTCATACTAACACTCACATGGTCCACTGCACAAACAAATATCTGATGGAAACTCAACAGAAATGCATTGGAGGATCCAATATATCCTATTGAAAAGGCTACTGCTTAAGATTAGCAGGCCGATCATACTAGAGCAGACTGGATTTGTCCCAAAGCGCAACGCCATACCTAACGTCAGGAGACTGATACAGGTCCTTCACCAAGAGACACAAGATTACCCCAATGCATTGGTGCTCGCTATTGACATTGTAAAAGGCATTAGACTCCCTGAGGTGGAAGAACCTGTATCTGGTAATGATAGAAAAAGGATCAAACTGCTTTATACTACTCCACTTGCCTGGATTAGAACAAGAGGTCTAATATCTGATGTTTGTAATATTTAGAGAAGCACAAGACAGGCATTTCCCTCTTACCTCTATTGTTTGCTACTGCACTAGATCCCCTTGTCATATTTTATTAGACAAGGCAGATGCTACCAGGGTATTCGGATCTGGGGAGACACCCTCTACATTCCGCTCCATACTGACAATGTGGTCTTATACACAAGGTGGTAAGAAACAGATACATAGCTAGATGATCACTGAAATACTCGCGATCCAAGAAATATAAAAATACAAAAATATCAGGAATTAAACATTGATAACAAAAATATCGGCTCCATATACTTAACTATAAAAAACACAAATATCGAGAAAACAAAGCTCCTTTTTACATACATCGAAAACAAAAATATTGAAATTTATATTGTTAGCTTAAGTAAACATAGAATATGTAAAAAATATCAGTCCACACAATATCAAGTAAAATATTATCGCCAAACGAATTAAATAATCATAAATAATAAATAAATAATCATTAATAACACATTCAAAAAACACATTTCAAAAAAAGCAATTCCATTAAATAAACCCAAAACCTATTGTACACATATTTGATTTAAATAAAAATATATTACATGAACAAAACATTCACCATTCACCCCAAAAATATGCAAATCCAGAATATATACAATAAACAAATTATCATCGTAAAAGATAAGTTAGCATTTACCAAAGAAGGATTGACCTGATAAAAAAGATTCAAACTTTAGTAAACTAACCAATAGAATTAAACTATAAACAACTTTAGCCAATAAAATCAAATAAACAATTAAATCAGCATTATAAAAGGCACAATGATAATAAATGCTTCAAAAAAGACAAACACTGTAAGATGAGAAAGATGAGAAAAAATATACATCTTAACACCTACATAACCAAGCAAATATATTAGACCTAAAATATAACTATATCCCACGTAAAAAAAATCAAAAGCAACTAATTGCGCTTTCCAACTTTTATCTTTTATACACAGACCTCCTAAAAGAAAAAAATCTACAACTTGAAAACCAATAAACTACCAGAGCATATCAACTATTACAAACCAGCAACAAGTAATAAGTATACATAAATTAATACCTAATGAAAAACTCACCCAAACAGAAAACAAAAACAAAGAAACCAACTTCAACCCCTACAAACTATCAGCAAAGTACAATTTAATATGTAACTTACTTTTTTCTTTTTCATTCTTCCGAAACGAAAGCACCTTCTGCACATTACACCACCTCCAAAGGAAAAGCTGCAAAATCAGATGAAACATCTCACTCGAACAGACATGTCAGTATACAAAATAGTAGGAAATGCGTTTTTTAAAAATTGTTAATGACAAATCTGCAAATGTTTAAGGATATACATTTATACTAATACAATGCTTAAACATACAATGACAGAGGCACCACATTCATCGCTTCACAGAAAGGTAGGCAGTTACTAAATCCCATGTGCTTCACCTTCAGCCAAAAAAGTGCATCATCAGAAACTAAAACCTGGAAATGTACTAAATATAATTCTAATGCATGCTAATTGAGGACAACTTCAACATATGATGTAGTAACAGCCGCCCTCATCCTCCTTGATCTCTCAGCAGCCTTTGACACCGTATGCAACCGCACCCTAGTACACCGCCTCAACAACACGGGTATCCAGGGGAAGGCCATGTAATGGATCACCTCGTTCGTCACCGGCAGCACCCAGAAAATCCGCCTCCCCCCTTTCCGCTCCTCGGCAACCAAAATCATCTGCGGCGTACCCCAAGGATCCTTACTCAGCCCTACACTCTTCAATATCTACATGAGCCCCCTTGCCACCATCGCAAGAAAACACAACATCAACATCATCTCCTACGCCGACGACACCCAGCTGATACTCTGCCTCACCAAGGACCCAGCCACCGCCAAATCAAACTTCCAGGAAAGAATGAAAGAAATAGCAGACTGGATGAAGCACAGCCAGCTCAAACTCAACTCAGACAAGACGGAAGTCCTCATCCTCGGACAATCCCCCCTCTGCGTGGGACAACTCCTGGTGGCCCACGGCCCTGGGCACCGCATCAACACCCACGGACCATGGACACAACCTGGGCTTCATCCTGGACTCCTCGCTAAGCATGGGCTGAAAATTCGTTCCGCTCGCGAAATCTGCTGCATGTGGCATGTCAGGTACAGAGAGGTCAGTGAGCGGTGGCCCATTTGGGCTTCCGGGTCACCAGGATTGCTGGAGCTGCGGTGGCAGTGAGAGAGGCTGGTCTCAGAAGCCATGTTCTGCAGGTAAAGGAGAATTAGGAGGTGAGGGGAACTGTGAGGGTGTGTTATTCGGAAAGAGAGAAGAACTTAGGGGCATATTATCAAGAACAGCATACAAATTATCGCAGCTTTAGTGGCTGGAAGCTGCAGCTAAAGCGGCGATAATGTACTTGATAGCATGCCTTTGAGAAATCCCATAGAAGCCCATGTTCACACCAGAACACGGGCTTCTATGGGAATTCACAAGGGCATATTATCAAGCCCATTATCGCCCCTTTAGCGGCAGTTTCCGGCCGCTAAAACGGCAATAATTTTAACGTCGTTTCTTGATAATATGCCCCTTAGTTTTTGCACAACTTATACAAGGCAAAAATTCTCTGCCCCATTGTTTAGAAGGGGGTGGAAGTCCCCATAACCAGCTGACCCCCAAGAAAAGCAGCCGAGGACCCTCCCAGGAAGAGAGAGGGTCTCCAAACACCTAGTGACTCAGGTATATCAAGAAATGTGGCCGAGGAAGTAGGAAAAAACAAACAAGCACTGACACAACCACTGATTTCCCAGGGGTTAAAACTCAGCAATTGAAGCCATGGGGCACACAAACAAGTATTATTCGCTATGAAATATAGAGTCTCTGTGATTATTAAGCCAAGGAGAGGGAGAATTACACAGGGATAAAAGCTTAACTGCAACTGTAGTTTCAACCCCGCTGCAAGTGTTATCTAAGGTTACTGCGCAGCAGACAGACAATATTGGAAGACAGGAGAGGGGGGTTTAGGAATAACAAAAATCCTGCAGGGACAACTAGAGTTACACCATCACTGAATTCTTATTTGAAAATAGAAAAAACAGCGCCTTTAAATGAAAACCCCTCTCCAGACTCTAAACCAGCAAAAGCAAGTATGGCCACAATAAGATCTCCCGGACTCCAGCAAACACAGTCAGTGGTGATTACTGATCTCCCCACGTCTAATAGGTATAATGCCCTGACGGACTTGGGCATAGGGGAATCCCCAACAAATACTCCCTCTGAAAAGCCTCAAGCGACCAGATGACAAGTGCACATGTCTTAGATATGAGTCAGATGCTGGTCTCACTTTCAAAAGAAATTAAACAAAAATTTGTGATTTCTAAAAACAATCAAGCCAAAATACAGGAATCCTGCAAGAATTTAGATCCTAAAATGGCAGATATTTCAGAAAGGTTAACAACAATGGTAGCAGTCATTGAGGCACTACAGGAGGAAGTCAAGGTTAACTATGTTGAAATTTAAACTCTAAAAAGTAATGAAAGGGAGATCAGATACAAGCTAGTGGCACTCGAAAAAAACTGTAAGCAAAATAACTTGAGGCTGTTAAACGTACCGCAAGGGCTGGAAGATTTTTGTAATAAGCATTCTTAAGTCAATCCCGGAACTGCAGACCTGTGACCTGGATCAGGACATACAAAGAGTGCATAGAGACCCATTCATGTGGGATCCAAAATGGGATAAACCAAGGAACATTTAATAAATGTCCGTACTTATCAAAGAGACAATTCTTTTGGCTGCCTTCAAAGCAAAAAGTTTTCAAAAATACTATTGGTCCTGTACTATTAGATCAGATATAGCAAAGAAAACACAAACTCCTCAGTGGGAACTTGGAAATACATCTAAACCTTGAAATCACTGAGGGCAACAGCACAGCTAAAATTCCCTGCTACTCTAAAAGTTATGTGTACAAAAAAATAAAATGTTTAGCATTAGAAATGTCTCTGAAATTGAGAATCTGATTATTCAGATTATTGCACAAGAATAAGTATAAGAATATGGTTGGAGGGTCAGAGCATCAGGGGTAAATGTGCTAACCTGTTTGGATTAGGGGATGGTTCCCCAGGGTGGGTGAGAAGAGGTTCAAAGGTTTAGGATTATAAACATTCACTTCTAATTATAAGCACTGGGTAGGGAGCATCAGGGGAAAAAATTATGAATAATGATTCTCATACTAAAACACACTGTTTAAAGGAGGGTCCAAGGGCTACTTTAAAGACTCTATACTGGGTACATGCCCCTGACACAAAACTAGTTACAACAAAGAATACCCAAGAGTCAAAAACATATTTTTTCTCATAGACCACCAGTTACACGACACAAGGAAAGATTGTGGATTGAAAGCAATGAAACACATCAAGGGCCCGATGTAGGTGAAATAGATTTACCGATTTTCAATTACCGAATTTTACCGATTCGGTAATTAAAAATCGGTAAATCTATGGGGTGGACATGTAGGTATTCCAGATGTGCTGGAATACCAAATCGGATGATTTCGGTATTTACCGATTCGGTAAATACCGAATCGGTAATGCCCATTCATTCCTATGGGCTTTGAAGCCCATGGGAATGAATGGGCATTACCGATTCGGTATTTACCGAATCAGTAAATACCGAATTTCACAAGGGTGCAGGGGGTGTCACTTTGACACCCTCTGGCACCCCCAAAACAGGCTCGGGTGCCATGTGGCAGGCTAACATGCCCTAAGGGCAGGTCTGCCTGTCACATGGCATAGGTGTGCATGCACACATGTGCATGCACACCGGAATCGGTATTTTACCATCAAATTAGATTTGATGGTAAAATACCGATTCGGTAAGGCCTTTGGGACTCTGAAGAGTCCCACCTACATCTGGGTGGCTCACATTCGGTAAATTTACTGATTTTTTTATTTTACCGAATCGGTAAAATTACCGAATGGGTAATTTTACCGATTCGGTAAAATAATGCCCCCTACATAGGGAATACCTATTTACCGATCAGTAACGGCCGAAAGTACCGATTTTCGGCCGTTACCGACCGACCTACATCTGGCCCCAAGTCATTTAACCCCTTCCATGCTCATGACGAGCTCAGCTCGTCATGAGGCACAGTGGAGCTGTGCTGATGACGAGCTGAGCTCGTCATGAACAATGGAATTCATCATAAAATAGCACAGGAGGGGAAAATGCACAGCAGCGATGTGGTTAAACACGCATACGTGCAACATACAACCGGGGTGAGAATTTTCCCATCAGTTGTCTCTCTGTACCGCATCTAGGTCCTGATGAATGCATAAGATCAAGTCCTTATATGCAGAAACATGTCGACCACTCGCTGAGCAGATATTATGTTAAATCTGCTTTTTTTCTCACTTTTCACTATGGTTTTAAGCTTAGGGAGCTGAGAGAAAATATTAAAATTTACTACTCTACTCAGTTTCACCTAATTTTATTCACTTCACTAATTCTACTTGCACTGCTTTTTTTCAGTTGTAATATCATACAAACATCATACTGACACCACCTAGCGCAACAACTATTGCTTGAGTCTTCTTACTCGCACAGTCCTTTTCTCACAACTTGTGTGACTGTGTGCACACTAACTCCTGGGTAAGGAGAACCCAAATGATGTAATGGTGGCGGTACAGAGAGACAACTGATGGGAAAATTCTCACCCCGGTTGTATGTTGCACGTATGCGTGTTTAAATGACTTTATGTGTTTAATTACTTTCAATCCACAATCTTTCCTTGTGTCGTGTAACTGGTGGTCTATGAGAAAAAATATGTTTTTGACTCCTGGGTATTCTTTGTTGTAACTAATGATTCTCATACCTGACATTAGCCAACATAACAGAAGGTGGAAGGCGAGGGAAAAAATAGGAGATGTTTAATCAGCATATTATCTTGGAATATAGGTGGCCTCAGGGTACATAGGAGAAGGAGAAAGATTCTAGAATTTATAAAGTTCTCTGAAAACGATATAATATTATTGCAGGATACTGATCTCTGACAAGAGGAATGGGGTGAGATTCTTAAATTAAATAGGTGGATAGTACATTTGATTTGCTCTGATCAACCATGCAATGTAAAATGAGTAGCTATACTATTTAAAAAGTCAGCAAATGTCAAAATAGAGTGCTCTATGGTGGATAAAGGGGGTCGTTGGGCAATAGACATCGTCAAAGTTGACAAGCTAGGGTACACATTGGTAGGATATTATGGTGTTAATGTGGATGATCCCTCTCCTCTTAATGAACTATAGAGGCACCTATTAGATGCTAAGTACAACATCATCATGGGGAGGAGATTTTAAAATATTGATGGATCCTGCCCTGGATAAATCTTCAACAAAAACAAAACATACAGTCAATGCCCCAAAAATGAAAAAAGACTGTATAGCAGATTGTTAAGAATCTTGGCTTATTGGGTATTTGGAGACTTAAAGCTGGTACCAGGAAAAAAACACATATCAGAAAAAAAGTACTCACATGAATCTGGAATAGATTTATTTATTGTCGATGCAAGATTGAGTAAAATCATTATTACGGTCAAGCACCAACCAGAGAAGCTCTAAGATCATGCAGCGGTGAGGTTAGAAATCTCGGTGGGAAATCAACGAACAGAGTATAGATGGATGCTGGATAGAACACTTCTATAGAAACAAGAAGTGGTAGAGGCTCTAAAAAAGTATGTGGCAGATTTTTTTTTCAAATTAATGGAGAATCTGCAGCTTCTCATATTGTATGGGATACTTTTAAGGCTTATCTCCAGGGTAGAATAACAAGTTATGCAGCATTTAGAAGGGAGGAAGGGAAAAGGGAGTTGAGAGAATATGAGGTCAAAATTGAAAAAGCACAGAAAAGTTTGATTGATTGTCAAAATGCCATTTTTAAAATTGAGCTCCAGTGTAAGTTGAACATGGCTAAAGAACAGTTAGGTGAGTTATTGGAGAAAAGGATCCAAGAGCGTTGGGATGCCAGTAAAATGGCCACTATGAATATGGATGGGAAAGGGTGTGGGAAACTCCTTTCATGGAAGACAAAGCAAGATCGGTTAAGAAATGGGAGTTACGAAGTGCAGATCTTTGCCACCCAAGAAGGATGTGCAGATTAACCATGGACTGAAAATTCGTTCCGCTCACGGAATGTGCGGATTTTCCGCGATTTCGCGTTCCGCGAATTTCACGAAATCGCCGTAAAATCCGAAAATCAGCGGGGACGAATTTTCAGCCAAGCACTTACAGGGTTACAGCAGCAGGTGAAAAAGTTGAAGCTAATTTTTTGTAACCTTTTACAAAAGGGTTACAAAGAAATTAACTTCAACTTGGGCACCTGCTGCTGTAAGCCTGTAAGTGCTTTCTGGCGCCTCGTTGCCTACTTGCAACTATTCTCTGACCCTTGAAGCCGGGTCAAAGAATAGTTACAAGTAGGCAATGAGGCGCCTGTCACGAAAATGAAACCTTAACAGGAAGCACTGACAGATATAAAAACAAGCATTTGCAATGTAATAGGTCTCGCATTAGGAAAGTTTGAGCTATTGGTCTTGTAAATTACAATTTTTTTTATTTATGTGTTGGTTTTGAAAATAGCTTAATTAATAGCTTTGTCATTTACAATGCCAATAGTTATATCTTTCGCAAATGTGAAACCTATAGCATTTGTAATGCAACATGTTTTGTATTTACGTGACTTAGATGTATTGATATTACAAATTACAATGGCTTTTAATTTTTTTAAATAATTGATACTTAAATAAAAGTGATTTTAATTTATAATGGCAATAGCTTAAACTTTTGTAAATAACTTTTGTGAATATTATGTTCAGTGTATTTTATTGTGACAAAAATCCAAGAACAGAAGTAAAATATTAACATCTTTTTGTGACATTTGTAATATATCTTGAAACATTGAGAGAACATATTTGAACCAGTTGTTGTTGAATGGTTGTGCAGATTGATGCTGGGGTGGCACTGAGTGGTGCTGTAGTGGTGCTGAGTGGTGGTGTGGTGATGCTGTGGTGGTGCTGTGGTGGTGCTGAGTGATACTGGGATGGTGCTGAGTGATGCTGCAGTAGTGCTGAGTGGTGCTGTGGTGGCGCTGAGTGGTGCTGTGGTGGTGCTGATTGGTGCTGTGGTGGTGCTGAGTGATTCTGTGGTGGTGCTGAGTGATGCTGTGGTGGTGCTGAGTGGTGCTGTGTTGGTGCTGAGTGATAATGTGGTGGTGCTGAGTGATGCTGTGGTGGCGCTGAGTGATGCTGTGGTGGCGCTGAGTGGTGCTGTGGTGGTGCTGAGTGGTGCTGTGGTGGTGCTGAGTGATGCTGTGGTAGTGCTGAGTGGTGCTGTGGTGGTGCTGAGTGATGCTGTGGTGGTGCTGAGTGATGCTGTGGTGGGGCTGAGTGGTGCTGTGGTGGTGCTGAGTGATGTTGTGGTGGTGCTGATTGATGCTGTGGTGGCACTGAGTGGTGCTGTGGGGGTGCTTAGTGGTGCTGTGGTGGTGCTGAGTGATGCTGTGGTGATGCTGAGTGATGCTGTGGTGGTGCTGAGTGGTGCTGTGGTAGTGCTGAGTGATAATGTGGTGGTGCTGAGTGATAATGTGGTGCTGCTGAGTGATGCTGGGGTAGCGCTGAGTGATGATGTGGTGATGCAGAGGGCAGAAAGGCACAAAAAGAAGTTTAACAAAGGGCATAAGGGCAGAAAAACAAGGGAAAAACGAGTCTAACAGAGGGCAGAAGGGCACACAAAATCAGTCTAACAGAGGACAGAAGGGCAGAAAAACAAGGGAAAAACGAGTCTAACAGAGGGCCGAAGGGCACAAAAAACGAGTCTAACATGGGGCAGAAAGGCACAAAAACGAGTCTAACAGAGGGCAGAAGGGCACGAAAAATGAGTCTAACAGAGGGCAGAAGGGCAAAAAAACAAGGGAAAAACTAGTCTAACAGAGGGCAGAAGGGCAGAAAAACAAGGGAAAAACGAGTCTAACAGAGGGCAGAAGGGAACAAAAAACGAGTCTAACAGGGGGCAGAATGAATCCCGCCCTGCATGTTTGTCCACGAAGATGCCACCTTTTTGTGCAATACCTCTACTCAACTGGAGCACTTTCTACTGTCTAATCAGTAAGTGCTCCCTCGTTGGCTAAATGTATAGGGGCAGATTTACAGTAACTGGCTCATCCCCAGGGATGAACCAGTTATTGTGCGCCCCAGCTCCGTCACCCATGGTGCGCCGCATTTACAATGCGGCGCACCATGTGGCAAAAACGGCACAGATGCTTCACGCATCTGTGCCACAAAAGCAGCGCTTGCTGGAGCTGCGTCGCAAGCGCGATGCAGCTCCAGCAATGCTTTGGGGGGCCCTATCTCCCCAATGCTGCATCAAGCATTGCGCCTGCTTCAAGCAGGCACAGGTTTTTGATGCAGCATTGGCCTAAAAGTGACTGAGTGAAATCATGTAGATTTCACTCAGCCACTTTTAGAAGGCGTTCCTGCGCAGGAACGCCCTCCCCTGTGCTCGAACGTCGCCTGATGGCGCAGGGCTTTACAACGTGATGCATCTCTCAGATGCGTCACGTTGTTAATACCTAGCACCATGACGCATCTTTTGTGCTGCAGCTGCGTCACAAAAGTGATGCAACTGCGGCGCAAAAGAGGCGCAAGCGGCTTGTAAATCTGCCCCATAGTGCATTTACTACACTGTAGCTGCGTAAAGGGCCAGAAGATGTGTCTCCAGTGTCCATGTGTGCCTGTGCCTGTGTTACAGGCACACATGGTCACTGGAGACACATCTTCTGGCCCTGTTCGCAGCTGCAGTGTAGTAAAAGCACTACACGTTTACCCAATGAGGGAGCACTTACTGGATTAGCCAGCAGAAAGCACTCCAGGGCAAATCGCAAACAAATCCACCATTTCGCAGGAAATTTTGCGAATTTGTGAATTTTTTTGCGATTTCGCGGGGAAATCCGCGAATTCGCGGAACGCGAATTCGCAAATTTCGCCCATGCTTAGTGCAGATGATGGTAGATTTGGATGGGCATTTTGGGACTTCTTCCAGGGCATATTATATAGAAGACATGAAGTCTACCATGGATAAAAGTAGATGAGTGGCTGAAACAAAACCCTCTTCCCAGGTTAGATATCGGTCAACAAGCATACTCAAACAAAAACTCACTACCCTAGAGAAAGAGAAATCTATTGCCCATTTAAAAAGAAGGAAAGCAGCAGGCCCAGATGGCATCCCTAATGAGCTGTACAAGGTCTTAAAGGAACTATTGGTTCCACACCTAAATAATTTAATGATTGGCATCTATGTTCAACACAGTCCTCTTCCAGCTTCATGGAAAGAGGCAGTCAACACTAAATTTAAAACCAGAAAAAGACCCCTTGAAGTGTGAGTCTTATAGCCCAATACCACTGTTGAACAGCGATTATACAATATTCACGCAAATATTAGCCACAAGGTTAAACAGTGTAATAGGCAACATTATTCATGAGAATCAAAAGGGTTTATGGAATATAGGCAACTTAAGATTTAACACATGATTTGATCAGTGCAATTGCCATAGCCACCACAACCGGGTCTCCCCTAACTGTCATAATGATTGACGCCAAAGCTTTCAATCGAGTCAGCTGGCCTTATTTATATCAAGTCATTGAACAAAACAATCTAGGCAGTATGATCAATATATGAGGCACCAACTGCAAGGTTAGTGGTTAATGGGTCCCTTTCATCTAAGATTATGATAGGAAGGGGTACAAAGCAGGTGTGTCCCTTGTCTCTGCTCCTTTTTCATTTGTACATAGACCCCTCACTAGGAGAATAAGGTCAGAAAATGGAATTCGCCTTTTTAGATATCTAGATAGGGTAAAAATGTGGCACTCTATGCTAATGACTTGTGATTTTCTACATGAAACCAGGAGGTATCATTGCTTCTTATCATGAGAATAATGGAAATTTTTGGGAAATTCTCTGCTTACTTAGTAAACAAGGATAAAACGGAAACCATGCCATGGAACAGTTTAGTCGTTCCCTTTGCTGGAAAAGCCACAGATTAGATATCTAGGTGTAAGAATAGTTAATGATCTAGGTAGGATGGCTTTTCTTAATTTTAACACAATCCATTCGGCGTCCAAGAGGCTATTGGAATAATGGGTGTACCTACCTTTGTCGATTCTGGTAATGGAAAACTTGGTAAAGATTATGATGCTCCCAAAATTCACTTTTATTTTTAACACTCTACCACTACATTTTAAGACTGAATGGTTTAGGAAATTGCAAGGTGACGTGAGCAGTTTTGTACGGAAAAATAAAGTGGTGTGAATAGCTTGGAAAAAACTGAGAAAAAAGAAAATACATGGTGGGATAGCATTACCTGACTTCCAATTGCTTCATTGGGCTACCTTCCTAAAAAATACTAGACATCTTTTAATGGACAATACCGAAAGAATTCCCCCTAATTTAAGGGTGTTAAGAAGGAATTTCCCGGATGAAGGAAATGCTTTCTTATTTAAATACGGTCACCCCAAACTCTTTACGAAAATTAAGTTTAAGGTGTTCTTAGCAGCCTGTAAATTATGGATCCAAGTCTGGGAATACCTTATTATAGCTGTAAAACCCCTATTTGGAATTCACTGGGCACTTCCCAATTTCTTTTGGATGTCTTAGTGAGGCCTTTATTAGCGATAGGTCTGACAAAATGGGGGCAGCTTTTCGCTCAAGGCTCATTAACATCATGGGACAAAGTGACAACATGAACAAATTTTCACTATCAAGGTTTAAATACTTTCAACTAACCAGCTGGTCGAACAATCCGCTGCAAATTTACATTTATTTTATTTATTTATTTAGAGAGTTTTATATAGCGCGAATGTGACCCTTGGGTATCAGAGCGCTTCACAGATACATATACATGATGTAGAGATATAATTTGCATAACATTACCATATAGTGAGTGAGGTAGGTAAGTATGGAGCTATATAGTAAACATTTCCCCTTGATAAGAGGTAGGTTAGGTATAAGTCTAAAGTATAGAGCTATATAGTAAACATTTCCCGCTGATAAGAGGTAGGATAGTTATAAGTCTATAAGGAACATATCCTAGCATATGTACAATGGATTCGTAAAGAATAGTCTTGTGTTTGACATTGGGGTTACACCTTTCTATATACTTTCAGACTGCGTCTGCCAGGTTACTCTACTAGTCTACTATATCTGTATGTTGTATTCCTGTACAAAATGATCAACATTGTCTTATATCTGTGTATTCCTCATCCCAGTTCTGGGGAAATAAAGCACCTCAAGCTTGTCCCCATCTAATTAGAAACTTTCTCTTTCTTCCATTCAATGTTCAGACTTGACACATTTAGTACGTGGTGGTGGTGAGGCCCTTTCTTGGCTATGTAAGGAACTTACTCATTAAGAAGATCTTAGTTCCCTTTTGAATGTTGTCGTGTTTGTAATTTTTTTGATATTTGGAGGGAGTGAGTTCCATATTCTGGGGGCTGCCCCTGAGAAAGCTCTGTCGTATGTTTTCTTTTTCCGGAAGATGGGTGGTTTCAGCATCAGCAGATTGGCGCTCCTTACTGGTCTGCCTCCTCCAGACAGCTCAATCTTCTGGGCCAGGTATCTTGGAGTTTTGTAGTGTAGAGCTTTGTGGGTGACACATGCCATTTTGAATTGGATTCTGGCTTCGTATGGCAGCCAGTTTAATGCTTTTAGATGTGGGGAGATATGGTTGAATTTCCTCGATCCGGTAATGAGCCCTGCTGCTGCATAAGGCATGCTTTCAGTGGTGCTGTGGACATTTTTGGTAGGCCTGCTAAGGTTGTACATCCGTATTCAATCCTTGAGATTACTAATGATTGTATTGCCAGTTTGAGATCTGCCGATGAGATGAATGGTTTCACTTTCCTTAAGTAGTTCAAGTGAAAGCGGGCATTTTTTGCCATTGAGTTCAAGGTGAGCTTTCATGTCTAGGTTCTTATCTAATGTGTTTCCTAATGATTTTGCTGAGTCCACTAGCGTAGGGGTGCAATTTAAAGCTGTGATCAATCTGGTCCATTCTTCTGCCTCTGAGTGGTTCTTTGGTGGTGAGATTAATATGAATTCCGTTTTTTGTGCATTGAGCGTCAGGTGATTACTTGTTAGCCATCTTAATGTCATTTTTAAAGTCTCATTCACTAACTTGATGTCTTCCAGGGATTCGACCTTGATGTAAACTCACGTGTCGTCCGCGTGCATGTGATTGGATATGTTTGCGTCTCGGAGGATTTCTGTCAGAGGTTTGACGTACAAGTTAAAAAGTGAAAGAGATAGTCTTGATCCCTGGGGGACTCCGATCAAATTCGGACATGATGTGGATAGTGTCTGGTTGACCCACAATCTTTGTGATCCGTTCTGAAGGAAGGATTCAAACCATTTCAGTACATTTCCCGTCATTCACATCCTGTTGTGAAGTCTGTCTAGGAGTTTTTCATGATTTACAGTGTCGAATGCAGATGACAGGTCAAGAAGGACTAGTAGACATGTCCTATTGCGGTCAAGGGCCTGTATTGCGTCATCGACGATATGTAGGATCACTGTTTCCGTGCTGTGACCTTCTGAATCCCAATTGGCAGTCGTCCAATAGCATGAAATTAGTGATGTGTTGGCTCAGTTGGCTTTGTACACATTTCTCGATTAGTTTGGCCAGTAATGGAATATTGGTAACTGGGCGGAAGTTATTAGGATCTGCTGGGTCCGCTGTTGGTTTCTTGTTGATCGGGACAACTTGGCCTGTTTTTAAGCATTCTGGAAGGATCCCTTGTGATAGGGAGGCGTTTATCATTTTTGTCCATATTGGGATGATGATGTGGTTTATTTTTTGAAGACATTTAGCGGGGAGTGGATCATATAATGGTTATTCGATTTGATATCCGCTAGTGTTTTGGCGATGGTATTCTGATCATATAGCTTGAAGGTATCCCAATGCGCTTTGTTTTTTGCTTCATTGTGGTCAAATGTCGGTGTGGCAGTGATCAGTCTTTGTGGTTGGTTTTGCAGGTGGTCCGCGGCCGTCTTGACCTCTATTTCCAGCTTGCTGGCCTTTCCGGTGAAAAAATTTGAGAATTCTTCACAGCTTAACTGGGTTTTAGTGGTTTCTTGGGCCGATTTTGCTAGTTTGTTGGATTTTTGCTTTAAAATTTCAAATAGTTTCCATGGTCTGTTTTTGGCGTTATCCAATTCTGATCTAATATATTCTTTTTTGGACCTGAGGATCTTTTTGTTGTACTCGTTTCTGATTTTTCGGAGTGATTTCAGTTCTGGTGTTGCAGGGTGTTCTCTCCATTTTCTTTCGGCCATTCTTAGTTTCCTTCTATCATCATTCAATGAACCATTAAACCATGGGTTCTTGTCCTTTGCCGAGACTCTTTCCAGTTTTAGTGGCATGGTGGTGTTAACTATGTTTAATACTGTCGTAGTGTAGAGATCCGTTAGATCATTCATATTCTGCAGGCTGTTAGGTGGCTTTAGATCTTTCTCACAATTTACTACTAATCGCTCAATATTCAGGTCTTTAGTGTCCCGTGTCCACTTTTTGAGTTTGATGGGCTGTGATATCTTATTCCTTTCCAGTGTTGGAATTAGGAAGATTATGGCATGGTGATCCGACCAGTCGCACGGCACAACTGAATGGACCACTATGTTCTTGTTTCTTGATAATATCCAGTCTAGCGTTGCTCTTTTTGAGTGTGTTGCCTGTGTGCAAGCTTGGGAGAGATTTAGCTCAGTCAGGAAGTCTTTAAGAGCGTTAATCTGTTTGTCCTTCCTGTCTTCCCAGTGTAAGTTAAAATCGCCCAGGAATATGTTGTTAGAATGAGTGTTAGAGTTATCCGTGATAATCTCCATTAGCTGGTCTATGAAAGTCTCATTATTTCCTGGAGGATGGTACAGGGCATGTAGTGTGCATCTTTGATTGTCTATTGATTTTATATTAAGACCTAGATATTCACAGGATTCCGGAGGGTCTGATTGAATTTGTTTAATTTCTATGTCTGATTGGTGGATGCAGGCTATCCCACCCCCTATCTTCTTCGGTCTATCTAGTCTCACTATGTTGTATTGCGGGGGCACTAACAGATCCATGCAGGGAGAAGATGATTCCAAGAGCCATGTTTCTGTTAAGATTGCTAGGTCAATTTCCTGGTTAATGATAAGTGCAGCGATGTCTGACGAGTGTTTTACTGCGGATCGACAGTTGAGCAATAGGCATTTCAGAGGTTTTCTTGTATTGATCGGGTCCCTTACAAGCCGGTTGGTGGATAGTTGGACTTGTTGTAAGTTGTTAAGGTTTGGTTTCCTTATCTTATGTTTGGATGTTTTATTAGTGTCAATCGTAACTGTTTTAATTTTCTCCCCCCCCACCGTATTCTGTCCGCTCCTATGTCTGTAGTAACAAAGGGGTTTCTTCTTCTGTTATGTAATTAAGGTTTCTGTCTGGCCGATTGTGCCGATCTGTTAATGGCATGGCCCTCTCATTCCTTTTTCCTAGCGATTTCTGCACAAATTCTTGGATGTGCTCACTTTGGATTGTGTGCCTGCAGTAATTTCCAAGATCTTTACCATTGTTTTCAAAGTATTTTGGATGTCCTGTGCCATATTGTC
Organism: Lissotriton vulgaris; assembly: GCF_964263255.1. Lineage (NCBI taxonomy): Eukaryota > Metazoa > Chordata > Amphibia > Caudata > Salamandridae > Lissotriton > Lissotriton vulgaris. The sequence goes on along the minus strand of NC_141689.1, from coordinate 1,714,391,887 downwards.
AATTTGTGTCTGTATTCCTTTGATGTCTCTCCGGGTCTGAAGTGATGTATTAGCAGTGTTCGTCCTCTCAGTTTGGTCTTCATAGTTTGAGTTGACCTGTTTGGGGTGGACATGTAGGTATTCCAGATGTGCTGGAATACCAAATCGGATGATTTCGGTATTTACCGATTCGGTAAATACCGAATCGGTAATGCCCATTCATTCCTATGGGCTTTGAAGCCCATGGGAATGAATGGGCATTACCGATTCGGTATTTACCGAATCAGTAAATACCGAATTTCACAAGGGTGCAGGGGGTGTCACTTTGACACCCTCTGGCACCCCCAAAACAGGCTCGGGTGCCATGTGGCAGGCTAACATGCCCTAAGGGCAGGTCTGCCTGTCACATGGCATAGGTGTGCATGCACACATGTGCATGCACACCGGAATCGGTATTTTACCATCAAATTAGATTTGATGGTAAAATACCGATTCGGTAAGGCCTTTGGGACTCTGAAGAGTCCCACCTACATCTGGGTGGCTCACATTCGGTAAATTTACTGATTTTTTTATTTTACCGAATCGGTAAAATTACCGAATGGGTAATTTTACCGATTCGGTAAAATAATGCCCCCTACATAGGGAATACCTATTTACCGATCAGTAACGGCCGAAAGTACCGATTTTCGGCCGTTACCGACCGACCTACATCTGGCCCCAAGTCATTTAACCCCTTCCATGCTCATGACGAGCTCAGCTCGTCATGAGGCACAGTGGAGCTGTGCTGATGACGAGCTGAGCTCGTCATGAACAATGGAATTCATCATAAAATAGCACAGGAGGGGAAAATGCACAGCAGCGATGTGGTTAAACACGCATACGTGCAACATACAACCGGGGTGAGAATTTTCCCATCAGTTGTCTCTCTGTACCGCATCTAGGTCCTGATGAATGCATAAGATCAAGTCCTTATATGCAGAAACATGTCGACCACTCGCTGAGCAGATATTATGTTAAATCTGCTTTTTTTCTCACTTTTCACTATGGTTTTAAGCTTAGGGAGCTGAGAGAAAATATTAAAATTTACTACTCTACTCAGTTTCACCTAATTTTATTCACTTCACTAATTCTACTTGCACTGCTTTTTTTCAGTTGTAATATCATACAAACATCATACTGACACCACCTAGCGCAACAACTATTGCTTGAGTCTTCTTACTCGCACAGTCCTTTTCTCACAACTTGTGTGACTGTGTGCACACTAACTCCTGGGTAAGGAGAACCCAAATGATGTAATGGTGGCGGTACAGAGAGACAACTGATGGGAAAATTCTCACCCCGGTTGTATGTTGCACGTATGCGTGTTTAAATGACTTTATGTGTTTAATTACTTTCAATCCACAATCTTTCCTTGTGTCGTGTAACTGGTGGTCTATGAGAAAAAATATGTTTTTGACTCCTGGGTATTCTTTGTTGTAACTAATGATTCTCATACCTGACATTAGCCAACATAACAGAAGGTGGAAGGCGAGGGAAAAAATAGGAGATGTTTAATCAGCATATTATCTTGGAATATAGGTGGCCTCAGGGTACATAGGAGAAGGAGAAAGATTCTAGAATTTATAAAGTTCTCTGAAAACGATATAATATTATTGCAGGATACTGATCTCTGACAAGAGGAATGGGGTGAGATTCTTAAATTAAATAGGTGGATAGTACATTTGATTTGCTCTGATCAACCATGCAATGTAAAATGAGTAGCTATACTATTTAAAAAGTCAGCAAATGTCAAAATAGAGTGCTCTATGGTGGATAAAGGGGGTCGTTGGGCAATAGACATCGTCAAAGTTGACAAGCTAGGGTACACATTGGTAGGATATTATGGTGTTAATGTGGATGATCCCTCTCCTCTTAATGAACTATAGAGGCACCTATTAGATGCTAAGTACAACATCATCATGGGGAGGAGATTTTAAAATATTGATGGATCCTGCCCTGGATAAATCTTCAACAAAAACAAAACATACAGTCAATGCCCCAAAAATGAAAAAAGACTGTATAGCAGATTGTTAAGAATCTTGGCTTATTGGGTATTTGGAGACTTAAAGCTGGTACCAGGAAAAAAACACATATCAGAAAAAAAGTACTCACATGAATCTGGAATAGATTTATTTATTGTCGATGCAAGATTGAGTAAAATCATTATTACGGTCAAGCACCAACCAGAGAAGCTCTAAGATCATGCAGCGGTGAGGTTAGAAATCTCGGTGGGAAATCAACGAACAGAGTATAGATGGATGCTGGATAGAACACTTCTATAGAAACAAGAAGTGGTAGAGGCTCTAAAAAAGTATGTGGCAGATTTTTTTTTCAAATTAATGGAGAATCTGCAGCTTCTCATATTGTATGGGATACTTTTAAGGCTTATCTCCAGGGTAGAATAACAAGTTATGCAGCATTTAGAAGGGAGGAAGGGAAAAGGGAGTTGAGAGAATATGAGGTCAAAATTGAAAAAGCACAGAAAAGTTTGATTGATTGTCAAAATGCCATTTTTAAAATTGAGCTCCAGTGTAAGTTGAACATGGCTAAAGAACAGTTAGGTGAGTTATTGGAGAAAAGGATCCAAGAGCGTTGGGATGCCAGTAAAATGGCCACTATGAATATGGATGGGAAAGGGTGTGGGAAACTCCTTTCATGGAAGACAAAGCAAGATCGGTTAAGAAATGGGAGTTACGAAGTGCAGATCTTTGCCACCCAAGAAGGATGTGCAGATTAACCATGGACTGAAAATTCGTTCCGCTCACGGAATGTGCGGATTTTCCGCGATTTCGCGTTCCGCGAATTTCACGAAATCGCCGTAAAATCCGAAAATCAGCGGGGACGAATTTTCAGCCAAGCACTTACAGGGTTACAGCAGCAGGTGAAAAAGTTGAAGCTAATTTTTTGTAACCTTTTACAAAAGGGTTACAAAGAAATTAACTTCAACTTGGGCACCTGCTGCTGTAAGCCTGTAAGTGCTTTCTGGCGCCTCGTTGCCTACTTGCAACTATTCTCTGACCCTTGAAGCCGGGTCAAAGAATAGTTACAAGTAGGCAATGAGGCGCCTGTCACGAAAATGAAACCTTAACAGGAAGCACTGACAGATATAAAAACAAGCATTTGCAATGTAATAGGTCTCGCATTAGGAAAGTTTGAGCTATTGGTCTTGTAAATTACAATTTTTTTTATTTATGTGTTGGTTTTGAAAATAGCTTAATTAATAGCTTTGTCATTTACAATGCCAATAGTTATATCTTTCGCAAATGTGAAACCTATAGCATTTGTAATGCAACATGTTTTGTATTTACGTGACTTAGATGTATTGATATTACAAATTACAATGGCTTTTAATTTTTTTAAATAATTGATACTTAAATAAAAGTGATTTTAATTTATAATGGCAATAGCTTAAACTTTTGTAAATAACTTTTGTGAATATTATGTTCAGTGTATTTTATTGTGACAAAAATCCAAGAACAGAAGTAAAATATTAACATCTTTTTGTGACATTTGTAATATATCTTGAAACATTGAGAGAACATATTTGAACCAGTTGTTGTTGAATGGTTGTGCAGATTGATGCTGGGGTGGCACTGAGTGGTGCTGTAGTGGTGCTGAGTGGTGGTGTGGTGATGCTGTGGTGGTGCTGTGGTGGTGCTGAGTGATACTGGGATGGTGCTGAGTGATGCTGCAGTAGTGCTGAGTGGTGCTGTGGTGGCGCTGAGTGGTGCTGTGGTGGTGCTGATTGGTGCTGTGGTGGTGCTGAGTGATTCTGTGGTGGTGCTGAGTGATGCTGTGGTGGTGCTGAGTGGTGCTGTGTTGGTGCTGAGTGATAATGTGGTGGTGCTGAGTGATGCTGTGGTGGCGCTGAGTGATGCTGTGGTGGCGCTGAGTGGTGCTGTGGTGGTGCTGAGTGGTGCTGTGGTGGTGCTGAGTGATGCTGTGGTAGTGCTGAGTGGTGCTGTGGTGGTGCTGAGTGATGCTGTGGTGGTGCTGAGTGATGCTGTGGTGGGGCTGAGTGGTGCTGTGGTGGTGCTGAGTGATGTTGTGGTGGTGCTGATTGATGCTGTGGTGGCACTGAGTGGTGCTGTGGGGGTGCTTAGTGGTGCTGTGGTGGTGCTGAGTGATGCTGTGGTGATGCTGAGTGATGCTGTGGTGGTGCTGAGTGGTGCTGTGGTAGTGCTGAGTGATAATGTGGTGGTGCTGAGTGATAATGTGGTGCTGCTGAGTGATGCTGGGGTAGCGCTGAGTGATGATGTGGTGATGCAGAGGGCAGAAAGGCACAAAAAGAAGTTTAACAAAGGGCATAAGGGCAGAAAAACAAGGGAAAAACGAGTCTAACAGAGGGCAGAAGGGCACACAAAATCAGTCTAACAGAGGACAGAAGGGCAGAAAAACAAGGGAAAAACGAGTCTAACAGAGGGCCGAAGGGCACAAAAAACGAGTCTAACATGGGGCAGAAAGGCACAAAAACGAGTCTAACAGAGGGCAGAAGGGCACGAAAAATGAGTCTAACAGAGGGCAGAAGGGCAAAAAAACAAGGGAAAAACTAGTCTAACAGAGGGCAGAAGGGCAGAAAAACAAGGGAAAAACGAGTCTAACAGAGGGCAGAAGGGAACAAAAAACGAGTCTAACAGGGGGCAGAATGAATCCCGCCCTGCATGTTTGTCCACGAAGATGCCACCTTTTTGTGCAATACCTCTACTCAACTGGAGCACTTTCTACTGTCTAATCAGTAAGTGCTCCCTCGTTGGCTAAATGTATAGGGGCAGATTTACAGTAACTGGCTCATCCCCAGGGATGAACCAGTTATTGTGCGCCCCAGCTCCGTCACCCATGGTGCGCCGCATTTACAATGCGGCGCACCATGTGGCAAAAACGGCACAGATGCTTCACGCATCTGTGCCACAAAAGCAGCGCTTGCTGGAGCTGCGTCGCAAGCGCGATGCAGCTCCAGCAATGCTTTGGGGGGCCCTATCTCCCCAATGCTGCATCAAGCATTGCGCCTGCTTCAAGCAGGCACAGGTTTTTGATGCAGCATTGGCCTAAAAGTGACTGAGTGAAATCATGTAGATTTCACTCAGCCACTTTTAGAAGGCGTTCCTGCGCAGGAACGCCCTCCCCTGTGCTCGAACGTCGCCTGATGGCGCAGGGCTTTACAACGTGATGCATCTCTCAGATGCGTCACGTTGTTAATACCTAGCACCATGACGCATCTTTTGTGCTGCAGCTGCGTCACAAAAGTGATGCAACTGCGGCGCAAAAGAGGCGCAAGCGGCTTGTAAATCTGCCCCATAGTGCATTTACTACACTGTAGCTGCGTAAAGGGCCAGAAGATGTGTCTCCAGTGTCCATGTGTGCCTGTGCCTGTGTTACAGGCACACATGGTCACTGGAGACACATCTTCTGGCCCTGTTCGCAGCTGCAGTGTAGTAAAAGCACTACACGTTTACCCAATGAGGGAGCACTTACTGGATTAGCCAGCAGAAAGCACTCCAGGGCAAATCGCAAACAAATCCACCATTTCGCAGGAAATTTTGCGAATTTGTGAATTTTTTTGCGATTTCGCGGGGAAATCCGCGAATTCGCGGAACGCGAATTCGCAAATTTCGCCCATGCTTAGTGCAGATGATGGTAGATTTGGATGGGCATTTTGGGACTTCTTCCAGGGCATATTATATAGAAGACATGAAGTCTACCATGGATAAAAGTAGATGAGTGGCTGAAACAAAACCCTCTTCCCAGGTTAGATATCGGTCAACAAGCATACTCAAACAAAAACTCACTACCCTAGAGAAAGAGAAATCTATTGCCCATTTAAAAAGAAGGAAAGCAGCAGGCCCAGATGGCATCCCTAATGAGCTGTACAAGGTCTTAAAGGAACTATTGGTTCCACACCTAAATAATTTAATGATTGGCATCTATGTTCAACACAGTCCTCTTCCAGCTTCATGGAAAGAGGCAGTCAACACTAAATTTAAAACCAGAAAAAGACCCCTTGAAGTGTGAGTCTTATAGCCCAATACCACTGTTGAACAGCGATTATACAATATTCACGCAAATATTAGCCACAAGGTTAAACAGTGTAATAGGCAACATTATTCATGAGAATCAAAAGGGTTTATGGAATATAGGCAACTTAAGATTTAACACATGATTTGATCAGTGCAATTGCCATAGCCACCACAACCGGGTCTCCCCTAACTGTCATAATGATTGACGCCAAAGCTTTCAATCGAGTCAGCTGGCCTTATTTATATCAAGTCATTGAACAAAACAATCTAGGCAGTATGATCAATATATGAGGCACCAACTGCAAGGTTAGTGGTTAATGGGTCCCTTTCATCTAAGATTATGATAGGAAGGGGTACAAAGCAGGTGTGTCCCTTGTCTCTGCTCCTTTTTCATTTGTACATAGACCCCTCACTAGGAGAATAAGGTCAGAAAATGGAATTCGCCTTTTTAGATATCTAGATAGGGTAAAAATGTGGCACTCTATGCTAATGACTTGTGATTTTCTACATGAAACCAGGAGGTATCATTGCTTCTTATCATGAGAATAATGGAAATTTTTGGGAAATTCTCTGCTTACTTAGTAAACAAGGATAAAACGGAAACCATGCCATGGAACAGTTTAGTCGTTCCCTTTGCTGGAAAAGCCACAGATTAGATATCTAGGTGTAAGAATAGTTAATGATCTAGGTAGGATGGCTTTTCTTAATTTTAACACAATCCATTCGGCGTCCAAGAGGCTATTGGAATAATGGGTGTACCTACCTTTGTCGATTCTGGTAATGGAAAACTTGGTAAAGATTATGATGCTCCCAAAATTCACTTTTATTTTTAACACTCTACCACTACATTTTAAGACTGAATGGTTTAGGAAATTGCAAGGTGACGTGAGCAGTTTTGTACGGAAAAATAAAGTGGTGTGAATAGCTTGGAAAAAACTGAGAAAAAAGAAAATACATGGTGGGATAGCATTACCTGACTTCCAATTGCTTCATTGGGCTACCTTCCTAAAAAATACTAGACATCTTTTAATGGACAATACCGAAAGAATTCCCCCTAATTTAAGGGTGTTAAGAAGGAATTTCCCGGATGAAGGAAATGCTTTCTTATTTAAATACGGTCACCCCAAACTCTTTACGAAAATTAAGTTTAAGGTGTTCTTAGCAGCCTGTAAATTATGGATCCAAGTCTGGGAATACCTTATTATAGCTGTAAAACCCCTATTTGGAATTCACTGGGCACTTCCCAATTTCTTTTGGATGTCTTAGTGAGGCCTTTATTAGCGATAGGTCTGACAAAATGGGGGCAGCTTTTCGCTCAAGGCTCATTAACATCATGGGACAAAGTGACAACATGAACAAATTTTCACTATCAAGGTTTAAATACTTTCAACTAACCAGCTGGTCGAACAATCCGCTGCAAATTTACATTTATTTTATTTATTTATTTAGAGAGTTTTATATAGCGCGAATGTGACCCTTGGGTATCAGAGCGCTTCACAGATACATATACATGATGTAGAGATATAATTTGCATAACATTACCATATAGTGAGTGAGGTAGGTAAGTATGGAGCTATATAGTAAACATTTCCCCTTGATAAGAGGTAGGTTAGGTATAAGTCTAAAGTATAGAGCTATATAGTAAACATTTCCCGCTGATAAGAGGTAGGATAGTTATAAGTCTATAAGGAACATATCCTAGCATATGTACAATGGATTCGTAAAGAATAGTCTTGTGTTTGACATTGGGGTTACACCTTTCTATATACTTTCAGACTGCGTCTGCCAGGTTACTCTACTAGTCTACTATATCTGTATGTTGTATTCCTGTACAAAATGATCAACATTGTCTTATATCTGTGTATTCCTCATCCCAGTTCTGGGGAAATAAAGCACCTCAAGCTTGTCCCCATCTAATTAGAAACTTTCTCTTTCTTCCATTCAATGTTCAGACTTGACACATTTAGTACGTGGTGGTGGTGAGGCCCTTTCTTGGCTATGTAAGGAACTTACTCATTAAGAAGATCTTAGTTCCCTTTTGAATGTTGTCGTGTTTGTAATTTTTTTGATATTTGGAGGGAGTGAGTTCCATATTCTGGGGGCTGCCCCTGAGAAAGCTCTGTCGTATGTTTTCTTTTTCCGGAAGATGGGTGGTTTCAGCATCAGCAGATTGGCGCTCCTTACTGGTCTGCCTCCTCCAGACAGCTCAATCTTCTGGGCCAGGTATCTTGGAGTTTTGTAGTGTAGAGCTTTGTGGGTGACACATGCCATTTTGAATTGGATTCTGGCTTCGTATGGCAGCCAGTTTAATGCTTTTAGATGTGGGGAGATATGGTTGAATTTCCTCGATCCGGTAATGAGCCCTGCTGCTGCATAAGGCATGCTTTCAGTGGTGCTGTGGACATTTTTGGTAGGCCTGCTAAGGTTGTACATCCGTATTCAATCCTTGAGATTACTAATGATTGTATTGCCAGTTTGAGATCTGCCGATGAGATGAATGGTTTCACTTTCCTTAAGTAGTTCAAGTGAAAGCGGGCATTTTTTGCCATTGAGTTCAAGGTGAGCTTTCATGTCTAGGTTCTTATCTAATGTGTTTCCTAATGATTTTGCTGAGTCCACTAGCGTAGGGGTGCAATTTAAAGCTGTGATCAATCTGGTCCATTCTTCTGCCTCTGAGTGGTTCTTTGGTGGTGAGATTAATATGAATTCCGTTTTTTGTGCATTGAGCGTCAGGTGATTACTTGTTAGCCATCTTAATGTCATTTTTAAAGTCTCATTCACTAACTTGATGTCTTCCAGGGATTCGACCTTGATGTAAACTCACGTGTCGTCCGCGTGCATGTGATTGGATATGTTTGCGTCTCGGAGGATTTCTGTCAGAGGTTTGACGTACAAGTTAAAAAGTGAAAGAGATAGTCTTGATCCCTGGGGGACTCCGATCAAATTCGGACATGATGTGGATAGTGTCTGGTTGACCCACAATCTTTGTGATCCGTTCTGAAGGAAGGATTCAAACCATTTCAGTACATTTCCCGTCATTCACATCCTGTTGTGAAGTCTGTCTAGGAGTTTTTCATGATTTACAGTGTCGAATGCAGATGACAGGTCAAGAAGGACTAGTAGACATGTCCTATTGCGGTCAAGGGCCTGTATTGCGTCATCGACGATATGTAGGATCACTGTTTCCGTGCTGTGACCTTCTGAATCCCAATTGGCAGTCGTCCAATAGCATGAAATTAGTGATGTGTTGGCTCAGTTGGCTTTGTACACATTTCTCGATTAGTTTGGCCAGTAATGGAATATTGGTAACTGGGCGGAAGTTATTAGGATCTGCTGGGTCCGCTGTTGGTTTCTTGTTGATCGGGACAACTTGGCCTGTTTTTAAGCATTCTGGAAGGATCCCTTGTGATAGGGAGGCGTTTATCATTTTTGTCCATATTGGGATGATGATGTGGTTTATTTTTTGAAGACATTTAGCGGGGAGTGGATCATATAATGGTTATTCGATTTGATATCCGCTAGTGTTTTGGCGATGGTATTCTGATCATATAGCTTGAAGGTATCCCAATGCGCTTTGTTTTTTGCTTCATTGTGGTCAAATGTCGGTGTGGCAGTGATCAGTCTTTGTGGTTGGTTTTGCAGGTGGTCCGCGGCCGTCTTGACCTCTATTTCCAGCTTGCTGGCCTTTCCGGTGAAAAAATTTGAGAATTCTTCACAGCTTAACTGGGTTTTAGTGGTTTCTTGGGCCGATTTTGCTAGTTTGTTGGATTTTTGCTTTAAAATTTCAAATAGTTTCCATGGTCTGTTTTTGGCGTTATCCAATTCTGATCTAATATATTCTTTTTTGGACCTGAGGATCTTTTTGTTGTACTCGTTTCTGATTTTTCGGAGTGATTTCAGTTCTGGTGTTGCAGGGTGTTCTCTCCATTTTCTTTCGGCCATTCTTAGTTTCCTTCTATCATCATTCAATGAACCATTAAACCATGGGTTCTTGTCCTTTGCCGAGACTCTTTCCAGTTTTAGTGGCATGGTGGTGTTAACTATGTTTAATACTGTCGTAGTGTAGAGATCCGTTAGATCATTCATATTCTGCAGGCTGTTAGGTGGCTTTAGATCTTTCTCACAATTTACTACTAATCGCTCAATATTCAGGTCTTTAGTGTCCCGTGTCCACTTTTTGAGTTTGATGGGCTGTGATATCTTATTCCTTTCCAGTGTTGGAATTAGGAAGATTATGGCATGGTGATCCGACCAGTCGCACGGCACAACTGAATGGACCACTATGTTCTTGTTTCTTGATAATATCCAGTCTAGCGTTGCTCTTTTTGAGTGTGTTGCCTGTGTGCAAGCTTGGGAGAGATTTAGCTCAGTCAGGAAGTCTTTAAGAGCGTTAATCTGTTTGTCCTTCCTGTCTTCCCAGTGTAAGTTAAAATCGCCCAGGAATATGTTGTTAGAATGAGTGTTAGAGTTATCCGTGATAATCTCCATTAGCTGGTCTATGAAAGTCTCATTATTTCCTGGAGGATGGTACAGGGCATGTAGTGTGCATCTTTGATTGTCTATTGATTTTATATTAAGACCTAGATATTCACAGGATTCCGGAGGGTCTGATTGAATTTGTTTAATTTCTATGTCTGATTGGTGGATGCAGGCTATCCCACCCCCTATCTTCTTCGGTCTATCTAGTCTCACTATGTTGTATTGCGGGGGCACTAACAGATCCATGCAGGGAGAAGATGATTCCAAGAGCCATGTTTCTGTTAAGATTGCTAGGTCAATTTCCTGGTTAATGATAAGTGCAGCGATGTCTGACGAGTGTTTTACTGCGGATCGACAGTTGAGCAATAGGCATTTCAGAGGTTTTCTTGTATTGATCGGGTCCCTTACAAGCCGGTTGGTGGATAGTTGGACTTGTTGTAAGTTGTTAAGGTTTGGTTTCCTTATCTTATGTTTGGATGTTTTATTAGTGTCAATCGTAACTGTTTTAATTTTCTCCCCCCCCACCGTATTCTGTCCGCTCCTATGTCTGTAGTAACAAAGGGGTTTCTTCTTCTGTTATGTAATTAAGGTTTCTGTCTGGCCGATTGTGCCGATCTGTTAATGGCATGGCCCTCTCATTCCTTTTTCCTAGCGATTTCTGCACAAATTCTTGGATGTGCTCACTTTGGATTGTGTGCCTGCAGTAATTTCCAAGATCTTTACCATTGTTTTCAAAGTATTTTGGATGTCCTGTGCCATATTGTCAATTTGTGTCTGTATTCCTTTGATGTCTCTCCGGGTCTGAAGTGATGTATTAGCAGTGTTCGTCCTCTCAGTTTGGTCTTCATAGTTTGAGTTGACCTGTTTAAGATCTGTTCCTTTTCTCAAATCCCTTTCATTTGTGCCCTTATTTCTGTTGTCCATGCCTCCACTATATAAGAGGCGCACCGCACTAACTGTGTCGTGTGATCTTTCTGTCACCATTGGGTGGCGAGCATTTCGTGTGTTCCTAGCTAGCCTTTGTGTTGTATATGGGGAGTTTACTGTAGGGGTGGCATCTTCCATATCACTTGAGACTGTAATCTTATTGAGTGTCCTATTAATAGGCGAGGTCATCTCCTGTGAGAGCAGCGTTGATTCTTCCCTACCTGTTTGCTGTGAAGCAGTATTCCCCGGTAATATATATAGTTCTCTTCTCTCTATAGCCTCTTCAACCAGTCTGTCTTCACTCTTCGATAAGTTTCCTGGAGTTGTTGCATGGTGTGGCAACGATGTTTCTTCATTCTGTGCGTGTGCCGGCACGGTATTAGCAAGTAGTATCAGTGTTTCTGTGCTCTCTGTGTCCTCTCCGTCCCAGCTGTTTCCTGTCTCAGTTGTGTCTCTTAGTGGCGTTGGGTGTTGAGGATGCTGTGGCTCTCTGGGTAGCATGATGTCTGTGTCATCTTTTGGCGTTCGGTGATGTGGATCTTGCGTTTGTCTAGGCAATGTGTTGCCTGTGGTGTTAGGGTGGATGGAGTCTAGGCTATCTACTTGTGCGTCCGAGAATGTTATTGTTGTTGATCCTTGGGTTCTCTACCCATTCTTTTAAGGTCGGGAATATACTGTCGAATTTCTCTAATTCGTCATTGGCTGCTTGTATAAGCACTATTCCGTTCTTGTATTACGTTATGCAGAGGTCTGCTCTAAGTCTTGGTGATGGTATGATCAGTAGTTTCGTGCCATGTGGTATATTGTTAATAGTTTTTATGTTGAGCTACTCTGTAATGACATTGCGCCATTTAGCCGTTCTTCTGGTGAAAAATATAAAGTCGTTGACGATTATGCCTTTGTTTAGGTTAAATGAGGGGTCAGAGATCAACATGTCCGGGTTTTTCCTCATTAGATTGTGCTTAAACTTTTTGACTGCTGTTTTGGATAGATACAATGGATATTTTATGAAATGTGCGTTTTTGCCTGCCGCTTCGAAATTGTTATCGACCATTTTTGCTAGATAATGTCAGGTGTTATGTATTGAGGTATCTTCCAGCGGTGTTGACTCTTTAAGATGTCAACAACTATCCTCTGCTGTTTTCCGGTTTAAATAAATTCTCCTAAAATTGCTTTCTCTGTGATGTTCTATTACATGCACCTATGAATCTCTGCCTGAATTCCAAATAATCCTTCTCTTTTATGCATTTGTTTTGAGAATGTAACCTTTATTTGATATTTTGGCAACTTTGTGATCTGGCCGCCATTTTAGGGTTAGTCGGCCGGGGTCTTGTTATTCCCAAGCTGTGCTTGCTAGTAGTTATGTTCTGTCGATGATGTCTGCAGCAGCCGCCATTTTTGTGTCAGGCAGGGCAGGTCTTGTTTCTAGTTTGCTTGTATTGCTTCCTACTGAGCCTCCATTATTTGTAATTCCGTTTCTGTCCTAGTAATGGGGGGGTAAATATCCGTTTCTGCCCTAGCAAAGGATGAGATAACGTTTTTGACCTAGCAACTGATAAGCTAGACGTCAGTAGCCGCCCTCGCTTTGCAGTTCGCTGCAAATGCGAACTTTTTGTCCGGGATGGGCCCCATTTTAAGGTCAGGTGGGGTGGATCTTGCCTTTCCCCACCGGCAGATAGAGGGGGGAATAGCGTTGGAGGGGTGAGGATGTTGGTACCTTGTCCTGCGTGATCTCCGCTCTTCAGAGGTCGATGTTCCCGGCACTTCCCTATATTTGCAGTGCCCAGTCTCTGCCCGCAGTCCCCGCGATGCAGCCGACGTTGCATCCGACTTCTCCCGAAGCGGGCCGAGTCAGCGCAGCTCAGGGTGGCATTTATTCTACTGTGGGCGCTGCCGATGGATCCTCTGTGTCCATCACTGGGGCGCTGCCTAGAGATCCAGAGATCCTCCGTGTCCACCACAATTCCAATGTAGTCCCCACTCAGCAGTCCGGCAAGGCGAGGCAGTCGTGTCGTTGGTCCAGGTATGTTATTTTTCTTCTTCTTTTCTTCTTTTCTGTCCAATCTATGTTCCCATTCATATGGCTGGTAGGTCGCAGGTCGCAGGAGGGTTTATTTCAGGGATTTAGACCAAAATTGGTGATCCCTAACCCCGGAGCTCTTGTATAGAGCTCCTACTCGGCAGCTAGAATCAGAGTGGGAGGGCGAACTAAGGAAAAATCTCTTTCGCATAGCGCAGATACTGGATGCTGGTGGAAGCAGAGGATTGCTCTTTAAAGGCCATAGAGAAGATATGGAGGACGGACATACCGGAGTCAGATATACAAAGTTGATGGCAAGTATCAATGACTACACTTTGGCAAACAGTCAGACTTGCATCATTGAGGAGGAACCATGTTTTTACTCTGTACAGAGCGTATTGGTCACCAAAAAAGCAGTCTAAGATGGGTGGAAGAAGGAGAAGACAATACCCAAAGTACATGCTGGAAAACGCGAATGACTTTCACCTACTATGGCAATGTCCAGTAATCCAACTCTTCTGGAATGGGTGGGTGACTTTGTGTCGGGGTGCATGGGGCCCACTATGGAGGTAAACCTTTAACTGGTTATATTTGGGAACACACGAAGGGTTGGGGAAACCACGTATTGACAAAGTCTCAGGCTCGCGTTTTCTATGCAATGATAATATTTGCACAGGGAAATTTGCACAAAACAGGTAGTTCAAATTGCACCATCACTACAGGACTGGCTTTCATATGTTAGATATGTGCACAGGTTACATTACACAAAGCGATCTGTCAAATGGATACAAATGTGATACCTACTACAGGACATATAGGCAGAATTCATTTAGGGGGAAAATATATAATGTAAGCACTGCTATTCGTCCAATGATTAAGACAAATCTCAACTATGAAGGAGGGCGGTGAGATTAAGCAGAATTCCCCCTCATACATAGTCTGAAGGAGGCCCAAAGAATTGTAGAGAACAAGCTATGCCTTCCGATAGAATGCTTTCAACTTAGATCTCGGGCCCGTGTCATATATGAGAACAAAAATAGTAAAAGATGGGTGCAGAAAGAAGAAAGCGAAGTGTAGAAAGAAGCAACAGAAGTGCAGAAGGTGGCATGAGAAGTGCAGAAAGAATCAAGAGAGGTACAGAAAGAGGGAAGAGTGGTGCAGTAAGAGGCAAGAGGGATGTAGAAATAAGCAAGAGATGTGCTGAAATAAGCAAGAGAAGTGCAGAAAGAGGCAAGAGAAGTACAAACAAAAAGGAAGAGAGATGCAGAAAGAAGCAAGAGAAGTACAGAAAGAAGATAGTAAAGATACAGAAAGAGGTGAGAGGTGAAGAAAGAAGAGAGTGAGGTACACAAAGAGGCATGAGAAGTGCAGAAAGAGGCAAGTGAGGTGCAGAAAGAGGCATGAGAAGTACAGAAAGAGGCAATTGAGGTACAGAAAGAAGAAAGTAAGGTACCGAAAGAGGCAAGAGATGTACAGAAAGAGGAGAGTGAGGTGCAAAAAGAGGCAACAGAAGTATAGAAAGAGGCAAGTGAGGTATGGAAAGAGGCCAGAGAGGTAAAGAAAGAGGCAAGATAAGTGCAAAAAGAGGCTAGAGAAGTGTAGAAATAGGCACTTGTGGTACAGAAAGAGGTAAGATAAGTGCAGAAAGAGGTAAGAGAGGTACAGAAAGAAGCAAGAGAGGTGCATAAAGTAGCAACAGAGGTGCTGAATTAGGCAAGAGGGGTGCAAAAAGAGGCAAGAGAAAGGCAGAAAGAAGCAGCAGAAGTAGAGAAAGAGGTAATAGGGATGCAGAATAAGACAAGAGAAATGCAGAAAGAGGCAAGAGAGTTGCAGAAACAGGCAAAATAGGTGCAGAAAAGGGAATGGGTGCAGAAAGAGGCAAGAGAGGTACAGAAAGAGAGAAGAAGGGCAAAGAAAGAGGCAAGAGAGGTGCAAAAAGAAATAAGAGAGGTGCAGAAAGAAGCAACAGAGGTACAAAAAGAGGCAAGAGGGGTGCAGAAAAAGGCAATAGAAGAACAGAAAGAAGCAACAGAGGTGCAGAAGGAGGACAGAGAAGTGCAGAAAGAGGCATGGGAGTTGCAGAAACAGGCAACAGAGGTTCAGCAAGAGGCAAGAGTAGTGCAGAAAGAACTAAAAGAGGTGCAGAAGGAGATTAAGAGGGTGCAGAAAGAGGCAAGAGGGGTACAGAAATTTGCAAGAGAGGTCCAGAAAGAAGCAATAGCAGTGCAGAAAGAACTAACAGAGTTGTAGAAACAGACAGGCGGGGTGCAGAAAGAGGTAAGAGAGGAGCCAGCAACCATGACGGCTGCTCTGAACTGAAGCTCTGGGGTGGACCCCACTATCAAATATCCTGAGTGGCGCTTTGCCGTGTACAAATTTCACTGGACTTACCAATTCTGCAGTTGGAATGCTGGCGGATCACACTAAACTCAAAACCGCCTTTCTGCTATCCGGATCAGCTGAGAGATGAGCCGTGAAGTCCCCGTATGGGAGTGACCCAAGATGGCACCTGAAGATCCACAAAACCACATTTGGAGGCCAGGAGCTGGATGCCTTGATGCGCTGGTCTTTCACTTAAACACCATGTGGCGGTCCACCCTGCCCCTCCAGTAGAGCAGTCCTGTAGGCTGGGGCCTGATGGTAGCTGTTTTGGGGAATTGGCCGGTGGTCACCCCTCCTAACCCACCTGCCTCCAGGACCAAGGCCACTGCTACCTGGCATCCCGCTTCGCATCTCTGGGACTAATGAATCTCTGTCCATTGAAGAAAGTAGCAACAAGAATGCTATGGCGCTGCTGCCCTCACCTGCCTTCCAGATCTAGACCGCTGATTGCCAGACATCCCCCTTTACTTACCCGGGAGACCGGATGGACTCGCGAGTCTCTGTCCATCAACCGAAGCATCAATGAAAATACTGTGACGCTTTGCGTCTCCAGGAGGTTGGATGGACTCACAAGTCTCTTTCCATCAACAAGGGCGTCAACGGAAATGCTGTGATGCAGCTGCCCTGTACTGGTGAGCCTGATCCCCCTATTTTCCTATCCATATTTGTGTGCCCTCCTAACCCTGCAGCTGCTCTCCTAGTCAGGTTTTGCTGCATGATGGCCGCCCGCGCTGACTCTCCGTGATGATGACGACCGGTGAATGTTTTCATCGACCTCCGACCTCCCTCCCGCCAGATCTTGTGGCTGCCTTCCTCATCCAGCCCTTTTCATGGGATTTATTTCTTTTTCTTCAACATTGTTGTTGGATTTCTGTTCTCCGGCACCCCTCCATTTTGTTCTGAAGTTCTTGGGGTCCATGACTTGGATCCTCCATCTTGAGGCTACGCCTGAATCTCATGATCGACTCTTGCCGATGGTCATCACCTTTGCCTTAGCTTGACATTTGCCTTAGCTCAACCCCTTCTAATGAATCCCACACCCCTCACTTCTTGTTTTGGTCACGGTAAGGCAGCAATTGTAGCTCGTTTCGGACCCATGCCTTTTCTTTATTTTTTGACCAAATGCAGTGATTGTATAAGGTACTAGACATTACTCTTTCACTGAACCCTTACCGGTTTATAGACTTGCATACTCTGACTTTTGTTGTATCGTGAAGTCCTTTCCTCCATGACAGATCTGCCAGACCAGATCTGCATTCTAATCCCCTTTACTGTTCCCCCTCTCTCCATGATCCATATAAATTGTTCTCCATTGTTTTTTAAATGTACTAAGTAACTGATGTAATTTTGAAATCACGTTTCTTTTCACTATGCTAATTTTATGCTCCAGTATCTTATGTAACAATGTTACCCACTGTATGCCTTCTTCATGTTAAGTGCTCTGATATCCCCTGGGTCAAGCCAGCACTATATAAACCTTTTTTAATATACTCACCTTGGTGCCGGAGCAACATTGGCTGATGCCCTGTGGAGTTGTCCTATGCAGTTATTGAGGGGTTTGGCTCTGGTTCACCCCTCGGCCGTCACCTACCCAGCCAGACATCGGACATTGTTTTTCTCGTCAGTAATGCCATTAGACCATTTTACAGGGAGTGCCTTTCTCTAACAGCTTGACTCCTTTAAATGGCCCCCATATATGCCCTTATCCAAGGCACTCCTACACCCCTTGTTGGGGAAAGATCCAGCATCTTTGCCCTGGAGTCTCAGAGACCCCTCTGAGAGAGTCCAAAGTGACAAGGGTGACACACATATGGAGCACTGGGATTGACCCCCTTACCACTGGGAACATCTCCTACCCTGCCAAACATCATACACTGTGTTCCCGCTGGGTTTTCTACCCCCTCCACTACCTCTTCCCTCCTTCATTCTTCAGAGTCTGCCCATGACGAAAGCACTCCTCTTCCCTTGTTGGGGAGGGATCCAGCATATATGCCCTGGAGTCTCAGCGACCCCGCTGAGAGAGTCAGCTGTGACAATGGGAATCACATATAACTGAGGACTGAGAATGATCCCTGTCCCATGGGGAGCCGTATCCCATCGAGCCAGACACCAGACACAGTTACTTCCCCATCTCCCTGCTGTGTCCCGTACCCACACCCACCTCTGCTTCCATCCTTCATTATTTGGCTACCTCCCTCATTCCTTTCCTCTCTCCCCTTAATTCCTCTCCACTTCCCTGCTTTGGCTAGCCTTATGCCTATACTCCGCTCAATCTCCCCCTCACCCTTTTTACATTACCCCCCCCTTACCCCTCTACACGCCATTAACCAATGGATGTAACTGTAACTGTTGTACCTTCTGGAACAATGTGTAATTTGTAACCTATGTAACTCTCCTCATGTAAAGCGCTCTGATACCTCTGGGTCTAGACAGCGCTTTATAAAACTCAAGTAAACAAATAAATAAGAAGTGTAGAAAGAAGAAACAGAGGTGGGAAGGCGGCAAGAGAACTGCAGAGAGAGGCAGGAGAGTTGCAGAAAAGGGGAGTAGAGGTGCAGATAACAGATAACAGGGGTGCATAAAGAGGCAGAAGAGGTACAGAAAGAAGCAACGGAAGTGCAGAAAGAAGCAAGAGAGGTACAGCAAGAGGCAAGAAAAGTACAGAATGAAGCAACAAAAGTGGAGAATCAGGCAAGAGGAGTGCAAAAGAGTTGTATAAACAGGCAAAAGAGGTACAGAAAGAAGCAACAGTAGGTGGGGTGAGGCAAGAAGGGCACAGAAAGAGGCAAGACAGGTGCAGAAATGTGCAAGAGAATTCCAGAAAGAGTCAAGAGTGTTGCATAACAGGCAAGAGAGTTGCAGAAAAAAGGAACATGGATGCAGAAAGAGGCAAGATAGGTGCATAACAAGCAAGAGTTGTACAGAAAAAAGCAAGAGAGGGGCAGAAAGAAACAATAGAGGTGCAGAAAGAAGGAACAGAGGCGCAGAAGGAGGCAAGAGACCTGCAGGAAGAGACAAGAAAGTTGCCGAAACAGACTAGTTAGAGAATATGCTGTTTCTGTTTTTCAACATACAGCACAAAAACCAGCGCTTACACCCACTTAGGATTAATTAACTTTTAAACTGATGAAAGGAGTGAAGGTCGCACCCACTGGGGGGTTAAAGACTATAAACACCACAAGGCATAGCGAATGCCTCGCCCACTTGAGCAGGTGTTTAAAGACAAGATCGACATAGCGGCGCTTCATTTCTGCTAAGCTGCCACTGATGAAAGGACTTTGGTATTCCTGAAACGCGTCTGGCACGTCACAGAATTGAAACCTTGGTTTTGTTTGCAGAGGCTGTCGGCAAGTTTGTGACAGAATAAAAACCTTATATTGAAAGCTTCCGGGGGCCTCCTTCATTGTGCTTTTCCTGTTACGTTGGATATATTTATATATATATATATATATATATATATAGCTGAACTAACACTAGCAGGGGAATTGCCATGGTTTTCTATGAGTTGAGTGTTCATGACATGGTCAGTGACATCACTGATGACATCTCAAATCACATCATTGATGACATCATCCAGTGAATGTGGTTTTGTTTGACATTTAAAGATCTATTATATATATATATATAGACCACTCTGTATTGAAGATTGAGTGGATATATAACTGTCTGGATGGAGGATATCGTAGCTGTCTGACTGTTTAAGTGAGTAATTAATGTGTCTCACTAAATATATGGGTTAGTAATCAAACTATGGGAATGTGTGCATCACTGTCTCTGTTGTTGTATAACCTGCTACATCAATTGGTCACTAACTACATGAGTGTCTATATTAGTTATTGATTAGTTGACTGAGTATTTATAAGGGAGACTTAGTGTATTTGTGGTTTGGTGGGGGAGTTGTAACTCTATGCATAGATGTGTGAGTGGTTGATTGTCTAGGCATATGAGCTTAGGAGCGTTTATGGAAAAAGTTGTTTGGGTGTCTGTGTGTGTTTTTTGGCGTGTTGGTAAGTGGATATATGTGTGGATATATGTGTCAGTGGTACATCTCCAGAAAGTAGAAAAATAAAAGGCATTGTATATGAGAGTTGGTGTGTATAAATAAGTACACGTAAGAGTCAGTGATTGTGAGAGTAACTGTATGAATGAGTGTTTAATTGTAATAGTGATTTTTTAACATAGTAACATTGATTTTCTATGTGTATGTATAAATCAGGTGTTGTGTGTATAACTGTGTAGGTGAGTAAATGTAAATGTGATTGATTCTTTTAATGAGTGAGTAGCATCACTGCATAACCAACTAGGATGACTGCTGATATGTCAATGTCTATATAGGTGTATGAGTACATTTGATAGTTTTACCATTGATCAGTGACTGCATGTGTAAGTGATTCTGTGGTTGAATGGACAGTTGTGTGTGTAGACTTAGAAATGAGTGAGTGCATATGTAGTAACTGGTATGTGTGTGTCAATGCTTTCAAACATGGTACTCTGTATTTTACAGTGAGTGATCAAAGGTTATACTAGTGTGTGATGAGGTGTATCAGATTGTCACATGGATGATGCCATCAGTGAACTCATTTGAAATGTCATCAGTGATGTCATCAGTGATGTCACTGACCATGCCATGAATGATGTATTATGTGACATCATCAGCAGTGCATTGCGGGCACGCAAGTTATAGTTAGCACAACTACCTATAACGGAGGAATTTCAACGGTTTTGTATGACTGAAATGTCCAGATATCTATAAGACTCATGAAACCTGTTTTTTTCAGTGAATTTCAAAGGTTTTTTAAATGATATTTCCTAACTATAACGTCTCTGAAACTTATGGTTTTTTCAGTGAATTAAAAAAAATATGTAAATGCTAATTTCTAATTATAACGTCACTGAAACCTATATTTTTTTCAGTGAATTTCAAAGGTTTTTTAAATGCTAATTTTTAAGTGCAATAGTAGTTATACCTATTTTTTGTACTGAATTTCTACAGTTTTTAAACTGTTTATTTATAACTATTTTATTTATTAAACATGATATATTTTTCAGAAATTTGCAAAAAAATAAAATACATGTAAAACTGAAATATTTTTAAATATTTTTTTTGTATTTTAATATATTTATATCATTTTATTTTTTCAATTTTTTTCGGGAGTTGCACACCCAAAGCGTACCTACAGCAGTGGGTCTGCGTATTCTAGCTGCCATTTTGGAAAAGTCATGAAGGATCCGAGTACGGTGAGCGACGAGTGCATGTTTATTTTCAGTTACGTCATATACGTACAATGTAACGTGGTGTGCGCAACCGGTATGCGAAAGGTCCGCAACTCCAGTTACCATGCATTTGCGACACATGCGTATTATGGTACACAACGCTTGCGCGGTGGCGGGCCATACATGACGTCATATACATGCTGGGGCGTGTTTGGGCGCGCTGGGTGCGCGACTCTTGTGACATTTTTTATATTCTAAAATGATATGTATGTGTCTTTAATGTACATATTAGGGCAAAGGATTATCTAAGGTATTCATAAAAATAATATATTTCTACTTGTAATAAATATATTATTTTTAAATATATTTTTGCGAAGTCACATCGGGTGCACATTTCGTAAACGCACGGTGCGCAGATCCTATGTGACCTCAAAAAAAAGATTTTATTGGGTCATAATATTTCCCACTGTAACTATTGACGGACCCCACCCATTTGAATTATTATGTTTGGAGCAGTTGTTGAGAGACATCTCTTCATCTTCCAGAGCTGGTTTTGGATTTATTTTTTTGGGTGTTTTAAAAAAATTGCATTGGAGAAATGGCATCTGGTTCGCAAGCTCCTCAATATTCTTCAGATGAAGATATCTTGGAGGAAGATCCACCAAAGCAGAGGCCTGAATCAGTGGTATGGACATTTTTCACCTTTCCTGCCGGAGAAAAAATGGTACACCCAAGAAAAGTCACATGCCTGCTGTGTGACATGGTCCTGTCACGAGGCAGTGAAAAGAAATACTCCTGTGGATCAGCGAGTATGTATAAACATCTGCGGACCATTCACCCTAACAATCTGGCACGAGAAGAAATGAGGCGTGAAGCAAAAAATGCACCAGCAGGCATTGCTAGCACCTCCAGAGCGACCACTTCAGCACCACCAGTATACATTCACCCAGAATTTGCTTTTCTGCAGCAGCACTGCACTAAGTGCAAAACCATCATCTGTTATGGTGAACAGTCAGTGGACGCTATTTGTGCAGCTCAACGGAACCACAAATGCATTTTTTTCTTCATTTTTTTGTTTTTGGAATGATGTTGAATTTCAAAAGCTAACTGTTTACTTAGTTCCTTTGTTCAATTTTTAAAAAACACCCAAAAAAGTAAAAAATTGTTAAAAAACTAAAAAAAATTAGAAAACAAAAAACAGAAGAAAAAAAAGTTCAGAACTACCTTATCTGGTTAAAAAAAGAGCTATAATTGCATGGTAATGTCTGAAAGTTTGGTTGAATGTATGCGTAGAGCATGATTGACTGAAGGAATGCATTAGTACTGTATGGTGAATTTATAGGGGCAGATCTCTGAGGAAGTGCTGCAGCGTGATACTGCAAGTCCTTTAGCTGCACTGTGCTGCAGCACTTCTGAAGCTCAGGGATGTAACATATTTACATGAATATGTCGCAATTCTGTGCTCCTTCTGCACTAGCACACAAACTGCAGCCATGCAGTGACACAGGCACCCTTGCACCATGGTGCAAGGATATCTGTGTTGTGGGGAGATTGTTTTTGTGCAGGAAGGGACTACTTCCAGCACAAAAACAATCACTAAAGGCATTTTCCTCCTTCAATGTGTGCTGTGGAATGCAGCATGCATTGAAAGAGGAAAAAACCAATGAGAAATTAAAACATTTCTCCTTGTTGTGATCGCTACACCACATCTAGGCTGGTGCACCATATACACATATCTACAGATTAGCGCTTTCTCGTAAGTCTTGAGATGTGTTATGCCATGGGTGTTGTTTGGGAACAGACATAGCAACGCCCATGGAACGCCCCTTCAATGCTGGGAGGTGGGCAATAGCACAGCTGCAATTTGATCAAAAATGCTATGTATTCTGTATTGTTTATGGTCCCAACATAGATAAACCTAAATTATATGAGCAATTGAATATTGAACTACTTGAGTGGGAAGGTGAACTGTTGATAATGGGGGACTTCAATTGTGTCATGAATTACAAGATTGATTCTACAAGTAAAGGAAATAGAATTAGGATGGGCAAAGTCAGGGCTGCCCTAATAGAATTGGGAAGGATTCATAATCTGAAAGAGGCTTGGCGTACCAAACACCCTACTATAGCTGGTTTTACATACTACTCGGCGCCACACAAAGCCTGCTCTAGAATTGATATGGTATGGGCAACAGACAATATTCTGGAAAACTGTGATATAGAACTTTGCCCTAAAGTCACTTCTGACCATAATCCGATACTGTTTGAATTCAAAACTTTGGATAGTAAACAAGTCCCTCGGTAGTTTACATTCCCTAGATATTTATTAACAGATTCTGAATTTATTCTTGGTATTAAAAGGCACATAAAGGAATTCATAATATTGAATATTAATTCAACAACTGTTAATTTTGTATGGGACGCATTTAAATGCAGCATTAGAGGCTATGTACAACAATATATTTTAAGGGATAACGCTGAAAAACGTGGTGTAGAAAAATTGACTACATCTAATATTTTATTTGTTGAACAACAATTGTCTGATGCTATAATACAGGGCAAAACTAATATTGAAGATTTAGGATTAGGATTAGTGTCTTTGAAGGCGGCACTAAAGAAAACCCTCAGGGAAAAATACAGCTCAAAAATACACAAATATAAGTTGGCACAGTACGAAGGGGGAGATAGAATTGGCAACATTTTGGCTTACAAGGTAGCTGATTTAAAAGCCAAAACTACTATAAAAGTAATAAAAGGGTTAGACTCTAAGGAATACAGAAAATCGGAGCAGATTCTAGATCAATTCTCTAAATATTACTGCCACCTATATACTCCAGAAAACTCACATAATTCACAAGAAATTAGACTTTATTTAGAAAAGTACCTACCCAGGAGATTAGATGTGGAAGCAATCAGACAACTTGGCTCCAAGATTACAATCAAGGAAATTGAGATAGCTATACAAGCATTGCCCTCGGGTAAGGCTGCAGGAGAAGATTGTTTGCCTATAGAGATTTATAGGATTTGTGAAAAGGAATTGCTTCCTCTCTTCCAGCTGGTGATAGACTCTATGGGGCAAACAGAAAGTGCTCCTATATCATGGCGTACTGCAAAAATAGTTTTCTTTTTAAAAAAGAACAAACCGCCGGAGGAACAGGGGTCATATAGGCCAATCTCATTAATCAATACTGATGCGAAAGTGTTTGCCAAAGTCTTGGCAAATCGCCTCGCTCCTATTATGCCAGATTTGGTCAATTGCCAGCAACATGGGTTTGTGGTGGGGAGAGACACCACTACCCATATCAATACTGCTGTTACTGCCTTCGACGTGGCTGCAGCCACTCTCACCCCACTTGGAATGGTTATGTTAGATGCTGAGAAAGCATTCAACCGAGTGGGGTGGGAGTATCTATGGGCAATGCTGAATGCATTTGGTATACAGGGGCAAAATCTCGGATGGGTCCGATCTTTATATGAATCACCAACGGCAATAGTTAGCTATGTAGGAGCCAACTCGGCTAATTTTTCAATCAAAAGGGGGACTAGGCAGGGGAGCCATTCTTAAATGCATTAACAGCTCAAGATAATATAATCCCAATAGAGCATGGAGGCAAGAGTTTGAAAATTACAGCTTTTGCTGATGATATAGCTATATATACTACCGACTTAGTCCTGGCCATTCCTAAGATAATTGAGGAAGCTAGCAAATTTGGGGCCATATCGGGGTACAAGTTAAATGTGAGTAAAACTCAAGTAATTGCCAACTATAAACCTACACCACTGATATTAGGGCTTTGTCCAAATGCTATTTATCTAGGAGTTAAGCTTGCCGCCGATATAGAGAAAATCATAGCACTGAATTACGACCCTCTACTTAATTAGATAACTACCACTCTTAAAAATTGGCATAAAGATACCACTTAGCTTGGTAGGACGTATACATTTAATTAAAATGAAGATTATACCGAAGCTATTGTATCTATTTAGATCTATCCCTATGCAATTGAACAATTTATATATTAAGAGAATAGAGAGCATATGTAGTAGCTATATTTGGGGTTATAAAAAAGCCTGTAGATCAATGGCCACATTGAAACTCTCAATAAAAAAGGGAGGATTACATTTCCCGGATCTCAAAATCTATTTTTTTGCCACTTTTGTCCAACGTATACGTAGTCTTTTGTTAAAGGAAAGTTCCCTATTCTATCACCAATTTATGTTGGGATCAGATAGCAACCAGTTTTTGTTTCGTGTGCATGACCCCAATTACTACAAGAGGGTCAAGTTTAAGACCCCGAGAGATATTAAAAGAATTTGGGATCCCATTTTTTAATGCTGAGCTACAAATCTGGGGGAATCCAGGGATGCCAGGCATATTTTCTGATGGCGCTTGCGCACAATGGATAGGTCATGGCATAAATACTTTAGGCGATCTAGATGGGCCAGATGGTGTTTTGGCTTTAGTACACTAAAAATACTGTATAAAATTAGTGATGTTATGTATTTTAAATACATACAGATACAAGATTTCTTGGTTAACAAAATGAAAATTGAGAGAGTAGAACACTCAGATACTTTACAATGTATTTATTCAAGCTATACTAAATCACTTATTAGTAAGAGCTACGCTTGTGTTATTAGTGGCCGGGTAGGGGATTGCGCGAAAATGGTGGACAAATGGACCAGCAGATTAGGAGTCAATATCAGTTCTAATCAGATTGCAGGATCGCTCAAACAAATAAATCAAGTGGTCCAATCTTCAAATTTGAGGCTACAATTTTATAGAACGGTTACTCAAATTTACTATACGCCTCAAAGAATTGCTAGTTGGACCTCTGGAAATATTTCTAGTGAGCGTACTAAATGGCCAAAATGCAATATGGAAGCTGCTGGTATAGAACATATGCTTCTAATCAGATTGCAGGATCGCTCAAACAAATAAATCAAGTGGTCCAATCTTCAAATTTGAGGCTACAATTTTATAGAACGGTTACTCAAATTTACTATACGCCTCAAAGAATTGCTAGTTGGACCTCTGGAAATATTTCTAGTGAGCGTACTAAATGGCCAAAATGCAATATGGAAGCTGCTGGTATAGAACATATGCTTTATCAGTGTCCAAAACTTATAACATTCTGGAAAGGAATAATAGGGGCTCTTAATAGTAGGCAAATAACAGTACCAGCTCTTTCGGCACATTTGATATTATTAGATATACAAGATACTAATAGCAACTATAAAGACCTGATATCCATTGTCTTTGCTTGAGCTAAGTTGGTCATCGCGCGGACTTGGATCTCTAAGGAACCTCCTAGTGTCATGGAATGGTGGAACCTTATCCATGAGAAACATACAATGGAGTTATCACTGGCTAAACTTGGGGGCCCTAAGGCATTGAAAGGGAGGGAAAAAATGTGGGGAACATTCATTAGATAAACATGTAATTGCTTTGAGAGACCAGCACATTAGCACTACTGCTATGATTTAGATACTTGTGAATATTTGTACTGTAACCCTCTGCTTTAATTTTAATGATTATTTTATGTTTAGAAACTTATGCAATGATGTATGTATAACAAAACATGATTTCTTTTTTTTGTTTTTTGTTTCTCTTTTTCTTGCAATAAATAAAAATTATCAAAAAAAAAAGGACCGCCCCTTCAATGCAATGTGCTGCGTATGAATGGGTCGTATTTTCAAGGAGAGGCATAGCCACGCAGGGTGGCTTTTCCTCTCCTTGTAAATATGGAGGAGTCCCCAGCGTCATCACTACGTTACAAAAAGTGACATTCTGGTGGCTCAGGGGGCTTGTAAATCTGCTCCATAAGTGCTTAGGTATTAGAAGAGTTATACAATAAGAACATAGTACTGGATGGCTGATTGACAAACTGCATGAGACTGACAGGAGGTATCCTAGGCTGCATGAGTACTACTTCAGTATTTAGTGAAGTGTACCAATAGTATGCATCTGCTTAGAGGTTTGTAGGGATTGTGCACAGAATAGTGTACGTGTACTTTTGTTGGTACCTAGGTCATTCCATAAGAACATCACTAGTAACTAGAATGATGCCAGTGCTGCAAACAGAGTGCTAAGGTAATTTATAGGTACTTAGGTATCGTCTCAATGCCCGCCTGAGTCATTCTGCAAGTGTATAGACAGTGAATAGGTTCCTAGAGTGCTAGTGGTTGACAGCTGGATAAGTTTATAAGCACTTATGTTTCAGCAGACTGATTAGATAAGGACATACTTCTGTCAGGATGATTGTAGGAGTGGACAGAGACTCACACTGAGATTCCAGACAAGCATGACTATTACCTGGACTTTTGCAGGACTGACTCAGTAGTCTGCAATGGGTTAAGGGGCAGGATATGTTGTGCACATTTGACTGTACCACTGCTTGTCTCAATGCCTGAGTCATTCTGCATAGACAGTGACTGGGTTCCTAGAGCCAGAGAACCGGGTCAGCAGAGCTGCTCTACAGCCAGAGAAACCAGGTCAGCAGAACTGCTTTAGAGGGAGAGAACCAGGTCAGCTGAGCTGCTTTAGAGCCAGAGAACCAGTCAGCAGAGCTGCTCTAGAGCCAGAGAACCCGGCCAGCAGAGCTGCTTTAGAGGGAGAGAACCCGGTCAGCAGAGCTGTTCTAGAGCCTAATAACCAGGTCAGCAGAGCTGCTCTAGAGCCAGAGAACCAGGTCAGCAGAGCTTCTATAGAGCCATAGAAATCAGGTCAGTAGAGCTGCTTTAGATCGAGAGAACCAGGTCAGCAGAGCTGCTGTCGAGCCAGGGAAACCAGGTCAGTAGAGCTGCTTTAGAGGGAGAGAATCAGGTGAGCAGAGCTGCTCTAGAGGGAGAGAACCAGGTCAGTAGAGCTGCTGTAGAGCCAGAGAACCATGTCAGCAGAAGTGCTTTAGAGCCATAGAACCGGGTCAGCAGAGCTGTTTTAGAATCAGAGAATGAGGTCAGCAGAACTGCTCTAGAGCCAGAGAACCAGGTCAGCAGACTATCTGTAGAGCCAGAGAACCAGGTTAGCAGAGCTGCTTTAGAGCCAGAGAACCAGGTCAGCAGAGCTGACATGGACTGACTGACACTGACTGACTGACAGTGACTGACACTGACCTACACTGATTGACTGACAGTGACTGACTGACACTGGATGACACTGACTGACTGACACTGACTGTCTACTCTCTATTACTCTACTACTCACTCTCCATTACTCTCTACTACTCTCTCTCCAATACTCACTCTCTACTGTTCTACTACTCTCTACCACTCTACTACTCTCTACTACTCACTCTCTACTTCTCTACCACTCTCTACTAATCACGGTCTACTACTACTCTCTACCACTCTCTACTACTCTCTCTCTACTACTCACTGGCTACTACTCTTGAATACTCACTCTCTACTACTCTCTATTGCTCACTATCTACTACTCATTTTCTACTACTCTCAAATACTTACTCTACTACTCTCGACCACTCATTCTCTACTACTCTACTACTCACTCTCTACTATCCTCTCTCTACTACACACTCTCTACTATTCACTCTACTACTCTCTACTACTCACTCTCCACTACTCTCTCTTTACTATTTACTCTCTACTATTCACTCTCTACTACTCACTCTCTACTTCACTCTATTACTCACTCTCTACTACTCTCTCTCTATCACTCACTCTCTAATACTCTACTACTCACGCTATACTATGCTCTAAAACTCTCTCTCCACTGCTCACTCTCTACTCCTCACTCTCTACTACTTGCTCTCTACTACTTGCTCTCTTCTACTCTCTACTACTCACTCTACTACTCACTCTCTACTACTCTCTACTACTCACTCTCTACTACTCTACTACTATTTACTACTCTCTCTCTAATACTCATGCACTACTACTCACTCTCTACTAGTTACTCTTTACTACTCTCTACTACCCACTCTCTACTACTCTCTCTCTACTACTCTCTCTACTAATCTCTACTACTCACTCTATTACTGTCTACTAAACTCTGCTACTCATTCTACTACTCACTACTACTCACTCTCTGCTACTCACTCTCTACAACTCTCTACTAATCACTCTCTACTACTCTCTTCTACTCACTCTACTACTCACTCTCTACTACTCTCTACTATTCACTCTCTACTCACTCTTATCTACTCACTCTCTACTTCTCTCTATTACTCACTCTCTACTACTCTCTCTCTACTACTCACTCTCTAATACTCTACTACGCTCGCTCTACTATGCTCTAAAACTCTCTCTTCACAGCTCACTCTCTACTACTCACTCTCTACTACTCTCTCTCTACTACTCGCTCTCCACTACTCACTCTCTACTACTCACTCTCTTCTCTCTCCTACTCAATTTACTACTCACTCTCTACTACTCTCGCTACTACTCACTCTCTACTACCTACTCTCTACTACACACTCTCTACTACTTGCTTTCTACGACTTGCTCTCTTCTACTCTCTACTACTCACTCTCTACTACTCTCTACTACTCACTCTCTACTACTCTACTACTATCTACTACTCTCTCTCTAATACTCATGCACTACTACTCACTCTCTACTACTCTCTACTACTTACTCTCTAATACTCACTCTCTACTACACTCTCTCTACTACTCTCTCTCTACTACTCACTCTCTACTACTCTTTACTACGCACTCTCTACTACTCTCTCTCTCTACTACTCTCTACTACTCACTCTCTACTTCTCACTCTACTACTCACTCTCTACTTCTCTCTCCACTAATCCCTACTACTCACTCTACTACTGTTTACTAAACTCTGCTACTCACTCTCTGCTACTCACTCTCTACAACTCTCTACTAATCACTCTCTACTACTCTCTTCTACACACTCTACTACTCTACTACTTTCTACTACTCACTCTCTACTCACTCTCTACTACTCACTCTCTACTTCTCTCTATTACTCACTCTCTACTACTCACTCTCTACTACTCTCTCTCTCTACTACTCACTCTCTACTACTCTCTCTCTCTTCTACTCACTCTCTAATACTCTACTACACACGCTCTACTACGCTCTAAAACTCTCTCTCCACTGCTCACTCTCTACTACTCACTCTCTACTACTCACTCTCAACTACTCACTCTTTACTACTCACTCTCTTCTTCTCTCTCCTACTCAATGTACTACTCACTCTCTACTACTCTCGCTACTACTCACTCTCTACTACCTACTCTCTACTACACACTCTCTACTACTTGCTCTCTTCTACTCTCTACTACTCACTCTACTACTCACTCTCTACTACTCTCTCATAAAAGCAGCAGTAAATATACATACAGTAATTCATAATAAATATGTCCTAATTTTAAAACGTTGAAAAGAGATTAAATTAGTGCATTATCGAACCATAGCATTTACATACTACAATTAGCGACCATCAAAATTCTTTTCCTCAGGATACACTTTAAGAAGCCAATCATAACCATAATGCATTTGTCATTCTCCAATTGCTGTAAGTTTAGATAGGCTGGTCTACATTGCC
Organism: Lissotriton vulgaris; assembly: GCF_964263255.1. Lineage (NCBI taxonomy): Eukaryota > Metazoa > Chordata > Amphibia > Caudata > Salamandridae > Lissotriton > Lissotriton vulgaris. The sequence continues at coordinate 1,714,361,306 of NC_141689.1, read as the reverse complement.
GCCAGGAGCCATTTTTCAAGTATTGCCTAATCCATGTCTTGCGTTCCTTCTTGTAGTATTTACAGAATAAAATAACATGGAACGTAGATTGTTAAGATAAATTGTTGCAAGGGCATTTTCCCAGGCTCCTGGACCAATTGTTTTTAGTAGGAAAAGTTACCAGGTAATGAAATAAATCAAACCTGAATCTAGTTAAAATAAACTGTTCAAAACCCACAATACATAGTGCTAGGTATGGTTGAATAGAGTAACGCGCCAGAGACAGCTGGTGTTTACTGACAGTGTGTTTGGTAAGTTCAACCGAGCACCTTAACATTTCATAATGGTTCATGCACAGACCTTTAAGTTCTTTCCTACTCAGACCACCTAATAATTCAGGATTATTATATAGTTCTGGCCTATTTAGATCAATAAATGTCTTCCTGACATACTCAAGCCATGAAATCTGTTTGGCGTTGTCCCGTACCATTACATCCTTTAGGATTTCTCTACTAAGGGTCAAAATGCGTCTTCAGTCCAGACTCTCTGCCAGAGTAAGATTGGTTGTACTTTTATTAGGTCAGAAATAAAATCCATTCCTAACTCAGAATGACAATTAAAAACTGCAGTACCCTGGGGAAGTGCTAACAAATATCTTAATAAAAGATTTTCCGCTATCTGGATGGGTGAAGTATTTTGGAAGCCCCAAATTCCTGCCCCGTAAAGAGCTATGCTTCTGCATTTTGCTTTGTATATATGTAAAAGAATTTCCCTAGTTTGGTGGAAAAGTTCATGAGTGCAGCAATGGAACGTTTAAACAGAAGAGTTCTGTTTTTGACAGTCGCACACCAAGAGCCAGAGCCATCGATTAGCACCCCCAAGTATGAGAAGCTTTCAGTGTGTTCTAATGAGAGGCGTCAATTTTTAGACCCTTACATTTTTTCCTGGCTTTCCCGCACATCATCACAAATGATTTTTTTGCATTTATTTTTAGTCCCTTTGCCTCCATGAACTCTACATACTTTCCTTAAGCCTTTTTGGCGCCTATCTTGGTTCTGGCCATTATTACGGCATCTGACTACTCTCAACTACTCACTCTCTATTCTCTATTACTCACTCTCTACTTTCTACCTCTCTACCTCTCTATACCTCTCTCTTTACTACTCTCTACCTCTCTACCTCTACACCTTTACCTCTACACCTCTAGCCTCTCTACCTCTCTCAACACGCACACATATGCACATATATATATGCATATATATGCATTTATATAAATGAATGTGCATATATATATATATATATATATATATATAATTATACATACATATATAAACATATATAAAATCTGCATATCTATATAAATACAAATATAAATGCATACATATACATATACATATTCATATATGCATACATATGCATGTTATGCACATGAAACTTTGAAAAACAATAATAAAAGCAAAGTTAAAAAGCCACTTAATTACAAACAGAATTGCTTTAACTTAAAAGAGGGCGCAACCTATTGCATTTTCAATGCTTCTTTACTTTGGTTCCATCAACAGGGCATTCAGACGTGTCACACATTTACCATAAATTCTGAATGTTAGCACTCTAGTTACTCATTAGATCACTGTAGTAAAGCTACTGCTCACCAGGGAAGTCTGCTGGTCTCATTCAAAGTGCATGTTTCAGTCAGCATGTTAAAAAATTTAATGACATAGAAGAGGATTTGAGTAGTCAAAATGTGCCCTCATTTTTCTTTCCACAGCACTAATCATAATTTCTATGGCAAAATGAAGCCCCTTATTTGGTTCCTTTGTAAATTAAATATTTTAAGTGTTACCCCTTTATTCCAATCAAAATGACTTCAGGTGTTCCATACTGTTTTCATAAGTAGGACTGTTAGCACTCTAGTTGTTCTTTAGAACACTCTGGGACATTCTGTCATTGGGCTATACCTGGGCTACATCTGGATGATATTTGTGCTACATTTGGGCTCTTTTGTCCATGGTGGCCATCTTGGGAGACTTATTTGTTATAATGTTTCCTAATTTCTTCATTTACTACAATTCTTCTCAGTAGGAAATACATTGTGTTTTACTTTGGGTCCATCAAGAAGGCATCCAGATGTGTCACACATTTGCCATACATTCTCAATGTTAGCACTCTAGTTGCTCATTAGATCACTGTAGTAAAGCTACTGCTCAACAAGGAAGTCTGCTGCTGGTATTGAAAGTACATGTTTCAGTCTGCATGTCAGAATTTGTTTTAATGAAATAGAAGAGGATTTGAGAAGTCACTCAAAAAGGTGCCCTCATTTTTCTTTCTGCAGCGCTAATCATACTTTCTATGGTAACATGAACCCCCTCATTTTGTTTCTTTTTAAATTAAATGTTTTAAGAGTTACCACCTTATTCCAACCAAGATGGCTTCAGGTGTGCTATACATTTGTCATAAGTAAGGCTGCTAGCACTCTAGTTGTTCTTTAAAACACTCTAGGAAGCTGCAGTATAACACAAAGGAATCAACAGACAGTCTCTGCCCTTGTTGGATGTACATGTTTTACTGAGAATGTCAGACTTCATTCTCACATGACTGAGAAGGATAATGTGAATTTACAGAAAATATGCTCTCAGTTTAGCTCATATATCACCTTCAAACCTCTGTGGGAAAAGCATGAGAAAATAGATTTCCCTCAAACAAGATTCATGACATCCCAGCAGAAGGCTTTTTCACATCGTAAAATCTCCTTAGAACACACCACAATTCCTAAAATGAGTATGTACCATCAACAAATGATTCATAATGTAACTAAAGTCCTAAAACCTTCTATTAACTGCAATGCTTTTTAATGAGGTGCTATCATGTATATTGGCCCAAAGATGGCTGCCAACACTTCTTGGTTGAAGTGCTGACATCCAATCAGATCTCTTGATGAGATGTGTTAATAGGCTCCAACCAGATATATATGTATTTTTTTCCTTTGATATCTAAAGAACTACTGAACAGATTTACACCATTCAACCAAAAGGCACGAGTGTGAACTAAGGACTACCTCTTTGCCAAATTTGGTGTAATTCTGTTCGGCAGTTCGGGCTGTAGCTGCAATTAAAGGTTCCTATGGAAAATTGCATGTGGAAAACACATTTTGGGACCCCCTTTTTTCTCTAGCCCCAGCTTGACGAATCACCCCGAGACTTTCAGGATAAGAGTGGACCGGATCTGGCAATACGTCTTGAAAATTTCGTGAAGATTTGTCGACTGGTGCCAAAGTTATTCCAAATAAAATGTTGCGGATTTCCTATGGAAAATAGGTCCTAACTATAACTACCTACTGGCGGCTGCCAGTAGGTAATATAAAAATATATAAATATATATTTATTTGTGGGGAAGCTGGGATTTTCATTAAGATTTTCCTACTCATCTTTAGAATCCCAAACCAGGTCGACTGGAGCTTTTTCCCAGTTCTAGAAGAATAAAGGGAAGATTTACAATAGCTTTGAACAACTTCACCATCAAATCCAGATTAAACTCAAAGGACCACTGACTACGTACTGAAGTTTCAAAGGTTTATTACAAAGCCAAAAATAATTGGGCATACAAACATCTCAGCAAGAGGTTCAGGAAATAAACTGGCATTAATACAATCATAATTCTACGCAAGATTCTCAGACGACTCAGAATAAAAAGCAGTCAATTCGAGTAACATTAGGCAACCAAGAACAGTCCCAGCTTGAAGTTTGGACTGCATTTACAAAAGGAAAAAGAATGTGATTAGTCTGTCCCTACACTATTCTAAGGTGACATCCCTACATAACATTCCCATCAGACAAGACTAAAGGTGTCAGCGGTGAAGACTTCCAAAGAAGTATACTAACTTTTTCCAGGCAAATAATCTAACTGACGAGCTCGTTCTAAGATGCTCCTTCTTACACCCCACTCTTCCCTAAGTTTCCCAAGACTCTCTCTCTTCAGCTTTGTACATCCTGCTCTGTCCATTCCCTGACTAAGATCTGCTCCCCACACTCGGGAGCTGTCCCTAATACAAATTCCCCAAAACAGTCGACACGCTCAGAGGTACACCCCTCTGGCAGGTGAAGTTCTTTGTGATTTTTCCAGTATGGCACCTTTCCATCCAGCGTCAGTTGGTGTGTCCTTGGGTCCCAGGACCTTCCTCTCTAAATGTTGCACTCCCAAATTCTTAGTCAGCTTTTCTCCATTCGCGCCTACTATCCTAACCCCTAAACAATGGACACTTCTACCTAACAAACCTTGTGGCCTTGCACCTGTAAGATGATATACATGGGAACATCTCTACAAGCATTTTACAATTCAACATTTTGCTGAAGACAGCTTCTTTCCCAAGGAGAAAAAATCATTCCTTCTCAACTAAAGCTAACAGAAGAAAAACACAATTAGGCCCCTTCTAGCTTCAACATGTCCCAGGCCTTTGCACGGTTATATACATTTCTAATACAACATGACATTACATTTTACCACTATGGAATATTAATCCTGCTTTCAATGTAAACGCTACCTTTCATATTAGAAGCCTATATTAATTCATTCCTTACTAAGCTCGTATACATTTCAAAACATTTCATTAGTAATACGGCAAATCACACATCATTATACTTCTACATTAGGTAACACAACATTTCGATTAGAACACTACATTAGTCTTTAATTTATAACCACATCACTACATATTGTGCTGATTTTCAGCCTAACATTGTAAGTCTAAACTATATTAGTAGACCCTCTAAATATATGGGTGCTGGCTACTTGGGATTATGGTGCACCCCTACAAATTACAAAATTACAGGGCACTCTCTCATATATCCTAGGATTTGTGTATACAGCAGTAGGATAGTCAAGGTGTTAAATATGGCTCTGAATCAGTACACATATTGTAGACCCTGAAAACACTGTCTACAGTAAAGTTTGGAGGCTTAAATGTGTACCAACTGATATCGCCTCATTTTCAAAAACTGGGGGGAAAGACTTGAAATAATTCTACTGGAATTCACTGAAAATAAAACACCATGCACATATAAAGAAGCAATTGTAGGTCAGCAGTGTGAGCCATATGGGCTGCACCAGTAAATATGTCCTCAAAATCTGATGTTGCAAAAATTGCTCAAACTTGACTTGACCCCACTACTAAGAAGTTACATTTATGAAAAAAATACTTCCTCTTCCAATAACAATAATAATATCAAGGAATATTTTTGGGGGAGAAATTCCAATGTCAAGTACGATTATAATCTTGTAATTCATATCCTTCAAGAAGCATATGAAGATGAGTCTTGGAAGTACCTTCAAAGAACTAAAAGAGAGATTCCTACTACAAAACGGGAAGTCCTTAGAATAGTAGAAGACCAAAGAGGAACCCGACAATGCACAGCCAATCTGGCATGACTTCACATACAAATAACCTTTGAACATCTAGGGCAAATATAATTCAATCGGATCAAGAACTAATCTATGTTATGAAAACATCAGGACATTTAGGGTAAAGTTTGTTCAATCCAGTCAGAAACTAATCAAAATTATTTATAACTCCAGGACATAAAATACCTTTAATAAAATTCAAAGAGAGATTCCTACTAGCAAACAGGCAGTCCTTTGAAAAGTAGAAGACCAGAAAGGAACCTGACAACGAGCTGCCAATCAGGTACAAGTTCACATACAGGTAACGTCAGAACATCTATAACTAAGTCAAATCGGTCAGAAATTATTACATGTTGGAATAACATCAGGATATATATTACTTTCATAAAAATGAAACAAGAGAAATTAGAAAACAGCCAGTACTTCGTAAAGTAGAACTGAAAAGGACCAATCAGAGCATGAGACCAAACAAAATCAACATCAGAAAGTGCTGACAGCCTACGTGCGCCAAATAGGGGGCACCATAGGCTTCTAAGGAGAAGTATAAGCAGTGGTATTTAGAATTCATCAGCCACACCAAAAAAAACAGCAGATCATCGAAATGCAATATCTTACTGGCTATCCTAAAGACTATGGTCACAGATTACTGTCATCAAAGCTGGAGTAGCTTTACTTAAATTCATCCTGGCCCATATAGATAAATCGCCAGGTAAGTCTCAAATAAAAGGAGCCCCGACATAACAGTCAAGAATCCACATTACGTCTTTATCAGAATTGGTCACTGTACTTTGCCCTGGTAAAAATCTAGTCAACAACTAAAGCAAATAAAAAGTCTCCTATAGGAAAAAATGCACCTCATTTTCCAAGTTGAGGCCTATGAACATTATTCTAAGTCTACTAATCCATTTAGCTTCATTCTGTCGTAGCCTCAATTCTTTGTTTCTGCCCCTGGGATCTGTTTCTATCCTTTGGATTCCATGGAACCCAAAATCCATCTTATTTGGGTGGTTTGCAAGCTTGTATTGCACCAGAGGAGACTTGTCACCTTTATTTTTTACTGCTCTACTAAGTTCTTGTATTCTTAATTTAAATGCTCTGATAGTACTACCAATGTTAACTTTGCCACAATTACAGATTATGGCATATATTACATATGTATTATCTATATATATATGAAAACAAATGTATGTCTGTCTGTTTGTGCTTTATGCATTACTACACCATTCACCGATCGGCATGAAACTTTGGGAAGTTGTTGAGTACACTCCTGTGAAGGTTTCTGGCAAAATAAAACAACAAAAACCCCAAAACATTTGATCAAAGTTGTTGAGTACACTCCCGCGAAGGTTTCTGGCAACAAATTTTTTTTAAAAATATCAGCCCACAGGCCCCCCAGGGCCCTCATAATCTTTCCAATACTGAACATTTACAGTTTCCGGTGCGACTCGCTTTTGCAATGACCATCAACAAAGCACAAGGACAATCGCTGCAAGTGTGTGGACTAGATTTGGAAAATCCATGCTTCTCACATTGACAACTGTATGTGGCCAGCTCACGCATCGGAAAACCTTCTGATTTATTTGTGTACTCACCAGCCGGAAAAACAAAAATACTGTGTATCCACAAGCACTCGATTACATAAACAGAATTAAAACAACAATTTAAAATGTTTTCAATATTAAAATGAATTAGTTTCAATAAAAATGGCACAATGTAAATTAAATGTTATCATAACAAGTTTCCTTAATTTTCCTTTCTTCTGAGATCGCAGCAACGCACTACGAGTAAGCTAGTTGCAATTAAAAAACTGATGAACAACATGTCTCTAGGGTGTATTGTATTGGAAATCCTTACATTTAACCTCAATATTACAAACACTACACCCACCACAGGTAAGGAAGCCTACCGGTTGAGTTAGCCATGTTTTTTTCTTGTATGTAGTCTAAGTCAATTTCTCATAATCTTTTTCCTGATGGTAGGGCCTCTTTTGTACGTGATCAGTGGTTTATCTGCAATCACAGAGGTCAGCCCCGGGATGCCCTTTAATAGGTCCTAATTCTTTTGTAAAATTTTGTAAATCTGGTGGTGATGTCTGTTGAAGGTTGTGACCAGTGCTGTCCTTTCTACACGTTTCTTCTGAGATTTTTTCTTTAAAGTGTCAGTTGATATTGAACTGGCTATTTTTTTCTGCTTTTTCTAAGATAGGTTCAGGGTAAGCCCGATCTCATAGCCTAAGTTTGAGGTCCATAAGACTTTCCTTAAAATACTCCTCCATGCTACAAGTTCTTCTAAGTTCATTCATTTCCCCAGAAGTGATTCCTGAAATAACAGATGCGGGGTGAGCACTGTCAGCTCTTAGTATACTATTAGTGGAGGTTTACTTCCTGAACAATTTGCTCTGGATCTTGCTATTAGAAATGTACAGCTGTACATCCCAAAAATCTATTTGATCTTTGCTAAAACAATTGGTGAAGCTCACATTCATCTTATTGTTGTTAAGATATTCAACATACCCGGTCAAACTTTCGACACTGCCCCTCCAAATCATCAGAATGTTGTCTATGAAGCGACTTCAAAAAAATACATTATCAGTCCTGGTGGCCGCGCTGGCTGACCAGGCATGCTCCGTCTCAAACCATCCCATAAAGAGATTGGCATTAAAGGGAACAAACCTCGACCCCATAGCCATCCCTCTCATCTTTTGGTACCAATCCTATTCAAATAAGATTTTTTTTGGAGTATAAGGTCACACATCTCAATGATCATATTTGAGCATTCCATTAGACTAGCATTTCTCTTAGATAAAAAGTATCGCAGTGCAATGCGTTCCTACTTGTTTTCATTACATGTGTACAATCCCACTACATCCAAAGTGTTGAATCCCATTCCATATCCTCTAGTTTGTTTAACACATCAGTGGTGTCCCTTATAAAGGAGGGTAAATTGACCACCAGAGGTTTGAGGAAAATAGCGACATATTCAGTTAGGTGTTCAGTAAGGTCCCCAATCCCCAAAATGATGGGCCTTCCGGGTGGCTTATGGCATGATTTTTGCACTTTGGGAAGGATATATATAAACTAATATCTCGGATGCAAGCCAGGACTGACCTCTGTGATTGTAGATAAACCACTGATCACGTACAAAAGAGGCCCTACCATCAGGAGCAAGATATGAAAAACTACCTCAGACCACGTACGAGGAAAACATGGCTAACTCAACCAATAGGCTTCTTTACCTGTGGAAGGGTAAGTGTTTGTAACATTGAGTTTAAATGTAAGAATGTCCAATACAATACATCCAAGAGACATGTTATTCATCAGTTTATGAATTGTAAAAGCACATTTGTAATATATGCCATAATCTGTAATTGTAGCAAAGTTTACTAGGGCGGTCAAACCACCATTGCCCCACCAGAGCCTCCATCGAACAACTTTTCCATGGCGGTGTTGCTGCAGTCAGGAGGCTGCAATATACTAGGCGGGACCGCCACGGTCTCACCAAGCATATTCCGAGTTGCCTCACCACCACGATATTAGTAGAGGTTCCTCCTCCATGAAAACCATGGCCGAGAGGAACCAAAGAGGCCCTTACAGGGCCCCCTTGGGCCTCTGTGACCTGGGGTGCATGCAGTGGGACACAACATATGTCCCGCTGTGTGCATGTATGACGGTTCCTGCACAGCATGGATTTTACAGTCCCTGCCATACAGAAACTGGTTTTGGAGTTCCTACTGTAGTGCCCATGTTCAGGGCTCCGCCATGGGAACGTAAAAAAACAACCCACCAGACATCAAAAATACTCGAAATCCGGAGGGCGGCTCGACCATGGGTTTAGAGGTGTGGCAGCGGTATGTACCCTTTGGTTCACTGCCAAACTTGTAATTAGGCAATAAGAAGTTTATTAAAGGAAAAACAAGGCAGTGTGCCTTTTCCATCTATGCAACCAGGATCACAAATAACATCCCCATATCAAACAGGACTATTCCAGTGCTACTCAATTTACCAATTTAGGAAAGACTTGAATCTGCACCTCTTTAACCCCTCCCCTGCTGATGACGGAGCCGCTCCGTCATCAGCTACAGTTGAGCTGTGCTGATGACGGAGCGGTTCCGTCATGGCCCAGCCGCCGCGCCTGCGCGGCGCTGATTTCGCGCCTGCGCAGGCGTTCTAATGAGCGGGGCGGGTCATGACAGAACCGCTCCGTCACCAGCATAGCTCAACCGCGGCTGGTGACGGAGCGGCTCCGCCACCAGCATGCGGCCGCCGCGCGGCCGCCCCGCCCCTTTAGCGCTGCGGCGGAATAGCCGCCACAGCGAAGGGGTTAAAGGACTACACGTAACAATTCATGAACAGACCACAAATGTGCTACTTCTCCTATAACTTGTTCTCTTAATGCTTGTCTTTGACCCTATACAGCGCACCACTACCCTTTTGCTAGGTGTGTGCTGTAGAAATACCACATACATACATTCATAGTGTTTTTCTACTTCCATTTAAGAAGGCATACATTGATTTCAAAAGAACATATTGTTTAAGATCCTTGAGTGTAACTGTGATGTTTATTTACACAGTCCTAAACCGAATAAAATGTTTGATTGGATTACATCTCATGCTTTCTTACAGACCTCCGCTTTAAAGTATTATAGATGAACGCATTCCAAGTCAAAACCTTGTTGCCATATCAAATCTTGTGGTGTTTATTATGTCATTGTAGGTGTAAGTTTTCCATTATTGTAGGGCAGCGATATATATTGCTTTATTCAGTCCCTTAATGCTGTCACTGTTATATAACACGCAATCTTACAAAGATAGTGCAACGATTAATTTTCAAAAGGGAAGCATTCTAATTGGCGGGGACCTCAAATGTTTAACTGTAAATGCCTATAGTTAGAGAGGAAGTTTACAGTGTCGACGCGAATTGCTTTATCTCCTTTAATAAACACCTTTTTCCAATGTGGTGCACAATTATATCCTGAAGGCTAGTCACTTGCTACAAATTGTTGCACATTTAAAGGTGAGAGTCTAGTAAACAATCTTTTCCTAATAAGTTTTCCACCTCTTTTGATTAAACGCTGATTCGTGTCTCAGTCTAACTCGTAAAGCAGCTTCCATTTAATTGTTGTTGACATCCTGCGAGGACAGACCTTGAAACGCAGGAGCCATTTTAGCGTGTCCTCTACTTGCCAATTACACCGTCTGATTGCTGATGGCGCTGTTTTTCATGTTCTTGCTTACTTTGGACTTCCTAACTCATTGTGTTATTATCGTTTAATATAAAATTAGAATTCGAGGCAGGGAATGTCACATAAAAAATGTCTGTGCAATCTTTAGATATGTTATCTTGAATGCTACACGGATCTGTGTATTCTACATTTACTGAGAGCACTTAACAGTTTGTATTTTTTCTCCCTGTCAAATAAGATTTTAGAATAGGAGTGTACATGCAGATAAAAGACTGTGGCGGTCAGGAGGGTAGTAGGGCGAAGAATGCATAGCAGTTGAGGTATTATCCAGTTCTCAGGGGATACTATGGAGGATAGGAAAAAAACAATTGACATGATACACAAAGATAAATGTGCAGGTGTACATCTACTCACATGTAGATCTACTCCTGAACCTTTCCTACAGGAGAGATGCTCACTAGTGTCAGACCTACATGTCTCCTCTGACTCCTATGAGGGGTAGAGCCTTTTATGATAGTATTCACAACCATACAGTTACTACAGGTAACCTTATGATGCCATCTTACGCCCCATTTAGATGACGGAGACTGCCGACAGGGAGATGTAGACCTCCACCACCTAGGTAAAGGGCTAAAAATGTAAAAGAATAGGCAAATACTATGCACATTACCCAAGTCACACACATCCTATATCCATTCACTTAAAAAATACGAGTACAGCTCACACCATTGTCTCTGCTATCTTCCCCTTGGACTTTGTGGTCCTGTGGCAAACAGGAACACCATACAACCTCCAGGATGCAGATTTCTACACTCACAAGGGTGAGGAATTTCACTGAGGAGGAGGCAGTTGTAAGTAAATTTAGGTCCAACAGAAAACCACTACATTGTCTTCCTCCAGCCACCCTCTGAAAAGTGCAGCTGGCAACCTTGTGCAGGAGGTCATAGAGTCTATCAATGTATTGGGGAAGGAGGTATAAATGGTGTGACATTAGGAAGAAATGACAGGGGGAGGGGGTGGTTAAAGAGTTTTCCAGGGTGCAGGTGGCTAAAGATATTACTGGAGGTGCAACTGGACCCCGTCCTCATCTTAGCTGCTTCAAGGAGTGTGTCCTCTCCACAATGCGATTGCATCTATTAATTGGCTAACTATTAGAGACATCCCTATTGTAAGATAAGTAAAGAAATTAACCATCTGTCTATCCCTAAATCTTATCCTACAGCCATTGTCCTTTTATCACCCTCTACTGTGATGCAGAGCTAACACGCATACTTTCATGCACAGTGTAAGAAATTGGGTTACTGCTTGAAGGGGGTGCAACCCTGCCTTAGCAGGAACCTAAATCTTTGTCAGCGTAAATCACAAGCAACTGTGGACATCTAGTTGTGCTAGACCGAAGCTGTGATGTGAGGTCTTGCTCCTGCATTGTCGTTGAGGAGTCCGTCAATGAGGGGACCTGCAATGCAAAGTCCTGTTTTCAAGATGCGCTACACACTGGCTGGCTCAAAAGACACTGCAGCCCTTGGGATGTGGAGTTCTGAGGAGAGACGAGGCTGATGTCAATGAGAGGCTTGCAAAGGGAGGACCTGTGTCGGGGATGCATTGCACAGTGGTGATGCCAATGGCGTTGCAGGCTGTGCTGCGAAGTCCTGGTTCCTGGAAGGTGCACTAAGCAGAGGCAGTGCATCAGACCTGTTCAGGTTGCTCTGCGCATCAGAGAAAATGTGTTGGTTCTGCTGGATCCACAAATTGACTGGAAGAGCACTTTCAGTGCCACTTTCAAAGCTGCAGGACTGGGGTGGCACTACTTAGCAGCATAGGAGTCAAAGATGCCAGAGTCCAGGTGCCAGTTCCAAGGTTGTTGGAGTCTTCTGTCCCTGAGGCATTAGTCAGCAGGCCAGCCAACTAGCCTTTGGAATTTCTCTGGGGTCCTGAGTTTAACAGATGCAGGTCATCCTTCTCACTCAGGAACGAGGACATCAGGTCAGCACAGGAGGCCAGCAGTTCTTTAGAGCTGCAGTCCAGCAGAGTGGCAGTCCTTTCAGAGGCACAGCAGTCCATCTTCCTGTCCATAGGTCCAGAAGTGTATTGAAGAGTTGGGTTCTGAGGTCCAGCATTTACACATGGTGACCATCTTGAAGTGGATGAAGTGTTAGGCACCTCCTTCCTCCCTGTTCTGGCCCCAGATTGTCTGGGGTCACAATTGACTAGTGACAATCCCTTTGTGAGAGTTCTCAGGAAGTGTCTTTTTGATGTGCAAATGTGGTAGGTGACAGCTCCTTCCTCCTCATTAACTCAAAGTGGCCCATCCTGCCAACAACTATCTCCACTGTGCCTCACTGTTTGGGAGCAATACACAAAGACCAACTTTCAACTATGCCTAGCCATGTGTCTCAGAACCAATGTAGACTCTACTCAGCCCACACAAACCTTCTGCCTTTCTAACCTCAATTACACCTCCCTTAAACTGAAGCTTGTTCGCCTTTTATAAACAAGAGACCGACTGCTTATCTGCCCACTTTCAGAGAAGGAAGCCACACTGACATTCTTACCCAGTTCCTGAACTGAATAAAACAAAAACTTGATTTTCTAGCTAAAGATTTCCTGCACGTAAATAAGGATCTCTCATTCCAGGCCAAATTAACTCACAGTCACACTCCTGGAATTGAGAGGTTGTCTCCTCATACAGGTTCTCAAACTGTCAGCCAACACACCAGCTGAATCTCTATTCCTTCGGGTTGCTTATCCCACAGATTCCACTGAGCTCTTAACCCCAGATTCGCTCAGTAAGCAGATGCACTCAGCGAATTTAACATTGCAATAACCCAGAAAATGGTCCACAACCCTTCATTCACAATCCCAGTAATCATGACCCCAAATAGAATCCCATGAACAATCACCTCACCTAGCCCTCCTGCTCAATGCAGCACTGTTAGAAATGGGGGTCTCTAGTTGGCAGAGGTATGCACCTTTGTCCAAGTAGGGACCCTTTCTTCTAGTCACAGTAAAGGGATACTTGGTACTAGAAGACAGGCTTATCCCAAAGACAATGTATAAAGTATTTCTACCCAAATATACAGTAACACAGTGGAAACACAACAAATGGACACCACACCAGCTTAAAAAAATAAAGTATTTGTCTAAACCAAAGAAAAGCCAAAATTGAACTTGTAGAATCAAATAGCTCTACCTGGGGCAATTATGATGTTGTGACAGGCACAAATCCAAAGTACATGCCGATGGAAAGGTGCATGGGTTGAGGATGCGAGCTGTTTAATCCAGGACATTGTCGGTACCACAATGTGATTTCAAAGAGTTTGTGGAGTCATCCTCATCGGTTATCGGATCCATGATAACATGATGCTGGGGCTAGCAGTGACTGTGTAGGTGTAACTGCTGGCTTCGAAGGGTGTTGAAGCTGTGCGGTAGGTGTGGTAGTGCCTCATCCACTACATGAGCAGTACCCCTGGCCTCCATGCAGGTCACAGCATTACTGGCGGCGGCGCTGAGTAGTTCTTCTTGCTTTGCAGCACCAACCACACACTTCTCAGGGCCCAGGAACTGGAATTGGTGCACGTTTGAATGCAGGAATGTACAGAGGAGTTCAGGTGCTGGCAATTGGATGCAGGCAAATTATTTGTGGCCCTGAGACTTAAGAGGGGAGGCAAGCACACACAACCCCTTGGAGATTCTTATTCAAGCAGCTTCACAGCAAAGTTCCAGTCTTTGTCCTCTCCTTGGCAACAGCAACAAGTGCAGCCCAACTCAGCAAAGCACAGACAGCAAGGGGGCACTACTCAAGTTCTTCTCCTTGGCGGAGTTTCCTCTTGAATCCAGAAGTGATCTAATTCTTTGATTTTTAGGTCCAATACGTATACCCCATTTTCTCTTTTTTCTACTTGTGGAAAAGGTGTCTGAGCGAAGCCCAAACCAGTTCTGTCTTTCCTGGCCCAGCTTCCCTACTGGAGGTGGAAAAAACATTGTGCAATAGAGACACAGTCTATTCAGGTGCTAGCGAAAACCCTCCCAGTACTCCAAATACAGACCAGGTCTATTCAGCCCAGCATTGAGTCTCCCAAGAAGGCAAGGTACACCTCAACCCCCCCTTTTGACTGTCTAGAGTGAATGCACATCCCCAGCTCCTGTCACTCTAAAACCAGCCAGAGAATACACAAACAGGCATAGGCACACAGGGTGGTTGAACAAGAAAAAGCTCACTTTTTAAAAATGACATTTTCAAACACACAAGTTAAAAACCACCTTTACTAAAATATGTGTTAGTAAATTCTGAGGTCAGAGAGCCTAAATTCAATTTCTCTCTCTTGTCCCAGTGAAAAATTACACTTGAAAGCAGCTCCCATGATAATCTATGGGACAGACAGCATTTCAATAGTGAAAAAAATATAAAACATACCCGTACATGTCCTACCTTTAACATACACTGCACCCTGTCTATGGGGGAACTTTGGGCCTACCTGAGGGTTGCCTTACATGTAAGAAAATGGAAGGTTAGGGCCTTGCAAGAGGGTGCACTTGCCAGGTCACCTGGCAGTGTAAACTGCATGTGTAGACACTACAGTGGTAGGTCTGACATATTGACGGCTCCTTCTGTGGGTGGCTGTGAGAGGGATGGGTGGAAACAGAATCTAGGAGGCATGATACAGTTCTCAATCTTGACTGATTTTATTAGTCTTATACATCCTGACAGAATTGTAATGATTTGAAATCCGGGTTCCCCTTCGGTGTAGTGATGGAATCTTCTTCTTTTTCTCTCACAAGATGGTCTTCAGGAGATGGAAGGTCGCCCAGGAGGCTCAGAGAGAGGAAAAAATGGTGGTAAGTATTTGGGCTTCCTTTCTCTGTATTGTATAGAGACCTTCACCACACCGGGGGGAAAATGTGAAAGAACCATCACATAGAACTTGTGATTAAAGTAGAATTTGGGGAATAATAACCCAGAAAGACTCAATCTCAGGGGTAGACTCTGGCAGTCCTTCTTTTCTTAATCACCTGTGTGGGAATGATACACACTCATTGTAGGATAGGAAATTTGCAAAAAAACAAAGGAAAACAGAAATCCTTTTAAAACCCCAAATGGACAGTACATGCATAAAACAATTAAGATATTTTTTTAATGAAGCCTTTGGAGAGCCTGACAATCCTATAAGACTAGCATTAGTTTATAATATTGGGTATAGGGTGCGTACCTTTAAGTAAAAACACAAACAATTTCTCATGCTCAGTGGTTTAGTGAGGGTGTTCTTTCTCTTCTTCTACACCCTTATCTCTTCTTTCTCTCACCAGTCTCCTGTTATAGGCCCCCAATGACCATTGTTTTACCCCCCTTTCACACTGTGGTCACCGGCATCCCATATCCCCACTCTGATCACTTACCAACAATGCTGCAACCGTCCAGAGTTGCTGAAACAAATAGGCATCTCCTGGTGGCGTCCACCACTCTTCGCTATAGTTCTCTGGAGTGTCTTCCTCAGTGTCACTGTACTCTTCCTGGGTCCCTGTCCCTGGTTTCTCCACTCCTTCAGTGGCAGGGTTCCTCCTTGGACCTCCTCAACGTCATCTTTCTTCTTCTCCAGACTTCCGCCTTCTTCCCCATACCTGATTTGTCCTTCCTGCGTTACTCCCTTTTCTCGCAGATCGGGGCAATCTAATTTTCTCCCATGTTGGGCGGGTTCACTAACTGCCTACATGAAAGAGTTTGTGATGAAAGGTTTAACTCTTCAGTTACCTTTCCCCTTGCAGCTGTGATGTTGTGAGCCAGAGAGGGAGACATGAGGTAGGTTCTTGAGTGCAGGGCCTGACCGTCCCTCACATTGGCACAACCAGTGGTGCAGGCCCACTGGTAGCATTTGATTTACAGGCCCTGGCACGCTCAGTGCACTTTACTAGTGACTTATTAGTAAACCAAATATGCCAGTTATTGATAACCAAGCATAATTACAATTTACACAATGACATTGATCAGCAGTGGCAAAGTGTCCAAAGCATCTAAGCCAGTAAAAATGAAATTCATCATGCAGTCAAAAATGCAGGAGGTAGAGGCAAAGGTCAGGAGAATCCATGCCAAGGATGCCAAGTCAAGCAACCACCATGCAGACACTACAAACCACAAACAATAGTCCTAGCCCCCTAACATGCATGCTCCTCAACTGCAGATCACCAAAACTATACTTGTTGAAGGAATAGATATTGCATTTCTCACCAAACCCTGGCTTTATGAACACTTAACCCCAATACTAGAACTGCTCAAACCAACCAGGCTAAACCATCATAGCCAGTACAGACCAGGGAGAATATGGGGCATGCTAGTGATCATCCACAACGTAGAAACCAAGCTTTGTACCCTTAAGACCTCAAACTGCTTGACTTTCAAATACCTCAGAGTTTAACTTACTGCCAAAGGCAGCTCTCCTATGAAACTGCACAAAATCTACCACCCACGTGGTGATCTCACCCTCTTCTCATAAGATCTAACTAACCTAGTAACACGGTTTGGCCAAACTGACTCAAAGGACATGTTACTGGAGGACTTCAACATTCACTGGAATGACTCAGAAGACACCCCAGTCCGTAACCTAACAAACCTTCTTGGAATAAATTACCTCAAAGAACTATGAAACAAACTGACCCATAATGAAGTCTCCACTCTAGGTACGATAATCACCTAAAATTAGCTTGCCTCCCTTTGATCTATCACACCCACCGAATAGCAAGACCATCATATCATACTGTTTAATCTCAAGACCGACCTCCTATCCCACCCAGCCCCATCCAACAAACCTATGCACTGGGCTATGAACATCAAACCAATCCCAATAACAGAATTGGAAAACAGGATCAGTGCTGAACTACAGTATCAACCTCTTACTCACACCGTTGATGACCTCACTACCCACTATAATACAATGATGACAGATGTTCTTGACCAAGTGTCATTGCTCAAACTAAAACCTTCATGAAAAATCTAATCAAAATCCTGGTTCAACTCAGGTCTTAATAATGAGAGGAGATAACTAAGAGAGTCTGAAAGGATATGGAGACAGAAACCCTCAACAGTGCACCTCTTACTGCTAAGAACTGCACAACTCACCTATAAGAAACAAATCTTTAGAGAGAAACCCACTTTCTTTCACAAACTACTTGACCACGCTAAGAACAGACCCAGGGAGCTCTTTACCATAATTAATCAACATAATTAAACAAGAAACTACCCTTACCTCCCCACACAAAACAACAGCCACCAGTGAACGCTGTGAAGAAATTGCTAACTTCACTGATAAAGTTGCAAAAATGGAGAGATCTCTTATCCAAGTCACAAATCTGATATTCCTTCCAATCTTATCCACTGGCTCACATCCCACCACAGAAGCTACCCCTCAAGACTTACCTAATGATCTTATGGCCCCAGGAAACACTAATGTCAGATATGATTGCCTTCAACAGAAAAACAATACTAATTGGCTCAACTTCATACCTATGACAGATAGTGAAGTTTTCAATATAACTGTAAACTTGAAGTCCACATCCTACACTACTGATTCCCTCCCTTCCACATGAGTACAGAACCTCAAACATATCATCTCCCTGACAAAAATCATCAATGCATTGCTCTCCTCAGGCCATGTACCTGACTCCCTCCAGTTAGGCCAAATCACACCCATATTTAAAAAAACAAGGCTGGACCCCAATGACCTCAATAACCACAGAGCTCTCACCAACCTCTCATTCCTAGCCAGAACAATGGAGAAGTGCATCCTACTACAACTCAACCAACATAAAGATGAATTCAACCTCCATGACACCTTCCAATCATGATTCAGGAAATGCAGTAACACAGAAACTGCTGTTCCCAAAATCTCTAATGACATTCACAGATCCTTAGATAAAAGTGACATCTGCTTCCTACTTGACTTATCTTGAGCTTGTGATACAGTAAATCTCACAGCACTACTTGAGACACTCAAGAACTGCACTGGTATCAATGGCAGAGTCCTGAGATGGTTCACATCCTACCTGCAACATCACGTGAAGCAAATAAAAATCAACATTTGTCTCAGGAAACTTACACTAGTTCCACACGGTGTACCCCAAAGCTTAATTATCTCCCGATCCCTTTTCAAATTCTTGATGGAACTCCTGACTGTTATTCTGAACAAAGCAAAGCTCAAATATCACCTATATGCTGATGACACCCAAATCTACTACAAAATTAAATCGCACAGTGATATACTACATCTGAATGCCACTCTAATCAAAATACAAACTTGTCTTAACACCAACCACTTAAAGATGAACAACACTAAAACAGAACAACTACAATTCTCCCAAAAAAACAATCCTCTACCAATCTATAAATGGCTCAAAATTTTGGATGCTCTAAATTGTTCTCTCATACTATCTAGCTCTGTAAAATCCCTGGGCATCACCCTCGAAAAAACATGACAATGAAGAAACACATTAATCACTCAGCCAAAGAAGTGCTTTTCGCACTAAAATATTTCAAGAAAATCAGACCTTTCATTCCCCCTGGTGACTTTAAGATGGCAGTGCAATCTTTACTCCTCTCAACACTTGATTATGGCAATGCAATCTTCACTGGATCTCCAAAAGATCACTTCCTCCCCTAAGAATAGTTCTCAATGCGGCTGTCTGGCTCCTAACATTTATTAACTGGTTTGAGCTCACCTCACCTCAAGAGCTGCAAAGGAGGATGCATCTACGAGTCTGCTTGTATCACTCACAAAGCCCTTCATATGCATAACCCCAAATAAATGGAATCCAAACTTTTAAAAGCAGGAACAGCCAGAACTCTGAGAAGCTCCAACTCACATCTCATACCTCCAAAACTGAAAAAGAAATCCTCTGAGATGCGCTCAGTCTCTGGAAATGCACCTAGGATGTGGAACTCACTTCTTAAATCATCTCCGCTGCAAACCCTCCTTTTTCCTGCTTCAAACGGGACCTTAAATACCTACTGCTCAATAACTATTTCATCATGTACACAAACCGAGCTATGTTCCTAATGCTCACACCCAAACCGACGTGACCTGTTGCTTCGGTCGATTCAGTGCTACAGCTGTTACTATATCATTTACTCCATTAACATATGCTGTTCTGATATTCATGTATTGTAACTACTTTGGCTGCCTGATGCTTTTCTTTTTCTGTATATATGTATGTCCTTCAATCAAACAATCTCACATTATATATAAAGTGCTCTGATACCTTTCGATCTAGCTAGTGCTATATAAAACCTAAAAAATATATATATATAAAACAAATGGTTAGGACAAGAAACTTTCTAAAAGTGGCATTTTCAGGATTCTGATTAATAATCTGACCTCAGTAAGGCACAATATCATAGAAATTCCTAAGATCTGTGTGCCCATTCTTTTGCAGAAAAATGTCTGGCTCATGGAAAGGCAGACTGAATTTCGATCTGAAGGTTGGATACAGAGGTGCAAGCAGTAGCTGCCTTTTTCATTCTTGATCCAAGCTTTTTGGGGTATGTTTTCGTCTTTTCCCATTGATTCTCAGGACTCTAGGCCTTGGCAGGAGGGGGAGGAGCATGCTAGCTCTGATAACAGTACAGTGGCCTATTAAGGTCCAGGTCCAATAGATTTTCCCAAGTTACTACCTTCCTTTTTTCATCTGCTTCCTAATCCAGTGGGTTTTCCCCTTGAACTAGTGCTCTAAAGTCATGTTCATTTTTTGGCCATGAAGGTTTTAGGAACTCTTTCAATATCCTTCGTCATTAGAATCCTTGCCCGTGTATCACAGAGTATTATGCCCTTCGCACTCAATTTCATTACAAATATGCCTGGTTACTCTATGTTGGCTAGTATAGGGAACAACATATCGGTTTGATTTCTTCACCTTCCGTAGATGTGGTGAATGTCTCAGTATCCCTTTCTATGGCAGAGACGCTTAGATATTTAGTAACACATGTGAATAACTAATTTTAGTTGGTCATATTTTTGCCACAGGTAAACCTGATGGTAAATATTTGCTGGTAATAGGAGCATTACATTCATTTCATCTAGAAGTTCCATCTCCTCCAAAGTACTTAACATTTTGTTGCTAGAATAGTGCTCAGTTTTATTTTACAATAGCAAAATATTGCAGAACATTTGTTGAAGTATTTAGTTGCAATGTTAAGTATATTTATGTTTAATTTCAAAGTTAATGTAACTTTAGCACTAAAAATATGCTATTAATGCATTTAAATATACATAACAGCAGTACTGAACATCCATGTGTAAAAGCAATAAAAACTTCCAAAACAAGGTGTGCCATTACAACAAATGTTTCTCCAGAAGACTAATGTTGGATTACCCCTTTTGCAGGGTCACCACCAGATTTTTGCCTTCTGTTGCTGAACCCATTTTTGTTGGCATTTGGATTCTGTGTACCTTTTCCCTTTTATCCACTGATAAAGTGCTCGTACTCTCTCCATAAAAAATATATAATTTGAATATACCCGATTGGTACATTTAATTTACTTGCAAGTCCCTAGTAAATGCTACTACATGTATTCAGGGCCTGTAAATTAAATGCTACTAGAAGACAGCAGCACTTGTTGTACCAACCACTAAAGTAGCATTTTAACACATGAAGGGGTGGGATTACACTGCTGATCTTCCAGCACAGTTCGCCCCTTAGAATTATGGTAAATGCAGTTTTTAGTGCACGCTTACTTGGTATTTTACTGAAGTTAGTGCATATTAGTGCTGTCCTCTCTAGACACATGTATTTCTGGATTTCATCCGTCATCAATAGAGTTCTAAAAAAGATTTTCTTCTGGGGTTGCTGAGCAGGCTGCCACAATTCTTAGAGGTCTCAGTACCTCTCACAGGCACACAGGTGCATCTCCACTAGCTCGTCAGCTAAATGCCAATACACAATGGCTCAAGGGAGCCCTTTTAAACAGGACCGGGTTGGAGCACATTGCTGACCTCCCAGCACAGTTCGCCCTTTAGAATTATTGAGGTTTGTAGTGCAGGCTTGCTTGGTATTTTCCTGGA
Organism: Lissotriton vulgaris; assembly: GCF_964263255.1. NCBI lineage: Eukaryota > Metazoa > Chordata > Amphibia > Caudata > Salamandridae > Lissotriton > Lissotriton vulgaris. The sequence goes on along the minus strand of NC_141689.1, from coordinate 1,714,339,712 downwards.
GTGTTCCAACAAAGAAGGTGCAGATTAGTGCTTTCATCTCTAGGCACATGTGTTTCTGAATTTTATCCGTCATCAGTAGAGATCAAAAAATGATTTTCTTCTGGGGTTGCTGAGCAGGCTACCACGATTGTTACAGGTCCCAGTACCTCTCACGGGCGCTCAGGTGCATCTCCACTAGCTCATTAGCTCAATGTCTCTTGCCTGCAACTGAAGCCTGTATTTCAGTTTGAAGCTACCATTTCGACCTGGGAAAAAAAGGGCTCATAGGGGAGGATGCATTGCATTGTATTTAAAATGTAGGACATGTGTACCTAAGTTTTACATGTCCAGACAATGCAAAACCCCTAAAGTGTTCATTTTCAACACTGGGTTACCTTATTACATATAATGATAACCTTGGTTTGGAACGAGATAGAGATGTAATGTTTACACTCAAATGAATTGTAATTTAAAATCCTCTTTAATTGTGCACTCAGATTTTGAGTCGCAATCCTGATAATGTCGCTTTTAGAAAGTTCAAAACACAAAAAGGTAACCCGGCTCCATTCTGTCTTCAACTCCTATTACTACTGGAGTAACAAACAGCCTACTCTCTTGTCTAGTCGAATGGAATTCTTATTAAACCATTCCTTTATTTGGGAGTTATGTAAATGACTGAGAATAAAAGAAACAATTATTTCTCAAATTGTCATACAGAACACAACATATATATTAAACAATTCACAAAGGACTTTGCTCATAAACATCAATAGACATACCCACCATAGAAAACTTTTTTTTTCAACAAATTACAATAGGCAAAAAATTCATCAAATTCCAATGTACATTAATTCAATACCAAAACATTTACCATTTGCATCGTACACATGAAAATACAACTAATAATCATGTAATTATAGAATTTTATAGACCAAACTTATTTTATCTACGGGGATATTTTGTGGGTGTCTGGATAATGTATGAATCATGGACAAATTCCCTCAAACACTGCAATAAAAAAGTTCAAATTGATACAAATGCCTCTGTATCTCGAAATGCCAACGCGTTTCAAGGCCCAGGTCGCTGGTACTGGGGCTCTCATCAGGGATTCATATAAATGGTCTGGATATTTTAAAAAATAAATGAATAAATGATGCAACATCAGCATCAACTCAACACGCCTTTCTCTCACATGTGATGCTAACTATTCTTGTTGTGTACCTAATCACCAATATAGAGCAGCCGCTCTAAGCTTAATTTTCAGGATTTTCTGATAACGATATTGAATGTCAATTGTTTAGGAGTGCCATGATTCCTGTGGCTGTGTATAATTCTGTAAAATATTCTAAAGACAACCAAGGAATAATCATATCAGCTCTATTTTTAAATATTCAACAAAGCAGCAAAAGCTTTTAGAAAGTTGGCATTTTTTGTCCTAATCATTGTGCCATTTCATCTCCCTGTGTCCTGTTCACTTAAATGTGAATTACTTTGTATTGGCTTTGTGTATTGCTTCCCAACAGTAACACAAAGGGGCTTTGGTATGCACAGGATGGGCCATCCTTGAAGAATGGCTAGGGCAAAGCTTTTCCCTGCCCCACTTGCAATTCACAGGGTTTGCCACCAGCACAAAGAAAGGAACCTGACACCAGCCATTTGCCACCACAGACTTCTTGGAGCCTTAGCAGGGGAAGGGAAGAACTTTCCAGAACCAGTTGTGGGGGTGGGACAAGGTGTCTCCACATACATAAAGGCTGGCCTTCAGATCAGCTTTTCAGGACATTCATACATCTGTGGATATTAGAGGAAGACTGCCCTGCTACCAGAGGACTCCCCTGCTGCTGAGAACTTCCTTGCTAACCTGAGTAACTCCAAGGACCAGTAGGCTGACCTCCTGTGTGGGCGACACAGACTTAACAAGCTCCTGAGGTCTGCCTGCAACTGTCCAGCTGACCTGCTGCACTGTACCTGCCTGGACCTGGAACTAGCCCGGTCACATCCCTGCTGGCCTCTGCTGGAGTGAATTTATGATCTCCAAGAAGTGGCCCCCCGCAAGACCTGGACCCTTGATCAGCATAAGTTTGAGGTCTTTCAAAGAAGAAGAGGTGAAATTATGATGCTTGAGCTCTTTGTGACTTTGAACGGGCCCTTTTACACCAAGACTCTTCTGCCTTCCATGACTGCCAAAGCAAAACTCTGATGAAGTCTTCTCTTCATGCTTCAGTGACTGCTAAAAATGACTGTCAAACTGAGATCTGCACTCTGCTCTACAGCACCGACAGCTAGCAGTCACCACCAATGTGAAGCTTGAGCAAATATTGTCTGTGATGCCTATTGGGAATGGAAGTCTTCACACTGGACGCAAAGGTGATTCTTCAGCAGCACTAACTTGGCCCTGTATCCAATCCACATTCCATCGCAATCAGCCTGAACTTGTGACTGTCCATCAGGTTAGCACGTTGAGATAACCCTGCGGGGTGCTTTATGGTTTTAGGCGCTATTTTGTTGTTCTGGTATCATTTTATTTATCAATATGTAAACTATTTTTCTAAAGAGATACTTTAAACATTATCTCGAAGATGTTTCTACACAGTAAAGTGTACAAATCATAAAGAAAATGGTAAAGAAACTGGTCCTGTGTTTCTTGTGTTCCATTCCAGGGATGGTAAGGCCCAGCAATTCAGGCTGGACTTTTGTATTGGAGCAGCGTCAAGACTGATTGCATATGACTAGGTCCAAACTTAGGTGTCATGTGGGCAAAAAACAATTGAGTGGAGTGTGGTCCAGAGCAATTGACAGTGTTTGAGATTAATTCCACACTCTATCCATCACCTTGGTGTTGTCTAAGGGCCTGATTAAGATCTTGGCGGTCTTAATGCCATCCTGCCGCAGCTGCGGTCCTGCGCATTCTGCCGAGCCCATGGTCTTTTGCGTGTCATATTTAAATACTTTCAGACTGCTTTTCAGTCCACGTTAATAGAGTGTTTCCTACCGTTGTCACTGAAGGCCTCTGCCAACACAGCCATCCCAATGCTGGTGAATACTACTCCGTCACCAACCGGGCAGTAAGTTCCCACTGAGCAGATGGAGATCACATATCTGTGCTAATGGTGGTTCCCACATGGAGTGAGTCCATCGTTGTACGTGCTCTACAACACACTATCACCATGGCTATTGGATGGGTGCCAGTAAAATCCACCTGATGTCCATTAGCCAAATGAAAACACCTGTGTAACACACTATAAAACACACACCATTTCAGACTATAAACCTTTGCCATTTCACTGCACCACAACACTTGTCAGTAGAGCTTTACCCAGTTAAGTGAGGTTTTTAAAATCTTTTCCCTGTTACTTGTCCCTTTTCCATTTTACTTTGTACACGTTGTGTTCAAGCTTTAATGTGATATAATTTTGTTGCACAATGCCAGGATACAAGAATCCTTGTTTCACTGAAGGTGAGTTGTCAGTCATGATAGATCCCCTGTCACAGAAAAGGCAAATGCGGGCCAGGATAGTCCACAGAGTTAATGCAGTAGCTAACAATCTGCGCACAAAGGAGGAAATTAGGAAGAAGTGGAACAACCTGAATGGAGGATTAGTTCCCTGACCTCCAAATGTCAGCTGGAGGCTGACAGTACTGGTGGAGGCCAACAGGACTGGTGGTGGTTCACCCAGGCTACCCTTACAACCTAGGAGGAGAAGGTCTTGCAGATGCTTCATACTGATGGCTTGACAGTAATACCCAATGGAGTGGAGTCTGGTAAGTTACACATCACAAACTTACAGTCAACCGCAATGTACTGTTTGCTTAGAAGTTAGTTTTTGTTAATACTTTCCTGTGCATATTATCTTAACTTAGAAATCTAAAAATATCACTAACATGTAATTATGAGTGTTTGTGTGAATGTATTCAGATGCGTCTAAGATCACAAGCGTCAATTTCCATTACATGTCAAATGATGATATGGTGCCTGTAACTGTTCCAACACCAAATAGCCCATTGCCCATATGTGTGTCATATTGTACATGTCTGGCCCATTTCCACTGCATATTTTACACAGGTATGTTCTAGTAAACCTTTGGGTTGAGTTCTTCTTTTTGAAAGGACTACAACAACTATGATGCCCTGTTTGCTGCTTCATGTTGCTCATTCTCTTTTACTAACAGATTTCAACATATGGTAAAGTGTCATGTACTGGTCAATCCCTGTTCAATAGCCTCTTCTGGAAATTGTGTGTGTTGTTTTCTTACTGTTGTCCTGTTCTTCTCAAACAATTGTACTCATGTCATGAGTTTCACAAATCAAACTGTTTATATACATGCATTGCTAGGAGTAGTATAGGTATGGAAAGTATAATCCTGGATTTTAGTGATACATACAAACATTTAACCTGCACAGTTCACATGATGACTTTACACTGTCTTGGCTGAAATGTTTGGGAGATGGTAGGTATATTCCCTAACCACTTTATGGATATTTCAGGACATTTTATTACCTGCAGATGTGATGTTGTACAGTTTGAAAGAGGCAAAAGTTGGGGGAATATGTTCAATACCACTGAAAGCCATCCTCACAATAACCTAAATCTATTTTGTCTTCTAGGTGTCAACATTATCCATTTCCAAAGAATTGAATGTACAATGCACACTTTTACTAATACAAATGTTTTCTATTTCTCAATAGGTCAAACTGCCAGACCACGTGCACATGTTCCTGCCACTGAAGATATGTTCACTCCAGCCAAGGATCAAGTCGTCAGTGAGGACAGTACTCTTTGTGATACGCAGGAGAGTGAGGAGTCTGGCACATCTGGTCAGTCTGGGTAGACAGCTCCAGTGACATTCCCTGCAGCCACACCAACACCTCCCACCTCCAGCTGCAACCCCTCAGCAATCTATATCCTCCACTTCCCGTGTTCCTCCTACTGTGAGACTGATTGTGTGCACCCTGGTCCTGGTTGATGCTGAGACCATACCAGCACCTTCAACTCACCAGTCAGATGGGGAAGACAGGGGCAGGGGATTGTGGGAGGGTTTTTGTGTGCTAGCAGACTGAGTCCACTGGAGTCACTGACACGCAGACCACCACTGCACAAGTCTTGGGAGCCTATCATCAATCCTAAGACATGATGGGCTAGGAGCTCACTGACATCCAAGAGATGAATCAGCTGTGGAGAGAGCACAACCAGAAGATGGAGGCCCATAAACTCAATATGGGCTCCCTTATTCGGGTACTGCAAGACATTTATACCCACATGTGCAGGGATTTTTCACCACAATCTACCCTTCCTGTGGTTCAACAACATCAGTGCTATCCACATCAGCCAAAGCCACAGGAAGGGTGGCTCTGCCATCAGAAGGACCATTTGCAGTCCTGAGTCCCTGAATCTGTGGATCCCCCTCAAGAGGGGACGACCATTCAAATCACCAGGAGTTAAGGATGGCATGACCTGTGACACTGCCAGCAAGAAACCTCTACTCTCATTTCCACCAGTGTATGCCTACCATACACTCTGTGGACTATTAATGGACACATTTGCCTTTCTGATGCCAGAAGTATTTTTTAACATTGGACTACAAACAGCTCTGGCTCTACAACTATAGTTTCATTCACCATGACTGACCTTTCTACATTTTTTTGCTTTCGATATGTTCACTAAGCATGGGCGAATTTTGCAAATCTCGCGTTCGCGAATTTTGCGGATTTGCGAACTCGCAATCCGCAAAATCCGCGAATTCTCGCGAATTTGCGGATTTTTTTTTTGTGTTTGCGCTGGCTTCTGCCAGTTCGCGAGGGTTTTGTACAATTTCGCAAATTGCGAACTTACCTGTCGGGTCGCAAGTTTCACGAACTTGTTGTTTCTACGTGTCCAGCCTGTTTGGGACACTCTTCTTCATCACTGCCACTCTCTGTCACCACTGCCACTCTCTGACTACTCATGCCACCCTCTGGCCCACCCATGCCACCCTCTGTTTCATCACAGCACCCTCTGGTTGTCCAGTCAGTGTACATTATTGTGGCAACGCAAGCACACCTTCCTTGCCTCAAGTGACCTGAATTAATTTGGGGCTGATTAATGTGTCACAGAATATTTTTTTAGCTGGGCCCTGCTTCCTTAGTGCTTCCTGATAAGTGATCTTTTGCACTTGCTAAGTGCTTTCATTGTTGCAAAATTAGCTACAACACCTGCCCTGCCCCAACTGACAATAATGAATTAGGGGCTGATTAATGGATTTGAACTTCCAGCCTGGCTCCTGCTTGTCTCCCTTAGCTGTAATTCAGGACCTTTGTGGCATATGTGTAACTATTCTGAGGTTCAGAGCAGGGTCACATAATAGTTGCAACTGGCAACTGAACTCTGGAGGGGCCCCTCAGGAAGCACTACAGGAAATGGCTACTAATGATGAGCCTGAACTTTTGAACCTGGTAAGTAGTTTCAGTTTTGCTAAGATCGTATTTCTGCAATTTTGCACTTATTCGCGGGGCGCGAAGTTGTACTGGGAAGCCGCGAACTCACGCGAACAGTGCGAGCAAAATCCGCTGCTCGCGGATTTGCGGATTTTGCGGGAGATTCGCAAATCTCGCGGATTGCGAATTTACCGAAAATCCGCAAAATCCGCGAGCGAAACGGATTTTCCGCCCATGCTTAATGTTCACCCCCTTTCTTAATTTTTCTCATGTTTAGCACAATAAATTAGCAAGTCACAAATTCATTTACTGGTGTCTTATGTCTCAACTTTATCAACAAAACTTGATAATTACGTTTGTGGAAACATAGATGATTTTGAATTAGGTAATGTTTACTTCAAGTTTACAAACACTCAAAATCATTTCATACTATTCAGTACTCAACTACAATGTTAATTCCATTTTAACAATACTTGAATGTTAACATTTTCGTTAATGTTACAATTCATACACAACACTTATACTCAGCGTCACTTTGCACATTTCCAGTTCAAGGCCGTGCCAGCATGGAGGAAGGTAATAAATCAAAAACAATATGATATCATAAGCAAATTATTTTCTACCTCTTTTAAGGAATCCCACCTGAAACACTAAGAGACAAAATCATGGCAGCACTACATTTTGTAGACAGAGTATCATTCCAAAATACTGTTTCAGCTTCTCGCGCAATCTCACAACCAAGTTTCAGGGGCGAGCCACAAGTCCTATATCCCACAATGATGTGACGCATCAACATTTACATAGACTTTACACATACTGAGCATTTAGCAATGTGAAGGGAGATTGTCATGAATTGGCTCCACTACCACATGTGTTTTAAGCAAATTATAGTACACAGGGGCCTAGATGTAGGTAATGGCAAATTACCAAAAGGTAAATACCGAATTTTACCGATTCGGTATTCACTATTCAGTAATTGCTATGTAGGTAAAATATTCGGTAAAAATACAGAATTACCGAATTTGCAAGGGTGACAGGGTGTCACTTTGAAACTCTGTTGCACCCCTGTTTCTGGCTTGTGTGCCACATGGCACAGGTGTACATGCACAGATGTGCATGTACACTGGAATTCGTTATTTACCATAAATAGTATTCCATGGTAAATAACGATTCGGTAAGGGCCTGTGGCACTGATTACAGTGCCACCTACATCTTGATTTACAGAATCTGTAAATTTACTGATTTGGTATTTTACCGATTCTGTAAATTTACTGAATCGGTAAATATACTGATTCTGTAAATAAAATGCCCCCTACATGCCAAATCCCAAATAACGGTCAGTAACGGCCGAAATCGGCCGTTACCGGACGGTAATTGGAGACCTACATCTGGCCCGTATTGTTTTAGTGCCAATACACCACCAACAACAAATCCTATTTTATTTCCAAAACTTCCATTCGATCACAATGTAAGTTGCCTTGGTACAAGATTTGTGCATCCAAAGACTGTGTCTGACTTTCCCGGGATCAATACAGGTTTCCTTTGTAATTAGAAACAGCACCATATACCAGCAAGTATCACAACTTTGAAATGTCAAAATAATGTTGACATGGTGAAGGAACCTAAAGCAGTTCCAAGACAAACATACATTTCCTATCACACAGAACAAAGGCAACTAGTGGAGGACACAGTGTCACAACAAGATCAGAGGAAAACTATGTAACTGAAGACAGTAGTGAATTTGTCTACACTTTGATCAACTAACACCTTTGGCCTGTTTTTCCCTGAACTTACCCAGTCCAAAAAAGTACCACCACGTACTGCTGTCATCAACACATAGTTGATGAAATAGTAAAAGACATAACATGTAAAGATAGACTTACACTCATAAGACGTTGTTAATGACATTTTGACATAAGTCATTTCCTTCCTCTTCACCACCATCATCTTCATTTGGCATATCAGGATCCTCACCAAGTGGCTCTTCAGGGTCTCTATTCTCTGCGATGTAAGAGATGTTCCATCACAGGGCAATGTTGTGTACGCGTAGAAGGCCACAGTGATTCGGCACATCTTAGCGGGTGAGTATAGGAGGACTCCAGCAGTTTTGTCTAGACAGCAAAATCTGGCCTTTAGGATCCCAAATGCCCAATCCACTGGCTGCCCTGTTCTGCCATGAACCTCATTCAAGTGGAGTCCCCCTGATGTTGTTGGAGTCCTCAGCAGTGCCAACAACCAGATTCGGTTAGAATAAGCTGATGGAGGACAAACAATCGGAGCCAAAATAGGTAACAGCATTTCTGATGTTTACCCCTGAAGTTACCCAAACAATACCATGCCAGATTATACTTACCAACAAGCCAGGAACTCTTAGGTTTAGGGCATATGGGGCTACTCCGTAATATAAAGGAATCATGGCAGAGTCGGTTAAACTGGCATAGACTCTTGTGATATACAAATCTTGTAAAATGAATACTTGCATGTTGATTGAAAGGAAGTGTTCCCGATTCCGGTAGGCCTGTTCTCTGGCATGTGATGGCCATAAGGCAAAATGGGTGCCTTCAATTGCTCCAAATACATGTGGTAGGCAACCCAAACAGTAAACGTCTCCCTTCACATTGCCTAAATCCTGCTGCTGTGAAAACTGGAGGAAGGTGTTGATGTTTCTTTTCATTGCAGAAAAAACTTCTTGGAGAATACCACTGAAAGCTGGTTGTGACATGCCACCAAATACTGCCACAGTGTATCGGAAAGAACCTGTGGTCACAAAATGAAGTACTGCCATGTGTTTGAACACTGGTGTAATAGATGTGGGACTCATGTTGTTAGGCTAAAGATCTGGCTCTAGCTGATGACATAAATCCAATATGTTTGTCTATTCCGCCTGAACTTCTTGATGATATCCCTTTCTGCCATGATGGGCAGGTTTAGAAATGGGTGGTACACCGAAGGCTGTTGTCTCCTCACTCTCTTAGGGTTCGTATGTCTGCATTGGAAAGAGAAGTGAACATTTAATATATTATCCACAGCAACATATTTAATGAGCATCACGTCAATATTTAAATTTTTTAAATGTATATGGTTGGAAACATGATCCGAACTCACATTTGGTTCTTGTCGCTCATCCATCACAATGGCATTTGTGGCCTTGTTATGAATCTTTGCAATAAATGCATGATTAATAAATTTCAAAAGAATTATTTTCACAGGTTTGTTTAATTTGTATTTTTCAAAGCATATTTACCGTTCATGGAGGTGTATACAGCACTGAGCTATTATAGAGTTACAGCATAGTTCACATAAATGATTTTATTCAAAAATATAAGTGTACATCAAAATGTCATTATTTTAACAGACTAGGTCCATTTGTAGTGGTGGTGATGCACTGTACAGTCACTAACACACTAATTTAAAAATGCTGGGTACCTGACCTTGGCGATAGCACATTTGCAATCGGACTTCGGCAGCGGAAGTGCAAAGTCTGACATGTTACAAGTAATAGGGCTACCATCACATAATCCTCATTACCTATGGAGTAAATTCCACTACAGGCACAGCCATAGCCTAATATTGGTGAATCTAATGGTAGAATGCCAATGGCTGTGTTTATCTATGCCGATGATCGTGTACATCGTGTATATGTGTGTGGCTATTGGAAAAATAGCAATGAGGTACTTTCCCTGATTGGCCAGCTCTGTGGCTCATCAAAAACAAAACAAGTATATGGAGGGTCAAGGGGAATATTTAATGACCTGTCTGCTCATACCCCAAACTACGATATGTACCACACAACAGAGCAGACCAGGTCTGGAAACAGTGTGTGCCTATACTAGCGAAGGTGCAAGAGATGCATGCATGCATGAACATATGATGTTGAGAGTCACATGCTAGATGAATCCCATCAGACCACCCGTTATGGTGGATTTTGCGTCATGTGGGATATCACTGATCACTCCAAAAAACCAAACCGACCATGTAGTGTCGATATGGATAAGGATGTCAGAAGACTAGCCGTGATATTCAACATGGAGTGATGTTTTACTAAAGTGCAGTGCTTAAATAATAATAGTGAAATAAAATTGACTACCAGGGTGTTGTAAAGTATTCAAAACACATTCCTTGTGCCAAGAGTTAAAAACACGCCGAGTAATAAGATTACCCTATGGCGAAGTATGAATCGGTCGACATGTTTCAGCCCAAGGGGCATTACCCCGGCTTTCTTCAGGACCATGACTAGAACATGCTACTGCAAACATGGTTGAAAATGTTACATCAACACAAAACAATGTACTAATAAATAGATACATATCTACCAGGAACTACCACATTTGGATGTCCACTGGAATGGAAGTCGAACATCTTCCTCCTAGAAAAATACCAGAGTTTGTTTTACAACAACACCATAGATCAATAATACAAACATATAAATACACATAAGCTGCACAGGCTGTACACACTGGCATGAATGAATTACATTCAGCGTGATATGAAAAGCTTAATAGCTCAAACAATATGAGGCATTTCCTCATAGTGCTACTCACCCAGCCTTGTGTGGGTGAAGACCTCACCTCACCCGGCAACCGCTCGGGAGTATGAGGCCCCGCTCTACAGTGTAGAAAAAAGGAAACCATGAGTACACAGCTCTATAGTAACCAAGCCAATTGCTCTACACCCTAACCCAACACACGTGTGCTAGTCCCATCACCCTACAACCTTACGGAACCTACACTTAAGGCCATGGACAATACCTAAGGTTATAATGCCTGTAATATCAAAAGGCATGAACAGAATACATAAGTGGTAACCTCTAAGTGTGTTAGCAATCGGTAAAAATAACCTATCTAATAACACAATCTGTAGTTGTATGTACCCCTGGGGTTATAAATATGGACTATACATTATACTAGGCTCATCAAATAGCCTGTGCCCCAAAAGCAACAAAGTCTTCAGTGAGACCTCAAGTCTAATGTATTAAAAAGGCCGTCCGTGAAGACCAAAGCACAAAATACCTCAACCAAACAGCTAAACTGCAAATTAGCTACAGCAGGAAAACGAAGGGCCAACTGGAGACTAACCTGTCCGTCGGTGCCTCCGATGGAAAAACGAGCGGAAGTGGAGGTGTTGGTCGGAACCAACCAACAAGCTTTTATAACCGCCGAAGGTATTGTGAAGTGGCAGTGATAGCCATTGAGAATCTCGCACTCTAAAGGGCGGCGTGTAAAGAGAGACATTACTCGAGCGCGCATGCGCAATGACTACAGAAAAGCTGCAGGCACCGGCGTGAGTGAGGAGACACTGCTCCTGTACACAAGCGCGGCGCTCCGTTTTTTTGATATTGTGATATTATTTAAACGGACAAAATAGCGAATGCAATTCAATGAAGAAACGCCCGAAACTGCAAAGTTATTTATCCAGAATGAAAAGCATACACAGGGTGTGATGATATACAGGGTCTCCAAATCACCCTAATTGATATAAATGTCCGATTTAAAAAGCACTTGGTGTTTGTCCTGTGCCCAATGTTTCCTTCCCTGGTTAATATTTGACTCAGGTTTATCGTGTATAGTGCTCGTGATGTAAAAGGACTGCACCCTAAAGCCAAGTGAAAAAAACAAAGAAACTATAAGGAGCCACTCAGGGGTACAATGTGAAATCCGTCAGAAGTGATTTGTCATACCGAGGACTCTGACTGAGATTGGTGGCTAATACATGCCTTGTGCAAATTCCCAAAAATAGAGAAAGCACAACATGACCCTTGTGCAGGATCATTACACTCATGATTTATGAGAGTTTAGTCTCAGAGGTTAAAAGGACGGTAGGTCTTGAAACAGGTTATCAGGAGGGAACACGCACAATTGTGTTAGGTGAGCTTAATGGATGCAACTGAAATGCGCTGCAACCTTACAAAAAAGACCCGCAACTGTACAGTTGCTCTAAATCATCAAAAACAAAACAAGTATATGGAGGGTCAAGGGGAATATTTAATGACCTGTCTGCTCATACCCCAAACTACGATATGTACCACACAACAGAGCAGACCAGGTCTGGAAACAGTGTGTGCCTATACTAGCGAAGGTGCAAGAGATGCATGCATGCATGAACATATGATGTTGAGAGTCACATGCTAGATGAATCCCATCAGACCACCCGTTATGGTGGATTTTGCGTCATGTGGGATATCACTGATCACTCCAAAAAACCAAACCGACCATGTAGTGTCGATATGGATAAGGATGTCAGAAGACTAGCCGTGATATTCAACATGGAGTGATGTTTTACTAAAGTGCAGTGCTTAAATAATAATAGTGAAATAAAATTGACTACCAGGGTGTTGTAAAGTATTCAAAACACATTCCTTGTGCCAAGAGTTAAAAACACGCCGAGTAATAAGATTACCCTATGGCGAAGTATGAATCGGTCGACATGTTTCAGCCCAAGGGGCATTACCCCGGCTTTCTTCAGGACCATGACTAGAGCATGCTACTGCAAACATGGTTGAAAATGTTACATCAACACAAAACAATGTACTAATAAATAGATACATATCTACCAGGAACTACCACATTTGGATGTCCACTGGAATGGAAGTCGAACATCTTCCTCCTAGAAAAATACCAGAGTTTGTTTTACAACAACACCATAGATCAATAATACAAACATATAAATACACATAAGCTGCACAGGCTGTACACACTGGCATGAATGAATTACATTCAGCGTGATATGAAAAGCTTAATAGCTCAAACAATATGAGGCATTTCCTCATAGTGCTACTCACCCAGCCTTGTGTGGGTGAAGACCTCACCTCACCCGGCAACCGCTCGGGAGTATGAGGCCCCGCTCTACAGTGTAGAAAAAAGGAAACCATGAGTACACAGCTCTATAGTAACCAAGCCAATTGCTCTACACCCTAACCCAACACACGTGTGCTAGTCCCATCACCCTACAACCTTACGGAACCTACACTTAAGGCCATGGACAATACCTAAGGTTATAATGCCTGTAATATCAAAAGGCATGAACAGAATACATAAGTGGTAACCTCTAAGTGTGTTAGCAATCGGTAAAAATAACCTATCTAATAACACAATCTGTAGTTGTATGTACCCCTGGGGTTATAAATATGGACTATACATTATACTAGGCTCATCAAATAGCCTATGCCCCAAAAGCAACAAAGTCTTCAGTGAGACCTCAAGTCTAATGTATTAAAAAGGCCGTCCGTGAAGACCAAAGCACAAAATACCTCAACCAAACAGCTAAACTGCAAATTAGCTACAGCAGGAAAACGAAGGGCCAACTGGAGACTAACCTGTCCGTCGGTGCCTCCGATGGAAAAACGAGCGGAAGTGGAGGTGTTGGTCGGAACCAACCAACAAGCTTTTATAACCGCCGAAGGTATTGTGAAGTGGCAGTGATAGCCATTGAGAATCTCGCACTCTAAAGGGCGGCGTGTAAAGAGAGACATTACTCGAGCGCGCAGGCGCAATGACTACAGAAAAGCTGCAGGCACCGGCGTGAGTGAGGAGACACTGCTCCTGTACACAAGCGCGGCGCTCCGTTTTTTTGATATTGTGATATTATTTAAACGGACAAAATAGCGAATGCAATTCAATGAAGAAACGCCCGAAACTGCAAAGTTATTTATCCAGAATGAAAAGCATACACAGGGTGTGATGATATACAGGGTCTCCAAATCACCCTAATTGATATAAATGTCCGATTTAAAAAGCACTTGGTGTTTGTCCTGTGCCCAATGTTTCCTTCCCTGGTTAATATTTGACTCAGGTTTATCGTGTATAGTGCTCGTGATGTAAAAGGACTGCACCCTAAAGCCAAGTGAAAAAAACAAAGAAACTATAAGGAGCCACTCAGGGGTACAATGTGAAATCCGTCAGAAGTGATTTGTCATACCGAGGACTCTGACTGAGATTGGTGGCTAATACATGCCTTGTGCAAATTCCCAAAAATAGAGAAAGCACAACATGACCCTTGTGCAGGATCATTACACTCATGATTTATGAGAGTTTAGTCTCAGAGGTTAAAAGGACGGTAGGTCTTGAAACAGGTTATCAGGAGGGAACACGCACAATTGTGTTAGGTGAGCTTAATGGATGCAACTGAAATGCGCTGCAACCTTACAAAAAAGACCCGCAACTGTACATATGTTCATGCATGCATGCATCTCTTGCACCTTCGCTAGTATAGGCACACACTGTTTCCAGACCTGGTCTGCTCTGTTGTGTGGTACATATCGTAGTTTGGGGTATGAGCAGACAGGTCATTAAATATTCCCCTTGACCCTCCATATACTTGTTTTGTTTTTGATGATTTAGAGCAACTGTACAGTTGCGGGTCTTTTTTGTAAGGTTGCAGCGCATTTCAGTTGCATCCATTAAGCTCACCTAACACAATTGTGCGTGTTCCCTCCTGATAACCTGTTTCAAGACCTACCGTCCTTTTAACCTCTGAGACTAAACTCTCATAAATCATGAGTGTAATGATCCTGCACAAGGGTCATGTTGTGCTTTCTCTATTTTTGGGAATTTGCACAAGGCATGTATTAGCCACCAATCTCAGTCAGAGTCCTCGGTATGACAAATCACTTCTGACGGATTTCACATTGTACCCCTGAGTGGCTCCTTATAGTTTCTTTGTTTTTTTCACTTGGCTTTAGGGTGCAGTCCTTTTACATCACGAGCACTATACACGATAAACCTGAGTCAAATATTAACCAGGGAAGGAAACATTGGGCACAGGACAAACACCAAGTGCTTTTTAAATCGGACATTTATATCAATTAGGGTGATTTGGAGACCCTGTATATCATCACACCCTGTGTATGCTTTTCATTCTGGATAAATAACTTTGCAGTTTCGGGCGTTTCTTCATTGAATTGCATTCGCTATTTTGTCCGTTTAAATAATATCACAATATCAAAAAAACGGAGCGCCGCGCTTGTGTACAGGAGCAGTGTCTCCTCACTCACGCCGGTGCCTGCAGCTTTTCTGTAGTCATTGCGCATGCGCGCTCGAGTAATGTCTCTCTTTACACGCCGCCCTTTAGAGTGCGAGATTCTCAATGGCTATCACTGCCACTTCACAATACCTTCGGCGGTTATAAAAGCTTGTTGGTTGGTTCCGACCAACACCTCCACTTCCGCTCGTTTTTCCATCGGAGGCACCGACGGACAGGTTAGTCTCCAGTTGGCCCTTCGTTTTCCTGCTGTAGCTAATTTGCAGTTTAGCTGTTTGGTTGAGGTATTTTGTGCTTTGGTCTTCACGGACGGCCTTTTTAATACATTAGACTTGAGGTCTCACTGAAGACTTTGTTGCTTTTGGGGCACAGGCTATTTGATGAGCCTAGTATAATGTATAGTCCATATTTATAACCCCAGGGGTACATACAACTACAGATTGTGTTATTAGATAGGTTATTTTTACCGATTGCTAACACACTTAGAGGTTACCACTTATGTATTCTGTTCATGCCTTTTGAT
The DNA here is from genome assembly GCF_964263255.1 of Lissotriton vulgaris. Lineage (NCBI taxonomy): Eukaryota > Metazoa > Chordata > Amphibia > Caudata > Salamandridae > Lissotriton > Lissotriton vulgaris. The sequence goes on along the minus strand of NC_141689.1, from coordinate 1,714,323,823 downwards.
ATTACAGGCATTATAACCTTAGGTATTGTCCATGGCCTTAAGTGTAGGTTCCGTAAGGTTGTAGGGTGATGGGACTAGCACACGTGTGTTGGGTTAGGGTGTAGAGCAATTGGCTTGGTTACTATAGAGCTGTGTACTCATGGTTTCCTTTTTTCTACACTGTAGAGCGGGGCCTCATACTCCCGAGCGGTTGCCGGGTGAGGTGAGGTCTTCACCCACACAAGGCTGGGTGAGTAGCACTATGAGGAAATGCCTCATATTGTTTGAGCTATTAAGCTTTTCATATCACGCTGAATGTAATTCATTCATGCCAGTGTGTACAGCCTGTGCAGCTTATGTGTATTTATATGTTTGTATTATTGATCTATGGTGTTGTTGTAAAACAAACTCTGGTATTTTTCTAGGAGGAAGATGTTCGACTTCCATTCCAGTGGACATCCAAATGTGGTAGTTCCTGGTAGATATGTATCTATTTATTAGTACATTGTTTTGTGTTGATGTAACATTTTCAACCATGTTTGCAGTAGCATGTTCTAGTCATGGTCCTGAAGAAAGCCGGGGTAATGCCCCTTGGGCTGAAACATGTCGACCGATTCATACTTCGCCATAGGGTAATCTTATTACTCGGCGTGTTTTTAACTCTTGGCACAAGGAATGTGTTTTGAATACTTTACAACACCCTGGTAGTCAATTTTATTTCACTATTATTATTTAAGCACTGCACTTTAGTAAAACATCACTCCATGTTGAATATCACGGCTAGTCTTCTGACATCCTTATCCATATCGACACTACATGGTCGGTTTGGTTTTTTGGAGTGATCAGTGATATCCCACATGACAGCTCTGTGGCTCACCAGAGGATAAGGTACATGTCTGAAAAAATGTGAATCAGTCAAACTGGCTAATTTCCATTTAAACAGGCTATAATGTGGCTTTGGGTTCCAAAGTGAAGTGTAGTCATTGGTGTCACATATTGTGGTCCTTACATAGGACACCCATGTCAGGGATTTGTCTAATGAACTTCATCATTAAAATGTGTAGTGTGTTTAAAGGTCTGGATCATATTAGGTGTGTATGTGGAGATCAATGTGGGTATATATTTGTTGCATATGTGTTAATTCAACAACTCACATCATGGTAAAAGGAAAACCAAATATATACACCCAACTAGAGATGTGTACGTACTCTGTAAAAAGCATATACTGATGATGTTAGCCATGTGTACAGTCCCATAATTCTCTCATCATAGATCAGGGCTCTCCAAACTGTTGTATGTGAGCTACCAGAAGCTCACAGAACCCTTCAGAGTGGCAAACAACCTTGAGGTCACTTATTTGAAGAGTGCAATGTTACCTTTTAATGTAAAAGTTGGGGAAAGGCAGTATTATTGTGACATTACGATCAGCTGGCTGCAGATAGCAAGGCCTGACAAGGAGCACTGACTGTTGGACTTGGCCCTTTTCACATACTTTTTTTTGTTGCTTTTTGCTTCCCCGAAATCTGGAAGTCCCCCTTTGTAATGTACTTGTATAGGCCCTGTGAGGTTAAAATGCCCTGGGTAATGTTAAAACCCATGCTAGGTGCAGGTGCCCTCTACCTTCAACATGGCTGCCACTGACCCCTGCTACTGCAGCGTGGTCTTGTTAAGGCGCATTCTAGCTGCCAGGAGCTGGCTGAGTCCCCTAACATTTTTGCCATTCCAGCCTGCCTTGCCTGCCCACAGTTAGAGTAGGGAAGCTCCTGGCACCTTCTAGAATAGGGGCGGAGCCTAGTTTTGCCACCTCAGAGGGTGGTCACCTGACCTCGGCCTATATAAAGAAAGGGAGGGAAACTTTCCAGTCAGTTGGGGCATCACTGACCTGGGGGACCCACGCAGGAGATTTAGGCGGTAGGGCCTAGTCAGGGACTTACGCCACTGAGAGTGACAGGGCTTAGGTGCTGCCTCTTAAGTTGAGTGAGGTGCCCTGAACTAACCCACTGATCTGGCCCGGCGAGAGGGGAACCCAGGGACCATCTAAAGTGATCTGCAGAGGAAGCCTGCCTGCATCCCCCAACTTAACCCCCTTCAAGTAACGACAAACAAGAAGCTGCTATTTACAAGGGCGCAAGAACCATCAAGCGCCGAGAAGACCTTCCAATTACCACTGGACTGCTGGGGGAGTCAACCAGGTATTGGCCTGCGCTGTCCTGCCTACCCCCCCCTGACTGAATTGGCTGAATTGCTGTCCTGAGGGAAGTGCTCCTCCTGAAGTGAATGCTAAGCGCTCCTCCTTCATAGCGCTAGCCCTGAACTGCCAAGCCAGTCTAAAGTCGACCTGGACTGCTCTACAGCGCTCCCTTGCCGTGCCCTCAGAAGCGCTGTGAGCCTAAAGTCTGTTGCTGCCAGGCGCTGTCATTTGAGGATTGGCTGTGCCACAAAGCGCTACTGCTGAGACTGCCCCAAGCGCTACCACTGCCAAGCGCTGCTCCAGCGTGTGCCCGGCGCCTAGGCCTGTGAGCGCTGTACCCCAAAAGCGCCGGCCGACTTACCGCTATAGTGCGGGAGTCCTTTGAGCCTGCCTGTGCCGCCGGTGTCCGCGTTGTCCATCTCAGCGGCCCCCGGTACCGGGAAAGGGCCGCCGCCGCATTGTTAAGGGCCGAAATCACCACCGCGGGCCCGGCTCGACTGGAGGGCCATCCCGCTATTGCCTGCCTGGTTGTGGCGGTCCCCGATGTGAGGAGAGGGCCGCCGGAGTGGAGTAGAAGGCCGCGTTAGACCCTGAAGCCGGAGAACACCCATCACGTGACGGGGGACGCCAGCTGTGTCTTCGGCCGCGCCCCGTCCATCGCCGCGCAGCCATTGGCTGCCGTTGCCGCGTCTACCTGAGGCGCCTGCCCATTGGTTCCCGGGCCGCGAACGTCACCCAGGCTCAGAGAGACCCGAGAGCCCTCCGCAAGCTGCCGCTTTGCCCCCGACTGGTCCCGAGGCTGGAGGAGCCTGAGTACGGCCCGGGACCGGTCCCCTGAGCAGCGCGGGCCCACTGGCAAAACCGGAGTCCTCTGCTGGCTCCCTGAGACCACGTCAGGGCTCCCTGAGGAGCCGAAGAGAGAAGGTAATCCCCGGGAAGGTGGGCGGGAGGCCGGAGAAGGCCCCGAGGTTGCCCCTCCCCAGGGGAAAGTTGAAATTGGGGCCCGTTGGCCCTAGTCGGCCCAGTAACGTACTCGAACTGGGCGAGAGCACTCCTAAAGATTGAGAGGTGGCCCAATTAGAGGAGGTAACCCCTGACTAGGGGGATGGTTATTGAGACATGTTGCCCAGCTCTTTGTCATAGAATGGAAATGTTGATGCATACCTAAAGAAAGGTGTTCCTGGTGCTAGTTAAATGTTCTACATTTGATGAAATGGGTAACCCTGATGAAGGGTGTAATAATGCCTGCTGAAATGCGCCTTCTTGCAAAATGAAATGTTTATCCAGGCCTAAGAAAATGTTTTACTCTTAGCCCTTTGCAGGATTTAACCTGGTGAATGAAATGTGTCACCCCCGCTAATTGAATGTTGTACCTTGCATGAAGGGTGTAGGCTCCTGTCTAGTGCTGCATCCCCTGGATGCCTACAGGTGGCCAATAAAAGGGTTATCCTTACCCACTGAAAGGTTTTACCTCTGCTAATTCCCTGTTCGACATTTAATGAAAGGTTTACTCCTACTTAGTGCCACATTTCCTGAAAGCCTACCGTAACCTACTGGAATGTTTACTGCTGTGTAGGGAAACGCTATTTTCTTTCCGGACAGGGTTATTGCGATATGCTGTGGTGATTAAAGAATCACACCCTTTACTCCTGCAGGCAAATGATTATTAAGAGGTGCTGCATTGATGATGAAATTGTCATGTTTGCCTTATGGGGTGTTCACTCTGATTGAGGACATGTTTTTAATTTCTAATGACCTATTTACTCCTGATTAGGAAATGTTTGGGTTTTGCCTAATGAAATGTGGGTCTTACCTAATGTGATGTTGCCTGACCCTAAGGTCTGGGGTATACCTGAGTGCATATAAAAAGGTTCATTCTTATGCAAGGAAGTGTTCACCTTTACCAGATGACAGGCTGATCCCCGTCTAATGACCTGGTTCTATGACAGGGTTGTTTATCCCTGCCTAATGCCATGATTGGTGTGGCCTGATGACATGATCATTCTGCATGAAATGTTCTACATTTAATGAAATGTTCTATCCTCATTTAAGGCACTGCTTATTCCTGCTGAAGGATATGTTTTACTCTTGCGAAGGAGTTTTATGTAAAGTTCACCCTTGCTTGGTGAGACGTTAATTGATTTTCCTACTGAACAGGTTGCTACCTGAAGACCTTTGGACCCTTGCTACAGGTTATGCTCGTCCTTGCCTGATGAGCTGGTTGAAATGCTAATTCTTTCATGGAAGGTTCATTGTTAACTAATGAAATGCTAATTCTCTAATGGAATGTTATTGCGACATGTTAAATTGGATATTGAATTGCTCCCTTTTCTCCCCTCCTATGAAATGCTTTGATGAGTAATTGATACTGTGATTTTCCACTCCTGAACCTTAATCTTATATAAAAGTTATTTGATTTTTAATCAAACACACTGGAGTGGCGTCAGTCATTGCGTGCCTTTTATTGTCTCAGCGGGTGCGTGTGCTGTGTAGTCACTTAACACCTAAGCTTTCGGGTGCCTACCTGCTCGTGCCAGGCTACCCCCGGGGAACTGGTGACCCCAGTTCCTACACTGACCAGTCAGAAAAATGGGCCAGGCTAGGCTTGAGTCACTGGGTCAAATAACTGAAGCACTCAGGTATAGCTGTGAAGAACATATATCCTTCACAGTTCAAATTTGTTGGTGTGCTTAAGATATACCCCTGAATATTTTTAAATGAACTACAATTTTAAGGGAGATATTCTTGACTTCTGACACTAACCCTTCTTTTCCAAAGTCAAAATATGTCACGTACAAACTGCAGGTCCCTCCTTCACATTGGGCACTATTCACTGCGCCATGATTTATATTGTTGTGCTTCTGTAGTTCACAATCCCTAGGACTGATAAGAAGTGGATCACATCAGAGATTAAGTAGGGGGCCCTAGGACAAATGATGTCACAGACCTGGTTTAGTGTGTTTGGACCACATTCTTGTGGTGGCCTATCCATAGCTTGATTGGCAGTTGAGGGCACAGAAGCAGCAACAAGGAGGTCAGCCCTAAACTGAGTTGGACATGATACATGACCCAATTATTGTTGCAGACTGTAATTTTCCCATCAATCAGAGTACTTGTAGAGTGCGCTACTTACCTGTGAGGGTCTCAAGGAGCTGAGGGGTGGGGGGATGCTGCTACTGCTCGAAGAGCCAAGTCTTGAGGAGTCTTCTGAAGGCGAGTAGGTCTTGGGTCTGCTGTATGTGGGTAGGGAGGGTGTTCCAGGTCTTGGTGGTGATGTAGGAGAAGGATATGCCACCGGAGGTCATTCGTTAGATGCGGGGGACAGCGGTGAGGGTAAGGCTGGCGGAGCAGAGCTGGCGGGTGGGGGTGTTGAAGCTGAGTCGGCTGTTAAGGTAGGCTGGTCCGGCGTTGTGGAGTGCTTTGTGTGCCTGGGTGAGGAGCTTAAAAGTGATCCTCTTGTCGACGGGGAGCCAGTGTAGGTCTCTCAGGTGGGGGGTGATGTGGCTGCGGTGGGGGACGTTGACGATCAGTCAGGTGGAGGCATTTTGGATGCGTTGTAGTCGTCATAGGTGTTTGGTCAGGATTCCTGCATTGAGTGCGTTGCTGTAGTCCAGTCTGCTGCTGACGAGGGCCTGTGTCACTGTTCTTCTTGATTCGGTTGGGATCCACTTGTAGATCCTGCGGAGTATGCGGAGGGTGTTGTAGCAGAAGGAGTAGACGGCGTTCACCTGCTTAGCCATGTAGATGGAGGAGTTGAGGATTAATCCTAGGTTGCGTGCATTGTCGGTGGGTTTTGGTACTGTTTCCAGTGTGGTCGGCCACCAGGAGTCATCCTAGGCTGACGGGGTGGGTCCGATGATGAGTATATCCGTCTAGTCTGAGTTCAGCTTCAGACGGTTGCTCCTCATCCAGTCGGCGACGGCCTTCATTCCCTCGTGGAGGTTGGTTTTGGCAGTTTGTAGGTCCTTGGTGAGGGAGAGTATGAGCTGGGTGTCGGCGGCGTAGGAGATGATGTTGAGGTCGTGCTGGCGGGCCACTTGTGTGAGGGGGGCCATGTAGATGTTGAACAGTCCACAACAAATGTACTGTCATGAGCAGAAACATGGCTGCAGAAACCTCACATATATATCATGTGGTGAGATATAATGGAGGACGACCAAACAGGTCACTAGTCTTTATTGTGTCAGGTGTATTGCTCCATAAGTAATATGGATTATGTGATGATGGCCCTATTAAATGTAACATGTCAGACTTTGCACGTCTGATGCAGTGGATGTACCAAATGTCACATTGGTAAGTTGGGATTCTACACAAGTATGTGAGGTTAAATAACTGGTGATATCAGTATTAGTGTTGACATTTTGTATTCTAAACTTTTTCCAAATTGTGTTTTGCATCAAAAATATTAGCATGAAGACTCACTCAATCACAAATATGTGTGTGGAAGCTAGTCTGTCTGTTTACAAATAATTGTGATAGGTATACAGTTATTGTGAATACACATACAGGAATGTGTACACATTGGTGACAGAGAATTCCATACCCTAAAGCATTACTCAATGTACTTTACCATGTCCAGATGATGAAGCAATCAGGGAGATGGATAGCATACTTCCATGGATTTATCAAGATGTAAGTTCTTTGACATGTATATGTGTATTCAATCAGGTAACCTCAAAATCAGGCCAAGCTCTTGAATATTTATTCCACTGTTGACATGCATCAAGGTGTCAAATGTTGCCTAATCTGAGTTGTATGTGAGTGTCAGAAGTAAGTATTTCAGGGAGATTGGTGCATGAGAAAAATATACTGTGATGGTCTACAACATTTTGGACTACTGCGAAAGCAACACATTTAGTGGAACAGTTTCACTGAGACACTAATAACTTCAACTGACTATAGGCCTTCAGGACGAAATGTGAGATTCTTTTTGCTAAGTACTGAAGTGTATAAGGGCTTTTTTAAGGGCTATGTATTTACTTATGCTGTTGAAGTTATTTAGCATTCCCCAAACTTTATTTCTGACTGTCTTCTACAGCCCATCTATCAATTTGATATGTGATATCTACTACAGTATAGCTTTCATGAATCAATTTTGACAGTTGACACATATTAGTGGTTTGTAGGAAGTGTTGTTATTATCATGAAATGCCCATTTAGAGGTAACATGATTTCAGTTTATGCTAATATTGGGACACCGGTGCAGGATTTAAGGCACTGTAAACATGTATTTTTGGTAGATATCCTTTTGGGTGACATTAGATCACCTTTCCAAACTACAAATGCCAAGGATGCAGAGGTGTGAAACAGCTTCAGGACATACATAATGATGAAGTAGAGACATGATCATAAATGGTATAGGAGTTATCAGACGAAAGACATAACTCTGGCCAACTTGTTTTTACAATATGTTGCATACATATATTCTCGGAGAGTACTCCATGCTGCATCAAAAGGGGTCCATGTACCCCTTTTGATGCAGCATGGAGTACTCTCCGAGAATATCAACTTAATTACTACTTATATGAAGAAATTCAATAAAAGGAATGGATGCAGTTCTTATCTTGTATTTGGAAAACTATTGACCTTTGGAATTGAAAATATATATATTATCGAAGCTTCTGATCTATATGCCCTGAAGAAGTCATTTAGGAGATTGTGCCCCATGACGAAACACGTGTTGGCATTGGTTTTTTCCATTGGCTACGTTGATGTGAACTTGATGAATACTCATGAAGAATTCTCTGTTGTATGACGAGAAAAGACAAAGAGAAATAAATATATAAATAAGGAACTGACTTTTTGGACTATTGAAAGTATCTTTAATTTTCTAAAGACCTTATGGAGATTTCTTGTGCTCGGGAACTTCTTACCCTTTGCCTTTGAATCCTCTGATTCCACAGAGGATTGCCTTGGGGTCGCTGGTGGCCGCTTTCCCCTGTTCCCTTGAGCCATCTCACTTGGAGAATACTATATTAGTTGCAATTGCGCATACTTTACCCAGCCACCTTTTTGTCCTGTATTGCTATCTAATTTAGAGACATGCAGACTGTAAGCTTTTTGTCTATAAAGTCCCCATTGTCTCCGTCAATGGAAAATTTCCTTGGATGGCCTCCCATCAGCAGACAGCCCATCAGAGAAAGGTCATTACACAGCCCACCCTCCCTGTTTAGGGTGGTCTGTGTAATATCCTTTTGATGTTTAGTCAGAAAATCAGAAACAAAAATATTGTGGGACAAAATATATAACTCCACCTATATATATCTTGACAATGTGTATATCGTCAAGGTATGTTGATGTGGAGTTAAGAATATTGAAACTATACTTATCTATTGCTCTTACTATCCCGATATGTTGGTCTTCAATATGTTTGACACAATATTTTGTCCACACAATATTTTGTTTTCCAATATTCTGTCAATGATCCAGCTTTTATTTGTTTTTTAGACACTCACTGCTTTGGGAATTTGTTCCTAAAAAGCATAAAACATTTTTTAGTTTGATGAATGGCTATCAAATCTGATGACAGTTGTCTACCACACTTTTTGTCCCTTGAAGGGAACTGCTGTGGCATTGGTTCCTTTCAAGTTTAGAGATGATAGCTGGGATGGTGGTAATCTCTAAATCTGCCAGACAGTAGTCCATCAGGGTGCGAGAGTTAATGTTCTCGGCTACCCTGTCAGATGGAGTATCATCTGTCAAAGTACAAATAAGGTCCAATATCTAAAACCACTTGTTACATACCACTGAGTAGCTACCTATTACGCAGATAACATTTATTTATAGTGCAAGTAAAAAAAAAACAGAATCTTATCATTTGCAGTCCAACAGGGAGCTCTGCTTTTGGGCCTTAATTGGCAAGGGTTATAGCCATGGAGTTAAAAGCAATTTTGATATGTGGATGTTTTGAGTATATGATATAATATGGTAGCAGAATATCAAGGGTTCCAATTGTATGACAAAAATATTGTTCCCTGATTACCTTTTAAAAAATTATCACCACATTGGAGCTAAAAATAATCTGTATCCAATGTAGCAATATTTTTGTAAATGGTATTTATGCCACAGTATTTTAATCAACCATGTTGTTCTTGATATTCTGACAGACAACTTATAATAAAAGCAGCAGACTCATCTCATCAGTCGACTTTCAGAAAGTTATACCACAAGTCGTTTATTTATGTGATTGGAGTGCTTAAACTTGTCATAATTGAGTCTCATCCTTGTGACAGAGGTACTCCCTCTCCAGCAAGACAGAGAGAAGGGTTAGGTTCTATTAGAAACACAGAGGAGAAGATTCCCTCCTCCTCACAACTTTCGTCCTCTAACTCTTTTCTTTTTTAGTCTGATTCCAAGGTGGGCCTAGACACATTTCTTTGAGACTGTTAGTTGCAGACAGAGATTTGACATTCTGCCGGCGGATTACTGGGTGGGTGCTGACATGCTGTCTGTTTTGCGAACTTCTTTTGATCTTTGGACTTTTCATTTCTTCTGCCTGACTACTCAATTTAAAGAATAATACTTAAAAGCCACTTTGTTGTTTATATACGACTATGAAAATGATGCTGTGCATTTATACATCTATACCCTCTGATACATGGTCTTTATTAATATTCTAAAATGAAATATTAATGTTATTTAATGATGAATATGTATAAACATACATATTTAATAGGATGAAGTTAGCTAGACAGAGTGTGCAAAAGAGTGAATACGTGCATTTCCTAGCTGATGGGTGCCATTGCATTTCAGGGAACCATGGAATGTCTGTGGTTTAGGTGTAAACACAGAGAGGTTGAATGATTTTCGATTCAATTAGTTTATTTGTTGACAGACTATCACCAAAAAGGATCCTTGGCGCTTGGGACTTTACACATAAAGTGGAGCATAACTGGAAATTGAATGAATGGGAACTAGAGGGGTGGGGAAGATCATAACACACGTAATAGGAAAGTTGTTAATGCATTTCTGAAAACAAAATTGTTTTCAGTGCAGCCTAAGTCCAATAGGAGTCAGTTTAAATTGTTGTCTTGAGCAGCATCACAGCTCTCATGTTTACTAACAGGAGTTGAAGGAAACGGTTTCCAAAACAGGAGAGCTCGAGGGCATTTATACATCTTTACAGGTGCTCAGATAAAAAATCGTCACCAGTCCTCACCAGCACTGATTCTAACCGTGATTTTTTGAACTGCTTTGCAGGACTGCCAAGCAAAGGTGGAGTTATTGCAGTAATGGAGACTGGAGAGCACACAGTAATATTGCATTTTATTCACATGTAGATTTCTTGGGAGAAACCTGAGCTGATGAATGAATCATTCTATGCATTCAGTGACAGTTCCTGATCAAGTAGGACTCCCAGGGATTCACCTTTGGCACCATGCGTTTATGGAAAGAGGCTATCCCCCCCATCTTGCACTGCTTTCCTCCATAATCATGAACTGTTTAGCTCGTGTTCATTTTGAAGGAGTGTATTTGTTATCCATCGTTAAACGGCTATTATATAATCTTTCCCATCTAAGACAGTAGCGGAAGTCTGTTTATTCAGATGAATGACGAGCTGTGTATGGTCGGCATAGGAAACAGCTAAAAAAAGCTAATGACCTAGTAAGATTTATCCGAAGCTGCACATAGCTGTTAAAGACTATGGGAAAATGGGACAGTGTCTCAGTATTTTAAAAAATATCGTTTAGTTTAGACCAGATGCGAGACCAAAGGACACTGGAAAAACATGTGTAGTAAATCACTATTGTCACATGAGCAAGACCAACACTTTTTTTAGTAAAGTAGTTTGAATGTGTGCAAATCAGATGGAGTAAAAAAAAGCCTATTATAAAAAAAGTAGAAAGTCTGTGTGGTGCTGGCCGAGCGGGAAATAGTATGTATTTTAGACCAAATAGCATTCCAAATTTGGAGAGAAAATTATTGAGTAAGGTCTTTTTCCCATAAAAGCTCAAGTTTAGATGTGAGTCTCTCAGAGGTGGGAAGAGAAAGTATTTTGTAAATAGCAGAAAATCTGGAAGGGATAGAAAAGTCTGGCGGAGAGATGAGAGATGGGATAGTGTTGGGAGGGGGGCTGTTCTGAGAGATGATAGAAGTGAGGGTGTGTGTAAGTAAGAGAAAGTGGTTTAAGTGTGTGTTTGAGAGGTTAAAGTTTTTGCGTGAGTCCTGGAGAGTTCTTAATAAATTGTCCTTAATTAAGTAGTCATAAGTGATAATACCTTTATCAATCCATTCTTTCCAAAAAAGCGCTCTGTTGTTAAGCTTGAGGAATTTATTATACCAGATCGGAGTCAACAAGTGAAGATTAGATGATGAGAGGGAGGAACAAAACAATGAAAGAGCGAGTGCCTTGGAGTGTTTAAATACGGGGTAATAAATCTCTTTGGAGGTTAAGATAAGCGAGTAGCAGTAAGGAAGGAAAAAGGGGCAATTTGTGCGAGTTCTATTGAGCTCCAAGCTGTTAAAAGATGAGAAGATGAATCTGTGAGAAAAGGCCAGATTTGTTTTAGTGTAAAGGCCGAATGAAAACGAGAAATATTAGGAAAGCTGACCCCACCCAAATCATTGGGTTGTTGGAGACAAAAGAGATAAATCCTAGCTTTGCGATTATTCCATAAGAATTTTGTTAGGAGGCGATTGATGTTTGTGAAAAAATAGTGTGGAAGGGAAATAGGATGCATTGAAAGGTAAAAATGAACTATAGGAAGTAGCATCATTTTAAGAGCTGCTAGCCTACCCCACCAAGATAAGAAAAGGGGGGACCAACCATCAATAAGGGAGGAAACCTTTTTAAGTATATCCTTATGATCAATTGTAATGGTTTCTCTAATAATATCGGCATAAAGAATACCTAAACATTTGACATGTCTGGGATTCCATTCAAAGCCAGATCACTGAAACATATGAGAAAGACAAAACTTGTTAAGAGGTAAGACTTCAGATTTATCAATATTCAATTTATATCCAGATACTAAGGAGTAGTCATGGAGTAAGGAAAAAAGTGCAGGTAAAGAAGAGGAAAGATTAGAAATATAAAGTAAAATATCATCTGCAAAAGCAGTAAATTTGATCTCAACGTTCTTCTATATGAATCCAGTGTAGGAGACGAGCATCTTATTTTTCCAAAAAAGGTTCAAGTGCAAGAATAAAAAGAAGGGGGGAGAGAAGACAGCCTTGCCTGGTTCCTCCATTAAGGGAGAACTATCTTGATTGTACGCCATTAACCCAAATAGAAGTGGAAGGGTCAGGCTATAAAAATTGAATATACTTAATAATGGGGGGACTAAAACCATGCCATCTGAGCGCTCCAAACATAAAATCCCAACTGACCTGGTCAAAAGCTTTTTCAGCATCTAGTGTGATAGCTGCGGTAGGGGAATCCATCTTTGAAGAAAGATGTATGATATTAAGAATAGTTCTTGAGTTGTCAGTTATAGACCTACCTTTGACGAATCCGGACTGATATATATTAACTAGATCAGGGATTACTTTAATAATACGAATAGCTAAAATGTTGGTGTATATTTTACAGTCTGTGTTAATGAGGGAAATGGGCCTATAGTTTTGGCAGAGGGAGGGGTTTTTCTCTTTCTTAGGAATTAGGCACAGCATTGCCTGTGTGAAGGACCCCCTAGATTCACTTAATTAATGTAAGTAGGTGTGGTACTAAGGCAGTCTTAAAATGGAGATAAAAGTGCACCGTAAAACCGTCTGGACCGGGTATTTGGTCCTTGGGAAGAAGAGTAATAGCAGTAACCATTTCTTTCTATGAAACAGGGATATCAAGGGATGAGAGATCTACAGATTTGTCAAGGGATTTAGGAATAGATTCAAAAAAAGAGTCAATGTATACAGAAGAGGGATTCGATTCTGGAGTATAGAGAGAAGAGTAATATTGGACAGGGGGGGGCGGAGCTAGCCGGCGTCGATGGCGGACGTGTGAGCTCTCGGCTCCTCGCTTAAGCCCCTTAATAATCCTGCAAAACTATCCTGCTTAATGCCGAATTGACTGGGTTCGGTGCCTGGTTACCCCCGGTAGCCCCCTGACCCGGTTGAGTGGCCCGGAGCGCCGGTGGCTGTGGGTGACGACCCGCACAAGATTGGCGACGGAGAGAGGCGCGGACCAGGCCTGAAGCCGCGACCTGCCCTGCGGAGCTGGCCGCACGACGTCACCTGACGTGCGGCCTTGTCACCCGGAGGAGCCGGAGAGTGCAGCACGCAGATACTGGGGCGGGGCACGATTCGCATGCCCGCCAAGGTTCACTTGGAAAACCAGGCGCAGGGAAGACGCGCTTGCAGGGACCCTATCATTAGCACGCTAGTCGAGGCCAGATACTGTGCTGGGTGGTTGGTGAACCCCGACACGAGGAGCACCCCAGAGGTTACTTCTGCGACGCAGCCGCCATTTTAGGCTCGCCAGTGCCGCCGTAGCTGGGACGAAGGAGTGTGCGGTACTCTACGATTGCGGAACTGTCTGGACGTCTGCAGGGTGAGATCCGCACTGGTGTTGGATCCTCACCATGGGGAAAAACGATGCAACGCAAGCGAAACTCTCGTTTGACCGCCGGAAAACGAGGGGGCCGGAGTCACAGGCGGTAGAGGCCTCCCCGAAAGGTGCCGCAGCGTCCTCGACCCCTGCGGACTTGAGAGAACTGCTGGCGGCGATGGAGAAAGGAATCCAGAACAGTATAGAAGCGGTGGGCTCCAAGATCGACGATTTATCGTACCGCATGGACCGCATGGCGGAACGGGTGGACAAACATGCTGAGCGCCTCGACATGGCAGAACGGCGCCTCACGGAAGCGGAGGAGGCACAGACAGAGTGGGACAAAGACCGCCGACAATTCGGCAGGCTGCTCCAAGTGATCCGTGATAAGGCCGAGGACTTGGAAGCGCGCTCCCGCAGATCGAACATTCGCATAACGGGAGTGGCGGAATCAACTCAGACGGGCAAGATGGAGCTCTACGTGGAACGCCTGCTGAAAACGCTACTTGGGGAGGAGGCCTTCTCCCCAATGTTCATAGTGGAGAGAGCGCATCGCACTTTGGGCCCTCAACCCCAACCTGGTCTGCCTCCTCGACCCATCATTGCCAAACTCCTAAACTACAGGGACAGAGACACTGCCCTGCGACTAGCTCGGGAGAAAGGACAACTACAGTTGGAAGGTATGAAGATATCATTGTACCCCGACTTCACGGCCAAAGTACAGGAGGAACGCCGCCAGTTCATACCGCACAAGAAGCAGCTGCGCGAGCTGGGCCTAGACTATGCGATGCTGTACCCGGCCAAATTGAGGATTAACACAGGCGGAAAATCCTACTTCTTCACGGACCCGAAGGAACTGCAGAAATCACTGAAAACTTGGGCCAAAGAACGCAAGGAACACCGACAGCGGCACGGAGAGGACTTGGAGGAGGCGTCAGCGTTGGAGAAACAGGACTGAGGCATCGCACCTGCTTTATTTTTCTGTAGTAGTGTGCTTGTTGGATAAGATACTGTGGATGCACTCTGAGTCTCCCTGTTAGGGGATGTGGCCTGGACTCAACTAGAGACAATTGCTGAGAGTCGAGTGGAGGCGCGTCACAACAACTTATACCGCCTTGTTGTTACTGGTCCGATTCACGAATGCTGGTGAGGAGATCACAATGTTATGCCCAGAGACGGGTTGGGGGGCGGGGGGGAACCCAAGTGAATCCAATTTGAGGCATTGCAACACGGGGGGGCTGTGCGGGGGGACGGAATTGGAGATAAGAGAACTTTTACACCACTGGTGGTTCTTACGAAGTTTCGGCACGCTTTGCCCCTGAGCTTTTGGCTGAGGCACTCCCCAGGGAGTTGGGACTAGTATCGCCCGCCACTTTGGGGCATTTGAGTTGATGGGGAATTGTGGGGGGTACTGTCTGGCCGGGTTGGGGGTGGTCAGCTGTGGGTGGGGCGGGGTCAGGGGGGGGGGTGGATGGAAGAAAGTTGAGGGGTTTGTTGTTCGGGAATTGAAGGGCCTGTGGTTTGCTATGAATATCTGGCGAATGGTGTGTGCGAGTGAGCGGGGTGACTGTCTGCCTGCCTTGTGTGTTGATGTACTGTTCGGGGGTCCGATCCCTCCCGATGGAGTTAATATGGCGTGCTATGATCCAAGATGTCTGCGGCTGTAGTGTCTGAGCACCCGCAGTCGATACGCGCGCTGTCCCTGCTAACCTGGAACGTGCGAGGGCTGAATGACCACCGAAAGCTACGGAAGGTGCTGAGCTTCCTAAAGAGGCACCAAGTGGATGTAGCCCTGCTACAAGAGACACACCTGCCTGTCCACAGTAGGATGTTACAAGTCAGAGGGTTGGCAGGGAATATAGCGGTAGCGGGTTTCACCTCACACGCCCGCGGGGTAATCACCTGGGTTAACCCTGCATCGAGGTTGAAACTTACCCCTCTATCTGTGGACACTGAAGGTAGATATGTAGTGGCTAAGTGCACGGGGAGGGGGTTGGACCTGCTCCTGGTGAATGTTTATGGCCCTAACCATGACAGCCCGGAGTTCTACACAGCATTGTCAGCTACCTGTAGATCACACACATACACCAAAATGTTATGGGGGGGGGGACTTCAACTTTGTGTTTGACCCCGATAAGGACCGCTCGGCGGGCCCTATTAGGAGACCAGTTGCGTCTGCTGTCTACATGAGAGCGGAAATGACGAAGCTGGACCTGGTGGATGTTTGGCGGGAAAAGCACCCTACGCAGGGCGGTTACACGCACTACTCCGCATACCACAACATACATACTAGGATAGACTACTGGCTCGCCTCCTCCTCGGTGCTGGGTGGCATCAGCTCGTGTACGGTTCTCCCACGCACGTTGTCGGATCACTCCCCGGTCTTGCTCAGTCTCTCCACTGCTAGGAAGGGGATCCCGCCACATACTTGGCGTTTCCCGCCCTATGCGCTCCTTGATGACGCCTTCCGCGGGGAACTAGCGGAAGACATAGAAAGGTTTTTCGCCACCAATACTAACTCCGTAGATAGCTTCTTCACCGTGTGGGAGGCCTTCAAGGTCTATATCAGGGGGATGGCCATGTCCAAACACTCCAGTGTCCTACGCTCCATTAGAAGGGATCTCTCTACACTCGAGAACAAGATTGCGACCCTGGAGAGGGAACAACTGACGGACCCGAAGGGAGAGGCGGGACGAGACCTAGCGCCCATGTTAGCGGAATATCACGCGCTGGCGGATAGGGAAGTTCTCTATATGGGAAAGTATGCCACGGCTCGGGCTTACGGAGAGGGGGAGAGGCCGGGGGCCCTGCTGGCGCGTATGGCCAGGGGGTCCCGTAAACCGTTGGTGGTAGATGAATTGCAGACTCCGGAGGGCGTCCGTGTGATTGAGGAGGACCAAATATTGGAGACGTTCCGCCGATACTACTCGGACCTGTACCGTTCTAGGGCGGGGGGTGTGGAAACCGAGATAGATGATTATTTAGATTACATCTCGATGCCGTTCCTTAAGAATTCAGACAGGGAATTCCTGATGGCCCCCTTTCATGAGGATGAGATTCTGGATGCACTGAGTGGCATGCGTTCGGGGAGCGCTCCGGTCTCTGACGGTCTCACGGCCGGCTTTTACAAAGCCTTCAAGGACCTCTTACTCCCACATTTGCTTGCCCTCTTTGACACAGTCTGCGAAGAGGGCGAAATGCCGGCCTCAATGCGGGAAGCGCTGCTAGTCACGATCCCGAAACCAGGGAAGCCCCCGGACCAATGTGGGTCGTACCGCCCGCTCAGCTTGCTGAACGTGGACGCGAAACTCTACGCGAAGGTCCTAGCTAACAGACTCGCGCTGCTGGTCCCGGACTTAGTGGCGCCGGAACAATCGGGCTTTGTACCTAGCAGGAACCTAACCTATAATATCCGCACGGTGCTGGGGACGATACAGCATGTGAAGCAGGAGAACCCCGCCTTGGCAATATTCTTAGATATGGAGAAGGCGTTCGACTCTGTCGAATGGCCGTTCATGATCAGGGTCCTGCGCAAACTGGGGCTGGGAGAGCCGTTTCTTCAGAGAATAGGGGCTCTTTATCATCACCCTTCAGCCCGCCTGCGTCTTGGCGACGGGGTCTCGGCACCGATACACATCGGTAGAGGCACCCAACAGGGATGCCCCTTGTCCCCCCTGTTATATGCATTGGTGGCTGAGCCACTAGCGTGTGCCATGCGAGAATATCATAGCCTGGAGGGTGTCAGCTTCCCCACATACAAGATTGGCATCTCCACTTATGCAGATGACACCTTACTGTACGTCCGAGATCCGGTCACTAATCTAGCACCGATACTCAGGGAGGTGGTCCGATTTGGGGCGCTGTCGGGACTCAAAGTGAACTGGGATAAATCCATTGCTTTCCCCCTGACCCCAGTCACGCGGCCGTTTGAGATGGAGTATCCCTTACAGTGGACGGACGACTCAGTGAGATACCTGGGCATCCGTCTCCACACGGACACAGAGATCCTGATCCGCGATAACTATGGGGTTGCGTTTACCAAGCTTGAGGATGATGTGGACGCCTGGATTAAGCTCCCCCTCTCCTTGTTGGGCAGGATTGCCCTTATGAAGATGGTGGTACTCCCCCGGTTTCTCTTCCTCTTTGTTAATATTCCGGTGGTCTTGTCGAAATCGTTCTTTAAGCACTTGAACCAAGTCCTGATTAAGCTCGCCTGGGGCGGAAAGCAACCTCGTGTTAAGTGGACGACACTCACGCTCCCATGTGAAATGGGGGGCCTGGGGGCGCCGGACCTGGAGCGCTACTACCGGGTGGCACAGGCGACCCACTTACACTCCTGGATCCATGGAGATGCCCGCACCCCGCATCTCATACTGGAGAAGCTATTCGCCGACCCACTTCCCTTACCCGCCACGATTTGTCTCCCAACAGACCGAGCAGTTGGGCGAATGGACTCGCTTAAGGCGACGAACCATGCGTGGCAAGCACTGCTGAGAGAAAGGGGATGTCCCTTACTGTACTCTCCCCGCAGATGCCGGTAGCCTGGGCCCTGTGGTTGGATCCGCTCAATGAGAGGGGGGTGACAGAGGCCTTGAAGGCCCTGGGCGTGCACACAATGGAGGACTTGTTCTTGGACGGAGCGCTGAAAACCTGGGAACAACTCCCCCCTGTCGCCCCGGCTCCGTCGCTGCTGCAGAAGTTTCAGTATCACAGGATACGGTTGGCCTGCAGAGTAATACTGGGCCCCGCGCTACAGGAGCCTGAAGAGGTCCCAGAACTGACGCACATCATCAGAACGAAAGCTCCGGCCAAATTGATCTCTGCGGTTAACAGGCTTGGGCCTTCATTTCAGGCATTAACTACTTCGGCCCCTAGGGCGGCGTGGGAAGCGGATCTCCAGACCCCCATAGACGATGCTATGTGGCGCTACTGCTGCGCCAACACTCGCAGGGTCTCGCTTAATGGTAGACACCGCTTGGTGCACTTCAAATTCCTACAGAGAGTCTACTATACACCGGAGCGGCTACACCGCTACGGCCTACGTGGCTCCCCGGAGTGTGAGCGCTGCGGGACTGGGACCGCGGATTTCCTTCACTTAGCATGGCTGTGTCCGGGAGTGAGTGCGTTCTGGGAGGAGGTCTTCGCGGAGTTGGGACAGATTATAGGGGAACCACTGTTGAGATCCCCATCGCTTGCGCTACTGGGCTTCTCCAAGCCGTTGGCTCCTGCGCTGCGCAGATTAGTAGACGTAGCGTTGCTACTGGCCAGACGGGTGGTGGCTGCGTGCTGGATGCGCGGTCCTCTCCCCACCAAGACGAGATGGCTCAGGGATCTCCAATACTCTTGCACGCAGACGGAATTGTACAGCGAGCTGCTGCCGCCCAAGAGTAGACCGAAGTCCTTTTGGGAGCTCTACAAGGAGTACCAGCAAAAGGGGGAGGTGGACGACAGTGGCATGTCGGAGGACGTGGACCCTCAGGATGAGGGGTTAGATACTGCTATAGAACGGAGGCAATTACCGCAGGGGAGGCTTTAGTGTTCTTCTGGGGGGAGGTGGGTACAGGGATAGTGTAGGCGAGTGACGGGGACGGGGGGATTGGTGTATCATGGCTTAGGGGACAGGGCTAGCGGGGGACGGGTGCAGAACATACATGGCACGTACACGACATCACGCACACAGGAAGCGTCACTAGGACTCCTTCACGGTACTCAATAGCAAACGGGGTGGGCCTGGGGGGTGTTTGGGGGAAGTTTGGGTTAGTTTCTCCCTTTTCCACTTTTGTTTTCCTGCCCTTTCCTGGTTCATGAAAGACCGTACTATTATGCCTCCATTTATTGACTGTCGACTGTCTTGATGCTACGCTGGGGGCCAACAGTGCACGATCACATTGTTCTTGATTAAGTTATGTCATCGAGTTACGCTGCTGGGCCTCCGGGATGTCGGCACACAGGCTGTGTATTGGGTGCAGCGAATCTGCTCTTGGAACTTGTGTAAACTTTGATGCACTGTACAGTCGAACTGCAATGACATTTGTATTCTGACAGTTGACAACATTCGCAATAAAGGTCTTTTTCAAAAAAAAAAAAAAAAGAGTAATATTGGACAAAGCAGTCGAGGATTTTAGTATCAGTGGAAATTCCCTGAGAATCTGTGATGGCAATAATCATAGATTTTTGATTTTTAATTTTAAGATAGTTCGCAAGAGATTCGCCTGCTTTATTACATCCACCATACATTTTGAGCGTTACATTTAAGAAGTTGATTGGAAGCGGAATCCCAGGAATGCTTATTATATTGCAATTTCGCTTTGATGAGAGAATTTAGTGTGTCAGAGGAATTAGTGGTAAAATAAAGGTGTTCAGGTTCTTTAATTTGATGAAAGATTTGAAATGATAGTGAAAGGGCCTTTTTTTTCTTTTGGGATACAAAGTCTATTATACAGCCTCTAGCTGCGGCCTTAAAAGCATCCCAAATAAAGTGAAAGTCCGAGGTGGTGTTAAGATTGTTGTGAAATAATTCATCCAGAAAAAGCGTAAAGTGAGCAGTAAACTGGGGATCTAGAAGGAGAGAGTTGTTAAAGCTGCAGCGTTGAGATGTGGAGATAGGTGAGGGAAAATCCACGTCTAAAATGACGGTGGCGTGGTCTGAAATAAGAATAGATTATTTCAGAATTATTCATAAATTTAAAGGCGTGTTGAGTGAGAAAGATGTAATCAATACAGGAGTGCGATGCATGCACCGGTGTAAAAAAGGAAAATTCAAGGGAGTCAGGGTGAGATATTCTCCAGGAATCTATAAGGCCTCTAGAGGAGATGGATTCAGAACAGCAACACAAGTCCAGACACAAGAAAAAGGTCAGAAAAACTGAATAGCTGGTACGAATAGGCAAGTTAATGGAAAGACAGTGAACAGGGGACCAATATATTACCAGAGGAGGCACGCATGGACACAAGAGGAATTGGCATGAATCCATCCAAGGGTATAGCAAAACAGTAGAGCAAGTACCAGCCGTTGCAGAGAATTTTATACAAACTGATATATGTACTGGCCTCTAAAAGAAAAAACAAAGGTGCAGGTTTAGCGTGCATTGATCAATGCCTACAAGAGGAGCACAGCTATTTAACCTGAGAGAACTGGAGGCAGTATGTAAGGCACACAGCACCCATGCTGACAGAGCTGAAGAGAAAAAAGAGCCTACTCCAGTTGAAGCGTGCCTTGGTAAAAGCTCAAATATGTCAGCAGCATTGAAAGAAAGATGAAAAAAACCACAAAAAAACATGAGGTGTGCATGGACAAGTGGCGTAAAACTGTCCAGGAGCAAGGCAAAACATTAGAGCGAGTACCAGCGGTTATAGAAGAAAGGATTCAAACTGGTATGGTTAGTGGGCCTTGAAGATAAACAAAAAAGCAGGTGTGGCGTGCTTTAATCAATGCCAACAAGATGAACACAGTTATTTAGCCTGATGGAGCTAAAAGCAGTATGTGGGGCAAATAGCAACCATGCTGACAGAGCTGAGGAGAATGAGTCCCAAATCCATTAAACTGGACAGGAGAAAAAGGGCAGCTAGGGATTTCAATCTCATTTAATTTTTCTAAACTAAACACTCATGGGAAATGACATACAGGAAGTGGTAGGCAGGAAATACATCACAGGAAGTTGCTGGCAGCAATTTTCTGTTCATCTGAGTCATCCTTTGTCACAGATCAGATCTTTTGCTATCCTGCTGCTCAGTACAATCCACGTATCTCCAATATAGCTGAGGAATATGAGGAGAAAGCAGCCCCTTTCAGTTAAAAGGAATTGGATATCATAGCAGAGACAGTGCTAGAAAAATTCCCTCAGCTGTACAGGGGGGCCTAAGACCAGTTGAGCAATGCAGCATATACCAGGCTCTGAAGTGCAGTAGGTGTCTATACCCGGCAAGGCATGGCATGCCATAAGGGCTGGGAGGACCCAAAATACTAGGCCAGAAACAAGGCCCAGATAATCTTGTGCCGGTCCTCTCAGCACCATTTGCACTAGCCTTGCCTATCGCCACTTTACAGGAGGGTCCTGAGGGCAGCCTTGCCAACCCTCCATGCTCAGCGTGAGTAGCATGAGCAGCATAGAGCTGGTAAGTGCAATAACTGTAATACGTATCTGAAAGTATGATGTGAGGGATGACAGGGCTGTATCATTATGTGTCCCTTGCCTCCATTTACCTATTCTGTGCAAATGCAGCAGTCGTTATAAGACCAAAGGCTCACTGTAGCACATAGAATGCAATGAGCCAAGTGCATTCTGAGAGTAAAGATTTTTGAATGCCACCAGGGGAATGAAGTCACACACATGCATGTGTACATAAAAGTGCACTGCCAGCACCATTGCCAGTGAACCAAGGGCATTATAACTGATGTGTGCATTGGGTGAGGAAAGGTACAGACACTGTCCAGTGTGTGGAAGAGAGACCTATGGGTGTTGGATGATGTGACTTACATTGTCTTTGGAATCTGATTAAGACAGATAATCATGTGCCATGGAGTTAAGACAGACTTTGAGATCAGTACCTCACTCTTAAGTGATACCAACTTCTCTAAGTGTGCCCACATACACAGGTCTTCCCAACAGTGGCTTGTATGTGTTTTGTCCAGTCAAGGTAGCTGTAACAACTAACCACAATTGTTCAACAGGGTATTGTACTACTGGAGCAGTTGTATAAGGTAAAATATGGCACTAGACTGTCTGATGTTGTGAGGGGTTATCAAAGTGTTAGACTTCCCACTTAGCAAATCTAATATCCCAGTCCCTATTTGGATATGTACACCCAAATCGGCATTTGTGTTGTCTCATACAATGCTACACAGCAGATTACATTTGTTAAAAAGTGTAAAAGTGCAGAGACTCCATATGACAGGAGCATTTCAAATCAATCAGGTCTATCTCTGATCTCCTTTTGTAGATTGGCATTTGAAGATTCCTATGTAGCAATGACAGGAAACACAGATTACAAAAATGCAGAAGGTGAGCGTTGGTCAGTACAGAAGTATAAGCCATCAAATTTCAAGTAAGATGTCTATGTGCTAGTCAAATCAGGAGATCACAGTGAACATACATGTACTTTAGACTCAAAGTCACTTATATTTATATAGTATGATCAGAGGACAACAAAGTCTGCCCTGGCTCATGTAGTTATGTGTGTTGTTCTGACGTGTACAACCACTACATTATGATCTGTCTTCCATTTCAGTGGGCTCAGCTGGCCAAGAAGACCGGGACCCGGGTCTGAGCAGGACATCTTCAGGGCACCAGTGGCCACGATCTCTCTCCGAGACTGAAGAGGGAGAGGAGGAGGTGACGGGACCTTCTATATCAGAAGTCAGGGGAATTGCACTCACCCGGACCGAGCAAGAACACACCTCAAGTGCTACTGACTGGGTGTAGGCTGAGGACATTGTAGGGGGGGAGAACTGAGAACCTCTGGCGAGGGTGGAGGAGAGCAACTCTCTCCCTGACTATTCATAACTTTATTTTGGCGTGGTGTCCCCAGGGCAGGCAACAACACAACCTGGGCCTGCCATCAGCCTCTCCCTGACTCTAGAGGCCCCCATCCCATCGGGGTCTCCAGCTGAATACCCTGTCACTAGTCCCCCTGCAAGTATCTGCCAGGAAAACCATAACATAGGCTTTGACCCCAGGATACCACACCACTCATGTTCAACCCAAGCCCCTCCTTGTATAGTAACTCCTGTGGCTGCACCTGAGGAAGTGATGGGGCATGTGAGGGTCTGCCAGACATGTCTTCTCGCATCGAGCTGCAGATCTGCAATGCGGTGTATATGATACGAGAGGAACTTGAGAAATCTATGGCCACCATCACTGCCAGTGCCACTTCCTTGGGTGCAGCCATGTTGTCTGTCCTAGTCCAATGTCCTTCCCAAACCACTCTCAATGATTCCCCTTGTACATTGCCCCACACTGTTTCCCCCATACTCCTTGTGTATTCCAACCTCGTGTGGTACCTGACCCTGCACTGGCCAGCCAGGAGCCTGCTTTGGATTCAGAGGATCTGAACCTTGTGGAGACTTGACTTGTTAGACTTTGTTTTGGACATTTTTTTCCTTGGCCCCTTATATACAGACGGATTCCCCTGATGCTTCCTGACGTGTTCTATTTATGTTGCCCTCCCCCCTCCAAGTCCCCATGTCCTTTCTTTTTAAAGAACATTATCTTCTTTCCTTTCTCCCTTCCAAACAGACTGAATATTTTTTTTTCTCAAAACCATTTAATTTACACAAACTTATTTTCTGAATCAAACTTTGTCTATCTTGTTAACTACATTCTAAATGTCCTGTTCAAAGTATGGATATATCCCTGGGAGCAGTTAATTGCTCTGCACATGATAGCTTTTGGCACTGATGGAGTTACACTTTTACATGTGTCACTCACACACATTCATCCTCACATCTCTAGGCCACCACAAGGGTAAACATTTGGACATCAGTATATAATACACAACTTAGTCTTGTCTTATTAGAACATTCATCTTTTATTTATACATGTTCAGGATGATATATTTTCCTGTGATCAGGAGGGATCCTGCATGTGATTTTGCAGGGTTGGTGGTGAGGATTGCTGTAAGTACATTTGTGTTGTGCTGAGGTGCAGATTTGAGTGGTGCATCTGCCTGTACAGGGGGAAGTTTCTGGACAGGGGCTGATGGTGTCTGTACAGCTGGTGGGAGAGCCTGGACAGGGGATGGTGGTGGATTTCCAGGTAGGGGGAGTGCCTGGACAGGGGGTGGTGATGGATGTGCAGGTGGGGAGAATACCTGGACAGGGGGTGGTGATAGATGTGTACTCCTGCTGCAAGCCTGTGCTGTTTTTGGTAAAGGTGTGAGTTTGACGTGCTGCAAGTAAATGTGATGGCTCCCCTCCCTGTGTGACCTTAAAGGGACACTTCGGATATGTTTCAGCATGCCCTCCATCATCTTCATGGCCATGGCATGGTGTATTGCACTCTCTTCCAAATGGATGGATATAATGCCATCAATCTTCTTGGACATGTCTTGCCAAGACCTATTCATCCGGTCCAACACCTGGGTCAGTCTATCCACAACCTGAGAGATTTGCCGCATTTCCTGCAGTGCCTCGGACATGTCTGACAGGGTAGCTCCTATGGTATGAATGCCCTGCCTTACATCAGCCTGCAGTTGGAAGAAGTCCTCCTCCTACTGGCCTCCATGGCTATCTTCTAGCCCACCTTGCATGGGGTGGCCATAGCTTGGACTACCAGGCCCACCAGCAGGGAGAAGGGTGGCAGGTGGTAGTCTGTGGACAGGAGGATACCTGCACCGTAACAGGGGTGGAACCTCCCTCAGATGGCAGAGAAAGTCCCTGGGATGCACTGTATGGGGAGGAGAGTGTAGGGGAACCATCTGTGTTGGGGTGTGTGAGAGCTGTGGCTATTAAGTGCTATGCTAAGGACAGACAATCATGGGTTTTTAATGTTGAGACACTTGCACATTATTTGTAGCTGAAAGTGCTGCTTGCAAAAGTAGTGTATTCTCCCCTTTATTTGCCCATCGTCTGGAAGACAGAGGTTGCAACAGGATAAGTAATTGACCCAATATATGATGTGGTGCAGCACAAGAGTTGATTCTACTGTACTTTGCATCAACCGATGATGCACATGTGACCTGGTTCAGGAACACCTACACTTGACAACTCACACCATAGCACTGAGGTGCAGAATGGAGATGTACAATGCACAAGCAAACTCACCAGCTCCAGCCAAAGCTCTATGTTGTTTTGCGATCCCCCCTGATGTTAACTGCTGAACCTGGCTTCTCATAGGTGTAGCTGAAAAAGCGGCCGGCAATCCAGCAGCTTAAGAGGAAAGTGACACCATATTTAATGATTTGCATGACTAATATGCTAACAGTCACATGTGACGCACACAGTACTGAAATAGTGTGCATTTAACTTTTTACACACCAACTACAGATGCTATGCAGAAGGGTATTTGGATATTTGGAATGATTTGGAATCCATAATAGGGACATACTTTATGGCACGCTTACCTGATGGACTTACCTGATGGACAGATGCACAGCATGATAGCAATGAGTTAACATGTATATGTCATTGTCAAAGACCATTGATATGATATTTCTGGCCAGTGTGCCGCATGTGTGCCTCCTGAAATTTACATGTGGGCCACTGGTCAGCAGCAGCAGTTGCCAGCTGTTACCTCCACATTGCACTGACATCAACGAGATATCACGTTAACTGAAAAACGTGTGTGAGAAGGTACCTGATATTTGAAGAAAGGAATAATTATGATGAACGTCTCCGCCTACCTTTGGTTACACCTTTATTGTTAGGCCCATCATGCCTCATGAGTATGATGTTGTCTGTTGACAAATATAAAGGAGTGTACATCATCATGCAGACCAGGTTCACATTTGCACATCAGATCATTTCACTGTATTGGAGAGTTGATATATGATATGTCCAATTGTCAGATAAATACTGTGGTACATTTGTGCTTCCTACCCCATGAAGTCACAATGCCTTATTTAGGGCTGAGATATCACACCTTTGTTATGTTCAGTCTTTGTGTGTCCTCTGTTCCCATTATACATGTATCACATCATGGTAAAATGTAGCTGTCAATGCACGATGTCTTTTCCAGCACACATCCTAACCTCATATATTATCCTGTCACTTATATATGGGAATATGGTAGGAGAGGAGGCAAGCTGAAATACATACTGTAGTGAAGTACAGAAGCTTGGATGTTTTGCCGACTACACTGGATTTGTGTTTTGCAGTTCAGCCACATTATATATATATGATTTACTTCCTCTACATCCACCTTAGCAGCCCATGCACCCCTCCCAAAACAACAAAACCCAACTCTCATCAGTGCAACCTTCATCCACACCAAGTTCCATACATTTTGTTCCCTGGGATTTTCATGAGAGTTTTCATATCATTGACTTACAATTCCGTTGTTGCTACTCCACTTCATATGACACAATATAGTTTATTATATACATACTGCACTCATATATTTAGTGTCATCCTTTCACTAGCCTGCATGGTGAGATATGGTATGCG
This sequence comes from Lissotriton vulgaris, assembly GCF_964263255.1. Classification (NCBI taxonomy): domain Eukaryota; kingdom Metazoa; phylum Chordata; class Amphibia; order Caudata; family Salamandridae; genus Lissotriton; species Lissotriton vulgaris. The sequence continues at coordinate 1,714,297,066 of NC_141689.1, read as the reverse complement.
TTGAAATGCCATTTTTGGGTATATTGTGATTAGAAACAACAGTGATGTCGAACATATACAACATACTGCGGACATGAAATCCACATTTTAAGAACATTCAGGTACATGAATTTTAGGTTAACTTACCAGGGTCCCGCATCTGCCCAGTGTGTGGTTCCTGAATAGATATCACAGCCAACCTTGTAGCAGATGTCATTGTGGGGCCTGGAATCCCTGACGACATCATTGGACCTACAAAGATATGACATTCTAGTCGCCACATGTGATGCACTCAAGTTCAATTCACAGTTGTTGGCACTGTTGATAGAATACAGGTAATGGGCCTGGTTCACAAAGATTAACTAGACAAAAATGTAACTTTACTACTTTCGATATTCACAAAGGGCATTTACTACTCGTAAATGTGCTTTCTGAATATTGAAAGGCATAAAGTTACCTTTGTGAATAGTGACCAATATGTCTAAATGTTGTGTACTGACAATGTAGGCTTTCAGGCCCACTCCTGAACAGATTTACTTACCAGTTTGTGAGGGTGATATGGCTTGCTGTGGATGCTGTTGTTTCCTCCCAGCAGATGCAGGGACCTCTGATACAGTGGCTGACTGTACTCTGGCTAAATATGTCAATGGAGGAGAACAGAGAAAAGTCAGCAAAGCAAAAATGTACACATGCAACTTGTCAGAATTTTCCTCCCTGCATCTACATGCTAACAGTAACGCTAAGTGCAACCACTGCCGGTGCAGGTAGGAACAATATGGTGAAGGGAGTGGGGGGCATGGTCGGGCAGGGGATAATTTAGCCAGTCACCAGAATGGGGAAAATCAATTTAAAATAAAAAAAATAGACACAGATAATCTCTCACCTTGTGCTCTGCAATGCAGCAAGGTAAGTGGTTTGGATTGTTCTTTTCATTTTATTTTCTCTATTATGTTGTCGGTCGGATTTCAACTGCCCCGCCCCACCCCCCTCTCTTACTGTGGAGCTCACCTGGTGTTTTTTTGCAGGGATGAGGTGGATGAACAGATGCTGGTGCCAACTTCCCTCACCCACTAATTCATCTCAACACCATTAAAGGCAAAGAGGTGAAAGTGGGGAAAAAAGGAAATAAAATAAGGAAAGGGAAAAGAAATAGAACACAATGGTACTTCTGGCATGATGTTCTTATGGGTTAGATTGCACATACCTCCTGGTGGATGAAAATGACAAGTGGAAAGTACTGTCCATGCATACAAAGATAGTATTATTAATAAGGACATAAGGTATATATAGAAGGGATTTACCTGGAGGGCATCCATCTTCCAAATCAATTGCAGATAAGGACTTCCAGGAAGAGAATTTAGAACTGAGGTGCCTATAAGAAAAAGTACTAAACTTTAATTTTAGGACTGCAGAACTAAGCATACAGTCACAACGCGACTGAACAGTACAAACCTTAATGAAGACCACCATCAGGCTCCACTAAACCCAAAAATAACTCCTAGACAGGATAAAAGTTTTTAACAAAGCTACACAAAAATGGTTTTGTGTCTGGTTAGGATAAACTATCCTTAGTTTTCACAAATCAATAACTAGTTGCCATTTTCTTATTAAACAGCAGCAGAAAATAGAAGCAGAAGAAAAAGTCAAGGAAAAATCATAAACTCCACACTGCGCAAAATGCAGAGAATCAGATAAGTAACTTTATAATGATCTGAGGTTATGTAATCCTACTGTGAAACTGGGGACTAGGATTCTTGCAGCAAATTCTCTCTTTCTCTTCCTAAATTGGAAATACCATGTGCCGAGAGAAACAGAGCTGCCTAGGAGAGGACCGAAGGAAACTGAACAGCCAGTGAGGAAATTCACCAAACCAGCTGCTGCACCCAAAAGAAGAGCGGCTACCCTGTAGGGAAAGGGTCAAAAAGCAGAAGCGAAGACGCACCGGAGACATCTCTGCGACCCGACAGGTAGCTAAAGAAATTGACAGGTGAGTGCCGGGAAGTCCGGGACTTCAGGACGGCTTGGCAGGATACGTGACGGAATGCGAAACACGTTCAAGTCACGGAACACCCCCTTAATTGGCCCTAAGCGCCACTCCTGCCTCCGACATCCGTCAGCATGAAGGTGGCCATGACACTTACCTGCACCTGCCATGGCTTAATAAGTGGAAGGGGCTCTTTGTCTATCGCTATTTGGCAGGGTTAGGTATATAAACCTGCAGTGCTGGGCCCATATTTAGTCAGAATGGGATTTGCCTTTGCCATTCCCATCGCAAAGGGTTCTGGGACTTGTGATGCAACTTACAGAAGGAGACACATAAGGCTCTGATTCACTATGCTTTTTATACATACTTGGGACAACTTCCTTAGTCACAATTGTGATGCAATGTAGACAGACATCTCATATCCATTTTCTGGTCATCCTATTTACCTGATACCACATTGTGGACATCACTCACAGGCAGCCCATGGAGCATGTGGGGGTGTATGGTGTTGAGGATATCCTCCTCTAGTGGGGTGATTCTTAGGCAGAATCCAGATTGTGAACCAGGGAGAATTCTTGCCACCTCAATCTTGGCGTACTTCTCATTCATCCACCTCTTCTCGTCCTGCAACTTCTTCTTGATGTCATTAACAGTGCAGACATCTTCCCCCAATGCTGTTACTGCACTGCTGCCATAGGGAAGAATTTTGGTGACACTGGTGCTGTAAGGGGGAAACCATGGAGCCGTTTGTGATGCCTCACAATAAACTCCAAAATCATGGCGGTCTCCTCTTCTGTAAAATGCTTCTGATCACTCTGTTGAAGCATTTTCCTGAAGTAAAGGGCAGAACAGTCAAACAGGAACTCGATGTGGACAAACTTGGTCCTTGATAGTGTGCTGCTTTTATATGGTTTGTAGTGCAGGTGGATTAAATGGACTTCATCTGCTCCAATGGGGGAGACAAGCACTTACACAGGTGTTTAGCACTGAAGGTAATGATCATCCGGCCTGAGTGCAGAGATTCCGGTCCGGTTGTGGAGACTCTGGCCTGATTCAAGAGACTCCTGCCCAATTCTGGAAATTCCGCAGAGTGCGGAGATTTTGCTTCCGTGCGGAAATTTCTGCCTGAGTGCAGAAGCAGGGGCGTAACAAACACCCCTGCAGCCCGTGCGGTGTGGCCCCACTCTCTTCAGTAAATGAAGGGGGCCCACCCCCGCTCAGCACTTCGGTGAGAGCTGTGAGAGAGGCTTGCGCTAAAGCAAGCCTCTCTCCCTCCAAAGCAGGTGCAGGCTGTCGACAGCCTGCTCTGAGCCCCTCGCCCCCTCCCTCTGACTGAAGAGAAACGAAGTATCAACTTACATTGTTTCTCTTCAGTCAGAGGTGCCAGGACCCTGATTGGGGGGCAGCCAGTTCCGCAGCGAGACAAGACTGTAAATTAAGGAAGAGGTCCGGTACACCTCAGATTTGGAGGGGAGTAGAGCTCAACAAGGAGGGGTGCCCAGCAGCAGCAATGAGGGGCAGCTTGGAGGGGGGTAAGGAGGGGGCAGGTCATGCTTCAAGATGTATCCCTCCTCCTAAACATTTATTTAAACCCCAGTGGCTGCGGATACCCACCCATCGTCCCACAGCTCCCACGAGGGACTAGTGGACACCCCCACCAGTGGCGGGGCTCCGTGTCCCTGCAGTCTACCTAGGTGTCTGCACAATGGCCCTGGGACAGAGAATACACTCTCCACTCCCAGAGTCCGGCACAGTGAACCGCCCCCTCACTTGCCTCAACAGCAGAGCTTTCTGTCGTTCATCACAAGCAGCAGCGCTACCTCACTTGTAAAAGTCATCAGTTATCCATTCCTCAGCTGACTGCACCCTCACTCGCTGCTGACAGCAGAGCTATCCCTCGCTTGGCCACAGACAGCAGAACTATGACTTGCTCCACCTATATACCCCTATTGAGGCACTTTCATGTACTCATGAACTGAGGACACAGGGAGACACATACCGAGCACACAGGACGACTTGGGGTGATGTGGACACAGGAAGACAAGGGTACAGCGGGCATAGGTACTGAGCATAAAGGAAGACAGGTAGCGAGGACACAGGAAGACACGGGTACCGATGACGCAGGAAGACACGGGTACTGAGGATACAGAGAGACACTTGTACTGGGGACACAGCAAGACACAGGTAGTGATGGCACAGAGAGACACAGATACAGAGGACACAGGAAGACATGGGGTGCTGTGGACACAGGAAGACAAGGGTACAGCAGCATAGGTACTGAGCATAGAGGAAGACAGGTAGCGAGGACACAGGAAGACACAATACTGAAGACACTGGAAGACACAGGTACTGAGGACACAGGAAGACAAGGATACTGAGAACACAGAGAGACACGGGTACTGAGGACACAGAGAGACACAGGTACTAAGGACACAGGAAGACTGGTACCGAGGACACAAGAAGGCACGGGTACCGATGACACAGGAAGACACGGGTACTGAGGACACAGAGACACATGTACTGAGGACACAGGAAGACACAGATACCGGGCACAAAGGAAGACACAGATACATGGGGTGCTGTGGACACAGGGAGACACGGGTACAGCGGGCATAGGTACTGAGCATACAGGAAGACAGGTAGCGAGGACACAGGATGACACAATACTGAAGACATGTGATGACACAGGTACTGAGGACACAGGAAGACAAGGGTACTCAGGACACGTTGAGACAGCTGTACTGAGGACACAGGAAGACTGGTACAGAGGACACAAGAAGACACAGGTACTGATGACACAGGGAGACACAGATACTGAGGACTCGTGGAGACACATGTCCCGAGGACACAGCAAGACACAGGTACCGAGGACACAGGGAGACAAAGATACCGAGCACACAGGAAGACACAGATACCGAGGACACAGGAAGACATTGGTACTGAGGACACAGGGAGACAAGGGTACAGTGGACATAGGTACTGAGCATACAAGAAGACAGGTAGCGAGGACACAGGAAGACACGGGTACTGAGGAACAGGGAGACAAGGGTACAGCGGGCATAAGTACTGAGCATACAGGAATACAGGTAGCGAGGACACAGGAAGACACAGGTACCAATGACACGGGAAGACATGGGTACTGAGGACACAGGAAGCCACGGGTACTGAGTACACATGTAGACATAGGAAGTCGCGAGTACAAGGCATGGTGGTGCCGAGGCGCACACACGGATACTGAGGACACAGAGAGACACAGGTACTGATGGCACAGGGAGACTCAGATACCAAGCACACAGGAATACATGGGGTGCTGTGGAAACAGGGAGACAAGGGTACAGCAGGCATAGGTACTGAGCATACAGGAAGACCGGTAGTGAGGACACAGGAAGACACGGGTACTGAGAACACAGGAAGACACGGGTACTGAGACATGGGGTACTGAAGATATAGGAAGCGGCGAGTACAAGGCATGGGGGTGCTGAGGCGCACAAACAGAGTTATATCAGCTGGTTAATACCAGGGAGCCCCCTCAGCACAGTAATTTCGCCTGAGAGTTCCTGACAAAATTAGGAGGGGGGCCCCTCCATACATCTTGCAGGGGGGGCCCTCAAATTTCGTTACGCCACTGTGCAGAAGTAAAGATACGGGCGTCAATGAAATTTGTGAATACCAAAACTCGTAAGTGACTTCTGTGAATACCAAAAGTCGTAAAGTTAGACTTTTGGCTCAGATTACCTTTGTGAATCGGCCCCTATCTGTTTTGCAGACTTTTCTAAAATCAGGAAACAGTCCAGTAGTAAGATTCTATGAACCAACAACAGAAATTGGACTGAAGTTTTGCTTTTGTGTTCTTTTACTGCAGTTTTGGAAAACACTTACAATTGGTTGACGTGGGAAATCACAGTTTGGAAAAAATCGATTTACGTTTCTTATTAAAAACAGACACAGGGTAGATCAATGCAATTGCCAAGCTAGAAACATGAAGGAGATTGATTCATGTTGACGGGTTGTAAATATTAAAATAGGTTTGGGTTTACATGGGCACACGTTGTCTTGACTGGTACATAAGAGACAGCAAAGAAAAAGTTTAGGAGCTGAAGCAGAAGCAGAGATTGAAGAACCTGATAAAAGTAACGGGAAAATTACATCAATCACTGTCAGCTAGAAATCCTCACTGCAGTGCTGAATAAAGAAATAGCCCAGGGTATTGAAAAATACTTAAATAAACATTGTTCTGATGCTGTATTTACAACGTGGGTGGAGATATCTTTTTTTTTTAAATGCATCGATGCACATTAGTCCTTCAATACTGCAATATATATATTGGAAAACGTGCGATCACTGTCTGTGCGTCCACTTTACACATACTTTTTTGTGTACCTATTTGCGAATCAGGGTCGGAAATACTGTTCTTTTTGGTTGAAACTTCCATATGATTACCAGCAGTATTCGAGAATTTGGCATTCATTCAAAATTTGTGGAAATACACCAAGTATAGATTTTTTACAGCATTATGAATTTAGAATAAGTCATGGGAGGGGGGTGACATTATCTAGGTCAACCAGCAAAAGTAACTGAACACCCAAAAACTCAAACATTTGTCAGTATTGATATGCAGTGCACATGTAGTTGTCCACCCTGTGAATGTAATGTACACACATTTCTTCTGCAATAGGTTGGTGCCCTTACAGTTTCAAGACTGCTAAAGTGAAGGAAAACGCCCAATGGTACATGAATTGAGTTTGGGATCCTTACCAGCATCATAGCTACACATCATTGGCGGCATGTCTCGCCGGTAGGTGGGGCAGGCAGGGGAAGGTGCCCATGTGGGGCATGATTACAGGAGGGAGAGGACATTTTTTTTTTGTAAATCACTTACCCTGCTGCCGCCCGATGCCGCATCGCTGCTCCTGCTCTCCTGCGTCCGGTTTCAGGAACAGGAAGCAGGCAGCCAGGCTCCCTCCAGTAAGCCAATCACAAAAGCTGCAATTGAAGCGCTGTGACACGGCTCTCAGACAGGTGCTGGAAGTGTGGGCATGTTCTCTACAGTGGCGTAACGAAAGTTGAAGGGGCCCCCCTCGGGATTTAATCTGGATCAATCAGGCCAGAGTATTTATTTATTTATTTAATGTGACGTTATAGAGCGCAAACTTTACCCAAAGGTGTCAGATCGCTTTACGAAAGGACCAGTTACATTACATAAAGACTTCGGAGTACATGAGTTACATAAAAGATACAAACAGAAAAGCTCTAAATTCTCATAAGATCCAGACCTGCCCCAAAGTCACTATCTGAGGAACCCTCGTCTACAGACTCCCTGGCCGCCGGACACCATTCGCCACCACCATCACCGTTCATCGCACCCCACGCCATCTTCTCAACTAACTAGATACTCATTGGAGACCTGAACTTCCACCTCAACAACCCTAATGACCCCAACTCCACCATCCTCCATGACAATCTTGCCAGCATTGGACTTAAACAACTTGTCAACACACCGACCCACCAGGACACACCCTTGTTCCCATCTTCAAGGCAGGTAAGAGCGTCCATTTTAGCCACACAACGCAACCGCCATGGACCGACCACCGATGCGTACACTTCACCATCGACAAACCCGAGGCACCCAAACCAGCCCCACGCCCACCACGAAGGAACTCAAGCAAGGTTACCGACTAGCAACTCAACTCGACCCTCACCCACAACAACACCAGAGCACCCAACGCAAACAACGCAGCCAAAGAACTCCACACCTGGATAGCCAACTGCGCAGACAAGCTCACCCCACTACGCAACCCCAACATACAACGTCCCAGGAAAACCACCTGGTTCACCAACGCTCTCCAAGAAGCCCGACGCACCTGCAGACGCCTGGAGAAGAACTGGAGAAACACCAAGACAACCAAAAACCACACCACCTACAAAGACACCATGATGGACTACCACAACCAAATCAGAGTCATCAAGAGTAACTTCATCCACAACAAAATCCTCTCCAACTCCACCAACTCCAAAGAACTTTTTAGCGTTGTTCAAGAATTCACCAACCCACAGACATCACCCCATCCCTAGACCTCTGCGACAAGCTTGTAACCTACTTCTACTTCAAAATCAAAAACCTCTATGACAGTTTTGTCAACCCTCCACCAGGCGCCAGAGACAGCCCACTGCCCCCAAAGTCACCAGCCAGCCCACCATATCCAGCTGGACACCGATCACAGCCGAAGATACCCCCTCGACCATGAAAGGCATTCACTCGGGGACCCCCACTGACCCCTGCTCCCCTCACATCTACCACAGAGCCACGGCCACCATTGCACCCGAACTACAGTACACCATCAACACCACATTCGAAACAGGCACTTTTGCAGACGACTGGAAGCGCGCAGAAGTCAGACCCCTGCTCAAGAAGCCAACAGCTGACCCCACCGACCTCAAGAACTATCTGCCCATCTTGCTTTTCCCCTTCGCCGCCAAAGTCGCAGAGAAAAAAGTCAATAGTGAACTGACACGATTCATCAAAGAGAATGCCGTCCTCGACCCGTCCCAATTCAAATTCCGAACCAACCATAGCACAGAGACCGCCTTCTGGCCGCCACAGACAACATCCGCACCCTCCTGGACCAAGGACACTCCGCAGCCCTCATCTTACTCGGCCTGTCAGACGCTTTCGACATCGTCTCCCACCGCTACACTAACCACCAGACTACACAACGCAGGCATACAAGGAACAGCCCTGGACTGGATCCAATCTTTCCTCACCGGTAGAAGCCAAAGCCTCAGACTGCCACCCTTCCTCTCCGACCCGACAAACTTGACCTGCGGAGTCCCACAGTGGTCATCACTGAGCCCAAACCTCTTCAACAACTACATGACCACCCTCGCAGCCATCGTCCAACAACACAGCCTCAACATCATATCCTACGCTGACGACACCCAACTCATCCTCTTCCTCACCAAAGATCCCATCACCACCAAACTCAACTTCCAGAAAAGAATGCAAGATGTCACAGTCTGGATAACCAACAGCTGCCTAAAGCTCAGCACAGAGAAAACAGAAGTCCTTGTCCTCAGCACCACCCCTTCAGCATCGGACAGCACATGGTGGCCGACTGCCCTTGGAAGCCCACCAAACCCATCAGACCACACCAAGAACCTCGGCATTGCACTCAAATCATCACTCACCATGAGCCGCCAGGTCAACGCTGTCACCTCTAGCTGCTTCATCACCCTCCGCATCCTCCGCAGGACCTTCAAGTGGATCCCCCTGAATCAAGGATCCCAGTCACCCACGCACTCCGCACTCATCACCAGCAGACTGGACTACGGAAACGTACTCTACGCCGGCATCAACAAGTCCCTACTCTGCAAACTCCAGATAATACAGAACACCGCTGCCAGACTTGTTCTTGACATCCCCGGCATGAACACATCACCTACGAAGACTCCGCGGACTCCCCGTGGAGAAAAGAGTCACCTTCAAAATCCTCATCCACGCCTACAAATGCCTACACAACACCGGACCCAAATACCTCAAAGACAGAATCAACTTCCACATACCCAAAAGAAACCTCTGATCTGCCAACCTCCCACTGGTCGAAACCCCATGCATCCGCAGAGCCAGAGCAGGTAGAAGATCCTTCTCCCACTTTCCTGCCAAAACCTCGAATGAGCTACCACCAGACAACAGACGAGCCCCCTCCCTGAACACCTTCACGAAGAACCTCAAGACCTGGGTCTTCAGCTAGACAGATCTACGCCCCCTCCCCCCCCCCCCTCAGTGCCTTAAGACCCTCACAGGTGAGTAGCGCACTTACAATTCCCCAATTGATTGATTGAAGAATGGTAGTAAGTACAAAAGTCTAGTACAGATACTAGAGTTTAGAGTTACATATTTACAAGTTGCAAATCCACTCAAGAAGAGGATACACACAGATAAACTTAAAATTCACATAAGAAAGGTAGTAAGTATAAACGTCTATTACAGATATTAGTGGTTAGTTACGTATATATAGAATGAATTTCAAAAACTCCAAATGGGATAATCTGATGAAAGATCAAAGGACCTCGTTGAAAGCATTAGAGGAGGATAGAACAATTGTAATTAAGCCCTCCGATAAGGGGGGCAATGTAGCAATCATGAACTATAAAGACTACAAACGGGAAGCTATGAGACAGCTAAACGACCCCTCATGCTATGAACTTATCAATTGGGAACGGTATAAACGTACCAGAAAGGAGTATCATGCACTGCTTGGGGGCTGGTATCATACCGGTCTACTAGACACCGATGAATACAAATTTCTAAAGACAGAAAATCCACGTATCCCCTGTATATATTTCCTCCCCAATATCCACAAAGACCCCACTAGACCACCAGGGCGTCCCATTGTATCCTCTAATGGAGGATTACTGGAAAATACATCCATATTCCTGGATCTGTATCTGAACGAATATGTACAAAATCTCAATTCGTACTGCAAGGACAGCACAGACTTTCTGAGAAGACTGCATGATGTAAAATGGGAGGAGGGGTACCATATGATCAGCATGGACGTATGCTCTTTATACACTTGCATCAATCAAGTGAAAGGTGTATAAACATGCATGCATTACCTGAGAAGTCGACATGTGGATTGTTGGGGGCACAATACCATGCTTCAGACAATGATGTTATTTTGTCTTCAGGAAAACATTTTTTTATTTGAAAAGGCGGTATACCGACAACTCTCCGGGACCGCGATGGGGACTTGTTTTGCCCCAGCCTAGCGAATCTTTTCCTAGGCTGGTGGGAGGAACAGGTCGTCTGGGCTGAAGGGTCTGAGATGTATACTGACCACATCTTGATGTGGGGCAGATACATCGACGATCTGTTTTTAATCTGGAATGGCCCTGAAGCACTAGCAAGACAATACATCAGTCATCTAGGAGATAATGATCTCAATCTAAAGTTCACGTATGTGATTAGTAACACATACTGCGAATTTTTGGATGTGGCAGTAGAGATTAGGGAAGGAAATCTGACCACACGCCTGTTCCGAAAGATCACAGCCGGAAATGTGGTACTGCATGCGGCGAGCCACCATCCAACTCCCCTTAAGAGGAGCATCCCCTACGGGGAGTTGCTGAGGGCTCGCCGCAATTGCAGCACCGACACTGATTTCCATAAAGAACAGAAGGCCATGATGGAACGCTTTAGCCAAGTCAAGTCGAGTCAAGTCAATAATTTATATAGCGCGCTACATACCCAGAGGGTCTCAAGGCGCTTGCAGAAGGGTGGGGAATTACTTGTCAAATATCCACGTTTTAAGTTGCTTTCTGAATGCTAGGTGGTTCTGAGTAAGGCGAAGGTGAGTGGGAAGTGAGTTCCAGGTTTTAGCTGCCAGGTAGGAGAAGGATCTACCTCCCATGGTGTTTTTGTTGATGCGAGGTACAGTGGCAAGGGCTTGGTTGGAGGATCGTAGCTGGCGGGAGGGGGTGTAGAAGGACAGTCGTGTGTTGAGGCATTCGGGTCCGATTTCGTAGAGTGCTTTGTGTGCGTGGGTTAGGAGCCGGAAAGTAATCCTCTTATTGACGGGGAGCCAGTGGAGGTTTTTCAGGTGACCAGAGATGTGTTCTTTACGCGGGATGTCTAATACGAGCCTGGCTGAAGCGTTCTGGATGCGTTGAAGTTTTTTCTGGAGTTTTGCGGTGGTACCGGCGTAAAGGGTGTTTCCGTAGTCCAGTCGGCTCGTGACCAGATTGTGGGTGACCGTTTTTCTAGTTTCGGTGGGGATCCAGCGAAATGTTTTTTGAGCATGCGAAGAATGTTGAAGCAAGATGAAGAAACGGCGTTGACTTGCCTGTTCATCGAGAGTGAGGAATCCAGGATGATGCCCAGGTTCCGTGCATGGTCCGTCGGGATGGGTGCTTTTCCAAGGGCCTCTGGCCACCAAGAGTCATCCCAGGCGGAGGGGGAGGTGCCTAGGATGAGGACTTCTGTTTTGTCTGAGTTCAGTTTCAGACGGCTGTGCTTCATCCATTCGGCTACTTCTTTCATTCCTTCATGCAGGTTGGTTTTGGCAGTGTTCGGGTCTTTGGTGAGTGAGAGGATCAGTTGAGTGTCGTCGGCGTAGGAGATGATGTTGAGGTTGTGTTGGCGTGCGATGACCGCGAGGGGGCTCATGCATACGCTGAAGAGGGTGGGGCTGAGTGAAGATCCTTGTGGTACGCCGCAGATGACTTCAGTGGCCTCTGACTTGAATGGTGGAAGGCGGACTCTCTGGGTTCTTCCGGTGAGGAACGAGGTGATCCATTCCAGTGCTTTTCCTTGGATTCCGACGTTTCTGAGGCGTTGTAAAAGGGTGCTATGACAGACCGTGTCGAAGGCTGCGCAGAGGTCGAGGAGGATGAGGGCGACTGTGTCTCCATTGTCCAGTAGAGTTCGAATGTCGTCTGTTGCTGCGATGAGGGCGGTTTCAGTGCTGTGCTTGGCTCGGAAGCCGGATTGTGAGGAGTCGAGGGATTTGTTGGTTTCGAGGAATGCGGCGAGCTGGTTGTTGACCGCTTTCTCGATGACTTTGGCCGGGAATGGAAGGAGTGAGATAGGGCGGTAGTTTTTGAGTTCGGTGGGGTCAGTTGTGTGTTTCTTCAGGAGGGCGCTGAGTTCGGCATGTTTCCAGCTTTCCGGGAAGGTTTCGGAGTTGAGAGAGCAGTTGATGACGTCTCGGAGGTGCGGTGCTATAATGGAGTCTGCTTTGTTAAAGATGTGGTGAGGGCATGGGTCTGTGGGGGATCCTGAGTGGATAGAGTTCATCAGACGGATGGTGTGCTCAGTGGAGATTGGCTTCCAGTTATTGAGGATGTTCAGGGGGGGTGGGGGTCCTGCAGGGGGTTGGGTGGGTTGGTCTTCGGGTCGGTTGTCGAAGCTGTTGTGGATGTCTGCAATTTTGTTGTGAAAGAATGAGGCTAGGGAGTCGCAGAGGGCTTGAGAGGGGGTGATGTCGTTGGAGTTGGCTGAGGGGTTGGTAAATTCCTTGACGATGTTGAATAATTCCTTGCTGTTGTGGGCGTTGTTATCTAGTCGGTCCTTGAAAGCGGCTTTCTTGGCATTTCGGATCAGTTGGTGGTGTATGCGGGTGGCGTTTTTGAAGGCGTCCTTGGTGCTGGTCATTGGGTCTTTTTTCCAGGCCTTCTCAAGGGAGCGACAGAGTTTCTTGGATTTCTTAAGATCATCGTTGAACCAGGAGGCCTTTTTGCTGCCTAGTTTGATTTGACTTTTTTTCAGTGGTGCTAGGATGGCGGCGCTGTTGGATAACCATTGGGTGAGGTTGGTGGCTGCTTGGTCGGGGTTTGAGGAGTGGGTTGGGGGGTTTTGAAGAAGCGATGAGGAGATCTGGTCGATGGTGATTTTGTTCCAGTTTCTTTGCAGAGAGGGTTGGGGGTGGTTGTTGGATGTGGGCTTGTTGTAGGTAAAGTGAACGCAGCTGTGGTCAGTCCAAAGGAGAGCTGTGGTGTGGCTGAAGGAGACATGTTTGCTGGAGGTGAAGATAGGGTCGAGTGTGTGACCTGCGATGTGGGTGAGGGTAGTGACAAGTTGTTTAAGTCCGAGGTTGGCGAGGTTGTCCAACAGGGTGGTGGTGTTGCGGTCGTTGTTCTTTTCAAGGTGAAAGTTGAGGTCTCCCAAAAGGATGTAATCCTCGGAGGGGAGTGCGTGTGGAGTGATGAAGTCTGTGATGTCTTCACTAAATTGTGCACGGGGTCCTGGTGGCCTGTAAAGGAGGGTGCCTCTGAGTGTGGTCTTGGGGTCGATGTGGATCTGGAAGTGAAGGTGTTCGCTGTTGGCGAGATTGACGTCTGAGCTGGTTGACATGCGGATGGATTTCTTATGGACGATAGCGATGCCTCCTCCTGTGTGGCCGGTACGGTCCTTGCGAATGATCTTATAGCCTTCCGGGATGGCAATGGTGATGTCTGGGGCTGATGTGGCGTTCATCCATGTTTCTGTTAGGAAGGCGACGTCCGGAGAGATGGTGTCTAGTAGATTCCAGAGGTCGATGGCGTGCCTGTGGACGGAGCGGGTGTTGAGCAGGATGCAATGTAGGTGGTTGGGGTCGGGTATCTGTTGTGTGTTCGTAGATGAGGAGTTGTTCTTGGTGCCGTTGAACTTGCAGGAGTTGCAGGAAAGGGTCCATGGGTGTGTCCAGGAGCGGCTTGGACGCAGTTGGGGGAACGGCCGGGGTTAAGGGCTAGGAGGGTGGTGGCATCGTAAGTAATGCGGGTGGGGTGGGTGGGACGGGGCCAGGGGGTCTGGCGCTGGGCGCGGTCCAGGCGTGGACGGGCGTAGACGGGCTTACCTTTGGCGCACCTTCGGCGCGGCCGTCGCGCGTGGACGCTGCGCGTTGGGACATCAAGCATTAATGGATAATGGAGGGGGCGGAGCTTGGGAGGGGGATCTGGGAGGCGGGAGCGAAGGGTGGGGGGCGGGTTGCAGGCACAACAAAATGGACGGGGACGGGGAGATAAACAACAACAGGACCGGGAAATGCGAGCTGGCGCTGGGACACGGGCACAATAGCAGTCTCAGTTAAGTGAAAGCAGTGCGCAGCTTTCCTAGATGCTATGTGCAAATCAGGCTAAGCAATGCCTATTAAACACAATTCACGTAGTAATCACGAGTAGAGCAGGGCAAAGCTGAGCGCTACACGGCCAGAGCGGGAGCAGGTCTAATTAGTGCAGAATCAATAATTGAACACAATTCACGAAGTAATTACAAGTAAAGCAGGGCAAGGCTGAGCGCTACGCGGCCAAAGCGGGTGCAGGTCTAATTAGTGCAAAATCAATAATGTCAGAGGTGGGGGAGCAGTGCTACGATACCACAATCAGCGCTATGGTTCAGGAGGGAGGGTGGAGCGGCCGCCTCACACGGAGTCAGGCAAGTCACGGAGGTTCCTCAGCTGGGACGATCCTGGTATCTCGTGGGTGGGAGGGGGATCTGGGAGGCGGGAGCGAAGGGGGAGGGGCGGGTTGCAGGCACAACAAAATGGACGGGGACGGGGAGATAAACAACAACAGGACCGGGAAATGCGAGCTGGCGCTGGGACACGGGCACAATAGCAGTCTCAGTTAAGTGAAAGCAGTGCGCAGCTTTCCTAGATGCTATATGCAAATCAGGCTAAGCAATGCCTATTAAACACAATTCACGTAGTAATCACGAGTAGAGCAGGGCAAAGCTGAGCGCTACGCGGCCAGAGCGGGAGCAGGTCTAATTAGTGCAGAATCAATAATTGAACACAATTCACGAAGTAATCATAAGTAGAGCAGGGCAAAGCTGAGTGCTACGCGGCCAGAGCGGGAGCAGGTCTAATTAGTGCAGAATCAATAATTGAACACAATTCACGAAGTAATTACAAGTAAAGCAGGGCAAGGCTGAGCGCTACGCGGCCAAAGCGGGTGCAGGTCTAATTAGTGCAAAATCAATAATGTCAGAGGTGGGGGAGCAGCGCTACGATACCACAATCAGCGCTATGGTTCAGGAGGGAGGGTGGAGCGGCCGCCTCACACGGAGATGCAGTGATGAAACTTTGAAAACTGCCCAGATTAAGGTCCAGGACCTGAAACATGAAAAAGTCCTATTTAGACCATCTAAAAGTGACTCCAAAAGGAAGGCAATGGAGAATAGGAGCCAACCCGGTGCACCCCAGATGATCACCAAATACAGTAGGGGAGCTTGGGCCCTGGAAAGAATAATGAGAGCCAATTGGAAATTAATAACATCTGACCCTATTGTGGGAGGACTAGTGGGCAATAGACCGCAAATAACATATCGCCGGGCACGATCTCTGGCTAAGATGAAGTGGCCTCTGATTCCTAATGGCTTCACCACTTGTGGCAGCTGCAAATGTGACCGCAATGGTAAATCGTGCAAGAATTACAGAAAAGGATCAGGTCAGATTAGAACCATTAACCAACAAATTAACTGCAATACTGAGTTCACTGTCTACGTGCTGGAAGGCCCGTGTGGGCTCCAGTACGTGGGCAGCACCAAACATCCCCTAAAAGTCAGGATCCTACAGCCCCTCCGTGCCATTTCCAACAAAGATCACAACTATCCTATGGCCCGCCACTATGAAGAAATTCATGGTGGAAACAATGGTAGTTTAAAATTCTATGGTATAGATAAAATACCCAAAACCATTAGAGGTGGGGACCGCAAAACACAGCTGAGAATTAGAGAGTCCAGAAACATCATAGATATGGAGAGTAAGGCCCCTAAAGGACTGAATTATGGAGAAGAACTAGCATCCCATATAGGCTCCTAAAACTAACCAGTACAGAGAAGAGGCAAACCCGCAGAATGATGAATGTTGTTTTGTGTTACACTATCACTTTTTTATCAATAGATTCCCCCATGTATGCATACGTTATGAATAAGAAGTAGGAAAGGCATAACCTGTACTTATGTAGTAGGTTGTATCCTGTGGTTTCTACTGTCAAATTATAGCATTATGATATAGGGGAATAGCACCATACTCACAAAGGTAGATTGTATGTTGGGTATCGTTGTTTTTTTAATTGTATCACTTATTCTCACAGTATTCGACACATTCACTTAGATACATATATCTCACCTCACACTCATCCCTCATTTACAAGCACTCATGCCCTGACCTTACCACCGCTAGCTACCATGTCCTCATCCACATGTGACGGTCAGATTGCGAAGGGAGCTCTCCTCGAATGACATACCTGGCAATGATCCATTTATCACAGGATCAGACTGGGTCCCAGTGCCTACTCTTTGCATCTAAAACAGGGAGCTCCCTCTGTACAATTTAAATTCAAGACTAAGGTCTCGAACTCCGCAATGTCATCCACAAAACTACATTTCCCGGTAGACATTGCGCTCGTCCGTCAGTTCCCGGCTATACTTTGTTCCGGGACCATCATTACCACGATATTACGGACTACAGTCCGAAACCTGACGGACTATAGTAATTGATGCGAGGCACATCATGAACTACATTACCCCGTTGGCACACTGCCTGGGGAAGTTCTCAGTCACAATTATCTGACTAGTATCGGGACCACAGTTTCCGATAGGCAATGTGATTTTCACCAAACTCATTACGCCAAATGCTCCCACTAATTAATGGACTAACACTCATTTTTCATGAACTCAAGTACACCTAACGTTAAAATGTCTTTATGTATTTGCTTTGAATGTAAAATGCGTTTATTAAGCATAATGTACTTATCAGAGTGTTTCTTCTATGTCCATTGAGTATTGACACAAATGTGGGACTATAAGTTTGGAAAAATGCAATATGGCGGTTACTTGAAAAAGGCTTACGCCGAAACGCGTCGTCCTTGGTTAAAGAGTGCACAATAAAGGATTTGTGCAAGATCTCCTGGTGTGCCGTCTCTGTGTCCTTCTATATGGTGGGATCCAGTACCTGTTAACATATATTTATATATATACACATATATATACACACAAGTTGGAAATTCACTCAAGATTACATTTTAAAAAGAGATTAGGGTTGCACAATTATATACTACATATTTGCAGAGCATGAAATACTTGCTGAGTTCAGTCTGGCCTTCAGGTACTGTTGCACTCACGGTGGTGGTCCTGGGTTTGGAGGGATCCCCGAGGTGAAGATGGTCATGGGGGTAGAAGACCAAGTGGTGGTGGGCGGAGGCAGCATGCTGGATCACTCCAGCTCACTGCCCCAAGTGTCCATGCCACGACAGCCAGAGTTCTCCAACAAGGCTGGTCCCGGGGGTCAAACATCCAGGGTACCACATAGGGTAGCCAGAGGTAAACAGGAAGTGTCCAGCAGCAGCACAGAGGCCCGCGGGAGAAGCATGCAAGCCCGCAGCAGCCCCAAGCAGTCAACAATGTAGTAGGAGTAGAGCACCCCACACAGTCCAGTTCAAATGGCACAGCCGAGGACCCGCAAATGCCAAGGAAGAATCAGGCCCGGACACAATTACAGCTGAAGTCCTGGGCAGCCTGCCCCAGCACCACAAGAAACAGCAGGAGGCAATGGGGGCCCTGCCACGGCAGGCAACAGTGGGCGGGAGGGGGGCCTCGTATGTCACTGCAGCTTATTGTCGTTTGGGGGGGAGGGTGGGAGGAAGACATATTCCCAGGCGACACAAAGCCTCTCTCCCTCTGATTGCACCCTGGGGCGGTTCAGATGCCAGCAAAGGTATCCAGCCTCTGCAGAGGCACCACCAGCGGGCCCTCTGCTCAAGGACATCCACAGAGCGAGGTTGAGCAGCGGGTGTCTCCTTCCCCGCGCCAACGCTCCCAGCAGCAGCAGCAGTCCACCAGAATGTGGGCCACAATTCGGTCAAGCCGGCATCAAAACCACCAATGGGCGGCCACACCGGGCTCCGCGGGGCGTCTGGTAGAGGCAGCAATTATATATTTGCCACAATGTTGCATCCGTCTGCAAATAAATGTCAGATGTCCGTTCCAACTGATAGAGCCTCCTCTCAAAGTGGCCATCTTGCGGCCAGGCAAACATAGCTGTCAAGGTTTCAGATTGCTGTGTGTGGCATTTTCATCATTTCAGTGTAATTATGAGTGACATTTGAACGACTATGAGTGACATTTTCTCACCAGCAAAATCAAGCAATGAATCAGGGGAAACATATAAATATAAGACATTACACCCAATTGAGCCAAGAGAAACTGTAAGAAGATTTTAAAAGTGCTACAAAGCGCCAAAAATAGAAGGGCACTTAGGAAGTAAAGTGGTTGTAAGGGGCATGCTGAGTGTGAAAGAAGCATTCCACCTCCCTGGTGGAAAGAGTGAGCAGCATGGACAAGGCATAAGGCCTAGAGTGCCTGTTTCTAACACAAAAGAAAGACAAGAGAGGAGGTATAGATATTATGACAGCGCTGTGATCAGTCTGAGTTAGCAGTACCCCTGAGCTCACTGCAGAACATCTTTGTCATGGAGAGGGAAGTAAAGTGTGTGGGTGTGGTGGGGAAGCTAGGGTTCTTGTAACCCCTGATAGCATGGGGTGGGGGAAATGAGAAAAAAGGGCCTGGCAGGCAAACTACTGAGTTTTTATGGCAGTTTTTGTGACAGGTTAGATCTGTGTTAGATCCTACACAACTTGATATTTTTAACTTGATTAAAAAGGCATTTTAAAACATTATAGGTAGGCATGTGCTGGAGCAAGTTTACCTTGTGGTCAAACGAACATGCTTAATGCAAACTCTAGGTTGTCCACGATGCAGGTTAGATTACATGGGCATTGAATATGGATAAAATAAGCGTTAGACTATTTAAATAATTTACAAAAAGAGGGAAAAAAATATGCTGCACTTCAGATGGTAACAGTTTAAGAATTCAAAAATGTTGTACAGCAGTGGGCAGGGCTTGAAGGTAATGCTTAATGCTTTCAGTACAGAGCAATGACGCTGATCAGCTTAACTTTGTTGCCTAACTATACAAGTTCTCTGTGAAAATGAGCACGTCCGACCGTTCAGTGTGTAAATAACCAAGGTTTGGGTGTAAAATTAATGACACAGTAAAGAGGTGTGACCCAGTAGAGCAGGCACAGCTCTTAGTAAGTGGCAAGATTATGTTAGCTTTGAGTGATGAACTTCGAAACTAAGCTCACCACTCAAATAAAATCGGAAAGAAAGATTAGCTAACAAAAATATCTAAGGCAAAAAAGCCAAGCATAAACAGAACATGTGAAAGACAAAAATTATAATTTTAGATGCTCGTTTTAGTACGTTTTCCATCAACCCTCTTTGTTTTCGTGGCAGTCACGTAGGCAGAGATTGATACATAGGCTAGGTGTCCTCAAAGGTCTTGTACAGTTAGGCCTTATGATCCCTGACGGCCCAGGGGATCCAGCTCTGTGTAGGTACTAAATAGTTAGGGGCAGATTTACTTTCCCTTTGCGCCTCTTTTGCGCCGCCGTTGCGTCACTTTTGTGATGCAGCGGCGGCCCAAAAGATGCGCCATGGTGCGGGCTATTTACAACGTGACGCATCTGGGATATGCGGCACGTTGTAAAGCCCTGCGCCTTAAGGAGGCGGTCTGGTGCAGGGGGGGGTCGTTCCGGCGCAGGAACGCCTCCTAAAAGTGGCTGAGTGAAATCTAGAAGATTTCACTCAGTCACTTTTAGGCCAATGCTGCGTCAAAACCCTGCGCCTGCTTGAAGCAGGCGTAAGGCTTGACGCAGCATTAGTAGAATGGGCCCCCCAGAGAATTGCTGGAGCTGCGTCGCGCATGCGCCGCCTTTACGGCACAGATGCGTGACGCATCTGTGCCGTTCTTGCCCCATGGTGCGCCGCATTGTAAATGCGGCGCATCATGGGTGACGGCGGCATGGCGCACAATTACTGGTGCATCCCTGCTAATTTGCAGGGATGCGCCAGTAATTGTAAATATGCCCCTTGGTATCTGATTGAGCCCCGAGGACTGCCACCAAAAGGTGGTTTTAACGAAGCAGTACCCTTTTACCCAACTTAAGATCTGTTGGCAGCATATAAAAGAATAACTGCAGCGCCAATAACCCACTCCTCCCCCCACCCCGTTCCCGTGTGCTCAGTGACAAGGGCAAAACTAGGCACAATAAGGGCAAAACTACACTGCTCAGCAGGTGGCTGATTGCGCTAGGCATTTAATTTACAAGCAAATTACATTAACATTTAAACGTGGAGTAAGTCTGGCACTGTCTCACTGACAATTACGTGTGAGCCACAGCAATTCTGGTTTACAGGTCAGTCACACCCTCGGCAAACGTGATCCAGCCTCCCGGCCATCAGATTCAGCAGGAGGAACAGCTGAGCTGTACAGTGTGGGCTCCATCGGCCATCCGTGGGGTTGGGTACAGAGGTCGAGGGGTCAATTCATTTCAATTTACCGCAGAGTAGCCCAGAATGTTCCATGATTTGCCGGCCTCCCACCAACTTAACTACAACCGGTGACAGCAGGACGTCACCTAACGTCTAACGTCACGTAACATGCGTGCCTATTCAAACTCCATAACTTTGCCGGTGCAGAGTGCATTCCAGGAAAGAGGTGCAAACTGCAGTATTTACTTCGGGCAAACTTAAATACAAGATAAATAATCGCAGCGCAGGTCTGCCAGCCAAGGGGTGCAGGCTAATGCAGCGCAACTCTACTCAGCGCGACAGATCACACACAACCTGATGGGGCCCCCTGCAGCTCGGGGCCCCCCACACCGCGGGGGCTGGGTGGGCTTCTGTTACACCATGGTTCTCTATGCAGGCTGTAATGCAGCATGCATGGAGAACATGGAATGTGCGCATGACTGGTTTGGGCGGCCCACACTTTTAGGAATGGGCAAACCACTCTTCCACTCCTCTGCTCGCAGAGCAGAGTAGCCCTGCCCACCCACCCGCAAAGCAGCCAAACATAAAATGATAATTACTGAAAGTTATTAGCATTTTATGTTTTTGCTTCTGCACTACTTGAAAGCAGTGGGGCGACACTCCTCTGCCATAGGGGAGGTGCCGCCCCTGTAGCTACAATCATTCAGGTGCCATACATAATCAAAATGTGTTCACTCCTAAATTCACAAATGATTAGTTATACTATTTTGCTTCTTCAAACACCTTTAATACTTCTTTATGTAACATGCCAACCGAGAAATCAAGAGGAGCGGGTTGAGCAACATACAAATTCAAACTGCCATATGTCAGTGCACCTTTAGTCGGGGCCCCACTGATCTTTCCAAACCAGATAGTAGCTCTGCTAGGTCCCCATATTTATTTATTTATTTATTTTTTAATTTATTTATTGCCATTTATAAAGCGCAAACGAATACCCGCAGGCGTCTGCGGCGTCATGTTCCCGTATGAATGGATGATGGATAATTGGGGGCTGCAGGTCCTGCATGTTTTTTTACAGAGGTAAGGCAGAGCTGTTTTCAAGTTGGTATGTGTCACTTAGTTCAGTAGAAGGCCAGCTTTGTTCCTATGCCAGCAAACCTGCATCTGGTGCATCAGGCGTTTAAAGAAAAAATGGCAGATTGAGGCAAGCCAACGCCTTATTTCATGAAGATCTGGTTTGATGCTGGTAGTTGCAAAGAATAGTGTCATAGCACAGTTATAAAACCAAAGGTTAACTACCCCATTTCAGGAAGCTACAGAAAGTAATGCAAGAAAAGACACAGAGGAAAGACAGCTTGCTGTATTTAGGTGCTCTCTGCAAAAACAAGACAACAGATTAGAAAAGAGAATTACAGAAGAGGTTAGCAAATGAGGTTAGATTTAAGGACATTGAACAGAGGAGTGTGGATACTGGAAGTCTAAAATGTCAGTCTTTGTATCTGACAGACAAAGGAGTGAGCTGTGTATGGAGCTTTTTGCAGATGATTAACTGATCCATTGTACTCTGAAAACAAAACAAGGGACAGATTTAAGGGAACCTGTGTGAATTTAGTGGAATACATTTATCGAGGAAGACTTGCGAGAGAGGATCCCAAGTATTCTGTTGTGGGGGAATACGGCATGTATGGTTGAGCAATGAGGTACTAGCTGAGGACGCATATTTTCAAAGTAAAGTATCAAATATCTGATGTACTGTGATCGATGAGAACACTTGAGAGGTACAAACACAAACCATTCCAGTAATGTTTGCCCTTTCCAAACATGTTGTCTCTTTACATAATATTGATAAATGAGGTGAGTACAGCTACAAAGATAAGGAAAGAGTAAATGAAATAGGGAGATTGATGACAGAAAGAGAAAGATAGAAAGTCATAGAGGTAGAAGTGACCAAGAAACAGTGATAGAGAGATAAAAGTCAAGTTTCTCAAAGGTGTAGCATCGGGTTACCGTTACGTTTGTGATGCCAAACTAACGTTAAATCTTTCTGGGGGTTCGCAAACCAATGCAAATTGGTATTTGCGTTGGTTTGTATGGAAAAGTAACAGAAAGCAGTGTGAAATGCTGTTTTGTGTTACTTTGCACCAAGGGGGAGCTGAATGGTTCCTTCATGGGCATACCTGTGCTGTCACTCATGCTTTTTTAAGCTAAACCCTATTCTCACACATCAGCAGAAAGTGTTTAGCACTAGAAATTAACACCGCTGAAAAGCATGCGTTATATGTTTTAATTTCTCCATGCTTTTCCGACTTGCATGTCTGCGGCACTGTGTAGCCCACGTAAAGCTTTTTCACTTGTGTAAGCATAGTATTTTGTACAGGAAGAGTACCATATGATAGACTCATGCACACACACTAGCGCTATTGAGCTAAGGTGTGTGCCTGGTGCAGGGCAGCTGAAATGAGCGCCAGCGCTAGGATGAGGGTAGGAGAGAGCCATATCTCTCTAAATATGTCTCTCCCCTGCTCTCTCCATGTTACCCAGCACAGCATTTTTTGGCTGCCTCGCTGTGTTCCATAACAGCTAGCAGAATCAGGGCCAAAGAGTGCAGGAAGGCTGTGGCAAAAGACGGCATAATAAGACACAAGGAATTTGTATAGGGAAAGGATATAGCAAAATGCATCACCACCAAACTCAACTTCCAGAAAAGAATGCAAGATGTCACAGTCTGGATAACCAACAGCTGCCTAAAGCTCAGCACAGAGAAAACAGAAGTCCTTGTCCTCAGCACCACCCCTTCAGCATCGGACAGCACATGGTGGCCGACTGCCCTTGGAAGCCCACCAAACCCATCAGACCACACCAAGAACCTCGGCATTGCACTCAAATCATCACTCACCATGAGCCGCCAGGTCAACGCTGTCACCTCTAGCTGCTTCATCACCCTCCGCATCCTCCGCAGGACCTTCAAGTGGATCCCCCTGAATCAAGGATCCCAGTCACCCACGCACTCCGCACTCATCACCAGCAGACTGGACTACGGAAACGTACTCTACGCCGGCATCAACAAGTCCCTACTCTGCAAACTCCAGATAATACAGAACACCGCTGCCAGACTTGTTCTTGACATCCCCGGCATGAACACATCACCTACGAAGACTCCGCGGACTCCCCGTGGAGAAAAGAGTCACCTTCAAAATCCTCATCCACGCCTACAAATGCCTACACAACACCGGACCCAAATACCTCAAAGACAGAATCAACTTCCACATACCCAAAAGAAACCTCTGATCTGCCAACCTCCCACTGGTCGAAACCCCATGCATCCGCAGAGCCAGAGCAGGTAGAAGATCCTTCTCCCACTTTCCTGCCAAAACCTCGAATGAGCTACCACCAGACAACAGACGAGCCCCCTCCCTGAACACCTTCACGAAGAACCTCAAGACCTGGGTCTTCAGCTAGACAGATCTACGCCCCCTCCCCCCCCCCCCTCAGTGCCTTAAGACCCTCACAGGTGAGTAGCGCACTTACAATTCCCCAATTGATTGATTGAAGAATGGTAGTAAGTACAAAAGTCTAGTACAGATACTAGAGTTTAGAGTTACATATTTACAAGTTGCAAATCCACTCAAGAAGAGGATACACACAGATAAACTTAAAATTCACATAAGAAAGGTAGTAAGTATAAACGTCTATTACAGATATTAGTGGTTAGTTACGTATATATAGAATGAATTTCAAAAACTCCAAATGGGATAATCTGATGAAAGATCAAAGGACCTCGTTGAAAGCATTAGAGGAGGATAGAACAATTGTAATTAAGCCCTCCGATAAGGGGGGCAATGTAGCAATCATGAACTATAAAGACTACAAACGGGAAGCTATGAGACAGCTAAACGACCCCTCATGCTATGAACTTATCAATTGGGAACGGTATAAACGTACCAGAAAGGAGTATCATGCACTGCTTGGGGGCTGGTATCATACCGGTCTACTAGACACCGATGAATACAAATTTCTAAAGACAGAAAATCCACGTATCCCCTGTATATATTTCCTCCCCAATATCCACAA
The DNA here is from genome assembly GCF_964263255.1 of Lissotriton vulgaris. NCBI lineage: Eukaryota > Metazoa > Chordata > Amphibia > Caudata > Salamandridae > Lissotriton > Lissotriton vulgaris. The sequence goes on along the minus strand of NC_141689.1, from coordinate 1,714,272,218 downwards.
AGACCCCACTAGACCACCAGGGCGTCCCATTGTATCCTCTAATGGAGGATTACTGGAAAATACATCCATATTCCTGGATCTGTATCTGAACGAATATGTACAAAATCTCAATTCGTACTGCAAGGACAGCACAGACTTTCTGAGAAGACTGCATGATGTAAAATGGGAGGAGGGGTACCATATGATCAGCATGGACGTATGCTCTTTATACACTTGCATCAATCAAGTGAAAGGTGTATAAACATGCATGCATTACCTGAGAAGTCGACATGTGGATTGTTGGGGGCACAATACCATGCTTCAGACAATGATGTTATTTTGTCTTCAGGAAAACATTTTTTTATTTGAAAAGGCGGTATACCGACAACTCTCCGGGACCGCGATGGGGACTTGTTTTGCCCCAGCCTAGCGAATCTTTTCCTAGGCTGGTGGGAGGAACAGGTCGTCTGGGCTGAAGGGTCTGAGATGTATACTGACCACATCTTGATGTGGGGCAGATACATCGACGATCTGTTTTTAATCTGGAATGGCCCTGAAGCACTAGCAAGACAATACATCAGTCATCTAGGAGATAATGATCTCAATCTAAAGTTCACGTATGTGATTAGTAACACATACTGCGAATTTTTGGATGTGGCAGTAGAGATTAGGGAAGGAAATCTGACCACACGCCTGTTCCGAAAGATCACAGCCGGAAATGTGGTACTGCATGCGGCGAGCCACCATCCAACTCCCCTTAAGAGGAGCATCCCCTACGGGGAGTTGCTGAGGGCTCGCCGCAATTGCAGCACCGACACTGATTTCCATAAAGAACAGAAGGCCATGATGGAACGCTTTAGCCAAGTCAAGTCGAGTCAAGTCAATAATTTATATAGCGCGCTACATACCCAGAGGGTCTCAAGGCGCTTGCAGAAGGGTGGGGAATTACTTGTCAAATATCCACGTTTTAAGTTGCTTTCTGAATGCTAGGTGGTTCTGAGTAAGGCGAAGGGGAGTGGGAAGTGAGTTCCAGGTTTTAGCTGCCAGGTAGGAGAAGGATCTACCTCCCATGGTGTTTTTGTTGATGCGAGGTACAGTGGCAAGGGCTTGGTTGGAGGATCGTAGCTGGCGGGAGGGGGTGTAGAAGGACAGTCGTGTGTTGAGGCATTCGGGTCCGATTTCGTAGAGTGCTTTGTGTGCGTGGGTTAGGAGCCGGAAAGTAATCCTCTTATTGACGGGGAGCCAGTGGAGGTTTTTAAGGTGACCAGAGATGTGTTCTTTACGCGGGATGTCTAATACGAGCCTGGCTGAAGCGTTCTGGATGCGTTGAAGTTTTTTCTGGAGTTTTGCGGTGGTACCGGCGTAAAGGGTGTTTCCGTAGTCCAGTCGGCTCGTGACCAGATTGTGGGTGACCGTTTTTCTAGTTTCGGTGGGGATCCAGCGAAATGTTTTTTGAGCATGCGAAGAATGTTGAAGCAAGATGAAGAAACGGCGTTGACTTGCCTGTTCATCGAGAGTGAGGAATCCAGGATGATGCCCAGGTTCCGTGCATGGTCCGTCGGGATGGGTGCTTTTCCAAGGGCCTCTGGCCACCAAGAGTCATCCCAGGCGGAGGGGGAGGTGCCTAGGATGAGGACTTCTGTTTTGTCTGAGTTCAGTTTCAGACGGCTGTGCTTCATCCATTCGGCTACTTCTTTCATTCCTTCATGCAGGTTGGTTTTGGCAGTGTTCGGGTCTTTGGTGAGTGAGAGGATCAGTTGAGTGTCGTCGGCGTAGGAGATGATGTTGAGGTTGTGTTGGCGTGCGATGACCGCGAGGGGGCTCATGCATACGCTGAAGAGGGTGGGGCTGAGTGAAGATCCTTGTGGTACGCCGCAGATGACTTCAGTGGCCTCTGACTTGAATGGTGGAAGGCGGACTCTCTGGGTTCTTCCGGTGAGGAACGAGGTGATCCATTCCAGTGCTTTTCCTTGGATTCCGACGTTTCTGAGGCGTTGTAAAAGGGTGCTATGACAGACCGTGTCGAAGGCTGCGCAGAGGTCGAGGAGGATGAGGGCGACTGTGTCTCCATTGTCCAGTAGAGTTCGAATGTCGTCTGTTGCTGCGATGAGGGCGGTTTCAGTGATGTGCTTGGCTCGGAAGCCGGATTGTGAGGAGTCGAGGGATTTGTTGGTTTCGAGGAATGCGGCGAGCTGGTTGTTGACCGCTTTCTCGATGACTTTGGCCGGGAATGGAAGGAGTGAGATAGGGCGGTAGTTTTTGAGTTCGGTGGGGTCAGTTGTGTGTTTCTTCAGGAGGGAGCTGAGTTCGGCATGTTTCCAGCTTTCCGGGAAGGTTTCGGAGTTGAGAGAGCAGTTGATGACGTCTCGGAGGTGCGGTGCTATAATGGAGTCTGCTTTGTTAAAGATGTGGTGAGGGCATGGGTCTGTGGGGGATCCTGAGTGGATAGAGTTCATCAGACGGATGGTGTGCTCAGTGGAGATTGGCTTCCAGTTATTGAGGATGTTCAGGGGGGGTGGGGGTCCTGCAGGGGGTTGGGTGGGTTGGTCTTCGGGTCGGTTGTCGAAGCTGTTGTGGATGTCTGCAATTTTGTTGTGAAAGAATGAGGCTAGGGAGTCGCAGAGGGCTTGAGAGGGGGTGATGTCGTTGGAGTTGGCTGAGGGGTTGGTAAATTCCTTGACGATGTTGAATAATTCCTTGCTGTTGTGGGCGTTGTTATCTAGTCGGTCCTTGAAAGCGGCTTTCTTGGCATTTCGGATCAGTTGGTGGTGTATGCGGGTGGCGTTTTTGAAGGCGTCCTTGGTGCTGGTCATTGGGTCTTTTTTCCAGGCCTTCTCAAGGGAGCGACAGAGTTTCTTGGATTTCTTAAGATCATCGTTGAACCAGGAGGCCTTTTTGCTGCCTAGTTTGATTTGACTTTTTTTCAGTGGTGCTAGGATGGCGGCGCTGTTGGATAACCATTGGGTGAGGTTGGTGGCTGCTTGGTCGGGGTTTGAGGAGTGGGTTGGGGGGTTTTGAAGAAGCGATGAGGAGATCTGGTCGATGGTGATTTTGTTCCAGTTTCTTTGCAGAGAGGGTTGGGGGTGGTTGTTGGATGTGGGCTTGTTGTAGGTAAAGTGAACGCAGCTGTGGTCAGTCCAAAGGAGAGCTGTGGTGTGGCTGAAGGAGACATGTTTGCTGGAGGTGAAGATAGGGTCGAGTGTGTGACCTGCGATGTGGGTGAGGGTAGTGACAAGTTGTTTAAGTCCGAGGTTGGCGAGGTTGTCCAACAGGGTGGTGGTGTTGCGGTCGTTGTTCTTTTCAAGGTGAAAGTTGAGGTCTCCCAAAAGGATGTAATCCTCGGAGGGGAGTGCGTGTGGAGTGATGAAGTCTGTGATGTCTTCACTAAATTGTGCACGGGGTCCTGGTGGCCTGTAAAGGAGGGTGCCTCTGAGTGTGGTCTTGGGGTCGATGTGGATCTGGAAGTGAAGGTGTTCGCTGTTGGCGAGATTGACGTCTGAGCTGGTTGACATGCGGATGGATTTCTTATGGACGATAGCGATGCCTCCTCCTGTGTGGCCGGTACGGTCCTTGCGAATGATCTTATAGCCTTCCGGGATGGCAATGGTGATGTCTGGGGCTGATGTGGCATTCATCCATGTTTCTGTTAGGAAGGCGACGTCCGGAGAGATGGTGTCTAGTAGATTCCAGAGGTCGATGGCGTGCCTGTGGACGGTGCGGGTGTTGAGCAGGATGCAATGTAGGTGGTTGGGGTCGGGTATCTGTTGTGTGTTCGTAGATGAGGAGTTGTTCTTGGTGCCGTTGAACTTGCAGGAGTTGCAGGAAAGGGTCCATGGGTGTGTCCAGGAGCGGCTTGGACGCAGTTGGGGGAACGGCCGGGGTTAAGGGCTAGGAGGGTGGTGGCATCGTAAGTAATGCGGGTGGGGTGGGTGGGACGGGGGCCAGGGGGTCTGGCGCTGGGCGCGGTCCAGGCGTGGACGGGCGTAGACGGGCTTACCTTTGGCGCACCTTCGGCGCGGCCGTCGCGCGTGGACGCTGCGCGTTGGGACATCAAGCATTAATGGATAATGGAGGGGGCGGAGCTTGGGAGGGGGATCTGGGAGGCGGGAGCGAAGGGTGGGGGGCGGGTTGCAGGCACAACAAAATGGACGGGGACGGGGAGATAAACAACAACAGGACCGGGAAATGCGAGCTGGCGCTGGGACACGGGCACAATAGCAGTCTCAGTTAAGTGAAAGCAGTGCGCAGCTTTCCTAGATGCTATGTGCAAATCAGGCTAAGCAATGCCTATTAAACACAATTCACGTAGTAATCACGAGTAGAGCAGGGCAAAGCTGAGCGCTACACGGCCAGAGCGGGAGCAGGTCTAATTAGTGCAGAATCAATAATTGAACACAATTCACGAAGTAATTACAAGTAAAGCAGGGCAAGGCTGAGCGCTACGCGGCCAAAGCGGGTGCAGGTCTAATTAGTGCAAAATCAATAATGTCAGAGGTGGGGGAGCAGCGCTACGATACCACAATCAGCGCTATGGTTCAGGAGGGAGGGTGGAGCGGCCGCCTCACACGGAGTCAGGCAAGTCACGGAGGTTCCTCAGCTGGGACGATCCTGGTATCTCGTGGGTGGGAGGGGGATCTGGGAGGCGGGAGCGAAGGGGGAGGGGCGGGTTGCAGGCACAACAAAATGGACGGGGACGGGGAGATAAACAACAACAGGACCGGGAAATGCGAGCTGGCGCTGGGACACGGGCACAATAGCAGTCTCAGTTAAGTGAAAGCAGTGCGCAGCTTTCCTAGATGCTATATGCAAATCAGGCTAAGCAATGCCTATTAAACACAATTCACGTAGTAATCACGAGTAGAGCAGGGCAAAGCTGAGCGCTACGCGGCCAGAGCGGGAGCAGGTCTAATTAGTGCAGAATCAATAATTGAACACAATTCACGAAGTAATTACAAGTAAAGCAGGGCAAGGCTGAGCGCTACGCGGCCAAAGCGGGTGCAGGTCTAATTAGTGCAAAATCAATAATGTCAGAGGTGGGGGAGCAGCGCTACGATACCACAATCAGCGCTATGGTTCAGGAGGGAGGGTGGAGCGGCCGCCTCACACGGAGATACAGTGATGAAACTTTGAAAACTGCCCAGATTAAGGTCCAGGACCTGAAACATGAAAAAGTCCTATTTAGACCATCTAAAAGTGACTCCAAAAGGAAGGCAATGGAGAATAGGAGCCAACCCGGTGCACCCCAGATGATCACCAAATACAGTAGGGGAGCTTGGGCCCTGGAAAGAATAATGAGAGCCAATTGGAAATTAATAACATCTGACCCTATTGTGGGAGGACTAGTGGGCAATAGACCGCAAATAACATATCGCCGGGCACGATCTCTGGCTAAGATGAAGTGGCCTCTGATTCCTAATGGCTTCACCACTTGTGGCAGCTGCAAATGTGACCGCAATGGTAAATCATGCAAGAATTACAGAAAAGGATCAGGTCAGATTAGAACCATTAACCAACAAATTAACTGCAATACTGAGTTCACTGTCTACGTGCTGGAAGGCCCGTGTGGGCTCCAGTACGTGGGCAGCACCAAACATCCCCTAAAAGTCAGGATCCTACAGCCCCTCCGTGCCATTTCCAACAAAGATCACAACTATCCTATGGCCCGCCACTATGAAGAAATTCATGGTGGAAACAATGGTAGTTTAAAATTCTATGGTATAGATAAAATACCCAAAACCATTAGAGGTGGGGACCGCAAAACACAGCTGAGAATTAGAGAGTCCAGAAACATCATAGATATGGAGAGTAAGGCCCCTAAAGGACTGAATTATGGAGAAGAACTAGCATCCCATATAGGCTCCTAAAACTAACCAGTACAGAGAAGAGGCAAACCCGCAGAATGATGAATGTTGTTTTGTGTTACACTATCACTTTTTTATCAATAGATTCCCCCATGTATGCATACGTTATGAATAAGAAGTAGGAAAGGCATAACCTGTACTTATGTAGTAGGTTGTATCCTGTGGTTTCTACTGTCAAATTATAGCATTATGATATAGGGGAATAGCACCATACTCACAAAGGTAGATTGTATGTTGGGTATCGTTGTTTTTTTAATTGTATCACTTATTCTCACAGTATTCGACACATTCACTTAGATACATATATCTCACCTCACACTCATCCCTCATTTACAAGCACTCATGCCCTGACCTTACCACCGCTAGCTACCATGTCCTCATCCACATGTGACGGTCAGATTGCGAAGGGAGCTCTCCTCGAATGACATACCTGGCAATGATCCATTTATCACAGGATCAGACTGGGTCCCAGTGCCTACTCTTTGCATCTAAAACAGGGAGCTCCCTCTGTACAATTTAAATTCAAGACTAAGGTCTCGAACTCCGCAATGTCATCCACAAAACTACATTTCCCGGTAGACATTGCGCTCGTCCGTCAGTTCCCGGCTATACTTTGTTCCGGGACCATCATTACCACGATATTACGGACTACAGTCCGAAACCTGACGGACTATAGTAATTGATGCGAGGCACATCATGAACTACATTACCCCGTTGGCACACTGCCTGGGGAAGTTCTCAGTCACAATTATCTGACTAGTATCGGGACCACAGTTTCCGATAGGCAATGTGATTTTCACCAAACTCATTACGCCAAATGCTCCCACTAATTAATGGACTAACACTCATTTTTCATGAACTCAAGTACACCTAACGTTAAAATGTCTTTATGTATTTGCTTTGAATGTAAAATGCGTTTATTAAGCATAATGTACTTATCAGAGTGTTTCTTCTATGTCCATTGAGTATTGACACAAATGTGGGACTATAAGTTTGGAAAAATGCAATATGGTGGTTACTTGAAAAAGGCTTACGCCGAAACGCGTCGTCCTTGGTTAAAGAGTGCACAATAAAGGATTTGTGCAAGATCTCCTGGTGTGCCGTCTCTGTGTCCTTCTATATGGTGGGATCCAGTACCTGTTAACATATATTTATATATATACACATATATATACACACAAGTTGGAAATTCACTCAAGATTACATTTTAAAAAGAGATTAGGGTTGCACAATTATATACTACATATTTGCAGAGCATGAAGTACTTGCTGAGTTCAGTCTGGCCTTCAGGTACTGTTGCACTCACGGTGGTGGTCCTGGGTTTGGAGGGATCCCCGAGGTGAAGATGGTCATGGGGGTAGAAGACCAAGTGGTGGTGGGCGGAGGCAGCATGCTGGATCACTCCAGCTCACTGCCCCAAGTGTCCATGCCACGACAGCCAGAGTTCTCCAACAAGGCTGGTCCCGGGGGTCAAACATCCAGGGTACCACATAGGGTAGCCAGAGGTAAACAGGAAGTGTCCAGCAGCAGCACAGAGGCCCGCGGGAGAAGCATGCAAGCCCGCAGCAGCCCCAAGCAGTCAACAATGTAGTAGGAGTAGAGCACCCCACACAGTCCAGTTCAAATGGCACAGCCGAGGACCCGCAAATGCCAAGGAAGAATCAGGCCCGGACACAATTACAGCTGAAGTCCTGGGCAGCCTGCCCCAGCACCACAAGAAACAGCAGGAGGCAATGGGGGCCCTGCCACGGCAGGCAACAGTGGGCGGGAGGGGGGCCTCGTATGTCACTGCAGCTTATTGTCGTTTGGGGGGGAGGGTGGGAGGAAGACATATTCCCAGGCGACACAAAGCCTCTCTCCCTCTGATTGCACCCTGGGGCGGTTCAGATGCCAGCAAAGGTATCCAGCCTCTGCAGAGGCACCACCAGCGGGCCCTCTGCTCAAGGACATCCACAGAGCGAGGTTGAGCAGCGGGTGTCTCCTTCCCCGCGCCAACGCTCCCAGCAGCAGCAGCAGTCCACCAGAATGTGGGCCACAATTCGGTCAAGCCGGCATCAAAACCACCAATGGGCGGCCACACCGGGCTCCGCGGGGCGTCTGGTAGAGGCAGCAATTATATATTTGCCACAATGTTGCATCCGTCTGCAAATAAATGTCAGATGTCCGTTCCAACTGATAGAGCCTCCTCTCAAAGTGGCCATCTTGCGGCCAGGCAAACATAGCTGTCAAGGTTTCAGATTGCTGTGTGTGGCATTTTCATCATTTCAGTGTAATTATGAGTGACATTTGAACGACTATGAGTGACATTTTCTCACCAGCAAAATCAAGCAATGAATCAGGGGAAACATATAAATATAAGACATTACACCCAATTGAGCCAAGAGAAACTGTAAGAAGATTTTAAAAGTGCTACAAAGCGCCAAAAATAGAAGGGCACTTAGGAAGTAAAGTGGTTGTAAGGGGCATGCTGAGTGTGAAAGAAGCATTCCACCTCCCTGGTGGAAAGAGTGAGCAGCATGGACAAGGCATAAGGCCTAGAGTGCCTGTTTCTAACACAAAAGAAAGACAAGAGAGGAGGTATAGATATTATGACAGCGCTGTGATCAGTCTGAGTTAGCAGTACCCCTGAGCTCACTGCAGAACATCTTTGTCATGGAGAGGGAAGTAAAGTGTGTGGGTGTGGTGGGGAAGCTAGGGTTCTTGTAACCCCTGATAGCATGGGGTGGGGGAAATGAGAAAAAAGGGCCTGGCAGGCAAACTACTGAGTTTTTATGGCAGTTTTTGTGACAGGTTAGATCTGTGTTAGATCCTACACAACTTGATATTTTTAACTTGATTAAAAAGGCATTTTAAAACATTATAGGTAGGCATGTGCTGGAGCAAGTTTACCTTGTGGTCAAACGAACATGCTTAATGCAAACTCTAGGTTGTCCACGATGCAGGTTAGATTACATGGGCATTGAATATGGATAAAATAAGCGTTAGACTATTTAAATAATTTACAAAAAGAGGGAAAAAAATATGCTGCACTTCAGATGGTAACAGTTTAAGAATTCAAAAATGTTGTACAGCAGTGGGCAGGGCTTGAAGGTAATGCTTAATGCTTTCAGTACAGAGCAATGACGCTGATCAGCTTAACTTTGTTGCCTAACTATACAAGTTCTCTGTGAAAATGAGCACGTCCGACCGTTCAGTGTGTAAATAACCAAGGTTTGGGTGTAAAATTAATGACACAGTAAAGAGGTGTGACCCAGTAGAGCAGGCACAGCTCTTAGTAAGTGGCAAGATTATGTTAGCTTTGAGTGATGAACTTCGAAACTAAGCTCACCACTCAAATAAAATCGGAAAGAAAGATTAGCTAACAAAAATATCTAAGGCAAAAAAGCCAAGCATAAACAGAACATGTGAAAGACAAAAATTATAATTTTAGATGCTCGTTTTAGTACGTTTTCCATCAACCCTCTTTGTTTTCGTGGCAGTCACGTAGGCAGAGATTGATACATAGGCTAGGTGTCCTCAAAGGTCTTGTACAGTTAGGCCTTATGATCCCTGACGGCCCAGGGGATCCAGCTCTGTGTAGGTACTAAATAGTTAGGGGCAGATTTACTTTCCCTTTGCGCCTCTTTTGCGCCGCCGTTGCGTCACTTTTGTGATGCAGCGGCGGCCCAAAAGATGCGCCATGGTGCGGGCTATTTACAACGTGACGCATCTGGGATATGCGGCACGTTGTAAAGCCCTGCGCCTTAAAGAGGCGGTCTGGTGCAGGGGGGGGTCGTTCCGGCGCAGGAACGCCTCCTAAAAGTGGCTGAGTGAAATCTAGAAGATTTCACTCAGTCACTTTTAGGCCAATGCTGCGTCAAAACCCTGCGCCTGCTTGAAGCAGGCGTAAGGCTTGACGCAGCATTAGTAGAATGGGCCCCCCAGAGAATTGCTGGAGCTGCGTCGCGCATGCGCCGCCTTTACGGCACAGATGCGTGACGCATCTGTGCCGTTCTTGCCCCATGGTGCGCCGCATTGTAAATGCGGCGCATCATGGGTGACGGCGGCATGGCGCACAATTACTGGTGCATCCCTGCTAATTTGCAGGGATGCGCCAGTAATTGTAAATATGCCCCTTGGTATCTGATTGAGCCCCGAGGACTGCCACCAAAAGGTGGTTTTAACGAAGCAGTACCCTTTTACCCAACTTAAGATCTGTTGGCAGCATATAAAAGAATAACTGCAGCGCCAATAACCCACTCCTCCCCCCACCCCGTTCCCGTGTGCTCAGTGACAAGGGCAAAACTAGGCACAATAAGGGCAAAACTACACTGCTCAGCAGGTGGCTGATTGCGCTAGGCATTTAATTTACAAGCAAATTACATTAACATTTAAACGTGGAGTAAGTCTGGCACTGTCTCACTGACAATTACGTGTGAGCCACAGCAATTCTGGTTTACAGGTCAGTCACACCCTCGGCAAACGTGATCCAGCCTCCCGGCCATCAGATTCAGCAGGAGGAACAGCTGAGCTGTACAGTGTGGGCTCCATCGGCCATCCGTGGGGTTGGGTACAGAGGTCGAGGGGTCAATTCATTTCAATTTACCGCAGAGTAGCCCAGAATGTTCCATGATTTGCCGGCCTCCCACCAACTTAACTACAACCGGTGACAGCAGGACGTCACCTAACGTCTAACGTCACGTAACATGCGTGCCTATTCAAACTCCATAACTTTGCCGGTGCAGAGTGCATTCCAGGAAAGAGGTGCAAACTGCAGTATTTACTTCGGGCAAACTTAAATACAAGATAAATAATCGCAGCGCAGGTCTGCCAGCCAAGGGGTGCAGGCTAATGCAGCGCAACTCTACTCAGCGCGACAGATCACACACAACCTGATGGGGCCCCCTGCAGCTCGGGGCCCCCCACACCGCGGGGGCTGGGTGGGCGTCTGTTACACCATGGTTCTCTATGCAGGCTGTAATGCAGCATGCATGGAGAACATGGAATGTGCGCATGACTGGTTTGGGCGGCCCACACTTTTAGGAATGGGCAAACCACTCTTCCACTCCTCTGCTCGCAGAGCAGAGTAGCCCTGCCCACCCACCCGCAAAGCAGCCAAACATAAAATGATAATTACTGAAAGTTATTAGCATTTTATGTTTTTGCTTCTGCACTACTTGAAAGCAGTGGGGCGACACTCCTCTGCCATAGGGGAGGTGCCGCCCCTGTAGCTACAATCATTCAGGTGCCATACATAATCAAAATGTGTTCACTCCTAAATTCACAAATGATTAGTTATACTATTTTGCTTCTTCAAACACCTTTAATACTTCTTTATGTAACATGCCAACCGAGAAATCAAGAGGAGCGGGTTGAGCAACATACAAATTCAAACTGCCATATGTCAGTGCACCTTTAGTCGGGGCCCCACTGATCTTTCCAAACCAGATAGTAGCTCTGCTAGGTCCCCATATTTATTTATTTATTTATTTTTTAATTTATTTATTGCCATTTATAAAGCGCAAACGAATACCCGCAGGCGTCTGCGGCGTCATGTTCCCGTATGAATGGATGATGGATAATTGGGGGCTGCAGGTCCTGCATGTTTTTTTACAGAGGTAAGGCAGAGCTGTTTTCAAGTTGGTATGTGTCACTTAGTTCAGTAGAAGGCCAGCTTTGTTCCTATGCCAGCAAACCTGCATCTGGTGCATCAGGCGTTTAAAGAAAAAATGGCAGATTGAGGCAAGCCAACGCCTTATTTCATGAAGATCTGGTTTGATGCTGGTAGTTGCAAAGAATAGTGTCATAGCACAGTTATAAAACCAAAGGTTAACTACCCCATTTCAGGAAGCTACAGAAAGTAATGCAAGAAAAGACACAGAGGAAAGACAGCTTGCTGTATTTAGGTGCTCTCTGCAAAAACAAGACAACAGATTAGAAAAGAGAATTACAGAAGAGGTTAGCAAATGAGGTTAGATTTAAGGACATTGAACAGAGGAGTGTGGATACTGGAAGTCTAAAATGTCAGTCTTTGTATCTGACAGACAAAGGAGTGAGCTGTGTATGGAGCTTTTTGCAGATGATTAACTGATCCATTGTACTCTGAAAACAAAACAAGGGACAGATTTAAGGGAACCTGTGTGAATTTAGTGGAATACATTTATCGAGGAAGACTTGCGAGAGAGGATCCCAAGTATTCTGTTGTGGGGGAATACGGCATGTATGGTTGAGCAATGAGGTACTAGCTGAGGACGCATATTTTCAAAGTAAAGTATCAAATATCTGATGTACTGTGATCGATGAGAACACTTGAGAGGTACAAACACAAACCATTCCAGTAATGTTTGCCCTTTCCAAACATGTTGTCTCTTTACATAATATTGATAAATGAGGTGAGTACAGCTACAAAGATAAGGAAAGAGTAAATGAAATAGGGAGATTGATGACAGAAAGAGAAAGATAGAAAGTCATAGAGGTAGAAGTGACCAAGAAACAGTGATAGAGAGATAAAAGTCAAGTTTCTCAAAGGTGTAGCATCGGGTTTCCGTTACGTTTGTGATGCCAAACTAACGTTAAATCTTTCTGGGGGTTCGCAAACCAATGCAAATTGGTATTTGCGTTGGTTTGTATGGAAAAGTAACAGAAAGCAGTGTGAAATGCTGTTTTGTGTTACTTTGCACCAAGGGGGAGCTGAATGGTTCCTTCATGGGCATACCTGTGCTGTCACTCATGCTTTTTTAAGCTAAACCCTATTCTCACACATCAGCAGAAAGTGTTTAGCACTAGAAATTAACACCGCTGAAAAGCATGCGTTATATGTTTTAATTTCTCCATGCTTTTCCGACTTGCATGTCTGCGGCACTGTGTAGCCCACGTAAAGCTTTTTCACTTGTGTAAGCATAGTATTTTGTACAGGAAGAGTACCATATGATAGACTCATGCACACACACTAGCGCTATTGAGCTAAGGTGTGTGCCTGGTGCAGGGCAGCTGAAATGAGCGCCAGCGCTAGGATGAGGGTAGGAGAGAGCCATATCTCTCTAAATATGTCTCTCCCCTGCTCTCTCCATGTTACCCAGCACAGCATTTTTTGGCTGCCTCGCTGTGTTCCATAACAGCTAGCAGAATCAGGGCCAAAGAGTGCAGGAAGGCTGTGGCAAAAGACGGCATAATAAGACACAAGGAATTTGTATAGGGAAAGGATATAGCAAAATGCATCGAAAGCAAACATGAAATATAACAGGAAGCAAAGCAGATATGATGAAAATATTGATAAACTTAATAGATCGAAACACTGAAGAAATGTGACTTCATTTTGGGGTTTCCCACCATACTGTCCTTAATATCTGTATGCAAAATTATGCAATAAAATATTTGTGGTCTAAAAATATGTATGAGGTCCAGTTCAAGTTTGAGCAAGATAACTTTATTTTAACCTGAAAATTAAAATGTCTGCTATTGGCAATTCAAGGCAATTGCATTTACTCTGCTGTAAAATATGATTCCATCATTTGTTGCTGCAGCACTATTTAACCTAAGTGGGGAGGTATGCCCATGGGTTCCTTGCTCACTGTGCCATTGGATTCAAGTTAAGCAAACATAAGGAGATGATAGACAAGGCGCTGAAACTTTTCAGACACTCACCCCCGGTCAAATATCTGGGTTGAATCTATCACTGTTCTTTAGCTCACTTTGAAACCCCAGTTCAGACCCAGCCATATGCTAATCAGTCTTGAGCCTGTTCCTCATGGGAACAGTCAAGCCCGAACTGCCAAGGTAGGTTTTCTCTGGACTGGAAACAAGCATCCTGGGACCGGTTTGGGGGGTAACACCCCTCATCAGCAAGGCTATCTTAAATCTAGTGTCAAAGTGAGCAAGGGACCCATGTCTGGGCATACCCTGCCAACTTAGGGCGAACAAAGCAAACACAAGGATATGATGGACGGAGCACTGAAACTTTTCAGAAACTTACCCCTAGTCATAGATGTGGGTTGAATCCATCATTGTTCTTTATCTCACTTTGTCGCCACAGTTCAGACCCAGCCTTATGCAAATTAGTCTTCACCCTGTTCCTCAAGGAAACAGTCCATCCCAAACTGCCAAGCCAGGTTTTCCCTCGACTGGAAACAAGCATCCTTGGACCGGTTTCGGGGTAACACACATCATCAGCCAGGCTAGTCTGAATCCAGTGGCAAAGTGAGCTATGGACCCATTTCTGGGCTAAGCCATACCACTGAGGACAATAGTACGGTGGCAACTAATATGGACAGAAAGCTGAATGAATCAAATATTAATCCCCAGTCAAATTAATGTTGTGACATTTAGAAAAGTGGGTGGAGCATGGCTTCATGTTGCTAATTAACCAAGTTGGAATTCGTCCTGGTATGGGTAAAATCTTTTCTCTGAGGTTGTAACCAAGATGTTTACAGGCAAGCAATTAATCAACTACTTTTGTTTGTTTTGGGTCGGCCACCATCAAACCACTGGAAGCTTAGGTGAGCGTCCATCAACTATTGCCTTAAGACAGTAGCTATCATATCTAGGGCCAGTCAGGAGGAGCATTTCAAACTCACCATAATACTGCTGGCTGTTTCAGTGTTTCTTTTACCTCTCAGGAAGCAGTGACATAAAAAATAATGGGGCCTCCCTGCAGAATATTGAGGGGGCCCCAGAGTCTCCCATAACTCATAGCTATTCATTTGCCTTGGTCTGAATGGGGACATACCTCAAGGGTTGAGGGGCACCAGAAATACCCCCACACCCCTGCACATTAGGGACTTGTGTTACACCCCTGCTAGCAAGTGCTTACTTTGGGAAGTAAGTAGGATTTTTTTTACATTACATCTGAAACGAACACACAGTCATCACACTTTTTGTCACATTTGATTCTTTATTCGATACATACAGTGTATATACACGTCAATCATCTTTACTTTGCTTTTTACACTGTAATACAGATTGATTTTAAACAATGTTTTGCCTCGAAATTGAAACAGCTGTTCCATTTCCTTTATTGTGAAGTCAAGTATTTTGAAAGCATGTCAGCATTTTCTGATTCCATATTTGAATTTTTACTTGATTTCTTCTAGTTTGTGAAGATTACACAATAATCATGGGTAAGGCAGCTGTTGCCACATAATGACAATTGAGAGTTCCAGGCATTCCCATAAGACCAAGCGCCTTATATAGATCTGGATGGTATAGAAGGTATCACATTTGTGGATGAATTGGAAAGTCATCAGTTGGAAATATTCTCTGCCAGAGGGCAATCCTACAATTGAATTATCTTTATAGCACTGGAAATTCTGCAGACAGATTCTTTTATTGGATGAAAATTCTCAAAAGGAGAATTTACTATGTTCTCCACAATGCAGAGAATTTTGCTTTACTACTAAATTATCATTGAGACCCATACTGCCTGGATTTTCTTTCTTCACTGCAGATGATTTTTTGCTTCCACTAATTTGGCATGGACACAACTGCTATAATTAGATTTGTCTTGCAAGGCGTAGAGAGTTTTCTGCCAAAGAGACTGTTTATACCTCAGACTAGCCTGTTGACAGAGAAACACCTATCATAAAACCAATTCATGTTGGTAGCTAAACAACACTATTGTGAAAAATCCACTACTGACCATGGCCTGCCATTAGAATTTCCATCGGTAAAGGTGGGCAGTGAAAACATGTCTTAAAAGTGGGATTACATTGTCATTGCCTGTTTCAAATGGGTTCCGCCCATTTAGTCCATCAGTCTTTTTTGCTTTGGTGCATCTAAATTTGGAACCTTTACTATGGGTAATTTTCACTATCTGAGTCTCGCTCATGTCAATTTCATGGTATGTAGACTCACTTGTTTACCACCAGTGACTGCCTTTTAAGAAGAGGCCACTGCGACACAGCTGGGCAAGCAGCACTGGGGTGGTTACATGTGAGCAAGTGTGCACATCTGTGTGCACATGTGTGCAGTCTGCATGTAAGAGAGACTACCAATGGTAGCTGCACACAGATACCGTCTGTGGCAGTATTGAACCGCAAATTCAACCTGTGAACACAACCCCCTTTGACAGGCCTAAACCTTCATTTTAATAATATATCATCCCTAAGTAGGCCATATTGCCCATAATGGCAGGGTGCATAATATTTAAAAGTAGGACTTCTAGAAATGAATGTTGGACATGTCCTTACAGTGAAATATCCCCAAAGCGGTTTTCACTGTAGCAAGTCTGGCTACTTTCATAGGGAAACATTGCACAACATTGTTACATATATTAAATGCTAAATTCAGATTGGCAGCAGCTAAAGAAATAAGTCAAGGACTCATTTTGATAGTAATTTATTATATACCTTAATGGGCAAATCAGATTTTAGCTCACTGTTTTGGAAATGACACCATTACAAAGTTGTCCATTTCCTGCCTGCCTAAAACCAAAATGCCTTTCTGCCAGTAATCAGTATCACATGACTGCTGATGGCTTCTCTTTTGTGAGATGTGTATTGCTCCCAGAAAGTAAACAGAGTTCCCTGAACTTGTGCAGGGAGTTTCCCTCCTTGGCAGGTTGGCCTGTGTTATTGACACCAGGGCCTTTCCTCTCTATCGTCCTGCTAGCCAGCTTAGCTTCAAACACAACTGATCTAGTGTGATAACAGAGGAGGGGCGGCTCATTTACATTGGCACATCTCTGGGTGGGTACAGGAGCTCTGCCCAGGTGAAGAAAGGTTATGCCATATTGCATTGTCATGCAAAGGTGTGCAGAAGGATTGGGACAGGGGTGGAGGGATGATGTGGCATCCTAAAATTGGACAGGGGTGCCTAGAATGTTCCACTCACACTTAAAAACTCCATCAAAAGGGAGAGACTGAGATAAAAACCCTAGACCTGGAAGTTGATGATGCCAGAATCACAGACAGCTGGAAGGAAAAGCCACTTGATGACACTGATAGACTAATGACTTTTCCTGCAGCTGACCCAGATCACTGACATAATATCGATAACAATAATATAGAATTACACAAATATCAAAGTTAAAATATCGAATACAAAAAAATCGAGTTCCTATCTCCAAACAGGTAAGTACAAAAATATTGAATCAAAACTATTGTTTAAAAAAGTATAGTTAGTCAAAATATCGATTTTTAAAAAATATATTTAACATAATTTAAAAATATTAAAAATAATTAACTTAAAATATACTTACAAATAATTAAATAACCTTAAGTTTATTAAATAATTAATTTAAGTTATAAAAAAATACAATAAAATGTTGTAAAACATATATATATATATATATTAACATAATATTAGGAAGCAAATATACAATATCTTTACCGTAGGATAGCGTAGGGGTAAAAATTACTATTCCCACTCTAGTGAGTGTAACAGTAGGGAAAGCATTGGATAGCGTAGGGGTAAAAATTACTATTCCCACTCCAGAGAGTGCAACAGTGGGGAAAGCGTTGGATAGCGTAGGGGTAAAAATTACTACTCACACTCCAGTGAGTGCAACAATAGGGAAAGCATTGGATAGCGTAGGGGCAAAAATTACTATTCCCACTCCAGTGAGTGCAACACTATGGAAAGGGTTCGATAGCGTAGGGGCAAAAATTACTATTCCCACTCCAGAGAGTGCAACAGTAGGGAAAGCGTTGGATACCTTAGAGGTAAAGATTACTATTCCCACTCCAGTGAGTGCAACAGTAGGGAAAGTAAATACTTCATGTATTAATAAAAACAAATTAAATATAAATACCAATTACACATTAATTAAAAGTAATTACCAATTTAATATAATATAATAATTAATCAAATAAACATACGAATACAAATTAATTAATAAACATCATTACCTATTAATACAAATTACCTACCAATTAACAATTAATTAATTACCAATAAAAAATTAATTAACATTTAATTCAAGATAAATACCAATAAATAAATTAAAACATTTAATTCATTATAATTAAATTACTTCCCACCCTATTCCTCCATAAACCCACAACCAACTACAGAAAATAAATTAATAAAATTAACATAATTATCAATTAATAAATTAAGTAAAATAAATAACCAATTATATTTTAAGTAATTAGAAAATAAACATTAATTAACAATTACTTCAAAATAAATACCAATAAATCAATTAAAATATTTAATTATGTGTATTTAAATTACTTTCCACCCTATTCCCCTATAATCCCACAACCCACTACAGAAAATAAATTAATAAAATTAACATATTTATCAATTTATTAATTAAGTAAAATAAATTACCAATGATAATTTAATTAATTACCAAATAAAAATAATTAACATTTTTTCGAAATAAATACCAATAAATAAATAAAAATATTTAATTAATTATAATTAAATTACTTCCCACACTATTCCCCTATAAACCCACAACCCGCTACAGAATTGAATTACGCAAAGATTCATTGCTTAAAATAAATTATAAAATAAATATACACTTTTCACACATATACTAACCTAAAAAACACTTTAAAAAATTCGATATTATTAAAAATCGATATATTTAATACCTATATTATATTCTTCGATATTTTGAATTTCTATATTTATGTAAATCAATATTACTTACCTCAAATTCGATATTTTTTTTTACTAGATTCTGTCCATTCGATATTTTGAATTCGATATTACTGCAATTCTATATTTTTTGACTCGATATTTTGACTGTATACCGCTGACCCATAGGACTAAATGGGTCTCTTGCAGGACAGTTGCGCTGGCCACCTTACACCTTGTGCGAACCTATTGGAGAAAGATCTGGACTCTGATCCCACCCCAAGTGCACTGCAAGACATCCAGGAGGCTCTGGGTCCAGAAAGTGTGGGCAGAGGCGTGCTCTAATGGGTAGGAGTGGAGGGCCTGTACAAGAATCCCCCACCAGCAAAAGATGAGAACCACTATCAAGGAAAACAGAAGACTGGCGAATGGGGTCAGATTGGTAGCAGCTAGAGAATTAGTCAAGGACTCATTTTAATAGTAACTTAATATCTAACTTAATGGGCAAACTGGATTTTAGCTCACTATTTTGCAAATGGCACTATTACAAAGTTGTCCATTTCCTACTTAAAATCAAAATGCCTTTTTTGCCTGTAATCAGTGTCATGCGACTGCTGATGGCTTCTCTGTTGTGATGTGTATTGCCCCAGAAAGTAAACAGAGGGCCCTGAGCTTGTGGGAGGAGTTTCCCTCATTGGCAGGATGGCCTCTGTAGCTAACACCTGGGCCTTCGCTCTCTATAGTCCTGCTAGCCAGCTTGGCTTCAAACACAGTGGTGGGGAGGTGGCTGCCCCAGAACTGATTTGGTGTGATCACAACGGAGGGACTGCCATTTACATTGGCACATCTCTGAGTGGGTATAGGATCTCTGCCTAGGTAAAGAAAGGTTCGGCCAATTTTGGAATGTCCTGCAATGCTATGTAGAAGGATTGGGACAGGGGTGGAGGGATGATGTGGCATTTTAAAATTGGCTAGGCGCACCTGGAACATTCCACTCACTCTTAAAATTTCCAGCAAAAGGGAGAGACACAGATTAAAATCCTAGACCTGGAAGTTGATGATGCCAGAATCACAGACAGCTGGAAGGAGAAGCCACTTGATGTCTCTGATGCACTAAGGACTTTTCCTGCCGCTGATGACTAGGACTGAATGGGTCTCTTGCAGGTCAGTGGCGCTGGCCACCTTACACCTCCTGAGAACCTATTGGAGGAAGATCTGGACTCTGCTCCCACCCCAAGTGAACGCCAAAACAGCCAGGAGGCTCTGGGTCCTGAAAGTGTGGGCAGAAGCATGCTCTGATGGGTAGGAGTATAGGGGCTGTACAAGAATCCCCCCCAGTAAAGGAGGAGCAAATGTAAATGTAAATGTACAGGAATTTATATAGCGCAAATCACCGAGCGGTTTCTAAGCGCTTGCTTAGGGAACCCATCCTGGTATTCCCCTGTGAGATAACCCCGGCAGGGTATCCGCAAGGTGAAAGCCAGGCATACCGCCTCGAGGGGCCGTTGTGGAGATTAAGCAAGCTATTGCACAGAGTCGCAGAGTGTGAACCCGTGAATCATGTAGGCACCGGAGCAAGAATTGTCGAGTCCATGGACATTTTAGGACTCAAGACCCCGCCGAGCCGGTAATTGAACCCTGGTCGCGGGTTGACCTCTGCTTCCAGGTCTGCCTCCTCTAACCAGTGAGCCACACTTCTCCACACCACAATAAAGGAAAGCAGAAGACTGGCGAATGGGGTCAGTGAAACCAGCTGTCCTCAAAATGCATCATTTAGAGGCCAGAAGGCACCTAGTGGCAAGAGACCATGATCAGGAAAATCAAACCATATTATGCGCCTTTCCAAATGCCCATTTAAAAATGCACAGATTGAAAACAGACTACTTGGGCCTCCTCTGCAATTTCCTGTATTGCCCACAGGGTGGGTCCAGAGCTTTGGCTTAGCACAACTTTAATTAAATATTTATGTGTAGAGAGGGTGTGCATGTTCCCTCTCTCCAGAGGCTCACTTGGCCCTGGCGACCTCTTCGCCCATTGCCTGATTTAATGATGTCCCAAGGACCCCAATCTGTGATGAAAACAAAGTACAATGAAGGCCAAGCAGTCTTCCTGCTCCCAGAGTGGCCAGAAGCCCTCGATGTGAGCCCTCAACCCCCATGCCAGGGGGGCGGAGGGACAAGGCAACAGTAGCCCAGTGCTTTACCCACCCGTGAGACTAGGAGTGTGACCGGGAGAGAGCAGGAGAGCCAGTTAATCAACTAAGTAGTGGGTTCCCAGCACTGTCTAAAAAAATATAAAACAAAGCAAAAGAGAGACAAATAAAAGTAGTGGAAGGCATGCTGCTAAAATATTCACTACTTCCAAATGTATGCCCCATAATGCCCTGCAAGGGCTTGATTACTTATTTATGGATTCCCTGTGGATCCCCAAGGGGGCAACACCAACCAAATTTAAAGGTATTGTGGGTGGGCCTGCAGGAAGTGCAGCTGCCCTCCTTCTGATTTTATATACTACCCATGAGTCTCCTGGGCCATTAAATTGAGGACCAGAGGAGAGGTTTTCATCACTGTTCAAAACACTCGAGAGTTCTGGAGTGGGAAGGGTTCTTTTGTTAATGATTCTATGACTGAGTGAGTTGGTTTAGGTTCTTAAGGATTGTTTTGAATGCAAATGTTTTTTTCAGTTTGAAGAACAAGCAGACAGATCAGCTGTGAGACTGAGGACACGCATATATCTATCCCAGTATAATTAGGAAAGTGAAGAAACAAGCCTGTAATTACAGCAGAGAGGCCTTGCTTGAAACCTACACAAAAAAGATAGGATTACCGGTGTCACTACCTTTACTCCAGCATCTAAAACAGTGACGCTGATAATCTCCAAGAATTGGGCAATACTTAAAAAAGCAGGTATTGATTGGGAGTTGCCAATCTTCGCTTTCAAATGGAGCACAACCAGAGAGACAGACTTGTACATACATTATTGCTAGTGAGCGGAGCACAGAGAAAAGACCCAGAACACTTTGGGACATGCCCCTCATAACGGGACATTTCTAGTGAGGACATTGATGTGTATGCCTGTTTACAAAACAACAGAAAGAGGTTAACATTGGAACAGACCCCCGGGTTTTGAAACATCATACCAATTGCAACACAGGGAATGTGATCTGTATGATCACCTGTTGGTGTGATAAAAAATATATTGGTATGACAACAAGCAAGATTTGTTTAAGAATCAATGAACACTGTAGTAACATCAGATGTAAAAAGATATCCATTTATCTAACAAAGTACTACCTTAATCTACACCACACAGTGGTGTGCAGTGGGTCATACTGGAGGTGTTAAGGCTCAGGCCAGGAATCAACATGAGTCAGATATTATTTGAAAGGGAACAGCTGTGGGTGTACCGAATGAAGACACACATGAATGGCCTAAATGATGGCATGCCATTGTTACAATGATGGGTCATCACAACTCCCTCTTCCCCAGAAATATTACATATCCGTTTATGTGCAGAAACTCATACCACATGAATACCTGGGGTGTAGAGCAGGGAGTGATTGTAGTCCTAGTGTGATATTGGAGATCCATGGACATTCCTTTTCCTCTAGGAAATTCAATATAATGAGTGGGGAAATGATTTATGCACACCTTAGATTTCTTATTTTTAATTGTAATAGTTGAAGTTAAGGTTCGAATGATGGGGAAGTTTGATATGTATTAATATTCATATGCTCGCTCTAAAAGGAAATCCATATTATAATATTTATAGCGATATGCGTTAACAGACATCTGGAGGAAGTTAGAGTAATGGCAACACTAATAAGAGCATATGTGATAAATTGTTGCAGGCCAGTGTCACCCCCTCCATTCTGCCTTCCCTCGGTTCTTTCTAAGGGGTTCACTATAGATCAGAGCTCGTTGAGAATTTCAATTGAACTCATCCATCTGTTACAGGTTATATTTCTAAACAATACAACTAAGAGTTTTACCATTACCAAGTGAGCCGTTTATTGTCAGTAACACCCCCTAGAAATAATTAGTATATTTTTTCATGCTGGATATGAGGGCTTGCACTGCATATCCCATGAGGCAAAGCTTGTGCTGTTGTTGCGTGCCAGTGGATATCGATGGAGATTTCTAGATAACATCACTTCCCTTGAGCAAGCCTTGGACTGCTCTACTTTACTACCCATGGAGATTCAAATGCTTTTATGGGGTTCTTTGTTCCTAGTAAGGAGACAATTGTGGATCTATTACATGTGCAGGTCTCACATCCTAATGACTCCATTTCTTACAATGTCCACATATCTCATTTCTAATATACTGAAGGCATTTCTATCCATTTGATGGACTCTGGGGCATATTTACTAGACGATGATGCAACAGAGCGCTGCAAACTATCATTCTGCATTGAGCTGCATCATTAGGAAAGCGCAGTTATAATTTTTGTTTACACTAATAAAACACATCCCTGTGCTTTCCTCAGTGCTGGTGCACAAATGGCTGCCTAGCGACAATGCAGGCATCCTTGTACCACGGTGCAAGGGTGCCTGCGTTGCAGGGATGATTTTTTTGTACAGGAAGGCACACTTCTTGTACAAAAGCAATCAATGATGGTATTCCCTCCTTTTATGTGAGCTGCATTCTGCAGCACACATAGAAAGTGCAAAAAAAGTGGAGAAATAAAGGAATTTCTCCTTTTGCGTCACTTTAAACCTCCCTGTGGGGGGGTTCGAATCTGATGCATTCCCAGGCTTACGAAGCCTTCTAAAACTGGGAATACATCAGGATACATGGGTTATGCGTGAAAGGATGGCATATTTACAAGGCCATGAAAAAAATCCATCCAGGGTGGCTTTCCATGGACTTGTAAATATGGCTCAGCAGTTTGCACCCAAAAAAAGTAACAAAAAAAAGCAGTCAAAAAATGTGATCCTCTGGTAGCACAGTGGCCTTGTAAATATGTCCCTCTGTATTTGCCTTCAGAAAAAGTCCTTCATCCTGCTGAGTTTCATAGAAATGAACGTGCCTACTGGAGAAACAGAGAGAAAATCTGACATTTACTGGATGATTTTACAACAGTCCCATCTTCTAAATTAGACTCCTAACATTTAGATATATATCAATCTAAACTATGTGAAAGCTAAAACTAAAGGCTTCATATTTGAACGTTGGATTTCAATAATGTAATTTGAGACTACATTTTGCACAGGCATTGTGCCGTATGGCACACTTTAAGGTTCTGGAAAGTTAATTGAGAAGGCAATCGCTTTGGACAGTTTAATAAACTATGGCGTTACCCAGTGAAAGGTTTATATACTTAATGATGCTCCGGCAGTGCATACTGCAAAGCCATATCGATAAGACCACGTAAAGCCATCCTGCATGGCTTTTCATGGCCTCATAGATATGGTGTGAGGCACACAGCGCAAGTCACTGCATTGCCTCTCACTGCGATAGGGAGGCATGCCATGGGCGTTACGGGGAGTGTTCCCACATTACCATCATGGCATTTAACAGTCACAGATTAACAACATGCTGTGAACTTGGGAATGCGTCAAAAGCTCATGCCTGCTAAGGTGTTATGTAACAGTTGTTTTTGTGAAGGAAGGTGTCAATGCCTGCACAAAACAACCTGATGTTCAATGCCTTGCACACTTGCACCATAGAGCAAGGGTGCCTGCGTTGGAGCTAGGCAGCCAGTTATGCTCCAGCACAGTAGAAGAGGTAAGAAATACATTGTATCTTATAGATATGGTGCATTCCTGTCATTTTCTTTTGATGAAGGGCAGCACAGCAGGAGAGCTTGTGGCGCTTCCCTATGCCAGAAATAAATAAATTGGGCCCTCATTACATTGTTGACCTAGGTCTCTAAGATGAAGGCAGCTTGAATACCTTAGAAGCAAATATCTACAAGTCAGAGGGACTATTTTTGAGGAGGTTAGCATGGCGTTTGCACCACGCAATGTGGTACATGCATGATGGAAACATTAAGTAAGAATAATGAAGCCATGCAAAGCCACTTTGCGTGGCCCTCAGTGGCTTTATGAATCTAGAGTAACACAACGCTGGGCAAAACGTTGCATTGCATTACACTGCCATGGGAAGGAGTTCCATGGGAGTTGCTTGGATGCTCCTACGCAACTCCCATGTTTTTTAATGCATTCCCAGATTTACCAGAACTGATATCCTCGGAATGCACAAAAACGTTACGCCTTCCCAGGGGAGGCATAAAAAGGTGGAATATCTCTATTTCTCCTCATTTCTTCCTCTTTCCATGTATGCTGCATTTTTCAGCACACATAGAATGAGGTATATACTCCCAGGATTGTTTTTGTGCAGGAAGGTGCCCTTTCCTGCAAAAAAACAATCCTGCATGCAACACAGGCATCCTTGCTCTATGGTACAGGGGTGCATGCATTGGAAGTAGGCAGCCCATTGTGTGCCAGTGCATTGAAAAGCACAGGAATGCACTGT
The DNA here is from genome assembly GCF_964263255.1 of Lissotriton vulgaris. NCBI lineage: Eukaryota > Metazoa > Chordata > Amphibia > Caudata > Salamandridae > Lissotriton > Lissotriton vulgaris. Next base: position 1,714,247,395 of record NC_141689.1, on the reverse strand, counting down.
ATTGCCTTAAATAAGGCATATTCCTAAGGGCTTGCCTAGCAATGTGAAGCCATTATACTTATATATGAAACTAGAGAATTCAAAGCCGGCCTATATGTAATCCCAGTACAAAAGAGGGGTGGTAATGAACGGAGCATCTGAACCAATCAAACACTCACACCCAGTCAAAGGATCTGGGTTTAATCCATCACCGTTCTTTAGCCCACTCTGCCACCCCAGTTCAGACATGGCTATATGCAAATCAGTCTGACCCTGTGCCTCATGGGAACAGTCCAGCCCGAACTGCCAAGCCATGCCTTCCCTGGACCGGAAACACGCTTCCGAGGACCGGTTTCTGGCATTCCAGCCGTCTTTAGCCAGACTTGCTTTAATCCAGTGGCAAAGTGAGCAAGGGACTCACGTCTGAGCATACCCTGCCACACTTATGGCGGCCAAAAGCGGTACAAAAGGGGGTGGTAATGGACGGAGCATCTGAACCAATCAAACACTCACACCCAGTCAAAAGAACTGGGTTTAATCCATCACCGTTCTTTAGCCCACTCTGCCACCCCAGTTCAGACATGGCTATATGCAAATCAGTCTGACCCTGTGCCTCATGGGAACAGTCCAGCCCGAACTGCCGATGGATTAAACCCAGATCTTTTGACTGGGTGTGAGTGTTTGATTGCTTCAGATGCTCCGTCCATTACCACCCCCTTTTGTACCGCTTTTGGCCTCCATAAGTGTGGCAGGGTATGCTCAGACGTGAGTCCCTTGCTCACTTTGCCACTGGATTCAAGCAAGCCGGGCTGAAGACGGCTGGAATGCCAGAAACCGGTCCTCGGAAGCTTATTTCCGGTCCAGGGAAGACATGGCTTGGCAGTTCGGGCTGGACTGTTCCCATGAGGCACAGGGTCAGACTGATTTGCATATAGCCATGTCTGAACTGGGGTGGCAGAGTGGGCTAAAGAACGGTGATGAATTAAACCCAGATCTTTTGACTGGGTGTGAGTGTTTGATTGATTCAGATGCTCCGTCCATCACCACCCCCTTTTGTACCGCTATATGTAATCCCGGCCCCCTGAAATACCTCCATAAAATATTGTTGTCCGGAGAATTTCATTTTTGATGCAAGTTTGTGGATCATTAGAGAAGTAATTTACCTTCGGTAGACGTTGCTGATCCGGTCTGAATTTTTCGGGATGACATTTTTAAAAATCTGTTGCAGTGATGATGTAAAATTTCAGGAACTATGAGACATATATACTTGGAGGATACACGTGGAGGTCCGGCAATGCTCAACGCGCAGGAGGCCTTTTCCAGATACGCCTCCGCTCCACTTTGTAGCCGCACTGCTGATGGCAGCTCTAGCACTCGATGCGGGAGACCATCCTGAGCCCCATACAGTGGGAGTGCAAAAGCTCCAGTGCTGAGGTAAATGAGGAATGAGTAAGCGGGCACAAACCTGATGCAGACAGCATCAGCGGAGGAAGGAGCACTGACTCAAAGAATTGCTGCATCTTATACTTTGAACTCTTCTCTCACATCCAGAGCAAACGGGGAGGAAAACCAAGGAGGATGGAGGAAGATGCCACCTTGATAAGGAGTGTGGTTAGGGGCTTGGGTGGTGGCTGAGGCAGCCCTTCTAGGTGTGTGTGTGGCTTTCTGCTGCCAGCATTTCCCTCATGTGGATACCCAGCCAGTTGTGGAAAAGAGAAAAGAAGCCTGCCTTGAAGATTGAAGCAGCAGTTGCAGAAATTAAACAGTGGTGGAAAAAGAAACAAACACACAGAAAAAGCCCTCAGAAGAGCAAGTGTAAGTGGCATAATTAAAAAGTACTACTCCCTGGACTCTATGAACCATCACACAGTTTTAGAGGCTGCAGGGAAAACACGTACCCCACTAAAGTTGTAAAATCTGTTAAGGTGGCAAAGGCCAGGAAAAATCAGATTGTGCATGCAGGGTCTTTGACTATACAAGAAGAGAGGGAAGATGACAGTCCAACTATTAACTTGACTGCATTAGCCGGGGTCTCTTTGAATTTCGACTGCTGTAATGACCTTATAAATATGAATGAGATTGAAGCATCTGTTAGAGGACTTCGCGGTACTGATGGCTAAAAATTAGCTGCCTTTTTCTCCTAAAACCCTGCTAGCACAGGGTGTAGCTTCGCCCGATGGGAGGGATCCAGCGCAAACTCACGATATCTCTCCACGCAACAGCCAGAGAGCGATACCCAGTACTCAATCTGGCATAAAACCTAGTGAAATATAGACATTCCCCTATTTGGTTCAAAGGGGGTGAGATCCTCGATGGGGATTCCAAGGTATTGTTTATGCCCAGGGAATTGGGGATAGGATTTGAGGATTTGGCTCCGTCGGCTCCATTGCCTCTTGACACTAGTCAAGTGCCCGCTGGAAATATCAACATCTCAAACAGCCATCTTACATTTCACAGCTCAGGCTCGGAAAGGTTTACAGAATGCAATGGATGCTTGGGAAGCCTCTCTTAACAAAACTCAGCTGGGAGAGATTCTTCAAACAATTTTGCAAGAAGTACGGGGGTTGAAGCATGTAGACAAAAAAGGCACAAAGGGGAGTTCAGACTCAGCTTGAAACAAACAAAGATAATATTTTGCAGTTAAATGAGAGACTTATGCAAGCAGAGCACTGCATATTGAATTTGAAAGACTCCTCCAAAAAAGTTTCAATCAAAACACCAAAAGAAGATGCTAGAAAATCATATGAAGTTGGATGAATTTGAAAATCAATAAAGGCATTCAAATTTACGTTTTACCGATATCCAAGAGGGCCAGGAGATGGGGCAGGGTCCCATAAAATGTATATCTGATGTGGTTAAAATAAGCCTCCGTCCAGGGGGGTCGTCCAACATGGAGCACTTTTCAATCACGAGGGCACATCTTGTTCAATTTCATCAGCCAGCTGATGCCAAATACCCTCCTACCTTTTTATGTCAACTCTGTAGACTTTCACACAAAAGAATCAATCCTATTGGTTGCTATTAAGCAAAAGTGATTTCAGACTTCACATGGGTTTCGATTTAACATCTTTCCGGACATGTTTGCAGTGGCAGCTAGGTGCCGTCACTAGTTCAAATCTATGCTGACACTCTTTAAAAAACACAGGGGCAGATTTATGTTACCTGGCGCATCCCAAGGGATGCGCCAGTTAACGTGCGCCACAGTGCGCCACAGTGCGCCACAGCTCCGCCACCCATGGTGCACCGCATTTATAATGCGGCGCACCATGGTGCAAAAACGGCACAGATGCGTGACGCATCTGTGCCGGAAATGTGGCGCATTGCTGGAGTTGCGTCGCAAGCGCGACGCAGCTCCAGCAAGGCTCGGGGGTACACCATTTGCTCAATGCTGCGTCAAGACCTACGCCTGCTTCAAGCAGGCGCAGGGTTTTGACGAAGCATTGCCCTGAAAGTGACTGAGTGAAATCTCATAGATTTCACTCAGCCACTTTCAGGAGGCGTTCCTGCGCAGGAACGCCCCCCCTGCGCAGGAACGCCTCCTTATGGCGCAGTGCTTTACAACGTGACGCATCTCCTAGATGCGTCACGTTGTAAATAGGGCGCATTGTTTGCGGCGCAGTTGCGTCAAATAAAGTGACGCAATTGCGGCGCAAAGAGGCGCAACAGCCTCATAAATCTGCCCCACAGTGTCCAGGCTGCCCTGGTTCAACAGTCTAAGTTGAAGGTTCTCATTAAGGGACAGCTCCAGATTTTGGGCTCTGTCCAGCAAGTAAATGAATTATTGCAGCAGCTGCAATATCATGGCAAAAGGTGAATGATTAATATATCGATATGGCCCTGTGTCTTATTCATGTTTAGAAGTAAGTTGCACTCTACCAAAGATTGTTTCATGGCTTACAAAACTTTTGGGTGTGTGGGATGGATGGGCGCTCATACAGTAATTTTCACTTAATGTCCCTTCGCAAGGCAAATTAGTCTGGTGCATCCAAAATTTGGGAAGAGAGCACCCTTCTTCCCTAAACTCAATCAGAGATTGAAACATTTCAAACAGTAATTCTTGGAGCACACATGCACAATTTAAAGTCTCAGTTTTGTAAATATCTCAAAAATCTGCAGAGATTATCAGTGGGGGTCTTGTAGTTCTTTTCTTTGCATGTGTACTCCAAGAATTACTGTTTGAAATTGTTTCATGGCTGTTATCTCGGCAGCAATTGTGCTTTAAATGGTATATGCAGTGCCATACTTCGATAAGCAGAAGTTTAGCGGCTGTCACTAGATAACAGGTCTCAAGTGCCACCTAAGGCACAATCAACTTGGGGGGTGGGGTGCTAAAGTGGGCAATTTCCCCCCACAGGGTACGGGAAATGGTGTCACAGGTGTTCCCGACGGTGGGAGTGTAAGAGGGGGTGGGGAGTGCTTGCAAAAGAATAAGAGAGTCCAAACATAAGATGGGCAGGAAGGAGGGTGGAACATGGGAGCAAATAGATCAGGTTACGATTTTGGTATAACACATTTTACTGACTGTTTACAGGGCTTGGTAGTGGTATTTTTTCCAATGTGGTGACAAAGTGCTGGCTGTCTTCTCAGTGTGTGTGGATCATAACTTGCTCAATCAAGTGGATAGGATGATTAATGCTTACTGAGATGCAGAAGGTCAGGATAGTTTCTTGTTATGCCAAAAGGATTATAAATAGGTGCAAATATTGGAGTTTAATGAGGTGGCTCACATCTTCTTCACCTGAAGTTATTATTTTCTTACATGAGACCCACCTCAAATGTAATACTCCAAAGATCTTTATTCCACATACGTATTCTATGGCCTTATTTGCATCAGCCCAAGCTGCGGTGAGGGGGGTTGCAATTTATTTGGGTCAGGGTACTGATTGGGATGTTCAGGAGGTGCTTTAAGATCCTCGAAGGCAGATGGGTATGGCTGAAAGTTGCGTTAAAATGGCTGTGTTTGAAATTAGTTAATTACTCTGGCCCTGTTGGTGATGATGTAGATTCACTAGTCCAGATCCATAATATAGCAATGGGGGCAGTTGAACTGCTGATCTCTCGAGGGGACTTTAATTACATTCAAGATCTGGCCTTGAATACATCCAATAAAGCAAAGAAGCAGCTGAAACCAAAAACTAAAAAAAATATTTATATATTAAAATCAAGCTTGCAGCTTGTTGATACATGAGGCCCCATTAGGATAGCATGTGGAAAGTCACCCCGACCGCCATGGAGGCGGAAAACAGCCGTCCGCTGAGACCGCGGATAAACCGACCATGGCGGTAGCGGGCTAACAAAAACCGCCCAACACGGGCGGTGACATCCAAGAACCGACTGCTGCGGTCGGAATCGCAGCGGAAAAGCTACATCCCACCGCAAGCAAAGGATTTCCCTGTTGGTCCCGCGGTACGAACCGCTGTTTCCGACCGTCGCGTTCGCACCTGCAGGGAATTTGAGATCCAGAGGAAGAGGCGCAGCATACCCACCGCAGCGGACGGTACAATAAAAACATGGCGGACGAATCCAAGCCACCGCAACAATGCCTAACTGAGCACAAATCAAAGTAGCCATGCCCCACAAATACACAAAACACATACCAATGATAAAAGAAATGCAAACAAATAAAATACAATTCCCAGGACAACACCCACAATACACCTCACAGCAAAAGCCCATTTGGACACACCCACACAGCTGAGTATAAAAACAGCCCCTTTACTGACTACAATCCCTTGCTACACTCCAGCAGAAAAGGGCAAACACCACATCTTACAGGAGAGGCAAAACAACACAACACACACACCACCAACACCACCACCACCACCATCACTACCACCATCACACCAGCACCAAAAATCCCCAGCACACAACACACCTCACACCTCAACACCACACCCACCATACACATCCCTGCACCCACAAACACTGATCATACACCAACGAACCTTGGCAGGACAGAAAATGCCAAAATTCACAGAAGGAGAGTTGACTGTCATGGTCAATGATATGGTGAGAGTGGAACCGCAACTGTTTGGTAGCCTGGTCCAATAGACACCATTAGCCACAAGGACACAAATGTGGGAATGGATAGTCCAAAGGGTCAATGTAGTAGCGCCCACCCCGCGATCCAAGAAGGAGATCATGAAGCGGTGGCATGATCTCAAGAGGGTTGTCAAGGAGAAGAGGAGCAAGAACTGGGAGCTAGTGAACCGGGCTGGCAGTGGCCCTCCCATCCCACAGAAAACATTCACACCGTGGGAGGAGAAGGTGCTTGCCATACTGCATCCTGAGAGTCTCACAGGAGTAGCCGGGGGAACCGAGGCTGGTAAGAACAAACAAATGGCAACCAACACACTGATAAGTACTTCCTTGCACAACCCAAACACCATTGCATTGTTCACCCTCACCTAACAGGTAGGCAGCCATCTTCACTGGGAGGCTTATTTGGGGGTGGGAGGCCTGCACTATCACTCATACCATGCCCCCTGTCCCACACCTGAGCAGCATGGAGGCCTCCCCCACCCAGGAGCATGTGTCAGTCATTGCACTTTTCACCCTCACCTAACAGGTAGGCAGCCATCTAGTATTGGAGGACTGTTTGGGGGTGGGAGGCCTGTATCATGACTCCCACCATGCCCCCTGTCCCACATTCCAGCAGCATGGAGGCCTCCCCCACCCAGGAGCATTTGTCAGCCATTGCACTGTTCACCCTCCCCTAACAGGTAGGTAGCCATCTTTACTGGGAGGCCTGTTTGGGGGAGGGAGGCCTGCACTATCACTCCCACCATGGCTCCTGTCCCACACCTAAGCAGGATGGAGGCCTCCCCCACCCAGGAGCATGTGTCAGCCATTGCACTGTTCACCCTCACCTAACAGGTAGGCAGCCATCTTCACTAGGAGGACTGGGGGTGGGAGGCCTGTATCACAACTCCCACCATGCCCCCTGTCCCACACTCCAGCAGCATGGAGGCCTCCCCCACCCAGGAGCATGTGTCAGCCATTGCACTGTTCACCCTCATCTAACAGGTAGGTAGCCATCATCACAGGTCTGGCTGTTTGTGGTTAGGAGACCTGCAACACTACACACGGCACTCTATAATCATACAGGACATGTATGATTATTTGATGTTTCCCTGCACCATGTAATACCAGCCAGTATTGCATTTAACAATAATACAAAAGTTATCTCAATTGTGTAGTGTACAAACAACAGATGACATGCAGCTAACAGAATACTTGCACATTGCACAACACTGACCATTCCCCATATAATCCACAGGTGATGAAGATCTTGCTTCTGAGGACAACAACGACCAGCAGAGCCAGTCTCCACCCCCGGTACATGGACTCTCGGATGTTGACTCCCAGGACAGTTTAGATGATGAGCTCCGGGCCGGCCCATCTGGTGTGCCAAAGCCCAACCGATCCCAGGACCCCATCCTCCCCACTACCACGTCTGCTGCACCAACTACTGCACAGCAGACCCCTGCAGTCATGGCCTGTGTCCCCACCGCTGCCACCTTGGCCACAACCACCAGCACCCTTCCTGTCCCAGGGGATGACCAGGACACACCACCGACTGTGGAGGGCAGGGAGAGTGTGTGAGGACCCACTGTGGCAAGGCAACAGGTCCGTGGCAGCAGGGCAGGTGGGAGGGCCAGGGTCCCCCCCAGACCTCAGGAGGTTGGCATACCATCCCTTGACCACTTCACCAGAGTCATTGGTGCATATGAACAGGTCCAGGGACAAAGTGGCCGGTCGGACTAACTATTACGTCAGCTCATCCTGCTGATGAGGTCCATCGACATACACATTGGTCAAATGGTGGACCTCATGGCCCAGCAAGTGGCGTTGCTGAGGGACAGGCCTGTGTAACAACCAACACCTCTGCCCCCTTCTGTTGTGCTGCAGGATGACAGTGCACCATCCTCCCCTGCACCAACAGAGAGGGGTGAGTCCTCAGATGCCGCTGGCCATTCAGCAGCCCCCCTCCAAAAAGATCAAGGGGGCATCCAAAGAAGAGCCTGGGAGTCTCCGGAGGCAAAGCACCAGCCACACGCCAGTCACGGAGCCAGCCCTGATGGCAACCCTCTTCCCCACTGCATTGACTGTTTGGACTGTCTTTCCCCACACTGCCTTGGCAATGGCACTTGTCTGTTGGACTGGGTCACCACATCCATGTGGTATCTACTCTTGCATCTCATCTACCATGACTGTCAACTCACTGCTCCTTCACCACCTTCATGTAAATATTCCGGCACCCCTCACATGTCCACTTTGCAAATAAAATACCTGACGCACCAGATTTTGTGCTGTATTGTTTTCAGTGCAATATTTACAGTTTAGAAAATGTCCATGATGTGTCCAAATGATGTACAGTATGTAGGGCTGGATTATTTTGAAGCACCTAGGGAGACACAACAGAACAACAGTCACTGGTGACATTGTGGCATCAAAGACATAACACTACACAAAACATACACATGAGTCTACAGGCAAACAAGACAATTTGCGGCAGGTGTCAACCAATAGAGTCCTGCATACGTCCACATATGCAATGTCAATGCCACCTTTCCTACACACAGGTGACATAACATGTGCCTGTCTGTACCATCCGCCCATAGCCCTTCACAACAACAACAACCACAACAGACAATGTACAAGTCTTACATCTTCACACACCTTCAAGTGAAGTAGCGGTTGATGAGCTGTTGGCGTATGTCAACTCCTTCCTCCTCTCAACTGTCCTCATCACTGGACTCAGGTCCTTGGGCAGGCTGGGGCCTTGGTACCTCTCCGTCATCCAGGAGCAGGGGAATCCCCTTGTGAATGGCCATGTTGTGCAGCATACAACATGCCACATCGATCTTACACACCTTCCCAGGCGAGTATGCCAGTGTACCTCCAGTCCTGTCAAAGCAGCGGAATCTTGACATGAGTAGGCCAAAAGTCCGCTCAATGACACGTCGGGTTCTGCCATGGGCCTCATTGTACCTGACGTCAGCCGGGGTCCTGGGATTCCTTTGTGGGCTCAGCAGCCATGGATGACTGGGATATGCTGAGTCACCTAGGAATGACAAACACACATTGCAATGTTGCACTGGCAGAGGGCAGCAGGTCACAAACACACATCACGCCATATCACTAGGCATACTCACCCACAATCCAAGCACGATCGGGGTGCAGGTTAGCCATCATCCGGGGCACCATGCTGTTCCTCATGACCTATGAATCATGGGGTGAGCCGGGGAATCTTGCACACACATGTGAAATGGTCATGTCCGTAAGGCACACCACCTGCACATTTATTGAGTGATAATGTTTGTGATTCCTATAAATGTGCTCAGTGGCCTGTGGTGGCACCAGACCGACATGGGTGCAATTGGTGGCACCAACAACATGGGGGATGTGCCCAAGGGCATAGAAGTCACCCTTCACACCGGGCAATTCTGCTCCCCTGGGGAAATGTATGTCTTGATCCTTATATCTCATCATGGCTGCAAGAACATCCCTCAGCACTATGCTGAACATGGGTTGCGACATCCCTGCAGCACCGGCCACGGTCGCTTGGAAGGAACCAGTTGCAAAAAAGTGGAGGGCTGCCATCACTTTGTATGTGGGTGTGAAGGCTGTTGGGAAGTGGCGACGAGGCTGCAGGTGGGGCTCCAACAGATCACAAAGGGTCTTCATGGTCACTCTGTCGAGGCGGAATTTTCGGATGATCGCTATATCCTCCATGACCCCCAACACTGTCAGGTGACGTATGAGATTTGGCCTCCTCCTAGTTGAGATGTACATGGACACATGTCAATGACAACCATCATGAGGTGGACTCAGCACATACCGTTAAGCATGTCACGCAAACCCTTAAAATTCTATGAGAGATGCGTGGCACACAAGGTCACATGTGTTTCAATTTGAGACAGACCAATCCTTTTACAATACACAGTGAACAGAATGTAAATGGAAATGCACAGTTTCTGAACACCAGATTCCACATGTGCACGCCTCATACCGTACCATCAAGAAAAGTGTGTAAGATGACTATGAATGCATCACACACATCTGCTGTACCTGTCACACCTCAATGCATCATGTGAAGCTGGCACACATCAAGAGCCCAATGATCACAGTAGATGGTAAACTGTGCATGGGCTGATATGGTAGCACAAGTATGAAACATCACCATACAGTGAGACAAGCCTTGCCAAGGTCAGCACGGACCCAGGACACATCGATTTGTCACACATAATTGACAACAGCTTAACACTGTCAGGCATCATCAACCATCAAATGCATCAGTAACATTGCAGGGACAACAGACCAATGTGCGTCACACATATCGTGCGACCACCTGTGCATTGAATCAATTAATGGCATTGTTTGCACAATGATGTGCCATTAAACATGCTGCTGCTGTGTACTGATGCAGAGTTCACGATGGATTTTTTGGCATTGCATGTGACCAAATTTGCTGTAACTACCGCCTGTCCACAGTGGTCTGACACAAGCACCACCCCGTACACAAGTGCGGTAGACATTGGCATGGAGGCATGGGTTGCCGGCGGTGGTTATGCTGCGTCACACAAATCGTGGTTGCTACTGCCTGTCCATGGCTGTGTGACACAATCACCATCCCCTACACAAGTGTGGTAGACATTGACATGGTGTGCTGGCAGAGGGCATGCTGCATCACACAAATGGTGGTGCTACCGCCTGTCCACGGCGGTGTGACACAAGCACCACCCCTATACAAGTGCGGTAGACATTGGCATGGAGGCATGGGTTGCCGGCGGTGGGCATGCTGCGCCACACAAATGGCGGTTGCTACCGCCTGTCCACGGCGGTGTGACACAAGCACCACCCCTATACAAGTGCGGTAAACATTGGCATGGAGGCATGGGTTGCCGGCGGTGGGCATGCTGCGCCACACAAATGGCGGTTGCTACCGCCTGTCCATGGTGGTTTGACACAATCACCATCCCCTACACAGGTGTGGTAGACATTGGTATGGTTTGCTGACGGTGGGCATGCTGCGCCACACAAATGGCTGTTGCTACTGCCTGGCCCCTGTGGTGTGACACCACCATGGACCATTGCGTACAGCCAATGGGAGCGATGTTTACGGTGGCATGATGCAGGTTTGAAAATCGTGGAAGGTGTGCTCCGCCACCGCTGAGCCGGTCATTGAATGCTTTTGAATGATGCACCATAGCGGTAGCACACCCCGGGCCCCTGCGGTGCATCACCGCCATGGAGCATTGCCTACAGCCAATGGGAACGATGTTTGCGGTGGCATGATGCAGGTTTGAAAATCGCGGAAGGCGTACTCCGCCACCGCGGAGCCGGTCATTGGATGTTTTTGAATGAGGCAGTCCTGCACAACCAATTACTGCAGCTTTGCACCTCACAAACAAGCCCAGGGGGCTATTAATCTGTGGGAGTGAGCCCCACATTTCCACTGCTCACAGAGCCTGTTGCCTGGGACCCTCTCCTCCTGCTGCCTGAAGTGCCTGCTGCCTGGGACCCTCTACTGCTGCTTCCTGGGACGCTCTCCTGCTGCTGCCTGAAGGGCCTGCTGCCTGGGACTCTCTCCTGCTGCTGCCTGAAGTGCCTGCTGCCTGGGACTCCTCACCACTCACTTCAACCACAGGTGTTACATGTCCACAGGGATGGCAAGAACTGAGAAGATCCATGCCAGTCCATTCACAAGTGAGGAGCTGGAGGTGCTAGTGGACGAGGTGCTGGCACAGTACCCGAGGCTGTATGGTGGCCCCAATGTAGTGGTAAGTTAATATTGAGTGTGCTGTTGGGCAGGGGGGGTGTCACACATGCATGGGGCTGGTGATGTGTGCGACCCACTAAGGGGGTTCAGTGCAGTCATCCTGCATGTGTGCGTGATTAGCATGTAGCCTCTACGCCCTCATGTATGCATGCTATGATATCAATTTGGGCCATGCAGAGTGCCCTTGTGTAAACTGGGGGAAACCGCTGAGGTGTCCCCCAGTTTGGGAATTAGGGGGATTACAATTGGTGCTGAGTCTGTTTATTGCTTCTGTTGTGATAGATGTTGGTACATGACACTGTGTAACTGGTCATTTACCCCAAACCTTCAGCTCAAGGTACACCAGCGTAAGGCCGTGTGGAGGGCCATTGCTACAAAGGTATGAGCCCTGGGGGTAGCCAACAGACGACGCACCCACTGCCACAAGAGGTGGGACGACATCAGCCAGCTGGCAAAGAACGTGGCCGAGATGACCTTGGGGCTGCAACCCCCCACTTGGCACCTGGCACGGCACAACTTAACACCACTGATGGTCCGCATATTGGCAGTGACTAATACAGAGTTGGATGCATGTCTGAAGGAGCATGGCCAGCAAGGCAGGGGTGAGTTTTTGGGGAGGGTGACTTTGCCTGGGAGCAGATGCATGTGTACAGAGCCTGTGGCAGCGGTGAGCCATGTGATGTTCGTGGGGTGGTGCTGTGATGTGTCATATGAGTGGCTACAGGGATGTGTGCTAGTGTCAGGCATTGTGCCAAACAGTCCTTACAAGGCTGATCATCCCTGCTGTGCTTTATCATAGCCAGGTGTGTTTGGATCCACATGGTCATTCTGCGTTGGGATGGTATGGAAAATCTATTAGGGGGTGAACAGAAGGGTCTTCTATCTGAGTGTGAGTTCATGTATTCCTACTTTGCATGTACCATGATTGTTGAGGGGCACACGTCTGACAACAAGGTGCCCCAGAGTACCACATGGTGCTTGGTATGCCCTACTTGGCATTGTGGACTGTCATTTCCTAATAGGTGTGTGTGTGTTCCCCCCTCAGGTTCCCTGAAGGCCTGTCAGTGGCAATGAGTGTTGGGACATGATAGGTGTGGGCATGGCAAGTGGTGTGTGGTGCACGTCATCCACGGGCAGGGTGTAGTGGTGTGTGGCCTCAACATGGCTCTATCATGGCAGCTATTCAGTGTTGCAGGCACTGTTGTGCTGTATGTAGTGTGTTGCTGTAATGTTTATGCAGGGTGTGGTGTTCAGCATGTTGATTTGGGCATCCCGTGTATGCATTGTTTGTTTTGCTTTGTCCTGATGATATCATTTATACAACCCTGCATCACTCTGTCATGCAGAATCGCCAGTGGGCATGGAGGAACGGGAGCCGGAAACCAGTGGTAGCGAGAGTACCACTACAGCTGCACCGGAGGCCAGTGACACAGAGCTCACCAGCTCATCTGAAGGGACAGGAGTATGGAGGAGGAATCCGTGGCTGAGACACAGAGTACTTCATCATCTGATGCGAGTGGTGATGCATCCATGTTGTCAGGCACAGGGGATGGAGAGTCTGCTACATCATCTACCACTCAACGGCCAGTGCCCAGCCTCCCATCCATTTCCTCTGGTGCTGGCCTTGTCTGTGTCAGTAAGAGGGATTGGGTTACATTCACACCTGGCACCGCTGACCCTGCACCTGTCCCCCCTGCTGCACTCAGTGCTGAGTCTGTAAAGCTCCTGCACCAGCATTGTGTGGGCCAGACCGCCCTACTCAATGCCTTCAGTGACCATGACAAGAAATTAGGGCAGGTGGTTGCCTACATGGAGGGCATACACTCTGATGTGGGTGGGCTCCACCGTACAGTCCAAGCTTTGTCATCCGCAGTAACATCTGCCCTTCAACAAGCACATGCTCCCATTCCTGCTCAAGTGCCTTTGTCCATCCCCCAGTCTGTGGCCACATCAGAGGACAGTGACCACGGTTTGCATGCATCACAGACACAATACAGCACAAGGAGCACAAAGCAGACACAACCCAAGTGGTCCTGCCCACAGACACCATCCCCACAGAAGAGCAGAGCCAACCCAGAATGCAAAGACAAGAGGCCAAAAAAGCAATGAGGCTGACATCAGCCTCACAAACCTCTGAGGCATCACCAGCAAAGGACTCTCCTGTCCCTAAAACTTCATGCAGAGCTAGGCGTGCAGTGTCTGTGCCCACTGAGGAGGTGTTGTATAGCAAGGGTACACCTAGGAAGGGCACAGGCCCACATCCACCCACCACAGCAACTCCAATTCAAAGCCCAGTGAAGCAGGTGGAGGAGGGCACTGTAGGGGCCACCCCAGGCAAAGTGGCAAAGGAGGACACTGTATGTTGGACACCTGGCAAAGAGGCAAAGGAGGGCACTGTATGGGCCACCCCTGGCAAAGAGGCAAAGGAGGGCACTGTAGGTGGGACACCTGGCAAGCAGGGGAAGGTGGTCCAGAGGCGTAGCCAGAAAAAGCGTTCTGCAGGATCCAGCACATCACCAGAGGGAGTGCCTGTGTCTGAACCTGAAGCGGGACAGTTGGTGTGTGTACCTGTTGTATCATCACCAGTTCCCATTATCCCCAAGACAGGGAAGCCATTTCGTATTCCCAAAAAGTGGAAAGGCATCCCTCCAACCTCTCCCACCCACACAGTGTCAGAGGTCAGCATGACTCCACCTCCACGTGCCACTATACCACCTGGTCCAAACATCCCTCCAGTTTGCCAAACGACTGATAGCCCTACATCACCGGTCAAGTGTTCATGCTGACCCGACACACAGACAGCTTCAAGTCCACCTGACAGCCAAATGTGAGTGGCAGTCCCCCTCATACACCTGTCTCTCATACAGGTGTGCTAGTCCTGACCATTGTTTGCCACCTGGGTGTGTCAGGTTACAGTCAAACACACTCACTGTGCAGCTTCTCATGTCCTGACTCTACACTTCTCCCTGGCCACTGGCCTTGTCGTTCACTGCTGCTCTCCCCTAGCCTGTGCAGCTTCTCATGTCCTGACTCTGCACTTCTCCCTGGCCACTGGCCCTGTTGCTTTGCTGTGTTGTACTCTCAACTGTGCCATGGACACTGGCCCTGTTGCTCTGCTGTGTTGGAGTCTCCCCTGTGCCATGCCCACTGGCCCAGTTGCTCTGCTGTGTTGGAGTCTCCCCTGTGCCATGCCCACTGGCATTGTTGCGCTGCTGTATTGTACTCTCCCCTGTGCCATGCCCACTGGCCCTGTTGCCCTGCTGTGTTGGAGTCTCCCCTGTGCCATGGACACTGGCCTTGTTGCTCTGCTGGGTTGTACTCTCAACTGTGCCATGGACACTGGCCATGTTGCTCTGCTGTGTTGGAGTCTCCCCTGTGCCATGCCCACTGGCCCTGTTGCTCTGCTGTGTTGGAGTCTCCCCTGTGCCATGCCCACTGGCCCTGTTGCTCTGCTGTGTTGGAGTCTCCCCTGTGCCATGGACACTGGCCCTGTTGCTCTGCTGTTTTGTACTCTCAACTGTGCCATGGACACTGGCCCTGTTGCTTTGCTTTTGTTGTAGTCTCCCCTGTGCCACGGACACTGGCCCTGTTGCTCTGCTGTGCTGTACTCTCAACTGTGCCATGGACACTGGCCCTGTTGCTCTGCTGTGTTGGAGTCTCCCCTGTGCCATGCCCACTGGCCCCGTTGCTCTGCTGTTTTGGAGTCTCTCCTGTACAATGGGCATTGGCCCTATTGCTCTGCTGTGTTGTACTCTCAACTGTGCCATGGACACTGGCCCTGTTGCTCTGCTGTGTTGGAGTCTCTCCTGTGCCATGGACACTGGCCCTGTTGCTCTGCTGTGTTGTACTCTCAACTTTGCCATGGACACTGGCCCTGTTGCTCTGCTGTGTTAGAGTCTTCCCTGTGCCATGGACACTGGCCCTGTTGCTCTGCTGTGTTGTACTCTCAACTGTGCCATGGACACTGGTCCTGTTGCTCTGCTGTGTTGGAGTCTCTCCTGTGCCATGGACACTGGCCTTCCTGTTTGTAGTTTGCTTGTGCAGGATATCTTGCATTTGATGAGCATTTTGTACGTTGCTCTTGTGTACAGTTGTTCTACTGTCACATCTGTGCAATATGTGAATAAAGACAGTTACTCCTGTTGTGTGTTTTGTCAGTGTCCTTGCTGATTAAAGTTCTTTTTGTGTGTGCATTTGGTTGCCTGTGCCCCATGCTCTATGTGTCACTTCAACATTGCCAAGCTCTTTGGCTGCATCACATTTTACACAGGGGTGACAGGGTCTTCAGTCTATTCAGACACTGATACTTGTGTTTTCAGTGTTGGCTCTTTTACCTGTCATGCAGTTCTATTTGTAGTGGTTTCCTATTGTTGGCTATGTTGTTGCCAAGTCAGGTTGGGGTACACTGCCAGCACAGGGTGTGAAGCTGTGCACAGGTTTGCATGCAGGCTGGGCATTGACATGATGTATGTGTGTTATTCCTGTATATGTGCCCAGCTGTGTATGTGTATGGTCATCCTGTGTTGGCCCTTAGTCCTGGTCCCCTGGCCTACATGAGATGTGTGCTCTTGGGTGGTGTGGAGGTGTGCAGTGTAAAGGGTGTGACTTTGTAGTGGGTATGGATGGGTCTGTGCCCCTGGATTGTGATAGCCACACATGTGTCAGTTAGGAATTGTGTGCCTGCTGTTTGGATTGTCCTGCCCTGTGTAAATGGTTGTATGCACTTGTGTGAGTTATCTGTTGTGCACTGTGCAGTGTGTTGGTGTGTCCATGCAGTTCTGTGTGACTCCTCCTTGTTGTTTTGGTCACTTATGAGTGTGCAAAGTGTGTGACTTGCACATCAGTGTTGTGTTTGTTTGATCATCAATGTGTGTTGTGTGTGTTTGTGTGGACTGTGGTGCCCTGCTACTCCTCACTGGCATTGTGTGTGACTTTCTCTTGCACTGCAGGCACATGGTGCCTTTTCTCCTCCTGTATGACATGGTGTGTGGTGTGATGCCATCCCCTATGTGTGTCACTTGTGCCTAGCCATTGTGGGTCTGCATTCCCTCTATTTGTGTATGGTACACACCTCACATGTCAACTACTGACATGCAAGTCAGTTGATTTTGATGGCAGCTGTCCCCGTTGTTTACATGTGTATGTGCCTCCCCATCCCTTCATTTGTGAGACTGTGCCTTGTGGTGCAGTTTTTGGGTCAAGAGTGCTGTTCCACTCTGGACATGGCCACATTGGTTTATGTGTGATATTCTTGTTTTATTCAACAGTGTGGATTGCCCTTGTGCACTTGAGGTGTGTGTGCTGCCCAGTGCTCTGGTTTAGCTGGTTGTGCTCTTGTATCCCAGAGTGGTGCATCCTGTTGTTGTAGTATTGGATGTCTGTGTGTTGGCTGTGGTGTAGCTTCACTTCCTGGGTGTGCTGTTGCTTTTTTGCTGTGCTGATTTGTGGTGTGTGTGTTGAGGTTTTGTCAGTCATGTCTGTGTGTAGCTATTGTGCTTGTTTTGCACACACTGCTTATTGTACATACAGTGCTGTAGGTAGGTGGGCTTGGCATTGCCTGATGTGCATCCCCTGATGTCCTGTGCTGTTTGTTGATTTGTACTTTCATGTGCATGTGTGGTTTGTTTGATGTGGCAGTGTAGTTCTGTGCAGGTGCAATTTCGTGTGATTTGTGTTATGTTGTGTGTGTGTGTGTGTGTTTAGTCCGTGAGTGATGATGTTGTGCACTCACGTTGTGTTTGTACTCACATTGCCTTTCCACAGTTTGGCTGGCAGGGTATGTCTGCTTCTGTTGGGGGGGGGGGGGGGTGTTCCTGTGGTGTTTGTGTGTAGTTTTGGTCAGCTATCTGTTCTAAGCATGGGCGGAAAATCCGTTTCGCTCGCGGATTTTGCGGATTTTCGGTAAATTCGCAATCCGCGAGATTCGCGAATCTCCCGCAAAATCCGCAAATCCGCGAGCAGCGGATTTTGCTCGCACTGTTCGCACTGTTCGCGGCTTCCCAGTACAACTTCGCGCCCCGCGAATAAGTGCAAAATTGCAGAAATACGATCTTAGCAAAACTGAAACTACTTACCAGGTTCAAAAGTTCAGGCTCATCATTAGTAGCCATTTCCTGTAGTGCTTCCTGAGGGGCCCCTCCAGAGTTCAGTTGCCAGTTGCAACTATTATGTGACCCTGCTCTGAACCTCAGAATAGTTACACATATGCCACAAAGGTCCTGAATTACAGCTAAGGGAGACAAGCAGGAGCCAGGCTGGAAGTTCAAATCCATTAATCAGCCCCTAATTCATTATTGTCAGTTGGGGCAGGGCAGGTGTTGTAACTAATTTTGCAACAATGAAAGCACTTAGCAAGTGCAAAAGATCACTAATCAGGAAGCACTAAGGAAGCAGGTGCCAGCTAAAAAAATATTCTGTGACACATTAATCAGCCCCAAATTAATTCAGGTCACTTGAGGCAGGGAAGGTGTGCTTGCGTTGCCACAATAATGTACACTGACTGGACAACCAGAGGGTGCTGTGATGAAACAGAGGGTGGCATGGGTGGGCCAGAGGGTGGCATGAGTAGTCAGAGAGTGGCAGTGGTGACAGAGAGTGGCAGTGATGAAGAAGAGTGTCCCAAACAGGCTGGACACGTAGAAACAACAAATTCGCGAAACTTGCGACCCGACAGGTAAGTTTGCAATTTGCGACATTGTACAAAACCCTCGCGAACTGGCAGAAACCCGCGCAAACACAAAAAAAAAAAAATCCGCAAATTCACGAGAATTCGCGGATTTTGCGGATTGCGAGTTCGCAAATCCGCAAAATTCGCGAACGCGAGATTCGCAAAATTCGCCCATGCTTAATCTGTTCAGACTACCCTGTGTGTGTTTACTGTTTGTGGGTACACCCAGAGTGTGTGTATGTGCTTGTGTGTGTGGCACTTGTGCTGTGTGTTCCTTGTCAGCCACTCATGCAGTGGCTGTGTCCCTGGTTGTCTGGTGTGTGGTGCCGGGTGTGTATTGTGCTTGCTTTTTGCTGTGCTTGTTGGTGTGCATCGGGGTGCACAGGATGGGCTCCTGGCCTGTGACTTGCTGGTGTGTGTTGATGTGTGGTTGGGGGTAGTGTGTCCCTGTGGTGTCTGTGCCCTGCCCATGTCTTGTAGTGGCCCTGCCTTCTGCATTGTGTGCATGTGTTGACCGCTGCAGTGACGTGACCGGGAGCGGGACGTTGCTGCTAGTTCGCTGTCGATATCTGTCCCGGATGCAGAGGGGGGACTTGTTGGCAGGTGGGTGATGTAGGGGTGCCCTTGTGGATGTGTTGTGACCCCCCGCAGGGTGTCTGTGGTGGACTTGGACCCTGTGTCAGCCCGTGTGTTGTGTGTTGTATTTGTGTATTTGCGTACCTGCATTGTTGTCTGCGGCGGCCCAGTTGGTGGTAGTGCAGTAGCAGGTACATGACCTGATGCATATGTAGGGCTGGGTCCATGGCGTTCATGACCGG
Organism: Lissotriton vulgaris; assembly: GCF_964263255.1. NCBI lineage: Eukaryota > Metazoa > Chordata > Amphibia > Caudata > Salamandridae > Lissotriton > Lissotriton vulgaris. Next base: position 1,714,228,146 of record NC_141689.1, on the reverse strand, counting down.
GTGGTGACGACAGGCTCTGTGCTATGTCGCTCCGCTATCGAGTTTCCGCCGTCTCTGGTTGGGCGGTGTCTCCGCTCCGGTGCATCTGCCTGTTTGGGCCATCCTAATTTTTGCAGCGGGGCGGACGTTATTCCGCATGGCGGTCAGTCTCCATTGGCTCCCACCGCCACGGTGGCGGCGCACTTTGATGGCGGTGCGCATCGCTCCGCGGCGGATGGAAAATTACCTATGTTTTGCTATACTAATATGGCGGACGTGAGTTCCGCTGCTCGTGGGTGAAAAAAGGTGTTTTTCCTCCCCGCCAGCACTGCGGTGGTGCCACCACCCGCCATCCTTATGGACCCTCTGGTGTGAGAATGACCCAGACTTTGCACAATGTACATGATTTTCACACCGATTTAAAACTGCATCCCAATTAGATTCTGTTTCTATTGTCTTGGGCAATAAATAGGGTCCAGTCTGATACACGGGTTAATACCCTCTCTGACCATTTGGTGGTCTCTATTATGATGGACATAGAGTCAGCTAGCAGAAATAGGTGGCAGTGGCAGCTCAACAGATCAATCTTGGCTAATTCAGATTTGGTAAACTAGATGAGATAAATTAACCTTACTATGTTCGCAGTATGGGTAGCCTTTAAAGCCACAGTGAGAGGGTGAGTTATTGCCTTCAAAGCATTTCAAGCCACGGACCTTGCATAGCAAATAGCTGGCCTGTAGGTTGCAGTAGATCAAGCTAAAAGAACAAGTTAGGGGCTAATGATTTATCACCCGGTGCTGTGCAGTCTGGTTCGGCAAAACAAAACCTTAGATATTTCTTTATACTGGTGAAAATAAGCAATTCTAATGCTGTCCAGTAGCAACTATATGAAGCACATGGGTAAGATTTTAGCCTGGTCCACCGTAATTAAAAATGAAAGTGCTATGATTAAAGTAATTGAGAATCCCATCACTGGTTGAGTAACAACAGAAGAAGAGGAAGTCGCTCAAGTATTTCTTAAACATTGCAGGGATATTTATCAAATAACTGACACATAATACTGCGCGTCAATCTAGCTTCCCATTTGCCAAACTCTTTGTCTCAGGCAATGCTGGAGAAAATTACACCTATGGAAATCTCAGAAGCACTGCAAAGAATGCCCAATGTGAAAGTATGCGGGACAGAAGGATTCCCATCGGAATTCTATAAAAAATTTGTCAGAGAATTGGTGCCCTTTTTGATAGAGCTTTTTAATTACATTAAAGAGGATGAGGAAGTCGCCTCTTCTTTCAAAGAATCAACTACTGTGAGTTTCCCAAAGAAAGACAAAAAACTGAAAAAGTACAAATTCATACGGACATTTCAGCCTTTTAAATACAGACTAAAGAATGTTGATGAAAGTCTGGGCACTTCTAATGATGCCTGCTATGCAGTAATTAAACCTTTGTCCGCCCGCCATCCTATCGTGAAATGGGACTGCCCGCCATAAGGGCCTGGGTCCTGTGGGGGCCATTAGGATGCGCCCACCACAGTGGCGGGCCCATCCTGCATTCCTGACATTGTGGTGGGCGGTGCATTCAGCACCGCCCGCCACAATGCCAGGAAGGAATGTCGTGCACTTCCATGCACGACATGGAAGGCACCGCGCAGTGCATGCCATGTTGTGAATGGAACTGCAGGGGGTAGCATAGGTATCCCCCATGTGCACCCCCCACCCCCCAGAGTCCCTGGGTGCCCACAAGCAATTCCTGCATGCCTTTCCGTGGCGGCAATGCTGCCACGGAAAGGCATGTTTCCTCCCCCATAGAATATGGTTGCCGGTGTCTAACAGTCACCGCCACCATATTGAACTCTTTTCCGCTCGGTCGACTTGTTGACTGGGCAGAAAAGCGGCGGACGGTCGTTCCGTCTGCCACGGTCCCCCCCGCCATAGTAATATGGTTGGCGGGCGGGGACGGATCTCGGGCGGATTGCCACCGCCATGCGGGCGGTGGCGATCCACCTGAGATACTAATGGGCCCACAAGTTTTTAACACAGGCAATAGATTATTTTACAACCAACCAAATAAAAGCTTTAATTATGATGATCGATACTGAAAAAGCATTTGATCTTGTAAATTGGGATGCCTTATTTTATAGCGTAAAGCAATTCGGATTCCTCTCGCAATTCACCTCAATGTTGGTGAATGTATATCAGGGAGCACAAGCCAAAGTTATGAAAAATTCTAAAATGGCTGGCACCATTCCAATCAATAGAGGCACCCGTCAAAGGTGTCCCCTTTGTACATTTTTGTTTAAATTTTTTATCAAACCTTTGTTGGAATAATTACTTAAATGTAATCCAGGGCGCCAATAGAGGGGATGGCCAGGCTTAAGCTTTTTGCAGACAGCATTATTCTTTATTTACAACGAAATGAGTTAAGTATACAAGGGGTAATGCAGAGGATACAGAGGTTTACAGGGGATCACTGACAGAATATCGAGGAGTAAAATATTGACCTGCCAAAATATCAATACAAAAATATAGAATGACAGAATATTGATTTCCTATCTACAAACAGGTAAGTACAAAAATATTGAATCCAAAATATCATTGTAAATAATAAAGTTCGTAAAAATATCGTATTTATTAAATGTCTTAAATGTAATGTGAAATAATGAAATAATGAATATAATTACGTAAAACATACTTAAAAATATTTAAATAACCTTAAAAGTAATAAATAATTAATTGAATAAAAAAAAAAACATGCTTTTCTATTTTTTAATACATATATATGTTAACTTAATAATATTAAATATTATTATTGTTGGATAGCGGGAGGGTAAACGTTACTACTCCCACTCCAGTGAGTGCAACAGTAGGGAAAGCGTTGGATAGCGGTTAGGTAAACATTACTATTCCCACTCCAGTGAGTGCAACAGTAGGGAAAGTGTTGGATAGCGTAGGGGTAAAAATTACTATTCCCACTCCAGTGAGTGCAACAGTAGGGAAAGTGTTGGTTAGCATAGGGGTAAAATTACTATACCCACTCCAGTGAGTGCAACATTAGGGAAAGTGTTGGATAGCGGGTAGAAATAATTTACTATTCCCACTCCACCAAATGTAACAGTAGAGAAAGTGTTGGATAGCGGGAGGGTAAAAATTACTATTCCCACTCCAGAGAGTGCAACAGTAGGGAAAGTGTTGGATAGCGTAGGTGTAAAAATTACTATTCCCACTTCAGTGAGAGCAACAATAGGGAAAGCAAGATTTAATAATTAAATATATATATAAGTTAATTATCAATACCAATATTTTTTTAAATAAAAAAACACCAATTACAAATTATTTAATAATTAATTTATTATAAATACCAATACATATTAAGTATTAAAAAAATAATTACCTATTAATAATTAATTAACAACACATTATTTTCAATGCCAAAAATGTATATGTAATAAATAATACTAATTAATCATTAATTAACAGTAAATTAATTATCAATACAACAATAATTTCAATAATTTCAATAATTACGTAGTTACAATAAAATTATTTCCCACCCTATTCCCCTATAAACCCACAACCCACTCTGAATAATAAATTAATACAATTAATATAATTATCAATTAATACATTAATAAAAAATAATTACCAATTAATTCAAATTAATTACCAATTAATATTTATTTAACAATTAATTAATTATCAATACCAATAAATAGAAATAAATAATTACTCAATTACAATGAAATTACTTCCCACCCTATTCCCATATAAACCCACAACCCGCTCCGAATAATGAATTAATACAAATAATATAATGATCGATTAATCAATTAATACAAATTAATTACCAATTAATAATAATTAATTACCAAATAATAATTAACAATACATATTTTATCAATACCAATAAATACAAATAAATAACTACTTAATTACAATTAAATTACTTTCCACTCTATTTCCCTGCAAAACAAAAACCCGCTACAGAACTAAACACAAAATAACATTAAAAATAATTTTTAATTCCTAAAAAATAATATTTAATTTGCTATAATTAAATTACTTCCCACCGTATTCCCCTATAAACCAACAACCCGCTACGGAATTAAATTACGCAAAAATGAAATAACATAAAATGAATTACTTTAAAAAAATGCAAACATACATTGCAAAAATAATACATACTTTTAACAGATTTACTAACATTTAAAACACTATAAAAAAAATTGATATTTTAACAACTATATTATGACTGTCGATTTTACTAACTTCGATATTAGGAAAATCGATATTTCTTACCTGAATTTCGATATTCTGCCTCCACTCGATATTTAAAACTCGATATTTTGCCAATTCGATATAAAAAATTCGATACTGTGACTGTTCACCATTTAAAGGAATAGGGGTTATAAGATGTAGCTACTCCAGATCTCCCAGTCCTATTACAGGCTGAAGCAAGATGTAAAACTCTTATAAGGTATCTATATATGTATGTTGCAAATAATTTTACTCATCGGTATCATTTGAATTATGAGGCAACGCTTAGCTAAATTATAGTTTTTTTTTTTTAGAACTAGTCCCAGCTTCTCTTTACCTTAATTGGACAAGTTGCCAAGATTAAAATGTCAGTTCTACCACTACTAATATTTATTTTTTCCAGGATAACAATTAAAATCTCTGTAAGTTTTTTACAGGAGTTAGAGTGATTGATAAGGACTTTTATCTGGAAGAAAAACACATCTAGGGTGAAATTTAGTATTTTAGAACTAGAGAAAACACAGGGTGGATTAGTACTTCCTCGCATAGAGAGCTACAACCAGGCAGCCTTAATAGACGCATTGGCAAGGGTTTTGGATGGAAGTAGGGTATTTTGTGATTTTTTTTTCAGAATGGTGCAGCAATCTGAATAAGCCTGCCAGTTTTTAATAAAACAATGAAACTACCCAGCAAAAATAGATACAAGCTTCTTCAGGGGTTCAGAGGACGGTTGTGCGCTTTTAGTACATGTTATCAGGACATTTTTGACAGTTACTTTTTGCAGCTCTAGGAGAGGACGATTTGGGGGTTATTGCTCTCTAACAGGGAGATTAAGTTTTGGATTTCTATAGGTTTTAAAGAATGTGAAGATGTTATTTATGAAGTATATCTATCTCTTGGGAGGAGCTTCTTTCCAGAAGCGGGGTACAGTGTATCAGGTTCTTTTTAAGTTTTGGACGGATGGTCTACTTCTTGGCAGTGACTTTCTTGGGGGACAGCCAAGCTTTGCACCCTATAAGCCTTGCACTTTGTAAAAGCACATTGACAGGAAAAGGAAACTGATATAGACTTCTTAGAGAACAGTCTCTAAAAGACAAAATAGCTGGATTCCTATCCAGGGTCCTTGAAAGAACGTTGTGTAATTTATCAGAAAGAGACTGGTGTGCTGTCTCCGATATAGGTTATAAATCTTTACTAGAGGCAACTTTTCAAAGAAAGTCACTCCTATCTTGCTGGATGGCATATTATACAACAGTAACACTTCATAAAAGATAACGGTTGGTCCTCGATAACTGTTTTCACTGTCATCTGCAAGGAGTGAGAGATTGGCTACACAAGGCTTTGTTCGAAATAAGAAGATTTTGGATGGAATTATTTGAGGTAATTAGTCAGGCTTTACACTTTATAATATTCCCAGAAGCAAGCTTAGTGCTATTCTGGGTCTCCCAGGAGAGCCACGTCTTACTATGGGAGGACTGTTTTTTCTCTAACTTGCATTGACGATCACACAATCCTATATTCTGAAGTAATGGAGTACCAGTATGATTCCAACAGTTCAGGGCTGGAAAGCAAAGATGACATGGAGTATGAAATTTTAAGAAGCTAACACAAAGCGGGTGGGGTGTATGAGGAGGTTTAATGCCATATGGCATTATTGGGAGCACATTGCAGGAAGAAGTCCAATCTAGTGATTGAAAGCTTGTTTACTTTCTTGAAAGGGTTGAATTACAGATTAGGGAGTATTGAGCTGGAGCAAATGCAAATGAAAAGCGATTCAAACTAGTTTTCACTTTTGCACATCACAATTTATATGCACAAAATGCAATTTGCACAGAATGTAATTTAATTGTTGTGAAATGCGAATGGGTTTCCCCGCCGTGGCTGGGTGGGATAGTAAATGTTGCACTTGGACATATTGGTTTTTTTTTTGCACAAAACTATATAATTTCATATTATGTTGATCCCTGCATTTGTTTTGAAATCATAATGTATATATTAATTTCTGTGCTCTAAAAATAAAATATTAAATAAAAGATACCTATATACTTCATTTTGGTGTCAAATCATAGATTTTGAAGGTCAAGTACTCTTATAGAGACAGAAAATAACCCCTCAGTGCAACCCTAACACCATTCTCTAAATAGAGGAAGAGAAACATACATATAAATGAAACACATAATGTTCTTTCATTGTTTTATGTATACACCAAACAAGGTTTATGATCAGAATATGAAAAAAATGATGTTTATCACTCCTGTTTTAGACACATTTTTATAGTTTACTTTATTTATTTATTTTGATAATGGCTCGTGGTACATTTGCAGAATGTTGAACATTTGAGAAGAGCATATCGACAGAGACGTGTAAGTTTTGTGGGTTGTGGCTATAGAAATATCGTAGCTTTTAGTACCCCATAAACATCTTCCCAACCAAGTTCACACAGATCCTTGTCCACATCTGCATGACCCAAACCATTTGCACATCTTTTGGTCAAGTAGAACGCTCTTTTTAATGTGTCCACACACAAATTTGACCTCAGTGGATGGTGGATGTCTGACTGATCTCTTGAACTCACTGTACCAAAAATTGTCAAATGCGTGACAGTCAGAACTCATGTCCCACACATGCACAAGGTATTTTTCTACGTCTTTAAAGTCACATTCTTCTACTGTCTAAGCAAATCCTTTTAGAAACTTCAAAGGTTTACCAGTTAAAGCTCTAAGCTTTGTTTTAATTTTGCTCGTAGTGTCATCACCCATAAGAACATGTGCCTTGAAAGGAACACTGGGCATCTCTAGGTCAAGTTTCTTGTACAGAATAAGAAGCAGGATTAAGTGTATTTTCTCGCCTGTTCCATCACGCATCCATAACTCTTGCAATACTTGACTTGAGAACATTGCAACAAATCAAAGTAGCACAATAGTAACATCTGTGTCATTTGAAAGTACAATGACTCGATTGGAGCCATTTCAAACAGCCCACTCAACATGAAGCTCAAACCGAAAGTCAGCATCCTCCAATTTGCTGTTAGGTTCTTGAACATTATGGCCTGTACCTTTTGAATATATCTCTGCAGGCACCAACTCCTCATTGAAAAGCATTCCAATTGGAAATTGAATGTTTACTGTAGCATCAGCAATGTTTTGGCGAGTTAACATCTCCAATCCATCTTGTTCAAAGTTGATGACCAGAATTTATCAAGTTGCACAGGTATTGGTGTTGAATTTGTGATGCAGGCAAGGTCAATTGTTCCACATGTAGCCATATGTCTGATTCTATCACATTCTTTGACAGCTAGTTCAAGATAACTGCCAAAGACAATGTGCAGTTCTTGTAAGGAAAAATCAAGTGGCAACCTCAAAGATTCAAGTGAGGGTCAGACAATAGATGGAGAAAATGGTTCCAGTTTCATATCTGGAGCCACAGCATTGAACCTTCCCTCTCTGTCTTTCACCACATACATTTCTTTGGATGAATCTTATGTAGAGGTGTGGTTTTTCCAATTCTTCTTCACTCTTTCAAAATACCAGGGCATATATTTCAGGTAGTTCATGCAATCAAATTCATGAAACACAGTAAATAGTGACTCGACAGTCATCACATGCAGCTCTAAGTCACCTTCCCGATCAGCATGTACCAGTTTCTTCACTAGAGAAATCATGTGTAAAACATTTCCCCAGTCGTTCTAAAGTACTGATTTTTCTTCACATTCTTTGACAAACTCAACAAATTTGTTTTTCAGGTTGTCTGATTTTGAACTCAGTGTATTGAACATTGCCTGAATTTGCATTCTGTCTTTTGAATGAAGTGAACCCTGTGTCTTGTTCACTTCTGAGATAAGATATGTAAAACCTAATTTGTCTTTCTTGTTCCAGAAAGCATACCAATGCAATATTTGTATTTCCGCAGATATGATGAGCATACCTTCTATCAACATAATGAGTTTCACTCAATACTGACTGCACAGTTTTCTTCCAAAATTGTCAGCCTCAATGAGTGAATCCTCTATGCCAAATTCACTGAGATAAGTTCTTGCACACTCGAACACAACTTTTGTCATGTGGAAAATGCCCATCATTGGATATAGATCATCAAATCCTACTGGATTACTCATAAAAAAGTCAGCTACAATACGGAAAACATCTTCATTGCAAAAATTGGCAGAATAGGCTGGTTTGAAAGCTGAGCTGAGCATGTGCTTTCTTGAAATTTTTTAGAGCTATGTAGACTGTTGCGTAGTGTGTGACTGGAGATGGCACTACTGGTAAAAACCCGACCTTCTTCAGTGGGACGGTATTCTCAGAGATCAGAGAATGAATTCCAGCCCTTCCTTCAGAATTCCTTCTGTCTGCACCGAATAAGCAATATGATACATTCAGTTAAATCAGCTTTGCAGACCGCAGCATCAGGTAGAAGAGCCATGTCCTCAGCCATTTTGAAATGTTCTGTTAGACTGGGATGTGTTGATGGTCTGAAGTGATGTAGCACACTTTGGCAAGGCAGTTGGGTTATAAGTTTGCAGCTTTATTTGTTTACGCCTACAGCTGACACAGTTTGTTTCCCAGCAGCTACATCATTAGTACAGACGTGAAAAAGCAGCATGGCAGTATCATGTGTGCTGGATTTTCCAGGAAAAGCAGAGTGGTCTTCAAAATCAAAATTATCAAGAGCAGCAATTGTAATTCCTTTCCTGGTAAAGCAGCATGGGAGTGGTGTGCTGTGAGATTCACATGATTTTACAGCAAGTCCCAGTTCCGTACTATGTTATTATAACTTGTTGATACACCAATCCTATTAATTGAAGTGATTATCTGCTACTTGTGCACTTGTCTTAGACTGTGTGGGCAGTCATCATGTGTAGCAGAGTTTTCTTTTTGCTGTGATGTAATTCATAAATCATGATTTGGAAAAGACAGTTTACCTGCAAAGGATAAGTCTGACGGTTTATGGGATTCTCTTCCACTTCTTCGCTTATATCTTCAAAGTCATCATTAATGATGTTGGCTTCTGTTCCAAACTCAAGAACTTTAATTTGTAACAGTTAGTTTTGATTTGCAATGCTGTAAAAAATGTTAATACAATATAAGGCATTCTTGTTGACTCCCATGATTTGCGATGCACTGGGGCATCACAAAATGTGTCATTAAGTCCAAAATGTAAATCTTTAAGGATGTTTTTAAATGGTTCCTGCTGATTTTATCGCACCTGTAACCTTATCTAGGCAGCAAAAACTTCAGGAGTCAAATGAGCTGAGAACACAATAAGTGGCTCATTCTTTTTGTTAGAGTGACAAAAACAAATTCTGTAATTGTACATTTGCACTAGAAAATCTTAATTTCATTATAATGGATCAATTCAGATTCATCAATGTTGACCCTTATTTCTCTTATCTCTATAGTTTGAACCTGTAGCCAGCACTCAGGAGTGGCTTTAAAACTTAATTTGCCTTTTTAAAGAGTGCAATCTTAACTGAAAGCTGGTGGTTACATTGCTTCTGGGAGCTCATTGTATATTCATATTTTCAAATGGATGCAGGCATGCACTTTGGGTGGGCATACAAATCTTCTACAAATACATTCACCTTGGTGTTTAGATCAGCTACTTGGCTGAAAACGTAATCTTGGAAGTAACAAGCTGTAGATAAACATGTTTGCCCTTTGAAACTCACATACTCTGAACTTTGTTCTCTCAGCAACCCCTTTGACTCTTGTTCTCGCTAAACCACGAATAACACATTGAAGTTCCTCTGTTTTCTGATCAGCTGCTGGAGTTGGACGGGAGTAAGCCATCAATCTTCTAAGTGGATGGGTATCGTGTTTGATTGTCATCTCTTTCTCAAAAGCCTCAGATTCTTGTTGAGATTCAGTGTTTTCTGCTATGTTTTTATTGTATTTTTTCAGGCTTTTTTCCACTGTATGCGACTTGTATCACAGATGTTACAATGATAAAATATTTAATCCTCTTCACGCATCAGTTTCAATCTTTTGTGAACTTTATCTTGCCATATTTCTGCAGCATCTCAAACTCTTTTTTCTCCAGTCGCAGTTTGATGTTAGCATTTCTTTCGGATTAGTTTAGCATGTGACAAATCTTTCTGTGTTGAAGGAGTCCTCAGATTTTGTAGTTACCAACACTATTTCAGAAGGTACAGATATTCATTCTGCTACCACCTGCTTCCCTCATGTTTATGAATTTGAATCAATGGAAAAACCTGAAACAAAAACAATAATAAAATAAATTACCAATATTATGGTAATTATAGCACCGCCATTTTGGAAAATGCCGAATGGGTTGCTGTGCAGAGTTATTTTCTGTCTCTATAAGACTACTTGACCCACAAAACCAATGCTTTGACACCAAAATGATGTATAAAGGTCTCATGGTTGCTGAAATATTACATCATCACTGCAACACATCTGCCATTCTAAAAAATGTTTCCAGAAAAATTCAGCCCAGATTAGGAATGTCTGCACAAGCTAAGTTACTTCTCTACTGATACAAAAACACAAATCAAAAATGAAAATCGGAGGTATATCAAGGAGCCAGGACGAATTGCTGATTTATTAGTCCATGGTATACAGTCATTAGCCTTTTTACAGGTTATGAAATATGTAGGTTTGATTAATTATATTTTGCAGTGAAATATGATTTTCAAAGTGATTACTGGAAATTATGCTGTTTCTCAGCTACAGATTAATAAGGAACTGACAAGTGACACTGCTGAGTTAGGTAGAAGACAAAGGCCAACAGTATTTATTTAGAGGTTACAAACATGTTCTGTGATTTGAATTGAAAATATTTAGAATTGAGTTAGCATATAACTCATAGGAACTCAAAGAACCTGACACCAGAACGTGGCTCTTTCGCTGAGCACCTTCTTCAGTTTCCAAGTGTGTACCAATCTAGAATGCCTAGATCCTGTAGCACCATCCCTGGGCCACTTGGATTTATTTTCCTTAGACTAATTTGTTGAGATTGCATGTTCCATCTTCTAGGGCTCATCTTTAGCTCCTATACCATACAGTCTCAGAATTTGCAAGACCTCTACTTGATGTCTGCAATCATTCCTTAACTAACACTTGGGTTACAGAGGATTAGAAAAATGCATTGATTGTCCCCTCACTGAAGATACCCAATGCAGGCCAGGCAGACTTTTCCAACTTTGATCAGATCTCATTGCTGCCCTTTAAAGTTAAAATACTTGTGAAGCATGTTAACAGTCAGATTTCTGTGTTATTTTGGAACAGAACCAGATCCTGGACCCTCTAGAGTCTGGGTTTTGACTGGCACACACTACAGAAACATCACTGCTGTCGGTTCTTGATGACGTTACAATGTGAACAGCAAAGCGTGAATCAGTGGCCTTACGTACAGTTTCACATTTCATCCTTTTGTCCAAGCAGTTAGAGATCGGGACTCATGGGTCAGTTTACCAGTTGTGTGAATCCTACTTGAAGAGTAGATGTTAGGCAGCATATTGCCTACCTTTTTATCAGAATTTAACCATTGAGCCCGGAAGTGCCTCAGAGGTTGGCACTCAGTCCCACGATTTTTGATACATACAGCCATCCATTAATGATGTTGGTGAAATGTTGTGGTCTTTAATGCATGAATTATGCAGATGCTACTGACTTATCATAGTTATGGCTAGGTCCAGGACGGTCCACCCATGAGACCTTTCATTAGTAAATGCCTGCAGTTACTTCCTGGTTGAGACTGCGGGACAAACGTGCTACGACCAACAGAGACATGAGAGCACTTTTTTCGGAGGTGTGGGCTATATTGTTGGTGTAGGAGTGTAAGGGTCAAAGTGATAGTGCAATAAATTAAAAAAATGCCTGGCTGCTAGGAACTTAGACTTTAATTAAACCTATGGCTGGTATTATTAAAAAGGGGTTGGTGAGTTACACAATGTAATCGATGTATTACTCTTGGTCTACATGTTTCGAGCCTGCCCCTACGACTTTTCGGCAGGACCAAACAAGTTGATCCCTAATACCACTCCTGAGTAGTGCCTGATGTATTCTTCAGTGCCTAGTCACAGAATGATATGTAAATGGTATACAATATGCAATTGGTATGTTGCTTCAATTATACCTATTTTATTTGTATGAGCTTGTTGCTGACAAGGGTGGGGCAATAGTAATTCAATCAGTGGAGGCCTACCATGATGAGTGTTTGAGACTCCTACAAGATACAAGAAACTACTGTAGTGTAGTTCCTATTTTCCCTATAGGCCCTGCGCATTGGAATAAAATAAACAGTAGTATCGACGTAGAAGTGCGGATCTTCCAGGTCTCTACTGACTATGCTAAACTTAATTGGGTTTGTTACCAACTAGTTCAGAGGTCACTGGAAACTTTCTTGACTGAATAGGAAGTGATCAGCTTCCTTGGCACAGCCAAGAAGGGATTCAGTTTTCCAACAACCGCAAACATGACAACTTTGCTCCTCAGATAAGAGTCAATCTCTAGAGTCGTGTGAAACAATAGACAGTTATTTTACTCAGTCAGTTGTGCAGATTACTTTCACTAAAATGCAGAGAATAGAGAGACGGGCGTTTTCAAAAGGTATTATTTATTGAACAGTCTTTCTTCTCATACAAGAGAAATGAATTGCCACAATTGCAATACTAGTTATTATATAAAGTGCGTACAGTAAAATGAGTATTGCGAAATAATACTGTAAAAGCATTGATATGGTTTCTTAGCCATATAATGGTTAAAAGGAATAAAATATATACATTCATATATACATTAGGCTAACGTACTCAACTGGTGTTTCTAACTATGCCTACCCCAGTGACCCTGACCTAAGCCTAACACGTGGAAGGGAGTAAGTAAGTTTAAGTTAAGTTGGTTTTGCCAAGGTTTGCTTCAAGAATTCTCTCTAAGGGTTTAGTCAACACCATACCTCTGGAATAGAATGTTGGAGGTCTTGTATCTCCTCTTAGGACTCGATATCCCAGTCACTCGCAAGAGTAGGCTGGAAACGCCGGAGCTGGATTTTCTCGGCAGGAGAAAAGACAGCGTCTTTCTCAGCGCGTCAAAGAGGAGGAGGGGGGACAGCGTCCGCGGGCTGCTTGCATCTGCTGGGCTCTGCAAGGGACAGCTGTTCGGCTCCTCTGTTCAGCACACCATCGTTCGCTAGTTATCAGTAGCAACAGCATTTGCTTAAGGCAACGTTGGTAATATTTATACCTGAAAGGTGCCTTGTTTGACGTAAGTTTTTGGACATAAGACGTCAATAAAGATGTCACTAGGAAGTGATCGTCCTTTCAGTGCTCATTAGAGTTCTATTACTAATCAAAACATAGCAAGCGGGGCTTTCCCAGGTTGCTGAGTTTTATCTTGTTGAAGAACTCGGAGTGTAATCCAGGAATCTTAGATAGCGGCTTCTGCTGTGTCATTCACTGTAATGAGCTGCAGAGGCGAGTTTCAGAAATGTGTTTGAATATGGCTGAAATATGGCTCTGATCGTTTATGCCATTATAGGTGTATGAACGGATTATAGCCGAATAGGGGCATAAGGTCACAGTATTGATCGGGGTCCTAGATTAGAACACGACACTACGGCAGACCTAACGGAAAACCTATGTATACAAATCACTAGCAGGGAGGAGGAGGCACTCGCCCATGACTGGGTATCACAAAAAGATGGGTAATTCCTGGCTATGTGAGCAATAGATTTCTCTTGCTCTGTTCGATCTCAGTTCTGTCTCTCTCCAGTGCCAGGACACCTGTAAAGATATCTGAGCTCTTAATAAACCATCAACAACATAAGGCCATATGGATACCCAGTACAATATGTTCAAGTAAGGCAGTCTGATTCAAGAGGGCAGTAAGGAATTTACCCTGCAGAGTTCCAGTTATCCTGCAAAAAAGACACCCCTTTAGGGTTTCATTGGACTCACACCAATCAATCAATCAATCACAGATATTTATAGAGCGCACTACTTACCCGGAGGGTCTCAAGGCGCTTGGGGGGGGGTGTGCTGCTACTGCTCGAAGAGCCAGGTCTTGAGCTTCTTCCTGAACGAGAGGTGGTCTTGGGTCAGGCGCAGGTCGGTCGGGAGGGAGTTCCAGGTCTTGGCGGCCAGGTAGGAGAAGGACCTCCCTCCTGTAGTCGTTCTTCGGATGCGGGGGACTGCGGCGAGGGCGTGACTGGCTGATCGGAGTTGGCGTTTGGGAGTGTAGAAGTTGACGCGGTTGTTGAGGTAGCTCGGGCCTTGATCGTGTAGGGCTTTGTGTGCGTGGGTGAGGAGGCGGAAGGTGATTCTTTTGTTGACGGGGAGCCAATGCAGGTCTCTCAGATGTCCGGAGATGTGGCTGTGTCGTGGGATGTCGAGGATGAGTCTGGCTGAGGCGTTCTGGATCCGCTGGAGTCTCTTCTGGAGCTTCGCGGTGGTTCCGGCGTAGAGGGCGTTGCCGTTGTCCAGTCGGCTGGTGACGAGCGCCTGGGTGACCGTCTTCCTGGTCTCGGTGGGGATCCACCGGAAGATCTTCCGTAGCATGCGCAGGATGTTGAAGCATGACGAGGAGACGGCGTTGACTTGTCTGGTCATGGTGAGGGAGGAGTCCAAGATGAAGCCCAGGTTGCGTGCGTGGTCTGTCGGTTTGGGTGCGGTGCCCAGGGCGGGGGGCCACCAGGAGTCGTCCCAGGCGGAGGGCGAGGAACCCAGGATGAGGACTTCCGTCTTGTCTGAGTTCAGTTTCAGGCGGCTGGTCGTCATCCACTCGGCTACGTCTTTCATCCCTTCGTGAAGGTTGGCTCTGGCGGCGGCGGGGTCGTTGGTCAGGGAGAGGATCAGCTGGGTGTCGTCAGCGTAGGAGATGATGTTGAGGTTGTGTTGGCGTGCGATGGCCGCGAGGGGGCTCATGTAGACGTTGAAGAGGGTGGGGCTCAGCGACGATCCTTGAGGGACGCCGCAGATGACTTCGGTGGCCTCTGACTTGTACGGTGGTAGGCGGACTCTCTGTGTTCTTCCAGCGAGGAAGGAGATGATCCAATCCAGAGCCTTCTCCTGGATTCCGACGTTGCTGAGGCGCTGCACTAGGGTGCGGTGGCAGACAGTGTCGAATGCCGCAGAGAGGTCTAGGAGGATGAGGGCCGCTGTTTCTCCGTTGTCCATCAGGACTCGGATGTCATCGGTGGCAGTGATGATGGCGGTCTCGGTGCTGTGGTTGGCCCGGAAGCCTGACTGGGATGGGTCGAGGGATCCATTCGTCTCGAGGAAGGCGGCCAGCTGTTTGTTGACGGTCTTCTCGATGACTTTGGCTGGGAACGGGAGGAGCGAGATGGGGCGGTAATTCTTGAGTTCGGTGGGGTCCGCTGTAGGTTTCTTTAGCAGGGCGCTGAGTACTGCGTGCTTCCAGCTCTCCGGAAAGGTAGCGGTGTCGAAGGAGGTGTTGATGATGTCCCGCAGGTGGGGTGCGATGACAGCGTCAGCCTTGTTGAAGATGTGGTGAGGGCAGGGGTCGGTTGGAGATCCGGAGTGGATGGAGTTCATCATGCGGACGGTGTCTTCGGTGCTGTTCGGGGTCCAGGTGCGGATGGTGGTGGTGGGGGGCGGTGGTTCGGTCGTGGCGAGCGTCGGTTGAGCGCTGAAGCTGTTGTGTATGTCCGCGATCTTGTTGTGGAAGTAGGAGGCGAGGGAGTTGCAGAGGTCTTGCGATGGGGTGATGTCGTTGTTTCCGGCGTTGGGGTTGGAGAGCTCTTTCACGATGTTGAAGAGTTCCTTGCAGTTGTGTGCGTTGTTGTCCAGCCGGTCCTTGAAAGCAGTTTTCTTGGTGGCGCGGATCAGTTGGTGGTGTTTCCGGGTGGCAAGCTTGAGGGTGGTCATGTTGTCCGGTGTTGGTTCCCTTCTCCAGGCTTTCTCGAGGGCTCGGCAATTATTCTTGGAGCTCTTGAATTCGTCGGTGAACCATGGGGCTTTCTTGCTACCGGGTCTGCTGGGCGGGGTCCTTAGTGGGGCGAGTTCGTCTGCGCAGCTGCTGATCCACTTCGTGAGGTTGTCAGCGGCCTGGCTGGGGTTCGCTGAGCTGGCGGGAGGGTGCTGGCTCAGGGAAGCGGCGAGCTGGTCGGCTGTGATCTTGTTCCAGCTTCTTCGAGCAACCTGTTGCTGGTGGTGGTGGATCGTCGTTCTTCTGAAGGTGAAGTGGACGCAGCTGTGGTCCGTCCAGTGGAGTCCAGTGGCGTGGCCGAAGGCGATGTGTTTGCTGGATGAGAAGACGGCGTCGAGTGTGTGTCCGGCGAGGTGGGTGGGGGTGGACACCAGCTGCTTGAGTCCGAGGTTGGCGAGGTTGTCGAGCAGGGTGATGGTGTTGCAGTCGTTGTTGTTCTCCAGGTGGAAGTTGAGGTCCCCCAGGAGGATGTAGTCAGCGGAGGGGAGGGCATGCGGGCTGACGAAGTCGGCGATGTCCTCGCTGAATTGTGTGCGTGGTCCCGGGGGTCGATAGATCAGGGTGCCTCTGAGGGTGGTGTTCGGGTCGGTGCGGATCTGGAAGTGCAGGTGTTCGGCGGTTGTCAGGGTGTCATCAGTGTTGGTCGTGATGTGGATGGTGTCTCTGTGGATGATGGCGATGCCTCCTCCCGTCTGTTGGATGCGGTCTCTGCGGGTGATCTTGTATCCCTCTGGGATGGCGATGGCGATGTCGGGTGCAGAGGAGTCGTTCATCCAGGTTTCCGTGAGGAAGGCAACGTCAGGAGCTGTGGTGTCGAGGAGGTTCCAGAGTTCGATGGCGTGTCTGTGGATGGAGCGGGTGTTGAGCAGGATGCACTTGAGGTGGTTGCTGCTGGTGTTCGGCTTGGTGGGTGCTGGAGCGAGGCAGGTCCGGATGCAGGTGAACTTGCAGGCGTGGCAGCTGAAGGGTCCGTGGGTGTGCTTCGGAGTGGCTCGGTAGCATCCAGGGTTCCCGCCGGTGTTGAGTGCGAAGAGTGTTGCATCGTCGTAGGTCCGGCGGGTCGTCTTGCTTCGGCGGGGGCCAGGGGTTCGGGCGCTGGGCGGGGTCCAAGCGCGGACGGGTGCAGGCGGGCTTACCTTTGGCGCGCCTTCGGCGCACAATCGGCGCGCCCGCTGCGCTTGACCGCTGCGCGTTCGCACGGTCGCCATATATGGCGAAGTGCGAGGGAGGGCGGGGCAGCTGGGAGGCGGGAGCGGGGAGGGTACAGAAGAGAAAGTGGGCGTGGTCAGCGGCGGTGGCGGGAAGCGGGGAGCGGGTAGGGGGAGCGAGAGTCGGGCGGCACAACAAATCAACAATTTCACAATGTTAAAAACAATACAATGAGCCAAATAGCTCTACAAGCAGAGGGGGACACAGCAAAAAATGGCAGCAGGTCAGGCGAGCCCAGCGAGACCACGCCACTCGGTGGAGGGGGCGTGGTCACACGGAGGCGGCCGGGGCAGCGAGGCAGGCAGGCGGGAAGCACACGCAGCAGCTGGTGGCCGTGCAGCGCGGGGGGTGTCCTAAACTAGGTCACACTCACCTGCGCCGCACGGTCGCCATATATGGCCAAGTGCGAGGGAAGGCGGGCAGCTGGGAGGCGGGAGCGGGGAGGGTACAGAAGAGAAAGTGGGCGTGGTCAGCGGCGGTGGCGGGAAGCGGGGAGCGGGTAGGTGGGAGCGAGAGTCGGGCGGCACAACAAATCAACAATTTCACAATGTTAAAAACAATACAATGAGCCAAATAGCTCTACAAGCAGAGGGGGACACAGCAAAAAACGGCAGCAGGTCAGGCGAGCCCACCGAGACCACGCCGCTCGGTGGAGGGGGAGTGGTCATACGGAGGCGGCCAAGGCAGCGAGGCAGGCAGGCGGGAAGCACACGCAGCAGCTGGTGGCTGTGCAGCGCGGGGGGTGTCCTAAACTAGGTCACACTCACCTGCGCCGCACAGTCGCCATATATGGCCAAGTGCGAGGGAGGGCGGGGCAGCTGGGAGGCGGGAGCGGGAAGGGTACAGAAGAGAAAGTGGGCGTGGTCAGCGGCGGTGGCGGGAAGCGGGGAGCGGGTAGGGGGGAGCGAGAGTCGGGCGGCACAACAAATCAACAATTTCACAATGTTAAAAACAATACAATGAGCCAAATAGCTCTACAAGCAGAGGGGGACACAGCAAAAAACGGCAGCAGGTCAGGCGAGCCCAGCGAGACCACGCCGCTCGGTGGAGGGGGCGTGGTCATACGGGGGCGGCCGGGGCAGCGAGGCAGGCAGGCGGGAAGCACACGCAGCAGCTGGTGGCCGTGCGGCGCGGGGGTGTCCTAAACTAGGTCACACTCACCTGCGCCGCACGGTCGCCATATATGGCCAAGTGCCAGGGAGTGCGGGGCAGCTGGGAGGCGGGAGCGGGGAGGGTACAGAAGAGAAAGTGGGCGTGGTCAGCGGCGGTGGCGGGAAGCGGGGAGCAGGTAGGGGGGAGCGAGAGTCGGGCGGCACAACAAATCAACAATTTCACAATGTTAAAAACAATACAATGAGCCAAATAGCTCTACAAGCAGAGGGGGACACAGCAAAAAACGGCAGCAGGTCAGGCGAGCCCAGCGAGACCACGCCACTCGGTGGAGGGGGCGTGGTCACACGGAGGCGGCCGGGGCAGCGAGGCAGCGAGACACCCATGGATTGTTTGCGGCATTTTTCATCACCAAGTCCCTCAACCAGAATGATTGTACATCTGGAGAGGCTCAAACTAGCTGAGAGAGCTCTTGCTATTCATGAATTACCTGGTAAAAATAAAAACGGTATTAACTGTATCTGAGGGAGGCAAGGATCTGATTAGTGTCCCAGGGTAACTGGTTTACTTGTTACAGCTGCAGTTTGCTTCAAAGGCCAATCTGCCTTCATCAGGACCAAAGGTGATCCCTATCAATTTTAAAAGAATCCAGTTGTGATTCACAACTTGTGAAGCGGCAAGGACACAACGCATACACACAGTCATGAATGCTTACAGTAAGCTATGAAGACCAACATTTCCTAAAAATACCACTGGTCAGTGTTTAAGAATTTGGGGACTACCCTTCAAGTTTAATGGGAATGTTTCAGCGAATTAAATGATATTTGTAACTATGAATACAAACTTGAAAGAACAATGTTGTTCTTGTTGGATGAATTAGCAAGTTAGGAAGTACAAGTGCTGAGGTCCTGAGTGCTGTAATTGGTTATGGGCTGAATGCAGTGGCCTTCAAATGAATTCTTCACATTTGTGGTGGTACCAGTAGTTACATAGTGAGCATTGGATGCCAGGCATCATACTTACTCATTTATTTGAAAGTAGTTACCAACCATAAACCCTTCAAGACTGAGTTGGCATAGTGCCCCACATGGCAGTAAAGGTATTTTATGACCCAAGGATTCATTACTTCTCATAAAACTAGAGGATTATGACATCCTCGGCCTTCCAAGCTGTGTAATACTTTTTCGAGTGTACCCACTACAAATCCTGCACAGAAAACTACAAGCTAAAAATGGATATCTGTCAACATTGAGAAAGGCACCCAATCTCTCTCTTGCTGAATTGTCGAATCAAAAACTGGTGAGAATAGACTATTTTGGAGCTAAGTGTGGGATTTTTCAAAGGTTTGCTGGTTTGTTGGGACGTGAGTCTGTGCTTTGCAGGGAACTCATATACCTCTGCAGAAACTACTAAGTCCACTATGCAATAATATGGCCTAAGAAATAATTTTATTACAGTATTGAAAATAAGTTGGCCAAAATATACATGACTCACAAGAAAACCTTTATTTCCAGCTTTGTCTACAGACTGTCACTGTCAGCAAATCCATCTATTAATGAAATCTGTCTATAACTGTAAATTTGGTCAAAACTCAGGGGCTTAGTTAGAAGTCTCTTGAGCCACTGGTGAGTCACTTTGTATGATGTTCCAGCAGAGCAGAGTGCAGACACATATCTATCAGGCCAAGCATTGCTTCGTAGATATGGTGTAAGGCAATAGAGCGCAAGTCACAGCTTTGCCTTGCACAGTGTCAGGGAGGTGTTTCACGTGTGTTGCGGAGGGTGTTCCCACACAACACCCATGGGTTTTGGCGCATCGACTGTACGACTCCCTAGGGCAGGTATAACAAAGAGAAATTTCTTTTTTTCTCCTTATTTTTATCGATGTGTGCTGCAGCAGCACAAATAGAAAGAGGAAAACGCCTCCATGGATTATTTTTGTGCAGGAGGGTCTCCCTTCCTGCACAAAAACTATCCTACCAACAACACAAACACCCTTGCACCATGGTGCAAAGGGGCCCGCGTTGGCACTGGGCACCATATTGTGCACTGGCGCAAGCTGAATGGACAGGAATGCACTGCATCTGGCAAATATGGTATATTCCTGCATTTTCAATTTGGGTTAGGGCAGCTTTGCATAAACATTTGCGGCACTGCCCTCCGCCAAATCATTGTAAATAGGGCCCGCAATGTACAATTGTTTCAAGCACCAATTGAGTTAAAATGGACATTTTCATCAAGCTAATCTACAAATTCATAAGAATGTTTTATTCCCCAAAAACCTATTACTTTCTCCCTGGTCAATGCTGAAAGTTTCAAAATTGTTTACATTGTAACAAAAATTCTGTTGAATAAAATGTTTTTCCTAAGGTACTTCACTTCTTCGGATGCCTTGTAGGTACAATTCTGCTTTAGAAAAGTGTTAAATAAATCAATAGGTGTTTGAAATGCCTGGGGGATAGATGTTGTCTATTAGATCCAGTTTGGCATTGCCTGGAGCTGATAAAACACTCGGAGCAGCAGGAACCGTTAGCATCAGAGGGAACTGATAAGGCCTTAACCAACTTGTAAGGATTGTGCAACTGTGCCTTAAGGAGTTACACGACGAGGACCTATTATTTTCACACCACTTAGGTATAACTGCTGAACATCTAATCCTGAAAAAATAGATCAATTAATGCTATTGATTTTTATAAAATGTGTTTTTCCTGTGTAAGATCTCTAGACATACGAAATGAGCGGTGTACGCATGGTGTGTGTGTGTGAGTGTGTTAAATGAATGAAAGGCCTACGTTACAATACATTATAGTATCGTGATATTCATGGTTATGGGAAAAATGCTGAAATTGGGAATCAATTAATATTTGGGTACTGTCAATCAAACAATGTCTAGCCCAAATCATACATCTTGCCTTTGCTCCTAATCAGCAGAATGATAATTTAGGAAGAATGTAAACAATTGTGGTTGTATGACTCTTCTGAATAATATATCTATTTGCATACCTCCACTATTTTATTTCACTTAATTGTGAGTTTTGTTGCCTATTGTACTCTTTAAATGGGAGGTGCCCAAAGAAACGTAAGTTTCTCCTGAGTATCAAATATGAGGTGCTAGCAAGAAACACAGCAATGCAATGAATAATTTGAGAGATAAAAAAGGAAGGTTCTTTTTACTGTGTCAGAAGGCTAACATGTAGGTATTATTGCCTTCTTCTCGGGACATTATCAATGGTTAACGCCCTCTAAAGAAGTTTTAACAGCTGTTAATCGCCCAGCATGCCGTTATGTGGCAGTGGGAAAGGTGAGGGTGCTTAATGATAGGAAGGAAAATGAAAATAATTTAAGGAGCGAAAGCATGCGACCAATAAGGATTTAAGGATCTGTCCAACCAAATTTCACTCAAACCAGATACATATATGTACCCTGCATCTCTGATGTTGACAAACAGCAACATTTGGTGCCAGCACTTTAAGCGTTCCTATTGGTTGAGCCACACAGGCTGCGCATACCTGGTGCTCATGAGTCATTTCAAAGTATCAGTAACTACATTCCTGAGAAGTAGATTGTGGCGTTTTTTAGTAGATTTTACGCCCTGTGTTCCTAGGGTTAAAAGTACATCCATATTATAATATATTTCCGAGGTGTCTGACTTTTAGAAAGTTGCATTTCTATCAGTGCCCTTGAGCAATAAACTTGCGAGGGTGACATATCAGTTAAATCACACTTCCAGCTGAGCTTTGTTAATTATGTGGATTTAGGAAGTTCACCAGCTATATAAGCTCTCCCTTTCAATCCAACAGTGGTTTAAATGAAATCAGAAATGCACATGCTAATACTCTGTACTTGACATGCTGATATGTTTTAATTAACAGACTATTAAATATTTAAAGAGCAATATTAATGCAAGATTCATCTTGGGTCATTTTGTCTTTAGGTTACAATATAAAAAAAAAAATGTTCGTTTGATGGAAAAGCGAACAGAATTAATTTCCATATTATGAATGCATAGGGGGAGGTTGCACCTCCCTGCTCAGTTTAAGGACTAGATAAAGATACTCCACTCAATTAATCGTGATTTATCCGAGCATCAGAGCTTCTTATTCATCCAAAAGTATCTTCACGCTGCAGAAAAGGTTTTGCAATACTGAGATTGGGCTTAAATGCAGTGATATGAACCCGGTAGGATGCTTCAGAGCTGGATTCATGCCACATAAGTATGTACCAATAATGCCAGATAATTTTACTGTAACATACTACTAATAGCGCAAAAGGATACTTGCACTGCCCAATCAATAGAAAACTGACATTTTGCCATGAATGGTCAGTGCACAGATTGATGCAAACTTGTCCATCAGAGTCAGAGTCAAAAACACTTTATTCGATTAAATTAAAATCACAAAAGTATGCTATACATTCATAGTTGATTATTGGAGTATATAGAGAAAAATTTTATATAAATAGCTTAAAAACAAGACACATTATATACAAATACAAATTTCCTATTTACAAATTTCATTTTTACAAAAGTTATAGAAAAATTAAAATGTTTATCCTAATACTGCACTGTCTGTTGTTTACTACACAATTTCATTTATACGTTTTATGGAATGGAGTTTGTTCAATAATATATTTACAATAATTTACAAACCTATAATACAATCATATTAACAGTGCTACCCCGACTGGGCGTACAGTTTTTAACAAAGGCTAGGACAGTTGATCGATGCCTTCGCTCTATTTCGACGCGACCTGATGGACATAGTGAGGAAGTTTGCCACCCCATACATGATTAGGGGTGTTTCCATTAACTGTAAAAACAGAAAGGCCGGTTTCACTTGGGTAAACTTATGATCATTTAATATGGGCTTAATATATTTCTCTCTTGCAATTCTAAAAAAAGGACAAAAAAAGAAGAAATGAAGAGAATCTTGGTCTGAGAAATCGTCACACTTACAGGGGGCGTTCTCGTGTGGTTTACACCATTTATTGTATTCACCCAGCAGGAAGTGAGACTGATCAAGCGAAATTTAGTGAGAAGCCACCGGTGGAAAGGTTTGTTTACTACCGCCAGGTATGGTTCGATAGCTAAGGATGTTATTGTCAAAAAATGGGACCTCACGGTTGGCTTCATAATCTCGCGAGTTTCTCTTTCGGCTTCTCTTTTCTTTATATATTCCGATTTTGCCCAACTAATATCATCTTTTTGTAACTAATATCATCTTTTTGTTGATCTTGTCCATCAATGATTCACATTTTTGGGAAGGTGAGCCTTTGAAGGGAGCAAGGGCCACATGCATCAATCTAGGATTTTGCATTTCCTAAATAGCGAAAATTAAGGAATCGCTATTTAGGAATTGCAAGAAATCCTAAAAGTTTTTAGGATTTCTTAAATTTCGGAATTTGCGTTTTCTTAATTGCGAATTGCAATTAAGGAATGGCATTACATTGATTCCTATGGGCCTAGAGGCCCATAGGAATCAATGCTGTTTTGCATTTCTTTTTTTGGTAATTTGTTGATGCATTGCAAGGGTGCAGAGGGGGGTCCAAAGGACCCCCCCCCTGCACCCCTGAAATGTATTTTAAAGTGCATGTTTCACACACACATGTCCTAAGGACATGTTTGTCTGTAACATGACACTTTTCAAAATGCATTTTTGTGCTTTTATTAACAATTTCGCAAATTAACACGAGGGTCAACCTCGTGTTAATTTGCACTTCCTATTTCAAAATTCGCTTTTTTTTTTTAATTGATGCATTGCATTTAAGGAATCACACAAATGCGATTCTTTAAATGCATTTGCATTTTTAGGAAATGCAAAAAAAGCGAATTTTGGAAAATTGTTTCATGCATCCCAAAAATGTATTTAGGAAGCGCAAACGGCCGAATTTACCGATTTGCACCGTTTGCACTTCCTAAATAGGTTGATGCATGTGCCCCCAAGTATCTGCAATGGAATGACAACGCTATTAGTGTTGGCTTTTATTTAGTGCACACACGCAGAGGGCCTTGTTTGGAGTTTTTCTGATGGGATACTCTGTCACAAACATGCTATCCTGTGCGTCATATTACAAGTACATTATAGCCTATGGCACATGTTTGTGACAAAGTAATCCGTCATAAGGTCTCTAACTGTGCTAGATGACCTTAGGCAGTGGTTTAATGCAAAAATGATGCCCCCCCCCCTGCAGGGATGAGGGGGCCCTACATATCACATAGCTCACAAATATTAATTGGCCTTGTGCTGAATGGGAACACCTTGAATGGTTTGAGGGCCTATGAAGGGTTGGGGCAGGGCACAAGTCCTAAAAAAAGAAGTGGGGGGACGCTGACATCACGACCGGAAGTGACGTCAGGAAAGGTGGCTTGCACCATCAGACTCATTGCCTCCCCTCGCTCACCCCTGAGATGCGATTGCATCAGAGAAACGAGCGTGTGACATACAGCTGAGACACTTCATGTGTACTGTATTTTACAGATCAAAGGAGGTGTCGCTCGCACATTAGACTCTGGCAGCAGTTTGTTATCGAGCTCCCGGTAAAATAAGTGGTGGGACACCGTCCACCCGAGTGGTACCCTGACTCGAGCCCTGGTTGGGGGTCACCCTGAGCCACAGGGGCTGCAGGGGCTTGTGTTATGCCCCTGACTATAGGCTTCAATGCCTACTCAGGCCAGCACACATACTCACCCTCGTGCGTACGGACCAACAAACATAGAGGTTCACATGGATAGACAGTTTTGCATGTACAAACAGATAACAAACACACATTCACGCAAAGACACTCATGCAGAAAGGGCCAGGCATACAGTGAGGGTTAACACACATAGGATTGTAACTTAACACACGGGCAATTATATTTATGCATCGATTCTGGGCTACATAAGTACATGAATGAATCCATGAGGCCTTTGATTGATACACCGGTGCAACTGGTGTTTCTGATGCTCTTCATGGTTCTTTTTATCATCCTCTGTTGCCAATTAGTACTGCTGAGATGCAACACCGTGTTTGGAATGGAAATGTAGACAGCGCGAACTTTAGTTAATTGTTATCCACTTTTTCAGTAGACTAGAGTATGATTGACATGCATGTTTGAAGCACCTTACTAGTGCAGACTATATTATCACGGTAGCTGCCTTGTAAATCTTGTATTATGCTATCCTCTTCACGATTTTCATTTTTCTGCAAGACGATACAGAGGAAATAGTGATTACATCATTACCACACCTGCTCATTATTTCCATAGGCTAAATCAGTTTAATGCAACCAGCAAACCATTGTGAAATGCGGAGCTTGCATGGGACCCACAATCTTCTCTGTACTTTGACAGGCATTCCTATCCGATTGGTTATCATGTGATTTTCATAAATGACTCTCCAGCAAATGCCTCAGCCAATCGTGACTATCGTGTCAGCAGGAATTTACTTAACAACACAAACCAACAGCACGTAGTCATCTCCATACCAAGGGTGTAGGTTTTACAGTCTGATGCCGGCTTGCATCTTGTGATTCTGGGGCCCAGGTTTGCCAAGAATTTAAGCCAGCTGCATCACTTTTTGGCTCCGCCCCACGCAAAATCTATTTTGGGATTTACAAAGACACGCAAAACGTTTTTACGTGGTTTTATAAATAAAGTGCTGCAGCGCACATCACTTGATTGTTTTTCGTTGAGTCATATAGTCATTACATGGGTGGATCATGGACTTACCCATATGTCCACCCATATAGTTTGATACAAACTCCCGTTTATAAAGACATGTTGTAATAAATTAGGTTATTATTTGAGGGGATGCAAGCCTCACTCAAATAAGAAACACAATCCTTGTCAGGGTGAACCCTCTGGTAGCTTGCCATAAAGCAGTTAGCCTTAACGTAAGGTAATGTGTAAAGTATTTATGCAGCACTCAAACAATAATAAAGTTAGAACACAAAACAAGAAAAATCCCAAACTGTTGTGAAGCATTTTAGAATCAAGCGCAATTTACTGATTCATGTCCTTATATAGCTTTAATTCACATTACCCTTATATAGGCACAGAAATCATACCCATATTGAGGCATAACCAAACCAGTCCAAATACAGGCATGACTACTACCACTAAATCCAAAAAGCCACAACGATTTCTTGGAAAACTCGCTTACAGCAGTCAGGGACATCCCCTTACTTGAATATTGATTTGTCCTAGAAATCATGGCGTTTTCAAAGAACTACCATTCCCTTGGGGTACTTTGGTGATGTTATTATGTCCGACTTTACATCAAACTAGGCACCTTCAAGGAATAAATATGCCTACACTTGCCCTAGCAAACAAAATATCTTCTTGCCTGACGCAGTTCGCTACAGCAAGTCCTGAAGGAAGCCGTCCCTCCAGCTGACGCACTGACAGAGAGGCTGCCTTTCTCTTGCTGAGAATCTCTTGCTGAGAATCCAACTCCAGGTTTTCCAAGCTCCTCTCGCGGGTTGTTGGGAAATCGAGTCCGAGACAGAGATACCAGACCTCCTTCATTCTAAAACCAAGGTACGGAGCTGATTAGACCCTAGGAGAAATCTTGGATGGATTCTTGGCGAAGAACCTAAACCTATGCTACACCACACTTACTTCTTCCCTCGTACTAAGACTTAGGTTAGGTACATCGGGGTAGGCGTATTTTAGAAGCACCAGTTGAGTACTTTTAGCTTTTGTTATTTATGTATGTATTTATCTAGGGTCTCGGAACCATACAATACTTTTACAGTATTATTTTATAATACCCATTTGCTGTACGCATTATACTTTACAACCAGTATTACGATTGTAGCAGTTCATTTTACTTGTCTGAGAAAGAATACTGTTCAATAAACCCTTTTATTGAAAACGCCCGTATCTCTGCACCTCTGATGAAACGAAGCATGCACAATTGACTGAGTTAAATATCTATCTATTGTTTCCACAACTCTGAAGATAAGTTTTATTCTTGGGGAAACAAAGTTGTCATTTTTATGCGGTTGTCAGAAACGAATCCCTTCTTGTTTATTCGAGAAAGTTTCTAGTGACCTCTAAGCTAGCTGGCACTTACAATTAAGTCTAATATATTCGATAGAGACCTAGTAGACATAAGTCCTACGTCAAATCTATAGGATATGCTATTCCAATGCGCAGAGCCTTTTGGGAATAAAGGAACTACACTACCGAGTGCCCAACATTTGGTAAGGCACTATTTTAACGCTACATACTAGAGTAACTCAGTCATGCTTTTCACAGAGACCCCTTTTTCCTGTAAAATACTCCAATAGAGGTCTGGAGTGGGTAAAAGGATAAAATATCCGCCATTACTGAGTAGGACGAAAATCCTATGTATTAGTTTTTGGTTTGTTCAATGTTGAAGGATACAGTGTTCCAAAATATTGTGCACCTTATCTTTGTTTCCTTGAAACTTGCTCTGCAAACTTTCGGTCCACAAAATGACTGAAAACGAGACCGGTGTAGCTGCAGCTACAGCCGAACCGGGCTTAGACATTACAGGATTCCAACAAAATGACCTGGATGCTATAATCATCCCAGAAAACATAAGGAAAACCCTTACTGTAAAGCTTATAACAAATGGCCTATCATCAAGAGGTAGTAGGGTAATTTTTGTCAAAGAAGCACATGAATATCGGCAGACAGAGGTATTTTATTCATGGATTGTCTTCCCTGAAGCAAATCCAGTAACGCATGTGTTTCACTTCTACAAAGTAGAGGATAATCCAAAGGAATACGTTCCTTTCGAACACATTGAAATTCCACTAACTTACCAAGAGCATCAGCTCTGGTTTAAAGGAGCACTACAACATCAAAATCATATCACCAGGCTCGGCCCACTAGGTAGACTGGGAGCAACATGGCCGGTACTAGCCAGCTGTACACCACACCCTGACATTGAAGAAATATCAGATGCAGAACTCTAAATTCAACTAAGACAACTAATAAAAATACATAGACAATTGGTTCAATATGTCATGCGAACTCTAACAGTCCAACCTCCTATAAGGATTCACAGCAAACCCCTCACCAGGGGAACACAAATAAAGTAACACCACAGACTATATAATCAGTCATTGGTAAATTGCCCGCAAAAAGGGAACAAATTCCATTCTGGATAGCTCAGAAAATTACTCAAATTGAGGAAGTATTTCCTGACAGTACACCTCATGAGAAACACAGAATTTTAACAATTTGTTTATCAGTGGGGATCGCACCACACCTGGAGGACTGCAACACTTGGGGTGCAGTCTTTGCTGCAATCTACACAAAAACACATGGTGTTCCATCTATGGCGATGATACAAGACGTCCTGAAACAAATTCAAAATGAATACGAGGAAGAGAAATTACAGAAAGATTTCAAACAGGTCTCTGCTATAATATTAGCTATTATTAAAGGTGAAGCAGCATCAGTGCCGATCCACCAAAAAATAAGGGAAATTGACATAACTGAGCAACCATGTGAACTGGCCAGAATAATAGAACAATCCTATGAAGAACTAGGTAGAGATAGTTTGGGTGGGAAACCAGTTAAGCCCTAACTAACAGAAAGTCTGGAAACAGTCTTTATTAAAAACACTCTCACTACTCCTAAAAAGAAGTGGGAAAACACGAAACAGGCACTTCCTAAAGAGAAGCATTCTCAATCCAGAGGTAGGTCTCCTCAAATGGAGCCCTCTGAAAAGAGGTATAACCTCAGGAATAGGATAATTTGAGAAAACCTGGTAGATATAAAAATACTGATACACGTTCCTCTCGTACCTTTCAGACTTCCTCACAGAAAATGGAAAGAAGAGGATGGTCAGAACATAAGGTAGAATGTGTGAAGTCCAAAGACGATCAACACGTTCCAAAAATAAGAAAACCCAATTCACCAAGAAGAAGGTAGCAGGTCTAAAAATCAGACATGCCTAGGATCTTGAGGACACAACTCAAGAAGGGGAGTGGGTTTAGACAATGCTGGACAGCGCAGCAGAAGTTACCATAGCCCATAAGATCCGGAAGGATCATCTGGAGACAGTGGACTTGAAGGACCACATTAAAGTTGAAACTGCCAATACCATGGTTAGTGTACCCCATAGGTTATATGAAGTAACGCTCCGGATGGAGGGGGATATAACTAGGAAAATAAGAGCACTCTTTTGGGAGAAGCTCTCTAAGGGTTATGACATCCTTCTAGCTGAAAAAGACTGGCCACCAAAATGTGTCAGGGAGTGCCCACATGGCGAAGACATCATTATGCCAGCCTTCTCTAATCATATTCCAATTCACTTAAAATAAACCTATGCCAGAAAATGGTGGGGGTGCTCACGTTACACTTAATCCTGGTCGCAACTTATCAAGGTTGTGGTACCGGATAGCCTTTTTGATACAAACCAACATAGCCAATTTGCAGCTTTTATGGGTTCAATTTACATAATTAATATAAATTGAAATTTAGATTTTTCATTTTTAATACTAAACCAGGCAACGCGTAATATGCTCTTACTTTGGAAATTACGCCGTGACTTTTGCCGATTTTGAAAACTTTCAAGTTTGACTTTGGGCCAGCTCACCCATACAGTTGGGGCGGGCTCTTCCCTTTCATGACCATAGTGTGACAGTCTGTGTGATTTCTAGCAGGCCGTCGTGAAAAGTGTACGTACACCCTCTACCATACATACTCAGATTTCTTATTGAGAACCGGTGAGGACTTCTTTAGTTGGGTCCAGACAAGTGGACCGAAAAAGCATCCATTCTTCTTTTGACTCTCTCAACCAGTACCTATGCCTTGAAAAAGTCTTAGTGGAAGACGAAACGCGTGTTGACAAGGAACTTATTTCAGAATCATCTGGATCTTTGAATCTGAAGATTATGTCTGCTACACTTTGTCCTAATATCCAGTAGAGGGTTTATTGACCCTGAATGAATGATCACTTTGTTAAAATTTAAAAGAGACTAATAAGGTGTGCTTGGCTAGCCTCAATTTTTGTTCAGACAATACATATCGTCTAGTTTTGGACTACAGACATTTAAATTCTAGTTGCAAAACATTTGCAGTACAAAATGCACACAGTGCAGCACTAATTAATAAAATTGTGCGTAAAAAATATAAAACCACATTAGATTTTTCTAACGGTTTCTTCTGTCAAAACATTGCACCTGAAAGCAGGAACTTCACCGCTTTCTCAATCATGGGGACACAGTGTAATTTCTCTCGTCTCCCTCCATGGATTTAAGAATAGTCCGGGGTTATTTTCAGCCAGAGTAACAGAGTTACTACAAACATATGATGAGGAGGCATTATCTTATGTCGATGACATCTATCCAGCAGATGATGATTTGGACAGGCACTTGACCTGAGTGAATACCATTATACTTGGATTCGCCTCTGAAGGGTATAAATTCAACTTTAAAAAATCAAGAATTGCCCACTTCAACGTCCTTTTTCTGGGATACGAGTTATCAAGTGAAGGCTAAAACCTGGCAGCCAACTTTTAAGAAAAGTGTGCGCAGCTCCAACCTCCAAAAACGCTGAAAAACTTACAGTCAATTCTAGGTTTCCTGAATTGCGGAAGAACTTACATTCTAAACTACGCAGAAAGGGTTAAACCATCCTACAAATTAATCAAACCTAATTTTAAAACAACTAATTGGACTCAAAAACACACAGAAATAAACAGACATGTTAGCAACATCACATGTACAGACACGCGCAAACGTACGCAACCTTGTAATCAGAATAATCCCAGGAAGATGCAGATTCACGTACTTAACCTTTAATGAAGGTGAAAAAGTACCAATTGCTTACAAATCACACCTGTAAACACAAGCTGAAACGAAATTCACTTCTACAGAAAACATTCTGACAGTGGTTCAAACTGCAGTAGCAAAAAAGAGAGAGACCTCGCACAGGGAAAACGGATAATGGTGTTTACTCCTGTACCTACCTTAGAGGCAGTGACAAAATCAAGCATTCCGAATGCAAAGGCTTTACATCCAAGATGGATACAATGGGTTAACTCTCTTGTTGCAACAGACATTGAATTCGTTTTTGACCCCTAATTGAAAATGCAAGAATTTCTACAATACGAACACAAATGTCTTCTGCCCACTGAGATTCTGCCTCTGGAACAGTACAAATGTATAATTCATACAGACGGATCAGCACAGCCCGCAATTGGGGGCAAACAAGCTTATAGTGCTGCTTGCGTGATTGGAAAAGGTCGCTGGCGCGATGGTAAATTCCGACCTATGGTCACAAAAACACAATGTCTCGGAGACTGTACAGCTCAGCGAGCTGAACAACAGGCTTTCAAGACGGCACTTGAAAATACAGATTGCGATTTCCCCACACTTATAGTATGCGATTCGTATTACTGCATGCAATCTTACAATGAATACTTGCAGAACTGGGTTCAAAATGGTTTCAAAGATGCAAAAGGTGGCACAATCAAGCATAAGTTGCGTTGGGACCAAGTAGTTTAATTACAAAGTAACTACAAAAGACTCACGTGATCCATACACTGAGCAATCAGTGTGATGGCATTCACGTTGAAGGAAATTCATTGGCTGATGAAGCCGCGAAGGCAGCTGTGTAAACGGCTTCCGTAGCTGCAATCACTCGTTCTAAAACAAAAATAGACAGCGAAATAATGCAGGCAGTCGCCGCTTCCAATAAAGATAAGAGTAGCGTTACCAAATGGCTTTCCACTCAAATACTCACATATAACTGATGCAAATAATGTTCCTTTTGCTCAAATCCTTGGATTTGGGGATAGAGTTATTCCAAACATGGAACATAGATTAGGACTAATTTTAGCAGCACATGAAGGGCTTGCCTCTGCACACGCAGGTGTTTACGCCACAGTGTCATTATTAAAACAAAGATACTGGTGGCCAAGCAGGAGGAAACAGACCAGAAATTTTGTTTTGGAATGTGAAATCTGCCAAAAAAATAAGGTTTCAACCGTGAAACGTCTGACGCAGACTCAGCTTCTAATTTTCAGATCAACCATTAGCATGTGTTTACCTGGACCACTGTGGTTCGTTACAAAGGGATGGCAACTATAAATATATCATGCTCACAGTGGATTCATGCGCCAGATTCATTTGGATGTGGTCTCAGCACTCGGCTGACACCCGAACTGTTATAAAAGATTTGCACATCGGCACATACGCAATCGGCACGCTACATTCTGACCAGGGTCCTGAGTGTAGCTCTCGAGCTTACAAGGAGGCCATGGCCAATTTGGGCATTGCATTGTGGTATTCAAGTCCATTCCATCCTGAGGGTAATTCTGTAGTGGAAAAAAAAAACTGGGACATAAAGAAATCTATAACAGCTAGGGTATTTTTTTCAGGTGACGGGTGGGTCAAACATCTAATAAGTGTCCAACGTAGTTTAAACAATCTGCCAAGAAATTCTCTGGGGGGGAATCAATCCATATGAAATCCGTTTTGGTACTAGAATGCTTATTGAGGACCTTGATCATCACACTTCAGTGGTGGGACAAAAACCCTTTGATATCAAAGATCATTTGTCTGTTTTGCAGGACTTAAATGGAACAAGAAGAAGTCTGAGCAACACATTGCTGAAGCCAATGACCACTGAAGAAAAACCACCTATCCAGCAAGGCCTGTCTGGATTCCAAAGATTGGGGATCTAGTCAGAGAAAAGATCGCAGATAAGAAGGAATTTGGGCCTTCTTACAGAAAACCAGTACCAGTGCTAGGAATCCACGGATCAAGAACAGTGTTACTGCCGCCCCTTGCTGGAAGAAAGGAGAACCGGTTTGTGTCCATCGATCTGGTCAAACCACATGATGTGGCCGATAATAAGTAGTAGGCCCAGTGGACTCCAAAGATGTAGCAGACGACCAAATCTTGCTACTATCCAAGAGGTTCAAACTGAGAGACTCATCACCTTTGAAGAAACTGCATAAATAAAAAAAGGGGAGTAGAGACAAAATATTGAGTTTTTAATATCGATTAGACATAATATTGAGTAAGAAATATAGAATGGACATAATATCGACTAGACATAATATAGACTACCAAAATACCGACTGGAAAATTTGAATATCGAATAGAATAGACATATTATCGAATCAAAAATATAGAATGGACATAATATTGACTAGACATAATATAGACAACAAAAATATCGAATTTAAGGTATGTTAATATTAATTTTTATTTTTTGTGTAATATAATTCTGTAGCGTGTTGTGGGTTTATAGGGGAATAGGGTGGGAAGTAATTTAATTATAATTAATTTAATATTGTATTCTATTCATTGGTATTTATTTAGAATTAATTGTTAATTAATTATTAATTGGTAATTAATTAAAATATAATTGGTAACTAATTTTAATTGATTAATTGATAAATATGTTAATTTTAGTAATTTATTTACTGTAGCGGGTTGTGGGTTTATAGGGGAATAGGGTGGGAAGTAATTTAATTATAATAATTAAAAATGTTATTCTATTCATTGGTATTTATTTAGAATTAATTGTTAATTAATTATTAATTGGTAATTAATTCAAATATAATTGGTAAATAATTTTAATTGATTAATTGATAAATATTTTAATTTTAGTAATTTATTTTCTGTAGCTGGTTGTGGGTTGATAGGGGAATAGGGTGGGAAGAAATGTTATTATAATTAATTAAATATGTAATTTAATTTTTGGGTATTTATTTAGAATTAATTGTTAAATAATTATAAATTGGCAATTAATTAAAATATAATTGGTAATTAATTTTAATTGATTACTTGATAAATATGTTAATTTTAGTAATATATTTTCTGTAGCAGGTTATGGGTATATAGGGGAATAGGGTGGGAAGTAATTTAATTATAAATATTTAAATATGTTAATTTAATTATTGGTATTTATTTAGAACTAATCGTAGATTAATTATTAATTTGTAAATAATTAATATATATTATGAAATTTATTGTAATTGATTAATTGATAATTATGTTACTTTTATTAAATGAATTTCTGTGGTGGGTTGTGTGTTTTTTGAGGATTAGCTTGTGAAGTAATTTAATTGTAAGTAATTACATATTTTAATAACTAATTTATTGAGTTAATTTTAAAAAATACTTTCCAATTGTTAATTATTTTACTTTTTAATAGGTAAATAATTATTATTAGTAGGTAATTTGTATTATTAAATATTTTTTATTTGTATTTTAAATTGATTATTTAATATATTTTACACAATTGTAAAATATTTTAATTAATTTGAAATTGGTGTTACTATTTAGATTATTTATATTTAAAAAATAAGTACTTACTTGCCCTTCTATTGCACTCACTGTATTTGGAATAGTAATTTTACCCCTACGCTATCCAACGCTTTCCCTACTGTTGCACTCTCTGGAGTGGGAATAGTAATTTTTACCCCTACGCTATCCAACGCTTTCCCTACTGTTGCACTCACTGGAGTGGGAATAGTAAATTTTACCCCTACGCTATCCAGCGCTTTCCCTACTGTTGCACTCACTGGAGTGGGAATAGTAATTTTTACCTCTACGCTATCCAACGCTTTCCCTACTGTTGCACCCTCTGGAGTGGTAATAGTAATTTTTACCCCTACGCTATCCAATGTTTTCCCTACTGTTGCACTCTCTGGAGTTGGAATAGTAATTTTTACTCCTACGCTATCCAACGCTTACCCTACTGTTACACTCACTGGAGTTGGAATAGTAGTTTAAACCCTACGCTTCCAACGCTTTCCCTACTGTTGCACTCACTGGAGTGGGAATAGTAATTTTTACCTCCACGCTATCCAACGCTTTCCCTACTGTTGCACTCTCTGGAGTAGTAATAGTAATTTTTACCCCTACGCTATCCAATGTTTTCCCTACTGTTGCACTCGCTGGAGTGGGAATAGTAATTTTTACCCCTACGCTATCCAACGCTTTCCCTACTGTTGCACTCACTGGAGTGGGAATAGTAATGTTTAACCCCTACGCTATCCAACGCTTTCCCTTCTTTTGCACTCACTGGAGTTGGAATAGTAATTTTAACCCCTACGCCATCCAACGCTTTCCCTACTGTTGCACTCTCTGGAGTGGGAATAGTAATTTTTACACCTACGCTATCCAACACTATACCTACTGTTGCACTCACTGGAGTCATTACAGTAAATGTAACCCTTTCGCTATCCTACGGTAAAAATATTGTATATGTTTTGTAAATAATATGTATATATATGTTCACTGAAAAAACCATAGGTTTCACACCAGTTATACTTACATAAAACCATTGAAATTCCCACGTTATAGTTAGTTGGACTCACTATAACTTGCGCGTGTAATGCACTGCTGATGACATCACATATTACATCACTCATGACATGGTCAGTGACATCACTCATGACATCACTGATGACACCATCCAGTGAATGTGTGTCTTTCTGAAAAATAAATATGTTTTATATATGTATATGTAAAGGTCGATGGAAGAATAAATGTTTAAATAAGTGTCTAAAAGGATCTTTTAAAAAAAAATTGATTGGTTAACTGGCTTATTAAGTGTATCTTAGTGAATACATATATTAGCGAGTAATGTTTAAATATTTAAATATATGTATCAGTGTTTCGCTTTGTGTATATTTGGCTGCATGGGTTGGTGAGTAGCTACATTTGTGTGTATATCTGTTATTAGATGTTTTTTTAGTATCAGTATGAGTGTCTGTATGGTTTGGTGGGGGTATTACTTAGCACATAGATGCATCAATGACTGACTCACTGTTTGTATGTGTTTTGAAGACAGCATATGTGCAGGACTGTATGGGTGGATGAGTCTGTATATGTGTGTGTTAGTGAGTGAATGACTGTCTCACTAGTGTCTTTATCAGTAACGTCATATGTTTTAATCTAGTATATGTGAGTATTGATGAATATAAGTGAGTATATGTGAGAGCGAGAGATTGTAAGAGTTCCTGTTTAAATAAGTATGTGTTTATATAAGTGATTGTTTAAGAGAGTAAGTATGTGTAAGTTTCCTTAGAAGTAAGGTGGCTGTAATTAGTAAAATATATATTTTAAAATAGAAGGAATGGGTCAAGAGGTTAAAAATCTAAAAAATGTACTAAGAAATAAAGCAAGAGTGAAGGATACAGAAACGAAAATAAAGTAATGTACAAGGACAAAAAAAGGGAAAAAGAAATAGAAGGAGAACAAATTACTAAAGGGAAAAAAGGGAAAAAGAAATAAAAGGAGAGCAAATTAATAAAGGTAAGTAAGATACCAAAACGAAATCAGGAAAGAGAAGTAAGTAAAAGGAGAATGAGTGAAAAGGAAACAAGTCTAAATGAGGATCTATTTACAAGAAAGAGGAATGGAAGATGACTGAGAGTGACTAAAGGGGAGTCACAGAGTGAAGGGATGAAGGGAATGAGGTTAATATAGAACGATAGTGGAAAAACGAGTGAGAAAGTAACTACACAGAAAGACTAAGGGAAGGACTGAATGAACTGCAGTACAATGAGTGAAGAAAGGAAAAAGAGTAATGGAGCAAAACAAGGATAGAGAGGGGAAGAGAACTAAAGCAGTGGTACTGAGAGAATGTGAGAAAGCTGAAAAGTGGTGCAAGGGACAGAGGAAATGCAGACAGTTGAAATTGGATTGAGGGGTTCTGAAAGAAGTGGAGTAAAGAAACTGCGATGAAACAAAGTGAAAAAAAGGCAGTGTAAGTGAGTAAAGAGAGCTGAAAGTGGGTAGAAAAATGGAAAATGAGTGTGAGACAATGGGAATACAATAAAAATTACACAATGCAAACTATAGAATTATTTATAGAACATATTAGATAGTTTATTTTTGCTGTTCTCAGAATATATTGCATTTCACTAAAAACAGTGAGTTCAAATTCTTCATCATATAACAGCGGGAAAAAAAACACAATCTTAAAGATTGTGTTTTAAAAAACTCATATAAACTTAGAAATTAAATATGTACACTAATCTTTGAGTCACTTACTTTTCCATGATGCCAAATAGTAGATAATGAAGGTCCTTTTCGTAGGAACATTTTTCTGCTGTTCTCTTAAACTTCCATTTCATCAACTTTCTATAAAAAAAGCTCTAAGAACATCTGAAATATTTGTCAACGTTTTCATTTTCCTCGTTGTGTTAACTAAAAACGTATTGCTCATACCTTCAACTATTCTTACAGCCAAATAGTTTCAGATATATGAGTATATTTTGAAATGTCTCTAATTAAACTCTGAAATTACCGTTTACCCGAAGTTTTCAAAGAAAAGCACATATAACATTTTCACAATCTTTTAAAATTCATATTCCCTTTTTTGAACACTCATGTTGAACTTTTTCTATAATACTGATATCACTTACTAGAAGATCCACTTACAGTACCTATTTGACATAAATAATTTTAAACATTAGACTAACTAAGTAACTAACTTTTATTAACTGCACCCATCTTCATACACCAACTACCTTTGCTAAAACTTTGGTTCTAAAAACACTAGGTAAGAATTTTTTAAGTCAAAAGGCAAACATTGTTTATAAGTCAAATGAGAATCATTGCAGTAACTCCAACCTTTTTGACATTTTAAGTAGCATGTATAATGTCCTGATGTTGTTGAAGGACCATCATGATGAATAATAGCTACAGTTGTAAAAGTTCTTCCTGCAATTGATAACTGAGAAGCCACAACATTTTTGATACATGTTGTCAATTTAGTTCCATCAGGTCTACATTGTTGGAAAACTAAAATCACATACTGACCATAACTTTGTATAAATAATTTGGACAGCATTGGACACTTGCACTGGGTACACACCATATTATGATCAGCTGCTTTAACTAGATTATTAAATGGCACTGATTTGCAGTCTGGTAAAGTTAAATATATAAATCTTTCAGTGTCTATTCTAGTAGTACTTGATAAACTACAATTCTCGCAGTCATGCTGCCATTGATAAGAAAGGCTAAAAAGATTTTCTACATCTACACCTTCATCTTCTAAAACACCAAACATATACATTAAAAATTCCTGGCAATCCTGCTGAATGTTCTGTGAACATTTTTCTTGACCAGAACACATATCTAAAATATTTCGAATTTCTGTTACACTTTCTATTTTTGCTCTATCACTGCTACATTTCTCAAACACAGAATTTAATAAACCACACAATCTTTGATCCCGATTTTCAAGAATCTGTTCTTGTAAAGTTAAAAAAAAAAAAACAACATTAACCACTACATTAGCATAGCAGTTGACACCAGAACTGTTTTCAAATTGAAATCCAACCACATCTTGAACAGAACCCTTTTTCTTTCTGCTTACCATTACATTTTCATCTACTTTTTGTCTTTTTGCTACTACCTCACTACAATTACTCTCATTTCTTCTTTTTCGGCCTACCACACGTTTTCAATCAGAGGATATTGTGGCAAATGTGGAGCATACTCTATTCTTAATCTATTGTATTCTTGAACACAATCAAGATCTGCACAAATCTTTGTGTTATCACACTTAATCAAATACAATCCAGATAAAGTTCTGACTCGTGATAATGCCACATATGCCATACCCTCTTTAAACACAGAACAACAATGTTCACCAAAGCACTATCTACACTTAAACCTTGAGATTTATGAATTGTCACCGCATATGCCAAACAAACAGGAAACTGTTTTCGGTGAACATATAAGTATTTTACAAGCAAAAACCTAGCAGAACAACGACTGATTTGTTGAACTTGCTCAATGCCATCAAATTTAATTTTTTTAAATTCAATTTCATCTCTATTTCTATAATTCATAAAATCAACAACATGACCCATTGCTCCATTTACCAGACCTCTTTCAACATTTAAATTCCTTCTCAAAATGACACGACAATTAAAACACACATTCAGAGTCTCTTCAAAACCAGCTGTTTTAGATATACTCTTCTCTAATGAATCCAATTTTGTTTTCAAATTTTCAGACAAAATATTTGTTGCTCCCATATGCTCAATTTTATCTATTGCTTCTAGTTTTACAATCTCTTCATTTTCTAACTCTAACATTTTGTTGTTGAAGATGTAACATTCTTGCAGAGTTGGCATCAAACATATTCCAGATTTGTTCGCAGTAATTTTCTTAAAAATATTCTCTGGAAGAATGTTTTCATTAGGATACAAATTTGAAATTAATCGTGCATGTAAAGCTTCTTTCGCATGCTCGCTTACTTTTCCGATTCTTACATCGTGTAGAATTTTTTTATAATCTTCATCCTTTGCCTGTCGCATATTTTGAAACAGTTCTGCATATTTGAAATTTAGCCATATATTAACGTTTCCAATGCTTCCAAGGGATTTCCTGGTATCTTCATGCATGAGCATTTTAAACACTGGTTGTCCTTTTACTGGAGTCAACTGCAATAGATCTCCAAAAACAATAATGTGTTTTCCTCCAAATAACACATCATACTCTGTTCTAAGAATTTCTTGCAGACAAAAGCAAGCATTAGATTTGAGACCATGCTTACTTCATCAATGATAAGAACTTTCATTTTCAGGACTCTTGAAACTTCAGAACACGCATCTCCAGATTACTTGTTGTAATGCAACTTATTATCATGCTCAACTGGCAGCATCAGTAAATGATGTAGAGTATTCCCTTTAATGTTATGTGCTGCCAGTCCAGTTGGAGCAGTTACAACACAAGACAGCGGTGAATCAGTCCTTTTCTGCAGATAAGTTGAAATTGCTTTAATTAGA
Organism: Lissotriton vulgaris; assembly: GCF_964263255.1. NCBI lineage: Eukaryota > Metazoa > Chordata > Amphibia > Caudata > Salamandridae > Lissotriton > Lissotriton vulgaris. The sequence continues at coordinate 1,714,187,961 of NC_141689.1, read as the reverse complement.
AAACTTTTTCCTGTCCCCGCTTCTCCACTTACGTACAGTCGGACAGGCTCAAATGATGTACATGAGCACTCTTTTTTCTCATGTCTCAATCCATGTTCAATCTGTTCTGTGACTTCATCATATTTCTTTTTCTGCTCAACGTTTAGTTGCTTTACCAAATCTTCTAATTGCTTTACTACATCCTCTTGAGCTTGTTCCATAGCTCTTTCCACCTCATCCATGGCAGTGGCAGCTTCATTTTGGATAATTGGTCCTCCTAGTGGATCCTGACTCAATGAAGTAGAACTCTTTCTATCTTGAGAACTGTTTCTGGCAATCTCTTCAGCAATTGTGGCTTCTTGTCTATTTCTTCATTCAACATTTGCAGATAATTTGGAAAAACAGGACATTCTATGGTATCCTTCGTTGCATTAAAAGAATCTTCATAACAGAGAAAATCTCCAAGTAGTTCCTCTTCTATACGCCATGGCTTAAAGAGTTGCAAAAGAACTAAATAGTAAAATTCTCTTTTGTCTGGAGATTCACAACTCAATTTTCGATGATTCATCAAATGGCCTTTTTTCTGCTTCACTAGACATCCTTCATTTCCAATGACAGCATATTTTCCATTATTGATATCTTCTGTAATGCTCCTTTTATAACTATAGTTTTGCAGAACTTCATACAAACAAGCGTTCTCAGGGTGACTACTTCTATTTGGATAATATGTATCCAACATGTTTGTCTTCAAAATATCTGTACTATTTGGTTCTTTCTCCGCCAAATACTCAATTTCTTGTACAGATTTCAAAACTCGGTTTCATGTTGCAGCAAGATCACTGGATTCAAAGAACACAGTTCTCCTGGTCTATATTTTATATATTATCATTTGCCTCACGTAGAAATTCAAGTAAGTCGTCCCATGCATACTCAGCACAGCTAAGAGTGAGGAACCATGTAGGAGTTCCTAAGTTTCTTAGCATACATTTCAATTCCCCATGACAATGGTACCAATACTCGTTTGTACCACGCTGAAATGCCATGAGATTGATTAGATGAGATTCCAAAATATTATCTTGCAGATTGACTTTTTCCATAAAGTCCCTTGCCGAAACCTTTTGCAGATGTGCTCCACTTTTCAGTATATGATTTACTGCATATGAAAGTCGAGACAAGTCACTTTCATACAGTAGATGAAACAAATATGGAATGCATTGACGAAACCTTGAATCTTCAGCATATAATCTTAAAGTCCGGTATTCAGAAGCAGGAATTTGAACTGGTCGATTGTCATATCGTCCACCTCGACCTGTTGGAAATAGCTGTGGAAAACAACGAGCTTCCAAACTTTCTTCCCATACACTAATGGGACTTCCTTTTGCTGCTTTCATTTGAAACAAGTCAATTGCATTCCCCATTACTTCTTTGGAATGAAAAGGATGAACAGTATAATGTTCATATATTTCTTCACCTCTAGACATATCAACTTTTTCAATTTGGCCGAGTGAACAATCACTGTCTTCTTCGGCAGCTATTTCCTCTGCTTCAACACATACATGTTTGTAGTACTCATTGTTTTTGACCAAATACAACGTTGCCTTTTTGACTTTCTTAACATCCACTAAATCTTGCCAGATTTTCTTTCTCTTTGTTGGAACCCCATTAACTAGAATAACTAAAGGTTCCTCTTCCACTTTTTCTACACCAATAATATCAATATTTTTCTTGAAATCTAGAGGCAAATAAACAACTCTTCCCTTTAGGCCTCTCTGTAAATCTGAAGGAGGCAATTTCCCTGTCTTAGGCTCCATGCGAACAATTGCCTGAAAAGGATGGACACATTGAATCAAAATAGACTCATATGTATTTAAATCCATCAATTCAGAAGGAATGTCTACCAACTCCAGATTATTATAAACAGCTCTAGCAGGCATTCTGTTTTCATTTAATTTATTATAACAATATTTACAAATACGCTGATCAAAACTCAAATCAAAACAATTCTCCACCAACAAATAAGTTGCAAAATTCCTCCATTCACTATTATTTTCCATTTCACTTTTTGCATATAATTCAACTAACCTAGTCTGAATCTTATAATGAGTCTGTCGACAACACACACAAGTAAAATTAGGCCTTTCACTTGATTTCAACCGAAACTTGCTAATTTCCTGATCAAACTTTTCTGTACTTGAAATCTGTACATTGTCTTCCACATTTTCTTGTATTACTGTGTCAATTTCTACACTGTCCTCTTTTCACAAAAATAACAAATCTCAATTTCTTCACAAATCTTCTTCACATCTAATTCAGTTCCATGCAAAAGAGCACTGTTTAACTGTTTAAGCTTAAGTGCTGGACTTTTTGCAAAATACAACCTTCTCACTAATTTCCTCATTTTGTTATGATGCACTGCTAACATCCTAAAATGATGAAAAACACTCTGACATACTTTTCTAGAAAGACAAGCCAATGAATGTCCATGCAAACCTGTGTTTTCTCTCACTCTGCAAGGATCTAAGTCTTGCAATATCTTCATTTTTTGTTTGAGACTTTTCTTACTATATGTACGTAAGAAATTACGAAGCACATCAATAGAATCCTGTTGCACACTACAAATACTACTACATTTCCAATTGTACACTGGACCCTTAGTACGTCTTCCTAAAACTTCATCACTTAATACCTCTTCTACATCTTTAGACACAAGTTTCTCTTTTTGAATCGGACAACCATCTTTCACCTCATATGCTCGACCACTGATGTCAACTGCATGCACTAAATCATATGGCCGAGATACCCGCCACCCCCTCTCAACACAATCCCCAAAAGGAGGGAAACCGGAAACAGTTCTTGAAGTTTTTGGAAGTGGGATGGAGTGACCATCCCGGCCGTATTTATTAAAACAAAATTAAAACATTAAACGTTTCATGTTATGTACAATTTCATTACCATATTGCGATGTTTGGCTAACCATAACAGATTCTCTAATACAGAGGTTCTCCTAGCCGAACTAGCATCCTACAAAACATTTCTTGACATATTGAAATTGTACATCCTAACGTTTAAGGGCCAACGGCAAGGTCATAACCGGTGTCAAGATCCCTAACCAGACTTACCCCTCCCACTTGGGATGGGCGACAGCACGGAGGCGTACCTCAAGTGCAACTACTACCAATTTCCCTTGACTTGACGGGGGCACCTAAAGACTCGACGCCAGTTAAAGGTCGTTCGAATACTCGTGTGAGGTATCTATAAGGTATCGTAGACCTTATCCCAACCCCACACAACTTACCGCATCTGCCGTCGCAGATGTCACTGGCCCCGGGAAATTCCCCAGGAGGGGGCTGTAACCCCTCCTACAAAGGAAGGGGCCTTGACCGCCTTTCCTTTACTTCCGGCGACCCATCCTTAGAAGGGACCGCCTCCCCATTGAGGGGCCAATGGCCACCTCTCCCGAGCGCTCCCATCCGTGTTGGGTGACGCCCACTCATAGGGATCTACTAATTAGTGCTCACCGATCATGACCTTACCGCCTACCAAAATAAATACGACAGTGCTAACTAAACCTGAGAATACATTGGCCACTATGACCGAAAGAGCATGCATAAAATTCAACACTAAATCTGAATCTCTTTAATGGCAAAACGTACTCAAACCGATCATTCTTTATTCAACTCAACATCAACATGACACTACAACCTGCAAACGAAAACAGAAGCAAAATTAATCAACTTTATTACAAACAACTGGCTGTCTTCAGGGGCTGGTGGGTGGGTCAAAATTGGCTCTTCGTTCTGTCCCGAGCTCACGTGTAGCGAGGAGGTGCAGCTTCAGAGCACAAGAACAAGAGGATGTCTTCTGGTCTTGCGTCCCTTTTTATCCGTCTTCAGGGCGGGCGTATACCCGCCCCTGCCTGCCCCGAGGGCGTGGCTGGCTGCGTCAGTGTCTAGGCCAGCCCACTCTAGGGCGGGAACGGGCGCGCCCCAGCTACGCCGCTTCGGGCATACCAGCCGAGACGCGCCTCCCGCCCAAAAATGGCTTCCCGGGGGGATCGAGGCACTCTGCCATACGTTCGGGGGGACCGAGTTGGTCGCCCCTTTCCATATGGCCGAGATACCCGCCACCCCCTCTCAACACAATCCCCAAAAGGAGGGAAACCGGAAACAGTTCTTGAAGTTTTTGGAAGTGGGATGGAGTGACCATCCCGGCCGTATTTATTAAAACAAAATTAAAACATTAAACGTTTCATGTTATGTACAATTTCATTACCATATTGCGATGTTTGGCTAACCATAACAGATTCTCTAATACAGAGGTTCTCCTAGCCGAACTAGCATCCTACAAAACATTTCTTGACATATTGAAATTGTACATCCTAACGTTTAAGGGCCAACGGCAAGGTCATAACCGGTGTCAAGATCCCTAACCAGACTTACCCCTCCCACTTGGGATGGGCGACAGCACGGAGGCGTACCTCAAGTGCAACTACTACCAATTTCCCTTGACTTGACGGGGGCACCTAAAGACTCGACGCCAGTTAAAGGTCGTTCGAATACTCGTGTGAGGTATCTATAAGGTATCGTAGACCTTATCCCAACCCCACACAACTTACCGCATCTGCCGTCGCAGATGTCACTGGCCCCGGGAAATTCCCCAGGAGGGGGCTGTAACCCCTCCTACAAAGGAAGGGGCCTTGACCGCCTTTCCTTTACTTCCGGCGACCCATCCTTAGAAGGGACCGCCTCCCCATTGAGGGGCCAATGGCCACCTCTCCCGAGCGCTCCCATCCGTGTTGGGTGACGCCCACTCATAGGGATCTACTAATTAGTGCTCACCGATCATGACCTTACCGCCACAGGCCCGGATAGTTGACCGGCTATCCGGGCCCCCCACAAAAGTCCTACCTAAAGGTCATGCTTCAACGTTTTTTAACCATGCTAAGAAGTCTCCTATGAGTAACTCATTCCCCACCCGAGACAAAAGCACACCGTCCCCCAAATACATACTGTCATCATTGATACAACCATGCGAGATAGAATGCAATGTCTTGGAACGGAACAACCTACTCATTTTGTTATTAAGTTTTCTAACAGAATGGTTCAAAGCAGGAATCGAGATAGCCCCCCGCCACACTTTTCGTGGGATCATATGAGACCACGCGATTATGCACCCCGGAACTTTCCTCGCCAACCAACTTACAGTGGAAAGCATTGCCTCTAGGAGAAGTCGTCTACCGGTGGTGACCAAATCATTGCCCCCCAAATGTACTATGACTATAGACGGCGGTGACCTCGTCCGCGCTAACAAACCCTCAAAGAAAGCTTGAAACTGGTCAATACAGAGACCGCCCCTTCCGTAGAAGGACACCCTGTACCCGTATTCCCAGGCTACGTGAATCATGTCACCTGCTTCGAATACGTCTGCGGCGCGCCTCACGTATGAGTGGCCCACGACCCACACCTCCTTTTTCACAGCCGGTGATGTCTGACCGCTGGCCCGGTGTTGGGTCGACTGCATAGTCCGCCCTGCCTCGTAGGCTTGCGCAACTGAAAACCAAACAAAAACAAGAGGCGTGAGTACATCGTTACAGCTTTACAACATGTGCAACCGTACATACCTCTTATAGCAATTGGAGGACCAACGCCCCACTCGTTTTACTTGCTCAACATTAAGACCCCTGGCTGTAGCTTCAGTGGCAGCCCCTATCCGAAAGGAATGGGTCCCGAACTCGCCCGGGTCCAAGCCCGCTGCGGTAATTGACATCGCAAGCACCCGCTGAAACTGAAACTTCGTCAGTGGGGTGGCGTCCGCGTGTCTCAACAAAGTCCCCGCCCATGATGCCACCCTTCGTGCTAGGTAATCTTCTAAACACTTTACCGGACACATGGAGGACCCAGGAATCCTGCGAATGATTATGCAGTCACCCGTCCCATCTTGATCGGTCTTGGACCTGACAAAGGAGACAGTCATTGTCTCGCCCCTGATCTGAACGTGTTCTTGACACAACCCCCCCACCACATCCTGTTTGTTCCTCGCTACTAATTCACTTATCCTCATTGCCCCGTGAAATGCAAGCGTAAAAGCAGCTCGGAACAAAAACGTCTCAAACTGAGACGAGCATGTGGCAGGGAGTGCGTCCAGCAACTGGGACAACCTATCCAGACCTATCGGGCGCCTCTCATCTACTCTGCGACCCTCAAGGCGGTACCACCCACGCAGCGCTTTTTGTACCACGAAAGACGCTGTCGGGTCCTGGATATTGTGTGCCCTGGCAACAAAGGAAATGGCAGCACGATGCCTTTGGGCCGTAGCCACTGACTTCCCAGCCCTACGCAAGAACATCAGAAAATGTACTACCCATTCCTCATAGCCCCAAAGCCCCTCTCTCTCAGTCCCTAAAAAGGCTAAATAAGCCCTAAACGCCCCTTCATATGCCTTCCTCGTCCTTGGTGCTAGACTTTCTCCCACGAGGTGACGAAGTTCGGGGCACCGAGAGACCAAAGAGCTTCGGGAAAAGGTGCCGGTTCTGGGTCCGCTGAGGGAAGGAAACCCGAGAAAGCCTGCATTTGAAAACGAGACAGTGCATCAGCTGCCTGATTCAACACCCCTGGGACATGTTTTGCTCTGAATATCACGTTCAGTTGCATACACAGTAAGACAATTTCTTTGAGCAGCCTTAACATCATTTTACAACGTGCTGCCTGACTGTTGATGCATTCTACAACGGTCATATTGTCTGACCAAAATATGACAGAATGATCTTTGAACCCTTCGGGCCAGGTTCTGAGGGCCACCAAAATGGGAAACAATTCAAGGAAAGCAATATTACTCGTCAGCCCCTCTTCATGCCACCATGTCGGCCATCTTTGTGCCGACCATTTTGTGCCGAAAATGGCGCCGAAACCCATGCTTCCTGCTGAATCTGTCCATAGACCAAGCTCATCAGAGGACACGGCTGGTTTGTTCCAGACGACTCGACCATTGAAGTCCGCCAGAAATGCTAACCAAATACGCATGTCCTGGCGGACCTCAGCCGATAGTCTCGTGCGATGATGACCCTCCTTAAGGCCGACCATCGCTTGAGCAATTGAGCGGGAAAAGGGGCGGGCCATTGGGATCACCCTCAGGGCAAAATTCAACTTCCCCACCAGTTGCTGCAATTGATGCAGCGTAACTTTAGATGCATTTATACATACTTGCAGGGCTGCCCTGAATTTCAACACTTTGGCAGCTGGTAAACGAAAACAACCTTCACTAGAGTCCAACTCAATCCCCAGAAACTCGAGGCAAGTCGTGGGACCCACAGTTTAACCTGGTGCCAATGGCACTCCAAATTGGCCCATTAACACACAAAAGTCAGCCAAGGCCTGGCCGCATTCGTCATCCCCGGCGGCCCCAAGGAACAAAAAGTCATCAAGGTAATGCATTACATGCCTGAAACCCGTTTTCTTCGTGAAGACCCATTGCAGAAAACTACTGAAAGTTTCGAAATATGCACACGATATAGAGCACCCCATCGGCATACACTTATCCATGTAATATGAACCTTGAAACATGAATCCCAGAAGACACTGGTCGTCTGGGTGTACCGGGAGCAATCGGAACGCTGACTCGATATCTGATTTCGCCATCAGCGTCCCGGGCCCCAGGCGATTCAAAATGGCTACGGCCTCATCGAATGATGCGTACCGCACCGAACATACCTCTGGATCAATTGCATCGTTTACAGAAAGACCATGAGGAGCTGATAAATTATGAATCAATCGAAACTCACCTGGGTCCTTCTTGGTGACCACCCCTAAAGGAGAACAGACAAAATTCTGTACCGGGGGTACACTAAATGGGCCGGCGACCCGACCTCGGGCCACCTCTTTCTGGATCTTATCTTGCACTACAGTCGTATGTTGCAAGACGGAAAGTTGATTTTTGCACGTCCCGACACCCTGAAAGTCCCCTACCGGGATGCGGAAACCATATGAAAAACCGTTCCGCAGCACCCCAGCAGAAGTACGATCCGGGTATTCACTGAGCCAGGGAATCATCGCCAAGGTATCAATCGGGGTTGGTAAAGGCGCCCCTCGGACTACATTAGACCTGTTTGGCGCCTCCTCTACCCCCATTCTCACCCGTTCTGGCTCTGCACGAGGACTCAGGATGGGGCGACCCGCAACCACTACATTCATGCTTGAACTTGCACGATCCCTGAGGCCTAGTACATTTACCTTTGTTAAAATTGAAACAGAAACCCCTTTTCCCTGTATTGCCGGCAGGTCTCGAGTAATCATCGGTACCCGCCCCTGACCGAAAGGGCGTCCCTGCATAATGGCGGGAGGACTCGCCAACATTACCCCCCACTAACGGTATTTTCAACATTCCTGATTCTTTCATCTTATCCCATGTTAAAGAATCATAACAGTCCCACGTTAAACTTTTGTTATGCTCCATCGCTTTCCTGAAAAGGTTATCATAACAGAACCACTGGTTACCTTGGTGTGATGTCGAGTACCCCATAATTCGTGACTGATAAACAGGAAACTCGGGAAGCAATTCAGGCCTACGTTCCCCCAAAATCGACGTAAAAATTCCCCATGCATTGCCCCAGTTGCCAATATTCTCATTCACTTTAAAGGCGGCCATTTTTGCGCGCCAAACACTCGGATGCATTAGATCCTTTTGACCCTTAACAGTTTCCACCTCATAATGATCGACAAACAGGGAGAAAATATTCACATATTCCCCCGCCCAAATCTTTTCCTTTATTGTCAAAGGAACATGTTGCCCCAATTTTTCTCTACGGGAGGGTGCTGACTCATCCCTCGCGATCGGCAATGGCCGCTTACCTGCACCGGACGCTGCTTCCGCCACTCGTGGCTTGTCTATCCCCCCAGCCGGCGCGGGCACCTTGGCTGCATCTCGTTTCTCACGTAACTGTTTCATCAGCGCTTGTGCCTCGGCAGCCGTGGCGCCCTCGCTACTGTCGCCCAACCACGCTGCTAGCTGTGCCGCCAACTCGGGAGGCATCTCCTCGGCGGATGTCGGAATCGGATTCCCCTCCCTCGGTACCGGGGCTGGCGCCTCGAGCGGGGCACTGGGAACCGGGACGTCTCCCCCGGCTGATCCCCTTTTTGGCCTCTTGGGCTTCCCTCCAGGAACTGCCCCAGCCGATGGACGCCCCGATCCCTCCTCCCCGTCACGCTCCGCCAACCGCTTCTTTATTTCGGACATCTCTTTTACGAGGACCCGAACCATCTGGTCAGTCGTCATTCCCTTTGAGCCTTTCTTGGGCATCTCTCCGACAAAGTATCTGGAAGACAAAAAGAAAGATCAAAACGCTCAAAATTGGCTCTTCGTTCTGTCCCGAGCTCACGTGTAGCGAGGAGGTGCAGCTTCAGAGCACAAGAACAAGAGGATGTCTTCTGGTCTTGCGTCCCTTTTTATCCGTCTTCAGGGCGGGCGTATACCCGCCCCTGCCTGCCCCGAGGGCGTGGCTAGCTGCGTCAGTGTCTAGGCCAGCCCACTCTAGGGCGGGAACGGGCGCGCCCCAGCTACGCCGCTTCGGGCATACCAGCCGAGACGTGCCTCCCGCCCAAAAATGGCTTCCCGGGGGGATCGAGGCACTCTGCCATACGTTCGGGGGGACCGAGTTGGTCGCCCCTTTCCATTCTCCTGGAAATAACCCTCCTCATTAAAAAATGGCTCACAACTTGAACTATGCATCCATTCTCCAGAAAAAACTTTACAAAAATTAGTTCGATTAATTACTCTTTTGAATCTACTCTTTGATTTGAAAACATCAATTGTCTTGTTAAGTGTCCTAATTCTATTGATTACTAAAATAAATAATTTGTTCTTAACTTCAAAAGCTTGATCAACAATCTTCTCTACATTTTTCTTTTTCTTATAAAAAGCAGCTCTCTGTGTACCTTTCTTAATGTTTTTTAATACATTTAAAACTACCCTATTGCGAAACATTCATTTACGTATGTCCCTAAATTCATTTTGTTTTTTATTCCTATAAATATTATTTTCTCCTGCTGCAGTAGTAAGATTTTGGGGAGACCTCTCCTTTCTTTTCAATTTCCTGTCTCCTTCTGTAAACTTACATGTATATTTACATTCTTTTTTGATCTATAAATATTCGGAAGAAAGGACTTCGTTGTCTTACCAGAAGCTTTTTTCGCATTTTTTGTAGTATTTGTTGTAGGACACTGTTTTAATGGCGTTGCTGTTTTTTTTTTCTTCGCATACCATCTTTCCTTTTCCTCTGGCTTGTGGTCATTTTGCCTTAATATTGAAATGTTGATTTTAATCTGTGGTAAAAAAAACAAAAAAAGCACATTATAGACCACTATTATCAAACGGTAAACAATATAAACACTATAATACTTATACATATAACCTTATCTCTGTTTTTTAAATATTATTCTAAAAAAATATTTTGAGCACATGAATTGATTTTACATTATTGACAAGGATTAGACAGTACCATTGATTTGCCCCCAAAATCGTTTTTTGAATAACATTTTACCAACACAGCGCAGGTCCTATGTACAAGCATTCAATTTCACTAGTGAAACCTCAGTGTTTCACAAAATACGAATCCTCTATCTCGCAAATGTTGATAGCAAACATTATCAAAAAGCAAGACACAAACCAACAACAAAGAAACTCAGGGCCTTATTTAGGAAGGCCTTGCGCCACCGGTGCGTCATTTTTTTCCCATGTTAAAAGTGACGCACCTGCGGCACAAGGCAATCATAAATAAGGCCTAAATGTAAATACCATTGATTTGCCACCAAAATCGTTTTTTGAATAATAATTTACCAACACAGCGCAGGTCCTATGTACAAGCATTCAATTTCACTAGTGAAACCTCAGTGTTTCACAAAATACAAATCCTCCATCTTGCAAATGTTGATAGCAAGCATTATCAAAAAGAAAGACACAAACCAACATCAAAGAAACTCAGGGCCATATTTATGAAGGCCTTGCGCCACTGGTGCATCATTCTTTTCCCATGTTAAAAGTGACGCACCTGCGGCACAAGGCAATCATAAATAAGGCCTAAATGTAAATACCATTGATTTGCCCCCAAAATAGTTTTTGGAATAACATTTTACCAACACAGCGCAGATCCTATGTACAAGCATTCAATTTCACTAGTGAAACCTCACTGTTTCACAAAATACAAATCCTCTATCTTGCAAATGTTAATAGCAACAATTATCAAAAAGCAACACACAAAGCAACACCAAAGAAATTCAGGGCCTTATTTATAAAGGCCTTGCGCCACCAGTGCATCATTTATTTCCCATGTGAAAAGTGACGCATCTGCGGCACAAGGCAATCCAAAATGAGGCCCAAATGTAAATACCATTGATTTGCAAGACACAAACCAACAAGAAAGAAACTCAGGGCCTTATTTAGGAAGGCCTTGCGCCACCGGTGCGTCTTTTTTTTTCCCATGTTAAAAGTGACGCACCTGCAGAATAAGCCAATCATAAATATGACCCAAATGTAAATACCATTGATTTGCCACCAAAATCGTTTTTGGAATAACATTTTACAAACACTACGCAGATCCTTTGTACAAGCATTCAATTTCACTCCTGAAACCTCACTGTTTCACAAAAGACAATTCCTATATCTTGCATATTTTAATATCAAGCATTTCCAAAAAACATACCACAAACCAACAGCAAAAAAACACAGGGCCTTATTTTTTAAAGCCTTGCGCCACCGGTGCGTCATTTTTTTCCCATGTTAAAAGTGACGCACCTGTGGCACAAGCCAATCATAAATATGACCCAAATGTAAATGCCATTGATTTGCCACCAAAATCGTTTTTCGAATAACATTTTACCAACACAGCGCAGGTCCTATGTACAAGCATTCAATTTTACTCCTGAAACCTCACTGTTTCACAAAAGACAATTCCTCTATCTTACATATTTTAATATCAAGCATTTCCAAAAAACATACCACAAACCAACAGCAAAAAAAACTCAGGCCCTTATTTTTGAAAGCCTTGCGCCACCAGTGCGTCATTTTTTTCCCATGTTAAAAGAAGCACCTGCGGCACAAGCCAATCATAAATATGACCCAAATGTAAATACCATTGATTTGCCACCAAAATCGTTTTTGGAATAACATTTTACAAACACTACGCAGATCCTTTGTACAAGCATTCAATTTCACTCCTGAAACCTCACTGTTTCACAAAAGACAATTCCTCTATCTTGCATATTTTAATATCAAGCATTTCCAAAAAACATACCACAAACCAACAGCAAAAAAAACCCAGGCCCTTATTTTTGAAAGCCTTGCGCCACCAGTGCGTCATTTTTTTCCCATGTTAAAAGAAGCACCTGCGGCACAAGCCAATCATAAATATGACCCAAATGTAAATACCATTGATTTGCCACCAAAATCGTTTTTGGAATAACATTTTACAAACACTACGCAGATCCTTTGTACAAGCATTCAATTTCACTCCTGAAACCTCACTGTTTCACAAAAGACAATTCCTCTATCTTGCATATTTTAATATCAAGCATTTCCAAAAAACATACTACAAACCAACAGCAAAAAAACTCAGGGCCTTATTTTTGAAAGCCTTGCGCCACCAGTGCGTCATTTTTTCCCAAGTTAAAAGTGACGCACCTGCGGCACAAGCCAATCATAAATATGACCCAAATGTAAATACCATTGATTTGCCACCAAAATCGTTTTTGGAACAACATTTTACCAACACAACGTAGGTCCTATGTACAAGCATTCAATTTCACTCCTGAAACCTCACTGTTTCACAAAAGACAATTCCTGTATCTTGCATATTTTAATATGAAACATTTCCAAAAAACATGCCACAAACCAACAGCAAAGAAACTCAGGGCCTTATTTTTGAAAGCCTTGCGCCACCAGTGCGTCATTTTTTTCCCATGTTAAAAGTGACGGACCTGCGGCACAAGCCAATCATAAATATGACCCAAATGTAAATACCATTGATTTGCCACCAAAATCGTTTTTGGAATAACATTTTACCAACACAGCGCAGGTCCTATGTACAAGCATTCAATTTCACTCCTGAAACCTCACTGTTTCACAAAAGACAATTCCTCTATCTTGCATATTTTAATATCAAACATTTCCAAAAAACATACCACAAACCAACAAGAAAGAATCTCAATCTGCTTTATAATTTGAATTAAAGCAGGTAACTTAATTCTAAAACATTCAAATATATTTCTTTACAGAGGCAGACACTATTAATTGCTTCTCAAAAAAATAAAAGCCATTCTTTTACCCCAACATCGTTTTTTAAATAACTTTTTACAAACACCTCACAAGTCCTATGTACAAGCATTCAATTTTACTAGTGAAACTTCACTATCTGCTTCCAAATCTTCTCCATAGAGCAAATAAGTCTCTATCTAAATTAAATGAATCATTACTTACCTTTACAAATGCTTTGGGAGATTAAGAACAGTGTCAGATACACACACCAATATTTCTTTAGCAGAGCAAAAGGTATGTTCTCCAGGCACTACAACCATTAATGGCACTGATAACCTATAATTCTACACACATATGCCTCATTTCAACCAATCAAAACTCTTCCCTCACTATTTTCAAACCAACACCCTTCCCTCTCTCAGACCATTCTACCTGTTACCATAGCAACTCCCTCCTAACTGAACTCTTAGGTTCAAAAGTTTATTCTACAATGTTGCAAATTAACTCAGCAAGGATGTTTGAGCTCTCAAAACACCAGCTTATCCAGAACATTATTGCTTTAATTGACTTTTTTTAACTATTCAAATTGCTTCTTTCACACAACACAACCATGCACCCTAACTTTAAGTTTTCAACTATCTGAATCCACCAATCATTGCTTGTGATTCAAGAGCAGGGAAACTCCACAATTATTTTTTTGTAAATTCCTACTGTTCCAACTGCCATTTCATTCCCACACTTCATCTGACTGCACCAGAACCTTCTCTCATCATGTATTCTGTGTGGATTATTGGACATAGCTACATCCACTGGGCTCAAAGGTATGCAGCTAGCAGAAATTTTCACAACCTTGATTTATCAAATGTGGAAATCAAGTGGATTGGCCAGAGAGGAAGGAGATGTCACCAATTGATACCATTGGTGAAAACCTTTTTGCATCTGCCAAACCCTGACCTCTTAATAGTGCACTGTGGAGGAAATGACTTGGGCACTATGACTGGGGTTGGTCTGGAAATGCATTTAAAGGACACCTTTGATCAATTGATGACACTTTTTCCACAAACTGCCTTGGTATATTCTAATATATACCAAAGACAGAAATGGAACTGGTCCAACCAATTTTGTCCACAATTTGAGAAAGCACGGAAGCATGTGAATAAATCTGTTTCTGCTTATATGAGAGACTGTGGAATGGGTTCAATATACAATAATAACTTGCGTTACAACATGCATACAACATCTACAGAGGAGATGGTGTGCACTTCTCAGATGAGGGGAATAGAATATTCCTCCTGAATTTAAAACTGTGCATTGGAACCTACTTGTAGGTACCTAAATCAGCCACAGAACCCAAAAGCTCTTTTCAGGGCTACCCTACCTCTGATCACTCATAATGATTTTCTTTTTCTAACTTTTTTCACTATTTTTCACCAAAATACGCTCCCCTTTAAGCTTCCCTGTGCGCGTACCAGGCGCTCCCCCCGCGAAAAATTTAATTTTTTTTTTTAGCCTTTATGAGCCTCCTAAGCCCCCCTCAAAAACCTAGGGGATCAGGGGCTGTCTACCGTGCCCCCTTCTACCCATTCCCAACGTTGTTTGTCCTCCATCTTGTGTCTCAATTGTACCGAAACACAAAATGGCGGACTCCCTTAACACTGCCGGTGCGCGTACCTTTGCGCGCACCGGTAAGCGCTCTCTAAAACAAGGTGGGAAAGTAATTTACAGAAAAACCACTGGAGACACTTTAATCAAATAAAGAATAAGCCCTACTACATAGCAGTCCCTCCCATTTACCCAAATTTGGTGGAATTCCATTGAGACATTTAGGCTGTAGGCCTGTCTAAATATCCTGAGGTAAATTACATGACCAAAACACATATGAAGTGTTAGAATTTACAACCAATTAAAAAGTTACTTTCATTTTCTACGATTATTTCCTGACATTTGATTGGTTATGTACATGAATATATATAAAAAAAGAGAGGGAAACACAGCCATTTTGACTACTACTTCCTGAGGGACATTTCAAAAGAATATTCACAGAAAACTTCAACTGCTTTTAAAAGGTAACTTACTATTTTTGAAGAGGAACTATGTTGAGCACTTTAAGTTAATTTGACAAAACGTTTTCAGATAGTTATATACTGTCCCTCTGTAAGAGTTAGAGATTGAGATAGGCTTCACTGTTATAATTATGGATTGAGTTAGGCTTCTCTGATATAATTATGAATTTACTTAGGCTTCATCACAGGCACTTTTTAATAGTTCTACTTCCTGCCTGAAACCATACACTGCCCAAAGATAACTTCACTGTTAAAAACTCACAAGTACCTATCTGATCTTAAGCCCAACAGTGCCCTATCTCTACTGATATATTTATTTTTTATGCAATTTACAGCAAGAAAATGGAAGAACAACAAAATAAAATTAATATTTCATTTGAAATTAATATGGAAAACAATCCTAAGGAAGACAAAGATGAAATAGACTTTTTGGATCACTCTCTGGACCAAGACTTAATTAATTGTGTAGAAGAAATTGAATCATGGAATGAAAATGAGGACATACCTGATGAATTAATGTTGCAAATTCTTTTAGATTTTGAAAAATCACAACAATAAATTTTTATTTAAAAATTTAAAATTGTTTGAGACATTATTCTTTTTTATATATAAATTACGAAATAGTACCAAAATAGATATAATATAAAGTGAGACTTAAAATATACTGTGCAACTTTTTTATGTTACAAAGTAATTTTGCTCATAGTTACTTCCATTCTCCCACTATATTATCTCCAATGTGTATTTTACATCTCTTTATCATCTTCTGCCTCCATGTTGTTTCTGCTTTCCTGACAGACTATAGTATGAATTCCATATACCACAATAACTTCTGTAACAACATGCAATATATCTACAGAGGAAACGGTGTATATTAAATTTTAGACTCTGCATTGGTACCTACATGTTGGTACTGAATAATAAAAAAACAACAAAAAGAACAATTAATAAACATACAGTTTTTAAAGAGTCTGTCATTCTTTTTTCCCCATGGTACGCTCCCTGGTACGCTCCCCGGTGCGCGTACCGGGCACTCCCCCCGCGAAAATCGAAAAAAATATATATTTTTTAATTCCGCGGGGCCCTTTTATGGCCCCCACATCAAACCTAGGGGGTAAGGGGGGGTGTGCCCTGCCCCCTTATGGTCAATTCCCCCCTTTGTCTTTGCCACCTCTTGTGTCTCGATTTTACCGAGAGACAAGATGGCGACCGCTGCGGACTGTTTCGAATGTTTACAGACACCCGAGAACCAATCAGCTTTCCCCACGCAAGTCGCGTAGCGAGCCCAGTACACACACCCGGGCGCGCACTGGGGCGCTGCCATAGATATATATATATATTTTTTAACCTAAATTACTCAAAATCCACTGGAGCACATATCTTGAGACATAGCAAAGGCACATCGGGCTACCAGTCCCTACAAATTTGCCAAGTTTGGTGGTAATCCATTCAGCCGTTCGGGCTAAAAGTGAAACCGACCGCCCTTTGGAAATTAACATGGGGAAAACTCGTTTTGGGACCCCCCTTTTATCTCGGCCCCCACTTGACGAATCCCCCCCCCAAACTTTCAGGGAAGGAGCGGAGTTGAGCGGGACATTTTCTTGGAGAAATTCGCAAAGATTCGTCCACCGGCGCCAAAGTTATTCCCAATAGAATGTTGTGGATTTCCTATGGAAAGTAGATCCTAACTATAACTACCTACTGGCGACCACCAGTAGGTAATATATTACCTACTGGCGATAGCCAGTAGGTATATATAGTTAGGATTATTTCTCTATGGAACTTTTGAAAATTCTATGCCTAATAACTTTGGCGTTTGTGGACGGAATCGGCTGAAATTTTCAGGAAAATGGCACATTTTGTTTCTGAGCAGCCCCTGAAAATTTGGGGGGGTTTCGTCAAGGGGGGGCCGAGAAAAAAGGGGGGTCCCAAAATGCGTTTTTCCCATGTTAATTTCCATAGGGCGTTTGGCCTCACTTTTAGCTCGAACGGCTGAATGGATTTGCACGAAACTTGGCAAAATTGTAGGGACTGTTAGCCCAATGTGCCTTTGCTGGGTCTCAATATATGTGCTCCAGTGGATTTTGAGAAATTAACGTTTTAAAAAATTTATATATCTGTGACAGCGTCCCAGATAGCGCTCCAGATCGCGTACTTTTCGCGTCACGGAGCTTTGCGAAGCGATGCTGATTGGCTCTCCGGTGTCTGTCAACATTCTAAACAGTCCGGTGCGGCCGCCATCTTGTCTCTCGGTAGGATCGAGAGACAAGAAGAGGTGAAAAACGAAGGGGGAATTTAATGAAAGGGGGCAAGGTAGACCCCTCTTGACCCCCTAGGAATGATGTTGGGGTTATTAAAGGGTCCCGTGGGGAAAATAAAAAAAAAATGATTTTTCACGGTAGAAGCGCTTCTCGGTCCGCGAACCGGGTCGCAAACTAACGGCTGAATGGATTTGCACAAAACTTGGCAAAATTATAGGGACTGTTAGCCCGATGTGCCTTTGCTGGGTCTCAATATATGTGCTCCAGTGGATTTTGAGAAATTAACTTTTAAAAAACAGATATATCTGTGACAGCGTCCCAAATAGAGCTCCAGATCGCGTACTTTTCGCGTAACGGAGCTTTGCGTAGCGAAGCTGATTGGCTCTTCGGTGTCTGTCAACATTCTAAACAGTCCGGTGCGGCCGCCATCTTGTCTGTCTGTAGGATCGAGAGACAAGAGGAGGAGAAAAACGAAGGGGGAATTTAATGAAAGGGGACTAGGTAGACCCCTCTTGACCCCCTAGGAATGATGTTGGGGTTATTAAAGGGTCCTGTGGGGCAAATAATAAAAATTTGATTTTTCGCGGTAGAAGCGCTTCTCAGTTCGCGAACCGGGTCGCAAACTGGTAGCGAAACGTGAATTCGCCATTTTGTGTTTCGATTTAATTAAATTACTAGGTATAAGGGGGTACGGGAGACGTATCCTGACCCCTTTTGTTTTCTGAGGGTGGCTGAGGAGGCTCATATATGTTGATACATGTCTTCCAGCGGCTGTGCGTGAGCGTTTTTTTTTTTTGCTGCGTGACGTCTGTTAACGTTCGATTCAATGGAAATCAGGAACTGTTGACCGCCATTTTGTCACTGCAAGTAAATATTTTGTTAAAAATAATTGTTATAAATTAATTCTTATTGATAAACATGGTCTGCGCCATCTTGTCTTTTTTGCAATGCCACACTTTTGTTGAGCACGGCAGCCATTTTAGATGCCTTGACCAGACCCACTCTCTGCACGCCGCCGATCCTCAGCATGGCTCTCCACCCTCGCAAGCATCTCCCCCACGCACTGATCACCCCCGCTCTCTCTCTCTCATGCATGGGCCAGAAACCTCCTCCCATGTGCGCTGCTCTTCCCTGAGAATCACACCCTGCGCCCGCCCGACACCACCCTTTCACCCTATTCACTACCGCACCCTCTGACACGCCTCTTCCTCTGTGTCCAATTGTCCAGGCCGGTCCCAGGCTATCACCTAGCCCTGCAGATGTAGTTTATGGCCCCAGCTGTAGAGAATCACCCCTCTTCAAAGGAGTTACAGTAGATCAAGGCCCCCACCCGATGAGATCCGTCACACCACACGCGTTCCTACTATCTGATAACCATCCTGTATTGTGCTTGGGGAGGGGATTCTCACTGTGAGGGTGTGTGGGACCGAGCCTGAAGCGGAAGATTCCAGGGATGCCTCTTTGTACATCAAAGTTTTTACAATTATGTGTCACATTAAAAATATATAGCACTCCAAGTAGTAGGATTATAACACTTTATTAACTTATAAATATATAGAACGCAACAAAAACAGTAAATACATTTAAACATTTTTTTGAAAAAAGAAGCAACAATGGTCAGTAGCTGTGTTTTGTGCGAATAGTTCCAAGGCAGCACAACGTGCTGAGTTCTGGACGGCACCCAGGTGATGTTACCTGGGTGCTGCACTGGTTTTTGGTATCCTACAATGCAGCTCCGAAAAACGGCGTGGGGCGTCCCGGGGGGTGCGCGGGGAGGCCTCGTCAGTAGCGGTCTGTTGTGCGAATAGTCCCAAGGCAGCAGAACGTGCTGAGATGTGGATGGCACCCAGGTGATGTCCAGTAAGTTGTCGCACTGGTTTTGGCATCCTACAATGCTGCTCCGAAAAACGGCGTGGGGCGCTCCGGGGGGGGGGGAGTCGGCGTGAACGGGCCTCCCCAGGTGGAGGCTCGTCTGCTGTACTGGGGCGCCCCTTTACCGTTTCAGTTGCCATTCCGCCCGCTTTTGCTACACTGTGCCTCATCCTCCATTCAGCTGTTTATCGCCCGCTCTTGCGGCTACAGCGTCTCGCTCACCATGTAGTTGAGTTGCGCCCCTCTTGCGGTGCAGCGATAGGCGGCTGCCACAGGACTCTTAAAATGGCGGACGGCTCTTTGGAATTGGGCCTGGTCCACTAAAATGGCCCTGGGACACCTTGGAACTCGGACGTCCCCTGAGCCTTGAAGATTTTACAAAAGTCTTGGGGGCTCCCGACTCCTGCAGGCTTCCGGTGGGGAGCGGCTGCCATGATTGCTCGCGGAATGACCACGACGGAGCCACAAGATGGTGGTGCTCTCAGGCTGACGCCAGCTTCAGTCTGAAACAACTAGAAACAAGGTGGGGCTTTCATCGTTTGGGAAAAAAAAATGTTTTAATCCAATGAAAAGTGTTATTTTTAGGTCATATGATCAAGCCTTCCATCATTAGGAAACCAAAAGTAAAATGAACCAATGAAAAGTTTTATAAAGAAGTCACATGACCTGTTATGCTTACGTTACGCGCTGCTATAAAAAGCGTAGAAAATTTGTTGGCACGTGAGGCGGCGTCAGTAGCGGACCGATGTGCGAATAGGCCGAAGGCAGCACAACGCGCCAAGATCCGGATGGCACCGAGGTGGTGTCCAGCAAGTTGCCGCACTGGTGTGGCCATCCTACAATGCTGCGCCGAAAGTCGGCGTGGGGCGCCCCGTTGGCCTGTGAGGTTGCGTCAGTCAGTGGGGGCTGTTTGAGAAAGCAATGTGATGCTGTGCGTCGCCCCCAAGATGGAGGCTCCTCGGCTGCAGTGGGGCGCCCCTTGGTGTTTCACTCGCTATCCAGCTGAGTTGCGTCCGCACTTGCGGCTACAGTAGGCCGAAGGAAGCACAACGCGCCGAGATCTGGATGGCACTGAGGTGGTGTCTAGCAAGTTGCCGCACTGGTGTGGCCATCTTACAATGCTGCGCCGAAAGTCGGCGTGGGGTGTCCCGTTGGCCTATGAGGTGGTGTCAGTAGCGGACCGATGTGTGAATAGGTCGGAACCAGCACAAGGCGCCAAGATCCGGATGGCACGGAGGTGGTGTCAAAGTTGAGAGTTCTGAGCAGCGCTTGTAACACTGTCTGAAGCTTATTTGCACCTGCTGCAGCTTCACTATTGCCCTGGTGTGGCCAAAGATCGCCCATGACATAGGCGGCCGGCTCCCATGGTCCGGCGGAACTTTTTTCCTTTTCCTTTCTGCATCTTGTCCCACAATCCCTTTGACCATTAGACACGACCAGGTCCCTGAATGTGTGCAGGGGGAAGCTATTGATTGAATCAAAATGGCGGCTTCACACAAAGCTGACTCAAGCGTTGCTGGTGATGCTATACAGACAAAAAATGGTTTTCAGTTTGTACATTCTTCAGGATTTTTCCATCCAAGTCTGCTTGAGAGTTTGTAGAACAATGGCTTTAGATCTTGCCCTCCCCTCTTTTGACTGTTAGTTCTTGTTGCCTATCTCTTCTGTTGTCATTTAACTGAACCTTTTTTGACTGCCGAAAGGGGTTCTGGTCCGACCGCTGGTTGGTGGAGACATTTTGACTATATCCTGGACCTGCCCGGCCTCGCCCAAAATGGCGCCGGTATAAATGGGACTCGTAACTCCTTGTTGTGTACTGGTTGCACAACCTTGATATCACGAGATACGTATGCAGTTTTGAAGCACATGGCGGGCGGGAACGAGAATTGATTGAATATTTCGACATCCCTATTGATATTAAGTTCTGATGTGTTATTGATTACTGTACTATTGAAAGTTCGAATTAACGTCACCCATGGTACTTGCCCGCAAATGTATATCTAGATAATTTTATTGTAAGTGGCCCTGTCGTATTTTAATTACAAAATGTACGTCCACCGATTCCGCAACTGTTAGACACCTTAGTTCTTGCAACCTAATGGCCCGCTCGTTGCGTTCCTCTACAGTGTAAATGTCTCCTCATCATATACGATTCCAGTTTGCTCCGTGGCCGGCCCACGTGGTTATAGGCCCGTATTTGTATACTGACATTTTCACAATAAAGGTTTTTAAAACAAAACATGGTAGTAGTATTTACATTGGTAAAGTTTTTAATTTTAGTCACTGTTTTCGAATCAGTAAAAGGCAAGTGAAATAAAGCAGTCCAATTACATGACGGATAAAAGGTATAATACGCAGGAACGCAGTAAAGATAAATGGTCAAGGGCTGTTGTGTTTTTTACTCCTGCAACATAGAGTGATCGATAAGAATCTGATATTCAGGCGTATCGGCGACTAAGACAGCAGGCCAAGCATCTTTTGCTCAACGGCTCCGTCATGGGACGAAGAAACGCCCTTTTCTAGAAAAAGGAATATATTTTACTTGCAGGAC
Source organism: Lissotriton vulgaris (assembly GCF_964263255.1). NCBI lineage: Eukaryota > Metazoa > Chordata > Amphibia > Caudata > Salamandridae > Lissotriton > Lissotriton vulgaris. The sequence goes on along the minus strand of NC_141689.1, from coordinate 1,714,165,997 downwards.
AGTTGTAAATTTTCCGGGAAAATACATTAGCCTGGAACATTATAACATATATGTTTAAGAAAAAATAATGTTCGAAAGCAATAAAAAGCGTAATTTTTAGGTCGTATGACCAAGCCTTTCATCATTAGAATAACAAAAGTAAAATGAACCAATGAAAAGTTTTATTAACAAGTCACATGACCTGTTATGCTTACGTTACGCGCTGCGCGCCGCGCCCCGGATCCCTCCCGGGAAGCTGCGCTTCGCGCAATGGAGTACTTCCGGGTGCGCTAACGCGGCGTGTCATATAACGCATTACGCGACAACGTAGGTCCAGAATATAGTCAAAATGTCTCCACCAACCAGCGGTCGGAACACAACCCCTTTCAGCAGTCTAAAAAGTTCTGTTAAATGACAACAGAAGGGACAGGCAACAAGAACCATCAGTCAAAGAGGGGAGGGCAAGTTCTTCCCTACCGGGTCACGTTGGGGCGCTACCGGAACTGATCGAATTGGTAGTCTACAGTGTTTCTGGATGTTTCAGACTGAAGCTGGCGTTAGCATGAGAGCACCACCATCTCGTATCTCAGTCGTGGCCATTCCACGAGCAAGCATGGCAGCCGCTCCCCACCAGAAGCCTGCGGGAGTCGGGGGCCCCGAAGACTTTTGTAGAATCTTTAAGGCTCAGTGGACGCTTTCGAGAATGGGGCCCAAGCCCTAGCAGACAAGCGTCCGAGTTCCAAGGTGTCCCATGGCCATTTTAGTGGACCACGCCCAAATCTGAAGAGGCGGCCGCCATTTTGAGAGTCCTGTGGCAGCTGCCTATAGCTGCATCGCAAGAGCGGGAGCAACTCAACTACATGGTGAGCGAGACGCTGTAGTCACAAGAGCGGGCGGTAAACAGCTGAATGGCGGAAGAGGCACAGTGTAGCAAAAGCGGGCGGAATGGAAACTGAAACGGTAAAGGGGCGCCCCACTACAGCGTGTCTTCAGGTCAAACGGATTGTGGGATAAGGTCCAGAATGGAAGAGTCATCAAAAGCCAAAAAGTTCCGCCGGACCCGGGAGCCGGCCGCCTATGTCGGGGGCGATCTTAGGCCACGCCAGGGCAACACGACTTGGGGAGGGGGCAGAAGTCAAGCGCACCCTCCCAGTCCGCGCCACCACACCGTATGTTGAAAATCTGAAGCCATCGTTCTACAAACTCTCAACCAGCCTTGGATGAAAAATCTTGAAGAATGTACAAACTGAAAACCAGTTTTTGTTTGCATAGCATCAGCAGCAACGCTTGCTATCAGAGTGCATGAGTTTCATGCTCGATCGATTGAGCTAGCCGGATCAGGCAACAAAAAGTATAAAATAGTTATGTAAATAGTTATTTAATAAAATGTTTTACCCTGTTACTTTGCTGGTGTGTTGTATATATTTATAATATTTGCATAGAGTTTATCGTTATTTTGGGTTGGGTGGGTGGCGGAGCCGAGCTGTCTTGCAGCCATCATGGTGTGGAGCTCAGTTCATCTCACTAGTTTCGTATTTCTCATGAAGGGTTGTTCCTAATGTTTCTATTTTAGCGAGGTCAAAAAGAGATCCCATTAGTGGCCTACTGATTTTGCTCGATTATTTTTTTTTTTTTACACGATTTTTCACTATCTGCAAAGACTAAACAGAGTATTGCGGCTTTGTGCTTGTTAGTAAATAGAGAATGAACCAAAGAGAATAAATTCTAAAATAGTAAATGCTTGGATAACAATCAATCAAATGGAGAGACAAGCAGGCACGACGGATTACAACGGGGGCAAAGGCCTGCGTTAACTACCCTTCACTATCTGCAAAGAGAGAGTACTTCTAAGAGAAAAGAGGGGGGGGCAGCGTTCAAAGCACATCAGCGTGCATAAATACGAAAATGTTTTTACCTATCACGTACTTGACATTTGACAGCTTTTGATATTTGCTATTAAAAAACCATTGAAATTTAATGAAAAAACCATAGGTTTTAGCCCATATATAGTTAGGGATTAGCATTTACAAAACCTTGAAAATTCACTGAAAAAACCATAGGTTATAGACCATATATAGTTAGGGATTAGCATTTACAAAACCTTATTTTACTCGCATAAAACCATTGAAATTCGCATATATATTTAGTTGCGCTAACTATATATCGCGCACCCGCAATCCACTGCTGATGATGTCACATATTACATCATTCATGACATGGTCAGTGACATCACTGATGACATCACTGATGACATCTCAAATGACATCACTGATGACATCACTGATGACATCTCAAATGACATCACTGATGACATCACTGATGACATCTCATTTGACATTACTGATCACATCACTGATGACATCATTCATGTGAATATACGATGAACCTCTTCAGACTCTGATATAACCTTAGATACACTCAGTGTAAACAGACACTCACAGACTGTCACTCATCCATGGAGTTACTCACACACCTAGTCAGTCATGCAAAGAATCAATCACACCTCCATTTCCTCAACTATACAGTTATACACACCTTACTTATTCGAACATATACTAACACATATTTACTCTTTTATACAATCCCTGATACAAGTTCACAATGATCCATACAGCCACTCACACATTCACTGGCTCTTATGAACAGTAATTTATATATGTGAACTCTCACATGTACTGTGTTTTACATATGTACTTACTTTGACATGTAGCACTGAGATATCCATTAACTCACCAATACACTCGTACACAGTCAACCACCCATACAGCTGTTTCCACATGCAGTTTTGAACCCATAGATCTAGTGAATAAACTGTTCGCACATGTATGCACAGAGTCACACACCTCCCAGCCACCCCCACACACACACTCACTCTCCCATACAAATACTTGGACAACCAATCAATAACCCATACAGTTACTCATATAGGTACTGATCAACACATGCAGCAGTTTGTAGAACAACAGATATAATGATGCACAAATTAAGACAGTTTAGTCACTAACCCATGCACTCAGTGAGACACATTTAATCACTCTCTCATACAGTCAGTCATGCACCTACTAAATCCTTCATCCAGACACTTATACATCCACTCATTCTTCAATATGTAAGACATATTTTAACTTTACAGAAACAGACAGTCACTGGATGTTGTCATCAGTGATGTCATCAGTGATGTCATTTGAGATGTCATCAGTGATGTCATCAGTGATGTCACTGACCATGTCATGAATGATGTAATATGTGAAATCATCAGCAGTGGATTGCGGGTGCGCGATATATAGTTAGCGCAACTAACTATATATGCGAATTTTAATGGTTTTATGCGAGTAAAATAAGGTTTTGTAAATGCTAATCCCTAACTATATATGGTCTATAACCTATGGTTTTTTCAGTGAATTTTCAAGGTTTTGTAAATGCTAATCCCTAACTATATATGGGCTAAAACCTATGGTTTTTTCATTGAATATATATATATATGTATTAAAAATATATATTTTTTTAAAGTTACATTAATTATTTCTCAATTTTACGTTTATTTAGGTATTTTAAATATCTTTAAATGGATTTAATTTATTATTATATTACTTTTAATTTACTTTTAAGACATTTAAAAAATTCGATATTTTTTGACAGTCTATATTTTTTACACTCGATATTTTGGAGTCGATATTTTTGTACTTACCTGTTTGAAGACAGGAAGTCGATATTTTTGCAGTCGATATTTTGACCTCGATATTTTGTCCTCTCGATATTTTGTCTGTCGATGTTCTGTCAGTGATCCAAAAAACGGACTATGCAAAAATGCCAGGGAACTTGTACCTCTTGAAACCCAAATAACAGTTCGTCAAGACACTCCTTTCTACAATGATATAGCATCTGACTATACTATTATGACAAGGGATCAAGTAGCTTCAGCTATTTCAAATAATCTTGATGCAACACCAACAATTGACAGAATTGACTCTGGCTATTTCTTCAACTTTGATATGTCTTCTGAGGATCCCAGAGAGCCCAAAACAACACCAGCACATAAAACATTTAAAGACCAAGCAACAGAACTTTTTCAGCAACTTGAAAAGACTTATCTTATTTCACCATGTGTTGATTTTTGGATTGTACTAGGCATACTTTCTCTCCTACTTTGGCTAATCCTTGTATTATCTTTGGGAATGCTGATAAATGGTAGATATAGTAAAATGGACACAGCAAGTAAGAATATCAACTATCTCCGAAAGCCACACAAATCATCTTATCGTGAATGAAGAGACTTGACATCAGTGAACATCACAGCTGTTCCTATACCTGGTGGAATAGCATGGGACAGAACTGTTAAATATTCCACATCATTTCAAGGTTTCCTTGAGTGACTTTGTTTCACCCAGCACATTTTCTGATGATTGGGACTTTGAGACAGTAAATAATATGATGTCAGATTTAGAGATGTCTGCAAATTTACAAAACATGAATACTTAGAAGGTTCATCAGATTATGAACAAATGTACTGTTAAAATCACTATGGTCATCATTATTTGCACAAATCTGCAAACCCTAGAAATGTTTATACTTTCAATCAATGGGAACATTGTCCAGCGCCACCAAAGGGTAGCTCAAACACATTATATGAGAAATGTCCATAATGTTAGGGTTTTAATATCTCAAATCCGGAAACATTTTACTTTAAAAATGTTAATAAGACAGGATCGAAAAGTTAGTTGACTAATACAAAGCACATTTATTCTGCAGTCTTTTATGCTCTGTTGTCTACTTTAGGCTTTGACTTTTGGAAAAACAACATTGAGACAAAAACTGTCTGGGGCACAAAAGACTGGCAAGTACAGGGAATAGAAGCTTTCTTTTGAGCCTGCAGTATCCCTGAACAAATAATGTTTTTTGAATGACACTGTGCAACAAACATCCTGTCTCGGCCAAGATAAAAGATTTGAACAAACCATCCATAATATACCTACACCTGATTGTAAGAAAACTACAGAGGGGGTGGTCGACGTAAAAACAATTTGACTTAAAAACAGAACTGATCCTGATTGGAAAAAAATGGTTAATCTGGCCCACAGACACAAACAACTGTCAAGATAGCTTCCCGAACAAGACACAAGGGTTTACATTAACTAGGTCAGATCCAAGATATGTCCAGAGACAACATCCAGGGATAGTAACAGCATACAGTGTAGGAAAACTGTGCCTTGAGTGGCTACAAAAATCTACACTTACAGAGGTTAAACAACACTTATCTTTACTTAAAGATAGTGTTGATTTAAGGGACTTCTTACAAGGTCCGGCAAAACAACGTTATAAACGTTTTATATACGCAGGTATATATGCCATTTATAATGCTATAAAGCTTGGAAAGTGACATAAGCAGAGACTGCAGAACGAATACGAGAAATTGATTGTATTAATTTAGAGAAAGCTCTCTCTGTAGTTGACAATGGATTAACGACCCTGTCATCCAGAATGTATTCTTTGGACAGCATAGTATCCTCTGCCATAGACATAAAGGAACAGGACTTGCTCCTGCTACAGCATGGACAGTCACAATTACGTTCTATAATGCTTTTAGGCTGAACGTTACACAATCTCCGTTCTGGACACGTGCCATGGCGTCTAATCAACACCAAGTCATTGTTTTCTGCATTTAACCTTACAGATAAACAAATCACTCTGGAACAAAGAGGAGCAGACTATACGGTTCTGAGCATTGAAAAACTGGAAAGGTTACCATTAACTGTCTCTGAGAAACCAGCAACGTAATGTATAATACATGGAACTATCACTATGCCTGTCATGATTTTCCACTTTTCATATTGTTTGCAACACATACCAGTGGGCGTGTATGAAAGGTTGGGTAATGAATACATAAAGTCAACCTGGGAATTACCATACACACACAGATGTTGGAGTGGGGGAAAAGAGGTATTTCTTAGTGGTACATAATGTAAAAGCGCACTTAGCGGTAAACATTTATGCCAGGGTATTCATTTACATGGAACCAGCGATGGTTCTATAACCAACTTATCCTGCCACCTGCAAGGTTCGCCAGCAGCGGTGATAGATCCAATTTTTAGGCAGCTTTCCAATGGGAGCTACATATTGTTGAATGATCACAGCTCGTAACTGTGTCAGCCAGGGTCACTTGTTGTATGCAAGTATTGTTTCCTAAAGCTAAGACAGAAGGGGAGTCGCCAGTATGGCCTTCACTGAACATCTCATCTATTCCAAATGATACTTTAAGCAGAATGAAAGCCATTCTTTTACAAAAAACTATGCCACTGACCTCGTCCAAAGAGACGTACGAACTACAAGTTGCAAGGTCCTCTGCAGAGATACATGCCCTTTTATCCACAAACTGTCCAATACATTTTGTAGAAATGCTGGGTCGTATCTTAAACATGTCTGATACCAGTGGTATTGTACATGTATTTCAGATGATTTTTTGGGACTGTTAGCACCCTTTGAAGCAGTCCTAGACATTTTTCCAAACTTTTGCACTCTGTGTTTGGCGGCTTGCCTCTCATTTTAGGACTCACAGCAGGAATGCTATTCTTGTTCCATCTGCTCCGATATGGCAAGTCCGGTCAGCAACGACACCCAGATTACCATCGAGAACACTCTCCTGGCAATGAAGTGTTGTGAGCACATGATACAGATCCTGGGCCTGGCACGTCTGAGAGACCTGAATACCATGTGGTTTCTATCTTTCCGACCAATATGGCAAGATTGCATCTTACCTGTTCTACGATGCCTACTATGTGAAGAAGAATGCGTGTTGAATGTCTGTCTAACACTTCCATCAGCACTGCCAACGGATGTTGATACCCTGCTTGGTTCGGTAACCGCCCATGCATCGTGTTGTCCCCAACGGCTACCAATCCTGAGGACTGCATTCATTGAGATCTCACAGATGCAATCTGCTGACAGTGAGATACGTGGATCGACAGGCACACAGGTACCACCTTCAGCTCCATCTCGGATGAACATTGCTGATGCAGCTAACGTTGACGGCGATGTTTCAATTTTTGTGCTATCGGTTTACTTAATGAAGTGGTTCAACTTTCACCTACTGTGGTAGACGATTTCTTTGCCAGCTTAGAAGATTAATGTTTTCTCCTAGCAATGAGAATGATATTTGAAGTTAGCACACAGCGTTCTATGGGACTCTGTATTCGACCTTCACTTTTCAAAACAAAACTTCCAGCTTTAAGAACTCTATTTTTTCTACGATTTGACTTTTTCCAAAAATGATCTTTTTTTTTGGGCTTAAAGTAATTTGCTTAAAGTAGAACTACTCTTAGAGAACAAGAATTCTTTGAAAAACTTCCAAATGACAATATTTGGCCTTGTCCACAACCTAAACAGTTTATATATTCAGCCATGGAATGGTCTCGACTTTTTTCTTCTGTATTTAAGAGCCATTTCATTAATGTTATTTCATAACTCATTCTGATAAGCATATTCCAATGTCACATTACATGCTTTGAATAAAAATATTGCTTTTAAAATTCGTACAACACAATGCTCTTCTTTAATGTACGACCATTTCAAATGCATTCTATGTATTTTGGGAGGGATTTTATACACATCTTTTCTTAGATATGTTTAAAAATGCTTATAATTTAGTAATATCGAACATAATAAAGTTGAGTGGGTGTTGTGAAGCATTTTAGAATAAAGCGTAATTTACTGATTCATGCCCTTATATAGCTTTAATTCACATTGCCCTAATATAGGCATAGAAATCATAACCGTATTTAGACATAACCAAACCAGTCCAAATACAGGCATGACTACTTCCACTAATTCCAAAAAGTCACAACGATTTCTTGGAAAACTTGGCTTCAACAGTCAATGACATCCTCTTACTTGAATATTGATTTGTCCTAGATATCATGGCATTTTCAAAGAACTACCCTTCCCTTGGGATTCTTTGGTGACATTATTATGTCTGACTTTACGTCAAACTAGGCACATGCAAGGTATAAATATGCCTACACTTGCCCTAGCAAACACACGGTGGTTCGGAGCAGCTCGACTATCTACTTGCCCGACGCAGCTTGCTACAGTAAGTGCCAAAGGAAGCCGACCCTCCAGCTGACGCACTGACAGAGAGGCTGCCTTTCTCTCGCTGCGAATCCAGCTCCAGTGTTTGCAAACTCCCCTCGAGGGGTTTTGGGTAGGCATGAGCGGATTTTGCGGATTGGCAATCTGCGAATTTGCGGATTGGCAATCTGCGAATTTGCTGATTTGCAAATTGCGAAATTGTACAAAACGCGTGCGAACTTGCAGAAACCGGTGCGAACACAATGTGCCCAGTAGGGTATGTGCCTCTTGTGTGAATAAAAGGTCAGAGAAAGATCAGTTCAGCAGATGAAGAGAAAGAAGCTCCTGGTCACAGGAACAGCACAGGTATTGCGCTCGTGAAAGTCAAGGAAGCAAAGCCTATCCAGCATCACAGCTGATTTTCCACAGTAGATTTGGGAAGAAGGCACACCTGTCCAGCCTCGACGATGCTCACGATTGTTTTTGGGCTAATGAATGAGTCACTGAATTTGAGCATCAACTAGTTCGAGCGACCATGTGTGTGTTATTACTATGCAATCGCCCCGAAGGGCGCAGGGGTCCCTTGAGTGAGCCTACTCATGCAACTATTTTACAATGGTGCCAGCAAGCTGCCAGCGCCGTTGTAAAATAGTTACAAAGTTAGCTTGCACAGGAAGAACTTAGATAAAATAAAGCAGCACCTGCTTCATTTTATCTAGTGGTTCCTGTGCAAGCTAACTTTGTAACTATTTTACAACGGCGCTGGCAGCTTGCTGGCGCCATTGTAAAATAGTTGCTTGAGTGGGGGTTCAACTTTTGAACCCGTTACGTTTGCGGATTTTTTTTTGCGGATTTTGCGGGAAATCCGCAAAATTCGTGGATTGCGGATTTCCCAAAAATCTGCAAAATCCGCGAGCGTAACGGATTTTCCGCTCACCCCTAGTTTTGGGAAATCGAGTCCGAGACAGAGATACCAGACCTCCTTCAATCTAAAACCAAGGTACGGAGATGATTAGACCCTAGGAAAAATCTTGGATAGATTCTTGGCAAAGAAACAAAAACCCATGCTACATCACACTTACCAAAACACAATGAACTTTGGCACAAAGGAATCTGCTTAAAGTAGAACTATTTTTAGAGAACAAGAACTCTTGAATACTTCCTAGGAACAATATTGATCTAATACGCATAACAAAAACGAAACAGTTTGTATATTCTGCTATGGGATGGTCTCGACTTTTTCTTCTGTAACTAAGAGCCATTTCATAAATGTAATTTTCGTGATTCATTCCATTAGCATTGCTTATATCAAATCATTGCTTACAAGGAAATCATTGTTTTTAAATGCGTTCAGTACAAATGCTCATTGTTCGTGTACAACCATTTCAAATGCATTTTTTAAGTATTTTTGGGTGGGATTGTAAACACATGCTCTAGATTATATGTTTTAGTGCTTGAACTTAGTTGAACATGATAACGTGGAGTGGGTGTTGTATAACATTTTAGGACGCTATTGTAATTTTCCAGATTCATGCCCTTATATAGGTATACATCACCATATCCTTATATAGGCATAGAAATCATAACCATATTTAGACATAGCTCATGACGTCCAAATACGGCAGGCCTACTTCCACTAGTTCCGAAAATCTACAACGATTTCTTGGAAAACTCGGCTTCAGCAGCTAGGGACTTCCCCTTGCTCGAAAACTGAACTCATGGAGTTTTCGAAGAACTGAGACTCTTTGATGACGTTGTCATGTCCACCTATACGTCAAACTCGGTACCTTCAAGGTATAAATATGCCCACACTTTCCATAGCAAACACACGGTGGTTTGGAGCTATCTACTTGCCAGGCGCATCCTGCTACAGCAAGTGCCAAAGGAAGCCGACCCTCCAGCAGGCGCACTTAGAGAGACGCTGTCTTTTCTCCTGCCGAGAAATCCAGCTCCAGTGTTTCCAAGCAACCTTTGCAGATTGTAAAGAAATCGAGTCCTGAGCCTGACCTTCTTCATTCCAAATCAAGGTACGGAGCTGATTAGACCCTAAGAGAAATCTTGGAGAGATTCTTGCCAAAGAGTGTTACAGTTTTGCTACACCTCACTTACTTCTTCCCTCCCTCCCTTAGGTTAGGTACATCCGGGTAGGCGTATTTTAGAAGCACCAGTTGAGTACTTTTAGCTTTTGTTATTTATGTATGTATTTATCTATGGTCTAGGAACCATACAATGCTTTTACAGTATTATTTTATAATATTCTTCTTGCTGTACGCATTATACGTTACAGCCAGTATTACAATTGGAGCAGTTAATTTTACTTGTCTGTGCAAGAAGACTGTCTGATAAACCCTTTTATTGAAAACGCCCGTCTCTCTATTTCGCTGCACCTCTGATGAAATGAAGCATGCACGATTGACTGAGTAAAATATCTATCTATTGTTTCCATGACTATGTAGATATGTTTTGTTCTTTGGGAAACAAAGTTGTCATGTTTATGCGGTTGTCAGAAACTAATCCCTTCTTGTTTATTTGAGAAAGTTTCTAGTGACCTCTGAGCTAGCTGGGACTCACAATTAAGTCTAATATATTTGATAGAGACCTAATAGACATAGGTTCTATGTCAAATCTACAGGATATGTTATTCCAATGCGCAGAGCCTATTGAGAATATAGGAACTACACTACAAAACCAATCTAGAAAAATAAAATGACACCAAACAATACAAATACTGAGTAGAATCTGAGTTAAGAATATGAGTTTTAGGTAAAAATAGTGCTATGAAACACAAAGTGACAATCTTGTTTATCTGGTAATTCTGGACCTGGTCAAAGTCATTCAGTTTGACTGCGATGGAGCGTGGGTCAGATTCAGGAACCAGGTATGTACCGGTGGAGAGTTTGTCCAGTTCCTTGCAGGGAACGTCAGTCAGAGCTCCTTGCTGGCGAGTTTCCCAAGAAGATCATTTTTAGTGCGAAGTGCTAGTTACTGGTTGGAGTTTCACTGCAAGAAGGTTGTTTTTGGCAAAAAGAGTAGGTCGCTGCTCAGAGCTTCATGTTAGAAGGAGATGTGGGCGGTCATAGCTGATGCAAAGAACAGGAGCTTTCAGTTTGTGGGCCATGTGGGTCTTAATTGTTGATGCAAAGAGCCCAGGTCCTCTGGATTTTCACATAGAGTCCAATTCTTTGAATCCTTAGCTTTAATAACTACAATATTACACCAACCAAGTGCTGGGTGTGGTGGCTTATTGTACTAATGCATCCACTGCAGGGGCCTGTGTTCGACCTCATGGTCACAGTTCAATTCCTGGCGGGCCCACTCAGCCTTTCATCCTTCCTAAGAACGATAAAATGAGCACCATTGAGTTGGGTAACAATAAACATCTGTTATTCAGTGCAAAGATGCCCCTTTGGGGGAAAACATGCGCTTTACAAATACATATGTTATGTTGTACATGTACAGGACCCAGGGGAGGCACCTCTTAGGGATCAGGATGCACCCTTGCAGAGTCTAGGCAGGTCTGATTGCTGTGGGTCAGCTAGGCAGTTGCAGGGAAGGTCTCTGGAAGTGGGTGGCGTCCCTGTGGCTCAAACAGGAAGTCAGCCAGCAAACCCTTGGAGTCACTCCTGGTATATTGGGTTAAAGGCACACCGGTTCAGTCTTCCTTCACCAGACAGAAGGACAGCCCTTCTGACTCTTTCACTGGTCCAGGAGTATTCTAATAAGAGGTCTGAGGAGCCGCTTTTATATCCAGTGCCAGTCTGCATGTTGGAGGTAACCCCTATTGTCTAACCCTATCTGGTTCTGGTGAGTTATTTCCCTTCTCCTGGGTCTGCATCCACTCTGTCTAGGAAAACAAGGGGCAGGCACCCCAGGTGGGGGCTCCATTTGCCAGTGACAGGGCAGGATGTTTAATAAGTCAGGAAGGATGTGTCAGTCAGTCAGCAAGCTTTATTCGGTTGAAACAAAGCAACCATAAAAGCACAATACAAAGTCAAAATACATTAAATACAGTAAATAAAAGAAACAACACCAATTAAAAAAATAATTACATTGAAACATTATACGTAATTCATTAAATATAAAAGAGAAGCACCCCTCAATTCTCTTAGTAAAAACAGTCTACTCCTAGCAGCTTTTCGGTATTAAAAAAAAAAATGCCTCCACTTGTAATAACAAGATTAAAAACAAATAGGCTTCAGAATGCAAAAGAGCAATGTGCATAGATGCTTACTTTAGTATAGACCATCTCCGGGTTTGGGTTTATCATTATTAGCAAACCATTCAGAAATCAGTTTAACAAGTCAGTACATCATATCTATACCGGAGAATAAGGCAAATCGGTTGTGAATGGGTATATTGTAGCTACTAAATACAGGGCCTCTGCTGCCCATACAGTGGTTCTTTTCTACATTTGATCTTACAGGTTGCAGATATCTGGTTCTGGGGTAAAAGTCGCAGAGTTTCCAAGTTACTATGGGCCTGTCTCCCACTTGTGGTTGCTAGCTTTGCAGATAAGGGACGACCTGGGTATCCCTAAAGTTTATTATAACCAGATCTCCGGCTATATTCTTCGGGAGGGATCCTAACCACCCCACCCTTCTGACATTTAAGATTTTTCCATCAATGTTTGGTGGAAGGGGTCTATTTTTAGTTAGCCAGAAAGATACCTTATTTACCAGTTGGGAATGCCCTTCGATTTTGCCGTCAGTGAGTTCAGGCACGCCTGAGAGGATGTACACGAATGGTGCGGCCTCCGGCGGTAGGTCTATTTGGTTAATCTTTCTTTGCGCATTGCCATAGTGGAAAGATATCCCCTCTGTGAGTGTGGATTCTTTAGTCAGCCCTACACTGATGGCGGAGCTCTGGACTATTGGGGGGTTTAATGGTACATGCTGAGTATTTGATGTTAATAATGTTTTTGGGGCAACTGAGTGAATTTGGGCAGTATTACTTTGTGCATAGGTATTGGGGGTGTCAGTCATGACTAGGGGCTCTACCTGCTTATATCCTGCCATTCTTTTTATAAGTATCGCATTTGCCTTGGTTGTTTCCTCAATACTTGCAACCTTTTCCCCTATTTCCTTGATTCTTTTTGCCAGCGGGGATATTAAGGATTTGATCAGAAGTTCGATCTGAACCAGTAGGTCAGATGATGTGGAGGATACAGGGGTTTCCAGAATTGTACATACCTTAGGTGTTTTTGGGGTGTTGCTAATGACCGAAGGGGGACTTAAATGTAATTTTTGTTTTTTTGCTAGTCTTCCCCTTTGTTTAGCACGTTTGCTCTTTCTATCAACAAAAGGGGCCTGAAGGTTCGCTTTCGATTGGGTATTATCTTTAGCTGATAGTGAGGGGGGGTACCCAGATGGCTTGCATTTAGTTGGGATGGTGTACTAGGCTGGGGACTCTGTTTCTTATTACACATATAGGAGCACCGGTTTGCTCGTTTCCCTCTTTAACATTAGTATATGTAGTTTTGCATATCTGGTTTAATTCCTCCAGTAATGTAAAATTTCGAATTTGGTCTGCTGCCACCAGAGGAGATTGAATACTAGATGTAGTTTCTTTGGAAAGGCTTTGTTCTGCTCTCTCTATTTCGTGTTCAATTGCCGATGTTACCCTAGTTAAATAATTGTCCAATGTCTCCTTCTGTGGCCCCCCTGATAGACAATATTTTTTTAAACCCCTTTATCAGTCATAATGTGGCTTGCTTTTATATGAGTGGCAGTGAAAGTATAACAACAAGAGATACCTATGCTGGTCGGGCACGAAACTTAATACCCAAAAAGTAGTCCTTTAGAGTGAGCCGAAGTGTGGATAAAGGCAGTCACTGGTGTGGGTTAAATCAGTTTACCTCCTTTTCCAGCGAAAGACAGGCGAGAGTCAAGTGGGGTGGCCCTGCCCAGCCTCCTCCGGCCTATGAGGGCCACAGAGGGCCCGCCCTTTGCCCGAGCTTAGCCCGGCATCACCCACGCGCGTCTCGCAACGCGGAAGGGGCTCTGACCTTTTCAGCGCCTTCCGGGCGCTTCAGTGGGTGGGAAGGGGCAGAGCAAACAGGCAAATGGTTGTGGGGGCTGTAGTCCCCCCGCTCGGCAGCCCGTGGAGTTCTGGTCGCCGCGGCGGGGGGGACCAACAGCCCGTGGGGATGCAAGTGCTGACTGCGCTATGGCCAGCGAAATCCCAAAGTCCCCGGTGAGTTCTCAATCAGGATGTGGGCACAGCCGTCAGGCTACATTTTAATGCCCTGGAGGGACTGAGTAAAACCCACGACCATCCTGCTCAGGAGATGACCACCTTTCCCCACAACCGAGGCCTTTTTGTCTCATCTGGAAAATACTCTTCACACCACAGGAGAGCCATCAACAGTCAAGTCTCCCTACAGTGGCAGAGAGGCACATTTGTTGAAAAATTGCAAAGTTCTAAAAGTGGTATTTTCGGAACAGTAATTTAAAATTCAACTTTACAATTAATGTGGATTTTTAAAATTACAATTCAAGTGAGTTGAAGAAGTATTTCTCTATTTGCTCCCAAGCCAAAGTTATCACTTAATAAGTGTAATGAGCTAAGTCAGTGCTAGCCTAAAGGAGAGCTATCCCTGCTACAGTGAACAGTGACTTTGGGAGTTTTTCACTGCTAGGACATGCATAACTTAACAGTACATTTCCTACTTTTTAAATAGCATGTACCTTTCCCTATGGGCATTTAGAGCTTCTGTAGTTTTGTTTTTTCATTTTGTCGGCATTACGACTGTGCACTTTACCATAGCTAACAAATGTTAAAGTGCTTGTGCTTTCTCCCTTAAACATGGTAAACGTGACAGACTCCGGATTGGCAAATTTAATTTACTTGTAAGTCTCTAGAAAACTTTTACTACATGTACCCAGGGCCTGTAAATTAAGTACTATTAGTGGATCTGCAGAACTCATTGTGGCAACCACTGAAGTAACATTTTAATACTTATCCCAGGCCTGCCCCTTAGTTTGTACTTCTGCATTTAAACTGCCATTTCAACAAGGCAAAGTATTACAATTTGAAGACCAAAACCTTCCATTTTGATGCATATAAGGCACACCTGCCAGGAGATAGGAGTAATGAATGAGCATCTCTAGCTGCTCCTTTATTATTCTTTCTCATGTATTTTGTGTGTGTTTTTTATGTGTCGCTCCCACCCAGGTCTCCCACTGCTTTTTTTTTTGCTGGGGGCCTTCTGCACTGGAGCTTACTACACCTTTTTTTTAACTTTTTTGATTGAGTGCCCTGGCCCTACCCAGGCCACCACTGTGATCAAGGCTATAATGGCAGCAATGCGTTGGTGGAACTTAGCTGCCAATTAAGTGCATATTGAACTTGAAGCCCACAAGAGTGCACTGTAATTTCTTTCTTTTTGTGTTTAGGAACACTGGTTATGTTCCAGCGCTGGCACCAGCAGTTCCATCGCACTCCTTTAACTGCTTTGCTTGATGTTAGTGAATCAGCAGCTGCACCCAGAATGTGGTGATCT
This sequence comes from Lissotriton vulgaris, assembly GCF_964263255.1. Lineage (NCBI taxonomy): Eukaryota > Metazoa > Chordata > Amphibia > Caudata > Salamandridae > Lissotriton > Lissotriton vulgaris. The sequence goes on along the minus strand of NC_141689.1, from coordinate 1,714,150,456 downwards.
GTTTAAAAACTTTAATCTCATCACAGGGGAACAACAAGGGATACAAGTCTCCTGCATGTGTGCCAACACTTGAAGACTTAATCAGCCTGAGTAGGCAAGAAACGACAAATGACGCCTCAGTGTTTTTACAGTGATGGAAGAAATGCCAGGGATAACTTGATGGTGAATGCATTTCTTTGGCACAAACATCTCCCAAGCTATGCAACCCTGGTAATGAGAAGGGCTCATGAGCTTTGGAGCATCAATTGTGATCTGCCTCAATCAGAGATGCTAGTAACTTGCAAAAAATGGTCTTATATATTGAAGCAATGTTCGTACAGGATTTAGAATCAAACATAAACTGTTTTGTATTCCACAATGATAACAATCTATTTATTACTTCAAGGTTAAAAATCAAGGGCACTAAAAGTACAAGGATTCCTACTAAGGGATAAAAGGGAAATGCAATTAAAACAATTGTTAACAGCTTATCACCCTGATCAAGGCCATAATAGCAGAGATGCATTGGTGGAATAGAGATGCTAAGGAAATGCATTTTGAACTCAGAGCCCAGGAGAGTGTAGCGTTATTTCTTTCTTTTTGTGCTTTGACTACTTTGTTTGATGTACATGTATTTCAATTTCAATTTCAATTTTTATTATGTTTTGGAACTCCGTGGAGGTCCACATAAAAGAATATACACAATACAAAAATCCATTCAATACCAGAAAGACAATTTACAACAATTTACCGCAATACAGATTCATTCATTGATACATACTTCATAAGCAAAGCCATCAATAAATAGCTAAAAAACATTTGAAAAAGTTAAAAATGTTAAAACAGAATCTTCCATCTGGGGGGTTATGTAAGGCAAGCATAAAAGAATTGGCATTTAAGATACCCATTTGCAAGCACACCACTTACAGCGAAATGGACGCAGCACTGGACATATAAAAAGTACATGCATTCGATCTTGAGTGGACAAGTGACAAAAGTCACAGATTGCAGGGACTCCGTACCATCTAGACAAAAGATTATTTAGGGGTAACAAGTCCTGCCTCAAGAGAAACCAAAATCTCCGGACGCCATGAGGCAAATTCCAGGCGACATAGGGTTGCACAAATTTCCTTGCAAATGAGTCAGTGAGGGGAGTAACACCTTTCTTAACAAGGATAGAAGCACTGTCTAACCTGAAGCTAAGGTCCCAGGAGGCCTGTTTCAAGAGAGACTATAACTGAGCTGCAGATAAGGAGAAGAGGGTACTCTCCTCCAACTGCAGGAGCGAAACAGCCTTTCTAAAGTTTTTAACAATTAGAGAGTATTCTCCTAAACTTCCCAATTTTTCCGCCTTCATAAGGTTTCTCATGGACCCCGCTTCTCCTCTGGCTAAGCTTGCGACCCAACGCACTACAGCTGCCAGGCCCTGCACCCAACTACTGCGCAGGCCAATCTCAAGTCTACAAGCGACCACTGTGCAAGCAGAATTAATTGAGGTTACGCCTCTCAATAATTTTCCTTCTACCACATTTAAAAAATCCCAATACCTTAGGTCGACCAGTTCCAATCCGTACAGGAGGGTAGACGGGATTTTTGCCCTGAAGACCTCCAATAAATAAGAGAAGTGTCTTCTCCCCATTGCCGAGTATAATGCATTTAAGCTTCTCCCTCGGGATAAGGCTTTCCGGGCATTATTATCAATATGGGGCTTATCACTTAAAGTGTCAGAGATTAATTTTCCCAAGAAGACATAACTCTTTACCACCTCAAGTTTGTCACCTCCCACAGACCAGACAAAGCTCTCATACTTGTGTTTTTTCCTGCCTGAAATACACATAATTTTACTCTTAGCTACATTTATTTTTAGAAAATGAGTTCCTGCATACAAATGTAAAGCATGGAGACATTTGGCGAGTCCTTTAGGCATAAGGTCCATTATTAAAATATCATCGGCATATAACAGGCACAAAATAGGCTTTCCACCCAATACTGGGGCTATACCATCGCAAGAGGAGAGTGTGGCAGGTAAATCTGCAATATACAGAGAGAAGAGCAGTGGAGCAAGGAGGCAACCCTGCTTAAGACCGTTAATTGAAGGAATGATCTTAGATAATCCCCTTCTCCGCCTTGAAGAACTTGACACCATGTGTCTGTATGCAGAGCCTGAACCATATCTAACAATTGAGGGGGCATACCCAAAGCAGATAGCTTTCTCCACAGCAAAGGGCGATCAACCTTATCGAATGCTGTGGCGAAGTCTATAAAAGCCACGTATACTCCTCCGCCACGTACCTTTATGCATTTATCAGCAATAATCTGAAGGGCGGAGAGGTTGTCCATGGTTCCATGCCCCTTGCGGAAGCCTGTTTGTTCTAGTGGCAAAATGTGATTAAGAATCACCCAATCATTGATTAAAGATAACAAGCATTTAGAGAAAACTTTCCCGATAGCGTCTAAAAGTGCTATTTGTCGATAATTATTGGGCAGGTTTCTATCTCCCTTTTTGAACAAGGGCACCAGAATGCTCCCCTTCCAAGATGATGGGATAATTTTTTTGATAAAGCAAATTCTAAATAATGGGAATAGGAATTTACTACAAGATACTGGATCTTGTTTCAGAACTGATATTGGGAGTTCATCCGGTCCTATAGCTCCTGAGGGACGCATATCCTTAATAGCCAATTCTATAGATAATTCGGAAGGGGACTCTATTAAGAGATTGCTATCTTTACCAATTCCCCTAAGTTCCACCCGCAGGTCATTCCTAGCATATAAATTTGTGATGTAGTCTATCCAGGTTTGTTCCGAGATAGGGATTGGGAGGGGACTCACTCTTGTAACACAACCCTCCCCAATGAGAGACCAAAACTGTCTAGATTTTCCTTGGACAGCGGCCTCCCGCAAACCTATCCATAGGGAATCCTCCTTTCCTTTTTTAATTTTTTTCTTAGCCCTACTTCTCCTTCTTTTGAGGAGAGCTATTTTCTGATATCTCTCTGCTGATCTACTTAGATATTGCTCCCTCACCAACTTATTTATTTCCTTATTAAGGGTAATAGCTGCTTTAGGGAGGGAGATCTTTCTTATAGTTAAATTCGATTTTTTTACTGCAGAGATAATCTCCTTCATAAAAGCCTCAAAAGAGATTAGTTCCAACCCCTGCCAATTATCTAAATGTATTAAAGTTTTATCAAGGATAGGCTCCAAACCCTTCATGGCTTTAAAGTCCCAATAACATCTGCCTGTTTTCTTTTGAAAGGAGACCACATCACCAATAAACGACCAAGGGTCAGATTTAGGAGGATCTACTGAAAATGTTATCGTAATCACATTATGGTCACTGAAAGTTGACTCTACAACAACCAAGTCCCTTAAAAGAGAGAAGATACAGTGATCAACGATTATATAGTCCAAAATTGATTTACTTTGGGAGGAGCTATGTGTATAATGTGCGGGGACATCAGACGGGAGCCTACCATTAGCTATTAACCCCTCCGTAATATACAATTCTTCCAACAGTAGTTTACCCCGTTTATTTGTTTTAATTTTTCCTGGGAAAAGGGCTTGGGGAATCAACAAAGCCTCCTCTTTGGCTTTATTTCTAAATAGCTCTTGGCTAAGGTTGGAAACGTTGCATTTAAAATCTCCCACTTACAAGAAGTGGGGGGAAGGAACTGTCTCCTTGATTTGATTAATAAAAACAAAAACTTGTTTTAATAAAATATTAAAGCAGTCGTCTGGCGGTATGTAGGCATTTATTAACACAAGGGGGTTCTTTTTTCCCACGTTATCCAGACTAAAAAGAGTCACTGCCTGGAAAAGATTACTGGGATCTATGTAGTGGGAAAAATCCCACTTTATTCTATTGGTCAGGAGGGAACGCAATTCCCCCTTTTGCATGTCCTCTGCTGGAAGGGGAGGCTGCCGCTTCCAACACAAAGTAATCTCTCCCTACATTAAATTTGTCAACACACCAGGTTTCCTGGATGCAAATTACACTGGCATTCAAGGAAAAGAGGTACTGTAATTTTTCAGGATTGTTGTAAATGCCAGCGGCATTCCAGGAAATAACAGTGAAGGAGCTGCTAAAGGTGGGAAAACAATTTTGGGTTGTCTGTCACCTTGGTCGACAAGGCACCAGGTAACCAGTTCCATTGCTGATTGTTCTCAATTATACCTCTATTTATTGTCAGTGGTGCGGGGGTAACACGTGTCACTAGCCGCTTCGTTTTTAAGACACAAATCTTTGAGTCTTCAAAAGGCTGAGAAGAGCCGGCTTGACCCAGGATCCGTTGATAGCCATCATCATAGTGGTTATTACCACATGTGGCCAGAAAGGGCACCACATCAATCCCCTGACTCTGGAAAATGTCTGCTTGATTTAGTATAAGATTCACTATCAGCTTGGAATGGAACCTTACCCTGATAAATGACATGGCCCCAGTTCCTAATATTGTTACTAAGTCAATATCATTTGATTGAAGTAGCTTCAGACACTCTATGTCCTTAAAGCATTTCAACAATAATGTCCTATTCAACACTAAATCAAGATCAAATAATGGGAGAAAATCAAGAATCAATGAATCTGTACAGATTTCAACAGAGTTATTAGTGGAATTTTGAGCAGGAACTACCCCTTCTGCTAATGTATTGAAAGAATGGGCAGTAGGGTTAAGAACGGTTGATACAACAGGAGCAGATTATCTTATTTCCACTACAGGAAAGTGAACCAAGGGCCTTTCTTCTTCTACATCCAATTCTCCTGAAGTTGGATTAGAACAGTTGGTGGTACTTTCATTGATTTTAACAGGAGGGACCAAGGTATTAAATAACAATATATTTGAATCATGCCTCGCAATCCCATTATCGATCTCAACCTTAGCGGGGGGAGAGTTATGACAATCTTGGGAGTCCTCGAAAATTATTTGTCTCTGCCTCCTCTTTTTAAATTTACAGAGAGGCTGCCTCTTTTTTCCTTTAATCTTTTTTAGTTTTCCCACCTTCACCTCATCCTCCATCCCCTTGAATTCTGGCCCAAAAATGGGAAATAGTACTTTTTCGGCATTGGCATCTGGCAATTCAACACTTTTTTCATCCATTACAATGCTTAGTTCAGAATCCTTAATACAGTTATAAGCAGACATTTTATAAACTGGACATAATTCCTTCATGACAGGAGCAACTGGCATATTCTGAGATGGCAAACAAGATGAATTCGCCGGTGTTTTTTCAGGAATTGGAACAATACAAGGATCCATGCAGGAATTTTTTTCCGGGGTTTTCAATAATAAAACCTTCAAAATTTGTGTAACAGATTCCAATACACAATCTGTACTGCCCACAAATTTACCCAATAGCATTAAAATAGAAGATAACAAATGTTCCAAGGAAATCAGAGATTCTGATATAGGTTTCTCAAATGAATTTGAGCTAGGAACATAAATAGCATCAATCCCGGTTATATTTAGCATCGGGCTCTTTGACATGTTAGTCTGAAGTGAAATATCTTGGGATTTGAGGGAGGGAGTGCTACTGTAGAGATGTAAACCAGAAGGAGTAGCGCCAATTGGGGTCTTTATAACCTCTTGTAATTTCATAGACCCATCTACCAAATAGCGGCCACACAACTCTAAGTCAATATCCAAAGGCTGCGAATCCCCGTTGATAACATCCCTTAACTCAGGATGACCTATCGAGACATTGGGATTATAATTTTTAGACATTAATGGGGCAATAGATTGATGCAAATTATCCAGGTTGGGAGCTGAACACTTATCAATCTCAGAGAATATTAGAGGAGATGATACGACTCCCAAACAAGAATGTAAGCTTAAATTTAAATTATTTCCCAATTCCATCTCCTTCTTCACCTGATCAAGCACTGAGTCATGCAAGGGAGTTGAACAAGCACCCTTATTAAAAACAGTCTTTTCCGGGACAGCCTCCTTTACTGGGTCCTTATCCACCGTTTTCTCCCACAACTGAAATATCTGGCTTTGGCCCTTCAACTGGAGATTTGAGGCATTTTTGTTTCGCAGGGGGTTGGATCTTGTCTTAATGCATGACCTTCCCCCCAATAGTCTCCCAGAACAAAGCTTTTTAGCCGTCATATTTCAGAATATGCCTCAGAGGGGGGAAAACAATACACAATGCCAGTAAACAATGTTAAATATACTCAACGTAAAAAGAAAAAATAAAGCGAATAAAGCATATCAAACAAATTACGAATATTGAGGTGATTGGCAGAGTCTATAAGGGCTTGAATGGATTCTAAATAGTAACAATAAGAAGAATAGTAAATGTAAATAAGTGGGCCCAGCCCAGCCTACTTCAGCCACTGAGGGCCACAGAGGGCCCGCTCTTTGTCCAGGCTTCGTCCGGTTGTCGTCCCGCACGCTTTCCGCTACGCGAAAGGTTCTCCCGCTGTTTAAATAGTTAAGGGAGTGGCGGGAAGAGGACCAGCTGCGGCCGATGATCGCCGCACAGCAGGCTGGTCCTCGCAGCCCCGCTGAAGGCTGTGGGAGGGCTTTCCAATCACAGTTCTTAGCCCACAGCAGAGTCCCGGCTTCCTAGAACACTCAGGAGGCAAGCGGCACCCGCGAAGTGGGTGTCGCTAGATGTAGCGTAGTATCTCGCAAGGCGGAGGAGCGTCGCCGTTAAAGCAGGCTCCCACAAAGCACAGCAAAAGGAGATCCTCTAGGCAGCTTCCAGCAACACACAACTTACTCACAGGTAGTATGGCAGTTCATTTTGCGCTGTGCTGCTGGACGAAAACGCTTGCAAAATTGATGGCGTTACCATGCTTTGTACCGCTTGTCTCCGCTAGTCTCAGCTGTAGTCTGTAGCTCTGTAGCTCAGCTTCCCTCTGCTCAGCTGTTTCTCAAGCCGAAGGAGGCAGCGAGGTAGGCGCTGCGGCCGATGGCGGGCAGCGGGCAACAAGCGCACGGCCGGCAGGCGAGCCTCTCCCCGCACCTAGTCCTCGGCACGGCACCTGATGCCGTACGGCTCCCGGCTCCGAGCGATTCCATGATTAAACAGCACAGCAGCTCGATAAACCGCTCCGCAACAGCAGCTCCATAATGGCTCGTGGCTCGAATCTCGCGTCTCACGTCTCACGTGATGTACATATATATATATATATATATATATATATATATACATATATTCACTGAAAAAACATAGGTTTCACACATGTTATAGGTAAAAATTTGCATTTAAAAAACCTTAGAAATTCACTGAAAAAACCATAAGTTTCACACATGTTATAGTTAGCTGGACATTTCACTCATACAAAACCATTGAAATTCCCCCGTTATAGTTAACTATAACTCGCGCGCCCACAATGCACTGCTGATGACGTCACACATTACATCACTCATGACATGGTCAGTGACATCACTCATGACATCACTCATGACATCTCAAATGACATCACTGATGACATCATCCAGTAAATGTGTGTCTTTCTGAAAAATAAATATTTTTTATACATGTATATCTCAAGGTCGATGGAAGAATAAATGGGTAAATAAGTGTCTAAATGGACTTTTTTTGTAAAAATGTTTGCGCAACTCACTTATTAAGTGTATCTTAGTGAATACATGTATTAGAGAGTTATGTTTAAATATGTAAATATCTGTATCAGTGTCTAACTTTGTCTATAAGTGGCTGCATGGGTTGGTGAGTAGCTACATGAGTGTCTATATGTGTTATTAGTTGGTTTTTGGAGTATCAGTATGAGTTTCTGTATGGTTCGGTGAGGAATATTACATAGCGCATAGATGCATGAATGAGTGACTCACTGTTTGTATGTGTTTTGAAGACAGCATGTTTTCCGGACTGTATGATTTGATGAGTGTGTGTATGGGTGTGTTAGTGAGTGATTGGCTGTCTCAATAGTATCTTTATGAGTAACTACATATGTTTTAATCTAGTATATGTGAGTATTAATGTATATAAGTGAATATATGTGAGAGTGAGAGATTCTATAAGTGATTATTTAAGAATAACTATGTGTATGTTTCTGCAAAAGTAAGTGTAGTGGTGTGTGTATAGCTGTATATGCAAATAAATGGATGTTTGATAGTTTATTTGCATGTGTGAGTAAGTGTGTGAGTAACTCCATGGATGACTGTCGGTGTGTAACAGGATGTTTAGGTGTATGAGTATATATGATGAGTTAGTACATGTATGAATGACTATATAGAACTGTTGGTGAATGAGTGGATGTGTATGTAGATGGTGGAATTACTGAATAGGTTGTTGTAACTGGTATTAGTATCTCAATTTTTTTGAAAATGTTAGTTTCTATTTTTGAATGTGTGTATCAAAGGTTACATTAAGCTGTGAGGAGGTCTGTCACTCTTTCACAAGGATGATGTCATCAGTGATGTCATTTGAGATGTCATCAGTGATGTCATGAGTGATGTCACTGACCATGTCATGAGTGATGTATTATGTGACGTCATCAGCAGTGCATTGCAGGCACGCTAGTTATAGTTAACTATAACGGGTGAATTTCAATGGTTTTGTATGAGTGAAATGTCCAGCTAACTATAACATGTGTGAAACCTTGGGTTTTTTCAGTGAATTTCTAAGGTTTTTTAAATGCTAATTTTTAACTATAACGTGTGTGAAACCTATGGTTTTTTCAGTGAATTTCTAAGGTTTTTTAAATACTCATTTTTAACTATAATGCGGGTGAAACCTAGGGTTTTTTCAGTGAATTTCAAAGGTTTTGTAAATGATAATTCTTAAATGTATTAATTATTACATTGTTTTCTTTTTTACTAATTTTCCTCATTTTTATAGTAAATATTTACATATTATTTTGTTTTATTTATATTTCATACTTTAATGTAAAATAATAACACAATTAAATACAAGTTTTTTTATTAATATTTTTTTTTACAAACATTAAAATAAAATTTTATATTATTCTTTATTTTTTTCTTTGGATAATCGCACCGTACGCGTACAGTAATCGCACCGTCCTTTGTACTGTAAATCGTACTCAGCGCGCACGCACGGATACGTCACAATTAGGTATTGACGTTACGCGGCGCATCAGCGCTTCCATGTGACGTCATCTACGTTTGTACGACGCCCCGTACGCGTACCCATGAAGGTTTTATAATGTTAAAAACAATATATTTATTGTAAATTTTAAAGGTAGACATTATCTGGGATAATCAAGATAATGTTTTTCTTTTACTTTAAGAACCGTATATTACTTTTTAAAGTAATTACAAATATCGCGATCGTACGTCTTACGTACACGCACCGTAAGAGCATTGTAAGCACAATGTAAGAGCTCCATAAGCGCACCGCAAGAGTACGTATAGTCATGTGACCTTAAAAGAAGATATTTTATTGGTTCATAATACTTCCTACTCCAATTTTTGAAAAACCCCTCTCATTTTTTTCATTCTACTTCGACTTTCTGAGGAGCAGGATCTTTTCTTTCAAGGTGAAGTTCTGTGCAACTCTAGTTCATTAATATGTCTGCTTGGTCTCCATCACCATCAGACCAGTCTAATGATGAGAACTCTTTTTTACCTGAGCCTCCTCAGAAGAAGAAAAAGGAGGCTTTAATCTGGAAATCTTTTACTTTTCCAGATGATCAGAAGAAAGTCAATGCTCCAAACATCACTTGCAAGCTATGCAAAGTGACACTGTCTCACGGTGACCCGACAAAAAAGTACTTGTTTGGGACTGCGAGCATGGACAGGCAATCTAAAGAACTTACACCCAAACAACTATGCAAGGGAGGCAACACGCAGCCTGCAGGATGTTCCACCACCTGCAGTGGCGAGCACCTCAAGTGCACCACCACCTGGAAGCACTCCAATGCACGTAATTGTTCCCCTGTTTGGAGAAATAAAGTTCCTGTGTAAACATTGCAATGGACCATTATGCTACGGGGAACAGTCAGTGGACCTGATTGTAAAGAGACAGGAGCAGCACCAATGCCCCGGAAAGTGAATTTTGTTTTCTATTTCTAATACAGGTCCACAGTTTTTTGTTTGGAAAAGTTCCATTTGTCTAGTTGTTGTTTAAAAAAAAAGCAAATTGTTGAAAAAACTACAAAAAAAATACAAAACAACAAAAAAACAAAACCAGGTCTTTTTAGAACTACCTCTACGGGCAAAAAAAAAAAGAACTATATTTCTATATTTGTCTGTAAAAGTTTGTCAGAAAGAATGTGTAGTTCATAAATGAATGAATGAATATGAAAGTGCATAACTATAAGGATGTGCTACAGCATATGTCTATAGGGTGTTTAGCTATAGTATACTGTAGTACCTCCGAAGCACTGAAATGTAACATATGCTTCAATTTGCACTATTGGTGAAACTGCGAGGATGAATTTGTATCTATTAAGGGTGGTTTTTCAACCTCCTTGTGCCTCTTTTACACAACCGGTGCATCACATTTGTGATGCAGCGGTGATGCAAAAGATGTACTATGATGTATGCTATTTACAATCTGACGCAATTGAAAGGTGAGTCACATTGTAAAGCCGTGCACCAAAAGGAGGCTTTCCTGCGTAGAAGGGGGATGTTCTGGTGCAAGAACGCCTCCTAAAAGAGACTAAGTGAAATTAATAAGATTTCATTCAGTCACTTTTGGGCCTACACTGCGTCAAAACCCTGTACTTGTTTGAAGCAGGTGTAAGGATTGACACAGCATTATGAGCATAGGGCCCAAACAGCATTGCTGCAGCTGCATTTTGCTTGCAATTCAAATCAAGCAATGTGCCAGCTTCACAGCACAGATACATCACATATCTGTGCCACTTTTGCCTCATAGTGCACCACATTGTAAATGTGATGCATCCATGATGATGATGTCACTGTGCAAAATAAATGACATATCTCTGGGGATCTACCAGTTATTCTACATCTACTAATTACTGTTTTAATGTAGTGAATGCCTTACTACACACTCTTCAATGAGTCACTAGAAAAGTATACTAAGAGTGTTTACGGGAAGTGAAAAGATAGAAAGTGCTAAATTCAACATAAAAAAGGCAAATTTGCAGGTGCATACAACAATGTATGCACAGTCTATAGGAGTTTGAAGCACTCCATGCCCTTAGGCCTACTTTGCACCATGAGTACTTGACTACTCACATAGGCCTCATTTATGAGATTTTGCCGTAGGAAAGTGCAGCAGGCCTTCCTGCTACACTTCCCTATGGCAAAAGAAAAAGACAGGAATGTGCCATATCTATAAGATACAGCATATTTCTGTCCTTTTCCCTTGCGCCAGTGCACAATGGTCTGTATGCACCAATGCACAAACCTTAGCACAATGGAGCAAGGGTGTCTGCATTGCAAGGATGATTATTTTTGTAGAGGTAGGGAAACCTTTCCGTACAAAAATAATCTCAAGAGACTTTTTATTTTTCTACGTATGATGCAGAAAAAAAAACGGGGCGAAATAAAACTATTTTTCCCCATTGCACCTTTCTTATGCCTCTCCTGGGGAGGCATACATTTTTCGCAGTGCCTCAGATTTACAATTTCTTGTAAATGTAGAGCAGTGTCAAAAGGCCATGGGTGTTGCTGGAAACACCCCCAGCAACACCCATTTCACACCCCTAAAACGCAGAATACTCCATTAAAAGGTCTGATATTTATCAGGCAACAGTACACCAAAAAAAGTGCATTAGTGCTGCCTGATAAATATTACGCTGACAGTTGTGTCACAGACCATCACAAAAAGTGACTAGAAACCTTCCTCAGAAAATCATAAGTATATCTATAGAAGCATACCGTACTCTGTACTGTACTCTGTATAGTACACGTACAATACGCGTACCTTCCCGATCACACACAGCATGCTGATTTGATGTCAACTTTTTGGATGAATATATAGCATCTTCACTTTTAGAATATAGCCTTATATCTCACCGTAAAGGGCTATACCAGCTATTAAAGGCCCTTTCCAACATTAAAAGCCCGAATTGAAGGTGTTGGCCTTTAGCAAAGGGAGAGGGACTTTAATAGCCGGTATAGCCCAGCTACAAAGGGCTATAAGGCTATTAGAACATTCTACCATTAGAAGGCAGAATGTTCTAACAAAAAAGAACAAAGCCTTCAGGGAGTGCGAGTGGATTGGAATCCCCTCAGGTTCCCTGAAGCCTTTATTCACAGCCAGAACAGTGAACAAAGTAACATTGGAATGTTGGAGCTCCAGGCTTATACCAGTCATTATAAGCCCAGAGCACTCCATTGTTATCAGTGGAGCTCCCAACATTCCAATGTTCTAATAGTTTATAGATAAGCACATAGTGCTGTATGGCTCAATACAATACTGAAACAGAAGAGTGAGAGTGATTGATGAAAGTGTAATAATACAGACTGGAGAATTCAATATAGAAAACACTAGTTTGTAGGTACATAGAAGACTGCAAGGATAGTCTATGCAGGTTTAAAGCACCCCACAGCCTAAGACGTACTGTCCTCCATGAATATTTGGATACTGACTAGATGATTACAGTTCTGCAAGCAGACTGCCTACTGAATTTTGAAAACATCATTTTTTGCACAGTGCATACTGAAGGATATTCTGTTGAATAGCTCTGTACAATGCAGAATCACCAATCACAGAGACTTTGCTGTAAGTCAAAGGATATACACCTGGAAATAAAAATTATAAAACACAAGTTTGCTGGTGCATAGAACAGTGCATACATAATCTATAAAGGTTTGAAGCAGTCCATGCCCTACGATCCAGTTTGTACCATGAGAACTTGGATACTAGCTGAATAATTACAATTCTGCAACAAGAGTCTCTCAAACCATTTTTATTTATTAATCATACATTCTGCTCCTCTTCCATAGTGAATTTTATATGTTGTTCCTTGGAGAAAAACATAAACACTTCATTTTATCATTTTCCCTAACAGATAATACAAAATTAGCTTTATCAACTATTTGATAAAATATTATGCGAAAACCATTCTCAACTACTTTATATGATTATATCTATAAAATTTGCTTATATGAATTTTTAGTTATACAATTTCCTTACATTTTCAAACCAGTCACTCTTTATCACTATAAAAAAAATAAGACTATTATAATAAAATGCAGTACTAAAAAAAGTAAAAAATATCTATTCAGCTTACCAGTTCCAAAGCAGTTGATGTGTTGTAGTAAAATACAAAGAACACAGGTACACTAAGTATATATTTTTTTTAATTTCTTCAAATGTGTTTCAAAGATACAAACCGTCTTTACAAACTTTTTTACACCATGGACGTTCTGTTACTTCACGTCTGTAGAAGTACATCCCATCATTTATTTTTGACAGTTAGTTATACTTACCTTCAAAATAGAAAATTAAAAAAAAATTATTACAAATTTAGCATCTGTAGAAGACAAAAAAAATAGAGTTACAATTTATCTTTTACAACACAAAATCATTTCTAAAGCATTTAATTTGCCTTTTTTGCCGTTTTCAGAATATATTGAATTTCACTAGAAACAGTGAGTGCAATAGTACTCATCACATAACAGCGGGCAAAAAAAGACAACCAATAGGATTATCTTAAATAACACAAACAACAATCTCAATAAGTAACTAAAAAATAGAAATATAACATATCTTAAATGTTTTTTTCTAACACCAATTTCTTACGTAATTATGAGGTATGTCAAACAATTCTGAAATAACAATACACCATCATTAATTTTATTCCATTATAAATAATGTTACTTACAAATATATGCTGACAAAATTTAGAACAACAAGTTACTAAAGGTTACACATAGTTTTCCCCATGGCCAAATAGTATGTGTGAAATTCTTAGCTTGAAAGTTGTTCAATACTAATTCTGAACATCTGCCTTTCAGCCTTCTGATCCAAAACCACTGATATAATTTGCACCGTCCCCCAGTGCTGATCTCTCAGCCCAACGCTATTCAACATCTTCATGGCTACCCTCACACAAATAACCCGCCATCTCAACCACAACATCATCTCTTACGTCGACGACACCATGGAGCCACATACCATTAAAAACAACCTCCACAACGGTATTAAGGACGTCACCAAGTGGATAAAGAGCAGCTCTCTAAATCTGAACTCGCACAACATGAAGATACTCATCCTCAGACCCACCCCCTCAGCTTCAGATGAATCCTGCTGGCCAACTACATTGTGAACAGTACCAACCCCTACTGTCCATATACACAACCTAAAATTCATCCTCAACTCCTCCCTGTGAATGTGTAAACAAGTCTAAGGCATTTCGTCATACTGCCATAACAACCTCCACATTCTGCACATCATTTACAAGTACATCCTAAAGAAAACAAAAAGAAATAGACTACTCTGTGGCATCACACTCTACACAAGAATTCCAGCCAAACAACTTTGATGACTACAACCAATCTAAACTACCTCCACCTGACTGATCTTCAAAGTCCCCTGCTACAGCCACATCACCCACAACATGATACAGCTACAATGCCTCAACATCAACAAGAGGATTTCCTTCGAGCTCCTCACCCTCAGTTACACAATTCTCTACTACACCAGACTAATCTACCTTCACAGTAGTAATCCTGAAAGGCCAAATTTTGATCTTAACATTTTGGCTTTAAACATATTAGTTAAGAATTTGGTAACTCTTTAGGCAGACGTTGCTTAAAAACTAATTGATTATCATAACAATGTATCCAACATTTCAGACATTTTAAATAAACAGTGTAATGTCCAGATGGTGTAGAAGGTCCATCAAGAAAAATAATTGCAACAGCTACAAAAGTTATACCTGATATTGAAACTTGACCAGCTACAAAATGTTTAATTAAAGTTTCCAATGTTTCTCCATCAGCTCTATAACGTTGCAGCATTAAAATAACATACTGTCCATATCTTTCTATAAATAATGTTGATGACATTTCTGATTTGCATTGGCTACACTCCATGTTTTGACTGGCTTATCTAACTAGATTGTTAAAAGACACTGATTCACAGTCTTGTAAAGTCAAATATATGAATCTTTCAGTATCTATGTTAGTACCACATGTAAACAAACAATTTTGACAGTCATGTTGCCATTTATAAGAAAGGCCAAAAATATGTTCAATATCTATACCTTCATCTTCCAGTAGATTAAGCATAAGCATTAAAAATTCCTTACAATCTTGATGAATATTCTGTGTTAATTTAGTAGAACCAGAACATATGTCCAAAAAATTTGGAATATCAGAAACACTTTGTATTTAATTGTTATCACTACTACATTTATCATAAACAGAATACAACAATAAACAGAATCTTTCTTCCCAATTATTAACAATTGCTGTTGTAAACTTTCAAGAAATAAAACAACATTAAAACTACATTAGTGTAGCAGTTGACACCACAACTATTTTCAAACCGATAACCAACATTCTCTTCAACACTGTCCTTTTTCTTTTTGCTTGCAGACACAGCTTCATCTTGTTTTTTTTCTTTCTCTACAGTTTCACTACAGATATTCTCAAATCTTCTGCTACCTACCACACGTTTTTCAAATACTGGATATTGACCTAAATTTGGAGCATATTCTCTTCTTAATCTAATATACTCTTTGACACAATTTACATCTGCACTAACATTTGTCTCATCAAAATCAATCAAGTACACTTAAGATAAAGTTCTCTCTCAGGACAAAGCAAATATATGCCATACCCTCTTTAGACACGGTACTTCCAATATTTACTAAAGCATTATCTACACTTAAACCTTTAGATTTATGAATGGTCACTGCATATGCCAAACAAATAGGAAACTGTTTTCTGCGTGCATACAAATCTTTTACAAGCAGTAACCGAGATGAACAACGACTAAAATGTTGTATTTCTGCAATTTCGTCAAATTTGATCTTCAAGAATTCAATCCCATCTCCATGTACATAATTAACAAAATCAACAATTTTACCTATTGCTCCATTTACTAAACCTTTTTACACATTCAAATTACGGCGTAAAATTACCCTACAGTTTACACATGTATACAAATTCTTTTCTAAACCAGCAGTTTTACTTCTCGACTTCTCCAAAGTATCCAATTTCTTCTTCAACTTTTCAGTCCAATTAATAGTGATTCCTTCATGTTCAATTTTGTCAATAGCTTCCAATTTTATCATTTCTTTATTTTCCAACTTTAACATTTCTTTATTGAATACAGAACATTCACGCAGTGTTGGCATTAGGCAAATTACAGACTTGTTTTCTGCAATTTTCATATATATTTTCTCAGGAACAATATTTTCATTTGGAAACAAATTGGGAAGTAATCGTCTCTGTAAAGCTTGTTTGCCATGTTCTATCACTTTTCCTATTCTCATGTCTTGAAGAATAGTTCCATAATCAGCATCATTTGCCTGTCGCATATTTGTAATAAATTCCTTATATTGAAAAAATGACCAAATGTTAACATTTCCAATACTTCCCAAAGACTTTCTGGTATCTTCATGTGCCAGTGTTCTAAACACTGGTTGTCCTTTTACAGGAGTAAGTTGCAGTAGAACTCCAAAAATTATGACGTGTTTTCCTCCAAATAATACGACATACTCTGTTTTAAGAATTTGCTGCATTCTCAAATGCACAAAGGCAAGCATTAAGTTTGATACCATGCTTACTTCATCAATAATGAGAAGGTTCATTTTCTTCAAGACTCTTGAAACTTGAAAACAAGCTCCTCTAGATAGCTTGTGGTATTCTAATTTATTTTTGTGCTCCACTGGTAGCATTAATAAAAGATGTAAAGTAATTCCTTTAATATTGTGTGGTGCCAACTCAGTTGGAGCAGTGACAACACAAGACAAATATGAGTCAGTTGTTTTCTGTAGATAAGTTGAAATTACGTTAATTAAAAAACTTTTTCCTGTGCCAGCTTGTCCACTCACCTACAATTGGATAGGTTGAAACGATGAGCAAGAGCACTCTTTTGTTTTCATAAATTAATCCATGGTTAATTGGCTCTTTCACTTGCTAATATATTTGTTTCTGCTCAACATTTCATTGGTGTTCTAAGTTTCCTAAGTTTCTTACATCTTCTTGAGCTTGATACTGTGCTGTTTCCACCTCTTCCATAGCAGTTGCTGCTTCATTTTGAACAATTGGTTGTCCTAGTGGGTCCTGACTCAACGAAGCAGAAGTTTGACTGTCTTGAGAACTATCTCTAGCAATCTCAGCTGCAATTTTAGCTTCTTGCTCAATTTCAATGTTCAACATTTTCCCATAATTTGCAAAAACAGGACATTCTATAGTATCTTTAGTTGTATTGAAGGAATCTACATAGCTCTCAAAATCTCCAAGTAATTCTAGTTCTGAACGCCATGGCTTAAAAAGTTGCAAAAGAGCTAAATAGTAAAATTCCCTTTTTTCAGGTGTTTTGCAACTCAGTTTATGGTGATTAATCTAATGTCCTCCTCTTTGTTTCATCAGACATCCTTCAGAACCAAACACCGCATATTTACCATTATTGATGTTTTCTGTAATATTCCGTTTAAAAAGCACTTCATATAGACAAATGTTTTCACGATGATGACTTCTGTTTGGATAATATGTATCCAACATATTTGTTTTCACAATATCTGTACTTTCTGGCTCCTTTTCAGCTAAATATTCAATTTCTTGTACAGGTTTAAGTACTCGATTTCGGGTTGCAGCAAGACTTAGACTCACCCAAATGATTCTTCTAGATTTGGAGCATAGACTTGCAAATGATAATCGATCCCAGCATTCATACGCTCCAATTTCTCGATGCAATAACATCTTTAAACTGTAAGTATATCATTTCTTACTTAGACTCTTCTCGTGGGAAATCTCTTCCCACTTTTCCTTCAATTCTTTCTTTTCTGATTTCATTGTGTACGATGTTACATATTGAGCAACAGCAACGGAATTGTCTGCAAAATATAGAATATCCATGTTAACATTCCGCATTGACAAAACGACTGGGTTATAGTCATTTATGTATTTTGAATCTTCATTTCTTTTTAAATTGTAGGTATTTTTAGGCGACTTTCTTATGATAGTATGTCGCAAAGATGACATAAAACTGTTCACTCTTCCTGTCGGTATTACTGGACGTGGAAATTCAAAACAACATTTGGTGTAGAATTTGTCCTTAGATTTGTACTTTCTAGGATAGTATTTCCCACAACGATGGCTTTGGAATCGTAAGGCTTCTTGTCTTAAGTCCTTATCCTGTGTGCTTTTCGGTATATCACATGTAGCGTATTCTTCAATAAAAGACAACACAGTATCATCTGAGTCTGTTCCAAATTTGGGAGCATCTTTGATCCATATTAGCATGTGTATGTGAGGAGCAGCTCTTGCTTGATACTCCTTTCTCCAAAAGAAGTCCACAACCTCTCCAAGAGGAGGATTTTCTTATTGGTGATAAAAGTCATCATAGCTTCAAATCCATGATTGAAATATCTGCATACATTAACTGGATCCAAAGAGCACAATTCTCCAGGTGTCTTGTATTCAATATTTAGTATATTTGGATTTGCCTCTCGAAGAAATTGAAGTAAATCATCCCAAGCATATTCAGCACAGCTTAGAGTAAGGAACCATGTAGGAGTTCCTAAATTACAAAGCATACATTTAAGTTCTCCATGATGACGGTACAAGTACTCATTAGTACCACGCTGACATGCCATGAGATTAATTAACTGAGATTCCTAAACATTATCTTTCTGCCGTACTTTATCCATAAATTCCTTTGCTGAAACATTTTGCAGATGTACACCTGTTTTCAATATATGGTTTACTGCATAAGAAAGTCCAGAAAAATCACTCTCAAACAAAAGATGAAACAAATACGGAATACATTGTCGAAATCTTGGATCTTCTGCATACAATCCTAATGTCCGGTATTCAGATGCAGGATACGCAACAGGTCGGTCATCATAGCGTCCTCCTTTTCCTGTGGGAAACAAATGAGGGAAACAACAAGCTTCCAAGTTTTTTTCCCATAAACTAATCGGATTTCCCTTTGCTTCTTTCATTTGGAGTAACTCTATAGTATTCCCCATCATTTCTTAGGAATGCAGTGGATGAACACTGTAATCTTCGTAGATTTCTTCAGTTCTGGACACATCTACTTTTTCAATTTGTCCAGATGGCAAGTCATTATCTTCTTCAACAGTTATTTCTTCTTCACTCATAAAAACATCTTTATAATATTGATTATTTTTTATCAGATACAACGTTGCATTTTTCCCTTTCCTACCATCCACTAATTCCTGCCAAATTTTCTTACTCTTAGTAGGAACGCCATTAACAAGAATAACTAAAGGTTAATCTTCTAAATTTCTATACCAACTGTTTCAATGTTTTTCTTTAAATCTAATGGCAAATACACAACTCTTCCCTTTAAACCTCTCTGTAAATCTGAAGGAGGCAATTTCCCCGTCTTAGGCTCCATATGAACTGTAGCCTGAAAAGGCTGCACACATTGAATAAGAATAGACTCATGAGTATTTAAATCCACCAGTTTAGAAGGAATATTTACCAACTCAAAATTATTATGCACATTTTCTAGCAGGGATTTTATTCTCGTCTAATTTGTTATAACAATATTTACAAATACGCTGAGCACAACCCAAATCAAAAGTATTCTCGACCAACAAAAAAATTCTAAATTCCATCCACTCCTTATTATTTTCATTTTCACATTTTAAATACAGATCAACAGTCCTAGTCTGATTTTTATAATGAGTATGTCGACAACAAATACAAAAATAATTAGCTGTTTCACCTGAAACCACCTTTAACTTTGTATTTTCTTGCTCAAATGTATCTGTACTGCAATGTTGTACATTTTCATCTACATTTCCTTCTACTAACGTATCAATTTCTGCACTATCTTCTTCTGCACCAAAGTAACTAACCTGAATTTCATCACAAACGTTCTTTACATCTGACACAGATCCACGCATAAGAGCACTGTTAAACTTCTTTAACATTAGAGATGGACTTTTTGCATAATACAACATTCTGACTAATTTCCTAATTTCAGTATGATTTACTGCCAACATCCTGAAATGGTGAAAAACACTTCGACAAACTTTTTTAGAAAGACAAGCCAAAGAATGTCCTTGCAAATCAGTATTTTCTCTCACTCTGCAAGGGTCTAATCCTTGCAACATCTTAATCTTTTGTTTAACACTTTTCTTAGTATAGTTACATAAGAAATTGCGTAAAAAATCAATAAATTCCTGCCTTACACTACAAATACTACTGCAATTCCAAGTGTACACTGAAGCTTTAGGCCTTCTCCCTAATACCTCATCAACTAACACCTCTTCTGCATTTCTCAGAACAATTTTCTCTTTCACAATAGGACAACCATTTTTAACCTCATAAGCACAACCTGTAGTGTCAACTGCATGCAACACGTCATTACTCTGAAGATGACTCTCCTAATTATAAAAAAGCTCAGAACTTGAACTATGTTTCTATTCACCCAAAAAAACTTCAGAAAAATTAGTTCTGTTAATTACTCTTCTCCACTTACTTTTCCTCTTCATTAAATGGATTGGCTTATCTAGGGATCGAATTCTATTGAATTCTAAAACAAAAAGTTTTTTTTTTAATTCAAAAGCTTTCTCAACTACATTTTCAATACATTTCCTCTTCTTATAAAATGTGGTTTTCTTCTTACAATTCTTTATTAACTTAGTTAAATTTAACAAAATTCTATTATAAAACATCTTCCTTTGTATGTCGTTAAATTGATTGATCCTCCTTTTACTATATAAATCACAGTATTGTTTACTTTGCGCACGCTACTGTTAGCGGTTGTCAATCTTCGCAGAAAAGTCTTAGCTTTCTTAAGAGGACTTTTTTTCTTTTTGTTACTACATTGATGATCTTCAGGTAAATGTTGTAGATGAGTCCTCTTTAAATAAACTGCTTTCTTTCGTCCTTTCTTCTTCTCTGTTTTAGAAGGCATGATGATTTGTTTTCAGTGGTGACCAAAAGAATATATTATAAAAAATATATATTACTTTAGAAAAATAAATTGTATCAAATACACTATTATATTACTTATAAGAAGACAGGAGGGATTATGACAACAAACATAAGAATATGAAAATAGAAGGACTTACAACAAGAGAAAGAGGACTGCAAGACAATATGAAATATATATATATAAGAGGATATAAGCAGATAATGCAGTATAGGAGGATAAATAGAGTATAAGAAGACTGGAAAATATGAAGAGAGCTCCACAGCAGTGGGAAAGACCGTCCACCACTTTTCTGCCCCGGTCACCTTACGGCCGGGGTGGAAAGGGTTTAACATGGTAGTGGTGTCTAATACACACCGCCAGAAATATCATAATGGGCCTCTGCAGATGCCTTTCCATAGCAGCAATACTGTCACGGAAATGCATGCAGTCTTTACTGTTTCGCCCCCTTGTACGCCCCCAGAGTGAAAGTGTAATTGGAGTGCACATGAGAGGTACCTGTGGTATCTCCCTGCATTCACATACACAAAGCGGAATTGATGCAGACAGAGGTAGTGATGTTACAGGAGGAAGGGAAATGGTGCAGACAGAGGGGGAGATGATACAGGCAGAGAGAGAGATGGTGCAGGCAAAGGGTGAGATGATGCAGGCCGAAAGGGAGATGGTGCAGGCAGAGCGTGAGATGGTGCAGGTTGAGTGGAATGATGCAGGCACAGGGAGAGATGGTACAGGCAGAGAGAGAGATGGTGTAGGCGGAAGGGAGATGGTGTGGAAAAAGAGAGAGATAGTGCAGACAGAGGAGAGAACGTGCAGGCAGAGGGAGGTATAATGAGGGAGAGAGGATTAAAAGATCAGACAATGGATTATAAAAAGAAGGGGTACTATTAAGAGACAAGGAGACAATGAGCACAGAAACACACTAAGAGTACAGAAGAGACTGTGAGAACAAGCAGCACTATAACAAAAGACAAGTAAAAATAAAGAAAGAGGGAAAATATCACAAGAGAGGAGACAGTATAAGCAGAGAGAGGTAGACTGTCAGCAGAAACTGTGAAGATTATGGAAAAAGCTGCAACTATAATTCCTTAATTTACACATATGCTCAGTGTGATTCAAGACAAATTATTTAAAACCATAGATTTTATGAAAACACATTTCCCACACTAAAACGTTTAAGTGACTAAACACATTACATGTATATGACCACTATAATTCAGTGGACAATCATGACTCAATTTTCAAATACATTTCAAATTTACTGCATTATTTTTTTGACAGCATTACACCCAAAAGTGAGACATAATAGTACAAGAAACAGGCCCAAGGGGCCTGTCAGTGGTGTCACTAGAGGGGTGCAGAGGGTGCAGACTAAGCATGGGCGAATTTTGCGAATCTGGCGTTCGCGAATTTTGCGAATTTGCAAATTCGCAATCCGCAAAATCCGCGAATTCTCGCGAATTTCTTTTTTTTGTGTTCGCAAGGATTTCTGCCAGTTCGCAAGGATTTCTGACAGTTCGGGAGGGTTTTGTAACAGTTCGCAATCGCGAACTTACATGTCGGCTCGCAACGGTCACGATTATGTTGTTTCTACGTCTGGTTCATCATCATAGGTTCCCAGCACCCTCTGTTTCACCCCTGCCACCCTCTGTTTTACCCATGCCACCCTCTGGTACATCAATGCCTTATGCCACCCTCTGGTTCATCATCACTGTAGATTATGGGGGGAAAAAGCAAGCACAGCTGCCTGCTTCAACTGACATGAATTAATTTGGGGTTGATTTATTAATGTGTCACTGTTTTAAAATTCCAGTCTGGCACCTGCATCCTTATCTGTAATTTGCTTTCTGTTGAAGTGACTAAACACATTACATGTATATGACCACTATAATTCAGTGGACAATCCTGACTCAATTTTCAAATACATTTCAAATTTACTGCATTATTTTTTTGACAGCATTACACCCAAAAGTGAGACATAATAGTACAAGAAACTGTAGTAGTGTGGCTCACTGGTTAGAGGCGGCAGACCCGAGAGCAGAGGACGGCCCGGGACCAGGGTTCGATTCCCGACGCGGCAGGTTTCTGGACCAGGGTCAGCGGACTTGATAATTCTCTCGCCTCGGTGCCCACTCTGATCAGCGATCACACTCGGCAACTCTGGGCACTAGCTTGCCTCATCTTCACTAATGGCCCCACCAGACCGCCGGGGATGCCTGGTCTCACCCTGGAGATACCCACTAAGGGACCATCTCTCAGGGAAGCCAGGAAGGGTTTCGCAGCGGTCGAAGCACGGAGATACTCCTCCGGGAGTCGATCCTAGCGCTATATAAACCTGCAATTAATTAATTAATTGCAGTGCGATTTTTTTTCTCCAGGACCTTGTGGCCTACTTGTAGCTATTCTATGAGCCTGCTGTGAGGGTCAGAGCAGGGTCATACAATTGTTGCAACTAGCAACTGAACTTTGGAGGGGCCCTTGTCAGGAAGCACTACAGGGAACGGTTACTAATGATGAGTTTGAACTTTTGAACCTGCTTTCACTTTTGCAAAACTCGTTTTTCTGCAGAGCAGCATTACAGCAACTTTAATGCCCCACCAAGCTTATATGAGAAAGTTGATTTCTAATCCAAAAGTTATCCAAAGAAAATCAAAAGGCCTCAAATCTAAAAAAGTGCAGGCAAATGTCAACCTGAGGAGTTATTCTGATAAAAATAATCATTTTCAGAAGGTCTATGCTGCTTGCTAGTAGATTTCTTGTGCGGAATTGCAATTTTTGTAATTTTGCGAGTGCGAGATTGTTGCTGCCCGCCGCACCTACATGTTCGCAATTGCGAACTTACACCGCAAAGAAAAAAAATCCGCTGCGTGCGAATTTGCGGATTTTGCGGGAAATTCGTGAATCTCGCGGATTGCGAATTTACCGAAAATCCGCAAAATCCGCGAGCGTAACAAATTTTCCGCCCATGCTTAGTGCAGACCGCACCGGGTGATATCCTCACATGGGGTGACACCTCTGCTCTGTGTCTATTTAAACTTATTTCAACAGCGAATGCACAAATTCAAAGCACATTTCATATGTTTATTTCATTGACTTTAAAAAAAGTCGAGAACTGTGAGGGTAGGAGGGGGGAGAACGTGATGAGAAAACAGTTAAAATAATAGCAGGTGGAAGAGGGGGTGCAGACGGAGGGGGACGCCTGGTGCAGACTGAGAGGGAGATGGTGCAGGCAGAGAGTGAGATGGTGCAGGCAGAGGATAGATGGAGCAGACACAGGGTGAGATGCTTTAGGCAGAGAGTCAGATGGTACAGGCAGAGAGAGAGATGATGCACACAGGGGGTAAGATGGTGCAGCAAAGAGGAAATGGTGCAAACAGAGGGAGAAATGTTACATGCAGAGGGGAGATGGAGCACACAGAGGGGGGGGTAGTGCAGACAGAGAGGGTGATGGTACAGGCAGAGGGTGAGATGCTACAGGCAGAGAGGGAAAGGTTTTAATATGGTAGCGGTGTCTAATACACACCACCAGCCATATCATAATAGGCATCTGCAGATACCTTTCAGTAGCAGCAATACTGCCACAGAAAGGTATGCGGTCTTTAGTGTGTGGGCCCCTTGCACGCCCCCAGAGTAAAAGTGTATTTGGGAGTGCACATGAGAGGTACCTGTGGTATCTCCCAGCATTTACATACACAAAGCGGAAATGATGCAGACAGAGGTAGTGATGTTACAGGAGGAAGGGAGCTGGTGCAGACAGGGGTGGAGATGATGCAGGCAGAGAGAGAGAGATGGTGCAGGCAGAGGGTGAGATGGTGCAGGTAGAGAGGGAGATGGTGCCAGCAGAAGGTGAGATGGTGCAGGTTGAGGGGGAGATGGTGTAGGCACACGGAAGGTGGTGCAGGCACAGGGAGAGATGGTGCAGACAGAGAGAAAGATGGTGCAGGGGAAAGGGAGATGGTGCGGACAAAGAGAGAAAAAGTGATGAGAGATGGAGGATTAAAAGATCAGACAACGGATTATAAAAAGAAGGAGCATGATTTAGAGACAAAGAAAACAATGAGCACAGAAACACACTGAGATTACAACAAAGACTGTGAGAACAAGCAGCTCTATAACAAAAGACAAGTGAAAATAAAGAAAGAGGGAAAATATCATGAGAGGAGACAGTATAAGCAGAGACAGGTAGTCAGCAAAAATTGTGGAGATTATGGAAAAGCTTCAACTATAACTCCTTAATTTACACAGATGCTCAGTGTGATTCTAGACAAAATATTTAAAACCATACATTTTACCAAAACAAATTTCCCACACTAAAATGTTTAACTGACTGAAAACATTCTATGTATATAACCACTAAATTTCAGTTGACAATCTGACACATTTTCCAAATACATTTCCAATTTGCTGCATTATTTTTGTACCAACATTACACCCAAAAGTGAGACACAATAAAACAAGAAACAGGCCCAAGGGGCTTGTAAATCTGCCTAAGACTGTATGCAAAAACAACAATTGATGGACAGAACGCAGACCAATGTCATACATTCACCCGAGTACAGAGATCTGGGCCTAAATCCATTGTTTTTTTGCACTCCACACCACCCCAGTTCAGACATGGCCATATGCAAATCAGCCTTGAACCTGTGCTTCATGGGAACAGTCCAGCCGAACTGCCAAGCCATGTCTTTCCTGGACCGGAATCAAGCATCCTAGGACCGGTTTCTGGCTATCAGTCGTCTTTAGCCACGATAGCTTGACTCCAGTGGTGTGGAGAGCAAGAGACTCACGTCTGAGCATACCCATCCCACTCGGGGTGACAAATGCAAAAACAACAATTGATGGACAGAATGCAGAACAATGTCATATATTCACCCCAGTACAGAGATCTGGGCCTAAATCCATCGTTTTTTTGCACTCCACACCACACCAGTTCAGACATGGCCATATGCAAATCAGCCTTGACACACAATATATTTTTTTTAATGGAAGTACCGGGGGGCGGTGGTCCCCGGCGCTGCGGGGGGCAAACAGCCCCCCCACCCGCAAACATATACAATAAGCCCCAGGGGATGGGGTCCCCGGGGATTATACAAAAATTAGTAATAGAGGCTATTTTTTTTTATGATAGATTTACCGTACGCGTACAGTGCGAATTACGTACGAAGTACGGTGCAAAATACTTAAGGCGTCCTTTAAGTGTACAAAACTAAATTTTTTTAAAAACTGAACATTGGGGATCATTGTAAAACCAAAACTAAATTTTAAAAAAAACTGAACATTGGGGATCATTGTAAAACCCTAACTAACCCAAGGGAGTCAGGAAGTCCTATAGCAAACAGCAAACATTTCCTGTTAATCTACACATTCAATCCACACACATATACAAATAAATTACAAATCACATTTATTCACACATTAAATTCAAATGAAACACACTTTTAAATTGCTTGAACTTTTGAACCCTTTCCAACTGACAACACTTTCAACCCTTCCCCCAACCACATTCTGCCAGTTACCATAGAAACACTTCAGGGAACACTTAACTGACAACACAGGTGAAAAGTTCATCATACATTGTTGTAAATCAAAACAGCAAGTGTGCTTGACTTGTCTATATACCAGCTTATCCTAAGTAATGTTTTTTTCTATCACTTTTTCTTAACCAATAAATAACAGGCTTTTAAAAACAGAAAATTGCACCCTACTTTTGTAGCTAGTAACATTCGAAACAACCAATCACTTATTCGATTTTTTTTAAAACTCCTCTTATCCACCATTTTAGAAAAAAAACAACTTCAAACTGCCCTTTCATTTACAGAGCCCATCTGATTGCATCAAGACCTCTCTTCAAGATGCTTACAGTGTGGATTGTGGGATACAGCTATATTTTCTGGAGTGAAAGGTACGCACAACCGAAAGAAATTCACAAAGACCTAGGTTTACCAAATGTGGACATTAACCCCTTTGATGCGGCCGCGATTCCCCTGCTGTGCTGTAAACAGCACGAACAGGGGCGGGCCGTGACGAACCCCAGCCGTCATCAGCACACAAGCACCGTAGTGCATGACGGCTGGGGTTCGTAATGAGCATGGAAGGGGTTAAATGGATTGGACAGAGAGGTATAAGTGGCATCAATTAATGCCATTGGTGAAATCCTTTATGCATCTCCAATACCCTGACCTCATAATTGTGCACTGTGGTGGCAAGGACCTAGGCACTTTGACTGGGGTAGGACTGGAAATGTTTATGAAGAACACCTTTACAGAACTGATGTCACTTTTCCCCCAAACTGCCTTTATCTATACTAATATATGTCAAAGGCAGAAATTGAACTGGTCCAATCAATTTTGTCCACAAATTGAGAAAGCTAGGAAACATGTGAATAAATCTGTTTCTCAGAGACTATAGAATGGGGTCCATTTATAACAACAATTTGTGTTTCAATATGCAAGGCATCTATAGGACAGATGGTGTACATTTCACAGATGAAGGGAACAGAGTCTTCCCCATGAACTTTAGACTCTGCATCAATACTTAATTGACTAGAGACTAAAATCTCCCAATAAACACAAGGGTTCTTTTTAGAGCCACCAAACATGTAAACACATAGTCTTCATAAATATCTATAAATATTTTACTTATTCTTGCTTAGGTATGCTTACGGGACGACTTACGGACTTCACACCGTACGTCGTATGGTAAATCTATCATAAAATAAAAATAGCGTCTATAACAAGTTTTTTATAAATCACGGGGACCCCATCCCCTGGAGCTAAAAAAAAAAATTGGGGACCGTGGGGGGAGCCCAAATGCCCCCATGGTCCCAGCCGGCTCCCCACATCCTTTGGGAGCAGGCATTGCTTTTCGTCAGAGAGAGCAGCTAACATGCTGGTCTCTCTGACGAAAAGCAGTTTATTGTGGTAGGGTGGGAGCCGCAAGGCTCCGCCCAACCACAGCAAACAGCAGTGTCCCAGGATTGGGCACCCCAGGACACTGCAGGAGCCAGCCCTGGGGGGTGGCAGTCCCCAGGTCCATCGAGGGCTCCAGGAGGGGGGCCACATGGCCCCCCTCCCACCATCAACAAAGTCCCAGGGGGTGGTGGTCCCCGGGGCTAAGGGGTCCATCACGGACTCCCCTATTTTACATATAAGTGCCCCAGGAAAGTGGCGGTCCCCGGGGCATGTGGGGGGACTGAGACCCCCCTCCATACTTTTTTGGAAATTTGCCCCCCGGATTTGGTCCCCCCGGGGGCTAATTTAAAAAAAAGCAGACCGGGTTTTTGTTTTTTTCACGGGGTACACGTACGTACGCGTACCCCACGATTTAAAAAATATATATATTTTTTTTTGGGCCTTGGGGGTCCTTGTGGGAACCCCTGAGCAGGCCTAGGGGGTCAGGGTGTGTCTACCCTGCCCCCTTTGAGTGTTTTGCACATTTGTTTTCTACTTTCTTGTGCCTCGGTAGAACCGCTGCCAACACTTCCTGGTTTGGAGTGTTGACAGACAGTTGACATCCAATTAGCATGCAGCTCGTGCTCGGGAAGGTACGCGTACCGTACGCATACTGTAAAGAGTACAGTACAGAGTACGGTAAGATTCTATAGATATACTTATGATTTTCTCAGGAACTACTGAAAGGATTTACACCATTCAACAAAAAGCTTGATCTGCGAACAGAACTCTACCTTTTTGCCAAATTTGGTGTAATTCCTTTCAGCCGTTCGGGCTGTAGCCCTGGCTAAAGGTCCTATGGAAAATTGCAAGGGGAAAACACATTTTGGGACCCCCCTATTTTCTCGGCAACCCGCTTCACGAATCACCAACGCCAAAGTCATTCCAAATAGAATGTTGTGGATTTCCTATGGAAACTAGGTTTTAACTATAACTACCTACTGGCGACCGCCAGTAGGTAATATATACACATATATTTCCATATAGTCACCAGTAGGTAGTTATAGTTAGGACCAACGTTTCCATAGGAAAAGCATTTTTTGTTTCGCCAATAAGTGTAGCGCCGCTTGACGAATCTCCACACATTTTTCACAATACTTCACCTTTTTGATTCAACGTCCGTGTTGAACATTTCAAAGTGAACCATCAAGTGGAGGCAGAGAAAAAACCTGTTTGCCTCACGTTAAGTCTATAGGGATTCTTAATGTTTTTAACATGGCTATAGCCTGAACTGCTGAACGGAACTGCAAAAAGCTAAATTTGGATCGAGAAAGCCTGTATTTTTGTTATTTGGTGTAAATCCATTCAGTAGTTTTTGTGATATCTAACTTCAAAAACTATAGATATAGGAAACAGGAGTCATTGCAGTGGACTTGTGGATCCTACTAAAATGTGATTGGCTGGCAGCTCTTCAACCTGAAAGTTGTGCAAGCCCTCTCGGGACTTGAAGCCAGGTCTCAGAAATACCCTTACTTCCCAGATATGGTGTGGGGGTCCTTCAGGAACCCTGTCAGGGGTAAAAAGCATTTTTTTTTTTTTTATTGACGTGGACTTGTGGGTGGACCTGCAAATCTGTAGCAAAATAAATAAAAAAGCAAGCACACGTTACTTGCTTTAGAATAACTCCCAGGTGGAATAGGTCCTGGGGGCATACGGTAAATATGGGAGGGGCACATGCGGCCCCCACCCTGGGGACCGCCACCTCCCTGGGGCAATTTTAATTCTGAATGCGGGTGGGACCACTGGGCCCGCCTGCAGCCCCAGTAAATGCCACCTCCCCATGTGTGATTCCAATTATGTCGGGGTGTCATGGACCCCCCTGTCCGGGGGAGCGCCATGTCCCTGGAGCAAATCAAAATAATATGGGGGGCCTCACGGACCTTAAGCAAGGCCAGGTCCTGCAGCAGGCATGGATGTGGCAGGGACTGCGGGGGCCTCTAGACTCCCTCTGCAGTCCCCAAGAGGGAGGCCAGGCCCCGGGGATGTGGTCCCCAGGGCTGGCATTGGCCCAGTGAGGAGGGCCGTGCAGTGCCCCTTTTTTAAAAAAAAATATTAAGGCCTGGCTCCAGTAGATGGGGTCCCCGGGACAAAATCAGCCAAGGAGGGAGGCAGCGCAGCCCTCATCCCATTTGTTTAATACATTTCCTAAGGGTCTGGCCCCGGGGATGGGTCCCTGGGGCCCCAAATGGTCCAAGAAAGGGGAGTACCCCTTCCTAAAAAAAACAAAAACAAAAAGCCAGCAACTTGCCAGAGGGTCTGGTTGGGTGATAAAGTCCCCTAGGCTACTGAGGGTCATTATATGTCAAAAAGACCTCCAGTTACCTCCAGTAAGCCCCACACAGTGGGATTGCTGAGAGATGGAGGAGGCCACATTCCCTTTATCCAAAACTCTGCAAACATGCCTCTCAGTGCACTGCTGGTGGGGGCTGAGGTCCCCTTGCCTCTTGAGGGCCCCATCACTAATGTGGGCTTCTTCCACTAAGTAATAGTTTGCAAGAGGAGCATTTGCAGAGTGGTGGGGAAAGGAGGCATGGTCACCGAAAACCTCTCAGCAATCCCACTGTGTGGGGCTTGCTGGAGGTATCAGGAGGAGTAGTTGGCCCCCAAGGATGTCCTTGGGGCCAATTACCCCTTATGGTATGTACAGTAAGTCCCACACCATGTGATTGCTAAGAGGTCTTCAGAGGTAATTTCCCCTTTCTCCACAAGTCTGCAAATGTGGCTTGTGGTGCACTACTGGTTGCGGGATGAACTTCACTTTACTCCCGAGGGACCTTGGGGGCCAAGAAGCCCTCCTGGTACCTCCTGTAAATCCTACATTGCAGGATTCCTGAGAGCTGGTTGGAGGCCCAGCCCCCTATCTCTACCACTCTACAAATGCGAGTACTAGTTAAAACACCATAGCAATTCACTGGAAAAAACTAAGGTTACAGGGACATTATAGTTAGGCTCAGGTTTCCCTCACATAAAACCAGATAAATTGAGCAGTTATAGTTAGCTAGATAATTATAACTCACTCCCCTGCAATGCTCATGACATGGTCAGTGACATCACTGATGACATCTCAAATGATATCACTGGTAGCATCATACACAGAATCTCTGCACACCCACTCACACCCCAATATAACATTTCAAACACCCACTCCAACTTCCACACTGCAATTCTAAAACCATTGACCCACCCATACCAGTACTTACACACCCACTCACTGATTCATAGGTCTACACACACATCCACTTAGTCACCCATGCTGTCACTCATACACCAACTCACTCACTAATACAGTCACTGATA
This sequence comes from Lissotriton vulgaris, assembly GCF_964263255.1. NCBI lineage: Eukaryota > Metazoa > Chordata > Amphibia > Caudata > Salamandridae > Lissotriton > Lissotriton vulgaris. The sequence goes on along the minus strand of NC_141689.1, from coordinate 1,714,119,239 downwards.
TATATTCTCATATACCCATACAGCTACTCACATACTGTCAGTCACCCATAGAGCTACTCACATACATACTCACTTAGCCATAGAGTCAATCACACCGCCACTTACTCACCTATGCAGTTATACACACACCCACACACTTACTAATACAGAAAGTAACACATAATCACTCACCTATACAGTCAGTGATACAAGCACAAACTCACCCATGCAGCTACTCTCACAATCACTCACTCGTGCATACAGTCTCTCATATACTCCAAAACTCACCTATACTGCCTTTCACATATGCAGTTACTCACCCATATACCACTGGCACATCTAGTCACTCACTGTCACAGCCATACACACACTAAGTCACCCATAAGTCCCTCAGAGATGCACTCAGTAACCCATGCAGCCACTGGCTCACTCACTCACTCATTAGCGCCTTAACAACTTTTGGTATTAGTGTGCTTTACAAATTTCATCCTAACCTATCCTATCCATGCAGGCAGTCACACACCCCCTCACCCACCTATACAAACATTCATGCACCCATACAGGCACTCAGCCAACCAATCAATCACCCATACAGCCACTTACTTACCCACTCACAACCCATACAGTCACCTAGACACCAACTAACAGACAGATATAGACATTCCCACAACTTAGTTACTCACTCATACATTCACTTAGACACCTAATCACTCACTTATTCAGTAAGTCACTCTCCCACTGAATCATCCATACAGGCAGACATAAATCCCCTGAGTCACAAATACACCTTGGTTTATATCTTTACCACTCATAAACGTTTTAAAAACACTCACAGTCACTAGATTATGTTATCAAGTGATGTCATCAGTGATGTCACTGACTGTGTCATGATGAGTGATGTAATATGTGAGGTCAGAAGCAGCACATTGCCGGGTTTTGAGTTATAGTCAGCTCAGGTAACTGCTAAATTTCTCTGGTTTTGTACAAGTGAAATGTCAGCCTAACTATAACATCCTTTAACCTTTGTTTTTTCACTAAATTTCTTTTTTTTAAACATTTTTTTTAAATTCTTTTCATTAAAACAAAGTTACAACATATGATAGGTGGAGAGCATCAGCATGACACACAGCAATATTAGTCGCACCAATAAAGTAAAAGACAAAAAATATCAGTTAACAGGTGTTACACTACCGCTATGGATTGGTTATTGCATCGCTAAGTCGAGTGGATCGTCAACAGGGGCTATCCTAGGGGGTTCTCAAATGTACCCTCTATATTCATTCCAGTTGGACCATACCTCACACCACTTGCGGGGACACCCTCTCGCTGTGTACACTGTTTTCTCCTGCAGCATGCACCAGTCCATGTCGGTCTTCCAAGTGGAGAGTTTCGGCAGCGACGCCGCCCCCCACAGCCTGGCAATGTTTCTCTTAGCTACGTTGAATCCCAACGTTGCCCACAGCCGTCCTCGGGGAGAGAGGTCAATCGGCTCCCAGATATTGAGCAAGCTTTTCTTCGGCTCAACTCAGAGTTCCATCTCCCACGTCTTGTGCATACATTGATGTATGCAGCACCAGTACGCCTGAATCAGCAGGCAGTCCCAGAAGATGTGGAAGAACATAGCAGAGTGTCCGCATCCCCTTCTACAAAGCCCGTCTGCACTACGACCCATGAGTTGTAGTCGGGTTCCCGAAATATAGACCCTGTGCAGTATCTTGAGTTGAATTAGTCGGAGGCGCGAGGAGATGGCAACCTCCTTGGGGGAGGCAAGTGCGTAGCTCCACTCCTCCTCGTTAATCAGTAAGCTGTCTTGCTCTCATTTCTCTTTAAGGCCTAGCAGAAGATCAGGGGAGTTGCATATGAGCTTTTTGTACGTTAGGGAGATGGCGTGCTCTGGCAGGTGGCCTTCCAGCAATCTGTCCATCAACGGAGAGGGGTCAGGGGGCACAGTCCCCGGTGGGATATTAGCCTGGAGGGAATGGCGGACCAGTAGGTATCGAAAATATTCAGATTGACCGAGTTTGTGCGATTGTTGAAGGGAGGCAAAGGAGACCACCCCTTCCCGGCCCCTTGGATCCCGTATATGGGATAACCCTATGAGGTCGCAGTTCTGGAACCCCTTGGTGTTACCCAGGTTTCCGAGTTTCTGCGACACCCACAGAGGAGTGGCTTCAGTGAGCGTGTTCGTCCAACCCAGCTCCCGCTGGACCAGGTGCCATACCTGCACCGCGTGGAGGGTGGGACCTGTGAGTGGAAATCTACCGGGTCTGGAATACAGCGCCGCCTCGAAATTGCCCCCCGGGAGGAGCCAGCGGTCCATACCATATCCTGGGTTATTGACATCGGAATAAGTGCCGTGATTGATCGCCACTAGCTGCGCAGCCCAGTATTATTTGCGGATGTCAGGGAGGGCAATACCACCATCGTACCACCTCCTGGTAAGTTTCCCCAGGGAAATACTGGGGGGCTCCCTGCCATGGCAGCTCTCTCAACAAAGTTTCAATGCGTGCAAAGTAGGAGTTGGGCACAAGATCAGGGCAGTTTTGCAGGGCGTATAGGAATCTGGGCAGCGCCATCATCTTGAACAGGGATGCTCTGCCAAGCAGAGACAGTGGGAGCTTGCGTCAGGAGGAGGAATCTCGTCTAAACCGCTGTAGGGGCGGCAGGAGATTTCTCTCGTACCGGAAGGTGGGGTTCCATAGAGATAAATATCCCCAGGTAACGGAACCCGTCTGTGGCTATTGTGATCGGGCAGTTGCCAGGCAATCTTGGAGGGTCGCGTAGAGGACATAGATCACCGATTTATCCCAATTGATCCTGTAGCCAGAGTTGCGTCCGAAACTAGCAAAGACGTCCATGGCGACAATTAAAGACTGGCGAGGCCTAGAGAGATAGAGCAGGACATCGTCTGCATAGAGCGATATCTTGTCCTCCCAGCCCACAGTCCACCTAAGCCCTCGTAAAGAAATATCCTGCATGATCCAGGCCGCCAGCGGCTCGAGCAAGAGGGCAAAAAGGAGGGGACACAGGGGGCAGCCCTGCCTCGTGCCCCACCCCGGAGCAAAGACCTCCAAGACTTTGTTGTTGACTGCTACCTGCGCCAGGGGTTCGGAGTAGAGGAGACGCACCCAGGCTATGAATCCAGGCCCAAAGCCCAGTTTACGGAGCACCGCCATCATATAGGGCCATTCCAGGGTATCAAAGGCCATCGCGGCATCAAGGGACACCACAACTGCATCCTGCTGGAGAGTGTGACAACGCCCCAACACGCTATGGAGACGGCAAAGGTTAAGCGCTGTATTCCGATGGGGCATGAACCCCGACTGGTCAGGGTGGACCAGCGTGGGGAGGACGGGTTTGAGTTGGTTGGCCAGAACCTTGGCTAGTATCTTTGGCTCCGCATTTAGGAGGGAGATGGGTCTATAGGAGGCACACAGGTCCCCAGACTTGCCGTCTTTAGGTATTGGTACGATCGTGGCAATACGTTGGTCGCGCGGCAAAAGGCCTCTCTCCTTACTGTCTTCAAACATTGTTCTGAGGTGGGGGCTAAGGCCTTACGGCTGTAGCTTGTAAAGTTCTATTGGCAGTCCGTTAGGACCCAGGGCTTTTCCAGGACGGGGAGATCGGATGGCTAGGTTGAGCTCCTCAATAGGGAGTGGGGTCTCAAGAGACTCGGGTTCCTCCTGAGAGAGTACGGGAAGGCGGATATCCGTCAGCAGGTCATCCGCGTCCTCCTCTGTTCTGTCAGAGACTCTATTATATACCTTCTGATAGTGTCAGGCAAACTCTGCGGCTATTTCCCGGTGTTCCGTGAGTAGGGCCCCCGACTCGGTCCTGATTCCGCAACCACCCTACGCTCCTTCTGCATCTTGTCCAGCCACGCTATGAGTTTACCGGCTTTGTCACCCTGGTCGTACACCCTCACTTCTGTGTTTTGCAATGCAGTCCTGGCAGCGTCGGTAGCCACCGCCCTGTATTCTGCCGCCTTTATTTGTATACTGTGGGTCGTTTCCTGACTATTGTCGGCGTGTGCCCTGTCCTCAACCGTCTGGAGGTCTGATTCAAGCCGAACGAGCTGCGCTTCATGCTCCTTACGCCGCCCTGCGATCACAGAGAGATCCTCACCTCTAATCACAGTTTTAAAGGCTTCCCAGAGTATGCTCGGGTAATCAACCGTGCCTTCGTTTTCCTCAAAGTAGCTGCCCATAGACTTTACCAGTGCCTTCCTAACTTCCTCATTGTGAAGATGCCAGGCATTGATTGGCACCACACATCCTTCACGTCTCTCCCCCATTGTGAGGTGGACAAGTAGCGAGGAGTAGTCAGAGATGCCTGTTGGCAGGTGCAGATCGTATTGTACAGGTGCCAGTATATAGTCTATCCTCGAAAAAGAGTGGTGGGGGCCTGAGAAAAACGTGAATTGACTATCTTACTGGTGACGCAGGTGCCACAGGTCTGTGTGCCCGAACGCCTCCACAAAGTCGGCCGGCCACCTCTGTGTTGATGTTAGGTTCCTGGGCAGGCATCTATCTAGATGTCCGGATAGAACTGCATTAAAGTCCCCTCCCAGCAGCAATTGCCCCTCTGGGAGAGAGAGGAGCAGATTTCTCAGGTCCTGATAGGATTGTGATTGTAGGCCCGGCGGGACGTAGCATGAAACCACGTTAATCTTGTGGCCCTCCCAGGTTCCGGAGACCGCCACATAGCGTCCGAAGGGATCAGTGTGGGTACGGTGCACCACCAGCGGGAACCCCCTTCACATTAGAGCCTCAACTCCGCGTGAGCCTGCCGTGAATCCCGCGTGGTGTATGAGAGTGTAGCCCCATCTATTCAGTGCCTGGCACGTGTTGCCCAGCAAATGGGTGTCCTGGAAGAGAACCACATCAGGCTTCTGTCGTTTAATAAATTGCAACACAACGGTTTGCTTCAACTTGTCCCCAAGCCTGTCGACGTTCCAACTCAATAGCTTAATACTTTTATCCCAAGGCATAGTGAAAAGAAATTTGAGTACCAGTAGCATTAAGGAGAGTAGTCGTACATTAAATAGCAGCTTAGATTCCAATCTCAGCGAGCTCCACTAAACACAAGTGTGACCAACTAGAAACGTTAAAACTTTAATTGTGCGACAAACCCCCATCTCCCTCCCCTCTCCTCCCTCCACCCTTCCTCCCCCTCACAAACTCTGCCCCCCAACTGCATTCCCAACTCCCCTTGTCTCCACCCCCTCCCTGCTCCCCTGCTACGTAGGTTTAGAACTACCCACATCCCCAATTAGCAAAGTGCCTTTCACCCGAACTCCCTGGAAAGAGGAAGAAACTAAAGTTCTAACTGACCCGTCTCCTCACCCCTTCAAGGACCTTCCCCGGTGCGTGCACTGGCCCCGGCCCCACCCACCGCCAAACCCCCCCAACGACATGATAGGTGTGTAATACGTCCATATGTTCTCCACATCATTTTACCCAGAGACCACACTCATCAGTAACACTCAGTCAATCTAAGTCCCCCCCAGCAGTCGGACACACAGGGATCCTGCACAGAACATTATGTTACAGTCAATCACTTATCAGTTTGAAGGGTCCCTCAGTCCCCATGGCCAGCCGCACCACGCAGGGTATCCTATCGTGGGCTCACAGAGCGGGATCTCCAGGAGCACTGAGTCCGCCCGTCAAGTTCAGACCTCCGCGCAGCAGATTCCGGGGATGCAGCCCTGGCGTCTCGCCAGTTGTGACCCTCAGCTCCTTCTCCCGCGGTGAGTGACTCCTTGTCAATCCAAACTTGCAGCACCGTTGGTGAGGTAAAAAGAAGGATTTCCCCCCAGCAAGGACCTTAAGTTTGGTAGGAAAAATCATCATGTACTTGATGCTTCTGGCTCTGAGCGCCGCCTTAACCTCTACAAAAGCTCTCCTCTCCCTTTGAACCTGGAGGGTGAAATCAGGGAAAAATCGGATAGTGGAGTTTTCGTAGAGTAAATCTCCAGCCCGTCTAGCTGCCTGCAAGACGGCATCTCTGTCTCTATAGTTGAGGATCTTTGCAATTATTGACCTTGGCGGCGCCCCTGGCTTCGGCTTTGGGATGGGCGCCCGGTGTGCTCGCTCGATGGTGAATATCTTAGATAGACGCTTGGGCTTGAGGTGATTGAGGATCAAGTCCTCAACAAAGAGTTCCACACTGGGCCCCTCAAGGCCCTCCGGCACTCCTACAAGGCGGACATTGCTTCTTCGGGCCCTTCCTTCCTGATCCTCCAGCCGGAGCGCCATCTGGCGGTGTTGGTGGACCAGGCCGTTGACTTGTTGTCCAGGTGCTGCGTCGACATCTTTAGCTCTGCAATATCTGCCTCGTTGGCTTTCGACTTTTCCGACGTTTTGTTCAGGTCCGTGCGGCAAGGTTGACCTCTATGGAAAACCTTGTCTATTTTGGTTTCCAGGGTCGCACCCAGCGACTGGATGGCCGTCATGATGCTGGCCAGCGACGGCTCTTTCTAGCTCTGTTGGTACCCCGCCGGTCCCTCCGTCCGCTGCGCGCCCTTCTGCACTGTATATTTGTCAAGGTTGTTTGTCTGGGTGGACGTACCCTGATTGGGCCTCATGACTGCGCGTGATGGGTCTGGATCCGTAGAGGAGTCGGTGTGGTGCCGCGGGAGGGCCCCGCGGTTGTGTTTCAGGCCTGTCGATGTTTAGGTTAGAGTGGCTGATTTTAGAGGATGTGCACTGCCCCACTTTTTCCCAGCTCCAGAAGTCCCCTGCCGCCCTGGTTCGATAGTAGGCCCAGTCCACATTAGCAAGTACCAGTGGGGCAACTCCCTGGGCGAGATCTCGTCTGCAGCGTTCACCTCTCAGGTGTTTCTAAGGTGTTTTAAATTTTATTTCCTAACTTTAACATCCCTGTAACCTTTGTTTTTTTCAGTGAATTTCTAAGGTTTTTTAATTTGCTAATTCCTCAGTAAAACATGCCTGTACCCTTCATTGGAAAAATATGTTTTTTTTCTCCTATTAGATAGATGCAATATTCTCAGGGTTTTTTAAAAACGTTGCACAAACATGGCATACCACTCTCATACAAAGCAACCATAAATGGCAACCTTTTAAATTTTGCAATGCCCGATACAGCAAAAGTCAGCAAATAAAAACATTTCTCTCATATTTTGTTATTGTAACTTTAATTCTGAATGTTTACTCTCTGTTAACCCTTTCTCTCCTAATCAGATTTAGCCAAAAATGCATGCCTTTGTACCAACACTCGCGATGTGATTGTGATCATCGTGAGGAATTCACAAAAAAAGGGAGTCAGAAAACGTACCTATTTTATAGTTATATTTTTAACACTATACTACACTTGTTTGCAAAATCCTCGCTAGGCAATCCACATTTTCTAATAAAACAATTACCTAAACCTCTCCAATTTGAAAAAAGAGAATACCTTTTTCTTTAACCCCTTTCTCCCAATACGCCCTCTGCAGATTCTCCATAGAAACCCACTAGAACCAGTAGGTCACAAGTTCACAACACATTCCAGAAGTGTCATACTAGTTACAAAATGAACTCCAGCAGGGGTAGTTTACAGCACATACTGCAAAGCATATCCAGCTCTCTATTACATTTATTTCTATTTACCAGACCCAATGAAACATCTATTTACTAATCATCTGCAAATGCTACCTACTTTCTCTCACCTGCATATTCCATCCAGTCAATCACATTTTTAGTCATTTTCAAACCACTAGCCCACATGCATTTTCACTGTCTTCCATAGTACCATTTGTGGTATTCAGCAGCAGACCTGTCCTGTGTGCTACTCATCCTTCCTACAAAATGCTTACAGTGTGGATTGAGGGCCCCAGCTATGTCGATTGGGCTAAAGAGCCTGCAAGAAAGAGAAATATTACCAAGGACTTGGGTTTGGATAATGTGGACATTGCTTGGATTGGGTATAGAAGATTACAGTTTCATAAATTGCTACCTTTGGTTAAAACAATTGCAGCTTCACCAGCCCCCTAACCTCATGATTGTGCACTGTGATGGCAATGACCTAGGCACATTAACTGGTGTAGGAGTGGAAATCCTAATGAAGGATACCTTTGCTGAATTGATGATGCTTTTGCCTCACACTGTCTTGGAGTACTCTGACATATGCCAAAGAAAGACTATAAGTGGTCAAAGCAATTCTGTCCACTGATTGACAAAGCCAGGAAACATGTCACTAAAACTGATTCTGCTTTCCTCAACAACCATAACATGGGCTCTATCTAAAACAACAACCTGCATTTTAACATGCATAGAATCTTTAGAAGTGATGGAGTTCACTTTACAGATGAAGGGAACAAATCTATGACAAAATATCGACAGACAGAATATAGATATAAAAAATATCGACACAAAAATATCGACATGAAGGTAAGTACAAAAATATCGAAAATAAAATATTGTAGTACAAAAATATCGAAGTTAAAAATATCGTTTTTTTAAATGTATTAATAATAATGTAAAAATAATTTTAAAATACATATAATTTAACAAATTATAAATATAAACATTAAAACATATTTAAAAAATAATAACTAATACATATACATTTAAAATAAATTTAAAACTCTACATATAAATAATATATATACTTACTCCACATATTGCAACAGTAGGGAAAGCATTGGATAGTGTAGGTGTAAAAATTACTATTCCCACTCCAGAGGGTGCAACAGTAGGGAAAGCGTTCCTTAGCGAAGGGGTAAAAATTACTATTCCCACTCCAGAGGGTGTAACAGTGGGGAAAGGGTTGGATAGAGTAGGGGTAAAAATTACTATTCCCAGTCCAGAGAGTGCAACAGTAGGGAAAGTGTTGGATAGCATAGGGGTAAAAATTACTATTCCCACTCCATAGGGTGCAACAGTGGAGAAAGCGTTGGATAGCGTAAGGGTAAAACTTACTATTCCCACTCCAAAGGGTGCAACAGTAGGGAAAGCGTTGGATAGCGTAGAAGTAAAAATGACTATTCCCACTCCAGAGGGTGCAACAGTAGGGAAAGCGTTGGATAGCATAGGGGTAAAAATTACTATTCCCACTCCAGAGGGTCCAACATTAGGGAAAGCGTTGGATAGCGTAGGGGTAAAAATTACTATTTCCACTCCAGAGAGTGCAATAGTAGGGAAAGCGTTGGATAGCGTAGGGGTAAAAATTGCTATTCCCACTCCAGAGGGTGCAACAGTAGGGAAAGCGTTGGATAGCGTAGGGGTAAAAATTACTATTCCCACTCCAGAGGGTGCAACAGTAGGGAAAGCGTTGAATAGCGTAGGGGTAAAAATTACTATTCCCTCTCCAAAGGGTGCAACAGTGGGGAAAGCGTTGGATAGAATAGGGGTGAAAATTACTATTCCAACTCCAGAGGATGCAACAGTAGGGAAAGCGTTGGATAGCATGGGGGTAAAAATTACTTCCCACACTACTCCCCCTTTAACACACAACACACTACACATACAAAAAAACACAATTAATATAAATATCTATTAATTAATTAACAACAATTAATATTAATACATTGATGTAATTATTAATTAACTCATTAACACATATTAATTACCAATTAATAATTAATTACCAATTAATAATATTAACAAGAATAAACAATATTTATTAATAAATTATTTATAATTGATATTATGAAATAATTAAAAAAACGAATAACCAATTAATTAATTAACAATTAATTAACAATAAATACCAAAAAATAAATACAATCTCTTTAATTAATTTAAATTAATAATGTCAAACCCTATTCCCCAATAGACACACAACCCACTGCACATAAATAAATCACATAAAAAATGTAATTTTGATTTATTCACTTAATTATAATTAATTACCAATTAATTTTTAATTAACAATACCAAAAAATAATAGATATTACTACATTAAAAACATTTTTTTAAATGTATTAATAATAATAGAAAAATAATTTTAAAATACATATAATTTAACAAATTATAAATATGAACATTAAAACATTTAAAAAATAATAACTAATACATATACATTTAAAATAAATTTAAAACTCTACATATAAATTAATATATATACTTACTCCACATATTGCAACAGTAGGGAAAGCGTTGGATAGTGTAGAGGTAAAAATTACTATTCCCACTCCAGAGGGTGCAACAGTAGGGAAAGCGTTCCTTAGCGTAGGGGTACAAATTATTATTCCCACTCCAGAGGGTGTAACAGTAGGGAAAGGGTTGGATAGCGTAGGGGTAAAAATTACTATTCCCAGTCCAGAGAGTGCAACAGTAGGGAAAGCGTTGGATAGCGTAGGGGTAAAAATTACTATTTCCACTCCAGAGAGTGCAACAGTAGGGAAAGCGTTGGATAGCGTAGGGGTAAAAATGACTATTCCCACTCCAGAGGGTGCAACAGTAGGGAAAGCGTTGGATAGCGTAGGGGTAAAAATTACTATTCCCACTCCAGAGGGTGCACAGTAGGGAAAGCGTTGGATAGAGTAGGGGTAAAAATTACTATTCCCACTCCAAAAGGTGCAACAGTGGGGAAAGCGTTGGATAGCGTAGGGGTGAAAATTACTATTCCCACTCCAGAGGATGCAACAGTAGGGAAAGCGTTGGATAGCATGGGGGTAAAAATTACTTCCCACACTACTCCCCCTTTAACACACAACACACTACACATACAAAAAAACAAAATTAATATAAATATCAATTAATTAATTAACAACAATTAATATTATTACATTGATGTAATTATTAATTAACTCATTAACACATATTAATTACCAATTAATAATTAATTACCAATTAATAATATTTACAAGAATAAACAATATTTATTAATAAATTATTTATAATTGATAATATGAAATCATTAAAAAAACGAATAACCAATTAATTAATTAACAATAAATACCAAAAAATAAATACAATCTCTTTAATTAATTTAATTTAATAATGTCAAACCCTATTCCCCAATAGACACACAACCCACTGCACATAAATAAATCACATAAAAAATGTAATTGTGATTTATTCACTTAATTATAATTAATTACCAATTAATTTTTAATTAACAATACCAAAAACTAATAGATATTACTACATTAACTCTAATTAATTTAATTAACTAATTAATAATAAATAATTACCAATTAATTAATAATGAATAAATATTTATTAATCAACAATATTAAAAAATAATAATAATTAATTATTTATAATTAAATTACTTCCCACCCTATTCCCCTACAAACCCACAACCCGCTCTGATACTAAAACGCAAAATGTAAACAAAATTACTCATTTCTAAACATACATTAAAAACATATTTAACAAACATATAAACAACATAATAAAATACATAACACTAAACACAATTTCGATATTAATAACATACATACCATTCAAAAACTGGGGTTGAACCCTACTTTTAGCTGTCTCAATGATGCAGATATTCATGATGTCTTCAGTATTTGCGAGGATTGCGCCTTTTTGTAAGAGGTGTAAAACACATATATGCACACATTTTACAGTATTTTAGACACTAGGGGTTTATTACTACACAGTCTAAAGTCATATTTTTGTAGGAAGTTTCTATTAAAACAAACTTTTAAACCGATTTTCCATTTTTGCGATGATGCCGGACGCCTCAATGATATTGGTAGCAGTGATCACCGTGAATACGTCACAACATGACAAAACATAGGAAGACATTAAATAGCCACCACTGCATACAAAACTGATAACTGTAAAATGTAATATAACCAACACACTAAAAATGTTACTATCTAAAAGACTCTATAATAGCATGTATTCTTTCCTAAAAATCTCTATAACACAGTGTATAACTTTTTTTAGGGGACCTGTGACTGCATACATCACTGTATCAGTAAGTCTCTTGTTAACTTTATAAGTATTTTAGTGGATCTGTGAGATGGTGCATCAGTCTGTCAATGTCTGATAACAAACTGCGTGAGTGTCTCAGTGCATCTCTGACTGGGTGCATCTGTGTCTCTATGGATCTGTGATTGGTTGCATGAGTCCCTCAGTTGATCTGTGAGTAGGTGATTGAGTAAGTTTGTGTGTTTGAAACTAAGTATATGACTGTCTAACCAGATCTGTGAGTCGATACATGAATATCTAAGTGGGTCTCTGAGTGGGTGGGTGAGTGGGTGTGTGACTGTCTGAGTGGGTGTGAGTGAGTGCATCATTTTCTCACTGGGTCAATCAATGTCTGGGAGTGTGAGTGTCTGTGTTTGAGTAGTTCTGTGAACAGATTTGTCAAACAGCTCCAAAGTTATGAGCAAGTCAAAGAATGCTTTTTCTATGGAAACTAGGTCCTAACTATAACTCCCTGCTGGTAATATATAGATATATATATATCCAAACACAAATTGGGTGCTCCACTGCACTCCCAATTATCCACGAGTCTCATCTGCTTGATGCTTAGATAGCGGTTTTATTCAGGATAATCAGAACACAAAAAAGTCTTCCCAATGCATTTTGGAGATCGGCATCTTCTTGATCACGGGTCAGGGAGTACACACGTTTCCATTCAGTTAATATTCACCTATGTGAAAAAAGGATTATAATAGAAAGAGGACTATGAGATACGAGAATCATACCAGACTCTTTGTAAACGTTAGTGCCATTGTTGTAAAAGAATGTTTGCATGGTTTTGTATTTCAACATTCAAAAAATTATTCTTATCTGAATATTCATTTGCGTGTTTCTACATACTGTTATAATTTGCCTATATCAGTGGATTTTCATGCGTATTTCGTCAAAGTGGGCACACCCATTTATTTCAAATTATCTTACATTTATACCTCAATTATCTTATTATAGAATCATATTCATTATTCTCTCTTTCTAAAAATACCAAAATTACCCGTATTGTTTATACATCTACCTCCTGGTAATTGTTTGAGCAAAACTGTGACACAGCACCAAGATATTATTTAATTTAAAAAAGCAGAAGCGCAATCCTCCTGAGGAACACAAAAAAACATGTTCAAGGTGAAGAGGAGGAAAAACTAGATGTACAAAATCAACAAAAGACAACAACGGCACAATGAGTGTTAAAACAAGTGGCCAAACAGCAACGAAATATTGAGACAAGAAAGATATGTGGTAAATCTTTCAAACATTCCTCTTACTGAGACTCAAACTCAAGTATTGGCATTGAGATTATCTTTTTGTTCAACAAACAACTTTAATTACACACAGAGCAGAATTGATTTATTTAATTTTACTAGAAAATTGAAAATAAAACATACGTTTGAAATTAAACAACAAAGGAAACCAAATTCAGAAATAAATATGAAACCTAAGAATTTGGGAATTGATGATGCAGATTTCTTACAAACTATGTGTGATCGGAATGAGGGAGAGGGTTCTATTAGTGATCCTATTTTTGAATTGGCTAATTTTTATTTGGATTATGATCTGAATTGTCTCAACACTTTTAATATAAACCATTTTTTTTTACCTCCAATCTATTCTGTGATGCTCTAGATGTGTTGTAGAAATGTGGTATCAAAAATGTATAGAAAATGACATTTGCCGCTAATAATAGCAGATAAAATCTACAACCACGTCATTTTGAAGCAATGCAGGAACTGAGCAAAAGAAAATAAGTTGTAGTCAACCCTCCGATAAAGGGGGTAATATAATGGTAATCCCTACTGAGATATAAATGGGCAAAGGCTGTAGACAGCTAAATGATGGGTTTAGCTATAGAAAATCAGACAAAGAATCAGCCCTACAATCGAACTGATGGCACTTCCTGATGTAAATTGGGAGGCAGGAGCTGACACTTTCACCTGAATAGGGCTGTGCCTGTCCCCACACACAGCACAGCATAGTCCCCTGAAGTGAGTCTGGAGCCAGGGCAAGAAAGGCAGGGACCCTATGATCTTCAAAAACCTCTTTGATATCTCCCCTACTTCAGAGCTACATTGGGGTGTAAATACTGGTCTCCTCAAACCAGCAAATCAGATCTTTGCTGGAACCAAGGACATTCTGTCTCGAAAAAGAGCTTCTGTGCTGTACGAGAGACTGCTACTTTGCTACCTGCATTGCTGTTTTGGCCTGCTTCCTGCTGCTTCATGCCTGGGAGTGACAGGGACTGGGTCTGCTCTCTATATGCGTGAACACAAGTTTCGCCAAGGGCATGATGGCTTCCCTTTTGTTCTCTGAATGCTCTGGGTCACAAAAGACTTCTTGCAACTCCGCTGGTGCTGCTACACTCTTTGAAATACAACCAAAGGAGAGAAGGAAAGTGAACTGCTGCACTTTCCTCCAGAAAGGTATTTCAATCACAGTAATGGGTACAGTGGTGTTAATGCCAAATAAAGAAGAATGCAAATAATGTACTATTTCCTAGTATTCTTGGAACAGTTTAGGATTCAAATATTTGGATCTCACACAACTTATTCCACATGTCTGTGCAAAGTCGTTCTTTATTGAAGAGCAAACCTCACACACAAAATAGTGTCATGCTTCATCATCAGCATCTTCCCCAGGTCAGACTCAACCTCTTCAAAGACTGTAATGGAAGGAGGGAGTTCTTAGATAAAAACTACTGGTCAAAAAGAGGGGGTCCAGATTTACTTAAAAATATCTCAGTGTTCCAAGGGTATTACCTTTATGCTGGTTGCCTAAACAGTCTGGGCATTCTTCGGGGCTAATGAAACCCTTAACCTAGTTGCTGTGGCTCTACTAGTCACTGACACACAATGCTAATAAAGGTGTGAGCTACCTTTCAATTCAGGTGTGTCCTACCTGCATCTGGACAAGGATTTTCTTCACTCCTACTTAAGGGGAATTAACAAGCACATGCATATTTGAATATAACATATGGGGGGAAACACATATTTTAAACTTAACATGTTAAGAAATAGGAGAGACTTTACTATATCAGTTTAGTATGATAAAAAAGTGGTTTGCAATTGCAGTTTCAAGGCACACCACTGTAAACAGAAAGACATGGGAAACTGTGAAAGGGCTAAATTGCCCTCAAAGCCTTCAAATGAGCTATAACTTTAGCAGTGTAGCAAACACTAAGTATCCTTAAAATGGCAAAACCTACTCCTTACCGACCTTAGGGGATACCAGCATCCTGGTCACGGAGGGGTTGATGTCCTTTGTAGTCACACACAAGTTCAAGGGGGACAAAACATTAGTCCTATCATGAGAAATGGACAGTCGCAGAGCAGCTGTAAATTTTACAATGCTGCTCCGCCATTTCCATAGCGGAGGGATGCGTTGTATTTACAAGAATAAGGCACACCCCTGTGTTTTCCCTTGTGCTGGTGATAAGGTTAGCTGCCTAGCTCCAATACAGATACCCTTGCACCATAGTGCTAGGGTGCCTGCATTGCAGGGGTGATTGTTTATGTGCAGTAAGGTGTCCCTTACTGCACATAAAGAATCAATAATGGTGATTTTTTCCTTCTATCTGTGCTGCATTCTGCAGTATACATAGAGGTAGCAAATCACCATTATATAATGATTGTTTTTGTGCATGAAGGGACACCATCATGCACAAATGCAATCATTAATTGTGTTTTGCCCTTTCTATGTGTGCTGCAGAATGCAGCATACATATAAAAAGCAAAATTGAGGAGAAATTAAAGTATGTCTCCTTTTTGCACCAATCTAATGCCTGCTTTTGCATTAAGTTTTTGTCGCTGCCTCTGATTTAAATATCCTTGTAAATATAGAGTTGTGTTAAAAAGCAATGGGTGTTGCGGTGGAACGCCCACAGCAACACCCATTGCACACCCCTTTTACACTGATGCCTGTGTGAAAGAGTGCCATATTTACAAAGCGATGTTAAGCCACAAAAATTGGCTTAACACCACTTTATAACTACGGAGCAGGACATTGTGCCACCGGAATGTCGGTAAAAGTGACATTCCAGTGGCACAATCCTTGCCCCTTAATCCCTCAAGAAATTAGGTACATATATGGTCACAAAAAAAAAGAGACTGGATAGCAGCCCACGATCAATAGCGCAAGCTCAAGGGTTCAGTGTAAAGAAACAATGCTTATCAGCCCATTAACATGTTAGTGAACTTTGATTCCGTAAGTGTTGCCTGAATGCTCTTGCTTTTACTTCTAAGTAACAGTCTTATTTACACTACTGCTTCTAAAATTTCATGGTGTAGATACCTGCTCATGCACCGTGTTCCTGGACTCCTTTATCCTGCATCCTCAGGGTACAACTGAGGAAGACCCCTCGAATCATGGTGCCCATTTCTTGCACTAGAGTTAGGTCTGGTTCAATTTGAATTATATGTGAAGTGCCACAAGGAAGGCACTGAAACACGTGCAGGGCTAATTGCTACGGTGTGGCACTGTGTTCTGCTGTCTCTGAAGCTCGTTTACACACTCACCTCACAGGCATTTCAGTTGAAGCAGCACACTCCAGGCATGTTATTTCATACAACTAGTGATGTTAACCTGTTTGGGCTACATATTTGCTATTTGATTGCCGCTTTCAAACATCAGACCCCACAAGATGCCATGAGGAATATTCATATAATTGCCTCTTGCCCCATGGTGAGAGTCACCAAATAGCCATAGTACAACCGTCACACGCGTCCCACAATACATGGGCCTCTGAGGAGACATACAAAGGCCCAACCGCCCGACTTCATCAAAAGGTACACCGCTCTGCCACTTACTTCATTAAAAGGTACACCATCCCATGTTCCCTATTTAAGCACTGCTCCAGACCACTGGTGCAAGTTGCTGGAGTGATGGAACTCTTTTTAACTGTGCTGGTACACCAGTAATGCACTGCCTGTGAGGGGCAGTTCATGGAAAAGGATGGCCACAGAATCACTATGTACTTATGGGGGATGTAGTCCTCCCATAGAACTGACTGTGTGGGTGAGATAGAGCAGGGCAGTGCAAACAAAGTCAAATTAACTCGCAAGGGGTAATGAAAAACCCAGATTGGGATTTTTAAAGAAACATTATAATGAAAAGAGGAACTATTCCTCTTTTCCCATGATCTTTTTTTTAAAGTGATAAATGTATTGGCTTAATAGCCACACAATCAAATGCCACCTGGGATAGTAAGTGATGCAGAGGAAAATATTTCCCTTCCATAAGATGTAAAAAAAGGGCTATGTGCCATGAAGTAAAGAAGCATTTGTCTATAGAACGGCTACATTCATTGTGTGTGAAGCTATCCAGGGACCTATTGTGGAAGCATATGCTCAGGCTGGTAAGCATTCTGAAAGAGGAAAGACACGACACTGGGATTTCCTGTATAGAAATACTTGTGTATCCCACAGATGAGATCTCTTTGCGGAGATTTAATGATTTAAGTTATTGATTTAAGCTACCCCAGGATATCTAATTATTTAACCCATTCAAATCTGTTACAGTCTATACACTCATCTTTGCTCAAGAATCAGTAGTGGTATCATCATGTCTGTCCGAGTTTGTTTGAGTTTTTCTAAAACATACCATTCCATCTTAATTCTCATTTTGTCTATATAGTGTTGTGTTAGTTTGGTTGCTTCTCTTTTGCAACGGATGTTGGTCCAGTGTTCTGTTATACTAGTGCACACTTTCCTTGTTGTCAGTCCTATATACAGGAGACTGCACGGACATCTAATCACATTCATGGTGTTGCAGTTGGTCAGGTGTTTCAGTTTCCAAGATTTCCTCAAACCCACATCCAGTTCTTTTACCCTATTGTCCGGAGGACATGTGCTGCAATAGCCACACAGTGAATGACCAACAGGGGTGAAAGGTTCCAAAGTGTAGCTTGGTTATTCTGGTATGTGACCCTTTTTGGGCAAGTGCGCATCAAAAGGTTTTTGACATTGGTTGTACTCTTGACTGAGTACTAGGATGTTTAAAAGTTGTGTCTGCCTGCTTTCAACATACTCCAGTTTTTGCTGATTACTTTCTGGAAAGCATTCGACATGGGGTTGTAGGTGGAGATGCCAATCAACCTCTCATTCCCCTGCTTCTTTACCTTATGCCAGTTGTTGTTCAGTGCTCTTTTATCAGCTTCTTTTACAATTCCTTTGGGGTAGTTCTGTTCAGAGAGTTTTCACACAATTGTTTGGCATGAAACTTTTAGTCTTGTGCTTCTGAGCAGTTACGTCAAAGTCAAGTGAGGATTGAGAGCATTCAGCCAGTTGCTAAAGTCCAGGACGTCCTCAATAGTACCTCTCCAGACCAGTAGTATGTCATCTATCTAATATTTCCAAATCTTTATCTTGTTCTGGTAAGGCTTGAGATCACTATGAATGCATTCTGACTCAAATGAGTGTACATAGAGGCAGGCTAGGCTGAGGGCAAAGGTGCTCCCCGACTTTGTGAATTGGAACTGATGCATCAAGTCTTCAATAACAATGATTGCCCCATGCAAAAGTACTTTTTCAATAGGCCCTGCATGGGTCCTGTAGCCAGTCTGCTCTCCATTGCGATCGGCTTAAACTTTGAATTCACCCCGGTCTAGTGCGACCTCAAGTAACCTTTTAGCTCTTGAGAATTCTAACCACTGCTTTGGGATTTAATCTATAAAAATTCATATATTGTGCTCTACTTTTTGCATTTTTTTTGTTTTGGTCTTGTATTACTCAGATAAATATTATCTCTTCTTCTGAACTGATGTGGAGTCTTTTTGTAGTGTTTTCAATGTGCTACTGTAATTAAAGTGTACACAAATACTTTACACATTGCCTCTTAAGTTAAGACAGACCGCTCTGTGCCAAGCTACCAGACGATAAGCACAGGTTAATTTAGGTTGTGTATCTGACTTACCTTGACTAGGATTGTGCCTCTTGCTTGGACTGAAATTACATTTCTAACGTTGGTGATAAACAGTGAGGACAGGAATTGTGTTTGTGCAGTACCTTACAGTAATTTGGTGCACACCACTATCCGCATATCGACCAATTTGAATCAATTGTCTCTTTTTTCCAACTCTCTTCAATAGTCATTTCGAGTTTTTGAATTCTCCATGATTAGTATGAGGCCTACGAAATTCCAATCCAATTGCACAAAGTCCCTGAGGCAGGTTTGGAGGGCTAGTCTTTGGAGACATATCCCTAGTATGAGGATGGACACTCTGCTGGCCGTACAAGTGAGTAGCAGGATGAGGTATCCCTCCATGAAGAATGACTTAATCAGGAAGTTTAGTATGAACTCAGAGAAATATAGACAGAAACTCATGGGTAGCTAGAAGATTTCCCAACAGACCTGGGTGAATTGTGTGGATTATTTTTGCAAGGCACTGGATGTTTGTGTGAAGGGCAGTGAGGTAAAATATTATCAGCGGCTGCATAATTTGTTTGCAAAAGAGCATATGTTCAGTCTTTGCTGCCCAGATCTATGCCAACACTTTGTTGATAGTAAGCTTACTGATCGCATGGAGCATGCTAAGGAGGCCGACCACTGGGGCAGCACCAGGGTCCACAGTAACGAATCTTGGGGGAATATCCACAAGATTGGGCAGGGTCCTCACCAGAAGAATGAAGGTGGGACAAAAAGAGCAAGTTTTCTAAAGGGCCCCATACTAGCTTTGGCGGTCAGGGTTCCTAGCCCCCTACTGAAAAAGAAGTGGTTCCCTGCCAGTAAGCATCCAGGGAAGGCTGTAGTGAAGTGATACTAGTGCCAACAGGAAAGGCATTACAAAGAGGATGACACGTGTCCCAAGTGAACACAGCCCTCCTCCAGTGGGCAGTCACTGGGGTTGGCTAGCGTAGCGCTTGGAGAGAACTCACATGCCCAACAATACTAGGAAATATAGTCAGTGGGAATCCATAAAAGTACAGGGGGTGGAGGCTCTGAGAGACACAGGAGCCAACATAACAACCGCTAGGTGTCATCTGGTGTATTCTGAGCAGGTAGTCCCTAACATGTTCCACCAACTTGTTGCTGCTGACAACCGAGAGAGCCACTAGCCTGTGGCTCTTGTTCCCTTTGAGTG
Organism: Lissotriton vulgaris; assembly: GCF_964263255.1. NCBI lineage: Eukaryota > Metazoa > Chordata > Amphibia > Caudata > Salamandridae > Lissotriton > Lissotriton vulgaris. Next base: position 1,714,099,304 of record NC_141689.1, on the reverse strand, counting down.
GAGGGGGTGTCTCAGGGCTGTTGAACATTGCTGTGAGTCCTCCATGACTGTGGATTGTCTGCTGGGCAAAAACCTAGAGTACACCATGTTATGTTATGTTAAATTATTTTTATAAGGTGCACAGGTACCCAAAAAGAGTCTCCCAGCACCAGCCTGAAGAGTGAAAGAGAGAGTGATAGTGTTATTGGTTGAACAGCCATGTCTTTACACCTTTGTGAAAGCTTGCAAAGCTTGTTTCATGGTGAAGGGGTGTGGGAAGAGTGTTCCACAAGGTAGAATCAAGAAAGGCCGCCCATCCTTGAAAGTCTAACCCTGGGGACCAGACATTTTTCTTGGGTTGAGGAACACAGCAGGCATGACGTATGGTAAGGTTGTGCTAAGGCTTGCAGATAATGGGGAGCAGTGCTGAACTTTATTCTAAATAGAAAGCTCAAGGCTTTGAACTTAAGACGGCTTTCCACTTTCAGCCATTGAAGATTGCGTAGATAGCTAGAGATGGAAGTAGCTTCGGGAATTCGACATAGTAGTCTGGCTGCAACATTCTGCACCATGTGTAGCCTCCGTAATATATCCTTGTTAGCCCCTAAATAGAGGATGTTACCGTGGTCTATTATTGAGGACACAAGCGCCTGGACCACGGTTCTTTGGGTGGAGCAAGGAAGTATCCAGACAATTTTTTTCAGCCAATTTAATACAGTGACGCAGGTGAACCTTTACTGCTTGCTGTCTCACAGGTGATCATCAATAATAAAGCTCAGATTATGGACTTGTTGGTTGGGCAGTGGTGGGGCTCCCATTTCGGTAAGCCAATGCCGGAGACCCCATAGATTTTTCCCAAGATGAGGACCTCAAACCATTAAGTTTGAGCATGTTAAGTTGCATCCATGCTGCAATTTATCTTAGGCCGTCCTGAGGGAATTGATGGACCAGACACCTTCTCAGTAGAAAGCGAGAAAATAATCTGTCCTCCACGTATGAGAAAAGGGACAATCCGGCCTCCTCTGCAATGGTCACCAGTGGTTTGACATAGATGTTAAAAAGCAGTGGGCTGAGAATAGAACTCTGATGCACCCTGTAGAGGGGAAAGTGAGATTTGGAGTTGGCCGCTTAAGAAAATATTTGAAATGTCCGATTGGTAAGAAAAGATGTCAGCCAATGCAGTGCTGAGCCAGAAATACAGAGGGATTGGAGAGATTTTATGAGCACGGCGTGAGACACCGTGTCAAAAGCGGCACTTAAGTTGAGTAATATGAGGGCTGTTGCGTCCCCCATAGCCAAGTGATGTCTCAGCATTACCGTGACACCCAATAGGGTTGTCTCTGCTGAGAAACCAGTTCTAAATCCAGACTGGGAGCTATGTAGGAAATTGTGTGTATGTATGTATAGATATATTTATATAGCGCAATAACTGTCACCGAACGGGTATCCTGGCGCTTAGACTTGGATGATACATACACAGTTTAGCAGCTGCCCAGCTTACATTGTTCTCGGGAAAAGATGTGTTTTCAAAGCTTTCTTGAAGGAAGTAAGATCTCCCATGCTTCTCAAGCACAGCGGTAAGGAATTCCACAGTCTCGCTGCGGTGAACCTAAAAGACCGCCCTCCCATCCGGGTCCTCAAAATCCTGGGAACCACCACCAAAAAAGCTGAGGCAGAGTGGAGAGATCTGGACGGTACACACCAGGAGAACAAGTCCTGCAAAGGAGATGGACCCTGTCCATGAAGGGCCCGAAATACCATACAAAGGGCTTTGAAATCAATCCGCTGAAGGATTGGCAACCAGTGAAGATCTCTGCGTGCCGCGGTAGATGAATCAGATCGTCTGTGCGAAAGGGCCAATTTGGCGGCAGAGTTCTGTACACGCTGCAGTTTTCCCACCAGGGTCGAGGGCGCCCCCAGAAGTAGTGCGTTACAGTAGTCGAGCCTACTTAAGATGATGCTCCGCACTACCTCTTGCCGGGTCTGCGCGGGAAGCATGGGTAAGATCTTCCGCAGCATCAGCAAAAGTGCCATACAAGTGGCCACCGTTTTGTTCACGGGCACGTCTAGCTGCAGGCTCGAGCCAAACATCACCCCCAGGTTACTAACGGATTCAGCCGGCAGACTAGTACCCTGAAAAGAAGGATGCCAGAAATTCGATGGAAGAGGCCTAGGGGTGCGATCCATTGAGCAGTGTAGCACCTCGGTTTGGAGCTGTTAAATTGCAAGGAGTTGTGGCTCAGCCATTCTGCAGTGGTGGACATACAGCGGTGAAAGATCTCTTGAGACACAGCCTCCTTACCCTCAAACGAGAAGATAAGTTGGGTGTGGTCAGCGTAATTGGTGACTGCTATACCGAAGGATTTTATCAGTTTGATCAGGGGGCAGAGGTAGAGATTGAATAGGATCAGGCTGATGGCCGAACCTTGAGCCACACCCTGCCCAACCCTTCTGATGTTAGATTTGAAGGGTGGCAGGGCCACCATCTGGTGCCTATTACCAAGGTATGACACCAGCCAGTCAAGGGCCAAACCAGACACCCCTACTTCCTCCAGTCTCCCGATCAAGATCTTATGGCTGACCATGTCGAACGCGGCCGACATGTCGAGCAGTACTAAGAAGGCTGCTCGACCTTGGTCGGCACGCGTCCGAAGATCATCTAAGACAGTCACCAATGCAGACTCCGTCCTGTGGGCTGGTCTAAAGCCGAATTGGGCCACGTCCAAGCAAGCATTGGTCTCTAAGAAGCTGGAAAGATGTTTTGTGACCAATTTTTCCTGAATTTTAATTGGAAAAGGAAGCAAAGATATAGGCCTGTAACTTGCTGGACAGGTGGGATCCAGAGTATCCTTCTTCAGCAGTTGGGAGACCACCGCCAGCTTCCAACAATCCGGGACCCGCACAGACCTGAGGGACTGACAACAGATGGAAAAGAGAGGGGGAAAAAGCTTTTAATGGAATAGTTTCCAAAATTTATGTGGAAGAGGATCAAGCAGCGAGCCCGAAGAAACACCGCTTGCCAGCGCACAGAATTCTTCAAAGGACGGCGGGGGAAAGCTGTTCAGCTGAGCTGGCCTAGTCTCCGTAATGGAAGTTAAAATAAGATTAGGCAAAGTCTGAGGGTCAGGGCCTGGCAGTATAGCAAGATTGTTCGGAATAGTGGCAATCTTGTCCTCAAAGGCCTGTGCCAAAGAGTCACATAAAGATTGAGAGGCAGGAATATCATTTACCGTACAGGCGGGGCGCGCCAAATCTTTAACGATCCTAAATAGGGCCTGCGACTTATTCACGGCTGACAGTAATGATTCCTCTAAGAAACTAGCCTTGGCACATTTAATCTGGGCCTCATAGGTCGCCAGTGCCTGTTTAAAAAGAACTCTATCTGATTCAAGGTTCTGCTTTCTCCAGGCATGCTCAGCCCGTTTGCACTGGAGTTTTAGCTGAAAAAGGTTCTCCTGAGAACCACTGCATTGCATGTTTTGTCCTGATTCTAGTTTTTCGCAGCGGAGCCAATGAGTCCAGTGAGGCTAAAATTCGCTGGCTAAGGGTCTCATAGCTCACGTCCACATTATCTCCCAAGGTGAAGCCATCTAAAAGCAGAGTGGGCAGGGTAGATTCTTTAAGGAGCTTAGACCATTGTCTACCCACCTTGGTGGTTGTAGGATTCAACAAACTGTGTGAGTTGACAATTAATGTGCTTTCCCAAAAATTTTGAATATATTGGAAGAATGGAGTTAGGCCTAAAGTGGACGGTTGGGCAGGGTTAGAGTTGGCTTTCTTCAAAGCAGAAGGATCATGGCATGCTTCCATTCAGGTGGAACAATTGCTTTCTGTGTGGAGGTATTAAGAAGGTCCATGATTAATTTGAGAGAAGATGTATCAAGTTGTTACATCACCATAGAAGGTAGAAGGTCCCGAGGGGAACCTGATTTGATACTGCCACGGATTTTCCTTAATAAATTAATATCTAATAGTCACCAGGATTGCGGTTTGTTGGTGGGTTCTGTCATATCAATGAACCTAGAACTGAATTTTTGCTGCATTGGCATGACTGTCTGAGAACTACTTAACATGGTATGAATATGCTTTACTTTGTTCACAAAGAAGTTAGTGAGGCCATCGCACTGTGATCTATCTAGTGCTGGAGGCTTAGGTTAAGTGTCAGAGCCGGATAGTTTTTTAACCATTGTGAACAGGGTTCGCAAGCAGGTCTGTGCATTGGATATGGTGGATGCAACATAACTTGCTCAAGCAGATTTGCAAAGGGCTTGGTATACTTTTAAGGCCTTTTTATATTTTTGTTTGGAGTCAGGTGCGTAATTTCCTCTCCAATGTCTTTCTAGAGTTTTACATTTAGTTTTTTCTTTTTTTATTTGTTCCATAAACCAAGGGGCAGGGGCGCAATGATTATATTTCTTTTTAGTTGAAATAGGAAGACAATTGTCAATTGCTTTAAAAATCCAGTTATGGATTGTATCTGAGGAGGAGGTTGAAACTTGGGGAATAGAGGGGGCACTATCGGAAAGGAACTTATTGAAAGATTTCATATCCAATTTGCTCCAGTTCCTAGATTGATGCTGTAACCAGGATTAGCTATGGTCAGATAAGCTGGAACAGTACAAGAGAATTTGACTGCATCGTGATCTGACCAGCCTAGAGGGAGAGATGGTAGACATTGGATATCAGACAGGTTGGTAAATATAGGATCCAATAGATGGCCTGCCATATGTGTAGGACCCGTATTAAAGGTCGGCAATCAGTGTGCTACTGATGGAGCATGTAGGGTTATCCAAGTGAACGTTAAGGTCACCCAGGATGGTAAAGTTTGCCGCCTTAAGAAGATGAGGGGAGATAAACTCTGGAAATAAGGCAGCCCAGGGGGCTGACCGGCCAGGGGGGTGGTAGAAAAGAATACCAGATAAGGAAAAGTGAGAGGTCAATACAAGTTTGAATAGGCTTGCCTCACATCCCTTAAGAGGAAATACCTCTAGTTTACATGAATACGATTTTTTTTTAATAATGGCAATAACACCCCCAATCTTGCGTACTCTAACTATCCTAACTATAGCATAGTTAGAGGGTAAAGCAGAGGCCACATCCGAGCCCGAGCTTGTATGCAGCCATGTTTTGGTTAGGAAAATGGCATTAGGCTGTTCACTACTTAGCAGGTCAAAGATGTCTGTTTTATGTTTGGGGAGGGAACAACAATTAATGTTTCAAAAGGAAAAAGTCGTACTAGTGGACTCACAAGATGGTGAGGAACATTTATCCAGTGGGGGAAAAATATTGGCAGTAAGTGAGTTGCTCAGCTCTCTTGGAGGTGATTTGTTTAATTTAAAACTGCAGCAAGGGCATTTTGTAGCCTCATCTATTGGATTGAGGCGCATGCACTCAGGCTGAGGCATACAGCAAGAATTCAGCAGCTTTGCAAAGGAATATCTTATAGGGAAAAGGTGTTTTAATGATTTTTGTGGCCCCTGGTCCCGGTCGGACATGGACGGGCGGAGACGGGCTTGCCTTTGGCACACCGCCGGCGTGCCCACTGCATGTATCTGCTCCGCGTTCTGCAGGGCATCGGTTTTATCGTGGGAGGTAGGGGCCGCTAAAACGCCAACCTCCTCGCAACCGGAAGTAGTCTAAATCCCTCCACGTCAATTGGGATGAACCAGCGGTGGACACGGAACCGGCTATGTGTAAAGTAAGTGCCATTTAAAAACTAGTGAAAAGCAAATTGAAGAACACCCAAATAAAAGCAAAAATACATAAGTTTGGCGCAAAAGTAATAAGGCAGGTCCTGACCAAATTCAGGCTATCAGGAGCAGTGAATTTACCTTCCTTGCGTGCGTCCGCTGTGCGTTCTGCAGGCCATCCAGTTTTATCGTGGGAGGTAGGGGCTGCTAGAACACCAAACTCATCGCGACCGGAAGAAGTCTAAATCCCTCCATGTCAATCAGGATAAATCCATGGTGGACCAGGGACTGTCTATGTGTAAAGGACGTGCAATTTAAAAACTAGTTAAAAGCAAATTGAAGAACACCCATCTGGAAGGAGATGGAGCTCAGGTCACACTTGGAGATGATGGGGTTTTCTGAGTGAGGGTGGTCAGAAGGACCTGGAGGCTGAAAAAATGGCCCACGTACCTGCCAACAAAGAAGAAGGGCATGGGAAACTCTCTCCTGAACGTCCCATGGTCCAGGAGGAGGTGAAACCTGAGGGGGACACCCTTGTACCTACTGGGTAAGAAGTGAATGAACTGGGAACCCTGTCTGAGATGCCCAACTGGGAGCAGGAAAGGGCTCCCTCCACGGAAGAGTTCTGCAAAGAGCACAAGGAGTGCTCTACTCTTGTGGGTCTTTGGCAGCAGACTGAGGCCCAGACAGCTGTTGACACCTCTGGGCAGAACCTGATCTACTGGGAACATATTCTCCTGTATAGTAAACCTAAGTTTGCTGAGCCTGATGCTACATATGTGTTGGTTGTACCCCAATGCTTTAAGACCTTTCTACTGGGCCTGGTCATGATGTGCCACTGGCAGGACATTTAGGGCACAATAAACCTTTTACAGGTTTTTCACCCACTTTAATTGCCCGCAATGATTTGCTCTGTAAGTCCTGTCCTACCTGCCATGTGAGTGGCAGGTCAGGGGGGAGATGCAAGACCCCCTGCAGGATTTCCCTGTTGTTAGCACCACTTTTGGGTGGGTTGGCATTGACATTGTGTGGCCTCTGGATCCCAAAACAGCCATGTTTATTTATTAATTTATTTTGAAAGTTTTATATAGCGCGAACAAGATCTTTGCAGATATCAGAGCGCTTTACAAAGCAGGGAATACCACCACGGGAGTGAAATTCAGGTCATTGAGAAGTAAAGTAAAACAGGTACATCAATAATGCAAGTATTACAGATAGATGTGTGCATAGATAGCCAGGTAAGTCAATAATACAGGTAAAACACATAGTCGTAGGGAATGTGCAGAATAATACAGGTTGGTGCAGAGTCTTTACGGATAACGTTAATAGGTCAAGTGTATTTGGCCATGAGAATAGCTTTTACTTCTTTCTTAAAAAGTGCGATGGAGGAGATGAGTCTGGTTTCGGGAGGGAGTGAGTTCCAGATCCTGGGTGCCATTCCTGAGAAAGAGCATTTGCAGCTTACAAAAGAACAGAGTATATGAGGTAGCAGACAGTGCATAATAGGGATAAAAGTGAGATGGGTGCAGCTTACAAATTATACAATATGCAAATAAGAATGTACTACTATAGATATACTGGAGTAAAATATTAAAGATATAACGAAACCAATATAGGTGCAAACATAAGGCTACAGTAGACACATATGACTCTAGTGAGCAACCGGTGAAATATGAGGTCACGATCTGTGCACTACCGGTGGGGAAGACGTGAAAATGGGTGCAGGTTACACAAAATGTATAATATACCATGAGAAATATAATACTGCAATAAAAGGCAGACACTTAATCACGCGAAGAATTACATACCATAAGAATATAATACTGCAATAAAAGGCAGACACTTAATCACGCGAAGAATTACATACCATGAGAATATAATACTGCAATAAAAGGCAGACACTTAATCACACGAAGATTTAGATACTGAGCTATGTACAGTCTGTGGTGGGTGGGATTGGTATAACAAGGCCAGTTCTTAGGTTATGTTCAGATGGCCGCCCGAGTAGCACATACAGAAACAAGCGTCCTTTGTAGTTGTCCTTTGTCTGTTGTTGAAGACTTTTAGAGAGTTAGGTTTCCCTTTCTACTCTAGGGCAGGTCGGGTTAGTCCATCATCTGTGTTAGTTGGTGGGGAGGAGAAGGTACAGCTCCAGTGTTGCAAGGAGGAGAGGAGGGCGTCTTATCTCTATTTTGGTGACCCCTGAGCTCATTGGTATGTAGCCTCATGGTCATCTGGTGGGCAGTGGAGGCGATTTATGGCTCTTCTTTATGGCCCCCGCCATTTTAGTTAGTGGAGAGTGCAGGGACCGCTTTGTACACAGAAACAATTCTGCATGCCCGTACCACTGTGGTAGTACATTCAGAGCAATCAAAGAGGTTATTTGCTTGCATAACGCTTCAGGAGCCTCATGAACATCTGCTCACCATGCTGCAATTGTGTTTATCAGGACGGGCGATTCACCAACTCGCCTGTGCAGACGCCGCATTTGGGAACTTATACTTGTATGTTGATTATTGGGGGGGGCGGCAGAGCATCCGACTGAGAGACATGGTGTGAGCAATGATCCACAATCTCACCGAGAGACTCACGGGGGTAGGGTTGCCCTCTCTCACCTGCACTCGTTCAGACCGCTCTCCCCCCCATCTGCAAAGTTACATCCCAGATCGCGGCTCCACGTTATCTCAGGGAGTGGAGTGGGGGGTGGGGGGGGGCGCAGAGCTCAGCTTGTAGAGTGGGGGGGACACAGAGCTCACCTTGGCCACAGTGCGCTTGCTTTCACTGGAGTTGCCGAGTTGTGTAGTTTCCGTCCCGGAGCCCTGGATCCCGGTGCAGCAGTCAGGCAGGAGCTCAGCGGGCAGGACAGCCCGTGGGGCCCCGGGGGTCACAGCGGTGATTGCAGCTCGCCTTGGCAGCAGTGCGCTTGCTTCCACTGGTGTCGCCGCGTTGTGAAGAATCCGACCCGGAGCCCTGGGGCCCCGGAGCAGCACTCGGGCAGGAGCTTAGCTTGCAGGACAGCACAGCTCCCGACGGGGCACCGGGGGTCTCGGTGGTGATTGTAGGCAGGCAGGACCACTCTGCAGTGGGGTTCCCGTCATCCATCCGGCGCCAGCATTGATCCCGGTCAGGCTTCAATTCCACGTTGACCGGCGCTAGCGGTGGTGATTGCCGGCGGGTCGGATACCTCTGATGCACAGCCAGAGCTCGTCGCGCAGGCAGCCACTGGCTCACCAGCAGCCACAACGTGCACCGGTCGAGTGCTGCAACTCCAGGCAATAGACATCCGTGTCGTGCTCTGCAAGCTGGCCAGGGGGAGCCCAGGGACCGAGGGGGGAGGTGTGGGTGGCTCGTCTTCTCCTGCGAGGCTCAGCTTCCAGGCAAGTCGGGGATCCTCAGCAGCTTTCATCCACCGCCAGGCAGGTAAGGAAGTTACTGTTACTTCAAATCCAATTACTTGTTCCAGTTACTCTTGTGTTGCTTAGCACAAAATGCCGGCCGGGTGCTAACGGGGATAAAAACCAAAATTGGGATCCCCAGCACTTGGAGCTCCCGCCGGGAGCTCCTACCCGGCGGCCATCTTTCTGCCAGATGTGCCACAGATTCTTCCTGGTCTTCATGGACCATGCCATCCTGTATCCAGAAGCTATCCCTCTGAGGACAGTGACTGCACCTGTCATGGCCAGGGCACTGATTGGCATCTTTATCCATGTGTGTTTCTACAAGGAGGTGGTATCTGACAGGGGTACCAACTTCAAGTCTAAATATATGAAGGCCATGTGGAATGAGTGTGGTGTGACATTTAAGTTCACCACTCCTTACCACCCCCAAGTCAATGGGTTGGTTGAAAGGTTTAACTGTACCCTCAAAGGCATGATTGTGGGTCTACCGGAAACCATGAGGCAAAAGTGGGAAGTCCTCATGGCATATCTTTTGTTCACCTTCAGGGTGGTTCCACAGATGTTCGGGGGCTGCAGCCCTTTTGAACTTCTATATAGACACTAAGGGTGGGCGGTGAACTCTTCTCGACTGGCGGAGCTTGTAAAAAATTTTTGCCCTTATCACTCCACTTAGAGCATAGAATTTGTCGAAAAACTCTACCTCCCACTAACTGTAGTGGGAGTTTACTGGCAACTGCCACCAGCCCTAGCCCATCTCTACTGCAGGGACATTTCCAGGCATACTCCCACTCTTGAAAACTCTTGCACAGCAAATCAATCACACAGCATCCATCATGTTAAAGTTCTGTGTCTCAGATGGCAGACGGCCAGACAATCGAGATCACCATGATGGCTATTTACTTTTCAAACAGTGCTGCTGCCTGCTGTGTCTATACTCATGAAGAACTGCACTGTGGGAGGAGAAAGGTGTATGTGTGTGTTACCACAGCCAAATGAGAAAGATCATACGTAAGAAAGAATGTGAGTGAAAGCATAAGAGTGCAGATATGACTAAGGGAAGGAAAAGTGGGAGTCTGTGAAAGACGTGTGCACGAAGCACTCCCCCTGCAGAACACATTTCTGAGAGCAAGATAAGGGGCTTCCAAATGCACGGGGGCCTATGCAAAGGGCGGATTGTTTATTTTTATTTGGACACTTCTGAGCGTGACTACTCACAGCAAGAACTGGCTCCTAGGTCCCAACCTCCCTCTATGGTGTCCTATCTCCATAGGGCGGTGTTGTCCCTTCTGAGAGTGTACCAGCCACTGGAGCCTACGGACTGACAGACACACTGCCTCTGAGGTGCCCTACGCAAACCTGGCCTGCAGGGCAGGGCATCGCCGGTAGCTCTGCTCTGTTGCTCTTCTCCCTGCAAGCCCCTCTCACTGCTTCTCCAAGGTCAGGGGAAGGAACTGGCCTTGGCTCCTCCCTCCAAGATAGTCACCATCAGAAGGCTCCCTCCCTTCATGGACTTATGTCAACTCGGTCTCTATCGAATATATTAGACTTAATTGTGAGTGCCAGCTAGCTCAGAGGTCACTAGAAACGTTCTCGAGTTCACAAGAAGGGATTTAGTGTCTGACAACCACATAAACGTGACAACTTTGTTTTCTCAAGATAAAACTGATCTTCAGAGTCGTGGAAAGAATAGATAGATATTTCACTCAGTCACTCGTGCATGCTTCGTTTCACCAGAGGTGCCGAGAAATAGATAGATGGGTGTTTTCAATAAAAGGATTTATTGAACAGTCTTCTTTCTCAAGCATCAGAAATTAACTGCTACAATTGTAAAACTTGTTGCAACATGTAATGAATGCAATAGAAATAGTAGAATAAACTAATAGTGTTAGAGCATTATATGGTTCCTAAACCATAGATAAATACATACATAAATGACAGAGGCTGAAAGTACTTCTAAAATATGCCTACCCCGATGTACCTAACCTAAGCTTAGTACGAGGAAAGAAGTAAGTGAGGTGTAGCATAAATGTAATATTCTTTGCCAAGAATCTGTCCAAGATTTCTCTTAGGGTCTAATCAGCTCCGTACCTTGATTTGGAATGAAGAAGGTCAGGCTCAGGATTTGATTTCTCTGCAACCTGCAAGGTTAGCTTGGAAACAGTGGATCTGGATTTCTTGGCAGGAGAAAAGACAGCATCTCTCTCAGTGCATCTGCTGGAGGGTCGGCTTCCTTTGGCACTTGCTGTAGCAGGATGCGTCTGGCAAGTAGATAGTCGAACTGCTCCAAACCACCATGTGTTTGCTATGGCAAGTGTGGGCATATTTATACCTTGAAGGTACCGATTTTGATGTATAGGTGGACATAATAACGTCATCAAAGAGTCTCAGTTCTTCGAAAACTCCATGAGTTCAGTATTCGAGCAAGGTGAAGTCCCTAGCTGCTGAAGCCGAGTTTTCCAAGAAATCGTTGTAGATTTTCGGAACTAGTGGAAGTAGCCCTGCCTTATTTGGACTGCATGAGCTATGTCTAAATATGGTTATGATTTCTATGCCTATATAAGGATATGGTGATTTATACCTATATAAGGGCATGAATCTGGAAAATTACAATACGGTCCTAAAATGTTACACAACACCCACTCCACGTTATCATGTTCAACTAAGTTCAAGCACTAAAACATATAATCTAGAGCATGTGTTTACAATCCCACCAAAAAATACTTAAAAAATGCATTTGAAATGGTTGCACACGAAAAATGAGCATTTGTACTGAACGCATTTAAAAACAATGATTTCATTGTAAGCATATGATATTAGCAATGCTAACCGAATGAATCACGAAAATCACATTTATGAAATGGCTCTTAGTTACAGAAGAAAATGTCGAGACCATCCCATAGCAGAATATACAAACTGTTTCGGTTTTGGTATGCGTATTAGGTCAATATTGTTCCTAGGAAGTATTCAAAGAATTCTTGTTCTCTAAAAATAGTTCTACTTTAAGCAGATTCCTTTGTGCCAAAGTTCATTGTGTTTTGGAAAAAAGTCAAATCAATCGTAGAATGAGAAAATAAAATAGAGTGCAGAAGTTTTCTGTGTAGAAAAAGTGAAGGTCGAACTTCAGATTTCAAAAGAACGCTGTGTGCTAACTTCAAAAGTTATTCTCGGTGTCAGGAGAAAACAATAAGTCGTCAAGGCTGGCAAAGAAATCGTCTACCACAGTGGATGAGAGTTGAACCACTTCATTAAGAAGATCAATTGTACACAGATGTGAAGCATCGCTGTCAGCGTCAGCCGCGTTAGCAATGTTCGTAGTAGTAGGTACCTGTGTGCCTGTTGGTCCGCATATCACACCTTCAGCTGGAATTGCCCGTGAGATCTCAATGAATGCCGTCATCAGGATTGGTAGCCGTTAGGGGCAACGCAATACATGAGCCAGTATTGGAACCAGTAAAGCGTCAACATCCGTTGGCATTGCTGATGGAAGTGTTAGACAGATATCCAACACGCATTCCTTTCCACGGAGCAGACATTGTACAACAGGTAAGATGCAATCTTGCCAGATCGGTCTGAATGATAGGAATTGCGAGGAAGTCTGAAAGGTACGAGCGGAACATATATATCAGTATCTTGATAGCTATCAGGTTTTCTCAAATTATCCCTGTTTCTGAGGTTATACCTCTTTTCAGAGTGCTCCTTTTGAGGAGATCTACCTCTGGACCGGGAACGCTTCTCTTTAAGAAGTGAGTGTCTACTATTTTCCCATTTCTTTTTAGGAGTGGTGAGATTGTTTTTAATAAAAACCTTACCAGGATTTTCTGTTAGTTCAGCCTTTACTGGTTTCCCTGCTAAACTATCTCTACCTAGTTCTTCATAGGATTTTTATATTATTCTGGCAAGTTCATATGGTTGCTCAGTTACATCAAGTTCTTTTAGTTTTTGGCGGATTGCCAAGGATGCTGCCTCACCTTTAATGTTCTTAATGATTTCCGCCAGTCTAGCTCAATCTCATGAAACCTTTAGGGCTATTGACTTCTAAGTGCCGGTTTTCACTTTATTCTTTAAAAATTCACTTCTCAAGTTCTACTTATTGCATTTTTGTTTGTTTTGATCTTGTTTTACTCAGAAAATATTCTCCATGTTTCTAAGGAGGTGTGGAGTATTTTTGCGGTGTTTTTGTGTGTCTGTAATTAAAGTGTGCACAAATAATTTAGAAATTGCCTCTTAATTTAAGCCTCACCGCTCTATGCCAAGCTTCCCGAAGGTGAACACAGGTTTATTTAGGTTGTGTATCTGACAGACCCTCATTAGGATTGAGGCGCCTGCTTGGACAGGATATATACTCTGCCAACCAGAAACCTCAATTTCTAACAATTACCTACTGGCAGTTGCCAGTAGACAATTATAGTTAGGATCTAGTTTCTGTAGGAAAAGTATTTTTTTTTTACTTATCACTTTGGCTACATTTGACAAATCTTCATAACATTTTCAAAACCAGTGTACACCTCACTTCAACAACAATCTCAGCATTTTCAGAGCAATTCATAAAGCAGGGTCTGGAAAAAGGGGGGGGTCCCAATACATTGGGGAGAGGATGTGGTTCGTTGGCTAAACTGCCAACTTTGGTGCTCGAAAACAGGGTTCGAGCATCAGGGTTGCGTTCACATCCTGTGATTCTGACCAAATCACTTAATCTCCCCATGCCTGAATGTGTAATGTACATACAGTGCTCATGTAAAGTGCTCCAATACCCTCAGTCGAGTTTGCGCTATATAAAAATGCAACAAAAAAAACATGTTTTCCCGATGCGATTTCCTATAGGGATTTTGAAGACACATACAGCTCAAAATACTAAACTGAATTTCACTAAAATTGGCAGAAAGCTACCTCTTGGCCCACAAAGAACCCTTATGTGATTTGGTCTAAATCCATACAGTAGTTTTGGAGTTAATAAAGAAAACCAAAATACAGATATCTAGGGATGCAGACCCTTTGAAGATCCAACAGATCTCATGATGAGATCTGATTGGCTACAAACACTTCAGCCAGGAAGTGTTTGCAACCATCTTGGGACTTGGAATCCCAAGAAAAAAGTTTAAAATAAACAGAAGTGGTCAGAGTAGGAATACCCAGACCAACTAGGCCTGATGGTGAGGTCCCTATTGGACCCTGTTGGGGCCAAAAAGCATTCTGTTGCCTTGAAAATTGTGGCAGGTCATAGAATTTCAGCAAAAATTAAAAAACATAATCAAGAGTGTTCTCCTATGCTTGTTTAAACCTTGGCCCCAGGTCGGCCAGGTCCCGGGGGCAAACTGTAGTTACTAAATTGGGGAGGGGGGCGAATAAGGCCCTCTTCTCCATGGCAGATTCCGGCCCAGTGATTGCTTCCTCCATGGGGCAGGCCAATGTTTATTAAGTGGGAGAGGGGCTATACAGCCATGTGGCCCCCTCTCCCAGTCCATTTCAGGCCCTGGGGACTGCCATCTCTTCTGTGCAAGGCTTATCTTTTACACAGGAGGGGAACTGAGCTCACCCCCCTCCTGAGTCCATCACAGGCCTGAGGACCACCACCTTCCCTTGCCAGGGTGTATAAAACATCAGGCAGTGGGGGCTGCAGTGCTCACCTCCTGGGCCATTTTTGGACCAGGAGACCATCACCTCTCATGTGCCAGGTCATTAAATTAAAGGGAGAGCCAGGCCACACATCTACCCTTCCCAGAGCCATATCCCACTCTGATGAACACTTCCTTCATAGGCAAGTCAATGTTTATTAAGTGGGAGGGGGCCTTGCAGACCCCTCTCTCAGTCCATTTTATTCCTTAGGGATCACCATCACCTCTGGGAAAGTACTATCTTTTAATCAGGGGGGCCACGTAGCCCCCCTCCCCGGGACATTTTGCACCTCAGAAAGCCTAAACTTCCCTAGTTATGGCCTTGACTCTAAAAGGAGAGGGGGCCATGCAGCCCCCTCCTGAAGTGATTACTGGCCCTGGGGACTGCCACCCCTCAGGGCTGGCTCACTATGTCCAGAGGTGCCCACCCTTGGGACATAAATGTAAGCTTTTGCTTGGTGGGAGATTTGACAGCTACTATCATGTGAGAGCAAACAGTATGTCCACTCCAGTAAGTCTGCTCCCACCCTCTAGAGTGAACTTTTCATCTGTTTCACTGCCTGCTGTCAAGCGATCTGCAAAACATGAAACATTTGCTCCTGCATGCATGGAGCAGCATTTTTTTCTTCCCCATGGTCTCCATCGGAGCACACTGCATCAAGTGGCCATGCCCCGGGGGATGGGGTCCCAAGGGCATAAATCTACCCAGGGAGGGGGCCGCATAGCCCCCATTCCCTTCCAGAAAAATGGCAGGGAATTGGGGGATGCTGTCCCCTGGGCCGAAATCAGCACAGAGAGTGGGACCACTTGGCCCCCTCCCCCATTAATTCTTAGCAGAACCCAGTGGATGGGGGCCACACTGCCCCACCCTCTTTTATAAGGGACAAATAATCTTGGGCTTGGCAGAGGCCAAGCAAGTGTGTTTGCTTGACATCCCATGCCAAGAACTGATCTGCAAAACTTGCTCGAGGTCACTGTATTGTGGATAGATCGGAATTCAATCAGTAGTGACTGAAAGGAGTTTGTTCATTCTTGACGTCTCCTGGTGGGAGCAGAATGCATCGTCCCCCCCTTTAAATTACTAGGATTATGTAAATGTGCAAAATCAACTGGAAGATCTGTCCATTTGACCCCGACTTATCCACCTTCGTACTATGCAAAGGTCACTCTGTCTTTTGCCAGGATAATGTGAACCTAACCAAACGGCCATCTAGCGCATTTCGTCCAGATTTTGGTGACATGTTCTTGATGCTGAAGAGTATGAGGACATCTCCACCAATCAAAGAAGTGCTTACTTCATACAAATAAGAGTAAGTATACTTGTTTGGTGGAGATTCACCTATTTGTAGTCTCTTCATCTTTTCTATAGGAGGATTCATGTTATCACAGATTTCTGGAAGAAGAGGGTTGAGGAACAATCACATTGCCAAAATTAAATGCACAGAAGGTCACCGGAGACATTTCTGCCTTGTCCATTATGTACCTGAAGTGTAGAATATGCGCTGAACATTTACCTCAAGAGTTAGCACTTACTAGTTAACCAGTAGAAAATACTCTGGTTTGGTAGACATTTTGTGCAAAACTGTGGACTCTTGTTGGGTGAAGGGCCAGGTCAAGTTGCTTTCCAGCTCAGTCACTCACACAGCTACTGATACACCAACACAGCCACTCAGATACCCACTCACATACCCATTCAGCCACTCTCACATCTACTTACAGTCACTCACACACTCACTCACAGACTCATACAGCCACTCACACACCCCCTCACATACCCCAAAACCACTCACACTCCCCAAAACCACTCACTCTCCCCAAAACCACTCACACTCCCCCTTGCTCACCCATACAGCCACTCACATACCCACTCACAGACCCATACAGCCACTCAAACACCCACTCACTGACCAGTGCAGCCACTCATAAACTGACTGACACATCCACCCAGCTACTCACAAACCCACTGACAGACCCTTGCAGCCAGTCACGCATCCACTCACTGACCACAAAATCAATCATATACCCACTCACATATCCCCAAAACTGCTCATACACCCACTCACAAACCCATACAGAAACTCACACACCCAGCCACTGACCCATACAGCTTCTCATATACCCAGTCACAGACCCTAAAGCCACTCACACACCCATTCACAAACCTATTCAGCCACCCACTCACAGACCCATAAAGCATTCCATACATTCCATATTCACAATCACTGACCTATTGATCACACACACCCACTCACACACTCAAAAACCAACTCACACATATCCACTCACCCCCACACAGCCACTCACACACCCACTAACACACCCATACATCCACTCACATACCCACTCACTGACCTATACTGCCACTTACACATCCACTGTAAAGATTACAGTTTACAGTTGGGAAATAAAGTTAAAACGCCTTCGAAATTGACAAAAACACGAAGGGATGTTATAGTTAGGCTCAGATTTCACACACACAAAACCATAGAATCCCAGCAGTTATAGCTCTAACGTATGCCCCCACAATGCACTGCTATGACCACACAAATAGATGACATCACTGATGACATCTCAAATGACATCACTTATGACATCACTCATGACATCATCCAGGAATTTAAACTTCAATATACTTAATAAAATACTGTATACATTTGTTTCAATAAGAAGATGGCAGGTGAGAGACGTGGCGCACAGAGCTCACTGTAACCTTATCAACTATTACACTCACTTTTTACATAAGAGACAGTTCTGAGCAGATAGTCCTGTGTTTTCTACACCACTACTGTAAAAACTACTGACCCAAATCAAATAGCCTAGTCTGTTGCAAACCACAACAATACCATTTGTGAACCTGAAAGAGGTTTTAGTGCAAATGTCAGATTTACACACACCACTACAACATACAACTAGTGAAGCGGTCTCACCGGACCGGACACTGTCTTGCAAACCACTAGTAAATTAAACTTATTCTTCATTCTGATGAAAAAATGTGAGGATAAAGTTCAGTCATTTGTAAATGTCTACTACATTGAGCCATCGCCATAGAGAAACATCTTAGTGAACACATGAATTTAAGGCAATCTTTTACTACAGTAATTCATCACAAAGTAAAGAGGTCTAAAGAAACTGGTCACTGTGGGTGTTTTAGTTGCTATCTCAGTATGTCAGAGGTATGTGAGTATTTGAGTGGGTGTGAGAGTGGGTTTTTGAGTGTCTGGATTGGTGTGTAAGTGGGTGTAGAGTATGTGGGTGTGTGAGTGATTGTATGGGTATGTGAGTAAGTTTGTATCTTTGTGGGTCTGTGGGTATACATGGGTGTGTGAATTGGTGTGTGATTGGCTCCATGGCTGTGTGAGTGGGTTTGTGAGCATGTGAGTTTATGTATATATTCCTCTATGGGTATGTTAGTGGCTGTGTAAGTGAGTCTGTCAATGTATGACTAGCTATTTGAGTATGTTTATGGGTTGGCAAGTGGTTGTTTGGCAGGGTAAGTGGGTGTATGACTGTGTAAGTGGATGAATGTTTTTTCAATTGTAGCCTGGAACACCCTGTCAATGTAATCTAATGGAACACCATTGGAAGAACTACCTTGCAAACCACACTATTCCAATACCTGGTACCATTCATCTGCATAAAAAAATAATTAGTATTTTAATTTTAAATTATAAATTAAACTTATACATTTTACATTGCAAAACTTAATAAAGTAATACATCAGTACACATTTGAAATGTTGTTATGCTATGTAACAATTACAATAGGCATTTTATTTTCCCTTTTTTACTGTTCTCCACTTTTAAACTTGTAAAAGCTAAATAATGTACGGTATAAAGAATCATCATTGAACATTGAGAAAAAATGCATTACATAGAATGTATTCATAAAAACAGAATGCACAATTAAGCAACAGAGCACATTGCACTAACTCCAATTTTTAAATGATCACTTTTCCTGCACTTCATCCAAATAAACATATGCTGAAAATGAGAATGTCATTATTAGAAGTTTTACTACATATATAAGAATAGCAAGAATAGGCAGCACCTCATAAAGTCATCATCCTTTGATGGCTGCATGATGCCACAAATCCTGATAATGCATCTACAATAATAAGACTATTCCACTTTTACAACTGTAATCCTCCTTAGAACTTTGGTTCCAGAAACAAAGATAGGAATATGATAACTTCCAAGACAATACTTGCATGAATTTAAAATTCCTATCATAATATCCGGTCTATCCACTTCTACTTTTAAGATAGATAGTAAAATGACCAGATCTAATACTAACTCCTTCATGTAAAGTTATAGAAATAGTGCGTTTCATCAGAAATAGATATTTGTCCTGCTTTTACGTTTGTAATCTTAGTTTCTAATTTAGTTCCATCTGTTCTGCATTGCTGTAGCATTAAAATTACATACTTGACACTTCTTGCTACTCTTAAGTTGACACAAGATCTGTTAAAAGATGTGGGCGTACATTGTTTTGTGTGGATTGTCTTAGCAATCTATCAAAAGTCACACTTTTGCAGTCTGGTAATGATAAATAAATAAAATGCTCTGAATTCATTTCTGTAGTTGATCTGTTGAGCAATCTTCACATTAATGGTTCCATGAAAAACTAAGTCCAAATAACTGAGTAAACAATATGATATATCATCTTCTTCTAAAACAGCAAACATTGCCATTAAAAACTCCGGTGCACCCTCTAATCCGAGACCAATTTGTAAAAATAAAGTCGATTTATATATATATTTTTTTAAGCCCAAGAACACAGTTCCAAGGTAAGGGCTTTCGGAGTTACGATTTTTCAAAGTATTGAAAATATATCACTTTTCTTTTTTGTGCAATTAGACACTATAGGAATCAATGGGGAAAAAGATAAAATGTGCATATAAAATCACGAAGTCCACCTTCTCATTTTAGGTTAATGTTGGTACCAGGTCCAAAGATCCAGCAGGAGAAGTTGGGGATCATCCCGGATTGGGTAGGAGCAGAGTGCTGAGGGTCTTGGAAATTGGTGTGAAAAGACGAAGGGGGCCACTTCACAATGCCCTGCACAGGTGGACTTACAGGTAAGTGTGATGGTTCTCTTTAGAAGGAGTAGGATGCGAGGTCCTGGGAACCAAGGGAGCAGAGCTGGTAGGTTGTTGCTGGAAATGGTGAAACAAACTGGGTGCAAAGGGAGCAGTTAAACAAGCTGCAATGCATCTTCAGGTTCCTTGCAATCAGGGGCAGGCAACTTGGAGTTGCGATCAAGAGACAGCTGGGCAGCTCAGGAAGTTGGGCTCCGGTGTCTCAATGTCTCTCGATGGGTGCTTGCTTCTGGTGCTTTTGGAGTCCAGAGTGTACTCTTCTTCTTGGTTTTTACTGTTGGGTGTCCGTTACCCCAGGTGTTGAATGCTTCTGCTGCGGTCGATCCTGGTTCCTCCAAACTTGGTGGAGAGGCATATCTGACACTCTGGAGCTGCTTACCTCTTCTTGCTTTGGTGCTGCATTGAGGATGTTGGGGAAAAGTAAGTCCAAAAACCGAACTTCAGAGGATTGGTGCCTGCAGTGTTGAGGGGAGTTCACTCCAAGGGAGCTTCTCAGTAATTAGTAGAAGGTTGTTGGTGCTTCCCATTCTTGAGTGCTTGCAGGTTCAGGACAATACAGCAGGCAGTGATTGTCAAATCGTTGGAGCAGCTGGCTGGGTTTGACACCTTTGTCTTCTGCATTAGGGCTTCAGTTCTCATGAAGCAAGTTTTCTTTGTCCTGGTCGTCTTTGGTCAAATGAATCTGAAATCCAGGTCTTGGGGAGCCACCTGAATGCTGAATATATTGGTTTTACAAGGGGAGACAGGTAATAGCCGATGGGCTATCTTCTTTAGGGTGCCTGTACCCTTTAGTGACCCTTTAGTAACCACTTCCTATAGGAAGAGCCACTATCCTAGCCCTGATTGGCAGTTTTCTCACCATCCGAAGATGGTGGCTTCAGGAGAAGGTTTCACCTTGTCTGCTCCAACCTAGGGGTGGTGCAGGCTGAGGGGGGACCCTCCGCCTCACTAACTTATTTCCTGCCTTTCCTCCCACCAAAAGTAGAGCAGCCAATGGGACTTGGCCTCCCCCACTATCTGGGTTGGAATTCAAAGGAGGAATTGCCTTTCCCAACCAGGAAGGCCATCCTGTCCTGGAGGTGGAGTGAAACACCACCACCAAGAGCAGGTATTGTTTTTTTCCTCTGAGACCACTGGCTCTTATCCATAATGTCACAAACATGTCAGGTGGTGGCAGGATGGCGAAAGCCAGCCAGAGACTTCACTAGTGTTTGGTTTGGTTTCAGTGGATCCTCTAAAAGAGTCTCCTGTGGAAATGTATTAATACATCCAACACAGACAAGATGCTGGTACCGAACATCTTAGAAATGAGTAATGCCATCATGGAGCTAGTAAACTTGTGTTGACAAGTACCCAGCCCATGTACTCCTTATGGCTGCCCCTTTCAATTACAACATCACAGAATGAACTGCACATTATAGGGATATCAGCTCAGGATGATATGCCCAAACATAGTATATAATGTACCCTGCCTTAGGGCAAAAGACCTGCAGTAGGGGTGACTTTCCTATATTGTATGCAGTGTATGGTTGCATATCACTAAAGGCTGTGTCCCATGTTGACTCTTTGGATTTTCCTATACCAAAGAGACACAGCCTGCAATAGCAGAGTGCATAGCCTTGGTGGGGGGGGGCCCTGGGTGGCAAAACCAGTGCTGCAGCCCAGAGGACTCACGTCAGTACCCATGCCCTAGGTAACAGGGGTGTCACTTACTAGGGACTTACAGGGGAAGCTGAAATTGTGTCAATTGTGGTACAGGGTTTTGGGAAAGGGAATTGTAACTGGGGACCTTATTAGCAGGGACCCGGTGCAGGTAGAAATCACTGCAGGAAAAAAGTGGGGGCTAACCATGCAAAAAGAGCCACTTTCCTATACTAATCCCCCAAATTAAAGAAGACTAACCTTTCCCTAGAGAGTCTTCATCTTCTAAGTGCAAGAACCTAAAAAGGCCATCTGCATTGGCATGTGCAGTCCCAGGTCTGTGTTCCATTGTAAAGTAAATTGCCTACAGGACAATTTGAGGTTTTCTTCTTTCATCCGCATGAGCCATCTGAGAGGTCTCTGGTCAGTTTGGACTAGGAAATAAGAACCACACAGGTATTATCTCAGCTTCTTCAGGGACAAAAACACAGCAAAGGCTTTCCTCTCTATGGTACTCCAACGCTGCTCTCTGGGGATGTAGGAGCAGGCCTCAGCCAGACCCGCTAGTGCAAGGGGTTGGCCCTTCTCTGCACAAAGTCCTCAGACCAATAGGAAAAAGTTGGCACGAAAACTGGAATAGAAAAAGTAACATTTATTACAACTCATGTGGGGGTGCTACGGTTCAAACAGTACCCTCCGGTATTGCAAGAAGTAGCACAACGAGCCAAGAAAGCATGGTTTATTTATACCCGCACAGGGGTTTAAAAGAAGGCGGTACAAACACAAGAGCACAGTTTATGTACATGTAAGGGAATATTGAGAGGCACAATCGATCAGTGGGAGGAGCTAACAGTTTTGGGGTCGACAAACACATTTCTATCTGGAACTAATCACTAACAGATGTGGACACTACTTGACATGCGCGAAAGTGAGGGATGCTAAATATAACTTGTTGCCGGGCAGATTTCAAGCGCCATAGACAGGAAGATAGGACAAAGCACATGGTCGGGACAAGGTAGCATGTAGCAGACAAAATGGCTGCCATGAATACAAAATGGAGTCCGCTTAATGTCAAGATAACGGCTAGAACTAAGATGTCTTCTGCTAATGCCTAATCTAATCGCTGTTAATTTACGACAGACGACCCTTTCAGCATTAGCTGAAGACAGTTGCTCTTCTAGGATAATCTAAATACTCATCTCATATATCTATTCGCATCATGTCAGCCGCTTCCTTATTTAGCATGTGTTGTGCTTTCGTTTCTACAATATTCTTCCTTGTCGGCATACAAGCAGTAATGCACATAGAACATAGCATTCGGTCACAATGAATACACATACATCAGATTAAAATCACTGCAACAACGATACATAGAACAGTCAGTAGTTTCCAACCCTAAGCAGAGACTAGAGCCCCAAACCATCCAGTAAAAGACCAAGAGCCATTCTTTGCATGGAGCTATCTTATGCAGTTTAAAAATTGCATCATACACTGAGGGCGAATTGTCAGGAATATACACACAGCAACTACTACCGATAATTTAACATGCTCCTCCTCGATCTTCTAGCATCACATCCAAGACCATCCTATTTTGGAGCTCTACAATTCTAATAACTTGCAACTCCTCAGTAATATTTCCTAGCGCTATAGCAGCTTCTACAACTCTAGTTAACCGTCTCACTTTCCTGCTATTCAGTGCAGCGCCCACAAAAGAAAACAGACCCAGATTAAAATCAACATACTGCTGTAGAGTAGTGTCTGTTTGATCCACTTCATCAGTGCTAATTGTCCTCTTGCTTCTATTTAACGAAACATTTTGGTACAATTTAAAATCTCGATGATACAATGCAGGTGCCAAGAAAACAGGAGGTAACAAGAAAGATACATAACATACAGCTCACCACCCAACTGGTAGTCAATGATATCCATTACTGCCACATACTAGATATGTGTTATGAGAAGCTAAAAAATAACTATTATTTATACCATATATATTCAATACTGTAATACAGTCGGTGACTCCAACTGGAATATGTCCAATACTTTGTACACATAAGTCTGCTTTAGTCTTTGTAACAGTAATCA
This sequence comes from Lissotriton vulgaris, assembly GCF_964263255.1. NCBI lineage: Eukaryota > Metazoa > Chordata > Amphibia > Caudata > Salamandridae > Lissotriton > Lissotriton vulgaris. The sequence continues at coordinate 1,714,075,801 of NC_141689.1, read as the reverse complement.
CAAATTGTTCACTTTTGGCAAAGTCTTTTGTGTGGGTGAAGACATATGGTGCAGAGGAAATGTCTGGTCGATATTCCTCCCATTCCCATATAGTTCCATTGGCTTGAGGATACCCTGCTTTATCCTGATAACACTCTTTATTCAAGCGGAAAAGAAGTCCACCTATCGCTGCCACCGATGACATCCGAGCCCTGAGGGACAACGGAGAAACAGCGGCCCTCATCCTCCTAGACCTCTCCGCGGCATTCGACACTCAACTTGTGGGACACCCCCGCGCCGCACGGCCACCAGCTGCTGCGTGTGCCCCTTAGCCTTGTCCCTGCCGTGCTGCCTGCCTCGCCGCCGGCTGACTCTGTTGTCGTTTGTTTTTATTCTGTTTTGTCCGACATTTGTGCTTGTCATACTGTTTTGTATCATACTGCATTTCTTGCCCGTGTTAGCGTTTTTTTTCCCTTAGTGCCTGTTTATTTTTCAGCTTTTTCAGCTTGTGTCCTTCCTGTTTGGCCGCCTACCTCGCCGCCCTCCGTCTTCCCTCCCCGCTCCCAGCTTCCCGCCACCACCGCAGACCCCGCCCCTTTTTTCCTTCTGTTCCCTCCCCGCTCCCGCCTCCCAGCTGCTCCGCCCACCCGCGCACTTCGCCTTTAAATGGCGACCGTGCGAACGCGCAGCGGTCCCGCGCAGCGGGCGCGCCGATTGTGCGCCGAAGGCGCGCCAAAGGTAAGCCCGTTTGCGCCCGTCCGCGACCGGATCGCGACCAGCGCCAGGACCCCTGGCCCCCGAAGACCCCGACCGACCCGCCTGACGTACTCCGCCGCCACCCTCATCGCTCTCAACTCCGGCCGACTCCCAGATTGCCATCAAGCCACACCACGACGCACCCACGGACCTTTCAGCTGCCACGCCTGCAAATTCACCTGCATCCGGACCTGCCTCACACCAGTACCCGCCAAGCCGAACACCAGCAGCACCCACCTCAAGTGCATCCTGCTCAACACCCGCTCCGTCCACAGACATGCCATCGAACTCTGGAACCTCCTAGACGCCACAGCCCCTGACGTGCCCTTCCTCACGGAGACCTGGATGAACGCCTCTTCAGCTCCCGACATCGCCATCGCTATCCCAGAGGGCTACAAGATCGTCCGGAGGGACCGCAACGCCAACCAGATGGGAGGAGGCATCGCCATCATCCACAAGAACACCATCCGTCTCACGACCAGCACCGACAACACCCTGACCACCGCCGAACACCTGCATTTCCAGATCCACACCAACCCGAACACCACCCTCAGAGGCACCCTGATCTACCGACCCCCTGGACCACGCACACAATTCAGCGAGGACATCGCCGACTTCGTCAGCCCGCATGCCCTCCCCTCCGCTGACTACATCCTCCTGGGGGACCTCAACTTCCACCTGGAGAACAACAACGACCGCAACACCAGCACCCTGCTCGACAACCTCGCCAACCTCGGACTCAAGCAACTGGTGTCCACCCCCACCCACCTCGCCGGACACACACTCGACGCAGTCTTCTCTTCCAGCACAGACATCGACTTCAGCCACGCCACAGAGCTTCAATGGACGGACCACAGCTGCGTCCACTTCACCTTCAAGAGAACGACGACCCACCACCACCAGCAACAGGCCGCCCGCAGAAGCTGGAACAAGATCACAGCAGACCAGCTCGCCACCTCCCTGAGCCAGCACCCTCCTGCCAGCTCAGCGAACCCCAGCCAGGCCGCCGACAACCTCACGAAGTGGATCAGCATCTGCGCGGACGAGCTCGCCCCGCTGAGGACCCCGCCCAGCAGACCCGGAAGCAAGAAAGCCCCGTGGTTCACCGACGAACTCAAGAGCTCCAAGAAGAACTGCCGAGCCCTCAAGAATGTCTGGAGAAGGGAACCTACACCGGACAACAGGACCTCCTTCAAACTTGCCACCCGGAAGCACCACCAGCTGATCCGCGCCGCCAAGAAAACAGCATTCAAGGAACGGTTGGACAACAACGCACACAACTGCAAGGAACTCTTCAACATCGTGAAAGAGCTTTCCAACCCCAGCGCAGGAAACAACGACATCACCCCATCGCAAGACCTCTGCAACTCCCTCGCTTCATACTTCCACAACAAGATCGCGGACATACACAACAGCTTCAACAACCAACCAACGCACACCATGACCGAACAGCCACCCCCCACCACCACCGTCCACGCCTGGACCCCGATCAGCACCGAAGACACCATCCGCACGATGAACTCCATCCACTCCGGATCACCGACCGACCCCTGCCCTCACCACGTCTTCAACAAGGCCGACGCTGTCATCGCACCCCACCTGCGAGACATCATCAACACATCATTCGACACCGCCACCTTCCCTGAGAGCTGGAAACACGCCGAACTCAGCGCCCTACTCAAGAAACCAACAGCGGACCCCACCGAACTCAAGAACTACCGCCCCATCTCGCTCCTCCCGTTTCCTGCCAAAGTCATCGAGAAGACTGTCAACAAGCAGATGGCCGCCTTCCTCGAGATGAACGGATCCCTCGACCCCTCACAGTCCGGCTTCCGAGCCAATCACAGCACCGAGACCGCCCTCATCGCCGCCACGATGACATCCGAGCCCTGATGGACAATGGAGAAACAGCGGCCCTCATCCTCCTAGACCTCTCCGCGGCATTCGACACGGTCTGCCACCGCACCCTAGTACAGCGCCTCAGCAACATCGGAATCCAGGACAAGGCACTGGAATGGATCATCTCCTTCCTCGACGGAAGAACACAGAGAGTCCGCCTACCACCGTACAAGTCAGAGGCCTCCGAAGTCATCTGCGGCGTCCCTCAAGGATCATCTCTGAGCCCCACCCTCTTCAACGTCTACATGAGCCCCCTCGCGGCCATCGTACGCAAACACAACCTCAGCATAATCTCCTACGCCGACGACACCCAGCTGATCCTCTCCCTGACCAACGACCCCGCCTCCGCCAGAGCCAACCTGCACGATGGGATGAAAGAGGTAGCAGAGTGGATGACGACCAGCCGCCTGAAACTGAACTCTGACAAGACGGAGGTCCTCATCCTGGGCTCTTCCCCCTCCGCCTGGGACGACTCCTGGTGGCCTCCCGCCCTGGGCACCGCACCCAAACCGACAGACCATGCACGCAACCTGGGCTTCATCCTGGACTCCTCCCTCTCCATGACCAGGCAAGTCAACAACGTCTCCTCGGCGTGCTTCAACATCCTACGCATGCTACGGAAGATCTTCCGGTGGATCCCCACCGAGACCAGGAAGACCGTCACCCAAGCCCTCGTCACCAGCCGACTGGACTACGGCAACGCCCTCTACGCCGGTACCACCACCAAGCTCCAGAAGAGACTCCAGCGGATCCAGAACGCCTCAGCCAGACTCATCCTCGACATCCCACGAACCAGCCACATCACCGGACATCTGAGAGACCTTCACTGGCTCCCCGTCAACAAAAGAATCACCTTCCGCCTCCTCACCCACGCACACAAAGCCCTACACGACCAAGGCCCGAGCTACCTCAACAGCCGGATCAACTTCTACGCTCCCAAACGCCACCTCCGATCAGCCAACCACGCCCTCGCCGCCGTCCCCCGCATCCGAAGAGCGACTACAGGAGGAAGGTCCTTCTCCTACCTGGCCGCCAAGACCTGGAACTCCCTCCCGACCGACCTGCGCCTGACCCAAGACCACCTCTCCTTCAGGAAGAAGCTGAAGACCTGGCTGTTCGAGCAGTAGCGGCACCCCCCCCCCAGCGCCTTGAGACCCTACGGGTATGTAGCGCGCTCTATAAGTGTCACTGATTGATTGATTGATTGACACTGTCTGCCACCGCACCCTAGTGCAGCGCCTCAGCAACGTCGGAATCCAGGAGAAGGCACTGGAATGGATCATCTCCTTCCTCGACGGAAGAACACAGAGAGTCCGTCTACCACCGTACAAGTCAGAGGCCACCGAAGTCATATGCGGCGTCCCTCAAGGATCCTCGCTGAGCCCCACCCTCTTCAACGTCTACATGAGCCCCCTCGCGGCCATCGCACACCAACACAACCTCAACATCATCTCCTACGCTGACGACACCCAGCTGATCCTCTCCCTGACCAACGACCCCGCCAGAGCCAACCTTCACGAAGGGATGAAAGACGTAGCCGAGTGGATGACGACCAGCCGCCTGAAACTGAACTCAGACAAGACGGAAGTCCTCATCCTGGGCTCCTCGCCCTCCCCCTGGGATGACTCCTGGTGGCCCCCCGCCCTGGGCACCGCACCCAAACCGACAGACCACGCACGCAACCTGGGCTTCATCCTGGACTCCTCCCTCTCCATGACCATACAAGTCAACGCCGTCTCCTCGTCGTGCTTCAACATCCTGCGCATGCTATGGAAGATCTTCCGGTGGATCCCCACCGAGACCAGGAAGACGGTCACCCGGGCCCTCGTCACCAGCTGACTGGACTACGGCAACGCCATCTATGCCGGAACCACCGCCGAGCTCCAGAAGAGACTCCAGCGGATACAGAACACCTCAGCCAGACTCATCCTCGACATCCCACGACACAGCCACATCTCCGCACATCTGAGAGACCTGCATTGGCTCCCCGTCAACAAAAGAATCACCTTCCGTCTCCCCACCCACGCACACAAAGCCCTACACGATCAAGGCCCGAGCTACCTCACCAACCGCATCAACTTCTACGCTCCCAAACGCCACCTCCGATCAGCCAGTCACGCCCTCGCCGCCGTCCCCCGCATCCGAAGAACGACAACAGGAGGAAGGTCCTTCTCCTACCTGGCCGCCAAGACCTGGAACTCCCTCCCGACCGACCTGCGCCTCACCCAAGACCACCTCTCCTTCAGGAAGAAGCTCAAGACCTGGCTGTTCGAGCAGTAGCAGAACCCCCCCCCCCCCCAAGCACCTTGAGACCCTCCGGGTAAGTAGTGCGCTCTATAAATGTCTTTGATTGATTGATTGATTGATCACCTACTGTAGGTTTCCTAGTTGAAAACAATAAGGTGTACCAGGCTCAACAAGAGCCATTATGCGAGAAAGGGAAGTGGAATAAAAGGCGTTCCTCCTTTCTTTTGATGCGCTGGAATCATCCCACATACCCAACAGTTGGTGATGTTCGTAACATTATGGCTGTGGTGAAGCATCTGAACAAAAGTGTTATTAAAATACAATTGACGGTGTCTCTGTTCATGATATGGAACAGTGAAATGCTGGTGCGTCTCTGGGACGGGAGTCGAAGCAACAAACAACTCACAAGCAGGAATCATCACCTCAACAGACCAAGTAATTACTGCTATAATTGTCAAAGCAGCAAAAACTCCTATAACACCTGATATTTTCCTTCGTTTGTTCATTTTAGCAACAAAATCAACTCTCTCTAAAAAAAAAAAATAATAATCATAGGAGCTCTCCTCCCGTGGGTAGACGTTATTTTTTTCACCGAAGATCAAGACGGGTGCCACTACACTACGCAGGGATGATCCCCCTTGTCATATCGGCATTCCGTTTCCACTACCCAGGGCAGTTGCTCAACTTGTCTCTGTCAAAACTGTAGATTCTGTCCTTGGCCTCAAGTTGTATCGCAATGCTCCTGGGATCGTCTGGTTCGGGAAGAACTCTGCAGATTTGTCAGGTGATACAGCGTGGCCTCTCTCCATAGTCAAGATCTCTCGATGATCGGTCAGCACAGCAGGTTCCACCAAGGTCGACAATACCTTGCGATAATGGGTACTATGCACCCAATGTTTCTTGGTGGTGACATAACCGCTGTTCTTGTGGCAAGGAGTACCTGTTCTGATCCGCGCCACCTCGGCTCCAAGCTGCTTGACCTCTTAAATAACTTGACCATTACGTTGTCGCCAGGTCGGAGCCCGTGGCCATCACCTGCAGATCTGTCGGGGAGTGCTTCTTGAACCTGTTGATGAATAGAAAACAAGCAGTCAGTTAATTATGCCAAATAGTCATTCAGTAAGACACGAGGTACATCATACACAGAACTCGGTTTCGGAACTCCCCAAATATTCATAGGCCTTCCAAATACAACTTCATAAGGAGTGAAGCATGTTCGAGAATGTGGTACTGATCTAATAGACAATAATGCCAGAGGCAACGCATCCGGCCAAGTGAAAGATGTGGAAGCCTGAATCTTCGCTATTTTCAACTTCAGAGTAGCATTATACCTTTCCACCAATCCTGCTGATTGTGGATGGAACACTGCATGGAACTTCTGTTTAATTTCTAATCCTTTCAGGACATGTTTGATAACTTCTCCAACAAAATTAGGCCCGTTATCATTCCATAGGAATTTGCAAACACCAAATCTCGGGAAGAATTCCTTTAACAACACCTTTGCAGTAGTAATAGCAGTATTATCCTTCGTGGGGTACGCCTCCATCCATTTACTGAAGGCACAGACCACCACTAAGACATACTTCAAATTATTACAACGCTCAAGCTGGATATAATCCATTTGCAAGACTTTGAAAGGTGCAGTTGATGTAGCAAATCCTCCAGCTGGAGTTTGCGTCCCTTTCCTGGATTATATTGTAAACAGATCAAACAAGACTGCACTACTCTCTTAGCTGTGCTAGCAATTTCTGGATGCTCCCAAACTTGTGTAAGCAATCTCGTTATTGCTGAAGCTCCAACATGTGCTAGCCCATATGCCATTTGAACCATAGATTGTACAAAGGCTATAGGCAGCTTCCATCTATCCATCTGCTTATTTCGCCAACAACCTTCATCATCCAACTCTCCTTCTTCAGACCATCGTTCAAGTTCCTTTACAGAAGCAGATTTCAGATTCTCTCGTACTTCTTGCCTGACATCATGCCAACGCTCAGCTTGTGACTTCACTACATACATAGAAGTAGTGCTTCTCTGCGTCGCAGTCTCACGTGCCACGTGATCTGCAAAGGCATTCCATTGTCCAATCTTATCTGTCACGTTCTTATGCGCACTACACTTCACAATAGCTATTTTCTTCGGATATGTCAATGCAGTCAAAAGATTATGTACTAAATCTCAGTGCAATATCTGCATTCCGTGAGATGTAAGAAAGCCTCTTTCCTTCCAGAGCAGGCCAAAATCGTGCGCCACTCCAAAAGCATAGCGGCTATCTGTATAGGTATTCACACATAGATCAGTACTAAGTTCACATGCTTGTGTCAAAGCTATAAATTCAGCTGCTTGAGCCGATTTCTGTGGTATGCGAGCCGTCTCCACTATTGTCTCAAGCATGGTAATTGCATAGGCAGCTGAGGTCGTGCCATCTGGTAACTTCAAACAAGACCCATCAACCCACAATTCACCATCCACATCTGGAAGGGGCGTATTTTGCAAATCAATGCAATCCTTTGTCTGTTCCTCAGTCAGGAATATACAATCATGTGTTTCTCGTGACTGGGGCTGAGTCGCCAGATATGGCAACAAATTAGCTGGGTTTAAAGTTGCACATCTCTTCAATGTAATGTGAGGGGCTAGCAATGTCAGTTCATATCCTGTCAGACGGGCACTAGTTAAGTGCTGCGTCTTTGTCTGATTTAAGAGAGCAACAACAGCATGGGGTACCAACACTAACAGCTTATGTGACAAAACTATTCCTTCACTCTCTCGTATGGACACAGTTGTTGCTGCAACTGAACGAAAACACCCAGGCAACGCTCGGGAAACAGGATCAAGGACTGCTGAAAAATAAGCACAGGGACATTGCTTATCACCATGTAACTGAACTAAGACTGACAATGTGCATCCATCTTTCTCATGCACATAGAGTGTAAAAGACTTTGTGTAATCTGGTGTACCTAACACTAGTGCAGAACAAAGGGCTTGTCGTAACTGCTGAAAAGCAGTTTCACATTCATCTGTCCATGGAAGGGGTATTGGAGTGTCTTTTGTCAAAAGTGCTAGCAAAGGTTTAACAATGTAGGAAATCCCCAAAATCCATTGTCTACAAAAAGAAGTAAGACCAAGAAATGCACACACTTCTTTCTGTGTCAAAGGTACTAGTGTGTCTAAAATTGCTTGTATGCGATCTGATGTCAATGCACATGTCTCCTTAGACAAAAGGTGAACTAAGTAGGTTACCTTTGGTCTACAATATTGCAATTTCTTTCGTGACACTTTATGATGATGTGAAGCAAGAAAAGAAAGCAAAGACAGAGTTCATTTTTCACATTGTTCAGAGGTATTGGCTGCCAACAAGATGTCATCGACATATTGTATGAGAGCCACACCTTCAGGCAAAGCAAAGGAATCAAGCTCTTTTTTCAATGCTTGACTGTAAATACTCGGACTCTCGTTATAGCTTTGAGGAACTCTACAAAATCTGTATGATAGATTATTCAAAGTGAAACCAAACAGATATCGGCTATCAGGATGAATAGGGATCGAAAAGAAAGCATTCTTCAAGTCCATAAAAGAGAACGTAGTCGCTGTTGGGGGAACCAAAGTAAGAAGTGTCGTAATATCAGAAACTACAGGGTATTGTGGTACTACGATCTTGTTCACCTCTCTAAGGTCTATAATGAACCTGTAAACTTTAGTATCAGTGTCTTTTTTCAAAATCGGGAGAATCGAGCTGTTACAAACATTAAATGGAACTTCCTCAACAACTCCAACTCGAATGAGATCATGTACTATTCGCATGAGTGCTTCCTCACCCTCCTGTGAAATACTGTATTTAGGCAAGCGTGGTAACACAGCTCCCTCCTTGACAATAATGTGTACCGGTGGGATAACCATTTGGCCCAAATCAGTGACTGAGGTAGCCCACAAAGTTTCAGGGAGTGAAGCTAATGCAATATCCTTAACAAAACAAGTTCTCTCAGGCACAGAGTGATTATCATTCAAAATGACACGCACTCCTTCAGGAGAGCATCGTATTGTGGCTCTGAAATATTTGAGCATGTTGAGACCCACAATATTGTCTGGTGTGTTTGGAGAAAGCAAAAACGGACATGGAGCACTAAATTTATCAACATGGAATGCAAGTCGTTGTGACAATGGGCTACGGGAAGGTGTTCCATCGAAACCTATCGAATTAATAGTTACGCCAGACAGGGGAGCCCTTGGAACAGTTTCGTAACGTATTTATCAACAAAAAGATGTCTGACTGTATCATCTGCCAAACCGTGTAAAGAAATCAGAAACCGATTCATCTACTTTTTGTTTGCACAATGCTAAAACAGTCCAATCTATCTTTTTAGGGGGGATAACTGTTTTAAGCTTAGTCAATATGGCTGCAGGGAGATCTAATATTAGCTTATGTGGCTTTTTAGCGGGTTCCCTCTCCACATCCAATTGTTCTAATTCTTTCAATTCCGCACCAAAAATAGCACGATTGTCAATTCTACGAACGGTTCTCCACATATTCCATGGACCTGATAATTCTCGCCTCGGTGCCTATTCCAATCATGGAGTGCCACTCTACAACTCTGGGCAATAGCTTGCTTAATTTCCACAACGGCCCCCACAACGCTAAGGATTCCTGGCCTCCACCTTGGGGGTGCCCAGAGTGGACGCCTCACAGGGAAAGCCAGGATGGGTTCCACAGCGGTATTCGTACAAGCGCCTTGAGACCCTTGCGGGTGAGTAGTGCACTATACAAGTATCAATTTACATTTATCCGGTGGTAATATTAACCCAAAAAATAAATCGATATCAAACAAAGTCATGGTACAGGAATTCATAGCCCCTTCAATTTCCTCATAGAAAGCGGCTGGATTTTTAGGTGGATCGGGCAATGCTGCTTTATGCGCCATTACATCTGCCCTATTCCAAGGAGTGTAGACGCAATTATAAATAAAATAACCTTTAGCATCAACAGAATTTTTATCATCGTTGTCACCCGTTCCTCTAGGAGGAACATACAAGGGCGCGGCTTCCCGCATGGGCTTCATATAAACCGCCATTAGCTTATCTGTTCAGAAGACAGAAGGCTGCGACCCTCCGGTCTGAGATTTCTGCGCAGCTTCGTCTGCAAGCTTTTTCTTTTCCTTCAAGTGAACCGCATCAGTTCGTAATTTAACCAACTGTCTAATCGTGTCAGCCACCTGAGAGAAAACAAAAAGACCGTCACGCAGGCTCTTACAATCAGCTGCTACATCATCAGGTTCTAAATCTGGAGAGAAAATCCAAAATAATTCAACAACTTCTGAAGCATATGCCTCAGTGAAATACATCTGCTCCCTTTCCGACCACCCCTGTATACTAGTTAAGAGATCGGAAGCAGGATCAGTGCTCCGTAATGCTTTACGAGCGGCTTGTCTGATATCGGCTGCACGGTGGGCAGACAGCATGGAACGGGTGTTCCGCGCCTTTCGTTGTTCCGAATCGGAATCTTCACCACCATCGGACGGAGCGGACGGAACGGCATACGGAGGTGGAGGTCGATCTAATCACAAAAAATCCGATTGTGGTTTATTAAGGACAGGGTAGAGAGGTTGTCTGACAGGGTATTGGCCAGATACCTGCAATCTGTGTTCTTTCTCCTCTCTCTCGTTCAGCTCTTTCACTTCTTTCTTTCTCAACTACAGTGCTTTCCCACACATATTCTTCCGCTGCTCTTTCTCAGTCAATGCTTGCTCACGTTTCGCTCGTTCACGCACTTCTTTCTCCCACATACGCACACATTCAAACATATCACGTCTAGACTTTTGCTCAAACAAGCATCGCTCCACATACTCAATCTTTCGTATATCAAATGAACTATGCATAGGCCAACGTAACTCAGGATCCTTTTTAGTATATTTATTCCACAACGTGCTGTACATCATGGAAGAAAGACCAAATTTTTTATACATATCCCTATTAGGCGTCCCCTCTGGGGAAGCCGGTTGCGAGTCTTCAAGTCTAAGTCGGGCCCCATTACAAAAGCAGCACATACTTCGAAGTGCGCTGAAAACAGGCATGCCAAAAATACTGCAAAATATACAGTATTATACACCAAGTGGCACTTAAGGTACTTCTAGTATGTTGCGCCATTCAAATTTGACTCTTTGAAGAAAAATCTCCACATTGCCTGCCTGTATGTGTTATAACTCATATATCAAATCATACAAATACTCATACAAATAAGACTAGTCTTTACCAAATACCAAATACCAAATATGCCACAGTAAGTGTTCCTTAAACTACCTTACCATACAAGGGCATCCAAACCCATAGTACGTGCTGTAAAACGGCCCTTACCAATCATAGGGTGTCCAGGTTCCAACTGCCAAGTTCTAAATTCGACCAAACGGCCACTGCACAGAGAATCGACAGAAGAGATCTCAGTGGAGGACCAGCGCCACCTGGATGGTCAGATCGGAAAGAAGGGAAAAACCCCTTGGATGCCAAGACTCGGGTCTCCTCTGGCAGTGATCATGTCTGTTGCGAGATCCAAATCCTTCGTCGCGACCACTCCTTCGGGCATCCGAGTCGCCGATGAGCCCCACGTGTCGGGCGCCAATTTGTAGGAGCAGGCCTCAGCCAGACCCACTAGTGCAAGGGGTTTGCCCTTCTCTGCACAAAGTCCTCAGACCAATAGGAAGAAGTTGGCACAAAAACTGGAATAGAAAAAGTAACATTTATTACACCTCATGAGGGGGTGCTACAGTTCAAACAGTACCCTCCGATATTGCAAGAAGTAGCACAACGAGCTAAGAAAGCATGGTTTATTTATACCCGCACAGGGGCTCAAAAGAAGGCGGTACAAACACAAGAGCATAGTTTATGTACATATAAGGTAATATTGAGAGGCACAATCGATCAGTGGGAGGAGCTAACAGTTTTGAGGGTCGACAGACACATTCCTATCTGGAACTAATTGCTAATAGATGTGGACCCTACTTGACATGCGCAAAAGTGAGGGATGCTAAATATAACTTGTTGCCAGGCAGATTTCAAGCACCATAGACAGGAAGATAGGACAAAGCACATGGTCGGCAGGAGGTAGCATGTAGCAGACAAAATGGCTGCCATGAAAACAAAATGGAGTCCGCTAAATGTCAAGATAACGGCTAGAACTAAGATGTCTTCTGCTAATGCTTAATCTAATCGCTGTTAATTTACAACAGGGAGAATACTCACGCTTATGAAAGCAAAAGTTTGGTTATTACCATCATCATAAGTCTGGGATAGGACCACTCCTATTCCATGTTCAGGGGCATCTGTCTGCACTATGAACTGCTAATAATAATCCAGAGATTTTAGAATGGGTGCTGAGCACATTGCTTCCTTCACGGTATCAAAGGCCTTAAGACAGCTAACTGTCCAGTTTAACTTTTTGGATATTTTCTTAGAAGTCAATTCTGTGAGGGGGACTCAAAGGCCCCATATTCCTTCATTAACCTCATGCAGTACCCAGTCAAGCCAAGGAATGCCCTGGCTTCGGTCTGGGTGGGTGGAGCTTCCTAATTCAGAATGGCCTTGATTTTGGGCTGGAGAGGTGCAACGTGGCCTCCCCCCACAAGGTAGCTCAAGTATACAACCTTGCCCTGCCCTACCTGGCACTTGCTTGACTTGATAGTGAGGTTGGTCTCTGCAGAGCTTCCTGGACCTTTAGGAGGTATATCAAGTGATCTTGCTAGGCACAGCTAAAAACAGCAATATCATTAAGATTGGCTGCATTATAGGCTTCCAATCCAGCAAGGACGTTATTCACCAACATCTCAAAGGTTGAAGTGGGCATTCTTCAAACTAAAGAGCATCACAATAAACTGGGAGTGCACATCTGAAGTGGAAAATGCTAATTGTGTTTGCTCCAGGGGGTCAGACCTATCCGGCAAATCTCTGATGTGAGATCAAAGGTACTCAGATAAGTAACTGCCCCTACTCTGTCAATTAGCTCATCATCCCTTGAAATTGGATGGGCATCTATCTTGGTAACTGCAAATGGGAATGAAGCTTGAAGACTAATACAACTGGGCTGGCCCAGAGACTCTTTGAGGGTTTAATGTCACTGAACTCCAATATCTTGCTTACCTCAGCTTTGATGCTTTCCTTGACATGATCAGACTGCCAGTATATTTAGTTTTTGACAGGTAGGCTGTCATGAGTGTCCACATAATGTGTACTCCAGTTAGTCTGTCCAGGAGTCAAGTAAAAGAGCTCAGCAAACTGCTTTAGGACATGCCTGCAATCAGTCTGCTGATGGGTAGTCAGGTTGTCTGAAAAGACCAATTCATCAACTGACCCATCTTTAGGGTTGTGAGAAAGGAGATAAGGAAGTGGCTCACTCTCTACCTCCTGTTCCTCATCTCTAACCATAAGCATGGTCACATCAGCCCTGTCATTGTAGGATTTAGGGCAATTTACATGTATCACTCACTTGGGGTTTCTACATGTGCCAAGGTCCAGTAAGTAAGTGACCTTCCCCTACCAATAGTGGCTAACCTTTCGACTCTCCTCTCACTACCATTGCTGTACTTAGCAAAGGTAGACTGTGGCAGTGTCTCCCGACCCCGCTTGGCGCCAGGTAAACATTTGCAGAGCAGATGACTCTGCTGCCTTTGTTGATCTCTCCTGAATAGCTCTATGTCACGCTAATTTTAAAAATTGACTACAAATTTTTAAACTCCACTTGTGTGTCACCTATGTGTTAGAATTGACTTAATAATTTTATTACACGTATTTACTGCGCACTTACGATAATTTTCGGAGCTGCCAGGGGCATTAAGGCTTGTTTAGGAAGTCTCTGCTCAGTGTTGCAGCCTGCCCGCCTCGGTCCGACTCGGTATCCAATACCGTTGAGCGGAGGGCGGGACAGGTAAGAGCCAGAGAGACACGCCCAGGCACTTCCTGAGAGCTCGAGTCGAGCGGTTAGCGCTCTAGCCTTTTAGCACACAGGGCTATTTAGGCTGCGAGGAGGCGAGGTTGATTGCGGTAAAGGTAGACAGTGGCAGTGTCTCCCGACCCCGCTTGGCGCCAGGTAAACATTTGCAGAGCAGAAGACTCTGCTGGCTTTGTTGATCTCTCCTGAATAGCTCTATGTCACGCTAATTTTAAAAATTGACTACGAATTGTTAAACTCCACTTGTGTGTCACCTATGTGTTAGAATTGACTTAATAATTTTAATACACGTATTTACTGCGCACTTACGATCATTTTCGGAGCTGCCAGGGGCATTAAGGCTCGTTTAGGAAGTCTCTGCTCAGTGTTGCAGCCTGCCCGCCCCGGTCCGACTCGGTATCCAATACCGTTGAGCGGAGGGCGGGGCAGGTAAGAGCCAGAGAGACACGCCCAGGCACTTCCTGAGAGCTCGAGTCGAGCGGTTAGCGCTCTAGCCTTTTAGCACACAGGGCTATTTAGGCTGCGAGGAGGCGAGGTTGATTGCGGTAAAAGTAGACAGTGGCAGTGTCTCCCGACCCCGCTTGGCGCCAGGTAAACATTTGCAGAGCAGAAGACTCTGCTGGCTTTGTTGATCTCTCCTGAATAGCTCTATGTCACGCTATTTTTAAAAATTGACTACGAATTTTTAAACTCCACTTGTGTGTCACCTATGTGTTAGAATTGACTTATTAATTTTAATACACGTATTTACTGTGCACTTACGATCATTTTCGGAGCTGCCAGGGGCATTAAGGCTCGTTTAGGTAGTCTCTGCTCAGTGTTGCAGCCTGCCCGCCCCGGTCCGAGTTGGTATCCAATACCGTTGAGCGGAGGGCGGGACAGGTAAGAGCCAGAGAGACACGCCCAGGCACTTCCTGTGAGCTCGAGTCGAGCGGTTAGCGCTCTAGCCTTTCAGCACACAGGGCTATTTAGCCACTCGTCGGCCCTAGCGCGCAGCGGTTGCACGCAGGGGGTCGCCAAAGCCAGCGCCTAATACGAGCCAAAGACCAGTCCGTCTGCGCCCGTCCGCGACAGGACGGGACCAGTACCATGGGGGTAACCAGGCATAAGGTGCATAACCCTCTCTCCTCCAGGATAACCTACTCTACACAGACACTTCGGAACCGACATGTAAGTCCAATACATGCCTGTGGCAAAGATAGAATTAACTCATTGGAGGGCCCTTTTGCTTGTATTCATTGCAAAGCCCAGTTTTCGACCCAATTCCAGGTAGCCTGTGCTGAGAGAAACATTATAGCCTCTACTCCCCTCCCTAAAGTCAGGGAAAATAATGCCAATACCCCTATTCTTACTGGAAGGAAAAATATCCTTTGTAACATAAGATCATTACCCAAACATACATCTGAAGTCTGGGACCTTATTTCCTCCACCGAGCCAGATTTGTGTTTCATCACCGAAACCTGGCTCAAACCCCACTCGACCCCCGCTATCGCATTGGCAATTCCTATTGTTTATAAAATATTTCGACTAGACCGCCTCACGAAAATTGGAGGGGGAATTGCGATC
This sequence comes from Lissotriton vulgaris, assembly GCF_964263255.1. Lineage (NCBI taxonomy): Eukaryota > Metazoa > Chordata > Amphibia > Caudata > Salamandridae > Lissotriton > Lissotriton vulgaris. The sequence goes on along the minus strand of NC_141689.1, from coordinate 1,714,060,428 downwards.
ATTCATAAACAGGAAATTATCTGTACCATAGTAGCAGAACTAAGCACGCCTGACATTGAACTACTTATTTTTAAAAGTGCCAACTCCCCTAAACAAATCAGAATGGGTGCTTTAGTATACCGTCCACCAGGACCCAGCACGAACTTCTCAAATATATTACTTGAGAATCTTGCACCCTATGTCTGTAATGACAGAGATTTTCTACTAGTTGGAGATTTTAACATACACAGTGAACTGAAAGATTGTAAAGAAGCACAATCTATTCTAAATGATCTCTCTCTACTAGGGATAACACAACAAAACGTGGGCCCAACACACCAGGCCGGGCATACCCTAGACCTAATATTAGCTAATTTCCCTACAGTCACCTGCCCCCCCTATTCAAGTCAGCTGTACTGACCACTTTATTATTGAGTTTTACACCCCCTGCCCAAAACCTACTCCTCATGGGCCGATTTCTCTTCCTAGCGTACGACAGCAATGGCATAAATTCAACGAAACTACATTTTTAGATAAATTCATTGAACCCTCTTTTACCACGTCGGAAAATATAGAAAATGCCCTTAACAAATTTGAAAGTGCCTCGAAGACTGTCATAGACGTTATAGCCCCTTTAAAAAAATTCAGACCTCGGCCAGCCAATAAACAAGAAATATGGTTCTCTGACAACCTTAGGACATTAAAACAAACAGCTAGGAAGTTAGAGAAAAAATGGAGAAAATCCCACTTAGCAACCGACAGAAGCCTCTACTGAGAATCACTAACCATTTATCACAACGCCATCCGTAATGCAAGGAAAACCCACATAACATCTCTTATCACAGCCGCAGACAATTCCCATAGGGTTCTGTACCAAATATTACAATTGTTTGTCAAACTGACAGCAAGTGAAAGTCCTGACACCTCATCACAAAAGCTTTGTGATGAAATATCCCAATTTTTCTCAAATAAAATAGACTTGATCTATAAGAAAATAATTAACTCTAATAACACCATGACCAGCGATGCAGGTCTTGCTTCCTACGAAACAGAATATAATCAAAATTCCCACACTTTAGATATCTTTCCCCCCATTACCTCAAAGGAGTTGTCAGCTCTCACTATGCAAATCAAAAGTGGCAGCCCTGATGACACAATTCCAGCTAGACTTATGCCCATTTTACTGGAAGCCCTATGTCCTACGATGGAAAAACTCATCAATCTGTCACTTAGTACAGGCTCCGTCCCAAGACAATGGAAACAGGCACTAGTTAGGCCTATCAGGAAAAACACTGCCACTCTGTGGACCGAATTAGCAAACCTCAGGCCCTTCTCCCTGCTTCCATTTTTGGGTAAGCTTACAGAGAAATATGTAAACCAACATTTATCCAACTATGTTAAAACTACTGGCGACCTAGGCCATTCCCAATCTGGTTTTAGGCCGAAACACAGCACAGAGTCCACCCTTTTGTCTGTTACTGATGATTTACACATGTTTCAGGACAAAGGCTACTCTGTGATCCTAGTGTTACTAGATCCGTCGGCAGCGTTCGACACCGTGTCACATAACATCCTTATTGACCAGTTGTCGAACGTAGGAGTTAAGAACAAAGCCCTTGACTGGCTAAGGAGTTTTCTAACCGATCGCACCCAGACTGTCACCATGGGTGCATATCGATCAGCGGAGGTAGAGATTTCTAAAGGAGTGCCACAGGGCTCTTGTCTGAGCCCAACACTCTTTAACATCTATTTGGCACCCCTGGCAAGAGTGATGAGAAAATGTGGTTTCATCCCCGTGTCATACGCGGATGACACGCAGCTCCTCTTCCCCTTTGAAACTCTCACCGCTGAATTAAAGAACTCCTTCTCTGCAGGCATGAAGGCCGTTGCACAGTGGATGTCTACCAACTATCTACAGTGCAACATCAGCAAGACTGAAGTTATGCTATTCGGTGAGGCCAAACTTCTGTGGACCCCGGATTGGTGGCCTTCTGATTTTGGTATGGTCCCAGAACCCAAACAGGTCGTGAAAAACCTGGGGATCAGCCTTGATCAGGATCTGTCACTAAAGCAACACAGCAACTTCGTTGCAGGCTCATGCTTTCATGTCATCAGCATGTTGCGAAAAATCTTCCCTTTATTGCCAGACGCTTTCAGGAAGACCTTAGTGCAAGCCCTCGTTCTGAGCCGTATTGACTACTGCAATGGCCTGCTTCTATCTGCCAACGAGGGAATGTTGGCTAGACTCCATGTAGTCCAGAATACAGCGGCTCGCCTAGTCCTGAATGCCCCTCCAAGAACAGCATCTAAACCTCTATTAAACCAGCTTCATTGGCTCTCTATACGACAAAGAGAAAAATTTAAAATATGCTGTATCATTCACAAAAGCATAAACGGACAAGGCCCTACCTACCTGAAACAGAAATTCACTCCATACATCCCCTCCAGATCGCTTAGATCTAGCACAAGCCATCTACTGGTAGTACCTCGTGCCAAAAAAGCTAGGCACGGAGGCAAAGCGCTGTCTGTAGTAAGACCCACATTGTGGAACCAACTCCCTTTGACTCTTAGACTCTGTACTACCCATCTAAAATTTAGAAAACTCCTTAAAACTGTACTATTTAAAAATGAGATCTAAAACCTCAGTTTCACTCTTTCCCCTATGCATGTAAACCGGCCCAAAAGCGCAGAGATACTCCTGTCGGAGTCGATTCCAACGCTATATAAACTCGCAAATAAATAAATAAATAAATCACAGGTTGCCTTTCATGTATTAATTTTCTCATACCACTTCCAAATGGTCAGGCATTTCTTTACCCTTTCTAAGTCTCCTGTAAAGTAGTCCACTTTGGTAGTGTTTTGGGATGTATCTGTGGATATGCAACGGCACCCAGTGCATACCCCCTGGAAATTTATGGTGAATCCACACCAAATCCCTTACAAGTATTTAACAATCCGTTGTTAATGCTTTATATTTCTATTTCACTTTGTAAAAAATACCCAGCAAGAGAGTCTACTGTTCAGATTTATCTATCACGGGGTGCCTTTCATGTATTAATTTTATTGTATCACTTCCAAATACTCAGTATTTCTTAACCCTTTCTAAATATTCTGTAAAGAAGTCCAATTTGGTAGTGTTTTTGGGATGTATCAGCGGATATGCCACTGCACCCTGTGCAGCCCCCCATTTAATATTATTTTGGATCCACACAGTATCCCTTACAAGTATTTAACAATCTGCTCTTAATGGTTTGAATTTATATGTCACTTTGTAAAAAATACTGAATTAGAAGGAAAACACTCCATAATGGGCAATTGTTGTACACCACTGTGCTTTTAAGATTCACAGTGCAATCTCTTTTGTTCCCTTCCCACCACAGTATTTTAGCTCTGTTTGCAACACTCTCTGCTTGCACTAGATCAAAGGTTCACAAGACTTTCCCTGACAGCATACTATCTTCAAACTAAACTGTAGCAGGTGTGGTTAACTGTTTGCAATTATAAGCATATTCCAAACAACATGACTTTATTTATTTTTTCAAAGCCAATCACATAGTTAGTTACTTTTTCTCTTAGAGTCACTACCAACTTTTACTTCCCTGACCATCTCCACCTTCCAATCAAATATGTTCTTTTCCATTTAAGGTGCAGTCTTCCATTTTAACGTCATGTTCAAAACTGCTTCAACTGCTGCAGACTTTTCCTGTGTGCTACTTCGCTTGTCTCCAAAATGGCCAGAGTGTGGATTGTGGGTCATAGTTTTTTGTTTTGGGCCAGAGAAAGTACTAGACAGAAAGGCGTTGACAGGGACTTTGGTTTACTCAGTGCAATTTCTGCCTTTGGTTGAAAGCATTGCACATTGCTGGCATCCAGACCTCATGATTGTACACTGTGGTTGCAATGACCTAGGTAACATTACTGGGGTAATACTGGTAATCCTAATAAAGGATACCTTTGGCAAACTATTGATACTTTTCCCACATACTACCTTGGTGTTCTACCACATTTGTCAAAGACAAAAAATGTAGTGGTCAACTGAATTTTGTCCACAGATAGAGGAATCCAGGAAACATGCCAATAATACTGTTTCTGCATTCCTCCCAGACCACAACATGAGCTCCATATACCACAACAACTTATGCTTCAATATGAATGGAATATATTGAATGGATGGAGTACGTATCATAGATTGAGGCAAAAGGGAGTCCCTCAACAACCTAACATATATCATTCTCTTCTATGTCTAATATCCATCTCAACATCAAAAACATTAGGGCTCTTTTCAGAGACAACCCTTTTCCTAAACACTAGTTCATTTTCAATTCAAATTCTTTTTTCCTAATTTCTTACTCAGATCTGTAGATCCATTGTGGATACTCAGCCAAATAAGGTGTCTGCTGGCTATATAGCAGGTGGATCCAAACCAATCCACGGATCCATTCCCAACCAAAAGCACACTTTCAATACAAAACAAAAGCACATTTAAAATAGTGAGTTTGACTTTGTGGTTCTGTGAGAGGTTATATGAATGTGTTAATGGGTATGTGAGAGGGTGTGCGAGTGGTTGTGTGTGTGTGTGTGAAAGAGTATGCAAGTTGTATGTGAGTGTCTGTGGAGTCTGTGAATGGGTGTGTGGCTGGTTTTGTGAGTGTGTGAGTGGTTATCTGGGTGTGTGAGAGTTACTGTATGGGATTGTAAGTGGGTGAGTGATTGGTTTTGTGGGTCTGTGAGTAGGTGCGTGGGCCTGTCAGTGAGTGTGTTAGTGGCTGTATAAATATGAGTAGATATATGGATTTGTGAGCAGTTGAGTCTATGGTTTTGTGGGTCTATGAGTGGATATATGAGTGGCTGTTTGGGTCTGTCAGTAGGTGTGCAAATGGCTGTATGGGTATGTGAGTGGCTGTATGGGTTTGTGAGTAGAAGAGCAAGTGGTTTTGTCGTTCAGTGAGGGGATTTGTGAGTTGCTTTGTGGGTAAGTCAGTGGGTATGTGAGTGGCTGTATGGGTGTGTGAGTTGCTGTATGGGTTTGTGAGTAGATGAGTGAGAGGATTTGAGGGTCTTTGAGTGGGTGTGTGAGTGGATGTGTGGGTCTGTGAGTAGATGTGTGAGTGACACCTGTATGGGTGTTTTAATAGCTGTGGGAGTGGCTGTATGGGTGAGTTGCTTAGTGAGTAGCTTTGTGTATCTATGAGTGGGTGTGTGAGTGGTTGTGTGGGTCTGTTAGTGGGTGTGTGAGTGGCTATATGGGTGTGTGAGTGAGTGTGTGAGCAGCTGTGTGGGTCTGTCAGTGGGTGTGTGAATGGCTGTTTGAGTCTGAGTGTTTGAGTGGGTCTTTGAATGTCTCTTTGGGAATGTCAGTGGGTATGTAAGTTGTTCTCTGGGTCTGTGTCTGAGTGTGTGAGTGGCTGAATGTGTACATAAATGGGTATGTGAATAGGTTTCTCAGTATAAGAGGGAATGTAAGTGACTCTCAATGATTATGTGAGTGGGTGTATTTCTTTTTTCATTGGGTTCTGGATCTGCTGATTCCTCATGGATTCACACTGGGGCTACACTGAGCACTGCAATGGATCTGGATTTATGATGTCATTTGAGATGTCATCAGTGATGTCCTGAGTGATGACACTGGTCATGTCATGAGTGATATAATATGTGTGGTCATGAGCAGTGGATTGCGGGGCATAAGTTATAGTTAGGTCAGATAACTATAACTGCAGAATTTCACTGGTTTTGTAAAAGTGAAATCTGAGTCTAACTATAGAGTCCCTGTAATCTTAGTTTTTTTCAGTGAATTTCTAAGGTTTTTTAAATTCTATTTCCTAACTTTAACGTCCCTTCAACCTTTCTTTTTTACAGGAATTTCTAAGGTTTTATACATTATATTTCCTAATTATAATGTTCCTGTAATGTTTGTTTGTTTCCATGCATTTCTAAGGTTTTTCTAAAAATGTTTCCATATTTGAAACCTGCAATATTTCACAGTGGATATGTGAGCACCTGTGTGGGTTTGTTAGTGGGTATCTGAGTGTATGTGTGGATCTCTTAGTAGGAGGGGGAGTGTGTCAGTAGGTATCTGAGGTAGTCTATGAATCCATGAGTGGGTCTGTAAGTGGCTGTGTGAATATTTCAGTGGATTCATCACTGTTTATGTTAGAGCCTGCATGTGTCTGAATGGCAACGTGAGTATTACTTTGGATCTTTGGGTGTATGTTAATGAGTTTATGGGTGTGTGAGTGGGTGTGCAAGTGGTGCTTCTGATTTTGTGCACATTTCCATTCTCAGTATATTTAAAGGACAGAAGTATGCACTTTGTCCTCTTACAAGGAGATGTCATTAAATAACTCATTTGTTACACTCACTTAAGTTCAGATTTTGTTCCACTGTATTTCTGTTGCATTTACTTCTGTTAAGGATTTCAGATATTTTTTCAATATGGATTTTTAGAGGGAGCATGTTTTGTTTCTATTCAATCAGTTTAAGAAGATAGATTTGTTTACATTTCTCTCAAGTGGAGTTTTACCTGGGGCACATGCTATGTTTATATTTTTAAATGTTTCATGTAGAGATTTAAGTAAACTAAAATGAACATGACGATCTGAATGGAATCTCATTTTTTTAAGATGATTCCGCAGTTTTTTGGAAAATGTGTACACATCGGCGTTACTTTCTACTAGGAAATTACTTATTATATTGTCATTGTACAAATGACTACAGCATATTATGCACTTAACTTGACCATAGGATTAGCTTGAAGAGGGCACAGAAGGACAGAGGCAGAGAGGTTGTACCATCTGTCCCTGGGCAGGGAATGCCTACTGAAGTGGAGAGGCGTTTTCCTCAAATGGCACCACAATTAAGGCGTGTCGGCACATATTGCCTTGGCTGCAGCACTACACACACCTGGTGAGCAGTATGGTGATGCCATCCAAGAAGCTGCAAGGCAACATACTGTTGCGTGCTTATCTAGGTTCCTGATCGATACTGTGACCTTATGCCCCTATTCGGCTATAAATCCATTTATTCCCTATATTGGCATAACCGTTCAAAGTGCGATTTTCTGAAAAGTCATCTCTGGCCTCACACGAACAGAGCCACATTCCAGCATGACTCTCTGCTACTTCCTTTGCGACCAATTAGTGCAATGACAGAGCAGCAGTCACTATCTGATATTCCTAGATAACACTCCGAGTTCTTCAACAAGATAAAAACTTAGCAAACCTGGAAATCCCCGCTTGCTATGTTTTGATTAGTAATGGAACTCTAATGAGCAACTGATAACTGTCACTTCCTAGTGACATCTTTAATTGACGTCTTATGTCCAGCAAACTTGCGTCAAACCCGGCACCTGTCAGGTATAAATATTACCAACGTTGCCTTAAGCAATGCGAGTTCGTTGCCTGTTGCTGATGCCAGCTGCCTGCATGACTCTGTGTTGGTAAATCTAGCACTCTGTCACTGCAGCCTGCTATCCTGTGGTGGTGAAGCTACTGATTACCATTATCGCCGCTAAAGCGCAAGCTATGGTGCAGTACGCTTAAGGAGCTGAACAGCCGTCCTCTGCGAAGACATCCAGCAGATTCCAGCTGCCCGCAGACGCTGTCCCCCCTCCTTCCTCGACGCGCTGAAGAGAGCCGCTGCCTTTCTCGTGCAGAGAAATCCAGTCCCGGCGCTTCCGGTTTACCCTCGCGGGTGACTGGGATATCGAGAGAGATCCCTGAAGGAGATACCAATCCTCCATCATTCTATTCAGAGGTATGGTGTTGACTAAACCCTTAGACGAGAATTCTTGAAACAAACCTTGGCAAAACCAACTTAACTTAAGCTACTTACTTGCTCCCCTTTTCACGTGTTAGGCTTAGGTCAGGCACACTGGGGTAGGCTTAGTTAGAAGCACCAGTTGAGTATGTTAGCCTAATGTATATATGACTGTATATATGTTTTATTACTTTTAAACCATTGTATGGCTAAGAAACCATATCAATGCTTTTACAGTTCTATTTCGCAATACTTATCTTACTGTACGTACTTTTTATAATAACAATTATTGCAATTGTGGCAATACATTTCTCTTGTACGAGAAGAAAGACTGTTCAATAAATGTTAACCCTTTATTGATACACGCCCGTCTCTCTATTCTCTACATCTCGTGAAAGTAAACTGCACTAGACTGACTGAGTGAAATGCATGTCTATTGTTTCACACGACCCTAGAGATTGACTCTTGATCTGAGGAGAATCCCTTCTTGTCTGTGCCAAGGAAGCTGATCACTTCCTATGCAGAGAAGAAAGTTTCCAGTGACCTCTGAGCTAGTTGGTAACACAACCCAATTAAGTTTAGCATAGTCAGTGGAGGCCTGGAATATCCGCAGTTCCACGTCGATACTACTGTTTATGTTATTCCAATGCGCAGGGCCTAGTGGGAAACTAGGAACTACACTACATGGCGCCCAACGTTTTGGTAAGGCGATAAACTAACGCAAGACTTGTAGAGTAACTCAGTCGTGCATATTTCACACCCCTTTCTCCCGTAAATACTCCAATAGACGTCTGGAGTGGGTGAAAGGTTAAAATCCGCCCGACCTTAGTAGGAAGAGATTCCTATGTAAAGCTCTGGTATATTCAACGTTGAAGGATACAGTCTTCCAAAATATTGTGCACCTAATCTTTGTCTCCTTGGAGACCTACTCTGCAAAGCCTGCATTTATAAAAAAAATGACAGACAGTGAAGAAGAAAGGGAAGCAGTTAGACTTGCAGCCCAACTAATAGAGGAAGACTCGAGTCTCCTAGAAACAGACCCGGATGCTATTATCATCCCGGTTCACTTAAGAAAACCCATAACTTTAAAACTTACAGAAAACGGACTGACACCTCAAGGTGGTACAGTAATTTTCTTGATAGAGGCTCACGAGTATCGGCAGACAGAGGTATTCTGTTCATGGATAAACTTTCCAGCGGCAAACGCTAGAACACAAGAGTTTCACTATTACAAAATAGAGGAACCTCCGGGAGAGTACGCTCCTTTCGAGGAGATTGAAATCCCACTTAAATTTCAAGAGCACCTGCTCTGGTTTAATGGCGCCCTAAAACACAATAATCACATAACTAGGCTCGGTCCACTAGGTAGACCAGGAGCCACGTGGCCGGTTCTAGCCAACTACACACCACATCCTGACATTGCAAGAATGTCTAAGGAAGAGCTGTTAGCACAGCTAAACACATTAATAAAAATACATAGGCAATTATTCCAATATGTAATGCGGATTGCAACAGTCCAGCCAGCTGTTAATTCACACCAGCTGACCCCTCATCAGGGGAACACAAATAAAATTACACCACAGAACATACAGTCATGTCTTGGTAAAACACCCGTAAAACGGGAACAAATTCCTTTCTGGTTAGCACAGAAAATCACTCAAATAGAGGCAGTATTTCCTGATACTACCCCTATTGAGAAACACAGAATCTTGACCATCTGCCTTCCTATGGGAATCGCACCACATGTGGAGGACTGCGACACTTGGGGTACAGTCTTTGCTTCCATTTACACAAAAAACACACGGTGTTCCGTCTATGGCGGTAATACCAGAAGTGCTAAAACAGATTCAAAATGAATTCGGTCCAGAGCCCGCTTTAAATCTAGGTATGAAATTACTGAAAGATTTCAAGCAGGTCACGGCTATATTATTAGCCAACGTAAAGGGAGAAGCAGCATCTGTGGCGATCCGCCAGAAGTTGAGGGAAACAGATATAAAAGATCCTGTTGAGCTTGCAAAAATCATAGAAAAATGCTATGAAGAATTAGGTAGAGACAGCTTGGGTGGGAAACCAGTAAAACCCCAACTGCTCGAAAGTCCTGAAAAATTATTTATTAAAAATAATTTAAACACTCCCAAAAAGAGCTGGGATGGAAATAAACAATCCACTCCCAAAGAAAAAGTTTTCCAGTCCAGAGGAAGGTCTCCTCGACGGAGGGAAAGAACTCCGACTCGAGAACGCCAGTCTCCCCAGCGGGAGCCCTCTGAGAAAAGATATAACCTTAGAAATAGGGATAATCTGAAAAAACCTGATAGATATCAAAGTATTGATACACGTCCCTCTCGATCTCTTCCACAGAATTCGGAAAGAAGAGGACGGTCAGACCCAGGAGAGCACACCAAGTCCAAAGACAAGGAACCTGCTCAAAATAAGAAATCTCAATTTCCTAAAAAGAAGGTAGCCAGTATTAGAGTAATCAACAATGCCGAGAATACTGAGGACACAGTTGAAAAACGGGGAGTGGGCATTGACAATGTTGGACAGTGCAGCAGAAATCAGTATAGCGCGCAAGATCTTGATGAGTCATCTGGAGACAGTGGACACGAATGAATACATTCAGGTTGAAACTGCCGACGCCAGACTTAGCGAGCCCCATAAAATATACGAAATAACATTGCGTATAGAGGGTGATAAGACTAGGAAAATTAAGGGTCTATTTTGGGATAAGCTCTCAAAAGGCTATGATATTCTGTTAGCTGAAAAAGATTGGCCCCCGGAGTTTGTCAGGGAGTGCCCTCGTGGCGAAGAAGTGATTATGCCTGCCTTCTCGAATCACATACCGATTCACAAAAAATATACATATGCAAGGAAATGGGCAGTAGCCCAGGCACCTGCATTGTATAAAAATCATGTAGGATGGGATGAGGATTCACCGCCTCACAAAATCCAGCTAAAAAGTGAACCAACTGCCCAACGGCAGTATCCCATAAAGCAAGAAGCTAAAAAACAGGTCAGGGAGATCTTAGATCAACTTGAGTACCAGGGGGTGATTGAAACATGCACCTCTCAAATGAACAATCCTTTGTTTCCTGTCTCCAAACCAGACAATTCATATCGTCTAGTTTTGGACTACAGACATCTTAATACATGTTGCAAAACTTTTGCAGTACAAAACTCGCATAGTGCAGCCCTAATGAATAACATAGTTAGGAAAAAATATAAAACGACATTAGACATATCTAATGGTTTCTTTTGTCAAAACATTGCACCAGAAAGCAGATATTTGACCGCTTTCTCTGCATTTGGGTCGCAGAAAAAATTCTGTCGACTCCCACAGGGGTTCAAGAACAGCCCAGGACTATTCTCAGCTAGGGTAACAGAGTTACTACAAATCTATGATGATGAAGCATTGTCTTACGTAGATGATATTTATCTCACAGACGACGACTTGGATACTCACTTGAAAAGAGTGAACACCATTATACTTGGGTTCGCAGCAGAGGGTTACAAATTCAACTTTAAAAAGTCCCGAATTGCCCATCTGACAGTACTATTTTTAGGGTACGAATTATCAAGTGAAGGGAAAAGCCTAGCGGACAACTTCTTAGAGAAGTGCGCTGTACTCCAAGCTCCAAAAACGCTGAAGAATTTACAATCAATACTAGGTTTTCTGAATTTCGGAAGAACTTACATACTAAATTACGCAGAGAGGGTTAAACCTCTCTACGAACTGATTAAACCTGATTTCAAACAAATAAATTGGACTCAAAAACACACAGAAATTTTGAGATCACTGCAAACAGACATGTTAGCAAAAACAAAACTAGATACACGTGACAACACGATCGATCTTGTAATCCGAGTCATCCCAGGAAGATGCGGATTCACGTACCTAACCTCTAATGAGGGAGAAAAGGTACCTATTTCAATTAAATCTCACTTGTACACACAAGCAGAAAAAACATTCAGTCGCACAGAAAGAACTGTGAATGCAGTGCAAATCGCATTAGCAAATGAAAGAGAACTAGCACACGGCAAAAGGATCAATGTCCTCACAGCGGAATCCGCCTTCGAGGCGCTATTCAGCCCAGTAAACCTGCCTACAGTGTCACTGGATCCGAAATGGATACAGTGCATAGATTCTCTAGGAGCGGAAGACGTAAAATACTATTTCGCCCCACAATACAAAGAACTGAATGATTTAGAATATGAAGAAGAATATCCTCTGCCAATCGAAATTCTGCCTCTCCCACTACATGCCTGTATTATCTATACAGATAGCTCTGTACAGCATTTCAACGTAGAGAGAAAATCCTACGATGCAGCATGTGCAATCATTAAATGCCGTTGGCTGTGCGGTAAAATCAAACCGAAAATAACAAAAACTGAATCAGTGAAGTACTGTTCGGCTCAAAGAACTGAAATCAGATGTTTAAAGATGGCGCTCGAAAATGCAGAACGTGAATTCCCCACACTTATAGTGTGCGATTCTCATTTTTGCGTCAATTCTTACTACAATAAACTGCAGAGTTGGATCGAGAACGACTTCAAAGATGACACTGGTGCCACAATAAAGCATAAAAAGCTCTGGAACGAGGTAGCTCTTTTACACAAAGAACTACAAAAGACTCACGTGATTCACGCACAGAGTCTTCAACGTGATGGCGTTCACGTTGCAGGGAATTCATTGGCTAATACAGCCACCGCGGAAGCTACTAAACCGGCTTCCGTAGCCACAAAAAAGCGTACAGATAAGTACATAGACGGGGAAACCATGCTGGCAGTAAAAACGACCGTAAAAGGCGACTGTGCAGCACTACCCGTAAACTATCCACTCAATTATGCGTACATAATCGATGCAAACTCCGTTCCTTTTGCTCGAATCCCTGGAGTGGGGGATAGAGTAATTCCAAACACGAACAGGAGAATATTTTTAATAGCAGACGCACACATGGGTTTGGGTCTAAGGCACAGAGAGATCAAGGAATCACTGACTGAATTACAATCAGTATTCTGGTGGCCGGGAATGAGTGTAGAACACCAAATATATGCAAACAACTGTGAAAACTGCAATAGGGATCGCAGTAGCGAACCTTGCTACCGGCTACCAATCAGAAAGAGCGTAACGCTGCCTACAGCCCGTCCTGCGTCCTATTAATAGTTAAGACGAAAAGCACTTAAAAATGAGGCCTCCAGCGCTCGGCTGACGCTAGAACGGTTATAAAAGATTTGCGAGTCTTTATCGGCACATACGCAATTACCACGTTCCATTCTGACCAAGGTCCTGCTTTCACCTCTCGAGCCTATAAGGAGGCCATGGCTAGCATGGGAATTGGGTTGCGATATTCTTGTCCGTCATACCCCGGAAGGGAATAGTGTGGTAGAAAGAAAAAACCGTGACATAAAGCAATCTATAACAGCGAAGGTATTAGGTTCAGGCGCTGGGTGGGTCAAACATTTAATAAGTGTCCAGACTAGTCTTAACAACATGCCAAGAAATTCTCTAAAAGGTTTCAGCCCATACGAACTATTGTTCGGAATTAGAATGCGCGTTCAGGACCTCGATAGTCAGATGTCTGTGGTACAAGAAGAAACAACGCAGTTTGATGTAAAAGACCGTTTGGCTGTTTTACAGGAACTGAATGAAACAAGAAAATCATTAAGCAACATAAAGTTAAAGCAACAGCCAAGTACCACTGACGAGGCACCACCCGCAACAGCCCCAGCAAGGCCTGTCTGGATTCCAAAGATTGGGGATCTAGTCAGAGAAAAAATAGCGGTGAAGAAGGAATTTGGGCCTTCTTACAGAAAAGCAGTACCTGTCTTAGCAGTCACCGGAACAAGATCAGTTGTACTACCGCCCCTTGCTGGTAAAAAGGAGAACAGAATCGTGTCCATCGATCTGGTAAAACCACAAGCATGTGGCCTATAATCAACAGTAGGCCCAGTGGACTCCCAAGAAACAACAGAATACCCAAACTTGCAACAATCCAAGAGGTTCAAACTGAAAGACTCATCACATTCGATCAGCCTGCAGTGCACAATGAAGGACTATGCAATAATGCCATGGAACTCGTGCCTCTTGAAACACAGATTGAAACAGTTCGTCAATAAACAACACCAGTCTACAATGATGTGGCATCAGAAAGTGCTACCGAGAGACAGATTGAAAGAACAATCCCATCAATTGACAGAACTGCCTCTGGTTATTTCATCAACTTCGACAACTTCTCTGAAGATTTAAATGACCCCGAAGTGATGCCAGAAACAAAAAAGTCTTTTAAAGAAAAAGCAACAGAACTCTTTCATCAACTGAAGAAAATCTACCTTGTTTCCCCTTGGCTAGAGTTCTGGTTCGGTCTAGGTGTATTTTTCCTCCTGCTTTGGCTCATCATGGTACTATGTTTGGGAAAAATCATTGAAGGAAAATATATTACAATGGACACAGCAAGTCAGAACATCAACTTAGTCCTGAAACCACACAGATCATCCCACGTGAAGAAAAGAGAACTGTCAACAGTAAATGTCACAGCAATTCCAATACCTGGTGGGGTAGTATGGGAGAAAACAGACTATGAGATATATGGTCCGGTCGAAATCCTGAAGTATCCTCATCAACTAAAGGTTTCCTTAAGTGACTTTGTAACACCTAGTACATTCTCTGATGATTGGGACTTTAACAGTATTAATGACATGATGTCTGATTTAGTAATGTCAGCTAGATTCACAGATCATGATTATTTACAAGGTTCATCTAGTTATGAGCAGTTATTCTGTTACACCCACTATGGGGATCATTACTTGCATAAATCTGCACAGCCTAGAAATGTTTTTATGTATAATCAATGGGAACATTGTTCTACACCACCTAAAAGCAGTTCTAAAGCATTTTTTGAGAAATTCAAATACTTCTCAGGGTTTAACACCAGTGATGCAGAAACGTTTTATTATAAACTGTTAGATAAAACAGGAATGAAAACAATGCTGACAAATTCTAAATTGATATATTCAGAAGCATTTTATGACAAAATGATGACATTTGGTTTTGATTATTGGAAAAATAATATTGAAACGAAAACAATTTGGGGTACAAAAGATTGGCAGGTGCAAGGCATTGAAGCACTATTTAGAACCTGCATGATACCTGAACAAATGTTATTTTTAAATGACACAATACACCAAACATCTGGTCTTGGCCTAGCTAAGAACAAAGAACTTAAAACACCGTCTATACCAAAGCCAATAGCTGAGAATGCAACCACAGATATTGAGTTAGACGTGTCACAAATTTTACATTTCAACAGAACACATCCTGATTGGAAAAAGTGGTTAATCTGGCCTACAGACACAAATAGCTGTCAAAATAGATTCCTGAATAAAACACAGGGGTTAAAAATGACCAGATTAGACTCTAGATACTCCCAGAGACAACATCCAGGGATTATAACAACATACAGTGTAGGGAAGCTCTGCCTTGAATGGCTAACCTCGTCCACACTGGCTGAAATTAAGCAACACTTGTCTTTGCTAAAAGATGGTGCTGATTTGCGCGATTTCATTCTTGGACCACGCAAACAGCGTCAAAAGCGTTTCATAGCGACCAGTATCTATGCTGCTTACAACGAGGCTTGGAAAGTAAAGCAAATTGAAACTGCTGAGAAAATACGAGAAATTGATCGTATTAATTTGGAGAAATCACTTTCTGTGGTAGACAATGGGTTAACGACTCTGTCTTCCAGAATATACTCTTTGGACAATATTGTATCCTCTGCCTTTGATGTGATAGACAGAGATTTGCTAATGTTACAACATGGCCAGTCTCAATTGCGTTCTATTATAGAATTAGGCTGGACGCTGCAAAATCTACGTTCAGGCTATGTGCCTTGGCGTTTAATCAACACAACGTCATTATTTTCCAGTTTTAACCTTACTGATAAACAGATCAGTTTGGCACAGAAAGGAGCAGACTATACAATCCTGAGCATCGAAAAACTCGAGAGATTACCATTGACAATGTCAGAGAGTCCTGTCATTGAATGGATAATACACGGAATTATCACAATTCCGATAACAACTTTCCGCTTTAAAAAGTGCCTTGAGTACATACCTGCTGGCCAATATGAACAATTGGGTAAAGGATTTGTAAAATCTATATGGAAATTACCATACACTCATTCTTGCTATAGTGACAGCGACAAAAATGTATTTCTTAGTGGTGAGAATTGTAAACATTCACTAAGCGGTATACTTTTGTGTCAGGGTATTAATTTACACGGAGCATGTGATGGAAATTCAAACAACCTTTCATGCCACCAGCTAGTCACACCTGCAACTCAGATAGAGCCCTTCTTTATGCAACTTTCGAACGGGAGTTACATTCTTAGAACGGATCACAGATGTTGTGGCCTGACGCCAGGGAAAAGTTATCTAATAGAAGTAACGTCCATGGTCAAATATTGTATGCAAGCATTGTTCCCGAGCGGGCCTCCAGACATAGTGACTCCCCTCTGGCCTCGTCTGAATCTCTATTCTATACGAATTGATACATTAAGCAAAATGAAATCTGTACTTTTACAGACAACAGTGCCTATAACGTCATCTAAAGAGACGTATGATCTTCTAGTCGCAAGGACGGCTACTGAGGTTCATGACCTTTTATCAACAAATTGCCCCGTGCATTTCGTAGAAATGTTCAGCCAACTCCTTAACATGTCTAGTGCAACAAGCATCCCAGGCATATTTAAGACAGTCTTTACGGGACTGCTAACACCCTTCCAGGCAATTTTGGGAATCTTTCCTAATTTTGTGCACTCCATTTTTGGCGGCATACCATTATTTTTGGGACTCGTTGCAGGGATTCTATTTTTGACCCTCCTGCTTCGTTATGGCAAGCCTCGGCTCAGACATAGCTCCCATGGGAATGGAAGAGACAATCCTAGCAATGCGCTACAGGGACAGGATAACTAACGTCCTCGGATTGGACAGGCTGAGAGATCTAAACATGACCTGGTTCCTTTCATTCAGACCGATATGGCAAAATTGCATTTTACCTGTGCTACGGTGTATGCTTTGCGGCGATGAATGCGTGTTGGACATCTGTCTTTCACTTCCATCAGCAGTACCAATGGACGTCGATACTTTGTTCAGTCCAATAACGGCTCACGCATTGTGTTGTCCCCAGCGGCTACCAATCCTGATGACGGCATTCGTGGAGACTCCTGTACTACAGCCAAGTGGTAACAGTGGAGCGAGTGACAAAAGCAACATCATCCAGGTACAACGTTCTGTGAGCATTGCTGGTCCTGCCTTCGATGACAGCAATCATTCTCACACCTGCCAAGTTACAGCGCTATCTAATTTGGTTGAACTATCACCTGAATTTGTAGACCAATTCTTTGAGAGCCTGTCTGATACGATGTTCTCACCCGTACAGAAACAATAACTTTTTCGAAGCTTTCCGACACACAGCGTTCCCATGAACTCTGGATTCGGCCTTCAGTTTTGATCAACAAAGACTGCAATAAGCTTTGGAACTCTATGTTTCCCCGTTCAAGCATTAAAATTTTTTTTTTTTTTTGAATTGAACAATTTTAATATTGACCTTTTTTTTGGCACGAACAATTCTTTGCTTAACGTAAAAACTATTCTTAGAGAACAGAAGCTTCACACTTCTATTTCTAAACACATCTAGAGACATAACAACATTACACCAGCCTCTAGCACACATGTTATTACAATGCATTTTTATGTGATGATTTATCTCGCCTTTCTTCTGTCAGAGATACTTCATGTGTAATTCCTTTTGCATAATCGTTCATTGATTACATATGCAATAATTTTTTGAATGATTACTATGCTTTAAAAAACGTACAGTACCTAAATTCCATGTATTACAAGTACGCCTATTTCGAATGCATTTATGTATTTTGGGGTGGGCAATGTTACACATGCATCTAATTGCTTAGTTTTAGTAATTTTGATGGACATTAACCCGTGGAGTGGGTGTTGCGTGCTTATCTAGGTTCCTGATCGATACTGTGACCTTATGCCCCTATTCGGCTATAAATCCATTTATTCCCTATATTGGCATAACCGTTCAAAATTGCGATTTTCTGAAAAGTCATCTCTGGCCTCACACGAACAGAGCCACATTCCAGCATGACTCTCTGCTACTTCCTTTGCGACCAATTACTGCAATGACAGAGCAGCAGTCACTATCTGATATTCCTAGATAACACTCCGAGTTCTTCAACAAGATAAAAACTTAGCAAACCTGGAAATCCCCGCTTGCTATGTTTTGATTAGTAATGGAACTCTAATGAGCAACTGATAACTGTCACTTCCTAGTGACATCTTTAATTGACGTCTTATGTCCAGCAAACTTGCGTCAAACCCGGCACATGTCAGGTATAAATATTACCAACGTTGCCTTAAGCAATGCGAGTTCGTTGCCTGTTGCTGATGCCAGCTGCCTGCATGACCCTGTGTTGGTAAATCTAGCACTCTGTCACTGCAGCCTGCTATCCTGTGGTGGTGAAGCTACTGATTACCATTATCGCCGCTAAAGCGCGAGCTATGGTGCAGTACGCTTAAGGAGCTGAACAGCCGTCCTCTGCGAAGACATCCAGCAGATTCCAGCTGCCCGCGGATGCTGTCCCCCCTCCTTCCTCGACGCGCTGAAGAGAGCCGCTGCCTTTCTCGTGCAGAGAAATCCAGTCCCGGCGCTTCCGGTTTACCCTCGCGGGTGACTGGGATATCGAGAGAGACCCCTGAAGGAGATACCAATCCTCCATCATTCTATTCAGAGGTATGGTGTTGACTAAACCCTTAGACGAGAATTCTTGAAACAAACCTTGGCAAAACCAACTTAACTTAAGCTACTTACTTGCTCCCCTTTTCACGTGTTAGGCTTAGGTCAGGCACACTGGGGTAGGCTTAGTTAGAAGCACCAGTTGAGTATGTTAGCCTAATGTATATATGACTGTATATATGTTTTATTACTTTTAAACCATTGTATGGCTAAGAAACCATATCAATGCTTTTACAGTTCTATTTCGCAATACTTATCTTACTGTACGTACTTTTTATAATAACAATTATTGCAATTGTGGCAATACATTTCTGTTGTACGAGAAGAAAGACTGTTCAATAAATGTTAACCCTTTATTGATACACGCCCGTCTCTCTATTCTCTACATCTCGTGAAAGTAAACTGCACTAGACTGACTGAGTGAAATACATGTCTATTGTTTCACACGACCCTAGAGATTGACTCTTGATCTGAGGAGCAAAGTTGTCATGTTGCACGGTTGTTGGAAAACTGAATCCCTTCTTGTCTGTGCCAAGGAAGCTGATCACTTCCTATGCAGAGAAGAAAGTTTCCAGTGACCTCTGAGCTAGTTGGTAACACAACCCAATTAAGTTTAGCATAGTCAGTGGAGGCCTGGAATATCCGCAGTTCCACGTCGATACTACTGTTTATGTTATTCCAATGCGCAGGGCCTAGTGGGAAACTAGGAACTACACTACAATACTTGTACTTCTTTTTTAGTTATCCCAGTTTTGTGTTTCTGGGTACAATGTTTTACCCCTATCATGGCCATTTTGTTTGATAAAAATACAAATAAAATACAAAATGTCAGAAAAAAAAATGCAGTTTAAATAAAAAGAAGAAAAATAGGTTTATGTCAGAACCGAACATATGATTAAACAACTATGACTTACATACCGAGTGCCCAAACAACGAAGGCTAAACAACGATCAATGCCAAACCACTCTGTTTTAAACCACGACTTAATGAACCACAAGAATGAATCTATTGACATATAATCTGAATCAACCACTACGTTCAAAACAATGTATGTTTTGAACATTTGCAAAAAAATTAATTACATTAAACAACATTATATAACTGTGGTGGCTTTATTTTTTCTTCCCTAATCAGGTTGCTCATAGAAATGGGATCATTAAAAGTGAAAATATGCTCACTGGATTTTTAAAAAATATTAATAGGTTAAGCTTGACTTGCTTGCATGTTTTACTTGTGCTTTCGAAAATATGTTCCCTAGGTTATGACCTTTTATATACCAGCTGACTTAATTGAAAGGCATGAAGATAAAAATGTGTCAAACTCCACTGCCATGCTATTCTTCTGTGGCGCTCTGATTATTCACTTGATACAGGGGCCCCACATGTATATATTTGAAAATCTGTAGTGCCTCACTAAAGCTGTTGTTAAAATATGTGAAAGTACAATTATGCTATTTACATTACAAATCATTTTGAATGCCATGTGAAGTAAAAATGAACAAACATAGGGAGGTTGCTTGTGGACTCATGGAAGTGAAATGTACAATGAGGCCCTCATTCCAAGTTTATTTGAATATTTAATGCAGCAATGGTGTTTGCAAAATGGGATTCCAGCCTATTAACAATTGGATTGGGGAACAGTTTGGCAAATGGTTCTTACTACATCTAAGGAGGTTGTGGTTCAGGTCAAGTAGTGGTTAAGGAGGTCGTGGTTCATGTACAGGTCGTTGTTTAGGATTCGATGTTAAGCCCACTCGTTGTTAGGAATTCGTTATTAAGGTCGTTTACCATCAGGACCATCTTTTCTGGTTAAAAAATATCAAGTCTGGTATATGGGTGAGTGAGAGGGTGTGTGAGTAACTGGATTGTGAGTGAGTGGGTGTGTGAGTAACTGTATGAGTGAGTGAGTGCTTTTTTGAGTGGCTGTATGGGTGAATGGGTGGGTGTGTGAGTGGTTTGAGTGAGTGAAAGGATACATGATTGTTTGTATTGGCGATGAACTAGGTATGTCAGTTGTTGTATAGTAGAGTAAGTGAGTGCATGAGCCACTGTATGGGTGAATGAGAGGGTTTGTGAGTAACTGTATAGCTCAGCGAGTGGGTATCTGAGTGACTATATTAGTGAGTAAGTGCTTACATGAGTGAGTGAGAGGGAGCATGAGTGGCTGTATGAGTAAGTGTGGGGTTGTGTGAGTAGCTGTTTGAGTAAGTGGATGTATGAGTGGCTACATGAGAGAGTGAATGGTTTTGTGTGTGATTTTATGGGTGAGTGACTAATTGTGTGAGTAGAGTTGTATGAGTGAGTGATTGCCTGTGTAAATGGCTGTGAGTGAGTGGGTGCTAGTGTGAGTGCCCATATGGGTGAGTGAATAGTTGGGGAAGTGGCTGTATGAATGGTTTTGTGAGTGGCTGTATTTTTGAGTTAGTGCTTGTGTGAGTAACTGTATGGTAGACTGAGTGGTTGTGTGAGTTTTTGTATGGAAGAGTGGGTGGTAGTGGCTGTATTGATGAGTGATTTGTTGTTTGAGTGGTTGAAAGGGTGAGTAAGTGCTTGGGTGAGTGGCTGTATGGGTGAGTGAATGGGTTTGTGAGTAGTTGTATGAATGAATGAGAGGGTATGTGAGTGACTGTATGGGCGACTGAGTGGTAGTATGAGTGGCTGTATGGGTGATTTACTGTCTGTGTAAGTTGCTTTATGGGTTTTGTGAGTGGCTGTGTGACTGGCTGAATTAGTGAATGACGGAGTGCATCAATTGGTATATAGGTGAGTGAGTGGGTGTGAGACTGACTGTGTATGTGAGTGAGTGGATGCAGGAGAGGCTGTTTTAGTGACTGTGAGGGTGTGTGAATGGAGTATGGGTGAGTGAATGGGTGTGTCAGTAACTGTTTAAGTGGATGAGTGGGGGTATGATCTCCTGTATGAGTAAAATAATAGGTATGTGAGTGGTTGTATGGGTGAGTGCCTGCTTGTGTGAAAGGCTATATGATTAAGTGAGGGATTGTGTAAATGCCTACATGAAAAAGTGCATGAATGATAGTGTGAGTCGTTGTGTGACTAAATGTAAATCTGCTCTGTTACTCTAAAAATTGTAATATCAATTTAGGCAAAGCAAATTAATAGAAAGCTATAGCAAGAGCACTTTATGTTTAAAAATACTTTTTATGTTTAAAAATACTTTTTCTAAAGTGATTTGAATTTTGAATTTGCCTTTGGCCGCATTTTTGCCACGTGTCAGCTAACAGCATAAAAAGGTTCAAATGCCTACATGGGCTTGGATACTACATGCTGATAAAAGTTCAGTAGATGGAGCCTTGGAATTTGGAAACAGGAATACAGGGTTTCCTACATTATCAATACCAGTTACAAATCAAATAGTAGACCTGACACCACTGGAAAGGTCATAAAACATCACAGATAATGCTAGCTATGCTGCAAGTCTCTCTGTGTCTTTGGCTGACATATGTGCTGGCAATCCATAAAGCCCTGAAGAAGGCTCTGTTAAGGGACAAAACATGTTGGCTACATGAAAGATAAGTTTATAAGAGAATAATACAATGTGACTAAAGGAACCCTTTTGGAAAAACCTTAATGGAGTCTGTGCACTATGTTACTTAGTCATTTTGTAATGCTCATGTATTTGAAATGATGGATGCTGAGTGCTAATCATTTCGTTGAAAATTGTTTTATGGAGCAGTGTTCCTATGTGGAAGACTAGGAGGTTAATCTTTTATATCCATGTACTACCTTAATAAGGACTAATAATGTTTCACTAAAAGTCATAGGTGCAAATTGGTCACCTCAGCCTCATTTTTGTAAATCACTCTCCATGGATATCTATAACCAATATGTCTGTGGTAGAAAAAGTGTTTGAGACATTTAACGATGTTCAACTGCATCCACTATTGAAAAACCAAAATAACATAAACAATCTTCAAAATTACAGAAACATAACAATACACATTACTTATACTGTTTTACAATGTAGTAAACATATAATTATCCCCTTTTTTACTGTTCTTAGTGTTGTTCGATATGAGTTTACCTTAAAGAATTTAAAAGACACGAGGTATTTGTCAAAACAGGAACAAATTGTTTTAATTAAATTCAGCGGCCTGTAGAGTTTTGTCAATATGCGTCTGATGAAAGTCTCTCGGTGTACAAAGTTTTGGCTGACATAATATACATCTTGTGAAAGACAATAAAATAATTTCTGCATTCCTGAAAAGCATCTCTGTCATAAATCAACACATTGGAGCATTTGATAAGGGCACAGGTGTCTCTTGACCTAGGGGAGAGCTTAGTGTTTGGCCAATGTGTATGTGTCCAGATGTCTGGCATGAGGAGCATGTGATCACTATGTGTGGTGTGCATGTTATGTCCTGCTTGGCTTATTGTTCCTATCTACATGTGGTATCCAGCTTTGTAGTATATTTGAGGAATAAGAGCCTTTAGCCAAACATGTTTTATTGAGGCCAATTTCCTCGGATCTGTTTATTGTGCAACGATATCTGTGGGATCGATCGGGGTTTTTCCTGGATGTGTGTTCGTCTTTGGGTTACGATAGTCTCCTTCTGTGACCTGTTACGCGATAGGCATGGGTGAGGGCTTCAGGACCTATCTGACCACATATCTCTGATTTGAGGTTGATGAAGAAGTCATCAGCAATGAGGCAAGTTTATTGGAGCTCCTAAAAATAATATTGCAATCTCTCTCCATCAATAACTGTCCCCTTTTCTCTAACTCCCACCTGGGTTGCCTCCTTCTCTCAGTGCTACTTGATGTTATTTTAGCAATGTCTTGGCCTCAACCTCACTCCCTATTGCTTCCTCCGTGCTATATGCTTTCCCGAGTGGAGTGTAACCCAAGGCTCCCCCTTCAGAGTTGAACTTTGCGGTACTGGTGGTCTTTTTTGCACTTCTACTGATGGAATCACCTTACAGGAGGGCCAAAAACCTCCCTCTGAGCTAATGGCACCTGGTGGGGCATTCAGGAGTATGTGCTCCCTGTCCGTTTGAACCTGATGGGTTGTATCTGATGGGTGAAGGATCGAATCCTGAGGGGGCTTAGCACAGGACTGAGCCAGGGCTGACTGCATCAGGGTTGGTGGGCCCTGTAATCTGTCTCACAGACGGGTGTCTTGCTGCCAGGGGAAAGCTCAAGTAGCCTCCTCACCCAGTGCATTAGTGTAACCCAGTGCCGGGGCAACTGGGATGGCTGAAACCAGTGAGAGCACATCCCTCCCTGTGTATGGTGGGGGAGGTGCAGATGCCTTACTTGCAGTCTATGGGCACGCCTTGTAGGATGAGGCCCCCTCGAAGATGGCCTATAGTTCTAGTTGGTTCTCCCACTTAGCCTTCTTATGTCCTGTTTACCTGGTCTGTATTTATTTGTATGTACTTTGATGTTGGTGTTAAATGTTCCCCCCTCAGGCCAGGGAAAGACGTGGGCTTTGGTATGGATGTGCCACTCACTGTAGTGTTTCTCTAGTTTCCTAGCTTGAATGGGCAACTTCGTTTGCATATGGCTTAGTTGAGTCTCCAATGAAGGGTTGGGGAACTTGTTCTAAGGGTTTGCAAATTAGTATTGTCTCGAGATTCTTTAAATAATTACAAGTTGTACTCTAATTAAATTCTGCTCGAATTTTGGGAAACATTCGGGTGGTACCAAAAACAATCTACTAGTTATGAGCTCTATATTTAAAAAATGCATTATAACAAATGAAATGAAATAGTAGCAACCTGTAACAGAACGCAATTGTTAGTTCAGAGATGTATGAGTTGATTTGTAGCAGTAAACTAGCAAATGTTAATTCAGACTAGGAACAAATGGTTCTTATTTCATAAAGCATAGACTTACTAACATGACATTAACATTTAAACATGCAGCATATTACAAAATATAACAGCACCACAACATCAATAAATACATAAAATGGAAAAATCTAAAAGAGACTAAGAGAGTAAAGGTTTGCAGAAAAATTGTTAGTTTGTCCAAAAAACCTTAGCCCCTCCTAGTGCCTACAGCTTGGGGAAAGGTGATGCTTTGTGTAGTAAGCAGAGCTAAGTGAGTGTGATAGCCTGTCACTATCAGCTCGGTGGACAAAGATAGCAGTACATGTGCTGAAAAAGGAATAAACTAACAACTATCGGCCCTCTATGGCTGAACGCAAGCTGTGCCTTATGTCATCAAAGCCTTACGTTTTCCTAACATTTCAAATGACACCCTTTGTTAAGAAACCCAGGAAGTCTTGAAGAAAAAAAAAATTACAAAAAAATAAGATGAAGGTGGTGACCCTCTATGAAACACCACAGATCGGGGTGTACTGTTGTGTTATGCCCAACTGTTCAAGCTAAAAAGTAACCCTATATTGCACCAGGGTTCAGGGGAGTATTCTTGTGTCAAGCCATCTGTTCAAGCAAAAAAAAAAGTAGCTACTTTCACCATTCTTTAGCATGCTGACTAGGGAAAGAATTATCTATGTGCATCTCATAAAGTGTTTTAGTTAATGGTTTACGGTAGCAACAGTAAATGGGAGAATGGATACTTGCCAAGGTAACCACTGGAATATTATACATTTTGGTCCTTGTACGTCTTAGGCCTTTTTGACTAAAGTTCCCTAAACTTTTTGCCTTCCCCTTAGACCTTTTTTCTGACATGGTGTTGCAAACTTAGATGCTTTGGACACTTTTCCACTGCTAAACAGTGTCAAAATGCAAGTGCTCCTTGTATAAAGTGTAATGGTAATTGGTTGTCCATGATTGGTATGTTTGCCTTACTAGTAAAGTCCCTAGTAAAGTGCACTATGTGTGCCAGGGCTGGTAATGCAAATGCTACTATTGGGCCTGTAGCCCTAATTGTGCCACCCACACAAGTAGCCTTAAAAAAGGAACTCAGGCCTGCTGTTGCAGTGCCTGCGCGCAGATTTTTAAACTGCCATGTTGTTATGCCAAGTGCACTCACTTGCCAGACCTTACCCTTCCCTCTCTATGCACATCAGACACCCCTATGGTAAGTCCATGGTACCCCCTGTGCAGGGTTGAGTCATTGTGAAAGGTAGGACATGTACTGAGGCGTGTACCATGTCCTGACAGTGAAATAATCTCCATTTCATGTTTCACTGTTCAACGGCCATCTTTCTATATAGGATAGAATGGGAAGGCTGTATAATGTGTTTTCCAGCCTATCTCCCCCAAGGCTTAAGATGGAGAGGTGAAGTTTAGAATCCCTGAACTCACAATGTAATAACACATCTTTCAATGAAGATGGTTTTTGCATTGTTTGTTTATAAGCCACTCTTTTAGACGTGGCTGGGTTTTTGTGCTCTAACATTTCTGGGTGTCTCTGCCTGGTTGTGGATTGACTGTCGGCATTTGAAAGTGGTAGGATCAAGGGAATGTGTTGACCCGGGGAAGGAGGTTAGACAGCAACAGGCTGACCTGCATATGGAGTGTAGGGGGAGGAGTAGCCCCTAGAGCTAAAGAGGCTTGGGTTGCTGCAATAAAACAATTGTCCCATCTCTTGCTGAGTGATTGAGAATCCATACCTCCACTAATCAAAGGAAGAAGGTGTCACTGGCAGGGAGGCACCAAGAACTGGTTTGAACAGGGGTCAGTGCCCCCTGAACACAAAGACTTCAAGGCCATTGAGGGGTATAACTATAAGAGCTGATGCCCCTGAACTTGATCAAGATTGAACAAGACTGGAGCTACTTCGTGGTCAAGAGGAACCTTTGCCAAGGAAGAAACTGAAGAGACTGAAGGAAAGGACTGAACCTTGCTGTGTGTTCTGAGGCTGGCCTGCAGTTTGCTGTTTTAACCAAAGAAAGGCTAAAGTGACTTTGCTGTGTGCTGTGTCCTCCTGCTTGAAAGAATGTTGCTGTGCTGTGTCTTGAAGTAACTTTTTCCAAAGGGCCCGAGGTGAGCTGGCTCCCTGTTGCAGAGACTCAGGAACACAAAAGTTTCCAGGAGAGTCTCAGCAGCACTTTGTGTGTGTGCTTGTGATAGCCTGAGTCCCACGAAAGCCGTGCCCTGTGATCGTGGGCATCTGGAGTCCAAGCAAGGATCAGCGACACTGTGTGTGTGTGCTTTTTGCAGCCTGAACCCTTTGTGAGGATTGTCCGGTTATCGTGTGCACCGGAATCCTGGTAAGTCTCCCCGACGCTGTGTGCATGTGCTTTGTGCAAAGTGAGACCTTCGTGAGGATTACCTTGTTATCGTGCACACCAGGAAGCCAAGTGAGTCTCATCAACAATGTTTGTGTGTGCTTTGTGCAGCGTGAGACCTTCATGAGGATTGCCTTGTTATTGTGCACCTGGAGTCCAAGTGAGTCCCGACGATGCTGTGTGCATGTGCTTTGTGCAGCATGAGACCTTTGTGAGGATTTCCTTGTTACCATGTGCCCGGAGTTAAAGTGAGTATCAACGATGTTGTGTGCATGTTCTTTCGTGCAGCCTGAGACCTTTGTGTGGAGTGCCCGGTGATCGTGCACCTGAAGCTCAAGGGAGTCGCAGCGACGCTGTGTGAGTGTGCACTGTGGGAGCCTGAGATCTTCGTAGCAATAGCGGCCCGGACCTGCAACCCCGGAAGAGCTGAGATGCGGGCCCGAGCCCGTTGTTGCCAATTCCCAAAGATTGCATTGGAGGCCCAAGTCACTGGACGAGGAGAGGAGAGTGAGTTCGCTCCCCCCAGGTAACGTGTGTCAACTCGTGGGGTGGGATACGGGCTCGGAGGGAGACGCTCTCAGCCTCTCTCTCATTCTGACAGCACGAGCCTCTGTTTCAGTTCGTATCACGGCCCAATTGGCAAGGGAGTTACAGTACCAGGGCGGGAGTGCACTTTCTGTTACACCATACCAATGTAGGGGGCAGCTGTTGACAGAGGCTGACTGCGAGATATAAGGATTGGCAGAGAGACCGCCCAAGGCACCGTGATCGATGCTGGCAGTAGCGGTCGGCAGTAGGTGTTTCTATAGGGCGGTGACGTGGGCAGGAGGAGGGGCAGGGTGGGGGGAAATAATGTATGGATTACGGAGTTTTACAGGTAAGTAAACATTTAAATACATAAAACGAATTTCGTTGCGCGCACTGCATCACATTTGGTGAGTAAGTGCATTCTGTGAACACCGAAATGAGTAAGTGCATTCTGTGAATACCAAAATAGTAGTAAGTTTAGGATTCAGTCTTAAGTTCATTCTGTGAATCGGGCCCAGTGTGTGGTGCAACTATCTATCTGTGGGATCGATCAGTGTTTTCCCTGGGTAGCCATTTGGCTTTAGGTTAAGAGAGACCCCACCTGCGCCCTGTTACTCAATATCAATCAATCAAAAGCATTTCTATAACGTACTACTCACCCGGAGGGTCTCAAGGCGCTGGGGAGGGGGGGTCCGCTACTGCTCGAACAGCCAGGTCTTGAGCTGCTTCCTGAAGGCGAGGTGGTCTTGGGTCAGGCGGAGGTGGGTCGGGAGGGAGTTCCAAGTCTTGGCGGCAAGGTAGGAGAAGGACCTTCCTCCTGTTGTGGCTCTTCGGGTGCGGGGGACGGCGGCGAGGGCGTGGCTGGTCAATCGAAGCTGGCGGGTGGGAGAGTAGAAGTTGAGGAGGCTGTTCAGGTATCTTGGGCCTTGGTTGTGTAGGGCTTTCTGAGTGTGGGTGAGGAGACGGAAGGTGATTCTCTTGTTGACCGTGAGCCAGTGCAGGTCTCTCAGGTGTCCGGAGATGTGGCTGTGTCGGGGGATGTCGAGGATGAGTCTTGCTGAGGCGTTCTGGATCCGCTGGAGTCTCTTCTAGAGCTTGGCAGTGGTTCCGGTGTAGAGGGCGTTGCCGTAGTCCAGTCGGCTGGTGACGAGGGCCTGGGTGACCGTCTTCCTGGTCTCGGTGGGGATCCACCAGATGATCTTACGTAGCATGCGCAGGCTATTGAAGCAAGACGTGGAGACGGCGTTGACTTGTCTGGTCATGGAGAGGGAGGAGTCCAGGATGAAGCCCAGGTTGCATGCGTGGTCTGTCGGTTTGGGTGCGCTGCCCAGGGCGGGGGGCCACCAGGAGTCATCCCAGGCAGAGGGCGAGGAGCCCCGGATGAGAACTTCCGTCTTGTCTGAGTTCAGTTTCAGGTGTCTGGTCATCATCCACTCGGCTACGTCTGTCATCCCTTCGTGTAGGTTGGCTCTGGCGGTGGCGGGGTCGTTGGTGAGGGAGAGGATCAGCTGAGTGTCCTCGGCGTAGGAGATGATGTTGAGGTTGTGTTGGCGGGCGATGGCCGCAAGGGGGCTCATGTAGACATTGAAGAGGGTGGGGCTGAGCGAGGAGCCCTGAGGGACGCCGCAGATGACTTCGGTGGCTTCCGATTTGAACAGGGGAAGGCGGACTCTCTGTGTCCTTCCGGCGAGGAAGGAGATGATCCACTCCAGTGCCTTATCCTGGATTCCGACGTTGCTGAGGCGCTGCACTAGGGTGCGGTGGCAGACTGTGTCGAATGCCGCGGAGAGGTCCAGGAGGATGAGGGCCGCTGTTTCTCCGTTGTCGAGCAGGGCTCGGATGTCATCGGTGGCTGCGATGAGGGCGGTCTCGGTGCTGTGGTTGGCCCGGAAGCCAGACTGCGAGAGGTCGAGGGATCCATTTGTCTCGAGGAAGGCGGCCAGCTGCTTGTTGACGGTCTTCTTGATGACTTTGGCCGGAAACGGGAGGAGCGAGATGGGGCGGTAGTTTTTGAGTTCGGTGGGGTCCGCTGATGGTTTCTTCAGTAGAGCGCTGAGTTCGGCGTGCTTCCAGCTCTCCGGGAAGGTAGCGGTGTCGAAGGAGGTGTTGATGATGTCCCGCAGATGGGGTGCGATGACAGCGTCGGCCTTGTTGAAGACGTGGTGAGGGCATGGGTCGGTTGGAGATCCGGGGTGGATGGTGTTCATCGTGCGGATGGTGTCTTCGGTGCTGATCGGGGTCCAGGCTCGGAGGGTGGTGGTGGGGGGCGTAGGTGCGGTAGTGGGGAGCGTTGGTTGTATGCTGAAGCTGTAGTGAATGTCAGCGATCTTGTTGTGGAAGTAGGAGGCGAGGGAGTTGCAGAGGTCTTGAGATGGGGTGATGTCGTTGTTTCCGGCATTGGGGTTGGAGAGCTCTTTAATGATGTTGAAGAGTTCCTTGCTGTTGTGTGCGTTGTTGTCCAGTCGTTCCTTGAATGCAGTTTTCTTGGTGGCGTGGATCAGTTGATGGTGTTTTCGGGTGGCGAGCTTGAGGGTGGTCATGTTGTCTGATGTTGAGTCTCTACGCCAGGCTCTCTCGAGGGCTCGGCAGTTCTTCTTGGAGCTCTTGAGTTCGTCGGTGAACCAAGGTGCTTTCTTACTGCCGGGTCTGCTAGGCGGGGTCCTCAGTGGGACGAGGTTGTCTGCCCAGTTGCTGATCCACTTTGTGAGGTTGTCAGCGGCCTGGCTGGGGTTTGCTGAGCTGGTGGGGGGTGCTGGCTCAGGGATGCGGCGAGCTGGTCGGCTGTGATCTTGTTCCAGCTTCTGCGTGCAACTTGTTGCTGGTGGTGGTGGACCGTTGTTCTTCTGAAGCTGAAGTGGATGCAGCTGTGGTCCGTCCAGTGGAGTCCGGTGTCGTGGCTGAAGACGATGTCCTTGCTGGATGAGAAGACGGGGTCGAGTGTGTGACCGGCGTTGTGGGTGGGGGTGGTCACCAGCTGCTTGAGACCGAGGTTGGCGAGGTTGTCCAGCAGGGTGGTGGTGTTGCAGTCGTTGTTGTTCTCCATGTGGAAGTTGTGGTCCCCGAGGAGGATGTAGTCAGCGGAGGGGAGGGCGTGCGGGCTGATGAAGTCGGCGATGTCTTCGCTGAATTGTGTGCGTGGTCCCGGGGGTCTGTAGATGAGGGTGCCTCTGAGGGTGGTCTTGGGGGCGGTGTGGATCTGGAAGTGCAGGTGTTCCGCGGTTGTCAGGGTGTCGGCGGTGTTGGTCGTGATGCGGATGGTGTTCCTGTGGATGATGGGGATGCCTCCTCCGGTCTGGTTGCCGCGGTCCCTCCGGGTGATCTTGTATCCGTCCGGGATGGTGATGGCGATGTTGGGTGCTGAGGAGGCGTTCATCCAGGTTTCCGTGAGGAAGGCGACGTCTGGGGATGTGGTGTCGAGGAGGTTCCAGAGTTCGACGGCGTGTCTGTGGACGGAGCGAGTGTTGAGCAGGATGCACTTCAGGTGGTTGCTGCTGGTGCTCGGCTTGGCGGGTGCGGTGCAGGTCCGGATGCAGGTGAACTTGCAGGAGTGGCAGCTGAAGGGTCCGTGGGTACGTCTCGTGGTGGCTCGGTAGCATCCCGGGATCCGGGCGGTGTTGAGTGCGTTGAGTTCGGTGGTGTTGTAGGTCCGGTGGGGGGGCTGGTGTCTGCGGGGTCCAGGGGTTCGGGCGCTGGGCGCGGTCCAGGCGCGGAAGGGCGCAGACGGGCTTACCTTTGGCGCGCCCGCTGCGCGCCAACGCTGCGCGTTTGCCACTCTGCCATATGTGGAGAGTGGGGGGGCGGAGAGAGGGAGGGGCAGCTGGGAGGCGGGAGTGGGGCGGCGATGAGGGTCGGGGAAAGGAAGGGGGCGGGCCACAGGGGGGCAGCGGTGGGGAGGGAGGGAAGAGAACGGCGGGAGGAGGAGGGGTGGCGGGAAAGGAGAGGCAGGAAAAAAACGGCGGAGCGGCGAGGGGGGAGGCCTGAGGCCAGTCCCTAGCAGGCAGAGGGCAATAGGCATGGGTGTGAATCGCAGGGCATGCCTTACTACATATCTCTGACTCGGGATTGATGGGGAAGTCATTTGAATTAATCTGACAGCAACAATGTGAATTCATGGGAACTCCTGAAAATGATATGGCAGTCACTGAAATAACTTCTATCAACATTCTCAACATTGTGCGTACAGTTGTTATAGCATACATCAACATTGTCTTTACTGATATTGATAAAGTTAAGTTTGCCCAGGTCATAGCGCTCATCAACATCGGTTCTACTGCTAACAACACTGTGAGTCATGCATGGATTATGGCATACATTGACATTGTTACTGCTGTTATCGACACTGTTGTGGGGGCCAGGTTATGGCATATATTGACATTGCATTTATGGGGGTTGACATTGTTCTGCGGGCATAGGTATGACATACATTGACATTGCATTTATTGATATTCTTGATGTTGGGCCTCAACATATCATGGTATTCATTGGCATTGTATTTACACATTCCAAAATCTGTATGAAACATCATCCTTAAACAGTGGTAAAAGACAATGAATGGATTGTGACAAAAAGAAACAAAGCTGCACAGCACATCACTTTAATTAAGTGCCACTATCTGGAGTTACCTCACTGATATAAACAAATGTATGTTGAAAATATTTCTTAAAATATTACATCTGGTAGAATATTACAGATAAGTATAGAGAACTCTTCAATTTTGGAGATCCTTTTGCAAACATCATCCCTGGTAGGCCAAAGTATGTTTAAAATGCTAATGATCCATGTATAAAAAATACTGTACTACCGTAAATAGTACCTAGAAGTTTGATTAATGAAACAAAAGGGGTCATTTTTTAGTTACCATCGTAGTTTATTACTTTCAACCTAAGTGTTAGAAATGGGATTTCTGGTTGGCTGAGGCTTGTGCCAAAGCCAGGCAGAAACCACCATTCTAGTCAGGGCAAGGGAGTTACACGCCAAAGATAACCCCTGCTCACCCACTTGGTAGCTTGGCACAAGCAGTCAGGCTTATCCCAGAGGCAATGTGTAAAGCATTTGCACACACACCCACCAGCAACAACATCCAAGGCCACCCACAAAAGGAACTCCACACAAAGTTATACCAAAAATAGCCTGTGTGTTCTCACAATACATTAGAATAATAATCACAGGATGTACATGGTGCCAACTGGCAAGGGCAATATTTACAAGGGATTATGAATACCTGACAGGGCCACATGGACCACTGTCAGGATCATCACAAAGTGAACTGGGTAAAGGTGAACTAAAACATACAAGTAAAAATAGGTCATAGAACGTACAGTCAGTAACCACTGATAATCACTGCACTTGCAACAGTCTGCGCCATGAAATCCATCATACACAGTATCTCACCAGTCTAAATACATTAGACCCTCACCACCTAAGTAAAACCTTACACTAGGGGCGGAACTCACACAGGAAAGTACAATCTCCCTAACATAAACCTAAAGAGATAAAACAGCCTCCTATGCAGAAATCATATCTAGAGGCATCAAACACAGGGTGCTCAAAACATACTATACGCAATACATTTCCTAACACCCAGAGCATTACCACATAATTCACATCAAGGTCCAGGTTGCACCACTGCACCAAAACCTAAACGTTGCAGCTGCCCACTACCTGCTGGGCAGCTGAGGAGGACAAGAACAGGGCCTAAACGCTGCAGCTGGCACTAAGTGCTGCGCAGCTGGGGAAGGCCAAGGTAGGGGCGAAGGAGTGAGACTCACTCCTGAGTCCAAAGACATGTTCCTAGGAAGAAAAGAACCTAAACGGTGCAGCTGCCCACTACTTGCCGGGCAGCTGTGAAGTAAACTGTGACATGGGCCCTCACTGGCCCTCTGAACAAAGACTGCGCCAAACTGAGCCATCTGGCTCTAACAGTAAGGTGTTCCCAGGAGCCATCTGGCTCATGAAACAACTAATTGTGCCCCCTCAACAAATTATGAAAAAAATCCAAAAATATTATGAGAAAAAATCAAAAAGCAATATAGTTTGTTATTAAATCATGTAGAGAGCTTAGGGTTTTTTGGATAATATATGCAAATCCCTTGAATGGGAATAAAACCGTTTTTTAATTATCGTTTTTACTGTTTTTTAGGGTATTCATGATTTGATTTGTCTGTCCTGAGGATGGTCTCCATAACGCAAGTCTAGAGACCGAAACGTCGACTGCGCTTATTCCACTGCTTTTAATGATATAACTTGTAAATAGGTGGATAAGCTACAACAATTGCTGCAAATAGGCTGTTTTATTGATATTTTTCCTATTGTAGCTTTTGCAACAAATGGTATACCCATGTATATTTTATTTTTGTTTTGTGAATAATTAAAACAAACAGAACTTTTCCATACACCCTGCTATTACTCTCTCTTTTTATTACCGTTTGGTATTAGCTCTATTTGTTTAAAAACTTTGTCTGACACAAATTGTGCATTAGTGGTCTCAAATGCTTAGGACCACAAAATAATATATAATTTTGAATACTTTACAGTTTAACAAAACCCTTGACGGCACAATTACCCTTTCATACCCTCAACAACCAGGCATGGGCCTTCATGGCCCTCAGGACAAAAGGTGCTAAATGTTAGAGTCAAGGGCTCCAGAAATTAACTGTGCCGATTTTGCTCTTTTTCGCGGCGGCGGGTTGGGACTTCCTCTCGAAATCGGAAGTCCTGCCCGCTGTCAGGCACTGCGGTGCCTGACTTCCACATTTGTAGAGCGCACCATCACCCGTCAGGGTCTCTAGGTGCTGGGGGCCGTCGGGAAGATTAAGCAAGCTATTGCCCAGAGTCACATGGTGCTGGGTGAATCTGCCGCCGGTGCCTGGGATCGAAACGTGATCCCCAGCTTCCGGAGTCAGTCGCCCTAGCCGTGGTGCCACACCTCTCCCACTTCCGGCTTTCCACTGCTGCAGCGCCAATCTCTTTTTGGGGGCAATAACGAGGGGTAGGCACCCTCGAACTACAAAATAAAAGTAGAAACGGGGCGGGCACCAGAAAAGGCACATATAAAACGGGGTGGCACCCATAAATAACTATATACAAATAAATCGAAGATGCAGGGTGGGCACCTGCGCACCGGGCACAATCAAATCAGCGGGCGAATTCTGGGGAATCCCTACACCAGGGATTCTCTCAGTACAAAGAGCAGCTCAGTGCTGCCAAGCTAACAAAGCGCTCCCAAGGTGCTAGATGTAACCAGAGGACCTGGTATAAAAAGAAAAGCACTCGCAGGTGCAGGAGGGCTGTACGAATTCTGTCCAAGGTCCTAGGAATGGCAAGTAAAGCTAAAGTGGTCCCAGAAAAAAGAAGTCCTCCAGCATCCAGGGCATCCAGGGGCTGGGCAGGGCCAAAGGAGGCATGCCTTCCCCTGGCCCCTATCGATTGACCGCACTGCCGCCCAGACCGCCGGATTCTTTCCGTGCTTTAAGTTCCAGCTGTATTCATTAACTGCTTGCTGGCGCGGAGTAATCTTACTTTCTCCCATTACCTGGGTCTTCAGATCCCACATTGAAACGGCTCAACATGTGAGCTCTCTTGGACACCGTGTGTGCACCGCGTTGCGGGCACTTTACCATATTCACAGTCCTTGTTGAAGCACAGAATTTCCTCCCTGTTTGAGTCCTCCTACACCACGACTAGTTCCATGCCTTGTGCAGAACAACAGCCCCCAGTCCCTGTCCTGAAGAGAACCTGTAATCACGCCGGTTCGAAACGCGTCGACATCTCCACCCTGTGGCAAACCCTAAGGGTGACCCTAGGATAGAATTTCACCAATTACTCTGGATCCTAGTTGTGCCAACCCGTTATAAACAACTAACCACAGGATTGGTTGACAGGCAGGCCCTTTATTCCATCTTCCCCGCCTGTCGCATGGTCTCATATTTCTATGGACTGGTCACATGCTTTGCACCTGAAAGTTTTCTTCATTGTATAGAACGGCAATTGATTTTGTTTATTGATTCTAGTATCGTTTTGGTGTGTCTCATACACTTATTTTGCTTGATGTATTTTTGTAAGTGTTGTACATTTGTAAATGTTGTAAATTTGTATATAATGTCATCATGAATCCACTGTCGTAACAATTGTTTTGTTTGTGTTTGTGCTTTTGAATTTTGAATCTAAGTAAAAAGAAAAAATAAATTTACTTTGGGATTTGTACCCGGTGGTCACGTGGTATACATTAACTACGTGGTTGAACAATTGTTTTTGTTAAAATTTCCTGTCCAGCCATTTTTTTCTGTTTTCCTATTTTTTTCCATTTTTTTCTGTTTTCCCCTGGCCCCCAGCAGCAGCACACCCCTGGTAGATTCAAGTCAGGAAACAAGAACATTTTTACATTAGGTCACAGTCGGTTTGGGTGCGCTGCCCAGGGCGGGGGGCCACCAGGAGTCATCCCAGGCAGAGGGCGAGGAGCCCCGGATGAGAACTTCCGTCTTGTCTGAGTTCAGTTTCAGGTGTCTGGTCATCATCCACTCGGCTACGTCTGTCATCCCTTCGTGTAGGTTGGCTCTGGCGGTGGCGGGGTCGTTGGTGAGGGAGAGGATCAGCTGAGTGTCCTCGGCGTAGGAGATGATGTTGAGGTTGTGTTGGCGGGCGATGGCCGCAAGGGGGCTCATGTAGACATTGAAGAGGGTGGGGCTGAGCGAGGAGCCCTGAGGGACGCCGCAGATGACTTCGGTGGCTTCCGATTTGAACAGGGGAAGGCGGACTCTCTGTGTCCTTCCGGCGAGGAAGGAGATGATCCACTCCAGTGCCTTATCCTGGATTCCGACGTTGCTGAGGCGCTGCACTAGGGTGCGGTGGCAGACTGTGTCGAATGCCGCGGAGAGGTCCAGGAGGATGAGGGCCGCTGTTTCTCCGTTGTCGAGCAGGGCTCGGATGTCATCGGTGGCTGCGATGAGGGCGGTCTCGGTGCTGTGGTTGGCCCGGAAGCCAGACTGCGAGAGGTCGAGGGATCCATTTGTCTCGAGGAAGGCGGCCAGCTGCTTGTTGACGGTCTTCTTGATGACTTTGGCCGGAAACGGGAGGAGCGAGATGGGGCGGTAGTTTTTGAGTTCGGTGGGGTCCGCTGATGGTTTCTTCAGTAGAGCGCTGAGTTCGGCGTGCTTCCAGCTCTCCGGGAAGGTAGCGGTGTCGAAGGAGGTGTTGATGATGTCCCGCAGATGGGGTGCGATGACAGCGTCGGCCTTGTTGAAGACGTGGTGAGGGCATGGGTCGGTTGGAGATCCGGGGTGGATGGTGTTCATCGTGCGGATGGTGTCTTCGGTGCTGATCGGGGTCCAGGCTCGGAGGGTGGTGGTGGGGGGCGTAGGTGCGGTAGTGGGGAGCGTTGGTTGTATGCTGAAGCTGTAGTGAATGTCAGCGATCTTGTTGTGGAAGTAGGAGGCGAGGGAGTTGCAGAGGTCTTGAGATGGGGTGATGTCGTTGTTTCCGGCATTGGGGTTGGAGAGCTCTTTAATGATGTTGAAGAGTTCCTTGCTGTTGTGTGCGTTGTTGTCCAGTCGTTCCTTGAATGCAGTTTTCTTGGTGGCGTGGATCAGTTGATGGTGTTTTCGGGTGGCGAGCTTGAGGGTGGTCATGTTGTCTGATGTTGAGTCTCTACGCCAGGCTCTCTCGAGGGCTCGGCAGTTCTTCTTGGAGCTCTTGAGTTCGTCGGTGAACCAAGGTGCTTTCTTACTGCCGGGTCTGCTAGGCGGGGTCCTCAGTGGGACGAGGTTGTCTGCCCAGTTGCTGATCCACTTTGTGAGGTTGTCAGCGGCCTGGCTGGGGTTTGCTGAGCTGGTGGGGGGTGCTGGCTCAGGGATGCGGCGAGCTGGTCGGCTGTGATCTTGTTCCAGCTTCTGCGTGCAACTTGTTGCTGGTGGTGGTGGACCGTTGTTCTTCTGAAGCTGAAGTGGATGCAGCTGTGGTCCGTCCAGTGGAGTCCGGTGTCGTGGCTGAAGACGATGTCCTTGCTGGATGAGAAGACGGGGTCGAGTGTGTGACCGGCGTTGTGGGTGGGGGTGGTCACCAGCTGCTTGAGACCGAGGTTGGCGAGGTTGTCCAGCAGGGTGGTGGTGTTGCAGTCGTTGTTGTTCTCCAGGTGGAAGTTGTGGTCCCCGAGGAGGATGTAGTCAGCGGAGGGGAGGGCGTGCGGGCTGATGAAGTCGGCGATGTCTTCGCTGAATTGTGTGCGTGGTCCCGGGGGTCTGTAGATGAGGGTGCCTCTGAGGGTGGTCTTGGGGGCGGTGTGGATCTGGAAGTGCAGGTGTTCCGCGGTTGTCAGGGTGTCGGCGGTGTTGGTCGTGATGCGGATGGTGTTCCTGTGGATGATGGGGATGCCTCCTCCGGTCTGGTTGCCGCGGTCCCTCCGGGTGATCTTGTATCCGTCCGGGATGGTGATGGCGATGTTGGGTGCTGAGGAGGCGTTCATCCAGGTTTCCGTGAGGAAGGCGACGTCTGGGGATGTGGTGTCGAGGAGGTTCCAGAGTTCGACGGCGTGTCTGTGGACGGAGCGAGTGTTGAGCAGGATGCACTTCAGGTGGTTGCTGCTGGTGCTCGGCTTGGCGGGTGCGGTGCAGGTCCGGATGCAGGTGAACTTGCAGGAGTGGCAGCTGAAGGGTCCGTGGGTACGTCTCGTGGTGGCTCGGTAGCATCCCGGGATCCGGGCGGTGTTGAGTGCGTTGAGTTCGGTGGTGTTGTAGGTCCGGTGGGGGGGCTGGTGTCTGCGGGGTCCAGGGGTTCGGGCGCTGGGCGCGGTCCAGGCGCGGAAGGGCGCAGACGGGCTTACCTTTGGCGCGCCCGCTGCGCGCCAACGCTGCGCGTTTGCCACTCTGCCATATGTGGAGAGTGGGGGGGCGGAGAGAGGGAGGGGCAGCTGGGAGGCGGGAGTGGGGCGGCGATGAGGGTCGGGGAAAGGAAGGGGGCGGGCCACAGGGGGGCAGCGGTGGGGAGGGAGGGAAGAGAACGGCGGGAGGAGGAGGGGTGGCGGGAAAGGAGAGGCAGGAAAAAAACGGCGGAGCGGCGAGGGGGGAGGCCTGAGGCCAGTCCCTAGCAGGCAGAGGGCAATAGGCATGGGTGTGAATCGCAGGGCATGCCTTACTACATATCTCTGACTCGGGATTGATGGGGAAGTCATTTGAATTAATCTGACAGCAACAATGTGAATTCATGGGAACTCCTGAAAATGATATGGCAGTCACTGAAATAACTTCTATCAACATTCTCAACATTGTGCGTACAGTTGTTATAGCATACATCAACATTGTCTTTACTGATATTGATAAAGTTAAGTTTGCCCAGGTCATAGCGCTCATCAACATCGGTTCTACTGCTAACAACACTGTGAGTCATGCATGGATTATGGCATACATTGACATTGTTACTGCTGTTATCGACACTGTTGTGGGGGCCAGGTTATGGCATATATTGACATTGCATTTATGGGGGTTGACATTGTTCTGCGGGCATAGGTATGACATACATTGACATTGCATTTATTGATATTCTTGATGTTGGGCCTCAACATATCATGGTATTCATTGGCATTGTATTTACACATTCCAAAATCTGTATGAAACATCATCCTTAAACAGTGGTAAAAGACAATGAATGGATTGTGACAAAAAGAAACAAAGCTGCACAGCACATCACTTTAATTAAGTGCCACTATCTGGAGTTACCTCACTGATATAAACAAATGTATGTTGAAAATATTTCTTAAAATATTACATCTGGTAGAATATTACAGATAAGTATAGAGAACTCTTCAATTTTGGAGATCCTTTTGCAAACATCATCCCTGGTAGGCCAAAGTATGTTTAAAATGCTAATGATCCATGTATAAAAAATACTGTACTACCGTAAATAGTACCTAGAAGTTTGATTAATGAAACAAAAGGGGTCATTTTTTAGTTACCATCGTAGTTTATTACTTTCAACCTAAGTGTTAGAAATGGGATTTCTGGTTGGCTGAGGCTTGTGCCAAAGCCAGGCAGAAACCACCATTCTAGTCAGGGCAAGGGAGTTACACGCCAAAGATAACCCCTGCTCACCCACTTGGTAGCTTGGCACAAGCAGTCAGGCTTATCCCAGAGGCAATGTGTAAAGCATTTGCACACACACCCACCAGCAACAACATCCAAGGCCACCCACAAAAGGAACTCCACACAAAGTTATACCAAAAATAGCCTGTGTGTTCTCACAATACATTAGAATAATAATCACAGGATGTACATGGTGCCAACTGGCAAGGGCAATATTTACAAGGGATTATGAATACCTGACAGGGCCACATGGACCACTGTCAGGATCATCACAAAGTGAACTGGGTAAAGGTGAACTAAAACATACAAGTAAAAATAGGTCATAGAACGTACAGTCAGTAACCACTGATAATCACTGCACTTGCAACAGTCTGCGCCATGAAATCCATCATACACAGTATCTCACCAGTCTAAATACATTAGACCCTCACCACCTAAGTAAAACCTTACACTAGGGGCGGAACTCACACAGGAAAGTACAATCTCCCTAACATAAACCTAAAGAGATAAAACAGCCTCCTATGCAGAAATCATATCTAGAGGCATCAAACACAGGGTGCTCAAAACATACTATACGCAATACATTTCCTAACACCCAGAGCATTACCACATAATTCACATCAAGGTCCAGGTTGCACCACTGCACCAAAACCTAAACGTTGCAGCTGCCCACTACCTGCTGGGCAGCTGAGGAGGACAAGAACAGGGCCTAAACGCTGCAGCTGGCACTAAGTGCTGCGCAGCTGGGGAAGGCCAAGGTAGGGGCGAAGGAGTGAGACTCACTCCTGAGTCCAAAGACATGTTCCTAGGAAGAAAAGAACCTAAACGGTGCAGCTGCCCACTACTTGCCGGGCAGCTGTGAAGTAAACTGTGACATGGGCCCTCACTGGCCCTCTGAACAAAGACTGCGCCAAACTGAGCCATCTGGCTCTAACAGTAAGGTGTTCCCAGGAGCCATCTGGCTCATGAAACAACTAATTGTGCCCCCTCAACAAATTATGAAAAAAATCCAAAAATATTATGAGAAAAAATCAAAAAGCAATATAGTTTGTTATTAAATCATGTAGAGAGCTTAGGGTTTTTTGGATAATATATGCAAATCCCTTGAATGGGAATAAAACCGTTTTTTAATTATCGTTTTTACTGTTTTTTAGGGTATTCATGATTTGATTTGTCTGTCCTGAGGATGGTCTCCATAACGCAAGTCTAGAGACCGAAACGTCGACTGCGCTTATTCCACTGCTTTTAATGATATAACTTGTAAATAGGTGGATAAGCTACAACAATTGCTGCAAATAGGCTGTTTTATTGATATTTTTCCTATTGTAGCTTTTGCAACAAATGGTATACCCATGTATATTTTATTTTTGTTTTGTGAATAATTAAAACAAACAGAACTTTTCCATACACCCTGCTATTACTCTCTCTTTTTATTACCGTTTGGTATTAGCTCTATTTGTTTAAAAACTTTGTCTGACACAAATTGTGCATTAGTGGTCTCAAATGCTTAGGACCACAAAATAATATATAATTTTGAATACTTTACAGTTTAACAAAACCCTTGACGGCACAATTACCCTTTCATACCCTCAACAACCAGGCATGGGCCTTCATGGCCCTCAGGACAAAAGGTGCTAAATGTTAGAGTCAAGGGCTCCAGAAATTAACTGTGCCGATTTTGCTCTTTTTCGCGGCGGCGGGTTGGGACTTCCTCTCGAAATCGGAAGTCCTGCCCGCTGTCAGGCACTGCGGTGCCTGACTTCCACATTTGTAGAGCGCACCATCACCCGTCAGGGTCTCTAGGTGCTGGGGGCCGTCGGGAAGATTAAGCAAGCTATTGCCCAGAGTCACATGGTGCTGGGTGAATCTGCCGCCGGTGCCTGGGATCGAAACGTGATCCCCAGCTTCCGGAGTCAGTCGCCCTAGCCGTGGTGCCACACCTCTCCCACTTCCGGCTTTCCACTGCTGCAGCGCCAATCTCTTTTTGGGGGCAATAACGAGGGGTAGGCACCCTCGAACTACAAAATAAAAGTAGAAACGGGGCGGGCACCAGAAAAGGCACATATAAAACGGGGTGGCACCCATAAATAACTATATACAAATAAATCGAAGATGCAGGGTGGGCACCTGCGCACCGGGCACAATCAAATCAGCGGGCGAATTCTGGGGAATCCCTACACCAGGGATTCTCTCAGTACAAAGAGCAGCTCAGTGCTGCCAAGCTAACAAAGCGCTCCCAAGGTGCTAGATGTAACCAGAGGACCTGGTATAAAAAGAAAAGCACTCGCAGGTGCAGGAGGGCTGTACGAATTCTGTCCAAGGTCCTAGGAATGGCAAGTAAAGCTAAAGTGGTCCCAGAAAAAAGAAGTCCTCCAGCATCCAGGGCATCCAGGGGCTGGGCAGGGCCAAAGGAGGCATGCCTTCCCCTGGCCCCTATCGATTGACCGCACTGCCGCCCAGACCGCCGGATTCTTTCCGTGCTTTAAGTTCCAGCTGTATTCATTAACTGCTTGCTGGCGCGGAGTAATCTTACTTTCTCCCATTACCTGGGTCTTCAGATCCCACATTGAAACGGCTCAACATGTGAGCTCTCTTGGACACCGTGTGTGCACCGCGTTGCGGGCACTTTACCATATTCACAGTCCTTGTTGAAGCACAGAATTTCCTCCCTGTTTGAGTCCTCCTACACCACGACTAGTTCCATGCCTTGTGCAGAACAACAGCCCCCAGTCCCTGTCCTGAAGAGAACCTGTAATCACGCCGGTTCGAAACGCGTCGACATCTCCACCCTGTGGCAAACCCTAAGGGTGACCCTAGGATAGAATTTCACCAATTACTCTGGATCCTAGTTGTGCCAACCCGTTATAAACAACTAACCACAGGATTGGTTGACAGGCAGGCCCTTTATTCCATCTTCCCCGCCTGTCGCATGGTCTCATATTTCTATGGACTGGTCACATGCTTTGCACCTGAAAGTTTTCTTCATTGTATAGAACGGCAATTGATTTTGTTTATTGATTCTAGTATCGTTTTGGTGTGTCTCATACACTTATTTTGCTTGATGTATTTTTGTAAGTGTTGTACATTTGTAAATGTTGTAAATTTGTATATAATGTCATCATGAATCCACTGTCGTAACAATTGTTTTGTTTGTGTTTGTGCTTTTGAATTTTGAATCTAAGTAAAAAGAAAAAATAAATTTACTTTGGGATTTGTACCCGGTGGTCACGTGGTATACATTAACTACGTGGTTGAACAATTGTTTTTGTTAAAATTTCCTGTCCAGCCATTTTTTTCTGTTTTCCTATTTTTTTCCATTTTTTTCTGTTTTCCCCTGGCCCCCAGCAGCAGCACACCCCTGGTAGATTCAAGTCAGGAAACAAGAACATTTTTACATTAGGTCACAGTCTCTTTTCATACACACATTTCCTTTGTTGTCAAAAGTGCAGGACAGGCCAGGGACATCAGACCCACCACGGGGGGTGGAGCCCGAATTGTGGAGGGAGATCCCAGCCATATTCAGGTCCCAGGTGCACTCCTCCCACCGATCAACATGCAGATCTCCTCATTCACCACCGGGGCTCCAGCCAATCACAAGCCAGACAGTCAATTCACATGTACTGCACAGACATGCCAACTTCTAGAAGTGGCACTTCCACACTAGACACAATAAATCCGCACACATCATCCGGCACCATTTAATCACACATGTCCGCACATACCAAACTCGACCCTGCACTCCCCATACATCAGGAACTACAATGGACACTCATATCCCCCATGCAATTCTATGGGAGGGCAGGCCAATCTCACACACACACTCAAATAGCGCACGCACTTTACACTGCACCACAGTGCTAAAGTGCGCAAAGACCAGAAATCACTATAATGATGTAACATTAAAAGGCAAAAAAGTTCAGGGGTGAACCTGTCAGAAGGGTCAAGTCCAACACTAAGGGTGCTGTAATTGAAATATGTCCATTTAGTTTCAGACTTTAAATAAATAGTGCAGTATTTAGATGTGATATTAACTGCTTTCTGAAAGATAAAAAGACTGTTCAAGTTTTTAAAGACATTACCACCAATAGGCCAAATAATATCTAAAAGATTGAATATCTTGGTAGAAGAAACACTGTGCACCACTTTTTTATCCAGAATTCCTCCTTAGAACTTTGTTTGAAGAATGAAAATATAAGACTTTGGTAGCTTGAAAGGAAGTTTGGTTTGAATTTCAGGTTGTTGTCATTACATTCCATCCATCCATTTTCACTCTTTAAATAGACAGATGATGCCGGAAGTACAAAAGGTTCTTCCGGAAATTGATATTTGTCTCACTTTCAAGTTTATAATTGAGTTTCCAATTTGGAATTATCTCTGCATCATTGTAGAATTACTATAAGGAAGTTTTTCTTTTTAGGATTAACTTAGACGTACCATCTGATCTGCAGTCATATTTAGGTTAGCATTCTTCAACAATTTTCCAAAGAGCACAGTTTTGGAATCTGGTATTGTCAAATGGAGAAAATACGTAGAGTTTATTTGAGTGGTAGATGAATAAAACTATATTCACAGCCATGGTTCCTTGTGTAACTCAGTCTGAATAAATCATCAATATTTATATCTTTTAAATGAACTTTGTTTATAAAATATTTACATCTTCCAAAACTCCAAACATAGCCATAATAAATTCTTGTGCTTCTTGTTGACTGTTGAGAGTAAACATTACTGATCTGCTACATATATCTTAAAAATCTTGAATACCTGAAACAGAAAGTATCACAGTTATTAAACTCTGGAGCAAGTGATACAGTGCAGAACACAATCTCCAATCTGGTTTCTGTTGAATTTGGCTAACTAGATGTGGGAAATGAAACAGTATATGAGAACAACTTTTGCATAGCAGTTGACACCTCATTTGTTTTCCAATGGTAACCAACAATATCTCCGTAATTTTCTCGTTTCTCCTTCTTAACTGCATCTAAGTTGTCCTTGTGTCCTTTACATCCTTCAGCATCTGTACACTCATGTGTAATCTTCCACTTCTGACAGATTATCCATTTCTCATAAACAGGATATTGGCCTTAATGAGGAGTGTATATGCTGCTTAATTGATTGTACTCTCCTATACAGCTGCATCAGTATTACATTTCTTCTTATCAAATTCAAGCAACAACTAACCAGACAGTGCTCTAACTCACAACAATGCTACATATGACATTCCTTCTTTAAATACAGCCCTTCTAATTTTACTGGAAATCATCTTTTAGTACCAAGTGCACAGAATGGATAGCTGAAATGAAGAAAACAAGCTTACAACTTTGTATTTGGATAATTCACGTACTGAGGTACTAGAAAGTATGGGGAGTGCGCACAT
Organism: Lissotriton vulgaris; assembly: GCF_964263255.1. Classification (NCBI taxonomy): domain Eukaryota; kingdom Metazoa; phylum Chordata; class Amphibia; order Caudata; family Salamandridae; genus Lissotriton; species Lissotriton vulgaris. The sequence goes on along the minus strand of NC_141689.1, from coordinate 1,714,015,754 downwards.
TCTGAGGAGACTACAGAAGGAATTTGAGTGATTATGTAATTAAAAAATCACACATAAAAAACTGTTGTAATTGTAATTGACATTAATAATGGGACATAGCAGAATTTGATGTTCTTTACCTGTTCTATTAGATTGGCAAAGTTGTTGGTTGAATAAATGGAATCGTCATTTTATAGGAACTAAATATATGTACATGCTAATTTATTTTTTCATCGTTACTACAGGTATTTTTTTTATATTATGAAACGTGAAGGATTCTGGAACATATTGGGTGGATGAAAGAGGAGGACATTGCATAAATATGTTATCAAAAAAAGGGAAAAAAATGAAGAGAAAAAATTACAAAAATTGAAATTAACATTACAAATGTGATGAAGTATTTCTCTGCAGGACAATTGTATCAATCACCCACGTGAACTGTTATACAAACTGTAAAACCATGCCATGTTATAATCTATACATATATAAAGAGTCTGTTAGAGCGGGGGACGGTGAAAGGCATTAGCCATGGAAATTACATCTTACTGTCTGATCAAAGGGAGCACCAGAGTAATTTTAGCATTTTAAGAACACACTCTTTGTTATGAGGTAGATGTAATTTCACTATCAAGAATGGAGAATTCAAGTCACTTTAATTTAGAGTGTTTGATATGTAGTGTCGCTCAAGGAGCATATTGTGGTGTTGGGCATTGGCCCAGTATTAGCAATATCAATAAGGATTGAGACATTTCAAAGGCATTTTTTTGTTGCCATATATACATCATTACAATGTGAAATGATTGTATTTGCTATAATTAATATAGAGATAATTTAATCAACGCACTTTAATAGTAATGCTCCTTTTGCATAAGGCACAAGTTACTTTATCCTACAATAGGGAGAATCCATAGGTCACTCTAAATCAAAGTGTCTTATTTGAGTGTGGTCTTGGCAGGCACTGGCCCATGACTAGTACTGTTAATGATGACTAAGGGATTTTACATGCACTTGTTTATATTTCCAATGTGTTTGAAATAACTTTAGCCATAGATCAAATGTTAAAGTGTTATTTATTTGAAACATTTGTAAAGCGCGAACGAAGGCCCGAGGGCATCTCGGCGCTAAAGAACTGCTGTGTTTAACCCAGGGAGACAGAAAGTACGAAGGTTAAAAAGGATCAGAGGTTAAAAAGCCAGGTTTTGAGATTTTTTCGAAAGGACCTGAGAGAGGTGCTGGCCTTAATTGAATATGGAAGTGTATTCCACAATTTCGGTGCAGCTACTAGGAACCGCCTATCGCCCCAATTGACAGTTTTGGTTCGGGGGACCGCCAGATCAGAAGAATTGGAGGAGCGCAGTGTTCTAGAAGGGCAGTAGGGAATTAAATTTTGAGTGAAGAACACTGGTCCGACATTATGTAAGGCCTTGTATGTCAAACATAGTGCCTTGAACTTTATCCTCTTTTTCACTGGGAGCCAGTGAAGTCGCCTTAGAGTTGGTGAGACCGACTGGTATTTAGTGATTCGCCCTAAGAGCCTTGCAGCGGCATTCTGAATGGCCTGCATTTTGGCTAGCACTCTCTCCTGGGCACCTAGAAACAGGGCGTTATAGTAATCTAGGGTGGAGAGAACCAGGGCGCTTACCAATGTTTTGGCATGATGCTCAGGTAAAAAGGGCAGAATTTTTTTTATAAGCCGGAGTTTGTAAAAGGCAGAGGAAGAGATCTGGTTAGCATGAGGCAGGAAGTTCAGACGGTTGTCAAACAGTACACCCAAGTTCCTGACCTTGTCGACCGGATCTGGAGGCTGGCCCATAGACGACGGCCACCATAAGGGGGACCAGTCTGGGGAAAGATTGCCGAAAATTACAACCTCTGATTTTTCAGAGTTCAATTTCAGGCAATTATGGCCCATCCAACTGCCTATTGCCTGCATACCTTGGTTAAGCATGTTCGCTTTTTGTGGCCCATCGTTCTTAACAGCTAGGATCAATTGGGTGTCATCTGCGTAGGACGTTAGGCTCATCCCAAATGCCCTGATGACTTTGGCAAGGTCCGACACATAAATGTTAAAAAGTGTCGGACTAAGGGATGAGCCCTGAGGAACTCCACATGGTAAAGACAATGGGGAAGACTCGAAAGGTCCCACAGTGACAACCTGGGTCCTATTAGCCAGGAAAGAGGCAATCAGATTTTTTGCGTTGCCTCGGAAACCTATGCTCTCGACACGGTCGACCAAGGTGGTATGGTCGACCGTGTCGAAGGCCGCCGATAGGTCCAGTAGGATCAGGATGGCAGAGCCCCCTGCATCCCGGATGGATCTAATATCATCTGCCGCCTTGACCAGAGCGGTCTCTGTTCCGTGGCATCGGCGGAAACCAAACTGCGATTCGTCGAGCCTTTTGTTCTCCTCGATAAAGAGGGAAAGTTGGGTGTTCATAATTTTTTCCACCACTTTCGCTAAAAATGGCAGACTGGCAATGGGCCGGTAACTTTTAAGTTCCTCTTTATCGAGGGAGGGTTTCTTCAGCAGCGGTTTTATGAGTGTTTTCTTTAGGGTGTCCGGGTAGATGCCTGTGGAAAACATGGAGTTACAGATCTCGGTTATGGATGGGAGAACTGTGTCCATCATTGGCCGCAGAACCTTCAGAGGACACGGGTCCAAGGCTGACCCAGATTTAATAGAGGATATGATGTTGAGTACCTGAAGGCAGGTCACCTCTCTGAACTGCTGAAAAATTGGTCCTTCAGGCTGGGTAAAGGCCTCATGGGAGCTGATTGCGGTATTAGCAAAGTTTCGATAAATGTCATCCACTTTGCTGAAAAAAAAACTAGACAATGCGTCACAGAGGGTTTGGGAAGGGGGGGGTGTAAGATCCACAGAAGAGCCAGCTAACTGTCTGGTAGTCTCAAATAGACATTTATTTGAGTTCTGTGCATTTATTTTCTATTTTGTAACAATAATATCTTTTCTTAGCGTCTGTAATAAGATTTTTGTATATTGTTACCGACTCTTTATAGAGAGATTTGGATTCCTGGGAATAATCCTTACGCCAGTGTCTCTCTCTGTTCCGGCACTGTTGTTTTTGTGTGCGTAGTTCGTCCGTGTACCATGGGGCCGAGGGGGTCGCTCTATTGCGTGACCGCTGTTTGACTTGAACCAGATCTCTGGCTGCTGAACTGACCCAGTGATAAAATTGAGAGGTGGCGGTATTAGGGTCAGTGGATAACAAAGGAGTGGTATCTATGAGCAGATTTTTTAAGCTGCATTCATCTATGTTATCCCAAGCCAAGTATGTTTGATGAGGGTTACCGTTAGATTATATCCGTTATATGCTTATTTTATTGCATTTTATGTAGAGAACTGCAATTTTAGCACTTAACAACAATGCTCCTTTTGCACATGGAATAGGTCATTTCACCCTATAGCAGGGAATGCACTTATCACTTTAACTGATTTATTATGCGCCGTCACTTTAACATTGTTGAAACTTTATTGGTCTATAAAAACACAAGATAATGGCTACAACCCCAGGTTTGACAAAGACCGCTTGGCGGTTGAAACGCTTTACCAGGTCGCAATAAATAACTCCTGATAGCGAGCCTGAGCATGCTGGAGTGTGTTTTTATGAGAAGCTGACCGATGGAGTGATATATATATATATATATATGTATATATATATATATAGATAATGTGTATATATTAGAAATGGTGATTAATCATACAAAGGAAATCATGCTACAGTTGGTAATGTGATGGAATTATGGAGCAAATTAGAGCCAGCAAAGTTTTGCAGTTTTCTGCAGACATATGCAGGTCAAGCATGCCCACTTCATAAGACCCCAGTGTGCTTTAAATGCTCCACAGAAACTAGCCAAAATTATATATATATTTATATTGTTACCATATGTATATTTTATACATTGTGAAATGAGGTTGGAAATTTCATAATATAAAAATATAAGATAAAAAAGAATGTTAAAACGGAAGGTTTTTAAAAAAATAGGAGGAATATTCAGGGCAAACCAAAAAACTAGAATAAGGTTCAAGCATGCCTTTAGTGGAATCCCTACAGAGCCATGTCCTGACATAAAGGACGGGATGCTATTGTTTGGTTGTTCATTTAACAATATGACTAAAACAGAGCTTTGCAAATAAAAACAGATTAGCATACTTTACTCTGAAAGAGTGCTGAAAACATTGGCGAAAAGGACATGCCAATGATGAAAATATTTATGGGTTGTGACTAACTCTTGTACTATTCTGGGATACAGGAATGAGCAACTGATGGACGGGATGCGGAACAAATCAAAACATTCACCAAGAAATCTGGGTTAAATCCATCATTCTTTTGCTCACCATGCCACCCCAGTTTAGACATGGCCATATGCAAATCAGTCTTGATCCTGTGCCTCATGGGAACAGTCCAGCCCAAAGCCAGGTCCTCCCTGGACCAGAGACAAGCATCCTAGGACCAGTTTCGGGGTTTCCCCCCTCATCAGCCTGGACAGCTTGAATCCAGTGGTACAATGAGCCAGGGACTAACTAATAATGGGGCGGTTTGATCACATCTGCGGCAGTTCCTGGACCGCCAATGCCACACCACTATAAATCAGGCCAACAGACTCGTCATCAGGCCTATAGTCGTTGTAGGAAATGACAACCGTTTGTGTGATGACCTCCATATTTTGCCTTATCTGTGCACTTTACCCTTGTTAAACAAAAGTAGTTTCAGTGTTCCCTTTAAACATGTTGAAATTGGCTTAAACCTGTTTGGCACATTTAACATTCATAAAAGGCCATAGTATATGGTGCAAAAACACAACCCTGGCATGGGAAGTTAACTGCCACCTGTGAACTGCAACATCATCTATTGTGTCCACCACTACAGTGGCAGTGAAAACATGGCTTCCGGACTACCCTGTGTAGCGTGGCAGCAGGGGCTTGAACCCTGCTGCAAAGACCGGTCAAAATCACTTTTTTGGCAGTTATGAAAACCCTTTTTTAAATATTACCTTTGTCACCTCAGAGGAAGACCAGTGATGGCGGACCCAGGAACTTTTGTAACTTCAAAGGGGTCTACCCTGTCACAAGCAAATGTTAGGTAATACCTTGAAAAGCCCAGCCTTTGTCCACATAGCCACGCTGGAACCAACCCCAGTAGGGAGAAACTACCTTTATAACCAGTTTTGAGTGACAACAACAGAGGGAACTGCTCATTACACTAGCCACACCTCTGCAAGGGTGCACAGGCTGTGCTCAGGGGAGAAGGCATTTCCTACCTTGAATTTTTAGAGTGAGGGGTACTGTGGTATTGTTGGCAGTAGGTTTTATAGGACCTACTGAAAAAGTGGATAGTATTGCCCCTACTGAAAAAGTGGATAGTATTGCCCCTTGGACCATTTACCCCATTGGTTAGAGAATCCTTGGGGGTCACTCCATCCGCTTGCTTGTGCAAATAGTATGTGTGGCATCCTCAGAGAGCACCTTGACAACACTTCTAGGGTCTGTCATGGATCAGAAGAGGACAAGACCAATTGACAGTACCTCCTTCCTCCTGAGCCCATAACAAAGACAGGGAGTGTAAGGATCAGTTGGTTGACCTCCTGTATGGCTACAAGGAAACGATAGGGGGCAAGTGGTCTTTTCCTTGAAGTGCTCAGTGGACAAGTGGCAACTGGACTTGGTCTGAATTAAGCTGTTGGCATCTGCCTGATGTGTAGAGTCCCTCTGAGTTCCTTCCTCTGGGGTCCTGTTGGCCTTGGAAGTGTACTTATGTGATTGTTTGGGCTCCAGAAAAAAGTATAGAAACTTTTGAAAACTTTTATTCAAAGCTTCAGTGGGACCTGCCAGAAAAAGATAACTGAATAGCAGGTCCACAGCATCAGATTGCCTTTTCAGTTTTGTACTTCTCAAAGGTTCTAGCACCTCCACAAAGGTTTCTAAATCCTATTCTGCGTTGGGATTTTAAAATATTTCACTAAGAAATCTATAAAGTTTGAGATTTGTAGGTTGGTTGACCAAAGTGTTTCAGCTATCCAGCATTCTGTTCTGTGACAACACCTGCAATTTCAGTAGCTGTCCACACGGAAGGGATTTTTCTTCAATAGTGATAAAGTCCCATTCTTAGACTTAGAGGAAATTTCAACACTTTTCTTCAGAAAAGAGACAAAGTCCTTTCCTGAAGTGGGACTTTACTTTTTGACTTCCTCTCCAGGACCAAACTGCATGGTGCACCTGATCATGGCCCTGTTCTGCGGCTTCAATAGAATATAATTGGAGCTTAGAGCTTTCTTTGGTCTATAATTCTACTTAAGTCTTCACATCTCTGGATAACCTTATTACATTTTTGTCATTTTAATTTAATTTTGGTAATTCATTTTACTTTATTTTTATTGCATGGTGTTTTACTGTTTTGGTACTCCATAAATACTTTACACATTGCACTACGTTTAACGTATCTACTCTGTGTCATAGCTATCATTGGTTTGCCCTCAGGTTGATTTAGAAACTTTGAGGTTTAACCCTTACAAGAAGTGGTTTTATTCCTTCAGGTGGGCAGTCACCCACCCCCAATAATAACCCTTTTTTTTACAATCATACATCAATCTTTATGAATCAGGCTGAGATTACAGTGAACCCACTAATTTAAATATATGTTTATAGAATTAATGTTATGTTACATTTTCTTTACAAAAAAGGTGTTTAAACATTTTAAAATTAAAGAATAATAATGTTTTCTTTTTAGATCATTTTTGTAACATTTAATGCAATTAATAAAAAAAATTAAGTTGAAAGAAATAGTTTTAAATAAACATTATTACCTACAGGGTTCCAATTAACGTCTCTACCTCCATTGATTTCTATGGAAATGTGTTGTGTTACCGTGGTTGGCTATGTGAGGTGCTGGACATACCCAAACTCTGAACTGGTGTATATTTATTACAGTTTTGGGTCCTTTTTGGCTGCAGTAACTTAAGAAGTGTATTTTATGAATAGCAAAGGGCTTAATCTTTTGTGGTTGGGTGCACAGGCCTTCCTACACCACTCTCTATCTCTCCCTTAACCCCCTTTGCTCCTCCCTTAACACTTCACCTTTAGTGGCAAGTATTCCCTATTTTCCAATCAGTCTTTACTGTCCCTCCCACATTTACTACTAAAATGAATACTTACATGTTCAGAGACTCTGCAGTCGAGGAGTGGATCTCTGCATCTAAAAGGTTACAGGAGGCGGAGCCAGAACCTCTGGAGCTAGGTTTGTAAAGAGTATTTTGGAGTATGTTAGCAGCACTCTTGCAGTATTACTAAATGTATTACAAAATGCAGTTTGTGAATGGGCTCCCATCACGTGAAGCACATATATTCAGATCCAGACCTCTGCACATCCACCACTGTGGATGAAGAGCACATGACCACTCCTGGACACAGTGCCCCAGTCTTTGCCTAGTAGTTATTACTAAATTTCAGAGGTGGCATTTTTCCATCTACTAGGGCATTTCACGAGCCTACAGTCATCATGCTATTTATATATTATTCTATTCAAAACATGTATATTTTTATAAACATGATTACCGAGCAGCTGCTGTATGATTACAAATTTAAAGTGTACATACATATTTTTCCCTTGGAGCGCACCTTTTCAGATGCCAATGAACGCTGCAAAATAGAAACTTGGGAAACGCATGTATATATACTTCACATGCATTATTCAAGGAAGTTCTGTTCTCCTGCAGAGATGGCTTAATTAGGCAATTATTTCAATTCATGTCAATGAGCAATGTTCCCTTCACTTCATTGCGAAACCGATGGCTGTGATTGCATGTGACAGTGCACTACAGAGAAGTAAGGATCTGCCAATATGTGTAGAACAGGGGAGACACACAGATGTTTCTCTCAGGACAAGACGCTTTCGCAGCTGGGATCAAGAAACGCACTTGACTGATAACCTCCCTTGCTTAAATGATATTTGAGGTAGCATGAGGCAAAGTAAGCATCTCCTGATTACTTCGTTAGCAGAGGCATGCACCGACTGACTGTGAAAATGCAAAACCCTTCAAGCTTACATGAGGGAATTCTATTCAATGCCTACTTGCTTCAAAGCTCGACTCCAAAGAGCATGCTCTTCCACCACCTTGGTTTTGGCTTCAACTAATGTTCAATTAACCTAGTCTCCCCTCAGGTGCAAGTTAATGTTTGAAACATGTAACAAACAAACCTACAAAGATGGATATTCTCATCATGGTTTTCAGCACTTGTTGATTCTGCTTAAAGGAAATGAAACAAGAACATTAATGCCAAACCACCTTCTGAAATGTTTCGTTAGCATCCTAACATTAGTAAAAACAGCTGGTGATGCCGGAGACACAACCTACTCCACTGTTAGCTCTCCTGGGATATGTTTATGAAATACCTAAATATTTAAGAAAATATACCGATCTGGTGGTTTTATTCACAAAAAAAAAATAGCATAGCACTGGGGGCAAAGGTTCATTCCCTACCATGCCAAACAAATATAAAGACCTCAGGGCAGATTTCCTAAGGGATTGTGTTGCCTCGCAAGTCCACGCATGGCAACGCAAGTCCCTAAGTGGAATTTGCTAAACCAGGCTAAGCCACTTTGGGTGGTTTGATGAATACAAAGTAACGTAATGCAGTGGATAGTGCTGTCTTGCCATTATTTTGCAAAGGGGTAGGTGTTACACGGTATACACCCGTTACAACGCATCTTTTAATCCGCACTACCATTACAACGCGACCTTTACTCCGCATACCATTACAACGCATTGCACTGGGGGGCGCTCTAGGATAGGGAATAAGTATAATTTACTATCCAACACCTTCCCTAGGGTCCACGGGGACTGGAGTTAGAATAGTAAATTATACTTACCACTATCCAGCACCTCAAAGCGCTATGCGTTGTAATGGTATGCGTTGTAAAAGTCGCGTTGTAACGGTATGCGGAGTAAAAGTATGCGGAGTAACGTCATACATCCGTGTTACACGGGTGGAGCAAAGGTGCTCCCATACATCCACCCATGCATTTTGGTGCAAACCCAGATTTAGAAAGACATGTAAACCTGTGTGTGCACCATAATGGTGCACGTGCACAACAGAAGTGGAGCAAGGAGAAATATCTTTATTTCCCCTTCATAACTCCTCTTACCACATTTGCTGACTTCTGCAGTATGCACAGAAAGAGGAATATGAGACTGCATATATCTTCCCTGCACAAAAACAATCCTGCCCTTAATGCAGACACCGTTGCAATATGAAGCAAGGGCGGGTGCATTGGCACTAGGTAGCACACAGTTTGCCAGTACACGGGGAAAACAGAAAAGCTCCACCTCTTTATAAATATAGAGGTTTTCTTTCCTCTCCCTTTCGCACAACGCACTCAGTGTTGCCTTGGTGCATTGCATTGTGTGGGGCCAGCTCACGCTGAGGGGGGGGTAACACAGTAGGACAGGCCACAGGTCATAGATCACTGCGACGGAACCATTAAATAATTCACACACACACACACATGGGTGCTCAGCCGGACCGGAAGTCCCGAGCGACCCCGGCCCATTTATTTATAGCCTTCTGGCCACGCCTGGCCAGAAGGTGATACATTGTGTGTAAGTGTTTTCGGGGCTCAACCGAGACCCTTCGGAAACACTAGAGCGCTACATCCCTTCCCAAGTTAGTCTTTTGAACATAACCAGCTTGGTGATAATTAACAGGCAAATCTGCAAGCCTTTGGTTAGGTCTTGGGTTCGGTCTAAGATCATATCGTTGTCTTCCTCTGGCAGATGGGCGTTCTGTACAGGCTCTTTGGGGAGATTGCAATGGTGACCCAGGTAGATCGGTTGTCGAGTCAGGACGAACTTGTTCTGATCCACTTTCAGCGGTCTCGCCAGCCGGCGGTTCATCAGCTCGCTCCATACTACTCGGGTCAGATGGTATCCGCTTGAACCACAAGATGTTTCCTGTTACTTCTTCCCCGTTTCGCTGTACTGTTATTGCTGTTGCTGTCACCTTGATTACCCAGGGTTCAGCTTTGTATGGAGTGCGGAACTTTCTGCCTGGTCTCCTGGCTCGGATTAGTACCGAGTCTCCGGGTGCTAGTGCCCGGTCATGAACTCTCCTCTTCTGACTCGCTTTGTCGTTGTTTCTTCGTCTCCGCTCTAGGGTGGCCTCAGAGGAGTATGGCTCAGGACTCCAGTCTTCTACCATGAGAATCAGATCCCTCCGTGGCCCTGCCAGTATAAGGGACTATGGGGATCTTTGGGTCGTGCTGTGGGGGGTGCTCCAATATTCTCTAAGAAAATGTTGGAGTGCCTCTTTGGGATCAGTTCCTTCCACCATGGCTATCCGCAGAGTTTTGTTGATGGTTCTCATGAACCTTTCGGCTTCTCCGTTGGCCTGGGGCCATTGCTGTGTGATACGATGATGCTTAACTCCCAGCCCTCGCAAGAACTCCTTAAATCGCTTCCCTGGAATGGGGGTCCGTTGTCTGTCTTAAGTGTCTGTGGAATTCCAAACATGGCAAAGGCTTTGTTCAGAACCGGTTGGATGTTCACAAAGCTAGTAGACGCTGCCACCTCCACAATTGGATATTTGGTATAGCTATCTATGAGTACAACTGTAATTCTCCCATCAGGGAAACTGCCGAAGTCTAGACTGACCCACGACCAGGGGGCCGATGCAGGATCTTCCGTGACGATAGGTGCCGGGGCTTCAGGTGCACTTGTTAGCTGACACGCTCTGCAGTTTTGTACACCAGTATCCACATCATTCTTGAGGTCAGGGAGCCATACCTTCTCCCTCATTCTGGCTTTCATTCTTCGGGTGCCCTGATGCCCGGCATGGGCAAGCGCTGTGGCTTGTTCCTGTAGTGTTAGAGGTATTACAACTCGAGGTCCTCTCAATATGAGCCCATTCTCTGCGATGCTGAGTTCATTGTGTACTTTCCAGAATTTTCCCAGACGTAGTCGGTCTACCTCACTCCAGTCTTGAGTGTTGCAGAGGAATCCATCCAAGGATCCCGCTTGTATTGCTTCGGTGACGCATTGGATGATTATGTCATGGGCATACTGACCTATAATTGTGGTTTCTGACAGTGCTTGTGGGCACGCCCACTGGGATATCATGTTCACAAACTCTTCTGTTTGTATGTCTTGTTCACTTTCTGTCACTTCTCCTATAGTAGTATGGCGAGATAAAAAGTCAGCAGGATTCTTCGATCCAGGCCTGTATACAAGGTTCATCTGGTATTCTTGTATTTGAATTGCCCAGCGTTCAATCCAAGATGGTGGGTGAGAAGCAGTGCCTTTGAATAGGGGTATCAATGGTTGGTGATCTGTTACCATCCGAAACGGATATCCAGTGATGTACAAGTGGAAATGGTTACAAGCCCATTTGACCGCTAGCGCTTCCCTTTCTATTTGGGAGTATCGTGCTTCAGTTGCTATGAGCGCTTTACTGGCGAATGCTAGGGGGGCCCACACTCCTGGCTCAGTCTCTTGTGTTAGTAGTGCTCCCAGACCCCCCCGGGCTGGTGTCTATCAAGATTTCAGTGTGTTTTGAGGTATCAAAGTAAGCTATGGTGGTTCCATCTAGCAGGGCCTCTTTGACTTTGTTGAAGGCTTCTTCTTCTTCTCGGGCCCATTTCCATGGACTCTCCTTCTTTGTTAGGTTACGTAGTGGCTCAGCGATGGTTGCTAGGTTTGGGATGTACCTTGCGCAGTACTGGGCCATGCCTAGGAATCTTCTTACTTCAGAAGCCGTTGTTGGTGCAGGCGCATGTCTCATGGCTTGAAACTTTCGGGGGTCCACTCTGACTCCATCGGCGTCGAATACATACCCAACGAACTCTATAGACTTTTGGAAAAACTTGCACTTGTCTTTCTGCAGGGTCACCCGTGTTTCACTAGCCTTTTGAGGGTAGCTCTCAGTCTGCGATGACGTCCTTCGCTTATTTTGGAGTGGATCAGGTTGTCATTACTGACGTTTAGCACTCCTTGCAGACCTGACAATATTTCTTTGATGGTGTTTTGGAATATTTCGGCAGCTGAAGATATTCCGAATTTCAATCTTTTATATCTTCTGAGGTCCATATGTGTCTAGAATGTAGTGATATAGCTACTCTCTTCAGCCAATCTCAGCTGGTAGTAGCCAACGTTCAGGTCCAGTTTTGAAAACCATTGGGCTCCATTTAGGTCAGCTAGGATATCGTCCATGGTGGGTGTGATGTGCCTCTTTCTTTTTATGGCTTTGTTGGGCATTCGCATGTCAATGCAGATCCTTATTTTTCCGGGTTGTCTGGCTTTTTCTGCTATCACCATGGGGGACACTCACGGTGTTGGACCTGTCACTTTCTCAATGACTCCTTGTTTTTCTAATTGAACCAGCTCTTGTTCTACTGCCACCCGCAGATGGAATGGAATCCTCCGGTCCCTTAGTGCGATTGGTTGAATGGCTTTATCGATGTGAAGCCTCACAGGTGCCCTCTTGATTGTCCCTAGGCCTTCAAAGAGGGATGGAAATAGTTGTAGAATGTCTTCGGTTTGCAAGGTCTTCACAGCGTTAGCGAATGCAATGAGGTTGAGATCCTCCGCCGTGTGACTTCCGACAAGGAGGTCAGCTTCTTTGTTGACGACGTGGAACGTCGTCATCACTTCTCGGTCCTCGGACTTAACTTGTACTAGCATCTTTCCTCGAAGAGGGAGCGGCTCTTGGCTCCCATATGTTAATATCTGGACCGTGGACAGGATCAGCCATGGCCTTGGGTTAAGGGCTTTGTAGTATTGTATCCCATCACGTTGACAGTGGCATCTGTGTCTATCACTCCTGTCACCAATGACCCATCAATTTGAATCTGGCATTTGGGTTGTGGCCTTCGCCTTCTTTTCAAGTCGCTTGTGAAAGATACAAAGTAGCATTCATCGTCCTCTTCAGTAGAAGAATCGTCTAGGCGCTCGTAGTGGCGATGTTGAGACTTTGTGGAGCGCGGGGACTGGGTGTCGTCCACGGTTAGGTGTCTAACTGCTCCGGATAGTGTTTTCCTCCCTGACTGGTTTCTTCAACGGAAACCACCTCTGCATATTCTTGCGAAGTGATTTTGCACTTCACACTTAGAGCATGTCTTCCCTCGAGCAGGGCAGCTATCCGGGGCGTGTTCTTCATGTCCGTAGTATCCACACAATGATCGTCGTGGTGTTCTAGTTGGCCACCGTCCTCGCCCACTCCGGCCAGAGTTGCGAACGGCATCTGCTCTCTCGGTTTTCACTGTTGCTCCGCTGTCCGGGTTAGGATTAAGGGTCGCTTCCCTTGCTGTGGACCTGACATCAGATAGCTCATGCGACAGAGCCAAAAGCAGTATTTCTTCTAGCGTGATGCTAGGCTGACGCAATATTAGCGTTCTCAGTGGTTTATTGCGGCACCCTTGGATCAGTTGCGCAGTGATTTCCTTTTTCTGGTCATCCTCCGTGCATGTACTATTTAACTCTCTCAAGCATTGGTGGAATGCATCCATTGTTTCTCCCTCTCTCTGCCTCGACTGCCTGAATTTAAAACATTCGTAGTGCGGTTTGAGTTGCGGGTCAAAGTGGGCATTCAGTGCCGGAACTGCAGCGTCGTAATTGGTGGCTGCTCCCGTGTTCGGGAGATGTGCAAAGAGTTTATAGATCTCATCACCACCAAAGTGTAGAAGTAGCGATCTTTTGACTTAGTCGTCCTTTTCTCTGGTGGCTACGAAGTAGTTATATAAATGTCCAATCCAGACTGCCCACCTTGGAGTTGCTGTTGCTGGATCAATAAGCTCACTTAACGGCGGTAGCGCTTGGATCTGAGAGTGGGCTGATTGTTGCGTTGGTGGTCCTGCCTGTTGCACTGGGGGTGGTCCTGCAGGGGGTGGTCCTTGCTGCTGTCCTCCTGCTGCGATGGCGCCTGGTTGATTTGACATAATGGGGTCTTGGAGTCTTGTCGGTGTCAGTGCTTGTTTAGACCTCCCCCGCACTTGTGTGTCTCTGTGTTTGCTTCAGGTGCTTTAGGTGTGTACCTGGTGACTCCACTGCGTGTGTGGCTTCTATTCATGGGGGAGTCTTGTTTTACTCCTCCTCCTGTTGGTACCAATGCTTGTTGGGCTGCTGTGCCCTTTCAGAGTGTCCTTCTCTTTCCCTTGTGGGTGCCAATACTTGTTGGGCTGCTGTGCCCTATGGGGTGTTCTTTTCCTGCCTCCGGTCCTTGTGTGCGCGACCTTTTTCCCTTTGCACTCTCTCTCTCTGGCTCTCCGGTGATTGCAGCGTCTTCGTGTTTCCTTCAGGCCTTCGCACGTGTCTCGCGTGCCTGGAGCGGGCCTGCTGCTACTGCGCATGCGCGCTCCTTGCCGTCGTACGATCGGGCTTTTCCGATGCTTTTGGCACTCGCATCTCCCTGGCGCTCTAATCACCGGCTCCCTATGCAGCTTCTGGCATATGCTGCTTACCGGTGCTGGTCTTCTCTCCTTCGGGTGTCTCTCTGCCTCGGCGCTGGCCACGCTGCTCACTGCTCACGCTCCCAGGTGCAGTCTCTTTGTTTTTGGGGGCCTTTCCTGACATCCCACCCTTGTCGCCAGTGTGGGGCCTGCTCACGCTGGGGGGGGATAACACAGTGGGACAGGCCACGGGTCATAGATCACAGCGAGGGAACCATTAAATAATTCACACACACACACTTGGGTGCTCAGCCGGACAGGAAGTCCCGAGCGACACCGGCCCATTTATTTATAGCCTTCTGGCCACGCCTGGCCAGAAGGTTATATATTGTGTGTAAGTGTTTTCGGGGCTCAGCCGAGACCCTTCGGAAACACTAGAGCGCTACACATTGCATGAAAGAATGGTAAATCTGACCAAAACGATTTACATGTGACACTAACAAATCAAAAAAGGTGGGAGGAAGAGGTTTCTCTGGGTTTTGCCCTCCTCTACATACATATACTTTATCCAAAAAAATATGAAAACCCAGTTCAGTTTCGCGAAGCTACTCTCTATGAATGAAAAACAAACGTTTTTCTTATAAAACTCTCACCCACCAGGCATTAACCCTTGGTGGCATGCTTCATTATCGGGTCCATATCCTTCCATTGTGGAACAAGATGTGCTGTAACCTACGGCTTATGTGGGAAATATGTGTGTTCAGTTCAACCAGTACCAACACTTTCAAAGTCAAGAAACCTACACAATAGCATTTCCGAACAAATTTATAAAACTAGAGCCAAGTTCAATAAGACAAAGATACCAATAACCCTGACGTTAGGTGCTCAAAGTCTTCCAGAAGGAGGAGGGTCCAAAGCTGAAGCTAGAGAAGTTACCTAAAAGTCTGATACATCACCACCAAGCTCCCGCTAAAGCCACTGGTTGTGGCAACAGTGAAGGTTGCTTCATTGCTGGAATTTGGTGTCTTGTTCTGAACAAAATCGTTTCCTTGAACACCTAGATGTCAAAACACATCAGCGGTACAAGGCTGGAAGCTGTAGAGGGCTACTCTCGTTAGTGTAAAAAAGTCTCACTTTTCTCCAACTGCGGAAAGAATACTAACTGGTCATTCTTGAACCTCTCTGTTCCTCGGGCAGGCTTTGAACACATGCGACCTGTTATTAAAAAATATTTGACTGGCACGTTTGGATGTCCTTAGTGGTATGGTAAAGCAGTGCGTGGTGTAAATATTTTGACCATCGTATTATAAAAGCAACTTATGGAGGTGGTAATGTGTGTCAAGAATATTTGTGCACATAGGTTGTGTGGCATTTTAGTATGGTGGTGATATGTGTTATTGATTTTTTTTGTCCTGTGTATTTGTGCTGTATTATTGCAATGTAATGTTGTGTTGTTTGTACTGTGGGTTTTTTGTTGCTTTCAGTTTTGATTGCAATTGTTGTTGTGCCCTATTACATTTTAACTGTGTTGTTATGTTGATTTGTGAATGGTATTGTGTTATGTCTCATTGTTTACTTTAGGTATTTCGACATAGTCTGCTACATTCCAAAGGCACCAAATGCCATACAAATTGCAGTGACGAGCAACAATTAGCTCCGCTTTAGCTCTTACATTATTTAAGACATGAATCAACACAAAGCTTTGGGACTCTCCTGTCTTAAATTTGCACTTTCAGTGTATACTTTATGTTATATGCTTCCAGGTCACTCTCTAGCCAGGGATTCTGCAGGGCGCAGCCCTCAGTGGTCAGCTGCGGATTGCTTGCATAAGCCATTAACCTTTTGGTCTTCTTACATCCAGATTTCAGTCTTCTTCTTTAAGAAGGTCTACAAATGTTTTGTGTCGGTGGTGCAAAAAGGCCAGTTGTATCTCGTGCACTTGCCGGTGATTGAAAATTGTCCTGCAGCTAATCATGGCTATTCTGGCACACTTACCCCATGTCCATTTACTGGAAAGTTCCTAGAAATCCAAATCCAGATAGCTATTGCCTTCCCCCATACGAAGGGACACTGGTCCTTGTCTAGCAAATCCTGTGGCAGATCTACAATGAAGTGCCATAGCGTGCAGCGTGGCACCGCAAGCCCTTTGTCTGCTCCACGCCGCGGCACTTCCAAAGCACAGGGATGCAACATATTTGCAAGAATATGTTGCATCTCTGTGTTGCCCCCTTTACTGGCGCCCAAACTGTATCCATGCGCTGGTGCAGGCACCCTTGCACCATTATGCAAGGATGCATGCGTCGTAGGGAGATTGTTTTTGTGCAGGAAGAGGCACCTTTCTGCCCAAAAACAATCATTACAGGAATTTTCCTCTTTCAATGCATGCTATAGAATGCAGCACACATTGAAAGAGGAAAAAATTAGGGAAATGAAAACATTGCTCCTCGTTGCGCCACACTACACAACCTCTAGGGTGGCGTAGCATTCAGACACATCACTAGATTTATGATTTCTCGTAAATCTGGAGATGCTTCTTGTTCCATGGGTGTTTCATGGGAACACTCACAGCAACACCCATGGAACACCCCTTCAATGCAAAGTGCTGCGGTAGGCAGACAAAATATCGAAATTAAAATATCGATATACAATAATATCGATGTTTTAATTTCGACAGTATAGAATATCGATGTCCAAAATATCGACAGACAGACTAATATCGATTTTTACTAATATCAAAATTTTTCTTAGTGTTATGTATTTTAATATGTTGTTTATATGTTTGCTAAACATGTTTTGTAATGTATGTTTGAAAATTTGTAAATTTGTTTACATTTTGCGTTTTAGTATCAGAGCGGGTTGTGGGTTTATAGGGGAATAGGGTGGGAAGTAATTTAATAATAATTAATTAATTAATATATGTTTGTAAATATTTTTAAATAATAATTAATTGGTAATTAATTAATATTAATTAGTTAATTAATTAATATAATTTTGTACATATTTTTAATTAATAATTAATTGGTAATTAATTAATATTCATTAGTTAATTAATTAATATAATGTTGTACATATTTTTAATTAATAATTAAATGGTACTTAATCAATATTAATTAATTACATTAATTAGAGTAATTTTTTTATATATATAATTTTTTGTTATTGTTAATTAATTATTTTGGAAAAATAATATGAATTATTAAATTTAATTAATTACAGCTAATGTGCTAATATATTTACTTTATTGTTATTGTTAATTAATAATTAATTGGTAATTAAATAATATTAATTAATTTTGGGTAAAGGAGTATTTTTAGGGTTCAGGGTCAGTTTTCAGTTTTTGGGTAAAGGGGTATTTTTAGGGTTCAGGGTCAGTTTTCAGTTTTTGGGTAAAGGGGTATTTTTAGGGTTCAGGGTCAGTTTTCAGTTTTTGGGTAAAGGGGTATTTTTTGGGTTCAGGGTCAGTTTTCAGTTTTTGGGTAAAGGGGTATTTTTAGGGTTCAGGGTCAGTTTTCAGTTTTTGGGTAAAGGGGTATTTTTAGGGTTCAGGGTCAGTTTTGGGTTTTTGGGTAAAGGGGTATTTTTAGGGTTCAGGGTCAGTTTTCAGTTTTTGGGTAAAAGGGTATTTTTAGGGTTCAGGGTCAGTTTTGGGTTTTTGGGTAAAGAGGTATTTTTAGGGTTCACGGTCAGTTTTGGGTTTTTGGGGTACAGTCGTACAGGGTAAAAATAAAATAAATTTAAATTAAATCAATTAAATGAAATTAAAAAAAATAAAATTACATTAAATTATTACGTTTTAAATTTATTTTAAATGTATATGTATTAGTTTTAATTTTTTAATTATGTTTTAATATTTTTATTTAATATTTGTAAAATTATATGTATTTTAAAATTATTTTTACATTATTATTAATACATTTAAAAAAACGATATTTTTAATTTCGATATTTTTGTACTACGATATTAAATATACGATATTTTTGTACTTACCTTTATGAAGATATGACTCCGATATTTTTGATTTCGATATTTTTGTGTCGATATTTTTGTATGTAGATATTCTGTCTGTCGATATTATGTCAGACATTCAAGTGCTGCGTGTGAAAGGGCCGTATTTACAAGGAGAGGAAAAGTCACGCAGGATGGCTTTTCCTCTCCTTGTAAATATGGAGGAGCCCCCTGCGCCACAAGTATATCACGAAAAGTGACCTACTGGTGGCGCAGGGGGCTTGTAGATCTGCCCCCCTATTTTCAGGTGAGTGACCATCCTTGCATTTGGTTCCAAACTGGTTTTATGCTCTGCTGGGGTTGGAGCCAGAAAGTCTATGATGGCCCTGGGAATAAAGATGAGCAGTTTCTGCTGTCCTATTTTGACATTACCAAGTCAAAAGAAGAAACGTTAAGGGTGATGTTCTTCTCCCAGTTGTTCCTGACCCCTTCACAGATCGCTAATTTCTGTTAAAGTCTAGCTCTTGATAACACCCCTACATTGTGGTTCCGAAGAGTAAACCATGGTAAAGTGGGAGGGAGTGCAATAACAACTAGCCAGAAATGCATATTAAATCTCTCCAGTAGGGCCAACAATTGGAGGTTCATTTCACTGTGGACCGTACCCAGTATTCACAATCTACTGTGTGGCGTGGGGTCTAGATGATCTAGGGACCCGCCAGGCCACGGTGTGGACGGCAAAATGATAGGACGTATCACTTGCTTTGTTTGATGGCTATCCACAAAATTCATGTACTGGATTTGGTTGACCAGTCTGTGATCGTTGTTCTAGACATTTTTTTAGAGATTCATTTTCCAACTTCCCACACATGTCTCCTCTGTTCTCCTTTGTTTGACCTTCAGAAGTTATTATATGGTGACTGCAGCACCAACTGACATAGTAGTAGATTTGTCAGTATGGCCAGTATAATGGATGGCTTATAGACCTCCTGGGTTCTTGCTTGTGATTCACTGGATGCAAGAATAGACAGGTGAAAAGATGGAGGAAGGAAGAGAAAATAATTGGTGGAAAGATGGATAGATACATGGATATATTTATAGGTGACAGGGTTGATGTATATGTGAAGAGGTGGAAGGATTGAAAAAGGCATAGTCCGATGGGTGAGTGAATAGAAATGTGAAAAGAAGAATGGATGGATGGATAGAGTGAAGGATGAGTTTATGTTTGGAAAGATGGTTGGAAGGGGGAAGAACGTGTGAATGGGCTTTTCGTACAGTGGGTCAGGTCTGCTTACCATCCTCCGTGTGACTAAGGACGTGGTTCAAAGTGGGGGTGTCAGAACTGGGGGTCTCTAGTTGGCAGAGGTAGATACCACTGTCCAAATAGGGGCCCTTGCTTCTAGTCAGGGTAAGGAGAATACATTCTTTAGATAACCCCCGCTCAACCCCTTGGTAGCTTGACACAAGCAGCCAGGCTTGTCAAAGGCAATGTGCAAAATATTTGTACCAACACTCACAGTAACACAGTGAAAACACCACAAACTGACTCCACAACAGTTTATAAAAATAGAGGTATTTTAATTTAAACTACACAAGACCAAAACGACAAAAAATCCAACATACACAGTTCAAGAATATGGTTTTAAATGAGTTTATAAGGTTGCGTTAAATAACCCACAGTTGCATCATGTTTTTGCCAACAGTACCTTTAGATACGACAACAGTTTCAAGTGAAAGCTGTAACGTTTAAAAGCAAGCGATGCTTCACTACTGAGACCCTGGGAAGGCGATGCGTCAACCCCACTGGACGTATCGGGTGTGTTTGCAGTGATTCCGGTCTGTATGAGGAGGGATGCGATACCTTGTGTGGATTCCGGTGCACAGGTTTCGGTGGACGCGGCTCGCAAAAGGTACGATGCGACGATCTTCGGGCGGCGGCGATCTCCGATGCCGCAATGATGCACAGCTCAGGGTCGATCTTCTCCTCCTGCTGCCCCTCGATGAGATGGCTCTGCGATGACTCTCGCAGCGACGTGATGTGGTCCGCAAGCAAGCTGTGCGACGATCTCAGCCAGTGATGACAAGCTCTGCAACAATTCTCGTGGCGATGGTAATCTTCCCGCACTGGACTGGTGCGTCCCGCAAGCGAAGGACGCAACGACTCTGGCAGCGGCAACAGGTGCTGCGACGATCTCAGCCTTCCGGCGGAGGGAATTTCCTCGCACTGACGGGGATGCGCTTCGCAAGCGAGCGATGCGTGAAAACTTGTAGAAAGTCTTTAAAATCTTGGTTTCCAGCTTCCCAACACAGGTACAACTTCCAGAGGCACCACAACTGGCCCAAGCACTCGAGGAGGACAGAACTCTCTCAGCAGAGTTCAGGGAAGCTGGGGGTGAAGTCCTTTTGTTCCTGGGACTTCTTAACAGGGAGCCAGCTCTTCTTCAGGCCCTTGGAGATTCCTTCAATCAAGGGGACACAACACAAAGCAAAGTCCTTCCCCTCTTCTTGGCAGCAAAACAACTGCAGGTCAGTCCAGCAAAGCAACAGCAGGACAGTCTTTCTTCTTCAGTCTTCCAGCTTTCTCCTTGGCAGAGGTTCCTTCTTGATTCCAGGATGATCTAATTTTCTGTAGTCTGGGCTCCTCTACTTATACCCCTAAAAGGCTTTGTTCCCTCTGAGCCCGGTATGAACCAGTTCTAGGTGTTCCTTGAGCACTCTGTTTACATGACTCCTTCTTTCCTTTCGCAATGTAGAGCAAAAATATCAGACGCACCACAGGGCGTGGAGCCAGCACTGTGGGGGGCAGGCACAGTCCTATTCAGGTCCCAGGTGCAACTCCTCCCTCCCATCTAGATGCAGATCTCTCTATTCACCACTGGGCAGACTCATTCTCTCTCCCGGATTCCCCCAGCCCTGTCACTCACAAATCAGACAGTCAATTCACAAACAGGCCAAGGCACACAGAAAGGTCAGACAAGAGAACAGCAACTTTCTAAAAGTGCTGTTCTCAAACATAGGATTTAAAAAACACCTTTCCTAAAAGATGTGTTATTAATTTCTGAGTTCAGGGATACTAGACTTTTATGTCCTATCTTGCTCCTATGGGAAGATATGCAGGTAGCCACTGTAGCCAGCATTCACATGTTAGCCTATGGGCAAGATAGCCTTACAATAGTGATCACCTGCCCTGGCATACTTAGTGCACTTTACTAGGGACTTCCTGGTAACACAAATATGCCAATCATGGTTAACCAATCACAATAACAATTTATACAGAGAGCATATGCACTATAGCAATGATCAGCAGTGGTGAAGTGCCCAGAGTCCTATTGCCAACAACCACAAGTCAGGAAAAGTAAAGGAGTAAGAAGTAAAAAGTTTGGGGATAACCCTGCAAAAAGGGCAATTTCCAACAGGGGCTATTTACATTTGTCTAGCTAATCGCTTGTCTGACATCACTCTTAGGGGCAGGAGGACTGAAGGAACAGAGTGATTATTGTCATTAATATTAACAGATAGGTACATTAGTATTTCTATCTAGTTTATTCTGGTTACGCAGTGAGACACAAGTTGAGCAAAGTATGTGTAAAGGATGTGATGCATCAGTTGCATCTTCAAGGTACTGCTTCAGGAATAATTGAACATGTTTATGGTTTTTACAATAACACCACCCCACAGAAGGTAGAACAAGAATCAAACATATATTTATTTTTCACTTTATTTTTCCTCCTTTAAATTCCCTGACTCAATCAAAGGAGACACTCATGTTTACGTCCAGCAATCACTCGAAAGGACAGGGAAATGGGTAGGAGGAAGATCCATGACTGAGATCATTAGATTTCACAAGGACGCAGAACTCTAGTTATGGGGTTTCATTTAACAATTTAAAGTCCTCTAGGAGTTGCATTATGCAATTCACTTGATTTAAATTAACTAAGACACCCAGAAACAATGATTTGTAAAATAACATACCAGGTCTAGAGCATCATATCCTTGGTGACACAGTGCCATCTGGTAAACGTATCCAAGGCAAGGGGAATAAAGAACAACCTCATCATTCTATTCTATTTGATCAAACTTATTAATCAGTGACAAAAAAAAATCATGAAATCTCTAAATTAGTCACATTGAAGCTCTTCTTCAGGACACTCCAGGTAATGAAATCAAAATCTATAAGTGATTAAAAGCTAAATCTGCTTTTAGGATTGTGATGAAATAAACTGAAAGACAGATGCATGCAGGGCGAGTGAGCCAGGGCATGAAAGGCAGAGAGTGAACCGGGCTATTTTATCGATAAGAATAAATACACACTACAACGTATTTGTTGAATTCATGTTTATTTATTCATACCCTATATCATTTGCCATGAGACCATGCACAGATTAGCTCTGTGGGAATCGCTCAGTGGGTCAGACTAATGCTGCAGCTGTTGTTGACCGCAGGTTGTACCTTCAACATGGAAACCATGGGGCATATTACCAAGCAATAGCGATAATTATCGCTATTGCTTGGTTAAAGACAAAAATTTACCGCTGAGCTGCGGTGATTTTTACCGCAAATAAAGCTTGGTATTACCAAGGTTTAACGCAAATGCGATAAAAATCGCCGCAAAGCATGAATATCGCTGAAAAGTCAGCGATATTCTTGCATTACCAAGCTAATGCTCTTAGCCATGTTATCCACCTCCCATTGGATAACATGGCTAAGAACTGTTCAGGGCAGGTGTTAGCTTTTGGAGATATTTGCGCTTAGCGCGAATATCTCAAAAAGTTGGTAATAGGAGATAGCGATGTTAGCGACTGTTTTCAGTCGCTAACATCTTGGCACGCCCACTTTGCATGTCATTAGTGATAAATATCACTGACATGCAAAGTGGGGCCCAAGATGGTCGTTATCTCCTACTAGCTGTCGCTAACTAGTGTTAGCGACAGCTAGGTAATGGGGAGATAATTTTATCTCCGCTTTCTTGGCTTTTAAAGCCTAAAAAGCGTAGGTAAACCTCCTTGATAATATGCCCCCATGTTTAGAAGTTGCTAGCTGAGAGGGTGAGCCACTAAAGTCATTAAATAATCTTGCGCTCAGGACCCTGGTAGCTTGACACAGAGCAGTCAGATCTAACCTAGAGGCAATATGTAAAGTATTTATGCAGTACTCAAACAGTAACTAAGTGAGAAAACAACACAATAAAAATCCCCAACTAATTTAGACTAATAGGGTATCTTTTAGCCCTGGACAGGATCAGAGTCAGAAGTTAAGGCTGACCGCAATGGATCGCCGGGCATATACAGGTACCAGGTTCGTCACTGTGAAAAGTTTACCTTCTGAATTAGAGGATGAAATCTAGAGCTGGGTCAGGTAGTCAACTGGATATGAGGAAGGTCTTGACAACGCTGAAGAGCTGAGGAGCTGCTAAGCGTGATCATCTTGAAGCCAATAGGAGCCTGCTCAGCATTGGGTCCAGTGAAGCTGTCGACGAGGGTTGTTGGCATTGATTGGGAGTGGCCCTGAATTGAGTCTGGGTAGGCAGTAAATAGGGTTCTGTTGATGTCGAGTTCAATGGAGTCATCGATCCGGTGCTCTTTGACTTCAAGGTATGTCAATCCCAGTGAAACTTTCGGTTAGGCAGGAAGGTGTACACTCTGACCACTGTTAAGGATCCAGTACCTTGAGGACATTACTTAAGAGTCAGTACTAACTCACACTAGAGCAGCAGAGGGGGCAAGTTCAGGTCAGTCAGGTCCATTTGGATTGGGCATTCTAGAAAGCAGCAGAACCTCTCATAGTTCACCTGAAGCCTCTGTATTTTCACATGGAGTGCTGCTCTTGCCACATTTAGGTTGGATGAGTACAGTCTGACATGAAGCAAAGTTTCAGTACCTGGGGGAGGTGTGGTTTCTTGGGGATCAGAATTTACTCCGGCAGAGGTCAGCAGTAGGGTCTAGGTTGGTCCAGTTGGTGCTAATTGTCTAGGCTGTTGCAGGGAAGGCCTTTGAAAGCTTGCTATGACCTCGTAGATCAAACAAGAGGTCAACCTACTGGTCCTTGTGGACACTATTGGGATCCTAGAGTCATGACTTTTCTTCTTCTGATCCTTCTCAGCTCAAGGAGTGTCAGAGGAGAGTTCTGAGATGCCACTTTGTTGCCCATTGTCAGCACGTGTCTATGGGACAATCCTCTGTCCACCCGCTAAACTAGTTCTGGGCAGCCCACCTTCCACTGGTGTCGGAGCCAGCCTGACTAGAAAGACAAAAGGGATGCAGGCCTAGGTGTGAGCTTCACCTGCGATTGAAAGGCTAGGTATCCTTTCAAACTCAGTAAGTGGCTGGCCACAGCATCCAGGCCATCCTATCAAGGAAGGAAACTCCCTTTCCACATGCTGATCCTTAAGCCAGTGTCTGGGAGGGAGTAGTACTGCAGTGCAGGGGAGCCATCAGTATTCAGGTGACAGTTAGACACTGGCAAAAAGAGTCATTTATTTTAGGTAGGAATAAAACAACTTAAAAAAATGTATTATCCAAAACTTTAATATCACATTTTTAAATTAAATTGGATTTTAAAGTACTGTTCAGATAGGTCTTTGACATTTTTTCCTAAGTATTCCCAAACAGAAATGGTCATAATTAAGTGTAACAATGTAAACCAATGCTTTTCTATGTGAGAGCCAGCCTTGCCACGGTGAAGAACATCCCTTGAGGGTTTTCACTGTCAGGACATGTCAAATATAATTCACCCTGCACTATGAACCTTTAAGACCTACTTTAGGTGTCACTTATAAGCAATAAAGTGAAGGGTTAGGACTGTCAAAAGGGTTACTTTGACAGGTCAAAATGGTAGTTTAAAACTGCACACCCACACAGCAGTGGCAGGCATGGAGACATGTTTATACAGTGCTACTTTAGTGTGTGACACAATGCGTGCTACAGCCCACTGGTAGCATTTAATTTGCAAGCCCTGGGTGCTTGTAGTACAATATACTAGGAACTTACAAGTAGATTAAATGTTCTCAGTGCATGCAAAGACTCCCGTTCATGGTGGATGCGGCTTCACGGAACAGGAAAGCATCAATGAAAGTCATCGATGTATTGCGAAGAGCAGACCCGAAGTCTTCACTGTGGTGCTCCCTGCAAGTGGTTGATGCTGTAGTGTAAAGGGTCAGACTGAAGGATCGTCATTTTGTCATTACGCAGTCGGGCAGAGCTTTGCAGCTGGGTGTAGCCTTGCAGCAAGAGCAGTTGACCTCGAATCTGTGGAACTGTGTTCGATTCTCAGCAACAACACTCAACATCGTATGATTCTGGGCAAATCACTTAATCTTCCTGTGCTTAACAAAAATGAATGTGTCATGTGTAACAAAACTGGTGCTCATGTAAAGAACTCTGATAACCGATGTCTCGGGTCTAGTTCACACTTTATTAAAATAATTGTGGTCAATGCTGTAGCATAAAGGGTCGGACTGAAGAACTTCACATTTGGGTACAGTTTCAGTACCTAAGTGCCAGTTTGCAGTCACAAGGAGCCCAATATCTTCAATTCAGCTTCTTTGATGCCACAACAAGGGTTGAGGACATGGGGGGGCAACACCCTAGGTGTCAGGGGCTAACTCCAGCTAGATCTGAGTGCTGGTTCAGGTAGTTGGTAGCCTGTTATGTCCCCATGGCACTGAACTGGAAACCAGTAACTGACCCTTGGAGTTACTTTAAGAGTACTGTGCAGGTCCAAATCCCTCAGACAGGAAGGCAGGAGGGCAGCAGGGCAGTAGGCTAGCAATTAAGCGAGACAGATGTCCTGGAGGGCAACACTCGCGCAGAGTGGAAGTCCTTTCAGCAGCAGAGCAGTCGTTATTCCTGGCCGCATCTCCACAGGTCCAAAAGTGTACTGACGAGTTGGTGTATGAGGTCCAATATTTATAGTACATGCCTCATTAAAAGTGGGATAAGTTTCAAGAGGTTTCACTTTTAAGTGCAGTGCATAGGTTTCCTGCCTTCCCTGTCCTGGCTCTTGACAAACTAAAAGAGAGTATGCAGCAATTTGCGTGGAGTCAGGATACAACCCAATCAAGTGTAAGTAGGGCTGTACTCAGATCCAATCTCCCATCCTGCCAGTGATTGCCCATCCAGGCACACCTAATATCTATTGTGTTTGGCTGTTTGAGGAATACACAAACCCCAACTGTCAGCTCCACCCAGGCATATGACCCAGAGACAAGCTTCAAGCAGTAAATGCCTAAGGCAGGAAATGCAAACTTTCTAAAAGTAGCATCTTCAAAATTGCAATTTAACATCCAAATTTACCCTAGGATAGGATTTTTGATCACATTTCCAAATAAACCAAACATGAATGGGTACCTTTTCCCATTTGAAAGTTACAGTTTATTTAATATAATAAGGTATCTCCAATGTTATCCTATGGATATTGTGGCTGATTGTTTGTCTCG
Organism: Lissotriton vulgaris; assembly: GCF_964263255.1. NCBI lineage: Eukaryota > Metazoa > Chordata > Amphibia > Caudata > Salamandridae > Lissotriton > Lissotriton vulgaris. The sequence goes on along the minus strand of NC_141689.1, from coordinate 1,713,989,003 downwards.
TATGCCAAATATGGATGAGGAAAAGATTTCTTCTTCTGTTGAAGTAGATGTCATTTCAGTTTGCTCTGGAGATGGATTAGCCTTGAGGAGTGAGGACTGGAGTGTGGCCTTGGAAGGTGATGAGTTGCATGAAAATTTAAAGAGTGTTAAAACAAATGGATGGAGAGATATTTCAAATTTGGATGAAGAGTTGAAACTATACGTTAAGGTGAAGGATCAATTAAATATCCACTCTGGAAAGGTTTTAAGATGCAATAGGATTGTACCTCCAAAAGATGTTGAGACCAAGATTAATTAGATTGGAGCAAGAGGGTCATCTTGGCATAAGTATGTGTAAGAGGAGACTAAGGCAAAGCTTCTGGTGGCCAGAAATGGACAAAGAGGTAGAAATGGTAATTAAAGACTATTATGCTTGCAGTAACAGTGACAAATGTAAAGTTGTACGTGAACCACCTTTGGGGTGTGTGAAGGTTCCAGACCGTCCATGGGAAAAGTTAGCTTTAGACTTTTTGGGTGCTGTGGAGAGGTTGGATACTAGGAACAGATTCTTGATTGTCTTAGTTGACTATCATAGCAAGTGGTTCACCATTAAACCGGTTGAGAATATCACGGCGACAAAGGAAATTGAGTTCTTAAAGGAAGTATTCATGGAAGAAGAAATTCCTAGAACACTGGTTACAGACAATGGAGTACAATTGGTATCTGGCATGATGAAAAGATTTCTTGATGATCTCGGAATTGTCCATGTTCAAGTAGCATTGTTTAGGCCACAGGCTAATGGTCTTGTTGAAAGGGTCAATAGGATAATTATGGAGAATATCCAATTATCATTAGCTAATGGTCTAGCTTGGAGAGAAGAATTGAACAAGATGATGTGGACTCATCGAGTAACTTTCCATTCTGTTACAGGAATTTCTCCTTTCATTGCATTGAAAGGAAGAGAACCTGCCACTAAAGAATCGCCTATTTGGTTGAAAAAGAAAGATCAGGTTTGGGTGGATCGTGAGTGCATGGCTGAGAGAATGGAAGATTCTTATGCAGGGAATAAAGAAAGGTATGATAAGAGAAAAGGTGTGAAAGTTGTGGGTGTAGAGAATGGTGAATGGGTTCTCGTGAGGAAGGCTGGATTTGTTAAAAAAGGAGAAAGCAAATACTCCCAGCCTCGGAAAAAGTGATTAAGGTTATGGGATCAGTGGTAAAGTTAGATAATGGAAAAATCTGGAGTTTGGGAAATATATGTAAAATCAATCCTCATTTTCCTGAATTTGTAGCTTGAATTATTGTAGTGTTTTATTCCTAAATGTATTAGAGTGTATCTTTAGGAAAGATGTTGAATATATTGTAAAATATTTCACTGTAATATGTTATTATTACTTTAGAAAATGGTGTTATTTATTTTATGTTTTATTATGAGGGGGAGATGTGTGGTGATGTCTTCTTTAAGATGGAGCTTTCTGATGTTGGTTCTGACATCACCAAAGATTCTTATGCAAGCAGTTGATGCTGAGGGTCACTGAAAGCTGTCTCTCAATAAACTAGTTCTACAATTTTACTGAATTTTAAGTGTGATTACTACAGAGAGGTAGGCCTTGCAATAGTGAGAAATAATTTTACAGGGTTTTCACAATCAATGCATGTAAAACTTAAAACTACATGTCTAACTTTTTTAATAAATTGGATCCTGGCGTCTGGGCTGTCCAGGACCTACCATGGGGGTGACTTATTTGTATTAAAATGGAAGGTATAAACCTGGCAAATGGCTTACATTGCCAGGTCGAAAAGGCAGTTTAAAAATCTGAAAACATGCTGCAATCTTAGGACTGAGACATGTTTAAAGGGCTATTTAAGTGGTTGCACAATAAGCACAGCCGGCCGACTAGTAGCATTTATTTAAAGGCCCTGGGTAAATGTAGTATCACTTTACTAGGGACTTTCATAGTAACTTAAATATGCCATTTGGGGATAAGCCAATGTTACCATGTTTTAAGGAGTAGCACATATACATCAGCACTGGTTATCGGTGAAAAAGTCCACAGAGTCTGAAGGACAGCAAAAACAAGAGCAGCAAAAATGGAGGAGGAGGGCAAATGTTTGGTGGAAGATCACCTTCATGCTGAGAGGTCCAGCACAGGAGCTCTGTTCCAAAATGAAAACAGTACTTTTTTTAAATTTTTCTTTGCAAGTATTTCTCTATTAGACATTGAGCTCTGGAGTAGGAGAAGGGAATTCCACACAGAGGAAAAAAGGTAAACTAAACATGCTGGAGAAGCCATGTTGTCTGTGGCGGAGGCACAGAAGCACAAAGGATGAATGTATACTTGGGCGATGGAGAGCAATAGTACAATATTCTACAAGGTGTGCAGTGTCAAGAAAAAGGTCTTGAGTGAGTTTATTTATCACAATTGCTTCTTGTGTTCTGAGGTGAGACCTCCAAGACTTCTTTGACAGTGGGTGAGACAAGAGAGATTACCATAGAAGAAAAGGAGCAATGGCTGACGTATGTATGTTGAGCTCTCACTTGAAGCCTTGACTGCATCAGGCTCTCAAAAGCAACAGACGTGTGGTTCAGAAAGTGTACTCTCACTGAAGCACTCACCAGTAATGGGTAATGAAACAGGGTTGTCTCCAGAATCATTTAAATGGGGATGCCTTCAACTATGAAATGTAATTAAGAAGCATGATTCACAGAAGTGTTCTGATCAGTAGCAATGAGAAGGATCAGGGTTCTTCTAGGGACCTGTTCAAATGGAGAAATAGAAAAAGCTACAACAGGTATGGAGATCTGGACAAGTCTCTGGGGAGGAGAGATATGAGGCCATGAGGGATAAATATAATTCAAGTTTTTAAACAAAGTAGCCATCTTGGAAAGAATGATTTTTCCTTGTAAAGCAATACCAGCATGAGGTAAATATGTAATTAAAATCAAACTATTTACATCCTCTTTATCAAGAAAAGTATGCTTTAGTTTAATAGTGAAAAAAAATATAGAATGCTTGAGGCTGTGATCTGATAACTATACTAGTTAATACTTAACTTACACTCATATCTACTTAACATTTCAAGTATGCTTTTGATTCACACATGACTCACAATGCTTTTTTATGATTTTAATGATGAAGGTCCCCTTTTCAAGATGGCTCCTTTAAAAGGCAGACTCTTTTACCTCTCCACTGCAGACCCTTTCCTAGGCCTACTCAGAGTGGCCAAAATGTTGTCACTCATGATGACTCACTTTCTAATAACTGAATATATATTACATTACATTACATTACATTACATTACATTATATGATATTATATTATATTAATCACATAATTCTAAAGAGACAGCTAAAGCTAGCTTAGCATTACTCCTAAAAAAGGATATGAAAGGATGGGATTATGCAGAGTTATGCAAGCAAGAAAAAGTACAAAAGTGAAAATAGTTAAAAATGTACAAAAGCTATATGAATACATTTTAAATTATTAGGGCCTAATGTAGATATAGGTGGAATCGGTTTGACCACCTAGTCTGATTACATTTGAACAGAGCACAGGACTTAGAAATCCCTCATACAAGCAATTGCATACCAATGTGTAATGCATATGTCTGTAATGTTGATGTCTTAGAAATGTAAAGAAACACACCTATAGCAACAAATTGTATGTATGAATTTGGTGCAAGCTGCCATTCAATAAATGGACATTGGCACAAAATTAGGATATCCCAATAAAAATCGAAAGGTGTGCTAAAGAAATGTTCAAAATTCCAACATTAATAACATATGCAACATGCCTCATAGGGATAAGTGCAATTCCATGAGGAGTGGTGTGGCTTACTGGTTAGCGGCGGCAGACCCGGAAGCAGAGGATGGCCCGGGACTAGGGTTCAATTCCCGACGCGGCAGGGTCGTGGACCAGGGTCAGCGGACTCGATAATTCTCGCCTCGGTCCCTACTCTAACCAGGGATCACACTCGGCAACTCTGGGCATTAGCTTGCCTCATCTCCACAACAGCCCCACACATATGCCGGGGATGCCTGGTTTTACCTTGGAGATACCCAGTAGGGACCATCTCACAGGGAAATCCAGGATGGGTTCCCCAGCGGTCTACAGCGCGGAGATACCCCATGTGGGGTGATTCATGCGCTTTACAAGACATCAATACATACATTTAACATGATGTCAAAATTGCACAAGACTAGGTGTTAACATTACCTTACAATTTAACAGTAAAATGAATGTCAGTCACAAATTATCTATATATTTATCATTTGCCCTTGTCTAGTGCAAGTCATGTACTGTGTTCAATTTCAATACTCACAATTAAGTTGTCATGCATATATGGTCATTGTGATGATCAGTAATCAAGATGAAACAAACACACCTGTCGTAAAATTAATTTTTTTATAACAAATAGTTGGAGCAAATCACCATTCAAATGACCATTACCCATGGGAGGGGTGTCTATGGATTTGAAATGGAAGATCTTGTGATTGGAAGGGGTTTGCTTTTGTTTGGGAAGGGTGTCCTTGGGTTTGGGAGGGGGGCTGTGGTTTTGGGCAGGGTACTCGAGTATTTTAGGGATGGATTGTGATTTTGAAGGTGTTGATTTCAGCTTGGCAGTGGCAGACTGGGATGTGGAAGGGGTGGGTTGGGATGTGGGAGTGGTTAGGGCAAGGCTAAAACTGAGATCCCCATGGGAAACCTGGGAGACTGTTGGGGAGGAATGGGGTTTGGTAGGTAGAGGGAGTGGCAGTGTCTGATGTGCATGTGCGTGTTGATGGTGTATGTGTCGCATGTTTGGGTGTGTTCTTTGTTATAGGTGTCTGTTGTTCTTTTGATTGTGAGCATCTGTGTCTTTCAGGTGTGTATTCTAAGGTAGTTGTATCTGTGAATGTGTTTACTGTGGAGGTGCTCGGTGTTGTTATGGTGCAAATGGAGGGTATAGTGCATGTGTGTGGGGAGTTTGCAGTCTGTCGGTGTGCTGGTGGTGGATGTGATGTATGTGTATGTGTGTGGTGGGTGTGCTGTCTGAGGGTGTGGTGTCTGAGGGTGTGGTAGGTGTGCTGTTTGTCAGTGTGCCGTCTGTGGGTATGGTAAATGTGTGTGTGGTTCTAGGTGTGCTCTCTGCGGGTGTATTTTCTGTGGGTGTTGTGCATGTGTGTGTTGTGGTGGGTGTGCTCTTTGTCAGTGTGCTTTCTGTGAGTGTGGTGCATCTGTGTGTGGTAGTGGGTACACTGACTGTATGTTTGGTTGAGTGCCTGAGGTTTTTTAGTTGCGTTTATGTCTTTGATGCTGTGTCTGTTTGAGTGGGCGATACCAAAGGGGGGTGGTGATGGACGGAGCATCTAAGCCATTCAAACACTCACACCCAGACCACAGATCTGGGTTTAATCCATCACTGTTCTTTAGCCCACTCTGCCACCCCAGTTCAGACACAGCCATATGCAAATCAGTCTGACCCTGTGCCTCATGGGAACAGTCCAGCCCGAACTGCCAAGCCATGCCTTCCCTGGACCGGATTCAAGCTTCCTAGGACTGGTTGCATGAATAATGTGAGTGGGATTTGCACAGGGCTGGGAACAGGGAATTGGGATGGGGAAGGGGCAGGAGGTGGGACAGAAGGGTGTTATGGCTGGGAGGCTGCAGTGAATGAGGAAGCCAGAGCTTGAAATGGCTGAAGTAGAACAGATATACCACTGTGAATGCCTTCCAGGTTAGCTACCATTTATTGCATCTGGCCTATAGCAATGCTCTAGGGGAGGTCAATTGGCATCCTCATTCAGCACCAGGGGAAAGGGAGTAGGTGACAGCAGCACCTTCCGGGCATTGACCTGTATGGATACATGAAAGGAAAGCACAAACAATGGTATCGTAGCATTTTGTTTATCTGTATTGCTGTTACAAAAATTGCCTGCAGCTATCCTTAGCATAAGTCATAAGGTAACATACAACATGGGTATTGTCACATGCTGACTTAAACCAATATCCACATACACACTTTAATAGTGGCCTGTTGCCCATCCTCATCCCATTTCATGGTCTAAACACGCAAATCTAGGACTATGACATCATCTAGCTCAGGGGCCCCTACATATTCTGTGATGTGACCTACATCTGATCAGTGCAATATATTGTGAACTAATGAAGGATAAACATTAATAATGATGGGACAGTGGCCACTTTGAATATGGGGCCTGGAGTTTGGACATTATATTCTTTGAAATTTGAGTTAATTGAAAAGAAGTGTGAGCTCAAGACATCAGGAAACACTCCCTTTCAACTGCTGTTCAATTAAAAGCATTCATCTGCACCTCAATTTCTGACCTGCAATGGACACATATTCTTGCTAGCTGTACCGCAGTGTCTCATTTGTATGATCCTGTGACTCAGCCCCAGCCTGGCCCATGATTCCAAAAAAGTACAGCTCAATGACAGGCCTTGCTATCTACTGTCTGATGATCTTGAGATCACATGAACACCACCTTTCCTCAACTTTTACATTACAAGGTTCTCCCAGGGCCCATTCAATAAGTGACCTCAAGGCTGTGTTCTGCTCTGAAGCGGGCTGGGAGCTAATGGTAGCTTCCAACGAAATTTTGGAGAGCCCTGATCCAGGTTGAGTGATCTGCGGGACAATACACATAGCTAACATAATTGTCAATATTTTTTATACATTACATACATCTTTCCAGGTGCAAAGAGTATAGGATGTTTTTACCATTTACCATGATGTTATTTGGCAACTTGCTCCTATAAACACACTTGTTTTAAAGAAATATTTTTGTATATTTTGTTACTTTGCTGAAACAGGGTATTAGCGTAGTATTGTGTACACCTAAATTGGCTGTATTTTGGGATGAGAACACTTTAAAAGATAAATGTGTAAAAATAATTAATTTGAAATGGATTATTTACACATTTATTTTTCAGATTATTATCAAGGTAAAAAATGTATTTTGTCAAAATATGTATCAAACCATACATATTTTTACTAAATAAATGACTTTTGTGTTACTCATCAAATATGTTGCTGTGGATGATGTAAAAGAAAATCACATTTTTTCTAATGTAGACATTTGAACCCTTGGGGAGTGAGAAGACAACAGCCTCTAGTGTACTGCCCTTTTTCAGACCTTGCCACCATGGAAGAAAGGGATATAATCAAGAAGTTCATGTTGAGTAGGCAAACTATACTGGACTTATGTCATCAGCTGGAGCCAGGTCTTCAGCCTCAAGATTGAAATTGAAATCATATTACACCAGTTATCAAAATCATGCCTGTGCTTCATTCTGTGGCAACACGATCCTTCCAGTAAACTGTGGTATGTCACAACCAACTTTCTGTGGTGTGCTGCAAGAAGTTTTATCTTCAAGGATGAGAAACATCAACAGCTTCATTCACTTTCTATGTAGCAAGAATTAGCCAATGTGAAGGGTGACTTCGACAGTTTGGGTTGCCTACCACATGTAGTTGGAGCAATTGATTGCACATATATTGCCGGATGCCACCACACACCAGAGAACAGGTCTACTGCAATCATAAAATCTTCCATTCAATTAAAGTGCAAGTTGTCTGCTTCCTGGATTTGTACATCATAAGCATTTGTTCCCGTTTGCCAGGGGCGTGGGCAGTAGCTCATGAGGTTGGACAGGAGTTCCAGGGATCCACCATCATCCTGTGTCCCACCACTCGTAAACTCTCGATTGGGACCCTGGTGAGAAGACCTAGGAGCATCTAGTAGCAAAAAAGGAGGATGGAGGCAGCATAGGAGAAGCAAGATGACCTTGTGCGGCCCATTCAACATGGAGGCCACTTCTGAGTCCAAATGAACTGACAGGCATATGGAAGGAATAGGAGCAGGCTGACCTGGCAAGTGAAGATCACAATCCCAGCCTGAATGCACTGAGGAAAGAACTGGAGGTTGCCTGCTCGAACCAAGAGACACCAAGAAGTCTCAGTCAGAGGTGGTGACAGCGGAGCTTCAGTGCACAACCATCAGAGTTAACTGCATCAACTTCAGGCTCTGGGCCTAAGACGTTAAAGGGGAGGCCGAGTGCATCACAGACTTAAGCGCTGGCATGGGTCCACTAGGCAAACGAAACACAGAGGTGGCACGGAGGTGATAGAGAAGCCCCGGTGAGACCTTTTGGAGACCAGACTACTTGCTCTGGTTTGGGAAAAGGTGTGAGCTCAGAGGCCAGGCTACCATAGCGCAGGGGCTTTTTCAAGACCTCCGCCCTGGGGTCTTAAGCAGCAATGGACCGGGAATAGGGCAGAGACAACCTTGCTCTGAAGGGCACTCCCAATGACGCTGTAGTACCGATGTTGTGGACCGACACTATAGGCATTGAGTGTTTCCTGTCCCTGGTGAGGCCAATACTCAGCGATATAGCTGGAGAACACCTGAGTTGAGAAACGTATTGAGTGGTGGAGAGGCCAGGTCTGAAAGATGCAAATCTGGATATGGGTAGTAGGGTAGAGTACAGAAGAGCATCGTCCCACCACATAACTATGCCAAGAAATCATTATAGCCAGAGGCTGCACTAATTGAGATGTTCAACTCATGTGGTTGATACTCTGGAGTGGGGTTGGTGCTGCACCGCAGTTCCAATTGATGACCAGGTAATTCTGATGTTGCAGGGAGCAAAGAATGAACAATAGTAGTCTGTAGGTGGGTAACTACAGGCACTATTGGGCACCTTAGAAAGACGATAGAGACCACAGAGACGGACTACTCCTCACTGGGAATAGGAAAAGTACCCAGGAAATGAGGGCAAAATGCCCTAGAACCAGGCATGGTAGTCACCCAAACAGATGAGGAGGAAGAGCATGGCGGATCACAGAAGGAAATCACCCAGGCACGAATTACTCTGTCTGACCCTTTCCAGAACACTAGCGCCATTCCTGGTAGGGTCAGTGATGCTGTGAGGGGATTTTAAATGTGTGGCAGACATTGTGTTGAATCGCTCCCACCCACCCTTGTGGGATTCCCCCACCATCAAGACTGCTGAGGCGCATAGGGATTGGCAAAATCAATGGGGACTGATAGACACGTGTAGAGCATTACACCTGGAGGAGATAGACTGCTAATTCTTTTCACATATACATTATTTATACATAAGGCTAGTGGCCAACCTTTGCTCCCCCGATGTCCATAAATACATTGCGACTAGCGAGTACTTAGCTTGAATGATTTTGAATCTTAATCCCCTATTGTTAGGGCTCACTTGGACACGAGCAAGCCCCACCAGGCAACTAAAGCCGGAGTCCCTAATAGACCACGATAAGAATCGCCATAGAGCAGTACTTTGAGGAAAATGAAGGGGCAGTCATGAGCCCCATGGTGGTAAGAGATGCATTCAAAGTTGTGGGTAGGGGTAGGTGTATCTCTGAGGTACTGGGAATTCGAGGGACCCTATTAAGGAAGACATTGGGAGCAGAACAAAAGCTCATGGAGTTAACATCTACCACAACCAGGCAGATCTATTAGAAGGTGACATAGGAAAAGCTAGTAGGGGAGTGGAACTGTGCATGGAATTTTTGGGCGACCCTTCCGCTCTCGGTCAAGGTAGGGTGACCCTGTTGAAAATGCTGACCCTGATACGGTTGCTATATCTATTTGGGGTACTACTGGTGTGGATCCCAGTGGAGATTTTTCGCAACTTGTAATCCCTAGTAATGTCCTTTATTTGGGGAGCTGGATGATGCAGAGATGCTCTGTCCATCCTCTCGAGACCCAAGGCAGCAGGTGGGCTGGCCCTTCCAGATTTTGAATACTATTATCTGTCTGAGCAGTTACAATGGCCCATGAGGTGGATACCTGGAAGAGGGCAGAGGATAGTTCACTTTAACACCAATGTACCAAGCCTAAGTTTATTATCCTGCATAGTGTTGAGTTAGACCGCTTAAGGGGGGAATATACTGGATTAAGAGTAATTCATAAGTGCTGGACTCGAAACTTACTGAAGTCAAAAACTAGACATCCCTTGGTCCAAGACATACCACTGGAATTTTGTTTGGCACTACCACACAGGGGATTCTCGCAAGGATTGAAGACATGGATACCTGTCAGAGTGTCCACTATGGGTATGCTCTATGAAGACAGCTCACTATTACCATTTGAAGACTTCCAGGAATGATACGATGTGCCACAGGGGCGTTTCTTGCTACACAGAGCTCTCACTGCAGCTATACTCAAACACTGGGGAGGGGGACTTTCTGAGCCACCTACATCAGGTGCGTGCCAATACAAAGTGACTGTTTCTGGCACATTCAAAGCAGTCATCTGCTTATATTGACGGCTCTGGAAGGAGGCATTACTCACACTCAATAATGTACAGTTGTGCTTGGAGGAAGATTTTGGGGTACCTTTCGAAGAAAAAACGCATCCCTAGAATTTCTAGAAATGCCCAGTTCTAGTTAATACATGTTTATGTACTCCACATAGCATACCTCACACCAACACATATAAATAGGTACTTTGAGATAGAAAGAGCTACATGCCCCTGATGCGGAGAGGTTGGGTCCAAATACTTACATATATTCTGGAGCTGCCCATAGCTGGATAGCTTCTGGATGGCGGTGACAGTCACACTAGCTGAGGCGATGGAAAGTGAGGTGAACATATGCGAGGGCACTGTTTATTGCTTTGGTTTCCATCAATGCTCACCTGAAGTTTCAGCAGGAACGAGATGCAAGAAGCCGAAGAGCAGATCCCCCTTCCCTTTATCACTACGTATGCCCAATGTAGCCAAAGCAAGACCAGTGTGCAAGGGAAAGAGTGACAAAAAGGGAGAGAGATATGAAGAAGATCTTTCGGTGTGACCAGGGTAGCAAGAAGTCGTCACTGGGAGATGTGTGCTACCCTGAAGTGAGAACATGAGTAAGACCTTGTAAGGGCAGAGTGTAGCAGGTTGTATGTAACAACTAGGTAAGTAACTATGTTCACTACCTGATTTACTCCCCTCTTCCAATATAATCCAACATGATTCCCTCAGGAGTCAAAATAGGTCTGTAGTGAAAATACGAAATACATAGACAGAGATAAGCCAGTGTATACAAATCCCTTATGCAATTTAAGAATGCATAGCAACTTTCTTTCCATTAATGTAGAAAATGGAAAGGAAAAAATATAGCCCAAAAAACAAATCTCTTGATATATATAATCAATTGATGAGAATGATACGTGTATATTCAGAAGTGCTTAAAAAACTAAATATGCAAAATATGTGGGCTACTATTATGTTTCCATAACTGCAGAACATAAATTCACAGACTGCAATACTCTGGCGAAGCCTTCAATGTGCAACAACAAGTATTCAGATGCCCTTCAGAAAGAGCCAGGGGACTTCAGTCAAATAAGTTTGCATTTTGCCTCAGATTTAAAGCATTCAGATAATTGCTGCAGCACAAGCGCATCACCACCACCATTAGAGGCTTTGATCCTTGAGCTTCTTTTTCTTTTCTTTCCACAGGAATATCAGTAGCAGTGACAAGAGGTGTGGAACCATCGAGCAGTCCCAGGAGAGGGCGTCCCACGAGTCCAGTAAAGTTCCAGCGAACAAAGGACGCCGAAACCGACGACTGCCACCTGGATTCACAAGTGTAAGGAGGGGGAGGAAAATTTGTCAGGAAGTTGCCATAACCCGGAAAGAGGTAGGTTCACCCAGACTTGAAGGAAACGCTTGCGGAATTAGAATGTGAAGCGCTTGGTGTTGGGTTGTTTTAAACCTTTGAGGCTCTACCCCTGCTGCAGCTTGCCACAGAAGCAGAGGATTTCCGACAGTTTCCTCATACTGCCAAAACTAAAGTAACAAGTACATTTCAATACCTGGCATTCCTATTGGCCAAATGAGAGATTTCCAGACACTGGAAGTCCCAATGGTGGGGGGGGCATCAGCAGAGGGCTGGAGAATAGAGTTCCTATGAAGGCAGATTATAAAGGTGAGTGAGAGAGTCCAGAGTGGGCCATGAATCCCTGGAGGCTGCCAGGGCAGGGGATATGCTGGTGACACTTTTGAGACATCCTGAATCTCCCTCTGATGAGGAGATCCTGGATACACCATTAGGTCTTGGGTCACTTTACTCCCTATTACGTTGCCTCCCATTATACAAACAAGTGTCATCCCCTCAGTGAGCGACAATGGAGAGATGTGGGTAAGACTAGAGTACATTAGTCAAAACCGACCATTGCCCATACATATTAGTGTGTTGCATCATAAATTAGGTCATTAACCTCAGTCATGGCATGCCTAGTGAGAGGGGGGGAATGTGGGAGGAGTTGTTTAGTTTGTTTTAGTTGGCATTATGATGGAGACTTTAGTAAGTATCTCTCTGAGTATAGAAGTCTAATGACATGTTAGATCACTAAAACATATTGTGGGCAAATGCATTTTTGTACAATTTAATGCTTACTGAAACTATGCTCAGTCTGAAGGGAAGTCACCTGATCCATGAGTAAATTGAAGCCCCAAATGTAGTATTGAATGCCCTCATACTGTCAAATATTTAATATGCTCTGGGTTAATGTTCAATAAATTTGTTTTTAAAAAAAAAACTGTCCTTGTTTCCCTGGCTCTACCCATGAATCCTTTGTACTTCGGAACAGCCCCTTACCCCTACAAATGCTTCAACTTGGACCTGAGAAGGCCTGGATTTTGGTTATTATTATTTTTGGGCCTTTTATTGCCTTCCATCTAGGAGACTCAGCTTATCCCAACCAACCATGGTTGCTGGCACCACTGAGGAATCCAGCAAAGCCAGGGGAAGTCTACTTCAATGAGGCTGATGGAAGAGAACAGCTGCCAGTGGAGTAGGCTTTTGGGCTCCTAAAGGCCAGGTTTCATTGTCTGGACAAAACTGTTGGACCCCTCCTCTACTCAACCGCTAAGGTGTGCAAAATCAAGCTGAGCTGGTGCATGCTCAGGGGTTGGAGACCATGAAGAGGCTCCAGGTGAGGATCCTGATATGCCAAATGAAGATGATAGTTCTGGGAAAAACAGGCCAAAGGTTTTTGCAGATCAAAGTGTGGACACATTGACTACTGTGTTCAGGTATATTGGTTATTTCGGATTGCTTTGTGAAAAGGTCCTCTAGAAGTTGCCTTAGTAATGTGGCCATCATGTTCTGCATGAGTGTAATTTTTTTAAATATGTTTTGGTTTCCTTCACCATGTCATCTTCATTTGGACATAACAGGGTTGGGACATTTGCAGGGTTTATGGTGCCGTTTTCAAGTACAAAGGGAACTTGGGTGGATCTGGTAAAGACCGACACAGACTTTGGATGTACAAATCTTGTGCCAGGGGAGCTTGCCCTGTGATTGAATGCGAGATTTGAAGAATACATTGCACTTGTTCTCTATCATATATTGGCAATATATTGGCAATAAAGCAATGTGTGTGCCATCATTTGGTCAAAACACATGTTGTAGTGGAGCCAAATCATGATCAACTCCCTTCATATTGTTAAATTCCTCATTGTATTTAAAGTATAAGTGAGTGTTGAATTACCACATCATTTTGGGACATACTTCCTGTGGCACACCACAGTAACTTGGTGGTGACATACCACCAGACACTGCAACAGTGGATTGGAATGATCCTGTGTCTACAAAATGCATTGGTGACATGCTTTTGTCTATTGGTGTTACTAATGTGGTCTTCCTTATTAGTGCCAGAAGATATGGCTCCATCTCAAGACGCAAATCAATGATAGTTTGCCTATGATATCTTATTCATTTTTAACAGACCTCTTTCTTCCATATTGTCAAGGTCTTAAAGTGGAAATAAGCAAACTGGCATTGAGTATTAGCATAATGTGCGGGTTGTTATGTTAGTGCAAATGTTGACAGACAAGTATTGGTCAAATGGGATAATCATAGTTTTTCATGATTGAATAGCATGACATATTTGGGAGTCATGTTTGGGAACTTGAAATAAACATTACCTACTTGAAAATCATCTATGCTGACATGATCTTTTAATGTTTTGTATTGTCCAGTTATGATGGAATTACACACACGCATTGAAAACGTTGAGATATAAAACAAAAGTCTATGACCTTTTTACTTCTGGATTTATTGCACCACACATGATGAAATTAAAGAGGGTAAACATAACAAAAGCAAAGCAAAAAGTAAGGAAGTCAGTCATGGTGAATAAAACCATAGCTGAAGAGCCAAAATTGTTTGTTATTCAATGTCCAAAATACTACCGGTATCAGCAAGGCAAATGTGTCTAGAAATATACCACAGAGAGATTGGAAGGCACACACTGGATGAAATTAACTGTGAGGTTTCCTGCTGGCAGTAGCCGAGGTCTTGCCATCCTTACCTCCTGGTTGTATGCTCTGCTAACTATAACAGATGAATTTCTCAGCTTTTGTACAAATGAAATGTCAGCCTAACTATGTAATTATAACGTCCCCGAAACCTATGATGTCTTCAGTGAATTTCTTAAATTTTGTAAATGCTCATTTCTAACTATAACATGGAAGTTGCGTATGTAGAGTGGTGCAGAAAGGGGGCTGGGCCTCTGACAGTGCTCAGGAATTTCACTACATAGGACTTAAAGGAGTTACTAGGAGCGCTTATTTGCCCCCAAAGTCACTTAGGAGTAAAGTGGACTTCATCGCCCAACCCGTAGTTGCAAGGAGGCACATTAGCAGAGTGGTAGAGAAAGGGGGACGTGGCCTCCAAAGACCTCTTAGCAATACAACTGTGTGGGACTTACTAGAGGTAACAGGAGGGGTAGTTGGCCCCTAAGGACAACCTTGGGGGCCAACTACCCCTCCTATTAACTTCAGTAAAACCCACACAGCAGCACTGATAAGTTCTCAAAGCAGACCGTGCCCCCTTTTCCCACCAGTCTGCAAACACGCTCACTGGCGTGCTCTTGGATGGTGATTAAAGTCCCTTCTGCTGCTGGGGGTCATTAGGGGCCAACTAGACTTCCTGATACGTCCAGTAAGCCGCAGATAGTGGGATTGCTGAGACGTGGACACAGGCTAAACACCCTTTCACCACAATTCTGCAAAAATGTGCCTCTTGGCGAGCTCTTGGTTGGGGTATGAAGTCTCCATGCATCCTGAGATTTCCTGGGGGCCAACCAGCCTTCCTGTTAGCTCTATTAAGTAAGAGAAAAGGACTGTGGTATGATATATAGGAGAAATTGGCCCTCTTCTGGGTGAATAGAACTAATATCTTTAAATGGTCCTATCTGCAATGGTGCTGAAAAGTAGGAAAAACCACCTGCCTCCCCAAATCTAGTGGCCTAGGCTCCAATCAAACTTATTCCGCAATCCCCAGCACACGTTTTCAAATTTTAACATGCAATGTCAGCAGTGACATATGTAAGTCAACTTCACAATATGCAATAAAATCACAATAGTTTCCTGTTTTTTCCCCTTTTTCATTTTTCTTTCTTCTGGTCTCTTATATTTCGACAAGGTCTTAGCCAACACGTGTTTCGTTGCCCCAGAGGGAAATATTCTGCATCTCGTCAATTTATATTACAAATAATATTTCACAAACCAGCACTGTGTCTTATTGCGGCGTGGTTGCAATAATAATGACAGTTTTTTAAGACCATGCACCTTGTGACACACATTTTATCCATAGTCGAAAAATGCACTTCAAACACTGGAAGGTCTCAGTGCTAAAAAACTGTAATTTTTGAGATAACAGTAAATGTGCTATGTGCATGTATATATCATCACTACATGCACCTATATCACCATTGCACACAGTCCCCAAAAAACAGGCACTGAGCATGTTTAAGTCAAATTTCTACAATGTCCGTTACACGACCACCGATATTTTTATGGTATATCTTCTGTGAAAAAGATATATTTTGTAACCCCTTCATGGTCTATAGCGCAATCCAATCCCTCTTTTAATCCCAGCAAATGCAGCACTAATCAATATAACATCACTGCACACATCTGTACAAACACTCACTCCTAAAGGTATCCAGTTTCCATGAATACCATCCAAGTCCAAGTCACTCTTAGGAAATTCCATGCCATAAGGTTTCATACGGAACACTCTACTTGTACGGTGATTATGACCGTAATGAAAAAATCTCCACTTTCCGCAGTCCCATTCAGGTGGGTTTCATAACACTCACTATATTTATCTGGGTGATTTACAACCGTACATAATGTATAAGATCCTGAACCGCATATCAGCCCATACCTCGATATCCTAAATCAGAGCTTAAGTTTCCTATGGACTTTAAGTTCCACGCGTTGTTCTTCCAGGTCTCCAGCTCACTCAACAACCTACCTCTTTTATTTTGAAAGATTCCCTTCAGAAAACTATCAAGTGGGCGCAATTTTTTTTGCACCGTGTATCAAGTAGTGTGGTACAGATGTATTGTCTGGATGAGATAATGCCATTTTGCAGTCTTTCATTACAAGCCAAGCGAAAGAGTAATCTCTCAACCAAGGCATGCACTTCTGTGTTTTCTTTCACACATGCATGTGCCAACCATTCAGACTCCTTCTTTTCCTGGAAAACAATGGCACCGGAGCACACACACTGTAGTATCTTTCCTTTCTTGATAAGAAAGTCCAATTCAGTCATGGAAACTTGTTAGATTCTTCTCTTTTAAATCATGGATGATTCTGTACATGTATTTTTCCAACAAGAAACAGCCAACACATGTTTACTCCACCCGGACTTTGTTAAGGCTGCAATACCATACATCTGAATTACTTTTTGGAATATTTAAAACTATTTTAGTGCCATTGTTCGTCTAGTAAATGTAATGTAAATGTAAATTGATACTTGTATAGCGCACTACTCACCCGCAAGGGTCTCAAGGCGCTTGTACGAATACCACTGTGGAACCCATCCTGGCTTTCCCTGTGAGCCGTCCACTCCTGGGCACCACCAAGGTGGAGGCTAGGCATCCTTAGCGTTGTGGGGGCCGTTGTGGAGATTAAGTAAGCTATTGCCCAGAGGTGCAGAGTTGGACTCCATGATTGGAATAGGCACGAGGCGAGAATTATCAGGTCCGTGGAATTTTTGAGCCCAAGACCCGCCGAGGCCGGGAATTGAACCCTGGTCCCGGGCTAGACCTCTGCATCAGAGTCTGCCGCTCTAACCATTGAGCCACACTTCTCCTCCTTAGTAATAGTATGGACTGCGTAGCAGTATGGTGAATTGCACCCAAGGTGGTTAGGTGCTGAAACCACATGAGCGCCACTGCAAAGAACTCTAGTATGGTTCGCTTATGATTATTTGATTTATATTTCCCTGCCATATACAATTGAAAGATGTGCACACAACAGGCATAGCCACCTTCAATTCCTTCTTTACGTGGTCCTGTAGCAGATGAAACAACAGGATAGTTTGGCAATCATATTGTCCTCCTTGCTAACTTCCTGGGTGAAAATCTCAGAATGCAGTAGCATCTATGTCAGACATTTAACTTGGCCCCATTTGCCAGCATCCATGGTCATAGCTCTCCTCTTTGAATGATATTATTATTCATCTGTTTGTGCTGCTCAAACAGCCGTTGCAACATGTAATTGGTTGAGTTCCAACACGTTGGCAACTCTTGTATCAGGGCATTAACTAGTACTCTATTAGCATCCTGAATAATTCACAAATTCTTGCTGGCTTTAAAAGAATGGCTGAAATGAATGCAGATTCTTCTGCAGGTGGTCAGTATATTGCTGTCTAGGGCTTCTTTAAAAAAAAAAAACCTTTGCACCACCAGATTAGTGCAATGTTCCAAACATTGGACCCTGAAATAGTCATTGTCTGCCATGTCCTTGACTATGTTACTGCCATAGCAACAAATCCAATTCTGAAACCTTTGGGTCACCATCATGTACACACCTCGCTGTTAACTTTGTCTAAGATGCTTGCAACTGTGCGTGATTCCTCCATGGTAAACATTGCCCTTGTTGCATGCTGCCAAATGCTCCTAAAACCTATTTCAGGGCCACAACCAGTAGATAGCTTTTGCTTTACCTCCGGTAAAGGTTCCAGTGTACAGTGATGCACATGTAATCAGTCACCTGACAACTGTTCCATACATCTGTTGTCAGGTGGATAGTGCAAACAACACTTTGCTGAAAAGCTTGTCCAACCAATTGTAGCAGATCGTGATGCAGTGCTGGAACAGCAACTCTGGCAAAATAGGTCTAACTTGCAACCTTCCCTTTTACGCAGATGGCTTCCACACATTCAAAGAATCCCACTCCTTCTACAAAAGAAAAATGGAGGAGGTCCAGCTCTAACATTTTTGTCAGCTTTCCATTGTACAAATGTGCTCTTGGGTGGTTGCAGTCATGGGCGCCTCCGGTCTAAATATGCCTGCAATAGTAGCCTGTGTTTTTTTCTTCTTTTCTGGAACCACTGACACAGGTGACGTTTGCGAAGTAGGTGGTGTTAAACACAGTGACGTTCGTGGTGGGGCTGTCACTGTATGCTGTGGTATCTCCAGCTGACTCTAGGTCTTGTGCCATTGTGAAGTCGCTGATGTGGGTGATTCTGCTGGCTCACTGCTGGAAACAGGGCTGATTTGCATGAGGATGTCACCCTCTTCTTCCTCATCATCACCTCTCACTGTGATTGGACTTGTAGCTGATGTTCCCTGGCTCTCCTCACCTTCACCACCACAACCAATTTCACCAAGACTTACATCGATAATGCCCCTTACACCTGTGCGGTGTATTATGGTCCCAACGAGGATAACTCCAACTTCCTTCTGAAGTTGGAGGGAAGTCTACTACAGTATAATGCGCCAGTAATATTAGGAGGGGACTTTAATTTGGTTTTTGATAATAGGTTGGACCGTACATCTAGAGTAAAATATTCTACTCAAAAAAATTCCCTCCGTACTTTAGAGAATATTATGAAAGACTTTAACATCCTAGACACATGGAGAGTTAAATATGGTGCTCTTAAAGAGTATACCTTCTACAGCAAAAAATATAAACACTACTCAAGAATTGACTATTTCCTGTTAGACCGCTCTTTAATCCCCGACTTAGTGTCAGTAACCCATACACCGCTAGGTATTTCTGACCATTCAGTGATAGAACTTATAGTGAACTTCAGATTTAAGCCCACTGTGGCCAGATGGACCCTGGACAGAACCCTCATGTTGGAAAATCAAACTTTGTCCAAGATCAAAGAAAGCATAACTGAGTTCTTCCTTTTCAATACAGGATACGGTACAGAACAACTCGTCTGGGACTCCTTCAAGGCGTACTTGAGGGGTATTTTGAGCTCCATGATGTCTTTTAAAAGAAAATCATCAAGGACAAGAGAAACCCAAGACCTCGAAGGAATCAAAAAGAAGGAACTGGAGCTGCAATTAGCAGTCCGAATGGACATGGAATGTATCCCAAGGTTAGAAAAAGAACTCCTAGATCTCCAATCCAAATTCCAGGCAAGAAGCGACAAAGCTATCAAGGACAGATGGGAGGTTAGCAAAATGAAGAACTTTGAGTATGGGGAGAAATGTGGAGCCCTTTTTGCCTGGAAAGCGAGGGCAGAGAAGAGTAGGAACAACATAGACTTGCTTATCCATCAAACATCTGGGTTTAAGTTAACAGGGGATGATCTGATCAGGGAGGAAGCGAGAGGATTCTTTAAGGACCTTTACCAAGAGACCGGTGGCATTGAATTAGAGGCAGTGGATTCCTGGCTGGGCCGGATAGATCTGCCTCAACTACCCGATGAGGCTAAGAGTTTACTAACTAGTGAGATCACAGAAGGAGAAGTGAGGCTGCAAATGAAGAAGATGAGTCGGAGGAAAGCGGCAGGCCCAGATGGCCTACCATCAGAAGTGTACGAAGACAATTTAGAAGCAATCTTGCCCATCCTCGTATCACTTTTTAACAGAATTCTCCTTCAAGGGAAAAATACACCTACCTCCTGGCTTGAAGCTACGATCGTATTAATAGCTAAACCAAACAAGGACCCCCAGAGGATAGAATCCTATAGGCCGATTTCTCTTTTGAATTCTGACTTGAAAATCTTCTCTGGGTTACTAGCCTCAAGGCTAGCAAAAGTCATAAAGTCAGTAATTCACCATGATCAGAGAGGCTTCATACCAGGTAGACAGCTGAACGAACTTACCTTTCAGGTATTGGGGGCAATAGATCTAGCAGAAGAAAGGCGCCTTCCTCTTACAATTGTAGCGATAGATGCCTCTAAGGCGTTAGACCAGATAAACTGGGTTTTTCTCTGGGAGACCATGGCTAAGCTAGGGTTCCCATCCTTGTTCATCGAGGGAATTAAATCCCTTTACAAGGAACCTCGCGCCAGAGTCTTGATCAATGGGGGCATGACGGACTGGTTTAACATCGCCAGAGGCACTAGGCAGGGATGTCCCTTGTCTCCCCTACTGTTCGATGTTTACATCGAGCCCTTTGTATGCTCCCTGAGATCAGATCCTAACATTCCGCCCTTTAAAATGGGGGAGGTTGAACTTAAAACTGCATTATATGCAGATGATCTTCTCCTTTACACCACCAACCCTACAGAATCGATCCCCTTATTATTTAAACTGTCTGAAGAATTCGGGAGGGTATCGGGTTACAAAATAAACAAGGAGAAGACTGAAATCATGAGCTGGAATACTTCCCCCCCAGTACAGGGCGCTAGACATAAAATGAGGTATTTAGGGATACAGCTTACTCAGAAATTAGCAGATACCGCCAAAACCAGCTGGCAGAATGTTGTAAAGGAAGCCAAGATGGGCGGCTCTTCCTTTGAACATCTACGGAAGAGTGAACCTCATAAAAATGATCATTCTCCCTAAAATAACCTTCCTTTCACTAACATACCATTATCTTTCGACCTCAAAGACATTGCCAAGCTACAAGGTAAAATCGGCTCATTCATCTGGGCCACTAAATCTCCCAGAATCGCTTGGAGGAAATTGAGAAGGGGGTTGAAGCTGGGCGGCCTTGCATTACCAGATCTCCTGATGTATTGCTATGCCTTCCATATTAAGAATTTTAGAATTTTAGCTAACAGACTTGACTCTTCTTTGCATGGTTGCCTATTGCAGGCAATGTTATCTGACCAATCACTCAGCACAGACTTTTTTCTTTACAAATTTGGACATCAAAAATTTTACAAAAGGTGCGTTTGAAAATTCTGCAGGCTGCATTAAGAACCTGGCTGTACCTTCGGAAAGTCTCACAAATCCCCTACTATAATATGCATGCTCCAATCTGGGACTCACCCGGCACTCCAGATTGTCTCCTAGACAGATTGGCAACCCCATTGAGAGAGGCAGGCGTAGTAAAGTGGGCAGACCTTAGTACCAACTTCCAACTGCTGGACTGGGACTCATTAGTCAACTCAACTGGGGGTCCTTAACAAGTTAAAGTTTTATCAGCTGTCCTCATGGTGGGGGAGACAAGATTGGGGGTCGCAGGAGGAGCCTCAATTTTTAGATCTCATGAACAGAGGTGGTGTCTGGAAACGAGAGGTTGCCTTCTGGTACAATATTCTGATTGGGGCTAATGACACTTTAACGTCCGAGATATCCAACCTTTGGAGTAGTGATATAGTAGGTAACCCAGAGAGATCAGGAACATTTGGACTGATGCATTTGTTATATCTCAAAAAACAATCAAACCAGCTAACCTCAGAAGGAACCACCTATACACAACATATAGGGTGTATTGGACTCTGGCCAAGCTCTCCAGGTTATCAGCAGAGAGTTACTATTGCCCAAAGTGTAAGCTGGGAGCAGCTGATGACATACATATGTTTTTAGAGTGTCCACAAATCATCAGTTATTGGAGACAGGTGTGTGGTTTCCTAGAAGAGGTTTTGTTAACATCAATCACATGTTGTCCTAGATTAATTTTTTTGGGCTCCCCTTAGGGTACGTACTAAACAACCCAGCCACTCATCTTCTATGTAATTGTAATCGCAAGGAGAGAAATATGTAGAGAGTGGAAGTCGGAAGCACCTCCAAAATTTGCAGACTGCCTGAGGAATGTCATGATGATAAGTCAGTCGGACTTGCTGTGTGGTAACGAAAGCGCTAGCAAAGTGTGGTCAGCTTTAAGAACTTGGGCCGAAAGTTAACCAAAGTCCAATGATTATGCCAGTGGTTATTGGCCTGGTCCTCCCAGGTAACGTGTCGAAAGGGGAGTTGGACTAAGAAATAGCCTGCCTCTGGGAGATCCCTGTATGCTTTGCACTTTCCATCGAGGGCGGAATCCAAGTAACTTAAGTGTGCAAGCTGCACGGTGTGATGCCACCTTGAGGTTATATCTGCTGGTGGCATGTATGAGGACACAAAAAAAAAAGACTTACATCGACAAACATTTATCTGGCTAATGGTGCATATTGGAATGTGCTCCCCCTGTGTGCTATCCGTAAAAAAAGTCCCAAACTGGGGAGAAATACTTTTTTACTGGGCCACTGCCAAAGCCCAAAGAAGAGCTGGAGGTAGGTGGGTGTGTTGACGATTGCCTCTCTGCATTGCATACATTTACTGCAGTAGGGATTACTGCAGGTCTCAGTTGAGACTTTTCAGATATGGGAGCTGGTGGTGTTGCCTGTGCCACATCTATCACAGTAGGTTAAATAGCAATGTCATACTCCTCTGTGTCACCTTCCACAGTGACTAGCTCATTGTCATCCACCTCCTCATCACCTTCTTCCACTAACTCTAAGGCTTTTAGGAACTTTTCTTTCCTCTTGCCCCTCCTGGCATCTCCTTAAGTCTGGAAGTGTCAACGCCATGCCCCTCATCATCATCATCATCAGAAGTGGTGCTGGAAGAAGGTGGTGTAGTAGTAGCCTTCATTTTCATTGCTAGAGGTCTGGGGGCCAATGATCCTTGAGTGGCAGGAAGCTCAAACGTCCTGCTCAGCTTCAAAATCATGAAGATGTACTACTGCTGGCTGTGGCGGTTGTCCCCTTTCCCTGTTTTCCTGAATCAATTGTGTACTACTTTTTAAAAAAATATTATTTTATTATTGTTGTTGTTTACACACCAATTGACACATTAAACCTAATTTCTAGATATGCACAAAAGACCGGTTAACAAATATATATTGCATTTCATATTGGCATATTGTGCCTGATTCCTTAATATATACATAAAATAAATATTCTGCCCTTGCATTATCTTAGATAGATCAGCATTTGATCACGGAGACCGATACAGTTGAAAACACCTTAATTATCTAGGAAAGCCAAATTATAATCATAATCTAGCAAAACATTAATCAACGAAAAGAAAAAAGAGTTGAAGCATTTTCACAAATTTACATATTAGAACCAAGCGGATTTCCAACATTGGTATCAATAAGTGCCCCCATTACCCAAGCCAATCCGTTATAGGGGCCCAACATTTTTGTCCCTTTTTTTCGTCTGTTCCGTCCTTTTAATCGATACACTGAACTTTCTAAATTATATACAGCTGAGAACCGTGAGCGCCAATTACAAACAGTATTATGGTCAGGGCTGATCCAGTTAGAAATTAAACAAACTTTAGCTATGGCCATTGCCATAAAGACAAAGCCTGTAACAGCCTGTGTCCAGCTCCCATTCACCCCCACAGCCAAAATGACCATGTCTGGAGAGATAGATATGGGCAGCCATAAAACTTTGGCCAGAAAAAAATCAAGATCCTGGTCAAATATCATTAATCTAGGGCAAGAAAAAAATGTGCACTGTATCAGCTAATAACGTACCGTACCTATTACAGGAGCTACCCACATTCCCACCCCATTTGGCTATTTTTGCTGGTGTGTAATACAAATCAAAAATGGACATAAAATGTTGACTCCGGAGACTAACCGATAATAAAGTCTGATTAGCTACTTCAAGTGACTCTTCAAGATTGAGCCCTTCCTTCTCAAATTTCTGTTCCCATTTATCGTTATGATTGGATAAATCATCAGGAAGGGATTCCAAACAAAATCTGATATATCCCCTTATCCTGGATTTCCTGCAAATTAGTTCAACTAATAATATCTTCCCATATTCTCCTCCTGTGCATTGTTTTTAACGATCCAAGAAACTATGGATCTGTACGTATTTAAAAGAATCCCGCTTGTCAAGACTATATTTCCTTTGCTAAAAAGAAAAATAGGCTAATTTGGCTTCCTGACCCAGATCCCCCACCGTGCAGATCCCAAGGTTGCTCCATCTTTGTATGATTTGATCTTGGAAAATTCGAGGTAAAACTCCGGAAGCCAAGAAGGTAGTATAGCTATTGATATTACGGATTTTAAATATATTATGCACCTTCCTGCAAACCATATGAGCCACCTGCACTGTATTAAATCTGTTGGTTTTTGTAGTAACTAGGTTCTAGGATTTTAACCAGGCAGTGTTTAGCCTCCTCCCCAAACCAATTTCATAAATGGTTGAGCTGAACACCTCTGAGCACCGGCTCCTATCTCCAACTAAAAGTACCGCCATATGTTGCAGCATACATGCCCAGTAAAAAAACTAAAAATTACGGCTGGCCCAGTCCCCGCGCATTCTTCGGAGGGTCAGCCACTTGGCCGCTCTCCTTGATCTGTGATAGCTCCATATAAAACTGGAGCACATCTTTTCAATTTTTTTAAACCATGGAACATAAAAATCCAGAAGAATAGTCCTGAAGAGGTATAGTATTTTTGACAATACCATAATTTTGATGACGTTGTTTCGCCCATGCATAGACAGCTGTAAGTGGTCTAATCTTTCCAATGTCGGATTAGATGTTTTAATTATAGGGCCTATATTTATATCTGGAATTTGATCAACCTCTACAGTGAGCTTAACCCCCAGATAAGTCACTACTGGTACGATTGGCAGATTCAGAAAAGAATCCCCACCAGAATAAACAATCTGAGTCTTATCAGTATTTAACTTATACCCTGCATGGATACCATAATGATCAGCCTGATCTATAACTGCTGGATATGCTGATTATGTCAGATGTGAATATTGCGACATCATCAGCATAACCAATATCTTATGTTCAAAGCCATTAACCTTAAAGGTCTGAGTTTTCCACCAATGATATGGAGAGTCGCTCGACATATCAAAATTGCGCTCCAAATGAACACTAAAATCCCCGCAGAGAATTAATGGGTATGGCCACATCGCAAGTTCCATACTCAAGAAGTTTAAAATGTCAGGATCATCCATATTAGATCCGTAAACTAAGCACATTGTACAGGGACACTATTGATTATTAATTTGACAATCACCCAAAGCCCAAACTGGTCCTCCTTAACTCTTCGACATATTCCTACACCACGTCGTGCGAGTACAGCCACACCCCTAATAGTAGCGCTTTGCCACAAGATCTAAACCACATTCCTTCAACCAGCCACTTTTTCTGCATGGAATATGGGTTACTTGCAGGCAAAGAATATCTATCTGCATGAGCTGTACACATTTAGCTACCAATCCCCTTTCTTCTCCTGTTATTTAACCCACAAATATTCCATGAACATAAGGATATTCCTCCCCTTCTACCTGTCATTTTTGTAGAAAAGCAGATTCTTCCACAGGCCTAGGCATTAGAAGCAAAACATGGTTCCAAATTGTGCCACTAGTTACCAGTTTCATTAAACAAATATACTCATGAAAAAATGTAGACAGCAATGAAAACAAAAACAACATTACACCACCACCCCCCGAGATCCCACCCCTCCTGTAATGTCTTCATGTTTACCTTTGCTTTTCGATTCAGGTGCTAAGATCACTCTAATTCCCAAGAGGTTTTTTGATCAAAATCTCAAAGGAAAGGTGAAACTAAGTAGACCAGACATCAAACCAAGAGGATATAGTAATGAAATTATTGATTTGGTTGGTTGTTTTGTAGGCACTATTGATGTCAAGGGGAGAGTCATACTTGGAAAATTTTTATGTTTCAACTAAAGGGGATTCAGTCATCAGTTGGTTTCATAAAAGAGACCTACATATAATTTTGGATCCCAACAAAATCCCTTCTGTTTGTTTAATGGATTTGCCAGTGGTAAATCAAGTTGAACATAATGGTTCTACATGGGTAAAAGCGTTTCCTAATCTGTTTGACTCAAAATTAGGTTGCCTCAAAAGTTATTTCCATTGCATTAGACTAAAGAAGGATGCTATTCCAAAAGTAGCCAAAGTTTGGAATGTGCCCATTCAAGCAAAAGAATGTCTGAAGATTGAACTGGAAAAACTGATTAAGAATGGAGTTATACAGGAGGTGGAGGCCACAGAATGGCTTTCTCCCATTGTGATGGCCCGTAAGGCCAATGGTGAGTCTAAATTATGTGTGGACTTAAGAGAATTAAATAAAGCAGTCATTGTTGACCACTATCCTCTCCCAAACATTGGTGAAATAATGTGCTCTTTAGATGGAACAAAACATTTCTCGTCACTCGACCTTACTTCGGCCTACCATAAGGTCAGATTACATCCCTCTTCCCAAGAGCTCACTGCCTTTGTGACGCCCGTTTGGCTCTTTTAAATTTGTGAGGATGCCCTTTGGCCTCATCTCTGCAGCCTCTGTATCTCAGAGAGGGATGGACCGAGTCTTAAAAGGGATAAATTGAGTTAGAATTTATCAAGATGATGTTCTGGTGGTTGGAAAGAATTTGCATGAGCATGATGGTAGGTTAAGGTCTGTCTTAAGAGCAATGTGTGAGTCAGGTTTAACTCTGAGAGCTGACAAGTGCCTCTTCAGTGTAGCACAAATAGAATACTTAGGACATTTAGTCTCCTCAAAAGGAATTGAACCTAAACCAGCCTTAGTTAACACTATTCTAAATTTAGGATCTCCACAGGACAAGGATGAGTTGGAAAAGTTTCTAGGTATGGTTGAATTTTATCACAAATGTATTCCTAATTTTGCTAATGTCACTGAACATTTAAGATCTTTACTTAAAAAAGGGTGTGAGTTCTGCTGGGATGAGGAGTGTGAAAGAGAGTTTAATCTTCTGAAAGTTTGTTTGAACAAGGCTCCTGTTTTGGGAAGCTTTGACCCTTCAAAGCGTTTTTTTGTCATGACTGACGCAAGTTCAAAGGGCATAGGTGCTGTTCTGATGCAAAAGGGGGAAGCTGAAGACAGGACGATCTTGTTTCTTTCTAGGCCTTTAAGAGATGCTGAATTCAACTATTCAGTCATAGAGAAAGAGGCTCTCGCAATCTATTGGGCCATATGTAAGCTTAGAAAATTTTTATGGGGTTGTCCCTTCTCTGTTTTAACAGATCATAAACCCTTAAAAGAAGTCTTGTCGAAGAAGGGGATTGATCTTGTTTCCCATTGTATTAGAAAGTGGGTTGTGGTTCTGCAAGAGTTTGATTTTGAGGTAAATTATCTTCCTGGTGTGAGCTACAAACTTGCCGATTGTTTATATAGACTAGCTGATCCCATTGAGGACGGTAAGGCCTCTGATGACATTGACAAGGATTGGTTTGCAGGTGAAGACTTGAATGAGGAAGTTAATGTCTGTGTTGTCAGTGAAGGGATTGTCTCAGAAAAGGATTGGAAAGAGTCCTTGTTGAAGGATAAGGTGCTGCAGGAGGTAATTTCTCTGGTTTGCGGACAGTGCTGTGACAAACAAGACTGTAGTGATGGTGTTAAGGAATTTTGGCAGGTCAAGGATGAATTGTCTTTTGTAGATGGAATACTGTTAAGAGGTAGTAAATTGGTTCCTCCCCAGGATTTAAGGACTTTACTGTTAGAACGTGCACACTCGAGTCACATGGGTATTGAAAAGACAAAAGAGAGACTAAGAGAGGCATATTGGTGGCCGGGTGTGGACTCACATGTTGAAAGGGTAGTTAGGGAATGTCCAGACTGCTCTAACAGTGACAAGATTTTTAAATGCAGGACACAACCTATGATTAAAAGAAAGCCTTCTGAGGGTCCCTGGCATGACATTTCTATTGACATCTTAGGCCCAGTAAGGAGAAATTTGTCTGATAAGTATGTCATTGTATGCATGGACATGTTTTCACGTTGGCCTGAAGTTAAGGTTGTGAATTCTATTGAAAGCAAGGTTGTCATTGAGTTTCTAGATGAGTTGTTTGAAAGGGAGGGCTTCCCTTTGTCCATACTGTCAGATAATGGTGTCCAGTTCACCTCAAAAGAGTTTGTGAACTTTCTTTCAACAGGGCCATAAAGCATAAGAGGGCGGCTCTTTATCATCCCGAATGCAATGGGCTGGTGGAAAGGTTTGTTAAGGTCTTGAAGGAGTGTATGCAGTTGGCCTATGCGTCAGGGAACAATTGGGAACTTGCTATTAAAAAAAAAGTAAGAGAATATAAATTCACTCCGCATTCTTCAACAGGGGTGTCACCTTTCAGATTATTTCGTGACAGAATACCCAATGTTGAGATTCACCCTTCCTGGGTGGTGGCAAAAAGACACTTAGTTGATGTGGATGCTGACAACATTGAAGGATGGGAGGAAAAACAATCGAAGGTGGTTAATAAACGCAAAGTATGGTTTGATAATCGCAAAGCTGCCAAGAACACACCAATTCTTGTCGGAGATTGGGTCAAGATCAGGTCTCCCCGCCTTGACTCTGGTGTATCAAAATTTATTGAACCTTTCAGGGTTATAAAAGTTTTTAAAAATGCAATTAAAACAAATGACCATAGGATATGGAATTTGAACAGGGTGTCTAACAGCCAGATTCATGAAGGTGCCATTCTGCGATTAGCAAATTTTGAATTTTGAAAATCGCAGAATGGCATTCATGTAGAAATGCGATGCAAAAAAGCGAATCGCAGTCGATCGCAATTGCCGATTGCGATCTTGCCACAATTGCTTAATAATCGCAGAATCGGCATTTTTCCATGTAGGAATTGCGACCTCGCAATTAGCGAAATCACATTTTGCGATCTCGCTAACTGCGAGATCGCAAAAACGAGAAGTCGCATTTCGAGCCCACTGATGACATCACAACCAGGAAGTAGGCTTTCCCCTCCCACAAACAGAATACAGAGGCAGAGAGTTGAAGCAGGATACTGAAGAGCTCCAAACCTTTGACTGTGCAGCACCCCAGCAGGACAAAAATCACCAACATGTCCCAGGATACAGCAGGGAGCAGTGGGCAGGAGAGGAAGCGAAAACTCAAGTTTTCAGAACTTGAAGTGGAGTATCTGATTGAGGGGGTCACCAAGGAACATGCACGCCTCTTTGGCAAAGACTCCCAGAGGGTGCCAGAGGCAGACAAGTGCAGGATCTGGCAGCGCATCCCCGCTAAAGTTAATTTGGTTGGGGTGACCCAGCGGTCAATTGATGACCTTAAAAAGCGCTGGTACTACCTGAGAGGTCGTTCAAAGGAGCGTATTGCCGAGAGGCTGGCAGAGCGACTTGCCACCGGTGGAGGGGAACCTGTAGCCACACCAAACACCCCATTGGAGGACCTGATAGAGGACACCATCGCACCAGAAGCCTGAGTGGGGGTTATCCAGCTGGACTCGTCCCGACCCAGCCAACAATCTGAAGGTAAGTGCCATGCGACTGCGACCCTGTCCCCCAACAATGCCCATGACTCCTGAGCTAGCAATATGACATCCCCAACAATGTAGCCCATCCACACCTGAAATGCCCCATTGCATTGTGGTAATTGTAATGAAATCATATACCCCCAGTTAGCTGAACACAGCCAGAGCTGTAAAATCAAAGTTAATCCAAAAGCCAGTCAGGGAAAGCAAGCCTGCATGCATGTATCAACATTGCTTGTGCAATAACAATAATCATGCACCCTTTCACATTACAGGTGCAGTTGAGCAACCCAGCACAGATAGCGAGGCACTGCACATCGCCGAGACCCAGGAGGACAATGAGGGTGAGGGCCAGTCCAACCAATGACCCGGTCCATCACAGCCACCAGCAGTGCTTCCACCACCACCACCCCGTGCGGACAGGGCCACCCCTGCAGCCACAGGTGTGCAGTCAACACCCCAACAAACAGCCACAGCAGTGGCACAGGCCCCCACCACCAGCGCCTAGAAGGCAGACGAGGCGCACAGCTGGAGCCAGATCACACACCAGCGCACTGAGGCGCCAGCAGCGTCAGGTCTCAGCAGGCACGGGCAGAGCACTCCTACTACCTGATCCTGGCCTGGCCATTGAACGCCGCATGCTGGCGGTGCACGGTACACAGGCGCGTCATCTGGCAAAAATTCAAACCCAGCTGCAGGCGACAGGCCAAAATATTGCCCAGATGACCGCTGCTGTCAGAGAGAACAGCCAGCTGCTGGTAGCCCAGCAGGACATGACCCGCCGCCGCCACAGCCAACTACTGGCCCGCCTATCGGCCTACATCAGGTCAAATCACATAACTGGGAATGCAACGTCACAGCTGGCACGCAGGTCACTTGCCATGCAGGACCAGATGGTGAAGTGTTGCCAGGATGTGGCCAGGTCACTAGATCTGCTTACAGCAGCAGTGCTCGGCAGCCAGTCCACTGCCCATGGAGAACCAGAGGGGCCTGACGAGGTGAGCGTGGTAGCGTCAGCAAACAGCAGCGCATCCTTGCCACCCGTTCCTGTACATCACCGCAGCAGCAGGCCAACAGCATCAACTAGGGCCAACACCGTCTCTCAGGACACAGATAGACGACTTGGTGCGTCTCGTCGTAACCGACAGTGAGAACTCAGACACTCTCAGGGAGGCCATGCAGTACACCCCTGCAAACCCATTACCCAAGCATGGGGAGGTATGAAGTAATACTCTCTTCATGAGACACCAAAATAAGTAAAGGCCAATTTATTGTGCATGAACAATAAAGATTTATGGTCTGACTTGATTCACACTCTTGTTATTATTACATTTGTCATGCATGAGTGCAGTGTTTTGTGAGTGGAATGGGTGCACTAGAAACAGTTAATAGTGATGTGGTTGTGGCGCCTGTGTCCTTCAGCAGGATTTTCTCCGCATGCATGACGCACATGTGGAAGCGGGCGGTTGTCCCCTTCCGACTAACTGCCAGATATCTCCACTGGTATCCTGCGCTTGGTAGCAATGTTGTGGAGTATTGCACTCACGGCCACAATGCGGCAGCAGACCTCAGGTGTGTATTTGATGGCCCTACCAGTCTTGTGCAGTATGCGGAAACGGCTCTTCAATAGGCCAAATGTCCTCTCAATGCAATCTCTTGTGAGTATGTGTGCAGCATTGTAACGCCGTTGCTGTGGTATTGCAGGGTTAAAGTATGGGGTTAGAAGGTACTCACATAGACCGTAGGCGCTGTCACCTGAGGGTAAGAAGCACAGGGTGAGTGCCTGTTCTGCGCAGATACATGATCACATTGTACTATTTGGGGGCATGTGTACTTACCTAGTAGGTGTCTTTCGGCCAAAGTCTCCCCTGGCCAGTCGTGTGTGAATGCCGCTGTGCCGGAAGATGAAGGAGTCATGTGTGCTGCCCGGATATTGTGCCACTATGTCCATGATGTAATTGCACACCTTCTGGATATTGAGGGAGTGGTAGGACTTGCGGTTGCGATACATGTATTCCGTTTGTGCTGGTGGGCAGATGTGGATGTGGGTACAGTCAATGCATCCAATTACATGCGGGAATTGTGCAATGTTGTAGAATTTCAGCTTGGTGTCATTCAAGTCCTGTTGGGTGGTGGGGAATGATATGTAGTGGTGTAGCCGGGTCAGCATTGCATCCAGGAAACTCCTTAGGCAGCGGGACATGGTGGGCTGGGATATCCCCCCTGCAACAGCGACTATCCCCTGGAAGCTTCAGGAGGCCAGTAGGTGCAGGCTGCACAATACCTACACATGGGTGGGAACGGCATTGGTCCTCCTTGTTGGGTGCTGCATCAGGGGGTCTGGGTCCCAGATCAGCCTAATGATCATTGACCCATTTAGGCGGTACTTAGCATAGATTTGCTCCCTGGTTTGGCCCAGAAGGGTGACCCGCTGACGGAATATCCGCTCCTGGATCCTACGTCCGTTTCATGCTGCTCGCTGTAGCCTTCGCCACCTGACCACCATGTAGAGTCCTGGCATTGTGAGAGTCCTCAGGCTCCAGCTGCATGTCCTTAAGTGTGTTTGGTCAGGCCTGCACCTGTTTGTAGTTAGGTAAAGTTTTTTTTTTGTTTTTTTTTCCTTACTGGTTACCACCTGGGGCCTCATTTATGAAAAGTGACGCATCGCTGCGTGAAAACAGCGATGCGTCACTTTTCACTGCGCACTCCTTGCGACACCAATGATGCGTCATATTTAATGTATGACGCATCATGTCGCAAGGACTTACAGATACGTCAGTATTTCTGACGCATCTGTAAGAGCAAAAGTGACGCATTGCTGGAGTGTTTCACAAAAGTGACGCAACTCCAGCAATGCGTCTTTTCACATGGGGAAAGCCCCATGTGAAAGGGCTTGCGTCAGTCTTGCGCCTGCTGTGAGACAGGCGCAAGATTTTGACGCAACCGCATCCTAAAAGTGACGCAGTGAAATCTCATAGATTTCACTGCGTCACTATTACAAGGCTTTTTGCGGGGGAACGCCCCCTTTGCATACATTATACCTGACGCAGACATAATGTGGCGCAGGGGTTTAAAAAGTGACGCATCTACCTAGATGCGTCACTTTTTAAATATGGCGCAACAAGGCGCATGTTTTACGCTGCCGATGCGTCACAAAAAGTGACGCATCCGCAGCGCAAAACTGACGCAAGACCTCATAAATGAGGCCCCAGGTTTGGGTTCTCCTTAAATTGCACGTCACAAATAGCGATTATCGGGTTTATGGCAATCAGCGATTTTTCTTGAATGGCGATTGCGATTATTTTGTGAGTTCGCTAATAATTTCGCAGAATCCATGGTTTCTCGCTATTTCAGATTTGCTACTGGGCTTGTTCCAGGATTCTGCAATTTTATTTGCAACTCGCAATTTTTATTTTGCGAATTCGCATTTTTGCTATTTTCACTATAATGAATTCCTTTTACTCAAATTGCGATTGCAATTGCTAAATCGCAGCTATTGCGATCGCAATTTGGCTTCATGAATCTGTGTTTTCCTCAGGAATTGTCGGTCTCTGAGCCTATTCAGGCCTCCACTCCTGTGGTGGCGAATGGACCAAGAAGGATAATGAGACGCCCTTCTAGACTTAATGATTTCGTTTAAAGTAGATTACGTCATGATTTTGTTCTACGTAGATTACGTGCTTTGTTCTTTTCTTATATTTCTGTATGTGGTGTTGTTAGGGGGAAGGTAATGTAATGTCTTCATGTTTACTTTAATGTATGGCTGCCCTTTAAGCTAGTATGGAATCTGGAACCTGGTGACACTGTGCTGTGCTATGCTTAGTCTCAGTGGCAGTTGTCAGTTCAAGGCTTTGGATGGGGTCTCTATTACTTCTAACTCAATAAAGAAGATACTTCAACACTTCAAGTTTCCTATGGAGTTAATCATCACATCCTACACCTCCCCACCACACTCTTCCCCTGCCATGCCCCCTCCCCCACCACCCACCATATAGAACAATTGTGTACTACTTTGTGAAAGTGACAAATGCAATTCAACATCACTGCTTATCGGCGTCGACATGATTGCAGTGGCTGCCTCATGGACAGGCATGGACTTTTGTTTAGGTTGGGGTAGTGCAGTTGATGTGGGAGTCCTGCCCCTAGTTTTCTCCCTGGAGGCTGATTCGACAGGCACACAACGTTGTCCGAAATAGGTTTAGGCCAACACATTACTGGTGTGAAGCTGCATCTTCTTACTGACCACATATCTTGGGAGCAATTTTCTTTGGACCATCTTAAAACTCTCAGTTAGCAGTGGCACTAAGCTGCACAAGCAGAAGATATTATTGACTGACATGTGACGTCACTGTACAAGCCTTCTATTGGCAGTACTGCAAGTGATGTCTCATCTTCTCTTGTGCACCTAAAAGCAGACAAGCATGAAAAACATATAGTAAAACATGGCATTGATGAAGTTTGACTTAGTACAGACAAAGGCAATATAAGTGTGGTTGGTTACTTAAGTAATTATAAATCAACCACTTTAAAGACAAACCGCACCACCATATCATAAAATTTCATTTCCCATCAGGATAACACAACAAACAGATAGAGCTCTTACCTTTATGTTCATATATTCTAAAGAACACATCTGTGATAATCAGAGAACTACAAAGGTATGTGGAATACAAATCTATTTAAAAAATGAGGGTAGTGTGTGTCTATGGCAAGCAATGTTGTCCAGGGGGAAATGGAATTATATTTAAAAAATGAATTATGCTGATATCTCTGCAGTGCACCATAGCTAGGGTGTTCAGGGGGAAATGGAATTATCACTAAAAAAACGAATATTGTTGCACAGCTCTGCACCTTTGGTGGATGGATGGACGGATGGATAGGTGGATTGATCAACTGAGTTCAAATAAAAAAAATCAAATTCAAATTAAATAACAGCTTCTTGTGAAAAAAATTCAATTGAAAGAAAAAAGTGTAGCAGAAAAAGTTGGAATGGAAGAGTGACAAAAACCTATTATAAGGCAAAGATAAGGAACATTTAAAAAATGCAAAAACTGCATGTAATATATAACCTCTTTTTATCAAAATCATATTCTTTATATACATATAACAATGAGCCTCGAGCATTTTATTAAACTAATATCACATCCATCTATGCAAGCCTATGGCAAAAGCACACTGGCTGGATACACAAAATGGCTGCCAGCCAGTGCCACCTGTATTTACAACAAGGGGTGGTGAGGGACAGAGTCTCTGAATTAAGCAGAAAGCTCTCACCCAGTCAAGAGATCAGGGCTAGATCCAACACCGTTTTTTAGCTCACTGCACCATCCCAGTTTCAGAACCTGGCTGTATGCAAATTAGTCTGTTCCTGTCCCAGTGCATGATGGGAACAGGGCAAACCAAACTACAAAAGCCAATTCTTACACTGGGAAGGAAACAAGCTCCCGGGGACCGGTTTCTGGCATTACAGCCGTCTTCGGCCCGGTTTGCTTGAATCCTGATGGTGCAATGAGCAAGGGTCTCACATCTGAGAATACCCTTCCACGCTTAGGGTGGACAAAAATATTTACAACAAGAGGTGGTGAGGGACAGAGTCTCTGAATTAAGCAGAAAGCTCTCACCCAGTCAAGCGATCAGGGCTAGATCCAACACCGTTTTTTAGCTCACTGCACCATCCCAGTTTCAGAACCTGGCTGTATGCAAATTAGTCTGTTCCTGTCCCAGTGCATGATGGGAACAGGGCAAACCAAACTACAAAAGCCAATTCTTACACTGGGAAGGAAACAAGCTCCCGGGGACCGGTTTCTGGCATTACAGCCATCTTCGGCCCGGTTTGCTTGAATCCTGATGGTGCAATGAGCAAGGGTCTCATATCTGAGAATACCCTTCCACGCTTAGGGTGGACAAAAATATTTACAACAAGGGGTGGTGAGGGACAGAGTCTCTGAATTAAGCAGAAAGCTCTCACCCAGTCAAGAGATCAGGGCTAGATCCAACACCGTTTTTTAGCTCACTGCACCATCCCAGTTTCAGAACCTGGCTGTATGCAAATTAGTCTGTTCCTGTCCCAGTGCATGATGGGAACAGGGCAAACCAAACTACAAAAGCCAATTCTTACACTGGGAAGGAAACAAGCTCCCGGGGACCGGTTTCTGGCATTACAGCCGTCTTCGGCCCGGTTTGCTTGAATCCTGATGGCGCAATGAGCAAGGGTCTCACATCTGAGAATACCCTTCCACGCTTAGGGTGGACAAAAATATTTACAACAAGGGGTGGTGAGGGACAGAGTCTCTGAATTAAGCAGAAACCTCTCACCCAGTCAAGAGATCAGGGCTAGATCCAACACCGTTTTTTAGCTCACTGCACCATCCCAGTTTCAGAACCTGGCTGTATGCAATTTAGCCTGTTCCTGTCCCAGTGCATGATGGGAACAGGGCAAACCAAACTACAAAAGCCAATTCTTACACTGGGAAGGAAACAAGCTCCCGGGGACCGGTTTCTGGCATTACAGCCGTCTTCGGCCCGGTCTGCTTGAATCCTGATGGTGCAATGAGCAAGGGTCTCACATCTGAGAATACCCTTCCACGCTTAGGGTGGACAAAAATATTTACAACAAGGGGTGGTGAGGGACAGAGTCTCTGAATTAAGCAGAAAGCTCTCACCCAGTCAAGAGATCAGGGCTAGATCCAACACCGTTTTTTAGCTCACTGCACCATCCCAGTTTCAGAACCTGGCTGTATGCAAATTAGTCTGTTCCTGTCCCAGTGCATGATGGGAACAGGGCAAACCAAACTACAAAAGCCAATTCTTACACTGGGAAGGAAACAAGCTCCCGGGGACTGGTTTCTGGCATTACAGCCGTCTTCGGCCCGGTTTGCTTGAATCCTGAAGGTGCAATGAGCAAGGGTCTCACATCTGAGAATACCCTTCCACGCTTAGGGTGGACAAAAATATTTACAACAAGGGGTGGTGAGGGACAGAGTCTCTGAATTAAGCAGAAAGCTCTCACCCAGTCAAGAGATCAGGGCTAGATCCAACACCGTTTTTTAGCTCACTGCACCATCCCAGTTTCAGAACCTGGCTGTATGCAAATTAGTCTGTTCCTGTCCCAGTGCATGATGGGAACAGGGCAAACCATACTACAAAAGCCAATTCTTACACTGGGAAGGAAACAAGCTCCCGGGGACCGGTTTCTGGCATTACAGCCATCTTCGGCCCGGTTTGCTTGAATCCTGATGGTGCAATGAGCAAGGGTCTCACATCTGAGAATACCCTTCCACGCTTAGGGTGGACAAAAATATTTACAACAAGGGGTGGTGAGGGACAGAGTCTCTGAATTAAGCAGAAAGCTCTCACCCAGTCAAGAGATCAGGGCTAGATCCAACACTGTTTTTTAGCTCACTGCACCATCCCAGTTTCAGAACCTGGCTGTATGCAAATTAGTCTGTTCCTGTCCCAGTGCATAATGGGAACAGAGAAAACCAAACTACAAAAGCCAATTCTTACACTGGGAAGGAAACAAGCTCCCAGGGACTGGTTTCTGGCATTACAGCCGTCTTCGGCCCGGTTTGCTTGAATCCTGATGGTGCAATGAGCAAGGGTCTCACATCTGAGAATACCCTTCCACGCTTAGGGTGGACAAAAATATTTACAACAAGGGGTGGTGAGGGACAGAGTCTCTGAATTAAGCAGAAAGCTCTCACCCAGTCAAGAGATCAGGGCTAGATCCAACACCGTTTTTTAGCTCACTGCACCATCCCAGTTTCAGAACCTGGCTGTATGCAAATTAGTCTGTTCCTGTCCCAGTGCATGATGGGAACAGGGCAAACCAAACTACAAAAGCCAATTCTTACACTGGGAAGGAAACAAGCTCCCGGGGACCGGTTTCTGGCATTACAGCCGTCTTCGGCCCGGTTTGCTTGAATCCTGATGGTGCAATGAGCAAGGATCTCACATCTGAGAATACCCTTCCACGCTTAGGGTGGACAAAAATATTTACAACAAGGGGTGGTGAGGGACAGAGTCTCTGAATTAAGCAGAAAGCTCTCACCCAGTCAAGAGATCAGGGCTAGATCCAACACCGTTTTTTAGCTCACTGCACCATCCCAGTTTCAGAACCTGGCTGTATGCAAATTAGTCTGTTCCTGTCCCAGTGCATGATGGGAACAGGGCAAACCAAACTAAAAAAGCCAATTCTTACACTGGGAAGGAAACAAGCTCCCGGGGACCGGTTTCTGGCATTACAGCCGTCTTCGGCCCGGTTTGCTTGAATCCTGATGGTGCAATGAGCAAGGGTCTCACATCTGAGAATACCCTTCCACGCTTAGGGTGGACAAAAATATTTACAACAAGGGGTGGTGAGGGACAGAGTCTCTGAATTAAGCAGAAAGCTCTCACCCAGTCAAGAGATCAGGGCTAGATCCAACACCGTTTTTTAGCTCACTGCACCATCCCAGTTTCAGAACCTGGCTGTATGCAAATTAGTCTGTTCCTGTCCCAGTGCATGATGGGAACAGGGCAAACCAAACTACAAAAGCCAATTCTTACACTGGGAAGGAAACAAGCTCCCGGGGACCGGTTTCTGGCATTACAGCCGTCTTCGGCCCGGTTTGCTTGAATCCTGATGGCGCAATGAGCAAGGGTCTCACATCTGAGAATACCCTTCCACGCTTAGGGTGGACAAAAATATTTACAACAAGGGGTGGTGAGGGACAGAGTCTCTGAATTAAGCAGAAAGCTCTCACCCAGTCAAGAGATCAGGGCTAGATCCAACACCGTTTTTTAGCTCACTGCACCATCCCAGTTTCAGAACCTGGCTGTATGCAATTTAGCCTGTTCCTGTCCCAGTGCATGATGGGAACAGGGCAAACCAAACTACAAAAGCCAATTCTTACACTGGGAAGGAAACAAGCTCCCGGGGACCGGTTTCTGGCATTACAGCCGTCTTCGGCCCGGTCTGCTTGAATCCTGATGGTGCAATGAGCAAGGGTCTCACATCTGAGAATACCCTTCCACGCTTAGGGTGGACAAAAATATTTACAACAAGGGGTGGTGAGGGACAGAGTCTCTGAATTAAGCAGAAAGCTCTCACCCAGTCAAGAGATCAGGGCTAGATCCAACACCGTTTTTTAGCTCACTGCACCATCCCAGTTTCAGAACCTGGCTGTATGCAAATTAGTCTGTTCCTGTCCCAGTGCATGATGGGAACAGGGCAAACCAAACTACAAAAGCCAATTCTTACACTGGGAAGGAAACAAGCTCCCGGGGACCGGTTTCTGGCATTACAGCCGTCTTCGGCCCGGTTTGCTTGAATCCTGAAGGTGCAATGAGCAAGGGTCTCACATCTGAGAATACCCTTCCACGCTTAGGGTGGACAAAAATATTTACAACAAGGGGTGGTGAGGGACAGCGTCTCTGAATTAAGCAGAAAGCTCTCACCCAGTCAAGAGATCAGGGCTAGATCCAACACCGTTTTTTAGCTCACTGCACCATCCCAGTTTCAGAACCTGGCTGTATGCAAATTAGTCTGTTCCTGTCCCAGTGCATGATGGGAACAGGGCAAACCAAACTACAAAAGTCAATTCTTACACTGGGAAGGAAACAAGCTCCCGGGGACCCGTTTCTGGCATTACAGCCGTCTTCGGCCCGGTTTGCTTGAATCCTGAAGGTGCAATGAGCAAGGGTCTCACATCTGAGAATACCCTTCCACGCTTAGGGTGGACAAAAATATTTACAACAAGGGGTGGTGAGGGACAGAGTCTCTGAATTAAGCAGAAAGCTCTCACCCAGTCAAGAGATCAGGGCTAGATCCAACACCGTTTTTTAGCTCACTGCACCATCCCAGTTTCAGAACCTGGCTGTATGCAAATTAGTCTGTTCCTGTCCCAGTGCATGATGGGAACAGGGCAAACCATACTACAAAAGCCAATTCTTACACTGGGAAGGAAACAAGCTCCCGGGGACCGGTTTCTGGCATTACAGCCATCTTCGGCCCGGTTTGCTTGAATCCTGATGGTGCAATGAGCAAGGGTCTCACATCTGAGAATACCCTTCCACGCTTAGGGTGGACAAAAATATTTACAACAAGGGGTGGTGAGGGACAGAGTCTCTGAATTAAGCAGAAAGCTCTCACCCAGTCAAGAGATCAGGGCTAGATCCAACACTGTTTTTTAGCTCACTGCACCATCCCATTTTCAGAACCTGGCTGTATGCAAATTAGTCTGTTCCTGTCCCAGTGCATAATGGGAACAGAGCAAACCAAACTACAAAAGCCAATTATTACACTGGGAAGGAAACAAGCTCCCAGGGACTGGTTTCTGGCATTACAGCCGTCTTCGGCCCGGTTTGCTTGAATCCTGATGGTGCAATGAGCAAGGGTCTCACATCTGAGAATACCCTTCCACGCTTAGGGTGGACAAAAATATTTACAACAAGGGGTGGTGAGGGACAGAGTCTCTGAATTAAGCAGCAAGCTCTCACCCAGTCAAGAGATCAGGGCTAGATCCAACACCGTTTTTTAGCACACTGCACCATCCCAGTTTCAGAACCTGGCTGTTTGCAAATTAGTCTGTTCCTGTCCCAGTGCATGATGGGAACAGGGCAAACCAAACTACAAAAGCCAATTCTTACACTGGGAAGGAAACAAGCTCCCGGGGACCGGTTTCTGGCATTACAGCCGTCTTCGGCCCGGTTTGCTTGAATCCTGATGGTGCAATGAGCAAGGGTCTCACATCTGAGAATACCCTTCCACGCTTAGGGTGGACAAAAATATTTACAACAAGGGGTGGTGAGGGACAGAGTCTCTGAATTAAGCAGAAAGCTCTCACCCAGTCAAGAGATCAGGGCTAGATCCAACACCGTTTTTTAGCTCACTGCACCATCCCAGTTTCAGAACCTGGCTGTATGCAAATTAGTCTTTTCCTGTCCCAGTGCATGATGGGAACAGGGCAAACCAAACTACAAAAGCCAATTCTTACACTGGGAAGGAAACAAGCTCCCGGGGACCGGTTTCTGGCATTACAGCCGTCTTCGGCCCGGTTTGCTTGAATCCTGAGGGTGCAAGGAGCAAGGGTCTCACATCTGAGAATACCCTTCCACGCTTAGGGTGGGCAAAAATATTTACAACAAGGGGTGGTGAGGGACAGAGTCTCTGAATTAAGCAGAAAGCTCTCACCCAGTCAAGAGATCAGGGCTAGATCCAACACCGTTTTTTAGCTCACTGCACCATCCCAGTTTCAGAACCTGGCTGTATGCAAATTAGTCTGTTCCTGTCCCAGTGCATGATGGGAACAGGGCAAACCAAACTACAAAAGCCAATTCTTACACTGGGAAGGAAACAAGCTCCCGGGGACCGGTTTCTGGCATTACAGCCGTCTTCGGCCCGGTTTGCTTGAATCCTGATGGTGCAATGAGCAAGGGTCTCACATCTGAGAATACCCTTCCACGCTTAGGGTGGACAAAAATATTTACAACAAGGGGTGGTGAGGGACAGAGTCTCTGAATTAAGCAGAAAGCTCTCACCCAGTCAAGAGATCAGGGCTAGATCCAACACCGTTTTTTAGTTCACTGCACCATCCCAGTTTCAGAACCTGGCTGTATGCAAATTAGTCTGTTCCTGTCCCAGTGCATGATGGGAACAGGGCAAACCAAACTACAAAAGCCAATTCTTACACTGGGAAGGAAACAAACTCCCGGGGACCGGTTTCTGGCATTACAGCCGTCTTCGGCCCGGTTTGCTTGAATCCTGATGGTGCAATGAGCAAGGGTCTCACATCTGAGAATACCCTTCCACGCTTAGGGTGGACAAAAATATTTACAACAAGGGGTGGTGAGGGACAGAGTCTCTGAATTAAGCAGAAAGCTCTCACCCAGTCAAGAGATCAGGGCTAGATCCAACACCGTTTTTTAGCTCACTGCACCATCCCAGTTTCAGAACCTGGCTGTATGCAAATTAGTCTGTTCCTGTCCCAGTGCATGATGGGAACAGGGCAAACCAAACTACAAAAGCCAATTCTTACACTGGGAAGGAAACAAGCTCCCGGGGACCGGTTTCTGGCATTACAGCCGTCTTCGGCCCGGTTTGCTTGAATCCTGATGGTGCAATGAGCAAGGGTCTCACATCTGAGAATACCCTTCCACGCTTAGGGTGGACAAAAATATTTACAACAAGGGGTGGTGAGGGACAGAGTCTCTGAATTAAGCAGAAAGCTCTCACCCAGTCAAGAGATCAGGGCTAGATCCAACACCATTTTTTAGCTCACTGCACCATCCCAGTTTCAGAACCTGGCTGCATGCAAATTAGTCTGTTCCTGTCCCAGTGCATGATGGGAACAGGGCAAACCAAACTACAAAAGCCAATTCTTACACTGGGAAGGAAACAAGCTCCCGGGGACCGGTTTCTGGCATTACAGCCGTCTTCGGCCCGGTTTGCTTGAATCCTGATGGTGCAATGAGCAAGGGTCTCTCATCTGAGAATACCCTTCCACGCTTAGGGTGGACAAAAATATTTACAACAAGGGGTGGTGAGGGACAGAGTCTCTGAATTAAGCAGAAAGCTCTCACCCAGTCAAGAGATCAGGGCTAGATCCAACACCGTTTTTTAGCTCACTGCACCATCCCAGTTTCAGAACCTGGCTGTATGCAAATTAGTCTGTTCCTGTCCCAGTGCATGATGGGAACAGGGCAAACCAAACTACAAAAGCCAATTCTTACACTGGGAAGGAAACAAGCTCCCGGGGACCGGTTTCTGGCATTACAGCCGTCTTCGGCCCGGTTTGCTTGAATCCTGATGGTGCAATGAGCAAGGGTCTCACATCTGAGAATACCCTTCCACGCTTAGGGTGGACAAAAATATTTACAACAAGGGGTGGTGAGGGACAGAGTCTCTGAATTAAGCAGAAAGCTCTCACCCAGTCAAGAGATCAGGGCTAGATCCAACACCGTTTTTTAGTTCACTGCACCATCCCAGTTTCAGAACCTGGCTGTATGCACATTAGTCTGTTCCTGTCCCAGTGCATGATGGGAACAGGGCAAACCAAACTACAAAAGCCAATTCTTACACTGGGAAGGAAACAAGCTCCCGGGGACCGGTTTCTGGCATTACAGCCGTCTTCGGCCCGGTTTGCTTGAATCCTGATGGTGCAATGAGCAAGGGTCTCACATCTGAGAATACCCTTCCACGCTTAGGGTGGAAAAAATATTTACAACAAGGGGTGGTGAGGGACAGAGTCTCTGAATTAAGCAGAAAGCTCTCACCCAGTCAAGAGATCAGGGCTAGATCCAACACCGTGTTTTAGCTCACTGCACCATCCCAGTTTCAGAACCTGGCTGTATGCAAATTAGTCTGTTCCTGTCCCAGTGCATGATGGGAACAGGGCAAACCAAACTACAAAAGCCAATTCTTACACTGGGAAGGAAACAAGCTCCCGGGGACCGGTTTCTGGCATTACAGCCGTCTTCGGCCTGGTTTGCTTGAATCCTGATGGTGCAATGAGCAAGGGTCTCACATCTGAGAATACCCTTCCACGCTTAGGGTGGACAAAAATATTTACAACAAGGGGTGGTGAGGGACAGAGTCTCTGAATTAAGTAGAAAGCTCTCACCCAGTCAAGAGATCAGGGCTAGATCCAACACCGTTTTTTAGCTCACTGCACCATCCCAGTTTCAGAACCTGGCTGTATGCAAATTAGTCTGTTCCTGTCCCAGTGCATGATGGGAACAGGGCAAACCAAACTACAAAAGCCAATTCTTACACTGGGAAGGAAACAAGCTCCCGGGGACCGGTTTCTGGCATTACAGCCGTCTTCGGCCCGGTTTGCTTGAATCCTGATGGTGCAATGAGCAAGCCAGTGCCACCTGGTCAAACAACAGCAAGGAGGCATGGGGAACAAAGAACACGTGTAAGCTTATGGCAAAGGCATACTGTCTGTAGGCACAAAATGGCTTCCAGCCAGTGCCACATGGTCAAACAGCAATTGCAAGCAAGGAGGCATTTGGAAAAAAAATCACATGTAAGGGTATGGCAAAGGCACACTGGCTGGCTGCACACAATGGCTGCCAGCCAGTACCACATGGTCATACAGCAACAGCAAGCAATGTGGCATGAAGAACAAAGAACACATGCACAACATTGCTGCCAGCTGAGTGTCACATGTTCAAACAGCAATATAGAGCAAAGAGGTATGGAGAACAATGAACATATGGTAGCTTATGGCAAAGGCATACTAGCCGGATGTACAAAATGCCTGCCAGCCACATGGCCAAACATCAACAGTAAGCAAAGAGGCATGGGGAACAAATAAAACACATCCAAGCGTATGGACACAGATGCCACAAAATGGCCCCCGGCCACATAGCAAGGCGAACTAAGACAAATCAATGGTGACCAATTGCAAACACACTTACTGGACAGACCACCGAGGCATAGAGATACTGAAAAAAACACTACCAATAATTCAGCAATGTCCAAAAATTAACTGAGCTAAACACATTTTACAACAACACACATCCTACAAAGGCATCAAATATTGTCCAACATATACACCTTTTGTACACAATAAATTGTAAAACACAGCCAAAACAATTTTTTTAAAAAATTGAATCCAAGGCCGTCCCAGCCGTAAATGATGTTTTAAAATAACAAATACTACAGTTGTTTCATGCACCCATGACTAGCTATGGCGTGGTCCTATTAACTGGATGGCCCTTGGCAGACTAGACCACATAGCAAAATACATAAATATTGTAAATTCAACAAACACAGAGAAAATTTACTGAATTGTGCAAGACTGTTCTTTGCAA
This sequence comes from Lissotriton vulgaris, assembly GCF_964263255.1. Lineage (NCBI taxonomy): Eukaryota > Metazoa > Chordata > Amphibia > Caudata > Salamandridae > Lissotriton > Lissotriton vulgaris. The sequence goes on along the minus strand of NC_141689.1, from coordinate 1,713,944,774 downwards.
AAGAAAAACATTTAAATACAGAAATAAACTAGGCCACTACTGAAGCTCTAGGCGACCCACCACAATAAATTTGAAAATTAGAATAACAGTACAAAGAAATACTGGTGCATGACCTCCATCAAACAAACATTACCCTTACACTAGAGTTTTTAAACTTACTTGGGAAACTCAAATAAGTCCTTATAACCAATGGTATATTTACAGCAGACAAAGAGTGTGATCCTTCCAACTCCAAATCCAAATGACAAGGAGATGGACATAGCACTGGGAGAAGCCTGTCGAACAGGAACGGGAAGTTGGAGTCTCTGGCGTTTCCTTCCTGTTGTAAAAAAAGTTTTAAAAAGTCTTCTCGCCCAAAAAACAACTCTAGCAGTCTGTTGGAGAAGAGAATCCACTCAAATATTTTGCTTTGTATATTTAGCTGCTTCTAAAGGGCAAAGGCTACCGAGTGGTCCGGTTTTGATCGCAAGTGGAACTGCATTGGCACCGTCACAGCTGGGTGCTGTGGGAGCAGGCAGAAAGTCTTGCACATGCTCACCATCTGCAGGAGAATATGGTGGCGCTCACTTGTGAGCACCAAAACAAATTTTGAGTGCACACAAAAAATGATCTCTTCATGCACAGAAGGCAGAATCAAGAAACGCTGTGCTTCGCCGCACATCGCGGATTGCCCGTATTCTGCAGAATCATGCATTCTCTCATTTAGCTGCCAGGTGGCTGAACATGGCCATGGGGATTGTTTTGCCTTTCTTAATTCATGTGTCCCAACCAGCTCATGAATTAAGCAAGGCACAACAATCACTGTGGCCTTATTTACCCACTTGGCAGCTTAATGAGAGTAAGCTATTACAATAACCAGAAGGCAGCAGCAGCGCCCACGCCCACTGAGGTGGTTTATGTATAATGAGTAGCATGTGTGCAGAGTTTCATTGCTGCGCCAATACGCCAATGATGAAGAGGACACTCGAAATGCGTCTGGCGAAGGCGCTATGGATTTTTAAAAAAGCACGTTGTTTTGGAATGCAGTGCGTTTCCCAATGAATAAAGCGCATTATTGTCTACCTGGAGGCTCTTCCTATATATATCCTCACACAACGTTGCTCTCTGTGTTGCAGTGGCCCCGAGGGAGGTGGCGTGTACACCAGCCGAGCACGCCGGTAATCCAATGAATCCAACTGTTCCAACGTAGTACCACACGCTCTCAGAGACCCAAAAACACCACACAAAGTCAGCAGAGTCCAACGGTGTTTATTAACACCTACTACATGTTTCGGCTCCCACGAAGCCTTGATCAGGTAAGTGCCGTATAGTGCATGCAAGTTTTAAATAAAGTTACAAACAGTGCCATAAACACAAACAATGGACTGTGGTCTCAGTCGAGTTCGAAATCGCGGCAGCCATCTTAGAACAGTCAATTAGTATGAGCAAATGAAATAACTGCCCAAAAATGAAATAACTGCCCATAGCAAATACAAAGCCAGAAAAAATAAACATTTGGTCACACCACAATGCAAAGAAACAAATGAAAATTGCAAAGCTGTTGTCAAACAGGGCGTAATGTAAACACTAGTGCCGGAGCTCGACAATGCGTGTAAGCACAACCTGAGAAGCTGCTTGGCGGTTGTCATGGTTACGTCTGAGACAGAAATCACAACACCTCGCATGACTGTGTAGTTATCGGCTCAATTCTACGCATGGCATAATATAAGTGCACAAACATGATGTAACATTCTGCTACCATAAAAGGGAGAAAATTGCTCCACAGTATAGAGTTGGCACCCAAGTGATGGTATCATAGGTCTGTACCCATGGGTAAATCCAGCGTGTCTTAGCTAGAAAATCTGATCTAATATCAGCCTGGGTGGAAATTGCCTGCGCATACCCCAGTGTCCAGTAATCAGGTTACCAGGTAAAATACCCTGGAGCTCTCAGATCCTGGCCTTAAGAGAGGTGAGAAAGTCAATAAAGAACACGTGCCCCATTGTCCAGCAGTCAGGTTACCAGGTAAAATACCCTGGAACTCTCGGATCAGAGCCTCTGGCAGAGGTAAAGAAACAGACTCCCTGCGCTAGGCCTTGGTGTCCCAAAAGGCGAGATGCCAATCCTGGAAACTCAACTGAAACCCAGTGCCCATTTCAGTGTCTTGTTGCTCAAGGTGATGCCCAAATCGGGCGTGCTCTTAAGGTGCTATCAGGAACGTGACTGACGCAGGGCCTGGCGCACGGTGCAGTGTGGGGCCTCTGTCCCTGTAGTGCTCCCGTGAAATCAAAAAACAAAATTAAAATCGAACATGACAACATCGTATGCATGCAATTAATAAACAGGCTCATAAAGCATGGGGAGAATGATTAGTTTAGAAACAGTTCATAATTGAATGGCAGAAAGATGTAAATTAAGAATAATCGTCTTTTAAATGAACTGCCAAATCTTCATCGTTGTTCAAGCCCCTTGGAGCCTTGGTTTGGAAATTATTGATGTATCTGGATTCCATTTGTCTCATCTTGAGCACTCTAATGCCACCCCTACGGTTCCTGTTGATCTGCTCTAGGATGAAAAATCTCATGAGTGCTGGATTGGAAAAGTGATGATCACTAAAATGGCTTGTCACAGGATATTTGGCATCCTTGTGGACAATGGCACGATAGTGCTCCAGTATACGTTTCTTGGCATGGGCGGTGGTACTGCCGATATACCATAGTCCGTAGGGGCAGACTATCACATAAACCACGAACATAGTGCTGCAGGTAAGGAATTGAGTGATCTCTTTGGCTATACCATTGAATTCAACTTTCTTGACCAGGGTGCTGTGTTTGCAGGCTTTGTAGTGGCTGCACGGAAAAAACCCTTTCAATCCGAGGCCTTGGTTGTCGGAGTAATCTGTGATGTCACTGCGAACACAAAGGTCTCTTATATTTCTGCCCTTCCTGTATGTGATGCTGGGTCTATCAGGGATGAGATTCCCTATGATGCTGTCACTTTTGTTAATGTTAATGTTAATGTTAATGTTAATGTTAATGTTAATGTTAATGTTAATGTTACAGAGGTCTTATATAGCGCGCGGCTACTCCTAGGAGTGTCCCGGCGCTTTGATGTAAACCTGCAGTAGAAACACAACACCACAAAAGAAAGGGAGCGGAAAAGAACATATCTAAAGAGCATAGAGCCCATTTTTCAGGCCCTTCCTAAAGGTCAACAGATTGGAGGTACTCCGCAATGCCACTGGCAGAGTATTCCAAAGCTGTGGCGCCAACAGCCTGAAAGATCGGCCCCCAATGCGTGCCTTCTTTACTCGGGGGACCACGGCCAGGGAAAGAGACTCGGATCTGAGAGAACGGGTAGGGTGATAAAAGGCTGGCCTCTTCTGGAGATATTTCGCTCCCGTGGCATAAAGAGCCTTGTGGTCCAGGGTCAAGGCTTTAAAAACAATCCGCTTCCGGACAGGCAGCCAATGAAGTGACTGCAGGAGGCCAGAGGCTATGACTCGCCTGTGCAGGCCAAAAATGGCCTGCGCAGCCGAGTTCTGGACCACCTGCAGCCGTTGCAGAAGATACTCCGGCAAGCCGAGATAAAGGACGTTAGAGTAGTTCAGTCTCGAGCCAATTAAGGCCTGGACCGTAGTCTTCCTATGATTTTCCGGAAGCATCGGCAAAAACTTGTGGAGCATCTTCAAGAGGCCAAAGCATGTACCCGTAAGGCCCAAGATCTGTGACCTCAACGACAGACCATTGTCGATCTTGATCCCCAGATTCTTGGCTAGCTGGGAGGAGCCTGCTGGAGGGAACCTGTTGGCAGGCCACCATTCCTGCCAGTCTGGATCCGACAGGCAGCCGAAAAAGAGTTCTTCGGATTTATCTGAGTTGCACTTGAGGCTGTTAAACTGAAACCAGTTAAAAACAGCCTCAAGGCACCCGCAAATACTCTCTCCATCGAAATCTGCTCCTTTCCCACATGTAAAGAGGCGCTGGGTATCATCGGCATAGGAAACGATCTGGGCCCCAAACCTCTCCCAAGGGGGTCATAAAGATGTCAATACTGAGCCCTGCGGCACTCCGACTCCCAAAGGCGGCATCACAGCAGAGCAGGAGGGGCCCAGACCATTTGTAGGCGGCCAGCCAAAAAAGATCTAAACCATCTGAGCACCGTCCCCCTCAGACCGATCTCATGAAGTCTGATTAGGATACCCTCATGGGGGACGGTGTCAAAGGCCGCCGACAGGTCCAGCATCACAAGCATAGCTTTGCCTCCAGAATCCAGAACCTCCTTAATTGCTTCGGACACTTCCAGAAGTGCCGTTTCGGTGCTTAAGTTGGTACGGAAGCCGGATTGGGTGGAATGCAGCAAATTGTGAGATTCTAAAAAGGTGGAGAGCATAGAATGTACATGCTTCTCCAGGATCTTAGCAAAGGCGGGCAGGAGAGAGATGGGCCTGTAGTTGGAGAAAGCTTCTGGATCTAAACCGGGCTTCTTAAGTAGAGGAATGATCATCGCCTGCTTCCAGGCCTGCGGAATCACCCCCCCCCCTTCAAGGAGAGATTAAGAATGGGGTTCACCAGAGGATTGACGACTTCTGCTACCTTTGCTAGAAATTTAGCGGGGCGCGGATCAAGGGGTGATCTGGATTTGAGTTTGGCCAAAAGTTCCCGGGACGAAGAAACAGAGAGTGGCGGAAATTCCGTCAGAATCGGCTCCGAACAGGTGGTAAGATTTGAAACACCCATGATACTGGGAGATAGTCCATCCACCCTCCGGGGAAAAGAATCCTGGATTAATTGAATCTTCGTAGTGAAAAAATTGGCAAGAGCACTTACCCATGGCTCCGACGGAGCTGCCTGGGTCGCAGTAGTGCAGGGGGACGTAAATTCCCTCACAACAGTGAAAATCTCTTTGCTCGAGTTAGAGGCAGTCTCAATCCTTTTTGAAAAATAGCCTTTTTTCTCAAGGAGGATGTCGTGATGGTAGGCTTTTATGGACGTCCTATAGGCAAGCTTGGCCGTGGGATCATACTGTGAGCGCCAGGCCCTCTCTGCCACCTTGCACTGCCGTGCGAAGCCGCCAGTGCTTCAGTGTACCAGGGGGCAGACACCCGTTTTGCTGTTCTACGGGTGCAGTCACGGGGCAAGATCGTCCAGCCTCTTCGTTTGCCAAGCTTGCAAAGACTCTAAGTCCCTTTCAAGTTCTCCAGTCATAGGGCAGGGGTGATCCAAACATGTCTGTGCCAGCATGTCCGGGGTCAGGATGTACCAGTTTCTGGCTACAATTTTCTGGATCTGCTTAGACTCCTTGTTGAATGTCAAAATGAGTCGGGTAATATTATCTCCCGGTGTGGTATCTTTTTTTTTTTTATTCTTTATTTGATAAAATTAATATCATAAAAGACATTGTACAATCATTTTTATATAAAACATTTCAATTTGATTAACAAGGTACAATGCAATACATTCTGTATCATTATTAAAAATATAATACATATTAAAAGAATTTCTAGCATTAAAAATTTGTGCCTTTTAAAAACTATTAATACTGCAGCCTTACTACCCAAGTATAATACATGTTTTTACAGAAAAGCATTACTCAAAATAACTTTGGATCTGCGGTAAGCTGTTAATATTTTTTTCTTATACGAATGGCTGCCGTCAGAAAACTAGCCACACAAAACATAATATAAGGGCTACCCAGTTGCATTAGATATATTAGAGCGGGCCTAACCTGAATAAAGCCCGCCGTCTTCAGGAGTGGTAACAGATATTTCCGTCTACATGGTTCATAATGAGTGCAAAACATAACAAAATGAAGCGTATCTTGTAATGACAAGCAATCACAAGAACAGGGATCTGCCTTGTCAGGTGCGCACCAGGTGCGGAAAACTCCCAAAGAGTAGTGGATCAAATTTAGGCGGAATCTTGTCAGGAGGAATCCGTGGTGTCGATTATTCACCACTGTTAAGTATGGTATCATCGGGGATGCTCTCAGCCAGAGTGTCATTGCGCATGACAGCATCTGCCTTGGTTTTGGCTTTTTTCAACACCCATGCTGGATAGTCTCAGAGTTTGAAACGATCCAGCATTTCCGAAGCTGCCTGCTGGTAGCTGGCCTCCGTTTTGCGGTTTCTCTTAGCCCTCAGCTGTACACCGAAATGAATGCTCCACTTGAGTGGTTCCGGATGGCTGCTGAGGGCATGAAGAATACTGTTTCCGGCAGTCTCCTTCCTGAAGAGTGAGGTGTAAATCTTGTTGTCTATGATGTCAATCCTGACATCAACATACTCAGCCCTGGTTTTGCTAATGGTACTGGTCAGTGTGATGTTCCTGTCATTGATGTTGAAAAGATCGATGAACCGGGAAGCATCCTCCTCCGATCCTCTCCACACCAAGAAGAGACCATCAATGTATCTTCACCAGGTGGCGATGTGGCTCACCTGGTCTGCCAGCGATGGGTCCGGGAAGATCTTCTGCTCCCAGTACCCCATGAAGAGGTTCGCAAAACTTGGGGCAAAACACAAACCCATCGCTGGCCCTGTCCCCTGTTTGTAAATGATGCCATCAAAGAGGAAAAAGTTATTTAAGAGGCAAAATTCCATCATTTCAAGGAGCATTTTGCTGTGCTCTCTGAAACGCAAAGGATGACCATCCAAGAAAATTTTGCATGATTCCAGGCCCTGTTGGTGATTGATGATGGTATAAAGGGCCTGGACATCCATGGTAATAAAGTCTTCGTCCCATGTGAGATTTTGAAGTTTGGACAAAAAATCTTTCGTGTCCTTAACATAGCTGGCTAAACCCTGGACCCAGTCCCGTAGATAATGGTCTACGTACTTGGATACATATTCCGCCACACAACCTCTTGAAGAGACGATAGGTCTCCCAGGAGGGTTTTCTTTGCTCTTATGAATTTTTGGTAAGAGATACAGGACTGGGAGGGTGCGGTTGTCGTTCTTCAAAAACCTGTACTCCTCCCATTCCAGTATACCCTTCTCCCACCAGGTCTTCAGTTTTTCCCACAACTCGACTACACTATTGTTGTATGAATCAAAAGTGCTGATGGTATAGTAGTTACCATCAGAGTGTTGTCTAATGGCTTCAGCTACATATTGGTCTCTATCCAGAATGACAATATTGCCCCCTTTATCAGCGGGACGTATGACAATTGTATTGTCATCCGCGTGAGATTTAAGTGCATTTCTCTGGGTCATGGACAGATTGTCACGCCTAGATCTATACTTCTTTTTCTTATCTCTATAGGTACTGAATTGTTTACTGACACATTCATGAAACGTGTCAATTGCGTCATGTGCCATGGTAGGGATAAAGGTAGATTTGGGCTTAAAACCTGAGGCTGTGCTGCTGTCAGTGGTAAAACCTGCCCCACAGAGAAGCTGTGTGTTGTTATTGCCTGCTTCTACATCCTCAACAGGAGTGGACTCTGTCAAAGGCCATTCCCTGTCACTGTCTTGTTCTAGTTGCACAATGTTGATAAGGGCATCTACGTCACTGATCCTGAAAGTGTCAACTTCATTGACCAGTGATGCGGTATTGTTCTTTCCCGCACGACCTCTCAATTTATGCCATTTCTTCAATTTCAATTTCCAAACATATTTAAAGAGATCAATTCTGGATTCACTATAATTAAAAGACATTGAGGGACAAAATGATAACCCCAGACTTAGAGTACTTTTTTCAATGTCAGTAATAGTTCTTTTAGATAGATTGATGATAGGTTTTTTTTTGTTTTTTTTAAATTTTTGGTAAACCTTTATTGTTGCATTAATCAGATACAGGTATGGGCCTACAACCTGCATGGCTGGCCGCTAGTACGGTTAAGTCAAATCAAGTAAAGCATATCGTGAAAAACAATAGTCCGCCACCCGCAGGCTCCGTATCAAAGCTAGATAACATTAGCACTAAGCATATCACATGTATGTCAGGAGTAAGGAAGGTTTCTTTTTAAAAGGTATAAAGGAGAACAGGATCCGGTTCCGTATAATCAATCAGTAACAAAGTAGGGAATTGCAATAGTACAGGATATTCACAGATATTATCACTGTTGTTGAAATTTTGGCGCCGGTGCACATTAAACAGGATGATCAATAAGAAACAATACACGTAGCACCGTTAAAACTTCCCTCCGTCACGCCTATGAACATCGTAGGAGCATCCTCCCTAGTTAAATAGACTAGCAAAAAGTATAGAGATACCCTACCCAGATCCCAGAAAAGAAAAAAGGAATAGAAGGGAAAAAAGGGCCATAGAAACAATAGAAGGACAAAACTAAAAATAACCCATCCCCCCAACCCCCCGCCCTGCACTCCTGTAGATGGCTACGGCCTACCCCCACCTAGCAGTGTGCCTGTCGCCCTTAAAGAACTAAAACCCCCAAAAGAACTAGTCCATAGGAAATGAAAAGAAATAGATACGAGTAAAGTGAAGGAGGACCTCCAGGCCAGCCCCCGGCCCCTCCCCACCCCGTGCTAAACCCTCAGTACAATAAACAATACGAAATCGGATACAACCAGTTTGCAAAAGGGGAATAAGATACTTTGTTAGCCCGCAAATCTACATAGTCACAGAACATTTCCGAGTCTCTCTCCCTCCATCAGTCCCTTAGCTGTACCCTGCGCAATGGCACCATCCCTAACCCTGGCCCACCCTATCGAGCTCACCCACACATAGCAGCCAGTCAGTCTCAAAAAAGATTGTTTCGGAAGACTCAGGCACCCCGAGTGGCGGGAACAATCGGCCATATAAAAGAGAGTCATCGCGGGGATCAATCCACCCCAATACGTGCACCAAACAACATGACAGGACTGAGCATGGGGCCCGTAGCAAGTGGGGAAGAGTCACATTTCCATTCCACTGTCGGAGCCGTGTCAGCTTATTCGAGGGCGCTGCGTGGTCAACCGGCCCCTCCGGCGTTACAAGTCCAATGTCTCCCGCTTCATGTGAACCTCTCGTTGGCCGGCCAGGAGTTATAAGGGTCGGGCCCCTCGGAGTCTCACTTGTCGTCGGGGTATCAGAAGCACAGCCCACTGATGCGGAAGCGGACAAGGTTTCAATCGCCCAAGATCCGACTGGCGTCACCTTCCTCAGGGTGGCAGTAATGGCGTCCAGCTTTTCCCCCAGGTTTCGTGCGTCACATTCTAGGGCACTGCGGAGGGCGCTGAGGGCCATAACAAGATCACCAATCATCATCCCTTCGCAATGCACCCCAATCTCGGCGTATCTCCCTGCTCCGAGACCTCTATCGCCTTGGGATACCTGAAGCAGGGTATTGCTATCCAGAACTGCGGCCCGGTCTGCATCCAGCACCATGCAGGATCGGGAGCGGGTTCCAAACAAAGGAGAGGGAGATTGCATGGCGCCACGTATAAGCCTGTGGGACCGGGTGCAGCAATCAGAACCACCGACACCCCCAGGTATACCTCTCTGTAAACGAAAAAACTCTCCTCCACAATTCGGGAGACTCCCACAGTTCTCGGGATAGGCAAAACTCCACGTCCCATTACCTCACCACAAGTAATCCGGTTCCGAGAGTTGCAGTCGATACGGTGATGGTCTAAACCCTCTCAGCGGCACCACTAGCGGGGATGAGTCGCTGCCAACGGAGCAAGGCAAGTTATTCTCCCGCTCCGGGCGACCGATCTGGCTTTGCGGCTGGTGGCCGCCATTGTTGCATCGGCGGTCGGCGCAGCGCCTCACTCAAAGCCCTGGCTCTGACGCCATCCCAGGCCGTGATCAAAGACGGGGCATATCTCCGGCATATCAACAGGTAGAGATCTCGGAGGCACACGGTCGGCGGTCACGACCATCCATCTTCCCGGAACTGTAATGCAGGCACAGGATCTCGGTCAGGATATTATCGCGGGGCGGAGAGGTCTACGGAGCCGGGCGCCTAAGCGGCCATCGCGGTCGCCGGCCTGGCTCCTCCCCCGATGATAGTTTTATTTACCATCAAGGGATCCATTATTGTCCTTTGTTGGAGCGAGTGTTCATATATCCCATGTTGCCCCTTGTGTTGCCTCTCTTTCCACCTCTGAAGGAGGCTCATCCCCCGGTTCCTGCCTTTCCTCATCCTTTCGGTCGCATTTGTCTTCTCGGTACACTGGGCGGGGGTGCCAGAGTCTCCTTGTTCGTTCGTCTGCCCCGGCGCAGGTGACGATATTCGTCTAAAAAATTTGCTTTGCTGGGAGTTTTATCCACTTTGTTTGTTTCTTCTATAGACACATTGGATACCTCTGACTCCGTCTCGCTTAATGTGAGAGAGTTCTCTTCCCCTCTTTGTATCATCGCTGGTTGAGTTGTCTTAACTTCATTGTTATATAAATGATCAAATTTGCGGCTAAAAGTCAGAATTCTACCTGTGTCATAGTCCTTGTAGTCTCGATCTAATTTCCTCTCCTTGCATGCTTTAATGTCCTCCTCATACTGTTTCAGGCGGTCCTTCATGTCGGAGACCAATTTGGTGACAACATCATCTTCTGCAGGTTTTTTTGATGTCTTCCATCAACTCCGCAATTTCCTTGAGTAACAGATCTCTGTCTATCCAGGTGTATTTTACTAGGATCTCTAACATCCTCCTAGAGCTATTGGCCGAATTCTCTGACCACTCAGCCAGCATGTCCGGATTGGGTGCCTCGTAGGTGGGAGTGGTGAAAATTCTCAACGCTCTGGGCACCGTCTCTTGATCGATGTTATTCTGAAGAGAGATGACCTCCCACAATTTTGAAATTTCTCCTCTCTTTAGTTTCTCCAATTTATTGATCTTATCTTTATAGGTTTGTGGAGGGTCACATTTGGCCACCTTGGCGGTAACTGAATTGTTCTTTTTCCTTTTAAACTCTTCTCTCATCTTCTTCTTCCCTGCTTTGCAGCCCTTGGCGTTATTATATCTGCTATGGCGTGTTTAAGGGTCTCCCCTCTCGACAGTGAGAGGTTCCTCCTGTTCGCGGAAACTGGATAAAGAGTCAGTTACTCAAAAATGGAGGAAGCAGTGAATGCAGACGTACGGTAGGGGTAACGCAGTAGTCGTGTCAGCCCCCAACAAGAATAAATTGCATGGATGCCGGGTATCACAGGACAAAGGGCGCAGCGCCGTTAACCCCGGGAAGAAATGGTGTAAAAATAGCGTGAGCCACACAACACCCCGCTCCCACAAGGACGGACTCCGCACCCACAGCCTGCGCTCTTACCCTGTTAAACATCTTCTTCTATCTCCGATAATTCAACAAAGTCCAGTTTCTAAATCACGCCGCAAGCCGGGCCAAGCGCAACCTCATATTCAATCCTCACACAACATTGCTCTCTGGGTTGCAGTGGCCCCGAGGGAGGTGGCGTGTACACCGGGTGAGCACGCGATAATCCCATGAATCCAACGGTTCCAACGTAGTACCACACGCTCTCAGAGACCCAAAAAAACCGCACAATGTTACATCATGTTTGTGCACTTATATTATGCCATGCGTAGTATTGAGCCGATAACTACACAGTCATGCGAGGCGTTGTGATTTCTGTCTCAGACGTAACCATGACAACCGCCAAGCGGCTTCTCGGGTTGTGCTTACATGCATTGTCGAGCTCCGGCACTGGTGTTTACATTACGCCCTGTATGACAACAGCTTTGCAATTTTCATTTGTTTTTTTGCATTGTGGTGTGACCAAATGTTTATTTTTTCTGGCTTTGTATTTGCTATGGGCAGTTATTTTATTTGCTCGTACTAATTGACTGTTCTAAGATGGCTGCCGCGATTTTGAACTCGACTGAAACCACAGTCCATTGTTTGTGTTAATGTCACTCTTTGTAACTTTAATTTAAACTTGCATGCACTATACGGCACTTACGTGATCAAGGCTTCGTGGAAGCCGAAACATGTAGTAGGTGCTAATAAACATCCTTGGACTCTGCTTACTTTGTGTGGTGTTTTTGGGTCTCTGAAAGCGTGCGGTACTACGTTGGAACCGTTGGATTCATACATATATATATATATATATATATTCTTCTCAAATTGCCCGAGGAAGAGGTGGTGACACTTTGAAACGCGTTGGCACATATAATAAAGGTGAAGAAAGAAGGCAGGCTGCAAGTAATGGCTGGATGGTTAGAGCGCTGTCGTGTGCACTCTCAAATGCTTCAGGGCAATTTGAGAATAATATATATATACTAGCAGCCCGTCCCGACCTTGTCCGGGAGCATTCAGGCTTCCCCTACCCCCGCCTGCCCCGACGTTGCCCAGCAGCCCGTGCCCTCGCCCGCCCCGTCCCCCGCCTGCCCCAACCCCCGGCTGCCCCAGTGTAAGGTGCGTTCACCTGTCTTCCTGGTGGGGTCTACTACCAAGTAGATTCTGACAGTGAATGGGAAGATAGATGAGGTGGTGATTGTTATGCCCCGAGACTCTGACTTTCGCCTCTGTGCTCCATAAAGACACACATGCATCTATTCATTATTAAAGCGTGTTGCAGTAACCCCAAATGGTAGCAGGAGTATCTGTGCATCCCAACATCTCGTCCCCTGCCTGGCCCGACATACTACAGCGTGTTGCAGTAACCCTAAATGGTAGCAGGAGTATCTGTGCATCTTGTGAACTTTCCTCAGCCGATCCCCGTCCCCCACCTGGCCCGACACGCGCCTGCCCCGACATTGTCCCCGGAGGCTTACCTTATCCGCCCCTCCTCAGTTTACGGCTCCTCGCCTCTCTGCTCCTCACCGCCTGTCCCCCGCCGCTCCTCCCCCGCGCCATGTCCGCCTTTCTTCTTCTCGCACCGCCGCTGGCCTGTCCACTGCTCCTCAAGTCACCGCTCCTCCCCGCGCCATGTCCGTCTCTCCTCAGACGCCGCTCCTCCCAGTGCTCCTGACGTGAGCACACACGTCGGGGCCGGCGCTACTTTGGAGGGACTACTTTTTTTTTTAATATAAATTTTCTAAATAACGTTTATTTTTTAAATTTATATAGCCTATGTCCTTCTGCTTGCCCTGACGTTTTCAAACATGTATTGAGTGTTTGGATTGGTGGTGTACTTTTCGAGTTTACCTGGCTCAAAGGACACAGGTCTCTCTTTATAATAGTAGTATAGATATATATATCGGCATCCAAAGTGATCCAATAGCCATATGGACGCGCTCTGCAGTGTGTGCTCTGCCCAGGGGTCGGATCCTGACCCAGGCAATTTTTTAGGACAAAAGAGGCGGCACAATCAGGATATCATTTTCAAGCCTTATTTATTTCAAGACTTCACCCCACCAACGCGTTTCGGCCTCACTCGGCCTTGCTCACGGTTGGTTAGTCCCTCTACTGTGTTTGTATTTATACTAGCCCATAGTTAGCCATTTATGAGGCATTATGGGAACTGTAGTTTCAATGCATTTCAGTGACAAAATTGAGGGTATAGTACCCGATAATTTTGGGTGTAGTACCCTTGTCTTTCATTGATGTTGGTTATTAGTCAATTGCTGTTGAGGGTATAGTACTATACCCTCAACAGCAATTGACTAATAACCAACATCAATGAAAGACAAGGGTACTACACCCAAAATTACAAACATTAATTGTTACCAAAGTGCTATGACTTAAAAGCATGCAAAGTCTTTCTTTCTTTTTTAATTTAATTTTGTCACTGAAATGCATTGAAACTACAGTTCCCATAATGAAGTCTTGAAATAAATAAGGCTTGAAAACGATATCCTGATTGTGCCGCCTCTTTTGTCCTAAAAAAAAAAAAAAAATATATATATATATATATATATATATATATATATATATATATATATATATATATATATATATTAATATATATATATTTCCGCACTTGTACCCTCTCAGCGATGTGCCCTCAATCCAGAGCCATCGACCAGAAAGATAACGGAAGACCCAGAGTGCAGGTGAGTTTCTTTATTTCCCAGTACACCACGCCCCAGCATAACGTTTCGGCCTTCGCAGAGGCCTTGATCACATGACGCACCGAGAGGGTTGCGTGAATTTAAAGTGCTCGTGCATTGACAACAGTACTATTTGATTGGTTAGAAAATATAAAGTGTGGGAGTGTCCAACATGATGGTTAAGCAGCAAGTTGCAATTGCAATAGGTAAGACAGGACATTCCGTGGATGTGCCTATTATCTCAATACCTGTTTAAATACATTTATATCCGATGGTTCAAAAGTATTCTATCAAGGAAATCCTGGATATTCCTAAGATATTTTGCAAATTTCATATATTTACAACCATTAATCAATGAATAAAACCATATGATCAATAGGAATATTTACATGTGCAAGTCTAGGACCGCAACTTAATCGGATAGAATGAACTTTTTTTGATAACTGTGTAAATAAAATTATATCCGATAGTTCATAATCCCCAACCAGGAAATCCTCAAACAATCTAAAATATATACACAGCATTTCATATATATACAACTATATACAAGCGAAATCTTGTGCACTACTACCAATAATTACATAATGCAATTCTATAGTAGTAAATTTGATCGGATAGAAAAGGCTTCATCTAACGTTTTCCTCATTGTCTTCCATACTGCCTGCTTACCATAGCTCCTATTAGCTTACTAGTACTGTTGTTTATAAATGCAGTCTGAAACAAGTGTGATTAAAAACAATTCTTACAGATATTGTTATATACATGCAGTTAAACGCACCTACTGAGGATCTTTTAGCAGATAATTACATTGTAGTTGAATTATACAACCTAGTGTCTTATTTCCTATATAGTTATATTTGATCAACTACAATGTTTACTTGACAGTGAGCAAAAGTAATAGCCAGAGATAGGACAAGTGGAGAGACGGTGTGTTTAAACCTTATTGTCTAGATGACCCTATAAGCATGTGTAAAAATCCTCCGTAGAGTTGAGACCATTGGGACTTTTACTGTCCATCTGCAAGATGTACCTGGTCTCAAGGGCCCTTAAGATCCCATCTCGATTACCACCTCTCCTAAGGGGACCTACAGAGTCAATGGCATAATATCTAAGGAGTCCACTGTTGTTGTTGTGATACTCCTTGAAATGCCTCGCAACCGGGTATGCGGCATCATTGTGTTGATGGCCCTAATGTGCTGGAGCACCCTTTTGTGGACCTGCAATTTGGTACTACCAATATATTGCAGGCCACACGGGCACTCCAGCACATACACCACATACTCAGATTTGCAAGTTAGCTGCTTATTGATTTTACGAGGCACTGCCAAGAATGCTGTTAGGAACTCGGTCTTGTTGAGCCCCTGGGAACATGCTTTGCAGCTAGAACACTTCCTAAACCCTCGACTAGCTGCCAACCAGTTTTTGGGTGGAATCACCTCAGGGCTAGATTTTACTAATGCATCCTGTAATGAGTATGCTTTTCTAAAGGTGTTTGCTGGTCTGTTTGGCATATGTTCTCCAATAACTGGATCTAATTTGATCAGATTCCAGTGTTGATTAATAATCTTTCTCAGTGCCCCGTGTTGACTGTTATAGGTCCAAATTAGTCTAACTGGCTGATCACTACTGGCAACTGTGGTTCTCTGTGCTTTCTTGTGGGTCAGCGCATCACTGCGGGACAGGGCATTGGCTTTTCTGATGGCTGTATCAATCAGATTTTCTTGGTAGCCCCTTGCCAGAAACCTTTGTTTGCTGGCAGCCTGTGCTGCTTTGCAATGGGAGTCTGTACTGCAGACCCGCCGAATTCTAAGCATTTCCCCGTAGGGAATGCTTCGAATTAACTGCGGGGGATGATGACTATCAGCATGCAATATAGTATTGCCTGCAGTAGGCTTCCTATAGAGCTTGGTTTCTAGTCTGTCCTGACTGATCTCCAAGGTTACGTCAAGAAAGTGAGCTTCCTTCTTACTAATATGCGATGTGAAGGACAAATTAAATGAATTCACATTCAAAACATCAATGAATTTAACCACGTCTTCATATGTCCCGCGCCAGATCATTAAAATATCATCGATGTATCTGTACCATCGTATGATATGGCGGGTACAGATATCCAGGTGAATACCATTGAGGACCTGTCTCTCCCAGTACCCCATGTGCAGACAGGCGTAACTAGGAGAGAAACAGGCCCCATATATATATGTTCTCGTATTTTCTTTCAGGATAGCAAATGTCACTGAGGTCAGTCTCTTTCCACAACCTTCTATAAACCCTACTATAAGCCCTCATCACCCTGAGAAGTAGTCTCAGCTGAGAAGCCAGACTTTCTGCACTCTATACTACTCACATGCATTAACAAAACAATAATGTAAGTATATACTGCACTCCTCAATAAAACTCTGGTACATTCACTTGTCATCCAGACACTTCTCATCACTGTCAAGAATAGTAACTCATATTCTACTGTCACTGCTAATTCTACTGTATTATGCATTTGCTTGAGCTTCGTAAGAGCTCTTAGTAGAGAGATTGCTCCCTCTTCAAACGCTACTCCACACATCCATCACCTTTGGAGGAGGGCTCACAGAGAGAACAGTCTTTCTCTACAACCTGCTACATACATACATCCATTATCCTGGGGACAGCTCTAAACAGAGAAACCCTTTTTTATCTGCATCTTTCTATGTACATTCATAATTGAACAGACAGTTTTCAGCATAGATGGAAGTTGCTAACTAAAGTCTACTATGCACAAAATTCACGCAGGGGAGATGTATTCATAGAGAAGTCACTGTCTCTACATACCTTTATTGTCATACTGGAGAATAGTTTGTCTCTAGTGACACTTTCTATAAAAATTGTACCTTTTTCCATAGTCTCTACTACAAATACCCACCATGTTGATAAGAGGTGACTGAGTATTGTACACAATGCTAAGCACGTACAGTAGGTATACTTGAATAAGGTCGTTTTAGCCCACAACATACTGCATGCGCCTCTTAGTCTTTTGAAATGATTCTGCAGAGAACAGTTCTATTCTATTTACTAGTTACAGCACTTATTATCCAAAAGGGAGGTCTGTGTGAAGGGTTCAGTTGTTCAATACACACTAGTATACATGTCTAACATTTTAAGCAGGAATCTCCCACGAGAGAAGAGTGTTCACATATATATTCTATGTTTAGGTATTACAATAATAACATCTCTCACCAGGCCAGGTATTTTTATTCCACAGTCCACTACTATCCAAGAAAGAACTGTCACTAAAAAGATTATTCCCTTTGTACACCCTACTACAACAGTGTTCACCCTGAGGCAAAGTCTCAGTAGAGAGACCAGAGCAACCTTGCACTCTACTACACACCTCTGTGATCCAAAATAGAGGAGGAAGTATATGGACGTTGTCTTCATCATACCCTACTACAAACACTTCTCCACACTCCTCAAATAAGATACAATTATTAACTATTATTCCACTGTCAACTTCTAATACTAATGTACCATGCATCATTTTAATCTGGGGAGAAGTGTTAGTGGAGAGACCACTCTCTCCTCAGACACTACTACACACACCCATCACATTGGAAAGAGGTCTCACTGAGACACCAATCTTTCTCCATAAAAAACGACATATTCCTATTATACAAAGGAGAGGTTTTAGAGCACAAGCAGGCACTTTATCCTTGGGTTGTGCAGATGATGTTGTGCCAGAAGATGCCTCAAGACCTTTCTGCAACGCTGCTCTTACCCGTCTAGTGGTATAGATTGAACGCATATGTTGCTATAGCCCAGTGGTGCTAAACTAATGTTTGCGTGTGCCACAAAATCATTCTTTGTAGCACAACTTACATGTCACTGTCCTTGTTTACACCTTTTTAACTTCTTTAGGAATTGTAAAAAAGCATTCATTGGTGCCCTTTGCAGGCTCAGATGAAGTGGATGGTCCTGCCTCCTGATCAGCATCACTAGTTGGGATGATTTTTGACAGTTTCTGTCCTCTCAAAAATGACCTTTCCACTAAAGAGTGAAATGAAATTCTGAGAACTGAGTAGATATGAAGACACCCAAAAGGGTATCCCATTTATTTGTCTTTTATGGGTGTGTCTGCACTCACACAGTCCTCTTGCGAGATGCTTGCAGGACCTCATACACTAAAATAAGTTATTGTAGGTTTGAAAAGTCGACATTTATAGTTACTTTATGTCTGTTTCAGCTAACCAGTAGAATCAGACTTCTATCAGCATTACTTTTAGATGCCAATTGGTGCTCCGTGGAGACAAAGGGAGAGATGCCGTTGCAGAGGGGCATGTATGAGATGGGGAAATGAGCAGGAGCCGGATGCTCAGAACATCAGAAACTAAACCCATATTAGAAATCATGGCATTTTACACTAAAATGTGACATAACTATTTGTCTCGTTATCTACCCTTCTAAATGACCAGGGTAATTCATTTTAGTGGCATCATCATTAGCTCATCGGTTACAACACTTTGCATTACAAAAAACATTATTACAAGAAATAATTTCCAAACACAGTTTTTCATATTTTCAAAAACGCTTCCACAAGTCATGAATTCTTCCATCTAACACTGTCATCCCAGCAGCTCTCGGCGCATTTTTTCATGTTTTAAGCCTGTCTATACTACCCTCTAGGAGTCCTTCCAGTGCTCATTATCTTCACATGTTTCCTACAATTGATTTTCACATTATCTTTTAAGTTCCTCCTTTCGCTACATAGTTTCTAATTGTCTATCTACCCCCTGATCCTCATTCCTTTGGTGACAAACTTGACATTCGGTTCAGTTTTTGTCCTTTGCATCTTCTCTTTTGTTTCTTTTTTATATTCATAATCAATTTTATTGTTTTGAAAAGCAAACATCAAATCAGCATTAACCACGGAAAATGATTAATCCTTACCATTTACAGGAGCATAACATCTCATGAGTCCCGATGTCGGAAGGTATACACAGATATAGTAATTGAATAGAGTACTTAGAATATTCCACAGTACCCAACTATTTTTCCCACACCCTACAGCACTTTTTGGGACACCCTCGTGTCACCTACAGGGTTTTTTCTCTGGTCGCGCACCAGTCTACCCCCCTCCGCCATTTCCCGGAGTAAGGTGGGTCCGCACATCTCCATGCCGCTGCTATATCACGCTTGGCTACAATCATGGCTGCGTTAAAAAATTATTTTTCGTTTCTGTTCCTGTCCAGGCCATTTGCGATCCCCAATAGAGAGTGACGTGGGTCATCGGGGACCACCCAATCCAGGACTTCTGTGAGCTCCTCCTCGATATCACCCCAAAATCGCGTCAAGCAGGGGCATGACCAGACCATATGGAAAAAGTCAGCTTGGGCATGGCCACATCTTGCACATGTTGCATCTGGGCACATGCCTGCCTGGTGAAAGCGCAAGGGGTGAGATATGCAGCGTGCAAGTAGTATAGTTGGATCAGTGTGAGTTTGGCTGATGTGGTGACCGCTTGGGCGCCATGAGGGCATCACGCCAGTCTTCCTCATCAAGGGGACCCACCCAGTCTTTCCATGGGTCTCTTAACTTGTCTAGTGTAGTCGGGGTGTTGTTGACCAAAGTTTTGTAAATGCGTCAAATACGCCCTTTGCCTAAGACAAATGGGGTATTTGAGGCTGTGCCACGGGGGCTATATTCAGGGAGCCTAGTGTCGTCTGTGATATGCGTTTGGAGGTCATGCTACAGCGTCAAGTATTTGTAGAATTGAGATGGGTGGAGGGAGTAACAGGTCGGGAGGTCTTGAAATGAACGCATGTGGCCGCTAGCCCACACATCCTCAAGTTGTGAGATTCCAATGAGGACCCATGATTTAAAACCTTGCAGCCCGCTAACCTCTTGGAGCCAAGTACCATGACAGAGGGGTGTGCATTGGGTCAGCTTCCGCGTCCAGCGAGTGTGATGCAATGATGCCGAACTGCAATAGCGATAACCTTGTCTATCTCATCACATGTCCCTGTGGGCTAAAATACATAGGGATGACAACCCGTAAAATCAGGGTCAGAATATCGGAACACAAGAGCACTATTAGATGTAGGAGACAAGCCACAAAACTGACCAATCACTTTTTGGAGGCACGCCATCCATCTACGGCATTTCAATGGACAGTAATAGAACAACCCCACATTCCTGCATACATCACCGATGTGTCTAAGTATCTCTTACTTAAAGAACAGAAGTGGGTCTTTAAAATGGGTACAAATCGCGTGGGCCTTAATGATGGTATACACTGGTCTACTCTTTAAACTTGATGGGTAGATTATTGACAATAGACTTCAGTAACCCTGTAAATATTGAAGGGGAGTCCGACTTTCACCATAACAACAGAACCTGTAGAAGAATGGTGGCAGCTTGCCACGGTCAGTGTGCTATAGATGACTTCTTCGTGTGAGTGATTGGCATCAATTACATTTCTTCACATATGCCTTTTATCACCTATCTGTTTCCTAATCGTAGTCTCTCCTTTTTTTGAAACCAACAAGGCAAGAAGAAAATAAATATCGCCTTTATTTTTCGACATTTGAATAAATGAACATATTCCTGATCTATGGATAGTGATGCAGCACTATCTTCTGTTCGTTAAATTACTTTTGCTCCATAAATCGTAGTGATAAAGTTTTCTTCTAACACTTTAAAAAAATCCATGAGGAGCGAGAGATGCTCTCTTTGTGATACTTCTGGAGATCCAATCAAACGGCGAGCATCCACTCTTGTGCCTTCTGATTGGCTGGCCGTGTATACCACCAGCCTATCAACTACTCTCTATCTTAGTCAGGGGGCCATGTGATCGGCACTCGGCCAATGACGCGTTGCGTCATATACCGGAGCCATAGCTTGTCTCGGTACCTCCCCAATCGGCTCGGACGCCGATTTTCAAAGTACCGACGGACAGGTAGGCTACCATAATGATAGCGCGACTATTTAGGGTTTTTAAACTTTTAATGCTCCTCTAGGTGGGAAGATAGAGGCCCTGCTTTTCCCCCCGCTTTACAAAACCTTTTACAAAATTTTCATACATTTCCGATGTTTAAAATCTGTCGGAAAGTGCGACTCGTAAATCTGGAGTCCTATCATTTGCTAACACAGTCATGTAAGATTTAGCGAAGTAGCAACCTGTCTAAGTGGCGCAGAATGGATCATTCTAAACAATAGTGAAAGATTTGTTTTCACAGCAAGCTGTGTATTTACTTCCTTCTATTATAGAGCGGTGCTTCCCCTTTTTTCCCGAGCCGTGGCCAGGTGGGGTGAGGTCTGTACCTCTTCCGAGTCTGGTAAGATGGTTTCTGTTTCTTTATTTTGGCATATGTAAATAGATCCAATGTTGAGACATCAGCACGTAGTTACATAGTGCTACGGGTGTGTATGACTATGACACATGTTACTAGGATTGATATATTTAAACTTGGTATATAATCATGAACTGAGCTTTGTACGCTGTGTTTATTGACAAGGCACCTATTTTGACTCCCATGTTTTCACTGTTCCTAGAGTATTCAAATGACTTAGAAGAGTGGAGAAAACGATGCCGACACCTAGTGGATTCAGGTGATCTCTGTATCAGTTTTATTTGTCTTGGTTTTGAGCACTGTTTTGTTTCATTATCACTTCGTTGCAGTAGCTATCAGTATATTTGGTCCTGAAGAAAGCAATGACAGAACTTGTCGCAAATTGCTGAAACATGTTGACCTCACAGTACATCTAGGCGGTCTAAATTTTTGTGACTGTCACTGACTACTTTTTAATGTTGAACAAGTGGGTAGCACCAGAATAAATTTAATTTCCAGTACCCCCTCATCCAATTTTAGTACACTTTTTTCTTATTCTTTACACACCTTTTTGTGCACTGCGACATCAGTCCCCCCTCTTTTGTGTTAACATCCTCTTAATTGAGTAGCAAGACCACAGCAAGACCTGTCTGATCGGGTGAGGGCTCTCTCAAAATCTGGGCCCCCTCCGTGAAAGCTAAGTGGCACCCCTGATGGTGGTCTCGAAGGAATCCCAAATGATGAAGGGTGGTTCCGTGTGGTGATTGATGGGCATCCTTGCCTGACCACTATGTGGGTCTGTTGTAGGGATGACCTTATATAGATATACACATGGCATGGTGATCTAGTTTTTCTTGTTAGTTCACAGTTTTACGTCTACACCAGCTCAGTTCTGTCAGACCCTCTGATATCTTTTGTGTTGTTTAATGCAATGATGCCCACCAGGCATATAGCATGGAGCGCTTTGCTTCCGCTAGTTGAGATGGAGTGGACCCTCGTACATCAGTGATTGGACTTTGGGTAGACCCAGTTTGCTCAGCTCGAGTCGGTAGGCAGGGTCAGACCAATGATGATAACAACAAAGAATGTCTGTAGATCAAACAGAGAAGAGAAAGAACGGTTCAACTGTGGTAACTTGAGTGTAGCCTAACCAAAAAGCAAGTGACTAAGCAAAAAGGTGCAAAAAGTGTACCCAATAACACACAATTCCTAAGTTTGGAAAAGGTGCCCATTAGTTCCCACACGGTACCGCCCTATTCATCATTTGGGCTCTCCTTTTTCAGGAGAAAAGGTGTAGTCTTTCACTAGTTGTTTTCGTGAAAAACAATCAACCCAATGCGAGTAGTAAAATATGTGAAAGGTAGGACCGGAGGTGTTAAATATATCAGGGTAACTGAATTGCAGTGCACAAAATGTGTGGTGAAAAATTAAAGTGTATAAAATGGGTAGAAAATGAGTAGAAAGATACAATTTTAATAGGTTCTCTCAGATCTCCCAACATTAAAACCAAGAAAAAGGACTAGCAGATTTAACAAAATATAACGCAAGCTAGTAGGGTGAACATGTTTCAGCATAAGTGGCTACAGATACGCCACTGCTTTCGTCAGGACCAAGGTATAAATGGCTACTGCAAAAAATTGAAATAATATCACCTGTTTGATTTCAGGTTGTGCTCAGTCTCCTCCAACATGCTGAAAAGGAAGGCACACACACAAAAAACACACATAGAACCATTCACAAGGTAGCAATTTGCACATACGTAGTTGTAAATAGGCAAATGGTGTCCATAATACAACATTTATACAGAATATAGTAATTAATTCCAATATCCTCAAACTTATTCGCTTACCTAATTGGTAGGAAGAAGTAGCATCACCCCACCAGGGTCAGACCAACCCCTGTTGAACCAATCATGGATTACTAGGAGACGCACAGCCAAGAAACCGAGATAGAGGTGAGTCATCCCCAAACCCCGTCAAAGGAGTGTATATGACATAGGGTCAGGGCCAACCGTGCCCTCCCCCCGCCAGAGAAATCTGGTGGCTAGACTGTCCAGCTCGTGAAACGAGGTCCTTCGAAAGCAGTCGGGGACGTTCTGGAGGACGTAAAGAAATCTGCGTAGGATCGTCATTTTGAACAGGGCGGCCCTCCCCAGGGGATTCAGAGGCAGCGTCTTCCACTTCTGAAGATCCACTTTAACCTTCTTCACCGAAGGGGTGACATTGAGGGACCAGCCCAGTTCAGGAAGAAGAATGACTCATATCCCCAAATATTTGAACGATTGGCACCGAAACGGTATGGTAGACTCCCAATGGTAACAGTTTCTAGATAGGTGCAGTGGGCCAGTACCAACTCCTCCGGGTTCAGCCGGAGACCGGACGCTTGCCCGAATGACTGTAGGATCTGAAGCAGCCAAAAATAGCAAAACATCGTCGACATATAAAGCAATCTTGGCCGCCTCTGTATTGGCACAACAAAATAGGAGTCTAGAGGGAAAGACAAACACTAGGACGCCATCCACTCAAAAGTCATCAAACAAACCAAATCCTAGTTCTCGTGGCAATATTTATCTATTGGTCTGTAGACATCAATGGAAAAGAAACAATCACTCCAGGGGATCTCATTAATATAGATATAATCCCGATGTCTCAGTCTATTGCCTCTTTAAAAAAAACAACCTCTCTGCTCTATACATTTAAAACAGCACAAGACTGACAATTACTTTGAAAGACAAAAAATGTATGAATAGCGAGAAGGCACCTCACGGGCGCACCACCAATGGGACTCCTGGCTGGTACTCACCAGGATGGCCCTGTTCTCATCATTGGTGCCTTCAAGCGTTAACGTAAACGTGTCTCAAACCCAAAGTAAAAGGACAGTGAATGGTGCAGTGAACACAACTTATATGTGACAAAAACTTACAACATAAAACACTTAACATACAAGTTACAGTGCAACCAGGACAATAAACTTTATTCACGTTCCTATCTTTGTTGCAAACAGTAAACACATAAACATAAAAAAGGAGAATGTGAATACTACCTATCGATTCACACCCTGCTTGCAGCCGACATCTTTCATTGCCTTGGTTTTTATCAGGCAATTTCCTAGGGCAACTCAATTTAAATGCCACTGCAAGAGACACTGTATCTCCGGTGCTGTAATAGAAACAAATATACATGAGGTTACCTGCTATCCACCTTTATATTCTGCACTTAGATATTAATGCACTGTCAAACAGCCATGCTGTATTGGGTAATTATTATTATTACCCTTCAGGTAGCCTTGCCTCTCATACCAGCCAAGAGGACTTTAAAATCAGGAACGCAGCCCCCATAGGTGAGCGTGGTCCTTTCTCCCTTCAGTTCAATTACTAGGAAAAACACAACAGGGTTATTTACTCTAAGAGCGGTCTTATACCCAGTTTGTTAGACATAAAAACAACCAAATCGGTTCATTAGGGCATTACCAGTGGAGAATACTCGGTCGGCGTCTTCTCAGCACTCGAACGCCGAACGAGTGCTCACCGATCTTTTTTGATTCCCAAGTGCCGATTTTCGGGCGTTCCGATTGGCCGGGAAAGTCAGGTGACTACCGCGGCCAATTTCAAATGGTCCCCAGGCCATTACAAGTGCCTGTTGGGTGCAGTAATGTGTGCGAACACCCGCTGTGTACTCGGGTATGGCCATTTCCGCAGCTTTGATTGTTTGTAGGTGTATTAATGAATTTCGAGAGTATAATTTTGCAAAATACGTGAAAAAATTCACGTTGATTGTCACGTTCGGAGTACAGCCACCGAATCAAATAATCGCGTGTGCATATAAATATATTCAACACCAACAGCATATCCCATCAATTACTTTGTGACAATACCTCTTAATACGCGTGGCTAATTGTTTAGAGGTAGAGGTATTATGTCAATCGCGGCCATCTTAGAACGGTGTATAATCCAAGTACGCTGCGGCCATATTGGAACAGTGTATAGGCAGTCTAGATGGTAGGGATTGCTACTAGTGGCACTCTAGTGTAGACGGTAGGGATAACGCTACTACTAGTGGCACTCTCGTGTAGAGGGTGGTTACCCGGGTCTATTAAATTATACATCTCAGTTTTTATTGGGGATTGATGAGGACCAGGACAGCTACTACATTTTTAACGTATTCCAGTGATTTGACACAATAACTGATGTAGGAACCTGACTATTACCAAGAGTAGTATTTCTTCATAACCTATAGTCAAGTTAATGGGACATCTGATTATTAATATGTCCAAACTCATCAGGTATGGTCACCTAATTATATTTTGGATGGAGAGGTACCTAGTAGTTAGGGGACAGTAGAATACTGCGCTCAGAGACAGATGCATGTATATTTCAACGTAGCTTGTTCCACTCCAAGAGTTAATTCAGTCCCTTCTGTTCGCTTTGTTCTGGTATATCCAACGTGCTTCCTTAGTAATTAAGCGTCTTTCCGCAGTCTGAGCGTCACCCATAACTCTCTCCAGCACCACCCACGTAAAGGTGTGTTTATTGCGGTGGCAATGTTGCACTAATTTGGTGGTCAGTTTCCTAATCCTTATTGTGCTGACATGCTCCTGAATGCGGAGTTTGATCTTCCGCGTGGTGAGTCTCATGTACTCCAACCCACATTCACATCTTAGTCTGTACACTACATTGGTAGTGTTACAGTTACTGAAGTGATTCAGTGACCAGATTTTTCCAGATTGTAAGGTCACTGTTGCAGTTTTTTTCGTCAGGGGGCTCACTGAGCATTTTCCACATGGAAAGTGTCCTTTAGGGACATTGGTGGTCTCTGTTTCTGGTCGTCCATCACACCTGGTGTGAACCAATTTATCTTTCAAATTGTTGGCTCTTCGGAAAGCGAAGCGAGGTGGAGGCATCTTGAAGTCTGTTGTGGATAGTAGAGACCAGTGTTTTCTAATAGACTGGCAGATCTTAGTGGTCATCGGGTCATATGTCATGACCACAGGTAGGCATTCTGTCTTCTCCTTTGTTTGCGACTCTAACAGAACCGATCTGGGTGTGTTCAAGGCTCTCTTTTGGGCCTGTTTGATAACTCTACGCGGGTAGTGTCGGGCTTCCAATTTCTTACTGAGTACCTCTGCTTGTTCCTTGTATAGTTCAGTAGATGAACAGTTTCGCCTGTACCTCAGTAATTGCCCCACAGGGAGATTGTCTCTTAATGCTCTCGGGTGGTAAGATTGATAAGATAGCAATGAATTTCTGTCGGTGGGCTTTTGATGCACACTTGTTCTGAAGCCTCCTTCCACTGCTTCGATGTCTAGGTCAAGGTAGACCGCACTCGTGTGGTGATACTTCCAGGTGAAGCGTAGGCTCATGTCTTGGGTGTTTAACCAATTTAAAAATTGGAGGAGAGATGATTCTTCTCCTGCCCATAGAAGGAGCACATCATCAATATATCGCCTCCAAAGGCGCATATGGCCTTTGAAGGGATTGTTGTCAGATTCAATGATGTGCTACTCAAATTGGCCCACATAAATAAAGGCCAGACTAGGTGCCATAGTTGCCCCCATAAATGTGCCCGTTACTTGGAGGAACAGGTCGTCCTTATAGCTGAAAAAGTTCCCTGTAAGTGCTAATTCCACACACTGTAAAACAAAGCTCTGGGGGGCATCATAAAACCACTCCTGTGTGGCCAGCGCTCTTGCTGTTGACACCAATGCGGCATCCTGGGGAATACACGAGTACAAGGACTCGATGTCAATAGTCACGATATATTCATTCTCAGGATCAAATGTCATATGGTTAAGTACATTCAAGATGTCCGTGGTGTCCTTAACATAGGATTTCTGAGTTATCACTGATTCGCGTAGGTAATAATCAGCGAACTGGGATAAAGGTTCCAATATTGATTGGATTCCAGATATAATAGGCCGGCCCGGCAGGGGCCGGGCCGGCTTATGTATCTTAGGGAGGATGTAGAAGGCGGGGGTCCTTGGATTGGTGTTAATAAGGAACTCCGCCTCCTTCGTACTTATCCACTTCTTCTCTCTCGCACTCCCAATGAGGTCTGTTATTATTTTCATCAGTTCCCGAGTGGGGTCTTTTTTAAGGGGCTGGTAGTTGGCTCTCACATTAAGTAGTCGTCGTACTTCAGCCTCGTAATCACAAGTGTTTAGTATGACGACAGCTCCGCCTTCATCAGCGCTTTTTATTGTTATTTTGTCATTATTCTGGAGGGATCTCATGGCCTCCCAATTTCCTTTCGTCATATTTTTAAATCCACTTGTTTTGTTGTTACTTTCAATCCTCCCAATTTCCTCTAGAACTTTGGCCTCAAATACCGCCACTTCAGGGCCAATAGCCCCCATTGGGGGACAGAAGGTGGAAGGTTTTTTC
This sequence comes from Lissotriton vulgaris, assembly GCF_964263255.1. Classification (NCBI taxonomy): domain Eukaryota; kingdom Metazoa; phylum Chordata; class Amphibia; order Caudata; family Salamandridae; genus Lissotriton; species Lissotriton vulgaris. The sequence continues at coordinate 1,713,917,234 of NC_141689.1, read as the reverse complement.
AAGTTGGTATTAAATCCTTTGCTCTCCTCAAATGCTTGTTTTGCGCAAAATTTCTTCAACTTAATTTTACGCATCGTCTCATGGAACTCAGTGCGACACTTGAAAGCATCATGAGTGGGAGTGGGAACAAATCCCAACCCTTTATTAAGTACCCTCTCTTCCTCCAAAGTTAGCTGGTGGTCAGATAAGTTAACCACGATACTCGTCAAACTGGTCTCTTTCCCCTGCTCCGCGTCTGTCGTGGGGAAAATGTTTGCCATTGTTGCGGTAGTAGATTCCCGCGTCCTTTTCCTCTCCCTTGTTGTCCCGGGCCCTTGTTGGTTGCTTGTCCCTGTTCTAAAAAAATGCGCAATAATGCACTCAGGTCAGTGTTGGAGGCCTCAGGTGGGTTAAATCTCACTCTACTGGTGCTTTGCCCTGGCTCAGGTTCGTCTTCACTGGACGTGTTATCAAATGTCCAGTTTGATGGTGTTTGTCGTTGTTGCTGAAATCTGGCTCCTCTACCTCTTCTCCCCCCTCCAAATTGTTGTTGTTGTTGTTGTTCTTGGGCGGGTTGGTAGTGTGAATCGTTAATGTAGGGGAAAGCCCACTCGTGTGTGTGTAGCGTTGTAGATTACGCTGTAATCCCCTGATTTTCTGGGTTATCATGTATTGTTTGTACTCATCAAGGTCTTCTTTGATTTTCTGCAGATGCTCTTTTGCGTCAGTAAAGCTACTGTCCCGACTAATGGCCTCCTCAAGTTCCACGATTTCTTTTAACACCTCTTCACTCAACCTCTGGGCAGTACTAATTATGAGAATTAACCAATCTCTGGTACACTTATTTGTGATATAGCTCCAATCACGTCGGAACTGTTTATCGTCAAGGAAGATCCGCGGTTCGATCCTAACTATTAGGCTTGCAGGTTAGGCTCCAGACTGATAGTATTCAGACATTAGAGCCCCATGTAGGGCAATTCTTATGTGTTTCTTTTTTAAATTGCTCAGGTTCTCCCATTCTTCCCTTACTTTATTATTACCTGGGGGCTGCGTTCCTGATTTTAAAGTCCTCTTGGCTGGTATGAGAGGCAAGGCTACCTGAAGGGTAATAATAATAATTACCCAATACAGCATGGCTGTTTGACAGTGCATTAATATCTATGTGCAGAATATAAAGGTGGATAGCAGGTAACCTCATGTATATTTGTTTATATTACAGCACCGGAGATACAGTGTCTCTTGCAGCGCCATTTAAATTGAGTTGCCCTGAGGAAATTGCCTGATAAAAACCAAGGCAATGAAACATGTCGGCTGTAAGCAGGGTGTGAATCGATAGGTAGTATTCACATTCTCCTTTTTTATGTTTATGTGTTTACTGTTTGCAACAAAGATAGGAACGTGAATAAAGTTTATTGTCCTGGTTGCACGGTAACTTGTATGTTAAGTGTTTTATGTTGTAAGTTTTTGTCACATATAAGTTGTGTTCACTGCACCATTCACTGTCCTTTTACTTTGGGTTTGAGACACGTTTACGTTAACGCTTGAAGGCACCAATGATGAGAGCAGGGCCATCCTGGTGAGTACCAGCCAGGAGTCCCATTGGTGATGCGCCCGTGAGGTGCCTTCTCGCTATTCACACATTTTTTGTCTTTCAAAGTAATTGTCAGTCTTGTGCTGTTTTAAATGTATAGAGCAGAGAGGTTTTTTTTTTTAAAGAGGCAATAGACTGAGACATCGGGATTATATCTATATTAATGAGATCCCCTGGAGTGATTGTTTCTTTTCCATTGATGTCTACAGACCAATAGATAAATATTGCCACGAGAACTAGGATTTGGTTTGTTTGACGCCTCTGTATTGGCCCATTCCCACCCACAAATATAACCATCAGCCCGCACCAGGGAGCCCAGGGGTTCCATTGCCAAGGTGAAGAGCAGTGACAAAAGGGCGCAACCGTGCCTTGTTCCCCTACTAATGGGGAAGTCCTCTGACAGCACACCATTGACCAAGACACGTGCCCGTGGCTGGGCATAAAGGATGCAGATCAGCGCACTAAAGTGGGGTCCAAACCCCATCTCAGAAAACACATCCGTTAGATACATGGAGGCCACCGAGGCCTTTTCAAAATCTATGAGAACGAGCACCAGGTATGAGGTGAGTAAATGCCGATGGGTCAAGGCAAGTTGTAACCTCCTAAGACAGTGCCAGGCTTCTCGCATGGGCATGAAGCCACACTGATCCGGGTGAACCAGCAGAGACAGATAGGGCTTCAGTCGTTGGACAAGAATGGAAGTGTATAGCTTGATATTTGTGTTGATGAGAGAGATGGGACGGTAGTCCTCACAATGACTGAAGGGTGGCTGAGATTTTGGGAGGACCACTATGGTGGCGATGTCCGTCTTGGGTGGGAAGGAACCCTTCTCCAACGCTTCTTCCAATAGGTCAGCCAGACGAAGCACAAGAGTTTTGCAATACAGCACACAGTTTTCTTGGGGAAGGCCGTCTGGGCTTTTGGTCTTGCCCAATGAGATGAAGGAGATTGCTTCATCGAGTTCCTCACGAGAGATGGGGCGGGCCACGTCATCCTGGGTGGCCGAACCCATCCGAAGGAGACACACGTTTCCCTGCTCGAGGAGGGCAGAGAGCGACAGAGTTGTTGTTAGTAATAGGCGAAGGTGTGGTCCATCTTCCCCGGGCACTGTGTACTGCTCAGTCCTCGTCTACCACCTCCGGGATAATGTGGCTCATCCTGGGTTATGTGTCTAATCTATGCAAGATCATGCCATGTTTGTTTCCCCTGCCGTAAAGTCTTGCTATTGATGATCTCCAAAGGAGCTTGGCAGCATCTAAGGATAACTGTTTGATCTCTGCCCGAAGATGAGTGAGTTGTTGGGCACGGAAAGTGTCATCAGGCATGTGGGGGACAGCTCAAGATGTACTGCCTGCACATCTAGTGGGGTGATTTCCGACAGTTGTGCCTGTCTCTGGCATTTGAGCTGGCCCTTCATGACACCCCGAATGGTGGTCTTACCTGCCTCTCATAGGGTACCAGGAGAAGCTACCGACCCTTCATTAGTGAGAAAGTACTGCTTGAGCTCCCTCCCTACCACCTTTTTGAATTCCTTATCTTGGAGGAACCATGCGTTCATTCTCCATGTTTGGCGGGCAGAGGGGGGGAGCCCCTGTACAAAGAAGCACAGGGGAGTGGTTATAGATACCCCAGGGAAGGATACAGATGTCCAAATTCGCAGAGCAGTTTGTTTGGGAGGACAAAAATCGCATCTTTGTGCGCCTACGTATGGTGCAGTGTAGAGGTGTGGGTGAATTGGGGCGTGCAGGGGTGCCAGGTACACCAAGCACCACAGAGGCCCAGAGACTCGGACCAGTTCCATAGTTGATTCGCCTGTGCATTTCTAGTGGTAGAAGAAGGGCATGTTGTGTAAAGGGTCGGAGAGGAACCGCATTGAAGTCGCATCCAATGATGGTGGGGCCCAGGGCAGGGCAGACAGCAGTGTAGCAGTGTGCTTTAGGGTGGTTGCAAGCATCTAGGGGGGAATAGACGGACATGAACCACAGAGGGTCACTGACAAGCCCTGAGGGTCGTGAGTGACCTGTGTAAGCACGAAGGGCAAGGTGCGTTTCATAAGGATAGCCACCCACGGGAACCCAGGGAGAAGCCAGAATGCCACACTCTATCATAATCATAGTGTGCTAGGAAGGAGCAGTAGTTACGCATCAGTTGTGTTTCTTGAAGTAGGAGAATGTCTATGCCAAGGAGTTGTGCATAGCGCAAGACTGACATGCAGTTCAGCCGGTCTAGGAGACCATTAACGTTCCAAGATAAGAAATGATGGGACACCCAAGAGATGGCTGTATCAGTCATGGTGGGTGGTATGTGGATCTTAAGTGTATGACCTTACAGGGAGTCGGGGTGTGCTCAGGGGCCCGCATCTGTATAAGAGAGCACAAGTAGTAAAGCTGTGTCTGACCCCTGAAGAATAGCCGCATGGTGGTCCGTGGTAGCTGAAACAACAAAACATTAAGAACAGAAAACAACAACATAGGGAAAAAAAAATCCAAACCTCCACCCCTCCCCCTTCCCCCTCCCTATACCTCATGAACGGAAGCATCTGTCGACTCCCAATTGTAACAGTAACCAAACTAAAACGCTCGGTTTGGGTGCGTGGAGGACCCCTTCATACATACAGATATGTAGTAGTTCGGCAGAAAACAAGAGAATTGAGCATGAAAGTCTCCCATTGTTCATGATCCCCACTGGGGGGGGATTCCCACCCTCATAGCAAGTAGGCATCTGGCCTCGCTCATTACGGCCTCAGAGGGTGGGAGTACGGGAAAGGTCCGAGTCAATTCTGGGCGGACCCCCCGGGCCGGTGATGAGGATGCTTCCGGTAGATCATCCACCGACTGGTGCCTGATGTGTAGTGGAGAGCCCAACGGCTGGAGAAGTCTCAGAGTCTCAGAGTCTGTAGGCTGCCACGCTCATTTTGTTCTTATTATTAGATTATGCGAAGGCTGCAGTGAACTGAAGTCGGTACTATAGGCCCAGGGCGCACAGTTTCTTTTAAACGTCCGTGTAGAAGTGTCAGAGATCCTGTACCTCCCTAATTAGCACCATATCCACCAGTCTACACATATACACAGAAACTTAAATTTGCTGGCGCTAATACTTCCTATGTACTAAAACCCTTAACTTGGCTACCTCCCTAGTGTAATCCGGGAATACTATGACGTTGTGGTTTTGGAATTAGAGGGATCCATTGGCATGTGCTGCATGCAGGATAGCGTCCTGGTCTTTGAAGTTTAGGACTTTCAGAATAATAGGGCGAGGTGGGGCTCCAGGAGGTGGCCTAGGTGCGAGGGATCGGTGAGCCCTCTCCACAAACCATGTCGAGAGGGTGTCCTTGGGCATCCATGATGTGAACCAGGCCTCGACAAAAGTGGCTTCCTGGTTCATCTCGGCCCCTTCGGGAATCCCCACCAGGTGGAGTTTGTTGCTCCGTGTGCGGTTTTCAGCATCCTACGCACGCCAATGGAGTTCTTTGGTATGAGAGCGGAGGTGTGCCTCCTGCTCCTTCAATTGTAAGATATCGTCCTTCGCTGTAGATAAGCGAGATTCAGCCTCTGTGATTCATGCAGTAGAGTTACGGATGTCCTGCTGGAGGAGGGATATGTCCACTTTGATCTCCCCAATCTTCCTCTCATCCAACGCCTGTAAGGTGCTAATTGTTTGGAGAATGGTGTTTAAATCCCTGTCCTGGGGGGAGGGGACCCCGCCGCCTGCCCGGGGGGTCCTGGTCAGAGGTGGTGAACCAATCCATTATTGTCTGCGTGGGAGCCGGTGTGGACTTAGGAGCCCTATCTCTCCCCATGTTTGATGACAGGTCCTGCCTTTATAGAGATTCTGAGGAGCAGGCAAGGGAGACCGGGGACTGTTTGAGAGTCAGGAACCCTGCCCTGAACAAAAGGCCAGCAGGCAGGGGTGCAGAGTCCATGTGAGGTCCAGACAGAAGGAGGTTCGAGGCCCCTGGTGGTCCATAGTACCCCACAGTCCAAAAATCAGGGTTAAGGGGCAGTGGAAAGGGTGGGCAGGAGCTGTCACTCCGGGGAGCGTTCGTGACAGGCATGGGCAAGGACAGAGTGGGGCCCCCGAAGGAAAGGATGGAGAGACAAATGGCCCAACAGTTCTTAACGGCCCCCTGGAGAAGGAAGGGTCGGGCCCTAAGTTCACGGTCCACCAGGGGAGTATCCACGGGATGGGGCACCCCTACTCCGCCTGTATTTCACAATGGCAGCGGGGGGATCTGCAGCGGTGGGAAGGCACAGCTGGAGGACAGGTCGGGCAGTCTGGAAGTTGCGCCTGTAGGAAGCACTGTGCAGGAGTCGCTCACGCACATCCCCACACCGCCACGCGATCCGGTGGCCGAGGAGAGATGGAGGGCACCTTGCTCCCCCAAACCAGGAACTTGGAACCAGGGACGTGGCCCGTCTCTGGCCCCGCGGGTGATGCAGGCCACCCGATCCCTTGCACAGTGAAGGAGGTGGGTGAAGGCAACAGCAGCTCACCTCCCCGGGGGCCCAGCCAAACCACAGCTACATCCCCTCTGCATCCGTCGGTCCTCTGGACAGCAGGACCCTCACCGTACCTGGCCTGAAAGGGATGGGGGTTGTGCTGCCCCACACGCCACTGCCCGGTAAGACAGCCGATCCCCACCCCACTCAACGGTTGATGCAGCTGCCTCCTGAGTGCGGTCAATCCCAGCCGGGGGCACAGCACTGCAGCAAAACCTCCCAGGCCGCCACTCTCGCCACTCAGAGAATGTTCCTTGCACACCAGCCAACCCGCTGAGCAAGAGACAGAGGACGAAGATCCTCGGGCGGGCACCCACCAAAGCGGATGCACAGTGCCACACCACAGCGAGGGATGGGGTCCTCCATAGCTGTCGGGTCAAGTCCACTGACACATCGCCAAGAGCACTCCCAGGGCCAGGGAACAGCCCAGGACGATTGACGTCCAAAGACTCAGCAGCTCCGGTCGGTACAGCCAAAGAAAAGTCGCCGCAGCACTGCCGGCAGAAGACCGCCATGATGGAATTTTGGGCCTCCGCGGAGCGCAGGCTCAGGCTGGTGCCTGAAGCCCTCATTCAGCACTTCGGGCACAGGACACCAACACTGCTGCTACGGGGAGTTGCATCAGGCAGGTAGGGATCACGGATGGCTGCCATGAACACAGGGATGCGAGGTGGATGACAGAGGGGTCTGGAGCACTCTTAGAGTGCGACCACCATCTTAACGCATCAGGTCACGCCTCTCCACTTTTGTTTCTTATCAGGGACCTTTGTAAGAGTTGAGTTGGGCAACCTGACTATTTCACTTTATCATAAAATTAAACATATCTCAAACTGCAACATTGAAATGGATAACAAGGGAAAAGGCTAGCAATCATCTCTGTGCCGATGATTCCAACTCCTTATTAGCTTGAAAATATATACCATATTTTGGGAAATTTTATTTGAAAGGCAATATTTCAGTAAGCTTGTTTTCTTTTTACAAAATTCTGATATTCCACTATCACCATTTGTAGAGCAAAGAAAAGAATATTACATCTGCTCTGTGATTAAAACAGGTGTCAGACAGGCAAAGAGAGATTGAGTAAGTAAGGCAGTAATTTAAGACACCCTAAAGAGAGCAAAGTTGAAAGTTTGAGGAAGCCCAGAGGCCAAAGTTTTGAACTTAAAGGCCAGTCCCATAGTATCAGATGTAGCAAAAGTAGTCTAAATTATATATGACAATTAGGTCTCCAGGAGGTTTGTAACATGTACAGTTGATTGTGTTGAACTAAGAACATGAAACTCAGCTGATGAGGTGATGTATATAATAAAAGTGATACAAGATTGATAACAGGGTTGTCTGATTGTTCATGTGCAATACTATTGGCTAGTTGGAAGGCCACTACTTGAGAAATGATACTTTGAAAAGTGTCGGAAACAAGATAAAATGGCAAAAAAAAATACTTTTGATGAAAATAAGAACAGCTAAAGAAACACAAAAGTTAAAGCACAATACAAACTTGGCAAATGGATTAAGTAAGATCTATATTGTAACAATTCAAGGTGTTGAATGAGAGCCCACATTTACTTTCTGTGCAATGGCTCCCCAGTGCTGTGAAATTACGCTGAGATTATATGATTACTTATGTACACAAAAGTGCATAATATTGAAGTTTAATTAGTACACTAAGTGGCATAAAGGAGAACAGGTTTCTTGTTGTTAGACAAAATATTCTTCATGCTTAAACTTTCTAGGCAATGGTTCTTAATCTTATGTTTTTGGAACCTATGTGTTCCATGACATCCACTTAGGTGGGCTGCAACTGTTTGGATAATTAATTAATCTAAGTAGATTAATAGAGTATATATTATACAAACAAAAGCAAAAGGTATTACAATGCTCTTCAAATAAGAAGTCATTTGAAATTGGAAGCAAATAATACAGATTCACATTTACTAACAATTTGGGCTGGGTTTTCTTCACAAAAGTGATTCAAACCTACACAAACTATTGTATTGGGTTGCAGCACAAATCTTGATTTCCACTGGAAAGTAGCATTAAAGTAATGCAAATTAGCAGTATGCACTAATTTGCTCTACGTGGAGCCAAGGAGGCCTATCATAGGGGGTACATGTGAGTTCCAAAGACACCACCCATGGATTTTGACACAAATCTCTAACTCCTAAGATTGTTAGACAGGTATTTGTATAAAAACATTATGCCTCCTTGAGATAGGCATAACATGGAAAAACCTTGAGATAGGCATAACAATAGAGAAAAGTTTTATTTTCTTCAATCTTTTCCAAATTGCATGTGTGCTGTACTTTACCACACTTATAGAAGAGTAGTAAACTATGCTCAGAAGTGAGTCCCATGCTCTCCACACCACTGGATTCAAGCTATCCTGGCTGAAGACGGCTGATAGCCAGAAACCGGTCCTAGGATGCTTGATTCCGGTTCAGGAAAGACATGGCTTGGCAGTTCTGGCTGGACTGTTCCCATGAGGCACAGGGTCAAGGCTGATTTGCATATAGCCATGTCTGAACTGGGGTGGTGTGGTGTGCAAAAAAACGACGGATTTAGGTTCAGATCTCTGTACTGGGGTGAATGTATGACATTGTTCTGCATTCTGTCCATCAACTGTTATTTTAGTAAACTATGCGTACCTCTCAAGTATGAAACCTATAGTAGACATCACACATACACCTCTCTGGTATGAAACCTATAGTAGACATCATGCATACACACACTTTGAAGCAATAGTGTGTGTGGTTCTAGATAGCCAAATAGGCCCCATAGCACGTAGAAAGAGAAACAGCACCATATTGTAGTAGCTATGGAGTTGATCTCCTCTCTCTTTTTGAAGCAACTCAGCAAAGCAACTTTCTAAATTAGAACCACAGTTATATCCTTAGCTTTATTTTCGGGAGCAGTGCAAGAATATTAAAAAAAATCTAGTATGGACCATGGGTGGCCTGAATTCAAGCACTGGCATGTGAAGCCACAAAGAAAGCAACCATTAGGTGCAAAAAAGTTTAAATTGATATGCCAAAATTTTTCATATTGATTTGTCTTATAGAAATAAAATATAATTACAAAAAAAAGCTTGAATCTTCCCATTAGAAAAGTTATAATTTCGTTTTTTGTATGTATTTTTGTTTTTGGATTAAGTAAAATAAAGTATTTCACAATTTGCGTATTTGTTTAGGATATATTTGTTTCTGTACTTTTGTGTATTTTGTTTGAGGCATATCTGTCAAGAGCGAGATAGAGAGAGGAAGGAACGGAGTGGCTCGTTCGTCCCCACTATGGCTTACTCAACAAACAAACACCTGCTCTGGGCATAATTCTCCCTGAGCCACTGGTCCTGAAGAAAGTCAATGAGCATACTTACTGAAACATGTAGACAATCTCACTTTGACTATTTTCACTTTTACAGGGATGTGTGAGATCATTTCTCATCATTCACGTTTAATAACTTCTTTTAACCCTACCCCAAGAACTGCATAATAAATAATCTGATATCCTGAAGGTAGTTTTAAAGCTTTAATTTTCTTGTTACTCACTTAGCATCAAACCTGCTCCACTGTAATCAGACGTCGAAACACACCTAGGAGGAAATCGGTCCCCTAGGTGGGAACCCAATGATGAAACATGCCACCAACCAGGTTGGTGGGTGAGGATTATTTTTTAAACCTAATGGGTTTTCTGTAAGGGATACTTCTTTTATGACCATAATCTCTTGGTCTATCCAAGTTAACCCTGAGCTTGTTCTCCTTGTTTATTTTGTTTGAGGTTCAAACAGTAGACATTGCTTAAGCCTGTTTTCCCAGCTTCCAGTAGTGATTCATTGAGGATCCACGGAATTCCAATGGTTAGGAACCCATTCCCTAAGCCATTCATTACTGTGTGACTCCATTTCAGTATACAAGCCATGGATTGCCTTGGATTGCCTTCTCAATTAATGGCTACAAAACTTCTATCCTATCACATTTGCATGCTCTCATGTAGTTTGAGAATTACATTCATAAACCAAATTCTTCCTGTTGTGTGTCACGAGTCACATGTATGTTTTGATCACAGAAATTTGTGAAACCATCACCAGAAACCTTCAGAAATTGACTATTTACTTCGTCAAATTTCTGAATTTGGCAGCCTCCCCACCCTTCCTGCATCAACAGACTTTCACACTATCCTGCTCAACTCTCAACTGCTAAATGCTGATGTGCTTTCTTTTCATCATTGGCAACTGGTAGAGCCCCTCATCTTTCATTACTTTAACTGTGAAGTGGTACATACACCTGATTTTTAAACCTATGCCATATGGCTCCCCCTTGTTCCTGTCATGGATGCATGCTTCGCCACCTTCTTTGAATGTTCATGCATCAACATACTGACCAGTCTATCACTCTCCTCTCATTGTCTTGGTGCATTTTCATCTTGCTCAACTGCTTCTCCTTTGTTCACCACTTCACAGTCTGGCTCACATCAATGCAATATTTATAAGCTAGTTCAAGTATTTTGTCTTCTCAATTACCTGAATTGCTGCTTTTTGTTGTATACTTTTCATCATCACCAGGAGTACCTATGAACTTTGCTTCTACTGACTAGACAATTTCAGTGCTGTCTATTGAATCATTGTCCCATTAGACCAATTTGCTACTGCACAGACAGTGGTGCAATAGTTTTGTATCAAGCTTTTACACCTTTTTACCATCTGCTGTCATATTTATCTCATAGAGTTCACTATCATTATGGGAGACTCATGTGGATAATATTTTATCCTACTGTGTCAGGTCTGCATGACATCAGGCTATGCCTTACCTCAGTGCAATTGTTGGATATGGCCCTCTCGTCAGGGTCACCCCAAAGCTTGCTTAATTTGTTTCTTTTGGCCTTAGTACACTGTGCATGCTCCACTTCTAGCCAGTGCTGAAGTGCTTGAGCTTACTCCCCTAAAAATGGTTACATTGGTTTACACACCTGGGGCCCTAATAGACAGAGGGTGCATATTCCCTGTTTGTATCCGGCGCACTTTTAAAACAGGTGCGTCAGGTGTAAATAGGGAAAGTGAACCCTATTACTTGGAATGCAGTGCCCCCAGGGCAAAAATAACCTCATGCTGCTCTGAAGCCAGCGCATTCAGATGAAAAAAGGAGCTGCTTTCTAGCAGCTGCTCTGTGTTTCACCATTTAGGCAGTAACCCACCTGCACTTTTATAGGGAATTAGAGGTCCCCTTGCAGGCGAATACAGTGGGTTACTGTACCTGCATGCAAGGAAAGTCTGGGGTGGTCCATAGGCCTCCCTTCCTTCCTCCGGAGGGCACTATCATGGAGCGCACTATCGGTGCACCACCTTTCAGAAGATCCACTGTCAGTGCGCCTCCTGACAGCTTCTTTGTCTCTGCGCCAATGTCTATAATACGGCATGGGTGCAGAGGCAAAGGAATTCCCTCATTTGCATGGGGCCCCACCCCTATGCTGTTGTTGGGATACTGCGGAGTCACAGAACTATGCCTGGGTCAATGGAACTTTAGTAGGCAGGGACTGAGTCATCCTACCACCTGAGCACCCATGAGCCTGGGACAGACTAGCTATAGTGTCTCACTTGCACTCCTACTGACTCACAGAGGAACAAGTAATTAGACACCCCAGAACACAACACTCCCTTACCTCTCAGGAATTGCAGTTCCTGGAGACACCCTTTCGCTCTCACACTCGTACTACTCCCGAATACATTCTGACAGAGACATGAGAATAGTTTAAAATGTTTATGGTATGCAGTATACATGCCACAACAAGTATGAAAATGCCTAATAGAAATACGGTCAGCGTTACAAGTAGTCTGTATACCTTAAAAAGTGCTGTCATTATATGCGACAGTGTTGGCTAAACACCCTCCCTTTCTACAGAAGCAAAATGATTATATATCAGAAGATCTCTGGGTGTTAGCAACAGACCCCTTACCTCAGCAAACACAGATGAATTTCAACATCTCAGGTGCTGTCACGATCTTTTCGCTGGAGAGGACCCTCTCCAAGTGTGTGTTACCTATCAGTGAATACCTTTTTGACAAAAGTACATGTTCCCAAACAACAGCTGCATTTGTGTCTTTTGTCTAAGTGCTAGGGGCTGACCAAAGCAGAATAACAAGGGACATTCTTTTTCGACCTTGTCTACATGTTCAGACTGAATCCCAGGATAGAGCAGAATGCTAAAACAACAACGTATTCTGTATGAAATAATGTTGCACAAAGCAAAATGAGTTTGTATTGTAACGTGTGCAACACCAAGGACAGTCTGCAATATGCCAATGCTAAAATAGGGAAACAATAAAGGCCTGCGTGGGACATATGACACCCTTCCCTTGATCAGGACAGTAGCACGAAATGATGACAGAAGTGAGGCGATAAGCAGAACCATAGAGCATAACCAATTGCATTTGGAAAGTGTCTGAAGAAATGTATTGCCAAATAAGAAAAAGAGGTTGGTGCGCAAAAATATCCAATTACAGCGTATCAGCAGGACCCAGGATGTAGGATGCCAAGTGCAATGACATTAATACCAGTAAAGTATCCAAACCTTCCAGAGTAAAAATAGCAGCCATCCGTTTGAGCAGGTCAAAGGAAGAGACGTGCTCCTCCTATCCAGTTGTCAATAGGACCATCCAAGGAGAACCTGTGTTGACCTTAATGTAACTAAGATCCAAGAGAACTGTGCATGTGCTCAACGATAAATTACGGCCACTGGCCCCAACAATGGATTGTACACAAGATGCATACCCAAGGAACAGTCCAGGTTATGAGTCATTAAGGGACCCATCAACGGTTCGAAATCCACGGTCCGGCGTGTGATAGTATAGTTAGCAGACGTCCAGGCCCAGGAAAGAACAGAACACAAAAAAACTGTGTGTTCTGTGTGAAATTACAGTGTGGCACAATGCAAAATGAGTTTAGAGTTTGTATGGTAACATGCACAAAACGGGCGGTCTGCAATGTGCTCATGCTAACATAGGGAAAATGACAATGGCCTGCATGGGACATATGACTATGCAAATGAGGGAATGCCCCCTTGGTAAAGTGCTTGTACTGTTGTGGGCCAGCACTTTCAGTATTACAGAAGGGGCCGCACAAGTGTCTGCTGCCCCTTCCTTAAAACCAAAGTGCTCTGGGGTGAGCAAAGCAGGAGCAAATGTCTGTTGCGCCCCCTGGGCACCTTGTGTAATACGACCCCAGATTGGCATATTTAACTTACTTTTAAGTCCCTTGTACATTGGTATACCATATACCCAGGGGCTGTAAATTAAATGCTACTACTTGGGCTGCAGCACATTCTGTGTTACCCATTTAGGTAGCCCCTAAAAATATGTCCCAGGTCTGCCATTGCAGCCTGAGAATAGTTTAAAATTGCAAAAACATCTTGACAATATAAACCCTTCTCCATGCCTTACACCCTCCTTTCATTGTATATACGTCACTCCTAAGGTAACCCAGAGGGCAGAGTGCATTATGTTTAAAAGGTTGGACACGGTAGAGAAAAACTATTAATTACATTTTTCACTGCTTTGAGGACAACCTGTCCCATAGGATAACAATGAGATGTCTTATTACATTTAATAAGGGTTACATTTCGATTAGCGACAGATGAGTATTTTGTGGTTGGTATATATGGAATTGTAATTAAAACAAATCCCCTTTAATACTAAAGTTGGATTTTAAATTACAATTTCCAAAATGCCATTCTTAGAAAGCTGGCATTTACCTGCCCTAAGCCATTTGGCGCAATGAGCCTCTCTTAGGTCACATTGTTGGGTGCAACGGACAATTAGACTTTGAATTCCTCCCAGATAGTCACACTATAGAGGATTATGTGTGCCTCAATGGGCCATTATAAGATCTGCCAGCCTTAGGGTGAACTTCCCCCAAAAAGTTGCCTACTTACCTCAATGTTTGTTGCTGAAATTCATTTTGTTGGACTTAGGAAGCTGCGCACGTTACTACTGCTAGCCAGTGCTAAAGGGCTTGTGCTCACTCCCTAAGCATGGTTTAATTGGCTTACATCTAATTGGCACATCCATCTGCTTATAAAACCATTGTAGTGCAGCATACCATACACGCAGGCCTATAAATTAAATGCTACTAATTGGCCTGCAGCACTTATCTTGCATCCCACTTAAGTAGCACCTTAAAACCTATCCCAGGCTTGCCATGGCAGCCTGAGTGTTCATTTGAACTGTCAATTCGACTTGCCAATATAACCCTCTTGCCGTGCCTGAAGCTCTCCTTTTATTTCATATACATAACCCCTAAGGAAGGCCCTAGGTAGTTCATAAGTTAGGGTGTATTGTAATTAGAATGTTGGACATGCACTTTTTAGTTTTACAAGTACCGGTAGTGAAAGACTCCTAAATTCATTTTTCACTCCTGGGAGGCATAACTCTACTATAGGATAACAGTGGGTTTCCTTGTTACATTCAATAAGTGCTAACCTTTGATTGGGACCAGGTAACCAGTTAATGTTTGGCAGCTATGGAATTGTAATTTAAAAATCATCTTTAGTAGGAAAGTCTGAATTTTAATCACAATTTTAAGAATCCGTCCTTTTGAAAAGTGTTGTTTTCCTGCCTTAAGTGTGTTTGTGCCTTCAGCCGGTCTTGGGTCACATGAAAGTCACACAATATACGAATTAGGTGTACCTCAATGGGCCATATGCTCACGGGATGGGGGCACAGAGCTGAACATTGCCCCACTTGCAACTAAATAGGCTGTGCTCTGATCTCACACAAAGGAAAATCATCAGAAACTTCTCCCACTTCAAAAGAAGAATTGGGTATAAATATAGTGCTCTTTGTCCCACTCTTCACTTTCTGGGCCTGCAGGAGACTGCTGTGACCTGCTGTGCACTTTGCAAGATTGTTTTGCCCTACCTGGTAAGACTGAATTTGCTGCCTGAACTCTGCCTTGAGCCCTCGGAGGCCAGCCTTGCTGTTGGAGCCCTGCAGCAGCACTTGAGCCCGACCAGAGTGACTCCAAGAAGTAGTTTGCAGATCTCCTGTTCAGAGCCACAGGGAAACAAAAAAGCTCCCACCATTTTAAACCACACCTGGACCCTGCCTGAGTGAGTCCCGAACCTACAAGTGATGTCTCCCCAGCCATGTGCCCTTGGTTGTGGTGCTAAAGTTGCCCAGATAGCCAAGATCTAAAACTAAGGAATTAGAACATTTGCTTGCTGAATACTGCTCTGAGAACCAAGGGGAAAACAGGACCAACCTTCTCGTCTTCCACTCAAGGTACATCGCAGGTGGCCTGACTTTGCGGCTGCTACAGCTGTGTTCTTCTCCGTAGTAGACAATCCAGTTCAGCAGTCTTTGCCAAAGCATTATTCAAGTCCCTAGAACTCTCTTCGGCTATAGCCTCCTGCTTTGTCCCGCTGGAGATTTTTGACTACCAAAAAAGAGACTAAGGGCCTCATTTAAAATGTTTTGGCATTGGGCAGCATCACAAGTGTTTTTGCTGCACTGCCCTAGCCCAAGTGGAAAGGGCAGGAATGCACCATGTTTACAATATACAGAGCATTACTCTCCTTTCAGCCAGCGCCGGCACACAATTTGATGCCTAGTGACAACACAGGCACCCTTGCAGCTAGGTGCGAGGGTGTCTGTGCTGTGGGCAGGATTATCTTTGTGCACATACACAATCCATGGATGTATTTTCTTCTTTCAATGTGTGCTGCAGAATGCAGCACTCATATAAAGAGGAAAACATGAGGACAAAGAAACATATTTCTCTATGTTATGCCTGACCTGGGATGGTGCACTGTTTTAATGCATTCCTAGGTTTACAGATCCTTGTCAATCTGGAAATGTGTGAAATCCCAAGGGTGTTACATGGGACACCTCTCTGATGCAGTGTAAGGCAACACAGTGACTTGCGCTGCATTGCTTTACATCAAACCCTACAATGCCATGAAAAGCCACACAAAGTGGCTTTGAATGGCCTCATAGATATGGGTCTGCACTCAGTGCCGAAAAGTGAAGCACTGGCAGTGCAAGGGGCTTGTAAATTTGCCCCTAAGTTCGAACATAGAAACTTTCACTGTGTCTTCATCTATTGGTTACCCGATGACGAAGTACCATCCTCGTACACAGCCTGCATCCCCACCAAACTTTACATCCTCCAAACATTTTTCTTCAAAATTCTGCTAAGTTCAAAGGTAAGCACTGACCCGGCCTAATCCAGTTCTTGTATCTGACCTCCACTCCATTGCAGTCACCCATTTTTTTTTTACTTTGACCCGGTCTTGCACAACTAGATATCATTGTTTGGCGTTTTGATCTGTTAGGTGCTAGTTTTTACAAAAAACTTTTCAAATTGACAGTTCCAGTTCTACTGATTGGATTTTCGTTGTTTTGGTGTCAAATAATTTACTAAAATGTACTTTCTTTTTCAAAAATTGGTGCTGAAGCTTTCTTGTAGAGTGTTTTCACTGATCTAAGAGCTATGGCTCTAAGATTCTGATGTGCAAAAGTAGTGGTAAATTTGCTAAACTGTTCACTTCATGAAGGCCGCGTTCCTTGGTCTGGGAGCGTGCAAAGATTCTCCCTCTTCTAAAGGAACCCAATCTTGATCCTACTCATTGGGCTAACATTAGATAGAACTCCTTGCTGCCCCTCTTTTCCAACATTTGGAGAAAAACATATAAATACATGCCTTGCCACCTTTGTGGAAGCCCAGCAACTTCCCAACCCTGCCCAATCTGGGTTCAGATCAGTAAATAGTACAGAGACTGCCCTCCTGTGAGCCACAGAACATCTAAAACATCTTCTGGATGAGGGCAGGACAGCCGCTCTGATTCTGCTGGATCTCAGTGCTGCCTTCAATACGGTGTCCCATTCTATCCTAGTGGACAGACCGAGAACAGCTGACCTTGAGGCAACAGCCCTAGCTTGGCTGACCTCTTTCTTGAAAGATAGATAATTTCAAGTCTTGTCCTCTGATATTGGGTCTGTGACTTGCGCCCTGATCTCAGGTGTACCCCAGGGTTCAATGCTGGGCCCTCTGTTGTTTAAACTTTACGTGTGCCCTCTGGCGGACGTGGTGGAGAACTGTAGTCTGAAGCTTTTTTCCAATGTGGACGACATTCAAATTATCTTTTCCCTGTCGTCTCCACAGCAGCATCATCCTGAGTCTCTTAACCTTGGTCTCAGATGGATTGCCTCCAGAATGGAAGGTAACTTGCTCAAACTTAACAGTGATGAAACCAAGGTTATGGTTCTGTGCAGAAACCCACAGCTGTAATGCCCTGAGCACTGGCCTCTATCCTTGGGGTCCCTGCCAACTCTATCCCCCAGAGTTAAAAGCTTAGGTTTCTGGTAAGATTAAACTCTATCTATGCATCCACAAGCTGCTAAAGTCACACCTACCTGTTTCCCTTACGAAATCATTTGAATTATTCCCCATTCGGCACAGAGAACTCTGATTCAGACCCTTATTATCTCAAGAATGGATTGCAGTACAGTTCTCTATCTGGGAGCTGACAAGGCCTGTATCTGCCACATTCAGGTGGTAGAATTCCACTGCTTGGCTTCTTGCTCAGCTCCAGAGACATGCCCTGGTGCCTCCTATTCTCTGTGAGTTTTATTGGCTGCCAATGGGAAAGAGAGTGCAATTCAAAGCTCTCTGATTTATTTTTAAAGCTAGCTGGACTCTGCCCTAGATAAATACAGGACCTGGTCTCCCCCTACCAACCCTTCCGGAAATTAAGATCCGCGAGTCAGGACCTTTACTGTGTGCCTAGAATTTGCCAGGCTTGTTCCTGAGGATACTCATTTGCATTCCTAAGTCATAAGCTTTGGAATGCCCTACTACGCTTCCTAATACACTGCACCTCTCTATTACTGTTCCGCAAACTCTTAAAATCATGAGTATTCAAAGGCTGGTGGCTTCAGCAGCATCTTGCCTATGCTTAGCATTGGTAAACCCGACGGGTAGCCATGCGCTCTATAAATTAAATTTATATTAATAAAAATAATAATAATAATAATAATAATAATACTGCTTGTGTGCTGCCTAATTACTTTACACATTGCCTCTGAGTTACTCCTGAGTGCTTTTTGTGCCAAACTGCCTAGGGTTACGTACAGGTTAATTTGGTGACATTTTGTGTTTCGCCCTGGCAGGGATTGTGGCTTTTGCTTGACCAGGACTCATAGGCCAGTGAACTGAAAACTCAGTTTCTCACAACGATGTAATACGTTCAACTTGTAATTTGCAACTAGTATTAAAGGTTTGCAAAAGTGTGTAATTTTTTTCCTGAAATTACACAAAATATCAGGATAACTATACCTTATAAAAAGTGCCCTTTGGATTAGATTATCTTGAGTGAAAACTGAATGCAACAGAATATCTTATTTTCAAAGGTTTCCTGAGCTAGCAGGAAAGGTACTGGATTTAGGAGCGCAATCACATTTCTTGCTCAAAAATATCTCACATAAGATATTTTCTAGGCCTGGGCGGAGTTTGCAGACTACTGCACAGTGGAACTTCACGAAGAGAGTGAAAAACTGCACCACTCTACACATAGTTCTACTACGGCAGAAAGGGTTAGGTTGTGACGTTCACGCTGAATTTAAGGGCTGTGTGTTTGTACCTTGCTGGAAAAAAAGTGTGAACTGCACCATGCATAGTGCAAGAGGGCGCTGCTTCTTTCTGCTGCTCGAGTAGATGTTCTGCTCAAGCAGCAGCTTCCTCAGCGCGAATGGAAGGTTTATTAAGTCGAGCAGTTGAGACTATCAGTGATCATCCGTGTTGAGAAATCTCACTGGGAGGTTGATAGTATTGGATTTTCCTCGCTTACCAATTTCACCTTGTTTGGAACATCGCATGCTCCGTGGAGTGCAGAAAACTCCGCAAATTCTGTGAACAGAGTGGACTTCACTGCTCAGGCCTAATATAGGTTTTAAGTCCCTTGCGGAATTTTCTTTCTATAGGTTATGCTCTCAAATTAGGCAGCAAGGTCGATAGATAGCTGTAGGACCTGGTTCCCATTCTAGTCCTCTACACTCTTGGCACCCTTACAAGGTGACCCCTATGGATCTTATATTATGTGAAGGTGTGTAGGGTGCAATTATGGATTGTAAGTAGCCAGTGTCTTTGTACATTATCATCCTATGGAAGGAACACATGGCTTTATAGACAGTCCACTTCTTCACTGGCAGCCAGTGTAGAGTAGCCAGAGCTTTTGAGGTAGATGCTACTCTCTGGAGATTTAGGACCAAAAGGGCAGCAGCATTTTGAATGCGTTGGAGTTTAGTCGGACTCCTTTTTGTAGCCCTCCAGGTAGAGGATGTTGCAATAGTCAATTTGTTACAAAACTAGGGCATGTACAACAGTTTTCCTGGCCGTTATAGGTAGTCGGTCAAGGAGCTTCCTTAGGACTTTAAGGGTCCTGTGAAACTTACCGGCTACAATCCTTATTTGACTCTCAAACAAGAGTTTGGGATCAAACCAAACACCCATGTTTTTAGTTTTAACTGTCAGGATAGAGTTAGTTTGAGCTGAGTATAGTCCACATATGACACCATTTTGACATTGTGTTTTTTCAAGATTTCCGCTAGAGGACAAATATATAGGTTGAATAGAGTTGGGCTCAATATTAAGCCCTGTGAACCCCCTTGCATAAGAGGGATGTTGTCTGATGTATGTGGATGCTAGGCAACTTGAAAGATCCAAATTAGAAGGAAGGAGGTTATCCATCATAATGCTGTACCCCTAACCCTGCACTGTCTCGTCGTCTGAAGGAGTAGATTGTGCAATACGGTGTTGAAAGCCATGTTTAGGTTGAGTAGAACCTGAGCAGCCATTCGGCCTTCATCCGCTCACTGTCTCATGGTTTCGGTGGCAAGGAGCAGGGCTGACTTCATACAGTTAGAAGCCCTGAAACCCAAGGTGGAGTAGATCATGCGAATCAATATAGTTTCTGAGTTGATTATTCACAGGTTTTTTTCGTGAGGTCACATTAACAGCAGGGTTAAGAAAAAGCAAAGCATAATCAAAAGATATAGAAAAAACAGTAGGCTAATAAACACATATATCACATTTTAAAGGTTAATACATATTGTAAGGGCAAGGGGGAGATTAAATTCCAATAGCAGAATAAAAAAAACGTTTCACACAAGTGTAGCTTTCTATAAGCAACCTCGCCTGATTTTTATACAAATACCTAAACAAATTCTCCCCAGATTTTTCCAAATGTATGTAGTGCCCTTGCACCAAGAGGTTTAGCTAAGGCAAGTTCCATATTATGTGTATCCTTAACTATCGCCCACCATTCTGCCGTTGATGGTGGATCTCGTGCGATCCATGCTCGAGCTATAGTTAGCCTAGCACAAGCCACTATAATACCAATAAGTTCTCTCAGGCTATGGTCATATAATTGTGGCCCCAGTAAAATGTCTATAACCATAAATGAAATAGATCTTTTAGTTTCAGAGAGATAATCCTTTCTATTCCACCCCAAAATTATAATAATGATGTGCATGTATAGAACATATGCTCTAAATCAGCTGCGTATTGGTCACATTTTGGGCATCTGGTCCAGTCACTACTTAAGTTGTTTGAGGTAATTACTGCCCATTTTGAAATACGTGCAGGGGTGTAATAAAGAAAGCAAATAGTTCTATATGATTGTAGCCTTAAACTGGAGGAATGAATTGATTGTCTAATACTGCCAAGTGCAAGGAGTATTGAGTTAGCGGTGATAGTAGACCCAAGTTTCTGGCCCCTGCGTGTAGCTAATTTCCCACAGTCACCTTCCTTTTGAGAATTAAATCTTTTATATACAAAACGAATCCGTGATCTGTCTTTTGCTGAGTAAATACATTCCCACATATTAGAGTCAGTCGGTTCAATAAGTTTAAGGTTACGTCGAAAGTAGTCTCAAATTTGATCATATTTTAAGCGCATGCTCTCTGTGGCATTATACAGAAGTTGAAGTCTAATAAACGTTGAAAAACCAGTGTTATCATATAAATCCCCTAAATCTTTGATCCCACAATGTGCGCATTGCCTCCCACCCCTATCATGAAAAATTACTGGGAGGACTGGGTTATCCCATAAAGGTAGTTTAGAGTGATATATCGGTATTTGAAATTCACTGACAATAGCCTTACAGATATATACTATATCTCGTGCAGTCTTAAATTTGACCCGCTTGAAGTAGTTTAGATCGTTGTTTCAGTATAAGAACATTATAGACTCTACTCCCAACGTAAATGTGTAATAAAAAAGAGGTTCTTTATCAGAGTGTAACTGACTGCGGATACGCCCTCGAAATGCGGACCAAAAATAAGTTTGAAAATCAGGGAAATCCAAGCCACCATTTACATAAGGTAGTTTAAGTATTTCTATTGCACGGTGTGTTTTTTTATAACACCAAATAAAGCTACTTAGTGTACTGTCTAAGCGCCTAAAGAAAAGTTTGTTAATGCGTAGTGGAATAGAGCGGAATAAATAAATAAACTTGGGGAGGATCTTCATTTTAAATAACTTAACTTTGCCAACTAAACTAAGTGGAACCTTGTGCCATTATTTTTAGAGTAATAGCTGTTTCTTTTAGCAATAATTCGAAGTTCAGCATGGCTATCTCTTCTGGGCATGCAGAGATTCTAACTCCCAGGTAAATAGCATTTTTACATATCCCCTGAATTGAGTCCTTTGGTTTGTAATTCTTTAATATTCGAGTTTTATTAGTATTCAACCTGTAGCCAGATACTATGCCGAAGGTCCTAGCCTCTGTGATAATCCCTGTCATTGCCTCGTCTATATTTGGAGTGTAGACCACGATGTCATCTGCGTATACCGTCATCCTGAAAGTATCTAAACCAGATGAGAACGGTATTATGTTTCTGTTGTTTTGTAATGCCACTAAAAAAGGCTCGATAGACAAAGCAAATAATAAAGGTGATACTGGACACCCTTGACGGGTGCCACGCAAAATAGAAAATGTATCCGATTGTGCCCCTGCGTAGCATACTTTAGCTCGAGAATAATCATAAAGAGCCCTTATCCATTGCAAAAATAAGCCCTTGATGCCAAACCTGTTCAGAACAGCCCATAGGTAGTCCCACCCCACTCGGTCAAATGCTTTCTCAGCAACTAGTAGTATCATACCGAGTGGGGTGGATCTAACCTTATCAGCATCAAAGGCAATAAAAGCTGCATTTATATGAGTTGTAGTGTACCTACCAGGTACAAATCCATGCTGTTGTGGAGATACCAGAATAGAAATTATTGGGGCAAGTCGATTTGCCAGTATTTTAGCAAATATCTTTGCATCAGTATTTATTAACGAAATTGGTCGGTACGACCTGCACTCATCCACTGCTTTACCCTTCTGTAAAAAGAATATAATTTGCGTAATAGTCCATGACTCTGGGGCTTTTCCCCTTTGTCCTTTGAGTCCGATCACCTGGCTAAGTATAGGGGCTAATTCCTCAATACAATGTTTATAAAGTTCTGAAGGAATCGAGTCTTCCCCCGATGATTTACCAGAGGGCAGAGAAGAAACTGCCAATCTGATCTCTGCTAAAGTAATTTCTTTATTCAACATATCCAGTTGATCCTCGCTAATACGGTTCACTGCATTATTTTGTAGATACAAATTAATATCACCAGATCCTGGACAGCTTTCAGGGGTGTATAAGTCTTTCTAATATCTATCAAACTGTTCCAAGATTTGAGGGGGACTGTTGGATATCGTGTTATCAGGGCCTTTAATAGTCCTAACCAGTGTTTTAGCCTTATTTTCTGCCACCTGTAAGCTAGCACTTTCCCTGTAGTTTCCCCACCCTCATACTGAGAATGACGATATTTGTGTAATTTGATTCAACTTTTTTTTCTCAATGTTTGTTTTAACGCAGATTTAAGTTCGATTAAAGTATAGCCTAACTCTTGTACTAAATTGGACCGTTGTAAAAGCGCGGCCGCCAGTTGCTCCTCTGCATGTAATAGTTTCACTGTAGTATCAGCTGTATTCTTTTTATTTTCAAAGTTCTCTCTAAAAATAAACTAGCTTTCCAAGAGTCCCATACTATGTTATGTGAAGCTGATCCAAGATTAAATTCCAAGAAGTCTTTAATATGAACCTTTAGTTTGATTATAAAATCTGCATTAAGAAATAGATATCTTGGAAATGAAATAGAGTGGTGATTTAATGTCTTTGTTAGTGTTTCAAAAGAGAGGATAATGGGGTTATGGTCTGATGTGACCCGTGGGCAGATCCCTATGTTGCTTGTTTACAAAATATTATCTGATGCGCACTCCATATCTATGCGGGAGCATAGTTTATGCGTGGCCGAATAGCAGGTGTAACCAGCAACATCAGGGTATAATGCCCTCCAAGCATCCTTGATGTTGTGTATTCGTCCTATTTCTCTAATAGCAGCACTTGTTTTGCGCATCCTCCTAAATGCCCCCCGTCTGGTAGTATGAATATCATAGTTCATAATGCAATTGAAATCGCCAAATATCAAACTCTCTCCCTCCCATTCAAGAAGTTTCATATTAATTTTATCCATAACTGTGGGGTCATCTATGTTTGGACCATAAACCACACAGAGCGTATATTTCTTGCCTTCTATAATGAATTGGGCAATGGCCCATCTGCCACTTTTATCTGTGAGAGTTTTTGTAATCTCAGCTTTAAAAAATGTATTTTGTAATATAGCGATCCCACGAATTGACACATTTAAATCTGAGCTTATGATAACATTGTACCCTCATTCTTTAAGGACTTTGCGGTCCTTTAAAACATATATGTGTCTCAGACAAATAAAACTATATGCAGGTTATACGTCCTTAACTCCTCAAAAACTAAACGTTGTTTGTTCCTGCTATTTAGTCCTGCCCCATTCCATGCTAAACACCTTACTCTATCCATAGAAATAGTTTTCTCTTTTCCCCTTGCCTCCTGCACATACAAAATAGAGAATAATATTGTGAAAAAGAAACCTTGCCACTTGTTGTCTTTCTAAAAACTTGACTCAAGTCAGTTTGACTAATTTTACGACCCAGAACCCCCAGACCCCTTAGCCCACCATCCAACTCATTCCTTGTCATCCCCACCCACTCCACCCACCCCCACTTCTTCCTAGAGGAGGATTCCTCTCTTTAACCAGCTGCCATATGAAATACAAGAAAAAGAGAAAAAAAAAGAAAATGAGTCATCAAATCATTACTCCCTTAGACCTATAAGCAGGTTTTCTTTCATTTAGCATAATAATAGAAAAAAGACCAAAGAGAGCAGGGAAGATAAAAGAAGGAAGTCAAAAGCACATAGTCAGAGAGCAGCTCCATACTGAGAGTAAAGTTTTTTTTTCCTCTTTTCTCCTTTAAAAAAAAAAGAGAGAAAAGAGAAACATGGTTATAAGGGAGAGTCTTTAAATTCAATTTATCTAATTGTTCACTAAATTACTGTTCTATGGATTTTTCCCTAGATTCTCTCTGCCATTTATTCAACAATTTCTTTACTTCCTGGTCGTAAAAAAAAAGAAATGTATGACCATTATTAAACAATTTAAGGCGTGCTGGCTCTTGTAAGAAAGCTTGCCCCCCCAGAGCCTTGATTGGATCGATATACTGCTTTAGCTTCCATCATTTCTCCATGGTGATTTTACTTACATCTGACCCTACGAAAAAAGTTATTGACTCTGTGGTGACTGGTTTATTAGGTTGAGCCGCTTGTCTTAATAGAAAGTTACCCATATAGATCAGAAACGGCCTGGGGTACTGATTGTCCTTGTTACGCTGGGCTAGTGGTAGTCTATGAACCCTTTGTAGCTGCGAATCCCAGTCCCAGTCCGATAAGTCTGGGAATGCCTTCTGAAAAGCTTTACCATAAATGCCCGCGGTTCACCACCTTCAACCCCTTCTGGTATGCCAAAGACATGGAGTTTCTGTTTTCTTTGTCGGTTCTTCACATCCTCGACTTTAGTTTGCAGCTTTGCAATCAGAGTCTCATGTTTGTTAACACAGACCCCTGCACGAGTAGATAGTTCCTCTGTATCTGCGACCCTTTGTTGTAGCGCTGTCATCTCTGACGTAAGACCACCAAGTTTTTTTTTAGGGTGGTTAAAGATCGTTGCATTTTATCATTGTCTTCACGGATTTGTGTATAATGTTGCTGATTCATACCCGTGCTCAGGTCCTCCATATTATGAGTCACATCATTAATAACATCATTAATAACCTGGGTGCTGGGTATGGCTAGAAGCTGACTTTGATCAAGCATGGTTGGTGTGCACTTGTCAGGTGCGCTCGCGTTTTAAATCTGATTTTCGGTGGTAGCCCCTTCCCCTGGCCTACTTGCAGACAGCCTAAATACCATCGTCTTAACACCGCCTTTGGCTTACACCCACTTTCTTAAAGGGCTGTTATCAGCAATTGTTTTGAATTTTAACCCACTTTGACCAGATGTAGATGTTTTAGTTTTGTTTTTTAATTGTCCTCTGGCTTTCTTTAAAGCAGGGCCCTTATTCATGCTATGAGTTTTCCTAGATATATCCTCCTCTATTTCTTCAAACTCATCATCATTGTGTTTGGAGTAAATTTGAGAATCATCACCAGCTGTAGTGTCATCTGTAGCTGCCCCATCTTTGATGTTGTTATTTTTTTACAATTGGCGGGAGGGGGTTGCTCGCAATTATTGTAGGTGGGTGGTATTTCAGAGTCCTGGTCATTGAGCGAGGCATCCCCGCCTGATATGACTCCACCTGCATCTGCATCTGCCTCAAAATGAATCATCAATACCTTAGTCACTTCCTCGCTTGCCCCCACAGTCTCTTTAGCAATTTCTTTGGCAGGAGTTTGAGTTGGGGCAAAAGCAGAGAAAGCAGATACCCCGCATTGAGGTGGGTCTTTAGATATCTTAGATGTCCCAATATTACCCTGTTGCTCTGTTGAAGTTGCAGCATTACTGATGTTAAGTGCACTCTGTTCTACGGCTGGCCCAATTCCTCTTCCATTTTTGCTACCTGATGACAAAACTGTTTTTGGAGGTTGTACTATCGGGGGCTTAATTAAAGGCAGACCTGCTTTTTCATATGCAGCCCCTTCACTCCCGTGGTTATTGACCACTTCGTTTACCATAATCTTGCCAGCTTGTGTGGCTCTAGACGGTTTTTTAGGTGCCATCTTCCAGTGCTTTGGATGCTGTCTCCTTATCTCTGCGGTATTTTCCGCAGAAGTCAGAATCTGGGCTCAAAAGGTAGAAATAAAGCTCCACAAGGCGGGCTCCAATCGGCCTGGGTCTCTTGGTAAAGACCCGTATTTCAAACGTATTAGTAACCACACACGGGTCCCTCTGAGTCGAAGCATCCGCTGCTATATGTTTTTTACAGATTTTACTCCTAGATTCTAATCAGCCTCCCCCCTGCCGCCATTAAGCCCGATCCTAGCCCAAAACGCTGTCTCCAAGCTGCCAAGCTGTCTCTATGTCATTTCCATTGAGCAGATCCAGCCAAGTCCCAAGTTTTAGCTGAGAATTCCATATTTAACCAGTATTTTATCCAATATTTAGCCAGCATAAGAGAAGAGAAGAGGTTCCTCAGTTATCAGCCTGAAAATTCCCCTATGCCATGCCTGTTGCAACTGTTGCTGGCAGCATTGTAACAGTGTGGCAAGTATAGCGGGAAGGGAAGTCAGTCACCCACACCGCTTCGCACAACCTCCCTGCCGCGCACAGTCCCATTCAGCCTCACTCTGGTTGAACATCTGCGCTCCGTGCTGGACACCGGACGAACAGCGGCACTCCTGTTGTTTGACCTGAGTGCCGCCTTCGATACGGTGTCCCACGAGATCCTTTTGCGGAGGCTAGTGGAAGTTGGGGTTAGGGGCACGGCGCTAGGGTGGTTCCGCTCCTTCCTTACCAACAGATCCTTTCAGGTTGCGATACCACCTGGCAAATCCACCTCCCACCCGCTCACCTTGGGAGTCCCACATGGCTCATCCTTGAGCCCCACTCTTTTTAACCTATACGTGAGTCCGCTGGCTGCGGTAGTCAAACGCTGGGGCCTGACAATGGTGTCCTATGCGGATGACACGCAGCTGGCGGTCACACTAAGTGGAGACTCAGCTGTGGACGCCCGCAATTTCTGTGAGGGGCTACGTGCGGTGGCCAATTGGATGAACTTAAATTGTCTCCAATTGAATACAAAGAAGACTGAGGTGATGGTGGTGGGAAAGCAACCTGGATGGTGGAACGACAACTGGTGGCCCCCTGAGTTAGGAACGATACCTTCTCCTGCCATAGAGATAAAAAACCTCGGGGTATGGCTGGACCCTACATTGAGCTTCATCTGCCAAACTAAGAGGGTGGCTGCCTCCTGTTTTGGCATACTTAGGGGTATCAGGCCGGTGCTCAAATTTTTTGATGCCCCCACTAGACAGCTGGTAGTCCAGGCTTCGATCCTATCCAGGATAGACTATGCCAGTGTCTTACTTGCAGGTGCGAACAAGGCAGAACTCATGCGGCTGCAACGTGTGCAGAACGCGGCCGCAAGAGCGGTTCTGGGATTGCCCCGCCGTTGCTCGACGTCTAGAGCATTGCAATCGCTCCATTGGCTGCCTTTCGCTCGTCGGATCGAGTTTAAGGTGCTTTGCCTAGCTTTTAAAATTTTGAAAGGTATGGCTCCAACGATTTTGACGAATTTACTGACCCCATATGTCCCTTCCCGATCCTTGAGATCGATGGGTCAGAATTTGTCTGTTGTTCCACGTTTTCTGCTGTGCAGGATGGGTGGCCGCTCCTTCAGGGTAGTGGCGGCCAAACTGTGGAACTCTCTTCCCAGTGAAATCCGAGCTATGGAGGATTTACTGCAATTCAGACGTGCCATCAAAACTTTTCTTTTTTAACTTATGTTCCTGACTTTACTGAATGCGCTGTGTGATGTTGTGTTGACCTTTCCTGGCGCCAGGACGCCCCTTTGCTGGGGCAGCTGTGCGCGGTATAAAAGCCAATAACATAACATAACATAAAAACACTCTCCCGCTCTCTCACCATGCCCACTCCCGGAGCTGTCAGAGCTGCCAGGTCCCAGAGCCTCCTGTTCTGATTCAAGGCAGCTCAAGGCAATTCTGTGGTTTTTCTCCGCCTCTGTGCTCCATGCTGTTCTTCTGTGCTGTCCCACGCGGTTCTTACGGCTCCTCTCCCTGCCTCAGCTGCTGCTTTAGCTGCCCGCTTCATCCGCCTGCTTCATTGCGGACGGACCTAATCCTCCTGGATAACAATGGGCACTCAGCGGTAAAAGATATCCTTATTTTTACAAAATTATTGGTTCACTGGTTTGCTAAAATCGCCTTTCGGAGCATCCCCTTCATCGCCTTCATCACCTTCTTGGTGTCGGTGGATGAGAGGATCTCCGTCTACCATTACCCTGTGGAGGCTTCAGTATGCCATCTTGCTCCTCTTATTCGTAATTTTAGCAAAGAATGGCAGAAATGAGTTAGGACATAGATTAGTCAATGGTAAATACACATCTAGAATACAGTGAAAATACCTACATACACTAGGGTACACTAATGTTTATGGTACCCCTAGCATTAGCTAATGCAAAGCTCCTCCCATTTGGAAGGAGACACCCTATTGCACAGCTTATAATTCAGACGGGTAAGTCTTTTCAAATGGTCATCAAAATTAATTCCACCTCATATTGGGGTTCCAAAAGTATTGAATTTTTCATCAAAGTTTCCACGGTTGAAAGATTCAAAAATCGTGGGTATCCACAACAAACTTTAGACATAGCAGTCAGCCTTGTCGGAGACATGAAACGAGAAGATCTGTTACAAACCAAGGTCAAACCAGTGAACACCAGCATGGTGGTGGTCTCCAAATACAGCATTCTGAGTAATTGCTACAAGAACATCATTCGCAAACACTGGTCACTATTGAGTTTTGAACCGGACTTCCGAGGTATTTTTGATCAACCACCCATGTTTGCGGATACCAGGGGTCGCAATTTGAAAGAAATCTTGAAGAAACCTATCAAAGACAGTGAACCAACCACATTCAGAGGCTTACGTCCTTGTTACAATTGCAGCAATTGCAACAATTGCATCCAAGGGAACACCATCAGTCACCCCATGAAGGGTCATCCTGTGAAATTAAGAGTGAATGCCACCTGTAACTCAACCAATGTAATTTACATGCTCAAGTGCCCATGTGGCAAGTGCTACATTGGACACACGGAGAGGAAGATCAGGATCCGTCTACTAGAGCACAAAAGTAATATAAGAACTGGAAATATGAAATCTACGGTTGCTGCACACTTTGTTGATCAAAAACACTCTGTAGCCCAACTTAAATATGTGATACTTGAACAAATCACCCCCACTCACAACAACAAACAGACATTGCTCAAAAGAGAAAACTTTTGGATTCGCTATATGGCATCGATGCAGCCACATGGTCTGAATGATCGGATGGAGTTTTTGTGTTACTTGTAATCCATAATGTTCAGTTTACATGCATTTCTTCATGTTGTGTGAATGTCCATCAATTCTATGTGATGTCACCATTCATATACTCTCTCCACACCAATATATATTTTTTATATTTTTTATTTTTTATTTTCATTTTAAATTCCTCACTCAATATGGCCGCCGCGTTTTTGTTTGAGCCCGTTTTTTACTGTGTAGTCCGTCTTCACTTTTTGCATGCAAACACGAACCGGTAAAAACACCATTGAGCGAGAACACTTCTGGGGTTCCCGACACTGAGACGGCTATGCGCTTTTTCAGCTTCACCACCATGTGAGTACTCCATTCAGGAGACCGCGTTACTATTTCGAGCACACGAGCGAGACGTTTTAATGGTAACACGCGCTATTCTGTTGTGTTACAGATATCGCGTCGCAGCTCTTTGAAACAGTCCATGAGTATTCGTCTCACGTTAGCGTCTTTGTAGAAAGCATGGATCTGTTTAGTCACACTATTCGGTGATCGGGCATGTGGTTATTATTTTTGTACGCGACGCACGTTTATTTGTTTGACACATGTCAAGGACGCACATTTTTGGCATTTGTTTACCGGGTGACCAGAACATGATGTGAAATTCACAATACACGCATGGCACCTTAGCGTTAGCATGGACATCCTGGCACTCTCTGTTTGACATGAAACTAACGTTATGAATCTCATGATGCTAAATGATTAGTGTATAGAAACCATCTTTGATACACATAGTGATATGCTGATTTGTTCCTTTTTTGTAGAGTTGTCCCCTGAGGAAGGGCTTTCTAATCAGCCCGAAATGCATTGGGGAAGGAATTATACTGGATTATGTTGATGTTTGATATACTACCGGAACTTTGAGTTTTGTGGAAACTTTGATGAAAAATTAAATACTTTTGGAACCCCAATATGAGGTGGAATTAATTTTGATGACCATTTGAAAAAACTTACCCGTCTGAATTATAAGCTGTGCAACAGGGTGTCTCCTTCCAAATGGGAGGAGCTTTGCATTAGTTCACACTTTCGCTGGAAGGCACAGACAGCGTCCAACCCTGCTCGCACGCTACAGAATTTCACTGTTGATTAGAATTTGAATTACCGCTGTGCAAGTCCTCAATCTATTGTTTGATCGACCCCTAGCATTAGCACAACCTACCCTATAAGGCCATAGTACATAATAGGGCAGGGGGATCAAAACTACCTTTAAGTCCCTAGTATATGATAGGGCATGGAAGTTTAGAGGCCAGCAGCCCTTTCTGCACTTGCATGTATGCACTGCTAAGGCCTGAGGTCAGTTTAAAAGCAGCCCTGTGTTCCAGGACTGCTTTTAAAATGCAGATTGTGCTCAAACTTGATGTTGGTGTTTGAGCACCTTTAAAATGAATAAACTAAGATGTATGGTACATTAGGTACCCCCAGGGTCTCCCCAAGGTGTCCAGTGGTGGTGGGGTCATGTATTTATAAGGTGGGCCCTTATAAAATAAGGTGTATATGCCTTGGTTTTAGTGAAATTGTACATTTCACTCTCAACATTGTGTAAAAGTGCCTTCTTAAAATCGACTTTTGTGCTAGTAGCACTGTGGATTGAGAATCTGCAAAAATCTTTATACATTAAGAACCCTAAAGTCTCCCCTAGGTATCTGAAGGGTGTGGGGTCTTTGGTTATCCGCAGGGTCCTTATAAAAGTTATTTTCTAAGTCCTGATGTTGGAAAAATTGTCCAAGGTATTTTCCCCATTGCAAATACCCAACCACATAGGTTAACATGGCAAGGGGTTTTTAAATAATAACTAATGTCAAGGATGTCATAAAAATATCATTAAAATGGTATTGATAAATCCAACAATATGCTGTTGTTGAATTTATCCTCAAATGTACAGACAAGAAGTTATAAGACTGTCTTGTCTGTAAGCCACAATTTAGCCTTCCAGTGGTCTGTCCTGCTTGGTCAGAGTTAAGTGGATTAGCATGGCTGCTTTGATGAGGTTATAATTAGCCCCTGGAGTTAGAGAGTCATTCTAGGAGGGCGGGGTTCTGCTACATATGAATCTCAGAGTAGGAGGAGGGGTTTTAAACCATAATCTTCAATAGAAGGAGGAGACAGGGAGGAGAAACCAGTTTCATTTATACCCCTACTCTTTGAACCCAGTCGGATGGCAGAATAAGGAAAGAAATGAGCAGACGCAAGGGTAAGGGACAATATGGAGATGAACCATCCATCATGTTAGTTTAGCCAGCTCTTGTCTCTCTGCTGGACAATCAGCCATGTTGAATCTTGGAGAAATGGTGCTCTCTGGGAGACTATAGTGCCACCTATTGGGGGATATGGTCAAATTCTGGGGTGTTGCTCTGTACCTTATTGGACAGGAGTGCCCTCCTTCTTGACCCAGAGAGCTTGGAATAAGTATCTGAGATGAGTAGAGCCTCTCAGCTCTGTTGCTTGAAACTTAGAGAAGAAGAAGGATTGCTAAGCTGGAAACTTGATTTGTACCATCAGGCCCTGCACTCTAAAAGACAGCACCTGCTGCATTATCTGGAACTCCAACACTGTGGATGCACCTTGTTTCAAGAGGAATAAAGAGTGGGATCCCTGCAAGCTACATGTTAATAGTGCTCGACTGCATCGACTCCACCGAGAGTCCCTTACCTGGAGTCTATCCAGTGGACTTTTAAGGGTGTTGTCCAGGCGCATTGTGGGAATTGTGGTTCTAACCTTTAAGGGACCTACTTGGAGATTGTAGACCCTTTGATTGTGTTTTGGACACTTTGAACCCTTAAGAGGAACTTCAGAAAGAACTTTTAGAAGTTTGGGAAAGTTTGATGAACTTTTGTGAAAAAGCTTGAGACTGTGACCGGACTCTCACAGAAAGTGAACCCTACTGAATCCGGCCTGCAGGAGGAGGCTGCATGACGACTGGTGAGAAATCCTCCAGAAAAGTTACTAAGTGTGAAGGAAAAATCTTGGCCGGGGCCTCCCGCTTAGTGTATCCAGGGCTCCATCGCGGTTGGCCTCAAACTTCGACTTTGTCCTGGTCAGAGGCACCTGAATGTTCAGAAGTGGCACTATTTCTTTCTAAGCCCTAGAAAGTGTTTAATCTTTAAAAATTCACATATCTGGTTCCCCAAGGTAAATTGTTTCTGTTTTGGTATCATTTTAACGGTAAAAATATTTCTTGTTTTTATAAATTGGTGTTGGATTTTTATTGTATGTTGAATCTTAATTATTTGCTGAATTGGTGTTTTTAAATGCTTTACATACCTGTCTTTGAAGTTAAGCCTGCCTGCTCACAGCCAAGCTACCAAGGGTTGGGCATGGGAATAATTTTTTAAGGCCTTTTCTGCGCCCTATATTATGTTAGTGGTAATATTTCCAGTGATAGATGTATATTTACCACTAATAATTCCAACATTCGGTGTTCAGTGGTGTGGATGAGGACTTTTATTTAAAAGGAATACCTTAAAGTAAAGTAAATTACATTTTTTAAATCCTCTAAATCTTTTGAGTTTGATTTGGGGAATTTAGAAGAAACTGCTTTTAATCCATTGTTTTGATTTTTCCAAATTCTTCTAAGCCTGTTGTGCTCAAAACTAGCAAACCATTGAGCTAGACCAGGCTAAACTGTCTAGGCTCAGTATTTTTGATCTTAGGGTACAGTGTAGGCTTAGAGGGATGCCTGCTTCCAACGAGATTAGGAAGGAAGGGTTGCTTATGTCCCTTAGGGCCTGGACTGTGGATGCTGAGGAGATTCAAGGGGGGAAGGAGGGTGCCCCCCCAATTTCACCCATGTGGAGGGTGAGGATGGTGCCTCTCCCATATTCTCCAGTGTTAGCCATGTGATTCCAGATGGTGGAAGGGTCCCCTACTCACGAACCACCATTGCTGATGCAGCGATACAGCTTGAGGTCCAATGAGCTTTGATAGCTGTGGAGTAAAGGACACTGGGATTGGCTGAGAACAAGTGGGAGCGGGAGGAGGCAATAAGAAAAATTATGGCCGTGAATATGATGAAGAGTTTGAAATGTCCAGGGGTGGATTTGAGCCCAAACGTCAAAAGGGTATAGTACCAAAGTATGCAGAGGGGGATTACATTGGTAAGTGGCTAACAGCCTTTGAGAGTGCCCTTAGGATAAATAGGGTGCCCTCTAAGTAATGGGGTGCGCTCCTGTGGGAATTGATTCCAGCAGCTTGGGGAGATGGGCTCCTGACCCTGAAGTTGAGGATGCAGAATCATACCAGCAGATGAAGTCATGCTTAGTTGAGAAATATAGTTTAACACCCCCCACTTTTTGCCCCATCGGAGACCCCTAGATGCTGTTTTTCTGACTCTGAGAGTGCCCAGGGCACTGCTAGGCAGGCCCGGAACCACACATTTAGAATACAGTGAAAACACCTACATACACTAGGGTACACTATGGGTTAAGGTACCGCAAGGATTGGCATGACCTCATCATTAAGGCCCTAGTACATAATAGGGTGGGGGGGGATCAAAACTACATTTAAGTCCCTAGTATTTAATAGAGCATGGCAGCTTAGAGGCCAGCAGTCCATATTGCACTTGCATGTGTGAATTACTACCACAGTTCAGGTACAAGCTATCTTCATACCAATATCAGGGTTTGTGTTTGTAGAATGGACCCAAAAATTAGTCAATTTCTCCTTGTGAAGACTGTAAACCGTATTGTGTTGCTATCCTAAATGTCTATCTTTCTTATTGCCAGAATTACCTTCATACAAGCTTGCTTCTAAATTAAAACAAGTATTAGCACTCATGTCTTTATATAGTTGTGTGAATTAGGTATTCTACTGATAGGAAGTATCTATGTGGTATCCAAGAGCACAGTTCATGGCTGCTTATCCTTTGCTTGTGTAGATAAGCCTAGACTAGTGTCCCCTCCCAGGTGATTCTACTTAAACAGAAATTTCATTTGGAAGTATTAAACACTTTTAATGAATAGATTGATTTCAAGTTTATAACCTTTGGGCCGTTCCTTTTGAATCCACTTTTAAAAACAATATAATGATGCCTGTTAGGGCTGCATTTATAAGCCCCTTGCGCAGCCACTGCATCACTTTCTTACGCAACTGCGGCACAATCAGTGCACCACAATGCACCATATCTACAAACTGACTCATTGGTTCCAAGGTGATGTTTGTAGAGCTGTGAGTCACAGTATACCTACACCAGGTATAATGTATGCAAAGAAGGTGTTCCCAGGCAAAAAGTCACGTAGAACTGGAGGGGTAAAATTTGCAACATTTCGCTGTGCCACTCTCCGACTTCACTGCGTCAAAATCCTCCCACCTGATTCGACCAGGCATAAGGTATGACGCAGTGCTTTTACAATGGTACTCACCTATGTGTTCCAACACATTTCTGGAGTTGCAGAAGTTTTACAACCATCTCCAGCAATGGGTCACTTTT
Organism: Lissotriton vulgaris; assembly: GCF_964263255.1. NCBI lineage: Eukaryota > Metazoa > Chordata > Amphibia > Caudata > Salamandridae > Lissotriton > Lissotriton vulgaris. Next base: position 1,713,882,260 of record NC_141689.1, on the reverse strand, counting down.
GAGTCAACAGATGTGTCAGAATTTATGTGGAATATGTTAACCCTTGTGCCATGGAGCCTGATAATGTAAATACAATGCATCTATCGTGTCTCAAGGACATATGTGCAGGCGCAAGGAAATTGAAGCCTCAATGCTGATGTGTCAGCTTCTAGTAAGCGAGGCCCTTAGTTTCTAGTTAGGCACACTATTTTCATACACTCATAATTGGAACAGCAACAGCTGGCAGCAATGTTCATCCACATCTCCAAGGAAATGCAGTAAAACGAGACTGAGGTCAACAGCCTTGTCATTGTTCATCTTCTTTATTGTAACTTTGACATATTTGCTAAGCAAATATAAAAAAGTTAATTGCCTCTGAATATTTAGAGTTTATTCAGAAAAAATAGCTGTCAAAAAAGAATAATGGAAATGAGACATGATAAATGCAATGTTATTAATTTTAATTACAAAAATCACAACTTTCAAAAATCTAAATGATGTGTCTTAGTGGAGGCTTGGTCAATGCAAATTGCAGTCGAGTGCAGACCTCAAAGGACCATTACTCTAACTAAGTGAAAGCTCATCTGCTTTTTTTTAATGGGAGTGTTAACGCCGCGTATTGAGTTTGTTCATGATGCTATTTTTAAAAAGTTGGGATCATGAATGCTCCAGGAGAACCTTTAGCAGGTTAACAGTAAATTCAAGAAAGCTGCTTTGACCTATACTGCTGTGGAAGGCATTTCACTCGTGATCCGTGTCCATCTTCTGCTTTTTTACATTTTGGGGTATATTTACAAGCCCCTATCACCACAGGAACATAACCTTTTCCGATGTTCTTGTGACAACAGGGGCTTCGCCTTATTCACAAGGCAGTGTTAAGCCACTTATGGCGGCTTAGCGCCACCTTGTGTTTAAGGCCCCCTTTCACGCTGCACTAGCGTAAAAGGGACATGCAGTGGGTGTTGCGGTGGGTGTTCCACCGCCACATCTATTGATTTTGGCGCTGCCCCATATTTATGGCGTAAATATGGGGAAACACCAAAATTAAGACGAGGTAAAACCTGGTCTTAACATAGCGTAATGAGGAGAAATGCTTTATTTCTCCTCTTTTTGCTGTTTCTATGTGTGCTGCACAATGCAACACATATAGAAACAGCAACATGCCAATAGTTGTTTATGTGCAGGGAGGTTTGCCTCCTGCACATAAACAATCAATTAAAAAATGACTATTTGCAACACCTGATTGTTTATGTGCAGGAAGGTACACCTTCCTGCACACATTGCAAACGTTTTCCAAGATTGACATGTCCACCTCATATTTTCAGATACATCAAGCCAAAGCTGAGGTTAGAGAGTTATTGCAGAACCTAGTAAACCATTGCATAGTTTAGTGAAACCAGTTCTCAGCTTGTTAATCGTCAATTGTGGTCTCCTGTCGCGAAAGGTGATAGGAGAGACCCTGAATTTAATAGAGAGAGTCTTGAGAGAGCAACTCGATATCTGAATGCAAAATCTGATCTGATGATGTGTCATAATCCACCTGCTCAGTTTTCAGTGTTACCTGATCATCTGTTTCTTAAAGGGCAGAGCAAATTGTAAACATGTTCTGCAGAAGGAGGAAAAATAACTATTGCTGATTTCTGGGGAGTAAGAAACGTTCATGGTGATGTAAATTGTATTAATAAATGAATTAACAATCACTTCATGATGTCATGTCTTTTAATGTAAAGAGGTTTGAAAGTATTGTGATATTGCTCCCTGTGATGTCAATACAGGTGATCAAGTCTAGGTGATGCCATTTCAGCTACCTCTGGCGTTTTGGTGAATTGATCAGGCCTGGGCGTAGTCCGCAAACTTACTCAAATCCTCTGTGGAGTTCCGCAAGTGGAGGAGTGCAATGCGCACTACCATTCTTGCTGGTCCTCCTGCCACTCGGGTAGAAATTCTACCCAAGCGGAAGCTCGCTCCTGTGAGTTTACTGTTCACGGTAGCGAGCACGGAAAAAACTCCACTGCCCTACACAAAGCAGAGTTTACTTGTCTGCACTCTGCAAGCTCTGCAAACGCCGCAAACTGAGCGGAGTTCACCACTCGGATTCCCATGCGGAAAGAACTTGAATTTGCACTTCCTAAAAGTTGAAACGCTCAATGTTTAGCGTAGATCTTAGGCAGATAGATTACTTACAGTTTGAAAAAACTGTTGATATTTAAGTTCTCAATATTTTTGTAGTCAATACTAAAGTTTTGTACTCTAACGCTTTGTCAATTTTTTGCCAGAAAGTGCATATTCTGCCCAGTCTCCAAAGCAGTAGAACCATTTGAGCGTACCACATAGGGCCATATATATCTTAAAAGAGTTTTCGAGCCTCAAATTGTGAATTTTAGCAAATCGCACTTAGAGAATCCCAAAATGCAACGTATGAACAAATTGCTAAAAAATGTGCGAATCCTACATATTCCTTATTTGCTAATCGCAAATTGAGGTTTGCAAATAAGGAATACCTTCACATTCGTTCCTATGGGCTAAGTGGCCAATAGGAATGAATTGGAAGACATTCTCAAATTGCAATTACCAATTAGAGAATCGCAAATTAAGAAGGCAGTTTCAAGGTTGCAAGGGTGCCAAACGGACACCCTGGTGCACCCCTGAAATATGCATTTGTGCACATTTTGCACACATAAATGCTCTAATGGCATGTATATGCGACATATGGCTCTTTTAAAAAGTCTTAAAAGTGCATTTTTAAAGAAAATCGCAAATTACCACTGTTAGAATTGGGGGTCTCTAGTTGGCACAGGTAGGTACTTGTGACAAATAGGGACCCTCGCTTCTAGTCAGGATAAGGATATTACACTCCTAAAATAACCCCAGCTCACCCCCTTGGTAGCTTGGCTTGAGCAGACAAGCTTTATCTCAGAGGCATTGTGTAAAGCATTTGTGATCACATACAGTAACCCAATGTCAACACTACAGACGAACACCACACAAGGTTTTATATAAAAAATAAGTATACTTTTTATAGAGTTACCACAAGACCATAAACGACAAAAATACACAATACTGTTACTTTAAGATGGTAGATTTAACTTAGTTAAGTTCAGTTCTTAAGATGCAACACTTTGCTTCAATGTACCATAGGTTGCGTTGCGCTTCCATGACAAGCAATGTTGCAGCGAGGGAAATGCGGCAAAGTTGAAGTAGAAAGAAATAAAAACGTGAAGATCTTCCAGATCCGGCACGCTTCTCCGGGGATGCGAGAAGTTCTTGGTACAATGCGCGGACTGCAGCGGTGACACCCTTGTTCAGCGATGCGACTGCAACAGCTTCAGTGGCGACACTCTTCTCCCACGATGAGTGAAGCTTCTGCACAATGCGACAGCTACAGCGGCGACATCCGTGATGCGACGGCAGCCGCTCCGATTGGGGTGTGCTTCTCGGGGATGCATGGCGCTTTTCTTCGATGTGGCGCATAGCGACAGTTCCTGGGGCGACACCCTTGCTCAGAAGTGCGACTGCAGGCACAGCGACAGTGACACACTCCAACCTCGTTGCGAGATGCTTCTCTCGATGCGGTGCAGTGCAACAACTCCAGCGGCGACACCCTTGTTCAGAAGTGCGACAGCAAGCAGCAGCGATGGCGACACGCTTCCTCTTCGTTGCGAGATGCTTCTCTTGATGTGGTGAAGTGCGACAACTCCAGTGCTGGCATTTATGATGCGAGGGCTGCAGCAGCGACACACTTCTTCCTCGATGAGTCGCGCTTCTAGCTCCTTGCGATACGCAGTCCCTCAGAAGGCCCAAAACAGCTGCAGGCACTACCAAAGAACTCTGGGGAGCTGAGGGGTGAAGTCTGTTGTTACTGAGACTTCAGCAGGAGGCAAGCTATTTTCCAAGCTCTTGGAGATCCTTCACAAGTTAAAAGTAAAGTACATGGTTCCTTTCTCCTTCCTTTGGCAGTAAGGCAACCACTGCAGGCCAATCCCCCAAGGAGCACTTGAGCTTGGGAATAGTCTCTCCTCAGCTTCTTCAGGTTCCTCTCCTCTGTAAAGGTTTCTTCTTGTAGTCCAAAAGTGATCTAATTTCTTGGGATCAGGGTCCCAATATTTATACCCCAAGGTCCTTTGTCCTCTGAGGGCAGAGAGACCTTTGCCCAGTCAAAACCAGTTCTGGAGCACTCTGTTTACAAGTCTCCTTCTTTCCTTTCACAGTGCAGGGCAGAAACATCACACGCCCCACAGGAGGTGGAGCCAGCATTGTGGAAGGAAAGCACAGGCCTGGAGCACTTTGTTGACATGATTCCTTCTCTTCTTTCACAGTGCAGGGCTGAGACATCAGCTGCAGGGCAGAGACATCAGCTGCACCACAGGAGGTGGAACCAGCATTGTAGAAGGCAGGCACAGCCTTATTCAGGTCCCAGGTGCTACTCCTCCCACCCATCTAGATGCAGATGGAGATCTCTCTATTCACCACTGGGCTGAATCATTCTGTCTCCTAGAATCCCCCAGCTCTGTCACTCAAAATCCAGACAAGGAATACACAACCTAGCAGAGGCAGGCTTTGGATAGTTAGATAAGACAAGAAAATACTTACTTTCTAAAAGTGGTATTTTCAAACACAGAATATTAAAACCAACTTCACTAAAAGATGTATTTTATCATTCAGTTCAGGCATACCAAACTCGAATTTCTACAGTGTTCCCTGAGTCAGTTAGGATTATAGATGTAATAATCTAACTGCCCATTTTGTCTTGTCCTATGGATAACAGGTAAAATAGCTGTAATTCATTATTAGGACATGCCACACACATCAGGGCATGTCCTACCTTACACTTACAATGTACCCTGCCCTTGGGCCTACCATAGGGGTGTCTGATATAAAGAAAAGGGAAGGTTTAGGGACTGGCAAGTGGGTGCACTTGCCCAGTCAACATGGCAGTATCGGACTGCACACAGGCTCTGCAATGGCAGACCTTAGAAGCACTTTTACAGGCTGCTTCTGCTGGTGGAACAACCAGTGCTGCAAGCCCACTAGCAGCATTTGGTTTACATGCCCTGGGCAGTCCGGGTGTACTGTACTAGGGTATGACAGGTAAACCAAACCAGCCAATCATGGAATCACTAATTTTTACATTAATTTACAATAGGGAGAGCATATGCACTTTAGCACTGATCAGCAGTGGTAAAGTGCCCAGAGTCATAAAACAGCCAACAACAGGTCAGAAAAAATAGAGGAGGAAGATAAAAGATAAAAAGTTCAGGGATGACCCTGCAAAAAGGGCCAAGTCCAACAACCACCAACTTGAAGTTGGTGGTAATTTGCAATTCCTTTAGGTCAAATACCAAATTTCTGGTGCTTCCAGAATTGTATTTAAGGATCGCAATTTGCAATTCCTTAAGTGAATTTGCAAAATAGAGAATCGCAGATTTTGCTATTCTCTATTTTGCGATGGTCTTTCGGGATGATACATCCCGAAAGGCTTTTTCAAATTTGCAAACGCACCGATTCTGAGAATCTGCCCATTTGCAAACGCGAAAAAGCCTTGATCCATATGGCCCAAAAATCAGGTAAATTAAAAAATAACTAACATCATTTTCTTAACGGGCTGTTTTACAGTATTCCCGCTTAATTGAGAAAGTCTGAATGTCTTCAGCTACTAAAATGCTATTTTGAAAATCCACCTGAAAGTTCAATTCCAAGAAAACTTGTGACAGGGACATTTTCTTTCTGTAGCTGTCATCCTTATTTACCTCAATTCATGTATGTTCTTTCACTTAACTACGGATAAAGCTTTGCTGCAGTATAAATAGCATGCGGACCTTCTGCAAATATGGAAAGAACACTTTATGCCTTTCTTTAGTTTTACCTTAAGCATCCTTGTCTCCCGAGGTTTCCAATTTTAGACATTTACCTATGAATCATTATATATTGTGGGTCATTTTGCTTGACCTACTTGCATCTCTCTAACTAGTCTGTTTCAATATTCCTAAACGTTTTCATTTCACATACTTCACTTCCTTTTTTAATTTCCTATTTTTCCAAGAACCCACATTCTGTAAGTATTAAGTTTGTTAGAAAACATGTTCATCTGTAAAATGTTTTCTATCGAATACATGACCGTATGTGTTCAAATTCCATCTGTGTGTGTTTGTTATTATCCAGTGGTGGCTATTCAGAAGCTAATGCCTACTAATTGCACATTTGAATGGCATCTTTCTGGCCCCGTTTTCTATTTATTTATGTTAATTACTGGCTATTGAAAGTCACTATTTGGAAAACAGTGCTCTATACGTGACAATGACCTTTTGTGACCGCCTCCGGTAAGATACACTATAAAAGGTAAGTACTTCGTTTGTCTAACGGCTGCATTCTAAGCACATTTTTTTCAAGCAATTATGTACTTGAAGCAGCCATAATGTATGTTTTTGAGTATGTGCACAAATGATTTTTTCTTTCTTCAGTTTCAAACCTGACAGTGCTTTCTTTTATTTCCGTCTTAATTGCATTCCAAGGCATAGCAACTCTTCATTTTCAGTTTACTACAATGTTAGCCAACTGTGTTAGCTGATGCGGCTCTTGAATACTTATTTCTGTCAGAAAGACACAGTATTTTACTAGGTATTTTATAGACGCTGCTGTCATTTGCTAACCAGGGGGCATAATACCAAGGCAGCGATATGAAATTATCGCTGATTTTGCGGCCGTTTTCAGCCTAAAAGCGGTGATAATTTAATCGGCTTATCAGCAAAGACACGCTATTGCGTGTTTTGCTGATTTAGCTCTTCTTTCAACAACGCCCAGCTTTGCATCTCTAATGAGATGCAAAGGGGGCGTTCTGTGCCAAAATAACTGGACAAAAATGTTGCTAACCGACATTTCTCCAATTATCAAGCTGTACGCTAACTAGCAGAGCTTTAAGAAAAGTAGCACTAACCACAGTTAACGCTACTTTCCTAACGCCTGCTTCTGACCTGAGTTAGCCATGTAATCCAATGGGAGGTGGATTATATGGCTAAGATCACCCTGCCCAATCAGCAAGGTTTCGCTGGTAGCAGTGTGAATATCGCTGGATTTCCAGCGATGATCACACTGTTTTTCAGCTAATGCATGGATTCCTATCGCTTGGGAGATAAGCGTTGCTGATAGCACGCTATCTTCGTGATAGAATCCAGCGCCAGCCTGCGATAATTCTCCTTGCGCTAAAAGGGCTCAGCGATAATTATCACTGGACCTTGCTCCCAAATTCCTGAGAATTGCAGTATAATGTCTCATTATAAGGCTTCACTGGCAGCCTAAGTATACTTTTCGTGTTGCCTGTGTTGGTTCAGTGGTCTCCAGATCTAGGTTATAGCCTTTGACGAGAGACTTAGCCCTTCTCAAAATGGAGCCAGCTGGGACAGATGCTCTCCAAGGAATATACCAAAACTATGACACTGGTACCAGTTCATCAATGAGCAATTCACCTTAACAACAGGACGTAAATCCAAAAGGCTTACGAAAAATTCGATTGGTAAGAAAAAGGTGAGCCAGCCTTCATCTTTGCTTTCTGATATTGTGGGTTGGAATCATGTTAGCAGATTTAATTTCACTTCAAAACAGACTTTCATTCACTGCACGTGCTCCTTAACCATTAGCTGAACTGTTGGTATATTTGCACCTTATTTCTGCTGAGATTGTTTCATTTAACTGCATTCCAGGGGTTTCTCTGTTCTTGCCATGCATACACTCTGCTGTCAATCCTTATTTGCTTTTTTAACTCAGTTCAGTCTAAGAGACTTTATTCGATTGCTTTTTAAGACAATCATAAAAGTATATATATATACAATTAATTCAATAAAACTATAAACTATTGTAAGCAATACATAATTACGTTAAAAATGTGTCATATAAACGATCATATTAGTCTCCATAATTACAGAATAATAGTTTTCCTGTGGCTAAGTACTTTTTTTTAAAAACATGGCTATCCTGTAGGTTCTATGTACATCATCAAGGAGCTGCAGCGTGAGAATTGCAGGACGGCATTGTCTCAGACCCAGCTCCTTCACCAACAGGATAATCCAAACTTTCCTCATGTTGCTGTAAAACCTACAGAATAAAAAGACATGTAGTGTTGATTGTCCCGAACAGTTGTCGCATGGACACAGTCCTAATGTTCGCGACCAATCATTCATACCTGGGAAGCTCACTAGCATGTGGATGATATTACATCTAAAATGAGTTAGTCAAAATCTATCATATCCACCAGGTACAAACAATAAATAAGACTGAATACTAAAGGAGGATAAAATCAATTGATTATACTGGACTGTAGGTTTTAAACTCTCGATTGCCAATATTATAGAGTCCAGAAGAAGTAGCCCCTGTTTTTTTAATTCCTTTCTACTGATCGACTGCATAGTACTCGGATTATTGTAATATTCCAAGTGGCAAAGATCAGACATAAAGTTTTTAATAAACCTCAGCCACTGGATCAATAGGGCTTGTTCAAGTTTTAAACTGTCTGCTAAAATGTCCTTATTTAGCTTGGTCTCGGGTTTAGACCATACTCTATGCCATAGGAGAATTCACTCCATTTTTATCAGGTCTAAAATAAACGTCAGTCCCAGCCCTGAGTGACAGACATACGCAGAACGTACTACTGGGGACTCCCACAATGTATCTCAAGAGGATTTTCTCCACCGTCTGAAGCGACTGAGTGTCTTCAAAACCCCAGACTGCTGCTCCATACATGGCTGCAGGGACACGTTTCGCATTATAAATCAGTATTAATTCCGGTGGTGGTCTTCTCCCTAATTTCCTTGCAAAATTTGCGAGGGCCGTTGTTGATCTTGCCATAATATGTTTTTTTTGTCATAATGGCTCGGGACCAAGAGTAACGACGATCAAACAATATACCGAGGTATGCAAAACTTGCAGTATGCTCTATTTCTGGCCCTCCAGGAACATATCCCTACATATGTAACTCCCAGATCCACATCTCATTATGTAAGTCATAGAGAAATTCACCTTAAGATCCGGTTGTCCCATACACTTGGTAAAACTATTTAAAACCCATTGTAGACCTACTTGGGTGTGTGAAATTAAAACTGCATCATCTGCATAAAGAAGTGCAGGGATGGGGCGTGTAGCTATATGTGGGAAAATGTGATTGTCCTTAGTTAGTTACTCACATAAACCATTAATATTAAGATTAAAAAGGAAAGGGACCAGAACACATCCTTGTCTGACCCCCTTCCTAATGGGGAATGGGGCCGTGCATTCTACATCTATGCCAAAGCATACTTGTGCGTTAGCATCATAGTAGAAGCGCGTGAGGAACTGGATAATTTGTATATCTACCCCTAGCTGTTCAAGGATAGCCCACAAATCCTCATGTCTCACACAGTCAAAGGCATTGGTAAGATCGACAAAGGCTAAGAACAATCTACCTTATTCACTCATGTGTACTTCCGCACTAAAATATATACATTTAAACTCAGCTCCACTGTCCCCAGTCCAGCCCTAAAACAATTTGTATATTGGACGAAATATTATTTTCCTCAGCCCATTCATTTTGACGTTCCTGTATTATACATCCAGCCACTTTTGTCAAAGCATCTAATAAAGAAATAGGTCTATACACTTCGGATCCTGGCGATCCCCCTTTTTAAAATTGGAACGATGTTAGATTCCACCCATGTTGTTGGGAAGGGGGCAAAGAAGCTAGCAGTTAGCACCTGGGTAATAATTGGTCCTCATAGAAAACTGTTAGATTTAAAAAGATCTATGAGGACCCCATCCAGGCCCAGGGCCTTCCCCCTTTGAGCTTGCAGAAAGCACACGGGTCACCTCCTCCAGTGTAAACCAAAGGTCAGAATACAGGGTCTCAGAATCGATAATAGTTTCCCCATGAGTACACTCGAAATTGATGACAGGCTTTCCATCTGTATTGAACACTTTGAATCAAACCAGCCACGGGTTTTTTTTTGTTCTTCAGTGGAACAAATAGTGATTCTCTTACAGCTATGTTTTATTTATAAAGTTTAATATAGCGCGAACTTGACCCAAGAGGGTATCAGAGTGCTTTACATTTAGGATCATTGCTTTACAAGTTACATCAGATCAAGAGCAAAGTAAGGTACAGTACACATAAACAATGTTTTAATAATTCGTAGGAGGGAGGGGAGGAAGGAGAAATAGCGGGGAGATGAGGAGAAACAATGCCCAATGTCCGGCTGTCAAGGTGACGGACAAGGGGGAAACCCAGGGCCAGACTCCTCATTAGCTGTCAAGCAGCTCCACCGGTCATCAGCAAAGTTGCTCAGGTCTCAGCGTTCAGGAAAAAACAGTTTTTAGTTTATTTGATTTGTGAGGGTTATATAGCGCTATCTAGAACCGGAGGTATCAGAGTGCATAACCAGGGGAACGTTGCATTAGAAGGTACATCAAAAGGATTATAAAGCGCTGGCTAGACCCGTAGGTATCAGAGCGCTATAGCAGAGGAACATTGCATTACAAATTACATTAGTTACAATTGCGTAGTAAGGTACAGTAAACAAACAACGCGGTTGAGAGAATTTATAGGAAAGGAGGGGCGGAAGGAGCCATAGCAAGGAGACGAGGAAGAACTGCGTCCAATATCAGGAGAGACGAATAGAGAGTGAAAGGAGAGAGGTGGAGTGAGAAGGGAGAGGACGAAGGGGAAAACGTAAAAGAGATAAAGAGAAAGTCAGCCCAAAGACGAGTGGGTAGGTGACGGCCAGGGAGATAATCAAAGGCCAGTCTTCTCTATAGATCTCTACGAAGCTCCAACAGGTATGGGTCAGAAAAATGGAAGGAAAGGAGACAAGGAAAAGAGAAGACCGGTGGAAATACGCTGTGGGGTAGGGGGCGAGACAGGGAGAAGGGGAGAGACTGTGTCCAATGTCCAGCTGGGAAACGCATTCTGATCAAGAATACATCATGCACCCAGTAATCACACTCTCACCAATGATATTGAAAACAAAAACTTATCAAACAAATCAGGGCAAACAGACCTCTCGCCACAATTAATCTTGGATAAGAGGAACGTCATGCATTTAGGCAGAAAAATCTTTTTTTCAGCATGGTAGAAATCTTTGGATTAAGTAAGCAATCTAATACCACCACCTATAAGTAGGATTACTGAATGTATTTTAAAACATCTATCAGGGTCCCGATTCACACTATTATATTTTCAGGAAAAGAGGAGAAGGGAAAGTATAAAAACGCATCACAAAACTTTGCTCCAGCTAACACGAATTGGGAAAATTAACAAATAAGTGGTGACAAATGACTCATACGCACAAATAGGTAAAAAAAACAATCAGTTTAGTTTAAGAGTGGGAAGGTCATAAATGAGCATTAAAGATAGGATTCATTTAAACAACACCAGATTAAAGAAGATATTTCTTAAGTCTTGCACGTGGAACACCAGCTATAGAATAAGTGAATGCGAAGAGAAGGATAGAAGCAAAAACCCTTGAAATACCTTGAAAACCCACACAATGTAGAATTATTCACTTATAAATGGCTATCCTAGACAAACAATGTTTATTTTCCTCAAGGAAGTGCTGTGCCCTAAGACCTAAAGTAAGTTTGCATCCAACCACTATACAATTTCTTGTTGTTCTCCATTACAATATACTATCTAGTTAATTCCTCAGATCATGTAGCGGGATCAGAAACAATCCGGTGTAATCTGTCAAATGACCTGGGGTTCTGTTTCACTGCGTCTTCCAAGGATTATGACTTCCTACCTGGTGAACATTAAATATGTGTTTGTCAGAATTTTCTCTATAAATCTAACAGCACTGGAATTTGGCTAAAGGTTGAGGCAAAACACTCATGCCTCAGCATTCAAGGGTTCATAGGGTTTTGGAATTTCTAATATAATATTTGATGCCACTTTAGAAGTTGCTGGTAGGGTAGTGTCTAGGGTGAAGTAACCTCAGCCAGTCTGTTGTGAAGTAATATGCCTGCCTACTGTGTTAAAATCTGGAGAGTATATTTGTTGCCACCATTGCCAGCTCTTCTTTTGTTAAGAAGAATGCAAGAGGATTATGTTAAGAAATGTTTTCCTTTTGAATGCCTCAAAAGACTTTGCTACCCCTTGAAGAAGTTTCTTCCTCAAGGTGCATAACACCTTTGGTTTGCATCTATATTCAACACTTTATCGCTATAAGGATAGCAGAACAGTATTGAATTGAATTGAAATGATCTTTATTCGGATTCTGAAAAAATCCATAAAAGTACATACAGGATGAATCATTTAAAATACATAAAAACATATACAAAAATTAAAAGTTAAGAGTTAAAATACATCCCAATTAGACATGAGCAGCATATATGGCATAAAGTGCATATTACATGATATAGTATCATAAACAGTTTAGGAAAGCATTCGTAAATTTCTGTTTAGATAATACTAGTAACAATGTTTCCATACAGATAATTAAACCTCTATACAATTTATATTTAGAGTTTAAAGTGCGTTATGCATCCAGAGACCATTATGCATGTTCCATACTTGCCCTCGATTTTACACAGGCTTTTATAAAGCAGCTTATGGTGAATATAACATCATCGGTTGGTAACATTTGTAAGAATTTCAATGCCAGTTTAAAGTCTCTTAGATTGTATTTTCTGAAAATTGGCAATAGGTAGTGATGGATGTACAATTTATAGTGGCCACAGAAGATAAAATAATGCAGTAAACTTTGTTTCCCACCGACAGAACACGGGCATTCAAGCTCTTCTAGATTCTTATTATAGCCGAGTGGGAAGCTCAGTAAATTTACAATACTGCCATCGCGGAACCTAAATAAGAGGCTCCGGTTCCATCTTCCTATCGGTAATGACAGATATCTACAGGGTTTGTAGGGTTCATTAAAAACAGCATTACTAGTCACAGTTAGTGGAAGATATTTAGTAATAGCTGGTTTCATTATTTCAATTCTCATGCGTTCCTCTTTGTATAACTCATACAATGCCCGTTTTACATTATTCTTGTGGGCGGGCACAATGGTGTTTGGGGAGCTAAACAGGGAACCATGACCAACACTAATTAGGCTATTCCTGACCGCATTTAGCCAAGGTATGAGGTTGGATCGTTCATGAGATAAACAATCTAAGATTATGCTACGGGTCAAGGAAGCCGCTGGATTTGTCCAGGTTTTTAACCAGAAAAGCGTAGGCCTTGACCTTATAAAATCAGCTATATATGGCAACTTAAGTTCTTGGTGGCAAATAAAGATGGGTGTGCAAGAAATACCACACAATACCTTCCTGCAAAATCTATTTTCCTCTAGCTGCAAAGGCAGGCTATTACAATAATCCCACACTTCGGATCCATATGTCCCAGTTGGCAGACATTGGGTACGATAAATATTTAACAAGGGGGTGATCACATCTGCCGTTCTCGGTTGGCGAAGAGATAAAATTGAATTAATTGATTTGCCAATCTTATTTCTTGCGTGGGCGGTGTGATGTTGCCACGAGCCAGTGTTGGAGAATAATAACCCTAAATAGGGGAAAGTGCTTGTGCATTTTAATTCATTTTCGCCACTTTTAATTGAAAGAATGTTGTATCTTTTTAAACCACAATTCATGATAAATGATTTTTTAAAATTGGTATTTAAACCTAAATCAGACATAAAAACAACAAACCCTGTAATTAATGAGCGCAACGCATTTGGGGTACGCCCCATCAATACAGCGTCATCCGCATAGAGTAAGGTGGTGATAGGGGAACCATTAATAATTGGAACATCCTTGGTGTTCTTGCTCAGGGCAGGGCTCAGCCCATTAATATATAAAATAAAAAGTAGAGGGGCGAGTACACAGCCCTGCCGGACTCCTCTTTGGATGGAAATGTCACCAGATAGTTCACCTTCATTATTGATGCGTACTTTTGCCTTAAGATCCCTGTGTAAATATGAAAGAAAATATACTAATGAATCATCTAAACCATATTCCAGCAATTGTGACCATAACCTAGAGCGGTTAACAAAATCAAAAGCGGAACTCAGATCCATAAAACCTAAATAAAGTGGGGACTTTTTGACGATGATATATTTAGCCATGATTAGGTTCAAGTTGAGACACTGCTCAACCGTACCCACATGGCTTCTAAACCCCAATTGGCTACAGTGTAACACATTATTATCCTCAGCCCAATCCCTTATTCTCTTAAATAGTACCCTACCAAGGACTTTTAGTGTATTGTCGATCAGCGAGATCGGACGGTAACAGGCCGGATCGGCCCTGTCACCTTTCTTAAATATTGGTACGATAACGCTGTTCGACCAGGTTTCGGGGATGGAGCTGTCGGTCAAATGATTAAATAAGTTACATAATAGGGGGGCCCAGAAGTTAGTTTCCGATTTGATCTGGTCGATAGATAGACCATCAGGGCCAGGGGCTTTATTGCTGGCACTGTCAGAAATTGCATCCTCCACCTCAGATATGGAGAAGTTCAGTTGATCAGTATTATTTAAAGACAATATAGGATCTATGCTAGGGGCAGCTATATTGTAAATTTTGGAGAAGTGCTCCACCCAGTCCTCTCCATTTATGTTACAGTTAATTGGTTGGATGTTAGAACCAAAAGACCTGAGTGATTTGACTTCTCTCCAGAACCCCGCGGTGTCTTTTAATAAGACAGTCAGCGTTAGTGACTCCCAATGATTAACCACTAAAGCCTCGGTTCTTGTCCGTAGGGCGAGTTTATATTTAGCTCTTAATTCTCTCACTAGGTTAAAATCCCTAGGGTTTAGTTGTAAGGCCGCCCTCAGTTCCCTATTGGCTTTAGAACACGCGGAATCAAACCAGCGTGGGCTGTGGTCTGTATTGGGCCTAGATGGTTTAGAGGATTCCCTTCTCACTGCCCCACAGAGATTACTAAATGCCCCAATCAATACTTCATCAGTACTCTCAGGAGACAGACAGATGTCTATTAACATTGGATGCTTTCTGATTACCTTAGCTAGAATAGCTTTGTTGTCCGCCCCTTTCCATATTAGTCTTAGTCTATCGGTAGACAATACCAAATTTTGTGGCCCACTCTCAGTCTTTAATGCAGCCTTTCTTGTCTGAGGATGGTCTAGATGTATTCTAAGCGGATAATGGTCACTATATGCACTACAGATAACCTCAGCTTTCCGAATTATGTTGCACAGAGATGGACAAAGAAATATATAATCAATCGTGGAGGCGCAGCCTTGGCCTATATAGGTGGGTGCAAATTTAGTTTCAGCACTAGTTCCAGCGATTTCCATAGCATTCACTAGGTTACGTGAGGCTAGTATATTCTTCAATTCCTCGCCATTTTGACACGGAGCACTAGTGCGATACATATGAGCATTAAAATCTCCCCCTATACAAATACCATCATAATGTCCATACTTCAACCCCTCAACGATATCATCAATAAAGCTAAACAAAGACAAAAAGTTTCCGTTGGGATGATTAACAAAATCATTATTATAAAAGTTAATTATACATAAAATCATCCTATTAATGTATTTTACAGCCATAAAACATTTGCCTGGTGTTGGGATCAATTTGATTTGTACCCCAGGTTTTATCTTGGACCAAATAGATAGCCCCCCGCTTGGCCGTCCCATGGATGAGGCTAAGGCCTTTGAGTTATAACAGCAAAAGCCCTCCATTATGGGGTTAGTTAAACACCAAGTTTCCTGGAGCAACAATAAGTCACAATTAGTATTCACCCAGTCAAGCCATTCTTTGATTTTCAATTTGGAATTAAGACCCGCTATGTTCCAACTCACAACAGAAAGTACAAAATCCGAGGACTTATGATTCATAGATTGGCCTCTTCCAGGAGTCCCTATCAGGGAATTTATATCTACCTGGTTTCCGTTGGTGACAGATGATAAGGAAACAACTGAGTTGGCTGGTTTAATTAGAGAGGGTCAATCCAACATGTCCAAACCTGACAAGGGTGCAAATCTATTGAATGTATTGAAAGGGAAAGCAACTGGCTGGAAATGCATAGCTGGTGGCTGAGAGTACCTGGGTGGAGGGTAAAAATGCATTAAAGGCGGTTGGAATTGCATAGGTGGCTGTCTGTAAAAGTAGCTTAGAGGTAGCATAGTTGCGACCGTGGGAATAGTTGAGCAGTTACCACTTATATTAAGCAAATGTCTTACAGTTCCAGGATTTTTGAAATTAAGAACTACACAATCTCCATCCTTGTTTTTAGGTAGTGGTCCAATCCAAGGCACCCTGCGGGCTGATATGATTTCTCTTGATATGTCATATCCAACCCCTTTATGTTTAGTTAGCCAGTCTATACATTTGTTTCGTAATTGAACCCAGGTTTCCCCCTGATCCTCCCTCAACACTGGTACTCCTGCCAAAATCAAAACAAACGGGCAGGCATCCGGTGGTAAGTGTAGAGGACGCGCCGGCCCATCGTTTTTGCGGGGCTTATTTAACCTTACTTGGGTAGAACCTATGTTATCATTTACAGCTGATGTTGTAGTTGTAATGGGTTGAGTAAGGCGGTCATCCTTGCTGGTTGCGCTGGTTGCGCTTTTGTTAGTAGTGGCCAAAGGGGTAGTTTTCCTTGGTGCAGGGGTTGGGATGGTTTTAACAGCTGTACTAGATTTTGCACACTTAGCCCCTGCATTAACAGTTCGCGGTTGGATTAAAGGTTGTGTAATGGGCGATGATGATGACGATTCCAGATTTTTCGTTCCCTTATTCAATGCAGTGCAAGCGGCCTGTATTTTAGATGGCAGAGTGTTGCTTAAGGATTCGAGATCCTTTAAAAGACGGTCAGCTCTAATTTGGTCCAGACTAATAGACCCCTTCCTTTTGGCTTCAACATTTTTAACCAGGTTGTCTAATCTGTCCAATCTTTTAAAAACATTATTAAATTGGTTGATCATAAGTTTCTCCACACGGTTAAAAATAGTGTCTACTATAGTTTCGATAAGGTTCCCATTCTGTTTGGAAAAGTTATAATTATCTCCCATTAGTGTTGTTTGGGTCCAAACAGTGTTACAGTTCCCACCAGGGTGAATTATGGGCAAAAAAGAAGTGCTATCTATATCCACTGAGTCTTTTTCCTCCATAGGTACGGTTACCACCCCCAAAGATTTTTGTTTATTCCACAGGCTTTGGGGAGTAGGCTGACTCTTGTTTAGTGAGGGTTGTTTTCTTTTATTAGCGCTTTGCTTAATAATGCCTCTTTTCCTTTTTCCCCCTCCTGGTTTGTTACTGCAAGACTCCGTAACATCCAGGGTAATGACTTCCCCCTGGGAAACAGGTATGCTAATAGGGATGGTTTCTTTGGACGGAGGTACCAGTTGGCTAGCAGCCACCGTTCTTAAAAGGACAGAATCTGTAGCTATGTATGTAACAGTGTTTTCATCTTCCAAAACAATGGGCACATCTACAGATGGAAGTGGTGGCTTAACCACAGTAATCTCGGGGATAATATGGATGTTTCCAGGAGCACTCGATATGTTGTTAGTAGTAGTATAAGAGCCCATTGAAAACCTCCTCTCCGTCTCTACAATTTCATTGAAGGCAGTTTCAATTAGTGTTTCAAAAGATGTAATAAGAGAGACTGAGGCAGAGGTATCAGCACCCTGGGAAGATATATCAATATGGGTGTTTATAGTAGTGGAATCGCCCATGTTTGTGCTTGGGTATGACACTTACGGTTGAGGAGATCTTAGGGGGGTGGCCCGCCCGACCACAGTCGTCCACGGACGGCCACAGACGGCCCGCCCTCTGCCCGGGCTCCGCCCGGCACCGCCCGCGCGCGTCCGCGAGGCGGAGGGGGCTGTCGCCTTTTGTTGCGCCTCCTGGCGCGCTTCAGCAGGAAGTGGGCGGTGGATTTCCCAGAGCACGCTGGGAGTTGTGGTCCGCTCCGCTCCGCGGCCGTGCGATGGCGCTGCACAGCGGCGGGGGCGGCCACAACGTCAGGGACCCAGAGGCGCTGCAAGAGTGAAGTGAAACGGCCCCTCCTGGAGCCGGTAAGTGTCCGAAAAAGAGAGCCCCGCTCTCCGGGTGCTGCCGCCTTTTGTTGCGCCTCAAGGTGCATAACACCTTTGGTTTGCATCTATATTCAACACTTTATCGCTATAAGGATAGCAGAACAGTACATTTTGCCCCTGACACACAGAGTAGGTTTGCTTCCTAGACGTTACTTAAAATTATTGATCATCTGTCCTGAGGGGACAGTACTGGCTTACCATCTGGTGTGAATTTCTATGATTTCGCCCAGGACGCTTGATAGGAGCATACAACAGCGGACTGATATGGTTCCGATGGATTCAGACACTGACTTCCAGAGGCCCTTCTCATGCTTTTTTTCCCTAGTAAAACAAACCCAAGCTAGCTATGTTAGATTTAAAAGCAAATATTCTTAAGACTTCCAATTCATACGGTTCCTAATTTCTGCATTGCAGTCACGAGACAGCTATGTCCAGCTTGATGACTGTAAAGGTCTCTCAGCTCTCTATCCCTAGTTTCTCTTAGCAAAATTGTACTGATGCTTTCATATACTGGTAAATGATTCTGCTGCTGGGGATTTTGATGATCCTTGGCTTGGCTTACAAACAGAGGCACTTTGAGTGGATGACTCAGTAAGAAACCCCTAAAAACATTTTTCTAACCATGTGCTTGGGAAGGTTTCGCTCCAAGGTACATTTTTCTGGCAAGAAGTGTTAGTGACCTTTAGCAGGGGTTCAGATCCTGGCACTTTAGAGCCCTTTGTGGATGAGGTGGACTGTTAGACCCTTCTAGTCTATCATCAGAACACATCAGTAACGTGGTGGCATAAAATTACATTAATAAGGAGAGGAGTTGGCCTAACGGCTAGGGCGGTCGACCGCGAATCTGGGAAACTGGGTTTGAGTCTCAGCAATGACGCTGAACATCTTGTGATTCTGGGCAAATTAATTAATCTCCCATGCCTAACAAAAAGGAATGTGTCCTCATGAAATGCAACTGGTGCTATGTAAAGTGCTCTAATACTTGATTCGGGTCAACTTCGCGCTATATAAAAGTCTGTTAAAAAATAAATGTTTTAAAAGAAATGAACGCTGAATGTCTCAAGAGAGTTATCATACAGCATGAAAGGAGTATGAAGTGCTCACAGTCTGTGCCACAGCACACTGCTAACGCACTCTCCCTAGCCATCTTCCAGAAAAATTAGTAACTACCCAAGACGTATAAAGAAAAAAAAAAACCAAGAACACCACCAGCATCTAAATGTCCTACACGTTCTGTGAGATCCAATGTCAGCAGCAGTATGGGCATGACCTCCTCAGCATGATCTCAAGTCTGAACTCTTTTCAAGCTGGCACGCAGTCACTATGTGACTTGTCCATCAGTCCACCTTAGTTTCGACCTCTAAACCGTTCCGGTACTATCTCAAAGTGGATATAATGCCAGCTGGGGTAACAGCCTCATCCAAACACATGTCGATTGCTGAACTACACTTGCCTATCACTTTTCTAGTAATAGATCCAGGGGTCCACTTTCGACCAACGCAGGTTGTAGCCATTTATCTTATTAATAGAGATGTCTGATAGAACCTGATCTGTTACATCTAGCCTATGTAGTTTGTCAGATGGTGTTAAAACTGAGACACGAAGGGAAATGGTCACTCAGGGAGCTATCATCCACATGGAATGAATTCAATCTGTGGGCGTGGCTGTTCGAAAAAAGAATATAATCTATGGTAGTATGAAGCCCCTACAGTTGAAAGTGTGAGGCATAGGTGCGGGTTTGTTAATTAATTCATCAGCAAAACCCAGATTCATACTAAAGATCAAAACCATTAATGTGGATTGGCTCCTTTGCCCACGTTTCTCAGTTGAGATCTGAAGCGTGTTACCATCTTTGTTCATCCTTGAGTAGTTGAATTGCTGCACATTCGCCATAGAAGTGTTGCACATTGTGAACAATTGAATCCTATCCCAGCTAAGACCTAATGCTCAAGAAATAGGAACTTAAGGGGCATATTTATAAGGGGATATTGCCACCAGAATGTCACTTTTTGGACGTTCTGGTATCGATATGTCCTTCTTCATATTTACAAAGCAGTGTTAAGCCAATTGTTGTGGCTTAACGGCACCTTGGAAAAAAGGCCCTGTTACATGCATCACTTAGCGTGAAAGGGGCGTGCAATGGGTGTTGCTGAGTGTGTTCCACTGCAACACCAAGTGCTTTTGACAGTGCTCCAGATTTACAAGGAGGATTGAATCCGAAACAGCGCCAAAAACTAATGCCATGCACAAGCAGGCATTAGAATGGGGGGAAAAGGAGAACAAAATGCCATTAATAATTGTTTATGTGCTGGCAGGGTTCACTACCTGCACACAAAAAATCATTTAATAATGACGATTTGCTACTTCTATGTTTGCTGCATTCTGTAGCACACATAGAAGTAACAAATCTCCATTAATAATGATGTATGTGCATGAAGGGACACCTTCCTGCACATAAACAATCATTCCTGTGCAACCCAGACTCCCTTGCACCATGGGGCAAGGGTGCCTGCAGTGGCACTAGGCCTCTATAATGTAGCTCCAGCACTAGGGTGTGCTGTATTATTTGTGAAAATTTCAGAGCAAGACACTGCCAAATTTGGCCCAGCTCCGGCATTTTTAAGTAAATATGCCCCGAATCTTTTCATAATTATATGATGTGAAATGGTTAGATTACAAGAGATCATTGTTTGTGAAGAGCAGTTTGCCAATTTTTAAAGGTGCGCCGGAAAGTAATGCTATTTCGCCAGTGTGTCCCCTAAAAAATCAATCAACAATGCTGATGGGGCAGAATATCGAGGACAGAATGTCAAAAAGAAAATATCAACGGGGAAGTAAGTCTAGATTTTCTACACCTAACAGACATGAATGTACCTTCATGGTACATATATCTTCAAGGTATGTGGAATTGGGGAAAGTAAATCAAAACTTCCCTTTATGAACTTACCTTTAGATATTTTGTCCCTCGATTTTCTATCTTCAATATCAGCATGCTATATTTTTGGTGCTGGTATACAGAATTATTACTAGTTGTAGTAGTTCCATATAAAGAGCACACGGCTACCTGTAGGGTTTCCCCGCACTATGTATAGGTATAACTGTCTAATTGGGAGATCAAAATAACATAGTCTTCAGGTTCTTGTGTAATAACAGCAAAGGTCTACAGTGTTTTAAAGAATCAGAGATGCCTGATTACCTGAGCTCGATGTCTGTCTGGGCTGGGAGGGAACAGAGACGTTTTAAGACTTGGGCAAAGTCGCCTCTGGCCCAGAGCCCCAGCCTTTCAGGGGCCTCCTGATGGTGTCAGCTTATTTCTGCAGAAAGTTTCGCCCCGATGACCTTGGATAATTTTGTAAACAGACTGTTTTAAGTACTGTTTTCCTATCGTTTATTTTTAATGGCGGAGATGCGTGATAGTCTATTGCGGACATTTTACAGAGAAATTTGTTTATGTTTCATGCAACAAAACATAAAAAGGTTTCTTTCAGATCAAAACAGGACATGACATTAGAAATGGGAGGGTTTCACAGAGAATATTTGCAGAAATATTGGTGAGCTGCTGCTGTGTTACAATCTTCAAAACACACATCAATATCCCTGAATATTAGATGTAAACATATTTAGAATTTGCATGTGCACTGTCAGAGACTTGGCCAAACATGGCATGAAAGAGCAGAAATTGGATCATGAATTCAAAACTGTTCCAAACAGAACAAAATGTTTGGCCCAGGGCCTCCAACATCCTTAATAACCAATTCCGGGATGTAGCGAGGGCCTAGTCCAACCCTAGCTTTAAAAATAAAACAGAGAGCTTGAATTGACCTCTCTGTTTAAATGAGAGCCTGTGCAATTCGCGAAGGAGAGGCGAAAGTTGAGCATGCTTCGGGAGTGGATATGGGAGTCTCGATGCTGAATACTGTACAATCCTTTGTCGACAAATAGTGGCCTTATCGATTCACAAATAAGTGTGCGGGCGCCACTTAAATGAAGTGAATGAAATGAAGTTTGCCTTAATCTACTCTTGGCAGAAACAAGGCCTGAATTAGTGTTCTTTTAGATGAGTGGGGAATATTCCAAATAATCTTCCTCACCCACTTTGTCATGGCAGAACAGGTGGAGCCACTTTGACCACTTGAGGTCACCTAGAAATTTTTCATCCACCAAAAACCTAAGCTTTTTACTTTTGGATATAGTATAGAAGGAGCCCCCAGGGACACAGGATAATATTGTGGACCCTAGAGCTGTTGATTCTTGTGAAGCACCATAATGTCTGTCTTGTCACCGTTGAGTTTAAGCGAGTTACTATTCTTCCAGGAAGCAACGCATCTTAGACCAAGAGTAAGGGCATCTGTGTTGTGCCCCTGTGCAGGCGACAAGGCAAAGATATTTTTGGTGTATGATAACAGTGTCAAGCCACAACTCTCCACCACAGACATACAGGTTGAACAACATAGGACTCAATGCTGAACCCTGGTATTTCCAGAGGTCAAGGCACAGATCTCTGACCTTGTGTCTGAAAAAACAACTTGGAATGACCTATCTTTCAAGAAGGAAGTCAACCAAGCTAAGGTTTTTCTGTCAATGCCCCGTGTTGCCAGTCTATCCACTAGGGTGAAGTGGGACAGAGTGTCGAAAGCTGTGCTTCGTTTTTTTTTATGATATTACAGTAAAAATATATTTATTTTTTAAGACATTATTACATAAGAATCCAACCAGCATTTAAGGATTATATAGAAACATATGTATGAGGTTGACTTGGCCTTCTGTGGAAGGGCGAGTGTAAAAGAATAGAGTTGAGTTTGCTTCCATGTTAGAATTAAAAGAAGCATCGACTTATTTTGCTTGCCTGATGGAAATTCTCACCAGATTTTAGCATGTTTGTTTTTAGACATCTTTTTATTGTAGGCGTATGTGCCTGATGGTCGTAAACTGGCCTACTAAGTGCAAGAACCAAATGGACCAAGAAACAACTGTGTAAACATCTCTCCATTCTGAAAGTTTCTTGGTGCTTCCTGGTCACTGTCTGGCATTGTGCAGATACTGTAAATTGCTTCCATTTTGCTGGATTTAAAGTTTGTGAAACCCAAATTGTGTAGTTCCAGTACCCTTATTTTGGTATCACTGGGTTGTAGACCACTATCAGTGGAGCATTTACAATAAGTCAAACCGTCATTAGAACTTCTAGTGAAGGGCCCGAATCAAAATGATGAAAACATACCATCAATGAACGTTATCCTGCACCATACGGCCATGTATGTCCTGGAGCATGTTAATCTTTAAGTCAGCTCTCACACTGTTCTCGATGCCATGCTTTAAACTGCAATATCATAGCCTTCAGAGCTCTAATTTGACATAGCCTGCCACAAGAGCCCTTGAGGAACCAACCAATAGAAACACACAGTGCATCTAACACTTTGCAAGGAGAGAGAAAACCCCAACATAAGGCAGTAGTCACCAAGTGGTGCTTTCATGGCTTTTAGGTTTTTAGCTTCAACTTAAAATAAGTGCCAGTGATCCAAGCAGCCGGAATAAATAGAGTATTCGAGGGGGGTGCAAATGCCAGCCACATTTCCAAAACGGTAATATGACCCTGTTTATTTTTTCACATATGAGGCCAGTATGAGTTGCTTCAAAGGGTGAAACCAGTTAAGCCTAAAGCCCAAGACAGTTGCTTTTCAAAGCACTTTCAGTAGCCCGAAAACGTGAAAACCTCAATAGTTATTGCATTAGGTAAATACAAACCCCAAACCCCCTGCCAGCCTCCTTGAAATCTTAAAACACAGAAAAAATAATT
This sequence comes from Lissotriton vulgaris, assembly GCF_964263255.1. NCBI lineage: Eukaryota > Metazoa > Chordata > Amphibia > Caudata > Salamandridae > Lissotriton > Lissotriton vulgaris. The sequence continues at coordinate 1,713,858,458 of NC_141689.1, read as the reverse complement.
TGGAGGAATGATTGTTAATAGTCTAACTATTGACAATAGCCTTGGGGTTCATTCCGGTCCATCGTTTTTCATTCCCCCAAAACTACGCTAGACAGAGGCCTCTCTTATTCAAATTAGTACTCCTTCAGCTCCTTTTGAACGCTTCGTCAGTGAGATATAGCTTTGATCCTGGGCCACTTAGGGCTCTACAAGAAACTAACAAATGGGGATGAGAGAAATGCTTGCAAATAGTCTAACCACTGGTTATTGATTGGGGTAGACGACCTTCCCATCTTTATTTGCCAACCATGAAATTCGAGAAGGATGCCTGGCTTATGCAAATCAGTACTGACCATGCTCCTTATGGGAGCAATACATTCCAAACTGGTAGGTAAGGCCTACTCTTGAAGGGAATACAAGCAACCAGTTTCACCCTCATGAAGGTGCTATGATATCTAAGACCACACTATAACCTTCACACTTTGCTACAAAACTGTGCTGCAGAGGATTCACAGCAGCAACAAAAGAGAATACCATCATATTAAAATATCAAAAACATACCTAGTAAAGCACAACTACATCAACACATAGCATGACGCTCAATTTCACCATCAAAATAGCATCACAAAAATACAATCACAAATAGTACAACATAGCAACACTGCAGAAAAACAACAAAATTACAACACATCAGCAGTAGATAAAACATAACACAGCAGCTGAAATAAAATTCCACAGAACAGCACATGAAAAGAACACAACACAATAATAACACCAAAAAAATACAACAGCAAAAACAGGACAATGCATCAACACTATTACCGCACAATACCAGAAAATAAAAAAATAATAACAGCACCAATGCAAACCAACAATATCAGGCTACACCAATACCCACTAAACCATAATAAAAGCACAACACAGCCAACCATAACAACACACACCACACAATACACAACTGTTAGACCTGACATTTCTTGGCGTGGTTAACCCTGACTTTTTGCCTCTATCTCCTCTATTTTTGATGCTGTGAAGGAGTTTGTTTTGCTGGCTTAGATGCCTTGCGCACTTTGCCACTGCTGATAAGTGTCAAAGTGCAAGTGTTCCCTGTATAAAGTGTTATGGTATTGGTTGTCTATAATTGGTTTTGTTTGTCTTACTAGTAAAGTCCCTAGTAAAGTGCACTATGTGTGCCAGGGCTGGTAATGCAAATGCTACTAGTGGGCCTGCAGCACTACTTGTGCCACCCATGCAAGTGCCCTAAAAGGGATCTCAGGCCTGCTACTGCAGTGCCTGCTCACAGTTTGTTAACTGCCTTGTTGTCCTGACAAGTGCACCCACCTGCCAGGCCCTACCTTCCCTTTTTCAGCTAATCAGACACCCCCATAGTAGGCCCAATGTACCCCATGGGCAGGGTGCAGTGTATGTGAAAGGTAGGACATGTACTGAGGTGTGTACCATGTACTGACAATGAAATAATTCCAAATTCGTTTTTCACTGTTGCAAGGCCATCTTGCCCATAGTACAAAATGAGGAATGCTGTGTTGCATGTTTCCAAAAACAACAGTTGATGGACAGAATGCAGAAGGTATATTCTAATTCTTAGCATTTCAAAGACAGTATGACTTAGCATTTGAGTAACATTATCACTTCTGCCTCGACCTGAATGTTTGGTATAACGTTTCTACATTCTTCTAGGCACTCACTCATTTCGGCCTAGTACAGAGATCGGGGCCTAAATCCATCGTTTTCTTTGCACTCCTCACCACCCCAGTTCAGACATGGCCATATGCAAATCAGCCTTGACCCTGTGCCTCATGGGAACAGTCCAGCCCGAACTGCAAAGCCATGTCTTTCCTGGACCGGAATCAAGCATCCTAGGACCGATTTCTGGCTATCAGCCGTCTTCAGCCAGGATAGCTTGACTCCAGTGGTGTGGAGAGCATGGGACTCACGTCTGAGCATACCCATCCCACTCGGGGTGACAAATGCAAAAACAACAGTTGATGGACAGAATGCACAACAATGTCATACATTCACCCCAGTACAGAGATCTGAGCCTAAATCTATCGTTTTTTTGCACTCCACACCACCCCAGTTCAGACATATCCAGCATATCTTCCCATAGACGAAAGACCAAGAGGTGGCGTTTAGTGTGCCTAAACTCAGATTTTAATAACACATCTTTTTGTGAAGATGGTTTTTAAAATTGTGTGATTAAAACCACGCTTTTAGAAGTGGCTGGTTTCATTTTTTAAACATCCTGCACAAATAGTGCAGTCTGACAAGTATGAGATGCATAAGCTACCCATTAAAGGCATAATGTGAGCTCCTGTTGCATGAGGATGGCTTCACATAGAGCAATGCAGTTCTTGCCATAATGGTGGTCTCTCTTTCCATAATGTCGATCGATCCCTATGCCATGATACTGTGAAGATGTTCACCTCTAGCATAATCATGGCTAAGGCCTTATCATGATAATCCATCAAATGTTGTTGCCCCTCATGGAACAATAGTGCCCACTCCGGCACATTCATTTTGCTGGCACACTGCTGATAGTACTTTATGGACTGTGTGCATTGTTGGCACAATAGTTCCCACCTTGATGTAATGCCAGCACAGGTATATTATAATTCTTAGCATTTCAAAGCCAGTATGACAGCATTTGAGTAACATTATCACTTCTGCCTCGACCTGAATGTTTGGTATAACATGTCTACATTCTTCTAGGCACTCACTCATTTCGGTCCAGTACAGAGATCTGGGCCTAAATCCATCGTTTTCTTTGCAGTCCTCACCACCCCAGTTCAGACATGGCCATATGCAAATCAGCCATGACCCTGTGCCTCATGGGAACAGTCCACCCTGAACTGCCAAGCCATGTCTTTCCTGGACCGGAATCAAGCATCCTAGGACCGATTTCTGGCTATCAGCCGTCTTCAGCCAGGATAGCTTGACTCCAGTGGTGTGGAGAGCATGGGACTCACGTCTGAGCATACCCATCCCACTCGGGTGACAAATGCAAAAACAACAGTTGATGGACAGAATGCACAACAATGTCATACATTCACCCCAGTACAGAGATCTGGGCCTAAATCCATCGTTTTTTTGCTCTCCACACCACCCCAGTTCAGACATATCCAGCATATCTTCCCATAGACAAAAGATCGAGAGATGGCGTTTAGTGTGCCTAAACTCAGATTTTAATAACATATCTTTTTGTGAAGATGGATTTTAAAATTGTGTGCTTAAAACCAGGCTTTTAGAAGTGGCTGGTTTCTTGACTTAAACCATCCTGTGTGCCTCTGCCTGTTTGTGTATTGACCATCTGGGTTTGGATGTGACAGGGTCTGGGAGTGTCCTGACCTCAGAGAGGAGAAAGTGAGGCAGCAACAGGCTAGCCTGCATTTGATGTGAGGGGGGAGGAGAAGCCCCCCCTGGATGTGTGAGGGCTGTGTTGCTGCCACAAAATAATGGCTCCACCTCCTGCTGAGTGTCTGTGACACAGATCTGCCCTATCAAATGAAGAGGGTGTGCACTGGCAGGCAGACACCCAGGTCTGGTTTGGACTGGGGTCAGAGCCCTCTGAACACAAAGACTTCAAAGGCATTTAGGAGTATAATTGTGAGAGCTGAAACCCTGACTGAAATCCGGATTAAAAAAGGTTTGAACCTACTTTGTGATCAAGAGGAACCTCTGCCAAAGAAGAACAGCTGAAGAGACTGAAGAGAAGGACTGCCCTTGCTGTGTGTTCTGGGGCTGGCCTGCAGTTTTCTGATTTGACTAAGGAGTGGACAAGGGATTTTGCTGTGTGCTGTGTCCCCCTGCTTGTGAGGACTTTGCTGTGTCCTGAAGTAGCGTGTCTCCAAGGGCCCGAGGAGAGCTGGTTCCCTGTTGTGGGAACTCAGGAACATAAAAGTTTCTAACCGTGTCTCAACGACGCTTGGTGCGTGGTGCTTTTGCACACCTGAGACTGCTGTGTGGTCTGTGGTACTGTTTAGGAGGTGCTCCGGGATCGCATTGCCCCCGCAGCGTGAAACATCGTCCACGCTGCTGGATTGCTGTTTGTGGTGCAAGATGTCATCGTAACTGAGGCTGAGCCGCAACACGCAACAGAATTTCTGAAAGACTGCTGTGTGGTCTGTGGTACTGTTTACACGGTGCCCTGTGATCGCATTGCCCGCGCATTGTGAAACGTCGTCGACGCTCCTGAATTGCTGTTTGAGGCCCGAACCGTCATCTTAACTGAGGCTGTGAGTAAGGATCACCGCCACTGGCCTGAGCGACAACCTGCTTCAGGATTTCTGGAAGACTGCCCTGTGGTCCGTGGTACTGTTTACGAGGTGCACTGTGATTGTATTTCCCCCGCAGGGTGAAACATTGTCCACAATTCTGTATTGCTGTTTGTGGCCTGAGCTGTCATTGTAACTGAGGTTGTGAGTGAAGATCACCGCTGCTGGACCAAGCCGCAACGTGCTAGAGGATTTATTGAAGATAAGAAAGCTGCAAGGTGAAAGGGATCGTGATCGTTGTTCACTGAGAGGAATCTGCCCAAGATCGTCAACGAAGGAGAAGGCAGCGCCATAACCCGTCCGGCTACAGCGTCGCCTAACAACGTAGCTGACCGTCATCGGGCAGCCCAACAGCATGTCCGATGAGCGGGTGAGAGAGAGAGCTAGGCAGCGCACTCTCCAAGTAAGGCTTGGACTCCAGTCAGGAGCCGCAAGTGTTTGTAGTCTGGGGAGGCGTGAAGGAGGAGTACAGGGGTGCTCCGAGCTCACTCCCGCTGCACCATGTTAGATGCGCTGAGTCCATGAGCAGCCCGGGCTGCCCCTTTAAGCTTATAACCATGTCTCTGGTGGTGGGGCCTAGTACGGGCCTGAGTTGACCACGCAGATTGACGAATCACATTATTACTTCTATTAAGAACTGTCTCATTTTTGCATAATGAACTGCATCATTCGTGGTTTACGAATCACATTAGTCTAGCATTATGAACTGCTTTATTCCTGCGTTACGAACTGCATCTGTACGTGCATTAAGGACTGTGTTATTATTACATTATGACCTGCATTACGAACTGCATAGCATTGGATTAGAACTGCAGGAGATCTTTGTGAACTGCTCATTAATACCGCAAGAACCTATCAGAGATTGCTGGCCTAATAACCGGTAAAGTGAAAGATTAAGAATAAGCATATTTTGGATTTCTATCGTTTGGTCTCATCATATTCCTTTTGATAAAGATGCTGCTATTTTATAAAAACCAGTGTGGATTCTACTTTTGGTGTTATCACTGAGTTACTGGGAGTGTGATTGCAAATACTTTACACATTGCCTTGTAGGTAAGCCTGGCTGCTCGTGCCAAGCTACCGGGGGTGAGCAGGGGTTATCTAAGAGAATGTCCCTGCTTTCCCTGACTAGAAGCAAGGGTCCCTATTTGGACTAAGGTACCTACCGCATCCAATATAGACCCCCAGTACACAACTTGCCAAGACTAAGCACAAATACTACTCACAACAATACAATGGCACAACACAACAATACCTAACATTAGGTAACACTAACACAACAAACATGACAATACGAAAATAGCTGTGAAACATAACAAACTTGAACACAAGTAATGGCAACAACAGAAAAGTACAATAATAAGAGTAGGAAAGCACATTACAGGAGCATCAGAACAATAATTATAATGACAACAGAACAGGCCCAAATTGAGCAAACCCACTAAAGCAGCACTCAAAACAAAAAAATAAAAGCAACATATATACTAACTAGCATCTTAGCATTGCAGAACAACACCCTATTACAATTACTAGAACTGGCAGTTCTTCAGAATTTGTTTAACCCCTTCCACGCGTGGCTAATTCCCCCGCGGCGCGGGGGGAGGGGCCGAGCGCACCGCCGTATTGTGATGAGCTCAGCTCGTGATGCTGCATAGTGGAGCAGTGCTCATGACGAGCTGGGCTTCTCACCACTCCGTCCACTCCTTCAGAATGCCGGCTCAGGAGGGGAATTAGCCCCGCATGGGCGTTCCGCAGCAGTTATGATGATCTCATCTCGTCATGAGCCCAGCTCCACTGTGCCTGGTGATGGTGTTAAGGGCCTAATCAATTGGGGCCTCTATATCAAAAGGAAATGCCGTAAGAAAGTAATTTATTTAAAGTTTAGGAAGAAGGAGCATTGCCAGTGTTAATATGTGTATTTTATAAAGAAATTTGAGTCGAATTTCCAAACCTTTTGCTGCCTAGTTTGGCATCACAAAAGTGACACAAAGCTGCATCAAATTTTTTTTGGGGGGGGGGGGGGGATTTACTTTCCAGTGTAAAACTTGCTTTGTGCTGCAAAGATGCGAGAAAACAGCGCAAAGCAATGCAGAGCTCTGTTTTGTGTTTCTCTGCGCCAAGAGGTGTTCTATGGTTGGTAACATGGGCGTTGCTATGCAACCTTTCAAAGTTTTTTGACTCAAAACACTATTCATCAACTTTAACAAACAGAGTTTTGCTCCAAAAATGTATGCCATTTTGAAGCAGTCATTCAAAAGGGGAAATGCTTTTATTTGTCCTCAATGTTCCTCACTTTTCCCACTTTGCTGTGTACTGTACTGTACACCACACATCCAAAGTGGGGAAAGTTTTCTAGTTTGCCTAAGCATAGTAATTTTGTACTGGGTGGGACCCCTTCCGGTACAAAACCTATGCTAGACTCACGCACACAGCTTGGCACTGTGGTGCAAAGATGTGTGCATGGCGTATAGCAGCCTGACTGTGCACCAGCGCTAGGGAGAAAGCAGGATAGTGCCATATCCTCGTAAATATGTTGCTTACTTGTTCTCTCCCTGTCAAACAGCACAGCAACTTTGGTTGCTGCGTTGCATTGTGTGACAGTTTCGTAAATCTTGGGCTCAAGGTTTTAGTGTTTGTGCTTGGTTTTTATTTTTATGGCTTACACATCCTGCACAAATAGTGCAGTCTGACAAGTATGAGATGCATAAGCTACCCATTAAAGGCATAATGTAATCTCCTGTTGCATGAGGATGGCTTCACATAGAGCAATGCAGTTCTTGCCATAATGGTGGTATCTCTTTCCATAATGTCGATCGATCCCTATGCCATGATACTGTGAAGATATTCACCTCTAGCATAATCATGGCTAAGGCATTATTATGAGAATCCATGACTTAGCATTTGAGTAACATTATCACTTCTGCCTCGACCTGAATGTTTGGTATAACGGGGTATATTATTAAGGGGGTTTATCTCCGCTTTTTTGGCTTTAAAAGCCAAGAAAGCGGAGATAAAATTATCTCCCTATTACCTAGCTGTCGCTAACACCAGTTTGCGACAGCTAGTAGGAGATAGCGACCATCTTGGTCCCCACTTTGCATGTCAGTGATATTTATCACTAATGACATGCAAAGTGGGCGTGCCAAGATGTTAGCGACTGGAAACAGTCGCTAACATAGCTATCTCCTATTACCAACTTTTGGAGATATTCGCGCTAAGCGTGAATATCTCCAAAAGCTAACACCTGCCCTGAGCAGTTCTTAGCCATGTTTTCCAATGGGAGGTGGATAACATGGCTAAGAGCATTAGCTCGGTAATGCATGAATATCGCTGACTTTTCAGCGATATTCATGCATTGCGGCCGATTTTTATCGCATTTGCGATAAACCTTGGTAATAGGTTTATCTGCGATGAAAATCGCCGCAGCTCAGCGGTAAATTTTTGTCTCTAACCAAGCAATAGCGATAATTATCGCTATTGCTTGGTAATATGCCCAAACATGTCTACATTCTTCTAGGCACTCACTCTTTTCGTCGACCCTTGCACTCACCCATTCAAGCGCCCGTGGAAACACTCAGGGGCATATTATCAAGGACTCGTGTTAAAATTATCGCTGTTTTATCGGTAGAAAACTGCCGATAAAACAGCGATAATGGGCTTGATAATACCCCCTTGTTAATTCCCATAGAAGCCCATGTTCTGGTGTTAACATGGGCTTCTATGGGAATTAACAAGGGCGTATTATCAAGCCCATTGTCACCGTTTTATCGGCAGTTTTCTGCCGATTAAACGGCGATAATTTTAACACCAGTCCTTGATAATATGCCCTTCACTTACCTATGTATTATCAATGCATGAAATCGCTCTTTTATCCATCCATGAATCCTCTAATCGATTCAAGAGTAGATTTATTTGTACATTCACCCATTCATCAACTCAAGCCCACACACAAACTTTCCAATCAGTGCAAAAGGATTTCCTTTTGTAAATAGCCCCGATCTCTTGGCCTTGTGAAAGTTCTTCGTCAGTATATATTTGTTTCTTCTTGACCACTGGGAGCTGAATTCCCTTCTGCAGGCCTGCCCTATTTTTACTATAATCCTTTGACCGAAGTTACCTGCACATTTACCCACTGTACAAAACTACTGATTTCCTTTTATATATTTACCTCAATTCCTTCACATTTTGTTCTCTTTCGTTCGTTCTGCAGTCTCAGTTTGGAACTTTGCTAGCAAATATACAACCCCTCCTTTCTAATTACACTGAAGCATTCTTTCATCTTCCAGACTCCCGCTGCCACCATCCAGACAACGGATCAAATCACTTGAGGCATTCATACATAATCAAAGCCCCATTCAAAACGAGGCATGTCAATCATGTGCTCGTGAAACCTGCCTCACCTCACGGAGGTGCATCGCAAACCAGCCGTGTTTATGCTACTGTTAAAACCACACGTGCTGCGCTTACCACAGAGGCTGGGGCGGATGTCTCTGCCTTTGGGATGAGGAGGACAGAGGGCTTCAGTAGAGATAACACGAATCCCAGCGGTCCGTCATTCCCAGGCTTGGAAGCACAGTCGTGGTTTCTATAGGAGAAGGCCTAATTACACTTTTCACAGAGTTCGAGATGAGGTCTGGTCGGTTCGTAGCATGAAAAGACCAGAGGACAAGAGCAAAAATAGATAATATTTGAAGGAAAGGTTAAGGGCGTGATTCAATGGGCATTAGGGCATATTTTAAAATTTGAGAGCAACACACCTAAAGAAAATAAACTACAATTCTTGTGCTATAGAATCGAATATTTACGTTTAGATTGTTTATTCGTTTTGAAATATATAGAGCATGCCCAGGATAACATCATAAATTATGTTTTTTAGTACATACATTGAATGTGTGTGATGAAGATGTGTTCAATGTGTGTGTTTGTACGGAAAAATTCGATACCGTTTATAGTTCATTTTTATATAAATGTGTAATAGATTTTGTATTAACTGAACATCTGTAACTGTCGGATTCCAGAGCATACTTTGTTATTGATCTAAAACGATACAATCATTTAAGTGGCGCCCGCACAACGGTCTCTGTCGCTCCTCAGCTGACATTCGTTTATTTTGGACAGTTTTAGACTTCGCTACACCCTTGGAGACAAGCCTAGAGTCCTCTGAGGTATCTTTTCTCCTTGTTATCGCCAGATCCCGCTTGCACCTTAGCTATTGACACGCTAGTTGTCTGCCCATGACGCATACAGCTCGTAGCGTCTCCACAAATCGGCATCCTGCTAATGAACATCTGGTAAACCGCGCTTTCTTCCCGGTGCGTCTGCGGCTATTCCCTGACTTCATATCACATCTCTGCAGCTAACGTCTTCTCTTCCGAACAACTGCATTACTGTTTCTCCAATTGGCGAAAGTACTTCAAATTGTCAACATGGCCAACTCGGGATCCTTTAAGAACAATTTAATTACAGTATAGTACAGTACCTTATCTTATTTAAGTATAACTGACACCCTCAAAAACACAGCTATCAGTTGTTTTTCAGCAATATTTGCATGTAAAAGTGTACTGTTTGGAGAAATACTCGGAGCACGAGTCAGATTCAGTTCCAGAGTGGTCCAGAGGAAGGTTTATCTTCTCAGATTTTGTGCCAAGATTCCTGTTTGCATTGGAGAGGGCGCAGGGAGGGCGCAGGGAGCAAGGAAAGAATTGCTGGCAGTAGTCACTGTGGCGTGAGGAGCAAGCTGGGTGTCATGGACAGGTGGGCTGGAGCCTCATGTTGGCTGTGCAAAGAGAAGGATTGACGGCGGATTGCTGATTTCAGTGCAACTGTGGTGGTCCTAGTTCATGCTGGCTCATTCTCAGGCATAAAGTGCTTAAAAGCTTCATTTAGGAGTGCGCTGGCCACACCAAGGGTCCAAGACCTGATGAGCATCACTTGAGGGTAGGACCTCACAGAGACAGATCCAGGAGCTGTTGGGGAGCCTTTTATGCCCCTGAGGCTCAGATCAGGAGGCCAGCAGGCTAGCCCTTTGAGGCATTCTATAGTCCTGTGTTCAGGATGGGTTGCAGTTCCATTTCTTCCTTCCCAGGCAAGAGGTCAGCAGGTCAGCATAACAGGACAGTAACTCCTTCAGAGTGGCAGTCCTTTCAGCAGCAAAGCAGTCATTCTTCCTGGCAGAGTAGCCACAGGAAACACAATGAAATGATAGACGGAGTGCTAAAACTTTTCAGATGCTCACCCCAGTCACAGTTTGGGGTTTAATCCATCATCGTTTTTCTTCTCACTAAGTGATCCCAGTTTGGACCCACCCATCTGCAAATCAGTCTTGACCCTGTTCCTCATGTGAACAGTCCAGCTCGAGCTGCCCGCCCAGGTCCTCTCTGGATCACAAACAAGCATCCTGGGACCTGTTTTGGTGTTTCACCCTTCATCAGACAGGCTAGCTTGAATCCAGTGGCAAAGTGAGCAAGGGACCCACGTCAGCGCATACCCTGGACATTTAGGGAGAACATAGCCAACACAATGAGAATATGGATGGATGGAGTTTTGAACGTTTGCAGACACTCACCCCCAGTCACAGATCTGGGTTTAATCCATCATCATTCTTCACCTCACTAAGCCACCCCAGTTTGGATCCAGTCATATGCAAATCAGTCTTGACCCTGTTCCTCATGGGAACAGTACAGCCCGAACTGCCAGGCTAGGTCTTTCCTGGACCGTAAACTAGCATCCTGGGACCAGTTTCAGGGTTTCACTCCTCATCAGCCAGGCTAGCTTGAATCCAGCGGCAACATGAGCAAGGGACCCAAGTCTGCGCATACCCTGGCCACTGAGGGTGAACATAGCAAACACAATGAGATGATGGACGGAGTGCTGATGCTTTTCAGACACTCACCCCCAGTCACAGATCTGGGTTTAATCCATCATCGTTCCTCTGCTCACTAAGCCACCTCAGTTTGGACCCAGCCATATGCAAATCAGTCTTTACCCTGTTTCTCATGGGAACAGTCCATCCCAAACTGCCAGACCAGGTCCAGACTGGACCGGAAACAAATGTCCTGGGACCAGTTTCGGGGTTTCACTCCTCATCAGCCTGGCTAGCTTGAAACCAGTGGCAAAGTGAGCAAGGGAACCACATCTAGGCATACTCTGGCCACTTATGGTAAACATAGCAAACACAGGGAGGTGATGGATGGAGTGCTGAAACTTTTCTGGGTGTGGTTGAGTGTCTGAAAAGTTTCAGCGCTCTGTCCATCACCTCCTTATGTTTGTAGTATCCATAGGTCAGAAGTGTACCTCAAGTAGTGGTGTCTGAGGACCTTCTTTTAAACACATTTGTACCTTTAAAGTGGGGAGAAGCTTCTAGAGCTATCCCTTGTAGGTGCACAGTTGCTCCAATTTAAGTGCCCTGGCTCCAGAGCAACTAAAAGGGGTATACAGTCATTTGTATGGAGACTGGATGCAGCCTATTCATGTGTAGGTCAGGTTGGGCCCAGCTCCTTCCTCCCATCCTGCCATGGTGGCCCATCACCTAATCTCCGATTCTGAGTGGCTGTCTAAGAGAAATACACATAGCCCAATTACCAACTACTCTCCAACTCATGTGACCAGAGGTAGACTGCAGGCACCAAATGGCTAAGGCAAGAAAATGCTAACTTTCTAAAACTTGAAGAGATTATTTCTTCCCATTTGGAAAGTACACATATAAAATGTAATACCGCAACTCCAGTGTTACCCTGTGAGAGAGGTAGAACTTGCTGTAGTGAAAAACGAACTTAAGAGTTTTCTACTACCAGGACATGTAAAACCTTTGAAATAAACTACACCCTGCCTTTGATCTATCGAGGGCTTACTTTAGGGGTGACTTATATGTATTAAAAAGGAAGCTCTGGGCCTGTCAAAAGGATTATTTTTTCATGTTGAAATGGAAGTGTAAACTGCACATACAGGCTCTGCAACTGCAGGCCTGAGACCAGTGGCGGTTCCTCCACTGAGGCTGAGGAGCGTCGCCCCACTGCTCTTTTCAGTGTAGAAAGTGTAAGAATAAAATGATAATAACCTGAGGTTATTATCATTTTAGTTTTTCCTGTTGCAGCATCTTTGTGGGTCAGGGCTCAGAGCAGCATTAGAAGTAGTTTGAGCACTTCTAAGCACGCAACGACTGTTTGGTTGGCCCTCTTGGGCAGCCCAAACCAGTCATGCATAAATACTGTGTTCTCCATGCAGCAGCATTACAGCTTGTGTGGAGAACATGCCCCCCCCCCTCCAGCCCCTGGCTGAGTGCCGTGTCAAAGCACTCAGACCAATTACAATGCTGCATTGCAGCGTTGTGATTGGCTGCAGTGAGCCTGGGAGCCGTGGTGCTTCCTGCTTCCTGTCTCCCTCAAGAAGCCAGGAAGAGGACGTAGGAGAGAGGGTGGATGGTCAGCCGTCCGGCCCGCCGGCCGGCCCTCAGATAAGTGATTTTTTAAAATCCTATTTAGCTCAATCAGTGCTACAGGCCAATGACTAACATTTATTTTGCAGGCTCTTGGCACATGGAGTGCATGTGATTGGGAATAGTTAGTACATTAAATATACCAATTGGTATAAGCCAATTCAACCATGTTTTATGGGGAGCACACAATCACTTTGGCACTAGTTAACAGAGGAGCATGCAGTGTTGGACCAATGTTTGCTCCTTCAAGGCCGCCATCCACCATCTACAATTGCAGTTATCCCATAACTCCCACTTTGTAAAAGTGTTCCTATTTATCTTGGTTGTTGGTTCCCTGGGAATAGTTTGTGGTCACAATTGCAGATGCAAATCAGTGAAACATATAATTTTAACTTGTGATGAGGAAGTGTGTGTCACTCTCCCGTCCCCTCCTCTTTGTAATTCAGATCTACTAAAAAAAAACATTGCGAGTTGAAAATAACTTTCCGCATCACTATAAGGCAGATGTACTAACATTAGTAATAGCACATTTCTAATTGCCATTATATCCGAATAGCAATAAGGAATTTGCTATTTCTAATGTATGATATTATTGTTTTTTACAATATTGAATCCTAGTGGGTTGTAAATCGACATACCTTGTGACTATTAATGAGAAAGGGTGCAATTTGCGACCCAGTAGGAATCGCTGTCATCACAGGGATGGTGACCTGCTTGGTTCAGCGACCTCCATGTCTGTGATTACGATTAAATAAAGTAATCTTTTTATGTTAAATGCAGCCATGTGTAGGACCCGATAATATCCTGAACCCCAACATTTGATCACAGTTTTGTACCACACATAATTTGTCTCCTGTCTCTCCAGTTGACCAAGCAATTAGAGACAACACTTCTCATTGGGAAAACACAATTTAGCACAGGTAAAACAAAACAAAATATTGGAAACATAAATAGCTGAGTTCTAGATCAAAAAGAGAATTTTTTCCAGATTAGTCAAAATGTGGTAGATAGAAAAATACATGAAATGTCATAAAGGCCCAATTACAGAAATGCAGATAAATGCAAAATCATAAACTTAATAGTTCCCACTTAATCAGAATCCAAATAAAAGTTCTAAGTGTCAAACTCATAAAGAGTACTGGCAACATCCCAATGGCAACTTTAAGACAAAAAAGAAGCATTGCATCTAGACTACCAGAAAAATAGTAAAAGAATCAAAAAGGAAGACAGAAAACGAAAGGTTTTATAGACAAATCACACAAGCTATTAATAGATTCAGCATGTTATGATCATGGTTAGTGTCACACTGGCAAATCAGAAACAACACCCTAATATTTTAAGGGCACTATTTAGCATAGTACGGCTTTGCCCTCATGTCAAGCATTTTATCACAAGGGCGATGCAATACTGAAGTAAAATTTACAAAGCAACGCAAGGCCACCTTGGGAGGTCCTGTGTCGCCTGGTAGATCTGGAGTAACACAAGGTAGAAGCTTGTGTTACTCTGCCCTGGGAAGGCATTCCATGGGTGGAGTGTGAGTGTTCCTACACATATACCCATAGATTTTGGCACATTCCCAGATTTTCCAGGACTGGTAAACCTAGGAATGCATCAAAATGCTACGCCTTCCCAGGGGAGGTGAAATAATGAGAGATATATTTTTCTCTCTCATTGTTTCCTCTTTCTAAGTGTGCTGTATTCTGCAGCACACTTAGGAAGAGGAAGGAGCCTCAAAGGATTATTTTGTGCAAACAATCATGTCTGCAACACAGGTAATTTTGCATCGTGATGAAAGGGTGCCTGAGTTGGCGCTAGGCGTCAGATTGTGTGCAAACTAAGGCAGAGAACAGGATTGCTCCACATATTAGTAAATACGGCACATTCCTACCCTCTCCCTTTCACACAGTGCCGTGCAGCAAGTTGTCTTGCTCCATTGCTTTGCTTGAAAAACTTTAATGCTAACCCAGTTCTTAAGGTAAGAGACATCTCCCGCCATCTCCCTCCTTAACTGCATTCCAGAGATGTACAACACAAATGAAACATTTCTTAACGATTTCCATGCTCATGACAGAGCCGCTCCGTCATGAGCCTCGGTTGAGCTGTGCTCATGACGGAGCCGTTCCGTCATGGCCCACTCGGCCCGCCTGCGCAGCGCGAATTCTGCGCCTGCGCTGGACGTTCCATTGAGCGGGTGGGGCCGTAACGGACCGCTCCGTCATGAGCACAGCTCAACCGTGGTCCGTGACAGAGCGGCTCCGTCATGAGCATGCGAGCGCCGCTCTGCCCCCCTCCAACCTAGCGCTGCGGCGGAATTGCCGCCGCAGCAAAGGGGTTAAACAATGGCTCATAGAATTAAGCACATCTACACTACCAGGCCTTGAAAATGATGATTTGAGTACACAATGAAAGCTTCATTCACAATACACATGTTCTAACAATGTTGCACATTGCTAATACATTGAAGTCATTCGCTTTATGCTCCATGGAAAGGGGAGAAATGACTTTGCAGTGGGCACTAATCGGAAGGGGGATTGAGCAGGAGCAAGCTAAGATGAACACCTGAAACCACATCCATAAAAAAACTATTCAAAGCACTGTTTACACTTCTAAGTGACCTCGGTAACTCTTTTCAGGTACAGCATTATTAGTTCATTGGTTGTGACTATCCTTAGTAACCCTAATTATCAAAAACAACTTTCTCACAATATTTGCACATCTTGCATATTTCGAAAATGCTACAACAGTTGTGTTTCAGAAAATGAAATGTTTAACTTTAACAGACCACTGCCTACTCTTAAAAAAAATGTTTATAACATTCTCAAAGGCAAATGAGTCCCTTGGAGGCCCTTTCACATTTGTGAATGGTTACCACCACTTTTTACTAAAACATTAGTGCATACCATTGAGATTTCGTATTTGAAAGGGTCGCCCTAAACACGCCCCCTTCCAAATACTGAATTGCCCTAGCTACCCCCTTCCAAATACTGAATCGGAACTAGGTCAAAAAAGACAAACTGCAAAATCACTATTTGGTGTTTGTACATTTTTAAAATCTTTCTTTGTGGTCGCACATGACTGGATTCTGCAAATTGGTCTGGTTACTACTTCAAAAAACTTTGTACATTTGGCCCCAAGTGCCTTTAGTACATTGCAGCCGTGTGCTTTTGCTGCTGTAAACACTGATTTTGTGATTTTCAAATTTTGGGACTGTCAAAACATTCTTACATTTGGACCCATATTCTTAATTTACTGTGATTTTATTTGTGACTGCAAAAAGCATTTCAAGATTGTTCTGCCTCTCAGAGAAATTAGGCATAATTATTTAGTTTGAGTCCACTTAATTATTATCACTTGTCCTAGTCAACTGCTAAGCGACTGCCCAAAAATGTGGATGTCAGAGTAGCCATTACATGAGACTGCAGTATATTTTCACAAATGAAGTTATCGTCTTGTGATAAATGGTTTTACAAAATGTGTCTGTCACACTATAAAGGACTGTTATGATTTCATCATCAACATGTTGCCAAATAGATGCACCATATGCATTCGTCTAATTTGTGAAGAATGTTTTTTTCCTTGCGCAATGTAGTTCATTTCACATGGTGTACAATGAAGTATTCGTGTGATGACAACCAAACAAAATGGTAGCTCATTACTGTAGGCAAACACTGGGATACATTGCACATCTGGGACCCATGGTCAGCTATCTTTTCCAATTCCTTTCGTCACACTGTATTTACAATGAACTATTACTTTTTTTTCCAAAGAGAATGGCTTCCTGTTCTAGTCGATTAGCTATTTAAGCTCCGCAAAAGCTCTTCCAATTGCAAATTTAAACTATCAGGAGAAAACACCTGCAAGTGGTGAACGAGGCAACTCCTGGAATTCTTTTTAACAAATTCAATAAATAGCTGTGGGGACAAACCATTCATATTCCCCAACAGAAACAAATAAGGGCTATCTTCTCATTATCATGAAAGCAATAAAATAGGCAAGCGCCGCATTTGTCTTCTAATTTGTCATTCACTCTGCACCATAAAGATAACAAAGTGCTGCATTCCCTAAGAACTCATTGTTTCAGTCAGTGTGTTTTTCATCACTGGAAGACTGGAGTGTATTGTTTTTTAATTTGCTGAGGGAAACCATCAATTAGAATTAGCATGAGCGTTGTGGGAGGATAATGGCAGTGAAAATAAAGGAGAAAAAGGACTATTAAATATACATTAAAGACACACAGTGTTAACGTTATGGATGCGAGGGGTTTGCAGTAAAGCCCTATCTATGAAGGTGTATCTTCGCTGCATACAAGAAAGGGTTAAAATACAACAAACTAGTGCTTGATAAGAAAAAAATATGACAGAAATTCAGGAGGGAAGCTGTCTTTATTATGGTCAAATTAAGAATTCCATAAACCCCTGCTTCTGTTGGAAAGCGAGAACTTCAATAAACAACTAGGAAGTAATTAGATAATATTTCTTGATGGAGGATTTCATAATAGGCAGACAAGAACATGGACCATATTTGGGAGGGCATCGAAAGGAAGACTAGCCCGGCGTATGTGTACAGTAAAACTGAAACATTTAAGCCCTGAATCAATAGATTTCTTTCACAAACTTTATTGCTTTACCAAATTTAACTTAGACACCCAGACATGGGTGTACACTGTACACGGATTCTCATCTCAAGATACGCAGAATCAGGACTAGCAGAGGTTAACTCCTGCAGATTTTCTTCAGTGATAGTTGTATTAATTTTGCTTTAGTACCACAAAATAGTGCACCACAGGTTGTATCAAGCAAAATCCACAGATTAATAGGTTGTGGCCTACCCTCCATGTAATCACCTAAAAACTCTTCTTAGATGATGCACAGGTCAGTGTGGTTGTCAGATGTGAACGGGAAACCCCCCACCCCCACAATTTGAAGGGGTACAGGTAGGGTCTCCCCCAAGGGCAACCTAATATCTCTGTAGATTGAAATAAAGTTTGTTGAGATAATTCACGAATTTGCTGCATTTCCTGTTGTGGATGACCTGCCATGCAGACAATCTATGTGAAGAGGTGCGGCTAACAAGGAATTTGCATGGAAACCTATAATTTACTAAGATTTCCATGCACCGTCTTGTGTTTATTTGAAGTCGGAAATCTTAATCGTAGACAGAAGTGTATGATTCCTGGATTACTGTCTTCCAACTATCATTCTGCACATCATTAGCTGACTTCATGAGCCTTTTAACCTCTATCAATGAGAAGTATACTTTTAAAGGGACATTGTAGGACTTGACCCTTTTTGGCTAATGACCCTAAACGTTTTGCTTTTCCCCTAGACCTTTTTTCTGACATGATATTGCCAACTTAGATGCTTTGGACACTTTGCCATTGCTAAACAGGGGCAAAATGCAAGTGCATCCTGTATAAAGTGTAATGGTAATTGGTTTTCCATGAATGGTATGCTTGCCTTGCTAGTAAAGTTCCTAGTAAAGTGCACTATGTGTGCCGGTGCTGGTAATGCAAATGCGACTAGTGGGCCTGCAGCACTATTTGTGCCACCCACAAAAGTAGCCTTAAAAAGGTAACTCAGGGCCTGCGCGTAGTTTATTAAACTGACATGTTGTTCTGATAAGTGCACCCACTTGCCAGACCTTACCCTTCCCTTTCTATGCACATCAGACACCCCTATGGGGGTCCAGGGTACCCCCTGGGCAGGGAGCAATGCATGTGAAAGGTAGGACATGTACTAAGGTGTATACCATGTCCTGAGAGTGAAATAATCTCCATTTTGTTTTTCACTGTTGAAAGACCATCTTGCCCATAGGATAGAATGGGAAGGTTGTGTAATATGTTTTCCATCCTATCTTCCCAGAGGCTTAAGATGGAAAGGTGAATTTTACTATGCCTGAACTCACAATGTAAAAACACATCTTTCTATGAAGGTGGTTTTTGCATTGTGTGTTTATAAGCCACTCATTTAGACGTGTCTGGGTTTTTGTGCTCTAACATCTCTGTGTTTCACTGTCTAGAATAGATTTGAAGGCAAAAGGATCTGGGTAATGTCTTGACCCAGGGGACGTGGTGAAACAGCAACAGGCTGACCTGAATCTAGTGTAGGGGGAGGAGTAGCCCATAGAAGTCAAGAGGCCTGGGTTGCTGCTATAAAACAATTTTCCCATCTTCTGCTGAGTGATTGAGAATCCAGACCCCCACTAATCAAAGGAAGAAGGTGTCACTGGCAGGGAGGCACCCGTAACTGGTTTGAAGAGGGGTCAGTGCCCCCTGAAACACAAAGACTTCAAAGCCATTGAGGGGTATAACTATGAGAGCTGAAGCCCCTGAACTTTGGAGAAAAGCTTGACCAAGATTGAACAAGACTGGAGCTACTTCGTGGTCAAGAGGAACCTTTGCCAAGGAAGAAACAACTGAATAGGCTGAAGGAAAGGACTGACCCTTGCTCTGTGTTCTGGGGCTGGCCTGCAGTTTGCTGTTTTAAATAAGGAAAGGCTAAATTTCCTTATTTACATGGTCCCCCTGCTTGAAAGGACTTTGCTGTGCTGTGTCCTGAAGTAACTAAAAAAAAAAAAAGAAAAAAGTAACTTATCCCCAAGGGTTCGAGGTAAGCTGGCTCCGTGTTGCAGAAACACAGGAACACAAATGTTTCCAGGAGAGTCTCAGCGGTGCTGTGTGTGCGTGCTTGCTACAGGCTGAGACCCTCGTAAGCTGTGCCCTGTGATCGTGGGCACCTGGAGTCAAAGCAAGGATCAGCGACACTGTGTGTGTGTGCTATTTGCAGCCTGAACCCCTTTGTGAGGATTGTCCAGTTATCATGTGCACCGGCATCCAAGTGTGTCTCATCGAGACTGTGTGCGAGTGCTTTGTGCAGCGTGAGACCTTCGTGAGGATTTGCCTTGTTATTGTGTGCACCGGAATGCAAATGAGTCTCATTGACGCTGTGTGTGTGTGCTTTGTGCACTGTGAGGCCTTCGTGAGGATTTGCCTTGCTATTGTTTGTACTGGAATCCAAGTGAGTCTCATCGACCCTGTGTGCGTGTGCTTGGTGCACCGTGAGGCCTTAGTGAGGATTTGCCTTGTTAATGTGCAATCGGAGTTTAAGTGAGTCCCAGCAACACTGTACATGTGATCTTCGTGCAGCTTGAGACCTTTGTGTGGAGTGCTCGGTGATTGTGCACCCGAAGCTCAAAGGAACCTCAGCGAAGCTGTGTGCGCGTGCCCTGTGGCAGCCCGAGATCTTCAAAATGGTAGCGCCCAAGCCCGTAGTGGCCAATTCACAAGGATTGTATTGAAGGCCAAGCCACTGCATGAGGAGTGGGGAGTGTGTTCGCGCCCCCCAGGTATCATGTGTCGACTCCTGGGGCGGGGTGCGGGGTCGGAAGGGGACGCTCTTGGCCTCTCTCTCATTCTGGCAGCACAAGCCTCTGCTTCGGCTTGTATCGTTGCCCATATTGCCAAGGGAGTGGCAGTACAGGGGCCAGAGTGCCCAGCTGCACTTTTTGATTACACTGTACCCATGTTGGGGGCAACTGTTGAGAAGCTGACTGCAAGTCAGTAGGAGTGGCGGAGAGACAGCCTAAGGCACTGTGATCAGTGCCTGAGTGTATTACGCAATATTCCATTCCTGCATAACGGATACCAGACTGTTGCATTACACATTGCATCAGTTCTGCACAACTGAGTACCTGATTAGAGTATTATGCATTGCATTATTTCTGGATAAGGAACTACCTGATTAGAGTATGACGCATGGCATTATTTATGCATAGCGAACTACCTGATTGTTGTATGACACATTGCATTGTTTCTGCATAACAAACTACCTGATTAGCGTATTACTTATTGCATTATTCCTGCATAACGAATTACCTGATTAGTGTGTTAAGCCTTGCCTTATTTTTGCATAACAACATACTTGGTGGTTGTATTACGCATTGCATTATTTTTACCATGCAAAGTGCCTGATTGTTGCATTACACATTGCATTCTTTTACATTGCAGAGTGTCTGCTTGCTGCGTTGTGCCTTACATTATTTTTACATTGCTTAAGTGCCTGATTCTAGTATTACGAACTTTATAACATGATATTTGGATTACAGGAGAATGTTTAGAAGCGCTCATTATTACCGCAAAAAACTTACAATGGCTGGCTGGCCTAACAACCGGTCAGGAGAGATAGTAAGCATATTCATATTCATATGTTGGATTTATATTGTGTGATCTTATTGTATCTCTTTTTATGTAAAGTTTATGCTCGTTTTTATAAAACTCGTGTGGAGTCCATTTGTGGTGTCATCATTGGTAGCAAATATCTTACACATTTGCCTTGAAGATAATCCTGGCTGCTCATGCAAAACTACAGTGGGGGTGAGCGGGGGCTATCTCAGAAGGTGACCTTCCTTAAACTGACTAAGAACCACAGGTCCCTATTTGGCCTAAGGTACACACCCCAGCCAACCAGGGATCCCGGGTCTAACCGACATGGTCATTGAAATAAAGCAATAAGCCATCTCCGATGTGCGACCTGCTCTGTTCTCTACATATATTTTAGACATCTGTCATAACAATCTTTTTTATTATGTAGACAAAGTGGGCTAATGTTCTCCTAGCACTAGTGAAGAAAGACCCTGTGCTAAAGAAAGCAAAAAAAACTTTGCCCAGCACTTTTTTAATGAAAGGCCTCATTTATGAGACTAATTGCACCTCGGAAATGTCACTTTTTGTGATGTTTCCTGGTGCAGAAGACTGCATGATATTCATCATGCAGCACTAAGCCACTTTTTTTGGCTTATTGCTGCCTGATAAATATTGGTCCCTTTCATGCAGTTTTCCGTCTTTAAAGTGGCGTGCAATGGTTGTTGATGGGAGCTATCCCAGTAACATCCATGGCTTATTGACACTGCCTAAGATTTACGAGAATCGTAAATCTGAGGCAGCGCCAAAAACTTACACCTCCCTAGGGCAGCGTAAGGGAAGCACAACAATGAGAAATATATATATTTCTCCTTGTTTTTCCTTTTTCTATGTGTGCTGCATTCTGCAGCACTCATAGAAAGAGGAAAAATAATCATCCGCGCAACGCAGGCACCCTTTCACCATGGTGCAAATGTGCCTGCATTGGCACACGGCAGCCCATGGGTGCGGGCGCAGGGGAAAAGGACAATAATGTGCCGTATCTCATAGATATGGCTCATTCCTCCAATTTCCTTTTACCGTAGGGCAGCACAGCAGGGAGGCCTGTGGTGCTGCCCTACGTTAAAACCTCATAAATGAGGGCGAAAGTTTTTAAGTCAGGAACCTGTACTTAGGCAATACTAAATAACATTTTCACTAAATGTTATATTTAAAAAGAATGGAGTCAGTAATTAGACGGCTTTAATAACTAATCGCACAAGACGATATCTGCATGAACAGAAACCATCAAGAAAGTTGTATGCTGCTAAAATTAGGATCTGTGCAAATGATCAACATGTATTCTTTTCTTAAAGAGTGAATGAATATGAAAAAGTAGCTTCCTCTATTTTTCTTAAAAATAGTTATGAAAATAGTTCACCACGAATATCGATACAACATTGGAAATGTTACATTATCGTTTGGTGGAGTTAAAATACCTTGGCCTAGAATTACTAACATTTTGTGTTGTGGCTGCAACACTTTTTCCTTGCAGCCACAATGCAAAATGTTAGTTGGCATTTACTAAGTTGTACAAGGGCCGACAGTTTCATCTTGCATGGCTTGGTAATGAAAATGTAACACAACGCAGTCCCAAGTTTGTATTACAGCGCATCTGGGAGGAATTCCTTGTGTGGAGCATAGGCGTTCCCACGCATCTACTCTGTGATTTTGGTGCATTACCAGATTTACTAAAGCCATTCAACTTGGGAATAAGTCAAAATGCTATGCCTTCCTCACTGAGTTGTAACTAGGAGAAATCTATGTATTCCTCATCAGCACTTCCTCTTTCTATGGCTGATGTATTCTACATCACATATAGGAAGAGGGAATTGCCTTACAAGACAGTTTTTTGCAGGAAGGCATTCCTCCCTTCACAAAAAAATCATGCTCAAAACTCAAGCACCCTTGCATCAAGGGTGTCTCCTTCGGCTCTAGGCACCCACAAATAAGCCAGTGTTAGGAGGGAGCAGAAGAGCCCCATATCTTAGTAAATATGGTGTTTTTCAGTTCTCTCCCTTTCATACAACACAGCAACGTAGGTTGCGTAAGAAATGGGATTTCTGGTTGGCTAGGGCATGCACCTAAGCCAGGGCAAAACCACCACTCTAGTCAGGGCAAAAGAGTTACACACTGAAGATGACCCCTGCTCACCCCCTTGGTACCTGGGCAGATCAGTCAGTCTTACACCAGAGGCAATGTGTAAAGCATTTGCACAACACACACAGCAGTAACACACTAGGCACACCACAAAAGAAACTCCACACAAGGTTATATAAAAATAGCCTTTGTATTATCAATAAAACCCTTTAGAAAACCATCAATAAATACACTGTGCCACCAGACACTTGTCATGACTTTAAAGGGACTACATAAATCATTTGCCAATCGAGCCACTGTCATGAACATTTAGCATCCAGCCAGTTAATACTGGCAAGATTGCACTAAGCATAGGCAAATGTATCAGCAAAGGAGCACCAAAGTCAACACTTGCAGTACACATATCATGAGCACCTCCTAGGTGTAAACATCACCACTTAGGGCAATTTGTCATAACACATGTATGGAACTGAAGCAGGGTTTCTCAGTTGCACTAGTCATCAGGAAGCAACACATTAGCTATGGTGTCGTAACATCTCATGCATCACAATTACTCTGCCACCATTAGGCAAAATATACTCCCAAATGATCCTTTCTTCATAGACTTTAGGCCATGCCTCTGTTTGCGGTGAAGACGTAATCTCCATGAACGTTCATGCACTTGCGGCCAGTTCCAGATCGGGGGCCCATCCTGGGCTCACATGCAATGGCCACAAGTGCAAGGATCGGGGGCCGCTCCAACTCCAACTCATAACGTGATCCCCAGGCAGCTGCCTGTGAGTGGGGTGCAGCTGCTACCTAATGCACATAAATTACTGAGGCTGCCCCCTACCTCGTGGTTCAGCCCTTGTTACCTGATGACCATGGCCTGCAGTGCCCACGGCCTCTGATGGGGTTTGAGGCCACTTTGACCCGCCGCAGCCTCAAGAGCCCCCTCTGGTCTTCTCTAGAGGGTGGCCCACTGTAGCTAATAAATGCTGTGAGGGCAAGATTTCCACCCCGGCCTCCTCGGTACGGTACCTACAGACACGGAGTGAAGTCTCTGTCAACATTTCTTCTCCGTTTTCACACAGCCTCTGGCCGGTCAGGGCCTTCTGGTTCCGATTCCTCAACTGGCAGTGAGATCACAGAGGGTGAGAGACTGAGTGAAGTCTCCGTTGGTCCCGCTGTCTCAGACTTACTGTTTCCCCTGGAAGGGGGTCCTGCCGCAACCAGGCTCGGCCTCCTGCCTGGCTTCCAGCTGATTCCTCACTCAGTTTCTCCTGGTAGTGGGCCCCGCCCACAACCTGGCTTGGAAAGCATGCCTGACTTCCGGTTCGCAGCGTGGTGTAAAAAGATAATCCCAGTAAGGTGATAGAGAGAGGGAGAGCACTTCCTGTCTCAGCTCCCCCTCTCTTCCCGGACAGACACAAGGCATGAGCAGCGCTACACGTGCTAGCTCCAAGACTTTCCCTTTCTCTTGGGAGCCCCGCCCACAACCAGGCTCAGACTCTGCCTTGCTTCCGGCAGCTCCGCGTCCCACTTCCTGGCCGAGACTTCCCTGCAGGGGCTAGCAACAGACGAAATGGGGGGGGGGTGCGAGCGCTTTCCACCTCAAGCTCTCCCCTCCGGCTGCCCCAGCAACAGGGACCAGGCAGCACAGGACACGCACTGCATGCACCACCACCACAGCGCTCACCATGCGCTCTTGTAAAGTCCCTAAAGTAGGTTCTTCAGCCCCAGTAAAATAGGAGAGAAGGGAAAAGAGCTTCTCCAGACCCAGCCCAGTGCTCACCACATTCTGTGGCTCCAAAATCACACAGGGCAAAGCTGGCCACAGGCAGGCAATCAAACAGGGCTACACAGCAGAGTGGAAGTCCTCATAGCCACCCAGCAGGCAGTAGGTCAGTCTCATGCGGCTGTTCCTCCTGTTCAAGTCAAGTTCCAAGCAAGTTCAAAAGACACACAATTGATGGATGGAATGCAGAACAAATCAAAACATTCACCCCCAGTCAAGAGATCTGGGTTAAATCAATCATTCTTTTGCTCACCAGGCTACCCCATTTTAGACATGGCCATATGCAAATTAGTCTTGACCCTGTGCCTCAATGGAACAGTCCAGCGTGAACTGCCAAGCCAGGTCCTCCCTGGACCGGAAACAAGCATCCTAGGACTGGTTTCAGGGTTTCACTCCTCTTCAGCCAGGATAGCTTGATTCCAGTGACACAGTGAGTCCAGGACCCATGTCTGGGCTTACCTGGCGCACTTAGGGCCAGAAAGCAATAGACACACAATTGCTGGACGGAATGCAGAACTAATCAAAATATTCACCCCCAGTCAAGAGATCTGGGTTAAATTCATCATTCTTTTGCTCACCATGCCATCCCAGTTTAGACCTGGCCACTTGCAAATCAGTCTTGACCCTGTGCCTCATGGGAACAGTCCAGCCCAAACTGACAAATTCCCTGGACCGTGAACAAGCATCCTAGAACCGGTTTCGGGGTTTCACCCCTCTTCAGCCAGGATAGCTTGATTCCAGTGACACAGTGAGCCCCAATATTTATAGTGCACCAAATCTTTGTTCTGACCTGAGGCAGGGCCCTGGACCCAGTGTGAACCAGTTCTGGGGGCACTTAAAAAGTATAACACCCTCCCCATTGTAAGTGTAAGCTCTTGCCCCATACACACCACAGGGGGGCAGAGCCATTATTGTGGAAGGCAGGCACAGCCCTATTCAGGTGCAGGTGCTACTCCTCCTGCCACTCCAAATGCAGACCAGGCCTATTCAGCCTAGTGCTGACTCATTCAGACTCTCTGGGGCTACTTCACCTCCCCAGCCCCTGTCACTCAATGGCCAGACAATCAATACACAACAGCAGGGCACAAAGACACATAACACCCAAATAGGCCTAATTCTAAAAGTGGCATTTCCAAAATAGTATTAATAAATCCACAAACACCAATACGCAGCATTTATTACCACTATTCCAAACATACTAAACTTGACCACACTACTCCTCTCATGTCAGGAATTACCACTGAAGCACACACCAGGGAATCCCCAATGCATTCCTATGAGAGGACAGCCTCACAGCAGTGAGAAACCAAATAGGCTGTTTGTCACTATCAGTACATGCCACACAGTTAAGGCACATGTCCTACCTTTTATCTATACCGCCCCCAGCCCATAGGGCTAACTAGGGCCTACCTTAAGGGTGACTGATATCTAGTAAAAGGGGAGGCACAGACGTGGAACACATTTTATGTGCCACGTCACAGTGGCAGTATATTGCACGCGGAGGCCATGTAGTGACAGCGTCCTGAGACAGGTTTGAAAGGCTACTTTGGTGGGTGGTGCAAGCAGCGCTGTAAGCCCACCAGCAGCATTTAATTTACTGGCCCTGGGTATATGAGATACCACTGTACAAAGGACTGATAGGTAAATTAAATATGCCACACAGGTGTGTACAAATCTTACCCAGTTTACCATAGGGAGCACATGCACTTTAGCAGTGATCAGCAGTGATAAAGTACCCAGAGTCATTAAACCACCAACAACAGGTCAGAAGAAATACAGGAGGAGGGCAAAAAGTTCTGGGAAGAACCTGCAAAAAGGGCTAAGTCTAACAGGTTGCTATCCTACACTGTGTTAACGTTTGTTAAATATCGACCCTTATGTCTTTAGGGAGGGGTAATTTTGTTTCTGAAAGAGGACTGAGACGGAGGTAACAGGGGTTCCATGGTACAGTACAATGGCTAAATCATTAATTTGCTTGTTTTGATAATACCTATCTAAGTGGATTGTTAAGTGCTAGAGCAGATGTGAGAAATAGACTGATGATATTGAAATTCCATGGATAACTCTGAAGGGGTAAAGGTGCCATGTCTGAGGTGACAGATGTGAGTTAATACTCAGGGGTATGTGAAATTTGTCTAAGTTACTTTTGCAAGCTTAACTTGTTGATACATGCATGGTCACACAGGGTGCTGTGCAGGGTCGTGTGGCAGTAGGTGGGACCAGCAGCGCAATTAATTTATTTACTTTGTACCCAAAAGCGGGGACAGGGTACCTCTGCCCTATTGTATTTTATTTTTCATCAAACATAAGACAAAGAGGGGTAGTCATGAGTCCTAAAATAGTGGCTGCATCATTTCCGATCATGCTGTGGCAAACAGAGTGCTCAATTCAATGGAACCGATATCGGTCATGAGGGACCATTGGAACAGAGATTAAAAAAGCTCTCTCGGCCAATCAGAATGCATTCTTTTTTTAATTTGTGGTACCGCTGGAGTACCACAGTGCTCTGGCAGCACCAACCGTCCTAATACAAACACACACACACACACACGCACACCCACACACACACACACACACATATATTTACATATATCATTTTAAACCTTAACTTCTCAAAATTAGTAAAAAGATTTGAAGTAAATCCATAAAAGAACACTTTCTGAGTAAAGATCAACGTTCTATCACATTTGGTGTATTTCTGTCCAGCCATTTTTTTGTATCGCTCCCCAAAAATCCTGTGGGGATTTGCATGGTACAAAGGGTTTTCAGACCCTCTTTTTCTCAGCCCTGCCTGGCAGATCCCCCTGAAACCTTCCGGGAAGGAGTTTAGGTGGATGAATTTTAAAATTCTTTGGAAAGTTTCATCAATGGTGCCAAAAGTGTTTAACAAAACAAAATGTTTTATTCCTATAGAAACTGTGACCTAACATATAACTACATAATGGTAATTGCCACTGTCATGTGTCCCACTTAGGCCTAGTAGGAAACATTGCCATTTTTATATGTACACAGTTCTTGTCTAAAGTTACTTTTCAAACTGACTTCTGACACACATTTGGATTTGTGTCACTTTGGGTTAGTATCCTAAAAACACCAACCTTGCTTTCACAAATCATATTTGAAAGAACACTATCATATTGCCATAGCATTATGTACAAGGCCTGCATGTACGTTTTGCAAATGTGTTTGTTATTTACATCCATATGGCGACATAGCAATCTGTAGCATACAAACAATGGCAGCCTGATCACAATCTTGTCCTAATGCAAGTATGCTTTTTTCTACAATTAAACATTTGTTTCTGAGGAGGAACTTCTGCTGAGTTTGAGAGGTCTCTAGGTGCTGAAGCTTTCGCCCAGCAGCTGATTGGCATCTCCTTGAGGGGTGTCCAGCTCTTGACCAAGACGGGGTCCTACATTCTTACCCACCAGGAAATGAAGTTGGATCATCCAGTAAGGAAATTCTTGGCAGAACATACACCATAGACAGGTAGGTTACGGTTTGCATTGTAGGAGAGTACCAGATTGTTATGTTTTTTTATGTGCCTGCATATATACTAAGCATGGGTGAATTTTGCGAATCTGGCGTTTGCGAATTTGCGTATTTGCGAATTCGCAATCCGCAAAATCTGCGAACTCTTGCGAATTTGCGGATTTTTTTTTGTGTGTTCGCTAGGGTTTCTGCCAGTTCGCGAGGGTTTTGTACGAGTTAGCAATTGCGAGCTTACTTGTCGGCTCGCAACGGTCGCGACTTTGTTGTTTCTACGTCTGGTTCATCATCACAGGTTCACAGCACCCTCTGTTTCACCACTGCCACCCTCAGGTTCACCCATGCCACCCTCTGGTACATTACTGCCACCCTCTGATTCATCACTGTAGATTATAGGGGGGGGAAAGCAAGCACACCTGCCCTGCTTCAACTGACATGAATTAATTTCTGGTTCATCTCTGTAGATTATGGGGGGGAAAAGGAAGCACACCTGCCCTGCTTTAACTGACATGAATTAATTTGGGGTTGATTAATGTGTCGCTGAATTTAAACTTCCTGTCTGGCACCTGCTTCCTTATCTGTAATTTGCTTTCTGTTGCAGTGCAATTTTTTTTCCCAGGACCTTTGTGGCCCACTTGTAGCTATTCTATGAGCCTGCTGTGAGGGTCAGAGCAGGGTCATAGAATAGTTGCAAGTAGGCAACTGAACTCTGGAGGGGCCCCTCAGGAAGAACTACAAGGAATGGTTACTAATGATGAGTTTGAACTTTTGCACCTGCTGAGTGCTTTCAGTTTTGCAAAACTTGTTTTTCTGTGGGGCACTTCCCCCCCCCCCAAATGGACTCCTTGCAAAAAAAATTGCAGGCAAATGTCAACCTGAGGAGTTATTCTGATAAAAATCATCATTTTCAGAAGGTTTATGCTGCTTGCTGGTGGATTTCTTGTGCAGAATTGCAAATTTTGTAATTTCCCGAGTGTGAGATTGTTGCTGCCTGCCGCATCTACATGTTCGCAATTGCGAACTCTCGCGATGTGTCGCCAAACTCCCGCGGGATCCCGCAGCAAGATCCAAAATGGCGCAGCACTCGCAAAATATCGAGAAAAACAACTCGGCAAACGCTGAATGACGGTAAGTGAACACCGCACGCCGCAATATTGTATTACCAAGCAAAAAAATCCGCTGCGTGTGAATTTGCGGATTTTCAGTAAATTCGCGAGAGTTCGCGGATTACGAATTTACCCAAAATCCGCAAAATCCGCAAGCGGAACAGATTTTCCGCCCATGATTAAGAATATACGTTGACTCAGCACGATGGGAGTATTTTTTTATCTGTTCACTGTTCTGATACTTGTTATAACTTTCATCTGATTCTGTCTATTGATCATTGCAGCACATATATTTTATGCAAGAATCACTTTGGTTCAATAAACATTGTGCATTCTTTGTATATTTCTTTGAGCAAAAGAGAGCATGAGTCTATGAGCGAACAGTTCTAGATCTGTCACCATGGTTCCTGAGGGAACAGGATTTCATGTTCAGTGGTTGCCAGAACTGTTTGCTCACTGTTTGGGTTTAGGGATGCTTATAATGGCACAGTTAGGTAGCTGTCTAAGGGACAACATAGCCCATGGGGGTGTGCGGAATCAGTCTAGCACCATCCCAAAATTTGTTATCCACAAACACCCTGTTCCTACTACTTAGTGGAATCTACTTGGCAGCCCTGTGCAGTATACACATACATGCATATAAATACACTTATCCATGTATGTGCTAGAACTGTCACCATTAGAGTGATCTTCCCCCAAACCATTTGCCTTCACCTCCTTATTTCTGCTGATTTTTGTGTTTGCTGGCCTTAGGATACTGTGCACATAACCACTGCTAAACAGTACAGAGGTGCCTGTGCTCTCTCCCGATACATGGATTGGTTTTTACACTATTTCCATATTTAATTTACCAGTAAGTCTCTAGTAAATTGGTACTACATGTGCCCAGGGCCTTTAACTTAAATGCTACTGGTAGCCTGCAGTACTGATTGTGCCACGCACTTAAGTAGAGCTTTAAACATGTCTCAAGTCTGCCATTACAGTATGTGTGTGCAGTTTCAAACTGTCATCTCTGCCTGGAAAAATAAACCATTTGCCGGGCCCAAACCTCTCCTGAGGACTCCCTGGACAGCCCAAGACCAAGGGTGCAGTGTATTTACAAGGTTTGACATGTACTTAATAGTTTTACATGTCCTGGCAGTGAAAAACATTAAAATTAGTTTTTAACTACTGCACAGCCTACATCTGCTATCCAATAACAATGAAGTTACTGTATCTCCTTTAAAAAGCTGTAACTTCCAAATAGGAACAGGTAACCAATTCATAGCTGGTGTCTTTGGAATTGTACAGAAAAATCCTCCCTTGTGGTAAAGTCATATTTTAAAATACAATTTTGATAATGCCACTTTTAGAAAAATGCACATTGTGAAATCTAGCCACCACTTTGTCTGTTTAATTAGGAAACAGCGTCAAAAGTGGTGGCTAGATTTCACGTTGTGTACTTTGACTAGGCCCTATCTAGCCACTGATCAATTGGGCCATCCCCCTCCCATTCTTAACTTTTAGAAAGGTGGCATTTTCCTGCCTTAGCCATTTAGGACCTCATATACAAAAATAGGAATAGCAATAACCTAATTGCAATTTTTTGAGAATTGCAATTAGAAAGTTGCTAGTACTAATGTATGAAACTCCTTTCAGCCGCGGTGCGTCCATTGGGGCGTAGGGGCGTAGCCCCACTAAGCCTGGTGGACGCACCTGCGGCTGCAACAGAGAGAGCATGGAGCACTTAAATAAAATGCAGCGCTTCGGGGGTTCCGACCGGGACAGCCCCGATGGAATAGGGAATGCGCAGGGGGTGGGGCTGGGTTAGGTTACAAGTCGACTGACTCTGCTGCGCAATTTAATTACGGGCGGAAACTTGCCTGCGCATGCGTCTTAGCGTCAACTTAGTCAAGTTGACTGAGAGGGACCAGGGGGTGTGTCTGCTGGGCCCCGTCCTTTCAAATGGCGCCAGGGCGAGTAGTCTTTGTGCCCCCCTCCGTCAAGGACGTGCGCGGTGACGTTTCCAGTAGTTGCGCACTAGAGTCATACACTAAGTTCGGCGTTGTCAGAGGGACCGTCACTCGAGCTGGTAAGTTAATAATAATTAATAAGCAGTGGCTGGCGCGCGGTGCTTGTATTTAAATGTCATATATAAAGGCTGAGGCAACAAGCGTGACAGTTTTTTTTCCTATTACGCTTCCCGTTCCTGCCTTTATTACAAGTACTCTTGAAGTATCCCCAGGGTGACACCGTCTGGAAGAATGCGGTATAAAGCGAAATTTACACTCAGCTTCCTTTGCAAGTAGCCCTTTGCGTTCTGTGTGTAGCAGAGATTGAGAATAATAATGCATACCATGGTAGACGGAGTCAGTGCAATGATTTTTAGATATGATTCGCGCATTAATATCTTGGTTTTTATGTAGCACTTTATATCGCATTCCTGCCATTTCTAAGCATTGTAAAAGACAGGCGCTACTATTAGTCAATGTAAAGGTACACGATTTAGCCACCTCTGAGTGTAGAAAGACTGGGCCGTCTATGACGTACTGGAACTTGTGACATGCAGACCACGGCACGTCTCGGCGGCGATCGTGCAAATCATGGCGCTGTCCTACCGGCATAAATTAGCTTGAATGAGTGCAGCAGCGTAAACAAGGCAGCGACAGGGTGGCGTGACAGCACACCACAGAGATGGACATTAGGCGGCCTCTGCTATAAATAAAAGGGAATATGACTCCGTGCCACCATTACCCAGTTTAACAGTATGTAGTTTGTGTATCTCAGAATGATGAAAGAGAGTCAGCTTGCCAGGATTTAAAACCAGTGACATGCGGACCGCAGCATATCTCAGTGACAAGCATTCAACTCACAGAGCCATTCTGCCAGCGATGGGTTTGCTGCCTAAGCAAAAATGAGAACACAGAGAGCTTCAGCTATGTGTTCAAACCAGGATGTGGAAACCGAGAAACTCCATTTATCTTGTTTCGTGACATGTTGTGTGCACCCATCAGTCATACCTTTCAGTGCTACAACAACCAGCCAAAGCCAAAGTTTTAGTAGGCCCAGTTTACTATTTCTAGTCAAACTTATCGATGTATTTTAAGTAAACGTTAATTCACGACTTGCACACAACTCAGGTGCCACATCAGTTTTCATTATTGAACAAAATACTTATCTTGTGATCTTCATCCTTCTACTCTTCCTGTATATCGAGTAGAAGTCAAGGCTAATGTAGAATTGAGCAATTAAAAACAAGAGAAAAACCCTGGCATCAGAGAATAATAAAAAAAATGGAAAATCCATGTGGATGACATGCTGAACTTTGACACAGGAAGCGGAATCTGAGAGAGTTGGGTGAGAAGCTTGCAGCAGCTGCCGCAGAGCAGGAGCCAGGGCCAAGGAGGGCCATGGAGAGCATTAATGTGTTTAGAGCGCTCAGAACTGCTATAGGTGGCTTTGAAGTGGCATCAGTGCTGGGCGGTGTGGAACAGTGGTGCCGCAGTCGGCCCAAGAGGACTCTAAGGGGCAGATTTTCAAACCCCTTGCGACACTTTTAACATGGTAAAAGTGACGCAAAAGTGGCGCAAGAGGCTTGTAAATCTGCCCCTAAATCTTCAATCCTAACCCTAACCTAGAGCCAAAGCGACGAGGTGCCTCAGGAATGATTGGAGGCGGTCCACCTTGGAGGTAGGATGCCCTTGCGCTTGTGTGCACAGCATCCGGCCTGGCTGTCTGCTGCTTGCCTGGCTGGCCATCCCCCTGAACTCACCATAAGCACTCATCAGTCAGTGTCCATCAGCTTCTGATAGCAAGGGGTGGTTGGCGGGCGTGCACAATTGACATTACTCCTGACGCTTCAGCTCGGCTCAGTTTTCAGCCCCCTGACCACTTGGCCACCTACATGTTGTATTTAAAAACTAGTTGCTGGGAGCAGCAGCCAGACCAGAACCTGGGCAAGTTAAGGACCTGGGGCTGACATGGACAGATGGTTTCCAGAGGGGTAGAGAAGCTTCAGGAGCCGCTGTTCTAGTTGAGCTCTGAATCCACAGAAACGGCCCAACCTGGTCCAGGTGCGGCTTGCAGTTGGGGGAGCTCCCTCACACACAGCACTACACGCCAACACCGGTGTTACTGCATTCATCCTGCACCCTCCCCTCCACTGGCTTGCCCTGGTGTGCTCTCTTGTGCTCTGCTGCACCCTGACTGAACCCTAGGGACTGTCAGCCTAGGAATCAAAGAGGACGCAAGCCTGACCAGGATCACAGCCGCTGCGGAGGTGGTTAGTTATACGACGAAGCAGGCTGTCCCTCATAGAGAAGGACTGCGCTATGAGTGACTGTCTCGTTTCCAGCTCGATCACGGGACTTATCCTCAAACAGTTAACAATGTGAACTTCACAATCTAAATGGCTTAATATTAACTGCAAAAAAACTCCACTATACAAATAGGTTTCAATTGCTAATTCATGTGGCCTTGACCTCAATGTCGAAAGGAAAGGAAAGAATAACGCAGGAAACAGCCGTGCTCGATCCCTCACAGCCTAACCCACTCAGTCTGTTCAGTGGTATGTGGGGGGCTGGTGGAGAACGCAGCGATAGGCGGTCCAGCAAGGACCATCAAAACTCAAGATGTAGAACTCAAGTCCTACACTGGAAAAATCACCAAACAAATTAAAAACTAAAACCCAATCTCAGCTTAAAAAATGAAAGGACAACTTCGACACAAAAGTATAACACAACATCATATGGTAATAATGCAGTACAAAAAAATAGAACGCATTACCACAGCAAACACCACTGAAAAAATTTGCACACATCCCAGGTTAAAAAGAATGGCTCTTGAATTGGACGGTTCTTGCCCAGATATTGACTTTGCTAAATGCATATTTAGAAATCAGGAAGGCAATTGAGTCAATATTCTCACTCCCTCCTAAACCAATAAAGAGCAATAATCCACAGTGGTTTAATAAGGATTGCTCGAGTCTACAATTTGTTACTAAATACCCCTAATGCAGCACCTAAAGATTGTAGCCTAATAGCTAGCAGATGAATTACATTCAAGAAGGTGCTACATATGAGAAATAGTGCACTCATGGAGGAAGCTTGGGAAGAGCTGATCGAGGCTTCTTCTAGGGCTGACAGCTGTACATATTGGGAGGTGCCTAATAGACCATTACTTAATGATAAAGGGATCATACCATCACATATTCTACGTGGGAAATGGATAGACCATTTCTAGAGCATTTATAACCTCTTGCTCATTGAGGGTCAATGTGAGTCCACCTTGCCATCCACCTATCAATGTAATCTAACCTTTACTGTTGATAAGGTTCAATCAGCCATACATCAAATGACTTCACACAACTCTCCTGATCTCGATGGGTTTCCTTTATGCCTGTTTAGGGTACACCAGAACTGTGGGCAATCTTAACCTGCACGGTTAACCTGGCTATTAGAATGGGCCCTCGCGGTCAATCATTTTCCTTGTATGTAAGAAGGCCTCGAGAGATCACCCAGCTGCTACAGGCCCATCTCCTTGATAGACTCTGCTGTCAAAGAGATGGGTAGGGTCGTTCTGGAGAGCGCAAGGCAGCAGCGGTGCGTCCATTGGGGCGTAGGGGCGTAGCCCCACTAAGCAAGCCCTGGACGCACCGTGGTTTCCGACTAAAGCAATGAAGCAAATACATTAAATATAACAGCGCACGCAGCGCGACTGAGTGTCTGTCAATGCGGTCGGACTCGGAGTGCGCAGGGGGAGGGGGGGCGGGGCTGCTGGCCTGCTGCAGCTGCTTGAGTGACAGTCTGCAGCAGGCCAGCACTGTGCGCATGATATCACCGTGCGGCGACTTGCCCGCGCATGCGCTGATGCCCTTGGCATAGAGAAGAGGCCGGGGGTGAGGCTTCAGCCGGGCGGGTTCTAAAGGCTTCCCAGGGCGAGCAGTCCATGTGCCTTGCTAGCCAATCCTGGCGCTGCATGCCGCGCCAGGATTGGCTGGTCCAGTGCAGGCCAATCACTAATTGGCCTGCACTGGACCAGCCAATCCTGGCGCTGCATGCAGCACCAGGATTGGCTAGCAAATCAGTGGAGGCACTCTGCAGAGAGAGGGGAGAGGAGCAGCATGGCCACCGAGTTTGCCCCCAAGATCAGCCCCACGCTGATGACCCCAGACCCGCACTACATCGGAGGGTAAGTGCTCAGATATACTGCGTCTGCCTGCGCTCCTGAGCGACCAACATAATATTGTTGCCGAGGGTGTGTTGCGCCTTTTTCTCACGCCGTGCCCTCAGTGTTGAACTCCGGTGTGCGGCGGCTGCATGCTTCCTCCTTGAGAACGTGGTGCCATGAGAGCCAAGCAGTCCGCTGGAGCATGTTAAGTCGCGTTCTCTGACCTGCCGATCGATGGCCCCACTTCCTGGTTACCTGTGCTGCCATGTGCATCCTGAAGGGGAATCAGGTGGCTTCCATCCGGCTGCAGCACTGCACGTTTGCTTGCACCCACATGAGAGGGCCGTTTATCATCACATGCGCAGCGAAAGCCTTTCATCTTTGCCAGAGGAACGTGAGTGATATTCAACAAGCGGCCACTACAGCCTCAGACATAGATTGCATCAACACTGCTCGTCTAGCCAGGTTTATGGGTAATATTAAGGATTAAGGCTGCGCACCAGGATAAGTACTACAACTGCAGGAATGAATAAGATGGATCGCCCACCACACAAACCAACATGTTCATGGGCAGCGGTAGCATAGGTGGAGTCCCCAGACCATCCTACACCAGCTCACCAGTGCCAGGCAGCTTTGCATTAAACAGTTGCATCTCTTGCTCAAAATAAGAACCCAAGTGCCGCCTCTATCATGGCCAGCATTCCTGCAATAGAACCTTTAGTAATAAATTGAGCTCCCTCTGTGCAAGTGCCCAAGTAAAGAAACTTGTTGGAAAGAGTGAAGTTATATTTCGAGGCAGTTGAGGTGCAGGAAGAAAGGAAAAAGGGCCATGATCTTACATCTCAGGAGTAAAGCCTTATTTGGCCGAATGGTTCAATGTGCATCCTTTGAATAGACAAGGAGAGCGAGAGTGCGGTTCCTTCAAAATTGCCTCAGAAAAAGGCATTGGTAATTGGGGGATGAGTGCTCGATAAACACGGCCTAAAAAACAACATATTTTTACACTGTCTGTACTGAAGACAATTCTAAGGCTAGCAGGGTCACTCGTGTTAAACGCTGCAAATAGGCGCCTTTAAGTGGTGGCTGCTGTTTAGGGTTGGTGGGTTTCAGCGCAGCCTCAACGCTGGCGCTTCACAGCCCGGAGGTGTGATTAATGTCTGGAGCCGATGGGTTTTTGAAATGCTGTTAAAAAGTCTGAGCTGTCTTCACAGCCTGTACTAGCCTCACAGGTTCGCTCAGGCAGTCGGATGTCCTCATCTGCCGTGTTTGATATGGCCATCTGTTGGTCCAGGGCATGCCTCGACATCAGGGGGCACACTGGAGCTGTGGCCGCATCCTCGAGGAACTGTGGCTTAACAGGCGTGCAAGGCGAGAACACGGTCTTAAAGACACTTTTGTGTAAGGCGCAGGCATGCTCTAATATTCTACACAATTCTGGCTTTCACTCCTTAGAAGTCAAACTCCTAAATCATTTTAAGATCAAATGAAAGCGGTATTTTCAGCCCACTGACACTGCCCTTGGGGTGCAAGTTAGTAAGGGTTAGTTCAGAATAGCACTGGACAAGTCAGCTTTGAAATCTCCAGCTGACAACAAGGGCTGCTTCTCTTAGTCGCTGCTGATTTACAGATATGTGTCAACTATAACTGGAAAGTGTGTGAAGGAGGTACTCCAGTGTCGAAATATATTGACTCTGTCATGCCTAAGGAAAATAAAATGCAATGTGGGGGGTGGGGGTGGATGTGTGTTTGGGAGGGGGGTGGATGTATGTGGGGGGGTGGATATGTGTTTGGGGGGGTGGATGTATGTTTGGATGGGGTGGAGGGGTGGATGTGTGTTTGGGTGGGGGGGTTGATGTGTGTTTGGGTGGGGGGGTGGATGTGTGTTCCACATCCAGCAGCATGGCCACCGAGTTTGCCCCCAAGATCAGCCCCACGCTGATGACCCCAGACCCGCACTACATCCCAGGGTAAGTGCAGACACTCCGGGAAGTACTCACTTTCTGCCTACTTAACTTTATTTTACTGTGTTGTTTGTGTGTTTTGTAAAAAAAAAAGCCGCTCTGCTCGGTGAGTTTCAACGGCGGCGGGGACGGGTTTCCTTCCGGGTCAGATTCACTCGGTAAATCCCGGCAGAATCTGTCAAACGGATACGATGTCACTTTTATGTAATTAATTGTAAGGTTTGTGAAGTTCAAGCAGTGAATGTTACATTAATAGTACGGCTAGGTACTACGAGGGAATTTTGCTAGGTCCGTGCATTTTAATTAATGTTTTAGGCCAATGTAATTGTTGCACGCAGAAGTATTTAGAATTTTTGGAATGCGCTATGTAGATGAACCCATTATTTAGTTTCTGTGTTTTTCAGGTGTGTAGTTGATTGAGCTTGTGGGGCGTTAGCGATACTTTTGTCATGTTTCACGTTTTTTGAAAAAATTGTCATTGCTTTCGCCAAATTCCGCCACGAAACATAAAAGTATATCATGGGCAATTAATGATTCAACGTGTTCGAGCCTGATAATGTGGAGTCAATGTCCTTTTGATATATTTATATAGTATTCTATCTATGCATAATTTCTATTTTGCAACTGTTTTATAACCACGTCGATATGCTGGTTGCGCACTATTTAAAACTATAGATACATGAATGCCTTTCTGTATTAAAATCAGATATAATGCAGTTAAAATACCTTAATTTAGTTAGGTGTCATAAAAGGCATGAGAGAAAAGACGCCTCTTAAACGCACCCCATCGTGATTTTCTGTGTAATCTGTAATCACTTCTATTCAAAATCGAGACAGCTGTGAGGGCTGTGTGGGCTGAGAGAGCTGTGTGGGCTGTGAGAGCTGTGAGGGCTGTGTGGGCTGTGAGGGCTGTGTGGGCTCTGAGAGCTGTGTGGGCTGTGAGAGCTGTGTGGGCTGTGAGAGCTGTGTGGGCTGTGAGAGCAGTGTGGGCTGTGAGAGCAATGTGGGATATGAGAGCAGTGGGCTGTGAGAGCAGTGGGCTGTGAGAGCTGTGTGGGCTGTGAGAGCTGTGTGGGCTGAGAGCTGTGTGGGCTGTGAGAGCTGTGTGGGCTGAGAGCTGTGTGGGCTGAGAGCTGTGTGGGCTGAGAGAGCTCTGTGGGCTGAGAGCTCTGTGGGCTGAGAGAGCTCTGTGGGCTGAGAGAGCTCTGTGGGCTGAGAGAGCTCTGTGGGCTGAGAGAGCTGTGTGGGCTGAGAGAGCTGTGTGGGCTGAGAGAGCTGTGGGCTGTGACAGCAGTGTGGGCTGTGAGAGCAGTGTGGGCTGTGAGAGCAGTGTGAGCTGTGAGAGCAGTGTGAGCTGTGAGAGCAGTAGGCTGTGTGAGCTGTGTGGGCTGTGTGAGCTGTGTGGGCTGTGTGGGCTGTGAGAGCTGTGGGCTGTGAGAGCTGTGGGCTGTGAGAGCAGTGTGGGCTGTGAGAGCTGTGTGGGCTGGGTGGGCTGTGTGGGCTGTGTGGGCTGTGTGGGCTGTGAGAGCAGTGTGGGCTGTGAGAGCAGTGTGGGCTGTGAGAGCAGTGTGGGCTGTGAGAGCTGTGTGGGCTGTGAGAGCTGTGTGGGCTGTGAGGGCTGTGTGGGCTGTGAGAGGTGTGTGGGTTGTGAGAGCTGTGTGGGCTGTGAGAGCTGTGTGGGCTGTGTGAGCTGAGAGCTGTGTGTGTGGGCTGTGAGAGCAGTGTGGGCTGTGAGGGCTGTGTGGGCTGTGTGGGCTGAGAGAGCTGTGTGGGCTGTGAGCTATGTGGGCTGAGAGCTGTGTGGGCTGTGTGGGCTGAGAGCTGTGTGTGCTGTGTGGGCTGTGAGAGCTGTGTGGGCTGTGTGGGCTATGTGGGCTGTGTGGGCTGTGAGAGCTGTGTGGGCTGTGAGAGCTGTGGGCTGTGAGAGCAGTGTGGGCTGTGAGAGCAGTGTGGGCTGTGAGAGCAGTGTGGGCTGTGAGAGCAGTGTGGGCTGTGAGAGCTGTGAGAGCTGTGAGGGCTGTGTGGGCTGAGAGAGCTGAGAGAGCTGTGAGGGCAGTGTGGGCTGTGAGGGCAGTGTGGGCTGTGAGGGCTGTGAGGGCTGTGTGGGCTGTGTGGGCTGTGAGAGCTGTGAGAGCTGTGTGGGCTGTGAGAGCTGTGTGGGCTGTGAGAGCTGTGGGATGTGAGAGCAGTGGGCTGTGAGAGCAGTGTGGGCTGTGAGAGCAGTGTGGGCTGTGAGAGCAGTGTGGGCTGAGAGCTGTGTGGGCTGTGAGAGCTGTGTGGGCTGTGAGAGCTGTGTGGGCTGTGAGAGCTGTGTGGGCTGTGAGAGCTGTGTGGGCTGTGTGGGTTGTGAGAGCTGTGAGGGCTGTGAGGGCTGTGTGGGCTGAGAGAGCTGTGGGCTGTGAGAGTAGTGTGGGCTGTGAGAGCAGTAGGCTGTGAGAGCAGTAGGCTGTGAGAGCTGTGTGGGCTGTGAGAGCTGTGTGGGCTGTGTGGGCTGTGAGAGCTGTGAGAGCTGTGAGGGCTGTGAGGGCTGTGTGGGCTGAGAGAGCTGTGTGGGCTGAGAGAGCTGTGTGGGCTGAGAGAGCTGTGTGGGCTGAGAGAGCTGTGTGGGCTGTGTGGGCTGTGTGGGCTGTGAGGGCTGTGAGGGCTGTGTGGACTGTGAGGGCTGTGTGGGCTGTGTGGGCTGTGTGGGCTGTGTGGGCTATGTGGGCTGTGCAGGCTGTGAGAGCTGTGCGGGCTGTGAGAGCTGTGCGGGCTGTGAGAGCTGTGTGGACTGAGAGAGCAGTGTGGGCTGAGAGAGCTGTGTGGGCTAAGAGAGCTGTGTGGGCTGAGAGAGCTGTGTGGGCTGAGAGAGCTGTGTGGGCTGAGAGAGCTGTGTGGGCTGAGAGAGCTGTGTGGGCTGTGAGAGCTGTGTGGGCTGTGAGAGCTGTGTGGGCTGTGGTTCCCAATGCTTTGTGAAGGCTGTTTCCCAACTGCTGTGCAACTTATTCTACTCTTAGAGCTGAGATTTCCATGAAAGTCTTATAGTCTGAATTCAGCACCTGAGCGTAATAGGACGGAATGTATGAAGCTCTGTGGTTATACTGAATAAGCAGCTACTTATGTTATGCCATCTATTAATGTAATAACTGCACTTTCACAATTGCTTTATTAACCTTCCTGCTTTCTCAAATTTGCTTGAAAATGCACGATTTTTCTTCTTTTTTTTCAAAATTTTCGTGGGGGGGGTTATCCCCCCAAACCCCCCTTTTGGGGTTCGGGCTCGCTCGCTGCGCTCACTCGCTACGGGGCTGTATGCAAATCACTTTGCGCGCCACCACTTTCAAATGTTACCCACTGCCCCTGACTCCTTGGAGTTTCAATAGCAATTCTTATTAGGTTCCAAATAGATCTCATGAATATTAATGATGTAGGTTGCAATTTGTGACCCACTGGCATTCAATGCCTTTGCAGGGATGGTCGCCTGCTGGGAAATGAAAACCACCATGTCTGTGATTGTTTTTAAATTAAGGCATCTTTTTTTTAAATGCTGCCTGTTTTCCTTACAGGACTAACTTTGAAGTTGTATTTATTATTGTAGGACCTCAGAAACCAATTCTTCAGTACACTTCTGGGCCTGTGGATACTCTGTATATGAAAAGAGAGAGGTACCCCTTAAACAAGTCAAGGGAAATGAGGTTCTCCAACCAAAATTACAAAGGTTCCCTTGAGTCAAATTAGAAACAGGTACACATAAACATACCTCCCAGTGCAAAAAGTACAATTATATATAACACCAAAAAATTGACAGTTTAAAAAATAATTTATTTTTAATACATTGTGAATAAAAACAATATTGTTAGGCTAACTAATCTAGTGCCCTAATCTAAAATACATAAAACAACACAAGACAATCAATTATAGCCTGCACAATTGAAACTGGAGACAGAAAAAGTAAAACATGAAAATTGTTAAATACAGGTTGTATATTCGGACTCCATTATGATTCCATTATGATTCCATCGATATTTTGCTACTACAGCATCTGCGCGTCAACATCAATGTCAGAGTCTTGAATTATACCAGGAATGGCGTCGACGCGTTTTGGTGGATTCTAGTGATAATTACC
This sequence comes from Lissotriton vulgaris, assembly GCF_964263255.1. Classification (NCBI taxonomy): domain Eukaryota; kingdom Metazoa; phylum Chordata; class Amphibia; order Caudata; family Salamandridae; genus Lissotriton; species Lissotriton vulgaris. The sequence goes on along the minus strand of NC_141689.1, from coordinate 1,713,816,892 downwards.
ACCTTTATCAAGACTTAAATAAATAATTTTTTTAACTGTCAATTTTTGGGTGTTATATATAATTGTACTTTTTGCACTGGGAGGTATGTTTATGTGTACCTGTTTCTAATTTGACTCAAGGGAATTCTGTGGATACTCCGCCAGGAAGAAGGACATCTGTGCTGCTGAATGGACTGTCACTCTTCTGGACTGCTGCTCTGAAGGATTGCTGTACTGCTGTGCTGCCCTATTTCATGTGTGAGAAGGACTGGATCTGCATCTGTTTTACCCTTGACCCCAGAGTGGCTCCAAGGGGTAGGTGGCTGACCTCATGACTACATTCTCAGGCAAAGAAGGCTCCAACAGCCTTTAACCCAGCTCCTGGCCTCTGCCATCTGTGAGTCCTACCTTGACAGGTGGTGTCACCCCGGTACTGGACCTTTGGAAGTAGGCCTGAAGGTGCTTTGGTAGCCCGTCTGTAGACAAGGCAAAACGGAGGCATCTCCTCTGCTTCGCAAAACAATTCTAATCAGAACCAGCGCATCACCTCTTCTGCATGGGTTCTCTCAGCGCAAGGATTCCACAGCAACCTTGCAGCTCACTTCATAACCTCTGCCCATGAGAAACTTTCCTGATTCAGGCCATCATATCATAAATTGCTTTTCAACAGCAGCCTCGACAAAGACACAGTTTCTTGCATTGCAGCCTCACAGCTCCTTGGAACCAAAACTTGCCTTGACTGCACAACACATCCTTGATGCAGATTTGCATCACAAGCCTTCTTTGATGGGATCCTCAGCAGCAATGCAGGACCTCACGACGCAGCTCCACAACTACTTGGAACCGACGCATCACCACGGCTGAGCAACGCCTCCTCAGCACAAGACTTCACCATGATCTTTCCTGGAAAGTTTTGGTGTGATCCATCGAGCAGAGGCTGAGAAAAAGAGGGGTCGTATCTGCATGCAATTTTCCTTAGTAAAATTTACCTACAATACCCCATAAATGGCCTAATGGAATTACACAAAATTTGCTAGAAAGCTAGTTCTTGGTCTTGCAAGTGTACTTTTTGTGATTTGGTGAAAATCCATTTAGTATTTTGTAAGACGTTAAGGATAACAAATGATGTATATATCATGCTGCAGAGACTCCGCAGAGCTGACAGATCTCAAGATAAAAACTGATTGGCTGCCACCATTTCAACATGGCCTGGTGGAGGGGGTCCATCTGGCAAGAAGTGAAAAATTATAAAAATAAATATACTGCGAATTTGCAGTTAAATGAAAAAAAAGAAGCAGGTCACAACCTGATTTAAATGAAAAAAACACCACCAGGGCCTGGTGAGTTGGTGCAAAATAATATTTTTGCGAGGGGGTGTGCAACCCTCTTCCCCAAGCAATTTTTAGGCCCACCTGGGCTAATGCCCATTATAATAGGCAGTGGGGGCATGCTGCCACCTTCCCCGAGCTGAAGTATGACCAATAGACCCCATACCCATGGCCAAATAAAAAATTTTAAGGAGGCATCTTGCAGTGTCATTTCCCAAGCTGAAGTTCATCCCTAGGGAACAATCCCCGGGCTCAAGTTATGTCTCTCCTCTCCGGGCAAACAAGCGGAATAGCACTGTCCGCTATCCAGTCCACCAGCATGGATAGTGGATGGAGTGATTCTGTTAGCACTCTAAAAAATTTGTCACTTCAAGAATTGTTGCTGGGGAGTAACTGAACGATTTTATAACCATAATCTACCTCTAATTTAGTCCCTTGTGGCACAAAATTCGCTGATTTGATGTGTGTTTTATCAATTGTTTTGAGATTTTATTGTTCACAATAAACTGTATTCAAGTTCACTTGACTGACTTAATATTGTTATGTTGCTATTACAAAACCATGGATTGTGAGGACTTAAATACATTTTCTTTTAATGAATTTAGTATTACAACATAGCTAGGGAGTGCTTACCCTTATTGTGTGTTAAGATCTCCTGCATAATTACTAAGGTTTTATGCACCACAGAGCAGCAAGCAAAGTTGCTGCGATGTGTTGCCTGAAAGGGAGAGAGCAGAAATGTGCCATATCTAGCAACATGTGTCACACTTCCGCTCACTTCTAGCACTGATTCACTGTGTGCTGCCTTGTTTCAATGCAGACAACTTTGAGGTATGCTGCAAGGGTGCATGCATCATGGGCAGGATTGCTTTTGTGCAGGAAGGGATTTCTTCCTCACCAAAGCAATTAAAAGTGGAAGAATGCATCACACATAGAAACGCGAAATAATCAGGAGAAAAAAATATTTTCTCCTTGTTATGCCATTGTCTTTGAGGTGTTTAACGCTTTAATGCAAACCAAGGTTTACAAATCTTTGTCAAAGCTGGAATTGTATTAAATTCAACGGTGGTTGCAGAAGAGCGCCCATGGTACACCGATGGAATGCCTACCAGCTCAAAATGAAACCCAAAGTGTCACAAGCCACTGGTTACTTTACCTTTAAAAAAAAAGTTTGCACACTAGCTTTCCCACAAAGACATTGTTCCTTCCCTTCCGAAAAGGAACGTATGCCTCAATTCAGTATGAAGTCTGAGCCATCTGAATACTTCACAAACCACATGAAACAGTAAAAGGAGGAAACAAGACTTACACAAAGGACACAACAGAAGGCAGTGAATAAAATGTTAATCTGAATCTTCAACATTTTTCAAGATTTGAAACTACCTTGATTGTTCTCATCCAAACCAATTAAAAAGCGAGGGTGTCTGCACTCATTTTAAAGAGGAATGGTGGCCACCGTAGAACGAAATCTAGAAATGTGCATGGAAGGGTTCATTTCTTTAAGTCTCCACTACTCTTAGGGCCAGATTACGATCTTATTAGGAAGGCCTCCTGATGGGTACAAGAACGTGCAAATCCAATTCGGGGCCTATGTTTCCGATGGAATGGTCACCCACTCTGAACGACCAAGTACGATGCCAAGATCTCGTCCACATTGACCACTCGTTTCCGAAACCCAATCCTGTCAGACCGACTCGTTCACAGACAAATCGTGCCGCTCAATGGAGACGGATTCCGTCTGAGCGAGTGCAATGCACAATTAAGCGAGATGAAAAGGCTGTCAGAATCAGAATACGGGGGAGCCGTAGCAGGCCCCCCTTCACCCGGACCCCTTCAAATCGGCCATGGGAGGTGCCCATGGGTACCCCTGATTCATGCATGCACAGTGTGGCATGCAACATGGCGTGTCTGTCACAGGGTGTACGCTTTTCCCCACCCACCCCTTTTTACTATGGGACCCTGTGTACAATTTGGTACATGGGCTCCTATAGAGTTCAATGGGAGTTCGAGCGAACAGAGTCCGTCAACATACGACTGCATCTTACTGGTTCGGTCGGACTCGCACAGTGCAGTTCGCTTGAAAAGCCACGCTGATCAGAGTGATACAGAGATCTTTCCTAGCGAGATCCTAAGCTGGCCCTTAGTAAGAAGTTTAGCATAGGCCTGTATAACATATTTACCACAGAACACAAGCAGGCGACTTATAAATCATTACACAGAATACAAGTAAGGCCTCTGACTCACAATTTATTCACTAGTAGCACAGTAAAACATTTTACGTCTGTCTAGATCAGGTTAACCCCATTCTGTAAAAAGTGGATTTAAAAGTTCCAGGAAAAGGATCTCTGTAGATATTAGTATACATATCAATAGTGGGTGAAGTTGAGAGTGATTTACCACAGCAAGTTTGGGTAGTGTATTGTTTTTACATACTGTGTGAGCCTGACAAACATTTGTAAGATTGGAAAATAGTTCAAGAAGATTGTTTGATCATACGAAGACGAATTCCTGGCAAGGCAAATCGAACACAGAAAATGTCAATCTGCTTTTTTTTCTCAGGTGGGAAAAAAGAGGACGAATACTAAGAATTCATGAGACTGAGAACTCTTTCAGTATCATAACATGACTTGGCAGTAGCAATGACAAGATCTACTCCAGCTAAACCTAATGCTAAACTTATCTGGTATCCTTCAGTATCTGTGATGTCTAGATTAACTCTGAAAATTCTGTTTGAAGTGAGGGGCTCAAGATGATGCCACACCCACGTGGATTGGCTGGTGTAATGAATTTAGGAAGATGACCGTAAAACACTGGTACTAGGTGCACTTTTTGTTAAGGGATGATTGAAACCAGTGTAGATGTGAGGCCTGGAAAGTGGGTGGGTACTTGCCAGGCTATCCCTTACACATGAACCCTGTGCCTCTAAGCAAGCTTCTTCTGAATTGCTCTCTCAGGTCCCTGAAGGGATAATGAATATGTGTATATTTTCTTGGAACATGCAGCCTTCATTGCTCTTCTGTTCATCAGGAGAACCAACAACGAGAAGGAGACCATGAGACCTCCTATCTGACTAACTTTCTTAGCGGATCCCAAAACAGCATTGAACCAAGCCTGCAGTCCCAATAGGAGCAACCTGGATTCTTTTGGGAAGAAAGATTATTATGTGCTTCACGTAAACATGCATTTTTGCTAGCATTCTGAAGTGAATGAAGATTCCACTTCCTCCTTCTATTCTCACCACATTTTTGAAGAATTCAACAATTCTCTTTGGATTTGACCAGCACTGGAAACCTTTATAAACATTTTCTTTTCTTCTTACACAAACAAAATCACTAATAGCAATTTTTTGTTTGCTTCCAGAATCTCTCTTTTTATCCATGGCCTATTTCATTTTTTCTGTGTATATCTTGACCTTTTGTTTGACTACATCATAATCAATGGTAGTCAATTTCTCATCACTCAAACATTTTTTAAGCCACCAGAGAACTAAAGATGTGCCTGGGAGAAGTGTGGCTCACTGGTTAGAGGAGGCAGACCTGGAAGCAGAGGTCAGCCCGGGACCAGGGTTCAATTCTCGGCTCTGCGGGGTCTTGAGTCCTAAAAATGTCCATGGACTCGACAATTCTCGCTCCGGTGCCTACTCGATTCACAGATTCACACTCTGCAACTCTGGGCAATAGCTTGCTTAATCTCCACAACGGCCCCTCTCGGTGGGATGCCTGGCTTTCACCTTGTGGATACCCTCCTTGGGCTATCTCACAGGGGAATACCAGGACGGGTTCCATAAGCAAGCGCTTAGATGCAGGGTCGGTGATTTGCGCTATATAAATACATGCACATTTACATTTGGTTTGCGTCCCCTCAAAAGTTCAAAAGGACTTGCTAAAGTGACTGAATTTGGAGAAGTCCTATATGCTAGTAGCATAGATTGCAGACCATTATCCCAATTAAGACCCCCCTTTATAGAAAGTTGGATGGCTTCCTTTACAATACAGTTAAACCATTCAACTTGACCATTTGGCTCTGGATGGAACACAGCTATCTTTCTATGGGTTATGTCACATTTTCCAAAAAATGACTCCATCTCCATACTAATGAATTGAGATCCATTATCCGTAACACTTTCTTGTGGAATACCTTCTGCAAAATATATTATCCAGAAACTCAATCACACTTTGTGAATTTACTTCTCTGACCATCTTGACCTCAGGCTACCTTGAGAAATATTCAATTAATACAATGTCAAAGGAATTGTCTTTGGGTAGGACATGGAAAGGACCGATGATATCTAGACTCAATTTTCTCCATCGAACCACAGGAAAATCAAAAGGATGAGATTTAAGACGCAAAGATGCAGCCGATTTATCACTATTTGAACACTCAATGCACTGGACTACACAATATTCAACCGATTAATCTATTCCAGGCCACCAAAAAGCTTCCTTGATTTGTCTTCTAGTAAATGAGATCCCAAGGAGACCCTCATGACTTAACTCCATAATGGCATCCCTCTAAGCAAAAGGTAGAATTGTTTTATCCTATCTCAAAAGTAACCCAGTCTCAATAGCTAATTCATCCTGGATCTTAGAAAAACTCATCATTTCACCAGAGAGTTTCCTTAATTCTGGCCAACCTTTCACAATGTATTTCTTAACAGTATTTAATTCAACGTCCTTTTCCATTTCTGAAACACAAATGTCCTTGCGAAGAGCAGATTTTCCACCATGTATTAAATTCACATCATGTGTGGTAAAAGCTACTTCACATTCATCATCCTGATGAATTTCTTCGTTAGCAATAGGTAGTCTAGACATAGAATCAGCATGCATTTTTGCCTTTCCTTGAACATACTCTATACTAAAACGGTAAGATTGTAATCTCAAGGATAATTTGGCAAATCATGCACACATAGATCTCCCACCACCAGGAGACATTAAAAATACAAGTGGTTTAGGATCAGTTTTGATGATGAACTCAGTGCCCCACAGAAAACTTCTAAAATGTTTTGCACCTCAAACGCAAGCAAGTACTTTTCTTTCAATAACGGAGTAGTTTTTCTCTTCATCTCTTAAAGCCCTAGAAGCATAGGCTACAATCCATTCATTGCAACTTTCTTTTTGTAGTAAAACACCACCAAGTCCTAAATTGTTAGCGTCTACCATAACTATACATTTTTTTCCTGGAATAAAAGGTTTTAAACATTGAGCATTAATAATACATTTCTTCAATTTTTCGAAAGCTTCAGACATTTCACTTGACCATATCAATTTGCCATTTTTTTTAAGCAAGAGCCTGAAAGGATCAACTTTAGCAGAATAATTTGGAATTAACTTTGCGTAAAATTCAGTTAACCCAAGGAACACAATTAACTGTTCTTTTGAAGAAGGCAATGGTTCATTAATGGTACTTTCAACATGTTTTTGTTTGGGTTTGATGCCCTCCCCACTGATTGTGTGTCCCAAATATTCCACTTCCTTTTCTTTTATTTTGAAATTGTCTAAGCAAAGAGTAAGGCCCTTCTCAGATAAAGCTGCCATGACATTGTATAAATTACGGTTGTGATCATCATCATTCTTACCATATACCATAATAACGTTCTAGAAGGCAATGGCACCAGGTAAACCCTCCAGAGTTTCTTTCATTAATCTCTGGAAGACTGAAGCGGCGCTTGCCAAACCAAAAGTCATACAGCAATATCTAAAAAGGCCTTCAGGTGTGATGAATGCTGTGAAATTTTTAAAATCTTCAGACAGGACAACTTGGTGGTATGTGCTTGCTAAGTCGATATAAGAAAACACTTTCGCATCAGCCAAAGTGGAAACCATTTCATGTTAGGAAGGGGATGTGCGTCAACCCAAATAGCATGATTTAGGCTGTGCAAATCCACATATAACCTGAGTTCACCTGAAGATTTCACCAAAATAACTATGGGAGAAACCAATGGAGAGGACTCTATAGGTTCTATGATGCCCTCATTGCAAAAATTCTTTAGCATATCTTTCAATTTATCCCTGTAAGACAAAGAAACATTCCTTACTTTGTGATGAACAGGTGTAGAATTTTCGTGCAATTTAATAACATGTTCAAACCCTTGATATTTCCCTAGTTTACCACTGAAACCTCCTGGAAATGTTTTGATAAAATTATCAACAAAAATAGGTTCATGCTGATTAAAAGAGCCAATTGCAAAAACGAGTGGGTTGGCTCTGGGGTCAAGTTTGATACTCAATTCATGTTGGTGTGGTCACCCAAGGAGAGATTTCCCTGATTTTGCAACATAAATTTTGCTGAAGGTATGGCAGCCAGAAAATTTGAGATCTGCAGAAAAATAGCCTATTAAGTCAGTCTTGCACCTAGTATAACCCCCAGGAGACACATCGGGTTGGATGAGGGATCTGTTGGGTCAATTATCATAAAAGACTTTTGAAGAAATGATGGATTACCAAGCACAAGAATCAACTAAGAATCTTAAATCGATTCCATCAACATTGATGACACAAGAAGGAAATTTTGAAACCTCATCATCACTGCAGACATTGATTACGGTATTAATCTCCTTTTCATCATTGTCATAGGAAATGTCATCATCATTTGCACATTGTATGTAATTGACTTTCCTAGGATTGGTTTTACAGAACTTGCTAAAGTGTCCTTTCTTATTGCATTTAGAACAAACCTTATCGAAAGCAGGACAACCCTTAAAGTTCGCTAGATGGCTATTACTACCACATATGAAAATAAGTGGAGTTGGATTGCGTCTTTCAGCTTTTGTATTTGAGTTCTTGTATTGGCTTTCAGTCTTTTCCAAAGTGTTGACCTTTTGATTAAAGGTCTTTTTGTGCTTATCTGAAAAATTGAATAATTTGTTGACAGCGAATACATCCGTTTTTTCATTTACTCTAATTTCTTTTACAAATTTATCTGAATGTTCGATAGATTTTGCGATATCAATAGCAGCATTTCATGATAAATCGGAGGTGGACCACCATTTTTCCTAAACTTTTTTGCTATTGGTTCGCATCAAAATTAGATCTCTCAGTACTTGTTCATATGAAATAGGTTCGAAAGCACAAGAAGCTGCAAGAGACATTTACGCTGACACATAGTCTTCAATAGATTCATGAGGTTGTTGTTTGCGTGAATAAAATATGAATCTTTCCATGACAACATTTTTCTTTTTTCCAAAACGCAGATTGAGTTGTGAAGATGCGTATTGGTAAACGTTAATTCTCCCAGGATTAACTAAAGCAGGTAAGGTTTTAAACTCTTTTAATCCAAAACCTCGTAAACAATGTTTTAATTATGACAATTTCCTTTCAGGTTCGCAATCGTCTCCTTCCAAGACCACAACATAGGCAAGAAAAACAGGTTCCCAAACCTCCAAGGGCATTGGAGGCTCACCAGACGATGTGAGGCAAGAAGGAGGTTGAACAATGCCTGTCTGACATCCTGGCGAGACTTTTTCCTCGTTCACAATCAGTCACATCAAGTTGCCAATCACGAGCGTGGAAAATAAACCTATTGAGGAGCTTCTCAACACGGGGAGGTCAGGTTTCTCATTGCGAGTGGCCGCGTATGCTCGCGATTGCTCGCAATGAGAAACTACCAGTCTGCATGGAGAAAGCTGCAGCGCAAGTAAAAATCTACTCGAGCGGCAGTAAAAGACAGCTTGCACTGTACAAGATGCCGTTTTCAATGATTGCACAGTGTGGACAAGCATCTGACACTGTGCAATCAACTCGAACAGCGCACTACGCAGTTCGTATAACGCTGTGCGTATCTCGCGTAGTACAAAGTGCAAGTTGCGTAGCTACACGTAGACCTACTTTGCAAACTACGCCCAGGGTTAGTTTAGACCCAGCCATATGCAAATCAGTCTTGACCCTGTGCCTCATGGGAACAGTCCAGATAGACTTACCAAGCCACGTCCTCCCTGGACCGGCAACAAGCATCCTGGGACCCATTTCTGGGTATTACCCTTCATCTTCCAGGCTGCCTTGATTCCAGTGTCACAGTGAGCAAGGGACCCATGTCTGGGCATACCCATCCCACTTAGAGGCTGATTCCGATCTCGGTCGGAAGTGCACCAAATCGGGTTCGACATTAGCGGATCTGATTCGCAGGCTGAATTTCCGTCTGAGTCGTACATTGGTCCGGACGTCGAAGTACGATGCGAACAAGCCCAGAATTTCCACCAAAATCGTTTCCGGGTCTGAACCGCTCCATACGACTTGGTCACAAGCAAATCTTGTCGCGCAATGGTTACGTTTCACGACCGAGCTAGTACGATGCTTGATTCGGACAGCCGAATCGAGTCGGGGCGTCCGACTCGCAGTAGCTCCCGGAGTTGGACTTTGGGGGTCTGCGTCGGACCCCCTTTTACCCACAGCCTTACGTCTCGGACACAGGGGGAGACCCATGGATCTCCTGAACACAGGCATGTACGGTGCAGATGGAACTGATGCGTACCCACTGTAGGGGGCACACTTGTCTGTGACATACCCATTCAGTCAATGGGAGCCCATGTATGCTTTCGTACGACTGGCTCCCATTGACTTCTATGGGAATCCGACCGAACCGAGTCCGACAACTTACGGCTGCATTGTACTCACTCGGTCGTTCTGCAGGTGTCTGGATCGGTCGGAAAGCATCCCGGATATGGCTCGTCTGAGTGCTTTCGGACCCAGATTGGAATCGGTCCCTAAGTGAGAAAAGTGCTACACAAACAAAAGATGGACGGAATGCTGAATAAATCATACATTCATCCCCCAGTCAAGATATATGTGTTAAATCCATTGTTATTTTTCTCACCATGCCACGCCAGTATAGTCCCAGACATATGCAAATCAGTCTTGACCCTGTGCCTCAAGGGAACAGTCCAGACCGAAGTGCCAAGCCAGGTCCTCCCTGGACCAGAAACAAGCCTCCTGGGACCGGTTTCTGGGTATTAGCCTTCATCAGTCAGGCTAGCTTGATTCCTGTGGCACAGTGAGCAAAGGACCCACGTCTGAGCATACCCATCACACTTAGGGTGAAAAGTGCTACGCAAACAAATTATGGATGGAATGCTGATTAAATCATACATTCACGACCTGTCAAGAGATCTGGATTAAATCCATTGTTTTTGTTCTCACCATGCCACCCCAGTTTAGACCAAGCCTGGGCAATGCACTGCGCTACGCTCGGGTAGTTTGCGAAGTTTGCACTACTTAGCACTATTTGAATTGCGTGTAGCACTGTGCAAACATGCGTAGCGTAGTGCAGCGGTCATTTTTTGCTTGCTCGCTGTCCTCAACGTCAAGTTGGCGACCGCGAGCAAGCACAATTCCATCCTGGCCACACTTTTTCCTCCTTCGCAATCCGCAACATCAAGTTGCCGATCACACACGTGGAAACTAAACCTCCTGGCGAGCTTCTCAACGCGGGGAGATCAGGTTTCGCATTGCAAGTGGTAACGTATGCTCGCGATTGCCTGCGATGAGAAACTACCAGTCTGCGTTGAGAAAGCTGCAGCTCAAGTAAAAATCTACTCGAGTGGCAGTAAAAGACAGCTCGGACTGTGCAAGATGCCGTTTTCAATGATTGCACAGTGCGGACTAGCATCTGACACTATGCAATCATCGCAAACAGTGCACTACGCAGTTCGCTTAGCGCTGTGTGTATCTCGCGTAATACGAAGTGCACTTTGCGTAGCTACACCTAGCGCTACTTTGCAAACTACGCCCAGCGTTAGTTTATACCCAGCCATATGCAAATCGGTCTTGACCCCATGCCTCATGGGAACAGTCCAGACAGAATTACCAAGCCACGTCCTCCCTGGACTGGCAACAAGCATCCTGGGACCCGTTTCTGGGTATTACCATTCATATTCCAGGCTACCTCGATTCCAGTGTCACAGTGAGCAAGGGACCCATGTCTGGGCATACCCATCCCACTTAGAGGCCGAGTCCGATCTCGGTTGGAAGGGCACCAAATCGGGGTAGACATTAGCGGATCTGATTCGCAGGCTGAATATCCATCCGAGTCGTACACTGGTCCGGACGTCGAAGTACGATGCAAACAAGTGCAAAATTTCCACCCAAATCGTTTCCGGGTCTGAATCGCTCCGTACGACTTGGTCACATGCAAACCGTGGCGTGCAATAGTTACGTTTCACGACCGAGCTAGTACGATGCTCGATTCGGACAGCCGAATTGAGTCAGAGCGTCCGACTCGGAGTAGCTCCCGGAGTTGGACTTCGGGGTCTGCGTCGGACCCCCTTATACCCACAGCCTTACGACTTGGACACAGGGGGAGACCCATGGATCTCCCAAACACAGGCATGTACGGTGCGGATGGAACTGATGCATACCCACTGTAGGGGCGCACTTGTCCGTGACGTACCCATTCAGTCAATAGGAGCCCATGTACGCTTTTGTACATGGGCTCCAATTGACTGTCAACCCAGTTTAGACCCAGCCTTATGCAAATCAGCCTGTGCCACATGGGAACAGTCCAGACCAAACTGCCAAGCCAGGTCCTCCCTGGACTTGAAACAAGCATCCTGGGACTGGTTTCTGGCTTTCAGCCCTCATCAGCCAGGTAAACGATGTATTTAGACCCATATCTCTTTACTGGGGTGACTGTATGACATTATTCTGTATTCTGTCATTTGTTCTGTTTGACAACAGCATGTGGGAGCACACCGCTGACCTCTCAGGCAAGGATCGCCCCTGGCATTCTAGAAAATGCAGTCTCTTGTAGCTCGCACCAATATTTTTGAGTATTTCGCCAAGGTTGGCGCTGATAGTGCTGATCTCTAGACACGTGTTTCTGGTTAATTAACAGTCATCAGTAGAGAATACAGTGCAAGTACACACGCTTGATGAACTGCATCCACCATAATGCTTAGGGGCGAACCCGCTAGGAGGTGAAGCAGTGTGATCCCACATTTATTTCCTGTTTAAAATGCTCCCTCGAGCCGCTTTGAGCTGACAAGCTCGTGGAGAGGCACCTGCGCGCCTGGAGAGGTACTGTGACCCGAGAAGACTTTGGCAGTCTGCTCAGCAACCCCTAATATTTTCATGCCTAATCTCTACTGATAATGGATAACAATCCAGAAACAGTTGTTTGGAGATGGCCAGCATTGATCTGCACCAACCTGGTGAAACACTTGAAAGAACTTTTGTGCAAATACACACGCTTGATGAACTGCCTCCACCATAATGCTTAGGGGTGAACCCGCTGGGAGGTGAAGCAGTGTGATCCCACATTTGTTTCCTATTTGTTTTGTTTGCATTTGTCGCCCTGATTTTTAGTGTCAGGAACTTGATCCGTATTGCAAACTCAGCACGAACAGCAGCATGTGGCATGCCAAGGGATCGCTGCTTCTTTTTTGGGGGGAGTTTTATACAGCACAGACTTGACCGAAAGGTATCAGGTATCCCGGTACTTTACATGAACAACAGTTACGTTACTTAAGAACATATTCATTTCTGTTAGACACGGGGAGATTAAGTGATTTGCCCAGAATCACAATATGTTGAGTGTCGTTGCTGATTCCCCAGATTTGAGGTCGACTGCCCTAGCCGTTAGGCCACATCCTCCCCTTTGCTGCAACTTGAGTAGATTTTCTAATCGAGCGGCAGCTTTCTCACTGTAAGCAGGTGCAACAGGCAACATTGAAAAAATCTAGATGGGGTCCTGCCTAGCGCCCAGAAATGGTGCTAGGGGATACCAATTCTCATTCATCAACTTAAGCGTGCTGCGCACAAGATGAAACTGCTACATGGTGGTTGTCGGAGGTTGGCCAGAACTTCCAAAGCTCCACGAATTCTGCTGTGGAGCAGTATTTATCGCCTACTCCTAATCATGACTGCACCAACAGCACCTATAACATGATCTGCGCAGGCCCGATCAAACCAACAAGTACCCCGACCTCCTCTTTCTCACACAAACATGGATGACCACAGCATTGGCATGGGGTGTTGCCACAGTCATGACCGCCATATACTGTGTCTGGTGGCTCAGTGTATTAATGCATCCACTGCAGGGGCTAGTGTTCGACCTCATGGTCACAAGTTTAAATCCCAGCGGGTCCACTCAGCCTTTCATTAATCTGAGGTCGATAAAATTAATATAATTGAATTGGGTAACAATAAAACAACTGGTTTTCAGCTTCTAGATACCAAAGGGTAAAAGTACGCTTTACAAATACACGTTATGGTATGTTGTATATATACAATCATCAGACAAGATTCCTAACATGGAGGAGGAATTGACATCATCTACAGGGACACCAACAGCTGCAATACTTCCACTGACACTGAAACCAACTGCATAGAGCACTTCTCCTTCATCTCTGTAATCAATGGCCAACTTTACCATGTGAGTCACTCTGATCTGGTGGCCCTAGCTATTCAAATCAATGCCATCCCAAAGAGCAGCAAAGACATTTTCTTCATTATCAAAGACTTTGCTTTGCTGCAGCCACTTCCAGAACAATCACCCCAACACAAGAACTGTGCAATAACCTCTCATGTTTTTTCCAGCAACAAAATGACAACTATATCTGAGAATTACAAAATTCAACATGAGCCCGCCAACCTTACAGCCCGTTTGCCAACCATGAACGAAGAGCACATTGTAACCATGTGAAATACCATCACCTCAGACAAGACTGCCACAATCATGAAGGTCATCAACTTTGTGGCCCCATTAGACCCATGCCTTTAACATTGCACGCACTCTTATTCGCAAAGCCCTCACCCACATCCTCAACACCCCCATTGCAACAGCCACATTCTTGGAAGCCTGGAAGTACACAGCTGTCAATGTCGTACTGAAGAAGCCCTCAATAGACCTGGCCTGGATAGCACACTGACAATATCCCTTCTACTCTAAACAGCCGAGGTCCACCATCAACACTACGCTTTCAGCATTTAGACCCAACTATGTCTCAGAGACAGCTCTCATTACAGAAACAGACAACATACTGATGACCCTAGACAGAGGGAAAACTCTAGCCCTCACCCTAATGCAGCTCACAGCTGCATCAGTGTTTGACATGGTCATGGACATGGTCTTACCCCCCATCCTGATCAGACAACTGCTTGGCATTGGAATTCAAGAACCCACCTTCCAATGGATACGCCCATTCTTAACCAGAAGAACGCAAACAGTCAATCACCACCTTACTCCTCTGAAGCCATGGAACTCATATTTGGAATACCTCACAGCCCTCTACTCAGCCCCACCCTTTCTACACCATCATGAACCCACTGGTTGAGGTCTCCAGTCCCTGCAACATCAAAATCCTCTCTTATACAGATGACACACAACGTATACTGTCCTTCTCCGACAAGTCCATCAGACAGAAGAAATAATTTCACTGCTGCATGACCAAAGTGGCCAAGTGGATGAAGTCCAACTGCCTCGTGCTGAATAGTGACAAGACAGAAGTGGTGATTTTTGGAAAGGAGGCATCACCATGGGACTTTACTAGGTAACCTTGAGGACTCTGAACCCAACCCTACTCCCAACCCCAGCCTACATGAGAGAAACCCCATAATCATTGTCAATATCAAGCTAGATGTGTACTTCCAGGTCAATGCTGTCACCGCATCCTTCTTCCACACTCTGAGGACACTGAGAAAGATCTACAACTGGCTACTGAACAACACCAGAAACATTGTCTTCCAGGCCCTCATCACCAGCAGGCTGGACTATAGGAAATCTCACTTTCCAGGGGTCACCAAACATCTCATGAAGAGACTGCAGAACATATATAATGCAGCAGCCAGACTGGTTCTCAGCCTCGCATGCTGGTCTCACATCACAAATAAGGGAGCTCCACTGACTCCTTCTACAAAGCATACGCACTTCAAACTCCTCACCCTCACAAACAAAGAACAACACAGGGCCAGCCTGCCTGAACAATCTAATTCACTAGCATTAACCTTCCAGGCACCTCTGGACACAAACTACGCATTCCCAAAGCAGAGTCAGTGATCGAGTCTTTTCTTACATTGCTCCTAAAGCAAGGAACAAACGACCTCTCGCTACACATTAGAGCTCCTCTTCTCTTCTTGAATTCTGCAAGAAATTGAAGATCTGCCTCTTTGAGTAAGTCCTGTTTCCCCATTCCTGAGGCTAGCCTCCTGCACTTGCACAACACCAGGATACCTGCATGGATAATAGAGTGCTATTCAAATGCATGTAACATAATATCTTTTAACAAAAATAATTTGTTTGGCAGTACACGTATTAACAAAGCATTACCCCTGAAGCGAGTTGAAGGGACTTCATGAGGACAAAAGATATTATACACCCTCTTGATGAAGATAGAGGACAAGGTCACTAAGGTGCACAACCCAAATTGTTGTGCAAGAATAGGTTGTGAAAATCTTTTCAACTCTTTTCTAGATGTTTGATCTACAGAGCTATAATGGAGAATGAAATGGAAAGGCAAGGTTCATACCATGGCCACTCAGGAATTGATTATTGCAGAAAGGGAAAATTATGAATTTCAATTACCCAAAAGATGGAATAGGGAGTTTGATAAATGTTTTTGTTGGGGAAGATTGGTGAAGATTGGAGTGCATAGGCCAAGATTAGCCAAAGGAATCTGTGAGAAATTGGGTTGTTGATTGAGGGGGTGAAAACCATTCACAAGCAACAAACACAATCCTTGTCAGATTGAACCACAAAGGTCACTAAATTAACCAGCACTTAAACCTCTGGTAGCTTTGCACAAAATCCATCAGTCTTAACCTAGAGGCAAATTATAAAGAATGTATGCAACACACACACAGTAATAAAGTAAAAACAGAACACAAGAAAAATCCAAAACCAATTTGGAAACATAGAGTAAACTTTTATAAATAAAATTAGAACACAATGATCAAAATCCCCAAAATGGAACCAGAGGTTTACAATTTCAAACTTAAGATAATTATAGTGTCCAAAAGCACAAAGCGTCACTAGCGGTTATCTGGTCTTGCTAGACCAGGGGAAAATTACAAGTTCAGGCCGACTACAATGTAGTGCAGTCCAGATACTGGGACCAGGTTAGTTGCACTGAAATAGTTACCTTCTCAACATCTGGTCCCAAGTGCCCAGTTTCTCAGAGGAGTAGCTACGATGAGGAGGGAGAGCATAGCGGATAGTCCTTACTGTAGCATTAAGAGCAGGCCGGGCATCGGGGATGATCATCGCTGTAGTGTGAAGATCCTGTCGGTTGTCACAGATGGTTGTTGAAGGAGCTTTGCATTGGCGGTCAAGATAGGCTGTGGATGCTGTGGAGTGAAGTGCAGATCTTGCCTTACCGGTCGTAACTGATAGTTGCTGTAGTGCGAAGAGGCGGGTCCACCAGAGCTTTGTGTTGCCGGTCAACACAGACAGTGAGATCTTGGAGCAAACTGGCCCAATTCCAGTCAAGAATAGCCTAAAGCTTAAGGATTCCTCCTTTTCTCCACAGGACGGGCTCAACTGATGCCAGCCAAGGGTCCAGGACCTGGAGAGGACCCTCTTGAATATCAGTAGCTCACTCCAGCAGAGGCCAGCAGGGCTCAGGCCATCCCAGATGCAGGTCCAGGCAAGCCTAGTGCAGCAGGTCATCTGGGCAATGGCAGAGAGAACTCTGGAGCTTGTTGTGTCCTTGTAGCTCATAACAGAAGGTCAACCACCTGACTTCTGGAGTCACACTGCCAGGGATTAAGGGGCATATTATCAAGACAGGAGATAAAATTATCGCCGCTTTATCGGCAGAAAACTGCTGATAAAGCGGCGATAATAGGCTTGATAATATGCTCTATGGAATTCCTATCGAAGCCCATGTTAGATGTCTTCACATCTAACATGGGCTTCGATTGGAATTCCATAGAGCATATTATCAAGCCATTATCGCCGCTTTATCGGCAGTTTCCTGCCGATAAAGCGGTGATAATTCTATCTCCTGTTCTTGATAATATGCCCCTAAGAGTGCAGGGCTAGTCTTTATTATGCAAGAGCAGGCAAGGCCTTAAGATATATGGCAGTTCTCACGAGAAATGGTTGTCTTATATCAGTAGTGTACACAGGTCGAGGAGTATACTGAAGAGTGGACCTTATACCTGATGCCAGCTTTGAAGTGAAAGAAACTTCTGGAGATTCCCCCCAAAGATGGGTCTGGAATTTACTTCCTCACTGCCCTAATCCCTGGATGTATTGGGTGACAAAAGGCTAATGTGAAGTCCTTTGTGAGTGTGCACAGGCAGCTCCTTTGAAATTTAAGTGGGTCTGTGTACAGCTCCTACCCGCCCATCCTGCCACCACTACTAGTCTCCCTTTATGTTTCTGTCTGAGAGGAATACACCAACTGCCAACTGCACCTAGCCATGTTTCCCAGGATACAGGTTGCAGGCACCAAATGGATTGGGCGAGAACATACCAACTTTCTAAAAGTGGAATTTTTCAGAACTGTGACTTGAAATCTGACTTTACCATTAAAGAGGGCTTTAAATACAATTAATTTGAGGATAAATGTGACAAGTCTAACTGTTCCTGAATAAATGTTATCACTTATTAAATGTAATAAGGTAAACCAATGTTATCTTACGGAGGAGGTAGGCCTTGCACTAGTGAAAAACAAATGTCATCTTTATTAGCCCTGACCAACCATATTTTTGGTGACTGATGCGGATGATTATTGTCTCTGAAAGTGGAATGGGCTTGGCTAATCAATTCCAGGGCCAGTGCTCTGTCCTGTAAAGGTTTATGGATGTTGGTATAATTCGGTTCGGCAAAGACAACCTCCCTGTAAGTCCCTAGTGTATGGTAGGGCATGTAGATGTAGAGACCCCAGTGGACTTGATTGACTCAAGTGTGCATTGCTGTGGTGTCAAGAGTCCTTTTAAAGCCAAGAATGATTAACAGGTTGGTTTCAAAATAAAACTATGGACTTAAAAGTACTTTCAAATCTCAAAACAAAATTTGTATTACTCATAAGTCACCCCTTAGGTATGCCCCAGGTTCCCCAAAGGAAGGAAGCATTGTTATAAAAAATAGGGAAAATACATAAGATGTTTTATATGTCCTGGCAGGGAAAAAGCAGCCAAAGTCGTTTTTTTCCTATAATAGTGCTGTTAGCCCCACATGCTAACATGGGAAGGCTTTATTCGACTTAATAAAATCTGTCTTTGCTTGGGAGTTAGCTAGCAAGTGCCCAGGCTCTCCCTTTACATGTACTGGTCCCCTGACCAGCCAGGCTCTTTCGTTTCCAGATACACACTGTTCAAGAGACTGCAGTTCCAGCATCTTCAGTTGCCTTCTTCCTTCTACACTCTCATACTTTCCACTCTCCTTGTGCTTTCTGCATCTCTGTGTTCTGTATATTGTTTACCGCACTTGCATTCCTCTCTTTGTTCCTCTTTTTCCAGTTTCCCTCTCTGCTTGTGCATTTTTGACTAACATTCCTCTATATTTGCCTATTTTTGCTTAACTCTCTCTGCTTGTACATTTGTTACCCGCATTCCTCTAATTTTGTCTCTTTTTGCCATCATCATTGCTTTTTGTGCAGTTATGAGACCCATTCCTCTTGTTTTGCCTCTTTTTCCTTTAGCTTCTATGTTTGAGCATTTGGGGGCAGATTTACAAGCCCCTTGCGCCACATTTACGCCGCCGTTGCATCACTTTTGTGATGCAGCGGCGGCGCAAAAGATGTTCCATGGTGTGGGGTATTTACAACGTGACGCATCTCCCAGATGCGTCACGCCTCCCAAAAGTGGCTGAGGGAAATCTACAAGATTTCACTCAGTCACTTTTGGGCCCATGCTGCGTCAAAACCCTGCGCCTGCTTGAAGCAGGCATAAGGATTGACGCAGCATTGTGCACATAGGGCCCCCCTGATCATTGCTGGAGCTGCGTCGCGCTTGCGACGCAACTCCAGCAATGAGCCGCTTTTACGGGACAGATGCGTGACGCTTTTGTACCGTTTTTGCCCCATGGTGCGCCGCATTGTAAATGTGGCGCATCAAGGGTGGCGGAGCTGCAGCACATAATTACTGGCGCATCCCTGCCAATATGCAGGGATGCACCAGTAATTGTAAATCTGCCCCTTTATACATTCTTTCTGCAATTCTGATATGTCTGTTGTGCCTCTGTGCCTGCCTCTGAACACCCACTCCCACCACGGTTCCCTGCTCCCCGCTGCTTTCTCCTGCTCCTTACCTTCTCTCCCACCTCTCCTTTCTGCCTTCAGGATCCCCCCACCCCAGCCCCTGCCACATCCCAGGAACGACTTAATGGCGGCAGACAGCGCAACCCCATTGAGTAGGTACCCCGGCTCCCCTACTGACCTTGACTGGTCCCCCAAATGGACTGGTCCCCCAACCAGTCTAAGCACTTTCAGATCCAGCTGCATGCTGTCCTAGCAACTGCCATTCCAGCCTCTCCAACTGCCTTCTCTTTCTTTTCTTCCTGGTATTCTCTCATACTTTCTGCTCTGTTTGTGCTTTCTACCTATGTGCATACTGTACATTATTTACTCTAACTCGCATTCTTCTCTTTTTGCCTCGTTTTGCTATCACCTGTTGTTTGTGCATTTTTGGCCCGCATTCCTCTCTTTTGCCTTGTTTGCTTTCACCATTTCTGATTATGTATTTATGACCTACTTTCCCTTTTGACTCTTTTTCTTTCCCCTTCTCTGTTTATGTTTTTTTACTTTTTCTCCGCACTTCTTTTGCCCCTGTTGTGCCTTTGTGCCCGCCTCTGGCTCCCTGCATCCCCGCTACTTACCTGCTCTTGTGCGTGTTTCCCACCTCTTCTTCTCGCCTTCGGGAGCCCTGCCCACCACACCCCAACACCCCTCACACATCCCAGGGCTTCTTAATGGCAGCCACCAAGTAGGTAAGCCACTAACACGCCAACAGTGTGCCAAACAACCTGGACCACACCCAGCACCAGGAACCCTGGTTCTTCACCTCCCAGAGCTACTCCGCCACTGACCTCTGTGCCTTGAAAACTTGATACCCAGCAAACTGATGCACCTCCACTCACACCACAGCAGGCCTATTTACTTGCACCCACTGGAGCTTCACCTCCAACAACAGGCACATCAGAAACACCTGAACGCCACATGGATCTCCCACCACACTAAAACAGCACCCCACCACTAGAACCCTTGCATCCTCCTCAATATGCACTCTCTGTGCAAATACCCCACAGATGTTTGGGACCTTAAATCCACACACTCCCTCAATGACGTTTTCCGCACAGGCACTTGGCTCAAGCATTCATCCACCAGACGGGTACAAGATGACCCACAGAAACCCCTTCAACATACACTGAGAAGGAATTGCCATCATTTACAAACAAAGAGACCATCCAGTGCTTCACCACAATGGACAACCCCAGCCCGGCCATTAACAACTACAACTTTATACTCTAATCTGATGGCAAGTCAACATAAGAGGCACCCTCACCTACCAGCTCCCGTGACCTGCCCCCAACTTCTGCAACTCCCATACCGGCTTCATTGCACTCCTCCCCATTGACTCCAATGAATTAATATTCAATCAGTCACTCAAGTAATGTGTATACTGCGCTACTCACCCGGAGGGTCTCAAGGCGCTGGGGGTGGGGGGGGGGGGGGGTCAGCTACTGCTCGAACAGCCAGGTCTTCAGTTGCTTCCTGAAGGAGAGGTGGTCTTGGGTGAGGCAGAGGTGGATGGGGAGGGAATTCCAGGTCTTGGCTGCCAGGTAGGAGAAGGATCTTCCTCCTATAGTGGTTCTTCGGATGCATGGGACGGCGGCAAGGGCGTGGTTGGTCGATCGTAGTTGGCGGGCGGGGGTGTAGATGGTCATGCAGTTGTTGAGGTACCTGGGGCCCAGGTCGTGGAGGGCTTTGTGTGCGTGGGTGAGGAGGCGGAAGGTGATTCTTTTGCTGACGGGGAGCCAATGAAGGTCTCTCAGGTGTCTGGAGATGTGGCTGTGGTGGGGGATGTCCAGGATGAGTCGTGCGGAGGCGTTCTGGATGCGTTGGAGTCTTTTCTGCAGTTTGGCTGTGGTTCCGGTATAGAGGGTGTTTCAGTAGTCTAGTCGGCTGGTGACAAGAGCCTGGGAGACCGTCTTCCTGGTTTCGGTGGGGATCCAACTGAAGATCTTTCGGAGCATGCGTAGGATGTTGAAGCATGAAGATGAGACGGCGATGACCTGTCTGGTCATCGACAGGGAGGGGTCCAGGATGAAGCCCAGGTTGCGTGTGTGGTCCGTTGGTTTGGGTGCGCAGCCTAGGGCCGGGGGCCACCAGGAGTCGTCCCAGGCAGATTGTGTTGATCCAAGGATGAGGACTTCCGTCTTGTCTGAGTTTAGTTTCAGGCGGCTGTTCTTCATCCACTCGGCTACATTTTTCATCCCTTCGTGTAGGTTAGTTCTGGCGGTGGCGTGGTCGTTGGTGAGGGAGAGGATCAGCTGGGTGTCGTAGGCGTAGGAGATGATGTTGAGGCTGTGTTGGCGTGCGATGGCTGCGAGGGGGCTCATGTACACGTTGAAGAGGGTGGGGCTGAGTGATGAACCTTGAGGAACGCCGCAGATGACTTTGGTGGCCTCAGATCTGAACGGGGGGAGGCAGACTCTCTGGCTTCTTCTGTCGAGGAACGAGATGATCCACTCCGGTGCCTTCTCTTGGATTCCGACGTTGCTGAGGTGTTGAACTAGGGTGCGGTGGCAGACAGTATCGAACGCTGCGGAAAGGTCCAGGAGGATGAGGGCCGCTGTTTCCCCGTTGTCGAGCAGGGTTCGGATGTCGTCAGTGGCTGCGATGAGGGCGGTCTCGGTGCTGTGATTGGCTCGGAAGCCGGACTGTGAGTGGTCGAGGGACCCGTTCGTCTCAAGGAAGGCGGCCAGCTGTCTGTTGATGGTCTTCTCGATGACTTTGGCGGGAAACGGGAGCAGCGAGATGGGGTGGTAGTTTTTGAGGTCGGTGGGGTCTGCCGATGGTTTCTTCAGGAGGGCGCTGAGTTTGGCGTGCTTCCAGCTCTCCGGGAAGGTGGCGGTGTTGAAGGAGCAGTTGATGATGTCCCGGAGTTGGGGTGCGATGACGGAGTCTGCCTTGTTGAAGACGTGGTGAGGGCATGGGTCGGTTGGTGATCCGGAGTGGATGGTGTTCATCGTCCAGATGGTGTCTTCGGTGTTGACTGGGGTCCAGTCGCGGAGGGTGGTGGTGGGGAACCTTGGTTCTGTGGTTGGGTGCGAGGTCTGTTCGCCGAAGCTGTTGTGTATGTCTGCAATCTTGTTGTGAAAGAATGTGGCCAGTGAGTCGCAGAGGTCTTGTGAGGGAGTGATGTCGTTGTTTCCGGCGCTGGGGTTGGAGAGCTCTTCGACGATGCTGAAGAGCTCCTTGCTGTTGTGTGCGTTGTTGTCTAAGCGTTCCTTGAATGCCGTCTTCTTGGTGGTGTGATCAGCTGGTGGTGTTTGCGGGTGGCGTTCTTGAGGGCGGTCATGTTGTCTATGGCTGGGTTCTTTTGCCAGGTTTTCTCGAGGGTGCAGCAGTTCTTCTTGGAGTTCTTGAGGTCGTCGTTGAACCACGGGGCTTTCTTGCTTCCGGGCCTGCTGGGATGGGTTTTCAGGGGTGCGAGGTCATCGGCGCAGTTGGTGCTCCATTGGGCGAGGTAGTGGGCTGCTTGGTTGGGGTCCGATGATCTGGCGGGAGGGTTCTGGTTCAGTGATGCAGTGAGCTGCTCGGTGGTGATCTTGTTCCAGTTCCTGCGGGGAACCTGTTGCGGGAGGTGGTGAGTAGTGTTCTTTCTGAAGCTGAAGTGGACGCAGCTGTGGTCTGTCCAGTGAAGTTCAGTGGCTGAAGGAGATTTGCTTGCTGGAGGTGAAGACTGGGTCAAGCGTGTGTCCGGCTTAGTGGGTGGGGGTGTTCACCAGTTGCTTGAGTCCGAGTTTAGCAAGGTTGTCCTGTAGGGTGGTAGTGTTGTTGTCGTTGTTGTTCTCCAGGTGGAAGATGAGATCCCCAAGGAGGATGTAGTCGGCGGAGGGGAGGGCGTGTTGGCTGATGAAGTCTGCGATGTCTTCGCTGAATTGTGTGCGGGGTCCTGGGGGTCTGTAGATGAGGGTGCCTCTGAGTGTGGTCTTGGGGTCGGTGTGTATCTACAAGTGAAGATGTTCTGTGGCCATGAGGGTGTCTTCCGAGTTGGTCGAGATGCGGATGGTGTTTTATGTGGACGATGGCGATGCCTCCTCCAGTCTGGTTGGCCCGGTCCCTCCGGATGATCTTGTAGCCTTCCAGGATGGCAATGGCGATGTCGGGCGATGAGGAGGCGTTCATCCCGGTCTCCGTGAGGAAGGCGACGTCCGGTCATGTGGTGTCAAGCAGGTTCCATAGTTCCACGGTGTGTCTGTGGACAGAGCGGGTGTTGAGCAGGATGCACTTCAGGTGGTTGCTGTGGGTGCTTGGTTTGCCGGGTGCGGGTGGGTTTCGGGTCCGGATGCAGGTGAACTCGCAGGATTAGTAGGTGAAGGGGCCGTGGGTTCGTCCTGGGGTGGCTTGGTGGCATCCGGGGAGGCGTCCGGTGTTAAGTGCGCTGAGGGTGGCAGCGTCGTACGTCCGGCGGGTGGGAAGGAATCTGCGGGGGCCAGGGGGTCTGGCGCTGGGCATGGTCCAGGCGCGGACGGTCGCAGACGGGCTTACCTTTGGCTTGCCTTCGGCACGCATAGGCGCGCCCCCTGCGCGTGAACGCTGCACGTACGTGCGGACTCTGCCATAATGTAGAGTGGGGGGGCGGGCGAGGGAGGAGCAGCTGGGAGGCGGGAGAGGGGTGGCGAGTGTGGGGGAGCGTGCGAGGATGCTGGAGGGAGAGGGGTGGGGCTGCGGGGGAGCAGCGGCAGGGAGTGGGGTGGGGCAGGGGACACGATGGGCAAAGGGACAGGGCACACACGAGAGAACGAGAAACGGCAGAGAAATAAACACGAGAAACAAGCAGGCACAGGGACAGTCAGGGACAACAAGCAGGCACAGGGACAGTCAGCGACAGCTTACAACTAACAAGTTTACAGGGCAACACGAGAAAACCGGCAGCAGCGGGAGAAGAGCGGGCACACTCGGGGTGGCCACGCGGCAAGAGGAGCGACCGGACGACCGGACGACCTCAATTTCCACCTTGACGATCAAAGCAATGCTAACATCACCAACCTTTTTGAATGCACGAACAACTTAGGACCCACCCAACTCGTCAAATGACTAAAACACACACCGTAGGAACATGCTGGACCCCATATTCACCTCCAGGTGCTGCGTCATGTACAGCGATGTTACCAAACTCACCTGGACTGATCACTTCATCATCCACTTCAACATAACCAGCACACACACCACCGTCCATGCTCAACAGAGACCCCTCACCACAGCTGAAGCAACATAACAGAGAACCACTGACCTGACAGCCTCAATGGCTTCAATCCAGACCCCACCACATCCCTCGACCAGAGTGTCAGGAACTTCACATTGATCACAAACTGTGCCAATAATGTCACCCCCATCTAGACAGCAATCACAAAATATCCACAAAACAGGCCACCTGGTACACTGAAGAACTTAGAGCAGCTTAACACATCGTCTAACAGCAGAAAAGAAGATGGCACATTTGTGAGTCCCCACTGACAGGACCTTATTCAAAAACCTCCGTAAAACTCTACCAACAGCTACTGAGGGAGAAGAAGAGGGATGCCCTAACTGCTCGCATTGATTCCAGCTCCAACCACAGCAAGTCTTCAACATAGTCAGGAGGTTTTCCAACTCTGCAGCCACAGAGAACAGCATCACCCTCAAGCAGAAAGTCTATAACAACTTCACAAATTTCTTCCATGACACGTTCTCCACCATCTACAAAAACTTTCGAGCCCAAGCCTATTGACATCCTCATCCTATACACCCTCACACAACCAGCTCAGACCACCGACTGACTTCAAGAACCTGCTCACCACCTAGAAAAACTGCCAAATTCCTGAACTCCATCAACTCAGGAGCATCGAATGACCCTTGCCCACACCACCTCTTCAGAAGAGCCAAAATCAGCTCACAAATTCATGCCCCTGTCATCTCTTACTCAAGAAGCCATCTGCTGACTCAAGCAAACTAAAGAACTACTTGCCATTCTCCTTGCTCCCTTGCCCAGTCAAGGTACTAGAGAAAGCCATCAACAGACAATTTTCTACACATCTTGAGCAAAACCATCTTCTCGATACCTCCCAACCCATTTTACAGTAATCACAGCACCAAGACCACCCTAATCACAGCAAAAGATGACATTCGAGCCTTCCTGACCAAGGAGAGATGATGGCCCTGATCCTCCGCAACCTCTCAGTAGCCTTCAACACCATATCCCATCAAAGGATGATCAATAGGCTACACAACATCAGCATTCAAGGGAAGGCTCTCAAATTGATTGCCTCATTCCTCACTGGTAGAACTCAGAAAGACAGCCTACCTCATTCCCCTATAATCACAAGGAAATTATCTGCAGTGTTCACAGGGCTCTTCCCTCAGTCCCACCCTCTTCAACACCTATATGACAGTCTTAGCCAACATCGTCAGATCCCATGGGCTTAACATCATAGCATACAAAGGGCTACACTCAACTCATCCTCTCCCTCTCTAAGTAACCTACGAACAGCAGAATCAGCTTCCAAGGTGCATGACAAACATCGCCAACTGAATGAAAGAAAACTGCCTGAAGCTCAACACTGACAAAACGGAAGTCCAGATCTTTGGCAGCAGCACCACCACCTATAATGCTTCCTTGTGGCCTGCGGAACTAGGACCGCACCCTCCCCATCTGACCATGCCAGAAACCTTAGCATTATCCTCAACAGCAAGGTGACCATGAAGTCGCAGATCAACAGTCTCCTTTGCCTGCTTCTTCACGTGCATGCTACGAAAGATCTTCTAGTGGCTCCCCATGAACACTAGATGCACCTTCACACAAGCCCTCATCACTGACAAATTAGACTAAAGCAATGCTCTCTACTTGGGGTTCACTGCTCACCTCCTCCAGAGACTACAGTCCATTCAGAACACCACAGCTAGACTCATCCTTAAGTTCCGTTGATTGATCCACATCTCCCCTCACCTCAAAGAACTCCACTGACTCCCAATATAGATAGAAGAGGTGCCAAATCAAGCTACTGACCCATGCATAAAAGACCCTTCAGAAGGTATGAGTGGCCTACATCATCCATCACCTTAAGTTCCATCAACGCTCTAGACAACTATGCTCTGCCTCCCTCTTGCTTGCCCACACGCCTGCATCAACAGATGCAAGAGCAGAGAATGGTTTTTGTCCCACCTTGGAGGGAAAACATGAAACAGCATTCCCCTGCAGCTCCAGACCTATAATCTCTACTAGAATTTAGAAAAGCCCCATCAAGACCTGGCTATTTAACTGGGTCTCTTGCACCTAGTAAGCACCTGAATACCCTCTTAGATGATGAGCTGCACTATACAAATCAACTGATTTATTGATTGATTGATTGCGCTCGCAATATCATTCAAAGTGTTAAAATAATGCTTCCAATAAATTAAGCAACTTGCCAAAGTCTGTTTAATTGTAACTATTACAGGAAAGTAGTTTTAGAACATACTATCCTGAAGTTACCTAGAGCAACCCTGTAACAGCCTCTTGTGATTGGTCAGCCTTTGACAAGCAGAACCAAACTGCTCCCTGAGTAGGTGTGAAGAGGCCTGGGGCTGAAACAATTTAACTATTTGCTGGGAGACGATTTGGTTCCTGGAGAAGCCAGGGTGTGGAAGGGTGTTATGGTGATAAGTTGGACTTCAAAGGCAGGAAAACAGATGTCATATGACCCAGACAAACCCCTTCTTCCTTTATTCCCAGCCAGATGGGAGCCTCCTCAATTGGTTTTGGAGAGGGGCTAGAAGGGGTTGTAGTCTGATGTTAAGCCACAGTTAAGCTACATCTCTGCGTTGGGTTATACAGAAGCATACACCAAGGAGACAATTTCTTTGTTTTAATTTTTGGAATAACAGTGGGTCAAAATATGCCAAACTTCACAGGAAGTGGTCATAGCAAGGGGAGGTAGCTTTGCCCCTTTTGGTTAGGTTGTCCCCCTCCATCTGCCAGCCAAGAATGGAGAATAAATATAGGAGAGCTGCAGGAACTCTTCAGAACACTGCGTGGAACAAAAGGAGAAGAAGGACTGCCCTGCTGGACATTTGGACTGCACCTCAGAAGGTCTTGCATTAAGAAGTACTGCAAGCCTTCAGTGGTGCAGTCTAAGTGGCCATCAGGTCAGCCCTTCTTCTTCTGATCCAAGCAATGTTCTGAGAGGCTCTTGCAGCTCACAAGGCTCCACAAAAAAGACTGTGTCTGATTCAAAGGAACATGAGTGGACTGCCTATCAGCCACAGGTACAACAAAGCTGGAAGACATCACCTGCCAAGCCAAAGAGATGATCACCCCAGTTAACCAGTTGCAACTTGATTTGTCCTGGACTGTGCAGGTGCATTGTGGGAAATTAAGTCCTAGCCCCAAAGAGACAATCCTGAGTCTCTGAACCCTTGGACTGAGCTAGTAGACCCTCATTTTCCTCAAAGAAACCAAGAAACTACAAGACTCAAAGAGAAAGAAACATACTACAAAGATTTGCAGAAAAGCTCCAGGAGGAGACCAGCTCAATATCGAGAGTCATGCCGTGAGCAGAGAGCCACAAGTGGCGCTTAAGCTTTTGGTGCTAGACCATAAAAGTTTTGATTTCATTTTTAAAAATTCATATCTCCAGCTCCCTACATTAGAGTTTTGGTATTGGTGTGTCATTTTAAAGATAAAAATTGTCTCTATTTCTATACGTTGGTTTTGGATTTTTATTGTGTTGCATCTTTTACTTATTCACTGTTTTGGTGATATTAAATGCTTTACACATCCCTGTCTCCCAAGTTAAGCCTGACTACTCATTTGCATAGCTAACAAAGTATGTATTATGGAATAATTTATTGCGACTTGACTGGACCTATTAGTGATTGTGAAATTATTAGCTGAAGGTGAATACACTCACTTACTAATAATCCCCTTCCCTACAACAAATTTAAGAGTTTTTCACTGCCAGGACATGTAAAATTTAAACTTCAAATATTCAAAAACAATACACCCTGCCGCTAAGGTGACATATGTTTTAAAAAGGAAGGTATAGGTGTTGCAAAAGGTTTACTTGCCAGGTCGAAATTGCAGTTTTTGGTTGGTGGCAAGCCTGAGACATGTTTAAAAGGTCTACTTAAGTAGGTAGCACAATAAGTGCTGCAGGTCCACCATTATTATTTAATTTACAATCCTTGGGTACATGTAGTACCACTTTACTAGGGACACAATCAGTATAGGAATCATGAAAAAGAAAGCAAATCCCCAAAGCAGATATGGACCTTACCTTATATCACAAGTGCAGCAGAGGCAGGCTCAGCAAGCTGTGTAACTGTGTTGCAATATGTGTCATGACACTATAAATCAGCCTTGTCACACAGTGGTTGTGTGAAGAATCCAGAGCTACTGTCATCGTAAAGGCAACCACAGAGCAACTTGGCCTTGAAACCTGTAAGGAACAGATGTCCCAAGCAACATTGTGGACATGAAGGTTGTTAGACCTGACACCATTGGTGCGGGTTTCCCCAGTATTTTTGCCTTTGCCTCCTGTAATGTTGCTGTGTGTTGGACTTTGTTTATACTGGTCTAGGTGTTTTAAGGCACTGCTGTTCAGTGCCAGTACCAAAGGGCCAGTGTTTCCTTTATAAATCGTTGTTATAGATTGGTGTTTCCATGATTGGCATATTTGATTTACTGGTAAGTCTCTAGTACAGCGCACTGTGTGTGCCCAGGGCCTCTAAATCAGATGCTGCTAGTGGGCCTGCAGCACTGATTGTGCCACCCACAGAAGCAGCCCGTAAAATGTAACTTAGACCTGCCATTGTATTGTCTGTGCACAGTTTTGTTCTGCCATGTTGACCTGGCAAGGCCACCCACTTGCCAAGCCCTAACCTTCCCTTTTCGTACATGTTAGTCACGCCTAAGGTAGTCCCAAGGTACCCCTGTGGGCAGGGTGCAGTGTATGTGAAAGGTAGTACATGACCTTATGTGTGTGACATGTCCTGATAGTGAAATACTGCCAAGTGTGTCTTTCACTATTGTAAGGCTATCTGTCCCCAAAGGATAGAATGGGGAGTTTGCTCATAACATCTTATGAGCATTACTGCCCATGGGAACACGATAGAAAATACATTTTAATTTGCCTGATCTCAGTACGTTAAGGCGCATCTTTTGGTGAGGGTGATTTTTACATTCTGGGTTTGAAAAAAACACATTTAGAAAATAGGTATTTTCTTGTCTAACCATCCAGTGGGCCTCTGCAAGGTTGTGTATTGACGGTCTGGCTTTAGAGTGACAAGTGCTAGGGATGTGCATTTTGATCAGACAGCCACTTCAGGGGGGGGGGGGTGTAGGTGTGTCCTGCCTATCCAGGGTGAGTCAGGTCTGGGCTGAATAGAATAGACCTGGGCTGCATTAAGAGTAGGGGAGGAGATTTATTTCACACCTAAATGGGTCTGGTCTGCCAAGGTCAATGTTGTCTCCATCTCCTGCCAGGAAGCTGCACCAGAGAGGACAGAACTGGTTTTGAATGGGCAAAGAGCTTCGCTGCCACAGAGAACAAAGAATTTTACTGTATAAAAAGAGGGTCCCAGACCCCAGACTTTTAGATCACTTTTGGACTTCAAGATGAACATCTGCCAAGGAGAAGGGCTGGAAGAAACTGGAGGAAGAGTACTGCTCCTTTCCTCTATGATGTCTGGGGTTGGCCTGTAGAAGCTGTTTCTGCCAAGGATAGGAACTGTGTGGGTATCCTGCTTGAGAAAGTGTTTCCATGGGCTTAGAAGTGGAGCTTGCCCTTTGTTCAAGACTTCTCAGGAACAGGAGGACCTCACCATCTTTCTGGGCACCGTCTCTGGAACCGCTGGTTTCAGTCACTGTGGAAGAAAAGGGTCGACTCTGTCACTGAGTCTGTCATATAATTCCATGCCCTGAAGGCCTCGCAGAAGGCACCACCACACTTGACACTGCATCCATGGTTTCAACGACACTGTCTGGAAAATCTTCACCAAGCCATTGTTTGAACCACATCCTGTGAGCATCGCACTCCGCACCGCCTCTCTTGACCCTGCCTGGACGTCACCGAGACCATCGCTGCCTGACCGGCACATCAACTGTCTCCTTTGTAGAATCAAGCGCAATGGATCGCACACTGCTAGCCCCTCCTCCGGATCGCCCCTGAGGGTTCTCGTACATATAGTTCGTAAGTGGTTCACCTAAGTAGGTGCAAGTAAGTACTTGTTGTTCTCAAGATCTCTAGACCCGAGACATGGCCCGGGTTTCGGGATATCTTCCCTCATCAGTAGAGAACGTAGTTGGGGAGGAAAAGAAGGCCGCCAAGTAACCATCACAGGCCTAGATGCCTAACCGGCACGCAGGTGCGTCATCCAGAAGCTCGTTAGCTTAAATGCTCAAGGGAGCCCATTTGTAGAATCAACCGCAATCGATCGCACACCGCTAGCCCCTCCTCCGGATCGCCCCTGAGGGTTCTGGTACATATAGTTCGTAAGTGGTTCACCTAAGTAGGTGCAAGTAAGTACTTGTTCTCAAGATCTCTAGAGTCGAGACAGGGCCCGGGTTTCGGGATATCTTCCCTCATCAGTAGAGAACGTAGTTGGGGAGGAAAAGAAGGCCGCCAAGTAACCATCACAGGCCTAGATGCCTAACCGGCACGCAGGTGCCTCATCCAGAAGCTCGTCAGCTTAAAGGCTCAAGGGAGCCCATTTGTAGAATCAACCGCAATGGATCGCACACTGCTAGCCCCTCCTCCGGATCGCCCCTTTGGGTTCTGGTACATATAGTTCGTAAGTGGTTCACCTAAGTAGATGCAAGTAAGTACTTGTTGTTCTCAAGATCTCTAGACGCGAGACATGGTCTGGGTTTCGGGATATCTTCACTCATCAGTAGAGAACGTAGTTGGGGTGGAAAAGAAGGCCGCCAAGTAACCGTCTTAGGCCTCGATGCCTAACCGGCACACAGGTGCCTCATCCAGAAGCTCGTCAGCTTAAAGGCTCAAGGGAGCCCATTTGTAGAATCAACCGCAATGGATCGCACACTGCTAGCCCCTCCTCCGGATCGCCCCTTTGGGTTCTGGTACATATAGTTCGTAAGTGGTTCACCTAAGTAGATGCAAGTAAGTACTTGTTGTTCTCAAGATCTCTAGACGCGAGACATGGTCTGGGTTTCGGGATATCTTCACTCATCAGTAGAGAACGTAGTTGGGGTGGAAAAGAAGGCCGCCAAGTAACCGTCTTAGGCCTCGATGCCTAACCGGCACACAGGTGCGTCATCCAGAAGCTCGTCAGCTTAAAGGCTCAAGGGAGCCCCTTTGTAGAATCAACCGCAATGGATCACACACCGCTAGCCCCTCCTCCGGATCGCCCCTGGGGGTTCTGGTACATACAGTTCGTAAGTGGTTCACCTAAGTAGGTGCAAGTAAGTACTTGTTGTTCTCAAGATCTCTAGACCCGAGACATGGCCCGGGTTTTGGGATATCTTGCCTCATCAGTAGAGAACGTAGTTGGGGTGGAAAAGGAGGCCGCCAAGTAACCATCACAGGCCTCGATACCTAACCGGCACGCAGGTGCGTTATCCAGAAGATCGTCAGCTTGAAGGCTCAAGGGAGCCCATTTGTAGAATCAACCGCAATGGATTGCACACCGCTAGCCCCTCCTCTGGATCGCCCCTGAGGAGGGGCCTTTTCATCCACCCCAAATCCTGTCTCTACTGATGAGGGAAACTATCCCAAAACAAGGGCCATGCCCCGGGTCTAGAGATCCTGGGAACCACAAGTCCTTACTTGCACCAACTTTGGTGAACCACTCATGAACTTTTGTTTCAACTCTTCAAACTTCATGCACTTCATATACCAGAGTGCTCAGGGGCGATCCGGAGGAGAGGCTAGCGGTGTGCGATCCATCGTAGATTTCTGTTAAAGTGCTCCCATGAGCCCATAAGCTGATGAGCTTTTGGAGACGCACCTGCGCGCCAGAGAGGCATTGAGGCCTGTGACGGTTACTTGGCGGCCTTTTCATCCACCCCAAATCCTGTCTCTACTGATGAGGGAAACTATCCCAAAACCCAGGCCATGCCCCAGGTCTAGAGATCCTGGGAACCACAAGTACTTACTTGCACCAACTTTGGTGAACCACTCATGAACTTTTGTTTCAACTCTTCAAACTACATGCACTTCATATACCAGAGTGCTCAGGGGCGATCCAGAGGAGAGGCTAGCGGTGTGTGATCCATCGTAGACTCCGTTAAAGGGCTCCCATGAGCCCATAAGCTGATGAGCTTTTGGAGAGGCACCTGTGTGCCGGAGAGGCATCGAGGCCTGTGACGGTTACTTGGCGGCCTTTTCATCCACCCCAAATCCTGTCTCTACTGATGAGAGAAACTATCCCAAAACCCGGGCCATGCCCTGGGTCTAGAGATCCTGGGAACCACAAGTACTTACTTGCACCAACTTTGGTGAACCACTCATGAACTTTTGTTTCAACTCTTCAAACTTCATGCACTTCATATACCAGAGTGCTCAGGGGCGATGCGGAGGAGAGGCTAGCGGTGTGCGATCCATAGTAGATTTCTGTTAAAGGGCTCCCATGAGCCCATTAGCTGATGAGCTTTTGGAGACGCACCTGCGTGCCGGAGAGGCATTGAGGCCTGTGACGGTTACTTGGCGGCCTTTTCATCCACCCCAAATCCTGTCTCTACTGATGAGGGAAACTATCCCCAAACCCAGTCCATGCCCCGGGTCTAGAAATCCTGGGAACCACAAGTACTTACTTGCACCAACTTTGGTGAACCACTCATGAACTTTTGTTTCAACTCTTCAAACTTCATGCACTTCATATACCAGAGTGCTCAGGGGCGATCCGGAGGAGAGGCTAGCGGTGTGCGATCCATCGTAGATTTCTGTTAAAGGCTCCCATGAGCCCATAAGCTGATGAGCTTTTGGAGACGCACCTGCACGCCAGAGAGGCATTGAGGCCTGTGACGGTTAATTGGCAGCCTTTTCATCCACCCCAAATCCTATCTCTACTGATGAGGGAAACTATCCCGAAACCCGGGCCATGTCCCGGGTCTAGAGATCCTGGGAACCACAAGTACTTACTTGCACCAACTTTGGTGAACCACTCATGAACTTTTGTTTCAACTCTTCAAACTACATGCACTTCATATACCAGAGTGCTCAGAACGATCCGGAGGAGAGGATAGCGGTGTGCGATCCATCGTAGATTTCTGTTAAAGGGCTCCCATGAGCCCATAAGCTGACGAGCTTTTAGAGACGCACCTGTGCACCGGAGAGGCATTGAGGCATGTGACGGTTACTTGGCGGCCTTTTCATCCACCCCAAATCCTGTCTCTACTGATGAGGGAAACTATCCCGAAACCCGGGCCATGCCCCGGGTCTAGAGATCCTGGGAACCACAAATACTTACTTGCACCAACTTTGGTGAACCACTCATGAACTTTTGTTTCAATTCTTCAAACTACATGCACTTCATATACCAGAGTGCTGAGGGGCGATCCGTAGGAGAGGCTAGCGTTGTGCGATCCATCGTAGATTTCTGTTAAAGAGCTCCCATGAGCCCATAAGCTGATGAGCTTTTGGAGACGCACCTGCGCGCCGGAGAGTCATTGAGGCCTGTGACGGTTACTTGGCGGCCTTTTCATGCACCCCAAATCCTGTCTCTACTGATGAGGGAAACTATCCTGAAACCCGGGCCATGCCCCGGGTCTAGAGATCTGGGAACCACAAGTACTTACTTGCACCAACTTTGATGAACCACTCATGAACTTTTGTTTCAAATCTTCGAACTACATGCACTTCATATACCAGAGTGCTCAGGGGCAATCCGGAGGAGAGGCTAGCGGTGTGCGATCCATCGTAGATTTCTGTTAAAGGACTCCCATGAGCCCATAAGCTGATGAGCTTTTGGAGATGCACCTGTGACCCGGAGGGACATTGAGGTCTGTGACGGTTAATTGGCAGCCTTTTCATCCACCCCAAATCCTGTCTCTACTGATGAGGGAAACTATCCCGAAACCCGGGCCATGCCCCGGGTCTAGACATCCTGGGAACCACAAGTACTTACTTGCACCAACTTTGGTGAACCACTCATGAACTTTTGTTTCAACTCTTCAAACTACATGCACTTCATATACCAGAGTACTAAGGGGCGATCCGGAGGAGAGGCTAGCGGTGTGCGATCCATCGTAGATTTCTGTTAAAGGGCTCCCATGAGCCTATAAGCTGACGAGCTTTTGGAGACGCACCTGCCCGCTGGAGAGAAATCGAGGCCTGCAACGGTTACTTGGCGGCCTTTTCATCCACCCCAAATCCTGTCTCTACTGATGAGGGAAACTATCCCGAAACCCGGGCCATGCCCCGGATCTAGAGATCCTGGGAACCTCATGAACTTTTGTTTCAACTCTTCAAACTACATGCACTTCATATACCAGAGTTCTCAGGGGCGATCCGGAGGAGAGGCTAGCGGTGTGCGATCCAACGTAGATTTCAACTTTCTCCTTTGCCTGCACCGCAACCTGCCAGCACCACATCTAGCAGCACCTCACTCTGCACTGTAAGCCTTGGGCTCACCGACGCCTTCTGGACAATTGTCACTGAGCCGCGGGCTGCACCGCAAAGCACTGACATAATATCGAAAGTCACAAAATCGAAATGCAAACATTTCGATGCAAATATATCGACATCTAAAATATCGATGTTGTTTTTAACAAAATATCAACAACTCTAATATACATTAAAACTACTTTTTTCAACACTGTAAATATAATAAATAACATAAATACACATATCACATGAAAGTTATATAAAAACATAGCTAATAAAATAAAAACAACATACATTAATAATAACATAACTACTCAAATAATAATATTTACAAACAAATATTATCAACATATTCAAGATTTTAAACATATATTATACATTTCTTTTTATATAAACAATTCAACATTTCTTTCCTCACCGAAAAAAAACCTTTTCTCTCTATTTGCATTTTCCATATAAGTAAAACAATTACCAAACAAAAAAATTCAAATGAACCAATAGAAACACGGAAAAACGAAGTAGACCAATAATTTTCAACCACCAATTAAGAACTCACTATATAAATATAAAAAGCAGGCTTCTTTTACACCTTAAACAAAAAAAATCAGGAAGGAGTAACTCTGCCGGATTTTCACCACTCTTAAAGACTCCTCTAAAATCAAACCAACTACACTTAAGAAAAAGTAAGTACATTAGCATTTCTAAATAATCTGTTAACTTAAAATGTAACCCAGATTTTTAATTGCTAATCAAAATTACTAACTTATATATTTTATCTCTTTAAATTTCCACAACGGATATTACTTCAAAAACGTGACCAAAATGTTCACCTTGCAAAAACAGCTAACTAAAAAAGTAAGTATACTTTAAAAATAATTTGTTAAATCTTACTAAACGAGAACTGAACCCCTAAAATGTCCTAACCACCAAAACAACCCCATTTAGACTTTTAATTTTTTTTAAACGTTTATAAAATGAAACTAAAACGTCATCAAAATGATACTCTGTCCTAAAAATCAACACCACCACATATACATTTAAAAAATATTATAAAATATGCTTTACTTTCTTTTCACAGAGCATTTAAAAAAACAGCATTCATTGAACAAGAAAACATCTCCATTCAACTACAACTAAATAACAGTTGTACAGTGTCCAATGAATATGTATTTGTTACTATTCATACAAAATGTATATTTTTCTTTTACATATACTGTCATGTACATTTTTTATAGATTTTGCCACCTCACAGCGACTTCAGATGCCCAATTTATATCATCTCAGAAAGGAACATTTTTATTGTGTTATATGGGGAAAGTCTACACTCAAGAGAAGCAAACAGGCCTTAAAGTGAACTGGAAATGTTCAAAATATTACATAACCAACAAATGTTATGGTTATGCTACCATCAGGGAAACAACTGTATTACATACAAATGAGCATAACCATCCACCAAATATCTAAAATTGAAGTGAGACCAACCCTTGAAAATATTAAAGAACTAAGTTGCACCTCAGAACTTCCTTCAAGCGTTATACTTAAAGAACTGTTCCCTAAAGTACCTAGAGAAGAAAGAGGTCAATAACCAACAATAGCTTCTATTAAAAGAACAATAGCTAGAACCAAAAAATCTACAAGACCAGAAATACCTACACCTAAAACTTTTCAGGATGTCATAATTCCCCCACAACTTAGTATAACACATAATGATGAACCTTTTATTTTCTTTGATAACAAAAATAAAAATAAAAGGATTGTTATATTTGCTACAGCAAACAATATAAATAAACTTCAGCAAAGCCAAACATGGATGATGGATGGCAATTTTAGCATATGTCCTACACCATTCTACCAACTGTACAGTATTCATGGGCAATATCATAACACTTGCATTCCATTTATATATGCTTTGTTGCTAAACAAACAGAATCCAACATATACTGAAATGTTAGCAAAAATATAGCAAGAAACAAACGACTTCTTCACTCAAAGAATAGTAATAGACTTTGAACAAGCCATGATAAACTCTATCCTCAAATTATACCCCCACACATCTATACAAGGATGTTACTTCCACTTCAACCAATGTTTGTGGAGACATTTAGAGAAATCTGCACTTAAGGGGTCAATAGGTTAGCGGGCGGATCACCACCGCCCGTATGGCAGTGGCGATCTGCCCGCTAAAAACCTCCGCCCGCTATGAATTTATCCCTGCCACATTACCATGGCGGGGGGACCCCGGTGGATGGAAAGACCATCCACCGGTTTCCCGCCCGTTCGACTCTTCAGACACTGCTAACATGGTGGCGGTGTCTGGGAGCTACCGCCATCCATATTAGCATATATGCAGGGTTTGCCTTTTTGTGGTGGCAACGCCGCCACAAAAAGGCAGGCGGTTTTTGCCATTGGGGCCCATAGCGGGCCCCCAGTGATTATGGCAGCTGGGGTGTGCACATGGGGGGTACCTATGGTACCCCCTGCATTTTAATGTACAACGTGGCAGGCACTGCACGGTTCCTGTCTCATTGGGCATTGAAAGGCTAAATTTGCTTTTGTGGTATTGTGGCGGGCGGTGCTATCAGCACCGCCCGCCGCAATGTTGCAAATGTGGCATGTGCCCGCCAGTGTGCCAGGCGCATCCTAATTGTGGGTGCGGAACTGCAGAAAGCATTGCGGGCAGTCCCGTTTCCCGGGGGTATTGCGGGTGGACTTTGTCCGCCCACCATACTAATGACCCTTGAGTGTGGAATATGCAATACATTTTACCTTTGCATACCAAATTAAACACCTAATAGCCCTGGCCTATGTGCCAGTCACATATGTGGTTGAGCACTATGACATTTTAATGGAAAGTCAATTTTACCAATAAAATGAACAAAAATTATCTCCCTCCAAGATTATTTTGAGGATACTTGGGTGGAGAGATTACTCAGATCAGGCCATAAACGTCAACCTAAATTTCAAATTCCTTGCTGGAATGTGTACCTAACTATACTTAACCAAGAAGCCAAAGCAAACAACGCAGTTGAGGGTTGGAAAAATGCCTTCGTATCTTCTACAGGACGAAGCACTCCTACCCTACATAAACTCTTACTTGCCATACAAAAGGAACAAAGCTTCCAAGAATTAAGAATGGAACAATCTGTCATTCAATTAAAACCAAGACTATCTAGACAAACTGCCCAAATGTATCAATATCTTCAACAACAAGTACAACTTAATCCTTCAACAGGAGGCCTAGAGTACTTAAAAATGATAGAAAAAACTCTAGCCTAGAGCATGAAACTAGTTTAATTACCCAATCTCAGCAAACAATAATTGGAATATAAACAGTGCATTTTTTTAAATCAACAAAATAATTATTTTGTCTAAAATATTTTTTATTTTATAAAAACATATAAAAACATATATATAGACAAAATAATTAATCAATAAAACAACTACAGTATTTAAAATAACATAATTTCCGTACCAAAATAAAATATATTTAAAAAGACTTACCTTTTCCACTGCGGTAATACGAAATTCCACATCATCCAACATAATCCTGGTAGTTCAAAATCCATAATGTTCAAAGATAGACCCCAAAAAGAGGCTAAAATACAATTGTGCAAAAACTCGATCCTCCAGGAATAAATCGACAATTCAATAACCATACAAAACCTGAAAAAGTAAAAAAAATTATAAAACCCGCTCCAGGAAGCCCGAATAATAAAGGAAATGTAAAATAAAAATTAGTTGATATAACTAATACACACTTCCTTTAGAAAAAAAGCAAGGCTCCGTGATACCAAAATGCTTTGTCAAAAAACGTAAAATAGAAAAACAAACATTCCCACCCACACAAATGTACAAATAATACACTTTAAAACAACACTACAAACAACATTAACACAATATTAAAGTAAAGTAAACACAAATACAAATATTCTAACTAGGCCGCAAATCCAAAATACAACGTTAACAATTAATACCAAAATAAACAACTACAAACATTAGGATGGCGGTAAGTCCGCCACTGCTGGGCCGGCGGTGAGGACCACCGGCCCGGTGGTGGCGGACTTACCGCCATTACCCTTAATATTCCCACCGCCAAATTAGGATGGTGGTGGGAATGGGAAAGGTACCGGCGCGGACGGAAAGAAGGTCATGGTCCCGCAAGGCGGGCCTTTTTTTAAACACTCCCCACTTTTATCCCCTATAAACCCAACATCCCATTCCTAAAACAATATTTAAAAAAAACATTATTATACACATTTTAAACATAATTTAATACTTAACACTAACTACAAATTATTTCAAAAAACATACAAAAACAATATTTTTACATGTCGATATTTTTCCTTTCGATTATACTTACATTGATATTTCACTAAAGACATCAAATCGATATTTTTTACATCGATATACAGAACATCAATATTTGCCATTGTCGATATTATCAACTCGATATTTCTGTATATCGAAATAAAAAACTCGATATTTTGACTGTGTACCCTGCACCGCATCATGAGGGTACCACACCCTGCACCACTTCTATTGGTTTGCAAAGCAACCGCGATGGCTGCCCCTGACCGGCTCTTACCATTGTGTCGGCCGCAATGAGTAAAAGTATTGTTATTGAGTCTGTCTCCACTTTAGCTGACCCCGCAATGATGCGGTCAGCTGCAATTGTTAGACTCTGTCATTTTCACCATCACTGTAGACCCAGAGGGAACTGCAGATTCAGAAGAACTGTGTTGTTCAGCTATTTCTGGAATTTAAGGGCTACCTTGCAAAGTAACTATTTTTACAGTATTGTATTGTGGATTTTAGATAAAGATTACTTATTTTTCTAAACTGATGTGGTGTCCATTTGTAGTTTTTTCACTGTAATACTGTATGTGTTCACAAATGCTTGACTCACTGCCTCTGGGATAAGCCTTTCTGCTTGTGCTAAGCTACCAAGGGGGTGAGCAGGGGTTAGTTTAGGAGTGTATCCCTCTTACACCTGACAATGAAGAAGGGTCCCTACTTGAACAAAGTGAAAACCTTCGCCAACTAAAGAACCCCATTTCTAACATTGGTGGGCAGCCAGCGTTGAGGATCTGTACTTGCATTTGTACCTTCAATGCAGTGGTTGCTGTAAACTACTAGCATAGTGCAGTCCATTACACAACCACACACTATTGGTGAACTTTCTTTTGGGCATTACTGCAACATAAGAACTGGTAATTTGTTCATTATGACCAAGCCAGCATCCATTGCATCTATTGATATTGAATTTGAAGATGATAGTGTGGTAACCTACACTGTGTCTCAACTAAAATCCATCTGTTAGAAATTTAAAATCTCTGTGAGAGTCTTCACCAGAAAGGAGGAATACCAAAAGGCACTGAGGGCCTTGTTGGAATCCAGAAATGCCAGTGGTAGGGCCAGAGATTTTGTATGGACAGCAGTAGGGGCTGTTGAATCTGCCTGGGGTGCGGGGTACCTTCCAGAGATGGCAGCAGTGTATCTTCAAAAGTTCTGTTTTCAGAAGAGTTGGTGGACAGGGAAAGAAGTAGGTTGCATGAGATGGAGCTTGTTAAGCTCAGGCTTGGGAAGGAGAGTGACATAGTTAGTAAGAAATTTCAGTTAGAAAAACAGAGGTTAGCCATGGAGGACAAGAAGATGACTTTAGACCACTACAGAGTTTTAAAGGAGCTGGACATAAAGGCCAAGAGTGTGGAGTCCATTCCCAATGGTGGCAGCTTGTTGCCAGTGCCTGGAGAAGGGAAGTTATGCATCCCCAAGGAAATGATTAAGGACTTTGTAAAGTGTGAGGACATTGGTCAGTGGTTTAACCCCTTTGCTGCTCATGACGAGCTCAGCTCGCCATGCAGTACACTGGTCGTGTGCCCATGACGAGATGAGCTCGTCATGAACTATGGGGATCCTGGAGTTACAGCACTCCAGGGAAATTCCCTTAGCACTGATGTGGTTAAGGCATATTAAGTAGCAACGAGGTCCCATAGAATACCTGAGAGAGACTGGGGAGCAGTGTTGTGGTGCAGATTCATGATGAAGGGGAGGAAAACTTTGTTAGCCTTACCAAGCGAGGAGCAAATGTCTTATGCCCACATGAAGGAAGCCTTGATCAGGAGGTATGGTTTAACTCCAGAACTGTACAGGCAGAAGTTTAGGAACTGTAAGAAGCTTGGGTCGAGCACTTGGTGTAGCATGTGTCCCATTTCTGCAGAGAACTGGAGTGTTGAGTGAAGGTTAGCCAGGTGAATGACTTGCAGGGGATCTATGATTTGGTTGCATGGGAGCACTCGTCTGGTAGTTGTTTTTCAGAGCTATGCCGCAATTTGATTGATAGTAAGCTGACTGACCCGAGGAAGCTTGCTGTGGGGGCGGACCACTGACTTAGGTAAAAGTGAGATGGTCACAAGAGCTCATCTGCCTGAGAACACTAAGAAATACAGGCAGTAGGTGACCATCAATGGCCATAGGGAGGAAACTCTGAGAGACACAGAAGCTAGTGTGACAGCTGTCAGTTGCCGCCTAGTGTCTGAAGAGCAGGTGTTCCCCAATGCACACTACCCAGTAGTTGCAGCTGACAACTCAGAGTGCCACTGCAAAGTAGCACAGGTTCCCTATGAGTGGGGGGGTCTTAGGTACCTTGAGAGTGGTTGTGAGGCCAGTAATGTCTGTTGACTATCTGCTAGGTATCAAACTGGAGAGTTCCCCTTGGGACAAGGTGGAATGTAAGTCCAATTTGGAGATGTTGGGGCTGCCTGAGTTGGTGTGTATGACCACTCAGTCAATGGCAACCAGTAAGGTCAGCCAACAGGACCTGAAGCCTGAAGAAAGGACCAGGTGCCTGCCAGGAAGAGACGAGGCAGGGGGCATGGGCAGCCAGCTCCTGAAGTTCCCACGGTCCGGGAGGAGGCAGACCTTGAGGGGTATGCTCTGTAACCTGCAGCGAGCAAGTGTCCAAACTGGGGGACATGCCTGTGCTCACCCAATGGCAGCAGGAAGGGGGCCCCTCCAGGGAGGAATTTCACCAGGAGCAGCAGGAATGCACCTCTCTAGTTGGTTTGCGGCAGCAGGCTGCAGACTGCAAACCAGGTAGCAGGTCATCAGTCTGGACCACATTGGATCTACTGGGAGAATGGGCTGCTGTATATTGAGCATGAGGTAGGTTAGCCTGGGTCAGCCCTGATGCTGGTGGTACTCCATCGCTTCAGAGCCTTCCTACTTGGTCTTGCTCATGATGTGCCTTTGGCATGGCATTTGGGGCAAGACAACAACTTTGAAAGGCTAGCCACCCACTTTTACTGCCCCCAAATCTGTAAGGATTCGGACACTCATTGTAGTGTACTGTAGTTCCTATATTCCCAATAGGCTCTGCGCATTGGAATAATATATCCTATAGATATGACTTAGGACTTATGTCTACTAGGTCTCTATCAAATATATTAAACTTAATTGTGAGTGCCAGCTAGCTCAGAGGTCACTAGAAACTTTCTTGAGTTCACAAGAAGGGATTAGTTTCTGACCACTGCATAAACATGACAACTTTGTTTCCCAAGATAAACTGATCTTCAGAGTAGTGGAAACAATAGAAAGATATATTTTACTCAGTCATTCGTGCATGCTTCGTTTCATCCGAGGTGCAGACAAATAGAGAGACAAATGTTTTTCAATAAAAGGTATTTATTGAACAGTCTTCTTTCTCATGCAAAAGAAATGAACTGCTACAATCGTAATACTGGTAGCAAAGTATAATGTGTACAGTAAGACGAGAAATTATACTGTAAAAGCATTGTATAGATCCTAGACCATAGATAAATGCAAACATAAATAACACAGGCTAAAAAGTATTCTACTGGTGCTTCTAAAATATGTCTAC
This sequence comes from Lissotriton vulgaris, assembly GCF_964263255.1. Taxonomy (NCBI): domain Eukaryota; kingdom Metazoa; phylum Chordata; class Amphibia; order Caudata; family Salamandridae; genus Lissotriton; species Lissotriton vulgaris. The sequence continues at coordinate 1,713,774,022 of NC_141689.1, read as the reverse complement.
CCCGATGTACCTAACCTAAGTCTAGTACGAGGGAAGAAGTAAGTGTGGTGTAGCATAAGTTTAGTATTCTTTTTGCCAAGAATCTAACCAAGATATCTTTTAGGGTCTAATCAGCTCCATACCTTGGTTTTCAAATGAAGGAGGTCAGTCTCAGGACTCCTGCACTATATTGGCCTTATACACAAGACGACATGTGAAATCATTTGCTGCCGCTGTGCCTTATCCTCTATTGCTGATCTAATGGCACATGCTGATTTAAGACTAATGATACCCTCTGAATGTCCTCTGGATGCCAAGGGGAGAGAGGAAACCTGCCACCCAGCGTATGATGCATCTGAGATGGTACAACATGGGAAGTGGGTCTAATGGTGAGGAACAGCAGATACAGAAAGAAATGCCCTCATCTGTTGCGGAAGGCACACCTAAGACCCATCCTTTTCCTGATAAGAGACTATAACATGATTGCTTTTTACATAGGCTAGTTTACTTATATATGTTGTTATGTTTGAGACTGCTGGGGTTATTTACTTGTGATTATGCTAACACCCATCTGATTTGTTTCATGCAAATATTGTCTGCCACTATGATATGCCCTGTCTTCAACCATTAATTTGGGTGGAGATGTGTACACTAGGCGGACCTCCAAATGGGTGATCCCCACACTGGTTATGTACTGTTGGGAAGTTCATGTTTGGGAATGGCTTCGGCAGGATTGGGCTGCTGATGTGGGTGGGGGGAGGGAGGGATGGGAATATGTTCTGATTCATGGACCGAAACACTTGAGAGGCGTTGCTGAGATTCGGGAAGGACAACATACATGCATTAATTTCTTGATATCCAGGTTTTGCTGGCACCATCAAAAGACGGTAGCAGTGCATACAGACATGTCGAACTCACCCCCAAATAAAACAGTTGACTATGGCCAATAACATGAGAGGTAAAGTGGCACTAACCTTAATCATGTGGAACATCCGAGGCTTAACAAACCCGAAAAAAATAAGACAGATGTTTGCATGTCTAGATAGATGGCACATTGACATAGTAATGCTGCAGGAAACACATGTCGCGCCACACACATCTGTAAATATTGGTAGGCGATGGGCTGAAACTGTACACAACTCCACGTACTCCTCGTACTCTAGAGGGGTTTCCATATTGGTTAAAAAAGGCACTAATCTCCAGGTAGAAAAAACAATCACAGATGCAGACGGTTGTTTCCTGTTACTTAAGGGGATATTATGGGGGCAACGAGTGACACTCCTTAATACATATGGGCCCAACATTGATGCTCCTGAATTCTATCATAAATCATCTGCAAGACGAACTAGACAGAACACTGATTTGGGGAGGGGACCTGAATCTGGCGCTACATGACCAGATGGACAGATCAGGGGTGACAACAGAACCCCATAGGAAAGCGAGGAACAAAGTACTAGATCTCATGACTGATTTAAAGCTACATGACATATGGAGAGTTAGGAATCCAGAGAAGCCACACACACTTCTGCAGCCTACAACAGCTGGTCCCGCATTGACTACTGGCTGGGCTGGGAATCTGCACTGATGTGGACCACGGGAGTTAAGCATCTACCAAAGACACTATCGGATCACAACCCTATTACGTTAACCCTTCAAATACCACATTACATGCCACCACCATACAGCTGGAGATTTAACGCTGCACCTCTCACTGACTCTGTGTACGCGGACACTATAGCCAAGGCCATTAAGGACTACGTTTCACTGAATGAACACTCCACAGATGACCCATGCCTTCATTGGGAGGCTTTCAAGGCCACGCTACGTGGAGTGTGCATGAGCACTACCACTGGAATACTGGGAGATATCAGGGCCCAACTTAGGCGCTGTGAGACATGCCTCAAAACACTAGAAACTAGGTATGAACACACTCAGGACCGATCCATCTTAAGCGACATTCGCCAAACTCTCACGGAATACAACTCATTTGCTCAAGATGAGGTTAAATATATACACAAGCGGCCCATAGCTAGGACATTTGGGGAAGGTGGTAGACCAGTCAAGGTACTAGCGGCCAGAATTTGTGAAGGGCGTAAGCAGCAAACAGTCTTACAGATAATGGATGACGGGGGTAATCTATGCAGGGATACGCAAGGGATAGTGAATGGATTTATACAAACCTATAGCAAACTTTATAAGTCGCAAACTACTACATCGCCCACCGACATACTCCATTTTCTGGAGGATGTAGAGATTGCATGGCTCTCTGGCGCACAAAGGGCATACTTGTCCTCACGATCACTGTCGAGGAGGTCACAGAAGCAATCAAATCCTTGCCAAACGGTAAAGCCTGATGGGTTTACAGGTGAATTTTATAAAGCACACGTAGACATGCTAGCGCCCCGACTGGTGGCGATGTATGGCGCTGCCTTTGACAGCAATGTATTACCTCCAACCTTACGAGAAGCGGTAATAATAGCATTGTTAAAACCAGCAAAAGACCCCGAGAAATGCGACTCTTATAGGCCCTTATCGTTAATAAATGATGACTCCAAAATGCTAGCTAAAATCCTGGCCACCCGCTTACAACCCCTAATGACCAATTTAGTTCGCCCCGACCAGTCCGGATTGATACCCTCAAGATCCACATCACACAACACTAGAATGCTATTTGCCCTATCCCACTTTCTGAACCCAACTACTAAAGCCTTTGCGGTCATGTTAGATACCGCTAAGACCTTCGATTCTATTGAATGGTCTTATTTATTTACAGTACTGCATAGGGTGGGGTTTCCTCCAATGTTTATTCACTGGGTGAAACTCCTATATACGAAACCGGTGGCTAGGATTCGCATGAACTGATATATTTCAGACGCCCTGTCTATCGAACGAGGGACACAACAGGGTTGCCCATTATCCCCACTACTATTCGCTCTCGCCCTCGAACCCCAGGCTTGTAAAGTGAGACAACTCCATCACCCCTTGGCGCTGCAGTTTCCGGAACAACCCCTACACATTTCCCTGTACGCAGATGATATGCTGCTCTACGTAAGAGATCCTGAACTACATTTGGAACCCCTGCTGTGGGAATACATTAGGTTTGGAGGGCATTCCGGCTTGCAAATAAATTGGGACAAGTCATCCATTATACCACTCATGGACACCACCACACCACATGATATTGAATTCCCCTTAGAGTGGCAGAACGAGCCCATTAAGTATTTAGGCTTGTGGTATCATAGAGATCCGGAATTGGTCATCCGAACTAATTATGGACGGGTGATCTTTTCAATAGAAGACAGGGTCAATAGATGGATACAGTTACCGTTATCCCTAGCAGATCGTATTGGGATTGTTAAAATCGTGCTCTTGCCAAATATGCTTTATCTATTTCACAACATTCCTATCTGCCCTCTGCGAGAGGTTTTTAAAAGAATAACGTCGGTTGTACTGAAGTTGATATGGGCCGGTAAACAGGCACGCATTGAGATGCACACACTCATGCCACCATACTCCAAAGGGGGGCTTGGTGTGCCGGATTTCTTGCTCTAATATTTATGCGCACACGCACAATATGCTACCTACTGGTATCATTGCAATTCCATACCTGACGCACACAGCGGTGGAGGAGGGCGATGCACATCCAATCCCCTTAACTGCGATTATCACATATTGCAGACCACCTCTGCACGAAAGGGACATCAACACGATTGACGCGGCAAACGCAGCTTGGCGCAGTATGCACCAGCTCTCCCATTACACCACCATCCTAAACTATCGGTTACGAACGAGGAGGTAGGAATGGGACTACTACATCAGGTAGGAATAGTTACAATGGGGGACCTATACACAGAAGGCATATTTCACACAGTGTAAGACTTATCATATGTTCAAAACCCAACCCCATTGTTCCAATTCACATACCACAGGTTACGAGGGGCCATTAAGCAGTTATACCCCACCTTTCCTAACGAACCTGTGCAACTGAACACCCTCCAGCTCCTGATAACGTCCTCTAACACGGCACACCTGGTATCCACACTGTACACTGTCGCACAAGATGAAATAGAGTACAATAGTCAAAGAGCAATGGATAGATGGAATGCATTATTAGTCAAATACCTACATCAAACATACTACACACCTATGAGACTTTATAAATATGGCCTCCGCACAGACGCGAGATGTGCGAGATGTGGGTATGAAAGAGCTGATTTTATCTATCTAGCATGGGGATGTCAAAAAATAAACATGTACTGGGAACGGGTTACGACCCATCTCACGGCGATGTCGGGGGTAGATGTTGCTTGTACAATCAAGATTTGTTTACTGGGGCTATTGCCCAATGTGCGTGCATTAAAGCGTAAATTCTGCATGGTGGCATTGCTGCTAGCTAAGCATAGAATTTCCATGTGCTGGGACAGTAAAAGTGTACCTACTGTTAAACGCTGGACTGAAGATATGACGCATTGTCAGGACACATTGCGAACTTATGAAGAGAATCTGCCTGCCAGAGCTAGGCCACGGGACTACCGGCAATATCTCACGGAATATTTATGTGTAAACCCATCTGTTGATGATACTGATTAACGCTGTATTTCTTTATGATTTACATTATTTGTGTATAACTGCTCAATGTACGAATACGTGCAGCAAGTAGATGTATTACCCGGATGATGAATGCTGTAGTGTGGAGGTTCGGTTAGACTTATTTCAATATGTTGCTGTGTAACAACTGTGAAAACACAATAAAAAGATTTTTTTTTTAAAAGAATAAATTCTGGATTACAGAGTTGTTAACCCATTGTCAACTACAAAGAGAGCTTTCTCTAAATTAATACAATCAATTTCTCGTATTCATTCTGCAGTTTCCATTTGCGTGCAATTCCATGCTTCATTATAAGCAGGGTATATACCTGTGTAGATGCAACGTTTTTGATGTTGTTTGCGAGGTCCTAGTAAGAATTCTCTCAAATCAATGCCATCTATAAGTAAAGTTAAGTGTTGTTTTATATCTGGGAGTGCAGATTTTTGTAGCCACTCATGGCACAGATTTCCTACACTGTAAGTTGTTATTATCTCTGGATGTTGTCTCTGGACATATCTTGGATCTGGCCTAGTTACTGTAAACCCTTGTGTCTTGTTCAGGAATCGATCTTGACAGGTATTCGTGTCTGTGGGCCAGACTAACCATTTTTTCCAATCAGGATTAGTTCTCTTTTGTTCTAAAATGTAGTTTACGTCTATCTCCTCATCTGAAGTTCAGGTTTGGGTTTAGGTATGGACGGTTTGTTTAAGTCTTTTATCTTAGCCAGGCCAACACAAGATGTCTGTTGAACAGTTTCATTTGAAAACATTATTTGTTCTGTGATGATGCAGGCTCTAAATAAGGCGTCTAAACCTTGCACCTCCCAGTCTTTTGTGCCTCAGACAGTTTTTGTCTCAATGTTGTATTTCCAAAAGTCAAAACCTAATGTGGACAATTGAGCATAAAAGGCCGCAGAATAAATTTGCTTAGTATTATAGTCAACATGCCTGTCTTATTAACATTTTTTAAATAAAACGTTTCTGGATTTGCGAAATTAAAGCCTGAGAAGTATGGAAATTTTTCATCAAATGTTTTAGAGCTACCCTTTGTTGGCGTTGGACAATGATACCATTGATTATAAGTTAAAACATTTCTAGGGTTTGCAGAGTTGTGCAAATAATGATGACCAAAATGGTTAAAACAATACATTTGTTCATAATCTTATGAACCTTCTAAGTATTCAATATTTGCAAATTTTGCTGACATTTCTAAATCTGTCATTATGTTATTAACAGTCTCAAAGTCCCAATCATCAGAAAATGTACTGGGTGAAAAAAATCACTCAAGAAAACCTTAAATTGGTGTAGAATCTTCAACAGCTCAACAGGACCATAACTGTCATAATCGGTTCTGTCCCATGCTATACCTCCAGGTAGAGGAACGGCTGTGATGTTCACTGATGACAGGTCTCTTTGTTCCCGATGAGATGCTTTGTGTGGCTTCAGGAGCAAGTTGATGTTATTACTTGCTGTGTCCATTTTACTATAATTTCCATCTATCAGCTTTCCCAAACTTAAGACAAGAATGAGCCATAGTAGAAGCAAAAGTACACTAACACAATCCAAAATTCAACTCATGGTGAAACTAGATATGTATTTTCAAGCTGGTGAAAAAGTTCTTTCACTTGTTCCTTGAAAGTTTTATTTGCTGGCTTTGTTTCAGGCTCACTGGGCTCCTCAGCAAACGTATCAAAGTTAATGAAATAGCCAGAGGCAGTTCTATCAATTGTTGGTATCGCATCTGGATTATTCGAAATTGCTGGAGCTGCTTGTTTCCTTGACATATTGGTATAGTCAGATGCTACATCATTGTAGACAGGAGTGTCTTGACGAAATGTTATTTGGGTTTCAAGAGGCACACGTTCCATGGCTTTGTTGCATAGTCCTTCTTTTCTTACTGCAGATTCTTCAAAGGTGATGAGTCTTTCAGTTTGAACCTCTTGCATAGTAGCAAGATTTGGTCATCTGTTACTTCTTTGGAGTCCACTGGACTGACTACTTATTATCGGTCACATGATGTGGTTTTACCAGGTCAATCAATAAGGACTGGTTCTCCTGTCTTCCAGCATGGTGCGGCAGTAGCACTGTTCCTGATCCGTTGACTGCTAGTACAGGTACTGCTTTTCCGTAAGAAGGCCCAAATTCCTTCTTAGCCGCTATTTTCACTCTGACTAGATCCCCAATCTTTGGAATCCAGACAGGTCTTGCTGGGACAGGTGGTTTTTCTTCAGTGGTCGTTGGCTTCTGTATGATGTTGCTTAGACTTCTTTTCGTTTCATTTAAGTCCTGCAAAATAGCCAAACGGTCTTTGATATCAAAGGGTATTTGTTCTACCACTGAAGTATGACGTTCGAGGCCTGCTACCATCTTCTAGTACCAAAAAGGATTTCATATGGAGTGATTCCACCCAGAGAATTTCTTGGAAGGTTGTTAAGACTATGTTGGAAACTTATTAGATGTTTGACCCACCCGTCCCCCGAGCCTAATACCCTAGCTGTTATAGATTGCTTTATGTCACGTTTTTTTCTTTCCACAACTGAATTTCCCTCAGGATGGAATGGACTAGAGTACCGCAATGCAACACCCAAGGTGGCCATGACCTCCTTGTAAGCTTGAGAGCTAAACGCAGGACCCTAGTCATAATGTAGCGTCCCGATTTCGTATGTTCTGATAAAGACTCGCAAATCTTTTATAACAGTTTGAGCGTGAGCCGAGCGCTGAGGCCATATCCAAATAAATCTTGAACATGAATCCACTGCGACCATGTTATATTTATAGTTGCCACCCCTTTGTGAGGGACCACAGTGGTCCAGGAAAACACATGCAAGTGGTTTATCTGAAATTAAAAGGGGCTTCTGCGCCGGGCATTTCACTGATGAAACGTTCATTTTTTGGCAGATTTCACATTCCAAAACATAGTTTCGGGTCTGTTTCCTCTTGCGCGGCCATCAGTATCTTTGCTTTAATTATGACACTGTGGCAGAAACACCTGCGTGTGCAGAGGCGAGCCCTCCATGTGCTGCGAAAATCAGTCCTAATCTGTATTCAATGTTTGGAATTACCCTATCCCCCACTCCAGGGATTCGAGCAAAAGGAACATTATCTGCATCAGTTATATGAGTGCTTGAGTGGAAAGCCTTTTGGAAATGTTTTACCGCTGTCTTTCATTGAAGCAGTGACAGCTTGCAATTTCGCTGTCTATTTTCGTTTTTGAACGAGTGATTGCAGCTACGGAAGCCGTTTGCACAGCTGCCTTCGCAGCTTCATCAGCCAATGAATTCCCTGCAATGTGAACGCCTTCACGCTGATGACTCAGTGTAAGAATCAAGTGAGTCTTTTGTAGTTCTTTCTGTAATTGAACTACTTGTTCCCAAAGCATTTTATGCTTGATTGTGCCACCTTTTGCGTCTTTGAAACCGTTTTGAACCCAGTTCTGCAAGTATTCATTGTAAGACTGGACGCAGTAATATGAATCTCACACTATAAGTGTGGGGAATTCGTGATTGGTATTTTCAAGCGCCATCTTTAAAGCCTGCAGTTCAGCTCGCTGAAGTGATTGAGCTTTTCTGTGAGAAAAGAGAGAGACCTGTGGTTTGCATACAGCTAAATAGAGTCATAGATACTGAATTGAACTAGACTATGTTAAGTGGAAACCGATACATATATATCAGTCACTGGAACACATTGTGGAAATGGTTTAAATTTCAAGCACTGTCCATATCTGTCACTCCCTAAAAAAAATTTTAATCAATAAACAGGTTCTAACAGGTAAACACACAACAACAATGAAACGCAGCGTCGACCTCTGTACTTTGACCCCTTTCTTTTTAGACTTAATTTCACCGATGTGAATACTTTTATTGTATTTTATTTAGATTGTAACCCTGACAGGGAGGTATTTTAATAAATTGTGTTTATACCTTTTAAATTTCATTGTTGTTGTGTGTTTACCTGTTAGAACTTGTTTATTGATTAAAAATTTTTTTAGGGAGTGACAGATATGGACAGTGCTTGAAATTTAAACCATTTCCACAATGTGTTCCAGTGACTGATATATATGTATCGGTTTCCACTTAGCATAGTCTAGTTCAAGTCAGTATCTATGACTCTATTTAGCTGTATGCAAACAACAGGTCTCTCTCTGTTCTCATAGTACTCTACCCCTACCTGTGTACATTTGACAGGGGAACCTTCCATATAATTTGAAATTGAGCTTTTCTGACCATCGGTCTCAATTTACCATCGCGCCAGCGACCTTTAACAATCGCGCATGCAGCACTATAAGCTTGTTAACCCCCAATTGCGGGCTGTGCTGATCCGTCTGTATAAATTATACATCCATAATGTTCTAGAGACAGAATCTCAGTGGGCAGAGGACATTCTTGTATGTATTGGAGAAATTCATGAGTCTTCAAGTAGGGGTCAAAAACGTATTCAACGTCTGTTGCAGCATGAGAATTAACCCATTGATCCACCTTGGATGTAAAGCTTTTGCATTCAGAATGTTTGCTTTTGTTACTGCCTCTAAGGCAGGTACAGGAGTAACTACCTTTATGCATTTACCCTGTGCGAGGGCTCTCTCTTTTGCTACTGACCCACTGTCAGAATTTTTTCTGTTGAAGTGACTTTCATTTCAGCTTGTGTGTACACGTGTGATTTGTATGCTATTGGTACCTTTTCACCTTCATTAAAGGTCAGGTATGTGAATCCGCATCTCCCTGGGATGAATCGGATTACAAGGTTGCGTTCGTTTACGCGTGTCTGTAAATGGGTTGTTGCTTTCATGTCTGTTTGCACTGAACGTACAATTTCTTTTTGTTTTTGAATCCAATTAGTTTGTTTGAAATCAGGTTTGATTAATTCATAGAGAGGTTTAACCCTTTCTGCGTAGTTTAGAATGTAAGTTCTTCGGAAATTCAGGAATCGTAGAATTGACTGAAAGTTTTTCAGCGTTTTTAGAGGTTGGAGCAGCGCACACTGTTCTAAAAAGTTGTCTGCCAGGCTCTTGCCTTCACTTGAAAGTTCGTATCTTAAGAACAGGTCATTGAGGTGGGCAATTCTTGATTTCTTAAAATTGAATTTGTACCCTTCAAAGGCAAAGCCAAGTATTATGGTGTTCACCCTGTTCAAGTGCCTGTCCAAATCATTGTCTGTCAGATAGATGTCATCGACATAAGATATTGCCTCATCATCATACTTTTTTTAGTAACTCTGTTACTCTGACTGAAAATAACCCTGGACTGTTCTTGAATCCCTGTGGGAGACGACATGAGTGGCGCTGTGTCCCCATAATTGAGAAAGTGGTCAAGTACCTGCTTTCAGGTGAAATATTTTGACAGAAGAAACTGTTTGAAATATCCAATGTTGTTTTATATTTTTTACGCATGATGTTATTCATCAGTGCTGCACTTCGTGCATTTTGTACTGCAAAGGTTTCGCAACAAGAATTTAAATGTCTGTAGTCCAAAACTAGATGATATGTATTGTCTGGTTTGGAGACAGGAAACAAAGGGTTGTTCATGGACGAGGTGCATGCTTCAATCACCCATTGGTATTCAAGTTGATCTAAGATCTCCCTGACCTGTTTCTTAGCTTCTTGCTTAACTTGATTCTGCCTCTGAGCAGTAGGTTGATTTTTTAACTGGATCTTATGGTGAGGAGAGTCCTCATCCCATCCCACATGATTTTTATATAATGCTGGAGCCTGGGCCACAGCCCATTTTCTGGCATGGGTGTATTTTGAACAAATATGATTGAAGAAGGCTGGCATTATGATCTCTTCGCCATGTGGGCACTCCCTGACAAATTCAGGTGGCCAGTCTTTTTCAGCTTGAAGAATGCCATAACCCTTTGATAGCTTCTCCCAAAAGAGTGATTTTATTTTTCTAGTTATGTCTCCCTCTACCAGAGTGTTACTTCATATAACTTATGGGGTACACTAACCCTGGTATCGGCAGTTTAAACCTGAATGTATTCATTCATGTCCACTGTCTCCAAATGATCCTTCAGTATCTTGCGAGCTATGGTAACTTCTGCTGCGCTGTCTAGCATTGTCTGGGCCCACTCCCCTTTCTAGAGTTGTGTCCACAAGATCCTCGGCATGTCTGATTTTTAGACTTGCTACCTTCTTTTTAATTAATTGAGTTTTCCTATTTTTTGGACGTGTTGATCGTCTTTGGACTTCACGCGTTCTTCCTTGTGTTCTGATAGTCCTCTTCTTTCAGATTCCTGCGAGGAAGTCTGAAAGGTACGAGAGGAAAGTGCATCAGTATCTTGATATCTATCAGGTTTTCTCAAATTATCTCTATTTTTGAGGTTATACCTTTTTTCAGAGGGCTCCTTTTGAGGAGACCTTCCTCTTGATTGAGAACGCTTCTCTTTAGGAAGTGTCTGTCTAGTATTTTCCCTCTTCTTTTTAGGAGTAGTGAGTGTGTTTTTAATAAATACTTTTTCAGGATTTTCCGTCAGTTCGGGCTTTACTGGTTTCCCTCCCAAACTATCTCTGCCTAGTTCTTCATAGGATTTTTCTATTATTATGGCCAGTTCATATGGTTGCTCAGTTACATCAAGTTCTTTTCATTTTTGGCGGATTGCCACGGATGCTGCTTCACCTTTAAAATTAACTAATATTATAGATGAGACCTGTTTGAAATCCTTCAGTAACTTCATACCGAGATTTAAAGCAGGTTCTGCCCCGTATTCATTTTGAATCTGTTTCAGGACGTCTGGTGTTACCCCCATAGACGGTACACCATGAGCTTTTGTGTAGATTGCAGCAAAGACTGTAACCCAAGTGTCACAGTCCTCCAGGTGTGGTGCGATCCCCCTTGGTAAACTGATTGTTAAAATCCTGTGTTTTTCATGAGGTGTACTATCAGGAAATACTGCCTCGATCTGAGTAATTTTTTGAGCTAACTAGAATGGAATTTGTTCCCTTTTTGTGGGTAATTTACTGATGACTGACTGTATAGTCTGTGGTGGTATTTTGTTTGTGTTCCACTGATGAGGGTTGTGCTGTGGAATTCTTATAGCAGGTTAGACTGTTAGAGTCCGCATGACATATTTAACCAATTGTCTATGTATTTTAAGTAGCTGTTTTAGCTGAGCTAACAATTCTGGACATGTCATTTGTTCAGTGGCAGGAGGTGGTGTATAGCTGGCTAGTACCAGCCATGTTGCTCCTGGTCTACCTAATGGACCGAGCCTGGTAATGTGATTGTGATGTTGTGGGGTGCCTTTAACCAGAGTTGATGCTCTTGGTAAATTAGTGGAATTTCAATGTCCAAGAAAGGATAATCCATGAATAGAATACCTCTGTCTGCGGATATTCGTGTGCCCTTTATGACAAATATAACTCTACCACCTCTTGGTGATAGGCCATTTTCTATAAGCTGTATAGCTATTGTTTTCCTTAAGTTTTCCGGGATGATTATAGCATCCGGGTCATCTTGTTGGAGACCTGTAACGTCTATACCCGGTTGGGTATTATTTCCTGCGTATCTACCGTTCTCTTTGTCGGTATCTGACATTTTGTTGAAAGTTTTGCAGAACAAGTTTCAAGGAAACGAAGATAAGGTAACTCATATTCACCCTTTCCTCCTCCCCCGATTCTATTTCCCATTTTCAGAACACTATGATTTTTATCCAAGATTGGATGTGCACGAACCATCTGAAGTTAAATCCCGATAAGACGGAGCTAGTCCTGATCGGAGGTTCGCCCAATCCCTGGTGCTCCAACTTTTGGCCTTCCTCTCTTGGAGCAGCTCCCTCTGCGGCTAAATCTGTGAAAAGTTTGGGCATTAAAATTAGTGATGACCTTTCGATGCATACCCAGATTAGCATGATTGTTTCTTCTGGTTTACTATGTCTCCGTACCATTCAGAAGGTTTCCAGTTTTTTTACCATTGACGCTTTGAAGTCTATCCTCCTTGCCCTTGTCATCTCTAAGGTGGACTACGCCAATTCTCTTTAAATTGGCATCCCTGCGTACGAATTACGCCAACTTCAGCTCATTCGAAATAAGGCTGCTAGGCTGATTTATAGTCGGTCTAGATTCCATCAAGCCCTTCCGCTCCTGAGGCAATTGCATTGGTTGCCGGTTATCCATAGAAGCCATAGATTTAAATTGGGGTGTCTAATTTTTAAATCTTTGGTGGGCTTAGCTCCCCAATATGTGGCATCCAGGCTCTTAACCTATACTCCTTCCAGAAACCTACGGTCTTCCTCTAAGAATCTTTTGGTTGTTCCTCGCTTTGTCAGGAAGAAACATAGGGGGTCGAGTTTCTCTTTCTTGGCTCCCAGGTTCTGGAATGCTCTCCCTGACAACCTTCGATTTTCTCAAACTTATTTGGAATTTCGCAAAGGTTTGAAGACCTGGTTATTCACCAGAGCGTTTGAGGTCTAAGTTTGTATTTATTCTGTACCGCACTGTACTAGCGCCATGAAACCTTTTTGGTATACGGGCGCTCTATAAATTTCCTCAACTTCTACAATATTTTGGAACACTGTATCCTTCAACGTTGAAACAAACCAAAAACTAATACATAGGATATTCGTCCTACTCAGTTATGGCAGATATTTTATCCTTTTACCCACTCCAGACGTCTATTGGAGTATTTTACAGGAAAAAGGTGTCTCTGTGAAAAGCACAACTGAGTTACTCTAGTATCTAGCGTTAAATAAGTGCCTTACCAGACGTTTGGCGCCATGTAGTGTAGTTCCTATATTCCCAATAGGCTCTGCGCATTGGAATAATATATCCCATAGATGTGACGTAGGACTTATGTCTTCTAGGTCTCTATCGGATATATTAAACTTAATTGGGATTGCCAGCTAGCTCAGAGGTCACTAGAAACTTTCTCGAGTTCGCAAGAAGGGATTAGTTTCTGACAACCGCATAAACATGGCAACTTTGTTTCCCAAGATACAACTGATCTTCAGAGTCGTGGAAACAATAGATAGTTATTTTACTCAGTAATTCGTGCTTGCTTCCTTTCATCAGAGTTGCAGAGAAATAGAGAGACAGACGTTTTTCAATAAAAGGTATTAATTGAACAGTCTTCTTTCTCCTGCAAAAGAAATGAACTGCTACAATCGTAATACTGGTAGCAAAGTATAATGCGTACAGTAAGAAGAGTATTATATAATAATACTGTAAAAGCATTGTATGAATCCTAGACCATAGATAACTACATACATAAATAACAAAGGCTAAAAAGTAAGTGTGGTGTAGCATAAGTTTAGTATTCATTTTGCCAAGAATCTACCCAAGATCTCTCTTAGGGTCTAATCAGCTCCGTACTTTGGTTTTAGAATGAAGGAGGTCAGCCTTAGGACTCGATTTCCCAACAACCCACAAGGGTAGCTTAGAAAAACTGGAACTGGATTTCTCGGCAAGCGAAAAGACAGCGTCTCTCTCAGTGCGTCTGATGGAGGGTAGGCTTCCTTCGGCACTTGCTGTAGCAGGATGCATCGGGCAAGTAGATACTCGAACTGCTCCAAACCAATGTTTGTTTGCTTGGGCAAGTGTGGGCATAACTATACCTTGAAGGTGCTGAGTTGAGTTAAAGGTGGACGTAATAATGTCATCAAAGAGTCTCAGTTCTTTGAAAGATCCATGAGATCTTGGACAAATCAATATTGAAGCAAGGGGAAGTCCCTAACTGCTGAAGCCGAGTTTTCCAAGAAATCATTGTGGTTTTTCGGAACTAGTGGAAGTAGCCATGCCGTATTTGGACCTCATGAGCTAAGTCTAAATATGGTTATAATTTCTATGCCTATATAAGGACATGGTGATTTATATATATATAAGGGCATGAATCTGCAAAATTACACTAGGGTCCTAAAATGCTATACAACAGTAGGATTTGGCAGACTTGCCGGGCAAGTGGTAAGAGAGGTAGGAAGGGCAAGGATCCTCTCTAACCTTTCCCCATAATTAGCACCCCATTTCAGAAGATGAGCATCAACATTATGGGGCCTCTGGACTCCAAGACAGCCATGGGCATTAGACTGATCCTGGTCTTGGTGGACCATGCCACCCGTTAACCAGAAGCCATCCCTCTCTGGACTGTGACGGCCCCTGTGGTGGGTTGTGCATTAATGGGGATTTTCTCCTGTGTGGGGTTCACCAGAGAGGTGATGTCCGACCGAGATACCAACTTCATATCCAAGTATATGAAGTCCCTGTGGCAGGAGTGTGGTGTTACCTATAAGTTCACCACTCCTTACCACCCCAAGGAAATGGGCAGGTTGAGGATTCAACTGGACCCTGAAGGTCATGATTATTGGTATTGGTGAACTCATGAGGCATAAGTGGGACAGCATCTTACCATGCCTGTTGTTCGCCTACAGGGAGGTACAGCAGAAGTCCTTAGGCTTCAGTCCCTTTGAGTTCCTGTATGGGCATACTGTAAGAAGACCACTGAGTCTGGTCAAAGAAGGCAGGGAGAAATCTCCCAGTAAACCTCCCCAGGATGTGTATAGCTACATGCTGGCCTTCAGGAACCAAACTAAGCGCTTCAGGCAACTCGCTCAGGCAAATCTGGAAGCCAGCCAGGTAGAAATGAAACTGCAGTATGATCAGAATGCCACTCCGATCGTGTTTCAGCCTGGCCAGATAGTATGAATCATAGCCCCAGTGGAGCTTTCTGCTTTCCAGGTTAAGTGGACTGGACCCTTTTAAGGTGGTGGAGTGCAAAAGTAACATCACCTATCTGGTGGACTTGCAGTCTCGAAGGAACACTTTCCGTCTCCTACATGTGAACTTCCTTAAGCCCCACTTGGAGAGATACGAAGTGGGCATGCTCCTGGTGACAGATGAAGGAATGGGAGAGGAGACTGAGCCTCTTCCTGACCTCCTGTCTGAAAACAAGAGTAATGGGTCAGTGAACAGTGGGAAACCCTATCCCACCCTGACCTCTGAACATCAGAGTGACTGCTGCCAACTGTTCGGACAGTTTGCTGCTCTGTTCTTCCTGACCTTTGATGTCACTCAATGGTGTCCATGATGTGGACACTAGGGAGAGTCCTGTAAAACACAAAATATACAGATTTACTGACAGGGTCAAAGCTAGCATTAAAGAGGAAGTCTGCAAGATGTTAGCTCTAGGAGTGCTTGAGCCCTCTAACACCCCTTGGTCCAGCCTTGTGGTCTTGGTTCTAAATTGGCTATGCCCGGTGCCACGCCACAACTACAGTCCTGTGTGGACTACTGAGGGCTCAATTCCATCACCAGGACTGATGCACACCCCATCACCAGACCTGATGAGCTCATGGATCGATTGTGAGCTGCACGGTACCTCAGTACATTTGACTTAAAGTCTGGGTACTGGCAGATTGCCTTAACTGATGGGGTAAAGGAGAGGTCTGTATTTTCAACACTAGAGAGGCACTACCAGTTCCGGGTGACACCGTTTGGGTTGAAGAGTACCCGTGCCACCTTTCAGAGGTTGGTCAATCAGGTGTTAGCTGAGCTAGAGGATTTCAGTGCCGCCTACCTGGATGACATCGCAGTGTTCAGTGCAACCTGGGAAGAACACCTGCACCACCTCTGGAAGGGTTGAAGGCACTGCAAAGTGTAGGCCTCACAATCAAGGCCAGCAAGTGACAGATCGGGCTGTTGTCTGTGGTGTGCTTGGGACACTAGGTAGGGAGCAGCCAGGTGGCACCCCTACAACCAAAGATTGATACTATCTGGCTTGGGAACGCCCCAAGACTCAGACAGAAGTGTGAGATTTCTTAGGCTACACTGGGTATTACAGGAGGTTTGTCAAGGGATATGGCACCATTGTTGCCTCCTTGGCTGAGCTGACTTCCAGGAACCAGCACAAGAAAGTAAACTGGACTGACACCTGTCAGAAAGTGTTTGTTGCCCTGAAGACAGTCATGGGCACTGCGCCCGTACTCAAGGCACCCAACTTCTCACAGTAATTCTTAGTGCAGACAGATGCTTCAGATCAAAGGTGTAGGGGCTGTGCTTTCACAAATAAAGGAAGAGAGCCTAGACCAACATGTAGCCTTCATTAGTGGGAGGTTACTTCCATGGGAACAGAGGTGGAGTGTGATTTAGTGTGAGAATTTTGATGTGGTGTGGGTGCTGAAGAAGCTGAGGCCCTACTTGTTTGGGACTCACTTCCAGGTTCATACCGACCACAGGCCCCTCAGATGGTTGCTGCAGAGGAGGGGTAAAAACCCAAAGTTGTTCAGGTGGTCCATTTCCCTACAGGGGATGAACTTGACGGTGGAACACCACCCTGGTATGGACATGACAAAGCTGATGGTCTGTCTAGATGTTTCCGCCTTAGTGAAGAGAACAGTTGGAGGAGACACATGTTAGACCTAGCACCATTGGTGTGGGTTTCCTCTTTATTTTTGCCTTTGCCTCCTGTTCTATTGCTGTGTGTTGGACTTCATTTTTGCTGCTCTAGATGCTCACGGCACTTTGCCACTGCTGTTCAGTGCCGAAATGCAAGTGCTCCCTCTGTAAATCCATGATTGGCATATTTGATTTACTGGTAAGTCCCTATTACAGTGCACTGTGTGTGCCCAGGGCCTGCAAATCAAATGCTGCTGGAAGGCCTGCAGCCCTGATTGTGCATCCCACATAAGCAGCCCGTAAAATGTAACTCAGACGTGCCACTGTGGTATCTGTGGGCAATTTTGTACTGCCATGCCGACCTGGCATGTTAGTCACATCTAAGGTGGGCCGAAGCTACCCCTATGGGCAGTGTATGTGAAAGGGAGGACATGCCCTGATGTGTCTGGCATGTCCTGATAGTGAAATATTGCCAAGTTTGTCTTTTACTATTGTAAGGCTATCTGTCCCCATAGGATAGAATGGGGAGTTTGCTCATAACATCTTATGAGCATTACTGCCCATGAGAACAAGATGGGAAATGCCTGAACTCAAAATGTTAAGGTGAATCTTTTAGTGAGTGTGATTTTTACATTCTGGGTTTGAAAATACCACTTTTAGAAAGTAGGTATTTTCTTACCTAACCATCCAGTGTGCCTCTGCTAGGTTGTGTATTGACTGTCTGGCTTTAGAGTGACAGGGGCTAGGGATGTGCATTCTCTTCAGACACCTGAGGGGTGTTAGGTGTGTCCTGCCTTTCCAGGGCGAGTCAGGGCTGAGCTGAATAGACCTGGGCTGTATTAAGAGTAGGGGGAGGAGATTTTTTTCACACTTGAATGGATATGGTCTGCCATGGGCAATGCTGTGTCCATCTCCTGCCAGGAAGCTGCACCAAAAGGGCAGAACTGGTTATTGCATGGCAAAGAGCTTCTCTGCCACAGAGAACAAAGGATTTTACTGTGTAAAAAGAGGGGTCCAGACCCCAGACTTTTAGATCACTTTTGGACTTCAAGAGGAAACTCTGCCAAGCAGAAGACAGGGGATCCACATATTCAGCCCCTGATGTGTGTGTAACAGAAGGCACCACACACATCAGGGGAGAAAGATGTGGAATGCACCTCTTTCCACAGGAATACTGGTCTGTAGCATTTCTCTGTGACACAATTCCAATTTCTCTTTTGACCAGTGCTTATGACCATGCCAGTGTATTTCCAACTGGTACTGTCCTTCGATTGCTTTGCCACCTGTTGATCTCACCCATTTGTGGACTGTTGATGTGGCTTATCTTCCTAATGGCAATGTGGTCCACTTCGTCAGTGTAATGCTCCTTTCCTCCACATGTCCCTTGACATGTACGCCTATTTACTCTGTATGGACATCCTATGGCTCATCAACTATGATGGAGATGTTGTTGCAGGGCCTGCCATTTGCTCTTTGCTTCACGTGTAAATAAACCTGCGTGCCTGTACCAGGGTGCTGTATGTCTGTTCATGACTGGACTTAGTGGTGGATGGGCTGAGCCTACCAACATTACCTACCATCGAAAGGGAAGTGTGTTACATAGACCACTGGCAAAATGTGTACAGGCCAATGAAAATAGTACACGTGAACCTTATGTGCATCTAACTATCAAGCAGTTATCCAAGGTGACACATATAAAGTGCCACAAGTAGCATTCAGTCAATGGAGTGAATGAAGCTATGGCACAGATGGGGAGCACATCCATGGATATTAGCCAGTAAATAGCACTGCTGTGACAACAAAAAAAAACAAGGGTGAGTGTGTATGTGGCGGTCATCAGTGTGTGAGTCAAAACATCCCTGAATACTGACAATTGTTTGACATTATCATCCATATAGCATATGTAGCACAACTTACAAACACACATCAATGTAATGGGAATACCTACCTGTTTGGCCCTGTGTGTCCATTCACAACTAAAGTGCCACTTACTTTGTACAATCATGTGTGAGGATCCTTCAAATGAATCAATTGCAAACTTGACAGGATCTTTTTGGGAGGTATTCCACCTAGTCACATGTGTAAACAAGCCCTGCATAGAAACCACACAGTATGTGTCAACCACCACCTAACAATATATGTAAATTCCTACACAGTTAATCACAAAGCAGTTGTAAAAAGTAGAACACATAATTTATTCATATCTAATCCCAACATATGAAATCAAAACCTAATTACACTAACATACCTTACCTGTACCACCTAAAATAATCATAAACTAGCCTAACATATCTAATAACAACCTTAACCTACCTAGCCTTAACTCATTCTATTCTACACATATATAACTTTACCTATCAATCCCCACACCCCTCAAACCCCATTTTCACACATTGCAAC
This sequence comes from Lissotriton vulgaris, assembly GCF_964263255.1. Taxonomy (NCBI): domain Eukaryota; kingdom Metazoa; phylum Chordata; class Amphibia; order Caudata; family Salamandridae; genus Lissotriton; species Lissotriton vulgaris. Next base: position 1,713,754,740 of record NC_141689.1, on the reverse strand, counting down.
ATGAACTAATGCTATACACAGGCTAACTAAACATGTAAAGCTAAACAAATGTGTATGTTTTGTTTTAATATATATATGTATATATTTTAATAAGTATATATATATATTTTTTTTTTAGTTTTTTCATTTTTGGATATAGATTAAACATCCAGCCCACCTTAATAAATGACCCACCCATATCCCCACCTAACAAGATAAAAACTAGTGAAGAATAGGAAACTATCCCTATGTTCATGTCTAAACTAACCTACAAAGAGTAAAACCGAATATGGAAGGGCAGGATGAAAAAGAGAGTCTCAAATGTGTGCAGCAATCAAGTCCACCACCTGCTGAAAACTGTTTTGGCTCTGCATTATAATGTCCAGCTGCTGCTACATTCCAGAAATATGTCTCTTAGGTTCTGTCAGGTCATTTAGTATGTGCTGCTCCCAGTCAGATGGCTGTCTTAGAGTTGGTGGTTGTGCCAGTGGTGTCATTGGGATTGGGCCAGTAGAGCTTCCGGGAAGTGATCCATCTCCTCGGCCTTGAGGGGCATTGGCTGCCTGGCTGGGTCATACCTTAGATGCTCCTTTGAGACTCTGTTGTTCTTCAGCCCATGCGCCAGTGGCCTTCTCATCTACATATCTGTGACCCATCCTCCGGTATGCCCGGGCAACATGCCTGAGGTGGCTGTAACATTCCAGCCTGATCCCATGTGCCTTGGCCTTGGCGTCATGCTGTCTGTTGGAGAGGATGGAAATATGCATCAGACAAAGCTGTACCTGTTTGATTCAACATTAGGCTTTAGTCAACAAAACCATCAAGTCTCATGTCCTGACAGTAATTTACATTTTGGACTGTGAAAATAGCAAGGACTCTTTTGAAATGTATACTTCTCTAAAAGTAATGATGCAAAAGCACTCATGTTTCAAGACTGTTGATATACAAAATGGCAGGGTAAGCTCAAATAAACCTGTAAACATGATATTACTGTGACAAATTTGTAATTGTGATATTGTGTATAGTAGAAATGGCACACATGGTCACTCAGGATACTCCCTGCGGTGATTCAGCAGTATGCAATAGGGTTGAAACATAAATGGAGGGTGGCTAGCTATCCTCCCTTCATGCTGGCCTCTTAAACATATCAACAAGGTAGAAACGAGGATTAACAATCAATTATGCCATATTATGCCTGTTCTGGGGAGGAGTAAGCTGTTGGAATGCACCAGGTTTATATCATTAATTAAATCTGAGGCAGGGTTAATATCCATGGATGTTTTAATCGGAATGCCCACCGCAAGAACCCTGGATGCCCCATGCCGCAGAGTAAACCAACACAGTGCATCGCACTGCATTGCCTTACTCCATTGCTATAAGGCCATGAAGAGCCACACTAGCGTGGCTAGCGATCCCACATGGCGGAAGGGAGTTCCTAATGCTCCGACCGCCATTCCTTCGATGTCCGACAAACTTTTCATTCCATCGTACCATCCGTGCTGGAAAAGTATGGAATCAGAAGGGTGAAGAACCATAGACTCCGGAAAGTGCCGACAACTTCAATAAAAATAAAAGCAGACAGAGCTGCCACTTAAGTAAGGATGATGACCTGTGCGTTGGGTGATCGCGCGGAGGCAAAGCGTGACAGCCGAAAGGCCACCCGGTCGGAACTGGCACCTCTGGCTGGGGAAGCACCACACCGGAAGGTGAGATCGCTATCTTGCTGGGCCCCGGATAAGGTGTCACATAAACAGCGAATTTGAGGAGGCAGGGGCTCTTCTACGGGGAGGTCATGGAGCTGCCCACACTGAAGCTGAGGCCTCGCTACTGATGCCACGTGCTGCTAACGCAAGGAGAAGTGAACCACTAGGAGGGCAATAGCAGTGTGCACTCCTCAGGCTGGAGCCCAACCCAGTGAGTGAGCAGTGAGGCAGAACTCTACTGTGGCCCCACCAGCAGTAAGAGGCAGGAGGACGCAGGGGAGAAGATAGTGGCCCCACAGGAACCATAATTAAGGCCATGCATGACCAGGCCTGAGCCTCCACAGAGGGACTGACGAGACCGGCAGTAGTGAGACAGAGAGTAGCGCTGGGGGCGCCCTGCTCTTGGAGCCTCCCACAAGCAAGGTGCAGACGGGAAACTCGTAGCTACCCAGTCTGTGTGCCAATAGAGATCCGTGCGGCGCAGCCAGACTGGCCCAACAACTGGTATGTCTCACAGAGGACGGAGGACGGGGGCCGCAGTGGCATACAACTCGGAAGGGGAGGACAAGAGAACCCTTCTCACTCGACCTAGCAGAGGCAGGATTGGATGGTTAGACAAGAAAATACCTACTTTATAAAAGTGGTATTTTCAAACACACTGGGTCCGATTCACAGAACTAACTTAAGACAAAATCCTAAACTTACTACTTTTGGTATTCACAGAAGTTAGTATTTTGTCTTAAGTTTGTCTTAAGACAGACTTAAGACAGACTTAAGTTAGGATTTTGTCTTAAGTCTGTCTTAAGACAAACTTAAGACAAAATCCTAACTTCTGTGAATACCAAAAGTAGTAAGTTTAGGATTGTGTCTTAAGTTAGTTCTGTGAATCAGGCCCAGAATGTTAAAACCAACTTCACTAAAAGATGCATTTTATCATTCTGAGGCCAGGCATACTAAACTCAAATTTCTACCTAGTTCCCCGAGTCACTTATGATTATAAGATGTAATGTTCAAACTGCCCATTCTGGCCTATGGGGAACTGATAGCCTTGCAATAGTGAAAAACGAAAATGGCTGCAATTCAATATTAGGACATTCCACACACACCAGGGCATGTCCTACCTTATACCTACAATGCACCCTGCCCCTGGGCCTACCGTAGGGGTGACTAATATGCAGAAAAGGGAAGGTTTAGGGATGGCCAAGTGGGTGCACTTGCTCAGTCAACATGGCAGTACCAGACTGCACTCGGGGTTTGCAATGGCAGACCTGAGACACACTTTTACAGGCTGCTTGTGTGGGTGGCTCAGCCAGTGCTGCAAGCCCACCAGCAGCATATGATATACAAGCCCTGTGCACACACAGTTCACAGTACTAGGGTCTGAGAAGTAAACCACACCAGCCAATCATGGAGTCATTAATCCATACATCAATTTACAATATGGATAGCATATGCACTGTAGCACTGATCAGCAGTGGTAAAGTGCCCCTAGTCATAAAATAACCACAAATAAGTCGGACAAAATACAGGAGGAAGGCAAAATGTTGAGGGATGACCTTGCAAAAAGGGCCAACAGTCAGGGATCAGTGACATACTGCTAAATCAGAGGGGATTTTGTCATTTCTGCTGGGGTGCAAGGGCCATACTGATGGGGCACCACCTAGGGAGATGCACCGCTGCGGAGGGCACATTGCACGCTTGTCGCTGTGACCCAACACACACACCCTTGGCATTCAAATACGCCCACACTAGATGACTACCTTATGGCACATTCATTGCATGTGAAGGGAATGGAAACGTCATAGTAGTGTGCCAGTTCCGCACGCAACTTGGGAATAGCCTCTTGGACAGATCAGAGGTGTTTCTGCTAAATGTATATTACCTGTACACTTATTGAGAGCGAAATACTGAATTTTTAAAAATCCCCGTTTTGTCCGTTTTTTTGCTGTATTATTTAGACACTGTACCCTGCTTTTAAAAATCATTGTGACTGCATACCTGCACTCGTTTTTCGCCACATTACCGTGTTTAGAGCTGAGCTTTTCTATCAGGGAAGGGCACCACACTGCCTGAACGGCAGACATCTTTGGTGAGGGCAAGGATCCAAAGCAAGGATTGGCTGCTCTAGTTGTCAGAAGGACGCTAGAACAGTATTTAAGACAGGCAAATTAGGCGGCCAACTACTTGGGAATAGCCTCTTGGACAGATCAGAGGTGTTTCTGCTAAATGTATATTACCTGTACACTTATTGAGAGCGAAATACGGAATTTTTAAAAATCCCCGTTTTGTCCGTTTTTTTGCTGTATTATTTAGGCACTGTACCCTGCTTTTAAAAATCATTGTGACTGCATACCTGCACTCGTTTTTCGCCACATTACCGTGTTTAGAGCTGAGCTTTTCTATCAGGGAAGGGCACCACACTGCCTGAACGGCAGACATCTTTGGTGAGGGCAAGGATCCAAAGCAAGGATTGGCTGCTCTAGTTGTCAGAAGGACGCTAGAACAGTATTTAAGACAGCCATGCTGACGCGCAGCGGGCACGCGCGGCGGGCTCGCCGGAGCGTCGCCGGAGTCGCGCCAGAGTCCAACCCGTCTGCGCCCGTCCGCGCACGGACGGGCTCGGGGGCAGGGACCTCTGGACTAATGGGCTCCTACACCTCGGAAGACCTACGTAATCTGGATAAGGGTGAAGCTTGCCTTGATAACAACACCCTGAAGATACTAAGAACACATGCTATCTACAAACCATTGAACATTATACATCAAGATGCATTCTCCACCCTGAAAATAGCATGTCTAAATACCAGATCACTCCACTACCACCACGTCGAGGTCTATAACCTGTTGCAAAACAACGACACTGATATACTGACCTTAACAGAGACCTGGATGAGTGAGAGCTCAATGCCAGACATCCTGGCCGCTCTCCCCAGCGGCTATGATGCTTTATGGCAAAACCGCCCAGGAAACACACGGGGAGGAGGGGTAGCTGTGATTTTCAAAAAGATGCTGTCAGTAGAAATCCTACTATCAGAGACAGTCGACCTGGCTGATCTGCTTGGGGTGAAAGTCACAGTAAACAGCTCATGCTGGGTGGTGTTAGCGGTCTATCGCCCTCCCAACGCAACCCCAACCTTCCAGGACTTATTCGCCCCCATCATATCTGACCTTTGTACTCGCTACTCGAAAATCTTAGTCACAGGAGACTTCAACTTGCACTGGGATAAACCTCACTGGGACGCTCCTATGCGCCATTTGGACACTTTGATGTCAGCGCTAAACTTTAAACAGATCGTGAATGTCCCCACGCACACCAAAGGTCATACCCTTGACCTGGTATGGACTACAGACCCCTCACTAACGCTGAAAGAAGTTGCCCCATGTATCTGGTCTGATCACTACCTAATTTCCTGTGAGCTACGTATTAAGGGCCAAATAATCAAACCAACATTGGAGGCTAGGAAAACCCGCAAATGGGCAGAGGTCGATTTGAGGACCCTGACCGAGGTATTCCTGCCCAGAGATTGCCCCCCGAACTTAGATCATAGTCTAGATCAGCAATACGCGGATTTAACGCGTTCCCTGACACTAGCTATTGATCAGATAGCGCCAATAAAAATGAAGGCGCTAAAAGGCCCGGGTAAGGATGCCCCTTGGTTCACGCCAGCACTGAGGGACCATAAAAAGAAACTTAGAGCCCTAGAAAGAAGCTGGAGGAAAACTAAACTGGACTCAGCCAGGAACCTCTACCGTGCCTCCTTGAACGCATACAAAAAACACATCATCCTTGCCAAAGCCGAGTACTACGAATCCCGTCTAAGTAAGGCAGTCAACGTGCAGAAAGAGACTTTTAAGATCCTGTCGTAGTTGACCAAAAAAACAGACAGCGTTCAGTCTCCCATAAACTGCAATTGCTTTCAGGATTATTTCTTGGAGAAAGTAAGAACCATCATCCAGGACATAAAAAATGGGCCGCTTAATGGAATGGCTACACCTATAATCCCCCAAAATCAAACTGACTGTGCTATCACACTGTTTCCAGAGATTGACATTCTGAGCCTGCAGCAGTTGATGGCCAGAATCAAATCTGGATCTCCAGCGGACCCTTGTCCACCTAAAGTTTTTCAGGCAGCCCGTCCACTATTGGAGGAGCAAGTCATCCATCTCCTAAATAGATCTCTGGAATTAGGACAACTACCAGCAGCACTTAAGGAAGCGCGGGTAAGACCGCTGTTGAAAAAACCTGGCGCAGACCCCGCAATACTAAAAAACTATAGGCCGATCTCTCAGCTACCATTCCTCTCTAAAGTACTGGAGCAACATGTATTAAAATCTTTGTCCATGTACTTGGAGTCCCACTCCCTGCTTCACGAACGACAAGTAGGGTTCCGAGCACACCACAGCACCGAGTTGGTGATGCTCTCGGTGCTGGATGAATTGAGAGGCTTGGCTGACGGTAAAAAACCGAGCGCCCTGATTTTATTAGACCTTTCAGCGGGGTTCGATACCGTCAGTCATGCGCTGCTACTGGAAAGGCTGAGTGACTTTGGCATCAAAGGTCGGGCTTTCGAGTGGTTGCAGTCCTTTCTGTCAGGAAGGACACAAAGAATACAACTCGGAGAAGAAATCTCCGCAGTGGGAGAAATAGAATGTGGGGTACCTCAGGGCTCGGCCCTATCCCCACTGCTGTTTAACCTATATCTGCAGCCTCTGATTGCCTCCCTGGCGAGTATGGGCTGCACAGTATATAACTACGCAGACGACACGCAGCTGCTGCTGAGTGTTGACAATACAAACACCGCCCAACTCCACACTCAGAATATCTTGAGACACACGGTCCAGTGGATGACAGGAAACCTCCTAAAAATCAATCCAGATAAGACTGAGGTCTTGGTTATTTCATCTACCACCTCACCATGGTGTGACCTCTACTGGCCCGCAGAGTTAGGTCCAGTCCCAAAACCCAGTTTGAACGTGAAGAGCCTGGGGATCAAACTGGATTGTGACCTCTCTATGGTCAGCCAAATCTCTTCAGTGGTGGGCAGCTGTACTAATATCATCCGACAGCTACGGAAATTAGTGCCTATCATTTCCCAATCTATGCTACGTTCCATCGTCGCAGCTACTGTGATTTCATGCATAGATTATGGAAATGCCCTCTACCTTGGCCTACCAAAAACCTTGATAAATAGGCTACAGGTGGTGATGAATGATGCCGCTCGTCTTATCTTCAGACAGCCAAGACACACTAAAGCTTCCCCCCTGCTACAAAGCCTCCACTGGCTCCCTATTAAAGAGCGAGTGGAATTTAAAATTCTGTGCATCGCCCATAAAGCCATCTATGGCATGGCACCTGCTTACATCAAAGATCGCCTGGCAATGTATAGCCCAAAGAGAGCTCTTAGGTCCTCAGACTCTCAGCTATTAGTCTGCCCTCGGTACAAACTTGCCACCAAGGGCGGTAGAGCCTTTTCGGTGCTGGTTCCGCATTTATGGAACACACTACCTGAGCCACTACGAAAGGAAGGAAACCTCCTACGTTTCAGAAAGGGGCTGAAAATGCTGTTGTTCAGGAGAGCCCTGTGAGTCACGTAGGCTAGTGGATGCCCTCTGTACTGTCAAAGTTGTTGTTTACCATCGATTCCCGAGCGCTTAGAGGCCTGTAGGTGATTGAGCGCGCTACAAATCAAAAATAACAATAACAATAACAATAACCCTGCCAAGAACTATCCTGGGATAGTTTCTTACTATATTTTGACACAAAGTTTAGACGGATATCTCTGCAGGGTTCATTGTAATTGTTATGACGTTCTAAGTTGAATCGAGGTTTTGGTTACACCAGACCAGTCCACAGATACTTACACAGAGCGCGCACCCACTAACACAATTTTTACTCCTACTCCGCCTGACGGTTACGCAAACTCGCAATGACATGAGTTAACATACTAACATGGAACATACATGACATGCACACACCTACGCGACGCTACTCGATATTCGCCTACATTCAGAGACACTCGATAGGTATAGCCTTGTTGCAAGAAACACACATGTCACAGGTAGAATTGGAAAGACTGCACAGGCGCTGGAGACGGCAAGTATACAGCACTATGTACTCTGCACACGCAAGAGGCACGTTAATATGAGTGAGGGCGGGCGTCCGGTTTGTCTGTGAGGATGCAGTAATAGTTGATGAGGGCAGATACACCATTGTGCGGGATCGGCTCAATTGTCAAATGATATTGCTGGGATCGATATACATGCCCCAAAAGTAGACCAACCCTACTTTTTGGTGAGTTTATCGCAAGCACTGACCCCTTATGCTGGGCTTCCCTGTTTGCTGGAAGGAGATTTCAACTCGGTGCTCAACGTCAAGTTAGATAGATCGTTCCCCCCTCTTAATAGGACCTCAGCTGTGTCTAACGCCCAGGCACTCACGGACTGCATACACACTGGGTGTTACTGGATGCGTGGCATGTCCTGAATCCTAGGGAACTTATTTACTCCTATTACTCAGCGGTCCATGACCTGCATGTACGCCTTGATAGGCTGGTGGGTTCCCAATCTTTGGTCCCGGTAGTCACGAAAACAGAATACCTTGGTCCAACACATTCTGCTCATAACCCCCTGTGGATGCAACTTAGTTGGGAGACATACTGTCCCCCCATGCCCACAAGGCATCACCAAACTACTGCACTAGAAGATCGAGAATTCCACTTGTCGTTAAGGACGGCCATCCTCACATATTTCAAGCTAAATAAGGGTACAGAGAGCAGTGCACTCGTGGAATGGGAAGCCTTTAAACCAGCAATCAGGGGGAACTGTTCGGGGACAACGTCGAACACACGTAGGCAACTGTCAACCTCGCTTGCAAAGTTAGAAACTCAACTGCTGGGATTCAAATGGGAGGGGGAAGGATGAGGCAAGGAGTTGGGGCGTCTGGAGCAACTACCTGCACAACATGCAGAACTACTGGAGCGATTACGATGCCACAATTACACAGCACACACAGCTGGCACACATGCCTCAGCCAATAGAGCAGGACAATTACTTGCCTGACTGATACGGCAAGAGAGCAAACATGCTCCGATACGGGCCATACGCACATTGACAGGGACCCTAGTCTACACACAGCGTGAGATACATAAGGCCATGTCAGAAGACTATGCCCAATTGTACCAATTTAGGGGGCACTGCCAGGATCATGAGCTGAGAGGTTCCTGGGCTATGTGCAACTACCCACAGCATCAGGAGAACACCAAGAGATAGTCAATGGCCCACTCACATTAGAAGAGATACAAGACATGATTGGGTCTATGGCATCTTGGAAAACGCGATGACCGGATGGCCTACCGGCCGATTATTACAAGGTATAATGCGAGTCCCTCGTGCACCGCCTCCACACACTGTTTAATACAGCTCTAGAAGAGCAAGAATTGCCTCCCTCGATGCGCGAGGCATATCTAGTGTCCCTATTAATACCAGGGGTGGGGTGTATCATATTGGACGTGGAAAAGGCATTTGACAGCTTAGAATAGAGGTACCTTTCTGCAGCATTGTTGCGGTATGACCTGGGCCAGGGGTCCCTCCAAATTGTCAACTTGCTATACACAAATCCCACGATCCGTGTGCGTTTGTTACACCGGTGCGCAGGGGCACTAGGCAGGGGTGCCCTGTAGCCCCCCTACTGTTTACGCTCATGATAGTGCTCCTGGCAGAGGCGATGTGTACAACGTTGGGAGACAGTATACCCTTGCGAGATGCAATACACCAAGTATCACTCCACGCGGATGATCTTCTAATCTATGTGAAACACGTAGAGATGGTACCTGAAGAACTGGCACACCTCTTGCAGGAATTCGCTACTATTTCCAGGCTGCAGGTAAATGTTGACAAATCCTATATATATGCGTTCCGTGATGGAGGCCATGACTCGGGATACACTCTTCATGGTAAACTGGTGCAGTGGAGGGAAAGCACCTTCCGTTACCTAGGGATCCAGACATATCGCCAACCAAGAGACTTCTTTGACTTCAACCTAGGGAGGGATTTAACAGCAATCCGGTCGCAAATGTGATTCTGGAGTACGCTTCAGTTAGCGGTAACCGGCAGAGTGGCACTGGCCAAGATGGTAATCCTTCTTTGGCTCTTATACTACTTCGCCAATCTGCCTTTATACATCCCAGCCCCCTTCTTTGTCACGCTAACCAAATTAGTTGTGGACTTCCTATGGGGAAACGCAAGACACAGAATGGGGCTGGCAAAACTGTACTTGCCTACAGACCAGGAAGGCCTTGCTGCACCTTACTTCGAACACGATAACTTGGCTGCCCAACTGCAGTGGATAGCCAGCTGGCTGGCACATAGAAATTGAGAGGACATGGCAACCAGGCAGCCACCCTACTTGCTGAAGCAAATAGTCAGGCTTTTTCACCCCGCCACTAAGGCTAAACAGCCAACACTAATGCACTTAGCGGTGGCATACAAATGCTATCGCAGGTGTCTATATATCACTAGAAGCGTTCTTCCATACGGGCCAGCAATACCACTGGAGGGATCGCCCAGTGGCCCCGCAGTGCTAACGTCCCATTCAGTCAAGGAGTGGCTAGAGGTAGATTTGCGGACATTAGGAGACCTATACCGGGATGGGGCCCTCATATCATATATGTCTCTGATGGATGACGTAGGGATCCCACTGGGACACTTCCTCACACATCGCTCACTGATAGCCAAGCTAACAGCCAGAAGGGGAGACATGCCCACTGAGCCAAGACCCCACCTTACCATACAGTATCTACATGTCATGGGACTTGGTAGACACCTAATACGCTAGTTTGCAGCATCCCTCCGGATGCACACGGCGCTCAGCTTAGATCCGCTCCACCGTAAATGGGAGCTAGACCTGGGGCGACAACTAGTGGATAAAGAATGGACACGAACACTAAAGAGCCTGGTATGCATACCCAGGAGCATGAGATTTAGGCAAATACAGCTGTACATTGTTCACAGGCATACCTCACACCCACCACGATCAATCGTTATTTTCACAGCATAGATGCAGCGTGTCCGAGATGTGCTGAATCAGGGGCTGACCTGATACACATGCTATGGAGCTGCTCTAGAATTCACGCATACTGGCACACAGTAAACAGACTGCTACGTATAGGTACGGGTCGCAACTTACCCTTTGAATGGACAGTATACATACTGCATCACATTAAGAGGACCCCTGCTACTAAGGTCATCTCCAGGTTTTTGGATTTGGGGATAGTGGTTGCTAAGCGACTTTTAACTAAGCGGTGGAAAGCGAAAGACCCACCACATGCACATACGTGGCGACACTCGCTGCTAGCATGGGCCTAAGAGGAAAGCTTTTCTATTCAGCTCGAAGAAACACTTGGGCTACGCAAAGAACCAATAGCAACCCAATGGGGGGAATTCTTACACGCACTGCAGCAGACTGAGGAAGGAGAGACTGAGGGGCGATCTGGTAGTGAGGAGTATGAACCAGTAGCAGGAGCTACACACACCACTAGAGGATATGCTGCAATATCCCATGTGCACACATGAGTCGACCAAGTACTTATACAATAGTAGGCACCACAGGCAGGAGAGGATAAATGTTAGTTAAATTAGGATTAGTGAGGTAGACGTGCACTGGAAAGACAGAGAGGGGGATCAATACATTTGGACAGGTCACTGTTGTTGTTTTTTTTCTTTGTTATGCCATCTGTTCAAACGCCCAAGGTGGAATCACTGGAACAACTGTTGTGGAGCATTATTACTGCCCTACCTGCATTCCATTGTATTTAGCTGTAAATCTACATAATATGCTGATTGGAGAGCAGATGTTCTTCTAACTTTCTTAAAGCAGGAATTGTACCTTATTAGCTGGGTAACTGACACACACACCAGACAAACTATGATGAATGGTTACACATGTATCATGACACACTCTTTTAGACTGAAAAAACTGCTTTCCAAGCATCTGTTGCCTTTCATAACAATGCAAAATCATAAAAACAGATTTAAACAAAAAAATGAAGAGCCACGCAAAGTGACTTAGCGTGGCCTCATACATGTGTTTAGAGGCTTGTGTCACCCAAGGTACAAAAGAAGCGAGGCAGTGGCAGCACATTTTGCTCATACAGATGCCCATATCTGTATCCATTGCAGACCTAGGATAATCATGACACATCCAGGGAATGATATACACTGGGTGGTTCATCCAGTCTTCATTGGATGTGGCATCATGGGGACACATTGACTGCTTAGATATGTACGGGATGGGGCTAGACCTATGTGACACATTGATATGTGCAAGACAACATTTACCATATAGAAATACCCCAAAACACCATATCATGTTGTGGGACACACATGAATGCTGTCTAGGCTTGGTGTCTGGAACATTATGAGTGGCACATGCACAGTACCACTGCACATTAGTATTGCTTTAATTATTAGCCCATATGTTAGTAATCACCAGGACAGCTTTGGTAGCCAGATAAACCCTGATTGCTTCTGTCAAGGAGGTATGAGTTTAACAGAAGCATTCAGCAAATTATCTTGAAACTGTGAGCGTTTCTGTGAACTTGGAATGTGAGTAGTCATTCACACACAAAGCGTACCGGGTCATTTAATGACACATTATGCCACTATAATCTGGAATGCATCAATGCATACTTCCTTTGCAGAAGTGATCTTGCATGTAGTCATCTCTTCAAATCTATTGTTTTATTCCCTATTTCATCATGTCCTGGTTTTATAAACACATATGGATGGAGCTGTGGGAATGACAACATTGTTTGCATCTGAGAGAGACACACCTAAATGGTCACATACATCCGTTCAGGTTATAGTTGCATCCTTGCCTAGTCGGGCATGTGTGAGGGCTTTGGGCCTAGGTAGCCAATCTGACACCAGCACAGTTAGGGAATCCACATTTATTTGTAATATGTGAGATAGCGCATTGTTTTTCTCTGTGCTTGCAAACATTGATGTAGCATGTGGTGATTACATGGGTTGCAAGGTGTGGCCATGCTCATCATATTTGCCTCTTATCACAGTCATCGGAACATACGTTCACTATAATGGCCTCTATGGGTGTGGGGCAGTACAAATGGCTAGATGTACAACACACACATGCATTCATTGCCAAAGTTTACATTGCCAATCACTTTGGATTGTGGTGGGATGTCTGATGGTTGTTACACTGCAGCAGCACACATACTCACATCATGCACAAACTGTGCCACAATGTTAGCTTTGTTTGATGTATGTCTTTTAAAAAAACTTGTGTATGGCACTCATTGATGTTATACATACATATTCAGATGCACCTGATGTGGTCCTGATGTGTTTGCTATCCCTAGCTATATACTTTTGTGATGGGCCAAAAACGAATAGGTGAGATGTGTGTATATTGATGTTTACAGTGATTGAGAAATGAGATTGCTTCCATAAAGATAGTGAGCAATAATTTATTTACATTTTATAACAGTCTTCCAGAAAACAAATGATGTTAGTGTTCATGAAGCTTTATCACACTTTTGTGAAAAAGTTCTGGACAATGTAATTTTTTTCTGCCTGTCCCAGCTACTGTGGGTTGACTTTGGCAGTGGTACGCATCCTCCTCCTAATTATCATCAAGGCTTTTCATGGTCCATCTGACCCTCGTCCCATGGGAAATTTGTCTCCATAAATATGATTTGCAATATACAGCACTTGAGGATAATTTTGCAAACCATCAAGGGGAGTATTGAAATCAGCCCCTGAACATATCCAGACTGTGGAAACGAGACTTCAGGATCCCAAAGTATGCTCCAGAATCCCCCTGGTTTTGCCCAGTGCATTGTTGTAGGTGCACTCTGGGTATGGCTGGGGATGTGCAAATGGGGTCATTACCCAGAACTGCAGCCCATATCCTTGGTCAGCTGAAAAGACAAATGGAAAAAAGTCACCTAATGCCCATGATGTTGATCAATCCACACTCAAGTATATGTCTGTTATGTGTACTGCATGACTCTTATACATTTGTGCCACTACGGTAAGCTAATGGCTACATTAACATTAGGTAAAGAGTTTAAACAGGCACTGCTTGGCTGTTTGAATGCTGAGAAAGTAGTAGAGTGCCACGGAGGTATCACTCGCTGATCATGGAGTCTTTGAAGAATAACTGTGTTTAAGCATTCTCTAAGATTAGAGAATGTCCCTCTGGGCGCGGTTATAGTGGGTTGCTAGGCGCGATTTTTACATTTTTATCCAAACATATGCAGAGTAGTTTGAACGTTGTAAATAGTATTCAACTGATTACATGCAATAAAGGTTTCGTGACTTCATTCAGCATTGAAGTGTCATCCTTATTGTTTGCAAAACAATTTTCTCAATGGTCCCAATGCTCCGAATGAGCCCTTCATCAGGGAAAATCTAAACATAAACCAATGTGGGCAGAGATTAGTTCCATGAGGATCCACATCCAGTGGATTTTTAGCTGTGTGTGTGCACCAATGTCTTGTGAGCTGTGGTGGCCGTTGAATAAATTGAATACATACTGGCTTGTGGTCAGGAACGTAAAGGAGTGTCTATAATTGAAACCGGGATACGTGCAAACATGCAGTAGATAATGGTACTGTGACATAGATGGTGGGTTTAAAAAGTCGGCCTGTTGTAAAAAACGGTGCTGTGACATAGACGGTGATCTTTAAAGATCAACATGTTGTAGATCCAGATTATGTAAGTCTATTGTTAGCTAGTGAGACATAATGTCTATCTCTACGTGATCCATACATGACGAGAAAGTATACCTCCCGCGTGTGTGGTGATGTGCATGTTCGGTGTCCGTGAAATGCTGTACGGTTAGAGTGTGGGTGAAGCTGCCGATTCAAAATAAGAGGTGCACGCAGTGAACAACATGCTGTGTGGAGGCCCAACACAGAAGAGGGACTAAAAAGTGTGTTTGACGTTATTGCAGGGAATAAGACGGGCGCCATCTTAACAAAGAGTGTGTGATCAATCGGTGTACCTCATTGGGATAGTGGAACGTGCTATGTGGATATGGTGGAGGTGCATGAAACAAAATAAAGAGAGTTATGCGATGAACAAATTAACAGATCAGATACACAACAATAAATCATAGGTAGCAAGCAAATTCCATCCGGTCATTCAGTCATTTTGGTTTCATCGATTGCAAGAAGTTAATCCAATGATTTTCTCTTTGTAACAGGAACTTGTTGTTGTCTCTCCCTTGTTTTTTCACAATCATTTCCTAGCCAGTGAATTTTAGTTGTAAAATGTTGTGGTTATTCTGGTTGAAATGCATGGTAAAGTATTTAGATACTACCACCATGCGTGATTGGTCTTTTTTGACAGAGGTTGTAATAACTCAGTTCTTGTTTTGTTGGCGGTTTTTGTCTTTGCTTGTTGCAGGATTATCATGGGATATCCTCGTTCTTGGATCCACTGTTTCATACTTTCTGTTTGAATTTGTAGGTCTGCTGGATCAGAAACAATTATTTTAACTCTTAGTAGCTGCTAGACAGGTAGAAAGGTTTTTCAATGTGAGCTGGGGGAAGCTCTGGTAGTGTAACATGTTTCTGTTAGTTGTCTTTCTGTACATACAACCTCAATTCTATCAACAAACGTATTCAATTCACTTTCAACATCCAGAGTACCACCATCGTGTACCTTGACGTACTCTTGAAGAGACACAGAAACTCCCTGGAAACCACAATGTAAAGAAAGACAACCGACAGAAACAACATGTTATACTAAAAGAGCTTCCACCACCTTCTGTCAAAAAAGACCAATCATGCATGGTGGTAGTATCTAAATACTCCACCAAGAGTTACCACTGCAAACAATCTATTAGATCACACTGGTCTATCTTGTCATTAGAGCCTGACTTCAAAGGTATATACGGTGATGCCCCCAGGTTTGCACACACCAGAGGTAAGAACATTCAAGAAATGATCAAACAAACTTCTCCTGAGTACCTTTTGAAAATCACATATAATGGTACCATCCCTTGTTGTAATTGCAGTAATTGCAATAATCTCATCAAAGGTCCAAAAATCACACATCTCATGAAAGGCACCCCAATACAATTACGTGTAACGGCAACCTGTGATACCAACAACGTCATCAACCTATTGAAATGCCCGTGTGGTCTGGTATACGTAGGCAAGACCAAAAGGAAAACAGAAACTCGTATCCATGAGCATAAAGCAGCATGCCCATGAACAATACTAAATCAGTAATAGCCTCGCATTTCAACGAGAATAACCACAACATTTCACAACAAGTTCCTGTTACAAAGATAAAATCATTGGATTAACTTCTTGGAATCAATGAAACCAAATGGACTGAATGACTGGATGAAATTCGCTTGCTACCTATGATTTATTGTTGTGAACATCCCATAACTCTCTTTATTTTATTCCATGCACCTCCACCATATCCACATAGCACGTTCCACCATCCCAATGAGGTACACCAATTGATCACAAACTCTGTCCATCTTATTCCCTGCAATAACAACAAATGCACTTTTAGTCCCTCTTCTGTGTTGGGCCTCCACACAGCCCGTCGTTCACTGCATGCACCTCTTATTTTGAATCAGCAGCTTCACCGACGTTCTAACCTTACAGCAGTTCACATACACCGAACTCGCCTATCAACACACACGCAGGAGGGTAAGAGTCTGTCACCTCGATTGTTAACAGAAGTTTATTTCTCGTCACATATGGAACACGTAGAGATACACATTATGTCTCACTATGCTAACAATAGATTTATGTAATCTGGATTTACAACACGTTGAACTTTAAAGACACCGTTTTTTACAACACGCCGACTTTTTAACCCCGCCGTCTGTGTCACAGCACCTTTATCTACAGCATGTTTGCACGTATCCCGGGTTCAACTGTAGGCACTCCTTTACATTCCTGACCACACGTCAGTACGTTTTCAAGTTTACTTTCACTTGATTCCAGTGCAACTTTTCAGTTCATTTTTTCCGGGCACAGTACCCAGATAGCCTGGTCACACCTTCCCAATACTAATACACCAGCCATTCAATTTATTTAATGGCCACCACAGCTCACAAGACATTGGTGCAAACACGATGCTAACAGCTAAAAATCTACTGGATGGGGATCCTCATTGAACTAATATCTGTCCACATTGGAATATGTTTAGATTTCACCTGATGAAGGGCTCATTCGGAGCCCGAAATGCATTGGGACCATTGAGAAAATTGTTTTGCAAACAATAAGGATGAAACTTCAATGCTGAATGAAGTCAAGAAACCTTTATTGCATGAATAAATAATCAGTTGAATACTATTTACATCGTTCAAACTACTCTGCATGTTTGGATAAAAATGTAAAAATCGCACCTAGCGACCCACCATAACCGCACCCAGAGGGACGTTCTCTGATCTTAGAGAACGCTTAAACACAGTTACATTAAATTAGCACATTTAAATTCACATGTCTAGTTCTGTTCTCTGTATCAGATTGAAACATGTGCACACGCTGCGAGTTTTGCAATAATAGAACAAAAAATGTTTGGACTGTAGCTTAGAGTGATAGGGGTTTTGTTGGTCCATTGCCACTATATGTGACATTATGTTGAGCACAAATTGGGTTTGTGGTCATCCATAGTTACACTGTAGCAGTTCGAACCTGTTTCACATGCACACATACATGAGTCCCTGTGGAACTACTGACGTTGTTGCTGCAATACCTACCAATCACGGAGGCTTCAACTTGTTTACTTCCTTGAGGAAGTGTCCTAGGGTAAGTACATGTGGGGCATTCAATGGAGTTTCCCTGGTATGATATACATGACATGCCTCACCTACTATGGGAGGTACATTTGGACACACAGACAAAAGCCAAGGCAGCCCTTCCTTATGCACAGTGTTGCAATACAGCATGTATGTGAGCATTGCAATGCTCATATTCTTTCCACTATTGACACACTCAGTGGCTTAGCACGTCTTAACACATGTTAATTGCAGGATTGTATTGTACATGTGCCTTGATGATTGATACAATATGAGGTCCACACCTCCTACTGTCTCAGGTAGCATACACATATGTCTCCATTAGGTAATTGATTAGTTACTATTGTTAGGTCTGCCGTGTATCTCAGATGTACTTACCAACCAGTAGGCTATTTCCATATTGGCCATTCTGGAAAGGATCATACATGATGGAGTGCCTGTAGATGTATGCGTCATGTACACTCCCAAGTAATTTGGCCAGCATGTTGTGCTTCTGGTTTCGGTATATATGCTATGTTGCTGCCTTGGGAACCAGTTGCACATGTGTGCAATCCATGGCACCAAGCACATGTAGGAAACCAGCAATTGCATAGAACATGTCTTGGTCTCCAACTGCATTTGATGTGTGCTGGGTAAGAGAATGCACTGGGATGTTTGATGTATGATGGAATCAAGGACAGAGAGTCTGAAGGTAGAGAATGCTGGCTGCCAGATTGTTGCCACTCTGGCTGTTGTAATCTGGAATGAACCAGGCACCAACATGTGTATTACAGCCATAAGCTTAACCTGCAGAGGCATGTTGGTGGACCTTGTAGTTGGTTGCTGGAGCCTTAGCCCTAGCTGAATCTGATGTAGCAGCTGGACTATGGACTCTCTCCTGAGCCGATAGTAGGTAATTACCTCAATGTCCCTGAGATTGATGAGAGACGTCTATTGCCAATAAACGTGCTACCTTCTCCTGTACTGCTGCAGTGGGGGAGAGGGTGGGGGTGAGGAGGGTGGGGAGGATGGATAGTGGGCCGTGGTCATCATTGTCTCCATGATACTCCCAGCTGAAAATTATTACATCAAATGGTATAGTCCAGCTTGCTAGACTGCTGTATGTGCCTTGTCCTTTTATACCACAGCCAATGCATAATTTCCTATTCCTGGTTTACCGATGTTCAGGAATTCTGACACATTTCAGACTTGGCAAACCACTCCCTTACACTGTGTCACTTTTTGTAAAAGTCACAAATATCACAGTATCAGCTTTGTGGGAGATATTAGGTGGGAACAACTACCTTACATATATTTAATCTTGACACAGTAGGATAAGGCACAGGAACATTTCAATGCAGTACTATTGAAAGTGACACATTGGCCTAGAAGCATCACATTGTAATTATGTAGTTTGGATGCATTGGCGACATAAGCTCCTTGTAAATAGGCCCACAGGCTTTAGAAGTAACGGCCTTAGAGTGATAGTCCCCCTGACTTCCTCCTTCACTTTTTCTGACCCTGTTTTGCTGGTATTAGGACTCTTTGCACTTTACCACTGCTAACCAGTGCTATAGTGCTTAGGCTCTCTCCTCCAAAAATGATAATAATGTCTATTTGCCAATAGGCACATCTAATTTACTTATAAGCCCCTGTTAAAAGGGCTTTACCTTTGACCAGAGCCTGTAAATGAAATGCTACTAGTGGGCCAGCAGCATTAATTGTACTACCCAATTAAGTAGTCCTTTACACATGTCTCAAGTAGATTTATGATGGAACTATGCATACCATTACTGCACAACCACACAGCCTTTAACAAACAATGCTTTACCATGCATTGCCTTCAAAACGCAATTGTTTATCACTCATATGCCTTTAACACATTTACTTTTGTAAATGAAAATGTATGTATATGTCAGGTTAGTTAAACCCCACATCTATCTATCTATCTATCTATCTATCTATCTATCTATCTATCTATCTATCTATCTATCTATCTATCTATCTATCTATCTATCTATCTATCTATCTATCTATCTCTATCTATCTATCTATCTATCTATCTATCTATCTATCTATCTATCTATCTATCTATCTCTCTTTCACCCTCTCTCTCTCTCTCGCTCTATATATATATATATATATATATATATATATATATATATATACTCATTCTTCAATATGTAAGACATATTTTAACTTTACAGAAACATAAAGTCACTGGGTGTTGTCATCAGTGATTAACTGAGGAACAGCTTCCCCGCCTAGGGAGAGAACACCCCTGAGCACAACGTAAGGAGGACCAAGTGGTCTGATTCCATAGACATCTGGTAGTTAATAGTTCATACTCTGATTAAAGATATCCATCTTTCAGCATTTATTTCAACATGTGGAAGAAATGTCTTTGTTTTCAACATGTAGAAGTGGCTGTAATCCACATAAAGTTCAGTATATTATGATACATATATTCTCACACATCCCGATGCATTTCGGGCAGAGCCCATCGTCAGGGGATTACTCTACAACAAAAGCAAAACCAGGCTGTAATTACTTAATACTGCAGTAATACAGTGAATAATACATGCAGAGGTATCTGTCGGTAAAACGTAAGTCTAAATCAAACCGGGAGTTTAGGTGCATGGGCGTGACCCAGAAGCGAAAATAGCCCAATGTGCCAAATCCTAGACAGACGTGATGATACAATGATGACCCAGAAAATGTCCCGGGGAATCATCACCAGTGGATTGCGGGTGCGAGTGTTACAGTTAGTACAACTAACTATAACGGAGGAATTTCAATGGTTTTGTATGAGTTAAATGTCCAGCTAACTATAACATTCCTGAAACCTATGTTCTTTTCAGTGAATTTCTAAGGTTTTTTAAATGATGATTCCTAACTATAACCTGCCTGAAACCTATGTTTTTTTCAGTGGATTTCAAAGGTTTTTTAAATGATAATTCCTATATGACCTGCCTGAAACCTATGGTGTTTTTAGTGAATTTCAAAGGTTTTTTAATTGATTATTTTTAAATATTTTTCTTGTTCAATTTTTTTATATTCTTTAACTACATTTTTTGAATCTACTTATTTTTAGATATATTCTTGTTAAATGACACTACACATATTTTTAAACAATTTAAAAAAAAAAAAATATGTATTTTTTTATTATTTTATATTTTTTTAAATATACTTATATATTTTTTCTTTTTTTTGGAAGTCGAGCACCCAAAGCGCACCCTTCTTGTTAACAGCGCGGAATGTATCTGCCATTTTAGGATTGATGTGTAGAGTCCGCGTACGGTGTGCGACGAGTACGACTTTCCGAACGCGGATGTTAAGTGACTGGTACGCGACTTGTGCGCAAACGCAAGATGTAGGTATTACGCGACGTGACGGTCGTGCGGTTGCCAGTGACGTCATATTGGACGCGGTGGGTGCGCGACCCCGCTGAATTTTTTAATGTTCAAAATCCGATATATATTAATTTAATATAAATATTAACACAGCACATTATCCAAGCTAATTATAAAATAATATTCCTTAACTTTCAATAATGTTACATTTCTTTAAATGCAATTTTGCGAAGTCGCGCTTGGTGCCAGTTGGTGGCGAGCTGTGTGCCCGTACCGTGCGCAGACACCATGTGACCAAAAGATAAGAGATGTGATTGGTTCATTACACTTCCTATTGAAAGTATTGAAGGACCCCATCCATTTCAATCACTCTTGTTAGAACTTCCTAAGGAGAAGGCATCTTCTGGCAAGATCTGCTCTTTTTCAGTTTTGCACACCTGTTTCTCAGCAAAGTTGGAGAAATGGCAACTAATGAAGTATATTCTGATTCAGAACACTCTGGAAATGAAGAATTTGTGCCTGAACCTCCCCCTCCAGAGAGGTATTCTTCAATTGTGTGGAAGATTTTCAATTTTCCTCCAGGGCAGAAAAAAGTTAATGCCATAAAAGTCAGTTGCAAAATCTGCAAGGTGGTGCTGTCCAGGGGTGACCCTTCAAAAAATACTCTTGAGGAACAGCAGGTATGAGGAGACATCTTCAGACAAAACATTCAGTAATCTTTGCAACAGAGGAAATGAGGAGACTAAGAGACAATGCTCCTGCACCACCGGCTGTTGCCACTACATCTGGGACAACAGGTTCAACTTTAACATCTCAACCTGATATTCGTCCCCAATTTAGAAAACTCAGGATGCATTGTGGGCAATGCAACAGACTCATTTCATATGGAGAGCAGTCAGTCGACCTAGTTTGTCCTGCTGTAGAAACCACCGTTGCTAGTTTCCTTTTTGTTTTCCACCATGGCGCAAGAATGTCTGTAATGTGCGGACATTGTCTTTGTGCAGGAAGGCACACCTTCCTACACAAAAAAAATCAGTAAAGGCATTTTTGTCCTTCAATATATGCTGTGCATTGTAGCATATATTGAAGGAGAAAAAATATGAAGAAGTGAAAAGAATTCTCCTTGCTGTGCCTTGCTTCACCAATTGGAGGATGGTGCAGCATTCACACACATGCCCAGATTCATGATTTTTGATAAAACTGGAGATATGTTTTGTTCTAGGAGTGTTCTTTGCAAACACGCACATAAACACATATAGAACATCTTTTCAATGCAAAGTGGTGTGTATGATGAGATTGTATTTACTTGGAAAACAAAAGGTATACAGAGTGCCTTTTCCTCACCTTGTAAATATGAAAGAGAATTATTAGCTAGGCCAATTCTTATTATAGGAGTACAGTTCTCTACTGCTAATAGAGAACAAGATACATTTACATTTTAAGCCACTTATAGGACATGTTTATATATTACTGAAGGGAACAGATGGGGCCTAATGTGACATGTGCAAAAATACTCAGTAATGTACTTTAAGTTAAATAGTTTTATTTCTTATAATTCTGAAATTACCATGCCCTACGAATACACCATATCTCTCTATTGTATACCATACCATGCGTAATGCAAACAGGTGCTCTGAATCTGTGTCCTATTTGATACCTGTCCACGATGGAATTTTCTGGCACAAATCTACTCCATCCATCTTCACTTTTTTCAACTGTATGCAAATACACCCCATTATGAATTAAGACTTACTTAAACTTACCTCAGCATTAATACATCAAAAAAAGCAACACATGTTATTTACATGTTTTTTTGTAATGTATATTTTGGTAAACTGCTTATTTTAGAATTAGTATCTATGAAAAAAAAGAAAAAAGAGTTATAACATGTAATTATATATTTTTAACAACAACGCATTATTTAAAACATTTTCCAAAGTAATTTCTTCAGGGTCCTTGCCCTTGTTCCCTCCCTCCCGCGCAGCCGAGTTGGACGCTGCAGCGGTAGCTCTCCCACTCGCTTCCCGCCTTCAGCGGGCGCCCTACCGGCCACGCCCACTTCTTGGCCACGCCCCCTGGGACACTATTTAGCAGCTGACTACGAGCTGACTCGCCACAGGATCACTCCCTGCCTTCCGCGGGAGCTTTTAGCAGCAAAACTTTCTCAGCCCTGATTTATTTTTTTGGAGTTCTCAGCGCCTGAGTGCGCTTTTTAAACCCACCCTCTCCTTACCTGTTCAGGGTCCTTGCCCTTGTTCCCTCCCTCCCGCGCAGCCGAGTTGGACGCTGCAGCGGTAGCTCTCCCACTCGCTTCCCGCCTTCAGCGGGTGCCCTACCGGCCACGCCCACTTCTTGGCCACGCCCCCCGGATCTCGCCTCCCACTCTCACTACTTAACATGTGCCTCTACCGTTCGCGCAGCGGACGGGCGCAGCGGGCGCGTCGTTTGCGCGCCGAAGGCGCGCTTAAGGCAAGCCCGTCTGCGCCCGTCCACGACCGACCGGGTCCTGGGGCCACAGACTCTGCCCCTCGTCTGGCGTATTCTTCGGCCCAACTCTCATCTTTCTCTGCCTCAATCCCTCTTTCCCCATCTACAGCTCTTCACTTATCCTCGCATGGCATCTATGCCGGCCCCCCCCCGGTGGCGTCTTACCTTCTTCTTCTTCCCCAATCTCCTCTCTGCCCCCCCCTCCTTGTGTTTCCCCTGTCTCCCTTGATGCTTCTGCTATTCTCTTAAATACACGCTCCGCCGTAAAAAATCAAACTGCCCTCTTCAATCTACTGGATACGGACCCCCCGGACTTTCTCTTCCTCACTGAGACTTGGTTTTCCTCTCATTCACTTCCTGACCTTCTTGCTATTCTCCCAGCAACTTACTACGCCCTCCGTGCCGACCGCCCAGATGGAAGAACTGGGGGTGGCGTGGCGATGATAGTCCGCCGATCCCTGCAATTCCAGCTTCTTCCGCATCCTCGATTTACAAAAGGGGGTGGTGATGAACAGAGTGTCTGAATTGAGCAGACCACTCTTACCCAGTCCAAAGATCAGGGCTTGATCCATCACCGTTATTTATCTCACTGCCCCATCCCAGCTCAGAACCTGGCTATATGCAAATCAGTCTGTCCCTGGCCCAGTGCATCATGGGAACAGGGCAGACTAAACTACCAAGCCAATTCTTTACCAGAAAGGAGACAAGCTACCGGGGACCGGTTTCTGGCATTTCAGCCTCTTCGGCCCGGCTTGCTTGAATCCTGATGGAGCAGTGAGAAAGGGACTCATGTCTGAGTATACCCTGCCACACCTATAGTGGCCAAAATCGATTTACAAAAGGGGGTGGTGATGAACAGAGTGTCTGAATTGAGCAGACCACTCTTACCCAGTCCAAAGATCAGGGCTTGATCCATCACCGTTATTTATCTCACTGCCCCATCCCAGCTCAGAACCTGGCTATATGCAAATCAGTCTGTCCCTGGCCCAGTGCATCATGGGAACAGGGCAGACTAAACTACCAAGCCAATTCTTTACCAGAAAGGAGACAAGCTACCGGGGACCGGTTTCTGGCATTTCAGCCTCTTCGGCCCGGCTTGCTTGAATCCTGATGGAGCAGTGAGAAAGGGACTCATGTCTGAGTATACCCTGCCACACCTATAGTGGCCAAAATCGATTTACAAAAGGGGGTGGTGATGAACAGAGTGTCTGAATTGAGCAGACCACTCTTACCCAGTCCAAAGATCAGGGCTTGATCCATCACCGTTATTTATCTCACTGCCCCATCCCAGCTCAGAACCTGGCTATATGCAAATCAGTCTGTCCCTGGCCCAGTGCATCATGGGAACAGGGCAGACTAAACTACCAAGCCAATTCTTTACCAGAAAGGAGACAAGCTACCGGGGACCGGTTTCTGGCATTTCAGCCTCTTCGGCCCGGCTTGCTTGAATCCTGATGGAGCAGTGAGAAAGGGACTCATGTCTGAGTATACCCTGCCACACCTATAGTGGCCAAAATCGATTTACAAAAGGGGGTGGTGATGAACAGAGTGTCTGAATTGAGCAGACCACTCTTACCCAGTCCAAAGATCAGGGCTTGATCCATCACCGTTATTTATCTCACTGCCCCATCCCAGCTCAGAACCTGGCTATATGCAAATCAGTCTGTCCCTGGCCCAGTGCATCATGGGAACAGGGCAGACTAAACTACCAAGCCAATTCTTTACCAGAAAGGAGACAAGCTACCGGGGACCGGTTTCTGGCATTTCAGCCTCTTCGGCCCGGCTTGCTTGAATCCTGATGGAGCAGTGAGAAAGGGACTCATGTCTGAGTATACCCTGCCACACCTATAGTGGCCAAAATCGATTTACAAAAGGGGGTGGTGATGAACAGAGTGTCTGAATTGAGCAGACCACTCTTACCCAGTCCAAAGATCAGGGCTTGATCCATCACCGTTATTTATCTCACTGCCCCATCCCAGCTCAGAACCTGGCTATATGCAAATCAGTCTGTCCCTGGCCCAGTGCATCATGGGAACAGGGCAGACTAAACTACCAAGCCAATTCTTTACCAGAAAGGAGACAAGCTACCGGGGACCGGTTTCTGGCATTTCAGCCTCTTCGGCCCGGCTTGCTTGAATCCTGATGGAGCAGTGAGAAAGGGACTCATGTCTGAGTATACCCTGCCACACCTATAGTGGCCAAAATCGATTTACAAAAGGGGGTGGTGATGAACAGAGTGTCTGAATTGAGCAGACCACTCTTACCCAGTCCAAAGATCAGGGCTTGATCCATCACCGTTATTTATCTCACTGCCCCATCCCAGCTCAGAACCTGGCTATATGCAAATCAGTCTGTCCCTGGCCCAGTGCATCATGGGAACAGGGCAGACTAAACTACCAAGCCAATTATTTACCAGAAAGGAGACAAGCTACCGGGGACCGGTTTCTGGCATTTCAGCCTCTTCGGCCCGGCTTGCTTGAATCCTGATGGAGCAGTGAGAAAGGGACTCATGTCTGAGTATACCCTGCCACACCTATAGTGGCCAAAATCGATTTACAAAAGGGGGTGGTGATGAACAGAGTGTCTGAATTGAGCAGACCACTCTTACCCAGTCCAAAGATCAGGGCTTGATCCATCACCGTTATTTATCTCACTGCCCCATCCCAGCTCAGAACCTGGCTATATGCAAATCAGTCTGTCCCTGGCCCAGTGCATCATGGGAACAGGGCAGACTAAACTACCAAGCCAATTCTTTACCAGAAAGGAGACAAGCTACCGGGGACCGGTTTCTGGCATTTCAGCCTCTTCGGCCCGGCTTGCTTGAATCCTGATGGAGCAGTGAGAAAGGGACTCATGTCTGAGTATACCCTGCCACACCTATAGTGGCCAAAATCGATTTACAAAAGGGGGTGGTGATGAACAGAGTGTCTGAATTGAGCAGACCACTCTTACCCAGTCCAAAGATCAGGGCTTGATCCATCACCGTTATTTATCTCACTGCCCCATCCCAGCTCAGAACCTGGCTATATGCAAATCAGTCTGTCCCTGGTTTACAAAAGGGGGTGGTGATGAACAGAGTGTCTGAATTGAGCAGACCACTCTTACCCAGTCCAAAGATCAGGGCTTGATCCATCACCGTTATTTATCTCACTGCCCCATCCCAGCTCAGAACCTGGCTATATGCAAATCAGTCTGTCCCTGGCCCAGTGCATCATGGGAACAGGGCAGACTAAACTACCAAGCCAATTCTTTACCAGAAAGGAGACAAGCTACCGGGGACCGGTTTCTGGCATTTCAGCCTCTTCGGCCCGGCTTGCTTGAATCCTGATGGAGCAGTGAGAAAGGGATCCTGGCATCACCAATGTAGATTTTCTGGTGGCCCGCTCTCTCAACCTCCCGGTTCCCCTCACGGTGATTCTTCTGTACCGCCCCCCTCAGTACATGTCCTCTTTTGTGTCCTCTTTGCAGGATCTCCTGGCCACCCTGGCTGTAGACAACTCGTCGCTTATTCTGCTGGGGGATTTTAATTTCTGGCCGGGCGACCCGCAGGAGGACCCCCTCTCGAAAGACTTTTCTGCTACTCTCTGTTGTCTCAACTTCTCATCCCACCTCTTGACCCCTACCCACATCCATGGTCATATTCTTGACCAGATCTGGTCTCTCCGTTGCAATCCCCTGGTGTCTTCTATCTCCCCTTGTGGTTGGTCTGATCATTTTTTTATCTCCTTTTCAATCCCCTTAGGTCAGCCTGAGAAAGCTACTTTGCCCAAGAACATCTGGGCTCGGTGCTGGAACAAGGTTGATCTCAATGATCTTTCCTCCTCTCTCTCTCTATCGGCCCCCGCTCTGACCGACCTCCCTGTGGAAAATCAGGCGGATGCCATCCACACCTGGCTTTCCGCGGCTTGCGATCAGGCCGCTCCTCTTAAAAAGATTCGATCGGCCCGTCTTCACGACGCCCACAGGTGGTTCTCCGATGACCTTAGATCCCTGAAGCTCGAGCTTAGACGGTCGGAACGTCGTTGGCGCCGCACCTATTGCCCCACTCTCCGCCTGAAATATAGGGCCCTTCTCAATAATTACAAATCTGCTATCTTAGCAGCCAAATCCAAATACTTCTCGGACCGCGTTGCCCTTTCGGCTAACAAAACTCGTGAGATCTTTTCTCTGGTTCGTAGCCTTGCCACTTCTGACCGTGCTGGTCTTTCCCCTGCTCCTTCGCAATCCCTCTGCTACTCGTTGAACACCTATTTCATCAATAAAATAACCACCATTAAGGCCAACATCCCGATTGTTCCTCCCCTTGATCTACCGGACCATCCCCCCCTCTCTTCCCCCGTCTTTGATCATTTCACACCCATCTCACCCGAGCTTTTTCTCGACCTCCTTGTTAAGGTCAAGTCCGGCTCCCCGGCGGATTGTGCACCTGCTCGTATCCTCAGAACTTTATTCACTAGTTGTCCCACCCCCCCCCTAACCTTTCTCAACTCCTGTCTGGCTCTGGGTTCTGTCCCCTCTTTCTTTAAGTCTGCCATCGTGCTTCCCATCTTGAAGAAAGCTGGCCTGGATCCCTCCCTTCCATTGAACTTTAGGCCGATCTCCCTCCTCCCCTATCTAGGGAAGATTCTTGAGAGCCACGTAACATCCTGTCTCTCTTCTTACATCGAGGGGAACAACATCTTGGCCTCCCACCAGGCCGGCTTTCGACCGGGCCACTCCACTGAGGGCGTGGTCCTGGCGGTCCTTGACGAACTGAAGGGCAAGGCCGATGGCAACCTTCCTCAGGCCTTAGTCCTTTTGGATTTGTCCGCTGCGTTTGACACGGTCGATCATACTATTCTTCTTGACCGTGTCAGCGCAGCGGGCATCCAGGGCGTTGCCCTCTCTTGGATCGCGTCCTTTCTGCAGGGACGCTCACAGGCAGTCCACCTCTCCTCCTTCTCGGCTCCTCCCCTCCCGGTCACGTGTGGGGTACCTCAAGGCTCCTCTCTTTCCCCCCTCCTCTTCAACCTCTATATCCGCCCCCTTATTTCCTCTCTTCTTGAGCTGGGGGTCTCAGTGTATAATTACGCTGATGACCTCCAGCTCGTCTTTGATCTATCCCCCCCCACTCACTCTCTTCCCAAGCTCAGGTCAACTCTTGTCTTTATTTCTCAGTGGATGAGCTTCAATCATTTGAAGCTCAACCCTGACAAGACAGAGCTTGTCCTCACCGGCGGCCCCTCTAACCCTTGGTCCTCTGCCCACTGGCCCCTTTCTTTTGGTCCTCCACCTTCCCCGGTTCCCTCTGTTCGGACTTTGGGCATCAAGGTCAGCAATGACCTTTCGATGCACGCACACATTAGTTCTGTTGTATCCTCTTGCTTTCTCTCCCTCCGCCTCATCCGCAAGATCTCCCGGTTTTTTTCTGTTGATGCCCTCAAAGTTATCATCACTGCCCTTATTACATCCCGCCTGGATTATGGTAATGGCCTGTATGTAGGCATCCCTGCCTACGAGACCCGTCGTCTCCAGGCCATCCAGAACCAGGCGGCCCGTCTTGTCCTTCGTTTACCTAAGTTCTCCCACATCACTCCCGCCCTAAAAACCCTTCACTGGCTCCCCGTTCAGTTCAGGTCCCAGTTCAAACTTGCCTGCCTGGCCTTTCGGGCACAGGCCCGGTCCGCTCCTCTCTTCATCAACTCTCTGATCTCTTCCTATGCCCCTCCCCGCTCTCTCCGATCTTCCTCCCTCTCTCTTCTTCACGTTCCCCGCTTCCGTAAGTCCCGCACAGGGGGCACCCGCTTCTCTGTGCGTGCTCCGCAAATCTGGAACTCTCTTCCCCTCTCTATCCGCTCCATTCCCATTTTTTCTCATTTTCGGAAAGCATCAAAACTTTTTTCTTTCTTCAGGCTTTCCCGGGCTAATCTCTCTCGCACCAGTTAGGCAGTTACCGATGTGTTCCTCAGCGCCAGGAAGCCGCTTGGCCACAGAGCGCTTTATAAATTTCTTTTTCATTTCATTTCATTTCGTTTCATTTCATTTCATTTCTTTGCCTTTTTAGCTGTTCTCAGACAGTGATTTCAATCGTACTCATCACATAACAGCGGGCAAAAAAAAAACCAATCAATAAGATTGTTTTAAAAAAAAGACAAGAATCCATCCTGAAAAATATACCCTGTAATACAAATCACACATATATAAAATCCTCACAGCTAAGAATATTGTATAACTTTAATTTATAAACACTGTAAATGTTGTCACTTAAAACTATACACCAAGACAAAGTGCAAGAAAAAGTCCATAATTCAAACAGATACCTTTCCATGAGGCTAAATGGTATTTTTGCCCTAATTTTTATGTAAATTATCCAATGGTAATCCTATTAAATCATAATATTAAATTCCTCAGAGGCTGAATTATCTTCCTAAAACTTTGGCATTAAAAATATTAGGTAGGAATTTGCTAATTCATAAGGCAAACATTGTTTGAGAACCAACTCAGCATCATCACAAAGTGTCCAGCCTTTGTCACTTTTTAGATAGGCAGTGTAATGTCCAGATGTTGTGGAAGGACCATCATGGAAAATGATTGCTACTGCTACAAAAGTCCTTCCTGATATTGATAGTTGAGTAGCTACAAAATGTTTTATTAAAGTGTCCAATGTTCTACCATCAGCTGTACAAGGCTGCATCATTAAAATTATATATTGTTCATATCTTTGTAAAAATAATGTTAGTAACATTTCTGATTCGCATATGCTACACTTTTAATTTGTACCTTTAACCAATTTATTGAAAGACACTGATT
Source organism: Lissotriton vulgaris (assembly GCF_964263255.1). NCBI lineage: Eukaryota > Metazoa > Chordata > Amphibia > Caudata > Salamandridae > Lissotriton > Lissotriton vulgaris. The sequence continues at coordinate 1,713,724,660 of NC_141689.1, read as the reverse complement.
TGCAGTCCAGTAATCTCAAATATAAAAATCTTTCAGTATCTACATTAGTGCTACATGTATACATACAATTTTCACAATGATGTTCCCATTTATATTTGCTATTTCTACACCTTCATTTTCCAATACGGTAAGCATATACATTAGAAATTCCTGAGCATCTTGTTGGATATTTTGCGTAAATTGTGTAGAACCAGAACACACATCCAAAACATTACGTACATCAGAAACACTTTGTATTTTACTTGTATCACTTCTCAAATTTTGATAAACAGAATGCAACAAGAAACAAAATCGTTTTTCCTGATTCTCCATAAGTTTCTGTTGCAAACCTTCACGAAAGAAAACAACATTGACCACTACATTAGCATAGCAGTTGACACCTGAACTATTTTCAAACTGATAACCAACAATCTCTCCAACAGTGTCCTTTTTCTTTTTTCATGCAATGACAACATTATCTTGTTTTCTTCCCTTCTGTACACCTTCAGTACAGATATTCTCATACCTTCTTTTTCAACCTACTACACACTTTTCAAATACAGGCTATGTTCTTCTTAACCTATTATACTCTTTTCCACAGTTTGCATCTGCAGTAACCTTTGTGTCATCAAAATCAATCAAAAAAAACTAGATAATGTTTTGACTCGCGACAAAGCAATATATGCCATGCCCTCTTTAAACACAGTATTTCCAATGTTCACCAAAGCACTGTCAACACTTAAAACTTGAAATTTATGAATAGTCACTGCATATGCCAGAGAAACTGGAAACTGTTTTCTACGGACATATAAATCTTTAACAAGCAAAAAACAAACTGAACGACCAATTTGTTTAACTTCTTCAATATGATCAAATTTTATTTTCAAGAATTCAATACCATCTTTATTCTGATTATTAACACATTCCACAACTTTGCCCATTGCTCCATTAACTAAACCCTTTTCTACGTCCAAATTACGCCTTAAAATGACTCGACAGTTTCTATATGCAGATAGAGTCTTTTCTAAACCAGCAGTTTTAGATATAGATTTTTATAAAGAATCCAATTTTGACTTCAATTTTTCTGTCAATATAGTAGTGATTTCTTCATGCTCTATTTTATCGATGGCTTCCATTTTTATTATTTCTTTATTTTCCAGTTTCAAAAGTTGTTCGTTGAATAAAGAACAGTTGCGCAGTGTTGGCATTAAGCAGATTAGAGATTTGTTTTCTGCAATTTACAAGTATATTTTCTCAGGAACTAAATTTTCATTTGGAAACAACTTGGAAAGTAATCGACTCTGTAAAGCTTGTTTGCCATGTTCTGTCACTAGTCCAATTCTTATATCTTGGAGAATAGTTCCATAATAAATATCATTTGCCAGTCGAATATTTGTAATACGTTCTTTGTATTCAAAATATGACCAAATGTTCATGTTTCCAACACTACCCAGAGACTATCTGGTGTCTTTATGCGCAAGTGTTTTTATTACTGGTTGTCCTTTTACAGGAGTAAGTTGCCGTAGATCTCCAGAAACTATGACGTGTTTTCCTCCAAATAACACATCATACTCTGTTTTAAGACTTTGCAGCATACATAAATGCACAAAAGCAAGCATTAAGTTTGAGACCATGCTTACCTCATCAATAATGAGAAGTTGCATTTTCTTCAGAACTCTTGAAACTTCACAACAAGCTTCTCCAGATAGCTTGTGGTATTCCAATTTGTTTTCATGCTCTACTGGTAGCATAAGTAAGGGATAAGTAAGGGATGTAAAGTACTTCCTTTAATGTTGTGTGCTGCCAACCCAGTTGGAGCAGTGACAACCCAAGACAAATGCGACTCAGTTGTTTTATGTGGAGTGGTGTGGCTCACTGGTTAGTGGCGGCATACCCATAAGCAGAGAACGGCCCGGGACCAGGGGTCAATCCCCGACGCGGCAGGGTCGTGGACCAGGGTCAAATGGACTCGATAATTCTTGCCTCGGTGCCTACTCTAGCCAGGGAACACACTCGGCAACTCTGGGCATTAAGCTTGCCTCATCTTTACAATGGCCCCCCACAGACACCGGGGATGCCTGGTTTCACCTTGGAGATACCCAGAAAGGGACCATCTCACAGGGAAAACCAGGACGGGTTCCCCAGCGGTCTTCAGCGCCAGGATACTTCTTGGAGTCACAGTGCGCTTTACAAGTACACCCACATTTACATTTCAGTAGATAACTTGTAATTACATTAATTAAGAAACTTTTTCCTGTTCCAGCTTGACCACTCACATACATTCGGATAGGTTGAAATGATGAGCATGAGCACTCTTTCTTTTCATGAAGTAATCCATGGTAAATCTGTTGTCTCACTTGGTGATATATATTTGTTTCAGTTCAACATTTATTGTTCTTCCAAGTTTGGTAAGTTTGTTACATCTTCTTGAGCTTAATGCATTGCTGTTTCCTCCCCATTCATGGTGATTGCTGATTTATTTTCATCAATTGGTTGTCCTAGTGGATCTTAACTCAGCGCAGCAGAACTTTGACTATCTTGAGAACTGTCTCTAGCAATCTCAGCTGCAATTGTAGCTTCTTGCTCAATTTCGTCGTTCAACATTTTCACATAATTTGCAAAAGCACTGCTTTGTATGCTATCTTTACAAGCATTAAAGGAATCCTCATAGCTCTAGAAATCTACAAGTAATTCCAGTTCTGAACGCCATGGTTTGAACAGTTGCAAAAGGGCTAAATTGTAAAATTCCCTTTTATCAGCAGTGTCGCAACTCAGCTTCCTGTGATTAATCAAATTTGTGTTCTCTGAAGTATTCCATTTAAAATTGTAGTTTTGCAGCACTTCATGGAGACACATGTTCTCAAGATGATGACTTCTGTTAGGGTAGTATGTGTCCAACATATTTGTTTTCAAAATATCTGTACTTTCTGGCAAATATTCAATTTCTTGAACAGATTTCAGTAACAGATTTTGCATTGCTGCAAGACCTAGACTCACCCAAATGATTCTTCTTGATTTGGAGTATAGACTTGCAGATGATAACCGATCTGAGCATTCATATCCTCCAATTTCTCGATGCAATAACATCTTCAAACTGAAACTGTATAATTTCTTACTTAGAGTCTTCTCGTGAGAAATCTCTTCCCACATTTCTTTCAATTCCGTCTTCTCTGATTTTGTAATATAAGACGTTACCTATCAAGCAACAGCAATGATATTGTCTGCAACATACTGAATATCAATTTTAGCATTCCATATGGACAGAATAACTAGGTTGTAGTCATTCATGTATTTTGACTCTTCATTTCTTCTTAAGTTGTAGATATTTTTGGGAGACTTTCTTGTGATGGTATGTCGCAAAGATGACATAAAACTGTTCACTCTTCCTTTGGATATTACAGGACGTGGAAATGCAAAACTACATTTGGTATAAAACTCATCCTTAGATTTGTACTTTCGTCAAAGTATTTTCCACATCGGTGGCTTTGGAATCGTAACACTTGTTCTCTTAAGTTGTTTTCTTCTGTGCTTTTAGGTACAGCACATTTGGCATATTCTTCAATAAAAGACAAAACAGTGTCATCCGCATCTGTTCCAAATTTGGGGGCATCCTTAATCCATAACAGCATATGTATATGAGGAGATGAGGAGCACCTCTTACTTGATACTCCTTTCTCCCCAAAAAATCCACAACTTCTCCAAAAGGAGGATTTTTTTTTATTGCAGATAAAAGACACCATAGCTTTAAATTTATTTATGATTGAAATACCTGCATACATTAACAAGAAATTCAAGTAAATCATCCCAGGCCTACTCAGCTTAGGGTAAGGAACCATGTAGGAGTTCCAAAATTCCGTAGCATACATTTCAGTTCTCCATGACGATGGTACCAATGCTCATTAGTCCCACGCTGACATGCCATCAGAATAATGAGCTGAGATTATAAAGGGTCATCTCTCTGGTGCACTTTATCCCTAAAATCTTTTGCAGATACATTTGCAGATGTATTCTAGTTTTTAAAAAGTGATTGACTGCATATGAAAGTCCAGACAAGTCACTCTCAAATAAAAGATGAAATATATAAGGAATACATTGTTGAAATCTTGAATCTTCTGCATATAATCTTGTTGTCCAATATTCAGATGCAGGAATCTGCACAGGCCGTTCATCATATCGACCTCCTTTTCCAGTTGGGAACAACTGCGGAAAGCAACAAGCTTCCAAGCTCTCTTCCCATACACTCATGGGACTTCCTTTTGCTTTTTTCATTTGGAACAGCTCAATAGTGTTCCCCATCCCTTCTTTTGAATGAAGTGGATGCACATTGTAATGTTCATAGATTTCTTCACATCTTAACATATCCACTTTTTCAATTTGTCCACTTGGCATTTCAGTATCTTCTGCTAAAAGTATTTCTTCTTCTCCCATATAAACATTTTTATAGTCTGTATTGTTTTTTATCAAATACAAAGTTGCCTTTTGTACTTTCCTAACATACACTAACTCCTGGCAGATATTCATATATTTAGTAGGCACACCATTAACTAGAATAACTAGTGGTTCACTTTCTACACTCTCTACACCAATAGTTTCAATAGTTTTCTTTAAATCTAACAGTAAATACACAACTCTTCCTTTTAATAATCTTTGTAAATCTGAAGAAAGCAATTTAACTGTTTTAGGCTCCATAAGAACAATAGCCTGAAACATGTGCACACATTTAATGAGAATAGACTCATAGGTGTTTAAATCTAGCGGGCATTTTATTCTCATCTAATTTGTTATAAGAATAATTACAAATACGCTGATCAAAACCCAAATCAAAAAAAATCTCTACCAACAAATAAGTTGCAAATTCCTTCCACCTATCATTATTTTCTTTTTCACTTTTTAAATACAGATCAACGCTCCTAGTCTGATTTTTATAGAGAGTTCGCCGACAACAAATACAAGAAAAATTTGGCCTTTCACCTGAAATCACCTAAAAAAATTGTAATTTCACTTTCAAAGTTTTTTGTACAACTACGTTCAACATTCTCTACAACATTTTCTTTTATTAATGTCTGAGTTTTTTCACTCTCTTTTTCAGTACCAAAGTAACAAAACTCAATATCATCACAAACCTTCTTCACATCTGATACTGACCAACGCAAAAGAGCACTGTTGAACTCATTTAACTTTAGTGCTGGACTTTTTGCATAATACAATGTTCTCACTAACTTCCACATTTGAGTATGATGTACTGCCAACATCCTGAAATGATGAAAAACACTTTGACATACTTTCCTAGAAAGACAAGCGAGAGAATGGCCTTGCAAACCAGTATTTTTTCTCACTCTGCAAGGGTCTAATCCTTGCACCAGCTTAATCTTTTGTTTAACACTTTTTTTACTACATGCTCATAAGAAATTGCTTAATTCATAAATAGATTCTTGCTGTACACTACAAATACTACTGCAATCCCAAGTGTACACTGGGGCTTTAGGATGTCTGCTAGAACTTCATCAGCTATCAGTTCTTCTGCATTTCTGGGAACCATTTTCTCATCTTGGCAATTGGACAACCATTGCTAACCTCATAAGCTCGACCACTGGTGCCAACTGCATGCAACAAATCATTGGTCTGTTAATAACTCTCTTCATTAAAAAAAAGGCTCAGAACTTGAACTGTGTTTCCATTCCCCTAAAAAAATATCACAAAAATTAGTTCTGTGAATTACTCTTTTCCTCTTACTTTTGGCCTTCATAAAATGGATTGGTTTATGAAGTGATCTAATTCTGTTTAATACTAAATTGAATAGTTTTCTTTTTACTTCAAAAGCTGTTTCAACAATGGATTCAATATGCCTCTTCTTTTTATAAAAGAGTGCTCTCTTTTTATATTTCTTTGTAACTTTCAGTAAATTATGTATGACTCTGTTGTAAAATATGGGATTGCAACAACAGTCACATTGTGTTTGCTGGAGTTTATGGATAGTGAGAGGGGAATTGTAGGCCTGAGGCACAAGTGTGAAGGTGGTTACACCATTACATCCATAATGCATAGCACTTTGAAGCACTCCATGCCATAAAGCCTGGCTCACTGCATGAGTACGTGCTTACTGACTGACTGATTGCAATACTATAAGGAGAGACACTGGATGAATTCTTAATGAGTTTACTTTTACTTTAGTGAATTGACTACTACATGGTACTGAAAGAGTCACTATGGGATTGCAACAGCAGTCACACTGTGTTTGCTGGAGTGTATGGATAGTGACTGGGGATTTGTAACCCTGAAGCACAAGTGTGAAGGTGGTTACACCACTACATACATAGTGCATAGCATTTTGAAGCACTCCATGTCCTAAAGCCTGGCTCACTGCATGAGTACGTGCTTACTGACTGACTGATTGCAATACTATAAGGAGAAACACTGGGTGAATTCTTAATTGGTTGACTTTTACTTTAGTGAATGGATTACTACATGGTACTGAAAGAGTCACTTTGGGATTGCAACAGCAGTCACATTGTGTTTGCTGGTGTGTATGGTTAGTGAGTGGGGCATTGTAGGCATGAAACCCAACTGTGAAGGTGGTTAGACTACTACAAGCATAGTGCACAGGAGTATCAAGCACTGCGTGCCCTAAAGCGTGGCTTCAAGAGTACATGTACTCATGTGTCTGCAAACACATCAACCAACCAAATCATTCTCTCTCAATTTTCCCAAATGAACACTAACTCACAGTATGATTCTAGACAAATAATAGTATACCTTGGACTTCACTGAAAGGATTACTACATGCTACTGAGAGAGTCACTATGGGATTGTAAGAGCAGCCACAGAGTGTTTACTGCAGTGTATGTATACTAACTGGGGAATTGTCGGCCTGAAACACAAGTGTGAAGGTGGTTAGACTACTGCATGCATAGGGCAAAGGAGTTTCAAGCAATGCATGCCCTAAAGCCTGGCTCACTGCAGGAATACATGTACTTATGTGTCTGCAAACACATTAACCAACCAAATCATTCACTCTTAATTTTCCCAAATGGATACTGACACACAGTGTTATTCTAGACAAATAACAGTATCCCTTGGACTTCACTGAAAGGATCACGTCATGCTACTGATAGAGTCACTATGGGATTGTAAGAGCAAACACAGGTTGTTTACTGGAGTGTATGGATACTAACTGGGGAATTGTAGGCCTGAAACACAGAAGATAGCCATTAAAATGCAACTTTTACATCGTAATGCTATTACAACAACACTCTTACATAGTATATTCCATTACAACGCATGTTATTACAACGCATGCCATTACAACGCATATTCAATTACAAAGCATGCCATTACAACGTAATTTATTTTTAAAAAAATGAAAATAAGTACTCGCTTTACAAAATAATACATAGTTATAATTTTATAATATACAATTTAGTTCATTAATGCATTAGTGGAATTAACTAAAAAAAATACTCTGATATGAATTAAAATACTCGATAATTAAATGAGAGCATCTCTGACACGGGATGCAAGGAAAATAGGGGTTTAGGGTGATGAAGAGTATTAAGCTCTGGGGGTCCCCTAAACAGGCCTAGAGGATCAGGATATTTCTACCCTACCCCCTTTCTACGTTTTACACACTTGTTCCACTAACTTTATCAGCCTCGCTTCTACCGAGGCAGAAAATGGCTGCCAACAGTTTCTGGTTTCGAATGCTGACAACCACTTGACAACCAATTAGCATTCAGCGTGTGATCGGAAGGGTGCCCTTATGGTGCGCCCACAGTGCGCTCAGAGTCTGTGGATCCACCGCGCCCATAGATATATATCTGCTTTTAACTGCAATTTTCTCAGGAACTACTGAACAGATTGAAGTGTCTTTGCTGCAGTGTATGGATAGTAACTGGGGAATTGTAGGCCTGAAGCACAAGTGTGATGGTGGTTACACCACTACATGCATAATACATAGCACTTTGAAGCACTCCGTGCCCTAAAGCCTGGCTCACTGCATGAGTACATACATACTGACTGAATGATTACAGTACTATAAGGAAAGACACTGGGTGAATTCATAATTGGTTGACTTTTACTTTAGTAAATGTATTACTACATGGTACTGAAAGACTCACTATGGGATTGCAACAGAAGTCAAATACCAAAATGCTTCTCTCAGAATAATACCTAAATACACACAGATTCACAATGTGATTCTAGACAACAAACACTATACCTTGGATAATACCAAAACACATTTACTAGTCTGGAAGTGGTACTCCATATTAGTGTAGGAGCCTGACTCATTTTGCAAATATATAAACAATGACTGGTTTCTAATCATACCAAAATATGAGAACAGAATAGGTTTTTAATCAGTTATATGTCTGTAAACACATGAAATACCAAGATGATTCTCTGAGAATGATTCCTAAATGCACACCAACTCACTGTGTGATTCTAGACAAGCAACACTATCCCTTACATTTTACCAAAACACATTTACTAGTCTACAAGGCATAAGGATGCATATTATCAAGGCAGGCGAAATTAAATTATCGCCGCTTTTGCGGCCGTTTTTGGCTGCAAAGCAGCGATAATTTCATCGCCCTATTAGCAAGCTGTCGCTAAAAGCTTTTAGGTGATAGCGAGTGGTTTGGGCCCACTTTGCATGTCAGCGATATTTATCGCTAATGACATGCAAAGTAGGCGTACCCAACCAGTTAGCGACTGAAAGCAGACGCTAACGTCGTTATCGCCTATTAGCAAGGCAGGCGTAGCGATAAAAAAAATGCGCTAATCGCGAATATCGGTAAAAACTAACGCCTGCTCAGACCAGTTCTTCGCCACTATATCCAATGGGAGATGGATATTCTGGCTAAGACCCTATTGGCGATGATGCGTGAATATCGCTGGTTTTCCAGCGATATTCACGCATTTTACCGCTATCGCCGGTTATTTTATCTCATTGGAGATAAACGTTGCTAATAGCACGTTATCTCTGCGATAAAACTCGGCGATGCTTGGCGATAAAAAAAATGCTTCTTTAGCGATAAATATCGCTAGTTGTTGATAATATGCCCCAAGATGACTGGACACATTCCACAAAATGTTCTACCACACATTAGTATAGAGTACCTCCCTCAGAATGATTCCTAAATGCACACATACTCACTCTGTGATTCTAGACAAACAACACTATCCCTTGCATTTTACTAAAACACATTTCACAGTCTAGAAGGAGTACTGCATTTTAGTGTAGAAACTTGACTCATTTTGCAAGTACATAAACAATGACTGGTTTCTAATTCTACCAAAACATGACAACAGCAAAGATTTTTAAACTCTTATCTCTCTGCAAACACATGAAATACACAAATGCTTATCTCAGAATGGTTTCTAAATTCACACACACTCACAATAAGATTCTAGAAAAAAAGTACTTCCTACACTTTAGCAGGAGAAACATATTAGTCTCATTAAAATTAAAATGCACCACATACATCTCCTCATAAATGAATAACTCACCTTTCAAATTGTTTTGCAGATGAAGAAGTATGTCAGTCACACACCACATTTTCTTATACAGAATCTCTGTACTATGCACCTGTCAGCCAAACCAAAGAATTTCAAAGTTTCCCTCTCATTTTGCTTACATATACATGTAATCATCAAATCATATTGCTTCCAACATTAATTGAAAAGCAAACACATATTTCTATTCATTATACATTTAATCCCTTTCCAAATGACATAAATTTCAACCCTACCCCCAATCCTCCTTCTGCCTGTTACCATAGAAACAGTTCATGGAACACTTAACTGAGCACACAGGTCAAAAGTTCACCACACAATGTTGCTAATCAAAACAGCAAGTGTGCTTGACTTTTCAACATATCAGCTTATCCTATGTAAAGTTCCTTTGAATCAGATTTTGTTAACCAATAAGAATCATGCTTTTAAAAAACAGAAGCATGCACCCTAGTTTTCAGTGTAGAATGTTCTCAAACAACCAATCATTTCTTTTTTTCAAAACTACATCTTATCCACCACTTTAGAAAAATATTAAATTTCAAACTGCCATTTCATTTACAGAGACCATCTGAGTATATCCAGACATCCCTTCAAGATGCTCAGAGTGTGGATTGTGGGACACAGCTATATTTTCTGGAGTCAAAGGTATGTAGAAAACAGAGGCATGGACAAAGACCTAGTTTTGCCAAATGTAAACAGAGAGGGTTAAACTGGCACCAATTAATGCCATTGGTTAAATCCTGTTTGCGTCTCCAAAACCCTGAACTCATAATTTTGCACTGTGGTGGCAATGACCTAGGCACTTTGACTGGGGTAGGTCTGGAAACGCTTATGAAGGACACCTTTGGAGAATTGATGCCACTTCCACCAAACAGCCTTTGTCTATTCTAACATGTTCCAAAGGCAGAAATGGAACTGGTCCAATCAATTTTGCCCACAGATTGAGAAAGCTAGGAAACATGTGAATACATCTGTTTATGCTTTACTCCGAGACTATACAATGTGTCCATTTACCACAACAATCTGCGTTTCAATATGCAGGGCTTCTATAGGAGAGATGGTATACATTTTACAGATGAGGGAAACAGAGTCTTCCTCTTGAACTTTAGATTCTGCATAGGTACCTAATTGTAGGTACCAAATCTCTCAATAAACACAAGGGCTCTTTTTAGAGCCACCTAGGAAATAACTAAAAAACAAATGTGTAATTTTTTGCTTGGAGTTGTGCACCAAACGCATTAGAATCACACAGCCTACAGATTATAAATTGTGCATCCAACACGTGCACACTAGGGGGCCGCACTGAGCACCACGCTGAGTGGGCGACTCCTAATTTTACCAGGAAAAAAAATAGCCCCATCACTAATTTCTATTATCCCCGGGCACCCCATCCCCAGGGGCTTATATAAAATGTTGCCCCCACAGTCCCAGTCAGCTCCCCGAGTTCTTCGGGGGGCCGGCATTGCTTTTCCACATAGGGAATTGCTAACATGCAGCTCCCCATGTGGAAAACCAATATGGTTTGGATTTTGAAACAGAGAGCAGTTTTCCCTGCTCTGTCTTTCAAAATTCAAACCAAGTTTCCTATGGAAGGGCCCTCTCATAGCAAACACCCTGGGGCACTGCAGGAGCCTTTTGGCGGTCCCCAGGGCCCTCAAGTGCTCCTGGAGGAAGGGCACGAAGCCCCCTCCCACAATACACAAAACCCCAGATGGTGGTAGTCCCCAGGGCTTTGGGGGCCTTGGAGCCCCCACCAACCATTTTTTGTTTTGTAGCACCTGGGGGTGGCGGTCCCCGGGGCAGGAGGGCCCCCCTGGGCCCCCATAAAATGTAATATTTTCCCACCGTGATTTAGGCTCCATTTTTTTATATACATATTTATTTACAGCAGAATCCGCGCATCCTGACGAATCACCCCCAATCTTCAGGAAATGAGTGGAACGGAGCTGGCCATAAGCTTTGAAACTTTTGCGAAGAATTCATCAACCAGCGCCAAAGTTATTCCAAATAGAATGTTGCAGAGATCCTATGGAAAATAGGTCCTAACTATAACTACCTACTGGCGACTGCCAGTAGGTAATATATATATATATATATATATATATATATATATATATATATATATATATATATATATATATATATATATATACATACATATTACCTACTGGCTATCGCCAGTAGGTATATATAGTTAGAATTTTTTCTCTATGGGACTTTTGAAAATTCTATGTCTAATAACTTTGGCGTTTGTGGACGGAATCGGCTGAAATTTTCAGGAAAATGGCACATTTTGATTCTGAGCAGCCCCTGAAAATTTAGGGGGGTTTCGTCAAGGGGGGGCTGAGAAAAAAGGGGGGTCCCAAAACGCGTTTTTCCCATTCATTTTTCCATAGGGCGGTTGGACTCACTTTTAGCTCGAACGGCTGAATGGATTTGCACGAAACTTGGCAAAATTGTAGGGACTGTTAGCCCGATGTGCCTTTGCTAGGTCTCAATATATGTGCTCCAGTAGTTTTTGAGAAATTAACGTTCAAACCAAGATATATATCTGTAACAGCGCTCTGGGCAGCGATCCGGTCCGCTTACTTTTCGCTTATCGGAACTTTGCGCGCAGAAAGCTGATTGGCTCTCCGGTGTCTGTCAACATTCTAAACAGTCCGGAGCGGACGCCATCTTGTCTCTCGGTAGGATCGAGAGAGAAGAAGAGGTGGAAAACGAAAGGGGAATTTAATGAAAGGGGGCAAGGTATCCCCCTCTTGACCCCCTAGGAATGTTGTTGGGGTTATTAAAGGGTCCCGTGGGGAAAATAAAAAAAAAATGATTTTTCACGGTAGAAGCGCGGCCGCGAACTGGTAGCGAAACGGGAATTCGCCATTTTGTGCTTCGTTAATTAAATTACTAGTTATAAGTGGGTGCGGGAGACGTATCCTAATCCCCTATGTTTCCTGAGGGTGGCTGAGGAGGCTGATATATGTTGATACATCTCTTCCAGCGGCTGTGCGTGAGCTTTTTTTTTTTTTTGCTGCGTGACAGTCCGGAGCGGCCGCCATCTTGTCTCTCGGTAGGATCGAGAGAGAAGAAAAGGTGAAAAACTAAGGGGGAATTTAATGAAAGGGGGCAAGGTATCCCCCTCTTGACCCCCTAGGAATGTTGATGGGGTTATTAAAGGGTCCCGTGGGGAAAAAAAAAAAAAATGATTTTTCACGGTAGAAGCGCTTCACGGGCCGCGAACTGGGCCGCAAACTGGTAGCGAAACGGGAATTCGCCATTTTGTGCTTCGTTAATTAAAGTACTAGGTATAAGGGGGTGCGGGAGACGTATCCTAATCCCCTATGTTTCCTGAGGGTGGCTGAGGAGGCTGATATATGTTGATACATCTCTTCCAGCGGCTGCGCCATCTTGCCTTTTTTCGAATGCCACAATTTTGTCGTGCACGGCAGCCATTTTAGATGCCAGGCTGGTCCCAGGCCATCACCTACCCCTGCGGATGTAGTTTATGGCCCCAGCTGTAGAGAATTCAGACATGCCAATCCTCCTGATTCAGGCGTGTGAGTACTGATTTCAGTGCTAGTCTCCCGCCTCCCGATTTCTGCAAGCAAAAACCCGGGGGCATATTACGAACAACTAGCGATAATTTTTGTCTCTAACTTGTTTAGAGACAAAAATTATCTCCGCACATCGGCGATTTTTATCGCAGATAAACCTTGCTATTATCGCAGAAAAGTCAGCGATATTCATGTATTATCAAGCAAATGCTCTTAGCCATGTTATCCACCTCCCATTGGATAACATGGCTAAGAACTGCTCAGGGCAGGTGAAAAGTCAGCGATATTCATGTATTATCGATCTAATGCTCTTAGCCATGTTATCCACCTCCCATTGGATAACATGGCTAAGAACTGCTCAGGGCAGGTGTTAGATTTTGGAGATATTCGCGCTTAGCGCGAATATCTCCAAAAGTTGGTAATAGAAGGTAGCGATGTTAGGGACTGTTTCCAGTCGCTAACATCTTGGCACGCCACTTTGCATGTCATTAGTGATAAGTATCACTGACATGCAAAGCGGGGCCCAAGATGGTCGCTATCTCCTTTTAGTTGTCACTAACTGGTGTTAGCGACAGCTTGGTAATAGGGAAATAATTTTATCTCCGCTTTCATGGCTTTTAAAGCCAAAAAAGCGGAGATAAACCCCCTTGATAATATGCCCCACGATTCCTTGGGGGTTTCAGCTGACAGGGCTTGGTATTGTGTTACATGGTAATTATATTCATGTATTATCGATCTAATGCTCTTAGCCATGTTATCCACCTCCCATTGGATAACATGGCTAAGAACTGCTCAGGGCAGGTGTTAGATTTTGGAGATATTCGCGCTTAGCGCGAATATCTCCAAAAGTTGGTAATAGAAGGTAGCGATGTTAGGGACTGTTTCCAGTCGCTAACATCTTGGCACGCCACTTTGCATGTCATTAGTGATAAGTATCACTGACATGCAAAGCGGGGCCCAAGATGGTCGCTATCTCCTTTTAGCTGTCACTAACTGGTGTTAGCGACAGCTTGGTAATAGGGAAATAATTTTATCTCCGCTTTCATGGCTTTTAAAGCCAAAAAAGCGGAGATAAACCCCCTTGATAATATGCCCCACGATTCCTTGGGGGTTTCAGCTGACAGGGCTTGGTATTGTGTTACATGGTAATTTTTCCATGAAACGTCAGAGGGTCGATGCAGGGGTTCTAGAAGAGTTGATAAACCATTTAAGCCTCATGAACAAGCGCATGGTCTTTTAAAGATTTGTGAAGTACTCGGGGGGGCGGTGTGTGTGTGCCCTCTTTCAGGAGCGGGCGGGGGGGCACTGCCAGCAACTTGCCAGGTCAGGTAGTGTTCAACACGTGCATCACCCTTTCTCTGCCTGCTATTGCGCTCCATGCTTCGGAAAGGTAAGAAAAAGAACGTGCATTTGAGTTTGAAATGTCCGATCCTGCAGCAGCACACTTCCAAAGCCCACACATGACAATAACCCGATTCAAGGCCCCATTCACCCGTTTTAAAAAAAATAGATAACACTCCAACAAAGTAAGGTTATAAAACTTTATTAACTACTAACTTTAACGAACGGAACAAAAACTAAAAACATTTAAACATTTCTCAACACAAAAAGCAACAATGGTTAGAAGCTGTCTTTTGTGCGAATAGTCCCAAGGCAGCACAACGTGCAGAGTTCTGGACGGCACCCAGGTGATGTTGCCTGGGTGCCGCACTGGTTTAGGGATCCTACAATGCTGCTCCGAAAATTGGCGTGGGGCGTCCCGGGTGGGGCGGGGGGAGGCCTCGTCAGTAGCGGTCTGTTGTGCGAATAGTCCCAAGGCAGCACAACGTGCAGAGTTCTGGACGGCACCCAGGTGATGTCGCCTGGGTGCCGCACTGGTTTAGGGATCCTACAATGCAGCACAGAAAAACAGCGTGGGGCGTCCCGGGTGGTGCGGGGGGAGGCCTCGTCAGTAGCGGTCTGTGTCCAGTGTCACATGGCTGACACAACATGTACGACAGGCACCCAGGTGATGTCCAGTAAACTGCCGCACTGGTTTTGGTATCCTACAATGCTGCTCCGAAAATTGGCGTGCGGCGGCCCGGGGGGGGGGGGCGTGGGGGAGCCGGCGTGAACGGGCCTCCCCAGGTGGCGGCCATCTAGCTGAGTTGCGCTCGCTCTTGCGGCCACAGCGTCCCGCTCACCATGTTGTTGAGTTGCTCCCACTCTTGCAGTGCAGCGATAGGCGGCTGCCACATGGCTCTTAAAATGGCGGACAGCTCCTCGGTTTTAGGCCTGGTCCACTGAAATGGTCCTGGGACACTTTGGAACTCGGACGCTTGCCTGCTAGGGCTTGGGCTCCATTCTCGAAAAGCGTCCCCTCAGCCGTGAAGATTGTATAAAAGTCTTGGGGGCCCCCGACTCCCGCAGGCTTCCGGTGGGGAGCGGCTGCCATGATTGCTCGCGGAATGACCACGACGGAGCCACGAGATGGTGGTGCTCTCATGCTGACGCCAGCTTCAGTCTGAATGATCCAGAAACAAGGTGGGGCTTTCATCGTTTGGGAAAAAAAAATGTTCTAAACCAATGAAAAGTGTTATTTTTCGGTCATATGACCAAGCCTTCCATCTTTAGGAAACCAAAAGTAAAATGAACCAATGAAAAGTTTTATAAACAAGTCACATGACCTGTTATGCGGCATAGGGCTACAAAAAGCGTAGAAAATCCGTTGGCACGTGAGGCGGCGTCAGTAGCGGACCGATGTGCGAATAGGCCGAAGGCAGCACAACGCGCCGAGATCCGGATGGCACCGAGGTGGTGTCCAGCAAATTGCCGCACTGGTGTGGCCATCCTACAATGCTGCGCCGAAAGACGGCGTGTCCAGCTGAATTGCGGTCACTGTTGCGGTACAGTGACTCGAACGCGCCGAGATCCGGATGGCACCGAGGTGGTGTCCAGCAAATTGCCGCACTGGTGTGGCCATCCTACAATGCTGCGCCGAAAGACGGCGTGTCCAGCTGAATTGCGGTCACTGTTGCGGTACAGTGACACGAACGCGCCGAGATCCGGATGGCACCGAGGTGGTGTCCAGCAAATTGCCGCACTGGTGTGGCCATCCTACAATGCTGCGCCGAAAGACGGCGTGTCCAGCTGAGTTGCGGTCACTGTTGCGGTACAGTGAGTCGAACGCGCCGAGATCTGGATGGCCCAGATGTTGTGTCCAGCAAGTTGCCGCACTGGTGTGGCCATCCTACAATGCTGCGCCGAAAGTCGGCGTGGGGTGCCCCGTTGGCTTATGAGGTGATGTCAGTAGTGGACCGATGTGTGAATAGGTCGGAACCAGCACAAGGCACCAAGATCCGAATGGCAAGTCCTGGATGTTGAGTGCCTCAGTTGAGAGTTCTGAGCAGTGCTTGTAAGACTATCTGAAGTTTATTATAAGAATCAGAGTAAGTTGAAGACTGTCTGAAGCTTATTTGCACCTGCTGCAGCTTCACTAGGTCCGGCGGAACTTTTTTCCTTTTCCTTTCTGCTTCTTTTCCTACAATGCGTTTCATCTGAAGACACGACCAGGTCCCTGAATGTGTGCAGGGGGACGCTATTGATTGAATGAAAATGGCGGCTTGACACAAAGCTGACTCAAGCGTTACTGTTGGTGCTATACAGACAAAAATTGGTTTTCAGTTTGTACATTCTTCAGGTTTTTTTTTCCATCCAAGTCTGATTGAGAGTTTGTAGAAAAATGGCTTCAGATTTTCCACATACTACTCTTCAACATTCTTCCTAAATGTAACAATGTGAAACTCACTAGGAGAACGGCTGTTTCTGTTTCCTTTCAAAATGCTGCCACCAATATTTTCTGAATGGAAGACACCATCTTGTAGCATAAAGGGCCGAAAGGGGTTCTGGTCTGGCCGATGGTTGGTGGAGACATTTTGACTATATCTTGGACCTGCCCGGCCTCGCCCAAAATGGCGCCGGTATAAATGGGACTCGTAACTCCTTGCCCGCAAATGTATATCTAGAAAATGTTATTGTAAGTGGCCCTGTCGTATTTTAATTACAAAATGTACGTCCACCGATTCCGCAACTGTTAGACACCTGTGTTCTTGTCACCTAATGGTCCGCTCGTTACGTTCTTCTACAATGTAAATGTCTCCTCATCATATACGATTTCAGTTTGCTCCGTGGCCGGCCCACGTGGTTATAGGCCCGTATTTGTATACTGACATTTTCACAATAAAGGTTTTTAAAACAAAACACGGTAGTAGTATTTACATTTGTAAAGTTTTTACTTTTAGTGACTGTTTTCGAATCAGTAAAAGGCAAGTGAAATAAAGCAGTCCAATTACATGACGGATAAAAGGTATAATATGTAGGAACGCAGTAAAGATAAATGGTCAAGGGCAGTTGTGTTTTTCATGTCTGCAACATAAAGTGATCGATAAGAATCTGATAATCAGGCGTATCGGCGACTAAGACAGCAGGCTGAATCTCTTTTACTCAACGGCTCCGTCATGGAAGGAAGAAACGCCCTTTTTCTCGAAAAAGGAATATATTTTACTTGCAAGACAGTTGTAAATTTTCCGGGAAAGTACATTAGCCTGGAATATTATAACATATGTTTGAAAAAAAAATATTGTTCGAAAATAATAAAAAGCGTAATTTTTAGGTCATATGACCAAGCTTTTCATCATTAAATTAACAAAAGTAAAATGAACCAATGAAAAGTTTTATTAACAAGTCACATGACCTGTTATGCTTTCGTTACGCGCTGCGCGCCGCGCCTCGGATCACTTCCGGGTGCGCTAACGCGGCGTGTCATAAAACGCATTACGCGACAACGTAGGTCAACAATATAGTCTAAATGTCTCCACCAACCAGCGTTCAGAACACAACCCCTTTCAGCAGTCCAAAAAGTTCTGTTAAATGACAACAGAGGGGACAGGCAACAAGAACCATCAGTCAAAGAGGGGAGGGCAAGTTCTTCTCTTCCGGGTCATGTTGGGGCGCTACCGGAACTGATCGAATTGGTAGTCTATAGTGTTTCTGGATGTTTCAGACTAAAGCTGGCGTCAGCATGAGACCACTACCATCTCGTAGCTCCGTCGTGGCCATTCCACGAGCAATCATGGCAGCCGCTCCCCACCAGAAGCCTGCGGGAGTCGGAGGCCCCCAAGACTTTTGTAGAATCTTCACGGCTGAGGGGACGCTTTTCGAGAATGGGACCCAAGCCCTAGCAGACAAGCGTCCGAGTTCCAAGGTGTCCCAGGGCCATTTTAGTGGACCAGGCCCAAAACCGAAGAGCCGGCCGCCATTTTGAGAGTCCTGTGGCAGCCGCCTATCGCTGCAGCGCAAGAGCGGGCGCATCTCAACTACATGGTGAGCGAGACGCTGTAGTCGCAAGAGCGGGCGGTAAACATCTGAATGGCGGAAGAGGCACAGTGTAGCAAAAGCGGGCGGAATGGCAACTAAAACGATAAAGGGGCCCCCCACTACAGCTTGTCTTCAGGTCAAACGGATTGTGGGACAAGGTCCAGAATTGAAGAGTCATCAAAAGGCAAAAAGTTCCGCCGGACCCCGGGAGCCGGCCGCCTATGTCGGGGGCGATCTCAGGCTACACCAGTGCTATAAGACTTGGGGAGGGTGTCGGAGCCAAGCGTCTTCTCCGAGTCCATGGCCATCACACCGCCCCTCAGGGGCCTCCGTCAAGCTGTTTAGGAAGGTAACATATCACATTGTTTTCTAATGCAGTCAGGTCCACAAACGACACTCACTTACTTTGAGAATAGTGAAGCTGCAGTAGGTGGAAATAAGCTTCAGACAGTGTTACAAGCACTGCTCAGAACTCTTAACTATGGCACCCAACATCCAGAACTTATGCTATTTGAGAATGGTAGTGACATCAAAGCATCTCAGGGACCAAAACCATTAACGTACTTTCACGTATGAAAATCTTACTTGGGGAGGGGGCAGGAGCGAAGCGCCCCCTCCCAGTCAGCGCCACCACACCGTATGTTGAAAATCTGAAGCCATCGTTCTACAAAGTCAACCAAACTTGGATTGAAAAATCTAGAAAAATGTACAAACTGAAAACCAGTTTTGGTCTGCATAGCATCAGTAGCAACGCTTGAGTCAGCTTTGTGTCAAGCCGCCATTTTGATTCAACAAAGCACAGGCATTGAAAAAGGCTGAAATTCAGAACTCTAAACTATGGCACCCAACATCCAGGAGCTTGCCATCCGGATCTTGGAGCCTTGTGCTGTTTTCGATCTATTCACACATCGGTCCACTACTGACATCATCTTATAAACCAACGTTATGTAAATAGTTTTTTAATAAAATGTTTTACCCTGTTTCTTTGCTGGTGTGTTGTCTATATTTTTAATATTTGCATAGGGTTTGTCGTTATTTTGTGCGGGATGGGTGATGGAGCCGAGCTGTCTTGCAGCCCTCATGGTGTGGAGCTCAGTTCATCTCACTATTTTCGTATTTCTCATGAAGGGTTGTTCCTAATATTTCTATTTTAGCGAGGTCAAAAAGAGATCCAATTAGTGGCCTACTGATTTTGCTCGATTACTTTTATTTTTTTACACGATTTTTCACTATCTGCAAAGACTAAACAGAGTATTGCGACTTTGTGCTTGTTTGTAAATAGAGAATGATCCAAAGAGAACCAATTCTAAAACAGTAAATGCTTGGACAACAATCAATCAAATGGAGAGACAAGCAGGCACGACGGATTACAACGGGGGTAAAGGCCTGCGTTAACTACCCTTCAGTATCTGCAAAGAGAGAGTACTACTAAGACAAAAGAGGGGAGGGGGGGGGGTGCAGCGTTCAAAGCACATCAGCGTGCATAAATACGAAAATGTTTTTATCTATCACGTACTTGACATTTTAAAGCTTTTCATATTTGCTATTAAAAAACCAATGAAATTCACAGAAAAAACCATAGGTTATAGTGGATATATAGTTAGGAATTTGCATTTAGAAAACCTTGAAAATTCAATGAAAAAACCATTGGTTTTAGGCCATATATAGTTAGGAATTAGCATTTACAAAACCTTATTTTACTCGCATAAAACCATTGAAATTCCATATATAGTTAGAAGCGCTAACTATATATCGCGCACCCGCAATCCACTGCTGATGATGTCACATATTACATCATTCATGACATGGTCAGTGACATCACTGATGACATCACTGATGACATCTCAAATGACATCACTGATGACAACTCAAATGACATCACTGATGACATCTCAAATGACATCACTGATGACATCACTGATGACAACTCAAATGACATCACTGATGACATCTCATTTGTCATCACTGATCACATCACTTATGTGATAATACAATGAACCTCTTCAGACTCTAATATAACCTTACATACACTCAGTATAAACAGACACTCACAGACTGTCACTCATCCATGGAGTTACTCACACACCTAGTCAGTCATGCATAGAATCAATCACACCTCCATTTCCTCAACTATAAAGTTATACACATCTTACTTATTCAAACATATAATAACACATATTTATTCTCTTATATAATCCCTGATACAAGCTCACAGTGATCGATACAGCCACTCACACATTCACTGGCTCTTATGTTCAGTTATTTATATATCTCAACTCTCACATGTATTGTGTTTTACATACGTACTTACTTGCACATGTAGCAATGAGAAATCCATTCACTCACCAACACACCCATGCATAGTCAACCGCCCATATAGCTGTTTCCACATGCACTCTTGAACTCATACTCCTAGTGAATCAACTGCTTACACATCTATGCACAGAGTCACGCACCTCCCAGCCACCCACACACACACTCAGCCTCCCATTCAAATACTTGGGCAACCAATCAATAACCCATATCGCCACTCTTATAGCTACTGATCAACACATGCAGCAGCTTACACAACAACAAACATACTGATGCACAAATTAAGACAGTTTAGTCACTAACCCATGCACTCAGTGAGACACATTTAATCACTCACTCATACAGTCAGTCATGCACCTACTAAATTCTTCATCCAGACACTTATACATCCACTCATTCTTCAATATACAGACACATACAATCACTGGATGTTGTGATCAGTGATGTCATCAGTGATGTCATTTGAGATGTCATCAGTGATGTCATCAGTGATGTCACTGACCATGTCATGAATGATGTAATATGTGACATCATCAGCAGTGGATTGCGGGTGCGCGATATATAGTTAGCGCTTCTAACTATATATGGAATTTCAATGGTTTTATGCAAGTAAAATAAGGTTTTGTAAATGCTAATTCCTAACTATATATGGCCTAAAACCAATGGTTTTTTCATTGAATTTTCAAGGTTTTCTAAATGCAAATTCCTAACTATATATCCACTATAACCTATGGTTTTTTCTGTGAATATATATATATATATATATACCTTAACAAACAAGAAAGGAATGCTTTGACTTCCCTTATGGAGGACAAAACTATTGTCATCCGTCCAGCTGACAAGGGAGGGAACATAGTTATCATGGACCGAGATATGTACACCAAGGAAGCGCTAAGACAACTAGGTGACACCAAGTACTATACGATCAGTTCATATGACCTATACAACAACAGTATACTTGTTCCATGGGAAAAACTGATTGAGTGGAAAGACCAAGGCATTTTGGAATGGGAGGAGTACAGTACCTAAAAAATGACCATCCTATACTACCAGTCCTGTATCTCCTCCCCAAACTCCACAAAGATACAACCAATCCACCAGGAAGACCCATTGTGTCGTCCAGGGGATGTGTCTCAGAACATGTTTCAAAATATGTTGACTTTTTTCTGAGAGATTGGGTGCAAGCACTTCCTAGTTACATTAAGGATACAAAAGACTTTTTGAAAAAATTGTCATTGGTCAAGTGGAAGGAGAACAATCTATTGATAACCATGGATGTACAATCTCTATACACGATTATTGACCATGAACAAGGTCTACATGCCTGTGCCAGTTTTCTGTCCGAGCGTCCACTACGTTTTAGAGAACATAGTAAAATGTTAGTGGATATGATGTCGTATTGCTTAAATAACAACTTTTTTGTCTTTGATGGTGTCCTATACAGACAAACCACTGGGGCGGCGATGGGTTCATGCTTTGCTCCCAGTTTTGCGAACCTCTTTTTGGGCAACTGGGAGCAAAGCATCAACTCAGACCCCAACCTAATTCCCTTTTGGCCATTTGTGGATACCTGGTGGAGATACATCGACGATCTCTTTGTTATTTGGAGTGGGTACTTTGAAATGGCAAATGAGTTTATCAATAAACTCAATGATAATGATCTTAACATTGTACTTACTAGCAATATCAGTGGTAGTACCACAGAGTATCTTGATGTCAAAGTAGAGGCAGTGGATGGCAAATTACAGACTTGCCTATTCAGAAAATCTACTGCAGGTAACAGTGTGCTGCATGCCCTGAGTAGTCACCCTGAAACTCTAAAATGGAGTATCCCCTTTGGTGAACTACTCAGGGCCAAAGGAAACTGTAGCACTGACCAGGGATATAAACAGACCAGCCGTGAAATGATGGCAAGATTTAAAGACAGGGGTTACCCTACATGGGTTATAAAAAAAGCCAAAACACGTGCTGATGGTATCCCCAGAGCAGATACATTACTAGAAAAAGACAAGGAAATTGATAACACTAGTGAGGAGGATCAGACACGCCTTATTCTCACTTATAGCACTGAATCAAAACAAATTCGCAAGATAGTGTCTCAAAATTGGAATATCCTAACTGCTGATAATGTAATTGGCAAGAATCTGTCCAATGTACCCCGTATCACGTATAGAAAAGGCAGGTCTCTACGTGATATGTTGGTGAAAAGCGACATAACTGTTTATCCCAAAACCCAAAATCTGGGATTACTTGGCTTTTTTCCTTGTGGCCACTGTAAGGCCTGTAGGCACAGTATCCACAAAAAATCAGTCACTTACAATGGTATTACCAGAATGCTGACTCAATTCTTGACATGTAGTACAGATTTTGTAATATATGTCATTGTCTGCCCGTGCGGGCTCTGGTATATTGGCAGCAGCACCAAACAAGCTAAACATCGTGTGCTTGAACATTATCGTGCTATTGTCAATAAAAACGAAAAATACCCTGTGGCAAGACACTTTGCTGAGATACACTTTTCCAATCCAGCTCAAATGAGCTTCCATATATTGGAACAAATTGAGAGAAGTCCCCGGGGGGGAGACAGAACCCTTAAATTGAGACAGAAGGAGTCCAAATACATTATTTTATTTCAAACCAAAATACCGGGGGGCCTCAACCAGGACGAAGAGCTAGCAGTTCACCTTAAAGTATAACAGCTTACATTATGTCAATCCCTCTTTGTAAATTCTGCAACGTATTTACTTTCTCCATCGAACAGCTTGCACTGTTTATTTATTTAAGATGTTTTTAGTGAGATTTTGAATATGTAGGGCACTGAATTTTGGCATTTCATGTTTTCTTTTCACAGATTTGTGTCTACCATGAACTTCAGGAATTAACTCTTTTTCAATCGTCCAGCAAAAAGTAATGTGGACATTCACTTTTGGGAGCACTTTATTTCTTCACTCGACATCTAGGCAGTTTCCTTAAGGTAGGCCCCTATATGGGGGCAACTTGAATTCCATGGACTTGGCACATTGGACCTGGGACTTTTTTGTGATGTGTGGCATTTCACCTGTAGCAACATCAGTGATTATTTTACCTTAGCCCCTATGTATTTTACACACATAGATGTGCGCTGTATTTAACAAACATAGACATATGATGAGTACGCAATTTGTGTATCTTACTATATCTTGTAGTTTACACTTTGCTACGTGCTGTCCTACATCCGTAAATTTCACCCATGCATTTAACCATTATAGACGTGAGAGTTTCACGCATTTTGCGCATATTATTTTGTTTTGTAGCTTATTTTTGCTACATGTTGGCTCACACTGATACTGGTTTTCAGTTGCATTTTAACGTCCCA
This sequence comes from Lissotriton vulgaris, assembly GCF_964263255.1. Classification (NCBI taxonomy): domain Eukaryota; kingdom Metazoa; phylum Chordata; class Amphibia; order Caudata; family Salamandridae; genus Lissotriton; species Lissotriton vulgaris. Next base: position 1,713,700,597 of record NC_141689.1, on the reverse strand, counting down.
AATACATGCACGAGAGTCTGAGTGCACATATTGTTTCTTTGCACTGTATTTGTTGCCCGCTAGTAAATCATAAGTAGGCACCCTACATGCGATGGCATTTTGCCCGCTTTGCAGCACATCCACATTGCGTTCAGCTTAAGCGATTTGGCTTTACAGCACACGCGATGACACTCGTTTCCACCTCACAGCGCATTCATTTTGCTTTCAGTATAAGCAATTTGGCTTTGGGCTGTTATACATAGACTCAAAGCTCGTGAATGGTTTGAGCTGGGTTGTCATAGCAACGGGTAGTCCGTGAGTCGATTTTCGACTACAAGCATGGCGGTGGTTGCCGTGTTTTCGTATTTTGAATATAGTGGGGCATATAGACTTACATTAAGATACCTCCCTCTGTGCTATTAACAGGAGAGGGGGTTTCACGGGTAGCAACTAACTGTGACATTCACAACAAAACACACACGATGTGCAAAATTGAAATTAATGTATTTATTTATTTCTTTTTCTTTACAAAATGACTGTGGGCTATTCATGTACTCAGTTTTTGCTGTTACAATCATGTATATGCATATGATTCTCATGTAACTACACATTGATGTTGACAACCACGAAGTCCTGTTTCTTTGTCCATGCATCTTGACGATATTAACAGGAAACTGCCTTTTCCAAACTAACGTGATCAAGGCTGTCCGCAGCCGAAACATGTCGTTAGTCTAAATAAACACCCTTGGAGACTTCTGTGGTTTGGTGTTATTTTGCGGACTGAGAGCACTGTGATTTTGGAACTTTCGTAAACTTTTCACAGTACCGGCGTGCTCGGCCGGCATTGATGCCACTTCCCGAGGGGCCGCCGTCAGCGTTTCCTGAGCAAACTCTGTAAAATATATATCTATACCACTGTCTTAACCTTGTGATATACTTTATAAGATTAGTATTGGGTTTTTTGTTGACAGGAGGTTAGCCGATACACGGCATTATTTTGTTTGTGGTGTTACTATTAGCAAAACAGTACTATAATTGTGTTATTGAGACACTCTAAGATGGCGCCCCTTGCTGCAAAAAAGCATCAGTCCTTTGTTTGTTTCTTTATGTGTTTGTAAACATACATAATGGCGCTGCGCTCGTCTTGTGAGACGAAAACATTGAGAAAGGGAGGGCTCTCCCGAAACGCGTCTGTCCTGAATAAACTTGCCCTGTGATTACGAGCTGTGCCGTGCTTGTGAGTGCTTCTTTCTTCCTTTGACCCGGCTGGGCATGTTGAGGATTGTGGAGCTTTGATATATATATATATATATATATATATATATTACCTACTGGCGGTTGCCAGTAGGTAGTTATAGTTAGGATTTTTTTCAATGTTAAATCTCAAAATTCTATTTGGAATAACTTTGGCGCCGGTTGACGAATCTGCCTCAAAATTTCCTCAAAATGGCCTCGCGGCGTTCCGGTCCTTCCCTGAAAGTTTGGGGGGGATTCGTCAAGCGGGGGCCGAGATAAAAGGGGGGTCCCAAAATGCGTTTTCCCCATGTTAATTTCCATAGGGCGGTCGATTTCACTTTTAACCCGAAGGGCTGAATGGATTTCCACCAAACTTGGCAAAATTGTACGTACTGGTAGCCCAATGTGCCTTTGCTATGTCTCAAGATATGTGCTCCAGTGGATTTTGAGTAATTAAGGTTCAAAAAAATATATATATCTATAGCCGCGCTCCGGTACGCGCACTGGTACGCGCACCGGGCGCGCCACGCGACTTGCGCGCAGAAAGCTGATTGGCTCTGGGCTGTCTGTAAACATTCTAAACAGTCCGGAGCGGCCGCCATCTTGTGTCTCGGTAGGATCGAGACACGAGAGGTGGCCAAAACAAAGAGGGAAATGACCATAAGGGGGCAGAGTAGACCCCCCCTTGACCCCCTAGGTTTGATGTGGGGGTAAAAAAATATTTTTTTTTTTATTTTCGCGGGGGGAGCGCCCGGTACGCGTACCGGGGAGCGTACCATGGGGAAAAAGAATGACAGTTTTAAAAGTAGCTGTTTAAAAAAAAAATGATTTGTTGTTTTTTTTATACATACACATACATATATATAAATGCATATGCATATATATATATGCATATATGTGTATATGTGTGTGTAGAGAGAGGTAGAGAGGTAGAGGTGTAGAGGTAGAGAGGTAGAGAGGTAGGTAGAGAGGTAGAGATTACTAGAGAGAGAAGAAGAGAGAGGTAGAGAGGTAGAGAGTAGAGAGTGAGTAATAGAGAGTAGAGAGTGAGTAGTAGAGAGTAGTAGAGAGCAGTAGAGAGAGTAGCAGAGAGTGAGTAGTAGAGTGAATAGTAGAGTGAGTAGTAGAGAGTAGTAGAGAGTGAGTAGTAGAGAGTAGTAGAGAGTAAGTAGTAGAGTGAGTAGTAGAGAGCAGTAGAGAATGAGTAGTAGAGAGTAGTAAAGAGTGAGTAGTAGAGAGTGAGTAGTAGAGTGAGTAGTAGAGACTAGTAGAGAGAGAGTAGTAGAGAGTGAGTAGTAGAGAGTGTGTAGTAGAGGGAGAGTAGTAGAGAGTGAGTAGTAGAGAGTAGTAGAGAGTGAGAAGTAGAGAGTGAGTAGTAGAGAGTAGTAGTGAGTAGTAAAGAGTGAGTAGTAGAGAGAGAGTAGTAGAGAGTGAGTAGTAGAGAGTAGTAGATAGTGAGTAGTAGGGAGTAGTGAGTAGCGAGTAGTAGGGAGTGAGTAGTAGAGAGAGAGTAGTAGAGAGTAGTAGAGTAGTAGAGAATGAGTAGTAGACAGTGAGTATTTGAGAGTAGTGGAGTAGGAGAGAGTAAGTAGTAGAGAGTAGTGGAGAATATTCCAAAGTTTGGCACAGCACCACTTTCACAATGAGTCCAATCAAATCATATCACTTAGAGTCCTTATTGAAGCGCTGAATCTTGGTGTATATTCAAATGCTTTTATTTTCCTTAAGTTTATGTACCACAGCCAGCCGAAACATTTCGTTCTGTACAACAGAACATCTTCAGGGCGTTCTTATTTCCTTCAAGTTATGTCGGTATCCAGTTGTCATCATATAACTAGATATTTCTTCCAAATGTTAGACGAGACATAAGTATATTCTTATTCAAAGTGACTAGGTATCAATTTTACCCACACAATTCGGGCAGACTTGAGTAATTTATAGCATCCTCAAAGTCAGTCTTTCAAAAATTCCAAAGTATAGGACATGATAATCCAAATCCAAATGTTTCTCAAGAAAAGTCATTTACAATCGTTCGGAATATCGGTGTTTGGGCAGATATGATCCAGGGACCCCCACTATGCAAGGGGAATTAGTCCCCCCTCTGCAAATGCGCCAATGGCCTGCATTGCAGAGAGGTGTACCAAGGGTGTGGCCTCATTACACTTCTCTGCAATGCAGCTCCCTCGCGCATACTGGAGGCTCCTGGTGGACTAGTTGACCCCAGGGACCCCCAGTATGCAAGGGGAATTAGTTCCCCCTCTGCAAACGCGGCAGTGGGCTGCGTTGCAGAGAGGTGTAACAAGGGGCATAGTCTCATTACACCTCTGCAATGTAGCCCCTGGCGCATACTGGAGGTTCCAGGTGGGCTAATTGGCCCCCAGGGGCCCCCAGTATGCAAGGGGAATTAGTTCCCCCTCTTCAAACAAGCACGGGGGCTGCATTGCAGAGAGGTGTAAAAAGGGTTGTGGCTTCATTACACCTCTCTGCAATGCAGTCCCCTGGCGCATACTGGAGATTCCTGGTGGGCTTTCAGGTCTTATATAGTTAGGAATTAGCATTAAAAAAACCTTTGAAATTCACTGAAAAAACCATAGGTTTCACACAAGTTATAGTTAGGAATTAGCATTTAAAAAACCTTTGAAATTCACTGAAAAAACCAAAGGTTTCACACCAGTTATAGTTAGGAATTAGCATTTAAAAAACGTATTAAATTCACTGACAAAACCATAGGTTTCACACCAGTTATAGTTAGCTGGAAATTTTACTGACATAAAACCATTGAAATTCCCACGTTATAGTTAGTTGGACTCACTATAACTTGCGCGCCTGCAATGCACTGCTGATGACGTCACATATTACATCACTCATGACATGGTCAGTGACATCACTCATGACATTACTGATGACACCATCCAGTGCATGTGTGTCTTTCTGAAAAATAAATATGTTTTATATATGTATATGTAAAGGTCGATGGAAGAATAAATGTTTAAATAAGTGTGTAAATGGATGTTTTTTTAAAAACAAATTGGTTGGTTAACTGGCTTATTAAGTGTATCTTAGTGAATACATATATTAGCGAGTATTGTTTAAATATTTAAATGTTTGTATCAGTGTTTCTCTTTGTGTATAAGTGGCTGCAGGGGTTGGTGACTGACTCACTGTTTGTATGTGTTTTGAAGACAGCATATGTGCAGGACTGTATGGGTGGATGAGTGTGTATATGTGTGTGTTAGTGAGTGAATGACTGTCTCACTAGTGTCTTCATTAGTAACGACATATGTTTTAATCTAGTATATGTGAGTATTGATGTATACAAGTGAGTATAGTATATATAGTGAGAGATTGTAGGAGTTCCTGTTTAAATAAGTATGTGTTTCTATAAGTGATTGTTTAAGAGAGTAAGTATGTGTAAGTTTCCTTAGAAGTAAGGTGGTAGTGTGTGTATAAATGTATATGCAAATAAATGGATGTTCAATAGTTTATTTGCATGTGTGAGTATGTGTGTGGGCAACTTTTGGATGACTGCTGATGTGTAACAGGATGTATAGGTGTATCACTACATATGATGAGTGAGTATATATATGAGTGACTATATAGAACTGTTGGTGAATGAGTGGATGTGTATATAGATGGTGGAATTACTGAATTGGTTGTTGTTACTGGTTTGGGTATCTTCATTTTTTTGAAAATGTTTGTTTCTATTTTTGAATATGTGTTTCAAGCGTTACATTACACTGAAATTAGGTCTGTCACTCTGTCACAAGGATGGTGTCATCAGTGATGTCATGAGTGATGTCACTGACCATGTCATGAGTGATGTAATATGTGACGTCATCAGCAGTGCATTGCAGGCGCGCAAGTTATAGTGAGTCCAACTAGCTATAACGTGGGAATTTCAATGGTTTTATGTCAGTAAAATTTCCAGCTAACTATAACTGGTGTGAAACCTATGGTTTTGTCAGTGAATATATATATATATATATATATATATATATATATATATATATATATATATATATATATATATATATATATATATATATATATATATATTGACATGTTATATAATTGCTGAATAATATACCAAGTCTCTGGCGGCACTCAAAGATTTTTGTCCCGTGTCAGATTGCTTGGTTCAGCTTTTGAATAAAAATCTGTGCTTTATAAATTACTGGATTCGCGTGATTTCCTGGGTCGCTGTGGTCGGAGCTCGGGAGATTGCACTTGTTTGAGATATATATATATATATATATATATATATATATATATATATATATATATATATATATATATATATATATATATATATATATATATATATTACCTACTGGCGGTCGCCAGTAGGTATATATAATTCAGAAAAGGGGGTGGTGATGAACAGAGTGTCTGAATTAAGCAGACCACTCTTACCCAGTCCAAAGATCAGGGCTTGATCCATCACCGTTTTTTAGCTCACTGCACCATCCCAGCTCAGAACTTGGCTATATGCAAATTAGTCCCACCCTGGCCCAGTGCATCATGGGAACAGGGCAGACCAAACTACCAAGCCAATTCTTATACTGGGAAGGAAACAATCTACCAGGGACCGGTTTCTGGCATTTCAGCCGTCTTCGGCCCGGCTTGCTTGAATCCTGATGGTGCAATGAGCTAGGGACTCACATCTGAGTATACCCTTCCACGCTTATGGTGGACAAAAATGATTCAGAAAAGGGGGTGGTGCTGAACAGAGTGTCTGAATTAAGCAGACCACTCTTACCCAGTCCAAAGATCAGGGCTTGATCCATCACCGTTTTTTAGCTCACTGCACCATCCCAGCTCAGAACTTGGCTATATGCAAATTAGTCCCACCCTAGCCCAATGCATCATGGGAACAGGGCAGACCAAACTACCAAGCCAATTCTTATACTGGGAAGGAAACAAGCTACCGGGGACCGGTTTCTGGCATTTCAGCCGTCTTCGGCCCGGCTTGCTTGAATCCTGATGGTGCAATGAGCTAGGGACTCACATCTGAGTATACCCTTCCGCGCTTATGGTGGACAAAAATGATTCAGAAAAGGGGGTGGTGATGAACAGAGTGTCTGAATTAAGCAGAAGGTATATATAGTTAGGATTTTTTTCCTACGGGATTTCTGAAAATTCTATGTCGAATAACTTTGGCGTTTGTGGACGGAATCGGCTGAAATCTTCAGGAAAATGGCACATTTTGATTCTGAGCAGCCCCTGAAAATTTGGGGGGGTTTTGTCAAGGGGGGACCGAGAAAAAAGGGGGGTCTCAAAACGCGTTTTTCCCATTCATTTTTCCATAGGGCGGTTGGAATCACTTTTACACACAACGGCTGAATGGATTTATACGAAACTTGGCAAAATTGTAGATATGGGTTGCCCGACGTGCCTTTGCCATGTCTCAATATATGTGCTCCAGTGGATTTTGAGAAATTAACGTTTTGAAAAATAGATATATCTGTGACAGCGCTCCGGTTAGCGCTCCGGTTCGCGTACCCGACGCGTAACGGAACTTCGCGAAGTGAAGCTGATTGGCTCCCCGGTGTCTGTCAACATTCTAAACAGTCCGGACCGGCCGCCATCTTGTCTGTCGGTAGGATCGAGAGACAAGAGGTGGAGAAAAACGAAGGGGGAATTTAATGAAAGGGGGCAAGGTAGACCCCTCCTGACCCCCTAGGAATGATGTGGGGGTTATTTAAGGGTCCCGTGGGGCAAATAAAAAAAATTCAATTTTTCCCGGTAGAAGCGCTTCCCGGCACGCGAACCGGGTAGCTCACCGGTAGCGTAACGGGAGTTCGCCATTTTGTGTTTCGGATTAATTTAATCACAAGATGGAGGAAAAACAATGTGGGAAATGGGTATAAGGGGGCACGGGAGATGTATCCTGACCCCCTAGGTTTTCTGAGGGTGGCTGAGGAGGCTTATATATGTCGAAAAAAAATAGAATTTTTCGCACGGTTAGCTGCCGGTACGCGAACCGGGTAGCGAACCGGGAAGCGAACATAAGTGAAAATTAGTAAAAAAAGGTACATTCGAAATTTTAAAAGAGTAATTATAGTTAAGGTAGCTCTGAAAAGAGCTTTTGGGTTCTGTGTAAGTTCTAGGTACTTATAAGTAGGTACCAATACACAGTCTTAAATTTTGTATGAAAACTCTGTTTCCCTCATCTGAGAAGTGCACACCATCTCCTCTGTAGATATCTTGCATGTAGTAACGCAAGTTATTGTTGTAGATGGCGCCCATTCCATGATCTCTCATATAAGCTGAAACAGACTTATTTACATGTTTCCTCGCTTTCTCAATTTGTGGGCAAATTTGATTGGACCACCTCCATTTCTGTCTTTGGCATATATTGGAATACACCAAGGCAGTTTGAGGAAAAAGTGCCATCAATTGCTCAAAGGTGTCCTTTAAAAGCATTTCCAGACCTACCCCAGTCAAAGTGCCCAAATCATTTCCTCCACAGTGCACTATTATGAGGTCAGGGTTTGGCAAATGTAAAAAGGTTTTCACCAATGGTATCAATTAGTGACATCTCAATCCTCTTTGGCCAATCCATTTGATTTCCACATTTTGTAAATTGAGGTTGTGTAAATTTCTGTTATCAGCATACCTGTGAGCCCAGTGGATGTAGCTATGTCCAAGAATCCAGACAGAAAACATGGTGAGAGGAGGTTCTGCTGCAGTCAGATGAAGTGTGGGAATGAAATGGCAGTTGAAACAGTAGGAGTTTGTAAAGAAAAAAAACTGTGGAGCTTCAGTGCTAATGATTCACTAGCAGTGATTGGTGGATTTCCATTTCTGAAAACAGAAAGTTAGGGTGCATGGATGTGTTCTTTGAAAGATGTAATTTGAATGGTTAAGAAAAAATTATTTTAAGAAACATTGCAGTGGATTAGCAGGTGTACTGAGAGTTCAGAGTTCCTTTGAAACATTGTTGTGTGAGCTTGTAAACATGAGAGGTCTTTCAGGAGGTAGTTGCTATGGAAAAAGGGCAGAAAGGGCAGAGGGGGGAAGGCTGTTGATTTGAAAAAAGTGAGGGAAGAGTTTTTATTGGGTGACATGAGAGATATGTGTGATGAAATACAGCATTTCTGTGCCTTTCTTGGTTACAGCCTCTGGAGTGCATACCCTTTGCTCTGCTGAAGAAAAATTGGTGTGTGTCTGAGACTGTTTTGAAATTCAAAAAGCATTTGCTAAGGTGAGAAAAAATTCATTTAATTTAGATAGAGACTAGTATAGTTTATGGAGAAAATAAGAAAGCCAGCTGTGCATTTAAAATGTTGTTTTGTGTCAAGTATTTTCATTATTTTTTCCAAAAAGATTTTGCCTATTTGACAAATTATAATTATAGATAATGTGAAGTATTAGTACTGACAGGGTGTGCTTGTACATAGGAGGGGTGCTGTGTTTTCAAATTATGACCAGAAAATCGTTTTTTAACATGCTTTTTACATTTATGAGAAGGACAACATGGGGTGTGCTTTTTAAATAAATATTTCACTTCCCAACATGAATATGGGAGAATAATTTGCTTGTTTGTTGGTTTAAAAACTCGTTTCTTGAAGTCATTTAGGTTTCACAATATGTTCTGCAAGAGTTACATAGTCAACATGGGGGCATATTTACAAGGCTTATGAGACACATTCACGTCATTTTCCCCATTTTAAAAGTGACTTTAAAGGTGGTGCAAGGTCCTTGTAAATACACCCTCATGAGTGCTTTGCAAATTTAAGTCATTTTCCCCTGGTGCATGTGCCTTGTGAATACGCCCCTATGTGTGCTAGACAATTTTAAGGTACTTCTCCCATGAATCTGGGAGAATAATTTGCTTACGTGATGTGTTTAAAAATCGTGCTCAGGTGAGAAAAGATTTATTTAATTTAGAAAGAGATTAGTATGCTTTTTGGAGAAAATAAGGAAGCCAGCTAGGGTGTGCTTGTACATAGGAGCTGTGCTGTGTTTTCAAATTATGACCAGAAATTCATTTTTTTTAAAAAAAGAAATACTTTTCACATTTATGACAAGGACAACATGGGGTCTGCTTTTTTGAATAAATATTTCATTTCCCAACATGAATATGGGAGAATAATTTGCTTGTTTGACAGTTTAAAAACTTGTTTCTTGAAGTCATTTAGGTTTCACAATATGTACTGCTAGAGTTTCATAGTCACTATGATAATAATGATATACATTTAGGACTGTTTAGGGGGCATGGATGTGCTGAGGCTTCTGTAATTGTCAAAGGAGGAGAATTATGTACATTGCACTGCTGCATACAGTCCTCACCTTCTGCGTACTCTTGGATATGCTAGACTATATCTGCTCAATGAGATACCTAAGCTGAGGAAACACAGGTGATGTGATTGTGAAATGAGCAAATATATTTGCACGTTTTTCAATTACATCACCTGTGTTTCCTAACATTACTAATCACATTGTGCAGATGAGGTTTAGGCCTGTCCAGGGAGACAGAGGAGGTCTGGCCTTTGTTCAAGTGTGCAGTGGACATGACTCACTTCATCTGTTGGCCTGCACATGTATTATGTCCTCTGTACTCTTCAACAAGTCAAAATTTCATCTGCAACCCTGAGTAGGCCTCACCTCAAACAAACTTTTGTGACTGCAAGACCTGCCTTTTTGCTCCTACATTTTTCTTCGTTTTACCATGGCTGCCAGACAATCCAGCATACCTCTGGATAGGCCACACCTTATGCTGGTGCAATGGCCTTGTAAATACGCCCTCATGTGTGCTTGGTAATTTTAAGTCACTTCCCCCTGGTGCAAGGGTCTTGTAAATACACCCTCATGTGTGCTTGGCCATTTCAAGTCACTTCCTCCTGGTGCAAGGGCCTTGTAAATACGCCCTCATGTGTGCTTGGCAATTTTAACTCACTTTCCCCTGGTGCATGGGCGTGGTAAATACGCCCTCATGTCTGCTTGACAATTTTAAGTCACTTTCCCCTGGTGCAAGGGCCTTGTAAATAAGACCCCATGTGTGCTTGGAATTTTAACTCACTTCCCCCATGGTGCGAGGGCCTTGTAAATACGCCCCCTTTGTCTATGTCGTTAAATTACTGTAGGTAGAATTGACAACTAGTGTGTTAATTGTTTGCCTACTGTTATTGGTTTACTGTTTGGTAATAGTGGTTAATATCAATTTTTTAAAAAAAATTCCACAGATTTAACTGAAAATCTTTTGAAAACTTTAAAAATGCCCTCAAGGCAGAGAAAACAAAAAGAAGCAAAGCGACTTACACTCCACCTTTGTAAAGATTTGCAGCAGTCCTCTACTATAAAATCGTTTCAAGTCGCCAAAAAAGCTCCGGGTAAGAAAATGAAATCATTTTTAAAAAGAGTTTGCAGACAAAAAAATACCAGTATTGAACATGTTTTAGTGCAGAAAAAGAGAGACAATTTAAAGGAAAAGGAAAGGCCAGTCAAAAAAGTTTTTGCTAGAGCAGGAGATAAGTCTGTGCATGGCAGTAGAAGGGAAAATCAATTCAGGGAGATTCGTAGGCGAATGTTCCGCAACAGGTTAATTGTCAATTTGTTAAAAAATTTTAAGAAAGGCCAACAGAAAGTGGCATTTTATAAGAAAAAGAAAAATGTAGAGAAAATTATTGATCAGGCTTTCGAAATTAAGCGAAATTTATTTATTTTGGTAATCATTAGAATTAGGAAACTAAACAAGGTAATTTCTGATTTCAAATCAAATAGTAGATGGAAGAGAGTAGTTAATCGTAGTAATTTTTGTGAAGTTTTCTCAGGAGAATGGATGCATAGTTCAAGTTGTGAGGCATTTTTCAATGAAGAGAGTTACTCCCAGGACAATGATTTGGTGCATGTAGTTGACACCAGTGGTCAAGCATATGAGGTAAAAGATGGTTGTCCGGTTGAAAAAGAAAAACTTGTGTCTGCAGATGCAGAAGAGGTGTTAGGTGATGAGGTTTTAGAAAGACGTCCTAAGGGTCCAGTGTACACCTGGAAATGTAGTAGTATTTGTAGTGTGCGACATGATTCCATCAATTTGCTTTGTGATTTTGTTCGTACATTTAATAAGAAAAGTTTAAAACAGAAAATGAAGTTGTTGCAAGAATTAGATCCTTGCAGAGTGAGAGAAGTAACAGGTTTGCATGGGCATTCACTGGCTTATCTTTCCAGAAGAGTATGCCAGAGTGTTTTTCATCATTTCAGGATGCTTGCAGTGCATTATAATAAAGTGAGGAAATTAGTGAGAATGTTGTATTATGCTAAAAGTCCAGCAATTATGCTTAAACAATGGAGCAGTGCTCTTTTGCATGGTTCAGAACTACATGTGAAGAATATTTGTGAAGAAATTGAGTTCTGTTACTTTGCTAGTAAAGAGAACAATGTTGAAATTGACCCAGTAGAAGAAGGTAATGTGGAAGAGAATGTACAGATTTCTAATATAGATAAGTTTCACAAGGAAATTTCCATCTTTCAGGTGAAATCAAGTGAGAGGCCTAATTTCACTTATGTGTGTTGTCGACGGACTTATTATAAGAATCAGACTAAGTTAGTGGATTTATATGCAAAAAGTGAAATGGAAAACAATAGTGAATGGAAGGATTTTGCCACATACTTGATGGTAGAAAATTGTTTTGATTTGGGATCGGACCAACGTATGTGTACTTATTGTTTTAACAAATTAAACCAAAACCGGATGCCTGCTAGAGTGGTTCATAATAATCTGGAATTGGTTGACATTCCTTCTGAATTGAAGGATTTAAATACTTATGAATCTATTTTGATTCGAAGTGTGCTGAAAGAGGCAGGAAGGGTGCAGGAAGAGACAAGAGAGGTAAAGAAAGATGGAACTGAGGTACAGAAAGAGGCAAGAGTGGTGCAAAAAGAGGAAAGAGAGGTATAGAAAAAGGCAAGAGAGTTTCGCAAAAATGGAAGAGGGGAGCAGAAACAGGCAGAAGGGGTGCAGAAAAAAGTAAGTGAGGTGTAGAAAGAGGCATGAGAGGTACAGAAAGAAGCAAAAGAGAAACAGAAAGAGGCAAGTGAAAAGCAGAAGAAGGCAAGAGAACTGCAGAAAGAGACAATAGAGGTGCAAAAAGAGGCAAGATACGTGTAGAAAGAAGCAACATAAGTGCAGAAAGAAGTAAGAGGGCTGGAGAGAGGCCAAAGGGGTGCAGACAGAACCAAGACAGGTGCAGAAAGAAACAAAAGAAGTATAGAAATAAGGAAAATATATGCAGAAAGAGGCAAAAAGGGTACAACAAGATGTAAGTGGGGTTACAGAAAAAATCAAGAGAGGTGCAGAAATAGGGAAGAAGGGTGCAGAAAGAGTCAAGAGGGATACAGAAATAAGCAAATGAGGTGCAGAAAGGGGCAACAGATATGCAGAAAGAGGCAAGAGAGGCACAGAAGGAAGTAAGAGTAGCTTGCACACTAATAGTAGCAATGTAACACTCACATTTAGCAAAAAGTAAGAGGTGAACATTCTAGGTTAGCAAAGGTCCTTCCACCACGATGTAACAGTTGTCGCTGCATTTTTTGTTACCTTGGAGCCATTTGGGCTAGAAACAAAGCCTTTTTTGTTTAAATCAGCAGATTAGGGAACAGATGATGAATTATGTATAATTCCTCTGACTAGGTCCTCAAGTGCACTTCAGTAATTCGTTCTTTTTTTGTCTCACTAATTATGTGGTATGATAGTCTGTGTTGTGGATTGGTAACCTCAGGTTTAGTCTTCCTCATTTCCATAGAAGCTAAACTATAAATTCAATGACACAAAAAAGAAGGTACGTCTGAGGAGCACGTGTGGACCTAGTAAGAGGTATGAGCAGAGCCACTGGAATAATGTGACTGTTTGGCTGCAACCAATTTTAGCACAATTATACATTTACCGCATTTGCTACATAATCCATCATCTGCAGATCTCAACAACAAAAACTATTTGGACCTTAAATGGCTCAATTGTTACCAAAAATGCAGTGACAAGTATTACAGGGTGGTGAAAGGCCCTTTGCAAACCTGGAATGGTCACCTATTACTAATTGCTAAATGTGGGGCTTAAATTGGTACTTTATGATTTTAACTAATCGAAATAAAGATTGTTTGACTGACTGACTGACTGACTGGTACTGATGATGTGCAAACAACTTTTGCTTCATTCTGCACCTCTCGTACCTCTTTCTGCATTTCTCTTGCTTCTTTCTGTACCTTTCTTCCTTTTTCTGCACTTCTCTTGCCTCCTTCTACACATCTCTTCCACTTTTTGCACCTCCCTTCTTTCGGCATCTCTCTTCCTTCGTTCTGTACCTCTCTTGCTTCTTTCTTTTGCACCTCTCTTGCCTCTTTCTGCACCTCTGTTGCACTACTCTTGCTTCTTTCTGCACCCTCTTCTCTATTTCTGCACCTTTCTTGCCTCTTTCTGTACCTCTCTTGCCTTTTTCTGTACTTACCTTGCTTCTTTCTTCACCTCTCTTGCTTCTTTCTGCATCCCTTTTGCTTCTTTCTTCACCTCTTTTGCTTCTTTCTGTGCTTCTCTTGCTTCTTTTGGCACCTTTCTTACCTCTTTCTTCTTTGCTCTTCACTCTTTCTGCACTTCTCTTGTCGCTTTCTGCATTTCTGTTACTTCTTTCTGCACTTCTCTTGCCTCTTTATGCACCCCTCTTGCCTCTTTCAGCACCTCACTTGCCGGTTTCTGCACTTCACTTGCATTTTTCTGCACCTCTCCTGTTTAGTTCTGCAACTATCATATCTCTTGTACTTATCTTGCTTCTTTCTACATTTCTGTTGCTTCTTTCAGCACTTCTCTTGCTTATTTCTACACCCCTCTTGCCTCTTCATGCACCTCTGTTGCTTCTTTCTGTACTTCTGTTGCTTCTTTCTGCCATCCTCTTGCCTTTTTCAGCACTTTCTTCCCACACCTCTCTTGCCTCTTTCGGCACCTCAGTTGTCTCTTTCTGTACCTCTCTTGCCTCTTTCTGTACCCCTTGTACCTCTTTCTGTACCTCTGTTGGTTCTTTCTGCACTTCTCTTGTTTTTTCCATATATTTTTTGCTTCTTTTTTCACCCCTGTTGCATCTTTCTGCACACCTCTTTCCTCTTTCTGCACCTGCACCTCTCTTGCCTATTTCTGAAACTCTCTTGCCTCTTTCTGCACCTCTATTGCCTCTTTCAGTACCTCACTTTCCTCTTTCTGCATTTTTCTTTCATTTTTCTGCACCTCTCTTATTTCTTTCCACACCTCTCTTGTCTCTTTCACTTCTCTTGTTTCTTTCTACACCTCTATTGCCTCTTTCTGCACCTCTGTTGCTTCTTTCTGCATTTCTCTTGCTTCTTTCCACACCTCTCTTGCTTCTTTCTGCCCTTTCTTACCTCTTTCTGCATCTTCTTCCTGCATCTCTCTTGCTTCTTTCTGCACCTCTGTTGCCTCTTTCTACAACTCTCTTGTCTCTTTTACTTCTCTTGCTTCTTTCTATACCTCTGCTGCTTCTTTCTGCACCTCTGTTGCTTATTTCTGCACTTCTCTTGCTTCTTTCAGCACTCCTCTTGCTTCTTTATGCTCCCCTCTGGCCTCTTTTTCACCTCTGTTGCTTCATTCTGCACTTCCCTTGCTTTTTCTGTACCTCTCTTGCTTCTTTCTGCCCCCCTCGTGCCTCTTTCTGCATCTTTTCCCCACATCTCTGTTGGTTCTTTCTGCACTTCTCGTTTTTTTCCTCACATTTTGTGCTTCTTTTTTTCCCCTTTGCTTCTTTCTGCACACCTCTTTCCTCTTTCTGTACCTTGTTTGCCTTTTTATGAAACTCTCTTGCCTCTTTCTGTAGTTCTATTGCCTCCTTCTGTACCACTGGTGCTTTCTTTCTGTACTTCTCTTGCCTCTTTCTGTATTCCTCTTACCTGTATCTGCCTCTCACTTGCCGCTTTCTGCACCTCTCATGCCTCTTTCTGCACCTCTCTTGCCTCTTTCTGCAACTCTCTTGTCTCTTTTACTTCTCCTGCTTCTTTCTACACCTCTGCTGCTTCTTTCAGCACTTCTCTTGCCTCCTGCATTTTTCTTGCCTCTCTCTGTACCTCTTTTGCCTCTTTCTGTGCCTGTGTTGCCTCTTTCTGCACTTCACTTGCTTCTTTCTACACCCTTCTTGCCTCTTTCTGCTCCATTCTTCCTGCTTTTTGCACCTCTAGTACTTCTGTATGTTTATGTACCTCTCTTGCCTCTTTCTGCACTTGACCTTGCCTCTTTCTGCACCTCTGTTGCTTCTTTCTGCACTTCTCATGCCTCTTTCTACACTTCTCTTGCCTCTTTCTGCCCCTTTATTGCTTCTTTCTGCACTACTCTTGTTTCTTTCTGCACCTCTCTTGCTTCTTTCTGCACCCATGAGGTTGCACAGGCAGACATGTCTGATGTATATAGTTGTTATAGAGTCCCTCAAATATACCATTGAATACCCATGTGCCCTGTATTAAGAGCAGAAAGAAACACATACATGTTTCTGTACTCAAATGTACAGAGTATGCTTGTTGAAACACAGGTATTCAAGTATTTGTATGTTTATTTTTATATAACATGTCACTAGGTAAAAAGCAGAGACACACATGCGTACCTTCACAAACTTGGTCAGAAATACAACAGTGATATGGTTAGGATTGCTGTTTTACATTTGGTAGGCCTAACAGTCGTTGAATAGTGAGCCTTCAAGAGAAAAGTGATGTTTGAGACATCTTGGGAGAAGGAATAGTGATTAGGCTACATTGTATGAGTCTGTTGAAAGGTGCAGTCAAAGTAGGCCTCTTTCTGCACCTCTGTTCCTTCTTTCTGCACTTCTCTTGCTTCTTTCTCCACTTTTCTTCCTCTTGCTGGACTTCTGTTGCATTTTTGTGCTGTCATCAGTGATGTCACTGACCGTGTATTGAGTGATGTAATATGTTATGTCATCATCAGAGCATTGTAGGGGCATGAGCTATAGTTAGTTTAGCTACCTAAACTAGCTCAATTTCTCTGTTTTTTGCGAGTGAAATGTCAGTCTAAATATAACGGCCCTGAAACCTGTTCTTTTTTTGTGTGAATATCTAAGGTTTTTTAAATGCTAGTTCCTAACTATAAAGTCCCTGAGACCTGTGTTTTTTAAATGAAAATATATAAATATGAATATGTATATGTGGTTATGTTCATAGCTCTATTGCTGAGTGAGTGGCTGTGTAAGTGCCCAAATGAGTGAGTGGCTGGGTGAATAGGTCTATGGAGCAGTAAGTGGGTATATGAGTGGTTGTCTGGGTGTGTGAGTGAGTGTATAAGTGGTTGCGTGAGTGGATGTGTGAGTAGTTTTGTGGATGATGTCATATTTGATGTCATCAGTGATGTCATTTGAGATGTCATCAGTGATGTCACTGAACATGTCAATGTGTGAGGTAATAGTTAGCTCCAGTAACTATAACTGCTCAATTTCTATGGTTTTGAAAGACTGATCCAAGCCTAACGAAAATGTCCCTTTCACATTTGTTGTTTTCAGTGAATTTCTACGTTTTTTTTTTCAAATCTATTTCCTAGCTATAACATTCATGTAACCTTTGTTTCTTCAATGACTTTCTATGATTTCTTAAATTCCGTCTCCTAACTATAACATCCTTATGTATCTATACCTAACAAATTGCCCTGGTAAAGTAAAAGTGGCTGTGGGTTCTGTGTGGGCCCCTCTAACAAACACATTAGGCAATGGCTTGAAGGTGGTGGTCTCCTGTGCTTTCATAAGCCTTGGGAGGGACCTTATGTGCTATCCTCCTATTTTCATGATATGCCCCCGGGACCTGGCACTCCCAGGGGTTATTTAAAAGCACTGGAGCCCAACCTTTAAAAAAAAAAATTCCTGTGAGTATCCAAGTCTTGGTGGTTAGAGTAATAATCTTACCCACTCCAAAACTGTAAAAATACCCTTATGATCCAATACCCTTATTCATCCATAAACACAAAAAACACCCTCACCACCAAATTCCCCTACCTACCATCAATCCTAAAAATACCCTTAACACCTATACCAATGCGTAAACTCTAAAATCACCCTATACCTTTACCCACCCAAAAACCATTAAAATGCCCTTACTCCAATGTGTGTTTATATTTATTTGAAATGACAAATCTCATTCTATAAAAGATACTTGTTTGTCCATATTTGTAAAAACACATTTCCAAGTAACCTTTGCAATGAAAAGTAAATCTAAAATGGCTGACATATAGTCAAGATAATACTATGAGAAATGTAGGGTCTAGTTGTTTTTAAATGGTGGTGGAAATGGGGATTGACTACCCTTCAAATGGACACTGCAGACTTTAGTGTCCATGATGGCCTGGAGAACCTTATCCAACTGGGCAGAGTGAGCAAGGAATGTCATCTCTAGGTGCTGCAGGCTGCCATTATTAGAGGACACCAGCAATAGTCTGCAGGCAGAGTAGGAGGACGAGCAGATCGTGATCCCTGAAGCGGTTCTACTGATTATATGGGGGGCTCAGGATGTCTCTCCTAGCACTTGACCTAATTCCCTGCAAGGTTCTGCTGTGGAGGGAGCCCATCAAGGGTGATACTGCAGGCACACACAGAGAGGGAATTATTGAATGATAGATCAAACCTTGCTGGACAAAGGTTCACAGTCATGCTACCAGTCTGTACACAGCTCCCGGTGCTCGGTGGTCATCAATGTGTGCCACGTAACAATGCAAAAACAACAGGTGATGGACAGAATGCAGAACAATGTCATACATTCACCCCAGTACAGAGATCTGGGCCTAAATCCATCGTTTTTTTGCTAACCATGCCATTCCAGTTTGAAACCAGCCAGGTTCTCCCTGGACTGGAAACAAGCATCCAAGGACCGGTTTCGGGCTTTCAGCCCTCTTTAGCCTGGATAGCTTGATTCCAGTGGCATGGAGAGCACGGGACTCACGTCTGAGCATACCCGTCCCACTGGGGGTGACTATGCAAAAACAACAGGTGATGGACAGAATGCAGAACAATGCCATACATTCACCCCAGTACAGAGATCTGGGCCTAAATCCATCGTTTTTTTGCTCACCATGCCATTCCAGTTTGAACCCAGCCATATGGAAATCAGTCTTGACCCTGTGCCCCATGGGAACAGTCCAGCCTGAACTGCCAAGCCAGGTTCTCCCTGGACTGGAAACAAGCACCCAAGGACCGGTTTCGGGCTTTCAGCCCTCTTCAGCCTGGATAGCTTGATTCCAGTGGCATGGAGAGCACGGGACTCACGTCTGAGCATACAGGTCCCACTCGGGGTGACAATGCAAAAACAACAGGTGATGGACAGAATGCAGAACAATGTCATACATTCACCCCAGTACAGAGATCTGGGCCTAAATCCATTGTTTTTTTGCTCACCATGCCATTCCAGTTTGAACACAGCCATATGCAAATCGGTCTTGACCCTGTGCCCCATGGGAACAGTCCAGCCCGAACTGCCAAGCCAAGTTCTCCCTGGACTGGAAACAAGCATCCAAGGACCGGTTTCGGGCTTTCAGCCCTCTTCAGCCTGGATAGCTTGATTCCAGTGGCATGGAGAGCACGGGACTCACGTCTGAGCATACCGGTCCCACTCGGGGTGACAATGCAAAAACAACAGGTGATGGACAGAATGCAGAACAATGTCATACATTCACCCCAGTACAGATCTCTGGGCCTAAATCCATAATTTTTTTGCTCACCATGCCATTCCAGTTTGAACCCAGCCATATGCAAATCAGTCTTGAACCTGTGCCCCATGGGAACAGTCCAGCCCGAACTGCCAAGCCAGGTTCTCCCTGGACTGGAAACAAGCATCCAAGGACCGGTTTTGGGCTTTCAGCCCTCTTCAGCCTGGATAGCTTGATTCCAGTGGCATGGTGAGCACGGGACTCACGTCTGAGCATACCCGTCCCACTCGGGGTGACATGCAAAAACAACAGGTGATGGACAGAATGCAGAACAATGTCATACATTCACCCCAGTACAGAGATCTGGGCCTACATCCATCGTTTTTTTGCTCACCATGCCATTCCAGTTTGAACCCAGCCATATGCAAATCAGTCTTGACCCTGTGCCCCTTGGGAAAAGTCCAGCCCGAACTGCCAAGCCAGGTTCTCCCTGGACTGGAAACAAGCATCCAAGGACCAGTTTCGGGCTTTCATCCCTCTTCAGCCTGGATAGCTTGATTCCAGTGGCATGGAGAACATGGGACTCACATCTGAGCATACCCGTCCTACTCGGGGTGACAATGCAAAAACAACAGGTGATGGACGGAATGCAGAACAATGTCATACATTCACCCCAGTACAGAGATCTGGGCCTAAATCCATCGTTTTTTGGCTCACCATGCCATTCTAGTTTGAACCCAGCCATATGCAAATCAGTCTTGACCCTGTGCCCCATGGGAACAGTCCAGCCCGAACTGCCAAGCCAAGTTTTCCCTGGACTGGAAACAAGCTTCCAAGGCCCGGTTTTGGGCTTTCAGCCCTCTTCAGCCTGGATAGCTTGATTCCAGGGGCATAGAGAGCACAGGAATCACGTCTGAGCATACCCGTCCCACTCGGGGTGACAATGCAAAAACAACAGGTGATGGACAGAATGCATAACAATGTCTTACATTCACCCCAGTATAGAGATCTGGGCCTAAATCCATCGTTTTTTTTGCTCCCCATGCCATTCTAGTTTGAACCCAGCCATTTGCAAATCAGTCTTGACCCTGTCCCCCATGGGAACAGTCCAGCCCGAACTGCCAAGCCAGGTTCTCCCTAGACTGGAAACAAGCGTAACAATGGGGCTGCAATTTATGGTCTGTCTCATGGAAGGGAATCACCTAGAAGCCTCAGGAGTCCAAGAGGTGATCTAGGAGCAATCAGGAGGCACTGCGTCAGACTCTGGGGAGGCTTCTGTGCAACTGTCCATTCCTGACGAGGAAGCCCTGAGATGATATGTGTGGGCCGGATCTCTGTGCTGCGGTAGTGCTGAGTGTGTAAGCCAGGCAGCCAGGGTCCGAGGTCCCCAGACAAATGTAGAGCCAGTTTGCAGCTGCTCCCAGTCATTAAGGTGTGGTGCAGCCTCTTGTGCTGCAGGGGCGGGAGAGAAATGAAAGGTCCCAGCAGCACCGCAGGGTGAGCAAGAACCTCCTTAGCCATCCTACCTTTACACCTCTGCTAGGTCCATTGCAGAGGGAGCCTCCATGCCACCACCATCAGTTCCAGCAATGCAATGGGCAACCCAAGGCCTGCAGGGCTTGGAGAGGATATTTGTATCAGTGAGCAACCCAAAATACCATTGAGGGCAGGGCTTGGAGGCAGCCAAACAAAAGAAACACAGCTGTCAGCCCGGGTGCGTTACAGCAGTGGGGCTGGGAGTCCCTGTCTCTCTGGTACATCTCCCAGCATTCCCAACCCTGAGGATGGTCTCAGAGAGGTCCCCACCTTCAGACAAAGGATCGCAGGTCGACCTCACCAGTTGTGCTTCTGGGCAGCTTATAGAGAGCCAGCACGACCAAGAGAGAGTTGCAGTAAAATTCCTTTCTGGGACGTCGTAACCCACCAGTGCTGGAATGAAATACCCAGGGGGCAGTCTGGCCAGCTGCAGCATGTTGAGATGACCCGCGAAGGCTTCCATGATCAGGTCAGTAGAGGGGTATGGAGGAGAACAACCAGTTCCCCTACCTCCTCCATGTGTCACCAGCTACGATCATCCCGGGGGCGGTCTGTAATGGTCGCCCCGGTGGCACTGCCTCAAGTCCTCTGGTGTACTTTGATGATCATCCCAAGATGTCAGGGCCCTGCAAAGGGGCACCTGGCAAGGTGCTAGGCACGACCGGTCAACTCCACTCTCCTCTCCATTAGTGACGGCATAATCCTGGGTGCTGAGATGATCCGTGCTGCAGGCGGAGGGTGTTTGCAGCTCTGGGTGGCCACAGAGTCCTCGTGCCAGCCTCCAATGCATAGTGTCTGATGATATTGCCTCAAGTCATTCGGGATGTCATCCTTGAGGTCACTGACCATGTCATATGTGGTACACAGACAAAATATCGAGTTTTAAATATCGATATACAATAATATCGAAGTTTAAATATCGATGGGACAAAATATCGAAGGTAAGTAATATCGACAGTCTTAATATCGATATTAGTATGATATCAGTAATATCGAAGTTTTAAATATCGATGTCAATAATATCGAAATAAATAACTTCGATGTTACTAATATCAATTTTTAAATACATTTAGTGTATATTATATTGTATTTATTATGTTTTATTATTTATTTTTAATGTAATTTAATTAAATATTGTCTTTTACTACTCTAGCGGGTTGTGGGTTTATAGGGGAATAGGGTGGGAAGTAATTTAATTATGTTAAATTAATTATTAATTAGTAGGAATTATTAATTAATTAATTGAGAATTAATTTTTAATTAATTTTAATTAATTGATTAATTGATAAATATGTTCTGTAGCGGGTTATGGGTATATAGGGGAATAGGGTGGGAAGTAATTTAATAATAATTAATTAATTAATATATGTTTGTACATATTTTAATTGATAATTAAATGGTAATTAATTTATATTAATTAGTTAATTAATTAATATAATTGTGTACATATTTTTAATTATTATTTAGTTGGTAATTAATTAATATTAATTAGTTAATTACATTAATTATAGTAATTTTTTTATATATTTTTTTTGTTATTCTTAATTAATTAATTGGGAAAAATAATATTAATTATTAAATTAAATTAATTACAGCTAATGTGCTAATATATTTACTTTATTGTTATTGTTAATTAGTAATTAATTGGTAATTAAATAATATTAATTAATTTTGGGTAAAGGAGTATTTTTAGGGTTCAGGGTCAGTTTTCAGTTTTTGGGTAAAGGGGTATTTTTAGGGTTCAGGGTCAGTTTTCAGTTCTTGGGTAAAGGGGTATTTTTAGGGTTCTGGGTCAGTTTTCAGTTTTTGGGTAAAGGGGTATTTTTAGGGTTCAGGGTCAGTTTTCAGTTTTTGGGTAAAGGGTTATGTTTAGGGTTCAGGGTCAGTTTTCAGTTCTTGGGTAAAGGGGTATTTTTAGGGTTCTGGGTCAGTTTTCAGTTTTTGGGTAAAGGGGTATTTTTAGGGTTCAGGGTCAGTTTTCAGTTTTTGGGTAAAGGGGTATTTTTAGGGATAAGGGTCAGTTTTCAGTTCTTGGGGGTAAAGGGGTATTTTTAGGGTTCAGGGTCAGTTTTCAGTTTTTGGGTAAAGGGGTATTTTTAGGGTTCAGGGTCAGTTTTCAGTTTTTGGGTAAAGGGGTATTTTTAGGGTTCAGGGTCAGTTTTGGGTTTTTGGGGTACAGGGATATTTTTAGGGTTCAGGGTCAGCTTTGGGTTTTTGGGGTACAGGCGTACAGGGTAAAAACAAAACAAATTACATTAAATCAATTTAATAACATTAAAAAAAAAATTACATTAAATTATTAAGTGTTTTACCTATTTTAAATGTAAATGTATTAGTTTTAATTTTGTTTTAATATTTTTATTTAATATTTGTAAAATTATATGTATTTTAAAATTATTTTTACATTATTATTAATACATTTAAAAAAACGATATTTTTAATTCCGATATTTTTGTACTACAATATTATTTTTTCAATATTTTTGTACTTACCTTTATGAAGATATGATTCCGATATTTTTGATGTCGATATTTTTGTGCCGATAATTTGGTATATCGATATTCTGTCTGTCGATATTATGTCAGACATTCGTCATATGTGGTGTAATATGTGAGGTCTTAAGCAGAGTATTGTGGGGGTATAGGTTATAGTTCAGCTAACTAACTGAATGTTTCTGGTTTTGAACATGTCAAATGTTAGCCTAAAAATAACGTCCCAGTAACCTTTGTTTTTTTTCAGTGAATTTCTAAGGTTTTTTAAATTATTTTTCCTAACTATAACACTACTTTAACCTTTAGTTTCTTCAGTGACTACAAATATATATATGTATATATTACCTACTGGCGGTCGCCAGTAGGTAGTTATAGATAGGACCTATTATCCATAGGAAATCCAAACATTCTATTGGCAATAACCTTGGCGTCGTTTGATGAATCTTCTTGAAATTTTGCAAACGTTTGGCCAGCTCAGTTCCTCACCTTCCCTGAAAGTTTAGGGGTGATTGGTGAACGGGGGCCGAGAAACAAGGGGGTCCCAAAACGTGTTTTACCCATGCAATTTCCCATAGGACCTTTAGCCACGGCTACAACTCGAACGGCTGAACGGAATTACACCAAATTTGGCAGAGA
The DNA here is from genome assembly GCF_964263255.1 of Lissotriton vulgaris. Lineage (NCBI taxonomy): Eukaryota > Metazoa > Chordata > Amphibia > Caudata > Salamandridae > Lissotriton > Lissotriton vulgaris. Next base: position 1,713,677,095 of record NC_141689.1, on the reverse strand, counting down.
GGTAGTCCTCAATTCCAACTTGTGCCTTTTTCATATCTGGTGTCAATCTGTTCTGTAGTTTCTTTGAAAATTACAGTTAAAGTCATTTATATATCTATGGGCGCAGAGGATATGCGGATTGTGCGAGGATTGGCCTCGTAGGAAAAGCGCACAATCCCGATCACGTGCTCAATTCTAATTGACTATCAAGCGGTTGAAAAGATTCGAAATCAGGTACTGTTGGCAGCCATTTTGTGCCTCGGTGGAAGCTAGGCTGAGGAAGTCTTTGAAATATGTGTGGAACGTGTGAAAAAGGGGCAGGGTAGACACACCCTGACACCTTAGGCCTGCTCAGGGGGTCACAGAAGGACCCGTAGGGCCAAAAAAGTAAGATAGAATTTTTCTTTTTTTTTTAAGTCACAGGATGCACGTAGAATCCGGGCATTTCACCGCCCAAAAAAAAGAAGCGTGTATTTTTTAGATATTCTATATACATCAAGCTTATGTGTATAGATGTTGTGTGGCTCTAAAAATAGCCCTTGCGTTTATTGAGAAATTTTAGTACTTACAAGTAAGTACCGACGCAGAATCTAAAGTTCATGAGAAGGACTCTGTTCCCTTCATCTGTAAAATGTACAGCATCTCTCCTACAGATGCCATGCATATTGAAACGCTGATTTTTATTGTGTATGGTCACCATTCTATAGTCTTGAAGAAAAATAGAAACATATTTATTCACATTTTTTCCTAGCTTTCTCAATCTGTGGACAAAATAGATTGGAGAAGTTCTATTCCTGCATTTGGCATATGTTAGAATAGACAAAGAGTTTGGGGGAAAAATAAAATTAAAACAGAAAAGAAATGATTGGTTGTTTGACAACATTCTACACAGAAAACTAGGGTGCATGTTTTTGATTTTTAAAAGCATGATTCATATTGGTTATCTGAACGTGATTGAAAATAACATTACGTAGGATGAGGTAGTGTAAGTCAAGCACACTTACTGGTTTTTTTTGCAACATTGTGAGGTGAACTTTTGAGTTCTTCGGGTCACAGTATTGCTTTTTTTGCATGAGTAGATGCTAATTTGTATGTAGAAATGCAATCTGCTTTAGATTTTAAAAGTGAGAATACATTTCACTGCTCAGTCTTTCAAAATGCAAACTTTGGCGGGAGTCGTGAGAGTCCCGCTCTGATGAAGCAAACAGCAGTATAGCGGGGGTAGGTACCCCGGGACACTGCAGGAGCCGGTAGTAGTAGTTTCCAGGGTCCTTGAGGGCACCAGGCTGAGAGGGCGCAGTGTGCCTCCCGTAATACACAAATTCCCAGGGGTGGTGATTCACAGAGCTTGAGGGGGGTTGTTGAGGCTCACAGACTTGTAATTTTGTAGTGGGGGTTGGATGCGAAAGTGGTTCAAGGGGGTTGTAAATCTAGTACACAGTGTTTTGTTTTACTTTGCTTTCCTTTCTGTCATGTAGGGGATCCAGGGTAATATAACGGTTTCTGCACAGCCAGTAAATTTTTAACCTACCCCCAAGAGGCTATCTGCCTGTTACTATAGTAACAGTTCATGGAACACTTACGTGAACACAGAGGTTATAAGTTCACCACACTATGCTGCTAATGGCGTTGTACTTTTTATTCTTTTGAATTGGAACCGTAAGTTGTAGCTATACACTCTGGTAAAGATCTGGTGAAGAATTAGCCTCAGAATTATACTTCAAATTATAAATATCATTTATATTGTGGACTGCTACACCCGCAAAAAAAAAGACGTATGTACTTTTTTTATTAACTTTTATGAAAACAATAAATAACTGGAAGTATAACTAAATGATAAAAAATACAATAAATAACTAGAACCATAACTTTAACAAACCAATATAACACACAACATATAATATGGACTCCTATAGAAGTAGTGTAGTTAATCTGCAAAACAAAAAATACAATTAGATCTATGTGAAATGAGGTCACACATTACAAGTCAAAGTAACACTTGACGATATTTTCTATTTTTTTAATGTGTTCAGTGTACCTGAGAGATTTCACCTATCTTGTAGGCTTGCATTCAAATGGTGTCTGTATAGAAGTGCCTAGTGCGTTATATTTATATTACAGATGAACAGGTCTTTAGAATGATTCACAGATGAGACCGAATTAGTTGAGAGATGAAGTCATTATGCAGGACAATATTTTTTAGGGCTTATTTGCAAAACTCTTGTGCCACTTTTGTGTTACTTTTCTCATGTTGAAAGTGACGCAAACGTGGTGCAAGGAGTTTGTAAATAAGCTCTTTTATTTCTAATGCATTTAATTGGAAGTATTGAATATCTAGGCGGCTCTGCTAACATTATGTAAACACTGTGCCAAACAAAGTTTACAACTTGAACTCTGCTTTGGTTTGTTAACTGCCGAATATTCAAGACTGCTTTCAAGAGAAGACCCCAATAAAGAGTAGTGGTGAAGAACTGCAATTATGCAGAAGGACTTGCAGACTAAGAATCCGGTCAACTTTGAAAGGGAAGAGTTAAGGATATTGAGAGAGGCTCCTTCTGCTTCATGAGAAGGCTCAAGTATCAGTGGAGCAACACCGTCAACCTCTACTGCACAGCCTAATATTCGCTCCCAATTTGGAACCCTTTAAGAGAAAAAGTAAGAAGGTTGGGAGCTTTGTATGCCATCCTATTACCTTATCATCCATTAGTTATACAGAGATTGACCCTGTATCAGACTCATCTGTAAAAGTGTTAATTGGACGTTATCTGATACCAAAAACCCCTCAAGTACTTCTATCTGTTACTTTTTAACTTAATCAACTACTCATATTGAGAGTATTTACCTTAACGTTATCCATAAAAAATGTGTGAATCTCCATGGTTCAGACAACTAGTAAATGCCATATTTGATACATCGGTATAATCAGCTGGAAGAGGAGGATATACTTTTTTTCAACCTCAGCAATTTGCTGCTGATTTATGTAACATTCTGCAAACTGAAAAACTAGTTAAAAATGTATATGTTGTACATATGTCCAAGATTAATTTTAATGTACATAACAACATTTGTTCCCAATAGGATTGGGGTTGAAAAGCAATCATCAGAGGTTATATTTGGCCAGCAAAATAGGAAATAGCATTGCATTATACAAATTTAAGGCCAAGATTGGTCACTCACTTCATTTGCAAAATCCTGGCCTTGATCTGATAGCATATGGAGAGCAGTCAGTAGATCTGATATGTCGAGTGGTTGACCACCATCTGGTATAGTGCATGGGCAGGAATAAACAGCTTGTGGTGACCAATACGTCTCATGGTTGAGATAGAACAGGGGACAAATAAAGTTTAAGGTTATTAAAAAACTTGGAGAGCGTGCTAAAATACAACATTGGCCTATCGATTACATGTGCAGTGCATGGGGAGAAAGTAGCACGTGGCGCACTACTTTCAAAAATTAAAAGGGGGCAGGATTAAGTGATTTGTCCAGAAACCTTGCCTACCAAGGCAGGATATTGGAGGTATAAGCGCTCAAAACCGTGCTAAAATACAGCATTGCCAAAAACATTACTTTTGCAATGCATGGAGCACGTGACGCACTACTTACACGAGAAAAACTATATCGTATTAAGTTGAACAGCACGTAGCACTCTGTTGCGGGAATGGCCACGTGGCGCTTGGCAAATTAAAGAAGCATGGCAGGATTAAGTGATTTACACAGAACTAAGGATAGCAAATCAAGTTTAACGTTATTAAAAAACATGAAGATCGTGCTAAAATTCATCATTGGTCAATTGATTACATGTGCATTGCATGAGGAGGAAACAGCACGTGGCACACTACTTACAAAATTACAGGCGGCAGGATAAGTGATTTGCCTAGAAACATCGCCTACCAAGATAAGATATTTGGGGTATAAAAGCTGGAAATCGTGCTAAAATACACTATTGCTGAAAACATTACTTTTGCAATGCATGGGGCACGTAACACACTACTTACACGAGAAAAATGACATTGCATTAACTTGAACAGTACATAGCACACTGATGCGGGAAGGGCCACGTGGCGCTTGGCAAATTAAAGAAACGTGGCAGGATTAAGTGATTTGCACAGAACAAAGGATAAGAAATCAAGTTTAACATTGGCCAATCGATTACATGTGCACTGCATGGGGAGGAAGCAGCACGTGGCGCATTACTTACAAAATTGAAGGCGGCAGGATTAAGTGATTTGCTCAGAAACAAAAGTTACAAAGTCAACTTGTATGATATAAAAAAGTAGGAAAGCGTAATAAAAAACAACATTGTCAAATCTAAAAAAAAATTGCATTTACGCGGTATTTAAAGATCATTCGGATTAATTAAATTAATTATTCTTAAAAAAAAGTGCTCACAAAGAAGTGGATACGAACACTATCAATGGCTGTGACTGCGGAATAGGAAAAGTTTGAGAAGGTTGCCAGGTTATAAATGCTGGTTGAGCATGATGTCACTGGGTGTGAGAGCTGTGATTGGGCATGTTGTAATTGAGCATGTGCAAATAAAATTAAATACGTTAGGGGTACATAGCCAGATGGTGGAACGTTTTGTGCGCATACGTAATATTAACACGGATGCGCTACCACAAACGTGCATGCGCAAAGTGAAGGCAACTCCTAGGTGGTACATACACAGATGGACTTTGGATGTCAATTGAACACCGGCTCCCGCAGGTCGCGGGGAGCCGGTGGGACAGTGGAGGAATTGAAGACCCTTGCACGGTCCTCAATGGTGACGCCCATAAAAAATAAAAAAATAAAGGCCTTCCTCGGGGAATGGGGTCCCCGGGACCTTGTAGTGGCTTCAGTAGGGGGGCTATGCAGACCTCCTCCATGCAATAATAATATATAAATAGCCATTCCCCGGGGGGTGGGGACCTCGGTGCCCGGAATTGACCACGGAAGGGGGCCACGTGGCCCCTTCCCATTGTTATGTGTTTATCTAGGTTCCTGATCGATACTGTGACCTTATGCCCCTATTCGGCTATAAATCCATTTATTCCCTATATTGGCATAACCGTTCAAGTGCGATTTTCAGAAAAGTCATCTCTGGCCTCACACGAACAGAGCCACTTTCCACCATAGCTCTCTGCCACTTCCTTTGCAACCAATTAGTGCAATGACAGGGCAGGAGCCACTATCTGATATTCCTAGATTAACACTCCGAGTTCTTCAACAAGATAAAAACTCAGCAAACCTGGAAATCCCCGCTTGCTGTGTTTTGATTAGTAATAGAACTCTAATGAGCAACTGATAACTATCACTTCCTAGTGACATCTTTAATTGACGTCTTATGTCCAGCGAAATTGCGTCAAACCCGGCACCTGTCAGGTATAAATATTACCAACGTTGCCTTAAGCAATAGCTCGTTGCTCGTTGCCTGTTGTTAGCTGTCTGCACGACCCCGTGTTGGTGACTCTAGCACTCTGTCGCTGCAGCCTGCTGTCCCTTGGTGGTGAAGCTGCTGATACCATTATCGCTGCTAAAGCGCGAACGATGGTGCAGTACGCTTAGGAGCTGAACAGCCGTCCCTCTGCAAAGACATCCAGCAGATTCCAGCTGCCCGCGGACGCTGTCCCCCCTCCTTCCTCGACGCGCTGAAGAAGAGCCGCTGCCTTTCTCATGCAGAGAAATCCAGCTCCGGCGTTTCCGGTCTGCCCTCGCGGGTGACTGGAATATCGAGAGTGACCCCTGAAGGAGATACCAATCCTCCATCATTCTATTCAGAGGTATGGTGTTGACTAAACCCTTAGACGAGAATTCTTGAAACAAACCTTGGCAAAACCAACTTAACTTAAAGCTACTTACTTACTCCCCTTCCACGTGTTAGGCTTAGGTCAGGCACACTGGGGTAGGCTTAGTTAGAAGCACCAGTTGAGTATGTTAGCCTAATGTATATATGACTGTATATATGTTTTATTACTTTTAAACCATTGTATGGCTAAGAAACCATATCAATGCTTTTACAGTTCTATTTCGCAATCCTTATCTTACTGTACGTACTTTTTATCATAACAAGTCTTGCAATTGTGGCAATACATTTCTCTTGTACGAGAAGAAAGACTGTTCAATAAATGTTAACCCTTTATTGACAAACGCCCGTCTCTCTATTCTCTACATCTCGTGAAAGTAAACTGCACTAGACTGACTGAGTAAAATACATGTCAATTGTTTCACACGACCCTAGAGATTGACTCTTGATCTGAGGAGCAAAGTTGTCATGTTGCACGGTTGTTGGAAAGCTGAATCCCTTCTTGTCTGTGCCAAGGAAGCTGATCACTTCCTATGCAGAGAAGAAAGTTTCCAGTGACCTCTGAGCTAGTTGGTAACACAACCCAATTAAGTTTAGCATAGTCAGTGGAGGCCTGGAATATCCGCAGTTCCACGTCGATACTACTGTTTATGTTATTCCAATGCGCAGGGCCTAGTGGGAAACTAGGAACTACACTACATGGCGCCCAAACGTTTGGTAAGGCGATAAACTAACGCAAGACAGTAGAGTAACTCAGTCGTGCATATTTCACAAAGACCCCTTTCTCCCGTAAATACTCCAATAGACGTCTGGAGTGGGTGAAAGGTTAAAATCCACCCGAACTCAGTAGGAAGAGATTCCTATGTAAAGCTCTGGTTTATTCAACGTTGAAGGATACAGTGTTCCAAAATATTGTGCACCTAATCTTTGTCTCCTTGGAAACCTACTCTGCAAACCTTGCATTTTAACAAATGTCGGTAGAAAATAACGGAACCACTGGGGCCGCAGTAAATGCAACTCAGCAGGATTCCGACGATATAGTACTGGGTGCAATAATCATCCGGGCACATTTAAGAAGATCTATAACATTAAAACTTATAGAGAACGGACTGACACCACAAGGTGGTACAGTAATCTTCGTGATAGAGGCTCACGAGTATCGGCAGACAGAGGTATTCTATTCATGGATAAACTTTCCAGCGGTAAACGCTAGAACAAAAGAGTTTCACCATTACAAAATAGAGAAACCTCCGGAAGAGTACGCTCCTTTCGAGGAGATTGAAATTCCACTTAAATTTCAAGAGCACCTGCTCTGGTTTAATGGCGCCCTAAAACACAATGATCACATCACAAGGCTCGGTCCACTAGGTAGACCAGGAGCAACGTGGCCGGTTCTAGCCAGCTACACACCACATCCTGACATTGTAAGAATGTCAAGAGAAGAGCTGTTAGTACAGCTAAACACATTAATAAAAATACATAGGCAATTAGTCCAATATGTAATGCGGACTGCAACAGTCCAGCCAGCTGTTAATACACCACAGCTGACCCCTCATCAGGGGAACACAAATAAAATTACACCACAGAACATACAGTCATGTCTTGGTAAAACACCCGTAAAACGGGAACAAATTCCTTTCTGGTTAGCACAGAAAATCACTCAAATAGAGGTAGTATTTCCTGATACTACCCCTATAGAGAAACACAGAATCTTGACCATCTGCCTTCCTATGGGAATCGCACCACACGTGGAGGACTGCGACACTTGGGGTACAGTCTTTGCTTCCATTTACACAAAAACACACGGTGTTCCGTCTATGGCGGTAATACCAGAAGTGCTAAAACAGATTCAAAATGAATTCGGTCCAGAGCCCGCTTTAAATCTAGGTATGAAATTACTGAAAGACTTCAAGCAGGTCTCGGCTATATTATTAGCCAATATAAGAGGAGAAGCAGCATCTGTGGCGATCCGCCAGAAGTTGAGGGAAACAGATATAAAAGATCCTGTTGAGCTTGCAAAAATCATAGAAAAGTGCTATGAAGAATTAGGTAGAGACAGCTTGGGTGGGAAACCAGTAAAGCCCCAACTGCTCAAAAATCCTGAAAAATTATTTATTAAAAATAATTTAAACACTCCTAAAAAGAGCTGGGATGGAAATAAACAATCCACTCCCAAGGAAAAAGTTTTCCAGTCCAGAGGAAGGTCTCCTCGACGGAGGGAAAGAACTCCGACTCGAGAACGCCAGTCTCCCCAGAGGCAGCCCTCTGAGAAAAGATATAACCTTAGAAATAGGGATAATCTGAAAAAACCTGATAGATATCAAAGTATTGATACACGTCCCTCTCGATCTCTTCCACAGAATTCGGAAAGAAGAGGACGGTCAGACCCAGGAGAGCACACCAAGTCCAAAGACAAGGAACCTGCTCAAAATAAGAAATCTCAATTTCAGAAAAAGAAGGTAGCCAGTATTAGAGTAATCAACCATGCCGAGAATACTGAGGACACAGTTGAAAAACGGGGAGTGGGCATTGACAATGTTGGACAGTGCAGCAGAAATCAGTATAGCGTGCAAGATCTTGATGAGTCATCTGGAGACAGTGGACACGAATGAATACATTCAGGTTGAAACTGCCGACGCCAGACTTAGCGAGCCCCATAAAATATATGAAATAACATTGCGTATAGAGGGTGATAAGACTAGGAAAATTAAGGGTCTATTTTGGGATAAGCTCTCAAAAGGCTATGATATTCTGTTAGCTGAAAAAGATTGGCCCCCGGAGTTTGTCAGGGAGTGCCCTCGAGGCGAAGAAGTGATTATGCCTGCCTTCTCGAATCACATTCCGATTCACAAAAAATATACATATGCAAGGAAATGGGCAGTAGCCCAGGCACCTGCATTATATAAAAATCATGTAGGATGGGATGAGGACTCTCCTCCTCACAAAATCCAGTTAAAAAGTGAACCAACTGCCCAACTGCAGTATCCCATAAAGCAAGAAGCTAAAAAACAGATCTTAGATCAACTTGAGTACCAGGGGGTGATTGAAACATGCACCTCTCAAATGAACAATCCTTTGTTTCCTGTCTCCAAGCCAGACAATTCATATCGTCTAGTTTTGGACTACAGACACCTTAATACATGTTGCAAAACTTTTGCAGTACAAAACTCGCATAGTGCAGCCCTAATGAATAATATAGTTAGGAAAAAATATAAAACAACATTAGACATATCTAATGGTTTCTTTTGTCAAAACATTGCACCGGAAAGCAGATATTTGACCGCTTTCTCCGCATTTGGGTCGCAGAAAAAATTCTGTCGAATCCCACAGGGGTTCAAGAACAGCCCAGGACTATTCTCAGCTAGGGTAACAGAGTTACTACAAATCTATGATGATGAGGCATTATCTTACGTAGATGATATCTATCTCACAGACGACGACTTGGATACTCACTTGAGAAGAGTGAACACCATTATACTTGGGTTCGCAGCAGAGGGTTACAAATTCAACTTTAAAAAGTCTCGAATTGCCCATCTGACAGTACTGTTTTTAGGGTACGAATTATCAAGTGAAGGGAAGAGCCTAGCGGACAACTTCTTAGAGAAGTGCGCTGTACTCCAAGCTCCAAAAACGCTGAAGAATTTACAATCCATTCTAGGTTTTCTGAATTTCGGAAGAACTTACATTCTAAATTACGCAGAGAGGGTTAAACCTCTCTACGAACTAATTAAACCTGATTTTAAACAAATCAATTGGACTCAAAAACACACAGAAATTTTGAGATCACTGCAAACAGACATGTTAGCAAAAACAAAATTAGATACACGTGACAACACGATTGATCTTGTAATCCGAATCATCCCAGGAAGATGCGGATTCACATACCTAACCTCTAATGAGGGAGAAAAGGTACCAATTTCAATTAAATCTCACTTGTACACACAAGCAGAAAGAACATTCAGTCACACAGAAAGAACTGTGAAAGGAGTGCAAATCGCATTAGCAAATGAACGAGAACTAGCACACGGCAAACGGATTAATATCCTTACAGCGGAATCCGCCTTCGAGGCGCTATTCAGCCCAGTAAACGTGCCTACAGTGTCACTGGATCCGAAATGGATACAGTGCATAGATTCTCTAGGAGCGGAAGACGTGAAATACTATTTCGCCCCGCAATTTGAAGAACTGAATGATTTAGAATATGAAGAAGAATATCCTCTGCCAATCGAAATTATGCCTCCCCCACAATACGCATGTATAATCTATACAGATAGCTTTGTACAGCATTTCAACGTAGGGAGAAAATCCTACGATGCAGCATGTGCGATCATTAAATGTCGTTGGCTGTGCGGTAAAATTACACCGAAAGTAACAAAAACTGAATCAGTAAAGTACTGTTCGGTTCAAAGAACTGAAATCAGATGTTTAAAGATGGCGCTAGAAAATGCAGAACGTGAATTCCCGACACTTATAGTGTGCGATTCTCATTTTTGCGTCAACTCTTACAATAACAGACTGCAGAGTTGGATAGAAAATGATTACAAAGATGACGCAGGTGCCACAATAAAGCATAAATTGCTCTGGGAACAGGTAGCTCTTTTACACAAAGAACTACAAAAGACTCACGTGATTCACGCACAGAGTCTTCAACGTGATGGCGTTCACGTTGCAGGGAATTCATTGGCTAAAACAGCCACCGCGGAAGCAACTAACCCGGCTTCCGTAGCCACAAAAAAGCGTACAGATAAATACATAGACGGGGAAACCATGCTGGCAGTAAAAACGACCGTAAAAGGCGACTGTGCAGCACTACCCGTAAACTATCCACTCAATTATGCATACATAATCGATGCAAACTCTGTTCCTTTTGCTCGAATCCCTGGAGTGGGGGACAGAGTAATTCCAAACACGAACAGGAGAATATTTTTAATAGCAGACGCACCTATGGGTTTGGGTCCTAGGCACAGAGAGATCAAGGAATCACTGACTGAATTACAATCAGTATTCTGGTGGCCGGGAATGAGTGTAGAACACCAAATATATGCAAACAACTGCGAAAACTGCAATATTTTTTTTATTTTATTTTAGCTGTTTTGTAGCGCGCTCATATACTACAAGAGTGTCCTGGCGCGTAAAAGAGAAACAAGCAAGTGGGCGGAGACAAAAGTAGAGATCTAATTTTTCTTTTTTACTATTAGTATTTTTTTTTTTTTTTTTCACAACAAGTTTATTGACAAAGATGAGCATATGTAACAAGACGGACCCCCACAATCGGGAAGGCACCATCAGACATTCCGATACAATCAGGAAAATGGAATTGAGCATTCAGTCAATAATCATTGCAACACAAGATTATAAGAGCGAACATCTCTGTCTTTATCGCCAACTAACCCACTTATCCCCAACTCCCAGATCCCTCCCCCGGTACCCACCCTAACCCTGTGCATGTGTGTATGGACGGCGTCAATGAAAATTCTCAAGGTGGTAAGTGTGTGCGTGGGGGGGGGGGGGGGAACGGGGCCATCCGGCCACAGGGAGTTAAAGATCTTCCTCTGATTCCACCGGGGGGTCCAGCGACAGGCCCCTGTAGTCCGCCCATCTCTTCCATATCTTAAAGTGCTTACGGGGGCACCCTCGGGCCTCAAAGATCGGTCGTTCCAGACCCATGCAGAAGTCTATGCCTGCCTTCCACACACTCAGGGGGGGGGGTCTCACATCCTTCCATACTCGGGCTAGGTCTCTCTTGGCCACCACCAGCCCCAGGAGGAGCAGGTGTCTCTTGTACATATTGCCACCAACCCCCTCTAGAATATGTAGCAGACCCAGACGGTGGGTACGAGGGAGGGTCCATCCCAACACTTCCGACAAGCAGTCCCACACACCTCTCCAGAAGCCAACCAATCTAGGACACGACCACAACGTGTGGAGCAACGTACCCCTCTCCAGTCCGCATCTCAGACAGTCCGGGGACTCTATCAGTCCCGCCTTCCACAAACGCTCGCGGGTATAGTAGGCTCTGTGCAGGATTTTAAATTGGATCAATCGGAATCGGACAGCAATGGCCGCACCCCTCGGGGATTCTAAGGCCTCTCGCCAATCATCCTCATCCAATTGACCCACGTCCACCTCCCAGGCCGCCTTCAGTGGAAGGAGGGTGGAGGAACAATGGATGACCATTGTCTGGTAGATGCGCGAAACTTTTTTATCTCCAAGATCGCCCATGAATACCTTAGCTTCAATCGGGCTGAAATCAGGAAGGGAGTCAATGCCGGTGAGACTGGGCAGCAGCGCATGCCGGAATTGCAAATACCGAAAAAATTGAGATTGGGGCATATCAAATTCGGTGCGAAGGGCCTGAAAGGATTTGAGGGTAGTGCCAGACATCACTTGGCCTAATTGCGAGATACCGATCGCATCCCAGCCATCAAAGCCTGACAGCTTAGACAATTCCGGTAGCAAGCCGTTACGCCACAAGGGCGTCTCCGCGGTCAATCTGCCCCACCAGCCCATGCGTCGCAGGGCCTGCCGCCAAATCGCAAAGACAAGTTGTGTGACCCTCGGCAAAGACCGACGCAACCGGGGTGAGTAGAGGATGGTGTGGAGCGAGTTGTCGCCCATCAGGGCACGTTCCAGGGTGTAGGCTGGGTCCTCGCCATTACTATACCACCAGTCGTTCAGAATAAGGAGGTGTGCGGCTTGATAGTATGACTGCAGATCCGACGTGGCCAAGCCCCCACCGTAGGTGGACAAAAAGCACGTACGTAGCGCAACTCTGGCGGCACCTCCGGCCCACAGGAAGCGGCCCAGCAGAGAATTGACCTGTCGAAACCACTGAGGTGGGACAGGATATGGGTGATTCTGCAGCTGATACAAGAGGCGTGGGAGCGCCACCATCTTAAAAATGGCAGAGCGGCCAAAGATGGACAGGGGCATCCGAGACCAGGTCTTAACGTCCGACTGTACCCTCTCCCAGACTGGTATGAGATTATGATCCCACGCAGTGGCTGCCGAGGTCGATAGAAATACGCCGAGATATTTCAGCCCGGTCGTAGCTACCCTCAGCCCCGAGGCCCAGGGGTCGGCCACGGCGCCCCCTCCTAGCACCCACAATGTGGATTTATGAAGGTTCAGATATAGGCCCGAGGCCTCCCCAAATTGTTGCATCACCTCCAGGACACGCGGGCCCGAGCGCTGTAAGTCAGTAAGGAAAAAGAGGACGTCATCCGCATACAGGGCTATTTTGTCAGACAGGGTGGCAGTCCATTGAAAGCCCCGTATCAGCGCATCTTGGCGCACTCTGGCAGCTAGGGGCTCCATGGCCAGTGCAAATAGGTAGGGGGAAAGAGGGCATCCCTGTCTGGTCCCGCGGCCGATATGGAATGTGTCGGACACAGCCCCGGCGACCCGCACCGAGGCCGTGATGTCTGTGTAGAGGAGTCGGACATATGACAGAAAGACCGGGCCCAGGTTGAGGCCGCGCAGCAGGGCAAACAGGTACGACCAGCTGACAGAGTCGAAGGCCTTGTTAATGTCGGCCAGCAGCAGCGCTGCCCGGTCACCCAGAGCCTCAGCCGCGTCAAGCGCCGCTTGAGCGCGACGGATATTATGTCGCGTTGCTCTGCGTGGCATGAAGCCCGCCTGGTCAGGATGGACCAGGTCAGTGATAAGAGGAGCTAGGCGGTTTGCCAGGGCTTTGGCCAGAATCTTGGCCTCCACATTAATCAAAGAGATGGGCCTATAGGAGTCATGACTGTCTGGGGGTCTGCCCGGCTTCAGGAAGACTACTATTTCGGCATGTCGCCAATCTGGAGGCAACACCCCTCCGGTACGCGCCGCTTCCAGCGCCCGGCGATAATAAGATCCAAGCTGAACGTGGAATTTCTTGAAAAATTCGCTAGGGTAGCCATTTGGGCCGGGGGCCTTGCCAGTATTAAGTTGCCCTAAAGCATCTCCCAACTCCTCAGCTGTGAGGGGAGCATCTAGGGCCGTCTTAGTCTCATCAGATATCGGCACGGGCGGCAGCTCTCCAAGGAATCGGGCCAAGTCGTCATCCGACAACCGGTCACACGGGGCATATTGGGTGGAGTAGTACGTGGCAAAGCTCGTAGCCAATTCATGCGGGTCGGTCATAACCTCCCCATCACCATTCGTGAGACCGGGCAGTAGGAGGGGTTGAAAGTGTTGTTGGCACAATCTATGCAGCATGGAGCAGGACTTGTCCCCCCATTGATATATCCTACTTCTGGTGGCCAGCCACGCCTGCTTGGCCTCATCCATCAGGAGGGACCCGTAGGTTTGCTGTGCTTGTAGAAGCAGACGTAGCCCGATTGCATCACCACCCTCACGGCTTTCTCGCTCCAGAGCCGTTACTCGCACAGCCGCCTCTGCGACCTGTTCTCGACGCTTCCGCCGGGCCGCCGAGCACCAAGCAATATCTGCTCCCCGTATGGTAGGCTTCATGGCCTCCCACACCATCCCCACATCAGCGCCCTCCACTAGGTTTTCCTGCCAGTAATGGTCAATTGTTTCACGTAAATGATTAGCATATGTCGGCTGAAGGAGATGCCACGAGGACATCCTCCATCGAAACGGCTGTCTTTTCCGAAGGAGTTCCAGTCCAATCGAGACGGGGGAATGGTCGGACAGGCCCCTCGGTAAGATGTCCGCGCTCTTCACCTTGCACAAACAGTCCCGAGGCACAAACACACAGTCGAGCCTCGAAAAGGAGCCGTGTACGGCCGAGACATAAGTGTAGTCCCGGGCCGTGGGGTGCATATGCCGCCACACATCCACCCAGCCTAACCCCTCACTCATTGCACGCAATCTGGAGGGCGAAGGGGAGGGGGGCGGGAGCTCAGATCCCCCTAGGCGCCTCTGACGATCCATGCTTACATTCATCACATCATTCCAATCTCCCCCAATCACCGCCAAGGGTCCTGAGATGTCCTCCCATACAGCAAACAGCCTCTCAGCTAAGGCCCATTGGAGTGGGGGGGGGGCGTAAACACTGCCAAACACCACCGATTCAGCGCCCACCATGCCCTTAATAAACAGGTAACGACCCTGAGGATCTACCCACTGCTTCTCGTGGATATAAGCCACCCTGCGGTGAATCAATATGGCGACACCCCTGGACCCCCTGGAAAACCCGGCATGGAAGACCTGTTGATATCCAAATCTCTGTAAGCCCAGAGCCTTTGTACCCATCATGTGCGTTTCTTGAAGCAAAAGGATATCTGCAGCTTCATTCTTCCCCCAGCGTAGCACAGCCCCACGTTTAATTTTATCCAAAAGCCCCCTGACATTCCACGTAATCACTCGTATAGCATCAACAGGAAGTCTACGAATCGGTTCAGCCATGGTCCATTAAGATCCAACACCCGAGCCCTCCACTCCCGCGCCACCCACCACACGTTATATGGAAGATCGTTGCGACACACACATGCATAGCCCTGTCAACCCCAAGGACAACAGTCCCCAACCCCACGGTCCCGCAACCCCAAACTGTCCCCATTCCCAACTCAGCGGCCCTAACCCCGACCGCCCCCATCCCGCCTCCCCCAACCCTATACCTCAAAGAACCTTGAAGTACCTGTCGCGGCATGGGTGGTCCCGAGACCAGAACATAGGGCCCGGGCCCACCCATACCAATGGATCCCAACATTCCCAAACGAAACAGGAAGCGTACTCCCCCTCCCACAGAGTCTCTCTCTCTAGAGGGAGAATGGTAGCCACTATCACGCAGTCCCCAACCCCCCACCCCACAGCCCCATTCTCAATTAGAGGACAGAAGAAGTACTGCCCCATGGCGGCAGCAGTGCCGGGCAGTCATTAAGGCCCAGACGACTCAATGAGTCCAACCAGAAGTCACAGCAGTGACAGTAAAGATGGAAAGGCAGGGCTTCGGAATTTCTAATGGTCCGTCCCAGAATGTTCGGAGTCTTCGGTTCTGCCACTGGTCTGTGTGCCATCAACCGAGGCCGCGCGTCTGCGCGATTTGGACCGCTTGGTTCGACCCTTCCTCCTCGACGTCTGGTCTTGCTGAGCCCGTGGTGAGCCCTCTGGGGAGCCCGGATTGAGCCCCGGTTGCGAGTTTGGTCTAATCCGCACCGTTTCATCTGTCCATTGGAAGAGGTCTTCCGGCGTATCAAAAAACAATGTCCGCGATTGAAAAATCACCCTCAGGCGTGCCGGATACAACAGGGAATATTGGAGCTTAAGACCCCTCAGTTTTGCCTTGGCGGCCATGAAGGAATGACGCTGCTGTTGCACAAGTTTGGTATAATCAGGGAAAATCATTATCTTGTGATTTTCATTAAGGAGGGCGTCCCTGATTCTAGCTTCCCTCAACACAGCATCTCTGTCATGGTAATTTAGTAGTCTGGCGATCACCGCCCTAGGCCGTTCGCCCTCAGGTGGCCTCTGCGCCAGGGCGCGATGAGCTCTCTCGATGATGAAGCAAGTGGACAGCGACCCAGGGGGCATCCACGATTCCAGCCATTGTGTGAGGAAGAGCTCCATGTTGCCCTTCTCACAGCGCTCCGGAAAGCCAACAAAGCGGAGGTTGTTGCGGCGCGCCCGCCCTTCGGCATCCTCCACCCGGAGCGCCGTGATCCGCTGCGCTGATTCCATTGCCGCCATTCTCTTTTTAAGGGAAGTTACATCCTCCTCCACTACCGTTACCCTGGATTCGGTTTCTGTGATGCGCGCCACTGCGTTCCTCAGGTCTTGGCGTAATAAGGTTACATCTGCGCCCACTGCTCCGATCTTGGCGTCCAGCATGTCCCTCGAGTGAGTAATGGGCGCCATAAGGGCTGCATTGTCTGGCCCCCCTCCAGGCGGAGCACCCCCGGACGAGCCAGCGCCCCCACTGGGCCCGGTGAATTTGTCGATAGTCACTTGCTTGGCGGGGCCACCACCTCCCCTGGTCATGACTGCGGAGGGCCAAAAGGCAAAAGGATAACGGGGGGGGGGGCCCCTCACGATGGAAGAAGGCGCTGAACCACGACCGCTCTTGCTAAGGTTTATGGAGGGCAGGGAAGGACGACGTCTGGCCCCGGGGCAGGTCTTGATGAATCCGTCTCAAAGCAGCCCAATGACTCGGTCAGACGTGGCCGGCCCCAGTGACCGCCAAGGAACAGGGTCGCCCTCGAGCAGCAGCCCCCCCCAGAAGCGGGATAGTTATGGAGGGCAAGGGAGGGCAGTGTCCGGCCTCGAGGCAGGTCTCGGTTGGTCCGTTTCGAAGCAACCCAATGACTTAATCAGGACGTGGCCGGCCCCAGTGACCGCCAAGGAACAGGGTCACCTCTGAGCAGCAGCCCCCCCAGAAGAGTGGAGAGTTATCGTGTGTGTCGCGCCAGGGCGCTGGCGTCTTCCTCGGCCTGAGGGGGGGGGGGGCACTACTCACGGCCGCTGCCAGCTTCTCCGCCGTCCGCCCACGTCGAGGGTCAATCACCGCCGTTCGGGAGTATCGGGGTGCCCGACCTCCGCCTCGTCTGCGGGACCCGGCCAGTACTGGGCGCGCCTGGGCCACCAGGCCTCACCAGCCGATCTCGGTCGGCTGCTGCCCCGGCTCCTCCTCCGTGTATGACTGGGCCTCGGTAAAGGGAGCACAGAGACTCCCCCGCGCTCCCAGCCCCTCGGATCTCCGGGCGTCGCGGCCGTCACAAGGCCCGGCGATGCACTGCTCCCCGGCCGGGGAGCGCCAAAATTGAGGTCCCGGCTGCACCTCCGTCCACCAGGCCGCACCTCGCACCTCGCGGCTCCGTCCCGTTCCGGGACGCCGGACCTCCGCTGGGCACACCGGAGGAGTCCAGGTGCTATCGGCAATCACCGCCCCGCTGTGGCTGTGGGTTCTGGGGTCGGGGACCAGGATATCAGGAAGGATTAATGGCGGGCCGGCGGGAGCTCTATCAAGCTGCGACCGCCATCACCGCTCGCGTAGCCACGCCCCTACTATTAGTATTTTAATAAGCCATTCTGAAAAGATAAGTTTTGAATGCCTTCTTGAATGTCACAAAATTTTCAGTTAATCTCAGGGAAAGGGGGAGGGTATTCCAAGTCCTAGCCGCGGTGACAGCAAGTGATTGGCCTCCTAAACGAACTCGCTGAAATCGGGGTACTCTTAAAAAGTTACAGTCAGCTGAACGCAAAGCCCGAGTAGGGACATAGCGGGAAAATCTTTCCCTCAAATAGGAGGGGCCAAGGTCATGAACTGCTTTAAAGGCTATAGTAAGAATTTTAAAGGTTATCCTCTGCACTACTGGCAGCCAGTGTAGTTCCTTCATGTGAGTCCGAGTACTTTCTCTATATGGCACATTGCACAGTAGGCGAACAGTCGCATTTTGGATGATCTGAAGCCTTGCGATTAAAAAAAGCCGGAGAGCCACACAGCAGAGAGTTGGCATAATCGAGCCGTGATAAAATAAGGGCCCTCGCGACCGACTCTCTTGCTGAAGACGGCAGATAAGGAAAAATCTTCCTCATGGCTTTTAGGGACCCGAAGCACACCCCAGTGAGTTTTTTTATGTGTGCTTCGAATCGCAAATCCTCTCCAAACCAGACTCCCAAGTTTTTTGCAGGAATATTGACGGAGCCTGGCTGGGGAAAATCGGCAGGCCACAGAGTTTCTCTGAAGTTGGGCGAAAACTGGCCATATAGCAAGATTTCTGTTTTATCTTCATTGCACTTCAGCTGTGCTGCTGCTAACCAGTTGAACACAGCGGAGAGGCATGAACGCACAACCTCAGTGTCAGTATTCGCATCTGGCCACGTAAACAGGAGTTGCGTGTCATCCGCATATGCTATTATTTTTGCTCCCATTTGTTCAGCTAAAAAAATAAGAGGAGTGAGATATACATTAAAAAGGAGGGGGCTCAAGGTAGAGCCCTGGGGTACTCTTGTAGTAAGGGGTTTAATCGAGGATGAGTAAGGAGGAATCCAGACCTGCTGAGATCTATCTGAAAGAAAGGATTTCACCCATTCCAGAGCAGAACTCCCTATGCCGATATCGGCCAGCCGTGCCAAGAGAAGTACGTGTGGAACAGTGTCAAACGCAGCAGAGAGGTCCAATAAAATTAGGACCGCTCTGCCGCCACTGTCCAAACACCCTCTAATCGCCTCTGTAACCTCTACAAGCGCTGTCTCTGTGCTATAGGCTGCACGAAAGCCAGATTGGGCTGGATGTAACGCCCCTGAAGTTTCCACAAAGGCATTAGGCTGGGAAAATGCAAGCTTCTCACCAATTTTAGCCATAGCTGGCAGAAGAGAAATAGGTCTGTAGTTGCTCGGCACAGCTGGATCTGCGCCTGTTTTCTTTAGCAATGGTAAAAGCTTAGCCGGTTTCCATATTTTAGGGACGGTTGCAGTAGTAAATGATAGTCCTATTATTTGGGAGACTTCAGAAGCCACTACTTCGGCTGCTTCGGCCAGCACCCGGGCCGGGCAGACATCCCCGGGAGCACCAGATTTTAATGATTTAATTGCTGCCAGGGTATCATCGACCGAAGGGGGGATAAGTCTCTCCATGATGATGATGGGTGGAACCTTAGTTTCATTGTTATCCATCATCTCATATCCTCCTCCAACTGTTCTCAAACTGTGTTGAATGTTAGCAATTTTCGTTAGGAAGAAGGAGGAGAGCTTTTCACACCACTCGGTGGAAGGACTCATAGATACCTGCTCAGCACAAGGAGAGAGAAGGCTCTTCACTATCAAAAAAATTTCCCGACTGTTGTTATTAGCTCTCTCAATTCTTTTAGAAAAAAACTCAGTTTTTGCATGTTTAATGCTAGTATAGTAATCTCGCTGAGCTGAGCGAAACACTGCTTTAGCCTGTGGACAGTAAGCTAATCTCCATGCTCGCTCCAGTTTCTTGCAAGCAAGTTTCAGAGTACGGAGGTGGGGCGAATACCATGGTTGAGAAGGAGTCATAGGGATCGCAGTAGCGAACCTTGCTACCGGCTACCAGTCAGAAAGAGCGTAACGCTGCCTACACCCCATCCTGCGTCCTATTAACAATTAAGACGAAAAGCACTTGAAAAAAAATGAGGCCCCAGCGCTCGGCTGACGCTAGAACGGTTATAAAAGATTTGCAAGTCTTTATCGGCACATACGCAATTACCACGTTCCATTCTGACCAGGGTCCTGCTTTCAGCTCTCGAGCCTATAAGGAGGCCATGGCTAGCATGGGAATTGGGTTGCGGTATTCTTGTCCGTCGCACCCCGAAGGGAATAGTGTGGTAGAAAGAAAAAACCGGGACATAAAGCAATCTATAACAGCAAAGGTATTAGGTTCAGGCGCTGGGTGGGTCAAACATTTAATAAGTGTCCAGACTAGTCTTAATAACATGCCAAGAAATTCTCTAAAAGGTTTCAGCCCATACGAACTATTGTTCGGAATTAGAATGTGTATTCAGGACCTCGATAGTCAGATGTCAGTGGTACAAGAAGAAACAACGCACTTTGATGTAAAGGATCGTTTGGCTGTTTTACAGGAACTGAATGAAACAAGAAAATCTTTAAGCAACATAAAGTTAAAGCAACAGCCAAGTACCACTGACGAGGCACCACCAGCAACAGCCCCAGCAAGGCCTGCCTGGATTCCAAAGATTGGGGATCTAATCAGAGAAAAGATCGAGGTTAAGAAGGAATTTGGGCCTTCTTACAGAAAAGCAGTACCTGTCTTGGCAGTCACCGGAACAAGATCAGTTGTGCTACCGCCCCTTGCTGGTAAAAAGGAGAACAGAGTCGTGTCCATCGATCTGGTAAAACCACAAGCATGTGGCCTATAATCAACAGTAGGCCCAGTGGACTCCCAAGAAACAACAGAATACCCAAACTTGCAACAATCCAAGAGGTTCAAACTGAAAGACTCATCACATTCAATCAGCCTGCAGTGCACAATGAAGGACTATGCAATAATGCCATGGAACTCGTGCCTCTTGAGACACAGATTGAAACAGTTCGTCAAGAAACAACATCAGTCTACAATGATGTGGCATCAGAAAGTGCTACCGAAAGACAGATTGAAAGAACAATCCTATCAATTGACAGAACTGCCTCTGGTTATTTCATCAACTTCGACAACTTCTCTGAAGATCAAAACGACCCCGAAGTGATGCCAGAAACAAAAAAGACTTTTAAAGAAAAAGCAACAGAACTCTTTCATCAACTAAAAGAAATCTACCTTGTTTCCCCTTGGCTAGAATTCTGGTTCGGTCTAGGTGTATTTTTCCTCCTGCTTTGGCTCATCATGGTACTATGTTTGGGAAAATTCATTGAAGGAAAATATATTACAATGGACACAGCAAGTCAGAACATCAACATAGTCCTGAAACCACACAGATTATCACACGTGAAGAAAAGAGAACTGTCAACAGTAAATGTCACAGCAATTCCAATACCTGGTGGGGTAGTATGGAAGAAAACAGACTATGAGATATATGGTCCGGTCGAAATCCTGAAGTATCCTCATCAACTAAAGGTTTCCTTAAGTGACTTTGTAAAATCAAGTACATTCTCTGATGATTGGGACTTTAACAGTATTAATGACATGATGTCTGATTTAGTAATGTCAGCTAGATTCACAGATCATGATTATTTACAAGGTTCATCTAGTTATGAGCAGTTATTCTGTTACACCCACTATGGGGATCATTACTTGCATAAATCTGCACAGCCTAGAAATATTTTTATGTATAATCAATGGGAACATTGTTCTACACCACCTAAAAGCAGTTCTAAAGCATTTTTTGAGAAATTCAAATACTTCTCAGGGTTCAACACCAGTGATGCAGAAACGTTTTATTACAAACTGTTAGATAAAACAGGAATGAAAACAATGCTAACAAATTCTAAATTGATATATT
The DNA here is from genome assembly GCF_964263255.1 of Lissotriton vulgaris. Taxonomy (NCBI): domain Eukaryota; kingdom Metazoa; phylum Chordata; class Amphibia; order Caudata; family Salamandridae; genus Lissotriton; species Lissotriton vulgaris. The sequence goes on along the minus strand of NC_141689.1, from coordinate 1,713,655,462 downwards.
CAGAAGCATTTTATGACAAAATGATGACATTTGGTTTTGATTATTGGAAAAATAATATTGAAACGAAAACAATTTGGGGTACAAAAGATTGGCAGGTGCAAGGCATTGAAGCACTATTTAGGACCTGCATGATACCAGAACAAATGTTGTTTTTAAATGACACAATACACCAAACATCTTGTCTTGGCCTAGCTAAGATCAAAGACCTTAAAACACCGTCTATACCAAAGCCAATACCTGAAAATACAACAACAGATATTGAGTTAGGCGTGTCACAAATTTTACATTTCAACAGAACACATCCTGATTGGAAAAAATGGTTAATCTGGCCTACAGACACAAATAGCTGTCAAGATAGATTCCTGAATAAAACACAGGGGTTAAAAATGACCAGATTAGACTCGAGATACTCCCAGAGACAACATCCAGGGATTATAACAACATATAGTGTAGGGAAACTCTGCCTTGAATGGCTAACTTCATCCACACTGGCTGAAATTAAGCAACACTTGTCTTTACTAAAAGATGGTGCTGATTTGCGCGATTTCATTCTTGGACCACGCAAACAGCGTCAAAAGCGTTTCATAGCGACCAGTATCTATGCTGCTTACAACGAGGCTTGGAAAGTAAAGCAAATTGAAACTGCTGAGAAAATACAAGAAATTGATCGTATTAATTTGGAAAAATCACTTTCTGTGGTAGACAATGGGTTAATGACTCTGTCTTCCAGAATATATTCGTTGGACAATATTGTATCATCTGCCTTTGATGTGATAGACAGAGACTTGCTAATGTTACAACATGGCCAGGCTGGACGCTGCAAAATCTTCGTTCAGGCTATGTGCCTTGGCGTTTAATCAACACAACGTCATTATTTTCCAGTTTTAACCTTACTGATAAACAGATCAGTTTGGCACAGAAAGGAGCAGACTATACAATCCTGAGCATCGAAAAACTCGAGAGATTACCATTGACAATGTCAGAGAGTCCTGTCATTGAATGGATAATACACGGAATTATCACAATTCCGATAACAACTTTCCGATTTAAAAAAGTGCCTTGAGTACATACCTGCTGGCCAGTATGAACAATTGGGTAAAGGATATGTAAAATCTGAATGGAAATTACCATACACTCATTCTTGCTATAGTGACAGCAACAAAAATGTATTTCTTAGTGGTAACAACTGTAAACATTCACTAAGCGGTATACTTTTGTGTCAGGGTATTAATTTACACGGAGCATGTGATGGAAATTCTAACAACCTTTCATGCCACCAGCTAGTCACACCTGCAACTCAGATAGAGCCCTTCTTTATGCAACTTTCGAACGGGAGTTACATTCTTAGAACGGATCACAGATGTTGTGGCCTCGTGCCAGGGAAAAGTTATCTAGTGAAAGTAACATCCATGGTCAAATGCTGTATGCAAGCATTGTTTCCGAGTGGGCCTGCAGACACAGTGACTCCCATCTGGCCTCGTCTGAATCTCTATTCTATACGAATTGATACATTAAGCAAAATGAAATCTGTGCTTTTACAGACAACAGTGCCTATAACGTCATCAAAAGAGACGTATGATCTTCTAGTTGCAAGGACAGCTACTGAAGTTCATGACCTTTTATCAACAAATTGCCCCGTGCATTTCGTAGAAATGTTCAGCCAACTCCTTAACATGTCTAGTGCCACAAGCATCCCAGGCATATTGAAGACAGTCTTTACGGGACTTCTAACATCCTTCCAGGCAATTTTGGGAATCGTTCCTAATTTTGTACACTCTGTTTTTGGCGGTATACCATTATTTTTGGGACTCGTCGCAGGGATTTTATTTTTTACCCTCCTGCTTCGTTATGGCAAGCCGAAACTCAGACATAGCTCCCATGGGAATGGAAGAGACAATCCTAGCAATGCGCTACCGGGACAGGACAACTAACGTCCTTGGATTGGCCAGGCTGAGAGATCTAAACATGACCTGGTTCCTTTCATTCAGACCTATATGGCAGAACTGTATCTTGCCGGTACTACGATGTATGCTATGCGGCGATGAATGCGTGTTGGACATCTGTCTTTCACTTCCATCAGCAGTACCAATGGACGTCGATACTTTGCTCAGTCCAATAACGGCTCACGCATTGTGTTGTCCCCAGCGGCTACCAATCCTGATGACAGCATTCGTTGAGACTCCTGTGCTACGACTAGGTGGTAACAGTGGAGCGAGTGACAAAAGCAACGTCACCCAGGTACGGCCTTCTGTGAGCATTGCTGCTCCTGAATACGATGACAGCAATCATTCTCACACCTGCCAAGTTACAGCGCTATCTAATTTGGTTGAACTGTCACCTGATTTTGTAGACCAATTCTTTGAGAGCCTGTCTGACACGATGTTCTCACCCGTACAGAAACAATAACTTTTAAGAAGCTTTCCGACACACAGCGTTCCTATGAACTCTGAATTCGGCCTTCAGTTTTGATCAACAAAGACTGCTAAAAGCTTTGGAACTTTATTTTTCCCCGTTCAAGCAATAATTCTTTTGAATTGAACATTTTTAATATTGACGTTTTTTTTTGGCACGAACAATTCTTTGCTTAACGTAAAAACTATTCTTAGAGAACAGAAGCTTCACACTTCTATTTCTAATCGCATCTAGAGACATAACAAAGTTACACCAGCCTCTAGCACACATGTTATTACAATGCATTTATATGTGATGATTTATCTCGCCTTTCTTCTGTCAGAGATACTTCATGTGTAATTCCTTTTGCATAATCGTTCATTATTTTCATATGCAATAATTCTTTGAATGATTCTATGCTTCAAAAAACGTACAGTACCTAAATTTCATGTATTTCAAGTACGCCTATTTCGAATGCATTTATGTATTTTGGGGTGGGCAATGTTACACATGCATCTAATTGCTTTAGTTTTAGTAATTTTGATGGACATGAATACGTGGAGTGGGTGTTATGTGTTTATCTAGGTTCCTGATCGATACTGTGACCTTATGCCCCTATTCGGCTATAAATCCATTTATTCCCTATATTGGCATAACCGTTCAAGTGCGATTTTCAGAAAAGTCATCTCTGGCCTCACACGAACAGAGCCACATTCCAGCATAGCTCTCTGCCACTTCCTTTGCGACCAATTAGTGCAATGAGAGGGCAGGAGCCACTATCTGATATTCCTAGATTAACACTCCGAGTTCTTCAACAAGATAAAAACTCAGCAAACCTGGAAATCCCCGCTTGCTGTGTTTTGATTAGTAATGGAACTCTAATGAGCAACTGATAACTATCACTTCCTAGTGACATCTTTAATTGACGTCTTATGTCCAGCAAACTTGCGTCAAACCCGGCACCTGTCAGGTATAAATATTACCAACGTTGCCTTAAGCAATAGCTCGTTGCTCGTTGCCTGTTGTTAGCTGTCTGCACGACCCCGTGTTGGTGACTCTAGCACTCTGTCGCTGCAGCCTGCTGTCCCTTGGTGGTGAAGCTGCTGATACCATTATCGCTGCTAAAGCGCGAACGATGGTGCAGTACGCTTAGGAGCTGAACAGCCGTCCCTCTGCAAAGACATCCAGCAGATTCCAGCTTCCCGCGGACGCTGTCCCCCCTCCTTCCTCGACGCGCTGAAGAAGAGCCGCTACCTTTCTCGTGCAGAGAAATCCAGCTCCGGCGTTTCCGGTCTGCCCTCGCGGGTGACTGGGATATCGAGAGTGACCCCTGAAGGAGATACCAATCCTCCATCATTCTATTCAGAGGTATGGTGTTGACTAAACCCTTAGACGAGAATTCTTGAAACAAACCTTGGCAAAACCAACTTAACTTAAAGCTACTTACTTACTCCCCTTCCACGTGTTAGGCTTAGGTCAGGCACACTGGGGTAGGCTTAGTTAGAAGCACCAGTTGAGTATGTTAGCCTAATGTATATATGACTGTATATATGTTTTATTACTTTTAAACCATTGTATGGCTAAGAAACCATATCAATGCTTTTACAGTTCTATTTCGCAATCCTTATCTTACTGTACGTACTTTTTATCATAACAAGTCTTGCAATTGTGGCAATACATTTCTCTTGTATGAGAAGAAAGACTGTTCAATAAATGTTAACCCTTTATTGACAAACGCCCGTCTCTCTATTCTCTACATCTCATGAAAGTAAACTGCACTAGACTGACTGAGTAAAATACATGTCTATTGTTTCACACGACCCTAGAGATTGACTCTTGATCTGAGGAGCAAAGTTGTCATGTTGCACGGTTGTTGGAAAGCTGAATCCCTTCTTGTCTGTGCCAAGGAAGCTGATCACTTCCTATGCAGAGAAGAAAGTTTCCAGTGACATCTGAGCTAGTTGGTAACACAACCCAATTAAGTTTAGCATAGTCAGTGGAGGCCTGGAATATCCGCAGTTCCACGTCGATACTACTGTTTATGTTATTCCAATGCGCAGGGCCTAGTGGGAAACTAGGAACTACACTACACCATAAAAAAAATGGAATACGGATACTCTGCTTATTGTCATTGTACCATAATCGCAGCCTTCCAATCACGCGCTGAATGCTAATTGGCTGTCAAGTGCTTGTCAACATTCGAAACTTGAAACTGTTGGCAGCCATGTTATGCCTCAGTAGAAGGGAGGTTGAAGAAGTGTGTGAAATGTGAGTTTAAAATGTGAAAAGGGAGAGGGTAGACATACCCTGATCCTCTAGGTCTGCTCAGGTTGTTCCACAAGGACCCCCTTGGCATCAAATTATTTATTTTTTGGGGGGTAAAATTGTGGGATGTGCGTATGACCTGCGCATTCTAGCGATATTGAAAAAAAAAGAGACGTGGCTTTCCTTGCCTCTTTGGTAATTTGCATTCTTTCAACTGTTTAGAGGTGATGCAGCAGTGTTGGATTCAGGATTCACCCCTGAGTATGAAAAAGTAATATTAACACTATTTACCTGATAAGTTAATTTCCTTTCATAGGTATAATATCGACTGGTTTCAGTTGCAAATTCTTCTAAGTGTGCAGTGTTCAAATTTTAAAATATTCACCTTAAAACATCCGAAGAACAAATTTTGATTGATTCATTTGTTATCAGGAGAAAAAACAGTTCTGCATCTTTTAGCCCAGCACTGACCCCGAAAAGTAGTTCCAAGCATACTTACAAGTAACTTGTATTTCATTCCATAGGAATCCTATTCCTATAAAAAAAATGAATACATTTAGATTTGTGGGTCAGGCTCTAGGCGGGGATGGGGTCCAGGGCCCAAAAAAAAATAAAAAGAAGGGGGGCCACACAATATAATGTAATCTAAAAAATAAAATATCTAAAAATAAATAGTTTTAAAAAAAATTAGTAAATCAGTTTCAAAAAATAAATATAAGAATAAATATATTTAAAAGTTGTCATTTACAAAACCTTTAAAATTCACTGAAAAAAACAGATTTCAGACATGTTATAGTTAGGAATTAGCATTTAAAAAACCTCAGAAATTCACTGAAAAAGACACAGGTTTCAGGGGTATTCTAGTTAGTTGGACCTTTCACTCTTACAAAACCATTGAAATTCCCCTGTTATAGTTAGTTGTACTAACTATAACTCACGGGCACGCAATCCACTGCTGATGATGTCACATATTGCATCATTCATGACATGGTTAGTGACATCACTGCTGACATCACTGATGACATCTCAAATGACATCACTGATGACATCACTGTTGATATCATCCATTTGACAAACTGATACACCTCATCATACAGTAGCATAACCTTTCAACAATCATTATAAAATATGAAGTACCATATTTGAAACCATTGACACACCAGTACAAGTTTCTAAAAATCCACTCAGTCTTTCCTAGATCTACACACATATCTAAACACTAACCTATAGATTCACTCACACATGCTAACAAATATCAATAGAACACTATTAAATATACTTATGCACCTACATCAACATTACACACCAACATATATCCTATTCACTTATACAGACATACTACTCATTTATTCAAATAAGTGATCATACTTATATTTACTAAGCTACACACTTACACAAACACCACTTTATTTATTCATATGGATAGTAACTCATACTTAGTGTGTTATAAAATCACTATTACAACTATACAGTTATCCATATCTCACACATACAAACACTGAGTCTTATGTATACTTATTTATATACAACAATTGTCACATACACTGCCTTATATATTTTAGTTTGTTGGACATATATCATTGAGAAATATATTTACTCATCACCACACCCATAAAGAGATTCACTCACCCAAACAACTGTTTCCGCACACAGTCTTAACCCCATATACCTACTAAATCAACTATTTACATATCTTTCGACAGTCACACACGTCCCACCCAACCACACAGACATTCATTCACTATCCTATACCAATACTCACTTAACTAATTAATAACTAATGTAGACTTTCACATACCTAGTAAGCAACTTATGTAGTATTTTACACAACAAGAGACAGAGTGATACAGGTATTCACCAAGTTTAATCACTATCCCATATATTTAGTGAGACATTTTAAATTTGTCACTTAGACACTCAATCACTTTGCTACTAAATCCTCCATTCAGACACTTATACATCCACTATGTGTTCAAGGCAGATTCCTATATATATATAATACTTATTTAAATATCGAAGCAAACCACATTCACTGGATGATGTGATCAGTGATGTCATCAGTGATGCCATTTGAGATGTCAGCAGTGATGTCATCAGTAATGTCATTGGCCATGCAATGAGTGATGAAATATGTGACATCATCAGCAGTGGATTGCGCGCACGTGAGTTATAATTAGTACAACTAAATATAACGGGGGAATTGCAATGGTTTTGTAAGAGTGAAATGTCCAACTAACTATAACACCCCTGAAACCTGTGTTTTTATATATACATATATTACCTACTGGCGGTCGCCAGTAGGTGTATATATTGATAGGATTTTTTCTCTATGGGATTTTTGAAAATTCTATGTCTAATAACTTTGGCGTTTGTGGACGGAATTGGCTGAAATTTTCAGGAAAATGGAACATTTTGTTTCTGAGCAGCCCCTGACAATTTGGGGGGGTTTCATCAAGGGGTGGCCGAGAAAAAAGGGGGGTCCCAAAACGCTTTTTTCCCATGGTAATTTCCATAGGGCGGTTGTCCTCACTTTTAGCTCGAACGGCTGAATGGATTTGCACGAAACTTGGCAAAATTGTAGGGACTGTTAGCCCGATGTGCCTTTGCTAGGTCTCAATATATGTGCTCCAGTGGATTTTGAGTAATTTAGGCTCAAAAAAAGATATATATCTGGGCGGAGCCTAACCACACATCTGATCTGATTGGCTGTCAGCACTTCATCCAAGAAGTGTTGGCAGCCATCTTGGGACCAATATACATGATAGCACCTCATTAAAAAGCATTGTAGTTAATAGAGGGTTTTAGGACTTTAGTTACATTATAAATCATTTGTTGATGGTACCATGCTCGTTTTAGGAATTGTGGTGGGTTCTAAGGTGATTTTACCATGTGAAAAAACCTTCTGCTGTGATATCATGAATATTGTTTGAAAGAAAACTAATATCTCATGATTTTCCCACAGTGGTTTGGAAAGGGATCTATAAGCTAAACTGAAAGCATATTTTCTGTAAATTCACATTATCTTTCTCAGTCATGTGAAAATGAAGTCTGACATTCTCAGTAAAACATGTACATCCAACAAGGACAGAGACTGTCAGTTGATTCCTTTGTGTTCTACTGCAGCCTCCTAGAGTGTTCTAAAGAACAACTAGAGCGCTAACAGTCCTACTTATTACAAAGGTATGGCACACCTGAAGCCATCTTGATTGGAATAAAGTGATAACTCTTAAAACATTTAATTTAAAAAAAACAACATGAGGGGGTATATTTTGCCATAGAAAGTATGATTAGTGCTGCAGAATGAAAAATTAGGGCACATTTTGAGTGACTTCTCAAATCCTTTGCTATTTCATTAAAACATTCTGACATGCAGTCTCCCAAAATGGCCACCAGAGACAAAAGAGCCCAAATGTAGCCCAAATATCACCCAGATGTAGCCCAAGTATAGCCCAATGACAGAATGTCCCAGAGTGTTCTAAAGAACAACTAGAGCGCTAACAGTCCTACTTATTACAAAGGTATGGCACACTTGAAGCCATCTTGATTGGAATAAAGTGGTAACTCTTAAAACATTTAATTTAAAAAGAAACAACATGAGGGGGTATATTTTGCCATAGAAAGTATGATTAGTGCTGCAGAATGAAAAATTAGGGCACATTTTGAGTGACTTCTCAAATCCTTTTCTATTTCATTAAAACATTCTGACATGCAGTCTCCCAAAATGGCCACCAGAGACAAAAGAGCCCAAATGTAGCCCAAATATCACCCAGATGTAGCCCAAGTATAGCCCAATGACAGAATGTCCCAGAGTGTTCTAAAGAACAACTAGAGCGCTAACAGTCCTACTTATTACAAAGGTATAGCACACCTGGAGCCATCGTGATGGGAATAAAGTGGTAACACTTAAAACATTTCATTTAAAAAGGAACAAAATGAGGGGGTATATTATGCAATAGAAGGTATTATTAGTGCTGCAGAAAGAAAAATCAGGGCACATTTTGAGTGACTTTTCAAATCCTCTTCTATTTCATTAAAAAATTCTGACATGCAGTCTCCCAAAATGGCCACCAGAGACAAAAGAGCCCAAATGTAGCCCAAATATCACCCAGATGTAGCCCAAGTATAGCCCAATGACAGAATGTCCCAGAGTGTTCTAAAGAACAACTAGAGCGCTAACAGTCTTACTTATGACAAAAGTATGGCACACCAGAAGCCATCTTGATTGGAATGAAGTGGTAAGTCTGAAAACACTCAATTTAAAAAGGAACAGCATGAGGGGGTTAATTTTGCCATAGAAAGTATGATTAGTGCTTCAGAAAGAAAAATTAGGGATCATTTTGAGTGACTTCTCAAATCCTCTTCATTTCATTAAAAAAATTCTGACATGCAGACTGAAACATGCACTTTGAATACCAGCAGCAGACGTCCCTGGTGAGCAGTAGCTTTACTACAGTGATCTAATGTGCAACTAGAGTGCTAACATTCAGAATTTATGGCAAATGTGTGACACATCTGAATGCCTTCTTGATGGAACCAAAGTAAACAAGCATTGAAAATGCAATAGATCTCGCCCTCGTTTAAGTTAAAGCCATTCTGTTTGTAATGAGGTGGCTTTTTAGCTTTGCTTTTATTAGTGTTTTTTCAACTTTCATGTAAATAACATGCATCTGTATGCATATAAGTATATGTATGCATGCATTTATGTTTGTATTTATATAGATATACAGATGATATATGTTTATATATGTATGTATATATATATATTCACTGAAAAAACCATAGGCTATAGACCATATATAGTTAGGAATTAGCATTTACAAAACCTTGAAAATTCACTGAAAAAAACATAGGTTATAGACCATATATAGTTAGGAATTCGCATTTACAAAACCTTATTTTACTCACACAAAACCATTGAAATTCCATATATAGTTAGTTGCACTAACTATATATCGCGCACCCGCAATCCACTGCTGATGATGTCACATATTACATCATTCATGACATGGTCAGTGACATCACTGATGACATCACTGATGACATCTCAAATGACATCACTGATGACATCACTGATGACAACATCCAGTGACTGTATGTTTCTGTAAAGTTAAAATATGTCTTACATATTGAAGAATGAGTGGATGTATAAGTGTCTGGATGAAGGATTTAGTAGGTGCATGACTGACTGTATGAGTGAGTGATTAAATGTGTCTCACTGAGTGCATGGGTTAGGGACTAAACTGTCTTAATTTGTGCATCATTATGTCTGTTGTTCTGTAAACTGTTGCATGTGTTGATAAGTAGCTATATGAGTAACTATACGGGATATTGATTGGTTTCCCAAGTATTTGTATGGGAGACTGAGTGTGTGTGTGGGTGGCTGGGAGGTGTATGACTCTGTGCATAGATGTGTGAGCAGTTGATTCACTAGATGTATGGTTTCAAAAGTGCATGTGGAAACAGCTGTATGGGCGGTTGACTGTGTGCATGAGTGTATTGGTGAGTGAATGGATATCTCAGTGCTACATGTCAAAGTAAGTACATATGTAAAACACAGTACATGTGAGAGTTGTCATATATAAATAACTGTGCATAAGAGCCAGTGAATGTGTGAGTGGCTATATGGATCATTGTGAACTTGTATCAGGGATTGTATAAGAGAGTAAATATGTGTTAGTATATGTTTGAATAAGTAAAGTTTGTATAACTGTATAGTTGAGGAAATGGAGGTGTGATTGATTCTTTGCATGACTGACTAGGTGTGTGAGTAACTCCATGGATGAGTGGCAGTCTGTGAGTGTCTGTTTACACTGATTGTATCTAAGGTTATATTAGAGTCTGAAGAGGTTCATCGTATTATCACATGAATGATATCATCAGTGATGTGATCAGTAATGTCAAATGAGATGTCATCAGTGATGTCATCAGTGATGTCATTTGAGATGTCATCAGTGATGTCATTTGAGATGTCATCAGTGATGTCACTGACCATGTCATGAATGATGTAATATGTGACATCATCAGCAGTGGATTGCGGGTGCGCGATATATAGTTAGTGCAACTAACTATATATGGAATTTCAATGGTTTGTGTGAGTAAAATAAGGTTTTGTAAATGCGAATTCCTAACTATATATGGTCTATAACCTATGGGTTTTTCAGTGAATATATATATATATATATATATATATATATATATATATATATATATATTTCACGTCCTCCACCAATACCACCGGGACACCGAGACAGCTGTGCATCACAGGGGCAGAGGTAACTCTGTTACTCTATTCAGTTTCACAACGCGCAGCCAGAGCTGCGCAGATGCACTCTGCTCCGAAAGTATAAAGATCACTCAAATCACCAATGCACAGTCCACTGAAAGTTTATTCATTCATTGCAGCATGTGAAAAACGGTCAATGGAGCAAAACCCCAATGCGTTTCGGCGAAACACTCGCCTTGGTCATGGGTATTTTTACAATGATACTAGACAGTAAATAAAGTTTTTTCAAAAAGCAAGTCTCGTGTGAATACAAATGTGAGAATAAAGAAAGGCCTCTGGGCCCGTTATGTAGCGGCCATCTTGTAGTGGTGTATCCCTGATAATACATCAAAGGAATGGCTTAATCCAATGCATGTGCACTAAATGAGAAATATTAAGGCAAAACAGTCTCAACCGTTAGTGACTGGTCATGAATATGTTCGGTAACCAAAATTCTGACCTGAAATTACTAAACATGTTCCAAATTCATTTAAGATATGGGGAAAAAATTAAGTATTGTTAATGCACATACCTGTATATATATCTTCTAACAATATAAGTGAATTTATAACACCCAGAATTCATCATCGACATCCCCAGTGGGCAAAGACAATGAGCTTAATATGATTATTATACACAGGTATAATAGGTGGAACATATCTCATTAATCCCAAGTGGGAATTTTATAAGCAACGAAGTCCAAGCAGAATGATGGTTCTTTAACACAACCCCAGTGGCTAAGCATATCCGAAGACCTGCTACTCCATAAATGCCTAAACATGAGAAAAAAGAAAAAATGGAGGAAGCCAGTCAAACTTAAAATCTCCGATAACTTTACAGGTACCACAAGAGGCCAGCTCGGGCCTAGGTTTTCTACAATTCAAAAATGTAAAATCAATAAGTGTCCATGAATTAAAAGCAACATCATAGGAAGTTAGGAGGAAACTCGGGTAATCAAATATACATCATATCATTAAAACATGGGAAACATGTGTACAACAGCATCTACAACAACATCAAATTTGGAAGAAAAGATTCATATCTCTGGGACATAGTGACATGTTATTCTCCCAAGTGCCATTTCATTTCTTCTTCCGAATTTAGGCCATTGGGTATCAGGGTATCTAGATTTAGAATGTATCGATTCTCCATTTGTCTCATCTGCCTTTATCTTGTCACCCCCTCTGCTCATAATTGGGAGTTTGTCAATTGCGAAGAACTTCAAAAGATTACGGTTACCATTATGAAGTTCCTCGAAATGGCGGGCAATTGGCGATGTCTGGTCTTTATTTTGGATAGCCCGCATGTGCTCTAACACACGTTTCTTTGCGGGGAACATCGTGCTCCCTAAATACTTTTTAGAGCAAGGGCACACCAGAATGTAGACACAATATTCAGATAAACTCGTCAAGTGTTTACTGATTGGTTTTTCTACATCTTCTACTCGAAAAAAGACCCTTTTGACATTATTACTATACTTGCACGCTTTACACTTCATGCAGGTATAGAAGCCCTGCATGTCATTGGTCCTAGATAGAGTAGTACTCACTTCGTTCTTACTCAACTTATCTCTAAGCGAGTTGGCCTTCTGATGTGTTATGTTGGGAACATCCCCCAAAATGTCCACTAGAGTAGACACCGTCTTGAGTACATTCCAGTGTCTTTTGAGACTACTTTGTACCTGCCAGGATTTGGAATGAAAGGTAGAGATAAATCTCACCTTATCTTTGTCAGGAGATTCCTGTTTCCCATGGGGAACCAACAGAGTGGAATGACTAATCTTGCTGGCCTTCACATATGATTCTTCTATAACTTTGGATGGTAGCCTCTTTCAATAAAGCGCTGTTTCATGCACTCACACTCCGCAAAAAAATCTTGATCCGTGCTGCAGTTCCTCCGAGCTCGGAGGAACTCACAGAACGGAATACTGCGGATTAGTGATTTGGGGTGTCCACTCTGTGCATGCAACAGTATGCTGCCGGCAGTATCCTTACGGTACAGTTTTGTCGTCAGTTTTTTGCCAGAGACTCTGATGGATAAGTCTATAAATACAATCGTCTGAGCACTCAACTGGCTTGTTAAGGCCAGATTGAGATCATTTTTATTCAGATCTTCAATAAAAGACTCAGCTTGAGTCCGAGAGCCCTCCCAGATGATAAAAATATCATCTATATACCGCAGCCACATCTTCACGTGGCTGCGGTATAGCGTGTGAGTTCTCTCTACCTGCTGCTCCCAGCTTGCCATAAATAAATTAGCAAAGCTGGGAGCAAAACAAGTTCGCATCGCTGTCCATTGCCTCTGTCTATAATGAACATCATTAAAGACAAAACAATTCTGTTCCAGACAAAAGTCATCATTTGCATAATCATCTCAGTGTGATTAAAATAAGAGATTGATCTGGTGTTAAGAAACTGTCGACATGCATTAATGCCATCCTTGTGTCTATTGGATGTGTATAGACTACGCACATCCAATGTGATAAGCAAGTAATTGTCCTGCCATACAAAGTCTGTCAATTTGTTGATAAAATCCCTGCTATCTTTAAGGTAGGAAGATACACTCTCTACAAAAGGAGGAAGAAAAAAATCAATGTATTTAGATGTGTTCTCAAGAAGAGAACCAATCGAAGAAACAATTGGCCTGCCCGGGGGTTTGTTAGGATTTTTATGGAGCTTGGGCAGAAGATATAAAACTGCCACTTTGGGATTACGATTCAGAAGGAATGAATATTCATTCCATTCTATGATCCCACTTTGGCGCCACCCATTTAACATCTCAAAGTAAATGCTGTTGCTCTTTTCAATAGCCTGTAACGAAGACACCCCATAACATGCTGTAACATTCAATTGGCACATTCCCTCCATAATATAGTCTTGTACATCCATTAACATCACATTCCCCCCTTGTCTGATTGTCGAATGACAATTCTCTACTTTACTCAAGACGGAGTCTACTCTAGTGGACGTTTTGGAGGATGTTCCCAACATAACACATCGGAAGGCCAACTCGCTTAGAGATAAGTTGAGTAAGAATGAAGTGAGTACTACTCTATCTAGGACCAATGACATACAGGGCTTCTATACCTGCATGAAGTGTAAAGCGTGCAAGTATAGTAATAATGTCAAAAGTGTCTTTTTTCCAGTAGAAGCTGTAGAAAAACCAATCAGTAAACACTTAATGTGTTTATCTGAATATTGTGTCTACATTCTGGTGTATATTCTAATCAAAAGAGGGGAGGTGGAAAATGGATCCATTCATTTTCCAGGTAGATATAGGCTAATCAAAAGAGAAAGGATCACTTGTCCTGCTCAACCTTGAGTGTACAGGACTAGCAAGGGGTGTCCCAATAAAAAGACCCTCATGCACGTGATGGGTAAGGTGGGTTCAGAGCGGTATATCTTGATTCTCCGCTTAATTATCACGTGTCTGCATAATCATAAGGTCTAGTTTCGGTATGCAGCCTCCACCCAGAGGTATTTTACCCAAGATTGGTGCAGTAGTGAGCCAGAGATAAAAATATATTAAAAAGACCAAAAACTCAGATAAGGTAAATTTTATTCAGTCTGGTTTATGGTCTAGTACACTCTGTTATAGTGCAACTTGTATACTTGGTAATGGGTAATAGTTGCACTTAGAGTTAGGAAATTACAAAAATAGGGAGGGGGGTGACTGAACATAGGTCGACATGTTTCTGCCTTGGTTGCCTGGTTTCTAGGGCTTACGGGCATTCATCAGGACCAATAGTGAGTGAGGTGGGGGTTTAAACAAATCAAGTGCTCAAAAAAGTGGAAAAAAGGAAGAAGGTTATTGACCTGTTCCTATGTTTGGAGGTCTTATGGTACCTGTAACGAGTAAACACAAGTTTGCAACACTCATACAGGGAGGGGGGGGTTGGAGGGACACACGTTAAGCAAAAATTTGCTTCTCATATCCATCAATTATAAACAACTATAAAATTACAATACTTTACATGACCGGTTACTGTCTACGACAATTTCAACTTACTCCACTACTTTCCTGTCTCATGCAGTCGGCTATAGCATGCTGGTGGATGAATAAGCATGCATCTCTTGTGAGTATCACATCGTTTTGTGTAGCAATATTGTGCTCGTAAAAGTCGCTACTAATTGTGATCATCTCTGTTGTGTTTACTTTTTCGTTGTGAAAGACACTCAAAATGCAGAGAATCTAAGTGGGCATTGCGTATTTTATACGTGGAACTAGGTGAAACAATGCGGGAGAAACAGCGCGGTGCACACTGGACTGATTCACATGCGAATGGGAAAAGGGCATTGTGACCGTCGGCGTGTTTAGGTATTACCTCGCGCAAATATTATGCACACTCCAATCGGTGGTAAGGCTCTGAGGAGGGGCTATGGGGAGAGAAGAAAGGGAGAAGGGATCTGAAAATTAGGCAGAACACCGTTCAATACTTGCGGTTTGGATGGAAGCGCATTCGCGGTGTCTCCTGGCGTGTACCTATTGCGCCCGTCCCGCTGCTTTCGAGGTGATGCGCTGTGCTGCTCTTACCGAACCGGAAGCACTAGGCATTGTTTCCGGTTCGTATAAATGGGCGTTAGTTGTACACTCAGCGGCTTCCTATTGGTCTAGAGCTCTTGTTAACGTTACTATGGAGACCGAGTGTGTTGATCTCGGTGTTAGAGTCCGGTTTTTTCAGAGGGCATTAAATGCGATGCTTGGCTCATTAGGTCGCCGGCTTGTTTTAAGATAGAGGGAGGGCTTTTAGATGGTTAAAAAAGGAATACACACTGGCATTTTGTATTGCGCTCCCTCGTATTTTTTGGTGTATCATAATGTTCCTCATTAGGGCACAGATTCATCTAGCATACTAGAGGATGTGGAGGTCATCATGGATGCTATGCATATCTTTGTTTTGTGATAGGTCTAGTCTTATAACTGGTTGATCACCTTCTTACTAGGGATAACCAAGGTATATTGTCATTCAGTCCCTCGGTGTCGGTCTTGAGTCTATGGACCCATCTCTGCTCTTTCTCAAATAGGGTTTTTTCCGCATTGTGATCCTTATTTGTCAGAGTTTCAAGGATCACCCATTGTAGATCAAGAACAGTGTGGCCTTTCTCCAGATAATGCGAGGCCATTTTCGTCGTGCTTTTTTTACATTTCACGCTGCTCCTATGTTCACAAATTCTTTGCTTCACTTTCCTACATGTCATCCCAATGTAGTTAAGTTGACACGGACATGTGATCATATACACAACATGTGTCGTGTTGCAGTTAGTATGGTTGTTTAGTGTCCATCTGAAATTGGGTAAGAGCTGTATTTCTTTTACTGGTCTTGTGAGAGCACAGACCGAGCACGAGCCGCATGGATAGTGGCCTGTCACTCTAGGATTGCCCCACAAAGAGGCATTGTCTCTAGGTGTTTTGGGGGGTGGTCGTGTGTGAACCAGCATATCTTTTAGGTTTCTGCTCCTTTTGTTTGCAAATCTAGGTTTCTGCCAAGTTAGATTACCTGATGTTAATATTCGCCAGTTTTTATTGACAATCTTTTTGATGGCATTTGTCATGGGGCTGTATGTGGTTACACATGTTAGGACTTCCTCTTGTGGGGTTTTTTTAACATTATCCAGAAGTGCCTCTCTATTCTGGTTTCTGGCCCGTTTCTTGCAGTTAGATATGATCTTCTTTGGGTAATCTCGGGCTTCAAGTTTTTTACAAAGATCGTTAGCTTGTGACTTGTACTCTGAGATGTTGCTACAGTTACGTCGTAACCTGAGGAACTGACTGTAAGGTAGGTTCTCTCGTAGAGGTCTGGGGTGGAAGCTCTTAAAGGACAGAAGACTGTTTTTCGCCGTGGTCTTAAAAAAGGTTCTGGTTTGGAGGGTATTCGCTTCAGCATAGATGGTGACATCTAAGAAGTCAATGCTTGTTTTGTCTGCAGTGTATGTGAATTGTAGACAGGTATCCTGTTGGTTTAGCCATTTGTGGAAAGTCCTAACATGTGTAACCACATACAGCCCCATGACAAATGCCATCAAAAAGATTGTCAATAAAAACTGGCGAATATTAACATCAGGTAATCTAACTTGGCAGAAACCTAGATTTGCAAACAAAAGGAGCAGAAACCTAAAAGATATGCTGGTTCACACACGACCACCCCCCAAAACACCTAGAGACAATGCCTCTTTGTGGGGCAATCCTAGAGTGACAGGCCACTATCCATGCGGCTCGTGCTCGGTCTGTGCTCTCACAAGACCAGTAAAAGAAATACAGCTCTTACCCAATTTCAGATGGACACTAAACAACCATACTAACTGCAACACGACACATGTTGTGTATATGATCACATGTCCGTGTCAACTTAACTACATTGGGATGACATGTAGGAAAGTGAAGCAAAGAATTTGTGAACATAGGAGCAGCGTGAAATGTAAAAAAAGCACGACGAAAATGGCCTCGCATTATCTGGAGAAAGGCCACACTGTTCTTGATCTACAATGGGTGATCCTTGAAACTCTGACAAATAAGGATCACAATGCGGAAAAAACCCTGTTTGAGAAAGAGCAGAGATGGGTCCATAGACTCAAGACCGACACCGAGGGACTGAATGACAATATACCTTGGTTATCCCTAGTAAGAAGGTGATCAACCAGTTATAAGACTAGACCTATCACAAAACAAAAATATGCATAGCATCCATGATGACCTCCACATCCTCTAGTATGCTAGATGAATCTGTGCCCTAATGAGGAACATTATGATACACCAAAAAATACGAGGGAGCGCAATACAAAATGCCAGTGTGTATTCCTTTTTTAACCATCTAAAAGCCCTCCCTCTATCTTAAAACAAGCCGGCGACCTAATGAGCCAAGCATCGCATTTAATGCCCTCTGAAAACCGGACTCTAACACCGAGATCAACACACTCGGTCTCCATAGTAACGTTAACAAGAGCTCTAGACCAATAGGAAGCCGCTGAGTGTACAACTAACGCCCATTTATATGAACCGGAAACAATGCCTAGTGCTTCCGGTTCGGTAAGAGCAGCACAGCGCATCACCTCGAAAGCAGCGGGACGGGCACAATAGGTACACGCCAGGAAGACACCGCGAATGCGCTTCCATCCAAACCGCAAGTATTGAACGGTGTTCTGCCTAATTTTCAGATCCCTTCTCCCTTTCTTCTCTCCCCATAGCCCCTCCTCAGAGCCTTACCACCGATTGGAGTGTGCATAATATTTGCGCGAGGTAATACCTAAACACGCCGACGGTCACAATGCCCTTTTCCCATTTGCATGTGAATCAGTCCAGTGTGCACCGCGCTGTTTCTCCCGCATTGTTTCACCTAGTTCCACGTATAAAATACGCAATGCCCACTTAGATTCTCTGCATTTTGAGTGTCTTTCACAACGAAAAAGTAAACACAACAGAGATGATCACAATTAGTAGCGACTTTTACGAGCACAATATTGCTACACAAAACGATGTGATACTCACAAGAGATGCATGCTTATTCATCCACCAGCATGCTATAGCCGACTGCATGAGACAGGAAAGTAGTGGAGTAAGTTGAAATTGTCGTAGACAGTAACCGGTCATGTAAAGTATTGTAATTTTATAGTTGTTTATAATTGATGGATATGAGAAGCAAATTTTTGCTTAACGTGTGTCCCTCCAACCCCCCCCTCCCTGTATGAGTGTTGCAAACTTGTGTTTACTCGTTACAGGTACCATAAGACCTCCAAACATAGGAACAGGTCAATAACCTTCTTCCTTTTTTCCACTTTTTTGAGCACTTGATTTGTTTAAACCCCCACCTCACTCACTATTGGTCCTGATGAATGCCCGTAAGCCCTAGAAACCAGGCAACCAAGGCAGAAACATGTCGACCTATGTTCAGTCACCCCCCTCCATATTTTTGTAATTTCCTAACTGTAAGTGCAACTATTACCCATTACCAAGTAT
Source organism: Lissotriton vulgaris (assembly GCF_964263255.1). NCBI lineage: Eukaryota > Metazoa > Chordata > Amphibia > Caudata > Salamandridae > Lissotriton > Lissotriton vulgaris. Next base: position 1,713,636,594 of record NC_141689.1, on the reverse strand, counting down.
ACAAGTTGCACTATAACAGAGTGTACTAGACCATAAACCAGACTGAATAAAATTTACCTTATCTGAGTTTTTGGTCTTTTTAATATATTTTTATCTCTGGCTCACTACTGCACCAACCTTGGGTAAAATACCTCCGGGTGGAGGCTGCATACCGAAACTAGACCTTATGATTATGCAGACACGTGATAATTAAGCGGAGAATCAAGATATACCGCTCTGAACCCACCTTACCCATCACGTGCATGAGGGTCTTTTTATTGGGACACCCCTTGCTAGTCCTGTACACTCAAGGTTGAGCAGGACAAGTGATCCTTTCTCTTTTGATTAGCCTACATTCTGGTGTGCCCTTGCTCTAAAAAGTATGTAGGGAGCACGATGTTCCCCGCAAAGAAACGTGTGTTGACGCATATGCGGGCTATCCAAAATAAAGACCAGACATCGCCAATTGCCCGCCATTTCGAGGAACTTCATAATGGCAACTGTAATCTTTTGAAGTTCTTCGTAATTGACAAACTCCCAATTATGAGCAGAGGGGAGACAAGATTCGGCAGCTGAGACAAATGGAGAATCAATACATTCTAAATCTAGATACCCTGATACCCAATGGCCTAAATTTAGACCTGTGGACACTCTGCCAGGAAAAAGGACTGATGTGATGAGGAATGACTGCCAATCTGCTGGCCTGGGTTCTGCTGGACTCCTGCTGTGCTGCTCTTTTGCCTGTTGCCTTCTTGCCTGGGTGAGAAAGACTTGACCTGTATTTTTTCAAGCCAGACCCCTGAGTGAATCCAAGGGCTAGTTGACTGGCCTCCTGACCTGAAGCCTCAGGGACATTACAGGGTTCCAACCCCCTGCACTTGGACTCTGCCATCTGTGAGTCCACCCTGCCAAGTGGTGCCACCCCAGTCCTGGCCCTCCGGAATTTGCTTGTCAGCGGAACTGGCGCATCTTCTCTCCTGAGCAACACATTCCCAAGCAGAACAGATGCATCTGCTCGGATGAGCGGCTCTTCCCTGAGCAGAAACAACACATCGTTGCTGCAATGTGGGTCGGACCTATCACAAACGTTTTGCATCACCGCAGCAGTCCACATCATTGGACAAAGGCATCACCTTTGAAATCACTACTAAATGACACTTTTCCCGGTGCAGGTCCTCACATTCTCGTTGGAAGGTAACCTTAATGACTATGACAAAACTCCATATCGCAGCTTCACTGCTCATCAGAATCGACAGATCGCATTATTTGGGCATCGCATCCCAGACACTGGACTTCACAATGCAAGCTCCGTTGATGGAATCCTCGATGTCAAGGAACAGGACCTTTCACCACAGCCTTGACACATTTCAGAACCGATGCATTGCCTCAGCTGCGACAAGCATCTTCGACGCAGAGTCACGCAATGCTCCATTATCAGGATTTGTGGTCCCTGTTAAGTGGGCCTAATTAGGTTCCTGAGTGGAAGATCTAAATTTGTGACTTCGATCGGGTCCAGTGCGATCAGATACTTGGAATAGCTTGTTATACATTGCAAAGCCATTTCTCACTAAAAACTTTAAAATTCAATACCTTCGGTTCTACAATTTTTTTTCATTTTGATCTTGTTTTATTTATTACATTCACATCTATTTTTCTAACCTGGTGTGGGATCCTTCAAGTGTGATGTTTTCACTGTGATACTGTATGAAGTGCTGTGCAAGTACTTTACACATTACCTCTAAGTTAAGCCTGCTCTGTGAAAAGCTACCAGAGGGTCAGCACAAGGGTTTGCTTGTGCCTTGACCTGACTAGAATTGTGGTTGCTGCTTGACCAGGGCTCATACCCCAATGAACCAACAACCCAATTTCTAGAACCAGGATAGAAAAAGAGAGCTTAATTTAATTTTTTTTTAAAAACAAGACCAAAACAACAAGAATCCAATCAGAAGAACTGGAGTTATGAATGTTTACAGAATATACTGTAAAATAGCACCTAAATGCAAAAAGCGGCAACTGTTGCTATCTGGACGCGCTGGACCAGGTTAAAGTAAAAAGTGCATGCTGACTGCGATGAAGATTGGGTTGGATACAGTTCCAGATTATTCCAGCTAAAGTCAAGTCAAGTTTAGTGCTAAGAATCTCATTAGCGTTGGAGAGGGTCATGCTGGAGCAAGGAGAATGTGGTGAGCGGTAGTCGGCATGGTACAAAAAGCAGGCCGGTCATCACTAACGGTCAGGCTGGAGCTTCATCTTGAAGGCCCCCATGGGGTGTCGATGCTGCTATGCAAGTAGAAAGCCGACTGTAGCTCATATAATATTTGGTGCGAAAGGAGCGGTTCTGACCCTTTCATGGTCTCGAAGAGCATAACATTTTGAGTTCAACAGCCCAAGAGCCATACCAAGCGTAAAATAAGTTACTGAAAATGGGTCCAGGAGCTGTTGGGAAGCTATTTATGTCCCTAAGGCTCGACGAGGAGGCCAGAACACTAGCCCTTTGAGTCAATTCTGGGTTCAAGATGAAGTTGCAGCAGTCCTGCAGAGTGGCAGTGCTTGTAAAAGCACAACAGTCCTTCTTCTTAGCAAAGTATCCACAGGTCCAGAAGCATACTGAAGAGTCTGTGTCTGAGGTCCTTCTATTAAACACAGTTGTGACTTTGAAGTGGGGGGAAGCTTCTAAAGGCATGCCTTTGAAGTGCACAGATGTCCTGCCTGTTTTGCCTTGGTTCCAGACTAACTGCAGGAGGTATGCAGCTCTTTGTGTGTGGCCTATCTAAGTGTTAGTGAGGCTGTGCCCAGCTCCTCCCTCCCAGCGTGATATTGATGGCCCATCCAAGCACCCCAAAGCTCCCTTTCTGTTTGGCTGTCTAAAAGGAATACACAAAGCTCAACTGTCTCCCACAGACAGTTATCTGACCCAGAGACATGCTATAGGCACCAAATGGCTACGGCAAGAACATGCCAACGTTTTAAAAGTGGCATTTCCAGAAATGCAATTTAACTAAAAGACTATTATTTAATTCAGACATCGACTGAGGTCAACAATACAAATACTTGATATATGATAATTAGGTATACACCTTTAAGATGGCATTAAAACTCAATGTAAATATTGTAGGTTAAAATTCATGGATATATGTACATAAGTTTATAAGTAATCAAGGTCTGTGCTTTTAGTACAATTCTAAGAAACTCTTCAAAAACTTGAACAGATTGTGGCAATTAAATTCATTAGGAGGAGAATTGCACAGCGGGATTCGGTCTTGAGTTAAAATTACATTGTATTGAAAGCGTATTGGCTTTATAAAACATTGTCGTGCCACTACCAAAATCTGATTTGGACAAAAAAAATTACATGGTAAAGCTCTGGCACTCCTCCATTACACTAGTCAAAAATGCCTGAGGACTGTTCAGGGGACTTCCATCAAGAGGAATAAAGATTTAAGTGAAGAATTCCTAGTAGTAAAAGAAAAATACAGCGCCTTACTCTATGTTTTAGTTGAAATTGTATATAATGTTCAGGAGTTTTATATACTATAGTTTCTGCAATATTTCTAAAGTGATTTAATTGAATACAGTGCTCCCAGTCTAATGCAAAGCTTATTTGCGGGCATTGTATGTTTTAAAAAGATCTTCAAGTGGGCTGGTGACCAAACCTTCAGAAGTGCAACAGTGCATTGAGATACCTCGAGGGCTATTTTGAGATTTCTATTAACTCCTTGATTGCGGCACGAATTCTGCCGCAGTGCGGGAGTTCTAATCTGTGGGCTGGGCTCCGTTGACCAACGGACGTGCGCAGCACCAGTGAGTTAGTGCTCACGACGGCTGTTGGCCAACGTGTGCACGGAACAGGTTAAAAGTATGCAAAGCCAAGTCTTCTCCAAAGTTCTCCTGTTTAATATGTGTCTTAAGGAGCCATGAGTGGCGTGTATAAGATTAAAGGCCCACCAAAAAATATTATAAATAGCTTGAGCGTATGAACTTGGTAAAGAAAGCTCAAGAAATGTGACTTCAATGAGGACTAATTGGTTAACTTTCAGCATTTTTCGTAGAATAGTCCCTTCTTTGACTTCTATTAGTTGCCAGGTTTTAATCTGTCTATATTCCAAGCCATAAGACAAAATGGGTGGAAATACAATTTAAAATACGACTTAACCAAGAGTTAGGATTTTAAGTTGCGATTCCAGTGACACCAAACATGAACTTATTTACGTTTCCTATTTGGAAATTACACTAATAAAATGTAATAAGGTAACTCCAATGTTATCCTATGGGAAATATATGCCTTTCAGTAGTGATGCAAAACAACCAGGGTTTGGACTCATATTCAGTAGGGCCGAGCCACATCCAATACCAAACAATAGAAAGCCATTACCGATGAAAACTTTTACCTTATTTCCGAAAAAGCCACATAGACCTAAACAAACGTGACCAACTAGCTATTTCGTTTCTTAGTTTTTTTATTATTCAAAATTCATTCATCCATAGTTTCATTTAAATGGACCATTCAGCAAAATGTATCCCATTTTATGCATTACAAAATACATTACACAATATCTTCCACATTCTAGCATTTAGTATTTCACATAAAATCCCAATCACACTTTTGATCTTAACTTCACACTCCAAATTACACACTCCTAGCAGCAAACACACACATTCATCCTTTCACACTAACCAAATCATTACAATCTTTTATTCAACATGAACATATTTAGTTGAAAAAAATAACTAGACCTATGGTGCATAAATTATAAAATTATTGATTACATCAAAAATAATTTAAATAGTTCAAATACACTCAATAGGTCACAACTAGCAGGTTGAAGCGTTTTAAAACCCCCAAAATGAATGGTGTTCTCCTCAGGACTAACAAGCTGCAATGACACAACCCAAATAAAACTGTGAATTACTCTTTTTTACAAAGTGTACGCTCCTACCTCTCTCTCACACCCCCACCATGGGTCTCAGGCTTACCTTACTCTCTTTTGATAGATCAGCTGATTTATTTAGCTACTGGCAACATGATCCAAGATCTGTAATCCCAAATAATGTTATGTTATGTTATGTTATGTTACATTTGATTTCTATAGTGCACGGCTACTCCACTGGAGTGTCCCGGCGCTTTATATTGGCAGCTCATAAGACCAAAGAACATAACAGCTAAAAACATCCTAAAAAGCAGAGTGACATAAACTAAAGGGTAAAAAGCCAAGTTTTCAGTCCCTTCCTGAACAACAGAAGATTAGCAGTACTCTGTAAAGCCAGAGGCAGAGTGTTCCAAAGCTGTGGTGCCCTCAAACTAAAGGAGCGCCCCCAATATATGCCCTCTTCACACGGGGAACCACCGCGAGAGCCAGAGATTCAGATCGCAGAGATCTGGCCGGTCGGTAAAAAGCAAGCCTGCGCTGGAGATATTTAGCTCCCGAGCCAAAAAGCACTTTATGAGCCAGGGTCAGCGCCTTAAAAACTATCGCTTCCGGATAGGCAGCCAATGGAGCGACTGCAAAAGGCCGGAGACTCTGGCTCGCCTGCGAAGACAAAAATTGCGCGCGCAGCAGAATTCTGCACAACCTGCAACCGCTGCACAAGATAGTCCGGAAGGCCCAGATAAAGGAAGTTGGCATAGTCCAACCTGGAGCCGATCAAGGCTTGTACCGTGATCCTCCTGTGCTCTTCTGTGAGCAGAGGAAGAAACTTCCGGAGCATCTTAAGAATGCCGAAACATGTACCCATAAGACCGAAGATCTGGGATCTCAGTGTCAGACCATTGTCGATCTTGACTCCCAAATTTTTTGCCAACTCGTGTGCTTGTGCTGGGGGGAACATGTCAATCGGCCACAAAGCCTGCCAGTCAGGGTCTGAGGTACAGCCAAAGAACAGCACCTCCGACTTGTCAGAGTTACATTTAAGGCTGTTCTGCTGAAACCAGTTGAAGACAGCCCTGAGACATTCCCGAATGCTCTCTCCATCAAAATCCTCACCTTTCCTACATGTAAAGAGGAGCTGGGTGTCATCAGCGTAAGAAACGATCTGGGCCCCAAAAGACTCCTCCAGTGCTGCCAAAGGGGTCATAAATATGTTAAAGAGAGTTGGGCTCAACACAGAGCCCTGTGGAACCCCGACTCCCAATGGCGGCTCAGCGGAGCTAGCGGGGGTCCAGACCGTTTGTCGGCGGCCGGCTAAAAAAGATGTAAACCAGCTGAGCACCGTCCCCCTCAGACCGATGTTATAAAGTCTGGCGAGGAGCCCCTCCTGGGGGACGGTGTCAAAGGCCGCCGACAGATCAAGCATGACCAGCATGGCTTTGCCTCCAGAGTCCAGAACCTCCTTGATGGCCTCAGACACCTCCAGCAGCGCCGTCTCGGTACTCAAATTTGGGCGGAAGCCAAATTGAGTAGAGTGAAGCAGGTCATTGGTTTCTAAAAAAAGGAGAGCACGCTGTGCACGTGCTTCTCTAATTTTAGCCAGCGCTGGAAGAAGCGATATAGGCCTATAATTGGCCAGCACCTCGGGGTCTAGGCCGGGCTTCTTAAGGAGGGGGATCACCATTGCCCTCTTCCAAGCCTGCGGGACCGTCCCCTCCCTCAAACAGAGGTTCAAGAGTGGATTAACCAAAGGCTTTACCACATCCGCCATCCTCGCCAGAAATTTGGCCGGGCAAGGGTCTGACGGCGACCCCGATTTCAGGTTGGCCAGAAGCACCAGTGACGCCGAAGGAGAGATAAGCGGAAAAACAGACAAAACAGAATCCAGGGTAGGACAAACTCAGAAAACCCTTACACATTGCCACTTCCACCAAGCATAGCATGTATCTCCAGTAGTGAAACACACATTTTTCACTACCATGACATTTAAAATGTTGTATTGTATTGTATTGTATTGTATTGTATTGGGCATTTGTAAAGCGCGTGGCTACCCGTGGGCGCCCCAGCGGTGAGGAATATGAAGGATGAAAATAGAGGGGCGTCTATGTGAACAGACAGGTCTTCAGTTATTTGCGGAATTTTAGATGGTCCTGCTCACTCCGTAGGTGGATTAGCAGGGCGTTCCATAATTTGGATGCATTGAGTGAAAAGAGCCTACCTCCGTTCCTGGTCTTTTTTATTCTGGGAATGGTTGCAAAGTAGAGCTCATTGGAGCGGAGTGCCCTGTTGGACCTGTAGGGGATGATCATGTCTCGGAGGATTTGTGGTCCTTGTTTGTTCAGGGATTTGTGTGCAATGCAGAGGGCTTTGAAATTAATTCTCTGCTGGACAGGTAACCAGTAACAAAAGAGAATGTAAGGTTTACTTTGCAGAGCAGCGAGCGGGGGTTTTAGTAAGCAGCTTTGCAGCCCAATTCTGAATGATTTGTAGCTTGTAAATGACTTCTTTGGGGGCACCTAAGTATAAGGCATTGCCATAATCCAGTCTAGATAGAATGAGGGCCTGGGTGACTAGTCTTTTAGCAAGCGGAGGGAGAAGGGGATTGACTTTCCGAATAATCCTGATCATGCCATAACATGATGCGGCTGTCTTCCTAGCCTGGGTTTTAAAGGTGAGGTTATTGTCTAGCCATATTCCTAGGCTTTTTAATTCTGTTTTGGGGGTAGGTGGTAATCCAATTGAGAGTGGCCAGGGCATGTTTATATCGGTGCTTGAACTGGAGCCTAATATCATGAGTTCGGTCTTCACTCCGTTAAGCCTCAACTGTGAGAGATACATCCATCTCACGACTTCCTCCAGACAGGATTGGAGGCCCTTAGTTTGTTAGCTGGGGTGGCTCAGGGCTACTAGTACCAATTGCGTATCGTCAGCGTAGGTCACCATGTGGATTCCGAATGGGGACACTATCTCAGCCAGTGGGGCCATGTAAACATTAAAAAGGGTGGGACTGAGAGTGGAGCCTTGGGGTACTCCAAAACCTAATGGCAAATTTTGAGACACATGCTTGTATTGGAAGACCCGGAAGGACCTTCCCTCAAGGAAGGACTGCAGCCACTTAAGGGCTGTCCCAGACACTCCTGCCCTCTTGAGGCGGTGAACCAGGAGGGGGTGGTTGGCTGTGTTGAAGGCCGCGCTTAGGTCTAAGAGGATGACTACGGCTGTGCCCCCTGAGTCCAGGATTTTTCTGGTTTCCTCCACCACTGACAAAATAGCGGTCTCTGTACCCTGGCCAGGTCGGAAGCCGGTTTGAGAGGGCTGGAGGACGCCATTTGTTTCGAGAAAGGAAGAGAGGACACGATTGATGTGTTTTTCTGTTATTTTGCTGATGCATGGCAATAGGGAGATAGGTCGAAAATTGGCCAGGTCTGTGTGGTCCAGATTCTTTTTTTTCGGGAGGGCGCGGACCATTGCTTTTTTCCACTTTTTGGGAACCATGCCAGAGTTAAGAGAGGAATTAATAAGCTCAGTGGCCAGAGGGGCAATAGTAGGTCCGGCCAATGCCAGGATTTTGGGGGGAGCAGGGTCAAGGGGCGAGCCGCTTTTTAGACAGGATAGAAGGGTGATGAAGGAGTCGTGGGTTACAGGGGGAAACAACCTAAGTTCTGGTTTCTCGGGTTGCCAGTCCTCGCTTGTGTGTCTCTGAAGGGTCAACCTGACTGATTGAGGAAGGTGAGATAAGATGGTCTGGATTTTTGAGTGGAAAAAAATTGCCAATTTGGTGCATTGGGGGTTGGAGGAGTCCAAGGGTGCTGGGGCGCCAGAGTTCTTCATTAATTTGGTGGCAATACGAAAAATGTCAAGGGGGGAGTTGCTGGCTCCTAGTATTTTTCCCTCATAGAAGGAGGATTGTGCTGTTTTAATTTCTGATTTGTAGTGGCGAAGGGTCGATTTATATTCTAGTTTTTTTGTGGGTGAAAAATCTTTCCTCCATCTTCTCTCTGCTTTTTTACAGGGCTGTCGTAGGGTACGCAAGTTGGGTGTCTATTATGGGGAGCCGCTGGCACCTGTTTTCTTTTGGGCTGATACTTTAAGGGAGCACCATATTGAGAGAACTTTCGATCCAGTTGTGGAAGTTTTCATTGTTTGTCTCAGGGTCGGTGGTGGGGCTGGGTTGTAATCTATTCAATTTGTGTACCCATTTCTCTACAGGTAATTTGGACCAAGGTCGGAGTAAAGAGCGCGGGGCAGGGTAAGGTGGGGGTGTGTGTCCAGAGTAGTGGGATTAGGAAGTGGTCAGTCAATGGTAGGAGGGTGTGAGCCCCGCCAAGTTTCCCAGGTTAGAAAATACAGGATCGAGCAGATGACCTTTCCCGTGAGTGGGGAGCAGGACCTTTTGAAGAAGTTGGAAGGATGCCAGGTCCTGGGCAAGTTCTGTGGGGAGTGACGCTGCGGGGTCATTGAAATGCAGGTTGAAATCCCCTAGCACTGTGAAGTTAGCCGAGAGGCTTGCCAGGGTGCCGATGGTTTCTAGTAGTGATTTTGGAAACTGCCCTAGAGTACCTGGTGGGCGATAGACTAGGATACCCGTAAATGTGAGGGAGGGGTTAAATTGATCGTAAAATGGGTGTTTTCACAGTCCGATAGCGGGCTATCAATCAGACGGCAGGTTAGGTGTTTTTTATGTATAATGGCGATTCCTCCTCCTTTTCCTGACCCTCTATCTACTCTTTGGATGGAGTAGTCAGGAGGTAGGACTTAGACTATGTCTGGGTCTGAACAGGTGTTCAGCCATGTTTCGGTGAGAAAGAGTACTTCAGGGTTCTCTTCGCTTAGCAGCATAGAGATTTCCGTTCTGTGTTTTGGAAGGGATCTGCAGTTGAGTAGTTTGTGGATTGTGTTACCCAGGGGGTCAGGGGCCCAAGGCGAAGGGATCTCATAATGACAGTGTGGGCATTTGTTATGGGACCTTTGGATGAGAATAGAGTGTAAGCATTGTTGCTCCAGCCGTTTGTTAATGGTTTTAAGCAATGTGCTGGAGTACATGAGCCAGTGGAGGGGTGTGGGGTCAGGGATTCTGGCCCCTGGGCCCGTTTGGGGACAGACGGGCTTGCCTTTGGTGCGCCTTCGGTGCGCCAGCGGCGCGCCCGCTGGGCGGTTGACAGGGCATCGGTATTTATGTGGATGTCCGTGAGTTTGGCACTAGACCGCCAACTCACGTTTTACCTGAAGTATGTCGGGCCGGGACTCCCTCCACACAAACAAGACTTCTCGCGGTGGACCTGGGAGAGTGCCCTTCGTGTGCGCAGGTTAGTGAGATACAAAAGTACAAGAAGTTTAAAAACTAGAGGTTCTGCGATGGGTTTGTTTGTTTTCAGAAATACTATGGCGCTCAACAGGTAGTGGATCAGTCAAAGGCTATGTTCGTTTATAGTTGGTGCAAGTGGGTCAGAGAAAAACCCTTAACTCTGAGGAACAGGGATGTCAGAGATCCTTCCCTGTGGTTACTTGTAAGCAGAAAGCCAATGCACACAAAAATTCAATGTGATATCAGTCATCACCAACAAATGTTGAAAAAGAAGTACCACGGATGTGTTCTTTTTGTGTCGTTTTTTTTATTTTTTGAAATATATATTTAGAACATGAAACCAGCCGACACGTGTTTCGTCAAGCAGGGAGTTAACCCATGACTCTTCAGGGCTGTCAAAAGGGCATGAGGGACGTGGTCGGTGGAACGGTGATAATTCCGACCCGGTCCTAATCGGGTGATATCGCAAGGCGCACTTGATTGTGGAAATACGTCTGGTTAAATGTTGATATGCGATGAAAAATGGCGGGTAAAGACCCCTCTTCACCATACCCGGCGAGACCCGCTTCCAAGCCAGACCTGGACCGACATCGAACACTAGATGTGACCCACAACGTCTTTTATTCACCTCACGGCTTTACCTGCCGTTTTTCATCGCATATCAACATTTACCCAGACGTGTTTCCACAATCAAGAGCGCCCTGCGATAACACCCGATTAGGACCGTGTCGGAATTATCACCGTTTTACCGGAAGTATGTCGGGCCAGGACTCCCTCCACACAAACGAGACTTCTCGCGGTGGACCGTGGAGAGTGCCCTTCGTGTGCGCAGGTGAGTGAGTTACAAAAGTGCAAGAAGTTTAAAAACTAGTGCTCACTTTAAAAAAAATAAGGATGACCAAATACAGTGAAGCAGTGAGACTCGTAATCAGTCTGGAGAAGCCAGTGAATATTTTAAGCGTTATTGGGGTAGTCCGATTCACTCACACAGGCATTGGCTACTAAGCGGAGTTACAGTGTGCCCTTCGTCTTGCACCTCACTTTCAGCCTACGTATCTTCGTATTGTTCAACTTCTTAAATACAGTGCACCATGCCCCTGGGACATTTCAGGGTCTACACTAGAGGTGACTTCTATCTGTAGAAAAATAGACTTGAGCCAGGTCAAAATGGCACTTTAAATTGCACAAACAGGCTCTGCAATATCAGGCCTGAGATATGTGCAATGCGCTACTTAAGTAGGTGGCACAATCGGTGCTGCAGACCCTCTAGTAGGTTTTTATTTACAGGCCCTGAGCACATGTAGTGCAACTTTACTAGGGACTTATATGGAAATTAAAATGTCAATTGAGTATAAACCAGTTCTGCCATGATTTTAGGCGAGAGCACATGCACTTTAGCATTGATTAGCAGTGGTAAAGTGCAAAGAGTTCTATAGCTAACAAAGCGAATTCAGCAGAAAGTAGGAGGAGGGAGACAAAGGGTTTGGGCGTGACCCTGCAAAAACGGCCAGGTGCAAAACCTCAGTACCTAAAATCACAACTGTCATATTGAAACGCATCACAAAAGTAACTTTCTACACTTATAGAACCTTAGCTCTTGTTCTTTTATCTTTACTTTTTTAGAATTCTTTTCTCCTTATGTCTTTCACTGTCTGGGCTTTATTCCTTTCCTGGAGGACTTTTATGTACCCACTCCCTACTACAGTCTGGATATCCCGGTATATCCTCTGCCAGGTCATCTATGCTCCAATTTGTCATGTCTCCTATACATCTCGACCCATAAAACCAGAATTGTGCCGCTAGACTGTCTGAAACCAAATCTCCTTCTTCCAACAACAGCAACATCTACTACCTAGTGTACATTCACCAGGGAGCTTTGTTTCATCTCTTTTGAGAATGTTTTCTTCAATGAAAATTAAACCTTACTCATACCTGCTCTTTACTTATGTAAAACAGATGCACTGTGCAAGTCTTGCAAAGTTGTAATCTGGCAGAGAATCCATTGCGGCTGGTATGAGATTAAGAACAACTCCGTCTTCCGATTTTTTTTAGCCTTTAATAAAGATTTAGGGGGCCTGTGGATTTCTCCAGAGAGAAATTCACCAAGTGCAAAGAAGTCCATAACTTTCATGGCAGCGCTTGTGAAGTAATGTACAAATCTGTACTTTAAAGAAATCTTTTGCCACACTTTCAGTAGACGAAGGGAGTGCATTTGACCTCAGCAAGTACCCACGGATGATAAGTGGATGCAAATCGTTTAAACATCAAAATAAACAAGGCACCTGTCTACTCTTAACTTCGCAAGTAAAATTCAGCCAGCCATGCTTAATTGATTCACAAAATTATCATGAAATACTCTTTAACTGTAGACTTAGCATAACCATTATAATTAATCTTTAAAATGCAATCCAGTTGCGTTCAATATTTTATTCATAGCTTTGAGCAAAACATGCAAACCCATGGTAATTTGAATGATTTTCTCCTGAAGGAATCTGCCTTTGAAACACAGTAGAATGAAATACCTACTTAGGAAGGAGGATTTTGTTATTAAATACAAATTCAATTATTTTCCCTTTATGTCAATGCAGTTTTCTTTTGAGAAATTAAACAGGAGCAGTGAGTTGTGAACTGATCACAGTGGCTGGCTACATCTCCTTACACCGTGTCCTGCTGTGCCCTCTGAATAGCTCAAGTGCTACCTTCTAATATTCTGAATGGCCATCTGCATGTATTAGAGAGGCAGGCACGCATTCTCTGCATTTGTACTCATTGACACCTATCAACCACGTGGGTATACTGTCAGGCCCCGCCCCCGCGCATATCAGAAGGCTCACATTTCTTCACAACATTCATGGATGGAAATGAGACGCGAATAGATGGCGAGCCTGCTTCATTACTTTGTAAATCAAAAATGTAAGAAGGTGCCTGCCACACCCATTGTGCTTGCCACTAGCACACAGTTTGAAGTGTGAGATGATTGCTATAGAAAATGCAAATTGAGAACCAGGAGGAAATTTGTAACAGCACAGAAAGCTTTTATACATTTGTGCAAGAGCAAAATGTGCTTTCACCATTAACAGGATATGGAATAAAAAATCCTGGCGAGCGTTGAATGTAGTGGTAATACCAATTCTAACAGGACGTTGTGGCCAAACCAGTAGGGTAAGTACTTTTCCATCTGGCAATATAGCTAACAAGCGGCCCATCTGGACTTCATCTCTACTCTCTGTTGCAACTTAGGGCCATATGTTCGATGAAGTGGCGGATCATGTCCTTAGTCTCCTGGGCTTAACGACACGCTAAACATAGCGTGAAAGGGTCCCTTATGTACAAGGGAGCGTTAAGCTACGTTAAGTGGCTTAACGCTGCCTTGTACATAAGGCAAGGCCCCTATCGCCACGGAAACGTCACAAAATGTGACGTTCCCGTGGCAATAGGGGGTTGTACATATGCCCCTTAGTTCCTTCTTTGGACTACGGCCTGGAAATTGACAGCAGTGGAGCTAGAACAATTTCAGAGAGGGGGTGCTGGCTTTATTGTTACATCCCTGAAGTGAAAGGATTCTGAAAAATCCAAGCCTCACACAAAGAACAAGTATAGTAAATGGACTACACAACTCGGCAGGCTTCCATTCAAATAGCAACGTATTTCCTACTGATATGCTGTTTTACTGATAAAACATAGAGCACAAACGATAAGGTGTGAAAATGGAGTTTCTGCAAATATTTATCATGTGCACATCAATAAGTGTCTTTATTTACTTTTAACCTAATACATTGTATGTTTTCATTATATGTGATTACAAAAATTACAGAATTAAATTTGTGTTTTCCTAAATACTGATCTTTTTAAAATATCTGTGTAGCTCATTTACAGTAAATTTATTATTGTTGTGTGTTAGAACAAAAACTGGTATTTTGCATCCTTAATTCCACCTTCAGTAACACAGTAATATTGTAACATTGTACACTATATAAAATGCTCCAATTCTGCAGTTATAGAAAGGTAAACACCAATTTCCTTTTTAAAAGAATAAGCAGGAATGTGTTAAAAAACTCACCCTGACATATTAAACTGTCTTTGAATGCACAGCAACTGTGTCAAGATAAAACAAAAGAAAAGGCATCTTTATTGCATAGTCACCTTTTGAACTACAGCAAGGCTATTTGGAGGTGCTGCAGCACCCCTGCACTCCTACTTCCAGAGACTATTATTGATAGTAGTATCTCTCTCCAAACCAAGGTGATACATTAGTAACTAGTAATGTATCACACACACACGCATTTATTGCACCACACACTCAATTCAATTCGATGACAGCTTTATTCGATTGATTATTTAAACAATCATAAAAGCGGATAAAAACATATAAATATCACATAATAAAAATTGGTTTTTAAAAGAGATCACAATATATTATAAAGTTGAGATATAAAACAGCTGTTAGTTCATACAATCATTAAAATGGAACATACATATGTGGAGACTAAAGAAACGTCCACAGTCATATACTAAGGGGCAGATTTACAAGCCCCTTGCGCCTCATTTACGCCTCCGTTGCGTCACTTTTGTGATGCAGCGGCGGCGCAAATCCTGCTCCATGGTGCGGGGGTACTTACGAGGTGATGCATCTGGGAGCTGCGTCACGTTGTAATGCCCTGCGCCACATGCAGGCGTTCCTGTGCGGGGGGGGCGTTCCGGGGCAGGAACGCCTCCTAAAAGTGGCTGAGTGTAATCTACAAGATTTCACTCAGTCACTTTTAGGCCCATGCTGCATCAAAACCCTGCCCCTGCCTGAAGCAGGCGTAAGGATTGACGCAGCATTAACTAGATAGGGCCCCCAAAGCATTGCTGGAGCTGCGTCCCACTTGTGAAGCAACTCCAGGAATGCATTACTTTTACGGCACAGATGCGTCCCGCATCTGTTCCGTTTTTGCACCATGGTGCGCCGCATTGTAAATGCAGCGCATCCATGATGGCGGAGCTGTGGAGCACAATAACTGCCGCATCCCTGCTGATTTGCAGGGGTGCGCCAGTTATTGTAAATATGCCCCTAAGACTTTTCCTTAGATGAACAACTTTTTTTAAAAACATTGATATTCTCCATACCGAGTGGACGTTATCTAGATATTGGAAAACAATAAACGCAGGCAGCACTGTCTGATCCCCAGAGTTTTTAAAATTGGGACATTTGCTATAAAATTTACAGAATAAAAGAACATGAATGGTGGCCTGACCCAAAACGTTATCACTTGGGCACAATTTCAGTTCCCGGTCCCAGTCGTACATTTTTGGAAAACTTACAATTCGATGGAATATTCTGAATCTGAATTGTGTCAATAGAAACCTGTCATAAATTCCAGGTTCAACAGTTCAGTATGGTTGGATGGTAAAACAAGTTAAAATCATTTGATTTTGCTGTACACTGGGCTTGACAATCTTGTCAGACAATCTTTTTTTTTAGTTTGATTTTATTGAAGGGGAAGAGGACGGGGGGAGAAAAAACAGGAAAATGGATATGACAATAAAATACATCCAAAAGAAGTACATTAGTTATTATAAAATGGTATATAATACACAAAAGAAAATAAGCAGTAAATGAAGCATTCTAATAAAAGGCATGTAAAACTAGCATGTAATTCACATGAAACAAGGTGGATAGGTATAAAACAAATGCACAATAAAATAACATTGGATATTAAGATTGGAGGAAAAAAGGCAATAAGAGAGTCATGGTGGTTTGCGTACCTCAGTTGCACCAGGATCTAATGAGAAGCTTACAGGAGTAGAGGAGAAAAGATATGTTACCAAAGGGAGCCAGACCAGATCATGTTTTATCGCCAGGAAAATGGGAGAAACGTAATTGGTATCTAGGCGATGATGAAAACAGACAGCATTCCACCAGGAACGATAGGAGACATTAGCAGCTTGCTTCCAATTAGAAGTGATAATGTGAAAGGCAACAGCTACTAGAAGGTCAAGTAGCACGTAATGACGTGGAGATTGAGGGAGGGCAGGTGAGAGAGATCCTCGAAAGACATGAGAAGGGGAGAAGGGAATTTGAAATTGGATTTTTTTTGTATTTGGGTCCAAACTGAGTTCCAAAACTGGGAAATGGGTGGACAGTCAAACAACATGTGTTTCAAGTCAGAAGAAGTACAGGGGCAAGACCAACAAGTAGAAGGGGTATCTAGTGAAAAATGTGATAGAGCAAATGGAGTGAATAAAATCCTGTTATAAATAAAATATAATGTTTGGGTATTGTGTGCAGCTCTAGAGGTTTTATGAAGTTGTGTCCAGATCCTATCCCAGAGAAGAATAGACCAATCTTGAGAAAGATCACATTCCCATGCAAGTTCAACCTTGGATTTTACTCTATCAATCGTAAAGCAGAAAGAATTATAAAGGGAAGAAGCAGAGGGAGATGAATCTAATAATGAGGAAGTGGATTTACGAACTGGGGGAATGTCATTGTACAATGGTAATGTTTGGAGGTAGAGGATAAGAGCAGGATAGAGCAAAGCATATTGTGAACGAGCACTGGGAGGTAATGAGAAAGAGGACTGAAGGTCCGAAACGGAAAGAGGGACGCCATGCGAAATCAATTGATAAATCCAAAATAATCCTTGAGAGTGCCAGACTTTCCAATAAATGGCGCGATTACGTATTTTAAGTTGAGAATTGTACCAGATAGGTTGTTCGTGAAAGGAAAGAAGGGAATGAAAAGAAGAAGATAAGAAAGGTAGAAGAAGAGTACGAGAATGAGAAATAATAGGAGTATGACGGCGGACCAGATAGGACGTAAAGGACAAAAGTTCACGGAATTTGAAGGGTGAGATAAAAGAGGATTCCATGGTCAACCAAACTGGAGGGTAATAAGGAAAATCAGAAGAGAACCAGCGAGTAGATTGTTTCAGAGAGATGATACTCTCTAAAATCTGGAAAACGAACACCGGCCTGAGCCTTATCCTTCCGCAAGGAGGCAATTGCTATCCGAGGGCGTTTGCCATTCCATAAGAATTTCAATAGTAATGAGTCAATCTTTTTGCAGAAGGAAATCGGAATACGCAAAGGGAGTATCGAAAGAGTGTAAAGAAGAAGAGGAGAGCGCATCATCTTAATAGAGTTAAGCCGACCCCACCAGGACAAGAAGAGCGGATGCCAACGTGTGGTAGTTGCTTCCATTTTCTTAGAGATATATTCGAAATTCAATTTAAGAGTGTCAGGCAGGAGAGGAGCGAACCAAATACCCAAGTATTTAATTTTAGAAGTTTGGCATGAGAAGCCAGACTGAGAAAAAAAATGTTTCTGGCAGAGAGAGTTTAAAGGGAGGATTTCACATTTATCAGCGTTTAGGCGATATTCAGATACCGCAGAAAAGGAAGAAACTTGTTTAAGAAAAGAAGGTAAAGAAGATAGAGGATCGGAGGAATAAAAAAGGATGTCGTCCGCATAAACTGACATATTAATGTGACGAGAACCAAAGTGAAAACCGGAAATGTTATCATCTTGACGGATTTTAGTGAGGAAGGGTTCTAGGGCTAAAACAAATAATGAAGAAGACAAAGGGCAACCCTGTCGAACACCTCAATGTAAAGAGAAATAATCCGAGGTCTTACCATTAACAAAAATGGATGCTTGGGGATTGGAGTAAAGCAAGGAGATAATAGAAATGAAATCGGGCGGTATGCCAATCCAACGGAGAGCCTGGAACATAAAATCCCATCCAATCCTGTCAAAAGCTTTCTCTGCATCTAAGGAGATAGCTGCGAAGGGGAGATCTAATGACGAAGCTTTGCTGAGAATATTAAGGAAGACTCTTGATTTATCGGAAGAAAGATGACCCATGATGAAACCCGACTGTTCAGGACCAATTAAATCAGGTAAGAGGGGATCCAATCGTAAGGCTAGAATCTTGGCAAATATTTTATAATCTGTATTTACCAAAGAAATCGGGCGATAGTTCTTGCAAAGGGAGTGGTCTTTATCTTCCTTAGGGATTAAGCGTATTAAAGCCTGTTGAATGGAACCACTTGAAGAACCCGCTGCAAGGAAGGATTGAAATATAAGAAGGAGTTTTTGGAAGAAGGAGGGAAGCAAAGTGATTTTAAAATGCGATAGTAAAACCGTCAGGGCTGGGAGCCTTACCGTGACGCAATTTAGAAACAGCGTGGGAAATTTCAGAAAGCGAAATGTTCCAAAGAATTGAAATTAACATGGGACGCTGGTGGAGATGGAAGAGACTGGAAGTAAGAAAGAAGATCTAAAGAGGTAGGGACCTGTTCTGGAGTGTAGAGAGTATCATAGAATTTGACAAACTCAGCAAGAATGTCCTGATCCTTAAATCTGGAGTCACCGGAAGAAGTTCTAATAGATTCAATCTTAGTACGTTCCTTTCTGATTTTTAAATAATTGGCAAGAAGTGTCCCCATTTTATTCTTACCACCATAATATCGGGAATTGCATTTTAATAAGAGGTTAGAGGCAGCATAAGTTGTAAATTTGTTGAAGAAAACTTTAGCTTCAATGAGTTTTTTGAGGGAAGATTCTGAATTGGAAGAGTGGTAATCAAGTTCTAAGCGTTTGATTTCAGCCAAAATTTGAGCCGATTTGGCCTCTCTGAGTTTCTTCCGTCGTGCTACAAAATTGATAATAAAACCTTTAAAGGAGTCCCAAACCATAACAATAGAGGAATCAGGGATTTGATTAAGAAGAAAAAATTCAGTAGCAAAGGTAGTAAATTCAGAACAAAACGTGGAATCTATAAGTAAAGCATTATTGAATCTCCATCTGCTAGAATGAGGGGAAAATGGGAGAAGGTCCAAATCCACAAAAACAGGGGCATGATCGGAAAGGAGAATGGAACCTATCTCAGAACGGATAGCATGTTGGGACAAGGGTTTACTGAGGAAAATATGATCTATTCGAGATTGGGATTGGTGGGGAGGGGAGAAAAAACTATACTCTCTAAGGTCGGGATTACATAATCTCCATATGTCAACCAAAGCGCTATTCAAAATTGAATTAACAAATTGGGAATGCATCTTGGACGGTACAAACTTACCTTTTGATTTACGATCAAGGAAGGAGTCCATAATTTGATTACAATCCCCACCAAAAAGAATGTAATCCCCAGGGATGGAGGTTAATTTGTCTGAAATAGAAGGCCAGAAAGATCTATCAGTTCCAGTAGGGGCAGACACATTAAAGAGAGTAAGAGGAATATTGTCTATAAGCAGGTTAACAATGGCCCAACGACCATTAACATCACTTTCATGAGAAATAGAGGATACATTCAACTTTTTGTGCAACAAAATCACAACAGCGGGGGAGCAAAAAACATGACCCACCCAACAACGTTTAAACTTTAAAGCTTCCACCTCCAAGAGATGAGACTCCTGAAGGAGAGCAACATCAGTTTTGAGTCTGGCTAGGTGTGTTAACACCCTTTGCCTATTGATGGGATTATTTAATCCCTTAATGTTCCATGACGTAATACGGAATGGAACAGTCAAAGAGAACAACTAGCAACAACATGCTCATCAGATGCAAATATATATGAAAATAAGAATGAGGAAAATGCATAGTTAATGAAAGGGAAGAAAAAGAATAAAGGTACTGAGAGAGAGGCGAGAACGAAAGAGAAAGAAAAAAGACAGGAACAAAAAAGATTAAAAAGACAGTACATGTCCAAAACGAACGACTGAAAGACATACTTACGAATTTAAAAATGCAAACAGAGACGGGGGTGGTGGCGCCGAAAGGAAGACGACGGCGACAACATTAAGAGCGAACACCAGACCTCTAATACCACAGAACCAAAGGGCAGCATACAAAAACAGTGGAATACATTGTGGCTGAGAAAAGAGAGGGAAGCATCTGTAAATAAGAAAAAGGGGTAAATGTAAGAGTGAGGAAGAAACATGAGAAGAAGGTTTTAAACAGAGATGAAATACAGAAGGATAAAGTGACAACAATAAGAAATACTACAAATAAAGAGCAATTTCAACAAAATTAAAGAGTCTGCAGGTCCAATCAAACTGGTCTGGAAACATCCATAACATCAGGACCATGATGACGGAGGAACTCTTGCAGGGCGGCAGGATCTTCTTGGGTGGTGGTTTTGTCCTTGTACGTAACCTTGAAAAGACAGGGGTGAAGAAGGCCATATGGAGCGCTGAGGGCCCTGAGTTGCGGGTGCATATCCAGGAACCTCTTCCGTCTATCCACAGTAGCTTTGGAGACATCTTGAGACAGATACAAACAATGGCCCTCCCATAGGATTTGTTTCTTGAGTTTAGCGGCCGAAAGAACCTGCAGGAGATCAGTGTATTGAAGGAACAGCATGATTACTCCTCTGAGTTTAGCAGAGACTCTAGAACAAAGGCCGTGTGCTCTTTGAATGTTGATGGAGGCTAAGGCCGGAGCATCTAGGACCTTCGAGAGAAAGGATTGAAAGAACGCAGTAGGATTGGACCCTTCTGTAAGCTCAGGAAGACCGTAGAAGCGGAGGTTGTTCCTACAATTTCTGTTTTCCAAATCCTTAGTTTGTTTCTTTAGTAGAAGAACCTCAGCCTCCAGAGTAGAGATGTGAGAGCAGGAGGATTGAAGAGATTCCGTAGATTGCTCCAGGATTAAAACCCGGGAGTCCAGGGATGGCCATTTGTCTTGCATGGCCTGCATATTTTTAGTGGTAGCCTCCATGAAAGGTTTGAGAGCTCTCAATTCTTCCAGAATAAGGTCCATGGATGAAGAGGAAATGGCGTTACCAGGAGAGGGAGGGTCTTTTTTAAGACGCTTGGAGGAGGCTAAGATGGAAGATGTTTTGCCGCCATTCTGAGTTTTAGAGATAGCGCCATGTGATATGTCGGATTTTGACATCGTGCTACTTCCCTCCATATCTTGAGGAGCAAAATCAGAGTCCCAGCCTGCAGGTAATTTAGTGACCGCAGAAAGCTTCAAGTTGCGGAGCTACCCCATATAAGACTCAGAGAAACCGATGAAAAGGGAAGCAACTGAGCAGAAATGGAGAAACAAGAAGTGCAGCAGTGATTAAACAGGGAAGAGCCTTGAAGAGCGAATTTGATGAAGAATGAGGAAACGCATAAAATCCTTATATGGTTGGATAAAGGGCCACAACCACCTACTACCACTGAGGAAAAAACATTTTAGTCCAAAAGCGGAGTGTAGGACGATTGAATGGGCATAATGACGTAAATAACAGCAACCAGCTGGCGTTGTTGAAAGGAGGGTTGAATGTGCAATGTCCAGTCAAGAAAGCATGAGGCAGGAGTAGTGAGACATGTGAGAGGGTCAGAAGACGAGGTTGCATTGAAAAAACGAGGGTACCAGGTTGGGTGGTGCACCAAGTGATTGTGGCCACCAAGTTTGATCCCAAACAACCTTGTCCTTACCAAAAAGGAGGTCCTTAGCTTTGTCCGAGTTCAGCATAAGGCTGTTATTTTTCATCATTCTTTCAATTGCACCTTTGCTGGTATTGAAATGAGATGATGTTTTGTCAATATAATTCTAGATAGATGCCATAATTTGTGTGTCATCTGCGTAGGCTACTGGAGTAAAACCAAACAAATGAATCCTTTCACATAGACATTAAACAATGTCAGACTCAATGATGAACCCTGGGGGATGCCACAAGGTAGTGAAAAGGGCAACCCCTCTAATACCTATATGTGCTGAGCATTCTGTCATGATCTCATGAATCATGGTATCTTAGCAGTAAACTCCTTTATGTCAAGACAGGAGACAAATAGGCCAGGAATACCGTCTTTTGTACTTAAAAAGCAAAAAGAGATATGGCATTTTTAGCATTCTCAGTAGACTAAAGCAAGCAACAACGACTCAACTGATTTGGGGCAAAAAGGACAAATTAAGGTGAAATAGAATACCTGGTTGTATGTCGGGACAATGACTGCCATTACGAGAAATGGCTTTACAATGATGGTTTTAAACAAAGATGCCTTTACCATGAAAGTCTTGTACCACGGATTCTGTTTACAACAGATATGCCTATACCACAGATACCTTTACCACAAAAATGTAAGCATTCTACAGGCAAATAAAACACTATATATATATATATGTTTGGAATTTCACCTACCTCGGTGTGGAGCAGTTGTGATGGATAAGGATTAAAGGTGCATGTGGGAGCTCATACAGAGTTTGGACTCTTAAAAGAGTGGCAGTTAAGAAATTGCGTCCATAAAGGGAACTAAAGACTTCAATTCCCATAATGCTGAGGGCACTATATGGCTCAAGAAATTAACATGTGGGAGTTCACACGAGATCTCCGTCGCTAAGCCTCTGAGGAAGAATCATTTGAAATGTGCCAGGCGCGACAAAGGTACTGTCATCCTGCCCGCGTGCATGTGCAATCCATACCAATTTTAATAAAAAGGATAAGGGTCATACCTTTGCAGCTGTTCGAGCGCATTTGTGTGGCAGACCCAGGAGCAGAACAATATTACGACAGCCCAGCCGCTACTCCCACTATGCCCAGGGTTAGAAATAATCAAATTTTTGGTAGGTCAAGACATGATTCTATTGACCACTACTTTGCCAATTACTTTTACTGTGAAATCAATGAGGGAGGTAGGTCCATAGCAGCTATGGGAGACCCTGTTACCTTTTTAAAAAATTGACTTGATAATAGTTGTACATGAAGACTCTGGAATGTCACTCTTACAGGCAGCATTGACAAAATAGGTGATGGGTGTACCCATAAATCCACCTCCAGTTTGTAAAGATCTATATGGTCCCCATTAGGCTCCGGGGCTTTGTACTTAGGACTGCCAAGGATGGTCTCTGTGACTTCTTCTATGGCAAATTCAATACCCAAAGGATACATGGGCAAATTTGAGTCAAGTGCCTTGCTAACAAGGTCAGCTGAGTGGTACACCTGGCCAAAGTGCTCAATCCAAGAATCTGCGCTAATATTCGCACAGATGAGATTAGTTTCGGATGGCAGAATTTTGCCATTGTTGACTGTGTTCCAAAACATATTTGTGTCTCTTGCCCTGCATATCAAGATAGACCAAGCTTCTTCCCTCAATTTGGCCTTCCTCTTGATATGTGCCAGTTTGCAGCACCTTCTGCTAGTGACAATAGTCACCCTTTCCCTAGAGGTTGCCCTTAAAGCACTAAAGAGGCAGTTCTGGACCTCCTTGATTGGCATATTGAAATCAAGAATGCACAGGTTTTTAATAAAGGACATGGGTTTCAAAAAATGGGATCTAATAGTATTGCCTAAAGTAACAAAGGTTTCTCCACTGCAATCTGATTTGCTGGTGGGAATGAGACAATCAAAAAAGAGGATCAGATGATTAGGACAGCGTCTGCGTTGGACCTCGTTCAGGTTGGTGAACCTCCATACTAGTCTCAGTTCCTCATTTCTTGGAAGTAAATTAGAGCTTCACATAGTGATGATCCAAGAGTGGGTGCTGGGCAAGAGTAATAGAAAGTTGATTCTGGTCACTTAAAGGACTAGGGATAATCATACCATCCTTGATAAGATTTGACACATTCCTGCTGGCAAAAATATCATCAATCGTACACAAGACTGCCCCTCCAACAAAAGTGGGATTCAAGCACAGCCCATGTAAACATGTTGCAGCAGTCATGCTTAAGCAGATACAGGAGCAAATAGAAACCTCTGTAATCCCTAGGGTCGGTGGAGACAGCCAATGTGTGATAGATAGAAAGTTGAGGACCTGAGGAAGCTGATCCATTCTCCTCAATGACCAGATTGGCATTTAAGTCCTGTCCTAAAATAGTATTCACATCAGTGTCTGAATAGCTTGAACTTCCAGCTCGCAAATAAAATCAAAAAGAGATAAGCAATTGGGATTAACATTAGTCGAAAGTTAGCATTTTAAAAATTAATTAAAACAAAACTCAGAAAATTGGTCCACTTAACAGTAAACACCTGTAAATGCCTATTGGTGGTAGGAACAGGCAAAAAAACAGTTGAGAGTGGTCCTAAACCAAACAGCTAATCCTGCTCTCTCCTTACCCATCACTGATTATTTACAGGAACAAAAAGCCAAGTAAAACCATCACAAAACAGGTCCCTGGGAGTCGAGGTCTCCCGCAGATTAACAATATCATATAGAGATATGAAGTCTACCTAGTTCTTCATTTGAAGTTTAGCTCCTAGTTCCGCGTTGTTCCACCTCAATAGTTAGACCTTGTTAATTTATCAGGAAGTATCAGAAAGTAGCCTTGAATGACGACTACGACTAACTCCCAAAACTGGGTCATTGGGAGGAGGTGCTGTGGACTCCCCAAAAGGGTGTTACTTTCAATGGCACATTTAGCTGGGAATATGGTATAAGTATTAAGTCAATCAATATTGCACACCCCGGACAGTACTGAAAAAATATTGTTGATGTGGACAGAACATGATACACTGGGTGGGGGGAACAACCTTTACAACGCAACTTTTACAACGCACTACCATTACAATGAAACTTTTACAACGCTACATCCATTACAACGCATGCAATTACAACGCAACCATTACAACGCATGACACTACAACTCATACCACTACAACGCATGTCATTACAACCCAGTCATTACAACGCATGCCATTACAACGCATGCCTTCACAACACATAGTACCCTTACACTATCAAACACTTACCCTACTGTTGCACCCCCTGGAGTTAGAATAGTAATTTTTACCCCTACACTATCCAACACTTACCCTACCGTTGCACCCCCTGGAGTTAGAATAGTAATAGTACCCCTACACTATCCAACACTTACCCTACTGTTGCACCCCCCTGGTGTTAGAATAGTAAATTTTACCCCTACACTATCCAATCCTTACCATACATGCAATATAATGGTATGCGTTGCAATGGTATGCATTGTAAAGGTAGTATGTGTTGTAATGGAATGCGTTGTAAAGGTAGTTTTTTGAAATGCCTTGTAATGGCATGCGTTGTAATGGAATGCGTTGTAATGGATGTTGCGTTGTAAAAAATGTGTTGTAATGGCATGCGTTGTAGAAGTATGCATTGTAACGTCATACAACCCTGGGTGGGGATGAGAGGACATGCTTTTCCCTCACGACACCAACCCTTGGTCCCAAATCTTTATAAAAAATATCTTGGTAGAAAAGCCTTCACTTCGCTTGGCCTGACCAAGCGTTGATAAGAAGTATACATGACATCACCTGTTACACGCGGATTAGTGAAATTAACAATTGCACAATCTCCTTCAAACTCCTTTTCCATATGGCCCACCCAAGCCACTCTATGAGTAAACAAAATACATGAAAACAAGTTTGCTTTGCATTGGACATGGGAAAGGAACCAATGAGTGGCCTTATTCATTAGCTGGTTGGTGCTCTCAGTGGCCTGTGGGTCAAGTTTAGAAACATTAGCTCAGAGCACAACATAAGGACAGGCAGCTGGTGGTAAATGTAATGCCGAGGTGTGAGACAATTAGCTCGCTGAGACTGGTGGAGCAGCTTGAGAGCACGCAAGAGCCTGATGAGGAGATGGCATGCAAGACTGATGAAAAGATTGTGCTCCAGGTGGTGCACTGGACACCAGTTCATTGGGAAACTGGCAGGAATGAGGCAGGACCCTACTGATATCCACACAGGTTATAATATGAGTGGTCCAAGGTTTCAACGCACAATTAGGTTTCTCCCTGTAAGAACGGTATGTTCAGACCCCACAATCTCACTGAATTTCCTTTCTATTGCAGACAGACACTCAAGCACAGGAGAAAGACTGGAAGCTAGAGTGGTGTTGAGAAGATCTGACATCTAGGAAAAAAGAGAGTGTAAGTCCAAGTCAGTGCCCTGGGAAGAGGGGTTAAGAGAACAAGGTAGGTCACAAGGGTGTAAAACTGGAGAAACTGCCAGAGTAACTGCTAATCTGGATTATTTACTGCTCTTCTTGCGCTTCGCTGGAGGAGAGCAGACCACTGTGAAAAAAAGGTACTGCAAAATGGTCTGTCTAAATTAAAGAGATTATAGAAAATAGGGTCAAGAATATGACCAGCTAAATGAGTAGCACAAGAGATAGTTTAATAAAATCCTTAGATGGCAAGTGCTTCAACAAGAACTGGTATTCCCGAGTGTTCTGAGTGATCTAGTTTTTTCGAGACGGAGATTAAGATCCCCAAGCATGATGAAGTTGGCAGCTTTTAAAATATGAGGTGCCAGTAAGATGGCTGATATATTTTTGAGGGCTTGCTGAATGGTAAATCCGGGCATTAGCGAACTATGAGGTAGGGTTGAGTTTAAGGGTGAAAGGAGACATTGGATCAGCTGGAAGGCAGGCGTGTGAATGAGGGTGCAGGATATGTACAAACTGAAGATGATGGCAAAGCTGCCTCCCATTTTAAAGGGGAGGTCCCAGTGTCTAGTGGAGTAGCCCAGGAGGGATTGCAGCAGTAATACCACGCCCAGAGGACTCCCGGAAACCATGTCTCTGTTAGGCAGGGCATCAGGCCCATGGGTATCAATAAAGTCATGGATGTCGAATTGGTGTTTTAGAACACATCTCATATTTACAGGAAAGTAGCTGAAAAGTGTAGATAACAGAATTGCAAGTAAGACAGAAAGTGATCAAGGACGAATTTTGTGTGGGATCATTAATCATCATGGACAAATTATCTAAGGAGATGAG
Organism: Lissotriton vulgaris; assembly: GCF_964263255.1. NCBI lineage: Eukaryota > Metazoa > Chordata > Amphibia > Caudata > Salamandridae > Lissotriton > Lissotriton vulgaris. Next base: position 1,713,609,778 of record NC_141689.1, on the reverse strand, counting down.
CCAAGGTGGAAAAGACGTTTGATTCGATCCGAGTGCTGATGGCAGCACCTGATTAGGGCTCTCGCTCCCTCGCTCCACGCTCTCTCCCCACTCCTCTAAGGTGCTTGTCCTGCGTTCCCTTGCTTGACCGGGGCCAAGCTGCGCACCAAGGAGGGGAAGGAGAAGGGCTAGCCCCACTACCCAGCTTGCTCCTCGTGGGTGCTGGGCCTGCATATCCCTGACCTGCCCGGGGCCAGGCTGTGCACCAGAGAGGGAGGCAGGCTGAATATCTTCTGTAATCCGTGTGCCTAGGTTCCTCCCTTAGTTCTGCCACCATTCTGCCTACTGATTTTTCCGCCGCTGCCCCCCCTGTGGCCCACCCTCCCTGCCCATTTGCTGCCGAGTCTTCCCGCCTCCCAGCTGACACTCCCTCCCCACCTCCCCCTAAAGGTGCGCCTAAGGCAAGCCTGTCTGCGCCCGTCCGCGCCTGGACCGCGCCCAGCACCAGAACCCCTGGCCCCCACGCCATCGACAAAGCCCAACTCCACTACGACGCCAACACCCTCATCGCTCTCAACCATGGATGGACCACCAACTGCTACAAGGCCACCACCAAGCGCACCCACGGCCCATTCACCTGCAGGAACTGCAACTTCGCCTGCACCAACGACACCGAGGCACCCACTACAACGGAACCCAACCGACTGCGATGCATCCTGCTCAACACCCGCTCCACGTGCAAGCATGCCGTCGAGCTCTGGGACCTACTCACCATCACATCACCTGATGTTGCCTTCCTGACCGAGACCTGGATGAATGAAGCCTCCACCCCAGACATTGCAGTGGCCATCCCCGACGGATACAAAATCTTAAGCAGAGATCGCACCAACGGAGTCGGAGGCGGAATCGCTATCATCCACAAGAACACCATCAAGGTCTCCACTAACACCAACGACACCCTCACCACCGCCGAACACATGCACTTCAAGATCCACACGGACCCCAAAACCACCCTCATAGGCATCCTCGTCTACAGACCACCCGGCCCACGTCCCCAATTCTGCAACTCCATCGCCGACTTCATCAGCTCGCACCCACCTACCTCCACCAACTACATCCTGCTCGGCAACCTAAACTACCACCTGGAGAACAACAACGACAGCAACTCCTCCACCCTGGTCGCCAACCTCCCCACCCTCGGAATGAAACAGATCGTCACCACCCCGACCCACATCGCCGGCCACACGCTCGATGCCATCTTCTCCTCCAGCCCCCACGTTGCCTTCAGCCACATGGACCGACCACCACTGCGTCCACTTCACCTTCCAGAAACCCATCACCCACCACCGCACCCCACAGATCCCCCGCCGATGCTGGGGCAAAGTCACCTAAGAACTACTAGAAACACACCTTGTGCACAACCCACCGAGCTGCCCCAACGACCCCGATGAAGGAGCCCGCACCATCAGACTCTGGATGGAAGACTGCGCCAACACCGTAACACCACTGAGACAACCCACCGACAGAGACACCAGCCAGAGAGCCAGCTGGTTCACCCCGGACCTCCTGGCATCCAAACGCACCTGCCGAAAACTCGAAAACACCTGGCTCAGTGAGAGAACGCCCACCAACCGCGCAGCCCTCAAAGACAGCATCCGCAACCATCACCCCCTCATCAGGACCACCAAAAGAGCCTCATTCAAAGACCGCCACGACAACAACGCCCACAACATCGTGAAAGAACTCTCCAACCCCAGCTCCTGCACCAACGACATCTCGCCGTCGCAAGCCCTGTGCGACACCCTCGCCGCCTTCTTCCACCGCAAGATCACCGACATCCACAACAGCTTTAACCCCCGGCGGCACCCCACGGACCTCGCCGCGTCGAACACCCCGAACCCCACCCACCATGATCCTCTGACCACATGGACCAACATGAGCACGAAGACATAATCAAGACCATGAACACCATCCACTCAGGCTTCCCGTCCGACCCCCTACCTCTTCACATCACCAACATAGCTGACAGCCTCATCGCACCCCACCTACGCAATATCATCAACCTCTCCTTCAGAACCGCCACCTTCCCCAAGAGCTGGAAACACGCTGAGATCAACGCCCTACTAAAGAAACCCAAGGCGGACCCGAGCGACCTCAAGAACTTCCGGCCAATGTCCCTGCTTCCATTCCCAGCGAAAGTCATCTAAAAGATCGTCAACACCCATCTCACCCGCTACCTAGAAGACAACAGCATCCCGGGCCCCTCCCAGTCAGGCTTCCGCAGCAACCACAGCATCATCGCCGCCACAGACGACATCAGAATCCTACTCGACAATGGCGAGACAGCAGCCCTCATCCTCCTGGACCTCTCCGCCGCCTTCGACAACGTCTGCCACCACACACTATGCACACGCCTCTACGACGCAAGGATACGAGACAGGGCCCTGGACAGGACCACGTCCTTCCTCCCCGACAGAACCCAGAGATTCCACCTCCCCTCGTTCCATTCCGTAACCACCAAAACCTTCTGCAGCGTCCCGCAGGGATCCTCACTCAGACCAACGCTGTTCAACGTCTACATGGCTCCCCTCGCCCGCATCGCCAGACTACACAACCTCAACATAATCTCCTACGCCGACCACACCCAGCTGATCCTCTCCCTCACCAAGGACCCCCTCATCGCCAAATCCAACTTGCACCAGGGTATGAAAGCCGGCGCCGATTGGATGGAGGCAAGCAGGCTGAAACTGAACACGGACAAGACGCAGATCCTCATCCTTGGGGCCAACCCCTAAGCATGGAATGAATCCTGGTGGCCAACATCACTGGGAACCCCCCCCCCCCCGGCACCTACAAACCCTGCACGCAACCTAGGGGTCATCCTCGATTCCAAGCTCAGCATGTCCAACCAAGTCAACGCAGTCTCCTCCTCCTGCTTCCACACCCTTCGCATGCTCCGCAAGATCCGCAAGATCTACAGGTGGATCCCGAAGGACACACGGAAAACCGTCACCCACGCCCTCATCAGCAGCTGACTCAACTACGGAAACGCCCTCTACACCGGAGCCCCTTCAAACTCATGATACACGCACACAAGGCACTCCACAACACAGGCCCAGCCTACCTCAATGACAGACTCTCCTTCTACACACCCAACAGGAAACTCCGCTCCGCCGACCTGTCCCTGGCCGCCATCCCGCGCATCCACAGAACCACCTCCGGGGGCAGGTCCTTCTCCCACCGCGCCGCCAAGACATGGAACTCCCTCCCTCTCTTCCCACGACAGACCGCAGACCTCCCGACCTTCAGAAGACTGCTCAAGACCTGGCTCTTCGACCACTAACTGCAGCCCCCCCCCAGCGCCTTGAGACCCTAGCGGGTAAGTAGAGCGCTTTACAAATCCCTGATTGATTGATTGATTGATTGATTGATTGATTGAAAAGATGCAAAAGCAACAAGAGATGTGGCCGTGGATCATATTTAAAAACGACGGCACAAGAGCTTATCTTGAATGAAGTCTTAGATGAAAGTTATTTAACTGCAGCATAAGTAAGGTGCTGAAAACTGAACGGGGTTGGGTTCCTGGTGCTTGGCCCTGCCAAGGCACAGACAAGCTTGCTTTTAGCACACATTCGACCTATCATCCGCGGAAGCACAGTAGTAGGAATGAAATAATCCACCACAAGAGGAGGGGGCATTGGTAGAAGCGAGATGGAAACACTAGAACCCTATGAATGAGTGTGTTAAGCTAAAGAAAAGGCTGCAGGCAACATAAATGAACGACCGGTGGCCAGCTGCTCCGGGCCACAAAGCTTCCTGACTTGTGGTATTTACTGGAAATACATTCAAGTTAAATTATATGACAACTGAGAAATATATGTAGCATAAACAGAATAAATTTGCATCATGCTGAATGCAATTGCCAAATCAAAATAAAAAGTTAAAACGATGGAGTAGGGGCGGAGCATTCATTTTGACCAATTAAACACCTAACCACATCATCACTCACCCTCATTCCAGTTTAGCCGTTCACGGAGCAAGAAGAGCCATAGAAATCTACACCCAATCTCCTAACTCCTCAGTCACAATTACAGATGGTATCATACACCTGACCCACCTGAACAGTCTGCACAGACTCTACAACCACCATTGTGTGCTGCATTGTTGCAGATGGCCCTTGTCGGTTGGCAACCATTCGAAAGACCAAACTGTCATTTAGGACAGATGTCACTGTGAAGAACTATCTGTGCGTATAAGGGGGTCAGGCAGTGGTCTCAAGGGCTGACACACGCTTCCAACATGTCCCTTGTGCAACGTGCTTCTTATTGTCTCACTGGCTCGAGTCCCGTCAAGAGGATTTGCGATGACAGCACATTTGGAGAGTGGCTGCAGAAATCAAGATCTGATGTCATTTCCGGACCGCTGTCTCTTCATTTGCAAATGATCGATGGGAATCACGGAAGTAATCCACTATCATTGATTTGACCGTAATGCAGTATCTCAATGAACCAGAATATAATGCAGACCTCACAGACTGGCTAATTCACACAGCAGACCCTGCACAGTCGATATGCTGTGCTGTGATCAGGCCAATGTTAAATCTGGCCGCCCCTTACTTCTCGGTGATACTAACTATTCACTCGCCTTTCTTTTTTGGGGGGATGTTTTTATGGGTTTAATGAATTGTGTTTTCTTTATTTTCGTACTGTCCTATAAACACAGAGGTTTTGGGGGAGAGGAGGTAGCCCTACAGCTGGAGCGTCGACCCCGAAGCTCAATATCCTGTGATTCTGGGCAAACCACTCATTCTCCCAATGCCTGACACAAATGGATGTGTGCATCTGTAACAAAACTAGTGCTCATGTAAAATGCTCTGATATATTCGGGACTAGTTCACGCTATATAAAACTCTGAAATATAAAAAAAAAATGTTATGGATAGAGGTTATGTTAGTACCATGTTAAAAAAATACAAATGCATGGAATAGAATGCGGATGGAACAGAGCAGTCGTTTAACGAAAAAAAATCTTAAATAAGGATCATCCAAGGCCAAGCAGGCATGCAGAAACATGCGATATATCATGGCGTCCGCTCCCTTTTTGCATTGCAAACATGTTTTGACCATACAGCGTTTCTGACAAGCTTAAATGTATCTGTAGCTAATATCTGCACGCATAATAGTTTCAATAAATCATTTCTGAATGAGAGCTTTGTCCAGGCTGCCAGCGTGGAAGTTCTTACTTTATGACTCATCTAATTTACAGTCGCATAAAAGCTGTTTACATCTGTGTTTTGTGGCCAACAATGACATCCATAAATAGTTACCTTAAACCACTCCAATCAGTGCATCTCCTGCCGAGGCCCGAGGGAGAGAGCCGCTCTTCATTCTCCTTTCTTTGGGGCTCTTAGATTGATGACGTTAAGTTCTTGACTGTAGGTACAGCTCTGTTACGTGTGTCCAGGAAGATATATTTGAACTCCTCGAAGCGTGTGTTCCGAAGAATTTAATCAAGGCATGTTGAAAGAATGGGCAGTGCAGTGAATATTGATTAAACTAACGTCACGTGCCGCCACGCGCGTTAAGCACGGATGGGAGTCTCTTCCTTGTTCACAGAGACGCATCAGAAGCATTATTATTGACGTGGACCCTATCTCTGAAATGTGCAGGGTCATTACCTCAGAAAATGTGAAAAAATCAAACCGTTCCTAATAATATTCCCAATACAAGGATGACGATTATTTTATGATCATAATAATAATAATAACAACAACAACTATAAAAACAACAACAACAATAATAATAATAACAACAACAGCAAAAAAAAAATCCACATGATCTCACAGATTCACAATTTTATTTCACGGCAAAATTCCGATGTTACAATATGCCAATTCAATGATGGTCACATTTAACAGTCACATTATTAAAGGCTGGGTTGTCTTGGCAACGGAGTCACTAGAACTGTTTTCAGAGGGAAGATCTGATAAAAGGATTGCGTACTGTAAAATGCAAATCAAGACCCCGGAAGCACTGTGAGAATGACGGTGTTGCAGCATCTCTTTCACCACTAAGTTTGTCTTCACCGTTTGGCACGGCATCAACCAGCGAGCAACAATTTTAAGTTCAAAAGTAAGTTTATTGAGATAAAGAAATACATTAATGCAAAAGATATGATAACAATGAAAAAGGAAAAAAATTACAAACAATATATCAGTTGGAATATAGAGACAAAAAGGGATTTGAAGTCAAACAGTCAGACATATCATGTATAAGTAGAATAATAACAAAATATGGAAAATCAGTATGAAAAGGTAACGTGCATATTATGCAAAAAGTCACATTATAAAATAGAGTATAAGTTAAATTAAATAGGATCAAAATAGAGGATGTCATGGAGGTTTAGTCACTTCTTGTTGTGGAGGAGTAGGAGACAGAGTATGTCTAGCACTTATGTCAATGAATAGCGTAACAGGTGACCACAAGTCCAAGCGTTTTGTTGCCATGTGCAGTGGATATACAAATGTTGTGTCCAGTCTGTGATTGTAACAAACAGCATACCACCATGCTTGATATGATAATTTGGTGAAATCTTTCCAGTTCCTGGGTATTTGTTGAAAGGCTACTGCTAATAGAAAATCTATTATCTTGACATTGGAATATCAATGTTCCCAGATGGGGGATGTACTACCTAAAAAGATATGTGAAGTAGAAAAAGGATGAACGGAGTTGAAAATTGAATTAATTTGGGACCATACCTTTTCTCGAAAGTTCTTAACATGTTTGCATGTGAAAAGCATTTGGTAAAGGTCAGCGCGTGGTAACGAGCAAGACCAGCAAGTATCTGGAAGAGTAGAGTGTCTTGCATTTAGAGTGAGTGGAGAGAGTAGGAGCCTATTATATATGAAGAAGAGTGTCTGTGTGGTATTTGCAGCCCTAGAGGATTTCCTAATTTTAAGCCAGATTCTGTCCCAAAATTCTACAGACCAAGAGTTTCCTAAATCCCTCTCCCACAATGTTTCTACCTGGGTCTTGTCTCTTGGGGTAGATGATTTGTTTAAAAATGTATATATAGTAGATGCCTTAGCTTCGTTAGTGATAAGGGTCCGTAAATTATCTGCATGAACCAATTCAGAGGAAGTGCTTGGTTTTGAAGGTGAAAATTGTGTGTGAGCAGTTTGGATAGCATTCAATAAAGGGAGTATTTAGAACTAAAAGTTGAAGGTAAGGCAAGCAAAGTACTAGCCTGTGCAAAAGACATAATTTGGTCCTGATTATATAACTGACGCACCCAGACCAAGCCTCGTTGTCCCCAAGATTTCCAAAATAAAGGTTTATTCTTTATCAAAATATATTTGTTGTGCCAGATAGGGAATTGGAGAAAGGAGGTCGAGGGGGCAAGCAGGATTATCTTGGAGGTGTGCTTGATTATAGGGGTGGATACAGACTGCGGCTTGCATGTGAAGGAGAGATATTCCTGAAATGAGAAAGGTGAAAGAAAGGATCGTTCAAGCGTGGTCCAAAAAGGACAATTTGTGGAGGGTTCAGAGAACCATTTTGACACCTGGTGTAATAGGAAGGATTTGTGATAAGTAGGGAAGTCAGGAAAATTTGACCCACACTCTGACTTTGGACAAATCAATTTTGATATGGACATAAGTGATTTCTTGTTTCCCCATTGAAAAGAAGATAGAACGGAATTGAGTTTTTAAAAATATTTTGAGGGAATGGAAAGTGGGATATTAGAAATTGTGTATAGGACTATAGGGGAAAGCATCATCTTTGTGGTGTCTAAACGACCCCACCAAGGCAAAATAGGGGATGCCATTTCGTTGTAAAAGATGACAACCTTCGTATGCAATTCTCCAAACAGCGAGATATCGTTCCTGATGTAGATGGAGTTAAATGCATACCTAAGTATTTGATGTATTGAGGACTCCATGCGAAACCTGAAGTAACCAAGTCAGCATTGAAAGTATATTTGGTTAGGGGTAGAATCTCACATGTATCCGTATTCAGTTTGTATCCGGAAACAGATGCAGAGGAATCAAGTTCCTCTAAAAAAGCAGGAAGAGAAGTTTGAGGTTGTGATAGGAATAAAAGGACATTGTCAATGTAAGCTGCCATTTTGACATTGGACTCCTTAAAAGTGAAACCGTGAATATTATCATTTTGACGAATCCTTAACAAAAAAGGTTCCATGGTGAGATTAAAAAGAAAAGGGGAAAGTGGACAACCATGTCTGACACCTCTATCCAAGATGGAATTAGAGAGAAATGCCACCATTTGCTGATACAGCTGCTCTTGTATTAGAATACAAAATAGATATTAATGCAGTAATATTTGGTCCAAAGCTAAACCATTGAAGCGTGCAAAAAAGATAGGACCATTCGACTCTGTCAAATGCTTTTTCTGCATCCAAAGCTATGGATGCCAGGGGATGAGACATATGTGAGGCCTTGGAAAGAATATAAAAAAATAAGCGAGTATTATCTGTGATAAGTCGTCCCTTAATAAAACCGGATTGTTCTGTTCCTAACAAATCAGGTATCTGAGATTCCAAACGCAATGCTAAAGCTTTTGAAAATATTTTATAATCAATGTTGACCAAAGAAATAGGTCTATAATTTTTACAGTGTTGCTGGTCTTTGCCATCTTTATATTATACAGATCAACAAGAGAGAGAGGACTAGATAAGCTAGCCTGTATCCCCAGTTTATATATATAAATCAATAAAGGCTAGCTAGTTTAAGGGAAATATTTTGGAGACTCAGGTACGTCAGCAGTAACAATATGTGGAAAAAACACTGTTTTCCTTTGAAAGCCCTCACCCACCGACCTAGTCGGTGGCATGCTTCATCATCGGGCCCACCACAGTGGCACCGAATGTGCCCCGGGTGTGCTTCAACGCCAGGTGACTGCGGAGCTGGTATTTTGCTGAGTGTGCAGTGAAGGGGTGTGAAGGTGAGAAATTAAAATGCTATCCAGGAGGTCCCAGCACCCGAGGGTTTAGCAATATTTAATAAACTGGGCCTCTGTTAGCAGGTTAAAAAGGCAATAGGACGTTTTAAGGGAGAGTTACAATGACCTCCAGCGTCCAGTGTGGTCTACATGTTTCAGCCAGTGCCTTTTGTTGTAAGCTGGCTTTCCTCAGGACCAAAGAGGGTGAAAAGTGCAAATTATAATAAACTATATTAAGTGAGTGTTGTTATTTTCTCTATGTGTCGCGCACGCTAAGGCGCTGTAACTGTTAGAGGGGGATTCCCTCAAGCTTTTCTACACAGAACACATAGGACAAAGACAAGACGTACAAGGAAGAGTCATGTTAGGGTTGCATTAAGTAAAAGAACCACTTGTTGCCGGCTTATAAGGTGGTGTTCGACCTATATACGGCTATGGTGAGCTCATGGGGACTCCATAGAGCTTGTGAGGGTATATTGAACCGTTAGTGAGGGGTGGTGGGCTAAAAACGAAATCACAAGGTGAGGTACAGGAAAGTAATGGTACTAGGTCCTCACTCTGTTATTTCAATGTAAAAAGCCTCATGGGTCGCCTGGCAGAGAAAGAGACCCTGTAGGGATAAAAATGAGACATGCAAGGCTTTCTAACCTGTAGGGAGAGAAAGTGCTTACCCCATTTGCAGGATTAGAGGGTTACTCACGAGTAGTTCGGTCTGGTTCCTCCTGGGACCTATTCGTCCATCCGCGGCGCCCGAAATGCAGTGAATGGGCCGCATTGTGTGTCTTTTTATGCTCTTATCGTAATCTATTTCACCTGGTTAGAGTAGAAAGAGAAGGAGGTATGCGCGTAGATCGCCAAGTCATGCTGCGGCGGTCTGCACATGTGCAGGGAAGCAGCGTGTGGGCTCGCGCATGCGCGGAAGCAAGAGCGCGTCAATGCGCATGCGCAGGAACGGGTCTCTAATGCGCATGCGTGGTGCATCGCCGAGTGAGCTCTGACGCGTGTAATGACAACGCGAGCGCTGGGCAATGTGAACAGCCTGTAAGTGAACAGGTGTGTGTAGCGCTGAATATGCGCTAGCCAAAGGGTCATAATAAACGAAATATTGGGCCACTGTGTGGAGAATGGGTAATTCCCAACGTGCTTAGGGTATACTAAGTAGAGAAAGGGATCGCTAATTGGAGAGAGAGGGTCAGGGAGGGCGCTCATGCAGGGGAGCAGGGCTGGTTCTTCCTCAGGTTTGTCGTAGTTTTCCAGGAGGGCTTCTCGGTTTTGATTCCTTGCTCTTTTGCGGGTTTGATTTATGATCCTGGTAGGATAACCACGGTCCCTGAGTTTGTGTACCAGGTCATTGGACTGTTGTTTATAGTCCTTGATGTTACTGCAATTGCGCCTGATACGCAGAAACTGCCCATAGGGCAAGTTTTCCCTCAGGTGTCGAGGGTGAAAACTGTCAAACCTTAGCAGTGAATTCCTTGCTGTGGGTTTGTAGTAGGTGGTGGTGGTAAGCTTCCCATTCTCAGGTTTGATGTTCAGGTCCAGGAAGGGTAGTTCAGTGGTACTGCTAGTGCATGTGAAGCGTAAGTAGGGGTCCAGTTGGTTGACCCAGAGCATGAAGTTGTCCAGTGATTCTTGGTTTCCTTTCCATATTAAGAGTATATCGTCGATATACCGGCGCCACATACGTATGTTGGCAGAGAAAGGGTTGGTGGGTTGTTGTACGTGAGTGTCTTCAAAGTGGGCCACGTACAATCCTGCCACACTAGGGGCAAAAACACTGCCCATAGACGTTCCATTCGTCTGTAAGTAGTGCGTGCCTTCATATTCAAAATAGTTCTCTTTGAGAGCCAGAGCCGCGCAGTCTAAGATGAAGCTTCGGGGGGTGTTGTATTCCCAAGGGCTAGTCATTAGGACATCATGTAACACTTGGAGTGTAGCGTCCTGTGGTAGGCTAGTATATAGGCTTTCTATGTCTAGTCCTGCCATGAGTTCTGTGGTGGGGTCAAAGTCAATTTCTTGAATCACACTAAGAAGGTGTTTGGTGTCTTTTATGTAAGAGGGGGTCTTTTGGACGAGTGGGTTTAGGAAGAAATCACAGAACCGAGATAGGGGCTCTAGGAGTGACTTGATCCCCGATACGATGGGTCTCCCGGGTGGTGGAGAGATACCTTTATGTATCTTGGGGACCGTATAGAAGTAAGGGGTCTTTATTTCTTTGGGACAAAGGTAGTCCGCCTCTTGTTTAGAGATGTGTTCGTTGTCTTTAGCGTTGGTGGCCAGTTGGTTGATGGTGACTTGAAGTTGTTCAGTCGGGTCTTTAGTGAGGCGTTTGTAGTTCCTTGTGTCACTGAGGAGCCTCTTACATTCGAGGTCGTAGTCTGTTTTATTCATCAGGACTATTCCTCCCCCTTTATCAGCTGGTTTGATCACCAGTGTGGGGTCACTTTGCAGGCGTTGGATGGTACTTCTATCTTTGCTGGATAGGTTGTTGAAGGTGTCCTTTTGTTGAAGGTTTTGTATGTCGGTGTAGACTGCCTGTTCGAACGTCAGGATTTCGACCGGGATGCTACCCGGTGGAGGGGTGAAGGTGGATTTCATTCTCAAGCCTGTCTCATTTGGCGTGCTTGTTGTCTCCGACATGATGTTATCCTTTTTCTCAAAGAAAGCTTTAAGTTTAAGTTTTCTGAAGAACTCGGCAAGCTCAACATGTAATTTGAACATGTCTAGCCTGGGAGTGGGGACAAATGAAAGGCCTTTGTTGAGTACTTCCATTTCTTCTGTTGTTAACTGAGTATCTGATAGGTTGAACACCAGTGGGTGTTGAGGTGTTATTTGCTGGTTCCCGGTTGTTCCCTGGTTTTGTTTCTTGTGTTGGCGCTCACAGGTTCTTCCTCTGGGGTCCATTGGACATGCCCCGAGTTCCGTCTCTTGCCCCGGCCTCTTCTGCCCTGGGATAAAAAAGGATACCGTGGGTTTTGGTTCCCTTGGAAGAATGGCATGTTGCCTTGGGGATACATGTGTGGGTATCCGAAGTAAGGAGGTGGGAAGTGGCCTAGAAGGGGCGGTGGTGGCCCGTAGTTTTGGTTTTGGGGGCCTTGCCATGGTTGTTGCCAATGTTGTCCCCGTCTTCCTCTTCCTCTTGATGTGTTGGATCCTGTGCTGGAGTTGCTAGAGGTGCTTGAGACAGAGCTGTTGTCTGAGTTGTCAAAAGTTTTTTTGGGGGGGGTGTAGTCGTCCTCCGAGTACGGGTAAGTTTTAGAATAGCTGAATCTCTTCAGGTCTTTCTCGAATTTCTTAATTTTGGTCTGAGTTAGGTAGTCTTTATATTCCGCTATTTCGCGGTTTTGGTCCTCGAGTTTCTTCTTAAAACCCGTTATGGTGGTTTTGAAATGGGACTCTGTTGCTTGGATTTCTATCATGATTGCATCTGATAGACGTTTGGCAGTTTTGATGATTAAGACTAGCCAGTCCCTAGTACAGTGCCAGGCGATCTGGGCCCAGTCTTTACGAAATGCTGCGTCATCCAGGAAGATCCTGGGGGCATTGGTGACTAGAAGGCCGGTAGGAGCTGTGTTGGTGCGTAAGTATTGTGCCAGAATGACCCCATGCAGAACAGTCCGGATCCTGTTCCTCTTTTTCTCCGTAAGTGAATCCCAGTCCGTTGTTTGTGCTACAGTGGCAGGGATGTTGAAGTCTGCCAGAAGTGAGGGGTCAGCTAGAATCTCGCTGATATCCTCAGCAGTGTAAGTAAGGCCCATACATCTCCGTCTAAAACACTCAATCTGGAACCTGGCAAAACCTGGACGCAGCGAAATTTCACTAACTGCAACTCTACCAACCTAGTCTACCTGATTACCTGCAGATGCGGCCTGAGATACATTGGCATGACCACTCGCAAGGTACGCACAAGAATGACTGAACAAAGGAGTACAATAAGATGTGGGAAAAATATCAGTAAACTCACCGATCACTTCCTGACCCACAACCACACACCAAATGACTTCTCCTGGACTGTCATTGAGAAATTTGACAATGCCAAAGATGAAAGATTCCTCCTACAAAAAGAGCAGCGTTGGATTTACCGCTTAGCCACACACATCCATGGCCTGAACGATGCCATTCCATGGAATAGCCTAACAGTATAACCATAACATGCCCACTAATACAGCTCGGGCTGTGAGCCAATGAAAACCTCCCCGGTCCAACTCAGTAGCACCTGGCACTCCATGTGAGTGTCTGCATCCATACCACTCCCTATGGCTCAAATCTGGTGCCCCTGCTCCCCTGCATGAGCGCCCTCCCTGACCCTCTCTCTCCAATTAGTGATCCCTTTCTCTACTTAGTATACCCTAAGCACGTTGGGAATTACCCATTCTCCACACAGTGGCCCAATATTTCGTTTATTATGACCCTTTGGCTAGCGCATATTCAGCGCTACACACACCTGTTCACTTACAGGCTGTTCACATTGCCCAGCGCTCGCGTTGTCATTACACGCGTCAGAGCTCACTCGGCGATGCACCACGCATGCGCATTAGAGACCCGTTCCTGCGCATGCGCATTGACGCGCTCTTGCTTCCGCGCATGCGCGAGCCCACACGCTGCTTCCCTGCACATGTGCAGACCGCCGCAGCATGACTTGGCGATCTACGCGCATACCTCCTTCTCTTTCTACTCTAACCAGGTGAAATAGATTACGATAAGAGCATAAAAAGACACACAATGCGGCCCATTCACTGCATTTCGGGCGCCGCGGATGGACGAATAGGTCCCAGGAGGAACCAGACCGAACTACTCGTGAGTAACCCTCTAATCCTGCAAATGGGGTAAGCACTTTCTCTCCCTACAGGTTAGAAAGCCTTGCATGTCTCATTTTTATCCCTACAGGGTCTCTTTCTCTGCCAGGCGACCCATGAGGCTTTTTACTTTGAAATAACAGAGTGAGGACCTAGTACCATTACTTTCCTGTACCTCACCTTGTGATTTCGTTTTTAGCCCACCACCCCTCACTAACGGTTCAATATACCCTCACAAGCTCTATGGAGTCCCCATGAGCTCACCATAGCCGTATATAGGTCGAACACCACCTTATAAGCCGGCAACAAGTGGTTCTTTTACTTAATGCAACCCTAACATTACTCTTCCTTGTACGTCTTGTCTTTGTCCTATGTGTTCTGTGTAGAAAAGCTTGAGGGAATCCCCCTCTAACAGTTACAGCGCCTTAGCGTGCGCGACACATAGAGAAAATAACAACACTCACTTAATATAGTTTATTATAATTTGCACTTTTCACCCTCTTTGGTCCTGAGGAAAGCCAGCTTACAACAAAAGGCACTGGCTGAAACATGTAGACCACACTGGACGCTGGAGGTCATTGTAACTCTCCCTTAAAACGTCCTATTGCCTTTTTAACCTGCTAACAGAGGCCCAGTTTATTAAATATTGCTAAACCCTCGGGTGCTGGGACCTCCTGGATAGCATTTTAATTTCTCACCTTCACACCCCTTCACTGCACACTCAGCAAAATACCAGCTCCGCAGTCACCTGGCGTTGAAGCACACCCGGGGCACATTCGGTGCCACTGTGGTGGGCCCGATGATGAAGCATGCCACCGACTAGGTCGGTGGGTGAGGGCTTTGCCATCTTTAGGCATTAGGCAGGTAAGGGAATCTGAAAAAGAGCCCGAAGATTCACCAGATTGCAAGAAAGCATGTATGAGGGTATGTAATTTAGGAATAAGTAAATGCGCAAAGTGAGTAAAAAACTCCACAGTGAAGCCGTCCGGGCCTGGGGACTCATCTTTCTTGAGCGTTTTTAAGGCAGCAAAGAGTTATTTCTGTGTTAATTCAGATTCTAAGAGTGAGGGATCTGAGTGTGTGTTAGGGGTACGTTGGATTTTGGAAAGGAATGGTCAGAAGACAAGGTTTCAGATGTATAAAGTGACTTATGGAACTGGAGAAATTAATTTAGGATGTCTTCGTCTTTGGATTTCAATTGATGATCTTGATCAAAAATAGATTCTATATTGAGTTTGTTTTGTTTAACCTTTAAATACTTAGCTAATGATTTCCCGGCTTTGTTCTGACCACCATAGAATTTTGCACAAGACTTTAGCAAGTAGTTTGAAGCATTATTAGTTGTATCCTGGTTAACTTGAAATTTAGCCTTTATGAGGTCAGATAAGCAATCTTTTGATTTGGAGGAATAATAGGAGTGTTCCAACGCCTTAATTTTGGTTAACAAGGCATTAGTGACTTGTGCCTTTTTATGTTCTTTTTAGACATATCTGATAATAAAATCTATGGCTGAGGCCTTAAAGACGTCCCAAACCACATGAAAAGGTGTAATGTCTAATTGATTAAAAAGAAAATATTAATTGAAGAAAGAGATAAAGGGTGACGTGAAGACTGGGTCCAAAAGCAAAGTGTTATTAAAACGCCATTTACAGGATATTTTAGGTTTGCGCAAAACATCAAGGTGAATAGTGACGGCAGCATGATCAGATATTAAGATGGAACCAATATCTGCTGCCACTAGTGATTGAGAAATATTATGAGATATATAAAAAATCTAATTGTGATTGAGTATGATGTGTCAGTGAGTAGAAAGAATATTCTCTCAATGTGGGATTACAAAGTCTCCAGGCATCTGTAAACTTATTTTGTTTGATTGTTTGTGTAAATAATTTGTGAGATATATGAGGGACAAAGGGAGTTAAGGAATTACGATCAATGAAGGGATCGAAAGTTTCGGTACAATCTCCTGCAAGGATAACGTTATCATCATAACACTGTGTGATTTGTTGAGCCAGGGAAGTCCAAAAAGAGGGGTTGCCTGTTGTGGGTGCATAGACATTCAATAAAGAGACTGAAACATTATCCACTATAAATGTAACAAATATCCATCTACGTACTTGATCTGCACATTGTGATATTACCTTAATCAAGAGGGATTTGCAAAAACGAATAAGGACACCATTACGTTTACCAAAGCCTGGGGATAAAAGGACCTCACCCACCCAACCTCTTTTCAATTTTGCAGATTCTTCAGCTGACAGATGAGATTCCGGTATACATGCAATATCTGTTCCTAGCTTAGCTAAATGAGTCAAAACTCTCTGTCGCTTAATAGGTGAATGTAAACTCTAACATTCCACGAAACAATTTTTAAAGGCATAGCATAAACCTGTAACAATAAAATAAATACTGATTGAAGCAAAAACTTGAGCAAATTAAACCATGTCTAACAACAACTGTATATAAAATTAAATAAGTGAAATGGAAAAGAGAAGAAGGAAGAAAAGAAAGTGCAGCGGGTAGACGACAATTGAAAAGCAGAAAAGCAGTAGAAGATCGAAAACAAATGTGGGATAGAAAATAGAAAAGGGAAAGTACAATGAAAAGACAACATCTGAAATAGAAAAGAATATTGTGAAAGAGAAAAAAAGTAATGAGATAAGCATAATTTGAGGTGAAGCATTCAAAGCAGGAAAGAGAAGTAAGAGAAAGAAGATAGAAAAGAGAAGACAGAGATAGTTTAAGAAAAAAGACTTACATATAATTCAGGACATACGAGAGGTGGAAGGCCACACGGGACAATGATGCATCCAAGAACCAAGCGGAAGGCAGGAGGGAGAACAGAACCAACAGACGTAAGAACATAGGGGAAGGAGTATCACGCGGGATCAACCTGCGTGGAAGAAGAGAAGTAAGTTACATAATTAAAACAATAGGAGTGCAAACAGACTCCGCTTACAAATTATTAAGTGGCAAGTGAGGCAAAAAAAAATTCAAAATACATGTAACGAAGTATCAACATAGAAGGAACCTAAAAAGTCTGTTTGGAGCTTGTTGAGGAAGAAGTGTCTATTGTGTCAGTCTTGTAAGAGTATAGGAAACTCTTTAGTTTTATTGGGTCGTCATAGGTGATAGTTTTATAGTTGATGGTCACTTTAAATAGACAAGGATGATAGAGACCATATTGTGCACCTATAGAGCGTAGTTGTGGCCGTAACGCTAAGAACCCTTTGCGACGGTCAGCAGTCGGTTTTGCATAATCTTGGGAGACGAATAAGGAGTTTCCTGACCAAGTGATACGATCCATTGCTCTACCTGCTGAGAGTGATTTTAATAGGTCAGTGTATTCAAGAAAGTATAGGATCACTCCTCTTGAACGTCTTGCTGAAGAAGAGGATGACGTCAAATGCATTGCTGGGCCTAATCGATGAGCTCTCTGGATATTCATAATAGTGGTCTCTGGTATTTTTGGAAGAAAGGATTTGAAAAAAGTTATTGTATCGACCATAAATGCGAAGAATATTTCTCCAACTTTCCAAATTTTCAATTTGCTTATGCAGCATTGAAACTTGGGAGCATAAAGAGTCCACTTTGGAGGTAGAAGATGTTAAGGACCCAATATTCTGTTCCAGTGTAGTAACACGTTCTTCCACATTTATCAGAGAGCAACTGAAGTTTAGAGTTCGTTTCTTCAACTAATGGGCGTAAGGCCCTAATTTCTTCCGGTAGTAAGTCCATTGTGACTGAAGAGGACTGTTTAGGCGGAGAAGGAGGATCTTTTTTCAACCTTTTAGTTGATGCTTTGGTAATGCTAGATGCCAAGGTAATATTAGACGTTGACGCACCTTTAGGTGAGGTGTTAGCTGGTTCATCCATGGATAGACAGTTCTATTGTGAGCTAGTGTGTATCATAAATCTGCTAGACGTAGATCTAGACAGCGTAAAATCTTCAGGCAATATTCCCATAAGTGAAGATGAAAAACTTTAACAATAATTGATAATATCACTTACAGTAGCACAAAAAGTAGACTTTGTAGCATACTCTAAAGAAAGAATCATGCAAAAAGATGTACAAGATATAGTGCCACTATATAATTTGCCACAACATTGTGGGTACACCTCTGACAATGGTTTGGGAGTATAAAGAGAAAAAAGGAGTCCTAGAGAACATGCATCAAAAAAGATATCAAGAAGGTAACAATATGGGGCCAAAAGGAGCTATATAATGATAACCCTATGCCATAAGTAAGCGCTCTCAAAAGCATGTTATAAACATCTCAGCTATTTGTTATTGGATGACACATATGAAAGGTGAGATACACAACATTTGAATAAGAAGCAGGCCACAATTAAAACAGCAAGTAAAATGTATTCATATGGTTGAAAGTCTAGTGAGCACATTGAGGGGAGCTCAGTCATATATCCTCAATATCTGTTGATGAACTGACAGACCACAATGATGTTGAAAAGATATAGAGAGGCAGTATTCAGAGTATCATGCTGAGTGAGAAGTTAAATCATTGGTGCCATGGTATTCTGCGCTTAATTGCACCCAGGCTCGACAAATTAATACCGCGTTGGAGAATAGCTTTGTCGGCTGTGAAAAACAAAATGGTGGGTGTGAGTTCAACAGAGTCACCTTGTACTTCACCTGTGGGTTAATATCGCCTGCAAACCTTTACATGCTCCAAGAGGAATACAACTAGTGTTTGGAACAGCCCGCTATTCAGGCTTGAAGTCAGAATGAGTTTTGAGTGAAGAACACCGCATTAGAGATAAACTCTGTCAGTGGTCAAAAAATAAAGACAAAATGGCGGCCGCAAGCTCGACGGAGCAGCGCCGCAACTCACTCGCAATGTAATAATGTGCGCAGGTGACAGGAAGCTTCAAGATTGAAGCCCTTCAATGCCTCAGGTATCCAGACGATTCAGCCTCTATTTTGAAGACGGTACGTGTGGAAAAATGCCGCGTTAGCTCCGTCTGTGCTCTTGCCGTCCCGGGAGAGTCACAGGTCTACCACCATCTTCTTCGGGTGCTGGGCACGCCCCCCCTCCCCCCAGCGAGCAACAATTTAAACAAGTCACACAGATATGTTGAAATGTGACTCATTTGTCATTTCCTTTAACAGCAGGTCCACTCATAATGTGTTGTACATACATTTTGATTGTCCACCACATGCTAGTTGAAGAACTACGACCTAAGCAGTTTGCATCTCTTCTCTTTTTCCACTGAACACTAGAAGTTATAAACCTCCTTTGCCCCACCTAACCACAATGACAGTCACTGAGGCTGGACTGCTCTTATTGGAGCAGGGTCAAGACTGCAGTGCATATGGCTAGGTCCAATCTGAAGTGGTGTCGTGGACAAAAGAACAATGGGGTGGAATGCCCCCCAAGCCGTCACCTGCAGTTAGACTTATTGCAAGCATCCTCTCATCACCCTTTGTTTTGATTCACCATCATCATTAAAGAATACTCAGCTACCTACGAAAGTTGCACAGTTGTCCCACATCGGATCGCAGATTTATACACATCTTCACAGTAACATGGGGAGATTTTCAAACTATGAAATAGGCTTTGTCTTATGAAAAACTTTTTGGGTAAAGGCACCTCAGGCGTCATGGTGTAGATTTTAAAACAGATGTAAAGAGTGAAATTCTAGCACTCTTCGTTGGGTACCCAAGAATAGGACTGTCCTGCGCTCAAGGGCACATTTATCCCCATCATACTTTTATGCAACACAATGCGGCAAGACAACCGGAGGCACTGAGCTGAGTGAAAGGTAGAGGGCCGGAATGCACCATATTTACCAATATATGGCACATTCCTGTCCTCTTCTTGTGCTGGCACACAATGTGCTGCCATGCGCCAACACAGACACCCTTGCACCATGGTGCAATGTGCCTGCATTTAGGCAGGATTGTTTTAATGCATTCTTGTACAAAAATAATTCTCAGAGGCATTTTCCCCTTTTCTAATAATGCATAAAATCAGAAAGAGGGCACAAAGAGGAGAAATAATGAGATTTGTTGCCCATCCCCCCGAAAGGCATAGCATTTTGATGCATTCCCAGGTTTTCCAGTCTTGATAAATCTGAGAATGCGCCAAAATCCATAGGTGAATGTATATGATAACCCACTCTCAACCCATTGAATACTTTTTTAGCAGAGAATGAAAGACAATTACTTACTCTGCATTGCGTTGATCCTGATTTACCAAACCACGCAGGCCCACGCAAGGAGGGATTGCATGGCTTGGCAGATCTCATTCTAGGTTTTGCATCACCCTGCATCCCCTTGGGTGGAGCAAGGGCGAAGGAAAACATTGATAAATATGATCCTTTGTTTTCCATATCTTTACAAATATTTTTGTTCTTGGTACACTCTAAGAGTTATAGAAGACTCTAGACATGCATTTGCCTATTTTGCACATAATCAGTTAAAGTGTGTTCTGCTAAGGCTAAGTTTGCCATTGAAGTTGTTTACAGCAATTAGCAATTGAACATGCGAAAACAAGAAAGAAAACAAACCAGACATAGAAATGCTTTCAGTTTGATAGGAGTACATTTGGCTGCTTATGATGAAATGTAAAAAAAACTGCACCTGTCAGAACGCTTGAAAAATTTTTGTTTCCTAATTACACGGTAATTGCAAGCCTTTTTAGGTTCATATCTGCTTCTGTATCATTAAAGGATAAACCAGAATTTGGACAGTATTTTTGTAGGATTGTCATGATGCTGTCGTTACATGCAGTGATTGTGGGAAAAACTAAAGTGTACACAATAACAACATCAATGTGTGCCACAGCATTACAAGGCTGTATAGTTCTGTGAGAGACATCATGGCGTCTAGCATTCACATACAGTTATTGCATGTGTTTTCTATTTTTATTGCAGTACATCGGGTAAACGTATATGTGAAGCTTCGTGAGTCAAGGTAGATTATTTTTCATGAGTGCATGCCCAAAATTGAGGGGCTTATTTATGAGAGCCCTGCATCACTTTTGCACCATGTAAAGTGGTGCATGCATGACGCAGTACTCTCAGAAAGATTTATGAATCCACGCAAAGCCACCCTGCGTGTCTATGAGCGGCCTCCTAAAACATGAGTAAGGCGAAGCAGCGCAAATTGCTGCATCACCTTCCTCTGCACCTAGGAGGCATTCCATGGGCATTGCGGTGGGTTTTCCCACACATCACCCATGGATTTTTTACGCTGCCCCAGATTTACAAACTTATGTAAACCTGAGGCAACGTCAAATCCATACGCCTCCATAGCTGAGGCATAACAAGGAGAAATATGTTAATTTCTACTAGTTTTTTTCCTGAAAAATGTCTTGTAGGATTGTTTTTGTGCAGGAAGGTGCCTCTTCCTGCACAAAAAATAGTCTTTCTTGCAACGGAGGCACCATTGGTTCTTACGTTAGCGCTAGGCTGTCTAAACAGCATCAGAGTAGGCAGAAAGGACAGGAATGCACTGTATTGCTTAAATATGGTGTATTTCTGTCCTTTCACTTAGGCGTAAGGCAGCGCAGAAGGGTGCCTTGCTGCGCTGCCTTACTCCAAAATGCTATAAATGAGACCTGTTATGTTTAAGCCTCAATGTTAGCATCATGCAGAGTATATAAGAAGCAAATGTCAATTGTGTGAGATTAAAAATATAGACACTAAACCCTTGCTGCCCGCATAGTCTTCTGTTTCAAAGTGTCAAGGATAATGTGAAATTTACTCTCATCTGTAAGACTATTTACAACATTTGTAATTGCATCTGTTACATCAAGGGTGAGGTCAAGAGCATTCAATTTGCATGCCTGTTGTGCAAGTAATGTAATAAAGTCCTAACCATAACTTGCAAATATCAACATTTTTTTTTAAGGTTTAGTTGCTCACCATAACTGCACTTTCGTCTGTGCATTTCAACGTGTTTTTTTTAATATGTTAATGTGTAATAACCAAGTCTAATTCCACTTTAACCTTTCAATCCTCAAACAAAATGAAAGACTGCTTTGAATGATTTATATGTGGAAAGGAGAGAACCTGCGCCGGTTGGCACCAGCCTAGCATATGAATCTGACATGCAGAAAAAATATATAGAGAGTTATAGTTGTGTCAGACTTTCCAAAGAAAGAACGATTTCTGTTTTGTTAACCCCTTCGAGGCTGATGACGAGCTGGGCTCGTCATGGCGTAGCCCGCTCGCACGCTGATGACAAGCCTAGCTCGTCACGCTAAGTGCGATTTGAAAAATCTCAGCGCAGGAGCGGAATTCCGCTAGCGCGCATGAGGTTAATAACTCTAGCAACACTGTGTAGTTATAATTAGGTCAGACTCTTCATAGGAGGAGTGTTTTTATTAATAACTGTGCTGTGTAAAGAAATTCCTCTTTTTCATCTTCACCCCCACCTTTTTGGACTAATGCTGCTGGTTTTTCAATTTGAGAGTGCAATGAGACCCACAAACCAGACCTCGGTGCCAATGTTCTAACCCTACATAAAAGATTTGTTAAATCGGATACACCCAATTGGCAAGTACTGAATTACTTCTAAGTCCCTAGTATATAATACCTTAGGCTTGTAAGACAAAGTGTTCACCCAGGCCTGCAGCACTGGTTGCCACCCTGAACATGACCATGGCAAAATGGACCCCAGCCTGCCACTACATCCTAAGGGGCGCATTTATGAAAGGCTTGTGCCACCGTTGCATCATTGTTAGTGACAGAACGGTTACATAAACCTTTTCAACCATATCTATGAGGCCACACAAATCCACTTTGCGTGGCTTTAACCCCTTCGGTGCTCATGACGAGCTCAGCTCGTCATGAGGCACGGTGCTCGTGTGCTCATGACGAGCTCAGCTCGTCATGACCACACCCATTATCATTATGGCCCAGCAAAGCAGAGGAATATCATGAGCAGCCAATGTGTTAAATGGCCTCATAGCTATAGAATAAAGCAAGACAGGGGTAATCACTTCATGGCTTTACTCTGCATTCTCATGCAACATGACTTTTGACACATCCCCAGATTTACAAGACCCTGTAATCCTGGGGATGTGTCAAAACCGTTTTTGTCCTATGGGGAGGAACAATGAGGAGAAATATCTTTATTCCTCCTTGTTTTTTCCTCTTTCTTTGTGGGCTGCATTATGCATAAATAAAACAAAGAAACCTAGAGAGACCCCTAAAGATGCCCAAGGTGGGGAGCCCAGAGCCACATCCCAATTCAAAGGGAGGGGGTATCCGGGACAGCACTTTGATGCATCAAAGGCTGGGGTGTGCTAAATCCACAGCACAAGAAAGGGAATCCTGCATGCAAAAAGAAACACCCACTAGTAAGAGTTCCAAGGAAATTGTCAGTGTAGGGATTGGGATGGAAGTTGTCCCTGAAGTCACATTAGTTTGTCTGGGTGGTGAGGGAATTGAACCCTCGATCCACTGGCTGGCCAGTATAGTAATGTACATACAGTGGCCAAGTATCATCTGGATGGAAAGCCAAGACTTGGGGCATACATGTTCCATCATAACCATGGTTTGGCCAAGCTAGTTTTCCAAAGCCAGATCCTAATGATGAGATTTGTAGCTCTGACAATGTTATGAAGTCACATACCATATCTGTGGTAGAGTTTGAGTGGGGAGTGGTTACAGGTCCTAAGAAAGTAGCTGTATCCCCTGCCAATTGGTAACTTCTGCCTGGGCAGATGTGGAGAAAAGCACTCATGCAGCAATGCTGGGTCTCCTTAGTTGGTTTGTGTCTCCACTAGAGCACAGAAGGCCTTAAGGAAAAGTCAAGGGACTGTGGATCCTGAAAGTGTGAACCAAGTCCTGAGTACCAAGAGAAGAGGGAGGAATCCTGGAAATGCCTCTTCCAAACGTTTTCAGAGCCAGAAGGAGCCTACCCCTCAAGGAAAGACTTGGCCTCTGAAGAGGAGGATGCTGCCCTGAAGCACTGGCTAGACCTGACAGAACTTCAAGGAGTAGGTAGTCACTCCATAGAGGACTCAAGCAAAGGCCTTAAGACTTGTCCCACTCTTGAGGGCCTGAGACAGCAAGGAGATACCAGTGGTACCCATACCATACTGGAAGGAGGGAACCCTATACAGTGAGGCAAGGGACCACAAACCAGGGGAAAACAGGAGAACGTTAGCCCCTCATCAATACGGAGTATTCCTCTTTATCCCGGATCATGACATCACCATAGCTGGACATCTGGGGAAGAAACAAAGTGGGACAGGTTGATCAATCACTTCTATTAGCCTCAGATGCCTGCAAAAGTGAAGGACTTCTGTAGTTTCTTTGTTGCTTGCCAGGCCAGTGGCAAAGCAAGTAGCTAGCCAGAGGCTCGCCTTATACCACTTCCAGTGGAGGGAACTCCATGTGAGAGGATGGGGATTGACACAATTGGTCACCTAGACCCACTTATATTGCCTCTGGGCATAGATTTAGCTTTGTGGTAGTGGAGTATTCCACTAGATATCCAGAAGACATACCCCTTAGGTGAGTCACTGCTCGTGTAGTAGATAGAGCCCTACTTGGCATTTCTACCAGAGTGGGTGTCTCTAAGGAGGTATTTTCAGCTAGAGGCACACATTTTATGTCTGCTTATCTGAAAGCAACATGGGATGAAGCTGGCACAATTTATGCATTAATTACACCTTACCATCCCCCAAGGAAATGGACTTGATGAAAGATTTAACAAGGCCATGAAAGGCATGATTATGGGTTTACCAGAGAAACTCAGGAGGATATGGTTAATTTTTTTCCCTTGTCTGTTGTTTTCCCACATGTAGGCACCTCCAAAAGAAGTAGAGTATAGATACTTTGAACTACTATTTGGACACTCTGTAAGAGGTCCATTAAGTTTGCTAGGAGACCTCAAACAGGGCATTATGTACTAGACCTTCGCTCAAGGATACATGAAAAGGGCAATTTGGAAACCACCCAATAGGTTAATCAGGCACTGGTATGACCAAAAGGTTTCCCGATAGAACGCCAGGCTTGGCAAATGGTTTTGATGTTGGAGCAGAAAGCACTGATAGTACTCAATGACAAATGGACTGGGCCCTACCTTATCTTTAAAAAAAGGGTGAAGGTACATACTTGGTATAATTATGTACCCCAAGACACCCTCATAGGGGGATAAATGTGAATAGGCTGAAGTTACATCATGACAGAGCAGGCATTACAATGCTCATGATGACAGATGGTGAAGAAGAGGAAGGAAGTGAACCTCTCCTAGACCTGATGTCAACCAATGTCAAAGATGGTTCGCTGGAGGGTGTAGTTCTCTCTACCACTTTGACCAGCCAGCAGCAGAAAGACTGTTACTACTTGCCTGGACAGTTTGCTGACTTGATTTCCTTGATCCCAGGTCTGACAACAATGTGCACCCATGATGTGGAATCAGGTGGCAGTTTACCTGTCACAATTTAAATATACAGACTGTCAGACCAAGTCAAGGCTAGCATTAACACAGAGGTTGCAAAGATGCTAGAGTTGGGGGTGATTGAGCCTTCTAGTAGTCTGTGGGCGAGTCCAGTAGTTATGGTGTTAAAACCAAATCCAAAAGGAGGAAAACAAGAGTTAAGATTCTGTATGGACTACAGAGGCCTGAAAACAGTCATCAACACTGATGAGCTCATTGAACAGATGGGAGCTGGAAAATATCTAAGTGGCTATGATCTGACTTCGGGTCATTGGCAGGTAGCCCTTGCACAAGGAGCTAAGGAGAGGTCTGCCTTTTCAACCCAGAAGGCCACTTTTAGTTCCAGATGATGGCATTTGGGTTTAAATATATACCTGCCACCTTCCAGAGATTGGTGAATAGAGTACTTGCATGCTTGGAAAAATTAGAGCAGTATATATGGCTGATATAGCTGTCTTCAGTTCCACCTGGGAAAAACACCTGGGCCACCTCAAGGAAGTGCTTCAAGTCTTTCAAGAGGCAGGGCTGACTATCAAGTCAGGTAAGTGCCAGATAGAGCAAAGGTCTGTAGCGTACATGGGCTACCAGGTAGGTGGAGTCCATTTTGTTACCTCGCCAACCCAAATTCCATACAATTCTGGCCTAGGATGCTCCAAAGAGATGATATAGTTAGGTATGGGTGGAAGTTCTTCGTTTATGTTAAAAAATGTCGCTAAAGAAACCTAAGGTTGAAGTGAGATTAATAAATAGGCATGGTAATAAGATTTTACTTTACATTAAAAATAATCTAGATATCCACTGAATATTCCAAAGGTTACAGTTATGTTATAGTTAGGGGTTCAGCCTGGCATCCTTGGTGTGGTTTACCCTGGCATTTTGCTTCTGCCTTCTGCATTTATGACTATATGTTGCCTTAGTTTTCACTGGTGATTGAACTTCGGGCACTTTACCACTGCTGATCCGTGCTAATGTGCAAGTGCTTCCTGTGTAAATTATGATTGTGATTGGTTATCCACAATTGGCATATTTGAGTTACTGATAAGACCTTAGTAAAATGCACTGTGTGTGCCACATGGACTGTAATTCAAATGCTACTACTAGCCCTCTGCCCCTGATTGTGCCACCCACATGAATAGCCACACAATCATGCCTCAGCCCAGCCATTGCAATGTCGACTTGGCAAGAAAACCCACTTGCCAGGCCCAAACCTTCAATTTTCTTACATGTAAGGCATCCCTTAGGTAGGCCCAAGGTAGCCTAATGAGCAGGGTGCAGTGTATGTGAAAGGTAGGACATGCACTGGTGTGTTTTACATATCCTGATAGTGAAATACTGCACATTTGATTTCTCACTATCGCAAGGACTATCTCTCCCATATGGTCTTTTTCGAGCTGCCGTTCAATTGCGAAGATATAGAGATTTGGTGTTTGGGGTTCCTGAAGTCAAGATTTAAAAACACATCTGTGGGGAATAAATAAGACAAAGTCAAATGGTGAGGAGGAGGAGAGGAAACTTTAATGAAGTCTCTCACATCAACACCAGGAGGCAACTGTTGACCTGTTGGAGAATATTCTAACCATCACCGGCGGAACACCGAACAACCAGTGTTCCACGCAGTGCTCACTGTAGACCAGTAGACTACTACACCGTCTCCCTTTTTTCACATGGAACATAAAGGCAGGAAAATAAGATCAGCAAAAACAAGATAATATAACACCTAACACTTAGAAGAAAAAGGTTGAACAATCACCCTATGTCCCTAATCCCCCACCTAACCATGGAGAAATAGAAGAAACAACAACAATAACATAAAACAGAACATTACATTAAAAAATAAATGTATATATCAGCATAGAATGACAATAAAACCAAACAGGCATGCTTCATCAGTATCTTACAGGCTTTTTGATGATAAGTTTTTCTTGTTCCCTGCCCCCGGAAAGAAAAGCTCCCTTCCGACACCTTTCACTTTCGTCATCTCCATCAGACGTCATTTTATGTTGAACTTTCACCACCCTTGAGCTAATCCATCACTGTCCGCCCACAGCCTCAACCTGGACAGGTTCTCTGAATTTGGATTCCCCTTTGGGAACATGAGAGGGTTTTTTTAAGTGAATCTAATCACTCTTACTGATATCATCTCCATGTTTTTTCACACCGTGATTATTGACTAAATCATATTTCGTCTTGCTTTGTGCTTTCTATATCAATGGATGAATCCATTTGTCAACATGAAGTTCATGGGTCATACCAGATTTGTTTCCTTCAACCAAGCTGGAAAGAGAACATTAGCTCATTATCTCCACTTCGAAATAGCATTAGGACTGGTACGATGGGCAAAAGCATTTCCTGTTCTGCATTAGTAACCGCCACACAATTCTTTACTGACCACTGAACACATCACACCAAAACGCAATTGATTCTTTCCACCAAACCATTGGCTTGAGGGTGATAGAGGGCTACTATTTTGTGTACAATTCCAGCCCAAGATAAGAAATCGCTCATCTCACTAAACACATATTGCACCCCATTGTCATAGGCAAGTTCTTCAGGCATACCTTCTCTCCAAAAAACTATTTGAAAAAATGTAATCACCGCCTTAATGTTAGGTTCTCATACAAATTTCACCTCCCAACATGTACTGTAATAATCCACAAGAACTATGGCATACTTGCATCTAGTTTGCAGAACACCAAACTGACCAATGAAATCCACAGCAAGTTTGGACCAGGGCTTTTCCAGCAAATCTACTGGGTGTAAAGGAGGAATTGAAGTTTTAAGCAACTAGTCACTAGTTGCACATATGACACAATCCCTGGATCCCTCAACAATTTCTTTGTCCATTGTGGTCCACGAGTACACAGAACTGACCTTTCTTTTGGTGACCGTCTGACCCAAATGACCTTCATGGGCTGCCGGTATGATGGAGCGTCTCACAGACTCAGGTGAAACAAACCTGTCGCCTCTCATGATGAGATCATCATCTTGCAACGTCAACTCTTCTGCCACTTTGAAAAAGTGTTGAACACCAGGATGAAGAGTGGATTTTCTCAGCCATTCGCCCATCACGTACTCCTGTACCTTCCCCAAAACTTTGTCCTTGCTCATACCTTGCATCCAATCTTCCTTATCAAACACACTCTCCCGACACACATCCAAAGCAGCTATCAGGCACTCCTTGTCTTCCTTCTCAGGTTCAGACTCGAACACTTTAAAAGGAGACCTAGACGGGAAATCCACCCTGACATTTTTGCCTCCTGGAATGTGCTGAACTTCAAACTTATATTGCAGAAGTTTGGCAATTAGTCTTGCAATCCTTGGAGTCAAATCCCTTATAACATCTCCATTCAAAATGCCCAAAAGGGGTTTGTGATCTGTCAAAAGTCTAAATTTCCTTCCCCACAAAAAACATTTGAACCACTCAACAGCCCAACAACACACCAGCAACTCTTTCGCTATAACAGATGTTTTCTTTCATTTGCCCTCAGACCTCTAGAAGCGAAACCAATAGTGAGTTCACACTCATTACTCTTTTGTGCCAAAGTGGCCCCAACCCACTATTGCTGGCATCGACAGTCAGAAAGCATATCCTTTCAGGATTGAAAGGTGCCAGAACCTTTTCAGACCCAATTTCTGCCTTCAATTTATCAAAATCTTCCTGACATGCACCATCCCATTTGTAAATGCTTTGTTTTTTAGGGAGACCTCAGACGTTTTCTGTCCTGCTTGCACAGTTCTTTATAAA
This sequence comes from Lissotriton vulgaris, assembly GCF_964263255.1. Taxonomy (NCBI): domain Eukaryota; kingdom Metazoa; phylum Chordata; class Amphibia; order Caudata; family Salamandridae; genus Lissotriton; species Lissotriton vulgaris. Next base: position 1,713,580,883 of record NC_141689.1, on the reverse strand, counting down.
GTTAGCATAAACACCCAAAAATTATGATACTTGTTCTTTAATGTGTGGTGAAAGTGCTCATACAATTCCCTTGACTAAACCAGGATGAGGATCCATGCCTTTGGATGTAAATACATGCCCCAAATATTCAATGTGTGATTTTGCAAACTCCTGCTTGCTCAAGCATTTTTAAAACAGTATGCATGACCTCATAATGTTTCTGTATGTCACTTGCTGCTACCAAAATATCATCCTGAAAGACAACTATGCCATCAACACACCTGAGAATGGATTCCATAATGTGCCAACCCAAACGGAAACCTTCTAAACTGAAATGTGCCCATGGGTGAAACAAAAGCTGCGAGATGCCTGCATGATTAATAATCCACATTTGTAAAGCGCACAATCACCCGTAAGGGTCTCTAGGCGCTGGGGGCTGTCGGGAAGATTAAGCAAGCTATTGCCCAGAGTCACATGATGCTGGGCTAATCTGCCGCCGGCCCTGGGGATCGAACCGTGATCCCCAGATTCCGGAGTCAGTCACCCTGGCTGCGGTGCCACACCTCTCCCATATAGTTCCACTTGATGATAAACGGAAGCTAAATCAATCTTGCTGAACACTGTGGCACAGGCAAAACTAGACACAATGTCATTGATACGAGTTACGGGATGTGAGTCCACCCAAAAGGTCTTGTTCAAACTCCGTAAATCAATGAAAACCCTAAGGTCACCAGATTTTATCCTTGCGATGACTAATGGAGAAATCCAGAGCGAGGACTCATTGGGCTCAATGACACCTTGGATGTACATCTTTTCAAGAATGTTAGCTAACTCATCCCTGACGCTGAAAGGCACCATCCTAGGATTATGTTTGACAGGAGTGACATTGTCACACAGTTTGATCTTGTTCCTAAACCCATTAATCTTCCCCAAACCATCATAAAAAACTTTTCAAAATGTCAACATCCACTCATTCTGGCCTCAGAGCAGACCTCAATGACCAATGACATTTGTACCTTTCTTCCTGGTTGTAATGTGAGACCAAATAACCCTTGGTGATACCATCCAATAATGTAAAGTCCTTTTTTTGCCATATACACTTTTCACAAAATTGTTTTCTCTTTAAATTGAAGAGTGGTTTTTAAAAAAACAACCAACTCAATTATTTTCCCATCATATGTTACAGGACAACTGTCAGGCGGCAACAAAGCTTTAGCATCCCATGAGTTCTTAAACAATTGCTCTGTTATTATGGTCATTTTAGCACCTGAATCCACAAGTATTTTCAAAGGTTTTCCATCAACCTCAAAGTAACTAGATGGTTCCCTACACTCATTTTCTTCCTTATCTTGTAAGACCAAATCCATATCTCTGGTGCCATCCATCACACCCATCATTACTTCACTAAACTTATCGGCAATGACATTCACCTTATTATTACCTTTCTTAGCTTGGCATACTTTTGCAAAATGGGCAAGTCTACCACAACTCCTGCAGGTTACATTTTTTGCAGGACAAGGCCGACCATTTGGAAAATGTTGTGCAAACCCACACTGTAAAGCGGAGCCTTGCCAATCGGAGAAACGCGACCCATACAGTGAATGGTGGGTCACTGACGACCCCTCCCCTCCTTCAGGACGAGCAGGAGTCTTGGCAGCCAATGACGGAATACGAAGAAGAAGAAGGCATTTCCTTTAAGTGGGAGTATACTAAAAGGAGGAGACGCCCCTGCTTGACGTCGGCTACTCGGGAGTGGTGAAAAGACCGGAAGAGCAACTAACGTGTTGTGACGACACCGAGTAGGAAGACAGAGCGAGGAGAGGTTCGAACGGAGAGGAGAACAGAAAGCTGATTAAACAAGGAAGAGAAGCAGACGAGCCAGGAGGCCAACGGTCCCGCAATTCGCCGTGCCACACTCCCGAGGGAGGAGTGTGGCTTCGACAGGTACGGCAAAAGATTGTGAGTTGGGCAGGGAAGCGGGGTGCTGCACCGTCCAAGGGAACACCCCCTCCCTCGTGTATATAGTTGTACAGTGCCTATCCACTACCCTCTACCCATGTCAACCTCCCTTTCCCATCCCCTTCTTCCTTTCACTACAAATCCCTCACAGTATATATTGTGTGTAGGGCACTAAACAGTGGTGAAGTCCTCACTAACCCGGGTCCCGTGGTGCAAGTATAAAGAGGACATGAGACTTAACGGTCCTTTTGTTTTTGTGTCCCCATCACACCGCCACTTGACGAGAGGGTACCAGCCGCCCCAAGAGCGACACAGACAGGAGCCGGACAAAGGGATAAAATGCCATCACGGATCCATCAGACTTTGCCCGGGAAAGACTTACTTTCAGGCAGCGAAATCCTTTGTGGAGAATAAAACCCTCTTTACCCAAACGACGTCTCAAGTCTCTCCCTGACCAACCGTTACAGCTGGTGTCAGAAGTGGGATCCGCTAACCCACATCAGCAATCCCTGATGGAACAAGTTATCCAAAACCTAATCGTGGGACAAGAGAAACTGGAATGGGCCATAAAACATCAAATAACGACTGCGGAGGCAGATAGGGAGTTGTTCAAAAACACCATAAGTGCCCAAATCGAAAGTATACAGAAAGTTGTACAAACACCTGGAACCGGTTCCATTTCCGTACATAAAACCGCTATGCCTAACCTCTCGTGGGTCTCCCTGCAGAAGTATGTGCCGGGGGAGGACCCCGACGCCTTTCTGTCAAATTTCAAGAGGGCTGCCCAAGCATGCGGCTGGCCTCCTGAGAAGTGGACGTTTTTCTTAGCATCGCTGTTATCTGGGGAAGCACAGGTGGCCTATCAGGTGGCCAACCACGCTGGAAATACCCCCATGTGAACATCAAGGAGATAATACTCGATAACCTTGGGCTAGGCTCCGAAGCCTATCGTCTTCGCTTCCGTAAGGAGAAGGGAATAGCCGCAGAGAACCCTAAAACCCTCTTCCTACGTCTAAAAATGGCAGCTGATAAACGGCTGCGGCCTGAGCAAACGAGCAAAAACAAGATAATGGACAGTGTTTACCTAGAACAGTTTATGGAGGCCTTGCCTTATGGCACCCAAAGATGGTTAAGACAAGATTCTGGATTAACGGTACAACAGGCCATTGAAATGGCCACAAATTATTCAAGAGCCCAACCCAGAACATTTCAATGGGAGTCTGATAAAAATCACAAAACAAACGTGTATATGAAGTCTGAAAGAAAAAAACAAGAACTCGTACCTCTGAGGCCCAGACCAACTAGGATGGATCCAAACCCCCTGAAAGGTCTGCAGTGCTTCAAATGCGGGGAATGGGGACATATAGCCCGGTTGTGTCCTCGAATAAAACCCCCGGAAGAACCGATGGAAGTGGGGTACATCCCCAAGGCTGTCATGTATACTGCTGAGATGGGCAGATCATTCACCGTACGTATACAAATTAATAGTAAAAACGTGTTGGGGTTATTGGACTCAGGGTGTAGACAATCCGTGGTACAGCAGAAGTTGGTGTTACCATCACAAATCCTTCCAGTTTCACTTGTACACATAAGATGTGTACATGACGACATAAAGCCTCATCCAGTGGCCCGAATCATCATAAAGCCCAAGGATAGACCCCCTGCCACGGTTAAGGTGGGGGTAGTAGCAACACTTCCCGAGGACTTGATCATAGGTGTAGATAATCCCGACTTCTCATCCTTGTTCTGTCCAAAGTTCAGTAATGGAGCAAAATACGGCCCCTCCAAACACCTTGCCCTTCTGGCAACAGAACTATGGGTCCTAGACAGGAGCTTTAAATTCGCACAAGCAAACAACGCCACCCTTTTTAATGCTTGAGAAGCGGCTCATGTGGCACAAACTGCGCCCTCGGGGACGTTTCCGAAGTTCCTGATAGAGAAGGATCTCTTATATAGAGTAGGAATGCCTAAAGATCCTCCCCAATTAGTGGTACCCACAGGCTTTAGAGAACAGATACTGTACTATGCCCACTCACATCTTACGGTGGGACACTCCGGAACGGAGAAAACTGCGCAAAACATTTTCAAACATTTCTTTTGGCCTGGTATCTACAAAGAAGCGGAACAGTATTGCAAGAAATGTGAGGTGTGCCAAAGGAAAAGCATGTACAACCCTCCGGCTGTCCCTCTACAGCCGCTCCCCATAATAGGGAAACCGTTCGAACGGGTCGGAATGGATCTTATTGGTCCCTTGCCCCGCACCTCAAGGGGGCATACTTATGCCTTGGTCATAGTACACTATAATACCAGGTCCCCGGAAGCCTTTGCTTTGAGTTCTCCTACCTCAAAGAATGTGGCAGAAAAGATGATTGAGCTATTCTCCCGCCTAGGGTTTCCCAAAGAGATCCTAACAGATCAAGGGACTCCCTTCATTTCAGGAATGATGAAGTAAATCTGTAAAATGTTAGACTTGCACCAGATAAAGACCTCGGCATACCATCCCCAAACGGACGGTATTGTCGAGAGATATCACCGCACCCTCAAAGCTACCCTAAAAAAGATGTTAACGGTAGAACATAAAGACTGGGATGAACTATTACCACTAGCCCTCTATGTGCTTCGGGCACAAGTACAGAGCAGCCTTGGTTACTCTCCTTTTGAGATGCTATATGGTAGACAACCACGCTCTCTTCTGGAGATAACTAAGGAGGCCTGGGAGCAGGAGGAGACAGAAGAACAACGGTCCCTCCTGGAATACACGCAACAGCTAAAATCCCAACTAGGGAAGCTAAGAGACATGCCGTATTCCAATCTAGAACAGAGCCAAAAAAAACAGAAGTTCTATTACGATAAAGGCAAGAAATGGAGGAAATTGGGGAAAGGGGATTGGGTACTGGTACTGCTCCCCTCTTCAACGCAGAGTTCAAAAGCAAGAGGCTTATCCCATAGTGGAGACCTTGGGTAATACCACATATAAGGCGAAGGTGTCTCCATCCAGACAACAAACTTTTCATATCAACTTATTAAAGAAGTGGATAGGGCCTCCCCCTAGTGCTGCCCACTTCGGTCTCCCAGTGCTGGGAAGCCAGTCTACTCTGGAACAGCTACCGATAAATCCTGACTTACCTGAGGAAGAGAAGAGTGGGTTCCTAACAATGTTACTACCCTTCTCTCCCCTGTTTTCAGAGACGCATGGGCTGACCCACATAACAGCGGTACAAAAGGGGGTGGTGATGGACGGAGCATCTGAATCAATCAAACACTCACACCCAGTCAAAAGATCTGGGTTTAATCCATCACCGTTCTTTAGCCCACTCTGCCACCCCAGTTCAGACATGGCTATATGCAAATCAGTCTGACCCTGTGCCTCATAGGAACAGTCCAGGCCGAACTGCCAAGCCATGTCTTCGCTGGACCGGAAACAAGCTTCCGAGGACCGGTTTCCGAATAGACACAGAGGAGGGTAATGTGATAAAGCAGAGACCTTTCCGAATCCCCGCTGCGAGGAGACAAGACGTCCGTAGGGAAGTACGCGACATGTTAAAGCTAGAGGTAATCAGGCCCTCACGCAGTAACTGGTCCTCACCCATTGTGATGGTACCAAAGCCATATGGAACAACAAGGTTCTGCATGGACTTTAGGGCCCTGAACGCCATATCTGCATTTGATGCCTACCCTTTTCCCAGGGTGGATGAACTCCTAGAAAGAATAGGGGAGTTACGTTACATAACCACCCTAGGCCTGACAAAGGGCTATTGGCAGGTACCCTTAAGAGAGGAGGACAGACGAAAAACAGCCTTCGCCACAGAGGAAGGGCTGTTTGAGTTCAATGTCCTCCCTTTCGGATTACATGGGGCACCTGCCACATTTCAGAGGCTAATGAATGATGTACTGGGCACCCATAAGGAATACTGTTCGGTATATCTGGACGAGATCGTCATATTCAGCAGAACTTGGGAAGAACACCTACACCATATCAAACAAGTCCTGGTTGCACTACAGGCTGCGGGTCTACATATAAAAGCTAAAAACTCACGAGCAGCGTATTCCTGAGTCAAGTATCTAGGGTTTGTGCTAGGTGAGGGTGTAATAGCACCCCAAAAAGAAAAAGTGAAGGCTATTGTACAGACACCTTTCCCAACAACCAAAAGGGACTTAAGGGCATTTCTTGACCTAATCGGCTACTACAGACGGTTCTTCGACAACTGTGCGGTGGTCGCCAATCCTTTGACCAATATATTGAAAAAGGACACAAAGCCCTCCCAACTGGCTCACCCATCTGAAGAAGCAAAGATGGCATTCGAAGATCTCAAGAACGCCATAACAACCAGCCCAGTCGTAATACCCCCCAATTTCGAGAAGCCTTTTACTCTGGCCACAGACGCCTCGAACACAGGACTAGGAGCCGTACTGTCCCAAGAAGGGGAGGACGGTACAGAACTTCCTATACTGTTCATTAGTCGGAAACTACCTCCTAGAGAACGCAAGTACCCAACTATAGAACGGGAGTGCTTAGCCACACGATGGGCCATTGACAAACTAAAGTACTATTTAGAGGGCCGGTCGCTCGTTTTGTACACAGATCACGCCCCCTTGCAATGGATGCAGAGAAACAAATCATAAAACCCAAGAGTGTTACGATGGTTCTTGTTCCTCCAACCCTTTTCTTTTGTGGTGAAACATCGCAAAGGTCTAGAGAATGGCAATGTGATTTCTTATCCAGAGCACAGTCTCTCCCCGATCGGGAGAAACCAGGGGGGCGGAATGTAAAGCTGAGCCTTGCCAATCGGAGAAACGGGACCCATACAGTGAATGGTGGGTCACTGACGACCCCTCCCCTCCTTCGCTTCTGGACGAGCAGGAGTCTTGGCAGCCAATATCGGAATACGAAGAAGAAGAAAGCAGCGCCTTTAAGTGGGAGTATACTAAAGAGGAGGAGACACCCCTGCTTGACGTCTGCTACTCAGGAGTTATGAAAAGACCGGAAGAGCAACAAACTTGGTGTGATGACACCGAGGAGGAAGACAGCGCAAGGAGAGGTTCGAACGGAGAGGAGAAGCTGATTGAACGAGGAAGAGAAGCAGATGAGCCAGGAGGCCAACGGTCCCGCGATTTCGCCGTGCCACACTCCCGAGGGAGGAGTGTGGCTTCGACAGGTACGGCAAAAGATTGCGAGTTGGGCTTTGAAGCGGGGTGCTGCACCGTCCAAGGGAACACCCCCTCCCTCGTGTATATAGTTGTACAGCGCCTATCCACTACCCTCTACCCTCGTCAACCTCCCTTTCCCCTCCCCTTCTTCCCTTCACTACGAATCCCTAACAGTATATAGTGTGTTTAGGGCACTAAACAGTGGTGAACTCCTCACTACCCCGGGTCCTGTGGTGCAAGTATAAAGAGGACGTGAGACTTAACGGTCCTTTTGTTTTTGTGTCCCTATCACATTGCCACTTGACGAGAGGGTACCAGCCTCCCCAAGAGCGACCCAGACAGGAGCTGGACGAAGGGATAAAACGCCATCAAGGATCCATCAGACTTTGCCCGGGAAAGACTTACTTTCAGGCAGCGAAATCCTTTGTGGAGAATAAAACCCTCTTTACCCAAACAACATCTCAAGTCTCTCTCTGACTGTTGGACCTGTCCACCTGTGGGTGTTCCCTACCAATTATTTATTTATTTCTGTCCCCTTTTAACTCCTAACTCTTGTTATTTTTCTTTTTCATGTCCACTGGGATTTTTGGTTGTTCACAGAAGGGCTAGGTGCTGCTGGGGCCTTGGCGCCCCTCTTGAAAACGATTTAGAAAAGGGGGTGGTGATGAACAGAGTGTCTGAGTTAAGCAGACCACTCTTACCCAGTCCAAAGATCAGGGCTTGATCCATCACCGTTATTTATCTCACTGCCCCATCCCAGCTCAGAACCTGGCTATATGCAAATCAGTCTGTCCCTGGCCCAGTGCATCATGGGAACAGGGCAGACTAAACTACCAAGCCAATTCTTCACCAGAAAGGAGACAAGCTACCGGGGACCGGTTTCTGGCATTTCAGCCTTCTTCGGCCCGGGAGCTTGTTTCCTTCCCAGTGTAAGAATTGGCTTTTGTAGTTTGGTTTGCCCTGTTCCCATCATGCACTGGGACAGGAACAGACTAATTTGCATACAGCCAGGTTCTGAAACTGGGATGGTGCAGTGAGCTAAAAAACGGTGTTGGATCTAGCCCTGATCTCTTGACTGGGTGAGAGCTTTCTGCTTAATTCAGAGACTCTGTCCCTCACCACCCCTTGTTGTAAATATTTTTGTCCACCCTAAGCGTGGAAGGGTATTCTCAGATGTGAGACCCTTGCTCATTGCACCATCAGGATTCAAGCAAACCGGGCCGAAGACGGCTGTAATGCCAGAAACCGGTCCCCGGGAGCTTGTTTCCTTCCCAGTGTAAGAATTGGCTTTTGTAGTTTGGTTTGCCCTGTTCCCATCATGCACTGGGACAGGAACAGACTAATTTGCATACAGCCAGGTTCTGAAACTGGGATGGTGCAGTGAGCTAAAAAACGGTGTTGGATCTAGCCCTGATCTCTTGACTGGGTGAGAGCTTTCTGCTTAATTCAGAGACTCTGTCCCTCACCACCCCTTGTTGTAAATATTTTTGTCCACCCTAAGCGTGGAAGGGTATTCTCAGATGTGAGACCCTTGCTCATTGCACCATCAGGATTCAAGCAAACCGGGCCGAAGACGGCTGTAATGCCAGAAACCGGTCCCCGGGAGCTTGTTTCCTTCCCAGTGTAAGAATTGGCTTTTGTAGTTTGGTTTGCCCTGTTCCCATCATGCACTGGGACAGGAACAGACTAATTTGCATACAGCCAGGTTCTGAAACTGGGATGGTGCAGTGAGCTGAAAAACGGTGTTGGATCTAGCCCTGATCTCTTGACTGGGTGAGAGCTTTCTGCTTAATTCAGAGACTCTGTCCCTCACCACCCCTTGTTGTAAATATTTTTGTCCACCCTAAGCGTGGAAGGGTATTCTCAGATGTGAGACCCTTGCTCATTGCACCATCAGGATTCAAGCAAACCGGGCCGAAGACGGCTGTAATGCCAGAAACCGGTCCCCGGGAGCTTGTTTCCTTCCCAGTGTAAGAATTGGCTTTTGTAGTTTGGTTTGCCCTGTTCCCATCATGTACTGGGACAGGAACAGACTAATTTGCATACAGCCAGGTTCTGAAACTGGGATGGTGCAGTGAGCTAAAAAACGGTGTTGGATCTGGCCCTGATCTCTTGACTGGGTGAGAGCTTTCTGCTTAATTCAGAGACTCTGTCCCTCACCACCCCTTGTTGTAAATATTTTTGTCCACCCTAAGCGTGGAAGGGTATTCTCAGATGTGAGACCCTTGCTCATTGCACCATCAGGATTCAAGCAAACCGGGCCGAAGACAGCTGTAATGCCAGAAACCGGTCCCCGGGAGCTTGTTTCCTTCCCAGTGTAAGAATTGGCTTTTGTAGTTTGGTTTGCCCTGTTCCCATCATGCACTGGGACAGGAACAGACTAATTTGCATACAGCCAGGTTCTGAAACTGGGATGGTGCAGTGAGCTAAAAAACGGTGTTGGATCTAGCCCTGATCTCTTGACTGGGTGAGAGCTTTCTGCTTAATTCAGAGACTCTGTCCCTCACCACCCCTTGTTGTAAATATTTTTGTCCACCCTAAGCGTGGAAGGGTATTCTCAGATGTGAGACCCTTGCTCATTGCACCATCAGGATTCAAGCAAACCGGGCCGAAGACGGCTGTAATGCCAGAAACCGGTCCCCGGGAGCTTGTTTCCTTCCCAGTGTAAGAATTGGCTTTTGTAGTTTGGTTTGCCCTGTTCCCATCATGCACTGGGACAGGAACAGACTAATTTGCATACAGCCAGGTTCTGAAACTGGGATGGTGCAGTGAGCTAAAAAACGGTGTTGGATCTAGCCCTGATCTCTTGACTGGGTGAGAGCTTTCTGCTTAATTCAGAGACTCTGTCCCTCACCACCCCTTGTTGTAAATATTTTTGTCCACCCTAAGCGTGGAAGGGTATTCTCAGATGTGAGACCCTTGCTCATTGCACCATCAGGATTCAAGCAAACCGGGCCGAAGACGGCTGTAATGCCAGAAACCGGTCCCCGGGAGCTTGTTTCCTTCCCAGTGTAAGAATTGGCTTTTGTAGTTTGGTTTGCCCTGTTCCCATCATGCACTGGGACAGGAACAGACTAATTTGCATACAGCCAGGTTCTGAAACTGGGATGGTGCAGTGAGCTAAAAAACGGTGTTGGATCTAGCCCTGATCTCTTGACTGGGTGAGAGCTTTCTGCTTAATTCAGAGACTCTGTCCCTCACCACCCCTTGTTGTAAATATTTTTGTCCACCCTAAGCGTGGAAGGGTATTCTCAGATGTGAGACCCTTGCTCATTGCACCATCAGGATTCAAGCAAACCGTGCCGAAGACGGCTGTAATGCCAGAAACCGGTCCCCGGGAGCTTGTTTCCTTCCCAGTGTAAGAATTGGCTTTTGTAGTTTGGTTTGCCCTGTTCCCATCATGCACTGGGACAGGAACAGACTAATTTGCATACAGCCAGGTTCTGAAACTGGGATGGTGCAGTGAGCTAAAAAACGGTGTTGGATCTAGCCCTGATCTCTTGACTGGGTGAGAGCTTTCTGCTTAATTCAGAGACTCTGTCCCTCACCACCCCTTGTTGTAAATATTTTTGTCCACCCTAAGCGTGGAAGGGTATTCTCAGATGTGAGACCCTTGCTCATTGCACCATCAGGATTCAAGCAAACCGGGCCGAAGACGGCTGTAATGCCAGAAACCGGTCCCCGGGAGCTTGTTTCCTTCCCAGTGTAAGAATTGGCTTTTGTAGTTTGGTTTGCCCTGTTCCCATCATGCACTGGGACAGGAACAGACTAATTTGCATACAGCCAGGTTCTGAAACTGGGATGGTGCAGTGAGCTAAAAAACGGTGTTGGATCTAGCCCTGATCTCTTGACTGGGTGAGAGCTTTCTGCTTAATTCAGAGACTCTGTCCCTCACCACCCCTTGTTGTAAATATATGCCCCTCTTGAAAAGGCCTTTTTGACAAACTGTGTAAATTCAGAAAATGGTGGCTTATAACTGCCATGATTTTACCTCAGGGAACAGGGCTATAGAGACCTATGGGAGGGCTCTAGAACCTTCTGGCTTGTTCCGGACACAGGGGACCAGGGGTATATAAGGCCACTACTTGGGCGGCCATTTTGTCATTCAGAGGGCAGTTGGAGTTCAGGCTGTTGCAGTAGGAGGTCAGCGCAGTGTGGGAAGTTTGACCGCCTTTTGGGGCTGCTCTTCTTATTTCCTGATGTTACCCCACATCCACCGACCTGACCCAAAATAGAGTGCCCGCCTTAAGCCCTGGAAGTACTCAGGGTGTGTGCACCCTAGAATTGAACGCAGTATCACTGGACTGACCCCCCCCCCCTCCCCTCCTCCCTCACATCCAGTTAAATGGAGCATGCGGCTGCGTGACATTGAGGCAAGTGCCACTTTGCCCGTGGTCGCGCTTTGCCTGTGGAGGCCTAACATCCCTGAGAACTCACCAGAGTGATAGAAGATTCAGCGGCTCTCCGGGGCTGTGCCGCAGAGGCGGATCCCCAGGCGACAGCTGACAGAGGTGAGGAGTGTCGCGCTGGGAGAGCGGAGCCTCCAGATGGTGAGGCGGAAGCTGCTGAGGGAGGCTGCCGGGTAGGAAGGTGGGAGTGCCGTCCCCGCCTTCCCAAGCAGTGCAGAAGCATAAGGGGAGGGGAGAAGCAAGAGGAGGCTGGACCTGGGCGGGAACTGCCCCGAGTGAAGCTGACAGGGGGAGGAACCGGGAAGTACTGCCAGAGCCGGCGAGGGAGGCACCGAGGGAGCGGTAAAGCATAGCGTCATTTCTGCTGACTGGAATTCCGCCAGGCAACAACCTTGATGTGGGCCGACTCCATTAAGTTTTGTGGATAAGGAGGGAGTGGGACCTGCAGTAGAAAGCTGGGAGCCAAACTGTGGGCGGAGGCTGCAGATTTAATCAGACTGAAATTCTCTGGCCGTCTAATGCCCGAATGCTAATCTGACTGATTGAGACACTTTCCCCGTGTGAACAGAGCCGTTCTTGGTGGGCGGAGGGAAGGTTCTTGTGCTGCTGAATGAGGGAACTCTCAAGTGTGGACAAATAAAAGCACACGAAGACGGCTCTGGCACTTGTTACCAGGCATAAGGGGGAATGTGATTCAGACGTATGTATGTGACATGAGAATAGCGAACGCCAGGTGGTGAACTAGACAGGCCAAGCAATTGCAGTAGGGAGAAGAAGGCTAAATTGGGCTTCTGATGTAATCTGCCTATTCCAATTCTAGATTTGGTTGCTCAGAGATGTTGAGGAATACCACTGAATTAACCACAGCGCTATTTGGTGAATCCTGAATCTCAAAAGTGAAGTGGCGAATGGACCGTGAGGGGTAAAGTACTACTAAATTCCTCAGAGGGAAGTGCTGTTTTTACTTCTTACAATAACTGTCTTTGGAGCAAACAGTCAAAAAGTGAAATACCAAAGGGGAATATTGTAAGACTTTCCACTTATGAGAAAAAGTATTTAATTGTAAAAAGTGAGATCCTAAGTTTGCCAGTGATTTACTGTAGAGACACTTTACTGTACTGAATGTAACTACTGATAAGAGACCAGAAAAATACCAACCAGAGTTTTATAAAAGTAAGCCGTATTTTTCTAAATTAGTGTAGCGTCTTTATTTTTAGTGGTGGAGCGCTGGGTTACTGTGAGTGAGAATTGTGAGCACAACACAATTGCTTTTGAGTTTAGCTGAACCTGCTCTGTGTCAGGCTACCCTATGTACACTGGAAACCCCAGGTCTAACACTGACCAACTGTTACACACACCTAAAACACATTTTTTTTGTTTAAAGAAACCATTCTTATCTCTTGAATTAGTGCCACCCCTCCTTTGTTTATCTTGTAAATTGACATTTTCCCTCTTTGAGGGACCCTAATCAGACACAGCACCCACATTCTCTTTCTTAACCAACTCTCTCGAACTCTTCTGAGAAATGTCAATATTCTTGACTATATATATTGTGTCACACAGGGTTGGGTTCTTGCAAGTGAGCAACTTTTCTTGTACTTTTTTGTCATGACATCTTACTACAATTTGAACCTGTATCAACTGATGCATAAAGTCTTCAAAATCACAGTCTGCAGCGACCACATGTAAAGACGCTGAACATGAATCTATAGGCTCATCCTGGTGTTGCTCACACGTACAAAATTTGTGGCAGTTCACAATCAAACTGAATACCACATCAAATTGCTTTTCCAACTTCTTTCCCGGCTCCTGATATTCATCCAACTCCTCTTCATCATCTGTGTTTCTCAGAATTGGAGGGAGATGTTCGAAAATAGTCTGTCCCTCAAACCCCAAATTGTGCTCAAGCAGAACCTTTTCCTCTCTGGGCCGTAGCAATTTCCTCCCACTGCCCCTAGGTACTTGGTAAAAGCTCTATACCAAATCTTCTATTTAATAGGAGGCTCCCCTAAGGATTGTTGAAAAGGAGGAGGTGGATTTACCGATTGCATGTTACTACCACCCACAAATATTGATGTAAGACCCTCAAACCCTTAACTCTTCCATAGAAACAGTGGTATATGTGTGTCGGCCAAATTGTTACCCAGAGGACAAAAAGCATATGAAGGTGATTAAACTTGTGTTGTCAAATCTGTCGTGATAATACTTGAGAGCACCTTTATCTCGATAGCACCTGCATTCCCCTTTAGCAGTTTGGCAAATTGTTGCATGCAGGGCACAGATTTGATTAGATTCCTTTAGTAAGCTTTCTCTTTACAAAGTAAAGAAATATGACTGTCACTGACAAGCTCTCAACAAATTGTTAGCACCGAAGATTAAAGCGTGTGTACCACTGCAAGCACTGTAGACATGCCCCTCTAACTTTGACACTGACCTCAGAGCTCGAAGAGAAAGGCTTCATCCAGAGGGACTCCCACAATGCACACATACGTAGTGCACCAGGAGCTGAGCACACGCACACGTTGACAAATAGTGTGCATATCATTGAAAAAAATTAGTTTACTGTGACACAAACAAATTCCACAAAGCGTGCCTCAGCCGCACACCGGATCAGACGATGCGCAGAAGAAAGAACACAGAGTGCGTATCACTGAATTCAACGCAAACTCCAGTGACACACCAATCTCCCTGCGAACGGCAACCAAACACATGCATATATGTCACAACTGTTGTTAGAAGTGTGTTACCAGCTCTGTCCCGTAAACTCGACTCACTCTGAAATGCATGTTCCAGACGTACAGCAGAGAATCTCGAGGTAAGACCTTCAGTACTGAACCACACATGTCCGTCGGCAATGTCTCTTTGTCCACAAACACTTCTAAGTGCTCCAACCTCCATGTGACACCCGTCTCACCTCAGGCGAGTACAATCCTGTACTGCTCTGCTCACTAGTGTTCCACACAATGCACACCGGGTCTGTTAGCACCCGGCTTCACAATTTCAACCGCTGTCCCTCTGCCTCAATTGGTCTGGAACTGTGATCATTGCCAAATGTGTGGGGAATAAATACGACAAATCCAAACGGTGAGGGGGAGGAGAGGTAACTTTAATGTCTCTCAAAGCAACACCAGGAGGCAACTGCCGACCTGGAGGAGAACATTCCAAAGCAAACAACGAATGTTCCACATAGCGCTCACTATAGACCAGTAGACTACTACAGCGTCTTTCTGTGAAAGTGGTTTTTAAATTGTGCATTTGAAAATGCCCCTTTTAAAAAGTGTCCTTTTTCTTACTTTTTCATTCTGTGACTATGACTGCCGGTAGAATCTACTTCTGGTGAAGACTGACAGTTGGGCTGTTTGTGCATTCACTCTAGACAGTAACACAAAGGAAGTTAAGGTGTGCCATGCATATCCTGATTGCCCATCACCAGGCTGATGGGCCTTTCTGTACTAGAGTGATGGGAGGAGTTGTCACTGACACCTGCATTTTGTTTAAACCAGATTTCATTGGGTTTTGCACATGTATTGCATAATCATTATACATTGCATGCATGCTAATAAGTCAGTTTAATGCCATTGGTCTCCTCTTTTCTTTTCACAGCACAAACATTCTCAACTCCGTCCCCCCTCTTCGCTAGAGATGGTTCCTCGCTTTGATTGTGTCACTGTATACGCCACGAGTGTGCACTTTTAGAGGTCGCTATGTGCAGGTACATGCAAGTTATATACAAATGGGAGACAGGGGCGTTGTGTGTACCTTGGTCCATTCCATCTCCGTTCTGCTCCAGAGGCAGAGATCTTGAGGGCGAGAGCACAGCAGTATTCAAGTCCAGTTCTATTAGCTCATCGAGTAGCCCTGCACAGGCCCTGGCTGTGTCCAATGAGCCTATGCCTCGTTGTGCTTCCCTCAGGAGTATTCTTCATTCACATCCAGCCCATTTTTCTAGTTCCCTTCTCCATGTTATTATCCTAGGCCCTCCCATCGACTTCCAGTTCCTGGTGATTTCTCGTTTGGCCAGGACATATGCAAGGTCTTGGAATTTCCCTGTGACTTTGGTTTTGGCTATGCGTGGTAACCATTCTAGTAGGCAGTGACCAGGGGTGCGTTGAATCTCCTTTCAGTGACAGCTTCGACTATATTCAAGACCTCCTCCCAAAAGGAGCTCAGAATAGGGGACTTCCAGAACTTATGAAGGCTATGGGCCTAGCTTACCCCATATCGAAGGCAAGCTGCCTCCTCCACCTAGAAATATCTTCTAATTCCCATCAGGGTAAGGTACGACCTATTCAGAAGATAGTAATTGATTAACTTGAACCGTGCATTCCATGAGGACTTTGGCATCCTTTCCACTATGGTATCACTGTCCGCCTCAGGAATCCAAATCCCCAGGTCCTCCTCCCATTGTGTTTGTTATTGTTCCGTTTGTTGTCGAAGATCATTTCGTATTGCTTCATAAGGACACAATACTGTTTTGACTGTGGCCACAGATAAGGACACATATATACAGCAGCTCACTGCCTGTGGTTCTGCTGATCCGGTACCCCAGTGATTTCAGAACACTGTAGTGAGGGCCCTATGCAAGGGAGAATTACTTTGAGGCAGATCAAATTCAGTGCGAAACTCTGCAAATGGGAGTAGCTCAGAGTCTTGAAGGATGTCCCCCACTTGAGTCGCCCCAGCTGCAACATAGTTGTCGAGGCCCGTCCAGGTTCTGCCATGCGGCAAGTGTTAAAGCATGCCTAGGGGTACGTCAGGAGCGTATGGAGTTCCACAATGGGACTTATGCTAATATCTAGTCCAGCACCAGGTTATGACTCTGAGCTCTTCAATGACCCAAGAAGATCATAGCCTATGTGTATTAGTTATTTTTTTGAGTTCAGAGGATGCTAGTGTAAACGGGCTGTCCCGATTTATTCTGGAGGGAGAAACTGGATCAGCCAGTTTAGTTGCGACGCAATATAGTATGCCTCAATGTCCAGGACTGCCATACCTCCAGTCGCTGTGGAACACTGCAGTGTGGCCAGTGCCAATTGTCGTTGGCCTGTCTGCCAAATAAATAATATGATCTGTGACTCCAAGTCCCAGAACACCATCAGGGGTATCCACACCCGAAGTGTACTGAAGTAGTATAGCAGCCTCAGCAGTGCCCACATCTTCAGAAGGGCCACCCTGCCCACCACTGATAACAGCAATGTTTTCCAGAACTCCATGGAGGAGCACAGAGAGCTGATTGCTCTTCCCACTTTGCCCTCCAATAGGTCGTAGTACCCCAGGCATCTGGGTTTAGACTGTAGGTGGCCCAGCTTGTTCGGGGGACACCTACCGGGCATCGCAGGTAAGAGTCGGGATTTCTGCCAATTTGCTTTCAGGCCCAATGGAAGGCGAAAGCGTTCCAGCATATTCCTCGCTCCTCTCAATTCCTCTCTCATGTCTCAAAGGAAGATCTCAAAGTCGTCTGCATACAAAGCGATGTGGCGTTGTGAGTCCTGCACTGCCAGTCCTCGATAATGTCTCCCCATTTGTGCACAGCAGGCCAAAAGCTCCATTGCCAGTGCCAATAGTAGAGGGGACATGGGGCATCCCTGTCGCGTTACCCATACCACCCTCTGACCAAAATAAATAGTCCTCCTCCTGCATACTCTGGCCGCCGGGTTTGCATACAATAACCCCATCCATGCATCCATGCTAGGAATCCCCAACCTAGGCCCACCTTGCTCATCACCTCATATAGGAAGTTCCATTCGAGGCTGTCAAATGCCTTCTCTATATCCACTGTGAACACAGCCATTGTGCTCTTATCAAAATCATCGATGTCCAGAATGGCCAAGAGTTGCCTGATGTTAATAACTGTATTCCAGCCCAGGATGAAACACACCTGGTCTGGGTTGATTTGTTTTGGCATGTGGGGTAAGAGCCTGGCTGCAAAAATGCTATTCAATATTTTATTGTCAATATTTAGTATTGAAAATAGTCTGTAGGCCGTGTGGTCGTGGGCTGGCTTCCGTGTTTTCAGAATCGGTATTAGGAGTGCCTCTCTGGTGCTGTCAGGCAACTTCCATGCAGCCCAAACCATGGAGTACAGTGACACCAGTTGCGGTGCCAGGTTTCCCGATTATGTGGCATAGAACTCAGCCAGGAAGCCATCAATTCCCACAGTTTTGTGATGTGCCATAAGTTTAATGGCTGCTCTCACTTCCTGTGGGTAAATATCCGGCCCTAGTGCCTCAGCCTCTTCTCCTCTCAACTGCGGCAGTTGTAACCCCTCCAGGTTGTCCCAGACTGCTTCAGTAGCTCGGGTTGGGGCACTACGGTGCATGCCAGGGTAGTACAGGGCAAATGTATCATTGATCCCCTCCTGTGTGAATTTCCTGTCCCCCTCAATGTCTTCTAGCTCAAGTTTGGGAGAACCTCTGCTGGCCGGGTTCACAAGCCACACCAAAAGGGACCCGACTTGTCTCGCTCGGCGTGCGTCCAGTCCATATACTCTTTAAAGTCAAAACATCAAAGTCTATCATTCTAATTCGCTATGTCCTCTTAGGCATCCTGTAAGTCTGATTGGAGTTCTGGATGTCCCAGCTGCCTCTTTTCAACTCCCTAAGGTCCCCCTCCACCGTCAGGATCTTCTTCAGGAGTGTATGTCTAATTCCTTTGGCTTCCGCTTTTCTCTGGCCCCATAGGACAGCCTGGAAGGCATCCACCTCCTCTTGAGGGGAGGAGGCTGTTCCATCATTGTCATTGACGTATTGGACTATCTTATCTCGGATCCCTTCCAAAAAAAATTGACCTTCTGATGAGTCTGTCCGGAGCCTCCAGGTAGGTTGTGGGGGTGCAGGGTTCTCCAGGAGTCGACCAGTTCCAATTGGGAGGGCTAGGCCTCGAAGGCCTAGGCCATGCACATCATCTGGAAATCACATAGTGGTGGTTGAGCTCTATCTAAATGCATATCAGCCACACAATTGAAGTTCCCTCCTATGAATGTAGGGGACGTCAGATATGGGGCCAAATGGATCATATAGAAGGTTGCCTGTTCAGTATTAGAGGCATATGCATTCACGATCGTCAATGTTCGACCCTCCAGTTGGCCTCACACCACTATGTAACTGCCCTCGGGGTCTTTCAAGGTGTCTATGTGCTGAAACTGGAGCCCCGATCTAATCCAGACTATAACTCCTCTAGCATATGCAGAGTATGTGGAATAAAATACCTGGTCTCACCATAACACTGCAGTGCCTGCCTTCTTTCACTGTGAGATTTGTCACTACTGCGCTATCTGTGCACATCTCCTATTGAAGTAGGAGAACACTTTATAACTCTTTGGCAAAGTTTGCAGGCCACATATGTTCCAGTATATGCGTATTTGTACGTCGATGTGCCTGCCATTTTTTATTGCAGTGTTAGGTGAGCATGTGTCCCCCTCCCCAAATCCCCCATCAGCATGCAGCGTGTCTCTAAGTAGCACAATTATAACTTGCGATGCAATGTGACTCAGAATTCCTCAGCAAAGAAACCAAAAACAAGTTCCCCAACTCTCGCTACCCAGGACAAGTAGACATTCAGCCCCATCCAAACCGATAACCTGAGCCAATCACTGGAGTTCTCCCACTGTTGAAGAATAGACAGGGGTATGTAAATGTGCCCCTCTGGCTTTCTCCCCTTCTCCATAAAATTCTGTAGGATATCTCAGTGCAGACCTAAATAAGAGAAAGGTTTCTTGGTTTTCAGTGTTCCAGTGCAACTTAGAGAAGTTCCTGTTGTCTCCTCAATGTGCCTGAGTGACACTGCTTAGTTGGTCATATATTATTGTCAGAGGATCTTGGGGTCACATTGGGATGGACTAGGCTGGAGGTTGTTGAACCAATCGATTCACGATCTGAGACTTATATGGGATCTCTTATCTCTGGTGTCCATGTGCCTATCTTTCCTCTACTGATTTGCACCACCTTCTCTACCACATTCAGCCGCTCTAATTGCACTTCCGATCGTGACAGTGCCATTGGGCTACTCAGCTTCTTCCCGCGTCTAGAGCGTGAGTGGCAGGTATGCTGTTTTCGTGGTCTGCCTGTGGTCTCCTGTCACGGACATTGCTCCAGCCAGTCCCAGGTTTCTTGAAGTATTTAGAAGAATTTAGTGTCATATTTCACTACAATCCTTAACCTGGCTGGGAAGAGCATGGTATATAGGTAGCCAAGTTGGCACAGCTGGTGCTTAGCTTCTTGGAATGAGGTTTTGTTTCTGTTGTGACACATGAGAGAAGTTCGGCAAAATCCACACTTCTGCATTACCAACTTGGAGTCCTCCTCTGCAAGTGGGCTTGGGTCAGATGCGGAAACACGTCCCAGCATGAAAGTGCATCCCAAAATACATATTTGATACTGCAAAACTATTCACCTGACACTACGAGTACCCATGTGGATGTTGGATTAAACGGAAGATACGTCAACCATATACGTGAAAATCTTCATTTACTCCCTGCCTTCCTTGCCGGGATGGAATTATAACCGGTTCACAGACTGACAGTCTACTTTAGATCCAGAAAGCCCTGAGGAAGTTGTGGGTTTGTCCCAGATGACAAAAAACACGTGCTGGCTGGTCCAACTGAAGAAAGAATATTAAAACACTAACAAATGTTGATTGTTCATTTTGCACTGTATTTGTTGTAACTTAAATATTGGATGATATTGTGTGTGTGCTCAGACTTGTAGTGATATGTACGTGAACCCCTTGGTCCCAAATTTAAAGAGGTGGATGACTCCTCTTCCCTTGATCACCAAAAGATAGGAAGATGAAGAAATTCGAGACCGTAATTAGAGAGAACCACACAAGGGCGCTTAATCCAACATAATTGTTGTCTTGGGCCACAATGGGATTTCAATTTTTGTAGTGAAGGAGGCACCCCATTACTGGTCGTGGCGGGGCTCCCAGCATGGCTGCACATGCCGGTACTCGTCTGCTCGTTCAAGAGCGAAAAATGTGGAGAGGCCTACCTGGCAACTTCAGTTGGTATCCACAGCTCAAGTTACTTGTATATGTCTGCACTCTGCACCTTCAACCTTCTCTGGCAGCCCCACCACTTGTATGTTGTTGCAGAGCAAGTAGTTTTCCGCATCTTCTGCTCCAGGTTGAAGATTTTGGATTCCATAGCATGCAGGCATTCCGATGTCCTGCCAAGCGTGGGTGATTTGTCTGCCATGACCCGTTCTGTGGTGGTGACCCTCTCCATCAATTGCTTGTATTCATCTCGTAAGAGGCCCAAATCAGATCTCAAGGTGTCTATCTCAGTCTCTAGTGCTGTTCTAGCTGCAGTGATAGCATGATCTCTGATAATGAAGGGTCTTTCCCTGGTGCCAGGACAGCTGGCCCTTCTTTCTTCTCCAGAGCAGTCTCAGATGTGCCATCAAGGTCTGGTTCTTCTCTACAGAATATTATATCTAGGCCATTGCCTTGCAGCTCCAGGTAGAGTCTCAGTAGCCCATTCCCTCCACCGGGAGACTCTCTTGTGTTGCCTTTAGTTTATGCTTCACCAGCCCTCAACATAGCTGAGTCTTATGTGACTGGCATGTCTCTACTGTGGTTCCTGTAGTCGAGTTTCTGCAGGCAGCTCCTTTCCTCCCCTCACTCTCAATGATGTGAAGGACAAACAGCATATATCTCTTGATAGTTGCCTGAAAGTTTTATCACCTCCCTCCCACTCTTATCTGAGTGTGGTAGGAGCTTCATTATGTGATGCCCAAATAAGCAGGCTCTCCTGCGGCCTTCCTACACAGGTCACGTCAGCTGCTCAACCCGGGCTGCATTATTTTGGGTAGGGCATCCGCTCTTGGTCTGTCTCTGGTGAGCCTTGCGGTGCTGCTCTCTCCCTGCTTCGCATGGCCTAGACTCATCGCAGGCTCTCAGCTAGTCTCAGTATCACACTGCGCAGCCCCACATCTGTCGAGGCCCCGCAGTCTCATAGAGAGGGGAATCTTCTCCCCAGGGCCAGGCTCCGGTCCCTCAGCCTGTGAATCGTGACTTTATTTGCCAGGACTCTTGGTGCAGGGAAGGTCCTGTCCTGCAGCTCTGTGAAGGAGCGCAGTACGCCTCAACCTCTATTTCATCATCCAGCTACTCATCCCCTGGCACCGCTCAACCATCATGCAGCCCAATGGCCGGCCAGTAGTCACCTGGGGGAGAACTGGCTATGCTTTGGTTGCCTCTGCCTTCTTGCGGGCCCACCCAATGCACCAGTGGTGTGTCCGGGTTCTATTGTGGCTCATTGTCTCACCTGTCGGTCCCCATTTTATTGCTGGCCCTCGTCCCTGCATCACTGCAGCTGCAGTAAATATTGTTGCAGGAGTTGCATGTAGCTGTGCACCCAGGCCCACTGGTGGGAATCCAGCTTCAGGGGAACTCAGGAAGTCTCTGATCCACCTGTGTATTACAGCATGAGGCTGGAAGGGGGGGTCAACCGAACGGAGCTCTGCAGAGTGCTACCAGTCCTTCGATGGCTAGCCACACCCCTTCACTGACACCTGCATAGGGCTGTGCCTGTCCTCATACAAGTCTGTCTCCACCCCCCTGTAGTTTGTCTGAAGCTAGGTCTGAGCAAGGCAGGATCTGTGCTCTACAAATACTATCCTTTGAAGTATATCTACGTCAAAGGAGGAGAGGGATATAAGTAATGGACCTGACCCCCACATTTTTAGAAAACTTCTGGATCAAGAGGAGATTCTGCCAATAAAAAGAGCTGGAGAAGCTGTAGGAGGGGACTGCCACTCTGCTTGTTGCTGTGTTCTGCTGGCCTGCCGCTTGCTGTTTCTGTCTTGAGCAGTAGAAGGACTGGACTTTACTTTCTTATCCTTCTTGTCAAGGTTCTCCAAGCGCTTGTGTGTGCTAGCCTCCTGTTGGAAGTCTCAGGGTATCAAATACTTCATCTAAAGCTCCCCTGAACTCCTAGGCTGGGAGTTCTAACCTGCCAAGTGGTGTCAATCCCAGTTCTGTGCAGTTGAAGGTGAATTTGCTGTTTCAAGTACTAACAATGCATGCAGTGCCCTGCAGTTATAAAAAACAACGGTTTGCCGTGCTGCAGCTGAAGAATCAACACAGTGCCTGTCATGTGGCTGAAGGTTCACCTAAGCCCAAGTCCTAAGCACGGTGTTTCCAACTCTGACGTGGGCCCTGCTGTGCAGCTGGATGAATCAACGCATATCTGTCTGTGGCTGGGATAATAGATGCAACGTCTGGTTCGCCGCTGCCGCTTTGACCCAGCACACCTGCATTTTCCATTCATCAAACCTGTGCACCGAGTCTCCAGCGATGTCGCCCTGCAGCAAGGAGCCAAGGCCGGGTGTTTGGAATTCGATGCATCACTTCCCCTCGCAGTGATGAATTGACACAACACTTCTCCTGCCTTGCAGCAGACTGACTCCTCTAGTCCCCTGGGACTCAGGAATGAACGCCTCACTTGTGTTTTCTGACGCTTCCATCCTCTGCGGCTGTTTTTTGTCTCAGATTTTGCTGCATCAAAGGTACTTTATGCTAAAACCAATGCATCCTTAGAGTTCTCTGGACTTAACTAGCGACACCTTTAAAAAGTGATATGTCTGCTTATGTATGTTGGATTGTTGTCATTTTGGTTTTATTTGGTTTTGATAAAGATTGGTTATTTTTCTAAACCGGTGTTGTATCAATTTGTAGTATTTTGGTGTGATAATGTGTGTTTTATGTACAAATACTTCTGAGATAAGCCTGACTGCTCATCCCAAGCTACCAAGGAGGTGAGCAGGGCTTATCTTGGATGTGTAACTCCCTTACCCTGACTAGAATAAGGGTCCCTACTTGAAGAGAGTGCAAAGTAATGCCAACTAGCGACCCCATTTCTAACATTAGGGATGGTAATCTATAATTTTCTTAACCCCTACAAATGAAGTTTGTTGGATTAATGAACTTCAATCAAAGGTTTTAAGGAAGACATCCTACGGGATTTTATAGACAATTACGTCTAAATGTAACTTCCTGAAAACTTTCCAGTATGATAAGTGCATATCAAACTCTCATATTCATTGGATGATGCATCAATGAAGGTCATCAATGATTCATTTGAGATATCATTAGTGATATCATCAAAAATGTCATTTAAGATGTCATTAGGTCCATTTTAAGTTTAAAATCACATTATCTCTGATGTTTTTACCCAACTATAACGTCACTTTAACCTTTAATTCTTTTCAGTGAACCAATATTGCCATCAACATACTCTGGTGGCATCATAAACTACAAGGCTAGTCTCAGTATCACACTACGCAGCCCCACATCTGTTAAGGCCCCGCAGTCTCATAGAGAGGGGAATCTCCTCCCCAGGGTCAGGCTCCGGTCCCTCAGCCTGGGAATCGTGACTTTATTTGCGAGGGCTCTTGGTGCAGGGAAGGTCCTGTCCTGCCACTCTGTGAAGGAGCGCAGTACGCCTCAACCTCTATTTCATCATCCAGCTACTCATCCCCCGGCACCACTCAACCATCATGCAGCCCAATGGCCGGCCAGTAGTCGCCTGGGGAGAACTGGCTATGCTTTGGTTGCCTCTGCCTTCTCGCGGGCCCACCCAATGCACCAGTGGTGTGTCTGGGCTCTACTGTGGCTCATTGTCTCACCGGTCGGTCCCCATTGTATTGCCGGCTCTCGTCCCTGCATCACTGCAGCTGCAGTAATTATTGTTGCAGGAGTTGCATGTAGCTCTGCACCCAGGCCCATTGGTGGGAATCCAGCTTCAGGAGAACTCAGGAAGTCTCTGGTCCACCTGTGTATTACAGAATGAGGCTGGATGGGGGGTCAACCGAACGGAGCTCTGCAGAGTGCTACCACTCCTTCGATGGCTAGCCACACCCCTTCACTGACACCTGCATAGGGCTGTGCCTGTCCTCATACAAGTCTGTCTCCACCCCCCTGTAGTTTATCTGAAGCTAGGTCTGAGCAAGGTAGGATCTGTGCTCTACAAAGACTATCCTTTGAAGTATATCTACTGCAAAGGAGGAGAGGGATATAAGTAATGGACCTGACCCCCACATTTTTAGAACACTTCTGGATCAAGAGGAGATTCTGCCACTAAAAAGAGCTGGAGAAGCTGTAGGAGGGGACTGCCAATCTGCTTGTTACTGTGTTCTGCTGGCCTGCCGCTTGCTGTTTCTGTCTTGAGCAGTAGAAGGACTGGACTTTACTTTCTTATCCTTGCAGCAAGGAGCCAAGGTTGGGTGTTTGGAATTCGATGCATCACTTCCCCTCGCAGTAAGGAATTGACGCAACACTTCTCCTGCCTTGCAGCAGAACTGACTCCTCTAGTCCCCTGGGACTCAGGAATGTACGCCTCACTTATGTTTTCTGACGCTTCCATCCTCTGCGGCTGTTTTGTGTCTCAGATTTTGCTGCATCAAAGGTACTTTATGCTAAAACCAATGCATCCTTAGAGTTCTATGGACTTAACTAGCTACACCTTTAAAAAGTGATATGTCTGCTTATGTATGTTGGATAGTTGTCAATTTTGGTTTTATTTGGTTTTGATAAAGATTGGTTATTTTTCTAAACCGGTGTGGTATCAATTTGTAGTATTTTGGTGTGATAATGTGTGTTTTATGTACAAATACTTCTGAGATAAGCCTGACTGCTCATCCCAAGCTACCAAGGAGGTGAGCAGGGCTTATCTTGGATGTGTAACTCCCTTACCCTGACTAGAATAAGGGTCCCTACTTGAAGAGAGTGCAAAGTAATGCCAACTAGCGACCCCATTTCTAACATTAGGGATGGTAATCTATAATTTTCCTAACTCCTACAAATGAAGTTTGTTGGATTAATGAACTTCAAATAAAGGTTTTAAGGAATACATCCTACGGGATTTTATAGACAATTACGTCTAAATGTAACTTCCTGAAAACCTTCCAGTATGATAAGTGCATATCAAACTCTCATATTCATTGGATGATGCATTGATGAAGGTCATCAATGATTCATTTGAGATATCATTAGTGATATCAACAAAAATGTCATTTAAGATGTCATTAAGTGCATTTTAAGTTTAAAATCACATTATATCTGATGTTTTTACCCAACTATAACGTCACTTTAACCTTTAATTCTTTTCAGTGAACCAATATTGCCATCAACATACTCGGGTGGCATCATAAACTACAAGGCTGAAGGTGTGGCGGTTTAAAAAAACTTCATCAGCACACTGACTGACAATATCGGACCACATTACACATGTTTTCTGATAAGTATTTTCTATAATACTGCACGCTTATTTTAAGATACTTAGCATTAACAGGGGTTCTTTGATACAAAGTAATGTTTATTTAAAATGTTAATCAGATAGTGAACTGCATCGCTTTGTTCTCTACAAAGAAAGAAGAGAAAAGTATTATAAAACTAAGAATTTAGCATTTGGGGAAAACATATGCACCAATACAAAAAAAATATTCTGATTGCAGGGGGAGACACTGTTGAAATGGTTACCTTCAAGGCACAGCTAATAATGAACACTGATTGGAACTAGAAAGTGATCAATATTCAGAGCCAATAGAATTAAACAATTCTGTCACTGTGGGGTTTAACTAATAATTGTAGAGTTAACTGATTTAGCATATAATTTTCAGCATACTTTGTGGATTTCAACAAAAACCTTGTTTCTAACTCAAATGGATCAATCTAACCCTTCTTAAGAATGTACAGAATAAATCTCTATAGATTGTCTTTTCTTCATGCATAATTTAGATAATCCTGCCAACTATGTAGTCCTCTATTGTGGCATAATTCTAATATACTAAATTTAAAAAAACCTGCATAGTGGTGTGGGAAATGCATCATAATAATTAAACCCATATTTCACAATTCCTGTGAAAAATGGGTTTCTATACCACTGAATTTTTATATATAAAGGGTGAGCTGTGTAATATGGTCCGATATTGCCTTCAAGGTGGACTGGTGAAATCATATACAAAAGGCTGAAGTTCAAGTTGTTTTAAAGTATCACCACAACCCTGAGATGGTGTTTTTGGAACATTTCACAACTTAGCCATTAGGAATTTCCATATTACATATTTATTTTGGTTCAGTTAGCATCGAAACAATGCTTTCTCAAACATGGGAAGGTTTATTGAAAACTGGAAGTGAAATACTGTATTTATTTTATTTTATATTCTTATAAAGCGCCAGAATAGACTCCCGAAGGGGTATCTCCGCGCTGTTGCTGCAAAGGGAGTATTCTGGAATGGTATGTCCAATGGTGGTATGTAGGCAAGAAAGGCATTAATTACTGGGATACAGGTATGTTTTTAAGGTTTTCCGAAAAATCAGGTGACTGGTAAGTGATCTTAATTCTGAGGGCAAAGAGTTCCAAAGTACTGGTCTAGCATGGGCCAGCGCACGGCCACCTTGTCTGGTCTTCTTTACTCTAGGTACCTGTAGTAACTGCTGGTTACTGGAGCGCAAAAAACGCCCGGGGATATAGGGCTGGAAGATTTCGGTCAGATATTTAGGGCCCTCCCCTATCATACTCTTGTGGATGGTGCATAGAGTTTTGAACTGGACTCGTTTCCTCACCGGAAGCCAGTGGAGTCTAGTCAGTAGGAGACAGGAGGGAGTCCTTGGTGGAGCGTTCAGGACAATCCTTGCTGCTGTGTTTTGGATTACCTCTTCGACTGTGTGTAGTAGACATAGGAGAAAAGTATTTAATCATGCAGCCAAGAGTAAAGGGTTTCAGATACAATCGGCTGGGCAGCCTATTGAATTAGACTGCTAGGAAGATACAGCTAACAATGGTAGGTGAGTGCAATTCAACTGTTCAGCTTTCATGTATAATCCTAAAGAAAGAGGTGTTTTTAAAAAAAAATGTTTATACTGAAACATGTTGAAAGCTCCCTTATGGGTGAGTAATTATGTGAGCAGTTTTTAATGTTCTGTAGGTATGTCCCTGAAATATTAATGAGTTTTTTGGAACTATAAGACATTTTGGTTGACCAATGGAACAACACAAACTGATGGAGTGCACCAGCAGACAGTTATGAAGGGGTGCTGAGTCTTCTATATGTTACAGATATCAAATGGCCTTGGGCTGAATGGGGCCCTCTAAAGAGTTGGTAGCCCCCTGTAGGGTTGAGGTCTCTGCATACTGTAAGGCCTGCAGTAGCCTACTTTTTTTTTATTCTGAAAAACCTTTATTGGAGGTACAAAACATTGACCACAGCATGGTGCCTACATCCTGATGGGGCCGGCAACGCAATATATTGTTGTGCAAAGCATCTTAGTCGGGGAAAGGGTACACAGGAAGCTGCCTACAACCACATCGGGCCGGCCGCATCAAGTGGAACAAGTCATTATCTATTATCTTTAATATTTTCCCAATATATACCCCGCTGAGTGTTCGTTATGATGGGTTGTAAGTTATAGCATTGGTCAAATTGCCATCCCTAGAACATCAATAAATAAAAAACAATCCTACTCCCAAGCCCTTTAAGTTCGTACAGCAGATTGTTAAAACTCTAAACAACTTCCTCTAGCCTAATTTCAAGCAAGACATGACAAGGACATTAGATGGGTTACTGCAAGCGAAAAAGAATAAGGTCTTAGATTAATTCTGTTTGTAAGGGTAAACATGGTTTACAACGCAGTGTTTACACTGCACGACCTTTACCACGCTGCCATTACAATGCAAGTCGTTACTACTACTTGCGCTGGATGGCGCTGTTGGTTAAGGAATATTGTAATTTTATATTCCAACACCTTCCCTACTGTTATGTGGAGTGGTGTTGGAATGTAAAATTATAATATTCCTCAATCTGCTCCCTCCAACGCAAGTCCTTGTAACAACTTGCGTTGTAATAACCGCGTTGTAAAGTACCGCAATCTAAAAGATCGCATTGTACTGACATACATCCATTTGTAAGACCTTTAAAACACACCTTCTCTCAATGCCTCAACTGGACACTTCTTTGTGACATCTCTTCACTGATTATTTGTTTCCCTCTCGCACTACTGAGGGGGGAGTGCAGAGTGCCACGCTCCTCCTGACTTGAACCCTCTCTACTCAGTCCTTGTGTCGGAACTATGGTTTCATCCTGAGAAAGGAGGTATACAATTAGTGGGTTCCAGATGTTTTTTGGGCGTGACTTAACCGGGAGCAACTCGGCATAGCATAACGACTGTTCCTGCCAAGTAGTCAAGTCTTGTATCCACTCCTTGAATTTAGGAGCTCTTCCCCGCCCCCACCTACAAGCCATTCTGCGTTTGGCTATAAGGAATCCCAGTGCGAGGAGCGGCTTGTGCATGGTGTCAATGCCTTGTGTGCAACCCAATAGCGCTACCACCAGGTCTGGGTGCAGCTTTATATCCAACATTTGGGACATGCCATCGAATACCTGCATCCTAGTCGTATATCTGCAGGCATTGCCACGCCAGGTGATAAAAGTTTGCTCCCTCCTCCCCACATCGCACACAATTAGTCTCCTCACGTAGTCCGAACTTATACAGTATAGCCGGGGTGTAGTACAGTCTGTGTAGGAATTTATAATGAATGAGCCACAATCGACTATTAGCAGTAAGCGCCTGCGTCTGTTTGCAGCCAAGCTCCCACTGCTCATCAGTTAGCTGCGTATCGAGATCTGTGTCCCATTCCGCCCGGGCATTAGGGGGGTAAGATGTCGGGGCAAGCTGTGTGTGTTTGTAGAGGAGTGAGATGACATGTCCAGGGGGTTACTTTTGCAGGAGTGCATAGAGCGGTGTTAATGTAGGTGGGATATGACGGTACAGAGGCTGTGATGCTCTGCTGAAGTCTAATGTACATGAAGAGGTCCATTGTAGTGTGGTCATGAGTGCCCAAATGTTGTTCTCTGGTACGGAAGTTGCCCCCTATGTAAAGATCTCCCCATAGAGTGTATTTCAATGTCTTTGGCATCCAGCGGCATTGTCTCTCATATGTAACCTGCAAGGATGGGTGATACACCAATGGCATCTTGGGTGGGTACAGCATGGGGACATTCAGTTTAGCAGCAATCTTCCGCCAAGCTGTGTTGGTGCAATCGACCGTGGACGGGTCCCACTCTCGGTCCCCTCCTGCAATAAAAAGATAGCCTGATGGGGAGGTGGGGGCCATATGCCCATCTTCCACTGCCAGATGCGACATGAATGGGAGCGGATGAAAACAGTGCACTGCAAAGTGTGCCTGAGCGCAGTAATAGTAGTATTCAAAATTGGGGACTTCAAACCCTCCTTGTGCATATGGCAACATCAACATGTTTAAATTCAGTCTCGCCTGTCTTGCCCCCCAGATTAGCCGAATGACTTGTGTTTTTAGTGTTTTAAAAAAGAACCTTTCTGGATTGTACAGAATATAAGTAAAGAGTTATAAATATTTGGGTAAAAGGGTCATCTTGACTAATGAAATCCTCCCGGTCATGGAAAGGGGTAAAGATATCCATTGCGTGACGGTATCTGTTACTTTGTCCAATGTGACTCCATAGTTATTTCGCATCAACTCCTCTTTATCCCAAATGACCCGAATGCCCAAGTACGTTACTTCATCACACTTCCAGACCAATGGGTAGTCTAGTTGGTGCAGCTTAGTCTTATCAGTGAAAGGGAATACTGCCGACTTGGCCCAATTAATGGGTATACCCAAAATGACCCCACATTTTCTGATTTCTCACAGGATAGGATTAATATTATCCTGTGGGTTCTTGACATATAGGGTGATATTGTCGGCTTATAGCGAAACAAGGAGCTGTCTCAAGGGATATACCAGTGCCTGTTCCATGTGGTGTTGTCTAAGTTTCGCAGCCAGTGGTTCAATTGCTAGCGCAAATAGGAGGGGGGAGAGGGGACAACGCTGTTGTATGCCTCTCAAAATGGGGAATCCATCCGATTGAGTACCATTGAGGAGCACAGTGGCTATTGGTTGTGTATACAATAGTTCCACCCGACCCAAAAAAGCAGGGGGCATGCCCATATATCATAGGGTACTGAAGAGATAGTCCCACTCCACCGAATCAAATGCCTTAGTGGCATCAAGGAACACCGCAACAGCGAAGCTGTTCTGGTCTATATCTTGCATCACTTCCCGAAGCGTTTGGAGGTTATGAGATGTAGCGCAATTGGGGATGAACCCCGACTGATCCGGCAGCACCAGATTTTCCATCAAGAGTGCGAGCCGGTTAGAAAGTACCTTCGCCAATATTTTAGTATCACAGTTTAGAAGTGAGAGGGGACAATAGAATTCACAGAGTGTCAGGGATTTCTCTGGTTTGAGTAGTGAGGATAACTGGGCCTCCCTCATAGTTTGCTGGAGACACCCCTTCTCCCTGGCTACATAAATGACCTCTTTAAGTATTGGGGCCAGTTGGTGCAAGTATGTCCTATAAAATTCTATAGGGAGGCCGTTTGATCCAGGTGAGGCCCAAAAAACACATTTGCATTATGGCCGTAGTTATTTAATCTAGTTTCAGTTCGTTACTTAGGAATTCCCGGTGGGTATCACCAAGCCACGCTAACACTTTGTCTTCATAGAATTGAGGGAGGTCAAGTGCTTGTCCTCTCTGTGAGGTGTAAAGGGTCTTGTAGATCTGTAAGAATGTGTGTAATTGGTCTGGGAGGTTCCAGTGAGGTGCCCCAGCTGAGTCTTGTATTTCGGCTATATAACTCAAAAACTTGAGGGGGCGGACCAGATTAGCCAAGACCTTCCCTGGGCAATCTACCTCCCCATACATCCTTGCTACATGGTATTTACCCCTAGATTTGCGCTCTCTGTCTGCCGTTACCGCATATTCGGTCAACTTGCTATAGAATTTGGCCTGTGTCTCTCCCTCCTCTGCAGAAGAAAGGCTATGCTCTAGAATTTGAATGTTCTTTTCAAGCCGGCTCAATTCTCTTTGTAAGTCTTTGAGGATCCCCCTCCCTTAGATACACAATAAACCCTCACCGAGACTTTAAAAGCCTCCCATACCATGGTGAAGCTAGACACTGATGTCTTATTGTACATAAAGAAATCTTGTATCTCTTGGTCAAGTTCAGTTCTGAATACCAAAACCAGGAGGTGTGTGGAGTTAAGGTACCATCAGGCATAAGGGGATTGGTGGGCTGGGGGCTTCAATGTCAGGTAGACTGGTGAGTGGTCCGAATAAGTGCATGACAGGTGAGAGATCCGTCAGCAATTTTTGAGTGGAAGTGTAATGTGGTGTATCAGCGTTTGATCTATCTAATTCCGGGAACACGGTTGTGTTGAAATCTCCTCCCACAGTAAGTAAGTTGTACCTATTGTCTGAATATTATTCCATAATACAGTAAAAGTCTGGGGGTCATCTCTATTGGGACCGTAGTAACTTACAATCGGAATATCTTTAGAGGCTAGTCATTCCCAAATCAAGCAATAACGTCCCTGAGGATCAGCGTCAGTCCCTCCCAACATGAAAGCTGTATTGCGCTTGATAAGTATTGCCACTCTTCTAGCATATGTGAAGTAGGATGCAAAGCATTGGAGCGAGGCCCATCTGGCATAAAACAGCGGAGCAGCCTTGAGGTTGAGATGGGTTTCTTGCAATAGAGCTATTTGTATGGGGTGTCTCACTAAGTACCCTATGACCTGTCACTTTTTCCGGGGGTTATTTAACCCTCGAACATTCCAAGAAAGTATGTGCATCTGGTTATTCTTAACAGTTGTGTTGGTCATTTCCTCTCATCAAAAAAATAGGTAGTGTATGATTGCACTGTAGGCTAGGCAACAGATTTACTTCAGGCATTTCTGGACTTAACATTAACCCCCGACCCACACCGACTTCCCCAACTTGTCGGCATAGCTTCCCTCCCTCTGCAACAACAGATTAAATTAAAAGACCTCATGTAACTTAGTTATGGGGATCACCCTCACGGAGCAGTCGACAGGGCCCCATGACTTACCAACCCCCTCCTACATCGCACCCACCTGCCACTTGGGCATTGTCTGCCCAGTAACGTTTGTGGGAGGAAGGGGAGTACTCGGGCTATTTATCAGTTTGAGTCTTTCTGCATAGCAAAGTTCACTATTGTAAGTCTAAGGAAATGGCTGCTCGGGGTCCAGGTGTAAAGAGTCAGCAGCACATCAGCATGGGTAGTACAGCAGTCAGTCCGGAGCTGACATAGGAGATTGGGACCTGGAATGTGATCTAGCGGTTGTCTCTGTAGGGGATAGCCACCGGGGTCATTTTAGATAGTCCTCAGCCTGATTCAGGTTTTGAAAAACGTGTTGTTTTCCATGATGAGTGATACAGAGCCTTGCCGGATATAACATTGCGTACTGTATGTCCTGAGATTGTAGTTTTTTCTTAACTGCAGAATATTTGCTCCTCGCCTCTTGTACCTTCTGTGTGAAGTGGGGGTAAAAAGCAAAGGTGGTGTTGTCGTAGGGAACCTGCTTCTTCTCCCGGGACAGACGTAGCACTGTGTCTCAGTCTCTGTAGTTTAGAAATCGGACTATCACTGGGCGTGGAGGCAGTCCCGGAGGTGGGTGCGCAATCAGAGACCTATGCGCTCGTCCTATCACCTATCACCATGTGCGCCTAGAAGGACTCTCTCTCAAACAGATCTACCAGCAGGCGTTCAATGAAATCCTCCATTCGGCCCGTTTCTGTCATCTCGGCAAGGCCTGGGATATGGACATTATTTTGCCATGAGCAGGCCTCTAAATCTTTGTTCTCTTCCGCGATTATCTTAAGAAGCTTGTCCATTTGCGTAACTCTCTCCCTCCTCTCTGTGGTTCCATCCTCTAAGTCTGATATTCTGGTTTCTGCCTCTTTAAGTCTGTGATCGTGTTTGTCCAGCTCCTGTACCACCGATTCCAGCCTCTGGTTCATGGTGTCCATTTTCGTGTCTATGGACGTCAGGCTGTTTTTCAAACTGAGGTGTAGTGCCTTCCAATCCTCGTCTTGGCCTTCCACCTGTCCGATTCTGGAGGGTCCATTGCACCAGGTTTAGATGGTTTGCGCGTTTCGAAGGGGATTTTGGATTGTTTTGTGCCCGTTCTGCCCATCGCGCTTAGTGCATGGAATGGGTGCCCGTCTCACAGGGGTACACAATGACGTCAGACCCTTGAAGCACTCAGGGACCCAGAGATCGCAAGCAGAGCCCAAAAGTAATTTACCACTGTGTCTCCCCCCACTCAGTGTGCTTCTGGTGGCCAGTCAAGGCTGTTATGCCCTAATTAAGGACTGTACGTTGTGACATCCGTGCTTGCATACAGACTAAACGGGGTAAAATGTGGAGGAACAGGTCCCCTTCTGCATTTGTCTCACCAATGTCTGTTTGTGTAAAGCACTCAAAGCATATATGAGGGGTGAGTAATCCTCTGAGATCACAGCCCTGCTACGTGGACTATTCGCGTTCCATGTCTATGCTGCCTGGGACAAGCTTTATGCCGCCATTTTGTGCATATAAGTGCGCGCGGGAAGAGGGCCTCAATTTCTGCGCCCGTTATCTGTAGTTCTGCTCGAAGCTCACGGATCTCCGGTAGTGTATAGTCCGAGTCTCTCCACTAGCGAAGGGCAGGCGCTGTATCCCAGCCTTAAAGAACTACTGCCGTAGCTACATCAGATATTGGGCGGGAAGATCCGTGGCCTCGCGGACTACTCGTTCCTGCCCGTCACCGCAGGCAGTCAACTCGGGCTCCGGCTCCCAGCCGCCGAACCTGCTATTTTTATTTATTTATTTATTTATTTATTTATTATGATAACGGAACTCAAAAGAGATCCACATAAGAATTCATAAAGTCATACAACAAAATTCCATAAAAAGTACAAAGGAAATATACATAGTATTAAGTAATCAATATAATGTTAAAAAGCATTTAAAGAAATAAAATAATTTAAAACAAAACATTTCATCGGGGGGATTAAGCATTGCTTCAATGAAATCATAAGCAGTACGAATGCCCAGTTGGAGGCACATAGGTCTTAGCCATTTACGTCTAAATGCCATAAGGGCCGGACAAACGAAAACAACATGGTACATATCCTGGGTATTAAGGTTACAGATATCTGAACTACCATACCATTTGGACAGAAGGCAATTTAACGGGAGCAAATTATACCTTAACAGCAGCATAAATCGCCTAATTCCATGAGGAAGATTCCAGCATATGTATGGTTGGGGAGTTTTTATTTTACAAAATTTACCAATAGGGAACATTCCACTCACCGCTTTACTGGTCCCACTATCAACTCTAAAGCTCAGCTCCCAAGAGGCAGATTTTAAAGATAACTTCAGTTGGGTGTCAGATAATGTGAAAAGACTTTGTTCGTCTAGCTGTAGTAGCGCAACAGCCTGTCGGAAATTCCTCACAATGGAGGAATGAGCGTTAAAGGAACCCAACAGCTCATTTTTTATTAGATACCTGCTAGTAAAGCGCCCGCAGCTCCGTTGCTACTAGCACTGAGCCGTGGACCCCCTGGTTTTCCGGCAGCAGTGCAACTCGTTAAAGAGCCAGATAGTCAACTCAGGATGGGTTTGGTGTGGGTATTATTTGCTGACTGGCGAGAGCTTCACCGGTGTGTGGCCATCTCGGTCGCGCTCCACCTAGCGCCCTCTGTAGTAGCCTACCTTACACCACTGTTGACCACCCTGTATTCCCCTCACAAGTTTACCTCCCTAGTTTTTTGACCTTTGTTTGAAAGAAATATTGTGTTTTCAAGCTACAAGCTACAACATGATGACTAAAGAAACAGACATGTGTGATGTACAATATTAAACAGTGGTTTCCTATTTTAACAGCAATTGAAAAACATAGCATAACAATATTTTCACATCATCCATTATTGTACTATACCTAAATGGGCACCCTATAATGACTTCACAGTTATAAGAAGCATAAAGCAGGATCATTTATCCATGAACCACCAGTCAGCTAGCTACAAACAATTCCAGTTAGCAGGTATTATTTGGATTTTTCCAAACATAGATGTATCTTCATTACTGAACATCATCAACAGACACAATCCAGGTTCGACCTTTCCCTACAACCAATAGAGGACTTTTTGTGATATTGGTAAATGAAAACCACAAGAAAAATCTCTCAAGGGTGTAAGAATCTATTGTTATCATTCAAAGGCTGGTCCCTGGTCAATTACTCTGATTGGTGAATACTTTCCTTTTTTACTTATTCAGCTAATGTGGTCCCTAAGTCCATGTTTTTCTGCTTGACCTTTACTACACAAGAACTTCATGTAATATCTTTCCTTTACCTTACTCATTTTATTTTATTTTTAGCATAAGACTGCTCGGTCTTGATGGACACTGTGGTGTGGTTCAAAATAAAATTAACAATTTTGAACTACAGATGTGTGAACTAAAAGACAAACGTTGAGAGTGAAATTCATATAGACATAAAAAAGTGTTTAGAGTTTAAAGGTATCAGTCTGCTGGAAATTAAAAGTGGAGAATTCATTTTTTGCATAATACCTGTTTGGAATAAATTAAAACAATTTGGAGGTCTTTGGGAACAAGATCAGTTTTGGGCAGGTGAATTTTATAAAGATAGATTTCTACACTCATGGAGCAATGGAATACGACAGTGACTTGAAAATGTTGCTCTTTGACAGCAAGGAGTTCTATTATTCTTGCTACAGGTGACATGGAGCCACCAGTGAACTAAAGCTACTATACTGCCTATTTCTGAACAGATATTTGAGATGGATCAACATTTTTAAAAAACTGATATAGGAAAGATTATTCCACTGATTATGCCCCCAGATTCTGTGCAGTTTGCTCAGTTTACATAGACTGGTCACTAATTCAGCTTCTGAATCAAAATTAGTTTTTAGTGAGATGAGTCCAAACAGAATAACACTATTCACATCTATCCTAGAGGGGAAAAAACCTTGAAATGCAAATTGAAAAACAGAGAGGCATATATATTGACAAGGACATTTTGCAGCACCACACCGCGTCATTTCCAAAACACAGGGATGCGCCATATTTGCAAGTATATTGCGCACTGTGTTTTCACTAGCGCTGGAGCTACAAATAGCTTCCTAGCGCCAACACAGACACACTTGCACCATAGTGCAAGAGTGTCTACGTTGCAGGGACGATTATTTATGTGCAAGAAGGTGTTCCTTCCTGCACATAAACAA
The DNA here is from genome assembly GCF_964263255.1 of Lissotriton vulgaris. Classification (NCBI taxonomy): domain Eukaryota; kingdom Metazoa; phylum Chordata; class Amphibia; order Caudata; family Salamandridae; genus Lissotriton; species Lissotriton vulgaris. Next base: position 1,713,544,276 of record NC_141689.1, on the reverse strand, counting down.
TAATAGCACTTTGCTTTTTCTATGTGTGCTGCTTTTTGCAGCACACATAGAAATAGTGAATCGCTAATATTTAATTATTGTTTTTGTGCATGAAGGAACACCTTCATGCACAAAAACAATCATTAATGATGTCTTGCTCTTTCTATGTGGGGCAGCGTCAAAAAGCAATGAGTGGTGCAGTGGAACACTTACAGCAACACCAATTGCATGCTCCTTTCACACAGATACCTGCATGAAAGGGTACCTTTTTCACAAAGGGTTCCTAAGCCACAAAAAGTGGCTGAACACTACTTTGTAAATATGGAGCAGGATATTGCGCTACTGGAATGTCGATAATAGTGATGTTCCGGTGGCGCAATCACCTTGTACATATTCCCCAGAGTGAGCGAAAAGTTGACTTGTCCAGATAGGGAACCTGTGATTTAGAGTTGACCAGAGCTCAAATTAGCCAGTTTAGAGATGGTGAACTGCATCACATACATTATTCACTGAGATTGCTAATTTCAAAAAGGTTTTTTTCACTGTCTTGAGCTGACTAGTGTCTTAAATAGTTAAAAGCTGGAGGAGTGGTATTTTATGACCTTGGGCAGAGGTAAATGTGAATGGAACATTTATGGAATGTGTTGCTTTTGGTTTGAAATTGAGCAAAATTTATTGACATTTTTAAGTAAATAAAACATAACACTGTACCAGAAAACAGCAACAAATCAAATCAACTTAAACAAACAAAAACATTAAGCAGAACATAGCACAACAACTACAAATGCACAACAAAACAATGCAATAATGCAGCACAAAAACACAACAGCATACAACACACAAAAAGATACAAGACAGCAAATATACATACATATTCCTATCACACTATACACATCCATAAAACTTCTTTCATACTACAGTGTTAAAAGGTGTTTGTAGCAAGCACTGCCTTATTTATCATCAAGGTCACTGAATTATTTTAGTCAAAAACTGTTTGTGATCTGACCCGTGAGCATCATGAGTTAAAGTGAGTCCTAGGAATGCAAATGTTATAAAGATCTCTGCTACAATTGTGGCCTGCTTGGTGTATTAAATGGCGCAGGGGTATTTTAATCTCTATACAATGGTACATGTTGTTTGTTGCAGGAATGTTAAAGATATGTGCTGATATTGGCTGGATATGTACTAACATATGTTGACATTTGTGACGCAAACAACAGAACATAAAATGTATATAACACAAATCAACATTGCAGTACATCTAAAAGTTTTTTTTTTGTCCTCATAACCACCAAAGTGCCAAAAGGAAGTGACAGAGATCAGCTGTCTCAGTTTGTCTGAAAAACTGGAAGGGACACAAGTATAGTGGGGGCCATCCATCCCTCAGCTGTCAACTGCGTTCCAAAGAGGCACAAAATCCACGATTTACCTATCTGCGGCAAACCTTGGGGTAAGTGACAGCCAATTGGGGCCGGGCTTGGACCGGGTAGCAGCTGTTCCACTGGTGCAAACTTTAGAGGCACCATAGGAGATCAATCATTGGACCCGGGGAAAAAAGAAAAAAACCCTGGTTAAATCAATGAAGCCATGATAATAAATGCCAAAAAGCCCTTTTGCTCTGATTAGCAGATCTGGCCAGATCGGTACGTGAGGTCTGCAGGACTGAAGTTTGCCATTCTCTGAAGGCAGGAGGTGAAGAGTCCTTCCATTTCCTGCAGATCTCCCTTCTTGCAAGCAGCATTGCATAAAATACTAGGCTTTTGGCTGAACTCTGTACACCCTCTAGGACACCAAATATCACAAGGGGCAAATCTATAGTGACAGGTCTTCCCAATGACGCTGTGAGGGAGTTGCTGACCTCCTCCCAGAATGTGACTAAATGAGTGCATTCGAAAAACATATGTGCATCTGATGCAGCAACCAGCCCACATTTAGCACAAGACACTGAGTCTCCTCCTGAAAATTTAGACAGCCTAAGAGGGGAATAGTATGCCCTATGCAGGGTGAAGATGTGATTTCTGCGTAACCAGGAGGGCTTGACAATGTTCCACAGGAGTTCAAAAGAAGCCAACCAAAGATCTTGCAGATTGTGGTCCATCAGTACAGAGCCCCATAGCGACTCCGGCAAAACGAAATCGCCATCTGACTCATCCAGTATGAAATTATACCACTTGGATACTTCTTTTTTAACTGGACCAAGATTTACTAAGTTAGATACCAATGGACTGTGTCCTCTAAGTCTGAACTTACTCCTGTTGGCGGAAGACGTTTTATAAGCTTAAGTCCAGCTAACAATCTGTAAATATTTAAATTGTGAGAGATTGGGGCCAACCTTAACCTGCAGATGCTCCCACGAGAGTAGATCTCCCTCATAAAAGAGGTCTCCCCAAACTTTCAGGCCTGCCTCTCTCAAAGGTTTAGCTAGACTGTCTTCAAGCCAAGCGGGATTTTCAGGCAGCCCCCACAGCGGTGTTTTTTCACAGAGATAATTTTGTTTTATAGATTTCATAACTTCGGACCATGTTCTTGCAAGACCTTGTACAGTCTTCAGTTTGATTTTTTTTTTAAACTTAGGATTGCCAAATTTAAAAAGAAAGCCTGAACGATTAACCCTTTCCCCATCCAACATAGCTGCAAACATTAGGCCCACCCCAGTGGGTGAGGGCACTTTCAGCAACATTCGGGAATGGGATAATTGGAAGGCTTATGCATAGATCTTTAGGTCTGGAGCCGCCAGGCCACCTTTATCCCTTCGCCGTCTTAGTTTTTTCCATGCAATTCGTGGAAGATGGTTATTCCAGATAAAAGATGAAATATTGGACTGAAACTTGACTAAAATAGTTTGATCAAAATATAAAGGAATGGTATTAAATAAAAAAGAGATTTTGGGCAGGATCAACATTTAATAAGGTTAGCTCCACCTAATAATGAGAGGGGCAGGTGCAACCATGATTGGAGAAGCTTACGGCATTCTTTGACGACTGCTGATAAGTTGACTTGGACAAGTTTATCAATGTCCTTCACAATCGTCAATCCTAAATATCGCATTGAGGTGCCTGCTTGAAACTCTGTTACAGAGTCCTCATCATTCCATATCAGCATTTCAGTCTTGGCTGCATTGATCTCATATCCCGACACTTGTCCGAATGTATGAGCCAATCTCAAGATAGCCGGGAGTGCAGTGGTAACCTCTGATGTCAAAATAAGCACATCATCGGCATATAATGCTACCTTTCTCATCCAACCTTGATACGAAAAAGGCTTGATGGTCACTTCCTCCCTTAGATGTTGCGCGAAGGGCTCAATGTAAAAATCAAAAAGCAAGGGAGAAAGCGGGCATCCCTGCCGGGTCCCCCTAGAGATGGAAAAAGGGTTCGACAGGTCTCCATTAACAAGGAGGCACGCAGATGGATTATTATACAGCAGGCTAATCGCCCTACGGAACCCCTCGCCCACGCCGAATTTGGCTAAGATCTCCGACAGGTACACCCAATTAACTCTGTCGAAGGCCTTGGTTGCATCCAGCGTGAGGGCGGCCAACGAGAGATTGTTGGTTATTGCCATATCCATTGCGCCAATTAAATCATAAGTGAGTTCATAAAGTTGTCTCCCTTTCAGGAAACCCTTCTGATCAGAATGAAGGACCAAGGGGGCAATTGAGGCCAATCTAGTTGATAGAACCACAGTTCCACATTTAGTATTGAGATCGGCCTATACGATCCACAGGCCTCCTTAGGTTTACCAGGTTTTAAAATAAGGGTAATAGAGGCATTATCCCACGATACCGGAGGTGACAGTCCTTCAAGAAGGATTTGATTGAAAAGGATAGTGAGGAAGGGAACAATTTCTAACTCCAAGACTTTATATAACTCAGCTGGTAGCCCATCGGGTCCGGACGCCTTCCCCCTCTTACCCTTCCAGTACATCTAAAAGTTAAAAGTGCACCACAAAAGCTATGTGCTGATATTGGCTGGATATGTACTAACATATGTTGACATTGTGACGCAAACAGCAGAGCATAAAATGTATATAACACAAATCAACATTGCAGTACATCTAAAAGATAAAAGTGCACAATACAACAAAAAGTTCAAATAACAGCACAACATAATAACGACAGTACAATGCCACAATATACAATAAAATAATGCAGCACAGAAATACAACAGTTTAAAAAAACACAACACAAGGACCGCCGCCACGACAATAGAACACAACAAATATGCCAGAACCTTTTTGTCACATATGACCACTTCCAGAAAACTGCTGTCATGAAATGGTGGCAAAAGGTGTTGGCACAAAGCAGAAGCTTGACACCAAGGACAAATAATTCGTTCAGTCACTATTTGTTTCATTCCTTTCTGGCTGATACAACAAAGACACCAAACAATTAAGTTTCTATTTAATTTGAAATGATTTCCACCTTAGTTCAAATTTTAAATAAAAAGTCCATTGGAAAGAAGTAAAATATTAAGATGCCTAAATTTCTTTCATTGATTTCACTTCTTATGTTTTTTTTCTATTTTTATTCCCCAGCTTCATCTCCCCTGTAACTTCATGCACAATTATGCACAAAAGGTGTACATTTTTCATAACACTTTATAGCAGGACAAATTAATACTGAAGCAAGATTTAATTAAATATTTATGTCACAGTAGCTCATATATATTTTATTGCTGTGAACTTTTGATAATGATTTTTTTTCTCCTCGTTTTATATAAGTGCACTTTCAAGCTCGTTAATTTAAAAAGGAGAGAGCGAAAAATGGTGCCAAAGGCATATTTTCCTCATAATGTGAAGCCTTTGCTTGTGTTGAGCTAACAACTGAAATGTTTGACCCGAGTGGCGAGGCTTAGATAAAAGTTCATATTTTCCATCTGCCAAGAAAATAAGAATATCTCCATTTGCGTTTCTCTGGCAGTACGAAATGAAATTGTTTACGAAGTGGTAATTCAAAGGCTTGAACTCGCACTAAGCTTCACTCTATCTGGGCCAAACGTCTGGCCATTAGTTTTCTTTAGATGGTACGTCTGGAGCACCTGAGGCGAAAAAAAATTGACGTTTTCGTGTGATAAGAGGAAGCAGACGTGAAGTAGCAGTGTTTCGTATCCAGGAGAAGCATTTTTTGGTCATCACAAGTAGACCATGTTCTTGAATACATAATTGTTTTTCAAAGTTATAGTTTGAAAGAGTCCTTTCAAAGTGGATCAACCACGCAGACACCCTTTATCCCAAAACTCAAGTACTTGTGACAAAGTTTAGGAAAGAAAGAAAATGTACAATAGGTTAGACTGTAGCAGTTGTTTTTAGAGGGCTTGAGAGGAACTATTTGCCGTGTCTTAGGTATATAATATGAGCTAGCCTTTAAAAAAAGAGCGGTCTTCATCACCAACATTGAAAAGTAGCAAAAGAGATATGTGCATATCGGGCATTATCATGCATTCATGAAGATTTCCCACGTGAAATATAGAGTGGAAAATGTGCTCAAATATGGGCTTATATGTTCATTACAGTATTACAGAAAACCTCAGAATGCTGATATAATATTGTACTTGTAGCAACATATGTATGGCAGGCGCATAACATAGAAAAAGTATGACTAGACTGTGGACTGTGCATTACTTAAATGTACATAATGTCGAAAAACTAAAAGAAATGACAAGGACAACTTCAAAAGTCAATTTGGTACCTCAATTGTACCCACGTGTAATCACTTTATTTCTAATGAAGACTACGGTTGGGTGATAAAGTCTGTTTTGCCTGTGGTGTTTGCGAGTTGTGGCCGCTCCGCATTATGCTTGTAACGCAGAGTTCTGGTCAAACTCTAGCAACGGCGGCTTGACAGAGATTTTTTCGCATGTGCAGCTCACCCACTGTAAGTTGTTGAGCACAAGAATTGGTGTCCCCTAGCATGATTTCCTAGTACTGGGAGAGTACCTGGCGAGATTTTTCCAACACAGGCCGTCGTGACCAGGGCCAGACTGGAAATTGAAACCGGTCCTGGCAAACTGCTCGGTGGGCCCCCGGTGGGTGGGGGATGGTTCTGTGTGGCTAAGCTGTTTGCTAGCGCCGGTTTCGGCAGATTTTGTTACAGGGGCTGATATTGCTGGCCCCTGGTAACAAAGACGCCCCCCACCCTGGTTGCCCACCACGGAAATGCCTGGTGCCTGCTACGGCCAGTCCGGCCCTGGTCGTGACCATTCTTCGTGAGAAAGCTGACACTCGAGTACAAAATCTACTCGAGCAGCGGCATAGAAGCAGTGCCCTCTGGCATGCTGCATGGAGCTGTTCGGACTGATTTTGCAGCACGGAACAAGCCCCCAGAGATAAAAATCAACACAAGCAGTGCGACGTGCTGATTGCTGCCCATTTGCAGAACTCCGCGGAATCTCGCAGCGTTTTCATGTAACTCCGCAGAATCCCATGAAGTGAAACTCCAAAAGTTCTGCCCACCCCTACTGAAGACAAAAAAAATTCCAACCTATGGTAAAAGAGATGGAGATCTGAGACAGAAATTAGCATTTCGTGCAGAAATATGTAACATTTTAGGCAGAAACCCAATTTGTGCGGCCAATCAAAATCATGGAAGGATGATATATACTTCTTAAAGCTCACAATTGCATATGGCAAGACATTTTGGCACAATCTCACCTGTTAACCAGTACCTAATGTTTTTTAAGGAACCAGAATCTCACATAGATCCCAATCATTAGGCTACTCGTAGCATGCTTAATTTCATGTTTTTCCTAAGCTTATCTCGCTGACACTGTAGCTTTATCTTTCGTGACGATTCGGTCACACAAAAATGTCTTGTGGGACACTTTGAATGAGATGTATGCCAGCGAAATGAGTTGGCAATTAATCAGATGATGTACAGGAACTGCACCATCTTGACCGGTGTTTGCAAGATTATTTACATTCGCAAACATATTGCAGAAACTGCGATTTTGCTATGAAAACCATTTTGAAAACCCACACACTAAAGTCAAACTGGCCAGCCTCTTTGTACAGAATATGGCAGCAACAGCATACAAATGGCACCAATTGTGTTTGAAGCTGCATGTACCCTCATGCTGTAGAAGGTATTTCTGGAATTGATGCTTGTGAGCCTGAGCATAAGGAAGCTGTTGATTCAACAACCATTGCTAGCACAGGGACATGATGTGCATGAGGCATGTATCTTCCTGTAGCAAGGTCATACTTTCATGTATCCCATATGAACATCAAGGGACCCAACCAGCACACAATTCTACACGTATAAGCCTGAATATCATCATAGCAAAGACATGCATCTATAAACCACAAGGTAATGGAGCATCTGCTAAACAGCCGTACAACTGCAAACCACGGAATAGACCAGAACATAACGGCACACCAAAACACTGTTATGTGGCACAATATGAGTCAACGTCAGGCAAGCAGTAGCATACATATCAAGACACACAGGGGCATATTCACAAGGACCGGCGATACCTATCGCAAATGCCAGTTAGCGGCAATTTTTCTATTGCCGCCTAACGCTGAAAACTATCGCCATGTTAGCGGCATATTAACAAGCCGTCGCTACATGGCGATAGTATCAGGGAACGGCGGTGAAAACTGCTGCTTACAACAGGGCGATGGCGGTAGGAAATTCGGCGTTAGCGGGCGATACCTAGCAATAGGCCCATTAGCGGCAGAAATGGGCAGCTAATGCGGGGATAAGTCCTTGAGAATATGGCCCCAAGTTATCTATGTTTGGATTGCTATACTTGCAACATTTTTTCCACAATAATTATATTCATCCAGCAAAGTCCCAACTAGATGTTGGTCCTTGTCATTATTATAAATGATAATGTACCTAGAATACGATCTATTTCCCATGGGGAAGACGTACAATCCTTGATAAAGAAGAGCATCCTTTGGATATGCCACATGAGGAAGTGTAGATCAGTAATTAGAGAAGACATACTTACAGCCAAAAGATATGTGACTCCAAGCCATAATACGGATCATGTATGCCTAACATTGAAATCCAACATTCTTGCAGATAATTTGGTGTCATTTGATCTAAGAACATCTTATTTGATCCCAACTAACATCAGGATCAAATATTATCCGCCAGCCCTTACCAGTAGCAACAATCACCCTAATACAATGTCAAGTAGTGATATTAGCTCAATCTTAGATAATATAGATTGATGTCTACAAACAGCTCCCCCACAGTAGCCTATTGAGGTGGCAGTAGTAAAGAGTAGGAAATCTACCAGCTTGCCAATCGATCAGGGAATAGAAATCCATGTAGACTCCCAAAAATCAAGCTCTAATTTGTCAACCTCAACACTTGCTATTGCTTCATGGAACATACCAGGTCTTCAAGCTAAGACAATGTCAGCCGAATTGTCTATGTTCATAGAGGGCCAAGATATGTGGGCCTTTCAAGAAACATGGTCACAGAGGCCTATTTTCCGTCCAGGGTATCTTAATTTTACTAAACTTGCTACTACCAGTGGCAAAGGGAGGTCCTCTGGCGGGCTTACCCTATGGGTACGGCAACATTCTTGTTATGGGGTTGAAGAGCTACCAACAGATAGTCCTGATGCCATTGTTCTAAGGTTTAAACAAGGCAGAGACACTAAACTGTTCGGATATGCCAGAGGGATGGTGAGCTTGAAGCTCTCAAACACGGTTTCCCTATTGGAAGCCCTCATAGAGAAATATAAGGGCAGACACAATTTGGTCATAGCAGGTGATTTTAACTGCACACCTGAACCCCTTGACCATGAAGATGGTCTAAACAGCGAACCGGAGTCACAATGAGGCACTCCATCTCTCTCCTTAAACCCAATAAATAAATGGACAGAAGCAGCCCTTCAACTAAAGTGCCTGTGCCTAGAAAGGGGCGTTAGGGCTGTAAACGAGAGGTCATTATCGGATGGCAAGGTTCTGCACACATATAATAACGATTTAAGAAGCAGCAGAATTGATTATTTTTTAATCAATATGGAGCTATGGACAAGCCTCGTTGATATGACAGTCCAAGAGAGAAGCGAGAGTGACCACAACCTATTACTGCTAACTTTGCAGAATCAGGGCCTATCAACATTACAGTCACAATCTCCCGAGAGGTTGACCGGAGACATAATCCCAACAAATGACTTGCGTAGGGTAAAGTGGGCGATGTTAATCGAAAACGAGAACATCCTAGAACAAATGAAGGCAGAGGTGGAGAATACTCTAAAAGCCATCTCCATCATATACATTCAGGAATATAAAAATTGTGTTATTACACAGGAACACGAAGATTTGTTCATTACATTTAAATGCTTTTTCTTTAAAACTAACAAAATTGGCAGCAGGGTAAATCCTAAATCAGCTAATTGGTACAACAAGGACTGTAGAACAGCATATAAGAAATTGTCCCTAGTTATAAGTACCAAATCTATGGAGGAAATCAAACTGGCTCGGAAAATATATTTAAAAAAACCAAATCATAGCTAAAAAGGAGTCAGATGAAAAACGTTGGAATGATTTTCTGCTTGCGAGTAACGATAAAAGCATGCATACATTCTGGAGGGTAGCAAAATGAGGCAGTGGCGAATGGGGCAGTGGCGAACCAAGCCAAGCATTGGACATCTATGTAGCACCAGATCAGTGGGTTTCATTTTTTGAGGCTCAATGTGCAGCCTCATTGGAAATTCCAAACAATCATCCCCCTATAGAATCTGACACCATTGTGACCTTTGGCATAGGAGAGGCTGAAACAGTTCAGGATGTATTAACCTCGGGCAGAGTTCCCGGCCCAGATTGCGTCCCGGCTAACGTATTTATACATGATAGAGCAACATGGATTAAGTACATTCATATTCTAGTAAATGCAATAGCCAAGGGGGCTCCCATCCCAGATTCCTAGCGAGGTGCAGGAATTATACCCATATACAAAAAGGGGGACCGTACAAACCTGAGTAATTACAGGCCTATTAGCCAAATAGATTCAATAAAAAAAATCTTTGCCAGGCTTTTACTGAGCTGAATCCAAACATGGATATGCAAATTTAATATTTTAGCCACTCTCCAGGCAGGATTCTGCTTGCACGTAAGCACTATTAACCACATTTTTAGATTTATTTTGCTTTGCTGGCGTTCTGTAGTCATTGACGGGGGAACCTTGTATGCAGTATTTATCGATTTAAAATCTGCATTCGACCTGGTCCCCCTCAATAAGTTATGGGAAGCTCTGAAGGAATCAGGGGTGACCCCAGAACTCTTAGCCCTAATTGTCAAACTGCACGAGTCGATCTATGCTCAGGTACGCTGGGTGTCCAAGGGAATGATTACAGATAGGTTCACAGTGAAGAGAGGGGTCTGCCAAAGGTGCGTCCTGGCACCTACCCGTTTTACATTATTTATTAATAGGGTAATTAAATATTATTCTACATATACCACAGATGCACCATCACTCGCCGGCATAAGAGTACCTCTTTTAATGTTAGCCCGATGATACCCTTATTTTATCTAAAACACAAAAAGGCCTGCAGCGAGCTCTAGATAGATTTAAGGTCTTCTGCAGTGATTGTGAGCTTGTTGGTAATGTAGATTGAACAACATTTATGGTGCTGCACAAACGTAAAATGGTGAAAGGGAGAGTTTTCATCAACGATGCACAACTGGAACAAGCTGTCATGTTCACCTATCTGCGGGTAACCTTGGAAAAGCGGCTTAAGTGGAAACTCCAGATTGACATATTAGCCTTAAGGCATGCCCAATTTGCCTGCGTCCTATTAAAAGAGTACCAGCTCTCGCAAACAAATCTGGTTGGCCATGCGCTAACAATCTACAATGCCAGAGTGAGAGCCTCGATCTTATATGGCGCCGAGCTCTGGGGTTCTGAAAATACTACACCTCTAACAATAGCACAGAATACATTCCTGAGAGTCATAATAGGTCTCCCTCAATATACTTCCCTTAAACCCTTATACCTAGACCTGGGCTGCTGAGAAATGGAGGAGCTAGCTCAGTTTAGGCCAATAGCGTACTGGAGAAGGCTGTGGACCACCCCGGAGCTGTTAACTTATGCGAATGCATTAAATCATGTAAGAGAAGCTGATACATTTTGCAAAATCACATGGTTAAATAGAATTAAGAGCACATTGGTGGATATGGGATATGGTCATCTGTGGGTGGACCCTTTAAGCACTACATTTCTATCAAAAAAAGATTATAAGGAAGCCTACATGGCTAAAACAAAGTGGTTGTCATCTGTCCAGAATCTATCTCCAAAGGGCACATTTGTGGAGAATAAGCAGGACATCCAGTTTGAGGCTTACTGGAACTTTATAACCAAACCCAGTGAGAGAAAATTGTACCATCAGTTTAGGTTGGGTTTGCTTCTGGTAAAATCACTCACTGTCAAATAGCATAATACAACTGACTCCAATTGTCAGTCATGCCAATCCACTGAAGAGTCAATCCCTCACATCTTGTTTGTTTGCCTGGCATATAAATGTCCCAGAGACAGATGGCTTAAACCGATCTGTCAAAACCTGGGCACCAGATCTAGCCAACACGCACTTTGCATTTTTAATACCAATACATATGAACATCTAGTATTAGCCATGACTAAATTTTTGAGCTGGTCGTGGGGTATTCAATCAAATAATCTGAGGAAATAATGTGCACTGAGTGGTATTTCTTTATATTATAAATGCTCATTTTTATCATTCCACTATTTATTTGGTTACTAGTTGATGTGCAAATAGGTACGACTCCCAGCCCTATCTAACTGTGTGAAATGAGATCATGGCTATGTGCAATATCCATGCCACTTAAAACACACCATTGAAAAAAAGCATGAGTCACAAAATCATGTTCCCATAAATCTTAATTAAAGTTATGCTACTCTGTTTTAACATTTTATCTTTGTATGTATTTTAGTAGACTTTTTAGCAATTTTGTAACGTGTATCATTAATTTTTGTAGTTTTGTATTGCACTGTTTGTTGTGTCTTTAATGATTGCATTAATCGAAATAAAGACTAAAATGAACTGAATGGAATTGATAATTTTATTTTGCATTGGTCGTGCAAAAACCTACAAAGTAATTTTCTGTGCACGTCTTCACTACTTTATAAAATACAACCCATTTCTTAGCTGTCTACATCAATCCCTAGCCCCTACCAGCGCGTATGCTTTAGGGGAAGGATCTCGCCAATTGAACTTCGCAGTACCATACATATAACGTCCTTTGACTGACCATTGTCCCAAACGGGCATCCATACTTTGAGAGGTGCGCTGTTCCGTCCCTTCAAACAAGGCGTCCGTGGCAGTGTTGGTGTTGTCAGTGATTGTAATGTTGCCTTTACCCCCAAGGAAGACACTGCAGCCCACTGTGTGGTTAACCAACTTTTAATAGCTTACTTTCCCTAAAGAGCGCCGAGCCGCTAATGCTCCGTACTCGGCTCTTCGCGCCAATGCAAACGCGATGCGAACGCAGCCCAAACATGGCCGCCGGCACGTCACGTCGGCGTGTGACGTGCAACCACTAGACTGCGCCACTACATATCTCCCCTTTTTCCAACACATAAACATTTTAACTCACAGTTCGCCGTTCATGTCAAAGTCTCTGAACCTTGCTGGTTTGACCACCACTCTGCCCCTCTGGGTCAGTCTCACCGGGGTGGTGGGGGCCACCCCTTCGTTTCTTCCTCCGCTTCCTAGCGCAGCCGCGCTCCCATCTCCTCTGCTCAGGTCCTCTCCGATTGCATGCTCCTGGTCGCCGTCACCAGTCCTTTCCCTTTGCTGTTCTCCTCCTCTCACACCCGGTTCCACCTCCGGATGTTCCTGCTCGACAGTTCCTTTTTCCTCATCTCCTAAGTCTGCTCCGCCTTGGTCCCATCTTAGAATTTTGTTGCATCTCGCCATGCGGTCCTGTGACCATACGTTTCCGTCGCTCAGCAAAGCCGCTCTACCCAGTACTTCCTTCACCTGCATGGGCTTGCTATATTTACTCTCTCCTTTCCTTTGTAGCGTGGCCAACTTTACTCGCACCCATTCCCCCTTTTCCAGTTCAGTGTCTTTAACGTTTCTCCGGTTGTTGTAGTGTTTAGTGTAAACGGCTTGTGCTTTCTCCAGGTTGGCTCGCACCACTGCTGGGGACCACTCACTCGTTATTGTTTTCTCCTTCCACACCCGATTGTCCTGGGTGAATGTTTCACGGCCCCTCATTATCTGGAAGGGGATTTAACCTGTCCCTGTGGGGGTGATCCTGTACGCCCACACCATGTGCCATATCTCCTTTTCCCAGTCCTTGTTATTAGAGATAGCAGCTTGAACCGACCCCATCGCCACTCTGTTAAAACGCTCTACTAGACCGTTCCTAGCAGGGTGGTATATGGACGTGTGCTTGGCTAGGCTGCCATTCCTTTGCATAAAATTGCTCCATTTCTCTGATCTGAATTGGTGGCCATTGTCGCTTAGGATAGACTTTGGGATACCTTCCCTCACAAAAGTGTTGGCCAGGAATTTTATAATGGTCTCTGTGTCCATCGCCTCGTCTATCCTCAATTCCGGCCACTTCGAGTACCTGTCCACGAGAACACATACGTACTTTTGGACTCCATGTTCATCTAAGATCGGGCCTAGGATGTCCACTGACAACTCCTCCCATGGATTTCTCGGGGGATCGAATTTGCCAAGAGCTGGACGCAGTGGCTTGAGAGTCTTATCTGCACCTTGGCACTGTGAACAGTCTCTGACGTGCCTCTCGGCCCTTACATCCATTCCTGGCCACCAGTAGTTTTGCTTGGCCCTCAATTTCAGTTTACCAATTCCCAGGTGTCCCTCGTGGAGCATGTCTAATAGATTGGGGATGATGCCTGTTGGGGGAATGACCTTCTCTCCCCTGTACACAAATACTCCTCGGTCGTCCATCGACAACTCTTCCCTGACTTAAAAAAATGGGTTTAGGTCCCCGCGGGTCTGTCTTTTGTCTGGCCATCCCTTTGTGATATATGATTTCACTTCCTCTAGGATCTGGTCTTCCTCATACGCCTGTTTCCATTCTTGATTGCTTATAGTGTTTTCCTGGTCTTCTGTGAGTGCTACCCATTCTTCTGTTCCCACTTTGTCTTCCCTGCTCTGCTCCATGGCTGCTGCTCTGCTCAGATAGACCGCCACTCTGTTCTTGCTGACTGGGATATACTCCACGTCATATCTGAATTCGAGCAATTTCAGAGTCATTTTGGAGATCCTGGGCATGGCGTCGGCATGTCCACTGGATGTTAGCACTTTCAGTAGGGGCTTATGATCCGTCCTCAATTGGAACCGCGTGCCCCATAGGAACTGCCTGAATCTGGTCATAGCCCACACCACTGCCAGCATTTCTTTTTCTATTACGCTGTACTTCTTTTCTGTCTCGCTCAGCTTGCGGGATGCGAAACTGAGCGTCTCCATCCTTACTTGCCCTCGGTCTTGCATCAGGACAGCACCCAGCCCCTTATCGCTGGCATCAGTGGTCTGTACTGTCCTCCCTTGGGGGTCATACCCTTGGAGTGGTATTGCTCCTGCTACTTCTTTCTTGATGACATCAAATTCACCTTGTGCTTCCTCTGACCAGCGAAATTCTGTACTGTCTCTCGTCAGCTGTCTCATGTGATGGGTCTTGTAGCCGAAGTGCTGCACAAACTTGCTATAATACTCCGCCATTCCTATAAATGATCTGACTTCTTCTTTGTTGGTGGGCGGTGGTGCCTCACAGATCGCTTTCACGTTCTCTGCTTTCGGAGTCACTCCTCGCACTCCTATTTCGTGTCCCAAGTAGGTCACCGACTCCATTCCGATCCGGCACTTGGTCCATTCCGCTGTAAGGCCCTTTCCCTCTAGGATCCTCAGTACTTTGCTAAGTTTTACGTCATGGTCAGGTCTGTCTCGCCCCATCACCAGGATGTCGTCCTGGAAGTATTGGACGCCGGTCGTGTCTTTGAACAGTTGGTGCATCAGCTTCTGAAATACTGCTGCCGCCGAGGCCAGCCCGAACGGCATGCTGCGGTACTGATAACACCCGATCGGGGTGATGAACGATGTGAGTTTCCGGCTCTCCGGGTGTAGTGCAATCTGGTGGTAGGCTGAGGTCAAGTCTATAGTGGAGTACCACTTGATTCCCCTGGTGCTGGCCAGCATCTCCTCTATTCTGGGCAAGGGGAACCTCTCCACCACAATGTTCTTGTTCAGTTCGAGCAGGTCGACGCAGAGCCTGACATTCCCGCTGGGTTTCTTAACTACCACCAGAGGCGCCAGCCACTCCGCACACGTGATGGGCTCAATGATCCCCTTTCTCTCTACGTCCTGGAGTTCTTCCCGTACTGCTTCTCTCACTGCCAAAGGCACATTTCTTGCTTTGTGGGCTACTGGTATGGCATCTTCTTTCAGAATGATTTTATGTGAGAATTTCTCCAATCTTCCTACTGTGCCTCCAAATACTTTGGGGTATTCCCTCCTCCATCTGTCGAGGTCTGGCCAGGCTTCCGGTTCCGTTAGTAGTATTTGTTCCTTGCCTCCCGGATCCAACTTGATGCCCAGGTCGCCTTGGTCTAGCCATCCTAGGACCGAAGGACCCTTCTCTGACACGTAGAGTTTGCAGTAAGCAAACCGGCCTCTAAATTCGAAATTTAATGGTCTGAATCCTGCCATTGGTATGCGGTCCCCATTATACGTGACTGGGCAGATGTCCAGCTTCTCCAGTTCCGGGCCTAGATGCGGTGCAAAGCTCTCCTCCCATACCGCTCTCTGGACGATGGTGTAGGGCGAGCCCGTGTTGGTAACCACGCTTATCGGAATTCCTCCTATCGACATTTCCAGGACCGGTTTCATTGTCCTTCTGCCGTCGACGCCCAGAACTTGGCCATCCACGCTCAACACCTGATCATAGATGCAGAGTACCGTGGCGACGTCCTCCTCAGTCCCTTATTCTTGTTCGTCGCTTCCTTGACCGACGTATATCACCGTGCCTTTGGAAGCCTTCTACCGACATACCTTCTCATAGTGGCCCACTATTCCGCAATACATGCATTTGGCACGGAATGCCGGGCACTTCCTGTTGTGCGCCTCGTGTGACCAGCTCCCACACCTGTAGCATGGCTTTCTGTTGTTTCCTGCCTGTTTTCCCGGAGGACCTGGGTTGCCTTGCCATTTGCTGGGTCCCTTCTCCGACGACCTCTTGTTCTGGTAGTCTCTGCGGGGCTCCTCATCGTCCACTCTGTTCACCATGGCGCTAGGCGCTGTTTCCTTCTTCGTTGCATCCGCACACCTGCGTGCCAATTCAGCTCTTTTGACGATGACCATCACCTCCTTTAGTGTGGTGTCCCTGCTGGCCCATAGTTTGTCCTGCACTGCTGTGCATGTGGTTTGCATCACCACCTGATCCTTAATGAACTCCTCTTCCCAGTTGTCGTATCTGCACGTGAACGCCAGCCGCTTCAGTGCCGCCACATATTCTTCCACCGTCTCTCCTGGGCGTTGCTTTCTCTGCTGGAAATTGAATCTGTCCACAGATACACACACCGCCGGTCTGAAGTGTTCATTCAGGTCATCAATCGCGTGGGCATACACATCATCGTCCGTGCTTGCTCTCTGGTTTGGCACCAGGCTTTTGTAGATTCTCAGACCTTCCGGGCCTAGGTTTAGCAACAAGATGTGTTTTTTTCTCGTGGGTTTGAACTGCTCCTCATTTTCATCTTCCAAGACTCCTATGAAATTATCAATGTATTCTCTCCAGTCTTCCCACTTCAGGTTCTCCGGGTCTGGGCAGAAACTGCACCGGCGCCATTGCATATCCAGCTTGCGCGCTCATCTTCTCACTCTTGACCATGGGCTGTACACTCCCTTGGCTTCTGGGACTCCCTGGCGTGTTGTCTTGCTCTTCCTTGCTTGCGTGGGCCTCAGGACTACCTGCGTCAGCCCCCTCGCTCTTTTGTGAGGTATCCAGCGCGGTTCTCCCTGTCTTGTGGATCGTTGCGTGATCTGGCGCACTTTGCTTTACGCCTCTGGGGTTTTTCCACCCTCTGTAGCTTAGCTGTCCCAGCCTTCTGGGCGCTCTTGGGCTCTGCCACGCTCTTTAGGGTCTGGTACCTGTGTGGTAGCTGTTGGTCTCTTCTTGCCCTCTTGTTCCTCTGGCCACCTGGCTCTGTGGTCCTGCTTGCTGCTGGTGTTTTCTGCCCACCGGTGTAGTTGCTGTTTCACTCGGTGCTTCCTTGCTGTGGGGGGGTCTACTATCCCACCCTCGTCGCCATTGTAATGTTGCCTTTACCCCCAAGGAAGACGCTGCAGCCCACTGTGTGGTTAACCAACTTTTTTTTTTTTTTAAACATTTTTTTCGGATTGCACAGTACACAGCGTCTGCCTACAACCCAATCAGGCCGGCCGCTATGACAAACATCAGGATAGCAGACAACACTGTGTATCAGTAAAGCCATAGATCGCAACACATCGGTGTACTGGCGTCAAACATCATAAGGAAAGGATCATTCAGGTTTTGTTTTATGATTTTGATGAAATTAGAACAAACAACACAAACACTCACATGGTAGGAGCAATATCTGGGGTATGAGGTGGGGAGGGGGGGAGTCAATTGCTAAGAATTTAACGACTACTATCGAAGGGCGGGGGGATGGCGAAAAGGATCACTAGGAAATTGTATTGGCCAGTCTATAGGAACGTCAATTAGGGGGACGAAGGAATATCAGCAGTGTAGTCGAGTGGAGGGGTACAGATATTTCCACGGTATTCATTCCACTGTGACCAAATCCTACCCCACTTCCTGGGACGGCCCGAGCCTCATAGACCGTCTTCTCCCGAAACATGCACCAGTCCATGTTTTCTTTCCAGGCAATTATCCCAGGTGGTCTATGGGAACCCCAGAGTTGCGCTATGTCCCTCTTGGCAACCATGTTGCCAAGAGTGACCCAAAAGGTCTGAGCGGCCGTACAATCCGTAGGCTCCCAGACATTAAGCAGGCAACGACGCGCCTCAGGTAGAAGAGCGACCCCGGTGACCCGCCCCATTATATCATGCACTCTGGACCAGAAAGCGGAGACCACCGGACATTCCCATATGATGTGGAAAAATGTGCCATCCATGCCACAGCCACGCTTACACAGCCCATCAGTCGAAAACCCCATACGAACCAGACGCGTACTAGTCATGTAAACTCGATGGAGGATCTTCAATTGCACAAAATGAAGGCGAGCTGGAATAGCCACTTCTTTAGGGGAGGAAATCGCTATCTGCCAATCCTCGACATCTAGTTTGAGGCCGTCCGCAGTCCAAGAGGCCCGAAGCCGCACCAGAAGATCAGCCCTGGTGTTGATAAGCTTTTTGTAAATCAAGGAAATCGTACTGTCCGGCACATGGCCATCCAGAATCCGATCCTCAAGCGGAGACGACTGGGGGATCTCCGTCCCAGGAGGAAACACGGAGAGCAGGGCATGGCGCACCTGGAGGTATCGAAAGTACTCCCTGTCGTCCAGCTGATACTCCACCTTAAGGGCCTCAAAGGACTTAACTATGCCCTTTGACCAAAGATCCTCCACCTTGCTAATACCGATCATATCCCATCTGTCAAACCCTTTTGTTCACCACAGGCTGCCCAACCGCTCTGAGTCATACAACGGAGTCAGCCGTGTTATCCTATCACCCCAGCCCGTAGCCACAGTCGCATCCTTCCACGCACGCACAGCGCAGTTTGTGGGTCCAGTCAGGAGTCGGAATGACGCCTTCGAATATAAAGCCCTGTTGAAGTTGCCGCCCGGCAACAGTAATTTGTCCATAGCGAAGGCGGGAACAGGGCCCGGAGAATACGTCACGTGATTGATCGCACTCAACTGTGAGACCCAATAGTAATGCTTGATGTCCGGGAGGGCTATGCCACCATCGTACCATGGAAGCGTGAGTTTAGATAAGGAGATACGAGCCCGCCCGTCCCAAATCAACTGTCTCTGAAGTCCCTCAACCTCGCGAAAGTAGCGAGAGGGAACAGGATCAAAGAAATTCTGCAAGGCGTACAAAAATCTAGGAAGGGACATCATTTTAAAAAGGGCCACACGTCCCAATGGGGACAAAGGCAAGCCACGCCACCGTTGAACGTCCCGTTTAAGGCGCCGGAGAGGAACATAGAGATTACGGTCATATCGCACAGAGGGATCCAGGGAGACGAAAATTCCCAAATACTTGAACCCAGCCTCCGCCACTTGGATCGGAAATCTATGGGGTAGCGGAGGCAGCTCCCTGCTATAACGTACACACACGATTTAGTCCAGTTAATAACGAGCCCCGAGTTCTTCCCAAATGAGGTAAAGACATCAAAGAGCACGTTAAGGGACTTCTGAGGGGAAGTAAAGTAAAGAAAAATATCATCCCCGTAGAGAGAGACGCGATCCTCAAGGTCCGGGGCCCACCGGATCCCCTTAATCGAAGGCTCCCATCGAAGCCATGCCGCCAGTGGTTCCAATGCCAGAGCAAAAAGGAGAGGGGAGAGCGGGCATCCTTGTCGGGTGCTGCACCCCAACGTGAACGATCCAGAGACTCTGCCGTTAACAACTACCTGGGCCAACGGTCGTTCATACAGAAGCTGTACCCACGCGATAAAGTTAGGGCCAAAACCAAACTTCGAGAGGGCCGCCCACAAATATGGCCACTCAATGGTGTCAAAGGCCATCGTGGCATTCAGTGAGGCCAAGATGGCGGGTTCAGTAAGGGTCCCAGCTCTCGCGAGAACGCCGTGAAGTCTACGGAGATTGAGCGCCGTATTCCGATGAGGAATAAAACCGGACTGATCCGGATGGATCAAGTCGCAAATAACCGTTAGTTAGCGATTAGCAAGGACCTTAGCCAGGATCTTAGGCTCGGCTTTGAGCAGAGAGATAGGGCGATAAGAAGTGCAACGATCACGAGGTTTACCGTGCTTGTAAATGACAACTATAGTGGCCAGGCGCTGATAAAGGGGTAGGAGGCCCACCTCAAAGGCATCAACGAACATATTGCGCAGATGGGTCGCCATCTTATCAGGCCGTAGCTTATACAGCTCGATGGGTAGACCATTAGGCCCCATAGCCTTACCCGAACGTAAGGATCGTATGGCGGTTGCAACCTCATCCACTGTAATGGGCGCGTCCAGAGCGGAACTACCCTCTTCCGACACACCTGGCAGCGCAATATCGCGCAGAAGCAAGCGGGAATCAGCTTTGTCTCTATCACTCACCGATCGGTACACTGTTTGGAAAGGGTCCACAAAGCATTCGACAATCTCCCCCGGATCAGACACACATTCCCCAGTCTCACGGGTGATCACGGGCACCACACGGTTCATTCTCTCAGATTTATCCAACCATGCCAACAACTTACTAGCCTTATCACCCACATCATAAAGCCTGCCCAGTTGATTCGTGCGCATTACCTTGGCAGCATCGGTCACCAGGGCCCTATAATCAGCCTGTTTCAACGCTAAGGAGTGCAGAATTGCAGGGGTATCATCACCACCCAATTCACTTTCAAGCGAGGTAATTTCGGCCTCAAGGGCTAACAAGTTTTCCCTCCTGGCCTTCTTGTCAGCGGCAATGAAGGACAGTGCAGAACCCCGTATTACGGTCTTGAAGGCCTCCCACAAGGAAATAGGGGAAGAGACGGACCCCTCATTCTCATCAAAATAACAGTCAATAGCCTTGACAAGGTCCGAACGGAGCTGAGGATTCCTAAAATGCCAAGAATGGAGGGGGGGACCCTACTCCCACGAAAGCATCCCACCGATACCTCAAGCATTAGGGGGGAATGGTCAGAGATACCCCTAGGAAGATGACGAACCTCTCGCACCAAGGAGGCATGGGCAGTTAACATCAAAAAGTAATCAATTCTCGAGAGGCTGCCATGTGCACTAGAGTGGAAAGTGTATTGAGTTTGCATGGGGTTCAACATCCGCCAGACATCCACGAACCCAAAAGTCTCAAGCAACTCAGTCAGCTGCAACTGGGACGACGGCAAAACCCTGGGGGGCAGCCGGTCACACTCACCCGAAACCACTGAATTGAAATCTCCACCCAATATGAGGATAACATCCGGGAGCCCTAGGAGAGTCTTACCAAGATCGGCATAGGTGGTGGCCTGGAGTCCCGGGCGAACATAAACAGTGACAATTACAATCAGCTTCCCTTCCCACCGCCCAGAGACAGCAGCATATCGGCCCTGATCGTCAAGGGCGACCTCATCGATTTCAAGAGGCAGGGAGGATTTAACCATTATGCCAACCCCCCGGGAGCCGGATCTAAAGCCAGCATGCGCCACTAGTCGGTAGCCTCGTCGATCGAGGGCCTTACAAGCGTTCCCTATCAAATGGGTCTCCTGTAGCAGAACTATATCAGGGGAATGACGTCTAACAAATTGAAGCACTATACCACGCTTGATCCTGTCACCCAGACCATTAACGTTCCAAGACAGCAATTTCAAATCACCCCCCGTCCGAGTAGAGCCCCCGAACCACCCGCTCTCGAAACCCCAGAACAGAAGGATAAAGGTAGATGAGATGATACCACGTGAAAAGAACATACAGAAAAGCAAAAACGAAAACAACCCCTCCCTCCACCCCAACCAACAACCCGTTACAACACCCCCCACCCAGCACCCCTGCTGACTAAAAAGCCACCCCAAACTGCAGTGTGCCTGTCGCCCCTTCATAAAACTCTACACAAAGAACCCCTGAGGAGGAAGTGAGAGACAGTCCCACCCCGCCCCACCCCCGGGCCTAAGCAATAAGAAATATAAACAATACTCTGTCAATAAATGCGGCCCAGAACCGGACCTCCGGAACCAAAATGTCACTCCTGTGCCGATGCACATCCGTCCGCGCCTCCGGGGCATCCACTCCCAGTGTCTTCCTTGGGCAATGAGTCTAACCAGTCGCCAACACTGTCCGGTCGGGCAAAAAAGAAAGTACGTTCTTGGTACTCGATGCGAAAGCGAGCTGGAAACAGCATCGCATACTTAAGTCCCAAGTCCCACAATCGACGTTTCACTCCCTGGAATCCCGTCCGTTGCACTTGAGGAGTGAAATCAGGGTAAATAGAAATGGAGCTGTTCTCGAATTTCAGTGGGCCATGCCTACGAGAGGCCTGGAGGATAGCGTCCCTATCCCGAAAGTGGAATAGCCCCCGGCTTGGTCTGTCGACCCGGGAAGCGGTACGCACGCTCAACCGCAAAAAACTTACTAAGGCCTGTGGGAGCAAGATGAGTAACAATTAGGCCCTCGACCAATAGATCCACTGAAGTAGCGCCACTGTCCTCAGGTACCCCAACCAAGCGAATGTTGTTCCGCCGGGCCCTATTGTCGTACTCCTCCAGACGTCTGGCCATTAGATCATGCGATGACCGCAGGTTGCCGATCTCTGATTGCGCATCCGCCATGTCGGTGACAAGACTGGAGGCCTTAAGATCCAAGGCTTTGACCCTTTCATTGGTCTTAGCCAAGTCCGCTCTAATGAGGGTGACATCAACCGCCACCGTGTCAATCTTCAATACAATGGCTTCGTATTGTTGTCCCATGTCCGTCTTGATCCCAGCGATGGCGGCCATGAGATCCTGGAGGGATACCTCCGACGTCGCCGCCAGGTCCGTCCTCAGGTCTTCAAGACTACGGCCAGCAGCACTGGGGGAGCCTTTCGGTTGCGTGTAGCGGTCCATAACATTGGATTGGACCGAGCCCCCAAGAGTGGGCACCTTTGTTTTGCGCTTCTCAGTATCGAGTTTAGTCGCCATATTGGAAGCGGCGCCCCGAAGGGTCCTCCTGGACCTGGTGTAAATGGCAGCGATCTGCAGGTCACCAAAGCAGCACTTCTGCCAAAAATTGTAGCCGGCGAGACCAGGGTTATGGTCAGAAAGCACAGCGAGGCAGGCTACCGTGGTCAGAAATGAGGAGTACGTCCTAGGCAGTTAGCTCGGAGGTGGAAGGAAAACCGAAAGTGAAAGTGACAGTGGCACCGGTGGAGCAGATGCCCAGCGACCGTTGTTGTTGAGTTACGTCTCGGCCAGCAAGAGCAGCAGAGACCCCGGTCCCGTCCGGGGTAAGGCCAGAAAACGTATATGTCAACGTAGAAATGGTTCCCGAAGTCCGATCTCAGCCATGAAAGGTGCCGCAGGATCAGCAGAAGTGGATCTTCAAAAGCCCATCAAAATAATCAGGATATTGGACGGATAGATGGATGAGGGCGGTGCGGGTCTCGGGAGCCCTCTGCTCACGCGACCATCTTGGATGCCCGCGTAGCTCCTCCTCCGGTTAACCAACTTTTAATAGCTTACTTTCCCTAAAGAGCGCCTAGCCGCTAATGCTCCGTACTCGGCTCTTCGCGCCAATGCAAACGCGATGCGCGCGCAGCCCAAACATGGTCGCCGGCACGTCACGTCGGCGCGTGACGTGCAACCAGTAGACTGCGCCACTACAGTGATGTATTTGAAGTCAGATTATGATGTCATTGAGTTGCATCTGGTGAACAACTGATAAGCAGACACACCTTACTAAAAGACATAAATGTCTTCATCGCTGATAAAAGTTTGCAGCTGCTTGGAGCGGGATAACGTGAAGGTGAACAGGTTTATACTTGAGTGGAGCTCAGGATGTTTTTTTTTTTTCTCTACATGGCTTCAAATGAAGTTTTCGTTTTGTGTTGCTGTTCCTTCTAAACCTCGCCCTTTCCTTCTCTCCCCAAAAATCTGGAGAGATGCAAGACGCTGTAAGAGGGGAGCCAGGCAGCGAGAGCCGACGCTGATACACCCCACAATTTTTTCGTGCCCACAGATGGACTTGGAATTGGTGGCAAAGTAGTTGAAACCAGCTCGAACTATATTGTTTGGTTGTGACTTTCACTTTCAGAAGAAAACATATTTCCTCCTTTTAATTAATTGTCAAACCGGTTTTGTTAGCTTTGTACAAAGCCAGCGTCTACCTCGGTTTTGTGTATAAAATGTCTTTGTTTCCTGTTCTCTGCCCTCCCTTCAGCACGCATATGCTTGTCAGAATGAGCACAACATGCAGGCTGTACTATGTGAAGCACGTGTGCAGAATTGATTGAACAGATGGTGCCCCTCCAAGCAACGCAGCCAAGCCCCCGTATTCTGCTGCATTTCTGCTTCTGGATACCAAGTGCCCCTCTCATTGTCAAGGCACCCATGCAGTCTGTCTTTGCATGCAATAATGCAATCCCTTGTGCAATGCCTAGGCACCTCAACAGCCACCTGACAATGCACATGACCTGCCCACCTATGCACCCTATGTATTCTGCATATGAGATGGGCAGTCATGCAACACCAGGGCTATACCCAATGATCTAGGCACTCGTGCAACCAAGTCTATTGCATGCAACCCCATCTCTAATCCACCTTAGCCAGTAGACATTCAACCCCCTGTCTATTGCACTTGAGTTTGGCAGGTATGCATTACCATGTCTACTGTACATAAGCTGGACAGCCATGCAACCCTGTGTCGGCGGTACATGAGGTAGGCACCCATGCAACACTGTACACTGAAATGAGCTGGACAGCGATGCAACCGTGGGTCTATCCTACTTGGTCTGGGCACCCATGCAACCCCAGTTATATTGAACATAAACTGGTCACCCACGCAACTCCTTGCATAACACGTTAAATCCCAATAACTTCTGCCCAGCGTATGTTGTCTTTGCACACAGACAGCCCCCTCACCATTTATCCTAACAATGGCTTCCATGCAATCCCATGGCCTTTCTTAATTCTCTGGGTACCCGTGCAGGTCATTGATCATTCATTATAATGTGTTTTTGCACCCTAATGAGATCCCTGTCCCATAATATTTGTGGACCCAGCGTTCTCTCTTCCCCAATAGAATATGTGCACACATGCAGCCCACTTTCAATTTCTCAAGCGATATGCAACAACATGGCCTCAGTCACTACAATGAAAGTGAGACAGATGCATCTTGGTTCATTGTGCAGGAGTTACAAATCCAGTCGGTCTTGTGCTCACATGTAGCAAGCAGCTTGCCCACGGCTTGTTATCAGTGTTCCCATGCATCTGCCCAGTCATAAAACGTTGTGCACCCATGATGTTACTAACCAGCCCTGTAACTCACCTATAGAAGACCTCTGCCCACCCCTCATCACCTGTAAACCCATGCAATTCCTGTCCATTACTTGTGATGTACGTGTCCATCCATCTGAAGCTGAGCACCCCTGCAGCCATAATCCATCGCCATCGCCAGTCTAGCTGTATGTGCACAACCCCTGCCCACCTACGATTGCCCCTTCACCCTTGAAGGGCCACCCTGCTAGACTCCCTAATGGCCCTTATGAGCTCCCTTCCCTGGATGCCTGGTGTTGCTACCCCCCTTCTAGGGGTTCCCTTCCAGGCTGCACTGTGCACATGCTCTTATTGCCTGCCTCTAAGCCCCATGGGACAGGCTTGCCCCTTTCATGCTGGCTGGTGCTTCCTAATAGGTGCACTCTATGCCCCTCTGATAAGGGTACTCTATGCCCCTCCCATAAGGGCATTCTATGTGCCTCCCATGAGGGCAGCTATGCCCCTCCATGCTCAAGGCTGTCTGACATCAAGCCATTCTCCCAGGCCACTCCCCACCTTCCCTAATCAAAGCTTTCTGTCTCTCCCCCTCATGGTTAGCCCTGAAGGACCTCCCAGTGGCACACACCCTTCATGGATGGTTGACCCAACACTGGAAGACACTCACCGGCACCTGTCCCCCATTAACCAGACTAACCTCTGAGTCACCCGATGCCCTACCACCTGGCTGCCCTCACAGCTGTCCAACCCCCCCCAGCACTTCTCAATAGTGGGGCCGCTGTGCACCCATGCACAGCATGAGTACCACTCCTGTGCCAATGGCACATGTGTAGTTGAGACACATGTCATAACATTGCATTCCATTCCAATGCATACTAATACCAGGCACATTGCAACAGTAGAGTAGGTGTTGCATTGCGGAGACATAAATATCACTATTCCCACTTCAGTGAGTGCAACCCAAAACTAACCTTTGCACCCCAAACCCGGAAGTGAACCCTGGAATTCATTTTTGAGACCCCAAAACACACCACAAAAAATATTTTGTACCCCCAAAACACACCTCAGTATTCATATTTTACCCCAAAACACACCCCAATATACATATTTTACCCCAAAACACACCCTAGTTTTCATATTTTACCCCACAACACACCCCAATTTTCATATTTTACCCCAAAACACACCCCAATATCTTGATCAGACATCCGAAACCCATACCCACCCGAAAAACTTTTAATTACTGACCTCACAATTCGTTGTAACCAATTGCGGTGTGAAAGCACCTGCATTGTCAGAGTTGCGTTGTTAAAGATGTACTGCCTGCATTGTAATGGTCATCCCCTGTGTCAAAGGCAACCCATAGGCTACGCCGTTTGCATCCGTCTGCCCCTGGACCGCGATCAACACCAAGGAGCCTTCCTCTTGGACACTCCACTGCTACGACGCCAACACCCTCCTCGTCATCAACCCTGAGCGCTACCTCACCTGCCAGGATCAATCTATGCTCCAGACCAGACATCACCATCACCATCACTGACGGCTGCAGTATCACCCAGAGAAGCACCCCAACCGACAAGGAGGAGGCATTGCCATCACCCACTTCAGTGAGTACAACTCAAAACTATCCTTTGCACCCAAAACCCGACTGTGAACCCTGGAAATCCTTTCAGAGCCCCCAAAACACACCCCAAAAAAATCAAGTTGTAACCCCAAAACACACCCCAATATTCATATTTTACCACAAAGCACACCAAATATACATATTTTACCCCAAAACACACCCCAATTTTCTTATTTTACCCCAAAACACAACCCAAGTTTTCATATTCGTCCCCAAAACACACCCCAATTTCCTGATCAGACAGCCAACACCCATACCCAAACGAAAAACTTTTAATTACCCCATTACTGACCTCACAATCCGTTGTAATCAAATGCGATGTAAAAGCACCTGCGTTGTCGGAGTTGTGTTGCTAACAATATACTGCCACCTTTGCAATGGTCATCTCTCCCATGCCAAAGGCAACCCATAGGCTACACCATTGCGTCCTGCAGCCCATGGGCAGCGATCAGCACCAAGCAGCCTTCCTCTTGGACACTCCACCACTACGACGCCAACACCCTCTTCGCCATCAACCCTGGACGCCACCTCGCCTGCCAGGACCAATCTCTGCTCTGGACCGGACATCACCATCACCATCACTGACGGCTGCAGTATCACCCGCAAGAAGTACCCCGACCGTCATGGAGGAGGCATTGCCATAACCGACCGAAGCACACTTCACCTGACCATACATTCTGATGACCTAAGGGTGACCATGGACCACCTCTACTCCCAACCCGTAGATCCTCTGCGGCACCCTTATGTGCAGGTCCTCAGGGCCATGGCTCCACATTATCCAGTACCATTGTAGACCTCATTGCACCCCAGGGTCTCCTATCCACCGACGACATCCTACTTGGTGAACTCAAGTTCCAGCTGGACAACTCTAGTGACCCGAACACCACCCCCACCTGGGGAAGGTCCCCTACATCAGACGCAAGCAGCAAGTCACTTCAACAAGCCACATAGCAGGACACACGGTCAAGCACGTCACCTCTGCCAGCAGGAACTTCCACTACAGCCACAACAATGGACTCTCATTGACCGACCATCATTGGTAACATCACGTCTTCAATTTGCCCACCGGACGCCACCGCCATTAAAGCAGACCCTCGAGGCTGGATCAAGGTCATGAAGAATGTCTCGTCAACTCCCTCCGCACCAACACTCCACCAATGCTTCCAAACGATGACACTGCAGCGCTCAACCACCACCAATGGATCCCCAACAGCGCCGTCATTCGGGCACCCCTCATTAACGGCACTGCATCAGTACCTTACGCCTGCCTGATGGCAGGCATGAGAATGACAAAGTGCCACAAGGATAGGCTGGCCACATGCATTGATGGAGTTGCATCATGGTTGTGACACAAGTGCAGCAATGCATGACTTTAGCGCAGACAGATACGTCAGGATTCCTGATGTATCTGTCATTACTTATGTCATGGAGCGTTGTCCAGTGAATACAGAGTATCCATGCTGTTGCAAGAAGGGTAAAATGAGAAGTGTTGCAATGCTTATGCTGTCTTGTCATAGTGATGCAACACTTTTCATGACTGGGGCCCAGTATTGCGCACTATCTTATTGATGGCGCGCATTCTTGCGTTTTTTGTCGCGGGACAGCACTACAACATTGCTTGCAGCGCTGTCCAGCACCAGAACCTGCTGAGACGAAGCCCCAAGTGTTATCCCCATTTTGAAGACCAGCTATTTTCTGGTCTTAAGTAACTGGCTCTAACTGCAGTTAAAGACAGTTTTTTGGTCTTCAGGACTTCGGGGATACCCCTGTGAATATGGAAAAGTGTGGTTTGCTGACATTTTTGCACAGGAACGCCTCTCCGGCATATAATTATCGCTAACAGATGAGGCGATCTTTATAAAGGACGTTTTTGCTTACAAACTGTCGCTAACGGCAGTTAGCAACAGCTTAGTAATAGGGTGATAACATTATCGCCGCATTAATGGCAGAAAAGTGCAGCTAATGCAGCGGTAACTCCTTGAGAATATGCCCCACACTGTCAAAAACAGAAAGACTGACACTTTGAAAGTCGTTATAGTACCTAAGTTGCTACAAAAACCTAAAAGCATATTTTCTTCATAGATACTCTGTTTCGGATGCTACTGATAGGTGACAGAACCTTCCAAAAATTAGTTTCAAAGGAAAACAAGATATGCAGGTAATTCGTACATTTTGAGCGTACTTACCTTGTCACTAAGAGCTACGTCTCCTTAAATTCCTGCCAGAAACCATAGCATTTGATTCATTGTATTGGAAATTACTTGATCATACTAGTCATGACACCTGCCAAACAGTCTACATATTCCAACTACTTACCTAATCTAAGCCCCGTAGCACTTGTCCACAACTAGATA
Organism: Lissotriton vulgaris; assembly: GCF_964263255.1. Lineage (NCBI taxonomy): Eukaryota > Metazoa > Chordata > Amphibia > Caudata > Salamandridae > Lissotriton > Lissotriton vulgaris. The sequence continues at coordinate 1,713,515,258 of NC_141689.1, read as the reverse complement.
AAGGAGTTAGTATTCCCAGAACTTAATTTGAAAGTGTTAGTGCAATATACCAACATTTTCTTTACAAGCCATCACCCACCGCTGCCCCCTTGAATCATAAGCACCACAAGCTGCGAGTTTGAATTCTGTATGTAGCAGCTTTTATGGAGTGGATTGAAAGAGTGTGAGAGGTTCTCATACCTAAAATCTTTGTGTGTACATTTGGTATAATTTATTGGGTGATATGATCTGGCAGAAACAGGTGGGAGGGTGTTGTCTGGGCTGGCTTCACAGAATCAAGGGCCAGATGTACTGAGAGCTGTAGACTTTGTGGCTATAAAACGGAAACATTAGTCCATTTTTTGTGCGTTTGCCCGGCCCTCCTGGTACAACGTCGAAGATTATTGAAACAGATCTGTAACGAGTTAAAAATTCGTACCTGTAGGCAAGCTGTAACTTGGTGGCTAGGAGGGAGTTCAATCATTTTAGCATGCCGGGGAACAAAATTCCTGGCAGAAGTGAATAAATGCTTGAGTTTTGTGGAACAAGGACATGATGATATAAGTGGTGTAATAACTATATCCTGATCCCTAAGACCGGTAATCCCTGCACTAACATGAACCAAACATTTCGACCTCTTAATGCCAGTGGGAGTTTACCCGAGGAAGCTTGTTTTAAAATTGTGTTATATCATTTAACAACTGAAGAGTTCAATCTTCTTTTTAGTAGTAATTGCTTCCTTTTTATTATAATATTGACTTGTGGAAATTGTAATGATTTTAATTAATTATGCAATAAACATTCTGATACTTCTTCACAGAATCAAGGGCCAGATGTACTAAGATTCCATTCACAAAAAGTGGACGCAAATTACACCCCAACTTTTTGCAAATGGAATCTGATTTTGCTAACTGACCGATCTATTAATAGGTTGGTTCACAAAATCCTGAATTGTAGATGGTCACAGACTGAGCTGACAAGTAAACAAGAATATGGCAAGTCTCAATATCCAACCCACTATGATTAGCTAGAGTTTCAGAGATGATGTCTTGCAAGGGCCACCAGTACGCCTTTCCTCAAAGGAAATGGGGCTGCTTCTAAAAAACAAGTTTTATTTTTCTTTACATTTTTGTAAGAGTACATAGTTTTCCCCTGGGACACTGCTGCCTGCCCCTGAAACGTGTACACAAAAATGTCTAAGGGTAAGGGGTTCATAGAGGACACTTTCCTCTTTGAGAATCTGTTATCACTCCAACTTGGGAGTCTGTAGCACTTCAGTGATTTATGGGCAACATTACGCTTGCATCATTGATAAATCAGGGTATAAATAGCAATTTGGAAGGGACCCAACAACATATCCCTTCCAAACTACAATTGATAATGCATTTCTAAACCCATTTCCAATTCAGAAACGCTTTTCTAAATTGGTTTATGAGTTCAGGAAATCCTGCAATATTTTTTAGTGGCCACAACCCTCATAATTAGTAAATCGGAGAGTTAGTGGCCATTAAAAGATGTGTACATCTGGCCCCTAGTGCCTAATCTTTACTCTTGGACTCGAGTCACAATACCTCAAATCAAAGTTTGACCCTGAGAATACTGGCTAAAATTCCACAGAATTAAATTCAAAACCAATGCTAGAGCCTGTCTGTGGAGGACAGATTAAAGAAGGGTGCAACTAATAATGACTGCTCGGAAGACCGCACAAAAGTCTAGAACTCCTGTTTTTGAAATTTATTCAGTGACCACTTTTTCATAATAAAACCCACAGCATATGTACCTTCCAAGCATGAACATGAACTGTAAACATGAATGTATTTTTTCAATCGTTTTAATACTAACCTGAGTCCAGATAATGCCCCTCTTGCACTTTTATTCTCTCTCATTCAATATAGGTTAGATGCTTTTGTGATGGATCGGATTCATTGTTGATTGTTTGCTACCCAATGATGCTTGTAAATGTTACTAGTCTGTAAATAAATGTGAAACCCTTGTCTGCTAAGCTGTTTCGCCTTAGAATGCTAAACCCTTTTTTACTTAAGGTAGTTTGTGCTTAGGCCTTCATAACTTTTTTCCATATTAGGTATCCACGGTAATTTTTTCCAACCTCTTGGGGATTCTAAAAGTACCTAGGGTTTGTGGATGTCCATGGAGGGAAGTGAAAAAATGCCAATATATAGCTATATTTTTTGGAGGGGGGTAATTGCTCCCCTAAACCATTTCTGTTTCCTAAAGATGTCATCAAAAAAAGGTTTGCTGTGCTAACCTCACCATCTTTCCAACTATCAGTCACATGCACAGCTGAACTCCAAAATCAATTATATCAACCACAGTTGTGAAATTTTTCAAAGAGGTATCCTATTATTGCTAAGATTTTTACTTTCAACTTACTTCCAGTGTGTAGTGGAACAGGTGTGAAACTCATGGGTGATTCCTGAAAGCTATATATTTATGAAAAAAGAGAAATCTTTGAATTAAGTAAAGAGTTCCAAGGAAACTAATTATTAAAATAAAAGAAATATTGAAAACGAGTATGGAAAAAATACTTGCTTGTGACAACATCTTAATTTGTAACTTTTGGTCATGAAAAACTATTTACAAAAGCAATAAACCATTATGTCTGTCAAACCCTTTTAGCCATAGGGATATATAAGCTTTGTATCCGAAATACCCAAAGCCAATAACTGAGCTGCATCTTAAAATGGATTTGTATTGTGTACTGGCTATACAACATTTCATATAGCAAAATATAAAGAATGAAAAATGGGTGTGAAGGAAACCTATGTTCTTCTGAAATGTACATCATATACATGAGTTTAGATGTAGTGGTTATTTGTACATCTCTGAATTTGTGGGTAGCCACAATAGCATGTGTTTCGGAGAGCAATTATCAAAATGTTTTCTTTCTTAAACATTGGCTTACATTTAAAAGGCACAAGCGCAAGCGCGGAGTAATCCAGTAGGTAATGGCAAATGTTCAACTATTCTGTGATCCCACGGATCTTCCAATAAAATTGGTAACTCACTTGTGTGGGTAGCCTTAGTGTCCATGACATGAAATGGCCAAAAACTCAACATGAACACAGTACATGTATCCTTTGAATGTTGACTCCTTTTTTGCAATGGGGGTAGTTGTGAATTTTGGGCAATAGCTCAGCCAATATCTTGGGAAGTATTCGATTTGTCAGCCTTAGGGTGGTCTTGTCCCCAACCTTTTAGCTTCCTCCTCCATTTTGACAGAATTTGTCCTTTGCTGGTCTTAGGACTCTTAGCACTTTACCACTGCTAACCAGTGATAACGACATGTGCTCCTTCCTGTAAACATGGTAATATAGATTGATACCCAATTGGCATAAATAATTTACTTACAACTAGTAGTAAGTTGGTACTATAATTGTCCGGTGCCTGTAAAAAAAAATGCCACTAGTCGGCCTGCAGCATTGATTGTGCCACCCATGTAAGTAGCCCTTTAAACATGTCTCAGGACTGCCAATACATAGACTGTGTGTGCAGTTTTAACTGTCATTTCGTCCTCACAAAATAAATCTTTTGAAAGGTCCAACCCTTCCTTTTTAATACATGTAAGTCGCCCCTAGGGTAGGCCTTAGACAGCCCGGCTGGCAGGTTGCAATGTATTTAAAAATTAGGACATGTACTTTTAAATTTTACATGTCCTGGTAGTAAAAAGCTCTCACATCCGCTTTTCACTACTGCAAGGCCTATCTCTCTCATCAGGATAACATTGGAGTTGCCTTATTACATTTATAAGTATAATTTCTAAATGAGAAGAGATAACTGGTTCATGTTTGGTGTCTCTGGAATCTGAGTTTAAAATTCTGACTGATGGTGCAGCTAGATTTGAAATAAAAATTCTGAAAATTCCTCTTTTAGAAAGTTGCCATTTTATTGCCTAAGCTATGTAGTGCCTTCAACCTGCCTCTGGGTCATCACATGACTAGGTGTGGGAGGCAGTGGTGCTATGTTTTCCTCCTAGATATACACATACAATAGGGAACTCAGATGTGCATTGAAGGATCGTCACAGGCAGGCTGAGGGGTAGGAGCTGGGTACAACCCCATTTACACTTTAACCCCTTGTGTGCTTAGGACAGCCCCCGGCCATCCTACTTCACGCTGGGCGAATGCGCAGGACAGTAGGGGGCCATCCGAATACCCACGATTCCCCAGCGTAGCGCAAATTCTGTGCCTGCCCTGGAGAATTAATTAGTGGGCAGAGTTCGGTGACCCTGAGCACACGCCAAGCACGATGTAGGATGGCCGGGGCCGTCCTGAGCATGCAAGGGGTTTCGCCCCCTAATTATATCCCTGCACCGCGGTGACATTTGCACCACAGGGAAGGGGTTAATGGGCTGTGTCCTGCCTCCACGCAAAGGGCCTAACAATTCTGCATTGACACTTCATTCAGCAATGATCCAGGGCAGCGGGGCTGGAAATTCCCTGTACTTCAAAGCCATTGACTAGAAGCTTCTCTCACTTTTTAGAACCAGAGCACAATGGAATGAAAGGACGTCTGACACCAACTCTTCAGTATTCTTTTGGACCTGTGGATACTCTGTCACAACGAAGAACTTCTGTGCTGCTAACAAGGGATGTCATTCTGCTAGACTGTTGCTCTAAATGAACTGTTGCCCTATTGTGCTGCCCTGCTGCCGGCTGTTCTTTGCTTGGGTGATAATGACTGGGCTGGCATCGCTTGAACCCAGAACCCAGAGTGACTGCAAGGGCTACTTGGCTGGCCTCCTGATCTGAAGCTTCAGGGACATAACAGACTTCCAACAACCCTGCATCTGCATCTGGACTCTGCCAACTGTGGGTCTACCCTGCCACGTGGTGCCAACCCAGTGCTGGACCCTGGAAGTGGGTCCAAGGTGCTTGCCAGCCTCTGTGGACTAAGAGGAATCAACACATTGCCTTTGCTGTGCAGCACATCTCTGAGCAGACTTGACACAATGACTGAACTTTCACAAAGACCCTCATCATCACCCCAGTCCTCAGAATTGCCATCTCACCCTGACTGTGTGATGCATCTTGAATCCGACCCTCACATCTCTCATTGATGGCAGCCCCAATGAGGGACTCCACACCATAAGTTTGCAGATTCTCAAAACCAGCGCATCACTCTGACTGTGCACTTCATCCTCGAAGCTGGACTGATAAAATTGTTGACAACAGCGCAGGACCTTGCATCGCAACCTCGCTGCATCTCGGAACCAACGCATTGCTCCAGTTAGGCGAGTATCTTCAACTCAGATTCTAACAACTCTCCACTACCCGGATTTAGGATCCTTTTTTAAGCTGGTCTAACTGTGTCACAGCAGCTGGCATGCGCTCCATCTTGGCTAGCCTGAACTTGTGACTTTGTCCTAGTCCGGTGTGACCAGATTACACCACCATCTCCTTCATGCCAGACAGGCCGGGTTTCGGCCCCAACAGAGCACAGAATTAGTCATGGCCTCGGTCACCGATGAGTTGAGAGTCAGGGCTGATAATAAACAGCCATGCGCCCTGATTCTCCTAGACTTATTGGCGGCCTTTGATACGGTCAGCCATACCATCTTGCTGGACCGGGTCGCGAAACTGGGGATCTCAGGCAAGGTGCTAAAGTGGCTAGAATCCTTCCTGTCAGGTCGAACCCAGAGAGTGCTGCTAGGAGACCAGCTGTCCGGGATCAGTGAGGTGACCTGGGGGTGCCCCAGGGGTCGGCTCTATACCCCCTGCTTTTTAATATCTATCTACAACTGTTGGTGGAGGAGCTCATGCCTATGAATTGTGAAATTTTCAACTACACAGACGACACCCAGCTATTGGTCCAGTTGGATGACACTAGAGAGGCCCAGGAATCAGTAAGGAATCTACTCAGCTTCACGGTCAACTGGATGACTAACAATCTGTTGAAAGTGAATGCTGATAAAACGGAGGTGCTGGTGATCAGCAATAAAGAGGATCCCTGGAGTGACCTGTATTTGCCTCCTGAGCTGGGAACCACTCCCTCTCCTAGTACTGTGGTAAAAAGCCTGGGATTAAGGATCGATGCGGATCTCTCAATGGCCCCTCAAGTCTCTGCTGTCGTCGGATCTTGCATAGGTGTGTTGAGGCAACTGCGAAAGCTAGTTCCCCTCTTATCTGCCTCCACCCTGCAATCGATCGTATCTGCCACAGTCATCTCGAGACTTGATTATGGCAACGCCCTATATCTTGGCCTGCCAAAGAAGCTGTTGAAGAAGCTGCAGGTAGTTCAGAATGATGCAGCTAGGCTGATCCACTCCCTGCCTATAAACTCGCATGTAACCCCCTGCTTCAGAAGCTGCACTGGCTTCCAGTGAAATTTCGAGTTTATATGTCTCTGTGTGGTCCATAAGGCACTCTTTGGGAAAGCCCCAGAGTACATCAAGCAACATTTGAAGAGGTATGTTCCCGGAAGACCCTTGCGCTCAGGAACAACCTCCAATTTGAGCCAACCTAGGTTCAAACTAAAAACCAGAGGAGGCAGGGCTCTGTCTGTGCTTCTCCCGCAACTGTGGAATGAGCTCCCGCCTACCCTGAAGGAGGAATTCCAGCTATTACCCTTCAGAAAAAAACTGAAAACCCATCTATTCAGAAAGGCATTTATGACAGTCTAGGCGGCGGAACAGCTGAGGGTTCTTTGGCTATCAGTGTGTTATGTTTTTTCTGTTTAAGCGCTTAGAGACCGGCGGTGATAAGCGCTATATAAATATCCCATAACATAACATACAATAACCACAGTTGGTGTTTCCTGCCTTTTGGCACTATTTTCACTGAAACCTTTCAAATTCAATATCCACTAATTGGAGTTTTGCCATTTTGGTCTTGTTATATTTATAAAAAATGTCTCTGATTATCTAACTCTGCTGTGGGTTCCTTTTGTGGTGTGTTTTCAATCTTTTACTGTTTGAAGAGTTGTACAAACACTTTATGCATTGCCTTGAAGTTAAGCCTGACTGCTCTGTGTCAATCTACCAGGGGGTTGAGCACAGACTAATTTGGGGTTTGCTTATGCCTTACCTTGACAAGGATTGAAGTTGCAACTTGACCATAGCTCACACCCCAGTCAACCAACAACCAAACTTCTTTTGCTGGCATTCAGCGGTGAGGATTGGACTTGTGTTTATATAACAATTTGGACGGACCTGTAATTGTAGACAAAGATTTTTCCGACTGAGCTCAGTGCTTGAGAACTCAAAAAAATCTTCTGGATTTTTCAGAAGAACCCTCACTCACCCACCAAGTTGGTGGCATGCTTCATCATTGGGTTCCCAGATGGGCTGCCGAGTGCAACTCAGCTGTGCTTTGACGCCTGGATTACAGCGGAGTGGGATTTTTTTTAATTTGTGAGGGTGAAAAATTTGCTCTAATAGTGGTGCTAGTTAAAATATCTCTAGGATGCCCAATCTGGTACTGATTTATTCACAGGTTCCTAGGACGCGTTAAAAATAAGATGCAATATTGTGAAGATAAAAATGCTCTTCTATATCTCTAAGATACTGGTCGACAGCTTGTATGTCACCTGTTCTGCAACCATATACAGGCCTAAACACGTCCTCAATTCCTTTAGTGTGGCATTTGTTGCACACCGCAATACCTCGCTATGTCACACTTGGCCACTACTAGTCCCAGGTTAGCCAGTAGTTAATCTGTCATGGGATATCTACCTCTTTGGAAATACCCAAAAGAAGGAACTTCGGCTCCATTTCTATCTGGACCTCAAGTATACTATTAAGTTCATTCACAATCTTCCCCAATAGTTCTGGATTGCCTTACACTCCCATATGGTATGTATGAAAGTCCCATTCATCCCATGACATCTAAGGCATTTTGGACTATCCGCTTTCCCCATTTTGTGAAGTAGGGTTCTGTCAAAATATGTTCTATGTAAATTTTTATACTGAATGAGGCGAAATCGAAGTTTGATTGCCACCTCCTGAGGGTGCATGAGAGGGGCCTCCCAATCTATGTCTTCCAATGTTCCGGTAGTCTCCTCCCACTTGGTTCAAAGTGGACCAAGCTTATCCGGCATATTATTGAGTAAAGTTTTATATGTATAGGAAACAGCTTTAGCCGGGATCTCCTCTTGTAGTAGACCACCCTCCAGTGGGGCATACTCTGGTATTGCCTCCCCATCTAATCCTTCCGCCATCCATGCATGTTTTGAACAAATATATGCATAAATTTGTGTAGCGTGGAGTTGATATGTGTCTTTGAGTGTCTCAAACGGGGCCAACACCCCCCTCTCTAGAAGGTCCCCTATCTTGGAAATGCCAATTTGGTCCCACTTTTTAAAACCTCTAAGCTTCCCTATTTCGGACAGTTTATTCCCCTCCCATAGCGGGATCTCCCTGGTGCACTTCTTGTCCCATTGCATTTGCCACTCTGCTTGTTTCCAAGCCTCCAGGGTCCCCTGGGTTGCCTGAAGTAGTTGGCTGCTGCCCTTCCCACCATATATATAGTGAAGATATGTACGATTTCTGAATTATGGTTGTTCCAGCCTATATGTCGAATGGTCTCCTTGTATATGGATCCACTCGTTAATAAGAATAAGGTGGGATGCCCTATAATATGCCCTGATGTCTGGAAGGGCCAGACCACCATTATAGACACTTCTTTGCAAGGTTTGGAGTGCCACTCGTGGGTAGGCCCCATTCCGTAGAAGCAAGCATACCTCACTATCTATTTGATTGAACAATGTGTCTGGGATTTTATGATGAATATTTTGCAGCAGATAGAGCAGCTGTGGAAGCGTGATCATTTTATACATGGCGGCCCTTCCCATATTAGTTAGGGGGAGTTAGAGCCACCTCTTGACATCCTCTTGAAAATTGTGGATAACTCTCTTAACATTAGATAACAGTCTTTCAGCTACATTATGGTAATGTAAAGGCCAAGATATGTGAAGCCTTCCGTTGACCAACATAAACAATCAGGGAGCCCCTGTGGTTCCACTGCCCCCGCAATTGCGTACAGTGTGGATTTACTCCAATTGATTTTGTATACCGCATGCTTCCAGTATACCTCAAAAATCTGCAAGATTCGGGGGAGGGTCATACTGGGGTCGGTCACATATAATAAAATATCATCTGCATATAAAGATATGCGTTCCTCTTTGAGTGTTCTGGCATCGTCTATGAACCCAGTTCTGATAAGACTGGCAAGGGGTTCCAAAATAAGAGCAAAAAGTAATGGGGAAAAGGGACATCCCTGTCTAGTTCCCCGTTGTATTGGCTAAGGTTCAGAGAGAGCCCCGTTGACCCGGGCCCTAGCCATGGGTTTCGGATAAAGTAGTGCTATCAAATCTCAGAATCTTGGCCCGAATCCAAATTTGTCCAGAACATACCTCATAAAGGGCCAATGAACGGTTTTGAATGCTTTTTCAGTGTCTAGAGAAAGCAGTAAATGTGCATTGTCCCGATCTTGAACTGCGCCATCCAATTGGCCACTCAGCGTAGATTATAACGAGTGGCACGCTTTGGCATAAAGCCGGATTGATCGTCCTGAATTAGTGATGTAATTACCCTTATGAGGCGTGTAGCAAGGATGGTGGCTACAATTTTAGTTTACATTTTCAACAATGATATAGTACGGCAGGAGCCGCATTCATCTGAGGGTTTCCCGGCCTTGTGAATCACCACTACAATCGCCTCTCTAAGATCAGCAGGGAGCAACCCTTCCTCTTTAGATTCCTCGAACATCCTAAGTAGGTGCGGCGCCAAAAGAGAGGTATGCTTTTTAAAGTATTCTCCTGGATAGTCGTTGGGACCTGGGGCTTTCCCCAGTTTCAACCTGTTCATAGCTTCTAACACCTCTCCCAGTGTGATTTCTATATCTAGGGCCTCCTTTTCCTCTACGGAGAGACAAGGAAGTTCAATGTTGTAGAGATACTTGCATAATTGTGCATCGCATACCTGTTTTCGGGCTGCATAAAGTGTGGTATAGAATCGGGCAAAGGCCCAAGCTATATCTTGTGCCGTAGTGTAGGTTTTGTCTGCCTCCCTCATAGAAGTAACCCACCTAGATTCTTGTTCCTTTCTTCCCCACCATGCCAGTAGTTTACCCGTTCTATCCCCAGTTTCATGTAATCAATGCTGTGTTGCAAGTTGGTGTGCTAGCAGTTCCCTGGTGGCCATCACCTGATATTCCCGTTTAGTAATGTCAATCTGGTGGAGGACGTGTGAGTCTAATGTAGGGGCCCCTTTGCTTCCAAGTACAAGTAGTTTATGTTCTAAAGCCAGGAGTATTTGAGTTTTGCCTCTCTTCTTCATGTGCAATGATATTTTTTGCTTTATCCCGTAACACTGTTTTAAAAGCTTCCCAGAGTGTGATGGTCAATTGAACTGAGCCATCATTCTCCTGAAAATAAAATTCTATTTCTACTCTAATTTCTTTTGCTACTTGTGGATCTTTCAGGGCCCATGCACTCAGCTTCAAGGAGGCCCTGCACCCACCCCTTTGTGTTCCTACTTTCATATACACTGGTGAGTGATCAGATATCCCTCTAGCCAAGTATTCCACTTGTTCTATATTGCAAAGATCTCCAGCTGGGTCAAATAAATAGTTCAACCGGGAGAACACCTGATGGGCTCCAGAGAAGCATGAATATGCACTTCTAAGCAGGTGTCGACTTCTTCATAGGTCAGTTAGCCCTAAGGTCAGCTGAAATCTTGCGGGTGCAGTGGCCTCGCCAGTCCCAGTCCGGGCCAGTGATCTGTCCAGGGAGAGATCACTTACGTCATTGAAATCTCCCCCAATGATATGCATGGCGGGCCTGCCTGTAAAAGGATTGCAGTAACCTTATCTAGCACAGGTTGCTGGAGACGTGGGGGAGCATATACGCTAACCCATAGCCATGCAGCATGGTTTCAGACACCCTGAAAACATTCCCTGGACCCTCTAGAACTAGCCAGTTACAGACCCATAGCCTGCCTTCCTTTCCTAGCAAAAATTTTCGAATCACTTATGAACCATCAGCTTTCGGAATTTATTGATCAACATCACTTGTTGGATGATACCCAGTTTGGGTTTAGACAAGGCCATGGGACAGAAACGGCACTGATAAAGGCGGCTGACGAGATCAGAACCATTCTAGATCATAGTGGGGCAGCGGCACTCATATTGCTAGATCTCTCCGCCGCCTTTGACACGGTAGATCATTCCATCTTGATCGACCGTGTCTAAACACTGGGGGTTAACCATCTAGCCAGAGACCTCATAGCCTCTTTTTTGGCCAACCGCTCCCAATCTGTGAAACTGGGCACTTTCTACTCACCCACATCCACGTTGCCATGCGGAGTGCCCCAGGGATCATCGCTAAGTCCGACACTATTTCACATCTATGTGTCGGACTTGGCGAGAGTCATTAAATCATATGGGCTGAGTTTAACCACCTATGCAGATGACACCCAATTGGTGTTGGCTGTTCATAAGAATGGATTGGCAGTTGCATCGAGATTCCAGGAAGCTATGCTGCTAGCCATAGGCTCCTGGATGTCGATGAACTGCTTAAAATTAAACTCGGACAAGACAGAGGTGTAACTTTTGGCAACTTGTATCCGGTATGGCCAGACAGCTGGTGGCCCACTGACTTTGGCCCCCCGCCAGTACCGGTCACCAAGGTCAGAAATCTTGGGGTCATATTCGACACCAAATTAACATTTCTCCATCATGTTAATACTGTGATCTCATACTCCTTTTTCACTCTCAGAAAAATCAAAAAATGACTTCCCTATTTACCTCCCGCAGCAGGAAAAACTCTGATAACAACTTTAATATTCTCAAAATTGGACTATTGCAATGCCCTCCTGCTGAATACCCAGCAGCAGGTATTGGACAAATTGCAATTGGTCCAAAATGCAGCGGCAAGGGTACTACTTTCCAGTCCCAAATATCACTCCGTTTCTGCGGCCATACGTCAACTGCACTGGTTTAGAGTCAGAAGCCGCATAAAATTCAAGGCCCTCTGTATTGCGTATAAGGCCATCCACAACTCGGGCCCTCAATTTCTAATAAAGGCCTTCAAGATCTACACCCGAACAGGTCTCTTCGCTCGGCATCCAACTACCTTCTTCCTCTCCCCCGCACTAGAACAGTTACTTGGGGAGATAGACGCTTTCTAGTAGCTACTGCGAGGCTTTGGAATACTCTCCCTTTTGCCATCAAGACCAGTCCAACCCTTTTAATTTTCCGAAAACAACTGGAAACTTGGCTCTTTGATCAATGATTCCATTCTGCATTAAACTTGTCAATGTATAATCCTCTGCGCCGAGACACCTTCGGGTATTTGTGCGCAATACAAATCTAATAAACATAAACATAAACTGCCACATAGGTACCATCTGAGTCTTCCCATTTTCGTATGACCCTGAAGGGAGGTGACTTTCATGCTAGGATCGCGACTCCCCTCGAACCTCGAAAGAAGCCTGCATGCCCCAGAGCAATGTATTCCCCCCTGTTTAAGAAGTAGCAGTGTGGACCGTAAGATGTGTTTCTTGTAACAGTACAAAGTTTGGCTTGAGCGTTTAATCTTATTCCCTGACCCATTGACATTCCACGTCAAGACTGTGTATTCTTCTCCGACCATGGAATTAGCAACTTAAGTTTTTTCCTGCAATGCATACCTTGAACATTACCCAGAACCCATCATTACTATTCCTGTCAGTACTCAAATCATAACAACAAAACAACTTACCCAACGCCCTCCCCAGTAACCAACGCACAAAACAGATTGCAGCAGTCACCATATCCCCCTCCCCACACTCTGCAGGCCCCCCACCATCCCCAATTATGTCAACATGACAATACTGGTGTAGGAAACCAATCAGAGGTCTGTACCCCACCCTCTTCCCCTTAATAACATGATTAGAACCACAAACTAAAAATAACAACACACTGTATACTTCCCTTTGGTACGACTAGCTCTCAAAACGTGTGCCAAATCTTAAAAGTCTGACAATGTCTTTATGTAGGGTGCCCAGCCCAAAGTCATCCTTCCTCCACACAAATTCGACAAAGTTGTTGCTTTTGTAAGTCAGTGTCCACAAGGCTCAGTCCCGAGGCTTACATCCGTTGTATGCTTTCCAACAGAGGGTGATCAGTGTTAGGTTCCTCCACATCTTGTTTATCTGATTGGTCTGAATCCATGTTATCGTTTGATCTCCGAGATGTGCGTGATTCGTAGTCTAGTGCCTTGTCTTTGTCAGTGTCTGATATATTCAGCATCCGGTCTCTCACCCTTAGGGCTCTTCTCGGCGTGGCAGCACTGGCAGTGCGCCGCTTCTGCACTCTTCGCCGCCTTCGTTCTTTGGGCAATTCCGACCCGGAGCTTGGCTCAGTGTTGACTGGGTTCGCCAATGTGAGTTGCAACCCGGGCATCAGCTGAGGTCGCTCCCCTAGCCACGTCCAGGGCTCTTCCGGTGTTTGGAAGAAGTGAGCTTTATCTTTATAGATGACTTTAAGTTTTGCCGGGAACAATAGCATGTATTGTAACGCAAAAGCTTGTAGCTTCACCTTTACCGGATGAAAGGTGCACCTCAATTTCTGGACATCCCGTGAGTAGTCAGGGAACACCATCACTCGGGTATTTTGGCATTTGATCTCTCCCTCCTTTCTGAGATCCCTAAGTACGGTGTCACTATCTTGGAAATTAAATAATCGGGCAATCAAAGGTCTTGGCGGGGCACCCGGCTGCGGTCGGATCCCTGGCATCCTGTGAGCTCTCTCTATGACGAAATAGGAGAACTACGTCTCCTCTTTAAGAAATGTCAACAGAAAACGTCCTGGATCTGAGTGTTCCACATTTTCCGGAAAGGCTATGAAGCGGAGGTTATTCCTGTGGGCCCTGTCTCCATGCGACCTCCTTCACTGTCGCCATGAGCACCTTAACTTCTTTAGACGTATTCCTTGAGGTGTCTTCCAATTCCGATACCCTTTGTTCCACTTCAGTAACTCTCTCGGATTCCTTTCACAAATCCTGGTGTAAAAGGAGACTACTGTTCGCACCTCAGCAATTTTCCCTTCCCTGTGTCCTGTACCAATCATTGCCCGGAAAGTACCTCAGTATAAACAGTTACCACTCGTAGGGTGGTGACCTCGTTCTCTGTGTCTTTCTCTTTCTTTGAAGGTGTTGGAGCCTCCAGAACACAGGCAGTGGAACCAGGGGAAATTTCACAGTGCTATATCCTGAACCCTGCAGGGTAGTCACCCGGGAATCAATCCGCCTATCACCTTTCCAATGGGGTTCCCTGTATAGTAAATTAGACTATATTCTGGGGGATTCCAGTACACTGTAACTCAAATAGTGTCACTCAAGGTACAAGTTGCAGGCTCCCTCAGGAAGGTGTCTGGGCCACCCCTCTTTATCTTGTAGGTGCTGGCAATATGTCCTCCGTTCCCCAGTAACGACTATGACCCCCCAGAGGTCCTGTTTACTTCTGGTCCCGGCTTAGTGGGTCTCCTCTGAGGCACAGGATGGCCACCACAAGGACAACCGCACAGCCACAGTTCTCCACAGGGAGCGCCCCACGGCAACCAGCTCCCTTACCAGCCAGGCGGGGTTGTAACACCAGTTCACAGAGAAACAGCTGATATACGTTACTACGCTGCCCGTAAGAGTCTAAACAGCACTTCTTCGTCGGTGGCCTTAATGTGGCTGCAGCACGCCGAGCGGCTGGTGGTGGTTGTGGTGGCCGATTGGAAACACTATGCATGCTTCTGGCCCATGAGGCGGCTACAGCCTTTCGTGCACTCTCCGCAGGACCTTACCACCCCCTCCATGAGGTCCCGGTGTTGTCCCCTCCTGAGTCAATCTCTGTGCACCCCAACAGGAACTCGTCCACAACAGGGCAGCTCCGGGCAAAAAGTAATGATATGTGTTATGGCCAAACCCACAGTCCTATGCCACGATCATCCCAAGTGAGAACCTCAGGAGTCCAGCCGCCACAGTAGGGACTCTTGCCCCGGGTAGTTCACCTTCATTGCTGTACACCCCTCCATGTCACAACTATTGCAGCGGAAATGAAAATGAGCCATCACTTGCCTCACTCAATAATTATCTCCGGGCATCTCCAACCATTTCAGCCGAGCACCAGACGAAATCCCCCACCGGCCTTGACAACGGAGAAATTGGCGGTCTCCTCCCCTACTGTATCCCCTTGACAATCTCCCACGCCGCCTGGGATCTCAGTCCACAGCCGCTCTGCTCACCGGTAAGGGGGGGCTCCAAACACCTTGCGGTGCCCCACTGCCCCATCACTATCTGCCAATCTCGAGCGCTTCGTCAGACAAGAGTTCAGGGCTCTAACTCAGGTCCTGTTTTTCTGCGCTGCCATCTGAAGAGCACCGCAAGCCGATCCTCACGCCGAAAGGGACCCGGATAATGTGAGAAGGTGGCTACGAATGTTTTCACAATCCGGCCTATCTGTTTTCTGGCACTTCAGCCCGGCATATCTCTTCAAATGGGTGAGGAGGAGCAGGATTAATTACAGGATATCAGACTGGGCTGGTGGAGCTCACAAGCAATGCAGCTACCCGCCCCATCATCATTGTTTAGCTCACTTAGCAAGTGTAGCATTCTGGTACAGTACAGTGACTTACTGGACTGTTCTCTAGGAGTTAAGGTGAGTGGTGTTCAAGGTACAAGGCAGTACCAGCAAACTATCACCAGAGGCACTAGGGAGGTCAGGTGCAAAACAGCATTGTGTGCCCCTTATGACTCTACAGGGATTCATTACGGTGTAAAGAGGCTGCAGGCATTGACAGGGGGCCAGTTGGGCTGAACCGGCAGGGGGACTCAGGCCTCACAATGCTCAGGCAAGTTGGAACACCTTTGGTCTTCTTCTCCATGGCCCAGGGGCATTGGGTACAGAGGTGTCCTTTGGTGTCAGGTTCTCCTCACTGGGAGGAGTCGTTGTACAGGGGGTCTGCATGCAGAGAACACTGGCAACTTCAAAGAGTAGCCAGGGTTCACACCACGGTGGTATAAGTCTCAGGAGGGCTGGGGCACCATGATGGCCCACTTCAAATCGGGCTTGGAATGATAGGTGCAGTGGTGTCCCAAGGGACCGTGTTTTGCTGTCAGAAAGTTCTCACAGGAGTATTGGAATGCATGCAGGATGCAGGAAAGCAGACCTGCTGCTTCCTGGGAGATCTTGGTTCCTGGGTGATGTGCTGGTAGGTCTCCAGATGACTCAGGAGCTGCAGGACAAGTCGTCTTTTGGCGTAATTTTTGAATTCAGCAGGGTTGGCGCAAAGTCAGTTGCTGGGTCTTCCGTTCTTACAGTTGTGACTCTTCACGTCTGTCTTCTTCTGTCAGGTTGGCAGGCTCAAATTTTCTGCTGCTCTTCTAAATACTGAATTTAGGGGTGTTATGGGAGTGTAGGATAATAGTCAATGTGTTATTGACCCTTGGGGTCACTCCACCACCTATATGACCACTTCCTGTGGGACGTGGGCATAACCTTGTCCCAGAATTCCTAAGTTTGCCATCACAAAGATGGCCGCTTCCTAAAAGTGGTATCCACCTCAGTTTATGCCACCTTAGGTGTGGTACCATCCTGGGCATTGCACGCCTTCCTGACTAGCAACTTTTCCTACCAGTCCAGGTGCCAAAGAGCTCTGGACAAAGGGGTCTGCTTCCTCACCTGTAAGGGGAGCCAGACTCGCATTTTAAAGGTGGTAGCTTCTTTGAAGCTCTCCTGCCCTGGAATGCTAATCAGCAGGTCATCCTGTGGGAGTGGATGGTATCACCCTGTTCCTCTGCAGGCTCTGTTTCTGATCTGTAAGCAAAGCCTCTGACCTTGGGGGTCCAGCGCGTGTTCTAAAATGGCTTCCCAGCCCGCTTCCACAGGCAGTAATGGAACTGACTAGCACAGGGGCATATTTGCTCATGCAAGTATGACTTCACGTGTAATATTAAGCACTCTTCCTTAGGACTGTACGCCCTGCTACAGGGGTGACTTACAAATACTACATGCAGTGTTAGGCGACATGGCACAAAGGGATGTGTGCTGTGTCTTCACTTTTATCTTCCCCAAAACACACAGCCTGCAGTGGCAGGCTTGAATATGTTTGGTGAGGGGTCCTTTAGGGTGGCGCAATTCATGCTGCAGCCTTAAGAGGCCCTCCTTTTGTATGCCTTAAGTATCAGGGGTACTATTTACTAGGGACTCATAGACAGTGCTGAAGGCTTTGCCAAATGGGGGAAACATTTGTAAAGTTTTAGGAAAGAGATCTGGTACTGGGACCTAATTAGTAGGATCCCAGTGCACTTCTAGGCCAAATCATATCAAATATCAGGCAAAACGTAGGGGTGATCATGTAAAGGGTACACAGTCAAAATATTGAGTATTAAATATCGACCTACCAAAATATCGTGTTTGAAATTTCGAAGGTGCAGAATATCGATGTCAAGAATATCGTTGGACAGAATTTCGACCCTAAGGTAAGTAATATCGAAATTCTTTATATCGATGTAAGTAATATCGAAGTTAGTAATATCGATAGCATATATATCGATGTCACTAATTTCTATGACACTAATATCGATATATGTATTTTTTTTTATTATGTATGTGTTATATGTTTAACTTAAGTATTTAAAAAAAATTATATTATATGTGTATTAATTTAATATATTAATACATTTATTTATAAACAAATTATATGTTTTAGTACCGGAGCGGGTTGTGGGTTTATAGGGGAATAGGGTGGGAAGTAAATTAATTATGTTAAATTGATTATTAATTAGTAGGATTTATTAATAAATTGTAATTAATTGGTAATTATTTTTAATTAATTGGAAATTATTTTTAATTGATGAATTGATAAATATGTTCTGTACCGGGCTATAGGTTTATAGGGAAATAGGGTGGGAAGTAATATAATTAGGTTAAATTAATTAATAATTAGTAGTTATTATTAATTAATTTTAAATAATTGGTAATTGCATTTAATTAATTGGTAATTCATTTTAATTAATTGATTAATTGATAAATATGTTCTGTAGCAGGTTGTGGGTTTATAAGGGAATAGGGTGGGAAGTAATTTAATTATGTTAAATTAATTATTAATTAGTAGTTATTATTAAATGATGTTTAATTAAATATTAATTCGTAGGATTTATAAATTAATTTTAATTAATTGGTCATTAATTTTAATTAATTGGTGATTAATTTTAATTATTTGGTAAATAATTTTAATTAATTCATGAATAGATAAATGTGTTCTGTTGCAGGTAGTGGGGTTACAGGCTAATATGGTGGGAAGTAATTTAAATGTAATTAAGTAATAATGTTTTTAAAATAATTGTTTTGTTAATAATATAATTGTTCATTAAATATGAATTGGTGAATAAATATTATAAAATGGTATTTTTTAATATTTATTTTTGGTTAAATATATTTAGCTAATCATGTTTTTTATAATTATGTATAGGTATTGTATATTGTTTATATTTATTTAATAGTTTATATTTTTATTATTAAAAAAGCTTTTATTTATAAGTATGGTATTTTAACCCCTACGCTATCCAACACTTTCCCTACTGTTGCACTCTCTGGAGTGGGAATAGTAATTGTTACCCCTACGCTATCCAACGCTTTCCCTACTGTTGCACTCTCTGGAGAGGGAATAGTAATTTTTACCCCAACGCTATCCAACGCTTTCCCTACTGTTGCACTCTCTGGAGTAGGAATAGTAATTGTTACCCCTACGCTATCCAACGCTTTCTCTACTGTTGCACTCTCTGGAGTGGGAATAGTAATTTTTACTCCTACGCTATCTAACGCTTTCCCTACTGTTGCACTCTCTGGAGAGGGAATAGTAATTTTTACCCCTACGCTATCCAACGCTTTCCCTACTGTTGCACTCTCTGGAGTGGGAATAGTAATTTTAACTCCTACGCTATCAAACGCTTTCCCTACTGTTGCACTCTCTGGTGTGAGAATAGTAATTTTTACCCTTCGCTATCCAAAGTTTTATATAATTAATTTTAAAAATATTAAAAGTATATTTAATTTTTTATATTTTTTACATTTTATTTATTTTATTGTTTTATGTTTGTAAATGTATTTGTAATTTAGAATATATTTTATTAATTTATAAATTAGTAAAATAATTATTACAACTTATTGTTCAGTACAAATATATTATATATTTACTGTATATATTTAATTAATGCATTATAATTATATATGTATTTATTAATTGTAAACATGATTAGATACTTTTAACTATGTAGATTTTATTTATTAGTGTTATTTACTTTATTTTACATTTATATCTTAAAAGAAAAAAAAGGGATATTTTTAACATCGATATTTTTAACATCTATATTATTTTTTTCGATATTTTTCTACTTACCATGTTGTAGATAGGCTGTCGATATTCTTGCCCTCGATATTTTTGACTCGATATTCCTGTAGGTCGATTTTGTAGGTCGCTATTTTGTCTGTGATCCCATGTAAAGAAGTAGGCACTTTAGTACACACACCATGTAAAAAAAAAATTCCCAGTGTCTATTGGGTTTTAGTTTATCGGCTAGTTACCCACTTCAATTAATGTAAGAAATGGGGTTATTATTTGTTCTGGGTGACTTCTTGTAACAAGTAATAATCACAACCCTTGACAGGGTGAATACTTAAAGTCATTAAATTAACCAGGTAAAAGAGCAGAACTTAGGGCAATGTGTCAAGAATGTAAGTAGTACCAAAATAGTAACAAAGTCAAAATGCAAAACAATAAAATTAATAAACATAATGACACCAATATGACAAACTCAAACAAGGGAAATTGGGGATGTGACTCATAGGAAATACTAATAAGAAATAGAACCTAGAAGCACAAAGCTCCAGTATCTGTCAATGGTTGCGATGGACCAGAAAATAGGTCCAATTGAGGCTGACAGCAATGGAGTGCAAGTTGAATTCACCATCAGGTTCATCCTGGCCAAAGGTTTAACCACTTGACTTAGTTCTTTAAGTGCCAATCTACCACAGGCCTACACCCCTAAAGCATCCTGGTGCCTCTGGGGGGACACTTATAGACTCACAGAATATCAGGTATGGGCCAATAGCATAGTTTAGTCCACACCCATTTGCCCCTGTTCAGCTGGGTACTTTCAGGAAAAGGCCTCCTGCAGTTTGTTGGATCCCTGTAGCTTGAGCAGTGGGTCTGAAGACTTTTAGAGTGCACAACCATAGAGCAGGTTCAGTCCATCAGGGCTTCTCTTAGGTCTCAGACAGCAGGTTCAGTCCTCTTCTGATCTTCTACAGGTCCAATAGCATTCTAAGTTGGGTACTGGGGATGCTCTATTTATGTCGGGCACCAGCTGATGGGTGGGGGTGACTCCTGCCTCCTCCCTAACCAATAAGGTAAACGTTCCATGGAGTTACCCTACACATTTTTGCAGCATTTCTAGTTGCACTGTGCCCCTCTCTTCCTACATCCAAGATGATGAAAGCCTTATTCCCTTGTGGTATGCCTGTGTGCCCACCTCAGAGGTGCAGCCAGGGAAATGAGTAACCCTGAATTTGTCACTCTAAACCTGTTCTGGAGTCAGCTCCCCTCCTACTGGGATTGGTGTTGTCTGATTGAGGGAACAAAAGAAAGATCCTATTCAGGTGTCATCTAACATCTGCCTGGGACAAGCGTAGCTCCTTTGAAGTATAGTAAGTTCCTGGGCAGAGTCCAAACCACTATCGTGCTAGGGGAACAAAGTAGCAATTACATACCCAGGCCTTTGTTCCTTCTCTGGTAGCAGTTTTTACACCCCGTTCTTGGCTTGAGATCTAAAAGGTCTGAAGCTAGAGGGTAATGCAGATTAGCCTCCAGATGCCAGAGGCAGGGGGAATTGAACTTTATAAAAGTACCTCATCCTTGCTAATTATACATAATTCAATTTCACCATTGAATTTATCTTTAAATACATTTTAGAAAGAGTCCTGGAATGATTTTTCTAGGTATTTCCTAGGCAAAGATAGCAATATTAAATGTTTAGTGCTTACTAGTGTTTCTCTATAGAACAGCCAGCCTTGCCACAGTGAAAATTATTTGTAGGTGCTACTCACTGTAAGGACATGTTTAACATCATGTGATGCTGAAAACATGCCAACATGATAACTGCTATGTCATGCTTCTATATCAGGCAAGGATCAATGTGAATCGGGGGGCGCTGAATGGCCGCACCTCCGTGATGCTCCAACGGCCTGGCACTAACATCCGACATCTAACCTGTTGATCCTGCTCCCACCCGCCCGTAACTCCCCACGAAGGAACAGCAAGCACCGCTGCACGCTCGGTGCAAGTTTGGAGGCTCTACCTCCTTTGGTTTCGGAGTTAGCGCCACTTGAATAAACTGCCGGGGAGCGTCCTGCCGCAGTGGAGCCCTGAGGCGGCTCCTGGGACTACGTGACTCCGGGGCTCACCACGAGGCAGGCGGGCCTACGGAGGTGAGGCGGGCAGCACTACTCGTCCTGTTTGCGGAGGCGGGCATTGACTGACACCGGGAAACATACCGGTGAGAGACACTGGGCGCGAACGGAGTGCAGTGCCTGGGGGGGCTCTCGGGCGCTGATGACACTGCTTCGCCTCTGTGGACTCGAGGTTAGTGTTGCAACAGGCGCGATCCCATAGCGCCGTATCAGCCAAACTGCTGCCTGCTTACAGTGTGTCCCAAGCCCTGGACTGCAATTTCATATTTTTTTCTGCGCTACGGCCAAGAAATCCGCTACGGACATAACTCCAGGCCGAGTCAGTGCACGTATGAGCTTCCCCATTGCCAGAGATCCTGGGGGGGGCCTCGGGGAACTGCCTGCTGTCCTGTGCTGAGGCGCCTGAGGCGGCGCAGTTGACTCGAGCACGCAGAGCCCTGCTACAGACACCGGCCCAGGCCCCACGCTTTATTTCACTGTGAATCTACCCAGCGGACGCCACCCAAACTTTCCCTTCCAACTTGTGACACAGGCGGAGCGGTGCACCTACTGAATAGCGCCACATCGACAGGAGGGGGCCATCTTAATCTCACACTGCACTAGCCGGGGTGAGAACAGCGCTGGGACAGAACGCTTTTTTCTCCTTGCCGTCATGGGGAAACCAGATAACAGGCAGCCCAAGCTGCAGTTTGAGCCTGCGGTGCAAAAGAAGGTGACTAGGCACACAGGAGACAGAGTGCAACCCCGGAGTCCATCTACGGAGGTATCCACGTCGGCCCCCACAGTTCCGGTTATTGCCGCGATGCTGCAGGAGATGCGCCAGGGCTTTGCCACTGTGGTCGACAAGGTTGATAGACTATCCGCCAGAATGGACGGCATAGTCCAGAAGATGGATATCCATGAAGAGCGCATTACAGAAGTGGAGTGCCGAATATCCAAAAATGAGGACACCACGGCGGCGCATACCTCGCGACTTTCAAGAATGGACAATGTGCTACAGGTGTTTGCCGCCAAAAATGAGGAGTTGGAAGCGAGAAGTCGACGAAATAACAGTAAGTATGGGTGAATTTTGCGAATCTCGCGTTCGTGAATTTTGCGGATTTGCGAACTCGCAATCCGCAAAATCCGCGAATTCTCGCGAATTTGCGGATTTTTTTTTGTGTGTTCGCAAGGATTTCTGCCAGTTCGCGAGGGTTTCGTACCAGTTCGCAATTGCGAACTTACATTTCGGCTCGCAACGGTCGCGATAATGTTGTTTCTATGTCTGGTTCATCATCACAGGTTCCCAGCACCCTCTGTTTCACCACTGCAACCCTCTGTTACATCAATGCCACCCTCTGGTTCATCATCACTGTAGATTATGGGGGGGGAAGCAAGCACACCAGCCCTGCTTCAACTGACATGAATTAATTTGGGGTTAGTTTATTAATGTGTCACTGTTTTAAAATTCCAGTCTGGCACCTGCTTCCTTATCTGTAATTTGCTTTCTGTTGCCGTGCTTTTTTTTTTTTCCAGGACCTTTGTGGCCTACTTGTAGCTATTCTATGAGCCTGCTGTGAGGGTCAGAGCAGGGTCATACAATTGTTGCAACTAACAACTGAATTGTGGAGGGGCCCCAGTCAGGAAGCACTACAGGGAATTGTTACTAATGATGAGTTTGAACTCTTGCACCTGTCGAGTGCTTTCAGTTTAGCAAAACACGTTTTACTGCAATTTCGCGGGATTTGCGGGGCGCTCGCGAGATCGGATTCGGAAGCCGCGAATTCGTGCGAATATGCAATTTGTTTTTTTCAGCATGTTAGTTCGCAAGGTTTTGTGCGTTTTTGCGAGCCGCTCGTAGCGCAAGGCGCGAAGTTACCCCCGCGGTCGTTCAAGGGCGCGGCCATCTTGTTTGCCTGACGTATTTCCGTTTCCGGGCGCGAAGTGTAATCTCGCAAAGTGTGCGGGTCGCTAGTACAGTTTTGTGCGTGTTCGCAAGGAAAATCTTGCGCGAACTTACCCGCGCGGTCGTGAACGGGCGCGGCCATCTTGTTTCTCATTCATTGCTATGGTTCTGGGCATGGTCTTTGTATCCTCTGTCAATCTCTGCCATCCTTTGCTTTTTTGAAGTTTTTTTTAATCTATTTTACTTATTATCTATCCCTCTATTTTTCTAGCCCTATATTTTTGTGTTTACTGCTACTTTTGGTTAATTTTAAACTACTTTTTTAAACTCTTTTCTTTTCTTCTCTTCCCTATTCTATTTTCTTTATTTCTTTCCGCCCAGACCATGGTGAAGGGAGCCGGGAAGCATCCCGAGAAGGGGAAGGGTCCCGCACCCCGTGTCCGGCTCCCGTGCGGGCGTTTGAGGGGGGAGGAGGTCGTACCCAGGGAGATCTTTACCCCGGAGGAGGTGGGCCAACTCATTTTTTATGTTCAGCGCCGCCTCCCCAGGACCATCATGGGAGGCGACAAGATCAGTGCCGGGTACGGGGTCCGGGAGCGCCGGAAGCGGTGGGAGAAGGTGTACCAGGCCATTTACCACCACTCTCGGGTCTGGCGCACGTACAACAAGGCCACCCACTGCTGGACGGATGTCCTGACCCGTGAGCAAGATCTGCTCAACCTCCTTGGCCTTGAGATCCCCAGGCTTGGTGAGTAGTAGTAGCTATTTCTTTACTACTATGTTTTCTCCTGCTGTGTTATTATATTGCAAATTTTTGTTTTTTACCAAGAGCAATAATGCTGCTCATTACATTGTAGGTAAATTATATATCAAAATATTCTGTGCATTTCAGGTACACTGCTCTACTTCTTCTCAGTAGTGTTGCTACTATGCTTATTTGTTTTAGATTTTGTGTTCATTTCATTGGCCTGTGAAATTATGTATGTAGTTTAAAGAACTGCGTAATGCTACACACTAAGGTTCAGATTTTTAATTACCGGCGCATCCCTGCAAAGTAGCAGGGATGCGCCAGTAATTGTGCGTCACGCCACCAACACCCATGGTGCGCCGTATTTACAATGCGGCGCACCATGGGCCCAAAACGTCACCAAAGGGTTACGCATCTGTGCCGTAAAGGCGGCGCATTGCTGGAGTTGCGTCGCAACGATGGTGCAGCTCCATCACTGCTCTGGGGTTCCCTATCTCCCCAATGCTGCGTCAAGCCGTACGTCTGCTTCAAGCAGGCGCAGAGTTTTAGTC
The DNA here is from genome assembly GCF_964263255.1 of Lissotriton vulgaris. Classification (NCBI taxonomy): domain Eukaryota; kingdom Metazoa; phylum Chordata; class Amphibia; order Caudata; family Salamandridae; genus Lissotriton; species Lissotriton vulgaris. The sequence goes on along the minus strand of NC_141689.1, from coordinate 1,713,490,641 downwards.
ACGCATCATTGTCCTCAAAGTGACTGATTGAAATCTTGTAGATTTCCCTCAGCCACTTTTAGGATGCGTTCCTGCGCAGGAACGCCCTCCCTTGCGCCGTAACGCCCCCTATTGGCGCAGGGCTTTACAACGTGATGCATCTCCCATATGCGTCACGTTGTTAATATACGCCGCACCATTGCGCCTCTTTTGTGCTGCCGCTGCGTCACAAAAGTCACGCAACAATGGAGCAAAAGAGCCGCAAGGGGCTTCTAAATCAGCCCCTACAGACTCAAGTCCAGTCCTTCCTTTGTACACATGGCGATAAGAAGAAATAGTGGTGGTGGATTGATAGTTTGAGTATTTTAATGACTGGTTAACGTAGTAGGAAACTTTAGTGTTGTCGCTGATCTTCAATCACGATGGACTTTAGCTGTCACTTTGCGTGCTGCGGACTGCTGCCTGCCAATCCTAGGCAAACCTTTTTAGTACTTTGTTTAGTGAGTTACATAAGGTAATTTCCAATTCGACGGTCCGCAAATCAAGCAATACTAAAGTAATAACGTAGTCGACCACATGAGATTGGTCAATAATATATCCCGTGGAGTAGTTGTCTATTTGCTATTTCACATATTTTGTTAGTTCTTTTGAAATATTTGATTTGGTTGACAAATATCATCCTTGTTTTCTGTTTTTCTTTCTTTCATGTTGTACATCAGCTTCCCCCAGGGGCAAGAGGAGGACACAGGAGGAGGAGGAGGGTGCTGTTGACGATGCAGGCCAGGACCGGGCAGGCGAGGGCTCCTTTGCTGGCCCCAGTAAGTTTTAATTTTAATATAGAGTACTTATTTTTTCCTAGCGTTCCTCATTCGATTTTTTCTAAATCGTCTTTGATCTTCTTGTAGACAGGATCTAAATTCTTATCCTGCCTCGACTAGGACTCCGTGTGGTATTACTAGATTATTCTTATTAGTCTGTCTGTGTAGCTAACTAAGATTGCACATTTGGCATTTCCATTGGACTCCCATTCTAGTCAGCAATAGCTCTATGAACTGAGTGCAGTCCTCTGGGATTGTCCATAATGTCTTTTCAAGTATTCTAAATGTTTATGCTTTGACAATTGCCAACAATAAAAAGGTGAATGACCACTAAGAAAGAAAAAGATACTACTTTACTTTTGGTTTGGATAGGAGGACAATCCATTCTACTACTGGTGCAGGGACAAATCTGCACAAACAGAACTATGGACACTAAATAATGCATGGCTTAGCTTATCAATTATAATAGGTGCTGTTAGACTTTCCACATACCTCAGTGATAACAGACTTTGTAGTTGAACCCCCAATCTCCTTACTGACTAGATAGTGTGGCAGAGTCATTTAACTCCCAAAGTCACCGATGGCAGAGGCACAGACTTATGCTTGCACAAATTCCAAAACCTTTAGCTCATCCACTCTAGTCTGGAGGACCAAAAACCACAGAGTCTATTTGAGTTTAAAAGCTTTATTAAAAGTAAACACATTTATTGAAATCAAGTTTGTCATAAAAGTAAACGTTTAACTGGAAATGGAAAAGTGCTTAGTGCTGACGATTAATTGGACACATTTCTTGTGGTCGAGCCGAGCTCTCACCTGGTTTGAACTTGATCCTGCTCGTATTCTTAGAAGTCAAGCTTCTGTCTGTTAGGAGAAAAAGTGGTGCGTGTTAAAAATAAAAAGCAAGCATTCATCAGTTGTGCCAAAAAGTGCAGCAAGACAACAGCCTTCCGTGGAAAAAGGGACATTTTTACTTTACAGTAGACAGTCACAAATTATTAAATTGTATACTGTTTTTTTCACATTTCTTTCTTCCTCCTAGACCAAATATTATATAGTAGTGAGTGGTGTATTCTAACATTATTAAATGTACTTTGTAGGTGGAAAATCTGGAGGCGGGGCCAGCGTCAAGGTGGTGGTGGCATTGGACGAGGACAACTCTGGGGAGGGGGTGGTGGAAGTGCCGGACAAATCTGTGGGGGATGACACGGTGGAGGCGGGCAGAGGTAAGCTATACATTCCTTACTCATTTGAGATTGAAGACTGCAGAGTGTGCTTTCTGCACGGGTGTATTATAAATAAACTAGGTAGTAGACTCCTCTAAATGTACTTCGACTTAGCTGTGAAGTTTTTGGCGAGAAGAATCCCAATCAGATCTGAGGTGAACTTGATGGAAGGGATGAACGAAAAGGGTGTAAGTAAGTGTGGAAGGACGAGAAATGTAATGATGACTGGCAAAGAAGAATGATATGTGTTTGCTTGGTCCCCGAGGTGGCTGGGAAGGAAAGAATATGGTATGGTGCATGGCTGGGTGAATCATGAAGCAAGGATGGGTGTAAGGAGAACAGCCTGGTGGGTGAAACAGAAACTGTATGTGTGCATATACTTTGAATGGATGGATGCCTGGATCATTCATGGTACTATCTGACTCTTAGATAGCATGTGTGTATCTAGAGAGAGTAGACGGTCACTGGATGAACTAAGTGTTACTTTGAAGAGCATGTAACACCACACCCGCACGTCCGTCCCAGTGTAGGAAAGGCAAGGAAAAGAAGTTGTAATTTTGTCCAAATACTACCATGAATAGTAGCAGTAGTTTGTATTGCAACTGCAAGCACAGCATATATCCGGTTATTACGGTGGACACTCCCTACCTCTCTTAATAACTTTAGTTTAGTAGTAGTACGTCATTCATGTGTGGGGGTATCACTGTTCAATCCATAATAAGCAAAGCACCTAAAGTCATCCCATATGTCATCAAATACATCCCATGTGAAGTGATAGATAATCAGATTATTTAGCTTCTTTATTTTCCTTTTCTAATACTCATTTGCACTGTAGGGTGAAAGCTAAATTAATTAAGCAGTACCCCTTTTAACAGAGTACTCTCAGTGCCACCCGTAATATAAAAGTAAGAGCTTCACCACCTGCATGTACTGGACCAGTACAGTAACACAAGTCTGTCTCACTCACCATGGTGTGCGTCTGTTTTTCTCGGGTGCAAGTTCAATGCGCTGGCATTATGCCGGCTTGCATAAGATAACGTACCAATTTTACTAAACAAGAGAGAAGAAGAAGAAGAAGACGGGTGTACTGTCATAGTCAACTGTAATGGAAGTCCATAGTGCTTGTAGAATTTGTTCCCTAAACTCCCACTAATGTTAGAGCAAGGATGAAGAAGTCGGAGGTTACATAGATACTGTCCTCAATAGTTATGTACTGTGCTTTCAATTTGCTACTTGTACTGTGACAACTTTCTGCTCAATCATTTTGTGTTAATCTTAAGGAGCATTGGTTACAGACTATGTCTTTCTTTCTTCATGTAGTTGCTCCTTCCAAATCCAAGACACCATCAAGGAGGAAGGAGCTGGCTTGAATGGCCCGGCAACGGAGGCTGGATGCCACTGTCGCTGAATATCGGCGGCTGGTGGCCCTGGAGGAGGAGGAGATGCAGTCTGGTACAACAGCAACGTCCACGGGGACAGCTGCATCCTCCTCCGTGCGGGCTGCCAGCCAGCGCAGTGCTCCAGCGGTACGGAGCCGGGCTACCAAAGCCCAATGCCAACGCCGAGCAGCAAAGACAGCAGCTGCCCCCCACAGGATTCGCAAGGCACACCGGCGCCGCTTATCCCTCAGACTGTCCTACCTGGAGCAGGAGGTCCTGAACTATAAGAACTTGGTGGAGGGCCTCCGCTTCGAACTTGCCACCCTCCGCAAGGAGCATGATGCCCTGGCTGCTAAAGCCAACAGCACCCTGCCATAGAGTCCCTTGCCCCTTTTTTAGAGACTTTTGGGGGGTGGGAATTGGAAGTTGAGTTTTTTGGGGACTTTTGAAGGACAATCGTTGGGGTTAGGGAGGGTCTTGCGGGAGATTATTTTGTTAGGGCTATAAAAATATAATTTTTGAAACTTTATCTGACCATACCTGTTTTTTACTGCTTTTGAGTCTGGTGGGTGGGGGTTTAACAGTAAGTTTGTTTTCCTGAATAGTCCTAGGACTTTATTAGTACTACCGTCAATCTCTCGTCTCTCCTAATACTCCATTATACTACCTCCAACGAAACGCCTATCTTACCTGTAATTTCTGTTTGCAAGTAGGTCTAGGCCCAGGGCTGGCTCCACGGGAAACAGCGAATAAGGTTGGCAATCCTGGGCGGATAAAATTTCCTCATAGCGGTGGTACTAGTGGTGTGACACAGTGGCAGTTGCATGCCTATGAAAAAAAAGAAAATGAAATCTGGTTTGTCCTCCTGAGCAATACAACGGTACAATAGAGAATATAACAGGTGACAGTACACTAGAACAGTGCCACATTGTAGCCTAACAAATGGTAAAGTATAACTACTAATTCGGTTGACGTTCTTTGACATTAGCCATGGGTCTTTGTCAAGCAGAGTAAGAATATATCCTCGGATTTCTTCACCAGCCTGTTGGTATCACCTTATCCTCCCCAGCAAGTGTGTGGATTTATTGCTGTAATTTAGTCACACATCAATCAAAACCACACAGCCCGGGGGAAGAGGGTTAGGGTTTGAAAAATGGATGGGTACGGGGGTTTTTGGGAAAGGTTTTGTGAGACAAGAAAAAATAGCACAGCATGGACAAACAATTGTGAACATAAACAAATCTTTGGGTACAAACCTGTCCATCAATCTTTGAAAGTGCATGCACTAGTGCATGCATGTCAGTGAAAAGTAAGTAGTACTTTTGACAACTGTGGAAGAAAGAATGCGACAGTACAGGGCGTGTGTGGAAATATTGATAACTATATTCAAGATAAGGTCTCTGTTGCCAGATACCTGAGAGCCTTGCTGGTCACTATAAATCCAGTCACAACACTCAATGGGGTTGGTCTGGAAGGTGTAGTAGATAGAAAAGGAGAAATTGCTCTTTTTCTAGGTGTCCCCTCACTCACCAGGGTTGCCCCTTGGTGACATGCTTCATCATTGGGGTCATCCCAGTCCTCTACGGGCTGGGGCGTGCTGCGATTGCGAATTACGTAGGAGCACTTACAAATGACTATGTGTGGTGCAGATGTGATAGTGGAGTGGACTAAGTGATGTGTTAAAGGATCAATTTAGAAGCAGAGAGAGATCCAAGAAATGCAGTCACAGTCCTAGAAAAACACAATGGATACTGTATCTGTATGTTGTTGTAGTTGTCCTGTTGAATTTGGTAAGTAAGTTGCATGCAGAAAAAAATTCCTCTTATTAGCGGCACTCCTCCATTGCAGCTGACGCTTCGTCCATCGATGTTGGTCACCACCAGAAGACACCCTGTAAAAAAAGCACAGCATGGACAAACAATTGAACATAAACAAATATTTGTGTACAAACCGATCCATCAATCTTTGAAAGTGCATGCACTAGTGCATGCATGTCAGTGAAAAGTAAGTAGTACTTTCGACAACTGTGGAAGAAAGAATGCGACAGTACAGGGCGTGTGTGGAATTATTGATAACTATATTCAACATAAGGTCTCTGTTGCCAGATACCTGAGAGCCTTGCTGGTCACTATAAATCCATTCACAACACTCAATGGGGTTGGTCTGGAAGGTGTAGTAGATAGAAAAGGAGAAATTGCTCTATTTCTAGGTGTCCCCTCACTCACCAGGGTTGCCCCTTGGTGACATGCTTGCCATTGGGGCCATCCCAGTCCTCTACGGGCTGGGGCGTGCTGCGACTTACGAATTACGTAGGAGCACTTACAAATGACTATGTGTGGTGCAGATGTGATAGTGGAGTGGACTAAGTGATGTGTTAAGGGATCAATTTAGAAGCAGAGAGAGATCCAAGAAATGCAGTCACAGTCATAGAAAGACACAATGGATACTGTATCTGTATGTTGTTGTAGTTGTCCTGTTGAATTTGGTAAGTAAGTTGCATGCAGAAAAAAAATCCTCTTATTAGCGGCACTCCTCCATTCCATCTGCCGCTTCGTCCATCAATGTTGGTGACCAGAAGACACCCTGTCCACTGCCTGCCTGGCGGATGCTGAATTGCGGCTCGCTAATGTGAAGCTCCATCCTTTTTTCCCCATTGCACAGACTGAAACCCGGCTTGTAATTATTCAACGAAAAACAGGAAGTGATATAATAATACAACACCACTGATAAATAAATATAAGGTATGTAGGCTGTGGAGTGCAAAAACTCACACTTTGATTTTCCTAGTAGACAGTACAATATTTTTGACAGTGCGTACTCTGTCTGAGTCACCTTTTGAAGGATAAATAAGTATGGGCAAATTAATGTAGCGGATCTTTCCCCTCAAGCTAGGTGTACTGTAAACTGTGTTTTAGAACAAAATTAGATCTTCCCAGCAGTGCTCCCACCCAGACCCTTACTAAAGCCAGTCGCAAAAATGTAGAAGACCCCCAATCAAATCGCAAAAAACGAGGCCTAGCAGAAAACTGGTGACAAAACGTACTTTGAAAGTAAAAGTAGGCCCAAATACCCCCTTACCCACCGTGGATTGCATTCAAACCACTTGCAAGCAACCAAGCAAAATTATCCATAGCCAGCATCGCTCCAAGTCTCGAAAACACCCCCACCCAAACACATGCAATAGAAATACTGCTAACCCTAACGAACCCTAAGTTAAGAATAGTGGCAAAGGCTTTCTTTAACTATGCCAAATCCCCCCTTTCCCACCAAGGATTTTCTTCAAATGACTTGCAACCAAAATTACACATTCTCACGAGTGCTCTAAGACCCCAGAACTCAGTTGCAAAAATCTAGAACACCCCGAAACACATGCAATCCTGCTGATAGGGCTAACCCTAACGAACCCTAAGTTACAAAAAGTGCCAAAAGGCTTTTCGGCGTGGATTTTGTCCCAACCACTTCTACCCAGTATTAGACCTTCCCAGGAATGGCCCAAGACCCGCCAACCCACCCGCCAAAAAGCATAACACCCCCAAACAGGCCAAAAGCAACATCTCCTACTTACAATATTTCTCGGCCTTCGGTCCAAACGCGCTGCATAGCTAGGCCATAAGTCCGGTTTGCCACCACCGATTTCCTGAAAAGCAAATGCAATCAAGATTAGAGTGTCCCAGCAGTGCTCACAGACCCCGAAACTCACCCACAAAAAGAATGAACCCCCCTAAGAGCACCTCAAAGGCAAGCAAGTCAGCAAAAACACATACAAAATTCTGCCTCGGATTTGGTCCAAACCACTTTTATCCGGTATTAGAGCTTCCCAGCAATGGCCCTAGAGCCGTCAACTCACCTGCAAAGAGGTAGAACAACACCCCCACAAGTGCTGAGTCTTTCTTCATTGGGCGTAAACCAGCCCTCTGCTTTGATGGAAATAGGAGTCTGGAGGAGGAGGATAGAGGAGCAAGTTCTTCTGAACTTGTGAACCTGAGGAATGCAGACTGCGGCACCTTCAAATCAATTAGCAAACAAGTGAAGACAGTTCTGCTGATGGGCTTGTTTTTGTGATTATCTGATTAAAGTTTGAATTATATTAACTGTGCACAACAAAGAAAGACAGACACACAGGAATAAAAGTGAATAAGGACAAAAAAGAAAGTTATTGATTCGTTGTCTCATTTTCAGGGCTCGGTATCACGGTCCATGAATGAGAATAAGGCTTCGTCATCATACTCTGCGAATTCAGGCAGGGTGAGCTCAGTGTCACCTGACAGAGAAGAAATTCCCTCATCTATGTTGCTGGCCACCTTTTCTTCATCCGGCGCGCTTTCTCGTACTCTGAAATCTGGTGGTATGAGGTGCTGATTCATTTTGATCGTTGTTAACCTCTCCACATTTTTGGGCGAGAGGCGGCTCCGTTTGGAAGTTACAATGCCACCAGCAGCACTGAAAACACGTTCAGAAGACACGCTTGCGAGTGGGCAAGACAAGTAGTTTAAAGCCAGGTTGGTGAGCTGTGGCCACAATTCTTTTTTCCCATGGCAATACGCCAATGGGTCAGCATTAACATAGACCTCTGTTGAGTCATTCAGATAGTCCTTGACCATCGAATCAAGGTTCTCCTCCAAGGTTCCTCCACTTTGCTTAGCTGTTGCTGTGACCTTTTGAGAACCAAACCCAAGCCGAGCTAGCCAATCCTCTTCAGCCTCCAATGTTACTGTTGTGTCTGGTAGTGCAGATGATCCGGTTGCCGGTCTCTTTAACGGCTGAGAGGTCACTTGTGCCGCAGCCACAGGTGCAGAAGTTGATTGTTTTGACTGGGGATGGCCTGCTGATGCTGATGTACTGCCTTTTCCTTCAATTTGCTGCCGTTCTCTTTCAAACCTCTTGGCTGAGGAGGCTATCCACTGTTTGTACTTTGTAACATCTTCATCAGCAAAAGGAAAGAATGCTTGGCCTGCCAGCGCCTTTTTGTAGCGTAGATCCAGAATAGTAGCACAAATATAATGCTGGTTTGAGTGGATCATTTTAAAACATTCATCACCTTGTAGGTGCTCTAATAATTTCTCAGCCAGAACAAAAGGGTCTTGGTTTTTTTCATCTTTTTCAAACACAGAACACACCTTCTTCAGTTGGTGCTCCAGCATGTACAACAATGGGATAGCTTTCCCCAAATTACAGTCCTCCTTGCTGACTGCACGCGTGAAGAACTCAAAAGGACGAAGCATGTGTGTCAGGCTTTTAACTATGCTCCATTGCGCCGTACCCATCCTCAGGTCCTCCTTCTGAGCTGTACCCTGTGTTAAGAAATAGTGATCGAGTACCGTATACTGCTCATACAGACGCTCAAGCATGTAGAAGGTTGAGTTCCAACGTGTTACCACCTCCTGGATGAGTGCTTTCACTGGCATTTGACGTTCATATAGCAGGCTCCTCAGATGCTTCCGGGCCTTAAAAGAATGGCTGAAATGGTTGCACATTTTTCGGCAGGTCTCCACTACTCTGTACGCTGCACTGTCTTTATCACCCAAGAATTTTTTGACAACCAGGTTTATACAGTGCGCCAAACACGGCACTCTGAAATAGTCACCCAGCTGCATGGCCTTAACTATATTGGAGCCATTGTCCGTGGAAACATAACCAACCTGGCGTTTTTTTGGGGACAGCCAGTCAAGGATCTTTGTGTAGAAGACATCCAAAATGTTTTCTGCTGTGTGACGTTTCTCCAAACCAAACATGGCTGGTGTTGCATGTTTCCGAGCAGCTTTAAAAACATTGTCCGGCTCAACACCTGCGTTTAGCTTTGCTTTAGCCCCTGAAAAAGAGACTCAGTGTGCAGTGATGCACATGTAATCAGCGCCTGCGCCACTGGTCCACATGTCTGTTGTCAGATGTATAGTGTGAACAGCACTCTTCTGCAAAGCTGCCCCAATCACCTCCAGAACATCTTCATGTAGTGCTGGAACCGCAACTCGGGGAAAATAGAACCGGCTAGGAACCTTCCATTTAGGGCAGAGCGCTGCCACTAATTCTAGAAAACCAACCCCTTCTACAAAAGAAAAAGGGAGAAGGTCCAGAGCTAGCATTTTAGCCAGCTTAGTGTTATACAGACGCGTCAGTGGGTGGTTGTGTTCATATTGCGCTTCTGTAAACAGCATCTTTTTAATTTTGCCCTGGACCAAGGATTTACGGGATGATGATGATATCTTCGACCCAGTTACGCTCGCTGATGAACTTTTTCGCATTGATGTCTCACTCTCTCCCACACTCTTAGTGTGGCTCACATGGGGTGTGCTGCTGACAGGGGTACTGGGTGTAAGTGAAGTGTTTGAATCGTCTTCTGCCTCCTCGTCATCATCAGATGAAAAATCAACGTTTTCATTACGTGCAATTCGGGCTTCCTTGATCTCCTTTAGGTGCGCATGCCATTTGACAGTGTGCTGTCTCTCAAGATGACCTCTCTGGCCTCCGGTACCATAGTTGGTACCAAACTTATCACGACTAACTCGAAGCTTACAAATGCTACAAATGGCTACATTTTCCTTTTTTGGGCAAACACTAAAGAAGTCCCAAACTGGAGACTTGAAATGTCTTTGGGGGCCGGAGGAGGCGGCGATACTGGTGGTGGTGGTCCTGCTGCTAATGTCAGATGAAGTGGAGGATGTGGATTGCCGAACTTCAGTACGTTTTGCACTTTCACCACCACTAATTGAGGTCGAGGTGGATGGATGCCCCTTCTTGCGAGGAAGAAATATGGAAGCGGTAGGTGTTGGTGTACTAGTTAACTCCAAATCCAATGATTGTTGTATTTCCATTGCCTCCTCGTCGACATCATCATCATGCTCAGCAGCTTCTCGGGATAGGGTCAAAATGTCTCTTTGCTGCATGCCCGCTGGGGCTGCAGTGACCTTTATGATGACTGGCTCGTCGTCATCGTGAGAGGCTTCATCAGTAGCAGTATCCGTCACTTCTTGTTGAGCCTCATCACACTCCATAGCTATGAGTTTTTTGACGACCTTCCTTTTACGCTTAGGTACCTTTGTCAGATCATGGTGTGCCTCACTCTCAGACGGCAGTGGTGCTGGTTCCCAATTGGGATCCGTATCATCAGAAGGAGGTGGGCTTGAAGAAGATGTAGACACCAACCTTGATCTTTTCCTTGCTAGGGATGTGGAAGACAATGAATGATCATCAGGAGGAGTGGCTTCCAATGATACCTCGGCTTGATTGTCGATTTCCTGATGTGCCCCTACTTCGGGAGGAACAACTATTGTGGGCACTTGTGACCCTCCATGCACCTCTGCTTGCGCATCTCCTTGCGCTGCCTCTTCTTCCACATGTACTTGGGCTTGTAGTTGCACATGGTGTTGTTGTTGCGGCTGTGGTTGTTCAACACTTGTCAGATGAGTTACAACAACCTGTGTTGATTCAGGGACATTGCTGCTACTTTCTTGCGATGAGCCAACATCACTGGTCAATGGTGATTGGAGAAGTACACTGACTGCCTCTGAAGCACTCAAGGGCTTTGACTTAAGTTGGCGTGGTGGTGGAGGCACTGAACCCAATGGAGCGGGGCTGCTGCTCCCAGCTTGGTCCTCAGCAGATCCTGCTGCTGCTGCAGGCGTACTTTTTTTTTGCTCCCAAAAAACGCGGCGGCCGGCACACCAGCCTCCTTGGTAACTTGCTTCTTCTGCTCCTTACTAGCAACTTTCTTGCTAGAGGAGCTACGGAGACCTTTTTTTGGGGCCATCTTCTTCAGAGCAGGTCAGACAGCAGGCCGCAGTTGCACGAATTGTAGAGTTGTCTGAGGCCAGACGTGACGTCGCGTGACGTTATGCTGCACACACACACCGCTGCAGGACTTCTTCCTGGCACTGGTGGTTCTCTTGAGTCTTGTGCACCTAAAAGCAATGGAAGACAGAGGAACATCAGTTCAGTTATACACCCCAAAAAAATCGAAAAAAACCCAGAAAAATCAGCACAATCCCATTCCATCCATGCCCTCCATGATGTTTAAATTCAAGACACCCCACAGAAAGACTTGGCCCATGCAAGACTCAATACCCCTGGTGAAAAGGCCACAAGTACCGCCCCCAAAAACGAAAATCACTGAAAAATCAGCACAATCCCATTCCATCCATGCCCTCCATGATGTTTAAATTCAAGACACCCCACAGAAAGACTAGGCCCATGCAAGACTCACTACCCCTGGGCATAAAGGTTGAAAAGTAGGCAACATGGTTGCAGGCCTAACAACAATGCCTGCATTCAAAATGGCCACTTGCCTCCCAGCACATGGCCAGGGCCTGTAGCAGCACTCAAAATGGTCCCCAGCCACATAGCCTGTCCCTCCCCATGAACACCCCCAAAAATCGAAAACACCGAAAAATCTGCACAATCCCATTCCATCCATGCCCTATATGATGTTTAAGTTCAAGACACCCCACAGAAAGACTAGGCCCATGCAAGACTCAATACCCCTGGTGAAAAGGCCACAAGTACAGCCCCAAAAAACAAAAATCACTGAAAAATCAGCACAATCCCATTCCATCCATGCCCTCCATGATGTTTAAATTCAAGACACCCCACAGAAAGACTAGGCCCATGCAAGACTCACTACCCCTGGGCATAAAGGTTGAAAAGTAGGCAAAATGGTTGCAGGCCTAACAACAATGCCTGCATTCAAAATGGCCACTTGCCTCCCAGCACATGGCCAGGGCCTGTAGCAGCACTCAAAATGGCCCCCAGCCACATGGCCTGTCCCTCCCCATGAACACCCCCAAAAATCGAAAAACACAGAAAAATCAGCACAATCCCATTCCATCCATGCCTTCCATGATGTTTAAGTTCAAGACACCCCACAGAAAGACTAGGCCCATGCAAGACTCAATGCCCCTGGTGAAAAGGCCACAAGTACAGCCCCAAAAAACGAAAATCACTGAAAAATCAGCACAATCCCATTCCATCCATGCCCTCCATGGTGTTTAAATTCAAGACACCCCACAGAAAGACTAGGCCCATGCAAGACTCACTACCCCTGGGCATAAAGGTTGAAAAGTAGGCAAAATGGTTGCAGGCCTAACAACAATGCCTGCATTCAAAATGGCCACTTGCCTCCCAGCACATGGCCAGGGCCTGTAGCAGCACTCAAAATGGCCCCCAGCCACATGGCCTGTCCCTCCCCATGAACACCCCCAAAAATCGAAAAACACCGAAAAATCAGCACAATCCCATTCCATCCATGCCCTCCATGATGTTTAAGTTCAAGACACCCCACAGAAAGACTAGGCCCATGCAAGACTCAATACCCCTGGTGAAAAGGCCACAAGTACAGCCCCCAAAAACGAAAATCACTGAAAAATCAGCACAATCTCATTCCATCCATGCCCTCCATGATGTTTAAATTCAAGACACCCCAGAGAAAGACTAGGCCCATGCAAGACTCACTACCCCTGGGCATAAAGGTTGAAAAGTAGGCAAAATGTTTGCAGGTCTAAAAACAATGCCTGCATTCAAAATGGCCACTTGCCTCCCAGCACATGGCCAGGGCCTGTAGCAGCACTCAAAATGGCCCCCAGCCACATGGCCTGTCCCTCCCCATGAACACCCCCAAAAATCGAAAAACACCGAAAAATCAGCACAATCCCATTCCATCCATGCCCTCCATGATGTTTAAGTTCAAGACACCCCACAGAATGACTAGGCCCATGCAAGACTCAATACCCCTGGTGAAAAGGCCACAAGTACAGCCCCATAAAACAAAAATCACTGAAAAATCAGCACAATCCCATTCCATCCATGCCCTCCATGATGTTTAAATTCAAGACACCCCACAGAAAGACTAGGCCCATGCAAGACTCACTACCCCTGGGCATACAGGTTGAAAAGTAGGCAAAATGGTTGCAGGCCTAACAACAATGCCTGCATTCAAAATGGCCACTTGCCTCCCAGCACATGGCCAGGGCCTGCAGCAGCACTCAAAATGGCCCCCAGCCACATGGCCTGTCCCTCCCCATGAACACCCCCAAAAATCGAAAAACACAGAAAAATCAGCACAATCCCATTCCATCCATGCCCTCCATGATGTTTAAGTTCAAGACACCCCACAGAAAGACTAGGCCCATGCAAGACTCAATACCCCTTGTGAAAAGGCCACAAGTACAGCCCCCAAAAACGAAAATCACTGAAAAATCAGCACAATCCCATTCCATCCATGCCCTCCATGATGTTTAAATTCAAGACACCCCACAGAAAGACTAGGCCCATGCAAGGCTCACTACCCCTGGGCATAAAGGTTGAAAAGTAGGCAAAATGGTTGCAGGCCTAACAACAATGCCTGCATTCAAAATAGCCACTTGCCTCCCAGCACATGACCAGGTCGTGTAGCAGCACTCAAAATGGCCCCCAGCCACATGGCCTGTCCCTCCCCATGAACACCCCCAAAAATCGAAAAACACCGAAAAATCAGCACAATCCCATTCCATCCATGCCCTCCATGATGTTTAAGTTCAAGACACCCCACAGAAAGACTAGGCCCATGCAAGACTCAATACCCCTGGTAAAAAGGCCACAAGTACAGCCCCAAAAAACGAAAATCGCTGAAAAATCAGCACAATCCCATTCCATCCATGCCCTCCATGATGTTTAAATTCAAGACACCCCACAGAAAGACTAGGCCCATGCAAGACTCACTACCCCTGGGCATAAAGGTTGAAAAGTAGGCAAAATGGTTGCATGCCTAACAACAATGCCTGCATTCAAAATGGCCACTTGCCTCCCAGCACATGGCCAGGGCCTGTAGCAGCACTCAAAATGGCCCCCAGCCACATGGCCTGTCCCTCCCCATGAACACCCCCAAAAATCGAAAAACACCGAAAAATCAGCACAATCCCTTTCCATCCATGCCCTCCATGATGTTTAAGTTCAAGACACCCCACAGAAAGACTAGGCCCATGCAAGACTCACTACCCCTGGGCATAAAGGTTGAAAAGTAGGCAAAATGGTTGCAGGCCTAACAACAATGCCTGCATTCAAAATGGCCACTTGCCTCCCAGCACATGGCCAGGGCCTGTAGCAGCACTCAAAAAGGCCCCCAGCCACATGGCCTGTCCCTCCCCATGAACACCCCCAAAAACCGAAAAACACTGAAAAATCAGCACAATCCCATTCCATCCATTCCCTCCATGATGTTTAAGTTCAAGACACCCCACAGAAAGACTAGGCCCATGCAAGACTCAATACCCCTGGTGAAAAGGCCACAAGTACAGCCCCAAAAAACGAAAATCACTGAAAAATCAGCACAATCCCATTCCATCCATGCCCTCCATGATGTTTAAATTCAAGACACCCTACAGAAAGACTCAGTCCACCCACCACTGAGTACCCCTGGGCAAAAGGCCCCAAAACAGCCCAAAAATCGAAAATTCCAAAATTGTAGTTGCAGCAACTGTAATGCCCCAAACAAACTTACTTGTGAAATTTCTAATCCAAAAGTGATCCAAAGAAAGTCAAAAAGGCCTCAAATCCAAATATCCAGCAGCATCCACAAAAAGTAATCCTTCCAGCTCCAGATCCAAATGAAAAGTGACCAGGAGATGGACAAAGCAATGGGAGGAGCCTGCTGGACAGGAACAGGAAGTTAAAGACTGTGGGGCACTTCCTTCCTCCCACCCCCCCTCCCCAAAATGGACTCCTCGCAAAAAAAGTGCAGGCAAATGTCAACCTGAGGAGTTATTCAGATAAAAATCATCATTTCCAGAAGGTTTATGCTGCTTGCTGGTGGATTTCTTGTGCAGAATTGCAAATTTTATATTTTCGCGAGTGCGAGATTGTTGCTGCTCGCCACATCTCCAAGCTCGCAATTGCGAAGTCCCGCGATACGTGATCACGGCGTACTTGCATTGACAAACTCTCGCTGTGCAAGTTGGCAAGCCGCGATTACGTAATCGCGCTCGCCAAATTCTCGCGGGATCCCGCAGCAAGATCCAAAATGGCGCAGCAAACGCTGATGAACGCCGCGCGCGGCAAAAATTGTATCACCCAGAAAAAAAATCTGCTGCGTGCGAATTTAGCGGATTTTGCGGGAAATCCGCGAATCTCGCGGATTGCGAATTTCCCGAAAATTAGCAAAATCTGCGAGTGGAGCGGATTTTATGCCCATACTTATCCGCGTCCCGGGCATACCAGAGTCGACCAACACGGGGAAGATGGAGCTATACATTGAAAAGCTACTTACAGCAGCAGTGGGGGTGGAGGCTCTCTCAAACCAGTTCATTGTGGAGCGCGCCCATCGCTCACATGGACCCCAACCTAAGCCTGGAGCCCTGCCGAGACCCGTAATTCCACACCTGCTCAATTACAGGGACCGCGATGCGGCACTACGAGCGGCCCGGGTGAACCAAAACCTTACATATGATGGCGTGTCCTTCTCTATTTATCCTGACTTTACCCCAGTGGTACAAGAGCAGCGGCGGAAGTTCCTTGCTGTTAAGAGGAAGCTTCGAGACTTGAACATTGATTATGCCCTCTTGTACCCGGCCAAATTGCGAGTGACCCACCAAGGCACGCAACATTTCTATCTCAACCCCCAGCAAGTCGAAGACTATATTAAAGCTTTGCCTAAACGGGGAAGACGACCTGCGGATGCCGAGGGCCAACATGATTCAGGTTCTGAATAGGCGACCAATGGCCCTGTGTTGCTATGATTTCACACTCTACTGGACCGTCTTCGCTGCCCCACTGCATGGCGGATGCTGGTGTGGTGATCAAAGGTTACGACTGGTTCCTGGGGTACCATGGATGGGTGCCGGACTGCAGGCGGTAATGTTTGCCAGGGCCCCACCCCCCTACTCCCTCTCCCCTCCGGATAGAGACACTGAGGGTGGACTTGCACAGAGCGGGAGGACTGGGGGTGGTCGGACGTGCAGCTCTGATGACCCCTACTGGGTATACCCCAAGGACCTTGACTCTATTCCTTTTGATGTTTGGTTGTTTTGGTTGCTATTTGGGTGGGGGGTGGGCCTGGGATGCTGGCGAGTTGGGGAAGCTTCAGTGGGAGGGGGGTGGCGGACGAGAGACTTTGCATGGTAGGAATACAGCTGTCATAATGTGGCTCACTCTAGTGGAGCCGGATAGATTGAGTGAGCATGGTTGGAAGTCAGATGCTACTGTTATTTCTGCGCGCCTTGTCTTTTTGTTGGGTCTTCTTGGGGGGGTGGGTAGGGGTTCAATTTGGGGGAACTGTTTGGTTGAGGTTCATGACATGTGCAATAGGTATCATAGAATTGCTTCTTTGTCTCGGTGGGGGACAGCTTGTTTGTGGCCGGGAGGTGGGTAGGCCTGTTTTGCGATGTGTGAAATGTGCGTTGCTAGGACATATTGCTGGAGACGGGGGAGTTGCCCCTTGGCTGAGACTCCTGTTCCCCCTGGGGACTATTGGGCGGGCGAGACTTAAGGAAGGCCTGCTGCTTGCTGATTGCGAGTACGCCATGCTGGATACCTTGATCTCTAATTTATATGTACAAGTGCACGCATGGGGGACACACACCTGAATGTGATCACGTGGAACGTGAGAGGGCTGGGTGATCATCGAAAAAGGAGACAAATACTGGGTTATCTTGATCGCCACAAAGTTCACATTGCTTTCCTACAGGAAACGCACTTCGCACCTCATAGACCTAACTCCTTTGGACAGAGATGGGCCTCGTATACAGTCTTCTCCTCATACTCCTCATATGTACGGGGTACGGCTATTCTGATCAAAAGGAATACACCTTTCCATCTAGCAGGCTCAAAGACAGACCCACAGGGGAGATATTGCTTAATGTGGGGCAGGTTGGGTCGTATGGCTGTGACACTCGCCTGCTGTTATGGGCCTAACGTGGACGATCCGCAGTACTTTACTGATTTATGGGCAGCGATAGTGGGGACGGGACCACAACACCTCATATGGGGGGGTGATTTCAATACAACCCTAAATCCCGTCTTAGATAGGTCACACCCCGCCCCCCACCATTATACTAGTGGGAGGGAGGTCCTCCGGGCGACTATTGATGGTAATAATCTCATTGATGCCTGGCGATCTCAGTGTGGGGCGAGGGGGGAAGGTACGCATTTCACTGCACAGGCTAGATCATGGGCCAGACTTGATTGCATACTCCTGACATCACACCTCTACACATCACTGGTGCACGTGACACACCTCCCCAGAACATATTCCGACCACTCTCCTGTCCTTATCACATTGAAAGGCACTGAACTGGGCCCCCCGGTCACGTCATGGCGTATGCAACCCTCGATGCTCCTGGACACGGAGTTCCAGGAAGAGCTTCGAGAGGAATGCTTAGACTTCTTTAAACGCAATAAATACTCTAAACTATATGGGATGCATTCAAAGCCACGCTCAGGGGTCTCTGCATTTCAAAGGGCTCGGGGGTACTCAGGAGCATACTAAATAGATTGAAGTCTCTGGAATCGGACCTCGGAAATGCGGAAGAGGCCCTCCGAGTGAACCCTGGGAGCACTACCCTAGCTGAGATACGGGAGTAATTATCAGAATATACTGATGAAGCTGCCCAGGAGGTGAAATTTAGGAACAAACACTGGGTGGCCAGACGATATGGGGAGGGTGAGAGGCCTGGGAAAGCCTTAGCTGCAACGGTTAAACTCATGCGTTCGCCAACTGTCATACTCGAGTTGGAAACTGCTGAAGGGCTAGTACTCAGGGACACCACGCAAACACTGAATGAATTTGTACGACATTATAGTACACTATACTCCTCAACCAGGACAGGTGAACTGACGCTAGATGACTACTTGGCAGATGTATCATTGGGATGGCTGAGTGATTCACAAAGGGCTTTTCTGAGTGCCCCGTTCGAACTGGATGAGGTCAGGGAGGCCATCATGCACATGAAATCGGGTAAAGCCACCGGGTTGGACGGCATTCCTATTGAATTTTACAAGACATTCATAGATTTCGTGGCGCCGGTTCTGCGCGAAGTATTTGAGGACGCGCGGGAGGTTGGCCACCTTCCTGCCTCCATGAGAATCGCACTCATCACGTCTCTACTCAAGCGGGGGAAGCCCGCTACTCATTGCGATTCATATAGACCCCTATCCTTGTTGAATTGCGACGTGAAGATTCTCGCCAAATTAATCGCGGCGCTCTTTAGCCTTCTACTGCCCGATCTAGTACTCCCTGATCAGGCTGTATTTGTCCCAGGTAGAGCGACATCGCACAACCTCCGCACCTTTTTCTCTGTCTATGACTCCGTTCACGAGGACTTGCCAATGGCAGCCATTTTTTTAGACGCCACCAAGGCGTTTGACTCGCTCGAGTGGGATTATGTGTTCAAGGTCCTCGAGCGGATGGGCTTCCCAATTATTTTTATCTCCTGGATCAGATTATTATATATGCGCCCAGTAGCCAGAGTACTCATCAACGGGAGATTATCTTCGGAATTCCCTGTCTCCAGGGGAACTAGGCAGGGTTGCCCCCTTTCCCCACTCCTGTTTGCCATAGCCACAGAACCCCTTGCAGCTAAACTACGTCAACATCATCGAGATAGTGCATTGCGATGTTTTCAAAGGCAGATACTCATTTCAATGTACGCCGATGATATTACACTCTATGTTCGCCACCCGGGTGAGAACCTGCACCCCATACTTAGAGAATTCATACGGTTTGGAGCTCTCTCTGGCGTCCAGATTAACTGGAACAAGTCCTGCATTTTCCCACTCACTGCCTCAAAACATCAGTTTCCACTGGAATACCCACTTGCTTGGTGTGAGGGAGATTTTAAATACCTGGGAATACATATAGAAAAGGATAGGGAGGCACTGATTCGTGCTAACTATTGCACAGTAATGGATAAAATCAGTGATAATATTTCCAGATGGATAACCCTTCCACTGTCCATGGCTGGGAGAGCTTCGTTAGTCAAGATGGTGATACTCCCTCAGCTCCTGTGTATCTCTTTCTGAACATACCATTTCATCCCGGTGCCTATTTTTTTTGGCTGCTGCGCTCGGAGCTGCTCAAGCTGGTGTGGGGTGGGAAAGCACCTAGACTCAAATGGGAGGTCCTTATCAGACCTTACTCGCAAGGTGGTTTTGGGATTCCAGATTTCGAACTTTATTACCGGGCTGCCCAGGCCCACTTTGCCTACTTCTGGATTCGACAACCGAGATACATGCACCAACTGGCAGCTGAACATTGGCTGGCGCACCCAACACCGATTGAAGGTGCATTGTACTCCCCGGTAGAAGGTAGTGATAAGACCCCAAACACAGTACTTAGCACTGTGACTGCGTGGAGCCATATTAGTTCGAGACTCGATTTACAACTACTATACGCCCCACTATTGCCCTTGACTTATCACCTGCAGCTGCCGCTTTTACAAGAAGCGGGCTTTCAAAAACTGTTGACGAAAATACATGTTCGTACATGGGGGGAATTATACCAGCTTTATGAAGGAATACAGCCGACACCACTAGAAGTATTTTACTATAATAGACTCCGGCATGGGTTACAGGCAGTTACACCTGACTTCCCACACGAACCTCCTGTACTTCTCCCCCTACAGAACCTACTTCTACACGATAACCCCAACAAACTGGTATCTACGCTATATAAATCGGTCTGTGTAAATATGAACTATACAGATTTGCCTGCCAGGAAAAAGTGGGACCAGGAATTGGCCATGGCCCTTACTGACAGGCAGTGGGAATTCTGTTTTCAACAAACTGAGCGCATATCATCTAGCAGTAGATATAGGATCATTCATTATAAATTCCTACACGGATTGTATCACACACCGGCACGTCTGCATAGATTCCAGCTGAGGTCTACTGACACTTGTGACAGGTGTGGGGCTCCAGGGGCTGATTTCTTACACCTTGCATGGGGATGTGCTCAGGTATACCGCTATTGGGATCAGGTTTTTCAGGCAATCTCCAAAATGATACACATGGCGGTGGACCCATCTCCGATAGTGGCACTGCTGGGCTATGTTGAACCACTTCAAGCGGCCCACCGCAAATATGTGGCACTGGCCATGCTATTGGCCAAGCGCAGAGTGGCCTGTAGGTGGGGGAGGGGAAGAGCACCCAAATTCAAGGATTGGATGCGGGACATGGTGTACTGCCAAGAACAATTACATACTTACTCTGAACTGTTGCCGTCCAACTCCAGGCCTACTGACATATGGGCCCCGCTGCACTGTTATTTGCTAGCAGAATCTCCAGAAGATGCCAGCGACTGAGGTTGGGATGCTGGGATGCTGGGATGTTGCTGTGTTGCTCCTTGGTCTACGGGGGGTGTGAAAACGTGCTGGGCTATTGTGGACTTAGATGCTGCTATCATTGCTTCCCCCCCCCATCCTTACCGGTGAGCCACCCCTGCTCACAAAGTGCTGCCCCGCCTCCATGGGAGGCGCTATAGTGCTACATGCCCTATGCCTTTGATGTGGTGATTCATTTGGTCATCTTATGTGACGGGGTAAATTGTTCCAGCTTTGGTGTATTTCCCTTTGTATGTCCTGCACGAATTATGCCACCCGTTGATGTGGGTCCGCCACCATGCTGGCGCACGAACCTCTCCCACTAGTGACTGGGATACCGCACATGTTACGGTTAACAAAAATGTAAAAAAGCGAGACGAATTGATCTGGTCATGTTGAGTATGTACTTGTCACTATGTTGATATGATGTCTATACAGCGATCTGTGTACCAGCTTTAATATGTCTTTAAATATGATGCATCAGGAATGTCGCATGGAGTGCGCACTGAGAAGTGACGCATCGCTGCTTTCACGCAGCGATGCTTCATTTCTCATTAATGAGGCCCCAGGTTTCTGACTCCCTCACACATATCCCCCTGCACACATCGCTCAGCAATCATTTAGTGTGCTAAAGCCATGGGGCCTTATTTATGAGAAATGACGCATCTCTGCGTCAAAGCAGAGATGCGTGACTTCTCAGTGCACACTCCTTGCGACATTCCTGATGCGTCATATTTAAAGTATGACGCATCATGTCGCAAGGAGTTACAGATACGTCAGTATTTCTGACGTATCTGTAAGCGCAAAAGTGACGCATTGCTGGAGTGTGTCATAAAAGTGACGCAACTCCAGCAATGCGTCCTTTCACATTGGGAAAGCCCCATGTGAAAGGGCCTGCGTCAGTCTTACGCCTGCTGTGAGGCAGGCGCAAGATTTTGACGCAACGGCATCCTAAAAGTGACGCAGTGAAATCTCATAGATTTCACTGCGTCACTTCTACGACCCTTCCTTGCGTCAATACGCCCCCCTTGCATACATTATACCTGGCGCAGGTATAATGTGGTACAGGGGTTTACAAAGTGACGCATCGACCTAGCGTCACTTTGTAAATATGGTGCAACAAGGCACATTTTTTACGCCACTGGTGCGTAACAAAAAGTGACGCACCAGCGGCGTAAAAGTGACGCACGGCCTCATAAATGAGGCCCCCGGTGTCTACACTGTTGTACACCCTTTCTCTTGTACATTTGCATATTTATACACCTAATAGTTCACACATGCTTTCTGCATTCAGTAACATTATATAATTGTCAGAGGGTAACTGAGTCAGCTGGGTAGATTCCCTGGAAAGACTGAATATACAGATGCCTAGGGCCATACATATCATTAGTGTAACATGTTCAGTGGCACCAGGGCGTAGGGCATAGGGACCCACTGAACCCAAACTATGCTAACATACCAGGGGATAGAGGGTCCCATTTTGCCTTGCTTGCCTTCTGGCATATGGCATCTTTGGTTTGCTACTACAGGTGCTAACTCCGCCTGCAACTCACCTGATGGGCTTTTTGTGTAAATGTTCTACGAATTGTACAGATGTAATGGGAAACTTTGCAAGTGCCTACATGGCTCACCATCAGCATTTATTGACTCACATACTGACCTACTAATACTCTCACAGCACAAATAAACAAACTGGCTGTACAAGGGTCTTAATGTTTGAGTGGCCCTCCAGATTGTTAAAGGAGGGCCTGGGTTTTAGTTATGCACTTTACTCAGCACTTCTTCCACCTGAGCTGCCAAGGAATTATTTCAGCTGTGCCCAGGAGCCTATGTGTGCAGGTTTTAGCCTTTGGACATCCATGGCAATCAATGCCCTTACCCTAAGAGCCCACTGCCTGAAGGCATCAGTCATGCAAGCGTGTTGAGTGGGTGGCGGAGCTGACTCAGCCACAGCAGCATCACAGAAGGCATTGTTCCACCCTCACGTGAGTGATTAGGATGAGGTAGATGCTCCATTCCTTGTGTTGGGGTAGTCAAACAGAAAAAGGGTACACACAAATGTTGTTCCTTGCTATTTGATACAGCTAATCAATAAAAGCCAGGGAGATTCTGCTCCTCGTATTTCAGCAAGGCCTGGATAACCATTAAACCCCACCTCATCCAAGGTAGACTAATGTGGTGCAATGAGGTATCCCTCTTCTTAAATAGAGCTCTCCACAGTCACCATTTCTCATGACCCTTGGAACGTAGGGTGAAAGACAGAAACATTATTCCAAATTTTTCTCCTTGTATATGATCCAAGTTCAGATATCACACTCGAAGAAAGTAGGTAACACATGATTCTAAAATGGGAAGGGGATGTGGCATGAGGGAGAAAGGACACTTTTTTCCAGCAGGATAGTTGGTAAAAGACCTGGACTGGACTCTCTGAAATACACTATGGTACAATGTCACAGAGGCACAAATCAGCTCACTGCCAAGAAAGAAAAAAGAAGACAGTGAGTATCAGATAACAGAAGGGTTATTATAAAGGTAAGGGCTATAGAAATACCTGAGAAGGCTTACAAGGTGTGAAGCGTGGTGTTTTGCCGTATCCAGTCCCTCAGGCAAATATGAAACCTTTCCTGTGAACAGAAGATGAGTAGAGCTCCACTCCGCCAGAAATGCAAAGTGTAAATGCCAAACCAAAGAGGGAAAATCCATATCAAAAGCAGGTTCTTTGTCAATAAGCAAAATCATGGGAAATAAGTGAAGTGAAGTCAAAAAACAGTAGCCAAGTCAAAATACTAAGGCCATTCAAAACCAAATGCAGTTAATTACAAGCAAATCGTAGAGGGGAGACCCATTGTACTTAAAAAGTGGAAAAAGATATATGTGTGGGAGTAGAATCACAGGTGCCAACTGGTACGCAAGCGAGACAGTTGAAACACCCAACATTGCCAGACATAGTGTTCTGCAACCACTAACCCTTTGTAGGGACCTTCTCTCTCTGACATGGAAGTCAACTGTTCTCTGCTGGCTGTGGCAGTAAGTTTCAGAACCTACCCTAGAAACTGTTATTCTCCATGGCTGTTTTCTCGATTGCTTTGGTCTCCATCTCCTTCATGTGTTACATTTAATAGCTCTCTTGTGTGATGTCTTACTCTGAAAACTAACACCTTTTTATGACCGGGGCGAGGGAAAGATGGTAAGTTCAATATTAGCATTCTTGATGAATTTGTATTGGTCATAGGATAGGATAAGGAATAAGGCTAAGGTGGTGAAGAAAACGGAGCAGAAAAGAGGACTAAGAACAAGTGTAAGGAAAATGAAGAATTCAAAAACGAAGAAGAAGGAAAATTAAGAATGTGTGGAGAGCCGGGAATGACACTGAACATGAGAAAGGGGAGGAAGAGTGACGAAAAATGAGAAGGAAGAATATTTGCAAAGTAGAGGAACATGGAGAACTAAGGGTAAAAAATAAGAACGTGATCAAAGAGGAATCTGGTTAGGAGGAGAAGGATGGTTAAGTAATAACCCAGTCACAATTGTGTTGTAAAATCCATAACATTTCCTTTTCTATGAGCCCTGTGACTTGATGTAGTAATCAGGGTGTGTTCTGGCTAATTTCACAACTGCTAAAGCAGCAGCATTGGTCCTCATCTAAACCAACCTCTAGGTATAGATCATCAAAAGGATGCAGCACTCCATTAGGCACCAGCATTTGATCAATCATTGTTACTCCTTTATAAACCCAGGCCTTTCAATGTATAGGGGTGCATGCTCATCCTTACTGTCCCAATGTTCCAAATAAGATCTTTTGAAAGTAGATAGGGATGTAATGGATCAGTAAAAACAGAACGACATTGTTAATAAGGATCGAGTCAGATGGTCTATTATATGGGAGAGGTTTAGCAGTGTGTATGTCCTCTGAGCAACAATATTACCTCTGAGTAATCATCTCTAGGTTTGGCCATCGAGGGAGAGTGTATATTTACCCATAACAAAAATCAGTTGTTACAAGTGTTTGGCCATAAGGTATGTTTCCATGTAATGGAGCCTATTAAATATTCATTCAGTTTCGACAGTCCCACTCCAGTCCAGTCATCATTTTATGGATGCATTTGTCATCACAGTCAATCTTGTGAAAAAGGCAAGGGGACCTAGCTGGGAATAGAATATGAGTGTAATTAAACCAGGAGGCTACATCCATTATGATGCCTTGCACGCCATCTAAAAAAATTGAAAATCCGAGTTCATCTATTGAATGAGTGGATTTGGGTTATAATGAATATATGTGTGTGTGTGTATATATATAAACCTATAGTCATTAAACAAAGACTGACCTGAAGAACAGAATTTGCTGTTTACATTCTCCTTTGCAGCTGTGGTCTCAGATATGTGGGGAGCACCAAGCTCCAGGTACTTCTACCTATCTTACAACACATCTGCGCGATAGTCAACAGTGACCCCACATACCCTGTCGCGAGGCATTTCAAAGAAATCCACCACAATAACGTGGAGCACTTCAAGTACTGCGTAGTTGACTGCGTTCCACCACTCAGGCGGGGTGGCAACACGGAAAAACTGTTACGACAACTGGAGTCTAGATACATAATGGAATTCAACACAAAGGCCCCCGCAGGACTCAACGTCAGTGAGGATTTATACAACTTCCTATAGGTAACCCAAGTGTCTGCTTCAGATACATCATACTTACCATTGAACCACACATTCATCTGTATGTATTTTGATGTATTTTGTTCTCCTTACCTTGAGGTGTTCTTGACTGACATGCCATAGCCCACGCACAACAGTACTCAGCAGTATCCATCTGCTACTACATCCACTTGCCTCTGTCATACATTGCGCCCCGTAGGACAGTGACAACACTTTAGTTGTGATTGGGAGTCGGCTGACTCCTGTATGGTTGTTTCTCTGTTCAACTAAAATCTACACAATCACGTCTTATATGTGATTTTACCTCACACGCACTAATTTCACCTACAATGAGTCTAATAAGTCAACACACGCCAACACACATCTGCCTGTTCCCGGCTTCACCGTCCCCTTCCCATTAGATAGATTCTTTTATTAGTGACTGTTAGATTTGGGGGTCTCTAGTTGGCAGAGGTAAGTACCTTTGTCTAAATAGGGGCCCTTGCGTCTAGTCAGGGTAAGGGGGTACACTCCTAAAATAACCCCTGCTCACACCCTTGGTAGCTTGGCACGAGCAGGCAGGCCTATCTCAGAGGCAGTGTGGAAAGCATTTGTGAACACATACAGTAACCCAGTGACAACACTATAGATGGACACCACACAAATTGTAGTATAAAAATAAATATTTTTATATAGACTTCACACAAGATCACAAACGACAAACATCCACAATACTGTACTTTC
Organism: Lissotriton vulgaris; assembly: GCF_964263255.1. Taxonomy (NCBI): domain Eukaryota; kingdom Metazoa; phylum Chordata; class Amphibia; order Caudata; family Salamandridae; genus Lissotriton; species Lissotriton vulgaris. Next base: position 1,713,464,584 of record NC_141689.1, on the reverse strand, counting down.
AAAATGGTAGAAATAGCTTAGTTCTATTTAGATGTAAAATGCGACACTTTGAGTTCAATGTACCTTTGGATGCTAACACTATAAAACGAAAGTGTTGCAGGGAAGGTGATGCGTCGGTTACTTACACGCAAGAACGGTGATGTGTTGGGTCCCTACTACTGCGTAGGGGATGCCTTGGCTCTTCTCTGTATGGGGAGGAGATGTGTCGGTTTCTTACTGCGCTTCCGTGGCGATGCGACCTACACCGCTGTGATGCGATGAAGATCCGGTGCAATGAAACAAAATAGCGTCTTCTTGATGCTACAACGATGTGTTCACGCCTGAAGGCCATGCTGTGACTCAATGATTCTTCTGAGCTGTGACAGGCCCTGCGAGGCGCTTCTCCGGTGATGTGACGGCTTCTGCTGTGACACACTTCTCCGGTGATGCGAGGCGCTTCAGGTGATGTGAAGGTAGAAGCGGCAGCACGGTTATCCGGCGATGCGACGGCATCTACTGTGACGGTGACACTCTTCTCCGGTGATTCAACAACAACAGCTGTGGCAGCGACATGCTTCTTCATCTTGAGTCGTGCTTCCAGCTCCCAGTGACACACAGTCTCTCAGAAGGTCCAGCTCAACAGCAGGCACTTCAATTCCCGCAAAGGGAAGGCAGGGGAGCTGTTTAGCGAAGTCTGTTGTCCCTGAGACTTCAGCAGGAGGCCCGCTCTATCTCAAGCCCTTGGAGATCCTTTACACGTTGATTTGAAAGTAGCACAATGTCCTTTCTTTTTTCCTTGGCAGTAAGGCAACCACTGCAGGCCAATCCCCAAACAGCACTCAGCTTAGGGATAGTCTCCTCCTTCAGTTTCTCTCTGGTTTCTCTCCTCAGCAAAGGTTCTTCTTGTTTCCCAGAAGTGATCTAAAGTTCTTGGGTCTGGGTCCCAATATTTATACTAGTAAATCCTTTGTCCTCTGAAGGCAGAGGGTCTTGTACCCAGTCCAAACTAGTTCTGTGCAGGCCTGGAGCATTTTGTTGACAAGACTCCTTATTTCCTTTGACAGTGTGGGCCAGGGACATCAGACGCATCACAGGAGGTGGAGTCAGCATTGTGGAGGGAAGGCACAGCCCTGTTCAGGTCCCAGGTGCAACTCCTCCCACCCATCTACATGAAGATCTCTCTATTCAGCCCTGTGCTGACTCAACCGGTCTCCTGGAATCCCCCAGCCACTGTCACTCGAACTCCAGACAAGGAATACACAACCTAGCAGAGGCATCTTCTCTAAAATATGTATTTTATCATTCTGAGTTCAGCCATACTAAACTTGAATTTCTACGTAGTTCCCTAAGTCAGTTAGGATTATAAAATGTTATTATCAAACTGCCCGTTCTGGCCAATGAGGAACAGGTAGCCTTGCAATAGTGAAAAACAAAATCGTCTGTGATTCTCTATCAGGACATGCCACACACATCAGGCCATATCCTACCTTTGACCTACAATGCATCCTGCCCTTGGGCCTACAAGAGGGGTGACTAATATGCAGAAGGTTTAGGGACTGGTAAGTGGATGCACTTGCCCCGTCAACATGGCAGTACCACACTGCACAAAGGCTCTGTAATGGAAGGCCTGAGACACACGTTACAGGCTGCTTCTGTGGGTGGCACAACCAGTGCTGCAAGCCCACTAGCAGCATTTGATTTACAAGCCCTGGGCACACTCAGTGCACTGTACTAGGGTCTGACAAGTAAACCAAACCAGCACCAAACCAGCCACTCATGGAGTCACTAATTCATACATCAATTTACCATAGGGAGCACTTGCACTGTGGCACTGAATAGCAGTGGCACAGTGCCCAAAGTATCTATAACCAGCAAAAACAGGTCAAGCAAAATACAGGAGGAAGGCGAAAAGTTCAGGGATGACCCTGCAAAAAGGGCCAAGTCCAACAGTGATGTCATAATTCCACTGCAGCTTTGTCAAGTCATGATTAACACAGGAAAGTCACTACTACAGTATATAAACCATGTTGGTTTACACAGCACGCTATGTGATCTAGACCGCAGGCTTGCGGTCAAATGGCGTCAATGTGAAATGTTAATGCAATAAACTTTGAATTACGTCTTCAATTGGAGTCTGTGCCCGTGTCTTACCTGACGTGGTCTTTCGGTGGGATCCTGGTTTCATATATATATATATATGTATGAGCGAAGTCCTACAACGCCAACCAGAGGAAAAGAGACACACTTGTAGCAGGCTTCAATCAAAATTTATTCCAGTCAGAACATGAACACAAAGCAGGCCTCCCCTACGCGTTTTGGTCTCCTGATTTTATTCATGAGTACATTCATGAGCAAGCCAAAGGCAAGCCTGTCTGCGCCCGTCCGCGCCAAAGCTGCGCCCAGTGCCAGTTATGCTGCTCATTTCACCTGCGTAAGTACCCCTCTCTCGGATGCGGTCCCCCCACTATATTCCCGAGAGACTATACTTAACTTGGGTGAGCACGCGCATGAGGGACATCTCTCGTTCGCGGAATCTGCTCTTCCATTGAATGACTTTGTGATCGGGGGTTTCTTGTCCTGTGGACTTCTCAATGTTAGATCTTTGCCCAAACACAGAGGAAATCCAATTACTGGTGGAATCGCATCAATTAGATGCCTTATTCATCACCGAGACCAGGACCCACCTTGACTGTGAGATCGAGCTGGGTTGGGCCTGCCCGCAGGATTACAAAATACTTCACCTTCCTAGACCTAAAGGACGGGGCGGTGGGGTGGGGGTGATTTATAGGGCTTCCTGGCATGTCGAGACCATTGACATGGACCCAGGTATTGGTGCTGAGTTGCTTGGCCTATCTATCAATAGTCACACTAGGGCTATGTTCACGGGGATCATTTGTTATAGACCGCCCGGGACCTTCAGTATTCAGCAACAACAGTCATTACTTACCACCTTTACCAATATGGCTGCCTCCCACAATAAACTGATAATTTTAGGTGATTTTAACCTGTGGCTGAATGGCTCCTTAGATACAGGGTTGCTCAACTTTCTCTACTCTTGTGAAAGTGTTGGTCTCCACCAATATGTTACGGGACCCACTCAAAGGCAGGACACCGACTTGACCTGATTTTCTCGGTCCCCCAGCTAGCACACCTGAGTGAAATTCTGCCCATGGACTGGACTGACCATTTCCTTCTTAAATTCTATGTTAGTAGCAAGGGGGCCCAAATACAGGTACAAGGTGCTACCACTGAATTTATGTGCAGGGACTGGAGAGCCCTTGGGAGGCTGAGAACTACGGATGCAGTGTTCAAGGTTGAAGACAGCTTCTCTTCAGATTGTCAAGTTGATGAGAACTATACTTCTTTTTGTCTCAGGATCACCAAAAGGGTAGATTCTCTTGCCCCGCTTAAAATACGCAGGTACAAGGGCAGATTCCTTAAAGGCTTTAAAACTAGCCTGTAAACAGGCTGAAAGTAAATGGAGGCAAGGATATACAAATGCTAGCAGACTGCTCTGGAAAGCGAAACTTGTCGAATATAAAGCCCTGATTCATAAATCCAAATCCGATTATTTCTGCTCCATGATATGTACTGCAGCAAATAGCTCCAAAAGCGTCTTTCAGATTTTGAACGGTCTAACTCACCCTGACTGTTCCAAAAAGTCGACCCCCCTATGCAGGCTCTTTGTGATAACCTGGCTTTATTTTTCAAGGAAAAAATTGATACCATTATTCACAATTTGAGTACCACTTCCATTTTGACCTGCTCCATTAGTCCAGGGGATGGAGGTGCAGATGTTGGAGCTGGGAGCCCTGGGTGGCAGCCTGCTGATTTTCACTTGGAGTTTCCTCCCATTACGGAGGAGGATCTCGGCGGACTGGCTCGGGGTATTTCATAGGGATCACATCTGGACCCTATTCCTCATAAAATTTGGAAAGACTATGGAGACAAACTTGTTCCTACCCTCTGTAGGATTTGTAATCAATCATTGGCTAGTGGTACGGTTCCTGCCTCCTGGAAACAGGCCCTGGTATCCCCATTGTTAAAAAAAAAAAACAGAACCCAGAATGTCTACAGAATTATAGACCTATCTCCTTGCTACCGTTCCCTGCAAAAATTGCTGAACGTTGGGTGAGATCAATCCTTTCTAAACATCTGGAGCATCATCATTTTCTGGATGAAATACAATTTGGCTTTTGCCCAGCCCATGGGACAGAAACGGCTCTGCTCACTGCCATGGAGGATCTTGGAATGCGTGCAGACAGAGGTCAAGCAGTAGCTCTGATTCTGCTTGACCTTTCTGCCGCATTTGATACAGTAAATCATGCGATCCTCCTAGAAAGACTAAGTGAGGCCGGGGTGGGAGGTGGTGCCCTGCAGTGGTTTTGCTCCTTCCTGCTCGATAGGAAGCAGGCGGTGTCCCTCCCCCCGTTTCAATCTGCGTTCTCTCCGGTGTCTCATGGGGTGCCTCAGGGTTCGGCAGTCAGCCCGATCTTATTCAACGTTTATCTGAAACCCCTGATTGCGTTGATAAAATCTAATCGGATTAATGCTATCAACTACGCAGATGATACTCAAATCATTCTATCTTGGGAGGGTGAGGAATCGATCCCGCCGGAGACATTTCATGACTGTCTGCGAGATACGGCTGGCTGGCTACATAACAACTCACTGCAGTTCAACGCTAGCAAGACTGAGGTATTGTTCTGTGCTGGAGGTCGGATCCCTCGCCCTTTCCCGGATAATTTCTGGCCTCCAGAATCAGTGACAAAAACTCAACCGGTCACTGCTGTTGGCAATTTGGGCGTTATGCTGGACAATAAATTAAGCATGGAAGCGCAGGTTGCGAAAAAGGTGTCCAGTTGCTTTGCCCTTATCAGGTCCCTTCGAAAGATCCTACCGCTACTTCCCTTACAGGCCCGGGCTTTGGTAGTCAGATGAACCATGCTGAGCCGACTCGACTATTGCAACGCTTTCCTGCTCGAGTCACCAGGTCTGCTGTTAGACAGACTTCAAATAATTCAGTCCGCTGCCGCCAAGCTGGCTCTTGGCTGGCCTAGAAGGTCGTCTGCCTCAGCGGCGCTGGCTGAACTCCACTGGCTCCCGCTTAGGCAACGAGTATCTTCAAAGCCCTGCATGGACTTGGGCCCAGCTCTTTGCAAGCTAAATTTGCTTGGTACACCCCAACCAGAGCACTTCGCTCAGCAACTGCTTGTTTGGTGAGAGTGCCCAAATTTAAGAAGGCTAGGGCTGGGGGCAGATCTTTCGGAGTTGCTGCTGCCAAACTCTGGAACAGTCTGCCCTTGGAGATCCGTTAAACAGAGGAACTTTTCCCTTTTAGGAAACGTGTCAAAACCTGGCTGTTCCTGAAGGCTTAACCTGCTGGACACCTCTCTCTACCATTTCCCGTGCTGCCACTTTGTGAAGCCATAGCGCCAGGTTGCCTGTAAGGTGACAGCTGCACTTTATAAATTTCTTAAATAATAAATAATCTGGCAATTCAACAGGTTTGTTAACAGCTAACATTATTTTATACCAGTGGCTCCTCCTTCACTTTGAGCCAGCCAATTGGAAACACTTTAATGCTTCATGGTCTTGGTAGTTTATAATAGACTCATCACACCCTCCAGTGAGTAATCCAATTGAAAAACATACTCTGGTATATCCATTGCTTTTAGAATTATTTTAAAACCCTCCAGTGGGTCGGCATAGATCATGTTCTAAATATTCCTCAGCTCACTGTCCCAAGCATAGCCCTATCATCAAAAGCAAGCTGGTTCCTCTACGCAGTACGGAGTTAATCTACAGAAGCAGTGGCCACCTGCAGTCTTCCAGGCAGCACAGTGCTTACTAATAGCGAGGTTGGGTAGTCTCTGATGCATCGGACTATGCTGCCATTTAAAGAGTGAAGTCCTCCAATGCTCACCAGAGGAAAAGAGATACACTTGCAGCAAGCTTCAATCCAAATGTATTCCAGTCAGAACATGAACACAAAGCGTGCCTCCCCTACCCTTTTCGGTTTCCTGACCATATTCATGGGTACATACTGCAATTGAACAGGCTTGTTAACACCTGACAATATTTTATACCAGTGTCCCCGCCTTCTCTTTGTGCCAGCCAATTGGAAACACTTCAATGCTTCATGGTCTTGGTTGTTCATAATAGACTAATTTTCTTTGTTTTCACAGAGTTTTATGTAGAGCGAACTTGACCCGGTTTCTGGTATCAGAGAGCTTTACATAGCACCAGTTGCGTTACATAAGGACACATGAATTTTTTGTTAGGCACGGGAAGATTACGTGATTTGCCCAGAATCACAGGATGTTCAGCATCATTGCCGAGACTCAAACCTGGTTCCCCAGATTCGAGGTCCACCGCTCTAGCGGTTAGGCTGATTCCTCTCCCAATTATTATCTCCAGTGAGTACTCCAATTAAGGAACATACTCTTGTATATCTATTGCTTTTAGAATAATTTTAAAACCCTCCAGTGGGTCTGCATTGATCATGTTCCAAATATTCCACAGCTCGCTGGACCAAGCAGAGCCTTATCATCAACGGCAAGCCGGGCCCAATACATATATAGTGTCCAATAAGGAATACTGGTATGATTGAAGTACAGAGATTAATAAGTCTCTGTAGGTTTACTTCTAGAGAGATTGAGTCATTGCTGCCACATTGACAAGGGCAATGCATGAGTAGCTAAGCCATTTCTAGTTTTTACTTCTGGTACTTGTAATGTTATTTAAACATACTGAAAATCAGTAGAACAAGCCATATTACGCAAAATAGAAACCAGATAACGGCTTACCTAGACACACATGGAACACAGAAATATTTAATTTAAGGACAGTAGGAGGTGTGCTGTGTTAATTCTTACTTGTTACCACATTAGTGTTGTCTGAAAGAGACAGCCCATAGAGCAGATATGGGTACATGGTAAGCATGGGCGAATTTTGCGGATCTCGCGTTCGCGAATTTTGCGGATTTGCGGATTCGCAATCCGCAAAATCCGCGAATTCCTGCGAATTTGCGGATTTTTTTTTTTTTTTTGTGTTCGCCCGTGTTTCTGCCAGTTCGCGAGGGTTTTTACAATTTCGCAATTTGCGAACTTACCTGTCGGGTCGCAAGTTTTGCGAACTTGTTGTTTCTACATGTCCAGCCTGTTTGGGACACTCTTCTTCATCACTGCCACTCTCTGTCACCACTGCCACTCTCTGACTACTCATGCCACCCTCTGGCCCACCCATGCCACCCTCTGTTTCATCACCACACCCTCTGGTTGTCCAGTGTACATTATTTTCGGCAAAGCAAAGCACACCTTCCCTGCCTCAAGTGACCTGAATTAATTTGGGGCTGATTAATGTGTCACAGAATATTTTTTTAGCTGGCACCTGCTTCCTTAGTGCGCCCTGATTAGTGATCTTTTGCACTTGCTAAGTGCTTTCATAGTTGCAAAATTAGTTACAACACCTGCCCTGCCCCAACTGACAATAATGAATTAGGGGCTAATTAATGTGTCACTGAAAGAATTTAAAGTTCCAGCCTGGCACCTGCTTGTCTGCTCCTTTAGCTGTAAATCAGGACCTTTGTGGCATACAGTTAAGGTCAGAGCAGGGTCACACAATAGTTGCAAGCAGGCAACCGAATTCTGGAGGGCCCCCTCAGGAAGCAATACAAAGAATCGTTACAAATCATGAGGTTGACCTTTTGCACCTGCTCATTGCTTTTGCTTTTGCTGAAATCGTTTTGCGGTTTTTTTCGCGCTATTCGCGGGGCGCGGCGTCGTGCGAAACCGACCGTGGAAGCCGCCAATTCGTGCGAATGAGCATTTTATTTTTTTGCGGCTTGTTGTTTCGCGAGTTTTTTTGCAGTATTCGCGAGCCGCTTGCAGCGCAACACGCGAATTTACCCCAAGGTCGAGTACGGGCGCGGCCATTTTGTTTGCGTGACGTATTTCCGTTTCCGCCCGCTATGTATAATCTCGCGCAGTAAGCGCATTGCGAGTAGAGGTTCGCACGAGATCGCGCGGGAAATCTAGAGGTTCGCACGAGATCGCGAGGAAAATCTCGCGCGAACTGACTTTCGCGCTCGGAAACGGGCGCCGGCCATCTTGTTTTTCATTCATTTCCTGTGTCTGGGCATGGTGTTTAATCCTCTTGATATCTTTCCCATCCTTTGCTTGTTTTCAGTTTTTTTTTTACGATTTTGCTTCTTATCTATCCCTCTCTTTTCCTAGCTGTATATTTTTGTCTTTTCTGCTATTTTTCTTTACTTTTAAACTACTTTTGTAAACTCTTTTCTTTTCTTCTTCCCTATCCTATTCTTTCTTAATTTTCTACTTCTTCCTACCTTACCTGCCCAGACCATGGTCAAGCCAGGCGCCGTGAAGCTGCCCAGGCACTTGAGGGCCGCAGCGGCGGCGGGGAGTAGTGCTGGACCCAGTGGCAGGACAGCAGGCGTGAGATCGAGGGGGGAGCAGGTGACGCGCCGGGAGATATTCAGCCCGGAGGAAGTGGGCGCGCTGGTCTACTTCGTCCAGCGCCGCCTGCCCAGGACCATCGCGGGAGGCGGCAGGATCGCGGCCGGCGGCTACAACATGCGGGAGCGCCGGAAGCGGTGGGAGAAGGTGTGCTGGGCCATATCCCACCTCTACGGGGTCCAGCGCACCTACAGCCAGGTCACCCATCGCTGGACGGACCTCCTGGACCGCGAGCGCGACCTGCTGGACCAGCTCGGCTTGGAGATCCCCGGGCTTGGTGAGTAGTAGTAGCCATTGGCATTTAATCACTCACTACTATGATGTTTTCTCCTGCTCTGTGTTGTTGTATTGCAAATATTTGTTTTTTACATGGAGCAAGCCAATAATGCCGCTGATGACGATTACATTGTAGTTAAATTATATTTCAAAATCTTCTGTGCATTTCAGGTGCACTGCTCTCCTTCTCAGTGGGGTTGCTACTATGCTTATTTGTTTTCTATTTCGTGGTCTCATTGGCCTGAGTAACTATTATGTATGAGTGTACTTAACAGAACTGCGTAATGCTAGACACTAGGGGGCAGATTACATTTACAAGCCCCTTGCGCCACGTTTACGTTGCCTTGCGTGACGCAACAGCGGCGTAAACGTGCCGCATCCCTGCAAGTCATTTACAGCATGACGCATCTAGGGAGATGCGTCACGTTATAAAGCCATGGGCCTGCACCACAATGGGTGCGTTCCTAGTACGCAGGGTGGGCGGTCCAGCGGCTGTGCGCCTCGCAAAATTGCCTGCGTGAAATCTACAAGATTTAACGCAGGCACTTCTGCGACGCTGCTACGTCAATTCAATTCCTTATGTCTGCTCGAAGCAGGCGAAAGGACTGACACAGCATGTAAAGTATTGGGTGGCCCTGAGCATTACTGGAGTTGCATTGCGTTGGCGACGTGACTCCAGCGATGCGCCGCTCTTACGTGACGAGATGCGTCACGCAAGTGCCTACCCTTGCGCCAGGGCGCGCCGCATTGTAAATGAGGCACATCTGCCGTGTCGCAAGGGTAGTTTTGCGTGACGCATTTGATCTGGCGCATCTCTGGAGATGCGCCAGAACGCGTAAGTAAGTATGCCCCTAAGGGGCAGAATTGCAATTACCGTCGCATCCCTGCAAAGTAGCAGGGATGCGCCATTAATTGTGCGGCCCGCTACCACCACCAAACATGGTGCGCCGTATTTGCAATGCGGCGCCCCATGGGCCCAAAACGTCACCGAAGCTTTACTGCTGGAGTTGCGTCGCAACGATGGTGCAGCTCCATCAATGCTCTGGGGTACCCTATCTCCCCAATGCTGGGTCAAGCCGTACGTCTGCTTCAAGCAGGTGCAGGGTTTGTGTGACGCATCATTGTCCTAAAGGTGACTGATTGATATTTTGTAGATTTCCCTCAGCCACTATTAGGATGTGTTCCAGCGCAGGAATGCCCTCCCTTGCGCCGGAACGCCCCCTGATGGCGCAGGGCTTTATAACGGGATGCATCTCCCAAATGCGTCACGTTGTTATAATATTATACGCCGCACCATGGCGCCCTTTTTTGTTTAGCTGCTGCGTCACAAAAGTCACGCAAGAACGGCGCAAAAGAGCCGCAAGGGCTTAAATCTGCCCCTTCCTTTGTAACCCTGACAATAAGAAAAATAGTGGCGGTGGATTGATAGTTTGACTATTTAAATGACTGGTAATGTAGCAGGCAACTGTTAGTGTTGTCACTGATCTGACTGAAATCACAATGGAGTTTGTCTGTCACTTTGCGTCTTGCCTGCGGACTGCTGCCTGCCAGTCCTAGGTGAACGTTTCAGTACTTTGTTTAGTGAGTTACGTGACTTTCGAAGTCACAGGTCCGCATATAAATGAAAAGTAACCATAATCAATATAATTTCGCAGAAATATTTTGTTATTGTTCTTTTGAAATGTTTGATTTGGTTGACATTGACAAGCAACAATCATCCATGTTTTCTGTTCTTTCTTTCATGTTGTACGTCAGCTCCCCCCAGGGGCGAGAGGAGGACACAGGAGCAGCAGGCGGCGGATGCTGTTCATCAACAGGGCCAGGATCGGGCAGGCGAGGGCTCCTCTGCTGGCCCCAGTAAGTTTTCATTTTAGACTAGTACCTATTTTTCCTAGCGTTCCTCATTTGACTTTTTTCAAAATTGTCTTTGCTCTTCTTGTAGACTGTATCTAAATTCTTATCCTGCCTCTACTATGACTCCCTGTGGTATTACTAGATTATTCTTATTAGTCTGTCTGTGTAGCTAACTAAGATTGCACGGTTGGCGAAACTCCCATGATTCTAGTCAGCAATAGCTCTATCAACTTAGTGCAGTCCTCTGGGATTGTCCATAATGTCTTTTGAAGTGTTCTATCTGGACTCATGCTTGCAAAAATTGCAAAACCTTTCGCTCAGTCACTCTAGTCTGGACCAAAAAACACAGATTGTATTTAAGTTTAAAAGCTTTATTAAAAGTAAACACATTTATTAAAATGAAGTCATAATAAAACTAAACGTTTAACTGATAATGGAAAAGTGGTTAGTGCTGACGATTAATTGAAGACATTTCTTGTGGTCGAGCCGAGCTCTCACCTGGTTTCAACTTGATCTTGTTGTTAGAAGTCCATCTTCTGTCTGTGTGGAGAAAAATGGTGCGTGTTAAAAAAACAGCCTTCATCAGTTGTGCCAAAAAGTGCAGCAAGACAACCTTCCCTGGAAAAAGGGACATTTTTTTTTAACTTTAACGACAGTCACAAATTACATTGTTTTCACATGTCTTCATTCCTAGACCAAATACTAGTGACTGCTTTATTCTAACATTCTTAAATGTACTTTGTAGGTGGAACATCTGGTGGCGGGGCCAGTGTGGAGGTGGTGGTGCTCGACACCGAGGCGGAGGGCGAATCGGGCGATGCTTCAGGGGAGGAGGCGGCGGCGGCAGCTGTGAGAGTTGAGACGGTGGTGGTGGCGGCCAGAGGTAAGCTCTTATATATTCCTTACTTATTGAGATTGAAGACTAGCTGGGAAGGCAAGAATATGAGATGCATGGCTGGGTGAATGATGAAGCAATGATGGGTGGAAGGACAACAGCCTGGGTGGGTGACACAGAAACTGTATGTGTCCATATACCTGGATCATGCTACTATCTGACTCTTAGATAGCATATGTGTATCTAGAGCAGGGGTACTCCTAGTACGGCCCGCGGGCCGGTGGTGGCCCGGCAAGCCTTCGTTGGCGGTGCGCTGACCTTGCAGACAATCACTGCTCCCCCGGCCCCCACAGAGCAGAGGCTTTTTTGTATTTCACCTGTTAGCGCCCCTGCATCTCCACTCTGACAATCACTGCTCCCCCGGCCCCCACAGAGCAGAGTGGAGATGCAAGGCCACAAAGAGGTGAAATAGAACTAAGCCTCTGCTCTGTGGGGCCGGGCAAGCAGTGATTGCCAGGGTGGAGAAGCAGGGGCGCTAAAACAAACAAAGCCTCAATAATATGTTAATGGTCTTTTAAAGACCTGTTAAGTACTTTGGTGTTGTTGTCTGTGTGTGCGCGTTGAGGAAGCGGTCTCAACCCGGGCTGAAGGCTGACACAGATAGACACACACACAGTGAGATGACAGAGGGGGAGGGAGAGGGAGGGCAGGAGGGAGAGAGAGATGGAGGGAGGGCAGGAGGGAGAGCAGGAGGGAGAGAGATGTATGTAAATGCTGGGTCTGGTGGCTCAGTGGATGAGGGCATCTGCTGCAGGGACCTGTGTGCAACCTCATGGTCACAAGTTATCGTTTTGCTTTAGCCCCGCCCCCTCTGACTCCGCCCCCACCAGTGCGGCCCTCGGCCCCAAACTACACTGTAAATGTAGCCCCTGAGAGAAAGTTTGTGAGTACCCATGATCTAGAGAGAGTAGACGGTCAGTGGATGAACTAAGTGTAACTTTGAAGAGCATGTAACACTAACACTGCACCCGCACGTCCGTTCCAGTGTAGGAAAGGCAAGGAAAAGAACTTTTAATTTTGTCCAAATACTACCATAAATAGTAGCAGTAGTTTGTATTGCAAGCACTGCATAGATCCGGTTATTATGGTGGCCACTCCCTACCTCTCTTAATAAGTTTAGTAGTACTCAGTCATTCATGTGTGGATGTATCACTGGTCACTCAATAAAAAGCAAAGCACCTAAAGTCATCCCATATATAAGCAAAAACATCCCATGTGAAGTGATAGATAATCAGATTATTTATCTTCTTCAATTTTCCATTTCTAGTACTCATTTCCACTGTAGGGTGAAAGTTAAATTAATTAAGCAGTAGCCCTTGAGTTGTAACAGAGTATTCTCAGTGCCACCCGTACTAGAAAAGTAAGAGATTCACCACCTGCATGTACTGGACGGGTACAGTAACGCAACGGCAACGCAAGTCTAGGTCACTCCTCATGGCGTGCGTCTCTTTTTCTCGGGTGCAAGTTTACCGCGCTGGCATTATGCCGGCTTGCAGAAAATAACGTACCAATTTTCCAAAACAAGAGATAAGAAGAAGAATAAGACTGGTGTACTTTCATAGTCGACTCCAATGGAAGTCCACAGTGCTCGTAGACTTTGTTCCTTAAACTCCCACTAATGTTAGAGCAAGGATGAAGAAGTGTGAGGTTAGATAGATACTGGCCTCAATAGTTATGTAATGCGCTTGCAAGTTGCTAGTTGTACTGCAACACAAATTTCTGCTGAATGATTGAGTTAATCTAAAAGAGCATTGGTTACAGACTATGTCTTTCTTTCTTCATATAGGTTCTCCTTCCAAACGGACAAGGAGGAAGGAGCTGGCTAGAGCGGCCCGGCAACGGAGGATCGAGGCCACTGTTGCGGAATATCGGCGGCTGGTGGCCCTGGAGGACGTGGAAAGTGTGCAGTCGACAACTACAACAACGTCGTCTGCATCGGCCTCCGTGGCCCCACGGGCTGCCACCCAGCACAGTGGTCCACCCAGACTGAGCCGGGCTGCCAAAGGCAAACGCCACCACCGAGCAGCAAGGCCAACAGCTGCCTCTCACAGGCATTGCACCTGCAAGGCAGTGAAGGCACGCCTGCGCCGCACCACCCTGATGGTGTCCCGCCTTCAGCAGGAGCTCGCCTTGCTCCGCGAGGAGCATGATGCCCTGGCCCAAAAAGTGAACAGCATCCACCCATAGTGTCCCTTGCCCCTTTTTTAGAGACTTTTGGGGGGTGGGAATTGGGAGTTGGGTTTTTGGGGACTTTTGAAGGACAATCGTTGGGGTTAGGGAGGGTCTTGCGGGAGATTATTTTGTTAGGGATATAAATATACTTTTTCAAACTTTATCTGAGCATACCTGTTTTTTACTGCTTGCCTGGTGGGTGGGGGTTTAACGTTGACTGTTTTCCTGAAAGTTTAGTTCCATTTTCTTCCTTTAAGTGTAAATGCCCAAATGTTTTCAACACTAAGTGCCTCTCACAGACTCAGTGAAGTGAATCCAAGAGTCCTAGGACTTTAGTAGTACTACCTTCAGTCTCTCGTCTCTCGTACTAATACTCCATTATACCCCCAAACCACCAAACGCTTATCTTACCTGTAATTTGTGTTTGAAAGTAGGGCTAGACCCAGGGCTGGCTCCACGGGAAACACCGAATAACGTTGGCAATCTTGGTCGGATAAAATTTCCTCATAGCGGTGGTACTATTGTTGTGACACAGTGGCAGTTGCATGCCTATGAAAAAAAAAGAAAATGAAATCTGGTTTGTCCTCCTGAGCAATTCAACGGTACAACTGAGAATATAGCATGTGACAGAAGTACAGTAGAGCAGTGCCACATTGTAGCCTAACAAATGGTAAAGTATAACTACTAATTCGGTTGAAGTTCTTTCACATTAGCAATGGTTCTTTGTCAAGCTGAGTAAGAATATATCATCGACAACTGTGGAAAGAAAGAATGCGACAGTACAGGGCCTGTGTGGAATTATTGATAACGATATTCAACATAAGGTCTCTGTAGCCAGATACCCGAGAGCCTTGCTGGTCACTATAAATCCATTCACAACAACACTCAATGGGGTTGGTCTGGAAGGTGTCCGGTTTACTCCCCGTGATCCAGTCGATGCAAATATGGTTCCACTTCCAAATGTCACCAACACCCAGAAGTGTAAACACAGGGTGTTCGAGGCATTAGGCGGGGGAGAAAAATAACAAACTAAAATAAAAAATGTGGGATGGGTAAAGGTAGGGTCAGCAGGGAAAGGATACCTGTAACAGAAGACAAGACAGGCATCAGTGAAGTGCTGTCCTAACATACAAGAAGAAGGTATAGTAGATAGAAAAGGAGAAATTGCTTTTTTTCTAGGTGTCCCCTCACTCACCAGGGTTGCCCCTTGGTGACATGCTTCATCATTGGGGCCATCCCAGTCCTCTACGGCCTGGGGCGTGCTGCGACTTGCGAATTACGTAGGAGCACTTACAAATGACTATGTGTGGTGCAGATGTGATAGTGGAGTGGACTAAGTGATGTGTTAAGGGATCAATGTAGAAGCAGAGAGAGAGCCAAGAAATGCAGTCACAGTCAGAGAAAAAGGCAAGGGATACTGTATCTATGTGGTTGTAGTGGTCCTGTTGGAAGTGGTAAGTAAGTTGCCCGCAGAAAAAAAATCCTCCTATTAGCGGCACTCCTCCATTGCAGCCGACGCTTCGTCCATCGATGTTGGTCACCAGAAGACACCCTGTCCACTGCCTGCCTGATGCTGAATTGTGGCTCGCTACTGTGAAGCCTGACTCCATCCTTTTTTCCCCATAGCAGAGACTGAAACCCGGCCTGTAATTATTCAACGAAAAACAGGAAGTGATATAATATTACAACACCACTGATAAATAAATATAAGGCATGTAGGCTGTGGAGTGCAAAAAGTCACAATTTGTTTTTCCTAGTAGACAGTACAATGTTTTTGAAAGTGCGTACTCTGAGTCACCTTTTGAAGGATGTATGGGCAAATTAATGTATCGGATCTTGCCCCTCAAGCTAGGTGTACTGTAAACTGTGTTTTAGAACAAAATTAGATCTTCCTAGCAGTGCTCCCACCCAGACCCTTACTAAAGCCAGTCGCAAAAATGTAGAAGACCCCCAATCAAATCTCAAAAAACGAGGCCTAGCAGAAAACTGGTGACAAAACTTACTTTGAAAGTAAAAGTAGGCCGAAGTACCCTAATTACCCATTACCCACCGTGGATTGCATTCAAACCACTTGCAAGCAACCAAGCAAAAGTAGCCATAGCCAGCATCGCTCCAAGACTCGAAATCCCCCCACTCAAACACATGCAATAGAAATACTGCTAACCCTAACGAACCCTAAGTTAAGAATAGTGGCAAAGGCTTTCTTTAACTATGCCAAATCCCCCCTTTCCCACCATGGATTTTCTTCAAATGACTTGCAACCAAAATTACACATTCTCACGAGTGCTCTAAGACCCCAGAACTCAGTTTGAAAAATCTAGAACACCCCGAAACACATGCAATCCTGCTGCTAGGGCTAACCCTAACGAACCCTAAGTTACAAAAAGTGCCAAAACTAAAGGCTTTTCCACGCGGATTTTGTCCCAACCACTTCTACCCGGTATTAGACCTTCCCAGGAATGCCCCAAGACCCGGCAACCCACCCGCCAAGAAGCGTAACACCCCCAAACAGGCCAAAAGCAAAATCTCATACTTGCAATATTTCTGGGCCTTCGGTCCAAACGCGCTGCGTAGCTAGGCCATAAGTCGGGGTTGGCACGACGGATTTCCTGAAAAGCAAATGCAATCAAGATTAGAGTGTCCCAGCAGTGCTCCCAGATCACGAAACTCACCCGCAAACAGACGGAACCCCCCCTAAGAGCACCTCAAAGGCAAGCAAGTCATCAAAAACACAAAAAAAATTCCGCCTGGGATTTGGTCCAAAACATTTTTATCCGGTATTAGAGCTTCCCAGCAATGGCCCCAGAGCCGTCAACCCAGGAGAAAACGAGTAGAAGACCCCCAAACAGCCAAAGAGCAAAAGTACAAAAATGGGGACTTAGTCACTTTTTCACAAATTTCCCAAATCACTCCGCGCGCGCTCTGCAGCTAGGCCCTAAGTCCCCTCAGCCACCATGGATTTGCTTCAAACCTCTTGCAAAGTAAAGTATATATAGCCAGCAGTGCTCCCACACCACGAAACTCACCCGCAAACACCAGGAAGCCCCCCAAACAGGCCCCCGAAAACGCTACATAGAGCAAAATGTCTGAAATAGCCCAAAAAAAAATCGGCCTGGATTTTGTCCCAACCACTTCTACCCGGTATTAGACCTTCCCAGGAATGCCCCAAGACCCGGCAACCCACCCGCCAAGAAGCATAACACCCCCAAACAGGCCAAAAGCAAAATCTCATACTTGCAATATTTCTGGGCCTTCGGTCCAAACGCGCTGCGTAGCTAGGCCATAAGTCGGGGTTGGCACGACGGATTTCCTGAAAAGCAAATGCAATCAAGATTAGAGTGTCCCAGCAGTGCTCCCAGACCACGAAACTCACCCACAAACACCAGGAAGCCCCCCAAACAGGCCCCCGAAAACGCTACATAGAGCAAAATGTCTGAAATAGCCCAAAAAAAAATCGGCCTGGATTTTGTCCCAACCACTTCTACCCGGTATTAGACCTTCCCAGGAATGCCCCAAGACCCGGCAACCCACCCGCCAAGAAGCATAACACCCCCAAACAGGCCAAAAGCAAAATCTCATACTTGCAATATTTCTGGGCCTTCGGTCCAAACGCGCTGCGTAGCTAGGCCATAAGTCGGGGTTGGCACGACGGATTTCCTGAAAAGCAAATGCAATCAAGATTAGAGTGTCCCAGCAGTGCTCCCAGACCACGAAACTCACCCACAAACACCAGGAAGCCCCCCAAACAGGCCCCCGAAAACGCTACATAGAGCAAAATGTCTGAAATAGCCCAAAAAAAAATCGGCCTGGATTTTGTCCCAACCACTTCTACCCGGTATTAGACCTTCCCAGGAATGCCCCAAGACCCGGCAACCCACCCGCCAAGAAGCATAACACCCCCAAACAGGCCAAAAGCAAAATCTCATACTTGCAATATTTCTGGGCCTTCGGTCCAAACGCGCTGCGTAGCTAGGCCATAAGTCGGGGTTGGCACGACGGATTTCCTGAAAAGCAAATGCAATCAAGATTAGAGTGTCCCAGCAGTGCTCCCAGACCACGAAACTCACCCACAAACACCAGGAAGCCCCCCAAACAGGCCCCCGAAAACGCTACATAGAGCAAAATGTCTGAAATAGCCCAAAAAAAAATCGGCCTGGATTTTGTCCCAACCACTTCTACCCGGTATTAGACCTTCCCAGGAATGCCCCAAGACCCGGCAACCCACCCGCCAAGAAGCATAACACCCCCAAACAGGCCAAAAGCAAAATCTCATACTTGCAATATTTCTGGGCCTTCGGTCCAAACGCGCTGCGTAGCTAGGCCATAAGTCGGGGTTGGCACGACGGATTTCCTGAAAAGCAAATGCAATCAAGATTAGAGTGTCCCAGCAGTGCTCCCAGACCACGAAACTCACCCACAAACACCAGGAAGCCCCCCAAACAGGCCCCCGAAAACGCTACATAGAGCAAAATGTCTGAAATAGCCCAAAAAAAAATCGGCCTGGATTTTGTCCCAACCACTTCTACCCGGTATTAGACCTTCCCAGGAATGCCCCAAGACCCGGCAACCCACCCGCCAAGAAGCATAACACCCCCAAACAGGCCAAAAGCAAAATCTCATACTTGCAATATTTCTGGGCCTTCGGTCCAAACGCGCTGCGTAGCTAGGCCATAAGTCGGGGTTGGCACGACGGATTTCCTGAAAAGCAAATGCAATCAAGATTAGAGTGTCCCAGCAATGCTCTCAGACCACGAAACTCACCCACAAACACCAGGAAGCCCCCCTAAGAGCACCTCAAAGGCAAGCAAGTCATCAAAAACACAAAAAAATTTCCGCCTCGGATTTGGCACAAACCACTTTTAGTGCTTCCCAGCAATGGCCCCAGACCCGTCAACTCACCTGCAAAGAGGTAGAACAACACCCCCACAAGTGCTGAGTCTTTCTTCATTGGGCGTAAACCAGCCCTCTGCTTTGATGGAAATAGGAGTCTGGAGGAGGAGGATAGAGGAGCATGTTCTTCTGAACTTGTGAACCTGAGGAATGCAGACTGCGGCACCTTCAAATAAATTAGCAAACAAGTGAAGACAGTTCTGCTGATGGGCTTGTCTTTGTGATTATCTGATTAAAGTTTGAATTATATTAACTGTGCACAACAAAGAAAGACAGACACACAGGAATAAAAGTGAATAAGGATGAAAAAGAAAGTTATTGATTCGTTGTCTCATTTTCAGGGCTCGAAGTCGGTATCACGGTCCAGGAATAAGAATAAGGCTTCGTCATCATACTCTGCGAATTCAGCCCGGGTGAGGTCAGTGCCACCTGACAGAGTAGAAATTCCCTCATCTATGGTGCTGGCCACCTCCTCTTCATCCGGCACGCTCTCTCGTACTCTTATATCTGGTGGTATGAGGTGCTGATTCATCTTGATCATTGTTAACCTCTCCACATTTTTGGGCGAGAGGCGGCTCCGTTTGGGAGTTACAATCCCACCAGCTGCACTGAAAACCCGTTCAGAAGACACACTTGCGAGTGGGCAAGACAAGTAGTTTATAGCCAGGTTGGTGAGCTGTGGCCACAATTCTTTTTTCCCATGCCAATACGCCAATGGGTCAGAATTAACATAGACCTCTGTGGAGTCATTCAGATAGTCCTTCACCATCGACTCAAGGTCCTCCTCCAAGGTTCCTCCACTTTGCGTAGCTCTTGCTGTGCCTCTGACCTTTTGAGAACCAAACCCACGCAGAGCTAGCCAATCCTCTTCAGCCTCCAATGTTTCTGTTGTCTTTCGTGCAGATGATCCGGTTGCCGGTGTCTTTAACGGCTGAGAGGTCACTTGTGCCACAGCCACAGGTGCAGAAGTGGATTGTTTTGACTGGGGATGGCCTGCTGATGTACTGCCATTTCCTTCAATTTCCAGCCGTTCTGTTTCAAACTTCTTGGCTGACAAGGCTAGCCAACGTTTGTACTTTGTAACATCTTCATCACCAAAAGGAAAGAATGCTCTGCCTGCCAGCGCCTTTTTGTAGCGTGGATCCAGAATAGTAGCACAAATGTAATGCTGTTCTGAGTGGATCTTTTGAAGACGTTCATCACCTTGTAGGAGCTCTAATAATTGCTCAGCCAGAAGCAAAGAGTCTTTCTTTTTGTCATCTTTTCGAAACACAGAACACACCTCCTTCAGTTGGTCCTCCAGCATGTACAACAATGGGATAGCTTTTCCCAAATTAGAGTCCTCCTTGCTGACTGCACGCGTGAAGACCTCAAAAGGACGAAGCATGCGTGTTAGGCTTTCAACTATGTTCCATTGCGGCCCACCCATCCTCAGCTCCTCTATACCCTCTTTCAAGAAATATTGATCGAGTTGCGTATACTGCTCATACAGACGCTCAAGCATGTAGAAGGTTGAGTTCCAACGTGTTACCACCTCCTGGATGAGTGCTTTCACTGGCATTTGACATTGATATAGCATGCTCCTCAGCTGCTTGCGGGCCTTAAAAGAATGCCTGAAATGCTTGCAAATTTTTCGGCAGTTCTCCAATACACTGTACGCTGCACTGCTTTTATTACCCAAGAATTTTTGGACAACCAGGTTTATACAGTGCGCCAAACACGGCACTCTGAAATAGTAACCGTCCCTCATGGCCTTAACTATATTGGAGCCATTGTCCGTGGAAACATAACCAACCTTGCGTTTTAGTGGGGACAGACAGTTAAGGACCTTTGTGTTAAAGACATCCAAAATGTTTTCTGCTGTGTGACGTTTCTCCAAACCAAACATGGCTAGTGTTGCATGTTTCCGAGCACCTTTAAAAACAATGTTAGTGTCAACACCTGAGTTTAGCTTTGCTTTAGCCCCTGAAAAAGAGACCCAGTGTGCAGTGATGCACATGTAATCAGCGCCTGCGCCACTGGTCCACATGTCTGTTGTCAGATGTATAGTGTGAACAGCACTCTTCTGCAAAGCTGCCCCAATCACCTTCAGAACATCTTCATGTAGTGCTGGAACCGCAACTCGGGCAAAATAGAACCGGCTAGGAACCTTCCATTTAGGGCAGAGCGCTGTCACTAATTCTAGAAAACCAACCCCTTCTACAAAAGAAAAAGGGAGAAGGTCCAGAGCTAGCATTTTAGCCAGCTTAGTGTTATACAGACGGGTCATTGGGTGGTTGCGTTCATATTGCGCTTCTGTAAACAACATCTTTTTAATGTTGCCCTGGACCAATGATTTACGGGATGATGATGATCTCTTCGACCCAGTTACGCTCGCTGATGAACTTTTCCGCATTGATGTCTCACTCTCTCCCACACTCTTAGTGTGGCTCCCATGGGGTGTGCTGCTGACATGGGAACTGGGTGTAAGTGAAGTGTTTGAATCGTCTTCTTCTACCTCCTCGTCATCAGCAGATGACAAATCAACGTTTTCATTACGTGCAATTCCGGCTTTCTTGATCGCCTCTAGGTGCGGAAACCATTGGACAGGGTGCCTTCTCTCAAGATGACCTCTCTGGCCTCCGGTACCATAGTTAGAACCAAGCTTACCACGACTAAATCGAAGCTTACAAAGGCTACAAATGGCTATGTTTTCCTTTTTTGGGCAAACACTAAAGAAGTCCCAAACTGGAGACTTGAAATGTCTTCGGGGGCCGGAGGAGGCGGCGATACTGGTGGTGGTGGTCCTGCTGCTAATGACAGATGAAGTGGAGGATGTGGATTGCCGAACTTCAGTACGTTTTGCACTTTCACCACCACGAATTGAGGTCGAGGACGAGGTGGGTACCTTCTTGCGAAGAAATATGGAAGCGGTAGGTTTTGGTGTACTACTTAACTCCAAATCTAATGATTCCATTTCCATTGCCTCCTCGCCGACATCATCATCACGCTCAGCAGCTTCTCGGGATAGGGTCAAAATGTCTCTTTGCTGCATGCCCGGTGGGGCTGCAGTGACCTTTGTGATGACTGGCTCGTCGTCATCGTGAGAGGCTTCATCACCAGCAGTATCTGTCACTTCTTGTTGAGCCTCATCACACTCCATAGGTTTGAGTTTTTGGACGACCTTCCTTTTACGCTTAGGTGCCGGTGTCAGATCATGGTGTGCCTCTGCCTCACTGTCAGACCGCAGTTGTGGTTCCCAAGACAGATCACTTGCACCAGAACGAGGTGGGCTTGAAGAAGATGTAGACACCCCCCTTGATCTTTTCCTTGCTAGGGATGTGGAAGACAATGAATGATCATCAGGAGGAGTGGCTTCCAATGATACCTCAGCTTCAATGTCGATTTCCAAATGTGCCCCTACTTCGGGAGGAACAACTATTGTGGGCACTTGTGAACCTCCATGCACCTTTGCTTGCGCATCTCCTTTTGCTGCCTCTCCTTCCACATGTACTTGGGCGTGTACTTGCACATGGTGTTGTTGCGGCTGTGGTTGTTCAACACTTGTCAGATGAGTTACAACAACCTGTGTTGATTCAGGGACATTGCTGCTACTTTCTTGCGATGAGCCAACATCACTGGTCGATGGTGATTGGAGAAGTACACTGACTGCCTCTGAAGCACTCAAGGGCTTTGACTTAAGTTGGCGTGGTGGTGGAGGCACTGAACCCAATGGAGCAGGGGTGCTGCTCTCAGCTTGGTCCCCAGCAGATCCTGCTGCTGCAGGCGTACTTTTTTTTTTGCTCCCAAAAAAAGTGGCGGGTGGCACACCAGCCTCCTTGGTAACTTGCTTCTTCTGCTCCTTACTAGCAACTTTCTTGCTAGAGGAGCTACGGAGAACTTTCTTTGGGGCCATCTTCTTCAGAGCAGGTCAGACAGCAGGCCGCAGTTGCACGAATTGTAGAGTTGTCTGAGGCCAGACGTGACGTCGCGTGACGTTATGCTGCACACACACACCGCTGCAGGACTTCTTCCTGGCACTGGTGGTTCTCTTGAGTCTTGTGCACCTAAAAAAAATGGAAGACAGAGGAACATCAGTTCAGTTATAGAGCACAAAAAAATCGAAAAACACTGCAAAATCAGCACAATCCCAATCCATCCATGCCCTCCATAATGTTTAAATTCAAGACAACCCACAGAAAGACTAGGCCCATGCAAGACTCACTACCCCTGGGCATAAATAAAGGTTGAAAAGTAGGCAAAATGGTTGGAGGCCTAACAACAAAGCCTGCATTTAAAATGGCCACTTGCCTGCCAGCACATGGCCAGTGCCTGTAGCTGCACTCAAAATGGCCACCGGCCACATGGCATGTCCCTCCCCATGAACAACCCCAAAAATCGAAAAACACTGCAAAATCAGCACAATGCCATTCCATCCATGGCCTCCATGATGTTTAAATTCAAGACAGCCCACAGAAAGACTAGGCCCATGCTAGACTCAAATACCCCTGGTGAAAAGGCCACAAGTACAGGCCCAAAAATCGAAAAACACTGCAAAATCAGCACAATCCCATTCCATCCATGGCCTCTCCATGATGTTTAAATTCAAGACAGCCCACAGAAAGACTAGGCCCATGCTAGACTCAAATACCCCTGGTGAAAAGGCCACAAGTACAGGCCCAAAAATCGAAAAACACTGCAAAATCATCACAATCCCATTCAATCCATGGCCTCCATGATGTTTAAATTCAAGACAACCCACAGAAATACTAGGCCCATGCAAGACTCACTACCCCTGGCATAAATAAAGGTTGAAAAGTAGGCAAAATGGTTGGAGGCCTAACAACAAAGCCTGCATTCAAAATGGCCACTTGCCTGCCAGCACATGGCCAGTGCCTGTAGCTGCACTCAAAATGGCCACCAGCCACATGGCATGTCCCTCCCCATGAACACCCCCAAAAATCGAAAAACACTGCAAAATCAGCACAATCCCATTCCATCCATGGCCTCCATGATGTTTAAATTCAAGACAGCCCACAGAAAGACTAGGCCCATGCTAGACTCAAATACCCCTGGTGAAAAGGCCACAAGTACAGGCCCAAAAATCGAAAAACACTGCAAAATCAGCACAATCCCATTCCATCCATGGCCTCTCCATGATGTTTAAATTCAAGACAGCCCACAGAAAGACTAGGCCCATGCTAGACTCAAATACCCCTGGTGAAAAGGCCACAAGTACAGGCCCAAAAATCGAAAAACACTGCAAAATCAGCACAATCCCATTCCATCCATGGCCTCCATGATGTTTAAATTCAAGACAGCCCACAGAAAGACTAGGCCCATGCTAGACTCAAATACCCCTGGTGAAAAGGCCACACGTACAGGCCCAAAAATCGAAAAACACTGCAAAATCAGCACAATCCCATTCCATCCATGGCCTCTCCATGATGTTTAAATTCAAGACAGCCCACAGAAAGACTAGGCCCATGCTAGACTCAAATACCCCTGGTGAAAAGGCCACAAGTACAGGCCCAAAAATCGAAAAACACTGCAAAATCATCACAATCCCATTCAATCCATGGCCTCCATGATGTTTAAATTCAAGACAACCCACAGAAATACTAGGCCCATGCAAGACTCACTACCCCTGGCATAAATAAAGGTTGAAAAGTAGGCAAAATGGTTGGAGGCCTAACAACAAAGCCTGCATTCAAAATGGCCACTTGCCTGCCAGCACATGGCCAGTGCCTGTAGCTGCACTCAAAATGGCCACCAGCCACATGGCATGTCCCTCCCCATGAACACCCCCAAAAATCGAAAAACACTGCAAAATCAGCACAATCCCATTCCATCCATGGCCTCCATGATGTTTAAATTCAAGACAGCCCACAGAAAGACTAGGCCCATGCTAGACTCAAATACCCCTGGTGAAAAGGCCACAAGTACAGGCCCAAAAATCGAAAAACACTGCAAAATCAGCACAATCCCATTCCATCCATGGCCTCTCCATGATGTTTAAATTCAAGACAGCCCACAGAAAGACTAGGCCCATGCTAGACTCAAATACCCCTGGTGAAAAGGCCACAAGTACAGGCCCAAAAATCGAAAAACACTGCAAAATCATCACAATCCCATTCAATCCATGGCCTCCATGATGTTTAAATTCAAGACAACCCACAGAAATACTAGGCCCATGCAAGACTCACTACCCCTGGCATAAATAAAGGTTGAAAAGTAGGCAAAATGGTTGGAGGCCTAACAACAAAGCCTGCATTCAAAATGGCCACTTGCCTGCCAGCACATGGCCAGTGCCTGTAGCTGCACTCAAAATGGCCACCAGCCACATGGCATGTCCCTCCCCATGAACACCCCCAAAAATCGAAAAACACTGCAAAATCAGCACAATCCCATTCCATCCATGGCCTCCATGATATTTAAATTCAAGACAGCCCACAGAAAGACTAGGCCCATGCTAGACTCAAATACCCCTGGTGAAAAGGCCACAAGTACAGGCCCAAAAATCGAAAAACACTGCAAAATCAGCACAATCCCATTCCATCCATGGCCTCCATGATGTTTAAATTCAAGACAGCCCACAGAAAGACTAGGCCCATGCTAGACTCAAATACCCCTGGTGAAAAGGCCACAAGTACAGGCCCAAAAATCGAAAAACACTGCAAAATCAGCACAATCCCATTCCATCCATGGCCTCTCCATGATGTTTAAATTCAAGACAGCCCACAGAAAGACTAGGCCCATGCTAGACTCAAATACCCCTGGTGAAAAGGCCACAAGTACAGGCCCAAAAATCGAAAAACACTGCAAAATCAGCACAATCCCATTCCATCCATGGCCTCCATGATGTTTAAATTCAAGACAGCCCACAGAAAGACTAGGCCCATGCTAGACTCAAATACCCCTGGTGAAAAGGCCACAAGTACAGGCCCAAAAATCGAAAAACACTGCAAAATCAGCACAATCCCATTCCATCCATGGCCTCTCCATGATGTTTAAATTCAAGACAGCCCACAGAAAGACTAGGCCCATGCTAGACTCAAATACCCCTGGTGAAAAGGCCACAAGTACAGGCCCAAAAATCGAAAAACACTGCAAAATCATCACAATCCCATTCAATCCATGGCCTCCATGATGTTTAAATTCAAGACAACCCACAGAAATACTAGGCCCATGCAAGACTCACTACCCCTGGCATAAATAAAGGTTGAAAAGTAGGCAAAATGGTTGGAGGCCTAACAACAAAGCCTGCATTCAAAATGGCCACTTGCCTGCCAGCACATGGCCAGTGCCTGTAGCTGCACTCAAAATGGCCACCAGCCACATGGCATGTCCCTCCCCATGAACACCCCCAAAAATCGAAAAACACTGCAAAATCAGCACAATCCCATTCCATCCATGGCCTCCATGATGTTTAAATTCAAGACAGCCCACAGAAAGACTAGGCCCATGCTAGACTCAAATACCCCTGGTCAAGGCCCCAACAACAGGTCAAAAATCGAAAAACACAAAATTTTACAAAAAAAAAAAATCGAAAAACACAGAAAAATCAGCACAATCCCAATTCATCTATGGCCTCCATGATGTTTAAGTTCAAGACAACCCACAGAAAGAATCAGTCCACCCACCACTGAGTACCCCTGGGAAAAGGCCCCAAAACAGCCCAAAAATCGAAAATCCCAAAATTTTAGTTGCAGCAACTGTAATGCCCCAAACAAACTTACTTGTAAAATTTCTAATCCAACAGTGATCCAAAGAAAGTCAAAAAGGCCTCAAATCCAAAGATCCAGCAGCATCCACAAAAGGTAATCCTTCCAGGTCCACATCCGAATGAAAAGTGACCAGGAGATGGACAAAGCACTGGGAGGAGCCTGCTGAACACGAACAGGAAGTTGAAGACTATGGGGCACTTCCTTCCTCCCACCCCCCTGCCCCCCTCCCCAAAATGGACTCCTCGCTAAAAAAGTGCAGGCAAATGTCAAACTAAGGAGTTATTCACATAAAAATCATCATTTCTAGAAGGTTTATGCTGCTTGCTGGTGGATTTCTTGTGCAGAATTGCAAATTTATATTTTCGCGCGCCGCATCTCAAATCTCGCAATTGCGAAGTACCGCGAGACGTGATCTCGTCGTACTCGCGTTGACAAACTATCGCTGGCAAGCCGCGATGACGTAATCGCGCTCGCCAATTCCCGCGGGATCACACAGCAAGATCCAAAATGGCGCAGCACTCGCAAACTATCGAAAAAAACAACTCGGCAAACGATGATAAACGCCGCGCGCCGCAAAAATTGTATCACCAACGCCGCGCGCCGCCAAAAAAATCCGCTGCGTGCGAATTTGCGGATTTTGCGGGAAATCCGCAAATCTCGCGGA
The DNA here is from genome assembly GCF_964263255.1 of Lissotriton vulgaris. Classification (NCBI taxonomy): domain Eukaryota; kingdom Metazoa; phylum Chordata; class Amphibia; order Caudata; family Salamandridae; genus Lissotriton; species Lissotriton vulgaris. Next base: position 1,713,437,668 of record NC_141689.1, on the reverse strand, counting down.
TTGCGGATTTCCCGAAAATCCGCAAAATCCGCGAGCGGAACGGATTTTCCGCCCACGCTTAGTACATGGTGGACAGCACATCCTTCTCAAGAGGGTGAGAACAAACTGGGCTTCAGCTGGTCCTCCAGGAATAACTTTAGCAAGCACAGTTTTGGAGAACATCTCTTTTATCTACCTTCTCTCATCCTGCTGTTTTTTCTTTATGTCCCCATGGTAAGGACCTTCTCCCTATATTTGTTTGCCATATCAGTGTCCTCCTGCCATAAAGCTGCCTATGGGTTCCACTGAGGAAGAATGGAGGTAGCGGATGTAGTTGTTTGCCAATGTTCACCACAAATAAAATTTACCACAAGAATTGTCTCTTCGTCAGTGACATTTCTCTTTCTCCTCAGTACAGGCAGCATACTTGTTCCATTAATTGTTCCACAGCAAGCAGCATTCACAGGAGCAGGAGGCAAACGCTCAAGGGGAAAGAAAAAGATCTTCTTTTGTGCGAAGTGTGTATATGGTTGTAAATAAATGTATGTCAGGTTTGCCTCATTTCTTTCAGGCATATATAATTGTTCTAATCATTGAGATGTGTTGGTATTTTATTCATTACCATCCCATGTGCAGAGTTTACTCCCTAAATGTGAAGGTCTACTCTTCAGGACCATGCATAGTGTTCGCCCAGAACGACACGACTGTAAGTTACAGGTAGGTTACAGTTGTAAATACTGACTATTCTGACTCAATCCCCTCTGTCGAGGGGTTGAGAAATGTAAGTTACACTTTAGTAGTAAAATTATACTTGGTAGTATAGTAGTCAATTTACTTAAGAGTGAAATGCACTTCATAATGTACCGCAACTTTGAGAATCAGGCCATGTGTGAGTTTTTCTTGTGTGCCTGTATGCACATGCATATATATGTGGGTGTCTGTAAGGGACCAGGAACAGAAAACTGTAACCACCAAAGATAAAGTGATAGAACCACATGTGGATAGTTTGTTGTCATCAGTGGATCATTCCAACATACACAGAACAGTGCACATAGTAAGAGAATTGTTAACTCCTTACCAAATCAGCACCTTGGTCCTCATTCCAATTTAAATTCAAAGATGTGATGTAATTAACACACCTCTCAAGTTTTCCCACACATTCTTTTGCCACAGAATACCTGAAGTAATGGGGGAAACATGCATGCAGAGTTACTCTGATATCCCTTGGGCACCCGTCTGCACAGGAATTGGCATCACTGGATTTCCCATCATCCATTTACACAGGAAATAACAACACTGGGTTACCCATCATCCACTTGCACAAGAAGTGCAATCATTCGTCCCCCTCCCAGAACCTACTCAGTGGCAGCCACAGTGTGGTTACGTTGGCGAGACATGTGCAGTAGACACACTGCTGGTATGCTGAAGATGTGCCAAAGGCAAGTTCATATGCATCCGTCTACACCTGCACCACGCCCAGTACCAAGAACCCTGGTCCTCTCTTCTCCCTTGTCTACCCCACTGTGACCCTCCATTTCCTCAACCCGGCCACCACTCCGCATGCTGCTTCCTCACTGTACCATACAACACTGAGGGAGCATTCTGCCGAGCTTCCTGCAAGATTTCATGCACGTACCCACATCGAACACCAACCGCACCCACACTACATCACTCAAAACCTCACTCTCTCACAAACAACCAGTTCTGCAAAGACCCAGGCACACACTACATACATGCCAAACATGCCACAGTGATCTGGGACCTGCTGCCCCAGACCTACATTTCTCCCATGGAAACCTGGATTAATCTTGCCTCAGCCACAGTCATCACACCAGCTACAAGCTCACCAGGCAAGACAGGCTTCACAAGCCCAGACGAGGCTGCACCTCCTCCACAGACACGTCGTCCTCTAACATGGACCACTTTTCAGTCAAGCTCCCTGTCACACTCAACTTCACCCTAGGCAGGACTCTCATCTACAGGCCAATGGGATTGTGCACCAACTTTACAGACACCATTACGGACTTCGCCGCACTTCTCACCCTCAGTACTACCTTTTAACTTCCTTCTCAGAGACCTAAACTTCCATCTGAGTGACCATGCCAATTTCATCACAAAAGCAATCATCGAAGACCTTGGAAGCCTGGGCCTCACAAAACTAGGAAAGGGACCTACCCACATTGCCAGCCAGCTCCTGCACCCTATCTTCACCATCTTTGACAATATCAAAGTCAACAAGCCAACACCAGTCTCCTGATCAGACCACTACCACATCAAGCTCAGTATCCCCGTCCAAATCCAACACACATGCACCATTGCTAGACCAGCCCAATGAAACTAGAACAGCATCACTGACAAGGACTAAAGCAGCATTCTCAACACCCACCGATCCAAACACAGCAACAGCATGCCCAAAACCATCAAGAATTTCAACAATTGAATTGCCTCCTGCACTGACTCGCTGGCCCCCCTTAAACACTGTAATACAACAAAATCTAGACCCCATGCCAGTTGGTAAGGAGAAAAACTCAGATTGAAGAAATGCCACTGCAAACAACTGGAGCACAAATGGAGAATGAACAAGGAAAATTCAGACAGGAGCACGTTCAAATCCACACCAAATTCACCACTCTGGTGGAATGCATATGTGACAGAACAAACAAATGCAAAGTAATATTTGCCATTATGAAGTATTTCACCTCACCAGTGGCCACCTCTAACTCTGTCACCTTATCATAGGGCCTCTCTCAATTCTTCATCACTATTTACAATAACTATTACCTGCATACAGACCTGACAGATTTTGTCAAATGCCTCCCGATCTTATACACAGAATGGATGATAACCACATGGCCCGTCATTACCCCAGAAGAAAGCACTGCTATCATTCCATGCACTCAGGGGCCCAGCGGACACTTGCCCACACCACGCTTAGTTCAGAGGACTTCGCCAATCAGCTGCACATTCACACCCATTGTGAATGCCTCCACCTCTTCCACAACCTTCCATTATGTTTGGAAACCTGAAATTCTCCACCTGTTACTGAAGCAACCCTCCGTGGACCCTTCAAAGCACACCAACTAAGACGGATCTCCTTGCTACCATTCACAGCCAAGGTCTTATAGAAAATCATCAACAGACATCTCATCAAACACCTCAATGACCACCAACTCCTTGAAACCATTCAGTCTGGTTTCAGACCCACCCACAACAAGGAAACTGCCCTCATTGCTGCCACAGATGGAAATGCGCAGAACTCTGGACATGGAGACTTGCAGATATCATACTCTCAGCAGCTTTTGACATGGTCGCTCACCCATCCTCATCCAATACCTATACGATATCTGTATCCAAGAACATGCACTCGGATGGATCGGCTCCTTCCTAACTGGAAGGACTCAGCCAGTCAACCTGACACCATACACCTCAGACACCTGAGACTTCATCTGTGGAGAACTTCAAGTATGCTCCCTGAGCCCGACTGTCTCAACAAAAACATGATCCGTCTAGCCAGCATATTCCTCTCTTATGAAATTATTAGCCTGTCCTACGCTGATGACATTCAACTCATTATCTCCTTGCAGACAAGACGCCCAGGACCAACATCAAGTTCAATGCCAGCATGACTGAAATTGCACACTTGATGATGGCCAACTGTCTAAAGCTAAACACTCACAAAATTAAAATTGTGATGTCCGGGACCAGCACTTGATTATGGGACTCCACCTGGTGGGCAACAATGCTAGGCCCAACAAAGTCAAGAACCTCCTAATTGTTATCAACAGTAAATCTGACATGATCGCACAAGTCAAAGGCATCACTCCCTCATGCTTCTCTATCCTGTAGGTGCTGAAGAAGATTTTCAAATGGCTCCCAATCAGTCACTGGAAAACTGTCATGCACACTATGGTCACAAGCAAGCTGGACTACTGGAGCACTTGTTATGCCGGGGTCAACAAAAAACTCACCAAAAGGATCCAGACCATTTAGAAATGGGCTGCCAGAATCACTCTTAACTTACCATGCTGCACTCACAAAACACAGCATCTGAGGGAGCTCCACTTGTTCCTCATACAGAAACTATCAAAATTCAAACTTCTCAACCACACTTTCAGGTCACTTCACAACAATGGCCTAACATACCCCACCAATTGCATCTGCTTTCACAAATGTTTCAGACACCTCTGCTCATCTGGACTCCTACTTGAACAACTCCCAGGCATACAGTAAACCAGATGCAGTGGTCAAGACTTCTCCTACATCGCTCCATAAGCATTGAGCAACCTCCCACTACACATAAGAACCTCCACACTTTTTGAATTCTTCAAGAAGCTGAAGACCTTGCTTTTGCAGTAATCCCAGTAGGTCCTAGGTTTGGCTAGACTCACACCTGCTGAGCACCAGGATAAACTCCCTGTTGACAGGAAGCTGTACAAATCTGCATAACATAACATAATAATAAATCAATACCACACTGTAAAGACCAATCCAATGCAGCGTTGCTGTTTCATGAAACTTTATTCACGATCTTGGCACAGCACGCAGTTGCTTCTACACTTCCCAAGCTCCACTAATGGTCTCTGCCCTTACAAAATTCTCTTCCCCCCCAAGAGACCACATTCTAAGCTTGCCGAGACAACCGTGAGCACTCTGCATTCTGCATTCCCAACACATCTTCCCCTTTGAAAACAAGAAAACAAAAACAAAAAAACTTAAACTGCACAAGAAAAGCTTACTTCTAACATTACATATATTCCTATTGGTTGTCCTAAAAATATACAATATTCTACACACTGTAGATTTATTTGAATTACATGTGCACAAGCATAAGTAACCATGTGTTAAGCAGGAACTTATTCACTTACATAATCTCTCAGTTTGTTGGGTTCCTTTACAACTCTTCCAAACCTTACGGTTGTATGTCAACTTGAGATGTTATTTTCCACAAGTGGAGAGTCTAGTGTAGAAATTTGAGCAGGAATACCAATTCTGGGTACCAAATTGAAACGTCCTCCCTCATCAAACAACCAATCAAACATTTTTTTCCCATACTCATGCACCTGCCTCATTTTTTTTTGCATACCGCTAAGGAGCTCATATGGCAACTTTAGCATTGCTCAACAAAACAGAACTGCAAAATTTTTTCTCAACCACATGGAGTTTAGAAAACCTGCTCTGTCTGCTCCTTATGCAAATATGTCTGACCCTGTGCCTCATGGGAACAGTCCAGCCCGAACTGCCAAGCCATGTCTTCCCTAGACCGGAAAAAAGCTTCTGAGGACCAGTTTCTGGCATTCCAGCCGTCTTCAGCCTGGCTTGCTTGAATCCAGTGGTGTGGAGAGCATGGAACTCACGTCTGAGCATACCCATCCCACTCGGGGTGACAAATGCAAAAACCACAGTTGATTGACAGAATGCAGAACAATGTCATACATTCACCCCAGTACAGAGTTCTGGGCCTAAATCCATCATTTTTTTGCACTCCACACCACCCCAGTTCAGACATGGCCATCTGCAAATCAGTCTGACCCTGTGCCTCATGTGAACAGTCCAGCCCGAACTGCCAAGTCATGCCTTCCCTGGACCAGAAACAAGCTTCTGAGGACCGGTTTCTGGCATTCCAGCCGTCTTCAGCCCGGCTTGCTTGAATCCAGTGGTGTGGAGAGCATGGTACTCACGTCTAAGCATACCCATCCCACTCTGGGTGACAAATGCAAAAAACACAGTTGATGGACAGAATGCAGAACAATGTCATACATTCACCCCAGTACAGAGTTCTGGACCTAAATACTTCATTTTTTGCATTCCACACCACCCCATTTAAGACATGGCCATATGTAAATCAGTCTGAACCTGTGCCTCATGGGAACAGTCCAGCCCGAACTGCCAAGCCATGCCTTCCCTGGACCGGAAACAAGCTTCCGAGGACCGGTTTCTGGCATTCCAGCCGTCTTCAGCCCGACTTGCTTGAATCCAGTGGTGTGGAGAGCTTGGGACTCACGTCTGAGCATACCCATCCCACTCGGGGTGACAAATGCAAAAACCACAGTTGATGGACAGAATGCAGAGCAATGTCATACATTCACCCCAGTACAGAGATCTGGGCCTAAATCCATTGTTTTTGTGCACTCCACACCACCCCAGTTCAGACATGGCCATATGCAAATAAGTCTGACCCTGTGCCTCATGGGAACAGTCCAGCCCGAACTGCCAAGCCATGCCTTCCCTGGACCGGAAACAAGCTTCCGAGGACCAGTTTCTGGCATTCCAGCCGTCTTCAGCCTGGCTTGCTTGAATCCAGTGGTGTGGAGAGCATGGAACTCACGTCTGAGCATACCCATCCCACTCGGGGTGACAAATGCAAAAACCACAGTTGATGGACATAATGCAGAACAATGTCATACATTCACCCCAGTACAGAGTTCTGGGCCTAAATCCATCATTTTTTTGCACTCCACACCACCCCAGTTCAGACATGGCCATCTGCAAATCAGTCTGACCCTGTGCCTCATGTGAACAGTCCAGCCCGAACTGCCAAGTCATGCCTTCCCTGGACCGGAAACAAGCTTCTGAGGACCGGTTTCTGGCATTCCAGCCGTCTTCAGCCCGGCTTGCTTGAATCCAGTGGTGTGGAGAGCATGGTACTCACGTCTAAGCATACCCATCCCACTCTGGGTGACAAATGCAAAAAACACAGTTGATGGACAGAATGCAGAACAATGTCATACATTCACCCCAGTACAGAGTTCTGGACCTAAATACTTCATTTTTTGCATTCCACACCACCCCAGTTAAGACATGGCCATATGTAAATCAGTCTGACCCTGTGCCTCATGGGAACAGTCCAGCCCTAACTGCCAAGCCATGCCTTCCCTGGACCGGAAACAAGCTTCCGAGGACCGGTTTCTGGCATTCCAGCCGTCTTCAGCCCGACTTGCTTGAATCCAGTGGTGTGGAGAGCTTGGGACTCACGTCTGAGCATACCCATCCCACTCGGGGTGACAAATGCAAAAACCACAGTTGATGGACAGAATGCAGAGCAATGTCATACATTCACCCCAGTACAGAGATCTGGGCCTAAATCCATCGTTTTTGTGCACTCCACACCACCCCAGTTCAGACATGGCCATATGCAAATCAGTCTGACCCTGTGCCTCATGGGAACAGTCCAGCCCGAACTGCCAAGCCATGCCTTCCCTGGACCGGAAACAAGCTTCCGAGGACCGGTTTCTGGCATTCCAGCCGTCTTCAGCCCGGATCGCTTGAATCCAGTGGTGTGGAGAGCATGGGACTCACGTCTGACCATACCCATCCCACTCGGGGTGACAAATGCAAAAACCACAGTTGATGGACATAATGCAGAACAATGTCATACATTCACCCCAGTACAGAGATCTGGGCCTAAATCCATCGTTTTTTGCACTCCACACCACCCCAGTTCAGACATGGCCATATGCAAATCAGTCTGACCCTGTGCCTCATGGGAACAGTCCAGCCAGAACTGCCAACCCATGCCTTCCCTGGACCAGAAACAAGCTTCCGAGGACCGGTTTCTGGCATTCCAGCCGTCTTCAGCCCGGCTTGCTTGAATCCAGTGGTGTGGAGAGCATGGGACTCACGTCTGAGCATACCCATCCCACTTGGGGTGAAAAATGCAAAAACCACAGTTGATGCACAAAATGCAGAACAATGTCATACATTAACCCCAGTACAGAGATCTGGGCCTAAATTCATCGTTTTTTGCACTCCACACCACCCCAGTTCAGACATGGCCATATGCAAATCAGTCAAACCCTGTGCCTCATGGGAACAGTCCAGCCCGAACTGCAATGCCTAGCCTTCCCTGGACCGGAAACAAGCTTCCGAGGACCGGTTTCTGGCATTCCAGCCGTCATCAGCCTGGCTTGCTTGAATCCAGTGGTGTGGAGAGCATGGGACTCACGTCTGAGCATACCCATCCCACTCGGGGTGACAAATGCAAAAACCACAGTTGATGGACAGAATGCAGAACATTGTCATACATTCACCCCAGTACAGAGATCTGGGCCTAAATCCATCGTTTTTTTGCACTCCACACCACCCCAGTTCAGACATGGCCATATGCAAATCAGTCTGACCCTGTGCCTCATGGGAACAGTCCAGCCCGAACTGCCAAGCCATGCCTTCCCTGGACCGGAAACAAGCTTCCGAGAACCGCTTTCTGGCATTCCAGCCGTCTTCAGCCCGGCTTGTTTGAATCCAGTGGTGTGGAGAGCATGGGACTCACGTCTGAGCATACCCATCCCACTCGGGGTGACAAATGCAAAAACCACAGTTGATGGACAGAATGCAGAACATTGTCTTTTAGTATTAGGCATCCAAACAATATTATCCTTGGAGATGCAGTTCTGCCACGCATTAATTCAAACGGACTATGCCCTGTCGTTTGAGCAAGGTGCAATTTTGAATGCTCAAATGGTACAGAACAATTCAATCTCCCACTCTAAACTGTTGTTTTTTGTTAACTGGATGGCTCCTTTAATCACTCTTAAATCTGTTCATGGAACCGTTCCTGGATGGATGAGAGAGTGAAGTAGTATTGTGCTTTATGCCATTGTTCATTAGAACTTTCTTAAAAGCTTCTGCAGTGAATTGGACACCATTATCAGTAATAATCGACTTTGGTGACCCCTCCCTCTGGAACAATTTATCAAAGAAACGAATCAGAGAATTAGTATCAATACATTCAAATACTTCCACCTCCGGCAATTTCGAGAAATGTTTGAGCGCTACTATCAGATACTTCTGGACTGAACCATCCAAGACTGGACCTGTGACATCAACACTCATTTTGTCCAAAGGCACCTCAGGAACACTCACAGGAATTAAAGGTGGTCTGAGGGTAATTTGAATTTTGGTCAGCATTCAGACAAGCTTTTCAATCTCTCTCCATCCTTTCAATTTACACATTCATACCTGGCCACCAGTAACATTCCTTAATCTTGTTCTTCGTTTTTGCTATACCCAGGTGCCCTTCATGGCACAAGACCATAATCCTGGTTTGTAAACTGCAAGGACGAATAATTCTACCACCCCTTAATATTTTATTATCTTCCACTGACAAATCTTGTCTTACTTCCCAGTACACCTTCAATTCCTTCATGATATTACCCTTTCCAGACCACCCTTCTAAAGTTTTACCCTGAACTTTGGTCAATACATTTTCCTCCTCATAAGCTTTGCTCCATTCTTCAGCTGTGATTACATGAATTTCATCACTAATGCTGGCTACGCTGTATTTCTTAATGTCATCCCCAATATCCTCCAATCTTATTAAAGGTAATCTGTTTAAACAATCTGCTACCTTCTTTCTCACTCCCAGCATATATTGTTATGATGTAATCAAAATCTAGTAACTTAACTGATTGTCTCGCCCACCGGGGAGATGCAAAGTATAAACCGGTGGTTGAAAGAACTTTAGTAAATGACTTATGGTCACTCCTCAGAACTACATGGCTACTCCAAATGAAGGCTCTATAATGTTCTAACCCCTATTCACAAGCTAAAGATTCTCTCACAATTACTGAGTACTTTTCTTCAGTGGGGTGAGTGAGCGAGATCCAATCGCCACAGCATACTCTTTACCCTCCCTATTAAGGTAAACATCGTTTACCACGAAGTTTTGACAACGCGGTACCTTTAGCACGCATCCCTTAGAATGCAAGTCGTTACCACGACTTGCGCTGGAGGGCGCTAAAGGATTAAAAATAGTAATTTTACTATCCAAATACCTTCCCTAGGGTCCACAGGGACTGGTGTTAGAATAGTAAATTATACTATTCGAAATCCGCACCCCCAACGCAAGTCGTGGTAACGACTTGCGTTGTAAGGGATGCGTGGTAAAGGGTTGCGTTGTGACGGTACGTGTTGTACCGTCATACATCCCCTTATTAATCTGTGAGAAGATGGCCCCAATGCCTTTAAAGCTTGCGCCGGTGGTGACCATAAATTTCAAAGTAGGATCAAACCCCTGCAAGGGAATGAAAGTACATATTTCTTGTTTCACAAACTCAAACTCCTGTAGGCACTCTTTTGACCACTCAAATTTGTTTTTATTCTAGAGAAGTGGTCGGATGTTATATGTTGTGCTAGAACAATTTGCTACGAATTGTAAATAAAATTGTACTAGCCCTAAGATGGCTCTGACATTGTCCTTGCTGCTGGGGGCCGGAGACTTTACTATAGCCTCTAGCAGTTCTCTTTTTGGTTTAATACCTTCAACAGACACTTCATAGCCTAAATATGTCTTGCTTTATTTTGCAAATTTACATTTTGTAAAGTCATCAGTTAAACCTTTAGAGTTCAAAATGTCTATCACTTTCCTAACAGTTTTGTCATGTTCAATTTTGGTCTTCTCCATGATTAAAATATCATCTTGGAAAAAACAAGACATTGTTTAGACCCTTAAATAATTCAAACATTATGTGTTGAAACATTGCAGCACCAGAAGCAAGTCCTAATGGAACGTTGACCTACCTGAAACAACCAAAAGGAGTTATAAAAGTAATAAGACTCCTGCTGTTCTTATGTAAAGGCACTTGATGGTAGGCAGCTGTGAGATCTATATCCGATCCTCATCTCCATAAATTGTAAAACCAATCCAACGTAGCGTTACTGTATGATGTAACTTTATTCACGATCCTGGCACAGCGTGCAGTTGGCTCTACATGTCCCAAGCTCCACTAGCGGTCTCTGCCCTACACATTCTCTTCCCCCCAGGAGACTTCACTGTTAGTGGAATATTATCAAGAACGGCGTTAAAATCACCACCGCTTTAGCGGCAGGAAACTGCCGCTAAAGAGGCAATAATGGGCTTCATAATTTGCCCTTGAGAATTCCAATAGAAGCCCAGGTTAACACCAGAACATGGGCTTCTATGGGAATTCACAAGGGCACATTATCAAGCCCATTACCGTTGCTTTAGCAGCAGTTTCCTGCCGCTGAAGCGCCGATAATTTTAACGCTGTTTCTTGATAATATGCCCCTATGTTTTTCATGACAAACGTGAGCATTCTGAGTTCACAACATACACCTATAAATGACCCACTTTAATGTAATGGTATTTAACGTGTCGTATTTACAGGGTATGCTGTTTCCTCCCTGTTATGAGTTTACCTGCTAAAAATGAGGGATATCTTAGTATAAGGTGTTTGCACAACCATTTACCAAAGGTTTTACATCTTGCTGGACATTTTTACCCATACATATTTCTCCAAGTCTTTCCCATAAAAATGAAAGGGAACTGATGTGTAGTAAATTCAGTATAACTTGCAATTTCAAATCGAACACTATTTCGCGATGTGAAATTAACAGAATATTCTTCCTAATTGTCTATCAGCCAGATTCATGAAGGTGAATTGCGCTCGCAAAGGGCCAGATTCTCAGAATCTGGCCCTTTGCGAGCGCAATAATGGCATTTGGGATTCATCATCCCAAATGCAAAAATCGGTAATAGCGAATTCGCAAATTTGCGAGGAATTACATTTATGGAATCGGTATTTGAGATTCCTTAAATGCAATTCATCATCCATATTTTCAAATTGCAAAATCCCAATTTCGGGCCGCTTTTTACCGCGAGGTCAAACCTCGAGGTAAATAGCGACAACTTAGAAAAATGCTTTTACAAGCATTTTTCTAAGATGCATGTTGCACACACACATGTCCTTTGGACATGTGTGTGCGCAACACCAATGTAGATTTCGTTTCAGGGGTGCTACAGGGTGTCCTTTGGACACCCCTAGCACCCTTTAAATCGCTATCTTATTTGCAATTAGCAAATTGCTAATCGCAATTAAGGAATACTCCCCATTCATTCCTATGGGCCTTTTGGCCCATAGGAATGAATGGGGAGTTATTCCTTATTTGCGATTAGCAATTTGCTAATTACAAATAAGGAATGTGAAGGAATCACATTTTTTTTGCGATTCCTACATGAATCCCGTTTTGCGAGTCTGTAATAGCGATTCCTTATGAATCGCTATTAAAGACTTGCAAAATGGGTCTTTGATGAATCGGGCTGATTGTCTTTTAGGGTGCAGCAAACTGCTAGATTCAAACAATTGTCACTTCTTACACACTAGGAAAAATAATTCCTCAAGCTGTAGCTTCCACTCGTTGACGAAAAGCCTGTGCCTGAGCGCATGTTAACTCTTGCCAGCACAAGGCTCAACAAACACTGAAAGTTGTGCCAAGGAAAACGTGTATCAATTGGGAATATTTAATTTTCCTTTCCCACAGTAAGCATTCAGCATGTTTTCCACACGGGGCTCCAATCATAGAAGCAGGATGTTCTTTGCCTGCCCGGAGTAGTCACAGATTGGATGAGCTGGATTTGTATGCATCATTGCCCAGCGTCTATCCCTCTGCCATGTTGTGCTTTACATTTGCGAAGGATCATATTTGTTATCGATGTATGTTTTGCAAACTTGTCATGCAGCTTACCCTCGCCGACAATTAGGAATACACAAAACAGTTAAGCAGCTTTACTTTAGATTTTGGTTTACAAATTCCGTAGATAGTCATCGGTTGACAGAAGACTTACTGTGTTGTAATGTCATTTAGTTCCTTTCCTTCACTAATCCCAATTACCTCAGGGCGCAGATGGCACTGTTTGCGAGGCATGTTTTACACGTTTTTTATTTCATAATTAAAATTGCTTTCCCTGCATCTAAATTTGAATTTAACTCATGCTTTATGGAGAAAAAAAATTAAACAGGCAGCATATACAGACATTATTTTACATCCATTGATGAACATAAAGAATGGTTTAAAATGCAAAACAAGTGAATACACAAGCAAATAAAGCAGGAGAAAATAAGAATTGACAATGCTGGTTTATTGAAAAAGGATTTTCATCTTGGTGATTTCCATTGTGTAGGAAATTTGGTTTTGGAGTTCAAACAGCAATCAGAAGTTAATGGGGATGTTTTCCTCCTCTGGTGTTCTGAGAACCCCTTACCATGGGTCTCCAAACAGGGCCCAGGTCCCCCATTTAGTTCCTGACTGTCAGTGTAGCAAAGCAGAGAGCTCCAAATTGGGCTCAAGGAGGTGCTTTGGGTTGGCAACTCAGAACTCAGTGACATACAAAAGAACACTCAATAAATCATTATCCAGTCGGTGCTTTGTATTTAAAAAAAGGAAACATTACAACACTCAAAATTGCAAATATATATAAGACTTCTGGTAGAATTTCAATTACTAACCCCTCCCAAAAGGGGCTCGCGCAATAACCGTGGTGCAAATCATATACCATGAAGAAATATAATAGAGCACAACTCCTCATCGCGTTGCTGAATCAGATGCCCATATTAAAAAGCTTTCGAAACACCTCCCATAACTTCCTGGTTTGTGCGGCTGTGGCACGTCTTGGCAATGGAGCTCCTTACGGCGCTACTGCAGATGCGCCACTCCCGCTTTGAGGCAGTTTGGAAGCCCCTGGTGCACTACTTGTGCTCTATGGAGCATGCACGGCACATGCCCACTAGACTCAGGACCCTACATCTCTTTGAGGATGCTATTGTCCCTACAGATCCTACTAGGTTGCTTCCATAGGCGACTCCTGTAACACCTGAGCCCCGGAGGCTGGCCCTCACTGCCTAGTGATGCCTTCCATCCACGGACCAGCCCACCACGCCTGCTAGCATGATCCCTTCTCTATTTTCTGTTTCTGGCTTGCTTCCTCTTCACTTTCCTTTTCTCTCTTTCCTCTGTAGCTCCTTTCTGTTTTCAAGAACCCCTGTTGGGTCGTTAGTAAGCAATGGGCTTGTTACTCCCCCATTTTCCCCCCCTGACTCGTCATTGGGGTTCTTTCAACGCTGAGCGACTTTAACAGCTTCTCCTAAGCCACGCGGCCGGCCCTCCAGGGTTGTAGGCAAGGCGCTGTGTTAACTACTCCAACTGAGCAAATTCTGTTGCGGGGTATTGTTTCAAAATAAAACAGACTTGTAACAAAAAAGCTTTGGAAGACCTGGCTCTTCCTGGCTTCTGATGTTCTCTGCAGCTCCCTTGTTTAGCCATCTGTCCTTCACTCCCTCCTTTTTCCCCAGAATATCAGATTTAACCTTATAGCGCCAGATGCTCCATTGCGAGTTACAGTGCTTTTTATAAGTTTGAGATTCATTCATTCAGCTCACTCCTTAAACTGTTTTCTTCCTATTGTCTACAAAGAAGTCTGTTATAAAGTGTGCTCCAGCAGGCCCTAACCCTCAAACCAGGGTAAGGGCTTGCTGGAGCACACATTATAAGGCAACACGCACGTGGCTGTTCAATGTTAAAATGACATGTCTACTAGCCTGGCAAAAGTTTTCATAATGAAAGCATCAACCCAATAATTTTTGGCACTAGATGTGTCATTTCAAACGGTAATCCATCTTGCATAACCATGACATTTAAAATATTTGCCTTTCACTATATACAAAGCAATCCTCTTGCCTTTGAAATTAGCTGCCCTAGTTGTTTTTGGGAGAAAAATGGCAACTTTCTAAAACTAGCATTTTTACATTATGATCTAAATTCCGACATTACCATTAAAGAGAATTTTAAGTTACAACTCATGTGAGTGTTACCAGTATTCTTACTTTGTAAATACCATACACCCTGCCCTATTAGGCCTACCTTAGGAGTGACTCAAAAGGAATATTTAAGTGTGGCAAAAGGTTTAATTTGCCGGGTCAAAGTGGCAGTGTGAAATTGGAATACAGGCAGTAGGGGCAGGTCTGAGACATGTTTTAAGGGCTATTTTAGTGAAAGGCATAATGAGTACTGCAGCCTACTGGTAGTATTTAAAATTCGGCCACTGGAAACATGTAGTACCATATACTATGACTTACGAGTAAATTAAATGTACCAATTTGATATAGGCCAGTGTTACTATATTCAAAAGTAAGAGCACAAGCTCTTTTCCTCGTTTTAGCAGGGAAAATGCTCACAGTGGCTTAAAGGCCAACCAACAAAATGTTCAGCAAAGGCATGCATAGGAAGGCAAAGAATCTGGGGCACCCTTGCAGAAAAGGCTAGGACTCAAAACAGTTAATTATTAGAAGCAGAACTAAAAATTGGGTACAGATAGAATAGGAGGGAGAGAGAGAGAGAAATGAGAAAGCCAGAACTTTACATTCTCATCATGCACGACTCTTTCTGGGTTTGTGTCTTTCGGAATCAGGTTTCGCAGGCTAGCATTGCCAGTCAATTTTGTTGCACAGTAAAATGTAAATGAAACACAGGTATATTGAGCCCCATCAATGGACATGAATGCATATGCAATAATCTGACACCAACTTCAGAATTGCAAGCTCCTGTGAACCTAACCCAAAATGAGTGTGGAAACTGATGGTATTGATACAAGCTGAGGTCACTAGCAATAAAAAAAAGATGAGGGATGAAACACTGATGACAAACTAGAATTTCCAATGTTAAAGCCAATCCAAAGTTCCAAGGTGCCAAGTACCTTTTTCAGGAAAGTTCATGTCTTAAGTAGCATCGCTGGCTATCATGTCATGGAAACCCCACACTTTTACCTCCATTCTGTCCAGCAGTCGGAGCATTCCCAGGTATCACTGGCTGCCCGCCACAATCATGTAAGAATTTGCGTCATAACTCTCCTCTGTTGCATCTCTTGAGCAAATTACAATCTCAAAGTCATTGTTTGTTCCCACCAATCTGGAAATACCTTTTAATCACAATTTCATATATAAAGTGTACAATGAGAACAATAGATGATACAACTTAAGAGGAGGAATAGTGGATTTTTTTTCCAGCCTTCATTATACTCATTTAGTAAGGTCCCATCATTCACAGTGGTACCTGTGCATAGATACTAGGGCGAGTCAGAGACTTTTTTCCCCAGCCTACACATGTGCATATCAAACATTTTATTCACTACGTTCCTCATTAGTATATCCGACTACACATACTAAGAATCCAGATAATATCACATAGCCATTAGAATTTACACGTTGAAAACAAGTCAGAGAACCTCCACCTGGAAAAAGAGAGACAACGGAGAAATACAAGTGAAACTGAAGAAAAAGAGGCAAGAAGGGGAGCTGGTGTATTACAGTTGCATCACTTGTAGATAAGGAAGCTTTAAACTTTGCAGAGACAGAGGTCCGTATGGCAGTGTATGATGAGGATATTTAGAAAATACCCTTCTATCTGGCCATTCAGAAACAATGCCCTGATCTTTGCAGAAAAGTGGTGGATGTCCATCGCATTGTACTTTCATCTTTTCCACTTCTGAAGAGGCCTACAAATAGAGTGTGGCTGAAACCTGTCAAGAGACAACATTCATTAGGAGGAGTCATCCGTATAAATTCGAAAGGAGACATAATTATGCGGAAGTATAAACAATACACAGGACATGTTTACCCATTAATGTGATATTATCTAAAGTCTACCTCCCACATGTATTTCATAAATAGTGATGAGTTCAACCACATTTTGAGAGAATACAAGGAATACTAAAGACATACTATTTTGTTAAATTTGAGATTTTCTATATGGATGTAATGGTGATTTTGTCCTCTTTCTTATCGTTTTAACAAGTGCTCCAGGTACTTAATATGTAAAGTAGGAAATACTACATAGAAACTTAGTAAATAAAATGTTTGATATGATTTATGTTGACGTCCTGGTGGTAAATTTATGTTTTAATGTGGAAAAAGTCCTTTTTTATTTAATCCCCAACAGAAGCAATGGTAAACAGGTCTGATGCAGGGACACCATGAGGCCCGCTGAAATACAGTACCTTGATCCTTGCTGTATCGTCGTCGAAGATGAAGGCCTAAGCTGAAGCGATGTGTCAGTGCTGATCCATGCAGTGGGGTTGATGCGCTGGTCCTGATCTGTGCAATGGCACCATTGCACTAATTCGACGGAGGATGCGCAGGTATTGCTGGAGCACACATCTTTGGCCTCACTTCCAAGGGTCCAAGACTGGAGTTGCACAACAAGGTAGGTCAGACTCACAGATTGCAGAGTCCAGGTGCAGAAGCAGGTACATTGGAAGTCTTTTATGACCCTGAGACTTCAGAGCAGGAAGTTAGCCAGTTAGCCATTGAAGTCACTCTGGGTTTAAGTGATTCAGGTTCAGTCCTTCTCACCAAGGGAAGGTAATAGTGGGCAGCGGGAAAGCACAGCAAGACAGGAGTCCAACAAAGCTGCAGTCCAGCAGTGTGCAGTTCTACAGCAGCACAGCAGTCCTTCCAGGCAGAGTCTTCACAGGTCCAGAAGTGTACTGAAGAGTTGGTGTCCGAGGTTGGCCTGGGTGGAAAACTATGCTACGCTTGCATAGTTTGCACAACTATGCTGTAGTGTAGTTCCTATATCCCTGATAGGCTCTGTGCATTGGAATAATATACGCTATAGTTGTGGCATAGGACTGAGGTCAGTATGCCTCTATCGAGTACATTAAACTTAATTACTTGTGTCTGCCAGCTAACTCAGAGGTCACTAGAAACCTCTCGAATAAACAAGAAGGGATTAGTTTCTGACAACCACATAAACATGACAACTTTGTTTCCCTTTAGAATCCGAACAGTCTCAGAATCATGGAAAAAATAAATAACTGTTTCACTCAGCCATTTGTGTATGCTTAATTTCTAAAGAGTTTACACAGAAATAGGTAGGCAGGCTTTTCAATAAAAAATGGTTTATTGAACAGTCTTATTTCTCGTGCAAGAGATATGAACTGTTACAATCGTAAGACAGAATGTGAAGTATTATACGTACAGCGTTAGTAGTAAGATCGAATAATACTGCAATAGCATGGTTTGTAGCTATGACATATATTCATAAAAATACATACATAAATAACACAGGCTAAAATGTGAATACTCATCTAATGTTTCTAGCTAGTTCTACCTCAGTGTACCTAACCTAAGTGTAGTACGAGGTAAGAAGTAGGTGCTGTTTGTCTATAGTCTAGTTGGGCTACAATTTAGATTGGTGTTGCCAAGATTTACCAAAAGTCATGCTAGGTTCTAGTCTGCTCCAACCCTTAGAATGAGAGAGGTTGGAATCTCTTTCCAGGTCTTGATCTCTAACACCCAACATGGGGATTCAGAAACACTTGACTGGATTCTCGGAGAGGAGGATGACAGCGTCGGGTTAGTGCCTCAGGCAGGGACTCGACTTCCTTCCGAACTTGCCGTGGCGAGCAGTGCAAGTATGCAGCTTGACTTGCCATGGCAAGTGAGGGTATATTTATACCTTTAAGGTGTTTAGGAATGCCAGTATTGATGTAAAAGACAGGCAGAGGAACGTCATGAATAAACCCCTAAGGAATAGATGTTCATGCATAATGAATGAGTTATTCGAGAAATCAATAATCCAAGCAAGGGGAAGTCATAAAGACTTAAGAGTATAGTTTTCCAAGAACTTGTTGTAACGTGGATGGACGAATGTAGGTGACCATGCCTGTATTTGGTTAGCATGGATAATGCCTAAATAAGGGTTGGATTTCTATGCCGAAATAAGGGCAATGCGAACTGTGCCTAAATAAGGGCGTAAATCGGTAAACCTATATACGGTACCTAAATTGACACACCACAACGCGGTAAGCGAATTGCACATAGCACAGTGCAAAAACGCGTAGTGTAGCGGGCTATTTTTGCTCGTTCGTGGTCTTCAAAGTCAAGTTGGTGACCGCGATTGAGCAAAACGGCATCCCGGCAACACTTTTTCCTCGTTCGCAATCAGCAACATCAAGTTGCCAATCATAAGCGTGGAAAACAACCCTCCCGGCGAGATTCTCAATGCGGGGAGGTCAGGTTTCTCATTGCGAGTGGCCGCGTATGCTCATGACCGCTCGCGATGAGAAAATACCAGTCCATGTTGAGAAAGCTGCTGCTCGAGTAAAAATTCACTCGAGCGGCATAAAACCACTGCTTGCACTGTGTAAGATACGTTGGCAATGATTGCACAGTGTTGACAAGCATCCGGCACTATGCAATCATTGCGAACAGCATTTCCCTACCAGACTACGCAGTTCCCCTAGTGCTATGCGTAGCTCGCGTAGTGCGAAGTGCACTTCACGTGGCTACACGTAGCGCTACTATGCAAACTACGCCCAGGGTTAGTCAGAGGTCCAGTACTTATACCCAGTTTGGCCTTTGAATTGGGGGAGACTTCAAGGACAGGGCTTTGAAGTACACAGAGTCCGGGGATTTTTTTCTCTCCCCAATTGAAAATTACACTTATAAAATTTAATAGGTAATCCCAATAATATCCTATGAGAGAGATAGGCCTTGCAGTTGGAAAAAATGAATTTAAGATTTTTTCACTACCAGGACATGTAAAACTTAAACAAGTTTGCCCAATTGCTTAAATACACTGCACCCTGCCCTCTGGGTTGTCCAGGGCCTGCCCTAGCGGGGACGCATATAAAATAAAAAAAGGGATGGTATGGATCTGACAAGAGGTGTATCTTGCCAGGTCAAATGGCAGCATACAACTGCACATACAAGCTCTCCAGTGGCAGGCCTGAGACAAGGTAAAAAGGGTTTCTACGGTGGGTGGCATAATCAGTGCTGTGGGCCCACTAGTAGCACTTAATTTACAGGCCCTGGGTACAGGGTGTAGCACTCTACTAGAGACTTACAAGTAAATAAAATACGCCAACTGGGGATGAGCAATATTACCATGTTTCGGGGAGAGAGCACAAACACTTTAGCACTGGTTAGTAAGCATGAGTAAGCATAAACAAATGTAAGGGCAATGAACTCTCATTAGCACCCTTTGGTATGTGAGAAATAAGGTTATTAGCACCCTTTGATAGGCCTTCTTTCCTAAGCACAGAAAGAGGTCCCTATATCCCTGTTTAATATGTTACCCTGCTGCGTGCTTTTTAATTTGCTCTGGAGGGTGTAGAATGCAC
Organism: Lissotriton vulgaris; assembly: GCF_964263255.1. Lineage (NCBI taxonomy): Eukaryota > Metazoa > Chordata > Amphibia > Caudata > Salamandridae > Lissotriton > Lissotriton vulgaris. The sequence continues at coordinate 1,713,417,777 of NC_141689.1, read as the reverse complement.
AACGATAATGGTAAAACAAGTCAATCAAAACTTCTGCAACACTTAGCCAAAGTAAACATTCTTTAGAAATGTGATTATGAGTGTACTAAATTTCTATTTTTATTTTAAATTTTGTGAACGAGACAAGTCTTATAACAAGCAACATTCTTCTTGCCGCTCTGATACGATTTTGCATGTGCTTGTGTACAGAGGAAGAAAAAGTGCACACCCGCTTCCCAATACTTAGGTTCCAAATATATATGGGAAAGTAAGATTGTTTACGTTCCTGGCATCGTGGTGGGTTCTGCTTTTATGTTCCACCTTCATCTGCCCAATCAATCAAAAACGCCTGCGTACAATGCTAGGAGAGCACACATGATGAGAGTTGTGGACCAGCTTTAAAAAGTCCTCATCACGTCATCCATTTTTGACTGTTGATGATGTCTCACATCTTTTTTTTTAAGTTCAGAAAGCTTTTATTACTGCAAATAAAAACAAGGTACAATAACATATCCATGGTTATTAAGAGAAGTGCATAAGATATAATAAATATGTAATATAGAGGAGAGGTGAAAACTAATGTAGCGGACTTATGTAAAAGTATAAACCAAAGTTAAGAGCAATGAAAGAATTATGTGCCATAACAAATAAGCATTTTAGATTTTATAAACAAGAAATAAAAGAGAGAGAGAGAAAAAAAAGAAGAGGGGGATAAAAAGTCAGAAATGAACATGCTAACCAAGTATAGTACATAAAAAAATCCGATATTGAAAAATTATACAGTGTCAAATAACAAGGTAATAGCAATCAAATATGAACATTGTGAACAAATGTCTAACATTATTCTCATGGCGGTTGAAAAACAAAGGTACTGTCCTTGGTACGTCATGCAGAAGAAGATAAATAATTGGTAAGTGGGGACCAGAAGGCTTCTTTGCAGAGAAGTTGCTGAGAAGTGGAAGCAGAAGCTCTATCAAGCCTATGGTGTGAACAAAGAAGGTTCCACCAAGCAGAAAAAGTAACTTTAGAGGCATCTTTTCAGTTAGAAGGGATAACCTGAAATGCAATGGTGTGGAGAAGTGTGGCTCACGGGTTAGAAGGGGCAGACCCTGAAGGAGAAGTCGGCCCGGGACCAGGGTTCAATTCCCGACGCAGCAGGGTCTTGGGTCAATGTCCGCGGACTCGATAATTCTCGCCTAGGTGCCTACGCTAACCATGGGTCCCACTCTGTAACTCTGGGCAATAGCTTGCTTAATCTCCACAACGGCCCCAGCAGTGCTGGGGATGCCTGGCTTCACCTTGGGGGTGCCCTCTCACAGGGAAAGCCAGGATGTGTTCCCCAGCGGAATACAGCGCCAGGACACCACGTAACGAGGTAACAGTGCGCTTTACAAGTATACCTACATTACACACATAAGATCGCTATTAGGTCAACAACTTTCCTTTCTTTCTGAAACAATCTCCCCCCCCCCCCCGATCATATATTTGAACCCTTAACTACTTCTCTCTCTGTTTGGGCCTCTTACGTATATAAATAACTTCATTTCTCTCTTCCCTCCCGCCCCAAGAGTAAAATTTTAATTTTATAGGAATCTGATTTGCAACACACTATCCCTATACCCACTTGGAATTTAATTTGGACACAAATACATCATACTTCCTGTAACACCAGTACCTCTCAAACACTTTATTGTTTTTAACCCCATTATGTATCTCCAAGTTCAGTTCTGACCCCTCCCCTAACTGCTGGACTCGTAAAAATACCCTTGGCACATATTTACATTCTTTTTTCTTTTGCCCTAACATTTCTCTTTTCTGGACAAAGATGTAATTTAGGACCTACTTACCGCGCCCAACACACCAAAGCTAATTAAAATAGCGTGTTGGACTCTAGTATCAAAAAACAGGAATTGGCCTTTAATATTTGTTCTTCGTTTTTCATACTTATTCATTCACTTGTATATAGAACTTCACTTATATGTCACAATGTCACAATATTTCACGTTATGTCACTTTGCACACTGATCAGAATTGTTGCGCCGTATTTTGTACTGTGTGAAAAAGTAGTTTATGCTTATATCTAAGGTGTCAGTCAAAAATGAAAAATAACTGAATAATTAAAATCACCCTGACCCTTTTTCTTGGTTTGGTTTTGCATTCTAAAGGTAATTAACATAGCATAATAATTAACAAAGTTATGTTTTGACTACTGTGGTAGACGATCGCATGACCTAAAGCAATTGTTGGTAAACCCGAAGGAACCATTGTTGAAACTACTATCCCAGATTTATGAGAGCATGTAAACATGGGAAAGGGCCAAAACCTTACGCCTCGTAGCAGGAGAAATAACTTTATTTTTCCTTGTTTTTAACTCCTTCCATGTGTGCTGCATTCTGTAGCACACATAGAAAGAGAAAAACGCCTCAAAAGATAGTTTCTGTGCAGGAAGGTGTCTTTTCTTGCACAAAACCAATTCTACCGGAAACACAAGCACCCTGCACCATGATGCAAGGGTGCCTGAGTTGGCACTAGCCTGCTAAAATGGCACCAGTGTGGGGGGAAAGTACAGGAATGCGCTGTATTGGATAAATTACACTTATAAAATGTAATAAAGTAATCCCAATCCCATGCACTTGCACTTTGGCATAGGGGAGCGCAGTTAGCTAACTTGCTGCACTGCCCAACACTAAGTCCCCATATGTGAGGGCCATAGCTTATAGTAATAGTGAATGTGTGCCTGTCGACTGAAGTAGAGTAGTAGAGACAGTCTCAGTCCAAGGTTTCCTCACACATACAGTAGGTCCAGTGTGACGAGCAGTAGTACAAAGTAGCACAAATAAATGCAGAGGAGAAAAAGTATGTGCAACTGAATGTTAGTATAATGCCATGGTCTAGTTTTGAGTTTTTCAAATTTAGGAACTGGATATCACAGGTACAGAATCTCCCATTTCGGTTAATATCCCTGCACCAACATCCAAGGATTTCAGATTAATTCTCAAGAATGGGGATTTATATACAGACCAAGAATACTGAGTGCAGATCCCCATGTTGTTTACATGGAACCAGATATTTCGGCATGTATTTTCCCTACTTGTTTTTGTGAATCAGACCCTACATACTTAGTTTGTTAATTAGTGGTAAGAGATGTAATACATTCAACATTGTTTAGGTTGATATTACCACAGTCAATATAGTGAAATATCACTCAACGCTAAAGTGGCATGCTTACCACTCTGATCAGTATCATTTAAAGCAGCCAAGTCAACTGTAAAAAATCTGCTCCGAAGTCAGAGACTCGCTGCTTACTATCATCAGAAAATGTGAGGGTACCACACACCATTATCACCCCTTAGATAAGTTTCATCTGTATGTTTCATGCATGATCCATATGCGATTTCAGCCTTGATGCCATGATTTGTCAAGTAAAAATGTGAAATATGTAAACCACAAATATAAAATGTGTTTTGCCTGATATTTGAGCCTTGCACTCTTTGGCTTTCCTCACCTGCTCACGAACAGTTGTTGGGAAGTGCAGAACCCACTGATTTAAACGAGATCTTGCACATAGAATCACCAGACCATGTGGTAGGTTGTATCACTACATGAAGCACATTGATGGGCTCCTAGCTTGGCTTTTTAAGACAGTGCTATGTTCTCAAACTTAGATGTGAAAGTCCTTGTCCTCTCTCTCTAGGTAATTTGGTGATGGGTAGTGGTGATTTTGTGATTATAGTTTAGGGTCAGAGACCTGTCATCTGTATTCCTGTTGGGAAACACAATGCCTAACAGCTCTCCTCTATTAACGTTAGCCTGGTTCCCCATAACTGGCCTCCATTGCCTAGCCATATGTGGGAGACATAAGTAATTAGTGTCTGTGCTCTGTATGTGACTGAGTGAATGGTTGCGTTTATTTGGACAGTATATAAGTGGTTGCTGAAGATGATGCTTTTCCTGTTGGCTGACCTCTTGCCAAGGTGGGCATGAAAGCCAAAATATCTCTATCTTCCCTGCAAACAGTGTTAGCCTTTGGTGAGGACTGTGTTTCAATCCCCTTCATATGTTCTCTGTCAGTGAAACACAACCTTACCGCCTTCCAGTATTGTTACATATTTGCTTCCAAGTGAGTTCCTTCTATTGAGGATCTATCATGTTACAATCCAAAGCCACACCATGGACTGGTCTACGATCTAGTTCCCGGTTAGATTTGTGGAATTATGGGGTTTAAAAGCCACCTTCATCAAAGTACTACTTCCCACATCAGAAAAGTTTTACTGCCATCAACAGAAAACTGGCCACTGAAGTTTGATATGACCTTTAAACAATGCACAGTGTGGTGGCCCATTCTAAACCTGCTGCATTGAGAACTAAAATCAGCTTGGTATGAACTGTTATTTAAGAATTAAAGGTTTCCCTAGTGGGTAATGATAAATGGATCCCCAGTAACATTTGAAAAGTACACTGAGAATCACAGTACCTTAAAATTCCACATTTAGGGGCCGATTATGATGGCGGACGGACCTGAGTCCGTCCGCCACCATAGAGTAGAAGGGACCGTCCGCAGGGGCAGCGGCGGTCCCTCCATCCAAATTAGGATGTGACCGCCACCCTGGCGGTCACATCCTGTATCTTTAACATTGCGGCGGGTGCTGCTTGAAGGAGCACCCGCCGCAATGTTAAAAATGTAAGTTGTGCATTTGCATGCACAAAGCGGCAGGCACCGCGTGGTGCCTGCTGCTTTGTTCACGCAAATGCAGGGGGGTACCATAGGTACCCCCCAGGTGCATCCCCCACCCCCACTTCACCCAGGGGGCCCGCAACCGGCCCCCAAAGTGAAGGTCCATATGCTTTTTCACAGCGGAAAAGCTGCCGCGGAAAAGCATACATTTTACACCATCATAATATGGCTGGCGGTGTCTGATAGACACCGCCAGCCATGTTAAAGTTTTTCCGCCGCGGTCGGAGGGCGACCGCGGCAGAAAAGCTGCGGACAGATTTCAAGACCCACCACCATCCTAATATGGCGGTGGGTCTTTTGAGGCTCAGCTGCGGTTTTCCTGCATCCTCCGGGCCGGCGGTGGCTTCCGCCGGCCCGGAGGATGCGGGAAAACCGCGATCCTAATGAGCCCCTTGGTGTTTTTGTTGTTTCTTGCTTAATGGATGTTTGGGTGAAAGGATTTTTTAGTGATTTTCTAAAGGGCAGCTAAACCCCCAGTAGGGTATCCAGATGCTAGAATCTTGCTGGAATCAGTTCAAAAGCCAGGTCCTGAGTCCCTTTCTGAATTTCGCAATAGAGGACGCTGTATGGAGGTGAAGGGGAAGGTCAATCCAGGACTTGGCAGAGAGGTAGGAGAAGGATCATCCTCCACTGTAGCTTCATCAGATGTGGGGAGTGCGTGCGAGGGAGAGGGAGGCAAAGTTTCGGTAGAGTTGGTGAAAGTTCAGGCAGTGGTTGATGTATGCTGCTCCTTAGTCATGAAGGGCCTTTTATAAAAATGTCAGCATCTTGAAATGGCATCTTTTCTTGATGGGGAGCCAGTGGATGTTTCTGAGGTGGGGGTATTGTGGGTCTGTTTGTGGAGGTCAAGGATGAGTCTGACAGCTGTGTTCTGAATCATCTGGAGTCTCTTCAGGAGTTGGGTGAAAATGGACTATATGAAACAGATAAGGTGTGAAACCCATTCATAAATGATGCTTACAAGTTACTGGCCCCACCGGGTTAGCACCCACATAGATTGAAATTTAAGGGATTAACACAGAGGACGCTATGCACCACATGCAAGGTTGAATATCTGATTTCATGGAGCAAGTTTATCCTTAAGGAGAGCCAGAAGTAATTTAGAATTGTATCGTTCAACATGGGACAATGTTTTTAATAGTGAATTACATGTTGGTGTACTGAGACTTGGTTGTGTTTTTAAAAAAAACATCACGTATACCGAGATTTTAACTATGGTGAAGTCTTTTGTTATTAGCATGCATCTTGGGAATTGTAGTGCAACAGTGAACCTGGAGCAATTAAAGCACTACCGACGGGGATCACGTTGCTTGACTGGGAGGATTAATTTGGGAGAAGGGGCGAATGTTGGGTTTAAGAACAGGTGTGGGAGGCTTACCGCGGGACACTTTTCTTATGAGACGGAGAGAGGTGTTCGTATTTTTAATCAGCAGGTACATGAGGAGGAATCGGGACGATATTTAGAAAGATATTTAGAAAGATTGATCGAGAGTACATGTGCGGTCTAATTTTGATTTTAATTTTGTCATAATCATGTATCACAGCGATGTGTAATGCTTTTAGCAGGTGGATGTGAAACGGAGGAAACACTGCATAGCATTTAAATAACGTTAAGCGCATGACTCAAGAAGTAAGGATGTAGGGCGGGTAGCCTGTTACGAATTATTTATATACACCGAAGCCTTGGAGATATGGGTCTTACAAGGAGGGCTGCACGGAAATTCAGCACATGGTCCTAAAAAATCAAAAAATCGGGGTTATAACATAGAACTCATATAGACATGGGTCAAGAGGTGATTAAAAATTGATAAGACCCGACCAGAGTTAAATGTATTAATGCAAGCTAATCACGATAAGAACAGTTCATATATCCAGTTTCAGGACCGTGCGTCATTGAATTGTTTGATTATTTTATTTAATGTGTAAACAACTGATGAACATGTTATTTTGATATGTACAGTGGCGCAGTGTATTTCAATACTTGTTTAATTGATTTTCCAGTTACTCCTGACGAAGGGCCAATGGAGGCCCGAAATGCATTGGGTTGTCAATAAACTGCTTTTTTATGAAATCTGCTTCAGTACGTATTTCTGACAGAAGAGGTTCGGATGGCCCATCAGGAATATGAGAAATATAGGAAAATGGCATGTCCTCGCATGTGGACTAAAAATGGTTTATCAAGAAAAGGGATGAAAACGTGAACTTATGGAGCAAAAAGGTTTAAAACAGTTGAACTATGAATGATACTAACTGCACAAGCAGCAGTTATTGTGCCATGGTTTGGGGCACTATCCAGTGTCCCAGAGTTGCGATGCATTATATCACGTGCCACTGGGGCTGGGCATGTTACCATTGAGCACGCTTTGTGATATTTGGATGAAAATGGACTATATGAAACAGATATGGTGTGCAACCCATTCATAAATGATGCTTACAAGTTACTGGCCCCACCGGGTTAGCATCCACATAGTTTGGAATATAAGGGATTAACAAAGAGGATGCTAAGCACCACATGCAAGGTGGAACATCTGAGTTCATGGAGCAAGTTTATCCTTAAGGAGAGCCAGAAGTAATTTGGAATTGTATCGTTCAACATGGGACAATGTTTTCAATAGTGAATTACATGTTGGTGTACTGAGACTTGGTTGTGTTTTTAAAAAAACATCACGTATACCGAGATTTTAACTGTGGTGAAGTCTTTTGTTATTAGCATGCATCTTGGGAATTGAAGTGCGATAGTGAACATGGAGCAAAAAAAGCACTACCGATTGGGATCACGTTGCATGAATGGGAGGATTAATTTGGGAGGAGGGGCGGATGTTGGGTTTAAGAACAAGTGTGGGAGGCTTACCGCGGGACACTTTTCTTTTGAGACGGAGAGAGACGTTCATATTTTTAATCAGCAGGTACATGAGGAGGAATCAGGACGATATTTAGAAAGACATTTAGAAAGATTGATTGAGAGTACATGTGCGGTCTAATTTTGTTTTTAATTTTGTCATAATCATGTATCACAGCGATGTGTAATGTTTTTAGCAGGTGGATGTGAAACTAAGGAAACACTGCATAGCATTTAAATAATGTTAAGCGCATGACTCAAGAAGTAAGGATGTAGGGCGGGTAGCCTGTTACGAATTATTTAGATACACCGAAGCCTTAGAGATATGTGTCTTACAAGGAGGTTTGCACAAAAATTCAGCACATGGTCCTAAAAAATGTCAAAATCGGGGTTATAACATAGAACTCATATAGACATGGGTCAAGAGGTGATTACAAATTGATAAGACCCGACCAGAATTAAATTTATTAATGCAAGCTAATCACGATAAGAACAGTTCATATATCCAGTTTCAGTACCGCGCGTCATTGAATTGTTTGATTATTGTATTTAATGTGTAAACAACTGATGAACATGTTAATTTGATATGTACAGTGGTGCAGTGAATTTCAATACTTGTTTAATTGATTTTCCAGTTACCCCTGACGAAGGGCCCATGGAGGCCCGAAATGCATTGGGTTGTCAATAAACTGCTTTTTGATGAAATCTGCTTCAGCACGTATTTTTGACAGAAGAGGTTCGGATGTCCCATCAGGAATATGAGAAACATAGGAAAATGGCATTTCCCCGCATGTGGACTAAAAATGGTTTATCAAGAAAAGGGATGAAAACGTGAACTTATGGAGTAAAAAGGTTTAAAACAGTTGAACTATGACAGTAAGACAACCAAAGATCTTTTGGAGCATGAAGATGGTGTGGAGGCAGGTGGAGGAACCTGTGTTGATCTGGCATTTCATAATTAGTTTGCTGTCCAGGATGATGCCTAGGTTGAGGGCATGGTCTGTCCGTGTCTGTGTGGTCTGAGTTCGGAAGGCCACCAGGCGTCATTCCACAGAGAGGTGTTGTTTTAAAAAATCTACACTTCTGTGTAGACCATGTTAAGCTTCAGGCAGTAGTAAGGCTGGACATAGTGGGGCTAAGCGGAGTGCCATGGAGTTGAAAACAAACTCTGCACACTCCGCGTAGCTCCGCTATGCGCCACCGCCTCCCCCCGCCTCCCACCTGCACTATTAACAATTTTGTATACTTTTTAAAAAACGATTTAAAGAATGAGAAAATCCCTTACCTTATCTGCAGCATCCCCAGGTTGCCCTCTTCCTCCATCGCAACTTCTTCAAGAAAACTGCGTATGCGCGGGCACCCACCCACAGCCCTGATCCCTAAAGTCAGACCCGCTGCAGAACCAGCCATGCCCACGCCCTCATGTGCAATTCCCCTTACCTTTCTAGGGAGGAGGCCTTACCAGTTCCAGTTGTTGGAGACTGACAGGCAGGTTTTCTTTTTAAAGGGGAAGACTTCACCAGGTTTCTGGGCGGTTTCTTCATCTTCTAGGGTAAAGACGCTGATTACCTTTACCACGTATATGTCCTTACCACCTGTACCACACATATGCCCTTATCGTTCATACCTTTACAATGTAATTAGTTGTAAAGGTATGTGTGGTTAAGGCATATTCATTGTAAAATTATGCATGTTAAAGGCTATGGGTGATAACAGCCGCTTTGTAATGGCTGTTTCCCCGGCTGTGTCTTAAGCTTCAGTTAATAAATCCTTGAGTTGTTACTTTTGTTTGTTGGTGTCAAGCTTCTTTCTTGTGTTAAGGTTTGAGAAGTCCTCACCATGGTAATGACTGTGACGAGGAGGTCCTATGAGGCGGTAATTTTTCGCTACTTACTGGCATGTGGGAGTACAGGCAGGGCGCTGACGTGGGGAGGGCGGAGGGCAGGGCGGGGGGGTAGTAATGTATGGATTACGTACCTTCCCAGGTAAGTAAACATTGGGATGCAGTGCGCACAGCGAAATTCGTTTTTTTTATTTAAATGTTTACTGACCTGTAAAACTCCACAATCTATACATTACTAACCGCCACCCTGCCCCTCCCCCTCCCCACGTCACCGCCCTGCAGGTACTCCCACTGCCGGCCGTGGCTGTTTACTGGTAATCTTCATTACCCTGATTATAGTCTTCCTCATCCCAGTCATGTCCCCTCCCTCCCTCGCTATATTCTTGGGTCTGGTCTTGTTACTACCAGCCATGGAGGCAAGAGAGAGGGGCTTATATATACAAAATAAAAAGCAGACTAGCGTCTTAGGTCTGTTGGAAGACTGGACCTCCTTACTGTGGCAATGATTGGGAGGAGGAGGTCCTATGACAGGGTAATGCCTTACGTTTACGTTGACCCGCTGGGTGGGCGGGGCTTGCCTTTTCAGCGCGGTGCTAGAAGCCCAACGTATTTCATAATGAATGACTCACCATGGACAAGAGGCAGCGAGGTAAATTCTTACTTGCAAGTGATTAGATTGATTTTGAATAGGAAAAAAGTGTCAAACTAACAATCCGATTTAAATATTTACAACTTTTGAAAAGAAACGCGGTTGGTACCTGTTAACGAAAAAGAGTAGTCGTTTACCTAGCTGGTTATTTTGCTGGTACTCTTGCTGGCTATCACTGCCACATCACGGACTCTGTCAACAAGTAAAAGGCCGATGACGCTGTTGTTGTTCCTGCAAATGTTCTAGAAAACGTAAGTGTCACGTTTAGATCAATGTCTCTGGAAAGCATTGCGCATCCTCAGCTGCCAGAGATAACGGAATCCTCTCCCATTTCCAACGGGGCAATGCGGTTTCCATTACCCGCCTCTCTGGGTTTGACAACGCATCGACCCCCCACCCCAATTTATCCGTTATATGGTTTGCATTTGCTTTATCGTCTTCTTGAAATCTTAACTAACTGAAGTAACCGCGTATGCATGTTGTTTGTGCTGCTGTATTTAAACGGTGAATTCGACATACAAACGTCAAGAAGTACTTAAGGTTATTTTTTGTAATTCCCTTGTTCAGACTATATCAAACCAAACCCTTTTGTAATGTTCTTTCATTCGGCAGTTTACCAATATTTAACCAAGAACAAACATTTCCTATATAACATTAGTTTCGCTTTTTTGCTGCTAAGAGAAATTAGATTGTCAGTAGATGGCAGTCTGGCTCTTTCTCACTTTCACCGAAACACCGACTCATTCTCAGCGTGTGTAAAAAAAAAAAAAAAAAAACCTCCTGTATGGCGGCCTCCGGGCCCTGCTCTGGCCTGCGATTCACTTCTCGTTCCTTGGGAAGTCTCATTAGGAGATTAACTGTTTAAAATGCACCGCAGATGTGAAACTTTTAATTGGGAATTCCGGTTCATTTTAAAGTAATCCTAAACGTTTATTATCTGGATGGCTGGCACTGTATTTATGATGCTTTTAGCCCAAGGTCAACATCCACGTACTTAATCATCTATATAAAAACTCTAGCATTACGTAGTTCGTTTTGGTTTATAGAATTTGAAAAGAATGGCATGTTCTTCGTATACATGCAGTAGTTTAGTCTACATGATGGCCCAGTGGTTAAACGCTCATCGCTGACATTCACCATGACCTTCGGGAGACAGATTACAATCCCAGCAACACTTTCTGAGGCCTTCATCCTCCGAAATTGGGATGCTGAGTGGATTTAAACTGGGTAATCGTAGTATAGTTACTCGATACAGCTGCCAGAGACCGGATTGATACATCTTGAGAAATATTGTTACAAGGAAACATATTCTCCAAGGTAGACAATTTGATGGAGGGTATTGTTGGTGGTACATTACTAATCCAAAACATTCCATTAAGATTTTTGAAGAAGGGAGAATCAAAGGATTTTGTCAAAACAGGGTCACATTGGGGATCCCCTAATTGGGCGTGGAGAAAACAACCAATGGGGTTCGTTTTAACAAATAAAAGAGCAGCAAATTGGTGTCACAATTTCTTTACTCACTCGACCCTGATAGAAACTACAAACGAGACAATTGAAATCAGTGGCGTAACGAACCTGGAGGAGACCCCCTGCAGGGTTCGTGAAGGGGCTCAATCTAGAGCTCCCCAGCAGAAGTGTGGTGTTGAAGGGGCGCCCTGGAGGATGAGCCACCCCCCCCCCCCCCCCCCCGCACCGTGGGGGCTGCAGGGGCGCGTGTTACGTCCCTGATTGAAATGTGATTAATGTCAGGAGAAGTAACGTTATCTGGACAAAAAAAACAGTCTACACCCACTGTGCACTGATTTAAATCACTTCAAAATATGAATCTTCCATACAAATTGTCTTTATCCAAAATGTCAACGATACTGCACTCACTCAAAGATCCAGAATTAGTGACCTCGTATGACAGAGTTGTAATCCCATGGCTAGATTACAGAATAAGCGCTGAGAGCGGAAGTAGTTGAGCTGCTGCACGTTAACCAAAGTCTCCAACTTTATGGGGCTCGTTTATGCGGTTTTGGCGTTGGGCAGGATACACCATATATATCCAATACGGGGCATTCCTGTACTTTCCCGCTGCCTTGGTGCAGTTTTGGCAGCCTAGTTCCAACGCAGGCATCCGTGGAGCATGGTGAAAGGGTGCCTGTGTTGTAGCAGAATTGCGTTTGTGCAGGAGGGGGCATATTCCCGCACGAAAAATCGATGGAGGTACTTTCCACCTTCGATATGTGCTGCAGAATGCAGCACATATATAAAGAGGAAAAAATGAGGAGAAATAAAAATATATTGCTCCTCGTTACGCCTGCCCTGGGGACGCATAACATTTTCACACATTCCAAGGTTTACAAGTCCTTGTAAATCCGGGAATGCATTAAATCCCATGAGAGTTGTGTGGGCACAACTAACGTAATTCCCATGGAATGCTTTCCTTGTGCAGACGAAGGCAACACAGCAATTCTCTCTGCATTGCCTTGCTCAAGATTAATGACACCAGCCAATTAGTGTAGATTTCCGTGGCTTCATAACCCTGACTCAGAGCCCTGAGTCATGCCTGCGCCATTTTCCATGGTGCAAGCGTGACTCAAGGCTCTCATAAATGTGCTTCTATGTATTACCCATATTATATGGTATTGAAAAGTTATGTAACCAGTAGAAGGTACCCTAAGATTCCTTCTCGCAAACAGTAATTTTTTTTATCACTACTCGGATGACATAAAACGTTAGTCCATAGTAATACAAGCCACAGTTAGTAATCATTCGAGCATCCCTGGTTACCATTTCTACCCATATGCTTGCCATACATCTGAATCTTCTGTCAAAGCCTGAGGGGCACATTTATGAGGTCTTTGCATCATGCTTGCACCACACAATGGGGTACATGCATGACGCAAACCTCTGTCATATTTATGAAGTCAGGCAATGCCACTTTGCGTAGCTTTGAATGATTTCTCAAATCACTGCATTGCCTTTCTCTGCGCAAGAGAGGCATGCTATGGGCGTTCTGGTCGGTGTTCCCACTCAACTCCCATTTATTTATTTATTTATTTATGTGTTTTGTAGAGCGCAATTTTGACCCGTTAGGGTATCAGAGCACTTTACAGGAAAGCAAAGCAATACACAGACAGACTTAGAATCAACCAGTAGCAGCTCGAGTTGTAAGGGGGAGGGGTGCCGGATACATAAGGGAAAGAAGAGCACATACTTACAGTTTAGATAACCAGTTATTCAAGACGAGATTCCATATTTACAGATTACTTTTACAATTATTCAAGCCAGGCCCCAAGTTTCTGATGGTGTGACAAGGTAGTCCGAAGGGAGGTAGTGGACGGCCATAGGTCAGGCCATAGTGGAGGTTGAGGCAATATTTAGCTGAGAAATTTGCCCATAAGGAATGTTTTGGCATTCTTTTTGAAGTGAGTCAGACACGGGATTCTTCTGATGTCGAGTGGGAGAGAGTTCCATATTCTCGGAGCAGCCCCTGAGAAGGCCCGGCTGTACGTTTTTTTTCTTCGGAAAGCGTGCAGGTTGGAGCAAGAGGTCTCTGGAAGATTGGGGGTTTATGGATCCTCGGGAGATCACAAGTTTCTGTGACAGATAAGCATGGGAGATAGAGTATAAAGCTTTGTGCGTGATGCATGCTAATTTGAGTTGTATTCTTGCCTTCAGGGGAAGCCAGTTGAGAGCTTTCAGGTGTGTGGAAATATGACTGGATTTCTTTGTGCCAGTAAGTAGTCTGGTGGCCACATTGAGGCAGGCTTTAAGAGGTGCCGGGGAGTTCTTAGGTAAACCCGAGAGGTTTGAGCAGCGTATTCCAGTCTAGAGATGACGATTTATTGGACTGCCATTTTTAGGTCGGGAGCATCGAGGATGGGTTTCAATTTACTAAGGTAGCTCAGGTGGAATCTGGCTGTTTTGGCCTTCTTATTGATGTGGTACATTATGTTCAGGTTGCTATCAAGGGTAATTCCCAGGGATTTAGCCGAGTTCACAATGGTCGGTGGGCAATTTAAGGCTGTGATAGCCTTAATCCATGATTGAACCTCGTGGTTGGTATTGGGAGTGGAGATCAGGAGAAATTCTGTTTTCTTTGCATTGAGTTTAAGTTGATTGGATTCAAGCCATTGTACTGTGAGTTCCAGGGCTTTGTTGAGGGAGAGGATCTCTTTGCAAGTAGAGGTTTTGATGTAGATCTGGGTGTCATCAGCGTACATATGATAGGCGATATTAGCTGCGGTTCTAGGTAAAGGTTGAAAAGGGGGAGGACAGGGTTGATCCTTGAGGGACTCCAACCGTGACCAGGGATGGTGACAATAGGTTGCAGTTGGTTAGGAATATCTGTGACCCGTTGTGAAGGAAAGACCTGAACCAATCTAGAACAGTGCCATCCAATCCCATCCTGAGTTTGAGGTTTTCGAGAAGTTTTTAATAGTTGACTGTGTCAAAGACCAAGGATAGGTCCAGGAGAATTAAGAGACAAGTTTTGCCTTGGTCATGGGCTTCCACGGCATCATCCACGATATGGACCATGGTAGTTTTGGTGCTGTGCCCTGGTCTAAATCCGGATTGGAAGTCATCAAGCAGGTGGAAGCGGTTGATGTGATGTCCGAGCTGCTGTTGCACACATTTTTCCAGCACTTTGGCGAAGAGTGGGATGTTGGAGATGGGTCTGAAATTGTCAGGGGAGGCCGGATCCAGTGACAGCTTTTTCAAAATGGGGAGGACTTGGCTGGCTTTTAGCGAGTCAGGCATTGTTCCCTGCTGGAGGGAGGCATTGAATATTGTAGTCCAGCTGGGAAAAATGGATTGGGCGATGGCAGCTAGGCAGTTGGCAGGGAACGCGTCATTAAAATGGTTGTTCGGGTTTAAGGTAGAAAGTATTTTAGAGATGGAGTGAAGTAGTGTGGCTCACTGGTTAGAGGCGGCAGACCCGAGAGCAGAGGACGGCCCGGGACCAGGGTTCGATTCCCGACGCGGCTGGTTTCTGGACCAGGGTCAGTGGACTCGATAATTCTCTCGCCTCGGTGCCCACTCTGAGCAGCGAGCACACTCGGCAACTCTGGGCATCAGCTTGCCTCATCTTCACTAACGGCCCCACCAGACCGCCGGGGATGCCTGGTCTCACCCTGGAGATACCCATTAAGGGACCATCTCTCAGGGAAGCCAGGACGGGTTTCGCAGCGGTCGAAGCGCGAGGACACGCCGGTGCGCGTAAAAACTCTGCGCTATATAAATGCCCCTATTACTATTATTATATTATTACTTAGTCATTGTCTTTGAAGACAGTCCAGTGAGCATGATTTTTGGGTGGAGCCTGTGGGTGCGTCGTGGTGCGAGGTGGCGGGTCAGGAAGGGGTTGAGGGTGTGTGATGGAGCTGAGTTCGTTTCCAAGGGTTAAGATTTTGTCAGCGAAGAAAGAGGATAATTCCTCTGAGGATATATGGGATTTGGGAGATTCTTTACAATGTTTTGGCCAGTTTATTAGATTGGTGTTTGACCAGTTTGATGAGTTTGTGGGGTTTGTTCTTGGCTTTCTCTAGTTCCATTCTGAAGAAGTCTTTTTTTGAATTGAGTATGTTCCTGTTGTAGCCATTTCTGGCCTGGCGGAGGAGTTTTAGATTTGGGGTAGAGGAGTGCTGCCTCCAGGATCTTTCAGCTTGACGGAGGGCTCTTCTCTTATTATTAAGGAATCCTGTGAACCAGGGGTGTCTGTCTTTGATTTGGGTTCTTTTCAGTTTAAGAGGGGATAGATCGGCCAGGATGTTTGAGATAGCTGCAGAGTAGTGATCATTGAGGCCACTGACTGTTATGATACGCAAAGGGGGGGGTCGGATTTGCATCGGGGCTCAAGTTCATTGCGGTCCAAGTTCTTGGTGTCTCTGATCCAGCGTTTAGGAATCGTCGGTTGCTGTGCGTTTGTCTTGTGGGTGCCTGGTAGATGGAAGGTGATGGCATGATGGTTATGATGCATTTCCAGGTTTACAAAGACTTGTAAACATGGGAATGTGTCAAAATCTTATGCCTCCCTAGGCGAGATGGAATAAGGAGAAATAACTGTATTTCTCCCAATTATTTTCTCTTTCGATGTGTGCTGCATTTTGAAGCACACGTAGAAAGAGGAAAATACATCTATTGATAGGTTTTGTGCAGGAAGGGACCCTTTACTGCACAAAAACAATCCCATCTGTCCTGTCTGTAATGCAGGCACCTTTGGACCATGGTGCAAGGGTGCCTGTGTTGGGGCTAGGCTGCCAAAATGGCACCATCTCAGGGAGAAAGAACAGAAATCCACTGTATTGGATGAATGCTGTTTGATCCTGCCCTTTCACTGTGACCTAGGGCAGTGCAGCAAGGTAACTTGCAGCACTGCAAGGTGCCAAAAATTCCAGTAAATACGCCACACAATTCATACCCCTGATTGACTGCATGCCTTAAGTCAGAGATCTACCCCCTACCCCAGGAACCATATCGTGATGGACTTAACTGGTCCAGGGCAGAGTCAAGAGCCTGTTTTAAGCATCTGCAGTGTGTAAAGTTAAGTCATGTTACCCAATGTGTCTCTCTGTTAGTGTTATTTTCAGACTGCACAGCTCAGAAAAAGTGAACAAGTTTTGCCTTGTTCTGCTTCTGAGCTGTGCTGTCTGAAAGTGAAGCATTAACTCAGAGAAATGTTGGTTAAATTAATTCATTAGGCTGTGCAGATGCGTAGCTCTCCATTGCTTAAGAGAAGTCCATCATGCTACGGTTTCTGGCTAAAAGGTATTTTAGCGTGCATAAGGCAAGCCTGTCTCTGCTCAGGCACTTTGGTGATTCATACGCCCTCAGCCTCATTTCCATCATGGAAACCTGGTCTTATGAAACCTCAGGCCTGACTCAGTGATAGCTATCCCACCAGGGTTTGCAATAGCCAGGAAAGATCGATTGGAGAAAAAAGAATGGGGTCGGCAATAATTTACAGAGATCATTTGAAAGCATCATTTAGAAGATATTCCTACAGATACGGAAGCTGAGGAGCTTTCTTTTTAGCGGTTGGTTAATCACGTGTACTCGTTTAATGGGCTATTAGTGTACCACCCACCAGGACCCAGAACAAATTTTATGCAAACCATGGGCCAATTTCTTGAACATAAAGTGAATTCACAAGATTACACTATTCTAGGTGATTTTAATTTTCACCTGGACAACTGTTCAGATAAAGATTCCCTGGCCCTTATGGACATGGTGACAAGTGTAGGCCTAGAGCAGTTTGTGGAAGGGTCAACTCATAGAACTGGACACCTCCTGGACGTAGTCTTTAAAGATTGTCCTTTTCTGAAATATAATAACAATTTACAACTTCATTGGTCCGACCACCTAGCAGTGATGTTAACTCTTACCATGCATCCTTCAACAAGCTCTAAGCACTGTCCAGCTAGAAGCCAAAAAAGGTATTTGTGGCAGCGCATACATAGAACAGACTTTATTACTCATTTGAGTCAGAATAAACCCTGTCTCTCCCAAGTCCCAGAGGCAGCTTTGTCAGAATATCATAATTGGAATATTGCATCAGTAATCAGTACAAGTCACTATTTCCCAGAGAGCAGGGGAAATTATCAGGGCAGCACCCTCTGAACCATGGTTCTCAGAGGAACTAAGGCTATTGAGGAGAATTTGTCGCAGACAGGAAAGGCGCATTATGATCCTAGGGAGAAAGAAATATATAGGACAAAATTGGCACAGTACAAAGAACTGATCCAGAAAACTTTAATCAGTTACTTTTCAGAAAAATAGAAGGAGCAAAGAATAACTCCAAAGAGCTATTTGTGACGGTACTGAAACTTAGCCATTTACAGGAGACTAAATAAAATACAATAGATCAAGCTTTTTGTAATAGTTTAGCTTCCTCATTTTGCAATAAAATTTCTACTATCTATAATACTTATGCTCTGTAAACAATCAGAATTTACATACTCCATTGTTAGACGCTGTAAATTCATCTTCAGCAGTGCCCAACTTATACCTAGAACCCGATCCGTCCGAATTTTTACATTTTACAACAGTTTCTTATAAGCAAACCTCAAAACTTGTTTTACTCACTAAATCTGGATTTCCGCTGGATCCATGTCCTCTCAGAGTAATTCATATGATAGTGGAGACAGTTGATCGCCCACTTAAGGAGGTAATTAATACTGCCATTGAAACAGGGATTTGTCCCAAGATGCAGAAAAAAACATCTAATTTATCTCTGTTAAAAAAGTCAAACTTTGGCTTAATTCATGGCTTCAGAATTAAGCGCAGTACTGAACTGCCCCTAATCACCACAATAGAAGAAATCAGATATGCAGTTGACAGTGGAGGCTCAGCTCCTCTGATATTGCCAGACCTGTCAGCTGTCTTCAAAACGGTAGACCATGGTATCCTAATAAATTGGCTTCAAGAAGTAGGGATAGCAGAATCGGCTCTTGCATTCCTCAGATCTTTTCTGTCAAATTGTGAACAATTTGTTGAAGTAGAGGTCTTTAAATCATAGCGCTTCAGGCTCCCATGTAGAGTGACACATGGCTCATCTCGGAGCTCTAACCTATTTAATATATATGTCACATATCTGGCCCGTCTGATTAAAGCCCACAGCTTCAAGCTAGTATCATATACAGATGATACTCAGGTTATTGTATCTATCTCTTGCAAAAATCACGATACAGCACACAATTTTAAGGAGTGCATGAGACGTGTAAGCGACTCGAAGGCAGAGAATTGCCTCAAACTAAATTCAAATAAAAACCAAGTCCTCATTTTTGGCAGAGACACATCTTTATTGTCCTCACAGTGGTGGCCAGCGGAGTTGGGGACTCTTCCCACCCCAGCCACCAAGGCCACAAATCTTTTAGTCATTGTTGACACCACTCTATCTTTCTCTCATCATGTAAAGATGCTTACCTCATCAATCTACTTTACCCTGAAAATTCTGAGGAAAATCTTTCCATTTATACCAGCAGAATTACAGAAAACAGTGGTGGAAGCTCTGGTTCTGTCTAAACTCGATTATTGTAACGGGCCTCTGGTTGGTGTAAACAAAACACTGGTGGTAAAATTGCAGGTACTCCAAAATTCCACAGCTCGATTGCTCTTTGGCCTAGCCAAATATTCATATATAAACAAAGGGAATCCGCAGTATAGTATTTGGTATGATCCCTACAGTGGTGGGGAGCACACAGAGGGCCATATTATCAAGACAGGCGATAAAATTATCTCAGTTTTTGCGGCAGAAAACTGCTGCTAAAACGGCGATAATGGGCTTGATAATATGCTCTAAGGAATTCCAATTGAAGCCCATGTTAGATGTCCTTCACATTTAACATGTTCTTCAATTGGAATTCCATAGAGCATATTATTAAGCCCATTATCGCCGTTTTAGCTGCAGTTTTCGGCCACTAAAACAGCGATAATTTTATCACCTGTCTAGATAATATGCCTTAGTGTTCTTTCAATAGCCCTCACACACCAAAAGGACCCTTGGTGTCATGCTTCATCATAGGGGTCTTCGCATCCCTCTACGGATTGGGCGTGCTACTAACCAGCGACCACACAGGAGCACTGTTGTAAAATCTATGGGTGGTGCATGAGGGTGTTGGACAATATGTGAGTGGTGGGGTCAGGAGTGAAATGACGTGTGAGTGTTTTTTAAAAATACCTGGCATGTGAGTCCTGATTTTTTTTTTATTCAGTCTCCATGCTGGTATTGTTTAAAGGGGTGTGGTGGAGGTATTATTGTATTTAATGTACAATACCTCACTTGTGCATCGACGTGTTTCAAAGCTAGTCTTCTTCTTTAGGACAGGGTGCACAGATCCCCACCTTAATCACATCAAAAAAAGGGTAAATTACCTGTACTAAACGCATTAATATGTAAGTAATACGCTAAATGTGCCTATTCATTTTGATATTTATCAAGAAGTACCTACAACGAGGACCTGAAATGAAAAAGGAATAACACAGGAAAAAGAAACACATGTGGTATTCGTGTTTTAACATCCAGCATGGTTAGAAAGTGCCATAAAAGTAGTATTTTCTAGACACATAAGGTCATTATATTTAGATGCAGTGCCCTGTAAAAAATGACAAGTACAAGACAAACAGACACATAACATAAAACACACACTCTATTCAGAAGTACATTGGTTGAAATGGTCCTGTATCCATTATAATGTTTATCTGAGGTAAATACACATGGTAGAGAAGATGCATACTTCTTACCAGTTGTTGAATTGTGACATGAGCCTGAAAAAACGGAGGGATCTGTTGCTCATTGAGCAACCTGTACAAAAAGGCAAAAAAAGAGAAAGAACATACAGTCTTTGTATAAATGGAATCCAGTGTTAGGCTCGTGGTTGCTGCCTCGCTATGCCGTACTTACAAGTCAAGAAGATTCTCTATTCCCAACTATCCCATCTGCGGCTCCGTGGTTAAATGAGGAGCACGGAGGGACAGGCTTAAATACCTTCATTTATTGGATATTTGGGAGTGATCCTGTGTTAGTCCGGTGACACTGAATACCATATACAGTATATCCGGGATTTGAGGAATGTACGTGTCATCTCCTGCGTCTGTTCTAGCAGTGAAACAGTGCTTGCTTTGCACATGCCCTTTTATCTTTGTTAGTGGAGGTGTGTGTGGCAGCGACCGACAAGGAGAGAAACGCTGACTATCCCATGTGCAATGCTGGGCCGCTGCTGTTGTGCGCATGCGCATACTCCCATGTGTTCTGTAGTTCACAATGGAACCGCGATCAATGCACAGCAAGCTATCTATAAATGAGCCTCACTTGCTCCTGTTATATCCAGAGACTAAGTATTCAATCTTTCAGAATACTGAAACACAGAGGGCTGCACCATTATAAACACTACAGGCTATCTATAAATGAGCCACACGCGCTCATGTGCTATATATGTGTTATATGTGTCTGGATAAAAAAACACAAAAGGCTTGCGAGGTAAAAACCATAAGACCCTGCATCAGCTGGTGGTTGTGCATAACACAGGATGTCTTATTGTTAATACACATGATTCCTGGGAACGCAGGAAATAAAGTAGAAAAGAAAGAGAACTGTGTGGGCACTACCCTCAGACTGGAGGTTGGTATGAAGACACATCACACGGGTGAGCCACTATGATGTGCTATTTCCATGGTGTGGAAAAAAGGACCACCTCTATGATTTAGAGTGTTTCCACAAAATTCCACAGCTCGATTGGTCTTTGGCCTAGCCAAATATTCATCAGCCAAACATGCCCTTAACACCCTACATTGGCTACCTGTGGAGAAGCTAATCAAGTTTAAGGCACTATGCAGCGCCTTTAAGGCTCTACATAACCTAGGCCTGTCTACTTGACATATCGCTTCCAATGGAACATCCTGGTATGTACCCTTCAATCGGCCTCTCTAAAGTTGGTGAAAAAAACAAACTTCCGACTTCATAGATGGGGTGGAAAAAGCTTCACAAGTATCACAGCCAGATGGTGGAATGAGCTACCAATAAAGTTAAAAAACTCTCCTGACCCACTTTGCTTTAGGAAAGGACTCATAACCTGGCTACATACCTAATAACCTCTCTTCAAGTACTAGAGACTCAACACCTCTCTGGACGCCCTTGAGTATTAGTGTGCTATATAAATAAATAAACAACAAATACATAATAGATCATCAATGACTTTTCTATCTAGATTTTTTCCAATCCTTTAAGGATCATGGGAAGACAAAACCAAACTGTCCATTTGCAATTGAACCCACTTTAAAGAATGCCCTGTAATCTTCATTACTCCAAGTCCAGGCCTTGCTCAACGCAGTATTTTCACACTGAGCATTAGCCTGCATGACGGAGAATTCCAAAGCAAAAGTTAATAGTTTCCTATTCCCTTAATATGGACGACTTCCTCTACCTCTAATAAGCTTAAAAACAAAGTTTACCCAGTACATAACCTGTTTTACACAATGCCTGAAATAAAGAATCCTCCCAAAATGTCTGGGTTGGATAGGAAATTATATTCTGGTGAGGAGGACCTGCACTGAGAGTAATGTATGTTACTGGTAAGTAACTGGGGCTTTGGTCCCTCGTCAGTCTTCCTCGCTCCAGTATTTACGCACTGAGCTAGTAAGAAAGCAAGATTTGACTTTATCCATTACCCCAATAAATAACATGCACTCACCGATATTAACTGCTAAATCCAGGTTTAATACAATTTCCGAATATGTCTCTTCACATAGTTAACAACCTGTACTTAAATTCAATACAGAAGTAGCAAAAGACTTAAAAACGCTAACCTCCACATTAAACATATAGTGTTACTAAAATGTATGAGGACACAACCATGTCACCATGTTACAAATCTGTTCCATTGATATTCCTTTGAATGAAGAATAGGAAGTGGAAACACTTTTTATTGAGCTTCGCTGGATCTGACTCACCACTTTTCTACCTTGGGTATCATAAGCTACCAAAATTGCTTTCTTTATTCATCTACTCAAAGTAGAATTTGTAGGTTTCATACCATTCCAAACAGGACCAAATGTTACAAACAAACGTTATTGTGTGGTCAATTTTAAAAAGCATTATTGACAATCTGACACTTGCAGGTTGAGTTGCCGGGAACCCAAGCAGGGTAAAGGTGATGCAGGTCCCAGGATCAAGTCACAACAGTCAGTTCACTTTTAACTAGCTGAAGAAGCCCGGGTTCACAGTTGCCCTGGCTGTCTTTGGTGCTGAAGCGGAAGTCGTGGGAGAGCTGGTTTTACAGCTTACATGGTGCTGGTGGGGCGCAAGGTATAAAAAGTTAACAATGAAGCGGCTGACGTTGGATGAAGGGTTTGCAGATTTCTCTCAAGGAGCAGGATCGAGTAAAGGAGGTGGTTGCCCGACTGGTGTCAAACAAGTCTTGGCAGGAAAAAGCACAGTAGATAGGTAATTCAACGTCAAGTGGTCCTAGGGAACATGGTAGCCGCCTGAATGCACTGGACCATCTACTTCTGGGCAATCCCTTGGAGGGCCCGATGGCCAGTGATTCCTTGGTTTCGGTATGTTAAATTTAACAGCAGTTGCAGGGGACTAATGTCACTAGTCCAGGGTAGTCTGGTGATGCCTTTGGCTCTCAAACAGGCCCCTCTAACTGGGGCAACCAAACTTTGGTACAGGATGAGCCATGATTGTGCTGTTCCAGGAAGGTTACCACAGATGCAGAGTATCATACCTTTAATTTGTGCAGCTCCTGTTGACACAGGTACGGGTCTCTTCTTTTATCCTAGTTGCATGTAACAGACCACGCAACACACAGAGGTCTGGTGTGTACATCTTTATTCTTCCGCATGCAACTTTTAACTTAATGCACTGCATCACAATTTTTATTAACCACACCCATTAGATTACGTATTACTTGTAAGGAGTCTGCTGAGAACCACTAGAGACCTCATACACACAAAGAACACAACATCTCCCCCTTTGTTAAATCAACAGTACCAAAATATATATATATATATATATACACACATCTGCACATTACAGCTTCTACATGAGTCGCTGAGGTGCTCCCACCAGTTTTCCAGATCTCTTTGTAGTAGATAAAGGGGATTCATCATCTGGCCTTTCTGGGGAAGTACCGGATGCTTGCCTTCGGCACTCAGGTGGATTTGCCTCACTTAGGGTTTGGAGCCGATGAACATTGAGGCAAGTGCTTAAAGTATGATGAGTCTCCAGTTATGGAATTTCCAATTGTCGGGCAGTTGCCATATGCCTTTTGCTCACCACTTCTCTTAGCAGTTCGGCATCAAATGGAGCATCAGTCTTGCATGTCCGCTTTTTCTTTGACAAGAACTCAGATTCCTTTCTCGAAGGCTGTGTCTCTAGCATATTGGTGCTTATTGGTTCAAACCTACATTTCGCATTTGCGAGAGATGTCAGTAACACAAATCTCGTCAGGGTCTATTGACAGACTGGTGCTTCATTGTGGTATCTTCCATCAAAGAGCTCTCCTGAACAACAATGTGGCACAACTTTCTCCTGTTTTTGAATGAGGTGTGGAACAGTAGGCACAGAGGGCTGGGTGTAAAGCTGACTTAGGGACAGTTCTTTCCAGTACAGTATGCTGAACCACCCTTTTCAAAGTACTTATAAATCGTTCAACTGAGCCATTTGCCTGTGGCTTGAGAGGTGAACTTCTCTGATGTTTGATGTTCAAATGATTAGGACAGTCTTTGAACTCTCAGCTATTGATGGGTGGACTATTGTCAGATTTTGGAAAAGGGACACCCCATGTTGCGAAAATGTCATCCTGCTTCTCGATGACTTTGTCATGGGTGGTTGATAAAAAGTCTTCCACTAGAGGAAATATGAGTACCCCAACTACCATGATATGATGTCCATTATTGAGGGGCCAGAAGATGTCAACCAGAGTCTTCTCTCAGGCTTGCTTAGGAACATTAGATATGTTCAGCGGATGCTGAGTCACTTTGGAAGAAAGACAGTTGCACAGACAAGCTTTCAGCTCCATTTCAACTAATGCATCAAGGCATGGGAACCACATTCAATCCCTCTCTTTCCGTTACAGCTAAGCCACAATGTCTTTCTTTTTTTTTTTTCTTTTTTTTTTTTATCCTCATTTGCGTGCATGGCTCCAATCTATCAAAACTAAAAACCGCCACAGAGCAATAAAGAAAGTAAGGTTGTGTTTTGTGCTATCTCAGCGTATAGCTGGCGGGAGATTTTATTAGGGAGGGGGGGAAGACCAATTCCCAACAGCACAATTCAAACAGGCCACACAAGATCTTGCTTAGGGCTGTATTTTAGTAGAGAGTGCCCAAGTTACCAAAGCCCCCATAACGCCCTGACACTTGGTCAAGGAAACAAGGGTAGGCAATGCGCGCATTAATCATAGGACCTGGGGGAAAAAAAAAACCCAGGCTTGTCGCTACTACCCTAGCATAGTCCAGAAAGCTCTCCTACTGGGATTTCCTGCCCTGGCGAGGTCAAGTTTGGAAATCTGAAGAAGTGATGCTCGCCATTCGTGCACTGTAGGTGGTTGGGCATCTTTCCAATGTCTGCATATCTCCCTAGGTGCCGCCAGGATGGCATAAAATAGCAGATTAGTTGCGGCATTACGGGCTTTGCTTCTAAGGCCAAAGATGACGAGAGCGAGGTCTATGGAGATGTGTTTACCCAAGGACTGGGATAACTTATTACCAATAGCTTCCCAATAAGCGGATAGATTTGGACATTCATAAAACATGTGGATGTCTGATGCTGCGATGAACCCGCATCTTGGGCATAAGACCGGGCCCGTTAAAGAAAACTTTGTCAGCCTCTGTGGGGAATAGTGTGACCTATGTATTGTAAAAAGGTGGTTCCTGCGAAGCCACGCAGGTTTAACTAGGTCCCAGAGTGCTGCGCAAGAGGCGGTCCAAAGCTCATCCACATCGATGCCTGGCATTAATTCAGCCCATAATGATGTCGGTAAGTGAAAGTTGTTATCCATTTCATCAATAATTTTATTATACCAACGTGATATTTCTTTCTTTGCCGCAGGGCTATCTAATAGGTAAGTCACCAAATCACTATTACCACCTATAAGTAGACTACTAATCCGTGCTGGCTGCTCTTTATATGATTGTGACCAGCTAGAGATTTGAATGTATTTAAATCTAGACAGACTTGGTCCAACTTTGTTAATTAAGTAGTCCCATGGAAGCAAAGACCCATCCATAAACAGATCTTCCCAAATATTGATATTGATACCGGCTTCTCTTAGTGGATTAGTAAGTGCATCCATTGTCCATGGAGGGGGAATGGGTAAGTTCCATATAGGAGCCTTCCCTGAATAGTAGCCCACTTTGGTCGCTTGCCTCACTTTGTACCAAGTAGATGCAATCCCCTGTAGAACTTTCAATTTTATTTTTTTAAAGAATTTGGGGTCTCCAAATTTCAACAAAAAACCAGTTTGGCCTAGTCTTTCACAGTCCAATAATGTAGAGAACAAACGGCCCATCCCTGTCGCTGTAGGAGTTTTGAGCAACATACGTGTATGCGAGAGCAGGAACGCCCATGCGTAGACTTGAAGATCTGGTCCAGCCAGCCCTCCCTTCTCCCTACGACGTCTGATTTTTTTCCAAGAGATTCTAGGGCTCTTGTTATTCCAAATAAAACTAGTAATCGCGCTCTGTAGCTTTGAAATTAACTTTGAGTCAAAAAAAAGTGGAATTGAATTGAACAGAAAAGAAATCTTCGGCAAAATACTCATCTTCACCAGGTTGACCTTGCCTAAAACAGTGAGCGGAAGATGTGACCAGTCTCTCATAAGTTTTCGGCACTCTGCTGCTATTTTGGCAAAGTTTAATGAAGCAATTAAGTTGATATCTTTGACTATGTTTATCCCCAGGTAACGTAGTTGAGTTTTGGATGTTACGTTGTTATCTGTTGTATTAATATTCCAGGACATTGACTCTGTCTTTGAGGCATTAATCTCATACCCTGAGACTTTACCGAATTTGAGAGCCAGATCGATTATCTCTGGATATGCTTCATCATAGTTTGTAGTGAAAATCATAATATCGTCCGCATAGAGTGCCACCTTTTTATCCCAGCCACCAAAAATAAAAGGTTTAATGAGTGTATTGTCTCTTAAGGTTTGGGCAAAGGGTTCGATGTATACATCGAAAAGGAGGGGAGACAGGGGACACCCCTGTCTGGTTCCTCTCGTAACCCTGAATGGCTCCGTTAGGCCCCCGTTTATCAAAAGTGAAGCAGACGGGCTACGATATAGCAGATTTATCTCTCTACGGAATCTATCTCCAACATTGAACTTCCTCAAGGCCTCCGACAGGTATAGCCAATTCACCCTGTCGAAGGCCTTGGTAGCATCCAACGTGAGGACAGACAAAGGCGTAGCCTCTTTTATAGCTATATCTATGGAGCCTAGTAGTTCATAGGTGAGCTCACATAGCTGTCTCCCTTTTATAAATCCTTTTTGATTAGGATATATAATATCAGGCGCTACCCGGCCCAGTCGATTGGCCAATATTGTGGCAAAGATTTTGTAATCGGCATTTAAGATGGAAATAGGCCGATATGAACTACAATCTGAGGAGGGTTTGCCAGGCTTCAAAATAAGGGTTATAGAGGCATTATCCCAGGATTCAGGTGGCAATGCGCCATCTCTTAGAATTTGATTAAATAAGGTTACTAGGACTGGAAACACCTCTGAGATCAATTTTTTATATATTTCGCATGGTAGACCATCAGTGCCTGCAGCCTTTCCACCCTTTGCTCCCCTTATAGCCTCCTCTACCTCTGCAATACTTATTTCCTCTTCCAAGGAGCAGCTCTGTTCTGATGTTAAAGATGGTAGGGAGATACCTTCCAGCCAACTCATGATGTCATTCTGAGTAACATTACGGTCATCTTGGTATATAGATTGAAAGAAGGTTCTAAAAATTTCTCTAATTTCTTCGTCCCTGGAAAAGGTACCCCTCGCTGATGTAACGGAGGGAATGTTGTTTCGGGCCCGATCTGATTTTGTTTTCCAGGCAAGTAATTTCCCTGCCCCTTCCCCATATTGGAAATGAGAGAGCTTACTTACCTCCCATTTCTGCAAGATACGTTTCTCTAGAATTGCCGATAAGGCGTTCTTTAATCTATCCAACTCTGCATGTTTTAAGGAAAGGTCCTGGTTATCTATTAACCCAATTCTGTCGATGTCAGTCTGAACTGTCAAAATGTTATCCTCAATAGAGGTTACTTCCTCTATATACTGTCTTCTTCTATAGGCTGCCTTATTCTTTACGAGGCCTCTTAATGTACATTTGAATGCGTCCCATACAGTTCCTGATGAGGCTGTACCAGTATTAGTGTTGAAGAAGTAATGTGCTTCTAACTGTAAAAATTCTATATCCTCTGTTGATGAGAGTAGTGACCTGTCAAAGGACCACATTCTTGTAGGAGGTGCCACGCCCAGTTTTAGTTCAAGCTTCATTGCTGAATGATCAGAGAGATGTATTGGGATATAGTGTATTGAGGTGATGTCATCAACCAAAGCTCTACTGGTAAGGATGAAATCTATTCTAGATTTATGTCTATACTTAAAGTTCCTGAATGAGAAGTCTTGCCTCTGGCCCTCTCTAAACCTCCAGATATCTATATATCCATAATGGTTCATTAAACCTATAAGACAGTTTCTAGATTTAGAGATACTTTTCTGTCTACTGTTAGGGGATTTGTCCAGGAGTGGGTTCAAAGTGATGTTGAAATCTCCAGCTATGATCACCGGGTCTGGGAATCTCAACAAGTGATTGAATAGGGATTCCAATGCTGAGGGATCATCAATATTTGGGCCATAATAGCCCACTAGTGTTAACTTCATTCCTCCTAACTCTATTGGTACAATGGCCCATCTTCCACCAGAGTCTACTTTCTGCTGTATTATTTTAAACCTAACTGATTTCTTGAAGAGAATAGAAACCCCCCGCGTATTAGATCCTTGTGATGTTGAAATCGAGGATTCTATCCATCTATTCCTTCCAACCAACTCAATCATCTCGCTTTCGATTAAATGTGTCTCCTGGAGGATAATAATCCCCGCATCGGCATCTCGAAGATATTGCATGATTTTATTAGCACGAGGCCTGGTGCGGAGACCATTAACATTCCAGGATAATACTTTGAGTCTACTCATTATGCTGAGAATCTGGGTTACTTAGTGAGACTGACAATTTATAGGAGTTCATGTTGTTTTGCTTACGATGAGTAAAGAACCTTATATTAAAAAATGTACAAAAATAGAAAGATTGGAGCTCATTCATTAATGTGTATTTTTTCCTAATTACCTTGTGCCCCGCCACCCCCGTGCCCTCCCAACCCCCCCCTCCTCCCCTGGGAAAACCCTGACCTCACCAACCGGAAGTTTCCGGAAGTAAGTGCCCCTAGCTCTTCCCCATCTCCACCTCATGTGCCTCTTGTATTTATAGGATAACTCGCCTTTCAGATGTACTACTTGTTTTGTGGATGAGTTTTTTTTTTTTCCCTCTTTATCCCATTTCTCTTCCATTTTTGTTTTTTTTTTGTTTTTTTTTCCCATGACATTTTTTTCCCCCTTTGTTTTCTTGTCCTTTATTTTATCCTCCCTCATTAGTTGATAGAGGCATTGGTAAGTTAAAGCGGTAGAACAGTTGAGTGTACTTTTACAGTTGTATTTCAACACAACTCAGTTCTATTCCCTTTGTTTCCTGCTTCCAAAAGACAATAAAAGTTCATCTGCAGCCTGTACTGATCTAATGTTGTACATTTTGTTATCTAGCATTATCTTGAGAGATGCGGGGAAACCCATCTGTACTGTAGCACCTAATTTGCGAAAAGCATCCATTCTTCTGCCCAGCTCCCACTGTTTATCTAGGGTGAACCGGGATAGGTCTGAGCGAATCTGAAAGTTAAAGCCTTTAAATGATAGTGATTTCTGCTTAAGTGCTAAGTTTAGGATATGCTCCTTCAGGGAGTAGGTATGGAAGTTTACAAGGATTTTCCTGGGTTTAGTCCGCTGTGGGTTGCGTCTAAAAGGATCTCTGTGTATGCGTTGAATATCTGTTGCTAGCTCTTCATTAGGGTGCGAGAGGTTTAGAGTTTCTTTTAGTAAGGTGATTATATAACTCTTGATGTCCGTGCCTTCGCTGCCTTCAGGAACATTCAAGATGCGTATATTGCTACGCCTTGCATTGTTTTCTAAGAGCTCCATTCTCTCCGATAGGGCCTGGCCTTCTTTTTTTAATCTCGAGATGTCATCCTCGGTACCCTCGGCCCTCATCGATATTTGCCCCACCGTTTCCTCCAGCGCTTGGGTTCTCACCGTCAGGGTGCCTATTCTCTCATCAAGGGACTCGCAGAAGCTCCTTATTTCCCTCTGGTTAGAGGCTGACTCAGCAAAACCTTGCTTTATCTCCGCAGATAGTGCTGCAAACATCAGTTGTATCGAGGCTACTGAGATAGTTTCTGGACTCGACCCTGCGGCGCCATTTATTTCTTGGGAAGGGGTATGAGCTCCACCCCCAAAATTAGAATCGAGATTAGCTATCAAAGGGGGTTCAGAAAATATTCCAGCTTCGAAGTTGTCTTCCATGTTAACTGTTTTATCCGAAATGGTTACACTGATAGAATCACTGCGGCAGTCTACTGGTACTGAGGGTGGCACTGTTTCCTCAACTGTCAAAACAGAGTCTTTTATAGCTAAGTCCGCTGGATTTTTGGGCAGTAATCCCCCTCCCTCTGTAGAGGGCTTTTCTGCTAGTTGTAGTATGTGAGCGGAGCCAATATCAGATATTTGTACCTGGTTGTCTAGAGACAGAGCTGGAGCGATCTCTGTCGCTAAAGTCAAGACCTGCCCATTGGTAGTCATGATCTCGGACCCTGGGTTAAGCTGCGTGATAGAGCTACTCCTCTGCTGGTGTTCTTTCCCAATTTTCAGGACTTGGGGAACTACCTTAAAGTATGAGTGCAGAGATGGGGTGATTTTAGGTATGGAAGCGGGGAGGGGTTTCGCCCTGCCGCGTTTTCTGCCCCTTTTTGCTTTTACTTCAATAGAGAGGTAAGATGAAGATTCCTGATCTGAGTGCGATTTTGCTCCGTTTTGAGGGCTCTTTTCAGACTCAGAGACCTCCCTTCCAGCCTCCTCCTCAGTAACTTGCAGCGCGCCTTTAACTCTCTTTTTACAGGGTATGCTAGTTCCCACCGAGCCCTAAGCTGCGCTCTTACCTTTTAGTTTCCTAGCAGTCTCTGCAGTGCTCATGTGTGCCAGGGGTAAGTCTTTGATTGCGGGTTCTCGACAGCTTCTTGTGTTTTTTACCTCTTTAACGCGGTGTTCATTACCTCCGGCTGTTTCCTCGACTTCGCGTGAGGCTCCTGTATGCGGCAGAGCGGGACAAACGTCTAAAACTGTAGGCGGTAATACACTGGCTCCAAACGCTGGCTTATTGTCGTAGCTGGAACCGCTTACACAGGAGTCCCTGCGGAGACTCCGAATCCGCCTGGTTCTGCGGAGCTCCAGGGCGGCCCGCTCCCAACGCAGCAACTCAGGTGTGGGCTTGCTTCGGCAAGGGCGTTCACCTCCGTAGTTGCAGCTGGTTGCATTCACGCTGCTCGACTCCGCGGAACCACTATGCCCTCCCTCCTGAGCTCCGCGGCTCGCAACTTCCTCAAAGCACATTGAGGTACAGTCAAAAATCACGGTTTTCAGTTTTGTCTCGGGTTCCAATTTGCATGTATTATAAATGCGCTTAATATCACTCTCGAAAATTCGCATATCCTAGCGAGTCAAGCGCGGTGATTAGGCACTTGAAGGCAGAGACGGAGCGGAGCACTGCAGCAGTCAGCCGACTGCCGCCATGTTTTCCCCACAATGTCTTTCATATGCCAGTTCAGTAACCTCTTGCCTCAGGCTTTCACGGATAACTATTCTTGCCCATCTTAGTGTGACACCCTCATGTGTAACAGAAAGTTCTCCCCGAACATTCTTACATTTCTGTTACTCAACATCATCTGTAAGAGGCTGAGTTTGTTTCTTCCATGGTTGCAGTGCAAGGATTTCTTTAAGGTTAACCATCTCTTTGTTGGTACTAGTAGCTGTCCTATTCTGTTCAATAGAAAGAGCCATATTACACCTAAGCTTTCTTTCCCAGGTTGACAATAAGCAAGTTCAGTCTAAGATAGACTCAATCTAGCAACGGCCACAAGAATCGGTATGTCCATTGTATTGAGAAAGGATTAAGCCTAACCCCAGTAGGCTTGAATCTACCACAGTCTATGTACCCAATTTCAGATCAAAGTAAGACATCTCTGTTGCATTTTCAATTGCGCGATTTATTTTTTTAATCTTCGGTCACGTTCGAATGACCACTCAAATTGAACATCTTGCTTTGTTAGTTTTCTTAGAGGGGCACTCACAGTGGCAAAATTATGAATGTAACTTAGCAGTATCTAGCCATGGCTAAGAAGGATTGCAACATGGTCAAGTCATCTGAGGGGTGCAAGTCAGCAACAATGCTTTTACCTTTTCAGGGTCAGGAGTCATTCCTTTTTCAGAGAAAATATGCCCAAAGAAGGTAAGTCTTTTTTGTGAAATTCGCACTTCTCTGCATTCCATGTGAGCCCAACATCGGCTAGCAGACTACATGCTTGTGTGAGTGCTCTTTCATGTTTCAATCGAGTAGCCCCAGACATAAATATCACTGTAATTAAAGGTATGTGTGATAAACTAAATTATTTGACAAATGGCATCTTGAAAGATTGATGCAGCTGACAACACACAAAAACTGAGTCCCTTGTTTCCAAATAAACAACATGAGTTGAAAAAGTAATAATGTACCTACAGTTTTCTTCCAGTTCAAGTTGATGGTAGCCTTTGTTCCCCTCAAGGCGGAAGAAACCTTTAGCACCATTCAGCCTTGTGATCATGTCCACAATGTGTGGACCTGGATGTCTTTCTCTTCCAATTGTTTTGTTGACCTGTTGCACATCAACACAAATGTGCCCTGAACACCAACTGTCCTTTTTTGGCAACATCACAATGGGTAAAACAAACATTATTGGACCAGTGGAGCACTTGATGATGACATTAGGTATGGGCAGATTTTGCGGATCCACGATCCGCGGATTTGCGGATCGTAGATCCGCAAAATCGGCGGATTTGCGGATCCGCAGATTTGCCCTGCTGAATCATTTCAGCTTACTAGTTTCAGCGGCCATGTGTGTGTTACTATGCAATCGCCCCGAGGGGCACAGTGTTCCCTTGAGTGAGCTGTCCATCATAGTGGGTCAATGGTGGGAAGACGGTGCACACTGCGAGTGTGTGTGTGTGGGGGGGGCTTCCAAGCCCAAAGTCAGGCGCCCCGAAGGGCGCAGGGGTCCCTTGAGTGAGCTGTCCATCATAGTGGGTGAATGGCGGGAAGACGGTGCAAACCGCGAGTGTGTGGGCAGGGCCAAACGGGCAGGGCTTCCATGCGAGTTCACAAATGCTTCTTGTGTGTATAAAAGGTCAGAGAAAGATCAGTTCAGCAGATCAAGAGAAAGAAGCTCCTGGTCACAGGAACAGCACGGGTATTGCGCTCGTGAAAGTCAAGGATGCAAAAGCCTCTATCCAGCATCACAGCTGATTTTCCACGGTAGATTTGGGAAGAAGGCACACCTGCCTCGACGACGCTCATGATTGTTTTTGGGCTGATGAATGAGTCACTCACAGGAAGGGCATGTTTTAAATATTTTACGATGGCGCCGGCAAGCTGCCAGCACCATCCTAAAATACTTACTAAATTAGCTTCAACAGGAAGCTCTAATAGATAAAATAAAGCAGGTGCGAGCACCTGCTTTATTTTATCTATTAGAGCTTCCTGTTGAAGCTAACTTAGTAACTATTTTAGGATGGCGCTGGCAGCTTGCCGGCGCCATCGTAAAATAGTTACAAGTTGACAGGCCAGCCAGGCTTCAACTTTTGCCCCCGGAATCCGCCGCTCGCGGATTTGCGAATTCGCTGTAAATTCGCTGGAGTTCGCGAATCGCGAATTTACCGAAAATTCGCAAAATCCGCAAGCGGAACGGATTTTGCGCTCACCTTTAGATGTCATGCTTGAACAATGTTTCTTGTTCTTTCTCAATAGCTTCCTGTAAGTGAAAAGCAATTCAACAGTGTTGCTATGCAACAGGGCAAATTTCTTCATTAATATGAAGCTGCACATACATGGTTTTAAGTTTCCCTTGTCCATGAAACAATGTCGAAATTGACTCAATATTTCACAATGGTTATTCAAGTTGTAGTTAATAAAGATCAGTTCCATGTCATCAGCAGTATCGAAATTTAATAAGCATGCATTCAACAGCATACCTTGGACGACATGAATTGGCACTTCCACTGTTGTTTTCTTGCCCTACATGGTCGCTTCAAAGGATAATTGTCTATGCAAGGGCCTGGAAGCTGACAATATATACACTTTTGTTCTCGACTGTTTGAGACTTGGTATCGGAATCAGTTCATTGTACTTTACTGCCAGCATGATGTTTATCAATGCACCACTGTCTTAACAAATTTTGTATTGCAACCATACACCTTGAGAATGATTTTAGGTCAATGTTCAATTGAACGTTGTTGTTTTGTATGTCGATTCTTTTAAGATTTGTGTTTTATTTATTTATTTATTTATTTATTTATTTATTTATTTTATTTTATTTCAAGGTTTTATAGAGCGCAAACTTGACCTGTGAGGGTATCAGAGCGCTTTACATATTCATGGGGTAATGCAGAGGCGGGTCATCGTAGGAGAAACTGTACATCAGGGAGGGTCGCGGGGTCATGAGGAAGGCAGGATATCACACAAGTACAGTACATTAGGGATAGGGGAAAACTGTACATCAGGGCATTATGAGGAGACAGTCATACAATAGGCATACAATAGACAGGATATCACATGAGTCCAGTACAGGATTGCAGAAATAGTCTCTCCGATAGCTGTGGAGCGGGATTATCCATGGAATTAACCCATGAGGAAGGATTTAGCCTCTTTTTGAAGCGTGCCAGGGAAGGGATTCTTCTGATATCAGGAGGGAGTAAGTTCCATATTCTTGGTGCAGTCCCGGTGAAAGCCTGATTGTAGGTTTATATTTTCCTGAAGTGTACAGGCCAGAGGAGGAGAGCATTGGTCGATCGTAGGTTTCTGCTTCCTCTGGATATCACAAGCTTCTGTGCAAGATACGCAGGGGAGTTAGAGTGTAAGGCCTTTTGCGTGATGCATGCCAGCTTGAGGTGGATACTAGCCTCGAAGGGAAGCCATTTCAAAGCTTTCAGGTGAGGAGTGATGTGATCAAATTTTCTGGAGCCTGTCAGTAGTCTAGCGGCTGCATTGAGGCAGGCTTTTAAGGGAGCCAGCGAGGTCTTGGGTAAGCCGGAGAGGGTTGAGCAACCAATTTCTAGTCTAGAGATAACTAGTGATTGGACTGCTAGATTTAGGTCAGGAGCGTCAAGGAAGGGTTTCAGGTTCCATAGATAGCTCAGGTGGAATCTGGCAGTTTTGGCCATTGCGTTGATGTGGTCTCGCATGTTTAGGTAATAATTCAGGCTAATTCCCAGAGATTTGGCCGAGTCCACAATGGTTGGGGTACAGTTTAAGGCTGTGATGGCTTTAATCCATGACTGGATCTCAGGGTTGCTCTTGGGAGGGGAGCTTAAAAGGAACTCGGTTTTCTTAGCATTGAGTTTAAGTTGGTTGGAGGATAGCCATCTGACGGTCACTTTCAGGGCTTCATTCAAGGTGAGGATCTCCACCAGGGAGGAGATTTTTATATAGATCTGGGTGTCATCAGCGTTCATGTTGAAGGAGATATTTGCAGTACGAAGGACTTCGGCAAGGGGTTCTTAATGGAGATTGAAGAGGGTGAGGGACAACGTTGATCCTTGAGGGACTCCCACCGTGACGACGGAGGGACTGGACAGATCGCCATTGATAAGGAATCTCTGAGAACGGTTTTGAAGGTAGGAACTAAACCAGTCGAGGATTGTGCTATCTAATCCCATCCTCAGTTTGAGGCGTTCGAGTAGCATATCGTGGTTGACCTGTCGAAGACCAAGGATAGATCCAGGAGGATTAGGAGACAGGTTTTGTCTTGGTCAAGGGCTTGAAGAGCGTCATCGGCAATGTGGAGCATGATGGTTTCAGTGCTGTGTCCTGGTCGGAAGCTGGATTGGCAGTCGTCGAGTAGATGGAAGTTGTTGATGTAGTGACTTATCTGTAAATGTACACACTTTTCCAACACTTTGACCAAGAGAGGAATGTTGGAAATTGGCCTAAAGTTGTCTGGGGAGGCTGGGTCCAGTGATGTTTTTTTCAGAATGGGGAAGACTTGGCCAGCTTTCAGTGAGGCTGGATTTGATCCCTGCCGGAGAGTGCGTTGATTATCGCAGTCCAGCTAGGAATGATGTATTTTGCAACGGCCGCAAGACAGTTTGAAGGGAGTGGGTCATTGAAATGGTTATTAGGGTTCAGGGTGGAAAGGATTTTTGCGACAGCGTCTTCATCATAGGGCGTGAATTCGGACCAGTGTGCTAGATTCTTCGGTGAGGACCATGTCGGCAAGGTGAGAGGAGTTGGAAGGTCAAGGAATGGAGGGGGGAGTGAGGCCGCCTTGAGTTCGATATCTAAAGTTTTGATTTTGGTTGCGAAATATGAGGAGAAGTCCTCGGAGGAGATGAGATTTAGGGTTTTCTTTTGCTGTTTTGGATAGTTTGTTCAATTGGAGTTTGACCATCTCAAAGAGTTTGCGTGGTCTGTTCTGGGCATTTCGTAATTCGGCTCTGAAAAACTCTTTTTTTTGAGTTGACGTTATTCTTGTTGTAAGTATTTCTGGCCTGGTGAAGAAGTTTTAGGTGGTCAGCTGAGGGTGTTGTCTCCACATTCTTTCGGTTTGTCAGAGGGATCTCCTCTTGCCGTTGAGGGAACCAGTGAACCAAGGGTTTCTATCTTTGACTTGAGTTCTTTTTAGTTTAAGAGGGGCTAGGTCATCCAGGATATTCGACATAATAACAGAGTAGTGATCATTTAGGTCACTGACTGAGGTGACGTGATGGGGGGTCGAATTTGCAGCGAGTCTCAAGTTTGTTGAGGTCAAGGTTATTGGTATCTCGGCCCAGCATTTAGGGAGCACCGGTTGTGGTGTCCTTGACCTGCGTGTGCCAGGTAGCAGGAAGGTGATAGCATGGTGGTCTGACCAGTCACAGGGGTCAATCGATATGAGCTTGATGGTTGTCTCCTTGGAGAGGATCCAGTCTAAAGTGGCCCTTTTCGAGTCTGTTGGGAGAGGGCAATTTTGGGTCAGGGCCAGATCGGTCATGAGGTCTTTAATGGCATTGACATGGGGGTCCTTGAGGTCGTTCCAGTGCAGGTTGAAGTCACCGAGGAAAATGTCTTTGGTGTAGGGGGAAATCTTAGCTGTGATAACTTCCATGACGTAGTCAGTGAAGGATTTGTTATTGCCTGGGGGTGGTAAAATTTGTGTAGGTTACAGAGGAGGGTGGTGCTACTGCAGACTGAGAGGGCTAGATATTCGCAGGCATCAGTGGTATCCGTTAAAAGGTCTGTGACAAGGAGGTTAGAGCAATGGATGCAGGCCATTCCGCCACCTTTTTTGTTATGTGGTCTGTCTAGCCTGGCAATGTTAAAGTTGGGGGGGATTAAGAGGTCGAGGCATGGGGATGATGCGTCGTTATGCCATGATTCTTTTACAATGGCTAAGTCTGTCTTGTTGTTCAGGATGAGAGCAGCGACATCGGCTGCGTGCTTTACTGCGGAGCGGCAGTTGATTAAGAGCCCCTTCAGAGCAGGGAGAGGGGTGGTAGCGGGGGTCAGGACCGACAGGGGTACGGGTGCAAGGTTGCTACTGATCATCCTTCTATTGCAGCCGGGGCTGATCTGTATGGGTTAATAGCAACCGTGCAGATGGGGTGTGCGGCACTCGCGTCTGGTAGACAGGGTAGAGGGGTAGTGGCTGCGTTATGGTCTTTGAGAAAAACCAGGATTTCATTTTCAGTGAAGTCTTGTGAATTTGCTGCGAAGTGGGAAAGGTTGTAGGAGAGGGCGAGGTTAAGGGTTTCCTCCTCTGATAGGTAGCTGGAGTGCTTGCGGGGGCGAAGATGTCTCAAGGATGTCGGTAGGGGGCGTATGGAAGCTATGGGATTGGAGCGCATGACAGTTGAGGTATGAGGTTTGTGCAAGAGAGTTCGGCGAGGTGGAGGAGGTTAGTTAGATCGAGGATGGAGAAGTGGAGGCTCTGAATTCTTTTGGAAGCTCTGGAGTGCAGAGAGTGGATAGCTGCGGAGGGGGGGTTGGCGGGAAAGGGTGGGCTGTGCTAGAAGTCGTGGAAGGAGTGGCTTGCATGTTAGCGGGGCTGGCATGGCCTGAAACAGCAGGAGTCTCTGGGGAGGAGGGGGTAGGAGGACAAGGGGGGGCTGTGTTAGGAGTCTTGGGAGGGGAGGCTTGAGAGTTAATGGGGCTGGCGTGACCTGCTACAGGAGGAGTCGCTGAGGAGGAGGGGGTTGGTGGGCAAGGGTGGACTTGATCTGCCACAGCGAGAGATACTGATGATGTAATGGTATTAGAGACCGAGTGGGGATCATGGAGGGAGGAGACAAAGGGTTCAGGGTTTATTTCGCTTGGGGTGGTTGTAGGAGGCCTGGTGGGGTTAAGGTGAGCTGTGAAGGAATCTGTGGATTTCGAGAGGGGAGCATGGAGGGTTGGAATCACAGGTCTCTGGTCCAAGGCATCAAGGAGGTTAGTGGGAGTAGTGAGGTGTTTAAGGTGTTCTAGATTGGGAAGGGGGGTTGGAGTAGGGTCAGGCCAGGTGTTGGTCGGCGTCCCAGAGCTCTGCACGTGGTTACAGAGAGTCGTAAAAAGGTCTGAGAATTTGTATAGGTTTTTAGTTGAGGCTTGGATCAGTACAATGCCGCTTTTGTAGAGGGTGATAGTGAGGACAGCCTGAAGGGTTGATGATGGCGCTGTAGTGAGCTTGGTGCCATATGGAATGTTCCTGGATGAGCGTACATTAAGGAATGTTGAAAAGGTTTTGCTTCAGGCGGGGATTCTTCTGGAGTAAAAAAACAGGTCATTAGTGATGGTGCCTATGTCCGTACAGTAACGTAGGTCCGAGAGCAATGTCTCTGGATGGTTTTTCAGGGTGCAGTGTTTGAAGGCTTTTGTGGCGGTTTTAGAGAGGTTCAGGGGGTAGACCAGGGTGTAAGCGGTTGTCCCAGAGGCAGTTAGACCAGGGCTCACCATGTTGGCTTGGGGTGGGTACACTCGTGGAGACCTGGAACAGTGAGCGGCAGTCAATGTGGACTTAATTGTTAGGATATTGGTGCTTGAGGAGGGGATAGCGGCTTTTCTTGGTTTATGTAGGTTGATGCCATCAGTTAGTGTCACTTCAAGATGGCCGCCAGGGTTAGAGAGGTGACCAGTTCTCTTTCTGTTCCAGTGGATGGGGTTTTTTGCAGGCCTCTTTCTATTACTGCAGACTGGGTTAGTGCCGTCCTCTCTCTATTATGACTGATTGAGGGCAGGCCCATGTAGACATCATTTTAGGATAGTGGTGCTTGAGGGGGATATCGGGTTGTCTTGGTTTTTGTAGGTTCATGTCGTCAGTTAGTGTCACTTCAAGATGGCCGCCAAGGTTGGAGAAGTGAGCAGTCCTCTATCTGTTTCAGTGGATAGGGGTTTTGCAGGCCTCTTTCTATTACTGCAGACTGGATTAGTGCAGTCTTCTCTCTATTATAACTGATTGAGGGCAGGCCTGGTGTGGGTCTGGTTAGGGAACCGTGATTTTTTCAAGAAGCAGACCTCTTTCTATGGGCGCTGTCCAAAGGCTGCCATTTTGAGTCAGGTTTGTTGAATTAAAATCAGTAGGCAGTGAGGTTAGGTTTATCGTATTTTAAATCAATATGCATTTAATCTTTATATTTTCGGTGAGTCCAAGCGCACAATGCTAGTGAGGCTGTTGTATGCGCTAGGCAACAGCTGATGATTAATTGAGGTACTGTTCAAGGGTCGAAGTCGGCAGCCGATCTTCTCATTGCATGCCTCGCCGCGAGCTGCACAGAGAATGTATAACAGCTGGAGGTGCCGCGAGTGATTGCTCCCCGGGACCTAAGTGGAAGCTGTGTAGTTGGTGGCTGCAGCGGGGAAGAGATTCTGTGGGGCGGCGGGGAGAGCACCCAGCAATAGGCTGTGGTGCCACAGGAGCGCGGGCTGTGGCAAATCCTACATTCACATATTTGTCTATGACTGACATTGCTATTGTGCATATGTCTTCCTCACTGTCACTCAATGACATTAAAGAACTTTTGGAAGATGAATTTGATAATGATCTACGGTGTTTCATTTCCACTTGCTTTAGTCGATACTGCCATTTTGCTTCGTGGGAGTGGCTACATTGCTTCTGAAACGTACTGGTGTCTGTCTGCTCATCTCTCGGTGACACAATTAGGGCCTGATTATGGGTCGGAACCTAAACCTCCCGACTCCCTGTCGGAATCTAGTCTGACCGACTCACAGTTGGAGGTTCTGGTTGACTGATTATGATGCTTTCAAACACCATTCAGAAAGTCTCCTATTTATTTCAATGGGAGCCTGTGTTCTGATCTACAGCACAGGCTTCCATTGAAAAAAGGGGTGATTTTGGAAAACCTTGCACCCTGGTGGGCACCTCATGGTGTCTGTCACACTGTGCATTGTTCTACAGGGGAGTCCCTTGGATACCCCCACGGCCCCCAACCAGAGGCCTCGGGGTGATGGGGGTCCTTTTAGGGGCCCCAAAATTCAGTTTCCAACAGCTTATTCCTGTAGGACGGTCTCGGTCGAAGTCAGAAAGGCTGTACGAATCCGACATCATAATAGGTGGGTCAGAAATGCGGACGGTCCGTACAGCTGTACAGTTTGGCTTCGACCGACTCAGAGTTTCCGAATTCCTGTCGTAACCTATTGGGAATGACCAAACAGTTATCTTTTCATCTTAATCAGTCAGTTGGAAATGTTTCTGACTGATCAATTACAATGGGTTCTGACACGGTTTAGGAAAATCCGAATGCTGTTCTGAGCCTTTCCCACCGACATAGTAATTGGGACCATAATTTTTCTTTCAATTTGCAAGCCATTATGAAATGGTTTTCTTTCCCACAGCCTTTGCATATCTATCTAACCATATTGGGACATTTAGCTTCATATGGAAAGGAGAATCCACATTTGAAACACAATATCTTTTTCCTCTTAGACAATACTCTGTAGGACTATGCCTTGTGTTTCTGCTTACTTTTCATGCTCAATGCTAATCATTTTTTGGTTGTTCCATCATCCATATCAGCAGGCTGTCGATCAGCACGTTCCTCTGCTCTTGCAGACATGAGCACTTTTCTTCAAACTGAGTTTTTCTCGCAACATGCATCATCAGAATGAATCTGAGAGGCAACCATCAACAACTTTAACACACATTGCTCTTCATCATTGAATTCACTAAACTTGCAGTGCTTTACGAGTGTATCAAGTCTATGAACAAACCCATTCATTACCTCACCAGGTTGCGGTCTTGCTTAGTTGAAAATGTACCACGCATAGTCCACATTTGGTATTGGATTGAATTTGGCCTTCAACGTCTTCATTTGATGGCATAATACTTCATTAGCTTGCGATATCTTCTTTATCACTTTTTTTACTTCTTCACCTGCAAGGTTCTTAAAGCATTTGTTGATCTTTTTTGTCATCTGCGTTGCTATATCATCCAGGAAAAAATCAAACGTTTAGATCCAGGCAGTCCGTCTGGTGCCAATATTCAGATTTTCGGCTGTATCGAAATGAGATGGTGGTTTTAGGAGCACAGTGACCTTGTATTTTCTACTCTTTCCTGCTGACGTTCAGACTATATGCTGTTCAGGCAGCGTTTGATCTTCAGTATCTCCTGAGCCAGTGGCACCTCTGCAAGCATCAGCCTTCCCACGTGTCCTCTAGTTGTCGTGCCTGAGTTGAGGTCAGCGTGCACCATCTTCATTCCTCAGGGTAAGTAATGATTTTGCTTCTTGCACATGCTTCTCACCACTCTTGACTTTATGCATTATACCTGACTTTTGCTGCCTTTAGCATTTCTCTATCCATTGTTGTTTTTGCCTTTAGTGCTTTCCTGAACCTGGCTGTTACTGTCTTTCGCCCTTCTACTAGCCCCTGAGGCAAAATTCCCCAAAGGTGTTCACACCCGGGGCAGTAGGTCACTTTTTTTACCCAGAGACTACTATCTATTACTATAATATATACTTTTTTTTTTTTGTAAATCTTTTTATTAGTTTCAAAACAAAGAAAGTAATAGACATATCGGGTGCCATACATTCAAACTTAATAAGAAGACGGACAGATGTTGATACAGGATGGATACTAAGCAGTAAAGAAACGGATGAGACACCAACGCCAATGTATGAGAAACAAGATGTGCCACAGTACAATATACAATTCACATTAAGCCCAAGCTCTCAGTCAGCCCACCCATAAAATCATGATAATCGGAGAAGCATGAGCACCAGATACTGGAATACCAACAAAGTCAGGATGTTCCACCAACTATACTTGTAAAAGGAAAGTGAAAGAGAGTGTGAAGAAAAGAAACCATAAAAACAAAAAAGAAGACAAAACAATAAACCCATCCCCCCACCCTGCACCCCTGCATATGGCCATCGCCTAACCCCAACTAGCAGTGTGCCTGTTGCCCCAACTAACTAAATACTAAAAGTAGAAAATGTAGGAGGACATTTTCATACATGCCCCCGGTCTCCGCTCCCCCAGCAAAGCCAAGAATTCCCATACTAAGGTCTTGAAATCTATTAAGCTGCAAATACGTAGCGCAACAGGGGAAACTCCAAACACCGCCCAACCTCCGAACGCATCGTGGTTGCTAACCCCGTGTCCAGTAATACCCGATGGCAAACTCAATCACACAGTCTCATCCTTGACCCTTCTGATCAAACATGTGCGCCCCTTCCGGACAAACTGTCGCTTCCGCAGGATAGTCAATGCACAAAAAAGCTGTAGCAAAGTTCAATCCGAGACAAAGCAGAGAGATGAAAGTGTTGAGAACTCCGCTAAGTCCAAAGACTCCCCACACCGTCATGGATTCCAAAAGTTGCTTCGTCCGCCATCTTAGCGGTGCCGATGTATAGGGGAGTGTCGCAGTTTCAAACCAACAACAGTTCCCATCAAAAGTCTCCTGAAAGGGAGCATCAGGTAGTCCATCAGGTAGTCCATCCATAGTCAGCAACGATCGTAGGCCTGACAATCCAATTGTGGGATCGAGCTTGCTCTCAGCACCCAAAACACTGGTCAAAGGCTCCAACGTCTCCCATAGTACGGGGTCTGCTTCCTCCATCGAAGTGGCCATCTTGGGTATCCCGAGTCGTTTGGTTTCTTGTAGTGGACCAGGGTCCGGTCCCATTCGCCCAGTTACAGACAGAAACACTATCATTTTATGGAGCCGGGCTTCAATGCAAACATGAAGTGACCCTATGGCTGCCAACACCGTTCGTAGTGATGGATCACTGTCAGTCCGCTCCACAACATCTTGCTCAGTTTCGGTCATATTCGCGTCCCCAGAGAGCTCAGTCTCCCCGGGGGAATAGGTGAATGCGGAACGGACGATTTCAGAAGGGGATTTATCGTTGGGGACAATAACAATCCGAACTCAGCCACCACCGGCGGAGATCCCAACCCAGCAAACACCGGCGAGCCCTAACCGGCCAGGGACCCCCGTCCGCCGCTCCAATTGTGCGTTGTCACCCCTCCTTTACTATTCACCAATTCAGCCAACCATCGTCAACTTCGGTCCAAGAAATTTTTTTTCCACCTTGGTAGACCAAGCAAATGTTGTTCAACAGAAACCCGGCAGGGATTCAGTACTCAAGACCCCTGCTTCCAGGCTGGTCTAGGCCGCAAACTGCCACACGACATATCTTTGTCTACCAAACTGGTAGAAATCTCGGGATTGCACCGTTAAGTTCCAGTCCGGTTCACACACACGGAGGCAGGGCGCAAAAACAGGATAAATAATAGGATCTTCTGGCAGAAGTCGGAGGTCGGCGGAGTCGGGAGCTTACGTGGCCATCTTGTTTGCAGGCATAGCTCCTCCCCCGACTACTATATTATTTTTAAGATGTTTACCTTAGCTGTACATACCAGGTAGCCTACGCTAGTTTTGTAGCTAGCCTTCTCGGGGAGTACACCACCTGAATACCTACATTTCCCACCTGCCTGCATGGAATTGTGCCTGGAGGCAGGAGGAGTGATATTTCCTTCTTTGGGAAGCAGCCTGGTTGCATATTACAGGCAGGGCAACTTTTGAAGTGCACCGATTTGATGTGCCACTTCACTAGCCATCCTGTCAAGGAGGGAGGTGTGACCTCCTTCTCATCCAGGCCTTTGTTTCTGACTCCTGGGAAAGTTCACACCTCCTGGCAGGGGGTCAGTTTCCTGTCTTGGAGGCAGCAAGAGTAGGCTGGCAGCCCGAGCACAAGAAAGGCTGGGGCAACCAGTTGGGCAACCTCTAGGGTAGCCACCTGGGTGCATGCCACGTTATCCTTGACACAAGTTTTGTGTCAGGGGTGAGGAGGCACAGTGTTTGACACCTAACACAACACTTTTAGACCAGTACCCTAAAAGAGTTGTTAACCTCGGGTTTGCCCGGGTGCCAGGCCATGTTGTCCTGTAGACCTTCTTCACTTATAGTGGCCTTTACTGGTAAAGGCAACTGTAGGGACATATGAGCTTGCATTTAAAAGTCCATACCCATAATATAAT
Source organism: Lissotriton vulgaris (assembly GCF_964263255.1). Classification (NCBI taxonomy): domain Eukaryota; kingdom Metazoa; phylum Chordata; class Amphibia; order Caudata; family Salamandridae; genus Lissotriton; species Lissotriton vulgaris. The sequence goes on along the minus strand of NC_141689.1, from coordinate 1,713,373,379 downwards.
GCACTATTCCTCCTGGGCTCAGTAGGCCTTCCTTAGGGGTGAATGGTCTGCATTACAAATACTGCATTGACTTTGCCACACATGGTGAGGGTCAAGTCGAGTTTAAGCAGTTTGCACTGCTCCTGAAGTCTACAATGGCAGGCCTGCTGTCAGTAGTTTATTTGGGTCACTTAGGCTGGCACAAACAGTGCCTCAGACCCTGTTAACACCCATGACCTGGGTACCACTGGTACCATATACATGGTACTTATAAGGGGGTTAAAGTAATTTGCCAATTGGGGATACCAATTCACACATATCAGTTTTAGAGAGAGAGCACTGGCACAAGGACTGGGAAGCAGGCTCCACTGCTCCTTCAGAGTCATAACCATCACCACTTGGAAAAAAAGGTGGGGTGGTGTAAGGTGACCATGCAAAAAGGGTTATTTCCTACAGCTGCCAAAAATACCAGTTTTTAAGAGTCAATATTTTAAAATCCACTGTCTTCAAAGGGAGGCCCCTGTTAGTGCTTGTAAAACCAGTTGTAAATCCCATGATGGAGAAGAAAACAGAAGTCTAGGCCTTTTCAGAGAAAACACTTTACTAACCATTTCAGTAGTGTTTTCAGATGGTCAAACAAGTGACTCGTAAAAGCCTTTAGTGCTGCCCACTGAGCTTAAATAGTTGATGTGGCCAAACATAAACCAAAGCCATCTGACAAAAAATCTCTCATCACTTCCACTGAATCAGATTCAAACCCTTTATTGTCACATCATCTCATAAAGTTCACCGAATGGTGAGAATATGCTTAAAGAGTAGCAAGATGCCTTGATTGTTGGGTAAAATTTGCTACCACTGTTGAAAACCCTCTAGCCATCAGACTTTCTTTCTGCAATCAGGAGTTAAGTTGCATTCTTTGCTTTCATGCTGAAAGGAAGGGCAGAACCCACCAGAGGATGCTGGTAAAATGGAATCTCCCACCGAGCCTAAACTGCTAGGTCTATTAGACGGGGACACTAAGGATGTTCCTGCCATCCTCGAATGATCAGAATAATTAAAGCCTTGTCCTTCCTGGTTTTCTGCAAGTATTTGGGAATCATAGTTAATGGAGAAAATACATATAGCAGGTCCCTCGGCCACCTGAATGACATGGTGTCCAATTTCCAAGTCTCCTGACAAGTAATCATTATGTGAACACTTTATTCTCAGTTGCCCAAATTGCCTCTCTAAATGCAGGAATACATTATTTGTCAAAGATAGAGAGTTAATTGGTGGAAAAACCCGACTGTCTCCTGACAAGTCTTTTTTTCCCTGGTAAATAAATTGTTGTTAAATAACTGAGTCCTGCTTCTGCCCACCTGCAAAACTCCTGAGCCAATCAACTGAGAGTCTATACTCTGTTTCCTTCCTTCCTGGTGATTTACATATCCCATGAACATCCTGTTGAACATGATACCCTGCACCCGCTGTCAGAGGTTTTTCCCTCACATATAGTCAGGATTTTGCGGGGGTTGAGAGAAGAACCAGGCTGCTGGAACCGGGACTTATCTGAGGTAGAGGCACCCCGACCTTGCCCCATACCATGAAAGGGCTGGCTGGATTTCTATTGCCCTGATGGTCCAAAGGCTCTTTTATTCGCCAAAAATGTATTCTTCATCACTTTTGCAGGAGCCATATGTTTTTGATCCTCTTTATCATGCCTTTAAAAGAGGACCAAAGAGTTTGGTACAAGAAAAAGTAATCTTCATGATGAAAGATTTTTGTACTGTATCAGCCTTCCATGATCTTAACCATAACTAACCCCTGGCAGCTATGGATGAACCTGCTGTGGAAGCAACACTCAAGGATTGATAAAAAATGTACAACAATAGCCGAATCTGCTGTTCCATTAAGGCCAATGTGCCATGTAGTTCCTACTAATCCGCAGGATCTGTACATTGTTTGGACAACATAAATCAGGGGCTTGGTGCAAAGACCTATACCGGACACCCCCATAGTATATGTTGGCCTATAGGCCAGCCAGCTCACAGTGCCGCCGTAAGCCCCCTTAACCTACCAGTGAGTAAATGGTTTCTGGCAACCACTGAACATCACAACCCTGACCCCTCAAGAATCATGGAAACATTACACAATCGTTCGCTCAGTCATTTGTGCTTACTTATTAACAGAGAAGTATAGAGAGAATACAGAGTGGGGCATTGTCAATATATTTACTGAACTAATGTTATTCTTGTATAGAACACATGTTCTGCAATGATTAATTGACAGAAGCAGATAAAAGTAGGTATAGTTCTACCATGGTGCTAAAATAATGTATGTATGCTAGCATGAAAAACAAATCAAACACAAGGAGATGATGGTCGGAGCACTGAAACCTTTCAGACACTCACCCCCAGACACAGATCCATCATCGTTCTTTAGTTCACTTCGTCACCCCATGTGGGAACAGTCCAGCCTGAACTGCCAAGCAAGGTCGTCCCATGCTCACTTTGCCACTGGATTCAAGCAAGCCTGTCTGATGAGCTGTGTTATCCGAAACCGGTCCCAGAATGCTTGTTTCCTGTCCAGGGAAGACCTGGCTTGGCAGTTCCAGCTGGACTGTTCTCATGAGGTGCAGGGTCAAGACTGATTTGCAAATCAGTGGCAAAGTGAACATTCGGAGAGTTGTAGCCCACACCATGGACCTTGCAGTCCGGGTGTGAGGAGGGAACCCAATGATGAAGCATGTCACCCTCGGGTGAGTGAGGGTTATCTTCCCAAAAAGGATTCTTTTCCCAATAGTTCTGTCACATTTTTACGTACCTCCCCCTCCTTTTTGTAGAATATACCAGACATACTTCCTTGTGAATTTTTTTCGGATTAAGGGACTGATACGTTTCCAGTAGGGCCTATCCCTCAAGATCCCCGGTGTGATACCTCCTTGACACTTTCCCAACCAGGAGAAATGATCGCCTCAAAGTAGCTAAGTTGTTGTCAAGGGAACTGATCCCCAGGTTCAGTTTCTTTCTTTTGCTGGAGTCAGACGTAGATATTTATTTAGGTAACAAGATCCTGAAAATGTTGTGTGCAGCATTACAAGTGGAGCAATGACTACCTTTAGGTTATTGGCCTGTGGCTTCAGGCATTGTGAAATAGGTGAGCAGAATGTCGAAATCCAGGTTGTCCAAGGTGTGTGCATCGTCTCCAAAGTGGGCTGATGCCTTGCCCTTTGTGTTAATGCAGCATTCCAGATCAGAGGAAAGTCCCTACATGAAATCACCATGGGTCGAGCAATGAGACCCCCAGCAGTGCCTGCAAATGTGCTTGTGCATATTACAGATGACATGATTATTGATGACTGCAAGGGACTCGCTGATATGGTGCATTCCGTGTCTCACCAGGTGGGAGCTACTTTCATCTCACCGCATCAGGAGCAGTGCTATGACCATAGTCCTGGTGGCTGGGTCGTGTTGAAGAAGCATGTTCGAAAATGTGTCTGGAACCTCAATGGAAGAGACTGTTGCAGGAGTTCATTGTGATGAACACTGCTGTGAAGTGTGGAAGTCTACCCAACTGAGTCCACACTGCTCGTACTCACAGAGTGGAGTTTCCGCTTGAGGAGGAAATAGGGCCTCTCCCAGAAGTGCTTACTGCAACTGAAAAGCAGTGGGAAGAGGTTGAATGAGATAAGAAAATTGACAAGAACCTGAATCAACATATCCTCGGTTTGATAGGGGTCTTGATGAGTAGACATTTGGGGTTGAAACAGGAGAGTCTTAGCCTGTGGCGCTGATTGAGCCAGATACAGACCTTGATGAATGGTCTAATGGTGTTTCAAGCAGAGCAGAAGCTAGTGACGGTTGGCTGAAAAGGCAAGAGGGGAAGAGACTGAGTCTCTGCAAAACCATACTGAGGATTTTAATCTGAGTAACAGTGAGGACAAATGATCTACACTCAGGAGATCAAATAGTGCTGCGGTACCGTATCAAGGTACTTCTCTCTTGAATGGAAATACATTGTAGAAAATGACAGCAAGAGGGGATCTTGGGAAAAACAATGAGATTCCAATTGAATGTCTGTGAATTATTTTAGCTTGTGTTCGAACTGTGTTTTGAATTTATTTGCTTTTCCATTGAATAGACTGACCTGATCTATCACTGACATGATCTCTCAACTGAAATTTGAACTTTCTTTTAATTAGAGACAATTAATTGGACTCTGTTTAAAGAATTAGGAATATTCCCTTGGCTCGAGGCTGCAGAAAGAGCATAATGGTGTAATTCAGAAGAAGATGGAAGAGTGCTTAGAGAAGAATCACAAATATTTTGTAAATAATATAGGAAAAAGATTTATGGACATTGTTGTGCCATTAACACAAGTAGAAACATACAGAAGAAATCCGTTTGCTGCTATTTTCTACTCAACGGTCTGATTCTAGTGAAGTCACGAAAACTAGTAACACTAATAAACATAGGGTTATACGAGCTTGTGTATTAAGAGCTTTAATTATAGGATTAATTGTATTACTTCTAGGATTATATTCACCTCCACTTATCAATTTAGGTGAACTTAGATCTAAGACTACCCCTAGAACCCTGATTGCTACTCACAGTAATTTATACACATTTGGGTATTAAACATTACATGTAGATTAATCGATAAGAGAATTCTCAAATGCATATTTTAAGTTGCTTTATGAATATATTGACACATAGATGCTAAAGACTGCTACATTTGTACTCAGTTATCTGCTTTAGCTGCAGAAAGGATTAGCTACGTTCATAGCCCTCTTATATATGATATTACATGTAGCCTTTTAATGAGTCTTTTATATGGAAAGGGTATTTTCAGTCTTATTTCCAAACTAAGATTTAGTGCTTTCTCAAGTTCCCATGTTTAAGCATTTGAATCGCCACTCCACTGCTGAATAGATGGATTCAGCGGATTGTTTCTTTAAATCCATTTCGAAGTTAGATACTGCTTATGCTCAAAGGCATAATTTTATTTGTTTCATAAATTATGTTGAAAAGAAATCTCTAGATTTAGTGGAAGACAGGAGAAGTGTAAGCGATGCTAGATGGAGAAATGGGAAGGATAAAAAATAGAAATCGTGGACTAAAGAAGAATTAGAACATCAAGAGACAGGAGTTATGCCAGCACTAACTTTTGATTAGAAACCCAGGGAAGGCTATGTGTGCTTAGAGGTAAATCGATTGTTCACACCAGATTTATTAGAAAGAGTGATTGTGATCACATTTTATAATATGTGGAAAGCTGGCCATTATTCATGGGATGTCAGGATCCTGTTATTTCTGGTGTTTATCATGTTTGTGGAGATCACATATATTTTACATTGTCCCGAAGGTGGTATGGTACATGTAATTTGGCAATAATATTTCCAAAAATGTGTCATGCAGAACATTTGGATAATCCAGTGTGGGAATCACAGGTTAGAGCAAAATGTAGGAGCAGTGGTTCTGGAATTGTTGGAGATATATTTTATGTATTAATACATTCTGTCGGAGTAGTTTTGAATGATCTCAAAATTAGAAAGTTGTCCACAATAGTTGATATGTTAGGTACTAGAACAACAAATTCATCATTAGCCATGGATACTGAATGATATCTATAAGGTCTATGGTGATGCAGAATTGCATTGTGACATCCTTCTCACAAAGGAGGGTGAAGTTTTGAAGATATTGAAAGTTCAGAAATGCTGCAAATACATTTTTGATAAGTGTAAAGAGATGTTTTAAGAATATTACAGGTTTAATGAGAGATTTAAAGGAGTTGGAAGCTACACCTGCATTGGAAGCAATAAGCAATTGATTGCTGCAGTAGGCAAGTGGTTTGGAAACCTTGGGAGCAGAATATTGGGCTACATTTTGAGAACCCTTGTGGTATTTGTCCTTTGTGTAATTTGCGTGTTTGAAATATTTAAGGGATGCACGTGTATGAAAGCAAAAGGAAGGAGCAGGAATACAAAGAAAGAGAAATGATGTGGAACTAGATGAGAGTCCATGTAGATTTTATGGGGAAATCATATACATGGAAAACTTGAGATGAAAATGTTTAAAAACATCTGGGTTTTGAGATGGTCTCGTCTGATAAGATACATATGTTAATTGTGATGACTAACATCACAATCAGAGGGGGGATTGGAGCAGCGCAAATTTAGGCTCCTCCCTTACCTATCACAAGTGTGCAATTATATACTACTAACTTATGTTCTATTATTTTTTGGAGTCGCTAAAGTCTGGCTCACCCTCTGACCCGTGCCCTGCTAGGGTTTTGGGGGGAGCGGCTAGTCTGGTGTATCAGGAGGTTACCCAGGTTGTTAACATGTCTCAGGCTTCTGCCTCAGTGCCTCTCTGTTGGAAAAAGGCGAAGCTTCTTCCCCTGTTGAAGAAACCCAGCCTGGACCCCCTGTCTACCTCCAGCTATCGTCCGATTTCACTGCTCCCGGCACTAGCGAAAGTGACCGAAAAAGTAGTTTTTAGGCAATTGAATACTTTCTTCGAGTCCTCTCACGCCCTGCACCCGGCTCAATCAGGGTTCAGGGCTGCTTTCAGTACTGAAACGGGTCTGGTGGAAGTCTCAGAGGCCATTAGGGAGTGTCTAGACGGAGGCGGCAGAGCGGTCCTGGTTTTGCTAGACTTATCTGCCGCCTTCGACACGGTGCCCCATGCCCAGTTGCTGACTAGGCTGGCAGAGGTGGGGCTGTCGGGTGCGGTTCTGGCCTGGCTGTCCTCGTTTTTGTCTGAGCGGTCGCAGCAGGTATGGTTGCCTCCTTTTTCCTCATCACCCAAGAAGCTCACCACCGGGGTACCACAGGGCTCGACGTTGAGCCCACTGCTGTTCAACGTTTACATGACTCCGTTGATCTATCTGGCTGAGCAGTGGGGAGCCAAAATAATGTCATACGCTGACGACACGCAGCTGTTGTTCACCTGGCCTAAGGACTGCTTAGACGCTCAGACGGTCTGTTCTTGTTTGACCCATGTCTTCCGTTGGCTTGTCTCAGCCCAGCTTAAATGCAACGAGGACAAGTCTGAGCTACTATTCTATGGCAATTTTCCAGCCAATTTTAGAGAGCTTATTTGGCCGACAGATTTTGCATGCCCTAGCTACCATGGAGGCCCGGCCAAAAACCTGGGGGTCTGGTTTGGACAGGATCTTAAGTTTGAAGCCCATCTAAAAAAACTTACTGCAACCTGTTTTGCGACCCTAAAGTCACTCAAGCGATTCCTTCCACTTCTCCATAGGGAGGCGAAGGAGACTGTTTTGCGTGCTCTGATTCTGTCAAGGCTTGATTATGCCAATGCTCTCTATAGTGGTCTCCCTAAATACCTTATAAAGCGAATGCAGATCATTCAGAACGCGGCCGTGCGACTTCTGTTCCATCTTCCTCGAAGAACTAGTGCGCGTGCCCATCTTCGTGAGCTCCACTGGCTCCCTGTGGCGCATCGCATTATGTTTAAATCATTGGTTTTGGCCTTTCGGGCCCTGCACCAGCAAGGCCCTCAATACTTGCACAAGAGGTTTTCCTTTTACACGCCTCATCGTGCTCTTCGATCGGCCAATCTTCGTCTGATGTCTATGCCTAAAATCAAATATGCGAGACTGGGCGGTCAGTCAATTTCAGTCCAAACAGCACGGGCCTGGAATGCCTTGCCGCTCTCTCTGCGATCAGCAACTACATTGGCAGGATTTAAGAAAGGGCTAAAAACCCATCTTTTTAATCTTAGTATTTAGTTCTCTGCTTCTTTCTTTTTGGACTGGGTCAGTTTAGTGCCTACATATCGCGCCAGAATACTCTGTAGTAGCAGAGCGCGTAATAAAATATTTTATAACATAACATAACATATATTTACTGTGGGCCTTGACTTCATAATCATCAGCAATTCGGGCTGGACTCTTCCCATGAGGCACAGGGTCAAGACTGATTTGCATATGGTTGGGTCTGAACTGGAGTGGCAAAGTGAGCTAAGGAACGATGATGGATTCAACCCAGATCTGTGACAGGGGTGAGTGTCTGAAATGTTTCTGCACTCTGTCCATCACCTGCTTGTGTTTGCAAATAATAAACATGCAGGGATTTGAACCCCCCCCCCACATCCCTGGAGACCCCCACCTTCTTGGGGCTAATATAATGGGGACCCTGTGGACCCCCCTGCCCCAGGGACCACCACCTCCCTGGGATTTTTCATTTTTGATATGCCGGGGCCTCACAGACACCCCCAGGCCTCAGGGAGAGCCACCTACCCAAGGCCAACAGGTTTTTTAAATAAATGTGGCCCACCTTCCGGACCTTTCTTGGCCCTGGGGACCACCACCTCCCCGGGACAGGCCCTTAAGAAAGGAGTGGGATCAAATGGGTCCCACTCCTTGAGCCACACATGGCCCTGGGGATCCCGGCTCCTGCAATGTCCCTGGTGCCCACCCAGATCATGGCTGTTTGCTATGGCTTGACGAGAGCGAAACTGCTCCTGCCAAGCTGTAGCAAACTGTGCTCTGTTTTGAGCAAGCGAGAGCACTCATAGCACAATTGTTTTTTACACAGATAAAGCTGGCTTGTTTGCTTTCCAGCACCCCGTTGTCCCCAACTTTGGTGAGTGGGTGCCCTGACAGGGTTTTTCGTTTCCAGGTCCAAAATTGGTCCAGGACCCCCCTACCATTATTTTAAGTTTAAAAAAGAGTCTTGGCCCTAGGGAATGGGTTCCCGGGGCAAAATTGCCTAGGGAATTGGGCTGTGTGGCACTCTCCTTCATTCTAAATAGGCATGGTCACAGGGAATTGGGTCCCCGGGGTCAAAGTTGGCCCAGGGAATGGAGCCACGTGGCCCCTCCCTAAATAAAGAAAGAAAAAGACGAGCAACATACTGGAGGCCCGCCCCCTTTCTCCACCACTCTGCAAATATAGCTCCTGGCACACGTCTTCTTAGGTCCAGAAGGTCCTTGGGGTCAACAAGCCCTCCTTTTATCAACACTCAGCCTGATTGCTCAGAGGACTTAAGAAGCCATGGCCCCTTTCTCTACCACTCTGCAAATGCCCCTGCTGGTGCACTGCTGGCTGGGGGATGAAGTCCCCTTGGCTTGAGAGGTTCCACGTGACCCAGCAAGCCCTTCTGTTACCTCCAATAAGTCTCACACAGCCTGATTGCTGAGAGGACTTTGGAGGACACACCCCCTTTCTCCACCACAGTGTATTGCTGGTTGGGGATGATGTTCCCTTGTCTCTAGAGGGTCCTTGGGGGCCAACTACCTCTCCTGTTACCTCCAGTAAGTCCCACACAGTGGGTTTGCTGGCAGGGTCTCAGAGGCCATGCCCCCTTTCTCCATTATTTTTAAACCAGCCTCCTGGTGCACTGCTGATTGGGGTATAAAATCCTCTTGGTTCCAGAGGGTCCTCGGGGGCCAACTACCCCTCTTGTGACCTCCAGTAATTCCCTATAGCACGGTTGCTGTAAGGATTTCAGAGGCCATGCAAACGTATCTTCAAGCACACTACCGTTGGGGGATGAAGTCCCCTTGGCGTTTCAGTGCGCGCATGTAATTTGTTTTATTTATTTATTTAGGTACTTATTTCTGTGCAGCCTATGCCGTAGTTTACTACCCCCCACCCTGCACCTCTTCTTCCAGAAGCCGCTACAGAAAATAAGCAAACTTTATCTAAACCAAAAAGACCAAACATTACAAAATTCCAACATACAATAATCTTAAAAATAGTAACTCTGCAAAATAACCTTTAAATTGCTGGAAAAACATAATTCAATTTCAAAAATCTTTATTTCGGTAAAAATTTACCATAAAAGACGATTATAAAACATAATACAGTTTGTCCGACTAAGTAGCTCCATCTGAGGTTACCGCAATACTAAATATGATAGTCTAACAGTTCTAGCCAACTGCGGCGATATGGGTTAGCCAAAGCATCAACAGACTCGAAGACAGTACCTTTTGTTGTTTGCGGCCGACACGATGGTACGAGCCAGTCCGGGGCAACCGTGACAGTTGCGATGTCAGATGGAAGCATTGGAGCGTGCAGTGTCCTCATGGCTCAGTGCAAGCAGCAGCTCACTGACGGATTCGGTAAGACCAAAGCTTGCGTTGCAGGGTGAGACGGTGCTCAATGCATTGCTGGCAGGTCACAATGCGGCGACGGAGCCGATTGATATTCGAGTCAGGTAACAACGGAGTCGATGATGTCAGTGCAGCATGTAGCGAAGCAGTTCAGAACGCCGTGCTAACAGGACACGGTGCAAGCAGGGGCCTACTGACTGATTCGATGAGACCAGGGTTGCGCCGCGAAACAAGGTGGTGCTCTCAATGGTGCCTTCAGGACACGGAATCCTGCAAAGGACTTAGTGACAGAGTCGGTTACCCTTTTCTTCTCCAGGCAACTGACACCAGAGGTTCCAGAGATGGTGCCCAGAAGCTTGGTGAGGTCTTTGATGTTGGCACAGGGGGCAAGCTCCACTTCAAGCCTTGGAAATCATCCTCAAGCAGGGGACACAGCAAAGTCCTTCTCCTTTTACACCCAACGTGGTACATGTACAACACAACGTTCTAAGACAAATGTATGAAGTCACTGAAAAGCCACTTTGCTTTGCTTTGAATGGCTTAAAAATATGGAGTAATGCAAATCAGCACAAATCGCTGTGTGGCATTACTCTGTGCAAGGGAGTCCCTCCATGGGCATGGCGAAGGTTGTTGCTACAGAAATCCCATACTTTTTTAAGCATTCTCAGTTTTACCAACTCTAGCAAACCTGGGAATGCACCAAAAACATATGCCTTCTCAGTGGAGGCGCAACGAGGACCAATAACGTTATTGCTCCTTGTTTTTTTCTATGTGTGCTGCATTCTGGAGATCTCATAGACAGATGAAAATGCCTCTATGGATTGCTTTATGTTTGTGGCGGAGGGCTGTATCTGCCAAACTCTAAATTAGTCTATCAGTTCCAAGAAAAACCTTGATTGGTGCAACTTGCTCGCCATATCCTGCTTTGTGCTTGATTTGAAATCTTATCACTAACTGAATTTCTGATTGATGATCTTTTTTTTTTTTTGTTGGTGCTTCTTTCTCTAAAATTGTAAAATTCATATCTCTCGTTCTCATTGTCCATTTTTTTAGTATTTGGTCTCTTTTTGATGATTAGTTTGTTCTCTGTTTCTCTAAAATGAAAGGCTATTGTGTTGTTTTATTGATTGATAATGATTGGTTTTTCTTGAACTTAAAACACATTTTATTTCGGAATTGCCTGCTTCCTGGGCCATAACCACAAGGGGTTGAGCAGAAACTTTCTTGGGACTGTTTTTTGACGTATCTAGATCGTGCTTATTAAGTTGGTATGTGAAACCCTGCACAAATTGAGTACCCAGGGGCATACTCACAAGCTCCTATTGCCACCAGATTGTCACTTTTTGTGACGCTCAGGTGGTGTAGAGCCATTTTCAATATTTACAAGTTGTTGCTAAGTCACTTAGGGGCTCATTAGGATTGCGGATTTTCCGCATCCTCTGGGCCGGCGGAAGCCACCGCCGGCCCGGAGGATGCGGAAAATCCGCTGCGGACCCACCAAAGACCCACCGCTACAATAGGATGGCTGGTGGGTCCTGGTTTCAGTCCGCTGCTTTTCCGCCACAGTTGGCTTACAACCGCGGTGGAAAAGCTCTAAAATGGTGGCGGTGTCTCTCAGACACCGCCAGCCATATTAGGATGTGTTTAAAAAAAAGCAAGTGGAACTTCACTGCGGTGGCCAGTTGCGGGCCCCCAGAGTGAAGGGGGGTGGGGGTGCACATGGGGCGTTCCTATGGTACCCCCCTGTATTTGTATGCAGAAATTGGCAGGCACTGCACAGTGCCTGACGCTTTCTGCATACAAATGCAATGTATGCATTTTCACCATTGCGGCGGGTGCAGCTTGAAGCCGCACCCGCCACAATGGTAAAAATAGAGGATTTGACCACCAGGGTGGCGGTCACATCCTAATTTCACAGGAGGGAACTCCGCAGGTCATGCGGAGGTTCCCTCCTACTAGGGGTCAGGGACGGACACAAGTCCGTCCACGATCCTAATGGGCCCCTTAGCGTGGTTTAGTCCTACCTGGTTGAAATGTCCCTTTCCGCCGCAGTCGTATGCAACAAAAGGGTGTGCAATGGATGTTGCTGAGGGTGTTCCACCGTAACACACTTTGCTTTTTGATGCTGCCCCGGGTTTACATGCCGATGTAAATTGTGTGACAGCGCCTAAAACTAACCCCATGCTTTTATTTCTTCTCATTGTTGCTTTTTCTATGTGTGCTGCCTTCTGCAGCGCACATAGAAAGAGCGCAAAAGTCCACTAATGATTGTTTATGTGCAAGATGTCACTTCCTGCACATTAATAATCATTATATAATGAATATTTGCTACTTCTATGTGTGCTGCCGAATGGAAGCAGGTGATACTCAGATGAAAAATATAAAAAGTAGCACAGAAGAGCACAGAATACAGCTATTTCTTTTTCAATACGGTGGCTATGTATGCCATGGTAATATGAATGTGGATTTTGGGTGTCCACGTGGAGACAGGAGAGGTAATTCAGACAAAGTCTCACACTCTTGCACCAGAGAAGGTAGAAGATAAATATGAGGTAGAAGTTAAACAGGCTGGTATTACTAGACCTCAGAGCTGAACCTGAGCCTGTATTAAGTAGACAAATACATTGCAATAATGCCATTCGAATACTTGTGCAGGTCCCCTGCTAATTTCACTTCCTGAGGTTAGGTCGCTGTCAAAGCTCCAGAGCTCATTTGGTGGCAGGGGGGTGTTGCAAAGTACCTTATGTAGGTTTTTTTATAACATTTCAAAAGATGTCATTAATTGCCACACCAAATAGTGTTCCTTACAACAGCAAACGGCAACATTCCCTACATATAAAGGAAGGGGCCTGTTGATAAACTCAATTTTGTAGCACATGCAGTAGTACCACAATAATACTACTCGCTTACTACAAAATGCTTATCATAAACCCGTGGGCGGAGACCTCAGCCTCCACCTCTCCTATCTTTTCTATTCAGAGATCTCCACCAATGTGATGGAGAACTCTTCATATATAAATATATGTTTAAAGTGTACAAATGGTTTCAAAATGGTGAATAATTGTTCACGAATGGGAGGTGCTTAGGGAAATGTAAAGTGGTAATTAGGAGGGACGTGATAATACAATCCCAAACACCCAGAAAAGCGTAAGAATTTTGCTAGTTACAAACTACACTATACTTCAGAGCAGTCCTAAAGAAACTCCAGGACCGCCTTGGAGTAAGTATAGAACAACATAATACCACTCACAGGTAATGGAGCGGTTGTTGATCAAATATGTGCCCCAATCAAAGGCAGATTTCCATGCTTTCATAGAATTGGTGAAGGACTCAAATATGCATACAAACATATTTCAACAACCGTGGCTGTTATTTCATGTTGCAGAATATTGACACTGGCGCACGTCTTCTTACAGAACCTGACATTAGAAACTGTGATGATGAAGAACAGCTTGGAGCCTTGACCAGGGAAGGAGAGGAACTTTGAAGAATCAGTGTTGGGATAGGTCTGGGAATCCCCACCAAAAGACTGGCACTAGGTTTAAAGATTGAACCTGTGGAGCCAATTACCAGAACCACTCACCTGGACAGGTGGTAGATTTAGAAGAAGGACTTCCCTGATGCCAAAAGGACTGCCCTGCTGCTTCAAGGACTGTCTTGCTGTCTGGAGAAGGACGTCTAGACCGGCTTGCCTCTATCCTAGGCTTCCCAGAGTAACTCCAAGGGTCAGTTGGCTGACCTCCGGTGTAGGCTACAGTGACACAACGAGCTTTCAGAGCCAATTTTGGCACAAGCAGGTAGGTCCAGCTGCTGTGTATAGTACATATGTCGCCAAAAACTCTTTTCCATTAAAGCCACTTGCCCCTGAAATATTTACTTTTGCACCTTCATATATTTACATTTTTTTGGCACTCTGGAAAAGTGTCTTCACTGTTTTGAATGTTAGTGATATTCTATTATACCTATTTTGCTACATCTTGCTGGAGCAACTAGATGCCACCACGTTTTGTTAATTCGCTATAACATATAAACAATGAAAGAAAAGTAATGTTCCTTTGTAATCAAATGAAAAAAAAAACTACACTTTAAAAAGCAGGTGAGTCTTCACAAGACCCTAAATAAATCCTAGCAACTGCATCACAGAACAATAACATCGTGTTACAATCTGAGCTCACCCAAGTGACTCTTTCCATTGTTATTATAAAGGTGTTCATTGTCAAGGCCACTGATTATCAGCAAAAGCAATTAAAATCAGATCTACACAAAGGAATCTCGGGAAAACGATAAATATCTCAGATCATGCGTGTCTTGCAGCGGCATGTCTTTCGTGGAGCGGAAGATGCGATGGGAATATGCCGGCACAGGGCTCCATTTCAATCAGGAGCTGCTGCGTGCGGGAGGGAGAGCTGGAACTATTTCTCAAGCAGAAACAGAACTTTGTTTGTGTTTATTAAGTCAAAAGAGAAGCCTGGAAAACTCAGCGGTACCAGAAAGTGATTTAAACAGAATGCAGGTTTCTCTCTGAAAATGGGAATTGATAAAAAAAAGAATTACAACTGATATGACCTTTTGAGTAATCTACCTTTCTATAGCCCGGGAAATAGAATTCATGATCTGAGTTTTCAGAAGCCACCATGAGCATTAAAATGAGCTGCTTTTGTTGCAAATGTTATGGTGGTGCTCAATGTGATTATACTGCATGATTCTTACTTAATACCCCTCCATTAGGCAGTAAAGGCAGCTGCTAGATTCCTCATTATGAAAATATGGGGATATTAACATTATATAATTTGATAGGTTACCTTGGTTGTAACCTTTCCTTTCTTCCTTTATATTGGGACATAACAGTTAAACATAGCGGAGAATATTCTTTGTTGTGCATTTATAGTTATTGCCGTTTAAATACACAATATCTGTCTCGCACTTCTCTGCCAAGAACTAAGGGCCTTATCTACGAAGAACAAGTGATTGTATTTAAAGTAATGTGTCTTTAAATGTTATCTCTGAATACAAGCAGTACTCATATTTCGATTTAAAGGGTACAGTTACTTTGTTCCTTGCATCACTGTCTAAAACACCATACATACTGGGGGCCTCATTTATGAGGCCTTGCGTCAGTTTTGCGCTGCGGATGCGTCACTTTTTGTGACGCATCGGCAGCGTAAAACATGCGCCTTGTTGCGCCATATTTAAAAAGTGACGCATCTAGGTAGATGCGTCACTTTTTAAACCCCTGCGCCACATTATCCCTGCGTCAGGTATAATGTATGCAAAGGGGGCGTTCCCCCGCAAAAAGCCTCGTAATAGTGACGCAGTGAAATCTATGAGATTTCACTGCGTCACTTTTAGGATGCGGTTGCGTCAAAATCTTGCGCCTGCCTCACAGCAGGCGTAAGACTGACGCAAGCCCTTTCACATGGGGCTTTCCCCATGTGAAAGGACGCATTGCTGGAGTTGCGTCACTTTTGTGACACACTCCAGCAATGCGTCACTTTTGCGCTTACAGATGCGTCAGAAAAACTGACGTATCTGTAAGTCCTTGCGACATGATGCGTCATACATTAAATATGACGCATCATTGGTGTCGCAAGGAGTGCGCAGTGAAAAGTGACGCATCGCTGTTTTCACGCAGCGATGCGTCACTTTTCATAAATGAGGCCCTATGAATTTGTCGAAATCTTTATTTTGCGCATCCAGGGCAGCACATATTGTAACCAGCAAAGCGCAAGCAACCACCAAGGAGCAAAAAAAACCTGACAATAGAATACATTGTCGACATAACATGTGAGCAGTCCATGGACCATACCAGTTATTAGCGGTCATCTGTTGTAAGTTGTGCACTGCTTGTTGCAGACAACTTTCATGGCTGGACGTTTAAAACAGACATTTGCCAGCGGTAATTTGTTACAAGAATGTTTTCAGCCTATTTATTTCGACACACTGCAGTTGAGGCATCAACAACACAAAACAAATGCACACCAACCTAACCCCAAGGTGGTAACATACGCCTGCTCCAGGTCATTGGCTCCAAAACTCACAAAAAAAAAACAAAAGGATAGCATAGATCATGTGTACTCACAAACCTTCTCTCTGGAGCTGCACCGGTGGGGGCGGGCTCGGTGGGGGGTGGGGGGGCAGGTCTAAAGGAATAAAACTGTGACCATGAGGCTGAACGCAGGCCCCTGCAGCAGACACCTTCGTCCACTGAGCCACCAGACTCTGCATACACACATCTCTCTCTCTCTCTCTCTCTATCCCCCTCTCTGTCTCCCTCTCTATCTCTATCTCTCCCTCCATCTCTCTGTCTCCCTCCCTCCCTCCCTCCCTCTCTCTCTCTCACTCCCTCTCTCTCCCTCTCTCTCTGTCTCCCTCTCTCTGTCTGTCACCCTCTGTCATCTGACCCCAGCTTCCTGGGTGCACACACAGCCGCACCCGAGTACTTCACAGGTCTTTAAAAGACCATTTACTTGTTAATGAGTCTTTGTTGTGAATTGCCCGGTCCACATAGAGCAGAATGTCTCGGAGTCCGCGCTACTGACGCAGTGTTTGCTGGCGCTCTATAAATAAAAAAAAAACAACACAGGTACAATGTCTACAAGGTCCGCGGGCCACCAAGGAAGGCGTGCCAGGTTGCTGGCGGCCCGCGGGCCGTACTACGAGTACCCGTGGCATAGATAATCTCTCATATTACCACGTCCTAAAGCTGAATTGCGTGATCTAGCCATCACTGATTTCATAAGGGCCTAAATTATAACTGTGGACAAAGGTACAAAAAATATTAGAAGTTCTATAATCTTTCACTAATCCGAACAGTGTATCACAATAATATTTAGGCTCCCTTTTTGTAATAAGTGTTCATTGTTTGTTGCATTAAAAATTCAAACTATCCATATGGATATTATCGCAGCTCAATTAAGTGTTGAATGAACGTGAGAATGCAATACCTCCCATTTGATGATCTTTTATTAGTCCAGAAAGGGCAACAGTGGGACCCACTCAGTTTTTTAAATCTGGCTCATTTAATGATCCATGCCCGTTTTGCTGTTGATACTCCATCTTTCCTGCATGAAATATTACCATTAACAATTTTGGCAAAATCTCCTTGTCCAAAGCTGTACAATCGAATGCCCAGACAGGGAGATTGGCAACCTAATTTGAAAGAAAAAAAACTTGGATCATGAAGACACTGTTAATTATCAGTCTTTGCCCTCCTCCAATAAAGGAAAATAAATTAATAACTAACCAATTTTTAGCATATCTAGGGAAAATGATGTCTTTGATGCTCACCAATTTCGTTTCTGTGCAAGTTGTGACACCAAATTTGCCTTACTCGTGGCTTCAAAGGAACTCTGATTGACGTAACATAAATAACAAACTGAATTAGTGATCATCTTAGATTTTTCTGCAGTCTTCACCACTGTTAATAATATCAACGGCTCTCTGGGTATAGGATAATTATTCTGTTCCCCTTATGGAATTGGCATAATTTTGGTGACCCCACGTCACTGTTGTAATGCACAGCTCTGGCCAAATTTCACCAATCGCCGCATAGTGGGATTTTTTTCTCCGGGATAATAAGTTGGTGAGATCATGCGAGATCTGGAATTCACTGGTGTGATTTTCTGGCAATAGGAAGACATCTGGCAAGATTTTTCCAACGTGGATGGTCGCGGGCGGTTTCAACCTTTCAATCAATCAATCAATAAGGGGGTTTATAAATTGCGCTACTCACCTGTGAGGGTCTCACGGCGCTCGGGGGACGGGGAACACTGCTCTGTTCAGTGGAAGAGCCAGGTCTTAAGGGACTTCCTAAAGGTGTTAAGGGAGGAGGCACGTCTGATGTCTGCCGGTAGCTCCTTCCAGGTCTTTGCTGCAATGTGGGACAACAATCTTCCGCCTAATCATGCTCTGTGGATCCGCAGGGTATCGGCCAGTGCGAGGCTGGATGATCGCAGGTTTCTTTCAGGTACGTGGAAGTTTACTCTGTCATTTAGGTATTTGAGTTCATAGTTGTGCAAGCCCTTGTAGGTGTGAATGAGGATTTTGAAGGTGACACTCTTCTCCACTTGAAGCCAATGAAGTTGCCGCAGGTGTTGGTTTATTTGTTCACGTAAGGGTATGTTAAGGACCAGTCTGGCCGTGGTGTTCTGTATTGTTTGCATTTTTTGAAGTAGGGACTTGTTGATGCCGGCGTTGAGTGTGCCGCCATAGTCAAGTTTGCTGGTGAGCAGTACGTGGGTGACAGTTTTCTTTGATTCGGGGGGATCCATTTGAAGGTCTTTTGGAAGATGCAGAGGGTGTTAAAGCAGCTGGAGGTGATGCCGTTGACCTGTTGGTTCATGGAGAGTGAAGCATCAAGTACGATGCCGAGGTTCTTTGCGTGGTCTGAGGGGGTGGGTGGGCTTCTGAGGGGCGGTGGGCCAATAGGTGTTGTCCCATGCTGAGGGTTTGGTTCCAAGGACGAGGACTTCTGTTTTCTCAGCGTTGAGTTTTAGGCAGCTGTTGGTCATCCAGACTGCCACTTCTTGCATTCCTCTCTGGAAGTTGAGTTTGGCAGTGGAGGGGTGTTTGGTGAGGGAGAGGATGAGCTGGGTGGCGTTGGTGTAGATGTTGAAGAGAGTCAGGCTTAGAGATGACCCCTGTGGTACTCTGCAGGTGATGTGGTGGGGACAGAGATGAAGGGTGGTAGTCTGATCCTTTGGCTTCTTCCTGTGAGGAACAATCTTATTCAGTCTAGGGATTTCCTTCCATGCCGGCCTCTCATAGTCTGGTGATGATTGTGCCATCGGAGATGGTGTCAAATGCTGCACACACATCGAGGAGCCTGAGGGCTGCGGAATGGCCCTGGTCCAGGAGGGTGCAGATGTCCTCTGTGGCAGCGAGTAGTGCTGTTTTAGTGCTGTGGTTGGCTTGGAATCCAGATTGGGATGGGTCAAGGACGGTATGTTCTTTGATGAATTGTGTCAGCTCTCTGTGCCTGTTTTGAAGGTGGTGTTGATGGTGTGTTGTAGTTGGGGTGCCAGGGCATCCACTGCTCTGTGGTAGATGTGCGGTGGCAGGGGTAGGTGGGGGACCCTGAGTGGATTCTTTTCATGGTTGCGGCGGTGTGCATGGTTGAGATTGATGTCTAGTTGGAGATGGTGGGTGGCTGGTGTCTTGGGGAGGTGAAGGGCTGGCAGGGGGGTCTTGTGGGTGGTCGATGAAGTTGTCATAGAGTGTTCTGATCTTGAGGTGGAAGAAAGTTCTGAGCTTGTCGTAGAGGTCCAGGGATGGGGTGACGTCTGTGGCTTCCCTGCGTGGGTTGGTGAATTCCTGCATGATGTTGAAGAGTTCCTTGGAGTTGGTGAGGATTTTGTTGTGGATGAAGTTTCTTTTGGTTGCTGCGATTTGGCTGTGGTAGTTCGTCATGGCCTGCTTGTAGGTGGTGAGGCTGTTGGTTGTCTTGGTATTTCTCCAGTTCTTTTCCAGGCGTCTGCAGGTGCGCCTGGCTTCTTGGAGGTCGGTGGTGACCCAGGCGGCTTTTCTGGGGCATTGTTTGCTGGGGTAGCATAGCAGGGCGAGCTCGTCTGAGCAGTTGGAGATCCACGTGTGGAGCTCTCTAGCTGCAGTGTTTGTGATGGATGCCCAAGTGTGGTTGTCTCGGGAGAGGGTGGATCTCAGTTGCTCATTGGAAATCTTGCTCCAGTTCATTTGCAGCAGACGAGGGGAAGGTTTAGGTGCTTTGGGTTTCTTGACAGTGAAATGGATGCAGTTGTGGGCAGTCCAGGGTGGTTGTGTCGTGTGGCTGAAGTGGACACCGTTACCTGCGGCAAAGATGGGGTCGAGGGTGTGCCCTGCCTTGTGTGTCGGTGTGTTGACGAGTTGGTTAAGTCCGATGCTGGCGAGGTTGTCACGGAGGATGGAGGAGTTGAGGTCACTGGGGTTGTTGAGGTGGAAGTTGAGGTCTCCGATGAGCATGTATTTTGTTGATGCGATGGTGTAGGTTGCGATGAAGTCCGTGATGGTGGTGGCAAAGGGTGTCCGGGGGCTGGGGGATCTGTAGATGAGCGTCCCACAGAGAGTGGTCTTAGGGCTGGTCTTGATTTGGAAATGCAGGTGTTCTGTGGAGGGGAGGGTCTCGCTGGAGGTGGTAAGGCGTAGGGTTGTTTTGTGAACTATGGCGAGGCCTCCTTCCCGGTGGTTGATGCAGTGTTTCCTCTGGATCTTGTAGCCATCTGGGAGGACGGTGTTGATGTCGGGCGGAGGCGGCGTTAGTCCAGGTCTCTTTGAAGAAGGCAACATCAGGCAAAAGAGAGTCAAGTAGAATCCATATTTCCACAAAGTGTTTGTGTTCGGAGCGAATATTGAGGCTGATGCAGCTGACGGTGTCTCTGGTGTTGGTTCTTGGTGTTTTGGAGGTTGAAGTGGTGGTGAATGTTTCGCTGCAGTGGAGACAGGAGAACGGGCCTTGGGTCGTGTTTAGTGAGGCCAGTTTGCAGTCTCTGTGTCGTCCGGGGTAGAGTGCAAGGGGGGAGTTGGTGTCGTAGCATTGGATGGTGAGTGATCCAGGGTTTTTAGTGCTGGTCATGGCCGGGTCGTGGCCACCATTAAGTCGGGGAGAGACGGCAGCTGGGAGGCGTGAACAGGGGCGGGGCCGCAGGGGCAGGGACATCATAAGGATTTTGGGGGCCCTGGGCCAAGCATATTTTGGGGGCCCTGTGCAGCACAGCTTTGAATTTATGATCCAATTTGAGCCCATATTTCCCACGCCGTTTCCGCTTCCTCAGCTGCGTTAGTGATCCAGTTTGCCTCATATGCATTAGCCTATAAATTTCCCATGTAAACAGATGCGCCTAGCTGACAGTCATAGGATTTATTGTTTCCTACCCTGCTACAAGTTTTTCAATACTTTTTAAATTGTATATGTGTGGCTGAATTACTCTGTGCTTTTTAACAATTTCTGCTTCCTACACGCACTTGCACTTTACTTGATTCTGCTTGCCTACACCTCCATTGCTGCTCCGATTCGCATCTCGCTTTTCCTCCAGTCCTGGTCCACAGCGGCTGGTACACTGATTGTGCAGAGGGCTGGGGCTATTATCGGGCTCCTCACTTCCGCCCACGCAGTTTCCGCTTTCTCAGATGCGTTAGCGATCCAGTTCTGCATCACAGGCATTAGCCTATATATTCCCAATGCAAAAGGAACCGCGCAGCGGGCGCGTCGAAGGCAAGTTTGTCTGCGCCCGTCAGTGTCCCGTCAGCCTCCGGCGCTGGCCATGCTGCCCAGTTCCCCCCTAGTGAGTTTCTTCCACTATATTACAATAGGGAAAGACGCTTAGCTTTAGGCGGCTACCATTATGTCAGTGTACAGCGGCTGATCTGAGTTTGGAGATAGACTTTCGATGCAATAAGTGCAACTGGTCTCTCCTCCAGTCCAGTAAACTCGCACCCAAGATCCTCCAGCGCAACAATAAGTGCAAAAACAGTGAGAAAACAGAGGACTTAAAGGCCACCCTTTTAAATTATTTCTCTATGCAAAAGTATGAATCACCCATTTCTGACCTTCTTTTAGACGAACAACCTGATCTTTTTTTTCTCACTGAGACCTGGCTCTCTGAAGTCTCCAACCCTACTATCACTTTGGCCATCCCTTCGGGTTAGGAAATCCTTAGGAGGTACCGACCGAGTGGGAAGGGAGGGGCGATGTCGCCATAATTTACATTAAAAAACTATGCTGCTCTCTCATCTGGATGGAAAACATTGAGGGTGCAGAATCCTTAGGCTTCCACTGTATCTTATCCCCCCATAATAGCATAGCTGGTTTTCTGATTTACAGACCTCCAGGTGCAATTGGAAATGTTATATTAATACGCTTAATACAGCCCCCACCTCCCTGACCTTAAAATATAACTGCCTTATTATGGGAGATTTCAATATACATATGGACATTGGAAAAGACCCTCAGACAATTTCCTTGTTGGAGACGCTGCAGGCCTGCAACATATTTGTTCGGCCACCCATGAGAAGGGCCATACCCCAGATCTTCCACAAAAAGATCTCTGTGATCCAACAAGCCTTCACTAACATCTCAGAGGAAGAACTGACCTTTTACCTAAGTTCTAATAGCAAATTTCACTTCTTGGATCCTCCATCTTTACTAGCTTTCCCTGAGTTTCAGCTTGAAGTGTCACTGACCCTTTTCCAAAGCATTAAGTCTGGCTCTCCTACTGACACATGTCCAGTAAATATCCTGAACCTATTAGCTCCCATCAGCAACCCCACAGTAAACCAGCTCTTTATTGCTTCCCTCTTCTCCGGCAACATGCCGAAATTAGGGAAGAATGCTAAGATTCTTCCAACAAAAAAAAAGGCTAACGCCAAACCAACGGACCCTGCCAATTACAAGCCAATTTCCCTTCTTCCGGCCCTCTCCAAAGTTTGAGAGATGCATGTAAACAGGACCCTCCAAAAATACATTGAAGATGGGAAGCTTCTTCATGAGCCCCAACCCGGTTTTAGGGCTAACTACAGTACAGAGTCCGCACTGCTGGAAGTGACTGAATTTCTCAAGGGTAATCTGGACCAGGGAGGCAAGACTGTTCTGATACTGCTTGATCTGTTGGCAGCCTTCGATGCGGTCCTACATGAGAGGCTCCTGGAGAGACTTGCTAACATCGACCTGGGTGGACCACCTTAACATGAATGTCATCCTTCTTGGCAAATAGATCTCAGTAAAGTTAAAGGAGGCCCCCTTAACTGTCAACTTTGGGACAGGGGAGATAGCTTTAGAAATCCAAGAAACGTCCCACAGGTTTACCACAAGATGGGTAGGAAAATGGAATAGTAGTGTCTAGTACGTTTTGCAATCTTTAGCAATACCAGTCATATACTTCTACAAATTGCCGAAGTGTGAAATACAAATCATGAACACAATATTGTACTCAGAAGACCACCAATAGTTGTAAATATTATGCCAATAGAACACACAATTCATCAAATGTAAAAAACAAATCAGAAGATAGTGTTTTAGGAAAATATATATATTTTTTGTCTATTTATTCAAAAAGAAACACATTATCAACACAATTATAATGAATCATTAAAAAACATACAAGTGGTATGTTATAACATTTCATAAAAGGTTTTAAAAACACATCACATAAGCATCAGGTTAAAAAGTTCAAAGGAACAGGGGTCGACGCGGCGTTTCGGTTACAGGTAAATAGACAACCTTCTTCAGGACCAAGTTCTAGAAGGAGACACATAATTACTTTTCTTTACAAACCCGATTTTTCATACAGAGTAATTTTCCAACACAACATTTTTACTAAGCTCTGACATTTGACAATTGGTGCTATTATTACAAAAAAGGGGGGAAATAGTGGTTGGTCATTTCGGTATTGCTAAATGCAGCGCGCATTAGTACTGGTACCATTTCGTGGGTCACTATATTGTATATCATAGCGATAAAGGAAATCACTTATGTGGGTGTGTTTTACTCATTTTCTCCACTATAAGGTTACCTGGCATTATTGATATTACTGGGAGTGCATCAAATCTTATCTCTAGCACCTCCTGGCAGGTCGCAGTTTGTATCTTTGCGAGGGTGGGTACGTTTTGTTACTGTTATCTCCACTCTGAAATTACCTTAATAGTTTTAGTGACCTCCAAATAAATCCAGGAAGGCACAGGGCCGGTTCTATGATCCGGTAGTGAGCTGGAATAAATTCTCACTGTTGTCATATATGTCGACGGGGTATCTGTAAATGGCAATCGAGTTATGTTTTATGTTTGTGCTCTATGCATAGTAAACCGTAATGGAGCAATGTGTCAAAATTATGATTCGAAAATTGATACCTTAAGATTGATAGGGGTGAGACTCGTTGTGGTAGTAGGAGCCACCGATATATAACTTCTGTGTTGCTGTAAATAAATGCCCCTGTAAGTTTTATTGCAAACAAGGAGTGATGGTCAATAGTCCACTAGTATCTTTTTTTAAAAATAAATTAGACATTTGTACTCACCCAGATTTAAATGACTTGCAGTTGTATATAATGCACGTGCTTTTCAATATGCTTGTGTATCAGCTTTTAACGTTCATTTCGTGGTGGGGATTATCCTGCCACTGGGTCTTTGGGGATTAAACAATAAAAAGTGTTTTGTTAGGGTTTCAGTCTGTCTTACTATATGCTGAGTCTTTATCTCAAACAGCCTTATTAAGTAGATCTTAATAATTGGATTTGAAATTTCTGATTGCACTAATGTAGCGTTTTCAATCAATATTATCTCGCTATTCTGTATGGCCTTAGCTTTATTCCCTATGTTTTGGGCACATAAACCATTTTGTGCAGGCGCCTCCAACAACAGTGTGCTGAAGCACGCAGTTGTAAACCTTGCCATGACCGAAAACAATGTCCGAGCGCCCTCATGGTTTCGCCATTGTTAACCTTGCCTTTGTCATTATTGGCATATGTCTATTCAGTTAGAAATCCTGCCGGGTTAAATTAAAGAGGCGTTTTGACTAGGGTGAAAAATACACATTTTATCTTAGTACATTTACCCATGATGGAAAATATTGTGCGAGCGCTCACACGATCTCGCCTTTGTTAACCTTGCAGTTGTCATTATTTGCATATATCTATTTAGTTGAATACCCTGCCGAGTTGAATTTAAAAAGTGTTTTGACTAGGGTGGAAAATACACATTTTTTTCTTATTACATTTACCCCTTATTAACATATTTAAACCTGTTTGAAAAAACAATGCCGAGTAGAGTTAAGGTAATGTTTTAGCTGGGGTCAAAGTATAAGGCTAACAAGTCTAACAAACCGGAAACCGGTTCAGGCGTTATCTCTTTACCTTGGACTTTCAATTCGGCCTCCCTGCTCCCACTACCGTCACAGTGCGTCCTCCGTTCTCGTCTGGGGGAAGGTATCGGAGCAGGCATAGGATTATCCCTATTTATGATACGCGGTCGCTGATTGGGCGGTAAGTGCCTCACTACCCAATTGGTTAACATAATGTCACGTGATGTGACTACGTCGTTTGTTTACTTTTAGCGACTATCGAGCGGAGTGCTCAGGTTCTGTTATGCGAACCGGACTATTTTCTGTAAACGTCACAACAAGGGATAAATAAAGCTATGATTTAAGTTTATTTATGGACATTTATGAATGTCATCTATAATGTCGCCGTGATTATTTTAGAGGGGATGTGGCTGAATCCAATTATTGTTGTGAAACAGATGCGTGTAAAAAACATAAACAAAGGAAGAAAACAATGAAAGTTTATCCCTATTGGTATGCTGTTTGGATAAAAAGGTCCTAAGCTGTTCTTTACTGAAAGCATTGTTTTTGAAGTCGCAGGGGGGCATGTTGGGGATAAAGATACAAAATTCAACCTGCTGATATCAAAGCTTGACTATGTCAACAGCTTGTACCTTGGTCTTCCCAAATCCCTTATCCAGCGCCTACAAGTGGGACAAAATGCAGCAGCCAGAGCCATCCTGAGGCCTAAACCCAGATCCAGTATGACCCCTATCCTTAAGTCTCTACACTGGTTCCGCATAAAAGAACGGATCGACTACAAAGCGATGACCTTCTTCTTTAAAACTTTCCATGGCTTAGTAGCCGGCTACCTAAATAAGCGCTTTCATCGCTACACAACATATAGACCCCTGAGATCCTCCAATGCCACCTGGCCATCATGCATAAAATATGCTGTGCCTGCACTGGGGGCAGATCCCTCAGCTTTCTATGCGCAAAATTGTGGAATTGACTCCATAAGTCCACAGACTTACTCTCTTTCAGGAAGAACTTAAAACCTGGCTTTTTAATAACTGATGGGTCTTTTACACAAGTTTTCCTCCCGCTGTCATGCGCCAGGACACTCTAGTCTGAGTAGCTGAGTGCGTTATTAAATACACTATTTCATTTAATTTCATTAGGTCCCTGACGGTGCAAAGGAGCACTCATCCAAATTCTAAGGGCCTTATTTATGAGACCTTGCTTCACTTTTACGCCACTGGTGCGTTACTTTTTGTGACGCAACAGCAGCCTAAAAAATGTGTCATGTTGCGTCCTGTTTACAAAGTGACACATCCAGCCAGATGCGTCACTTTGTAAACCCCTGCACCACATTATACCAGTATACAGTATAATGTATGCAGGGTGAGTGTTCCTCTGCAAAAAGCGCATTGCAATCTATGAAAACTCATTGCGCCACTTCTAGGATGCCATTGCGTCACAATCTTACGCCTGCCTCACAACAGGCGTAAGACTGATGCAGGCCCTTTTACATGGGGCTTGGGGCATGGGACACATCCCAGCAATGCATCACTTTTGCGCCTACAGATACGTCAGAAATACTGTAACTCCTTGCAACATGATGCTTCATGTTGCAAGGAGTGCGGACTAAGAAGTGGCGCATCCCTGCTTTCACACAGCGATGCATCACTTCTCAGAAATACAGCCCTAAATGTGTTTATATCTAATATTCAGGGATAGTTATGTGTGTTTTCAATATTGTAGCATAGCAGCAGTTCACCGATATTATTGCAAATAATCTCTGTGACGCCCTCCCATTTCTAATGTTAGCCTTGATTTGATCTAAAAGAAACTTTTTTTATGTATATTGCATGAAACATAAACACAACACTTCTCTGCAAAATGTCTGTATTACACTCTCACACATCAGGTACATAGAAAATAAATTAAAGAAAAATAGTATTTAAAACAATCTATTTAAGAAATATTCAAGGTCATTAGGGCAAAACGCTGGAGAACGGAGCTGACTCTGTCAGGGGCCCCCTGAAAGGCTGGGGCCCAGGGCCAGAGCCCAATTTTCCCATGCATTAAAACGTCTCTGCGCAGGGGCAGCAGCAGCGGGAACTGCTAGTAAGTACAACGAAGCTACAACTTAGCTTAGCGGCATTTGAAAACGGGCGTCACAAAAGGAAAAGGAGATGCGGGAAAAAAGAACACAGTAGACAGTATACAGTAGTACAATACACACAATGTAACAGTAGCAGAGTTAAACAAAAAAATACAGTAAAAAGATAATGGGCGCAGAGAGGAGACAGGGTGCAGAGCAGGCGCGGTGCGTCCATTAGGGCGTGGGGGCATAGCAGCTCCGACGTTTCTGAACTTAAGTAAACTGAATAGTTTACTTAATATCAAAGACTTACGCCGAGGGAGAACTGACAATGCATGCCAGCCAGCATGACGTCAGACCGCGGTCTGGCGTCATGTTGACTGACATGCATTGTCAGACATGGGGGCAGCAGGCAGCAGCACAACACAAGTGCGCATGAGTGGGGACGGAGGGCGAATTTTCGCACCGTGCCCACTCATGCGCACTTGTGTTTTAACTTGTTAGCGCATGCCAATTAGGAGCCCCTCGGTCTCCTAATGGGCGTGCTGCGGGCGAGGATTAAATGTGCACTGGCGCTGCATTGAGAGAGCTGGTAGGGGTGTTGCTAGTACTAGTGCTGCTGCAGCTCAGGGTGCTATCTTTGCTTCTGATTATAAAGCACGTGACCCTAGACCTTTTGTGCAATGTATGCGTTTCCATGTATTCATATATTCCAGTGCATAATTTTCATTTATAGATGTATGTTTCATTTAGTATCAAATGCACATTTATCATATATTGCTTGATTTAATATAGCTTAATGGTGCGCCAATTGCTCAAATATCATGTATTACTTCATTATAATATGTAGCATATTTTAGTGAATGTGTAATAGAAATCCTTCTAATTCTCGCATTTTCCATCATCAATCACATGGTGCAGCATAATAACCACAAAAGGGTATTTAAGTCTGGTTCAGACACATGTTCGGGGGGAAACATCTTCTGCTTTTCTTGGGTGCTTCGTACGAGGTGTGTCCTGCAAACCTCTTCAGTGAAGGCCAGGCCTTATCTGAATATTTCACAGCCAGGGAATGGCATAATTTATAGACTGTGGCCTTCTCAAAGCCCAACAGCTGATTGGAAATAGTTTTGGTATTAAGCAATGGTATGTAGGCTAGATGTCTGTGTGAGCGCAGGGTCAGCAGTGTGCATGTGTGAGTGATGTCTGTGACAGTGCAGGGTTGGTGATGTCTGTGTGAGCACAGGGTGAGCAGTGTGCCTGTGTGAGTTCAGGGTGAGTGATGTGGATGGGTGAATGCTGGCTTAGTGATGTGTCAGAGAAGGGTGAGTAATGGGTCTATGAGTGCAGGGTGACTGTGCCTATGCAAATGCAGGGAGAGAGATGTATCTGTGCAGGTGCAAAGAGACTTGTCTGGCTACTCCCAGAGATGTATTGGCCAAGATACCTCTTTCTCAAATGTGCTTAAGAATGCACCATTTGCCCACTCTTTTTTCAAAATGTTCTCGTGGGAGAACCCCCGAATCCCCTATAGGTGGTTGGGCCTCGCACGTTGGGTGCGCTCGCCACAGTGCAGTTTTTACGCCCCACCACTTTCAAATGTCACCAGCCGCCCCTGGTGCAGAGCCCACAGGATGACAAGCTGGCGGGGTCTCGAACCCTTTACGGAGGGGCACGAGGGCTCAGCGGCAGTGCAGGAAACACGGAGCTGTGGGGAGAGAATAGGCCTTGGGACTAGAAGGTCACGGTCAGAAGGCTTCAGCTCGAGTAGAAGACCTACTCAAGCTGCAGTAAAATTAACTTCAGCAGCTGCGCCCTCTCTCGATCAGCACAGACAGAGCACAGTCTCAAAACTAAATCACAGCACAACATGCCTATTTGCGCCCTTTGAAGGAACTCTATGGAATCTCACAGAGTTTTTATGCATCTTTGCGGAATTCTGCAGAGTCAAATTTCGTGAGTTCCGCACATCTCTACTCTTCATTAGATTAAAAAATGTAGACAATGATGGGACTGTACTCAAATGGTTTATATCCAGCCTTCAGGAAGGGGTCAAACTATCTAGTTTCCCTTCAGACAAATTACTGATAACACCAAGAGATTATTAAGTCCGACGCTCAAAGAAATCTCCATCAGCTACCAACAGAGCAAACAATTCAGGTCAAATGGCTATGGCTCAATCATAGGACATATTATAATTAGAGGTGGGTGTAACTTATCATTTCATGCAGCTTAATCATGCAGAATTACTGAAGTGTTCTGCAAGATTACGCTTGAATTATGTGAGAAGACTAATTTTTCATACAGCGCTATTTCTTAGTGCAAAAATGACTCTTTGCATCCAAAGTGACATGCAGATGCATTTTGTGCTGATAAATATTGCAAAATGTAACACAACACAACAGAATAGTAAGCGTGACCAGCTGCTTGCGCTCACTAAATATGCTCCTGAGGAAGGATTTTCCTCAAACTAACTAGCAGTAGGTAGTGCTATTTTCTTAGTGCAAAATGCAACCTTGCATTCAAAGTCTAGCTAAATACAGCATAACATAAATAGCGACCGGGAGCGGATGCTCGCACTCGCTAAATGTGCTTTCGTGATAAGATTCTCATGTCCTAAACCGCTCTTAATTACGTAAGGAGTAATTGCATAATAGTCGGTAATTCCACATCAAAGAGTAACACTGAAATACCAACATTATCCTGATTACTACGGCGTAATCGAAATTTTGCCCAGACCTAGTCATCATACTAATTCAATAGGCCTACATTGCCTGATGTAACATTTTAAACGAAGTAGGAGCTAGGGAAATGTCAATTGTTTTCTGCTTAATGCACCAGCGCTGATCATGCACTGGTGGCAGGTACATCAGAAATGTAGGAGCCACATTATGGAACTACTTCCCCCGTAGCTTTTTTTCTGTTCAATAATTTTATTAAGATTTTAAAAAGATAAAAACTGTAGCTTTAAGACAAATATCTCAACTTCACACTTTTAGGAAAAAAGTTATATTTATATTATTCAGAGCTTTCTTATCTGGTCTATTTTAATTACATTCAGGGGCAATAAGTGCTATCAGTGCCCTTTACAAGATTCCAAATACATTCATTCATTCGTTTGGCTCCTTATGTATTAAAGCTTTAATTATGAGAGGGCTGGATTGATGTATTAACTTGCAATCAGTAAATATTAGTATCTCCGATTGCTATAAGTACGCCTATGAGTTCCTATGTAAAAATGAGGGATGACACACAGAATTCGTCCTTTTTGAACTGGTCCTTTGGGAAATTTCAGCAGTTACCAATATTTCACATTTCTCAGATTTCTGATCCTTGTGCAAAAAGGGGTTTGATTATGGATGAGATTTGCATTGCCCAGTCATGGACAGGGCGAAAGTGTAATCACCAAATCAGAATGAGTTAGTGAAAAACAGACAATGCCAGGTCTAGTAGACAAGGTTAGAAACTTTAAGACTTAGTGAAAGAAACCTATTGAGAAAGGGGCACCATGATAATGAAAGGACTCATCTAAAGGGTTTGTACCCTACTGAGGTATTTAATAGTAATTTACTAAGCATTAAAATACCAAACTATAAAATGTCAAGAACTATTTATATTTTTGAGTGAAAAACTAACCCTTCTTGGATAGAATACAAAAGAGTATCCTGGACAAAAGAAAGTCGAAATATTTATATAAGTGCAACAAATAATGTAGACTGTTGGATAGGGAAATGGGTGTGGGCGGAGCTAGGGGGCGAGAGGAAGGGGAGGAGTGGACACAGGAAGAGGGCAGTTAGAGTAGGGACAGGGCATGAGCAAGATGTATTAAATAAAGCTCTTAGATGTAAGAACCTGTGTCTGTGATTCTTTGTAGCAGGATGCTACAACTGGCGACGAAGGTGGGATGGGCATGAACCTAGCCCACAGAACCCCACAAGAGAGCCCTGTCCCAGGCAGCCTCGAGGAGAAGAAAACGCTGCCCAAGGGAAACAAAGCTGCTGCCCGAGACAAAAAGCCAGCAGCAGGTGACCCTATCCCTCAACAGTCGAGAGGGACCCAAGAGGGAGCCGAAGCACCGAGCGCTGACTCGCTCGCAGAAGAGACGCTGTTTGCGCCGAAACGCAACTCACGCGTGAAGCATGCAAGAAGTGGGAGCGCTGCACCAGCAGAAGTCGGGAGCCCACTCCGACTCTGCCAAGCCCCAAAAGTGGAAGAAGAGTGCCTCAGCATGGAGGACATCGCCCCCATGAAAGTCTGTTGCCCCCACGAAGGTGCGCTGCTGAGCGCGTTGAAGTTTGAGCCCGGGGGTGGTCCGATGTCGGAAAACCTCACCCCGATGCGTGAGCTTTAGCAGGGCGCCAATGAAGGAGCGCGGGACCTTGGAAAAGTAAGGCGGGAGCCCACCCCAACCTCACCTGGTAGCTGCCACGGCCAAAGAAGAGTGAATCCTGATGTGGGCTGCCCCTGGGGTCGCCGGCCGGTGAGTCCAGAGTGAGCTGACAGTGCATGAATCAGGAGAGAAAGCCTCGTGTGTGACTGCAGTGACGGCGGCCATCTTTAAGTCAGGCGCTTTGCAGGACAGACCCCTTGATTGTCATAGAGTGGCCATTTTGAAGTCAGGCAAGAAGAGATAGGCAAGCATTGGTTGAAGCAAACGAACAAGCCTTGGCAAGAGTAAATAAACAAGCACTGGTGAAGAGCATACAATCAAGCTCAAGCTAAACCACAAGCAGAGACAACCACATAGTGGAACAAGCAGAAACAACTGAAACCCGAAACGAGCACAACAAACACTAGACTATCTCATCGATAATGTGACTGGAGAATTTGCAACAGTCGAAAGGAAAACCCGAAGAAAAGTGAACAGCACAATGCCCCACGTCTACGACAGATCAGAACCTCCCTCTCTCGTAGCGGGAGGAGACGTAGCTCAATGTTTCACTCCACACATTGAAGTTTCGCCCCCAGCGGCGCAGATTGACGATTGGATCAAGGGCCTCAGACGGCACTGGTGGCTGGAAGCACTAGACGATTTCTTGAAAGCCAACGGTGAGCAAAGAGAAAGAAAATGTCTGGTGCTACTCCTTCATTTGGTGGGTCCTGGGGGCCGATGCCCAATTAGAACATTTTCCAAAGAAGCGGACATCTATGATAGACTCCAAGAGGAGCTCTGTGCCCATCTCAATGCACAGGCAGATGTGGATCATAATCGCATGGTCTTCAACACAGCACGGCAAGAACCAGGCGAACCATTGCCACAGTTCATCACTCGGTTGCAAAGTCTGGTACAAGGCTGCAAAGGATTACATTTCCTGTCGCTTATTCTAGGAATATTGACAGTTTATAGCAAGACCAGAGGTTAGAACTATATACGTTGAATGCTGTACACAGTATGTGTGAAAATGCATACCTTAGGAAAGGGTACTAATGGTGCAATCAGTTGATCTGAACCCTGTTCACGGAATATCTTTCACTATACTCCACAGAGAATGTCCTGAGAGACGAGAATTGGGCCCCAAATATTGAATGTCGAATTTGGCCTTACATAATATGCTCTTATGCATAAAGTGACAAAGTGGATGCGAAACCTGTAGCCTCAGGGGCATAGCTACCACTGATGCAGTAGGTGAAGAGGCACCTGAGTCTAGAGCCCTCGGGGGGCCATTGAACCCTAAAAATGTTGCACTTTACTGCCCCGACAGCAGTGGACAAATTCCTTGCTTGCTCCAGGGTCCCTGGCATCCCTCCAACGCCACTGTGTAAGCTGGAGGTAAGGTAAGGAATATTGCCAGTTTTTCACTACATACTTCAAGCATCTGACTGCTCATAGCTTAGTGCAGAAAATATCAATTGGAAAATACATAGCCGTGGACAAAGTTATTGCCCTTTTTCTGACTAAAAAAGTCCCCCATAGATTGACACACGTTGATTAGAGATATTTGAGGCTCTAAAAATAAATTTGCTATTGTTTTGAAAAAGCTGAGGAAGGGTTCATATTAGACAATTATATATTTTTCAGGCAAAGTCACGGTTACTTTCCACCAAAATCATTCATATCGCACTGCACTGTAATAATATACTATTTAGTCTTATTTAAATATGTTCTAAAATTCCTTGACTACGATCTTGACCTGGAACAAATTGACAAATACGTAAAACAATCTCCAGATACATCCTTGGGCACTTCCCTCTAGTGAACCTTTTAACTCGTATTTCTCACATACCATATTGCTGGTGTCGCTTAATGACCTAGGCTCTCATTAGGAATTGACTGAATGTCGAGGGAAAGCTATCACAAAACCTGTATCCAGCCAATACACAGTAGATATTGTTCGTTGAATAGGGAAATAACTGAGCAGGTCCACAAATACCAGGTGAAAAGCATAATGTTTTTCATCCATTTCACTGACTATTCTGCTGGCATTTACCACCAGCTGTGAGTAGTTGGTGAATGGAAGGGGATTTGTTGATGGGACAGATACACAGAGGGCATCAGGAACCACGACAGGCTCTGGTGGATGGGTATGAGGATTTCCTGCTCCCTGAAGATGTTGTGGTGACAGACTGAGGTCCGGCTTTGTGTATGTCTTCAGATCTTGCTTAGAGGGCCCTCAGTTTTACCATGTGTGAATCTGAACAGGGTAAGACCAAGCCCGGTGTTTATGCATCCCATATATTTGGGTGTGGGAACAGCAGTATAGTTATTACCTAGTAGAGGAGTACTCTACATGGAGATACACTTGTAATGGAGGCTTATGTGCTGAGAAATATGTTCCTAATTCAGAATTACATTGTTTGCAGCCACACCTGCATTTTCTCCCTCCCTCTTCTTTTTGTGATTTTAGTCAAGAGAATCCGGAGTGCAACGGAGTGCTGACGAGTACCCAGTTCTCTGCAGATGGGACCGAGCCAACGTGATCTGGGGCGACCGTAGTCCGGGCATTCAAAAAGAAAATGTGGCACCGTCTCTGGCTTGTCTTGACAAAGAGCACAGAAGCATGATGTAGGCTGGGATTTATTCCACCTCGAGCAGAAGTCGGCCAAGGGTAGGGTTCCCAACCGAAATTTAATGTACAAGGACCTATCCATAGCCACTGATATAATGTCCATGTACGGCTCGTACATGACAGCGTCTTTTAACAACAGAAAAGCTGCGGTGGTTTTGCAGTGCTGCTGGCTTCTCAAGCGCTTCATACAGACCCACTCCCAGAAAAGTTTTTTTAAAGTCTCCTTCGGAGGAGCGGAGTGGCTTTGCCAGCATGAGTCCAGGCCTAGGTCCCCTAAGAGTTGTTTTATATCCTTCAGCCATTTGATGCTACGCCAACCGTCAGAATGCATCACCTCTGCCAGACCATTGGCATAGGATTTTAGCTCCGGGACCCTCCACAGACGTGCCCAAAGCAAAAGGGGTCGAAGCCGAGCCTGGTCCCTTATGGCTTTGCAGCCAGTGTCCATGAGCACTGGGATGGTCGGGCTACTCGATGGAATGGCAAGGAGATCCTTGATGAATTTATTCTCAGCCTTGCTCAGTGAGTCGACTTTGCCCGAGCCCCACAGTTCCGCTCCATAGAGTGACGCAGGGACCGCACGTGCTTTGTATATCTCAAGTAGAGGGGAAACACAATGTTTTGAAGAGTTGTTAAACTCCTTAAGAATAGCGCCCCCCACCCTTTTGTGGGCCAATGTCATTTTGTCAATGTGGGCGGTCCAGCTCATCACATCGTTCAGTCGGATTCCCAGATAATCAAATTCTGCCACTCTTTCTAGGGGTATCGAGTTCAGGATGGGAGGGCGGCCAAGTTTGCGAGGTGGATGTATAACTAGGTACTTGGTCTTATCTACGTTGATAACTAGGCCCTTAGTGGTACAGAAGTCCTGAAAGCGGTTCAGCAGTGTCTGGAGACCTTGGGGGGTTTTAGAGATGAGGAGGGTGTCGTCGGCGAACAACAAGGTTGGAATTTTTACTCCTCCCAGGGTGGGAGCGTCTGCTGGTTCGCCCAATAGATGATCTACCACCCCGTTAATGTAGAGGGAGAATAAGGTAGGGGCCAGAACGCAGCCCTGCCTTACTCCCCTCTCGACCCTGATCTTGTCGGTCTTTTCCCCATTCAGCCCCCATCTGACCTGGGCATAGGTGTTGGTGTGCAGATTGATAAGGAGGTTTAATATGTATGGGGGCATCCCTAAACCGTAAAGGACCCTCCAGAGTTCCTCCCTAGGTACCAGGTCAAAGGCAGTCTTGAGGTCAATAAAGGCCAAGTAAAGACTGCCTTTGCCCAGCACCACCACCTTCCAGTATACTAACAAGAGCCTAAAGACCTGTTCGATGGTTCCTGTACCTGAGCGGAACCCGGCTTGCATATCGGACAGGATGTGATTATCGTCCACCCATTGGGAGATCCTCCCCAAGATGGCTTTCCCCGCCAATTTCTGGCTTGAGTCTATTAGGCTTATAGGCCTATAATTCCCGGGTAAATCCCGACTGCCCTTTTTATAGATGGGGACCACCTCCGCACCTCTCAAGGAGTCTGGCACAGGGCCTCCCCCAATGATTGCGTTGAGGAGTGCAGTAATTAGTACCCCCCATTCTTCCGGATAAGCGCGGAGGATATCGCCTGGTAAGCCATCCGGACCAGCTGCTTTCAATGGAACCAGGGTTTTGATCTGCTTTGTTACATCCAAAACAGAAAAAAGTTCCAGGTCACGAGCTAGGGTAAAGGGTGGGAGGTTAAAAGTATCGTTAAGTGGGCCTTCAACAGCAGAGTAAAGTTTTTGGAAGTGAGAGAACCAAGTCTGGGCATTGATGGTACTGGTCCTCCGGGTATCGTCAGGACGGTTCCTTTTGCCCACCAAGTCCCAAAAACCTTTGGCATCTTTCCCACGACTGGCAGCCAGGAGGTCCTGCCAGAAATTATCCTCCCACTCCCTCCTTGCATTTTTTTGGCAGAGTGCATAGTATCTTCTTGCCTCCCTAGCCTTGGACGGTAGTTTGGACTTGACTGCCTCAATAAGAAGTGACTTCGCCTCCCTACACTTCTGATTGTACCAGCCCTGTCCCGATCGTGAACCTGGTTTCCTTCTGCTCGAATTAGCTGGGATTACAAAGAGGTCACTAATAGCCTTAGTTATGGCACAGTACCTAGGTTCCACCTCCATCAGCCCTTCCTCTTGGGGGTCGAGATTGACTAGGGCTGAGGCAAGGAGCTGCCTAATGGCAGAAGTTTTCTCCTCTGAAAGTGCCAACTTCGCCCACTTTAGCCGTCGTCCACAGTTTGTAACCACTGACAGGTCCGGGGCGGGGTTGCTAGAAAATCTACTCGCGATGGTACTAAGACACCTGTAGGACAAGGTGAGGGACAGGAGATTGTGGTCACTCTCTACCGATGGTACAATCACCATGTCCTCCACCATGCTCCACAGGTGTATGTCAAGGAGAAAATAGTCGATCCGTGACATGTGCCCTGGCCTGTTGTAGGTGTGGGCCCCTGCTTTGTCGGACCTTGTCCTGCCATTAGCAGCCCTGAGACCAAACTCCATAGCTAGTGAGTTGATCTGAAGGGCCACTTCTGTCCACTTTTTAATAGGACTAAGCTCGAGGGTCGGAATCCCCCACCCACTATCATGTTCCTCTTGGTCTGTTAGGATTTCTAGATCCAGAGGCTCGAAGGTGCAGTTCAGGTCACCCGCCAACAGGGTACAGGACCTATGAGAAGATAAGCGGAGCTGAGCTTCCAGACAAGCTATTACTGGGGATTCTCTACCCCCCTTTGTGCCTCGGGCGTAGATGTTAAAAATGTTTAAGATGACTCGGCCCTGGGAATTTCTCAGCAATATATTAAGGAGATCCGGGCAATTAGTGTCCCGCTCCACCACCCTGCAATTAAGATTTGAGGCCACCCAAATAAGTAGGCCACCCGAAGGGCGGCCCCTACCAGTTGCACTATGTACTGCCGGCAAAAAGTGGGTGGAATATCCCGCCTTGTGTAGG
This sequence comes from Lissotriton vulgaris, assembly GCF_964263255.1. NCBI lineage: Eukaryota > Metazoa > Chordata > Amphibia > Caudata > Salamandridae > Lissotriton > Lissotriton vulgaris. The sequence continues at coordinate 1,713,336,501 of NC_141689.1, read as the reverse complement.
GGCACCCGACTCCAGGTTTCCTGGAACAGGCATATGGAGTATTGCTCCACAAGCTCGTTCCAGTCCGGCAGTGCTAGCTTCCTCTCGAGGCCCGCCACATTCCAGCTGAAAACCCTAATCGGGGGGTCCGTCACAGCCGTAATGCGACAGTCCTCGGCAGGGAGCGGTATGTCCAAAGCACCCGCACCAGGGAGGCTAGCCAACAGGTTAAAAGGTGCCCCGGTCTCCCCTTGCTCTTCTACAAACTCGGCTGTAGCCTGAATTTGCGATGAGGACGAGGGGCTATTTGTTATAAGGTAAGGTATTGGGTCAACAGCAGGGCTCGGAGCCACAGGGACCTCTCCGGAAACATCCCAGAGTCAGCAACCCCAGGATTCCCAGTTCGGTATCACTGGAGCCTGGAATAACCGCTGTGGGAGAACTCCCGGGGGAGAGTGGCCGTGAACGGTATTCTCCACAGGAATTTGGCCCCCAGAACTGCTGATGTGGGTGGGTTGCCCAAGGTGAATGGAGGAAGAGTTCGTAATGGACCGGGGGTAAAAGAATGTTAAGTCGACTACGTCGATACCCGTTCCGACCGTGGATTGTCCTTGGGAGCATATCAGATGGGCAACCCTAACATCTTGGAAATTTATCACCACGCAATCCCCTTCGAGAGATTTTTTCCCGTTTCCAATCCATCCCACCCTGCGTACACCAAGAATTATACCATCCACTCCTGAAGGCAAGGGCCTGTAGGCTCTCAGCCAGTGGATGACCTTATTCTTAAGTGACTGGTGGTTTTCCTGCTGGGTACTCCAGATAGGGGGGACTTTGGTGAGGATAACAACATACGGGTGGCACTCAGGGGGGAGGTTAACTGGGGGACACTTTCGTCTGGTATTCTGAGGAGAGCCTGAGGGAGGAGGGTTTGTAGGTGGGACAGGAATGTGTATAGCCTTAAGGGTTGATGCTATGCCACCAGTTGTAACAAGGGGAGCGGCCCCAGTTTGTGAAGTTGGGCCCGTTCCTCCCTTCTGATGTTGCCTTAGGCCTTGAATAGGCGCCAGGGTTGTTACTACTGGGGGAGGGATAGCATGCACTTGGGCAGTATGGGTGGAGACATTCGGCCTTGTCTGCCTAGGGCCATCCTGAGGGGCAACCGAGACAGTATTCCCAGAGGCTGGTCGCTTGGGCGGCCGCGGCAGCTGCTCTCCTGAAGGGGGTGTCTCTGGAACCTCTATCCTAGTGTTCTTATCTATCCTGTCTGTCTTATCCTTACTGAGCTTTGGCTGAAGTTTGAACAGGGTTTTGAGGGAAAAGAAATTATCCCTGGTTGCCTGTTCAAAGCAGTCGAGCCTATCCCCCAACCTCTTAACTTGGTCAGTAAGTGGTACCAAAAGAGACCTGACCAGCTTCTCGATCGACTCCAGAGAGGGACCCACATTGGCTAGGTCAGACGCTGATGGGACCAGCAAGGAAGGTAATACTGTGTCAGCTGTAATTGGAACGGTAATGGGAATCCCTGAGGCTACAGGTCCTACGGTGTCCGGGGAAGAAAAACCCCTCTGGGGCGGGCACCTGGCGTGCTTAGTAAACGAGGGTGGACAGCCCTTTCGAATGTTGATTGCCCTTTTCCCCTTCCTTTTGTTGAGCCCCTGAGTAGAACGAGTCTTAGGGGGAGGTTGTGGGTCGAGAGCAGGAACATCAGGGCAGTGTTGTGACTGGTTACCAGGTGGACATGCTATGGAAGACTCGGTGCAGGGCTCTATAAGCACGGCACAAGGGCTGGTGGAGTGATTACCAGTCTGTGAGCTTTCTGCCCCGTCTGTACCACCCTCTAATGGTGCAATGTAAGAATCCCCAGGTAGGTCCCCAGGCAGGCGTACAAGGGAAGTAGAGTTTTGTGAGGACAACACTGTTGCTGGAGATGTGCTTTTGGAAGGAGGAAAGTCAAGAGAAAGGCGCCGTTCTGATATGGCGAGTTCATTGTCGATGACAGCCGCCACCCTAGTAAGGAACTTGTCCATAGAGCCAAACATAGTGCCCCCAGGGGTACTTTCACTGCCACCCCTCAAAGCCTTACCGGAACGTGTTGACATGCTGGGTTCCGGCCCCACAGTGAGGCACCACGAACTGAGACCTGTGCGGTGGATGTAAGGGGGGTGGCCCTGCCCTGCCGCCTCCTGCCCCGGACGGCCACAGACGGCCCGCCCTCTGCCCGGGCTCCGCCCGGCGCCGTCCGCGCGCGTCCGCGACGCGGAGGGAGTTCCGTGATTTTGAGCACCTCCTGGTGCGCGGGACAGGAAGTGGTGGTGGTATCCGCCCGCTAGGGATGCTGGGAACCGTAGTTCCTCCCCGCGGCAGCCAAGGTGGTAGGAGGCGCCGTCAACGGGGATCACCAACGGCGTCAGGAGCCCAGCACCCAGCAGCAGCAAGCAGGAAACAACAGCAGCGCCCAAAGGTGAGTTCGAACAAACTCCTGCAAGGGTCCCCGCTCCACCGAGGGAGCTCCGCGATTTTGAGCACCTCCTGGTGCGCGGGACAGGAAGTGGTGGTGGTATCCGCCCGCTAGGGATGCTGGGAACCGTAGTTCCTCCCCGCGGCAGCCAAGGTGGTAGGAGGCGCCGTCAACGGGGATCACCAACGGCGTCAGGAGCCCAGCACCCAGCAGCAGCAAGCAGGAAACAACAGCAGCGCCCAAAGGTGAGTTCGAACAAACTCCTGCAAGGGTCCCCGCTCCACCGAGGGAGCTCCGCGATTTTGAGCACCTCCTGGTGCGCGGGACAGGAAGTGGTGGTGGTATCCGCCCGCTAGGGATGCTGGGAACCGTAGTTCCTCCCCGCGGCAGCCAAGGTGGTAGGAGGCGCCGTCAACGGGGATCACCAACGGCGTCAGGAGCCCAGCACCCAGCAGCAGCAAGCAGGAAACAACAGCAGCGCCCAAAGGTGAGTTCGAACAAACTCCTGCAAGGGTCCCCGCTCCACCGAGGGAGCTCCGCGATTTTGAGCACCTCCTGGTGCGCGGGACAGGAAGTGGTGGTGGTATCCGGCCGCTAGGGATGCTGGGAACCGTAGTTCCTCCCCGCGGCAGCCAAGGTGGTAGGAGGCGCCGTCAACGGGGATCACCAACGGCGTCAGGAGCCCAGCACCCAGCAGCAGCAAGCAGGAAACAACAGCAGCGCCCAAAGGTGAGTTCGAACAAACTCCTGTACCATAGACACTCCAGGAATGCCTGCCACTCATTTATTGAAGGGCAGACTGCAAGAAACTTGGAAAAATAGCCAAAATGGAAGGTGAAAGCAAAGCAATTCTTAATGGGACTGCCTGGCTGAAGGAAAAGATCGCCCTCAAAGGAATGGTGAGGTCTCTGAGTGAGTTCTCTATGTCTACTGGAAAGATCACACATTATAACAATACAGGAATCACAACAGGGTCCTTTGAGTTTATAGTTAACTAATATACTGAAGAAAGGGGCAGTACTGTTGTCAAGTAACTCATCAGATTATTCTCGGTAAAGGTACGTAATCGGATTTCATCCAAGTGGAAAACAGACATAAACCCTGAACTTTCGAAACAACGTAACTAGGTTTTAAAGATTGACACTGCACCACGTCAATAAGAAGGTGCAAATGGAAGAAATGAAAGGCAACAGAGAAGATGCTTCCATCTGAACTTTTGAAAACTCTGATCCTCTTTACAAATAGAGGCAATTATGACATTATCATTGAGATCCAACTTTACAATCCAGTGCCAAGAACCTGAAATGTACGACATCCGATTAGCATCATTCATCCTGAAATTGTGATAAAATCAGTTGAACATCCAAAGGTTGATTAAAACCCATATGCCTTTTTCGTGCAAGACAGAACCATAACATATAAGAAGTAATCAAGTCAAATCAATTAACTTTATTCGACCTTACACAATAAGATCATAAAAGTGCAATTATTCATACAATACATATTTTGTAATATGATACATTCCAACTCATTTCAATAGATAAACATAGATAGGAACCGTCTTTAAGACATTAAATAAAAACACTGCATTAATACCTGCTGAATTCATTCAATACATAATAAAAAAGGGCAAGACCGTACCACAGCAATTTAAAATGCAGAAAAGCCAATCAATATTCTATTTACTAAAACACTAGAAATGCTGTTAAAACCTGTTAAAACACATGCTTAATTCATCCAATATATAACATAAAGTGCAAGGCAGTGCGACAGTCACTTAAAGTGTAAATTGTGATATAATCAATCTCCTATTTGATAACTCTAGACATAAATAGGATGCGAGAGAACAATTTAAATAAGGGTCAGGGAGCTTTTGGAGCAAAGACTGGGCGACATTGTACAAAATTATATTTCAGAAACATGGGCCGAATATACTTTTTCCACTCATAGATATAACATTTTCAGAAAAATATAAAATGAAGATTCGAAGGGGAGGAGGTGCCATCACAGGGACAAACTGGCAATTCATTGATTGGATATGTCCCCGCAGGAAAATCCAGCATACATATCAGTGATGAGTATTTGTCACAGAGACCAGGTATGAATTAGCTTCTCCAAGGGTAGGGAGAAGGTCCAGATATAGGGGCAGATTTATGTTAACTGGCGCATCCAGAGGGATGCGCCAGTTAACGTGCGCCACAGCTACGCCACCCATGGTGCGCCGCATTTATAATGCGGCGCACCATGGTGCAAAAACCGGCACAGATGCGTGATGCATCTGTGCCGGAAATGTGGTGCATTGCTGGAGTTGCGTCGCAAGTGCAACGCAGCTCCAGCAAGGCTCGGGGGTGCCCCATCTACACAATGCTGCATCAAGACCTACGCCTGCTTCAAGCAGGCGCAGGGTTTTGACGCAGCATTGGCCAGAAAGTGACTGAGTGAAATCTCATAGATTTCACTCAGCCACATTCAGGAGGCGTTCCTGCGCAAGAACGCCCCCCATGCGCAGGAACGCCTCCTTATGGCGCAGGGCTTTACAACGTGACGCATCTCCTAGATGCGTCATGTTGTAAATAGGGCACATTGTTTGCGCCGCAGTTGCGTCAAAAAAAGTGACGCAATTGCGGCGCAAGGGCATCATAAATCTGCCCCATAATGCTTTATTGGTTTTATTACAGTTATATCTGTGCCTTTAGTTATCACTATACACTTTCGAGCGTGATTTAATTTCAGCTTTTGGGGTATTCAGACTTATAAGTGTGTCATAAAATAGAGATTCGAAGCCCAATGTTAAGAAGGTATCTGTTAACATATCAAAGCCATGGTACCATGTGCGCCTGCTCAAGGGTTAAGCAGTCCCTTATGATATTATGAGTCAGCTCCACTGTGTCCCTCCTCCAGATCGAACGCCAGAGTAGGACTGGGGCAATATATATTAAATCTGATATAAATGGGACGTTCAACTCTTGATGCACATTATAATTAGAACAGCCTTTCAGGAGGGATAATATTTTTTTTTAAAGCAGTCTTGTTTCTGTTGCATTATGTCAGCTTTAGTTAACTCCATATCCCCGCTCCATATGTATGCAGTAGTTTTAGTAAAGTAGATCATCTTAATTTGTTCCAAAGATTTTGTACCCAACTTTTACATGAAGCAGCATATAACACTCTTTTCTAGTGCATTACGTCTATTCTCTACCATGTTTGACCATGTCTCTGTACTGTTAAAGAGTACACCCAAGTATGAAAAGGTCTTAGTAATTTCAATTCTCTGAGATGCAATTAAAAGCAACAGTAATCTTTTGCGTTCTTTCCCCAGGTTTACAACCTAGGTTTTCGTTTCATAAACCTGAAGACCTAATACAGCCATGTAGGACACATAATTATTAATTTATTTTTGCAAGGCTAAGCCAGTCCTGGCTACGAAAATGGCATCGTCAGCGTATAACAAGATAGGGATCCGTTTTTCATTTTCCATGGGGACATCAATTCCATTGTGATGCGCTGCTGATTCTACACCGTTGGTATAGAGTCAAAACAGAAAGGGGCTAAAACGCACCCCTGCCTGACACCCTTAGGAATAGGGACAGATCTAGTACATTTACCTTGGCTACCACATCTAATGCATGCAGAAGACTGGGAGTATAGTTGGCGAATAAAAAATATTATATTGTCATCCACACCCATACCTTTCAGGATATTCTATAATTTATTACGTAAAACTCAATCAAAAGCTTTAGAAAGATCCATAAATCATAATGAAATTTCCTGCTTTAATACAAGTGTACTTGGCTGTAATTAAGTTCAAGTTTAAACACTAATCCAGAGTCACCGTTCCTTTTTTTGAGCCTAGGCGGAGTACCCAGAGTTCTGCTATGCGATACTTCGCAAAGTGCAAAAAATACTACGCCGCACTACATGGACCTCCACGAGCAAGAAAAATGCTGTCCGCTGTGATTTTTAGTGCCAGGTGCTTGTCCGCACTGTGTAATCATCGCGAATGGCATTATGTACGGGCGCTACTTCCTTTCTGCTGCTCGATTAGATTTTTACTCGGGCTGCAGCATTCTCAACGCGAGCAGGTGTTTATCAATGCGAGCGGTCGTGAGCATACACGACCACCTGCATTGAGAAATCTCACTGGGAGGTTGATTTTTCATGCTCACGCTCACTAACTTAATGTTGACAATCGCAAACGAGGAAAAATCATGCCGGGGTGTGTATTTTCCATGCTTACACTCGCCAACATGACGTTGATGAAGGTGAGCGAGAGAAAAAACTCAGTGAGCTCCGCATAACGCAGAGTGCAGAAAACTCTGCAAACTCAGCGAGTAGAGCAGAGTTCACTGCCCAGACTTACCTTTTTTAAAACAATATTGCACCGGTATTAATATATTTTTATCTGCAGCTCATTCCTCTAGTCTGTGTAGCAAAAGGCGGCCCGTTAGTTTAACTGTTCCATCCAAAAGTGAAATATGCCGGGAGTTTATGAGCACTGATTTATCCCCTTTCTTATGTATTGGCAGAACAATTGTCATTTACCATGAGGCAGGGGGACCCGTTATGGCAATTGAATTGAAGACGTTTGTCAAGAACGGAATCCAGAGTTCCAGGTAGTTAAAAGAGTCAATTTGGGACCCATCCAGACCTGGGACCGTAGCACTACTGCATTTCTTCAGGCAGCTTTTTACCTCTGCCAATGAGAAGACAATATGAGTTCCCTTATCAAATGGTAAGACATCATCAGTTAACATTTCTTTATCTGATACTGATCTAAATCAATCTATGTAATGGTTCACCAAAGCATCCTCTCCCATGTTGGCGCAATGGAAGGGTCCTGTATCTTTATTCAGTAATGGGGTATTAACTATAGTCCAACATTCTTTAGAGCTTTTTAAAGCTGAGGCTAGTTGTAGTTTGTCCCAGGCATCCGCCTTTAGAGCTTTGAGTCTGTTCTATCTACAATCTTTATATTGAGAATGTGGGAGGTGACCACAGCTTTATTTCTTGGCATTTCCTTTAATGCTTTGTGTAAGTTGATGAGTGCCTTGGTGCAGGCAGTAGCAAAGGATCTTGGAGTCATTATTAAATGGTTTGTCTTCCGGGATTGTAAATTACTTTACACCCCACTCAGCAATGAAACAAAGGCCTGCGCTATATTCAGCGGATCACTATGCTGGTCTAGGCAGGTTAATATTTCCTGCTGGCGGAACCCAGCTATAGTTGGTAATAATACATCTATATTTATCGTTGCCCATTTAAGGACTATTCCATTCCTTCTTGCTAATATTGGTGCCTGGATTCTCTTATCTGCTCAATAAAAACAATCATTCCAATAAATTGGAAACATCAGTGAAGCGTGATCACTAAAAACTGTGACAAATGTTCCTATCTGGTTTAAAAATATCTTAAAAGGTAACACCACAACTAAATAATCTATTGTGGTACCATGTAGCATGACCAAAAGCCTGTTCAATTAGTAGCCATATGAAGTATGTGAAAAATGGAACAGGACAACAACTTCTTTGTGGACCTGCCCACATAGTGGTTTTGCTGTCCTGGGCCAGCTATGAGCATTAAAATCTCCCAACCAAACCATATTTAGGGGATTGTGATGAGAAGTTATTGCCCTGTTAATTGCACGCTCTAATGAGTCAATTACCTGGGACATATTGCCCCAAAGTTATTATTATAAAAAATGATTAGGAACATGTCCTCTACTCCACTGCTACTGTACCCTATAAGTTGGTAGTAAGAGGACTGCACATCAGTCCTAAATATGTTTACATGTAGAGTGTTTCTAATCAAGGTCAATAATCCTCCTAACGCTCTACCTGACCGTGGGAGAATTGCAGGAGTTTGTATACCACGAAACCCATCAATGTGCACTGCATCAACTTCCCATGTTTCTTGGAAATAAATTAGATCATATTGTTCAGTTATCCTGGCCCAATCTTCATTATCCTGCTTAGATCTTAGCCAAGCTATATTACAAGCGGATGTATGTCGTTACTACGCATGCTTTTACAACGCATGCCTTTACCACGCAGGTTTTACAACGCAAGTCGTTACAACGACTTGCTTTGGGTGGCTCTAGATAGTGAATAGTTTAATTTACTATTCCAACTCCAGTCCCCGTGGATAGTAGGGAAGGTTTTGGATAGTAAATTAAACTATTCCCTATCCTACAGCACCCCCCAGCGCAAGTCATTGTAACAACTTGGTTGTAAAAGTTACGTGGTAAAGGTACTGCGTGGTAAAAGTTGCGTTGTAAACGCTGTTCCCCATTATAAGTATTATAAGTTAATACATTAACTGTTTCTTTTCTCTGATCCATGGGATGGATAGCTATTGATGAGACTACCTCCTGATTACCCTGAATATGCTGGATATGCTGAGTTTTTGCCGCTATCCTCATGTCAATCACAGGTTTCTAGACCCTCCAGGGGCGCTCATTTTTTGGCCAAAGATATTGCTGCTATGTGTTTCCATCTATCAGGAATAACTAAATGAGGGGGAGGAGGACGAGCGAGGAAAAAAGGACTGGGTTTGTTGTTCAGCCTTCTATCTGAGAATTTGGTGCCATGTGATCTATAAAAGAACCCCAATGGCAAGGCATACATTTGTGTTGATGATGCTTTAGTGGTATTGGGAAGCATATCCAAAAGGTGTTTCACAAGTCGTTTGTTATTAAAGTTAATTACTATGCAGTACCTCTCAATTGATTTTGGGGAATTGCCCAACCAATGAGCTCTTCTAGCCATGATACTGTGGTTGGCAGTATTAGAACATTCGTAGCAATCAATAAATGTAGATATCCAGTGTAATGATTTGTTCATCAATTGATGTGTGGATTCTAACTGAGAATGTTGTAATAGCGGGGTGTTTACTAAAGTCACCAGAAATGGACATGCAGCCGGAGGGAGATTCAAATTAAACTTGTGCTGCTGTGGGTGAGCTCCCTGCCCCTCCCCTAAAGTATCCTGTCTTGGTCTAGAAATATATTGTGGTGCTATATGTCTGTGTAGTCTGTTGGGTCTGAGGGGCAAAACCATTATTTGATGGGGCACCTGGGAGATTGAGTTTCTTTCCCCAACGGTCCGTTGCAAAAATAGTGGCACGTCTCTCCCGTGGTCTGTGTAATTGCTGTTTATAAGAAGTACTAAAATGATTGTCTTATATCCTGCATACAGAGCATTTGCTGCTTTATTAATCCTTCATTGTCCTGCAAAATTGATATAAGCTTTGTGGACAGTGCACATCGAGAAACTTAATCCGACTTTAGCAAACTGTTTAGAGGAGACTTGAGTTTAACACATGCCAATGCAGCATTTATAAGTCTGCACACGCAGATTTATATATGTTCACTTTTATCAATATTTGAAGAAACCAGCTCCTATTTAGAAGACAGATAAAAACCTTTGTAGAAATACTTTTGTACCTTCAATTCTGTCAATTATCAGAGGAGCATCACGAATCGGTAAGACTTCCATGCACAAGGTCATGGGTACAGTTTACTTCCAGATGCACTGTTTCAAAGGCTAGAAATGTGTCACTTTATCCAGGTCTTCATTAAAGACAAGCCTGGTTATGTAGGCACATGGGTCATTGGAAGTCATGCCTGGGAGCTTAGGGCTAGTGTTCATTAGGACTGTAGGCATTTGATTTGGCCTATCGGACCTTGTTGACAATGCCCAAAACACAGGAGTTTCTTTGAGAATACTTAATTGGCAGAGTTGTTATCCATGTCAATATTCAGTGTTATCCATGTCTAAGACCAAGCACTCCATGATCTTGTTTTTATAGACATAGTCAAACTTTATACAAACATTTGAGGTTAGGTATCTTATAATACTATAAGTTTGAATATTAGAAAAATAGTTCTTCTCTGGTAGGTCACCCCCAATATATATATAATATTTTAACTAAGTCATTAGTAGCAATCCTACTTTTGATCCCTCTTCAGTATAGACATTAAGATGTTGTGAGAAGGACTGCTTTAATTACTTCCAAAAGTTAAGATTTTGGGTTTTTCCCCAATCTGCCACCATAGGGTTTGGAAGGTCTGCTAGGTATTAGAGAATATTTATGCTGACTGTGTAAGGAGGAAATGTCTTGCCGCTCAGTCATGGGAGCTAACCCCTGTCTTCTTAGGATATAAGCCATTCTGGTCCCTTTTTATGCACCAATCAAGACGGTTCATCCAAGCCTACCTTCTGAATGTGGCGATTGGAATGCCCACTAGAAAGCAGGGATGTTTTAATTCAAAAAAGTGTAAGGGGTGAAGGGTGGAATCTCTTTGCATGATGCCACGTCATCATTATCTTGTGCACTTTCAAACCCCTAAAAGGCATTTTTGCATTGTTTTCTCCAATTTCCCTATCAGATGGATTGAATGGCCCACTAGAGAAAAATATATTTTTTTTAAGTGCCAGGAAACATATATGGTGTGGGCGGCAGACTCTCACTGGCATCTACCTGTTCCACACTGTCTCCCAAGCACCCAAACTCTTTGTGCTCATAAAATGAGTCTGGGGATAGTGAAAGCAGCTGTTTTAGGATGAGGCAATAATACAAGCATTTGTCACCATACAGTATGGGTGGTGAAGAGGACAAGGTAAGAACACTGATCAGATCTGACTGCTTGACGTAGCTGGTAATTTCTTCCGTGGACTAGGAGTCATTGACTGGGCAACACAAGTACTAGATCCTCATGAGTCCTCTAAAGCAGGGAGATGCTCAGGAAAGCCCACCTTGAGGCAGCTCTGACTCAGTTTGCTATTAGAACCCCATGGGTCATCATGGTCAGATGGGGGTGGATTAGGGATGGGAACAGCCAAGAAGGAAATCTAAAATGACAGACGGCAGAATGGTTATGTCAAGTTATGGGCAGAAACCAATACCACTGAATGTTATATTTAATCTGAAATCACCTCAAATATTCCCTCTCAACCCTGTCTGTTGTATACCAAGACTCTACTTGAAACTTTTAAGTGAGGTACCCTCCAAAAGAAATTCAATAAAGGCAAGAATTAAGTTACTTATTCATTTAATTATCGTATTGAATGGGATTGCCAGAATGAATCACAACGTACCCTAATTTGATTAATAGAAGAGATCTGTGATAGTTAGCATTCCAAGCAGCAACAGTCATAGCTTTCAGCTGTCTCATTTCTTTGAGCAAAATCTAAATAGTTAATGACAACATTTTTAAGAATTATGAGACCATTTTCCAATGGTAGTATAACTTACAACAATTGTAAATTTACACTTGAAAGAGTTCTTAAAATACACCTGTGCAATTCACAAAATTACATAGAGCAGTGACAGGTAACAAAGTATATATATTTTTAATTTGTATAAAAAAGCCATAAATTATACTAGTTGCGTAATTTCAAACTTTTAAATCCAATCAATTAAAACAAGTTACTTTTTCCTCTCACCCAAAAATGCTTTACCATAATACAATGTTTCTTCCTACATCTTTCCACCGAAAACTGGGGTAAATTCCGAAACATAATTTTGCCCAGAGGTACCACACGTTTCTCACTTTTAAAGTAAAGCAAACTGAAAAAAATAGAACTCATAAAAACAGTTGGTTTTAATTTACCTAAAAAAAGTTGCATAACCAAATAGGCACTCCCATACTATTTGTATTATCCGACCCAACGCTATTATCAAATAGTCGGTTTGCCCATACTTACTAAAGAAGCATTTGAAGTGACACCCATTGGCGTGCTTCTTTTTAAACACCTACAAGACATTAATACGGTTTATGTGCACACAATGTTCACTAATGAGTACACATATTCACACATTCAAATAAACGCACGTTATCTATTCAACGGTGTCTCACCCTTCTGACTTATATTATACAACTCTGTGATTTGCATATAGTTTGCAACGTGCCCCTTTTTTAGGTTGCAGCTCCCCATTTTTGTGGGAATCACCTGCTGGTCATTTTGAACTAAGTTGAGATTGGCTTAAAACCCAACATGGCATGTTTAACATTATAAGGCCATTAAAGATGGTGTAAAAATGAAACCTGTTGCGCCTATAAAGAAATGCCTTGTGTACTGCACTACTGTATTGTGCCATTCACTTTGTGATCTGCTAACATAAAACAAGTCTTCACTGTGGCCAGATCCTCTGCAGCCTGCACACTCATATGTTTGCAGACAGACCTGTAAACATTTTATTTTTACAGGTTGAAATCCCACTTTGAAGTGCTACATAAATCACCCCTTAATGCTATATTATTGCCTGTAAGGTAGGGTGCATAGTGCCTAGAATAAATAACCAAACACTACTTATTCCCATTGTGTTGGTTTAAGCAGTTCCCATAGGAAATACTAGTAAAACAAATTAAATTACTATCTCTGCATTGTTCAGTAGGAAACACCTACAGAAAAAGTTGAAAAATCCAATTCATTGATACAGTCAGATTAGTTCTAACTGGTTAAGAAATATAACATGTTTATTTACTTGACAGAGCCACTATAGGCTTATTAACCTTACTATGGAGCTGCTGACCATCCCGGTATGACATTCCTTCTATGAGATGTACAATAGGACACTTTCATTGACAGATTGACCTAAATTTGCTAGGATGACCCATCTGAGCTCAGTAGAATATTCAGGGTTGGGACTGATGGTACTCCTGGTGGCAAAACAGTATCAAATCCTGCATTACAGGCCATTCTGAGGCACATGTAAAATATTTGCACCCTTGAAAAGGATCTAACATGTACAGATCACAATTCTTCTATCTGGGTACAGACAGACTTGCTTTTTTTACTAGACCTCCTTCTCCTTTTCTCTTGCTGGTCCAGAACCTGCCTGAAACTGGATTTTAGTGATAGATATGGGGGAGCACTAGTAATTTCGATAGTACACTTGAAACCACTTGTTTTAAATTATTTAGAACATGTGGTTGAAATCCGCCTGATATATTAAGCACTAGCTTACCCGTCACGCGTTGCTGCGATCTCAGAAGAAAGGAAATTCAAGTAAACTCGTTATGATGACATTCAATTTACATTGTGTCATTATTATTGAAACTTATTAATTTTAATATGGAAAACATTTCAAAGTGTGGCTTGAGCAGTGCCTACTCGATCGGCTTCCAATTTTGATTCTCGTTGCTCTCCTGTTTCATTCAAGCAGGCTTGAGCAGTGCGTAAACCATCTATTTCCAATCTTGATTCTTGTTGCTTGTTTGTTTGAGAAGAACGGGCTTGAGCAGTTTGTATTCAAACAGCTTCTAATCTTGCTTCCCATTGCTCGTCTGTTTCTGAAGCTTGTAATGCCTTTTTCTTTTGTGCTTCTGATGTAGATTAACAAATCGATTTCCGTTTGGGGGTCATAACTGTCAACGATGCTTGCAAATTTGCTTTCTATTTTAGTATTAGAAAGATTATGAGGGCCCTGGGGGGCCCATTTTTGGGCCCTGGGGAGCCGATGTTTTAAAAAATGTTATGCCAGAAACCTTCGCAGGAGTGTACTCAACAACTTCCCAAAGTTTCATGGCGATCGGATGAATGGTGTAGTAATGCATAAAGGACAAACAGACATACATACATTTGTTTTTATATATATATAGATCTGGGGCATAAATTCCCTCTCCCTGTCCCCCATTTTGCTATTTTCTTTGGGGTATAATAAAGTAAAAAGCAGGATTTGTAATACTTGGTCTGGAGTCGGGCCGGGATGAATATGTTTTGCACTAGTTCCGTTGAGTGGATAATTAAATCTTCTGAAATTTCTATTTCTTCTTTCCACTACCTTGTGCGAGCTTCTAAATCGTCTGGAATTACCGAATTAAATAGCTTATAAATAACTCTAATTTTGGTAATAACTACATTGTCTACAATATAGTTATTACCAAAACCACTCAGACCTCCATATTTTTATTTAAGAAGTCCTGTATTTGGAGGTATTTATAAAAATCCCTCCTGACTAAATCATACTTTTCCCTCAGATTTTTAAAACAGCACTATATCTGTTACTGAGTAAAAATGTAGATAGGCCTTTTCCCTGCCACTTTTTGACTATACAGTGTTTAACAATTTCCAACAAATTAGGGTTATTACAGAATGGTGTATAGCAATTTATTCGACCTAATTCCAACATTTTACGTATCAATTTCATAGATCTGAATCCACCAACCAGTGTCTTAAAATGCACCTTCTTATATTGGCAATCATTCAGGAATCTCCAAGCCCATCCACATGCCTCTTCACCTATTATTATTTCGATCAATGTTGGTATATCCTCTAGAGATCTTTCTTTTGGTTTTTCCCTGATAAGGGTTAGATTACTTAAGAGAGTAATAGCCCAATAATATAATCTTATATTTGGAAGAGCCAGTCCACCCCTTTTTTGGCAAAGTTAGGTATTTATAAGCCCTTCTTGGCTTTTCATTTGCCCAAATAAGTCGTGAAAACAAATCCTCAGTTTTCTTCAAGCAGTTGATGCTAGATTCTAATGGAATTGCTCTTAAAAGATATAAAAATTTAGGAAAGAAAAGCATGTTGATTATATTGCATCTACCTATAATTGATAAATGTAAATTATGCAGCCTGATTAGCTCACTTTTAGTTTTCACTATCAAAGGGTCAATATTGTCTTCAACAATATTTTCTGAATTTGTCATACTATTGACCCCAAGATATAAGGCCTTATTAACCTGTCTAATGTCATTATGCATGGCTATATTCTTACACACAATTTTTGTCTTGGACTAGTAAGAGAATATCCAGAGTGTCATCCAAATCTCACCACCACTGTCTCAAACACAATCATAGTTATTCCTGGGTTAGTAGTCTGTATAGCGACATCATCAGCATAGACCAATACTTTAATTTCCCAGCCCTGGGGGCTAATAGGGCTAATGTTTAGAATAGCCTCTAATTATTGTAGGAAAGGGTTTATGTATAAAGCAAACTGAAGCAGCAAGCTCGGGCATCCCTGCTGTGTGCCTCTTGTTATAATAAATTAATCTGTGAATTCTCCATTTATATAGAGTTTTGCTGTGGGTTGAAAATAAAGCATCTTAAATGCCTGTTTAAGTCCTTGTCCGATTCCGGCCCATGCCAGGGTCTCCCATAAAAAAAGGCAAGCAACCCTGTCAAAGGCCTTTTCCGCGTCAAGCAAAACTAGCGCAGTAGGATATTAATAGCGGCATTAAAAAGTGATATATCCCTTCTAATGTGATCTATTGTACCACGTCCTGAAATAAAGCCTTGATGATACTACGTTGTGAATTACCTCAGCCGGGCGAGCAGCTAGGATTTTGGAGTAAATCTTACTGTTAGCATTTATCAGCGTTATCGGGCGATAAGAGCTGGGTTCTAAAGCTGTTTTATTCTTTTTCAGAAAAACTATTATTTTTGCTTGTGTCCATGATTCAGGGGGCCTCTCCTCTTTATATAAATGTTCAATTAGCTGCTGCATGCCTGCTTTAAATTCAGTCAAAAAATTCTTACAGAATTCTATCAGGATACTATCTAAACCAGTGGCTTTGCCACTAGGGAGGCTATTAATGCATAGTAGAATATCAATCCACTGAGGGACCTCTTCCATTTGCATCTGTTCGTCTTGAGATAGTTGTGCAGCTGGGACTTGATCAAGATATATCTTAATGTCGTTTAGGTTGTCAGAGCTGGTCACGTGGTGCAGATCTTGATAGCAGATATAAAATACCTTGCAAATCCCTTCTGGATCTGTAATTTTACCCTGTGAGGGATCATTAATAGCTGCAATTGAATTCCATGTGGCTTTGTGTCTTGCCTTAATTGCTAGGTGGTGACAAACTTGCTTGCTCCATTCATAAGCTTCATGTCTCGATGCAGTTAGTCTATCTGCTGCTTTTTTTTGCGATTATCTCCATAAGGGATGATTTAGCTGCCATTATTTTTGCAAGCAAATCTGTAGGATCTCCCCGACCCTGCATCACTGTTATCAATTCTTCTTCTGACCTCGCCAGGCACCTCTTTTTATCACTTAACAATTGACGTTTCTCTTTATTGCTAGGCAATGAAAACCTAAGTGTCTCTCCTCATATTGCTGCTTTAGTGCATCCCAAACTATTTCTATCCCTGTGCTCCCTAAATTCTCTTTCAGAAATTGAGGGATCCACAATCTCATATGTGTGCAGTATTCGTTGTTCATGAGTAAAGAGCATTCGAAGCTCCAGTTAGCCATTCTTCTACGTCACAACCCTGTCCCTTTAAATTCAACTTCTGGGAGATTTGGGTCTGCTACTATACAGGGTGCTTTTTCTATTGAGCAGAGGTGTGGAATGGAGTGGGATGCAAACATATAATCTAACCTCACAAGTTTGTTATGTGGAAAAGAATAATATGTATATCCGGGATCTTGGGGGCGTTGTGCATGCCAGACATCAATTAGTGCTTTTTCATGGCATAATGTTGTCAAAGCTCTCAGGGGCATATGAGCAATCTCCTATGGTTATTATCGCTCAGCGGTTTTAGGATCATTACCACAGGCTAAAGCTGGATTCCATCACAGAGATACCATGCTATAAGCAACGCTTATCTCCCAAACGATAGGAATCCATGCATTAGCTGGAAAACAGTGTGATTATCACTGGAAATCCAGCGATAATAACACTGCTACAAGCGAAACCTTGCTGATAGGGTAGGGTGATTTTAGCCATGTAATCCACCTCCCATTGGATTACATTGCTAAGTCAGGTCACAAGCAGGCGTTAGGAAAGTAGCATTATCTTTGGTTAGCGCTACTTTTCTTAACGCTCTGCTTGTTATTGTGCAGCTGAAGCATGGGCGAATTTTGCGAATCTGGCGTTCGCGAATTTGCGCATTTGCAAATTCGCAATCCGCAAAACCCCGCGAACTCTCGCGAATTTGCAGATTTTTTTTGTGTTTGCAAGGGTTTTCTGCCAGTTCGCGAGGGTTTTGTACCAGTTCGCAATTGCGAACTTACTTGTCAGCTCGCAACGGTCGCAAATATGTTGTTTCTACGTCTGGTTCATCATCACAGGTTCACAGCACCCTCTGTTTCACCACTGCCACCCTCTGGTTCACCCATGCCACCCTCTGGTACATCACTGCCACCCTCTGGTTCATCACTGTAGATTATGGGTGGGAAAAGCAAGCACACCTGCCCTGCTTCAACTGACATGAATTAATTTGGGGTTGATTTATTAATGTGTCACTGAATTTAAACTTCCAGTATGGCACCTGCTTCCTTATCTGTAATTTGCTTTCTGTTGCAGTGCAATTTTTTCTCCCAGGACCTTTGTGGCCTACTTGTAGCTATTCTATGAGCCTGCTGTGAGGGTCAGAGCAGGGTCATAGAATAGTTGCAAGTAGGCAACTGAACTCTGGAGGGGCCCCTCAGGAAGCACTACAGGGAATGGTTACTAATGATGAGTTTGAACTTTTGCACCTGCTGAGTGCTTTCAGTTTTGCAAAACTCGTTTTTCTGCAATTTCGCAGGATTCGCGGGGCGCGGTTTTGCGCGAGATTGAATTCGGAAGCCGCAAATTCGTGCGAATATGCGATTTGTTTTTTTGCGGCATGTTAGTTCGCAAGGTTTTGTGCATTTTAGCGAGCCGCTTGTAGCGCAACGGCGCAAATTTACCCTCGCGGTCGTTCACGGGCGCGGCCATCTTGTTTGCATGACGTATTTCCATTTCTGGGCGCAATGTGTAATCTCGCAAAGTGTGCGGCTCACTAGTACAATTTTGCGTGTGATCGCGAGGAAAATCTCGCGCAAACTTACCCACGCGGTCGTGAACGGTCGCGGCCATCTTGTTTCTCATTCATTGCTATGGTTCTGGGCATGCTTTCTGTATCCTCTCTGAATCTCTGCCATCCTTTGCTTGTTTGAAGCTTTTTTAATCTATTTTACTTATTATCTAGCCCTCTATTTTTCTAGCTCTATATTTTTGTGTTTTCTGCTACTTTTAGTTAATTTTAAACTACTTTTTTAAACTCTTTTCTTTTCTTCTTCCCTATTCTATTTCTTCTTTATTATTTAGCTTCCTTTCTGCCCAGACCATTGTAAAGGGAGCCGGGAAGCATCCTGAGAAGGGGAAGGGTCCCGCACCCCATGCCCGGCTCCTGTGCGGGCGTTTGAGGGGGGAGACAGTCACAGCCTGGGAGATCTTCAGCGCGGAGGAGGTGGCCACACTAGTTTTTTATGTTCAGCGCCGCCTCCCCCCGACCATCATGGCAGGCGGCAAGATCGCTAGCGGCTACGGGATCCGGGAGCGCCGGAAGCGGTGGAAGAAGGTGTGCCGGGCCATGTACCAACACTCTCGGGTCCGGCGCACCTACAACCAGGCCACCCACCGTTGGACGGATCTCCTAGACCGGGAACGCGATCTGCTCGACCTGCTCGGCCTTGAGATCCCCGGGCTTGGTGAGTAGTAGTAGCTATATCTTTACTTCTCCTGCTCTGTGTGCTATTATCTTGCAATTTTTTGTTTTTTACCAAGAGCAATAATGCTGCTGATTACATTGTAGGTAAATTATATTTCAAAATCTTCTGTGCATTTTAGGTGCACTGCTCTCCTTCTCAGTAACGCTGCTACTATGCTTATTTGTTTTCGATTTTGTGTTCATTTCATTGGCCTGTGAAATTATGCATGAGTGTAGTTTAAAGAACTGCGTAATGCTAGAAACTAAGGGTCAGATTTTTGATTACCGGCGCATCCCTGCAAAGTAGCAGGGATGCGCCAGTAATGGTGCGCCACGCCACCACCACCCATGGTGCGCCGTATTTACAATGCGGCGCACCATGGGCCAAAAACGTCACCGAAGCGTTACGTTTCTGTGCCGTAAAGGTGGCGCATTGCTGGAGTTGCGTCGCAACGATGGCGCAGCTCCAGCAATGCTCTGGGGTGCCCTATCTCCCCAATGCTGCGTCAAGCCGTATGTCTGCTTCAAGCAGGCGCAGGGTTTGAGTCACACATCATTGTCCTCAAAGTGACTGATTGAAATCTTGTAGATTTCCCTCAGCCACTTTTAGGATGCGTTCCTGCGCAGGAATGCCCTCCCTTGCGCCGGGACGCTCCCTGATGGCGCAGGGCTTTACAACGTGATGCATCTCCCATATGCGTCACGTTGTTAATATACGCCGCACCATGGCGCCTCTTTTGTTCTGCCGCTGCATCACAAAAGTCACGCAACAATGGAGCAAAAGAGCCGCAAGAGGTTTCTAAATCAGCCCCTACAGACTCAAGTCCAGTCCTTCCTTTGTACACCTGGCAATAAGAAGAAATAGTGGTGGTGGATTGATAGTTTGAGTATTTTAATGACTGGTTAATGTAGTAGGAAACTTTTTAGTGTTGTCGCCGATCTGCAATCACGATGGAATTTGTCTGTCACTTCGCCTGCTGCGGACTGCTGCCTGCCAGTCCTAGGTGAACCTTTTTAGTAGTTTGTTTAGTGAGTTACATAACTTTCCAAGTCGACGGTCCGCAAATCAAGCAATGCTAATATCGAAGTAGACCACATGAGGTAGGTCAATATATTTCGTGGAATACTTGTCCATTTGCTATTTCGCCAAAATATTTTGTTATTGTTCTTTTGAAATGTTTGATTTGGTTGACAAATATCATCCATGTTTTCTGGTCTTTCTTTCTTTCATGTTGTACATCAGCTCCCCCCAGGGGCAAGAGGGCATTGGAGTAGGCTGCTGCTGAACAAGGCCAGGATCGGTCAGGCGAGGGCTCCTTTGCTGGCCCCGGTAAGTTTTAATTTTAATATAGAGTGCCTATTTTTTCCTAGCGTTCCTCATTCGATTTTTTCTAAATCGTCTTTGATCTTCTTGTAGACTGTATCTAAATTCTTATCCTGCCTCGACTATGACTCCCTGTGGTATTACTAGATTATTCTTATTAGTCTGTCTGTGTAGCTAACTAATATTGCACATTTGGCAATTCCATTGGACTCCCATTCTAGTCAGCAATAGCTCTATGCACTGAGTGCAGTCCTCTGGGATTGTCCATAATGTCTTTTCAAGTCTTCTAAATGTTTATGCTTTGACAATTGCCAACAATAAAAAGGTGAATGACCACCAAGAAAGAATAAGATACTACTTTACTTTTGGTTTAGATAGGAGGACAATCCATTCTACTACTGTTGCAGGGACAAATCTGCACAAACAGAATTATGGACACTAAATAGTGCATTGTTTATCAATTACAATAGGCGCAGGTAGACTTTCCACATACCTCAGTGATATCAGACTTTGAAGAACCCCTAATCTCCTTACTGACTAGATAGTGTGACAGAGTCATTTAGCTCCCGAATTCATCAATGATTTATCCCCAATGATGATTATCCAACGCAGGACAAGAGTACGGAGTCAGAGTCCAGAAGTGTCAGAGGCACGGACTCGTGCTTTCAAATTGCAAAACCTTTTGCTCATTCACTCATGACCAAAAACCACAGAGTCTATTTAAGTTTTAAAGCTTTATTAAAAGTAAAAATATTTATTAAAATCAAGCTTGTCATAAAACATAAACGGTTGATTAAAAATGGAAAAGTGCCTATACTCATTTTTTATTTCACACGTTTATTGTGGGCTAGCCGAGCCCTCACCTGGTTTGAACTTTCATTTTTCTTTTTGGTGCTGAATCATTGGTCCCTTCGTCCTAATGATTTGTTCTTAGAAGTGAAGCTTCTTTCTGTTATGAGGAAAATGGTGCGTGTTAAAAAGCAAGCATTCATCAGTTTTGCCAAATAATGCTGAACACCCTTCCCTGGACAAAGGGACATTTTTACTTTAGAGTAGACAGTCACAAATTATTAGATTGGTTTCTGTATTCACATTTCTTCATTCCTAGACAAAATACTAGTGAGTGGTGTATGTCTATGACATCTAACATTCTTAAATGTACTTTGTAGGTGGAACATCTGGTGCTGGGCCCAGCGCAGAGGTGGAGGGAAGCTCTGGGGAGGAGGCGGAGCAAGTGCCGGACCAAACTGCTGTGCGGGTTGCCACGGTAGTGGCGGGCAGTGGTAAGCTCTTATATTCCTTACTTATTGAGATTGCAGCCTGCATAGTGTGCTGCTCCCCGTGAGAAAACGCAAGGTTTGTCCAGATGAGAGACATGAAGAAGAATGATTGACATTTAGGTGCCTATTATGATGGCGGACGTACCGGAGTCCGTCCGCCACCATAGAGTAGGAGGGACCGTCCGCAGGGGCAGCGGCGGTCCCTCCATGGTAATTAGGATGTGACCGCCACCCTGGCGGTCACATCCTGTATTTTTATCATTGCGGCGGGTGCTGCTTGAAGCAGCACCTGCAGAAATGATAAAAATGTAAGTTGTGCACTTGCATGCACAAAGCGGCAGGCAACGCGCGGTGCCTGCCGCTTTGTGCAGGCAAATGCAGGGGGGTACCATAGGTACCCCCATGTGCACCCCCCACCCCCCCCTTCACCTCTGGGGGCCTGCAACGGGCCCTCAAACAAAAATCTGTATGCCTTTGCACATCGGAAATGCCGCCGTGTAAAGGCATGTTCCTCCAGACATCCTAATATGGCTGGCGGTGTCTGTTAGACACCGCCAGCCATGTTAGTGCTTTTCCGCCGTGGATGGGAGGCGACCGCGGCGGAAAAGCTGCGGACTGAAAAACAATCCCCCAGCCATCCTAATCTGGCGGGGGTCTTTTTCAGTCCACTGCGGATTTCCCGCATCCTCCGGGCCGGCGGTGGATTCCTCCGGCCCGGAGGATGCGGGAAATCCGCAATCCTAATCTGCCCCATAGTTTGAATGGATGGATGCCTGGATCATGGTACTATCTGACTCTTAGATAGCATATGTGTATCTAGAGAGAGTAGACGGTCACTGGATGAACTAAGTGTTACTTTGAAGAGCATGTAACACCGCACCCGCACGTCCGTCCCAGTGTAGGAAAGGCAAGGAAAAGAAGTTGTAATTTTGTCCGAATATAACCAAGAATAGTAGCAGTAGTTTGTATTGCAAGCACAGCATATATCCGCTATTACGATGGCCACTCACTACCTCTGTTAATAAGTTTAGTAGAACTCGGTCATTCATGTATGGATGTATCTCTGTTCACTCAATAAAAAGCAAAGCACCTAAAGTCATCCCATATGTAATTAAATACATTCCATGTGCAGTGATAGATAATCAGATTATTTATCTTCATTTTCCTTTTCTAGTATTCATTGGCACTGTAGGGGGAAAGTTAAAATAATTAAGCAGTAGCCCCAGTCAGATCTCAAAAAACGAGGCCTAGTAGAAAACTGGTGACAAAACGTACTTTGAAAGTTTAAAGTAGGCCCAAATCCCCCCTTACCCACCGTGGATTGTATTCAAACCACTTGCAAGCAAGCAAAAGTATCTATACCCAGCATCGCTCCAAGACTCGCAAACCCCCCCACAAACAGTCCCCCACCCAAACACATGCAATACAAATACTGCTAACCCTAACGAGCCCTAAGTTAAGAATAGTGGCAAATGCTTTCTTTAACTATGCCAAATCCCATCTTTCCCACCATGGATTTACTTCAAATCACTTGCAACCAAAATTACACATTCCCACGAGTGCTCTAAGACCCCAGAACTCAGTTGCAAAAATCTAGAACACCCCGAAACACATGCAATCCTGCTGCTAGGGCTAACCCTAATGAACCCTAAGTTACAAAAAGTGCCAAAAGGCTTTTCCGCATGGATTTTCTCCAAACCACTTTTATCCGGTATTAGACCTTCCCAGCAATGCCCCAAGACCCGCCAACCCACCCGCAAAAAAGCACAACACCCACAAACAGCCAAAACGCCAAAATGGAAAATCTAATACTTACAATATTTTTCGCCTTCTGTTCAAACGCGCTGTGCAGCTAGGTCATAACTCCCGTTTTCCACCATGGATTTCCTGAAAAGCAAATGCAATCCAAATTAGACTGTGCCAGCAGTGCTCCCAGACCCCAAAACCCACCCACAAACACCCGGAACCCCCCAAAGAACACCTCAAAGACAGGCAAGTCAGCAAAAACGCAAAAAAAAATTTGCCTCCGATTTGGTACAAACCACTTTTATCTGGTATTAGAGCTTCCCAGCAATGGCCCCAGAGCCGTCAACCCAGGCGAAAACAAGTAGAAGACCCCCAAACAGCCCAAAAGCAAAAGTGCAAAAATGGGGACTTAGTCATTTTCTTGGCAATTTCGAAAATCACTCCGCGCGCGCTCTGCAGCTAGGCCCTAACTCCCCTCTGCCACCATGGATTTGCTTCAAACCTCTTCCAATCAAAAGTATCCATACCCAGCAGTGCTCCCAGACCCCGAAACCCACCCACACACACCAGGAAGCCCCCCAAACAGGCCCCCAAAAACGCTACATCGAGCGAAATGTCAGAAATAGCAAAAACTTTTTCCTCATGGATTTTCTCCAAACCACTTCTATCCAGTATTAGACCTTTCCAGCAATGCCCCAAGACCCGCCAACCCACCTGCAAAAAAGCACAACACCCCCAAACAGCCAAAAAGCCAAAATGGAAAATCTCATGCTTACAATTTTTTTCGGCCTTCTGTCCAAACGCGCTGTGCAGATAGGTCATAACTCCCGTTTTCCACCATGGATTTCCTGAAAAGCAAATGCAATCAAAATTAGACTGTGCCAGCAGTGCTCCCAGACCCCAAAACCCACCCACAAACACCCGGAACCCCCCAAAGAGCACCTCAAAGACAAGCAAGTCAGCAAAAACGCAAAAAAAAATGTTGCTTCCGATTTGGTCCAAACCACTTTTATCTGGTATTAGTGCTTCCCAGCAATGGCCCCAGAGCCGTCAACCCAGGCGAAAACAAGTAGAAGACCCCCAAACAGCCAAAAAGCAAAAGTACAAAAATGGGGACTTAGTCATTTTCATGGCAATTTCCAAAATCACTCCGCGCGCGCTCTGCAGCTAGGCCCTAACTCCCCTCGCCACCATGGATTTGCTTCAAACCTCTTGCAATCAAAAGTATCCATACCCAGCAGTGCTCCCAGACCCGAAACCCACCCACAAACACCAGGAAGCCCCCAAACAGGCCCCCGAAAACATGATAGTGAGCAAAAAGTCAAAAACGTTTTCAAGTCTGATTTGGTCAAAACCAGTTTTATCCAGTATTAGACCTTCCCAGCAATGCCCCAAGACCCGCCAACTCACCCACAAAGAAGTAGAACACCCCCACAAGTGCAGTCTTTCTTCATTGGGCGTAATCCAGCCCTCTGCTTCGAGGGAAATAGGAGTCTGGAGGAGGAGGATAGAGGAGCATGTTCTTGTGAACTTGTGAACCTGAGGAATGCAGACTGCGGCACCTTCAAATCAATAAGCAAATAAGTGAAGACAGTTCTGCTGATGGGCTTGATTTTGTGATTAAAGTTTTAATTATATTAACTGTGCAAAACAAAGAAAGACAGACACAGAATAAAAGTGAATAAGGACGAAAAAGAAAGTTATTGATTCATTGGCTCATTTTCAGGGCTCGGTGTCAAGGAATAGGAGTTCGTCCTCATACTCTAACTCAGGCAGGAGTAGGTCAGTGTCACCTAACAGAGAAGAAATTCCCTCATCTAAGTTGCTGTCCTCCTCATCTTCATCCGGTGTGTGTTCTTGTATTTTGTAATCTGGTGGTATGAGGTGCTGATTTATCTTGATCATTGTTAACCTCTCCACATTTTTGGTCGAGAGGCGGGTCCGTTTGCAAGTTACAATGCCACCAGCAGCACTGAAAACACGTTCAGAAGACACGCTTGCGAGTGGGCAAGACAAGTAGTTTATAGCCAGGTTGGAGATCTGTGCCCACAATTCTTTTTTCCCATGCCAATACGCCAATGGGTCAGCATTAACATAGACCTCTGTTGAGTCATTCAGATAGTCCTGCACCATCGACTCAAGGTTCTCCACGGTTCCTCCACTTTGCTTACTTTTTGCTGGGACCTTTTGAAAACCAAACCCAAGCAGAGTTAGCCAATCCTCTTCTTCACCCAATGTTACTGTTGTATCTGGTGCAAATGATCCGGTTGCCGGTGTCTTTAATGGCTGAGAGGTCACTTCTGCCACAGTACTTTGTGGATTCTTTTGACTGGGGATGGCCTGCTGATGCTGACGTACTGCCTTTTCCTTCAATTTTCTGCCGTTCTCTTTCAAACCTCATGGCTGACAAGGCTAGCCAATGTTTTTACTTTGTAACATCTTCGTCACCAAAAGGAAAGAATGCTCTGCCTGCCAGTGCCTTTTTGTAGCGTGGATCCAGAATAGTAGCACAAATGTAATGCTGTTCTGAGTGGATCATTTGAAGACGTTCATCGCCAAATAGGCGCTCCAATAATTTCTCCGCCAAAACAAAAACTTCTTGCTTTTCTTCATCTTTTTGAAACATAGAAGACACCGCCTTCAGTTGGTGCTCCAGCATGCGCAGCAATGGGATAGCTTTTCCCAAATTACAGTCCTCCCTGCTGACTGCACGCGTGAAGACCTCAAAAGGACGAAGCATGTCTGTCAGGCTTTTAACTAGCTTCCATTGCGCTGCATCTAGCCTCAGGTCCTTCTGAGCTGTACCCAGTGTTAAGAAATACTGATTGAGTACCGTAAACTGCTCATACAGATGCTCAAGCATGTAGAAGGTTGAGTTCCAACGTGTTGGCACCTCCTGGATGAGTGCTTTCACTGGCATTCGACGTTCATGTAGCAGGCCCCTCCGATGCTTCCGGGCCTTAAAAGAATTGCTGAAATGGTTGCACATTCTTAGGCAGATGGTCACTAACTCGCACACTGGACTGTCTTCACTCAATAATTTTTTAACAACCAGGTTTATACAGTGCGCCAAACACGGCACTCTGAAATAGTTACCCAGATCCATGGCCTTAACTACATTGGCGCCATTATCCGTGGAAACATAACCAATCTTGCATTTTTTTGGGGACAGCCAGTGAAAGACCTTTGTGTTAAACTCATTTAAAATGTTTTCTGCTGTATGACGTTTCTCCAAGCCAAATAAAGCTAGTGTTGCATGTTTACTAGCAGCTTTATAAACTTGGTCCCGGTCAACACCTGGGTTTAGCTTTGCTTTAACCACCGAAAAAGAGACCCAGTGTGCAGTGATGCACATATAATCAGTGCCTGCGCCACTGGTCCACATGTCTGTTGTCCGATGTATAGTGTGAACAGCACTCTTCTGCAAAGCCGCCCCAATCACCTCCAGCACATCTTCATGTAGTGCTGGAACCGCAACTCTGGCAAAATAGAACCGGCTAGGAACCTTCCATTTAGGGCTGAGCGCTGCCATTAATTCTAGAAAACCAATCCCTTCTACAAAAGAAAAAGGGAGAAGGTCCAGAGCTAGAATTTTAGCCAGCTTAGTGTTATACAGACGCGTCAGTGGGTGGTTGCGTTCATATGGCGCTTCTGAAAACAACATGGTTCTAATGGTGGGCTGGACCATTTTACGGGATGATGATGACTTCTTCGACCCAGTTACGCTCGCTGATGAACTTTTTCGCATTGGTGTCTCACTCTCTCCCACACTCTTAGTGTGGCTCACAGGGGGTGTGCTGACAGGGGTACTGGGTGTAAGTGAAGTGTTTGACGCTTCTTCCTCCTCGTCATCATCAGATGAAACATCAACGTTTTGTTGACTTCCAATTCGGGCTTCCTTGATCTCCTTTAGGTGCGCAAACCATTGAACAGCGTGCTGTCTCTCAAGATGACCTTTCTGGCCTCCGGTACCATAGTTGGGACCAAACTTACCACGACTAACTGCAAACATACAAATGCTACAAATGGCTATGTTTTCCTTTTTTGGGCAAACACTAAAGAAGTCCCAAACTGCGGACTTGAAATGTCTGTGGGGGCCGGAGGAGGCGATACTGGTGGTGGTCATGCTGCTAATGCCAGATGAAGTGGAGGATGTGTGTTGCCGAACTTTACTATGTTGTGCACTTGCACCACCACTAATTGAGGTCGAGGTGGATGGAGGTCCCTTCTGGCGAGGAAGAAATATGGAAGCGGTAGGTGGTGGTGTACTAGTTAACTCCAATGATGGGGGTGTTCCCATTGCCTCCTCGTCTACAACATCATCACGCTCAGCAGCTTTTCGGGCTAGGGTCAAAATGTCTGTTTGCTGCATGCCCGCTGAGGCTGGAGTGAAGCCTATGATGACTGCGTCGTCGTCGTGAGAGTCTTCATCAGCAGGAGTATACGCCACTTCTTGTTGAGCGTCATCACACTCCATAACTATGAGAGTTTCGGGGACCTTCCTTTTACGCATAGCTAACTTTGTCAGATCATGGTGTGCCTCACTCTCAGACGGCAGTGGTGGTTCCCAAGTTTGATCCGTATCATCAGAAGGAGGTGGGCTTTAAGAAGATGTAGACACCATCCTTGATCTTTTCCTTGCTAGGGATGTGGAAGACAATGAATGATCAGGAGTGGATTCCTCAAATGATACCTCGGCTTGAACGTCGATTTCCTGATTTGCCCCTACTTCGGGAGGAACAACTATTGTGGGCACTTGTGCCCCTCCATGCACCTCTGCTTGCGCATCTCCTTGCGCTGCCTCTCCTTCCACATGTACTTGGGCTTGTACTTGCACATGTGGTTGTTGTTGCGGCTGTGGTTGTTCAACACTCGTCAGATGAGTTACAACAACCTGTGTTGATTGAGGGACATTGCTGCTACTTTCTTGCGATGAGCCAACATCACTGGTCGATGGTGATTGAACAAGTAGACTGGCTGCCTCTGCAGCACTCAAGGGCTTGGACGTAAGTTGGCGTGGTGGTGGTGGCACTGAGCCCAATGGAGCGGGGGTGCTGCTCCCAGCTTAGTCCCCAGCAGATCCCGCTGCTGCTGCAGACGTACTTTTTTATTTATTCCCAAAAAATGTGGCGGGCGGCACACCAGTCTCCTTGGTAACTTGCTTCTTCTGCTCCTTACTGGCAACTTTCTTGCTAGAGGAGCTACGGGGAACTTTTTTTGGGGCCATCTTCTTCAGAGGTCAGAACAGCAGGCCGCAGTCGCACGAGTTGCAGAGTTGTCTCTGGCCAGACGTGACGTCGCATGACGTTATGCTGCACACACACACCGCTGCAGGACTTCTTCCTGGCACTGGTGGTTCTCTTGAGTCTTGTGCACCTAAAAGCAATGGAATACAGAGGAACATCAGTTCAGTTATGCACCCCAAAAAGTTGAAAAATACATAAAAATTAGCGCAATCCCATGCCATCCATGCCCTCAATGATGTTTAAATTCAAGACACCCCACAGAAAGACTAGGCCCATGCACCACTCACTACCCCTGGGCATAATGGATGAAAGCTAGGCAAAATGGGTGCAGGCCTGAGAACACTGCCTGCAATCAAAATGGCCCCTTGCCTCCCAGCACATGGCCAGGGCCTGCCTGTACCAGCACTCAAAATGCCCCCCCCCCCACATGGCCAGTCCCCATGAACACCCCAAAAAATCGAAAAACACACAAAAATCACCACAATCCCATGCCATCCTTGCCCTCCATGATATTTACATTAAAGAGACCCCACAGAAAGACTCAGTCCATGCACCACTCACTAGCCCTGGGCAAAAGGCCCCAACAGCAGCCCAAAAAATAAAAAACCACAGAAAAATCAGCACAATCCCATGCCATCCATGCCCTCAATGATGTTTAAATTCAAGACACCCCACAGAAAGACTAGGCCCATGCACCACTCACTACCCCTGGGCATAATGGATGAAAGCTAGGCAAAATGGGTGCAGGCCTGAGAACACTGCCTGCATTCAAAATGGCCCCTTGCCTCCCAGCACATGGCCAGGGCCTGCCTGTACCAGCACTCAAAATGGCCCCACTCACATGGCCAGTCCCCATGAACACCCCAAAAAATCGAAAAACACACAAAAATCACCACAATCCCATGCCATCCATGCCCTCCTTGATGTTTACATTAAAGAGACCCCACAGAAAGACTCAGTCCATACACCACTCACTTGCCCTGGCAAAGGCCCCAACAGCAGCCCAAAAAGTCAAAAACCACATAAAAATCAGCACAATCCCATGCCATCCATGCCCTCAATGATGTTTAAATTCAAGACACCCCACAGACAGACTGGGCCCATGCACCACTCACTACCCCTCGGCAGAATGGATGAAAATTAGGCAAAATGGGTGCAGGCCTGAGAACACTGCCTGCATTCAAAATGGCCCCTTGCCTCCCAGCACATGGCCAGGGCCTGCCTGCACCAGCACTCAAAATGGCCCTCACCCACATGGCCAGTCCCCATGAACACCCCAAAAAATCGAAAAACACACATAAATCACCACAATCCCATGCCATCCATGCCCTCCATGATGTTTACATTAAAGAGACCCCACAGAAAGACTCGGTCCATGCACCACTCATTAGCCATGGGCAAAAGGCCCCAACAGCAGCCCAAAAAAATCGAAAACCACAGAAAAATCTGCACAATCCCATGCCATCCATGCCCTCAATGATGTTTACATTAAAGAGACCCCACAGAAAGACTCAGTCCATGCACCACTCCCTACCCCTGGGCAAAAGGCCCCAACAGCAGCCAAAGAAATCGAAACACACAAAAATCAGCACAATCCCATGCCATCCATGCCCTCCATGATGTTTACATTAAAGAGACCCCACAGAAAGACTCAGTCCATGCACCACTCACTACCCCTGGGCAAAACGCCCCAACAAGAGCCCAAAAATCGAAAAATCCAAAATTGTAGTTGCAGCAACTGTAATGCCCCAAACAAACTTACTTGTGAAATTTCTAATCCAAAAGTGATCCAAAGAAAGTCAAAAAGGCCTCAAATCCAAATATCCAGCAGCATCCACAAAAAGTAATACTTCCAGGTCAAGATCCGAATGAAAGTGACCAGCACAAGAGGTGTGGCGCCGCGGCTAGGGCAACTGACTCCGGAATCTGGGGATCACAGTTCGATCCCCGGCACCGGCGACAGATTAGCCCAGCACCATGTGACTCTGGGCAATAGCTTGCTTAATCTTCCCGACGGCCCCCAGCGCCTAGAGACCCTTACGGGTAATTGTGCGCTTTACAAATGTGGATTATTATTATGAAGAAAGCACTGGGAGGAGCCTGCTGGACAGGAACAGGAAGTTGGAGACTGTGGGGCACTTCCTTCCTCCCACCCCCCCCCCAAAATGGACTCCTTGCAAAACAAAGTGCAGGCAAATGTCAACCTGAGGAGTTATTCTGATAAAAGTCATTGTTTTCAGAAGGTTTATGCTGCTTGCTGGTGGATTTCTTGTGCAGAATTGCAAATTCTGTAATTTCGCGAGTGCGAGATTGTTGCTGCCCGCAGCATCTACGTGTTCGCAATTGCGAACTCTCGCGATGCGTGCTGTGCAAGGTGGCAAGCCGCGATTACGTAATTGCGGTTGCCAAACTCCCACAGGATCCCGCAGCAAGATCCAAAATGGCGCAGCACTCGCAAAATATTGAGAAAGACAACTCTGCAAACGCTGAATGACAGTAAGTGAACGCCGTGCGACGCAATATTGTATCACCAAGCAAAAAAATCCGCCGCGTGCGGATTTGCAGATTTCCGGCAAATTCGCGAGAGTTTGCGGATTGCGAATTTACCGAAAATCCGCGAGCGGAACGGATTTTACGCCCATGCTGCAGCTTGATAATTGGAGAAATGTAGGTTAGCGACATTTCTCCAGTTATTTTGGCATGGAACGCCTACTTTGCATCTCAGATGCAAAGCTGGTCGTTGTTTAAAGGGGCGCTAAATCAGTAATTTCATATCGCTGCCTTGGTAATATGCTCCCAAGT
Organism: Lissotriton vulgaris; assembly: GCF_964263255.1. Lineage (NCBI taxonomy): Eukaryota > Metazoa > Chordata > Amphibia > Caudata > Salamandridae > Lissotriton > Lissotriton vulgaris. The sequence continues at coordinate 1,713,305,254 of NC_141689.1, read as the reverse complement.
AACTTAGGTTTCCCACCATTGTAAATCCAATTCTTATCAGTATTAATATTCTTGCTGGCAGGTAAGTTTATATTAAAATCTCCACATATAAGCATGGGTAAAGGCCATTTGGTCAGCTCATTTTTCATTTGGTCAAATATTACCGGGTCATTCAGGATATTTCCATAGATCGTACCTAACGTGAATGTATCTCCATTCTCTCTGCAGCATTCTGTGATGACCCACCTCCCATTTTGATCAACTGCTGTGCGTGGAAACTGAATCATAAGGTTTGCTGAGAGAATCACTACCCCACATGTCCGTGTGTTTTATGTCGTAGCTCCTACAACTTTGTATCCCAATGTATCTAACAAGCGGATCTGAGCCCTTTCAATATGCGTTTCCTGCATACAGATGACATCAGCTTTAAGTAGGCGAAGCAGTGCCGCAGTATTTTATCGTTTTTTAAAGTCAGTAAGGCCACAAATATTAACTGTAGCTATTCTTAGCTTACTTGTTATATTTTTGCATTTTTCTGAGCTCCTACAGTCAAAGCCAGAAAAGAGAGAAAAACACAAAAGAAAAACTAACTTACTAATTGCCAACCCCTGCCCCCACCCTGCAGCTGCTCCCTCTCCCCCTCTGTCCCCACCCTTCCTTCTCCACCCCCCACCTGCTATTGAGGCTACCTGGCTCCACAAGACCCAAGATGAATATATCTGAGCAATCAGAACCTGTACACTCCCGCCGCCCCCACCACCACACCTAGTTTTATCTTATTATAAGCCCGCCTTTCAATATGAAACTATCGCTGTTTTAGAGACGGGAAGCTGCCGCTAAAACTGCGATAATGGGCATGCTAATATGCGTTATAGAATTCCAATAGAAGCCTAGGTTAGATGTCCTGCTGTGCAAGGTGGCAAGCCGCGATTACGTAATTGCGGTTGCCAAACTCCCACAGGATCCCGCAGCAAGATCCAAAATGGCGCAGCACTCGCAAAATATTGAGAAAGACAACTCTGCAAACGCTGAATGACAGTAAGTGAACGCCGTGCGACGCAATATTGTATCACCAAGCAAAAAAATCCGCCGCGTGCGGATTTGCAGATTTCCGGCAAATTCGCGAGAGTTTGCGGATTGCGAATTTACCGAAAATCCGCGAGCGGAACGGATTTTACGCCCATGCTGCAGCTTGATAATTGGAGAAATGTAGGTTAGCGACATTTCTCCAGTTATTTTGGCATGGAACGCCTACTTTGCATCTCAGATGCAAAGCTGGTCGTTGTTTAAAGGGGCGCTAAATCAGTAATTTCATATCGCTGCCTTGGTAATATGCTCCCAAGTAACTTAGGTTTCCCACCATTGTAAATCCAATTCTTATCAGTATTAATATTCTTGCTGGCAGGTAAGTTTATATTAAAATCTCCACATATAAGCATGGGTAAAGGCCATTTGGTCAGCTCATTTTTCATTTGGTCAAATATTACCGGGTCATTCAGGATATTTCCATAGATCGTACCTAACGTGAATGTATCTCCATTCTCTCTGCAGCATTCTGTGATGACCCACCTCCCATTTTGATCAACTGCTGTGCGTGGAAACTGAATCATAAGGTTTGCTGAGAGAATCACTACCCCACATGTCCGTGTGTTTTATGTCGTAGCTCCTACAACTTTGTATCCCAATGTATCTAACAAGCGGATCTGAGCCCTTTCAATATGCGTTTCCTGCATACAGATGACATCAGCTTTAAGTAGGCGAAGCAGTGCCGCAGTATTTTATCGTTTTTTAAAGTCAGTAAGGCCACAAATATTAACTGTAGCTATTCTTAGCTTACTTGTTATATTTTTGCATTTTTCTGAGCTCCTACAGTCAAAGCCAGAAAAGAGAGAAAAACACAAAAGAAAAACTAACTTACTAATTGCCAACCCCTGCCCCCACCCTGCAGCTGCTCCCTCTCCCCCTCTGTCCCCACCCTTCCTTCTCCACCCCCCACCTGCTATTGAGGCTACCTGGCTCCACAAGACCCAAGATGAATGTATCTGAGCAATCAGAACCTGTACACTCCCGCCGCCCCCACCACCACACCTAGTTTTATCTTATTATAAGCCCGCCTTTCAATATGAAACTATCGCTGTTTTAGAGACGGGAAGCTGCCGCTAAAACTGCGATAATGGGCATGCTAATATGCGTTATAGAATTCCAATAGAAGCCTAGGTTAGATGTCCTGCATATCTAACCTGGGCTTCTATTGGAATTCTATATTGCATATTAGCAAGCCCATTATCGCCGTTTTAGCGGCAGTTTCCTGCCGCTAAAACGGTGATAACTTTAACGAGGTTCTTGCTAATATGCCCCTTAGTCTTCAGCTTTACCCCCTCTAGCATCTGTAATTTCTCGTAAACACAGCTGAGCCTGGATTTCGGACGTGAAGCTTTGCGTTGCCCCCTTATATATAACCTTTAGCCAGGCAGGATTTTGAAGGTATACGGTGACTCCTATATGTTGTAAGGGAGCAAAAAGTTGTTTCAACCTCCATCTACACTCGACGGTGGCATGGGCAAAATCTGGCCTTGTCAAGAATGTAGTGCCATTAAATGTTCTCTTGTTAGTTTGTCTTGCTAGATCATAGAGTAGCTGGAGTAGAAGGAAGTTACCAAAATATAGTAACATAGCACATGGATATTGTGTTGATGACACAGGGCATTTGGACGGTGTCAAGGGGTACCTCTTTGTCCCAGTCCCAAGATTGTAGTTCTGGAAAGGCACCTTTGAGGAGCGTGATCATAAAGTCCCTTGGATCACTCCCTTCCGCTCCCTCCGGGATCCCCAGAAAGCAGAGATTGTTTCGTCGGAGTCTATTTTCTTGCTCTTCAACTTTGAGCATCAAGTTCTTAACGATGCCTTCATGTTCGTTCCCTTGTGTCTTTAAGGTCAAAACATCCAACGTCCTTCTCAAGATGTTCCATGCGTATTTCAGCTGATGCCATTCTATCGACAATCTCAGCGCAAGTTCTGCCCACTTTTCGCATTGTCCCTTGCAGTTTTTGGGTGGCAAGACTTGATCGTCGATTATCCTGCTTGACTTCCTCCTGAAAGCTCTTAATTGAATGGAGCACTTCAAAAAGAGTAGGTTCGTTCTTCTTGTCTAAATTTCCAGGTTTCTATATGCTCAGACCGCTCAATGCCTCCTTGTTGCCACCTTGATCCCCCATTGTGTGTCTACTGGATTTTTTCGTCAGTAGTTTTTTTTTAACCGCAGTTCTTGATCGAGCTCCTGAGTCCATATTGCTGCACACACTGCTACCCCATCAAGTCTCATTTCTTTGCTGCATAGAAAGGTGCTGGTATCAGAAATCTCTGAGTCCTCTGATGTATTATGCGGGTTTCCCATATTAGCCAGTTTCTCTGATAAGGTGCATCTAGGTGCAGATGAGCTTTTTGGCTCGTTCTCCGCAGTGTCGCCCAGGCCCCCCAGGCTGGTTTTCTCTTTGGTGACAGCATTATTGGTTGTGGTTTCTGTCCCAGTTTCAGTCTCAATAGAGCTTTCCAGATCTGTTACTGCTTCAGTTACTGCTTCAGTTATAGGGAGTCTATGGTCACTCTCGTTCACAGAGGTCACTGGCAGTTCTACATCTTCGTCCTCATTAGGAAGGGCAGCGATGTGAGCAGTGATATCTGTTCCGCAGCTTGATCAATCAATGCGAACCCTACATCAATCTTATGTAGCTGTACTCTCTCTTCTCTTGTGCCAAATATGTTAGAAATTAGTGGCTGCATATTCTGTATTCTGGTGCTTCTTGGTTGTGCCTTTCTTCCCTGTTTAACAGTATGATCGCCCCCCTCAACTGAGTTGAGACTTTCTGTTTGCTCCCTAATTTTAGCCCCTCGTGTCTCAGGTCTTTTCTGGCCCGCTTCCATTGTGGGATCAAGCATAGGTTGAATGACTTGATTTGTGTCAGAGGCAGAGGCAAGCAAAAGTGCATTTTTATTTTTTAAAGATTTTACACCTTGTCCTGTCATCCTTACTTGGTTGTTTCCTTGATCCTGGAAAAAATGTTTCTTTTGCTCACCAGGTCTCGCCCTGTTTGTATATTGCAGTCTGTGTTTGAAGACCTCGCTCGACTTACCGGCTGCTGCAGCTGTAATTGACTGAAGACTGCGGATGACTGATAGAGAGCACCTCGCTGGAGCTGACGTGGGAAGACAGGGCAGAGCCGGTTCAGGATGTCAGAGCCAACATCACCACATTGGTTGAATCTCTCCTCCTGCCGTGAAGCCTACTCCAGCTCCGAGCAACAGTTACCATAACCAGCAGGTAGGTAATCCGATCTAATATGTTAGCAACAAGGACCCCCTGATGTGGATTGATATCCTGGGACAGGGTAAACAATATATGTGAAATAACACTCCCAGGCATACACTTAAAGAATTTACACAATAGATTAAACAAACAAACTAGTTCAGTGTTAGAGAAAATACATTTTTTAATTTGATTTAAAAGGAGAGATATTAAAAATCAGTGCATTGATCAAAATTGATAAAATAAGAATATAATAATACAGGTGTATTCATAAACAAGTTAAAAAGAGAGGTTAGATGGCATCCGGTTGACGCGTTTCGACATATAGATTATGCCTTCATCAGGACTTTTACCATCAAATTTCTGTAAAAAAGATCATAACAATGTTTTACTATTTTTAACCTCCTATCGTGAAACAGTAATACAACCGAACTAGTTACATGTTTGTTACAACATTCTATTGGTAAAACATATACAATTCTTTTCGCATACATGATATACCGCTTTTTATAGACAAATATCAGAAACCTATGCATATAAGTTAGTTTCACAAGCAAGCCATAATATGTTTTGTGTCTGCAAACAGAGAAATGAAAATGCCAGGACAAGTCTTTGTCAGGATACATAATTAGCACATTTTGGCTAGAGGCGGGTTTAGAGATTTAAGCATTTATAGAGACTGTTTTTCTACAGATCAAGTTCATTGATGCGGTTGATAGCTATTTTACACTTTGCATGATACTTCTTCTCAATCAGGTAACATTTGTTTGCGTATGACTTTTACTAAACATTACATAGCCTACTCACTCATAATTATAGAGAGGGTAAAGAAGGAAAGATAGAGAAAGAAAAAGATAGCCATATTATACCTATTTCTTCATTCAATGGTGATAGGTATTAAGGCTTACTAAGTGCCTTAAAATCTTTTTTATAAAAAGGTGCTATGGCATGGTATTCCGTTTTAAGTTAACTCCTATTTTAATTGCTGGCATCGAATATATTTACACAGTTCTTATTTTCTTACCAAAGTAGTACTCTTGTACCGGGCCAGAACTGAAGCTGAATTTGGGTAGTGTAGTCAAATTTCAAACTTGATTTATTGTTTCTAATTTTCTGGGGAAGCAAGGTCAGATACTAGTAAGTGGTCTAAATACACTATCGTGGGGAAAGATTTATGTCTACACTCAAAGGGGTTTACACATAAACTGCTCACCTTGCGTATCCAATGATCTATTCATAACATGGGTTAATTTAGGTCAAAAGTGATGACAATTCCCTATAAACAATGACATATAATTTAGTTAATGGCCACTATATTTATGTTTCTTTTTGAAGAAAAACATCCTTCTAGTTGTCTTACCCTCAAAGATCTGTGATGCGCTTTTCATCTGGGGTCTATTTGTCTGCGTGGCACCACAACGTTACACTAATGAGTTGGATAAAGATAAAATACAGATAAACTAAAAAAACGTTTCGAATTACGCTACCCGTTTTCTAACAAAAAAATAGCTATTTTATCATTACTGCTTACCCAAAGTATAGGGGAACGTTGTTTGTAAGTGGTGTCAATCTTTCTTCTTGTTGGCGTTAAAAACTATAATAGAAGTAATTCCGGCGTTTGGCGATGTGATTAAGTTATACTTAATCCGATCTATATAGCATATATTGGGGCTTTCTTGTTTCCTTATTTGCTATATTGTCCAGTTTGTGTCGATAATCAGCTCAAATTCTCAATCTCACTCTCTTACATCTGTGGCAGTAAGTAAGGCAGGCAGGCAGTGCTTAATTCCAAACCATCTGCAAGCCGGAGCTGGCGAAGAGGCAGAGCGGCGGAGCTGAGCTGTGCGGCCGCTACTCAGACGCCAACTTGCCTCAGCTGTCTCTGATGCTATTTGCTATCCATGTAATTTTAAATAAAAATCCTCTTTAATGATAAAGTAGGATTTGAAATTACAATTTTGAAAATGCCACTTTTAGAAAGTTGCCATGTTCCTGCCCTTTTTCTGTTGGTTCCTGCAGCCTCTCCTGGGTCAAATAATATTGGTGTAATTTGGGCTTTTAGACTTTGTGAATTCCTCCCAGACAGTAACAAAATGGAGGGATTACCTATGCCAGGTTGGGCCATCTGCTGGCATGATGGGGCGGGTGGAGCTGGGCACAACCCTGCTTGCAACAGAATAGGCTGTGCTTTGCCTTCACACAAAGGACTTGTCCCCTTCACATTTTCTCTGTAGTTAGCTTGGAGCCAGGGTAGGGGAGTCAGGTAATGACAAGCACTTCAAAAATAAGCGTCTAGAAACTTCTCCCAACTTCAAATAAGGCATCAAGTAAAAAAATAGGGCATTTAACCCTTTGGTTTACTTTCTGGACTTGCAGAAGTACTCTACTCTCAGAGAAATGCTTGCTGCTGTGGCCTGCTGAAGAGTCCACAGGACTTCTTTGCTGCACCTACAAGGACTGCTTTGCTTCGTGGAGCCTGCCTTGAACCCTCAGCATCACGCCCTGCTGTATGAGTCCTGCTTCTTTAGATGAGCCCATGACTACCAGTGTGACTCCAAGGTCTAGTTTGCTAGCCTCATGTTCAAAACCACAGGAACATAACAGGCTCCTGCCATCATCAATGGACCCAGCCTGTATGGGTCCTGAACCTCCAAGTTGTGTCCTACCAGCCCTGTACCCTTGGTTGTGGTGCTAAAGGTGCCTGGATGAACAAAATCCAAAACTTGGGACTTAAAAACGTTTAAGCTAAAAACTGCTCTAAGAACCGATAGAATACTGGGAGCAACCAGCTTGTTGATCCCCCAAGGTGCATTGCCGGTTTCAAGGCTGCTTTTGCTAAGTTCTTCTTCATAGAATGAAATCCTCTTCAGAGGTACTTCATTAAAGGGGTGTCAGATCTCCCTGAATTGTCTTTAGTTCCAGCCTCGTCCTTTACCCTGCTGGAAATTTTGGACTTCCATAAAAGTGACTTACTCCGAACGTGGAAATCTTCTTTGACCAGCAGCTCCCCGATGGTGACGCTCCTTCCTCTGACACATCCTGCAGCCTTGCCCTGCTGAACCTTTCTTTCTCAGAACATTTTTTTTGTAAATTCTGAAAGTAAGAGCTGACCAGGCTGAATTTACTTTTTGTATCCCACCTGCACTCCATTGCACTTGGCCATATTTTTTGACTTTGATCGGTGATTGGCACTTAGATCATTTAGGCACTCGTTTTTACTGAAAACTCATAACTCCAAGCCTACTGATTGTATTTATGTCATTTTGGTGTCAAATAATTTATTAAAATGTTCTCTAATTCTTCTAACTTGATATGGGATACAAATTGTGTTGTGTTTTCATGTTAATACTGTTTGTGAACTGCATAAATACTTTACACATAGCCTAAACTTGTGACAACCATCGTTGGCGCTCAGCACTTTTTGGTGCTTCTCCTATCTAAACCTTTAAAATTAAAAACCTCCTGTTCTACTGATTAGATGTTTTTTTTTAAATCTCAAATAATGTATTACATTTTATTATTTTTCTCTACTCTCTGATGCTCAGGATGTTGTAGCCAAATTTGCCAGCCGTACAAAAGAAGTTGACCAGCTCAAGAAGACCTCAGAGGATTTGGAAAACCGCAATAAGCGCAATAACCTGCGCATTTATGGTATTCTGGAAGGTTCCGAAGGGTCGGACATCATCCAATTCCTGAAGATTCAAGTCCTTCAAATTGTTGGCCTCCTTAAGCACATGGGGCCTTATTTATGAAGGCCTTGCGGCAGTTTTGCGCCGCCGGTGCGTCACTTTTTGTGACGCACCAGGGGTGTAAAAAATGCGCCTCGTTGCGCCATATTTAAAAAGTGATGCATCTAGGTAGACACGTCACTTTTTAAACCCCTGCACCACATTATACCTGCGTCAGGTATAATGTATGCAGAGGGGGCATTCCCCCGCAAAAAGCCTCGTAATAGTGACGCAGTGAAATCAATGAGATTTTACTGCGTCACTTTTAGGACGCTGTTGCGTCAAAATCTTGCGCTTGCCTCACAGCAGGCGTAGGAATGACGCAAGCCCTTTCACATGGGGCTTTCCCCATGTGAAAGGGCGCATTGCTGGAGTTGCGTCACTTTTGTGACACACTCCAGCAATGCGTCACTTTTGCGCATACAGATACGTCAGAAATACTGACGTATCTGTAACTCCTTGCGACATGATGCGTCATACATTAAATATGACGCATCAGGAATGTCGTAAGGAGTGCGCAGTGAAAAGTGACGCATCGCTGTTTTCACGCAGCGATGCGTCACTTTTCATAAATGAGGCCCATGGATGTTAATGTTCAAAGAGCCCATCGTCTTGGACCAAAGACCTCATCTTCTAACTCCAAACCCAGAGGTATTATTGCTTACTTCCTCCTATACTCAGATCTTAAGACGATTCTCCATTCTGCCAAACAGCATAAGCAGATGCTTTGATCTGGTCATTAAGTTTTCTTTTCACAAGATGTTTCTAAACCGACTGCTGCTCGACAGAAAGAATTCCTGGACCTGAGACCTGAGCTGCGATCAATAAATGCTCGCTATGGCCTAATTTATCCCTAATTTTTCAAAGTAACTTATAAAGAAAGAACCTTCAGTTTCGAAGACCCAGCCAACCTTCGGAAATTCATCCATATTCACAAAGGAGAACTTATGGAACTGAGCAAACCTTAGATGTTTTGTTAATTCCCTGTTTTTTTATTATTGTCAATATTTTCTCTTCATATTTTGTCTGCTAATGTAACTATTTCCCTGTTCATCTTTCTCCTTGTATTGCAGGTCTCCTTACCGCAGTCCCGTTGTATACATCTCTTCTCCGTATCACCCCGTTGTCTGTAATGTACTGCTCATGTCACTGCTAGCCCTCCCTAATTGTTTGGTAAGTTCCCTTCAGTTGTATTACTCGGTTACCTTTAGTCTTCGAACTTCTTTTTCCTTCTTTAATTTTGTCATAATTATTGTAAGGTGACCTTGTTTGTTCTTTTTATTTTTGTCTCTTTCTCGTGCGGTTGTCTTGCTCCTTGCTGCCCCCCCTTTTGCAGTAATGTCTTTTGGTCAAGTGTCCTCTATGACTAAAGCCACATGGCTTTTTGTCATTCTTCTTCTGTATTCATCTTTAGAGGGAAATATATCTCCCTACTTTCTCCTCTTTTCTATTCTTTATCTCTTCTTATTTCCCTATTCCTTTTTTCCTATCACTCTCTTCCCTTTCCTTCAGGCAATCTTTTTCCTACTCAACTTATTCTGCATTTTTCTCCTTATTTAATCCAGCTTCTGATTCTCTATTGTTTTCTCAATTCACCCTTATCTCTCTTCCTGCGGCGGTCAGGGGGCTTCATGTCTTCTTAGTTAACTTCTTTTCAATATCTCTACCTTGCCTACCTTTCTCTTTTCTATCCACAACTCTACTAGTCCTCAAACTCTCTCTCCTATCTGTTTGTCTAATGTTTCATAGTTTCCAAAGATGAACGCGTCATTTCCTGGAATGTTAAAGGTGTTCGCAATCCTGTTATGAAACAACATGTTGTATCTCACTTAGCAAGAATAAAATGTCAAGTTGCGATGTTGCAAGAAACTCATCTTACGCTTAAGGATTTGTCTTCATTGCGCAAACAGTGGGTGGGTGAAGCATTTTGCTCCCCGTCAGTGAATAACAAAAATGGTGTTATTATTTTGTTTCATAAATCGTTATCTATTCAGTTAAAAACTGAGCTTCATGATACTAATGGTAGATGGTTGCTTTTGGATGTTACAGCTAATAATACAAATGTATCTTTCTGTAATGTTTATGGTCCCACTGGTGTAGATTTAACTTTTTGGAACGATTTTTCCACGCATCTCTCCTCACATGTGACTGATGACTTAGTTGTCGGTGAAATGAAGAAATGAAATCAAGAAAGTTCTTGATAAACCGCACTGCCACCAAGCGGCTTCCTGGCGCTGAAAGTAGAAAGCTAAGGAAGATGGAGAATGCTGAGAGTAATTCAGGCGGAGTACGCTATGGAGAACAGATGTGTCTTGAGGTCTTTACGGAATTGCGGGTAGGTTGGGATAGACCTAATTGACAGAGGGAGGCTATTCCAGAAACGGGGAGCCAATACCGAGAATCTGGTGCCTCCAGTTTTAGATCTACGAAACCGCGGGACATTGAGGAGGAATTGGTTAGAAGAACGGAGGGCGCGGGTGGGAGTGTAAGGGATGATGAGTGAATTGATGAAGGCTGGGGCAATACGAATACGGGCCATGAAAGCCAGGCATCCTATCTTAAAGAGAGATCTTTGGCAGATGGGAAGCCAGTGAAGGGATTTCAAGACAGGTGTAATGTGAGAAGATTTGGGCAGGTGATGAATGATTCGAGCAGCCTGGTTCTGAATGGCCAGCAATCGGCGCAGTTCGTAAGCCGGGATGCCCACATAGAGATTGTTCCCGTAGTCAAGACGGGAGAGAATCATTGCTAGCATTATAAGTTTGAGGGCATCGGTGGAGAAGAAGCGGGACACTTTCCGAATAATACGGAGGGAAAGAAAACAAGAAGAAACAACGGAGCTAATCTGGGCATGCATGGAGAGGTCCCAACTGACTTTGATGCCCAGGGTCTTTGCAGGGGCCGTTGGTATGGGCGAAGGGCCAAAGATGGAGGGCCAAAAAGCAGGTGACCAGGGGGAGATGGAATGGCCAGTCAGGACCAACTCCGTCTTGTCCAGATTGAGCTTAAGTTGATTACGATTCATCCACTCCGAGATGAAAACAAGAGTGGAATGAAATTTAGGTAGGGAGTGCAAGGGAGAGGAAAGGTCAAAGACAAGCTGGAGGTAATCCACGTAGTTATATACGGAGACCCCAATGTCAAGGAGAGAAAGAATAAGGGCACGAATGTAAAGATTAAAAAGAAGAGGGGACAGGGAGGAACCTTGGGGGACCCCACAGGGGACCAAGCGGGTTGGGGCAATGTGGCCAGACAGATGGACAGCCTGAGTCCGTCCATTAAGAAAGGAGGCGAGCCAAGAGAGGGCGGTACCCTGAACGCCCGCTGTGCTGACCCGGTCGAGAAGGATGGAATGTTCGACCGTGTCAAATGCAGTGAACAGATCAAGTAGCACCAAGGCTTGAGGCAGGTTGGAATCCGCCTTGCTCTTGAGCTTGTCTAGGACGGACAGGACCACTGACTCCGTAGAGTGAAATGGGCGAAAACCCGCTTGGTGGAAGGCCAAGAGATGGTTATCCTCAATGAAGGAGGAGAGACAAGAGGTAATGTGGCTCTCCAATATCTTACCAAGGTAGGGAGGAAGGGAAATAGGTCTGAAATTGGAAGGAAGGGAGGGGTCTGCACCAGGCTTTTTTAAGATGGGGCGAACTATTGCGGATTTGAAAGATTGCGGAACTGAACCTGGGGAAATAGAAAAGTTAAGAAGCGAAAGAAAGGGATCAGGACAGTGGGTGAAGAGCTCTCTCAGAATGTGAGCTGGAGCACAATCAGCCAGGGAGCCTGACTTCACTTTCTGAAGTAGTGCCAGAAAGGAGTTTAGAGAAATGAATGGAAACTGATCAAGGAACGAAGAGGGCAGGGGAAGTGAAAGTGAGGAAGAGGAGAGAAGGGGTGGAATAGTTGGAGGAATGTTGGATTTGATCTTCGCGATCTTCTCTAAAAAGAAGTCGTTAAGAGACAGACAAAGAGCTTGGGAGGGGACGGGGTTGGAGTTGGCTCTGTCCGAGGCGACTACGTTGCGAACTATGGAAAAAATGTCCTTTGGTTTGTTGGCTGATAGAGATATTCTTTCCAAAAAATACAAAGTTTTGGCTAAAAGAATAGCCTTCTTGTAATTAATCAAAAGAAGCTTATATTTGGATCGGAGAAGGGGACAGTAATTGCGTCTCCAATGGCGTTCAGAGCGCCTAAGGTCCAATTTGAGAATTTTCAATTCGTCTGTGAACCATTTTTGGGCGTCATGGGGGCGGCAGGTCTTGACTTTTCTGAGGGGGGCAACGCGATCACAAGTGGAGGACAGCCACTGATTCACAGCGTCTGCTTGAAGATCAATAGAGAGAGCACCTAGGTCAGGAGGAGAAGCAGTGAGATCAACCCTATTCCAATTGCGAGCTATGACATTCTTAGACAAAGGGTTTTTTTTTTGGGCTCCAAGCTCAATAAGAAATGAGATCAAAAAATGGTCGGACCAGGTACAGGGGACGATTGTGGGGGAAAGAATAGTGCAGCTGGCTGACCATATCTGATCTAAGGTGTGGCCGTGAATGGTAACTAGACATAATATCGACTCCACAATATCGAATGGACAAAATATTGAGTTAAAAATATCGACTTTAATAAAATATCGATATCAAAAATATCGTTGGTCAAAATATCGACTAAAATAATGATTACAAAATATCGATTACAAAAATATCGACTCAAAAATATCGACCAGACAAAATATCGATAAATAGTCAAAGTAAAAAATATCGAGATTATGTAGAAAAAAGGTTACAAAAAATAAAATTTTATTAATAGTAATATAAATTGTAGTTAACGTTTAGGAGCGGGTTGTGGGTTTATAGGGGAATAGGGTGGGAAGTAATTTAATAATAATTAATTAATTAATATATGTTTGTAAAAAATTGTAATTAATAATTAATTGGTAATTAATTAATATTAATTAGTTAATTAATTATAATTTTGTACATATTTTTTATTAGTAAGTAATTGGTAATTAATTAATTTTAATGACCTAATTACATTAATTAGAGTAATTTATAATTATCTATAATTTTGTGTTATTGTTAATTAATTAATTGGGAAAAATTAATATTAAATAATAAATTCAATTAATTACAGCTAATGTGCTAATATATTTACTTTATTGTTATTGTTAATTATTAATTAATTGGTAATCAAATAATAATTATTTTTGTGTAAAGGAGTATTTTTAGGGTTCAGGGTCAGTTTTCAATTCTTGGGTAAAGGGGTATTTTTTGGGGTTCAGGGTCAGTTTTCAGTCTTTGGGTAAAGGGGTATTTTTAGGGTTCAGGGTCAGTTTTCAGTTCTTGGGTAAAGGGGTATTTTTTGGGTTCAGGGTCACTTTTCAGTTTTTGGGTAAAGGGGTATTTGTAGGGTTCAGGGTTAGTTTTCGGTTCTTGGGTAAAGGGGTATTTTTTTGGGTTCAGGGTCAGTTTTCAGTTTGTGGGTAAAGGGTTTTTTTAAGGGTTCAGGGTCAGTTTTCAGTTTTTGGGTTAAGGGGTATTTTTAGGGTTCAGGGTCAGTTTTCAGTTCTCGGGTAAAGGGGTATTTTTTGGGTTCAGGGTCAGTTTTCAGTTTTTGGGTAAAGGGGTATTTGTAGGGTTCAGGGTCAGTTTTCAGTTCTTGGGTAAAGGGGTATTTTTTGGGTTCAGGGTCAGTTTTCAGTTTGTGGGTAAAGGGGTTTTTTAAGGGTTCAGGGTCAGTTTTCAGTTTTTGGGTAAAGGGGTATTTTTAGGGTTCAGGGTCAGTTGTCAGTTCTTGGGTAAAGGGGTATTTTTTGGGTTCAGGGTCAGTTTTTAGTTTTTGGGTAAAGGGGTATTTGTAAGGTTCAGGGTCAGTTTTCAGTTCTTGGGTAAAGGGGTATTTTTTGGGTTCAGGGTCAGTTTTCAGTTTGTGTATGAAGGGTTTTTTTTGGGTTCAGGGTCAGTTTTCAGTTTTTGGGTAAAGGGGTATTTTTAGGGTTCAGGGTCAGTTTTCAGTTCTTGGGTAAAGGGGTATTTTTTGGGTTCAGGGTCAGTTTTCTGTTTTTGGGTAAAGGGGTATTTTTAGGGTTCAGGGTCAGTTTTCAGTTCTTGGGTAAAGGGGTATTGTTTGGGTTCAGGGTCAGTTTTGTGTTTTTGGGTAGAGGGGTATTTTAAATTAATATTAATTAGTTAATTAATTAATATAATTTTGTATATATTTTTATTAGTAATTAATTGGTAATTAATTAATTTTAATTAGTTAATTACATTATTAGCTTGACTGGAGTAGGAATAGTAAATAATTATTGGTCAGTGTCCAGCACCTTCCATGATATTAGCTTGACTGGAGTAGCAATAGTAAATATTAATTGGTCAGTGTCCAGCACATTTGCATATATTTTTACATTACTGTGTTATTATATTACAAAATAATGCAAAATGGATGTTTTCAAAAAACTTTATTAAACATTTTTTATTTTTTAATGTGTACTACAATACAATCACAAACAAAAATAACATAACATTATTTTGAAATGTAGTATTCGCAGAATAACACATTATCATTTATATACATGTTGTAAATTATCACACAAAATTATTTAACAACATTTTTTCTGTAAATAAAAAATATTTTCATCATTAACTTTGAGTAACAAGTATTTATATCGAATTAAATAAAAAAAGTGTTTTTTCAGCTTCTTCTATTTATATTTAATAATGTTAATATTATATATTAATATTATTAAATATATATTTTTTACATTTACATTTTTATAAAGTAACATGACAATTATTATATTTGCTCAAGAAATGGAAATACAAATTAAGACATTGTTTGGTACATATTTCAGACAATGTTGTTTTTAAATGAAACATATAAATATATTATGTTGTGAACTTTATAACAGTATAGGGGAACAATATGTTTAATAATAATATCTGGTATTGCCAAAAGATTATTTATGCAACTATATAATTTTATAATACTTAGAAATTATTATAAAACATTTTGTAATAATTAATAAAAATAATAACAAATATAATTATTATTATTATTATTAATTACTAAACATAATCATTTATTTCTTATTTTCAGAAAAACATACATTCAGAGAAAAAAAATACATTATTTCAGGGCATTGTTTATATATTAAATGGTTATAATTTTGATATTAATAACAATAAATAAGGTATATTATTTATTATTATTAATTATTAACATAAACAATTATAATGTTTAGTTAAAAACAAACACAAAGTTATTCCTATAAATGTACACAAGAAATTATTTACATATATTATTTCAAGTCTTACATAACTTTTTCATATTATTAATATATAATAATTACTATATATTAATTAACATTAAACATATTTATATTTTTTAAACATGTTAAATTATAATGAGTCTAGTGTATTAATTTGTTAAAATAACAATGTGTATGTATTATATTTTTTAACTATAACATTGTATTTTCTATGATACCTTTTCAAAAATGGTTTAAGGGGACTACTTTTTTACCGCGTAAGGTTATTGCGCTTTATTCAGGACTGGAGAAGCTCGCGGTTGGGAGTTGCTTCGCGTGGAGAGAGGTAAGGTTAATTTTACATACAAATTATCACTGAGTGGTAATGTTTGGGGGTATATTCGAACTGTGTAGTGTTTTTGTGTGTATGTATGAATTGTTTAAGTAGCGTTTAGGTGAAATGTCGTTAGAGATGCGTCGTGTATGTTTTAGTTCTAGTGTTATTTTAAGTGTTAGGAAATGTCTTCTTACATGGTTAATGTTAATTGTGAGTGTATTTACAAATGTTATGGGCTATTTGTGGGTGGGTTTCGTTATGTCTGTTTTTTTTCAGGTTCCTGTTCCTCGCATGAAAACTACATGGAAGGAAGCGTGTTTTTTTTCCGGAGAAACTAATGTATGACTTATTATGGTTATATTTTGACATGTATCTCCTATTTTTCGTGTTTGCTAGGAGCGGATTTTACATTTTTTAAACATTTTTCGGGTTTTTGGAGGGTTTCGAATTGGATTGATACATTGATATGCGTGACCGTTTTTTAAAAGTTGTGTGTATATCACTTTAAATAGTAAATTGTCCACACTACTGTTTTCGGGATTTCCTGGAGCGTTTATTTCTTTTTTACTTAATTTTCGGGTTTTTGAGGGTTTCCCATATTGGAATTGTCCTATATTGGAATGGATTATATGGATTGTATTTTGCTTGATAACGTCTTTTTCATCTACAAAAATTGTAAGTATTTAAAGTACTTTTTTTATTGGGTGGGAAATGTCGATATTTATGTAATGTGTATGTGTGATGTAATTATAAATATTGCATATTTGTTCAGAAATAATGTCCCAATTTTTGATAAGTTTGTTAAACAAATATGTATTATTTATAATTGTTTACAAATGTTTATGTTTTTTTAATTTACCATTATTGAAAGAAGACAGTATATTTTGTAGACATTTTTATAACAGGCTTTTAGCTATTATTGACAGGTATTCTAATCCTCTAGTTGTTGGATATAGTGTGACTTGACTTTGCAGTAGTCGGAACATTTGTTTAGTTTGTTTAGTGAGTTTTGGACAAATTTGGGTCACCGATTGTTCCATTCTTAGTTCTTGATAGCTTTGTTCTTTTTTCAAAGCTTCTAGTAGGTTATGGAATGTGGGTTTGCCTCTGCTTGTGGTAGCTTGGAAAGCATTATGCCACCCTTGTACACTGTTGTTTGTTTTAGACTCTTGGTTTAAAGTACTATGATAGACATTCCACCAAGGGATTTGGAATTTGGGTTGGCGTCGATGTCCAGATCTGTGCAACCTTCCCACCCAAGTATCTTCGAAATAGTCCAGTAATGGGGTTAGTTTATCTTCATTCCTCTTGTAATATGTGCTGTCAATTAATAAATTGTAGTGTTCCGCTACATCGGTAACAGGAACGTAGGCCAGTGCTATCAATTTTTTAACTTGATAGGCAAAGGTGCTATCTGTTGAGTATAGTATACTTAAAGTTGATTTCTTGAGATGCCTCCATATGCTCTGATTGAAATGATAATAGCAACCCTGGATTGCTGTGTGGGGAAATGTTCTCAAAATGCTATTAATCATAGCTAATTCGAAATCAATAATTATTTTTTGTGGAAAATAATTATTGATTTCAATTTTGAGAACATTTAATATTTATGTATAAGTGTTTTGCTGTTTGTTGGGTAGCAAACAGTAAATGAAAGGGATGTTATAGTTATGGTATAAACCGTGGATGGAATATAGTTGATAAAAAGGTTTTGGGCATGGTTTAAATGTTCCATCCATCCTCCATTGGGGACACTGTTGGATTTTTCTTAAATTACTTGCAGTTGCAAACATAATGATTCTGTTTGTACTGCTTTCATTGTCAAAAAGGATAAATTTGTCTTTATTGTGTGTGATGCACATTTCTGGTGAAATGATAATTTCCTCAAAAGTAGTAGGGTTGGGTTGGGTTGTGCTAGTGAGTCTTTTAGTGCGTGCAATTGTGCGTTTCAGGGAGTCAATAGAGGGTAGTTGACCTGAAGCATGGGCTGGGACTTTTAACAGTTCTTCTTTAAGGATTTGTGTTGTTGGTTTATCACTTTTTGTGCTAGCAGTTTTTATACTTTCTAAAGCATCTCTTATTTCAATTTCTGTGACATTTGGGGGATGATTGTGTTCCCTGGTAAATAACACATTACTTTCCTCAGTAGTAGCCCTCCCATAACATTTGTTTGAGTAATATTTGGTACACTTCCAAAAAACTTTTCTACCACTTTGTCTTTCCTGATTATACACATAACCCATATAACATAACAGTAATTTATTTTTCTGTGACATAACAAATTCTGCACCTTCTGTCATTTTGTTTTACTTGTTCTAGGAAAGAGTAGAAAGAAACAAAATCAAAAAACATATATTTCACTTTGTGGTGCAAACATAATTAATGATGTATTTATACTTACAGTTACTAAAAGTAGTAATCACAAATGCAGAACTGTATTTTGAATGATTTTCTTGTATGTATTTCTTTATTTACTGTTGGTATGAAAATATAGAAATGCTAAGTTAATGTTTACACATAACAAACGTTTTTCCTAGGAAAATGCAGTTGTCTATTTTGCTTAGTAGTACATTTGACGTAAACATTACATATACTTACTTGTTTAAATAGTTGAGTTGTAGTATTTGGTGGAGTACATCAAGGTAGTAAAGTTCAGATCTGTAGAGAAGATAGAATAAATAAATGTAAATTATTATAAATAATATTTGGAACCGTTGGGAAATGGGAAATATTTAAAAGTATACTAACTTCTAAATAAGTAGTTTTCTTTGCTGTAGGTAGAATAGATGTATGATGTATTCAGAATATCTGTAGAGGAAATATAAAATATATAACATGGTGTTAAGAACATAGTTTACGTTTTTTTCGTAAGTTTTAGACAAATTACAAGTATACTTACATTTTTTACAAGGGTAGTCTTGTCTTTTGGTATAGTTGATGTTGGATGTTTTTATAGGATCTGTAGGCAAGATGTAATATGCAAGATATGTTGTTTAGAAAATAGCATTTTTAATATTGGGTGTTTAATAACAAAAACATATATACTTACATGTTTAATTAGTGTAGTTTTATACATTTGTAGTGTAGAAATAGGACAATCTCAGAA
The DNA here is from genome assembly GCF_964263255.1 of Lissotriton vulgaris. Taxonomy (NCBI): domain Eukaryota; kingdom Metazoa; phylum Chordata; class Amphibia; order Caudata; family Salamandridae; genus Lissotriton; species Lissotriton vulgaris. The sequence goes on along the minus strand of NC_141689.1, from coordinate 1,713,286,564 downwards.
TATCTGTGAATAAAATGTTTAAAATAAAGAATGAATCTTGTGAAATAGTGTTTAAAAACAGCAGTTGGTGTATAACAGAGCATTAATATATACTTACTATCTGATTTTCCAGGTGAAGAAATATGAGCATGTATTAGGAATTTATTTGGAGTAGTTTCTGTCAGAAATGTAGGAGGAGATAAAAATAAAATAAGTGCAAGAGTTAGGAGATATAAGTAAAATAGTACACTACTAATTTAGATTTCTAAATAATGCACTGTAACTTACTTGAATAATTAGCTAGTGAGCTGGATCTTTAAAGATGTTTGTTCAGGAACAAAATCTTCAGAGTGTTGGCATCTTCTTTCTATACAGTTAGCAGCAACAAATGGTTGAATGCATGTACCCCTTTTATAGTATGTGTATTTTGTGTGCTTTGATTTGATTGGTTGTAGGATGTAATGAAGCATTGTATAGGCTAGTTTGAATTTTTTTGTTGTTAATTGGTGTGTTTGTTGATGTGAGAATGGTGGTATTTGGTGATTTCCGCATTAAAGCAGGTTAGTTGTTAAATAAAATAGATGTGTAAGTGAAAATAAGTAATGAAAATGTTTGTTAAATATAAAGAATATTTTTTAAATGATAGAAAGCATTTAATAGAATGTATAGCAAATGTAGATAAATAGGAATGTTATAAAAGTAACAGGTATTATATGTAACATGTATGTTGTATAGAGCAATGACTTTTATTGATGATTAATATGGTATTTTAGACATGAAAGGGTACAAAAATGAACTCGATATTTTTTTGAAAACAATATTTTAGTAGTCTATATTTTAGTTGTCGATATTTTTGTAGTGTTAGGGGTAATTTCATGTAAAACAATATATTTGTAGTAGATATTTATTAATGCTATATTTATGTTCTCGATATTCTAAAGAGTCGATATTTTTGACTCGATATTTTTGTAGTTTGTGTAATAAGTATAGAAAGTCGATATTTTTGTCGTTGATAATTTTTCAACGATATTTTAGCAAGTCGATAATTTGACCGTCGATAATATTTCAGGGATCCCCGTGAATATGGGTAGGGGAGTGAAGGTGAGAAAGAAAATTAAGACACTGAAGAGTAGCTGAAAAGTCTTTGGAGGGCAGGTCCACCCTAGGATCACCTGGCCAGTAATTAAAATCTCCGAGCAGGAGCACTGAAGAATTGTTGACCACAAGAGTGGCCAGTAATTCTTGTAAGACAGGCACAAAAGTAGGCATATTCTGAGGGGGACGATACATTAGAACTATTGTGATGGGAGCTAAAAGGCTAACTGAGCGAGCAACCAAAAAAATCTATATCATGTATAGGAGGATGGGGAAGAAGCTGAAACTGAAGATGGGAACGAATGAACATCGCCACACCCCCGCCGGCCTTACCAGCTGGACGATCCGCCCTAAGAGCGTAGTACGAGTCGGGGAGGGCGGACAACAGATCAAGAAGAGAATCAGCAGAAAACCAAGTCTCAGTTGGAAACAAAAGGTCCGGAGCGTCAGTGTCCAGTAGGTTAAAAAGCTCATACTGGTGCTTGCCTGCTGATCTAGTGTTTAACAGGCAGGCAGTGGCCATAGTGGGTGCGGAGGAAGTGAGGGGAGCGGGGGAAGGGGGAGTCTGTAACCGGGGAGAGAAAAGGTAGAAGGCGAAAAGGTAGAAGGGACAGAGATGCCCAGTGCCGCAACGTGCATAGACAGGGAAGGGGTGATGGACTGTGCTGTATTTAAGGGAAGAAGTTGAGCTGGGGTATAGGTGAGGGCTGGGGCAGAGTCCGAGGCCCCTGGTCCCTGTCGGTCGCGGACGGGCGCAGACGGGCTTGCCTTGGGCGCGCCTTTGGCGCGCTGACGGCGCGCCCGCTGCGCCCGTTCGCTGCGCGTACGGGAAAAGCACATTATTTATAGGGAGAAAAGGCAGAGGGGGCGTGGCCTATTGATTGTGGGCATGGCCAGTGACTTCTGGAGAATGGCGGCGAGGAAGTTGTAGCCCGCTGCAGCTAAGTAATCTGCTGCGTGGGAATGCCCAGAGTGACAAGAGCGAAAATACAAGTCCCCAGGAGAGGGAAGTAGGTAAGTAAAAACACAGTCAATACACAATTGCTTAAAATAAAATTACAGTCCTAGCGTCTCCCGGCTTCCGCCTCAGGAGTGAGATTAGCTTCTAAATGGTGCTCGCATTCGGCGCGTTTAAAAGCCCTCGGCGGGGGGCTGGGCCTATTGATGGTGGGCGTGGCCAGTGGCCTCTGGAGAATGGCGGCGAGCAAGATGTAGCCCGCTGCAGCTAAGTAATCTGCTGCGCGGGAATGCCCAGAGTGACAAGAGCGAAAATACAAGTCCCCAGAAGAGGGAAGTAGGTAAGTAAAAACACAGTCAATACATAATTGTTTAAAATAAAATTACAGTCCTAGCGTCTCCCGGCTTCCGCCTCAGGAGTGAGAATAGCTTCTAAATGGCGCTCGCATTCAGCGCGTTTAAAAGCCCTTGGCGGGGAGGCGGGCCTATTGATGGTGGGTGTGGCCAGTGGCCTCTGGAGAATGGCGGTGAGGAAGTTGTAGCCCGCTGCAGCTAAGTAACCTGCTGCGCGGGAATTGCCAGAGTGACAAAAGCGAAAATACAAGTCCCCAGGACGGTGGCGACTGTAAACCGCTCATGGACCCAATTTTAGATCGGAAAGCTCACCCTAGATATGTTCCCAATAAGATGCAAAACTCCTTTTTCAAAGCCATCTTTTCTAGAGGCCTTGGGGACTCCTGGAGAATTTCCCACCCTGATACATTAGAATTCTCATTTTTTTCCTCCTGTACATACATCATACTCACGTATAGACTATATTTTTCTCGCTCAACACACTTTCCAATTCATGACTAACTCCGATATAGGCTCTATCCTTATTTCTGATCACGCTCCTGTTATTCTGGATATTGATTACCCCTCATCCATTCCCACCACTCGGCGCTAGCGTTTTAATAATTCCCTTCTTCTAGATTCGCAGTTCACTGAGCACTTCACTCTTTTCATGGAGGAATTTTTTCACAATAATCTTCACTCCACATCTCAATTTCACTTCATTTGGGATGTTTTTAAGGCCGCCGCTAGAGACTTTATTATCGATTTTGTCTCTCGGAAGAAGAAAAAAGCTCTTTCCTCATTCTTAAACAAATTAAAGAGCTTGAACATCTGTTTTTCACCACTAACTCTTCTGATGCACTCTCTTCCCTCATTAAAGCGAAAATACAATTGAATAAACATTCATGGGATGCCGCATGCAATAACCTTATTAAATGTAATGCGAAAATGTATGGTGGGCGTAATAAAGCAGGTAAATCCCTTGCGAATTATCTCAAAATCAAAAAACAAAAATCCAAAATGAGTTATTACTGATGTACATGGGAATCGTCATTTCACTGATGATAAGATTCTTGACTGTTTTGTCCAATATTATTCTTTCTTATATACTCCGGAAGCAATTCCTTCTTCTGCTCAAGTTGATTCTTTTTTCAAACTATTCCCAAATCCCCAGACACTGGTATAGATCTCTTTTCCCTCGATGTACCTATTTCTGAAAAAAAGATACTCAATGCCATCACTCTTCTACCCAAAGATAAGTCACCTGGTCCGGACGGTTTCACTGTTCGCTTCTATTTTCATTTTAAGTATGTCCTCGTACCACACTTATTCTCATTGATCAATAATTTTATTACAATTTGGAATCCAAGGGCTCTTTTACACAGGCAATGTTATGTTTACTTCCCAAGAAAGATAAGGATCCATCTCTCTGAAAAGATTATCAGCCTATTTCACTAATTAATACAGACTGTAAAATGTATGCAAAAATGTTAGCCATTCGAATAAACAATGTAATTCCTAATATTTACCAATCTGGGTTTGTCAAAGGAAGATCTATTACGGATAATTTGAGAACTCTCCTTAATATTATTCACCTTGCTTCAAAGATGGCTTCCCCAATTGCGGCTATTACCCTAGATGCTGAAAAAGCATTTGATAGGGTTAGTTGGGATTTCATGTTTGGTGCGCTTCGGTGGCATGGTTTTAGTCCCCCCATTAATAAACGTATTCAATTCTTATATTCTGCCCCTTCTATGTCTATTTGGGTTAATGGTTCCCAATCCTCCTATTTTCCTCTACATAGAGGTACCAGACAAGGTTGTCCCCTATCTTCTTTTCTTTTTATTTTAGCTTTAGAACCTTTCTTAGAAAAAATTTGACGCTCAACGTCCTATACTGTTTTTTTACATAAGAACATTGATATCAAATTCACTGCATATGTTGATGATATCTTACTCTATATCTCTAACCCAGTAACTTCTTTACCTGCACTTTTCTCTTTATTAAAAGAATATTCTTTAGTCTCAGGTTATAAGTTGAATATAGATAAGTCTGAGGTATTACGCCTTAATAAATGTTGTTTTCCTCACATGTTTCATAGCTCTGGGTTTGAATGGAATCCTAAAAGCATCAAAGGTTCAGGCATCTTCAATACCAATAATATTAGGGAGACTATTAAAAGTAATCCTAAAGATATTCTTACAAAGCTTTCCTCTCTCATGGATCGATGGTCTCCTTTATTCTTATCTTGGTGGGGGAGACTAGCTACTATTAAAATGATGCTTCTCCCTATTGTTAATTTTTATCTTTAGATGCTTCCCATTTCTCTTCCCCTTTTACTTTTTCACACTTATAACCCGCACCCTTACCAAATTTTTATTGAATAATCGCAAATCTAGGATTTCTCTCTGTCGTCTTCAACAACCCAAGAACTTGTGAGGGGTTAACTTTCCTAACCTTATTCGCTTCCACTCTGCCTTTACATTAAAACAAATATGGCCTTTCTTATCAGATTCCTCCTCTCTTCCTGTGACTGCTTGGAGTACAATTGAACTAGCACAACTTACCCTGTTCTCTTTTCCCACAGCTACTCGTTTATATCAACCCCCAAGCGTTTTTTCACACCCACATTCAAGCATTCAAAATCACTTGCCCTACTAATATTTCGCTCTTCTTTATCACAAGCTCAGTTGTATTCTCTCACTCCTATTTGGTATAATAAATTCTTAAAGATTAACAATAAAGCGCTTTTTTGGAAAGAATGAATCGATAAAGGCATTATTCTTTACGATAGTGTTCTCAAAGATAATTCCTTGAGGGACTTTCCTGATATCCGTACTTCTTTTCACCTATCCAACACATACTCTTCCCAATATCCCTTGCTTAAACATGCTCTATCCACCTTCAAATCACAACATGGTTCCTTACCCACCACTGTCCCATCAGATTCCCCTCCGCCAGACTTCACTATTCCTCTCAAAGCTGCTGCCATTTACAAACTACTTTCTCGTTCCACTTCAGACCGGCTGAAATCTAAACTAGAGCGTATCTGGGAAAAGGACCTATCGCAGGAATTTTCCCTTTCAGTCTGGGACTTCATTTGGTCTAAAATACACACTGTTTCTCATTCTGCTAGCACCACACAGACTAGGCTCTTTTTCACCCCCTCTGATTTATTTAAGTTTAAAGCCTCCGATTCAAAGAACTGGTGGTCCTGTTCATATTCTGATAGCGATTGTTTTTCATATGTTTTTCCACTGTCCGTTGGTTCTCATGTTTGGTTTAAGCTAAATAATATTTTAAGTACGACCCACCCCTTTGACATTGTTCATATTTTTCTGGGTGGATCCTCTCCCATTTGGAATGTTTCATATAATGTACGTAACTTTATAGATTTGTTCATAGCCATTTCTTTACAGATAATCACAACCAACTGGAAGGATACCTCGAAGATTTTCATAGTCCTTGGTGCTTGTGCTACTACTGTACCTCTTTTGATCAAAAAAGATTTGTTGTGGTTACCTTTATCTATATTCCTTTCTAGAGATTTTCCCTAATCTTCCCTTATAAGTCTTGCATTAGTTTGCCTTTTCTTCTTCTTTCCCGTCCTTCTTCTTCTCCCTCTTCTCTTCCCTTCTTTCCTTTTAACCTCAAAATACCTTTAAAATTCATTTTCCCTAGGTACAAAATATAATATTCCCTTTTGGGATTTTTGGTTCTACCATTATGATGTATTATCTTTAGATTTTTCTCATTGCCTTTTATATTGTAATGATGTTCTACATGGTTTATCTGATTTAAAAAAACTTTCTAAACTTAAAAAAAAAAGTTGTTTATTACCCTCTTTGGTAAATACCGGAGGGTATTGAATCTGATTGGTGAAGTGCCCAAAAAGGACTCTCAGACCTTAAAAATTGGGATGGACGCTCAGGTCAAATACTTGAAAGCGGAAAATTGCCTGACATTATCTTAAGCCCTGACGAAGGTCCAGGAGCAAACGGAACGAAACCCATTTGCTGGACTTTATTGATATTTTATCGAATAAATACAATAAAGGATACACAAACGACCTTGAATATTCTGAGGTGTACCTTCCCTTTTGCTTTAAGCTTAGCCCTTCATAACAAGACTCCAATGGCCAGATATGTGATGATTATGAAAAGTGATTTCCTAACTCTGATTCCCTGCGTACTGCAATTAGGAAATTGCTATTCCTAATGTATGAAACTCTTTTGAGTTTCATTAGTGATTTGTAGTGGGTAGTGTAGTGGGTTGATATTATTGAGGTAGGTGGAAAAACATTTGTACATACCATTTTAATTCAACATTTGAATGCGTGCCCTCAACATGCTCCTTCTTAGTACCAGATTGCAAAACCCTAATCATAATTTGGGCTTTGTATATCCCAAAAAACATTGTTGTGTTTCCAAACAGCCCGATTCTTTGAATCACACTGCTTGCAACCTCAAAAATGCTTCGCCCTTGTAGTCTTATATACATAAAACAGGGTCTAAGCTCTGGGCCAGCAAACCCTATCATTTTATGACTCCTGAATGATGCCACTGCTGCAATGCAACAATTCTCTGCTTGATTACCTCGATTGCATCTAAACTGAGCAATTTCATAGTAGTGGTTATACAAACATTTGTACCTACAGTTTTCAGCATAACATTTACACTTAGAAAAAGCAAACGTGAGGAGAAATAAAATAACTTCTTCTTGTTTCACAATTCTAACACCTGCTATAGAGTGGTGTTAGTTTTGGCGCTGCCTCAGATTTATACATCCTTGTAAATCTTGGGCAGCTTCAAAAAGCAACGGGTGTTGTGGTGGAACACCCATAGAAACACCATTGCACGCCCCTTTCATCCAGAGTGATGCATGTAAAGGGGCCGTACATACAAGGCGGCATTAAGCCCCAAAAAGTGGCTCAAAGCAGCTTTGTAAATATGGAGAAGGGCATCTCGACACCAGAACATCGTTAAAATGTGATGTTCTGGTGGCGTTATCCCCTTGTAAACATACCCCTAACTTAGAGCGATATTGGGCCAAGTGAATTCACTTCAAGCTCTGAAAGCGCAGTATGCAAGGACTTGCCTCTGCTGCACCAAAAAAGTCCAAAATGACCAATGAAAAGTGATTGGTTTTCATAATGAGCCATCTCTAGATGGGCTATCCATAGAGCCAAGCATCTGTTTTTTTTGTCAGCACTATGTAAAGTAGATTTATTTGACACAATAGCGGCGGCTGGGAGTGCAGGGGCTGCTCCCTCTGTGTTCTGTTCCCCTAGTTCGCTTGCAGGAACTGTAGTACCTATAAAATAGATGTAGATAGATTTCTTGCCATTGCTGTGTGTCTGTTAAACTGATTGTCGCTCTGAGTGGGGTTCAGGCAGCAGTCGCTGGCCAGTCAGGCAGGCAAATTACATGTGCTAGTGCGCTTGTGCCAGCCTCTTGAGCCAAAATTTGTTGCATCAACAATATCACAGCCTTAGGGCTGGGATGTCCTCAGCCCAGCAAAGCCCTGACCTTCCTTGGTGAAGATCCTCCCCAAGATGCTGTTGCTCCTAAAGTTAGCCCCCGGCATTTCAGGCTCCATCCCTGAAATTCTGAGGGTGCATGCCAATTAGGGAAGTTACACCCCCCCTCTCCTATCACACATGGCATGGACTCACTGACCCAACCAGCAGCGTTGCACTGGTCATGTCTAAAAGAGCAGTGTTTTTCCTCCGGGCGGAGTCAGTCACTGTTGAATTGAGTAAATAATATACAACTGGTACCAGTGTCTGCCCTGGCACTTTCTGTGTTCTTTCCTGTACACACACATCATAAATACGATGTCCCATCAAGCACCAGATTGAATAAGTAATCCGTGTTAGAATAATATGCAAGCTATGCATAGAAAGTCTAACATTTTAAAATTCAAAATACACTCTGCAACATTTACTTGAAATATACATTTACATGTGCGTTGCCATAAGGTCAGGTGTACCTTACTGCAGTCTCCTTTCAAGGGCTCGCGGGCGAAAGCGCGCTCTCGCTGAGAGAACTATAGCTGTCGGCTCAGCCGACAACGAGGGGAGACAAGAGCTGGCCACGTGCGCAGCATTGTCTATGGCAGAGTCGGATTCCGACGCGAGCCTTGGGATTGGGTCGCGCGCATCGGAACCGATTATTTCAATTTCGTTTTGACCATGTGCACGACGCGACCGGGCAGATAGACAGCTGGCAGTTTACCTTTGTGTGTATCACCGCAGCCAGTGCGAGTGTTGGCAGGTGTCTTCCGGGAGGGGTGAGAGCCGCAAGCTGCTTGCAGTGACCTCTCTTACCTCCCGGGTGCATCCTCTGTGAAGAGAGCGCTGTACTGGCTTCTGCTGCAGCCATATCCACAACAGCAATTTTGACTGAAAGTACCCAGCACTTTCCTTCAGTTGCTGGCGAGGATGCAGTGTCCTAAGACCACAGCTAGGGCGCTGCCGATACTCTCGGAGAATATTGCGATTCTCTCCTGCCGAAAACAGCAGGCCACACTCTGTTGGTGGAAGTTTATTTGGGAAAACGGAGGTGCGCAGTGCTGGGAGGCTCCCTTCTAGACCTCATTCGGGACAATTCACTCCGGTAAGCGTTCCATGAGCACACACAGGCCACAGCCACTTTTTCAGTACGGCGGGCTGTGCCTAATACTGCTGGCCGTGCAAACAGGTGGTCGGAGGCATGGCCTTTGTCCTGGGGGCTGCTCCAGGAGGCATTGCGGGCTCTTTTTCCCCCGCTGAAGGGAGAGGGGGGGGTTCCCTTGCCCGCAGGGCACGCTGTGTCTTATTTAGCTACTACAGGACACTGCTGGCAGGACGCTCCTCGCAGGGCACCGAGAGAAGGTGTACAAGGGGGGTTCGCAGTTAGCAATTTTTCTGCAGAGCTTGGGGTGTCATGGGTAGGTTGCTGCGGGGGCATGTGCAGAGGGACAGACGCAGGGCCTTATCGCTGGATGTTAAAGTCTTTGTCCGGTTGTCTTCCGCCCGACTTCCCCTAATCGTGCTGGCAGCAGGTGTGATATGGGGTGACTCTGGCTCGCAGATAGCAGCAGGCTGGCTTGTCGACCTTGAAGTTCCCGGGGCTGCTGCTTTGCATGCGTACCGCACAGGCCTTCCTAGCGCTGCGGGCTGTACTCGGTTTTTCCGGCACTAGATGTATAGGTGCAGAAGGTGACTCTGCTGTGGCTTGCCACCATGCTGGTCCATGCTCTGCTCGCCTGTAGGCACTGTGGCTGTTGTGCTCTTGATGTTGGCTCTTCACCCGCTTGGGCACTTGCGGAGCGAGGGGGCCCATGTTCCTTACAGTGAGCCGGTCCTTCTCTCACGCGATGTGTGCTGCGGCACTTCCACCTCCACTTTTCACAGTTTTTCTGCGGGGGTGCCGTAGATGCTGGCTGCACTGCCCGTCTGGAAGACAAACAAAATGGCTGCCAACACACGCGCAGGTGTCCTCTGCTGGTTAGTGGCTTCATGCACTTTTCGTTTACTGGCTTTCTCCATCCCTACTTCTGTGGACTTGAATAGACAAACAACATTTTTTTCCCCTTGGCTTCATTACGTTCACTGTGCTCTTTACACAGCTCGCCAGTTTACGAAGCAAGTTATAGTCTTTGTGGGAAGTTTGAGATCCTGGTGTTTATGGCAACTGTGTGTTCCACACATGCCACTGCAGTAAAGATAACAATCTTTGCTACAAGCCTAATTTGCACTTTATTATCCCATCACTGTCTACTTTCCCAACACTTCGAGAAACTATTCAAACTTATCATACTCGCCCAGACTGCTTGGCTCCCTTTTTTTCTGATAAAAAAAGCGTGAATACATTACAATTAAGGCAATTTTACCCTTTGTGATAATCTGAAACATCTTTCCACAAAATGGAGTTGATTTATGTTTCTTTTTTGCTTGCTTTGGTGCATTTAATAAATGTATTTATTTTAAAAATATGTTTACAATTTGCTGTTATGGAAATTGAAGTAGAGGATGTGGCATAATAGCCAAAGCCGCTGACTTTACCCACCACTGCTGAATACGCCATGATTTCACAGACTTGCACGCAGAAGACAGCATTATACTTGCCTGGGTTCTCATCAAGTATTTTAGCAGAAAAGTCCCAGCAATGACTCCATTTTTCACCGTACTCGTCTCCTCTGTGCACATCGGACGCATTATTTCACCGTACTCGACCCCTTCAGAATACATCAACCCGTTATTTTACCAATCTCTTCCCCTTCAGCACTCACAGAAAACGTTATTTCACCGCCAATACATTACAGATGGGACACGCTATTTCACGTCCCTTCAGCACGCTCACACACCCTCACAAACCCTCTCACACCCTCTCACACCCTCACTCACCCTCACACACCCTCACCCTCCTCACCCTCACTCACCCTCACCCACACTCACCCACCCTCTCCCCCTCACCCACCCTTTCACCCTCACCCACCCTCTCACCCACCCCTTCACCCTCATTCTCACACACCCCCTCACTCTCACACACCCCCTCACTCTCACACACCCTCATTCTCACACCCCCTCACTCTCACACACCCTCACCCTCTCACACACCTTCACCCACTCACACACCCCCACCCTTACACGCCCTCACTCACACACCCACACCGCCTCACACCCTCACCCTCACCCGCACCCTCACTCACCCACACTCTCACACACCCGCACTCTCACTCACCCACACTCTCACACACCCGCACCCTCTCACACACCCTCACCCTCTCACACACCCTCACCTTCTCACACACCCTCACCCACACCCTCTCACACACCCTCACCACTCTACCGCCCTCACTCTACTGCCCTCACTCTACCACTCTACCGCTGTCACTCTACCGCCCTCACTCTCCCACTCTACCGCCCTCACTCACTCTACTGCCCTCACTCTACTGCCCTCACTCTACTGCCCTCACTCACTCTACCGCCCTCACTCACTCTACTGCCCTCACTCACTCTATCTATCTATCGCCCTCCCTCACTCGATGTATCTATATATCGCCCTCCCTCACTTGATGTATCTATCTATCGCCCTCACTCACTTTATCGCCCTCACTCACTTTATCCCCCTCACTCACTCTATCGCCCTCATTCACTCTAATGCCCTCACTCACTCTATCTATCTATCTATCGCCCTCCCTCACTCGATGTATCTATCTATCGCCCTCCCTCACTCTATCTATTTATCGCCCTCCCGCTATATCGATAGCCCTCCTATCTATCTATCCTCTCCCTCCCGCTATCTATCTCCCTCCCTCTAGCTATCTTTCGCCCTCCCTCTAGCTATCTTTTGCCCTCCCTCTAACTATCTATCGCCCTCACTCTAGCTATCTATCGCACCACCACAGCATCACTCAGGGGTACCATAGCATCACTCAGGGGCACCACAACATCAGTATGCGCTTCCACAGCATCACTGAACACCACAGCATCACTCGTCGCCACCACAACATCACTCAGCGCCACCACAGTATCAATCTGTGCAACCATTCAACAATAACTGGTTCAAATATTTTCTCACAATGTTTCAAGCTTTATTACAAATGTCACAAAGATGTTAATATTTCACTTCTGTTCTTTCATTTTCGTCACAATAAAATACACTGAACATAATCTTCACAAACGTTATTTACAAAAGTTTAAGCTATTGCCATTATAAATTACAATAACTTTTATTTAAGTATTATTTATTTTAAAAAATTAAAAGCCATTGTTATTTGTAATATCAATACATCTAAGTCACGTAAATACAAAACATGTTGCATTACAAATGCTATAGGTGTCACATTTGCACTAGATAAAAGTATTGGCATTGTAAATGACAAAGATATTAATTTCGCTATTTTCAAAACCAACACATAAATTAAAAAAAAATTTACAAGACCAATAGCTCAAACTTTCATAATGCAAGACCTATTGCATTGCAAATGCTAGTTGATCTCTGCAGCAAACCTTCAATCCATTGAACAGGCTTTTGGTAAGCAGATATTCTCCCTGCAGCCCCCTCCTGGGAATGCTCACAAGTGCAACCACAAAGTTGAACACTCGTCAGTATCTGAGAAGTCTTTCAGATGCAGAGGGTTGTAACTGGAAGTAATTATCTCAGCAGATCCACTAAATATAAAGTGCTTATTTTTCATCTGTGATTTGCTTGCAACTTGGAAGATGCTTTTAAACGCACATACACGGTCATCTTGACCGTGCTCAGTATGCTTATTAGCCCGGTGCGCCGAAGACCAACATCTGCCATGGACATTTCACGAAAAATGAAAATGTGTCTTTTTTATGGAAAGAAACTATTCACTGTACAGTAAGAATTTGATAATTTCCCCAAAAAGGCTCTCATGTCTAGACAAAGAGATATACGCACAGAGGTATGTGCATAAACACATACAAAGACCCAAATACACAACCATGCTGAGAAGCAGAAACACCAACATATACAGATACAGATGCAAACAAATACACTGGCAATAAAATGCAATGAAGCAAACTTCCAAAACACACATACATAGCCACACTCAATCACATACACACACAATGATACACAAAAAACACACACATGCAGAGACATACACACACACACTAACCAACACAAACAGCACACTCACAGTAACTCCACCAAAAAGCTTGTAAAACTATTGCTTTTTGGTGAATTATTTACAGAACCTGAACTGGAAAATGCATCATTAAACTTTAATTTAAAAAAAAGAAATTCTTAGGGCACGATGCCTCCCTCTCCTCCCAAATTGGGATAACCAGGTTTGCTCGCACAGGCAACATTAGAATTTAGTTGTTTCCCCCAATATTTTCAAAGTTTACCAACCACCACTGCCTGAAAGCCCCTAATGGTATGGCCCCAGTACAAATGTAGTTTTTTGCGCAGCACTGGTTGGTCTGCACAAGTGACTAAGCAAATCGGTGGCCCAGATATACTAATGCTTTGTGCTGGGTTTGTTTTACTTTTGGAACGAATAAACAGCCAAAGTGTTTTAGTGTGGGATTTACTATCCATTGCAAATCAGGATATGCATTGTATAGTTTTCCAAAGGAATGCAAACAATGCACTATGCTCTGTTTTTCATGGAATGGTCTCAAGGGGGGCATTCCATAAGAGGTACACACGAGTTCCCATACAACCGCCCAAGGGTTTTGCTGCAAATCCTTATCTACAAAACATTTGTAGACAGGGATTTGTGCCACAATCTTATACCTGCTGGATGGATGTAGCCAAAATGGAGGTGAATTATTTGAATTTCTCCTCATTTTTTTCGACTTTCCAAGTGTTCTGCATCGTACAGCACAGATACAAAGCAGGATGAGCATTAAAGGATAGTTTTTGTACAGGAATGGTATTGTTGCAGCACAAAAAAACTATTCCTTGCCCAGTGTATGCACTCCTGCACCAGGGCGCAAGGGTGTGAGCAATTGGCACGTGGTAGACTATTGTTCACCGGAGCAAGCAGTTAGGAAAACGGCGCCAGTAGATATAGTGCTGTTCTGATTGCTGCCTTCTATGCAATGTAGCGCGACAATTTGAGTTGCCGCACTGTGCTGCATTGCACTGCGTTACATATATTTTGTTAATCTGGGACTGAATATCAGTGGCCTGACTGACACCAGTGCAGGCTATGGTATAAGATCAATGGTGTTCATTTGTGTGAAACAAAAACAATAAATTATATTTACAGTAATGGTCCATTGTCTTATAAAGAAGCAGAGTAGCATTAATCCTGTTTTGGGGCTGTAGACAACGTGGAAGTTCTTTAACCTTTATTGAGAATATATATCTATGTTTTACCTCCCAAAATCATAAATATTGAATAGTACAGAAATATCGATGTCTCCCTGATACACAGAGGATGCCAGCATTTCGCAAAAGCGCCACTTTCAAAAAACTTGAATTAACACTTAACCTTTTCTGCCGCACGAAATAAATAATCTGAAACAGACAGTGAAGAATCGCGCTTTGGTTTAAGGGTCACTCAACGTTTAATTTGCTGAAGTGGCAGTATTTAGAAACTGTCTTTGAAGACACAGAACATGCTTAATGAAAGCACTTGTTCTGTTTTACCCTGTACAAGGAAGAGGTTTCTGCCAGCTTGCTGAGGCTGCAAAACGAAAAGGTTATTTTTTTTATTGAGGTACTCTGAATGAAATGCCAGTTATGTATAAAATTCGGAAAAAAAAAGATCGAAGTGGGGACGTGGTTCTCGGGTACATTTCTGTTAACAAGGCGGAAACGACAAAATTGGAACGTCAGGTCTTTGATGACATTATCAGAGCTCCTGCTATATGTACATTTAGCAGGGGACTTCCATGCTTTGATTAATGGAGAGTTAATGATCCAAGCATCAGTCCCAAAGGATCACGTTAATAAGGTCAACGTTTCAATACATCAAATGACGCTGCAGACAGTTAATGAACTGGGATCTACAAGCGTGACCTTATGCTCACTGGGCACAGTATCAAATACCCGATTGAACACAATGTTAGGAGAACATAATGTCCTGTTTTGATTGAACTTTTTTCACAGTTAACATCAAAGTCATAATAAACCAAGCGCTGTAGAGCTCTGTCACTCATGTATCATTTTTTCTATGTAGCAGACAATGTTAGCTGTGACCTAATCATCAATCTCAATACTCATTATGTTAGCTGCGGGTATCACACTTGCCCCCTATTCTGATACACAGGGAGTAGAGGATTTAAAGTTTATGTAGAAACTTTGTTTCACCACATGTAGAACAAGGACTAGCAATGTCCTGCTCTGCAAAGGCGTGTTCACAGCCACTATTGACTTTGCTAATTCATGTATAATTGCAGCACGTGCAATGACAAAGCCAGTAGGAGCATGAGGCCATCTTTGAATGGTATTTCCTATACTCCCAAGATGGCTGCCAGATTGCTATTCCTGCCCCCAATCTACAGGAATGAGCACTAATAGGATGTACTGGGCAACTGAATATATGCATAGTTAACACATGACATTTTACAATGCTTGCACACAGCATACACACAAATACACATGATTGCAGTTAGTAGAGTATCTGTCTCTCCACTCCATTGAAAAGCTAGAACAACGCAGTGAGCAGGCGGTGTCATGAGGAATGTCTATAGCTAACTAAAAGACATTGAAAGTGAAATGATCTAGTGATTTGCACTCTCCTATTCTGGAAAGGGTTAGCGAGGTACAGAGAATGTAGGTATATCAAAATACCCTCCATGTTTGCACATAATCAATGAAAACAGTTTATAGACTTAGGATTTGAGGTAACTTCAATAATGAGGCCGTGCCATGATATGCTCACTTGCAATAATATGTTCAATGGAGAAGCCTTAAAAATAGCCATCTGTAAAAAAAATGGTCCCACTTTTCTGTCCAATTAAGGGTGGGTATGTAGGAAGGATTAGAACGCTATACAGCAGGGGACCTGACCGGAGCAAGCTTGACACTCTGCAGCTGAAACTCATATTATATATTGAAAAACACACTTGTAATGCTCATTTTGTACATACTCTATTGTTTTTTCACCTGATAGTACAAACAAGTCATAATTCTGTAACAATATGTTAACACTGCAGCCAGGCCACCAATGTTGATATATGTTTTTGAATGTTGCCAAACGTGTGCATTTATTTTTAGATGGTTAATTTGTTTGATGTTTGTTGTTTATGAAGTTTACTTAAGAAAAACACCCATGTGCAAAATCTTACTGGTATCAAGCACGTTTTCATTCTAATCACCCCAGCAATACAAGGGGGAATGTAATTTGTTTAGAAGAGGAATGTACTTTGAACTCTGAGGACAATTCAAAGACAAAGAAAGCAGAATCATGGGTGTCAAAGGTACTCTAATCAGTAGGCTAACAAGACACTGTTCTGTGATGCTACTTTAATGGTAGACTTTATAAAAGGAGATGAAATAAAAGTGAGCAATAATTATGCTGTCTTGGATCGTATACGTGATTCCACACATTTTCATAGGTTTTATTCTGACTGTTAGTTTGCAGTTTATCATAGATCTAAAACTTTCATATAATGTGAGCTAAAAACAAGGAAGACAAAGAGTAGACCTCTTATTCAAATCAACAAAGTCAACAGATAACGAGCAACAACCAATGACTTACTGACATGCATTCTATTGAGACCACAAGTTCAATCCCCAATCAGAAAATAAGTTCTGTCAAGCCATTACACAGTCCCTATGAAAACAGAATAGGCCATGTCTAGACGTCTCCTTAGACCAACTTGGTCAAGGAAATCCAGTTATGAGAAACTTAATAAAGGAAACTATGGCATTCTACATTAAATAAAATGACACTGGTGATACCACATGGATGTAATAAGTGATTCAGGTAAAGTGTTACTTTAGGAGAGCTGATAGCACATACTACAAGGTTTGCAAAAATGAGAAAATAAACAAAAGCAGAATTGGAGAATTCCAGCATTTGAAACAACAATGCAAGCCGACTTGTTCAAGGTCTTTGCTTAACGAACTGCACAAGGTGAGTGGAGAACTACAACAGTTGTTATGTGCTGCACATGTTAGTTGCCCATAGTGAGGGAATTGGCCACCAGTAGAGGGGTTTGCATTGGGTCTATCTAAATACCAGGCTCTGCAGCCAACTTGCTTAGTGAAATGCTGAAGTCTGTGTGTAGTGGTGGCTATTTGAATGAGGTGTGGTCATGCCCTGCACCCAACCATCACTGAAAAAAAGCCATCCAAGTTGGGTTGATTGCTGTTGTTGTTGATCGTTCACAATGGGTTGGGTCTAATGGGATTGGCACTATAGCTGTTAGTACTGGACAGCAGATTAGATGCAAGGTCTAAATGTGAGAAGCAGGGTTGATCACTAGCAGTGGGTAGGGCACACTGCTGGGCCTTTGGCTGCTCATAGGAGAGAGTGAGGTGCAGTTCTTGGTCATTGTGAGAAATTGATACAGAAAAGGGGGTGGTGATGAACAGAGTGTCTGAATTAAGCAGACCACTCTTACCCAGTCCAAAGATCAGGGCTTGATCCATCACCGTTATTTATCTCACTGCACTATCCCAGCTCAGAACCTTGCTATATGCAAATCAGTCTGTCCCTGGCCCAGTGCATCATGGGAACAGGGCAGACTAAACTACCAAGCCAATTCTTCACCAGAAAGAAGACAAGCTACCGGGGACCGGTTTCTGGCATTTCAGCCGTCTTCGGCCTGGCTTGCTTGAATCCTGATGGTGCAGTGAGAAAGGGACTCATGTCTGAGTATACCCTGCCACACCTATAGTAGCCGAAAACGATACAGAAAAGGGGGTGGTGATGAACAGAGTGTCTGAATTAAGCAGACCACTCTTACCCAGTCCAAAGATCAGGGCTTGATCCATCACCGTTATTTATCTCACTGCACCATCCCAGCTCAGAACCTGGCTATATGCAAATCAGTCTGTCCCTGGCCCAGTGCATCATAGGAACAGGGCAGACTAAACTACCAAGCCAATTCTTCTCCAGAAAGGAGACAAGCTACCGGGGACCGGTTTCTGGCATTTCAGCCGTCTTCGGCCAGGCTTGCTTGAATCCTGATGGTGCAGTGAGAAAGGGACTCATTTCTGAGTATACCCTGCCACACCTATAGTGGCCAAAAATGATACAGAAAAGGGGGTGGTGATGAACAGAGTGTCTGAATTAAGCAGACCACTCTTACCCAGTCCAAAGATCAGGGCTTGATCCATCACCGTTATTTATCTCACTGCACCATCCCAGCTCAGAACCTGGCTATATGCAAATCAGTCTGTCCCTGGCCCAGTGCATCATGGGAACAGGGCAGACTAAACTACCAAGCCAATTCTTCTCCAGAAAGGAGACAAGCTACCGGGGACCGGTTTTTGCCTTTCAACCGTCTTCGGCCCGGCTTGCTTGAATCCTGATGGTGCAGTGAGAAAGGGACTCGTGTCTGAGTGTACCCTGCCACACCTATAGTGGCCAAAAACGATACAGAAAAGGGGGTGGTGATGAACAGAGTGTCTGAATTAAGCAGACCACTCTTACCCAGTCCAAAGATCAGCTAAAAAACGGTGTTGGATCTAGCCCTGATCTCTTGACTGGGTGAGAGTATTCTGCTTAATTCAGAAACTCTGTCCATCGCCACCCCTTGTTGTTAAATATTTTGTCCACCCTAAGCGTGGTAGGGTATACTCAGATGTGAGTCCCTTGCTCATTGCACCATCAGGATTCAAGCAAGCCGGGCCGACGAAGGCTGAAATGCCAGAAACCGGTCCCGGAAGCTTGTTTCCTTCCCAGTGTAAGAATTGGCTTGGTAGTTTGGTTTGCCCTGTTCCCATCATGCACTGGGACAGGAACAGACTAATTTGCATATAGCCAGGTTCTGAGCTGGGATGGTGCAGTGATCTAAAAAACGGTGTTGGATCTAGCCCTGATCTCTTGACTGGGTGAGAGTATTCTGCTTAATTCAGAAACTCTGTCCATCACCACCCCTTGTTGTTAAATATTTTGTCCACCCTAAGCATGGAAGGGTATACTCAGATGTGAGTCCCTTGCTCATTGCACCATCAGGATTCAAGCAAGCCGGGCCGACGACAGCTGAAATGCCAGAAACCGGTCCCCGGAAGCTTGTTTCCTTCCCAGTGTAAGAATTGGCTTGGTAGTTTGGTTTGCCCTGTTCCCATCATGCACTGGGACAGGATCAGGCTAATTTGCATATAGCCAGGTTCTGAGCTGGGATGGTGCAGTGAGCTAAAAAAACTGTGTTGGATCTAGCCCTGAACTCTTGACTGGGTGAGAGTATTCTGCTTAATTCAGAAACTCTGTCCATCACCACCCCTTGTTGTTAAATATTTTGTCCTCCCTAAGCGTGGAAGGGTATACTCAGATGTTAGTCCCTGGCTCATTGCACCATCAGGATTCAAGCAAGCCGGGCCGACGATGGCTGAAATGCCAGAAACCGGTCCCCCGAAGCTTGTTTCCTTCCCAGTGTAAGAATTGGCTTGGTAGTTTGGTTTGCCTTGTTCCCATCATGCACTGGGACAGGAACAGACTAATTTGCATATAGCCAGGTTCTGAGCTGGGATGGTGCAGTGAGCTAAAAAACGGTGTTGAATCTCTCCCTGATCTCTTGACTGGGTGAGAGTATTCTGCTTAATTCAGAAACTCTGTCCATCACCACCCCTTGCTGTTAAATATTTTGTCCACCCTAAGTGTGGAAGGGTATACTCAGATGTGAGTCCCTTGCTCATTGCACCATCAGGATTCAAGCAAGCCGGGCCGACGACGGCTGAAATGCCAGAAACCGGTCCCCGGAAGCTTATTTCCTTCCCAGTGTAAGAATTGGCTTGGTAGTTTGGTTTGCCCTGTTCCCATCATGCACTGGGACAGGAACAGACTAATTTGCATATAGCCAGGTTCTGAGCTGGGATGTGCAGTGAGCTAAAAAAACAGTGTTGGATCGAGCCCTGTTCTCTTGACTGGGTGAGAGTATTCTGCTTAATTCAGAAACTCTGTCCATCACCACCCCTTGTTGGTAAATATTTTGTCCACCCTAAGCGTGGAAGGGTATACTCAGATGTGAGTCCCTTGCTCATTGCACCATCAGGATTCAAGCAAGCCGGGCTGACGATGGCTGAAATGCCAGAAACCGTTCCCCGGAAGCTTGTTTCCTTCCCAGTGTAAGAATTGGCTTGATAGTTTGGTTTGCCCTGTTCCCATCATGCACTGGGACAGGAACAGACTAATTTGCATATCGCCAGGTTCTGAGCTGGGATGGTGCAGTGAGCTAAAAAACGGTGTTGGATCTATCCCTGATCTCTTGACTGGGTGAGAGTATTCTGCTTAATTCAGAAACTCTGTCCATCACCACCCCTTGTTGTTAAATATTTTGTCCTCCCTAAGCGTGGAAGGGTATACTCAGATTTGAGTCCCTTGCTCATTGCACCATCAGGATTCAAGCAAGCCGGGCCGACGACGGCTGAAATGCCAGAAACCGGTCCCCGGAAGCTTGTTTCCTTCCCAGTGTAAGAATTGGCTTGGTAGTTTGGTTTGCCCTGTTCCCATCATGCACTGGGACAGTAACAGGCTAATTTGCATATAGCCAGGTTCTGAGCTGGGATGGTGCAGTGAGCTAAAAAACTGTGTTGGATCTAGCCCTGGTCTCTTGACTGGGTGAGAGTATTTTGCTTAAAAATGAAACTCTGTCCATCACCACCCCTTGCTGTTAATGTTTTGTCCACCCTAAGTGTGGAAGGGTATACTCAGATGTGAGTCCCTTGCTCATTGCACCATCAGGATTCAAGCAAGCCAGGCCGACGACGGCTGAAATGCCAGAAACCGGTCCCCGGAAGCTTGTTTCCTTCCCAGTGTAGGAATTGGCTTGGTAGTTTGGTTTGCCCTGTTCCCATCATGCACTGGGACAGGAACAGACTAATTTGCATATAGCCAAGTTCTGAGCTGGGATGGTGCAGTGAGCTAAAAAAACGGTGTTGGATCTAGCCCTGATCTCTTGACTGGGTGAGAGTATTCTGCTTAATTCAGAAACTCTGTCCATCACCACCCCTTGTTGTTAAATATTTTGTCCACCCTAAGCGTGGAAGGGTATACTCAGATGTGAGTCCCTTGCTCATTGCACCATCAGGATTCAAGCAAGCCGAGCCGACGACGGCTGAAATGCCAGAAACCGGTCCCCGGAAGCTTGTTTCCTTCCCAGTGTAAGAATTGGCTTGGTAGTTTGGTTTGCCCTGTTCCCATCATGCACTGGGACAGGAACAGAATAATTTGCATATAGCCAGGTTCTGAGCAGGGATGGTGCAGTGAGCTAAAAAACGGTGTTGGATCTAGCCCTGATCTCTTGACTGGGTGAGAGTATTCTGCTTAATTCAGAAACTCTGTCCATCACCACCCCTTGCTGTTAAATATTTTGTCCACCCTAAGCGTGGAAGGGTATACTCAGATGTGAGTCCCTTGCTCATTGCACCTTCAGGATTCAAGCAAGCCGGGCCGACCACGGCTGAAATGCCAGAAACCGGTCCCCCGAAGCTTGTTTCCTTCCCAGTGTAAGAATTGGCTTGGTAGTTTGGTTTGCCCTGTTCCCATCATGCACTGGGACAGGAACAGACTAATTTGCATATAGCCAGGTTCTGAGCTGGGATGGTGCAGTGAGCTAAAAAACGGTGTTGAATCTCTCCCTGATCTCTTGACTGGGTGAGAGTATTCTGCTTAATTCAGAAACTCTGTCCATCACCACCCCTTGCTGTTAAATATTTTGTCCACCCTAAGTGTGGAAGTGTATACTCAGATGTGAGTCCCTTGCGCATTGCACCATCAGGATTCAAGCAAGCCGGGCCGACGACGGCTGAAATGCCAGAAACCGGTCCCCGGAAGCTTATTTCCTTCCCAGTGTAAGAATTGGCTTGGTAGTTTGGTTTGCCCTGTTCCCATCATGCACTGGGACAGGAACAGACTAATTTGCATATAGCCAGGTTCTGAGCTGGGATGGTGCAGTGAGCTAAAAAAACAGTGTTGGATCTAGCCCTGATCTCTTGACTGGGTGAGAGTATTCTGCTTAATTCAGAAACTCTGTCCATCACCACCCCTTGTTGTTAAATATTTTGTCCACCCTAAGCGTGGAAGGGTATACTCAGATGTGAGTCCCTTGCTCATTGCACCATCAGGATTCAAGCAAGCCGGGCCGACGACGGCTGAAATGCCAGAAACCGGTCCCCGGAAGCTTGTTTCCTTCCCAGTGCAAGAATTGGCTTGGTAGTTTGGTTTGCCCTGTTCCCATCATGCACTGGGACAGGAACAGAATAATTTGCATATAGCCAGGTTCTGAGCTGGGATGGTGCGGTGAGCTAAAAAACGGTGTTGGATCTAGCCCTGATCTCTTGACTGGGTGAGAGTATTCTGCTTAATTCAGAAACTCTGTCCATCACCACCCCTTGCTGTTAAATATTTTGTCCACCCTAAGCGTGGAAGGGTATACTCAGATGTGAGTCCCTTGCTCATTGCACCATCAGGATTCAAGCAAGCCGGGCCGACCACGGCTGAAATGCCAGAAACCGGTCCCCGGAAGCTTGTTTCCTTCCCAGTGTAAGAATTGGCTTGGTAGTTTGGTTTGCCCTGTTCCCATCATGCACTGGGACAGGAACAGACTAGTTTGCATATAGCCAGGTTCTGAGCTGGGATGGTGCAGTGAGCTAAAAAACGGTGTTGGATCTAGCCCTGATCTTTTGACTGGGTGAGAGTATTCTGCTTAATTCAGAAACTCTGTCCATGACCACCCCTTGTTGTTAAATATTTTGTCCACCCTAAGCATGGAAGGGTATACTCAGATGTGAGTCCCTTGCTCATTGAACCATCAGGATTCAAGCAAGCCGGGCCGACGACGGCTGAAATGCCAGAAACTGGTCCCCGGAAGCTTGTTTCCTTCCCAGTGTAAGAATTGGCTTGGTAGTTTGGTTTGCCCTGTTCCCATCATGCACTGGGAGAGGAACAGACTAATTTGCATATAGCCAGGGTCTGAGCCGGGACGGTGCAGTGAGCTCAAAAACTGTGTTGGATATAGCCCTGATCTCTTGACTGGGTGAGAGTATTCTGCTTAATTCAAAAACTCTGTCCATCACCACCCCTTGTTGTTAAATATTTTGTCCACCCTAAGCGTGGAAGGGTATACTCAGATGTGAGTCCCTTGCTCATTGCACCATCAGGATTCAAGCAAGCCGGGCCGACGACGGCTGAAATGCCAGAAACCGGTCCCCGGAAGCTTATTTCCTTCCCAGTGTAAGAATTGGCTTGGTAGTTTTGGTTTGCCCTGTTCCCATCATGCACTGGGACAGGAACAGACTAATTTGCATATAGCCAGGTTCTGAGCTGGGATGGTGCAGTGAGCTAAAAAAACAGTGTTGGATCTAGCCCTGATCTCTTGACTGGGTGAGAGTATTCTGCTTAATTCAGAAACTCTGTCCATCACCACCCCTTGTTGTTAAATATTTTGTCCTCCCTAAGCGTGGAAGGGTATACTCAGATGTGAGTCCCTTGCTCATTGCACCATCAGGATTCAAGCAAGCCGGGCCGACGACGGCTGAAATGCCAGAAACCGGTCCCCGGAAGCTTGTTTCCTTCCCAGTGTAAGAATTGGCTTGGTAGTTTGGTTTGCCCTGTTCCCATCATGCACTGGGACAGGAACAGGCTAATTTGCATATAGCCAGGTTCTGAGCTGGGATGGTGCAGTGAGCTAAAAAACTGTGTTGGATCTAGCCCTGGTCTCTTGACTGGGTGAGAGTATTCTGCTTAATTCAGAAACTCTGTCCATCACCACCCCTTGTTGGTAAATATTTTGTCCACCCTAAGCGTGGAAGGGTATACTCAGATGTGAGTCCCTTGCTCATTGCACCATCAGGATTCAAGCAAGCCGGGCTGACGACGGCTGAAATGCCAGAAACCGGTCCCCGGAAGCGTGTTTCCTTCCCAGTGTAAGAATTGGCTTGGTAGTTTGGTTTGCCCTGTTCCCATCATGCACTGGGACAGGAACAGACTAATTTGCATATATCCAGGTTCTGAGCTGGGATGGTGCAGTGAGCTAAAAAACGGTGTTGGATCTCTCCCTGATCTCTTGACTGGGTGAGAGTATTCTGCTTAATTCAGAAACTCTGTCCATCACCACCCCTTGCAGTTAAATATTTTTTCCACCCTAAGTGTGGAAGGGTATACTCAGATGTGAGTCCCTTGCTCATTGCACCATCAGGATTCAAGCAAGCCGGGCCGACGACGGCTGAAATGCCAGAAACCGGTCCCCGGAAGCTTGTTTCCTTCCCAGTGTAAGAATTGGCTTGGTAGTTTGGTTTGCCCTGTTCCCATCATGCACTGGGACAGGAACAGACTAATTTGCATATAGCCAGGTTCTGAGCTGGGATGGTGCAGTGAGCTAAAAAAACGGTGTTGGATCTAGCCCTGATCTCTTGACTGGGTGAGAGTATTCTGCTTAATTCAGAAACTCTGTCCATCACCACCCCTTGTTGTTAAATATTTTGTCCTCCCTAAGCGTGGAAGGGTATACTCAGATGTGAGTCCCTTGCTCATTGCACCATCAGGATTCAAGCAAGCCGGGCGGACGATGGCTGAAATGCCAGAAACCGGTCCCCGGAAGCTTGTTTCCTTCCCAGTGTAAGAATTGGCTTGGTAGTTTGGTTTGCCCTGTTCCCATCATGCACTGGGACAGGAACAGACTAATTTGCATATAGCCAGGTTCTGAGCTGGGATGGTGCAGTGAGCTAAAAAAACGCTGTTGGATCTAGCCCTGATCTCTTGACTGGGTGAGAGTAATCTGCCTAATTCAGAAACTCTGTCCATCACCACCCCTTGTTGTTAAATATTTTGTCCACCCTAAGCGTGGAAGGGTATACTCAGATGTGAGTCCCTTGCTCATTGCACCATCAGGATTCAAGCAAGCCGGGCCGACGACGGCTGAAATGCCAGAAACCGGTCCCCGGAAGCTTGTTTCCTTCCCAGTGTAAGAATTGGCTTGGTAGTTTGGTTTGCCCTGTTCCCATCATGCACTGGGACAGGAACAGACTAATTTGCATATAGCCAGGTTCTGAGCTGGGATGGTGCAGTGAGCTAAAAAACGGTGTTGGATCTCTCCCTGATCTCTTGACTGGGTGAGAGTATTCTGCTTAATTCAGAAACTCTGTCCATCACCACCCCTTGCTGTTAAATATTTTGTCCACCCTAAGTGTGGAAGGGTATACTCAGATGTGAGTCCCTTGCTCATTGCACCATCAGGATTCAAGCAAGCTGGGCCGACGACGGCTGAAATGCCAGAAACCGGTCCCCGGAAGCTTGTTTCCTTCCCAGTGTAAGAATTGGCTTGGTAGTTTGGTTTGCCCTGTTCCCATCATGCACTGGGACAGGAACAGACTAATTTGCATATAGCCAGGTTCTGAGCTGGGATGGTGCAGTGAGCTAAAAAAACGGTGTTGGATCTAGCCCTGATCTCTTGACTGGGTGAGAGTATTCTGCTTAATTCAGAAACTCTGTCCATCACTACCCCTTGTTGTTAAATATTTTGTCCACCCTAAGCGTGGAAGGGTATACTCAGATGTGAGTCCCTTGCTCATTGCACCATCAGGATTCAAGCAAGCCAGGCCGACGACGGCTGAAATGCCAGAAACCGGTCCCCGGAAGCTTGTTTCCTTCCCAGTGTAAGAATTGGCTTGGTAGTTTGGTTTGCCCTGTTCCCATCATGCACTGGGACAGGAACAGAATAATTTGCATATAGCCAGGTTCTGAGCTGGGATGGTGCAGTGAGCTAAAAAACGGTGTTGGATCTAGCCCTGATCTCTTGACTGGGTGAGAGTATTGTGCTTAATTCAGAAACTCTGTCCATCACCACCCCTTGTTGTTAAATATTTTGTCCACCCTAAGCGTGGAAGGGTATACTCAGATGTGAGTCCCTTGCTCATTGCACCATCAGGATTCAAGCAAGCCGGGCCGACGACGGCTGAAATGCCAGAAACTGGTCCCCGGAAGCTTGTTTCCTTCCCAGTGTAAGAATTGGCTTGGTAGTTTGGTTTGCCCTGTTCCCATCATGCACTGGGACAGGAACAGACTAATTAGCATATAGCCAGGTTCTGAGCTGGGATGGTGCAGTGAGCTAAAAAACGGTGTTGGATCTAGCCCTGATCTTTTGACTGGGTGAGAGTATTCTGCTTAATTCAGAAACTCTGTCCATGACCACCCCTTGTTGTTAAATATTTTGTCCACCCTAAGCATGGAAGGGTATACTCCGATGTGAGTCCCTTGCTCATTGAACCATCAGGATTCAAGCAAGCTGGGCCGACGACAGCTGAAATGCCAGAAACTGGTCCCCGGAAGCTTGTTTCCTTCCTAGTGTAAGAATTGGCTTGGTAGTTTGGTTTGCCCTGTTCCCATCATGCACTGGGACAGGAACTGACTAATTTGCATATAGCCAGGGTCTGAGCCGGGATGGTGCAGTGAGCTAAAAAACTGTGTTGGATATAGCCCTGATCTCTTGACTGGGTGAGAGTATTCTGCTTAATTCAAAAACTCTGTCCATCACCACCCCTTGTTGTTAAATATTTTGACCACCCTAAGCGTGGAAGGGTATACTCAGATGTGAGTTCTTGCTCATTGCACCATCAGGATTCAAGAAAATCGGGCCGACGACAGCTGAAATGCTGGAAACCGGTCCCCGGAAGCTTGTTTCCTTCCCAGTGTAAGAATTGGCTTGGTAGTTTGGTTTGCCCTGTTCCAATCATGCACTGGGACAGGAACAGACTAATTTGCATATAGCCAGGTTCTGAGCTGGGATGGTGCAGTGAGCTAAAAAACGGTGTTGGATCTAGCCCTGATCTCTTGACTGGGTGAGAGTATTCTGCTTAATTCAGAAACTCTGTCCATCACCACCCCTTGTTGGTAAATATTTTGTCCACCCTAAGCGTGAAAGGGTATACTCAGATGTGAGTCCCTTGCTCATTGCACCATCAGGATTCAAGCAAGCCAGGCCGACGACGGCTGAAATGCCAGAAACCGGTCCCCGGAACCTTGTTTCTTTCCCAGTGTAAGAATTGGCTTGGTAGTTTGGTTTGCCCTTTTCCCATCATGCACTGGGACAGGAGCAGACTAATTTGCATATAGCCAGGTTCTGAGCTGGGATGGTGCAGTGAGCTAAAAAACGGTGTTGGATCTAGCCCTGATCTCTTGACTGGGTGAGAGTATTGTGCCTAATTCAGAAACTCTGTCCATCACCACCCCTTGTTGTTAAATATTTTGTCCACCCTAAGCGTGGAAGGGTATACTCAGATGTGAGTCCCTTGCTCATTGCACCATCAGGATTCAAGCAAGCTGGGCCGACGACGGCTGAAATGCCAGAAACTGGTCCCCGGAAGCTTGTTTCCTTCCCAGTGTAAGAAATGGCTTGGTAGTTTGGTTTGCCCTGTTCCCATCATGCACTGGGACAGGAACAGACTAATTTGCATAGAGCCAGGTTCTGAGCTGGGATGGTGCAGTGAGCTAAAAAACGGTGTTGGATCTAGCCCTGGTCTCTTGACTGGGTGAGAGTATTCTGCTTAATTCAGAAACTCTGTCCATCACCACCCCTTGTTGTTAACCACTTGGCTGCTAAGGTACAATTACTCCTCTGCTGTAATTTCCATTGAAATCAATGGAAAGTCCATGACGAGTTACCGTTGTCATTAGCGGCGAAGAGGTTAAATATTTTGTCCTCCCTAAGCGTGGAAGGGTATACTCAGATGTGAGTCCCTTGCTCATTGCACCATCAGGATTCAAGCAAGCCGGGCCGACGACGGCTGAAATGCCAGAAACCGGTCCCCGGAAGCTTGTTTCCTTCCCAGTGTAAGAATTGGCTTGGTAGTTTGGTTTGCCCTGTTCCCATCATGCACTGGGACAGGAACAGGCTAATTTGCATATAGCCAGGTTCTGAGCTGGGATGGTGCAGTGAGCTAAAAAACTGTGTTGGATCTAGCCCTGGTCTCTTGACTGGGTGAGAGTATTCTGCTTAATTCAGAAACTCTGTCCATCACCACCCCTTGTTGTTAAATATTTTGTCCTCCCTAAGCGTGGAAGGGTATACTCAGATGTGAGTCCCTTGCTCATTGCACCATCAGGATTCAAGCAAGCCGGGCCGACGACGGCTGAAATGCCAGAAACCGGTCCCCCGAAGCGTGTTTCCTTCCCAGTGTAAGAATTGGCTTGGTAGTTTGGTTTGCCCTGTTCCCATCATGCACTGGGACAGGAACAGACTAATTTGCATATAGCCAGGTTCTGAGCTGGGATGGTGCAGTGAGCTAAAAAACGGTGTTGGATCTCTCCCTGATCTCTTGACTGGGTGAGAGTATTCTGCTTAATTCAGAAACTCTGTCCATCACCACCCCTTGCTGTTAAATATTTTGTCCACCCTAAGCGTGGAAGGGTATACTCAGATGTGAGTCCCTTGCTCATTGCACCATCAGGATTCAAGCAAGCCGGGCCGACCACGGCTGAAATGCCAGAAACCGGTCCCCGGAAGCTTGTTTCCTTCCCAGTGTAAGAATTGGCTTGGTAGTTTGGTTTGCCCTGTTCCCATCATGCACTGGGACAGGAACAGACTAGTTTGCATATAGCCAGGTTCTGAGCTGGGATGGTGCAGTGAGCTAAAAAACGGTGTTGGATCTAGCCCTGATCTTTTGACTGGGTGAGAGTATTCTGCTTAATTCAGAAACTCTGTCCATGACCACCCCTTGTTGTTAAATATTTTGTCCACCCTAAGCATGGAAGGGTATACTCAGATGTGAGTCCCTTGCTCATTGAACCATCAGGATTCAAGCAAGCCGGGCCGACGACGGCTGAAATGCCAGAAACTGGTCCCCGGAAGCTTGTTTCCTTCCCAGTGTAAGAATTGGCTTGGTAGTTTGGTTTGCCCTGTTCCCATCATGCACTGGGAGAGGAACAGACTAATTTGCATATAGCCAGGGTCTGAGCCGGGACGGTGCAGTGAGCTCAAAAACTGTGTTGGATATAGCCCTGATCTCTTGACTGGGTGAGAGTATTCTGCTTAATTCAAAAACTCTGTCCATCACCACCCCTTGTTGTTAAATATTTTGTCCACCCTAAGCGTGGAAGGGTATACTCAGATGTGAGTCCCTTGCTCATTGCACCATCAGGATTCAAGCAAGCCGGGCCGACGACGGCTGAAATGCCAGAAACCGGTCCCCGGAAGCTTATTTCCTTCCCAGTGTAAGAATTGGCTTGGTAGTTTTGGTTTGCCCTGTTCCCATCATGCACTGGGACAGGAACAGACTAATTTGCATATAGCCAGGTTCTGAGCTGGGATGGTGCAGTGAGCTAAAAAAACAGTGTTGGATCTAGCCCTGATCTCTTGACTGGGTGAGAGTATTCTGCTTAATTCAGAAACTCTGTCCATCACCACCCCTTGTTGTTAAATATTTTGTCCTCCCTAAGCGTGGAAGGGTATACTCAGATGTGAGTCCCTTGCTCATTGCACCATCAGGATTCAAGCAAGCCGGGCCGACGACGGCTGAAATGCCAGAAACCGGTCCCCGGAAGCTTGTTTCCTTCCCAGTGTAAGAATTGGCTTGGTAGTTTGGTTTGCCCTGTTCCCATCATGCACTGGGACAGGAACAGGCTAATTTGCATATAGCCAGGTTCTGAGCTGGGATGGTGCAGTGAGCTAAAAAACTGTGTTGGATCTAGCCCTGGTCTCTTGACTGGGTGAGAGTATTCTGCTTAATTCAGAAACTCTGTCCATCACCACCCCTTGTTGGTAAATATTTTGTCCACCCTAAGCGTGGAAGGGTATACTCAGATGTGAGTCCCTTGCTCATTGCACCATCAGGATTCAAGCAAGCCGGGCTGACGACGGCTGAAATGCCAGAAACCGGTCCCCGGAAGCGTGTTTCCTTCCCAGTGTAAGAATTGGCTTGGTAGTTTGGTTTGCCCTGTTCCCATCATGCACTGGGACAGGAACAGACTAATTTGCATATATCCAGGTTCTGAGCTGGGATGGTGCAGTGAGCTAAAAAACGGTGTTGGATCTCTCCCTGATCTCTTGACTGGGTGAGAGTATTCTGCTTAATTCAGAAACTCTGTCCATCACCACCCCTTGCAGTTAAATATTTTTTCCACCCTAAGTGTGGAAGGGTATACTCAGATGTGAGTCCCTTGCTCATTGCACCATCAGGATTCAAGCAAGCCGGGCCGACGACGGCTGAAATGCCAGAAACCGGTCCCCGGAAGCTTGTTTCCTTCCCAGTGTAAGAATTGGCTTGGTAGTTTGGTTTGCCCTGTTCCCATCATGCACTGGGACAGGAACAGACTAATTTGCATATAGCCAGGTTCTGAGCTGGGATGGTGCAGTGAGCTAAAAAAACGGTGTTGGATCTAGCCCTGATCTCTTGACTGGGTGAGAGTATTCTGCTTAATTCAGAAACTCTGTCCATCACCACCCCTTGTTGTTAAATATTTTGTCCTCCCTAAGCGTGGAAGGGTATACTCAGATGTGAGTCCCTTGCTCATTGCACCATCAGGATTCAAGCAAGCCGGGCGGACGATGGCTGAAATGCCAGAAACCGGTCCCCGGAAGCTTGTTTCCTTCCCAGTGTAAGAATTGGCTTGGTAGTTTGGTTTGCCCTGTTCCCATCATGCACTGGGACAGGAACAGACTAATTTGCATATAGCCAGGTTCTGAGCTGGGATGGTGCAGTGAGCTAAAAAAACGCTGTTGGATCTAGCCCTGATCTCTTGACTGGGTGAGAGTAATCTGCCTAATTCAGAAACTCTGTCCATCACCACCCCTTGTTGTTAAATATTTTGTCCACCCTAAGCGTGGAAGGGTATACTCAGATGTGAGTCCCTTGCTCATTGCACCATCAGGATTCAAGCAAGCCGGGCCGACGACGGCTGAAATGCCAGAAACCGGTCCCCGGAAGCTTGTTTCCTTCCCAGTGTAAGAATTGGCTTGGTAGTTTGGTTTGCCCTGTTCCCATCATGCACTGGGACAGGAACAGACTAATTTGCATATAGCCAGGTTCTGAGCTGGGATGGTGCAGTGAGCTAAAAAACGGTGTTGGATCTCTCCCTGATCTCTTGACTGGGTGAGAGTATTCTGCTTAATTCAGAAACTCTGTCCATCACCACCCCTTGCTGTTAAATATTTTGTCCACCCTAAGTGTGGAAGGGTATACTCAGATGTGAGTCCCTTGCTCATTGCACCATCAGGATTCAAGCAAGCTGGGCCGACGACGGCTGAAATGCCAGAAACCGGTCCCCGGAAGCTTGTTTCCTTCCCAGTGTAAGAATTGGCTTGGTAGTTTGGTTTGCCCTGTTCCCATCATGCACTGGGACAGGAACAGACTAATTTGCATATAGCCAGGTTCTGAGCTGGGATGGTGCAGTGAGCTAAAAAAACGGTGTTGGATCTAGCCCTGATCTCTTGACTGGGTGAGAGTATTCTGCTTAATTCAGAAACTCTGTCCATCACTACCCCTTGTTGTTAAATATTTTGTCCACCCTAAGCGTGGAAGGGTATACTCAGATGTGAGTCCCTTGCTCATTGCACCATCAGGATTCAAGCAAGCCAGGCCGACGACGGCTGAAATGCCAGAAACCGGTCCCCGGAAGCTTGTTTCCTTCCCAGTGTAAGAATTGGCTTGGTAGTTTGGTTTGCCCTGTTCCCATCATGCACTGGGACAGGAACAGAATAATTTGCATATAGCCAGGTTCTGAGCTGGGATGGTGCAGTGAGCTAAAAAACGGTGTTGGATCTAGCCCTGATCTCTTGACTGGGTGAGAGTATTGTGCTTAATTCAGAAACTCTGTCCATCACCACCCCTTGTTGTTAAATATTTTGTCCACCCTAAGCGTGGAAGGGTATACTCAGATGTGAGTCCCTTGCTCATTGCACCATCAGGATTCAAGCAAGCCGGGCCGACGACGGCTGAAATGCCAGAAACTGGTCCCCGGAAGCTTGTTTCCTTCCCAGTGTAAGAATTGGCTTGGTAGTTTGGTTTGCCCTGTTCCCATCATGCACTGGGACAGGAACAGACTAATTAGCATATAGCCAGGTTCTGAGCTGGGATGGTGCAGTGAGCTAAAAAACGGTGTTGGATCTAGCCCTGATCTTTTGACTGGGTGAGAGTATTCTGCTTAATTCAGAAACTCTGTCCATGACCACCCCTTGTTGTTAAATATTTTGTCCACCCTAAGCATGGAAGGGTATACTCCGATGTGAGTCCCTTGCTCATTGAACCATCAGGATTCAAGCAAGCTGGGCCGACGACAGCTGAAATGCCAGAAACTGGTCCCCGGAAGCTTGTTTCCTTCCTAGTGTAAGAATTGGCTTGGTAGTTTGGTTTGCCCTGTTCCCATCATGCACTGGGACAGGAACTGACTAATTTGCATATAGCCAGGGTCTGAGCCGGGATGGTGCAGTGAGCTAAAAAACTGTGTTGGATATAGCCCTGATCTCTTGACTGGGTGAGAGTATTCTGCTTAATTCAAAAACTCTGTCCATCACCACCCCTTGTTGTTAAATATTTTGACCACCCTAAGCGTGGAAGGGTATACTCAGATGTGAGTTCTTGCTCATTGCACCATCAGGATTCAAGAAAATCGGGCCGACGACAGCTGAAATGCTGGAAACCGGTCCCCGGAAGCTTGTTTCCTTCCCAGTGTAAGAATTGGCTTGGTAGTTTGGTTTGCCCTGTTCCAATCATGCACTGGGACAGGAACAGACTAATTTGCATATAGCCAGGTTCTGAGCTGGGATGGTGCAGTGAGCTAAAAAACGGTGTTGGATCTAGCCCTGATCTCTTGACTGGGTGAGAGTATTCTGCTTAATTCAGAAACTCTGTCCATCACCACCCCTTGTTGGTAAATATTTTGTCCACCCTAAGCGTGAAAGGGTATACTCAGATGTGAGTCCCTTGCTCATTGCACCATCAGGATTCAAGCAAGCCAGGCCGACGACGGCTGAAATGCCAGAAACCGGTCCCCGGAACCTTGTTTCTTTCCCAGTGTAAGAATTGGCTTGGTAGTTTGGTTTGCCCTTTTCCCATCATGCACTGGGACAGGAGCAGACTAATTTGCATATAGCCAGGTTCTGAGCTGGGATGGTGCAGTGAGCTAAAAAACGGTGTTGGATCTAGCCCTGATCTCTTGACTGGGTGAGAGTATTGTGCCTAATTCAGAAACTCTGTCCATCACCACCCCTTGTTGTTAAATATTTTGTCCACCCTAAGCGTGGAAGGGTATACTCAGATGTGAGTCCCTTGCTCATTGCACCATCAGGATTCAAGCAAGCTGGGCCGACGACGGCTGAAATGCCAGAAACTGGTCCCCGGAAGCTTGTTTCCTTCCCAGTGTAAGAAATGGCTTGGTAGTTTGGTTTGCCCTGTTCCCATCATGCACTGGGACAGGAACAGACTAATTTGCATAGAGCCAGGTTCTGAGCTGGGATGGTGCAGTGAGCTAAAAAACGGTGTTGGATCTAGCCCTGGTCTCTTGACTGGGTGAGAGTATTCTGCTTAATTCAGAAACTCTGTCCATCACCACCCCTTGTTGTTAACCACTTGGCTGCTAAGGTACAATTACTCCTCTGCTGTAATTTCCATTGAAATCAATGGAAAGTCCATGACGAGTTACCGTTGTCATTAGCGGCGAAGAGGTTAAATATTTTGTCCTCCCTAAGCGTGGAAGGGTATACTCAGATGTGAGTCCCTTGCTCATTGCACCATCAGGATTCAAGCAAGCCGGGCCGACGACGGCTGAAATGCCAGAAACCGGTCCCCGGAAGCTTGTTTCCTTCCCAGTGTAAGAATTGGCTTGGTAGTTTGGTTTGCCCTGTTCCCATCATGCACTGGGACAGGAACAGGCTAATTTGCATATAGCCAGGTTCTGAGCTGGGATGGTGCAGTGAGCTAAAAAACTGTGTTGGATCTAGCCCTGGTCTCTTGACTGGGTGAGAGTATTCTGCTTAATTCAGAAACTCTGTCCATCACCACCCCTTGTTGTTAAATATTTTGTCCTCCCTAAGCGTGGAAGGGTATACTCAGATGTGAGTCCCTTGCTCATTGCACCATCAGGATTCAAGCAAGCCGGGCCGACGACGGCTGAAATGCCAGAAACCGGTCCCCCGAAGCGTGTTTCCTTCCCAGTGTAAGAATTGGCTTGGTAGTTTGGTTTGCCCTGTTCCCATCATGCACTGGGACAGGAACAGACTAATTTGCATATAGCCAGGTTCTGAGCTGGGATGGTGCAGTGAGCTAAAAAACGGTGTTGGATCTCTCCCTGATCTCTTGACTGGGTGAGAGTATTCTGCTTAATTCAGAAACTCTGTCCATCACCACCCCTTGCTGTTAAATATTTTGTCCACCCTAAGTGTGGAAGGGTATACTCAGATGTGAGTCCCTTGCTCATTGCACCATCAGGATTCAAGCAAGCCGGGCCGACGACGGCTGAAATGCCAGAAACCGGTCCACGGAAGCTTGTTTCCTTCCCAGTGTAAGAATTGGCTTGGTAGTTTGGTTTGCCCTGTTCCCATCATGCACTGGGACAGGAACAGACTAATTTGCATATAGCCATGTTCTGAGCTGGGATGGTGCAGTGAGCTAAAAAAACGGTGTTGGATCTAGCCCTGATCTCTTGACTGGGTGAGAGTATTCTGCTTAATTCAGAAACTCTGTCCATCACTACCCCTTGTTGTTAAATATTTTGTCCACCCTAAGCGTGGAAGGGTATACTCAGATGTGAGTCCCTTGCTCATTGCACCATCAGGATTCAAGCAAGCCGGGCCGACGACGGCTGAAATGCCAGAAACCGGTCCCCGGAAGCTTGTTTCCTTCCCAGTGTAAGAATTGGCTTGGTAGTTTCGTTTGCCCTGTTCCCATCATGCACTGGGACAGGAACAGAATAATTTGCATATAGCCAGGTTCTGAGCTGGGATGGTGCAGTGAGCTAAAAAACGGTGTTGGATCTAGCCCTGATCTCTTGACTGGGTGAGAGTATTGTGCTTAATTCAGAAACTCTGTCCATGACCACCCCTTGTTGTTAAATATTTTGTCCACCCTAAGCATGGAAGGGTATACTCAGTTGTGAGTCCCTTGCTCATTGAACCATCAGGATTCAAGCAAGCTGGGCCGACGACAGCTGAAATGCCAGAAACTGGTCCCCGGAAGCTTGTTTCCTTCCCAGTGTAAGAATTGGCATGGTAGTTTGGTTTGCCCTGTTCCCATCATGCACTGGGACAGGAACAGACTAATTTGCATATAGCCAGGGTCTGAGCCGGGATGGTGCAGTGAGCTAAAAAACTGTGTTGGATATAGCCCTGATCTCTTGACTGGGTGAGAGTATTCTGCTTAATTCAAAAACTCTGTCCATCACCACCCCTTGTTGTTAAATATTTTGTCCACCCTAAGCGTGGAAGGGTATACTCAGATGTGAGTCCCTTGCTCATTGCACCATCAGGATTCAAGCAAGCTGGGCCGATGACGGCTGAAATGCCAGAAACTGGTCCCCGGAAGCTTGTTTCCTTCCCAGTGTAAGAATTGGCTTGGTAGTTTGGTTTGCCCTGTTCCCATCATGCACTGGGACAGGAACAGACTAATTTGCATAGAGCCAGGTTCTGAGCTGGGATGGTGCAGTGAGCTAAAAAACGGTGTTGGGTCTAGCCCTGGTCTCTTGACTGGGTGAGAGTATTCTGCTTAATTCAGAAACTCTGTCCATCACCACCCCTTGTTGTTAAATATTTTGTCCTCCCTAAGCGTGGAAGGGTATACTCAGATGTGAGTCCCTTGCTCATTGCACCATCAGGATTCAAGCAAGCCGGGCCGACGACGGCTGAAATGCCAGAAACCGGTCCCCGGAAGCTTGTTTCCTTCCCAGTGTAAGAATTGGCTTGGTAGTTTGGTTTGCCCTGTTCCCATCATGCACTGGGACAGGAACAGGCTAATTTGCATATAGCCAGGTTCTGGGCTGGGATGGTGCAGTGAGCTAAAAAACTGTGTTGGATCTAGCCCTGGTCTCTTGACTGGGTGAGAGTATTCTGCTTAATTCAGAAACTCTGTCCATCACCACCCCTTGTTGTTAAATATTTTGTCCTCCCTAAGCGTGGAAGGGTATACTCAGATGTGAGTCCCTTGCTCATTGCACCATCAGGATTCAAGCAAGCCGGGCCGACGACGGCTGAAATGCCAGAAACCGGTCCCCCGAAGCGTGTTTCCTTCCCAGTGTAAGAATTGGCTTGGTAGTTTGGTTTGCCCTGTTCCCATCATGCACTGGGACAGGAACAGACTAATTAGCATATAGCCAGGTTCTGAGCTGGGATGGTGCAGTGAGCTAAAAAAACGGTGTTGGATCTAGTCCTGATCTCTTGACTGGGTGGGAGTATTCTGCTTAATTCAGAAACTCTGTCCATCACCACTCCTTGCTGTTAAATATTTTGTCCACCCTAAGCGTGGAAGGGTATGCTCAGATGTGAGTCCCTTGCTCATTGCACCATCAGGATTCAAGCAAGCCGGGCCGACCACGGCTGAAATGCCAGAAACCGGTCCCCGGAAGCTTGTTTCCTTCCCAGTGTAAGAATTGGCTTGGTAGTTTGATTTGCCCTGTTCCCATCATGCACTGGGACAGGAACAGACTAGTTTGCATATAGCCAGGTTCTGAGCTGGGATGGTGCAGTGAGCTAAAAAACGGTGTTGGATCTAGCCCTGATCTTTTGACTGGGTGAGAGTATTCTGCTTAATTCAGAAACTCTGTCCATGACCACCCCTTGTTGTTAAATATTTTGTCCACCCTAAGCATGGAAGGGTATACTCAGATGTGAGTCCCTTGCTCATTGAACCATCAGGATTCAAGCAAGCTGGGCCGACGACAGCTGAAATTCCAGAAACTGGTCCCCGGAAGCTTGTTTCCTTCCCAGTGTAAGAATTGGCTTGGTAGTTTGGTTTGTCCTGTTCCCATCATGCACTGGGACAGGAACAGACTAATTTGCATATAGCCAGGGTCTGAGCCGGGATGTTGCAGTGAGCTAAAAAACTGTGTTGGATATAGCCCTGATCTCTTGACTGGGTTAGAGTATTCTGCTTAATTCAAAAACCCTGTCCATCACCACCCCTTGTTGTTAAATATTTTGTCCACCCTAAGCGTGGAAGGGTATACTCAGATGTGAGTCCCTTGCTCATTGCACCATCAGGATTCAAGCAAATCGGGCCGACGACAGCTGAAATGCTGGAAACCGGTCCCCAGAAGCTTGTTTCCTTCCCAGTGTAAGAATTGGCTTGGTAGTTTGGTTTGCCCTGTTCCAATCATGCACTGGGACAGGAACAGACTAATTTGCATATAGCCAGGTTCTGAGCTGGGATGGTGCAGTGAGCTAAAAAACGGTGTTGGATCTAGCCCTGATCTCTTGACTGGGTGAGAGTATTCTGCTTAATTCAGAAACTCTGTCCATCACCACCCCTTGTTGTTAAATATTTTGTCCACCCTAAGCTTGGAAGGGTATACTCAGATGTGAGTCCCTTGCTCATTGCACCATCAGGATTCAAGCAAGCCGGGCCGACGACGGCTGAAATGCCAGAAACCGGTCCCCGGAAGCTTGTTTCCTTCCCAGTGTAAGAATTGGCTTGATAGTTTGGTTTGCCCTTTTCCCATCATGCACTGGGACAGGAGCAGACTAATTTGCATATCGTCAGGTTCTGAGCTGGGATGGTGCAGTGAGCTAAAAAACGGTGTTGGATCTAGCCCTGATCTCTTGACTGGGTGAGAGTATTCTGCCTAATTCAGAAACTCTGTCCATCACCACCCCTTGTTGTTAAATATTTTGTCCACCCTAAGCGTGGAAGGGTATACTCAGATGTGAGTCCCTTGCTCATTGCACCATCAGGATTCAAGCAAGCTGGGCCGACGACGGCTGAAATGCCAGAAACTGGTCCCCGGAAGCTTGTTTCCTTCCCAGTGTAAGAATTGGCTTGGTAGTTTGGTTTGCCCTGTTCCCATCATGCACTGGGACAGGAACAGACTAATTTGCATAGAGCCAGGTTCTGAGCTGGGATGGTGCAGTGAGCTAAAAAACGGTGTTGGATCTAGCCCTGGTCTCTTGACTGGGTGAGAGTATTCTGCTTAATTCAGAAACTCTGTCCATCACCACCCCTTGTTGTTAAATATTTTGTCCTCCCTAAGCGTGGAAGGGTATACTCAGATGTGAGTCCCTTGCTCATTGCACCATCAGGATTCAAGCAAGCCGGGCCGACGACGGCTGAAATGCCAGAAACCGGTCCCCGGAAGCCTGTTTCCTTCCCAGTGTAAGAATTGGCTTGGTAGTTTGGTTTGCCCTGTTCCCATCATGCACTGGGACAGGAACAGGCTAATTTGCATATAGCCAGGTTCTGAGCTGGGATGGTGCAGTGAGCTAAAAAACTGTGTTGGATCTAGCCCTGGTCTCTTGACTGGGTGAGAGTATTCTGCTTAATTCAGAAACTCTGTCCATCACCACCCCTTGTTGTTAAATATTTTGTCCACCCTAAGCTTGGAAGGGTATACTCAGATGTGAGTCCCTTGCTCATTGCACCATCAGGATTCAAGCAAGCCGGGCCGACGACGGCTGAAATGCCAGAAACCGGTCCCCGGAAGCTTGTTTCCTTCCCAGTGTAAGAATTGGCTTGATAGTTTGGTTTGCCCTTTTCCCATCATGCACTGGGACAGGAGCAGACTAATTTGCATATCGTCAGGTTCTGAGCTGGGATGGTGCAGTGAGCTAAAAAACGGTGTTGGATCTAGCCCTGATCTCTTGACTGGGTGAGAGTATTCTGCCTAATTCAGAAACTCTGTCCATCACCACCCCTTGTTGTTAAATATTTTGTCCACCCTAAGCGTGGAAGGGTATACTCAGATGTGAGTCCCTTGCTCATTGCACCATCAGGATTCAAGCAAGCTGGGCCGACGACGGCTGAAATGCCAGAAACTGGTCCCCGGAAGCTTGTTTCCTTCCCAGTGTAAGAATTGGCTTGGTAGTTTGGTTTGCCCTGTTCCCATCATGCACTGGGACAGGAACAGACTAATTTGCATAGAGCCAGGTTCTGAGCTGGGATGGTGCAGTGAGCTAAAAAACGGTGTTGGATCTAGCCCTGGTCTCTTGACTGGGTGAGAGTATTCTGCTTAATTCAGAAACTCTGTCCATCACCACCCCTTGTTGTTAAATATTTTGTCCTCCCTAAGCGTGGAAGGGTATACTCAGATGTGAGTCCCTTGCTCATTGCACCATCAGGATTCAAGCAAGCCGGGCCGACGACGGCTGAAATGCCAGAAACCGGTCCCCGGAAGCCTGTTTCCTTCCCAGTGTAAGAATTGGCTTGGTAGTTTGGTTTGCCCTGTTCCCATCATGCACTGGGACAGGAACAGGCTAATTTGCATATAGCCAGGTTCTGAGCTGGGATGGTGCAGTGAGCTAAAAAACTGTGTTGGATCTAGCCCTGGTCTCTTGACTGGGTGAGAGTATTCTGCTTAATTCAGAAACTCTGTCCATCACCACCCCTTGTTGTTAAATATTTTGTCCTCCCTAAGCGTGGAAGGGTATACTCAGATGTGATTCCCTTGCTCATTGCACCATCAGGATTCAAGCAAGCCGGGCCGACGACGGCTGAAATGCCAGAAACCGGTCCCCCGAAGCGTGTTTCCTTCCCAGTGTAAGAATTGGCTTGGTAGTTTGGTTTGCCCTGTTCCCATCATGCACTGGGACAGGAACAGACTAATTTGCATATAGCCAGGTTCTGAGCTGGGATGGTGCAGTGAGCTAAAAAACGGTGTTGGATCTCTCCCTGATCTCTTGACTGGGTGAGAGTATTCTGCTTAATTCAGAAACTCTGTCCATCACCACCCCTTGCTGTTAAATATTTTGTCCACCCTAAGTGTGGAAGGGTATACTCAGATGTGAGTCCCTTGCTCATTGCACCATCAGGATTCAAGCAAGCCGGGCCGACGACGGCTGAAATGCCAGAAACCGGTCCCCGGAAGCTTGTTTCCTTCCCAGTGTAAGAATTGGCTTGGTAGTTTGGTTTGCCCTGTTCCCATCATGCACTGGGACAGGAACAGACTAATTTGCATATAGCCAGGTTATGAGCTGGGATGGTGCAGTGAGCTAAAAAAAACGGTGTTGGATCTAGCCCTGATCTCTTGACTGGGTGAGAGTATTCTGCTTAATTCAGAAACTCTGTCCATCACTACCCCTTGTTGTTAAATATTTTGTCCACCCTAAGCGTGGAAGGGTATACTCAGATGTGAGTCCCTTGCTCATTGAACCATCAGGATTCAAGCAAGCTGGGCCGACGACAGCTGAAATGCCAGAAACTGGTCCCCGGAAGCTTGTTTCCTTCCCAGTGTAAGAATTGGCTTGGTAGTTTGGTTTGCCCTGTTCCCATCATGCACTGGGACAGGAACAGACTAATTTGCATATAGCCAGGTTCTGAGCTGGGATGGTGCAGTGAGCTAAAAAACGGTGTTGGATCTAGCCCTGATCTTTTGACTGGGTGAGAGTATTCTGCTTAATTCAGAAACTCTGTCCATGACCACCCCTTGTTGTTAAATATTTTGTCCACCCTAAGCATGGAAGGGTATACTCAGATGTGAGTCCCTTGCTCATTGCACCATCAGGATTCAAGCAAGCCGGGCCGACCACGGCTGAAATGCCAGAAACCGGTCCCCGGAAGCTTGTTTCCTTCCCAGTGTAAGAATTGGCTTGGTAGTTTGATTTGCCCTGTTCCCATCATGCACTGGGACAGGAACAGACTAGTTTGCATATAGCCAGGTTCTGAGCTGGGATGGTGCAGTGAGCTAAAAAACGGTGTTGGATCTAGCCCTGATCTTTTGACTGGGTGAGAGTATTCTGCTTAATTCAGAAACTCTGTCCATGACCACCCCTTGTTGTTAAATATTTTGTCCACCCTAAGCATGGAAGGGTATACTCAGATGTGAGTCCCTTGCTCATTGAACCATCAGGATTCAAGCAAGCTGGGCCGACGACAGCTGAAATGCCAGAAACTGGTCCCCGGAAGCTTGTTTCCTTCCCAGTGTAAGAATTGGCTTGGTAGTTTGGTTTGCCCTGTTCCCATCATGCACTGGGACAGGAACAGACTAATTTGCATATAGCCAGGGTCTGAGCCGGGATGTTGCAGTGAGCTAAAAAACTGTGTTGGATATAGCCCTGATCTCTTGACTGGGTGAGAGTATTCTGCTTAATTCAAAAACTCTGTCCATCACCACCCCTTGTTGTTAAATATTTTGTCCACCCTAAGCGTGGAAGGGTATACTCAGATGTGAGTCCCTTGCTCATTGCACCATCAGGATTCAAGCAAATCGGGCCGACGACAGCTGAAATGCTGGAAACCGGTCCCCGGAAGCTTGTTTCCTTCCCAGTGTAAGAATTGGCTTGGTAGTTTGGTTTGCCCTGTTCCAATCATGCACTGGGACAGGAACAGACTAATTTGCATATAGCCAGGTTCTGAGCTGGGATGGTGCAGTGAGCTAAAAAACGGTGTTGGATCTAGCCCTGATCTCTTGACTGGGTGAGAGTATTCTGCTTAATTCAGAAACTCTGTCCATCACCACCCCTTGTTGGTAAATATTTTGTCCACCCTAAGCGTCGAAGGGTATACTCAGATGTGAGTCCC
This sequence comes from Lissotriton vulgaris, assembly GCF_964263255.1. Lineage (NCBI taxonomy): Eukaryota > Metazoa > Chordata > Amphibia > Caudata > Salamandridae > Lissotriton > Lissotriton vulgaris. The sequence goes on along the minus strand of NC_141689.1, from coordinate 1,713,244,970 downwards.
TTGCTCATTGCACCATCAGGATTCAAGTAAGCCAGGCCGACGACGGCTGAAATGCCAGAAACCGGTCCCCGGAACCTTGTTTCTTTCCCAGTGTAAGAATTGGCTTGGTAGTTTGGTTTGCCCTTTTCCCATCATGCACTGGGACAGGAGCAGACTAATTTGCATATAGCCAGGTTCTGAGCTGGGATGGTGCAGTGAGCTAAAAAACGGTGTTGGATCTAGCCCTGATCTCTTGACTGGGTGAGAGTATTCTGCCTAATTCAGAAACTCTGTCCATCACCACCCCTTGTTGTTAAATATTTTGTCCACCCTAAGCGTGGAAGGGTATACTCAGATGTGAGTCCCTTGCTCATTGCACCATCAGGATTCAAGCAAGCTGGGCCGACGACGGCTGAAATGCCAGAAACTGGTCCCCGGAAGCTTATTTCCTTCCCAGTGTAAGAATTGGCTTGGTAGTTTGGTTTGCCCTGTTCCCATCATGCACTGGGACAGGAACAGACTAATTTGCATAGAGCCAGGTTCTGAGCTGGGATGGTGCAGTGAGCTAAAAAACGGTGTTGGATCTAGCCCTGATCTCTTGACTGGGTGAGAGTATTCTGCTTAATTCAGAAACTCTGTCCATCACCACCCCTTGTTGTTAAATATTGTGAGAAATTGGGTTGTTGGTTGACTGGGGTATAAGCCCTGGTCAAACAACAGACACAACCCCTTGCAGGTTAAACCACAAAAAGTCACTAAATTAACCTATGCTTAACCCTGGGTAGCTTGCCAAAAATAGCATCCAGGCTTAATTTACAGGCAAATATGCAAGATATTTATGCAGCACACAAACAGTAATACAATGAAAACACAACACGAGAAAAATTACACACCAATTGAGAAATATGAAGAACATTTTAATTAATTATTTGACACCAAAACAACAAAAATCCAATTAGCAGAAGCAGAGGTATGAGTTTTTAAAGCTTTTAGTAAAAACCAGCACCTAAAAGATCAAAGCACAGACCGCTAGACACGTGAGACCAAGTCAAAGTCAAAAAATATGGCCTACCACAAGTGCAGTTGGAATACACAGAGCAGCCAGTGCTTACCTTCGGACTTAGAGGATATTTTTAGAAAAATGGTTGGAAAAGGTAAAGTTCTGACAGACAAGGCTGCAGGAGGTGCCAGAGGAGAGAGAGTAATCCTCGGATAGCCTTGAGTCAAAGCTGCAGTGAAGATTTCCATGCTTGGACTTAATCTCTGAAATGGAAGATGAAATAGCCAAAGACAGGTCCACAGAGCAGGATACCCCTTTGGCGAAGGATGGGTGAACAGGATTTGCTATTGCAGAAAAGAACAGATCGGGACAAGCTGTGAAGTAAATCTGACCTTCAATGTACCATGGGTGAGTAGGTTGATCGAGGTCTCCTCCTAGTTCCTGGAGTAGCTTTTAGTCAACATTTATTTAGATCCCCACTTTTGGACTTTGGCTATCTGGTCAAGGGTACAGGACTGGTACAGCACCACATGGAGAGTCAGGACTCACTTAAGCTGGGTTGAGGTGAGGGTCCGAGGTGAAGGGAGCCTTTTATGTCCCTGGGGCTCTGATTAGGAGGCCAGCAACTAGCCCTTTTGAGCTGCTCTGGTGGTCCTGCATTCAATTTGCAAGTCCAGTCCTTCTCCAGGCAAGTTCAGTGGTTGATGGTAGGGTGTAGCGAGGCTGTGGGAAGGCAAAACAAAATTTTAACCTGTATTCTCAAGGTATTCTCAAAGGTTAGTTGATATGGGATGACATAGTGCGTTCCTTAAGGAACAAGCATGTTATATTCAGAAGAATAATTGACAGATTATGCTATAACTCCTTCAACCTTGAAAACAGAGCTGAGAGGTATTGGATACCTTGTCCAATATACTGCAGGAATTCATTATGAAACCTTGCAACTGGTATTCAGGTTTTAGAGGTGTGATGTATGAAGGATTGATATAGTAATTCAGAAATATATATTTTCAAAAACCTATACCTATTACTGAATCACAAACAGCATGTATTAGCACATGTTGAGGCTTATCATTACCGCACAGTGATTTCCTAATATTTACTATACCAAAATATCGATTTCCAATTTGTGATTCAGTAAGTATCCCAAATAGCAAATAGAAAATAAATAGTCGCTAATTGTGGACATTGCAGCAAGAAGAGACTGATGACCTCACAGATCCAGGAAGTAAGCCAGAAGCATTGGAACTCATCCTTGGATAGGAGCTTATTGGTTCTTTAGGACAACACTGCACAAAGTCAAGTTAGGAGCTATAAAAAGACCAGGCCAGAAAAAAAGGAGCTTCAGTGACCACACAATTGAGATCCTTGATGAAGAATGGAAAAAGACTTACTTGCCTTCCAAAAATCTACTGAAAAAATAAATCTGTAAGCGTATTCAAGGTTGGGGTAACTCTGTAGGGGTTATTAACAGGACTGAGGATGAAATCTGAAAAAGCTGGCATGACTTAAGGTCAAGCACCAAGGAACTAATTGGCAACTGGAGGCATGAAGATGGAGCAACAGGTAGAGGACACACCTCTAAGCCAACATCTTCACCAATGGAGGAAATTATTAAGGGCCTGATTATGATGTTGTTAAGAAACTAGTCTGAATGAATAGGTCTCTGTCTCGTTTCCGAACAAATCGGGTCCTGTGAGTCCAGACAACCAATTACAATGCTTCCAAACATTGTTTAGTCAGACTCCCAATGACTTCAAAGGGAGTCTGTGTTCTGAAAGAGAACACAGGTTGCAATTGAAAAAAAGGGCTGGTTGGGGAAAACCATGCACCCTGTGGTGTGGGCACCCAATAGTGCCTGCCACATTGTGCATGGTTATGAAAAGGGGTCCCTTGGGTACCCCCACGAGCCCCATTCTGGTGGCCCACAACGGGCCCGAAAAGACAGATTCCGACAGTTGTTTAGTCTCAGGCAGAGTGAATCGGAATGGCTGTCCGAATCGGTGATCGGAAATGCTCATCTGAAAACCGTGCCAATAGAGCTGTACGGGTTGACTCTGAAAGACTGGGGCTGTTCGATTGCCTTTCTGAACCGATTCGGACTGCTCAAATGGTTTCCAGACATCAGAATTCCTCTTTGGGAAATGTGTACGATTTGTTCGGAAACAAGGGTTATGAATCGGATTCTGCAAAACTGAATCCCATTTGGAGCCTTTCTGAACAACATCTTAATTGGGCCCTAAGTCTGTTTTACAGCCAGATTCAATGACTCACATTTCATATATTGGTATATCAACTCCAAGGCAAAATACATAAAGTGTGTTTAAATTTTATTGCATAAAAAGTTACCTATCTAAACTCTTGCATTAATGCATATCAATCATATTTTTTGCAAAAACAATTAAATCGAAAGGATATCATCCTAAAAGATATAAAATAGAGGTGAACATTTTTAACATGTTAAAATATTATTTAACATTTGACATTATCTGACATAGTTCTGGAAATAGACCCGAAACGACCTCCTGTCATCGGTTCCAGCCCAGCTATTATGGATCGACCCTGTTCGGCCGCAATCCTACACTTTGCAATGGGAGCATGAATTCCAAACAGAATGCATGCTCTCATAGCAAACAGCAGAGGTGCAGGTTATCCCTGCACTCGGTGGCAGGCAACTCAAGGTGCCGGCCACTGGATACAGGGGTAAACAGGGGTGGCACCATTCAGAGGCATTGCACCCATAGGGGCCCTGCTGGGGGTCCCCACAGATAGTTTCTGTGTCAGAAAGGCCGGTACAGAAAGATAGTGAGAAACTGCCATCGTAATCCCTGAACCGGAAAGAGCCGCCGAGGGATTGCTGAAGGCCTTCTGTATGGCGGACGGAATCTCTGAGCCCGCCATCAGCCATTTGAAACTCCTGTTTGGAATAATTTCTGACTGACTCCATCAAAATGGGGTGGAAGAAATTATTCCTAACAGGAGATTACAATGCAGTAAGAATGGCTTCCACCGACGGTCCAATCCATTACTTACTGCATCGTTATTGGGCCCTAAATGTGAACTTTAACAATATGTGAATATTTTTGATAATATGAATAATTTACCTAAAGAAATATTATATGATTCCTCAAATAGAAATGGTTAATGTGTGTCGTAAAAAATCAACTACCCAGTAAAGCCAGGCACAGACTGAAGAAGAAACCTCGGAAACCGAATGACATACGCCCTCCTGCAACGACTGTTCTGAAAATACTGTTGCTACAGGGGAAAAGACTGCTTTACAACCACAGCAGCCATTACAGACATGTCTTACAATTACTACTAGGATAGTAACCTCTGTAACTCTGTCAACATACAGACATTTATGTTACCGATTCAGCACAAGTAACATAGAGCCAAGTGAGAGTTTATTAGGAGAGTTGATGGGTTTGAGGAAAATCATATTTAAGTCAAATTGCTAGTATTTGACTAGCGGTGTAAGATATGTATCAACTTCTAGCTGTTGACACAGCTGGAAAGAAATGTAGACTAAGGCGCACACAAAATCAAATTGCGGGTCACAGGCCAATCTGTTGAAACCCTGGCATCCTCTACAACAACCATTCGTAAGGTAGCCAGAAACCTTGTACAAATAACAAATACAGTTGAGGAAATACAGACAACTAATGCAGCCAACAGCTCTAATACTACATTGTTTTGAAGAAAATATGAAGATCATATGCTAGTGAACCTCCACTCTTTTGAAGACAATGAAATCTGCTTTTCATCAATACAAATGCTTAGATTATGAGCAGAGGTATTCCTTCTTTCTCCAACGGTTTGTGGAGCTAAGTATGTTTTCATAATCCATGCATATATGGCATAAGGACGGTCACTTGAAATGCGAAGGTATCTTTATAATAAGAAAAACAAACAACCCCTAAGTATCTTTACTGAAAGGTGTAACTTCATGTACCCTTACCAAGCAACCCCTCATCTTCAAAGTACTTTCAGTAGTGAGTCATACAGTTGAAGTGGCAAAAGATATCAGTGGATAAAAGATATGAGTTGTGCGTGTTTCCGGGTACTTTGCAACAAGTTCAATTCAAAGGCATGTACCATTCTATGCAACCTGTATATTTAGAGTGTGCTCCTCCCTAAGAAGGAGGATAGGACTGCATTGGTTCTGCTAGCATGGGAAGCTTTTTACTCTCATGACCTTCACCTTTCTCCTGGGCACATGAAGTCGTTTTTTTTACTTCAGACTCAATACTCCACCTTAAAGGTGACTGTTTTCCAATGGCACTTTCTCAGTCATAGCAAAGGGTGAGGACTCAGGATGTTCAACTGTCAGCTACCCAATGAGGACTAAGGGTGGGCGGAGCTGGCGTAGAGCCTCTATGCATAGCTTCACGGAGTTTGAAAAAAACTCTGTGGAGTTGCGCATCGCTCTGCTCCCTCCCTGGTCCGTCACCCCTCCCAAATGCTTTAAAATGATAAAAAGAAGACCCTTACATTTTTTTCTGCCACCTTCCCTGCCTGGTCGCATTCTCCTCCCTGCTCCTTGTTGCCTCGTGTCCTCCTGACTCCTTCTCCATTGAAAAAAACACTATGTTGGACTTCTTGCAAGTGTGCATGCGCACTCACAAGACGTACAACATAGTGTTTTTTTCAATGGAGGACGTAAGAGAAGGAGCAGGAACGAGAGTGGCCAGGCAGGGGGGGTGACATAAATACAGGTAAGTGCCTTTTTTTATACTTTTAAAAGTTTGGGAGGGAGTGGCTAACTCCGCTCTGCTCTGCCACAGAGGCAGAGTTTTTTCCTACTATGCGTTCAGCACGGAGCGCGGAGTAGGCAAATCTCCGCTGGAATTACCCGCCCAAGGTTAATGAGGACGATTAATTGGGAGCCAACTCAAAAATTGGTAATCAGATTCAAATAAATCAATGTCAAGTCCATGCTATAGAAATACTGGATGGCAACTGGTAACATGAACTTCCTGAATAAGTTTAGACTAACAAGAATCATGCAAGCTAAGAGCTCTGTCTTTAAAAGTACCTGATGTTCCGAAAATAATCAATGACTACCTCTGTTAAGCATTTAAAATAAGCACATTTTTTATGGAAAGTACTTTAGACACAATAAGACTTGAACAACTTAAAAATAGAACATTAATAAATAGAAGTAACATTTTAAGAAGTTTAGTCATAAATCTAACAGTTTGAAATATAAATCCACACATCTGGTAAAAGTAATCTATCCTTACATAAAATAATCCATAAGGATAGTTTAATATTCAGCATTACACTTTGTATCACCAACACAGCAAGAAGTTGGTTCTTGCAGTTTCTCTAAGCATTTATCAGAGGGATTAAGTTAAAGTCTACTAGGGAAATCCATAGTTATGGGACGAAGGGGAATGAAGCATAAATCAGAAAAGTTCAAGTCTGGTATCTCACCAAACAGCTCCAAATTGTCTGACAAACATAGTTTATCAGCAAGGGCAAATAGAAAATGGGCATAATAAAAGGTAGTTCGGAATCCAGATAGGAGTCAAAGAAAAAGTGTCAAGGGGGCAGCCTGAGCTTAGACATTAGAATTCCTCAAAAGCATCTCATTAAAAAGCTGTTAATCAAAAAGAACCATCTCCTCCTCTTCTGCATTGCAATTATATAGTTCATATTTGTCATCATGACCTCAATGGTTGGTCCACAGCGGTCTGATCATCATGTGATTGTCCTTTCCGTCTTACCCGGTACAAAGTGTTACTCCAACATGTTTTCCACAGAAATCATGAGAAACAAATGTCCTTCCATCCTCACAAGTAACTAGACAAGAGCGTATTCAACTTTTTACTCTTCCTGAATATGGGGGAGAAATCAGCTTCCCATCATTCCCACAAAAGGGGAAAGAATTGTCTTTGTTATGATAAGGAATGTCGCATGAATCAAGAACAAATAAAGCAACAATTCAGAACGTATCAAATCGATTACACAAGGCTTTGAAATAATGCAGCCTAAAAGAAAAACATTCTAACATGCTTAAATTCAACTTGTCGGCCCTAATTTTCATGTAGGTCAGTTAGCCTCCAACTTGAGGTTGGAGGCTTTCAGAGCAACATCTTCGGTTTCACTTTCGGTCACCATATTACAATGAAGGCAGTCGGAAGTGAAACTGGCCGGTCATTCTGACTGGCTTCTGACAGGCCCAAGGAGCCTGTCGACCAGTCAGAACCGGCATGTTATCCCCGAAGGACGGCGTTTCCATTGTCAGGATTACAATGTCAATTTCCCACAGACTTTTCATGTTGGGCTTTTCAACATGAAAAGTCTGTCGGAAAGTGACTTTTGGGGCCCCAAGCTGGGCCCCCATGCCTATGAGGTCTCCGGATGGGATCTGTGAATCATAATTGCTGTGTCGGGACCGCTGACCCCCAGTTCCGAGAACGCTGGGATATTAGTCAGTGGCACCTCTGACCAACATTATAATGATGCACTTTCTCTTTTAGTATAGCAAACCCCTAATTAAGTTTAGGCATAATGAAATAAATCATACATCATATGTAACTTTTCACAATGTTGTCAGTAAATGTTACGCAAAAATATTCATCTTCAAATATTAACCACTGCCACTCTGCAATGAAGATTAATAGCAATGATAAGTTATCTTCGACTAAGTACTCACAAATTGTGAATTGTACCAAAAACGGTAAATTGCTTAATGGGTCAAACTGTGATGATGAAACTCCACAGATCTTTTTATTCTGAAAACATGTAATTTAGCGTCACATTCTATCAATGGGTTATTATTTAAACATAATCCTAATTTGGAATAGTAAAAAGGGCTTGTAGCCAGTAAATGCTTTGTGTTCAAAAGATTTCGGGAATTGGGCCTTACTGAACTTTATCATGCATCTCTTGCTTCACAACTTTTTGTAAGAATATAATAGTACAATAATAGGATAACTCTGATGACTGACCCTTTTCTGACTTGAGGATTTCTTTGTATTTTCATGATCCCAAGCTTTTTATGAAAATATTAATGACCTGTGTAGAAAATGAAAGTATATTTGCAACTGTTATCTATATTCCAGCATGCATAGATTTAAATATACAGATGGGAGAATCCCTACAATGAAAAAGCAGAGAAATTATCATTTTACTAGCTGTTAAGTGGCTTAAGGATTATGGAACCACATTTCTATTATCAATGTCCATGATTATTAAACTTTGAATCCCAGGTGGTTTGTGAAATGAGTAATATTATCAATATAATTTGGCATGTTATTTTGTTGAGATTATCTTTAAACTAGCATACATTTCCTGTTGCTAGGTGCAAATATTTCTTTGCTCTCTATTGGCACAAATTTTTGGTAACCATTCGCTGGAGGGAGTATCTTATCTTTACATTCCAAGGGGCTGATTTATGTGAGAGTTTTCAGTAGTTCATATGGGTAGGGTTGAATTAATCAATCAAGATTTATGTAGCACAACTACTCACCGGTGAGGGTACTAAAGTGTTGAGGGTGGCTGGTGATTCATGTGAGCGCTGGGGTTTAGTCGAAGAGCCACATCTTGAGATCCTTCCTGAATTGGGTCAGGGACGGGGCTTGCCTGAGGTGAAGAGGCAGGGTGTTCCAGGTCTTGGCAGCTCGGTAGGAGAAGGATCTTCCTCTGGTCCTGATTTCGCAGAGCAGATGTCTCTGGTTGGTGTGTGAAATGAAAGACAGTGGTTCAGATATGCTGGATCTGCATCATGCAGCGCTTTGTAGGCCGGGTGTGAGAAGCTTAAAAGTGACTCCTTAGTTGACTGAGAGCCAGTGGAGTTCTCGCAGGTTTTCGGTGATGTGACTGCAGTAAAGGATGTTAGGACGAGTCTGACTGCAATGTTTTGAATAGTCTGTAGTTTCCTGAAGAGTTTCTGGGTGCCGCTGGCATAGATTGCATTGTCTTAGTCGAGTCTGCTGCTGATGAGTGCAGGGTTGACCTTCTTTCTGGATTCAGTGGGAATCCATCTGAAGGTCGTTTGAAGCAGGCAAAGCATGTGGAAGCATGATAAGGAGACAGCTTTGATCTGGTGGTTCATTGTGAATGAGGAGTCCAATATGAGGCCGAGGTTTCATGCATTGTCCATGGGTTTGGTTGATGTTTCTAGTGGAATAGGCTACCAAGCGGATGGGGTGGGACCTAGGATGAGGGCTTAGGTCTTGTCTGAGTTGAATTTGATCGAGATGTCTCTCATCCAGGTGGCAATTGTCATGAGTTGGACCTTCGGTGGATTGCTGACCCGGCATGGCGCCTCCATCGGAGGCAGGTACCAGGAAAAAACTACAACTCCTGGAATGCTCGGGAAACGCGTCACGCACATGACGCAAGTCACGCAATTCCAGGAAGTAAAGACTTGCCGGAGAAGCCGGAGGTGCCGATAATTCTTACTGAACTCTGTTGTGTGGTTGGTATCCCGGCTACCGGTAAGCTCCGTTGCTTTGTATTAGCTTGACTTCGGTAGTTCCCCGTTTTGGGTAGGGTACAAACATTTCTGGATCTCGATAGAAAACTCTGCTTGCATAAGTCTATCACTGTGGACGTTCTCTCGGCTGAGAGAGCAACATTTTCCCGTTGGTAGAGACGGGCACTCCGCCGTCTCGTTGCGTGGGATAACCAAGCATAATCAAAGACTCCCTACTGGTGTGAGACGATTGTGGTACTTTTCCTGTGGGGCTGATTTTGGTGCAAGAGTTTTCCTTTAGAATGATTTGGGCTCAAATCGTTCGCTGGCTGATAGTAAGGACTGCTTGGAGTGAAGATTTGTTCAGCAGTCACTGACTATCAAAGCATTTCAGGAACATTGCCATTTCAGCAGACTACGTTAAGAACACATTAACCTGGTCTGCTCTTTACGTATTATTTTCTCCACAACACTGTTTATCTTTTGTATCCTAACACAGGAGAGACGAATAAGGGGGAGAATCAGAGGGATTAATCAAACAACTGATGTGAACCTATTCCATGTTTGGTATGTTGTGGAAACGCTTATGGAAAAGACAAAGCTTGTACTGAGATGAGAGTTACAACGTATGCCTTTGTTTTCTGTTCTTTCACAAGAATAAGGGAACCCAAAATGTATATCATAGGGACCTTGGGCAGTATCAATTTACAAAAGACAATGGTCCCTATATATGGACAGGATAGCAAAAAATAATAATCATACACCTAATAAGTAGTATGTTTCTTTGTCCAGCCGGACAAGAATTTTATTTTAAATGATCAAGTTCATAGAGAGAGTTTTAAGACCAAGATAACAAGTGGGCACAGCCATGACCCACAACATTTAAGACAAAACAACAAAGAAATGGCCAAAAAGGCAAAGGGAAAATCTGTCTGTATACTATTGTTCAGTGCTACAGACTCAATCTCTTAAACATAACCATACCATTGCATCAAACAATATAGCATTCATCATATTGCATATGGGTTTTTTTTTGTCGACGACATTTCGATGCCTTTTTAAATTATAACATCATCATCAGGACAAGAATTATCAGCATTATTGTTTTGTTCAACAATTATTAACACAATGCCTATTATCGCATTACTTTACATGAAGGAAATGGGAGGCAAGGGGGAAGGAAAAACAAAAATTGTATATAAGTATCAGCATGTAAAAAAACATGAGTGTCATGAGAATTGCGGCGAGTGAAAAACCATGCATATAGCTGAGTGGAGTCGATAATCGACGAGTGAAGGGTTGTTCCAGGTCTCTATTAAGATCAATAGCAAGTGAGGGTAGAAAATATTAGTCACGATTGCCCGACCGTTCCGGTGATGAAAAGGCTAAGTCGTGAATGGCGTGAAAAATTACTGTGGCTAAGTTCATGGAAGTGTCAATAATCATGGGCAATGGTACGTCGTGGATGGCGTGAAACATTTATTGGCTAAGTCATTGCTATGGCAATAATCGCAGGCGATGGCAGGAGAAGAAACCTACATGTCGGTTTACTTTATGGTTGTCTCGTTCTGGGTTATTGAGGAGAAACCGCGGGGCTAATGGCATTCTGAGGAAAGAAAAATGTGACGTTAACGGTACCGGTCTGTGAATAAGGCGGGGTGCCGGATCGAGGGTGGTGGACACAGTTACCTTTCAAAACAATTCCGGGGCTTACATCAAGGTTGTATGGAAACGCCAGGAGCGCGATGGCTCAATCTGAAAGGGAGCGGGCGGTTAGATACTTGCATGTAAAAGTATCAGGGTGCTCAAAACAGAGTTACCGGCTGGCGAGATTCACTTACTTGTATTGGTAGGAGCACTGTGGCTAATACGGGAGTCTGATGGAAGTGAACTTCCGAGCAACCATGGGAGCTAGCTAATCAACCCTCATGGTCTCTAGAAATCGATGATGGACTTACTGTGACTAGGTGGAGCAGTGCGGATTTCACAAGAATTGAAGCACTCCAATTGTGATAGCCCAAATTCAGCTTTAGTCCATATAAAAAGGCATCCAGAGAATCTCCCATGCAGATTATCTTCTTTTATTCTTAAAGTTCAGATCCAATCCCAACCAACGCGTTTCGCCGAGGTTATTTAACACCTCTCGGCTTCGTCAGGGCTTATCTTCAGTTCAAAACTGCCTCAAATTCCTTATTGGGGTGCTTGAACGTATTAATCTCTGCACTTAGTATAGCTGAGGGAACAGTATCCTTGAATTTGTGAATTCTGCGTTCTTATCTATGTGCTCCAAAAATGAACTCCACTCGTCTTGTATCCAAATATGCAATCCTCCTTATCTTCCAACTTCTTTATCCACTGCCGAAAAGCAATCTGTTCACTCAGCTGTCCTCATTTGATCCGCCCCCCTCTTCTTACTCCTCTCGGCGTCCCGTGTACAGGCTTTCACAATTGGAGTGCTTCAATTCTTGTGAAATCCGATTGTGCCTAATCATTTGATTACGCAGAGAGGAGTTGGGTGTTTTCCTCCTATAACTTTGAAGCACCCTTAGAGTCTGTTGTTGTGTCTGGAATAGAGGGTGTGATACTTCTTTAGCGCTTGAATAACTCCAATTAGCACCCAAGGTTTAAAATATAGGTGGAGCAGTGCGGCGGCCATATTGGAGAGGTGATAGCCACATGGTCTCTAAAAATCGATGATGGACTTACTGTGACTAGTGCGGCGGCCATATTGGAGTGGTGAAAGTGATCAGTGTGATTGTGTATAACTAAAATTGCAGCATGCATTGACCGCAATACGTGACTTCTTTAAAAAAACAGTTTAAATGATATGAATGACATATAACTGAGATTACAATAAGGAGGTCCAGTCCTCAAGACGGTTAAGGCCTTTTCTGATACTGTCAGTTTTTAGTATCCAATGCAGTTCCTCTTTATTCAGCAATTGGGATAGATCCGCTCCTCTTGGAGGTGGTTTGATGATAGAAACAACTGTCCAAAGTAATTCATCTTCGCTGTGGCCTTTTTCGTGGATATGTTCAACTAATGGTGCATTGGGCGTGTTACACCGGATCCTGCTTCGGTGTTGGCCAATTCTTAGTTTTACTTTCTGACTTGTCTGCCCTATATACAAAGGCATGCAGGGACAGAAAATTGCATAAACCAAATTTACAGAGTTACAGTTGGAAAAGTATCTTCGTCATATTTCACTTCAATAGTAGAGTCACAATAAATGCAATTCCCACATTTAGAATGGCCAGCTAAAGGTGGGAGACCCCATGCATCATTTATAGTCATTTTTAGGGGTTGTGTAGGCAGTGATGCTCTTACTAGGTGGTCTTTAATGTTTTTGGCCCGTTTGAAAGCGAACGGTGGACGTTCTAGTGTAAGTTGACCAGCATTGAGGACTGGCCAGTGCTTCAGCACACTCTTTCTGATAGCATTGGAGGCTGGGGAAAATGTGGTGACACAAATGAGTCTATTCTGATCTTTTTTCTCCTTCGGTTCCAGGAGGGTTTTCCTTGGGCAATACCAGGCTCCTTTTTTAAGAGCGGCGCACTAGCTTACAAGGGTAACCTCTGTTCCTAAGTTTGCGGCTGAGAGTTTTAGCTTCAGTAAAATAATCCTTCTTGAAATAGCAGTTGCGCCTAATGCGTAGGAACTGGGAGAAAGGCAGGGAATCACGCAAAGCTCTTGGGTGATGGCTACTGTACTCAAGAAGAGTGTTGCGTTCAGTAGGTTTACGGTGTAGAGTGGTGGTGAGGCGACCTTCTGTATCGCTTTGCCTTTTTGGCCATTTCTTTGTTGTTTTGTCTTAAATGTTGTGGGTCATGGCTGTGCCCACTTGTTATCTTGGTCTTAAAACTCTCTCTATGAACTTGATCATTTAAAATAAAATTCTTGTCCGGCTGTACAAAGAAACATACTACTTATTAGGTGTATGATTATTATTTTTTGCTATCCTGTCCACATATAGGGACCATTGTCTTTTGTAAATTTGTTTTCTGTACAGTTGGTTTAAATCCTGGTCTCACCCCTATCTCCTATCCTGAATTAAGGCCTCAGTATTTTCCTTTACAGGTAGGGGTGAGGAAAGTACATTGCTATGTAAGGAAAGGACATGGGTGGTTTAAGGCAGTGAGTTATGATTGTGCATTCTAAGTGTTTCTCATTGTCATTTCAGATCTCCCTCCCCTCTGTCCCCTTCCTTTCCTTCTCTCGCCTGACTATCCTAACAGTCTGTGTATATCCTACCAGACTCTTGGGGATGTCGTGAGGGGGAGGTTATAGGTCATTCAGCACAATCCAGAGGAAACCAGAAGACAGAGCCTGACAGAATTATCGGCCCAAGATTACTGTTTCTTCTTGATTGTGCTGAAATAGAAATGGCTACCTTGGAGGACGTGATTATGGATTTGGCGTTGGTGCAAACAGAGCTAGCAGCCTCCGACAGGGAAGTAGCTGCTTCTAGAGCAGAAACAGCTCAGCTATGGGCTTGGATGGACATAATGCAGGTGAACCCTTCAGACACAGGGGGAGCCCTGCCTCTCACACCTCTGTGCTTGTAGAGATGCCCACACAAATACCCTTGGCCCACGCCGAGAGGCTTTATGGGGATAACAAGAAGGTGCAGGTATTCGTGACCCAAGTGTTACTACACTGCATGTGCAAACCAAAAATGTTTTCTACCAATCAGGCTAGGGTGGTTTTTTGATATCATATTTAGGGGGACAAGCAGCTCAGTGGGCAGTCCCTGTAGTTAGACGGGATGACCCTCTACTTTATTATTGGGATGAGTTCCGTGTGGAATTCGAGAAAATGTTGGATTGTAGGGCTGAAACCTTTACGGCCGATCGGGAGCTTCTGGAATTGAAGCAAGGCTCTGCAGAATTGGTGACATAACTTAACAGCTTTCGTCGGTTGGTGGCTGAGACTGATTGGCCTGAAGCCAAACAATCTACCCTTTTCTATCAGGGCTTAAGCGATAAACTTAAGGATGTGTTGGCACACATCGATCCCCAACCCCGTACGTGCTCCACCCTCATCGAGCTTACAATACGTCTGGACCATAGGATGAAGGAGCGGTGCTGTCCCAAAGAGAAGAAACCACTGGACTCCTACATCCAACAGCGTTAATGTCTCGGAAGCTAAATCCAGCAGAAACAAATTACACAATAGCTGAAAAGGAACTGCTGGCGATCCGGGATGCATTTTTGGAGCGGAGGCATTAGCTGTTGGGTGCTAAACACCAAGTGACGGTGTATACCGACCATCGAAACCTACTGTTTATGCGAGCAGCACGTCACCTTACACCAAGACAGTTACGATGGATGCTGTTTTTTGAGGAATACCGGTTCATCATATCTTACAGACCTGGTATTAATAACAAGAAGGCGGTTAGAGCTATTGTTAAACCTTCCAAAGTCCTGTGTGTCACCCAAACAGGGGATTTCTTGTCGGACGTGAGGACAGGAGTACACATTTGTGTATGGAGAACCTGGCTTAGACATCATGCCGAGTGGAAGGTGAAACAAGGTGTTCCTATGAGAGGCACTCAAGTGCTCGTGCCCACTAAACCATTGAGGAGAACAGTGTTTTCTTAGTGTCATGATACCCCTTGTGCTGGTCATATGAGGTATGTGAAAACACTCGAAAAGGCATTGAGACAATTCTGGTGGCCTTTTATCCGGCCTGATCTTCGTCAATCGATAAAAGATTGCACGAAGTGTGCCCGGATGAAATCCGATCGTCAACAACCTCAAGGACTGTTGCAACCTATGCCCAAGCCGGAGAACCCATGGGAGAAATTTTCAGTTGACTTCATTGTTGGACTCCCCAAAGACCAAGGAAAAACCACTATAATCGTGGTTATAGACTATCTTACGAAAATGGGTCACTTCATAGCATGTAACCAGGTCCCCTCAATTTGCTCACCTCCTTTTAGTGAACATAGTCAGGTTACATGGACCTCAGAGGGTTATTGTTTCAGAGAGAGGGGCCCAGTTCACTGCACATTTTTAGAAAACCTGGTGTTCTGAGTTGCAGATATCACCATCCACTAGTTTTCACCCTCAAACAGACGGTCATACCGAGAGGCTGAATCAGACTCTTAAACAGTTCTTGCGTTGTTACGTTCAGGAGAACACAGATTCATGGGTGGATTGGTTATGGGTGGCTGAAATAGACTATAATAGCACTCAACACTCCACCACACTTCACACCCCTTTCTTTTGTTCCTATGGTCATCATCCTAGGTTTAACCCCCTTTTGCTTCCTAGCACCAACGTCAGGTTGTCCGACGTCAAGGAAAGATAGGTGCATGTTCGCAAAATACTTCGTGCCACACGTAAGAATCTTGTTGAAGCCAAAGCTAGGTACAAACACAGGCAGAGAAGCACCGCAGGCCATGTCCGGTGTACAAAAGGGGTTATCTGGTGTGGTTGTAAAACACATCAGGTTTAGGAAGCATAGCGTGTTCAATCCCCGGTTCATTGGTCCTTATAAGGTCGTGAAACACATAAATGCGGTTGCTGTAAGACAGCACTTGCCTGCGCATTTCCGAGTCCATCCTGTTTTTCATGTGTCCTTACTGAAGCCCTCTCATTGTCCAGTTCGGCGTGCTCCCCTACCTGACTCGGTGCACCAGGACCACGAATACGAGGTCCGGGGGGTTCTTGACTCTAAGTGGGTGAGGGGACGCTTGCAATACCTCTTGTCCTGGAAAGGCTATGGCCCAGAGGAGAATTCCTGGGAGCCTGCCAGTGCGGTGCATGCTCCTGGTTTGGTGGCAAAGTTCCACCGTTTGTTTCCGGATAGGCCTGCTGCCGGTCAGCGCCCCTTGTGAAGGGAGATGTACTGTTATGAGTTGGACCTTCGGTGGATCGCTGACCCGGCATGGCACCTTCTTTCGGAGGCAGGTACCAGGAAAAAACTACAACTCCGGGCAAGCCCAGGAAACCCGTCACGTGCATGAAGCAAATCACGCAATTCCAGGAAGTAAAGACTTTGCCAGAGTAGCCGGCGGTGCCGATAATTCTTACTGAACTCTGGCGTGTGGTTGGTATCCCGGCTACCGGGAGGGCTCTGTTGCTTTGTATTAGTTTGACTTTGGTAGTACCCCATTTTGGGTAGGGTAGAAACATTTCTGGATCTCGATAGAAAACGCCGCTTGCGCTAGTATATCACTGTGCACGTTCTCTCGGCTGAGAGAAAAACATTTCCCCGTTGGTAGAGATGGGCACTCCCCGTCTTGTTGCGGGGAATACCAAGCATAATCAAGACTCCCTACTGGTGTGAGACAATTGCGGTACTTCTCCTGTGAGGCTGATTTTGGTGCGAGAGTTTTCCTTTAGAATGATTTGGGCTCAAATCGTTTGCTGGCTGATAGTAAAGACTGCTTGGAGTAAAGATTTGTTCAGCAGTCACTGACCATCAAAGCATTTCAGGAACATTGCCATTTCAGCAGACTATGTTAAGAACACATTAACCTGGTCTGCTCTTTACGTATCATTTTCTCCACAACAGTTTTTATCTTTGTATCCTAACACAGGAGGGATGAATAAGGGGGAGAATCAGAGGGATTAATCTAACAACTGATGTGAACCTATTCCGTGTTTGGTATGTTGTCGAAACGCTTATGGAAAATACAAAGCTTGTACTGAGATGAGAGTTAAAACGTTTGCCTTTGTTTTCTTTACAGTTGGTTTAAATCCTGGTCTCACCCCTATCTCCTCTCCTGAATTAAGGCCTCAGTATTTTCCTTTGCAGGTAGGGGTGAGGAAAGTACATTGCTATGTAAGGAAAGGACATGGGTGGGTTAAGGCAGTAATTTATGATTGTGCATTCTAAGTGTTTCTCATTGTCATTTCAGATCTCCCTCCCCGCTGTCCCCTTCCTTTCCTTCTCTCGCCTGACTATCCTAACAGTCTGTGTATATCCCACCAGACTCTTGGGGACGTCGTGAGGGGGAGGTTATATGTCATTCAGCACAATCCAGAGGAAACCAGAAGACTGAGCCTGACAGCAAGGCCTTCATCACATTAAGGAAGTTGTTCATGGTTTAAGAGAAGGCTAATTGCAATTACATTTTAATTTGAAAATTCAAAATTAAGCCATCAATATAGACAATTATACTAGCTTCTGTAGTCTTTTTTGTAAACACAATTATCTAATTACATTGTAAAAATTGGCTGAAAATGTTAAATAAATGATACAACATGAAGCTGCCCTCCATAGAAGGGAAGGGGACAGGGACTTTGAATATGGCATCTGTTGGACCCGGCCCTTTTGGCAGGTTTACCCCGAGACTTTTTGCTTTTTCCTAGCCTGTTTCTTGAACCTGGTGGTGGTGATTTTAGGCCTCTGTGCACTTTTTCACTGTGGTACAGTGTAAAGTGCGTGAGCTCTCTGTGTATGTGTAGTGAGTGACCTGCCCTCCCATAGGAATGAATGGGGAATATGTATGCCCATGGTAGTTCTTGATGTGTGGGGAGTGCAGGGTCGAGTTTGGTATGTGCAAACACGTGAGATTGAATGCTGTGCAATGGTATATGCGGCATGATTGTGTCTAGTGTAGAAGTGCCACTTCTAGAAGTTGGCATATTTGTGTCTGGCGTGTGATTGGCTGAGGCTGGCTGGTGAGCCTGGCTCCAAGAGTCTGGGAGGGTCTGCCCAGGGGTGAATGGAGTGTTTAGCATGCTGATGTGAGGGGAGGAGTGAGCCTGGGCCTGCTTGTGGATTGACCATCTGGTTTGAGGTTCCTGAATGAGGCTGGGTTTTCCCCACACAATGCTGGCTCCACCCCCTGGGGTGCGTCTGATGTCCCTAGCCTGGCCAGTGAAAGGAATTCCCTATAACCAGTTCTAGCTGGTTCTCACACTGCCTGCACCCCTTAGACAAAGAATTTTGGGTATAAAAAGGGTCAAGTCAAGAAATTTATATAGCGCGCTACATACCCAGAGGGTCTCAAGGCGCTTGAGGAAGGGTGGGGAATTAATTGTCGAATATCCAGGTTTTAAGTTGTTTTCTGAATATAAGGTGGTTCTGAGTGAGGCGAAGGTGAGTGGGAAGTGAGTTCCAGGTTTTAGCTGCCAGGTAGGAGAAGGATCTGCCTCCCATGGTGGTTTTGTTGATGCGGGGTACAGTTGCAAGGGCTTGGTTGGAGGATCGTAGGTGGCGGGAGGGGGTGTAGAAGGAAAGTCGTGAGTTGAGGCATTCGGGTCCAAGTTCGTAGAGTGCTTTGTGTGCGTGGGTTAGGAGGCGGAAAGTAATCCTCTTGTTAACGGGGAGCCAGTGGAGGTTTTTCAGGTGTCCAGAGATGTGGTCTTTGCGCGGGATGTCTAGTATGAGTCTGGCTGATGCGTTCTGGATACGTTGGAGTTTTTTCTGGAGTTTTGCGGTGGTACCGGCGTATAGGGTGTTGCCGTAGTCCAGGCGGCTCGTGACCAGTGCGTGGGTGACCGTTTTTCTAGTTTCGGTGGGGATCCAGCGAAATGTTTTTTTGCGCATGCGAAGAATATTGAAGCAAGAAGATGAGACGGCGTTGACTTGTCTGTTCATAGAGAGTGAGGAGTCCAGGATGACACCTAAGTTCCGTGCGTGGTCCGTCGGGATGGGTGTTTTTCCAAGGGACTCTGGCCACCAAGAGTCATCCCAGGCGGAAGGGGAGGTGCCTAGGATAAGGACTTCAGTTTTGTCTGAGTTCAGTTTCAGACAGCTGTGCTTCATCCACTCGGCTACTTCTTTCATTCCTTCATGTAGGTTGGTTTTGGCGGTGTTAGGGTCTCTGGTGAGTGATAGGATCAGTTGAGTGTCATCAGCGTAGGAGATGATGTTGAGGTTGTGTTGGCGAGCGTGGCTGCAAGGGGGCTCATGTATACGTGGAAGAGGGTGGGGCTGAGTGAAGATCCCTGTGGCACGCCGCAGTTGACTTCGGTGGCTTCTGATTTGAATGGAGGAAGGCGAACTCTCTGAGTTCTTCCGGCAAGGAACGAGGTGATCCATTCCAGTGCTTTTCCTTGGATTCCGATGTTTCTGAGGCGTTGTATTAAGGTGCTATGACAAACTGTGTCAAAGGCTGCCGAGAGGTCGAGGAGGATGAGGGCGACTGTGTCTCCGTTGTCTAGCAGATTTCGGATGTCGTCTGTTGCTGCGATGAGTGCGGTCTCAGTGCTGTGTTTGGCTCGGAAGCCGGACTGAGAGGAGTCGAGGGATTTGTTGGTTTCGAGGAAGGTGGCAAGCTGGTTGTTGACAGCTTTCTCAATGACTTTGGCCGGGAATGGGAGGAGCGAGATGGGGCGGTAGTTTTTGAGTTCGGTGGGGTCAGCTGTGGGTTTCTTCAGAAGGGCGCTGAGTTCGGCATGTTTCCAACTTTCCGGAAAGATGGCGGAGTTGAGGGAGCAGTTGATGACGTATCGGAGATGTGGTGCTATGATGGAATCTCCTTTGTTGAAGATGTGGTGAGGGCAAGGGTCTGTGGGGGATCCTGAGTGGATGGAGTTCATCAGGCGGATGGTTTCCTCAGTGGAGATTGGGTTCCAGTAATTGAGGATGTTCAAGGGGGGTGGGGGTACTGCAGAGGGTAGGGTGGGTTGGTGTTCGGGTCGGTTGTCGAAGCTGTTGTGGATGTCTGCAATCTTGTTGTGGAAGAATGAGGCTAGGGAGTCGCAGAGGGCTTGAGAGGGGGTGATGTCGTTGGAGTTGGCTGAGGGGTTGGTAAATTCCTTGACGATGTTGAATAGTTCCTTGCTGTTGTGGGCGTTGCTATCTAGTCGGTCCTTGAAAGCGGCTTTCTTGGCAGACCGTATTAGTTGGTGGTGTATACGGGTGGCATTTTTGAAGGCGTCCTTGGTGCTGGTGTTTGGGTCTTTTTTCCAGGCCTTCTCAAGGGAGCGGCAGAGTTTCTTGGATTTCTTAAGATCATCATTGAACCAGGAGGCCTTCTTGCTGTCTAGTTTGATTTGACGTTTTTTCAATGGTGCTAGGGTGTCGGCGCTGTTGGAAAGCCATTGGGTGAGGTTAATGGCTGCTTGGTCAGGGTTTGAGGAGTGGGCGGGGGGATTTTGAAGAAGTGATGTGGAGATCTGGTCGATGGTGATTTTGTTCCAGTTTCTTAGCAGAGTGGGTTGAGGATGGTTGTTGGAAGTGGTCTTGTTGAAGGTAAAGTGAACGCAGCTGTGATCCGTCCAGAGGAGAGCTGTGGTGTGGCTGAACGAGATATGTTTGCTGGAAGTGAAGATAGGGTCAAATGTGTGACCTGCGATATGGGTGGGGGTAGTGACAAGTTGTTTGAGTCCGAGGTTGGCGAGGGTGTCCAGAAGGGTGGTGGTGTTGCGGTCATTGTTCTTTTCAAGGTGAAAGTTGAGGTCTCCCAGAAGAATGTAATCCACGGAGGGGAGGGCGTGTGGTGTGATGAAGTCCGTGATGTCCTCACTGAATTGTGCCCGGGGTCCTGGTGGCCTGTAGAGGAGGGTGCCTCTGAGTGTGGTCTTGGGGTCGATGTGGATCAGGAAATGAAGGTGTTCAGAGTTGGCGAGATGGACGTCAGAGCTGGTTGAGATGCGGATGGAATTCTTATGGACGATAGCGATGCCTCCTCCTGTTTGGTCGGTACGGTCCTTACGGATGATCTTATAGCCTTCCGGGATGGCAATGGTGATATCTGGGGCTGATGTGGCGTTCATCCATGTTTCAGTCAGGAAGGCGACGTCTGGAGAGATGGTGTCAAGCAGATTCCAGAGGTCTATGGCGTGCCTGTGGACTGAGCGGGTGTTGAGCAGGATGCATTGTAGGTGTTTGGTGTCAGACAGCTGTTTTGTGTTCGTGGGTGAGGAGTGGTTCTTTGTGCTGTCGAACTTGCAGGAGAGGCAAGAGAAGGGTCCATGGATGTGTCCGGGAGCGGCTTGGACGCAGTTGGGGGGGTGGCCGGGGTTTAGGGCTAGGAGGGTGGAGGCGGCGTATGAGATGCGGGTGGGGTGGGGGTACAAGGGCCAGGGGGTCTGGCGCTGGGCGCGGTCCAGGCGTGGACGGCCAGGGGCATGCTTTGCTTGGGCTCAGGGGAAGACTTGCCTCCCAAAGCCTTGCCCAGCCCCTGGATGCCTGATGTACTTGGATGCTGGAGGAATTGCCTTGTTGGGAGCTGCTGGGCTCCATCTTGATTCTCCAGAACTTCTTTGGACCCTTCTTGCTATAGGGGTCATTTCTAGGGGCCTGTGGATGCTACCTATGCCCCCAGCGCTTGGGAGCGCTTTATCGTGCCATTTAGCACTGGGAGCGCTTTATTTGCTTTGCAGGTGCCCACCCTGCTTATGGTTGCCCTAGCGAGTGCCCACCTCACTTATTTGCGATTATTTTGTCCCCTGGCAGGAGCCCACCCTGCCAGGGACCTGGCCGCTATTTTTATATTTTAACTCGAGGGAGCCCACTCCTCGGTTAATTCAGCCCCAGCCTGCAAGTGCCTGAAGTGGGCCGCAGCGCTGCCTGCGATGACCCGGAAGTGGTTGGCCGGCCAGCCAATGGTGGCGCAGCCCGGCCGGAAGTCCCGCCCTGCAGCGAAAAGTGGAAGGAGATGGCGTGTGGTCGGTGCAGGGCTCCCGTGAGCTAGAGGGAGCCCCAAGATGGACAACGCGGGAGGTCGGGAGCGCACCTCACCTCCCGGAGCAGGGTGACAGAGTCCCGAGTCCCAGGTCCTGAGGAGGAGGGGCCCGGGGGAAGCAGCACGGCCTCTCGTCCTGCGGAGGGAGCGCAAGGCACATTGCCGTTGCCTGGACCCCACCGCGCCGGAAGAAGAGTGAGGAGACTGCCGCCGGGTGCCCTGCTGGCGCCGCACTGAGTCCCGGTCCCGAGACGGGGGACCGGGTGAAACAGAGCCCCGCCGCATCCTGATTGAGGAGTGCTCCGGCCACAAAGGAGAGCCCGGTAAGTGTGGCTCAAGAGGGGGCAGGTTTCCAGCTCCTGAGGGGGACTGCCGACTGGTGTGAGTGTCCCCGAGCGGCCCCCATGGCAGCGGGCTGCTCCGACCTTCTGGGGCCTCGTTATTGTCCGAGCCTAGGACTCCAATGTCTCTGGGCATATTTGTTTTAGAGCCCTGACAGGCTCCTGGACAGTTGATGAGTTTGAGTCATATAAGTACAGAATATGCTCTAGCGTCTAGAATGTAATGGAACTAAATGAAGCAAACAACTCATCCAGAATCAAAGTGAGGTGGAAAGAGATACACAAAATATATTGTGTGTGCGGATTCCCATCATACACCAGAAAAGGTGTTCAGCTTCATCATTTGGGTATCCTTTGTGTATATGGGTGACAATAATGTTCTATGGAAATCAGAGCTTGCAAATGTCACAAAGGTAAAGAAACCAAGATGAGCAGAGTAAAGTGTATGGGAACAAATATATGTGCAGTGCAAAAGGTGAAGTGCAAAAGCTAAAATTGGTGCGTGAACAGACTATGAATTGTGTGTCTGCCTGTCACAATCAAAAGTTAAAAACTGTGAATACTAGGAACAGTTTTAACTAATAGTCAGAACTAATAAAAACACAATAAAAACACAATACTGCACCACCAAAGTGACCACCCCAGGAACTTGAAGGCTAATTTGCCCTATGGCCAACTGCTCCGTATCAGGAGAAACTGCACGGAGTTGTCAGAGTATGAAAGACACGCTGACACATTCTGTCACGAAATGGAAAGCCGTGGTTATCCCAAAAAACTGTTAAAAAACTCATTCAAGCGGGCACGATGTACACCACGCGAATGTTTGCTACAAACAAAATCAAAGGCTGAACTAGACCGGATGGTTTGTGTCACCACATTTGGGCCTGACACAAACAAATTTAGACAAACTGTGTTAAGAAATTGGCACTTACTAGAAAACCTGGACTGTCCATTTCCCCGTCCCCTTTTCGCGTATCGTAAGAACAGGAGCATCGGACAACATCTTGTCCGAGCTGAGATAGCATTACCCAAACCTAAGAGTGACCTATTGTCTCAATGGGGAATGAAACCCATTGAGGGACATCATAAATGTGGGACATGCGTGGCCTGTGGGACTACTGTGGAAGGGAAGGAATTCCAACATGGGAATATTAAGTGGAAACACTTAAGTTTCTCAAATTGTAAAACACGAAATGTTGTGTATGTAGTCATCTGCCCATGCAATAAGATTTACATAGGCAAGACAACACAACAAGTGAATATGCGCATAACGCAACATAAATCTAGAATCAAGAATAAAGTGCTTACAGCACCCATGGTGGAGCATTTCATTGAAAATAAACACACTGAGAATGACTTGAAGTGGTCAATTCTATATGTTCTGCAACAGTCTAGATCCATTGACCATGATAAACTTCTACTAAAAAAAGAGGCCTGAGGCCTACCTTATACTTAAGTTTAATAGCGCACTCAGCGGGCTCAACTCGCTATCTAGAGTGTGAGCTATATCTAGTACAGTGCCTCCAAAAGAAAGGGTCGATGGTAATTGCGCATATGTTTCCATATGTGATTTAAATTCACCTTTTTTCACATCTAAATGATAGCCTTCTCTAGCGACCCCACTCTAAGATGGCCGCCAAGCAAGTAGCTTTAAGTAGGTCCAAAACCATGTTACAACATGGCTGCCAAACTAAGTGAATGAGAGCTAGATGCCGAGTCACAGCTTGTTCAAGTAAGTCTAGAGCTAACATGGGTTTGATTTGCTACCAATAATGCAGTAGCCCCAGAAACCTAATAAAACGCTGTTATTTCCTCTAGGGAAAGCGAGCGCGAGTAAAAAGGACTGAGGAAAGCGGTGCCTGCATGGTTAGAAAGCGTTTACCGCTGCAACCGATTAGAACACGAACAGCCCAAGCGAGGAATCCCTCAGAGCAGGTATGCCGAGTAGAGCAACGAGTGCCATACTCTCTCCGTCTGTGCATAAAAAGCGCGTAAAACGTTATTCTCATTATTTTCAGGCTGTAATACAAGACTGAAAATTAACTCCTATTTGGTGGAAACGTAGGATCACGAGAATGATCCAGTAAGGTATGTTGATAACACATGTGCCCCATTCTGTTCTTAGAAATTGAGCAAGAACAGGCCATGATACCTGTATTTGTTTTTAGATCCCGAAAAGAAAAGAAACTCAGTCAGAACTAATACTCTACCCTTGACCGGCGGCTGCTGGTTCAACAGGTAATAAGAGGAATACGAGTTAAATGTAGTTGGAAGCTAAACAACTGTCAGAAATGTAGCTAAAACAAGTTTTATTTTATACACTTGCAGATATCACGTATTAAGACAGAGCCCTGATGAGAATCCGTAGAGTTGACATACCGGATTCGAAACGCGTTGGCGTAAAAAGATTAGCCATTTATTGGTTGAATGGACTGAATGAATTAATTTGAAGTCTATTTTTCCCTTTTTTGAACTGCCTACATTTAACTGTAGTTCATTGATTTATGATTGTCATCAAGTTTATACTTTTGACTCTGGTCTTTATGGAATTACGGATGATTTTTTCTTCGTAGTATGAATATTTGAGTGTATATATATCAGAGCAATTCACTTTGTATAATACAACTAGTTATGTGTATATGTGTTTGTGTTGTAAATAATCGCGAATTGTAAATAATTGTATATAAGGTGTATAAAACGATAAGGTGTCCCTTTCATACATCGATACAAAAAAAGACAAAAAATAAATAAATAATAAAAGGGTTAGAGTGATATACCCGTACGAACCAGGAAGTCTCTTATGGTTTGTTCCCTCAAAAATAGAGGATTTAAGTAAGTGTGTGGCTGGCAATCTGTGTACTTAGTTGAGTTATGTTCTGGCACCTCTGAATGTTTTTATGCATCATGTATCTTCCTGGATTTTACACCTCTGATACTTACCTGTTACCAGTAGTTACTGATTGTGATTTATTACTGTTATTTGTGCTATACTTATTCTAAGTTCTAGAAGTGCTATTTCTACTAAGTGCTGATTCTGACAGTGGCCCATGTGGCCCTGTCCTGTAAACATTCCCTTGTGAATATTGCCCGTGCCAGTTGGCACAATATACATGTGTGATTTCTATCTGATGTGTTTTGACAATACAGAAGATATTTTTATATAACCTTGTGTGGAGTTCCTTTTGTGGTGTGCCTAGGATGTTGTTGCTGTTGTGTGCTGGCGCAAATGCTTTACACATTGCCTGCGGGATAAGCCTGTCTGCTTGTGCCAAGCTCCCAAGGGGGTGAGCAGGGATTTTCTTGGCGTGTGACTCCCTTGCCCTGACTAGAATGGTGGCTTCTGCCTAGCTTTGGTGTCAGCCTTAGCCAACCAGAAATAGCCAGTTCTAACAGCATCATTTTCAAAATGAAACGAACTAGGTTAATTTCTATGTTTATAGAATAGAGTTTCACAAAGTATTGAGGAGGCACAAATGGATCACCAAACTGCCTGCATCAAGGAAGTGGTTAATGAATCAAGGGAACTATTTTGCATATTCTATTAGTCAAAAATGCAGATGGTATGAAGGGCATGCAACACAGTAATGCACTATAAATGATTTAGCAACCTCTTAATCTAAGGTAACAAAAAGAAGAGAAAACTAAACAAAAAATGAAATGATATAGAATATATCCATACATCTCTAAACACTCCTTAGGTTTTGCTTTTCTTTCTCTAAATGTGTGCAAGTCATGCAGGTAAGAAAGATGCAGAAAAAGAATCAAAGCCTCAGACTTATCGGGGTAGCCCTTTTCTGCTTCTTGTATTAAGGATGGTTGTATAAATACTGATTTCTGATATCATAATCTGACAAAGGCAGTATTAATCAGGGATTAGGGGGTCCTAAGGCATAAAACAAGTAGTTGTGATTGCTCACCTGATTAACAATAGGCAATCTGATAATATTACAGAACAAAATCAGCTAATAGGAAGTTATGAATCAACTAAGAAAACCTGTGGAAGTATGCGGGCTAATTCATCATCACAGGCCAGTCACAGCTCCATGTGTCTTTTGTAATTGCTTACAATTATAAAGGAGCACTGATTATCATGGATCAATTAGAAGGTTAATATTAGTGACTCAGGTCTTTCATCCATCAATAAAATTATGTCATGCAAAGCTAATTCCAATCACCACTTTTCCACTACCTCCTACTGTTGGACAGTGGGTGATTGGTATGGGTAAGTATGCACCTACCACTAGTAATAAGGCCACCAGCTCAGTATAGGGTTCCGTTAAGGTCTCAGTAATTTAGCCCCTTGCTTAACCCTTGGCCGCAGACAACGAGCAATCATGCAGTCAGGCCTAACTTAGGAGACATGAGTATAAAGCATTTAAAAACACCAATGCATCAAATAAGTAAGACATAACACACAATAAAAATCCCACTAATTGCTCAAAGTGAGAATTATTTCCATGAACAAATAACACCAAATGATAAAAATTCAATGTAGGAATTCGGAGCTATGACTTTTCAAAGATGAACCACTTTATGGTGCTTAAAATATATAGCGCCAATCTGGGTCATCTAGTTGTGCTTGACAAGGACAAAGTCAAAGTTTGAGGCCAACCACAATGGAGCCTTTTTCTGGAGCATTTTCATCTGACACTCCACAGCAGGCCGGATAAGGTAAGGGTTCACTGGCTTGACTTTCTTCAAGCCCCTGGTTAAATCCTGAAAGTCTGGAGCTGCGGAGATTTCAGTGGGATGATCAAGGCTTGAATATAGTCGGCTTGACTCCTGATGTAGGGTCAGTCACCTCCTAAATTCTCCTAACCTCAGGAGGTGATTTCTGAAGGTCTCCATGTAGGTTCAAAGTGCCCAAATCATCAATCCAAAGGTCTGGAATCTCCTAGATGGTCTAAGGGATGTCTGGACTAAAATTCCACAATGCACCTGGCCAAATCCCTAAAAGACCACTGGACGCGCACCAGGATGGTGTTTGAAGAATTTCACCTTTAGTCCCTACCTTCAAGATAAAAAGGGGTTACACCTTCCAACATTCCCCCATCTGTTGGACACAAAAGATTGCCAAGACTTTTCACCATCAGATAATTCAATTGGACAGCCTGTAGGTAGATTGCGCAGTGGAAAGTTAGTGCTCTAGTGTTTCAATGCCTTCCGATGCGGTCAGCCATTTTGTGCGTGAGCATTCTGAATGCTGCGCACTTCAACTGTTGTGTGACCGGAGACAGACGTCTTTCCTGTCATCTGGTAAAAACTCATAGAAGACTTCAGCGCATTTGTTTCAACCTTCCCGAATTGCTCCTGAATATCGTACTCGCATTTTCTTCTGTAATTATCCCGCAAATAGATATTCAGCGAGTTACAATTCCAGTCAGGTACACCTTTTGAAAATGTATTCTCAGCACTCAATTTGGAGAGGGCAGTTTAGTCGGGTAAGCGTTTCGGCCTTTCTTCTGTTTGCTTCCCTAGTCTTTGGTGCTCAATATTGCCTTTGAATTGTATTCAGCATTAGTTGTGACAGCAGTCTCTTAGGCACACGTTAGGAGCCTATTAAGGGAGATTTATCCTGCAAGAACTACAAATACATTTTGGTATCTGTTTTCTAAGCTGTATATAAGTTCCAGCTGTATATACATATTTTCCTCATCACCACAGACTCTACTCAGTGTGTGAAACTACACAGGCATCTGGACAGTCTAACTCTTGACTTAACGGTTGGGCAGAGACAGCTCATTCCTGATTTCCCAGCCTGGTAAAGTTCTTCAGTAGATAAAAATATATATATATTTTTACTTATCACCAAACTCACTGAGTATACAGTTCCAGTTGAAGTATCTACATTAAGAAAGAATGCACAACATTTATTCAAGACTTGCTGGTTAAAACAATAGTCTCTTCTTTAGAGTATTGTACAGGAGTTCATTCTTAACCAGTACAGAGAGAGGCTAAATTCCACACACATTCAGGTAATGCAAGGGACTTTGTGTGGGACATTCAGACAAAGTTAGGCATTTATCCCTGTGGTAAATTTTGCTTATTGTTACAGGTGTTCCCACTCATTCAGAAGAAAAGCAGTGAAGTCACTGGTGTGGCAGTCTCTCTTGTTTGTTATCCCATTCCCCTTTCCCCCTCATCTCTGAGTCCAGAGTTCTTTGGATTAGAGGTGTAGGGGAGCTGGGAAAATATCTTCTGGACCACCCTCAGCTGTTCATCCCCCACGGAATCAGGTATTTCAGGTACTGCTTCTTGACAGGGACATTTGGTGGAGATGATGCACGTGGGGTCTCTTAACCTCTAAATTGCAAAGAATTCACTCCTTAATCATCCTTCTTGAAGCAAGGCACACTCCCAGATTCTGCAACAAGCGCAATCATTCAGAGTGAAGGCTTTTGGGTGTAGAGCCACATTCCATCAAGGCAATCCTTCTTCTCCTTATGGTTTAATAGGCAGCATATCTAAGAGATTTAGCAGCTCTCACATATTTATTCAGTGTACTGGGGCAACAAGCACGGGGACCTATGTCCAATGAGATGCTGCATGCCACCCAAAAGCATGACAACTTCCTCCAAAGTGTGGCATCTTCTTGTCCCACAAAGCACTGCACATCCAAAATCCAACATGGATGATTTCTCTCCAGAGGAGTACGGGCAAGCTAAACCAACCCACAGTGTGTCTCATTTCCATTAGCTCTCCTCTCGCTGACCTCCGCAATTTCCTGTCTTAAACCTGCCATTTGTCTGGGGCACAGGTTGTGGGGTAGGTACGTGTGACATTCCTTACTGACCTGCTCTCTGTTTGAGCTCAGTTTGATTTCAGGGCCCACCCTCTTCAACTTAAGATCTCTCTCGATCAGATAACTTCTGCTCTGGCTCGGCCACTTATCACTTAATCAAACCAACTTGGTTCAGCCTGTCAAGGTTGACCAGTCAGCAGAGACCCCTAGAAGACTGGATTTTGGCTTACAAAAGAGAGAGTTCTATAAATTATCTTCTACACTAGTTATGATTTTTTCAACGGTGGCAAGTTTTTGGCTTTGTCAATACCAATCTTTTAAGTCCTTGAATGACATTTTGACTTCTTTCCTACCAATAGTTATACCTTAATACAATTTTGCAATTTTAGTCTATGGAGCTAAGTATCTATAAAGGGGAAACATTAAATTAACAGGCTTTTTTTCAACAGGGCATATAAAACAGCTTTTACAAGGTACCTGCTTATAGTTTCATGGCCCCTACCTCAGGAACACCTATGGGAGTTCCTGGGGGTTCCTACTATGTAAAGGTAAGGTAGATTATCACTTTTAAATTGCCCAAGCCACCAAAGTTGAATTTGTACACAATTTACTTTTAAATGCAGTCTGCAAAGCAAGACTACCTTTAAAATGTCAGCAGGCACACTCAGCAATGCACACATGCAAGTGCAGGAAATCCGCTGGACCTCTGAACATCCATGCCCAATTAAATACTATAGGCTAATAGGTTATTTGCACCCCCCTGGCCCTATTATCTACTAAGGGCTTATAGGGTCTGTCATTGCTAATTGTAAATGTACCCTATTACATGTACCTTTTTAAACATAGCGCTGGTCCTGGGCCTGGTTAACAGATCCCAGGGTACATTCAGAGTCATTTACCACCAGTATCATTCAGCAAAGATGGGGATTGACACTGCAGAAGGATGACTTTCTAACACTTACCAATCCTCTTACAAGAACGCCAGATACAACTGAAAGATAATTATTTATGTTGGGATTAGACATTTCTGGACTATCCAAATAACTCCTTGACAGGCTACAAATAAATAAAAATAGCATTATGCCCATTAGATAGAAGAAAAGTAACCTCATGAAAGTCTCCTTAACAATATTCCATTTACTGAGTTCAGATGCTAGTCTCAAACCTGGAATGTTATGCAAAATAAACTTTAAGTGTGGGAACAAGGATTAAGCACTAATGCAGAATGGGACATATGTTATGTTTTGTCCAGAAACTTCCACTCATCTTTTATTCCAACCAATGCCAACCACATTTATAAGGGCTTGAAATCTTGTCTAACCTACTTTTGTTCTCTCTTCGAGAGCACACAATGTTTAGGCAATACCCAAAGAGAACTTAAATCTACTTTTGGTATCATTAACAGAGCCAAAGTGCCAATACATTTAATATTATTATAGGAAGCAATCTATTCAGTTACAAATTCTACTTCATAAATATACCATTGATTACCAGTCATTTTTTCCTGAAAACTGTGTGCCACTTGCTTTTTCTGTACTCGTATAGATATGTCACGGTATGTCACATATTTGTTTGTACAAAACACAATTTGTCTTTTTCCATGTAAGTAGCAGAGCAGGCTTCTGGATTTCAGGGTTTTTCAGGAGGTAATTCCTTTGGGCAAACACTGGCCCAATCGAGTGTAGTGAAGATGAATGTAAAGTTCTGGGTATTTTCTAATGCTTACTTTCCAAGTCGGTCGAGATGAGTGAATTTTTATTCAAACTGGTGTGAAGTTGGTGTATTCGTGGGTTGACTCTGAGGGATTCAATGCAGTAGGATGAGGGTCCTCTAACCTTCCACTCAGCTTGGACTTTTTTTTACTTTTAGTTTAACAAATAACACACCACTAGTGTAACCATAACAAATTAATTCACCCGAATAATACAGTACAACTGCAGTTTCTGTATTCCACATAATGTTCTCAATACTTTTTGATTAGCTGGTGTAAATTTAGGCACAACGCCTCTCAGATGTAGGTGACAAAGTGAGACCATTGATAATATTTTGGCAATTCATTAATAGCCAGTCTAAAGAAAGTTGGATCTGCAATTCTTTGACATATACCTCCAGGATCCACAGGGATCCAGCAACTTCCTACCTCCAAGCATTCTCCCACTTGTCCTGATAAAAGCACTACCCTACTTTTGTGGCAGGGCCTAGTGACCATGGCAAGAATGGATCAAGCCAAGCTCAATGGTGGCCTTCATAGGGGACTTCAATTGAACTTGGTTTGATCCGTTCCTGTAGTGGGCAATAGGCCCACCAACACAAGAGCGGTAGCATTTTTAGTGGGGTATTGATGCATGATAGGAATTTTCTAGATGCTTACGGATTCCAGGTAATGTCCATCAAAGAAATGTAAGGAAACTGTGTGATTTTAGGTAAAGTATGAGATTTGCAGGGCATTGTTGATTAGAAAACATTGTGAGATCCATGCAAATCACACCACGCTAAAAGCCACTAGGTGTTTAGCTTTAAACAATATGCAGATTTACAAGGTTTTCCTATTTGCCTACGGAGCTATGGCCTAAAATCCACAGGAAAAAAAGTGATGTGTCAATGTTGTGCTTTGGGACCTTCATGTTGCAGGGGCCAAGCCTACCCACCCTAATGAGGTACCATTTTCTTTGGCAGAGCAGGGGAAGTACTGGTGGTAGGAAATGTGCAGCTCATCATAGATTCCATAAGTTTTCCTTACAGAAATGTAAGCAAAATGGGTGTTTGTCGTCAAAGGTTGAGGTTTGCACGGACTTCTGGGTTGAAAACCCAGTGAGAGCCACACAAGTCACCCCTCCCTCCCCTGGGTGTCTAATTTTCAAAAATGTGCAGATGTGTGATGTTTCCCTAGGTGCTGTCTGAGCAACAGCTCAAAGTCCAAAGCTCCCCACATTGTGAAAAAAGGGCCAGTTTTCAGAGAAAAAATGGGATGTGTCCATCTTGCAATTTGAACGATTCCCTCTCACTAGCACTAGGCCTACACACACGAGTAAGGTGCCATTTGTTTCAGGAGACATGTGGGAATGCTAAATAATAAAACATTTGTTATTACCATTAGGATTTCTCTGCATTTGTGCCTTCCAATTATAAGACTGTGTGTAAGAAAGAAGACATTTTAAAAAATGCCCTCTGAATCACATGCTAGTAAGGATACCCACAATTTCAGTTATATGAATAACTACTGCTTCTAAACTTAGGCCCCCATTAGGATGGCGGGCGGACTTTGCCTGCCCGCCACCCTCGGCGAAAAAGGGACTGCCCGCGAGCTGAGCGGCAGTCCTGCACTGCATATTAGGATGCGCTCTCAGCACCGCCCGCCATAATGCTAAAAATGCATGTATGCATTTGAATACACAAAGCGGCAGGCACCGAGCGGTGCCTGCCGCATTGTGTATGCAAATGCAGGGGGGTACCACAGGTACCCCCCATGTGCACCCCCCTTCACCAGGGGGGTACCACAGGTACCCCCCATGTGCACCCCCCTTCACCATGGGGGCCCGCAGGGGGCCTCCGAAGTGAAGACTGCATTGCCGCCACGGAAAGGGATCTGTTTGAGCCCATCATAATATGGCTGGCGGTGTCTAATAGACACCGCCACCATATTAAACGTTTTCTGCCCCTGTCGTAAGGCGACCGGGGCGGAAAAGCGGCGGACAGTCTTTCCGTCCGCAGCGGTCACCCCCGCCATCCTAATATGGCGGAGGGGAATTTAGGTGCGGATGGTGGGCGATTTGACCCCGCCAGGCTGGCGGTGGCTACCGCCAGCCTGGCAGGGGCAATCCGCCCGCCATCCTAATGGGCCCCTTAGTTTTTGGTCTACATTTCAGAAATACATGGGTATCCTTCATACCCATGCTTCACTCTTTATATTTTACCATATGAATTACTCTGCTCACGCTGTACAAGGAAAAGCAAGTTGTTGACTCTGTGTACCTCGGGTTCTTGTACAAATTACAAACCCTAAATACCCTATCAACCTGAAGATTCTGGCACACATATTGGTATATTGCTTTTGTGAATCAGTCTTCGTGACAAGAAGTTACAGATGAAAATGTTGTCACAAATGACCATTTTTTCAAACTCATTTTCAATATTTTATATATTTCAACAGGAATTTTCTATGGGAAAGTCTTAAGAGACCTACAGAAATAACACCTTGCAGAATTCAGAAATCTATAGCTCTCTTGGCTCAGCCTTGGGTTTTAAACTGGTTCCCACCACAAACTGGAAGTAGGTAATAAGTACAAAAATACAGAAAAATTACCTACCTTTTAGAAAAATGACAGAAATGATGGTCAAATTTTGTTTTCCCCTACAGCTCTGCATGTTCCAGAAAGCTGAGAACATAGTGGCAAACCTTGTGTTGGTGCAATTTCTAGAAAATTGAGCAGTCACTTTTTTGTGGAGAGATTTTTTCAGATTTGTGCCCAAAAACACAACATTTTGCTATATTTTGGCTATTTTGTCAGTACCCTTGAGGGGGATCCATAAACCCTTGAGAACTTTAAAAGTTTCATAATGATGGAAAAAGGCGCAAATTTGGCATGTGTACCTTATTTGTAAAGAATGTAATGGAGGCTTATGTGTGAACCATCCCAAATACCCAAAAAAGGGCTCAGCACTCGGCTGAATAAGCCTCAGAAGGTAAGGAGTTAAACTTCTTGGGTCCGAACTTGGGAGCTGATTATGATGTCGGGTGTAGCTTCATTCGCCCGACATCGTCACGGTCATGGAACCGACCGAGACCCGGTCGGCGGTCCCGACTGACTAATTAGGATGCGGTCCAACCCTGTTTGGTTTCATTCCTATACTTTACAATGGGAGTATGCATGCCGTCCGGAAACCGTCCAGAACGCACGCTCCCATTGTAAAATAGGAGGTGCAGCTCATCCCTGCACCCCGTGGCAGGCACCTGAAGGTGCCTGCCACAGGGTGCACGGATCACCAGGGGGACATCAAAGGTGCCCCTTCAGCCTCCAACTGGAGGCTGTGCATTCAAGGGAGCCCTGTTGGTGGCCCCAATGTCGAGTTCTGACCGCTTTTCTGTGCCGGAAAGGCCAGCACGGAAAGGCTGCCGAAACCTGATATCATAGTCCCTAGGATGGAAAGAGCCACCCTTCGGATTACTGACCGCCTTCCGAGTGGTGGATGGGCTTTCCAAGACCATCTGAAGGCTTTCAGAATGACCTTTGGAGTTTCTTTCTGACCACCTCCATCATTACAATGTGGTCAGAAAGGATCCGACCAATGGTCGGAGACAGTTCAGACTGCATGTATTCGGGCCCTTGATGTTTTCCCAGAAAAACTATCTTAATGGGTCGCTTTCATCCTGAATCTGCCAAAAACCCTATTATTGAGGTAAACATTCCATTGCATTTCATGGACTATTTTGCTTATTCAGACTTTTTGCCTTCTTGCTATTTTTGGTCAAATAAATGTCTTCCCGGTGCCTAACGTGTACTGACCCACCATAACTCAACCTGGTTGGTTTAACAGTCTCTTTACCCTGATGTGCTACCACAAGGGCCAGAAAGACAATTCAGTGAGCTAACTTTTAGCCTCTGTTGATTAGCTCAGGTATCCAATACTCTAAAACTAAGTTATTCATCTTTCATACTAGCACTGAAAAATACGATTCATGCAAACATATATTGTACTGATAACTAACAAAACAATACATGGTATTCATAATAAGTGTTGCATGGCAATGACATGAAAATATAGCTAAACTAACACCAATCATCTATTTCTCTGAATATTTCAAAGATATAGAGGCCTGTTCAGTAAGGTAAATTTTGTTGTAAATGTACATTTTATGACCAAATTTACCTCATTTATTCCTGTTAGGAATTCCTAAATGGATTTTTGGCACTCATGAGCCTTTTACGGATGCGGATAGCTCCTCCAAGAGTGAGGAGATCTCTTCACCCATAAACCCAGCTCACAGGGTAGAATACAAAGCACTTCTAAGCATTCCAAGGTGTGCTTAGCCTTGGAGGTTTGCCAACCGTGGCAAATATAGTTTAATATAAATAAAAATCACTTGATTTAGCCTTTAGGAGTCATGCGTCCCTAACACTGTTCCTGTGTTCTGTATTCGAGTCGGTGCTGTGCTGCCTCTGTGTTCTGCACTTTCCATGTTCAATTTTAGTGATGTCTGACTCAGCTATTCATCCTTCCGAGGTCCAGAACAAGAGAAAATGTTTTAACTGGGTAAGGTTAAATTAGCAATTTTGTTGTTTAATAAATAAAGACCACTGTTACAATCTGATGGGGGAGGCTTTTCCAGACAGAGGGGCTGATTACGATGTTGTAGGAAACCAAGGGTCAGAGACCTTCCTATGGCATCATATTCAGCCATTTGAATTCCTTTCCGATCGACCCATTTGGATGGAATCCGTCAGAAATGAATCCAAACTGGATTTCCGAATGGCTTCCGATGGGATTGGAGAGCCCGTCTGCCATTCAAAATCCTCCTGTAATCCCAAGGGCAGCTCGTTCCGCCCTAGGGTTGTATATAGTTTTGAGCACTCACAAACTCCTCATGCTTCCTTTTCCAGTCTTGGACCGGTTGTATTTATACTCCATCGAAGGCTCCCTTCCTGCAGATAAACAATATTTAAATGGCGTTTTGTCACTTGTATGTTTGCTTCTTAATGCCGCACACATAGAAGTTACAAAATGTTCTTTTTTTTTAAAAGATTGTTTATATGCAGGAAGGGTCGACTTCTTGCACATAAGCAATTAATGGCATTTTGCTGTTTCTATGTGTGCATCGCAGCACACATGGAAACAGCAAAAAAGATGAGAAATAAAGCATTTCTCCTCGTTTTGCCTGTTTACTACCAGGATTTCCCTAGTCCTAATTTTGACGCTGCTCCTATTTATGCTGCCCTGGCACAGATTGGCCACATCAAAATCAATGAGTGTTACTGTGGAACTCTCACCTCAACACCCATTGCCCTCCCGTTCCACGATAAGTACAGAATGAAGGGTGCCTTATTTACAAGGCAGTGTAAAGCCACGTTAAGGGGCCTAACGCTGCCTTGTAAATGAGGCAAAGCACATATCGCCACGGGAATGTCACTAAAAGTGTTGTTCCTGTGGCGATAGGAGCTTGTAAATATGCCCGGGGTTTTTCTATAGGGGAAAACGTTTTACAAGTGCAAAAACATTTTAAAAATTCACAATTTTAAAGGGATTTTCCATTGATCAGTGTGATGCTCTCATTCATGGATGACTGAGTACAGAGGGTATAGCATCAGGCACAAAAGTAAAATTATATTCCATTGGATTTTCAAGAAAAGCAGTGACAGCACAGCTTTACTTGCGGATTCCCATTGGAGTTTTGAATATCTTAATGAAGTAAAACTACAGACGCAGAATTAAATAGCAACATGCAGTTTTACTACTCTAGGCCCATTTTCAATGATGGACGGACCTGAGTCCAACAGCGATTGGGTACTGGGACCAACCAACCTCCTGTGTAGGGTCCAAAACCCAGCAATTAGTGTGCTACTGAACACTGTTCGGTCGCAGTCCTATTCTTTACAATGGGAGCATGCATTCTGACCAGAATGCTTGCTCTCATTGTAATAGTGTGCCTACTATCCTATTACGGTCCCAGCCAAGAAAAGGGTGTGGACTTCCTTTGGTATGGATTGGCTGCCCATTGAAAGGGCAAGCTTTCATTGATGGGCTCTGGGCTGGCGGGAGCGGGGACTGACCTGCTGGTGGTCCTGGCTGTTCCTGCCCTACCCCAAGGGCCGGTGCGTAGATTTATAATCATTGGAGGGGGTATACCCCGGTATGGTTGTCACAAGTGGTGGCAGATTTGATTTACCTGCGGCTCTGTTGACCGGAGGGCGGTCAACTTAAGGAGAGCAGGCTATCTTGGTTGGGGCCTGCTGGCACAACCTGAAGGATAAAGAAGAAGGCCCCTTGGAAAGTGGGTTGCAAATATAATGACAATTCATAACTTTGAGTTTTATAATGAATTCCGTGATGTGGATAAGCGAAGTATTTAAAGATCTAAAGATCTACCTTAATCAAGATGAATAAAGCATTAAAGAAATGACACTGCTTAAGGATTTAATAAAAGACTACGCGGTGAACGACAACAACCTGCTTCATGTCTTTTATGGGTGAAAGGGGGGGGGGGAGCGACTTGCACCCGGTAGGCACACTATGAACAGCGCCACCCGCACCTAGGGGCGTGGCGCTCTTAGTGGGACCAGGGGGCAGGAGCCGGCAGAAACAGCCTTGAGGTAATAGGATAGGGGTCCCAGCCAAGAAAAGGGTGTGGACTTCCTTTGGTATGGATTGGCTGCCCATGGAAAGGGCAAGCTTTCATTGATGGGCTCTGGGCTGGCGGGAGCGGGGACTGACCTGCTGGTGGTCCTGGCTGTTCCTGCCCTACCCCAAGAGGCCGGTGCGTAGATTTATAATCATTGGAGGGGGTATACCCCGGTATGGTTGTCACAAGTGGTGGCAGATTTGATTTACCTGCGGCTCTGTTGACCGGAGGGCGGTCAACTTAAGGAGAGCAGGCTATCTTGGTTGGGGCCTGCTGGCACAGCCTGAAGGATAAAGAAGAAGGCCCCTTGGAAAGTGGGTTGCAAATATAATGACAATTCATAACTTTGAGATTTATAATGAATTCCGTGATGTGGATAAGCGAAGTATTTAAAGATCTAAAGATCTACCTTAATCAAGATGAATAAAGCATTAAAGAAATGACACTGCTTAAGGATTTAATAAAAGACTTCGCGGTGAACGACAACAACCTGCTTCATGTCTTTTATGGGTGAAGACCAGAATGCTTGCTCTCATTGTAAAGAGAAGAGGTGTAGCTCATCCCTGCACCCCATGGCAGGCACACAGGAGCAGGGAACAACAGGGGGCACCATAGGTGCCCCTTCTGCCACCATCCGGAGGCCTAGCACATAAGAGGGCCCTGCTGGCGGCTACCAAATTAACTTCCAACAGCCTTTCAGTGTCGGAAAGGCTGGCACAGAATGGCTGTTGGAATCTGACATCCCTAGGGCGGAAAGAGCTGCCTTTGGGATTACAGGAGGATTTCGAATGGCAGACGGGCTCTCCAATCCCATCGGAAGCCTTTCGGAAATCCAGTTTGGATTCATTTCTGACGGACTCCATCCAAATGGGTCGATCGGAAAGGAATTCAAATGGCTGATTACGATGCCATAGGAACGTCT
Organism: Lissotriton vulgaris; assembly: GCF_964263255.1. Taxonomy (NCBI): domain Eukaryota; kingdom Metazoa; phylum Chordata; class Amphibia; order Caudata; family Salamandridae; genus Lissotriton; species Lissotriton vulgaris. The sequence continues at coordinate 1,713,206,634 of NC_141689.1, read as the reverse complement.
CTGACCCTTGGTTTCCTACGACATCGTAATCAGCCACTCTGTCTGGAATAGCCTCCCCCATCAGATTGTCACAGTGGTATTTAATTTATTAAATTGCTAATTTAACCTTACCCAGATAAAACGTTTTCTCTTGTTCTGAACCTCAGAAGGATGAATAGCTGAGTCAGACATCACTAGAATTGAACATGGAAAGCGCAGAACACAGAGGGAGCGCAGCACAGACTCGAATACAGAACACAGGAACAGTGTTAGGGGTAGCATGAGGAAGAGCTGCAGAGCCAAAGGACACATGACTACTAAAGGCTAAATCAAGTGATTTTTATTTTGGATTTCGCTCTGTATCAAAATTCGTTAAATATTAATGTATTTTATTAGAATACTCCTTGAAAAAGTATGACATGATTCTCGCATTAAATATGTGTCTTTACAGAGGATATTTGCTTCAAATTCTACTCCTGAAGTGACACGTTTAATGCAACTGTTCGTGTATATTATTTAAGGCTCACTGCATTTATACGGCACCTAAATAAAGAATGCTTCTTTCTGTTGTGTTGTATTACTAATTGCATTTCCAGATGAAAATTTCATTATCACTCAGTGCTGGGGGAAAACATGGTGCCAAGGGGTTAATTTTTATATTGTCAGAATTAATTAAAAGGAAATGAAACGTTATTCTTTCTGGCTAATTCAAATCATGGTTTGCGTCTGCATAAACTGTGCAATAGGAAAATGTGGATTTGCATTTTGATAGCATTAGCAGGCACCTGGTGCTTTGCCTTTAGAATCTGCAACACTTCGTTGATGTATTTGCTTTCTGACCTTCGCATGTCAGATGAGTTCTAATGCTCCGGAGCTTAAATAGGAAGATAGCGCAAAACTCAATCCAAATCCTATTCTCTGGGTGGATTTATTATTCTGTTTCAAATCGTCTTATTCCCCATTGCAATCTTGATAATTTTATTGTAAATGATTGGCGCTAACTATTGTGAAACATTATATTCGGAACAGAAGAGAGGAAAGACTAAAGTGGCAGAATTTCCATCAGACGTTCACTGGCAGACATGTCCTAACACATTTACCCTTTATCTCTTTCTGCTGCTGCCTTTCATTCGTTACCGAACTTAAATCTCGATAAATACATCTATTCTGAATCAGATTTATAAGCCATTCAATGAATTTAGAAATATTTCCAAAATTCGGTTGTCAAGTTTTTCCATGAAATTTGCACGGTGAAACATAAAAGGGAAGAAAATTGGGCACGATTGTGGCGTGTCGTTCGCTTGTCATGTATTTTTCTAACTTGAGAGTAGCTTTGGAACTGGAAAGTTCCAGAATCCTGCTCCTACCTTTCCGAAAATTCAGATTTTTGGGTGTTTTTGTGCTTTTTTAATTTTAATTTAATTGTTTCAACCCTTTCGTGCTGCTGCTATTTTTTCTCATTATTTCATTTACTTTTTGGGGCGTGGTTTTTTTCTGCATTTTTCTGGATATGACAGGAGACGAATTACGCCACTGCACCACAACATTAAGCTGAGTAACGTTTCTCAGAAAGGGAGAAGGCTGCGATACATTTTTATGTGGGAAAACATCCCCTCCTTATGCTACTGCCTGTCCCAGCAAAGTTTACAGCTGCAGGAGAGCAAGTTATGGTGATGTCATATTGTGAACTCGTCAATTATGTAATCAATAATGTCTTTTGAAATGTTATCAGTGATGCGATTTGAGGTGTCATATTTTGTAAGGTAATGACCTGTGCATGCTCGGTGTTCGATGTAGGGTTTTTGTCGTATGACATAACTGGTAACATTTAGTGGCTTAATGGAATTTATCATTACTCCAAATTCACAATATTATACAATATTATGATATTTTTACGACTGTGCATAAAACTGAAGCTCATTCGAGAACCACATTTATGTCATGAACATTGGATTTATGTTTGCAGTATAACCCGCATAGCTTACAGAAATTGGATATATGTAGGTTTAGTCTTGTCTTACCTGGCATCAATATATTGAGTGAAATCAGTTTTCAGTGACATTTCTTTGCCTTTAAGTACCCTTTTAGGAACTTTATAACCAAAAAGCTTCTTATTTTTTACTGGGGAAGTGTCATAGAAAATAAGGTTACTCTACAAACAATAGCAACTTCCTCTTCCTGACAACGATTTACCCTGTTTCAATGAACAGTCTGCTCATGTGGGGCCTTATAGTTTAGAGTCCACTATTTACTCCATCAGGGCCACAGAGTTAAATACTCCATTATCTTAATGGAGTAACTGTGTTCCAAACTTAGAGCTGTCCTGTGGCTCAGCATTCCCTTCTTAATATTGGCAAGAATTACCTTCACAGCGAATCCTGTCATTGTAACTGCTAACATGACAATAGTGTCCATCAAAGTTCTTGTGTTTGCATTTTCAAAAAAAATCACCTAAGCTCGATTGTGTTACTGAAATTCAAAAATACAAAAAGTAATGACCCACACACCACTGGAGTGTCCCATGATGTGGGGGTCGGGTCATTTTGCAGTTTTCACTGCCCCTTATAGAAGAGTTTTACCCGGCAGCGACATCTTATGAAAACTGGCTGTTTGACCTACCACTCTAAATCAGGTGGGTGATCAGATACCCAAACATCTGATGGTCCTTACTCTGTCAGGCCTTCAGAGGATTATGTCAATGCTGGAGTTGGGATAGTCTCCACTGCTTAAAGACTTAAAGTCTACCTGTCCAGAAAAACATCATCATTCATTCCTTGCTGCAAACTCCTTGGAATTATCCCTTGAATTATTTACTAAAAGGAAGAAAGTTAAGTTCTTTATGAGCTACTTCTGTTTGATGTGATGGCGGTTGAGGAAGGACGCAACCAAGTATTTTTTTTAATTTAATTTTTGGATTTTATTTAGGGTAATGTGCAAACACATTGTCTCAGACCTTTATTAAAAAATATGTGAAGGTTAGGGAAAATTACACATCAGGGTTTCTTGATTAAAATTTAAATTTAAAGTCATACCAAAAAGGGGAATGGTTTGAGAAGTAAATGTCTCCCACTATACAGTTTCTGTTAAAATCAGTCTTCCATGAAATATTTCCTGGCAAACAAGCCCCTATGAAAAAATGTGCAACATTTCTTGCTTGCATCGTTTTTGTGTAATTCAAAATTGGGCAAATTAGGCAAATTGTGGAATTGTAATAAAAATGATGCACTAATTCATGTATATATTTCAATTTATTGTGCTGAAGGACTTAGAAAATAGATGCATGTGAAAACAAAAGAAGAGAAGAGGGCCTGGTATACAGTAAGGCCAATAGGGGTTTAGGAACCTGGCCAAATATTTCCTCATTTCCCTTGTATTTTTTAAAGGTTTATTGAATGTCCTGATGTGTTTTATTTAGGGGTGGTCGGAATTTGCATAGTCGCGCTACGCAAAGCTTAGCGAAATGGTAAAAAATTTCTGCAAGCATGCAGAAATTCCGCGAACATGCGGAATTACTAGTTTCGCCCGTTCGCAATGCTTTTTTACTGTTCGCAAATGCTATTTGCGTGCTCGGGGGAAATATCTTGAGAACACGCATTTTGATAGCGCGAACAAGCAAACAATTCCGCGAAGATGGGGGATTGCAGAATTTTTGGCCATTCCGCTTTCTCGGTGGAAAGCAAAATTACTCAAATTCCACAAATTCCACATGCGAAATGGAATTTACTGCGCAGGCCTAGTTTTATTATTTGGAACCTATTAAACTAGTCTGTTGGCAATAATAATTCTCTCAATTGCAATCAGTGTTGTCTACTACAAAGCTTTAGTTAATCAACTTCTACTGAGGCTTTTCTATTCTAATATGTTTGTTGCTGGAGCTGATGAGGAATGATGGAGGCTGGCAACCATTTTATCTCAGTATTACATGGCTTTTTCCTTACATAGTTGTATGCGTGTCCCCCATTTTGTGAAATTGGTTGGTGTGCATGTGTTTACAATGGTTGCTTACTGTCAAATTTCTGCTACATTAAAAGCCTTCTGTTGGGGTCATTGATAGTGTTAGAGCCCTTTGGGAGTACTCAGATATTTGTGCTGATTTTATTGATATTTTTGCATACGTTTTAAGATATTTTATTTAGGTCATGTTGGCTGGTGGTAACGTGCAAGACATTGATGCTATCTTTAATTCAATTGACTTTTCATATTGTTGTTATTGCTGTGCTGGGTAGGTGCAGGTGAATGAACCTAGCCAAATTATGAGGTCGATTAGGATGGCGTACGGAAGGCTGGCCGCCGGCCTGGAGTAGGCAGAAAATGCCTTTTGCAGTCCTCAAGCTGCGGATTGTCCGTCTGCCATATTATGATGGGAAGCACTGTCAAATTTCCGAACCACCGCGTAAATACACCCGACCCTGCGGCGGACGTAACCAATCCAGAGACACCGCCGTACGGAATGACGTCTCGACCGTCCTCAAAATCACGATGGTGGAAACCACACAGCAAATCGCAGCGGAAAAACCACCAGCCCGAACACGGCAAAACCACCACAGCTGAGAGGCAAAACATTGCAGAGAGACCCACCAAAGTCAGACCACCGTCATGGACCCAGCTCTACAGGCATTCCCGCTACTCTTTGTGCTCCACCACCAGCAAGTCATGGACCGTCGCTGCCGCCGATGCAGGTACGCAAACACACCAGCCGCGGTCGGTAGGGGAGTACCTGCAGGGGCGGTGACGTGGGGAGGTGGAGGGGCAGGGGGCAGGGTGGGTGTTAGTAATGTATGGATAATGGATGTTTGCAGGTAAGTAAGCATATAAATAAATCAAACGACTTTCGTAGCGTGCACTGCATCGTATATGGGTATGCAGTGCACGCAACAAAATTAGTTTGATTTATATATATGTTTACTTTCCTGCAAACATCCATTATCCATACATTACTAAACCCCACCCTGCCCATTCCCCTCCCCACGTCACCGCCCCGGCAGGTATTCCCCTACCGACCGCAGCTACAACACACAAACTGTGCACGTGTCGAAGCCCCTGCCCACATCAGAACCCAAGGTCTGGACATGAACACACATACCTGCACCACCAGCAAAACCAGCTGGGCACAACTGACCCCACTCACCCAGAACACACATGCACCGCGAACAAACAGCCACCCTACGGACAACGCAACGTAGTGGAGCAGACAACAGAAACCATGCCCATAATCAACTAGGCAGGAAGGAATGGCTAGGCCACACAGCTCACAGGCCCACATACACACACCAACGCACAAGGCATACCACACACAAGGAGACATGCTGGCCCACCCTCAGGCCAACCCCACACCTACCCCACTAACAGACAGGGGCCCATACACCACACAGCACAAAACACAACCCAGCTGCACACACATCAACAACTAATACACACAATGAGTCGTGATATGTTGACAGACAAAGTCGAGACTGAACAACCTACTGGGTAGCCACAAATCATGAGTGTGACATATGCACCATATGAAAAACATCCACATAACCTGCAGTGCATCGGAAGCCACTGTTGTCCCAAAATTAGCCTCAGAGTGACTCCCCCACCCTTACACAGTCCACAGCCACATTGTAATGACTGTCACCCCTGCCAAACTAAAGGATACAGTGCTGGGCAATGGTAATGTGAAAGTTGCAGACACAGCATGTACAACAGCAGCAATATATCAACAATGCAAGGAGACAACCAGGAATGACACAGATAAACCACAACACAGGAGTAACTTGCTTTATTGCACATCATAGAGGTTGACATTGTGAGTAGCCAGGAGCATGCCCACTGGATAGAACAGAACAGGTGCATCTGAGGCAGCACATGAGAGGGCACAATGCAGCAACATAACAGCAACAGGGCAGTGTTCACAATAGAGCAGGTACATCTGAGGCAGCACATGAGAGGGGCAAAGTGCATAAACAGTCCATGGTATAGAGCAGGTACATCTGAGGCAGCACATGAGAGGGACAAAGTGCATCAACAGTCCATGGTACAGAGCAGGTACATCTGAGGCAGCACATGAGAGGGGCAAAGTGCATCAACAGTCCATGGTACAGAGCAGGTACATCTGAGGTAGCACATGAGAGGGGCAAAGTGCATCAACAGTCCACGGTAAAGAGCAGGTACATCTGAGGCAGCACATGAGAGGGCACAATGCAGCAACATAACAGCAACAGGGCAGTGTTCACAACAGAGCAGGTACATCTGAGGCAGCACATGAGAGGGGCAAAGTGCATCAACAGTCCATGGTACAGAGCAGGTACATCTGAGGCAGCACATGAGTGGGAAAGTGCATCAACAGTCCATGGTACAGAGCAGGTACATCTGTGGCAGCACATGAGAGGGCACAATGCAGCAACATAACAGCAACAGGGTAGTGTTCACAACAGAGCTGGTACATCTGAGGCAGCACATGAGAGGGCACAATGCAGCAACATAACATCAACAGGGCAGTGTTCACAACAGAGCAGGTACATCTGAGGCAGCACATGAGAGGGGCAAAGTGCATCAACAGTCCATGGTACAGAGCATGTACATCTGAGGCAGCGCATGGGAGGGGCAAAGTGCATCAACAGTCAATGGTACAGAGCATGCACATCTGAGGCAGCACATGAGAGGGCACAATGCAGCAACATGACAGCAACAGGGAGGTGTTCACAACAGAGCAGGTACATCTGAGGCAGCACAAGGACGTGTGTCATACGGACAGTCCCATGGAGAATAATATTGCAAGGGTGGTTACAATGGACAGTCCAGACATCAAGTAAAATGAAATTTGATTGATGGGAATTGCACCTCACAGCACAGAATTAGGTGGACTGTGGGACCCCGTAGCTTCGGACACAGTGGCAGGACCTGATACAGGAGTGTGAGAAACATCCACAACTCTAGTGACTGACACATGAGGGATAGACCCAGATACAGTGGCAGGACCTGGGACAGGAGTGTGAGAAACAGCCACAGCTCTAGTGACTGACACATGAGCGATAGACCCAGGCACAGTGGCAGGACCTGAAACAGGAGTGTGAGAAACAGCCACAGCTCTAGTGACTGACACATGAGCGATAGACCCAGATACAGTGGGAGAACCAGAGACAGGTGTGCGAGAAACAGCCACAGCTCTAGTGACTGACACATGAGCGATAGACCCAGATACACTGGCAGGACCTGTCCCTGGACAGTGGCCAACAAATACCATGCCAGCATCTGAGACATGAGAGTGGAGGACCCACACAGTGGCAGTACCTGAAACAGGAGAGGGCACAACTGACACAGTGCTACTACATGAGGCATGACAGCGAACAACAGAACCCAAGGTCTGGACATGAACACACATACCTGCACCACCAGCAAAACCAGCTGGGCACAACTGACCCCACTCACCCAGAACACACATGCACCGCGAACAAACAGCCACCCTACGGACAACGCAACGTAGTGGAGCAGACAACAGAAACCATGCCCATAATCAACTAGGCAGGAAGGAATGGCTAGGCCACACAGCTCACAGGCCCACATACACACACCAACGCACAAGGCATACCACACACAAGGAGACATGCTGGCCCACCCTCAGGCCAACCCCACACCTACCCCACTAACAGACAGGGGCCCATACACCACAAAAAACAAACCAGCTGCACACACATCAACAACTAATACACACAATGAGTCGTGACATGTTGACAGACAAAGTCGAGACTGAACAACCTACTGGGTACCCACAAATCATGAGTGTGACATATGCACCATATGAAAAACATCCACATAACCTGCAGTGCATCGGAAGCCACTGTTGTCCCAAAATTAGCCTCAGAGTGACTCCCCCACCCTTACACAGTCCACAGCCACATTGTAATGACTGTCACCCCTGCCAAACAAAAGGAAACAGTGCTGGGCAATGGTAATGTGAAAGTTGCAGACACAGCATGTACAACAGCAGCAATATATCAACAATGCAAGGAGACAACCAGGAATGACACAGATAAACCACAACACAGGAGTAACTTGCTTTATTGCACATTATAGAGGTTGACATTGTGAGTAGCCAGGAGCATGCCCACTGGATAGAACAGAACAGGTGCATCTGAGGCAGCACATGAGAGGGCACAATGCAGCAACATAACAGCAACAGGGCAGTGTTCACAATAGAGCAGGTACATCTGAGGCAGCACATGAGAGGGGCAAAGTGCATAAACAGTCCATGGTATAGAGCAGGTACATCTGAGGCAGCACATGAGAGGGACAAAGTGCATCAACAGTCCATGGTACAGAGCAGGTACATCTGAGGCAGCACATGAGAGGGGCAAAGTGCATCAACAGTCCGTGGTACAAGGCAGTTTCATCTGAGGTAGCACATGAGAGGGGTAAAGTGCATCAACAGTCCACGGTAAAGAGCAGGTACATCTGAGGCAGCACATGAGAGGGCACAATGCAGCAACATAACAGCAACAGGGCAGTGTTAACAACAGAGCAGGTACATCTGAGGCAGCACATGAGAGGGGCAAAGTGCATCAACAGTCCATGGTACAGAGCAGGTACATCTGAGGCAGCACATGAGAGTGGGAAAGTGCATCAACAGTCCATGGTACAGAGCAGGTACATCTGTGGCAGCACATGAGAGGGCACAATGCAGCAACATAACAGCAACAGGGTAGTGTTCACAACAGAGCAGGTACATCTGAGGCAGCACATGAGAGGGCACAATGCAGCAACATAACATCAACAGGGCAGTGTTCACAACAGAGCAGGTACATCTGAGGCAGCACATGAGAGGGGCAAAGTGCATAAACAGTCCATGGTACAGAGCATGTACATCTGAGGCAGCGCATGGGAGGGGCAAAGTGCATCAACAGTCCATGGTAGAGAGCAGGTACATCTGAGGCAGCACACGAAAGAGGCAAAGTGCATCAACAGTCAATGGTACAGAGCATGCACATCTGAGGCAGCACATGAGAGGGCACAATGCAGCAACATGACAGCAACAGGGAGGTGTTCACAACAGAGCAGGTACATCTGAGGCAGCACAAGGACGTGTGTCATACGGACAGTCCCATGGAGAATAATATTGCAAGGGTGGTTACAATGGACAGTCCAGACATCAAGTACAATGAAATTTGATTGATGGGAATTGCACCTCACAGCACAGAATTAGGTGGACTGTGGGACCCCGTAGCTTCGGACACAGTGGCAGGACCTGATACAGGAGTGTGAGAAACATCCACAATTCTAGTGACTGACACATGAGGGATAGACCCAGATACAGTGGCAGGACCTGGGACAGGAGTGTGAGAAACAGCCACAGCTCTAGTGACTGACACATTAGCAATAGACCCAGACACAGTGGCGATAGACCCAGACACAGTGGCAGGACCTGAAACAGGAGTGTGAGAAACAGCCACAGCTCTAGTGACTGACACATGAGCGATAGACCCAGATACACTGGCAAGTCCTGAGACAGGATTGTGAGAAGCAGCCACAGCTCTAGTGACTGACACATAAGCGATAGACCCAGACACAGTGGGAGAACCAGAGACAGGTGTGCGAGAAACAGCCACAGCTCTAGTGACTGGCACATGAGCGATAGACCCAGATACACTGGCAGGACCTGTCCCTGGACAGTGGCCAACAAATACCATGCCAGCATCTGAGACATGAGAGTGGAGGACCCACACAGTGGCAGTACCTGAAACAGGAGAGGGCACAACTGACACAGTGCTACTACATGAGGCATGACAGCGAACAACAGACAGCGCTTCTATCTGACACATGAGATTTAACTGCAGCGGAGCCACTAGGACCACTGAAATGATGAGCCACAGGGCTGTATGGGCCAGGAGGCAGGGTTGCTCTGGGAGCTGGGGACAGCTGTACTGGAGCGACATTGGGGTGGTCAGGTGTCACGGGTGTGTGTTTCCTTTTCTTTGGGATTTGGAAGGGCACCCTGGACATGACAGTACTGGAAGTGGTGCGGGCTCATCTGAAACATCACCCATCAAAGGCGGATCATGTGCTGGTGGGGGTCTGCTCTCTGGGGACGTGCTGGACCCTTGCTTGATGCTTGCTTTTGCCCCGCCTAATGCCCTCTGCATCATGTGTAATGGGGGATGCAACAACAGTGTACTCCTTCCTCTGCTTCATCAGGGTATGAATGGGAGTAGAGGTATGGGGGGACTCCACCTCTGACACATGTGGTTTACGTTCCTTCACCAACACCAGCTTCAGGGGGCGCATGGGTGATGGATGTCTGTCCTTGGTGGATGTCCTGTCCATGGGAGATGCTTTGGCCCTGGGAGGTGCCTGCTCCCTGGGAGGTGCCTTGGCCATGGGAGACGCCTTGGCCTTAGGAGGTGTCCTGTCTTTGGAATGTGCCTTATCAGTGGGCGGTGCTCTGTCCCTGGGAGGTGCCCTGTCCATTGAAAGTGCCCTATCCCTTGTAGTGGCCCGGTCCTTGGGAGTGTCCCTGTCCTTGGAAGGTGCCCTGTCCTTTGTAGGGGTCCTGTCCTTTTTAGTGGCCCGGTCCTTGGGAGTGTCCCTGTCCTTGGGAGGTGCCCTGTCCTTTGTAGGGGCCCTGTCCTTTGTAGTGGCCTGGTCCTTGGGAGTGTCCCTGTCCTTGGGAGGTGCCCTGTCTTTTGTAGTGGCCCGGTCCTTGGGAGTGTCCCTGACCTTGGGAGGTGCCCTGTCCTTTGTAGGGGCGCCGTCCTTTGTAGTGGCCCGGTCCTTGGGAGTGTCCCTGTCCTTGGGAGGTGCCCTGTCCTTTGTAGGGGCCCTGTCCTTTGTAGTGACCCGGTCCTTGGGAGTGTCCCTGTCCTTGGGAGGTGCCCTGTCCTTTATAGCGGACCGATCCTTGGGAGTGTCCCTGTCCTTGGGAGGTGCCCTGTCCTTTGTAGTGGCCCAGTCCTTGGAAGGGGCCTGCTCCTTGGGAGGAGCCGTGTCTGTGGGTGGTGTCCTGTTCTTTGCGGATGCCCTGTCCTTAGTCTGTGCCTTGCCCATGAGATGTTCCTTGCCCTTGGGAGTACCTTTTGAGGGGGATGGCTGTGTGCCCTGTGAATCTGTGTCCCCCATCACTCCTTGAGGGTCCAGTGTGTCATCTCCAGGGTAGGTGATGTCGTGTTCTGTGAGAGACTTCCCTTTCCTAGGGGATGGTGTCTGTGGCCTCCGTTGCCTACCTTGCTGCCTGCGCCTGCTTCTAGTGCAATACTCAGAAAATGAGACAGGTTCAGAAATGTCACTTTCCCCTAAGACAGTAAGTGGTGTGGATGGGGGAACTGAAGTAGAACCATGTACATGTGACTGTTGAATGGCTTCAGACACTGTGTTGGATAAGGACTGTACTACGCTGTGGAGACCAGCAGCATCCCCTCCATGAATGCTACCACCTGCCCCAACTTCCTATCGTGGTCCAGGAATGCATTTATCATGTTTGTCTGCCCTACACACAGCTGTCGCAGCAGATCAACCGCCTCTGCACTAAGGGCAGTTTGTGTCATAGGGGCAGGGGCAGCGGTGCCTGCACCAAAGGCCACTCTGCTCCCCCTACTCTGGCGAGCACGAGCAGTACTTGTTGTAGTTGGTGGCAGTGTGGGCCCAGTGTGTTGTGTACCGATTGAAGGTGTAGATTGTCCACTCCCTGTGTCTACCAACAATGATGACTCCCCACCGCTGTCTGAAGATGATGACGATGGTGTCTCCCCATGTGAGTCCTTAGGGATAGTTCTATTCCCCTCTACGGGGCTGCTCTCTTCAGTCTCAGTCTGCGTTTGTGCGATCCCTGATCCGGATGCATTGCCACCACTTAGCTCTGTCGTTTGTCTGTCAGTGCCCTCGTCCAAAGCTGAAAGTGAGAGATAAGAGGTATACATAAGTGCCACACTCACGTCTTGCAAATTACAAAATCCAAACTTCCTTGACTGCTGAACAACATGTCGCACCCATCCTGCACATGAACCACCCCTACCAGACATCCTCATGTCAAAGAATAAGTGGGCCATGGGACACATGTACATGAAACAAACAGGGCAAGTGCATGCAGACCACCACACATGTGATGCCATGGGACCACAGACCTGAATAACATGTCCTGGGCCCCTGCACTACAATGCAACTGGTATGTCCAGCTGGCTGACATGGATGCTAACTCTCACTCCGCTAATGTCACCAACATTCAATAGCAGCACAACATATACACCACGGATGTCACTACTGTGTCTGACCAGCAATACATGCATGCACTCCCAAGTCACAAACACATTCAGTGTGCTTACCGCTAGTTTGCTGCTGCTCCCCTCTCAAATGTGCGGACAGGTCAAGATGTGTCACAGCTATGATACGTACCATTAGAGGGGTCATGGAACGTCATGCAAGCTGGCCTGATCTGGGAATCAGCCCCATTGTCATCTCCGCCACATTCTTGCTGAGCCTGGAGATGTCGTCCCACCGCTTGTGGCAGTGTGTGTGTCGCCTGTGGCACATCCCCACTGCTCGTACATCACATGCTATGGCCCTCCACACGGCCTCGCGAGGGTGGAGCTTGACCTACCATAATGGGAGACAAGAGGGGGCAAGTCAGTGAACAGTTGGCCGTTCCCACAGATAAAAGGTACAGGTATCTGTCAGCAGCCATGCACAGTACAACATATGTGACTGTCTGATCAATATCATGGAAAGTAGATGAGGTACACACCCACAAGATAGATGTGATCGGTCGTGACCCAGCACAGCCACAGGACTACACATGTCATGTGTGTGACCCCTCAAAGATAACACTTCGCAGCATGGAGGTCAATCAGTCAGTGACAGAATCAGGAACACATCACAGCGTGCCTGGCATTCTGGAGCATACCCACACTGCCTCCCACAGAACATTGCCCAGATTGCAGAGGCCAGTAGTCAGGGACCACCTCATGCACACCAACATGTCCCCCACTGCACTTACCACCTGTCCTGGGGCACCAAGGAGTCGTTCATAGTGGCGGACCTCCAGCTCCTCTGCACTGAAGGGATGGGAACTGATCTCTCCAACTCTCGCCATGGCAAGGTTCAGGACACTTGCACAACAGCAGCAGTTGGTGGAGTGGGCAGCAGCAGCAGGTAGAGGTGATGGGTTCAGGCAGCAGTGGTTGGAAGCAGTGGATGTGTGGTGCTCAAATTCACACATTTATAGGGCCCTGAGCTGATATCAGTGGCCCACATCTGTAGCAATTGGTGTTCCCGGGATGCCTCATTCAAAATGAGCCAATGACTGGCCCCGCTGTGGCGGTGCACGGCTTCCTCTTTTTTGGAAATCGATTACGCGTCCCGCGGTACCTGTTTCCATTGGCTGCATGTGCAAGGACCATCACGGTCACACACCGCCAACCGCATGTGCGCGCTACCGCGATGGTGCATCGTTTGAAAATCATCACTCGCTGGCCTGGCAATGGCGGAGCACGCATTCCGCGGGGGCGGTGCAGGCTAACAGATACATTTGAATGTGCAAGTGGAAATGGCAGTTGGTATCCCCCCTTTCAGTCACATAGCGGCACCCACTGCCGGGTGCGGGTGGTTATCCACCGCCGGGTGCGGGCGGTGGGTGCCGATATGTGTATTGATGTTACAGTGGCATGGATGACCATGGCTGGTTACCCACTGCCGGGTGCGAGCAGTTACCCACCGCCGGGTGCGGGCGGTGGGTGCCTCTATGTGTATTGATGTTACCATGGCATGGATGGCCATGGCCGGTCACCCACCGCCCACACCCGGCGGTGGGTAACTGCCAGCACCCGGTGGTGGGTAACCAGCCATGGTCATCCATGCCACCCGGTGGGTCCCTGCTATTGCTATTTCGTAGTCATTTTGACATTGTTGCTGTGGCTCTGCAATGTGGACTAGGCCATGTTCACCAAGGTTGTAGACAACCTACCTTGCTACTGAGCCTGGTCTAGTCATTGTCAAAAGAGGCATAGGTTGGTCTTTCATGTGGATGGTCTACCTTGTGTTAGGGACAGGGTTTGGACATTGCATCCATGTGCCTTGTGTCAGGAAACACATTGTACTTGCTGTTGTGGGTATGTCTAGTCTCACATCATGCACAGACTGCCTACTACATGGATTGTGTGGGCTGCCACCATGTCCAAGTTTCCCCTTGCTGGTTCTTTGATGCGCGCAGATGTGACACTTCTCTTACATGTGTGAAAGGGTCTGTTATTTGTGGGTCCTTCTGTGGACATATGGTACTTGTTTGTAGTCCGACAAATGCAGTATGCAGGCACTGCGTACTCACCTATCCCATGTTTAATTTTACATTTTAACCATGGAGTTACTACGAAGCCATGTGTTGTGTTGCTCCTCGCTGCAATCATGAGGGTGGAGGGTGCACATTGGAACTTGGAGAACAGACTTCCCCCTCACACCCACCCCTCCCTTTGAAGATGGCTACCTACCTGTAAGTTTGAAGAGGGAGATGCACTGGTCAGCATATGGTGGGGGGAATCCATCTTGCTTTGGGATGGGACACGGGGGCCTATTGGGAGTTGTAGTGCTGGCCTCTCGCCCACCCTCACCCTCCCTGTAGTCATGGGGGCCTGTTGGGAGTCATAGTGCTGGCCTCTCACCCACCCCCATCCTCCCTGTAGACATGAGGCCTGTTGGGAGCTGTAATGCTGGCCTCTCACCCACCCCCACCCTCCCTGTAGACATGGGGGCCTGTTGGGAGTTGTAGTGCTGGCCTCTCACCCACCCCCACCCTCCCTGTAGACATGGGGGCCTGATGGGAGTTGTAGTGCTGGCCTCTCACCCACCCCCACCATCCCTGTAGACATGGGGCCTGTTGGGAGTTGTAGTGCTGGCCTCTCACCCACCCCCACCCTCCGTTAGACATGGGGGCCTGATGGGAGTTGTAGTGCTGGCCTCTCACCCCCCACCCTCCCTGTAGACATGGGGGCCTGTTGGGAGTTGTAGTGCTGACAAAGCCAGACAAACAGCATTTCTGTGATTGTGTGTGTATGTATGTGTCTGTGTCTCTGATTATCAGTCAATATCCATTTTTAGCCACATTTAAAAGCTTAGTCCTGGATGCCTTTGTATTAGAACACTTCTGGATCCCACAGATATGTTTTTCTTATTTTAATGTGTTAACTAAAATTGCTTAATAATGTGATTGATGAGAATCTTCCTGGTGCTTTCACATGGGAGTAATTTCCATGTAGTGAACTTAGATATCGATTGTAATGTTCAATATTTCTTTACAATAATTCTTCTACTGTACTTTAGATAAGCTAGGGACATATCTTATTTTTTTATTAATTTCAGTCAACTTCCCTGATGCTTGCTTATGGGCCCTATGATCCGTGGATGGCCTCAGGTATTATTGCTAGTTTTACAGAACACTACCCTAATGTTTCTGTTATTGTGTTCTGGCATTGTTGGTCATTGTTGGGGTTGGACCTTTTTGGCAGGTTCACCCCTAAACTTGTTGCCTTAAGCTCTGACATGGTGGTAGTGATTTTAGGCCTCTGCGCTTTTTAGCACTGTGGTCCAGTGTAAAGTGTGTGCACTCTCTGAGTGTGTGTGGTGAGATGGGCCTGCCCTCCCATGGGAATGCATGGGGGACATGTGTGTCCATGGTAATTCCTGGTATGAGGGGAGAGCAGGGTCGAGTTTAGTATGTGCAAACTCATGTGAATAAATGCTACGCAATAGTGTGCACCTATTTATTGTGGTTATTTTAGAAATGCCACTTTTAGAAGTTGGCATTTCTGTGTTCTGTGTGTCTGCCTACATGATATGAATTGCATGTATGGCTTGTGAGTGACAGGTGCTGAATGATATGGATGGCTCCAGGAGCCAGGATGAGTTTGCCCAGTGGTGAATAGGGAGATATGCATGTAGATGAGAGGGAGGAGTTGTACCTGGAACCTGAATAGGGCTGTGCCTTCCCTCCACAATGCTGGATCCACCTCCTGTGGTGGGTCTGATGTCCCTGGCTTGTCCTGTGAAATGAAGAGAGGAGCTGAGCAAAACAAAGTGCTACAAAGCTCCCCTGAACACGTTGTATCTGGTTCTTCCATGCCCTACACTTTTACACAAAGGAAAATGCCGTATAAATATAGGGGCTGTGACCCCATGAAATTGTTCCTGTTCTTGGACTCAAATCTGTCAGGGGCGTGCTGCTGCTGGGGCCCAAGGGGAGGGGCCATGAGGACTTGCCTACCTTGGCCCTGCCTTGCCCTTGATGCCTGGAAGACTCCTGGTACCTGTTTGCTTCATGTTGCTAGCCTTAAAGACTTTAGTCTGCAGCCCCTTTGGGAGGGAACCCCCCCTTTGAGGATTCCCTCATTCTGCCTCAATTGCGGGTGCCACCCCACTCATTTTATATACCTAAATAAGGGTGCCCACCCCGCTTTCATGCCTCTTATTTTTATAATAATAGTTGCAGGTGCCCACCCCGCTTATTTCTTTATTTACGAGCGGGTGCCTACCTGGCATTCATGGTGAGCTTTGCGGGTGCCCACCCCGCGTTCTTATGTGCATTTAATCCCCGCCGCGGACCTGATCGTCAGCCCCAACCCAGAAGCCAGACGGAGTTCGCCTGCCTCTGCGCCGGTCAAAGGCAGAAAGTAGATGGCCGGCCAATGGCAGTGCGGCCGAGAAAGGAAGTGAAGGAGCCTCACGGGTTCCATCTCGAAATCCCGGTCCCGAGGAGGGGGTCCGGGTGAAGCATGGTGCATAATGAGGCGGGCTCCTGTGAGTGAAGAGAGCCCCACAAGCGCCGCAGCCTGTGGTATTTCCAGCGGAGGGGGCCGAGACACATTGTCGGTGCCTGCCCCTGCCGCATTCAACGGAGTGACGCCGGGGATCCTGAGAGTCGGTGAGTAATGGCTCCTTGATCACAGTGCCGGTTCGAGGCGCAGCGCCCAGGCCATTTTCCTGAGTGGCCCACGTCCGATAGGGGATTGCTCTAACGAAGGGGGGAACATTGTTGTTCACAGAGGCTGGATGGCTCCAACCCGGGGCAAAGCTATTCTAAAGGTCCCGGTGGGGCCAGAGGGCACCGTGGCGCCAGGCTCCATTCCCAGTTACAGCTACCCCGCTTACTACAGGGCAGCTGCCACGTTTTGGGGCATGTTTATTTTTAGCGCCAGTGCGCTCGATAGATGGGCTATTCATTTTAAGGGCCCCAGTGGGAGTCCCAAGGGCCAGTGGTGCCCAGGTCCTTCCGTGTTGGCTGTTTTCTCACAGCTGCCCCACCAGACAGAGGGCAGCTGCAACGGTGTGCACATTTGTTTTGAAGGGCCATTGAGAGCCCATGCATTATTTTAACTTTCACAGCTGCCCAGCAAGTAGTGGGAAGCTGCAACGTTTAGGTCTTTCTTTCCTTACGGGGAACATGTTGAAGGTAGGAGTGAGACGCACTACTTTGCACCCTTGTTTTCACAGCTGTGCAGCACTTAGTGCCAGCTGCACTGCTTAGATTGTATACCCTTGACTTTCGCTGCATAGGCAGCGGGCCCTGACTTTTGGACAGAGGGCATTTGAGACCCTTGGAAATGGCCAGTTGGCCAGGGGGCCATTAGGTTTATAGGGCGCCAGGCCCTAGTGCTAGGGTGCTAGGAAATGTAATGTATGTAGTATGATTTACACACGCTGATTTATGCTTCTAGATGTGATTTTATGATTATGAGGTTTTACCTGCTGTGTTATGTTTTGGTCTACCCTTACTGTGGTTTAGGAATGAGTTATTCCCTACTGCGGTTTATGTCAGTAAGTTTATTTCCTACTGCAAGTTATGTTTAGGAGATTATGGTCTACTTTGTTTAGGCTTATGAGGTTGGGGCAGAATATATTTCTCGCCTGATGTGATACTGTACATGATATGTATAGTGTTTACCAGTAGTTACTGGTTGTGTTCTAAGTTGAGGATATGTCTTTCTTTTACTATTTTTACCAAGTAATGATTCTGATAGTGGCCCACGTTGCCCTGTGATTTGTGAATAATCCCCTGTAAATATTGCCCAGTGCCAGTTGGCACAGTGTATATTGTGTGATTACCATCTAATGTGTTCTATGAAAATACAAAGGCTATTTTTATATATAACCTTGTGTGGAGTTCCTTTTGTGGTGTGCCTAGTATGTTGTTGCTGTGTGTGTTGCGCAAAGGCTTTAGACAGCCAAGCCGGAAGCTCCACCTCCAGGCCGGAATTTCGAGTATAAGTGCGGACGTAAAGTTAGTAGTCGTAAATCCATTCTGTGAATATCAAAAGTAGTAAGTGCATTCTGTGAATACCAAAGGATTTTGTCTTAAGTTAATTCTGTGAATCGGGCCCAAAATTTGCAGTATTTGGGCCGCCTGCATGCTCTCTGTCAAGTATTACTGAATTCAAAATCCTCATTAAAAAGGGCAACAAGGGGTCTTCTTAGAGGTCCAAAAGGATACTAGGCCTTAGTACAGACGATGTGAGAGCTTTGATGTTTCGACCCACGTGTTCGAGGTTGCTTAGAACCACCAGAGAGGTTCTACATCAGGGCGTGAAGGAGGGGCAATCTTTGTGACAGTAGCAGAGAATGATTAGAAGGGCCAAAATTGGTTTGTTTTCCAAAAATGATACCTGATTTATGCTAAGCACTCACCTGGAGTTGCATGAAATAAACCTTCCATGGGGAGAGTCATGTTAGGTTTATTAAACAGCAAGCATGCTCATCTTTGCGAAGTTCTAAATATAAAATAAGCATATCTGTAAGTCAGGCTAAACTAAAATGCTGAAAAAGAAGGTGTGAATACCAAATTATCACTCACCTCAAAACCACACGCTAAATTTGTAAACACAATATGTAAGCCCTTCCAAGTAATTTACAGGAATGGGCAAAAACAAAAACTAAATGCTTATCAATATACAGGACAGAAGTGATATGCAATTTGTCCAACAAACAGTGTAAAATACCCTTAAATTCGTGGCATTGAAAAAGGGAAAGAAACTCACCACAACGAGGTAATATTCAGATGCTGCAGATAATTGTTAATGCACTAAGCAGAGAGCATCCTCCACAAAGGAGATAAAAGAAATCCTCCTGCACGGTATGAGCATGCATCCCAACACTGCAGGAAGATTACCTTCTTCCAAAATGGCAATTTAGCTTGACTATGCCTACAGACAAGGCCTGTATAGCTCAGATGTGAAAGCCCACACAGGGTTAGGCGCAACTGAGGGGGTGCACGCCTATGCTTTACTCGAAGGACTAAACAAGCATTTGCAATGAAATAGGTCTCGCATTTAAAAAACTTTGACCTATTGATATTGTAAATGACAATGCCTTTTTTCAGGTTTTTAAACACATGATTAAAAGGCATTGCCGTTTACAATGCCAATAGCTCCAAATTTCGCAATTGCAAATTTATTTTGCATTGCAAATGCTTGTTTTACAAAGTTCTCCTCATGTCAATGTTGTGACCAGAGAAGCCAGAGTATAAAATCTAAATGACTGGATGTGTGTGAAATCACAAGGGCACTCTGGGTTAAAGGTAAAACTGGAACCGAACCAGTATTCTGCTGAGTCACTCCTGCTTCAGGATTGGTATAAGGACAGAGATAGCTAATAAACAGATGACGTGGGTGTGGTGGAGCACGCTCAACCGAGCCCTTAGGGAGATGTCCATGTTTAATTGTGCATTTAGAGACTAGTTGTAAAATGTAGCACTTAAGAAGAACGTTGACATTTCTATGTGGACACTAATCTTGAGTGAGGGCTCTTTCTAAACTGCGAATCTCGCGAGAGAAGAAACTAATTGCAAGAGAAGAAAGCCCTTTCTAAGGACTCTGTTTGCCAACAGTGCATTGATGATTCATCTGGAGATCAACGTCTGTGAAACATATCATCTGGGGCCAATTCACAAAGAAAAAGCCCTAGCTGAGACCCACAACTGAAATGTGTGCATTTGAGATCAATCTGGAGAGATGGCTCGGAGTAACTTGAATTTGAGGGTTACTCCCAAGAGAAAGAGCTTTCTCATATCCTTTACCGTGAATGTGTGTGTATGTGAGTGCGCACAAGAGGTATCATTGTAGGACGGAGACCTGTGTAGTTTGGTAGCGAAATCCAAACTGTATCTCTTACTGATAATGGTGCCTCTGAAATGTGTGCACCAGCTCTGATCCCAAGAGGATACATCTCTAATATGTATACTCTTGTATATATGTGCTTTAAAGAGGGTTTGTACAGCATGCCTCTTCCTGGTATATGTAAAAAAAAGTCCTGAAACCCCACAGACCCAGAAGAGCACCGAGTTAAAGCAGGTATTTCTCGCCATACAACTGTTAACTTCTTCATGTATTGCTTCAGGGTCCTTACATGCCATGGTCACAATATCACTGATGACATAAACACATTTGTGTAAATGTATACGGCGCTATGTATAGTCTAGCCGCATTAAAGGAAGCGTTTATGTAGTTTTATGTTATTGTGGTATGCACCGACTGTAACCTTAATTCCCTTCAAAAACACAGATTAATGTTTTCATTCATTTTTAAGTGAATGGTTAATACCGAGAAAGTAAAAGTGTCTAGCACACAGCATGAAGTGCGCCAGTCTGAATATAGATTTGTCCCCATTATTGCATGTATGCTTTCTGAATATTACTTGTTTGTCTCTTTTTCATATTGTTTTAATGGCACTTTGCATGTTGCACGTTTATAGTGTAAATACGTAACTACTTTCTGTGAATGTACATTTGCTTCGTATCGATTCTATATGTCTTGTCTCGTAAAGAATGTTTATTTTAGGCCTTTGTCGTTATGGCCAGATGCTACTTGAGCAACAGTTTGTTATCACTCTGAAATATTGTGTACCTCGTATTTGTCAATGTTTTCAATAAAAATGGCTATGATCTCGCTCACATTATAACGTTTGTATTCTCAAAAACAGTGCACCATGTTTCACTATTTTTAAGTGTGCCGCATGGCAAAATAAGTTCTATGTGATGACGAATGTGGTAAAATTAAATGCATACAATTCAGAACAAGCGAGCAGGACATGTGATCAGGAAAAGTTTGAGGCAGAGAGGAGACGCCATGCGCGTGCACATCGCCTGTCCGTGCGCGCACATGGTTCGTCTCCCTTCGTGCACCAAATTGATAACTATATTCTCGCCAAGGCGACGCAGCGCATGCTCTGTTTTGCTAGACGAGACCTAAAAAAGATGCAAATGGAAGTCGAGTCAGTATTGTTCAGCCCTCGAGTTGATTAGCATCCTGAGTTGTTGAAACATTAAACAATTGTTTATCAGGACTAAATCATAACTACACAGTAGATGGTCACTCCTATAAATAAAGGTGCATAACTTTACAACATGAAGACATTACAAAATGTATATCAGGCAGAGGACCATGCCCTTACACAATGCAGAGGGAAGTTCTGCATGAGTAGTAATGTCAGGAATAACTCAGGAAAATTAATTATTTGCATAAATTGTGGTGGTCATGTGAAAGAGAGAATGACCAACATAAATACATGACCCTGTATGAGTGCACTGAGTCACCAAGAGTTACAGCCAACAACGGAGCCAGACACATAACATTAGCCACATTGCTTGTACTGAAAGCTGAATGACAACATGAGGTACAATATAAGATCCCATTTAAGGATATGAAATTGTATGATGACTTACAAGGGCACATTACACATGATGTTAGAGATACAATTTGCCTGTGCCCATTGTAGAAAGCTTTACAGGAATATGACACCACATGACAAGACAATATATGAAGACTGTTGCTTTACAAACTATATTGCAGGGTAATGTCAGATGTTCATGAGCACTATGGCCTCAAATAGTGATGAGATTCTGGCTTGGTCTTAAGGTAAAACTTCAACTGTTAAATGTAGCTGCCTATTTGGCAATTTCCTCGAATTCATTCAAATCCTTGGCAACCGTGTCTAATAGGTGAATCCATTTACATTCTCTCATGTTAAGGATGCAAGAAATGTCCCCACCCCTTGGGTTGTTGGTAGCTTTCTGCTCTAGGAAACACTTAAGACTCTCTGCAGGGTGGTTTAATGTGGTGAAATGCTCAACAAGTGGGGCACCCTGCACTTGCCTGGATTCTAGCTTTAACTTTCAGGGATTCTGTCCTACATAACATTGATCACAAATAATAACCGCAATCCTAATAAGGATGAAGCCTTAAAGTCACTAAATGATCATGAGCTTAACCGCCTAGTAGCTATGACACAGAACAGGCAGGTCTAATTTAAAGGCAATGTGTAAAGTGTTTATGCATTACTAAAACAGTAATGTTGGATTGTAAAACAATATAAAATCCCAAAACAAATAGAAAACATAGAGTATTATGCAATAAATAAAATGATGCCAAAATGGAAATATGAAGGGCAAAGTGACCATGATATTAAATGTTTGCAGCAGAATGGGAACTTGGTTCAATTTGATGATGGCACAGTGGAGCATGGGTCATATACACAAACCACAAAATAATGTACCTTTTAACTTTAGTCGTTTAGTCCTAATCCTCAACAAGAGTACACATTTAAAGCCTCCTAGGTCCTCAATGGAGGGACATAGAGACCTAAAGGGTCCCAGGCAGAGGCACCAGCAGGGTCCAGTCCGAGTCCAATTGCCAGTAGTCAGCTAGACAGTTGCAGGAAAAGGTCTATTGTAGCTTGCTCTGTCCCTGTAGCTTCAAATGGAGGTCTGCCTTATGATCCCTGGAGTCCACTTTTGTATCCTGGGTACACGAAGGAGAGCAGGACCAGTCTTCAGGGCTCTTCTCAGGTCCGGCAGCATGTTCAGTCCTCTTTATTTTTTCTACAAGTCAATAAGTGATCTGAAGTGGCTGCATGCAGGAGTCACCTTTCTGCCTGGTATGAGCTAGTGAATCGGAATGACCCATTTAGAGACACTAACCAATAGAGTAAAGATTTTCTGGGCTCTGAGGTCTGGGGGTTTATGTGGGGATTGCAGTATGATAATCCTCGTATCCTCCCACATCTAACACTAGCATATAGCTTTAGACAGTCCCAAATGTTTTATGCAACCCCAGAAGACTTGGCATACAGTGCTGTAGCACTACAAGGACAAAGAGAAAACCACTGTAATTGGGACCTGACTGGCTGGCAGAACAATAGGAGGACCTTTCCCAAACCTCAGCTAACATTTGCGTGTGCCAGGAAAGGCATCTTTGAAATGAGCCCCAGTATCATATAAAAAATCGCAGTAGGACCACGAAAGGCTTGGCTCTGAAGACCCAAGCCGTCCTTGGTCCTACTGTTAGTAGAGCCAGCACTTGTCCGCAAGGCTTTTTTCCATAGCAAGATTATGAACTTGCCACATTTAGTGAGCCCAGGTTGGGTGGCCCAACCCTGGTAATTTAGTATGTCCGTTAAAGATACATTATCATTTAGTGAGGATCACATTAAAAAACGAATTTCAGGCTCCACCCTTTTTCCTTTAATTATTCTGAGTAATTCGGCCAAGCAACAAAATGTCAGTGACAAACTGATTAGATTACAAAAGAAACACGTCAGAACTGAATTACATGGACATTTCCTACTTGCAAACCTAAGAGCAGGGGTAAACCCTTGGGGCCTTCAGGTAAAAGACGTCCCGGTTATTTTTACAGACGATCCTGTATACAGAAAGGGGTTTAGTTGCATTAGTACCAATGCAGTAGAAATTTGATGGTCCACACCATCGAAACTGCACAACGCATTTGTCAAAAAGAACAGGAAGAAATTGAAGAGCAATTACAAACAATCAAGGATAACCATACCAATTCTGAAACTAAACTACTCTTGGAGAAAATCATAAAAGAATTAGCTACATTTAAAGATCATACAATCAACTTCAAGACAAATAAATCTGAAAAGGACAAAAGAAGCTTCAATCTAGAAACCGTCTACCCCTATCTGAAAGACGAGTTTTGTACACGACCAGATTCCACCAGGTTTTTTAATACATATCAAGGAAGATCAAGGAGAATGTTTCTGACATTCTCTGACACCTCATCCTCTGAGTCTGCTGGGGATTCTGACCCAGGTGAAGGTTCCTCTAACAGAAACCAGCAGAAAAGGCCTTTTTTAGGGCAGGGCCAGCAACATCCACGAACGAGATGCAAACCCCAATGGGAGATGACAACTCGCGAACATCATTACAAATCATGAATAAATCATCTATCATCAATCTATCAAACAGGGTGCTTACAAAGGCAGGAATGGAAGTTCTTGAATTGGGACTGTCTTTTGTCCCTGGTACCATGATGGACTTCACCAAAGTTAAAATGGAAGTCATTGAATTTTTCAGAAAAATCCGCTTAAAGTGGTTCTTCAGAGACTCACCAGATTGTGCTCAGACTGAGGCCTCAGGGCTGAGAAACAAGTCATCTTTTTGTCCTCCAAATCACAATATGTCTAAAGACATAATTACTTTCGAACATGCAGTACTATCGTCACTAGATGTCATGGAGAAGAAACGTTCCTTTGTTCCATCAAACATAACAAGATATCATAAGGAGGCTATCAATGAGCTAAAAAACCAACGGGATGCTGTGATTTGACCAGCGGACAAAGGAGGAGCAGTGGTACTATGGTCAAAGGATATGTTTAGAACGGTAGGCTTAAATCATGTGCACAATTTGGAACGGTACAGACAGATTACTCAAGACCCGACTGCTCAACTAATGCAAGAAATAACATCCACTGTGAATTAAGCCAAAGGCAAAGGCATTTTGGGCCCAAAAGAAGCTGAGAACTTGGTTAAAAAGCATCCCCGAACACCTAATCTGTACTTTTTACCGAAAGTACACAAGGATGCCTCTGTACCACCTGGGCAACCCATCGTTTCCGGGAGTGATTCGATTTTGGAACCGGTGTCAAAATTTGTTGATGTTTTCCTAAAACCATTTCTACTTGAAGTACCAGCACACTTGCACGATACCATGGAATTCATAAACAAAGTGGAAGGATTCCAATTCGACCCAACAACCCAGATTCTTGTGACAATGGATGTGGCGTCTTTATATACGTAAATTCCCCAACAAGATGGTTTGGATGCTATTGAGATGTACCTTGAAAAGAAGCCTCGTCCGCACAGAGTACCGACGGACCTAATATTACGACCTGCATCCCTGGCATTGAAAAATCATTTTTTTATGTTCGAAGATGAGCTGTTCCTCCATGTCAAGGGGACGACGATGGGTTGTCCCTTTGCTCCTGAGATGGCGGTGCTGTACATGGCCCAATACGAAAACAAGTACATACATAACAACAATCCATATAATGTACATATAAAGCAATGGCTCAGGTACATCGATGACGTCTGGTGTATCTGAGAAGGATCGTCAATGGCCTTCGAAGAGTTCCATGAATGGTTGAACAACCGGAGCCCCAACATAAAATTCAGCCTGACATATGACTCTAAATCACTGTCCTTTTTGGATGTGGAAATAAAATACACTCTTGATGGATTGATGTCCTCTTTGTACCTCAAAAAATCTGATAAAAATAACGCATTGCATTACCGGAGTTACCATCCAAGAAATTTGAAAAACAATCTCCCCTACGGTCAAGTCCCAAGGGTGAGGCGTAACTGCTCCTGGGTAGAAGATTTTGAGACGCATGGCATAGCTTTATGTAACAAGCTGCAAGAAAGAGGATACCCGCGCAAACTCATTAAACACTCTATGAAAAGAGCACGCTGGACCCCAAGAGAACATCTACTGGAGAAGAACTAGAAACTAACATCTGAACGGATAGTGTGTGTTTCCACATTCGGTCCCCACACACAACCGGTATAGAAAACTATTCGAAATCATTGGCATCTGGTGGAAGACGCCATTCCGAATATTGGCAAACCTTTGTTTGCACTTAAAAGAAATCGTAGCATAGGGCAACAAATCATTTCGACATGCCCTCCAGCGAAAAAAGAGTACGCTTTTTGGGTTGAGTCCAGTCAAAGGGCATCACAAATGTGGAACATGTCCGGTCTGCAATACCACAGTAGAAGGTACTTTATTCACGGATGGTACAAGGTTCTGGAGGCACGACCAGTTCACTAATTGCAAATCTAAATATGCTGTTTAGGCAATTATATGCCCTTGCCAAAAAAGTCTACATCGGCAAAAGAACACAAGAAGTGCGTCATCACATTATTCATTATCCGTCCAGGGTGAAGAACAAAGTGCTGACGGCACCATTAGATTGCTGCTGGCGCAGGAGGGGACCCGGACCTGCAGCTATCTCAGAAAGAGGCTTTTTTGATAATGAAATTTAATACAGCACTAGTTGGACTAAATGAAATCTCTGAGCTGAGCAACTTAAGATAATTTGGCAAAATATGAATTAGTGCCGCGCTTCCTCAACTTCTCAATAGACACAGACACAGACAGATTGCGGCTGAATGAATTCAGGCGGCTGAACTAGTGCAGGTGTATGCATATAGATACATTATTAGCAATATGAACACATAGTATTAGCGCACAGCCAAATATTATTATCCAGCGGCGAGGAGGTGCACACTACAAGTTCCAAGTGCCCCCGCGAGCCTTCGGGAGTAATGATTCCTTTAAATATCGCCAGTGCCTTTTTGTCGGCACCACATGATGTGAGCCGACGTTGAATGCGGAAGCTCAGCCGGGAGGCGAGTGAAGTAAAGAACGAACAAACACAGGAGTTTTTCCCAAGTAAGCACATTCGTCAGTATATGAATTCTTGCCCCGAGTAGCTGCATGCAAGTTAGTCCCGCAATATAATGTAAGTCATTTGTGCATTTCAGATCTAGTTCCATGAACGCAAAGAAAAACCGCTACCGCACCGTTCCAAAACTACGAGCAGACCCGAGCCGATCATTGCCATTAAGAGGTCCGGAGGTACACAATGAGACACAATATTGATTGAGAAAATATAGACATGAATTTGAAATGTACATAGCACTGTTGACTATATACATTATGAAATATTGTTTATAGGATTGAATTACCCACATGCCACAGCGCATCGCAGTTCAAGGCATCAAAACTACTGCGAGATAGAAACTCAATCAAAGAATCTTATGTACATATCTAGGTATGCTCGGTCCTAAATATAACACTGACGCTGTCCCTGCTTTCATATGCAGTTGCTGAGTGCCACTGCTTCCCCATGAATTATACATAGATGCCCTGGGAAGACCAAAAGAATTACAGGTACACATAAGGGGAATCTAATGGTGTCAGAGTAAGAATGAGTCCAATTCAATCATGTTTTCCTTAGACCAACTATTTATTTATTTGTATGTCCCACAGTGAAGGCCATCGTCCAGTCCATGTCCTGAGGAGAACCCCCAAACAAAGTCCGGGTTCGAAACGCGTTGACCCTGTGCTGGAACAGGATTTAGGAAGGGTGTTACGGGACTGTAATTCAGGACAAAGTTCCCCTGTTAATAGACCCTTGTAATTAAGAAGTTCCAGCATAGTCAAACAAGCAGGCCTGTAGAAAAGAATAAACAGTTGCTTGTTTGTTTTCATGTTATTAGGACTGGTGCCCCATGAATTGAATGATTAGAGGTATCCCTTCATTCCCTTTGTTTATATATGGTGTTTATGTGAATGTTTTTCATTTATATTGTTTGTAAAAAGTTTATTTGTACCACGATATTATCTGTGAATGTCCCTATTTGTGTATGTTTTTTGTCTGGATATATTTAAATGTTTTCTGAAAAAACTATGAAATAAGTAAAAAAGTACTAAATGAAAAGTTTGCCCACTTAGGATTATTGGCTACGTGTGGTGAGAATGTAATGTACTAATCTATCTGGCCATCCTGTTGTTGTTTATTATATAAAAAATCGCAGCAGACGTGTCAAGCAGGATGTGACATTCAAGCAGGACTTCCTTTACACTTTATTGTCAAAAGGGATTCTCCCAGTATCCCCGGTTTATTTTATCAGGTTGAGATGGGTCACCTCTGCACATTCAGATCAGTCTAATATTTGCTCCCAGGAGTAGTTTACACATCACCACAGGGGAGCCATCAGCTGCAATGTGATCGTTGGAAATCGCTGAAAGGTCTTATAAGCTTTAGGCAAGCAGACGTTACATTTTTAAAAGTACCTGTTCAGTAACAGTTAGACAAAATTCAACTTAACCATTAAATTAGATTGTGTTTTTTTTAAAGTTTTTTTTATAAGTTGCAACAGAGCATACAGCACGTCAGAGAACATCTCTGCCATTTTACATTGATCAATAATGGTTCAAACACTTTTTTGCATGTAATAAGCCGACCCATCTCCCTCCTCACCCATCCAACTTCCCAAAAACAGAAAGTACAGCTTTTCTCGTAAATACACAGTTTACATTATACCTACAGCTGTGCAGTTGTAATAGACCATGCCATGGTTATATGCATATCTAAAGGTGTTTTAATTTAAGTTGTCTGCAGGTCGGGTTTTGTAGCAGAAACACAGACAGCTGTGCACAAAAGTATTTTAGTCTCGAGGCAATGGGTAACTCTTCTGCATATATGCTCATTTGTTCTTTGCAATATACTAAGTCATGAATCAATTTCTGAAGTGTTGGGGCTGACCTAGCGCCCCAATGCATTGCTACTGCACGCTTGGCGAATAATGTTGAGATAGCAACTAATCCCTTGTTGCAAGGTTTAAACTGTTTCAGCAAGCCAAGCAGGCATACTTCAGGAGGGCAACCCATCGTTTCCGGGAGTGATTCGATTTTGGAACCGGTGTCAAAATTTGTTGATGTTTTCCTAAAACCATTTCTACTTGAAGTACCAGCACACTTGCACGATACCATGGAATTCATAAACAAAGTGGAAGGATTCCAATTCGACCCAACAACCCAGATTCTTGTGACAATGGATGTGGCGTCTTTATATACGTAAATTCCCCAACAAGATGGTTTGGATGCTATTGAGATGTACCTTGAAAAGAAGCCTCGTCCGCACAGAGTACCGACGGACCTAATATTACGACCTGCATCCCTGGCATTGAAAAATCATTTTTTTATGTTCGAAGATGAGCTGTTCCTCCATGTCAAGGGGACGACGATGGGTTGTCCCTTTGCTCCTGAGATGGCGGTGCTGTACATGGCCCAATACAAAAACAAGTACATACATAACAACAATCCATATAATGTACATATAAAGCAATGGCTCAGGTACATCGATGACGTCTGGTGTATCTGAGAAGGATCGTCAATGGCCTTCGAAGAGTTCCATGAATGGTTGAACAACCGGAGCCCCAACATAAAATTCAGCCTGACATATGACTCTAAATCACTGTCCTTTTTGGATGTGGAAATAAAATACACTCTTGATGGATTGATGTCCTCTTTGTACCTCAAAAAATCTGATAAAAATAACGCATTGCATTACCGGAGTTACCATCCAAGAAATTTGAAAAACAATCTCCCCTACGGTCAAGTCCCAAGGGTGAGGCGTAACTGCTCCTGGGTAGAAGATTTTGAGACGCATGGCATAGCTTTATGTAACAAGCTGCAAGAAAGAGGATACCCGCGCAAACTCATTAAACACTCTATGAAAAGAGCACGCTGGACCCCAAGAGAACATCTACTGGAGAAGAACTAGAAACTAACATCTGAACGGATAGTGTGTGTTTCCACATTCGGTCCCCACACACAACCGGTATAGAAAACTATTCGAAATCATTGGCATCTGGTGGAAGACGCCATTCCGAATATTGGCAAACCTTTGTTTGCACTTAAAAGAAATCGTAGCATAGGGCAACAAATCATTTCGACATGCCCTCCAGCGAAAAAAGAGTACGCTTTTTGGGTTGAGTCCAGTCAAAGGGCATCACAAATGTGGAACATGTCCGGTCTGCAATACCACAGTAGAAGGTACTTTATTCACGGATGGTACAAGGTTCTGGAGGCACGACCAGTTCACTAATTGCAAATCTAAATATGCTGTTTAGGCAATTATATGCCCTTGCCAAAAAAGTCTACATCGGCAAAAGAACACAAGAAGTGCGTCATCACATTATTCATTATCCGTCCAGGGTGAAGAACAAAGTGCTGACGGCACCATTAGTCCCCCACTTCATGGAAATGAACCATGGTCCCAACGACTTCCAATGGAATATTCTGTCATCAATAAAAATTGCTGCTGGCGCAGGAGGGGACCCGGACCTGCAGCTATCTCAGAAAGAGGCTTTTTTGATAATGAAATTTAATACAGCACTAGTTGGACTAAATGAAATCTCTGAGCTGAGCAACTTTAAGATAATTTGACAAAATATGAATTAGTGCCGCGCTTCCTCAACTTCTCAATAGACACAGACACAGACAGATTGCGGCTGAATGAATTCAGGCGGCTGAACTAGTGCAGGTGTATGCATATAGATACATTATTAGCAATATGAACACATAGTATTAGCGCACAGCCAAATATTATTATCCAGCGGCGAGGAGGTGCGCACTACAAGTTCCAAGTGCCCCCGCGAGCCTTCGGGAGTAATGATTCCTTTAAATATCGCCAGTGCCTTTTTGTCGGCACCACATGATGTGAGCCGACGTTGAATGCGGAAGCTCAGCCGGGAGGCGAGTGAAGTAAAGAACGAACAAACACAGGTGTTTTTCCCAAGTAAGCACATTCGTCAGTATATGAATTCTTGCCCCGAGTAGCTGCATGCAAGTTAGTCCCGCAATATAATGTAAGTCATTTGTGCATTTCAGATCTAGTTCCATGAACGCAAAGAAAAAACGCTACCGCACCGTTCCAAAACTACGAGCAGACCCGAGCCGATCATTGCCATTAAAAGGTCCGGAGGTACACAATGAGACACAATATTGATTGAGAAAATATAGACATGAATTTGAAATGTACATAGCACTGTTGACTATATACATTATGAAATATTGTTTATAGGATTGAATTACCCACATGCCACAGCGCATCGCAGTTCAAGGCATCAAAACTACTGCGAGATAGAAACTCAATCAAAGAATCTTATGTACATATCTAGGTATGCTCGGTCCTAAATATAACACTGACGCTGTCCCTGCTTTCATATGCAGTTGCTGAGTGCCACTGCTTCCCCATGAATTATACATAGATGCCCTGGGAAGACCAAAAGAATTACAGGTACACATAAGGGGAATCTAATGGTGTCAGAGTAAGAATGAGTCCAATTCAATCATGTTTTCCTTAGACCAACTATTTATTTATTTGTATGTCCCACAGTGAAGGCCATCGTCCAGTCCATGTCCTGAGGAGAACCCCCAAACAAAGTCCGGGTTCGAAACGCGTTGACCCTGTGCTGGAACAGGATTTAGGAAGGGTGTTACAGGACTGTAATTCAGGACAAAGTTCCCCTGTTAATAGACCCTTGTAATTAAGAAGTTCCAGCATAGTCAAACAAGCAGGCCTGTAGAAAAGAATAAACAGTTGCTTGTTTGTTTTCATGTTATTAGGACTGGTGCCCCATGAATTGAATGATTAGAGGTATCCCTTCATTCCCTTTGTTTATATATGGTGTTTATGTGAATGTTTTTCATTTATATTGTTTGTAAAAAGTTTATTTGTACCACGATGTTATCTGTGAATGTCCCTATTTGTGTATGTTTTTTGTCTGGATATATTTAAATGTTTTCTGAAAAAACTATGAAATAAGTAAAAAAGTACTAAATGAAAAGTTTGCCCACTTAGGATTATTGGCTACGTGTGGTGAGAATGTAATGTACTAATCTATCTGGCCATCCTGTTGTTGTTTATTATATAAAAAATCGCAGCAGACGTGTCAAGCAGGATGTGACATTCAAGCAGGACTTCCTTTACACTTTATTGTCAAAAGGGATTCTCCCAGTATCCCCGGTTTATTTTATCAGGTTGAGATGGGTCACCTCTGCACATTCAGATCAGTCTAATATTTGCTCCTAGGAGTAGTTTACACATCACCACAGGGGAGCCATCAGCTGCAATGTGATCGTTGGAAATCGCTGAAAGGTCTTATAAGCTTTAGGCAAGCAGACGTTACATTTTTAAAAGTACCTGTTCAGTAACAGTTAGACAAAATTCAACTTAACCATTAAATTAGATTGTGTTTTTTTTTAAGTTTTTTTTATAAGTTGCAACAGAGCATACAGCACGTCAGAGAACATCTCTGCCATTTTACATTGATCAATAATGGTTCAAACACTTTTTTGCATGTAATAAGCCGACCCATCTCCCTCCTCACCCATCCAACTTCCCAAAAACAGAAAGTACAGCTTTTCTCGTAAATACACAGTTTACATTATACCTACAGCTGTGCAGTTGTAATAGACCATGCCATGGTTATATGCATATCTAAAGGTGTTTTAATTTAAGTTGTCTGCAGGTCGGGTTTTGTAGCAGAAACACAGACAGCTGTGCACAAAAGTATTTTAGTCTCGAGGCAATGGGTAACTCTTCTGCATATATGCTCATTTGTTCTTTGCAATATACTAAGTCATGAATCAATTTCTGAAGTGTTGGGGCTGACCTAGCGCCCCAATGCATTGCTACTGCACGCTTGGCGAATAATGTTGAGATAGCAACTAATCCCTTGTTGCAAGGTTTAAACTGTTTCAGCAAGCCAAGCAGGCATACTTCAGGAGTGCATGTGATTTGTTATGTAGTTATATCAGAGAAAAACTTGACAACTTTGCTCTAAAATACTTTAATTGTGGGGCAAGGCTATGTCAGATGCAAGAAATCCACTCCATCCTGCCCACAACGTATACATCTGGCCTCTGCGCTTAGCCCACATTTCTTGAGTTGGCTAGGGGTATAATACAGCTGATGCAGATACTTAAAGTGAATAATACAGAGATTGCAATTTGCTGTCAATCGCCCAGTCAGTTCGCAACAAGACTCCCAATCTTCCAAGGTCAACAGTGATGTAAGCAAAGCATTCCATTTCATTAGCGAGGGAGGGTCTATGAACTCATTCTCTTTCTGAGAGACATTATATAGCCTAGTAATCAACCCTCTACTTTCCACCCCAGTCAGCACAACTTGTAGCGCTTTAAGAGCCATTGGTTCTGCAGGAAACCTTGGATAGGTGGATTTTATAGCTTGGCGCACCCTTACAAAGGTGATCCTCAACATGGTGTTGTATTCCTTGCCAGCCTGAAAGTCAGCAAGGACTTAAACTCTCCATTGTTGTACATGTCTCCTATCATTGTTAACCCTGCATTCTGCAATACTCTTAGAGCTCCTTTGTCCTGCGCCGCCGATATGTATGGGGGGCGCTGTTATTGGTAGCTCTGGAGTATAAATATGCTCCCACTTAGCTCGCTTAGCAAGACTTTTCCACGTCCACGCAGTGCATTGCACAGTATTGATTTAATTACTAGTACCACCTTCCTCCCCACACTGTAGGATAATTGCGACCAACGATATCCGATGTGCGGTGTCAGTCTCTACAGTGGTATGTAGGAGAAACCTTTGGGGGGAAAACCTGTAGTGTGCATATTGCGTTTGTGCACATACATAATAGAGGTGGAGGTCAGATACTTCAAATCCACCTCTTTCGAACTGTTGCGTTAGCACATTCCAACTGCATTGTGTTTTTTCCCTGCTCACACCAAGGACAGCAAACAAGATTGGAGGGCTTGAAAGAGTGGTCAGATTTACTATTGCGATTCTGTCTGCAAGTGAGACTGGAGGTGAGTCCACCTCATGACCTGATCTGAGATTTTGTTAACAAACCGCCCATAGTTCATATTTAGTACTACCTCAGGATCTCTACGAAACCCATATGCCTAGATATTGCACCAGGTCGTTAGACCATAACAACGGAAATTCTAGTGCCATTTCCCTGGTGCCTGTTGTCAGTGGAAACACAGTGGATTTTGCCCAGTTAATACCAAGGCCAGAATAGCGCTTGAATGCCACATATTCACGGAGCAGGGCTTGTAGATATGTCTCAGGCTCTCCAACGTAAAGCATCATGTTGTCCACATAGAGAGAGACAGCAAACGGCCACTCATTAAACCTTAGTGCGGCATGTGCATTCTTGTAGCGAATTTTACAGGCCAGTGCCTCAAGCGCCAAGGAAAACAGCATTGGGGTTAAGGGGCAACCTTTGTGAGTGCCCCTCTTGATAGGAAAGGCCTCCGAGATCCACCAGTTGACCCAGAGTCTGGCTACAGGCTTGTGTATAGCAGGCTTATCCATTTAATAAAAAAGGGCAGCATGCCCATCCTCACCCAGTACACTGAACATGTAACTCCACCTCAGCAAGTTGAAGGCTTTTTCAGCGTCAAGTAACACAGCAAGCGCCTGTAAATCTGACTCGAAATAATGAAGCACTGCAAAGAGAGTTTGAAGGTTATGAGCTGTGAATTGTTTGGGGACAAAACCGGACTGATCCGGTAGGACCTGATAAGGGACTAATGGTTGCAGCCTGTTTGCAATTATCTTAGCTTAAATGTTGGCATCAATATTAATTAACGATAGAGGCCTATATGACTCGCATGGCTTCCTTGTTCAGTTTCAGTAGGGTGACTATTAGGGCATCTTTCTGGGTGGGGGGCAGTATCCCAAAGTTATACTCTTCTGCATACACATTCAAGAGTCGTGATGTCTTTGATATAAGCCTTATAAATCTCACTTGGTAGACCCTCAAGGCAGATGCTTTGCAAGTGGGCAGTGACATCATAGCTTCTTTCACGTCATCAATATCAAAATGTTGCGTAAGATACTCCCTCTGTCCAGCTGACAGCCACCCAAGCGTTATGTCATCCAAATATCCTACAATCTCTTCCTCTCTGACAATTGGCATGTCCCCATACAAATCTGAGTAAAAATCCAGAAAGATCTTGCTAATATCAGAGTTGGAATATCGCATATCTCCCTCTCCATCCAGCATCTTAATAGGGTTTGCTTGTCCTCTGGGCATGGCAACTTTTGTGGCAAGGGAACGACTCGGTCTACTGCCCTTCCCATAGTATTGTGCCTTACACCGTCCAGAGCAATGCATGAGCTCCTGATCGGCTGTTTGGTTGTACTCAGTTACACGTTCGCTTATTTTGGAAATTGTTTCTGATTCAGCCCCCCTCTCATATTCCTCTCCAGTGTTGTGATTTGTGGAGCCAACATTTGCATTCTTCGACGAAGATCTTTCAAGACCCCGGCGTTTGCTCCTATACATTCCCCTCTTATTGTAAATGTAAAATCTTCCCATAAGGTCCCGCACTGTCAACAGATCCCTCATTCTCAACAAAACAGTTCCTAATAGCAGTCCCTTTGGTGACACGGAAGACAGGGTCTATGAGAGAAGACTGCTGCAGCCTCCGTTGAAATGGGGGTCTCACACATTCGGGGACCTATAGGTCCATGGATACCGGGAATGGTTTGAGTCTTTGGCAGGTGGGTGATTTTGACTACCCAGGGACATACCTCCTCTGATGTTACCCAGTAGTCCAATCTGGACCATGAGCCATGTACTACGGAGATGAAAGTGCTCTAATGGGCAGTGGGGTTACGAAGTCTCCAAATACCCCGAAAGCCCCTCAGCATCCATAACTTCCAATAGTACCTGTGCTGCTTGTGTCCCCCTCCCATCCACACATTGTGATCTGCCCATCTCTGCGTCAATGCATACCTTAAAATCTCCACCCCAAATCAATGCCACAGGAAGAAACAAGGAGATTCTTCTCCACACATCACTAAAAAACATAGGGTCATCTACATTGGGCTCATAAATGTTTGCCAGCAAAACTAATGTGCCATGCAGTCTACCCGGAGCCATCGCAACTCTACACTGTTTGTCTGCTTCTGATTGGATCAAAGTGAATGGAATCCCGTTTTTACTAATATCATCACCCCACGGGCATATGAGCAGTACAAGGCTGCAACTCTCACCACAGCCCCACACATTCTTTTTAATCCATTTGGTAAGATGCGCTTCCTGTAGGAAAGAGAAGTGTGCATTAATCCTGTTCAAATTGGCTAAAATAGATGTATTCTTTTTGAATTATTAAGCCATCATAAGTTCCATGTTAAAAACTTTGTAGTACTACCCATGAAAGCAGAACATTGACATTATAATTGCACATTTTCACCCACACAGCAAGCCAAGATATTAGACCGTAGGCATCATGTAAGCAGAATACCATACTTGCTGTGAACGCTCCCATCCCCACCCACCCGCCACCCACCTCAGCAGCCCCAACACGCTAAAGTCATACTCCAATCCTGCTAACCACCCTCCCCCACAACAGAACATCCCAAGAACCCTACCTATGTTGGAATCATCTAGGTAATTCTCCACACAGTCCAATTGCAACAATTCCCTGCAGGCAACACTACCCCCCTCCCACTTCAGCAACCCCAACATGCCAAAGCCATCCATTGAGAAAAGGAAATCAACCCATTGCAAAAACATTCACATACGAGATATGCAGGGTCCACCCATAGGGGGTCAGTAGAGCGCAATCAGCCTCCCAGATGTGAAGGGAGGTGGCTGAACAGTAAGCATGGGCGAATTTTGCGAATCTCGCGTTCGCGAATTTTGCGGATTTGCGAACTCACAATCCGCAAAATTCGCGAATTCTCGCGAATTTGCGGATTTTTTTTTGTGTTCGCAAGGATTTCTGCCAGTTTGCAAGGATTTCTGCCAGTTCGCGAGGGTTTTGTTACAGTTCGCAATCGCGAACTTACATTTCGGCTCGCAACGGTCACGATTATGTTGTTTCTACGTCTGGTTCATCATCATAGGTTCCCAGCACCCTCTGTTTCACCCCTGCCACCCTCTGTTTTACCCATGCCACCCTCTAGTACATCAATGCCTTATGCCACCCTCTGGTTCATCATCACTGTAGATTATGGGGGGAAAAAGCAAGCACACCTGCCTGCTTCAACTGACATGAATTAATTTTGGGTTGATTTATTAATGTGTCACTGTTTTAAAATTCCAGTCTGGCACCTGCATCCTTATCTGTAATTTGCTTTCTGTTGCAGTGCAATTTTTTTTTCCAGGACCTACTTGTAGCTGTTCTATGAGCCTGCTGTGAGGGTCAGAGCAGGGTCATACAATTGTTGCAACTAGCAACTGAACAATTGTTGCAACTAGCAACTGAACTTTGGAGGGGCCCTTGTCAGGAAGCACTACAGGGAACGGTTACTAATGATGAGTTTGAACTTTTGAACCTGCTTTCACTTTTGCAAAACTCGTTTTTCTGCAGAGCAGCATTACAGCAACTTTAATGCCCCACCAAGCTTATATGAGAAAGTTGATTTCTAATCCAAAAGTTTTCCAAAGAAAATCAAAAGGCCTCAAATCTAAAAAAGTGCAGGCAAATGTCAACCTGAGGAGTTATTCTGATAAAAATAATCATTTTCAGAAGGTCTATGCTGCTTGCTAGTAGATTTCTTGTGCGGAATTGCAATTTTTGTAATTTCGCGAGTGCGAGATTGTTGCTGCCCGCCGCACCTACATGTTCGCATTTGCGAACTTACACCGCAGAGAAAAAAAATCCGCTGCGTGCGAATTTGCGGATTTTGCGGGAAATTCGCGAATCTCGCGGATTGCGAATTTACCGAAAATCCGCAAAATCCGCGAGCGTAACGGATTTCCCGCCCATGCTTACTGAACAGCATCAGTCTAGCTCATCCATTGTAGTATATACACAACAGAGCAATATTACAGTAAGCCACTTGTTGGCAGTAAAAGAAGTATCTAGCCTGTGCATTCCTTTAGTTACAAAGGCAACCAACATTATAGTAGCATGCAGGCAGCCAGGTGCTGACATGGAGGTACGTATGCAGGCTGTAGCGTATTGGAATGCTCTGAAATAAACCCAGCGAACATTGCTTTTTTCAGTTCGCTGCATCTGCGGCTATGCCGGCAAAAGAACTAGTTACAAGGTCTCCCATCACAATATACATGTAAGTGAACAATAGTGTGCTGGTGATCATATAGCTAATTACAGGCATATAGGTACTTATACAGGCCTCAATGTTAAGTTGCGTCCACCAGCAGTTCTACCAATCTCCGAACATTGCAGTCCGTTGAGCAGTCAGTCATATACTTAGTCCTCATCGTCCTCCAAAGCGTTGGATTGCTCTAACCAGGAGTGCTTGAGCGTCTGTGCAAATTCCATGGCACCTTTAGGATTGGTCGAGATCCGGGCTGTATCCTCAGTACCTATGTGCAGTCAGGCAGGATACAATATGGCATACAGCACTTTCTCCACGAACAGCAGCTTCTTGATAGACTGAAATTCCTGCCTGGCAGCCTGGACCATCGCTGTGAAATCCAGGAAAAGAACAATTTGTTACCTTGATGAGATATTGCACCCTTCTCTCAAGACATGCTCAGGATCACATCTCGATCCCGATAATTTAGGAGATGGGCAATAATAGGTGTCGGAGGGGCCCCAGGTTGAGGACGGGTGGCCAAGGCCCGGTGGGCTCTCTCATCCACCAGCATTGTGGAAAGATACTCAGATCCGAAAATGCAGTGAATCAGGTCCTCAACATACGTCTCCATTGTGACTGTGTTGGCTGATTCCATCAGACCTGTAATCCTGATGTTATTGCGGCAGGATCTAGCTTCTAAATCCTCATTCTTAGCTTGGATTACTGCAAGTACCTTCTTCATGTCAAGTTTCTTTGTGGTAATATCACTGAGACTGTCCTCAGCATTCGAGATACATTTTTCTGCTTTTCCCAGTCTAGCGCCCTGTTTGTCCAATTTGGCAAATATATGGTCAATTTTAGGATTGAGGGCATCGATTTTACCATTAATAGATTGCCGGCTGCTCTTATTTATACATTTATTTATTGAGTTTTATATAGTGCAAACGTGACCCAAGGGTATCAAAGCTCTTAACAATTACATGAGTTACAGCTAGAGTACAACCGGTATATCAGCGTTAATATATATACGATTCCGGTACATGTCTTTCTTAGCAGTTTCAACAATAACAAATTTAGAATCTGTATAGTGTGCAAAGGGGTAACAATATTCCTATCCAAATGGTCCCGATGTGTATTTCCCGTAAGTTCCACATCAAGATTCCAGAGTAGTACTGATGGAAAGTCTTGCCTAAGGAAGGAACTTGTTCATTAGGAAGATCTTCGCTTCCCTCTTGAATGTTGCTGTTTTGGAATTTTTCTAATGTTTGGAGGGAGTGAGTTCCAGATTGTGAGGGCTGCTCACGAGAAAGCTCTGTAATACATTTTCCTCTTCAGAAAGATGGGTGGTTTCAACAACAGCTCCTTGGCACTCCTGGCTGGTCTGCTTCCCTTCGACACCTCAATTTTCTGGACTAAATGCCTTGGTGTTTAGTAGTGGAGCACTCTGTGGGTAATACATGCCAGCTTAAATTGGATTCTGGCTTTGTATGGTAGCCAGTTTAATGCATTCAGGTGTGGGGAGATATGATCGTATTTTCTAGACCCAGTAATGAGTCTTGCGGCTGCATTGAGACAGGCTTTTAGTGGTGCTGTGGACATTTTTTGTAGACCTGCTAGTGTTGTACATCCATATTCAATCCTTGACATAACTAAGGACTGGACTTCCAATTTGAGGTCAGTCGTAGTTATGGGTGGTTTCACTTCTCTGATATAGTTCAGGTGAAAACGGGCAGTTTTTGCCATTGATATGATTGGGCTTTCATGTCTAGGTTCTTTTCAAGCGTGATTCCCAGTGATTTAGTCGAGTCAACTAAAGTAGGGGTGCAGTTTAGCACTGTGATCAGTTTGGTCCATTCCTTCACATTTGTGGTGTTCTTTGGTGGTGATATTTGTATGAATTCCATTTTTTGTGCATTTAATTTCAGATGATTGCTAGTTAACCATTGTAATGCCATTTTGAAGACCTCATTCATTGTCTTGATGTCTTCCAGTGATGCAATATTGATGTAGATCTGAGTGTCACCTGTAAACATGTGATAGGGTATTTTTGCGTCTCTGAGAATTTCTGTAAGGGGTTCAACATATAATAGGTTGAATAGTGATGGAGATAGTATTGAACCTTGAAGGACTCCAATCGAATTTGGGCATGATGGGGATAGCGTTTGGTTGACCAGGAATCGATGTGTTCTGTTCTGAAGGAAGGATTCAAACCATTTCCGAACATTTCCAGATATTCCCATCCTGTCTTGAAGCCGGTTTTTCATGATTTACCATTTCAAAAGCAGACAACAGGTCAAGAAGGACTAGAAGACATGTTTGATTGTGATCTAGGGCCTATAGCACATCATCCACTATACGTAAGATTGCTGTTTCTGTATTGTGGCCTGGTCTGAATTCTGATTGGCAGTCATCCAGCAGATTGAAATTAACTATGTGGTTGCTCAGTTGATTTTGCACACATTTCTCAATTAGTTTGGCATGTAATGGGATATTGGTTACTGGGCGAAAGTTATTTGGATCAGCCGGGATTCCTGTAGGTTTTTTATTGGTGGGGAGGACTTTACCTGTTTTTAGTCATTCTGGTAGGATTTATTGAGATAGTGATGCATTGATTATTTTTGTCCACATAGGGACGACGACATGGTTGATTCTTTGTAGGCATTTTGAGGGGAGGGGGTCATTGTAGTGGGTATTTGGTTTGATCTCCGATATATAGTTTTGGCAATAGTATTCTGATCATATAGCTTGAAGGTTTCCCATTGTGCATTGTTTTTCAAACTATTATGAACATTTTTCATGTTAGCATCGATCAGTGGTGGTAGTTGGCTAGCAAGGTTGTCAGCGCCATCCTGAGCTCTCTTTCTAGAGTGTTTGCCTTGTCCGTGAAGAATGTTGAGAATTCCTCGCAGCTCAGATGCATTTTACCTGCTTCTTGGGCAGGTTTGGCTAGCTGATTAGATTGTTGCTTTAACATCTTGAATAGTTTCCGAAGTCTGTTTATATCGTTATCCAGTTCTGATCTAAAAAATTCCTTTTTGGAATTGAGGACACTTTTGTTTTACTTGTTTCTGATTTGTCTGAGAGTTTTCAGCAGGGTGGATGACAAGTGCTTTCTGCAAGTCTCAGTTTCTGCCTATCTTCATTCAGTGATACCAAAGGGGATGGATGGATCAGTTGACTGGGGGGTGGGTGTTTGATTTGCTCAAACGGAGCGTTTGAGCAAATCAAACACTCACCCCCCAGTCAACTGATCTGGGTTTAAACCATCACCATTCTTTAGCTCACTCCACCACCCCAGTTCAGACATGGCCATATGCAAATCAGTCTGGCCCTGCGCTTCATGGGAACAGTTCAGCCCGAACTGCCAAGCCATCTCAATCTAAGTTTGACAGGTTGTGTGATCTTGATCTTTTTTATGGTGGTTATCCGGAAGGCTATGGCATGGTGATCTGACCAATCGCACAGAACAATTGAGTGGATTGTAATATCCTTGTTTCTCGAGATTACCCAGTCTAAGTTTGCCCCATTCGAGTGTGTTGGCTGTGTGCAGGCTTGAGTAAGGTTTAGATCTCTTAAAAATTATTTAAGTGCGTTGACCAGTTTGCCATTATTGTCATCCCAGTGTAAATTAAAGTCGCCTAGGAATATGTTGTTCGTGTGACTGTTAGAGTTAGCCGTGATAATCTCTATTAACTGGTGTATGAAGGTGGCATTATTGCCTCCTGGTGGATGATAGAGTGCATGCAAGTTACACCTTTGATTATCTGTAGTTCTTATATTGAGACCGAGGTACTCACAGGATTCAATAGGGTCAGATTGTATGTGGCTGATCTCGATGTCAGATCGGTGTATGCAGGCTATACCGCTTCCTGTTTTTTTAATCTGTCTAATCTTATAAAGTTATAATGAGGGGGTACCAATAGATCCATGAATGGGAAAGAAGATGCCCTAAGCCATGTTTCTGTTAAGATTGTCAGGTACATTTCCTGGCTAATGTTGAGGGCAGCGATGTCTGAGGCATGTTTTGCTGCAGACCGGCAGTTGAGCAGTAGGCATAGCAGTGGTTTCCATGAGCTGCTAGGGTTCATCTCCTGAGTATTGGAGTTAGCTGGACTTGTTTTAGGTTGTTAAGGATAGTTTTCCTGTTCTTAGGCCAGGACGATCTATTTGCATCGATCAGGACTGATCTAATTTCCTCACCTCTGTTGTTGGCTTTAGACTCATAAGACCGCAGTAGGGTTTTGGTTTCAACATCCAAGAAATATTTAAGATTTCTGTAAGGTCGGTTATGTCTATTTGATAATGGAATGGCTGTCTCTTTACTCTTTCCAAGAATATCATGCACTGATTTTTGAATGAGCTCGACTTTGGAGTGAGTACTTGCAGTGAATTCTAGTATTTTTTCCATAACTTCCAGTGCTCTTAGAATGTCCTGTGACATATTGTCCACTTGAATTTGAATGGCCAGCAAAGTGGATTCCAAAGGGGTGGGGCTCTCCGCTCGGGCGTCCAGTTCAGAGTCAGATGTGGCCCCCCACTGCACCTTACTCGATTTCCAGCCTTCAAATTTGAGACATGGCTGGGTTTTGTCTGGTTTACCCGTTTTGCGTCCAGGTAAGTGCAGTAAAAAACCTCCGCCGGGCACACACCGCAAGCAGTCCGCACAGCACTATCCCTGCAGGATGTTTGGCGCGCAGTCTCAGCAAGAACAGGCCATCGCAAAAGACACACAATTGATGGACCAAATGCAGAACAAATCAATACATTCACCCCCAGTCAAGAGATCTGGGTTAAATCCATCATTCTTTTGCTCACCATGCCACCCCTGTTTAGACCTGGCCATATGCAAATCAGTTGACCCTGTGCCTTAAGGTACCAGTCCAACCCGAACTGCCTAGCCAGGTCCACCCTGGACCAGAAACAAGCATCCTAGGACCGGTTTCGGGATTTCACCCCTCTTCAGCCAGGATAGCTTGATTCAAATGGCACAGTGAGGCCAGGACACATGTCTGGGCATACCTGGAGAAAGCAAAAGACACAAAATTGACATCAGCAATCCAACTATGATCCCCTCACAAAATGGTATGCTCTGCTCCAGTGCTCAGTGCTCCCAGAAAGCCAAGTAACCACCAATGATTGTAATGGGGATGCAGTATGAACCCCAAGCTTGAACTATGTCCCCGGACACGCCTATGCTCACCAGAGTAGTGTACACAGAGTAGCACAGGGGTGGGATTTTTGTGTAGGCCCCACGCCCCAGATGTGCCACTTCAAGCAGAAAGACGGTACACAGTCACCACCAGCACATAATAGAGCAATCAGGCTGAAGAGTCATCTTCCTTACTTATTCACTCTCCCACCTGACAGGATCTGCAGATATGGGGGAAGTGCCAGGGTGTCAGAACATGAGCTTCTGTAGATGTCCTCATATCGCAGATTCACTGTTTGATGCTGTGGGTGGCGTGAGCAGGTTATACGCCTAATGGTATTCACCCCGATAGGCCTCCGGTATCGTCATCTGCAGCAGTGATATTCCGTAAATGTGGCCCCATGGGGATACGGCGTAAGGCATCCAGGCATCCCGTTCAGCCCTCTAAACTCCCTCCTTCAGGGCAGTGTCCAGCCAGGGAGCCCAGTCCGGCCCACTATTATGCAGCCATAGGGGGGTTCCCTCACCGCAGTCTCAGCCAGTGCAGCGAGTCCCAGTCCCACTCGCCTCCCCAGCTCCGACGCTCTCAAGGCCACGCGCAGCCCACAGTAGCCAGTGCCCACCCTCAATTTCACTTAGCGGGGTTCACCGCTCTTGCCAGGGCTCACACACAGTCCTGGGGGCACAGCTCTAAATATAAGCAGGTTGCTCAGCACCCCAACCGCCAAACTTGGGACATCACAGCCGGAAAGAGCATCTTAGCAATTTCTGCAGTCTGATCTGCCCCTTAGCTCATTTCACACAGAGGCACCAGGTGCGAACCACGATGCAGCCGCCATGCTATGTACGGGCCCATTCAGACACGGCTATCTGTTCACTATGTTCAGCACCCAGCAGCAAATTTACCTCCGCTGCACTCAGGAAGTCACGTCAGCGTTACGCCAAGGGTGCAGGGCGAAAGATGGCGTGATGAGTTCAGGAACATTGTTGTATAGAGACTTTCGCAGACGTAGCTGCACTAAGGCACATCCTTCTTGCCGTGCACCCTCTAGTGCGCCAAAATTGGATTGTGTTTAACATTAATAAAGAAACCTTGAACTATTTCTCTAGTTGATTCCTAAGCAGATCTAAAAAAAATGTAACTTCAAATTATACCCCAGAGCTTTCCTATAGAACAGCTAACTGTGCTACAGTGGAAATATATTTTTGGCCATTTTCGCTGTACATACATGTTTAACATTACCTTTTTAAATGACCTACTCTTGAATGCTATGAACCCTGCCTTAATAGGAATTAAGTTGTAATTAACAATGACTTATTGACATTTATAAGGAGGGTTTAGGCCTGACAGATTAAATATGTGGAGTTTAAATTTGCACAGCCAGGCTACTGATGGCAGGCCTGCAGTTATGCTTGCATTGTCAATGTAGTGGTGGCAAAATGATTGATGCTGCCCACTGTTCACATTTAACTTACAGGCCATAGGCACCCTGTGGGCACCATATACTAGGGACTTATATGTAAGTAAAATATTGTAATTAGGGGTTTGCCAATTTCATAATTTTGAAAGTGGGATTAAGTGCTGTGGTAAGGCGTACAGAGTTCTATAGCCATCAATTGGAATATTTACAACACATCTCTCCAAAGCCAAAAAGTGGCTCAGTCTAATCAATACCTTGATGGTCTTCCCTACTTAGGTGATACAATATGCAAATTAATGTTAACAAATATATGCTACATATTTATTATTTAATTATATATGGGATAAAAATGTATGTTACATTAATTCAAAATAGGGTATTCATTATTTTATGGTTAATAAATATCTACTTTTTGTATATATTTTTTAACATTAATTTACATTTGTTCATATTTTTAAGTATTTTAAATAATTTACTTTATTTATCATTATTTCCTATGGGTTTTTTTAAGCTCC
Source organism: Lissotriton vulgaris (assembly GCF_964263255.1). NCBI lineage: Eukaryota > Metazoa > Chordata > Amphibia > Caudata > Salamandridae > Lissotriton > Lissotriton vulgaris. The sequence goes on along the minus strand of NC_141689.1, from coordinate 1,713,161,716 downwards.
TAATACCACTGTTTTCTATAGGAGTGTGTTGCAGTACCACTGGTTGGCCATGTGTAGTGCTGGACTTAATACAAAAGTATAAGTTACTACAAAAGTGCAGTTTGTGAATACCGAAAAGTACTAAACTTACTCAAAAGTGTTCAACTAAGTAGAAAGATAAGTTTCCTTTGTGAAATAGGCCCATTTTGTTATGGTCATCTTTGAAACTAGTATAACTTATGTCTCTCTAATTTTTCTTGTGGTGCATTAATCCCCCTTTGGCCAAAATAGATGGTATTTTATGTTGAGTAATTATTTGAAGGTTCAGTGTTTCAGTCAATCAAAAAGCTGGATGTAATGCAGTACATTCCAATCAATATTTTCTTCAAATATCTACAGATGTGTGAATACTGAATGCATTTGTCTTCTCATTTCTCCTCTCTCACACTTCTTAAAATGCTTTCTTTTTTCCCCTGTAGTAGAATTATTGGTAATGTTTACTGGTACAAGGACAGCAAAACAATTTTCAGTACTTGGCAGACAGATGGTCTAATCAACTTAGTGAATCGACGAGCAAAGAGGAGACACATGAGTATTATCTTTTCCCACAAAATACTGAAAAACTCTAGGCTTAAGGACCATCAGTTTAAACCAAACAAACTGTTTACTGCTTGTATCCCAGCATATCAAGCCTGGAATAACGAGAGGCCACAATATTATGACAAAATATTGAAAATCAAAATATCGAGGCAATAAGTTCCTATTGAGAGTTATAGATTTACTATTCCAAACTCCACATCTACATACCTTGATGATATATACTGTCATGGTACGTATTTGTGGAGTTAGGTGGAGAAAATCTGTATCTGCTCAAACGTCGATATTTTGCTCCTAAAAATGATGGTGGTGTTATCATGGCTACTGAATAGTCCATCCTCAATTTTCCAGATCTACACCATCTTTAGTATATTATTAAAAGGCTAAGGGCCTTATTTGAGTTTGACGGATGTGATACTTCATCACAAACGTGGCGGATGCCATATTACAAATGCATTAAAAGATATTAAACTTGTAATGCAGTGGGATGAATTTCTTGCACATTTTGATTGTGTATCCTGTTTGCCAAACTCTAAATAAGTCCCTATATGCTTGGAGCTTCTGGGAGAAATCACAATGTTTTTGATGAGGATCCCAAGATTCCAATACCACTCAACTCTTTCTTAGTTGCACTAAGATGCAGGCATATTGGCTACACAATTTTCTATCCGTCCTTCTTACAAGTTGTTATTGCGATGATGATCAACAGAAACTCCTCAAAAATACACTGGTATTGCATGTTTCAGAGTGGTTACTGCAAGGACAAGACTTAATCATGACTCTCCCAAGAATTCTGAGTAGTGTCCAATTTGTTGTTTTTATTTTTATTATTATTTTTTAAAACATTTTTTATTGAAGTCCTTTACTAGCATTTCTGGTTACCGTCACATAATAAATTCGTCAAGAAAAAAATAAAAAAGAAATAAAAGAAATTTCCAAAGGAGGAAGAAACGTAATCAGGCATTCAGATACAATAATTGAAAACAGATAGCAGATAAATACCCTTCTCGATATCCCTCCCAAATCTCAATCAAAATAAGATCCCCAAATTTTATCGAATCTTCTTAGCCCCCCTACTCTCGAAGCATACATTTGTTCACTTTTCTCAACTCTCCTCATTTTCAGTAACCATTCATGCATGGATGGGATCTGTTCCGATCGCCATTGCTGTAATAGCAGAGATCTGGCCACTGCCATTACAATATAGACTAATTTAGCTAACAGATCGGAGAGCTTAAGATCAAAATCAAAACCATATAGCATCAATTTTACGTTCACCGAAATCATAATATTATAATGAGTCTTCAAGAAAGCAAATATCTCATCCCAAATAACCCCAATTCGTACACAGTGAACCATTACCTGAGACCAGTTAGCCGGAGAGTGATGTAAGCACCTAAAACAATTTGCTGGGTAATTAGTGTACATTTTAGAGATGGCCGCGGGTGTCCGATACAGCAGCCATTTACCAAAAAATAACATTCTACGCCAATTGGCACCCCGGAGCATGCTAAAGTTAAATTTGTTAATAGTTGTCCAGGTATTCAGAGACAATAAATGGTTTTCCTGCTCCTTCCATTTTTTGATGGCTTTTTGACTTAAATCCATCTCCTTACTCTGTGCGAAACATCGCTTCCAGACCCCAGGTTTTCTATCACACTCATTCACGAGAAGATCATTAATAATTTGAATTGCTTGGTACAACTGTGTAATGTCCAGTTGAACTAGAAATTTATAAACCATATTGTAAGATCCTGACAACATAAAATTCCTATGGGTCAAATGTACCATTTCTATCGGGGTTATCCATAATCCATTTCTCAAAAAATCTATAACTTTATCAAATCCTGCCCCGGCCCAATTCTCAACTAAATCTGACCCTTGTGCAACCCCCAATACCGGTAATATACTAGCTAGTAAAGTTGTTGCATTTATGGGTGGAAGTGAATATCTTTTAAATAAGGCACAACGTTTTAAAAGAAAACCTAATAATGTCTTATAGCGAACTAATTTGGGAGATTTGATTACCTGCAGAGGGGGAGGTATCTGAATTTCATTGCATATTAAATCGAAGAAAAAATGCATAAATACATTTTTACTTTGGGTTTGACCGTTAAATCTTGAAAGATACTGCGCGAAGTATGCATTATAGTAGTCGCTAAGATTTGGGAGGGCGAGGCCTCCCTGATCGAATCCACTCACCGCACGGCCCTGTGTCCCCTGGTCACCACTGCTGCCTTCTGCCGCCTCTCCTGCTGCCTTTCCCCCCTGTGGGCTGCAGGTGCTGCTTGGGCCTCTGCCCTCAGGCTTGCCCCCTCGCCGCTTCCCCCGTGTCTGGTTTTCCTGCCCTTGTCTCCCCCCCGCTCCCTGCCGCTGCTCCCCTGTGGCCCCGCCCCCTCCCACTCCCACTTCGCCATATATGGTGGGGACAGCGGGTACGCCGATTGCGCACCGAAGGCAAGCCCGTCTATGCCCCTCCGCGCCTGGACCGCGCCCAGCGCCAGAACCCCTGGACCTCGCCAGAGCCAGCCAACCCGATGGAAATACGACGCTGCCACCCTCCACCCACTCAACACCGGCCGAGAGCCAGCCTGCTACCAAGCCACCCCGGAACACACCCACGTAGCCTTCACCTGCCACACCTGCAACTTTACCTGCACTCGATCCTGCACCGCGCAACCTCCAGCAACAACCACCTCAAATGCATCCTGCTCAACACCCGCTCCGTCCAAAAACACGGCGTAGAACTCTAGGACCTCCTGGACAAAACAGCACCGGATGTTGCCTACTTCAAGGAAACCTGGATGAACACCACCTCAGCCCCCGACAACCCCCTAGCCATCCCGGGCGGCTACAAGAACACCCGGAGGGACCGCGTCAACCAAACCGGAGGCGGCATTGCCATTGTCCACAGAAACACCATCCGCATCACGACCAACACCAACGACACCCTCACTGCCGCAGAGCACCTTCACTCCCAGATACACACCGACCCCAAGACCACCCTCAGAGGGACCCTCCTCTACAGACCCCTGGGACCACGCCCACCTTTCAGCGAAGCCATCGCAGACTTCATCAGCCCGCTCACCCTCACCTCCCCTGACTACATCCTCCTAGGAGACCTCAACTTCTACCTGGAGAACGACAAGGACAACAACACCACCTTCCTACTAGACAACCTCTCCAACCTCGGACTCAAGCAACTGGTGAACACCCCCACCCACTATGCCGGCCACACACTCGACCCCGTCTTCTCCTCCAGCAACCACATCTCCGTCAGCCACACCACCGAGCTCCACTGGACCGATCACAGCTGCGTACATTTCAACTTCAGAAAAACAATGACCCACCACCGCCCGCAACAAACCCCCGAAGATGCTGGAGCAAGATCACCACCTCCTTGATCCAAAACCCACCCTCCAACACCACAGACCCCAACGAAGCATCCCGCAACCTCACACAATGGATCACCAACTGCGCGGATGCCCATGCTCCACTGAAGAACCCTCCAAGCAATCCCAACAGCAAGAAAGTTGCATGGTTCACCAACAATCTCAAAGACTCCAAGAAATCCTGCTGTTCCCTCGAGAAAGCCTGACAACCAGTCATCGGAAAACATGAAAACCCTCAAGAACGCCACCCGCAAACACCACCAGCTGATCCGCACCACCAAAAGGAAAGCATTCAGAGAGTGACAGGAGAACAACAACCACAACAGCAAGGAACTCTTCAACATCATGAAAGAGCTCTCAAACTAGGTATGGGCAAATTTTGCGAATCTCGCGTTCGCGAATTTTGCGGATTTGCGAACTCGCAATCCGCAAAATCTGCGAATTCTCGCGAATTTGCGGATTTTTTTTTTATGTTCGAACGGGTTTCTGCAAGTTCGCGAGGGTTTTGTACAATTTCGCAAATTGCGAAATTGTACAAAACGCGTGCGAACTTGCAGCAACCCGTGCGAACACAATTATATGAAGAGAAAGAAGCTCCTGGTCACAGGAACAGCACGGGGATTGCGCTCATGAAAGTCAAGGATGCAAAGGCCTCTACCCAGCATCACAGCTGATTTTCCACAGTAGATTTGGGAAGAGGCACACCTGTCCCGCCTCGAAGACGCTCATGATTGTTTTTGGGCTAATGAATGAGTCACTGATTTTGAGCATCAACTAGTTCAAGCGACCATGCAAAGGCCTCCCTCTACCCAGCATCACAGCTGATTTTCCACGGTAGATTTGGGAAGAGGCACACCTGTCCAGCCTCGAAGACGCTCATGATTGTTTTTGGGCTAATGAATGAGTCACTGAATTTGAGCATCAACTAGTTCGAGTGACCATGTGTGTGTTACTATGCAATCGCCCTGAAGGGCGCAGGGGACCCTTGAGTGACCTGTGTAAGGCTGTGCCTGTAACTATTTTACAATGGCGCCAGCAAGCTGCCAGCGCCGTTGTAAAATAGTTACAAAGTTAGCTTGCACAGGAAGCACTTAGATAAAATAAAGCAGCACCTGCTTCGTTTTATCTAGTGGTTCCTGTGCAAGCTAACTTTGTAACTATTTTACAACGGCACTGGCAGCTTGCTGGCACCATTGTAAAATAGTTGCATGAGTGGGGGTTCAACTTTTGAACCCGTTACGCTCGCAGATTTTTTTTCGCGGATTTTGCGGGAAATCCGCAAAATTCACGGATTGCGGATTTCCCAAAAATCCGCAAAATCCGCGAGCGTAACGGATTTCCCACTCATGCTTATCTCTAACCCCAACGCCAGCAACAACGACATCACGCCATCGCAAGATCTCTACAACTCTCTCGCCACGTTTTTCCACCATAAGATCATTGACATACTCAACAGCTTCGACGCCCAGAACCCTTACCCTGCCACCGAACCCACGCCCCCCACCACTATCCTTTGCACCTGGACCCAGGTCAGCATGGAAGACACCACCCACACGATGAACTCCATCCACTCGGGCTCCCCTACCGACCCCTGCCCACACCACATCTTCAACAAGTCCGACTCTATCATCGCACCCAAACTCCGGGGCATCATCAGCAACTGCTTCGCATCCGACACCTTTCCAGAGAGCTGGAAGCATGCAAAGATCAGCGCCCTCCTAAAGAAACCCACCGCAGACCCCACAGACCTCAAGAACTTTCGCCCCATCTCGCTTCTTCCCTTCCCCGCTAAAGTCATTGAGAAAACCGTCAACACACAGCTGACAGCCTTCCTCGAGACGACCGACTCCCTCGACCCATCGCAATCTGGATTCTGAGCGAACCACAGCACCGAGACCGCCCTCATCGTAGCCACCCTAGCAACCCGCCTCCACCACGCCGGGATCCAAGGTAAGGCCCTAGAATGGATCACCTCCTTCCTTGCCGACAGAAACCAAAGAGTCCGTCTCACGCCCTTTCTCGCAGAAGCCACCAAGATCATCTGCGGCGTACTGCAGGGCTCCTCGCTCAGCCCCACCCTCTTCAATGTCTACATGACCCCCTTCGCAGCCATCGCACGTAAGCACAACCTCAACATCATCTCCTACGCCGATGATACCTAGCTGATCCTCTCCCTCACCAATGACCCCGCCTCCGCCAAAGCCAGCTTTCAGGATGGCATGAAAGACATCGCGGACTGGATGAAGCTCACCCGTCTGAAACTGAACTGAGACAAGACGGAAGTCCTCATCCTCGGCCCGTCCACCTCCGCCTTGGATGACTCCTGGTGGCCCCCTGCCCTGGGCTCCCCACCCAAGCCCACGGAGCACGCAGGCAATCTGGGCTTCATCCTTGACTCCTCCCTCGCGATGGCCAGACAAGTCAACACTGTTACTTTCTCCTGCTTCTACACCCTCCTCATGCTCCGTGAAAGATCTTCCGCTGGATCCCCACTGGAACCAGGTAAACGGTCACCCAGGCCCTCGTCACTAGCCGTCTGGACTACCGGAACGCCCTCTACGCGGGTACCACGGCCAAACTACAGAAAAGACTCCAGCACATCCAGAACGCTTCAGCTCAACTCGTCCTGGACATCCCCGACACAGCCACATCTCCGCCCACCTGAGGGACCTGCACTGGCTCCCAGTCAGCAAGAGGATCACGTTCAAACTCCTCACCCACGCACACAAGGATCTACACGACTCAGGCCCTGAGTACCTCAACAAACGTCTCACGTTCTACACGCCAACCCGCCATCACCACTCCGCCAGCCTAGCCCTCGCCACCGTCCCACGGGTTTGCAGAGCCACCACCGGAGGAAGATCCTTTTCCTACCTGGCGGCAAAGACTTGGAAAACCCTCCCCACCCACCTGCGACTCACCCAGGGCCATCTCTCCTTAAGGAAGCTCCTCAAGACCTGGCTTTTCGAGCAGGTGCGGCCCCCCTTTCCAGCGCCTTGAGACCCTAGCGAGTGAGTAGGGTGCGTTATAAATGTAATTGATTGATTACAACAGAAGTGCCGTAGAATCCCTGATGCTGACCATTATTCCAACCAATGCCACACAATCAACTATACACATTCTATTCTATAATCCCAATCCACATGCCTTCACTCATATTCTACATTCTACACATGCCCTAGGAATGCCCACTGACCCTAATTCCACCACATCAAATACCACCCGGCTTACCCACATTAGGACAAAGACCTAATGGTAATCCTAAAACCCAACAAACACTGAAAGAGCCCAAAGATTAGCACTAAAACAAAGGAGAAAACAAAAAAAGTATCTAATACAGAATAAACCCTCACAATGTAAATATTAATTCAAATTCTAATCACCCAACATAACAGACATACTTCTTTTACCATGCATCTGTCTTTCCCATGTAACATCCTTTGTGAAATTATTGCAAATATACCATTAAGAAAATGCTTTCACTTATTGTGACACTCTGTCACCATTAAGACCATGCTAGTGTTCAACAGTGGTGATTGGTCCTTGCTCACCTCCGACGCTAAAGTGACTTCCTGGCGATTTGTGTAGACTTTTGCAAGATTACCATTACTTCTGCACTTTACACTGTATTTCTCCCAAGCTAGAAGAACCATGAAATTACCTAAATGTGTCAAACTACCACAGCAAAACCTCTTGAAATTAGGTGGCTCATTTATGAGCTTTGTAAAGTAACCTTCCTGAGCTGCACTGCATCACAGAAAAAGGGCAGGAATGTGCCATATTTAGTGGTACACAGCACATTCCTCACCTTTCCCATATGCTAACACACAATGGCTGCCTAGTGCCAATGCAGGCACCCTTGCACCATGCAGCATTCGTTTTTTTAAAATATCTTTTTATTATAATAGAGCAGTACAAATATCTTTACATTATTGTTGTTTAAAACACGAGCAAGCAATATTACACTGTGTCACAAGTTGGTATTAATAATCATCATTTGGCGACAGCCTTCTTACCCACACACTTTGTGATGTTACCTTCAGGGGTCTCTGACTGAATCAAGGAAAGTACTGTTTCACCCACTTGAGGCGTACATGGATTCCAAATTTTCCCCCACTGTTTCGGGCACCCTCTTTTCACATAGACTCCTTTCTCTGGTAGCATACACCAGTCCATATCCTTCTTCCAGTCTTGGAACATGGGCAGGGGGTTACTCCCAGGGGGGTGCTATATTGCATATTGCGTTTTGCCAACATAAGACTCAGGGTTACCCAGTTTTGATCTGCTTGCCCCGGTTTGTCTCTTCCCACACATATAGGAGGCACCATTTAGGCAAAAGTGTATTCGCTTCTCCTACCACCCCAAGGAGCATGACACTGTCGCCTAACAGTAGTCCTGAATCTTCTGAAATGTCCACATTATATGGTAAAACAATCTCACCCCCCTACACACTCTACTACAGGTTGCGGCTGTCCTACAACCCATCTTCACAATTGTTTCAGGCTTGAAAGCGCACCTGATTCGCTGTAATAAAGATTCCCAGATACCGGAATCCCTCCGTGGCCACCTGCGCCTCACAGTCAACCGACAAGTTCGGTCTCTGTCCACTAGGAACAAACACCACTGACTTAGCCCAGTTGATGTTATATCCCGAGTACCTATGTAGTATACATAGTATACGTGTCAAATATGCTTAGTATTCTCGCTATAGAGACTCTGAGGGATGCATCATAGAGAAGAATATTGTCAGCATACAATGAGATCCTGTCCTCCCACTCTTCCAACCATCATAGGATTGGATCTCTGCTTATCCATGCTGCCACTGCCTCGAGCATCAGCGCAAATATTAGGGGGGACAAGGGTCATCCATGTCTTGTCCCACCCTGAAGCAGAAATACATAAGATTTTTCACCGTTTACTACTGCCTGCAACTGTGGTGCTATATACAAGAGGCTGAGCCAGAATAGAAATCTGGGTCAAAATCCCATACGTTTGTGCACGCAACCATATATAACCATTCCACAGTATCAAAGACCATCAGCGGGTCTAGGGATAGGACTTCAGCATCCTCTCAGATTCTGTGGACAGGTCCCATGACACCATGAAGGCACCTGAGATTTAGGGCAGTGTATGCTCTGGCATAAATCCGGACTGGTCGGATGGAAAAGGGCCAGGAGCAGAGGGAGAAGCCGCTGAGCCAATAGCTTCGCAATATTTTTGCTTCTACATTCAACAAAGAAATTGGCTAATATGACGTACATTGACCCCTTGGCATTCCGTCTTTATGTATTACAACTATTGTCCCCAATCTCTGATCTAATGGAAGTCTACCAGTGGTTTTGCCCTCCTCAAACATTGTCAGTAAGTGGGGTGCAGTTACCTGTGCCCTGAGTTTGTATAGTTCTATTGGGATACCATTTGGCCCCAGTGCCTTGCCGACTTATGGGCTCCAATAGCTTGAGGTATTTCAGCTTCAGTGAGGTCCTCCTCCAGCAGCCGGCATTCTTCTTCTGTCAAAACTAGGAGTGAGATGTCTCTCAGAAACTCTAGGGATTCCTGTTTTGAATATTTCGTACTTGCGGAGTAGACATCTGCATAATGGTCTGCCAAGGCCTCAGCGATCCCTACCGGATTTCTGATCTCCTCCCCAGATCCAGAGGTAATAGAAGGGACCCACCGGTTTTCTCTCTGGTGCTGATCCAACCATGCCAGTAGTTTGTTCACTTTGTCGCCTGTTTTGTATGCACACTGTTGTGTATCAGTAATTTTGTTCCTGACCTCCTCTGTGATGCAGTCTCTATACTCTTGCTGTTTACGTTTTAATGTATGTTGTAAATCGTCATCGTAGTTCCTTACTATTGAAGTTCTAAATCAAGGACTGTCGCTCTTTTCTCTTTTTTGTGCCCTGATATCAGCAAGAGGGCCTGACTCCTTACCACTGTCTTATATGCTTCCCATAATATCTGCAGCAATGTAACTGTATTATCGTTTTCCTGAAAGTAAATGTTAGTGGCTTCTGCCAGACCCTTCCTTATTTCGGGTACCTTACTATACCAGGGATTTATAGTCACTGAGCCAATCTTATATCTTGCCCATATGGGAAAGTAATATTCCCATCGCAAAGTGTCTGACATCCAAAAAGTGGGGGAGGAGCATTGGGAGGGAAAACAAGAAGTCAATTTGTGATATACTACCATGTGCTCCTGAGTGGAATGTGTACTCTGGTGTAGTGGAATTTAGAGATCTCCAAATGTCTATCAGGACTAAAGCTAAGAGAAATTCTGCCAGTCGTGCTTGTATGGGGTTTTGGGCCCATTGTGGCGTATGGTCCAGAAAGTCACAGCCTGCCATATTAAAATCTCCTCCCAGATATAGACGCCCCACTGGAAGGTCCAATGCTTGTTTCCGGTCTAGGGAAGACATGGCTTGGCAGTTCGGTCTGGACTGTTCCCATGAGGCACAGGGTCAAGACTGATTTGCATATAGCTATGTCTGAACTGGGGTGGCGAAGTGAGCTAAAGAACCATGATGGATTCAACTCAGATCTGTGACTGGGGATGAGTGTCTTAAAAGTGTCAGCGCTCTGTCCATCATCTCCTTGTGTTTGCTTTGTTCGCCCTAATTTGTCAGGGTATGCCCAGACATGGGTACCTTGCTCACTTTGCCACTGGATTCAAGCTAGCCTGGCTGATGACGGCTGTTAACCTGAAACCGGTCCCAGGATGCTTGTTTCCAGTCCAGGGAGGACATGGCTTGGCAGTTTCGTCTGGACTTTTCCCATGAGTCACAAGGTCAAGACTGATTTGCATATAGCTGTGTCTGAACTGGGGTGGCGAAGTGAGCTAAAGAACGATGATGGATTCAACCCAGATCCTTGACGGGGGTGAGTGTCTGAAAAGTTTCAGCACTCCTGCCATCATCTCTTGTGTTTGCTTTGTTCGCCCTAAGTTGGCAGGGTATGCCCAGAAGTGGGTCCCTTGCTCAATTTGCCACTGGTTCATGCTAGCCTGGCTGTTGAGGGCTGTTAGCCCGACACTGGTTCCAATAAGCTTGTTTCCGTTCCCAGGACAACATTGCTTGGCAGTTCAGTCTGGACTGTTTCCATGAGGCACAGGGTCAAGAATGATTTGCATTTAGCTGTGTCTGAACTAGGGTGGCACAGTAAGCTAAAGAACGATGATGGATTCAACCCAGATCTGTGACTGGGGTGATTGTCTGAAAAGTTTCAGCGCTCCATCCATCATCTCCCTGTGTTTGCTTTGTTCAGCCTAAGTTGACAGGGTATGCCCAGACGTGGGTCCCTTGCTCACTTTGGATTCAAGCTCGCCTGGCTGTTGAGGGCTGTAAGCCCGAAACTGGTCTCAGGATGCTTGTTTCCGGTCCAGGGAAGACTGGCTTGGCAGTTCGGTCTGGACTGTTCCCATGAGGCACAGAGTCAAGACTGATTTGCATATAGCTGTGTCTGAACTGGGGTGGCGAAGTGAGCTAAAGAACAATGATGGATTCAACGCAGATCTGTGACTGGGGGTGAGTGTGTGGTAAATATTTAATTACCGTCCTAATTTCTATGCAGGTAGGTACTTATAAAAAAATAACTCAATCGGAAAGAAAGACGCAGAGTCTGTGGTGTTAGAGTTCTTAGGGGTTTTATTCCTTAAAAAGGAATGGTTCTTGAACTGGATATCGGGTTCCTGACACCACTGGGGTTCAGGAAGGGATAGAGCATACTTTATTGACAATACATAACTTTTATACTTAAAGCGCATAATGGAAACCAATACAGAAGGCGTAACAGCTGAGAGAAACAAGATAAGAACACACACGTGTTAGCAATACGTAATCAGAAGGCGTGAACTAGGGCGTGTACAGAGGTGTGTGCTAGAAACGTCACATGAAAGTGTCACAAGTGGGTGGGTACATAGCAGAAATCTTGCAATGTCAGCAGAAATCTGAGGTCTGGATGCGCGCGCAGCTGCATGACGTGTGATTGACGTGAAGCTGGAGGGTGCAGGGGACTTGACATTTACACTAGAGGAAAGAGACAGAAGTCTGGCATGTCAGATCAACTCGTTCCTATATCATATCTGATATCTGGTGTTTGGGAACCATATTATCTAGAAGGAAAGGTCTCTTGGGCAGAGGCTATCCTATACTGACTATGAATGCGTGCATATGTGCCTACGTGTCTGTGTGTAAAACGAGGGGGCCATGGGCCTACCATGGTAACGGGAGCTATGAATTACTTGCATGGAGACAGAAAGGCTGGGCCCTGTGCTCTGCGGCTGAGGGGTTGTTTATCTATCCTGCTAGACTGGAATGTGTTTTCGGGAAACTGAGCTTGGCTATGCTGATAACGTGAAGGTAAAATACTGTCTTTGGCAGGCAAGCAGGCCGAGCCAGGCCCCGCTCGCCTCGCAGGGAGTAGGACAGAGTTCATGGGGGCATCCCACGTTGCAGTTTCAGGAGGCAGAGATGACTTTGAAAAGAAGCTCGATGACAGAAAACAGGGCCTAGCTCGCACAGAGCCAGAAATACGTGAAAGTGCACCATACAAAGACGGTGGCAAGGCATACTTAGGAACGGAATATCCGACCCATTCAGGGTGGATCTGAAAGAGGACATGTTAACGTTGGACGCAAATGTATTTGCGTCTTCACAGCTGGCACAGGAGGGAAGTTACATGCACTTTAAGCTCGTACATGGAGACGGTGGGGTACACGTTAGGGAACATTTCTTGACCATAAAATTTATATTTCCTCATTCCCTCCTTGTTTCCTACGGACCCTTCATGATATATCAATCTTCATTAATCCATTTATTTGAGTAGTTAGCATCATCTGCTCATCCTTTTTCAAACGGGATGTAGAACGTTGACTTGAATGGGGAATGCAGGATGTGGCGCACAAGCCGCAAATCGCTGGCCCACATTGTAAACATAGACAGCAACTGAATACTACAAGTAGTATTATTCCAAGGAGTGACAGTATTTTCCATCCCCAAGCTGATATGGTAGTCCAGAGCCAACCGGACCAAGTCCAAGTGCCTGGATTCTGATGTATCTGACTAGCTATCTTATGGAGACGTGTAATAGCCTTATATACGGACGGAGCATTATCTGGAATGAAAACACAACAAGCTGACCCGAGGACCCTACAGGCTCCTCCTCGATCGGCTAGTATGACGTCAATAACAAGACGATTTTGAAGAACGACAAGTCTCATAGCAGACTGTTCCTCAGTCAAGTTACCTAGGGCGGAAGTAGTCTCTTTCACTACTGCTTCGAGAGTTCTGGTCAAGTGACGGATAGACTTACTATTAAAAATAGCACCTAAATAGGGAAAGAAACCTTTATTGAAATCTGTGTACTGTTCCCATGCTGTCTCAGTATAGTCGACAATTGGGAGATCTCTTTTGGGTCTGTGAACTAGACGGGAATTTCTATGATAATCAGGTGGAGCTAGGAAAACAGGTGGCAGTAGGAATCCAATGTAACAGGTCCCATCCCAATCTAGAGGCAAACGTATGTATGCTGTCTGACCACAAATGAAATAGGAATGACGTGTAGCTTTAAATGTGGACTTGCCCTTATCACTAAATTCGACCACAGTAGTACATTTACTATGACCCAGGTGTACTGAACCATTCTTTCTGACACATAATTCACCTTTGACTGGTAGTACTGACATAGTGGGCAAGTCTGGCTCGGTTTCGGATTCAACATTCAGAATCATGAGGTTAAGTGTAAAATTTCCTAGTCCATACACTTCATTTTCTAGATCAGTCCCTGTCCTTTTGGGAAGTCCCTCTTTGTCAGGATAACATACTCTATGCAAAACTGTGTTCAGGTTTCCCCATACCCAGTTACCCTGATAAACTACGGAATTTGAATCTAAGGAATTTATCAAACTAAACCATGCTCCACATGAACCATTGTGTGTGAACGGGTACGGGAAGAGGGGCAGAACTCCCCTGTATTTCTGGTAGGTAGGGAGTCGGCCACATATCCAACAATTTGTAGCGTTGCTGGTCTGATGAGAGTGATGTAACATACTAATGAATGTGTTGTTGCGCAGCGCAAGTCGGTAGGACAACTCGTGAGGGGGTAACTCGCTGAAAGAATGCTCGGCAGTGTCATTAGAAGAAGAATGTGCATGTGTAGCAATAGGAAAATAGATATGCAGAATTACACTTGTGACAATAATCGTAAGACTTAAAGAAAACATGATCCATAAGGTAACAATACAGTAACTTTTGAGAGATTTGCAATATCGTTGCTTCTTGATCTGTTTCTCTCTATCTCTCTCTCTATTGGGGTCTAGGGGATACATGTCAGAAACTATTTAACCGATTCACCTAGGGGAGGACTTAAACAATTAAACTGTCTGACTTGCTAGACCGCAACTTTGATTTATTCTCCTCTTGCGGAGTTTTCTCTACCATGGGAAGTTTAGAGTCACTAGAATCTGGGCAGTCCTTTGAGGGGGTGGAAGAGTCAGTCTCTGGCAATAGTTCATTACATTTTTTAATGTGACTCGTATGAATCCACCCCTTACGGCCCTCAACCTTGATTGCAGTCCTTGTGGTCAGAAGGACGAGCTTCGGCTCCTGCCAACGGGGCTCCAGCGGACTCCTCCTATCGAAATTGCGTATCAGGACAGTATCCCCGGGACGGACATCGTGTGGCTTCACATCAGTGTTGTCGGGAAAGGCTGCAGCAACCTGTGAACGACATGATTGGAGTGCAGACATCAAGGAGGCAAGGTAATCTGTCAGCATATTACAGTCAACATCGGTTATTTTCTTAGGCATGGGCGTCCCCCACATATTTGGTGGCCGGCCAAAGACCACTTCATACGGGGATAGCCCTGATCTCGAATGTGGGACCATTCTCATATAGAATAGTGCAACTGGCAGGGCGACTATCCAGTCGACCCCTTTCTCTTTACATATTTTAGCAAGGCGTGTTTTCAGTGTCTGGTTGTGCCTCTCTACAAGGCCAGCTGCCTCGGGATGTCGGACGCAATGGAATTTCCACTGATATCCTAGAAGGAGTGAAACCTGCTTCATGAGCTCGGATGAGAATGGCTGCCCGTTATCTGAGTACACGATACGAGGCAAGCCGTACCGTGGGAAGAATTCTCGAACAAGCTGCTTGGCAGTGGTCGGGGCAGTGTAATCTGGGACTGGATATGCTTCGGTCCAACGGGAAAGTGCACAAACAACTACGAGGACGTACTTGAATCCTCGACAACGTTCCATCTGGATATAATCCATCTGGAGGACTTCAAAAGGGTGATCGGGAGGATGAAATCCACCTTGCTCTACAGGGACGCTTTTACCTGGATTGAACTGACAACAGATCATGCAAGTACGCACTTTCTGTTTTGCTGCTGCTCGTAAATGTTTGTTGTACCAGAGATTCTGTAAACTGTCTAACATAGCCTTTTCTCCCAAGTGTGCTGGACTATGTGCTGTATTAATTATGACTTGAACCATAGAGTCGGGGAGAAACCATGTAGATTTCCCCTTTGTCACCCATCCCTGATCTGTTTGGATCCCTCCTAGTTCAGTCCATTTCTTGATTTCGTCTGGAGTAGCATGTGTCTGAATATCAATTACATCTAGTGTGGGATCCCTAACTGTCATACAATGTGTCGGTACTATTGTCTTTGTCAAATCAGTTGTCTGGGTGTGAGTCAATGCTGTATGTTTTGCTGTTTGGTCCGCCAGGTCGTTACCCTGGGAAATAGAATCTGTAACTCTAGAGTGTGCTTTACACTTCATGATGGATATGCCTGAAGGCAGATGTATTGCTTCTAGCAGTGCTTGAATGAGGGGACCGTGTTGGATCTTGGCTCCGTGAGAGGTCAAGAAACCTCGTTCTTGCCATAACATTCCGAAGTCGTGTACAACTCCGAAAGCATAACGTGAATCTGTATATATGTTAACATTCCTATTTTTGGCTAGTATACAGGCTCGGGTCAGAGCGATAAGCTCTGCTGCTTGAGCAGACAGTACATCAATACGGTGTGTTTCTTTGACTTCAGTTTCAGTGGTCACTGCATATGCGGCCACTAATTCTCCTGTGCTTGTTCTCATACATGAACCATCCACGTAAAGTGTCAGGTCTGGATTTGTCAGTGCAACATCTGTTAAGTCTCGTCGGGGATTTGTTGCTGAATTAATGATCTCTATACAATCATGTGGGGCTGAATCTGTCATAATCGAGGGTAACAATGTGGCAGGATTTAGAATGTTACAGCGTCTGATTTCTATGTGTGGCTGGAATAACGTCAGTTCATAACCTGTCAGTCGTGCTATAGTCAGATGTTGAGTCTGTGTTCGATTTAGCAGGACTTCTACAGAATGTGGAATTTGTACTGTCAATGGATGTCCTAATACTATTGAGTCGCTTTGTCTGATTGCTAGGGCTGTCGCTGCAACTGATTTCAAACATGCAGGCAGAGCCTGGGCCACTGGATCTAATGTACTTGAAAAATAAGCGCAAGGCTTATGTGAACCTGCTTGATCTTGTGTGAGGACAGACAACGCTGTACCATCACGTTCTGTAACAAAAAGTGTAAAAGGTTTGCTGTAACATGGTGTCGCTAGAACTGGTGCTTGACATAAAGCTTTCTTTAATTCCTCAAAAGCCTGTGTATGTTCCTGGGTCCAAGGGAGGACAGTCGAAGTCGCTGCCTCCTGTGTTGTCAACTGTATCAGTGGTTTAGCTAGAAATGCATACTGAGGAATCCATTGTCTGCAGTACGAGGTGAGGCCTATAAAGGCCCGCACTTCCTTTTGTGTCTTGGGTTGTGGTAACTGTGCAATTAACTGAACTCGATCCGGTGTGAGCTGTCTTCCCCACTTGGACAGCAAGTGCCCAAGGTACACCACTTGCTGAACACAGAATTGCAGCTTCGAAGGAGACACCTTGTGTCCCTTGTCAGCCAGAAAATGTAAAACTGTCAGTGATGCTTGTTCACATTCGGGTTCACTTCGTGCGGTGATCAGCAGATCATCGACGTACTGGAGTAAGGCAGTGTTAACTGGCATTTTGATACAGTCAAGTTGTCTTTTCAGTGCTTGGCTATAGATGCTGGGGCTTTCTGTGAATCCTTGAGGTGCGCGTGAAAATTTGAAGCTTCGGCCATTTAAACTGAATCCGAAGAGATATTGGCTCTCTGGATCAATGGGTACACTGAAGAAGGCGTTCTTGAGGTCAATTACAGTAAAGAACGTCGCTTCTGAATCAATAGCAGTCAGTAATGATGAGATGTCGGGAACCACAGGATACTGTGGTACAATGCATTTATTCAGTTCTAGTAAATCAATCACCAGCCGATATACAGGCGGTGCATTGGGATCAGTACGTTTAAGAATCGGAATGATAGGGGAATTACAGATATTGGAGTCGGTTTCTACGACCACTCCTTGGGCAATGAGCTCTTCAATGATTTCCAGTAAAGCCACTACAGCATCGGGTGGTAACTTGTATTGTCTGATTCGGGGTAATACAACTCCTGGTTTCAGTGTAACACGGTATGGTGTAATGTGCATACAACCTACATCGGTTGGGCCTTGTGCCCACAGGTGTTTCGGTACATTTTTCAATCTGACATCAAACTCTCGTAGTACATAGTGACCTTTAAAGTCACGTAGGAAAAGTCTAACTCCCTCCGGAGAACAACATATCACTGCTCCTAGAGCCTTCAGTGTCTTGATACCTAGCAAGTTTTCTGGACATGATTTCGTGAGTAACAGGTCTGTAACACGTGATAATGGACCTACTGCTAGAGGGACAGGTTTTGATACTTCATTTACAATAGGTTGTCCTGAAAAACCAAGGGAAACATTCTGTGAGCCTGAGAGGGGTGCCCCTGGAACTTCATCATGACTGATCGTGGTGCGACTTGCCCCTGTGTCAATTAAGAACTTTCTGTCTTTTCCCAATACTTGACTATGTACATAAGGACCCTCTTGATCTACAGGAATCTCAATAAGAGGCAAGCCAACCTCCCTCTCTAGGCTGTTTCATGTGTATCGCTGATAATCGGGA
The DNA here is from genome assembly GCF_964263255.1 of Lissotriton vulgaris. NCBI lineage: Eukaryota > Metazoa > Chordata > Amphibia > Caudata > Salamandridae > Lissotriton > Lissotriton vulgaris. The sequence goes on along the minus strand of NC_141689.1, from coordinate 1,713,143,689 downwards.
TAATCAGATTGGGCATACTGGTACATCTGTTGTGAGACTTGCTGCGTCGCGGCAATGGGCTGTGGCTGTGATACCGCTACGGTCTGTACTGTATGTGGTGGAGCATGCATAGGCTGTATATTCTGTGAAGTCTGTTGCTGGACCTGGTCTTGTCTAGGCTGACGTGGTCTTTCTTTAGTTTTACCTGTTGATATATTGTGTTTCAGGACTGGACATTCGTTTACGTAGTGACCTGGTTGTTTGCAATAGTTGCATGTCCCTTTGACAGGAGCTGCTGAATTACTTGTCTGGGTCACACCCTTTTTCTGACCGTCGGCTGGAACCGACTGGGCCACTAGCATTTTCATTTTCGTGTCTTTCATACGCCTCTGTTCGTGATCTTGTTCTTCTCTAATTCTGTTCTGGTGATATTGTAACATTTGTAACATCTGGGATGGCGTATTTGCTTGCCATGTACTTTCGACTTTATATACACGGTTCTTAACTTGTGTCAGGGAATTCTCGACTAATTTTGTTACAAAAAGGTGCGGGTATGACTCGCTACCTGGTTTCAGGCCACTATTAATAATGAAACATTTCTCGAATCTTGAATAGAAGTCACTAGTATCTTCATCGTGTTTCCGTTTACAGGCTGAGATTGCGTCCCAGTCTTCCTTTTTAGTTGTCAATAATCTTGGCAAGACCTGTACTTTTAATCCTGGTAATGCTTTAGCTTTTTCTCCAAGGCCTAGCCCTGGAGTACGACCTTGTTCCTCGTCTTCTATTTCAGTCCAAATAATCTTTTTATCTCCCACCTCCCATTCTTTTTCCTTGAGTTTCTCGTAAATGCCTGTGGGCAGCAGTACTTTTAACAATTTCATAATATCCGTATACGTGTAATCTCCCATGAGTAACATGTCTTTAATTTCTCGGTGAAAACCTGCAGGGTCTTTATCGTGACAGGGTACTAGTTTCTTCATTTCTAACAATTCCAACTTTGTTAAAGGTGTGTACACAAACACACGTCTTAGGGTATTATCGTCATTCATAACTGGGTGTACTTCTCGTAAAGGATTCTGCCTGTCAAAATGAAACATTTTTCTTTCTGGGGGCGGAGCTGAAACATATTGTGGGCCTAAGAAAGCGTTATATCTGTGCCGTTGTTCTAGAATTATTTTAATTAACTTGGTACTTAGGCCTCTCCATCTATTCATAAGTAGTGCTTCTAATGTATCAGGTAAGGGACCTGGATCAGAATGTTGATGTCTGTATAACGTGATGAGATGCTGAATCATGTACATACCAGCCAATTTCTGCTCGTCTGGGGAAAGATTCAAAAATGTCTGTGCTACTGTATCATCATTATATGTGCTAGGATTGTCAGCCCATTGTACTGCTGACCGGGCTAGTTCTTGTTCATCCATAGAATTGAGTACATGGTACCCCATTCGTTCTTGAAGAATTTTATCGGTAACCTGAAACAGGTATTCAGGAGAACTCGTTTTTGAGATGCCAGAGAGAAAAACTCTCTTGCTTTCTGGACGAATGCCTTTCTTAAGGTAATTTCCCTTACCCACATATGCTATCATTTCTTTAGCCGTGTCAGATTCCTCTGGTTCGTCCTCCTCGGAGGAGTCATTCCTGTCGCTATCTCCTTCCTTTTCTTGTTCCTTTCTTTCATGTATTTCTATTACTGCTTTTCTGATTCTTTTGTACATACTTGCTATAGAACTCTGTTTATCATGGTTTCCATCGGCTATATTCTGACCCCACTTGTTTAGTGCGTCCATCTCGTCCTTGTCTACTCCAGGCCTGTCTCGTTCTCTTATTAAACAATTTATGAAGAAGCGTAATATACAACCTTGAGTGTCAGCTTTCTGGTGAGCCAGGGCCTCTTTAATACTTTCAGGATCTTCCCCAGTCTGGATAAAATGATATATTCTATCTAGGTGTTCAGTCATTCCTGGAAATAGCACTAAGTAATCTGTAACTTTTCGTAAGCGTAGTGATGCTAGCAACATTCTATCGTCTTTACCGGGTACTGGATCGTATCTGCAAATTGAAAGGGGTTCTTTAAGCATGTCGTAACTTGGTGTTCGTGGTGTACGTTGCTTTGCTATGTCCCTAATGTTTAATCTGTGTGTTTGCGGCGGGGTCTGGTAACCTCCTGTCGCACCTCCTGAGGCGGAGGCTTGAGCATGGCTTGTCTGTGGAGTCTGTATATGTAACGGACCTTGTCTTTTGCCAGGATCAGGCCTAAACGGATTCAGTGTATTAATCTTAGGTGTAGGAAGTGGTGGAGGAACAGGTGGTGCAGGATGTCGAACGGGGGAACTTTGTTGCGGTACGGGCTGGGCATTGTCTTGGGGTGGGTTGCCACCACCGTCACCGTCAGTAGGCGGTATGTGGGCACGTGGATTGGTGTAAGCGGGAGCTACATCGTCTAGATAGGAAGCAAGGAATATGTCTTTGGTGGTCCTGTGACTTACTTTAGTTGGAACCAATGGTGGCGGCAGATCTTTCGGTATTTCTGGAGTGGCCTTAGGCAAACCCTCGGCCACTAAATACATGCCATTTGCAAGAGTGTTTCGCATGCGGTCTACTTGTTCTGCTTGTATTCGGATACCTTCAGCAACCAATTTGTTTTCTCGGACTTCATCCGACTCTTCTCTATGTTTTTCGGCTTTTCGGAATGCTTTTTCTGTACGTTTATGCGATTCTTTACGCCACAGTTCTATGGCGTCTTTCTGGGATTGTCTGGCTTTCTTTTTCCATAGCGCTTCCTCTACTCTCATGATGCACTCGGCATCCCATGTCCCTGTAACAGGCCACCTGTGTCTCTCTTCTAGGAGCTTGGTATAATCAGCCCATAAATCTAGATACAGTATGGCATCTAAGCCATGCTTATGGTACATAAAATTTCCAGGAGTGTCCCTAGGTGGGACAGGAATTTCTTCCTCTAGTATCCCTTTCCTAGTTCCTATCTGTCTTAATTTATTGAAAAACGGCATCTTGTTACTTGGTACTGGACACTCGATACTTGTTACTTACTCTGAACACAGCTAGTTATACAAAAACACAGTAATGTACATTAAACAGTCACTCATACCACGACATTAATCACATGAAACATTTTGAACACATATGGACTACCCTTGAACTCCAGAAAACGAGAACAAAAAATCGAAACCTTGACTACTTTATATACTGCTAAACAGTACAGATACACTGTCTAAAACAGTGCAGACCGTGTTTGTGTACCCAAACCCGTCTTTACCGGATACATAATAATGCACCTGTCTAGATGCGTCCCCAGCAACGGTACTCACCGGGAAGCACGGAACAGAAGGCCTCGGAAAACTCGACTGGACTGGACCGGACTGGACTGGACTCGACTCGATGCGTGAATACTTCGGAACTGGTGGGCCTCTTGACACCTCGGACCTTGCTTCTTTCGGCTAGGCTCTGGTCGGGATCCTCCGCACTCCTCACCGCCTCGTTTGGGTGCTGATCGCAGTCTCCGTCACCTCCGTAGGCCTGAGGGAGATACAGGAAATCCTGCGGGTACGCGTAGTTGTCCGTCTTGACTGTGGCAGGGGGCAAAGGCTGCAACGCACCCACCGGCGCGTGGGGTGGGGGAGGGTTTCCTATTCAGGCGCCAAATTAATGTGGTAAATATTTAATTACCGTCCTAATTTCTATGCAGGTAGGTACTTATAAAAAAATAACTCAATCGGAAAGAAAGACGCAGAGTCCGTGGTGTTAGAGTTCTTAGGGGTTGTATTCCTTAAAAAGGAATGGTTCTTGAACCGGATATCGGGTTCCTGACACCACTGGGGTTCAGGAAGGGATAGAGCATACTTTATTGACAATACATAACTTTTATACTTAAAGCACATAATGGAAACCAATACAGAAGGCGTAACAGCTGAGAGAAACAAGATAAGAACACACACGTGTTAGCAATACGTATTCAGAAGGCGTGAACTAGGGCGTGCACAGAGGTGTGTGCTAGAAACGTCACATGAAAGTGTCACAAGTGGGTGGGTACATAGCAGAAATCTTGCAATGTCAGCAGAAATCTGAGGTCTGGATGCACGCGCAGCTGCATGACGTGTGATTGACGTGAAGCTGGAGGGTGCAGGGGACTTGACATTTACACTAGAGGAAAGAGACAGAAGTCTGGCATGTCAGATCAACTCGTTCCTATATCATATCTGATATCTGGTGTTTGGGAACCATATTATCTAGAAGGAAAGGTCTCTTGGGCAGAGGCTATCCTATACTGACTATGAATGCATGCATATGTGCCTACGTGTCTGTGTGTAAAACGAGGAGGCCATGGGCCTACCATGGTAGCGGGAGCTATGAATTACTTGCATGGAGACAGAAAGGCCGGGCCCTGTGCTCTGCGGCTGAGGGGTTGTTTATCTGAATGTCTGACAAAATATCGAAAACTAGAATATCGAAGTACAAAAATATCGGAACAAAATTATCGATGTCAAAAATATCGGGATCCTATACTTAACTATATATCTACACAAATATCGACTATTTAATATCGATATACAAAAATATCGTTTACTGTGATATCGACCACATTTATATCGGAAAACAAAAATATCGCTATCTGCAAAATGTAATGACATTTACAAAAATATCGAAATCAAAAATATCGTGAACATAAATATCGGATTTTGAAGTATATCGACTTTTGTAAAGCTTTTCTTTACATAATTAATTAACGCTTTATATGTTTTCACATCAAAAATAACATACAACACTTTCATTTCTACTATACACACACCATAAAATCAAATCTTTTTTTATATTGATTTAAAAATATGTCACCTACACATATAAAAATATTCTATGGTACTGTGTATACTTTTCTAATTATTCTTTGATTTTATATTCTAATACTAATTAATGTCAACAGAAATTCAAATCTACTAAGTAACCAATCACAAGCCTAATTTTTTAAATGAACCAATAGTAAAGTAATTACTACTGACACTCCCCTATATAAGCAATGAAAACCTAAGCACAAACTACTTGCCAAAAGTCACAGAAGGAGATTCATCTCTATCCGAATTGCTGCACAACAAGTAGAAGAACGAGACTCAAAACCTACTATTACATCTACTAAGTAAGTAAATAAAATATATCCTACATTATTTTCTTTTTGTATTTACTTACCTGCTAAATACCCAGTGGCCCTTTGCTATTCATACTACTTAACATTCTAAATAATGATATAAAATTATTTTTTTTAGATACTACCACTACTGATAATTGTACTCCAAATCATTGTGAACAAAAGATAGGAATACAGAATCAGAAAAGTATGTAAGTAATTTGACATTGTTTCGTTTTGTGCACATTAATCTAAACACCCTGAAATAATGACTTTTGCACACCATCTTTTTATTTTTCTGTAGATTCTGCTACAGAAAACTGCACTACTACAGAACTAAGGCTACAGTACTACATCTATAATCCTTTATATTAAGTAAGTAAATAAAATAGAAAGTGCTTCATTTGCTAGTAATACTTAATTACCTGCTAAATACCCAGTACCCCTTTGCTATTCATTGCAGTTAACATGCTAATAAATTATCTGCTACTATTTGTTTAAGATACCACGAGAACTGAATATTTTACTCAAAATAACTGTGAACAAAGCATAGGAATACAGAAGCCAAAATATATGTAAATAATGGCACATTGTTTCATTATGTCCACATAAATCTAAACACAATGAAATAATCATTTTTCTCCCACATATTTATTTTTCTCTATAGATTATACTACTGAAATCTGCTTTACTACAGAACTAAGAACATCAGAACTATTTCTAAAATACTTTGTCATAAGTAAGTACATAAAATAGAAACTGCATATTTAGTACTACTAATTATTTTCCTGCTAAATACCCGGTGGCTCTTTGTTATTCATACTACTTAACATCCTAAATAATAACATATTATAATTTTTTTAGATACTACAACAACTGAATTTTCTTCTCTAACTAAGTGTGAAGAAAGCATAGGAACACAGAATCGAATAACTATGTAAGTTAAGTTACATTGTGTAATTTTGTGGTCAAAAATCTAAACAATAAAAAATAACAGTTTTCCTCAACACATATTTTTTTCTCTGTAGATTCGACTTCTGAAAACTGCACTCCTAATTAACTAAGGACCTCAGTAGTATTTCTAAAATACATTTTAGTAAGTAAGTATTATGCAACTGCAATAAATGTGTGAAAACAATACTAACTTTTCTAACTGTTTTAATATTTTTCTATGACATATTATTTATTTACAGAGCAAACACAGTGAATAGATATACAGACAACATACAGAACTTCACATTCTAAACAACAGTAACACAAATAACTAAGTAAGTATATTAAATAAGATATTTACCACATGTGTCAAAAAACCTACCAACATGGTGATTAAAGTAACTCATATGTTCCTTATTTTTTAAAGATAACACTACAAAGTATTCTACAGAAGTTGAAGAAAGAATTATAACTGCCAAATACCAACGACAAAAATTATGTAAGTATCTTCACAATGTGAATAATGAAGACACATCTTTGTAGTAAAAATGAGTTTTATAATTGCTAATTTACCTAAACATTAATAAATAATATACTACTTTCATATTTCTCAGAACAGCTACAACAACATCAAAACTATTTATCCTCAACTAAAGAAGCAAGAAAGTCCGAAGTTTAGCTGTACATTGTAAAACACGTAAGTATAAACATTCCTACGTATCACTAACATAGATTATTGATCACATTTAAATTGATATTAACTATTATATATATTTTATAGATATACAAAGTACAAAATGACCGAAGGAGCCGAATTTGTGACGAGCCAAAAAGGAAAATTATTGTTATGCTACATGGGTTACACGTACACACAGGAAAAACAATATGGCATGAAAGTGAATTGGAAATGTTGCAAATATTATTCCAACAAGTGCTATGGCAGAGCAACAACAAAAGAAGCTACAGTACTATATACTAGGGAACATAATCATCCACCTAATATTACAGAAATAGAAGTCAGAACAGCCATGGAAAGTATAAAAGAAGCTAGTACCGGATCCCAAAAGCAAACTAATGTCATTTTAAAAGAAGCCATTCCAAAAATTCCCAAAACAGCCTCAACCCAAATGCCAAACATCCTATCATTAAAAAGAACTATAGCACGGACCAAAAAAGCGACAACTTCTTCAACACCATGTCCTAGAACATATCAGGATATTAGTTTTAGTGCTAACGAAATAATAACTTTAAATAAACAACCCTTTATAATTTATGACAACGAAAGCAATGAGAATAGACTTATAATTTTTGGTACCAGTATGAATTTAGTGAAACTGCAGCAAAGCCAATATTGGATGATGGATGGGACATTTAACATCTGTCCCAAACCATTCTTCCAATTATACACAATACATGGCCTCTATCACAACTGCAATATCCCTTTGTTATATGCACTATTGCCTAACAAAAACAATTCTACATATATGGAATTATTAAATGTCATAAAACAAAAAACCAATGATTTCTCTCCGGACAAAATCATTCTTGATTTTGAGCATGCAATGCTCTCAACTATTCTAAAGATCCACCCACATACCTCCATTCAAGGGTGCTATTATCATTTCAACCAGTGTTTATGGCGACACCTTCAAAAAACTACCCTAAGTGTCGAATATGCTACAAATTCTTCATTTGCTTTTCAAATAAAAAAACTTATAGCACTTGCCTATGTCCCTACAACAGATGTAGCAGAACATTACAATATTATCATAGACAGTCCATTTTATAAACAAAACGAAGCTAGATTAACTCCTTTTCTTGATTACTTTGAGGACACCTGGGTAGGCAGACTCCACAGATCTGGGCACAGAAGAAATCCAAAATTCCTTATTCCCTGGTGGAATGTGTACAATAGTACCCTTAACGGGGAGTCAAAAACTAACAATGCCGTTGAAGGTTGGCACAATGCATTTGTCCAATCAACTGGCAGAAGCAAACCTAGTCTCGAAAAATTCATAAAATGCCTACAGAAAGAACAGAGCTATCAAGAATTCCGAATGGACCAATCTGTTACCGAAATTGTCCCTAAAACATCCAAGCAAAATAAACAAATGCACAAGTACCTGGAAGAGCAGGTTAAACTTTACCCTAATACGAAAGGCATAGAATACCTAAACATCATAGCCAAAACACTACTGTAAATAAAGCCGAAACAGTTATAAAACACCAAATGTAGCACCTAAGTATGTGAAAATATGTAACGTGAGCTTCTAAAGTATTTAATGTATGCAATATATAATGATATTATTTTAATATAAACAAAACAGGTGATGGACAGAATGTGGATCAATGTCACACATTCACCCCAGTCCAAAGATCTGGGCCCAAATCCTTCGTTTTTTTGCACTCCACACCACCCTGGGTTAGACAATGGCGATATGCAAATCAGCTCTGACCCTGTGCCCCATGGGAACAGTCCAGTCCGAACTACAAAAGCCATGTCCTTCCCAGAACGGAATCAAGCATCCGAGGACCGGACCGGTTTCGAGGTAACACCTCTCATCAGCCCGGCTAGCTTAACTCCAGTGGTGTGGAGTGCCTGGGACCCACGTCTGAGCATCCCCAGCGCACTTATGGCGGTAATTGCAAACAAAACAGGTGATGGACAGAATGTGGATCAATGTCACACATTCACCCCAGTCCAAAGATCTGGGCCCAAATCCATCGTTTTTTTGCACTCCACACCACCCTGGGTTAGACAATGGCGATATGCAAATCAGCTCTGACCCTGTGCCCCATGGGAACAGTCCAGTCCGAACTACAAAAGCCATGTCCTTCCCAGAACGGAATCAAGCATCCGAGGACCGGACCAGTTTCGAGGTAACACCTCTCATCAGCCCGGCTAGCTTAACTCCAGTGGTGTGGAGTGCCTGGGACCCACGTCTGAGCATCCCCAGCGCACTTATGGCGGTAATTGCAAACAAAGCAGGTGATGGACAGAATGTGGATCAATGTCACACATTCACCCCAGTCCAAAGATCTGGGCCCAAATCCATCGTTTTTTTGCACTCCACACCACCCTGGGTTAGACAATGGCGATATGCAAATCAGCTCTGACCCTGTGCCCCATGGGAACAGTCCAGTCCGAACTACAAAAGCCATGTCCTTCCCAGAACGGAATCAAGCATCCGAGGACCGGACCGGTGGTGTGGAGTGCAAAAAAACGATGGATTACGACCCAGATCTTTTGACTGGGTTGAATGTGTGACATTGATCCTCATTTGGTCCATCACCTGTTGTTTTTGCAAACTCGCTATAAGTGTACTGGGGATGCCCAGACGTGGGTCCCAGGCACTCCACACCACTGGAGTCAAGCTAGCCGGGCTGATGAGAGGTGTTACCTCGAAACCGGTCCGGTCCTCGGATGCTTGATTCCGTTCTGGGAAGGACATGGCTTTTGTAGTTCGGACTGGACTGTTCCCATGGGGCACAGGGTCAGAGCTGATTTGCATATCGCCATTGTCCAACCCAGGGTGGTGTGGAGTGCAAAAAAACGATGGATTACGACCCAGATCTTTTGACTGGGTTGAATGTGTGACATTGATCCTCATTCGGTCCATCACCTGTTGTTTTTGCAAACTCGCTATAAGTGTACTGGGGATGCCCAGACGTGGGTCCCAGGCACTCCACACCACTGGAGTCAAGCTAGCCGGGCTGATGAGAGGTGTTACCTCGAAACCGGTCCGGTCCTCGGATGCTTGATTCCGTTCTGGGAAGGACATGGCTTTTGTAGTTCGGACTGGACTGTTCCCATGGGGCACAGGGTCAGAGCTGATTTGCATATCGCCATTGTCTAACCCAGGGTGGTGTGGAGTGCAAAAAAACGATGGATTACGACCCAGATATTTTGACTGCGTTGAATGTGTGACATTGATCCTCATTCGGTCCATCACCTGTTGTTTTTGCAAACTCGCTATAAGTGTACTGGGGATGCCCAGACGTGGGTCCCAGGCACTCCACACCACTGGAGTCAAGCTAGCCGGGCTGATGAGAGGTGTTACCTCGAAACCGGTCCGGTCCTCGGATGCTTGATTCCGTTCTGGGAAGGACATGGCTTTTGTAGTTCGGACTGGACTGTTCCCATGGGGCACAGGGTCAGAGCTGATTTGCATATCGCCATTGTCTAACCCAGGGTGGTGTAGAGTGCAAAAAAACGATGGATTACGACCCAGATCTTTTGACTGGGTTGAATGTGTGACATTGATCCTCATTCGGTCCATCGCCTGTTGTTTTTGCAAACTCGCTATAAGTGTACTGGGGATGCCCAGACGTGGGTCCCAGGCACTCCACACCACTGGAGTCAAGCTAGCCGGGCTGATGAGAGGTGTTACCTCGAAACTGGTCCGGTCCTCGGATGCTTGATTCCGTTCTGGGAAGGACATGGCTTTTGTAGTTCGGACTGGACTGTTCCCATGGGGCACAGGGTCAGAGCTGATTTGCATATCGCCATTGTCTAACCCAGGGTGGTGTGGAGTGCAAAAAAACGATGGATTACGACCCAGATCTTTTGACTGGGTTGAATATGTGACATTGATCCTCATTCGGTCCATCACCTGTTGTTTTTGCAAACTCGCTATAAGTGTACTGGGGATGCCCAGACGTGGGTCCCAGGCACTCCACACCACTGGAGTCAAGCTAGCCGGGCTGATGAGAGGTGTTACCTCGAAACCGGTCCGGTCCTCGGATGCTTGATTCCGTTCTGGGAAGGACATGGCTTTTGTAGTTCGGACTGGACTGTTCCCATGGGGCACAGGGTCAGAGCTGATTTGCATATCGCCATTGTCTAACCCAGGGTGGTGTGGAGTGCAAAAAAACGATGGATTACGACCCAGATCTTTTGACTGGGTTGAATGTGTGACATTGATCCTCATTCGGTCCATCACCTGTTGTTTTTGCAAACTCGCTATAAGTGTACTGGGGATGCCCAGACGTGGGTCCCAGGCACTCCACACCACTGGAGTCAAGCTAGCCGGGCTGATGAGAGGTGTTACCTCGAAACCGGTCCGGTCCTCGGATGCTTGATTCCGTTCTGGGAAGGACATGGCTTTTGTAGTTCGGACTGGACTGTTCCCATGGGGCACAGGGTCAGAGCTGATTTGCATATCGCCATTGTCTAACCCAGGGTGGTGTGGAGTGCAAAAAAACGATGGATTACGACCCAGATCTTTTGACTGGGTTGAATGTGTTACATTGATCCTCATTCGGTCCATCACCTGTTGTTTTTGCATTATTTTAATAAATGCACACATTAAAACAAAATAATAATTTAAAAACAATTCCATAAAAAAGATGACATTACCCACCCACAAAAATAATAGAAAGCAAACACTTACCAATTTTGTTGTCTATCCAAGAACGTCCATTACCACCAAAGTTAGCCAGGTAGTGCAAAAGTAACCCAAAAAAAAATGTAAAAATACAACTGTTCCACAATTAGGAATTCCACGCGGTCCTTAGCCATCGAACTACCATAAAAAACCCGAAAAAGTCGAAAAAAAGAAAGAATCGCTCCGGAAATTAGCCCTTTACCCATAAACTGAAAACTGACCCTGAACCCAACAAATACCCCTTTATCCACAAACTGAAAACTGACCCTGAACCCAACAAATACCCCTTTATCCACAAACTGAAAACTGACCCTGAACCCTAAAATTAGCCCTGTACCCAAAAACTGAAAACTGACCCTGAACCCAACAAATACCCCTTTATCCACAAACTGAAAACTGACCCTGAACCCAACAAATACCCCTTTATCCACAAACTGAAAACTGACCCTGAACCCTAAAATTAGCCCTGTACCCAAAAACTGAAAATTGACCCTGAACCCAACAAATACCCCTTTATCCATAAACTGAAAACTGACCCTGAACCCAACAAATACCCCTTTATCCACAAACTGAAAACTGACCCTGAACCCTAAAATTAGCCCTGTACCCAAAAACTGAAAACTGACCCTGAACCCAACAAATACCCCTTTATCCACAAACTGAAAACTGACCCTGAACCCAACAAATACCCCTTTATCCACAAACTGAAAACTGACCCTGAACCCAACAAATACCCCTTTCTCCACTAACTGAAAACTGACCCTGAACCCAACAAATACCCCTTTATCCACAAACTGAAAACTGACCCTGAACCCAACAAATACCCCTTTCTCCACAAACTGAAAACTGACCCTGAACCCAACAAATACCCCTTTCCACAAACTGAAAACTGACCCTGAACCCAACAAATACCCCTTTATCCACAAACTGAAAACTGACCCAAAACTCAACTAATACCCCTTAAATGTAAAATAATTAAGTACATTATTAAAATTAATATCAATAAAAAATATTTATTTTCAAAGAATTGAGTAAATAATAAATTAGACTATATAATATTAATTACTGAACTAATTATTAATAATTGTTTGCCAATTAGGTGTAATGTAGAAAAGAATATGTACAATTATTAATGAATGAATTAATTATTAATAAATTACTTCCCACCCTTATCCCCTATAAACCCAATACCCCGCTCCTAAACCTAAAAAAATAATAGTGAAAAAATGTATTTTACTAATTGTAGAAAATCAAAAACAACAAATATCTACATATATTGTATAAAATATATATTTTTAATTTAATAATTAATATTTATTAATTATCAATTAATTATTAATTAATAATATAGACTATATGAACTTAATTAATTAACTAATTAATTATAATTAATTGAATAATACGTATAAATTAGTAATTGTTATTAACATATATTAATTATTTATGAATAAATTACTTCCCACCCTTATCCCCTATAAACCCAATAACCCGCTCCTAAAACTAAAAATGTAATTATAAAAATTTTTATTTTACTAAATGTAGAAATAAAAAATTAACAAATATCTACATATAATGTTTAAAATATGTAATTTTTATTTCATAATTAATATTTATTAATTATCATTTAATTATTAATTAATAATATAGACTATATGAGCTAAATTAATTAACTAATTAATTGTAATTAATTAAATAATATGTATAATTTAGTATTTGTTATTAACATATATTAATTAATTATTAATAAATTACTTCCCACCCTTATCCCCTATAAACCCAATAACCCGCTCCTAAAACTAAAAATGTAATTATAAAAAATATTATTTTACTAAATGTAGAAATAAAAAATTAACAAATATCTACATATAATGTTTAAAATATGTAATTTTTATTTCATAATTAATATTTATTAATTATCAATTAATTATTAATTAATAATATATACTATATGACCTTAATTATTTAACTAATTAATTATAATTAATTAAATAATACGTATAATTTAGTATTTGTTATTAACATATATTAATTAATTATTAATAAATTACTTCCCACCCTTATCCCCTATAAACCCAATAACCCGCTCCTAAACATAGATATGTATTTTTAAAATGTTTATTTATAATTGATTTATTTATTATAATACAGCTTTTTTAATACTTTTTCTATACAATTATTTTACTTTTTCCTATACTATTGATTTTTTCCATTACTACACGATATTTTTTTTTTACGATATTTTGACACTCGATATTTTTTTTGTCGATATTTTTGCATACTCACCTATTTCGATATTTTTGTATCCGATATTTTTGCATACCTATATTTTTGACCTACGATATTTTTACTTCGATATTTTGTCTTTCCGATATTTTTTTTTCGATATTTTGTCTGATTACCGTTTATCTATCCTGCTAGACTGGAATGTGTTTTCGGGAAACTGAGCTTGGCTATGCTGATAACGTGAAGGTAAAATACTGTCTTTGGCAGGCAAGCAGGCCGAGCCAGGCCCCGCTCGCCTCGCAGGGAGTAGGACAGAGTTCATGGGGGCATCCCACGTTGCAGTTTCAGGAGGCAGAGATGACTTTGAAAAGAGGCTCGATGACAGAAAACAGGGCCTAGCTCGCACAGAGCCAGAAATACGTGAAAGTGCACCATTAATAGACGGTGGCAAGGCATACTTAGGAACGGAATATCCGACCCATTCAGGGTGGATCTGAAAGAGGACATGTTAACGTTGGACGCAAATGTATTTGCGTCTTCATAGCTGGCACAGGAGGGAAGTTACATGCACTTTAAGCTCGTACATGGAGACGGTGGGGTACACGTTAGGGAACATTTCTTGACCATAACATTTATATTTCCTCAAGTGTCTGAAAAGTTTTAGCACTCCGTCCATCATCTCCTTGTGTTTGCCAGTATTTGAGCCCCTAGGTATGTCAGGGTCTTGTCTCTCAGCATAGGAGGTAGGAGCGTAGGAGGTATGTATACTGACACAATATTTGTTACTTCACCTGCCCATACCCCAAGATCACCGCATATTTACCCAGTCTGTCCGTGTATGTTTTTTCTATTATATGGGGTAGTCCATTCTTGAGGAGAATTCCAATCCCCATGATCCAGATGTATATTCTGCATGTACTTTCATTTTGTAACCCAAGCGATTTAAAGCCTTACAGCTGTTTCCCATAGGTGGGTCTCCTGTAAAAGAACAACATCCGGGGAGTGTCTCTTTATAAATTGGAGCGCTATGCCTTGCTTAACTTTACTCCGTAGCCCATTTACTTTCCAAGACATTAACTTTATTTCAGCTGGAACTTGTCCTGTCATGTTACCGCTGATCTCTTTTTCTTTTTAGCAGTGTTTCGGGACTTTGCTGGGTTTCTGTCCTCCCAATGCAGTGCACCCTCGGGTGCCCAGAAAAAGACACAGTGTCTTGGTCATGTTGGAGACTACTATCTGCTCAATCCATTTAACATACAAAAAAGCACAACAAAGCCACTAAAAAAACTGAAACAACCCCCTCACTGCTCGTTCCCCGCCACCCCCCACCCTGCTGGATGGTGCCTCAATTGCCAACCCCCCAACTTAGCAGAGAACCGGTCGACCCAACCCAACTAACTAAACATAGGGAATGTGCGCTTGTCCTTCAACTATAGCTCCATCTCTGACCTTACAGTTAGTCTAGCCACCATTAATATGGATCTTCAAATTTCATCAGTTCTTAGGTGGTTCGTTTTCGCCCAGGCTGCTGACCAGGTTCTACATTGTATTTTTCCCTTCCCAGTATGACAGCTGGACAGTAGGTCATTCAGGCCAAAGTTACTTCAACAGATAATAATACAATCAGTAAATTAAGATAATTTGTTCTTACCCACTTTTCCTCAGGATCAACTAACCTGGCTCTTGGTCTCTGATTGCATGGCACTGCACCTGTGTGTGCCTCTTCGGTTAGCCGTTCATTTGGGCTCATCAATGTTTTCTTTGTTCTTCAATATCTCTCCGCCTGCGCCTCCAACTGTCCTCCAAACCTCTAGCCAATTCCATTCCTCCTCCGGTGTAACTAATAACCAAACCCTCCCCCTGGATTCCACACGGAGGCGTATTAGGTAGAGCATGGAGTACTTCACCGTTTTATCTCTGAGCGCCCTCTTCACCTCGATGAAGCTGTGCCTTAGTCTTTGTGTCTTTAGGGTGAAATCTGTGAAGAAAATTATCTACAACTTCTGAAATAAGGACAGGGGTGGCCACCAGGGCAGTTTTTAGTATGGCATCTCAATCTCTATAATTAAATAGACGTGCTATGATGGGTCTCGGTGGGGCCCCAGGTTTGGAGCATTCTCTCGAGAAACAATGAGCTCTCTCTACTGAGAAAAACGTTGAGAGTTTGTTTGGTTGAAACTGCCCCTGAATCAATTTCTCCACGAGTAAGTCAGCTGCTGAGTCCTCAGCCCTCTCGGGGAGCCCAAGGATTTGAACATTGTTATGTCTTGATCTCCCTTCTTGATCCTTGAGCCTGGCCTTAAGTTGGACATTAAATTTTTGCATTTCTTTCATTTGAGCTTTGAGCATTGAGGTGTCTTGAAGCAGAGTTTTTGTGGAGTCTTCCACTGTTTTCACTCTTGCTTTCATAATATGTAGTGTGCATGGAGCAATGAAACTTCTATTGTAATAGAGTCTATTCGATTCTCCAGCGCCTTTTGTACCCCTCATATCGCCGCCATAATGTCATGTAGGGATAGTGTATCTTCGTTGGATGCTGCCTCAGCCTCCATCGTAGGCATTCATGAGGGGGATCTTGGGCTTCAGTTCCTTTCAGGACAGTGAATCTGTCTAGTTTATTTGTTGGGTGCTCTTAGCGTTCTTCCCCTGGTCATTTTTTTGTCTGGGGTGAATATATATATATATATATATATATATATATATATATATATTGCATACAACTTGTCCTGTCGCAGCGGGAGCGCAGTTACAGCCGGTGCTTGCGATGGGACCAGGGCAGTGTCCCAGATTAGTATTTTTACCAAAAAATCGCCGCACTCGCCTTGGTTTTCAGTTTGCAGTTTTATTATTCAAAACGTGACAAAACACCTACGCGTTTCGAACCGTAGTTCGTGTTCACGGTAGCCAATTTGTGTAGTCCCTTCATTGTTTTAGTACAATTATGCCTGTAGGGCACGCCCCTGAGTTTTGGGGCATGCTGGGACATGTAGTTCTACTTGGTTTAAGCCAACACAATTTACAGTGTGAGTCATGGGGATTAGCTGCATTGGGGCGAGTTTAGCGCTACAACATCTCAAAGCGGGCCCTCTGTTAGCCAGGGCAAATTACGCTTTGTGACGCACATGATAACATGTGCGTGTTGAGTCGGCCACCCGATTGAGGGGGGGCTGGCTCCCATGATGTGTAGCTTGTATGGAGATGCTCCATTTTAAATAAAGGGCTGAGTGCCCTACGTCCCCAATGTTAGCGTCCACCCATGACTGTCTTATGAGAAATTAATTTGGCAAAATTAGAAGATCAACTGTATGCTTAACAAATAACATAATGCAACTCTGTTATAGTGTCAGTGATAAGTCTCAATAAACACACATATTACGTATTATAGGAAAGTGGAAAGAAGAGTCCCAACTTGGCTAATCATAAGGATCATTAATAATATCCCTCATATGTGTACATAAAGTTCCTCATCGCCATTGAGGCCTCCAGGTTGTTTGGTCTTGAACCTCATGATCAACTTTGATTCAAGTCTTCTCAGTTGTTGAATGCGGTTGCCACCTCTTTCATTTGGTGCGATCACGGCTAAACCAAAATATCTCACATCCTGCCATGTTCTATTGTCATGATGAGCAAGATGTTTCGCGATGGCATATGAGTTGTCATGATTCTGGATTGCACGGATGTGTTGTAAAATCCGTATTTTCAGGGAACAAGTGGTGCTACCAATGTAGGATTTTCCACAAAAACATTGGATCATGTACACTACGAAGGAAGAGTCACAGTTGATATTGCCTTTGATTATGAAGCTCTTACTACTTGCATCTTTGAGGCTTTTCATATTTTGGCCTATTTTGCATGCTTTGCAATTTGGGCATTTGTTGAAGCCTTGTTTTCTCATTTCCAACCACGATGGTACTTTTTTGTATTCAAAGTGACTTTGGGTCAGCTCATCTGCTAGATTGCGAGCCCTTCTATAGGAAACCAATGGGTAGTCTCCTATCGTTGTCCCAATATCCGGGTCTTTCTTAAGTACTGGCCAGTACTTTTTCATTGCATTTTGAATTTTGTGACTTTCTTTACTGAATGTCATTATCATCCTTGGTTGGTTAGATCTGTCATGTTCAGCTTGTTGCGAAGGCACGGGATGTTCCTTAGGTATCAGTGTTTCTGCTCTGGTTTTGCTTCTTGCTCTTATTTCACAATTTCTTAAGTACGCCTGTTTGTACCCTCTTTGTCTGAAGCGTTCTTTTGTTTCTTTGAACTTTAATTCCATCTCCTTTTCTTCCGAACAATTTCTTTTCATCCGTAAAAGTTCTCCGTACGGAATGCTTTTCACAAGTTTTTGAGGGTGGAAGCTTAGTCCGTGCAGGATGCTGTTTGTGGCTGTCTCTTTCCTGTGAACAGTTGTTTGAATTTTATTTCCTGCAATGTATACTTTGGTGTCAAGAAATACAACTTCTTTGGAATTGATGGTATACGTGAACTTCAGTCCCTCTGAATTCTGGTTGAGGATATTAAAGAAGGTGACAAATTCATTTTCGCTGCCCTTCCACAGGAGGAACAAATCATCTATGAACCGTAGCCAGAGTGCTACTTTGGCCATATGGTGTTCATTTTCTTCCCTCCAAGCCACGCATTTCTCCCACCAGCCCATGGTGAGATTAGCGTAGCTTGGAGAAAAGGAAACTCCCATTGCTGTTCCGCAGCATTGTTGGTAGATGGTTTTATTGAATATGAAGATGTTGTTGTGTAAGCAAAGGCTTATCATTTCTGTAATCATTTTTGAATGTTCTCTTTGGGAGATCGGTTGCTGGTCCAGAAAGTATTTCATTGCTGTGAGACCAATGTTGTGGTCTATTGACGTGTAAAGTGAGACCACATCGATCGTCACCAATAGATAGTCCGGTTGCCATTCGGTTTCCATTAGCGTGCGAATAAAATTGCCAGTATCCTTTATGTGTGAGCTGAGAGTAGGTACTATCGGAGCAATGAAAAAATCTACGTAGCTAGACACGTTCTCGTACAGGCCTCCACAACTGGAGATTATTGGCCTCCCAGGAGGGTTATTCAGAGTCTTATGTACTTTTGGTAAAAAGTAAATTGTCGGGAGGATCGGGTTGTCAACCATCAAATATTTCTTTTCACTGTCTGTGATGAGGCCCTTTGAGAACCAGCCATCTAGCTTAGTTTGTAGTTCAAGTTTCATGTCTTCAGTTGGATTTTTCTTAAGTACTGTGTAGTTCTTTTTGTTGGTTAATTGACGCATGGCTTCTTCTACATAATTTGCTTTATCCAGGATCACTATATTCCCGCCCTTATCCGCAGGTTTTATTTCAATTTGGGCATTGTTTTTGAGACTTGAAATGGCTTGGCGTTCTCCAATCGTTAGGTTTTCTTTCCTATTTTTGTTGACGTTTTTCGGCATTTCTTCTATCTCATTGGTCACTAGTTCGTGAAAAATGTCAATTTTATTGCCGGGATATAGGATCGGGCAAAATTTAGATTTTGGTTTGAAGGTCGTGGGTTGTCTTGCGTTGGTTCGAATGTTCATTTCATCCAGTACTTGTGTGTCAGAGATGTTTGTTTGTTCCATTTCATTCGCCAGTTCATGAGCTACTCTTAGACATGGAATTTCTGAGATTGAGTATTCAGTATTTGTGACACTCTGTTCTCTGTCTTGTGGCACAGTAGGTCTACTAGTGTTCCGTTTGGAAAAGAATTTTTTCAACTTTAATTTTCTTGTGTATTTATATAAGTCTATTTTGGTTTCTGTTAGATCATGATGAGTCTCTGGACAGAAGGAAAGCCCCTTGTTTAGTAATTTCGTTTCTGAAATTGTTGGATTGTACTTAGAAAGATTTATTACTAAGTTGGGGGTCTGGTTGCATTGTGATTCTATTTCCTCCTGATTGTTCGGGCTCTGAGGTTGTAACGGCTTCCATCCACGTTTGCCGCGTCTGGTTTTGCGCTGGCGTTTCCTGGGGCTTGAGTTTTTCTTCCTCTTGGTCGATTCTGGTACTGCCCTCTGCCTCTGGTGTTGCCTTGAGGAGTTTGCTGCACATGGTAGAGCAGCTGAATTTCGTCTAAAAAAGACATTTTGCGTAGACCTGGGCGTCTTTGTTCGCCTTCACTCCAATCAGATTCCGAACCGCTTGTTTGTTCGCCTGGGGTTGGTATTCCTGTTGCCCATTGCTGTTTGTAAATGTCATATTTCCTAGCAAATGTTAGGATTGTGCCATATTTGTAATCATCCCTATCACGGCGGAATTTGCGTTCTTTGCGGTTTTGTACATCCTCTTCATGATTGTCTAAGTTCTTTTCCATTTCGCTCCTTAGTTTTTTGATCGTGCCACTTTCTTCGTTCAGAGCCCTTATTTTTGATTCTGTCTTCAATTCTTTTATGTAGGTCCTCAACTTCGATTCTTGCATATTTTATAATTATGAGCATCATGTTTTTTGAGCAGCTCATGTTGTTGTTGCCCCATTCTTCGAGCATTTCGGGTTTTGTGTCAGGGTGGTTTGGCAAGGTGAAAATACGCAAACCCCTAGGTACCATTTTCAGTTCAACATATTTTTCTAGTGTTAGAATTTCCCATTCTCTGGAGATCTCTTTTCTCATCAGTTTTTCCAGTTGGGAGAATAGCACTTTGCAATTGGTTGTGACCGGTTGCGGTACTATCACTGTTTCGTCTCTGTTTTCTGGAATTACATCAGTTTGAAAAATGCTTTCTGCTTTTGTGACTCTTTTGACTCTTCTGTCCTCCATTATTATTCTCGTTTCCACTGTCACTTTCAGTCGAGTTGCAAGTATTCGTTAATGATTACGGCTTGAGTAGGGACGTGTTCACTGTTGGCTGGAATGTTCGTAATCAAGAAGGTGGGTAATTTGTAGAATACCCCTTGTCACTTTTCGTTACTGCAACCAAGGGACGGAGACACAAAGCAGGTACCGAAAGTTTGGACAATTCTTGTTGAATATTATTTTGTCGGCTTGTGGCTCGTGTCGCTGCGCCTAGCTTGGCCAAAGATATCAATGTTGCGTGTCTCTTACCTGGGAGACTCCCGGTCCGCGCTGGGTCCTTCGACTCGGCGCGTTCGGCGCTCGACCTGGTAGACCACGATGTTGTTGTCTCTGCCGGTTTCAGTCACAAGGCAGATCCTGACGCTGTTACTCGGTCCGCGGTCAATCCGCGAGAGAAGGTTTAGGCGGGCTCTCCACTGTATGTGAGTACTGCATACAACTTGTCCTGTCGCAGCGGGAGCGCAGTTACAGCCGGTGCTTGCGATGGGACCAGGGCAGTGTCCCAGATTAGTATTTTTACCAAAAAATCGCCGCACTCGCCTTGGTTTTCAGTTTGCAGTTTTATTATTCAAAACGTGACAAAACACCTACGCGTTTCGAACCGTAGTTCGTGTTCACGGTAGCCAATTTGTGTAGTCCCTTCATTGTTTTAGTACAATTATGCCTGTAGGGCACGCCCCTGAGTTTTGGGGCATGCTGGGACATGTAGTTCTACTTGGTTTAAGCCAACACAATTTACAGTGTGAGTCATGGGGATTAGCTGCATTGGGGCGAGTTTAGCGCTACAACATCTCAAAGCGGGCCCTCTGTTTGCTGCCAGTTCCAATTACCGCTTTCTATCATTTGACCTTTGATAGACCCGTGTAAGCGTTATTACCGGTATGGTACAATTTTTGACGTAAATGCAACTACACCTATTGCCAAGATATTATTGGTAAAGATTATTCGTTAGGTTATTTTATTTAAATACAGATGTTTCAAAAAAAAATTTCAACAAAAAAAAATTTCACTTAGAAAGTTATCTAAGTTTCATATGCGGTAATGCATTACGTCAATTAATGATGAATCACTGAAATTATGGTTGATTCACAGAATGTAGGGCTATACAATATGACTCCATACATTATTACTTGCAAGTAACTCCATTCCAATATGGCCGACAATGTTTTGACTTTAATGTATTGAGGGATGCAGACCTCATCTATGTTTACTATTTGTATATTCACTGTGTATTTAACATGTTGAGCACGGGGGAAAGGTTATCGTGTGATCAAGACACCTTGGTGTGTCGAAACGCGTAGCGATATCCGGTGAATAAACCTTCATGACTGAATCTCCTTGAGTGCGCGACTTTGCTTATGGGCAGAATTTGTGGATATATATATATATATATATATATATATATATATATATATATATATATACGCTTGATAAGACTGACGGAGCCAACAACAGTTGCAATTGTTTTTTTCTTTTTCTTTAATCCAAAAGCACGACAGCCATGACGCATTTCAGCCGACACAGCGGACTTGTTCATATATATACATATACAACCCCATAGCGACCAAATGTTCAAAGCTGGGAGATATGAGTTTGTTTTTTACTTTTTTTACTTTCTTTCTTCTTCACATTTCATTAGTTGTTCTTGATACACTTCGTAGTTACTCTGGTACTCAAGCAGCCAACAAGTGTTTCGTCATTAGGTTAATCAAACTCATCAGGGCTACAATATAAATATAAACAATCAGCTGATCATTAAATACATGGAGCTGTGACCCCAACACATAAAAAACCCAAGTGATTGTTATAATGGTCTCTGTGTGAAAAACCACAGTGGTTCTGTACGACACGTTTGCAAATGAGACCTCTAGTATATTTAGTTTGCTAGATAGCTAGCCCATTTATATATTTATTTTTCTTTCAGGACCTATGCACTCACAGAAGTAAGTAAAAATCATAGATGTATGTTTAGGTCCCAAAACACACTCAATGATGGACGACATCCAGCATTGATTTGTGCGTTGGAATCTCATGTGACCAAAAACAATACGTATTAATTTGTTAAAATGAGGTAGGCATTCCCTATTGTATTGATTCATAGTAGTGCTACCTTAGAACCTGTAGATCAGACCTAGTGCTAGGAAGCCATCACACCTGCTCACCTGTACTCCAAATATCATAATCTATCACTATATAATTTTAAATGAATAATCAAGCTCAAGTTCTTCAGTGAATCTGTTCATGAAGAATATATAAATAAATAAATAAATCCTCAGAGAAACATCACTTTGATGAATCCAAATACACATCGTAAAAGAACGTCAAAATTCTCACCAATATTGTACATGTAACATTCTCCTCTTGAGTATAGTAAGCTCCAAATGCCAGGATGTCTGTAGCCTAAAACAGAAACCAACAGGCAGTGAAAACCTGCCTGCATCAGGGAATAGAACAGTGTGCTCATTCTGTAACCTTGTACAACACTATTCACAGTACATGAGCATAGTTATATCTGCATTTCAAACCTCCATCAAACAGAACAGCATGTTCAGACAGTAACCTACATAAAACAATAAACAGTACATAATATCATTCACGCCTGTGTTTCAAACTCGCATAAGTCAGGAGAGTATTCCAATTGTGAGTGTGTACCGGCGTGGTAACCAGGCACCATGCTGTGTCAGATTTAAACGTGCCCCTGCTTGTCAACTACCAATCACTAAAAAAACATGTACAAACTCACCATAAATCAAAACAACAAAAAGTGTGTTGTTTATTACCACATCTGCCTAATCAATGTTTCTAAGTGTATCCTGTTTACAAAACATGGTGACCAAAAAAGCGTTGCATACGCTGCTCAATGTGGGAAT
Source organism: Lissotriton vulgaris (assembly GCF_964263255.1). Classification (NCBI taxonomy): domain Eukaryota; kingdom Metazoa; phylum Chordata; class Amphibia; order Caudata; family Salamandridae; genus Lissotriton; species Lissotriton vulgaris. The sequence continues at coordinate 1,713,120,361 of NC_141689.1, read as the reverse complement.
TCAACACGGCGGCCATCTTGCTATATCTAAATTATACCATCAGTCACTAAAAAACCGTACGTGAAGTAAACGTCAGACAAATCACAGAATCATGTGTGGTCTATTACCGAATCTGTACCCCTAAATATGCAACAGAGTGATATACAATGCCTAATCAAGGTGTTTAGGTGTATTCTGTTTGTCCAACATGGCAATCAAAAACCATCGCATGAATTGCTCAATGAGGGAATTATAAAACTGCGGCCATCTTACCAACTCTAGATTCTGCTATCACAACCTGTGAAAAACACGTAATCTCCATAATCGCCTTGGATATTAGTATTTCGTCAAGCCTAAAATAACACAAATAATAGGGAATCCAATTTTTGTGTTGCTAATAACTTTAGCACCGTTTGACGAATCTCCACAAGACTTTCAAAATAGTGTTTTTTTGGCTAGTTTGCACATGGAAATTTTTATGGCGATCTGTCAAGTGGGGGCTGAGAAAAAAGGGGGGGTCTCAAAACACGAAATCCCATGCATTTCACATCCACTTCCTTAAGAAGTGCTACAACAAAAACTGCTCAACAGAATTACACCAAATTTGGCAGAATGTCAGATCTTGGTCTACAGACTGTGCTTGGTGTAAATCTGTGCAGAAGTTTGTTAGAAATTAAGTTTAAACGTATTTTTATATCTGAGTGGATGGATCCTCGAGAGGCTCGTGAGAGTCGTGCTGGAGCACCAGTTTAAAAATAGAGCATTCTGATTGTTTCATGGGCACTCCGATGCAAGCTGGGCACCTTCAGACAAAGAACCAAGTTATCCTATTCAGAGCACTCTCCTGGACAGACTGCGCAGTTTACACCACAGACCACAGCTGGGCCCTGAGGGAGGGAGGGAGGATCATGGGAGAGGTTGACATAGAAGATGAGTATGGGAAGACCACATAAACTAGGAATTACTATATGAGCATAACTGTGCAGGAAATTATGCATAACACGAAGACCAGGAAGTGCCAGAAACATACCCAGCAAGCGCTCTGATGGAAAACAGCACATGAATGCATGAGCATGATGGAAGCACTATGCTGTGATAATAGCACGTGCATGCGCATCCATGTCTTCAGCACTTGGTGTGCTGGTGATAGAAGTGTTATTATGTAATAATAGCATGTGAAAGCGCATCCATGTTTTGCATCACTTAGTATGCTGGTAATTCTATTGTCCACAGTGCCTCAAGAAAAGTACTTTGGGCATGTAACCATCATGATCACAAAATCATGGTGGCTTTGATTTAAGTGGAGTGTACTTAAACCACACCCATTGACCGTGCCTGTCAAGGGAAATGGTCCCAAGCAGTACTGACCTTGTCATGCAGACCGCCTGCTACAAATTTGATAAATGGGGATGGGGCTGTATTGCCCCCTCCCAGAGCCATTACATGCCCCAGGGAGCCCGCCCTTGGGGCCAAAAAGTACAAACTTGAGAGGGGGGGCACATGCCCCCCTGCAACCCGCTAATAAGCCTCTCAATGCCCTAGGGAGTCCTCCCCTAGGGCGAATTCCTTTAAGGAAGGGATGGTCACGCAGTCCCCCTTCCTGAGATATTAATGGTACCGGGGACACCATCCCCAGGGCTGGTTGAGATGCCATGCGGTGATGAACCAATCCGAACGACGTAGTGGTTTTTCTGCCTGCAGTGGTGTGGGCAGGGAACCTAGTGTTTGCTCTCCCTTGGCGGGAGCATTTTCAAAACTCCCACCAAGCAAGAGCAAACACAAATCTGCTCCCAGTGGGCAGGGCTTAAAAACGGCTTCCCCATGCTGGGACATGCTGGGCCTTAGTCTCCCCCGCCCCCTCAACAAGAGGATGGTGGGTGTCCTGGGTGAGCACCTGGTTACCCACCTTTTGATGTGCAGGGCTTCAGGGCCTATGGTCCCTTTGGCCAAAGTCAGCCCGGGGAGAGGGACCTATTCCCCCATGACAATTTCCCTGGACCCTGGCCTGGGGAGTGAGACCCCATGCCACCCTCCCCCTGATAATAATGCCTGGCTCCAAGTAAGTTCGGCAATTTTGGGCTACTCTTTTAATAAACAATTACCAAAAATTACATGATTCTCCCATTTGTGTCATTATGAATGATTTGGCATAAAATCCTACCCTATGAGAACAGTAGCAACACATTAACGAAAAGGCAAATTATGCAGCATGACATGGCACATTTTGTGACAGTATTACTTTAATATTTTGCCTAACTAACACTGCCTGGCCATTGTTTTAACACACAAATATCACAATAAGCAACAGAAACGTGATCAGTCAGCCTTTGCAAAGGGCCTGCAACGGAGTGACAGTTGTTTTACTAATTATATAAATAATCAACAGGTAGGGAGGAGGATAGGTAGTCCATTCGTTTCCCCAATTATAATCTGACAATCATCAAAAGAAGAGAATGGACACTTGTAACTACTTAACCTTTGGTTAAGATGGAACACCCTCATAAACGCAGTGTCTGATGTGCGGTATATGTCTTTCATCCGCCCCACACTCGCGTTAAGGCATTTATCATTGGATGTTTCCAAAAATGTGCTATAAGCCAGCCTCATCCAGAGGCAACCTCTGGCTATAGTAGTAGTGTCCAGACATAAAAATATAAAGAGGCACCCCAAAAAGAATAGTAAAAAACAATAACTTCACCAGTATTTGAATTTTAATGAAAAAGGTGATGTTATATATTATTAAAATATTGTCGGTATCACTTGAGGTCAAGTTATGAGATCTCAATATACCTTAGGTTTAACAGTCAACATGTTTCTGCTCCATATTGCCCAGCCGGGTCTACGGAGCATTAGTCAGGACAAACAACACACACAACAGTAGTTTTACTTACACGACTTGTGTAGTAATACAGAGAAATTATTGGTTCTCAGTTTTAAGCTTTTAAAGGTTTTCTGAGGAAAGAGCAGAAGAAATAATTTAAATAGAAGGGATGCATGTCTAGCACTTTCAAGATTTCTCATATTGAGAGAGTTTATCGTTAGCGCAAATTATGCAAATACAGCAGAAAAGTGAAAGTATCGTAAGGATAACTGGGTATAAAGCTACACTGTGGAAAACAGATGTAATATGTAATATTTTTATCAAAATGCATGATTGCCATGATGGCTCTAAGCAATGAATATCAATGTCTTCTTATAAAATGTGGAATGTAATAGTCAGGAAATATGGGCTCTGTTTGTTGTTACATAAGGGCATTCACTAGTGCAGCCTGTTTAGATACTCTGTTATATGAGGCTCAATGGAATTGTTATCCTAAGAGAAGGCACCCTGTACAGCTTGTAGAATCATGAAGGGCTCCATCACAGAAACGCGTTAGGTAATTGAGAGGAAAATTACAAAGTCGGCATGCAACTTTAGATTCATTTAAAAGCGTCATCTATGACACGCGTTATTAGTGTAAGGGATACCAGGTCGGCATAGAGATACGACCGGTAGACTAGCTATGGCTCTTACCTCAAATTGGCCTGACTGATCTATTAGTACATACACGTCCGGTACAATCGAGACAGAGGTCCACAAACGTGAGGAACCCTGACATGATGCCTGTCACTGGCCATTACCCTTGCGGCACTTGTCTAGTATGTAAATTGACAACCACAACAAAGACACTTCAACTCACAGACTCTTTCAGCTGGACTCAAAAACACCATACGAACTGCAATTCTACTCACGTAGTATACATGATATGGTGTCCATGTGAGAAAAAATATATAGGAATGACGTGTAGAAAAGTCAAAACACGCATTGGGGAACACAAAAGTAATATCAGACTTAAGAAAAATACCACCAAGTTGTGTTCCCATTTTGTTGAAACTGGCCATGATTGTGAAGAATTAAGGTGGACAGTACTTGAAACACTCACAGATAAGACCTTCAACTCAGAAAAAGTTCTGTTTGAAAAGGAGCAAAGATGGGTGGACCACTTAAAGACCCATATCACTGGCTTAAATGACAATATTCCGTGGCACCAATTTACATGAGCTTAGTGTGCAACACCACATTCTGCTTATCTTGTTACCTGTTTCATACAGACATGAAAGATCTAATATGTAAATCATCTTTAAATACGACCTGTGAAATCTTTCCTTTTTGAATGCATGACCCGAGAATACGCAGGTATTTATGTCATAAACACAGACACTATGACATAATACCTTTGTGGATCCTTAAGAGAAAAAGACACGAAGCCTTTACCTATTTTCGAAATTCCCGGGTTAATTTTTACAACTTATTTTTAAACCAATCGAGTTTATAAAAAATGTTGTTGATAATACTGCTGATTGATCAACATCACAAAAGTAAGTCTCCTCTTCTCGTTTCCAAAATTACTACTATCTTCCAGCACTGAAAATAGATACAGTCCGCTTTCTAGCTTCACTTAGACATTGCATTATGTTGAAATAGCAACAGGAAGTCAGCTCCCGGTATCCAGGGGCAGAGGCAGCACAAGACGCGGAAGCTCCCGACGTGCTGGTAAGCAGGGCGTTTTAGCGCTAAACATAGCGTTTGACAAACAAGGTAAGACTGGGTTCTGTTAACCCCATCTTCTCACTCTTACCAGCCCAGGACCAGTGAGTCCCAGCGCCACCTGTTGAAGCCTCAGTGGCCGATTTGAGTTAAGAGCCATAGCTAGTCTACCGGTCGTATCTCTATGCCGACCTGGTATCCCTTACACTAATAACGCGTGTCATAGATGACGCTTTTAAATGAATCTAAAGTTGCATGCCGACTTTGTAATTTTCCTCTCAATTACCTAACGCGTTTCTGTGATGGAGCCCTTCATGATTCTACAAGCTGTACAGGGTGCCTTCTCTTAGGATAACAATTCCATTGAGCCTCATATAACAGAGTATCTAAACAGGCTGCACTAGTGAATTCCCTTATGTAACAACAAACAGAGCCCATATTTCCTGACTATTACATTCCACATTTTATAAGAAGACATTGATATTCATTGCTTAGAGCCATCATGGCAATCATGCATTTTGATAAAAATATTACATATTACATCTGTTTTCCACAGTGTAGCTTTATACCCAGTTGTCCTTACGATACTTTCACTTTTCTGCTCTATTTGCATAATTTGCGCTAACAATAAACTCTCTCAATATGAGAAATCTTAAAAGTGCTAGACATACATCCCTTCTATTTAAATTATTTCTTCTGCTTTTTCCTCAGAAAACCTGTAAAAGCTTAAAACTGAGAACCAATAATTTCTCTGTATTACTACACAAGTCGTGTAAGTAAAACTACTGTTGTGTGTGTTGCTTGTCCTGACGAATGCTCTGTAGACCCGGCTGGGCAATATGGAGCAGAAACATGTTGACTGTTAAACCTAAGGTATATTGAGATCCCATAACTTGACCTTAAGTGATAGCGACAATATTTTAATAATATATAACATCACCTTTTTCATTAAAATTCAAATACTGGTGAAGTTATTGTTTTTTACTATTCTTATTGGGGTGCCTCTTTATATTTTTATCTCTGGACACTACTACTATAGCCAGAGGTTGCCTCTGGATGAGGCTGGCATATAGCACGTTTTTGGAAACATCCAATGATAAATGCCTTAACGCGAGTGTGGGGCGGATGAAAGACATATACCGCACATCAGACACTGCGTTTATGAGGGTGTTCCATCTTAACCAAAGGTTAAGTAGTTACAAGTGTCCATTCTCTTCTTTTGATGATTGTCTTACTAATTATATATTCACACATCTTTATAGTCATTTATGTCTTTATACTTGAATGTAAGCATATACAATTTGTTCTTTACATCTATAATGCTTTTCTTCTAACGTATTTTCCCGTTTATCTTCATTTTCCATAGAAATGAAAGCCACTAAGTACCAAGAGCTTCTGGATTATATAAGCCGTAATGTGTATCCTGATGGTTTCAGTAAATTCCACAAGCATGGATTGAGTAGACTTTCTAAAAAATTCTCTGTTGACGGTAGTATAATTATTTCAGTATTGGCACATAATTTGAATGTCTAGATTAATGATGTTCTATTGGCTGGTGTAATACTCTCCTATATAGGTGAGAAGGTAATAGGTTGAAGAACGGTACGTGATTATGTCTTTCTACACACAACATATTTTATAAACTACATTAACGTAAGAAAGGTATTCCTGATGAACTTTTTGTGTTTGAGAAAGGTGTGTGGTAGGTTGTTAAACTAATTTCTTCTTTAAGAAATTTTACTTTTTTTGGATATTTGATGAGGTTAGTTTCTGCTACATGTAAATTGTGTATACTATGGCTAAGAACATATGATGTACATATTGATTCCTCTTTACACACTCATGTACTTTAATATATTTTTACAGGTAATCGATATCTTCTTCTCAAATATGTTTGTCAAGACCAAATGTATGTATATTTCCATTCCTAATACAGTTACCTATCTTTAAGTAATAATTTCAAATCAATGTGTGTACTAAAATCCTTTAATTTTAACCTTACTATTTAGTAATATCAACAACAGTGTCGTGTTGTATCTTCCTCTGGAAATATCACTCTTCTACTTTTTAGGTAAATATTCATATCTGTATGTGATTTTTCAGTGTTACTGGTGCAAATACTGATTCTCATTGGATACTTTTGGGAAGTGGATTTATCAATCTATATTGAAAGTTCTTGTTGGAAAATGACTAGTTGTAATAGTTCAAATTGTCACAGAATTTATTTTTAAATATTTTAAATGCTAATCTTTCTAAATGGTTTTGTAATTTATCTAGAGCACTGAAACCTATGATTCCTTTTCAACATCAAACCTTTTGTGATTAATTGTTTTTATGTACATTAACATTCAGGCTGCACATTTGCTCAACATATACAGTGCTTATTATGTTTTAAGAATGCTACCTAACTCAGCAGCAAGTTGCCGAGATTTTTACTAATGTATTATTTCTAGGGAATTATCTACTTAAAATTGCAATGGACCTAATGGAGTCATCAGGTTTGACTTTAAGATTTCATTGATAAAAAAGGTGTCACACTATAGTGTTGTCCTGAACATTGGATTATTCTGTATTTTCTTTTTTCATAGAAGGTTTTTTATAGATAAAGGCATATCATTAATTTTTAACATAGTATAGTACGATATTGTCATTATAGTTGTGAATTTTCAATAATGTTCGTAGTCAAGCCATATGAATATGTTTGCAACAGTTGTGACTATCTCTATTCCTGGATCTGAAAACACCTAGAATCATGCATGATATATTGCAAAATGGGTTTTGAATTGTTAGCATTGCTGTTATAATGTGCTAATGTACATCTTTTATTTTACATTTAGAGTCTGTTGAAAAGTATTGTGGTGTCTGCAACCAAGATACTTCATAAATTTATGTACTGAAACCTGTCAAACACTTTGAAATGCTACCCTCATAATAGTACTAGAGGCGAAAGTAGAATTCAACCGTTCTACATAAAATAGAATTGGCTGTCACTAAGTACAAAGTATTTCTGTATTATGGGAGCCCTAATCTATCCCTTGAAGATTCCAGTGAAGTCCAGACACATACTAACTGAAACACACCAACCATTAATAACCTGTAAAATTTGCCAAACAACTCTTTCAAGGGGTGATCAATTATTGTTCAATTTCAAATTCTGATTCAAATTCATGGCCCTTTATCGAGCCTTTTTTGTTGTAGCTACTACCCCAGCCGAAGGCAGTGGGAAATTTGCACACTTGCTGCCTTTCTTGGCTGGGGTTATCAATTATTGTTCAATTTCATATTCTGATTCAGTCAAGGCCATTTATCAAGCCTTTTTGTTGTAACTACTTCCCCAGCTAAAGGCTGTAGGTTATTTGCACACTTGCAGCCTTTCTTTATTTTTTACATTATTCATCTTCCACTCAATCAACATATCATCTACATATACACACACCTACTTGCTGCCTTTCTTGGCTATGCTTATCAACTATTCTATTTCATATTCGTATTCAAAGTGCAGGTCCTTTATCGGGCCTATTTGTTGTAACAACTACCCGGGTCGAAGGCAGTAAGGAATTTGCACAGTTGCTGCCTTTCTTGGCTGGGATCGATTTACAAAAGGGGGTGGTGATGAACAGAGTGTCTGAATTGAGCAGACCACTCTTACCCAGTCCAAAGATCAGGGCTTGATCCATCACCGTTATTTATCTCACTGCCCCATCCCAGCTCAGAACCTGGCTATATGCAAATCAGTCTGTCCCTGGCCCAGTGCATCATGGGAACAGGGCAGACTAAACTACCAAGCCAATTCTTTACCAGAAAGGAGACAAGCTACCGGGGACCGGTTTCTGGCATTTCAGCCTCTTCGGCCCGGCTTGCTTGAATCCTGATGGAGCAGTGAGAAAGGGACTCATGTCTGAGTATACCCTGCCACACCTATAGTGGCCAAAATCGATTTACAAAAGGGGGTGGTGATGAACAGAGTGTCTGAATTGAGCAGACCACTCTTACCCAGTCCAAAGATCAGGGCTTGATCCATCACCGTTATTTATCTCACTGCCCCATCCCAGCTCAGAACCTGGCTATATGCAAATCAGTCTGTCCCTGGCCCAGTGCATCATGGGAACAGGGCAGACTAAACTACCAAGCCAATTCTTTACCAGAAAGGAGACAAGCTACCGGGGATAATGCCAGAAACCGGTCCCCGGGAGCTTGTTTCCTTCCCAGTGTAAGAATTGGCTTCTGTAGTTTGGTTTGTCCTGTTCCCATCATGCACTGGGACAGGAACAGACTAATTTGCATACAGTCAGGTTCTGAAACTGGGATGGTGCAGTGAGCTAAAAAACGGTGTTGGATCTAGCCCTGATCTTTTGACTGGGTGAGAGCTTTCTGTTTTATTCAGAGACTCTGTCCCTCACCACCCCTTTTTGTAAATATTTTTGTCCACCCTAAGCGTGGAAGGGTATTCTCAGATGTGAGACCCTTGCTCATTGCACCATCAGGATTCAAGCAAACCGGGCCGAAGACGGCTGTAATGCCAGAAACCGGTCCCCGGGAGCTTGTTTCCTTCCCAGTGTAAGAATTGGCTTCTGTAGTTTGGTTTGTCCTGTTCCCATCATGCACTGGGACAGGAACAGACTAATTTGCATACAGTCAGGTTCTGAAACTGGGATGGTGCAGTGAGCTAAAAAACGGTGTTGGATCTAGCCCTGATCTTTTGACTGGGTGAGAGCTTTCTGTTTAATTCAGAGACTCTGTCCCTCACCACCCCTTTTTGTAAATATTTTTGTCCACCCTAAGCGTGGAAGGGTATTCTCAGATGTGAGACCCTTGCTCATTGCACCATCAGGATTCAAGCAAACCGGGCCGAAGACGGCTGTAATGCCAGAAACCGGTCCCCGGGAGCTTGTTTCCTTCCCAGTGTAAGAATTGGCTTCTGTAGTTTGGTTTGTCCTGTTCCCATCATGCACTGGGACAGGAACAGACTAATTTGCATACAGTCAGGTTCTGAAACTGGGATGGTGCAGTGAGCTAAAAAACGGTGTTGGATCTAGCCCTGATCTTTTGACTGGGTGAGAGCTTTCTGTTTTATTCAGAGACTCTGTCCCTCACCACCCCTTTTTGTAAATATTTTTGTCCACCCTAAGCGTGGAAGGGTATTCTCAGATGTGAGACCCTTGCTCATTGCACCATCAGGATTCAAGCAAACCGGGCCGAAGACGGCTGTAATGCCAGAAACCGGTCCCCGGGAGCTTGTTTCCTTCCCAGTGTAAGAATTGGCTTCTGTAGTTTGGTTTGTCCTGTTCCCATCATGCACTGGGACAGGAACAGACTAATTTGCATACAGTCAGGTTCTGAAACTGGGATGGTGCAGTGAGCTAAAAAACGGTGTTGGATCTAGCCCTGATCTTTTGACTGGGTGAGAGCTTTCTGTTTAATTCAGAGACTCTGTCCCTCACCACCCCTTTTTGTAAATATTTTTGTCCACCCTAAGCGTGGAAGGGTATTCTCAGATGTGAGACCCTTGCTCATTGCACCATCAGGATTCAAGCAAACCGGGCCGAAGACGGCTGTAATGCCAGAAACCGGTCCCCGGGAGCTTGTTTCCTTCCCAGTGTAAGAATTGGCTTCTGTAGTTTGGTTTGTCCTGTTCCCATCATGCACTGGGACAGGAACAGACTAATTTGCATACAGTCAGGTTCTGAAACTGGGATGGTGCAGTGAGCTAAAAAACGGTGTTGGATCTAGCCCTGATCTTTTGACTGGGTGAGAGCTTTCTGTTTAATTCAGAGACTCTGTCCCTCACCACCCCTTTTTGTAAATATTTCTTGGCTGGGGTCATCAATTATTCTTGAATTTCATGTTCTGATTCAAAGTCGAGGTCCTTTACCAAGCCTTTTTGTTATAGCTAATATCCCGGCCGAAAGCAGTGAGAAATTTGCACACTTGCTGCCTTTCTTGGCTGGGGATATCAATTATTCTTCTTGTAATACACATTCAAAGTGCAGACCCTTTATTGAGCCTTCTTGGTAACTATTACTCGTGAATGGCAGTGGGTAATTTGTACACTTGCACCCTTTCTTATTTTTTACAATATTCATCTTCCACTCAATCAACACATCATCTACACGTACACACACCTACTTGCTACCTTTTTTGGGTATGGTTATCAACTGTTCTTCTATTTCATATTCGTATTCAAAGTGCAGGCCCTTTATCAAGCCTTTTTATTGTAACAACTACCCCAGCCGAAGGCAGTAAGAAATTTGCATACTTGCTGCTTTTCTTGGCTGCGGTTATCAATTATGTTTGAATTTGATATTGTGATTTAAAGTCAAGGCCCTTTATGGAGCCTTTTTGTTGTAGCTACTAGCCCGGCCGAAGGCAGTGTGAAATTTGCACACTTGCTGCCTTTCTTGGCTAGGGTTATCAATTATTCGCCAAGTAATTCAAATTCAAAGCCCAGTGGGGGCTTTGATGACAGCAGTCAGGCAGTGCACTCGGAATATTGAGAAGGGACTAATTGTGCACTACAACTCCCAGAAGCTAAGATTGCCGGAATAAGGCGGGACACTGTAGCTTTAATTGGAGTTGATGCACGCCCAAGCACAAACTTGAAAGCAGCCTTTGCGAAAGGGGAAACTCGAAACGCGTCAGGTCTGCTGGCAAGCTGCTAAATAATTACCTGCGAACATTGCATATCTGGAAACCGAATTAAAGGCTGGTAACCTGTTGCTGACTCGTGTGCATCTCTTTTATGAGCAACCAACTCTAAACTAAAATATATACATATATATATATATATATTCACTGAAAAAACCATAGGTTATAGACCATATATAGTTAGGAATTAGCATTTACAAAACCTTGAAAATTCAATGAAAAAACCATGGGTTATAGAACATATATAGTTAGGGATTAGCATTTACAAAACCTTATTTTACTCACACAAAACCATTGAAATTTCATACATAGTTAGTTGCACTAACTATATATCGCGCACCCGCAATCCACTGCTGATCATGTCACATATTACATCATTCATGACATGGTCAGTGACATCACTGATGACATCACTGATGACATCTCAAATGACATCACTGATGACATCACTGATGACATCTCAAATTACATCACTGATGACATCTCAAATTACATCACTGATGACATCTCAAATTACATCACTAATGACATCTCATTTGACATTACTGATCACATCACTGATGATATCATTCATGTGATAATACGATGAACCTCTTCAGACTCTACGGCAGATGGGCATTGGCGGCACTGCCATCAGTTGGATCGAGTCCTTCCTCTCTGGAAGAAGTCAAAGAGTGCTGTTGCGGCCCTTCAGATCGGAGGAAAAACCCTTATCTTGCGGTGTGCCACAGGGCTCGGCCCTCAGCCCTCTGTTTTTTAACATATATCTTGCCCCTCTGGCCGGCGTGGTGGAGTCCTATGGAGTCAGGGTGGTCTCTTATGCTGATGACACTCAGCTAGTGTTCTCCTTTAGGGGCCACTCTGACTCCGCGTTCTCCAACTTCCGCCGGTGTCTTAACAACATCAGTGATTGGATGTCTGAAAACCACCTAAGACTCAACGCTGACAAAACAGAGGTGCTGTTTTTTAACCAGAAAAATTCCATCCCCTCCTCCTGGTGGTGGCCCACGGCATTGGATCCCGCTCCCTCTCCCGTCCATTCGGCCCGCAACCTGGGCTTCCATTTCAATGACTCTCTATCTTGTAAGACCCAGATTCAAAAAGTGACCTCGGCTTGCTTCCTAAAGCTACGCATGATCCGGAAAATCCTTCCCTATCTCCCTTTGGATTCCCGCCGGACAGTCACCCACGCTCTCATCACGTCCCACCTGGACTATGCTAATAGTCTCTATGCCGGAGCTCCCCAATACCTGACTGACCGGCTTCAGATTGTCCAGAATGCGGCAGCGAGGCTGATTGGCAACATTTCTTATCGTCAGTCAGTTGCCGCATATCGTAGGGAACTGCACTGGCTTCCTGTGGCTAGCCGAATTCAGTTTAAGATCCTCACTCTGACTCATCGAGCCATCAATGATCGCGGACCAAACTATCTAAAAAAACGAGTCTTAATATCCCGGTCCATCAGATCTCTAAGATCCAACGACCTATGCCTCCTGATCTCTCCCCGCTTCAGACTTTCCAGAATGGGTGGCAGAGGATTCAGCGTCATTGCTGCAAAACTATGGAACTCCCTGCCAGTCGATCTCAGATTCTGCTCCTCTGAATCTGTCTTCCGGGCCAGACTCAAAACCTGGCTCTTTTCCAGACTCTTATCTATCTTGTCATTTCCCCTGTTCTGTTCCCTTTTTCCCCTCTGAGACTCAGGTTCCAGCGCCGGGACACCCCTCCGGGGGTAGCTGTGCGCTTTATAAGCTACATAAAATAAAATAAATAAATAAATAAATAAATAATATAACCTTAGATACAATCAGTGTAAACAGACACTCACAGACTGTCACTCATCCATGGAGTTACTCACACACCTAGTCAGTCATGCAAACAAACAATCACACCTCCATTTCCTCAACTATACAGTTATACACACCTTACTTATTCAAACATATACTAACACATATTTACTCTCTTATACAATCCCTGATACAAGTTCACAATGATCCATACAGCCACTCACACATTCACTGGCTCTTATGCACAGTTATTTATATATGTCAACTCTCACATGTACTGTGTTTTACATATGTACTTACTTTGACATGTAGCACTAAGATATCCATTCACTCACCAATAGACTCATGCACACAGTCAACCGCCCATACAGCTGTTTCCACATGCACTTTTGAACCCATACATCTAGTGAATCAACTGCTCACACATCTATGCACAGAGTCATACACCTCCCAGTCACCCACACACACACTCAGTCTCCCATACAAATACTTGGGCAACCAATCAATAACCTATATAGTTACTCATATAGCTACTTATCAACACATGCAACAGTTTACAGAACAACAGACATAATGATGCACAAATTAAGACCGTTTAGTCACTAACCCATGCACTCAGTGAGACACATTTAATCACTCACTCATACAGTCAGTCATGCACCTACTAAATCCTTCATCCAGACACTTATACATCCACTCATTCTTCAATATGTAAGACATATTTTAACTTTACAGAAACATACAGTCACTGGATGTTGTCATCAGTTATGTCATCAGTGATGTCATTTGAGATGTCATCAGTGATGTCATCAGTGATGTCACTGACCATGTCATGAATGATGTAATATGTGACATGATCAGCAGTGGATTGCGGGTGCGCGATATATAGTTAGTGCAACTAACTATATATGAAATTTCAATGGTTTTGTGTGAGTAAAATAAGGTTTTGTAAATGCTAATCCCTAACTATATATGTTCTATAACCCATGGTTTTTTCATTGAATTTTCAAGGTTTTGTAAATGCTAATTCCTAACTATATATGGTCTATAACCTATGGTTTTTTCAGTGAATTTCATTGGTTTTTTAAAAGCTAATATCTGTAGCTGTAAAATGTATTCTTCTTTAAATCTCCAAATATATTTTACATGTTTTTTATACAATTTAAAAAAAAAAATGTTTTGTTTCGCTCCCAGTCCGCGAACCGGTTAGCTTCCTGTTAGCTTAATTTGGAGCCGCGACTCGGTCCGCGAACCGGTAAACGTTCCGTTTGCGTAACTGTTACGTTAGCATGACGTTTTGCGTTGTCGCGTAATACGTCATTTGACGCGCCAAGTTAGCGGACCCGGAAGCGGACCGGAAAGCGGCGCAAAGCGCGAAACGTAAACACAGCAGGTCATGTGACTCGGTAATAACACTTTTCATTGGTTCATTTCACTTTTGGTTTCCTAATGATGTAGTGGAGAGGTGTGGCTCACTGGTTAGAGGCGGCAGACCCGAGTGCAGAGAACGGCCCGGGACCAGGGTTCGATTCCCGACGCGGCAGGGTCTTGGACCAGGATCAGCGGACTGATAATTCTCGCATCGGTGCCTACTTCGACCAGGGAGCACACTCGGCAACTCTGGGCATTAGCTTGCCTCATCTCCACAACGGCCCCACACAAACGCCGGGGATGCCTGGTTTCACCTTGGAGACCCCCAGGAGGGACTATCTCACAGGGAAAGCCAGGACGGGTTCCCCAGCGGTCTATAGCGCTACGAGGCCTCCGGGTAGCAGTGCGCTTTACAAGACACAACAATTTACAATTTACAATACTAGGTCATGTGATCTAAAATTAACACTTTTCATTGGTTTAGAACTTTTGCTTTTCCCAAATGATGAAAACCCCTCCTTCTTTCCTCACTCTGACTTTCATCTTGGTGAGAGAAAGACCCTTTATTAACATTGAGATATGGCTTCATTAGTAGCTTCAGCTGGTTCTAACCCACCACCTCCACCAGATCCAAGGAAGAGAGGACCGCCTGCTGAAGTTATTATACAACAAGAAGAGGAAGAACAGGAAGAGGAGGAAGAGCAGGAAGACACACTGTTTTTGACAGAGGAGCCCAGGAGGTATAATTGGAAGGAGAACTACATTTGGCAATTTTTTTAATTTCCTGAGGGCCAAAAAAAGGTAAATGCACGCTACGTGTTTTGCCGTATATGTAATGATAGACTGTCCAGGGGGACTGATAAAAAATACAGTTTCGGCAACTACACTATGCATCGGCATATGAGTAGGTGGCATCCAAACAACTATAGTGCTGCCCAGCTACGTGATGAGCAACAAAATCCCCCTGCGATGGCCAGAAGATCTGTTGTACAAGAAGTGACGGGACCAGAGGCGAGGGAGATGGTCCCAAACATACAAATGAAGTTTGGGGAAGTGAAGCAAGTGTGCGTGCGCTGTAATCAACTCATTTGCTACAGAGAAAGTAGCATTACTCTAATTATCAAAGCTATTGATAATCATGTTTGCCCGAAACGCCCCAAACAATAAATTCTTCTTTTTTTTGTTGCTCCTGTTGAGCCCTTTTCAATGAATCTTTTTTGTTTCCCCCTCCCCCAAAAAAACCAAAAAGATATCAAAATGTTCAGAAAATACAAAAAAATAAACAAAATGTTCTGAAAAATAAAAAAAAATGAAAACAACCAAAACAAAAAAAAAAGTTCTTTTCAGAACTACCTCCCCATTATAAAAAAATTAGTAGAATTTTTGGATCTCTGCCAACCTCTATTTCTTTTAGTTCGCTTCCTGGTTCGCACTCCGGTACGCGAACCGGGAGCGAATCAAAACATTTTTTTTCAAAAAAAGAACAGTAAGTATAAGGGAAGGAAACAGACAGTTATGTTAAAAGAAAGACAGCTATAGGGAGTAAACAAAAGATACTGTTACCCGCAATCCACTGCTGATCATGTCAGATATTACATCATTCCTGACATAGTCAATGACATCATCAGCAGTGGATTGCGAGTAACAGTATCTTTTGTTTACTCCCTATAGCTGTCTTTCTTGTAACATAACTGTCTGTTTCCTTCCCTTATACTTACTGTTCTTGTTTTAAAAAAAAATTTGAGATCAATCAGAAACAGTAACATTAATAGAGACAGAGTGAGTGAACAAGAGTGAAGAAGTATGAGAAGAGAGGGACTGAGAAAAATAGTGGAAGGAGTAGAATAATTAAGTAATAGAGAAAGGAATGAGGGAAGTAGCAAACGCAGGAAAGTAAGGATTAAACAAATGAACAGTAGAACTAATAGAAGTTAAATGTGATAGATTAAGTGATTGATTCAGGATGACGATAAGGTGTGGCCTCTCCAAAAGTTTGTTTAAGGTGAGGCCTACTCAGGGTTGCATATCAAATTTATGCTTGTTGAAGAATACAGAGGAGATAATACATGTGAAGGCCTACCATTGAAGTAAAACATGTCCACTTCACTCTTAAACAACGGCCAGACCTCTTCTGTGTCCATAGACAGACCTAAACTGTACAATGTCATTCGTAAACTTAGAAAACACAAGTAATGTAATTGAAAAACGTGGAGTTTCTTTTGCTCATTTCACAATCACATCACCTGTGTTGCCTTTGCTTAGGTATCTCATAGTGCAGATGTAGTCCAGCATAAAAAAACAGTACCCAGAAGTGCAGCAGTGTATGCATTAACTTTGATATTTACAGAAGCCTCAGTTTCTCCATGTCTACCTCACATTTCTAAATGTATATCATAAGTACAAAAAGTAGAACATTAATTATGCATGTTAAATGGTTTATTTTTGCTGTTCTCAGAATGTATCAAATTTCACTTAAATCAGTGACTTGAAGGTATTCATCATGTAACAGCGGGGGAAAAAAACCCAATCAAAATGATTGTGTTTAAAAAACCCATACAACATAAGAAATCTGAATTCAAAACTCCTTAAAATTAACTTACTTTCCATAACGTCGAAGGATGTCCTATGAACAGCGTACACTCTGTTGTGCTATTAATATTTTCAGCCCACCACTTTCTGAAAGAAAACCTCCATCGTTTTGAAAAATATGTTACATACAATAAAAGACTTCTCACATTCTACCACATGTTTCCACATGGCCAAATCATGTTGGAGCGATTTACAACTCTTGTAATTCTTGTAATCAAATCCCGTCATTTTCTATTTTCGCAACTTTCAGAAAGAAAACATTTAAGATTACTTTCACAATCCTGGACTACTAATATCTTACCCTTCTTGCTCACTCATGTTCTACTTTTCCTATGACACTGATACTGCTTACTATGAAGCAGACTTACTTGCATCAGGTTTATATAGTTGGATTTTTAAATTGACATTATAATTAAAAGTTTTGGACCAATAATCTAGACAGCATTGCAGACTTACATTCCCTCTACTTCATGAACCTTTTGCATTTCCTCAGAGCAAATCTCGAGATTCTTTCCTTAAAATTTTGGTTTTAAAAACACCAGGTAAGAATTTTTAAGGTCAAACGGCAATTTTTTTGAAAGTTACAACAGAATCGTTGCAGAATGACCAGCCGTTTCTAGACTTTAAATAAGCTGTGTAATGTCCTGATGTTGTTGAAGGACCATCGTGATAGATAATTGCTGCAGTTACAAAAGTCCTTCCTGATATTGACAACTGCGAAGCAACAACATTTTTTATTAAAGTTGACAATTTTGATCCATCAGGCCTACATCGTTGGATCATTAAAATGACATACTGGCCATATCTTCGTATAAATAATGTTGACATCATTTCAGATTTACATTGGCTACACTCCATGTTGTGATCATCTGCTTTTACTAGCTTATTAAAGGAGACTGATTTACTGTCTGGCAAAGTTAAATATATAAATCTTTCTGAGTCTACACTAGTAGTACTTGATAATGTACAGTTCTCGCAGTCATGCTGCCATTGATAAGAAAGCCCAAACAGGTGATCTACATCTACACCCTCATCTTGCAATACATCAAGCATATACATTAAAAACTCCTGACAATCCTGCTGATTATTTTCAGAGAAGTCTGTTTGACCTGAACATTCATCTAACAGATAACGAACTTCAGACACACTTTCTACTTTTGTTCGATCAGTGCTACATTTCTCTAACACAGAATTCAACAAACAGCATAAACTTTGTTCCGAATTGAACACAATCTGTTCTTTTAAAGTCTCTAGTGAAAAGAGAACATTAACCACTACATTTGCATAGCAGTTGACACCAGAACTGTTTTCAAATTGAAAACCGACAACATCTTCAACAGAATCCGTTTTCTTTCTGCTTACAATTTTCGGTTCATCGACTTTTGGGCTTTTTGCTACAACCTCCCTACTATTACTGATATTTCTTCGTTTCCGGCCTACCACACGTTTCTCAAACAAAGGATATTGAGGCAACTGTGGCGCATACTCTCTTCTTAACCTATTGTATTCCTTAACACAATCTAGATCCGCACAAATGTTTGTGACATCACAATCAATCAAGTACAATCCCGATAAAGTTCTAACTCGTGACAATGCCACATATGCCATACCCTCCTTGAACACAGAACTGCCAATATTCACCAATGCACTATCTACACTTAAACCTTGCGATTTATGGATTGTCACCGCATATGCCAAGCAAACAGGAAACTGTTTACGGCGAACATATAAGTCTTTAACAAGCAAAAACCTAGCAGAACAGTGACCAATTAGCTGTACTTCCTCAATGCCATCAAATTTAATTTTTAAAAATTCAATACCATCTCTACTTCTGTATTTCTCAAAATCAACAACATTACCCATTGATCCATTTACCAGACCTCTTTCAACATGTAAATTCCTTCTCAAAATGATTCGGCAATTTAAACACACATTCAAAGTCTTTTCAAAACCCGCTGTTTTAGATATAGTCTTCTCTAATGAATCCAATTTTGATTTCAAATTCTCAGACAAAATAATTGTTGATCCCATATGCTCTATTCTGTCAATAGCTTCAAGTTTCACAATCTCTTGCTTTTCTAAATTCAACATTTTGTTGTTGAAGATGGCACATTCTGCAAGAGTTGGCATCAAACATATTCCGGATTTCTTCTCAGTAATTTTCTGAAAAATATTCTCAGGCACAACGTCTTGTTCTGGATATAAATTTGACAGTAATCGTGCATTTAAAGCTTCTTTCCCATGCTCGGTCACTTTTCCAATTCTAATATCTTGTAGAATATTCTTGTAATCTTCATCCTTTGCCTGACGCATATTTTCATGCAGTTCAGCATAATTGAAGTTTAACCATATATTGACGTTGCCAATGCTCCCTAGGCACTTCCTGGTATCTTCATGCGTGAGTATTTTGAACACAGGTTGTCCTTTTACTGGTGTCAGCTGCAGAAGATCTCCGAAAACAATGATGTGTTTGCCACCAAATAACACATCATACTCAGTTTTAAGAACTTCTTGCATTCTCAAATGCACAAAGGCAAGCATGACATTGGAAACCATGCTTACTTCGTCAATGATAAGAAGTTTCATTTTCCTCAAGACTCTTGAAACTTCACAACAAGCATCCCCAGATAACTTGTGGTATTGTAATTTGTTGTCATGCTCCACTGGCAGCATCATTAGACGATGCAAAGTAATACCTTTAATGTTATGTGCTGCCAGTCCAGTAGGAGCGGTAACAACAAAAGACAGCGATGACTCAGTCCTTTCCTGCAAATAACAAGAAATTGCTTTAGGGGAAACTTTTTCCAGTTCCCGCTTCTCCACTCACGTACAGTCGGACAGGCTTCAACGACGTACATGAGCACTCTTTCTTCTCATGACTCAATCCATGATCAATTTGCTTGGTAACTTCGTCATATATTTTCCTCTGCTCAACGTTGAGTTGTTTTTCCAAGTCTTCTAAGTTAACCGCATCCTCCTGAGCATGTGCCATGGCTCTTTCCACTTCATTCATAGCAGTGGCAGCTTCATTTTCGATAATAGGTCCTCCTAGTGGATCCTGACTCAATGAAACAGAACTCTGACTGTCCTGAGAACTGTCTCTGGCAATCTCGGCTGCAATCGTTGCTTCCTGCTCAATTTCCAAAGTCAACATTTCTTGATATTTGGGAAAAGCAGGACATTCTATGGTCTCCTTAGCGGCAGTGAAAGAGTCTTCGTAACAGAGGAAATCTCCAAGCAGTTCCTCTTCTGCACACCAAGGCTTGAAAAGTTGCAAAAGTGCTAAATAGAAAAACTCCTTTTTTTCTGGAGATTCGCCACTCAATTTTCGATGGTTAACTAATTGGCATTTTCTTTGCTTGACCAGACAACCCTCACTTCCAATTACAGCATACACTCCTTTCTCAACATCTTACTTGATGTTCCTCTTGAATATGTAATTTTGTAGAACCTCATATAGACAAACATTCTCAAGGTGACTGCTTCGATTTGGATAATATGTATCCAACATGTTGGTCTTCAAAATGTCGGTACTGTTTGGCTCCTTTTCCGCCAAATACTCAATTTCCCGGACAGGTTTTAGAACTCGATTTCGCGTTGCAGCAAGACCAAGACTCGCCCAAACGATACTCCTGGATTTGGCATAGAGACTAGCTGAAGACAACCGGTCAGAACATTCGTAAGCTCCGATTTCTCGATGCGACAACATCTTCAAACTGAAACTGTACAACTTCTTGCTGAGGCTTTTTTCATGGGAAATATCCTCCCACATATCCTTCAATTCTGTCTTTTCTTTTTTGGTGATGTAAGATGTCACATACCGAGCCACAGCCATACAGTTGTCAGCCACAAACTGTATATCCATGTTAGCATTCCACATGGACAAAATCACTGGGTTGTAGTCGTTGATGTACTTGGACTCTTCGTTCCTTTTCAAATTGTATGTATTTTTGGGTGATTTCCTCGTCACATTATGTCGCAGAGAAGACATCAAACTGTTCACTCTTCCTTTAGAAATCACCGGTCGTGGAAAGTTGAAACGACATTTGGTGTAGAACTTGTCCTTATTTCTGAATTTACGACGACAGTACTTTCCACAACGATGGCTTTGGAAACGTCGAACTTGTTCTCTTAGGCTTTTCTTCTCCGTTGCGTTTGGAACAGCACACGTAGAATACTGTTCTATGAAATTCATCACTAAGTCATCCGGATCTGTTCCAAATTTAGGTGCATCCTTGATCCACAGCAACATATGTATATGAGGAGCACCTCTTGCTTGGTACTCCTTTCTCCAGAAGAAATCCAACACCTCTCCAAGAGGTGGATTCTTCTTATTTGTGATGAAAGACATCATACCTTCAAATCTATGATTGAAGTACCTGCATACATTCACTGGATCCAAAGAACACAGTTCTCCAGGTGTCTTGAATTCAATGTTTTCAATATTTCCATTTGCCTCTCGTAGAAATTCAAGTAAGTCTTCCCAGCCATACTCGGCACAGCTCAGAGTGAGGAACCATGTTGGAGTTCCTAAGTTCCTCAGCATACATTTTAAATCACCATGACGACGGTACCAGTACTCATTAGTACCACGCTGACACGCCATGAGATTAATTAGGTGAGAATCCAAAATACTGTCTTGGACATTGACTTTATGCATAAAGTCACTTGCCGAGATGTTTCGCATCTGTATACCACTTTTTAAGATGTGGTTCACTGCATATGACAGTCCAGACAGATCGCTTTCAAACAGGAGATGAAACAAATAGGGAATGCATTGACGAAACCTAGGATCTTCTGCATACAATCGTAAAGTCCGGTATTCAGACGCAGGAATTTGATGAGGTCGCTCATCATATCTTCCTCCTTGACCTGTTGGAAATAGCTGTGGGAAACACCGAGCTTCCAAACTTTCCTCCCAAACACTAATGGGACTCCCTTTGGCTTGTTTCATTTGAAACAACTCAATAGCATTCCCCATGACTTCCTTGGAATGCAAAGGATGAACACTATAATGTTCATATATTTCTTCACTTTTAGACGCCTCTACTTTCTCAATTTGGCCAGCACACAAATCGCTATCCTCTTCATCACTTACTTCCTCTTCTGCAACATATACATTCTTATAGTACTTATTATTTTTCTTCAAATACAATGTTGCCTTTTTGACTTTCCTAACATCCACTAAATCTTGCCATATTTTCTTATTCTCTGTCGGAACCCCATTAACCAAGATAACCAGAGGTTCCTCTTCCACTTTTTCTACTCCAATTGTGTTAATGTTTTTGTTCAAATCTAGAGGCAAATAAACAACTCTTCCCTTTAATCCTCTCTGTAAATCTGATGGAGGCAACTTCCCTGTCTTTGGCTCCATTCTTACAATAGCCTGAAAGGGATGGATACTTTGAATCAAAATAGATTCATAAGTATTTAAATCCTTCAATTCAGAAGGAATCTCAACCAATTCCAGATTATTATGAACCGCCCTAGCAGGCATCTGGTTTTGGTTTAATTTGTTACAACAATAAGTACACACACGTTGATCCGATCCCAAATCAAAATAATTTTCTACCATCAAGTATGTAGCAAAATCCTTCCATTCACTATTATTTTCCCTTTCACTTTTTGCATATAAATCCACTAACTTAATCTGATTCTTGTAATAAGTGCGTCGACAACACACACAAGTGAAATTAGGCCTCTCACTTGATTTCATCTGAAACGTGGCAATTTCCTTCTGAAAATTATCTGTACTGAAAACCTGTACATTATCTTCAACATTACCCTCTACTTCTGGGTCAATTTGAACATTCTCATCTTTACTTCCAAAGTAACAAAACTCAATTTCTTCACAAATATTCTTGACATCTATTTCAGAACCATGCAAAAGAGCAGCACATAATTGTTTAAGCATAATTGCTGGACTCTTAGCATGATACAACATTCTCACTAATTTCCTCACTATATTATGATGCACTGCTAGCATCCTGAAATGATGAAAAACACTCTGGCATACTCTCCTGGAAAGACAAGCCAGTGAATGACCACGCAAACCTGTCATTTGTCTCACTCTGCAAGGATCTAATTCTTTCAACAACTTCATTTTCTGCTTCAAACTTTTCTTATTAAATGTCCGTACAAAATCACAAAGCAAATTGATGGAATCCTGTCGCACACTGCAAATAGAACTACACTTCCAAATGTACACAGGACCTTTAGGACGTCTTTCTAAAACCTCATTACCTAACACCTCTTCTATCTCTGTTGTCACAAGTTTTTCTTTTTCAACTGGACAACCATCCTTCACTTCATAAGCTCGACCACTGGTGTCAACTGCAAACACCAAATCATTATCCTGAAAATAACTCTCCTCATTAAAAAATGCCTCACAACTTGAACTATGCATCCATTCTCCGGAAAAAACTTCACAAAAGTTACTACGATTAACTACTCTCTTCCATCTACTATTTGATTTGAAATCAGAAATTACCTGGTTTAGTGTCCTAATTCTATTGATTACCAAAATAAACAACTTTCGCTTAATTTCGAAAGCATGATCAATAATTTTCTCTACATTTTTCTTTTTCTTATAAAATGCCACTTTCTGTTGGCCTTTCTTAATATTTTTTAATAAATTAACTATTATCCTGTTGCGGAACATTCGTTTTCGAATGTCCCTAAACTGTTGTTTCCTTCTACTATCATGCACAGAGTTATCTCTTGCTCTAGCAGTAACATTTTTGATTGGTCTTTCCTTTCCATTTAAATTGCTTCTCTTTTTCTGGACTGAAACATTTTTTGTTGAAATACTTTTTTTACTACAAATATTTCTTATGAATGATTTCGTGCTCTTACCCGGAGCTTTCTTGGTGATTTCACAAGTTTTTTTGGGAGAGGACTGCTGCAATAATAGATGATCCTGCTGTCTTTGATGTTTTCTAGCCTTTCTAATTCGATTCTTAGTTGGCATTTTTCAAATTTTGAAATGATCTGCAGTTGAATCTGTGGAAAAATATAATAAAAAATGTTATTAACCACTATTACCAAACAGTAAATGAATAACAGTCATCAAAACCTTAACACCCTACTTATTATTTAACAAAGCAAATCTTTTGCACCACCACTGCGTCACAAAAGTGACGCACAGTGGTACAAAACAGGTATACACCTATCATAAATCTCTCCCTAACATTTTAAATGATTGATTCAGGATGACGATAAGGTGTGGCCTATCTAGAGGTTTGTTTGGGCCCAGATCTTTGGACTGGGGTGAATGTGTGACATTGATCCACATTCGGTCCATCACCTGTTTTGTTTGTTTGAGGTGAGGCCAACACACGGTTGCAGATGAGATTTTCGCTTGTTGAAGAAAGCAAAGGAAATAATACATGTGAAGGCCTACCAATGAAGTAAGTCATGTCCACTTCACTCTTGAACAAAGGGCAGACCTCTTTTGAATCTGTGGTCAGACCTAAACTCCATCTGCACAATGTCATTCATAAACTTAGGAAACACTAGTGATGTAATTGAAAAATGTGGAGTTTCTTTTCCTCATTTCAGAATTACATCACCTGTGTTTCCTCATTGACTTAAAATGTCCTTAAGACACATGAAAGCGATTTTTTGATTGCCCTTGCACCATTTTTGGGTCATTTTTAACATGGCTATGTAACTCCCATAATCAAAATCTAAATTTGTCAAGCACAGGTGGGAGCATATTTACAAGAAACTTGCCCCATGGAGAAAGCTCTTCAATTTAAATGGGAAAAATAACATCATAGACACTCAAATGCCTTTTAAATATGCTCCAAACAACCTATGAAGCTCTAGCAGTACATATCCAGAAATGTAATTGATTTAAAAAAACGTTTTTGAACACAACATATAAATCAATTGTATACCTACATTCAAGAGGAAATGACTGAAAATGTCCTTAAGACACATAAAAGCGTTTTTTTGGATTGCCCTTGCACCATCTTTGGGTCATTTTTAACATGGCTATGTAACTCCCATAATCAAAATCAAAATTTGCCAAGCACAGGTGGGAGCGTATTTACAAGAAAGTTGCCCCATGGAGAAAGCTCTTCAATTAAAATGGGAAAAATAACATCATAGACACTCAAATGCCTTTTAAATATGCTCCAAACAACCTATGAAGCTCTAGCAGTACATATCCAGAAATGTAATTGTTTTCAAAAATCGTTTTTAAACACAACATATCTGTTTCAGCTTACATGAGAGACCATGGAATGGGCTCCATGTACAACAATAACTTGCGTTACTGCATGCAAGATTTCTACACAGAATATACAATTACAATTTCTCAAAGAAACAAAATCTATTTGTATATCACTTGAGACAAAGCCACATTTTAAAAACACAGCTTTCTTCATCATTTTCTCCTTAAATCATACTATTCTCTATCTAAATTAAATAAATCTTTTCTCACCTTAGCAAATACTTTTTGAGTTTCAAAACAGTCTCAAAAATACACCAAATTGTCTTCAGCAGAACAAAGAGGATGCACTCCAGAGGCTGCAGCTATAGAAAGCACAGAAATGCTGATATTAATTACACATATCTCTCATATTAGCCAATCATAACTCTTCCCTCACTTTTTTCAAATCAAAACCCTTCCCCCCTCTGCCCTCTCTGCCTTTTTTGCTTAGCAACCACCTCCTGAAAGACCTCTCATGTTTGCAAGTTCACACAACAATGTTTCAATTGAACTCTGAACTCTCAGTGCACCTGCGTATCCAGTGCAATCTTTCATTAAATGTTTTTTCCTTGACCATTCAAATTACATCTTTCAAAGAACACATCCATGCACCCTAACTTTCTGTTTTCAGAAATGGAAATGCACCAATCACTGCTAATGAATCATTAGCACTGGAAATCCACAGTTTTTTTTCTTTACAAACTCCTACGGTTTCAACTGCCCTTTCATTACCACACTTCATCTGACTGCAGCACAACCTTCTCCCACCATGTTTAATGTCTGGATTGTTGGACATAGTTACATCTACTGGGCTCAAAGGTATGCTGAGAACAGAAATTTACCTAACCTCAATTTACAAGATGTGGAAATTAAGTGGTTGGGCCAAAGAGGATTAAAATGTCACCAATTGATACCATTGGTGAAAACCTTTATGCATTTGCCAAAACCTGACCTGTTAATTGTGCACTGTGGAGGTAATGATTTGGGCACTTTGACTGGGGTAGGTCTGGAAATGCTTTTAAAGGACACCTTTGAGCAATTAATGGCACTTTTTCCTCAAACTGCCTTGGTATATTCCAATATATGCCAAAGACAGAAATGGAGGTGCTCCAACCAATTTTGTCCACAAATTGAGAAGTCGAGGAAGCATGTAAACAAATCTGTTTCAGCTTACATGAGAGACCATGGAATGGGCTCCATGTACAACAATAACTTGCGTTACTACATGCAAGATATCTACAGAGGAGATGGAGTTCACTTCTCAGATGAGGGCAACAGAATTTTCATTTTGAATTTAAGACTGTGCATTGGTACCTACTTATAAGTACCTTAATGTACCATAAACCCAAAAGCTCTTCTCAGAGCTACCCTACATCTGATCACTCACATTTATTATTTTTCTCTAACTTTTTTCTCTAATTTTCAACAAACTACGCTCCCCGGAGCGCTACCCGGTACGCGAACTGGAAGCTAACCGCGCAAAATTAAAAAAAAAAATGTTTTTTTCCCGCACATTAGGTCCTCCTCAGCCACCCTCAGAAAACCTAGGGGGTCAAGATACATCTACCGTGCCCCCTTCTACCCATTCTGAACATTATTTGCCCTCCATCTTGTATCTTGATTCGACCGAAACACAAAATGGTGGACTCCCGTAACGCTACTGGTTCGCGGACCGGGAGCATACCGGGAAGCGGTCCAATAAAAAAGGTGGGAAAGTAATTCACAGAAAAACGACTGGAGACACTCTCACCAAATATACATTAGCTCATACTACATAACAATCCCTTTCATTTTCACAAATTTGATTGAAATTCCATTTAGCCATTAAGCCTGTAGACCTCTCTAAATACCGTGAGGTAAATTACTTCACAAAACACATCTAAAGTGTTGGAATTGACAACCAATGAAAATGTTACTTTCATTTTCTACTTTTATTACCTGACATTTGATTGGTTATATACCTGAATATATATAAAGGAAGAGAAGGAAACACAGCCATTTTGACTGCTACTTCTTGTTGTACATTACAATTGAATTATCACTAAACTCTTCAACTTGTTTGTAAAGGTAAGTTGATATTTTTAAAACTGAAGTATATTGTGCACTATAAGTTAATATGGTAAACTTTTTCTGATAGTTATATACTATCCCTCTGTAGTAGTTATAGATTTAGATAGACTTCTCTGTTATAGTTATGGATGGAGTTAGGCTTCTCTTGGTTAAATCACAGACACTTTTTTATATTCCTACTTCCACTCTGATACTATACACTGCCAAAAGATAAATTCACTGATAAAAACTGCCTATCTAAAATTAATCCCAACAGTGCCCTATCACTACTAATATATATTTTTTTATCCAAATTTCAGGCAAAATGGAAGGCGAACAGAAAGTTGAATTTAAAATTGTCCTGCAAGAGAGCAGCCAAGAAATCATTGATCAAAATGAAAATGAATTTATGGATGAAAGTAGGGACCAGGAACTACTGCAATGTGTGGAAGCAGTAGATAACCTCCTTAAAAATGAGGACATTTTACACCCTCAAAGACTACAAAGTATATTCAATGAGAATTATGAAATTTCTGACAGTGAAATGTTAGAAAGTTTAATAAATTATGAAACACAATCACAATAAAAAAAAATGCTTAAAAAATAAAGAAAATAAAAAATAATCATCAAAAACAACAAACAATTAACATACAGTATTTGAAAAGTCTATCATTCTTTTTTCCTTATAGTACGCTGCCCAGAACGCTTTCCGGTTCGCGGACTGGGCGCTCCCCACGCAAAAAAAAAAATATATATTTTTTTTTGCTCTGCTGGGCCCTTTTAAAACCTCCACATAAAACCTAGGGGGTCAACGAGGATCTACTATGCCCCCTTATGGTAATTTCCCCCTTTGTTTTGGCCTCCTCTTGTCTCTCGATCCTACCGAGAGACAAGATGGCGGCCGCTCCGAACTGTTTAGAATGTTGACAGACACCGGAGAGCCAATCAGCTTCGCATCGCAAAGTTCCGTTACTCGAAAAGTACGCGAACCGGAGCGCTACCCGGAGCGTTGTTACAGATATATATCTTTTTTTGAACGTTAATTTTTCAAAATCCACTGAAGCACATATATTGAGACCTAGCAAAGGCACATCAGGCTAACAGTCCCTACAATTTTGCCAAGTTTCGTGCAAATCCATTCAGCCGTTCGGGCTAAAAGTGAGGCCAACCGCCCTATGGAAAAATGAATGGGAAAAACGCGTTTTGGGACCCCCCTTTTTTCTCGGCCCCCTCTTGACGAAACCCCCCCAAATTGTCAGGGGCTGCTCAGAAACAAAATGTGCCATTTTCCTGAAAATTTCAGCCGATTCCGTCCACAAACGCCAAAGTTATTAGACATAGAATTTTCCAAAATCCCATAGGGAAAAAATCCTAAATATATATATTACCGCTCCGCTTCACTTCCCACATGTAGATGGCCATCCACAGGAAAAAGCACTCTCGGGGGCTGTTTGAATCAATTTATTCGGAAACAAACACAGCAAACAAACAGATGCGTTTCGGTCGTAACCTTCTTCTATGTTTACTGAAGCATCATCCAGACTGTCATTAAATACAGGTAGTTCTAAGTAAGACATAAACAAAGGACATCTCTCTGTGTACCCTCGCATTGTCAGCACCCGCCTGAGAGTGCCTCGCACTGGTGTTTATTGAGCGGCAAAAATATATATATATATATATATATGAAAAAAAAATTGCATAATGAAAAATCTGTGATTATTCGTCAATCAGACAAGGGCGGCAACATTGTTATTTGGCCGAGGGATATGTACCTTGAGGAACCCTGGGTTCATCTAAATGATAAACTTTGCTATAAGACGGTAGACTTGCCTATGGTCAAATCAACATGGAGCACCTATTATTCTAAATTGGTGGCCTGGAAGGGCTTAGGGCTATTAAGTACTGATGAATTCAGGTTTTTAAAGAATGATAACCCGGTCATTCCATGTATATACTTTATTCCTAAAATACACAAATCCTCCACACATCCACAAGGGAGGACAATTATCTCAGCCTGTAATAGCCTTCTTGAAAATACCTCAAAGTACATAGACTTTTTCTTACAAGATCATGTCATCAAGTTGCCTTCATATGTGCAGGACACTGGAGATTTTCAGCGTAAACTAAAAGTATAAAATGGCAAGATGATTTTATTCTGATCACGCTTGACGTGACCTCGCTTTACACGAGTATTAATCATCTTGATGGTCTCAAAGCCATACAATACTTCCTGGATAAAAAACCTTTACATTGTTTCACACACAACAAAATGCTGATAAGCATGATAGAGATATGCTTCCAAACAATTTCTTCATGTTTCAGCAGATGTGTTTCCAACAAACTAGAGGAGTGGCAATGGGATCCTGCTTCTCCCCTAGTTACGCATGTCTAAACATGGGCTATGGGAGAATCAGGTCCTTGGAGTCACACAGTCAGAAACACTCCGTGACCATGTAATATGTCTTTTCAGATATATTGATGATTTGTTTATCATCTGGAAAGGGGAAGAAAGTTTATCAGTCTCCTTTATAGAGAAACTAAATGACAATGCCTTAAACTTGCAGTTTACCTCCCATCTTAGTACCTCCTCAGTGAACTTCTTAGATGTGGAAGTCCACATAGAGAATAATACCATCCAATCTAGGCTACACCGTAAAGCTAGTGCAGGTAACACCCTACTGCACGCCTCCAGCCATCACCTGAAAAATCTTATTCATAGCATACCCTATGGGGAGATGCTACGCATCAAGCGTATTTGCAGCACACAGGAGGATATAAGGGATCCCCAAGAGGCCTGAAGATTACGTTTTTTGGCCAGATAGAGTTATCAAAGCAGCAATAGTGAGAACAACGGCTTTAACTAGAGAGGAGGCACTTACCACAAAAGCGATGAAAGAAACTAGCAATTCTACTCCCAAATCTGAACCAATACGATTAATCACAACTTTCAGCAAACAACATCATGTAATTCGAAGAATCATGGGGAAACATTGGGCTTTAATCAAAAATGATCCCAGTCTCAAAATGGGATCCTATCCCTCTCCCACTATCACCTACAGGAAGGCTTTATCTATGGAAAACTGTCTGGTGAGCAGTAGTCCGGAAGTCTTGGCTAAGACTAACTAGCTTAGCTCACGTACAGGGTTTTTCAAGTGCGCTTCCTGTAAAGCTTGTAGACATGGCGTGAATATGACATCGTACGCAACACCCTTTTTAGACCACAAAACCCCAATTTTCAAATATCTGACTTGCAAAACGGAGTTTGCCTTTTATGTTTTGCAGTGCCCTTGTCTGTTAAGATATGTTCGGAGAACGAAGCTCCCAGGACACAAAAGGGTGCTCCGTCATATGAGGGCAATTACCAACTGCGACGAATCCTACCCTGTCGATAGACACTTTAATGACTGCCACAAAAGAGATTTGAATCTTTTGAAATATTATGCAATTGATGCAGTTATTCCTCTCAGGAGGGGAGACAATAGAGAAGGGATCCTTCGCAGATTGGAAACACACTATATTTTAAACCTAGATAGCAAACAACCTACAGGTTTAAATGCTAGCGAGGATTTTTATACATGTCTATAGTCCTTACATAAACAGAAAAATTGATTTCCTGATATGAATGCACACTCTGTTCTCAGTCAAATCTTTTATATAGGTTTCACACTGAAATAGGTTCGATTTATGGACTATATATTAGTAACGGTGTCTGTTTTAGCATATGCCGCTTTTTAAATATGTGAAGATAAAATGAATTTAATCTTTTTAGCAATTGTCACATATTATTCACTACATTTTATTTTACATATAGGTTGCACTAGTTTATCAATTTGCACTTTTGGGCACTTTCAATAACTGACAGCGTTATCGTGAGATTACCCGATGGGAATCAATAATATTATGGAATTCGTTTATACATAAATCATAGGTGTTAATGAGCTACGTATATGTGGTTCTTTACGTGCAATAATGTATTTTACAGTTATGCACCAAACTTTTGCAATTGTGGTATTTTGGTTTGAAAGACCTGACCGGGTACTGCAGTTAATTCTATTTTAGAATTAATTTTATACGCATTCACCCGTTTAAGTCAAGTTTACAAATACAGTGAATTGAAGTCTGCAAACCGATTTATGTGATTTTAGAACGTTATTTGTTTTAAATATCAAATGAACTCCAATAGATATTTTCATTATGTCTATGATGACGTTGTTGTTAATACTTTTGCACTGTCACTTTAAATAGCCAGTCTACCGACCATAGCGTGTCATGTGATCAAGGGCCGTTAGGCTTGAAACGCGTCATGGCGGAGGTGCGGGGAAAAGCACAATAAAAATATAGCACCTTTAAAATTTCTGGGTCCGTTGTCGTCCTTTGGATTCTGTGTTTTGACGACTCCTGCTGCATGAAAATATATATATGCATCCAAAAAGACGATCGTCCTGCACCTCCAGCTGCCACCTGGTGAACAGAGATCACATCAAATCCCAAAGTATAAGGCAAGATGTTGATTATTAGACCAGAATAATCAGCGCAACACGGTCTGACGCGTTTCGGGTGGAAGACCTTGATCACAGATGTAAATATTTTTTTCCAAAAGTGCCCCGAGCTCGAGGACGCCACTCCCAAGGTGATTGTTCAACTTGAACTTTATTCAAAAGACCAGCGTTTCACTCCGAGTAAAATTAACATTCCTCCCTGACGCGTTTCGAGGCCACTGCCACTCAATCATAGGGAAAGCTGCCAGTTCCAGGATGCACACCACACCTTCTTTTGAATCCCAGCATGCTGCTTCCAGGTGAGCTTGATTATTTCATGCATGCTTGTAGAAAAGCAGATTTTCTCTAGTTATCATCAATCATTGCTTGGCGTTAATCGCCTCCAATCGACTCGATTATTAGCTAATCAAATAAAGAGGCAGGCGCTGGGAACTGGAAAGCGATGAACAGGTTTATTTCTCCGAAGGAGAACACGTCAATTCGGACAAACAAAATGTCTTCTCAAGGTGCTCTAACTGTACTTCTGTCGCATAGCCTTTTATACACAACCTCGACTCTTTATTGCAGGGTAACACATTCCTGACAGTAGTTTATTACATCCTTGGAAGCCCCGCTTCCAACTTGTTCCCACGCATACCCAACAGCAAATGTCCCCCACCCCGGTCTCAGCAGGTGATTGTTATCGTGCAGCTAGGCATTCCGGCAGGGTCTGAAGTATACGGAATGGGTCAGATCTAAGAGGGTTGTGGCATTGATTAATTCCAACCCCTTTGATGGGAAGCAAGTTCCTACTGTACGGGGGCAATAAACTGTATCCGCAAGGGCTGGTTATTGCCTGGGACCAGATCAAACAGCCAGATGCAGGGTAGGAGGTTATCGATGGGCCTGTTCGTGCGAGGGGGATGAAAGGGCACGGGAAGTGGCTCCGGGGCCGGGTCGCGCTGTGGATGCTTTATGACTCTAGCACGTGTGCTTGGGGGTTGTCAGTGCGCGGGGGATGATAACAAGGTCAATGTGACGCGCTGGTGATCGGCAACACACAAAACGGCCACGGTATCTAAAATGGGTGCCACTTACGGGCATACAATGGCTCTTGTTAGGCAAGATGGCACCGGTGATGTTCACGTCTGTCGATTATATTTTAACATGCTGGGAAATGTAGTGCTGCTCGATAATCTCCCTCCAGTTGGGTCCGAGTTCTACCTCAATGTTGCTTGTAATTGTGATTTCAGCTCTCCAGTGGTCCCCAGAGTGAAGAAGGCAGTCTTAAATTTAAGGAATCCCCCATTTGTCAAACTCGGCTTACAAAAATTCCAGCTTCGCAGACCCACACTTCCTTCACGTGGGCGGTGCGATCCTCCACGGTTAGGCTCCTGTGCTGTAATGTTCTCCAAAAGTGCCCTGAGCTCGAGGACGCCACTTCCAGGGTGATTGTTCAACTTGAACTTTTTTCAAAAGACCAGCTTTTCACTCCGAGTAAAATTAACATTCCTCCCTGACCCGTTTCATGGCCACTGCCACTTAATCATAGGGAAAGCTGCCAGTTCCAGGATGCACGCCACACCTTCTTTTGAATCCCAGCATGCTGCTCCCAGGTGAGCTTGATTATTCCATGCATGCTGGGAAATGTAGTGCTGCTCGATAATCCCCCTCCATTGAGGTCCAAGTTCTGGCTCAATGTTGCTTGTAATTGTGATTTCAACCCTCCAGTGGGCCCCAGAGTGAAGAAGGCAGTCTTAAATTTAAGGAATCCCCCATGCTGCAAACTCGGCTTAGAAAAATTCCAGCTTCGCAGACCCCACTTCCTTTACATGGTTGGTGCAATCCTCCACGGTTATACTCCTGTGCTGTAATGTTCTCCAAAAGTGCCCTGAGCTCGAGGACGCCACTCCCAGGGTGATTGTTCAACATGAACTTTATTCAAAAGACCAGCTTTTCACTCTGAGTAAAATTAACATTCCTCCCTGACGCATTTCGTGGCCACTGCCACTTAATCAGAGGGAAAGCTGCCAGTTCCAGGATTAACACCACACCTTCTTTTCAATCCCAGCATGCTGCTCCCAGGTGAGCTTGATTATTCCATGCATGCTGGGAAATGCAGTGCTGCTCGATAATCCCCCTCCAGTGGGGTCTGAGTTCTGGCTCAATGTTGCTTGTAATTGTGATTTCAACCCTCCAGTGGGCCCCAGAGTGAAGAAGGCAGTCTTAAATTTAAGGAATCCCCCATGCTGCAAACTCGGCTTAGAAAAATTCCAGCTTCGCATATATATACAAAAATAGTTTTCCCTGAGTTGAGGACACACCAAACAATATTGTGAACAAACATGAACTATTCATTTATACTAACTATATACATGCATTTCCACAGGTTACACCCAGGGTGTGCTGGAAACAATTGATGCTAAAGCGGCTACTGACACACATGTGGAAATTGAGCACACAACATTCCCATCTACTCAGCCCATCTCCCCAACTTCAACAACTCCAACTGCTAGGACAACAACCATCTCACAGCTTCCAGAATTTGTGGATAGTGATAATGGACAATCGCAAAGCAGGGACACCACAACATCTGTGGGCAGGACATACCAACTCAGTAAAGGCCAACTATCATCAGTCCACAATGATAGTGTGTCAGGTGACATGTCAGAGAGTTCTCCTATGTTTGGCGGCTTGGAAAATTCAATCATCTTGGTACAGCGCCTGCAAACTGGACAAATAAGGACTGTCAAAAGACATCTGCTATGAATGTCTAGGAAGATGCAGGAATTGGATAACAGGCAGGACCGGTGTACTGCTGCCATATCGAAGGAGCAGCACATGCAGACACTGAGGCACAGACAGTACCATGAATGCTTTGATTCCTTTACACATTCCAAGAACTGATTCGCAGTAGCCACAAAAACACTAGCAAGGTGAACTGTCAACATACAAACTGACATGGGGCACTGCCGTCAGGATGTTGCACTTGGGCTAGCAAGTGATCACCGCCATTTAGAATATTAAGACCCATAACTTCTGTATCTCCAAAATCAGGCCCTCACATGAGAGCGAAAAGGGCATTAGCCTCAGTGACACTTTTATTCAGGAGGATTGAAGTTCCTGGCGTTCATGCCAAAACACTTCTGTAACTGACATTTCAACTGTAGAACAGCCCAATGTGGCTGACAAGGCACCCAATCCCAGAGGCTGGAAGAATTGAACCACTGAACACTCAGTCATGAGTTTATATTGTTTTGTTTGTCATTACATATGTTGTTTCTTATTTAAAACAATGTTACATCCACAACGGATACAGTAGATTCTTGAGAGAAACAATGTTTTCACTACCTGAATAAAAGGTCTCTCATTTATGCACCATGCATTAATATCATGTGTATTGTCTATGTATTAGTTGTTTTAATTACACTTACCTCAGAAATAGTTGCTTTTGATCTCATTGTGTTGTGCTCATCCCTCTGCTACAAATATGTGACATATTTCTGCAAACAAATACCCTGCATACCATCACTCCGCATTTATCATTCCGCAAAGACAAACACCCCGCAAATTATCACAATGCAAACTTTTACAACGACTATGCCTTTACCATGCATGCCATTATAACGCAAAGGCATGCATGTTAAAGGTATACTCATTGTAAAAGTTTTAAAGGTAAGTGTGAGTACCCTACCCTACCCTACCCTACACCCTAATGTAGTACCCCTGCACAACCCACCCTCAACACACAGCCATTTTCCTACAATAACACTACTCACCCCCCAACACTTCCATAAACCACTTTTCTTCCCTACACAAACACTACAACACTACCTTAATACACTACCCCTACACGACCTTCACTACACAAACACCACATCACTACCCTACACTATACAAACACTACCCTAAACCCTAAAACACTACCCTACACTGCACAAACACTACAACACTACCCTACACCCTAAAACACTACCCCCAGCATGTCCCTACACTACACAAACACTACAACACTACCCTAAACCCTAAAACACTACCCCTGCATGATCTTCACTACACACTACTCCCAGCATGACCCTACATTATACAAGCACTACAACGCTACCGCCAGCATTACCCTACACTACACAAACACTACAACACTACCCTAAACCCTAAAACACTACCCCTGCATGACCCTACACTACACAAACTCTACAACACTACCCTAAACCCTAAAACACTACCCCCTGCATGACCCTACACTACACAAACACAACACTACCTTAAACCCTAAAACACTACCCCCAGCCCGACCCTACACTACATAACCACCACAACACTACACTACACTACACAAACACTACACTACACTATACAATCACTACCCTATCATGACCCCCCCACCCCTAAAAAAAAAGAACCCAAACCCTCTTACCTCTCTCTTGTCGTGGTTCCACACTCCTCCTGATTCATTCTACATGAAGTCTGGTTTTTTCACAACGCGTGTTCATTTACCCTACATGCCTTTACAACGTAATTCGCTGTAAAGGCATGTGCGGTAAATGCACTTGCGATGTGAAAAAATGCGGAGTGTTGGTATGTGAGGTCAATGACCTCACGGAATAATAGTATGCAGGCTGAAAGTCAGCGGAAAAAAGATGCGGAGTAAACGTTGATTACCCTCTGCTACATGTGTACCATTCTGCTTCACCTGAAGTGGTAGTAAATCCTGATCAGATTTTGATTCAGGCTTCATGGGGATGTTGTGCAGACCCTTTGTCATTGCAATATTATGCAGTATAGAACATGTGGCAATGATCTTGCAGCACTTGTCAAGTCTGTACAGTAGTGCTCCGCCGGGCTTGTGGAGAGATATAAACTGGGGCTTCAGAATCCCAAAGGTCCTCTTTATAATTGAATGTGTTGTTCTGTGTGTCCTGTTGTACTGTCTTTCACTTCTTGTCCTCGGAGTCAGGTATTGTGTGAGTATCCAGGGATGTAAGGCATATGCACTGTCACCTTCAGGAGCATGAGAAGGAAAACCATTAGTTCACATTACACAATCCTTCCTGGCCACTGTATTCATTGAGTCTGCAATTCTCATACCTAGTAAACAACCATCGCCAATTCCATCCTATGATAGTCAGTTTAGTATTCAACTGTGGCGGAACGTGAATGAGTTCCTGGGAATCTGGCCACAAGGTCTGTTATGATACAGAAAGCATCACACACTACCTGCACATTGAGTGAGTGTGAGTTTTCCTGTATATGAAATCAGTTGCTGAGGGAAGGCAATTGGCAATATGTGTTCCATAACACAGCCAGTGACATTGGGGAACAGTGCTACCCAGTAGAACATCTATTTGGTTTATTGCAATAATTGCAGGGTTTTGAGGAAAGATATAGATTGGTTATGTTTACTAACCATGATTTTCGAGAATCTGTGAAAGAACCTGGAAAAGGCACTTTTGTGACACCCTTCCTACCCCTGCTATGACCCCTGGTAACTGCCAGAAGTCAAGAGGTGTAGGAAACACATTGCTGCAGAGTGTTGGGGTCAGTTGCTGAGATTGCAACTCAGCAATTAATTTAGGAATTACCTGAAAATTGAGCCTGTACCTCTCATTAATCTCCTCACCAGTATTTTAAAAAAGGGAGACCCTCACCCTAAATATCCTCTCCTGCCTTCTCCTCCTCCTCCTTTTCTGCCAAACAGCTAAAATCCTCATACTCTCACCAGAACATACAAAGCTGCGATTGTGAAAGAGTCTGATGCATTTTTGGTGCCTTTTTATAGTTTGCACCTGTTACCACCTTATCTGAATCAAAGGTACTTGCATTTAGGAAACCTGTATTTCCTAAATGGCCATTTTGCGACTAGTCGCAATTAGTGAATCCTTTGTCCATGCGGTAAGTGATTCGCAATTTGGTAATCCCTATTTGTGATTTCCTATATTGAGCTTTCAAAAATGCGATTTCTTCTAGGTAGAAATCATATTTTGCACCACGGTAAATGATTTTCGTGCATTCCATAATGGCAATTTGCATTTCCTAATGGCTTGAAATTGCGATTTGCACCATTAGCAAGTGCAAAATGCCTTCATACATAAGACCTCATGCCCCAGAGCAGCCAAAGCCACTGATTTCAAAAGTTATAGCCAGAAATGGCTCAAGAAGATGTGCCATGCACATGGAGGAGGGAGTACCAGTTCACTCCGACTTATGCTGTTGGTCAACCATAGAAGTTGGCCTGAAGATGTCTGGCTCCTGATAAAAAACAGGCATTTTCAATGCAATCTGTTTCACCTTTGTGACTATATATGTATTTAGTTATGCAGCACATTAGCCTGGGTGCTAAAACATCTACTGTTCTTTAACATGGAGGGAAAGTAAGCACCAAACTGCGTGACATGCCAGGTATGGCAACACATGGAAAGAAATGTTGCCTTTCAGCGGGACATGGTATAGTCCAATCCTCCGGTGGTCATATCACTGAAAATGCAAGATTTGAAATTAATATTATTGTCTACGGGTGCTCGTGGAGGACAATTTCCATGGACTGAAATCTAGAGAATGCTAAAGTGATTCTTTTATTTTACTGACCTCTGCTGGTCGTTTTCTATCAAGAAAGTTAAATAGAGGCAGTTGCCAATAAAATAAAAAAAATAAAGTCCCTCAGCAGGAAGCAATTCTGGTATTTTACTGACCTCTACTGGTCATTTTCTCTCAAGACAGCTAAATAGAGGCAGTTGAACAGAAAATAAGTCCCTAAGCGGAAGATGACAAGTCGTAGGGCTGATCTCCAGAGCCCACAAAGTACATACACGCATTAGTATATACTAAAGTATATACAAGAGGCCTCGAATGCTCGACCTAATGAACTGACGTTGCCTCACACTACCACAAAATGATTAAGCACAATAAGCACCAGAAACACATTTCAGTGCTTTAACTTAAGAACTGAGGTACAAAAGGAGCACAGGGGAAGAGTGTCTGATGCCAACCATTCATCGCACTAATTGTTGCTCAATCAATTGTACACATTCTACTTACAAATGTTAATGATGATACTCATTTTAGTCTCTAAATTAATGTTTTTTTATCATCTCCTTGACAACTCTGAAATAG
The DNA here is from genome assembly GCF_964263255.1 of Lissotriton vulgaris. Classification (NCBI taxonomy): domain Eukaryota; kingdom Metazoa; phylum Chordata; class Amphibia; order Caudata; family Salamandridae; genus Lissotriton; species Lissotriton vulgaris. The sequence goes on along the minus strand of NC_141689.1, from coordinate 1,713,081,607 downwards.
TTTACATGTCTTAGAGTGTCTGTGTTTGAAAGTGGGTTATTTCTAGTGGTAAATATACATCTTTCACTGGCATTTAGGCCACTAACACAGACTAGGGCTCAGAATAGGCCTTAGAAAAAGTTTCCCATGCTCAAAACTTGGTAGTTTGGCTGTGAGCGGGCAGACTTAACTTAAGAGACAGGTATGTAAAGTATTTAAAAACACCAATTCAGTAAATAATAAGGACACAACACACAGAAAAAATCCCACACAAAGGTATAAAAATAGGAAATATGTTTATCTTCAAAATGGGCCCAGAGATGTGATTTTTTTTAAGATTTAGCAATATATGGTACTTAGAAACCTATAGCGCCATCTTGAGATATCTGGTCGAGCTTGACCGGAACAAAGTCAAAGTTTCAGGCCAACCATGATGTAGCCCATGCGATAAGCCTCGGTCAAGGTGATACCTTCTGACATAGCAACTTTTATGGAGCCCTTTCTGCCGGGGTCTCTGAATGCTCTTCACCAATCAGGGCTGGTGAGGCTTTACCAACTTGCTTTCCAGGGATCTCCTGGTCAAACTCTGGAAGTCAGACCTCCGGATCTTTAAACAGAATTCAAGGGTCTGGAATCTTCAAATGGTCCTTGAAAGTGTGGGACTTCAGTTCCCACAATCCACTTGGACAAAACCCTTACAAATCCCCTGGATGCTCTCCAGGCTGGGGATTCCTGCTGGTAAAGGTCCGGGTGAGCTATGTTAACCTGTAGTTTGCAGGAAATCCACTTATTTTTCCTCTAGAAGCAAGGTATATCCATAGGGCTGTGGTTCCAGAAAATGCAGCAGGCACAGTCAGTCCGATGGTGCAAATCAAGTTTCCAGCTTGGCAAGCCTTCTTCTTTTACTTTCACACAGCAGATCTGAGATGCTCTGCACCTCTCACATTTTTATTCATTGGTCTCTGGGGTCAAACAGGAGAGCACTCCTTTCCAATGAGTCCCAGAGCAGGACCACTTCCTCCAAAGTATGGCTTGATTTCTCCCAGAAAGCACTATTTCTTCAAAATGCAATATGGCTGAACTTGCAGCAGAGGAGCAAGAACTAGTTAAACCAACCTCTGGTATGGCTCATTTCCATGGCTCTCCTCCCCCTACCACCTGCAAATTCCTTCCTTACGCCTACCATCTGGCTGTGTGAGAGGACTGGGGGAGTCGATAGATCTTGTATTCTCTGCCTGTCTAATCCCTTTTGAAGCTCCATGGTTTATGACCCCTCTACCCATCCTCTGGCATTCCTGTGTAGCTGAGCTCTCTTCAAAGAGCTGGGCTCTCCCTGTAGGAGCCACTAATCACTTCATAAAAGCAGCCCGGCTAATCCTCTTAACTCTGACCAATCAGGTGAGACCACAGGAAGGCTGAAGTTTGGCTAACAGACAAAAAAGTTTAACAATATTTTCTCTGTATATTTTTGGATAAATTCAAAAATTGCATATTGTTGGATTTATCAATACCGTTCTTGAATGACATTTGTTCATGAATTCCTAGCGATAGTTATTAATTAATAAATTATTGCCATGTTAAAGTATGTGGCTGGGGATCTAAAATGAGGAAAATTAAATGTGCAATTTCTACCCCACGAGGGCATATAAAACATCTTTTATAAGAACCCAGCTTATAGCAACATGACCCCCCAACCCTGGGGCAACTAGGGGGCAACTTTGGGGTCCTGAATATGCACAAATATTTTAGATAATCACTCCACAGTGCTCCTAGCACAAACTTCAACTTTGTGAATCACTTTTCCTCAATGAGGGAAGTGAAATACGCAATCCCCCCAACCCCTGGGACACCAAGGGGAGACCATGGTGGTACCTAATTTGCCAACATATTGTAGTTTGTCAATTTGTAAGTGCCCCTCCCACCAACGTCAAGTTTGGTCACAATTTACATTTAAAAACAGTGCTGCAACACAGGGCTGCTTTTAAAATGACATCAGGCTCTCAGCAGTGCACACCTACAAGTACAAAAAGGTCTGTTAGCCTCTAAAATGCCACGTCCTATCACATACTAGGGACTTAAAGGTAGTTTTACTCCTCCTGCCCTATTATGTACTAGACACTTATGGGGTAGGTCATGAAAATTATAAGTGTACCCAAATATATAGTGTATGAGTGTGTTCTCACTGTATTTTCACTATAGCACTGGCCTTAGGCCTGGTTAGGTAGAGCCCAGGAACAGACAGAGTCAGTTAGCATCAGAGGCAATCAGCAGTAAATGGTGTTGCCCAACGCACAGGATGACCTTCCAACAGTTTGTTTACTACCTATTTAGGTAAAGCACAAACGTCATGTTCTTCTATTTACCCTTTATTGACAAACTTTTGCTCTGTGTTTATTTTATTTGCCATCGGGCATGACCCAGGCAAATGAGCGTATTCCCCATGAACACTGATTTCGCTTGAACTGTGTACTCCCACAATACATATCAGAGAAAATATGGTGCAAGCATCGTAAACCACCACTATATCATGGAAGGTACCACAGGACTGAAAAAAGGCACTCAAAACAAGCACAAATGCCGTTTCTGTAATACGACCCGGAGGGGCATATTAGCAAGAACCTCGTTATAGTTATCGCCTTTTTAGCGACAGGAAACTGCCACAAAAACGGCGATAATGGGCTTGCTAATATGCGTTAAAGAATTCCAACAGAAGCCCAGGTTAAATGTGCAGGACATCTAACCTGCGCTTCTATTGGAATTCTATAACGCATTTTAGAAAGCCCATTATCAGCATTTAAAACGGCGATAATTCTAACAAGGTTCTTTCTAATATGCCCCAATGTTCCTTCAGAAAATTAGGCATTTGTAACAGCAATGCGATAATGGGTGAAAATATTGTGTGATGACCCATGGCAAACTAATCAGGGTTAGCTTTAAAATAAATTCAGTCGATGAGCATTATGTAATAATTGCGCTCGCCTAAATTTATCTTTGTGAAAGTAAAAGAATAAGTCTCACAGCTCATAGTAAATTCCCATTCCCCTTACTCAGGAGATGAGATTCTGAACTTTTATAATAATTTAAATGCGGTTACTGAAACATTATAAATTGCTTTTCAAAGCTGATCCTTCTAGTGATATTGTATTTGAAAATAAACAAGGCAATTCCTCTCCTTGACATGTGCTGTCATCGAATTTGACATTTGGTTGTGCATTTTGACCTTACTTCAATTAACTATTTCATTGAATTTCTAGGGATTCTTAAAAATATAATATCGAATGACCTATCTCTGGGTTAACATTAAATCTACTACAAAATAGTTCAGTATATCTGTGCATCAATATCTAGGTGCACACAGAAGTTAACACTTGTTTCTACTTCGTTTGTTTTAGTCCAATTCAACAATGTTGTTATCCCAAACATGTTATGTTATTTTAATCAAGGATTCATGTGTAAAAAAGGACACTTGTAAGCTTTTCTTATGTAAATTGAAGGTAATGGGTTTGTATGCCTTCCTTCACATTAGGAAAGTTCCCTGAGCTATAGAGACTATGCCATCAATCACAATTCTAAGCATTGTTATTAATCATTTTGCGGGGCATATTGCTTGCATGAATTACATGTCAAGGTTTGTTTGTTTGAATTTGTCTGCAAGATGCCCCTTATGCAAATGAGAGCCATATGTTTGAAGACTAAAATAATGCCCAGCTGTTTACAAAGACCTTGTTATCGAGATAGCATTTTGGAGCTCATTATATTAGTATTTAAATCCAAACCTGCTCGAGCTGTTGCTTTTTTGTCAGGGATAACCTTTGCAATTTCAGTGCATTTCAGCATATTGATAAAGTTTAAAAACCAGTTCCCAGATGGCGTGAAATCTCTTTGTACATGGAAGGAATACACATTCAAGTGTCAGCACCACTTTGAGGGTGCTGTAGTTAGCATTATGTCTCAAATTTGGAAACAAAAGGATGAAATAAAAATGCTTTAGAATTTAGAAATAACTCAGCAGACATAACATATGCAAGAATGATAAAAAGAACAGAATTGAACAATTCCGTCTGTGACTGCTAAAACTTTGCAAAATTAATCAAATATGATAGTACCAGACTCATCAGCATATGCATTTTAAATACATGCTATTCATTTCCCTCCTTGGAAACCTGGCAGCACTGATCTACCTTCAGAATAAATCACTGAGCGTGAAAAACTAAGTTACAGTTAACTTATCTGTGGCGTCTAGAAGTTTTAAGTTTTCCTACATGGACTTATAAGCAACAAATCCTTACAATCAAATCCCCAGAAAACTAAATTAACGTTATGTATTTCTGGTTTTGTATCCTACATGTATCCTAAGATAGTGATTTAGCAAAAAATCAGACGGCAGCATCCCAAAGATGTAGGACTGTATACAATCTTAGAAATTACGTCAGGAAAAAATTGGCAACACGTACAGTAGTGCTCAAAAGCAAACTGATATTTTGGGCGCTCGATATCTAACGGTCATTGTCATTACAATTGAAGTAAAGGAGGAATAAGTGTCAGTACTATTGAAGACCCCATTGTATAAATTGTGTTATGGGGATAACAGACCTGTTTGTACTCTAGACCTGTTGTACTTTGGAGTTTGGATGCTGTTTTTGGAACATGGCGGTTGGTCTGTTTAGCTTGGATTCGATCAAGTGCAAAACTGATCATCTGTAACTAAGCTAAACATGATCTGTCAAGAATTATACAAAGAAAAGACAAGCAAGGGGGGCGTCTGATCAAGTAGGAGCCAAAGCACGCCATCAGGGGACTCCTTACCTGCCTGCATGCCCTGTATCCCGCTGTGCAGTCCCGCTCTCCCCCGCTGCTGCACAGGACATCGCGGCTGCTGCGAGGGGAGAGAGAGGGGACAGACTACAACTCCCAACGTCCCCTGATCTCGCTGGGACGCGAACAGCTGCGCCAGGAACCCACGCCCAGAGGCGCTTAAGACCGGCCTGGGGCTCCCGCCTCGTGGGACGCGCGCGGGCGGCGCCGGGCTGAGCCCGGGCAGAGGGCGGGCCGTCTGTGGCCGTCCTCTGTCCGGGGGCAACCAGGGACGGGACGGGCCACCCCCCTTGGCTGTAACTGTGAGTACCAGTCCATACTCATAAGGCTGATAGTTGTTTCCCAAGCATTTAGCAAGGATTTTGTGGTTCTTCCATTTTTGACCCCTTGTGTGCTGCTTTGTAACTGCTTGCTGCTTTGACCCGTTACCAACCATGTCAATTCAAACTACCCTAACGGACAACTATCTGCTGAAAGTTGTCAGCAGAATTAACAGCGATAGAAGAAAATCGCTAGGGAAAGGCAACTTACCTGACCTCTCATCGGACCTATCACTGGACCCCACCAATGAGGGCAGTAACAACACTAATGTGGCAGCCGAGATTGATAACATCAGTATTACTGTTGAATCCATTGCTGCAGAGGCTCCAGATGATCCTACTGCAGCGGAAGACCTACCAGACATATTTGAGACTCCTGATGGCACCCCCAACAATCCACTAGGGCCACACATTTCATGAGAGCATGTAGGAAACCTGCTCTTAAACGGGGAAGCCATTCGGCCAGGAAAAAAAAGAACACCACTCCCAAGGAGAATATTGGTGATAAAGGGACTCCTACCAAGGACAATTGTGTTACCATTAATATTAACCAATTTGACTTGTTAGTGAGTTGTATCGATGACAAATTGAAGTAGGATGTGGAGCCTTTATTAGTTAAAATTGATGCACTGTCGGCTGAAGTATTGAGATTAGGGGCTGTGGTGGATCAGCATGTAGCCAAATTGGATAATTCCGTACTACCAATTAGAGTTGCTACATGTCCTCAACCTGCACCTAAGCTAGATAAGGGAAGGCCTCGCCATATCACTACTGCCCCCCCTGGCCCAAATGTAGGAAGACAACCACCACAGGCGACACCTGTTTTGACTTGTCCGAAACCACTACCAGCACGTAATACGGGTCGACCTGTGCAGGTACCGGTGGTTACACCAGCGGCCACAGGGACTGCAGGTGCAAATTCCAGTGCAAGTACATTACCAGAACCAAATAGAGTCAGGACCATGCAGTCGCCAATTGTGCCAACTGTTGTAGCAGGTTCCGATGGGGTGTATGTGGGTATAAATAACCGTCCAGTAGATCTCCCACCAGAGTGTGTACCCTATGTTGTGGTTTTAACTAATGTCCCACCTCTAATCCACGCCCCACACCCTCAGGAGTCCGGAGATTCTTTAAAAAATAAAACGGTCTCATGGTTAAATCGTCACTGTGGTTATCCAGTTAACTACTCTGACCAAATTATATCTATCAGAAGGGTTAACTGGATCGGTAACACCAGGAAGACCTGCAGGGGTGACTGTGTGATTATTAATTTTAAACACCCCCAACATGTTGCGACGGTCTTACTTAGAGCAGCTGCCTTAACACAGTCCGAGACTGATGTAGCTGCAAGACCTTTGGGCTACTTTTATAATCATCTTAATAGGTTGCCTTCCGTTAATTGTAGAGATGGGGCTTTCAACTCTAACTTTATATCTAATGGTAACAGATCTTTGCTACCCACTTTCAACCCTGGACTTACTGGTGGCAGATCTTTCTTGCCCACGCCCTTGTTGAATCCTGTTCCTAGTGGTAATAGATTTGTAACACACACTCCTAATTTTGCACCCAACTGCGATAACATTTTTTCGCCTGTTAATGGGATGGTCTATCAAGTCCCGGTCCAGAACAGGTACCAGTCCTTGAGTTTCCTGCACCAAAATGATTGACATCAGACGGGGCCTGGGTCTGGGAGGGACGTTATCCTGAGTACCACTAAGAACAACATAAGTGAGGCGAGAGAGGACCTACCTTCTGCCATTACGGGTAATCCTGAAAGTGAGACAGTAGTTCACTGTGCAAATGAGATTGTTGAGGTTACAGTGAATGCTACAGGGAATGCCACAGGCAATTGCATAGGTGCACCGGGGTCTGACCTAAGTAATAGGGGAAATTGTTCCAATAACACTGTTGATATCGCCAATAATTGTCATTCTGTGGGGATTTCTATGGCAAGTTGGAATATTGCCGGATGGACATCTAAGGCATTCAAATTGGAATGGGAGGATATCGTAAGGTCCTATGATATTTTATGCCTGCAAGAGACGTGGTGTGTTGATAAACCTAGCCTTGAAGGGTATACATGCTACAGTTTAGATGCCTCTGAATCTAGCCATGGCAGGGCAAAGGGGGGTCTCCTTAGCCTTATCTCAGTAGATGTAAAGTTGACTATCATTAAACATTTGTTAGTCGAACCACACTCACAAATCCTGTGGGTACGTTTACCGGATAGCACTGATGTGCTTTTAATTAATTTTTATAATAACATTTTTACTAATTCCCGGCACAAAGTGATAGATGAGTTATCCTGTGCCCTAATGAAGCTGGTAAGCGAAGCAACATGCACTTTTATTTTTGTTTGAGTGGGGGATTTTAATTTACAAGTATGTAGTTTATCCTCCTCTAGGGTCTGTGGGATCCTAACTAACAACGGGGAGAATATGTCCCACTTTCCACATAATGCTTATGGAGAGGCAATCAATAGCACTATGGTTTCGTATGATCTAGAGCTATTGAGTACTGTACAGGAGGGAAGTGAGTGCTCAATTCCCACCTTTACTGGAAGGAATGTGAGCTCCATCATTGATCATATTATGGTCCCATCCAACTTGGTACCCCATTGCATAATTAAAGTAAGGGATACATCCTCCTTGAGCGACCATAACTGTGTTAGCTTGCAAATAACTACATGGATGATTAGAATCGAACCGCCCACTAGAGTATTGGCAAATATAGAGCCACATAGGCCTAATAGGGTTAGGCTGAGATGGAAAGGTGAAAATTCGGCCACAGTGGAACCTTTAATCATAAATAAATGCATGATGGACATTGACATTATCTTATCTCTAGGATGCCCGTCTGCTCAGGTTATGACTCATTTCCTTAATATCAATACTGTCATTAATAACATCTTTACGGGGAAAAAAGTAGGCAGAGGAGGGAAAGGGATTGGATGGTGTGACCATGCCTGTACGTCCCTGCTCTCACAACTCAAACAAGCTTTGGCCAATACCCCTAGGGACAAGGACAGAGCCAAACTTTTAAGATTTGATTATAAACAGGCGCTATCTAAAAGAAAGAGGGAATTACAGCAGGAAGCCTGGGAACATCTTACTCAGGCAGCAGAAACTGCCGATAGTCGCCTGTTCTGGTCCACTGTTAACTCCCCTTTCCTCCAAGATGACAAAATCCCGCATCTTTCATCTAATGTAGGCAGCGAGGACTGGGTGAACCATATTTCCGCGATTTTTCAAGATAATACTATGTCGCCCAACGAAAATAGGACTTGGCCTGTAGTGCCTTTAGATATTACGTTGGGAGAGGTGGAAAATGGTATTAAAAATAGTAAGGGGGTAAGGCCCAGGGACCAGATGGAGTCCCGATAGATGTTTACAGGGCTCAACCGCAGCTTCGGGGACCAATACTCACATTGGTACTCAACGCTGCCGTAACCACCATGATCCTACCAACATGGGGCGACTGGCATGTAATTACCGGCCCATCAGCCTGCTCGACTCGTCTGTAAAAATTATGAGCAGAGTCCTACTTTTCAGATTAGAGGAGTGGGCTGATGAGAATGGAATCCTTGCAAATTCACAATATGGATTCAGGAAGGGTAGAGGGACCCTAGATCAGTGCCTGAATTTAGAGTTGTTGATAGGCAAGTACACCAGAGCCAAACCCGGTAACATCTATCTTTGCTTTACTGACCTTAGCAGTACTTTTGATTTAGTTAATCACTCACTTCTTCGGACAGTTTTGCTTGACATGGGTGCCCCGAAAGAAATTATCTTTTTTCTCGGCAGACTATACAGAAAGCTGAAAACATGTGTTCGGTGTGGTGTTAGCAGGGAATGTACCAGTAAGTTTAATGTTAAACGGGGAATTAGGCAGGGTTGTGTCCTTGCGCCCCTTTTATTTACCCTTTTTGTTAATGGGGTTGAAGCCGCCTTGAAAACCATCAAGGCTGATGCTCCACAGGTTGCAGGCGATCGTGTCCCAGTTCTGCTATATGCAGACGACGCGGTGCTCCTGTCACGGACACCCGTTGGCCTGCAACGTCTGATGGACAAGTTCACTGAATTTATTGGGAGCAGGAGACTGTTGATCAACAAGAATAAAACTCATACGATGACTTGTGGGACCAAAGCGGGCAGAAACCACTCCTTTTTTATAGAAGGGGTTAAAGTGCAGAATGTGAATAGTTTTTGCTACCTGGGGGTTACTTTTACTAGTGATGGTAGGTGGGGGCATGAATTAACGAATGTCGAGCTAAAACGAGCAAAAGCTCCTATGGAATTTTTAAATGTGCATCTAAGCTGGGGGATAGGCGAATCAAGGATATGCTGGAAAACTACAAGGCACGCAGTGTATCCATTGCCCACTATGGGGCGGGGCTTTAGGGTTACTGCAAAACTGATTGTCTACAGATTGAAGAAAACAACTTTCTTAGGAAATTATTGTGCCTCCCTAAATCTGCTCCAACAGAGTAGATCCATAGAGAGGCAGGGGTTTTTCACCTGACGAGCTCGCCTCACTTAGGCCTCTATTGCTTTACCAAGCAATTTGGCTTAAGGAAGAGACCGAGTTCAACCAACTTATAATTAGGGACTGCCTTGGATTAGACAACTGTATGCAGATACCGTGGCTTAAATATGTTGTAGATTGTTATAAAAGTATCTTTGATATCAATTTGCTGTTAGAAAACTGTCCCCCTAGAGGTCTTGCGAAACAGGATCTTAAAAACACCTTTATGTCACATAAAGCTGTTAAACGTTCAGTAATAACCAACTCCCTCGCCACTGTTAAAATTTATAATAAATATATTGCTGTCGAGGGATTTCAGTGTTATCTGAACGTAGTAACCAGGCCAACGCATAGGTTTGTATTGACCAGATTAAGAGTTGGTATTGCTCATGTACTAGTGGCCTTCCCACATCCTAAAAAGCCCCCTGTGGGTCCGTGTCTCTGTGACGGACATTCCAAGCAAAGCACAGTGCACTTTATGCTCATCTGCTCCCTATTTCAGAACGTTAGGATCTCCTTTTTAAAACCAATATTTCTTAAGTATGGAGTTTTAAATGTGGAGGATGCTATGTGTTTGTTGTATAATTTGGACCACCCCGATATATGTTTTTATACTGCCAGTTTTATATGTAAATCTATGGCTTTTAGAAAAAGTATGAGTTTTTAATCATGTTTGCACTTTTTTAATTCTGTTGCCTGTTTGCTGTGCTTTCATGGTCATTTTTACTATGAACTGATAAAGCTTCATGAACTGAACTGAACTGATAAGCACTGAATAGGATGTGCTTTTTTGAGACAGTACTACGTTAGGGCAGCTAATGTTCCCTATGGGCCTGAATATATTCCGGAAGGTTTGGTAAGGCTAGGATTTCCATCAGTAGTAAAGTGAGACCTTGGGATCAAGCTCCTTGAAGGTTTTAGCTGGGAAGCTTACTGACATTGTGTGTCTCCAAGTTGGCACTTAAAATTTGAGAAGGCTGCCTAGCACTCTTTTGAGAGGGACATGCACTAAAGACTGCAACAGACTTTGTGGTAGTCTGCGGTGACTCCTGGCTTTGCATTAATTGGAGATTTTCGATAATTGCCTTATTTTGAACACTCTTCCATCCTATCCAATGGTATTAACAGAGATTTGTACAGGCTTAGTAGATAAAACATATATTTCTAAAAAAGCTTTGTTTTAAAGCGTAATAAGCTTAAAATGGTATGCTACTAAATAAATACTTGAGGTCCCAGAATTCCAAAGAGATGATGTCCGTATTCGGAAGGTCTACTATCTAATCTTGTTATACAAAATATGAGGGCATAGAACAGTCCTCCAACTCTATAATCTATTGCTAGACCTGGCGGCCGTTGGTTGGCCTTCCTCTAAACCTTTTGTCTGCCCCCTCTTATTTTTCCTGATCTCCTTTTTATTGGCCCTAATCAATCAATCAATCAATCAATCAATCAATCAATCATAACACTTGTATAGCGCGCTACTCACCCGGAAGGGTCTCAAGGCGCTTAGGGGAGGGGGGCCGCTACTACTCGAACAGCCAGGTCTTGAGTTGTCTCCTGAAGGCAAGGTGGTCCTGGGTCAGCCGAAGGTGGATGGGGAGGGAGTTCCATGTCTTGGCCCCCAGGTAGGAGAAGGATCTGCCTCCGGCGGTGGCTCTTCGGATGCGTGGTACGGCGGCGAGTGCGAGGCTAGCGGAATGTAGGTGGCGGGTGGGCGTGTGGAAGGTCAGGCGGTCGTTGAGGTACTTGGGGCCCAGGTTGTGAAGAGACTTGTGTGCATGGGTGAGGAGCCTGAACGTGATCCTCTTGTTGATGGGGAGCCACTGCAGGTTCCTCAGGTGGCCGGAGATGTGGCTGCGTCGAGGGATGTCTAGGATGAGTCGGGCGGAGGCGTTCTTGATGCGTTGTAGTCTTTTCTGTAGCTTGGCTGTGGTTCCGGCATAGAGGGTGTTCCTGTAGTCCAGCCGGCTGGTGACAAGGGGCTGGGTGACCGTCTTCCTGGTTTCGATCGGGATCCATCGGAAGATCTTGCGGAGTATGCGGAGGGTGTCAAAGCATGAAGAGGAGACGGCGTTGACTTGTCTGGTCATCGAGAGGGAGGAGTCCAGGATGAAGCTCAGGTTGCGTGCGTGGTATGTCGGCTTGGGGGCGGTGCCCAGGGCTGGGGGCCACCAGGAGTCGTCCCAGGCAGTGGGTGATGGCCCAAGGATGAGGACTTCCATCTTTTCTGAGTTCAGTTTCAAGCGGCTGTCCTTCATCCACTCGGCGACGTCTTTCATCCCTTCGTGGAGGCTGGTTCTGGCAGTGTTGGGGTCTCTGGTGAGGGAGAGGATCAGCTGGGTGTCGTCGGCGTAGTAGATGATGTTGAGGTTGTGTTGGCGTGCGATGGCTGCTAGAGGTCTCATGTAGACATTGAAGAGGGTGGGGCTGAGTGATGATCCTTGCAGGAAGCGGCAGATGACTTCGGTGGCCTCGGAACGAAACGGGGGGAGGCGGACCCTCTGTGTTCTTCCAGCGAGGAACGAGATGATCCATTTCAATGCCTTCTCTTGGATGCCGGTGTTGCTGAGGCGTTGGACTAGGGTGCGGTGGCAGACAGTGTTGAACGCGGCAGAGAGGTCCAGGAGAATGAGTGCCTCTGTTTCCCCGTTGTCGAGAAGGGCTCGGATGTCGTCGGTGGCTGCGATGAGGGCGGTCTCGGTGCTGTGGTTGGTTGCGAGGGGTCCAGGGATCCATTTGTCTTGAGGAAGGCGGCAAGCTGTCTGTTGGCGATCTTCTCAATGACTTCGGCAGGAAAAGGGAGGAGCGAGATCGGGCGGAAGTTCTTGACGTCGGTGGGGTCCGCTGTTGGTTTCTTCAGTAGGGCGCTGAGCTTCCAGCTATCCGGGAAGGTGGCGGTGTCGAAGGAGGTATTAACGACGTCTCGAAGTTGGGGTGCGATGGTGGAGTCGGCCTTGTTGAAGACGTGGTGGGGGCAGGGGTCAGTCGGAGATCCGGAGTGGATGGTGTTCATCGTGCGGGCTGTGTCTTCGGTGGTCACTGCGGTCCAGGTGCGGAGGGTGGCAGTGGGGTGCGTTGGTTCGATGGTTGGGTGCGAGGATGGTGTGCCGAAGCTGTTGTGGATGTCGGCAATCTTGGAAGAACGAGGCGATGGAGTTGCAGAGATCTTGTGAGGGGGTGATGTCGTTGTTGCCGGTGCTAGGGTTGGAGAACTCCTTGACGATGCTGAAGAGTTCCTTGCTGTCGTGGGCGTTGTTGTCCAGTCGATCCTTCAGTGGGTTCTTCTTGGTGGTGCGGATGAGCTGGTGGTGCTTGCGGGTCGCGTGTTTGAGGGCGGTCATGTTGTCAGTGGTCCGGTTGAGGAGCCATGCTTTCTCGAGGGTGCGGCAGGTCTTCTTGGAGTCCTTGAGTTCGTCGGTGAACCGGGGGGCCTTCTTGCCTCTGGGTTTGCTGGGAGGGTTCTTCAGAGGTGCGAGGTCGTCTGCGCAGGCGGTCAGCCACTGCGTGAAGTTGTGGGCTGCTTAGTTGGGGTCCGGTGTGCTGGCAGGTGGGTTCTGGCTGAGGGAGGCGGTGAGCTGGTCGGCGGTGATCTTGCTCCAGTTTCTGTCAGGAACCGGTTGCGGGTGGTGGTGAAGTGGACGCAGCTGTGGTCGGTCCAGTGAAGTCCGGTGGAGTGGCTGAAGGCGATGTACTTGCTGGATGAGAAGACTGGGTCAAGCGTGTGGCCGGCGTAGTGGGTGGGGGTGTTGACCAGTTGCTTGAGTCCGAGGTTGGCGAGGTTTTCCAGCAGGGTGACGGTGTTGCGGTCCTTGTTGTTCTCCAGGTGGAAGTTGAGGTCCCCTAGGAGGATGTAGTCGGCGGAGGGGAGGGCGTGTGGGCTGATGAAGTCCATGATGTCTTCGCTTAATTGTGTGCGTGGTCCCGGGGGTCTGTAGATGAGGGTGCCTCTGAGGGTCGTCTTTGGGTCGGTGTGAATCTGGAAGTGGAGGTGTTCGGCGGCGTTGTAGGTGTCGTTGGCGTCGGTCGTGATGCGGTCACCCCGCTTCTCAAATCACTTCACTGGCTCCCTGTTCGCTACAGATCCTTTTTCAAACTGGCCTGTCTAGCTTTTCGGGCTCATTCCCACTCTGCGCCCCTGTTCATCACCTGTCTTGTTTCTTCTCATGCCCCTGTCCGCACTCTTCGCTCCTCTTCTCTTTCTCTTCTTCATATCCCTCGCTTCCGTAAATCCAGAACAGGGGGCACTCGATTCTCAGTCCTGGCCCCCCAGTTCTGGAACAGCCTTCCTCTTTCCATCCGCTCCATTCCCATCTACACTCACTTCCGCAAAGCTCTTAAAACCGTTCTTTTTTTCTCAGGCATTCCCCTCTTAAATCTCCCTGGGTCCCCTCTGTTGAGTTCTGATCAGGTCCCCAGCGCCAGGAAGCCGCTCGGCCATCGTGCGCTTTATTAAATATTTTATTCATTCATTCATTCATGGTGTTCTTGTGGACGATGGCGATGCCTCCTCCAGTCTGGTTGATGCGGTCCCTCCTGATGATCATGTATCCATCCGGGATGGCGATGGCGATTTCGGGGGCTGAGGAGGCGTTCATCCATGTTTCAGTGAGGAAGGCGACGTCTGGAGATGTTGTGTCGAGCAGGTTCCCGAGTTCGACGGCGTGTCTGTGGAAGGAACGGATGTTGAGTAGGATGCACTTGAGGTCGCTGCTGGGGTTTGGCTTGGCGGGCGTGGTGCATGTTCGGAGGCAGGTGAACTTGCAGGTTGTGCAGGTGAAGGGTCCGTGGAAGCGTTTCGGGGTGGCCCGGCAGCAGGCGGGGTGCCGGCCGGCATTGAGTGCGTTGAGGGCGGCGGCGTCGTAGGTCTGTCGGGTTCCTCTTGCGCCGGTGGGGGCCAGGGGTCCTGGTGCTGTGCGCGGTCCAGGCACGGACGGGTGCAGACGGGCTTGCCTTTGGCGTGCCTTTGGCGCACAATCGGCGCGTCCGCGCGGTCGCCATTTATGGCGAAGTCGGAGGGAGGGGGGAGCAGCTGGGAGGCGGGAGCGGGAGGGCAGAGAAGGAAAAGGGGGCGTGGCCGCTAGCACGGCGGCGGGAAGCGGGGCGGGCAGCACAGGGGGACAGAGACACAGAACAACAGCGCAGACAGTACCAAAAAGGGCAAAAACAGCAATGGGAAACAAAACAGTATTTACAAGGAGTAGGAAGAACAATAATGGAACAAATTAAATTAATCACAACACGCTAATACAGCGGGGGGCGGGATCGGTGTGGCAGGCTCCACGGGGCTGCGGGCAGCAGCGAGGAGGGGTGCGCACACAACAGCTGGTGGCCGTGCGGCGCGGGGGTGTCCTAAGACTTTATGCACTTTACCACTGCTAACCAGTCCTACGTTTCATGTGCTCCTTCCGCCTAAACATGGTAGAATTGGTGTATACCCATTTGGCACTTTTAATTTGCTTGCAAGTCAATAGTAAAGTGGTACCTTATCTACCAAGGGCCTGCAGGCGTGTTACCTGTGGGTGAATCCTCAACACGGGACCTAGTAACCTTGCTCCATCACGGTTAGCATAAAGTTGTGAATTCGTCCCAGTCTGGCATTTTGTCATTTTTGGTCCTATTTTCCATTAAATCTTTAAAATAGGTCTTGAATTAATGATTACATTTAACCCTATCATTCTACATTGGTGTGTGACGTTTCTTATGTTCTGTTTCACTGTATAGCATAACCACTTTATACAACGCCTCTGCATCAAGCCTGACTGCTTTTCTGCCAAGCTAACAGAGGGATGAACACAGGTTATTTTAGGATTTGTTTGTGACTTCTCCCTGACAAGAATTTGGGTAACTGTCTGAGCAGGGTTTCACCCCCCTCAAACTAAAGGTGAAGAGAATGGCCCATATGCTACCTTTCAGGGAGTTGGACATAAAAGCTACACAAGCAGAGTTGGGTTATGGTGGCAGCAACTTGCAGTATCTGAGGGAGACAAGAAGGTCTGTATCCCTAAAGATGGGGTGCCCAACCATGTGACAGGAGACAATATCGACAAATGGTTTGCCACATATGAGGTATATCTGAGGGTACACAAGATCCCAGAGGAGTTTTGGGAAGTAGCATGTGGAAAAATATGCCTATAGTGGGGAGGGACACACTTCTCACATTAGTGGAAGATGACCAGAACAACTCCCCAATCATTATTCCAGGCCTAAACCTCCCTTTTTAATACATATAAACCCCATAGGGCAGGTAATACACAGCCTAAAGGGCAGGGTGCAGTGTATTAAAAAAAATTGGACATGCAATTTTACGTTTTACATGTCCTGGTAGTGAAAAAGTGAGAGCCTCACCTCTCGCATTGGACATCATTGGATTACGTTACTACTTTTATTAAGTGATAACTTTCATTAGGGAGCAGGTAGACAGGTCAAGTTTGGCATCAATGTGATTGCGATTTAAAGCCCTCTTTTTCTGTAGATGTGGATTTTGTGACACAAATCTGAATATGGTCCTTTTAGAAAGTTGCCATTTTCATGTCTCAACCATTGGTGTCTGCTGCCTGTATCCTGGGTCACATATTTAGGTGTAGTTGGCAGTCTTTGTGTATTGCTCTCCGTGAACAAAAGCTAGGTGTTGGCAGGCTGGGCCAATGACGGAGAGGAAGGAGCTGTCAACTACCACACTAGCAAATCACAAAGGCTCTGCCTGCACACTCTCATAAAAGCTTTGTCACTAGCCATTTGTGTCAGCTTGGGCCAGGGCAGGAAGAAAGAGGAATCTTGACACCTCAGGGGGTTGAAAAGTTATAGAAACTTCTCAGACTTCAAAGTGGGCACTACTTATAAATATTGGACCTCAGACCCCATGAACCTGGAAACTCAGAAGAGTCCACAGAGTAGGTCTTGCTTGTTGCAAGAAGAAGTGCCTCTTTGCGGTCCTGCTATGCTGCCCCTCTGCTCTCCTGCTTGAGTGAGAATGACTGGATCGGGTGACCCCAAGGGCTAGTTGGCTGGCCTCCTGATCAGATGCCTCAGGATCCAGATAGGCTTCCTCCATCTTGACTCTGCCAGCTGTGAGTCTTCCCCTCCCTGGTTTTATCATCCCAGTCCTGAATCCTTGGAAGTGGCCCAGAAGGTGTTTTGCCAGCCCAACGTTGGTCCCAGTAGAACCAACAAACCACAAAGCATGCCTTTTGAGAATTATGCATTGTAGCCTGCAGCCTTATCACAACTGTCAAGGAGCAATGCATGCTTGAGTCAGGTCATTGCATTGCAAGCCTCTCTTGGAGAGCAGCCTCAACAACATGCCAAACTCTGTATCACAAGCCTCACAATGTCTTTGGAACCTGCCAGTGTGCAACCCATCCTCGGCACCGGACTTTGCATTGCAAGCCCCTTATTAACGGGATCACTTGAATTGCAGACTCACAGCTTCTCAGAACTGAAGCTATGTGATGCATCTCCACCCCAGGACCTTGCATTACCTTGGCTGAGCTTTGTGTCATCGACGCGGGACCTCGCAATGCTCAACAACCAGGATTAAAGGTACTTCTGTTCAGCGGACTAGGTTCCTGTAATTTCCCTCTGCTTCATCGAGGTTGGCCTGAAATTGTGAATTTGTCTCAGTCTTGTGCGACCTGATAACCACATTAGGTGCATTGTGCTTTTGGGTGCTATTTTCAGTTACATTTTTTTAAATTGTAAATTTTTGTCATTTTGTTCCTACATTTTTTGACTTTTATTCTCTTTTTGGTAAATTGGGGTGGGATTTTTCTTGTGTTGTGTTTCACCTTTTACTGTTCCCAATACCTCTTATTTCAGCCTGACAGATTTTATGTCACGCTACCAAAAGGTTGAACACAAGTTAATTTAGGGTCTGCTTGTGTCTTCAACCTGACAAGAATTATGGTTGCTGCTGGTGTAGAGTTTCACCCCCATAACCAGTAACTCAAATTCTTGCAACTGTCATTAACATGGACCATAATCCAGAGCATCCTGATTTACTAATTACTCTCTCTTCAGCAAAATTGGAGAAAGGCCTAATTTGATCAGTTACTGAAAAGAAGCTGTTTTGTCTTTCTGCACATACACAAAAGCCAGGTAAATCACGAACAGAGTTCACCTGGCCTTTGACCTCTCATTACCTTACTTTCCAAAAAGTATGTGAAAATTCATTTGCCTATGAATGTTGCACTGAGCAGTTTTAGATTATCCCCACTGTTGCCGGACCATGCTATTGGTAAATCTATTGAGGTCAGAAATAAGGATTTCACAGTTCAAATCAAAA
Source organism: Lissotriton vulgaris (assembly GCF_964263255.1). Classification (NCBI taxonomy): domain Eukaryota; kingdom Metazoa; phylum Chordata; class Amphibia; order Caudata; family Salamandridae; genus Lissotriton; species Lissotriton vulgaris. Next base: position 1,713,063,688 of record NC_141689.1, on the reverse strand, counting down.
GTCTCCGAGTTTGCAGGGTGATTTAATTTCAGAAAGTTATTCAATATCCACCATCCAAAAGTACTAAACATTTGTCAAGTTGGGAGTACATATCTTGTTTCCTGAGAGGAAGGCAAGGTGAGCATAATCCTAATAAGGAGCAGAGCCCAATGATGAAGCTTTCCAACTTGGTGCATCTAGGATAATGCACCCTGAAAATAATATTTTTAGTCATCTCAATATGTCCACTTATCATAATCTGGTTAAGTTGGACTCCCGGAAAACAGAATATCTAATGGCTATTGTTTCCTATCTGGGAGAATTTACGATAGGATGTAAAAAAAAAACCTCACATTTCAATTGCTTTAATTCTGCTTTATTATGATGTCCAATATATGAGGTGGTACCCCCATTGACTTGACACTTACGACATATGGGGACGAGGTTGAATGCGGCCCTCAAGTCAACAAATGTCACATTGAAGAGCTCCTTGTTTAACTTGAGCTATTTCCTTGTTATTAAAGTACATCAGAATATTTGATACATTTTGCTTACTTTTGCTCTAAAGCCTGATTGAAGAGGAGATAGTACCTTGGACTCAGCTATCCATCCCAGTCTAGTAACTGACAATAGAATACTTTGTGTAAATAGTCCATCAGGCTGCTCGGTATATAATCCATGGGATGCTCCTGTCTCATGTTTTATAAATTGGGAATATTTTAGTACCATGTCATGAGTCAGATATCTTGGATAGGAAAAAGTCTCTGAGGACCTTGTCAGGAGTGGGCTGGGGGCTTTCTCTGAATGCATTGACTCAATTGCATCAGGAGTACCTGTCCTGGAAAATATGAGAGTATTAGATACTGGAACTAGATTAGTAATCTGGATTAAGAGTCAATGAGTTTTAATTGCTATATAAGTCTGTAAAAGGATTTACCCAAGTGTGGGATTATATAAAGGATTCAGTGGTGCTGTTATTTCCAAGGCTATTGTGCTATAATGTGCCAACATGCTGTATTGTTTCTTTCTTAGAAGCTGCTAGAAGATCCAGCCAAATTGCATCATTCCAATTGTGCTTGAAATTGTCCAAAATACATTTTTATTTTTCCCTGGCTCCTCTGATTTTGAGCGGGTTACAAGGTTTGATAGCTGTGTCCAAGAGAGATTTCACCTTTCATCATTCCCTGTGTACCAGAGTATTGCTGTAGTTATTATTAGGTGGGATGGTTTAGCAGCCATCATTGAGAGCACTTTCAATATCTTAATCAATGGGAAATGTAAATGAGAAATAGGGATATCATGCCCAGAGTAGTCACTGTAAGGGGCTAAAATGATACAAAACAAATTATAAATTTGCTGCAGAACATCAGGATTGGTTTCAGTCTGTGCCATTTAAAAAACCTTTTGTTCCCTAATGATAGACATGAGTTGGATGACTCAGTTTAACACCTTAGCTGCTGCCCAGATTTATCCCCGGTGCTGAGCCCCAATTTAAACGGGCGTGGTCATGACGGAACAGTTCCGTCATGAGTATAGCTCAACCGATGCTCATGACGGAACCGTTCCTCTTGGGATGGAGTCCTTAGGCATAAAGGAGGATCGGGGAGGGGGCCTCATACCCACTCCCACTGTAAAGTTCATTGGCCCCAGGAGATGGGATCCTCTGGGCCTCTCGAGGCTTAAAAATGGAGAGCTGCATGACCCCCCCATTTTTAAATAAATACGGTCCAAAGTGACGGGGAATAGTGCTTTGCTCACCCAAAAATATAATTTCCCTGCCCTCTCGGGCCTCATACCCACTTCCCACTGGAAAGTTCATTGGCCCAAGGAGATGGGATCCTCCGGGCCTCTCGAGGCTTAAAGATGGAGAGCTGCATAACCCCCCCATTTTTAAATAAATACGGTCCCAAGTGACGGGGAATAGTGCTTTGCTCACCCAAAAATATAATTTCCCTGCCCCCTCAGGCCCTAGCCCACCCTGGTGGGAGTTTGAGAGAAACGTCTTTAGACCACCATCTTATCTTAATCAGCTCTGTGAATCCTCTGTGGATCTACAGTGCTGTTTTTGGCCCGGGGGGATTTGGGTCCTTCTTGGGCACCCCCACCAGGCCTAGATCTAGTGGTAGGACCTGGGTACCTAGTGGTGTGTTATCTAAAAAAGTTAGGAAAACAAATAAGGTGCAGGCTAGAGATACCATGCCCCCTTTGTCTGCTGGAGCCAAAACCAGCCATATTTATCAGTACCATGGCTCCTCAGAGGATCTGCAATTCCAACACAGACATGGTGGTCTCCCATCTTTTATAATTTAAGACCCAGGTGGAGGCCAGAGCCAGTAGGGTAGGTGAAATGACACATTTTTCAGAAGGGACGTGCAATTCCCTTCCCCCAATCTTAGAGAAGTCTCAGGGTCCTCATCCTTGGCCCATATTTAACGGTAAAGGGGACTTGAATCCTGCCTTCTGAGCTTCTAAGAGATCCTCGGGGTACGATACCAGGGAATCGCGTAGTAGATGGAGAAGAGGGGGTCATTTGGCCCCCGTCACTGAGCCATACAATGGTGCTGGGTATCCCATCTCACGAGGCAAGGCTCATTTATGGTGTTCTGGGGACCCCAACACCCAGTACAACGTGGTTTCTCTGTCCACACATGCATTGAACTCTAATGTCCTCCAAACGTGTGGGAACAGCTTTCTCCTCCCACTGAAAGAAGGAGCATAAGTTTCTCCATGCCTATCCTCATAATGACATGGGTTGGAAAACATAGAATTGCTCCATCCACGTGGGAGCAAATGGAAAGCTGTTCCCACCATGGTGGGTGCTGGTAGGGGAGGCGGTGGGGCAGTGGATCCTTAGGACTCCCTCCACAACCCTTAATGTAAGAAAGGCTGTGGGGTGCCCCAGGTGACAAAACATGTTGCTGGCTATTACAGACGGCACACAGACAATTGCTGGGAACCAACAGGAGTGCAGGGGCCAAGGGTCTTCCCTGCAGCTCCCAAATGAAAATAAAGATGTGGATGCCCTGTGTGGGCACATGGGTACCCAAACATTTTCTTTTTAAATGAAAACCAGGAGCTCCTCGTTTTTTATTTACTGCTTCTTATTTACAAATCTAAGATGCTGGTGGTTCCCCTAGAAGGGGAAAGTGCACCTCCAAGCACTTTTTTAATGTTGTGGGGGGTTGAGGGGTCTGTTTATGGCTGCAATGTGTGGCTTGAAGTATTTTAAAAGGAAGACTCAAAGACACTGTAATTTATTTTATATATTTTTTATAACAGTCTTGTTTATTAAATATTAATGAAATATACATTTGATTTTAATTATTGGTAATTTTTGGCAAAGGCAATAGATCTACTTTATATATGTTGATATGCTGACCTCCTGGAAAATGCAATAGCCACATTTTTCATATTTTGTTGTTCTTACCCTTTGACCAAAACAGTAAGTCTGCTCTACCTAAAATATCACCCTATATATTGCAACATCACATAGTCAGCCTGTGAGGTTTGGACATTAGGACCTCACAGCAGGCCCTGACCTGTGTCCTACCCCACTCTGCATATGGCAAAAGGCCATGCACAATGCAGTGTTGTGTGCCAGCTAGGAGTTTGACACAGGGCCTGGCTGAAACCTCTGTGCCCACTTGTAGGCTGCATATGGCTAAAGGTCATGCATTGTGTTGGGGTTAGGGGCTTGCAGTGATAGGGTGCAGGGCATGGCCACATACAAGGACCTCCATTCAAACTCATGCTGCACACCAATGAAGGCCATGTGGAGGGGGGTTTGGGTGCCTTTGAGAGGTTGTGCATAGGGCCTGTGTGGGCAACCACACCCTATGCACAGCCAAAGGGAGCATTGAAAAAAACAAAAGTTAGAGTGAAATTATATTTAGGAATTGTAATATTATGTTACTTAACATTTTTTTAAACCTTAAAAAATCACTGAAAAAAACAAAGGTATAGGGATGTTAGAAGTAGATAATACTTTCGAAACATAGGGCCTGATTGCAAGTTTGGTGGTCCGACTACCTGAAAACTGCGGCCGCTTCAGGACTTCAGCACCGAGGATCTTCTAATCACCGTATTGCAAGTCGACCGGGTTTGTGGTGTTGCTGAGGCAGTCTTGCGGCAGGCAATGGTTTTCCATATCTATCAATCGCTATGTGCCTATTTCAACTGCACATCTGTTGATTGTTACAAATGCATGATACATGTGGAAAAATACCACCTACCCATTTCCGGAGTCTGGCCCATATTAGGCCAGTCCAGGCAGTGGGTATATGGTACTATATTTTGCTACAAATAGAGTCATATTCTTGGAGGCGAGGATCCTCCTGGTAAGGGGGGACTTAGAGAAAGGGATCCACATCAGACTCTGATGGGTAGAACAGGAGAGAGGTGAGTATGCACCCCAAGTCCTTTGTTTACTATTGACCCGAGGCCGCCAGTCCCACTGCCATGGCCAGCTCGTGAGAAAGCCAACTTGTAATGCGGACGGTAGTGAAACACCTCTGTAACACCCTTTGGCAGCTGCTTTTCTCCAACTGCAACCCCAGTGGTTTGTTGTGTGATGGCTCTTAATTCGACTGGTCAGACCGCCAAGCTCACAGTGGCTGGACTGAAACCTCTGGTATGGCAGTTCATGGACTGCCAAATTCACAATAAGGCCCTTAGTATTTCAAATACACAGCACCACCAAAATTTGCCAGTTATAGTTATCTTAAGCAGCTGTACCTCGTACCCCAATGTAGCTATAATTTGTGCCCTTGCAATGCACTGCTAATTACCTCACATATTACATTGCTCATGCATAGTCCTAAGACATCATAAATAACATCACTGCAACATCTGAAATTACATAATTGATGACAATATTGTGCATGGGCAAGGGGTGCAAATTATAATTCCTATAAGGCATGAGTTATAGCTGAGGTTACTATAAATGGTGAATTTCAGCGGTTTTGTTTGTTTCAAAACAGCATTTTTAACTGACATTTTCCCCTAACTATAACATCCCTTTGACCTTTGTTTTTTCTAAGGTTTTAAAAAATGTAAAGGAACATATAGGGGCTCATTGCAATACCAGTCAGGTTGTAGGCAGCAGTTCCACCCCCGTTATTGTAATGCAACCACCAGCACAGTGGTCAGAAATATGACTTTTTTCAATTGCAGCTTATGGTATGGCCTGGAAAAGGGCTGCAGCACAAATTGCAATTGGAACAAAACATATTTTAAGTATCCATTCATCATGTGCAAAGCACCACATTGTGCCTGGCACTGGTGCATGGATGTTTGGAGTGCACCACATGTTCCCCCCAGGCTCCATAGCTGAGGACCACTGGGGAGTAGGGCCCTGCTAGGGGCCCCCAAAGTCCCTTTCCATCTGCCTGTCTATGGCGGTTGGACCACCATGTGCAGGTCAGGAGAAGCGGACATTGTTAACCCTATGGTGGTGCCTGAACAGGCAGCACTTCTTGCCTGGACAGGCTCCTTGAGCCTGTCTGAAAAGCAGAGGTTGGTTACTCAGCCCAAGGCCTCTGACTGCCCTCTGACTGCCGGATCATAATCTGGCCATCGGAGCACTTATCTGGATGTCAGTGGACTCTCCACCGACTGCTTGTCGGTGGCGGGCATAATGACATTGGAATATGGCCCATAATTACAAATCCAAACTATAACGTGACTAGAACCTTGGAACTTATTACCTGCTGGCGGTCGCCAGTAGGTATATATAGTTAGGACCTAGTTACCATAGGAAATTCTGAACATCCTATTGGGTATAACTTTGGCGCCGATTGAGGGACCTGCCTGTAATCTTCCTCAAATGTGCCTCGCTCCTTCCCTGAAAGTTTCGGGGGGATTCGTCAAGCGGGGGCCGAGGAAAAAGGGGGGTCCCAAAATGTGTTTTCCCCATGTTAATTTCCATAGGGACATTCTGACCAGGCTACAGCTCGAACGGCTGAACGGAATTATACCAGATTTGGCAAATGGTAGGGACTGGTGTGCAGCAGTGCCTTTTGTATGTTTGGTGTAAATCCCTCCAGTAGTTCTTGAGAAAATTGAATTGAATTTGAAATTTTTCAAATGGCATTTTCTATGGGACCTTTAGACACGGCTACAGCCCGAACGGCTGAACGGAATTACACCAAACTTGGCAAAAAGTGCTAGGGACAGGTATGCTGTAGTGCCTTTTCTATATTTAGTGAAAATCCCTCCGGTAGTTGTTGCGAAAATGAATTTGAGCAAATTATATATCAATATGAGCTCAACATTCTATTGGGAATAACTTTGGCGCCGATTGAGGAATCTGTGTGTAATTTTCTTGAATTTTGGCCAGCTCCGCTCCGCTCCTTCCCTGAATGTTTCGGGGGGATTCGTCAAGTGGGGGCCAAAAGGGGGGGTCCCAAACATGTTTTTCCCATGTTAATTTCCATAGGGACCTTTAGACACGGCTATAGCCCGAATGGCTGAATGGAATTACACCAAACTTGGCAAAATGGTAGGACCTGGTATGCAGATGTGCCTTTGCTATGTTTGGTGAAAATCCCTCCAGTAGTTCTTGAGAAAATTGAATTCGAAATTTTTCAAATGGCATTTTCTATGGGACCTTTAGACATGGCTACAGCCCGAACGGCTGAATGGAATTACACCAAACTTGGCAAAATGGTAGGGACAGGTATGCAGTAGTGCCTTTTCTATATGTGGTGAAAATCCCTCCAGTAGTTGTTGAGAAAATTGAATTTGATCAAATTATATATCTATATGCGCTCACCGTACGCGCACCGTACGCGTACGTGCGCGTACCCTTACTTGCGCAAGCGAGTTTCTGATTGGCTGGCAGTTGACTGTCAACATGCCAAACTGTCCAAACCAGGAAGTGTTGGCCACCATCTTGTTTTTCAGGAGAACTGAGGCACAATAGAGCCCAAAACAAGAGTGGAAAACACGAAAAGGGGGCAGGGCAGAGACCCCCCAACCCTCTAGCCCTTCTCAGGGGGTCCCAAAAGGACCCCCAAGGGCAAAAAAACAAGGGCTAGGGGGGTCAGGGGGTCTCAACCCTGCCCCCTTTTCGCATTTTTGACTCTTGTTTTGTGCTCTCTTGTGCCTCACTTCTCCTGAGAAACAAGATGGCTGCTCAGGTGGTCCCAGAAGGATAATAACAGATATAAACGTCATTTGAGATGTCATCAGTGATGTCATCAGTGATGTCACTGACCATGTCATGAATGATGTAATATGTGACATCATCAGCAGTGGATTGCGGGTGCGCGAAATATAGTTAGTACAACTAACTATATAGGAGCAATTTCAATGGTTTTTTAAATGCTAATTCCTAACTATATAAGGCCTGAAACCTATGGTTTTTTAAGTGAATAGATAGATAGATAGATGGATAGTTAGATAGATAGATAGATAGATAGATAGATAGATAGATAGATAGATAGATAGATAGATAGATAGATAGATAAGTTTCATTTAATTTATTCAGGTTATTAGGTGTTCCATTGATTTTTAGTTTAGTGTTCAATATATTTTAGAACATATTTTAAAATATATATTTATATTTAACCAGCAGCCCGCCCCAGCATTGCCTGGGGCAGAAAGGGGCTGGGGGCAGCATTTGAGGCTCGCGTACACTTCTGCCCCCGGCCCCCTCCTGCCCCGGCCCGGCCCGGCCCCCTCCTGCCCGTGTCCCTGAGAGCCTGATCCTTACCTCAGCCACCGGTCCCGCTCCAGGCGCCCCGCCTGCACAGGCCACCACTCTCCAGGTGCCCCGCCCGCACAGGCCGCCACTCTCCAGGAGCCCCGCCCACACAGGCCGCCACTCTCCATGCGCCCCGCCCGCACAGGCCGCCACTTCGCCCAGCAGCAAGCAGAGCCGCAGCAGTTTTTCCAGCAGGTCGTGATCTTCGGCGCCATTTCCGGAAGTGTTGCCAGGGAGCGCAAACGCAAATGATGTCATCACCCAGACGTCGCGGCAGGCGCTACTTGCAAGGGACTACTTTATTTTTATTTCAACATTTTTTAAACAACGTATATTTTTTATTTTTAATAGCCTATGTCCTTCTGCTTGCCCTGAGGTTTTCAAAGATGTCTTGGGTGTTTTGATTGGTGGTGTACTTTTCGAGTTTACCTGGCTCAAAGGTTTGTGTTCTCTCTTTATAATAGTAGTATAGATAAATGAGTGTTCATTTTTTGTTTTATTCAGTATTTTATTTCTTTAAAAAATGTTGGTTTAATGGAATTTAAATATAGTTATAATTTCTTATATATATATTTATCATTACATTTTGGTGCTCAATATGTTTTCTTTCAATATAATATTATTGTCCTACTATGTTTAAGATGATTGTGATCTTTTGTATTTATTCATTTTTGTTTTTAATATTAGGGTATTTTAGTAATTACTACTGGAGATACTTTTATAGTTGATGTTTGTGTTTTTCTTATTTTGAGTTTAGCTTGACAATAGTCTCACATCAGGGTGGTGAAGAGACAAACTGTATATTAACTATAAAAATGTTTGGCCACCATTTGTAAGGAAAGTCCAGTAGGCAGTTACATTTAATGTGATACCATAAAGGACTCATACACACTCCCTTCTTTACTATAGGCACAAATTACTGTGTTCTCAAACCCTTTTTATGAATGAATTACTGTATACTGAACCACTATGTTGTTATTTGTTTCCAATATGATCATGAAGGCGATGCTGCCACGGGGCAGTGCCAGCACTGTTGTGCGTGCACTGTTACCATGCACCAGTGTTACCACGCAACATATGCTCCCATGCACTGCCCCACCTGGGTGAAATCAGTTTCCAACATCCTTTACATGGTGGGGTTGTAATCTGCATTGTGGTGCTTTCCTCAGCACTGCCGCTTTTCCCTTGAACCATCGCCACCGCCATACCGTCAGGATCCATGATCCTGGTGGTTGCTGTGGCGTGTCATCGGGCTGAAGTTGGTCCGACCTCTGTACTCCTCATATGGCAGTTGGACCGATGGACTGTCGGCGTTCAGACCACCACCAACAGGCTGGCGTCGGTCTGACTGTTGAAGTCACAATAAGGTCCATTTCTGTCAAACGTGTCCGTGCCATGCTGGATACAGTTTGAGGAATGTTTTAGTCAATCATTTACGTTCTTTGAAGTGTCACAAAGATCCATGGAAATAAACGTTTGGTTTACGAATAGGTACATATTCTGCCAGTTAGTGGAGCTAATATTTCCGGTTACAGGTCATGATTTGAATAGTATAAAAGTCTATTCTTTCAACTTCATATGAAGGAAGACTGCCTAAATACGATTTAATGTAATATTTTCCTTGTGTTTGAATTCAGCATTTTAAATGTTCTATTCTTTTTGCCACGATTAACAAGGAAGGTGTTGCTTCATATGAGATCCACGGGGTAGGTGGTTGGGGTGACAGCCTAAAAGATCTGTCATACATCAGGAGATTCTGATCTCTTTCCTATTCTTATTTTTCATTGTCATGAATACTCAGTGAACGAAAGGCAGATGCAGAACGTATCCTTTCTAGATAAGTCGGAGAATACCAACAAAGATGAGTATTGTGATTAGAAAAGCAGCACGCAGCAGGGGCTTAAGCAAAAGAGGCTCGGAGACAGGGATCATCCACTCCTGAGGATAGGCTAATGGAGGCAGGTTCCCTGCAAAGATCCTCTTAGCAAAAAGACAGTTATACTTCAAAAAAAGCTGGTACAGTGAAAAGTGGTAGATGTTTCCTTACCCTACAGTTTAATGTCAAAGAATGAAATCTCAATTGAGCTTACCAAAAGTGAAAGAGAGATTTCATAATTTGCAGTTCTAACATTAGTTTTTGGGTACCGGCCTGCAATATTTGTAAATGCTTACAGTTAAAAGCATGAGAATTGCTTTGGTAAAACATTGAGGGGTATATTTCCAAGCCCCTAACACCATCACAATGTCACTGAAAGTGATTTTGTGGTGGCATTAGGGGCTTTGCCTTATTTACAATAAACGTAACGTGGCTTAACGCTGCCTTTTAAATAAGGCACCCTTTCACGCTGTACTTAGCGTAAGAGAGGAGGGCAATGTGTGTCGCATTGGGCATTCCACTGCTACACCCATTGATTTTGACGCTGCCCCTATATACAAGGGCAATGTAAATAGAAGGCAGCGTCTAAATTAAGATCAGGGAAAAAATGGTCTTAAACAGGCAAAACGAGGAGAAATGCTTTATTTCTCCTAGTTTTTGCTGTTTCCATGTGTGCTGTGTTGTGCAGCACAGATAGAAATAACTAATTACCATTGTTTGTATATGTGCAAGAAGGTGACCCTTCCTGCACATAAACAATAAAAAAATGATGTTTTGCAACCTCTTTGTGTGTTGCATTAAGCAGCACACATAAAATTTACAAAGCATCATCCAAAGACTGTGCAGAAAGGGAAACCTTTCTGCACATAAACAATCTTCTGTGCAACACAGACTTGCTTGCACTATGGTGCAAGGGTGCCAGAATTGGCACTAGTCTGCTATTTTAGCACCCAGCAGAGCAGGGGGAAACGCAGGGCTTCACCATATTTTTGAAAATATGGTGCAGCCCTGCGTTTATGAAGTGGCAGAGTGCGACATTAAGCCATGAATCCTAATGTCTCACTCCGTCACTTCATTATAAATGTACCCCTGAATCTTTTATCTAATTATTTTTCTCACATCTTGGGGGAGAGGATGTGTAGGCAGCCACAATGTAAAACAACCATTTATCTGCTATAAACATTTTTAGGCCAAAAAACAATGTACTATTAACCCCTTCGCAGCTAGGCAAATTCCCATGCTGTGCTGGGGGGCGGGTGGGGGGCGCACACAGCGCCCCTGTGCTCATGATGAGGTCAGCTCGTCATGAGCCACGGTGGTCGTGTGCTCATGACGAGCTCGTCATGACACCAGTTTCTTTGGAACGTTCGCACAGCATGGGAATTAGCCCAGCGTGCGAGCGTTCTAAAGGTCATGACACATGAGCACCGTGGCTCATGACGTGCTGAGCTCATCATGAGATTCGAAGGTGTTAATTAGTGAACATTTTCCAGGGTCGAAATTATTTGATGATTATTCTTTCTGTCCAAATGCAAGGAAAAGTTTTCAAAAGGCCAATGCATTTGCCTAATTAGTTAATCTTGAGGAAATTGTTCATTTCAAATCCACCCCTAAGCTATCAAGTGTCAACATACTGTAACTATATCAAACTAATACACTTTGTTGTTTCACAGTACTCTACAACTAGTACTTTAATCATTGTTTTTTGCTGGCAGTGCTGAGCACCTAGGCACAGGAGCACATTTATTTATGCTTTCAGTTGAAGTCTTTGAAAAACCAAAGGGTGCTTTACATCAGCATTGATTACATCACACAAGAACTAATTCATTTTGGTTGTAGACATAGTAAGATTAAGTAAT